>NC_080577.1:64115000-69037500 GCF_029962835.1 Magnolia sinica
TGACCATCACTATCATCATCAAGTGAGCTTTACAAAATTTTGCTGAAATTAGTATCATCACCAAGCCGATATATTATGAACAACACATATGAATATCGTTGAAGATATTAGTAGAAGTGGTGATGTATCAATCTTAATTAGAGATATCTATTATTCTATTGACAATGATGACTACCTATTATTATCTTTTAAGGTAGCCTATCCAAGCCCTAAAAAATTGCTAGCTATGCAAAAGACCTATCGTTTTGGCCATTTGGGCAGCAGTGAGAAGCTAGTGACCCTAAAAAGCCCGTGAAGGCCATCATATGCATACCCATTCGGGCTAGGGATGAAGTCAGTAACTGAAAGCCCTAAAAGGGCCAAAAGTTCTTAACGGTTAGTCACGCGTAACACCGATGCTGCTTGTATAGCTTTCTAACAACGTCGCGGGAATGGATGAAACTGCCTTCCCGTGAATGGGTTCGACCTTGCAGGCGAAGAAAACGTGGGCTGCAGTGTGAGCTCTTTAGCCATGTCCATAGATAGGCCAACCATGTGTAAGGACCCCCAGATCTCTGGCTTGATTTCAATAGTAACTCATGAGGAAGGGCCTAAACCTACTCATCGATGGACTGGTAGCTCTAGATTTGGTACCCCAAAGGTCACCTTGTGCGCCCCGTGAACTCTAGAGAGTTACTGCGGCCAACCCTGTGGGTAAATCCAATTGAGTTCACAGCCCCGGTAGCTTCACTGGGCCCCTTTGATGGATCGTGGTTTTTGAAATCACAAGGCTGTGAGAAGTCTAGTGAACTCATAAGAGTTACAGAGACCATTATGTGAGACTCGACTCGATTACTCAAGAGTCTAAAAAAATGTGTGGCTCCACTACTCAAGAGCATAAACTGTGTGTGATTATCTGACTAAACTGAAACTTAGTGCCACCAACTAAGATGAGAATCATGTAGAAAATCCCTTACTAACAGTTATAAGAGAAAATTAAATAAAAGTACAATTTATCAATCAGAATATCACATAAACACATATGCATAAGTATAAAAAAGGAAATGTAAAAGTGACAATCATTTTCAAGAACATCACATAATACTTGTATAGCTTGCAATTCAAAGAGTACTTGTAATAACAAAAGAAAATACGATAAAGTTTCATCTCTCGTAACTCTCCTACCATGCCTAATGCTGCTAACTATTGTTGTAAATTTTCCTGAAGATGACTTGAGTAGCTACATTTTCCAATTTGGCATTTGAAATGATTCTGGTAGGATCTGGAATGCCAGCTAACTTTTTCTCTAATGAAGCAATTAGCTCTTTGTTCTTGGCTAGATCAGACCGCTCGGTGCCCAAAGAATGAAGGCTAGATTGTATCTTCTCCTGTACTCTCTTGATATTTAAATCTTCCTCCAAATCCCGCTTCTCCAATTGGATGATCCCTTGCATCAAAAGAGCAATGCGGTTCTGGATAGTCGTCTCATTATCAGCAAAAGTCTTCAATTGCTCTCGCAAAGATAACTGTTCTTAGTCATGACAAGAGATGATGGGAACAATTTGGGAAACCTTCTCTCTGGAAGATGCTAATTGCTTCCCATACTCTAAGATTTTTGGTGGAACAATTGTAGTTTCAGCTTACTTCAGAGCAACTATTGAATTATGAAATCTCAAGAGAGCATCACGCATAGAAACATTGACTTTGGCCATCCTTGCAGCAATATCTAGAACATCTATGGCAACTACTAGATCTGACCATTGATTGGGGTCTTTAAACATTTCTACGACTGCTGACATAGAGTTCCTAATCAATGTTAACTTGTATGTGGAAATCTTCTCAAAAGATAACATATCCGATAAGGTGGTGACAAAACCAGAACTAGCTGTGCCGTTCTAAGGTAAGTTCCCTGTTAAGAAATGAAAAGGTAAAGTTATAGCAAAGCTGTAAATATAAATGATAAGAGAAACATATACAAAGAGGGAAATATACCTTCTGCTGGCACTGGAACACAGGAGATTGCATTTCTTCGGTAAGGGGAAGACCAGATCCTACCATCTCAGCAAAAGAAGGAGCTCTGGCCTCGGTGCTTGAATTTATGGTAGTGGGAGTTGGTAGATTAGTTGGCTCCATCGGAAAAAACAATTTCGAGAGCCACTGTCTTTGGGGGCACAAAAGAAGCCAAAGAAACCCTTGGTGAAGCTACTGATACAGTAGGGGGTAAATCCATAAGGGAGGTACCATTTGTCCTAATCTGGCAATATAAGCACCTGAAATTAAAAGAAATAATAACAACATATATAAAAAAATGATGATGAAAGAAAGAAAAGCAAATAAAAATTATAATATTTTCTTACCCGGCAAATATCCATATTCCCTGTGGTCCAGGGGTGTATCTTCTCCTTCCTCCACCATTGTTAAAATCTTTGCAGGAACGGTGGTGTCAGGAACACCTTCAGAAGCTGATGGGAGGTATTTTTCGCTGGTAAAAACACCCTCCACGACGATCTCTTCCTTGTCACTAATGTCGACTTCTCCTTCCTCATAGTCATCACCTTCATTCTCTCCTTCGGTCTCATATTTGCCAGAAGTGGTATTTCCAGACAAGGAAGTCAAACCTTCACCCTCTGAATCTCCTTCATTTGCTTCTCCAATTATAACCTGCTTCCTTTTAGAGAGAGGAGACTGGCTGCTCCCCAGCTGAAGATCTGTACTTACTAGAGCTGGGGAAGCAGAAGCAACAGTCCCTTCTTGAGGTGAAAGGGGAGAGGCTTGGGAGCGCATCCGAGATCTTGTCATCAATAATGAGGGACTGGGATGGATAGTCCTGTGGGCAAGAGAAGAGGTTGGTTGATCTGGAGGATTGACAACATCTTTTTGAATTGGAGAAATTGCTCTCGTCGTCTCCTCAACTATCCTCTCAGAGCGGTCTCGGGGAACTTTTTCAAAATCTTGAATGACTCCATAGGCTACCCATCCTTCTAGGGTATTATCAAGTTTTCGTTCATGAATGGGTTTGTTTATGGATATCTTAATGTAAAGATGACCACAAAAGGGGGCATGACTTATCTCTGGAATAAAACCTACCTCTTCTTCGATTGTACGGCCCCTGAGCCTTGGTGGCAAAAGACAGATAGGCTTAGATATTGGAAAACCTTTCCTTACCAAATATGATTGGTGAACCCACCATCTCATGTGACTGTACGAGGCCCAGGGGTACGATCGCAGCCTGGAATGATGAATGAAGAGTTAACTCGGCAGCCCAACAATTGCTTTCATATCATCGCCCAATTATATAGACCAGTTCCATCACTCTGCATCCATCTAGTCACTAATCGGCAATCCTCCAGAACTACTTGGTCAATTCTGAATTGACGAGCAAAATGACTTGGGTAATATGGTTCTCTCCAAAATTTTGTTCCTTCCCTCAGCGGGAGATTGCACAATCGGATCGATAAGAAAAATGCTCTTTCCCCTGAGGTAAGTGCCCCCATGTCTATTTTATCTGTGTTTGTCATATAACGATGCAGGTAGAAATGGAAATAATTGATCTTATCTTCGGAAGAGATTGCATCTTTCACCCAATCATAAGATCTCTTCGCCATAGTTCTCTTTTGAAAGAACCAGAGTGGAATATGGGAAGAGTGAATGTAAGCTTTCTCTGAAACTTCAAAGGTCCAGGGGAAGTATACACTAAGCTAGCCAATGAAGTAGTGTCATGGAGTGTAGGTGGAGGCAGAGCCAACAGAAGGACTTTTCACATGTGAAGCGATTTCTCCAAAAGCTTTATAAATCAAACACATAACTGGAGGGGCAAGGGAATACTTGAATCCTTCGGCCATAGCACCAAAAACTACAAAATTCGAGGGAGGGATGACATCTGTCCACTTCGAGCTAAGCAAGACTACCACACTTAGCCAATAGGCGAGGAATGCCGCAAGTTCCTCGTCGAGATAATACTCAAGACGCTCTTTTATATTTTTTCAGAGACCTTCCTGCTCTCACGAATGATTGCCATTGAACCTGGAAGAAGAAGGAAAGACAGGTGATGCATAATTTATATAAATTAAGATGAGATGAAAATTGTTAATTTGAAAAGAAGAGAAGTTACCAGAGGGCCCTGTTGAAGTCTGCGAGCCATTGCATGGGAGAGATTTTGTGGATCTTCAGAAACTTGGACATTTCCCTGAAAAGTTCACTAGTCATTTCCGAAATGGAGGTAAGGCGGTCAGGTGAAGAAACATAGGCCAATTCATCATTGGTTGGAACAAATTCATCATAAAAATTTTTGATTATTGGGAGATCGAAAATCCTGTGAATGTCCCAAAGCGTGAGGCTCATTTCACCTCCAGGAAGATGGAAAGAATTGGTCAAGGGACACCAGTAGTTAAGGAAGCCCTTCAGGATAGAAGGCCCCTTGCAGAAATGTTGCGACATTACTTCGTTCGCAGTATAAAGGTCTATCTTAGTCAGGATCTTCTAATGCTTCACCAAAATCGTCGTTGCCCACTTAGAATAATAGTTCTGGGGAGTTAAAAGACCCCTTGTTCTGAATTCCTCAGGACTCCAGATGACTCAGTGTTCGCTGAAACGCTGCTAAAGCGTCTCGTAGAAATGGGTTGGATACAAGTTGTAGGGATTGTGAGATGGAGTGAGGAAGGTCATAGGATGGATATCGCCTAACTGTTGCCTCAGCTTCTTCGGCAGCAGAATGCCTTCCAGAATTTTGGGTTCTTTGAACGATAAGGACTCTGTATAAGCTAGCTTCTCTCCGTCCATTTGGTCCTTGGGTTCACAGTTCAAGATGGAATGGTGGTGATGAAGGTTCATTGGAATCATCTTTATACCTTGTTTATAAGGGTTATCAAATTTCATGATACACTTAATTGCTCGGACTGATTCCCAGGAATTCTACAGCTTCTTTCTATTATGTTCCTTAATCTTCTCTTAAAACTCTTGAGCTTTGTTCCGGCGGGTCTTCTTCGATCTGGAAGGGGGCATAGTATCTTCCCTAACTGGGGGTTTCTGGCTAATGGTTTGAAGATGAGTCATTGATTTCAACCATTCTTCCCAATCGTATTCACGACCATGCTTGGGAGGTCTTTTGAGGTCACCCATAGAAATGACTCTATGAATGGGAGATAGAAGCGTGTTGATGTGGTTAGCGAAATCAAAGGTAGGAAGCACCAGCTCTTTAATGTAAGCAGGGCGCTTACTAGTTGTTTAAAGTACTTGCGCAAAGGCTAGGCTGGGGATAATAGAGATTCTGTGGCTTGAGGAGGTGATGGATTCGGTAATTCTTGGTGTGAAGGATGTGTAGTAGGAGGATCGATGTGGATAAAGGTCCTTTTTGTTCGAGCCATAATGAGAAGGTTCGAGTTCTAAAGAATCAGGTTGAGAAAATTTGCTAAGTTTAAGAAATTTGCTAAGTCCAGGAAAATTGGCTAAGGAGTTGGTTGCGCGGGTCACACAACTGAAAGTAGTAGTGCGGACTCGCGTAATGGGTTTGTGCCTTGCGCGAACGGGAAGTTCGTTACATGGGTTGCGTAACCAGATTTGATTGTACGGGAGGACTAAGCGAGACAGAGCTTCGCTGCAGAGGGTAGAAATGATGTAATGAGCTAAGTTCTACTATTTGTAGAGGACGGGGCCTAGTACGGTACTTGGGCGCCCGTTGCACAGGTCGTACAACCACTTCAGGAATTCCAAAAATTTGAGAAGATTGATCCTAATTCTTTGATTCAAAAAAATAAAGAATGGATCAAGGGGGCATCTGTTGGAGCACCAAAAAGATGAAAGAAGATTGAAGGGATAGAAGATTTGAAGAGAAATGAAGAAATGAGAAAGAAAGAAGAAAATTAAGTATCATAGTAAGTGGTTGTGCGGACTGCGTAATCAATGGTTAGTTGCACGGGTTGCGCAAATAACTTGATGAGTCGAGAAATAAATAGTTGGTTGCATGGGTCGTGTAAACAGCTTAATATGTTACGCGGGTCATGTAAACAAGATCAGAAGTAGTCTGTTATGGACAAGTTGATCTGATACAAGGTGGGTCCCATGACACAAAGATTGAGGCTTTGCACGTGTGGAAGCCTATAAATACCCCATTCTCCCTCTCATTTGGGCATCAGAGGAATTTTGGAAGAAGGTTATAGTTCTAGATAAAGTTGAAGGTAGGAGAGAGAGAAGTTACAAAGGGGTAGCGCGGTCCATAGTTGGTTGCACAGGTCGTGCAACCAGGCTGTTATACAGCGAATAATGACAAAGGGCCAAAATGTTACCGAAATCGTCAAGTTTGATCTTCATCACTTCAAGTTCTCCTTTTGTATAAGGGATAAGCTTGAAAAGGGAAGATCAAATGATCAGACCCGCACAACATTCCTCTTAGAGAAATGATCAAAGCATAAGTCGAAATGCTGCCGAATTTGATATTCAAATTCGACATTTGAACTTTGTCAATTCCTATATTTTAAATGATCTATCTTAGAATCAAGGGATATTAGAGGATGTAAATGAACTCAGTATTAATAAAACAATGATTGTTCTTCATACACTTTCTCAATTATGTTCAAAAAAGATAATTCCCCCAAATCAAATGCATTTGTTTCTTGTTCAAAACACACTCGTGCTTCTTTAATGAAGTACTAGCTCACTCCCTCTCCCACCCAAAACAACCTCACTCCGAATACCCAACTACTAACACACTCACGCCAACATGGAGTTAGGTATTAAGGAAAGGAACAAACGCGCTGACTAACCAACTAACCAACACAAGCTACTCTTGTTTAAAACGTTATACTCATGCTTCGAAATGGAAGCACTTCATGTAAATCCACTTAAAGTCACTTTCAGCGACGTTTCAGAATCACATACACAAAATATCCAAGTTGACTCAGTACAAGACATTTCACTCGTGCTTCGGAAAGGAAGCACTCATTACACTCTCCTGAAAACTCACTTACAGTAACAATCAGAAAAAAGGTACCCCAACTCAAAAGATTAAGGAAGATTATTAAAAAGATTTCACAGACGTGATGACTAAACAACACAACATATAGTTATTCAAGTCATTTCACTCGTGCTTCAGAACGAAAGCACTTCATTACACTACACTTTAATGGAACTTTCTCTAAAGATCCTTCACGATTCAAGAAGATCTTCATCAAAGTGCTTAATGGGGCATATCCACCTTTAGGCAAGAAAGTATTCCTTGTGTAGGTTTGGTTTTCGGAGTTTGAATTTTTAAAATCGATAAGTACTTGTGTGGGCCTCAAACGGGAGAGTACATTTTTATTGTCCTTGTGTAGGACTTCTTAAGTTCCTTTGCAGGACTTACTATGACCTTGTGTAGGCCATTAATAGATAAAAAATGTAGACCTTGCATAGGTTGTAAAGGTTTATGGTGAACCTAATTTAAAACTATATGAATAGTGAAATTCGACACACTCTAGGAGAAAGTGGGTCAGTAGGGAGTGGAGCAGGCATGTAGCCGAACTACTATACATCGTGTGCATTGTGGTGAATGAGTTAAAGTCTTTAATTGTCATGTTTGGCTGAATTATAAACTCTATTTTTTTTCTGCAGCAAACATGTTTGACAAAATGCCTGAATGATGTTTATCATTAAGTAGATTTTGTTTCTGTACTTCTTCTTGCTTTTATTCCTTTACATATGTATTTAGACATATGTGCATACTAACTAATTAGTTAAGATTTGAAAAGTCCTATTCACTTCCCTCTAGGTTATTAGACATATCTTTAAGCTTCGCTTGTAGTAATAAAGCTGTAATTTCAATTGGTGTTGGAGAAGGTTCCTCTTGAAGAGCTTAACAACCTAGAGGGAGATCCTGAATGAAGTTGAAAATATGTCTAATACTAAGGGAACATCAATTTCAAGACGACCTCTTTTTGATGGATCTAACTATGCCTATTGAAAAGAAATAATGCACATTTTTTTATAGATCCTTAGATGATACTATTTGGGACATTGTTGAAAATGGGTGGCGTAAACCTATGGACCAAATTATATTAGATGATCGTGTTACCACATCTAGACTCAAAACACAAGCTCTTTAGACTGACTATGAAAAATCTAGGTCTAGTTGTGATGCTAAAGCCTTGAATACCATTTACTATGCGGTTTTACAAGAAGAATTCAAAAGAATATGCATGTGTGAAACAACCAAACAAGCATGGGATTTATTGGAAAATATGTAAGACTCGACCTGAGTTCCTATGTGTGCATATGTGTGTAGGTATGCATTTCGTTTCTCTTAGTCCTGCAATCCTACCGGCCAAATCCCGGTGACCCGTGACCCTCGAATAGTGTTTGCAGTCATCCTTAAGTCTAGTCACGTTGACCCGACTCAGATCAGCCCAAAACCTATGCCATCTTGTTCGCATCGTTGTTGCAATTCCAGTGATGCGTCTTGTGCATCCATCTGATGTATAGGTCATAAGTTATGCACGTTTCATTTCTTGGCCCTTAATCATGTGGCCCACTTAGGATAGTGCATGTGACCCCACTCTTGGCACAAGTTCCAATACAACACTACACACACCACCTAAATTTCCATAGCTAACACTACCAACCCCACACAGACCACCCAAACCTACCCTACCCTACAACTTTGTTTTCTCCTCCTAGGGTAATCATTTCTTTTTTTTTTTTTTTACAAACAAGTCATTGCTCTCTCTCTGTCTCTGTCTCTCTCCATATCCCTCTCCCTCCTTCTCATTTTCTTCATTCTAGCAAATCCCTCTCCCAAACGCCCCATTTTCCTCCATTACTCCAGCCCCTTGAAGCTCCAAAATCCCTCAATCCCACCCTTAGAAACTCATCCTAGCCATTAAACCTTCTTCCTTGGTCTAAGATCTACCTTGTGTGGAAGATTTAGAGCTTGTTTTGAAGGTGGATGCCTACAACTTGCCGAACTCTTTTCTTTCTCTTGATCCTCTCATTTCTTCTTGTATGGAACATGTGGGACCCACCAATCCATGGTGTGGATCCCATTTGATCCCTTGGATGTGACCCTTGGCCCATCCTACATGCATGCATTGTTCCATGATGGGGCCATTCTCTATGGACCCCATCATGATGTATCCCATGATCTAAATCATTCTAAGGTCATCTATACCTTAACATCATGTTGGGATGGCATCCCAACCATCCATTGTGATTATAGGCCATGCATGTGCTAGTTACATGTTGTAAATACAAACTAGTGAAGGTGTATGGGTGTGATTGTTCTTAAGATGGCTCATTAGTGGCGGAGCCCTTTCCCTATGGCCAGATTGTTCTCTTCCCTTCCCTTTTCTCTTATTTTCTCTATAGGAATGTGTGGTCCACTTGGTGGGCCTGGGACGTCTAGGAAATCCAGCAATGGTGGGACGCCCTTACCACCCATTTTATGATTTTGGGTGTCCCATTTACTACCTTATTTGATGCATGCAAGTGCTTTGGCTTAAGGCTTTAATTTGGACATTTGTGGGGCCCACTAAGGAAGGCCACACCTCTCTTTATTTGATGTATTTATTTAGATATGGGCTGGTATGTCCAGCCATATATGGCTGTCCAGAAATTCTAGATTGTTTACATGGGCTATTGTAGTTGATGTTTGGTATGGGATTGGTGCATGATTTTCACTCTTTTTCTTATTGTTGTGGAGTGCCTTTTAAAGGAGTGGACCCCACCTTGAAGTGTGATGGACCACACCTCCATCTGTCCATACAAAAGTACCTAAAAGGGCAGGCCCATAGGGGTGGACAGTCCACCTTGCTGGATCGTCTAGCCCTATAGAATGGAGGGAAAACACAAATTTTAGTTTGATTTTTTAAGGGGTGGGCCACTTTTGTGGACCCCACCTTCCTGTATTTTATGGGAAAAATATTAAGCTTTCATCCCTCCCCTCCTAGACAAAGTTTGGGCCCACCTTATTGGGTGAACACTGTTAGGACAACAACATTTTTTTTTAATCCTGCAAAATTTTAATTCCTACATTACTGTCCATGAAATTCGTTCATGATTTACTTGGGTTTATGACTTCCTTAATAGCCCATCTTATGACCCATCATGTTGGGACCCATCTTGGGGGTGTGGGCCACCACTTTCACCTCAGAAAAATGAAGTATGGCTAAGGGAATGGCAGCCCATAGATAGATGTTCTAGCAGGGCTGGCATCTAGCGATGGGTTGACCGTCTACCCTCTTAAGGCCCACTATGATGTATGTTTTGTCTATGCCATCCTCTACATTGTTGACCACATGTGTGTGGCCCATCTCCCATGTGGGATGTCCACATGTGGGACCCACTTTGATGTGTTTAAGGGGGGCCGTCCCAACCCCTTGGACCGTCCACAATAGGACGCCCAAGCCCATTGGGCTGCTGCTGGACGTCCAGTCCAGCAGCATGGCCCACCTGATTTATGTGTTTTATGCACTTCTTTCATTTGATGGGACCCTTTGTGACATGTGTGAGTCACCAGGGATCAAAATAATTATATACATTAATTATTGTTGAATTTCCAGCAAGACTAGATGGTGGATGGGCTGAAATTTCAACATTAGGCCCAAAGTGGCTGCCCATAAATGCATGTTTTGGGGCAGCATGGCCCACCAGATTTGGGGATATTTAATACACATCTTGTCCTATTTCTAATCAGGTTTTGGGCTTAATTAGCGCACTCTTAAGGCCCACTTCAGTTGGGTTTTTATTGGATCAATGTTCATAGTTATTTATTGGACTTTCTAGGCCCATTGTCCTGGAACTTTCTTGATAGGCCCATTCGACCTTTGGGCCTATAATTACCATGTTATTATGATGGGTTTATGGCCAAAATACTTAAGTAGTTGGGTCCTTGGTTGCCCATTAAATTAACCCCATATTTGGGCCAAGATGTGAGGCCCAACTCACTTGTTTCAAACATATGAATTTACCCATATGGTTGGGATACTGGGCTGCCCATTAAGCACACCACAATGTGTGTGTATGTGATCTTTATGCTTCGGCCCGACCCTTGCTTAAGGGCCCACTATGTTACCAACTAAATTGAGCCATGTGCATTGCCCTCTAGGCCCATGGATTATTTTAGGCCTTGGGCCTTGATTTGCTCGAGTAGTAGTGGGCTACCTCTTGGGACCCAGTTGAGGTTGGATGTCCTCCTCGGTGGCCCTAAGGTAGGCCCATAGGGTTGTTATAGGTGGTTGAAGGCCCATCATGGACCCTTATTAGGACCACTTCTTCCTTGGGCTTTTATGACCATCTTAGCTTGTGGGCTGGCCCTCACTAGAGGATTCCTTCTTAGAGTACCTGTCTATGTAGCTAGACCTAGTCCCTCCTTGGGAATGAGGAATATGTTTCATGTCATCATTGCCGAGTGGCATACTTACACCCTTATAACTCATATGCATAATTTGCGTGAATGGATTGCATTGATTTGGTCATTGGATTATATGATAGAGGGATGGAGTTTCTCCCCTTGTGCACATCGAGTGCTTGGAGCTAGTGCATGATCTGTATGCGTGACTCATACATTGGCATCGCATTTCATGATAATACCGCCCTTTCTTCATCAGGGCTTTGCCTCCACAGGGGTATCCGAGGATGGCCGTTTGTGGACACTAGAAATGATACTTGAAAATATAGGGTGCATAAGATGCCCATAGGTAAAATTCTCAAAACTTCCATGGTACCAAGGATCTGCCCCAACGCCGTGACCGAGTGAAAATTATGAGTGCACGAGGGCCTTATATAGTTAGGCCGTAACTCTCACTGTCGTGTAGTTGCTTGGGTTGGAGTGTGGCCTTACCCGCCTGATGTAAGATGACATTGCTAGGCTAAGCCTGACCAGCTCGTAAATGGGTCCACTGCCGTCGAGCCTTGTTGGTGATTGGCTGTCCTCAGGCGGGTAGTGAGGTCTCTTACGCTCGTTTGACTATGCGGGTCTAGAGAGCGGCAGTCATCTAGCAATGTACTTGACCCCGATAATTTTCTTATGATGGAAATGTACTTGATATGTGGATTATATATGAGCATTGACATCACTTCACATCGCATTTGCATTAGCTACATAAGCCCCCTTTATGCATCACCTTGGTTTGACGCCCAGTACTCATTGCATTGTATTCATGATAAGCCTCGGTAAGGCTAGTGATATTGTCATTGATGATGTTTCCTTTCCTGTATCTCCTATTATTCTTCTGCACACCATTATCACACACCTTCACCACCCTCTAAGCTTCTATAAGCTTATGCATAATTGATGCGTGTAGGAGATCTTAGATTAGCATCATAGTGGCAGAGCTTGGATTAGAATTGAGCCGAGGATCCAGTGTTGTAGATCTTTTTCCTTCTTCTTTTTTCATCTAATGTATTTCCTTTCAGCTATATACTTGTAAAGTTTAAATTTATAGTGGATTTTGTAATGTGTCCCTTTGTTATTTTTAAGATTTACTTGCTGTGATCTTGGTTATGCTCGCATTGGAATGAATAAATGGTTATGGAAATCCTCCTTGTAAGATCTCAGGATCGAAACCTACTCAGGAACCGAGAATGGGGTACTATGGAGGTTATTGCGGCTAAAACCGACTATCAGGTTCCTTGTGAGTCTGGTTACTGAGTCTGGGGCTTAACAACAGTTGGTATCGGAGCATAGTAAGTCATTCTGGAATAACTCGAGATAACATCGCATGTCTGCTGAGAGCATAGGAGAAGTAGTATCCCGAGATCCTTCCTTTCGCTCCGTATTAAGCCTGTAATTATCCTGATTCCTTACGTCGTTGTTATTTTGTGAACGATGCCGCATAGATGTGGCGCCCATAGTTGTAGCACCCGTGATCGAGGTGCCTGTGGTAGAGGCACTCATGATACCTGTTCTACCTGAGTGCATCAAACTCTTACTGTCGAGGATCTGATTCCTAAGGTGCCGATTCAGCCTATTCCTCTTGTTGAGCCTGTTCCTCTAGTTGCTCCAGTTCCCCCGCCGATTCCCCCTTCTCAGTTTGCTGTTCCGGTTACAGAGGCTCCCTCTCTGTTAGCCGTACCCGTGCCTCCGCCTGAGGTGAGTGTCGCTCCTGCTTTCTCGACAGTACTAGTAGGTGCCGAGCATTTTTAGTAGCTTCATCATCGTCATTAGTGCAGCCAGCCACTCCATCTTCCGACCCCTTTTTTGGTGTTTGCTTTGGTTGTGGGCAGGCCGGGCATCGGAGGTGAGATTGGGCTCTCCCCTTGTAGCAGAAGAGGCCCCCACAATTGCCTCCTCCTCGTCCTCCTCAGCAGTAGCATCAGCAGCGAGCACAACTTCCAACCTCTGCTCTTAGGGCTCCTCCTCAGCAGTAGAGGCATCCAGATAGACCTCTCCAACAAAGACAGCAACAACAGAGGGGAAATCCACATGTTCAGTCCCTGGGTTGAGTGTGTATTGCAGCTCAGCAGGCACAGACTTAGGATCTGCAATCTTCTGACTTGCTTCCCTTGATAGCTTAGGGCCAATTTTATTTCGCGTAGCAGGCGCCAGGCCAGGACCCACAGTTATCGACCGATGGAGTTGTCGAGGGTATTCTTCTTGTTTCTACTTGCATTGCCCATGTTCTATTTGATTCTGATGCTTCTCACTCCTTTGTAGTCGAGCAGTTTTACCGATCGATCGGTATTCCATCGGAGTCCGTGTCTGAGGCCTTGGCCGTTTCGACTCCCATGCGAAAGTCTGTTGTGTTGACCCGTCGCTGCCCTTCTTGCCCAGTGTTAGTGGGTGAGATATTTCTTCCCGTCGATTCATTCGTGATGCTGATGACAGGATTTGATGTTATTCTGGGTATTATGCCATCTTGGACTATGCCACGAGGACAGTAACATTTCACATTCCCGGCTTGCCAGTGTTCCAGTTCGTCGCCGAGCCTAGAGGAGAGCCGGTGTCTAGTTTCTTGGCTTCTATCGTCAAGGATTCTGTGGCAGGGTGTATTGAGTAGCTGCGAATTGTTTGTGAGTACCCGGATGTATTCCAGGAGATCTCAGGTTTATCGCCAAGTCAGCAGATTAAGTTTCAGATTGATTTGGTGCCCAGTACCCCACTAATCTCGAAGGCCCCCTACCAGATGACACCATTGGAGTTAAGGGAATAACAGGAGCAGTTAGATGAGCTTCGAGAGTTAGTTTTCATTTGTCCTAGCAGTTCACCTTGGGGAGCCCTGGTATTATTTGTGAAGAAGAAAGATGGCTCGTTGCGGTTATGTGTGGATTATTGTGAGCTCAACAGTCACTATCAAGAATCCATAGCCGCTTCCCCGTATTAATGATCTGTTCGACTAGTTGTAGGGTGCACAATAATTTTTTAAGATAAACTTGCACTCCGGTTATCATCAGATTCGGGTCCGAGAGGAAGACATTCCGAAGATAGCTTTCCAGATGCGCTATGGTCACTTCAAGTTCCTGGTCATGTTATTTGGGTTGACCAATGTGCTCACTGTATTTATGTAGCTAATAAACGAGGTCTTTCGACTGTTCCTCGATTAGTTTGTGGTGGTATTTATTGATGATGTTCTTGTGCATTCGAGGATCCGAGAGGACCATGTTGAGCACTTGCAGATTGTGCTGGAGACCCTCCGTGCCCACCAACTGTATGCGAAGCTAGAGAAGTGCGAGTTCTGACAGGAAGAGGTGAAGTTCCTTGGTCACGTGGTGACGAGGGAGGGTGTAGCTATGGACCCCTCGAAGGTTGATGCAGTGCGTCAGTGGGGCCAGCCCACGAACATGTCCGAGATCCATAACTTCCTTGTTCTAGTGAGATATTATCCTTAGTTTATCAAGGGTTTCTCCGGTATTGCAGCACCGCTGACCCGGTTGACGTGGAAGGGTGTCGAGTTCATCTGGAGTGACTCTTGCGAGGAGGTATTTATAGAGTTGAAGGACCGCCTCACGTCCGCTCTTATTCTCACTCTTCCTGATGGGAGTCAGGGTTTTGTTGTGTTCACCGATGCCTCCAGAGTTAGTTTGGGTGGTGTATTGATGCAGCACAGGAAATGCCTTGCGCTAGCTCAAGGTCCATGAGTTGAACTACCCCATTCACGATTTGGAACTACTAGCGATTATCTTCGAACTGAAGGTGTGGAGGCATTATCTATATGGGGTCAGGTTTGAGCTCTTCTCGGATCATAAGAGCTTGAAGTATCTATTTCATAGTCTGAGTTGAACCTTCGTCAGAGGCGATAGATGGAGTTATTGAAGGATTATGATTTTGACCTTTAGTACCACCCGGTTAAGGCGTACATGGTGGCGGACACGCTCAGACGTCAGGTATAAGGCCTGGTGGCACTGATGATGGTCTGACTGTGGCAGAGGCTCGAGGATATTTCAGAGTTTGACTTTGAGTTTGGTCTGCATTCTTCCATTGTTGATTTTCAAGCTTGTTGATTCAACCCTCTTTGGTGGCTAGGGTGGTCGAGGCTCAATAGACAGACGAGTCACTTCAGGAGTACCGAGCAAAGGCCGCATCTATAGAGTAGTTAGACTGACAGATTGGTTCTAATGGTGGATAACGCTTCAGAGGCCGATTGTGTGTCTCGGACGTGCTAGAGTTGCGTCGTGATCTGATGACCGAGGCACACCGATCGAGATTACTATTCACCCGGGCACCACGAAGATGTATCATGATATGAGGAGGCAACATTTTAACAGGGGATGAAGCGTCAGATTGCTAGTTTTGTGGCCGAGTGGGACACATGCCAGCGTGTCAAGGCCGATCACCAGAGACCCCCTGGTCCCTTCTAGCCGTTGAGCGTTCCATTGTGGAAGTGGGAGCATGTGTCGACGGATTTCATCACAGGTTTGCCGAGGGCTCAGCACAGTCTCGATACCATCTGGGTTATTGTCGATCATCTGACGAAGTCGGCTCATTTCATTCCAATGCATGCTTCCTGGTCTATGGATCGGCTTACAAAGGTGTTCATTGAGGAGATAGTGAGACTGCATGACATTCCAATTTCAATTGTTTCTGACTGAGACTCTAAATTTACATCTCATTTTTAGAGGAGTTTCCACCAGGCGATGGGGACCACTTTACATCTCAGCACTACTTATCATTGCAGATGGATGGGCAAACTGAAAGGGTCAACCAAATCCTTGAGGATATGCTTAAAGCTTGTGTGATTGACTTTGTGGGTAGTTGGGATAAGCATTTGTGCCTCACCGAGTTCGCGTATAATAATAATTATTAGATGATTATTGGCATGACTCCTTTTGAGGCACTTTATGGTAGACCGTGCAGATCTCCTAGCTGTTGGACCGAGGTCAGAGAGAGTCATCTCCTAAGTCCCGAGCTTATACAGTATACGTCGGAAGCTATTGATGTTATCAAGCATAGGATGCACACAGTTCAGAGCTAGCAGAAGAGTTTTTCTGATCGTCGACATCGACCCCTCAAGTTTGTAGTTAGGGACATGGTATATCTCAAGGTCTCACTTATGAAAGGCGTAGTTCACTTTGGTGTGAAGGGCAAGCTTGCCTCGAGATTCATTGGACCTTTTGAGATTACCGAGTGCCTGGGCACTGTGGCCTACAGGCTTGCCTGACCTCCTGAGTTGTCCATGATCCACGACGTGTTCCATGTTTCTATGTTGCAGAAGTGTGGGTTGGACACTATCCCTGTGATTGATTGGCCGCCACTCGAGGTCCGTGAGGATGCTTCCTACATCGAGTAGCTGATCCGTATTCTTGATCGGAAGGAGCAGGTTCTTAGGACCAAGGTCATTCCCTTGGTGAAGGTGCAACATGGTCATTATTCGGAGGCCAAGATTAGAGAGCGTTATCCCCATTTGTTTGATGATTGATTGATGTATGATTTGTATTGCCTTCTCTTTGATGATTGGTATATGATGGTGGTGTTTTGCCTTTCATTTTGCCCTGGATTAGTCAATTTTGAGGATGAAATTTCTTTGTTGGTGGGGAGGATTGTAAGACTCGACCCGAGTTCCTATGTGTGCATGTGTGTGTGTAGGTACACATTTTATTTCTCTTGATCCCACGGTCTTACCAGTCAAATCGCGTTGACCCGCGACCCTCGGATAGTGTTTATAGTCATCCTTAAGTTCAGTCACATTGACCCAACTCGGATCGGCCCGAAACCTATGCCATCTTGTTCGCATCGTCGTTGCGGTTCCGGTGATGTGTCTTGTGCGTCCATCCGATGTATAGATTATAAGTTATGTACGTTTCATTTCTTGGCCCTTGATCATGTGGTCCACCTAAGGTAGTGCATGTGACCCCACTCTTGACACAAGTTCCAATACAACACTACAACACCACCTAAATTTTCATAGCTAACACTACTAGCCCCACACACACCACCCAAACCTACCCTACCCTAAACTTTGTTTTCTTCTCCCTAGGGTAATCATTTCTTTTTCTTACAAACAAATCATTGCTCTCTCTCTCTCTCTCTCTCTTTATCTCTCTCCCTCCTCATTTTCTTCATTCTAGAAAATCCCTCTCCCAAACTTCCCATTTTCCTCCATTACTCCAGCCCCTTGAAGTTCTAAAATCCCTCAATCCCATCCTTAGAAACTCACCCTAGCCATTAAACCTTCTTCCCTCGTCTAAGATCTACCTTGTGTGGAAGATTGAGAGCTTGGGTTGAAGGTGGGTGCTTACAACTTGCTGATCTCTTTTATTTCTCTTGATCCTCTCATTTCTTCTTGTATGGAACATGTGGGACCCACCAATCCATGGTGGGGATCCCATTTAATCTCTTGCATGTGGCCCTTGGCCCATCCTACATGCATGCATTGTTCCATGATGTGGTCATTCTCCATGGACCCCATCATGATGTATCACATGATCTAAATCATTTTAAGGTCATCTAGACGTTAACATCATGTTGGGATGGCATCCCAACCATCCATTGTGATTATAGACCATGCATGTGCTAGTTTCATGTTGTAAATACAAACCAATGAAGGTGTATGGGTGTGATTGTTCTTGAGAGGGCTCATTAGTGGCGGAGCCCTTTCCTTATGGTTGGATTGTTCTCATCCCTTTCTTTTTCTCTTATTTTCTTTGTTGGAATGTGTGGCCCACTTGGTGGGCCTGGGACATCCAGGAAATTCAGCAATGGTAGGACGCCCCTACCACCCATTTCATGATTTTGGGTGTCCCATTTACTACCTTATTTGATGCATGCAAGTGTTTTGGCTTGAGGCCTTGATCTGTACATTTGTGGGGCCCACTAAGGAAGGTCACACCTCTCTTTATTTTTTGTATTTATTTAGATATGGACTAGTATGTCAGCCATATATGGCTGTCCAGAAATTTTGGACTGTTTGTATGGGCTGTTGTAGTTAATGTTTAGTATGGAATTGGTCCATGATTTCCACTCTTTTTCTTCTTGTTGTGGAGTGCCTTTTGAAGGAGTGGACCCCACCTTGAAGTGTGGTGGACCACACCTCCATCTATCCATACAAAAGCACCCAAAAGGGCAGGCCCATAGGGGTGGATAGTCCACCTTGCTGGACCATCCAGCCTTATAGAATGGAGGGAAAACACAAATTTCAGTTTGATTTTTTGAGGGGTGGGCCACTTTTGCGGACCCAACCTTGCTGTATTTTATGGGAAAACTATTAACCTTTCATCCCTCCCCTCCTAGAAAAAGTTTGGGCCCACCTTATTGGGTGAACACTGTTAGGACAACAACTTTTTTTTTTTTTTTTATCCTGCAGAATTTTAATTCCTACCTTGTTGTCCATGAAATTCCTTCATGATCTGCTTGGGTTTAAGACTTCCCTAATAGCCCATCTTGTAGCCCATCATGTTGGGACCCATCTTAGGGGTGTGGGCCACCACTTTCACCTCAGAAAAATGAAGTATGGCTGCTGGAATGTCAGCCCATAACTAGACGTTCCAGCAGGGTTGACGTCTAGCCATGGGCTGACCGTCCACCCTCGTAAGGCCCACTATGATGTATGTTTTATCTACACCATTCTCTACATTGTGGATGACATGTATGTGGCCCATCTCCCATGTGGGACCCACTTTGATGTGTTTAAGGGGGCCCGTCCCAACCTCTTCGACCGTCTACCATAGGACACCCAGGCCATTTGGGTTGCTACTGGACGTCCAGTCTAGCAGCATGACCCACTTGATTTATGTGTTTTATGCACTCCTTTCATCTGATGGGACCCTCTGTGACATGTGTCAGTCACTAGGGATCAAAACAATTATATAAATTAATTATTGTTGAATTTCTAGCAAGACCAGATGGTGGATGGGCTGGAATTTCAGCATTAGGCCCAAAGTGGCTACCCATAAATGCATGTTTTGGGGCAGCATGGCCCACCAGATTTGGGGATATTTTATACACATCTTGCCCTATTTCTAATCAGGTTTTGGGCTTAATTAGTGCACTCTTAAGGCCCACTTTAGTTGGGTTTTTATTAGATCAATGTTCATAGTTATTTATTGGACTTTCTAGGCCCATTGTCATGGAACTTTCTTGATAGGCCCATTAGACCTTTGGGCCTATATTTACCATGCTATTATGATGGGTTTATGGGCCAAAATATTCAAGTAGTTAGGTCCTTGGTTGCCCATTAAATTAACCCTATATTTGGGCCAAGATGTGAGGCCCAACTCACTTGTTTCAAACACAAGAATTTATGTCACGCCCCAAACCTAGAAATCGAGCTCATAAAATTCCCAATCGCCGAATCTGGTGCCAACAGCCTCCGTTGTACCCCATTCTCAGCTCCCAGCGTGCATACGCCAGATTCTGATCCTGGGATCCTACAAGGAGGATTTTTAGTTTAATTTTTTTTTTTGTAATGGAGCATAACCACAAGCATAACCAAGTCACAAAGGTAACATCATCATCACATATCCACTAATATAAACATTTGAATATAGTGCTGAAAGGGAAATACATATATCGAAATCAAAGCTCCAGAAGACCGCTGCACACTCCACGCTCAATGCTACTGCAACCTAAAGCCACCTGCGTGCATCTATCGCGTATAAGTTTATAGAAAGCTTAGAGGGTGGTGAGAGTGTGTGCACAAGATAAGTGCCAAGTATTCAATGCAATACAATGTTGGATATACTGGCAAGATCATGAATCATACGATAATAGAGTAAGCGAAAATACTGACAAGTCCATGATTCATACAACATTAGAGTATGCAATATCGATTAGCTATGCAAATGAGGAGTCATAGAGACCCAAATATCAAATGCCGAGGGTACAATGAAATATACAAATCCTGCTAAGTCTGTCTAGGCCATATAAGCACAGAAACATAGCAACCCAAAATGTCATATGCCTGCGGATCTAATGTAATATGCAATGCGAATGAAATGACCAAGCTGGAGTGTGAAGTCGGGATGATAGTATGTAGTATCGCAGGCTACGGGATCCATCACAAGAGACTTCTATCCAAACTAGTCCCCGACCTAAATTGGGATAGTCAGACTCAATGTGGTAAACTCCTAATCTCAGGTTAGTCGCGTGCCCAACCGAAATCCTAACCATACGAAGGTACACGTAATAAATATTTGCGCACCACCAGCCCGAGTGACTAGTGAATGAATGAATGAAGAGTATGCAATTCATGCTCAATAAGTCTACATATCAGTATGGTTCCTCTTTAAGATTATCACCGAGGTCTTATACACTCCACACTGACTACCGCCTCCCTAACCGCACAGCCCAGTGAGCGGAATAGACTACACTATCCGCCTAATCAGTAGTCTGCCAATACCTACCCAGCTCATCAATAGCGGACCCATTTGCTAGCTGGTCAAACTCACCCTAGCTTATAGCTCCCTCATTCGGGCGGATAAGGCCATACCCCCTCCTAATCAACCACGATATAGTGGGAGACACGGTCTACTTGTATTCGGCACTCGGGTGCTCATGTTCCACTTGGTCTAGATGTTGGGGCGTCTCTTAGCCTCAGAGGTTTTGAGACTTTCACCCAAGGATATCTTAAGTGCCCACAGTGCTAGAACCAAGTATTTTCGGTGTCCCATCTGACCATCCACAATGTGCCTGTGGAGGCCACGACCCTGATGTCACTAGGGCGTACGATGATAATGTAACACATATGCGAGATGCATGAGTCACACCGTACAGTAATGTAGCAATCCCGCGTGTACTAAGCGCTCATGTGGGTAACTCCTATCAATAAGTCCCATAAATAATCAGCCTAATGGCATATGCAATGATCAGTCACTACTCATATCAAGCATACATATGATGCGTATGGGCATGAGTCATGGAGTTACACTAAGCATGTTATAAGGTGATGAACTATCCTCATAACGAAGATGGGCCTAGATGGCCTACACACAACAAGTATGGGCCTATTAATGGGCCCTAGGGAGAGTTATAATATAAACATTTAACCAACATTATTCTTACAATGTGGACATCAAACCATCATTGCTCCCAAGGCACGACCTGCCATAAACATCATTACACAAACCATGGTGGAATCACACATTGCAATGGGCCTTATGTACATCCCATTGGGCCTCAACCCATGGGCCTTATATATATATATCAAATGGGCTACATCACATGGGCCTCATGTATATCGAGGTGGTCTTAACAACGGGCCTCGTATATCACATCAAGGTCGGCCTCAACAATGGGCCTCATATATCACATCGGGCCTAATCAAATGGGCCGAATCAACTGGGCCAAGTCGAATGGGTCGAGTTAAATGGGCCTAGTCGAATGGGCCGAACACAATTCATCTATCTTTAGAGATCAATATAGAGGATTGTATAAAAATGAACTATATCAAAAAGATCAACTGGCCTATACCATATTTAACCGTAGTGATAATGATTTCCACGGTTAAATTCCAGTGGGCCCCATTATAGTGTTTATTTCCCATCCAGTCTATTCATAAGGTCACAAAGACTTGGATTTAGAGGAAAAACAAATATCATGATGGCTCAAACCCTGTAGCCCAAGGGTTTTAATGGTAGACGTTCAAACCCACTGTTTTTTATAATGTGGTCCACTTGATCCTAGATCTGTCTTATTTTTAGTCTCAAGCTTTAAGGCAAGCTTTCTAAATGGTTGGATGGTTTGGATGTAACACATGCATCATGGTGGGCCCCATAGGGATGGACAGCATAGATAAATCACATACCTCATGGTGGGGTCCACATGTGTGGCCCACTAAATGGAAGGACGGTTGGATATAACATATACATCATAGGAAGGCCCACCGTCCAACTATCTGGATGGTGGAATAAACGCATACATCATGGTACGGCCCACCGTCCAGCCATCTAGATGGTTTGGACCAAACATATACTTCAAGGTGTGGTCCCACGGGGGGCCCACCATAACGTTTATTTGCCATCTAATTCATTAATAAGGTCACACAAACCCAGATGAAGAGGAAAAATAAATTTCATAATGATCCAAAACTCCTAGACTCCCAGGGAGTCCAATGGCAGATGTTCCATCCTCACTGTTTCTTGTGACGTGGGCCACCTGAGCTTCTGTATATAACTGATTTTTGAGGTGGCCCACAGCCAGAAGAGGGGCCACCAAATGCATGACGTGAATGTTCAACACACATCATGGTGGTGCCCATATCTGGGACCCACGTCCCTGCCCGTCCGTCCACAGCGCAGTAGGATGCTGCTGCTTTGTTTTTTTTGAAAAATGGGTTTTCTTACAGTTTTTCATAGGTGGGGCCCGCATCAGGTGAATCCACTCCTCCCATTGGATTCTATGGCTCAAGATCGACCAAAAGAACCCAATATCCAGTATGTTTTGGTGTATAGAAACATCAAAGTGGGCCATAATAGATTTAAATGGTAAAACTCACTATTTTCAAAGATATGGCCCGTCAGATAATCAGATTAGCTTCATATTTTGGCTCAACATCTAAAATGAGCTGGGAAATGGGATGGACGGTGTGGATTAGGTTCATACATCAAGGTGGGGCCTACGTGAGCGGCCCACCCCTAAGCTTTGAACTAAGCTAATATTTTTGAGGTTTGCACGTTAGTACACCACGCTGATAGTTCACACTTCACGGCTTGGCCATGTCCAGCGTCCCTAGACACTGGACGGTTGCATACAACACATTTCTAAGGTGGGCCCCACCTACAGACGTGTTGCTTAGGTGGGCCACTAAAAAGTTGGATGGTGTGGATAAGACATACATCAAGGTGGGGTCCATCTGGGTTAGCCACACAGCCACATCATCACACACAAAGAAAATTGAAGGAGAGAGGGAGAGAGAGAGAGAAAGAGAGAGAGATCGAGTGATGGAGGGACCCCAACACTATGGGTCCTTATTATGATTTACAACATACATCAAGTGAGTCCCATTACATGTGGACCCACCGATTAAAAATCAACGGTGGGGATCCTTTCTCCACCAAAATGAAAGGTCTAGATGACCCTATTTATGCAAGGAAGGTAAACATCATGATGGGGTCCATGGAGAATGGCCTCATCATGAAATGATCATGAGAATCAAGGTGGGCCATCGGCCACATCTAGGGTCCAAAGTGAGATCCATATCATCAATCGGTAGGCCTCACTTGGCCCATCATCAAAATATGAAAATCTAAGCCTATGAAGCACCTATCATTTGATCTTCTTGGTCCGATGGAACGCCGATCTCCTTGTGTCCCTCTTTAATGGAAGATAATGAGAAATGAAGGGCTAGGATGGTGGATCTTGGGATAGAAAGTGGGCCACACACAACACATTTCTCTCTTGAAATTGCTTGGACAGGCACCTCTTTGGTATTGCTTAGAAATTGTGAAGAGAAAGAGAGAGAGAAGGGGTGGTTGTAAGAGAGGTGATGGATGTGAGGTGATAGTTGTACTTGACATATATGGGTGTATAAGAGAGAGAGGGGGAGAGAGTTAACTTTGGGATTGCTCTTGTACTTGACATGAGGTGATTGATTGATTAATTGAGTGATTGATTGATGGGACATGATGTAGAGATTCTCTTGGGATTGTAAATGCGTGGTGTTTTCCTCAGACTGAATGCGGGCCTCATCTCCTGACTAAGGTATCAGATCGGTATGTAAGACGCGACATTAGAACTGCGGCGACGGTGCAGTCGTAATAGTATAAGTGTCGGATTAAGCTGACTCAAATCTATGGAATATTATTTAGTGTCGTGTGCAAACATCAATTATAGGTCGCGGGTCGCAGAAATTCGATTGGGAGGACCGCGGAAGCCTTCGGAATAGTACGGGCTATGATACAGGTATTACAATTTACCCATATGGTTGGGATACCGGGCTGCCCATTAAGTTCACCACAATGTGTGTGTATGTGATCTTTATGCTTGGGCCCGACCCTTGCTTAGGGGCTCATTATGTTACCTACTAAATTGAGCCATGTGCATTACCCTCTAGGCCCATGGATTGCTTTAGGCCTTGGGCCTTAATTTACTCGAGTAGTAGCAGGCTACCTCTTAGGACACAGTTGACGTTGGATGTCCTCCTTGGTGGCCCTAAGGTAGGTCCATAGGGTTGTCATAGGTGCTTGAAGGCCCACCTTGGACCCTTGTTAGGATTGCTTCTTCCTTGGGCTTTCATGACCATCTTAGCTTGTGGGCTACCCCAAAATATTGGGCCCCCACTAAAGGATTCCTCCTTAGAGTGCCTGTCTATGTATTTAGACAAAGTCCCTCCTTGGGAAGGAGGAATATGTTTCACATCATCACTGCCGAGTGGTGTACTTACACCCTTATAACCCATATGCATCATTTGCATAAATGGATTGCATTGGTATGGTCATTGGATTCGTATGATAGAGGGATGGAGTTTCTCCCCTTGTTCACATCGAGTGCTTGGAGCTAGTGGATGATCTGTATGCGTGACTCATACATTGGCATCACATTTCATGATAATACTGCCCTTACTTCATCAGGGCCCTACCTCCACAGGGGTATCTATGGATGGCCATTTGTGGACACTGAAAATGATACTTGAGCATATAAGGTGCATAGGATGCCCATGGGTGAAATTCCTAAAAGTTCCATGGTACCAAGGATCTGCCCCAAAGCTGTGACCGAGTGAAAATTATGAGCGCATGAGGGCCTTATATCATTAGGCCGTGACTCCCACTGTTGTGTAGTCGGTTGGGTTGGAGTATGGCCTTACTCGCCTGATGTAAGAAGACATTGCTAGGCTGAGTCTGACTAGCTCGTAAATGGGTCTGCTGCCGTCGAGCTTTGTTGGTGATTGGCTGTCCTCAGGCGGGTAGTAAGGTCTCTTACGCTCGTTTGACTATGTGGGTCTGGAGAGCAACAGTCATTTAGCAGTGTACTTAACCCTGGTGATTTTCTTATGATGGAAATGTACTTGATATGTGGATTGGATATGAGCACTGACATCACTTCACATCATATTTGCATTGGCTATGTAAGCCCCCTTTATGCATTGCCTTGATATGGCGCCCAGTACTTATTGTATTGTATTCATGATAAGCCTTAGTAAGGCTAGTGACATTGTCATTGATCATGTTTCCTTTCCTGTATCTCCTATTATTCTTCTACGCACCATTATCACACACCTTCACCACTCTCTAAGCTTCTATAAGCTTATGCACGATTGATACGTGCAGGAGATCCTAGATTAGCATCGTAGCAGGAGAGCTTGGATTAGAATTGAGCCAAGGACTCAGTGTTGCAGATCTTCTTCCCTTTTCTTTTATCATCTGATGTATTTCCTTTCAGCTATGTACTTGTAAAGTTCAAATTTATAGTGGATTTTATAACGTGTCACTTTGTTATTTTTGAGATTTACTTGTTATAATCTTGGTTATGCTCACATTAGAATGAATAAACGGTTATTAAAATCCTCCTTGTAGGATTCCAGGATTGGAACCTGCCTCAGGAACCGAGAATGGGGTACTACGGAGGCTGTTGCGGCAAGAATCGACATCGGGTTCCTTGTGAGTCCGGTTACCTAGTCTGGGGCATGACAAAATATCCATGAAGGAACTAGCACAGTAAAATGCTTTAAGCTTCAACTCCTAACCACTCAATTTGAGAACATTAAAATGGAGGAGTATGAAACGTTCACTTGTAACTCCATGTGGGGGTTGGGGGAAAAAGTTCTAGTCCCACGAATTTGTAGGAAATGAAATTGAGGTTTAGACCACTACTGTAGTTGAAGTATGGAATTGGTCAAAGTGTCCTAGAGAGGGGTGAATAGGACTTTTCTGAAATTATACCAATTAAAAAAAACTAATTTCCTAATCTTGAACTAATTTGCAATTAATCAAGATATGTCAATCTTAACTCTAAAGGCTTCTAAGTTAAGTAGAGGATCCAAGCACTAGACTACTCAAGTTATGTAATTTAAATGACTAGTCTACTTAAGATTGTATATATGAGTGTGTGGGATGTGATTCATATCAATCCTAAACATTCATGTAATCATGCATCATATTTAAACATACAAGATAAGCATAATCAAATGAGTGCGCAAACAACAATCCCAAACATGATCATATATAGTGGTTCGACTATGTGCCTACCCCACTCCCGGCGGATGCACTCAACCCATGAGTTTACCGGATTTCACTAATGGAGCTTTCAAATCAAGTTCACCTCAAACCTTTACAACCTAAACAAGGTTGATACTAGGACCTACACAAGGTTCCTAAAGATGCCTACCTAAGGTAAACCATCCTACACAAGGACTCAATAGTTTATGCCTTACACAAGAGCAAAGGTTCTACACAAGAACCTAAGTTTAGGCCACACAGGCCAAGGATCTACACAAGAACCTAGGTTTAGGCCACACATGCCAAGGTTCTTCACAAGAACCCAAATGTATTCTCCCGTCGGAGGCCTCCGCTGAGGTCTTGATAAGTTTGAGATATAGCCTAAGACCTAATCCTACACAAGGAATGATCTTCTGGATCTTTAGACTCTAGTGACTTACTTGTAAGTAGGTGAGCCCCGATTAGCACATGATGAAGATGGTCTCCCTTGATGATGGAGAGTCTTCATCTCCCTTGAACCGCAACACTTGTAGATGCTCCAATATAAGTAGCTGAGGTTGGGTCAAGGTATTTGGTGGAATCCACTCTAATGAATGTGAATCTTTAAGAGACAGAGAGATTCCAGGGTGTGTGCATTCAAGAGATTCTAGCATAATGATTTGCCTTTGAGTATGTTGCTGGAGGATCCTTGAATGGTGAAGTTCAATCTCCAATCGAGTCTATTGAATATTTAACGCTTGCATTTAAGAAAAGATTGAAGGATGAACTCCCATGAGAAAAAGGTTTATGATGTTAGGTAAGCAATAGCTCTCAGAGCTCACTTTTTTCCTCAATACACCATAAGAACCAAACTTCTAGATTTAACGGCAAAAGGTCCAATGGTAATAAATTTGCCAGAATCTGTTTGTGTTCGATTTCATCAAACTTAGTTTGATGTCATCGAGTATTACCTTCGATGTCATCGAGTGATAGTTCAATGACATAGGATTTTCGTTCAAAGTTTGCTGGACACTTTCTTAACCTTTATTCGATGTCATTGAAATTTAAATTTCGATATCATCGAATCGAGTTCGATTCCTTGAATTTTAAGTGCTTTTTCTCCAGAGCTTGCTAGACATTTTCTTGTCCCTTTTTTGATGTCATCGAACGTGATTCGATGTCATATAAATTTGAATCTCGATGTCATTGAATCGAGTTCGATTCATCGAATTTTTTAAAGAGATTTTCCTTTAAAGCTCGCTAGACATTTTCTTGTCATTTTTTGATGTCATTGAACATGACTCGATGTCATTAAAATTTGAATCTCTATGTTATCGAGACTAGTTCGAGTCATCGAGCATTTCCAGGAGATTTTTCAAGAAGCTTGTTGGACATAACTTTCTAATTCGTCGATATCATCGAATCACCATCGATGTCATTGAGCAAGCATGTTCGATGTCATCGAAGGCACGTTCGATGAATCGAATCTTCAGTCCATATATCTTGTGTGGGTCCTTGATATTTGAGAGTCATTTTTCGATGTCATCGAACAAGTATGTTCGATTTCATCGAGACATGCTCGACGACTCGAAGTGACATTGTAGAAAACTGATTTGATTTGCATATTGAAATTTAGCTTTCAAACATGAGTTTCTTTGTTGTTCTTTGAATTTTAGTGGAGATTTTCTACCTGTGGTATTTTAGTCATGGGATATGAGGTTTAGGTTACCTTTGACGTTCCTGATTCATCCACTTTGTTGAGGCAACGGCTTGGAATGTCTTCTCGTGGGGCTCACTATATTGACCGACTCAACCATCACATTAATTGACAAACAAAGGCACTTTCAGGAAAATCTTAAGATTCATATCGAGACGTTTCTCCTCAAAGGTCACTACAATTGAGGAATGTAGAAACATTGATGACATGAAAGTAGAAGAACTATTAGGTTCCTCACAAACATACGAACTATATTTCAATACCCCTACAAAATCGAAACACACTGTCACCGAAACCTCATAGAAAAAATATGGATCTAAGGAGGACAATGATGAGAATGAAGATGAAGAAGAAATGACCTTGCTGGCCAAAAGGTTCAAAACATTCTTCAACAAGAACTAAGGGAAAACCTTTTACAAGAAGGGGAATAAATATGACCTAAAACGTTAAATAGGTAAATCACATAAAAGGTTAAAAGATCCCTAATGTTACAACTTTAGAGGGTATGGTCATCTTTTTACTGAATGTCCCTCAAAAAACAAATCGAAAAGAAAGGCAATGGTTGCCACATGGGATGATTCTGAAGATTCAAACTCATACTTTGAAGAATCTCAAAGTGATGGAGACCAAGGCTCCTTGAGAATACTGGTGGCTTCCACCACCACAGGCATCCCAGAAGAAAAGGACCTTGAGAAGAAAGATGAACATGAAGAAGAAAAGGCCTATTCTGAAGAGGAAGAAGAGCAAGTCGACAATACCAGCCTACAAAAAGCTTATGACCAACTATATACTCACAACTTAAAAGTTCCTCAAAAGCTTGTTCAGGTTAAGGCCAAGAACAAACAATTAAGCATGGATTTGGGAGAAGCCAAGGATGAAAATGAACGGTTGGCTAATGAATTGGAAGAATACATCAGAGACAACTCCAATTAACTGGTGAAATTGTTAATTGTTTGTTAATTGTTAAAGTGACTTGGCTGACCAAATTAGGATTAATGAATATCTAGAATCAGAACTTAGCAAAATGTGAACTGTTGGGGGAAAAATTGATGAGTTGATAAGTTGGCTTATGGAATGGACTAACTCTACTTAACCAACGCGGGCTCAGTAAAACCCGGGCTTGATAAGGCATTTATGTCCAGAAACAGACTAACCTTCAAGGAGGTCGATGCAATTATGGGGACACATAAAGAACACAAATACGAGCCCATTCGAATAAACCGTGTTCTGACCTAATAGGTCGATTACAGATCGATCATAGGTCGGTCATAGGTTGGATATATGTCGACCATAGATCGACCCTAGATATGTTACTATCTAGCTATAGCTCAGTCATTGCTCGACCCTTGGATGACCATAGATCGGCCAACGATCGATTACAGGTCGGCGACGTTCCATGACAAGGTCAAAGTCCATTAGCGCCTAGCTGAAGGGAACATGGACCCTCTGACCTAACCATTGGTTGAAGATGGTGAATGCTAATCTATCAAGAAGAATGAAGTTTCTTATTCCCAAGTCGTCCGAGTCATCACCCGTCTATGGGAGTTGACCTAAATCTGAGCTAGAGATTCGAGGAATCTCCTAACATCCCGAAGATCTCTCCCTAGATCTTCGGGTGATAAGATCAGATCCTGACAACTTTGGAAGTTGGTAATCTCATAAAGATCTCGAATTCGGATGGATCTCCAAGATCTCAGGACGAGTCCTCGTACAATTAGACTCCCTTCCCTATATATAGAGGTATCTCCAACCATCAAAGGTACGCTTATTCTTACCTTAGCACTCAACTGGTGTCTCTTTTCTAGAGACCCTACCCTACAAGAAAGACCCCGTTCTTGACTTAGGCATAGGAGAGTCCCCTGCACTAGCTAGGGTCTCCTTTGTTTCTCTTTCGCACCTATGCAGGTTTAGGAGGGTTAACTGGGGAGGGTCTGCCGGAAAACTACATCAACAAGAACTATGAACCAAAGTCTAAAACTAAAATTGGAGAAATCTAAAACACATGTCGACATTAGCCATAGGTTCACCCAAAGCAAAGAAAAACTAGAAAGACTTATAGGATTGGGTAAAAGTTCTAGGGATAAAAGAAGATTAGGATATGAAAGTAATATAACCAGTCCTACTCATGCACCACTAGTGGCTCGAGACTAGTGGCTTAAGGAAGTCAACCAAAATCATCTCCAATTTGTCATGCATGTGGAGACTTGGGACATATCAAATTTGAATATCTAACTTTTAGACACTTTCAAACTATGTCTGGTACAAACTTCATACGTAAATATAAACCTACCGGAAAAATGCTACAGATTGTGAGGAGTCCACCTAGGAAGTCATCAAAGGAAAAGGAAAGTAGAAAGTTTTTCATTGCTCCCAAGATGACTAGGAGAATGGAAGAATTGTTCAAATAGGTTGCCCAATTGAATGGAAAAAACAAAGTAAATGATGAATCAAGTAAACCAGGAATGATTAGTTGGCCACAAAAACCAAGTCTCCTAAAAACAACATGCCTTTAAGAGAAGAGCCCAAGAAAAATCCTACCTCTCCTACAACCAATACAGGGCCAAACAAAATTATATCCAAATGGGTTGTGAAAAACAAATCAAACTGCCTAGTGATACATATCGCTCTCAAAGCAGGCAGTAATGCAAAATGGTATATGGATAATGGGTGCTCAAGACACATGACTGGTGATAGGACCCACTTTTGCAACCATACAGATTTTGATGGTGAATCAGTCACTTTTGGAGATGGTAGCACCACTAGGATAATAGGGCGAGGGACAATTGTTGGGCTAGAAATGTCCAAAATAGAAGATGTTCTCTGCGTAGAGGGATTGAAACACAATCTCTTGAGTATATCGTGGATTTGTGATAAAAAAACATTTAGTAAAATTCTCCAAATGAGTATACAAGATCTCAAACTCGATAGGTAAATTGATTATGAGAGGTCTTCACACCAACGATAACAGTTATGTCATTAAAAGTAGTGGAGAAACTGTCGCTCCAACAATATGTAACATGGCTAGGAAGAATGAGTCTGAACTTTGGAACTAAAGACTCAGCCATGTCCATTACAGAACTTTATCATGCCTAAGCTTAAAGAATCTGGTGAGAGGGCATCCCAAAATTTAAAAAAAGGCCAAGATTGTCTGTGGCAATTGCCAAAAAGGAAAATAAATCAAAGTCGCTCACAAAAAGACAACCACCATGGCTACTTCTAAGCCCCTCAAACTCTTACACATGAACCTTATTAGTCCCACCAGAGTCCAAAGCTAAGGTGGAAAGAGACATTTTTTTGTCATAGTGGATGATTACTTCAGATTCACCTGGGTAGCTTTCTTAAGGAAAAAGTTAGATACATTTGATGAGTTTAGAAAACTCGTTGTATGACTCTAGAATGAGAAAGGTAACATAATAGACATGATCAAGGTTAATCATGGAGACGAATTCGAGAATGAATGAATCTAAAAATTTTGTGAAGAATTTGGCATTCAACATGAATTCTCAGCACCCAAAACTCCACAACAAAATGAGTTGCTGAAAGGAAAAACATGGTGCTTCAAGAAATGGGCTCAGTTATGTTGAATAGCAAAGATTTAGAAAAATCCTTTTGGGCCGAAGCTGTGAATACAACCTGTTACTTCATTAATTGAGTTTACCTAAGAGCAGGATTGAATAAAACAACATATTAGTTGTGGCATGGGAAGCCACCAAGTGTTAAGTATTTCAGGGTCTTTGGTACTAAATGTTACATTCTTAGAGACTAGGAAAACTTAGGAAAATTTGACCATAAAAGCGATGATGGTATCTTTCTAGGATATTCCTTAAATAGTTGTGCTTATAGGTATACAATCTTAGGACCCTTTCCATTCAAGAATCTATTAATGTGGTTGTTGATGACCAACCTCATAACAAATATGGTCCTGAGATATATGTGGATGAATAATTGGCTCTAAACATAATAGGTAAATATAATGATAGACCTACTTCTCCATGAGTGTCTCAACCTTTGGGTGACCTTCCGATTATTAAGGACCATCCTCTCGATCAGATAATTGGAAATCCGGGTACCGGTGTGAAAACTCAACAACAACTTGAGACCATAAACAGTCATCTCTGCTTCACCTCTAAAATTAAACCAAAGAATGTTATAGAAGCTCTTTAAGATAACTATTGGATACTGCTATGTAAGAAGAGCTATAACAATTTGAAAAAAATAAGGTGTGACAACTCATTCCTAGGCTATAAAATACAATTATCATTGGAACTAAATGGATATACAAGAACAAATCTGATGAATTTGGCAATGTGATAAGAAACAAAGCTAGATTGGTTGCACAGGGCTACTCTCAAATTGAGGGTATTAATTTTGATGAAACATTTGCCCCGTAACATGACTAAAGTCTATTTGAATCTTTATGTCCATAGCTTGTGCTTTGAAGTTTAAATTGTTCCAAATGGATGTAAAGAGTGCCTTCTTGAATGGTGTAATTGAGGAAGAAGTATACGTAGAACAAACAAAGGGATTTGCTGATCTCAAACATCCACACCAAGTGTACAGATTAAGGAAAGCACTTTATGGTCTCAAACAAGCTCCTCGCGCATGGTATGAATGGTTGATGCAATTTTTAATTGACCACAAATTCACTAGGGGAGTGTAGATAAAACCCATTTTGTTCAAAAGGCCAGGGATTCCTTGCTTTTTGCTCAGATTTATATGGACGACATAGTATTTGGTTTTATATGTGAGAAAATGGCTCATCAATTTTCTCATTGATGCAATCTGAATTGAGATGAGTACAGTGAAAGAACTAAATTTCTTTTTGGGATTGCAAGTTAAGCAGCTCAAAAATAAGATTTTTATTAGCTAGGCCAAGTATGTGATAAAATTAGTAAAATGATTGGGTCTTGAGTTTGGTCGAACACATCACATACCCATGAGCACCACTCTTAAGTTATCCAAGGACATATATGGAAAAAGTGTAAATCAATAGTTGTATCGTGGCATGATTGGGAGTTTACTCTATCTCATAGTGAGCCGACCATATATAGCATTTAGAGTCGGAGTACACACTAGGTTTTAGGCCGACCCAAAAGAATCACATATATCCGGTATGAAAAGAATTATTAGATATGTGGCTGAGACCATAGATTTGGGCCTTTGGTACCCACTTGACACATTAACCATGATTGTCGGTACTCAGATGTTGACTGGCTAGAAATATGGGCGATAGAAAGTCGACCAGCCGAATGTTTTTATATAGGGAATTGCTTGGTGTGTTGGCACAGTAAAATGCATAAGTCCATTTCATTATCCCCTGCTGAAGTTGAACTTATTGCAGTAAGTAGTTGTGCACCCAACTTCTGTGGATGAAACAAATATTGATGGATTATAAAATTGAGCAAATTACAATGACATTATTTTGTGAAAATACTGAAAGTGCTCTGGTTTGTTAATTAGCATGAGTGTTGAGTTAGCAGCCCCATAGGAAGATCATTCAAGCATTTGCCTCAACTGGATGTGTGCTCCGAACTCGTCAATGGTAAACGTAGCCTCACATCCTATGTCCCAAAACACCCAGGTTCATAAAATCCTTAAAAATGGATAAAACAACATAAGGTTTAAAGTATGAAAACTAGTTTGAAAATCAGAAAAATCTCTAAGTTTTCAGCTTTTATCGATATATCGAGACCACCTCAATGAGATCAAACATCAGTTATCGATGTCCTCGGAATACAATCGATATCATCGAATTGAGAACTACTTGTGTCCAGGAACCAACTTGAACTCTAGACAAAATTATCAATGAATCGATGAAGCTATCGATATCATCGACATTTAAATTTTGAGATCATCGAGACGGCTCGATATAATCGAATTCTAGTCTATTTGTGTCTAGCAAGCTTCTAAGAAAAATCATACATTTATCGATGACTCGAAGGAAGCCTTGATATCCTCGGAATTCAAACTTCGATGAAATCGATAGACCTTCGATGATAGCGATTTCGGTCCAAATAGTCCAGCAAGCTTTTTAGGTAAATACTCTTTAAATGATTCGAGGAATCGAGACTCCTTCGATAATATTGATAATCAAATATCGATCATATCGAATCTAGGTCGATATCATCGAATTAGGACAATGGAGTGTCCAGCGAGCTTATAGGAAAATCTTCTATAAAAGATCGATGAATCAAACGAGTTATCGATATCATCGATATTTGAAATTCGATGACATTGTAGGAGGATCGATAATATCGAAGCCTGTTGCCTCTAGTCTTAGCTTGCTCTCTTATTTTTCAATGTCGAGGAATCGAACCATGGGTTGATGAAATCGGAGTTCAAAATCTGATGACATCGAAGCATGTTTGATATGATCGATCTGTGTATAAGATATTCAACTGTGATTGTCAGAAGAGTTCATATCATCGATCTATCCCTCGATGTCTTCGAAAGTATACATTCAATGATATTGAAGATGAATCGATGATATCGAACTCTGTCAAAAATCTGACTATTTTATTACCGTTGGATCTCTTTGCCTATTTAAGGAGAGCTTGCTATTGGTTGCTGTAGTGAGAAAAATAGAGAGAGCCTTGAGAGAATCCTGCATACTATTTACCCTAAGCTCTTTTTCTCATGGGAGTTCATCCTTCAACCCACCCTCATCATTGATATTCAATAGAGTGGATTGGGGAATGAACTTCCGCATTCAAGGATCATTCAGTTACCACCTTAATGGCAAATCATTGAGTTGGGATACCTTGAATGCTTGAATGCTTGGAATCACTCTGTCTCTAAAATAGGAAAATATTTAATAGAGTAGGATTCCAACATAACCTTGACCCAACCCATCGCCTTACATTAGAGCATCTTAAGTGTTGCGGTTCAAGGGAGCTGAAGATTCTTTATCATTAAAGGAGGAGATCTTCATCAACGTGCTTAATGGGGCCTATCTACTTATCTCTTAGTCATTAGAGTCTAGAGACCCTGCTGATCATTCCTGTGTGTAGGATTGGATTATAGGTGATTCTTACCCCTTTCTAGTCCTCATAGGAGGCCTCCGACAGGAGAATACTTGTGAGTGTTGTGTGTTGACCCTTGCTCGTAGTGAGCATAAACTTAGGTTCCTTGTATGGATCCTTGGCCTATGTGACCTAAAACCTAGGTGATATGTGTTAGCCTTTGCTCTTGTGTAGCTCATAAACTCTAGGTTCCTTATGTGGATCCTTGGCCTCTATGGCCTAAAACCCTAGGTTCTTTGTGTGGATCCTTTGCTCTTGTGTAGGGTATAAAACTTGGGCGTTGTGTGTTGACCCTTGCCCCTGTTGTAACGCCCTGAAATTTGGGGGTCGAGCATAACTCAGCTCCCGAGTTCCAAAACATCACTTATGCAACATAATTAATGAATGATGTATGTTGACTGTATTAGCACATAAACATGGGATAGATTAAGCCAAAACGCAGATATGATTCAGGGATAAGTGAATAAAGCAAGCGGAAGACTTATAGTAAAATATGTGTACAAGTGTAAGTCCCTGAATTACATATACAACCAGATCGTGTAAAAGTGTTATTTATCAAAATTATAAGTACAAGTTACATCATTTCAGTTCCCAAAATAGTAATCCCATAGATCCCGCGCAACAGACCGAGGCTCGCTAGAACCCGTCTGAAAACTGCATATAGGAGAAGACAGCCTCGTCGTCATCCGGCTCCGCTCTACCTCGAGCGTCGCATCCACATCTCGCAACATCGGGGCCTAAGACAGTCCGGTGGGTGTGTAACACCGCCCGTAACGTGGGAGTGAGTGATCAACTCGGTGGAACAATAAGGCAATCGGTTAACATGTTATCAGTTCAATCAAACAATAATGATAAAGGAGAACAATTAAATAAATCCTAAGTACTCTTGTTAATGCAAGTATGAATGCGATGATGCGTGCCCTCACGCGTACACCCTCAGCGTCATTATCTTACGTTACGCATGACATCGCCTCAAAGTGCACCACATCTACAAAGCACATGCAAATGCGGTGCATGGATATGATTACCAAGTTGTTATTAGTCCATTTCACACAACAGGATTGGGAAGCTAAGATACCTTCCTCATATCACCATCCAAACAGTGATCCATACTAGGGTCGTCAATCCTAGACATCTCATACGATCATATGTTTGAGGTCGTGGCAAAGGGCTCGTCACCAATCAATGCACGCCTTTCATGCCCTTACTACCACAGATCAGCTCGTCACCTCCTTGCAGTATCCAGGAATGCTCGAGGTCACTACAAAGGGCTCGTCACCAGCAATGTAGGCCGACAACACGAATATAGTGTCCCATACCACCATAATCGGCTCACGAGTTTAATTGCTCATTGGTCACAACGGGGAGGCTCGTCACCCTAGCATAGGCCGACAGCTCGACCACGGTGTCCCATACCACCATGTCCGGCTCATGAGTCTTAGCGGATCAGGTACCATGGTTATTAGGATTTCACTGGTAAGTTCGGTACCCTAGATTCAAGCAGTAGCGTCCATACATGGTTAACATACAATGGACAATCGGGTTAGTTGACGAACTCGACTAGCACGAGCGCACGTTGAATTGAACGACATGGAGTGCGCAAACACTCCGCGTGGTCAAACCACTTCCGACAACTCTAATACGACTCGGGTTCGTCTAATGCGTCTCACGTGGCGAAAGCAATCTCAACCACGACCATAGGGTCAATTACCGATTTCCTGGACTAAGGCATAGTCCCAAATACATTACACTACTACAGATATTCATATGGAATGTAAAACAGTAATGGAACAACCACTCAAATCATGGTGCATACACATCTGAAGAATATCAACTTAACATAAATGTAAGCATAGGAATGCTTGAATTTAAATAACTTGGAATGTAAATGCATAGAGGAAATCATGCGCATCCATAGAAGTATTGAGAATCACTTCTCAGCGCCCACACTTAGTGTAATCAGTTACACTTAGGTCATTCATGCATTTCTACAAACACTTAGCATACAAGGAATAACATACATGACGTATGTTGGAATACATGCACTTAGACAATTCCCTTTACCAAGGAGTTGTCATACATGCATCTAGCATACATACATGACCAATAATCATGGCAAGCACAAGTGCGTATTTTATACGTATACGGTACTTTATAAATACACTTAAAATACACAAATCTCAATATAGCACATGCATATCAGGAAAGCAATGTAAACATAACATTTGACATGTGAAATCTCATCCATAACAAGAATAAATCACTAATCGGGATTGAAAGCCTTGAAAACCATAACCTATACACTTAAAGTCCGCACCTTAAGCAAAGAAAGAACCGCCGAACCGATTTAGACGAGTTGTCTTCGTCAACGGCGCTAGAATACCCTAAAATAAGGATAGAAATGAGATACAACAACACCAAGTCTAATCTAAGCTCTAACACAGTTAGGGTTAGGTTAACTTACCCCAAAAAGAACTCAGAACCGTCAGAGGAACGATTCAAAGTAAAGGTTCAAAGGTGAAGAAGAACAAGGAAGAATCAAGATGATTCACCAACTAATCTCTCTCACTTCTCTCTCTTTTCCACTCTCTTTCCAAGCTAGGGTTAGAGAAAATTCGTATGGAAATGAGAGCTAGGGTTAAGGACTATATATAGGCCTTAAAATGATGGAAATAACCCCATGGTCAAGGTATACTTAGGTTATAACCAAAGTACGCCTTTCTCGATCCAACGAAGCACTTCGGTGGGCCTATTACCATGAAAGGTCGGACTTAAGCTCACCGACCATGGATCTAGGTCAGCTGAGTTTTCGTGCCGACCGGCTCTTCGATCGCCGTGGCGGACCACACTCAATTCAACGGTCACGGAATCTCGATCAGTCCACAAGCACTAGGATATGCCTGGGCCAACCATCCCGATCGGAGGGTGAAATTGGGTCGAATCCAACGGTCGAATGCTTAAAATCGTCGGCAAGCGACACGACTCATTTCATAAAAGCTTATTAAATTCCAACCGTTCTCACACTCTTCACTCCGAACTCAACCAAATCGACCTAGAACATCCGATCGACTTGATTTTCGAGGTGAAGATCAAGCCCAACTCGGTGACCGCAACGCTTAAGATCATCGCCATCGGACTTTCGACGCGCGGTCTAGGTCCGATCCAGATCTTCCAAAAAATCCCCAGAACAACTGGATTTAGCGATGGATCCCAGATTTCAGAGTAACGTAGCGCTCACTAATCTACACGTTTAGAGCCATGCAGATACAATTTAAAGTGATTGATGCGAATTTCACAAGCAATCGAGTAAAGCACTAATTACCCCAAAACAACTACTTAAGGAAAGATTAGCACAAAAATTCCAAGGTCGTTACAATCTACCCCCCTTAAAGAAAATTTCGTCCTCGAAATTCATACCTTCATATAATCCTCAAGGATCAGAGGGTAGGTCTTCCTCAGCTTCAGATTCCCAAGTAGCCTCTTCTACGCCATGATGCGTCCATAGCACCTTCACGAGAGGGATAACCTTGCTACGCAGCACCTGCTCCTTTCTATCCAGAATACGCGTCGGTCGCAGTACATAAGTGGCATCCTCACTCAACTGCACTTGCTCCCAACTGATAATATGCGAAGGATCAGGAACGTACTTCTTCAGCATAGAGATATGAAATACGTTATGCACGCCCGCAAGAGGTGTGGGCAAAGCAAGGCGGTAAGCTACCGCTCCCACTCGATCCAGAACTTGAAATGGACCAATAAATCTCGGCGTCAGCTTCCTCTTACCGAACCGCAGAACTCCCTTCATAGGAGAGACCTTCAGAAAAACATGGTCTCCCACTACAAACTCAAGCGGTCGACGCCTCGTATCAGCATAACTCTTCTCCCTGCGCTGTCAGAAGTCGACGCCGAATGATGTCAACCTTCTCTCAAGTCACCTGCACAACTTCGGGCCAAGCAAACTACGCTCACCACTCGCCCAACAATGTGGTGCTCGCACGGCGACCATACAACGCCTCGAAGGGAGCCATGCCGATACTCGCCGAAACTATTATTATACGCGAACTCTGCATCAGGGAGACAATCCCAACCGTCTTTGAAATCCAAAACACAAGCTCGCAACATATCCTCCAGACTTGATTCACGCGCTCCGTCTCGCCCATCTGTTTGCGGATGAAACGCGGTCTGAACTTCCACACCCATCGCTTCCTGGATACGAGTCCGTAAGATAGATGTAAAACGCGTGTCTCTATCGACACAATCTCCAGGGGAATCCATGTCGACGCACTATCTCCTTGATATACAACCTAGCCAACTCGTCTGCAGAGTAAGTGACTCGATCGGTAAGAAATGCGCCGACTTCGTTAATCGATCGACGATCACCCAAATAGAGTCAAATCCCTTTCTCGTCCTCGCCAACCCATAAATAAAATCCATAGAGATGAAATCCCACTTCCATTCAGCTATGGGCATGGGCGCAACAACCCAGGAGGTCGGCGATGCTCTGCCTTGACCTGCTGGCACGTGAGACAACGAGAAACAAATTCAGCAATCTGGACCTTCATATTGTCCCACCAATAAGACCTCTTCATATCCCGATACATCTTCGTGCTACCTGGATGCATCGCAAGTTTAGAACTATGGGCTAACTCGAGAACCTCACGCCTCAAGTCAGGGATGTCGGGAACACATAACCGGCCATGAAAACGTAGGCCCCCATCATAACTAACTCTACTCGGAGTTCTCATCTGTACCAACCCGCCGCCTCATCTTCACCAAAAGCTCATCATCTCCCCCTGAGCCGCAACGATCCTCTCGTCGATAAGGCCGTACACGAATGTGTGCGATAACCTCATACGGCTCAACCACCGTAAGCTTCGCTCAAAATCGCGCACGAACTCCAACATCTCCCACTCTACATCAACGGAGCCGCAAACTCCAAAGCCTTCTTGCGACTCAACGCATCCGCCACAAGGTTCGCCTTACCAGGATGGTAAGAAACATCGAACTTGAAGTCCTTCAATGTTTCCATCCACTCCGCTGCCTCATATTCAAATCACGCCGCGTGAAAATATACTTAAGGCTCTTGTGGTCGCAAAAGAGCTCGAACTCCTCACCATAGAGGTAATGTCTCCAAAGCTTTAATGCGAAGATGATACGCCAATTCCAGGTCGTGCGTAGGGTAATTCTCTTCGTGTTTCCTTAATCGACGCGAAGCATAAGCAATCACCCGTCCTTCCGCATAAGGACACAACCTGGCCAACGCGAGAGGCGTCGATATATAATATACTTAACCCCTTGCTCGCAATACTAGCACAGGGGCGGACGTCAACTTGTCCTTCACTTCCTGAAAATAACTCCGCCCGCTCACTCCAAGCAAACTTCAAATCCTTCCGTGTCACCTTGCGACAACGGTCCGGCAATCTTCGAGAAGTCCTGAATAAAGCGCCGATAATAGCCTGCAAGGCCAAGAAAACTCCTCACCTCAAGAATGTTTGTCGAGATTCCTGCACTGCAGCTACCTTGGCAAGGTCGACGGCTATTCCTTCCTTGGACACCACATGTCCCAGGAACTTGACTTCCTCTCTCCAAAAATCACACTTCTTGAACTGTGCGAAGAGCTGATGCTTCCTAAGAGTATCCAAAACCGCTCTTAAGTGCTCCTCGTGCTCTGCCCGGCTCGCCGAATAAATCAAAATGTCATCAATGAAGACAATGACAAATTGAAACAAAAATGGCCGAAACACCCTGTTCATCAGATCCATGAACACGGCCGGTGCATTCGTCAGACCGAACAACATCACAAGGAACTCATAATGACCGAAGCTGGTCCTGAAAGCGGTCTTCTGTACGTCCTCATCCTTGACGCGCAACTGATGATACCCTGACTGCAGATCAACCTTCGAAAAGTAACGTGCCCCCTTCAACTGATCAAACAGATCATCAATCCTAGGCAAAGGGTACTTATTCTTCACAGTTACCAAATTCAGACTACGATAATCAATACACAATCGCAAGGAACCATCCTTCTTCTTCACAAACAAAATAGGTGCTCCCGAAGGAGACACACTGGGCCGAATAAAACCCAATTCCAGCAAACCATCTATCTGCTTCCTCAACTCCTCCATTTCACTCGGAGGCATACGATAGGTGGGTAAAGAAATGGGCGCCGCACCAGGCATAAGATCGATAGCAAAATCAATCTCACGCTGAGGAGGTAATCCAGGAATCGACTCAAACACATCTTTAAACTCCTGAACTACCGGCGTACTAACCAATGCCGATTCGGCCGAACTCTCCAACAGAGGAGAATAAAAATCAATACGAAGAGGGTAACTGACCTGAACTGGGAAAGTAACAATCTTGCCCTCAGGTCCATGGATCGTCACTGATCTAGCTTCACAATCAATCTCAGCCCGCATCCTCGTGAGCCAATCCATACCCATAATAACATCGTAGTGATAAAGCGGTGTGACTAGCAAATCAACACGGATCGATCCACTTCCCAGATCGACCAAACAATCCAAACAACGCTTGCCCAAAGCAGAGGACATCCCCGTAGCGGTAGTAAGCGTCACTCCTTGCATAGGAACAGATCTCAAACCCAAACGCCTAACTACCGCATAAGATATAAGAGAAGTAGTGGACCCTGTATCCACTACAAAAACGGGAATACCTTCAATATGCGCGGTCACCTCAAAGGACCTCGGCACCAGACATAGGCGCTTCAGCTAAAAGCGCATGAACACGAGCTTGCCGACGATTCGGCGGAGGAACCATGGGCCGATGAGGTGGCCTGAAACCAGGAACCGCAGGATGGATGAGCTGGCGCCGATCGAAGAGGAGGAGGAGAAATAACCGAGGCATCGGACGGCTAACCCTCTGCGGTGGAGTAAAACCACCGGCTCGCATAGGAAAAGCAGAAACGGTCCAAGTGCCCAACCTTCCCACAATAAGAACATCTCAGATCCGCTCTCATCTGCTGAGCGGGCGGCGCGAACGCCTAGGAGGAGAATCAACACGCGGCCTCTTGCCAAGGAAAGGTGCACCCCGGAAATCTGACCGCGGCCTAGGAGGCATCGGTGCTCGCATGCGGGACGCTCTATCTCCGTCCTGCTCGCTCGCAAGGACATGCTCACTAGCTCCGCATATGAAGAAATGCCAGCACAAAGCAAATCTTCGATCGGATCTCGGGCCCCTCAGAAAAACACCGCATCCTCATCGGCCGATCACCCAGGATCAAAGGAACATACCGCCCCAACTCAAGAAACCGGTTCTCATACTCCGTAACCGACAACCCTCCCGGCGGAGGCGAAGGAACTCACTCTCCTTCTCATGTCGACATAACCGGAAATACTTCTCGTGGAAGCGCGCCTCAAACGCCCGCCACGACCACACGAAGTCCTCCTCGACAATGCGAAGCACACTGTCCCACCACAAACCGGCCTCCTTCTCAAACATGAAGGTGGCAAGCTCAACTTGCTCGACCTCAGAGCCAGTGAAGCGGCCTCAAGATCTTAGAGATGCGGTCAATCCAATACTCGGCCTCCTGGGTCTATGAGAACCCGTAAAAGTGGAGGTCGCAAGCGCTGAATCGCTCGAATGTGCCGCGGGCACTAACACTGACACTGGCACTCCCGGATGGAGGCATAGGTGAAACAGTTGGAGTCTCCCCTATGAGCAAAGATGCCAACCATGGAGGAGAGGAACTCCGCCGCCGCTGCCGCTGCCGCCGCCGCTGTTGCTGCTGCTGCATCAACAACATCATCTGCTCAAACCTATCAACAGGTGAAGCAGAAGAAGGTGCATGGCTCGGCTCAGGAACCGAGGGTGTGACTGGAGGAGCCATAGGTGTCGACCCAACACCAGCACGAGATGGACCCGCCTGTGGATCTGACTGGCTATCGCTCAAGGGAGGAACCCCAGCAAGCGACTCAAAAGGAGAGACGGGCCCAAGTCTTCGAACCCTTAGGAGGCATCCCTACATTAAATCAAAGGATGCAACCTGTCAGATTCTAAGTCACATAATCCATCCACACAACAACAACACAGCACAACTCCAAAAACAAACAACATGCATTCCATTAACCAAAATCGTCGCAATACAAGTAGTGCAGCAATACATGAATCACGACTAGGAAAGCATGAAAACAACAACATCTAACACTTCAAACAACCACAACAACAACAACCATTAACAGCTACCACACTACAACAACTCCAACTACAAGCCAACAACGGCTACACACAAAAGAAAAACACAACAAAGCAAAGACGGCCACGACGATGCTACTCGTCGGAATCAGGAGATGGGGGCGGAGCACCCTTATCCTGCAAGCAACACAGGATAGACTTCAAAGTCCGGGACATCTTCTTGAACTTGTGCTTAACCAAGCCTCGAAGATCAACCATCTCCTGGCGTAAAGCAGCTTGCCCTTCTTCAAGCCGTGTAAGACGGGCATCTCTGGCAACCTGCTCTGGCACCACAAGAGGAGAGCTATCACTCGAATCCTGTGCCTCAATCTCTTCCTCGTCTTGCTCTGCTTCTTCCTCAGACTCCGCACCGCCTTCAGCATAACTCTCATCATCACCACTCTCAGACCCGGCCTCACCCTCAGAGGCAAGCCGACCAGAACCAACCTCCATCAGCTTAAGGGTCCTCAAGTTGATATAGCGAACAGGGACTGGCTTCTCAGCTCCAAGCCTATAGCCGAACTCATGTGCGATCTTGCAAATAAGGCGGCCAAAGGGAAGAGACTCGGTCCGTCTACTCGAACGAGCGATGAGAATAATCTGACGCAGGACGTACGTCGGCACACACAACTTCGCTTCCTGCCCCACCTGATATAGAAAATCTACCATCAGGCGTGTACACTCACTGCGGTTGCTCCACCTGGGATATACATTGAACGTAAAGATGTGGTGAAGCAAATGGAAGTCGTCCGTCATGAAAGAAGCCAGAAGACTCCTATTCGGCTGCCATTCAACCAGACGACCACACAAGGATCGGGTGCGACGATCCCTCTCGCGCACACTGTCCACATTCTTCTCGCTGGCATGCACTTCCCCAAGTGGCACCTTCAAGAGTCGGGATATCAAAGCAACATTGACAATACCAACTCGACCGCTACCACAGGGAATCTTGAACTGCAGAGGATCCAGCGAAGGCTCCAGAATGTTGGCATAAAAGGCCCAAACAGTGCTAGCATTCGCGCGATACTCGCCTTCAAACAAGGGACCCCAACCAGCCCCTTCTAGGCGCTCCAACAAAACGAACCCCCCACAGAGCCGCGGATCACCATGAGCCTCAAAAAGGACTCTACGCCCCTCATAGACTCCATGCGACAATTCCGCCAACAAGGTCCTACTGACAGGAGCTCGAGGATCGAGGTCCCGCTTCGTCTGGAACTCGCACGTGGTGGACGTGCTAGCGGCGGCACCTCTCGGCCTCCGTGCACGGGTTGGGCGGCTCGGCCCGGCTTCATCCACGGGCGCTCTCTTCTTCCCCATCAAGGAAAGAAGGGAAGAAATGGAAAAGATGGCCGTCACAATCTCAAAGAGGGCCATGAGAAATGAGAGAAAGAGAGAAATAGGAAGATGGTGAAGCTTCCACACAACTATGAGCTAAAAAGGGAATGAAAGGGCTCAAATGAGAGGGAAAGATGGAGAAATCAGCAATGGAATGGAAGATTTGAGAATGGAGTGATGGGTTTGCACGAAAATGGGAGGAAGATGAAGATTTGGGAGAGATTTGAGAGAGTTTGGAGAGGTTTTGGGAGAAAAGGAAAGCTTGGAGGTGGGTGTTGTGAAGGAAGGAGGTATATGGAAGGGTTTTAAAATGAAAACCGTGGAGGGGTGGGCCACATTGAGCCTAGGGACGATCGGCCCGCGTCGGCCCGGCCCGCCGACCGGCGATCCCTCGCCGAACCGGCGATGGCATCGCCGGTCTCTGGACATATCGGTGATGCCTCACTGATTTGGAGAGGTCCTCCTGGTCCTCCTTGGTCCAAATGATGTGGTTCCCCCCCTGGGTCCCACAGAAAATGCCCCGAAGGGCCCCTTGCGTAGTTTGAGGCCTATCGGGTCATTCTGACACAAATCTGATTCAAACAGCGATTTCTGGAAGGTTTAAGATGGAGAAAAGGGAAGATAGACCGTCTACACTCATTAATAGAGGGTCTAGGAAAGGTTTCGGGTCGCTGTGTGTGATCAGGTAAGAGTACAGACTCGATCTCGGCAAAGGTTTTCAAGAAACTTTCGCCGATAGAAACTATGGAGTACAAACACAAAGCGATGATAGACCCGCACCCAATTACACTATAGTGGCGACAACGTGCGGTGTGTGACCATAACCCAGGTCCGGTTTAATCCAGATCATGCTCTGATACCAACTTGTAACGCCCTGAAATTCGGGGGTCGAGCATAACTCAGCTCCCGAGTTCCAAAACATCACTTATGCAACATAATTAATGAATGATGTATGTTGACTGTATTAGCACATAAACATGGGATAGATTAAGCCAAAACGCAGATATGATTCAGGGATAAGTGAATAAAGCAAGCGGAAGACTTATAGTAAAATATGTGTACAAGTGTAAGTCCCTGAATTACATATACAACCAGATCGTGTAAAAGTGTTATTTATCAAAATTATAAGTACAAGTTACATCATTTCAGTTCCCAAAATAGTAATCCCATAGATCCGCGCAAAGCACGAGGCTCGCTAGAACCCGTCTCAAAACCGCATATAGGAGAAGGCACCTCGTCGTCATCCAGCTCCGCTCTGCCTCGACGTCGCATCCACATCTGGCAACATCGGGGCCTAAGACAGAGTCCGGTGGGTGTGTAACACCGCCCGTAACGTGGGAGTGAGTGATCAACTCGGTGGAACAATAAGGCACAAGGTTAACATGTTATCGTTCAATCAAACAGTAATGATAAAGCAAAACATTAAATAAATCCTAAGTACTCTTGTTAATGCAAGTATGAATGCAATATGATGCGTGCCCTCACGCGTACACCCTCGCGTCTTCATCTTACGTTACGCATGACATCGCCTCAAAGTGCGCCACATCTACAAAGCACATGCAAATGCGGTGCATGGATATGATTACCAAGTTGTTATTAGTCCATTTCACACAACAGGATTGGGAAGCTAAGATACCTTCCTCATATCACCATCCAAACAGTGATCCATACTAGGGTCGTCAATCCTAGACATCTCATACGACAATATGTTTGAGGTCGTAGCAAAGGGCTCGTCACCAATCAATGCACGCCTTTCATGCCCTTACTACCACAGATCAGCTCGTCACCTCCTTGCGGTATCCAGGTATGCTCGAGGTCACTACAAAGGGCTCGTCACCAATCAATGTAGGCCGACAAAGACGAATATAGTGTCCCATACCACCATAATCGGCTCACGAGTTAAGTTGCTCACTGGTCACTATGGGGAGGCTCGTCACCCCAGCGTAGGCCGACAGCTCGACCACGGTGTCCCATACCACCATGTCCGGCTCATGAGTCTTAGCGGATCAGGTACCATGGTTATTAGGATTTCACTGGTAAGTTCGGTACCCTAGATTCAAGCAGTAGCGTCCATACATGGTTAACATACAATGGACAATCGGGTTAGTTGACGAACTCGACTAGCACGAGCGCACGTTGAATTGAACGACATGGAGTGCGCAAACACTCCGCGTGGTCGAACCACTGCCGACAACTCTAATACGACTCGGGTTCGTCTAATGCGTCTCACGTGGCGAAAGCAATCTCAACCACGACCATAGGGTCAATTACCGATTTCCTGGACTAAGGCATAGTCCCAAATACATTACACTACTACAGATATTCATATGGAATGTAAAACAGTAATGGAACAACCACTCAAATCATGGTGCATACACATCTGAAGAATATCAACTTAACATAAATGTAAGCATAGGAATGCTTGAATTTAAATAACTTGGAATGTAAATGCATAGAGGAAATCATGCGCATCCATAGAAGTATTGAGAATCACTTCTCAACGCCCACACTTAGTGTAATCAGTTACACTTAGGTCATTCATGCATTTCTACAAACACTTAGCATACAAGGAATAACATACATGACGTATGTTGGAATACATGCACTTAGACAATTCCCTTTACCAAGGAGTTGTCATACATGCATCTAGCATACATACATGACCAATAATCATGGCAAGCACAAGTGCGTATTTTATACGTATACGGTACTTTATAAATACACTTAAAATACACAAATCTCAATATAGCACATGCATATCAGGAAAGCAATGTAAACATAACATTTGACATGTGAAATCTCATCCATAACAAGAATAAATCACTAACTGGGATTGAAAGCCTTGAAAACCATAACCTATACACTTAAAGTCCGCACCTTAAGCAAAGAAAGAACCGCCGAACTGATTTAGACGAGTTGTCTTCGTCAACGGCGCTAGAATACCCTAAAATAAGGATAGAAATGAGATACAACAACACCAAGTCTAATCTAAGCTCTAACACAGGTTAGGGTTAGTTTAACTTACCCCAAAAGAACTCAGAATCGTCAGAGGAACGATTCAAAGTAAAGGTTCAAAGGTGAAGAAGAACAAGGAAGAATCAAGGTGATTCACCAACTAATCTCTCTCACTTCCTCTCTCTTTTCCACTCTCTTTCCAAGCTAGGGTTAGAGAAAATTCGTATGGAAATGAGAGCTAGGGTTAAAGGACTATATATAGACCTTAAAATGATGGAAATAACCCCAGGGTCAAGGTATACTTAGGTTATAACCAAAGTACGCCTTTCTCGATCCAACGAAGCACTTCTGGTGGGCCTATTACCACGAAAGGTCGGACTTAAGCTCACTGACCATGGATCTAGGTCAGGCTGAGTTTTCGTACCGACCGGCTCTTCAGATCAGCCGTGGCGGACCACACTCAATTCAACGGTCACGGAATCTCGATCAGGTCCACAAGCACTAGGATATGCCTGGGCCAACCATCCTGATCAGAGGGTGAAATTGGGTCAGAATCCAACGGTCAGAATGCTTAAAATCGTCGCGCAAGCGACACGACTCAGATTTCATAAAAAGCTTATTAAATTCCAACCGTTCTCACACTCTTCACTCCGAACTCAACCAAATCGACCCAGAACATCAGATCGACTTGATTTTCGAGGTGAAGATCAAGCCCAACTCGGTGACCGCAACAGCCTAAGATCATCGCTATCGGACTTTCGACGCGCGGTCTAGGTCCGATCCAGATCTTCCAAAAAATCCCCAGAACAACTGGATTTAGCGATGGATCCCAGATTTCAGAGTAACGTAGCGCTCACTAATCTACACGTTTAGAGCCATGCAGATACAATTTAAAGTGATTGATGCGAATTTCACAAGCAATCGAGTAAAGCACTAATTACCCCAAAACAACTACTTAAGGAAAGATTAGCACAGAAAATTCCAAGGTCGTTACACCTGTATGGGGCGTAAACTTGTGTCTCGTGGAGACATGTTAAGTACCTTACGTAGGTCATAGAGTTAGCCTTGTGTAGGTTGTACTGGTTTGAGGTAAACTTGATTTGAAACCTCCTTTAGTGAGATCCGGTACACCCAAGGTTTGTGTGTGTCCGCTGGAAGTGGAGTAGGCAAGTAGCCGAACTACTATAAAATGACTGTGTTTGAGATTGTTATTTGCATATTCTTTTATTGTATATACTTTGAATGATCACTTGATGTATGATTATTTAGAACTGATAAGTATCACATCTCACACACAGTCACTCTGTCCATCCATAATAGACTAAATTTATGTGTTGCTTAAATATTGAATATTCTTGTGATTGGATCCTCTATTTGACTTGGAAGCCATTAGAGTTAAGATAAAGATATCTTTATAAATTGTTATATTAGATCAAGATAATGATGATAGGATTTTAAACTGTTATAAAATTTTATAAAGTCCTATTCACCCCCTCTAGGATATCTTGACCTATTCCTACTTTAACTTAAGCGGTCATTACCGTAATTTCAAATACCAGTGCCATAAACATCTCTAAGAATCTGGTGCAACACTCGAGAATAAAATAAATAGATATCCGACATCATTTCTTTCGTAAACTTGTTAAAGAACATATTATATTGCTATACTATGTGCCTATTGAAAAACAATCGGCGGATATATGGACTATAAAATTGTGTCAGATGGGCCGCAATACATCTAAGTGCGGAACATGTCGGAACTGTACAATGTAGACTAAGTCTTAGAGAGGGGGACCGGGGGGGGGGGGGGGGGGTGGCGGTGTTGATCAGGACCTATTTAAAAATATGCCTATTAAGAATAATAAATGCCTAGATTAAACTAATTGCCAATAAAGCTAAACTAAGTGATGTAACTCTAAAGGCTTCCAAGCAAATAGAGGGTCCAATCACATAGCCTACTCAAGATATGCAAATTAAGTAACTAGCTGATAGCATAGTGAACATGTGAGAATGGGATATGCTACCTATCAATTCTAACATTCATTTAATCATACAAGCATATAATTAAACATTCAACCTCATTGCATAATTAAACAAATGCTCAAATGATAATCCTAAACACAATCATGTATAATGGTTCAGCTATGTGCCTACTCCACTCCTGGTAGACTCACTCTCTCCTAGAGTGTATCAAATTTAACTATGGGAGGTTTTAAATTAGGTTTACCACAAACCTTTACAGCCTTACAAAAGGACTCTACAATTTATGCCCTATACAAGAGCACAGGTCCTACACAAGAACCTAAACTTTATATCCTACACAAGGATAAGGGTCCTAATCCCAAACTCAACAATTTAGGCCACACAAGCTAATGTTATAATCCCAAACCTAATAATTTAAGCAACACATGCCAATGTCCTAATCCCGAACCTAAGATTTATGCCCTACACAAGAGTAAGGGTCCTACTCCTGAACCCGACATGTATTCTCCTACCGGAGGCCTACACAAGGACTTGATTTGGTTTTTCCTTCGGTTAACCCACAACTTAGGTTCTACACAAGGACCATTTAGGCCACACAGGCCAAGGTCCTACGAAAGAACATAGGTGAGTTTGAAAAAACTCTTACAAGGTTGGAGCACAACACTGGACTCCTACAATTGACAACTTACTTGTCCGATTGATCCCCTTTTTAACGCCTCTTGGGTTGCTTGATCTCCTCTCTCCCTTGCTTCAATCAGCTCCCCAATGCTCCCCCAATCATGTTGTTACTGCTTTGCTAACTTTAGCTCCACGATCAATCATCGTGTACTTAATGCTCCGTTCAGATGACCAAGGTGATGGGAGTGGGTTGAATCTCCTATAACTAGTGGGTAGTTAATTATCCTAGGGGATTCAACAAGATGGGTCTCCTAGAGACTTGGACAATGATATACCAATAAGCTTAAGTCCAAACTCTAGGAAATGGAGGAGTTCAAGTACATCTCTAATAGTGAGGTTGGAATCCTTATTAGAGTTGAAATCTCAAAAGAGGTGCTTGAATCTTAAAGGAATAGATGCATTGAGTGAGGGATATGCCTATGAGATCACCTTACCTCTAGTTGCTTCAAAAACCCATCATGAAGCCTAAGAACCGAATGCTCTTTATATACAATTCAAGCTCTAATGGTAAAAAAAGGGCAAAAATGACTTTGTCGATGCCATTGAAGGTCCTTCTTTGTTATCAAAAAAACCTTCAATGTCATCAAAGGGTTCCCCGATGCCATCGAACAATCCAAAAAAATATGGTATTTTCTTAATGGAAAGTTTTAGACCAGTTTTGATGTCATTGAAGTATCTTTCGATTGCATTGAACATCAAGCTTCAATGTCATCAAAGGTGTTTTGATGCCATTAAGAAAATCAGGAAAAAATCCACAAACCTTGCTGGACAATCTCTGGATCTCAATCGATGCCAATGAGGAGACTTCAAAGGGACCTCGATGCTATTGAGAATTTTAGAGAAAAATTCCAGTTTGGTTGCTGGACATTCCCGACTCTCGATCAATGTCTTCAAGTAGGTCTTTGATTTCATTAAAGATTGTTTGATGGTAGCTCAATGCCATCGAACATCACTTGAATTCTGCTATTTGGGCTTATCTTCTACATAGAAGATTCACACCTCTTCTAGCCTTGTTTATGATGTTTTTCTTGGTCTCCTAAGGCTAAGGGATGATTAATTAATTATACTTAATAGGTCAAGATCATCTAGAGGTGTATGTGTTGTTTTGGGTTAGGGTTAAGGTCACCAAGGCCACCTGTTTACCTGTTCTTACCACCTTGATGCTTCAACTCTGCTTGTATCTTTAGTCTTCGCTTTTCAAAGGCTCAACCGACTTTACGACACAATGACTCATATGATTGACAAACTAGGGTACAAAGCCTACTAAAACAAAAATCAATCACATAGGAAATCCCTTACTGAAAATTATGATAAAACATAATGTATCGATCAAATAATTGCATGAGTATATATGTTTGGAATAAAATGTAAAAAAAATATCATAATGTATACATATATCTTACAACTCAGGGAAAAGTACATGTGATTATAAAAGAAAAGGAAACAAGATAAAGCCTTTTACAGTTCTTCTGCCATGCCTAATGCTACCAAATATTTTTGCAAGTCTTCTTTGAGTTGAACCTGAGCTGCAACGTGTTTTGTTTTAGTCTTAAAGATAATTTTTGTGTGATCAGGAACATCGGCTAATTCCTCTCCAAAGAGGCAATTAATTCTTCATTTTTAATCAGCTCAAATCGTTTAGCATCGGAAGAATGAATATTCGCATGCATCTTCTCCTGGATATTCTTTATATTCAACTCCTCTTGTTGAATTTCCTTATTCAGAAGAGCAATTTGATTATGAATAGTTGTTATATTGTTGGTGGAAGCTTTCAGTTGATCTTTGAGGGATAACTACTCTTGATCATATTTGGAGATGACAGAAGCAATTTGGGAAACTTTCTCTTTGGAAGATGCTAGCTGTCTTCCGTATTTTAGAATCTCTGGCGCAACAAACACGTTCTCTGCCGAATTTAAAGCAGTTATCGAATTATGAAATCTTACGAGGGATCATGTATAAGAGAAATATTGATCTTGGCCATCCTTGTAGAACTGTGCAAGACCTCTATGGCAATGTTTAGATCTAACCATTGATCAGGATCTTTAAACATCTGAACAACTGCCGACATAGAATTTCTCATTAATGTCAGCTTGTACACGGGAACCTTCTTGAAAGATAACATATCAGATACAATAGAAATAGAGATAGAACTGGCCATGCAACTTTGGGGAGGATTTGTTGTAACACAATAAAAAGGGGAGTTGTAGTAAATATAAGGAAAGGGGTGAGTATACCTTCTGCCAGAATCTGAATAGCGGGAGATTGCGTCTCTCTAACGAAAGAAGGACCAGACCCCATCATATCAGCAAAAGAAGGGGCTCTGGCCTCTGTGCTTGAATCCTTAATTGTTAGAGTTAGAAGGTCAGTGGTCTCTACTGGGAAGATGATCCCGCGAGCCATTACCTTTAGTGCAACTAAAGGAGTCAAACAGATTCTCGTTGGAGGTGGTGGTGCAACGGGAGAAAAATCTTCAGGAGGAGTATCGTCGGTTCTAGTATCAACAACATGAGTACCTAGAATAAAGAAAATAACAGCAATGACAAAATAATGATTGCAATTAAAAGTTAAAAGATAAAATCGCAAGAAATTTCTTACTCGGTGAATATCCATATTCTCCATAATCTAAAGGCTCATCATCACCTTCCTCTATTGCTGTTGGAATTTTTGCAGGAATATCAGTGTTAGGAAGAACTTTATGAATTGATGGGGGATGTTCTTCACTAGTATAGGTACCTTCGGCAATGATATTATCGTTATCATCAATATTAACTTCCCCCTCCTCAAAATCACTATCTTCATCAACTCCATCATCTTCCTCGATATTGTATTTGATAGATGTCACGCCCCAAACTTAGAAACTGGGATCACAAAATTCCCGACCGCCGAATCTAGTGCCGACAGCCTCCTTTGTACACCATTCTCGACTCCCAACGTCCATACACCAGATTTCGATCCTAGGATCCTACAATGAGAATTTTTCAGTGTACATTTATCTCGTAAGAAGCATAACCACAAGTATACCCAAATCACAAAGGCAACATCATTATCACATATCCACTAATATAAACATTTGAATACAGTGCTGAAAGGGAAATACATATGTCAAAGATCAAAGCTCCAAAAGTTTACTGTACGCTCCAAGCTCAACACTGCTACAACCTGACGCCACCTGTACGCATCTATTGTGCATAAGCTTATAGAAAGCTTAGAGGGTGGTGAAAGTGTGTGTACAAGGTAAGTGCCAAGTATGCAATATAATGCCATAAACCATACAATATCAGAATAAGCAACAATACCGACAAGATCATGAGTCATACAATATCAAAGTACGCAATACAGATCAACTATACAAATGAGGAGTCATAAAGAGCCAAATATCAGATGTCGAGGGTACGATACAATATGTAAATCCTACTAAGTCCGTTTAGGCCATATAAGTGCATAAATATAGTAACCTAAAATGCTAAGTACTGTGGATGCAATGTAATATGAGGTACGAATGAAATGACCAAGTAAGAGTGAAGTCGAGATGATAGTACATAGTATCACAGGCTATGGGGTCCATCACAAGGGATTTCTATCCAAACCAATCCCATACTTAATTTTGGATAGTCAGACTCAATGTGGTAAACTCTTGATCTCAGGTTAGTTATGCGCCCCAACCGAAATCCTGGCCATTACGAAGGTCTAACGCCCTGAAATTCGGGGGTCGAGCATAACTCAGCTCTCGAGTTCCAAAACATCACTTATGCAACATATTTAACTATGGATGTATGTTGACTGTATTAGTGCATAAAACATGGAATAGATTAAGCCAAAGCACAAATATAATTCAGGGATAAGTGAAGAAAGCAAGCGGAAGACTTATAGAAATATATGTGTACAAGTGCAAATCCTTGAAGTACATACACAAACCAAGTCGTATTGAAAGTGTTATTTATCAAAATTACAAGTATCAAGTTACATCATTTAATTCCAAAAAGAATCCCAGAATCCCGCGCATTAGAACAAGGCTCGCTAGAACCCGTCTGAAAACTGCATATAAGAGAAAGTAGCCTCATCATCATCCATCTCCCGCTCTGCCTCAGAAGTCGCATCAACATCTACAACATCAGAACCTAAGACAGAGTTTGGTAGGTGTTTAACACCGCCCCAGAACGTGGGAGTGAGTGATCACTCAGTGGAACAATAAGGTAAAGGTTAACATGCTATCAGTTCAATCAAGCAGTAATGATAAGGCAGAATAATTAAACATGTCCTAAGTACTCTTGTTAATGCAAGGATGTATACAAAATAATGTGTGCCCTCACGCATACATCCTCAGCGTCTTCATCTTACGTTACGCATGACACCACCTCAAAGTGCGCCACGTTTATAAAGCACATGCAAATGCGGTGCATGAATATGATTACCAAGTTGTTATTAGTCCTTTTCATACAGTAGGATTGGGAAGCTAAGATACCTTCCTCATATCACCATCCAAACAGTGATCCATTCTAGGGTCGTCAATCCTAGACATCTCATACGGTCATATGGTTTCAGGTCATTGCAAAGGGCTCGTCACCAATCAATGCACGTCCATCACACCTTTATTACCACAATTCGGCTCGTCACCTCAATGAGGTATCCAGGTATGCTCGAGGTCACTACAAAGGGCTCGTCACCAATCAATGTAGGCCGACAGCACGAATATAGTGTCCCATACCATCATAATTGGCTCATGAGTTTGGTTGCTCACTTGTCACTACGGAGAGGCTCGTCACCCCAGCGTAGGCTGACAGCTCGGCCACGGTGTCCCATATCACCATGTCCGGCTCATGAGTCTTAGCGGATCAAGGTACCATGGTTAATAGGATTCCATTGGTAAGTTCGGTACCCTAGATTCAAACAGTAGCATCCAATACATGGTGAACATACATCAGACAATCAGGTTACATGACGAACTCGACTAGCACGAGCGCACATTGGGTTGAACGACATAGAGTGCGCAAACACTCCGCATGGCCAAACCACTGCCGCCAACTCTAATACGGCTCGGGTTCGTCTAATTACGTCCGTTGTGGCGAAAGCAATCTCAGCCACAACCTTAAGGCAGATTACCGATTTCCTGGACTATTCATAGTCCCAAGCACATTACACTACAACAAATATTCGGATTGAATGCAGAACAGTAAAGGAACAACAACTTCAATCATGCGGTACTCAAGCATTTGAAGAATATCAACTTAACATAAATGTAAGCATAAGTAATGCTTGAATTTAAACAGCAAGGAATGTAACTTACATGAAGGAAATCATACACACTAGTGGGAGAGTTGAGAATCGCTTCTCATCGCCCATACCAGGTTGATATCTCACACTTTAGACCATTCAGACATTTCTACAAACACTTAGAATACATAATACAACATATATGACGTATGTTGAAATACACACATTTGGACAATTCCTTTTACCAAGGAGTTATCATACATACATCTAGCATACATACATGACAAATAATCATGGCAAACACAAGTGCATATTTTATATGCATACGGTACTTTATACATACACGTAGAATACACAAATCTCAATAGAACACATGCATAACAGGAATGCAACATAAACATAACATTTGGCATGTGAAATCTCATCCATAACAAGAATAAATCATTCACTGGCATTGAAAGCCTTGAAAACCATAACCTATACGCTTAAAGTCCGCACCTTAAGCCAGAAAAGAACACCGAACTGATTTCAGACGATATGTCTTCGTCAACGGCGATAGATTACCCTAAAGTAAGAATAAAAATGAGATACAACAACACCAAGACTATTATAAGCTCTAACACAGATTAGGGTTAGGTTAACTTACCCAAAGATGATCTCAGAATCGTCAGAATAACGATTCAAAGTGAAGGTTCAAGGATGAAGAAGAACAGGAAAGAATCTAAGATGATTCACCAACTTCTCTCTCACTTTCTCTCTCTTTTCCACTCTCTTTCTTAGGTAGGGTTAGAGAAAATTCGTATGGAAAAGAGAGCTAGGGTTTCAAGGTCTATAAATAGGCCTAACATTGATGAAAATAACCCCAGGGCCAAGGTATACATAGGGTATAACCAAAACCTGCCTCTCGCGATCCAACAAAGCACTTCTGGTGGGCCTATTACCACGAAAGGTCAGACTTAAGCTCATTGACCATGGATCTAGGTCAAGCTGAGTTTTCGTACCGACCGGATCTTCAGATCAGCCGTGGCAGACCACACTCAATTCAACGGTCACAGAATCTCGATAAGGTCCACAAGCACAAGGACATGCCTGAGCCACCTTCCCTGATCAGAGGGTGAAATTGGGTCAGAATCCAACGGTCAGATTGCTTAAAATTGTCGCGCAAGCGACACGACTCAGATTTCATAAAAGCTTATTAAATTTCCAACCGTTCTCACACTCTTCACTCCGAACTCAAACAAATCGACCCAGAACATCACATGGACTTGATTTTTGAGGTGATGGTCAAGCCCAACATGGTGACCACAACAGCCTAAGATCATCGCTATCGGACTTTCGACGCGCGGTCCAGGTCCGATCCAGAACTTCTAAAATTCTCCAGAACTACTGGATTTAGCGATGGATCCCAGATTTCAGAGTAACATAGCGCTAACTATTCTATAGGTTTTGAGTCATGCAGATACAATTTAAAGTGATTGATGCAAATTTCACAAGCAATCGAGTATAGTGCTAATTACTCCAAAAACAACTACTAAGGAAAGATTAGCATAAAAATTCCCGGTCATTACAGAAGGTACACGTAACAAATAGTTACACACCACTAACCCGAGTGGATAGTGAATGAATGAATGAATGAGTATGCAACTTCTGCTCAATAAGTCCACATATCAGTACGGTTCCTCTCTAGGATCATCACTGGGGTTTAGTACACTCTACATGTAAATCGCCACCCACTGACGCGTGACCATGCAAGTGAAAGAGACCCCACCATCTGCCTAGTCAGTGGTCAGCCAATATCTACCTAAAACGTAGATAGCAGATCCATTCACGAGCTGGTCAAACTCAGCCTAGCAATGCCCCTACTCTCGGGCGGGTAAGGCCACACCCCCTCCCAACCGATCATGACACAGTGGGAGATGCAGCCTCCTGGTATTCGGCCCTCATGCGCTCATATATATCCACTCGATCTTGACATTGGGGCGTCTCCTGGAACGAAGGTTTAGGAATTTTCACGGAGGGACATCTATGACGCCCGTATGCTAGAACTAAATATTTTCGGTGTCCCATTTGGCTATCCATGATATGCCTGTGGAGGCTACGACCCTAATGTCGCTAGGGCATATAGTAATCACAACACACAATGCATGAATCATACAATCCAGTCATGCATTAATCTTGCGCACACCATGCGCTCATGTGAGGCAATCTCCGCCTATCAGGGAGTCCCATAACAACCTGGCCAATGACATATGCAATGGTCAACCACATCTCATAACAAGCATGCAGATGATGCATATGTTCATGTATCATGATGTTATGCTGTTACATACTCATAATCAGTATCAATAACCGGCATCGATAATCAACATTGATAATCGGCCTCGATAATTGACATCGATAGTCGGCCTCGACAACGTGGACATTTAACCAACATTACCTCCAAGGAGTGACCCGTATAGAGCCAAACATATAGTAGACCCATGGCCTCACACAAGGGCCTAATATACAACACCATGGGCCTCACTCAAGAGCTTAATACACATTACGATGGGCCTCTCACATGAGCCTAATATACATCATAATGGGCTCCATCATCTGACCCTTAAATGCATCACAATAGGCCTCATCACATAGGACTCATATACATCACATTGGGCCTTAAACACGGGCTGAATTCACATTACATTGGGCCTCGAATACTGGTCGCATATACATCATATTGGACCTTAAACATGGGCCGAATACACATCACAATGGGCCTTAAATACGGTCTGCATATACATCACATGGGGCGTCTACAATCGGCCTCGATATCCAACCTCAATAATCGGCCTTGACAATTGGAATCGGCTTAGGTGATCGGCCTCGACAATAGGAATTAGCCTCGACAATCAAAATCGACCTTGATATTTGGCCTCGATAATCGGAATCGGCCTCGACAGTCGGCCTTAACAATCAAAATTGGCCTCAACAATTGGAATCGGCCTCGATAATCAGAATCGAAATCGTCCTCGACAATCGGACTCATCCTCGACAATCAGAATCAGAATCAGCCTTGACACTTGGAATCGACCTCGACAATCAGAATCAGAAATCGGCCTTGACAATTGGCCTCGACAATCAGAATCGGCCTCGACAATCAGCCTCGAAAATTGACCTCGACAATAGGAATCAGAATTGGCCCCGACACTCGGAATCAGCCTAAAAAATTAGCCTTGACAATCGGAATCAGAATCGGCCTCAACAATCGGCCTCGACAATCGGAATCGGCTTTGAAAATTGGCCTCGACAATCGGAATCGGCCTCGACAATTGGAGTTGGAATCGATCTCGACAATCAGCCTTGACACTCGAAATTGGAATCGGCCTAACCAAGGGCTTAAGGGAAGGTCACAATGAGGACTTAACCATCATTGCCCATTAATGTGGACATTTAACCAACATTGCCCCCAAGGAGTGGCCCACATAGAGGCAAATGTATGGTGGGCCCAAGGCCTCACACAAAGGGCTAATATACATCACAATGGGCCTTACCAAATGGACCGAAAATATATCACAATGGGTTGCATCAAATGGGCCACAATTGCATCAAGGTAGGCCTTAACAGATGGGCCACCACATGGGCCATAGATACATCAAGGTGGGCCGCATTTACGGACTACACCAATGGGCCGCACCATCTACAAGTGGGCCACATCGATGGGCCACAAATACACTCGGGTGGGCCCCATGGATAAGCCATAAATATATCAAGGTAGGGCCTACCATATTCTCCATACAATCTAGTTATAAGGTCACAAAGACCTAGATTAAGAGGGAAAACAAATTTCATGTAGATCCAAAACTCTTGTGACCTAAAAAGGGTTTCAATGGTAGAGGTTCAAACCTTCGCTGTTTGCATCGTGTTCCACTTGACAGATAGCGTGGATATAGAATAAATACATCAATAATGGGTCCCACCATCCAGCCAACTGGACAGTGTGGTAATGACCCATACATCATAGTGGCCCTCATGGCACACTCTAGACGGACGGTGTTGATTATAAATACATCACGGTGGAGTCCACATTGATGGAAGGTGTGGAATACAATACATACATCAGTGGGCCCCACGGAGCTTGGTGACCAAATATAGCAGCTATGCTACTCGTCTAACAGATGGACAAAGTGGATGAAAACTCATACATCATGGTGAAATCCCACATGGCAGTGAACGGTGTGGATCTCAAAATGGATGGACGGTTTAGATATAGCACGTACCTCGTGATTAGGGCCCACACTTACTAACGTTTGAGAGCTGTGTGGGCCTCGGAATGATCTGAAAATAGGGTGGACGGTGTGGATATAATGCATACATCGCTGGGATTCCAACCGTCCATCTGGTCAACAGATGCGACACACATCATCAAAGTAGGCCCCACCATCCGCTGCTACTGGACGGTGGGTATACAACAGATACATCAAGGTGGGTCCCACCTACCCACATGTGTCACACGTGTGGGCTGGGGCCACACCAGGAAGGTGTGTATAAAACACATACATCGTGGCTGTGGGGTCTACATCCTAAACGAACGGACGGTGTTGGATAAAATCCATGCATTCAGGTGGGTTTCCATCGTCCAGATATCTGGATAGTGTAGATGAAGGCATACAACATGGTGGGTCCCATGTGGGGCCACCACATACATTTATATTATATAATATCATATGATATTATTATTATTATTATTAGAAGGATCTCCAGCGTCCAGATGGACTGTATGGACAGTTGGATAAAACCAATACATTTAGGGCCCTATAGAGGGACAGTGTGTGTGCCACACATATATAAGGTGGGCCCCACCCTCACACGTGCAGCACGCGTGGGTGGGTCCCACACATCCAGCCAACAGATGGACGGGATAGCTGAAATACATACATTATGGGCGCCCCATGCAGTGCGTCCCAAATGAACGGTATAGATATGGAATACATACATAAAGGTGGGGTCTACGCCTTATCTAGACAGCGTGGATGCCCCATGTGTGGGCCCCATGTGGATGGCATGGATCATTTGAGAATGACACATACCTTATTATCAGGCCCAAGGAACTTGTTGACTAGTACAACAACTACATCAGCCAATCTGCTTCCCACACCATCCAGGATTTGATGATGTGGATTAAGATTATACACCATAGTGGGCCACTGACTCTGGACGGCCTGGATCCACATACATTGGGTGGGCTAATCATATAAGGAAGGAGGGAGGGAGAGAGAGAGAGAGAGAGAGAGAGAGAGAGAGAGAGAGAGAGAGAGAGAGAGAGAGAGACGGACGGAGGAGGGGTCCTGCCACTATGGTTCCCCCGATACAATACATACATTAAGATGGGTCCCACCATATGTGGGCCATCAATCCACAAATCAACTAAAAAAACATCCACCATTCGATCTTCTTGGTCCAATAAAATCCCTAGCTCCTTGCCTTCGACTTTGATGGAGGATGATGAAGAATGAAGGGTGTAGATGAGAGATGGGGAGGTGGAAAGTGGGCCACACAAAACTCTCTCATGGAGCTCTCATGCTTTGGATGGTTGGGTTGCTTGGAGAATGAGAGAGAGATTGTAAGAGAGAGAGATGGGTGAGTGATGGAAGAGTTGACTATAGGGATGGGTGTTGTACTTGGGGATGTGTGTGAGTGATGGGATTGATGTGTACTTGATTGATGTGATTGATTTGACATGTTCTCTTAGGTTTAGCAAATGCATGGTGTTTTTCCTCGAACTGAACACGGGCCAACATCTCCTAGCTTGGGTATCGCCTCGGCGCGCTAGACGCGACATCGGAACCGTGGAAATGACACGGTCACTAGGATACAAGTCTCAGGTCGAGATAATTCTAAAATACGGGATATGACTTAGGGTCACGCGCAAATGCCGATAACAGATCGCGAATCACCAGAATCCAATTGGGAGGACCGAAGAAGCATACAGAACGGTACGGGCTAGGATACGGGCCTTACAACATAGGTATTTTGAAGCTATTTCGGGGCTGAGAATCAGCATGGCCAAGTCAAAGATTTTTGGGATAAATGTATCGAATGATGACCTCTTTAGATATGTTGACTCGCTTCGCTATCCAGCTGCCTCCTTCCCTACAACATTTGTGGGTCTTCCCCTCTCCATTAGACCTCCATTGAAAGCTATGTGGGATAAAATTGTTATCAAGGTTCAAAAATACTTAGCTATCTATTGGAGGCAGGCTTACCCTTATAAAGGCTGCCTGGTCTAACCTCCCAATTTATTACATATCTTTATTCTGATGCCTGTCTTTAGTTCTGGTACGCATTGATAACGTTAGACGTGATTTTCTTTGGAGCGGGAAGGAGAACTAGAAAAACCAACATCTTCTTGATTGGAAAGAAGTCTGCAAACATTTCCAAGACGAGGGTGCCAGTGTTAAAAACCTTAAGATCATGAATCAGGCTCTCTTAGGCAAGTGGACATGGAAACTGGGCACAGAGAGTGGAGCTCTATGGAATGACATCGTCAAAGGGGAAGTATGGTACTTCTCCAGGTGGTTGGTGGACCAAAATCTCCACAATGTACAGAGCTTCTTTAATCTGGAAAGGTATTTTGTGTTCCAAGAAAGTTGTGATTGACAACACCAGCTTCGAGATTGGTAGTGGCTCAGCAATTCGCTTCTGGGAAGATCAGTGGGTTGGGGACGCGCCCCTTAGTTCTTTATTCCCGAACATATACCGATTGGCCCAAGACAAGAAGATCCCTATCATAAATTGCTACACTGTGTCCAGCACCACGGTAGTTTGGGAGGTGAAGTGTGTTAGAAATCTTCATGACCGAGAAGTCACAGAGTTTGTGGAATTGCTTGATTGCGTGCCCATAGTGATTCCTGACCAGGCCATTTTAGATAAGCTGGTTTGGAACAGGGACAAATCCAGCATATTTTCGGTAAAATCCTTTTACCTTTATCTGCTCCCCCCTTCCAGTCCAGCAACCTCTGCCTTCCCTTTCATCTGGAAATATTCTGCCCCACCCAAATTCATTTGTTTCGGTTGGCTGGTTGAAAAAAACCGTATTCTTACAATCGACAATCTGAGAAAGAGAGGTATGTAGCTCATCAATGCGTGCTTATGCTGCAGGAAGAACGAAGAATCGGTAGATCACTTGTTGCTGCATTGCCCGTTCATTGCTCTCATATGGTCAGATTTCTTCATCAGATTCAATATTAGCGGGAGTATTCCAGGTTCCTCCTCCAGCATGTTACCTTATTGGCATGGATTCAAGCTGGAAAAAATCAAAAATTACATCTAGAGAATGGCTCTCCTTGCCATTTGGTGGTTTGTTTGGGAGGAAAGGAATGATAGATGTTTTAATGATACTCATTCCTCGGCTCAAGCGGTGAGTTTTAGAGCCAAAAAGATGATTATAGAATGGGTGGTTAATGTTCCTGGGCTTAAGGATGTTGATCTTTTGTTTTTAGGCCTGTAGGCTTTTTGTTTTGGCTTCTCTTCTATCTCAGCAGTTGCCTCCTCCTGTAATCCTTTTTCTTCTTTAATATTATCCTGTTATCTTTGAAATATAATAGTATCATACTTGCATTTCAAATAAATAAACAGATTTTTTTTAAAAAAAAAAAAAACACTTGGAGTACATGTACCCACGGAGAGCCGTTTCAGTAGTAATGAATGAACTAAGAATATGTAATGTATAAGCCAACAAAACTTTTAAGTGAAATAACAAGATATATAACAGCATTACCCATTGTGAGGCTCTATAAAGTACATAGAAAGGCCTTCCACCTTCCCATACCAAACTTTTATTTCAGTGCCACCCCAATGATAGTTTCGATTGAATTGAAAGTCCTTTACCTAGCAAGACAAAATGCACGTCAATATATTTCTGTTTGCACGTCAATCATAATAATCTAACCGTTGGATTGAACATTACACCAAATTTGACAATTTGATTAAACTGCATATTGGATGGAATACAATGTTAGACTCGACAGTTTGGATGGACAAAAAATCAAACACAACCATAAATCTGAACATAACATCTAACTATAGGATAATACCGGTTCACTCTCTGTTTTGTGAATAATGACTCCCTTGGCTATCTTATTACGACTGTTGAAGGAGAGAAATAGTAGGACACTTGGTCAAAGAAACTCGCCAGTGGGAGTGATTAAATGGCAAAAATACATTGATGATTACAAATTGAGATTTATTTAAAATTTAGGGTAATGATCTATATGGAGATTTTAACGAAGTGGAAACTGAGTTTTAAAGATGAAGGTAAAACGTTGACATTTTTCAAAAGAAAATTACATTACTCCACTAAATTTATTCTACCAGATCAAACTATCATTACAGATTAGACGGCAATAGATCATTGCTCATTCTGCTACAGTTGGAATCCAATAAATTGTGGATCATTGCTCATTGTATTACTAAACGTCAGCTTAGTAAACTTGACTCAATGAGATTTCAAGCCAAGTGCTCATGAAAATTGGTTGCAAGTGTTACTCAACCTCAACCCTCTGTGACTGGACTGAATCAACTCAATGACTATGTTGCCTTGACTCTCTTTAACTTGTCGAGTCTACTCAATGACTCCATCGACTTGACTCAACTCAATGAACTATGCTAACGGTATCTAAAAATTTAAACACACAAATTAGTGCCAGAACAAAAACTCCAATTGCTATCGGTTTCATGACATAAAATTGCAAATAATCCAATTTCAGTTACTTATATTTCCTACAATGCTCGATCCATGAATAGCAGAATTTCACCTAATTAAGAAAAATATGCGAGAAAATGAGTTAATGATATTCAGAAATCATTTTCAACACAAAGAGCTCAACTGAATAAGGATAAATGCAATCCATACAGAAATCCCTAATTTCATTCAATTAGAAAAAAGATTTTAAAAATCCTCAATCCACGAAAATCACAATAGAAATCAAGCCTATAAAGTCGAATTTACCTGAACGACGCCAGCGAACGATCTATTTCATCCATGCGCAGTCGATAGAGGAATGATCTACTCCATCCATGCGCAGCTGATAGAAGAACGATCATCATAGACATCACCACTCGATCCGTTTTGCAGAGTGCCAACGCCGCCAAGAACATCGAGACGACCTTCACCCACTTCGAGTGATGAACTCGAAGAAATCTGACAACCGGGATCCGATCTCGCCATCCTCGGGCAAGAACAAAGAATCAATCGACGTAGATCGAGCAGCAGTTAAAGAAACCCTCAGAGAATATGAAAGAAGGAGATATGGGGCTTGCTTTGAAGACAGATTATGGAAACGGGATGGATGGTGTAAGTGCTATAGTTTATATCCCTGTTTGTTGTCAAATTTGTAGTGCCAAAATCACTATTATACTCTGTTATATATAACTTGCATAAGTGAAGCTCTCTCAAGGATCAACATACATGAACAAGCTAAGCTCACATCAAGCAAAGCTCTCAAGTACAAGACTCAAGATCTTGAATGAAAGAACTGATCACAAGACAAGACTCTTGAATGCAAGAACTGCTCACAAGACTCAAGCTGAAAAGAAAAAGAAAGTACAAGGCAAGACTCAAGCTGAACTCAAGACTCAAGCTGAAACTCAAGCCACTTTCATGATTGAGCTACTTCAAGGTTTAGTCTACATCAAGACTTCAAGGCTCATTCTTCTTGGTCTCTTGTTTCAATGTCCATACTTCATGATTGAGGTTTGTTTGACCATAGGATGACCTTAGAAGTAGGTCATTTCGGATACATAAGTCGAATGTTATTTTACATGTGATTGGTCTATTCTTCGACCAGTCTTAGGTCTGCTTCGACTAGTCTAGACTTGCTTCGACCAGTCTAAGATTTCCTGGATCGATCGTAAGTTTGTTACAAATTCCGGATAAAATCATAGCCTTGACTAGTCACGGAATGCATTCGACCGATCGTAGAGCAGTGTTTACGCATCTTCGACCGATCGTAAAATCTACGACTCGAAGTCCAGAGAACTTTTGCAGGACCTACGACGTCGAAGGAAACCTACGACGAGTCGTAGGTGACCTACGACGAGTCGAAGGGCTATGACCGTCGTAGAACGGTCTACGCTTATCCCGCCTAATCTTTCAAATATCTTAGAGCTTCGACTAGTCGTAGAGCACTCTAGACCAATCAAGACCTGATCTTCTCACTTATAAATAGAGCACGAATCTCGGAAGAAATCATCGATTTAATTATAGTATTCAAGCCAATCTTCGTCGAACTTAGAGATAATTTTGTGCTCCATTTAAGCTAAGTGTGCTTATTTAATATCTTCTTTCCTTAGCTTTATTTTAATTGATTTTGTTTCTTATATTCCAATCGATTTGATAAAGAGGAATTGTTATTCCCTTTCTTTGGAATCAAAATCAATTAAGGCAAGCTCTGTTTGGTTTAATTTAAAATCAATTAGATCTAGAACCATTGTAATCGAGTCTTGGACATTGAACTTGGACATTCAATCATCTACTTTGATTTGGTTCTACCGGCTACAACGAAGAAGATATTCGTATTTTACATATTGTAAATTCCTTTCTAATATTTTGGTTTCTTTCAAGATTTGCCGGAAAAATCTTGTTATATTGGTTATCGGAGGAAAGCCGGAAAACTCAGAAGTGGGGGTTTTTAATTGTGTAAGCCCACATACAAAGACACAATTGTAAGGGTTTTGGGTGAACCTGGGAAAACCTATTTTTAGTGAACGCTAATATCCCTGTGTGAGGATATTAGGAGTGGAGTAGCTTTTTGTGTGGCTGTTGGATAACAGTTGGTGAACACACAAGCGAACCACTATAAATCCTTGTATTGTGGTTGATTGTTTTACTCTTCTAATTTTTATTCTTTTTGTGGGATGTATGTATGGTGGTGAATGTTGTAATTATTTCAAGCTTTGTGAGAATGTTGTAATAGCTTAGAATTTACTTTCTGCTATTCCTTTATAAGCTTGATTTTCAATTTCATTTTGAAAGTTGTTCAAGCAAGGTTGCCCTGCCATTTTTATGGTGTATGGCTGTCCCTAGAACAATACATCTTTAATTACAAGTTATTTCAATTCAGTTCATATTTGTTTTTGTATTCCTCTTCGATTTGAGACTTGATACAAAGACCTTTCTAGAAATAAGGTTGTCCTACCATAAACTCTGTTTTTGGTGTAAGGTTGTCCTTAGAATAACGTTTGTATCAACCTCTCAAGATCTGAATTTTGAGGTTGTTTTTCTTTCCTGCATTATCATTCTTTTGGATCGTTTTAGGGCTTGATTCCAAAAACGAGGGATATTTAAATCTCAACCACCAAAAACAATAATGATTGAAAGTCCACCATTGAAAAACTACTAGGGCCCACTGTAATGTTTGTTTCACATCTAAGCTGTTGATTAGGTCATAAGACCTGGATGAAGGGAACAAAACAAATATCAGTTTGATCAAAAACATTGGTGGCCCACCAAAAGTTTTTAATGGTGGGTTTTCAATCAACATTGTTTCTAGTGATGTGGTCCACCCAAAATTTTGATGTACCTTATTTTTGGGCTGATGACTTAAAATGATATGTAATAATGGATAGTTGGTGTGGATGAAACAAATACATCATAGTGGGCCCACATAACACGTCACATAGCCTTCATGGCTTACTTTTAGTGATAGCATCATTTAAAAAATTTGCAAATCAAGTCACCACTGGTTTATGGTTATACTTGTTGTATTTGGCTAGTCTCCTTTGTTAATGAATACCCTAAGCTTTGCTAATCCCACACATGCAGCCATACATGTCAACTTGTCATGTATGGGAGAACCAGGCCCTACATCAAGCGGGCGCCCTGATGTAGATGTATTGGCCCAAACATAGGCCATTTTGCTCGGCAATTGGATTGTTTCAGTGGTCCACGTCCAATGTACAAGTTGGCCTTCTGATAACTGGACAATTCTAATTTTATGGGCTAGTCATCGGACATAGTGGACCCATCTAATGGTCAGCTAGGATGTCAAACACACATGAAGCTCAAGTTTTTCGCCCACATTACTAGCATTTTGAAAACATGGGCCCACTTTTATGGCCCACCTGTTGATTAATTTAGCCTAAGAATCAGCCAAACTATTCATTTACATGGGCTTAATAAAATGGACTAATTTTATCCTTTTTTTTTATGTGTCAATCTGATTTTTCAACGATTCCCTATTTCAACTCTATCTAGTGTGAATATCTAACTTATTACCTGTAACAAAGTTGCAGGTTATCCAAACACAAAAACAAAGTTACATGTAAGTAAGTTACAACTTACATCCAAAAAGGATTACTCGTAACTTACTTACACCTGTAAGTAAGTTACATGTAACTTTCTTACAACTTAAAAAAGTTACAGGCATCCAAACAGGCCCTTATGCAGGGCCCAACATGATGTGCGTGTGGAGAGTGGATGTATGCAGATTAGATACTGACAGGTTGAGAAGCGAGACTCGCTGCTGAAGTGACGTCACCAAGTTATGTGGACCCAACGACGATGTATGTATTATATCTACAACGTCCATCTATTAGGAGATATCATTTTAACACATGAGCCAAAGAATGAGGCACATCCAAAGCTTTAGTGGACCCCACCACAAAAAATATGGGAAAGATTGATGCCCGCCGTTGAAACCTTCCTAAGGCCTACCATGATGTTTTTTTTTTTTTTTTTGAAATCCAACCTGTTCAAAAGTTCAAAAAGACATTAAAGAAGTAAAAACATAAATATTAGCTTGATCGAAAACTTTTGTGGCCTTTAGAAGTATTTAACGGTGGTGTTACTCTCCCCATTGTTTTCTGTGCTGGGTCCCCGGAGCTTTGGATTTGACTCATTCTTTAGATCTTACACTAAAATGATCTCGCCAAATGGATGGACGGCGTGGATACAAAACATACATTATGGTGGGGCCACATAACTTGGTGACGTCACTTCACTTCAGTAGCAGTCTCGCTACTGAACCTGTCAGCAGCCAATCCGCGTCCAGCGTGGATGGGCATTGGACCTAGCGACATGCGGATGGTTTTGTTAAAGGCTTCCTCGGGCCACTGTGATGTATGTGCTTTATCCGCGCAGTCCATCGATTTTATAGAAACATCTCAGGGCATTAACCCAAAATGTAGGCAGATTGAAGGCTCAAGTGGACCACACCACAGGATGTTGTGGGGGACTACCATGATGTATGTGTTGTATCCACACTGTTCTTCCATCTAGAGAGATCATTTTAAGGCATGAGCCAAAGAATTAGGCAGATCCAAATCTCAAGTGGACAATGCCACTAGAAACAGTGAATTAAACGTCTACCAATAAAAACTTATTGGGGCCACTGATCAAGCTGATATTTTTGTTTTCCCTACGTCCATGTATGTGTGAACTATGGATAGGTTAGATCTTAAATAAACATCATATTTTAAATTTTTTTTTTATTTTTTTATTTTTTTACACATGCACACACACCCCCACACGCACGCTGTGGGATTTCACCACCGCAGGTACTCGAACCCTTGATCCGGTGTTGAAACTCCTGGGAATCTACCGAGTAAAAATCACGCGAGACTTGAGAAGGTGTTGGTTGACCTTTGGTGTCGTTGTCCCACTGTTTTTTGTGGTGGGGTCCTCTTAAGCTTTGGATCTAGTAGGGCTTTTTGGTGCCTACTGTGAAGCATGTGTTTTATCCATGCCGTGGATCATTTTTAAAGCATGAGCTCAAAATCAGTTGACCACGCCACTGGAAGTAGCGACAACAATGATGCCACCGTTGAAACCTTCCTATGGCCGACCGTCATGTTGATTTTCCATCCAATCTATCCGTAAGGTCAGGCAGACCTAGATGAAGGGATAAATAATCATGCCATTTGATTTGTGAGGCAGGGTCGCACGTGTATGAGAAAATGGCCTGTGATTTATATTCAACGGGTTTGTATGTGACATTCCAGGAGGTATATAACATCATACCCGTTAAAAATTTGGGCCATGTCAGGGAAGTTGTCCTTGACAAAAATTGGATTGATCCACCTAATTGGTGAGTCACACCTGTATACATCAGCCTTCAATTTATTTTGACGGTGTGTCTTGATTAATGAGTGATTCACCCTCAATATTTGCATCATGTAATCTTCAATGTTGCTCTCTCAATGAACGGCTTAGATCAAACCATTGTTTGCTTTTTCCATGTAAAGATCATGTAGATAAATCCCAACAAAAAATCACCTATATATTGTCAAACAAGAGATATGAAAAAGTATACTTTTTTAACCTCAGATTCACAGTAATTGAGACTAAATAGATGACTCTTAGCTTCAATTTCTTTTCAACGGAGGTAAAGTGGTAGACTTTTAGCTTCGGTTTATCACCAGCCGAGGTCAAAAAATGAACTTTTAACCTCAACTTCTCACTAAGGTAAAATAGTAAATTTATAACCTCAGTTTCTTACCAACTGAGGCAAAATGGTAGACTTTTTGTTGCGCCTCAGACTTGGTGACCGGGCTCACAAGAATCCCGATTACCGATTCCGGTACCGACAGCCTCCGTAATACCCTATTCTTGGCTCCTGGCACCCATACACCAGGTTCTAATCCTGGAATTCTACAAGGAGGATTTATATAACACAAGTCTGGTCCATAAAGAGTATACCCAAGATCATAACATCAAAACCACATGTAATAACTACAGGAACACTATTACAAAATCCACTAAGAATATAAACTTTTATAAGATACACGACTCAAAAGGGAAATACAAGAACCATATAAGGGCAATCTCCAAAAGGTCTATGGCAAGCTCCACGCTCCTGCCCTGCTACTGCTGCCTAGAATCACTTGCACGCATCAATTGTGCATAAGCTTATAAAAAGCTTAGAGGGCGGTGTAAGTGTGTGTAATACCAGTGCCGGGAATGCAATATCAGAGTATGTGGAAATGCCACAAGAACCATGAATACCATCAATGCTGTCAACCATACCAAGGCTATGCAACAAGAGGCCTACATAGCCAATATTATATGCAAGGTGCAATGCAATCATGCCAATCCTCATCGCAAATACACATATCAATATAGTTCCACTCTAGGGAATCCACCGGGGTCAAATACACTACCTGCCGACTGCCGCTCTCTTAGCCGCATCTTCTAGCGAGCGTAAGAGACCTCACTACCCGCCTGTGGACAGCCAATCACCAACAAGGCTCGCTGATAGCGGACCCATTCACGAGTAGGTCAAACTCAGCCTAGCTATTGCCCCCTTACTCAGGTGGGTAAGGCCACACCCCATCTCAACCGACCACGTTACAGTGGGAATCGCGGCCTAATGGTATAAGGCACTTAGGCGCTCATATTTTCCACTCAGTTTTGGCGTTGAGGTTTCTTCTGGTACCATGAAGGTTTAGGGGCTTTCACCCAAGGATATCCTAAGTGCCCTAAATGCTCAAGTAATATTTCTGGTGTCTAAATCCAGCCATTCACGATATACCTGTGGAAGCTACGGCCCTGATGAAACAAGGGCGAATATCCACGTGCTATGCAATGCGCTCAAGAAGGGCAACTCCATCCCTCAGGGAATACCATAATATCCTGTCCATTAGCATAACCATAACCAATCATAATCTCAACCAAGCACACATATGATGAATGTGGGAATGAGTCATGAAGATAAGCAAATATGCCATGCGGTGATGCTGTACTCTCCTCCTAACCAAGTAGGGTCCAAGTACTTAGACAAATTCCATAAGGAACGCAAGCTCTAGTAGGGGCCCAATAGCATGGGGTAGCCCACAAGACTAAGATAAACAATTACATGGGCCTAAATGATAAAAATGGGCATAGCAAGGGTCTATGGTGGACATTTAACCACCCATAGATGCAAGTGGGCCTATCCAGGCCTAGAAAGGTACACAAATGTGGACATTCAACCACTATTTGTCTCAAAGAGGCAGCCCAATAACAATCTACCAAGAATCAAGACCCGTGGCCTGAGCACATTCATAAACAAGAAATGGGCAGCTATATATATATTACTTACATCACAAGTTGGGCCTTAATAAAGTGGCCCAAGGCCTACATACATTACATGGGTCCAAAGGAGCAATATATGGCCTAATCCACATACAATAACATAGGCCCATAAGGAAGGTTATGGCCTAAGAATAAGGTCACCAAATCCATACATTATGGTGGGCCTAGTGGGCAGCCCATTATCCCAAACACATGGGCAAGAATCACATCCAAGTTAAGCCAATTGGGCCTTACAACCTTAACCCAAAAATCTAGTTGATTTAGTGGGCAACCAAGGGCCCAACCACACATACATACTTCAGCCCAACTAGCCCAATATAATGATGGACATAGCCCGTAAATCCACTGGGCCTAGCTAGGACGTATGTCCCAACCCATTTGGGCCTACAAGGAGTCCTAAAAATCTAGTTGTTTAAGGGTCCTTATAACCCAATTAAAGCGGGCCCCCAAGATGCATTAATTAAGCTTAAAATTAGGGAAACAAAAGCATGAAACATTCCCACAAATCCTCACAATATGGTGGGCCCCACACCTTTAAAACTGCAGACACTAATAATGCATATTTATAAGGTACCATGCTGGATCTTCAGCCCACCAGCTATCTGGGCCTGCTGGAGCCCAGAAACTAGTAAATATGAAGTGGATTTAAATCCCAGAGTGGCCAACAACATGCATAGGGAGCCCCACTAGATTGGGAGTGCACATACAACACATAAAACAATGCCCAATGTAGTGGGCCTCCCACAAAGGGGTGGGCGGTCCAATGCGCTGGACGGTCTGGCCCACATCAGGGGTTAAAGTGAGCCCCACCATGGATGTCCCGCTTAGGATTGAGCCACGTCTAAGTGGGCCACACAAATGGATGGACGCGTGGATGAAACTTTTCATCAAGGTGGGCCACAAGGAGGTGGGACGACCACCCTTGCTGGACGTCAAACAGTTGGGACGTCCAGCAAGGTGGCTGTCCAGCCACTTTCACCTCAAAATATGATGGCCCTAATGGCCTATGTTCACATAGGATGGGTCCTAGTAAGGTGGGCCACTATAGAGATAAATTTTTGGATCAAACACCACCCCAAACAATCACACACAAAGAAATACAGCAAGGTATTAACTAGAAAAATTCTGTTGTTGAAATTGTTACTGTCCCCATGTTTGGCACCTCATGGGGTGGGCCTAGCCCTCCCAAATCAGTGGGAAAATAGGTAGGTTTGGTACTCCCATGTATGGACAGCAAGTGGGGTCCACTGGAGTGGCTCACTTTCCCCAAATTCAAGGTATACTAGGTCCATTTCCAACATGCAACATTGCTAGACTGTCCAAAAATTTCTGGACATCCAGCCCTCTTTGTCCCATCCCATAGGTCTCAATCATGGGATAATTGATGTGGGCCCATCCTACATCAAGGTGGGGTCTATACCCCAGAAAACCCCCAAAGAAATCGGGGATAAAAAGCTCCACAAATGGGCCTAAACAATGCCCAAAAACAATGCAGCAAATGGGCCTGAAATTTAGACAACAAAATACGCTGTCCATATTTCAGTCCATAGAAAATATCCAGAGAGATTTATACCCAGATACATCAAGTGGGGTCCACCTTAAGGGACCATAAAATTTCAGATCTATGTCCTTGCAAAAATCCCCAAGAAAATCAAGGTATGGAGACCATCCAACCCATGCATGTCAAAATGGGCCTCGACGTCCAGCAAGTGGGCCTGGACGTCCAACAGGTGGGCCTGGACATCGCAAATTTCTAGTGGATCTGGGATTTTTCTGATCACCTCAGTGGGCCACACACATCAACAATCTAAAGGGGAAGAAATATATATATATATATATATATATATATATATATAGAGAGAGAGAGAGAGAGAGAGAGAGAGAGAGAGAGAGATAGAGTCTCTGGAGTTTCAAAACCCGGTCCAGGGTTCGAGCATCCATAGGTGGTGAAATCCCACTATGGCGTGAGTGTGTGGGGGTGTGTGTGCATGTGTAAAAAAAGTAGAGAGAGAGAGAGGGAGAGAGATCACGGCCATAGGGGAGGGTTCTGTCACTATGAACCCGCCACCTTCACATCCACACCATACAATGTACATAGATCTTACATGCATGCTATCTTACAAATCAAAGAAGTTGCTGAGGTAGGGATGTTATCCCTGCCATGCATGCAAGGTCTAGATGATTAATGAAGTGCTAGATTAAAGGAAAAGTGCATCATGGTGGGTCCATGGAGAATGGCCCACCATGGAAGTGAACATGCATGAAATAAGCTCTTGGCCTCTCATCTTGGAGTCATGTAGGACCTCCACCATTGATTGGTGGGTCTTACATGCTTCCAAACATGCTACGAAGGAAATGCAAGAAGAAAGAGAAAAAAAAGAGCTTCAAGCAACACCCACCTTTAAGATCTCCTCTAATCTTCAAGGTACTAGCTCCAATGGTCCAAAGGGAAGGTTTTAATGGAGGAGATGGTGTTGTAATGGTGGGATTAAGAGAGAGAAGGGAGGAAAACTTGCTGGAAAATGGAGGAGAGATGGACGTTTTCCACCATGGGAGAGGGAGAATGAGAGAAATGAGAGAGGAGAGAGAGGGAGGAGGGGTTTCTAGCAAGGTAATGAGTAGTTTTAGGAGATGGGTAGCCTAGGGAAGGGTGATAGCATGGGTTAGGGAGAAATCAAATGATGGGTCTTTTTAAGAAAACTATCATTGCTAGCTATATGTTAGGCATGATGGGAAGTAGGGTGCATGGGATAGAGTGCTCTAGGTGGGGTCCACATGAGGGAAACGTGCCCATGGCCTAGGTGGGTCTCACATGCATGATGAATGACAAAAAATGGTACGGTCGATATCTCAAGATGTACATGTCGGATTAATGCATGAGACGCGGCATTGGAACCGCGGCGTCGATGCGGTCGCAATGGCATAGGTTTTGAGTCGATCCAGGTTGGGTTAGCATGATGGGATTTAAGGATGACCACAAACGAAATCTATAGGTCCGGGTCACCGGGATTTGACCAGTATGACCACAAGACCTAACAGAACAAAATGGATACTTAGGCTAGGGTCTTACACTTTTAGCCTTGGTTTCTCACCAACCGAGGCAAAAAAGTGGACTTTTAGTCTCAGTTTTATAATAACTGAGGCTAAAAATGAACTTTTAACCTCGATTTCTTAATAATTGAGGTAAAAGAGTACACTTTTAGCCTCAGTTTCTTACTAACTGAGGCAAAATGGTATACTTTTAGCCATGATTTCTCACCAACCAAGCCTCGGTTTCTTAACAACTAAGGCGAAAAGGTGAACTTTTACACCTCAATTTCGTAATAACTAAGGTAAAATAGGAAACTTTTAGCCTCGGTTTCTTACCGAGGAAAAATAGTAGACTTTTAGCCTCAGTTTCTCACCAATTAAGACAAAATGCTAGACTTATTGCCTCAGTTTCCTAACAACTGAAATAAAAATGAATTTTTAATCTCGGTTTCTTACTAACCGAGGCAAAATAGTGAACTTTTAGCCTCGGTTTCTTACCAACTGAGGCAAAATGGTTGACTTTTAGCATCAGTTTCTCACCAACTGAGGCGAAAAAAGTGAACTTTTAGTCTCAGTTTTCTAACAACTAAGGCTAAAAAATGAACTTTTAACCTCGATTTCTTAGTAACTGAGGCAAAATAGTAGACTTTTAGCCTCATTTTCTTACTAATTGAGGCAAAATGGTATACTTTTAGCCACAATTTCTCACCAACCGAGGTAAAAAAGTGGACTTTTAGTCTTGATTTCTTAACAAACGAGGTGAAAAAAGTAAACTTTTACCCTCAATTTCTTAGTAACCGAGGCAAAATAGTAAATTTTAACCTCCATTTCTTACCAATTGAGGCAAATTGGTAGACTTTTAGCCTAAGTTTCTCACCAATTGAAGCAAAATGTTAGACTTATAGTCTCCGTTTCCTAACAATTGAGGCTAAAAGTGAATTTTTAACCTCAGTTTCTTACTAAGTCAAAATAGTGAACTTTTAGCCTTGGTTTCTTACCAACTGAGGCAAAATGCTAGACTTTTACCCTTAGTTCCTTACCAATTGAAGTGAAATAGTAGACTTCTATCTCAGTTTCTCACCAACTAAGGCGAAATAACAGACTTTTAGCCTTGGTTTCTTAATAATCGAGCCGAAAAATAAACTTTTAACCCCAGTTCCTTAGCAACCGAGGTTAAAATGCACATCTAGCCTCCATTTTTTGAACCGAGGCTAAAATATTATGGCTAAAGGCCAAATTTCTTGTAGTGGAGGTCAATCAGAGGTATGGACATGTCTTCTGAATCAAACTTCTCAACAAATGGCTTTAAATTGTGTCCATTTACTTTAAAAGCATTGCCGTTATTTGGATTCTTTATCTCAACGGCCCCATGAGGATAGACATTAGTAATTATGAAAGGGTCGGTCTAACGAGATTGGAGTTTACCCGAAAAAAGATGTAACAGAGAATTATACGAAATGACTTTTTGACCAGTCAAGAATGATTTTCGAAGGATGTTCCTGTCGTGAAATACCTTCATCATGTCCTTATAAATTTTTGAGTTCTCGTATGTATCATTTCGAATTTCCTCGAGTTCATTCAATTGGAGTTTGTGCAGCGAGCCAGCGTTGTCCAGGTTAAAATTCAGATTTTTGATTTCCCAGTAAGCTCTATGTTCTAATTCCATAGGTAAGTGGCAAGCTTTCAGAAAAGGCGAGCTTAGGAAGTCCTAGGGGGGTGAATAGAACTATGCCAAATAAAAATTAAAGTGCTAAAATAATAAATATATCAAAAATCTCAATCGCACTAGTATTGAAAAAAGTTGATTCAAACTAATTCGTAGGACAACCTACACCCAAACAAAGTTTAGGTAAGACAACCTTATTTCATGAATGATTGCAAGAATTAAGTTCTCAAACCAAGTAAGAGAACATAAAGTTATCTATTACAAACATTCTCCACAAATGCAAAAAGTAAACATTCACCACAACACCAAGAGTTATAGTAGTTCGGTGTGTACAACAACTGTTCTCAAATAGCCACACCTACTCCACTCCTAATAATCACTATCCCTGTGATATTGGCTTTCACTATAAATAAGGTTTTCTCATGGTCACCTTAAAACCTGATACAGTTGTGATTTTAAAGGGCTATCACAAACAAAAAAAGCCCCTCTCTGAGAATTTTCTGGCTATCTCAGAAAAACCGACAAATGAGATTTTCTAGCTATCTTAATAAAACCAAAATATAAAAGCAAAATATATTTATCTTCTCATTTGAAGATGTATCAGTCGATGTAGCCATAGAACCGCTTCTCTTGTAATAGATTGTACTATGTTTAGTCACATAGACAAGGGTTCAAGGTTCTATATTGATTTTAAATAGATTCAAACAAAAGGCTACTTATTTGAATTCCTTAAGATTTTAAAGAAGAGTATTTACTCTCTTTATAAAATAAAATTCAAAGAATAAGAGATCAATGAATTAAAAGAAATAAGCTATTAAAAATTTATAAATACCGTGCAATAGCTTGAGTATAATAGGGGCTTCTATCTCTCTTGATGATGGACTAATGTACTTGAATTGTATTTTTAGATTGAGAGAAAGCCTCTATTTATATGCAGAAAATTTATTGCTTTGACTCGTTTAAGAACCAGATTTCGTTCCAACAAATTTTCAAATTTGAGCGTTATAAGATAAAACAGAACTTCGACTGGTCAAAGGCCCTGCTCGACTGGTCGAGGGCCCTGTTTAACTGGTCGAGCATGGTCTTTGACTGGTTGAGGGTGCCAAAAATCTGAATTGATTCAGTTGCTGGACTTCGAGTTGAGCAACCCTCGATTAATCGAAGGCCCCTCTTCGACTTGTCGATCACTCTGCTCGACTGGTCGAATAAGTAACGGAAAAATCCGTGTTTCTTCAATTTCAACTAGGATAAGTCAAAAATTCCCTAGACTAGTCGAATTATAGCTTAGACTATTCAAACCTTAGCTTAGACTAGTCAAACTTTAGTCTAACATAAGTATAAAAACCCATTTAAGCTATATTTTGAAAGAACCTAAGCCTAAGGTCTTTCTAGGGTTTGTTATACCTGAAAAGACTGAACTTTGAAGTAGATTGGATGCTTGAACTTTATGTAACTTGTTCTTCTACTTGATTCTTCAATAGAGCATGTAGTTGAAGATGGAGCTTGATCTTTTACTAGAACTTTAATAGAACATGAACTCAATCATCTTGAACTTACTGAACTTGAACTTTCCATCTTGATCCACATTTGACTTGAACTTCAGTAGAGCCTTGAACTTTCCATCTTGATCCACTACTTGACTTGAAGTAGAGTCTTGAACTTTCCATCTTTATTCACATTAGACAGGCCACTTCATAAGTTGTTTTGTCTAAACGAAATTTGACAAACAAATGTGTGCTTTATACAATATAGCACTTACAATCTCCCCCTTTGTCAAATTCGTGACAAAACACTTATTATTATAACAGCTAGAATAACATCTTGTATTCTTGATCCCATGTTGCAAAAGATTTGTTGTAGCTTTGATGAATGTGCGAAAAATTTACTTACTCCCCCTCAATGTGAGCTTCCCCTTGTAAGTGCTATAGTTTATAGCCCCTTTTTGTTGTCAAATTTTTGGTGCTAAAGACACTGTTATGAAGCTTGCATATGTGAAGAACAAAGCTGTACTCAAGATCAGCTTTGATTGACAGGCACTGTTCACAAGTTAAGATCTTAAGAAGCTTTCAAGTTCAACCTCAAGATTTTAAGAAGCTTTTAAGTTTGAGCTACATCAAGACTTCAAGCTTCATTACTTTCAAAGGTCTCTCGTCTCTAAGTTTCAATGTCCTTACTTCACTATTGAGGTATGACTGACCTTAGGTTAACCTTTTAGGGTAGGCCATTTTGGATACATAATTCATATGTTTTATATAAGTGAGTTTAGTCTATTCTAAGACTAGTCGGACTTTGTTCGACTAGTACTAGCACTGCTTTGACCTGTCTAAGAATTTTCTGGATCAGTCGTAAGTTTATACAAAATTTGAAAATTTTCTGTTAGGCTTCGACTAGTCTTAGGGACTGTTCGACTAGTCGTATGAACAGTGTTGAATATTTCTTCGACCAGTCGTAGTCTTACAACTCAAAGTATAGTGTTGAAATTCAGCTAGCTTCGACTAGTCGTGAGAAACCTACGACCAGTCGTAGGAGACCTATGACCAGTCGTAGACTACCTACAACCAGTCGTGAAACCGTCAGATCTTATCGCGCTTGAATTTTTAAATATCTGTTGGTTTTACGACCAGTCGTAGAGATCTTTAGACCAGTCGAAGACGTGATTTGCTCACCTATAAATAGAGCACGAATCTCAGAATAAAAGATGAAATTCAAGATAATTTAATTCGACCTTCTGAGAGATAAGTCTGTGCTCCATTTAAGCTAAGTGTGCATGTTTAATATTCTCTTTCTTTAGCTTTTCAAATTGATTTTGTTTCTTGTATTCCAATCTGATCTGAAAAAGAGGAAGTTTCATTTTTTCTTTTTTCTGGAATCAAAATCAATTAGAGCTAGCCCCATTTGGTTTAATTTAAAATCTATTAGAACCTAAAACTATTATAAAGTGAGTATTGGATATTGAACTTTGACATTCAAATCTCTACTTCGACTTGGTTCTTCTGGGCTGCTATAATGAAGGAGAAATTCAGGTATTTTACGTTTATGTAATTTACTATCATTTGGTTTTCTTTTGGGATTTGCCAGAAAAATCTCATTGTATTGGTTATCTGAGGAGAGCCAGGAAAACTCAGTAGAGGGGCTTTTTTTAAATTGTGTAAGCCCACAGAGAAATACACAATTGTGAAGGTTTTGTGTGAACTTGGAAAACCTATCTTTGATAGTGAACGCTGATATCCCCTGTGTGAGGATTTTAGGAGTGGAGTAGCTGTGTGGCTGTTTATTAACAATTGGTGTACACACAGGCGAACCACTATAATCTCTTGTGTTTTGTGGCTGTGTGATTTATATTTCATATCTTTAATTATTCATTTGTGGGATGTATATGTGGATGTGAATGTTGTAATCATTTTATTTCAAGCTCAGTAGGGAATGTTGTAATAGTTTAGATTTATATTTCTGCAATTTATTCCTTGCTATCTCTTTATCAGTTTGAGCTTCAGTTTCTCTATTTGTTCTAGTAGGGTTGCCCTGCCATTTTTATGGTGCATGGTCGTCCTTAGAACAATCAATATTTTGAGATTGCATTCCGCATTGTGTATTGATTTATTTATTTGGCTATCTCTCTTTCTTTATTTCCACTGTATTTATTTTAAATTTAGCATAGTCCTATTCACCCCCCCTCTAGGAAATATAACTTGGCCATTTCAAGTGGTATCAAAGCCTAATAGCTCTCTTTCTTATTTGAATTTAATTCCTGAGCTAACGATCTAAGCTTTATATAAGATGTCAAATTTTGATAGCCTTTGAGTCACTAGGCCTCCACCCTTGATGGATCCAACTATACCTATTGGAAAGCCAGGATGAGGATCTTCCTCAAATCAATGGATGATAGTAGCCACAGTGACTGAATGGAACCCACCTACCATTGAAGTGACTGGTATCGATGGTTCAAAATCAATGAGAGTAACTCCTTATTTCTCTTGGATCACCTTTTAGAAAAATGAGAGTAGTGCAAATGCAAAAGTACTAAATGCAATCACTTGCGCACTATCACCAGATGAGTTCAAAAGAATCATATCCTGTGATACTACAAAGCAAGCTTGGGATATATTAGAAATGATACACGAGGGTACTACAATTGTTAAAAAATCTAAAGTCCAACTCCTCACAACCAAATTTGAAGAAATTATTATGGAGGAAAATGAAATGTTTACGGACTTTTACACAAGATTACATGACATTGTAAACTCAATGTGGGGTCTTGGCGATAAAATCCTAGAAAGTAAATTGTGTGCATAGATACTACACTCACTTCTTGAATGGTTCAACTCTAAGGTAACCCTGATCCAGGAACTTCGTGATACGGACAATATGAGGGTAGAAGAACTAGTTGGTTCTTTACAAACCTATGAGTTAAACTTTAAAGCTCCTAAAAGTAAATCTATCGCTCTTAAATCTTCTAAATGTATTTCTCAAGAAAACTCTGATTCTGAAGATGATATGACTCTTTTAGCGAAAAAGTTTTACAAGATTTTCAAGAGTAAAAAAAGAGGGTTGATTTTGAAAAATCAAATGATAAGAAAAGATCAAAACCTAAATCTAAAACTTGAAAGTCTTTGAAAGATAGTCAATGTTACAACTGCCAAGAATATAGGCATTTAGCAAACAAATGTCCTAAAAAGGATAAACCAAAAAGGAAGGGTATGTTGACTACTTGGGATGAATCATCTGATTCTGAAGCTTCTTCTGAATCAGAAGATTCTGAAACCGAATCGAGCAGTGAAGTTAAAGCCCTTATGAATCTAGCCAAATTCACTTTTTCAGATCATGATGATTCAACTAGCGAAGAAAATCTGAATAGTGATTATGAAAATGAAGATGATCTTCAAGACCCTTACAATTCCCTATACAAGGAAAGTTGTAAAATTGCTGTCAAACTTAAACTTCAAAAAGAAAAGTTTTTTAAACTCAAAGAATGTTTTGAATCTCTTATTTTAGAAAAATCCCAAATTTCAGATTGTTTTGAAAAATTAAAATGAGATTTAGAATTCAAAACCTCCTTGATTGAAAATCTGAAATCTGAAAATGAGGTACTTAAAAATGAAGTATCTTCTCTTCTGAGTTTAAAGGATACATGGAGGTATGCCCAAGGAGATCCAAAGTTAGAAAAACTTTTATCTGGATCTAGAAAATGTGGCGACAGATCTAGGTTGGGCTATGATAAAAATGTTCCTCCTAAACAAAAGTATAGTCCTCCTAAGTTTGTGAAAGGAGAGTCCTCTAACTCAAAAGGGAAAAATACTAGTCAAGGTTTTTCTAAAAGTACCAAAGCTTTTCAAAAACCTAAAAGCAGCTATGTCAACTTCAAAATTTAGAACAGAAACCCACTAGCTGAAAAGATAATTGATTTACTCAAGGAGCTCTTAAAATCTAACTCAGTAGGTCATCCTTATAACAACAGACAGAAGAAGACCAACTATATTCCCAAACCCAAAACAGTTCTGAAATGGGTTCCTAAGGTTGCCTGCTTAGTTACCCACACACTTTCAAAACTACAAGCCATTCAAAGTGGTACCTAGATAGTGGATGCTCCAGGCATATAACAGGCGACAAGGCTTTATTCACTGATCTTAAAGATATGACTGATGGGTCAATTACTTTTGGTGATGGAAGCAATTGCAAGATAATTGGCCAAGGTACGGTTCAACTCTATAACCTTCCTTTGTTTAAAAATGTTTTGTATGTTGAATGACTAAAACATAATCTTCTAAGCATATCTCAAATTTATGATAATAACCATAGTATACGGTTTACTAATCAAAGATGTGAGATTCTAAACAGCAAGGATTCAGTAATATTAACTAACGTAGAACGTCTGAAAATTGCTATATTGTTAGTGAATCCAGCTCATCTAATCAATTGTGTTACATGGTTCATACAAACGAGACTGATTTGTGGCATAAACGTCTTGGACATGTACACTACCAGAATCTATATAGATTGAGCAAACGAGAACTTATAAGAGGTCTACCCAAACTACAAAAATTAGATAAAATATGTGGTGAATGCCAGATTGGCAAACAAACGAGGAACTCACACAAAAAGGTGAATTCCAATACCACATCAAGACCACTCGAGCTTCTCTATATGGATCTTGTAGGATCTACTAGGATGGAAAGTCGAGATGGCAAAAGATATATCTTGGTAGTATTAGATGACTTTACCAGATATACATGGGTTGTCTTCTTAAGGGACAAATTAGAAACCCTTGAAAAAGTGAAAAAGGTTCTCAAAAGGATTCAAACTGAAAAAGGTTCTCAAGTTAGTAAGATTCGTAGTGATCATGGATCTGAATTTGAGAATAGCGGTTTTGAGAAGTTCTATAGCGACTAAGGAATATTACATGAATTCTCAGCGCCCAAAACTCCACAACAAAATGGTATAGTTGAAAGGAAAAATAGAGTGCTTCAAGAAATGACTAATGTCATGTTGAATAGTATAAAGCTCTCTAAGAATCTTTGGGCTGAAGCAGTCAATACAGCTTGCTATATCATTAACCGGGTTTACACTAGTAAAGGTAATAATAAAACGGCTTACGAAATGTACTTCGACCAAAAGCCTACTATCAAATACTTTCGAGTTTGTGGCAGCAAGTGCTATATTTTACGAAATAGTGAAAATCTGGGAAAGTTTAATACGAAGAGCGATGAAGGGATCTTTTTAGGATACTCTTTAAACAGTCAAGCTTATAGGGTTCTGAACAAAAGGACCAGTGTGATTCAAGAGTCTATCAATGCAGTCATTGATGATCACTTAAACACACCAGTCTCAAGTTCAGATAATGATGAAGTTCTAGTAATTGATAAATCTGATACTTCATCTAATCAGAATGATTCTGAACTGAGGACTGTTAAAGATCATCCAAGCACACAGATTCTTAGAAACCCTCTCACTGGTGTTCATACCCATAGACAACTTGAGGATATATGTAATTACGTATATTTTACATCCCAGATAGAACCATCTAACGTAAAAGAAGCTCTTGCTGATGAAAACTGGATTGTTGCAATGCAAGAAGAACTTAACCAATTTGTGAGAAATGATATTTGGTATCTCGTACATAGACCTAAAGATAAACACATCATTGGAACCAAATGGATTTTTAAAAATAAGTCTGACGAGCTTGACAATATAATTAGAAACAAGGCTAGGCTAGTGGTACAAGGTTACACTCAAATTGAAGGTAGTGATTATGATGAAACTTTTGCACCAGTAGCACGTCTTGAATCAATTAGACTCTTTATATCCATTGCATGTTTTAGAAAGTTCAAGATTTACCAAATGGATGTGAAAAGTGCATTTTTAAATGACGATTTGCATGAGGAAGTCTATGTTGAACAACCGATGGGTTTTGAAGACCCCAAAAATTTTGATCATGTGTATCGCCTTAAAAAGGCACTTTACAGTTTAAAACAAGCTCTTAGGGCATGATACGAGAAACTAACAAAGTTTCTATTAAGCCATAATTTTCAAATGGGATGTGTTGATAAGACTTTGTTTATTAAAAAAATATAATGATCACATTTTAATAGTACAAATTTATGTTGATAATATCATTTATGGATCTACCTGTACTGACATGACTATTGAGTTTGCAAATTTGATGAAATCTTAGTTTGAAATGAGCATGGTTGGGGAATTGAATTATTTTCTTGGGTTGCAAGTAAAATAAAAACTTGATGGAATGTTTATTTCTCAATCTAAATATGCTATGAATTTGATTAAGAGATTTGGATTTGAGAATGGTAAGAATTTTGATATTCCTATGAGTACAACTTTGAAACTCTCAAAAGATTCTACTAGTAAAAATGTGGATCTGAAATTATATCAAAGTATGATTGGTAGTTTACAGTATTTAACTGCTAGTAGACCCGATATCGCTCTAAATGTTGGTATTAATATCAGTCTGATCCTAAAGAGTCGCACTTGACTGCTGTTAAGCGGATTATGTGATATGTCGCAAGTACTGTTAATCTCGGTCTCTGGTATCCACATGAGCTAGTGTTCAATTAGCTGGTTACTCAGATGCTGACTGAGCTGGTAATCTTGATGATAGAGAATCAACCAGTGGTGGTTGCTTTTATATTGGAAACTGTTTAGTTTCTTGGTTTAGCAAGAAACTAAGTTCTATATCACTTTCAACAACTGAAGCTGAATATATCGCAGCTGGTAATGCGTGTACACAGCTTGTTTGGATGAAACGTATGCTAAGTGATTATGGAATTAAACAGGATTCTATGTTATTATATTGTGATAATTCTAGTGCCATAAATATTTTCAAAAATCCAATTCAGCATTCTCGTATTAAGCACATTGACATTAGATTTCATTATATTTGAGAATTAGTAGAAGAAAAGGTTATATCTTTGGAATATATCCCTACCGAGAATCAACGTGCTGACATTTTCACTAAACTACTCGACAAAAGCAGGTTTATTAAAATGAAATTTGATCGTAGCATGTGCATTTTAAAATGAGTATTTATGCCTATTTGTATTATATTGTATATAATTGCATAATTAGATTTTAATTTTTGTATATAATGCTGGAAATTAGATTTTTGGCCAATACTTGACTAGTCGTGAGTATACACGACTAGTCGTGTTACGATCGGTCGTGTACATCCACAACCGGTCATGAATCACGTGAATCACTTAAAATTGGGAAACATGCTTCATCTTCTTCATTTCCTCTTCACTCTCCAACGAGCTGACGCACGACTAGTCGAACCTTTCCTTCAAAATCTTCAAGGTTAGTGCTCCATTTACTTTTTTCTTGTAGATTTGTGTCTAGATTACTTCTATTTTACTCTTAAAGTTATCTATTTTAAATTTTGCTGAGATTTGGGGTATTTCTTTTGTAGAATCTGATTTGAGAAAATCCTCTTCTCAATCCTTTGCAACTCTTTATTTTCTTGAAATCCTTGTCACAAATGGCATCTAGAGGGAGAAAGACAACATCTCATGGTCCATCTTCTTCCTCCAGATTAGTCCCTATCATTAAGCGTCATCTTCGGGCTCCCGAGGACGATCCATCTTATGTTCGAGACATCTGATTGCATAACATGATTGTTGAACATCCTGTTGATACTAATCATGTTGCTCCTTTTGATATCCTTCATATGCTCCAAGCTGTAGGTTGGGATAACTTATTGCATTGGGGTGGGCCAGCATACCGGTCTATTGCCCAGTCCATGTTCGCATGCATAAGTGATTTTTCATTTGAAAATTTATCTTTTAAGATAGCCACAAGAGAAAGACCATTTGATGCTGATCATCATTTGATTTCAGCTCTTATAGAAATTCCTGTGAATGATGAGGGCATTCTTATCCATAACTTATCTGAAAAACCCTCAGTAACTGAAAAACGTATGCTCACTAGAGGTTTATGCAATTTGGATGTTCAATGGATGCATAAAGGGAATACACTTCCCTCAAAGTATCTGTTACCCAAATACAGAGTTCTTCACAAAATCTTTGTGTCTAACTTATATCTTCGATCGGGTATTAAATTTGAATTGACTTCCTTCATGGTTCATGTTATTCATGCTATTGCCAGTAGTGCTCATGTTTATCTACCATCCTTGATTTGTCACTCCATTATTCAGTTTCGACTCTATCCAAGTCACAGTGACATTCCTTTTGGTTATTTGATGACTGTGTTGGCTATGCATATGTTAGTCGATATGCCGGTTAGAGAGGCCCCTATCCATCATCTGATATTTAACAATTCTAATATTAATAAGATGAAGCTTGATTTCCTTCCTAGTCAAGGTGCTGGTGTTGGTAATGCTGAAGCTAAACATGAGGAAGAAGTTAGTGATCTTCCTCCTGATGATATCAACATGGATGATATTTTTGACAAACTTGAATCTAATTCTGCATATGATCCAGATTATGAGCCTTTTGAGTTTGATGCATGTTTGCGTGCATTGGAAGATAAGGTTGAGAATACGAATGTTAAGATGGAAAATATGTCTGTTGTCGATGATTTACAATTCAAGTATATGCGCAAATATCTTAGGTGCTTGAACAAGGGCATGCATCAACTTGATCCGTCCATCCTTGCTCCTTCATCTGGTTCAGATTAGTTCTTTTAAGTTTACTAGTCTGTTATAACTTTATTACTCTTGCGCTAGCTTAACTGGTTTTGAGATTGTAGTTATCTTTGACTTAGCTTAGTTTATGAATTATGTGGGTTATTTATGCTAGTTACTCATATCTTGTCTTGTTACCTCTCATATATCTCTTTACTTATTTCTCCTCAGCCATCTGTTCTGTACTTTCTTTATCTTATTGTGACAAAAAGGGGTAGAATGGATATGGATGTGTCTAATGATTATGTTCTGAGGAGGGAGTAGCATTACGTTTTTGATGTATGTTACTCGGGGGTGGGGGTATGTGCAGAAGTGGACTATATGTTATGTTGAATATTGATTTACAGGTTTGAAGGATTATGTTAGTATGCCGGTTGATAACAAATGGTGCATGATTCTTTAATTAGATATTCTTTGTTATGTAACATATCTTGGAAGTGTGTTTTGTCACTAATTTAACAAAGGGGGAGATTGCAAGTGCTATAGTTTATAGCCCCTTTTTGTTGTCAAATTTGTGGTGCCAAAGACATTATTATGAAGCTTACATATGTGAAGAACAAAGCTCTACTCAAGATCAGCTTTGATTGATAAGCACGGTTCACAAGTCAAGATCTCAAGAAGCTTTCAAGTTCAACCTCAAGATCTCAAGAAGCTTTCAAGTTTGAGTTACATTAAGACTTCAAGCTTTATTACTTTTAAAGGTCTCTCATCTCTAAGTTTCAATGTCCTTACTTCAATATTGAGGTATGACTAACCTTAGGTTGACCTTTAGAGTAGGCCATTTTGGATACATAATTCATACGTTTTATATAAGTGAGTTTAGTCTGTTCTAAGACTAGTCCTGGACTTTGTTTGACTAGTCCTAGCACTGCTTCGACCTGTCTAAGAATTTCCTGGATCAGTCGTAAGTTTGTTACAAAATTCAAAAATTTTCTGTTAGGCTTTGACTAGCCTTAGGGGCTGTTCGACTAGTCATATGAACAGTGTCGACTATTTCTTCGACCAGTCGTAGTCCTACGACTCAAAGTACAGTGTTGAAATTCGGCTAGCTTCAACTAGTCATGAGAAACCTACGACCAGTCAAAGGAGACCTACGACCAGTCGTAGACTACCTACGACCAGTCGTGAAACTGCCAGATCTTATCGCGCTTGAATTTTCAAATATCTGTTGGTTCTACGACCAATCGTAGAGATCTTTTAACTAGTCGAAGACGTGATTTGCTCACCTATAAATAGAGCACGAATCTCAGAATAAAAGATAAAATTCAAGCTAATTTAATTCGGTCTTCTGAGAGATAAGTCTGTGCTCCATTTAAGCTAAGTGTGCGTGTTTAATATTCTCTTTCTTTAGTTTTTCAAATTGATTTTGTTTCTCGTATTCCAATCTGATCTGAAAAAGAGGAAGTTTCATTTTTCCTTTTTCTGGAATCAAAATCAATTAGAGCTAGCCCTATTTGGTTTAATTTAAAATTTATTAGAACCTAAAACCATTATAAAGTGAGTATTGGACATTGAACTTTGACATTCAAATCTATACTCTAACTTGGTTCTTCTGGGTTGCTACAATGAAGGAGAAATTCAGGTATTTTACATTTATATAATTTATTATCATTTGGTTTCTTTTGGGATTTGCCAGAAAAATCTCATTGTATTGGTTATCTGAGGAGAGCCAGGAAAACTCAGAAGAGGGGTTTTTTTAATTGTGTAAGCCCACAGAGAAAGACACAATTGTGAAGGTTTTGGGTGAACCTGGAAAACTTATCTTTGATAGTGAACACTGATATCCCCTGTGTGAGGATATTAGGAGTGGAGTAGCTTTGTGGCTGTTTATTAACAGTTGGTGTACACATAGGCGAACCACTATAATCCCTTGTGTTTTGTGGTTATGTGATTTATATTTCATATCTTTAATTATTCATTTGTGGGATGTATATGTGGATGTGAATGTTGTAATCATTTTATTTCAAGCTCAGTGGGGAATGTTGTAATAGTTTAGATTTATATTTTTGCAATTTATTCCTTTCTATCTCTTTATCAGTTTGAGCTTTAGTTTCTCTATTTGTTCTAGTAAGGTTGCCTGCCATTTTTATGGTGCATGGTTGTCCTTAGAACAATCAATATTTTGAGATTGCATTCCACATTGTTTATTGATTTATTTATTTGGTTATCTCTCTTTCTTTATTTCCACTATATTTATTTTAAATTTGGCATAGTCCTACCCCCCCTCTAGGACATATAGCTTGGCCATTTCACCCCTGCATTATGACATATAGTTTTTCCATTCTAATACAATGCAAATGTAAACTCCGAGCATATATGATCATTAACATTCATATTATGCATCAACATTCAACATTCATTCTACCCAGTAATAATCAATCATCTCCCCTTTTTTGTCATAATATGACAAAGGAAAGAATAATCATTCAACTAACTATATCAAAATAAGTAGAATAAAAAGATGAAAATATTAAGAGATATGCATATAAACATGTCAAGTAACGGGAGTTATCACGATAATAAAAAGTCAACAATAAGCATTAAAGGTGAGTAGAGTATGAGAGTGATCATCAAGCAAACACACAAAGTTAAAGTTTTATAAACCAAATGTTTTTAAAAATTTAAAGTAGCCTAGTCAGATCCAGAGGAAGAGGAAGGAGGTATGGAAGGATCAATCCAGTGTAGTCCCTTAGCAATGCAATGAAAGTACTTTCGCATGTATTTCATAGAAGATTTATGACTTTTTGCCAAATTTTCTTAGGATACCTTTAACTCAACAACTTTTTCTTCCAATGATTTGACCCGATCATCAACATGGGAAGGTTGATAGCCTGGATCAGCTTCATCATCCGACTCATCAAGATCGGTAAATATGTCATCCATAGATGTGTCCTCTGGTATAGGAGCAGCTTCTTCTTCGTCTCCTTCATCTCGCTGGTCAAGAAGGAACGCCAGGTTCATTTTGTCCAGATTTGTATTATTAAAGGGTAATTCCAACTACGGTGCCTTGGTCGAAGGAATGACAACATTGCAATAAAGAGCAATGCAAGTCATGAGATAGGCGAAAGGAATCGACTCATGACCAGGATGATACAGAATTGGATAATCAAATAACACATCAAAGAAGGAAGATAAATAGGAATACTAGACACAGCAGAGTGAAGGACACAAGTCATGAAGGGAATAATTTCAGACTTATTTCCAAATCATGTATACACATTGGACATAAATATGCGATGTAAGACTCTGTATTTAGGAAGCATCTGGTTAGCACAGAGGGCATTACCAGACTTCCATTCAGCATTAAAGCAACATAATTTTCGAGTGATTGCCCGTCGCTCAGTTTGTGTCATTTTCTCAGTAAGAGTGGCAATGGGAATGCCATCGTCAGCGACTACTATATCAAGCAAACCTGAAATCAGGTGGCGATCAATAGGGACTATCCCTTCTTGAAAATTAATTGTGAATGTCAGATTTTTAAGAGACATGTCGCTTATGGACTCGTAGATGCCTTGTGCGATGGAGTGTAAGCCATTCCATCCCAACCGAGAATATTTTCCCAACCTATAGCTTATAATAGTAAGGATAGGCAAAAGTTGAAATGTTGCAATGTGATTTACATTTATAGTCCTTTCAATAATAATTTACATAGTGCGAAAATCCCTAATATGCTCTAAATCTCTTTCAGGAGATCATAGGGTTCTTGCCTTAATGGGAGTCGACCTTGAGGAGGAGTTGTTAGGGCCCTTATGAGTAGCATTCCTCTTAGTATGTTGTTCCATTTAGAGAGGTTGAGTTTATATCAGATTTTTTGCTCAAAACCCACTAAAAAAGGTTGTAAATCACAAATAAACTACAAATAGAAGATAAACTAGAAAAGAGGAACCCAAATCTAGAAAGAAAATGGAAATAGACCACTTATAATGAAGATTTAGAGATGGATTCATCGAGAGAAGCACCGACTAGTCGAGGAAGAAGGATAAAAATGAAATAGAAAAGTGGTTTTCTCCCTTTTAATGTGTAAACCCGCATACCTCAACTAGTTGAGTATGGTCCTCGACCTGTCGAAGTTCACTGGTCAAGGATGTACTCGACCCGTCGAGCAGCCTAAAAAAAATTATATTTAAAATTTTAAATTTATTATATGTTTTGCATTTAAACATTATAAGCATATAAAAAAATGCATAAACAACATGATTAATTAAAAGAACACAAACCAATATCATGCTTTAATTTGGAATATTTATTCCTATTAAGCGGTTTGGTCATTATGTCTACAAGCTGCTTTTTAGTTGGAATATATTCTAATGAAATACTCTTGTCCTCAACTAATTCTCGAATATAATGATATCGAATGTCGATATGTTTTGTACAAGAATATTGAATAGGATTCTTTGAAATATTAATTGCGCTTGAGTTATCACAATATAATGTCATTGTATCTTGCGCAATCTCATAATCAGCTAACATCCATTTCATCCAGATCAGCTGGGTGCTAGCATTACCAGCTATGATATATTCGGCTTCAATTGTTGAGGGTGATACAAAATTTTGTTTCTTGCTGAGCTAGGAAACTAAACAATTCCTTACGTAGAAACATCCACCACTGGTAGATTTTCTATTACCGATGTTTCTTGCCCAATCTGCATCAGTTTATCTGGCAAGTTGTACAGTTGTATCATGCAAATACTATAGACCCAAGTTAGCAGTACTTATGACATATCTGATTATCCGTTTAACAACGATTAGATGTGATTCCTTAGAATCAAATTGATATATAGGACATATTCCAACGCTAAAAGAAATATCAGGTCTACTAGCAGTTAAGTATAGAAGACTACCAATCATACTCCGATATAGACGGGAGTCTATACTTTTACCTGATTCATCTTTAGAGAGTTTGAGAGTTGTACTTATAGGAGTATCAAACTTTTACTCATTCTCAAACCCAAATTTCTTTATCAGATTCAAGGCATACTTGGTTTGTGAGATGAATATACCATCTTCTTGTTGTTTTACTTATAATCCAAGAAAGTAATTTAGGTCTCCAACCATACTCATTTCAAACTTGGATTTCATAGGATCTGCAAACTCAATGGATAAGTTAGTGCATGTAGATCCGTAAATACTATCGTCAACATAGATTTGTACTATCAAAATATGTTCATTATATTTCTTAACGAATAAAGTTTTATCAACACTTCCCATGATAAAATTATAACTAAGTAAGAATTTAGTCAACTTTTCGTACCCTGCTCTGGGAGCTTGTTTCAAATCATAAAGTGTCTTTTTAAGACGGTACACATGATCTGAGAGTTTAGGGTCCTCAAAACCCTTACGTTGTTCAACAAATACTTCTTCATGTAGATCACCATTTAGAAACGTACTTTTGACATCCATTTGATATATTTTGAATTTCTTATAGCAAGAAATTGAAATGAATAATCTAATAGATTCAAGGCGCACAACTGGTGTAAAGGTTTCATCATAGTCAATTTCTTTTATCTAAGTGTAACCTTGTACAACCAGTACAACCAGTTGTGCCTTGTTTCTAATGATATTCCCCATTTCATCAGATTTTTTCTTAAAAATCCATTTGATTCTGATTATATGTTTATCAGAAGGTCTAGGAACCAAATACCAAATATCATTTCTAATGAATTAATTTAACTCATCTTGTATAACCAATATCCAACTTTCATCAGCAAGTGCTTTTACATTTACTGATTCAATTTGAGAAGTGATGTAGACATAATTATAAATATTTTCTAACTGTCTTCTTATCTGAAAACCAGTACGAGGATTGCCCAATATCTGATCAGTCGGATGGTCTTTGACTGATCTTAATTTAGTATTATCTGATTTAGATGAAGAGTCAGGTTTATTTATAATGTTGACTTCATCATTATCTTAACTTGGTGGGGGTGTGATTAGGTGATCGTCAATTACTACGTTAATAGATTCCTGAATCACCCCTGTTCTTTTGTTAAGAACACCATATGCTCAACTATTTAGAGCATAACCCAAGAATATTCCCTCATCACTCTTGGCTTCGAACTTTTCTAAATTTTTTCGGTCACATAAAATGAAACATTTACTTCCTAAAGTCCAAAAGTATTAAACTGTTAGCTTCTTATTAAACCATAATTCATATGGTATTTTTTCTTTGGCTTTTATAACATACACATGATTTATAATGTAGTAAATAGTATTAACAGCTTTAGCCCATGAGTTTTTTGGTAAGTTCATGCTATTTATCATTACATTGGTCATTTCCTATAATACTCTGTTCTTTCTTTCAACAACTCCATTCTGTCGAGGTGTTTTAGGAGCAAAGAACTCATGTGATATACCATGGTCAATATAATACTTCTCAAAATTGCTATTTTCAAACTCAGTACCATTATCACTTCTAATTTTGATCAGAGGTACTTCTTTTTCCATTTGAATTCATTTTAGAATTTTTCTGACTTCATCGAGAGTCTATGATTTCTCTCTTAAGAAGGCTACCCAAGTATATTTGGTAAAATCATCAACAATAACTAGAAAATACTTCTTTCCACCTTTACTTTCCATTATCATTGGTCCCACCAAGTCCATATGGAGTTGTTTAAGAGGTTCAGCTGTGACTAGGAAGTTCACTTTCTTGTAACTACTCAAAATTTGCTTGCCAATCTAACATACACCACAATTTTTTTTTACCTTTTTTAATTTGGGTAAGCCACGAATGTGATCTCTCTTGCTCAATCTATAAAGATCTCTAAAGTTAATATGTCCAAGACGTTTATACCATACTTTTATTTCGTCTATTTGGGCCATGTAACATGAAAAGTTAGAAGAGCATGAGTCATTAATAATGTAGCAATTTTCAGAGGTCATACGACCATTTAATATCACACTCCCCTTCTCATTGGAAATCTCACATCCGTGATTTGTAAATTTTACACTATGTTTGCTGTCGCAGATTTGAGATATGCTTAGGAGGTTATGTTTTAGACCTTCAACATACAGTATATTCTCAAATGGAAGAAGATTAGAGAGTTGAATAGTACCTTGACCTATAATTCCACAGATGCTTCCATCTCCAAAAGTAACTGAGCCAACGTTTAGTTCTTTGAAGTTGATGAATATCGCTTTGTCACTTGTAATATGTCTTGAACATCCACTATTTAGGTACCATTTTGAATGGCTAGTGGCTTTGAAGGCTGTGTGGGCAACAAGACATGTAACCTTTGGAACCCATTTCATTATGGTTCTGGGTTTAGGAGTTCCATTAGATTTTCTTTGTTTTTAGGAGTTGAAATTTCTCCGCTTTTTAGTAACTCCAATTTCATCTGAGTTGGATTTTAGAAGCTCTTTGAGTAAGTCCATGAGTTTTTCAGCTAAAGGTGATTTAATATATCTTTGATTTCTATAGCTGATGGCATTAGAGTTAATTTTAAGAACTTGAAAAGGTTTTGAATTTTTGAAATCATTTCGACCAAAATTTCTCAAATTCTTACCTTTAGAGTTTGAGGATTCTCCTTTTACAAATGTAGGAGAAGAATTCTTGATTTTCAAGGAATCATTCTTGATATAGCCCAGACCTGACTTGTCACTACATTTTTTAGATGAGGTTAACAATTTTTCCAGTTTTGGGTCTCCATGGGTAGATCTCTAAGTATCCTTAGAACTTAAAAGGGAAGAAACTTTGAGTTTTAGTTTCTCATTTTCAGTTCTAAGTTTTTGTAACTCTGAAGATTTAAAATTTAAGTCTAGTTTTGTTTTTTCAAGACTATCTAAAAGATGAGATTTTTCTATAACATTGTTTTCAAGTTCTTCTTTTACTTAAACTTATTTCTCTCTTTGAATTTTCAATTTGACAGCAATTTTGCAACTTTCCCTATATAAGGCATTGTTGGCGTCATGAAGATAATCTTCATTTTCATTTTCAGGGTCACTCCTAAGATTTTCATAATCAGATATGTTACAGCTATCTGAGGAGGTGACTCTGGCTATAGTCATAAGGGCTTTTACATTATTTATATTTTCTTATTTTGATTCATCAGACTCAGAAGAACTTTCAGAGCCAGATGATTCATCCCAAGCAGCCATTATGCCCTTTCTTTTTTACTTATCTCTTTTAGGACATTTGTAAGGTCCGTATCCTAGACCGTACCATTCCATAGACTCCCGCTATCCTCCCCGTCGAATTCCGGCAACCCTTGACGTGTAATCGATATTTGCGCATGACCCTAAATCGCATCCTTTGATTTAGTGTCGACTCGACCCGAGACTTGTACCATTGCAACTGCACCGTCGCTGCGGTTCCAACGCCGCATCTTGCGCATCGTTACAATACCTGGGCCAGGAGATGTGGGCTCGTGTTTATCTCGAAGAAATGATGTGCATTTACAATCCTGAGATGAGAATCTCTACAACCTATCAAATCAATCCCATCAATCAAAGTATACAACCCATCAAGTCAAGTACTCTATCCCATCCCTAAGTACACAACCCATCCTTAAAGTCAACTCGCTCTCTCCACCCATCCCTTCCTTACACCCATCACCCATCACTCATATTTCTCATTTTCTCACTCTTTCCAAGCAACTCCCAAGAGAGAGCCAATGTCTAAGCCTTCCATGAGAGGAGAGAAGTGTGGCCCACTCCCTACCCCTAGAACCCTCATCTTAGTCCTTTAATCCTCATTATCTTCCATCAAAGAGGGAGCCAAGGAGTTTGGCATTCCATCGGACTAAGAATATCGAATGATGGGTGTTCTTATAGGCCTATATTTTGTTTTTTATGATGGGCCAAGTGGGGTCTACTAATTGATGGTACAGATCTCACTTTGGACCCTAGGTGTGCCCGATGGCCCACGTACATTCATCCCATGATGGGGTCATTCTCCATGGACCCCATCATAATGTTTATTTTCCTAGTTTGATAGGGGTCATCTAGACCTTGCATTTTGGTGGAGAAGGGATCTCCACCGTTGATTTTGAGTGGTGGGCCCACATGTATTGGGACCCACTTAATGCATGTTGTAAAGCATGGTAAGGGAGCTCATAGTGGCGGAGCTCCCTCCACTAGACAATTCTCTCTCTCTTTCTCTCTCTCTCTCTTCCATACTTTTTAGCCCACCTAATGATGTGTGATGAATCCAGATCGTCCAGCAGCCACTCGGGTCTGTTTGGATGGGAAAAACAAATATCAGTTTGATCCCGATCTCGGGTGGGCCACATTGACATGGACCTCACTTGATCTATGCATTTTATTCACACCATCCACATGGATGAGGATCCCACAGGTAGCATACGTCCATCATGCAGTCCACCATCCAGGCAGGGACGGTGGAACCCACCTTAAGTATGTATTTCATACACACACTGTCCATCGTCCAGTCTCTGGATGGTGGAAGCATTACGTAAACAGTGTTGCATTCACACTGTCCATCCTTTTGCTTGAACTGGGACCCCACCTAGATATATGTTACATCTCCACTATTCATCCCATTTCCCAACTCATTTTAGGCGTTGAGCCAAAAAATGGAGCCAATCCGAAACTCTAGTAGGCCACACCATTTAAAACATTATTTTAATAGTGAAAAATTGTTAGGGCCCGCTGTGATGTTTCTGTGCGTAAAAAAATATTGAATATTGGGCTTATTAGGCTCGTTATGAGCCATAGAAACTAGCCGACAGATTGGATCATCTTGATATGGGTCCCACCTATGAAAAACTACACACACACACACACACATAGGTGACGCTGTAGCAAGCAGTGTCCCGCTACTTGTAAAATGGGCAAGGGCCATGGGCCCCACCACAGGCCCTACCATGATGTATGTTGAACATCAACACCATGCATTTGATGGGTCCCCTTTAGAAACTGGGATTCCCCAAAAATCAGCCGTTCACGGAACTCAGGTGGTCCACGTCATTAAAAATAGCAGGAGATTAAACGTTTACCATTGATACCCTTTTTGGGTCCCGGAAGTTTTGGATAAATATGAAATTTATTTTTCCTCTTTATTTAGGTCTTTGTGACCTTATCAACAGATTGGATGGAAAATAAACGTTATGGTGGGTCCCACGTGGGACCCACCTATCGTGGAAACAGATTGGATAGGTTACCATGCACCAGCTATATAGTTGATTGACGTCAGCAAGTTCCGTGGGAGCCCACCTTGATAAATGTGTTCTATATCTACACCGTCCAGTGTTTCTGGATAGTGGGATCCCTTGATACACTAGATGGTGGGACCCCTTGATGCAAGTGGTTTATATCCACTCCATCTAAGTGATTGGGATGTGGGGCCCACCCCACACATGTGGCAAGTGTGGGGGTGGGACCCACCTTAATGTATATGCTCTATATCTATACTGTCCATCTAGATGGGTGGTGTGAGGCCACCATGATGTATTGTTTCTCCAAGCCATCCATCGGTAGGGCCCCCATGATGTATATATTTCATCCGGCCGTCCACTACTGTTGGGACCCACCTGGACGTAGTGTTGTATCCACTCCATGCATCCATGGTCCCACATGAGGCATGTATTTCCTCCAACCCTCCATCTGTTGGACGAGCAATAAGGCTGCCGTAGTAACGTCAGCAAGTTTTGTGACCCATTGTGATGAATGTTCTGATCCACATCGTCCACTGTCCAGTACATGGATGGTGGGTCCCACAATGATGTATGTGTTTTATTTACACCATCTATAGGACGGTGGGCCCTACCGTGGTGTATGTATTTTATCGGCACTGTCAAGTTGGGATGGGACCCACCTGAGGTATGTTTTGTATGCATGCCGTTCATGGGCTGCGGTCCACCATGATGTATTTAATCCATGCCGTCCAGGGCAAGCAGCCCATTGTGATGTATGCGTTGTATATCCATGCTGTCCATCTGGTGAGTTCCATCTAACTCGTACAGGGTCCATCTGTGGTACATGAGGCCATGTGTGAGGCCCAATATGATGTATATGAGGCCCATTGGTGTGGCCCATGATGCAGCCCACTCGATATATATGAGGCCCATTGGTGCAGCCCATGTGATGTGGCCCACTTGTTGCACACAAGGCCCATGCGATGTAGCCCATTATGATGTATATTGGGCTCATGTGAGCGGCCCATTGTGAGGTATATTAGGCCCATGTGAGCGGCCCATTGTGAGGTATATTAGGTCCGTGTGAATGGCCCATTGTGAGGTATATTAGGCCCATATGAACGGCCATTATGATGTATATTAGGCCCATGTGAGCAGCCATTATGATGTTCAAGGCCCATGTGATGTATTTGAGGCCCAGATATCAGGACTAATGTAATGTGTATGAGGCCCATATGGTGAGGCCTGATGTAATGTATATATGGCCCTTGAGTGAGGCCCATTATGATATTTGTTAGGCCCTTGTGTGTGGACATGGGCCCGCTGTACGTTTGGCCCTATGAGGGCCACTCTTTGGGAGCAATGTTGGTTGAATGTCCAAATTAATGGGAAATGATGGTTAAATGTCCACATTGTGACCTTCCCTTAAGCCTCCTTAGGCTGATTATCGATGCCGATTATGAGTATGTGATAGCATAACATCATGATACATGCCCATACGCAGCATCCGCATGCTTGATATGAGATGTGGTTGATCATTGCATATACCATTGGGCAGGTTGTTATGGGACTCCCTGATAGACGGAGTTGCCCCACGTGAGCACACGGTACACCCAGGTTTGATGCATAACTAGATGGTATGACTCATGTATCTCGCATTTTGTGATATGACTATTGTACGCCCTAGCAATATCAGGGATGTAGCGTCCACAGGCATATCGTGGATGGCCAGATGGGACACCGAAAAACTTTTTCTACATGGGGTGCCATAAATGTCCCTGGGTGAAAGTTCTTAAACCTCCGTGGCTAGGAGACACTCCAATGTATAGACCGAGTGGATACATGAGCGCTCGAGTGCCGAATACCAGTAAGTTGCATCTCCCACTGTGTCGTGGTCGGTTGAAGGGGGTGTGGCCTTACTCGCTCGAAGGTAGGGGGCATAGCTAGGATGAGTTTGACCAGCTCGTAAATGGGTCCACTATTGACATACCGGGTAGATATTAGCCGACTACTGGCCAGGCGGATAGTGAGGTCTCTTCCACTAGCATGGTTGCGCGTCCAGTGGGCGGCGATCCCGTGTACAGTGTACTAGACCCCGGTGATGATCGCAGTGATGTACAGTACTGATATGTGGACTTATTGAGCAGGAGTTGCATACTCATCCATTCCACTACAAGAAAAACGGGCAAAGGCTACGGCCAAAAACCGTAGCAAAAGACCTTTTGCTACGGATATGATTCGTAGCACGTTCGCCGCTATTGATGGGGTAGCTAAAGGTCTAGTTACGGACTATATCGGTAGCAATAGATACCAATCGCTACGGATATAGTCCATAGCAATAGATACCAATAGCTACGGATAATAACCGTAGCAATAGATGCTAATTGCTACGGATTATATTCGTAGCAATACCTTTAGCTACCCCACCAATAACGACTGACGTACTACGGATTATATCCATAGTAAAAGGTATTTTATTCGTAGCAATAAATACCAATATCACCAATAATATCTATAGCAATAAATACCAATAGCTACAGACAAAAGCCGTAGCTATAGCTATGGATTATATTTGTAGCTTTTTTTAAAAAAATTGTAATAACACGACTTGTTTCCATTGTAAGAACCTGTTGTGATTGATAACTCATCTAAGCTTAATGCTGATAGAAATAGTACATAAAATGCAATCAGAAAAAAATGAAACGATGCATTTATTACAAATAGCAATCAAATCATACAATGTATCCTACATTCACATTTCTAAATAAACAATACTTCACTTTGCTCAACCTATCATAAGAATTACAATTAAGGCATGCCCTCATGTGCAAGAAATAAATACACTTCAACATAGTAAACACCCTCCATATGCATTCAATAATGCTCACATTTTTATAGATTTTTCTTCCTCCAGATGGTCAATTTCAGCAATTGCAGAAGATAGAACTTCTTCTTTCCTTGAAACTGCAGATGTAACTTCTGTGGACTTCGACACAAGATCACTTTCAAGTTCTGAAACCTTTCCCTTAAGAAAATGAATTTCATTCTCCACTGACTTCTTTAGTTTGTCAGCCTGTATAAAACAGTATTTGAAGACACAATCAAACAAGCATGCCTTTGTACACATCTCAAAAGGAAGAAAGACAAAAAAAATATTATAAATGAAGAAATAAAAAATGTAACTACAAATCTTCTAAACTATGGCAAAATCCAACATGAGTATTGTGTTCAAACCTAGGATGGACTTTTAAACTGAAAACCTAGGTTTAGGTTAAGGTTATAGGTTTAGGTTTAGGTTTAGGTTTAGGTTTTAGGTTTAAGTTATAGGTTATAGGTTTAGGTTTAGGTTTAGGTTATAGCTTTAGGGAATTGAGAATAGGTTAAGGTTTAGGTTTAGGAAATCGGATTCGGGATTAGGTTTAGGTTTGGGTTTTCAAGTTTAGGTTTAGGTTTAGGTTTAGGTTAGGGAGTTGAGATTAGGATTAGGTGTAGGTTTAGGTTTAGGTTAGGGAGTTGATATTAGGATTAGGTGTAGGTTTAAGTTTAGAGATTTAAGAATACATTTAGGTTTTAGGTTAAGGTTTAGGTTATGAGGTTATATGTTTAGGCTATAGGTTTAGGTTTAGGTTAAGGTTAGGTTATAGGTTATAAGTTTAGGTTATAGGTTATAGGTTATAGGTTATAGGTTAAGGTTTAGATTATAGGTTTTGGTTTAGGTATAGGTTTAGGTTATAGTTTTAGGTTTAGGTTATAGTTTTAGGTTTAGGTTATAGGTTAAAGCTTTAGGGAATTGAGAATAGGTTAAGGTTTAGGTTTAGAAATTCGGGTTTGGGTTTGAGATCGGGTATAGTTTGGGTTTTCAAGTTTAGGTTTAGGTTAAGGAGTTGAGATTAGGATTAGGTGTAGGTTTAGGTTTAAGGATTTGAGAATACATTTAGGTTTTAGGTTTAGGTTTAGGTTTTAGGTTTAGGTTAAGGTTATAGGTTTAGGTTAGGTTTAGGTGTAGGTTATAGGTTATAAGTTATAGCTTTAGGGAATTGAGAATAGGTTAAGGTTTAGGTTTAGGAAATCAGTTTCGGGTTCGGGATCGGGTTTAGGTTTGGGTTTTCAAGTTTAGGTTTAGGTTAGGGAGTTGAGATTAGGATTAGGTGTAGGTTTAGGTTTAGGTTTAGGGATTTGAGAATACATTTAGGTTTTAGGTTTAGGTTTAGGTTTTATGTTTTAGGTTTAGGTTTTAGGTTTTAGGTTTAGGTTTAGGTTTTAGGTTTAGGTTAAGGTTAGGTTATCGGTTATAAGTTTAGGTTATAGGTTATAGGTCAAGGTTTAGGTTATAGGTTTCGGTTTAGCTCAAGGTTATAGGTTTAGGTTATAGGTTTAGGTTAAGGTTAAGGTTTAGGTTATAGGTTATAGGTTAAAGCTTTAGGGAGTTGAGAATAGGTTAAGGTTAAGGTTTAGGGAATCGGGTTCGGGTTTGAGATCAGGTTTAGTTTGGGTTTTCAAGTTTAGATTTAGGTTAAGGAGTTAAGATTAGGATTAGGTGTAGGTTTAGGTTTAAGGATTTAAGATTACATTTCGGTTTTAGGTTTAGGTTAAGGTTATTGGTTTAGGTGTAGGTTATAGGTTATAGGTTATAGGTTATAGCTCTAGGGAATTGAGAATAGGTTAAGGTTTAAGTTTAGGAAATCAGGTTCGGGTTTGGGATCGGGTTTAGGTTTGGGTTTTCAAGTTTAGGTTTAGGTTTAGGTTAGGGAGTTGAGATTAGGATTAGGTGTAGGTTTAGGTTTAGGGATTTGAGAATACATTTAGGTTTTAGGTTTAGATTTTGGTTTTAGGTTATAGGTTTACATTTAGGTTTTAGGTTTAGGTTAAGGTTAGGTTATCGGTTATAAGTTTAGGTTAAAGGTTATAGGTTGTAGGTTAAGGTTTAGGTTATAGGTTTTGGTTTAGGTTAAGGTTATAGGTTTAGGTTTTACGTTTAGGTTTAGGTTAAGGTTTTAGGTTATAGGTTATAGGTTATAGTTTTAAGGAATTGAGAATAGGTTAGGGTTTAGGTTTAAGAAATCGGGTTCGGGTTCGGGACCAGGATCAAGTTTAGGTTTGGGTTTTCAAGTTTAGGTTTAGGTTAAGTACTTGAGATTAGGATTAGGTGTAGTTTTAGGTTTAGGGATTTGAGAATACATTTAGGTTTTAGGTTTAGGTGTAGGTTATAGGTTATAGGTTATAGCTTTAGGGAATTGAGAATAGGTTAAGGTATAGGTTTAGGAAATCAGGTTCGGGTTCAGGATCGGGTTCATGTTTGGGTTTGCAAGTTTAGGTTTAGGTTTAGGTTAGGGAGTTGAGATTAGGATTAGGTGTAGGTTTAGGTTTGGGGATTCGAGAATACTTTTAGGTTTTAGGTTTAGTTTAGGTTTTATGTTATAGGTTAAGGTTATAGGTTTTGGTTTAGGTTTTAGGTTTAGGTTAAGGTTATAGGTTTAGGTTAGGTTTAGGTGTAGGTTATAAGTTATAGGTTATAGGTTATAGCTTTAGGGAATTGAGAATAGGTTAAGGTTTAAGTTTAGGAAATCAGGTTCGGGTTCGGGATCGAGTTTAGGTATTGGTTTTCAAGTTTAGGTTTAGGTTAAGGAGTTGAGATTAGGATTAGGTGTAGGTTTAGGTTTAAGGATTTGAGAATACATTTAGATTTTAGGTTTAGGTTTAAGTTTTAGGTTTGGGTTAAGGTTATAGATTTAGGTTAGGTTTAGGTGTAGGTTATAGGTTATATGTTATAGGTTATAGCTTTAGGGAATTGAGAATATGTTAAGGTTTAGGTTTAGGAAATCAGGTTCGGGTTTGGGATTGGGTTTGGGTTTGGGTTTTCAAGTTTAGGTTTAGGTTTAGGTTAGGGAGTTGAGATTAGGATTAGGTGTCGGTTTAGGTTTAGGGATTTGAGAATACATTTAGGTTTTAGTTATAGGTTTAGGTTTAGGTTTTAGGTATAGGCTAAGGTTAGGTTGTTGGTTATAAGTTTGGTTTTAGGTTATAGGTTATAGGTTAAGGTTTAGGCGATAGGTTTTGGTTTAGGTTAAGGTTATAGGTTTAGGTTAGGTTTAGGTTATAAGTTTAGGTTAAGGTTAAGGTTTAGGTTATAGGTTATAGGTTAAAGCTTTAGGAAATTGAGAATAGGTTAAGGTTTAGGTTTAAGAAATCGGGTTCGGGTTTGAGATCAGGTTTAGTTTGGGTTTTCAAGTTTAGATTTAGGTTAAGGAGTTGAGATTAGGATTAGGTTTTTAGGTTTAGGTTTAAGGATTTGAGAAAACATTTAGGTTTTAGGTTTAGGTTTATGTAACGCCCTGAAATTCGGGGGTCGAGCATAACTCAGCTCCCGAGTTCCAAAACATCACTTATGCAACATAATTAATGAATGATGTATGTTGACTGTATTAGCACATAAACATGGGATAGATTAAGCCAAAACGCAGATATGATTCAGGGGTAAGTGAATAAAGCAAGCGGAAGACTTATAGTAAAATATGTGTATAAGTGTAAGTCCCTGAATTACATATACAACCAGATCGTGTAAAAGTGTTATTTATCAAAATTATAAGTACAAGTTACATCATTTCAGTTCCCAAAATAATCATCCCATAGATCCCGCGCAGCAGACCGAGGCTCGCTAGAACCCGTCTGAAAACTGCATATAGGAGAAGGCAGCCTCGTCGTCATCCAGCTCCCGCTCTGCCTCAGACGTCGCATCCACATCTGCAACATCAGGGCCTAAGACAGAGTCTGGTGGGTGTGAAACACCGCCCCAGAAACGTGGGAGTGAGTGATCAACTCAGTGGAACAATAAGGCACTGGTTAACATGTTATCAGTTCAATCAAACAGTAATGATAAAGCAAGACAATTAAATAAATCCTAAGTACTCTTGTTAATGCAAGGATGAATGCAATATGATGCGTGCCCTCACGCGTACACCCTCAGCGTCTTCATCTTACGTTACGCATGACATCGCCTCAAAGTGCCCCACATCTACAAAGCACATGCAAATGCGGTGCATGGATATGATTACCAAGTTGTTATTAGTCCAATTCATACAGGATTGGGAAGCTAAGATACCTTCCTCATATCACCATCCAACAGTGATCCATACTAGGGTCGTCAATCCTAGACATCTCATACGATCATATAGTTGAGGTCGTAGCAAAGGGCTCGCACCAATCAATGCACGCCTTTCATGCCCTTACTACCACAGATCGGCTCGTCACCTCCTTGCGGTATCCAGGTATGCTCGAGGTCACTACAAAGGGCTCGTCACCAATCAATGTAGGCCGACAAAGACGAATATAGTGTCCCATACCACCATAATCGGCTCACGAGTTTAGTTGCTCACTGGTCACTACGGGAGGCTCGTCACCCAGCGTAGGCCGACGGCTCGACCACGGTGTCCCATACCACCATGTCCGGCTCATGAGTCTTAGTGGATCGGTACCATGGTTATTAGGATTTCACTGGTAAGTTCGGTACCCTAGATTCAAGCGTAGCGTCCATACATGGTTAACATACACTGGACAATCGGGTTAGTTGACGAACTCGACTAGCACGAGCGCACGTTGAATTGAACGACATGGAGTGCGCAAACACTCCGCGTGGCCAAACCACTGCCGCCAACTCTAATACGACTCGGGTTCGTCTAATGCGTCTCACGTGGCGAAAGCAATCTCAACCACGACCAAAGGGTCAATTACCGATTTCCTGGACTAAGGCATAGTCCCAAACATCCTACACTACGACAGATATTCATATGGAATGTAAAACAGTAATGGATCAACAACTCAAATCATGTTACATACACATCTGAAGAATAATCAACTTAATATAAATGTAAGCATAGGAATGCTTGAATTTAAATAACTTGGAATGTAAATGCATAAAGGAAATCATGCGCATCCATAGAAGTATTGAGAACCACTTCTCAACGCCTGCATTTAGTGTAATCAGTTACACTTAGGTCATTCATGCATTTCTACAAACACTTAGCATCCATGGAACAACATACATGACGCATGTTGAAATACGTGCACTTAGACAATTCCTTCTTCCAAGGAGTTGTCATACATGCATCTAGCATACATACATGACCAAAAATCATGGCAAACATAGGTGCATATTTTATACGTATACGGTACTTTATAAATACACTTAGAATACACAAATCTCAATATAGCACATGCATATCAGGAAAGCAATGTAAACATAACATTTGACATGTGAAATCTCATCCATAACAAGAATAAATCACTGACTGGGATTGAAAGCCTTGAAAACCATAACCTATACACTTAAAGTCCGCACCTTAAGCGAAGAAAGAATAGCCGAACTGATTTAGACGAGTTGTCTTCGTCAACGGCGCAAGAATACCCTAAAATAAGGATAGAAATGAGATACAACAACACCAAGTCTAATCTAAGCTCTAACACAAATTAGGGTTAGTTTAACTTACCCCAAAAGAACTCAGAATCGTCAGAGGAACGATTCAAAGTAAAGGTTCAAAGGTGAAGAAGAACAAGGAAGAATCAAGATGATTCACCAACCAATCTCTCTCACTAACTCTCTCTTTTCCACTCTCTTTCCAAGCTAGGGTTAGAGAAAATTCGTATGGAAAGGAGAGCTAGGGTTTAAGGACTATATATAGGCCTTAAAATGATGGAAATAACCCCAGGGTCAAGGTATACTTAGGTTATAACCAAAGTACGCCTTTCTCGATCCAACGAAGCACTTCTGGTGGGCCTATAACCACGAAAGGTCGGACTTAAGCTCACCGACCATGGATCTAGGTCAGCCGAGTTTTCGCATCGACCGGCTCTTCAGATCAACCGTGGCGGACCACACTCAATTCAACGGTCACGAAACTCGATCAGTCCACAAGCACTAGGATATGCCTGGGCCAACCATCCCGATCGAGGGTGAAATTGGGTCGAAATCCAACGGTGAGAATGCTTAAAATCGTCGCACAAACACGACTCCGATTTCATAAAAAGATTTTTATATTCCAACCGTTCTCACACTCTGCACTCCGAACTCAACCCAATCGACCTAGAACATCCGATCGACTTGATTTTCGAGGTGAAGACCAAGCCCAACTCGTGACCGCAATGCCTAAGATCATCGCCATCGGACTTTCGACGTGCGGTCTCAGTCCGATCCAGATCTTCCAAAATTCCCGAACAACCGGATTTAGCGATGGATCCCACATTTAGAGTAACGTAGCACTCACTAATCTACACGTTTAGAGCCATGCAGATACAATTTAAAGTGATTGATGTGAATTTCACAAGCAATCAAGTAGAGCGCTAATTACCCCAAAAACAACTACTTAAGGAAAGATTAGCACAAAAATTCCAAGGTCGTTACAATCTACCCCCTTAAAGAAAATTTCGTCCTCGAAATTCATACCTTCATATAATCCTCGAGGATCAGAGGGTAGGTCTTCCTGACCTCAGCTTCAGATTCCCAAGTAGCCTCTTCTACGCCATGATGCGACCATAACACCTTCACGAGAGGGATAACCTTGCTACGCAGCACCTGCTCCTTTCTATCCAGAGAATACGCGTCGGTTGCAGTACATAAGTGGCATCCTCACTTAACTGCACTTGCTCCCAACCGATAATATGCGAAGGATCAGGAACGTACTTCTTCAGATAGAGATATGAAATACGTTATGCACGCCCGCAAGAGGTGTGGGCAAAGCAAGGCGGTAAGCTACCGCTCCCACTCGATCCGAACTTGAAATGGACCAAATAAATCTCGGCGTCGGCTTCCTTCTTACCGAACCGCAAAACTCCCTTCATAGGAGAGACCTTGAAAAACATGATCTCCCACTACGAACTCAAGCGGTCGACGCCTCGTACAGCGTAACTCTTCTGCTCTGCGCTGCTAGAAGTCGACGTCGAATGATGTCAACCTTCTCTCAAGTCACCTGCACAACTTCGGGCCAAGCAAACTACGCTCACCAATTTACGCCCAACAATGTGGTGCTCGCACGGCGACCATACAACGCCTCGAAGGGAGCCATGCCGATACTCACTTGAAACTATTATTATACGCGAACTCTGCATCGAAGACAATCATCCCAACTGTCTTTGAAATCCAAAACATAAGCTCGCAACATATCTTCCAGGACTTGATTCACGCGCTCCGTCCGCCCATCTGTTTGCGGATGAAACGCGGTGCTGAACTTCAGTTTCACACCCATTGCTTCCTGGATACGAGTCCAGAAGATAGATGTAAAACGCGTGTCTCTATCAGACACACTCTCCAGGGGAACTCCATGCACACGCACTATCTCCTTGATATACAACCTAGCCAACTCGTCTGCAGAGTAAGTGACTCGATCGGTAAGAAATGCGCCGACTTCGTTAATCGATCGACGATCACCCAAATAGAGTCAAATCCCTTTCTCGTCCTCGCCAACCCAGAAATAAAATCCATAGAGATGAAATCCTATTTCCATTCAACTATGGGCATGGGCTGCAACAACCTAGGAGGTCGGCGATGCTCTGCCTTGACCTGCTGGCACGTGAGACAACGAGAAACAAATTCAGCAATCTGGACCTTCATATTATCCCACCAATATGATCTCCTCATATCCTGATACATCTTCGTGCTACTGGATGCATCGCAAGCTTAGAACTATGGGCTAACTCGAGAACCTCACGCCTCAAGTCAGGGAGGAACACATAACCGCCACGAAAACGTAGGCCCCCATCGGAACTAACACTCCAATCGGAGTTCCCATCTGTACCAACCCGCCGCCTCATCTTCACCAAGAGCTCATCATCTGCCTGAGCCGCAACGATCCTCTCGTCGATAACGGCGTACACGAATGTGTGCGATAACCCCATACGGCTCAACCACCGTAAGCTTCGCTCAAAATCACGCACGAACTCCAACATCTCCCACTCTGTATCAGCTGAGCCGCAAACTCCAAAGCCTTCTTGCGACTCAACGCATCTCGCCACAAGGTTCGCCTTACCAGATGGTAAGAAACATCGAACTTGAAGTCCTTCAATGTTTCCATCCATCTCGCCGCCTCATATTCAAATCACGCTGCGTGAAAATATACTTAAGGCTCTTGTGGTCGCAAAAGAGCTCGAACTCCTCACCATAGAGGTAATGTCTCCAAAGCTTTAATGCGAAGATGACAGCCAATTCCAGGTCGTGCGTAGGGTAATTCTCTTCGTGTTTCCTTAATCGACGCGAAGCATAAGCAATCACCCCGTCCTTCTGCATAAGGACACAACCTAGACCAACGCGAGAGGCGTCGGTATAAATAATATACTTAACCCCTTGCTCGGCAATACTAGCACAGGGGCGGACGTCAACTTGTCCTTCACTTCCTGAAAATAACTCCGCCCGCTCACTCCAAGCAAACTTCAAATCCTTCCGTGTCGGCTGCAACGGTCCGGCAATCTTCGAGAAGTCCCGAATAAAGCGTCGATAATATCCTGCAAGGCCAAGAAAACTCCTCACCTCAGTAACTGAACCAGGCTGCTTCCAGGCAGCTACCTTGGCAAGGTCAACGGCTATACTTCCTTGGACACCACATGTCCCAGGAACTTGACTTCCTCTTTCCAGAAATCACACTTCTTGAACTGTGCGAAAAGCCGATGCTCCCTAAGAGTACCCAAAACCGCTCTTAAGTGCTCCTCGTGCTCGCCGCTCGCCGAATAAATCAAGATGTCATCAATAAATACAATGACGAATCGAAACAGAAATGGCCGAAACACCCTGTTCATTCGATCCATGAACACGGCCGGTGCGTTCATCAGACCAACGACATCACAAGGAACTCATAATGACCGAGCTAGTCCTAAAAGCGGTCTTCTGCACGCCCCCATCCTTGACGCGCAACCGATGATACCCTGACCGCAGATCAACCTTCGAAAAGTACCGTGCCCCCTTCAACCGATCAAACAGATCATCAATCCCGGGCAAGGGGTACTTATTCTTCACGATTACCAGAAGTTCAACTGCGATAATCAATACACAATCGCAAGGAACCATCCTTCTTCTTCACAAACAAAACAAGTGCTCCCCAAGGAGACACACTGGGCCGAATAAAACCCAATTCTAGCAAACCATCTATCTGCTTCCTCAACTCCTCCATTTCACTCGGAGGCATCCGATAGGTGGGTAAAGAAATGGGCGCCGCACTAGGCATAAGATCGATAGCAAAATCAATCTCACGCTGAGGAGGTAATCCAGGAATCGACTCAAACACATCTTCAAACTCCTGAACTACCGGCGTACTAACCAACGCCGACTCGGCCGAACTCTCCAACAGAGAAGAATAAAAATCAATACAAATAGGGTAACTGACCTGAACTGGGAAAGTAACAATCTCGCCCTCAGGTCCATGGATCGTCACTGATCTCGCTTCACAATCAATCTCAGCTCGCATCCTCGTGAGCCAATCCATACCCATAATAACATCGTAGTGATAAAGCGGTGCGACTAGCAAATCAACACGGATCGATCCACTTCCATGATCAATCACAGCACAACTCCAAAAACAAACAACATGCATTCCATTAACCAAAATCGTCGCAATACAAGTAGTGCAGCAATACATGAATCACGACTAGGAAAGCATGAAAACAACAACATCTAACACTACAAACAACCACAACTACTACAACCACTAACAGCTACCACACTACAACAACTCCAACTACAAGCCAACAACGGCTACACACAGAAAGAAACACCAAACAAAGCAAAGACGGCCACGATGATGCTACTCGTCGGAGTCAGGAGACGGAGGCGGAGCACCCTTATCCTGCAAGCAACACAGGATAGACTTCAAAGTCCGGGACATCTTCTTGAACTTGTGCTTAACCAAGCCTCAAAGATCCACCATCTCCTGGCGTAAAGCAGCTTGCCCTTCTTCAAGCCGTGTAAGACGGGCATCTCTGGCAACCTGCTCTGCGCCCTGCTCTGGCACCACAGGAGGAGAGCGATCACTCGAATCCTATGCCCCAATCTCTTCCTCGTCTTGCTCTGCTTCTTCCTCAGACTCCGCACCACCTTCAGCATAACTCTCATCATCACTCTCAGACCCGGCTTCACCCTCAGAGGCAAGCCGACCAGAACCAACCTCCATCAGCTTAAGGGTCCTCAAGTTGATATAGCGAACAGGGACCGGCTTCTCAGCTCCAAGCCTATAGCCAAACTCATGTGCGATCTTGCAAATGAGGCGGCCAAAGGGAAGAGACTCGGTCCGTCTACTCGAACGAGCGATGAGAATAATCTGACGCAGGACGTACGTCGGCACACACAACTTCGCATCCTGCCCCACCTGATATAGAAAATCTACCATCAGGCGCGTACACTCGCTGCGGTTGCTCCACCTGGGATACACATTGAACGTAAAGATGTGGTGAAGCAAACGGAAGTCGTCCGTCATGTGAGAAGCCAAAAGACTCCTATTCGGCTGCCATTCGACCAGACGACCACACAAGGATCGGGTGCGACGATCTCTCTCGCCCACACTGTCCACATTCTTCTCGCTGGCATGCACTTCCCCAAGTGGCACCTTCAAGAGTCGGGATATCAAAGCAACATTGACAATTCCAACTCGACCGCTACCACAGGGAATCTTGAACTGCAGAGGTTGGGGCGAAGGCTCCAGAATGTTGGCATAGAAGGCCCGAACAGTGCTAGCATTCGCGCGATACTCGCCTTCGAACAAGGGACCCCAACCAGCCCCTTCTAGGCGCTCCAACAAAAAGAACTCACCAAAGAGCCGCGGATCAACATGAGCCTCAAAAAGGACTCTACGCCCCTCATAGACTCCATGCGACAATTCTGCCAACAAGGTCCTACTGACAGGAGCTCGAGAATCGAGGTCCCGCTTCGTCTGGAACTCGCGCGTGGCGGACGTGCTAGCGGCGGCACCTCTCGGCCTCCGTGCACGGGTTGGACGGCTCGGCCCGGCTTCATCCACGGGCGCTCTCTTCTTCCCCATCAAGGAAAGAAGGGAAGAAATGGAAAAGATGGCCGTCACAATCTCAAAGAGGGCCATGAGAAATGAGAGAAAGAGAGAAATAGGAAGATGGTGAAGCTTCCACACAACTATGAGCCAAAAAGGGAATGAAATGGCTCAAATGAGAGGGAAAGATGGAGAAATCAGCGATGGAATGGAAGATTTGAGAATGGGGTGATGGGTTTGCACGAAAATGGAAGGAAGATGAAGATTTGGGAGAGATTTGAGAGAGTTTGGAGAGGTTGTTGAAGAAAAGGAGAGCTTGGAAGAGGGTTTTGTAAAGGAAATAGGTAAAAGGAGTGGTTTTAAAGTGAAAACCATGGAGGGGTGGGCCACACAAGCCTCATGGACGATCGGCCCGCGTCGGCCCGGCCCGCCTGGCCCGTCGACCGGCGATCCCTCGCCGAACCGGCGATGGCATCGCCGGTCTCTGGACATATCGGTGATGCCTCACCGATTTGGCGAGGTCCTCCTGGTCCTCCTTGGTCCAAATGATGTGGTTCCCCCCCTGGGTCCCACAGAAAATGCCCCGATTGGCCCCTTGTGTAATTTGAAGTTTATCGGGTCATTCTGACAGACATCAAACAACGATTTCTGGAAGGTTTAAAAATGAATAATGGGAGGGTAGACCATCTACACTCATTAATAGAGGGTCTAGAACAAGTTTCGGGTCGCTGTGTGTGATCAGGTAAGGGTACAGACTCGATCTCGGCAAAGGTTTTCAGGAAACTTTCGCCGATAGAAACTACGGAGCACAAACACAAAGCGATGATAGACCCGCAACCAATTACACTATAGTGGTGACAACGTGCGGTGTGTGACCATAACCCAGGTCCGGTTTAATCCAGATCATGCTCTGATACCAACTTGTAACCCCCTGAAATTCGGGGGTCGAGCATAACTCAGCTCCCGAGTTCCAAAACATCACTTATGCAACATAATTAATGAATGATGTATGTTGACTGTATTAGCACATAAACATGGGATAGATTAAGCCAAAACGCAGATATGATTCAGGGGTAAGTGAATAAAGCAAGCGGAAGACTTATAGTAAAATATGTGTACAAGTGTAAGTCCCTGAATTACATATACAACTAGATCGTGTAAAAGTGTTATTTATCAAAATTATAAGTACAAGTTACATCATTTCAGTTCCCAAAATAATCATCCCATAGATCCCGCAGATCGAGGCTCGCTAGAACCCGTCTCGAAAACCGCATATAGGAGAAGGCGCCTGTCGTCATCCAGCCTCCGCTCGCCTCGTACGCCGCATCCACATCCGCAACATCAGACAACTAAGACAGTCCGGTGGGTGTTCAGAACCGTCCTGAAACGTGGGAGTGAGTGATCAACTCGTGGAATAATACCGCAAAAGTTAACATGATATCAAATCAATCAAACAATAATGATAAAGCAGGACAATTAAATAAATCCTAAGTACTCTTGTTAATGCAGGTATGAATGCAATATGATGCGTGCCCTCACGCGTACACCCTCAGCGTCTTCATCTTACGTTACGCATGACATCGCCTCAAAGTGCGCCACATCTACAAAGCACATGCAAATGCGGTGCATGGATATGATTACCAAGTTGTTATTAGTCCAATTCATACAGCAGGATTGGGAAGCTAAGATACCTTCCTCATATCATCATCCAAACAGTGATCCATACTAGGGTCGTCAATCCTAGACATCTCATATGATCATATAGTTGAGGTCGTAGCAAAGGGCTCGTCACCAATCAATGCACGCCTTTCATGCCCTTACTACCACAGATCGGCTCGTCACCTCCTTGCGGTATCCAGGTATGCTCGAGGTCACTACAAAGGGCTCGTCACCAATCAATGTAGGCCGACAGCACGAATATAGTGTCCCATACCACCATAATCGGCTCACGAGTTTAATTGCTCACTGGTCACTACGGGGAGGCTCGTCACCCCAGCGTAGGCCGACAGCTCGACCACGGTGTCCCATACCACCATGTCCTGCTCATGAGTCTTAGCGGATCAGGTACCATGGTTATTAGGATTTCACTGGTAAGTTCGGTACCCTAGATTCAAGCAGTAGCGTCCATACATGGTTAACATACACTGGACAATCGGGTTAGTTGACGAACTCGACTAGCACGAGCGCACGTTGAATTGAACGACATGGAGTGCGCAAACACTCCGCGTGGCCAAACCACTGCCGCCAACTCTAATACGACTCGGGTTCGTCTAATGCGTCTCACGTGGCGAAAGCAATCTCAACCACGACCAAAGGGTCAATTACCGATTTCCTGGACTAAGGCATAGTCCCAAACATCCTACACTACGACAGATATTCATATGGAATGTAAAACAGTAATGGATCAACAACTCAAATCATGTTACATACACATCTGAAGAATAATCAACTTAATATAAATGTAAGCATAGGAATGCTTGAATTTAAATAACTTGGAATGTAAATGCATAAAGGAAATCATGCGCATCCATAGAAGTATTGAGAACCACTTCTCAACGCCTGCATTTAGTGTAATCAGTTACACTTAGGTCATTCATGCATTTCTACAAACACTTAGCATCTATGGAACAACATACATGACGCATGTTGAAATACGTGCACTTAGACAATTCCTTCTTCCAAGGAGTTGTCATACATGCATCTAGCATACATACATGACCAAAAATCATGGCAAACATAGGTGCGTATTTTATACGTATACGGTACTTTATAAATACACTTAGAATACACAAATCTCAATATAGCACATGCATATCAGGAAAGCAATGTAAACATAACATTTGACATGTGAAATCTCATCCATAACAAGAATAAATCACTGACTGGGATTGAAAGCCTTGAAAACCATAACCTATACACTTAAAGTCCGCACCTTAAGCGAAGAAAGAATAGCCGAACTGATTTAGACGAGTTGTCTTCGTCAACGGCGCAAGAATACCCTAAAATAAGGATAGAAATGAGATACAACAACACCAAGTCTAATCTAAGCTCTAACACAAATTAGGGTTAGTTTAACTTACCCCAAAATAACTCAGAATCGTCAGAGTAACGATTCAAATTAATGGTTCAAAGGTGAAGAAGAACAAGGAAGAATCAAGATGATTCACCAACCAATCTCTCTCACTAACTCTCTCTTTTCCACTCTCTTTCCAAGCTAGGGTTAGAGAAAATTCGTATGGAAAGGAGAGCTAGGGTTTAAGGACTATATATAGGCCTTAAAATGATGGAAATAACCCCAGGGTCAAGGTATACTTAGGTTATAACCAAAGTACGCCTTTCTCGATCCAACGAAGCACTTCTGGTGGGCCTATAATCACGAAAGGTCGGACTTAAGCTCACTGACCATGGATCTAGGTCAGGCTGAGTTTTCGTACCGACCGGCTTCAGATCAACCGTGGCGGACCACACTCAATTCAACGGTCACTAAATCTCGATCATGTCCACAAGCACTAGGATATGCCCGGCCAACCATCCCGATCGAGAGGGTGAAATTTGGTCGAATCCAACGGCCGAATGCTTAAAATCGTCGCACAGACACGACTCATTTCATAAAAAGCTTATTAAATTCCAACTGCGTTCTCACACTCTTCACTCCGAACTCAACCAAATCGACCTAGAACATCCGATCGACTTGATTTTCGAGGTGAAGACCAAGCCCAACTCTGTGACCCAACATAAGATCATCGCCATCGGACTTTCGACGCGCGGTCTAGGTCCGATCCAGATCTTCCAAAAATTTCCCAGAACAACTGGATTTAGCGATGGATCCCAGATTTCAGAGTAACATAGCACTCACTAATCTACACGTTTAGAGCCATGCAGATACAATTTAAAGTGATTGATGTGAATTTCACAAGCAATCAAGTAGAGCGCTAATTACCCCAAAAACAACTACTTAAGGAAAGATTAGCACAAAAATTCCAAGGTCGTTACAGTTTAGGTTTAGGTTTTAGGTTTAGGTTAAGGTTATAGGTTTAGGTTAGGTTTAGGTGTAGGTTATAGGTTATAGGTTATAGGTTATAGCTTTGAGGAATTGAGAATAGGTTAAGGTTTAGGTTTAGGAAATCAGGTTCGGGTTCAGGATCGGGTTTAGGTTTGGGTTTTCAAGTTTAGGTTTAGGTTTAGGTTAGGTAGTTGAGATTAGGATTAGGTGTAGGTTTAGGTTTAGGGATTTGAGAATACATTTAGGTTTTTGGTTTAGGTTTAGGTTTTAGGATATAGGTTTACGTTTAGGTTTTAGGTTTAGGTTAAGTTTAGGTTATCGGTTATAAGTTTAGGTTAAAGGTTATAGGTTAAGGTTAAGGTTATAGGTTTTGGTTATGGTTAAGGTTATAGGTTTATGTTTAGGTTAAGGTTTAGGTTTAGGTTTAGGTTAGGTTTAGGTTTAGGTTATATGTTATAGGTTATAGTTTTAGGGAATTGAGAATAGGTTAGGGTTTAGGTTTAGGAAATCAGGTTCGGGTTCGGGTTCGGGATCGGGTTTAGGTTTGGGTTTTCAAGTTTAGGTTTAGGTTAAGTAGTTGAGATTTGGATTAGGTGTAGGTCTAGATTTAGGGATTTGAGAATACATTTAGGTTTTAGGTAGGTTTAGGTGTAGGTTATACGTTATACGTTATAGCTTTAGGGAATTGAGAATAGGTTAAGGTTTAGGTTTAGGAAATCAGGTTCAGGTTCGGTATTGGGTTTAGGTTTCGATTTTCTGGTTTAGGTTTAGGTTTAGGTTAGGGAGTCGAGATTAGGATTAGGTGTAGGTTTATGTTTAGGGATTCAAAAATACTTTTAGGTTTTAGGTTTTATGTTATGGGTTATGGTTATAGGTTTTGGTTTAGGTTTAGGTTAGGTTTAGGTGTATGTTATAAGTTATAGGTTATAGGTTATAGCTTTAGGGAATTGAGAATAGGTTAAGGTTTAGGTTTAGGAAATCAGGTTCAGGTTCGGGATCGGGTTTTAGAATGGGTTTTCAAGTTTAGGTTTAGGTTAAGGAGTTGAGATTAAGATTAGGTGTAGGTTTAGGTTTAAGGATTTGAGAATACATTTAGGTTATAGGTTTAGGTTTAAGTTTTAGGTTTGGGTTAAGGTTATAGATTTAGGTTAGGTTTAGGTGTAGGTTATAGGTTATAGGTTATAGGTTATAGCTTTAGGGAATTGAGAATAGGTTAAGGTTTAGGTTTAGGAAATCAGGTTCGGGTTTGGGATTGGGTTTAGGTTTGGGTTTTCAAGTTTAGGTTTAGGTTTAGGTTAGGGAGTTGAGATTAGGATTAGGTGTTGGTTTAGGTTTAGGGATTTGAGAATACATTTAGGTTTTAGGTTTAGGTTTAGGTTTTAGGTTATACGTTTAGGTTTAGGTTTTAGGTTTTGTATAAGGTTAGGTTATCAGTTATAAGTTTAGGTTATAGGTCATAGGTTATAGGTTAAGGTTTAGGCTATAGGTTTTGGTTTAGGTTAGGTTTCGGTTATAGGTTTAGGTTAAGGTTAAGGTTTAGGTTATAGGTTATAGGTTATAAGTTAAAGCTTTAGGGAATTGAGAATAGGTTAAGGTTTAGGTTTAGGAAATCAGGTTCGGGTTTGAGATTGGGTTTAGTTTGGGTTTTTAAGTTTAGATTTAGGTTAAGGGGTTGAGATTAGGATTAGGTCTAGGTTTAGGTTTAAGGATTTGAGAATACATTTTGGTTTTAGGTTTAGGTATAGGTTTTAGGTTTAGGTTAAGGTTATAGGTTTAGGTTATAGGTTATAGGTTTTAGGTTATAGCTTTAGGGAATTGAGAATAGGTTAAGGTTTAGGTTTAGGAAATCAAGTTTGGGTTCGGGATCGGGTTTAGGTTTGGGTTTTCAAGTTTAGGTTTAGGTTTAGGTTAGGGAGTTGAGATTAGGATTAGGTGTAGGTTTAGGTTTAGGGATTTGAGAATACATTTAGGTTGTAGGTTTAGGTTTAGGTTTTAGGTTATAGGTTTATGTTTAGCTTTTAGGTTTAGGTTAAGGATAGGTTATTGGTTATAAGTTTAAGTTATAGGTTATAGGTTATAGGTTAAGGTTTAGTTTATAGGTTTTGGTTTAGGTTAAGGTTATAGGTTTAGGTTTAGGTTATAGGTTATAGGTTATAGTTTTTGGGAATTGAGAATAGGTTAAGGTTTAGGTTTAGGAAATCGGGTTCGGGTTCGGGATCGGGTTTAGTTTGGGTTTTCAAGTTTAGGTAAGTAGTTTAGATTAGGATTAGGTGTAGGTTTAGGTTTAAGGATTTGAGAATACATTTAGGTTTTAGGTTTAGGTTTAGGTTAAGGTTATAGGTTATAGGTTAGAGGTTATAGGTTATAGCTTTAAGGAATTGAGAATAGGTTGAGGTTTAGGTTTAGGAAATCAGGTTCAGGTTCGGGATCGGGTTTAGGTTTGGGTTTTCAAGTTTATGTTTAGGTTTAGGTTAGGGTGTTGAGATTAGGATTAGGTGTAGGTTTAGTTTTAGTGATTTGAGAATACATTTAGGTTTTAGGTTTAGGTTATAGGTTATAGGTTAAGATTATAGGTTTTGGTTTAGGTTATAGGTTTTGGTTAAGGTTATAGGTTTAGGTTTAGGTTATAAGTTATAGGTTATAGGTTTAGGGAATTGAGAATAGGTTAAGGTTTAGGTTTAGGAAATCGGGTTCGGGTTCGGGATCTGGTTTAGGTTTGGGTTATCAAGTTTAGGTTTAGGTTAAGTGGTTGAGATTAGGATTAGGTGTAGGTTTAGGTTTAGGGATTGAGAATACATTTAGGTTTTAGGTTTAGGTTTAGGTTATAGGTTATAGGTTTTGGTTTTGGTTTAGGTTTCGATTTTAGGTTTAGGTTAAGGTTATAGGTTTTGGTTCGGTTTAGGTTTAGGTTATAGGTTATAGGTTTAGGGAATTGAGAATTGGTTAAGGTTTAGGTTTAGAAAATAGGGTTCGGGTTCAGGATCCAGTTTAGGTTTGGGTTTTCAAGTTTTGGTTTATGTTAAGTAGTTGAGAATGGATTAGGTGTAGATTTAGGTTTAGGGATTTGAGAATACATTTAGGTTTTAGGTTTAGTTTCGGTTTTAAGTTATAGGTTAAGGTTATAGGTTTTGGTTTCGGTTATGGTTTAGGTTATAGGTTTAGGTTAGGTTTAGGTTATCGGTTATAGGTTTTGGTTTAGGTTATAGGTTATAGGTTTTGGTTACAGGTTTAGGTTTAGATTTGGGTTAGGTTATAGGTTTAGGTTTAGGTTTTTGGTTATAGGTTAAAGTTTAGGTTATAGGTAAAGGTTTAGGTTTAGGTTATAGGTTTAGGGTGTGGTTTAGGTTAAGGGTGTGGTCCCTGCAAATACAGATATAAACACGGCCTGCTCCAATTGGCTAGGCCCTTCCAATGCTGTCCATTAGAAATGGATAACTTGATCATGGTCATAACAGCGATTCCCACATTCCAGGGACCCCCGCTCAACATCCGGATAGCTCCGACGCACATCCGGATCTACTTCATGAATTTCGAGATAATATATAAACATGGGCCTGTCCAAATGGCCACCCACCCATATTGTTGTCCATAGGAAATGGACAGCTTCATCATGGTCATAATAGTGGTTCCCACCTTCCAGGGACCCCCGCTCAACATTCGGATAGCTCCAACACACATCCGGATCTACTTCATCAATTTTGAGATAATATATAAACATGGGTCTGTCCAAATGGTCAGGCCACTTCATCAATGAATCATATAGTATGAAGGATAGAAGACTCACCAATTTAGCAAGCAATAAGAGAAAGTGTGAGTGCTTGGAATGTCACCCTTTCTTTAAATAATGGATGCATATTCCACAATGCAATTTGAGAATGAGTAAGTTTTTTAGTTTCTCCGACAATGCATATGGGCACAGATTTACAAATAAATAAAATTTAAATCTGCCTTCTAAATTGTACTTACCGATAGTTGGAATTGTGGTAACAATCTCCCCTAGCTTGAGCTTGAGTCTGTTTTCTATTACAATTAGCGAAATCAATACGAACTTACAACAATAGGTACCAGGTCTTTGGTCGAGGGGTGATCCACAATAAAAGGTACCATTTACCATTAACTAAAACCATATATTATCCATACCTTAATAGGACTCACTACAAGGGTAATCTTTCAATGATGGGCCACTGCTTCTGATAATCACTACAGGGGTAAGAAAATTATAAATAATAAGACGCATGAGATGACATATTTACAAATAGTGACAAGACTAGCTGGTAATGATAGGAGGCTAAGACATCAAATTATTTATGAAGAACAGGAAAATAAAATAAAATAAATAGTTAAAAACTTTACCATTTCAATATTGAACCTTGTAGTGGCAACATTAAACAACTAAGATTGGAAAAGAATATGAACTTTCAACTAAAGGATGAATATGTACCAATTTGAAGCTCATATCCTACAACAACTTGCCAAAAGGAAAATACAAGAGGACATGCCCAACTGGAAATGGAGCACAGATCTATTATGTTTGTAATAATTCTGAAAGATTGGTTTGCATAAACAACTTCCTAATTCTTGAAGAGATTTCAAAAGCAAAATTAGTTCTATAGGCACAAGAAGTAATTGGTTTTAAAGATAGATAAACAAATATAGTGGGTTTTACTTTAATGAAATGACCTCCATTCATCCAATAACTATTAGGGAAAATGAATTCATTCCCAATCATACTTTGCATGGATGCTCACAATTAGTACTACCATGCATTGATATTAGAATCAAGAACCCTCATGATAAGAGGAATTATAGCATCCAAATGCATCAGGTCATGCTCAGCATTCTCATGTGTTTAGTTCATACAAGTCAGACCAATAGAGAGGAGATATGGATCCCAAAATGTTCATCTGATAGGCTCCAGCATAGACAAAGGACACCCTAAAATTTCTCAGATTCCAATACATACCGTTCCCATTACAATACATAGCGAATCAATCTGGAAATTTAAAAGGGCCACAAAACAGTATCATCAGGTCCTTTACTAAATTATAAAACATGATATAGCTAAAAAAAAAACTTCATAAATGCCCATACCAACACAAGTACCATTCAAAACAATGCAATGCTGAAACCAAACAGAAAAAATGGTGGAAAATATTCACAATCTGACTTGACTCACACAAAAATGGAAAAGTTCCTTAGTTATCTTGGGGTCTGTTGTTTGAATGCTAGCATAGCACAACAATCCATAAGCATGCACAAAGCCACTATAAACATGGCATGTGTACCACATATCACTTTGTAGTTCCTAAGATTGAGCATGGTTGTGAAAGCTCTTAAATTGAGCCCCTTATTCACAAGAGCATGGTAAGAAGGAAAACAAAATCTCTGATACTCAGATGAATGATACGTAAGCACTAGGTAATTATTTAGAAATTGCATATGTGGTATAAGAGTAATTCAAATCATGACCATTTAATAGAACATAAGAAATTGTTGAAGCTCACTGTTTAGATAGCAGAGTTTTGAAACATGGAAAATCCAAGCTTGCCCATCAGTTGGATGCTTCAGATTCATCATCAGATAGTCCACATGCATAAAAAAGATGCAAGCTACACAGATATCATCTGATTTAGGAAATTTATTTGATTCCTATTCTAGGTAAACCAGTGGAGCTAGCTCCAATCCATTCAAAATTAGGCCCCAAATTCTAGCTAGGAATGCTTCAGGCCTGCTCGAAATGCATGGGAATACAACTAAAGATCGACCATCAATATGAATTAAATTGGTGTCACCCTGCTTTAACAATTTTTGTGTTGATTTGATTAATAAATATCTACACAATTAAAAAATAATGCTAATAAACTAAAACCTAACAATTGAATTCGAAGCTAATTTGAGAAACTGGGCGGTGTATTAGAAATTTCCAACGATATGTTGCAAGATAGAAATCATTGGAGATATTAGAGACTAGAAATGATAGAATCAGTTTAGTGACTCTCCATCTTAAACCCCATGATCCGAATGCCACCAAATCAGTTTAGTTGCCCTTTGATCTTCTATTGCCCCATTTGTTGACACTTGGTTAGCTAGGTGCTTGGTACGAGTCAAAATGGGGTGGATTTACTGAGTCGACTCAGGCAACTCACAAATCTGCCTGACTCTTTGTTTTTCCCATATTGGATGGTCAAGTTTTGATGCTAAGTGATTGAGCCACCATTGGTGAGTGGTGAACCAGGTGCGTGATTTTTTGAAGCCACAACACCATGAGTCACCAATAGTTGGATAGTGTGAATCTAGCTTAGTGGCTAGAAGATCAGAACAGGTAATAAAAGTATAAAAATGAGCTATGTTAGAGTAAAGTAGAAGCAAGAGTTCAACAAGGAAGAGGCAGGCTCAGGAGTAGAACTGTAACAAAACATATTAAAATTCAGCACATGTGAAATACAAATAGAAACCAATACGAATAACAGAATCCAGAAAAAGAAAGCGACAGAAAATCAGAAAAGTGTACCCTAAGAATATAGCATCATTACCATTACTTTGAGCAGAATATCAATGCAAACAAAATACAATTGTTATTAAAAAAAAATCACGGCAGGACAATCAAATAAGCTCACCTTCCTTGCTATGTTCTCAAAATTAGGCTTGCTAATGAGAGAGAAAGCAAGGAGAGAGACATCAGCGCCTCAGTAGCTGAGAGGTCTCAGCCTGTTATAGTCTTCTTAACCTGCATGGAGTTTCAATTTCTTGAAAATCAGTAATTACAATGTACAAAATAGGAAGACAGTTTTGTTTTAATTTCTTTCCCAAAACCATTAAATGCTAAAAATAATTCAAATTACTAAGATTTAGCACAAGTAATTCCAACAATGGACAAAACCCAAAACAGGATATGGATTTGGTTGAAAATTACAATTCAAGATACTAGTTGCTTCTTTTTATTCTTCCTCTTTCCTTTTTCAATCGATGGCATATCTGCATATGTTTCTGGTACATTCACCTCCTTTAAATAATTCATCATATTCAATTCAAATTTCAAATATAGAAAAAAATAGAACAAAAGAAATCTCAAAAGGTAAAAAATAAAATTCACCGAGAACAGAATATCAAACAAAAGAGAAAAGAAAGCAGTTAACTTTCCACATTTCCAACAATACGTTCTTTTAACACACAAAAAAAGTAGAGACATTTAAACCAAGAAATTCAAAATAAAAATCAAAATTTCCAGAAGAGATTATAGAAATGTACCAGCATAACTAGATCATGAGTAGTAGTTTTCCTATATCTCCCACAGAATGCACATCTCACCTCTCAATGACATGAACCCAGAAAAATTATTCCAGCAGACATGCAATTGCAGAAGTGGAAACCTCCAAGAGCGGGACCCCTCCGGCAGTGACGAACTCATCCTTAAATTGACCCTTCATTTAAAATAAAAAAAATATATAAATTTCTACAGGATACACCTGACATTGAGAAATGTATGCATTTATAGCACTCCCGAGCTTATATTTTTTACTTCAAAAGAAACAAGCCATAAAAGACAATAAGCAATCTTTTTCTCATTTTTAATCAGGTACATGTTGGGGACTCTATAATACTTTCTTTTGTTCCTAGCTTCCATCTGGAAGCATAAAGGGAGCATGGAAGCAGTTTAGAGGCTAGGGAGGCTTTCAATAGCAACACTTACCATATAGATTGCTTGAACAAATTATAACTATGATATTATTAGCATGGGCTTAAAATACTTTTCAATGTGGGAATACTTCTTGAAACTGATAAACCATGACAAACATTTAAGAGACATATTTAATTCACTTCAAGCAGCTCTAGTTCAGATTATAAAGAAGCAGCTCTTGAAATCTGGATTTGGACATGGCCCACTCCAGGGCCATCGATTAGATCTCTTAAAGACTCTACCTTGAGATGGTTGAGGAAGGGCAATAGTGGATTGACAGTGTAGCTATTGGAGTTAACTGTAGAATTAAGTATTAAATATACCTTGAAAATGAGTTTTGATCTCATATATATATATATATATATATATATATATATATATATATCAAATCTTGTGTTTTGATCTACAAAATAGGCCTGAATATAGTTGAAAATGAGTTCATAGGCTTCCTATACCTTTAAATGAAGAAAATACCTTGACAACTATACAACTATCCATGACTAATTGTAAGAAATAAGATTCTGTCACAGAAAAGACATAAATCACAAAACCTAATTTGGATCAAGAGGAATTCTTCATGATCTCATCCCCAATTCAAGAAACCGACTCAGGGTTAGAAATGGAAAAAAATCACCCAATAACTGAAATTCGTTGCTGAAAAGAATCCCACCCAAATCCAAAAGGTTTTTTTTTAACAAACACAATCTAGTTTACATCATGATGCCTGAAAGAATCCTACACAAGTCCAATTCCCAATTCAGGTTGAGGGTAGAAACGCAGGGGGAAATCAACACAGAGCCAATTCATCACTTCTCACAAGAAATCTAGTTAGGGTTACAATGACAGATGCCATGTTAATGAATCGCCAAAAAGAATTATCATGATTCTCAAAATTCATTATTCTAACCCAAATCCCCAATTCAAAACCCAAATCTTGCAAATTCCAATTCAAGAAAATCCCATTTCTAATCAAATGTGACAAATCCAAATCAGTAATTCCTTACCGACGTAACAACAAAAATCGCAGAACAGTCGGCTCGAGTGCTTGACATTTTCTTCGATGAAATAGAGAGGGACAACGACACCGCTGCTCTCATTGACGAGCAGCATGCACCATGTCGGCATCCCTTCGACATTGTAGTCCTCAATCTCAGCACATTCTTGGAGGAACGATCGAATATTGTCATGAAACAGGCCCGAGTAGTCGACTGGGCAGCTAGGGTCTGCGAACGCATGGAATGCATAGGCCTTGATCTACCGTTTTTGCTTCTTATAGGCATCAAAGATGGTAGACATGAGATAGAGCGTGGAGGTGCAGCTAGGGTGTGGGAACCTTCTTCCAATTCAAAGAGAGAGTTAGAGAGAGATAGAGGGCGGGTGCGGTTAGGGTGTGGGGACCTTCTTCCAATTCAGAGAGAGAGAGAGAGAAAGAGAGAGAGAGAGAGGTGGAGGTGCGGCTAGGGCGTGGGGGTGAGTTGGAGGCATGAGAGGGATGTTTAAGAGAGAGGGAATGAAAAAAAAAGCTCGCGTCAATGAAATAGAAAGGACCCCCATGACTCTTTTTCCATCAGATTTAGTTATAGATATACGGATTTTAGCTACAGATTAAACCCGTAGCTATATAGTTATAGCTTTAAACCATAGCTAAATTCCACCATAGGCTGTATCCTTTGCCTGATTTTTTGGTAGTGTTCATTCATTCACTATCCACTTGAGTTGGTAGTGTACAACTAATTATTGTGTACCTTCGTAATGGCCAGGATTTTGGTTGGGGCGTGCGACTAACCTGAGATCAGGAGTCTACCACATTGAGTCTGACTATCCAAATTTAGGTATGAGACTAGTTTGGATAGAAGTCCCTTGTGATGGACCCCATGGCATGCAATATTACGTACTATCATCCCGACTTCACACTCTAGTTTGGTCATTTCATTTGCACCGCATATTGCATTACATCCGCAACATATGACATTTTAGGTTACTATGTTTCTACATTTATATGGCCTAGATGAGGTTAACAGTATTTGTGGACTTATAAGGATTTGCATATTGCATTGCATCCTCAGTATATGAATTTGGCTTACCATGTCTCCGCATTGCAGATCTATTCTACATTGCTTCTTCAGTATATGATATTGGCTTATTATGTTTTTCATCGCATGGCCTAGATAAGGATGATGGTATTTATGGATTTACTGACATGTTTTCATATTGCTCTAATATTTTGCAGGTGGTGTTAGGTCATAGCAGCGTTGAGCTTAAAGCGTGCAGCCATCTTCTGGAGCTTTGATTTTTCGATATATGTATTTCCCTTTCAGCATTGTATTTAATAATTTATATTAGTGGATATGTGATGATGATGCTGCCTTTGTGATTTGGGTAAACTTGTGGTTATGCTTCTTACGAGATAAATGTACATTGAAAAATTCTCCTTGTAGGATCCCAGGATCAGAATCTGGCGTATGGGTGTGGGAGCCGAAAATGGGGTACTACGGAGGCTGTCGGCACAGAATTCGGCGATCAAGTATTTTGTGAGCCTAGTTTCTGAGTTTGGGGTGTGATAACATTTTTTCACCAAGTGCCCATATTCATGATAGTTAAAACATTGACTGTCCTTTTTACATTTCCAAGACTTAGATTTTCCTTTTCTTTTGTCAGATGGTCTTTGAAAATCTAATCTTTTCTTGTTTTTGAAAATTCTAGATAGTAATGTCATATCATCTTTTGTATCTTCAAAATCAGAATTAATACAATTTTCTTTTAAAATATATTTAGAAGATTTAAGAGCAATAGACTTACCTTTATGAGCTTTAAAATTTAACTCATATGTTTGGAGAGAGCCAACTAACTCCTAAACAAAGTTCAGGTAGGACAACCTTATTTCACGAATGATTGTAAGAATCAAGTTCTCAAACCAAGTAAGAGAAAATAAAGTTATCTATTACAAACGTTCTCCACAAATGTAAAAAGTAAACATTCACTACAACACTAAGAGTTATAGTAGTTTGGTGTGTACAACAACTGTTATCAAACAACCACACCTACTACAGTCCCAATAATCACTATCCACGTGATATTGGCTTTCACTATAAATAAGGTTTTCTCAGGGTCACCTTAAAACTTGATATAGTTGTAATTTTAAATGGCTATCACAAACAAAAAAAAACCCCTCTTTGAGAATTTTCTGGCTATCTTAGAAAAACCAACAAATGAGATTTTCTGGCTATCTCAATAAAACCAAAATATAAAAGCAAAATATACTTATCTTCTCCGTTGAAGATGTATCAATCGATGTAGCCTTAGAACCACTTCTCTTGTAGTAGAGTGTTCAATGTTCAGTTACATAGAAGAGTATTTACTCTCTTTATAAAATAAAATTGAAAGAATAAGAGATCAAAGAATTAAAAGAAATAAGCTATTAAAAATTTATAAATACCATGCAATAGCTTGAGTATAATAGGGGCTTCTATCTCTCTTGATGATGGATTTGATGCACTTGAATTGTATTTTCAGATTGGGAGAAAACCTCTATTTATACGCAGAAAAGTTGTTGCTTCGACTCGTCTAAGAACCGGATTCCGTTCTAACAAATTTTCAATTTTGAGCGCAATAAGATAAAACAGAACTTCGACTGGTTGAAGGCCCTGCTCGACTGGTCGAGGGCACTGTTCAACTGGTCGAGCATGGTCTTCGACTGGTCAAGGGTGCCAAAAATCTGAATTGATTCAGTTGCTGGACTTTGAGTCGAGCAACCCTCAACTGGTCACAGGCCCCTCTTCGACTAGTCGAGCAGTCTGCTCGACTGGTCGAAGAAGTAACGGAAAAATGCAATTTTCTTCAATTTAAACTCGGATTGGTCAAAAATTCCTTAGACTAATTGAGCCACAACTTTGACTAGTCGAACTTTAGCCTAACATAAGTATAGAAACCCATTTAAGTTATGTTTTGAGACAACTTAAACACAAGGTCTTTCTAGGGTTTGTTATACTTGAAAAGACTAAAGTTTGAAGTAGATTGGATGCTTGAACTTCGTGGAACTTGCTCTTCTACTTGATTCTTCAATAGAGCATGTAGTTGAAGACGAAACTTGATCTTCTACTAAAACTTTAGTAGAACTTGAACTCAATTACCATGAACTTATTAGAACTTGAACTTTCCATCTTGATCCACATTTGACTTGAACTTCAGTAGTGTCTTGAACTTTTCATCTTGATCCACTACTTCACTTGAAGTAGAGTCTTGAACTTTCTATCTTGATCCACCACTTGACTTGAAGTAGAGTCTTGAACTTTCCATCTTGATCCACATTAGACAGGCCACTTCATAAGCTATTTTGTCTAAATAAGAATTTACAAACAAAGGTGTGTTTTATACAATATAACACTTACACTTTCTCATAGACGAGTCTAAAGTGAGTCATTTTAATGGGGGTCTTAAAGGCTGTACCGTACGCCCATAGGGTATCAGTCAAGCGGACTGACCAACCCTTATGGTCAGGGTTAACTGTTTTATCCAGCATGTGTTTAATTTCCCTTTTGAAAATCTCAACTTGCCCACTTATCTGTGGGTGGTATGGAGTGCTCATTGTTCACCACCCCAAGTGTTGGGTCGCAATGTAGTAATAACTCGTCAAGACCGAAGTCGAATCCACAGGGACTAAACTAATACGTATTCTGAAAAGAACTAGAACTAGAACTAGAACTAGAAGAAGATCTAAATTTGAGTTTTAGAATAAAAGAGAGTAATTGTGAATAATGTTTAAACTAACAACTATAGGTGAGAACTAGGGTATCAAGGATCCACTTGTAACTATCAAGACACTACCTAACTTGATTCAAGGAACACAATTAGAATTGGAGTCCTATCCTATCCAGTTAGATAAAGCAATTTAAATCACATATGAACTTTTTATTGACTTAATTCTCAATGGAGGAGAATTGTGATTATCGGAAGGGATTCCATCACCCTACCATGCCTAGGAGACGATGGTGAGCAATAGGATTTACCAATTTCACTATCTCAAAACAGGAAAAGAAGATATTCAAAGCTATCACAACATCTATTGTAATTTGAGTCACAATAAATCATAGAAAATTAAAAATATTTCCTTAATATTAAACTAGAAATAAATGAAGTTCAATAAGAACAAGAATCAAAGCAAAATAAACATCCAAACATGCTACAAGCTTCACCTCTTAGCCCTATCTAAGAGGTTTACCCAACCATAGACATGATTGAAACAAAATCTCTTAAATAAAGCATAAAAATAAACTAGGGAAGAAGAAAAACTCTTTGACGGCTTCTGCACCCTTGTATATTCTCCTTGAGACCTTTCCAAACCCTAGAAGATGCTTTTGAGCATCTTAGGGAGTCCTATTTATAGTTGTGGAACTCCAACTTTCGCACTAAGTTGGAAAAATCTAGAGACTGCTTTAAATTTATGCAATCTGTGCAGTTTTCCAAAATATGTTCAGAGTTTAGACCACCTCAAATTTAGCACTCTGCATAGTTTTTGAAATTATACTTGGAGTTTCAGAATATGTTTTTTCAGGACAACTTCAGAAATATGTTTGTTTTCAGGACAATTTCACGATTCCTTTTTTTCACTTTAAATCTTTGATTCTCTTCATTCCTCACTTGATTTTCTTAGATCTTTGGCATGTGAATTCTTCATTAATGACTTCCAAATCCCCAAATTTTCATTTAGTAATCTTTTGAGTATAAATCTTCTTTTTGGCATCAATTTCACCTTTAAGCTCTCGAAATCACCTCGCACATGAAAACATGCATAATTAAATCAATTAAGTACTATCATGTTTATAAAACCAAAGTATAAATAGGAGAAAATATGCAATATTTCACACTTAACACACACCTCGACCAGTATTTTGCTAATTCCGAGCAAAACATACGTGAAGTGATCTTCAATCTTCAATGTTCAAATCACTTTCAAAAAATAATCTTTTGTGCATTCAAGTATGAAGGAGTACAATCTAAAGAAGCGAGAGTGCAATTTTGAAAACTTAGAGCTGTATCACACAAGCAATTAATCAAAAAGTTTCTTTATTAATCATTTAAGAACGTAAGTTCATATATAAAATTTTCCAATGTGCTTAGTGAATTCTATTTACTGTCCATAACATACTACTATTTTATATTGTTAACCATGCTCATCACCTCAAGTTTGATTGAATAATCAAATACTGATTCCGAACTTATCACATTTTCCTTATTTTTCTAGTTTTTGATTTTATATCAGCGGTCCCTTTTATTTATTCATTATTTTCATACTTTTCATTCCTTTTCAGTCTTTTCATCATACATGACCTTTTTGTCGATTTCTTTGTTTTTTAACTTGTTCTTTTGATCTTTTAAGGTGGATAAAATTCTCTAGACTTAATTCTTAATATCATTCAATGATATACATACTAACAATAAGAAATTCTAGTACTATTCACAGAAAGTAAATTGAATGTGTCTTGTGACTTAGATTAACATAATATTCAAACTTCCTCTTAATCAATTAAATGCAAGAATTTAGACGATAGTCTACTCGGTTGATCAAACTCCAACAAGTCAAAGTTCAATCTCCATCTTATCATCATACTCAAAGCATTCTTAATTTCACAAATTATCATTCCCCAAACATGTTTTTAGCTTCAAAAATTGAAAATTTTCACAATTTTTGCTCAAAACTAAGAAAACACTGATTAGTTTAATTAATCCACAACCCCCAAACTAAAACCTACATTGTCCTTAATGTAAAAGATATGAGCATGCAATGCACGTGAGATAATGAAAAGAAATGGGAAGTGATGGGAAGATAATACCTGAAGAAGGAGAATTGAAGCTTTTTCAAAGTTCTTAACATGTAAATGGGTTAGCATGAAGACTAAACAAACTAAAATCAAACTATCCTAATCCTAAATCCTATGAAAGCAATAAACCTAAATACACTTGTGTCAAACTAGGAGGTTTATCCTGGTACACTAGATCAGTCAGAGGCATGGACATGTCCTCTGAATCAAACTTCTCAACAAATGGCTTGAGACGATGTCCATTCACTTTGAAAATATTTCCATTCATCGAATTCTTTATCTCGACGGCCCCATGAGGATGACATTAGTAATAATGAAGGGACCGGTCCAACGAGATTGAAGTTTACCTGGAAAAAGATGTAACTGAGAATTGTACAGAAGGACTTTTTAACTGGTTATGAATGATTTCCAAAGGATGTTCCTGTCATGAAATACCTTCATCCTATCCTTGTAACTTCTCGAGTTCTCATAAGCGTCATTCTGGATTTCTTCAACTTCATTCAATTAAAGTTTGCACAGCGAGCCAGCGTTGTCCAAATTAAAGTTTAAATTTTGATGGCCCAGTAGGCTCTATGGTCCAACTCCGCAGGTAGGTAGCAAGCTTTCCCATAGACGAGTCTAAAGGGAGACATTTCAATAGGGGTCTTAAAAGCTTTATGGTAAGCCCATAAGGCATCAGTCAAGCGAATCGACCAATCCTTATGGTCAGGGTTAACCATTTTTTCTAGAATTTATTTAATTTTCCTATTGGAAATCTCGGCTTGCCCACTTGTCTGTGGGTGGTATGAAGTCCTCACTTTATGAGAGATGTCATATTTCTTCATTAAGTTCTCAAATGGCCTATTACAAAAGTGTGAACCTCCATCATTAATGATGGCTCGAGGCATTCCGAACTGGGAAAGGATATTTTCTTTTAAGAACCGAATGACTGTTTTATGATCATTATTCCGGTACGGGATCGCTTCGACCCACTTATTGACATAATCTACCGCTAATAAAATGTAAATATTCCTAAAGGATTGGGGGAACGGTCCCATGAAATTGATGCCCCAACAATCAAATGCTTCAATGATAAGAATGGGGTTTAAAGGCATCATAGTTTGACGGGACAACCCTCCCAATTTCTGACAATGCTCACGAACTTTATAAAAATCATGATTATCTTTGAACATCACGGGCCAGTAAAAGCTGCACTGTAGAATTTTGGCCGTGGTCTTTTTAGCAGAAAAGTGACCACCACAGGCCACTTACATACCTTGGCAAAGAATTTTGGTCTGGGTACTCTGATGTTCATTGTCTGACAAAAATTTTCGTAGAATTTAGTTTGGGTAATATTTAAATAAATAAGGATTATCCCAGAAAAACTTACATACCTTGGCGAAGATTTTTTTCTTATTTCGTGCAGTCCAATATGTTGGCGTGAAACTTGTAGCAAGATAATTTGTAATGTTAGCAAACCAAGGTAGTTGGGAGAGTTTAAACAATTGTTCATCAGGGAACATATCATTTATCAGTGTCAGCTCAAGGGAATCAGGGAGGTTAAGTTGAGAAAGGTGGTCAACCACTACATTTTCTACTCCTTTTTTGGTCTCGTATTTCAATATCAAATTCTTGGAGTAAGAGGATCCATCTTATTAAGCGGGGCTTGGCATCCATCTTAAAAAGAAGATACTTTAGTGCTGCATGGTCCGTGTAGACGATGATCTTAGATCCAATCAGGTAAGACCTAAATTTGTCCAAAGCTAATACTACGACTAAGAGTTCCTTCTCCGTTGTAGAGTAGTTCACTTGGGTAGAATTTAGAGTTTTACTTGCATAGTGAATAATGTAGGGCTTTTTTTCTTTTCTCTGGCCTAACACCGCTCCAATAGCATAGTCAGATGCATCGCACATAATCTCAAAAGGGATACTCCAATCGGGTGGCTGCATGATAGGTATTGTAGTTAACATGCCCTTGTGCTTATTGAAAGCTTCTTGGTATTGTTTAGTCCACTCATATGGTACATCCTTTTGAAGTAGATTGCATAAAGGACGAGAGAGATTACTAAAGTCCTTTATGAATCGTCTATAGCATCCGGTGTGTCCTAGGAAGGATCGCATGTCACGTACGCTCTTGGGTGGAGGTAGGTTAAAGATAAGATCAAATTTTGCCTTGTCTACCTCAATTCCCTTGGACGAAATTATGTGTCCAAGCACAATTCCCTTGGGAACCATGAAATGACATTTCTCCCAATTTAGAACCAAATTCTTTTCCTTGCATCGCTTCAACACATATTTAAGATTTTCCAAACACTCGCTAAAGGATTGACCAAAGACAAAGAAGTTGTCCATGAAGACCTCTAAATATTGCCCCACCATGTCAGAAAAAATACTCAACATGCATCGCTAAAAATTGGCGGGGGCATTATATAGTCCAAATGACATCCTTCGGTAAGCGAAGGTGCCAAAGGGACATGTGAATGTTTTCTTCTCTTGATCTTCAAGGGCTATCTCTATCTGATTGTAGCCCAAATATCCTTTAAGAAAGCAATAGTAAGAGTGACTAGCTAGCCTTTCCAAAATTCGATCAATGAAGGGCAAAGGAAAGTGGTCCTTCCTTGTGATAGTATTCAACTTTCTGTTGTCAATTCACATTCTCCAACCAGTAGTAACTCTAGTTGGCATGAGTTCATTACCGGCATTGGCTACGATGGTGATTTTGGACTTCTTGGGAACTACCCGAGTTAAATTCACCCATTGACTGTCAAATATAGGGTATATGATTCCCACATCCAACAACTTAATTACCTCAGCCTTAACCACTTCTTTCATATTTGGATTGAGTCGACGTTGTGGTTGTTGGGAGGTTTTCACATTATCCTCAAGATGGATGTGGTGAGTACAAATTGAAGAGTTGATTCCTTTGAGGTCTGCAATCGACCATCCAAGAGCTCATTTATGCCCAATGAGAGTGGAAATGAGCATACTCTCTTGTTCTTTCTCAAGGTGGGAAGAAATCACTGAAATTTGCGGTAAAGACCGCTTTAGTTGAAGTAGGAATATGCCAGTATGTCCTAGAGGGGGTGAATATGACTTTTTAAAGTTTTTATGATTTATTCAAAAATCTTATTATACTAATCCTAACAGATTGTACTTATCAGGATTACTTAAAAGTAACTCTATTGGCTTCTAAGCCCAGTAAAGGATCCAATCACAAACTATTTAAGAAATGAACAATATGCAGACTAATTTATGATGGATATGACTGTGTATGTGTGTGAGGTGTGATCTCAGATATGAAAGTATTAAAGTAAATCACACAATTAAAAGAATAACAATCTCAAACACAGTCAATGGGTGGTATTAAAGGAAGGAGTTAATTCTCTCAAGTCTATCATTATCTGAGTGATATTGCTATAAATCATTTATTAGATGTGTATTAATTTCTAGAGTTTTATCCAAATCTTTTTGCAGCAATTACTTTTTATTCTCAGATATTCCAAGTCATTTAACCACTTTGATGCTATGGATATAAAGTTGATTGTAAGCATCTTGTAGCTTGTTTTGTTCTTCTTCTTCTTCCTTTTCAGTTTCCTCATTATCTGATGGAAATGATTCAGTGGCTTGCTGTTCTATCTCGTTCTCAGATTCACCGGGGATGATTGGAGTAGTTGTAACGCCCTAAAATTCGGGGGTCGAGCATAACCCAGCTCCCAAGTTCCAAAACATCACTTATGCAACATATTTAATGATGGATGTATGTTGTTTGTATTAGTGCATAAAACATGGAGTAGATTAAGCCAAAGTGCAGATATAATTTAGGGATAAGTGAAGAAAGCAAGTGGAAGACTTTAAAGAAATATATGTGTGTACAAGTGCAAATCCCTGAAATACATACACATACCAGGTCGTAATACAAGTGTTGCTATCAAAATTACAAGTATCAAATTACATTATTTAATCCCAAAAGAAATCCCAGCATCCCTCGCATCAGAACAAGGCTCACTAGAACCCGTCTGAAAACTGTATGAAAGAGAAAGTAGCCTCATCATCCTCGATCTCCTGCTCTGCCTCAGAGGTTTCATCAACATCTACAGCTAAGACAGAGTCTGGTGGGTGTTTAACACCGCCCCAGAATGTGGGAGTTAGTGATCAACTTAGTGGAACAATAAAGCAAAGGTTAACATGTTATCAGTTCAATCAAGTAGTAATGATAAAGCAGAACAATTAAACAGGTCCTAAGTACTCTTGTTAATGCAAGGATGTATGCAAAATGATGCGTGCCCTCGCGCGTACACCCTCAGCGTCTTCATCTTACGTTATGCATGACATCGCCTCAAAGTGCGCCACGTCTACAAAGCACATGTAAATGCGGTGCATGAACATGATTACTAAGTTGTTATTAGTCCTTATCATACAGCAGGATTGGGAAGCTAAGGTACCTTCCTCATATCACCATCCAAACAGTGATTCATACTAGGGTCGTCAGTCCTAGGCATCTCATACGATCATATGGTTTCAGGTCGTTGCAAAGGGCTCGTCACCAATCAATGCACGCCTATTATACCTCCGTTACCACACTAAGGCTCGTCACCTCAATACAGTATCCAGGCATGCTCGAGGTCACTACAAAGGGCTTGTCACCAATCAATGTAGGCCGACAACGTGAATATAGTGTTCCATACCACCATAATCGGCTCACGAGTTTGGTTACTCACTGGTCACTACAGGGAGGCTCATCACCCTAGCGTAGGCCGACAGCTCGACCACGGTGTTCCATACCATCATGTCCGGCTCATGAGTCTTAGCGGATTAAGGTACCATGATTAACAGGATTTCATCGGTGAGTTCGGTACCCTAGATTCAAACAGTAGCATCCATACATGGTGAACATACATCGGACAATCGAGTTACTTGACGAACTCGACTAGTACGAGCGTACGTTGAATTGAACGACATAGAGTGCGCAAACACTCCGCGTGGCCAAACCACTGCCGACAACTCTGATACGACTCAGGTTCGTCTAATCACGTCCTTCGTGGCAAAAGCAATTTCAGCCACGAACTTAAGGCCGATTACTGATTTCCTGGACTATTCATAGTCCCAAACACATTACACTACAACAGGTATTTGTATTGAATGTAGAACAGAAATGGAACGACAACTTCAACCATGTAGCATATGAGTACGTGAAGAATATCAACTTAATATGAATGTAAGCATAAGTAATGCTTGAACTTAAACAACAAGGAATGTAACTAGCATGAAGGAAATCATACACACTAGTGGGAGAGTTGAGAATTGCTTCTCAACGCCCATACTAGGTTGATATATCACACTTTAGATCATTCAGACATTTCTACAAACACTTAGAATACACAATACAACATACATGATGTATGTTGAAATACACACATTTGGACAATTCCTTTTGCCAAGGAGTTGTCGCACATACCATTAGCATAAGTACACGACAAATAATCATGGCAATCACAGGTTCATATTTTATATGCATACGGTACTTTATACATACACATAGAATACTCAAACCTCAACATAACACATGCATATCAGGAACACAAAATAAACATATCATTTGGCATGTGAAATCTAATCCATAACAAGAATAAACCATTCATTGGCATTGAAAGCCTTGAAAACCATAACCTATACGATTAAAGTCCGCATCTTAATCCAGAAAAGAACACCGAACTGATTTCAGACGATTTGTCTTCGTCAACGGCGACAAGATAACCTAAAGCAAGAATAGAAATGAGCTACAACAACACAAAGACTATTCTAAGCTCTAACACAAATTAGGGTTAGGTTAACTTACCCAAAGAAGAACTCAGAATCGCCGGAATAACGTTTCAAAAGTGAAGGTTCAAGGATGAAGAAGAACATGAAAGAATCTAAGATGATTCACCAACTTCTCTCTCACTTTCTCTCTCTTTTGCTCTCTCTCTTAGGCAGGGTTAGGAAATTCGTATGGGAAAGAGAGCTAGGGTTTTAAGGTCTATAAATAGGCCTAACATTGATAAAAATAACCCCAGGGCCAAGGTATACTTAGGGTATAACCAAAACAAGCCTCTCTTGATCCAATGAAGCACTTCTGGTGGGCCTATAACCACGAAAGGTCGGACTTAAGCTCACTGACCATGGATCTAGGTCAAGTTGAGTTTTCGTACCGACCGGATCTTCAGATCAGCCGTGGCGGACCACACTCAATTCAACGGTCACCGAATCTCGATTAGGTCCACAAGCACAAGGACATCCCTAGGCCACCTTCCCTGATCAGAGGGTGAAATTGGGTCAGAATCCAACGGGCAGATTGCTTAAAATCATCGCGCAAGCGACACGACTCAGATTTCATAAAATCTCATTTAAGTTCCAACCGTTCTCACACTCTTCACTCCGGACTCAATCAAATCGACCCAGAACATCATCTGGACTTAATTTTTGAGGTGATGACCTAGTCCAACATGGTGACCGCAACAGCCTAAGATCATCGCTATCGAACTTTCGACGCGCGGTCCAGGTCTGATCCAGAACTTCCAAAAATTTTCAAGAACAACTGGACTTAGCGATGAATCCCAGATTTTAGAGTAATATAGCGCTAACTGTTCTACGAGTTTTGAGTCATGCAGATCAAATTTAAAGTGAGTGATGCAAATTTCACAAGCAATCGAGTATAGTGCTAATTACCCCAAAAAGCTACTAAGGAAAGAATAGAGGTAGTACTCGGGTCTTGGCACAAAATTTTCAGGGTCATTACAGTAGTGGAGAACATAAGAATATTCAAGGATTTCTAGTCTCCATCACTCTTTAAGTCACTAGATTCTAAGTTTGACTCTTCTATATCATCCCATGTGGCAGCCATTGCTTTGCCCTTAGTTTTTCTGTTTGGGCATTCAGTAAACTGATATCAATACTTCTGACAAGCATAACATTGTGGTTCTTTGGTCTTTTTACCAAATTTTCCTGTAGAAGATTTGTTGTCTACCCACTTTCCTCTGGATGGACGTCCACGATTCTTCTGAAAGAATTTCCTGAATCTTTATGCCAGCAGAGCCACTTCCTCATCTTCATCTTCTTTTTCACTTCCACTATCCTCATTTGTTGTTTTCTTTAAAGTTTTTAAGACAGTATTTTTGGATTTTTTAGTTTGTTTAAAGTGTAGTTCAAAAGTTTGTAGGGAACCTACCAGTTTTTCTACTTTCATTTCATCAATATTCCTACACTCTTCAATGGTTGTTACTTTGGGATTAAACCACTCTGGTAGTGATCTCAGTATTTTCCTACAGATTTTAGGGAACAAAACTTTTTCCCCCAAACCACCCATGGAGTTGTAAATGATATTCAACTTAGTGAAAAACTCCATAAAGGTCTCATGCTCTTCCATTATGAGACTTTTGAACTGTGAAGTTAGGAGTTGTAGTTTAGATCTCTTCATAGTGCTTGTGCCTTCATGGGTTGTTTTCAATAGATCTCATGCTTCTTTGGATGTCCCACACATACTTATTTGATTGAATATATCTTGGGACACGACATAGTAGATGGCTTCATAGCTTTAGCTTCAGCAGTCTGTTTTTCTTTATCGAACGTCATCCACTTTTCTTTTGGTTTTGGTTTTGTGATGGTTGTGCCACTGTCAAGTACAACTTGTTCAGATGGTGGCATATATCCACTTTCAACTATATCCCAAACATCATGATCCAAAGATCTTAGAAAGTAGTGCATCCTAGCCTTCCAGTATGCATAATTTGATCCATTAAACATTGGAGGTCTAGTGACCGATGAGCCCTCTCCTTTGGCCATATTCTCAACTTCAGTCAAGATCACTCTCTGGGTGGTGAAGCCCTTCAAGAGAGACCCGCACTGATACCAATTAAAATTTGTGGTAAAGACCACTTTAGTTGAAGTAGGAATATGCCAGTATGTCCTAGAGGGGGGTGGATAGGACTTTTTAAAGTTTTTATGATTTATTCAAAAATCCTATTACACTAATCCTAACAGATTGTACTTATTAAGATTACTCAAAAGTAACTCTATTGGCTTTCAAGCCCGGTAGAGGATCCAATCACAAACTATTTAAGAAATGAACAATATGCAGACTAATTTATGATAGATATAACTGTGTATGTGTGTGAGGTGTGATCTCAGATATGAAAGTATTAAAGTAAATCACACAATCAAAAGAATAACAATCTCAAATACAGTCATTTTTATAGTGGTTCGACTACTTGTCTACTCCACTCCCGGTAACGAACTCAACCCTTGAGTGTACCGGATTTCACTAAGAAGGTTTCACAGCGGTTCACCTCAAACCTAAGGTTTTAAATCAGGTTCACCTTCAACCTTTATAACCTACACTGAGGCTGACTGTTTATGCTCTCACGAGCAAGGGTCAACACAACGCACCCACTTTTAGGCATACTGGCCAAGGATCTTTCATAAGACCTTAACTGAGGTTTGACATGATTCACCTCTAACCTAAGGTTTTAGATAGGTTCACCTTCAATCGAACGTTTATGCTCTCCACAGAGCAAGGGTCCACACAATGCACCCACCACGTACACTCTTACCAGAGGCCTCCTACGAGGGCTTACAAGGGTGAGAAACACCTTAGACCCAATCCTACAGAGGAATGATCAAAGGGTCCTTTGGACTCTAGTTACTTACAGATAAGTGGATGAGTCCTATTCAACTCGTTGAGGAAGATCTCGTCCTTTATTGATGAAGAGTCTTCTACTTCCTTGATCTATAACTCAAATGATATACCAATACATGGCGATGGGTTAGGTCAAGGTTATGATGGAATCCTACTCTCTAAATATTTTCCTATTAGGAAGATAGAGTGATTCCAATCATTTAGGAATCATCTATGCATTCAAGGCATCCTAGCTTAATGATTTGCCACTAAGGTAGTAGCTGGAGGATCCTTGAATGCAGAAGTTCATTCCCCAATCCGCTCTATTGAATATCTATTGATGAAGGTGGATTGGAGGATGAATTTTCTTGAGAGAAAGGGCTTTGGGTATATGATCTAAGGTAAAACACTCAAAAGCACTCTCTTCTTTCTCTACCATCAACAATAGACAAGCCCTCTTTATATAAGCAAAAGGTTTCAATGGATATAAAACAGTCACATTTATGATAAAGTTCGATATCATTGAGCGGGGTCGATATCATCGAGCGTATACTCTCGATTGCATCGACTGGTCACTCCATGACACAAACTCAAATGTCATACACTTTTAGAACCTTTTGCTAGCTAGTCGAGGGAATCGAAACACGTATCAATGTCATCAGATTTTGAACTCCGATATCATCGATGAGAGGATCGATTAATCGACACTTGAAAATGAGAGAAACTTGCTATGAAATATTTTAAGTTTACAAGAATGATCAAGGGACCTTCAAGATCATCGAAATTTGAATGTCGATGATATCGATAGAGTGTCGATGCATCGATAAATTCAAAGGATTTTCATTTAAGCTTGTTGGACAGTTTCTATCTCTGTTCGATGCCATCGAAACCATACCGATATCATCGATATTTGAATATCGATTATATTGAGTGCCCCTTAATCGCAGATAAACAATCCTAAAATAATTACTGGAGAACTTAGGCGCCCATGACCAATAACATCGAGAGTTTTTCGATATCATCGAGATTTGAACATCAATGGTATCGAGAACGAATTCGATATATCGATGCACATGTGATTTTCTTAAGTAAAAATAGGGGCGCCGGAGATCTGTTTGTCGATATTATCGAGTCATCATCGATGGACCGGGATTCATATATCGATGATATCGATATGTATATCGATACATCGATAAATCCGTCCAGATGAGTATGTGGTTGCTGGACATATTTTGTCTTCATTTTAATGATATCGTTTAAGCATCGAGGACATCGACAACACATGTTGATTATATCAAGTAGCGTATCGATAAAATTGATAAAGCAAGAAAACTTAGAGAATTTTCTGATTTTGAAAAAGTTTTCTTAACTTAAAAACCCTATGATATTTTAGTTTGTTTTAAGGGTTTTATATACCTGGTGTTTTGGGACATGGGATGTGAGGCATTGATTTACCTGAGGCGAGCTTGCACACATCCCGGTTGAAGCAGACGCTTGAATTGATCTTCCTATGAGGCTTTGCAGTCTGTCCGACTCAACACTCACGCTAATTGACAAACCAGGGCACTTTCAATCACCATCTGGTATGTCTCATCTTGACCTAAGTAGACATATTTAAGATTAGTGAGCAAAGGTTTTACGTCAAGCTTCGATACTTTGAGGCTAGACAGTAAAGGCACTACATCGGTTTAGGGCAATTTCTCAAATAGTGGCCTTCACCAGTTAACTTCAAGTACTGGCATAGCATTAAGCAATGCATTCATCTCCCTAATCATTTCATCATCTAAATCAGGGGAGTGGGCTAAGAACGTCTCTAGAGTGTCAGAGTATTGAGTCAGGAATGCTCTATCTTTCATGAAAGAATCGATCATGTTTGTTCATGTTGAAAAAGAGGTTGAGATCTAATGTTATATTTTCAAAAGATAAATTCATAATTCCATTCCTACAATTAATGATAGCATTTGATATAGTAAAGAATGAGCAATTAAGAATGATGGGTATTTGAGCACTCACATCTATGATGGGTTGAGTATCGAGGACAATAAAATCTACTGGATAGTAGAATTTATCAACTTGGACCAACACATCCTTAATCATTCCTCTCAGTACACGAACTAAGAGATTGACAAGTTGTCGTGTGGTCCGGTTGGGTTTTAATTCACCTAAACCCAATTGTTCGTAAACCGAGTAAGGGATCAGATTTATGCTCAACCCAAGTCAAGAAGTGCATACTCAATTCGGTGGTTCCCAATTACACAAGTGATGGTTGGGATATCTGGATCTTTGTATTTTTATGACACAACTTGCTTGAGGATGGCACCCACTTTTTCTGTCAAAAATATTTTCTTTTGTATGTTTTGTCATTTTTTAGTCGTACATAAATCTTACAGAAATTTGGCATGTGAAGGGATTTGTTTAAAGACGTCTAGTAGAGGGATGTTAACCTTCACTTGATTAAGCACTTCTAGAATATCCTGAGAGTTAGAGAGAGGTTTTGGTGCAATCAATCGTTGAGGGAATGACACAATCGACTTACTTTGAGGTTCTAATTCCAACCCATGTAGAGCATTGCGAGGTCTATCATTCTCATCTATTTCTGGGTCCTTAGGCTTTTCAGCCCTCATTGGAATAGATTTGTCAATTGTCTTCCCACTCCTAAGAGCAGTGATGGACTTTGCCTGCTCCATCAGTTTTGAAGAGATTAGGTCACTGATTTCATATTGCTATTTTAGGTTGGAGAGAGGCTGAGCCGAAAGGATCCCTTTCTCCCCAATTGAATTTTTTGTTTCAAGCCCTTGTATGGCCTTTGTAAGGTCTTGAAAGGCTTACAGCATACCCTGATTAAAAAGCTCTTAGTTTTGTATATAGTTTAAGACCGGATTCTCTTGAGGTTTCCTTTGGTTCAGAAATTAGTTAAGGATCCTTTGAGGAGGAATCGTTTGTCCATTCCTCTCACTGAAGTTTGGATGGTTCCTCCAACTTAAGTTATATGTATTTGAGGTGCGTCCACTGAAAGGTTTTTGGTAGTTGTTTGCAGCATTTGATTGCTCACTTAATATCTCTTGAAAAGTAAGAATTGTTGGGCAATTCTCAGTTGTATGTATGTTATGAGCACAAATACCATAAACAACTTCTGCAGTCTTTTTGGGTTCTACCTTCTTAAGTTCATGGCCTCGACTTTTCTTGTGAGTTTGACCACTCGTGTATTTATATCATCTTCCTCTTTTAGAGCATAAATTACTCCCATTTCATTTTATTGAGTAGGCTTAGATGGTAATTCTTGAAGAGGTATCCCATAATTGAGCATTTTCAACAAGTTCATCAAAATAATCCCACGCATCATCGACTTCCATATTCATGAATTCCCCATTACACATCGTCTCCATAAATTGGCACATGGGTGAGGTCAATCCCTCATATAAAAAGTTTATTATACGCCATGTTTCGTAGTTATGTTGTGGACATGAATTTATGAGATCCTTAATTCACTCCCAACATTAGAAGAAGGTCTCATCTTCTTTTTGCTCAAAATTCATAATTGCTTTCCTTAAGGTATTTGTTTTATGATAGGAAAAGAACTTTTTAAGGAACTCCCTTGTCATCTCAGCCCACGTGCCAATGGACCTTGATCTTAAGGAATGTAACCACGACTTAGCCTTTCCTTTTAAAGAGAAAGGAAACAATTTCAGCCTAACCGTGTCCTCAAACACGTTTAGGAAGTTTAATGTAGATATGATTTCATCGAACTCTTTCATATGCAAGTATGGACTTTCAGATTCTAGTCCATGAAACTTAGGGAGGAGTTGAATTACCCCTGATTTAATACCCACAGTCCTCCATTCAATGGAAATATCATGCAGGAAGGTGTACTCACCCCTGCCGGTTGTAAATAATCTCATAGAGTATGAGGCAGGGGTGCATTATACACCTCATTTTTATCTTGAACTTCCTTAACTGGTGGTTGAGGTTGATTTGCAGCCATTACTTCAATCTGGTAACCTTCTTCACTCAAGAGACTTGAGTGTTTTCATGAACCCACTTGGGCATGAAACACGCATAGCCCTCAGGCACTAAACAACTAAAACTTAGAAGAAAGAAAACTAAAGTAAATAAGAAATCTAGAAAAGAAAGAGAGAATTGGAAAGATGTTACCAGATTGGAGTTGCTATGTTAAGATCCTACAAAACAGAAAACAACGTTAGTTTCAAAAAAAAATTCAGAAAAAAAATTATAACCTAAAAAAAAGCGAAAAGTTAACCTTAATCTTAACCTAATTCTAATACCAATTAATTTCAGAAAAATGTATCCATAGCCCTCGGTAATGATGCCAAAAACTTGTTCACAACCCCAAGTGTAGGGCTGTGATCTAGTAATAACTCGTTAAGACTGAGGTCGAATCCATTGGGACTAAACTTGTACGTATTCTGAAAATAAATAGAACTAGAACTATAAGAAGATCTAAATCTGAATTTAGGAATAAAAGAGAATAATTGTGAATAATGTTTAAACTTTCAATTAAAGGTGTGAACTAGGGTGTTAAGGATCCACTTGTTGCTATCAATATGCTACCTTACTTGATTCAAGGAACACAATTAGAATACGAGTCATATCCTATCCAATTGGAAGATAAAGCAATTTAAATCAAATCTGAACTTTTCATTGACCTAATTCTCAATGGAGGAAAATTATGATGATTGGAAGGGATTCCATCACCTTACCATGCCCATGAGACGATTGTGAACAACAGGATTTACTAATCTCACTATCTCAAAACAGGAAAAGAAGATATCCGAAGCTATCACAACATCTATTGTAATTTGAGTCACAATAAATTATAGAAAACTGAAAATATTCCCTTAATATTAAACTAAAAATAAATGAAGTTCAATAATAATAAGAATCAAAGCAAAATAAACATCCAAACACGCTACAAGCTTCACCTCTTAGCCCTAGCCAAGAGGTTTACCCAACTATAGACATGATTGAAACAAAATCTCTTAAATAAAGCATGAAAAATAAACTAGGGAAGAAGAAAAACTCTTTGATGGCTTCTGCACCCTTGTGTATACTCCTTGAGACCTTTCCAAACCCTAGAAGATGCTTTGGAGCATCCTAAGGAGTCCTATTTATAGATGTAGGACTCCAACTTTTGCACCGAGTTGGAAAAATATAAAAAATGCCTCAAATTTACGCACTTTGCACAGTTTCTCAAAATATGCTAGGAGTTTAAACTACCTCAAATTTAGCACTCTACGTAGTTTTCAAAAATATACTCGAGTTCACAATATGCTTTTTCAGGGCAACTTCAGGAATATGTTTGTTTTCAGGACAATTTCACGATTCCTTTTCTTCACTTCAAATCTTTTATTCTCCTCATTCCTCACTTGGTTTTCTTGAATCTTTGGCATGTGAATTCTATATTACTAACTTCCAAATCCTCAAATCTTCATTTAGTAATCTTGTGAGCATAAATCTTCCTTTTGGCATCAATTTCACCTTTAAGCTCTCGAAATAACCTTCCACATGAAAACATGTATAATTAAATCGATTAAGCACTGTCATGTTTATAAAACCAAGGTATAAATAGAGGAAAATATGTAATATTTCACACTCAACACTCACCTTATGAGAGATGCCATATTTCTTCATTAAGCTTTCAAATGGCCTATTATAGAAGTGTGAACCTCCATCACTAATGACAGCCCGAGGTGTTTTGCACCGTGAAAGAATGCTTTCTTTTAAGAATCTAATGACCATTTGATGTTCATTGTTCCAGCACGGGATCACTTCAACCCATTTAGTGATATAGTCTACTGCTAGTAAAATGTATAAATTTCTAAAGGATTAGAGGAACAGCCCCATGAAATCAATGCCCCAGCAGTCAAATTCTTCAATGATCAGTATGGGATTCAGAGGGATCATATTTTGACCAGACAATGCCCCCAATTTCTAACAATGCTCACAAGCTTTGCAGAACTCATGAGTGTCCTTAAACATAGTGGGCCAATAGAAGCCGCACTGCAGGGTTTTGGTTGTGGTCTTTTTAGCAGAAAAGTGACCATTAAAGACTTGAGAGTGACAGAAGGACATGACACTTTGGTGTTCATTGTCTGGCACACATCCCCTTAGAATTTGGTCTGGGCAATATTTGAATAAATATGGGTTGTCCTAGAAGAACTTACGTACCTCGGTGAAGAATTTTTTTCTTATCTCGCGCAATCCAATGAGTCGGTGTGAAACCTGTAGAAAGATAATTTGCAATATCAGCAAACCAAGGCAGTTAGGAGAGTTTAAACAGTTGGTCATCAGAAAACATGTCATTAATGGGTGTCATCTCAAGGGGATTAGGAAGATCAAGCATTAAAAGGTGGTCACCACTACATTTTCTACTCCCTTTTTGTCTTTTATTTCTAAATCAAATTCCTGAGGTAGAAGGATCCATCTTATCAAGCAGGTCTTAACATCATTCTTAGAAAGAAGATACTTCAGCGCCGTATGATCCGTGTAGATGATGATCTTGGATCCAATTAAGTAGGACCTAAAATTTTCCAAAGTGAACACTACGGCTAAGAGTTCCTTCTCCGTAATAGAGTAATTAACTTGGGCAGGATTTAGAGTTCTACTTGCATAATAAATCACTTAGGGCTTCTTCTCTATTCTCTGACCTAACATCGCTTCAATAGCATAATCAGACGCATTGCACATAATTTCAAAAGGGATGCTCCAATCGGGTGGTTGCATTATAGGTAAGGTTGTTAACATGCACTTGAGCTTAGTGAAAGCTTCCTAGCATTGCTCAGTCCACTTGTATGGTACATCCTTTTGAAGTAGATTGCATAAAGGACGAGAAAGATGACTAAAGTCCTTTATGAATCTTCTATAAAATTCGGCATGTCCTAAGAATGATCACACTTCTCCTATGCTCTTGGGTGGAGGTAGGTTAAAGATAAGATTAATTTTATCCTTATCCACCTTAATTCCCTTGGACAAGATGATATGTCTAAGAACAATTTCCTTACGAATTATGAAATGCCACTTCTCCCAATTTAGTACCAAATTCTTTTCCTCTCATCGCTTTAGCACATTTTTTAGATTTTTCAAACATTCATATAAGGATAGACCAAAGACAGAGAAATCGTCCAAGAAGAGCTCTAAATATTGCCTCAGCATGTCAGAAAAAATACCCAACATGCATCGTTGAAAAGTGGTGGGGGCATTGCACAGCCTGAATAGCATCCTTTGGTAAGCAAAAGTGCCATAGGGGCATGTGAATTTAGTTATCTCTTCATCTTCAGGGGCTATCTCTATCTATTTATAGCCCGAATACCCATCAAGGAAGCAATAGTAAGAGTGACTAGCTAGACTTTTCAAGATTTGATCGATGAAGGGCAACAGGAAGTGGTCCTTCCTAGTGATGGTATTCAACTTCCCGTAGTCAATGCACACTCTCCAACCAGTGGTAACTCTAGTTGGCACGAGTTCATTGTCGGCATTGGCTACGATGGTGATTCCAGACTTTTTGAGAACCACCTGAGTCGGACTCACCCATTAACTATCGGATATAGGGTATATGATACCCACATTCGATAACCTAAGAACCTCGGCCTTAACCACTTCTTTAATGTTTGGATTTAATCAACATTGTGGTTGTTGGGAGGTCTTCGCATTATCCTTAAGATGAATGTAGTGAATATAAATTAAAGGATCAATTCCGTTGAGGTCTGCAATCAACATCCAAGGGTCCCTTTGTGCTCAATGAGAGTGGAAATAAGCACACTCTAATGTTCTTTCTCAAGGTAAGATAAAATCACCACTGGGTATGTCTCATCTTGACCTAAGTAGACATATTTAAGATCAATGGGCAAAGGTTTTAGGTTAAGCTTCAATGCCTTGAGGCTAGACAGTAGAGGCAATATATCGGTTTGAGGTAATTTCTCAAATTGTGGCCTCTACTGGTTAACTTCAAGTATCGGTGTAGTATCAAGTATGAAATCCATCTCCCTAATCATGTCATCATCCAAATTGGCGGAGTGTGCCAAGCATGTCTCTAAAGGGTCAGAGGGTAAGGTCATCAGGGCTCTATCTTCCATGAAGGAGTATATCATGTTTATGTAGTGGGCCTTGTCATCATCCTCTACCTGTCTGGTCATGTTAAAGAAGATATTGAACTCCAACATCATATTTCTAAAAGACAAATTCATAACCCCAATCCTACAATTGATAATAGCATTGGATGTAGCAAGGAATGGGTGTCTAAGTATGACAGGGATTTGAGTGCTCATATCTACAATGGGCAGGATGATAAAATCTACTAGATAGTAGAATTTATTAACCCAGACCAACACATCCTCAATCATTGCCCTCAGTACACGAACTGAGCATCTGTAAGTTGTAATGTGGTCCGAGTGGGTTTTAATTCACCTAGACCAAGTTGTCCGTAGACAGAGTAACGAATCAGATTTACGCTCGCCCCCAAGTTAAGAAGTGCGTTCTCAATTTGGTGATTCCCAATTATACAAGTAATAGTTAGGCCACTAGGATTTTATATTTTTGTGCTACACTTTGCTTGAGGATGGCACTGACTTTTTTTGTCAAGAAAATTTTCTTTTTAATACTTTGTCACCTCTTGGTTGTGCATAAGTCTTTCAAAAATTTGGCATATGAAGGAATTTGTTTCATAGCATCCAGAAGTGGGATGTTGACCTTCAATTGTTTCAACACCTCTAGAATATCCTATTTGTTGGATTGAAGTTTTGTTGCAATCAACCACTGAGGGAATGGAGCAATCGGCTTGCCTTGAGGTTCCGATTTTAACCGCTATGAAGCAATGCTAGGTCTATCATTCTCATCTTCTTCCGGGTCCTTAGGCTTTTCAGCCCTTACCGGAATGGATTTGTCAATGGTCTTTCCACTTCTAAGAGTAGTGATAGACTTAGCTTGCTCCATCTGATTTGAAGAACTTGCATCACTTATTTTGTATTGCGGTTTAGGATTGGGGAGAGGTTGGGCAGGAAGCATCCCCTTCTCTATAATCGTAACACGTGAATCCATCTTTTGCATAAACTTTGTAAGATCTTGTAATGTTTGGATAAGCTCTTGATTTTGTGTGGAATTTTAAACTGGTTCCTCTTGAGGTTTCCGTTGATTCAAGAGTTGGTTAGGGATTCCTTGAGGAGTAGCAGTTTGTTCATTCCTCCAACTGAAATTTGGATGATTTTTCTAATTAGGATTATAAGTATTGGAGGTGGGTCCATTGAAAGGTCTTTGGTAATTGTTCATGACATCCGATTGCTCATTTAATACTTCTTGAAAAATAGGTATTGTTGGACAATTTTCAGTTGTATGTATCCTGCAAGCACAAATACTGCAAACAACTTCCTTAGCCTTATCCTCTTAAGTTCCATGGCCTCTAGTTTGCTTGTGAGACTAGCCACTTTAGCATTTATATCATCTTCTTCTTTTAAAAGATACATAACACCCTTCTCATTGATTGAGTAGGCTTAAAGGAGGTTCTAGATTTTGGGGAGATGTCCCATGATTGTGTGTTTTTAGCAAGCTTGTCAAAATAGTCCCACACATCATCGACATCTTTGCTCATGAATTCCCCATTGCACATTGTCTCGACCATTTGGCGCATGGAAGATGTCAGCCCATCGTAAAAGAAACTTTTTATGCACCACATTTCAAAACCGTGTTGTGGGCATGAACTGACAAGATCCTTGAATCGCTTCTAACATTGGAAGAATGTTTCATCTTCCTTTTGGGTTAAGTTCATGATTGACTTTCTGAGGGTGTTCATTTTATGGTATGGAAAAAATTTCTTAATGAATTCCCTTGTCATGTCGTTCCATCCGCCAATCGATCATGGATATAGTGAGTGCAACCACGTCTTAGCCTTTTCTTTTAAGGACAAGGAAAAGAGTTTCAGCCTGATTGTGTCTTCAAACACATAAGGAAAGTATAAAGTGGCTATTATCTCATCAAACTCTTTCATGTGTAGATACGGATTTTCATATTCAAGTCCATGAAATTTTGGAAAGAGTTGGATCATTCCCAGCTTGATATCCATATGTCCTGCATTCTCTGAAAAGATCATGCAGGATGGTGTGCTCACCCTCGCCGGTTGTAGATAATCTCATAAAGTACGAGGTAGGGGTGCATGCTGTACCTCATTCTCATCCTCAGCTTCACTACCAAAAAAAGGGGCAAAGGATATAGACCATGTTAGTTTTTTTCTACAGATATAAATCGTAGCTATAGTTACTACGTTTGTAATCCGTAGCTAAAATGTTGCTACACCATTAATAATTAATGGTGGTGTAAGGGGCCCTATAGGGCCCAAACAAATATATATGTTATATCAAGCCATCCATCTATTTTGAAATATTATTTTAGGATAGGAAATAAAAACTCAGATAGATCGAAGGCTCAAGTGGACCACAAGGTAGGAAACATGGAGATTAAATCACATTTGCTTCCTATTATGTGGTCCACTTGGGCGTTCAATCTACTTTAAGTTTGGAATAATAGATTACAATAATTTATTAAAATTAATGATTGGAATGGATAAACCAAATACATCATGGTGGGCCCCACGGAGCTCTTGATAGGACCGTCCAGGTTCGTCTCACGAAAGGATGCCCAAAATTGGGTGCATGCTAAAAATAGAGTTGCGCCCAATACTTTTGTATCTCTCTCTCTCTCTCTCTCTCTCTCTCTCTCTCTCTCTCTCTCTCTCCCCATCTTCGTTCCCTAATCCTCTGTCCCTTTGTTCCCCAATCCTCTCTCTCCCTCTCGATCTCTGCTCCATCTTCTCATTCTCCTCTCTCTCTCTCTCCAATGAATTTTGCCCTCTCTATCTCTCTCCATTGCAGCAGTTGTGAAGCTCCTACTCGAAGAAACACAAGCCATTCAAAACCCTTCTCATATCTTTGAGGTATCTTTTAAAACTGAAGGAATCTGAGGCTCCTCTTCATAGGTTTGATATCTTCCTCTCTTATGTCTCTTTTTCTGTCTTTCAGATTTCATGCATGCTAACTATTTGATGAAATGGCATGCTATCTGTTTGCTTAAATGGCTAGATGAAATGGCATGCTATCTGTTTGATGAAATGGCTAGATTTTATGCATTCTATCTGTTTGATGAAATGACATGCTAACTTTTTGATGAACAGCAAAAATGCATCCACCTGCACTGATCTCTCAGGCCTTGAACAAGAGGTTGGAGATGAATAGCAAAAATGCATGTAGTGATTCTACCAACAGCAACAATAAGGATGAGTCTGCATCCACCTACACTGATCTCTCCCAAAATTCACCATCAAATAGGATGGTCGTAGGGGTTTTACCAGATTAAACCCATCCCAATAGCATCAACCCTTTCAATTTCTCACGGGCACCAATGAAAAGGTGGTACCTTTCAGTAATGGATATTATGAGAAGGTTGGTGATTCAATCAATGGTTTCTATCATGGTGGTCCAGTGATGATGATGATGGGTGGTGTTCATCAATCAGGCCATTCAGATTCTAATTCTGAAGTATTACTTTCTGCAGCTGAATCAATGATGGCCTACAATAGAAACAGGCTCTATTTGCATGGGGAGAGTGATCATGAGAGAGAGAAGATCAGCATGCCTTTCATTGATTTCCTTAGTGTTGGAGCCAGATAGAGAAAGAGAGGATTGGAGTGAGAAAAAGGGAGATTTCCATTGTAGCTTTTTTATATGGTGAGAAGAAAAAAAGGGGCTGTTTACAGTGCATGTACATGTAGTTTTCAAAAAGGAAAAAGAAAAGAAATAGTATAGAAAAAGTAAAGGAAAAAAAAAAGGAAAAGCAAAAGAAGTCAGTAGAAGGTTGGAGAGAATTTTTGTTTCATCAGCAAGAAAACAACAATGCAACATGAAAATATATATGTAATTTTGCTACAATAATCTGAAAATCTCTTTTGTAAAAAAAAAATGCTAACTTTTTGATGAAATGGCATGATAAAAAGTCTGTTTGAATGGCTACAAAACTATGCTAACTTTTTTTTTTTTAAAGTTGGGAATGCAAGCTATGCCCCGCCCCCCCGCCCCCGCCCCCCACCAAAAAAAAAAAAAGTTGGAGGAATCCCTATTTAGGAATGCTACTTCAAAGGTCTACCATGCATGTGTTTAAGTTTCTTGGTTTTGCCATGTTGAGTTTTTTTTTTTTTTTTTAGATTACTTGTTTGTATGGTACTAGCTCAAAGCTGGTTTTTGTTGTCTGAAAAACGATTTGTTTCTCTTTTTATTTTGTGTCATTAGACAGCTTCAATTACTGAAAAGATTTCATTTGTGTACATACCTTCCCCTGGTAATCTTTAAAACTCATGCATCTCTTTCTAATATTAGGAGGAGTACATGAACATGGAAACACTAGAGCACCGGTTGCAAACTTCATTGAGTCCTGAAAGTTAGTGTCATCCACTCCCGGTTGCAAACTTCTTTGAAGTTTTTAATTGAACAGAACCAATTGCACATTGGCTATTTCTTTACAGAGACTGTTTGGTGTTGGTTGTTTCTCTAGGCCTTAAAAATATCATTATTCTTATCTATATTTTATTTTATTCTTCTATCCTTAGGCCAATTTGCCTATAGATATTTTTGGTATGTAAGCAAGGGAGAAACCATGACTCAATATGAAGTTAATGGACTTGAGGTTGAGTTCCTCTTTAATACTGTGAATGTAACAGATTATTAAAGAATTTAATGTAACGTGCTATGAATAATCATGACATAACCATGATGTGTAGTTTAGTATTTCTATTTTTGGTATTAAAATAAATGCTTCTTAATTGTTTTTCTTGGGTATCTACTTAGTTGTAACTGCTGCATTTTTACTACTCATTGCTTTGCAGCTTCGAGCTTTTTCAGCGGTAACAAGCTTCTCATCAATGGTAGCCAAGGCTAAATGAACTTGTGAAGTGCTTGGAGGAATCCCTATTTAGGAATGCTACTTCAAACACCCAGATCCATAGCTTGACTGGCAGACTGAGTGGAGATACCTCGTTTCAACACTTGAGGTCTTGGTATCGATCCCTAGTGAGGGTGGCTAACATGGAGTGTGTGTACTGACATGGGTGTGTACTAACAAGATAACCCCCCCCCCCCCAAAAAAAAAAAAGTAATGCTACTTTAAAGGTCTACCATGCATGTGTTTAAGTTTCTTGGTTTTGCCATGTTGAGTTTTTTTTTTTTCAAGATAGATTACTTGTTTGAATGGTACCAGCTCAAAGCTGGTTTTTGTTGTCTGAAAAATGATTTGTTTCTCTTTCTATTTTGTGTCATTAGATAGCTTCAATTACTGAAAATATTTCATTTGTGTACATTCCTCCCCCTGGTAATCTTTAAAACTCATGCATCTCTTTTTCCTATTAGGAGTACATGAACATGGAAACACTAGAGCACCGGTTGCAAACTTCATTGAGATCTGAAAGTCAGTCTCATCAAACCGGTACATGAACGACCTCAAGTTTATTGATGATTTTTTTTTATTTTCTTCATTGTTAACTTTACTAAGGAGTTTGTTCTCATCTTAATCAATTTATAGTCTCGGAACTTTACTAAGAAAATCTGAATGCAAATATGTTCTTTAAGATCTGGAAGTTGTGGCTTTCATACCATGTTTATGCCAGTTTCTAGTATGGTAGGCAACCTGCTGAGGACAGTGATGGCGACTATTACAGGGATTCAAGTAGTGATGGAAGCAATGATTTTGAGCTTGAAGGAGGGTTCAAATATACAAGGGAGCGATCGAACCGTCATCATCCTGCAAGTGAGGTTGCGTGTAGAATGGACACACTGTCTTTGTGAGAGAAGCATGTTGTTATCCAAGAAGGCTTTTCGATCTGGTGCAGCTTGTGAAACGATGTCTATATTTTGTTCAACAACAAGGTTTGAAGAATGTGAGTGCTCTTCTTTTAAGCATGGTTAATCTGGATCTTTTTACTAGATGTTACATATACTTCTCTATTACTTCTTTGCATTTTCTTTCGACTTTGGTACATTGTACTTTCATAAAAGAAGCATGTTGAGACTGAACTACAATCCAACCTCAATGATAAAAAAGATTGCTGGATTGGTAAGCATTTTTCTATCATTGGGAATAGAAAATCCTGACGTTTATTTCTCTGAAAGGGTATTTTTCTCATCATTTATGCTTCTTTAGAATTGATTCTTAGTTATCATTCTATGTATTTCATTTTTAACCACCCAGTCAATGTCCACCAATTCATTGGTCAGATAATTAAAATAATCTTTTTTTTTTGGTTAATGATACATTTGAATTGGAATATTTTATTTGGATAGTTTAATTTGAATTTCTTGTATGACAGGTATTCAATTTTTAAGAAATTTGAAAGTCCTTGCATACCATCCATCACACTCTATCAGAGTATTGGAGTTCTTCTCTTGTACAATTTTTAGATAGCTAAAAAAAGACTCAATGATGCCGGTCACAGGTAGTCCATGCAACAAAGACTTTTGGTCTATGATGGGATTCTTGAAGTAATCATTGATTTGCTTTGACTAAGGTGACCTTCTAGAAAATCTCTCTAAGCTTTAATTGAGGTGACCTTTTCTAACTCCACTAAAAGTCCACCAACATCTATAACATGTACTTCTCGTTAGTGTATACATGTTCATTTCTTTGATACAAATAGTCCAATCTACTTGAGGTGGCCCACCAGGTCAACAATACCAATCACAATATGTGTTTTCCATGTGAACTGAAGGGAGTGAGCTGCAGAGAAGAGAATCATACAAATGTTCCTCTTAAACTAAAGATCAATTCATTATGGAGCAGAGAATTTTGTGATGAGAGTAGGCCTATGAATCCATTCAGGCAGATAGGTGTGTGTTATATCAGAGCCGCTCATCACGACATCTCACAATTTAAATGGCATGTCTTAGAAATCAGTTCGTATGTATACAAGATAAATGCATTGTTAATAGGATCAATGGCCCACATTAAACACACACATGTAGCTTACCTGATGGTCAGCTTGGCCCGATCCTTGGTAGAAAAGAATATTCCTAGTGGGGATGGCTTGACATCTTCACACTGGAGCTAGCATGTCTCTTGTCACATCTTATTTCCATGGAATTTTTTGTGGTAACATAAGGAAATTTTGGGAACCAAACCTGGCATCCCACTAATAATACTACTCCAAGGTGAACACCATTTTCTAGCGATTACATTCCTACCTTTTCAACATGGAATTTAATTCTGTATTCACCGAAGTTGTTTATAGGCATTCTCATCTCGTGTAAAGTCATCTTAGGGAACATGCTGTAAATGTAGGCAATGTCGTTATTGGTTGTACATGGTTATGTCTTTCAATGCCTTTTTTTCTGGGCTAACAAAACATCGATTGTTATGATGCAAGAACCGGGAGTAGCTGAATCTGAGTTTGCTATGATTGATATGGGAACACTCATCAAGAAATTTCTTAATCTTCGCAATCCGGGTCCTCTAATTGTACCTAAAGGAGCTCTTGCAAAATCGCCTCCCGAACCAATTACCTTGCCTCCATGGTTGTGTGAAGAGGATATTGATTATTATGTCAGTAAATTCAACAAGTCAAGCTTTACTGGAGGACTGAACTACTACTGAAATATAGATCCGTATGTTTTCTACCAACTTCTTTTTAATTGTTATAAGTTGCTGATTTGAAATATGTCTCTTATTAGAATGACTACTTATCTATGTTTTCCATGTGAATAAAATGCCTTTTCCCCCCCTATTTTGATGCAAGCAGTTCTGACCCCATAGTTCAAAAACCCAAAAACTTGACTCACCAAATGTCCCATTGGGTTGGGTTGACTCGATGTCTCAAGATGACTCGACTCAATATTTAAATATATAAATTAAAAGTGTTTGGAGTTGTTATAAATACTTGAAACATTTGACAGGGATAAAGACTTTTCTTTTATTTTGTTTGGTTTTCGTTGCTGAATTTGATTCATGGTGAATGGACTTGTAAACTAGAGAAACATGGTAATATATTCTAGTAGACTGGTTGTGAGTTGTAGAAAATAGGTTTGCAGAGGCCAAGGATCATATAATTTCTCAATTTTCCAGTGCATTTAGGGGTCATTTGGATGCCTGGAAGTTTTATTAGTTGTCAAGGGTTTAGAGGCAACCCACTCAAAGGTGGTGTTTGGACAAAAAATTTCACCTGTAAGCGAGTTACAAGTTGTAAGTCACTCACAACTTTATAGTGCATTTGAATCCTGAGTAAAAGAAGTGATTTCACTTGTATGCAACTTGTATGCAAAAGAAGTGATTTCACTTGTATGCAAAAGAAGTAATTTCACTTGTATGCAACTTACAATGGCCATGGGATGGAGGAGTTCATCCCTCAAAGGACATCAGTTTATATCAGTCAACACGATCTTCATATTGGGGAAATGACAGTGAGAGAGACAAGCCTTCTTGTTTCTTGATGCTTTTGAGTCGTCTCTTTCTTTTTTGTTGCTCGAAGGCTCTTCAATGTATTTTGTGGCAATGTTGCTCTCGGTTATCTTTGCATATAATTGAAACTATTTGAATTTAAATTTCTTGTTTTGGAGGTAAGAAGTCTCTGTCAAAGATTAGCTTATTTGTAAATGAAGACTGGATTACTGCCATTTATTCTTGGAAGTCTTTGTCAATGAGCTTTCTCTTAGAATTATCTTTCTTCCTTTTTTTAATTCATGTAGGAGATACACAAAGTTCTATGGCACTTCCAAAAGATCAGCGGTTGACGTGGTATATATGATGCTTTGATGAATATGTATATTTCTAGGTTGTATTTGAACCTTTATTGCGAATTCTAATCATCCTGGAAATTGTTACTTGTCACTTTATCAAATGCAAGCCACCAATTTCTAGTTTATCTCCTAGATGATATAATTCAATAGCCTTAAGTATTCTTCCAACTTGATTTTGAATATTGAGAAAGAATCAAAGATTCCATTAAAATTGTTACTCATTGGCTATGTTGTATTATAACAAGATTAATAAATTGTTGAAAAGGGGAAATACCTACCCAGTATTCTTAACTACACAGACTGCCCTTATTCCTGGCCTTTTGTCGCTTGCCACTCTATGCTGGTGCCATCAAGAGCGTTTCCAAGAAGCCTGTGCTAGTTCGTTAGGTGTAAGGGTTAAGCAGGCCATGAAACGTGACGCTGTAGATAAGGTAGCTGCAGTGAAGTACCAGCAGCACTTGCAAATGTTGGACCGCAAGTGATCTTATTTTACTTTCCCATCAGCAAAAGGTTACCATGAAGGTGCTTTCTTGTAAGTATTCAAACATCAAATACATTCTATGTACAGGATTTCACTAGTTGAGATGTCGATTTGCATTTTTAGACCAACCTTTTGAAATAGTTGAGACATTTTATTAGGTTGATGTAGCTTTGGGTTTCAGTGATGCTTTGTCTTGGAACACCAGACCTACATGTATTAGCGTAGATGAGTTAATCATTCACAACAGATACTTGTAATGGTAATAGGCACCATTATTATAATTTTTTTTTTTTAAAAAATAGAAATTATCTACGGGTATTAGTGGTAGTGATTGTTCTAAAAACCATAGCTATTACTAACTTCAGCAATGTGCTACGGATTTCGTTGTACTTTTAGCTAAAGATATTATCCGTAGCTGTATGTACATTTCGCTATAGAAAGTATAGCTACGGATTATATCCGTAGCTATTGATAACTATTGCTACATATTTAAACCGTAGCCATAACTTTTTAACCTTTAGCTACACCACCAATTGCTACGGTCGTGCTACGGACTATAACCATAGCAATAGATCTTTAGTTACGGTTTTTATCCGTAGCTTTACCCCTTTTTCTGGTAGTGCTTCCTCAACCAGAAGTTGAGGTTGATTTGTAAGTTGATTCACAACCATCACTTTTATTAACTCAGAGGACCTCAAGTGGTGTCTAATCTTGTGATGGGTAGTCAGCCCTTCAACTAATCCTCCTTCACTCAAGAGACGTAAAGTGTTATCACCGACCCGCTTGGGGATGAAACACTCTCAGCCCTCAAGTTCAGAAACTAAACTAAACCTAAAACTAGAGAGAGACTAAAAGAGATCTAGAATGAAAAGAGAGAGAATTAGAAAGAGGCTACCGGATTGGAGATTTCTATGTTAGGATCCTACAAAACAAAAAAGCAAGTTAGTTTTTAAAAACAAAACAAAAAGTTAGTCCTAATTTTAACCTAATTCTAAAACCAATTAAATTCAGAAAAATGTAGTCGTAGTCCCCGGCAATGGTGCCAAAAAATTATGCACAACCCCAAGTATAGGGTCGTGATGTAGTAATAATTATCTCGGTAAGATTGAGGTCGAATCCACAGGGACTAATCTCATACGTTTCTGAAAGTAACTAGAAGTAGAAGAAGATGTAAATCTAAATCTGAACAATTGGAAAGAGTAATTGTGAATGATGTTATTGAAACTTGTGAATTTAAAGGCAGGAACTAGGGTGCTAAGGATCCACTTGTAGCTTTTGGGATGCTACCTTACTTGATTCAAGAGATCTAATTGGAATCAGAGTCTTATCTTATCCAGTTGGGAAAGAGAGATGGTCAAATCTCTGAACTTCTCATTGATCTAGCCTCAATAGAACAATATTGTGGGTAGAGTTGGGCAGAAAGGGAACAATCTAGTGGATCCGACCCGATCTACCCCGATCCGACCCGAACAGATCCGAACCGAAGGCCAAGATCTGGTCGGATCGTGCTGGCCCAATAAGATCCGACCGTTAATTAGATCGATTTCGGATCAATGGTCAACCTGGACCAACTCGATCTAAAATTCGATCTGAATGGATCTGATCCGATTCAATTCGATTCTATCCGCTCACTGTTTATTCACCATTGTTTCCTGTAATGTTGTCCACTTGAGATTGGGATATACCTCCTTTTTTTTAATACCATAAAATGATCTAGAAAAATAGATGGATGACATGAATGAAGTAAATACATCATGGTGGGGCCCATAGAGCACTGACTTAGCATCCTTTGACTAGTGGGATGGGGAGTACCCAATCTATCTTCTCACACGGCTCGAGGTTCCTTGAGCAGAGCTCCTTGACGACAAACAAGCCTATCACGTTCTTGCTTGGGATGTTAGGTGGGTCCCATCATGATGTTTGTAATAAATCCACACTGTCCATCCATTTTGGGAGCTCATTTTAATACATGCTGTTAAAAATGAAGTATATCCAAGACTCAAGTGGCCCTTACGAGAGGAAACAATGTAGATTCAATGACCATCTTCCTTTGTTTTCCCTCTCGTCCAGCACACGTCAGCGTTGGATCCACCTATTTTTTGGTATCATGTCCTAAAAGGAGCCCTCACAACTGATGGACGGCGTGGATTTCTTACAAATATCACTGTGGGCCCACATAGCATAAAATCCATGTCCCAAGGAAAAACCTTGGGATGCGGATCAGCAGGTGTACCACGCACCAGCAAAGCTGGTTTGGCGTGTTACCGTCAGCAAGTTATGTGGGTCCCATCATGAGGTATGTGTTATATCTAAACCATCCATCCACTCGGCAGGCTCGTCTTAAGGCTTGACCTGAAAAATAAGATAGATCTATAGATCAAGTGGACCACGCTATAAAAAGCAGTGGGATTGAACATTTACTATTGAAACTCTTTGAAGGTCAAGAATATTTGATCCGAACTGTATATAACCCGATCCAACTCGATTTCTTAGACCGAGTTGAACTTGGTTCGAGTCAGGCCAACAATACAATGGATCGGATCAGTAAGAGCACCCAGACTCGGTCGCGGATCTGATCGAGTTCGGGTCAGGTACTAAAAACTTCAGATCAAGTCGAGTTAGGCCCAATCCGATCCAACTCGACTCGATGCCCACCTCTAATTTTGGGGATTGGAAGGGATTCCATCACCTAACCATGCTCAAGAGACTACGTCAAACAACAAGATTTACTAATCCAACAATCTTAGATAAGAAAGAAGATATTCAAAGCTATTGCAGATTCAATTGTAATTTGAGTTATAACAAACCATTGAAAACTGAAAATATTCCTTAAAATTAACTAGAAATCAATGAAGTTCAATATAAACATGAATCAAAGCAAAATAAACATTCCAATCATGCTACAAGCTTCACCTCTTAGCCCTAACTATGAGATTTAGCCAACTATAAACATGATTGAACTAAGAACTCTTAAGAAAAACATAAAAACAAACTAAGGAAGAAGAAGAAAGACTCTTGGCGGCGGCTCTCCACGCTTTTTCTCTACTCCCTAAACCCTGGAAGATGCTTTGGAGTATCCTAACACTCCCATTTATAGTTGGGGAACTCTAACTTTCACACCGAGTTGGAAAAGTCTGGAAACTGCCTCAAATTTATGCAGTCCGCGTGAAATCTGCGTAACCTTAGATGTGTCAAACGCAATCTTCAACGGGTCGATGGTCATCTTCGACTAGTCGAGTGGAATCTTTGACTAGTCGAAGGTCACACGAATTTGAAAGATAATGTTTCTGGAGTCCGAGTCGAAGTTTCTTTGACTAGTCGAGCCAGATCCAGGGTTGGTTAAGCCAGAGCTTAGGCGCTAGTCAAGAATCACGCAAATTCTCTTCTAATCTTCAATTTTCTTCATTTCTCACTTGGTTTCCTTGGATCCTTGGCATGTGAATTCTTCAATCTTGGTCTCCTAAGATCCATCCTTTTCTTTGGTGATTCTTAAGCATGGAATCCATGCTTTTAACATTCTTTTCAATCTAAGCTCTCAGATTCACCTTATAACACAAACATGTATAAAATATACCATTAAGCAGTATCATGTTCATAAAACCAATATATAAGTAGGGGAAAATGTGCAATATTTGACACTCAACAGCCTTAGATATTAAGTCCAAGTTATTATGTAAGACCCCGTCTATTCCGTATGACTTTCTATGCTTATGTACACAATGATCAACACCCTTAGCTAAACCTGGATTGGCCATTCATAGTACACGCCCAACTGAACGGAACCTTAATACCCCGAAATCTATTTCATATCGACCGCTCCGTCGCCACGATCATGGAGGTACAACCCGTGCATCTATACAATACTTCGTTAGTGAGATACACCGCGAAGAATCATTAGTGTATCATGTGTGCAAGGCACCATGTATTCCATTCCACACATATGCACAACAGATATCATACACACATGCACATGACACACATGGGTGAGATAATCTCTACCCATGTGTGTGATGTCACACACCCATACCTCCCATCTCTCATGTGCTCCCCGAAGTCAACACCTCTCCATTCCATACCCTATGTATGACATCATCACACCATGCCATCCCATACTCTTTTAATCTACCATTAATTATAAATTATGAATTAATTGTTATAATCTTAGTCTAAGCTAACTAAGATCACATTAATTGAATTTAACCACATTTTAACAATTTCTCTACATATATCCCTTCATTCCTTAACATTTCACCATTTTTGTACACAAAGAGAGAGAGAGAGAGAGAGAGAGAGAGAGGGAGAGAGAGAGGAGTGATCTTGGTGGGCCATCAAGTCCATCAATCCCATCCCTTCCATCCATCTCAACCATCCATCTAGTCCATTAAGGTGAGTACACCCCCCTGCACTCTTATGGTTTGTTCTCTTTTTGATTATTTAGATAATTAATAGTGGTGATGATTTAATGATAATGATGTGATCAATGTTGTGGATGTATAGGAGAATACATATAAAAAAATGACTAATAGTTGATGATGAAGATAGTATGATTTATGGTGAAGATAATTGTAATAATGATGATGATGCTATTAATGGTGTGGGTGCATAGGAGAAAATATATACAATCGATTTATTAGGGAGTTGATGTGGGACCCATTGATAGTGGACCCCACCAAAATGTTGGTATGACATCCAAATCATCCAAGCATTGGCCCATTAGGTTGGCCAAAGTCACACGCACACCCATGCACACATGTACACATGATGTATGTGTTAGATTCAAGGCGTCTATCCATCTCCCCTGATCATTCTAGGTGGGACACACCAATAAATAAATAAAATCAAGCAAATCAAAGGTTCAGGCGGACCACACTTTTGTGTTGCTTGGTATTTTGATCATGGATCTTCATGCTCAGGTATTATATATATATATATATATCAGTCAAAAATCTTCCTTGTGGTGCGCCAAACTCGGGACTTGATGTATGGAAGTCGAGTGCCAGATTCAGGGCATCACGGAAGCTGTCCGTCCCCAGATTTGGGGCGTGACATATGTCATCAATACTTGGACATGTACACTACATGAATTTGGCCAAGCTATACTTAAAAAACTTGGTGAGAAGACTACCTATGATTAAAAAGAAAGAGAAGATTGTATGTGGTGATTGTCTCAAGGGCAAACAAATTAAAGTTAGACACAAAAAGATAACCATCATAGCAACTTCCAAAGCACTTAACTTGCTATATATGGATCTAATGGGTCCCACCAAGGTTGAGTGTCATGGTAAAAAGAGATACTTCCTTGGTAGTGGTAGATGATTACTCTAGATTTACTTGGGTCGCTTTTCTTCGGGAGAAATCTGATGCATTTGATGAATTCTTGAAAATGACTAAATGACTCCATAATGAAAATGGATACTGTATTAAAAGAATAAGGAGTGTTCATTGGGAGGGGGGGGGGGGGGGGGAATTTGAGAATGAGAGATTCTAAAAATTCTGTGATCAAAATTGAATTCAACATGAATTCTCAGCCCCCAAAACACGACAACAAAATGGAGTAGTGGAAAGAAAGAACCAGGTGTTGTAAGAGATTGGCTCACTAATGATTAATAGCAAAAACATGGCTAAAAGCTTTTGGGCTGAAGCTGTCAACACCGCCTGCTACATAGTAAATCGAGTATATCTTAGAGTAGGTTTAAACAAAGCTCCGTATGAGTTATGGTGTGGAAAACCACCTATTGTCAAGTATTTTCATGTCTTCGCTAGCAAATGTTATATACTTAAAGACAGAGAACACCTAGGCAAATTTGACTCTAAAAGTGACGACGGTATTTTTCTTGGATACTCACTGAACAGTCGTGCTTATAGAGTATATAATTGAAGGACACTCACTATTCAAGAAACTATCAATGTGGTTGTTGATGACCAACTTTATGATGATAATGGTCCTTCAATTGATATAGAGGATGATGTGGAACCTTGTATAACAAACACATCTAATGACAAATCCATCTCCTCTTTGATCCTCAGTCATCCAGTAATATACCTTTCATTAAGGATTATCCTCTAAATCAAATCATTGGAGATCCTAATGAAGGTTTAAAAACTTAACGACAACTTGAGGGTATTTACAGTCATTTCTGCTTCACCTCAAAGATTGAATCGAAGTAAGTTATAAAAGCTCTACAAGATGAATTCTGGATTGCAGCAATGTTGAGTGTTAAATATTACATATTTTCTGTAAGGCCCGTATCCTAGTCCACAACATTCCTTAGACACCCACAATCCTCTCTGTTGAATTCTGGTGAACCACGACCTATAATCGGCATTTACACGTGATCCTAAGTCGCATCCTGTAGATCTGAGTCAACTTGACCCGAGACTTGTACCATTGTGACCGTGCCATTACTGCGGTTCTAACGCCGCGTCTTACACACCGATACGATACCCAGGCCAAGAATTGTGGGCCCGTGTTCATCTCAAGAAAAATGCCGCACATTACGAATTTCGAGAGAATCTCTACCCAATCCATCACATCAATCAATCAATACTAGTCAAGTACACCTCCCATCACAACTCATCCCTCTCTTACACAAGCCATCCCCAAAGTCAACCCTCATGTCACTCACACCCATCACTCACATGCATCACTCACCCATCCCTTTTCATCCCATCACCTTTCTCTCTCTCTCTCTCTCTCTCTCTCTCTCTCTCTCTTTCTCAATTCATTTCCTAAGTAACCCAAGGGAGAAAATGTCCAAGCTCTTCCCAAAGAGAGACAAGTGTGGCCCACTTCCTACCCCCTCATCTCTTATCCCAACCTTCAATCTTCATCATCCTCCATCTAAGTTGAAGCCAAGGAGCTAAGAAAGCCATAGAACAAAGAAGATTAGCAATCGGTGGCTATTTTATAGGCTTAGATTTATTTTTTGATGATGGGCCAAGTGGGGCCTACCGATTGATGGTATTGACTCACTTTGGATACTAGTTGTGGCCGATGGCCCACCATGATTCATATGATCATCCCATGATGGGGCCATTCTCCATGGACCCCATCATGATGTTTATTTTTTCCCATTCATGGAAAGGTCATCTAAACCATGCATCTTTGGTGGAGAAGGAGTCGCCATCGTTTATTTTGATTGGTGGGCCCACATGAAATGGGACCCACTTGATGTATGTATTGTAATTGCTAGAGGAGTTCATAGTGGCGAAGCTCCTCTGCTACATGTTTCTCTCTCTCTCTCCTTTCCTCATTGTGGGCCACCTTGATGTACGATATATCCAAACCATCCATCTAGTGGGCCATCTCCGCTATCCAACCGGGGCCCACCCTTGCTGTCCGTTTGGACAGACCTTGATGAAGGGAAAATACAAATATCATCTTGATTCAAACGAGTGGGGTCACGCTAACGTGGACCCCACTTGATGTGTTGTATATCCACGCCGTCCACCTAGACAGTGTGGCTCACTAGGATGTACATATCCAGGCCGCCCGTCCAGGGTGGACGCTGGATCTGTTATTAAAAAAAAAGATAAAATAATAAAAATAATAAACTATATGCATATTATATATATATATGTATGTGTGTATCTGGTGGGCCACCTCTGTGGGAGCGGATTGACTGGTGTATCCACATCAACTATATAGATGTTGTATTGACGTCCGCAAGTTCAGTAGGTCTTATCATGATGTATTGTTATATCTAAACCGACTAGCCACATGTGGCCATCCATGTGGGACCACTGTAATAATGTATTTTATTCCCACCATCCCGGACCACAGTGATATATGTGTTTTATCTACACCGTCCATCTAACGGTGTGACCCACCATGGTGCATGTGATTATCCACATCGTCCACTATTTGGGATAGTGGGAATCCCACCTCTGACGTATGTGTTATCAACATTGTCCGTCCAACAGTTTTGTGGGACCCCCACCTTGGTGTATGCGTTTCATCTTCACCGTCCATTTGCTAGATGTCCAGCTGGGCCTAGACACTTGTGGGTTGTCCATGCTAACCCATTGTATGAGGCCCATTGTGATGTATTTGAGGCCCATGAGATGTGGCCCATTGTGATGTATGAGGCCCATGGGTTATGGCCCATGTGATGTATATGAGGCCCGTGTGCGAGGCCCATTATGATGTATATGAGACCCATTATATGTGCGAGGCCCATTATGATTATATGAGGCCCATTGTATAAGTGAAGCCCATTATGTGTGTGAGACACACCATGATGCATGTGTTATATACACACCATTTATCCATTCCTAGGTCTTGGGCCCCACCACCTCATGCAGGCCCACCATGTATGAGTGATGGGCATGCGCTATCCATCCATTTCCTAGATAAGTGAAGGGTCGAGAGCCCCATTATAATTTCGATTCTGATCCCAAATGGGCCATGCCTTAGGAGCAATGGTGGTTAGATGTCCACACTGTAAGAGTAATGATGGTTAAATGTCCACATTGTAACTCTCCCTAGGGCCCGTTGTTAGTCCCATTCTCATCTCTCTTAGTGGGCTAACCCAAACCGTTGGGCCCCCATTAATAATGGTGATTCCCGCCATGCCCTGTAATACTGACCAAATTTTGAAGCCCACCTTGTGTTCACACCAGGCCTTCCATAGAAAGGTGGCCCATCTAGATGCATGTTTTGCCCAAGTTTAGTGACCATACCCAAGGCCCACTTAGGTGTTGAGCGGGCTACCCAATCTGCTTGGAAGGACACATAGTCCTAGGTGTGGGTACTCCACCAAACCCACTTTGTGTCTATATTGGGCTACCCATAGGAAAGCCCAGTTTATTACATGATATAGAGATTTAGGAAGCCTAATTGTTCGCCCTGTTACCTCGCCTTGTGAACTCACCTTGTCATATACCCACTTGACACACCACAAGAGGTGTATCCTACCCTTGTACCCATTTACTAAGACCTTGTGACATATACATATCATCCGCACCGTCCATCTCTTTGTTAAGACAAGTGTGAGGTCCATCTTGGACATTAGTGTATCATCTAGGCTATTCGTTGTTTAGTACATCATCACCCACTGTCGTATATAGAAGAATATGTAGTATCAGATTTGGTATATCCACTATGTAGAACCTATCCCGACGTATGGACTAGACCCGTTGTCCCCATCTTGGATCATGTAGAGCCTTAGAAGGCTAACATAAGACATACCACGTAGGCTCCTATAGTTGTAGAAGGAGCACGTCGTTCAGTTTATACTCATAATATGTGACAAGCCGATGATGGTCGATTGTGGAGTATTGTTGTCTACCCTATTAGATAATCATGCCTATATACTTTATTGCATCATGATACATGTCCATGCGCATCATACGTATGCTTGTTATGAAGAATGAATGATCATATCATATGACATTAGGTTGGTTTATTATTGGACTTATTGTGTGATGAAGTTGCCCCACATGATTGTGCAGTACGCACAGGATTGTTACATGACTGATAGCGTGATTCATGCATCTCACATTTGTGTGACATAACTATTGTAAGCCCTAGCGATATCAGGGTTGTAACCTCCACAGGCATATCGTGGATGGCTAGATAGGACACTGGAAATCTTTTTCTACATGGGGTGTTATACATGTCCCTGGGTGAAATTCTCCAAGTCCTCTTGGTACCTGAGGACATTTTAATGTTTAGACTGAGTGGATGTAAGAGTGTTAAGTGCCAAATACTGGGAGGTCGTGCTTCCCACTGTGTCGTAGTCGGTTGGAAGGGGGTGTAGCCTTACCTGTCCGAGGGAGTAGGAAATGTTAGGCTGAGTCTGATCAGCTCATAAATGGGTCTGCTATCGATGAGCTAAGTCGATATTAGTGGGTGGATAATGAGGTCTCTTCCACTTACCTAGTTGTGCGCTTGATGGGCGGTAAGCTGGCGTAGAGTGTATTAGACCCCGGTGATGATCCCAGAGATGTACGGTACTGATATGTGGACTTACTGAGTAGGAGTTGTATACTCAGTATTTAATTGATTGATTCCTTCATTCACTATCCACTCAGGCTGATGGTGTGCAACTAATTTGTTATGTGTACCTTTGTAATTGCCTGGATTTCGGTTGGGGCGCGCAACCAACCTAAGTTCAGGAGTTTACCACATTGAGTCTGGCTATCCAAATTTAGGTATGGGACTAGTTTGGATAGAAGTTCCTTGTGATGAAACCCACAGCTTGTGATACCACATACTGTCATCCCGATTACACACCTCCAGGTTTATCATTTCTTTTGCATTTGCATATTGCACTGCACCCTCAGCTTATGACATTAGGTTTACTATGATTCTGCACTGTACGACCTAGATATGACATTTGGCTTACTATATCTCCGCATTGTGTTGTCGATTTACATTGTTTCCTTAGCATATATCTTTGCCTTATTATGTCTTTGCATCGCATAGTCTGGATAAGTCTGATGGTATTGAAGGAATTACCAGTATTTCTGGTTACTCTAATATCTATATGCATGGCATGTGCATTGCACATACATACACCACCCTCTAAGCTTTCTATAAGCTTATGCATGATCATTGCGTGCAGGTGACATTAGGTCGCAGTAGCATTGAGGTAGGAGCGTGCAAGTCGAGCTTTGTGGAGATTTTATTTATTCATGTATTTCCTTTTGTAAGTGTCATAGTTTATAGCCCTTTGTGGTTGTCAAATTTGTGGTGCCAAAGACACTGTTATGAAGCTTTCAAGTTCAACCTCAAGATCTCAAGAAGCTTTCAAGTTCAATCTTAAGATCTCAAAAAGCTCTCAAGTTTAAACGACAGCAAGACTTCAAGCTCCATTACTTTCAAAGGTCACTCGTCTCCAAAGTTTTAATGTCCTTACTCCACTATTGAGGTATGACTGACCTTAGGTTGACCTTTAGAGTAGGCCATTTTGGATACATAATTCATATGTTTTATATAAGTGAGTTTGGTTTGTTCTAAGATTAGTCATGAGCTTTGTTTGACTAGTCCTAGCACTGCTTCGACTTGTCTAAACATTTCCTGGATCAGTCGTAAGTTTGTTACAAAAATCAGAAATTTTTTGTTAGGCTTTGACTAGTCCTAGGGACTGTTCGACCAGTCATAGGAATAGTGTCGATTGCATCTTTGACCAATCATAGACCTACGACTCAAAGAACAACATTGAAATTCGGCCACCTATGACCAGTCGAAGGGATCCTACGACCACTCGAAGGAGACCTACGAGTAGTCGTGAAACTGCCAAATCTTATCATGCCCGAATTTTCAAATATCTGTTGGTTCTACGACCAGTCATAGAGGTCCTTAGACTAGTCGAAGATGTGATTTTCTCACCTATAAATAGAGCACGAATCTCAGAATAAAATAAGCAATTTAAGTTAATTTAATTCGGTCTTCTGAGAGATAAGTCGGTGCTCCATTTAAGCTAAGTGTGCATATTTAATATTCTCTTTCTTTATCTTTGTTAATTGATTTTGTTTCTTGCATTCCAATCTAATCTGAAAAGAGGAATTGTTATTTTCCTTTTTCTGGAATCAAAATCAATTAGAGCTAGCCCTTTTGTTTTAATTTAAAATCTATTAGAACTTAGAACCATTATAAAGTGAGTATTGGACATTGAACTTTGACATTCAAATCTCTATCCGACTTGGTTCTTCTAGGCTGCTACAATGAAGGAGAAAATCAGGTATTTTACAATTTATGTAATTTACATTGTTTGGTTTTATTTGAGGTTAACCAGAAAAATCTCAAAGTTGTTGGTTATCTGAGGAGAGCCAAAAAACTCAGAAGTGAGGGTTTTTTGAATTGTGTAAGCCCTTTCAAAAAGACATAATTGTGCAGGTTTTGGGTGAACTTGTGAAAACCTATTTGATAGTGAACGCTAATATCCCCTGTGTGAGGATATTAGGAGTGGAGTAGCATTCTGTGTGGTTGTTGTTTAACAGTTGGTGAACACATAGGCGAACCACTATATTTCCTATATTTTATTATTCAGAATTGTGAAATGTTTGTGTGAATGTGAATGTTGTAAATTTTACATTTCAAGCACAGTGGGGAATGTTGTAACAACATTATATTTTTTCTATCTCGTTATTACGTTGAGCTTTAGTTTCTCTATTTGTTCTAGAAATAAGGTTGTCCTACCATAAACTTTGGTTTTTAGTGTAAAGTTGTCCTTAGAACAATCTTTGTTTCTATTTCTCTATTTTAGGTTGTTTTCCATTCCTATTATGTGATTGGTGTATAGTGCTATCTATTCTTTATTTCATATTCCGCCGTATTTAAATTTTAATTTGGCATAGTCCTATTCACCCCCCTTTAGGACATATAGCTTGGCCATTTCAAGTGGTATCAGAGCCTAATAGCTCGCTCTTATTGCTTTTTATTTGGATTTAATTCCTGAGCTAACGATTTAAGCTATATATAAGATGTTAAATTTTGATAGCCTATCAATCACTAGGCCTCCACCCTTTGATGGCTCCAACTATGCCTATTGGAAAGCCAGGATGAGGATCTTCCTCAAATCCATGGATGAAAGTGTGTGGCTATCCATAGTGAATGAATGGACCCCTCCTACCACTGAAGTAACCGGGATTGATGGTTTAAAATCTATGAAAATTACATTGTATTTCTCTTGGACCACACTTCAGAAAACTGAGAGTAGTGTAAATGTTAAAGCACTAAATGCAATTACTTGTACACTATCACCGGATGAATTCAAAAGAATTATATCCTGTGATTCTGCAAAACATGCTTGGGATATACTGGAAATGACACACGAGGGTACTTCAATTGTCAAGAAATCTAAGATACAAATCCTCACAACTAAATTTGAGAAAATACATATGGAAGAAAATGAAATGTTCATGGACTTCTATACTAGATTAAATGACATTATAAACTCTATATTGGGTCTAGGCGATAAAATTCCTGAAAGCAAGATATGTGCTAAAATACTACGCTCACTTCCCAAACGGTTCAATTCTAAAGTAACCGCAATCCAGGAACTTCGTGATACGAACAATATGAAGGTTGATGAATTAGTTGGCTTATTACAGACTTATGAGTTAACCTTTAAAGCTCCAAAAGGTAAATCTATTGCTTTAAAAACTTTTTAAAATGGTTTTCATGAAAATGACTTAAACTCTGATTTAGAAAACTCTGAGGATGATATGGCTCTTTTGGAAAAGAGATTTTATAAAAATTTTAAAAGTAAAAAGAGGGTTGATTTTTAAAAAGCATTTGATAAAAAGAAACCTAAACCTAAAACTAGAAAATCTTTAAAGACAGTCAATGTTACAACTGCCATGAGTATGGGCATTTGGCTAACAAATGTCCTAATAAGGGCAAGCCAAAAAAGAAAAGTATGATGGCTACTTGGGATGGGTCCTCTGATTCTGAAGTCTCTTCTAAATCAGAAGATTTTGAAACTGAGTCAGGGTGTGATGTTAAGGCCCTTATGACTCTAGCTAAATTCACTTTTTCAAATAATGATGACTCGACTAATGAAGAAAATCTGAATAGTGAATATGAAAATGAAGATGATCTTCAAGATGCTTACAATGCCCTATACAAGGAAAGTTGTAAAATTGCTGTGAAATTGAAACTTCAAAAAGAAAAATTTTCTAAACTTAAAGAAATTTATGAATCTCTTGTTTTAGAAAAGTCCCATATTTCAGACTGTTTTAAAAAGACCAAATGTGATTTAGATTTTAAAACCTCCCAGTTTGAAAATCTTAAATCTAAAAACAAACAACTAAAACATGAAGTCGAGTTTAAAGGAAACCTGGAAATATGCCCAAGGTGATCCTAAATTAGAAAAACTCTTATCTAGATCGAGAAAATGTGGTGATCGATCCAGTCTGGGCTGTGATAAGAGTGTTCCTCTTAAACCGAAGAATACTTCTCCCACGTTTATAAAGGGAGAGATCTTAAACTCAAAAGGGAAAGATCAAATGTTTTCTAAAAACTATAAATCTTTTCAAAAACCTAAAAGACATATCAACTACAAAAAGCAAAGCCAAAGTCCTTTGGCAGAAAAGATAGTTGATCTACTTAAGGAGCTTCTAAAGTCTATTCACTAGGTCATACTTATAACTCTTACAATCGAAAGAAGACCTACTATCCTCCTAAACCCAAAATGGTTATGAAATGGGTTCCAAAGGTCACTTGCTTGGTTGTCCACACCGCTTTCAAAGCAACAGGCCATTCTAAGTGATACAGAGATAGTGGATGCTCCAGGCATATGACAGGTGACAAGGCTTTATTCACCGATCTCAAAGACATGACTGACGGTTCAGTCACATTTGGAGATGGCAGCAACTGCAAGATTATGGGCCAAGGTACGGTTCAACTCTATAACCTTCCTTTGATTAAAAATGTGTTGTATGTTGATGGACTGAAACATAATCTTTTAAGCATATCTCAGATTTGTGATAATAACCATAGTGTACGGTTTTCTAATCAAAGCTGTGAGATTCTAAACAACAAGGGTTTAGTAATACTAATTGGACGTAGAACGTCTGAAAACTGCTATATTGTTAGTGAATCCAGCTCATATAATCAATCATGTTACATGGTCCAAACAGATGAGACTGATTTGTGGCACAAACGTCTTGGACATGTACACTACCGAAATTTACATAGATTGAGCAAATGGGAACTTATAAGAGGTCTACCCAATCTACAAAAATTAGATAAAATATGTGGTGAATGCCAGATTGGCAAACAAACAAGGAACCCACACAAAAAGGTGAATTCCAATACCACATCAAGACCACTCGAGCTTCTCCATATGGATCTAGTAGGACCTACCAGGACGAAAAGTCGAGGTGGCAAAAGATATATTTTGGTAATAGTAGATGACTTTACCAAATATATATGGGTTGTCTTCTTAAGGGACAAATCAGAAACCCTTGAAGAAGTAAAAAATGTTCTCAAAAGGATTCAAACTGAAAAAGGTTCTCAAGTCAGTAAGATTCGTAGTGATCATGGATCTGAATTTGAGAATAGCGGTTTGAGAAGTTCTGTAGCGACCAGGGAATATTACATGAATTCTCAGCACCCAAAACTCCACAACAAAATGGTATAGTTGAAAGGAAAAATAGAGTGCTTCAAGAAATGGCTAATGTCATGTTGAATAGTATGAAGCTCTCTAAGAATCTTTGGGTTGAAGCAGTCAATACAGCTTGCTATATTATTAACCGGGTTTACACTAGTAAAGGTAATAATAAAACGGCTTATGAAATGTGGTTCAATAAAAAGCCTACTATCAAATACTTTCGAGTTTTTAGTAGCAAGTGCTACATTTTATGAGATCGTGAACATCTGAGAAAGTTTGATATGAAGAGTGATGAAGGGATCTTTTTAGGATACTCTTTAAACAGTCGAGCTTATAGGGTTCTGAATAAAAGGACCGGTGTGATTCAAGAATCCATCAATGTGGTCATTGATGATCACTTAAACACACCAGTCTCAAGTTCAGATAATGATGAAATACTAGTAATTGATAAATCCGATACTTCATCTAATCAGACTGATTCTGAACTGAAGACTATTAAAGATCATCCAACCACACAGATTCTTGGAAACCCTCTCACTGGTGTTCGTACCCATAGACAACTTGAGGATATATGCAATTACGTATGTTTTACATCCTAGATAGAACCATCTAACATAAAAAAAGCTCTTACTGAAGAAAACTGGATTGTTGCGATGCAAGAAGAACTTAACCAATTTGTGAGAAATGATGTTTGGTATCTCGTACCTAGACCTAAAGATAAACACATCATTGGAACCAAATGGATTTTAAAAAATAAGTCTGAGGAACTTGGCAATATAATTAGAAACAAGGCTAGACTAGTGGTACAAGGTTACACTCAAATTGAAGGTATTGACTATGATGAAACCTTTGCACCAGTAGCTCGTCTTGAATCAATCAGACTCTTTATATCCATTGCGTATTTTAGAAAATTTAAGATTTACCAAATGGATGAGAAAAGTGCATTTTTAAATGGCGATCTACATGAGGAAGTTTATGTTGAACAACCAATGGGTTTTGAAGACCCCAAAAATACTGATCATGTGTATTGTCTTAAAAAGGTACTTTACGGTTTAAAACAAGCTCCTAGGGCATGGTACGAGAAACTAACAAAGTTTCTATTAAGCCATAATTTTCAAATGGGATGTGTTGATAAAACTCTGTTTATTAAAAAATATAAGGATCACATCTTATTAGTACAAATCTATGTTGATGATATCATTTATGGATCTACCTGTACTGACATGACTATTGAGTTTGCAGATTTGATGAAATCTCAGTTTGAAAGGAGCTTGGTTAGGGAATTGAATTATTTCCTCGGGTTACAAGTAAAACAAAAACCTGATGGAATGTGCATTTCTCAATCTAAATATGCTATGAACTTGATTAAGAGATTTGGATTTGAGAATGGTAAGAACTTTGATACTCCTATGAGTACAACCTTAAAACTCTCAAAAGATTCTGCGGGTAAAAATGTGGATCCGAAATTATATCGGAGTATGATTGGTAGTCTATTGTATTTAACTGCTAGTAGATCTGATATCGCTCTAAGTGTTGGTATTTGCACTAGATATCGGTTTAAACCTAAAGAGTCACACTTGACTGCTGTCAAGCGGATTATACGATATGTCGCAAGTACTGTTAATCTCAGTCTCTAGTATCCACATGAGACTAGTGTTCAATTAGCTGGGTACTCAGATGATGATTGGGCTGGTAATCTTGATGATAAAAAATCAACTAGTGATGGTTGTTTTTATATCAGAAACTGTTTAGTTTCTTGGTTTAGCAAGAAACAAAGTTCTATATTACTTTCAACAGCTGAAGCTGAATATATCGCAGCTGGTAATGCGTGTACACAACTTATTTGGATGAAACGTATGCTAAGTGATTATGGAATTAAACAGGATTCTATGTTATTATATTGTGATAATTTCAGTGCCATAAATATTTTAAAAAATCCAATTCAGCATTCTCGTACTAAGCACATTGATATTAGATTTCATTATATTCGGTAATTATTTGAAGAAAAGGTTATATCTTTGGAATATATCCCTACCGAGAATCAACGTGCTGATATTTTCACTAAACCGCTCGACAAAAGCAGGTTTAACAAAATGAAATTTGATCTCGGCATGTGCATTTTAAAATGAGCATTTATGCCTATTTGTATTATAGTGTATATATTTTGCTAGTTTAGTTTTCAAATCTTGAAAAATATGCAAAAATCAGATTTTTTGGCTTGTACTCGACCAGTCGTGAGTATCCACGACCAGTCGTGCTATGACCGGTCGTGTATATCCACGACCAGTCATGAATCGCGTGGATTCACTTAAAATTTGGGGAAATCATCTTCTTCTTCATTTCATCTTCACTCTCCAACGAGCTGACACACGACTAGTTGAACCCATCTTCCAAAATCTTCAAAGTTAGTGCTCCATTTGCATTTTGCTTGTAGATTTGTGTCTAGATTGCTTTTACTTCTCTCTTGGAGTTGTCTATTTTGAATTTAGTTGAGATTTGAGGTTTTTCTTTTAAAAAATCTAATTTGAGAAAACCCTTTTCTCAATCCTTTGCAGCTCTTTATATTCTTGAAATCTCTGTTTCATATAGCTTCTAGAGGAAGAAAATCAATGTCCCGTGATTCGTCTTCTTCTTCCAAATCAGCCCCTATCACTAAGCGTCATCTTAGGGCTCCTGAGGATGATCCATCTTATGTTCGAGACATAAGATTGCATAATGTTATTGTTGAACATCCAGTAGATATTAATCATGTTGCTCCTTTTGATATTTTTCCTATGCTCCAATTTGTAGGTTGGAATAACTTATTGCTTTGGGGTGGGCCAGCATACCGGTCGATTGCCCAATCCATGTTTGCATGCATATGTGCTTTCTCATTGGAAAATATAACTTTTTCTGCTTCCATAAGAGAAGGGCCATTTGAAGTTGATCGTCATTTGATTTTAGCCCTTATGGATATTCTAGTGAATGATGAGGGTATTCCCATCCATACTTTATCTGATAAACCCTCTGTCACTGAAAAACGTATGCTGACTAAGGACTTATGCAATTTGGATGTATAATGGATGCATAAAGGGAATGCGCTTCCTTCAAAATATTTGTTACCCAAATAAAGAGTTCTTCACAAAATCTTTGTGTCTAATTTGTATCCTCGTTCGGGTAATAAATCTGAATTGCGTCCTTTATGGTTCGTTTTTTTCATTCTGTTGTCAGTGGTATGAACATTTGTTTACCATCCTTGATTTTCACTTCATCATTCAGTTTTGACTTCATCCTGGTCACAGTGACATTCCGTTTGGATATTTGATGACAGTGTTGGTTACACATATGTTAGTCGACATGCCAGTTGGAGAGGCCCCTATCCATCATCTGATATTTAACAATTCCAATATCAATAAGATAAAGCTGGATTTCCTTCCTGGCCAAGGTGATGGTGTTGGCAGTGCTGAAGCTGAACATGAGGAAGAAGCTGGTGATCTTCCTCCTAATGATATTAACATGGATGATATTTTTGAAGAACTTGAGTCTGATTTTACAAATGATCCAGATTATGAGCCTTCTTCATTTGATGCACGTCTGAGTGCATTGGAAGATAAAGTTGAGAATCTAAATGTTAAGATGGAAAACATGTCTGTTGCCCATGATTTACAGTTCAAATATATGCACAAATATCTTAGGCGCTTGAACAAAGGCATGCATCAACTTGATCCTTCCATTCCTGCTCCTTCATCTGGGTCAGATTAGTATTTTTAAATATCTTGACTAGTTGCCTCTCATATTTCTCATTGATTATTTCTCCTCAGCCATCTATTTTGTGCTTCCTTTGTCATATTATGACAAAATGGAGGAGTATGGATATGTTATGGATATGTATTATATGGATGTTGTCATGAGGAGGGAGTAGCATTGTTTTGTATAGTGTTTTATGAGTGCGTTACTCAAGGGGAGTTTGTGCAGAGGTGTGCAGAGGTGGACTGGATATTGATTTACAAGTTGTGTAGAGGTGGACTAAATATTGATTTACAAGTCTGCAGGATGCCGGTTGATAACAACTGGTGCATGATTCTTTAATCAGATATAACAACTGGTGCATGATTCTTTAATCAGATATTCTGTGTTATGTAACATATCTTGAAAGTGTGTTTTGTCACTAATTTGAAAAGGGAGGAGATTGTAAGTGCCATAGTTTATAGCCATTGATGGTTGTCAAATTTGTGGTGCCAAAGACACTGTTATGAAGCTTTCAAGTTCAACCTCAAGATCTCAAGAAGCTTTCAAGTTTAATCTCAAGATCTCACAAAGCTCTCAAGTTTAAACAACAGCAAGACTTCAAGCTCCATTACTTTCAAAGGTCACTCGTCTCTAAAGTTTCAATGTCCTTACTTCACTATTGAGGTATGACTGACCTTAGGTTGACCTTTAGAGTAGGCCATTTTGGATACATAATTCATATGTTTTATATAAGTGAGTTTGGTTTGTTCTAAGACTAGTCCTGGACTTTGTTCAACTAGTCCTAGCACTGCTTCAACCTGTCTAAACATTTCCTGGATCAGTCGTAACTTTGTTACAAAAATCAAAAATTTTCTGTTAGGCTTTGAGTAATCCTGGGGCATGTTCGACCAGTCATAAGAACAGTGTTGACTGCATCTTCGACCAGTCGTAGACCTACGACTCAAAGAACAGCATTGAAATTCGGCCACCTATGACCAGTCGAAGGTATCCTATGACCAGTCGAAGGAGACCTATGACCAGTCGAAGGAGACCTACAACCAGTCGTGAAACTGTCGAATCTTATCGCGCCCAAATTTTCAAATATCTGTTGGTTCTACGACCAGTCGTAGAGATCCTTAGACCAGTCGAAGACATGATTTGCTCACCTATAAATAGAGCACGAATCTCAGAATAAAATAAGCAATTTAAGTTAATTTAATTCGGTCTTCTGAGAGATAAGTCGGTGCTCCATTTAAGCTAAGTGTGCATATTTAATATTCTCTTTCTTTAGCTTTGTTAATTGATTTTGTTTCTTGCATTCCAATCTAATCTGAAAAGAGGAATTGTTGTTTTCCTTTTTCTGGAATCAAAATTAATTAGAGCTAGCCCTTTTATTTTAATTTAAAATCTATTAGAACCTAGAACCATTATAAAGTGAGTATTAGACATTGAACTTTGACATTCAAATCTCTACTTCGACTTGGTTCTTCTGGGCTGCTACAACGAAGGAGAAAATCAGGTATTTTACAATTTGTGTAATTTACATTGTTTGGTTTTATTTGAGGTTAAGCCAAAAAAATCTCAAAGTTGTTGGTTATCTGAGGAGAGCCAGAAAACACAGAAGTGAGGGTTTTTTGAATTGTGTAAGCCCTTTTAAAAAGACACAATTGTGAAGGTTTTGGGTGAACCTGTGAAAACCTATTTGATAGTGAATGCTAATATCCCCAGTGTGAGGATATTAGGAGTGGAGTAGCATTCTGTGTGGCTGTTGTTTAACAGTTGGTGAACACACAGGCGAACCACTATAATTCTTTGTGTTATGGATGTGTGATTTATATTTCCTATCTTTTATCATTCAGAATTGTGGAATGTTTGTGTGAATGTGAATGTTGTAAATTTTACATTTCAAGCACAGTGGGGAACGTTGTAATAATTTAGATTTACATTTCAGCATTATATTTTTGCTATCCCGTAATTATGTTGAGCTTTAGTTTCTCTATTTGTTCTAGAAATAAGGTTGTCCTACCATAAAGTTTGGTTTTTGGTGTAAGGTTGTCCTTAGAACAATCTTTGTTTCTATTTCTCTATTTTAGGTTGCTTTCCATTCCTATTCTGTGATTAGTATATAGTGCTATCTATTCTTTATTTCATATTCCACTGTATTTAAATTTTAATTTGGCATAGTCCTATTCATCCCCCTCTAGGACATATAGCTTGGCCATTTCACCTTTCAACATTGTAATCGACGATTTATATTAGTGGATATGTGATGATGATGTTACTCTTGTGATTTGGGTATGCTTGTGGTTATGCACCTTTACAAATAAATTTACATTGAAAATCCTCCTTGTAGGATCCCAGGATTGGAATCTGGTGTATGGGCACTAGGAGCCGAGAATGGGGTACTACGGAGGCCATCGGTGTCGGATTCGGCGATCAAGAATTTTGTGAGCCTAGTTTCTGAGTTTGGGGCATGACAAAAGTTGGTATCAGAGCATAACTTGGGAATACCTGAGGATAACATCACATATCTACTGATAGCTACCCTTCACTGTATGATTGTTGAATACTTGGAATATTAGATCCCCTTGTTTGAATAACTTAGAAACTTCCTGATATAACCCCCTATCGTGTGTGCATTCGAGAGTGCCCAAGGATAATAGGTCCTTGTTCCTTCCTGTAGTACATAGCACCTGAGAGAGAGAGCCAAGCTCCGAGGCCTTTATGGCCCCAACCATATCAGTGAGCATGGATAATCTTCAGCAGATGTTACAGGCAATGATCACGGTTCTTTAAGGGCAGGGTAGGCGACCCGCGGATACACCCGCCCAGGCTTAGTACGATTACACGAACTCCCTTCTATATGACTTTGTCGGCCTACGCTGGGGTGACGAGCCTCCCCGTAGGGACCAGTGAGCAATTCAGACTCGTGAGCCGATTATGGTGGTATGGGACACTATATTCGTGTTGTCGGCCTACATTGATTGGTGACGAGCCCTTTGTAGTGACCTTGAGCATACCTTGATACTGCATTGAGGCGATGAGCCTTAGGATAGTAACTAAGGTATGATAGGCATGTATTGATTGGTGACAAGCCTTTTGCAGTGACCTAGAACCACAATATCGTATGAGATTGTCTAGGACTGACGACCCTAGAATGAATCACCGTTTGGGAATTGATATGAGGAAGGTACCTTAGCTTTCCAATCCTGCTGTATGAAAAGGACTAATAAAAACTTGGTAATCATGTTCATGCACCGCATTGCATGTGCCTTGGTGTTGTGGAGCACTACGGAAGGTTGTCATGAGTACCGTAAGATGAAAACGCTAAGGGAGTGCAGGTGAGGGCATGCATCATTTCTACATACGTCCTTGCATTAACAAGAGTAATTAGGACATGTTTGATTGTATTGCCTTATCATTACTGCTTGATTGAATTGATAATATATTAACTCTTACTCTATAGTTCCACTGAGTTGATCACTCACTCCCACGTTCTTGGGCGGTGTTTCAACACCAACCAGACTCTGTCTTAGATGCAGATGATGATGCGACCCTCAAAGCAGAGCAGGAGTATGAGGATGACGAGGAGGCATTTTCCCTTATGCAGTTCTCAGGTGGGTTCATGTGAGCCGTGTCCTGAGCTACGGGGATTCAGGGTTTATTTTGTAATGGGTGATTTCAATTTGATACTTATATTTTGAAACAAACACTTGTAATTATGACCCGGCAGAGCATACATATCTCAGAGACTTATATAGCTATACATATGTGTTTCTACAGTCTTCCACTTACAGATTTCACCTATCCCTGGATTATGTTTGCATTTTGGCTTAATCTACTCCATGTTTTATGCACTCATACAGACAACATACATCCATCATTGCAAATGTTGCATAAGTGATGTTTTGAAACTCGGGAGCTGAGTTATGCTCGACCCCCGAACTTCAGGGCGTTACAAGTTGGTATCAGAGCATGATTTGGATTAAACCGAACCTGGGTTATGGTCACACAACACACGCTGACGCCACCTTAGTGTAGGAGGGTGCGAGATAAATCTAGAATTAGTGTAGGTTTTCTAGTTTCACCTATCAGTGAAAGTTTACTGAAAACGATTGCCGAGATCGAGTCTGTACACACTCTTGATCACTCACAGCGACCCCAAATCTCTTCTAGGACATCCATCGACTGGTTTACATCGTATATCATCCCATCCCAGCTGTTAAAATTTTGTTAAACTTGAACCTGTATCAGATTCTAGTCGAAGTAACCCGAATTGAGTCGAAACGAACTAGGGGCCCAATCGGGGCAATTCTAGGGGGACCCAGGGTGGGACCCACATCATTTTTGAGCTTGGAGAGGGGGAGGACCTCACCCCACCAGTGAGCCATCGCCGGTTAATCCCGAGACCGGTGAGGCCCTCGCCGGTTCGGTGAGCCCTCGCCGCCCAGCGGGCCCGGACAGGCTGGGCCGGTCGGGCCGAACCGTTGGGGCCTAGTGTGGCCCACTCCTTCATGGTTGATCGAATAAAACTCCTCCCAAACCCTCTTTCCTTCATAAACTACCCTCCCATGCTTTCCTTTTCTTGAAGTTTCTCTCAAAACTCCATAAAAACCCATCTCCACACTCTTTCTTCTTCCATTTTCGTGCATCCTCATTTTACCCATCTCAAAACCCACCTCCATTGTTGATTTTCTATTCTCTTCTTTCCATTTGAGCACTCAAATCCCTGCTTTGAGTCTCAAATTCGTGGAAGCGCCATCATTCCTTCCATTTCCCTCTTTTCTCTCATTTTCCATGACCCTAATTGAGCTTATTACGACCATATTTTCTATTTCTACCATTCTCTCTTTCATGGGGAAGAAAAGAGCTCCCGTTGATAAAGCCAGGCCTAGCCGCCCAACCCATGCACGGAGGCCGAGAGGTACCACTGCGAGCACGACCGCCACTCGAGAGTATCAAACAAAGCGGGACCTCGATCCCCGGGCTCCCGTTGGGAGAACTTTATTGGCGGAGCTATCTCATGGAGTCTATGAGGGCCATAGGTCCTTTTTGAAGCTCATGTAGATGCGTGGCTATTTAGAGAATATCTCTTATTTGAGCGCCTGGAGGAGGCCAGGTGGGGTCCACTATTTGAAGGCAAATATCGCGCCAATGTGAGCACTGTCTAAGCTTTCTACACCCACATTCGAGAACCTTCGCTGGAGCCATTGCAGTTCAAGATCCCTTGCGGAAGAGATCGAGAGGCCATAGTCGACTTTGCTTTGATATCCCGACTTCTGAACGTGCCGCTTGGCGAGGTTCATCCAAGTGAGAGGAATCTAAGTAGTGCGCATGAAAGGGATCATCGTACGTGATTCCTTTGTGGTCGTCTGGTTGAATTGCAGCCTAATAGAAGCCTCTTAGCGACCAACATGATGAAAAACTTCTACTTGCTTCACCACATCTGCACATTCAACGTCTATCCTGAGTGGAGCAACTGCAGTGAGTGCACGTGCTTGATGGTAGATTTCTTATATCAGGTGGGGCAAGGAGAGAAGCTGTGTGTGCCTATGTACATCATGCAACAGATAGTCCTTATTACACGTTCGAACAGAAAGACTGAATCGCTCCCATTTGGCAGACTCATATGTAAGATTGCACATGAGTTTGGTTATAGACTTGGGGCGAAAAAGCCGGTACCTGTCCGTTACATCAATGAGACGACTCTTAATCAGATGAACATTAGGCCTCATCGACGACAAGCCTTACTTGAAGAAAGTGAGGATGAGATTGAGAGCGAGGAGGAAGAGAGTAATGAAGAAGGTGGAATTGAAATAGAAGAAGAAGAAGGGCAGGATGAGGAAGAAGTGGAGGCTCAGGACACGAGTGAGAGTTTTCCTCCTGTGGCACCGGAGCAGGGCGCAGATCAGGCCTCTAGGGATGCCTGTATAGCTCGACTTGAGGAGGGTCAGGCTATCCTACGGCAGGACATTATAGATCTTCAAGGCCTCATGAAACATAAGTTCAAAAAGGTGTCTCGCACTCTGAAGTCTATCCTGTGTTGCCTGTAGGATAAGGGTGCCCCTCCTCCATCACCTAATTCCAATGAGTAGTTGCATATGTAGTTGTCCCTTGCTCTGTTTTATTGCTTGTTATTGTGCGTAGCCGTTATAGGCATAGTAATTTGGAAGTTATTTTGTTGTTTGAAGCTTAAGATGTATTAGCTCGCATGCTTTCTCTGTCATAATCCATGTAATGCTGTACTTCTTGTATTGTGATAATTTTGTTAAATGAAATGCATGTTGTTTTTCCTTAAGTTGTGATGTAAATGTTGTGTGGGCAGATTATGTGGATGTTAAATCTCACAGGTTGTATCCTCTGTTGAATGTAGGGTATGCCTCCACGGGCTCGAAGACTTCGGCCTGTCTCTCTTTGGGTGAGTCGCTTGCCGGGGTTTCCCCCCTAGGCCATAGCCAGACGGATCCACAGTCTGGCCCATCTCATTTTGGTGCTGGGCTGGACTCTCAGCTAGCTACTGGTCCCATTGCTGAGCCAACTCCTATGATACCACTTATGGCTCCTTTAGTCACGCCTTCGGTTCCTATGCTGAACCGTGCATCTACGTCGACGCCTTATGCATCTTCGTCCACTTCACCTCCTGATAGGCTAGAGTAGATGATGCTGTTGATGCAGCAGCAGCAGATCCAGCAGCAATAACAGCAGCAGCAGCAGCAGTTTTTATCTTTCATGGCTGGTATCTTTGCTCAGTCGATGGGGGCGACTCCACCTGCTACACCTATGCACTCATCGGGGAACACTAGTGGTAGTGGCATATTTAAGCGATTCCAACGCTTACGACCTCCCACATTCGCGGGTTCTCATAGACCCGAAGAGGCCAAGTACTGGATTGAATGCATCTCTAAGATGCTGAGGTCGCTTCACTGTTCTGAGGCTGTGCAGGTCGAGCTTGCCTCCTTCATGTTTGAGAAGGAGGTTAGTTTATGGTGGGATAGTGTTCTCCACACAGTTGCGGAGGATTTTGTGTAGAAGTGGGAGGCGTTTGAGGCTCGCTTCCACGAGAAGTATTTCCCGGTCACTTACCGACACGAGAAGGAGAGTGAGTTCCTTCACCTAGGAGAACCAGTTTACTGAGCTGGGTCGGTATGCTCCATTGCTTCTGGGTGATCAACCGATGTAGATGCAATGTTTTTCTGAGGGGCTAAGGCCTGAGATTTAATCAAAGATGTGCTGTGCTAGCATCTCTTCTTATGTTGAGTTGGTGAGCATGTCCCTACGAGCTGAGCAGGATGGGGACAGGTCGTCCCGTATGCGAGCACCTATGGTTCCTAGACCGCGACCTGACTTTTCGAGTACACCATTTCTTGACAAGAGGCCATGGGCAAATTCTCCTCCGAGACGTGCAGCGTCGTCGACTCAGTTGATGCGTTCAGACTTGTGCTGCCCATACTGTGGGAAACTCGGGCATTCAGATCGTAATTGCTTCACGCGAATGCGAGATAGTGGAGTTATGCCACCACAAAGGATTAGTCGTCTGATGCCTCAAGTCATATCAACGCCACCCCTTCGTTCAGCACTAGCTCACCCATCTTTCAGACCTTCTGTACCTCGCTTCAAGCCACCTCAACGGCCCATGGTACCACTACCAAATCGTCCACAGCAAGCTCGAGTTCACACGCTTACAGCTGAAGCACCTAGGGCTGACTTGACACCGAGATCTTTTGAGGTTATAGCTCACATCCAAGGTATTCTCGTCTTCTTGTTGGTGGATACCGGGTCCACTATCTCTATTATATCGTATGCGGTAGTTAAGCGACTGAGTTTGGGCACTGTTACTATGAAGGGAGTGACACTCACTACCACTACAGGGACCTCCTTTGATATTACCAAGGTTTGTATGGGTTGTTTGATTGATTTAGGGGGCAGATCGAATCTAGTTGACCTATTTATCGCACCTCTATATCATTACGACGTCATTTTGGGCATGGATTGGCTCACGAAGATGCGAGCAGAGATTGATTGTGAAGCTAAACTAGTGACAGTCCATGGACCTGAGGGCGAGACATTTACTTTCCCTGTTCAGGTCAGTTACCCTTTCTAATTTGGTTGTTATACTTCTCTGTTGGAGAGTATTGCTGGTTCGGCGCTTGAAAGCACGCCAGTAGTTCGAGATTTTGAGGATGTATTCGAGACGATTCCTAGATTACCTCGTCAGCGCGAGATTGATTTTACTATTGATCTCATGCCTGGTACGACGCCTATTTCATTGCCCACCTATTGCATGCCTCCGAGTGAAATGGATGAATTAAGGAAGCAAATAGATGGCTTGTTGAATTTGGGCTTTAGTCGACCTAGTGTGTCCCCTTGGGGAACACTTGTTCTGTTTGCCAAGAAGAAGGATGGTTCCTTGTGATTATGTATAGATTATCGCAGGTTAAATCAGGTGACAGTGAAGAACAAGTATCTCTTGCCCAGGATTAATGATCTATTTGATCAGTTGAAGGGGGCATGGTACTTTTCGAAGATTGATCTGCAGTCAGGGTATCATCAGTTGCGCGTCAAGGATGAGGACATGCAGAAGACCGTATTCAGAACTAGTTTCAGCCATTATGATTCCTTGTGTTGTCGTTCAATCTTATGAACGCACCGGCCATGTTCATGGATCTGATGAACAGGGTGTTTCGGCTATTTTTGTTCCGATTCGTCATTATCTTTATCGATAACATTTTGATATACTCTACGAGTCGGGGTGAGCACGAGGAGCACCTAAGAGCGGTCTTGGATGCTCTCAGGAAGAATCAACTTTTTGTGCAGTATAAAATATGACTTCTGGAAGGAGGAAGTCAAGTTCCTAGGACATGTGTGTAAGTGCTATAGTTTATATTCCTATCTGTTGTCAAATTTGTGGTGCCAAAATCACTGTTATGTTATATATAACTTGCGTAAGTGAAGCTCTCTCAAGGATCAACATTCACAACAAGCAAAGCTCACAAGACAAGACTCAAGCTGCAAGACTTCAAGAAGAGTACAAGACAGTTGGTAAAGAACTCAAGACCCTTTCAAGATTGAGCTACATCAAGATCTCAAGATTGATCTACATCAAGACTTCAAGGCCCATACTTCAAGGTCACTAGTTCTGAATGTTTCAATGTCCTTACTTCATGGTTGAGGTTTGACTGACCATAGGTTGACCTTAGAAGTAGGTCATTTCGGATACATAAACCGAATGTTTATTTTGCATGAGTTTGGTCAGTTCTTCGACTAGTCCTAGGCCTTCTTCGACTAGTCCTAGAGTTGCTTCGACCAGTCTAAGAAATTCCTCGATCAGTCGTGAGTTTGTTACAAATTTCGGATGAAATCTGTTAGGCTTCGACTAGTGCAGGAATCTGTTCGACCAGTCGTAGGAACAGTGTCGACTGCATCTTTAACCAGTCGAACATCTTCGACTTGAAATCCAGCGATGGTTTATAGGTTCTTCGACCAGTTGAAGGAAACCTACGACCAGTCGTAGGTGACCTACGACCAGTCGAAGGAGACCTTCGACTAGTCGTAGAACGGTCAAAGCATATCCCGCCGGATTTTTCAAATATTTGTTATTGCTTCGACTAGTCGAAGAGCTCTCTAGACCAGTCGAAGACACGATCTGCTCACCTATAAATAGTGCGTGAATCTCAGAAGAAATCATTGAATTAATTAATCCATTCAAGGCAATCTTCGTCGAACTTCTGAGAGATAATTCTGTGCTCTATCTAAGCTAAGTGTGCTTATTTAATATTCTCTTTCCTTAGCTTTATTTAATTGATTTTGTTTCTGCTATTTCAATCTAATTTGATAAGAGGAATTGTTATTCCCTTTCTTTGGAATCAAAATCAATTAAGGCAAGCCCTATTTGGTTTAATTTAAAATCTATTAGAACTAGAACCATTGTAATTGAGTACTGGACATTGAACTTGGACATTCAATCATCTACTCTGATTTGGTTCTACCGGGCTGCTACAACGAAGGAGATAATCAGGTATTTTACATTTAATTGTAAATTCCTTTTTGTTTTGGTTTCTTTCAAGATTTGCCAGAAAAATCTTGTTGTATTGGTTATCTGAGGAGAGCCAGGAAAACTCAGAAGTGGGGTTTTTTTTAATTGTGTAAGCCCACAGACAAAGACACAATTGTAAAGGTTTTGGGTGAACCTGGGAAAACCTATTTTGTTAGTTAACGCTAATATCCCCTGTGTGAGGATAATAGGAGTGGAGTAGCATTTTGTGTGGCTGTTGTTTAACAATTGGTGAACACACAGGCGAACCACTATAAACCCTTGTATTGTGGTTGAATGATTTATACTTCTAATCTTTAATTATTCTTTTGTGGGATGTATGTATGATGGTGAATGTTGTAATTATTTAATTTAAGCTTTGTGAGAATTTTGTAATAGTTTAGAATTTATTTTCTGCTATTCCTTTATCAGCTTGATTTTCAATTTCCTTTGAAAGTTGTTCCAGCAAGGTTGCCCTGCCATTTTTATGGTGTATGGTTGTCCCTAGAACAATACATTTGTGATTACAATTTATTTCAATTTAGTTTGTATTTATTTCTGTATTCCTCTTCGGTTTGAGATTTGATACAAAGATCTTTCTAGAAATAAGGTTGTCCTACCATAAACTGTGGTTTTTGGTGTAAGGTTGTCCTTAGAACAACATTTATATCAACCTCTCAAGATCTGAATTTTGAGGCTGTTTTACTTTCCTGCATTGTGATTTACTTTGGCTATCATATTCTTTTTAATTCCACTGTTATAAGTTTTATTTGGCATTGTCTTATTCACCCCCCCTCTTGGACATATAGCTAGGCCTTTTCAATGTGGTGTCCAAGGAAGGGATAGCAGTCGACCTCGCTAAGGTAGCTGCAGTTCAGGACTGGAAGCAACCTGGTTCGGTTACTGAGGTGAGAAGCTTTCTGGGTCTAGTAGGCTATTATCGACGCTTCATACGAGACTTCTCGAAGATAGCCAGACTGTTGTCTCAGTTGACACGGAAAGACTTGAAGTTTGCTTGGAATGAGAAGGCCGAAATAGCTTTTCAGGAGTTGAAGGACAAGTTGACGTCCGCCCCTGTGCTAGTATTACCAGAGCAAGGGGTTAAGTATACGATATGGGGTTAAGTATATGATATATACTAATGCATCTCGCATTGGTCTAGGTTGTGTCCTTATGCAGAAGGACAGGGTGATTGCATATGCCTCGAGATAGTTGAGGAAACACGAAGAGAATTACCCTACACATGACCTGGAGTTGGCAGCTGTCATTTTCATACTAAAGCTCTGGAGATATTACCTCTACGGAGAGGAGTTCGAGCTCTTTTGCGACCACAAGAGCCTTAAGTATATCTTCACTTAGTGTGACTTAAATATGAGGCAATGCCGATGGATGGACACATTGAAGGACTTTAAGTTCGATGTCTCTTACCATCCGGGCAAGGCAAACCTTGTGGCAGACACGTTGAGTCGGAAGAAGACTATAGAGTTTGCGGCTCCACTAATGATAGCAGAATGGGAGATGATGGAGTTTGTGTGAGATTTTGAGCAGAAACTCACGGTGGAAGAGCCGTATGAGGTTATCGCACACATTTGAGTACAGCCCCTCATTGACGAAAGGATCATTGCAGCTCAGGCAGATGATGAGTTATTGGTGAAGATGAGAGAGTGGGTTCGCACAGATGAGGACTCCGAGTGGAGTGTTGGTTCAGATGGGGGCCTACGATATCGTGGCCGCCTATGTGTCCCAGACATTCCTGACTTGAGACGGGAGGTTCTTGAGTCAGCATAAAATTCAAAGCTTGCAATGCATCCAGGTAGCACGAAGATGTATCAAGATATGAGGAGATCCTACTAGTGGGACAACATGAAGGTTCACATTGCTGAGTTCATATCTCGTTGTCTTACATGCCAGCAGGTCAAGGCAGAGCATCGCCGACCTCCTGGACTGCTTCAGCCCATGCCCATAGTAGAATGGAAGTGGGACTTCATCTCTATGGATTTTATTTTAGGGCTACTGAGAACGAGGAAGGGATATGACTCTATTTGGGTGATCGTCGACCGATTGATGAAATTGGCTCATTTCTTACCAATCAGAGTCACAAACTCTGCAGACGAGTTGGCTAGGTTGTACATCAAGGAGATTGTACGTCTGCACGGAGTTCCCTTTGAGATTGTGTCCGACAGAGATACGCGATTCACAGCTATCTTCTGGACTCGTATCTAGGAAGAGATGGGTGTGAAATTGAAGTTCAGCACCGCCTTTCATCTGCAAACAGACGGGCAGATGGAACGTGTGAATCAGATTCTAGAGGACATGTTGCATGCTTGTGTTTTAGATTTTAAGGACAGTTGGGATGACTGTCTCCCTCATGCAGAGTTCGCGTATAACAACACCTTTCAGGCGAGTATCAACATGGCTCCCTACGAGGCATTGTATGGTCGCCCGTGTAGAGCACCGCATTGCTAGGCAGAAGTTGGCGAGCGTAGTTTGATTGGCCCAGAGTTGGTACAGGCGACTTCAGAGAAAGTCGATATTATCAAGTGCCGACTACTGACAGCCCAAAGTAGGCAGAAGAGTTACGCTGATACGAGGCGGCGACCGCTTGAGTTTGAGGTTGGAGACCATGTATTTCTTAAGGTTTCCCCTATGAAGGGAGTCCTACGGTTTGGTAAGAAGGGGAAGCTCACGCCGAGATTTATTGGTCCATTTCAAATACTGGATCGAGTGGGAGCGGTAGCCTATCGCCTTGCTTTGCCCACACCACTTGCGGGCGTGCATAACGTATTTCATGTTTCTATGCTAAAGAAATACGTTCCTGATCCTTCACATATTATCAGTTGGGAGCAGGTGCAGTTGAGTGAGGATGCGACATATGTACTGCGACCGACGCATATCCTAGACAAGAAGGAGCAGGTATTGTGTAGCAAGGTCATTCCACTTGTGAAAGTACTGTGGACGCATCATAGTGAAGAAGAGGCTACTTGGGAGACTGAAGCTGAGGTCAGAAAGAACTACCCTCAGATCCTCGAGGAGTATGAGAAGGTACTAATTTCGAGGATAAAATTTTTCTTTAAGGGGGTAGATTATAACATCCCGAAAAAATTTATGCTAAGACCCGAGCACCACCTCAATTAGGATTCTCTTAGGACTCAATCCTTTAGAAGTTAAATGTGAATTAACTAGCGCTAAACTCGATTGCCTGTGAAATTAGCACCAATCTCTTTAAATTTGATCTACAAGACTCAAAACCTGTAGAATCGTTAGCGCTATGTTACCCTGAAATTTAGGATTCAACGCTAAATCCAGTTGCTCTCGGGAGTACTTGAAAACTTTGTATCAAACCTGGACCGCGCGTCGAAAGTCCAATAGTGATGATCTTAGAAAATTATAATCACCTTGTTGGGCTTGACAATCACCTCAAACATCAAGTCCAGATGATGTCCTGAGACGATTTGCTTGAGTCCGGAGTAAAGAGTGTGAGAAAGGTGAAATTATTTAGAAATTAAATATGAATTTAAGAAATCTGAGTCGTGTTGCTTGCACACTGATTTTAAGCATTCTGACCATCAGAATCTGACCCAAATTTACCCTCGGATCAGGGAAGATGGCCCATACATGTTAAAGTGCCGGTGGACTTAATCGAGTTTCGGTGACCATTGAATTGAAACTGGTCCACCACGGCTGATCTATAAATTCGATCGGTACAAAAACTCAGCCTGACCTAGATCCATGGTCGGGGAGCTTAAGTCCGACCGCACGTGGAAAAGGGACCACCAGAAGTGCTCCGTTGGACCAAAATGGACCCGATTTGGTTATAACCTAAGTATACCTTAGCCCTGGGGCTATTTTCGTCAATATTAGGCCTATATAAGACCTTAAACCCTCACTCTCAAATTTCATACGAATTTTCCAAACCCTAGCTAAGAGAGAGAGAGGAAAAGAGAGAGAAAGTGAGAGAGAAGTTGGTGAATTATCTTGAGATTCTTCCCTGTTACTCTGCGTACCTAAACCATCGCATCTGCATTGTTATTCCGGTGATTCTAAGTTCATTCTTGGGTAAGTCAATCAAACCCTAACCTATTTTGGAGCTTAGAATAGTCTAAGTGTTGATGCAGCTAACCTAACTCATGCCTTAGGTTATATAGTCGCCGTTGACGAAGACTTAGCGTCTGAATCAGATCTATTACGCACTTTCTGGTTTAAGGTGCGGACTATATTCGTATAGGTTATGGTTTTCTAGGCTTTCAATGTTGGTTAATGGTTTATTATTGTTGTGGGTGAACTATCACATGCCAAATGTGATGTTTGTATTGTGTTTCTGATATATATGAACTATATGGAGATTTGTGTATTCCTTGTATATGTAGAAAGTATCATATATGTATGAAATACGAGCGTGTGTTTGCCATGATTAATTGTCACATGTTTGTGCTAGTTGTATGTGTAACAACTCCTTGGCAAGAGCAATTGTCCTAATGTGAGCTATCACCAACATACGTCATGTACGTTGGAATATGTAGCCTAAGTGTTTGTAGAAATGTCTGAATGAATAAGTGTGTCATATATTCTACTTTTATGGGCATTGAGAGGAGATTCTCAACTATCTAAATGATGTGCATGATTTCCTCCATGAAATTTCCATTGTTTTGCCTGTTTAACTTAGACACTACTTATGTGTGAATTCATATTAAGATTGAAATCCATCAAATGCTTACATGCTTGAATGATTAAAATTGTTGATCCATTACTGTTCTGAATTGCTGGTATGAATATTTGTTATACTTGAATGTGTTTGGGACTATGAAATAGTCCAGGGAATCAGTAACAAACCTTGAGTTCATGGCAGAGGTTGTTTTCACCACGTAGGACGTGTTTGACGAACCCGAGTCGTATTAGGGTTGTCGGCAGTGGTTTGGCCACACGGAGTGTTTGCGCACTTCACGTCATTCAACTCAATGTGCGCTCATGTTAGTTGAGCTCGTCAAATAACCCGATTGTCCCGGTGGATGTGCACCATGTATGGACGCTATTGTTTGAATCTAGGGTATTAAACTTACCAGTGCAATCCCGTTAACCATGGTACCTCGATCCGTTAAGACTCATGAGCCGGGTATGGTGGTATGAGACACCGTGGTCGAGCTGTCGGCCTACGCTGGGGTGACGAGCCTCCCCGTAGTGACCAGTGAGCAATTCAGACTCGTGAGCCGATTATGGTGGTATGGGACACTATATTCGTGCTGTCGGCCTACATTGATTGGTGACGAGCCCTTTGTAGTGACCTCGAGCATACCTTGATACTGCATTGAGGCAATGATCCTTAGGGTAGTAACTAAGGTATGATAGGCATGCATTGATTGGTGATGAGCCCTTTGCAGCGACCTAGAACTACAATATCGTATGAGATTGTCTGGGACTAACGACCCTAGAATGGATCACCGTTTGGGAATTGATATGAAGGTACCTTAGCTTCCCAATCCTACTGTATGAAAAGGACTAATAACAACTTGGTAATCATGTTCATGCACCGCATTGCATGTGCCTTGGCATTGTGGAGCACTGCGGAAGGTTATCATGAGTACCGTAAGATGAAGACGCTAAGGGAGTGCAGGCGAGGGCATGCATCATTTCTACATACATCATTACATTAACAAGAGTAATTAGGACATGTTTGATTGTATTGCCTTATCATTACTGCTTGATTGAATTGATAATATGTTAACACTTACTGTATAGTTCCATTGAGTTGATCACTCACTCCCACGTTCTGGGGCGGTGTTTCAATACCAACCAGACTCTATCTTAGATGCAGATGATGATGCGACCCTTGAGGCAGATCAGGAGTATGAGGATGACGAGGAGGCATTTTCCTTTATGTAGTTCTCAGGCGAGTTCATGTGAGCCATGTCCTGAGCTACGGGGATTCAGGGTTTATTTTGTAATGGGTGATTTCATTTTGATACTTATATTTTTGAAACAAACACTTGTAATTATGACCTGGCAGAGCATACATATCTCAGGGACTTATATAGCTATATATATGTGTTTCTTCAGTCTTCCGCTTGCAGATTTCACCTATCCCTGGATTATGTTTGCAGTTTGGCTTAATCTACTCTATGTTTTATGCACTCATGCAGACAACATACATCCATCACTGCATATGTTGCATAAGTGATGTTTTGAAACTTGGGAGTTGGGTTATGCTCAACCCCAAATTTCAGGGCGTTACACCGACTAATTGGACTGTGCAAGATAAGAAAAAATTCTTCTCCAAGGTACCTAAGTTCTTCTCGGACTCGTATTTATTCAAATATTGCCCAAACAAAATTCTAGGGAGATGTGTGCCAGATAATGAACACCAAAGTGTCATGTCCTTCTGTCACTCTCGGGCCTGTGGTGGTCACTTTTCTGCTAAAAAGACCACAACCAAAATCCTACAGTGCGGCTTCTATTGGCCCACTATGTTCAAGAACACTCATGTGTTCTGCAAAGGTTGCGAGCATTGTCAGAAATTGGGAGCGTTGTCCCGTCAAAATATAATGCCTTTGAATACCACTCTGATCATTAAAGCATTTGACTGTTTGGGCATGATTTGATGGGGTCATTCACCCAATCTTTTGAAAATTTATACATTTTACTAGCAATAGACTGTGTCACTAAATGGGTCAAAGTGATCCCATGCTGAAGCATTGACCATCGAACGGTCATTAGATTCTTAAAAGAGAAAACCCTTTCCTAGTTTGGAATGCCTCAGGCCATTATTAGTGATGAAGGTTCACATTTTTGTAATAGGTCATTTGCAAATTTAATGAAGAAATATGGCATCTCTCATAAAGTGAGCACTCTATACCACCTGCAGACAAGTGGGCAAGCCAAAATTTTCAACAGGGAGATTAAAAATATTTTGGAGAAAACAGTTAACCTTAATTGTAAGGATTGGTCAACCGTTTAACTGATGCTTTATGGGCCTACCGTACTGCCTTTAAGACCCTAATTGGAATGTCTCCCATTAGACTCGTCTATGGGAAAGCATTCCACTTACCTGTGGAATTGGAACATAGAGCCTACTGGGCTATCTAAAACCTGAATTTTAACTTAGACAACGTTAGCTCGCTGTGCAAACTTTCGTTACATGAACTTGAGGAAATCTAGAATTACGCATATGAGAACTCAAGAATTTACAAGGACAGGATGAAGGTGTTCCATGACAAGAACATCCTACGGAAATCATTCTTGATTGGTCAAAAAGTCCTTTTATACAATTCTTGGTTACATCTTTTTGTAGGTAAACTCCAACCTCATTAGACCTGCCCTTTCACAGTTACTAATGTCTATCCATGTGGGGCCATTGAGATAAAGAATCCAACAAATGACAATGCTTTCAAGTGAACGGACACCGTTTAAAGCCATTTGTTGAGAAGTTTGATTCAGAGGACATGTCCATACCTCTGATTGATCCTGTCTACTAGGATTGACCTCCTAGTCTAATGGAGGTGTAGTTAGGTCTATTGCTTTTATAAGATTTAGGACTAGGATAGTTTTCTTTCCATTGTTTAGTCTGTGTGCTAGCCCATCTTCATTTTGAGATCAATAGAAAAGTTACAATCCGCCTTCTTCAGGTACTACTTTTCCTTCATTACTCCTTTCTTTCGTTGCCTCATATGCGTTACATGCTCATATCTTTTACATTAAGGACAATGTAGATTTTAGGTTGTGGCTGTGGATTAGGTAAACTAATCAGCATTTTCTTAGTTTTGAGTAAAAATTGTGGAAAATTTTCAATTTTTCAAGATAAAACCTGTTTGGAAATTGATAATTTGTGTATTTAAGGATGCTTTGAGTATGATGATAAAATAGGAAGCGAATTTTGAATTGTTAGAGTTTAATCAACTAAGTAGCCTATCACTTATGATTCTTACACTCAATTGATTAAGAGGAAGTTTGAATATCATGTTAATCTAAATCATAAGACACGTTCAATTTGCTTTCTATGAATAGTACTAGATTTTTTTATTGTTAGAGGGGGGGTGAATAGGACAATGCCAAATAAAACTTATAACGGTGGAATTAAAAAGAATATGATAGCCAAAGTAAATCACAATGTAGGAAAGTAAAACAGCCTCAAAATTCAGATCTTAAGAGGTTGATACAAATGTTGTTCTAAGGACAACCTTACACCAAAAACCACAGTTTATGGTAGGACAACCTTATTTCTAGAAAGATCTTTGTATCAAATCTCAAACCGAAGAGGAATACAGAAATAAATACAAACTGAATTGAAATAAATTGTAATCACAAATGTATTGTTCTAGGGACAGCCATACACCATAAAAATGGCAGGGCAACCTTACTGGAACAACTTTAAAAGGAAATTGAATATCAAGCTGATAAAGGAATAGCAGAAAATAAATTCTAAACTATTATAAAATTCTCACAATGCTTGAATTAAATGATTACAACATTCACCACCATACATACATCCCACAAAAGAATAAATAAAGATCAGAAGTATAAATCATTCAACCACAACACAAGGGATTATAGTGGTTCGCCTATGTGTTCACCAACTGTTAAACAACAGCCACACAGAATGCTACTCCACTATAATATCCTCACACAAGGGATATTAGCGTTCACTAACAAAATAGGTTTTTCCAGGTTCACCCAAAACCTTTACAATTGTGTCTTTGTTTGTGGGCTTACACAATTAAAAAACCCCACTTCTGAGTTTTCCTGGCTCTCCTCAGATAACCAATACAACAAGATTTTTTTGGCAAATCTTGAAAGAAACCAAAACAGAAAGGAATTTACAATTAAATGTAAAATACCTGATTATCTCCTTCTTTGTAGTAGCCCGGTAGAACCAAATCAGAGTAGATAATTGAATGTCCAAGTTCAATGTCCAATACTCAATTACAATGGTTCTAATTCTAATAGATTTTAAATTAAACCAAATAGGGCTTGCCTTAATTGATTTTGATTCCAAAGAAAGGGAATAACAATTCCTCTTATCAAATTAGATTGGAATAGCAGAAACAAAATCAATTAAATAAAGTTAAGGAAAGAGAATATTAAATAAGCACACTTAGCTTAGATGGAGCACAGAATTATCTCTCAGAAGTTCGACGAAGATTGGCTTGAATGGATTAATTAATTCGATGATTTCTTCTGAGATTCGTGCACTATTTATAGGTGAGTAGATCGCGTCTTCGACAGGTCTAGGGAGCTCTTCGACTAGTTGAAGTAATAACAGATATTTAAAAAATCAGGCGCGATAAGCTTTGACCGTTCTACGACTGGTCGAAGGTCTCCTTCGACTGGTCGAAGAACCTGAAAAACATCGCTGGATTTCGAGTCAAAGATTTTCGACTGGTCGAAGATGCAGTCGACACTGTTCTTTCGACTGGTCAAACAGATTCCTAGACTAGTCGAAACTTAACAGATTTTATCCGAAATTTATAACAAACTCACGACTGATCGAGAAATTTCTTAAACTGGTCGAAGCAACTCTAGGACTAGTCGAAGAAGGCCTAGGACTAGTTGAAGAATAGACCAAACTTAAGTAAAATAAACATTCGATTTATGTATCCAAAATGACCTACTTCTAAGGTCAACCTAAGGTCAGTCAAACCTCAACCATGAAGTAAGAACATTGAAACATTAGGAACTAGTGACCTTGAAGTATGAGCCTTGAAGTCTTGATGTAGTTGAAATCTTGATGTAACTCAATCTTGAAAGTGTCTTGAGTTCTTTACAAACTGCCTTGTACTCTTCTTGAAGTCTTGCAGCTTGAGTCTTGTCTTGTGAGCAGTTCTTGCATTCAAGATTGATCCTTGTTCTTGTGAGCTTTGCTTGTTGTGAGCTTTAGCTTGTTTATGAATGCTGATCCTTAAGAGAGCTTCACTTATGCAAGTTATATATAACAGTGATATTGGCACCACAAATTTGACAACAGACAGGGATATAAACTATAACACTTACATAATCAAGTCTAGATTGAAAAAGTTTGAAAAAGAACGAAAAATATGAAAGAAAAGAGAAAAGATGAAAAGACTGAATGAATACAAATGACCTCGATATAAAATCAAAAACTGGAAAAAGAAGGAAAATGGGATAAATTCGGAATCAGTACTTGAGTTTTCAACTAATCTTGAAGTGATAACCATGGCTAACATTATGAAAAGATAGCATTTTTATGAGAAGTTTATTTGCACTGAGCACATTAAAAAACTTGATATATGAACTTATGCTTTGAAAAAATTGATAAAGAATTTATTTGATTGATTGCTTATGTTATTTGACTCTAGGTTTTCAAAATCCCACTTTCTTGTCTTAATTCTACCCATTCATACTTGATTGCGTAAAGGATTGATTTCTGAAAAAGGTTTGAAAGTTGAGAATTGAAGATTACTTCACACATGTTTTGCTCGAGACTAGCAAAATGCTGGTTAGGGAGTGTGTTGAGTGTCTGTTGGGGTATAAAATTTGGTTAAGGGGAGAAGCTTCAAGGAGGAAAATTGGTGAAAGAAATAAAGGAGAAAAGTGAAAGGTAGCTTAATTGCGCAGGAACCATGTTGCACAAGAGCTGAGTTGCACGGGTCCGTGCAACTCGTCTATAGTCATGTTAGGCCGCGCAACTCTCACTAGAGAAGGATGGATTGGGAGTGCGAAGTGTGGTCCATGGCACAGGATTCGAGGGCTCACACATGTGAAAGCCTATAAATACCCCCTACCCCCTCATTTGGAGCATCGGATGCTCAAAAGACCAGTGCCTCTGATAGGTATTGGAGACAGAGATAAGGAGAGGGAGTGCAAAGTGAAAAGGCCCAGGCTGTGCCACTCCTATCGAGTTGTGCGAGCCTGCGCAACTCCTCAGCCCACGCAACTCCCCTGAGTTGCGTGAATACTCTTTAAGGCGGTTGCCATGTTGCAATTTTTTCTAATCCTCAAGCTATTCTAAATGTTTTAAAGGGATCCAAGCACTCCTTTATCATGCCAATAAGGGACGAAATGCATAGGAAGCCCACACAACTCATATCTCCTGGCGATATGATCAATATGAGCCAAAATGCTGCCGAAATTCATATTTCAAATTTACTAAACTTTTGTATTTCTGGATTCCATCCTAGAATCAAAGAACTTAAAGGATGTAAATGAACTCAGAATAAATGAAATTGATGATTATTCTCTTCGTTCCATCTTTTGTTAATATTAAGTGAGATATTTCCCAAATCAAATGCTTTTCGTTTCTGGTCGAAACAAAATGGCGACTCCAATAGGGATTTTATCTTGCTTAGTATTGACTTAAGAATGACTTAGATAATTTTATCACTGTTTAGCGTCCTATAAGGCGCCAAAATGGCGACTCTCAGTGTGAACATCCTTCCTTTCATCACCGGGATGGAATATGTTTGTGAATAAATATTAACTAATATCGCATATGTTCTCTGACAGAGAAAATTACAAGGGACATACACATTCAAGCTCTAGATTTCAGGATATATGGATATCTTAGTGAAAGAGACAATTTTCTACTTCATACCGATAGGATTTGTAGTCGAGTATGCCTCTAACCACCCTCGGAGCCAGCAAGAGCAGCCTATATTGTGCAGTAAAAGTGAATTTTCAGTTACTGTTGGGGTTGTAACAGTCTCCCCAATAGCGCAAGAAAATGAGAACGATTGGATAGTGGTGGCACGTCAGAGATCGAGAGTCGTAATTAGGATGAGCCCATCAGTGCCAAGAACTAGGGGACCAGTCGCACAAAATGCGGAAAAGAAAAATCCCAAACTCGCTCCCCCCAGCAATATGTCCAAGAAAATCTTCATCTTCGCCCTTGTGCTAAGAATTTCCAGTCCTACCTGCTACAAATGCTCGATCGACTAGAAAACAAAAAGGTAAGTCACATATGGAGAGTTCGCCGATTTATGTGTCACCTCGAAGTCTTTCACCTCGCATTATGATGCAATCAGTTGAATCTTACAAAAGCACAGAAGGGTCAAATAAAACTCCTTTTCCAATAAGTCCTGTCACACCAACTGATTCTTGCTCCACCCCAATGATAACCTCGTCAGGGAATAAAGAAGCTGCAGTATGTATGGCTGGAATGATTAAAGACCCCCTACCTACCACCGAGGATAGACTAGTTGAAATTGCTCAAGCACAAAAGACGTTAATGGATGAGTGTAAGAATCTTCGGGAAGCTCTAGCTACTCTCGCACACAATGTAGCCCAAATAATATCACCCCCAATGATGGCTACTATGAATGAACAGGAACAATAACCTGACGGTTCTCAGCCGCCTAGAGTGGGATCTCATGGATCCATTCACGCAACTAGAATTATAACTTAGGAAGAAGTACGCTAAGTGGTTGTGGAAGCCGTCAAAATAGAAAGGGAACGTGACAATACAAGAAGGTTTTGGTATCGAATGCCGTATCTAAGGGAAGTAGAAGATGTGTCTTTCCTTGCTAATTTCAAACACCTTGAGTTTCAGAAATTTAGTGGAGATGTAGTGGAGATGAATCCCCCGATGAACATCTGATGCATTTCATTACGTCTATGGGGAATTTTTCCACTATTCCCCAGTATTACCTCGACTATTTGGGTCTTTCTTAATAGGTAAAGCGTTCCAGTGGTATTCAAGCTTGGCCCTGGAATCAATACAGACCTGGGAACAGATGTAGGATGTGTTTATGTCAAATTTCTTTTCATCGAACCATGATGTTAGCATTGTGGAATTAGCATCTGTAAGATAGAGGGAAAATGAGTCTATGGAGAAATTCATCAGCAGGTGGAAAACCTTAGGGGCATCATGCCAGCAATTACCTGAAGAGAGGGAGCAAGTGAAAATATGTCTAAGCTCCATGGACAAAGGGATTGCATTTAGACTCACCAGCGCCAATATAAGGACTTTTCAAGATCTGATGACCAAAGCTCATGTGTTGGAGTTGATGACTAAAAAGATGTCAGCCTTCCAAGCTAGAATTGAAAGAAGAGAACTGAACAGGGTAGTAGTAAATGTTGTTGATCAGGAGAAAAAGAAAAACACCTTCCGCATCAAGAGGGAAATGAAAGGAAGAGAAGACTCAGACTGGCGAATGGACTATAAGAATGATAAGCGACCGTGGCCATATGACTCACACAGAGAGTATACATTTGAGAGAGAGGACGTGTTGCCAATGATGGAGTAGTTATTGGCTGCCGAAACATTAGGTTGCGTTCACCAAGATATCCAGAAGAAGCTGCAATGACGAAAGAAATAAATTATTGTCATTATCATCGTTGTTTGAGGCATCAAACAGAAGATTGCTTCATGTTGAAAAATATACTACAAAGAATGATAAGACAAGGAGAAATAGTCCTAAAAAAGGATGATGAATAACAACGGAAGGCAATAACGAATTTGACGTCCGTAAGAGGATTGTTAGTAACATTGGTTAGAGAAATTGATTTAGGAGATCTATCTTCTGTCGACTGCCAAAACAGTTCATTGGTCAAAAGAAAATTCTGGGGGCATCTGCATTCGAAGATGCTCGATAATAGACAAAACTGGGGTATCACAGCTTAAATACCCCGATAGAAGAGATGAATGAGGTGAAAGATATGAAATTGCAACAAAAAGCATTTTCCACCAACACGCCTATATTTGGTTTATTAATGATAAGCCAATCTGAGGAGCAACAGTAATTTTGGTTACAAAAGGAATCAGCACCATACCTTCAAAACCAAAAAGGGGTAAGATAGGTAAGAAGAAAAATCATCATAGAATGTATTTTCCTTTCTATATAAATGAAATGCAGGTTTTCAGGTACACCAATGGTAATCGCTAATTGTAACGCCCTGAAAATCGGGTGTCGAGTAAAAATCCAACTCCCGAGTTCCAACGCATCACTTATGCAACATAGATAATGATGATTAAATGTTGTCTATGTTAGTGCATTAATCATGAGTGGGATTATACCAAAACAGTAATTTATACTCCAGATCAATTCATATAACGCAAGTGGAAGACTAGAAAATGTATATAAACATGTATGAACCAAAATATCATGATCGGTCTCCAGAGTCATCATATACATGTAATAGTTCAAAATAGTTCAACTACCAAAAATAAACCCTGTAGCCCCGTCGATCCGGAAGGTCTAAGTGAAACCCCCTGAGAACTACATATATGAGTAATCAGGCTCCGCCTCCTGAGTCGCATCATTATCTGCAACTAAGACAGAGTCTGGTGTGTGTTCAGAACACCGTCCCAGAACGTGGGAGTGAGTGATCAACTCAGTGGAACAATAAAGTAAAAGTTAACATGTTATCAATTCAGTAAGCAGTAATGATAACGTAATACAAGCAAACATCCCTAAGTACTGTGATTAATGCTATAATGATATGAATAATGATGCATGCCCTTGCCTACGCTCCCTCAGCGACTTCATCTTACGATCGCGCATGCAACACTGCCACAGTGCTTGACCTGCTATGCCAAACTCATGCGTAATGTAGTGCATGAGCATGATTACCAAGTTCTTATTAGTCCTTTTCATACAGCAGGATTGGGAAGCTAAGGTACCTCCCTTGTATCAATTCCCAAACAATGATCCATTCTAGGGTCGTCAATCCTAATAAATCTCATACGATGATACGGTTCTAGGTCACTGCAAAGGGCTCGTCACCTTATCAATGCAAGTCTAGAGTACTCTTGTTGCTATGTAAGGGCTCGTCGCCTCTACGCAGTCTTAGTGTACGCTCGAGGTCACTACAAAGGGCTCGTCACCTTATCAGTGTAGGCCGACAGCTCGAATACAGTGTCCCATACCACCGTATTCAGCTCACGAGTCTGGGTTGCTCACTGGTCACTACGGGGAGGCTCGTCACCCAAGCGTAGGCCGACTGCTTGACCACGGTGTCCCATACCATCAGTCTAGCTCATGAGTCTTAGCGGATGGAGGTACCAAGGTTAACGTGGTTTCACTGGTGAGTTTGGTACCTTAGATTCAAGCAGTAGTGTCCATACATGGTGAACATACATCGGGTTAATCGGGTTACTTGACGAGCTCGATTAGTACGAGTGCACGTTGAGTTGATCGACATGAAATGCGTAAGCACTCCGTGTGGCCTAACCACTGTCGACATCCCAAGTACAGCTCGGATTCATCGATCACGTCCTATGTGGCAAGACAATCTCAACCACCAATTAGAACCTATTACCGATTGCCTAGACTATTTCATAGTCCCAAACACATTTAATGATAACAGATAATCATATAAGCAAATCAGAACAGTAATGGATCAACGATTCCAATCATACAAGCATGTGAGCATTGATGGATTTCAACTTAAACATGAATTCACACATAAGCAGTGTTTAAGTAAAACAGACAAAGAATGTAAGTTGCATGGAGGAAATCATACACATCGTTAAGGTAGTTGAGAATCTCTTCTCAACGCCCATAAAAGTACAATATATTACACACTTATTCATTCAGACATTTCTACAAACACTTAGACTCCACATCCCAACATACATGACGTATGTTGGTGATAGCACATATTAGGACCAATCCTTTCGCCAAGGAGTTGTTACACATACAACTAGCACAAACACACGGTAACAAATCATGGCAAACACTTGTTCATATTTCATACGTATACGATACTTTCTACATATACATGGAATACACAAATCTCAATATAGTTCATATATATCAGAAACACAATACAAACATCGCATTTGCATGTGAAATTGCACTCACATCAGTACTAAACTATTAACCGACATTGAAAGCCTTGAAAACCATAACCTATACGTTTAATGTCTGCACCTTTCGCCGATAGACTTGTAATGAACTCAGTTTGAAGCTAAGTATTTGTCTACGGCAGATTTGGCAACCTATAAGATAAATTAGGTTAGCTATTTGATAACCTACACTATCAGAAACCCTAGAATAGATTAGGGTTAGGTTTTCTTACCTAAGAACGGAATGGAATTTGCCAGAATAACGATCCAGTAGCAATGAATAAGCACAGGAAAAGGCAGGGTCGAATACCAAGAATCTTCTCCAAGTTCTCTCTCACTTTCTCTCTCTTTACTCTCTTCTCTCTCCTAGGGTTTTTCTCAAATTCGTATGGGATATGAGAGAGGGGGTCTAAGGTCCTTATATAGGCCCAGGTTTGATGGAAATGGCCCCAGGGCCAAGGTATACTTAGGTTATAACCAAATATGGGTCGTTCCAGTCTAACGGAGCACTTCTGGTGGCCCCTTTTCCATGTGCGGTCGGACTTAAGCTCCCTGACCATGGATCTAGGTCAGGCTGAGTTTTTGTTCCGATCGGATTTACAGATTAGCTGTGGCAGACCAGTTTCAGTTCAGCGGTCACGGTCACTCGATCAGGGCCACAAGTACATCGACATGTGTGGGACATTTCTCCTGATCCGAGGGTGTATTTGGGTCAGATTCTGACGGTCTGAATCCTTATATTTGGTCCGCAAGTGACACGACTCAGATTACTTAAATTCAAATTTTATTTCTAAATAGTTTCACGTTTCTCACACTCTTCGCTCCGGGCTCAAGTTGTGCATTTCTAGACACAGTTAGGACTTGATTTCCGAGGGAGTTGTCAAGTCTAATAATGCGATCATAACTATATAGTTTCGGGGTAATTAGATTTTCAACGTACGGTACAAGTCCGATATGGAGTTTCGGTGTGCTCCCGAGAGCAACCGGGTTTAAGGATGGAATCTAGATTTCAGGCTAATGTAGCGTCAATGATTCTGCACGTTTTGGATCTTGCAGATCATATTTAAAGTGATTAGTGTTAATTTCATAAGCACTCTAGTTTAACACTTGCTAATATTAACCTAATTTCTAAAGGATTTGGTCTTGGGTAATTCTGCCTGAGTTGGTGCTCGGGTCTTTGTACGGATTTTTTTCTGAGACGTTACAATCTACCCTCGTTAAAGAAAAATTTCATCCTCGAAATTAGTTCCTTTTCGTACTCCTCGAGAATCTGAGGGTAGTTCTTTTGCACCTCGGCTTCTGTCTCGCAAGTAGCCTCTTCTTCCGTGTGATGCGTCCATAACACTTTCACAAGTGGAATAACCTTGCTACGCAATACCTACTCCTTCCTGTCTAGGATACACGTCGGTCGCAGTACATATGTAGCATCCTCGCTCAATTGTATCTGCTCCCATCTGATAATGTGGGAAGGATCGGGAACGTATTTCTTCAGCATAGATACATGAAATACATTATGCACGCCCGCAAGTGGTGTGGGCAAAGCAAGGAGGTACGCTACCGCTCCCACTCGATCCAGTATCTGAAATGGACCAATGAATCAAGGCGTAAGTTTCCCCTTCTTGCTAAACCGAAGGACTCCCTTCATAGGGGAAACTCTGAGAAATACATGGTCTCTGACCTCGAACTCTAGCAGTCGCCGCCTCGCATCGGCGTAGCTCTTCTGTCTACTCTGCGCTGTCAGCAGTCGGCGCCTGATAATGTCTATCTTCTCTGAAGTCGCCTGTACTAACTTTGGGCCAATCAAGCTCTTCTCGCCAACCTCTGCCTAGCAATGCGGTACTCTACATGGGCGCCCATATAGTGTCTCGTAAGGAGTCATGCCAATACTTGCCTGGAAGCTATTATTATAGGTGAACTCTGCATAGGAAAGACAGTCGTCCTAACTGTCCTTGAAATCCAGCACACAGGCTTGCAACATATCCTCCAGAATCTGATTCACCCATTCCATCTGCCCATCAGTCTATGAGTGGAACGCGGTACTGAACTTCAACTTCACACCCATCGCTTCCTGGATACGAGTCCAGAAGATAGATGTAAATTGCGTGTCTCGGTCCGACACGATCTCCAAAGGAACTTCATGCAGACGTACAATCTCCTTGATGTATAACCTGGCTAACTTGTCTGCAGAGTTTGAAACTCTGATAGGGAGGAAATGAGCCGATTTTGTCAACCGGTCCATGATCACCCAAATGAAATCATAACCCTTCCTCGTCTTTGGCAGCCCTGAGAAGAAATCTATAGAGATGAAGTCCCACTTCCATTCTGCTGTGGGCATGGGCTGAAACAAACTAGGAGGTCGGTGATGCTCTGCTTTGATCTGCTGGCTCGTGAGACAACGGGACACATAATCTGCTATGTGAGCCTTTATATTGTCCCACCAGTACGACCTCTTCATGTCATGATACATCTTCGTGCTGCCTGGATGCATAGCCATCCTAGAATCATGAGCGGCCTCAAGAACTTCCTTCCTCAAGTTAGGGAGGTTCGGGACGCATAGGCGGCCATGGTAACGTAAGCCTCCATTCGTACTAATGCTCCACTCTGAGTCCTCATCGCTGCTAGCCTGCCTTCTCATCTTCGCCAACAGCTCATTGTCTGCTGAGCCGCGATAATCCTGTTATCAATGAGGGGCTGTACTCGAATATGTGCGATGCCCTCACACGGCTCCTCCACCATAAGTTTCTACTCAAAGTCTCACACAAACTCTACCATGTCCCACTCTGCTATCATCAATGGAGCCGCGAATGCTAATGCCTTCTTGTGGCTCAGTGCATCTGCCACAAGGTTGGCCTTATCAGGATGGTAAGAAACCTCAAACTTGAAGTCCTTCAAGGTCTCCATCTATCACCGTTGCCTCATATTCAGGTCCCGCTGAGTGAATATGTATTTGAGGCTCTTGTGGTCGCAAAAGAGCGCGAACTCCTCTCTGTAGAGGTAATGCCTCCAGATTTTCAAAGCAAAGATAATGATAGCTAACTCCAAGTCATGCGTAGGGTAGTTTTCCTTGTGTTTCCTCAACTGTCGTGACAGGTAAGCAATAACTCTGTCCTTCTGCATCAAAACACCGCCCAAACTGACGCGAGACGCATCCGTGCATATTGTATACTTGACCCCTTGCTCTGACAATACTAGCATAGGGGCGGACGTCAACTTCTCCTTCAGCTCTCTAAAAGCTGCTTCTGCCTTTTCATTCGAGGCGAACTTCAGATCCTTTCATGTCAATTGAGACAATGGTCTAGCTATCTTCGAGAAATCCTGAATAAATCAGCGATAATACCCTACCAGGCCAAGGAAACTCCTCACCTCAGTAACCGAACTGGGCTGCTTCTAGTCCTGAACTGCGGCTACCTTAGCAAGGTCCATAGCTATCCCTTCTCTGGACACCACATGTCTTAGAAACTTGACTTCCTCATTCCAGAAGTCGCACTTCTTGTACTGTGCAAACAACTGGTTCTTCCTCAGAGTATCCAAGACTGCTCGCAGGTGTTCCTCGTGCTCTTCCTGACTCTTGGAGTATATAAGGATTTCATCAATAAACACGATGACGAATCGAAAAAAGAATGGCCGAAATACCCTGTTCATCAAGTCCATGAACACAGCTGGTGCATTCGTAAGGCCGAATGACATTATGAGAAACTCATAGTGTCCAAAATTAGTCCTGAAAGCCATCTTCTGCACATCCTCATCTCTGACGCGCAACTAGTGATACCCTGACTGCAAGTCAATCTTCGAGAAATACCTTACCCCCTTCAATTGATCGAACAAATCATCTATCTTGGGCAAAGGATACTTGTTCTTCACCGTCACTTGGTTCAACCTGCGATAATCAATACACAATCGCAGTGAACCATCCTTCTTCTTTACAAATAATACAGGTGCTCCCCATGGAGACACTGGGTAGTATGAAACCAGCATCTAACAGATCGTTGATCTGTTTCCTCAATTCCTCCATCTCGCACGGAGTCATGCGATAGGTCAGAAGTGAAATGGGCGTCGCACCAGGTACTAAATCAATGGTGAAATCAATTTTGCGCTAAGGGGGTAGTCCAGGTATCTTCCTGAACATGTCTGAGAACTCTTGGACCACAGGAGTGTCCTCAAGCGCTGGACCATGAGCATCCTCCAGCATAGAAGCATAACAATCAATGCGATAGGGCCAACTGACCTGTACTGGAAAAGTAAAGGTCATGCCCTCTGGTTCATAAACTGTCACCACTCTACAATCACAGTCGATCAAAGCCTTCATCTCTGTGAGCCAATCCATACCTAGAATGACATCATATAGATGTAATGGGGTGACAATCAAGTCGAGGAGCACTGTCCCACTCCCTACATCTATCGAACACCCCTTACAGATCCTGGTAGCACCTGAGAAAGTCCCTGTGGCAGTAAGGATTCTCACCCCAACCATAGGACTAGTTTCCAAGCCTAGCCGCTTGACTGTTGTGCACGATATGATAGAGACAATGAACTTGGTGTCCACTAATACAAAGACTGGAGTACCTTGGATATGAGCTGTAATATCAAAAGCCATAGGTGGTGGAGGTGCTGCCTCTGATACCTTGCTGTAAGTGAATGCACTCGAGCCTGCTGAAAACGATTGGGTTGAGGTGTCATTAGCCATTGAGGTGGCCTAGATCGAGATGCAGGGGGCCTGAAAGAAGGATGTGTAGGTGCTGTCTGTAGGGGTGGAGCCGATAGAGCCTAAGGGCGAGGGACGTCGATTCTTTATGGCGGCGAAAACCCATTATCTCTCATGCGTGCAAAACAGCTCTCTGCAGCATGACCTGGTCTGCCACAATGCGTACACGTCACTCCAAGTCGCCTCATCAGAACTGATGGCACCGCGATCCTAGGAGGGGAGTCGGTACGAGGTCTCTTGCCGAGGAATGGCTTGCTCGGCATATCTGGTCGTGGTCTAGGGGTCATAGGCCCACGAGAACATGACAATTGATCTCCATCCTGCTCCGCCTACATAGACATGTGTACTAGCTCAGCATAGGAAGGTATACTAGCACAGCACATCTTCGAGCGAATCTCAGGTCGCAAGCCCTCTGAAAAATGCCGCATCCACATCTGCGCGTCAGCAAGTTCTATAGGGACGTACCTGCCCAACTCTGTAAATCGGTGCTCGTACTCTGTCACTAACATGCCCCCCTATCTGAGGCACAAGAACTCATTCTCCTTCTCGTGCCGGTACGTCTGGGGGTAGTACTTCTCATGGAAGCGAAACTCAAAAGCTGCCCACGTCCATACATAGTCGACTGCAACGGTCCGCAGGACACTATCCCACCACAAGCTGGCCTCCTTTTCAAACATAAAGGTGGCCAACTCAACTAGCTCCGGCTCTGTACAATGTAGTATCCTCAGCATCTTAGAGATGCGGTCTAGCTAATATTCGGCATCCTCAGGTCTGTAAGAACCCGCAAATGTAGGAGGCCGCAAGTGTTAGAATCGCTCGAGAAGGCCACTCATACCCAAATTCCCCATAGGGTATATAACGGGTGCAGGTGAGGGCACACCCTCATTCTGAGCAGAAGGCCCCACAGTCTCAACAGGACGTACAGATGGTGAAGGTGGACTCGTACTTCCACCATGAGCTTGGGCCCCTGCAATCGTGGTTAAGAGCTGCTGGTGCACATCATCATCAACTGCTCCAACCTATCAGTAGGTGGGGCTGACTGAGGTTCATGCTGCGTCGAAGAAGATGCACGATTTTGATGGTGAATCGGTGGTATGTAAGGTGGTGACTTAACTGTAGGACCAGTAGAAGGCCGAGGCTCAGGAATAGCCTCACGAACCGAGGCCAAACCAGGGTCCGTACGACCATCACTCTGGGAAGGGGCCTGGTCCATCGAATCAATAAGTGTAAGGCGTGCCATGCTCCGCATGACCTTAGGTGGCATTCTCTACATGAAAATAGGGTTCACTTACGTAAGAGGTAGCATAGTAATACACAATCCTTTAAGCATTCCACATAACTTCTTAGCGAAAAGAGACTACATGCATTTCATTTTCCAAAATTGTCACAATACATGAAATACACATTACATGAATCATGACAAGAAATGCATGAAAGCTATTACAGAGCAAGACTACTAACATAGAGCAACTGGCAAACACAAACACACGATCTACCCATGATGCTACTAAGTTCTTAAACATTGAAACACAAACATTCTAAGACAGCAAACAAACAGGCTACGGGGCAACGACTTGGATGACTAGGCATCCGAGTCAGGCGACGGAGGAGGTGCACCCTTATCCTATAGGTAGCACAAGATAGACTTCAAAGTGCGAGTCACCTTCTTGAACTAGTGTTTCACGAAGCCTTGAAGATCCATAATGTCCTGTCGTAGGACAGCCTGACCCTCCTCAAGTCGAGCTATACGGGCATCCCTGACGGCCTAATCTGTGCCCTGTTCTAGTGCCGTAGGAGAAAAACTCTCACTCGTGTCCTGGGCCTCCACTTCTTCCTCGTCTTGCTCTTCTTCTTCTTCTATTTCAGTTCCACCTTCTTCATTACTCTCTTCCTCTTTCCTCTCAGTCTCATCCTCACTTTCTTCAAGTAGAGCTTGTCGTCGTCGTGGCCCGATGTCTATCTAATTAAGAGTCGTCTCATTGATGTAACAAATAGGTACTGGCCTTTTTACCCTAAGTCTGTAGCCAAACTCATGTGCAATCTTACATATGAGTTGGCCAAATGGGACTGATTCAGTCCTTCTATTCGAACGTGGATAAGGACTATCTGTCGCAAGATGTACGTAGGCACACATAACTTCTCTCCTTGCCCCACCTGATACAATAAATCCACCATCAAGTGCGTGCACTCACTGTGGTTGCTCCACCTAGGATAGACGTTGAAGGTGCAGATGTGGTGAAGCAAGCAGAAGTTGTCTGTCATGTTGGTCGCTAAGAGGCTTCTATTAGGCTGCCATTCAACCAGACGATCATAAAGGAATTGCGTGCGGTGATCCCTTTCATGCGCACTACTCAGATTATTCTCACTTGTATGAACCTCGCTAAGCGGCACGTTCAAAAGTCGGGATATCAAAGCAACATAGATTGTGGCCTCCCGATCTCTTCCGCAAGGGATCTTGAACTACAATGGCTCCAGTGAAGGTTCTCAAACGTGGGCATAGAAAGCTCAGATAGTATCCACATTTGCGCGGTATTCGCCCTCAAATAGTGGACCCCACCTGGCCTCTTCCAGGTGCTCAAATAAGAGATATTCCCAAAATAGTCGCGCATCTACATGAGCTTCAAAAAGGACCCTACGGCCCTCATAAACTCCATAAGATAGCTCTGCCAACAAAGTCCTTCCAACGTGAGCTTGGGGATCGAGTTCCCACTTTGTCTGAAACTCTCGAGTGGGGGTTGTGCTCGCGGCAGCGCCTCTCGGCCTCCTTGAATGGGTTGGGCGACTAGGCCCAGCTTCATCAACAGGAGCTCTCTTATTCCTCATGAAATAGAGAATGGTGGAAATGGAAAATATGGCCGTCATAACCTCGAATAGGGCTATGGAAAATGAAAGAAAAGATGGAAATTGAAGGAATGATGGGGCTTCCACGAATTTGAGACTCAAAGTAGGGATTTGAGTGCTCAAATGGAAAGAAAAGAAAGGGAAATCAGCAATGGAGGTGGGTTTTGAGATGGGTAGAGTGAGTGTGCACGAAAATGGAAGAAGAAAGGGTTTAGAGAGGGATTTTTGTGGGGTTTTGAGAGAAATTTCAAGAAAAGGAAAGCTTGGGGTGGTAGATTATGAAGGGAAGACGATTTGGGAGGGGTTTTAAATGACCAACCATGGAGGAGTGGGCCACAGTAGGCCCTAGATGCATCGGCCCGACCGGCCCAGACGGTCCGGGCCTACTGGGTGGCAAGGCCTTGCCGAACTGGCGAGGGCCTCACCGGTCTCTGGACTAACCGGCGATGGCTAGCTGGTGGGGTGAGGTCCTCCCCCTCCCCAAGTCTAAAAATGATGTGGGTCCCATCCTGGGTCACCCTGAAAATGCCCCGATTGGGCCCTTAGTCCGTTTCGACTCATTTCGGGTCACTTTGAATAGAACCTGATATAAATTCAAGTTTACTGGATTTTTATCTGCTGGGATGGGATGATACATGGTGTAAACTCATTGATGGATGGTCTAGAAGTGATCTGGGGTCGTTGTGTGTGACCAAGAGTGTGCACGGACTCGATCTCGGCGATCATTTTCAGTAAATTTTCACCGATTGGTGCAACTGGGAATCCTGCATTGTTTCTAGATTTATCTCACCCCCTACTATGCTAAGGTGACGTCGGCGTGCATTATGTGACCATAACCTAGGTCTGGTTTAATCCAAATTATGCTCTGATACCAACTTGTAACGCCCTAAAAATCAGGTGTCGAGTAAAAGTCCAACTCCCGAGTTCCAACACATCACTTATGCAACATAGATAATGATGATTAAATGTTGTCTGTATTAGTGCATTAATCATGTGTGGGATTATACCAAAACATTAATTCATACTCCAGATCAATTCATATAACGCAAGCGGAAGACTGAAAAATGTATATAAACATGTATGATCTAAAAGATCATGATCGGTCTCTAGAGTATGAATACATCACTGAGTCATCATATACATGTAATAGTTCATAATAGTTCAGCTACCAAAAATAAACCCTGTAGCCCAGTCGATCCGGAAGGTCTAAGTGAAACTCACGGAGAATTGCATATATGAGAACTCGTCCTAATCATCATAGAAATCAGGCTCCACCTCCTGAGTCGCATCATCATCTGTAACTAAGATAGTCTGGTGGGTGTTCAGAACACCATCCCAGAACGTGGGAGTGAGTGATCAACTCAGTGGAACAATAAAGCAAAGGTTAACATGTTATCAATGCAGTCAAGCAGTAATGATAACACAATATAAGCAAACATCCCTAAGTACTGTGATTAATACAAGAATGATATGAATAATGATGCATCCCCTCGCCTACGCTCCCTCAGCGACTTCATCTTACGATCGCGCATGCAACACTGCCACAGTGTTTAACCTGCTACGCCAAACGCACGCATAATGCGATGTATGGGCATGATTACCAAGTTCTTATTAGTCCTTTTCATACAGAAGGATTGGGAAGCTAAGGTACCTCCCTTGTATCAATTCCCAAATAATGATCCATTCTAAGGTCATCAATCCTAGTAAATCTCATACGATGATATGGTTCTAGGTCACTGCAAAGGGCTCGTCACCTTATCAATGTAGGGCTAGTGTACTCTTGTTGCTACATAAGGGCTCGTCGCCTCTACGCAGTCTTAGGGTACGCTTGATAGCTCGAATACAGTGTCTCATACCACCGTATTCAGCTTACGAGTCTGGGTTGCTCGCTGGTCAGTAAGGGGAGGCTCGTCTCCCAAGCGTAGGCAGACAGCTCGACTACGGTTTCCCATACCACCATACCTAACTCATGAGTCTTAGCGGATCGAGGTACCAAGGTTAAAGGGGTTTCACTGGTGAGTTTGGTACCTTAGATTCAAGCAGTAGCGTCCATACATGGTGAACATACATCGGGTCAATTAGGTTACTTGACGAGCTTGATTAGTACGAGCGCACATTGAGTTGATCGACATGAAATGCGTAAGCACTCCGTGTGGCCTAACCACTGCCGACATCCCAAGTACGGCTCGAATTCATCGATCACGTCCTATGTGGCGAGACAACCTCAGCCACCAATCAGAACCTGTTACCAATTGCCTAGACTATTTCATAGTCCCAAACACATTCAATGATAACAGATAATCATACAAGCAAATCAGAATAGTAATGGATCAACAATTCTAATAATACAAGCATGTGAGCATTGATGGATTTTAACTTAAACATGAATTCACACATAAGTAGTGTCAAAGTAAAACAGACAAAGAATGTAAGTTGCATGGAGGAAATCATACACATCGTTAAGGTAGTCGAGAATCTCTTCTCAGCGCCCATAAAAAGTACAATATATTACACACTTATTTATTCAGACATTTCTACAAACACTTAGACTCCACATCCCAACATACATGACGTATGTTGGTGATAGCACATATTAGGACCAATCCTTTCGCCAAGGAGTTGTTACACATACAACTAGCACAAACACACGACAACAAATCATGGCAAATACTTGTTCATATTTCATACGTATACGATACTTTCTACATATACATGGAATGCACAAATCTCAATATAGTTCATATATATCATAAACACAATACAAACATCTCATTTTGCATGTGAAATTGCACCCACATCAGTACTAAACCAATAATCGACATTGAAAGCCTTGAAAACCATAACTTATACGTTTAAAGTCCGCACCTTTCGCCGGTAGACTTGTAATGAACTGAGTTTAAAGCTAAGTATTTGTCAACGACAGATTTGACAACCTATAGGATAAATTAGGTTAGCTATTTGATAACCTGCACTATCAGAAACCCTAGAACAGATTAGGGTTAGGTTTTCTTGCCTATGAAAGGAATGGAATTCGTCGGAATAGCGATCTAGTAGCGATGAATAAGCACGGGAAAAGGTAGGGTAGAATACCAAGAATCTTCTCCAAGTTCTCTCTCACTTTCTCTCTCTTTACTCTCTTCTCTCTCCTAGGGTTTTTCTCAAATTCGTATGGGATATGAGAGAGGGGGTTTAAGATCCTTATATAGGCCCACGTTTGATGGAAATGGCCCCAGGGCCAAGGTATACTTAGGTTATAACCAAATATGGGTCGTTCTGGTCCAACGGAGCACTTCTGGTGGCCCCTTTTCCATGTGCGGTCGGACTTAAGCTCCCTGACCATGGATCTAGGTCAGGCTGAGTTTTCGTACCGATCAGATTTACAAATCAGCCCTGGTGGACCAGTTTCAGTTCAGCGGTCACGGTCACTCGATCAGGGCCACAAGTACATCGACATGTGAGGGACATTTCTCCTGATCTGAGGGTGTATTTGGGTTGGATTCTGATGGTCTGAATCCTTATATTTGGTCCGCAAGTGACACGACTCAGATTACTTAAATTCGATTTTATTTCTAAATAGTTTCATGTTTCTCACACTCTTCACTCTGGGCTCAAGTTGTGCATTTCTAGACATAGTTTGGACTTGATTTTTGAGGGGGTTGTCAAGTCCAGTAATGCGGTCATAACTGTATAGTTTTGGGGTAATCAGATTTTCGACGTGTGGTCCAGGTCCGATACGGAGTTTCAGTGTGCTCCATAAAGCAACCGTGTTTAAGGATGGATTCTAGATTTCAGGGTAATGTAACGTCAATGATTCTGCACGTTTTGGGTCTTGTAGATCATATTTAATGTGATTAGTGCTAATTTCATAAGCACTCTAGTTTAGCACTTGCTAATATTAACCTAATTTCGAAAGGATTTGGTCCTGGGTAATTTCTGCCTGAGGTGGTACTCGGGTCTTTGTACGGATTTTTCTAAGATGTTACAGGGCTACAGGGTTTATTTTTGGTAGTTGAACTATTTTAAACTATTACATGTATATGATGAGTCAGTGATTTATTCATACTCTTGAGACCGATCATGATCTTTTGGTTCATACACGTTTATATACATTTTTCAGTCTTTCGCTTGCGTTATATGAATTGATCTGGAGTATGAATTACTGTTTTGGTATAATCCCATACATGATTAATGCACTAACACAGACAACATTTAATCATCATTATCTATGTTGCATAAGTGATGCGTTGGAACTCGGGAGTTGGACTTTTACTCGACACTCGATTTTCAAGGCATTACAAGTTGGTATCAGAGCATGATTTGGATTAAACTGGACCTGAGTTATGGTCACACAACACATGCTGACATCACCTTAGCGTAGTAGGGGGTGAGATAAATCTAGAAACAATGCAGGATTCCCAGTTGCACCAATCGGTGAAAGTTTACTGAAAACAATCGCTGAGATTGAGTCCGTGCACACTCTTGGTCACACACAATGACCCCAAATCACTTCTAGACCATCCATCGATGGGTTTATACTGTGTATCATCCCATCCCAGCTGATAAAAATTCAGTAAACTTGAATCTATATCAGGTTTTATTCAAAGTGACCCGAAATGAGTCGAAACAGACTAGGGGCCCAATCGGGGCATTTCCAGGGGGAACCAGGATGGGACCCACATCATTTTTGGACTTGGGGAGGGGGAGGACCTCGCCCCACTAGCGAACCATCACTGGTTAGTCTAGAGTTCAGCGAGGCCCTCGCCACCTAGTGGGCCCGGACGGGCTGGGCCGGTCGGGTCGACGCATCTAGGGCCTAGTGTGGCGCACTCCTCCATGGTTGATCATTTAAAACCCCTCTCAAATTGTCTTCCCTTCATAATCTACCACTCCAAGCTTTCCTTTTCTTGAAATTTCTCTTAAAACCCCACAAAAATCCCTCTCCAAACCCTTTCTTCTTCCATTTTCGTGCACCCTCACTTTACTCATCTTAAAACCCAGCTCCATTGCTGATTTTCCTTTCTTTACTTTCCATTTAAGCACTCAAATCCCTACTTTGAGTCTCAAATTCGTGGAAGCCCCATCATTCCTTCCATTTTCCTCTTTTCTTTCATTTTCTATGGCCTTATTCTAGCTTAATACAGCCATATTTTGAATTTTCACCACTCTCTTTCATGGGGAAGAAGAGAGCTCCCGTTGATGAAGCCAGGCCTAGTTGCCTAACCCGTTCAAGGAGGCTGAGAGGCGCCGCTGCGAGCACAACCGCCACTCAAGAGTTTCAGACAAAGCGGGAACTCGATCCCTAGGCTCCCGTTGGAAGGACTTTGTTGGCGGAGCTATCTCATGGAGTTTATGAGGGCTAAAGGGTCCTTTTTGAAGCTCATGTAGATACACGGCTATTTGGAGAATATCTCTTATTTGAGCACCTAGAAGAGGCCAGGTGGGGTCCAGTATTTGAGGGTGGATATCGTGCAAATGTGAGTACTATCCGAGCTTTCTATGCCCACATTCGAGAACCTTCACTAGAGCTATTGCAGTTCAAGATCCCTTACGGAAGAGATCAGGAGGCCACAATCGACGTTGCTTTGATATCCCGACTTTTGAACGTGCCGCTTAGCGAGGTTCATACAAGTGAGAAGAATCTGAGTAGTGCGCGTGAAAGGGATTGTCGCGTGTGGTTCCTTTGTGGTCGTCTGGTTGAATGGCAGCCTAACAGAAGCCTTTAGTGACCAGCATGACGGACGACTTCCGCTTGCTTCACCACATCTGCACCTTTAACGTCTATCCTAGGTGGAGCAACCGTAGTGAGTGTATGTGCTTGATGGTGGATTTCTTGTATCAGGTGGGGCAAGGAGAGAAGTTGTATGTGCCTACGTACATCTTGCGACAGGTAGTCCTTATCGTACGTTCAAATAGAAGGACTGAATCACTCCCATTTGGCCGACTCATATGTAAGATTGCATATGAGTTTGGCTACAGACTTAGAACGGAAAGGCCGGTACCTATCTGTTACATCAATGAGATGACTCTTTATCAGATGGACATCGGGCCATGACGACGACAAGCTCTACTTGAAGAAACTGAGGATGAGACTGAGAGCGAAGACGAAGAGAGTAATGAAGAAGGTGGAACTAAAATAGAAGAAGAAGAAGAGCAAGACGAGGAAGAAGTGGAGGGCCAGGACACGAGTGAGAGTTTTCCTCCTACAACACCAGAGCAGGGCATGGATCAGGCCACCAGGGATGCCCGTATAGCTCGACTTGAGGAGGGTCAGGCTATCCTATGATAGGACATTATGGATCTTCGGGGCCTCGTGAAACACTAGTTCAAGAACGTGACTCGCACTTTGAAGTCTATCCTGTGCTGCCTACAGGATAATGGTGCACCTCCTCCATCGCCTGACTTAGATGCCTAGTCATCCAAGTCGTTGCCCCATAGCCTGTTTGTTTGCTGTCTTAGAATGTTTGTGTTTCAATGTTTAAGAACTTAGTAGCATCATGGGTAGATCGTGTGTTTGTGTTTGGCAGTTGCTCTATGCGGGTAGTCTTACTCTGTAATAGTTTTCATGTATTTCTGTTATGATTCATGTAATGTGTATTTCATGTATTGTGAAAAATTTGAAAAATGAAATGCATGCAATCTCTTTTCGCTAAGAAGTTGTGTGGAATGCTTAAAGGATTGTGTATTGCTATGCTACCTCTTACGTAAGTGAACCCTATTTTCATATAGGGAATGCCACCTAAGGTCACGCGGAGCACGGCACACCCTCACCTGCACCCACTATATACCCTATGGGGAATTTGGGTATAAGTGGCCTTCTCGAGCGATTCCAACGCTTGCGTCCTCCTACATTTGCGGGTTCTTACAGACCCGAGGAGGCCGAAATTGGCTAGACCGCATCTCTAAGATGCTGAGGATGCTACATTGTACAGAGCCTGAGCAGGTTGAGTTGGTCACCTGTATGTTTGAAAAGGAGGCCAGCTTGTGGTGGGATAGTGTCCTGCAGACCGTTGCAGTCGACTATGTATGGATGTGGGCAGCTTTTGAGTTCCTCTTCCATGAGAAGTACTACCCCCAGACATACTGGCATAAGAAGGAGAATGAGTTCTCGCGCCTCAGACAGGGGGGCATGTCAGTGACAGAGTACGAGCACCGGTTTACAGAGTTGGGCAGGTATGTCCCTACAGTACTTGCTGACGCGCAGATGCAGATGCGGCATTTTTCAAAGGGCTTGCGACCTAAGATTCGCTCGAAGATGTGCTGTGCTAGTATACCCTCCTATGCTGAGCTAGTACACATGTCTATGTGGGTGGAGCAGGATGGAGATAGATTGTCATGTTCTCGTGGGCCTATGACCCCTAGACCACGACCAGATATGCCAAGCAGGCTATTCCTCAGCAAGAGACCTCGTACCGACTCCCCTCCCAGGATTGCGGCACCATCAGTTCCGATGAGGCAACATGGAGTGATGTGTATGTATTGTGGCAGACCGGGTCATGCTGCAGAGAGCTATTTTGCACGCATGAGAGATAGTGGGTTTTCACCACCACAGAGAATCGACGTCCCTCGCCCTCAGGCTCTATCAGCTCCACCCCTACAGACAGCACCCGCACATCCTTCTTTTAGGCCCCCTGCATCTCGATCTAGGCCACCTCAAAGGCCTATGGCACCTCAGCCCAATCGTTTTCAGCAAGCTCGAGTGCATTCACTTACAGTAGAGGCAGCACCTCTGCCAGATATGGCTTTTGATGTTACAGCTCATATCCAAGGTACTCCAGTCTTTGTATTAGTAGACACCAAGTTCACTGTCTCTATCATTTCGTGCGCAACAGTTAAGCAGCTAGGCTTGGAAACTAGTCCTATGGTTGGGGTGAGAATCCTTACTGCCACAGGGACTTTCTCGGACGCTACCAGGATCTGTAAGGGGTGTTCGATAGATGTAGGGAGCGGGATAGTGCTCCTCGACCTGATTGTCACCCCATTACATCTATATGATGTCATTCTCGATATGGATTGGCTTATAGAGATGAAGGCAGAGATCGACTGTGATTGTAGAGTGGTGACAGTTTATGAACCAGAGGACACGACCTTTCTTTTTCCAGTATAGGTCAGTTGGCCCTATCACATTGATTGTTATGCTTCTATGCTGGATGATGCTCATGGTCCAGCGCTTGAGGACACTCCTGTGGTCCAAGAGTTCTTAGATGTGTTCAGGAAGAAACCTGGACTACCCCCTCAGCGCAAAATTGATTTCACCATTGATTTAGCGCCTGGTGCGACGCCCATTTCACTTCCGACCTATCGCATGACTTCGTGTGAGATGGAGGAACTGAGGAAACAGATCGATGATCTGGTAGATGCTGGTTTTATACAATCCAGTGTGTCTCCATGGGGAGCACCTGTATTGTTTGTAAAGAAAAAGGATGGTTCACTGCGATTGTGTATTGATTATCGCAGGTTGAACGAAGTGACAGTGAAGAACAAGTATCCTTTGCCTAGGATAGATGATCTGTTCGATCAATTGAAGGAAGCAAGGTATTTCTCGAAAATTGATGAGGACGTACAGAAGACGACTTTCAGGACTAATTTTGGACACCATGAGTTTCTCATAATGTCATTCGACCTTACGAACGCACCAGCTGTGTTCATGGACTTGATGAACAGGGTATTTCAGCCATTCCTTTTTTGATTCGTCATCGTGTTTATTGATGACATCCTTATATACTCCAAGAGTTAGGAAGAGCACGAGGAACACCTGTGAGCAGTCTTGGATACTCTGAGGAAGAACCAATTGTTTGCAAAGTATAAAAAGTGTGACTTCTAGAAAGAGAAAGTCAAGTTTCTAGGACATGTGGTGTCCAGAGAAGGAATAGTTATGGACCTTGCTAAGGTAGCCGCAGTTCAGGACTGGAAGCAGCCCGGTTCGGTTATTGAGGTGAGGAGTTTCCTTGGCCTGGCAGGGTACTATCATCGATTTATTCGGGATTTCTCAAAGATAACTAGACCTTTGTCTCAGTTGACATGGAAGGATCTGAAGTTCGCTTGGAATGAAAAGGCAGAAGCAACTTTTAAGGAGCCAAAGGACAAGTTGACGTCCGCCCCTGTGCTAGTATTGCCAGAGCAAGGGGTCAAGTATATGATATACGCAGATGCGTCTCACGTCAGTTTGGGCGGTGTCTTGATGCAGAAGGACATGGTTATTGCTTACCTATCACGACAGTTGAGGAAACACGAGGAAAACTACCCTACGCACGACTTGGAGTTAGCTGCCGTTATCTTTGCTTTGAAGATCTGGAGGCATTATCTCTACGGAGAGGAGTTCGAGCTCTTTTGCGACCACAAGAACCTCAGATACATATTCACTAAGCAGGACCTGAATATGAGGCAGTGGCGATGGATGGAGACCTTGAAAGACTTCAAGTTCGAGGTTTCTTACCATCCCGGTAAGGCCAACCTTGTGGCAGACGCACTGAGTCGCAAGAAAGCATTAACATTCGTAGCTCCGTTGATGATAGCAAAGTGGGACATGGTAGATTTTGTGCGAGACTTTGAGCAAAAACTCATGGTGGAGGAGCCGTATGAGGGCATTGCACATATTCGAGTACAGCCCCTCATTGATGACAGGATTATCGCGGTTCAGGTAGATGATAAGCTGTTGGCAAAGATAAGAAGGCAGGCTAGCAGCGATGAGGACTCAGAGTGGAGCATTGGTACGGATGGAGGCTTACGTTACCGTGGCCGCCTATGCGTCCCGAACCTCCCTGACCTGAGGAAGGAAGTTCTTGAGGCCGCTCACGATTCTAGGATGGCTATACATCCAGGCAGCACGAAGATGTATAATGACATGAAGAGGTCGTATTGGTGGGACAATATGAAGGCTCACATAGCAGATTATGTGTCCCATTGTCTCACGTGCTAGCAGGTCAAGGCGGAGCATCGCCGACCTCCTGGTTTGCTTCAGCCCATGCCTATATGGAAGTGGGACTTCATCTCTATGGATTTCATTTCAGGTCTGCCAAAGATGAGGAAGGGTTATGATTCCATTTGGGTGATCGTGGACTGGTTGACGAAATAGGCTCATTTCCTCCCTATCAGAGTTTTGAACTCTGCAGACGAGTTGGCCAAGTTATATATCGAGGAGATTGTACGTTTGCATGGAGTTCCCTTGGAGCTAGTGTCGGATCGAGACACGCGATTTACATCTATCTTCTGGACTCGTATCTAGGAAGCGATGGGTGTGAAGTTGAAGTTCAGTACCATGTTCCACCCACAGACTGACGGGCAGACGGAACGGGTGAATCAGATTCTGAGGGATATGTTGTGGGCCTGTGTGCTAGATTTCAAGGACAGTTGGGACAACTGTCTTCCCTATGCAGAGTTTGCCTATAATAACAGCTTCTAGGCGAGTATTGACATGGCTCCTTACGAGGCACTGTACGAGCGTCTGTGCAGAGTGCCGCATTACTGTGCAGAGGTTGGCGAGAAGAGCTTGATTGGTCCGGAGTTAGTATAGGCGACCTCAGAGAAGATCGACATTATCAGGCGCCGACTGCTAAGAGCGCAGAGCAGACAGTAGAGCTATGCCGATACGAGGCGGTAATCGCTAGATTTCGAGGTTAGAGACCATGCATTTCTCAGAGTTTTCCCTATGAAGGGAGTCCTTTGGTTTGGCAAGAAGGGGAAGCATATGCCTCGATTCATTGGCCCATTACATATACTGGATCGAGTGGGAGTGGTAGCGTACCGCCTTGCTTTGCCCACACCACTTGCGGGCGTGCATAACGTATTTCATGTTTCTATGCTGAAGAAATACGTTCCCGATCCTTCCCACATTATCAGATGAGAGTAGGTACAGTTGAGCGAGGACGCTACATATGTACTGCGACCGACGTGTATCCTAGACAGGAAGGATTAGGTATTGCGCAGCAAGGTCATTCATTACACTTGTGAAAGTGCTGTGGATGCATCACACGGAAGAAGAGGCTACTTGGGAGACAGAAGCCGAGGTTCGAAAGAACTACCCTCAGATTCTCGAGGAGTACAAAAAGGTACTAATTTCGAGGATGAAATTTTTCTTTAAGGGGGGTAGATTATAACGTCTCGGAATAATTCGTACAAAGACCCGAGTACCACCTCAGGCAGAAATTACCCAGGACCAAATCCTTTTGAAATTAGGTTAATATTAGCAAGTGTTAAACTAGAGTGCTTATGAAATTAGAACTAATCACTTTAAATATGATATGCAAGACCCAAAACGTGCAGAATCATTGACGTTACATTACCCTGAAATCTAGAATCCATCCTTAAACCCGGTTGCTCTGGGAGCACACCAAAACTCTGTATCGGACCTAGACCTCACGTCAAAAATTTGATTACCCCAAAACTATACAGTTATGACCGCATTACTAGACTTAACAACCCCCTCAGAAATCAAGTCCTAACTATGTCTAGAAATGCACAACTTGAGCCCGGAACGAAGAGTGTGAGAAACGTGAAATATTTAGAAATAAAATTTGAATTTAAGTAATCTGAGTCATGTCACTTGTGGGCCAAATATAAGGATTCAGACCGTCAGAATCTGACCAAAGTACACCCTTGGATCAGGAGAAATGTCCCTCACATGTCGATGTACTTGTGGCCCTGATCGAGTGACCGTAATCGTTGAACTGAAACTGGTCCGCCACGGCTGATCTATAAATCCGATCGGTACAAAAACTCAGCCTGACCTAGATCCATGGTTAGGGAGCTTAAGTCTGATCGCACGTGAAAAAGGGGCCACCAAAAGTACTCCGTTGGACCAGAACGACCCATATTTGGTTATAACCTAAGTATACCTTGGCCTTAGGGCCATTTCCATCAAACCTGGGCCTATATAAGGACCTTAAACCCCCCCTCTCATATCCCATACGAAATTGAGATAAACCCTAGGAGAGAGAAGAGAGTAAAGAGAGAGAAAGTGAGAGAGAACTTGGAGAAGATTCTTGGAATTCTACCCTGCCTTTTCCCGTGCTTATTCATCGCTATTGGATCGCTATTCCGGCGAATTCCACTCCGTTCTTAGGTAAGAAAACCTAACCTTAATATGTTCTAAGGTTTCTGATAGTGTAGGTTATCAAATAGCTAACCTAATTTATCCTATAGGTTGCCAAATCTACCATAAACAAAGACTTAGCTTTAAACTGAGTTCATTATAAGTCTACCGGCGAAAGGTGTGGACTTTAAACATATAGGTTATGGTTTTCAAGGCTTTCAATGTCAGTTAATGGTTTAGTACTGATGTGGGTGCAATTTCACATGCAAAATGCGATGTTTGTATTGTGTTTCTGATATATATGAACTACATTGAGATTTGTGTATTCCATGTATATGTAGAAAGTATCGTATACGTATGAAATATGAACAAGTGTTTGCCATGATTTGTTGTCGTGTGTTTGTGCTAGTTGTATGTGTAACAACTCCTTGGCGAAAGGATTGGTCCTAATATGTGCTATCATCAACATATGTCATGTATGTTGGGATGTGGAGTCTAAGTGTTTGTAGAAATGTCTGAATAAATAAGTGTGTAATATATTGTACTTTTTATGGGCGTTGAGAAGAGATTCTCAACTACCTCAACGATGAGTATGATTTCCTCCATGCAACTTACATTCTTTGTTTGTTTTACTTAGACACTGCTTATGCGTGAATTCATGTTTAAATTGAAATCCATTAATGCTCACATGCTTATATGATTGGAGTTTTTGATCCATTACTGTTCTGATTTGCTTGTATGATTATTTGTTATCATTGAATGTGTTTGGGACTATGAAATAGTCCAGGCAATCAGTAACAGGTTCTGATTGGTGGCTGAGGTTGTCTCGCCACATAGGATGTGATCGATGAATCCGAGCCATACTTGGTTTGTCGGCAGTGGTTAGGCCACACGGAGTGCTTATGCATTTCATGTCGATCAACTCAGCGTGCGCTCGTACTAATCGAGCTCGTCAAGTAACCCGATTGACCTGATGTATGTTCACCATGTATGGACGCTACTGCTTGAATCTAAGGTACCAAATCACTACTAAAACCCCGTTAACCTTGGTACCTCGATCCGCTAAGACTCATGAGCCGGGCATGGTGGTATGGGACACCGTGGTCGAGCTATCGGCCTATGCTGGGGTGACAAGCCTCCCCGTAGTGACCAGTGAGCAACCCAGACTCGTGAGCCGAATACGGTGGTATGAGACACTATATTCGAGCTGTCGGCCTACATTGATAAGGTGACGAGCCCTTTGTAGTGACCTCAAGTGTACACTAAGATTACGTAGAGGCGATGAGCCCTTACGTAGCAACAAGAGTACACTAGGCCTGCACTGATAAGGTGACGAGCCCTTTGCAGCGACCTAGAACCGTATCATTGTATGAGATTTACTAAGATTGATGACCCTAGAATGGATCATTGTTTGGGAATTGATACAAGGGAGGTACCTTAGCTTCCCAATCCTGCTGTATGAAAAGGACTAATAAGAACTTGGTAATCATGCTCATACACCGCATTACGCGTGCGTTTGGCGTAGCAGGTCAAGCACTGTGGCAGTGTTGCATGCGTGATCGTAAGATGAAGTCGCTGAGGGAGCGTAGGCGAGGGCATGCATCATTATTCATATCTTTCTTGCATTAATCACAATACTTAGGGATGTTTGCTTGTATTGGGTTATCATTACTACTTGACTGTTGATAACATGTTAACCTTTGCTTTATTGTTCCACTGAGTTGATCACTCACTCCCACATTTTGGGACGGTGTTCTGAACACCCACCAGACTCTGTCTTAGTTGCAGATGATGATGCGACTCAGGAGGTGGAGCCTGATTTCTATGATGATCAGGACGAGTTCTCATATATGTAGTTCTCGGGGGGTTTCGCTTAGACCTTTCGGATTGACGGGGTTACAGGGTTTATTTTTGGTAGTTGAACTATTTTGAACTATTACATGTATATGATGACTCAGTGATGTATTCATACTCTGGAGACCAATCATGATCTTTTGGTCCATACATGTTTATATACATTTTCCAGTCTTCCGCTTGCGTTATATGAATTAATTTGGAGTATGAATTACTGTTTTGGTATAATCCCACTCATGATTAATGCACTAACACAGACAACATTTAATCATCATTAAATATGTTGCATAAGTGATGCATTGGAACTCGGGAGTTGGACTTTTACTCGACCCCCGATTTTCAGGGCGTTACAAGCCCCGTTGATCCGGAAGGTCTAAGCGAAACCCCTGGAGAACTGCATATATGAGAACTCGTCCTAATCATCATAGTAATCAAGCTCTGCCTCCTGAGTCGCATCATCATCTGCAACTAAGACAGAGTCTGGTGGGTGTTCAGAACACCTTTCCCAGAACGTGGGAGTGAGTGATCAACTCAGTGGAACAATAAAACAAAGGTTAAATGTTATCAATTCAGTCAAGCAGTAATGATAACGCAATACAAGCAAACATCCCTAAGTACTGTAATTAACGTAAGAATGATATGAATAATGATGTATGCCCTCGCCTAAGCTCCCTCAGCGACTTCATCTTATGATCGCGCATGCAACACTGCCACAGTGCTTGACCTGCTACGCCAAACGTACTCGTAATGCAGTGCATGAGCATGATTACCAAGTTCTTATTGGTCCTTTTCATACAACAGGATTGGGAAGCTAAGGTACCTCCCTTGTATCAATTCCCAAATAATGATTCATTCTAGGGTCGTCAATCCTAGTAAATCTCATACGATGATACGGTTCTAGGTCGCTGCAAAGGGCTCGTCACCTTATCAGTGTAGGCCTAGTATACTCTTGTTGCTACGTGAGGGCTCCTCGCCTCTACGTAGTCTTAGTGTACACTCGAGGTCACTACAAAGGGCTCGTCACCTTATCAGTGTAGGCCGACAGCTCGAATACAGTGTCCCATACTACCGTATTCGGCTCACGAGTCTGGGTTGCTCACTGGTCACTACGGGGAGGCTCGTCACCCCACTGTAGGCGACAGCTCGACCACGGTGTCCCATACCACCATGCTCAACTCATGAGTCTTAGCGGATCGAGGTACCAAGGTTAACGTGGTTTCACTGGTGAGTTTAGTACCTTAGATTCAGGCAGTAGCATCCGTACGTGGTGAACATACATCGAGTCAATTGGGTTACTTGACGAGCTCGATTAGTATGAGCGCACGTTGAGTTGATCAACATGAAATGCGTAAGTACGGCTCGGATTCATCGATCATGTCTTATGTGGCGAGACAACCTCAGCCACCAATCAGAACCTGTTATTGATTGCCTAGACTATTTCATAGTCCCAAACACATTCAATGATAATAGATAATCATACAAGCAAATCAGAATAGTAATGGATCAACAATTCCAATCATACAAGCATGTGAACATTGATGGATTTCAACTTAAACATGAATTCACACATAAGTAGTGTCTAAGTAAAACAGACAAAGAATGTAAGTTGCATGGAGGAAATCATACACATCATTCAGGTAGTTGAGAATCTCTTCTCAACGCCCATAAAAAGTACAATATATTACACACTTATTCATTCAGACATTTCTACAAACACTTAGACTCCACATCCCAACATACATGACGTATGCTGGTGATAGCACATATTAGGACCAATCCTTTTGCCAAGGAGTTGTTACACATACAACTAGCACAAACACACGACAACAAATCATGGCAAACACTTGTTCATATTTCATATGTATACGATACTTTCTACATATACATGGAATACACAAATCTCAATATAGTTCATATATATCAGAAACACAATACAAACATCGCATCTTGCATGTGAAATTGCACCCACATCAGTACTAAACCATTAACCGACATTGAAAGCCTTGAAAACCATAACCTATACGTTTAAAGTCCGCACCTTTCACCATTAGACTTGTAATGAACTCAGTTTAAAGTTAAGTCTTTGTCTACGGATGATTTAGCAACCTATAGGATAAATTAGGTTAACTATTTGATAACCTACACTATCAGAAACCCTAGAACAGATTAGGGTTAGGTTTTCTTACCTAAGAACAGAATGGAATTCATCGGAATAACGATCCAGTAGTTATGAATAAGCACGGGAAAAGGCAGGGTAGAATACCAAGAATCTTCTCCAAGTTCTCTCTCACTTTCTCTCTCTTTACTCTCTTCTCTCTCCTAGGGTTTTCCTCAAATTAGTATGGGATATGAGAGAGGGGGTTTAAGGTCCTTATATAGGCCCAGGTTTGATGGAAATGGCCCCAGGGCCAAGTTATACTTAGGTTATAACCAAATATGGGTCGTTCCGGTCCAACGGAGCACTTCTGGTGGCCCCTTTTCCACATGCGGTCGGACTTAAACTCCCTAACCATGGATCTAGGTCAGGCTGAGTTTTCGTACCGATCAGATTTACAGATCAGTCGTGGCGGACCAGTTTCAGTTCAGCGGTCATGGTCACTTGATCAGGGCCACAAGTACATCGACATGTGAGGGAAATTTCTGTTGATCTGAGGGTGTATTTGGGTTGAATTCTTATGGTCTGAATCCTTATATTTGGGCCGCAAGCGACACGACTCAGATTACTTAAATTTGAATTTTATTTCTAAATAGTTTCACGTTTCTCACACTCTTCGCTCCGGGATCAAGTTGTACATTTCTAGACATAGTTAGGACTTGATTTCTGAGGGGGTTGTCAAGTCTAGTAATGCGGTCATAACTGTATAATTTCGGGGTAATCGAATTTTCGATGTGCAGTCCAGGTCCGATACGGAGTTTCAGTGTGCTCCCGAGAGCAACCGGGTTTAAGGATGGATTTTAGATTTCAGGGTAATGTAGCGTCAATGATTCTGCACATTTTAGGTCTTGCAGATCATATTTAAAGTGATTAGTGCTAATTTCATAAGCAATCTAGTTTAACACTTGCTAATATTAACCTAATTTCTAAACGATTTGGTCCTGGGTAATTTCTGCCTGAGGTGGTACTCGGGTCTTTGTACGGATTTTCCGAGATGTTACACTAATGGTTATCGCCTATGATTATCGCCAATGACCATAGCCATTATTAGTCGCCAATCACTAAATGACCATTATTGAAGCGCTAGTGACTATTGCTAGAGTTGCTGCCAAAGATATTGTTATTATTATCATGATACTGATGTGTGGCAATTTTATTATTCAAATTTATCGAAATTAATAACACCGCCAAGCTGATATAACATTTTAAGCCTAAGATTTTGTTGTATATCATTAGCAAGCGTGATATATTAATTTCGATTCATTATCTTTACAAAGCCAGTCTATCATCGCCACAACAGAATAAGTCATCGTCTGATAAAGCTAAATACAAGGATCGCAACAGATTGCAACAGCGATGACGATCCATCATGTATGACAGTGAAAAAGATGCCGCTATGAAGCCGAACACGTATAAGGCTTATCATTATTGGCGATGGCGATATGGCAGAACTATACGGGTTCAATGTCGCCTGTGGCTGTAAAAAGCTTGGAAAGAGCATCACGCGCACCCATGGGAGCAGTGACCTATGCCATCTGTACAGCTTTAGGCAGTGTCACATGGGCAGTCAGAGAGCGCCCTCTCGTAAATGGATCTGACCTTACAGATGAAGGAAAAGTGAGTCTCTGAAGCAAGATGACTCCCCAGATCCCTAGTTTGATTTTAGTAGTAACGCATGAGGACAAGTCTCTGAAGCAAGATGACCCCTCATTAATGGACTCGAGGCCTTGGATTTGGTACCTGACGGTGGCCTTATGCACCCCGTGAACTCTAGAGAGTTACTGTGGCCAACCCTGTGTGTAAATCCTATTGAGTTCATGGCCTCGGTAGCTTCATTGGGCCCCTTTAATAGATCGCGGTTTGTGAACTCGGTGATGACAAGCCCCATGAACTCTATAAAGTTACAGCAGCCATTCATGTAAGACCAACTCCAACTACTTATGAGTCTAAACTGTGATTGCTCCAACTATTTACGAGCATAAACTATGTGTGCTACTAACCAAAATCGGAACTTAGCACTGTCCATACAAGATAACACCATATAGGCAACACTATATGTTAATAACCAAAAAACCAATACGAAAAGCAATGCTAACACCAAATTATAGTTGGAAGAATTGACTGATCGAGCATGATATTCATTGATTCATAGCATTCATGATTCATCAAAGTTCGTTTACGATATCAAAAGAAAAAAGTAACAAATAAGAAAACAAGACATGATAAATATCAAAAGAAAATTCATGTCTTCTGAAATCCCTAGAGTAAGCATATATCGGCGCAAGTAGTCTCTTAGTTGAACCTCAGCAGTCGAGCTCTCAACTTCAGCATCAATAATAAGCCTGGCTTAGTTCGGATTGTCAATCAACTATTGCTGTAAGGAAATTATTGTTTCCTCCCCCTCTGAGACCTCCAGCTGTTCCAGATTGGCTATCTGCCTATTGACTTCAATATTAGCCTCGAGTTGGCTAGTTCTTGAATCAGTTTCACGCTGCTGAGCCTCTAAGTCCAAAATTTACTTGTAACGCCCTGAAATTCGGGGTTCAAGTATAACTCAGCTCCCAAGTTTCAAAACATCACTTATGCAACATATTTAATGATGGATGTATGTTGTCTATAAGAGTACATAAAACATGGAACATATTAAGCTAAACTGCAAACATAATTCAGGGATAAGTGAAGGACGCAAGCAGAAGACTTAGAGAAATATATGTGTACATGTGTAAGTCCCTGAAATACGTATACATGCCAGGTCATACTTACAAGTGTTACTTTCAAAAATACAAGAATCAAAATGAAATTATCTATTCCAAAAGAAAACCCAGAATCCCTGCATATCAGGACATGGCTCACATGAACCCACCTGAGAACTACATAAAAGAAAATGCGGCCTCATCATCCTCGAACTCCTGCTCTGCCTCAGGGGTCGCGTCAACATCTGCATCTAAGACAGAGTCTGGTTGGTGTTGAAACACCACCCCAGAACGTGGGAGTGAGTGATCAACTCAGTGGAACAATACCGTAAAAGTTAACATGATATCAAATCAATCAAGCAGTAATGATAAGGCAATACAATTAAACAAGTCTAAAGTACTCTTGTTAATGTAAGGATGTATGTATAAATGATGCATGCCCTCGCCTGCACTCCCTCAGCGTCTTCATCTTACATTACGCATGACAACCTCCCGCAGTGCCAACGACTTCCACGCACATGCAATGCGGTGCATGAACATGATTACCAAGTTGTTATTAGTCCTTTTCATACAGCAGGATTGGGAAGCTAAGGTACCTTCCTTATATCAATTTCCACACAGTGATCCATTCTAGGGTCGTCAGTCCTAGGCCATCTCATACAATCATATGGTTCTAGGTTGCTGCAAAGGGCTCGTCACCAATCAATGCACGCCTATCATACCTTCGTTACTACTCTAATGCTCGTCGCCTTAATGCAGTATCAAGGTATGCTCGAGGTCACTACAAAGGGCTCGTCACCAATCAATGTAGGCCGACAGCACGAATATAGTGTCCTATACCACCATAATCGGCTCATGAGTCTGGTGTGCTCACTGGTCACTACGGGGAGGCTCGTCACCCTAGCGTAGGCCGACAGCTCAACCACGGTGTCCTATACCACCATGTCCGGCTCATGAGTCTTAGCAGATCAAGGTACAACGGTTAACGGGATTTCATCGGTAAGTTTGGTACCCTAAATTTAAATAATAACATCTATACATGGTGAACATACATCGGACAATCGGGTTACTTGACGAACTCTACTAGCACGAGCGCACGTTGGGTTGAATGACATAGAGTGCGCAAACACTCTGTGTGGCCAAACCACTGCCGACAACTCTAATACGACTCGGGTTCATCAAATCACGTCCTTCGTGGCGAAAGCAACCTCAGCCACGAACTCAAGGCCGATTACCGATTTCCTGGACTATTTCATAGTCCCAAACACATTCCATTATAACAGATATGCATATACAATTTAGAATAGTAATGGAACAATAATTCAAATCATGTAGTATGTGAGCATTTGAAGAATATCAACTTAACATGGATTTACACATAAGTAATACTTGAAGTTAAACAACAAAGAATGTGACTTGCATGTAGGAAATCATACACACCAATAGGAGAGTTGAGAATCACTTCTCAACACCCGCAAATAGGATAATATATTACACTTTAGACCATTTAGACATTTCTACAAACACTTAGACTACATAGTTCAACATACATGACGTATGTTGGAATACATGCATTTGGACAATTCCTTTTGCCAAGGAGTTGACACACATACAATTAGCACAAGTACACGACAAATAATCATGGCAAACACATGTTCATATTTTATACGTATACGATACTTCCTACATATACATAGAATACACAAATCTCAATATAACACATACATATCAGGAACGCAAAATAAACATAGCATTTGGCATGTGAAATTGCATCCATAACAATAATAAACCATTATCTGACATTGAAAGCCTTGAAAACCATAACCTATACGAATATAGTTCGCACCTTAAACCAGAAAAAGCATACCGAACTGATTCAGACGATATGTCTTCGTCAACGGCGACTAGATAACCTAAGGCAAGAATAGAAATGAGCTACATCAACACATAAACTATTCTAAGCTCTAAACAACTTAGGGTTAGATTAACTTACCCAAGGATGAACCTAGAATCGCTGGAATAACGATTCAAAAGTGATGGTTTAAGGATGCAGGGAAACAAGAAAGAATCTCCAATGATTCACCAACTTCTCTCTTACTTTCTCTCTCTTTTCCTCTCTCTTTCTTAGCTAGGGTTAGGAAATTCGTATGGAAAAGAGAGTGAGGGTTTTAAGGTCTTTATATAGGCCTAAAATAGATGAAAATAACCCCAGGGCCAAGGTATACTTAGGTTATAACCAAATCAGGCCTCTCTCGATCCAACGGAGAACTTTTGATGGTCTTTTCTCCACGTGCGGTCAGACTTAAGCTCACTGACCATGGATCTAGGTCAGGCTGAGTTTTCGTACTGATCGAATTTACAGCTCAGCCGTGGTGGACCACTCTCAATTCAACGGTCACCGAAACTCGATCAGGTCCACAAGCACTATGACATGCCTGGGCCATCTTCCCTAATCCGAGGGTGAAATTGGGTCAGAATCCAACGGTCAGATTGCTTAAAATCATTGCGCAAGCGACATGACTCAGATTTCATAAAATCATATTTAATTTCTCACTGTTCTCACACTCTTCACTCCAGACTCAATCAAATCGACCCAGGACATCATCTGGACTTGATTTTTGAGGTGATGGTCAAGTCCAACATGGTGACCATAACTGTCTAAGATCATCGCTAGCGGACTTTCAATGCCCAGTCCAGGTCCGATCCAAAGCTTCTAAAAATTTCTGAGAGCAACTGGATTTAGCGTTGAATCCCGGATTTTAGAGTAACATAGCGCTAACGATTCTACAGGTTTTGAGTCCTGCAGATCAAATTTAAAGTGATTGATGTTAATTTCACAAGCAATCGAGTTTAATGCTAATTAACCCACAAATAACTTCTAAGGGAAATAGAGGCAATACTCGAGTCTTAGCATGAAATTTTTCAGGTCATTACAACTGCTTGAGGTTTGCAATCGTCTCTGTTATAGTCACCAAGGAATGCTTAGTAGCCTTTACTTGCTCCTCCAAGGAAAGAAATTCCTTATCATAAATAGAAATTGTCATCATTGCCTTTGAAACTTTTTCTTTAAGCTGCAATAATTCTTATTTCAGGCATCTCCCAATTTGCAAAAAGTCTCACAGAAATGGGATAAAGACTCACGCAGAGGGAAAATATTAATCCTGACAATTCGTGCAACATTCTCGAGAGAAGACAACATTATCTCCAAATCGAACCATTGAGATGGGTCTTTAAAGATGTAGATGGTTGCTGATGCTAAGCTCTGCAATAGGGATAGTGCAGGAGGAGAGATCTTTTCCAAGGATACGATATTCAACACAGTGGTGACAAAATTTGAACTTGCAAAGCCACTAAAGATAGCGTAGACTGTGAAATGCAAATAAAATACGTAAGTTAAGGTATGGATTGTAGGTAAATTAGTATAAAGCAAGGAAATAAAGTGTACCTGCAGGTACCGAAGGTGCCAGAGCAAGAATCACTGCTTCTGAAGATTGCCTATCTTCTGGGGGAGCGGATGGTTCCGGTAAATTTAAAACCATATTGGCAAAAGACAACGCTTTGGTCTCTGTGCTTGATGCTACGGTAGTTGGAGTCACAACATCAGCGGACTCTGTTTGAAAAATTATTCCACAAGCTGCTCTGCTAATCTTGATAGGAAGTTTGAGGGGCTCTATCATTTTCTTAGCAGAACGCTTACTAGAAGCAGAGGCCGGAAGGGCAGCCTGAACTACATCTGTGGGAGTCAGAGGAGTTTTTAGAGATGCTACAACATTGGTCGAAGAATTTGAAGGTGCCGCACGTGAAAGAGGAGAATAGTTGTTGCTAAATGATATAATCAAGTCAGCCCCAACTATATCATCATACTCCCCATAGTCCAAGGGTTCTTCTTCCTCATCAACACCCGTAGTAGTGGCTGGGGGAATGTTTTCTTGTGGAATTCTTCATTGATTTCAGTAGTGGCACCAATTCCATCATCTTCACCTATGTCCACTTCTCCTTCTTCTGTTGCTTCCTTTTCTTCGACTTCCCTTGTGTCTGCATTCAGTTCACCCTCTTCTTCTGAGTCATTAAAGGATGACTCTTGATTAGTGGAAGAAGAGTCACTGGAAGTGGATTCTCCGTCTTCCCCCTCTATGGATGATGAAGACAATGATGATTCCAGAGAAGATTCTTCAATAACCACTTGTTTTCCTTTCCGTACTGATTGCCTCTTACTAGTAGAAGCAGGGTCTTCTGTGGTAGTGGTCATCGGGGATATAGAAGATCGCGGCCGCGTCTATGATCTGGTCACGAGCGATGAAGAATCTCTGTGAGGAGGAGGTGGTGAAATAGATGAAGGCACTTCTTGAGGTTCTGAAGGCACGACGACCTCTGGAGTGGGGGCAGGGTCTATAGAAGCAGGAATATGGGGTGTTTTGGTGGCATCCGTGGGAGCATTTTCTCTATTTGTAGGCTTTCTATGTGACTTAAAGTGTGCTAATGGAAACCCACGGGTGATCCAACCTTCAAGTGAAAAGGCCAAGCTATATGTCCTAGAGGGGGGGTGAATAGGACAATGCCAAATAAAAACTTATAACAGCGGAATAATAAAGAATATGATAGCCAAAGTGAATAACAATGCAGTAAATTAAAATGACCTCAAAATTCAGATCTTGAGAGGTTGATACAAACGTTGTTCTAAGGACAACCTTACACCAAAAACAGAGTTTATGGTAGGACAACCTTATTTCTAGAAAGATCTTTATATCAAGTCTCAAATCGAAGAGGAATACAAAAATAAATATAAATTGAATTGAAATAACTTGTAATAAAAAATGTATTGTTCTAGGGACAGCCATACACCATAAAAATGGCAGGGCAACCTTGCTGGAACAACTTTCAAATGAAATTGAAATTCAAGCTGATAAAGGAATAGCTGAAAATAAATTCTAAACAATTACAACATTCTCACAAAGCTTGAATTAAATGATTACAACATTCACCACCATACATACAACCCACAAATGAATAATTAAAAATAAGAAGTATAAAATAATCAACCACAACACAAGGGTTTATAGTGGTTCGCCTGTGTGTCCACCAACTGTTAAACAACAGCCACACAGAAAGCTACTCCACTCCTAATATCCTCACACAGGGGATATTAGCGTTCACTAAAAATAGGTTTTCCCAGGTTCACCCAAAACCCTTACAATTGTGTCTTTGTATGTGGGCTTACACAATTAAAAAAACCCCCACTTCTAAGTTTTCCTGGCTCTCCTCAGATAACCAATATAACAAGATTTTTCTGGCAAATCTTGAAAGAAACCAAAATAATAGAAAGGAATTTACAATATGTAAAATACCTGAATATCTCCTTCGTTGTAGCAGCCCGATAGAACCAAATCAAAGTAGATGATTGAATGTCCAAGTTTAATGTCCAGTACTCGATTACAATGGTTCTAGTTCTAATAGATTTTAAATTAAACCAAATAGGGCTTGCATTAATTGATTTTGATTCCAAAGAAAGGAAATAACAATTCCTCTTATTAAATCAGATTGGAATAGCAGAAACAAAATCAATTAAATAAAGCTAAGGAAAGAAGAATATTAAATAAGCACACTTAGCTTAGATGGAGCACAGAATTATCTCTCAGAAGTTCGACGAAGATTGGCTTGAATACTATAATTAATTCGATGATTTCTTCTGAGATTCGTGCACTATATATAGGTGAGAAGATCGGGTCTTCGACTGGTCTAGAGTGCTCTTCGACTAGTCGAAGCCATAACAGATATTTGAAAAAACCGGCGGGATATACTTTGACCGTTTTACGACTGGTCGTAGGTCACCTACGACTGGTCGTAGGTTTCCTTCGACTGGTCGTAGGTCCTGTAAACCATCGCTGGACTTCGAGTCGAAGGTTTTACGACTGGTCGAAGATCAGTCGACACTGTTCCTACAACTGGTCGAACAGATTCTTGGACTAGTCGAAGGCTAACAGTTTTTATCCGGAATTTGTAACAAACTCACGACTAGTCGAGGAATATCTTAGACTGGTCGAAGCAAGTCTAGGACTAGTCGAAGAAGACCTAGGACTAGTCGAAGAACAGACCAATCACATGTAAAATAAACATTCGGTTTATGTATCCGAAATAACCTACTTCTAAGGTCAACCTATGGTCAATCAAACCTCAATCATGAAGTATGGACATTGAAACATTAGGAACAAGTGACCTTGAAGTATGAGCCTTGTAATCTTGATGTAGATCAAACCTTGATGTAGCTCAATCTTGAAAGTGTACAAACTGCCTTGAACTTTTCTTGAAGTCTTGCAGCTTGAGTCTTGTCTTGTGAGCAGTTCTTTCATTCAAGATTGATCCTTGTACTTGTGAGCTTTGCTTGATGTGAGCTTAGCTTGTTCATGAATGTTGATCTTTGAGAGAGCTTCACTTAAGCAAGTTATATATAACATAACAGTGATTTTGTCATCACAAATTTGACAACAGACAGGGATAAAAACTATAGCACTTACAATCTCCCCCTTTGTCAAATTAGTGACAAAACACATAACCAAACAAAAGTAAAACAACTGGTTATTACCTGCAAATCAATATTCAATATTCAACATTCAACCAGTTTCATTCAACAAGATCAAACATATATTCCCCCTAACTCCCCCTGAGAAACATAACCAATGCTACTCCTCTCACAATCACATAAAGAACAAACCATTCTCCCCCTTTTTGTCACAATATGACAAAGGAGAACTAAATAAAGGAAGTCATGAGAGGAAACATGAGGAAGTAAGAGAGTATAGCAAAAGAGTCATATAGATACTCAAGATAACATCACATATATCCAGCATAAATATTACATCAAGAACAAATATCCAGCATAAAATCCAACTCAAACTCAAGCAAACAAGTGCTAAGTAATAAAGTTATTACAGACCAAAAGTCTCATAAAAACTAGTCAGAACTAGAACTTGATGAAGGAGCAGGAATAGAAGGATCAAGTTGGTGCATGCCTTTGTTCAAGCGCCTTAGATATTTGCGCATGTATTTGAATTGCAAATCATGAGCAACAGACATGTTTTCCAACTTAACATTAATATCCTTAACTTTACCCTCTAATGCACTCAGACGTGCATCAACATCAGATGGTACAAAATCTGGATCATTTGCTGAGTCAGAATCCAGTTATTCAAAAATATATATACACTAATTCATATATCTTGCAAATTATACAAAAATTAGAATTCAATTTATCAAATATATACATTATAATAAAAGTAGGCATAAATAATTAATTTAGAATGCACATGCCAAGATCAAATTTCATCTTTTTGAACCTGCTTTTATCGAGAGGTTTTGTGAAAATGTCAGCTCGTTGATCTTCAGTAGAAATATATTCTAGAGATATAACTTTTTCTTCTACTAATTCCCTTATATAATGAAATCTAATGTCAATATGCTTAGTATGAGAATGCTGAATAGGATTTTTTGAAATATTTATCGCACTGGAATTATCAAAATGTAATAACATAGAATCCTGTTTAATTCCATAATCACTTAGCATTCGTTGCATCCAAACAAGCTGTGTACATGCATTACCAGCTGCGATATACTCAGCTTCAGCTGTTGAAAGTGATATAGAATTTTGTTTCTTACTAAACCAGGAAACTAGACAATTTCCAATGAAAAAACAACCACCACTGGTTTATTTTCTATCATCTAGATTACCAGCCCAGTCAGCATCCGAGTACGCAGCTAATTGGACATTGGTTTCATGAGGATACCAGAGACTAAGATTTACAGTACTTGCGACATATCTAATAATTCGCTTGACAGCAATCAAGTGAGATTCTTTTGGATCAGATTGATATCTTGCGCAAATACCAACACTTAGAGAAATATCAGGTCTACTAGCAGTTAAATATAATAAACTACCAATCATACTCCGATAAAGTTTTGAGTCAACATTTTTACCATTAGAGTCCTTTGATAGTTTCAGGGTAGTACTCATAGGAGTATCGAAATTTTTGCCATTCTCAAATCCAAATCTCTTGATTAGATTCAAAGCATACTTAGATTAAGAAATGAATATTCCTTCAAATTGTTGCTTTACTTGCAATCCAAGGAAATAAGTCAATTCCCCAACCATGCTCATTTCGAACTATGATTTCATCAAATCTGCAAACTCAGTAGTCAAGTCAGTACAAGTTGATCCATAAATGATATCATCAACATAAATCTGCACCATTAAGATATGATCATTATGTTTCTTAACAAACAGAGTTTTATCAACAGATCCCATTTGAAAATCATGACTTAAAAGAAATTTCGTTAGTTTCTCATACCATGCCCTAGGTGCTTGTTTTAAACCATAAAGTGCCTTTTTAAGCCGATATACATGATCAGTATTTTTGGAATCTTCAAATCCCATTGGCTGTTCAACATAAACTCCTTCATGTAAATCGCCATTTAGAAAAGCACTTTTCACATTCATCTGATAGATCTTTATCTTTCTAAAACAAGCAATGGATATAAATAGTCTGATAGATTCAAGACGTGCTACTGGTGCAAAGGTTTTATCGAAATCAATTCCTTCAATTTGAGTATAACCTTGTACCACTAGTCTAGCCTTGTTGCTAATTATATTTCCACATTTGTCAGACTTATTTTTGAATATCCATTTGTTCCAATGATGTGTTTATCTTTAGGTCTTGGTACGAGATACCAAACATCATTTCTTATGAATTGGTTGAGTTCATCTTGCATCGCAACAATCCAGTTCTCATTAGCAAGAGCTTCTTTTACATTAGATGGTTCAATTTGGGATGTAAAACATACATAATTACATATATCTTCAAGTTATCTACGGGTGCGAACACCGGTGAGAGGGTTTCCAAGAATTTGAGTGGTTGGATGATCTTTAACAGTCCTCAACTCAGAATCAATCTGATTCGATGAAGTATTGGGTTTATCAATGATTAATACTTCATCATTATCTGAATTAGAAATTGGTGTGTTTAAGTGATCATCAATGATAACATTAATGGATTCTTGAATCACACCAGTCCTTTTGTTCAGGACCCTATAAGCTCGACTGTTTAAAGAATATCCTAGAAAAATACCTTCATCACTCTTCGTATCGAACTTTTCCAAATTTTCACGATCACGTAAAATATAGCATTTGCTGCCAAAAACTCGAAAGTATTTAACAGTAGGCTTTTTATTGAACCACAATTCGTAAGCCGTTTTATTATTATCTTTTCTAGTGTAGACTCGGTTAATAATATAGCAAGCTGTGTTGACTGTGACCCAAAGATTTTTAGAGAGCTTCATGCTATTCAACATGACATTAGCCATTTCTTGAAGCACCCTATTCTTTCTTTCAACAATTCCATTTTGTTGTGGAGTTTTTGGAGCAGAGAATTCATGTAATATACCTTGGTCGGTACAGAACTTCTCAAAATTGCTATTCTCAAATTCAGATCCATGATCACTACGAATTTTACTGATTTGAGAAGATTTTTCAGTTTGAATCCTTTTGAGAACTTTTCTTACTTCTTCAAGGGTTTCAGATTTATCCCTTAAGAAGACTACCCAAGTGAATCTGGTAAAGTCATCAACTATTACCAAGATATACTTTTTACCACCATGACTTTCCGTTCTGGTAGGTCCTATCAGATCCATGTGGAGAAGTTCGAGTGGTCTTGATGTGGTATTTGAATTCACCTTTTTGTGTGAGTTCTTTGTTTGTTTGCCTATCTGGCACTCACCACATATTTTATCTAATTTTTGAAGTTTGGTAAACCTCTTACAAGTTCTCGTTTGCTCAATCGATATAAATTTTGATAATGTACATGTCCAAGACGTTTGTGCCATAAATCAGTCTCGTCTGTATGGACCATGTAACATGTTTGATTAGATGAGCTGGATTCACTAATAATATAGCAATTTTCAAACGTTCTACGTCCAGTTAATATTACAGAACCCTTATTATTTAGTATTTCATAGCTTTGATTAGAAAACCGAACATTATGGTTATTATCACATATTTGTGATATACTAAGCAAGTTGTGCTTTAGGCCTTCAATGTATAAAACATTTTTAAACACAGGAAGATTAAAAAGTTGAACCGTACCTTGGCCTATAATCTTGCAGTTGCTACCATCACCAAATGTGACTGAACCATCAGTCATATCTTTCAGATCGGTGAATAATGCTTTGTCACCTGTCATATGCCTGGAGCATCCACTGTCTAGGTACCACTTTGAATGACTTGTTGCTTTGAAAGCAGTGTGAGCAACCAAGCAGGTGACTTTAGGAACCCATTTCATAACTGTTTTGGGTTTAGGAACATAGTTGGTATTCTTTTGTGTACATTTGTAGGAATGACCTATAGAGTTAGATTTTAAGAGCTCCTTGAGTAAATCAACTATCTTTTCAGCTAGTGGATTTCGTTTCTAATTAAAGTTGACATGGCTGTTTCTAGGTTTTTGAAAAGTTTTTGAATTTTTAGAAAAATCTTGATAAGTACTTTTCCCTTTTGAGTTTGAGGACTCTCCTTTAACAAACATAGGTAGAGTATACATTTGTTTAGGAGATAAATTTTTATCATAGCCCAACCCGGATCGATCGCCACATTTTCTAGATCCGGATAAAAGTTTCTCTAACTTTGGATCACCTTGGGCATATTTCCATGTGTCCTTTAGACTCAGAAGAGAAGATACTTCAGTTTTAAGATTCTCAATTTCAGATTTTAAATCAACAATTAGTGAGTTTTTGAATTCCAAATCGCATTTTGATTTTTCAAAACAATATGAAATTTGTGATTTTTCTAAGACAAGTGATTCAAAACAATTTTTGAGTTTAGAAAACTTTTCTTTTTGAATTTTAAGTTTGACAGCAATTTTACAACTTTCCTTATATAGGGCATTGTAAGCGTCTTGAAGATCATCTTCATTTTCACATTCACTATTCAAATTTTCTTCACTTGTAGAGTCATTATCTGAAAATGTGAATTTGGCTAGAGTCATAAGAGCTTTAACCTCATTGCCCGACTCAGTATCAGAATCTTCTGATTCAGAAGAACCTTCAGAATCAGATGATTCATCCCATGTAGCCAACATACCCTTCTTCTTGGGTTTGTCCCTTTTAGGACATCTATTTACTAAGTGCCCATATTCTAGACAGTTGTAACATTGACTATCTTTCAAAGATTTTCGAGATTTGGGTCTAAACTTCTTTTTGTCATTTGATTTTTAAAAATCAACCCTTTTCTTGCTTTTGAAAATCTTGTAAAATTTTTTAGCTAAAAGAGCCATATCATCTTCTGAATCAGAATTTTCTTTTGAATTACATTTAGAAGATTTTAGTGCGATAGATTTTCCTTTAGGAGCTTTAAAGTTTAACTCGTAGGTTTGTAGTGAACCAACTAGTTCTTCTACCCTCATATTATCCGTATCACGAAGTTCCTGGATCGCGGTTACTTTAGAATTGAACCGTTCAGGAAGTGAGCGTAGTATTTTTGCACACACTTTACTTTCTGGGATTTTATCGCCAAGACCCCACATTGAGTTTACAATGTCATTCAATCTAGTGTAAAAGTCCATAAACATTTCATTTTCCTCCATATGAATTTCTTCAAATCTGGTTGTGAGTTGGACTTTAGATTTTTTGACAATTGTAGTACCCTCGTGTGTCATTTCTAATATATCCCAAGCTTGCTTTGCAGTATCACAGGAAATGATTCTTTTGAACTCATCCGGTGATAGTGCGCAAGTAATTGAATTTAGTGCTTTAGCATTTGCACTACTCTCACTTTTCTGAAGAGTGGTCCATTGGTAATATGGTGTGACTTTCATTGATTTTGAACCGTCAACCCCAGTAACTTCCATGATAGGAGGATTCCATTCAGTCACTGTGGCTTGCCACACATTTTCATCCATTGATTTGAGGAAGATCCTCATTCTGGCTTTCCAATAGGCATAATTGGAGCCATCAAAGGGTGGAGGCCTAGTGACTGAAAGGCTATCAAAATTTGACATCTTAAATAGCTTAAATCGTTAGCTCAGGAATTAAATCCAAGAATAAAAAAAAAGAGCTATTAGGCTCTGATACCACTTGAAAAGGCCAAGCTATATGTCCTAGAGGGGGGGTGAATAGGACAATGCCAAATAAAAACTTATAACAGCGGAATAATAAAGAATATGATAGCCAAAGTGAATAACAATGCAGTAAATTAAAATGACCTTAAAATTCAGATCTTGAGAGGTTGATACAAACGTTGTTCTAAGGACAACCTTACACCAAAAATAGAGTTTATGATAGGACAACCTTATTTCTAGAAAGATCTTTGTATCAAGTCTCAAATCGAAGAGGAATACAAAAATAAATATAAACTGAATTGAAATAACTTGTAATCAAAAATGTATTATTCTAGGGACAGCCATACACCATAAAAATGGCAGGGCAACCTTGCTGGAACAACTTTCAAATGAAATTGAAATTCAAGCTGATAAAGGAATAGCTGAAAATAAATTCTAAACTATTACAACATTCTCACAAAGCTTGAATTAAATGATTACAACATTCACCACCATACATACAACCCATAAAAGAATAATTAAAAATAAGAAGTATAAAATAATCAACCACAACACAAGGGTTTATAGTGGTTCACCTGTGTGTCCACCAACTGTTAAACAACAGCCACACAGAAAGCTACTCCACTCCTAATATCCTCACACAGGGGATATTAGCGTTCACTAAAAATAGGTTTTCCCAGGTTCACCCAAAACCCTTACAATTGTGTCTTTGTATGTGGGCTTACATAATTAAAAAAACCCCCACTTTTGAGTTTTCCTGGCTCTCCTCAGATAACCAATATAACAAGATTTTTCTGCCAAATCTTGAAAGAAACCAAAATAATAGAAAGGAATTTACAATATGTAAAATACTTGAATATCTCCTTCGTTGTAGCAGCCCGGTAGAACCAAATCAAAGTAGATGATTGAATGTCCAAGTTCAATGTCCAGTACTCGATTACAATGGTTCTAGTTCTAATAGATTTTAAATTAAACCAAATAGGGCTTGCATTAATTGATTTTGATTCCAAAGAAAGGGAATAACAATTCCTCTTATCAAATCAGATTGGAATAGCAGAAACAAAATCAATTAAATAAAGCTAAGGAAAGAAGAATATTAAATAAGCACACTTAGCTTAAATGGAGCATAGAATTATCTCTCAGAAGTTCGACGAAGATTGGCTTGAATACTATAATTAATTCGATGATTTCTTCTGAGATTCGTGCACTATATATAGGTGAGAAGATCGGGTCTTCGACTGGTCTAGAGTGCTCTTCGACTAGTCGAAGCCATAACAGATATTTGAAAAAACCAGCGGGATATACTTTGACCGTTTTACGACTGGTCGTAGGTCACCTACGACTGGTCGTAGGTTTCCTTCGACTGGTCGTAGGTCCTGTAAACCATCACTGGACTTCGAGTCGAAGGTTTTACGACTGGTCGAAGATCAGTCGACACTGTTCCTACGACTGGTCGAACAGATTCCTGGACTAGTCGAAGGCTAACAGTTTTTATCCGGAATTTGTAACAAACTCACGACTGGTCGAAGAATATCTTAGACTGGTCGAAGCAAGTCTAGGACTAGTCGAAGAAGACCTAGGACTAGTCGAAGAACAGACCAATCACATGTAAAATAAACATTCGGTTTATGTATCCGAAATGACCTACTTCTAAGGTCAACCTATGGTCAATCAAACCTCAATCATGAAGTATGGACATTGAAACATTAGGAACAAGTGACCTTGAAGTATGAGCCTTGTAATCTTGATGTAGATCAAACCTTGATGTAGCTCAATCTTGAAAGTGTACAAACTGCCTTGAACTCTTCTTGAAGTCTTGCAGCTTGAGTCTTGTCTTGTGAGCAGTTCTTTCATTCAAGATTGATCCTTGTACTTGTGAGCTTTGCTTGATGTGAGCTTAGCTTGTTCATGAATGTTGATCTTTGAGAGAGCTTCACTTAAGCAAGTTATATATAACATAACAGTGATTTTGTCATCACAAATTTGACAACAGACAGGGATAAAAACTATAGCACTTACATCAAGAGTGTTGGCCAGTTTGACTTCATGAATGTGTTCTTCCATAGAAATTCTTATGTAAGCTTCCCCAGAGGCAGGAGCATGGTTGTGTTCAAAAGTGTAGCCTATCCCGTCTATCATATCGCATTTTCTGATTCACAGGAACCCATATTTGTGAGTCTACTAGTAGACATCAGTGGATGAGAAATGCTTGTGCACCCACCATCGCATCCACAGGTAGGTCGTGCGGATAAAACAGCCAAAGCTTAAAATAATGAATTTTGAATTGATGCAGGCCGCAAGTAGTTGCCTCCAGATCAAGCCCCAGTTATAGGGCCCTAACTTCGCATGCTGCGAGTCTCTACTACAGATTGCTCAGGAATAGTCTGATCATATCCGAACTGCCGCGCAAACCGATTAGGGTAGTATGGCTCCCTCCAAAACTCACTGCCCTCTCGCAAAGGCAGGCTGTTGGACCGTATTGATATGAAGAAGGCTTGCTCAACTGGAGGAAGGTTGTCATCATCAACATCTTCATGAACTATAATGTATTGGATGAATGAGAACTGGTAAAAGTCAATAGCATTTGTTGACTCGATGGTGTCAAACACCCACTCGTACATTCGTTTCGGCATTATTCTCTACTAGTAGTGACATAAAGGTAGTCGTGAGGGATGCACGTAAGCTTTTTCAGGGTCATCATACATCCATGGGAAGTATATGCCCAGCCATCTAAAAAAGTAGTGCCATGGAGTGAATGCTGAACTAGCCCCGACAGATAGGTTTTGACAGTGCGTAGCGATATCTCTAAAGGCCCGATATAATGAACAGAGTACGGGAAGCACTAGTGAATATTTTCACCCTTCTACCAATCCTCCTGTGATAACAAATACGGATGGTCTGATAACATTTGCCCACTTGGAACTTGGTAGTACTACTATACTGAGCTAATATGCTAGAAAGGCCGCTACTTCGCCTTTGGATGAGAATTCTGATGGGTTCCTTATTCTGCGACGGGCATTTTCCAATTCATCTGAATTGTTATTCTTAAACTTGTTAGAGGAAGAAGGATAGGAACGAGAATAATGTTAGTAAATGTATAAAATAATGATGAAAGGAAAGGAAATGTACCGCAGCTCTTGAGAGAAATGAGCCAGCCAAAGGAGATGTGGAATCTTTCTTATATCAAGGAATTTAGACATCTCCCTGAAGAGTTCCACGGAAGTGTCCGACACTAGTGCTTGTCTTTTAGAAGAGGAAAAGTGTGAGAATTCCTCATTGGTGGAACGTATTCATCATAGAAATGACCTGTTATGGGGAGGCCTGCCATCCTATGAAGGTCCCACAGGGTGATACTGACTTCACCTAGAGGTAGATGAAAAGAGTTCGAGATAGGGCACCAGTAACTAAGGAACCCTTTATAGATCATATGATCTTTACAAAAGTATTCAGAAGTAGCCTTAATTGCACCATAAAGGCTGACCTCCATCAGCGTCGTGGAATGTTTAGCGAGAATGGCCTTGGCCTAATTAGTATAATATTTGCGAGGTGATAAGAATCCGCATGTGCAGAATTCTTCAGTTCCCCATAGTAATCTTTTCTCTCTGAAGCGTTGGCATGTTGTCTTGTGGAAGACTATAGAAAACGGTGCATGGGTATTGTATCAAGGAATCAGAAATCGCGTTGGATGCATTTCGCCGATTTGTTACTTCGACCCTCTCTCTAAAAGAATACCCTCCAATATTTTGGGTTCTCATATCGACCAGTTGGGAGTATACATCATGCGGCTTTATGTTGTTCGATCCGTTGGCTCACTTTGAAGAATAAACTGATCTAATACCCCGGCCCCTCCGGTAAGATATTGTCCGCTTTGGCTGGCACAATGTCCACGTTCATGGCTTTATTCTCGTAGGTGGAAGTGGTTAGCGAACCACCCACAAAATGCGTCTTATCGGTGAAGGCTACAGCCCCACAGATAGCCCAGATCGCTCTGATACCATTTGTAACACCCCAGCCCCTCCGGTAAGATATTCTCCACTTTGGCTGGCACAATGTCCACCTTCACTACTTTATTCTCGCTGGTGGAAGCGGTTAGTGAACCATCCACAAAACACGTCTTACCCTTAAGATCGGTGCCCCACATATAGACCAAGATCTTAGGCTCTCTCTTTCCGATGTGGGACTGGACACCCACCTCCTTGAGGTCCAGTCCCACATCGGAAAGGGAGAGCCTAAGATCTTGGCTATATGTGGGGCTTCGGCCTTCAAGGGTAAGATGTGTTTTGTGAGTGGTTTGCTAACCGCTTCCACCTGCGAGAACAAAGCCGTGAAGGTGGACATTGTGCCAGCCAAAGCGGACAATATCTTACCATTAGGACCAGGGTGTTACAAATGGTATAAGAGCGAGGGTGATGTCTACCGAGGTGGGGTGAGTCCTTGCCTAGCCGAGTTGGTGACGAGCCAGCTGTCAAGGAGGTGGGTGTTCAGTCCCAATCGGAAAGGGAGAGCCTAAGATCTTGGTCTATATATAGGGCTCCGACCTTAAGGGTAAGACACGTTTTACAGGTGGTTCGCTAACCGCTTCCACCTACGAGAACAAAGCCGTGAAGGTGGACATTGTGCCAACCAAAGTGGACAATATCTTACCGGAGGGGCCGGGGTGTTACAACTGATATCGTCGAATGTTCAGTGGGATCATTAGTAATTCATTCATGAAAGGGCTATTAAATTTTATTTAGCTGTTTTGAGCCTTCACGATGTCCTAAGTATTCGGGAACTTCCTCTTCTTATGCTCCTGGATCTTCTCTTGAAGTTCTTAATGCTTCGATTTCTTACGCTTCTTTTTTGAAAGTGTTAGTGGCGATGTATCTTCTCTTGCTGGAGATCAGACGATGTCAGTCCGCAGATTGGCTGTCAACTTCATCCAGGCTTCCCAGTCAACCTCGCGACCATGCTTTGGAGGTCCTGCTATTTCTCCGGAAATGATCGCTTGACATATTGGCCAAGACAATGTCTTGATTCTATCAGAGAAGTCAAGAATAGGTAAGACTGGTTCCTTTATGTGTGCAGGGCATTTTTTGGTCACTTTTGAAAAGGCCAAGCTATATGTCCTAGAGGGGGGGGTGAATAGGACAATGCCAAATAAAAACTTATAACAGCGGAATAATAAAGAAAATGATAGCCAAATTAAATAATAATGCAGGAAAGAAAAACAACCTCAAAATTCAGATCTTGAGAGGTTGATACAAACGTTATTCTAAGGACAACCTTACACCAAAAACAGAGTTTATGGTAGGACAACCTTATTTCTAGAAAGGTCTTTGTATCAAGTCTCAAATCGAAGAGGAATACAAAAACAAATATGAACTGAATTGAAATAACTTGTAATTAAAGATGTATTGTTCTAGGGACAGCCATACACCATAAAAATGGCAGGGCAACCTTGATGGAACAACTTTCAAAATGAAATTGAAAAACAAGCTTATAAAGGAATAGCAGAAAGTAAATTCTAAGCTATTACAACATTCTCACAAAGCTTGAAATAATTACAACATTCACCACCATACATACATCCCACAAAAAGAATAAAAATAATTAAAAGAATAAATCAATCAACCACAACTCAAAGGATTTATAGTGGTTCGCCTGTGTGTTCACCAACTGTTATCCAACAGCCACACAAAAAGCTACTCCACTCCTAATATCCTCACACAGGGGATATTAGCGTTCACTAAAGATAGGTTTTCCCAGTGTTCACCCAAAACCCTTACAATTGTGTCTTTGTATGTGGGCTTACACAATTAAAAACCCCCACTTCTGAGTTTTCCTGGCTTTCCTCAGATAACCAATATAACAAGATTTTTCCGGCAAATCTTGAAAGAAACCAAAATAATAGAAAGGAATTTACAATATGTAAAATACCCGAATATCTTCGAGATTCGTGCTCTATTTATAAGTGAAAAGATCGTGTCTTCGACTCGTCTAGAGTGCTCTACGACTAGTCAAGCTCTAACAGATATTTGAAAAATCCGGCGGGATATGCTTTGACCGTTCTACGATCGGGTCGTAGCCCTCCTACGAACGGGTCGTAGGTCACCTACGATTGGTCGTAGGTTTCCTTCGATCGTTGTAGGTCCTGCAAAGACCTGGACTTCGAGTCGTAGATTCTACGATCGGTCGAAGATGCGTAAACACTGCTTCCTACGATGGTCGAAGATTCCGTGACTAGTCGAAGGCTATGATTTTATCCGAATTTGTAACAAACTTACGATCGATCCAGGAATTTCTTAGATCGGTCGAAGCAAGTCTAGGACTAGTCGAAGCAGACCTAAGATGGTCGAAGAACAGACCAATCACATGTAAAATAACATTCGACTTATGTATCCGAAATGACCTACTTTCTAAGGTCATCCTATGGTCAAACAAACCTCAATCATGAAGTATGGACATTGAAACAAGAGACCATGAAGAATGAGCCTTGAAGTCTTGATGTAGACTAAACCTTGAAGTAGCTCAATCATGAAAGTGGCTTGAGTTTCAGCTTGAGTCTTGAGTTCAGCTTGAGTCTTGCCTTGTACTTTCTTTTTCTTTTCAGCTTGAGTCTTGTGAGCAGTTCTTGCATTCAAGAGTCTTGTCTTGTGATCAGTTCTTTCATTCAAGATCTTGAGTCTTGTACTTGAGAGCTTTGCTTGATGTGAGCTTAGCTTGTTCATGTATGTTGATCCTTGAGAGAGCTTCACTTATGCAAGTTATATATAACAGAGTATAATAGTGATTTTGGCACTACAAATTTGACAACAAATAGGGATATAAACTATAGCACTTACAACTTTGACTCGTTTTCATGGAGGATCTTCATGTGTTGGAGGGGAAGAAGTGGCTATTTAGGTTGTAGAAGGAACAGGGGCTGCCGGAGCCGACTAAGGTTCAGGGGCTTGAGGAGAGTTAGGGAGATTTGCATGGGAAGGTTGGTCTGTCAGCGCTTCTATAAGAATGGTTCTCTTAGTATGGGTCATGGTTAAAGAGTTTAGAGAAATTGGTTGAAGTTTGGAAAGTTAGAAATTTTGGCAGAGTTTCAAAACAGGAGTTTCTAGCACTAAGTGCTGAAGACTTGCGCGGACGAGTTACATGGAATAGCTGCGAGGAGGAGGGCTTCACCAGGAGAAAGAAAAATTTTAAAGTGATGAATGATTGGGTGGTCTGATATTTATAAATCAGTGGTGCCAGTAGCAAGTTGTGCAGGTGGGAGTTGTGCGGACCCGCGTAACTCAAGTTCTGCAACAGGATGTTGATCCTTCAAGTTGACTTAGAGAGAAGTCAAGTTTTGGATCAAGGGGGCATCTGTTGGGGTATAAAATTTGGTTAAGAGGAGAAGCTTCAAGGAAGAAAATTGGTGAAAGAAATGAAGGATAGAAGTGTAAGGTAGGTAAGTTGCGCAGGAACCATGTTGCGTGAGAGCCGAGTTGTGCGGGTCCGCGCAACTCGTCTATAGTCATGTTAGGTCACGTAACTCTCACCAGAGAAGGATGGATTAGAAGTGCAAAGTGGGGTCCATGGCACAAAATTCGAGGGTTCACACGTGTGAAAGCCTATAAATACCGACCTACCCCCTCATTTGGAGCATCAGATACTCAGAAGACCAGTGCCTCTAACAAGTATTACAAACAGAGAGAAGAAGAGGGAGTGCAGAGTGTAGAAGGCCCTGACCGTGCCACTCCTAGCGAGTTGTGCAGGCCCGCGTAACTCCTCAGCCCGCGCAACTCATACTCTTTAAAGTGGCTGCCATGTTGCAAGTTTTTTAGATCCTCAGGTTATTCAAGATGTTTTAAAGGGATCCAAGCACTCCTTTATCATGCCAAAAAGGGACGAAATGCATAGGAAGCCCGCATAACTCATCTCCCCTAGAGATATGATCAATATGAGCCGGAATGCTACCGAAATTCATATTTTGAATTTACTTAACTTTTGTATTTCTGGCATTTCTAAGAGATTCTATCCTAGAATCAAAGGACTAAAGGATGTAAATGAACTCCGGATAAATGCAATTGATGATTATTCTCTTCGTTCTATGTTTTGTTAATATTAAGTGAGTTATTTTCCAAATCAAATGCTTTTCATTTATGGTCAAAACAGTGTCAAATATTGCATATTTCCTCCTATTTATATCTTGCTTTTATGAATATGATAATGCTTAATGTTATATTTTATACATGTTTGTGTTGCAAGGTGAATCTGAGAGGTTAGATTGAAAAGAATGTTAAAAGCATGGATTTGATGCTCAAGAATCACCAAAGCAAAGGATGGATCTTAGGAGACCGAGATTGAAGAATTCACAGGCCAAAGATCCAAGGAAACCAAGTGAGGAATGAAGAAAATCGAAGATTTGAAGTGAATTTACGTGATTCTCGACAAGCCTAAGCTCTGGCTCGATCGACTCAAACTCCAGTAACATCATCTTTTAAATTCACGTGATCCTCAACCAGTCAAAGATGACCTTCGACCAGTCGAAGATTGCCTTCGACTCGTCTAAGGTTATGCAGATTTTGAGCGAATTACAAAAATTTGAGGCGGTTTCTAGATTTTTCCAACTTAGTGTGAAAGTTAGAGTTCCCCAACTATAAATAGGAGTTCCTAGGATGCTCCAAAGCATCTTCTAGGGTTTGAGGAGTGTAGCAAAAGGGTGGAACCGCTGTCCATGAGTTTTTCTTCTTCTTCCTTTGTTTTTATGCTTTTCTTAAGAGTTCTTAATTCAATCATGTCTATAGTTGGCTAAATCTCTTAGCTAGGGATAAGAGGTGAAGCTTGTAGCATAATTGGGATGTTTACTTTACTTTGATTATTATTTATGTTGAACTTCATTGAATTCTAGTTTAATTTTAAGGAATATTTTCAGTTTTCTATGGTTTGTTGTGACTCAAATTACAATAGACACTGCGATAGCTTTGAATATCTTCTTTTCTTATTTGAGATTGTTGGATTGGTAAATCATGTTGTTTGTCATAGTTTCCTGGGCATGGCTGGGTGATGGAATCTTTTCCAATCTTCACAATACTCTTCCATTGAGGCTAGATCAATGAGAAGTTCAGAGATTTGATCATCTCTCTTTCCAATTGGATAAGATAGGACTCTGATTCCAATTGGAACTCTTGAATCAGGTAAAATAGCATCCCAATAGCTACAAGTGGATCCTTCGCACCCTAGTTCGCACCTTCAAATTCATAAGTTTCAATTACAAATTTACAATTACTCTTTTAAATAGTTTCATATTTAGTTTTATATCTTCCTCTAGTTCTGCTTCAAGTTACTTTTAGAATATACACGAGTTTAGTACCTGTGGATTCGACCTCGGTCTTACTAAGATTATTACTACATCGCAACCCTACATTTAGGGTTGTGAACAAGCCATGCAAGAAGAACTACAACAATGTACAAGAAATGAGGTGCGACAACTAGTTCCCAGACTAAAAGACACAAACATTATCTGGGAATGTAGTAAGGAATAAGGAAAGACTCGTAGTACAAGGATATTCTCAAATCGAGGGCATTGACTTTGACGAAACATTTGCCCCCGTAGCGCGTCTCGAGTCCATTCGAATTCTCATGTCCATTGCATGTGCCTTGAAGTTTAAACTATTTCAAATGGATGTGAAGAGTGCTTTTCTCAATGGTATTCTTGAGGAAGAAGTATGTGTAGAACAACCAAAAGGATTTCTGGATCCTAAATCTCCTCAACATATATACCGATTGAGCAAACCTCTCCACGGTCTTAAACAAGCACCCCGAGCATGGTATGAGCACTTAACTCAATTTCTGCTCAATCACCAGTTTTGCAGAGGGAGTGTTGATATGATGTTATTCATAAAGAAGACCTGGAATACCTTACTTATTACCCAAATTTATGTAGATGATATTGTATTTGGTTTCACATGTGAAGCTACTGCTCACAAATTTGTTGAACTAATGAAATCAAAATTCGAAATGAGCATGGTAGGTGAGTTGAATTTCTTCCTCGGTTTACAAGTTAAATAAATAGCTAATGGGATCTTTATATACCAGTCCAAGTATGCTAAAGAATTAATAAAACGATTTGGACATGAATCTGGTCGTATTCATCATACACCCATGAGCACCACACTCAAACTTTCTAAAAATATTCATGGCAAGAGTGTGGAACATCATTTGTATCGAAGCATGATAGGAAGCTTGCTATATTTAACTACAAGTCAACCTGATATTGCATTTAGCGTAAGAGCATGTGCTAGATTTCAGGATGACCCTAAGGAATCTCATCTAATTGCGGTTAAACGAATTATCAGGTTTGTGTCAGGAACTACTAAATTCAGCTTATGGTACCCCTTTGACACATCTAGTATTATTGTTGGGTACTTAGACATTGATTGGGCTAGAAATATTGATGACCGCAAATCAACCAGTGGTGGTTGCTTTTATATCAAAAACTATCTCATATCCTGGCATAGCAAGAAATAGAACTCTATATCCTTATCTATTACCGAGGCCAAATACATTGCAGCCGGTAGTTGTTGCGCACAACTTCTATGGATTAAGCAAATGTTGCTGGATTATGATATTACTCAATCTACAATGACACTATTCTGTGATAAATACTAGTGCCATTAACATTTCCAAAAATCCAGTTCAAAATTCTCAAACCAAGCACATTGACATTTGACATCACTTCATACGTGAACTTGTCGAAGAAAATGTTATCATATTAAAATATGTGCCCACTAAGCAACAACTTACCGATATACTAACAAAACCACTGGATACTAACAGATTTGGAAATCTTTAAAAATCTGTTGGAATCTGCAGTCTAATCTTTATCACATCGAGCCCACATGTGATTATTGTTATATCTGAGCATCTACTACCTCATCTTTGTATATGTATACATAATTTTGATGTCTTTATTTTTTTTATTTTGTTTATTATTTCTTATCCTATTAGTTACTCTTATGTTTGTTTAATCTTTTCTTCTAACAAATGATTCTAGCACAAATGGTTAAAGACAAAAGCAAGGCGCCTGCTAGAGGAGAAACTTCTTATGAAGAATTGTCAATCAACTATCATTCAACTCTCATCCACTAAACATGGGTCTGGAAAAAGATATCGTGTTTGAACATTTGGTCAAATCTTGTTTCATGGAACCTTATCAAATTGACTTATTTCTAGGTTCTATTGGGTGACACAATTTGTTTTGACAAGAAACAAATGCATTTGATTTGGGAGATTATCTTATTCAATCATAGCAAAGAGAAGATAGAAAGAGAACAATCATCATATTATTCATTCTGAGTTCATTTACATCCTTTAATTTCCTTTGATTCTAAGATAGAATATCTAGAATACAAGAATTGAGAGAGCCTGAATGTCAAATCTGGATATCTAATCCGGTAGCATTTCGGCTTGCGAATGGATCATCTCATCAAGAGGAATGTTGTGCAAATTCGATCATCTGATCTCTCCTTCTTAAGCTCATATCCCTGTGCAAAAGGAATATTAAAGATTGCATCTTATCCAAAGATTTTGGCAGCATTTCAGACCATTCATTGATGCCCATGCAAACAGTAGTGATTGCGCAGGTCTGCACAACTGTACTACTGGTGCGCGGGCCAGCACAACTTGCTTCTCTTCCTTCTTCTTCTGAATACCTTCAAGCTCCTCTTCTCTACCAGAGATCTGTTCTTCCTCGGAATCTTCAATCTCCTAAATGAGATGGGGAGTGGGGTATTTATATGCCTCCACACGCGCGAACCCTCGATCTCTGTGCCGTGGAGCCCACTCTCCATCAAATCCAACCATTCATTTTCAATAGTAATACCAAGTATTGTGCCTGCCTGCACAATCGAAGTAGCCCTTTGCATGGTCCTGCACAACCAACATGGTTTGTTCAGGTATGCGCAAATAACATGAATACCATTATTTTCTTTGATTTCTTTCTCATTCTTCTCTTTCTAATTCTTCTTTCTGAATCTTTCCTGTTCTTCATTTTTTCCTCAATAGATGTCCCCTTGATCCTTTCTTTGTTCTTCAGAATCAAAGAATCAGGATCAATCACTTATCCTTCACTTCCTGCAATCATTTGCATGCACCCATGCAACAGATCTTCTGTTCATGCAAGTTTTTTAGATGTTGCGCTGCTCTGTGCAATTGAACTCATTTGTGCGCACCCGCGTAAAGTCCCCTTTATAAATTTTCTGAACGTAGCTTTTTAAACCCTTTACTTCCAGAACAACCTTAGTACGAATCTTCTTTCCACTATGGCCCACACTATGATAACTTTCCATCTTGTTGAATCATCTTCTGCTCAACCATCTCACCAAAACTTGCCAGACCCTTCTTCCTTCCACCCTTCTGAACCATCCACATCGCCAATTTTAAAATAGCCCTAGCGAAAATGTATGAAAACCACTGGTAAACGTCCCACATATATTAAAGAATTGGTTTTGCCAACTTTTGATTTCATTGACCGGATTGCCACATTAACATCCCCTATTCATAGGGCGATATCAATGGGTGAGATTGAATGGCCGCCGAGGCATGGCCGTGATTTTGAATGGGAAGAATGGCTGAAAACAACAACTCACTTGCCAACTATGATCCAGAAACCATCGATGATAGAAGACACTCCTCCTCCTTCTAAATCGATGAAGCCTCATTACAATAAGGCTAAGGAGTTTCAAGAGAAGATAAAAGAGCACAACAAGAAAAGACTTCAGAATTCTTAGGAGGAAGTCCGAGTTATTGAGGGTATTATGAAATTTTATAACCCTTATAGACAAGGTATGATGATAATCTTGTTAAGCCTTCATCGGCACCAATCTATTCTCAATTGCGAGCCTTTAGATCAAATGGACAGGGAAAAATTAGCCTACACAAAATCCTGGTCATCAAGGGAGCCAAGAATCATGGAAGGGGTCTTGTTAGCGAAGAAGCTAAGGCAACAAATTGGTGACATCCATCCGATGATCTTCCTTACTCCCTCCCATGATCCTCATGCCCTATTCCTAACTCATTTCTACGAAACACTCCAGCAAGATTTCAAAGAACGTGAATTATTTTAGGGTAGCAAAGAATTCAGGACTAGAGGCTTCTTAACATCCCGTGACTACTACTCTGACTGGGCGACATCAGTTCTGGCCAAGCATTTCAAGGCGATAATCAAGATCGACATATATAATGCAATAGAAGTCACTTCTCAACATTTTTACAGGGAGACCTCTATCTTGAAGGGCTTTCTTAATTGTTGGTGTCCCACAACCAACTCCTTCCACTTTTCAGTGGGTGAAATGAGTATTACCCTCTGGGATCTTCAATGAATTGCTGGTCTCCCACTAACCAAAAAATTCTGCAACGAATTTGTTCCTACAAATGAAGAACTAGCGTTCATCTCTTCACCCGGTCGAGTGGCCTCGATTTCGGAAACAACCAAAAGCTCTTCAAGGAAATGTCTAAGTTTCCTAATATTCACAAGATCTTGCCATTACAATGGCTTGTACATTTCACTAGGGCCCTCCAGTAATTTCCTCTTTTTTGTAAACCAATCATTTCCATTGAATCTTCATTTCCATACTTCTCACTATATGTTCTCTCTCTCTTCTTTTCCTCAAATTCAGCGGTTGTCATTCATGAGAGTTAAAAAATCTCTACGAGAAGATAACAGAGCGTCTAAAATATAGTCTTGATGGAGAGCTTGCAGCTTTCCTCGCTATTGGTTGAGCGAGGTGGTCCTACCCAGTTAAAAATGGGCAGATGTCATTCACCCTATAGTGTTTGTCATTGCTGGTGCCATGGAAGAAGGTAGCAAGCATTCCCTAGCCCCTCCGGTCCTGTGCTCAATTTATAGGGCTCTTGGAGAGATAGCGTCTCACCCAAAGAGTCTCGTTGTCGGCGCTTCTTCCACTTATAATCCTTGGCACTATATCACGGGTTGGCTAGTTGTCTACTTTCCATGGACTTTTGATGCTCCGGAGAAGGCCTATATTCATCCTTCACATATTTCACTATGGTTCTTTTAGAAGAGAACTATGGCTAGAAGATCGTATGAATGGGTCGTCAACACGATCTCAGACACTGATAAAATTGATTTCTTCCAGTTTTGCTTATATCGCTACACAAAGAATACAGATAAAGTAGACACTGAATCACTTACCTCAAGGGAAAGAGCATTTTACCTCTCGATTCGATCCTACAGTCTCCCATTAAGAGAGGGATTAGAGTTTTGGAGAGAGCCTTATTACCCGAGCCGATTCACTTGTCAGTTTGGTTTCGATTAAACCATTCTAGAGGACTGCAAGTTTGTGACCAGGAGAATGCGTAGTTATAGGACTGGCATGTATAACTTGGCGATGATATGGAAGCAATTATTGGGTGGTCAAGTCAGGTCCACTTTTATCAGTCCAAGCAACAATCACATCACTCGCACTTCGTGTGGTCACATGAGGTGGTAGGTGCACCAATCGTATCTTGTTAATAAATGTTTACTTGTGACTGAGCCAATCTAGATTTTTCCATTGAAGCTTAAAGGCCATAGATTTGAAGAAGGAAAGCATTATGCCAGAGACAAGCCATGCACCCTTTCCCAACCACCTTTGCAGGAAGATATCAGTGGACGATCCAATTCGTGACCGAAAACCTGCTAACACTCTAGAAGGATGGATCGCTGATGGGGTTGTTATTGATTTTGAAAAGGTTCCATGGAATCATTCAAATAGAGTTGTTGAAGAGGTAATAGAAGCTCCTTCTCCTACTTAAGAGAATATTGCTGCATCTCAAGATAATCCCATTCCTGCTCCTTCCCCTCAACCCGTTCGTCCTAGTCCATCTTCCCCAATGACAAGGTCTCAATCGCATGCTTAAGTTTCTCCTCCCTTACATTAAGAAGAAATTGTTGCCTCTGCCTCTCCAATCCCAGTCAATAAGGACCTTCTATCAGAAAGTAATAAAATATCTCCTAGCATCGTTCGCAGGTTGTCGATGATCACCGGATCTACATTAGAGAGGATGAGCGTGTCATCCACAAATTGAATATGGGAGATTGGAGGAGAGACACCAGGCATAGATATCCCTTTGAGAACCCCCGTACTCTGACTGCTTAGAAGCATCTGCAATAATGCCTCGCCTACTAAGAGAAAGAGGAGCGGGGATAGAGTGTCCCCTTGGCGTATACCTCTCAAGCTGTTAAAAAAACCTTTAGGGGCTCCATTGATAAGGACAGAGAAGTGGGCCGATTCCACACACGCCTTTATCCATTTTCTTCATCTATATCTAAAGCCCATACGGAGAAGCATGTATTGAAGGAATTCCCAATCAACATGATTGTATGCCTTTTCAATATCCAGCTTACAGAATATACTCTTCATCCTAGAATTATGACATGAATGAAGGTATTCATTGGTGATCAAGGCACAATCAATGATTTGTCTACCATTTATAAACGCATTTTGGTACTTCGAGATCAACTTTCCCATCACTTTCGATAATCTGGAGGAAAGAATTTTTGCCAGAATTTTGAACAGGCCCCCAATCAGACTTATGGGTTGAAATTCAGCAAAAGTGCTTGCACCGGCTATTTTTAGGATGAGAGCAATGAATGAAGCACCCATTCCTTTTGAAATTCTGCCTCTACGATGGAATTCATGTAGAAAATCCATGACATCCTGTTTAATGGATTCCTAAAACGTCTAAAAAAATATCATGGGATATCCATTTGGACCGGGCAACTTGTTTCCCTCCAACGACTGAATAGCTATTTTGGTCTCTTCCTCTGAGAATGTAGCATCCAGGATATCTGCCTTTGATTGCTCAAGAGAGTTAAAGGTGATGCCATCTAAATGGGGCCTGAGCCAATCTTCAGAAGTAAGGAGGGATTGAAAATGGGAAACACTTAAGTCAGCCATCTCCTGTTTATCATCGACTTGTTTACCATTGACGGTGATACTAAGGATGGCTTTAGCACGGTGGTGCATATTGGCTATACTATGAAAGTATCTGGTATTTTGTCTCCCTTAGCGATCCATTTGGCCCTCGATTTCAACTTCCAAGATACTTTGTCTTCTAGGGCCCTGGACGAAATGGATTGGATGATTTGGATGTGCCTACTCAGAACATCCATGGGTATGGCCCCTCCTTCAGCTTCAAAGTCAATATGTTGCAACTCATCAAATAGAGCATCTGATTCTACTTTTCTCTTGAGAAGTTCTTCTTTCCACTCTTTAATATTCTCCTTCAGAAATCTGAGTTTGCATAGCAGCTTATGCCTTCGAATCCATCAACCAAGAGTGTTGACCACCATTCGTCTATCTTCTGCTGAAAGCCTTTAATATTGAGCCATCAAGAGTTAAACTTGAAGGGTTTTGGACCCCAGTTTTCTTCTTCCGATGAGAGTAAGATTGGGTAGTGGTCTGATGTTGTTCTTAAAAGAGCCTACTGGAAGAGAGAAGGAAAGGCCTCCAGCCAATCTGTATAAATGAGAAATCTATCCGATCTTGATTGAATTTGAGACCCAAGCCTGTTCGATCAAGTAAATCTGGCCCCTATCATTGCAATGTCAACTAGTTCCTGAGTTTGAATCCAATCTGAGAATGCCTCCATGGCTGGGGAGACCCTTCTTTTACGAGAGTGTTCCACAGCAAATCGGACGATGTTAAAGTCCCCAATGAAGCAGCATGGACCTGAGAAGGACAGTCTGGTAGAAGACAAGTCATCTAAGAATGCTGGTCTATTAGAGTCCTCATTAGGACCATAAACAACATATATAAGACAACAGAAATTAGAACACTTATCTTGCAAAATAACACTCGCCAAGAAGGCTCTAGTGGAAGAGGACAGAAGGTCCCATTTAGAGGACTTCCAAGCAATAAGAATTCCACCTGAGGATCCCAAAGCATCAAGAGTCACTCTCTTAGCATCCTTCACTTTCCATAGAGACACCGACAGACCATCAGAAAATAACGAAACTTTGGTTTCCTGAAGGTAAATAACATCCGAATCTTTTCTCCCAATGGATTCCTTAATCAGACTTCTTTTTTGCTTGGAACCCCCCCTGAACGTTCCAAGAGATGATGATCATTGGGTCACTGAACTTCCCCGAGTACCCTTTCATCCTCTCCTTGTGTTGGACGAAGCTAACAGACCTAGGCTAGGTTGCAATCTTTGTAACTCACGATTGCTGCTAGATCTAGACACCTACTTAATAGGAGTTTCGGATGGTGGGAGAGGACTTCCCCTACTTTCAATATATTGAAATAAGGCAGTGTAATCTTCGACTCTGTCACCATACGAGAGGCCCAGGGATCTCACGACATGGCCAACTGCATCCCTGATCCATTTTTTATTTTGGATCTCATCAAAAATCTCTTCTCTGGTTTTTCCTTCAATGGAGATCATATCCACATCTTGCTAAAGATGATAGGGGTAGTCTGCATGCATTTGTAGAGGCTCAGCAACTATCACTTCGCTAGATACTTCTTCTTGAAACGCTAGATACTTCTTCTTGAAAAATAGTAATACGGCCCATCTCAGCCCTATCCCGAGAAGCAGGTACGGAGGTGATTGGTGAAGTTGGGAGGGATGAATAGGTTTGGGATTCAGAAAATTGGCTATCAGATTATTCCCCTTTGGAAAAGTCATCAGCCATGGCCCAGCCGAGGTGAGAGGAATCCTGCGGGGATGTTAGAACATGAAGATGGGAAAGAGTGTTATCTGAGTTGGGATGTGGTCAAGGCAGAGGTGTGGAGATAATAGGATAGATGGTTTTGGATATGGGTCTGGTCGAAGGGATGAATATGTTTAGGGAACAACGGTTTCGGGTTGAAAATGGACCCGGGATTATGGGCTTGATATCAATGAGAGACAGTAGTCTTGGGCCGGAAGAGGATGAGGTGATGTATTGGGACGTCTGACCAGCCTCGAGATTCCCATTGGGCAGGTGTCTGGCTTTGGAGGAGATAGCGTCTAGATCATGGAGATGTCTTGGAGCGGAAACATCCATACACTGTCAATAATGGATCTGCAATGTACACATGTCTTCTCTTGCCGATAAATCAACGGAGGGGGGCCTCGCGTTAGATCTCAGATTTTCATGCGCTCCACGTGTCAAAGGCTCCGGACATTGCAGTTGCTTCTCATTGAAGGAAAGGTTTGCTTCGTCCAGAAATAACACGGAAGCTTCGGCGATCTTTCCACGTAGCCCCTCGATGTGCTAGATGTAGGTGCGATTTACGATGGCTGAAGTTGAGGTGGCATGGTTCACGAATGATACCCCGCTGGAGTATGGATGTTGTACTCCGTCATCTATCATCTTCTCCGGTGCCGCAGCCGGAATCGAAGGATCAAGTTCCTTCTCTCTCCAAATGTCACCCCACCTGGGATAAACTGCACCTGGCATCTCCTTAATGACTGAAAGATTGATGATTCGATTGTCAATCTTCATCTGAAGGTGGGAGGGCAAATGAGAACCCTTCTCTCTTCTTACCCACACCCTAATGACTCCTAACTCATCACCGGATTTCATTTTAGAGTCCATTTCAGGAAGTAATCCCAAATGGGAGGCTGCAGAAATGAGGAATTCATCGTACCAGCATTCCAGCGGAATATCCCAAATGAGAATGTTAGGCCTATATCCTAATCCGTACCATTCTGTAGACTTTTGCGATCCTCCCCGTCGAATTCCAGCAACCCGCGACCTATAATCGGCATTTGTGCGCGACCCTAAGTCATATCCCATAGATCTGAGTCGGCTCAACCTGAGACTTGTACCCTTGCAACCGCACCGTCACCGCGGTTCCAATGCCGCATCTCGTGCGTCGATGCGATACCCATGCTATGAGTTGTGGGCCCACATTTATTTCAAGAAAATGCAGTGCATTGCAATACAGAGAAGAGAATCTCTACAATTTATCAAATCAATCCCATCAATCAATCAAGTACAACACCTATCCCTCTCTCACCCAAAAGTCAACACAACCCATGCCTCTTATGTCACTCTCTTACACAACCCATCACCTATCACCCGTCACCCCGTCCATCACCCATCCCTCTCTCCTTACATCTCCTCTCTCTCTCTCATTCTCTCCACCATTCTTTTCAAGCAACAAGGGTGGACGTCCAAGCTTTCTAAGAGGAGAAGCTAGGTGTGGCCCACTTCCTACCCCAAAACCCTCATCTCAACCCTTCAACCTTCATCATCTACCATCAAAGAGAGAGCTTAAGAGCTTAGCATTCCAAGGAGCTAAGAAGGAGCTAAATTGGTGGGTGATCTAGGATTCCTACCATTGATCCTGATGATTTGAGGGCCCACATGTGGTGGGCCATAGTAGAGGGGTCCCTCCCCTCCATCTCAATTTCTCTCTCTCTCTTCTATATCTCTCTCCTTCATGTTGATGGCCCACCTAATGATTTACATATGTTATCCATGCTATCCATTTAATGGACCACACTACGGTCCATTTGTGGGGCCCACCTTGCCGCCTGTCCATTTAGACAGGCATTGATGAAGGAAAACACAAATGTCACCTCGATCTAAAGCATATGGGCCACACCACGTGGCCCCCATCCTGATGTATGTGTTTTTACATCCACACCATCCACTGTTTGGACAGTGGAAACCCACTGCTAGCATGTCTGATCCAGACCGTCCAGATGATGTGGGGCCTACCATGATGTGTGTTGTATCTACACCATCTATCCAAGGGCCCCACATGATATACGTGTTTTATCTCTACCGTCCAAGGGCCCCACATGACGTATCTATTCTATCCCCGCTGTCCAAGGCAGTGGACCTACTATGATACAGGTGTGGTATCCACCGTCCATTCAGGCCTCCTAGGCTTGGAGAATGAGGCAGATTCTAATCTTTGGTGGGATGCTATCCACCACGTGGACCCCAATATGACGTGTGGGTTTTATCTGCACCATCCATCCATCTGGCTGTCCAGATGGTGGAGCCCACTGTGATGTTTATGTGTCATCCTCACCATCCAGTTGCCGGATGGTGGGATGCACCGTGATGTATCTGAATTATACATGTTGTTTGTCCATTTTTTTAGACGTGGGACCCACCCCACACGTGTGACACGTGTGGACAGGTGGGGCCCACCTTGATTGCTTGTATATCCTCACCATCCAATCCCTAGACGGTGGGACAGATCGGCTAGTGTATCTCACCCAACTATATAACTGTTGTATGACCTCAACCATCCGTCCATCCTCCACCCGTGCATAGCACGCGGGGCCACCTTAATGACACATGTGGCCCACACCCACGTGGTACCACCGTGATTTATATGTTTTATCTCCACCATCCAGTTTGTTGGATGGTGGGAACCCCCCTTAGATGTGTGTATTCTATAGTGACGTCCGTCGGCTGCTGGACGTGGGACCCACCCCAAGTGTTACACGTGTGGGGGTGGGGCCCACCTTGACGTGGACCCCACATGATGTGGGTGTTTTATCTAGTTGTCCACCTGGACGGTGATGGGTAGGGCCATCCTTGATGAATGTATTCTATACCCAAACCATCCATCCATTCGTTGGAGCCAGCAGCCCAGCTATATAGCTATTGGATTGACGTTAGCAGTTCTGTGTGGTATGTGTTTTGCTCCACACCATTCATATGACAGTGGGCCCCACTGTGATATATGTGTTTTGCGTGCACCATCCATCTTGGATGTGGGGACCCACCATGATAAAAGCATTTTAAATCCACGCCATCCAGTCCACTAGACGTGCGACCCCCTTAATATATATGTTGTACATCCAAGTTATTCATTTGGTGGACCCATTTGGAGGAGCAGGCCCACCTACTATATGTGTACGGCCACCTTGATGTATATTCATGCTACTCATCTGTTTCGTTGGACCATGGGCTGCCCCATCAGGCCCACTATAAATATGATGAGGCCCATATAATGAGGCCCGATGTCATGTAATTATGGCCCATGTGCCGAGGCCGATTGTGATGTACATGTGGCCCATGAGCGAGGCCTGATGTGTTGTATATGAGGCCCACATGATGAGGCCCGATGTGTTGTATATGAAGCCCATGTGATGTGACTCATGGTGATATATATGAGGTCCATGGTGATGTATATGAGGTCCATTGTGAATGTATGAGGCCCATTATGTTGTATGAGACCATTGTGTAAGGCCCATTGTGACCATGTGAGGCCCATTATGATTGTATAAGGCCCATTGAGATTGTATGTGGCCCATTGTGATTGTATGAGGCGCATTGAGGTTGTATGTGACCCATTGTGATTGTATGAGGCCCATTGAGGTTGTGTGTGGCCCATTGTGATTATGTGAGGCCCATTGAGATTGTATGTGGCCATTGTTAATGTATGAGGCCCATTATGTTATATGTGAGGCCATGGACCCCACTATATGTCCAGCCCTATGAGGGCCACTCCTTGGGAGTAATGTTGGTTAAATGTCCACATTGATGAGCAATAATGGTTAAATATCCACATTGTGACCTTCCCTTAGGCCCTTTGTTAGGTCGATTATCGATATCGATTATGAGTACGTGATAGTATAACATCATGACATATGCCCGTATACATCATTTGCATGCTTGATATGAGGAGTGATTGATCATAGCACATGCCATTGGGTGGATTATTATGGGACTCCCTGAGAGACGGAGTTGCCCCACATGATCATGCGACACACGCAGGTTTGATGCATGAATGGATGGTATAACTCATGCATCTCGTATTTTGGGATATGACCACTGTACGCCTTAGCGATATCAGGGTCGTAGCCTCCACAGGCATATCGTGGATGGCCAAATGGGACATCGAAAATCTTTTTCTACATGGGGTGTTATAGATGTCCTTAGGTGAAAGTCCCTAAACCTCTGTGGCCAGGAGACGCTCCAACGTCTAGACTGAGTGGATACATGATCGCTCGAGTGCCGAATACCAGAAGGCCACGTCTCCTACTGTGTCGTAGTTGGTTGGAAGGGGGTGTGGCCTTTCTCGCCTAAGGATAAGGAGTATAACTAGACTGAGTTTGACTAGCTTATAAATGGGTCCGCTATCGACGTGCCAGGTATATATTGGCTAACTACTGGGCAGGAGGATAGTGAGGTCTCTTCCACTTGCATGATTAAGCATCCAGTGGGTGGTGATCTGTGTAGGGTGTACTAGACCCCGGTGATGATCCCAGAGATGTGTACTAATATGTGGACTTATTGAGCAGGAGTTGCATACTTAGCATTTTACCCATTCATTCATTCATTCACTACCCACTTAGGCTGGTGGTGAGCAACTAATTATTATATGTACCTTCACAATGGTCAGGATTTCGGTTGGGGTGTGCGACTAACCTGAGTTCAGGAGTCTACCACATTGTGTCTGACTATCCAAACTTAGGTGTGGGACTGGTTTGGATAGAAGTTCCTTGTAATGGACCCCATAGCCTGCGATACTACGTACTATCATCCCGACTTCACACTCCAGCTTAGTCATTTCATTCGCACCGCATATTGCATTACATCCACGACATATGGCATTTTGGGTTGGCATGTTTTTGCATTTATATGGCTTTGATAAGGCTGATGGTATTTATGGATTTACCGGCATGTTTCCCCATTGCTCTGATATTGCATACTTGGCACTTACCTTGCTCACATACTTACACCACCCTCTAAGCTTTCTATAAGCTTATGCATGATAGATGTGTGCAGGTGGCATTCGGTTATAGCAACGTTGAACTTAGAGTGTGCAGCTGTCTTCTGGAGCTTTCATTGTCGATATATGTATTTCTCTTTCAGCACTGTATTCAAATGTTTATATTAGTAGATATGTGATGATGATGTTGCCTTTGTGATTTGGGTAAACTTGTAGTTATGCTTCTTACGAGATAAATGTACACTAGAAAATCCTCCTTGTAGGATCCCAGAATTAGAATCTGGCATATGGGTGCTTGGAGCCGAGAATGGGGTACTACAGAGGTTGTCGACGTTAGATTCCGCGATCGGGAATTCTGTGAGCCCAGTTTTCGAGTTTGGGGTGTGACAGAGAACCCATATATTCTCCTTCCTAAAAATGGAAAATTCATCCCACTTTATAACCTTAACGACTAGCCCATGAGTATGGAGGTGGCTTGCCATTGTTAGCATCTCATGGTTGAGACTAGGGCAAACTTTAACCCAAAGCTCATTGTAGCCCAAAGGCTTGATGATATAGTTGTGTGGACTGAATCCAATGCATTCAGAAATCCATTCCCAAACTTGCGATAGAGAGGCTCCCTCTTTGGTCGTGATGACCATTGACGTAGCCAACTCGGCTCTGGTTTTGTCAAATGATTCCTGGTTGACAGTGATGCAGGAGTCGGGCTGAACGTCCTTAGCTTCCTCTCGAGTTGGTCCATTAGAAACACTAGTTTCCGCTCCCTTGAATGAAAGCCCTTCTGATCTCATAGCTTTGGAGGTTAAAGGGATATTAGAATTCTCCTTATGGGGTTTCCGTACAGAACCATGCCTCTTTTGATCTCTGTATGAGGGAACAAATATGGCCCGCAAGACTCAGATTAGGATTCCCCAAATCACTAACCATGCAACATTTCAACCGCCCTTGCCAGCTCCATTTTCGAACTCATATGAACCCGAGCGAAGCCTCGGTATGAGCCAGTACTACGGTCATGGAGCAATACAACGTCCATAACCGCTCCCGCTCGCCCAAAAACCCTTGAAATATTAATAGGGAGCCATCCCGTTGGATACCTCCTGATGTATAGGGTAGGATAGGAGTTCCTCTTTCTCTCTTTAACTGCTATTGTCCTCTGGTTATAATGTTTATTCGATACTAGCTTCCAATCACTGGTTCCAGGAGTGTCCGAATCACCATTTTCTTGTTCTCCATCAGATGCTGCTGTACCAGCCTTTACTCTTCCTCTGCTACTGTCACCTTTTCCGGTCATCGATCACATTCCATCCGGTATAATATTAATATTTTGAAAGATAACTAAGATTTTATAAAAGGAAAGCACAAAAAAAACACAGGCATCCTTGCTCTAACATAATGAGAAATCATCTCTCACTACAAATATATGGATTCCCTTCAAATTTTGTCTATTTAGTCCTTATCACACCCTTTAAATACCTTAAGACCCTCTAGCTATCAATCACCTTTTCCATTGAAAGATTGCATCTTGTGTTTCTACTCTTTCACTGAATGTTCTATTATTGCGTTCTTTCCATGAGGACCATAGCCCCACCAGCAGAAGTTATATCAGATGCATGGTCTTGATAAGCAAGAACTGGAAAACAAAGACAAGCAGTGACCCTTTCTCCTCTAGGGGAATTGATTTCTTACAAACAGTCCATTCTAAAGGTTCACTGCTTATTAGTACTGGTAGGATAAGACCTCAAAATCAGAGTATGGGTCATAAATCTTATCCATGATGTTTGCTAATCACCAATGGAATACCAATTTCATGACCCACTTATGACAACTATAGAATCGTCTTAATGATTAAAATCCTAGAGTAGTAGGCTTTGAAAATATGTAGATTGAAGTGAAAATCCATGGGTTCAGCTTCATTAGAGTCTGTATCCCCTATTTGGCCTAAGTAGACGTTCAAAGCTCTACTTGTTTGATCTCTTATTAGAACCCCAAAGCCTGCCTTACCAGGGTTCTAGAGAGTTAACTTTGAAAATTCAAATTAAGGGCACCCACAGGTTGAGGGTGCCACTTTTGGATCATCTTTGGGTCAGTTTGGATTGGTGGTGGAAACCAATAAGTAGATGAAGAAAGGAATATGTCACATGACTCACATATGAGGAAAACTATGGAAAAGAATCCTTACATAACCTGTTTGTTTTAGCCTACGTGGTTTCAAAAGACAATTTGAAGAACTTCCAATCCTTTTCTCCCTATGATTCAAGTACACTAATAAATGCTAGTATATAGATCTTTCATATGATTGTCTAGTTTTCTCTTTAACATATTGTTAAGAACTTTAAATAATCGAATCACAGTTCTAGTTTTTAGATCCAGGAGGCATTTTTTCTTCCCTAGTCATCTTTTTACCCACCAAACTTGAATTTGCATGTGTTTTGTTTAAAAATTAACTTACTGATATAAATAGAGCTGGAGATTTGGTGCAATTATCTTTTGCTTACTCTTTCTAGTTATTAGCTCCTCCTTCTCGTACTGAGGTTCCTTTTTGTATATATGCATAGTTTTCTCTTAACATTTTACATTGTCCCATTGTTTCCTATAGATATTATAGTGTGGTGATGCGCGTGGATTTTGTTAGGAAATTGACAAAAATGATGCAGTGTAGTGAAGTTTATATAATCAATAAAGGCTTATGTTGTGTTTCTTAGATGTCGGAGATGATCAAAGCATGCCTGCCCTATCGCCGGCTGGTCTTATCTTCTGTTTTGTGGTTGTGATTTGTTGAGGAGATGCTACGGCTATTTTCAGACCCCAGCTGATGTACGATTTTGCTTGTTTGGATGTTTGGCTGTATGAGGCTATTTTCAGTCCCAGTCTCTAGCTTGTTCATGTGCATTTGTAGTTTGTTTTGAAAACTTTAAATAGACTATTAACCGTTTTATTGGTATTGTGTTGGTTGTTTTATGTCTTGATGAAACATGCATAGTTTTATCATCAATTGATTGTGATATGTTAGCTTCGGTTGATAGAAACCTAGGCTAAAGATGGATTTAGTCTCGATTGACATCAACTGAGTTGAAAACTGAATTTAGCCTAAGTTGTTGAGAACTGAGGTTAAAAACTGAATTTAGTCTCAGTTGATACTAACGGAAGATAAAACCTTTTTTAGTCTCGGTTTTGCCTCAGTTACTTAAATTAAGACTAAAACTCCTATGCCTAAAGGCTTTAGCTTCAGTTTTTGAGAACTGAGGCTAAAAATAGTTTTAGCTTCAGTTTGAGGCAATTGAGGCTAAAATTTGGATTTAGTCTCGGTTAGAAATATCGGAGGCTAAAAATTTGATTTAGCCTCATTTCGAGGGAAATGAAGCTGAAAATATTCTTTTATCTTCACTTGAAGAACCGAGGCTATAAAAGCCTTTTTAGCCTCGGTTGTTAATACGAGGTTAAAGCCTTTAGCCACGGGTGTTCCAACCTCGGTTTGGATGATTGAGGCATAATTGATGCTTAAAGTTTTAGTCTCAATTTTTAATTTTTAACCTTTTTAGCCATGGTTTTGAACAGAGGCTAAAGGGATTTTTTGTTGTAGTGCTCCTAGTCTGATGAAGGTGTAGTTAGGTCTATTGCTTTCATAGGATTTAGGACTAGGATAGTTTGCTTTCCATTGTTTAGTCTGTGTGCTAGCTCATCTTCGTTTTGAGATCCTTAGAAAAGCTACAATTCGCCTCTTCAGGTACTACCTTTCTTTCACTAATCTACTTCCGTTGCATCATATGCAATAAATGCTCATATCTTTTACATTGAGGACACTGTAGATTTTAGGTTGGGGGGTGTGAATTAGGTAAACTAATAAGCATTTTCTTAGTTTTAAGCAAAAATTGTGGAAAATTTTAAAATTTTCAAGATAAAACCTGTTTGGAAATTGATAATTTGTGTATTTAAGAATGCTTTAAGTATGATGATAAGATAGGAAGCAAATTTTAAATTGTTGGAGTTTGATCAACTAAGTAGCTTATCATTTACGGTTCTTACACTCAATTGATTAAGATGAAGTTTGAATATCATGTTAATTTAAATCAGAAGACAAGTTCAATTTGCTTTCTGTGAATAGTACTAAATTTTCTGATTGTTAGTATGATGATTATTGAAAGATATTGAGAATCGAGTCTGGAGAATTTTATCCACCTTAAAAGAAGAAAAGGACCAGTTAAAAGAAAGATATTGACAAAAAAGTCATCTATGGGAAAAGACTGAAAAAGTTTGAAAAAGAATGAAAAAGATGAAAAAGATGAAAAGACTGAAAAAACTGAATGAATATAGATGACTGTCGATATAAAATCAAAAATTGAAAAAAGAAGGAAAATAGGATAAGTTCGAAATCAGTACTTGAGTTTTCAACCAATCTTGAAGTAATGAGCATGACTAACATTATGGAAAGATAATATTTTTATGAGAAGTAAGTTGATTTACATTGAGCATATTGAAAAACTTGATATATGAACTTATGCTCTGAAAGAATTGATAAAGAATTTATTTGATTGATTGCTTATGTGTAACGCCCTGAAATTCGGGGGTCGAGCATAACTCAGCTTCCGAGTTCCAAAACATCACTTATGCAACATATTTAATGATAGATGTATGTTGTCTGTATTAGTGCATAAAACATGGAATAGATTAAGCCAAATTGCAGATATAATTCAGGGATAAGTGAAGAAAGCAAGCGGAAGACTTAAAGAAATATATGTGTACATGTGCGAATCCCTGAAATACATACACATACCAGGTCATAATACAAGTGTTGCTATCAAAATTATAAGTATCAAATTACATCATTTAATCCCAAAAGAAATCCCAGAATCCTGCGCATCAGAACAAGGCTCACTAGAACCCGCCTGAAAACTGCATGAAAGAAAATGCAGCCTCATCATCCTCAATCTCCTGCTCTGCCTTAGAGGTCTTATCAACATCTGCAACTAAGACAGAGTCTGGTGGGTGTTTAACACCGCCCAAAACGTGGGAATGAGTGATCAACTCAGTAGAACAATAAAGCAAAGATTAACATGTTATCAGTTCTATCAAGCAGTAATGATAAAGCAGAATAATCAAACATGTCCTAAGTATTCTTGTTAATGCAAGGATGTATGAAGAATGATGCGTGCCCTCGCGCGTACAGCCTCAGCGTCTTCATCTTACGTTATGCATGACATCACCTCAAAGTGCGTCACGTCTTCAAAACACATGCAAATGCGGTGCATGAACATGATTACCAAGTTGTTATTAGTACTTTTCATACAGTAGGATTGGGAAGCTAAGATACCTTCCTCATATCACCATCCAAACAGTGATCCATTCTAGGGTCGTCAGTCCTAGACATCTCATACGATCATATGGTTTCAGGTCGTTGCAAAGGGCTTGTCACCAATCAATGCACGCCTATCATACCTTCGTTACCACAATAAGGCTCGTCACCTCAATGCGGTATCCAGGCATGCTCGAGGTCACTACAAAGGGCTCGTCACCAATCAATGTAGGCCGACAGTGTAAATATAGTGTCCCATACCACCATAATCGACTCACGAGTTTGGTTGCTCACTGGTCACTACGGGGAGGCTCGTCACCCCAGCGTAGGTTGACAGCTCGACCATGCTGTCCCATATTACCATGTCCGGCTCATGAGTTTTAGCGGATCAAGGTACAATGGTTAATAGGATTTTATCGGTAAGTTGGGTACCTTAGACTCAAACAATAGCGTCCATGCATGGTGAACATACATCAGACAATCGGGTTACTTAACGAACTCGACTAGCACGAGCGCACGTTGGGTTGAACGACATAGAGTGCGCAAACACTCCGCGTGGCCAAACCACTGCCGACAACTCTAATACGACTCGGGTTCGTCTAATCACGTCCTTCGTGGCGAAAGCAACCTCAGCCACGATCTCAAGGCCGATTACCGATTTTCTAGACTATTTATAGTCCCAAACACATTCCACTACAACAGATATTGATATCAGCAATTTAGAATAGTAATGGAACAACAATTTCAACCATGTAGCATATGAGTATTTGAAGGATATCAACTTAACTTGGATTTACACACAAGTAATACTGGAAGTTAAACAACAAGGAATATGACTTACATGTAGGAAATCATACACATCAATAGGAGTGTTGAGAATCGCTTCTCAACGCTCGCAATTAGTATAATATATTACACTTTAGTTCATATAGGCATTTCTACAAACACTTAGAATACATAATAAAACATACATGACGCATGTTGAAATACACGCATTTGGACAATTTCTTTTACCAAGGAGTTATCGCACATACAATTAGTATAAGTACACGATAAATAATCATGGCAAACATATGTTCATATTTTATACGCATACAGTACTTTATACATACACATAGAATACACAAATCTCAATATAACACATGCATATCAGGAACGCAAAATAAACGTAACATTTGGCATGTGAAATCTCATCCATAACAAGAATAAACATTCACTGGCATTGAAAGCCTTGAAAACCATAACCTATACGATTAAAGTCCGCACCTTAGACCAGAAATAGAGCATCGAACTGATTCAGACGATATGTCTTCGTCAACGGTGACAGGATAACCTAAGACAAGAATAAAAATGAGCTACAACAAAACAAAGACTATTCTAAGCTCTAAAACAGATTAGGGTTAGGTTAACTTACCCAAAGATGAACTCAGAATCCCCGGAATAACGATTCAAAAGTGAGGGTTTAAGGATGAAGAAGAACAGGAAAGAATCTAAGATAATTCACCAACTTCTCTCTCTTTTCCTCTCTCTTCCTTAGCTAGGGTTAGGAAATTCGTATGGAAAAGAGAGTTAGGGTTTTAAGGTCTATATATAGGCCTAACATTGATGAAAATAACCCCAGGGCCAAGGTATGCTTAGGGTATAACCAAAACAGGCCTCTCTCGATCCAATGGAGCACTTCTAGTGAGCCTATTACCACGAAAGGTCGGACTTAAGCTCACTGACCATGGATCTAGCTCAAGCTGAGTTTTCGTACCGATCAGATCTTTAGATCAGCCGTGGCGGACCACACTCAATTTAACGGTCATCGAATCTCGATCAGTTCCACAAGCACAAGAACATGCCTGGGCCACCTTCCCTGATCAGAGGGTGAAATTAGGTCAGATTCCAATGGTCAGATTGCTTAAAATCATCACACAAGCGACACGACTTAGATTTCATAAAATCTTATTTAATTTCCAACCGTTCTCACACTCTTCACTCCGGACTCAATCAAATCGACCCAGAACATCATCTGGACTTGATTTTTGAGGTGATGGCCAAGTCCAACCTGGTGACCAAAACTGCCTAAGATCATCGCTATCGGACTTACGACGCACGGTCCAGGTCCGATCCAAAGCTTCCAAAAATTCCCAAAAGCAACCGGATTTAGCGATGAATCCCAGATTTTAGAGTAACATAGCGCTAACTATTCTACAGATTTTGAGTCATGCAGATCCAATTTAAAATGATTGATGCAAATGTCACAAGCAATCGAGTTTAGCGCTAATTACCCCAATAAGCTACTAAGGAAAGATAGAGGTAGTACTCGGGTCTTGGCACAAGATTTCCCGGGTCATTACATTATGTGATTCGGCTCTAAGTTTTCAAAATTTCACTTTCTCGTCTTAATTCTACCCATTCATACTTGATTGCAGAAAGGATTGATTTCTGAAAAAGGTTTGAAGGTTGAGAATTGAAGATTACTTCACGCATGTTTTACTCGGGACTAACAATATGTTGGTTGGGGAGTGTGTTGAGTGTCAAATATTGGATATTTCCCCTACTTATATCTTAGTTTTATGAACATGATACTGCTTGAAGGTATATTTTATACATGTTTGTGTTGTAAGGTAAATATGAGAGCTTGGATTGAAAAGAATGTTAAAAGCATGGATTTGATGCTCAAGAATCACTAAAGCAAAGGATGGATCTTAGGAGATCAAGATTGAAGAATACACATGCTAAGGATCCAAGGAAACCAAGTGAGGAATGAAGAAAATCAAATATTTGAAGAGAATTTGCATGATGTGACTAGCGCATAAGCTCTGGCTCGACCAGCTCTGGCTCTGGCTCGACTAGTCGAAGAAACTTCGACTCGAACTCCAGCAACATGTATAAGTGGGAGGAGTGCTTGGTCAAGTGGGACTTATGGTATTTGTAGAGAAATTCACTCCCTCCACCAGCTCACTCGCATCGTGTTGGCCTAGGAGCCAAAGTATTAGAACAGTTTCAAGCTTTAGGTGGGCCGCATGATCAATCCGTGAGGAGCTTTGGGAGAGATTTTTGTCGAGCACGAATTTCTCATGTGGAAGTTACACCTTCCGTTTGGTTGAACAAAATAAGTGGGATCCACTATGATGAGTTGTCGATTAATCCACTCCCTTCATTAGTTTCGCGGGGTCATGTTGGGCCATGGGTCCAAAAATGAAGCAGATCCGAGTCTTAGGTTAGATTATTTTGAAAAGTCTCCCAGTGGGTGCCAAAATGGACTTGATCTAAATTAACGGTCTACACTTAATGATCAGGGCTCAATTTTGGAGGGAATGTGTTATTAGGATAGGCAAACGATTGAAAAAAATTTGGTGGTTGATAGATGGTGGAAAAAGGCTATATCTGAAATATCACCTTTTGTGCCAAAAGGAAGGAACTGGCTTCAGTGTTCAATGGTGTAGGATCATAGATTGGGGTCTAAATTTTGTATGATGTCGTATTCATGTGAGGCTAAGGTGTAGTCCAAGTTTGAGTTTCGATGGACGGTAGGAAGTGGCTAGATCCGAAGATCAAGATTTATAAGGAGTTGATAAGCCTTCAAAGGATAATTTTGTGCCTAAAGAAAGGCCTACCAAAGTGGAGTATTCATATTTCACACTTGGTCCATATAATGGGCAATCCAAGTCGTTCATATGAAGGGAAATATCCAACTATGACTACCCATGATGTTCTTCACTCGATGGACACCAAAATCACCGGTTAAGGGGCTGATCTGTCAATTAGTTCACTTTTACAATGATCTAAGGGCTGAAATTTGATGTGTATGGTTAATTTATGATGCATAGGCATGGTATAAAATTTCACATTATACGGATAGTCGGAACCATGTGATCTAGAATTCAGGGGTCTAGGTTAGTGGCATTTTTATAATTATTACTGATCTAAGAGTTTTGAGAAATCTAATGGTTCTACATGGTTATATGCACATTTCTAAATGATTTTTAGAAAAGAACTTACATCTAAATCATTATGGATAAGGAGTTATTCACCAATTCATTTAAGGGAATGTACACACGTTAAATCACAAGATGGATGGTCTTGTCTCACAATCAACAGTCAGATTATTGGATCTATGAATGGAGATCATTCCCAACAGTTAGATTCATGTTAGGGATTAGAGGTAAGGTTAAGATAGATTTGTATCGTACACATGTACATATTATGTTACTTTCTATGGTAACACTCGAGAACTTTCAATACTTTATATTGAAATGTTTGGGGTGTTACATCTACTTCTAAGATGAGTGTTTCATACTCACTCATCTCCTTAGTATCTATTAACACTTCTCCCTCTCCATTAGTCATAATTCTAACTTCAGATTAAGGATCTCCCTCTAGGTTGTTAAACCCTTTAAGAGGAACCCTCTCTAATACCAATTGAAATTGCAGTATAACCACTAGTACTGAAGTATGAAGTATGACTAATTGTCCTAAAGGGGGGTGAATAAGATTTTTTCAAAATGTGTTTGTTGAGGCATAAAAAAGAGATAAGAAAGAATTGAAGATTAAGAAGAAGGAGGGAAATAGAAGAACAAGGACTATCTTTTCAGAAGGTTTATGCGGGTCCGCGCAAATGATATTGATTGCGCGGGTCCGTGTAACCCAAATACCAGTTGTACGGGTTCGCACAACTGACTTTAGGACTTGTTCTCCGTGAATGATCAGAATGGATGAAAAGTGGGTCCCATGGCACCAAGATCGAGGTTTCGCACTTGCGGAGGCCTATAAATACCCCCTCCTCCCTCATTTGGAGGATTGAAGATTTCAGAAGAAGACCAGAGTAGTAGAGAAGATAGAAGGTAGGAATGCGGAGAAGCCCCATGGCTTGCGCGGACCCACGCAAACCATCTTGGTTACGTGGGTCCGCGCAACAAGACTGCCAAGCAGTCAGTAAGGCAGAGGGTCGAAATGCTACCAGAATGACCAGGCTCCAATTCTTCTTCTGTCCAAGCTTCAAGAAGAGAAATAACTAATCGGATCTGCATGATATTCCTCTTAAAGAGATGATCAAATCATAAGTCGAAGTGCTGTCGAATTTGACATCCGGCTTGGATATTTGAACTTTGTCAATTTCTATATTGTAGATCATTTATCTCAAAATTAAGAGATACCTGAGGATGTAAATGAACTTAGTATTAATAATACAATGATTGTTATTAATATACTCTTTCTCTGTTATATTTGAATAAGATAATCTCCCAAATCAAATGCATTTGTTTCTTGTTTGAAACAAAATAGCGACTCTGTTGGGGACTTTTATCTTATTTAATGTTAACATTGAGATAGTTACAGAACTTTCATTGTAGTTTGGCGTCTTTCTGATGCCAAAATGGCGACTCTCAGTGGAAACATCCTCCCCTTCATTTCTTAGATAAATTATATTGTTGTTCAAATAATAATTATAATTTTTGCTGCATTTTAAAGGTAAAAAGATAAAATTACAAATTACAATCAAATGAAAAACTCAGCGACGAAGATAAACTTCTACTTCACCACGACTGGATTTATGGTGGAATATGTGCTGGATCAGCCTCTGAGGCACGAAACCCAGCCCCCCGTAAGAAAAAATGACTCAACCCAGATAATGGTTGGAGTCGTATCTCCTTTGCCCCGAGTAGTAGAAGATGATGAGAATTGGACTGTCATGACATCTCGAAGAACCAATGCTCGAAATGCAAGGAGCTTTAGAACAAGTCTACCTTCGCCACGAAGCAAGGGACCAATAAGATGGAATGCCACTAGAAAGAATCATGAATTGGTCCCTCCTGCCATATATCCTGGGCAAACGGTCTCGCAGTCAGCATCACGTGACTTCCCGGCTCTGATTGCTCCAAGTATCTGATGGACAAAAGAACAAAAGGGGAAGGCGTTACTCGTGGGATCGCCTACTTCTGTGTCATCGCGATCAATCGGTTGCAGTGGAAGTATGGGAAAATCAAACGAGACTCCCCTCCTTGTAAGTCCCATTACATCAACATACTCTTATCCCACTCCGACTATAGCTTCATCAGGAAGTGGGGAAGCTACGGTACACATGGCCGAAACAGATCAGGGGACTGTGCCGACCATGGAGGACCATTTGAATAAAATGGCGCAAGCACAAAGAACATTAATGGAAGAATACAGAAATCTCATAGAGGCTCCAGCAACTCTCACGCACAATGTAGCCCAGATAGCAGCTCCTCTGATGATGGGCACAATGAATGGACAAGAACATCAACCTGAAGGTTTCCAACCACAGGGGGCATGATTGCTTGAATCTACTCCAACAATAAGAACTATAACCCAAGAGGAAGTACGACAAGTTGTTGAGGAAGCCGTCAGGGTGGAAAGGGAACATAAAAATGTTGGTCGGTTTAGATACCGAACACCATACCAACGGAAGTAGAAGATGTCCCATTCCCGGTTAACTTCAAGCACCCGGATTTTCAAAAGTTTAATGGAGAGGGATCGTCAAAGGAGCATTTGCCGCACTTTATTACCAGCATGGGGAATTTCTCCACGATACCACAGTACTGCCCACGTTGATCGTCATTGACACGTAAAGCGTTCCGATGGTATTCTAGTTTGACTCCAGGATCAATACACACATGGGAGCAAATGTAGGATGCCTTTATGTCAAACTTTTTCTCCTTAGAGTGTGATGTCAGCATCACAAGTTGGCTTCAGTACGGCAAAGAGAAGGGGAACCCGTGGAGAAGTTTATAGACAGATGGAAGACATTGGGAGCCTCATGCAGGCAGTTACCGGAAGAAAAAGAACAAGTTAAGATGTGCCTAAATTCCATAGAAACGGGAATTGCGTTCAGTCTCACTAGCGTCAATATTAAAACATTCCGTGACTTAGCCACCAAAGCTCATGCCCTAGAAGTCAAGAAATAAGGGATTCAGGAGAAAAAAGGATAGAGTAGAAGGAAGAATTAAACTGTCATACAAGCAGGGTCATTGGAAAAAGGCCCAGATCGCTTAATTCTCATGAAGGATTTGTATTCGACAAAGAAGACGTTATTCCTATGATGAACCAGTTGTTGAAAGCTAGGACAATAGAATTACCCGTGTCCAAGCACCTTGAAGATGTAGGAAGATCAAGAGAAATAAATCTTTGCCGCTACCATCGTCTGGTAGGGCATCTAATAGAAAATTGCTATACATTAAAATACATAATACAAATAATGATAAACAGGGGTGAAATAGTGATCGTAAAAGAAAAAGAAAGGGACGAAAAGGCGACGGTGAACATGTTGACAATTCGAGACAATTCTCATAAAAGAGCTGAGGAAGAAAGTCATGGGATGACAAAGAAAGCCGCGGTAATTACGTTACGGTTAGGAAAAAGAATGGCAAGTCCCCCGAGGTAGAAAGTCAGAACGACAAGGACTGAGGTCATTAAGGATCAACGTGATAGTGACAAGAAAGAAGAGAAGAATGAAACAGTGAAAGTGGCTTACAACGTAGTGAATCATTTGAAGGGTATACCAGTTAAGTTAAGCATTTATGACATGTTAAAGTTATCAGAAGATTTCAGGCAAAGTCTAATTTAAGTGATATCTGACCATAATGTCCGAGAGACGTTGTTGATAGAAATAGAAAATGAAGAACGCAAAGAGCAGGAAGACTATATGCCAGTAGTCTCCTTCTCTGATGATGACCTAGCTTGTGATGCAGGGCATAATAGGCCCTTGATGATGGTGGGCCATATTCGTGGTAAAGAAGTGAAAAGGATTATGCTCGATAATGGATTTGTGGTAAATCTGTTACTGTTAATAATGTTAAAAAAATTGGGTTACCATCGTTCCAATCTGTGCCCTAGTGGAATGATGATACATGGCTTTAATCAAGATGGGCTGCGTGCGCTTAGAAAAATTATGATGGCATTGGAAATAAGAGACTTAACTACTGATGTTGTTTGTCATGTGATCAGTGCAGTCACGACTTATAATCTTCTCTTGGGAAGATCGTGGATACATCAATACGGTATCATACCTTCTACTCTTCATCAATGCTTCAAATACTATAGGGATGGAATACAGTATAAGGTAATGGCTGATGCAAGATCATACACAGTAGTCAAAACCTTCTTCACAGATGCCAGTTACTATGACGGATTTGCCAGAGGGGCAGAGAAAAAGAATGATGAAAGAAAAACCCTTAATAATGCTCGTGTGAAAGAAATAAAAGGAGAATCCGAAAAGGCAGGATCATTGAAACTTCAGAAGCAAAGAAGAAGTTCTATTTTGTGCCAAGACATCTGAGGCAGCCAGGACAACTGCCGTTAACGTTACTGTCAGCGAAACAGCTGAAAATCCTGCAGTCAAACTATACAGTGCCATTGTCATATGCAAAAAGGAATAAGTCATTCCCGACTGTTCCAGGAAAGTTTCATGTGGAAGCCAATGCAAAATATCCGGAGCCGATTGAATTTTACGCCTCTTCAGAGGAAAAAACAGAAATGGGGGCTGAGAATAATGCGTATCACGGAGAGCTGACATCTCGTGACCTTAAGCAATACAGTCCAATAAGAAGAAGAATGATGAAAAGGTTGGGTTTTGATAATGAAGAACCGACTGGTTTAAATCATGGGAAACAAATTCAGGTCCCTATTGGAGTCAGTCAGAAGAAGAGAGAAAGGTGTCAAGGATTAGGGGCCGAGTCTTCAGTAAATATGATCACAATTGACCAGCTATTAAAGGCAGATCCCGAGATAGTCAAACATCCCGAGTCAGCTCCGAAGCAGATAGAAGATGGGGGGCAGCTGACAATCGACAGTTTGTGAGAGGTAAATTTGGGCACAGAAGAAGAGCTGAGAAATACATTCTTATGCACTGGCCTTCCTAAACAAGAAGCCGAAGAATATATTCAACTGCTGAAAGAAAATAAAGATGTTTTCACCTGGATATATGCAGAGATGCCGAGCTTGGAACCCTCAGTAGTAGTGCACCGATTATATATTTCTAAGGATAAAAGACCGATTAAACAAGCGTAAAGGCAATTTCATCCAGACTTGGTCCCTCTGATAGAGGATGAAGTGAATAAGCTGATCAAAGTCAGAGTTATCACGGAAGTCAAATATCCCAAGTGGATATTGAATATTGCCCCAGTAAAGAAGAAAAGCAGACAAATCAGGGTGTGTGTAGATTTCATGGATTTGAATGAGGCTTGCGCGAAGGATGACTTTCCCCTCCCAATAACGGAACTGTTGATCAACAGTATGATACAATATGTTATAATGTCTTTCATGGATGGCTATGCTGGTTTTAATCAAATCAGGATGACACCTGAAAATGAAGAAGCGACAACATTTAGAAGTTCACTGGGAATTTACCGCTACAAGGTAATGCCATTCGGTCTTAAGAATGCTGGGGCAACACATCAAAGGGCGATGTAGAGTATCTTTCAAGATATGATGCACAAGCACGTTGAATGTTATTTTGATGACCTGGTGGTTAAATTGGAGAATTATCAGGAACATCGCGAGCATTTAGCATTAGTCATTCGTCGGCTCAGAAAGAAGCAGCTAAAGATGAATTTGGCTAAATGTGCTTTTGGAGTGCTGTCAGGAAAGTTTCTCCGCTTTGTCATCAGACACAGGGGTATTGAAATCGACCTAGGGAAAGTTAAGGCCATTCAAGATATGCTACCTCCAAAAAAATTGAAGAAGTTGAAGAGCTTACAAGGGAAACTGGCTTATATCTATCATTTTATTTCAAATCTAGTAGGAAGGTGTCAGCTGATTTCCCATTTGATGAAGGAAGGAACAGAATTCGTATGGGATAAAGCCTGCCAAAATGCGTTCAATTCAATAAAAGAATTGCTAAAACAGCCCCTGGTGCTGACAGCTCTTATAAAAGATAAACCATTTATCTTATACATATCTGCGGCTGAAAACTCGCTGGGAGCCTTGTTGGCACAGGTAAATGAAGATGGAAAAGGAGTTGCTCTTTATTATCTGAGTCGAACTTTGATGGGCGCGGAATGTAACTACTCTCCGATCGAGAAAGAGTGTCTAGCACTAATATTTGTAATACAGAAATTGAGGCATTATTGTCTCTCCCATGACATAACTCTAATCTCAAGAGCAGATCCGATAAATTTTTTAATGACTAGGCCGATGTTATCAGGAAGATTGGTGAAATTGATGTTGTTACTTTTGGAATACACCATCACATATGAACTGACAAAGGCAATAAAGGGACAAGCAGTGGCAGATTTCTTGGCAGCGCATCCCGTAACAGAAAGTGAGACAATTTGTGATGATTTTCCTGATGAACAGGTAATGATGATTGAGTCACAAGGTCAAAGGCAAATGTATTTCGACGGTGATTCTTGATCGTTAAGAGCAAGGGCAGGAGTTATTTTCATCACACCTCAGGGTGATTTATTACCCTACTCCTTCATATTGGGCATTGCTTACCCAAACAATGAAGCCGAATATCAAGCTCTCATCATTGGAATGGAAATCACCTATGAGATGAAAATAAAGACTTTATAGATTTTTGGAGATTCCAAGCTGATTATAAATTAGCTAATGACTGAATTTGAAATAAGAAAGCAACCATACTGTTAAAAAGCCCAGCAAATACTAGATCAATTCTGCCATGTTGAAATCAAACACATTCCTCGATCTGAAAATGGAAAGGCATATGCTCTAGCTAGTTTAGCAGCAGCCCTGTCCTATTCAGACCGAAGTCCGCTCCAAGTGACTATAGAAGAAAGAAGATTCCTACCCTCTCCCGAAGTTGTTGATGAAGTCGTCAAAGCACTTCCTATATCATGTTTAGAGGTGACACCGGATGATTGGAGACAGCCATTCATAGATTACCTCAAATATGATATCTTGCCAAAAGATCCAACACAAAGGCAGCAATTCAGACAAAGTGCAAGAGGATTCATAATTTGTATTGAGGTGCTTTATAAAAAATCTTACAATGGGATACTGCTACGTTGTCTTGACGAACAAGAAGCAGGCGAAATGCTATGAGAAGCTCATTCTGGGGAATGCGAAGCACATCAGGTTGGATGAAATTTATTTCATCGAATACATCAAATGGGGTATTACTGGCCCGCAATGTTTAAAGATGCAATAGATTATGCAAAAAGGTGCCACGAATGTCAGATCCATGGAGATGTCGTACATGTTCCTCCTGAAGATCTCCATCAAACGATCACTTCCTGGCCTTTCGCCACTTGGGGACTAGATGTCATTGGGACCATAAATTCGCCTTCATCCAAGGAAAAATAATATATTCTGGTAGCAACAGACTACTTCTCCAAATCGATTGCATTACGCAATGTCAAAGAGAAAGATGTAGTCAATTTCATTCGACTTGTGATAATTTATCGTCATGGCATCCCAAAGAAGATTGTTACCGATAATGGTACCCCCTTTAAGAATAAAGGAATGGAGAAACTGTGTCAAAAGTTCAGTATCCACCATTCATTTTCAACATCATACTATCCACCGACAAATGGATTAACAGAGGCATTTAACAAAATGATTGTGAAAATACTAAAGAGGACGGTGACTGGAAATAAGTGCGACTGGGATGAAAGATTGTAAGAGGCATTATGGGCGTACAGGACTACTCACTAAACAGTAATAAATGTAACACCGTATTCACTAGTTTATGGTGTAGAGGTGGTCGTTTCGATCGAAACACAAGTCGCATCGCTTAGGGTAGTAGTGCATCAGTCAATTACAGATGATGAAAATGCAAAGATAAGGCTAAAAGAATTGGACATACACGATGAGAAGCGTCTGGCAGTGTAATGACCCGGGAAATTTTGTGCCAAGACCCGAGTACTACCTCCATCTTTCCTTAGTAGCTTATTGGGGTAATTAGCGCTAAACTCGATTGCTTGTGAAATTTGCATCAATCACTTTAAATTGGATTTGCATGACTCAAAATCTGTAGAATAGTTAGCGCTATGTTACTCTGAAATCTGGGATTCATTGCTAAATCTGGTTGCTCTTGGGAATTTTTGGAAGTTCTGGATCGGACCTGGACCGTGCGTCGTAAGTCCGATAGCGATGATCTTAGGCAGTTTTGGTCACCATGTTGGACTTGGTCATCACCTTAAAAATTAAGTCCAGATGATGTTCTGGGTCGATTTGCTTGAGTCCGGAGTGAAGAGTGTGAGAACGGTTGGAAATTTAATAAGATTTTATGAAATCTGAGTCGTGTCGCTTGTGCGACGATTTTTAGCAATTCGACCGTTAGATTCTGACCCAATTTCACCCTCTGATCAAGGAAGGTGGCCCAGGCATGTTCTTGTGCTTGTGGACCTAATCGAGATTCGGTGACTATTGAATTGAGTGTGGTCTGCCACGGCTGATCTGAAGATCTGATCGGTACGAAAACTCAGCTTGACTTAGATCTATGGTCAGTGAGCTTAAGTCCGACCTTTCGTGGTAATAGGCCCACCGGAAGTGCTCCGTTGGATCGAGAGAGGCCTGTTTTGGTTATACCCTAAGTATACCTTAACCCTGGGGTTATTTTCATCAATGTTAGGCCTATATATAGACCTTAAAATCCTAACTCTCTTTTTCATGCGAATTTCCTAACCCTAGCTAAGAAAGAGAGAGAAAGTGAGAGAGAAGTTGGTGAATCATCTTAGATTCTTTCCTGTTCTTCTTCATCCTTAAACCTTCACTTTTGAATCGTTATTCCAGCGATTATGAGTTCATCTTTGGGTAAGTTAACCTAACCCTAATCTGTTTTAGAGCTTAGAATAGTCTTTGTGTTGTTGTAGCTCATTTCTATTCTTGTCTTAGGTTATCCTGTCACCGTTGACGAAGACATATCGTCTGAATCAGTTCGGTGCTCTATTTCTGGATTAAGGTGTGGACTTTAATCGTATAGGTTATGGCTTTCAAGGCTTTCAATGCCAGTGAATGGTTTATTCTTATTATGGATGAGATTTCATATGCCAAATGTTATGTTTATTTTGTGTTCCTGATATGCATGTGTTATATTGAGATTTGTTTATTCTATGTGTATGTATAAAGTACTGTATGCGTATAAAATATGAACATGTGTTTGCCATGATTAATTGTCGTGTACTTATGCTAATTGTATGTGCGGTAACTCCTTGGTAAAAGGAATTGTCCAAATCTGTGTATTTCAACGTACGTCATGTATGTTGAACTATGTATTCTAAGTGTTTGTAGAAATGCCTGAATGAACTAAAGTGTAATATATTATCCTAATTGCGGGCGTTGAGAAGCGATTCTCAACACTCCTATTGATGTGTATGATTTCCTACATGCAAGTCATATTCCTTGTTGTTAAATTTCAAGTCTTGCTTATGCTTAAATCCAAGTTAAGTTGATATTCTTCAAATGCTTACGTACTACATGATTTGAGTTGTTGTTCCATTACTATTCTAAATTGTAGATATGAATATCTGTTGTAGTGGAATGTGTTTGGGACTATGAATAGTCCAGGAAATTGGTAATCGGCCTTAAGTTCGTGGCTGAGATTGCTTTCACCACGAAGGACGTGATTAGACGAACCCGAGTCGTATTAGAGTTGTCGGCAGTGGTTTGGACACGTGGAGTGTTTGCGCACTCTATGTCGTTCAACCCAACGTGTGCTTGTGCTAGTCGAGTTCATCAAGTAACCCGATTGTCCGATGTATGTTCACCATGTATGGATGCTATTGTTTGAATCTAGGGTACCCAACTTACCGATGAAATCCTATTAACCATTGTACCTTAATCCGCTAAGACTCATGAGCCGGACATGGTAGTATGGGACACCGTGGTTGAGCTGTCGGCCTACGCTGGGGTGACGAGCCTTTCCGTAGTGACTAATGAGCAACCAAACTCGTGAGTTAATTATGGTGGTATAGGACACTATATTCGTGCTGTCGGCCTACATTGATTGGTGACGAGCCCTTTGTAGTGACCTCGAGCATGCCTGGATACCGCATTGAGGTGACGAGCCTTATTGTGGTAACGAAGGTATGATAGTCATGCATTAATTGGTGATGAGCCCTTTGCAACGACCTGAAACCATATGATCGTATGAGATGTCTAGGACTGACGACCCTAGAATGGATCACTATTTGGATGGTGATATGAGGAAGGTATCTTAGCTTCCCAATCCTGCTGTATGAAAAGGACTAATAACAACTTGGTAATCATGTTCATGCACCGCATTTGCATGTGCTTTGAAGACATGGTGCACTTTGAGGCGATGTCATGCGTAACGTAAGATGAAGACGCTGGGGGTGTACGTGCGAGGGCACGCATCATTCTTCATAGATCCTTGCATTAACAAGAGTACTTAGGACATGTTTGATTGTTCTGCTACATCATTACTGCTTGATTGAACCGATAACATGTTAAACTTTGCTTTATTGTTCCACTGAGTTGATCACTCACTCCCACGTTCTGGGCGGTGTTAAACACCCACCAGATTCTATCTTAGTTGCAGATGTTGATGAGACTTCTGAGGCAGAGCAGGAGATTGAGGATGATGAGGCTGCATTTTCTTTCATGCAGTTTTCAGGCGGGTTCTAGTGAGCCTTGTTCTAATGCGTGGGATTCTGGGATTTCTTTTGGGGATTTAATGATGTAATTTGATACTTATAATTTTGATAGCAACACTTGTATTACGACCTGGTATATGTATGTATTTCAAGGATTAACACATGTACACATATATTTCTTTAAGTCTTTCACTTCCTTTCTTCACTTATCCCTGAATTATATCTGCAATTTGGCTTAATCTATTCCATGTTTTATGCACTAATACAGACAACATACATCCATCATTAAATATGTTGCATAAGTGATGTTTTGGAACTCGGGAGCTGAGTTATGCTCGACCCCCGAATTTCAAGGCGTTACAAGTTGGTATCAGAACATGGTTTGGATTAAACCGGTCCTGAGTTATGGTCACACACCACACGCTATCGCCACTTTAGTGTATTTGGGTGCAAGTTTATCGTAGATTGTGTGTTTTTGTTCCGTTGCTTCTATTGGCGAAAGTTTACTGAAAACAATCATCGAGATCGATTCTGTGCTCTCTCCTGATCACACACAGTGACCCAAAATCTCTTCTAGACAATCTATAAATGAGTTTAGATGGTTTATCCTCCCATTTCAACCCTTCAATCTTCAAGAAATCTCTGTTTGTATCAGATTTCTACCCGAATGGCCCGATAGGCGTCGAATCATGCAAAGGGGCCGATTGGGGCATTTTCAGTGGGGCCCAAGGGGGACCCACACCTTTTGGGAGCTAAGGGACTAGGAGGACCTCACCCAAATGGTGAGCCATCGCCGGCCGGTCTAGACACTGGCGATGTCCTCGCCGGTCAGCGGGTCGGGCCGGTAGTGCCGGCTCGGGCCGACGAGTCTATGGCCTTGTGTGGCCCACACTTCCACGGCTTGTTGATTAAAACCCTTTCTAAGCCCTACTTACTTCACAATCCACCCTCCCAAGCTCTCTTTTCCTTTAAGTTCTTCTCCAAACTCCTCCAAATCTCTTCCAAATCTTCTTTTTCTTCCATTTTCGTGCAAACCCTACCAATCCATCTTAAACCTCACCCCCCATTACTGTTTTTACTTTCTTTTCTTCTCATTTGGGCTCTCAAATCCTCTTTTGGGATCTCAAGTGTGTGGAAGCTTCACCATCCTTCCTATTTCTCTCTTTCTCTCATTTCTCATGGCCCTCTTTGAGTTTATCACGGCCATCTTTTTCATCTCCACCCTTCTTTCTTTGATGGGGAAGAAGAGAGTGCCCGTGGATGAAGCCGGGCCTAGCTGCCCAACCCGTACACGGAGGGCGAGAGGTGCCGCCACAAGCACGACCGCCGCCCGTGAGTTTCAAACCAAGCGGGACCTTGATCCTCAAGCTCCCATTGGAAGAACCTTATTGGCGGAGCTATCGCATGGAGTCTATGAAGGCCGTAGGGTCCTTTTTGAGGCTCATGTTGATCCGTGGCTCTTTAGTGAGTTTTTACTGTTGGAGCACCTGGAAGGGGCTGGTTAGTGTCCATGTTTAAGGGCGAGTATCGCGCGAATACAAGTACTGTTCGAGCTTTTTATGCCAACATTCGTGATCCTTCGCTGGAGCCTCTGCAGTTCAAGATTCCTTGTGGTAGCGGTTGGGAGGCCACGGTCAACGTCGCTTTGATATCCTGACTCCTGAATGTGCCACTTGGTGAGGTGCATGCCAGTGAGAAGAATTTGAATAGTATGCGCAAGAGGGACCGTCGCACCCGGTTCCTATGTGGTCGTCTGGTCGAGTGGCAGCCAAATAGAAGTCTTCTAGCTACCTACATGATGGATGACTTCCGCTTACTTCATCACATGTGTATGTTCAATGTATATCCAAGGTGGAGCAACCGCAGCGAGTGTACACGCCTGATGGTAGATTTTCTGTATCAGGTGGGGCAAGGAACGAAGTTATGTGTGCCGACATACATCTTGCGTCAGATTATCCTTATCGCTTGTTCGACTAGGAGGACCGAATCGCTTCCTTTTGGCCGACTTATCTGTAAGCTTGCACATGAGTTTGGCTATAGGCTTGGACCAGAGAAGCCGGTTCCTATTCGTCATATTAATCTGATGACCCTTAAGCAGATGAAGATTGATCCTCGTCGTCAGGCCTCAGAGAGTGAGGATGAGTTTGAGAGTGATGAGGATGAGAGTTGTGCTGAAGGTGGTGCTGAGATTGAAGAAGAAACAGAGTAGGACGAGGAAGAGGTTGAGGCACGGGATACGAGTGAGAGCTCTCCTCCTGTGGCACCAGAGCAGAGCACAGGTCAGGCTGCCAGGGATGCCCGTATTGCTTGGCTTGAAGAAGGGTAGGCTGTTCTACGCCAGGATATTATGGATCTTCGAGGCCTTGTGAAGCATAAGTTTAAGAAAGTGACTCGAACTCTGAAGTCTATCCTGTGTTGTTTGCAGGATAAGGGTGCCCCACCTCCATCTCCTGATTCCGACGAGTAGTTGTCGTTGTAGTCATCCTTTGCTTTGTTTGTTGTTTCCTTCTGTGTATAGCTGTTGTTGGCTTTTGTAGTTGAAAGTTGTTTGTTGTTGCTTGAAGTTTTAGAAGTTGTAGTTCACATGCTTTCCCTGTCGTGATTCATGTAATGCTGCACTACTGTATTGCGACAATTTTGTTTAATGGAATGCATGTTGTTTATCTTTGAAGTTATGTTGGGATGGCTAAATCGGCGTTTGAAAGCACGCCTGTAGTTCGGGAGTTTGAAGATGTGTTTGAGTCGATTCCTGGATTACCTCCTCAGCGCGAGATTGATTTACTATCGATCTCATGCCTAGTGCGGCGCCCATTTCTTTACCCACCTATCGTATGCCTCTGAGTGAAATGGAGGAATTGAGGAAGCAGATAGATGGTTTGTTGAATTTGGGTTTTATTCGGCCTAGTGTGTCTCCTTGGGGAGCACCTGTCTTGTTTGTGAAGAAGAAGGATGGTTCCTTGCGATTATGTATTGATTATCGCAGGTTGAATTTAGTAATTGTGAAGAATAAGTACCCTTTGCCTAGGATTGATGATCTATTTGATCAATTGAAGGGGGCACGGTACTTTTCAAAGGTTGATCTACAGTCATGGTATCACCAGTTGCGTGTCAAGAATGAGGACGTGCAGAAGACCGCTTTCAGGACTAGCTTCGGTCACTATGAGTTCCTTGTGATGTCGTTCGGTCTTACGAATGCACCGGCCGTGTTCATGGATCTGATGAACAAGGTATTTCGGTCATTCTTGTTCCGATTCGTCATTGTCTTTATCGATGACATCTTGATATATTTTGCGAGTTGGGAAGAGCATGAGGAGCACTTAAGAGCGGTTTTAGATACTCTTAGGAAGAATCAACTTTTTACGCAGTTCAAGAAGTGTGATTTCAAGAAAGAGGAAGTCAAATTCCTAGGACATGTGGTGTCCAAGGAAGGGATAGCTGTCAATCTTATTAAGGTAGCTACAGTGCAGGACTAGAAGCAGCTTGGTTCAGTTACTGAGGTAAGGAGCTCTCTGGGTCTTGCAGGCTATTATCGATGCTTCATACATGACTTCTCGAAGATTGTCAGACCGTTGTTGCAGTTGACACGGAAGGATTTAAAGTTTGCTTAGAATGAGAGGGCGGAGGAAGCTTTTCAAGAGCTAAAGGATAAGTTGACGTCTGCCCCTGTGCTAGTATTGCCAGAGCAAGGGGTTAAGTATATTATATATACTGACGCCTCTCGTCTTGGTTTAGGTTGTGTCCTTATGCAGAAGGACAGGGTGATTGCTTATGCTTCGCGACAGTTGAGGAAACACAACGAGAATTACCCTATGCACGACCTGAAATTAGCAGCTGTCATTTTCGCATTAAAGCTCTGGAGACATTACCTCTATGGTGAGGAGTTCGAGCTCTTTTGAGACCACAAGAGCCTTAAGTATATTTTCATGCAGCGTGACTTGAATATGAGGCAGCGCCGATGGATGGAAACATTGAAAGACTTTAAGTTCGATGTTTCTTACCATACGGGCAAGGCGAACCTTGTGGCAGATGCGTTGAGTCGCAAGAAGGCTATTGAGTTTGCGGCTCTGCTGATGATAGCAGAGTGGGATATGTTGGAGTTTATGCGAGACTTGGAGTAGAAACTTACGGTGGACGAGCCGTATGAGGTTATCTCACACATTCGTGTACAACCCCTTATCGACGAGAAGATCGTGGTAGCTCAGGCAGATGATGAGCTTTTGGCGAAGATGAGGAAGTGGGTAAGTACAGATGAGAACTCCGACTGGAGTATTAGTTCTGATGGGGGCCTACGATTTCTTGGCCAGTTATGTGTTCCTGACATCCCTGACTTGAGACGAGAGGTTCTCGAGTTAGCCCATAGTTCTAAGCCTGCGATGCATCCAGTAGCATGAAGATGTATCAGGATATGAGAAGATCTTATTGGTGGGACAACATGAAGGTCCATATTGCTGAGTTCGTCTCTCGTTGTCTCACGTGCCAGCAGGTCAAGGCAGAGCATCGCCGACCTCTTGGGTTGCTTCAGCCCATGCCCATAGCAGAATGGAAGTGGGACTTCATCTCTATAGACTTTATTTATGGGTTGTCGAGAACGAGGAAGGGATATGACTCTATTTGGGTGATCGTCGATCGATTGACGAAGTCAGCTCACTTCTTACCTATCAAAGTCACAAACTCTGCAGACGAGTTGGCTAGGCTGTATATCAAGGAGATTGTACGCATGCATGGAGTTCCCTTGGAGATTGTGTCTGACAGAGACACGCGTTTCACATCTATCTTCTGGACTCGTATTCAGGAAGCGATGGGTGTGAAATTAAAGTTCAGCACCGTGTTTCAACCGCAGACAGATGGGCAGACGGAACGTGTGAATCAGATCCTGGAAGATATGTTGCGAGCTTGTGTTTTGGATTTCAAGGACAGTTGGGATGGTTATCTCCAATATGTAGAGTTCGCGTATAATAACAGTTTCCAGGCGAGTATCGACATATCTCCCTATGAGGCGTTGTATGGTTGCCCGTGCAGGACACCACATTGCTGGGCAAAAGTTGGCGAGCGTAGCTTGATTGGCCCGGAGTTGGTGTAGGCGACTTCAGAGAAAGTTGACATTATTTGACGTTGACTTCTGACAGCCCAGAGTAGGCAGAAGAGTTACGTTGATACGAGGCGGCAACCGCTTGAGTTTGAGGTTGGAGACATTGTATTTCTAAAGGTCTCTCTTATAAAGGGAGTTCTGTGGTTCGGTAAGAAGGGAAAGCTCACGCCGAGATTTATTAGTCCATTTCAAGTTTTGGATCGAGTGGGAGAGGTAGCATACCGCCTTGCATTGCCCACACCTCTTGCGGGCGTGCATAACGTATTTCATGTTTTTATACTGAAGAAGTATGTTCTTGATCCTTCGCATATTATCAGTTGGGAACAGGTGCAGTTGAGCGAGGATGCCACATATGTACTACGACCGACGCGTATTCTCGACAGGAAGGAGCAGATATTGTGTAGCAAGGTCATCCCCCTTGTGAAGGTGTTATGGACGCATCTACTTGGGAATCTGAAGCTGAGGTTAGAAAGAGCTACCCTCAGATCCTTGAGGAATATGAGAAGGTATGAATTTCGAGAACGAAATTTTCTTTAAGGGGGGTAGATTGTAATGACCCGGGAAATTTTGTGCTAAGACCCGAGTACTACCTCTATCTTTCCTTAGTAGCTTATTGGGGTAATTAGTGCTAAACTTGATTGCTTGTAAAATTTGCATCAATCACTTTAAATTGGATATGCATGACTCAAATCTGTAGAATAGTTAGCGCTATGTTACTCTGAAATCTGGGATTCATCGCTAAATCCGGTTGCTCTTAGAAATTTTTGGAAGTTCTGGATCGGACCTGGACCGCGCGTCGTAAGTTCGATAGCGATGATCTTAGGCAGTTTTGGTCACCATGTTGGACTTGGTCATCACCTCAAAAATCAAGTCCAGATGATGTTCTAGGTCGATTTTCTTGAGTCTGGAGTGAAGAGTGTGAGAACGGTTGGTAATTTAATAAGATTTTATGAAATCTGAGTCGTGTCGCTTGCGTGTTGATTTTAAGCAATCTGACCGTTGGATTCTGACCCAATTTCACCATCTGATCAGGAAGGTGGCCCAAGCATGTTCTTGTGCTTGTGGACTTGATCGAGATTCAGTGACCATTGAATTGAGTGTGGTCCGCCACGGCTGATCTGAAGATCTGATCGGTACGAAAACTAAGCTTGACCTAGATCCATGGTCAGTGAGCTTAAGTCCGACCTTTCGTGGTAATAGGCCCACCGGAAGTGCTCCGTTGGATCGAGAGAGGCCTGCTTTGGTTATACCCTAAGTATACCTTGGCCCTGGGGTTATTTTCATCAATGTTAGGCCTATATATAGACCTTAAAACCCTAACTCTCTTTTCCATACGAATTTCCTAACCCTAGCTAAGAAAGAGAGAGAAAGTGAGAGAGAAGTTGGTGAATCATCTTAGATTCTTTCCTGTTCTTCTTCATCCTTAAACCTTTACTTTTGAATCGTTATTCCGGCGATTATGAGTTCATCTTTGGGTAATTTAACCTAACCCTAATCTGTTTTAGAGCTTAGAATAGTCTTTGTGTTGTTGTAACTCATTTCTATTCTTGTCTTCGGTTATCCTGTCACCGTTGACGAAGACATATCGTCTGAATCAGTTCAGTGCTCTATTTCTGGATTAAGTTGAGGACTTTAATTGTATAGGTTATGGTTTTCAAGGCTTTCAATGTCAGTGAATGGTTTATTCTTGTTATGGATGAGATTTCACATGCCAAATGTTATGTTTATTTTGTGTTCCTGATATGCATGTGTTATATTGAGATTTGTGTATTCTATGTGTATGTATAAAGTACCGTATGCGTATAAAATATGAACATGTGTTTGCCATGATTAATTGTCATGTACTTATGCTAATTGTATGTGCGGCAACTCCTTGGTAAAAGGAATTGTCCAAATGTGTGTATTTCATGTATGTTGAACTATGTATTTTAAGTGTTTGTAGAAATGCCTGAATGAACTAAAGTGTAATATATTATCCTAATTGCAAGCATTGAGAAGCGATTCTCAACACTCCTATTGATGTGTATAATTTCCTACATGCAAGCCATATTCCTTGTTGTTAAATTTCAAGTCTTGCTTATGCTTAAATCCAAGTTAAGTTGATATTCTTCAAATGCTTACGTACTACATGATTTGAGTTGTTGTTCCATTACTATTCTAAATTGTAGATATGAATATCTGTTGTAGTTAAATGTGTTTGGGACTATGAATAGTCCAGGAAATTGGTAATCGGCCTTAAGTTCGTGGCTGAGATTGCTTTCGCCACGAAGGACGTGATTAGACGAACCTGAGTCGTATTAGAGTTGTCGGCAGTGGTTTGGCCATGCGGAGTGTTTGCGCACTCTATGTCGTTCAACCCAACGTGCTCTCGTGCTAGTCGAATTCGTCAAGTAACCCGATTGTCCGATGTATGTTCACTATGTATGGACACTATTGTTTGAATCTAGGGTACCCAACTTACCAATGAAATCCTATTAACCATTGTACCTTAATTCACTAAGACTCATGAGCCAGACATGGTGGTATGGGACATCGTGGTCGAGCTGTCAGCCTACGCTGGGGTGACGAGCCTCCCCGTAGTGACCAGTGAGCAACCAAACTCGTGACCTGATTATGGTGGTATGGGACACTATATTCGCGTTGTCGGCCTACATTGATTGGTGACGAAGCCTTTGTAGTGACCCCGAGCATGCCTGGATACCGCATTGAGGTGACGAGCCTTATTGTGGTAACGAAGGTATGATAGGCGTGCATTGATTGGTGACGAGCCCTTTGCAACAACCTGAAACCATATGATCGTATGAGATGTCTAGGACTGACGACCCTAGAATGGATCACTGTTTGGATGGTAATATGAGGAAGGTATCTTAACTTCCCAATCCTGCTGTATGAAAAGGACTAATAACAATTTGGTAATCATGTTCATGCACCGCATTTGCATGTGCTTTGAAGACTTGGCGCACTTTGAGGCGATGTCATGCGTAATATAAGATGAAGACGCTGAGGGTGTACACGCGAGGGCACGCATCATTCTTCATACATCCTTGCATTAACAAGAGTACTTAGGACATGTTTGATTGTTCTGCTTTATCATTACTACTTGATTGAACTGATAGCATGTTAAACTTTGCTTTATTGTTCCACTGAGTTGATCACTCACTCCCACGTTCTGGGCGGTGTTAAACACCCACCAGACTCTGTCTTAGTGATAGATGTTGATGAGAGTCCTGAGGCAGAGCAGGAGATTGAGGATGATGAGGCTGCATTTTCTTTTATGCAGTTTTCAGGCGGGTTCTAGTGAGCCTTGTTCTGATGCGCGGGATTCTGGGATTTCTTTTGGGGATTTAATGATGTAATTTGATACTTATAATTTTGATAACAACACGTGTATTACGACCTGGTATGTGTATGTATTTCAAGGATTCGCACATGTACACATATATTTCTTTAAGTCTTTCGCTTGCTTTCTTCACTTATCCCTAAATTATATCTGTAATTTGGCTTAATCTATTCCATGTTTTATGCACTAATACAGACAACATACATCCATCATTAAATATGTTGCATAAGTGATGTTTTGGAACTCGGGAGCTGAGTTATGCTCGACCCTCGAATTTCAGAGCATTACAGGTAGCCCAGCAGTTATAGTCATATCAAGCGAGAATATCGACCACCTTTGATAAACAAGTGAAATATCGCTCTTTCAAGAAAGGGGATATGGTACTATTGTTGAACAGACCAATAGTGGTGACCTGCAGAAGAGGGGGCAAGTTTGAGCCTAAATGGGATGGGTTGTACATCATAATAGAAGTATATTCAGATGGAGCATACAAAGTGATTGATAAAGATGGATGGGGTATTAATATACCAGTCAATGTGCGCTTTATCAAGAAATATCATCCCTGAAGATGATTTTGATTTTGATCTAAAAGATTATCGCCATAATGCTTCTACATCAAAAGAGGGCAAAGACAAGTGAAGTCATGTTCATATATTCTTTGTCAAATGAATAAATAAATGAGGAATTTCAAATATATCTGTAACGCCCTGAAATTCGGGGGTCGAGCATAACTCAGCTCCCGAGTTCCAAAACATCACTTATGCAACATATTTAATGATGGATGTATGTTGACTGTATTAGTGCATAAAACATGGAATAGATTAAGCCAAAACAAAGATATAATTCAGGGATAAGTGATTAAAGCAAGCGGAAGACTTATAGAAATATATGTGTACAAGTGTAAATCCCTGAAGTACATTCACCAACCAGGTCGTATGAAAGTGTTACTTAACAAAATTACAAGTATCAAATTACATCATTTAAATCCCAAAAATAATCCCAGAGTCCTGCACATCAGAACATGGCTCACTAGAACCCGTCTGAAAACTGCATATAAGAGAAAGCAGCCTCGTCATCATCCATCTCCTGCTCTGCCTCAGAAGTCGCATCCACATCTGTAACATCAGAACCTAAGACAGAGTCTGGTGGGTGTTTAACACCGCCCCAGAACATGGGAGTGAGTGATCAACTTAGTGGAACAATAAGGCACTGGTTAACATGTTATCAGTTCAATCAAGTAGTAATGATAAAGCAGAACAATTAAATAAATCCTAAGTACTCTTGTTAATGCAGGGATGTATGCAAAATGATGCGTGCCCTCACGCGTACACCCTCAGCGTCTTCATCTTACGTTACGCATAACACCACTTCAAAGTGCGCCACATCTACAATGCACATGCAAATGCGGTGCATGAATATGATTACCAAGTTGCTATTAGTCCTTTTCATACAGCAGGATTGGGAAGCTAAGATACCTTCCCCATATCACCATCCAAACAGTGATCCATTCTAGGGTCATCAGTCCTAGACATCTCATACGATCATATGGTTTCAGGTTGTAGAAATGGCTCATCACCAATCAATGCACGCCTATCATACCTTCGCTACTACACTAAGGCTCGTCACCTCAATGTGGTATCCAGGCATGCTCGAGGTCACTACAAAGGGCTTGTCACCAATCAATGTAGGCCGACAGCACGAATATAGTGTCCCATACCACCATAATCGGCTCACGAGTTTAGTTCCTCACTGGTCACTACGGGGAGGTTCGTCACCCCAGCGTAGGCCGACAGCTCGACCATGGTGTCCCATACCACCATGTCCGGCTCATGAGTCTTAGCGGATCAAGGTACCATGGTTAATAGGATTACTGGTAAGTTCGGTACCCTAGATTCAAGCAGTAGCGTCCATACATGGTGAACATACATCAGACAATCGGGTTACTTGACGAACTCGACTAGCACGAGCGCACGTTGGGTTGAACGACATAGAGTGCGCAAACACTCCGCGTGGCCAAACCACTGCCGACAACTCTAATACGGCTCGGGTTCGTCTAATACGTCCTACGTGGCGAAAGCAACCTCAGCCACGATCTTAAGGCCGATTACCGATTTCCTGGACTAATGCATAGTCCCACACACATTACACTACAACAGATATTCATATTGAATGTAAAACAGTAATGGAACAACAACTTAAATCAAGTGGTACTCAAGCATCTGAAGAATATCAACTTAACATAAATGTAAGCATAAGTAATGCTTGAAATTAAATAACATGGAATGTAACTAGCAAGAAGGAAATCATACACACTAGTGGGAGAGTTGAGAATCGCTTCTCAACGCCCATACTAGGTTGAAATATCACATTTTAGATCATTCAGACATTTCTACAAACACTTAGAATACATGATACAACATACATGACGTATGTTGAAAAACAAGCATATGGACAATTCCTTTTACCAAGGAGTTGTCATACATACATCTAGCATACATACATGACAAATAATCATGGCAAACACAAGTGCATATTTTATATGTATACGGTACTTTATACATACACATAGAATACACAAATCTCAATATAACACATGCATATCAGGAACGCAACATAAACATAACATTTGGCATGTGAAATCTCATCCATAACAAGAATAAATCATTAACTGGCATTGAAAGCCTTGAAAACCATAACCTATACACTTAAAGTCCGCACCTTAAGCCAGAAAAGAAACACCGAACTGATTTAGACGAGTTGTTTTCGTCAATGGCTATAGAATACCCTAAAATAAGGATAGAAATGAGATACAACAACACCAAGACTAATCTAAGCTCTAACACAGATTAGGGTTAGGTTAACTTACCCCAAGATGAACTCAGAATCGTCAGAATAACGATTCAAAGTGAAGGTTCAAGGATGCAGAAGAATAGGAAAGAATCCAAGATGATTCACCAACTTCTCTCTCACTTTCTCTCTCTTTTCCACTCTCCTTCCAAGCTAGGGTTAGAGAAAATTCGTATGGAAAAGAGAGCTAGGGTTTAAGGACTATAAATAGGCCTAACTTTGATGAAAATAACCCCAGGGCCAAGGTATACTTAGGGTATAACCAAAACCTGACTCTCGCGATCCAACGAAGCACTTCTGGTGGGCCTAAAACCACGAAAGATCGGACTTAAGCTCACTGACCATGGATCTAGGTCAAGCTGAATTTTCGTACCGACCGGCTCTTCAGATCAGCCGTGGCGGACCACACTCAATTTAACGGTCACGGAATCTCGATCAGGTCCACAAGCACAAGAACATGCCTGAGCCACCTTTCCTGATTAGAGGGTGAAATTGGGTCAGAATCCAACGGTCAGATAGCTTAAAATCATCACGCAAGTGACACGACTCAGATTTCATAAAAGCTTAATAAATTTCCAACCGTTCTCACACTCTTCACTCCGAACTCAAAAAAATCGACCCAGAACATCACATGGACTTGATTTTCGAGGTGCTGGTCAAGCCCAACATAGTGACCGCAACAGCCTAGGATCATCGTAATCGGACTTTCGACGCGCGGTCCGGGTCCGATTCAGAACTTCCAAAAATTCCCCAGAACAACTGGATTTAGCGATGGATCCCAGATTTCAGAGTAACGTAGCGCTAACTAATCTACAAGTTTTGAGCCATGCAGATACAATTTAAAGTGGTTGATGCGAATTTCACAAGCAATCGAGTATAGCGCTAATTACCCGAAAAACAACTACTTAAGGAAAGATTAGCACAAAATTTCTAAGGTCGTTACAATATCACCAAAGATTACATATCAGTTGTTTATTAAAAAGAAAGTAACCATCGTTCCTTGAAATACATTGAAATTGGTATCATCACCAGGCTGATATATTATTATTATAAGCATGGCAGAATATTGTCAACATTATTAGCAGTAGTGATATATTAATCAAGACACCTATTATTATTATGACAATGATGGCAGCTTATCATCATTTAAGGCAGCCTAACCAAGCCTATGCGGCCAACTATGCATAAAGCCTATCTCCATCGCCATTCGGGCAACAGTGACAAGTAGTGGCCTTAACAAGCCCGTGAAGGCATCGTACGCATACCCATGCAGGTAGCGGATGAAGCCAGTGACTTAAAGCCCTAAATGTTATGCCCCAAACTCAAAAATCGAGCACATAAAATTTTTGATCACCGAATCTGATGCCGACAACCTCTGTAGTACCCCATTCTCGGCTCCCAGCATCCATACGCTAGATTCCGATCCTAGGATCTTACAAGGAGGATTTTCCAACGTACATTAACTCATAATAAGCATAACCACAAGTTTACCTAAATCACAAAGGCAACATCATCTCACATATCCACTAATATAAACATTTGAATACAGTGCTGAAAGGGAAATACATATGACAAAATTAAAGCTCCAGAGGTCCCCTGCATGCTCCAAGCTCAACGATGCTGCAACCTAATGCCACCTGCACGCATATATCGTGCATAAGCTTATAGAAAGCTTAGTGTGTAGTGAAATTGTGTGCACGAGGTAAGTGCCAAGTAAGCAATATCAGAGTAATCAGAGTAAACGGAAATATTGATAAGCCCATAAATCATACAATATCAGAATAATGCGAAAACATGCTGATAGGCCCATAAATACTATCAGCCTCATCCAGGCTATGCGATGCAAAAAATATAATAAAAACAATATCATATACTGATGAAGCAATGTAGATCAGTTATGCAATGTGGGGACAGTAAGCCAAATATCATATGCTGATGATGCAATGCAATATGCGGTGCAAATGAAATGACCAAGCTGGAGTGAAGTCGGGATGATAGTACGTAGTATCATAGGCTATGGGGTCCATCACAAGGGACTTCTATCCAAACCAGTCCCATACCTAAATTTGGATAGCTAGACTCAATGTAGTAGACTCCTGATCTCAGGTTAGTCACGCGCCCAACCGAAATCCTTGCCATTACGAAGGTATACAATAATTAGTTGCGCACCACTAACCTGAGTGGATAGTGAATGAATGAATGAATATGCAACTCCTACTCAATAAGTCCACATATCAGTACAGTTCCTTTCTAGGGAAATCATCGGGGTCTAGTACACTCTACGCCAGCTTGCTGCCCCTATCTGAGTGCACAACTGGGTAAGTGGAAGAGACCTCAATATCTGCCTGCCAATATTGGGCCCAGCTCATCGATAGCAGACCCATTCCTCAAGCTGGTCAAACTCAACCTAGATAATGCGCCCTCACTCAGGCGGGTAAGGTCACACCCCCTCCCAACCAACCATGACACAGTGGGAGACACGACCTACTGGTATATGGCCCTCATGCGCTCATATATATCCACTCGGTCTCATCGTTGGGGTGTCTCCTAGCCATAAAGGTTTAGGAATTTTCACCCAGGGACATCTATGATACACATATGCTAGAACCAAATATTTTCGGTGTCCCATCTAGCCATCCAAGATATGCCTGTGGAGGCTACAGCCTTGATGTCGCTAGGCCATACAATAATCACAACACACAATGCAAGATACATGAGTCATACAAGACAATCCAGTCATGCATCAATCCTGTGCATACCCTGCACTCATGTAAGATAACCTTCGCCTATCAGGGGGTCTCATAACAACATGCCCAATGACATATGCAATGGTCAACCACATCATATAACAAACATGCAGATGATGCGTATGGGCATGTATCATGATGCGTATGCTATCAAATACTCATAATCGGTATCAATAATCGACATCAACAATCAGCCTCGACAATGTGGACATTTAACCAATATTGCCCCTAAGGAAAGGTCCACATAGAGCCTAACATATAGTGGACCCATGACCTCACACAAGGGCCTAATATACAACACCATGGGCCTCACTTAAGAGCTTAATACAAATCACGATGGGTCTCTCACATGGCTTAATATACATCACAACGGGCTCCATCGCCTGGCCCTCAAATGCACTATAATGGGCCTCGTCACATAGGCTTCATATACATCACATTGGGCCTTAAACACGGGCTGGATACACATCATAATGGGCCTCAAATACAGGCTGCATATATATGACATTAGGCCACGACAATCGGCCTTCATATTCGACCTCGACAATCGGAATCGGCCTCGACAAATCAGAATTGGCCTCATCAATCAGACTCGGGCTTGACAATCAAAATCGACAATTAGAATCGGCCTTAACAATTGGAATTGGCCTCGATAATCAGAATGGGCCTCATCAATCAGACTCGGCCTCGATAATTAGAATCGGCCTCGACAATCGACCTCGACAATCAGAATAGGCCTCGTCAATCTAACTTGGCCTCGACAATCGGAATCGACAATTGAAATCGACCTCGACAGTCAGAATTGGCCTCAACAATCGGAATCGACCTTGACAATCGACCTCAACAATTAGAATCAACCTCAACGATCGGAATCGACCTCGACAATCAAAATGGGCCTCGTCAACCGAACTCGGCCTCGACAATCGGCCTCGACAATTGGAATCGTCCTTGACAATCGACTTCAACAATCGGCCTTGGCCTCGACAATCGGAATCGACCTCGACAATTACTGAGAATGGGCCTAACAAGGCCTTAGGGAAGGTCACAATGTGGACATCCAACCATCATTGCCCATCAATGTGGACATTCAACCAACATTGCTCCCAAGGAGTGGCCCACATAGGGTTAAATATATAGTGGGCCCATGGCCTCACATAAAGGCCTAATACGCATCGCAATGGGCCTCATACAAGGGCTACATACACATCACTATGGGTTGCATCACATAGACCTCGAATACATCATAATGGGCCTCACTCATGGGCCTCGAATACATCACATTGGGCCTCACCCATGGGCCTCAAATACATCACATTGGGCCTCGCCCATGGGCATCGAATACATCACATTGGGCCTCACTCATGGGCCTCGAATACATCACATTGGGTCGTGTCATATGGACCGCAATTGCAATCAAGGCGGCCCTTAACGGATGGGCCACCAACACATAAGGTGGGCCTCATGGATAGGCCATAAGTACATCTGGGTGGGCCCCACAGATGGGCCATAAATACATCAAGGTAGGGCCTACCATATACTCTCCATCCAATCTGATTATAAGGTCACAAAGACCTGAATAAGAGGTAAAAGAAGTTTCATATAGATCCAAAGCTTTTGTGACCTAAAAAGGGTTTCAAGGGTAGCTGTTCAATTCACCACTATTTTCTACTGTGTGGTCCACCTGATAGCTGGATGGTGTGGATCATAAATGCATCATGGTGTGCCCCACATAGCCTATCCATAGCAGATGGACGACATAAATAACACACATATTACGATGGGGTCCACAAGATGGATGGTGTGGATTATGAAACATATACATCACGGTCCACTATCCAAGCAATGGACGGTGGTTATCTCACATGTCAGGTGGGGCCACGTGTTGCGAGCACCTGCATCATGTGCATGTCCATCATCCAGAATCCCCTAGATAATAGAGATAAAATATAAACATCATGCAGGAGTCCACGTGAGGGCCCATCTGAGATTTGAATCTACCTCAGTTTTGGTGAGTAGGTACCACCGTCCCAGGTAGTGGACGGTGTGAACAAAATACATACAACCTGGTGGGTCCCACATGGGGCCCACATAATATAATATTATACTATTAAATAATATATAATATATATATATATATTAATCCAGAACTTCTGTGATGCAAAGGATTTCAATGATGTACATTCAATCCTCCACTGTCGGTGTGGTCCTCCTGATAGATCTGCCACATATGGGATAGACGGTGCAGATGAAAGGTGGGTCCACGTTGGATGGAGTGGATGTAAACATATACATCACAGTGGCCCACGTACGTCAGGGCCCACTGTCCCATACACATGGATGGTGTGGATCAAATTCGTGCATCAAGGTGGAGTCCACATGAGTGGAGGTCTGGATTATAACACATACCTCATAGTCAGACCCTCAGGGCTGCTGACATTAACAACAGCTGCTGGTACTGTAGCTAAAACAGATGCACGGTGTGGATGAAATCTATGTCATAGTGGGATCCACCATGAATGGATGGTCTGGATCATCAGACTGCTGCTGGTGTGAGTGTCACCGTTCCACCATCCAAATGATGGACGGTATGGATATAACATGCATCATGATGGCCCCTCCTACTGCCAGGTGGATGGCTAGATATACATCAAGGTGAGTCCCCATCTCAGCACATCACGGTGGAGTCCACACGTGTGCGTGGATTCCACGCTGCTGGGCAGAGTGATAAAACACATATAGCATGGTGGGTCCCACGTGGGGCCCATCAGACATAATGTATAACATATAATATATAATATATTACATATAATACATAACATATGTAACGCCCTGAAATTCGGGGGTCGAGCATAACTCAGCTCCCGAGTTCCAAAGCATCACTTATGCAACATATTTAATGATGGATGTATGTTGACTGTATTAGTGCATAAAACATGGAATAGATTAAGCCAAAACACAGATATGATTCAGGGACAAGTGAATAAAGCAAGCGGAAGACTTATAGTAAAATGTGTACAAGTGTAAATCCCTGAATTACATATACAACCAGATCGTGTAAAAGTGTTATTTAACAAAATTATAAGTATCAAATTACATCATTTCAGTCCCCAAAATATATCCCAGAAATCCTGCGCATCAGACCGAGGCTCGCTAGAACCCGTCTGAAAATTGCATATAGGAGAAGGCAGCCTCGTCGCCATCCAGCTCCCGCTCTGCCTCAGACGTCGCATCCACATCTGCAACATCAGGGCCTAAGACAGAGTCTGGTGGGTGTTTAACACCGCCCCAGAAACGTGGGAGTGAGTGATCAACTCAGTGGAACAATAAGGCACTGGTTAACATGTTATCAGTTCAATCAAACAGTAATGATAAAGCAGGGTAAGTAAATAAATCCTAAGTACTCTTGTTAATGCAAGTATGAATGCAATATGATGCGTGCCCTCACGCGTACACCCTCAGCGTCTTCATCTTACGTTACGCATGACATCGCCTCAAAGTGCGCCACATCTACAAAGCACATGCAAATGCGGTGCATGGATATGATTACCAAGTTGTTATTAGTCCAATTCATACAGTAGGATTGGGAAGCTAAGATACCTCCCTCATATCACCATCCAAAGAGTGATCCATACTAGGGTCGTCAATCCTAGATATTTCATACGATCATATAGTTGGGGTCGTAGCAAAGGGCTCGTCACCAATCAATGCTCGCCTTTCATGCCCTTACTACCACAGATCGGCTCGTCACCTCCTTGCGGTATCCAGGTATGCTCGAGGTCACTACAAAGGGCTCGTCACCAATCAATGTAGGCCGACAGCACGAATATAGTGTCCCATACCACCATAATCGACTCACGAGTTTAGTTGCTCACTGGTCACTACGGGGAGGCTCGTCACCCCAGCGTAGGCCCACAGCTCGACCACGGTGTCCCATACCACCATGTCCGGCTCATGAGTCTTAGCGGATCAGGTACCATGGTTATTAGGATTTCACTGGTAAGTTCGGTACCCTAGATTCAAGCAGTAGCGTCCATACATGGTTAACATACATCGGACAATCGGGTTATTTGACGAACTCGACTAGCACGAGCGCACGTTGAATTGAACGACATAGAGTGCGCAAACACTCCGCGTGGCCAAACCACTGCCGCCAACTCTAATACGGCTCGGGTTCGTCTAATACGTCCTACGTGGCGAAAGCAATCTCAACCACGAATATAGGGTCAATTACCGATCTCCTGGACTAAGGCATAGTCCCAAACATCCTACACTACTACAGATATTCATATGGAATGTAAAACAGTAATGGAACAATAACTCAAATCATGGCACAAACGCATCTGAAGAATATCAACTTAACATAAATGTAAGCATAGGAGATGCTTGAATTTAAATAACTTGGAATGTAACTGCATAAAGGAAATCATGCGCATCAATAGGAGTATTGAGAATCACTTCTCAACGCCCACAATAAGTGTAATCAGTTACACTTAGATCATTCATGCATTTCTACCAACACTTAACATACATGGAACAACATACATGGCGTATGTTGGAATACATGCACTTAGACAATTCCTTTTACCAAGGAGTCGTCATACATGCATCTAGCATACATACATGACAAATAATCATGGCAAACATAAGTGCATAATACATACGTATACGGTACTTTATAAATACACCTAGAATACACAAATCTCAATATAGCACATGCATATCAGGAAAGCAATGTAAACACAACATTTGGCATGTGAAATGTCATCCATAACAAGAATAAATCACTAACTGGGATTGAAAGCCTTGAAAACCATAACCTATACACTTAAAGTCCGCACCTTAAGCGAAGAAAGAACCGCCGAGCTGATTTAGACGAGTTGTCTTCGTCAACGGCGCTAGAATACCCTAAAATAAGGATAGAAATGAGATACAACAACACCAAGTCTAGTCTAAACTCTAACACAGGTTAGGGTTAGGTTAACTTACCCCAAAGGAACTCAAAATCGTCAGAAGAACGATTCAAAGTGAAGGTTCGAAGATGAAGAAGAACAAGGAAGAAATCAAGATGATTCACCAACTTATCTCTCTCACTTTCTCTCTCTTTTCCACTCTCTTTCCAAGCTAGGGTTAGAGAAAATTCGTATGGAAATGAGAGCTAGGGTTTAAGGACTATATATAGGCCTTAAAATGATGGAAATAACCCCAGGGTCAAGGTATACTTAGGTTATAACCAAAGCACGCCTTTCTCGATCCAACGAAGCACTTCTGGTGGGCCTATAACCACGAAAGGTCGGACTTAAGCTCATTGACCATGGATCTAGGTCAGGCTGAGTTTTCGTACCGACCGGCTCTTCAGATCAGCCGTGGCGGACCACTCTCAATTCAACGGTCACGGAATCTCGATCAGGTCCACAAGCACTAGGATATGCCTGGGCCAACTATCCTGATCAGAGGGTGAAATTGGGTCAGAATCCAACGGTCAGAATGCTTAAAATCGTCGCGCAAGCGACACGACTCAGATTTCAATAAAAGCTTAATAAATTCCAACCGTTCTCACACTTTTCACTCTGAGCTTAAGCAAATCAACCCAGAACATCACATGGACTTTATTTTCGAGGTGAAGATCAAGCCCAACTCGGTGACCGCAACAGCCTAAGATCATCGCCATCGGACTTTCGACGCGCGGTCAGGTCCGATCCAGATCTTCCAAAAATTCCCCAGAACAACTGGATTTAGCGATGGATCCCAGATTTCAGAGTAACGTAGCGCTCACTAATCTATACGTTTAGAGCCATGCAGATACAATTTAAAGTGATTGATGCGAATTTCACAAGCAATCGAGTAAAGCGCTAATTACCCCAAAACAACTACTTAAGGAAAGATTAGCACAGAAAATTCCAAGGTCGTTACAACATATAACATATGCCAGCGCCGTTTAGGCCCTGGACGACCTGGATACACTACATACTCCAAGTGGGTCCCACGGCCTTGTCTTGCTGCATGGGACCCACCGTCCTGGCTTCTATGAATGGTATGGATCAACACATCTTGAAGGTGGGCCACACATGTGGCCCATGGTTCTAAATAAAGTCGATATTTGTGATCTCCCTTTGTCCAGGCCTGTCCAAAACGGACAGGCAAATGATCCTACCTGCTGGACAGACAGCGTGGATTAATGCATCACCCGGGTGGGCCGCTGGCCCTGGACGGCGTGGATGCAAGTACATAGGTGGGCCATACATCATCAACATAAAAGAAAGAAAAAAAGAGAAAAAGGAAGAGAGAGAAAGAGAGAAGAAGAGAGAGATCGGATGGTGGAGGGGACCCGGCCACTATGGGCCCCTTAAGAATCTACAACACATACATAAAAACGAGTCCCACTATGATCTAAAGGTCAAGATCTACATAAAAAACCACCCACCTTTCCTTCTTCTTCCTCCATAGCCTTCCAATGCATCATAAGTGCTCCTTCAATGGTGGAGATGACGATCCTAGGGTAGAGATGAGAGATAAGGTGGTAGGGATTAGGCCACACAAAGCTCTTCTCATGGAGCTAGCTTGGTCATTAGTTCTCATGGGGTTGCTTGGGAGAAATGAGAGAGACAGATGAGAGAGATGGATGTAAGAGAGAGAGGGATGGGTGAGTGATGGGGTGTGAGATGGGTGATGGGTGATGGATGTGTACTTTGTTGTAAGAGAAAGTTGACTTTGGGGGGGGGGGGGGTGGTTGTACTTGGGGATGGGTGTTGTACTTGACATTTGATTGATGGGTTGATGTGATGTATCGTAGAGATTCCCTCGATATTTATGACATGCGGCATTTTCCTCGAACCAAATGTGGTTCCACATCTCCTGGCCTAGGTATCGCCTCAACGCGCGAGACACGGCGACGATGTGGTTGTTAGGGTACAAGTCTTGGGTCGAGCTAACTCTGGAATATGAGACACGACTCAGGGCTATGTAAAAATGCCGAAAACAGATCATGGGTCATCAAAATTCGATCGGGAGGATTGAGGAAGCCTACGAAATGGTACGGGCTAGGATACGGGTCTTACACTAAAGGGATAAAAATCCTTGACGGCCAATCATGCGTAACACCCATGCCGTCTATATAACTTTCCGGGAGCATCATGAGGAACGGATAAAATTACCCTCCTGTGAATGGGTCTGACCTTGCAAATAAAGAAAATGCGGGCTGCAATGTGCGCTCTTTGGCCATTGTCCATAGATAGGCCAACCATGCATATGACCCTCCAGATTCTTGGCTTGATTTCAGTAGTAACTCATGAGGAAGGGCCTAAACCTACTCATTGATGGATTGGCAGCCTTGGATTTGGTACCCCAAAGGTCACCTTATGCGCCCTGTGAATTCTGGAGAGTTACTGCAGCCAACCTCATGCATAAATCCAACCGAGTTCACGGCCCCGGTAGCTTCACTGGGCCCCTCTGATGGATCGCGGTTTGTGAACCCACCAGGTGTGAGAAGTTTAGTGAACTCATGAGAGTTATAGAGACTATTATGTGAGACTTGAATCCACTACTCAAGAGTCTAAAAAACTGTGTTGCTCCATTACTCAAGAGCTTAAATTGTGTGTGATCATCTAACTAAACTGAAACCTAGTGACCGCTTATTAAAACAAAAATCACATAGGAAATTCCATACTAATAATCATAATATGTTGATATTTTTATCTGTTATGCTTCATTAAATATTAGGATATCTCATGATGCTTTCAGAATATTTCATATGTGAGTAAATAAATATGCTTGCAATGAATCATGACTTGAAAATCTATGAAAATGACAAATTGTCTCAAAATATCGTGATGCTTTCAAAAGAACCTGCATGTTCTAAAAGAAATATATAGAAAATTTGTAATATTGAAATACTGTAAGAATACATGACTATATGGAATGTTCCCAAATATGCCGATTGTTTAATATAATGACAAAAGTCATGACAATGTCATGTTTAGAACAAATAAGCATACAATATAGATTATGATTACATTAAATCTAGTCAAAATGTTTGATACTTGAAATCTTCTGTACTAAGCTAAACGTCTCAAAATATGTTTATTCTTCTGAAGAGGACGAGTCTTCAATAACAATATGTTTATCTTTCTTAGGTGGGCAATGATGTCTCTCCACTTTTTGCCTTTTTGACGATAAAGGAGAATTATCTCGTAATATTCGCAAACGACGGGGAGGGTAGAACTATAAGTAATCATCATTCTCTGTCGAAGATTTGTGATTGTCCCTTAAAGGAGTTCCAAAAGCTATCCATCCTTCAAGGGCATCAGCAGGCTTTACTCTGTGAATGTCGTCTTCTGAAGAAATTCTTATGCGAAGTTGGCCTGAAGAGGGGGCACGATCCATTTCTTCAAAATAGCCAATACCTTGGTCCTTCTGGTAATTTTTTAGGCAAAGAGGAGGGATCCAAATGGCATGATTTATTGGGTAACAATTGTCTACCAAGTAATACTGATGAACCCACCAGCGCATCCAACAGTAAGAAGCACTAACTAGATAATTGTAACTGGGAATGAGGAAATGTGATCCAGTGTGAACATTCAAGAGTTGCTTCCATATTAGGGCCCAATTATATAGCCCAACACCATAACTTCTCATCACTCTGGTGACAATATCACAAGTCTCTAGTATAGTTTGATCAAATCCAAATTGGCGAGAGAACCTATTAGGATAATATGGTTCATGCCAGAATGTATTGCCCTCCCTTAAGGGAAGGGTACTGGATCTAATAGAAACAAGGAAAAACTGTTCACTAAATGAGATGGAATCATCATCAATAGTTGTTACGTCTTCGGGATAGCTAAAGAATGGAAATTAATGAAAGTTGATGGAATCATTGCTTTCTATTTTCCTAAAGATCCATCCATTTAATTTCTTAATCATATCTCTCATTTGATAATGTTGAAGAGGAAGTCAGTCAGGGTTCGAATATGTTCTTTTAGAATCAGCAAATGTCCAAGGAAAGTATACTCCTAGCCAGCCGATGAAGAAATGCCATGGAGCACAAACAAGAAAAGATTTAGAGACAAGATCCTTTGGACCAAAAATGACATCCACGAAAGCGCGATAAAGGGAACACAGAACTGAAGGAGCTAATGAATATTTTTGGCCTTCCGCCATTGCACCTGAGACCATAAAGAAGGAAGGTCTAATGATGTCCATTTGATCAGAATCTGAAAATATTACCAACCTTAACCAGTAAGCTAAGAAGGCGGTTAGTTCACAAGAAGAAATGTATTCCGCAGTGTGTTTAATGTTCTTTTGAATGGCCTTGAGTTATGGATGGTTATGACTTGCAAAGCTGCCAAGATGAAGATATGATAATCAGGTTAAATCATTTAAGACCAAAATTATGAAAATAGAAATTGAGAGGGGAGTGATATATCGTAGTTTTTGAGAGAAATAAGCCAACCATTCGAGAGAAGTAATGCGATCAGGATGAGGGAAGCTGGCTAGTGCATTGAAAAGTTCAAGGGCGGTTCTGGAAATCTTGGATGTATCTCCTCCCACAGATACTAGAGAAAGTCCTCCATTAGAAGGCACATATGCATAAAAAACGTTGCCCATGATGGGAAGACCCACTATGCAAAGTAGATCCCATAGGGTGATGCTTATTTCACCTGAAGGAAGGTGAAATGAATTGGTAATCAGAGACCAATGGTTGAGAAAGCATCTGAAGATGGAAACATCCACATGAAATGTTCAGATGTGGCTATGATTGCATCAGAAAGAGTAATCTGCTCCAGAATGGCAGTATGTTACCGAACAACAACACGGGCCTAGGCACTATAGAAATCACAAATAGGCAGGAGTCCTGTAGCCGAGAAGTTCTCCATATTCCAAGGTAATCTCTTAGAGAAGAATAGTTGTTGAGCTGTCTCAAAATAATGAGTGAGGAAAGGTTGTTGAGGATCATAGTATGGACGCAAAAATCTCATCTTATGAATTCTACCTGCTCTTTGATGGGGTCCATTTTCTTTTAAATATCCCGTCAAGATCCTTGGTTCTTCCCTGACCCAATTATCTACAGAGACAAAGATATTCGTCGATCAAAAGGTTCACTGTGCAGAATTGACTAATGACGTTGCAGATTGATGGGGATAGTAATTTGTTTGTCGGTGAAGGGGTTATGAAGATCCAAAGTCTCTTTGTGTATTTCTACATATTCCCAAGAGTGGCGAAGAGGTTTTTCGAATCTCGAAGAGGATGGGTGGCTTTTTCTTTTTGAAAAAAAGGGCTTGAGAGTGATGCATGGTGGAGAGAATTGGATTTACAAAAAAGAGTGTCAAGTCCAAAGGATACTAAAGCCAAAAGGGTCCCAAAGTTCGAAAGTTTCTAAATTAGGGAAGTCTGAAGTAAGATTGGTTGCACAGGGTTGTATAAATGAAGTCCTTTGTGCTGAGCAGTGCATCAGCTGGGAGTCTTGCATGAACAGGAGACCTGTTGCGCTGGTTCGCACAATCAGAATCGATTGCATGGGGATTTGGTGGAGAGGCAGAGGTTTGTTACAAGCTAAAGCAAGTGCAGAATGAATGAAGTTCATAGTATTTATAATGTGTGTGGCTGAGTGTGGTACATGACCATCAGTTGTGCGGGTCCACGTAAAACCCTATTAGAGTGGAAATTGATCCTAATTCTTTAATTTCTGGAGAAACAAAGAAAGGATCAAGGCGGCATCTATTGATGCATAAAAAAAGAGACAAGAAATAATTGAAGATTAAGAAGAAAAATATTAAGGAGGGAAATAGAAGAACAAGGAGTATCTTTTTAAAAGGTTTGTGCGGGTCTGTTCAAATGATATTGATTGCATGGGTCCGCACAACCCAAATACCAGTTGCTCGGGTTCGCACAACTGACTTCAGGACTTATTCTTTGTGAATGATCATAATTGATGAAAGGTGGGTCCCATGGCACCAAGATCGAGGTTTTACACGTGTGGAGGCCTATAAATAAACCGCTCCCCCCCTCATTTGAAGGATTGAAGATTTCAGAAGAAGAGAAAACAACAGAGAAGACAAAAGGTAGGAATGCGGAGAACCTCATGGCTTGCATGAACCCGTGCAAACCATGTTAGTTGCGCGGGTCCACACAACAAGATTGCCAAGTAGTTAGTAAGGCAGAGGGTCGAAATGCTGCCGAAATGATCAGGCTTCAATTCTTCTTCTAACCAAGCTTTAAGAAGAGAAATTAGCTAATCAGATCCGCATGATATTCCTCTTAAAGAGATAATCAAATCACAAGTCGAAGTGCTACCGAATTTGACATCCGGCTTGGATATTTGAACTTTGCCAATTTTTATATTCTAGATAATTTATCTCAAAATTAAGGGATAACCGAGGATGTAAATGAACTCAGTATTAATAATACAATGATTGTTCTCGATATACTCTTTCTCTGTTATATTTGAAAGATAATCTCCCAAATCAAATGCATTTGTTTCTTGTTCGAAACAATGTTATCTATTAACAACAACCTATGTCTAAATTTTACAAATAGAGAAGTAAGGCAAAGTAGCTCTACGGCTTCCAAGCCAGCAGAAGGTCCAATTCACATAGGCTTAGGCAAAATACATATGTAAAATCAAAGCCTATAAGGATAGTGTGTATTGTGTGTGGGATGTGACTTCTATTAATACTTATACATAAATAAAATCTTGCATTAATGTGAACATATGACAAACATAAGCATAATTAGGTAAATGTACTCAAAACAATCCCAAACACAATCATGTATAGTGGTTCGCCTACTTTCATACTTCACTCCTGGCGGACACACTCTCTCCTAGAGTGTATCGGATTTCACTATCCAATGGTTTTAAATCAGGTTAACCATGAACCTTCATAACCTACACAAGGTTAAATTAGGACACCTATACAAGGTTCCTAGATGGCTACATGAGGCAACACATCCTACCTAAGGACACAACACATGGAGCCTACACAAGGCAACACGAGCCTACATAAGGCATAACCTACACAAGGCTAACCGTCCTACACAAGGACATAAACGTATTCTCCTGTCAGAGTCATACAACTAGGACTTGGCGAGTTCAACACTCAAACTCTGAATTTCAATCCTACACAAGGAGAGAGCTTCAAACACTTTAGACTCTATGTACTGAAAAAGTAAGTTGGTGAGTCCTGTTCTCGCACAGTGTGAAGATCTTCGATGATGACGAAGAAACTTCAGCTCCCTTGAACCGCAACCTGCTGAAGATGCTTTCGTGAAGTCTCTGAGGTTATGAGGTTTAGGGTTTTTGATCTTCTTTATTTAAATGATGGAATTTAAATCAGTAGAGAAGGTTCCCATGAGATAGGCATTCAGAAGTTCCAAAGATAGTATGATTAGTTGGAAACTTCATGAATGTTAGAGTTCATAATTCAATCCAAGTATATATGATATGAGTTAATGCTCAAACAAGGGATTGAATAATGAATTCTAATGGAAAGGAGAGAGTGAGTAAAAGGGTAGATAGATCTTGGAATAATAGGCTCAAACTCTCTTGGATTCTAGCTCATTTTAGCAAGAGCAACACTTATGTATTTATAGAGTAAAATCCCAATGGTAAAAAAATGAAAAGAATTTTGAAATCGTCGATGCTATCGAAGGGTGTTCAATGTTATCAAAATTTGAATTTCGATACCATTGAAGCACCTTCGATTACATCGAATCACTACTCAATATATTCATTTGAGAGTAGATTAAATTCTGACTGTTTTTAATCGAGCATCCTTCGATTATATCGACGTGCACTTCGATTCATCAAGGGACATTTGATTTCATTGAGATTTTCTTTTGTTTTATACACAAAGGTTGCTGGATAGTTTTGTCACATGTTCGATTCTATCCAGGACCCCTTCAATCTATCGAGGTTTGAATTTCGATGATATCGAATGGAATTCGATGAACTTGAACAAAATAGATTTTTCTTTGAAAAAATTGCTGGACAAAACTGAGCAAGTTTCGATTCTATCGAATAGACTTCAATTCCATCGATAACTTACTCTCAATAACATCGAGGAGGCTTCGTTGTCATCGAGAAGCACTTAGAGTATTTTCTGTTTCTTGGAAGAATTTCAAGGTCCAAGTGATCGAGGTTCATTCGATGTTATCGAAGAATGGACTTTGATTATATTGAATAGTAATCGATGCTATCGAGATTTACAACATATCTTACATTTTATTGTTGTACAGAATGAGTGATCTTTCGATGCTATCGAATGATGTTCGATGGATCGAAGACTCCCTCGATTACAGTTCAATGCACTCAACCAAGACTTGTGTTTTTTTAGGTTTTGTTTCTTTCTTCCCTTTATACTCTTGGTGCTATATCTACTAACTCTACCAGAAAATGTTTTAATATTATTTTAAGGGTAAGTTGGGATTATGTGGGGTCATATACCTGCTTGGGTTTGTTTGTGGGATGATGGGGCTATGGCTGATAGGTTTGATCTTGAACATGGCTTTCATCTTCTGTTGAGGCTTGGACTTGATGTCTTCTTTTAAGAGTTCACTTGGATTGATCGACTCAACACTCACATACATCGATAAACAGGGGCAGTTTCATCTACAACTCAGCACATCAAGATAAGAAAATGGGGAATGGAGCTCAGGAAGCAGCGACGCTTGCCTTCGTAGGACACATACCCACACCAGTGAGATCAGTAGTGTGTGGTACACCACCCAATTCGCTTCCTTGTTACTTGAGATTGCCGCTAGCTAGGTGGCTAGTGGCCGATGCTCTAGGGGCCCCACCATGATGTATGTGCTTTATCCACATTGTCCATCCATTTTTCAAGATCATTTTAAGGCTTGATCTAAAAAATGATCCAGATCTAAATCTCAAGTGGACCACACCAAAGGACAACAATAATGACTAAATGTCTACCATTAAAAAGCATTGCTTTTGCTGACGGTTTATTGTGATTTGTTGATGGCTTTTAGCCGTCGGGGATACCACTACACGGCCATCGGCTTTGGTCATTTTTGGGTAGTGGCTTTAGCTAAGAGGTTATTTAACCATAGACATGATTAAACTAAAACTCTTGAAGAAAAATATGAAAAACTAGCTAGAAGAGAAAGAAAGAACTCCTTGAGGCAACAACACTCCTTGCTCTACTCTCCCTACCCTTATTTGTTCTTAGAAAGACTCATAAGACTCCTTTATATAGGCTTTGATTGGACTGACTTTGAAACCCCCTTAATTTTACGCAGTTTACGTAGGTTTAATGGGACTTCGATGGCATCGAAGATCCATGGCTAAGTTCGATTTAAATTTAGAAACTGTCAACAACTATCCACGTAAGTCCTTCGATGAGATCGCCCGACCTTTAATGGAATTGAACTGGCTTCGATGTCATCGAGAGTGTGCTCGATGGGATCGAGAAATGTCCAAAACCGTCCAGTGAGTTAATCCCAAAATCCATAATATTTCCAATGTCATCGATTTGGTCTTTGATGGGATCGAAGGGGTCTTTCTTTCTAGACGTGGATGCATACCATAATGGGTTAAAGGAAGCTCAGGGCTGACCATTTGTTAATATTTCTATATAGAGAACTCTTCCAATGGTTTAGATAAATATGGATCACAAAACCAATGCAACTCTAAGGCACGGTCACCCCGGTAACGTGACTTCTATGCACAAGTAGGGTCACGTAAGAGGAAAACTTCCTCTCCTAAAAATCTCCTTTCCGTAGACTAAGGGCTTATAAAAGCCCGGTATAGTGGGAGGAGAGGCACCATCCAACCCCTATGTGAAGAGAGAAAGAAAGAAAGAAAGAAGGAAAGAAAGAAAGAAAGAAAGGAAGAAGGCTCCTGGTTGCCGGCATGGCTTTATGCCAGGAAGAAAGAAGGAAGAAAGAGGAAAGGAATGAGACTCCTAGCTGCAGACACAAGGGAGGAGACAATCAGAGACAAGCACCGCACTCACCTAGTCCCTAAATCACGCTTAAGCTAAGGTAGGCCATCACTCGCTCTCTTATGGAAGCCCTCTTTCTTCTTTATCCGATAGCATGATTTCAACCAACCAAAATCGAGTTAAAATAAGTTGACCCGATCGGGAAATCTGAGTGGAAACTCAAGCCGTAATAAAGTAAGGTTAAGCCTTAATCTCATAAACATACAATCACGTTGATAAGATGTATCTTAACATAAGATAAATTATGAAAGAGCCTAACCGTTCGAAGTGTTAAACCTTAGGTTAAGGTTCTAACCCCGCAACATATCCTCATAGTCAAAGGAGGCACAAACTTTAAAGGTGAGGGTCTTATCCTTTAAGCTTACTTTGATTTAAGTTAATGTGATTTATTCTGCCTTTTATATACCCTGTTATCATGCTATTATGATTCTCTTCTTGAGATTGACTTGTTTACCACCAATGATTATTTATCTTTTGGGAATGATGGTTAAGGCCTAAGCTAATGATGCGTATCATTATTTATGTGGGGTGATTGTACAAGCCTTGCCTTTTCCTTTACCAATTTGTTGAGTTAGCCCTTGCTACTCTTCTCGTTATTGAGTTGGCCATTGCCACTCTCCTTATTATTGAGTTGGCCATTACCACTCTCCTAAATATTGAGTTAACTATTGCTACTCTCCTCTTTGTTGTGTTGGCAATTGCTACTCTCCTCTTTATTGTGTTAACCATTACTACTCTTCTCCTCATTTTATCAGCCTTGTGCTATCTACCTTTAAGGCTTAGGCATGAGTCTTAGACTCCAAAACTCCCGTAATTTAAATTATCTCTCTATCAATGCAAGTGATATGTTAAAGGTATCACAACTAGTGATTCAAATATTTATCGTGGACATAATGCGTTATGGGTAGCAGCCCTTTTGGTTGATACATTATTCCGTGGGTTGGTTGGCGTGTTACACAATCGATGTAAGTCAATCACCATCCATGTTACAGTGCCTTTCGAGATTTGATGTCACAAATAATTGCTCCATGAACACATTGTGTTACATAAATCCATCAACCGCGTTGTTGTGTCGCCTTGAGATGCTCACATAAATCCACGTTAATGTTGGACATGCCGACGAATATCCGTAGTGTGAGAATGCTAGTCGAGTCTGATATTATGAACTATTTTCCACATGTGACAGTTATCACTACTTATGATGAGCCGCACACACTTTACTAAGCATACATTCATGTACATTATTTACGGATACTGATATCTCTCGTAGTGGTGGAGTACATGACATATCAGAACCCTTACATTACTTTTATGAATCTCTTGAATTATTGTTAATCTTAAAGGGTAACCATCATTATGAGTAGGGCGGTGACCCTCTCTAACCGTATAGATGGTGTAGGTGGTGTACAGATTAAAGACCTAAAGGACCATCTTCCTATGGAAGACTATATTAAAAGAATTATAAGATAATTTTATGATTTAGTTTCATACTTCTGCTGCGAACTCGGTAATGTAATAAGCTCTCATCGGGAGGGCATTTGATTATTTACTGAATTCTTTTACTCTGATGAAATAATCAATACAGTCGATTTTATTTTCGTGATTGTTACCTTTATGGGTGTATCTGGATGTGATTATGATGAAAAAACGTAAGGTGTGATTTTTAAGGCATCCAATTCATTTAATTATTAACACCCATTTTTCTTGGGCACGAGTATAAAATTTGGCCGTGAAACTTTGGGACATTACAGTTGGTATTAGATCATGAGAATGAGATTAACTAGGCCTGTGGGCATGCACCATCATAAGTTTTACGCAATTAGGATAGAATCATGAACTAGATACCTATACTTCGGATTATTTCCCAAAGGAGTTAGGAAGTTGAGGAATTAGAAACCCATATTCAGGTTTCCCATCAAATGTGCTAGACGTGGAATTTAGAAACTATGAATCTAAGTACCCCCATATTAAAACTCCAAAATTCCGAATAAACTTGTTCTGAACTAAAATTCATCCTTAAATAGAGTTACAATCAAGAAGAACAAGTTTCCCGTATGTGAATAGAGAGTTTCTAATTGTTCTAGAATTTTCAACTAGTTCAATGAAATCCTGACATGTTGTGAAACCTCCACTAGTTACAGAAACAAGACACATCAGAAAATTTTGAAAAGTTTTCAATAAATCACTTTGGTCTCCATCAACCTTCCTCTAAAATTTTATCTTGATTGGGTCTGTACAAAATTCCATAAAAATCTGATAGTTGAAAAAATCAGTAGAAATTGCTTCTAGACAGTAAGCTTTTATACACCTCACATGGGTGAAACACCTCCCAAACCATTGAATCTTACCTTGTAAAATTTTATGGAATCTCAAAAATAAGTCAAGGGCTTATGTTCCAAATTTTGAATAAATTGGACGCATGAATTGAAAGTTAAAATTCTTAGGGTGACAAAATGTTAATATAAAAGGATTTTGGGCATTTACGACGTTCATATTAAGGACAACACTAAAGTTTAGGATCAACAATGAATGGATAATTTGGCCTATCCTTTATGAAACTTAGGATGCTTTCATGGTGAAACAAAATTTTTTCAAGGATGTAGAATGATCGGGACCATGGAATTATGAACCATATTCAAGCAAGGCACGAGTGGTTTAATCTAATACCAAATCTAGGGGTTGAGATTTTCATTTAAGGTGGGTAGGTTATAGCATCTCGACTTCATGTAGCCAATTATACGTGCACTCAGACACACACACACACACACATATATCTACCTTGTAAGTAATACATTGAAAACTTAAGCATAATTAATTAGTGAAAACAATAAAAGTAATTAAAATTTGGGAGTGCATTAGATAATCAGATTACGTAGTGAAAGCATAATGGGCCACGTAGACTAATCCTTTATGAGAGTATAAGATTACATGATATTTCCCGTGAGTCAAACAATTGGGATTATGGACTGATGGAACCATGTTTAAGTGAAATTTACGTGGTTTGATTCAAATTCTAAAATCCTAGCAAATCTCAATTAATCCCAATGCCCTAATCATGTAAAGGATAGAGATTTAATGGGATCAAGAATTGATACCCGTAGATCCTCTGTACTGTGTAGGAGAAGGATCTATGTATCGGGCTCAAACCCACTACAACCATCTATTCATGTTACCTTGAACACAAGAAGTAGGGGATTGTATTATACTTTAAATAACAAAGAACTACTATTAAAGGTAAAAGAAAATAGAAGGAATGATAAGATATTGTTATTAGCCACTTAGATGAACGTGTAATCTTGGTAAATACTATCAGAAATTGTGATGTCATTAGGCATGGAAATAAATTCCTAGTTTTGATAGATACTAAAAGGATTTTTAATTGTTGGAGGAACATATATTCATTGGTTGACTCTTTAGAATAGAGGAAGAAGAGTTTTAGCAAAATTTCGATATACTTGGATATATTCGAGATAGGGAACACCATTAGGATAATTTTACTAGTAATATTTATAATTTGGATTTATGTTATCGAATCTCGCAAGCGAGGTTCTTCCTTAAGGGGGGTAGATTGTCACAACCCCAGTCCTAGTTGTGAACACTTGTGCGCACAAACATTCCTCATGGGGAAAGTAGGAAATCCTTAGAGGCATAGAAAATGGGTTGTATAGTAGAAGTGCTAAATTTCAGGGACGAAATTATGTTTAAGGGGGGTAGATTGTAACACCCCGAACTTTTTAATACTCGAGTATTAAAAGCTCTCAAGTGTTACCATGAAATTTAACGTAATATGTACATGTGTACGACACCAATCTAACTATCCTAACCTTACATCTATTCCTTGACATGAACCTAACTATTGGGAATGACCTCCATTCGTAGATCAATCCATCCCTCCATTAATTCTTAAGATAGGCCATCATGTCTTTTCGAAGTCGAATATACACTGTTAACCATGAGTCCTAAATCCATTCATACCTAAAACTGCACGATCCAACTGATAAATACCCAGGTAACTGCCTAAATCCACCTAAGATCCTCTTAGGAACCCTAATATCACTAATGACCAAGTTAGAAATCGATATGACCATCCAATTGATCGAAATCCACAATAAAACTCAAAAGTCATGAAGTATGGCCCACATGAACATTGGATTTGGCTGATTTTTAGCTAGGGACCCCATTTGGACCCGAGCAAGCTGATGGATGGAGTTGATTGGGTCACACGCTATTATGGACCCCACTTAACCTGTTGCATGTGCACAGCCGATGCATACACCTATGCTGCACAGGATCAGGAAGCTCAGTCAAGCGGGTTTAACCCGACTTCCATTCAAAAAGGGAGAGATTTCTCGCGCCCATAAGACGTTCAAACATTTGTCTGCTGGCATCACTAGTGGCTCACCATCATGGCCCATATGGGTGATTTGCACCATCCATCATGTGTGGACCCCACCTATGACCAGAGCCTAGCAAACGATAGAACACGATGCACACTGGGATCAACTATGGGAGCCACTAGAACACGGTTCGACTCCAAATTTGGAGCCGTTAACTAGAAACTCTCTACTAAATTGATGAACAGACCAAATCTTTCAAAGGAGTAGTAAGAATGGGCCCCACAAACTATAATAAGAATCGGAACCTAAACTCATTACGCACCTCCTCCGCATTCCTTCCATAAACAACACTAACATAGAAATCGGACGTCCTCGAGTAGGAAAACCAAAACCGGAGACTTGACTCCGATCTGGGCCATCCAATTCCTAAGAGATGGGAATCCGATCACCCTCAAGTTGTCTAAAAGAGAAGAAGAAAAACAAAGAATGCAGCAGCTGCCTGTCCCTCACGCAAGCTAGCCACACGATGCGGGAAACATGTTCGCAAGTACCACCACCACAACATCAGATCACCGATCTTAGGGCCCAGGGGACATCGGACGATCACTCCATGCCGTACGGAAAGATCGGTATGAAAAGGATCAGTGGGAGATGAATCTGCCATACACGTAAAATTCATCTTTCCCAACCGAACGAAGGACGTGGATACATACCATAATGGGTTAAAGGAAGATCAGGGCCGACCATCTGTTGTTCTTTCTATCTGGAGATCTCTTCCAATGGTTTAAATAAATACAGATCACAAAACCAATGTGGCTCTAAGGCACATGCACACCGAAAACGTGACCTCTGTGTGAAAGCAGGGTTGCATAAGAGGAAAACTTCCTCTACAAAAACTCTCCTTTCCATAGGTTGAGGGCTTATAAAAAGCCTGGTATAGTGGGAGGAGAGGCACCATCCAACCCCTATGCAAAGAGAGAAAGAAAGAAAGAAAGAAGGAAAGAAATAAAGAAAGAAAGAAAGAAAGAAAGGAAGAAAGGAAGAAGGTTCCTGGCCGCCGACCCGGCTCTAGACAGGAAGAAAGGTGGAAGAAAGAGGAAAGGAAGGAGACTCCTAGTTGCAGGCACAAGGGAGGAGACGATCAGAGACGAGCACTGCACTCACCTAGTCCTTGAATCACGCCTAAGCCAATGTAGGCAATCACCCGCTCTCTTCTAGAAGCCCTCTTTCTTCTCTATTCGATGACATGATTTTAACCAACCAAAACAGAGTTAAAACAAGTTAACCCGACTAGGAAAACCGAGTGGAAACTCAAGCCGTAATAAAGTAAGGTTAAGCCTAAATCTCGTAAGCATACAATCACATTGATAAGATGTATCCTAACTCAAGATAAATTATGAAAGAGCTTAACCGTTTGAAGTGTTAAACCTTAAGTTACGGAGAGTTTTAGTAGGGGAAGTTTTCCTCATACTCAAAGGAGGCATAGACTTTAAAGGTGAGGGTCTTATCCTTTAAGCTTACTTTGATTTAAGTTGATGTGATTTATTCCTCTTTTTATATATCCAGTACCATGCTATTATGATTCACTTCTTGAGATTGATTTGTTTACCACCAATGATTATTTTTCTTTTGGGAATGATGATAAAAGCTTGAGTTAATCATGCATATATTTATTTATGTGGGGCGATTGATACAAGCCTTGCCCTTGCCTTTACCAATTTGTTGAGTTAGCCCTTGCTAGTCTTCTCTTTATTAAATTGGCCATTACCACTCTCCTTATTATTGAGTTTGAAAAAGGCGAGCTTAACAATCCTTTGGGGGGGGGGGGGTGTGATTAGGACTATGCTAAATAAAAACTTGAAGAACTGAAATAATAAATAAATTAAAATAAATCACAAATCTCAATAACACTAGCATTGAAAAATTGATTCAAACTTAGCTCGTAGGACAACTTTACAACAAAAACAAAGTTTTAGTTAGGACAACCTGATTTCACAAATGTTTGTAAGGATCAAGACTTCAAACCAAGCAAGAGATAATAAACCTATCTATTATAATCATTCACCATTGTAGAAATAAAGTTACAACCAATCACCACAGATATAAAAATTAAACATTCACCACAACAGCAGGAGTTATAGTGGTTCAGTGTGTACACCAACTGTTCTCAAACAGCCACACCTACTCCACTCCCAATAATCACAACCCACGTGATATTGGTGTTCACTAAAAATAAGGTTTTCACAGGTTCACTTTCATGCCCCAAACTCAGAAAATGGGTTCACAGAATTTCCAATTGCCGAATCTGAAGCCGACAGCCTCTGTAGTACCCCATTCTCAGCTCCCAATGCCCATACGCCAGGTTCTGATCCTGGGATCATACAAGGAGGATCTTCAGTGTGATTTTTTTAATAAAGGAGCATAGCCACAAGTAAACCCAAATCACAAAGGCAACATCATCATCACATATCCACTATTATAAACAGTTGATTACAGTACTGAAGGGTAAATACATATATCGATAATCAAAACTTTAGAAGAAAGTTGGTCGGTCTAAGCTCAACGCTGCTGCGACCTAACGCCACTTGCACGCATCTATTGTGCATAAGCTTATAGAAAGCTTAGAGGGTGGTGTAAGTGTGTGCGTAATATAAGTGTCAAGTACACAAATATTAGAGTAAGTGGAAATACTAGCAAATCCATAAGTCATAAAATATCGGAGTATGCAATGCAGATTGACTATGCAAATGCAGATTCATAGAGAGCTAAATATCAAATGTCGAGGATGCAATGCAATATACAATTCTTGATGAACCACGATTACCATTAGCCTCATCTAGGCCATATAAATGTAAAAACATAACAACCGAAATGCCATATGTCGCAGATGTAATGTAATATGCAGATCCTGGTGAGTCCATAATACCATCAACCTTATTCAGAATATGCAATACAGAAGCATTGTAAACCAAATGCTGTGTTGAGGATGCAATGCAATATGTAATACGAATGAAATGACCAAGTGAAAATGTGAAGTCGGGATGATAGTACGTAGTATTGCAAGCTGTGGGTTTCATCACAAGGGACTTTTATCCAAACTTGCCCATACCTGATTTGGATAGCTGGACATAATGTGGTAAATTCTTGATCTCAGGTTAGTCGCATACCTAACTGAAATCATGGCCATTGCGACGGTACACAATGATCTAGTTGCACACCACCAGCCCAAGTTGATAGTGGATGAATGAATGAATGAAATGCTGAGTACACAACTCCCACTCACTAAGTCCACATATCAGTACCATACACCTCTGGGATCATCACTGGGGTCTAGTACACTCCACACTGCCCGTTGCCTCCCTAACCGCGCAACCAAGTGAGTTAAAGAGACCTCACTACCCGCCTGATTAGTAGTCTGCCAATACCTACTCGGCTCGTCGATAGCGGACCCATTTACGAGCTGGTCGAACTCAGCTTAGCTTACAGCCCCCTTACTCGGGCGGATAAGGCCACACCCCCTTCCAACCGACCACGGCACAGTGAGAGATGCGGCCTAATGGTATACGACCCTCATGCTCTCATGTATCCACTCAGTTTAGACGTTGGAGCGTCCCTGGTACCAATGGGTTTAGGGTTTTCACCCATGGATATATTAAATGCCTATATGCTAGAACCAAACATTTTCGGTGTCCCAACTGGCCATCCACGATATACTTGTGGAGGTCATAGCCCTGTTGTCGCTAGGGTGAATAGTGGTAATGTCACACAAATGTGAGATGCATGAGTCATACTATCCAGTCATACATCAAACCTGCGCGTACCGTGCACTCATGTGGGGCCACTTCGTCTGATAAGGAGTCCCATAATAAACTAGCCCAACGGCACGTTCTATGATCAGTCACTCCTCATAACAAGTATACATATGATGCGTATGGGCATGTATCACGATGTGATAAAGTACATAGGCATGATTATCTGATAAGGCAGACAACAATAACCTACAATCGACCTTCATCGGCATGTCACATACCCAGAGTATAAACTAAACAATATGCTTCTTCTACAACTATAGGAGTCCATGCGGCATGTCTCACGTTATACTAACATTAGCCTTCTAAGGTACTAATATATCATATATTCTAAGACGGGGTCGACTGGAAGGATGGTGGATCTTGCCCATACATCGAGATAGGCTCTATATGGTGGATATACCAAACCTGATATTACATATTCTTCCATCTACAGCAGGGGGTGGGGGAGTGACGATGATGTACTGATGTCAAGGATGGGCCTCACACCCGTCCTAAGAAGGTAGACAACGTGGATGATACATACATAACTCGTGGCCCTAACAATCAGTTACAAAGGTAGGATACATCTTACGGGGTAAGTCAAGTGGGTATACAACATGTGGGCCTTCTCACTATCTTTATCGTATAGTGATTGGGCTTTTCTATGGGGCCCGATATGAATACAAGGCAGGCCTTGGTAGGATTCACACATCCAGGATTGTGTGCCTTCACAAATGGATGGGGTAGCCCGCTTATCATCTAAGTGGTCCTTGGGTTTGGGTCACAAATGTCACGCCTTAAACCCGAAAATCGGGCTCACAAAATTTTTGCTTGTCGAATCCGGTGCCGATAGCCTCCATAGTACCCCATTCTCGGCTCCCAGCGTCCATACGCCAGGTTCCGATCCTGGGATCCTATAAGGAGGATTTCCAACATACATTTGTCTTATAAGAAGCATAACCACAAGTATACCCAAATCATAAAGACAACATCATCATCACATATCCACTAATATAATCATTCAAGTGCAATGCTGAAATGGAAATACAATATAAAGATATCAAAGAAAACTCCAAAAGCTCCAACGCACGCTCCTGCCTTAGATTAGTTGCATCTTAACATCACCTGCACGCATCTATCATGCATAAGCTTATAGAAAGCTTAGAGGGTGGTGAAAGTGTGTGTGCAAGATAAGTGTTAAGCACACAAATACCAAAATAAGAAGAAATACTAACAAGATCATGAATCATACGATATCAGAGTAAGCAAAAATATACTGGTAAGTCCATGAGTCATACAATATCATAATATGAAATGTAGATTGACTATACAAACACGGAATCATAGAGAGTCAAATATTAGATGTCGAGGATGCAATGCAATATACAAATCTTGGTAAGTCTGTCTAGGCCATATAAGTGCAGAAACATAGTAACCCAAAAGGTCATATGCCTATAGATGCAATATGCGATGCGAATGAAATGACCAAGCTGGAGTGTGAGGTCGGGATGAAAGTACGTAGTATCACAGGCTACGGGGTCCATCAGAAGGGACTTCTATCCAAACTAGTCTCATGCCTAAATTTGGATAGTCAGACTCAATGTGGTTAACTCTTGATCTCAGGTTAGTCGCACACCCAACCGAAATCCTAGCCATGCGAAGTTACATGTAATAAATAATTGCACACCGCCAGCCCGAGTGAATAGTGAATGAATGAATCAATGAGCATGCAATTCCTGCTCAATAAGTCCACATATCAGTACGGTTCCTCTCTAGGATCATCACCGAGGTCTAGTACACTCCACACTGATTGTCGCCTCCCTAACTACACAGCCTAGCGAGTGGAATAGACCACACTATCTGCTTGATCAATGGTTTGCCAATACCTACCCGGCTCATCAATAGTGGACACATTTGCGAGCTGGTCAAACTCAGCCTAGCTTACAGCCCCCTCACTCAGGCGGATAAGGGCACTCCTGACTGACTACCACATAGTGGGAGATGTGGTCTACTGGTATTCGGCACTCGGGTGCTCATGTATCCACTCGGTATAGATGTTAGGACATCTCTTGGCCTCGGAGGTTTAGGGACTTTCACCCACGGACATCTAAAGTGCCCAGATGCTCGAACCAAACATTTTTGGTATCCCATCTGGCTATCCACAACATGCCTGTGGAATCCACGACCCTGATGTCGCTAGGGCATACAACGATCATGTCACAGATATGCGAGATGCATGAATCACACTATCCAGTCATGCAGCAATCCTGCGCGTACCACGCGCTCATGTGGGTAACTCCTATCAGTGAGTCCCATAAATAATCTGTCCAATGACATATGCTATGATCAGTCACTATTCATATTAACCATACATATGATGCATATGACATGAGTCATGGAATTATACTAAGCATGATATATGGTGACGAACTATCTTTCCAACGAGGATGGGCCTAGATGGCTTACACACAACAAGTATGGGCCTATCAATGGGCCCTAGGGAGAGTTATAACGTGGACATTTAACCAACATTATCCTTACAATGTGGGCGTCAAACCATTATTGCTCCCAAAGCATAGCTCGCTATAGACATCATTACATAAACCATGGTGAAATTACACATTGCAATGGACCTTATGTACATCTCATTGGGCCTAGACCCATGGGCCTCAAATACATCCACATGGGCCGCATCACATGGGCCTTATATATATATCAAGGTGGGCCTTAACAATGGGCCTCATACATCACATCAGGGTGGGCCTCAACAATAGGCCTCATATATCACATCGGGCCAAATTAAATGGACCGAATCAGTGGGCCGAACTAAATGGGCCAAGTCGAATAGGCCGAGTTAAATGAGCCAATTCAAATGGGCCGAGTCTAACTCGTCTATTATTAGAAATCAATATAGAGTATTATATAAAAATAAATCATATCAAAAGATCAACTGGACCAAATCATATCTAACTATGGTGATAATGATTTGCATGGTTAAATTCCAGTGGGCCCCATCATAGGTTTTATTTCCCATCCACCCTATTCATAAGGTTACAAAGACCTGGATTTAGAGGAAAGACAAATATCATATTGGTCCAAACTTGGCAGCCTAAGGGTTTTGATGGTGGACATTCAAACCCACTGTTTCCTGTAATGTGGTCCACCTGATAACTGGATCTGTCTCATTTTTATTTTCAATTTGTAGGATGAGCTTGCCAAATGGTTGGATGTATGGATACAACACATGCATCATAGTGGGTCCCATAGATGGCGTGGATGAAGCAGGTGGGTCCCATAGAACTTGGTGACGCCATTATAACAACTATGTAGCTAGAGTGAGGTGCACCAGCCGTCCCACTTAGTGAGGACGGTGTGGGTTTGATACAACATCAGTGGGTCCCACGTGGGGCCCACCATAATGTTTATCTTTCATCCAATCTATTGGTAAGGTCACACAGACCCAGATTGAAGAGGAAAAACAAATTTCATAATGATCCAAAACTTTTGTGACTCAGAAAGGGTTCCAATGGTAGACGTTTAATCCCACTGCTTCCTGCCGTGTGGGCCACCTGAGTTCCAGGTGCGGCTGATTTTTGGGGTGGCCCACTTCCCTAAGTGGGCCTACCAAAGGCACAGTGTTGATGTCCAACACACCTCACGGTGGGGCCTACGTATGGGACCCACGTCCCTGCCCTCTCTTCAGGTCCCAGCGCAGCAGGACGCTGCTGCGAGTCCTCTGGACATTAGTAGCAACACCTGTTGCATCTTGATTTATATATATTTTTTTTTAAAATTAGTTTTTCCATGGTTTTTCCTATGTGAGGCCCGCATCAGGAGAATCCAACCCAGCTGTTAGATTCTGTGGCTTAAGATAGCCTGAATGAGCCCAATATTCGACGTATTTTGGTGTATAGAAACATCAAAGCGGGCCGTAGCAGATTTTAATGGTAAAACTCACTATTTTCCAAGATACGGTCCACCAGATACTCGGATTAACTTCATTTTTTGGCTCAATGCCTAAAATGAGCTGGGGAATGGGATGAACTGTGTGGATTAAAGCCATACATTAAGGTGGGGCCTGTATGAGCGGCCCTCTCCACAACTTGCTAAATCAAGGTAATGTTTTTTTTTTCTAGTTCACGTCCAGTGTCCCTGGACATTGGACGGTTTGGGGTCAGTGCATATTTAAGGTGGGCCCTACTTATGTGGGCCACCAAATGGCTGGATGGTGTGGATAAGACATACATCAAGGTGGGGTACATCCGGGTGGGCCAAACGGTCACATCATCACGCACATCAAAAATGAAAGAGAGAGGAAGAGAGAAAGAAGGAGAGAGAGGTCGAGTGATGGAGGGACCCCGGTTCCATGATTTACAATATACATCAAGTGGGTCCCATTACATATGGGCCCACCGATGGGCAGCCCAAAGCCTAAAAAGTGAAGGAATAGTGTGCATATAACAACACAATATGGTGGGCCGCACAAGGCAGCTCCGTGGTTTAAAACGGATGAACTATGTGCATATAATACACCCATGAAGGTGGGCTTTAAAGTTTGGTCAATCCTACTAACATCAATGGGGGCCCAATAATTTAGGATAACTAAAAAAGGTTAGATGGATCATACTTGTACTAGTGGGGGCCCATCAATTTGGGTTGGCCCATAACAAGGGGAGATGAGAACGGGCTAACAATGAGCCCTAAGGAGGATTACAAGGTGGGCATTTAACCAACATTGCTCTTAAGGCATGACCCATAGAATCTATCTCATGATGAGGGTCCATGGACCTTATACTAGCTAGGAGAATAGTTGGGCATCATAGCATTACTATGTACATCATGGTGGGCTCTCACATCATATTGGCCTCACCACATGGACCTCTCATATATCATAGTGGGCCTCATCATATGGGCCTCTCATACATTACGTTGGGCCTCACACAAGGGCCTCATATACATCATAATGGGCCTCACTTAAGGGCCTTGTATACATCATTTTGGGCCTCACACAAGGGCCTCATATACATCCCATGGCCTAGGAACAATGGGTAGAAAGTGTGTACATAACACATACATCATGGTGGGCCATACAATGCAATGGGGCCCATAGCCCTAGAAAAAAATAGCTGAACAGTGTGGGTATAATACGCACATCATGGTGGGGCCTGGGACTTAAAATCAAGTCAATCTGTGGCTTGTGTGGGCCACACCATGCACACAGTTGAGAGGTTACCCTCCATTAAAGCATTCATAATCATTTGTTAGGCCCAACAAGCCGCGGTCCACAAATCCAGCCCATCCATTATGTGTGTCCCACTAGGTTAAGGTGTCAGACCGAGTTTCAGGTGCATCTAAATCTCAAATGGACCCCATCAAGTGCTTTTATATGATTTAGCATGTCTTCACATGATTGTAGATGGTGTTAGCCACCTGAGTTCTGTGTACCGTTGATTTTTGGGGAAACCCCATTTTTAAAGGGGACCCATCAATTGCACGGTGTAGATGTTCCACATACATCACGGTGGGACCTGTGGTGGGACCCACGGTTCCACCCTTCAACAAGCAGCAATGACGCTGCTTGTTACAACATCCTCTGAACGCTGGCAGCAATAACATCCATATATATATATATATATATATTATTTTCTGGTGGATTTTCATAGGTGGGGCCCACATCAGGAGGATCCACTCCGCCGGTTGGGTTCTCGGGCTCGAGAGAAGCCTAATAAGCCTGATATTCGATATATTTTGATGTACAGAGACATCACAGCGGGCCCTAATAGTCTATATCACCCAAAACCACTACTTTCTACAATATGGCCTGCCAGAGATTCAGATTGGCTTCATTTTTCGGTTCAACGCCTAAAATGGGCTGAGAAATAGGGTGAACGGTGTGGATATAATAGCTACATTATGTGGATCCCACTGTCCATGTGTGGACAACATGGAATAAAACACTTACATTGCAGCGGTCCCCACCGTCCAGACCACTGGACGGTGTGGATCCAAAATACAATTGGGGTCCATGTCCAGATGGACGGTGGACGAAACCCATGCATCTGGTGGGTCCCACGTGTAGCCCACCAGATATATGTATATATATTAATATATATATATATATTATTTTATTTTATTGTTATTATATTATATATATTTTTTATCAAACGTCCGGCCTCTGGACGTTCATTGATGGACAGTCTGGATATAAATCCATGTGGTACCCATAGAACTTGTTGATGTTACCACAACTACAACAGTTGTATTGCTGGTGGGGACCACGTAGATGGACGGTCTAGATATAACACGTACCCATGATTAGGCCCACATAGCTGTTGACATCCACATGGTAGCTGCATAGCTGGTAGGAGGTACTCCAGCCAATCGACTTCCCACCGTCTAGAGATTGGACGATGAGGATACAACACATCCATCATGGTAGGCCCCACATGTCCAGCTTATGGATGGTGTAGATTTCACACATACATCAAGGTGGTTGCAACAGGGAAAAAAGTGAGAGAGAGAGAGAGAGAGACACATGCTATGGGGTGGCCCGCCACTATGGGCCCTCCCTTCCATGCATTATAAGACATACATTAAGTGGGTCCCATTATATGTGGGCCTAACAATTAAAATCAATAGTGGAGATCCCTTTCCACCAAACAAAATGCATGGTTTAGGTGACCTTTCACAATGGTAAAATAAACATCATGATGGGGTCTATGGAGAATGGCCCCATTATGGGATGATCATATGAATCATGATGGGCCATCGGCCACCCCTAGGGTCCAAAGTGAGATCCATACCATCGATCAGTAGGCCCCCACTTGGCCCATCATCAAAACACAATCTAACCTACAAATCACCCATCGTTTTCTCTTCTTCTTGGTTCCTTGGAAAGCTAAGCTCCTTGGCTTCTTCTTTGATGGTGGAAGATGAGAATTGAAGGGTTGGATTAAGAGGTTTGAGGGTAGGAAGTGGGCCACACCTAGGTTCTTCCTCCTTGGGAAGCTTGGATGTCCACACCTCTCTTGGTTGCTTGGGATAGGTGGAGAGAGATAGAGAGAGAGAGAGAGAGAGGGTGGCTGTAAGAGTGATGGGTTGTGAGTGATGGGTGTGAGTGACATGAGGGTTGACTTACGTAGGTTACTTGTCTTGGGGAGAAAGAAGGCATGGAGTAGAGATGGGTTGTGTATTTGATTGATTGATTGATTGATTTGAAAGGTGGGTAGAGAGTCTCTCGGAATTCACAATGCGCGGCATTTTCCTCGAAATAAACACAGGCCCACAACTCTTAGCCTAGGTATTACATCGATGCATAAGATATGGCGTTGGAGCCGCGGAAATGGCACGGTCGCTAAGGTACAAGTCTCGGGTCGAGTCAACTGAGATATATGGGATGCGACTTAAGGTCACGTGAAAACGTCAATTATTGGTCGTGGTTTGCCAAAATTCAATAGGGAGGATCACGGGAGTCTAAGGAATGGTACGGAATAGGATACGGGCCTTACATTCACCTTAAAACCTTATACGGTTGTGATTTTAGAAGGGCTATCACAAACTAAAACCCCACACTGAGATTTTCTAGCTATCTCAATTAAAACCAACACATGAGATTTTTGGGCTATCTCAAAGAAACCAAAATACAAAGAATAAAATTGTACTTATCTTCTCTTTGAAGACATTTTTGATGTAGCCTGTAGAACCAATTCGCTTAAAGTAGAATGTTTAATGTCCAGTAACACAAACAAGGGTTCTAGGTTTTAGATTGATTTTAAATTAATTTAAACCAAAGGCTACTTGTTTAAATTTCTCAAGATCTAAAAGAAGAGCAATTACTCTCTTTAAAGAATAAGATTCATGAAAAGTGATTCAAGAATTAAAATCAAAAGCTATATAAACAAAATATTAAAATACCATGCAATAGCTTGAAGATAGCGGGGACTTCTTTCTCTCTTGGTGAAGGCTTTTCTTAACTTGAATGAGTAATTTCGGAAGAGAAGGCCTCTATTTATAATTAGAAATGTTGTTGCTTCGACTCGTCTAAGGTTTCCTTTGACTTGTCTAAGATCTAATAAAATTTTAAATTTTGGGCACGATCGGATAAAACTATTCTTCGATTGGTCAAAGGTTCTGCTCGACTAGTCAAGGACCCTGCTCGACTGGTCGAGCATAGGCTTCGACTAGTCGAGGGAGCTAAAATATGGTTACCAGACTTCAAGTCAAGTGACCCTCGACTGGTCGAAGGTCCCTCTTCGACTAGTCGAGAAAGCACTAGAAATATCCATTTTTTTTATTTCAAACTTGGACTGGTCGAATATTATCTTAGATTGGTCGAGCCACAACTTAGACTAGTCGAATAAAAGACTAGACTAGTTGAACTTAAACCTAACCAAAGTATATAAACCCATATAAGTTTGTCTTTTAAAAGCACCTAAGTCTAAGATCTATTATACTTGAGAAAACTGGACATTGAAGTGTAAAGCTTGAATCTTCTTCTTGAATCTTCAATAAAGCATAGTTGATCTTATACTTGAAGTGGAATCAAAGGTGGAGCTTGATCTTCTAATATAAGTATAGTAGAACTTGAACTCATTTTATCTTGAACTTTCCAAATTCATGACTTGTACTTAAGCTTGCACTTTCCAACTTCATTACCTGTACTTGAAGGTGAACTTTCCATTTTCTTGATTCACTTGAAGGTGAACTTTCCATCTTAATTCACTTGAACGTGAACTATATCATAAGCTATTTTGTCTCATCAAAATTTGATAAACAAAAGTGTGTTTTATATATTATAGCACTTACAATTTCCCCCTTTGTCAAATTCATGAGAAAACACTTATCATAACAACATCCATACTGTCAGCTTGATTTCTATGTTTGTAAAAGATGCAGCTTTATTGAATCAGCAAAATTTACTCCCCATCCTTGTGAGATTATCCTGTGTTATGACAAAAAAAAATACTCCCCCTCAATGTGAGATTATCCTATGTTATGACATAATAATACATTTCCAACACAAAACTCCCAACAACCATCCACATATCAATTTATCAATATTCAATATAATGCATAAGTCATTGAATCTACTTATTAAATTAGTAATCTCTCCCCCTTTTGTCACAAAATGACAAAGGGAAGAATACACATGTGAGAAAATTCTATAAATCATAGGCAAAATAGTAGACCAATAAGAGGAAATTGCATAGAGAATGGTAATTAGGAGTTAACATCAAGTCATCAGCAAGGATATAAGGAGTATGAGAGAGTTATCATCCAATACACATAGTATAAAGTTATATAATCAAAAAATAAAATGACAGCAATCTAATTAGATCCAGAAGAGGATGGAGGAGGTATAGATGGGTCGATCTGGTGAAGTCCTCTAGTAATGCGATGAAAGTATTTACGTATATACTTCATTAAAGATTTATGACTTTCAACCAGATTGTCCCATGTACCTTCAACTCAACAACCTTTTCTTCTAAAGACTTAAGCTGATCATTAACCTGAGATGATTGATACTCAGGATCAGCTTCATCATCTAATTCCAGTTCTGCAAAAATATCATCCATAGAGGTGTCCTTTGGCAATGGCTCTTCTTCCTCTTCAACATCGTCTTCATGTCTTTGACCAGGGAGGTATAACAAGTTCATCTTGTGAATATTCGTATTACCACAACGTTGTAATGATTAGCAAGACTTGTCATGAGATATGCAAATGGTATGGAACCATGACCCGGATGAATACGAAATTGGATAATCAAGTAGAAAATTAGTGAGGGAAGACAAAGAGGTATGCCATATGTGTAAGTGTTATGTTGTAAATCTAGCACCCTGTACTGTCAAATTTTGTTGTGCCAAAACACTTCGGAATGTTCAACTTTTTTGATAGATGGAATGTTCACCTTCAAGTTCAAATAGATGAAAAGTTCACCTTCATTCGAAGATGAGCTTTATGTTATCCACATTGACATTTAGTGTGCCACAATTATGCATGTTCAACTACGAGAACAAGTTGAAGCACTCAAGTCCAAGTACACTATCTCAAGCTCAAGTTCGAGTGCATCACATGCTCAAGCTCAAGTTCAAGCTCAAATACATTTGATCAAGCTTAAGTCTTAAGTCACATGCTCAAGACACAAGTTCGAGACACAAAACTCAAGTATACGAGGTCAAGCTTTATGTGCTTCAAAGCTTCATGTGAGTATTGAAATTGAAGCGACCGATGTTTCAATTTCAATACTCACATTGAAGGTATACATTACCCTATAAAGACCTTAGGATTAGGTCATTAACATTGCATATTTAGTTTGGGTCATAGTACTTATTTTATGCTTTGCTTCTACTAGTCCTAGTCATTGTTCGACTAGTCTAGGCATTGGCTCGACCAGTCCAAGGTTTTTCTCGACCAGTCCAGAACTTTACTCAAAAAATTGGATAAGGTTGTTTGGTCTTCGACCAGTCGAGTACCCTGCTCGACCGGTGGTGAAGACCTACTTGACCAGTCGAGTAGCGCTTGACTCAAATTCCAACAACGCTAATTTAATTCACTCCACCAGTCAAGTGCTGTGCTCGACCAGTCGAGCGAGCCACTTAACTAGTCGAGAATCTGCTTTATCCGATCGCGCCAGAAAATTTGAAAGTTGGTTCTGCCAAGACCGGTCAAACCGAACCTTAGACCAGTCGAGGGAACCGAATTACAACCTATAAATAGAGGACATTTCTCAGATCTTTTCATCAATTCCAAGCCAATTCAAGCCATCACTCTAAGATATTAGTCCCCACTATTGTGAAACTATTGTGAGGTACTTATAATCATTTTAAATAGCCTTTTGGTTTCTTAATTTCTTGATCTCTTGTGATTCCATTCTATTTGATGTAAAGGGATTTTTTTTAATCCTTTGAGAGATCCAAGAAATTGAATCCAAGTAGCATAAGGTTGGATTTAATTTAAAACACATCTAGACCTAGAACTCCTTCATTTGTGAGATTGAACATTGAACATCTTCATCTACAAATAAGCAGTTCTAATGGCTACATCGAAGATCATTATTCAGATAAGTATATTTCATTTATTATATTGTGGTTTGTAAGATTGCCAGAAAATCTTTCATTTTGGTTTTGACTAGATAGCCAGAGAATCTCAGCGTTTGGGGTTTTTAATTGTAATAGCCCATTGAAAACACAATTGTAAAGATTTTAAGGTGAACCTTGGAAAACCTACTTTCTTAGTGAAAGCCAATATCCCTTGGGTTGTGGATATTGGGAGTGGAGTAGGGTGCCTGTTTTAGAACAATTAGTGTACACCTGAACCACTATAATTCTCGGAGTTTGGATGATGATGATGGTGATGTATGTGATGTGCTGAATATTGTATTTATTTTCATGTACATGTGGTGAATGTTGTAATAGTCTGATTTATTTCCTTTGCCTTTATATCGGTTTGAGTTTTTAATACTTTCCAACGTTCTATAAATCAGGTTGTCCTACTATAAGCCATTGGTTTTTGGTGCAAGGTTGTACTTAGAACAATGTTTGTATCAACCTATCAATACTTGTGCATTTGAGGTTGTTTTAGATTTCTACTATCTGAGTTATCTTTCCGCATTTATTTTTTATTTGTCACCCCTCCTCTAGGACTTGGGGCTCACCCTTTTCAAGTGGTATCAAAGCCTTATAGTTCTTTCCATTGGATTAATTTCCTAAACTAAGAGATCTCGAGCTCCTAATATGTCAAAATTTAATAGCCTCTCTATCACTAGGCCACCACCTTTTGATGGCTCCAATTATGCTTATTGGAAAGCCAAGAAGAGGATCTTTTTGAGGTCCATCGATGAGAGCGTGTGGCAAGCCATAGTGACTAGATGGAACCCACCGATGTCTGAAGTTCTAGGCACCGATGGGATAAAGTCCGTTAAAGAAACACTGTATTATATGTGAACTACTCTTCAGAAAAATGAGAGCAGTGCCAATGCCAAAGTTTTAAATGCAATCACTTGTGCACTATCACCAGATGAGTTCAAAAGAATTATATATTGCGATACTGCAAAACAAGCCTCAGATATCTTAGAAATGACACACAAGGGTACGACTATTGTCAAAAAGTCAAAACTTCAGATCCTCACCACTAGGTTTGAAGAAATACATTTGGAAGAGAGTGAATCATTCATGGACTTTTATATAAAATTGAATGACATAGTCAACTCAATGTGGGGTCTTAGAGATAGCATCCTAGAAAGCAAAGTTTATGCAAAGATATTGCGATCACTTCCTGAGAGATTCAATTCCAAGGTGATAGCCATTCAGGAACTGAGAGACACAGATAATATGAGGGTGAAAGAGCTTGTTAGTTGTCTACAAACCTACGAGTTAAATTTCAAGGCCCCAAAAGGTAAGTCTATAGCCTTTAAATCATCTAAATGTATTTCTCAAGATAATATTAATAATTCTAATTATGAAAACTCAGAGGATGATATGGCCTTATTAGCCAAGAATTTTATAAGATTTTCAAAACTAAAAAGAGAGTTGATTTTTAAAAATCCTCTGAGAAGAAAAAGGGTAAATCTAAAAATTAGAAATCACTAAAAGACAGTCAATGCTTCAATTGCCATGAATACGGGCATCTGGCGAATAAGTGTCCAAAGAGGGATAAACCAAAGAAGGAAGGCATGTTGGCCACATGGGATGAATCGTCCTGCTCTGAAGCCTCTTCTGAGTCGGATGAATCAGAACTCGAGTCTACTAGTGAGGTCAAGGCCTTAATGACTCTTGCCAGAGTCACTTCCACAGATAGTTGTGATACATCAAAATATGAAAATCTGAGGAGTGACCCTAAAAATGAAGATGATCTTTAGGATGCCTACAATGCCCTATACAGGGAAAGTTGTAAGATTGCTATCAAACTTAAACTGCAAAATGAAAAGTTTCTAAAATTAAAAAAGGATTTTGAAAACTTAGTTTTAGAAAAGTCGCATATTTCTGATTATTTTGAAAATACTAAATGTGATTTAAATTTCAAAACATCTCAACTTGAAAACTGAAAATCAGAAAATGAGAAACTAAAAATGGAAGTCTCTTCCATCTTGAGTTCAAAGGATACTTGGAGGTATGCCTAGGGAGACCCTAAACTAGAAAAATTACTAACCGGATCAAGAAAGTGTGGAGATAGATTGAGTTTGGGCTATGATAAAAAAATACCTCTAAAAAATAAGATTACAACTCCTAAGTTTGTTAAAGGAGATCCTCCAACTCAAAAGGGAAAAGCTTAAATCAAAACAGTTTTAAAAATCCTAAAACTTTTCAATCTATCAAAACTAATGTCAACCATATCAGTTTTAGAAATCAAAATTATAACCCCTTAGCTGAGAAGATTGTGGACTTACTCAAGGAGCTTCTGAAATCTAACTCGAATGTGAGAGTTGATAACAGTTACATACGAATGAAAACCAACAGTGCTCCAAAACCCAAAATGATAATGAAATGGATCCCTAAGGTTACATGTTTTGTTGTCCACATTGCTTTCAAGGCTTTGAGTCAATCAAAGTGTTACCTAGAAAGTGGTTGCTCTAGACATGTGACAAGTGACAGAGATTTGTTCACCAACTATAAAGAATTGACTGACGGTTCAGTCATATTTGGTGACAGAAGCAACTGTAAAATTATTGGCCAAGGTACGATTTAACTTTTCATCTTCCTCCTTTTGAAAATGTTTCATTCGTAGAAGGTCTTAAGCATAATCTTTTAAGTATTTCACAAATCTGTGATAATAAACAATGTCAAATTCACTAATCAAGGATGTGAGATCTCTAATGAGAATGGTTATGTGATATTGAATGGTTGAAGAACATATGGGAATTATTATATTGTAAATAATTCTAGCTCGTCTAAATTATCTTGTTACATGGTTCAAGTCAATGAGATCGAATTATGGCACAAACGCCTTGGACATCTAAACTACCGAAATTTATATAGACTGAGCAAGACCGATCTAATAAGAGATCTACCCAAATTGAAGAAAATGGACAAAATTTGTGGCGAATGTCAAATCGGGAAACAAACAAGGAGTAGTTGCAAGAAAGTAAACTCCTTTGCCACATCTAAACCTCTTGAACTCCTCCACATGGATCTTGTTGGACCAACTAGAACGGAGAGTCAAGGTGGAAAGAAATACTTTCTGGTAATTGTGGATGACTTTACTAGATATATATGGGTAGCTTTCATGAGAGAAAAGTCTAAAACTCTCGATGAAGTAAAAAAGGATACTTAAGCATTTCAAATTGAAAAGGAAATGAATATTCTAAAATCCGAAGTGACCATGGATTGGAGTTTGAGAATAGCAATTTTGAGAAGTTCTATAGCAATCACGGAATATCACATGAGTTTTTTATACCTAAGACGCTTCAACAAAATGGGGTTGTTGAAAGGAAAAACCGCGTGCTTCAAGAAATGACTAATGTTACGTTAAATAACATGAAGTTACCTAAAAATTTATGGGCTGAAGCTGTGAACACTGCATGCTATATAATAAACCGCATTTATATAAGAAAATCAAAAGATAAAACAACATATGAATTATGGTTTAACAAGAAGCCCACAGTTAAATACTTTTGAGTTTTTGGCAGTAAGTGTTATATTTTATGTGACTGCAAAAATTTAGGGAAGTTCGACACTAAAAGTGACATCGGGATTTTCCTAGGGTATGCTTTATATAGTCGAGCATATCATATTCTCAACAAGAGAATTGGTGTCATTCAAGAATCTATAAATATGGTTATTGATGATCACCTGAATACACTGTCTATAAGTTCAGAAGATGATGAAGTCAATATAATAGACAAACCTGACTCCTCATCTAGTCAAATCAACACTGAACTTCGATCAGTTAAAGACCATCCTATTAATCAAATACTAGGTAACCCTCTCACTGGTGTGCGTTCATGAAAATAATTAGAAAACATATGTAATTATATGTGTTTTATTCCTAAATTGAGCCAGCCAATATAAAAGAGGCGCTTGCTGATGAAAACTGGATAGTAGCCATGAAAGATGAACTGAACCAATTCATTCCTAGGGTATGCTCTATATAGTCGAGCGTATCATATTCTCAACAAGAGAATTGGTGTCATTCAAGAATCCATAAATATGGTTATTGATGATCACCTGAATACACTGTCTATAAGTTCAAAAGATGATGAAGTCAATATAATAGACAAACCTGACTCCTCATCTAGTCAAATCAACACTGAACTTCGATCAGTTAAAGACCATCCTATTAATCAAATACTAGGTAACCCTCTCACTGGTGTGCGTACACGAAAATAATTAGAAAACATATGTAATTATATGTGTTTTATTTTTAAATTGAGCCAGCCAATATAAAAGAGGCGCTTGCTGATGAAAACTGGATGGTAGCCATGAAAGATGAACTGAACCAATTCATTAGAAATGATGTGTGGTATTTGGTTCCTAGACCAGCTGATAAACATATCATTGGAACCAAGTGGATCTTTAAAAATAAAACTAATGAGTTAGGGAATATCATAAGAAATAAGACAAGACTGGTTGTACAAAGGTACACAAAGATAGAAGGGATCGATTATGATGAGACCTTTACCCCAGTAGCTCGCCTTGAATCCATCGGATTATTCATATCCATTACATGTTTCAAAAAGTTTAAAATTTATCAAATAGATGTCAAGAGTGCTTTCTTGAACAGTGATTTACATGAAGAAGTTTATGTAGAATAATCAAAGGGTTTTAAAGACTCTAAACACACTAATCATGTGTATCGCCTGAAAAATACACTCTATGGTTTAAAACAAGCTCCCAGGGCATGGTATGAGAAACTGACTAAGTTTTTACTAAGTCATAACTTCGTTACGGGGAGTGTTGATAAAACTTTGTTTATTAAGAAAAATAATGAACACATACATATAATGTAGATATATGTTGATGACATTATCTATGGCTCTACATGTTCTAACCTGTCTACTGACTTTGTAGAGTTGATGAAGTCCAAGTTCGAAATGAGCAAGGTTGGAGAACTAAATTACTTCCTAGGTCTACAAGTGAAACCATTTAAAGATGGTATTTTCATTTCTCAAACCAAGTATGCTCTAAACTTGGTTAAGAAGTTTGGTTTTGAAAGTGGTAAGCACTTTGATTCTCCTATGAGTATAACTCTTAAGCTTTATAAAGATGCATCAGGTAAGAGCGTAGATCCTCGGTTGTATCGCAGTATGATTGGTAGTTTGTTATATTTAACTGCGAGTCGACCAGATATTTCATTTAATGTAGGTATTTGTGCAAGATATCAATCAGATCCTTAGGAATCGTACCTGATTTCTGTCAAGAGGCTTATTATGTATGTCGCAAGTACAGTAAATTTAAGTCTATGGTATCCACATGATACTAATGTTCAATTAGCAGGATACTCAGATGTTGACTGGGCTGGGAATATAGACAATAGAAAATCCACTAGTGGTGGTTGCTTTTATGTCGGGAACTGTTTGGTTTCCTGGCTTAGCAAGAAATAAAGTTCCATATCCCTATCCATAGCTGAGGCTGAATATATCGCAGCCGAAAATGCTTGTACTCAGCTTGTGTGGATAAAAAGAATGTTAAACGATTACGGCATTGCACAAGACATAATGATTCTATATTACGATAACTCTACTGTAATTAATATCTCTAAGAATCCCATCCAGCATTCCCATACAAAACATATTGACATTCAGTATCATTATATTCAGGAATTAGTAGAAGAAAAAGTTATTTCATTGGACTATGAGCAGACTGAAAATCAACTTGCTGACATATTCACCAAACCACTTAACAGAAACAAATTTTCTAAATTAAAATTGGATATTGGTATGTGTAATTCTACTTGAGATTTTCATGATTACATGCTTGTATTTTTATATATTTTTTTGTAATTTATTTTTATTTTAAAATTATAAAAATATGTAAATTTTTGTGCACTCACGACCAGTCGAGCACATACTCGACCAGTCGTGGCACGACTAGTCGAACATGTACTCGAGCAGTCGTGGTGCATGGGCCAACACCCCTTTTTAGAGTGAGAAAGTCATTTTTTTCCAAACAACTCATCTTCCTCACTCGGCTCTTCTTCGACCCGTCGAACCCACCTTCAATTACTATTTGGTATGTGCATCATTTTCATTTTTCTTTCAGATTTAGGTTATTTGATTATCATTTAGCTTGATTCTTGCCTTTATTTCAAGCTTCTTTGTGATTTCCTTGGAGTTTTAGGGTAAAATCTATTGGGTTTGAAACCCTTAATCCTTTTTTGCATTTTCTTGTTTACTCTTGCAATGGAAGGTAGACCAAAGAAGAAACCTACCAGAGCATCTTCTTCTCGTTCCATTTCGGTGCGTACTATTTGATCACCTGAAGAGGACCCAAAATATGTGTAGGATATTTGTCACCGCAAGATAATTATTAAGCGGACCATCAATGCAAACCATCTTGTTCAATTCGACATTATTACCCTCATTGTTACTGTAGGATGGGATAACATTCTAAATTGGAGAGGACTGGCATACCGTTCCATTGCACAAGCAATGTATGCGTGTATAGGTGATGTTTACATTGAAGATTTGACCATCATTATCATGTTTAAAGAAGGTTCATATAAAGTAGATCATCACTTAATTTCTGGGTTGATGAGCATTCAAGTGAATGATGAAGGCATTCCTATTCCGACATTGGCTGAAAGATTGAATGAGTCAGAAAAACATTCGTTAACCAGAAATTTATGCAACATGGACTCAGAATGGAGTTTCGGGAATGCGCTCCTGGCCAACCAGATGTTGCCTAGATAAAGAGTATTACATCGTATATTTATTTCCAATGTTTACCCTAGATCTGGTAACAAGGCCGAACTGACTACCTTTATGGTGCATATTTTCATTCTGTTGTGTCTGGCATTCCGGTGTGTCTTCCTTCATTAATCTGTTATTTCATTATCTAATTTTGACTTCATCTAGGGCATAATGATATTCCATTTACTTATTTAATGACCACCCATGCTTTACACTGTTATGTGGTCATGCCATCTGGAGAAGCTCTTACTTCTCATCTTTCATTCAATAATTCAAATATCAACAAGATGAATTTGAAGTTAGCACCTAGTCAAATAGATAGGGGTGCTAGAGAAGTTAGAGAAGAAGTTGGAGAGGAATATGCGTTGTGTAACACCCTGTCTATTCCGTACCAATTTCTATGCATACGTGCACAATGATCGACACCCTTAGCTAGACTTGGATTAGCCATTCATAGTATACACCTAACTGACCGGGACCCCAAGACCTTGAAACCTATCTCATATCAATCGCCCCGTCGCTGCGATCGCATAGGTACCACCCGTACATATGCGTAAGGCACCATGTACTCCATTCCACACATGTGCACAACGCATGTTATACACACATGCACATGCCACACATGGGTGAGAGAATCTCTACCCATGTGTGTGATGTCACACACCCATACCCCTCCCTCTCTCATGCACACCTCAAGTCAACTCTTTTCCATGCCACACCTTAAACATGACATCATCACACCATGTCATCCTATACTACTTTAACCCACCATTAATTACAAATCATAAACTAATTTTCATAATCCCAGCCTAAGCTAATATTAATCACATTAGCCTAACTTAACCAAATTTTTATCAATTTCTCTACAAATACTCCTCGATCCCTTAACATTTCACCATTTTTCTACACATGTGAGAGAGAGAGGAGTTAGCTTGGTGGGCCATCAACCCCATCCCTTCTATCCATCTCAACTGTCCATCTAATCCATCAAGGTGAGTACACCCACCCTACTTATTCTTATTTTGTTTTTGTTGTGTACTTATGTATGGTGGAGATGACGTTGATGATAATGATGTGACCAACGGTGTGGATGTATAGGAGAATACATATAAAAAGATGATTTAATAGTTGTGATGATATGATGATAATGATACTATCAATGGTGTGGATGCATAGGAAATATATGTATATAAAATTATATTGTTCTAGACTTCTTGTGGGACCCATTGATAGTGGGCCCCACCAAAATATTTCTATGTCATCCAAACTGTCCAAGAATGGCCCTTTTGGGCTGGCCTAACTCTCACACACACATACATCCATATGCACATGTGCACACCACACCCAAATAAATAAATAAATAAGTAAATTAAAATAAATAAAAAAATAACATGAGGAGTGGACATTGTTGCTGCCAGCATCCAGAGGACGCTGCAACAAGCAGCATCCCTGTTGCTACTTGAAAGGTAAGAGCGAAGGGGTTGTAGGTCCCTAATGGGCCCTACCCTTGATGTATGTATCCGATCCACACCATCCATTCTATTTTCCAGCTCATTTTAGGCATTGAGCCAAAAAATGAAGCCAATCCAAATCTCTGGTAGGCCACACCATCAAAAATATTGTTTTAATAGTGATAATCTGTTAGGGCTCGCTATAATGTTTCTGTACATCAAAAATATCAAACATTAGGCTTATTAAAGCTGTCACGAGCTTGGGAATCTTATAGATGGAGTTTATTTTCTTGATGTGGGCCCCACCTACAAAATATGATGAAAAAAATAAAAAATAAAATAAAATCAACAGCATTGGACGTTGTTGTTGTCAACGTCTGACGCTGCAGCAAGCAGCGTCCTGCTGCTGATGCTGGAAGGAAGTGAGCCCCACCATAGGCCCCACCATGATGCGTGTCGAGCATCTACACCATGCATTTTGATGAGTCCCCTTTAAAAATGGGTCACCCCAAAAAATCAGCTGTACATGGAACTCAGGTGGCCCACATCATTAAAAATATAAATAAATAAAAATAAAATACAAAAAAATAGGAATCCAATCAAGAGGTATGTGTTGTATCCAAACTGTCCATTCATTTATCGAGTTTGTCTTAAGCTTGAGAAAAAAAAAGATAGATCTAACTATCAAGTGGGCCACACTACAAAAGCACCAGGATTGAACGTCTACCATTGGAACCCTTTTTGGGTCATAGAAGTTTTGGACCAATATGAAATTAGCTTTTCCCCTTAATTTAGGTCTCTGTGACCTTATGTACAGATTGGATGGAAAGTAAACATTAAGGTGGGCAATGTAAACTATTTAATGGTGAAATAATTATCTCCACTACTATTTGTGGTGAGGTCCAGATAATCTTTGGATATGATTCATTTTTGGATAATGATATAAAATGATCTCTAAAATAAATAAATAAATAAATAAAAATAAGAATAAAAATAGATGAACTCTGTATATGTAATAAATACATCACTTTGGGACCCATGTAACTTTGATCTCCTTGAACCGTTCATACAACTCGGAGCTCAAGTATATAAAAGCACTTGTAGGGTCCACCTGAAATTTTGATGCATCTGAAACTTGGTTTGACCCCTTAACCGAGTGGGACACACATAATAAATGGGCTGGATTCATGGACCACATCTCCGTGGGCCCAACAAATGATTATGAATATTTAATGGAGGGTAGCCCTCTCAACTTGTGTGTGGTATGTCCCACTTTGATGTAAGTGTTATGCCACTTACTCCACCATGGCTATGACATGATATATATTTAAGATCCTCACTATTTATCTATTTTATCAACCCTTTTGATGGTATGTTACCATGAATCAGGCCCTTCCAATGATTAGATAGCTGTACATTATGAAATAATGTAAATTGAACTCTCATCACAAAAAAATTATTATGGGCCATCCTAATGATGTATTAGGTATTTAACCAATCTAGCCCATGTACCAGGTCCCCTTTAAGGCATTGTCCTAAAGATTAGTCAATCCAACCTGAATTGGACCATACAATACAAGGCGGTGAAAATAAGTACTTAACTATTGAATCCAACCTAAGACCACCATGGTGTATCTATTTAATCCATGCAGACCATCCACTTCCTCATATGATTTTAGGATTTTGACTAAAATCAAAGCAGACCTAAGTCTTAAGTGGGTCACACACAACTCAACTTCATGGGAAATCCCCATGGACTCCACTACATAGGACCCATTGTGAATTCCATTGATGTGTGGGCCCAAGAATGTTAAGGCCCATTTTAAGTGAATGCCATGTGGACCCATTAGCGATAGCCTTGTTTGGGCCAACCATTGGGCCTCTTCGACAAGAGTATGTAATCTCCATGTGTTGAATATATGATAAACTGGTATTGTAATTTTTAAAGTAATGATGATTAATCCTTTAAATGGGCTGATTATGGACAACCCTTGATCACTTGGCACTTTGGTTAGTGTGCGGGCCCTAGTAATAAGATCATGTGATTTGTGTTTAAACCTTTAAACATATTTAATTATAACAATATGTAGACTCTAGTGGTGTGAGGGTGTGATGTACTTGTTTGGCCCATTAATCATGTGGGTATTTGATGTATATATAGCCACCTAATCATAGGCAATGGTGGAGTTTATGTAGTATATGTAGTTATCTAACTGTATGAATATGAAATACGTACAAGGCCACCTAACTGTATGAAATCAAGTGGCATTGATGGCCATTCAACAACGTAGGTTTGTGCTTATCGATATAAATACTGCCACTTGAATCACATATGACCAGGTTGTGCACTAAACTAAATGTGATGTAGGGTTATGTTACCCAAGCTAATGCTGTCAAGGTCCTGGATTCTATGCGATGTGATCCCTAAACCGTAAATGGTATGATGAAATGTGGCTCTTGGCCCTTAAACATGCGACACCGAATATGAGTTGTTAACTATGTGACGTGAGAAGTGGTTGCAGTATAAGACTTATCATTATTGGTGTAGCCTTGTATTTGTATGTAGGATTATGATTGCTCAATTGTGTTTGGATATGTTGAAATGTGGACACTAGATCATGATAGTAATCGTATTCATACTAAACTATGTGAAATTGTGGTACTTACCACCAGACCATGTGAAAGTTTAGTAAAGCGATTATCCCATTATGTAAGCTATGATGTAATGAAAATACATAACTATCCAACCTCAAGTCCCTTATTATGACTAGTAGAGTGTCATTTGTGTGGCCACTTAACCATATGGACTTCTAGAAATGGAGCGGCCATATGTCCACGTGGGCATATGAGAATTGTGTGATTACTCAGACTCGTGAACTATGCTGATGGTGTAACCTCTCAGGTATGTGAATTTAGGATGTTTGTTAAATTGATTATGGATCTTACCTTGATGTAAGCATTGCATATTTCACCATTTATCTATTAGGCTAGCTAATTTTAGAACATGGAACAACACACGTGAAGATGAAGTTCACTACATTATATGAGTTTTGCCAGCACCATTCATCCTATGGCTCATTTACTATATGTTATGTCTAAGCCTTTCATCTCATAACCACTTGGTGCATGTACTTTATGTCACCACTACTCATTAACCATAAGGCCCAGTTAGGGTATAACCATGTGGTCCCAATAGAAGAAAATCATATTGGGCCAAAGCCACCAATGGAACATTTATCTTACGAAGGATATGTGTAACTCTTATTACTATTAATGCTCGTGATTATGATAGTTATGGATGATATTAGTGATGTCAGTAATTGTGGTTAATAGAAACATGTGATTTAATACTTGATTAATGTTGTTCCACTCCCTAGCATACTAAATTCATCTACTTATCCATGTTGATATTGATCATACTCATGTACCATGGAATGATGGTATGTGCAAGTGTACTTTAATACATTTGTTCATGTGTAAGATATGTCCTCTTTAGTTTAGTCACATGGCCATGGATTGATATAATTGATAGTGACACATGATGATTGTATGTCATTTTTGGCTTAAAGGTTAAGCAGGCCCTAAACTCATGGCATTATATGCATACCACATGCACTTGAACGTATGTCTTATCATAATTGCTTGAATTCACGCACAATCATGGCATATATGTTGATCGAAATACCACAGTCATGCTGTATAACATGAGTTGGATCTTGATGATGAAATGTGCATCTATGATAATGATTTGGGTTATCTATGAAAATGAACGGGACACCGAAAGTGTGGAAATAGTAGGGGATGATGTGCCCCTTGGGTTGAAAGTCCTTAAACCCCTATGCTAGCTAGGGTTGCCTCACTGTCGGGCCGAGTGGACACATGGGTCATGGATTTGACTCCCACTATCAAGGTCGGGTTGAGAAGAGGTGGGTCTAACCTGCTTAAGGGCTGAGCTGCAAATAGGGACCGGTCTGACTCGCCGGCGAGAAGAAGCGCGAATGAAGTCTGCTACTGACATGTCGGGTAGAAGTCCACTACAGGGTGGGTATGAGAGGTCGATTGCTAGTGTCTGGTGCATTGGTGTTGACCACGGTGTTTCCCATGATATAAAGTTGGTGGAAGTCCACCACAAGGCGGGTATGCAAGGTCGATAACTACTGTCTGGTGCACGAGTGTCGACCATGGTGCTTCCTGAGAGATACAGTTATGATATGGTGTGACAATATGATGATGATGATATGATTACGGATGTGTGTAATACAATTATGGTTGTGGTATAGGAGAAATGAAAATATGACTTAGTAATGCTGGTAGCATTGATTCAGAGTATTACTATGATGCATATGTATTACATTGGCATTGGCATCATACCTTACGTACTAGACGCCTTTCACCACACATGATTTCTTCATGGCATATTTATCTTGCTTACATGTAGGACACACTGCACACACGAGTGTACTCACTAGGCTTTTTGCCTAAGCTTCCTATTTCCCATTTTTTCAAGGCTAGAGTAGCTTGGAAGACTTAGCTTTCTCGATGCATTGCATCTATTTTTCAATTTGCCAATGTTGACATTATGTAGCTTTTAAAGAGCATTGTACTTGTATCCATCAGGATTTATAATGGAGAGTGTTGCTTGGTATTTTGATCATGGATCTTTATGCTCAGGTATTATTATATGTCTATAAAAAAACAATCAAAAATCTTCCTTGTGGTGCGTCGAACTCGGGACTTGGTGTATGGAAGTCGAGTTCCGGATTCAGGGCATCACGAAAGCTGTCCATCCCTGGATTTGGGGCGTGACATGCTGCCAACTGACGCTTATATGGATGATATTTTTAATGAATTGGAATCTGATGACATTGAGGCTGATCCTGATTTTCAGCCTTCTGATTTTGATGAGCGCCTTCACTCATTGGAAGAGAAGGTGGATGGACTAAAAATTTCCAAAATCAAATGAAGTATATGCATAAGTATTTTAGACACATAAATAAGTTATTACACCAGATTGATCCATCTATTCCACCTCCTTCTTCATCTAGTTCTGATTAGATCTCTTTCTTTTGTTGGACTTGTATTAATTGCTTAACTTTACTCTTCTTGGTGACTCTTATATTTGGATATGATTAACTGTGTGTGATGTAGATACTCTATTCTATTATGTTTTAATTTGCTAACTTTCATACTCTTTCCTACTCTCTTCACATATTTAGTACCACATTCACATATTTTTCATCTTTTCTTCCTTTGTCATTTTGTGACAAAAAGGGATAGAAATTGGGGTAGTATATGATTGCTTATTGCTTAATCTGTTTGTTATTATGTTTTTATGAGGTTCTAGAGTGGATGTAGAGATGTGGATATGCGTGTGCCATTGTGAATTTTTTTTTTTGGATATGTATATGTATATCTTAATACAAGTCTCTATTGAACTTAAGTTAAGGGGGAGTTGTGATTGTTGGATTTAATGTGAACTGAGTGAATTTGTGTATTATAATAGGTTAATCTTCTGTAAGTTGGTTTTGTCACAAATTTGACAAAGGGGGAGATTGTAAGTGTTATGTTGTAAATCTAGCATCCTGTATTGTCAAATTTTGTTGTGCCAAAACACTTTGGAATGTTTGACTTGTTTTAATAGATGGAATGTTCACCTTCAAGTTCAAATAGATGAAAAGTTCACCTTCATTCGAAGATGAGCTTCATGTTATCTACATCGACATTTAGTATGCTACAATTATGCATGTTAAACTATGAGAACAAGTTGAAGTTCACCAAGTCCAAGTACTCAAGTCCAAGTGCACTATCTCAAGCTCAAGTTCGAGTGCATCACACGCTCAAGCTCAAGTTCAAGCTCAAATACATTTGATCAAGCTTAAGTCTCAAGTCACATGCTCAAGACACAAGTTCGAGACACAAACTCAAGTATACGAAGTCAACCTTCATGTGCTTTAAAGTGACCTATCTACCGAAGCGACCAATGTTTCAATTTTAATACTCACATTTAAGGTATAAATGACCCAAGAAAGACCTTAGGATTTGGTTATTAACATTACATGTTTAATTTGGGTCATAGTACTTATTTTAGGCTTTTCTTTGACTAGTCCTAGTCATTGTTCGACTAGTCCAAGCACTGCTCAAAAAATCGGATAAGGTTGTTTGGTCTTCGACCAGTCTAGTACCCCGCTCGACTAGTTGTGGAGACCTGCTCGATTTGAACAGGGCTCAACTCGAACTCCAGCAATGCTAATTTAATCCACTCAACCAGTCGAGCGTTGTGCTCAACCAGTCGACCTGGCCACTCAACTAGTCGAGAGTTTGTTTTATCCGATCGCGCTAGAAATTTTGAAAGTTAGTTCTGCCATGACTAGTTGAACCGAGCCTTAGACCAATCGAGGGAACCGAATTGCAGCCTATAAACAGAGGAAATTTCTCAGATCTTTTCATCAATTCCAAGCCAATTTAAGCCACCATTCTAAGAGAGTAGTTTCCACTATTGTGAAGCTATTGTGAGGTATTTATAATCATTTAAAATAGATTTTTGGTTTCTTAATTCTTAATCTCATGTGATTCCATTCTATTTGATATAAAGAGATTTTGTTTTAATCCTTTGAGAGATCCAAGAAATTGAATCCAAGTAGCCTAAGGTTGGATTTAATTTAAAATACATCTAGACCTAGAACCCCTTCATTTGTAAGATTGAACATTGAACATCTTAATCTACAAAGAAGCAATTTTGTCGGCTACATTGAAGATCGTTTGTCAGATAAGTATATTTCATTTATTATATTGTGGTTTGTAAGATTGCCAGAAAATCTTTCATTTCGGTTTTAACTGAGATAGCCAGAAAATCTCAGTGTGTGCGGTTGTTAATTGTGATAGTCCATTGAAAACACAATTGTAAAGGTTTTAAGGTGAACCTTGGAAAACCTTCTTTCTTAGTGAAAGCCGATATCCCGTGTGTAGTGGATATTGGGAGTGGAGTAGGGTGGCTATTTGAAAACAGTTGGTGTACACCCGAACCACTATAATTCTCAGAATTTGGATGATTATGATGATGATGATGGTGATGTATGTGATGTACTAAATATTGTATTTATTTTCATGTACATGTGGTGAATGTTGTAATAGCCTGATTTATTTCCTTTACCTTTGTATCGGTTTGAGTTTTTGATACTTACCAACGTTCTAAAAATCAGGTTATCCTACCATAAGCCATTGGTTTTTAGTGTAAGGTTGTCCTTATGACAACGTTTGTATCAACCTCACAATACTTGTGCATTTAAGGTTGTTTTAGATTTCTGCTATTTGAGTTATCTTTCCACATTTATTTTTTATTTGGCATAATCCTATTCACCCCCCCCCCCCCCCCGCAGGACTTGGGGCTTGCCCTTTTCAAGATGAAACAACATGAATAATACGAGCTATAAAGGGAGTAAGTTCAGACTTATTCCTGAAATGATGATACACATTCGATGTAAAAATACAATGAAGAACCCTAAATCTTGGAATCATCTAGTTGGCACGGAGAGCATTACAAGAACTCCATTTAGCATTAAACCCACATAGTTTATGAGTAATATCCCGATGTTCAGATTCAAACATTCTATCAGCAAGCGGAGGAATGGGTATGCCTTCATGATTCACATTCCCATCAAGCTATCTTGAGATTAAGTGCCTATTAACCAGAAATGTCCCTTCTCTAAAATTAATATAGAATGTAAGGTTTTCAAGAGACAACTCTCCTATTGATGCATACATCCCTTGAGCTATGGAGCGGTATGTCATTCCGCCGCAACCCAGAATATTTTCCCAATTGACGGCAGACAAAATATGCATGAGTTTGAATGGAGCAATGTGATCAATATTCATAGTTCTTTCTATAATAATATTTCTAGTGTAAAGATCCCTTTGATGCTCCGAATCTTATTCGAGAGCTCTCAGGGTTCTCATTGTCACGCCCTAAACTTGGAAACGGGGCTCATAGAATTCCTGATTGCCAAATCCGGTACCGACAACCTTCACAGTGCCCCATCCTCGACTCCCGGCACCCAAGTCATAAAATAACATAACCACATATCCACTATAATGAAACATTTGAGTACAATGCAGAAAGAGAAATACAAGATGATCAAAAAGCTCCAAAATGATCTAATACGAGCTCCTGCCTCAACGCTACTGCGATCCAACGTCACCTACAAACAATGGTCATGTATAAGCTTACAAAAGCTTAGAGGGTGTGTGCATGTGTGTGCAATGCATGTACCAACCATACAATATCAGAGTAAGCAAAAATGCCGATAAGTCCATGAATGTTATCAGCCATACCACGGCTATGCGATGCCAGGCCTATGTAGCCAAATGTCATATGCAAGATGTAATGTAAGCATGTTAGTCCTTGTATCAAATACATATATCCATACATTCCTCTCTGGGATATCATTAGGGTTTAGTACACTCCACGCTGATTGCCGCCTCCCTAGCTGCACAGCTCAGTGAGTGGAAGAGATAACACTATTCGCCTAACCAGTAGTCTATCAATACCTACTTGTCTCATCGATAGCGGACCCATTTATGAGCTGGTCAAACTCAGCTTAGCTTAGAACCCCCTTGCTCGGGCGGATAAGGCCACACCCCCTCTCAACCGACCATGACATAGTGGGAGATGCGGCCTACTGGTATTCAGCACTTATACGCTTATGTATCTACTCGGTTTAGACGTTGGAACATCTCCTAGTACCAAAAAGGCTCTGAGACTTTCACCCAAGGACATCCTATGTGCCCACAGTGCTAGAACCAAGTATTTTCAGTATCCAATCTGGCCATCCATGATGTGCTTGTGGAGGCCATGGCCTTGATGTTGCTAGGGCGTACAGTGAATCATGTCACATGGAATGCGAAATGCATGAGTCACACCATTCAGTCATGCATCACTCCTACGCGTACCGCGCAATCAGGTGGGCACTCCGTCTCATAAGGAGTCCCATAAATGTCTCAGCCCAACAGTGTATGTTATGATCAAACACTCCTCATAATAGGCATACAAATGATGCATATGGGCATGTATCATGATGCTATATTAAGCATATTCTCAGTGTGTCCTACCAGACTAAGTACACTAGCATGATAATCAGATATAGCAGCCAATAACCGGTCTTAACTGATATATCACATACAATGAGTAGGAGCAGAATGATACACCCCAGTAGGCATGAAGTAGTCTCTATAGTACGGTCCATGTTAGACTGTCATAAGTTACATCAATGTACTAGCATATCATATATCCACGTGAAAGGATGGTGGAAAGTATCATCATCAATGGAGGCCCAACGGTTTGGGTTAGCCCAATGGGTAAGGGTGGAAATGGGCTTAACAATGGGTGCTAGGAAAGATTATAATGGTGGACATTTAACCACTATTGTCTTAAGGTACGGTCTTTTTGGAAATCAGTGTCGGAATCATAACGAGGCTCTCGGCCCTCCAATTATCTAGGAAAAGGATGGACGACATGTGTATATAACACATACATCATGGGTGGGCCTCATCCCTCACAATAGGCCTCATGTAAGTCATATTGGGCCTCACACAAGGGTCTCACATATATCTCCATGGGCCTCGCTCAAAGGGTCTCATACATCACATTGGGCCTCACTCATGGGCCTCATATATGTCACATTAAGCCTCACTCGTGGGCCTCATATACATTGGATTGGGCCTCACTCATGGGCTTTATATACATCAAGTGAGCCCATATACATGGGCCGCATACATTCTAAAAAAAATGAATCATATCGAAAGATCATTTGGACCATACTAAAATTAACACTGGAGGTAATGATTTTCACTGCTACCAATCACTGGGCCACCATAATGTTTATTTTCCATCTAATCCGTTCATAAGGTCACAAAGGCCTGAATTAGGAGGAAAAATAAATTTCATATTGATCCAAAACTTCTGTGACTCTAAATGGTTTCAATGGTGGACGTTCAATCCTCCATTGATTTTTGCAGTGTGGTCCACCAGATAGGCAGATCTACCTTATTTTCACCTTAGGCCTTAAGGCGATTTGCAAGTGGATGGATGGTTTAGATTAACACTTACCTCATGACCAGGCCCACACAGTAATTGACATGGGACCACCAGTAGATGGACGGTCAAATATAACACATACTTGATGATCAGGCCCACAGAACTTGCAGACATCAATACACCAGCTATGGTGCTCGTCCAACAGATGGACGGTATAGATGCCACAAATACATCAATGGTGGGTCCCACCGTCCAACCATCTGGACGGTGTGGATTAGACCTACATTGTGGTGGGGTCCATACATCCCAAAACGGACGGTATGGATATAAGATATACATCACTGCGGGACCCACAGAACTTGCAAACTACAATACAATAGCTATATAGATGGTGTCAGTGTACACCAGCCAATCCTCTTCTATAGAAGTGGGTCCCACGTGGGGCCCACCAAATATACATATATGATGTGTGTGTATATTATTTTTTTAAAGAACAATAGCGTTTAGGCCTGCTGGACGATCTGGACAGCAGATGTCTAGCAGGTTCTAGCCTATCTGGCCATGCCGGGTCTAAACGACATGGATGCACCACTCGCATACATTAGATCACGGTGGGGTCCATGTCAGTGTGGCCCACCAGATCATTTAGATCAGGGTGATATTTGTGTTTTCCCATCATCCAGACCGTCTAACTGGATCAACAGTCTAGCAAGGTGGACAGCAAGGTCGTCCCACCTTCTGGATGGTCTGGATCATCCACTCAAGCACACATCAAGGTGGACCACAATCAGAGAAAGGGGAGATTGAGAGAGAGAGAGAGATGGTGTGCGATGGAGGGACCCCGACACTATGGTCCCCCCTTCCATGCATTACAAAATACATCAAGTGGGTCCCATTACATGTGGGCCCACTAATCAAAATCAACGGTGGAGATCCCTTCTCCACCAAAATACAAGGTCTAGATGACCTTTTCATACTAGTAAAATAAATATCTTGATGGGGTCCATGGAGAATGGTCCCATCATGGAATGATTATGTGAATCATGGTGGGCCATCGGCCACACCTAGGGTCCAAATTGAGATCCATACCATCAATCGGTAAGCTCCACTTGGACCATCATCAAAACACAAATCTAAGCCTCTAAAACACCCATCATTGGATCTTCTTGGTTCCTTTGAAAGTTAAGCTCCCTGGCTCTCTCTTTGATGGAGCTTGATGAAGGTTGAAGGGCTAGGATGAGGGATCTTGGGGTAGGAAGTGAGCCATAGACAAAGCTCTCTCTCCTTGGGAATGCTTGGCTATCCACCCTCTCTTGGTCCTTTAGGGAATGGGTGGAGAATGAGAGAGAGAGGGTGGTTGTAAGAGAGAGGTGATGGGTGTGAGTGATGGATGTACTTGAGTTAAGAGTTGACTTAGGTAGGTTACTTGTCTTGGGGAGAAAGAAAGCATGGGCTAGAGATGGGATGTGCACTTGACTTGACTTGATTGATTGATGGGATGGGTTGTAGAGCTTCTCTCTAGATTGCAAGTGCACAGCGTTTCTTTGAGATAAACACGGGCTCACATCTCCTGGCTTGGATATCGCATCGGTGCGCAAGACATCGCGTTAGAATTACAGCAACAGCATGATCACTAAGGCACAAGTTTCGAGTTGAACTGACTTAGATCTATGGGATGTGACTTAGGGTCATGCACAAATGTTGTCTATAGATTGCAGGTCATCGAAATTTGATAGGAAGGATCACAAAAGTCTACGGAGTGGTACGAACTAGGATACGAGCCTTTCACTCATCCTAACTGGAGTCGTTTGGGAGGAGGAGCCACTAGGGCCCTTGCGTGAAGCCTTCCTCTGAGACCGATGCTCCATGTAGAGTTTACAAAAGAAGACATTAAAGATAAGTTTGGCTTAAATAAGATTTTTGCCTAAAAATCCTCTATGAAAAGAATGTAAATCTTAAATCAATCACAAAATGAAGACTAACTAGCAACAAGGAATTTGAATTTAGAAAGAAATCGAAAACAAACCACTTATAATGACTCTATGGAGATGAGTTTGGTGAGTCGAACAAAGGCTAGTCGAGGAAGATGAGCAAAAATGAAGATGAAAAAGTGATTTCTCCTCTTTTAAGAAGGCCCACCCGCGCACTTTGACTGGTCGAGTACGTGCTCGACCCATCGAAGCTCGACTGGTCAATGACGAGCTCGATCGGTCGTGCAGTAAGAAAATTTCAAATATGTTTATTATTATTATTTTTAAAAATATTTAAATATATATGTTTTACATATATTAATAAATAAACATACATATACTCAAAATGCATAAACAACATGATTTAATTAATTGAAAGTGCACAGACCAATAACATGTTTTAATTTAGAAAATCTATTTTTGTCAAGCGATTTGGTCATAATGTCTGTAAGCTACTTTTCCGTCTGAATGTATTCTAATGAAATGCTCTTCTCCTTAACTAATTCTCAAATGTAATGATATCGAATGTCGATATGTTTTGTATGAGAATATTGAATGGGATTTTTTGAAATATTAATAGGGCTAGAGTTATCATGGTATAATATCATAATATCTTGCCCAATCCCGTAATCAGCTAACATTCTTTTCATCCAGACCAGCTGGGTGCTAGCATTGCATGCTACAATATATTCAACTTCAGTAGTTGACAGGGATACTGAATTTTGTTTGTTGCTAAGCTAAGAAACTAAACAATTTCATACATAAAAACATTCACCACTGGTAGATTTTCTATCATCAATGTTTCCTGCCAATTAGCATCAGTATATCTAGCAAGTTGTACATTTGTATCATGCGGATACCATAAACCGAAACAGCAGAACTTGTGACATATCTAATTATAGGTTTAACAACAATTAAATGAGATTCCTTACGATCAGACTGATATCTAGCATAGATTTCAACGCTAAAAGCAATATCTGGTCTACTAGCAGTTAAGTATAAAAGACTACCAATCATGCTTCGATATAAGCAAGAGTCTATACTTTTACTAGTTTTATCCTTAGAGAGTTTGAGAGTTATACTCATAGGAGTATCAAACTTTTTACTGTTCTTGAATCCAAATTTCTTTACCAAATTTAAAGCATATCTGGTTTGAGAAATGAAAATACCATCTTCCTGTTGTTTTACTTGTAAACCAAGAAAGTAATTCACTTCTCCAACCATACTCATTTCAAACTTAGATTTCATCAGATCTGTAAACTCAATGGATAAGTTAATGCTTGTAGATCCATAAATAATATCATCAAAGTAAATTTGTACAATTAATATATCTTCATTATATTTTTTGACAAATAAATTTTTAGCAATACTTCCCATGATAAAGTTGTGATTAAGCAAAAAATTTGTTACCTTTTTATACCATGTTCTGGGAGCTTGTTTTAATCCATAAAGTGCCTTTTTATGACGATATACATGATTCAAGAGTTTAAGGTCCTCAAAACCCTTAGGTTGTTCAACATATACCTCTTCATGTAAATCACAGTTTAAAAACACACTTTTAACATCCATTTGATATATCTTGAATTTTTTTATAGCAAGTAATTGATAAAAATAATCTAATAGATTCAAGGTGTGGAACTGGTGTAAAGGTTTCATCGTAGTCAATTCCTTTTATCTAAGTGTAGCCTTGTACAACTAGTCTAGCCTTGTTTCTAATGATATTTCCTAATTCATCAAATTTTATCTTAAAAATCCATTTAGTTCCGACTATATGTTTATCAGAAGGTCTTGGAACCAAATACCAAACATCATTTCTAACAAATTGATTTAACTCTTCTTGCATAGCCAAAATCCAACTTTGATCGGCAAGTATTTAATTCACATTTGCCGGTTCAATTTGGGAAGTGAAGCAGACGTAGTTACAAATATTCTCTAATTGTTTTTTTGTCTGAACACCAGTACGAGGGTTACCTAATATCAGATCAGTTGGATAGTCTTTAACTGACCTTATTTCAGAATTATCTGATTTAGATGAAGAGTCAAGTTTGTCGGTAATGTTGACTTCATCATCATCTTGACTTGGTGTGGGTGTGATTAGGTGATCGTCAATTATAACACTAATCAATTTCTGAATCACTCCTGTTCTTTTATTTAGAACATGATATGCTCAACTATTGAGAGCATAACCCAAGAATATTCCATAATCACTCTTTGCTTACCCAAATTTTCTCGGTCACGTAAAATGTAACATTTACTTCGAATAGTTTGAAAGTATTTAATAGTTGTCTTCTTATTAGACCATAGCTCATAGGTTGCGTCAAACCTATAACCTAGTATTCATTCCATTCCATTAGGTCCCACATTCCTTTCGATCGAATTCCGGTGACCCGCGACCTGTATGTAGCATTTACGATCATCCCTAAGTTCTGCCCAATAAAACTGAACCGATTCGACCCAAAACTTATGCCTTTGCGACCACATCGTCGCCATGGTTCCAACGCCGCGTCTCGTGCGCCAATATGAGGTTAGGTCAAAAGATGTACCCCGCGTAATATTTGGACCGTTAATCATGATGTGGGACCCACCTTGTTGCTTGTACACTTTTTCCTAGATGGGTGACCTCACCCTAGTTTCATCATTACATATAGCTACCTAACCTATTACCTATAGCCCTAGCCTAGCAATCTCATTATGGGTTTTCTTCCCAAAGCCATCATTGGATTCTCTACCCCATGTGCTATGATGAGTTCTCTTACCAAAACCCATAATGGCCTTACACCCTCATCATTCCACTCCTACAACTCTCTTTCTTTCTCTCCTTTCTCCTTCATTTCATTTCTCCTCCTCCTTTGCTAGAGAGGAGAAAACATCCCACCTCTCTCCATTTTTCAGCCCTCTCTTCTCTAGAATCCCACCTAATCCAGCCCTTATAATCCCATCTCAACCATATATCCTTCTTCCTTGGAGTTAGAGGAGCATAGTGTTGAAGAAAGAAGAAGATCCTTAATGTGGGTGTTCTCTTAGGGTTGATTTTCTGATTTTTCTTCCTTAGATCTTCACCTTTCCTTCATGGAAGTGTGTAGGACCCACCAATCAATGGTGGAGATCTTACATGACTCTATGAGTGTGGCCAATGGCTCACTTTGTGCATGCATGTCGCCATTATGGGGCCATTTTCCATGGACCCCATCATGATGTTTTTCCTTTGATCTATAGTTTGTTGGGTCATCTAGACCCTAGATCCATGGTGGGGATGGTATCTCCACCTCAAATTTTTGATTGTAGGGCCCATGCATGTATGAGACCCATGTGTATTTGATTGTATGGTTATGATTGCTTGAGGAGGACTCATAGTGGCGGAGCCCCCTATGGCCAAGATCTCCTCTCTCTCTCTCTCTCTCTCTCTCTCTCTCCCCCTCTCCTTTCACTGGTTTTTTGATGTGTGTGGCCCACCTGATGTGTCCATGTATCCAAACCATCTAGCTGTAGGGACGTCTAGGCCCAGCATTGTTGCCCAATTTAGTTTAAATGGTTTGGATAGTGATTAGGCCTGATTATATGGTTGTTATGAATAGGGCTTGGGTCTGGAGTATGTGTGACCCATCTAGGTGGACCCCACCTTGACGAATTTGAGATAAATCTCCCAAGCAACCACATTATGGGCTGGAATGGACAACAACATGTTGCTATCCAGATTTCTGGCCCATTGCTGTATGATTTTGTATGGAGTTTAAGCCCTGTTTATAGCTCTTCTTCTCCCTGATTTTTTTGGTATTCCTCTAAGGTGTGGACCCCACCCTGTGGTGTGATGAACCCTTTGCATCCACCCTTGATTGGAGCCCATGGAGCAAGCCAAAGAGGGCTGGACGGTCCAAGTTTCTAGACCATCCAGTAGTCCTACATGGAGGAAAAGCATATATATCAGCTTGATTTTTAGGGATGGTGGGCCATTCATGTGGACCCCACTTGTTGTTCATCTATGGGTACATGTAATCCACCCATTTCCCCCTTGATTGGGCAGGCCTGGGCCCACTCCATTGGGTGTACAAATCAAGGACAACAACAATTCCAGCAACATTTTATTTTCTAAACCTTGCTGTCCAGATTTGTAATTCTTGTTTGTATGTATTTATGGCTTCTCCCCTTACCTTCCTTGTGTCCCACCTTGCTGGGACCCACCTCAGGTGTATGTGGACCATCCGGACTACCCATTTTTGGGGGTTACTATAGCTGGGCCAGCAGTGCACCTGTTGGACATTCCAGCTAGGTTGGTGTCCAGCAAGGGCTGGCTGTTTCCCCCATGTGGCCCACCTTGATTATGTGTACTGGCCATGCCATCCTCCCCTTTGTGTGGCCCACTTGGACATGGTCCCCCCCTTAGTGGGACATCCACAAGTGGGGCCCACCTTGGGTGTTTGTAGGGCCAACCGTTCAGCCCCATTGGGATGTCCAGACCATTTGGGTCTGCTGGACTTGCTGCTAGCAGCAGGCCCACTTTGATTTATGTGTTGTATTCTCACCTTACGTCTAGTGGGGCCCACTGTGATAATTACGGGCCATCATGAAGTTTATGTTCACTTAGAATTACCATTTGCTGGACCCCAGCAGGCCCAGGAAGTTGGGTGGGTTGGATGTCTAACAAAGGCCTTTAAAAAAATTATGTATGTAGCTGGAAGCTGTGATGTTGTGAGGCCCACCAGATTGAGGGTGTTGTGTACTCACTTTATGTAGGTATTTTTCTGTGATTATTAGATCTCATTAATGCCTTATGAGGCTCGCCTTTGGCTAATTATTTGAGGACTAAGATAGTCCAAATTTTTTGGACGTCCACTAAGCCCAGATGGATTGAACGTCTAGCCTTGAGCCCAGTTTTATGTATGGGTTGCTTACCTATTGTGCTGGACCTTGTGGGCTGATATGTTGCATGCAATTGGATCCTTGTTGCCCATATATGCTACCCGCCCACCTTGGCGAATCTTGGATATGCCTTACCTATGTATTTGGGCATATGGGCTGCTTATGAGGCCCATCATAATGCATGTATTCGTTGGTGATGGTACTTGGCCATGATTTGCCCCATTGAGCCCATGTTGATGTATATAGGCTCTGAGCCGTTTCTTAAGGCCCATCATGTGGTATGAGATGCTATGGATTACTGCCCATTTTCTTTTCATAGTTGTATCCGGGCCATGGGCTTTGTTTTAGCTAGATTTCCTGTTGGGCTGCCTTTTAGGGAACAATGGTGGTTAAATGTCAACATTGTGAACCTCTTTAGGCCCTTTGTTAGGCCCATTCTCATCTATTGGCCCATAGTCTTGGTTCCTTAGACTCTGTGGGCTACCCCAAACCGTTGGGCCCCTACTATTGGTTATGTTTCTTCCATACCATGTAAAATCGTCTAAGTACCTAGACCCGACCTTGCTAAGAGGAGAGTACATCATCATCGCATGTTATGCTTGGTTATCTTCATGATTCATTCTTATGTGCATCATATGTATACTTGGTTGAGTGATTGATGATGGTTTGTGCCATTAGGTCATTATTTATGGGACTCCCTAAGTGATGGAGTTGCCCCACATGAGTGCGTTGTATGCTTAGGACTGATGCATGGTTGATTGGTATGATTCATGCATCTCGCATTTGCATGACACGGTTGTTATCCACCCTAGCGCCATCAGGGCCGTAGCCTCCACAGACACATCGTGGATGGCTAGATTTTTAGACCAAAAATGCTTGGTTCTAGCACTGTGGGCACGTAGGATGTCCTTGGGTGAAATTTCCAGAACCTTTTTAGTACCAGGAGATGCTCCAACGTCTAAATTGAGTGGAAACATGATCGCTGGTGCGAAATACCATTAGGCCGCGTCTCCCACTATATTGTGGTCATTTGGAAGGGGGTGTGGCCATATCCACCTGAGTGAGGGGGTTGTAAGCTAGGTTGAGTTTGACCAGCTTACAAATGGGTCCACTATCGACGAGCCAGGTAGGTATTGGCAGACTACTGGCGGATAGTGAGGTGTCTCTTACACTCACTAGGCTGCACGGCTAGGGAGGCAGTAGTCAGTATGAAGTGTATTTGACCCCGGTGATTTTTCAGAGAGGAACTGTACTGATATATGTACTTAATATGAGGACTGGCATGATCGTATTGCATACTACATATGACATTCGACTATATACGCCTCGCATTGCATAACCTTAGTATGGTTGATGGCACTCCTGCCTTGTATTGCATAGCCTTTGTATGGCTGATGACACTCCTGCCTTGTATTGCATAGCCTTGGTATGGCTGATGGCATTCCTGCCTTGTATTGCACAGCCTTGTTATGGCTGGTGGTATTCATGGTCTTACCAGCATATTCCGCATACTCTGATATTGCATACTTGGCACCTGTTCTTCACACACTTATACCACCCTCTAAGCTTTTTATAAGCTTATGCACGATTGATACGTGCAGGTGATGCTAGGCAGTAGCTGAACAGGAGCAGGAGTATGCCTCGGAGCTTTTGGAGTTTTATTATAGCCATTGTATCTTTCCCTTTATGCGCCTTATATTGTAAAAGTTTTTATTCTTAGTAGATTTTGTGATGATGTTCATGTGGTTAGTATTTGTCGGTAATGAGCTTAGTTATGCTGATTATGAAGCAGACTTATGCTATAGAAATCCTCTTTATAGGATCCCAGGATCGGAACCTAGTGTATGGGTGCCAGGAGCCGAAAATGGGGTATTACAGATGCTTTCAGCGCCAAATTCAACGATCAAAAATTTTGTGAGCCCAGTTTCCAACTTTAGGGCGTGACAGGCTGTTTTATCTTTTGCTTTTCTAACATACACACAATTTATAATGTAACAAGTAGTATTAACAGCTTCAGCCCATAAGTTTTTCAGTAAATTCATGCTATTTAACATTACATTGGCCATTTTGTGTAATACTTTGTTCTTTCTCTCAACAGCCCCATTTCTGTTGAGGTGTTTTAGGAGCTGAGAACTCATCTGATATACCACGGTTTCTACAGTACTTCTCAAAACTGCTATTTTCAAACTTAGTACCATGATCACTTCTGATCTTGATTACATGTACTTCTTTTTCACTCTGAATTCATTTTAGAATTCTTCTAACTTCATCAGGAGTCTCAGATTTTTCTCTCAAGAATGCTACCCAAGTATATTTGGTAAAATCATCTATAATAAACAGAATATACTACTTTCCACCTCTACTCTCCATTCTCGTTGGTCCTACTAAATCCACATGAAGTAGTTCAAGGGGTTTGGATGTGGTTAAGGAGTTCACTTTTTTGTGACTACTCCTAATTTGCTTGCCAATCTAAGATGCACCACAAATCTTTTCTACCTTTTTTAATTTGGGTAAGCCACGAATCTGATCTCTCTTGCTTAAGCTATAAAGATCTTTAAAGTTGACATGTCCAAGACATTTATGCTATAGTTCTATTTCGTCTATTTAGACCATGTAACATGAGAAGTTAGAAGAGTATAAGTCATTAATAATATATCAATTCTCATAAGTTTTACGAGCATTTAATATCACACTTTCCTTCTCATTTGACATCTCACATCCATGATTTGTAAATTTCACGTTATGTTTGTTATTGCAGATTTGAGATATACTTAGGAGGTTATGTTTTAGACCTTCAAAATATAATACATTCTCAAAGGGAGGGAGATTAGAGAGTTGAACAGTGCCTTGGCCTATAATTCTATAGTTGCTTCCATCACCAAAAGTAACTGATCTGTCATTTACTTCTTTAAAGTTGGTGAATATTTCTTTATCACCTGTCATATGTCTTGAACATCCACTGTCCAGGTACCATTTTGAATGGCTAGTAGCTTTAAAGGCTGTGTGGGTAACAAGACATGTAACCTTTGGAACCCATTTCAATATGGTTCTAGGTTTAGGAACTTATTGGATTTTCCTCATTTTTGGGAGTTGGAATTATTTCAGTGCCTATTAACTCTGATTTCATTTAAGTTAGTTCTAAGAAGCTCTTTGAGTAAGTCCACTATTTTTTCAGCCAAAGGAGGTTTATTAGATATTTGATTTTTGTAGCTGATAATATTATAATTAATTTTAAAAACTTGAAAAGGCTTTGGATTTTAAAAATCATTTCAACTAAAATTTCTCAAGTTCTTACCTTTAGAATTTGAGGATTCTCTTTTTACAAATATAGGAGATGCATTTTTGTTTTTCAGTGAACTATCTTTAATATAGCCCAGACTCGATTTATTGCCACATTTTCTAGATGCAATTAATAACTTTTCCAGCTTAGGGTCTCCATGGGCACATCTCTAAGTATCCTTATAACTCAAAAGAGAAGAAACTTCGAGTTTTAGATTCTCATTTTCAATTCTGAGTTTCTCTAACTCTGAGGTTTTGAAACTTAAATGAAGTTTTGTTTTTTAAAAACAATCAGAAAGATGAGATTTTTCCAAAATATTGTTTTCAAGTTCTTCTTTTAGTTTAAGATATTTTCCCTTTGAATTTTCAGTTTGACAGCAATTTTACAACTTTCTTTGTATAAGGCATTGTAGGCGTCTTGAAGATCATCTTCATTCTCATTTTCAAGGTCACTCCTAAGATTATTATAATCAAATAAATTAGAGCTATCTGAGGTGGTGATGGCTATAGTCATCAGGGCTTCTACTTCATTTGAATTTTCTTATTCTGATTCATCGACTTAGAAGAACTTTCAAAGCCGGATGAGTCATCCCAAGTAGCTATTATGCCCTTTCTTTTTTATCTATCCCTTTTAAGACATTTATTTGCCAAATGCCCATATTCATGATAGTTGAAACATTGATTGTCTTTTATAGATTTCAAGGATTTAGATTTTCCTTTTCTTTTGTCAGATGATTTTTGAAAATCAGATCTTTTCTTGTTTTTAAAAATTCTGTAAAATTTCTTAGCAAGTAAAGCCATATCATCTTCTGTACCTTCAATATCAAAATTAACACAGTTATCTTTTTAAATAAATTTAGATGATTTAAGAGTAACGGACTTACCTTTAGGAGCTTTAAATTTTAACTTATACGTTTGGAGAGAACCAACTAACTCCTCAACCTTCATTAGATCAGTGTCTCTTAATTCCTGAATGACAGTTACTTTGGAATTGAATCTCCCAAGAAGAGATCGCCGTATTTTAGCAAAGACATTGCTTGCTGGGATTCCATCTCCTAGACCTCACATGAAATTTACTATATCATTTAATTTCGTATATAAGTCCATGAAAGTTTCATTTTCTTCCATACAAATTTCCTCAAATTTTGTAATGAGTATTTGAACTTTAGATTTCTTGACTATAGTAGTTTCTTCATGTGTCATTTCAAGAATATCCCATGCTTGTTTAGATGTATCACATGAAATGATTCTTTTAAATTCATTGGGTGATAAAGCACAAGTAATGGCATTTAAGGCCTTAGCATTTGCACTTCTCTTGATTTTCTGAGGTGTAGTTCATAAATAGAATGGAGTTTCTTTCATAAATTTAGTTCCATCACTGCCTAGAACTTTAGACATTGGTGGTTTCCAATTGGTTACAGTGGCTTGCCCACGCTTTTATCTAAGGATTTTAGAAAAATCCTCATTTTGGCTTTCCAGTATGCATAATTGGATCTATCAAAAGGTGGTGGCCTGGTAATAGATTAGCTATCAAAATTTGACATAATGAAAGCTCTAGATGTTTAAACGCAAGGAACTTAATTCAAAAATATGAACAACTTAGCCCTGATACCAATTGAAAAGGGCGAGCTTAACAGTCCTAGAGAGGGGGTGAATAGGATTATGCCAAATAAAAACTTGAAGAACTTAAATAATAAATAAATTAAAATAAATCAGAAGTCTCAATAGCACTAGTACTGAAAAATTGATTCAAACTTCGTTCGTAGGACAATCTTACACCAAAAACAAAGTTTTAGGTAAGACAACCTGATTTCACAAATGTTTGTAAGGATCAAGACTTCAAACCAAGCAAGAGATAATAAACCTATCTATTATAATCATTCACCAGTGCAGAAATAAAGTTACAACCATTCACCACAGATACAAAAATTAAACATTCACCACAACACCAGGAGTTATAGTGGTTTGGTGTGTACACCAACCGTTCTCAAATAGTCACACCTACTCCACTCCCAATAATCTTAACCCACGTGATATTGGCGTTCACTAAAAATAAGGTTTTCATAGGTTCACCTTAAAACATTATATAGTTGTGATTTTAGAAGGGCTATCATAAACAAAAACCCTACACTGAAATTTTCTAGATATCTCAGTCAAAACCAACACATGAGATTTTCTAGCTATCTCAAAGAAACTAAAATACAAAGAATAAAATTATACTTATCTTCTCTTTGAAGACGTTTTCGATGTAGCCTATAGAACCGCTTCGTTTGAAGTAGAATGTTCAATATCTAGAAACACAAACAAGGATTATAGGTTATAGATTGATTTTAAATTAATTCAAACTAAAGGCTACTTGTTCGAATTCCTCAAGATCTGAAAGAAGAGCAATTACTCTCTTTAAAGAATAAGATTCATGAAAAGAGATCAAAGAATTAAAACAAAAATCTATATAAATAAAATATTAAAATACCATGTATAGCTTGAAGATAGTGGGGACTTCTCTCTCTCTTGGTGAAGGCTTTTCTTAGCTTGAATGACTAATTTCGGAATGAGAGAAGACCTCTATTCATAGTTAGAAATGTTGTTGATTTGACTCGTCTAAGGTCTCCTTCGACTCATCGAAGATCTAACAAAATTTCAAATTTTGGGCGCGATTGGATAAAATTGTCCTTCGACTGGTCGAGCATGGCTTCAACTGGTCATGAGAGCCAAAATATGGTTGCTGGACTTCGATTCGAGCAACCCTTGACTGGTTGAGGGTCCCTCTTCGACTGGTTGAGAAAGCACCAGAAATATCTATTTTTTTTATTTCAAACTTGGATTGGTCGAAGATTATCTGAGACTGGTCGATCCACAGCTTATACTAGTCGAACCAAGGCCTACACTAGTTGAACTTAAGCCGAATCAAAGTATATAAACCCATATAAGTTTGTATTTTGAAAGCACCTAAGTCTAAGGTCTTTTCAGGGTCTATTATACATGAGAAGACTGGACATTGAAGTGTAAAGCTTGAATCTTCTTCTTGAATCTTCAATAAAGCATAGTTGATCTTATACTTAAAGTGGAGTCGAAGGTGGAGCTTGATCTTCTACTATAAGTGTAGTAGAACTTGAACTCATTTCAGCTTGAACTTTCCAACGTCATGACTTGTACTTAAGCTTGCACTTTCCAACTTCATTACTTATATTTAAAGGTGAACTTTCCATTTTCTTGATTCACTTGAAGGTGAACTTTCCATCTTAATTCACTTAAAGGTGATGTAACACCTCGAATTTTTGCTATTTTGAAATTTCCAAAAATCCTTAAATTTTCTTTTTTATAATTAGCCACGTCATCACTTACTGATCCTCGATACTCGAGATGGGCTTATACACGGCTGGTACCAATAAAGAACCATACAAATAGGATTAATCAACCGTAGAAGACCAACGGATCTACCCGATCACTTAAACATCGAGCTTAGCCTCAGGATTTGTTCACATAGGGCCCAATTCTAGCCAACCTATCACTGACTAAATAAGGACATGCCAAAAGTTATGACAATTAAGGGCCGGATCTTAATTAACAAACCAAACTGAGTCAGTATCCTTTTAGCTTAAGAACCGACGGTTTAGAGTGATTATAATTAAATCTTCATTTCCATTGGTTGCGAATAGGTCACACTATGAACTTAGCTAATACAAACCTTAATAATTACGCACAAGAAATCTTGATACCTAATTCATTCAAGAAATGCCCTGATTTCCCGAACAAGCTCTAGACCGCTCGTTAGTGGGCCACTAGTTCTGAAATTATAGAATAATGTCCGTCTCACTGGGCTTGACATCCATCGTAGGTGGAGAACCAAGAAATTTTCTAGAACGGATTAACTTTGGCTGAAAGCTAGTGCTTGCAACACACAAATCTCCTATGCCGAAATCTGAAACTTAAGTGAAATAGACATTCCGCTCTTTCGTGAAGTTGTGGCTTTCAGACCGTCAATCTACAACCAAAATTGGAGTACTGATTAATGATATTTCCTTGCTCATATGCATATAGTCGCATCCCCGATCGACCATCGGTGACCGTTAAACAGACTTCGAATCATATCTATTAATTGGCACATCCAAATGGCAGGCCGATCATATCCATACGTAGATCATCATTAGGGCTAACTATCCTATGGTGTATATTGACATGTACACCCCATAATGGCCCCTAGAGGTTAGAAAAACCCTCTCGTAGGGCTAGTATAGTAAAAACCCAACTTCATCCCTCTATGACCACCACACAATGCAATCAATTCACACCGATGATGCATATGGGTCACAATGATGTAAGTGCGCTACCTGTAGAACAAATATATATTCCTCCTTCCCAAGGAGGGACAAGGTCTAGGTACATAGAAAAATACTCTAAGGAGAAGTGAAGTCTTTCAGTGGGGGCCCAGTACTTTGGGATGGTCCACAGGCTAAGGGAGTCATAATCCCAAGGAAGAAACGGTCATAATCAAGGTCTAAGGTGGGCCTTCAACCACCCATAAGGGCCCTATGGGCCTACCTTAGGGCCGCTAAGGAAGACATCCAACCCCAACTGGGTCCTAAAAGGTAGCCCGCTAACTATACGTATAAGCAATCCATGGCCCGGTGGGCCATACACTAAGCCCAATACAAAGGCAACATGGTGGGCCCTTAAACAAGGATTGGGCCCAACCTTAAGGGTCATGAATCTACTCATTGTGGTGGGCCTAATGGGTAGCCCATTATTTCAAATATATGGGTAATCCTTATATTTAAAACAAGTAAGTTGGGCCTCACATCTCGGCCCAAGCATGGATTCATTTTAAATGAGCAAGTAAGGGCCCAACTACTTGAGTATTTGGCCCATCAAACCCATCACAATGGCATGATAATATAGGCCCTAAAGGTCTAATGGGCCTAGGAAAAACCAACAAATAACTAAGAAGACTAGTCTAATAAAACCCAATTGGAATGGGCCTTAAATATGCACTAATTAAGCCAAAAATATAACTAGAAAAAATAGGGCAAGATATGTGTAATAATATCCCCAAATTTGGTGGACCATGCTGCCCTAAAACATCCATTTATGGGTAGTAACCATGGGCCTATTGATGAAATTCCAACCCTCCCACAATCTGGCATTGCAGGAAATTCAAAAATTAATTAAATTATATTTTTATTTTAGTTCCTGATGGCCCATACATGTCACGGGAGGGTCCACTAGATAAAGGGAGTGGATTTATCAGATAAATCAGATGGGCCATGCTACTAGACTGGACATCCATAGTAGCCCAATGGGCTGGGTGTCCCATGTGTAGGCAGCTCTATGGGCCTGGATATTTGGCCCAGAAACTCTTCCAATGGACTCCAATAGGAAGCTACTGAAGGAGAGGATGATAAATTCCCTTATGGACCCCATATGGATTAATGGTGGGATATAAAGTACATTAAGGTGGGCCCACAAAGTGGCCTGAATGGCCAGCCAAGGCTGGACGCCCCAACCTGGGGGACACTCCATGCGGCACCACGGACGGTACAGGGGCTCGTTGTCCATAAAATTTTGTAAGTTAGTACTTCCATGGGTGGTTCACACCTTTAAAAAATTTCATAATTTTTATATACTTATAAGTATTTTAATTTATTTAAAGAAAACAGTCTGTCCAAAAAAATCTGGTTGTCCTGGATGTCCCAACATGGTGGGTCGGTCCAAACCTTGCCACAGTATGCACAGGGTTTCGTTGGCCCCAAAAATTGGTTGGTAGGTCCTACCAAGGGTGGGCCACCTCCCTGTAAATTTTCATAATTTTTGAATACCCAAAAGTATTTTAATTAAATTCAGAATTACATTCTGTCCTGAGAGAAATGTTGCTAGAATTATAACTGTCCCTATGTTTGGGACCACATGGGGTGGGCCTAAACTCGTCCAAACCCCTGAAAAATTAGTGGGAAGGGTGGTCCTACTCATGGAAAACAAGTGGGGTCCACTGGGGTGGCCCTCTTATTCTAGAAACTTAAGTAAAAATGCTCATTTCCAACTTACAGTGTTGTTGAACCGTCCATAAATTTCTGGACAGTTAGCCCACTTTGGCCCATCCCATGGATCTCAATCATGGGAGAAATGGTGTGAACCCCATTCCACATCAAAGTGGGGTCCATGCACTACAAAATCCCCAAAGAAATTTAGGAGAAAAGGGCATGTAAACAGATCCAAACATTAACGCAAAAGTCATGCTCAAACTAGGCCTGAAATCTGGACAAAAACATATGTTGTCCATATTTCGGCCCATCTGAATTAATCCAAGGGTTTATTGCCCTGATCCATCAAGTGGGGTCCACCTTGATGGGTTAGAAAAATTTCAGATCCATTACTACATTAAAATCTTCATGGAAAATCAAGTTTAGAGGCCACACAACCCGTTCATGCATGGTGGGCCTGGACGTCCAACAAGGTGGGCTTGGACGTCCCATCTCCCTAATGGATCTGAGATGTTGCTGTCCTTCTTAGTGGGCCACACATTATCAGAGATAGATAAAAGAAAAGGAGGGAAAGGGAGAGATAAGGAGAGTGATCTGGCCATTGGTGGAAGGTCCTGCTACTAATGGACCTTCCACACTACAATCCATGCCATCCACCATGTACATATATTACATGCAAGCTACTATACATCAAGAAAATTTTCTAGAGGGTGGGGACACCTTTCCCCACTATGCATGCAAAGGCCTAAATGGCCTAGGAGATGCTAGAATGAAGAGGAAGTACATCATGGTGGGTCCATAGAGAATGACCCACCATGGAAGGAATGAGTAAGATCTAGGCCCATGGCCTCCATCCTAGGAGCCATGTAGGACCTCCCCCATGGATTGGTGGGTCCTACATGCTTCCATGAATGTAAGGGAAAGAAAGAAAATAAAAGAAAGGGAGAAAAACCTAAGAAGACCAACCACCTCCAAGGATGATCACCAAACTTTCACACTAAGATCCTCTAGCTTCAAGGGAAAAGGATCAATGGTGGAGATGGGGTTTCAAGGGTTAGATGGTGGGGGATTAAGGAAGAAAGGAGTTGAAAAATGGAGGGAGCTTGGGGATATTTTTGGCAATGGAGGGAGGGAATGACTGGAGGGAGGGAATGAGAGAATGAGAGGGAGAGGAGAGAAATTGTTAGAAGAGAGAGAGAGAGAAAGAGAGAGAGAGAGAGAGTCATCATGAGTTCTCTCTCCTAGGATAGGCAAATCCATCATAATGCTAGGGTGATATAAACAATGCTCATAGACTCAGAGGCTTGGAGTAGGGATGGGTAGTGTGGGTAGTGGGTGGTGTAGAAGATGGGGTTTAGGTAATGTGTGTGTGGTGTGTTGGAACTTATGCAAAAAAGGGAGTGGGGCCACATGCACTACTCCCAAGTGGGCCACATGATCATGATCAAGGGCTAGAAATGAGATGCACACAACTTATGATCTATACATCGGATGGACGGACAAGACGTGGTGTCAAAATCGCAACGACGAAGTGAACAAGATGGTATAGGTTTCAGCTCGATCCAAGTCGGGTCTACATGACCGGACTTAAGGATGACCGCAAACACTATTCGAGGGTCGCGGGTCACCGAGATTCGACTGGTAGAACCATGAGACTAAGATGAACGAGATGCATACACATACACACACAATGCACACATGCGAATTCGGGTCGTGTCTCACACCAAAGCTCCCATGATTCAATTTATTTTCTCTTTGGTGCAAGTACTATGTTGGAAATCACACTTCTAATGATTAAATACATATCGTGGATCTAATGCGGTTTGGATAGCGGACCCCTTGGTCAACACGTAATTCATGGATTTTGGGTAGTGGTGCACAAATATATGTAAGTAATTCGCAATACATGTTATATCACTTCCGGGATTGGATGTTGCAAATAGTCGCTCCATGAACAAATCGTGCCATGTAATTCATCTGAGTCATGTGTTGTGCCACCTTAGGATGCCCGCATAAATCCACGTTAACGTGGGACACACCGTCGAATCTCCTTCGAATGGGATGTGGGGTGAGCCAAATAACTCTAAACCATTTTCCACATTATGGCGATCATTAGTGTGATGAACTGCATATACCTTATTAGGCATGGAGCTCATGTAAGTTGCTTGTGCATATTGATACCTCTCGTAGTTGTGGAGTACGGGACATATCAGAACCCTTACATTACTTTTATGAATCTCTTGAATTATTGTGAATATTAAAGGATAACCATCACCATGAGTAGGGCATTGACCCTCTCCAATCATACAGATGATGCAGGTGATGTGCAGATTGAAGACCTAGAGGACCATCTTCCTATGAAAGATTATACTGAATGAATAAGAAGATAATTTTATGATTTAGTTTTATATTTTCACTACAAACTCAATAATGTAACAAGCTCCCATTGAGAGGGCATTTGATAATTTGTTAAAGTCTTTTACTTAAATGAAATAATAAATACAGTTAATTTTATTCTCGTGAATGATTACCTTCATACATGTAATTGGATGTGATCTAAATGAATATATATATATATAGTGTAATTTTTAAAGCATCCAATTTATACATTATTAACACCTAGAATTCTAAGGCATGAGCATGTAATTGGGCCTCAAAAATTCAGGCTATTACAGGTGGGCCATCCAATCACCAATCCGAGATGATCCAACCATCCATCCTTCGAGGTGAGTGCATGAGAGGGTCAAAACCCTCCCTTTATATGTGTTTTTTCTATTTTTTGGTGGACCCACAAGGGTGGGACACACCTTGATCATGTATGATGTGTATGGTGGACCCCATAGTAGCAAGGGGCCACACCAATGGTCGGATCTCTTTCCTTTGCCTTTCTTTCCATTTTCCTTTCCTCTCTTTCCTTACTTTGATATTATTGTGGGGCCCACAAGTGGGCCACACTGTTGGAAGGCGTGCCTCGCACACTATCACAACATGGACCACCTTATATGTCTCACAGTGATGTTTATTTTTCATGTAACCTATTTAGATCACCCAAATTTAGATGGTGGAAAAATACTAAGATTAGGTTGATCCAAAGCTCCTTGGGCCCACCTCGAGCTGGCCCACCTGATAGACGGTTTGGATCTACTATGTGGACCTTGTATATAAAAATAAAAATGGGGAGAGGACTGCCTAGACGTTGGACATTCTCACCGTCAAAGATGTCCAGTGTCTAAATGCCCCAAGAATGGAGGGAGAGTGGGATCGTGGGTCCCATCATAATTTATATATTCAATCCATACCGTCCATCCACATTTGCAACTTATTTTAGGCGTTACGCCCAAATTTGAATTCGAGTTGAGTCTCTATTGGGTCACACCATAATGATCTAAGGGGTAAGGGGCTGGTGAGCCCAAGCATAAGTGACGGTGCTTGCATAGGTAGTTGTGGAGTGGGTTCCACTTGTGAGATTTACCTTGATATATTCATGAAATCCATGCCATCTATATGTTTTTCTTGGTTATTTTGACTTCTTAGCATAAAGAAGGGGCTGATTCAACCATCTAGTGGATCACACCATAGGTAACGGTGGGTCTGGGAGCACCCCTCACATCAGTCATGAGGACATGGGGCGTCCCGGCCATGGACCCCACCTTAATGTATATGTTAAATCCACGCCTTCCACCAATTTATCCATATTATTTTAGGTCATGGGCCTAAAAATGGGGCAGATCCTAGCCTCAAGTTGGCCGCAATAAGGAAAACAAAGTCCCACTGTTGAAACTTTCTAAGGCCCGCTGTTGTGTGTATGTGATGTAACTTACCCAACATTGGACTCTTTTGGTCCGCAGAAAGCTGGCCAACATTATGTATAGAATGGATTATCCACTCATGGACCCAACATAGCAGGAGAAAAACAAGGGAAGAAAGAAAAAGAAAAAGAAAGTGTCACTGGCATTATTATCCAGTGACGTGAGGGGTGAAGCCTCCTTGGGCTGCCCCTACACTGGTAGACCCCACCATGACTTATATGTTTAATCCACACCATCCAACATCTCATCCAGATTGTTTTAGGCCATAGGCCAAAATATGAGGCAGATTCGAGATTCGAGTGGACTGCACGGAGGGAAACAATTCTTATATGTTAAAACCTTTCAAGGCCTACTCGGGGCTCCCTGATCATTCGAACCATTCCAAGTTAGAGTTTATTGGACCCCATTCGAGCTGACCAAGACAGTGGACGGAGTAGATTATCCTCTTGGGGCCCACCATGATAGTGTATCCAAATCATAAAAGAAATATAATAATTAAAAAAATACTCATGCACGTTGACCATTCTGGCCAATCATGGTTCTCACAAGTGGGACCCATTTTGATGTATATATTTAATCTGATTCATCCACCGACTTCTCCAGATCATTTTAGCCGATGGGCCAAAATATGAGGCAAATCCGAGTCTTTAATGCGCCGAACAGAGGGAAATAAAATCTTGCTATTGAAACCTTCCAAGGCCCGGTGTGGGGTCCATATATATCCAAACCAGTCCCAGTTAGGCCCATTGGGCTCCGCTTTGAAAGTGCCCTTGTTTGTCAATATATGTGAGTGCTGAGTCAATTAGTCAAGTGAGCCATAAGTTAAAGACATCAAGCCCATGATTCATCAAAGATGAAGTCATATGATCTGCTTAATAGGAAAACTAAGCTTCATCTACCCAAAATAAACCCTAACAGGTATATGCCCCTATAAGAACCTAAGTTACCCTAAACTTCTGGTAAGATTGGGTTGCCTTTTACACTTTAAGTATTGGAGGAAGTATGAAACAAACAGGTAGAACATATGCCCTATCGATTGCATCGAGATGCAATCGAGGACATCTTTGATGGAATCGAACATCGTTCGATTACATTGAATGCAAGTCCATATAGTCCAGCAACAAAATAAAAACATGTTCGATTGCATCGAATGAAATTCGATGACATCAAAACTTATGTTTCGATGACATTGAATGCATTTCAATTGCATCGACCTTGGGCTTACCTCTTCTAAAATCCAAAAATACTCTAAGTGCACCTCAATGTAATCGAACCTGCTTCGATGGCATCGAGAGTAAGTTATCGATGACATCGAATGATGATCGATGTAATTGAAACTAACACTAGTTTGTAGCTTTCAAGGAAAATATAATATCTTTCGAGTACATCAAAGACCTTTCAATGTCATTAAAATTCAAATCTCGATGCATCGAAGGTTTGTTTGATTGCATCAAACGAGCGATAAAATTGTCCTGCAACCACTGTCTATATTTCAAAAAGAATCCTAATGGCATCGAACTATCCCTCAATGGCATCGAAGTGCACATCGATGACATTGAAGGATGTTCGATGAGATCGGACAAGAATTGTCCTACACCCAAATGAATATCTTGTGTAGGAAGTCAATGCAATTGGAGAAGGTTTGATGACGACAATGTCAGAATTCTACCCGTTTTTTTACCATTGGGATTTCAACTTTATAAATATAAATGGCTTGCCTCTTGTAAAGTGATTTAGAATTTAAGAGAGTTTGAGAGAGTTATTGTAAGAGTTAATACCCACATTCTCATTCCCTCTTTCCCATTAGAGTTCATTATTCATTGCTTGGCACAAGCATTTACACATAACTTCATTGCTTGGATTGAATCATGAACTCTAACATTCATTAAGTTTTTAGTAGCACCCTTCATAGGAAAATCATTGTACTGAATCTCTTGAATGCTTAGCTCCTGGGAATCTTCTTTATGTGTTTAAATCATATCATTTAAATATAGATGAACAACTAAACCCTAAACCTCACAACCTCGGAGCATTAATCGAAGCATCAGAAGCAGTTGCAGTTCAAGAGAGTTGAAGACTCTTCATCAACATAGAAGATCTTCAGATTGTGCGAGAAAGGGGCTCACTCACTTATTTGTAAGTATAAGGAGTCCGTCGAGTCTGAAGACCTTTCCTTGTGTAGATTGGGATTTAAAGTTTGATTGACAAACTCACGAAGATATTTTTAATAAGACCCCCAACGGGAGAATACATTGTCCTTGTGTAGGACGTGTTTGCCTTGTGTAGGCATAAGTAGTCTTTGAAATTGCGGTATAGACTATTATAGTAGAAGTAGGAATAGGTCAAAGTGTCTTAGAGGGGGGGTGAATAAGACTTTATAAAATTTTATGACAATTGAAATCCCATTATCTTAGTCTTAATCTAATGTGCAACAATCAAGATATACTCATTTCAACTCTAATGGCTTCCAAGCCAAGTAGAGGATCTAAGCACAAGACTACTTAATATAAAGCAAGATAAGCAATTAGTCTATGATGGATTGAAGTATGTGAAAGTGTGTGAGATGTGATTCTTATCAGTTCTAGCCATTCATGTTATCATGTCTCATGTAAAACATTGAAGTAAACATGATAAAGAGAAAATGCAAATATCAATCCCAAACACAGTCGTTTATAGTGGTTCGACTATGTGCCTACTCCACTCCCAGTAGAAGCACTCAACCCTTGAGTGTATCGAATTTCACTAAATCAGGTTCACCTCTAACCTTTACAACCTACACAAGGTTGACTCTAGGACCTACACAAGGTACCTAAAACATGCCTACATAAGGCGAACGGTCCTACACAAGGACACGATAGTTTATGCCCTACACAAGAGCAAAGGTCCTACATAAAGCACCTACGTTTTAGGCCATACAGGCCAATAATCCACACAAGGAACCTAGGTTTTAGGCCACACAGGCCAAGGATCCACACAAGGAACCTAATTTAGACCACACAGGTCAAGGATCCACACAAGGACCTTAGTTTAGGCCACAAAGGCCAAGGATCCACACAAAGAACCTGGTTTAGGCCACATAGACGAAAGACCTACAAAAAGGACCTAAGTTTATGCCCTACACAAGAGCAAGGGTCCTACACTAAGCATCCAAAGTTTATGCCCTACACAAGAGCAAGGGTCCTACACTAAGCACCCAAACGTACTCTCCCATCAGAGGCCTCAAATGAGAGCTTGAAAGGTTTGAGATACACCTGTGACCCAATCCTGCACAAGGAATCATCAACAGGGTCTGTGGACTCTAATAACTTACAGGTAAGTAGAAGAGCCCTGTTCTGCATGTTGATGAAGACGCTCTCCTTCGATGATGGAGATTCTTCAGCTCCCTTGATCCGCAACACTAATGATGCTCCAATGTAAAGTGATGGGGTTGGGTCAAGGTTTTGTTTGGAATCCACTCTAGTGAATGTTAATCATTGAAGAGATGAAGTGATTCCAAGGTCTTAAGCATTCAACGGATCCCAACTCAATGATTTATCATTAAAGAGTTAGCTGGATGATCCTTGAATGAGGAAGTTCATTCACCAATCCACTTTATTAAATATCAATGATGAGGGTGGATTGAAGGATGAAATCTCATGAGAGAAAGGGCTTAGGGTTGGTGATAAGCAATCACTCTCTTTTTCTCAATACAACAACCAAGAACAAGCTCTCCTTACAAAGGCAAAAAGCTCCAATGGTAACAAAATAGTCATTGTCTTTCTGAGTTTGATGTCATCGAACATATACTTTCGATGCCATCGAATATCAGCTCGATGATATGAACTCGACTGAAAAACATTGCCGGAACTTTTTGACATGAGATCGATGTCATTGAACCATCTTCGATGTCATTGAGATTTGAACTCTAATGACATCGAATTACAGTTCAATTCCTCGATATCCTATGTGTTATTACAAAAGAGCTTGCTGGGCAAGTTTAAGGCAATCTTCGATGTCATCAAGGCTTCCTCGATGTCATTAAAGTTTAAATTTTGATGTCATCGAGGATTGCTCGATTCCTCAAACATTTCAGTTTGATTTTCCTTCAAAGCTTGCTGGACACAGATTTGTCTAGATACTATGTCATAGAACCTTGCCCAATGTCATTGAAATTTAAATTTTGATGATATCGAAGCTCATTCGATTCCTTGAGCAATGTCAAAATATTTTTTAAGAAGTTTTGCTAGACAATGCTCTAAGTTTTTTAATGTCATCGACTTGCCTTTGATGTCATCGATTACTAATGTTCGATGTCATTGAAGGTATGTCGATTCATCGAATATTCTGTCCAAATATTATGTGGTTGTTAGACATAAAAGGTCTCACTTTGATGTCATTGAAGCATGTTCAATGTCATTGAACATGAGTGTTCAATGTTATTGATGTAATCTTGATGTCATCGAACTAAGCAGAAAACTTAGAAAATTTTCCTGATTAAAAACAAGTTTTCAGACTTTTAACTCCTATATTGTTCTTAGGTTTTTAAGGAGTTATTTACTTGGGTGTTTTGGAACATGAGATGTGAGGCTTATTTACCTTTGACAATCTTGAAACACACATCCGGTTGAAGCAGTAGCTTGTATGATCTTCATATGGGGCTCACTTGACTCACTGACTCAACCCTCATGCTAATTGACAAACCAGGGCACTTTCAATCTCCCCTTTTGTCAATTACGTAACAAAACACCTAGAACAACACCTTAAATTGCCTATACATCAACTTTACACAATTTTACAAATATTCTATTATGTTCACTCACAATTTTGAATCTTCATGTAGCTGCTCCCCCTATCTTCTTGCAGCTGCTCCCCCTATCACCTGTATCACCATGCATATAAACCATACACCCAAGTGTTCTCATGGTGGGATTTGTTCTCCCCCTTTTTGTCAGTCATTGGCAAAGGTTAGTATATACTAATAGCAAATAGATTGACTGAAGTTGAACTTGAAGAAACTAGGAGAATCAATGGAATAGGAGGGCCATGTCATGGAGTAGAGAATCATCATTTCATAACATGTAAGCATATCTCCAAAATACACAAGATAGTAGTTCAATTAACATTCCATAGATGACATTATAGACACAGATATGCATTTAGATATAAAGCACTGAAATTATCATTCCACAAAATAACACATACTTCCATAGTTCATATGATAAACTATAATTAAATCAGCATTCTACAGATAGCATTCATTCCCATAGCATTTAATATCAAGCTCAGAGAATATCATCATTCATTTATAAGAGTAAGCTAAGAAAATGCCCAAGCTTGGCAGGGAATCAGTGTTTAAATCATTTAAGCAAAAGGAATTATCATCCAGCCCCTCCTTGGGCATATTTAACCAAAAGAAATATCTACAACCATTTTGCCCATCCATGGGCATAAACAAGCATATTCACAACCAACAAAAATATTCCACCATGCAGCCCAGCTATGGGTAACCACCATCTCACTGAAATGTTTTAAAACTTAATAGTTTTAACCCTTCTAAGGGCAGACACAACAAAAAAAAAATGTTAACCCATCCAAGTTAGTAGACCATCACATACACACACAAGTACTTAGGACATTCCAAAAGGATACCCATGTCCCAAGTAGTAATGATTAAATAGTGTATGTGATGGGGTAAGACAATACTACGGTGCCGAGGCCAAGTCTGATGGAGCTGTGTCGTCATGCCGGCATGTTAGTAAGTCCACGATGTGTGGGGAGGTGCGTTGTAGTGCAGTAACCATATGCTCCATGCCTAAAAGCCACTCCTCTGCACGTCCTATCCTCTCCTCCTGTTTGTCAAAACGGTCCTCAAGCCACACCTGTCCGTGTAGAGTTTCCCCAACATGATCCTGATGCTGCTTTTGATGTTGTATATGTGTGGAGTCAGGAGTGTTCAGAGTAACTCTAGGTCCTTGTGTCTCGCCTTCTGGTGGTGTCGTTGCCTCTCCTATCTCAGTTTCGCCCTGCATTTCTTCCTTGTCCTATGCTCCAGGGAGTGGATGGAACTTGAGATCCATCTTCCGAATATATACCTTGTTGAAGTGTTGCAGGGGATGCTCGGGATTGTTCGTTAAAGGCAACCCCAGCTCATTGCTCAAGATATTAATAATATGAGGGAATGGGAGATGAGTAGGTCTGGACATGTGGACAACGACCACTAATTGGTGAACTATCAAGGAGGGTAGACACAATTTGATGTCAAAAGAAATGTTATATAGTACAAGGACCATGAATGAGGTTAGGTCGACTCTATTTGTCCCCCTAGGATAAACGTTGGTAGAGAAAATCCCATGTAGAACTTGATATTTTGGGAGCATATATTCGGACTTGAGAGCATTCCCTTGATACCAAGGGATGTCTCTACCATAACATAGGAATTTTGTGGCCAAAGACCAGACTGTTGAGTCATCAAGGTCAAGGTTAGATAGGCCGATAGTGGAGAGAGTGAAACTGAACAGATTTGCAACAAACTCAACCATGATTTCTACACTCATTTCCTCGACTGTGACCGTTACAGAAGGAGGCTCAAGAACTGGAGAGTGACAATATGCAAGAAAATGGTAGATATGCTCATCACGGCATGGCCCAACAAAATCCAACACCGGAGACCAATTTACTGCTGACAACAGAGATTCAATGTCAAACACCCGAATCCAATCCCTATCCACTTTTCGTTCATGTACCAATTGCCTCCCCATAAAATTTTCCAAAAAGTTTGCGTGAGGAGGTGGAATTTCTAAAGTGGTAGGGGGTGCTGAAGCCGTAGCCGGGCCTCACTCCGCGATGACTGTCGAGCAGTGGAGCCTTGGCGATGAGCGGGGGATCCTTGATCTGAAGCCCTGACTCTTTCTCATGAAGCCAAGGCTTTTCTCTGGGAACGCTGTGAAGATTCTCCTTTGACCGAGGCCTTCCCTTTGTCTTTAGCCATGTCAGATTGACCAATCAAACATGCAAGGGCAAATCAAGTAGAAGATGAAGAACCAAAATAGCTTTCCTAAAATCTCCTTTAACAACCAAGGATACCCCAAACAAATGTAAAATACCTTGAAGGAATTAGGGGATATAACTATGGGTCTCCGGATTTTAGTTGTAAAAGACTGCCCCTGACATCAATGGAGCCAAGGAAAAATAGCGGAGAAGATGAAACAAAAAATAAATAAATCCCGCTCGCCCGCCTTTTATTGGGCGGGCATATTCGATGTCATTGAATCAGATTCGATGACATCGAGAGCCCCAAAAAGATGTCATCAAAGAGGTGTTCAATGACAGTCTATAATGTGCGATGTTTTGGATCCTGAGAGATCTTCGATGACATTGAACTTTGCTCGATGTCATTGAGGAGACATTCGATTCATCGAATGACTCATCAAAGTGATAAATATGGCATTAATCTGTGTATTTCGATAGGCTCTCTAGGATGCATATCATAAAATGTTTTCTTATCTGCTTGTATACACAGCAAAATTTGTACAAAATGTTGTGAAGCCCAAAATTATAAACATTTACAATGTTTATATTCAAAACGATTTTTTTATGAAGTATAGAAACCTTAGATATTTTATGATAATCAAAAAAGTGCATCATTTCACACACACACCCAGGTCTAGATGCCATGACCTGGACTTATTATCTTTTCTCACGTGATATTGGGTAGATGGGTCATTCTTTCTATTGCCTTTAATGACATAGCATTGGTCACTAGTACGAAGACCCTTCATAATTGATTTTCCTGATGGTTTGAGATCTTACACTCATTTTTGGGGAATGTCACCATGTGCTTGTTGTCACAAATTTCAGAGATGCTTAGAAGGTTGTGTTGTTAAGTAGAAAACATAATTTTGACTAAGATCACTAATAAAGATAGTCAAATCCCTTGATCTTCTCTAACAACCTTAACAAACTTGATTTACAGTCTCTCTTTTGTATTTTAAATTTCAAATCTCCCTTGATCTTCTCCAAAAACCTTAACAAACCTCTCTTTTGTATTTTAAATTTCAAATCAAATGTTTTTTAGGGTTGTTATTGTGTTTTTATTTCCCTCTTTGTTTGTAAATTCAAATCTCTTGTAACCTACAATATCCTAAGTGTATATATATGTAATATACCTCTTGAATCTGGTCAGGAAGCTAGAATTCCAAACAATTCAATCTCTGTCATGGTATTAAAGCCCTTAACTCACGTTTGATCCATATATTTTCTCCTATCCTATCCTCATGATTTCCTCTTCTTCAAACTCTCATGCTGTTGCTTTTGTTACTCCTAACCTTAGTCAACTTGTTTCGGCTAAGCTTGATGGGGAGAATTATCTCATGCGGTTATCACAAATTGTTCTTGTACTCAAAAGTAATGATTTGATGGGCATCATGGATGGTTCAGAACTATGCCCAGATAAGTTCCTCTCAGATGATCAGGAAAGACTGACCTCTAATCTCAATCCATCTTTTCTTTTATGGCACAAAAAGGATTAGTTTGTTCTTGGTTGGATTAATGCCACTCTTTTTCATAAGGTGGCACCCTCGGTTTATGGCATCACTTCTACAAAGGCTGCTTGGACTACTTTATCCAACAAGTTTGCCTCTCAGTCCAAATCTCGGATTGACCATCTGAAGAGAAGACTTCAGCCCTATCTCAAGGCTCTAGAAACTGCTCCACCTATCTAGATAATGCAAAGGAGATTGTGACAGAACTTGGTGCAGCCGGGAAACACATTGATGATGATGATATGATTAATTATATTATTTCTGGTTTGAATACTTCTTTCCTTCCTTTTATCACATCTCTTTCTATTGCTTCCCGAGATAAAACTATCTCTTTTGAAGATTTTCAAGCTGAACTACAATCCAATGAACTCTTACTTGAGCACCAACTCAAAACCATTTCACCTGACACCACTAACTTTTCCTTCTTTGACCGAAAATCTCAGCATCAAAATTCTCAGTAGATCAACTTTCCTCCACACTCTAACCAAAATTCCCAACACCAAAACTTCACTAACCGTAAGCCTAAATATCCTAGAAAATCAAACCAGCCCTCATTGAAAACACGTTACCACTCCTGAGCTCCTCCTAAACAGTCCAACCAGCAGCCTTATTAGTTTCCAAAACCCAATCAGCAACAGCAACAGCCATTCAACACCCCCGGATCACCTTGTCAGATTTGTGGCAAGTCTAATCATAGAGCTCTTGACTGCTTCCACCGCATGGACTATGCTTACCAAGGCCAACATCCTCCAGCTCAACTGATTATAATGGTTGCACACTCTAATGCCACATAAGAAGGTGAAGAGACCCGGTTTGCTGACAGTATAGCTAATCAGCACATCACGACTAATCTTAAGCAGATGACAGTTCATCAACCTTACACTAGTCAAGAGAATGTTGCTGTTGGTAATTGACAAGGTTTAAGTATCCATAACACTGGTTCTACCATTTTTCACACTCGTACTTTCAAACTTAAACAATATCGTGTTCTTCATTGTCCTCAAGCTTATGCAAATTTACTTTCCATCAATCAATTTTGTCTAGATAACCATTGCTTCTTTATACTCACTGAAACTCACTATTTTGTTAAGGACAATCACACAGGGCAGACATTGCTGGAAGGCTAGAGTAGTGGTGGACTCTATACTCTCAAGTTGCAGAATTTAGATCTCAATAAGCTGCTTACTATGGAAGCCATTGTAGGAGTTAAAGCACCTATTTTAGTTTGGCATTCTAGATTAGGGCATGCTTCCAATTAAGTTTTATCGTTTTTCTTGAACAAACACTCTCTTCCTTTTGTTAGTTCTTTAAATAATTATGATGTTTGTGAACCTTTCTAATTTGGCAAAAGTAGACAACTTCCTTTCTCTAATTCTATGCGAACTTCTAGCTCTCCTCTTAAGCTTATTCATTCTGATGTGTGGTCTTGTTCCACCAAATCTCTTGGTGGTTGTTTTTATTATGTTATATTTATTGATGATTTTTCTCATTTTTCTTGGCTTTATCCTATTCATAACAAATCAGATGTGTATGTTTGCTTTGGTAAATTTAAACTCCTAATTGAGAATCAATTGTCTTGCAAAATTAACCAACTTCAAACTGATAGAGGTGGGGAATACATGTCCAAACACTTTCAATTGTTCCTTCAAAATAATGGGATCCATCATAGAGTCACTTGTCCACACACACCTCAACAGAATGGAGTGGCCGAGAGAAAACATAGACACGTCATAGAAATGGGATTATCTTTGTTGGCTCAATCTCACTTATCTACTACTTATTGGGTTGATGCTTTTCTTACAACCCTTTTTCTCATTAATCGGCTACCTACAACTATTCTTGATAATGAAATTCCTTATTCTAAGCTATTTGGTACAGATCTTGATTATTCAGCCTTGTGATCTTTTGACTGTGAATGTTATCCTCTCTTATGGCCTTACTCCTCTAATAAACTGATGTTTAGAACTAAGAGGTATTTTCTTAGGTTCCAATAAAAAAGGGTACATGTGTCTTGATCCTTCTTCTCATAGGATATATGTGTCTCGACATGTTGTGTTTAATGAATCTAAGTTTCCTGCAGTTGAAGAAGTGCAATCCATCTCTACCTCTAACAGCATGTCTTCCTCGATAGATACATCTCCTCCATTCCTTTTATTTCAAATTTTGATTTATCTCATTCTCCTCCTATTTTTTCTCATCATAATCCTTCTCCTACTGTCACTAAAACATCTTCCTCTATCGAATCAGATTCTCCTCCTACCAATATATCCACTTCTGACCCTCCATCTCAATATATTCCTTTGTCCATTTCAGTTATCCCTGCACCTATCATACCTTCCTCACCTCCTATAAACACTCAACCTCTAAAATTGCATCCTATGACCACTAGATCCCAAACAGGCACCCTCAGAACCTGTGAGTTCCCTAATTTCACCTCCTTCCACTTCACTAAACACCCACCTATTGCTCTAAGTAGTACTATGGTACCTCTTGAACCTAGTTCTTACAAACAAGCATCTCTTTATCTGGCTTGGTATCATGCCATGCAAGAGGAGTATGATGCTTTGATGGCCAATAAAACCTGGGTTCTCTGTCCTAGACCTATTGACCATACTGTTAATGATAAAAAGTGGGTTTACAAGGTGAAATAAACCTCAACTGGTGAGGTTGATTGATTTAAGGCAGGGTTGGTAGCTATTGGCTACCAACAAGAAAGTGACATAGACTATACTGAGACTTTTAGTCCAGTCATCAAACCTTCAACTATTCGGATTGTTCTTACTCTTGTCATTCAATTTGACTGGACTATCACTCAGCTGGATGTTTCTAATGCTTTCTTACATGGAGTGTTACAGGAGGAAGTATATATGTAGCAGCCAAGAGGTTTTGTTAACTCAGAATTTCTTGATTATGTCTGCAGACTTAAGAAATCACTTTATGGCCTGAAACAGGCTCCTCGGGCCTGGTTTATGAAGCTGTCCTAGTCACTCTTAGAGTTTGGTTTTACCTCATCCACTGTGGATTCCTCTTTGTTTGTTTATCACAACGATGATGTTCATTTGTTCTTTCTCATTTATGTTGATGACATCTTAGTGACCAGGACACATCAGACCATGATTTCTTCCCTCATCAGTTAGCTCCAGGTTCAGTTTAAGATGAAGAACCTTGGTGACTTGCATTTCTTTCTTGGCATTCAAGCTCAAAGGGACTCTTCTGGTTTACACTTGAGGCAGACTAAATATATTAATGATTTTCTCCATCGCACTAAAATGGTAGGAGCTAAACCTTTTCCCTCACCATGTTCGTCAGGACTTTGGGTGTCCCTTACTGGTGGTGAGCCACTTACTGCTGCTCAAGTGATAGAATATAGGTAAATGGTTGTGGCATTGCAATACTGTACCCTCACCCGTCCAGACATCTCATTCTTTGTCAACTAACTTTGCCAATTTATGTACTATCCCACTTCCTCTCATTGGTTTACAACCAAAAGAGTACTAAGATATCTTAAGGGGACTATTCATCATGGCTTATGGTACACAAAAGGTCCCATCTCTTCAAGCCTTTTGTGATTCTGACTGGGCAGGGAATCCTGATGATTATCGATCGACTACAGGCTGTAGTATTTTCCTTGACTCATGCTTGGTGTCTTGGTCAGCTAAGAAACAACCTCTGGTGGCTCAGTCTAGTACTGAAGCTGAGTACCGAGCTCTTAACTTTGCCACTGCTGAGTTGTATTGGATACGGATGCTCCTGCAGGCTCTTTGCATTCTACTTGCTACTCCTCCTATTCTCTGGTGTGAAAACATTGGTGCTTTAGCCTTGTCTTCCAATCCTATTTTTCACACCAGAACTAAGCACATTAAGGTGGATTTTCATTTCATTCGGGAGAAGGTTGCTAACAAGGACATTTCCCTTCAGTTCCTTTCCACACAAGAGCAGCTTACTGATGTGTTCACTAAGGGGTTAAGTTCAGCTCAATTTTTTCTTCTTAGAGACAAGTTGCAGGTGTGTCTCACCCCCTCCAGCTTGCGGGGGGATGTTAAGTAGAAAACATCCGTAACTTTGACTAAGATCACTGATAAAGATAGTCAAATCCCTTGATCTTCTCTAACAACCTTAACAAACCTCTCTTTTTTATTTTAAAATTCAAATCAAATGTTTGTTTGGGTTTTGTATTTTAAATTTCAAATCAAATGTTTGTTAAGGTTGTTATTATGTTGTCATTTCCCTCTTTGTTTATAAATTCAAATCTCTTATAACTTACAATATCCTAAGTGTATATATAATGCAATATACCTCTCGGATCTAGTCAAGAAGCCAGAATTCCAAATAATTCAATCTTTGGCATGTGTGTCAACCCTTCTACACAAAGATCATTCTCATATTTGAGCATATCCAATCCAACTATAGATCCATGCCCTATTACCTTAGCGGTGCATCCATCTCCAAAGGTGACCTTCCCATCATCAAGTTTTGAATAATTTGAGAGAAGATATTTGACACTCGTTACGTGTCTTGAGCACTCGCTATCAAGGTACCACTTAGCAGTATTACCTATTTTTGAAAATGAGTGAGTTATTAGGCAATTTCTTTTATTTTTCACTACCCATTTTGTGACATTTTCCCTTGAAGGAGTTGTTTTTACTTCACTCTGGGTTTGTTTGGGCTCATTTGGTAACTAAATCATATTTCCTTGTTTCATTAATTCCTTCATTTTTTTATTCAGTTGAGCCACTTGACTTAATAGCTCCTCCATTCTTTTTGTCATTCTAGGTGGAGATGGATGTTTCTTACCTTTTGGCATGTACTTTGGTGGACTCTTGACATTCTACATTGTTCTTCTCGTTGGTTTGTATTTACCAGTAAAGTTCAAACCGGAAGTGGAGTGACACCTTCCAAATGTAAGACATTCAAACCTGTAATGTCTTAAATCTCCACATAAATGACATATAGAGGTGTCCCTAGTATTGCTTCCAGATGCCACATTTTTCTTAATCATAGGTGCTGCTGGAAAGGAGTTTGATTTACAAGGTTCATAGCCTAAACCTCTCTTATCCTTCTGTGTTCTTCCCATTCCTAGAAGTTTTTCTAGTTTTTCGCTGCTTTAGGAGAATCTATGACTAATTTCAATAGATTGTTTTGATTTACCTAAATCAAAAATAAGTTTATGATTTTCATTCTTTAAGGTGTATATTTTCACTTTCCAGGAGTTCAATCTGATTGTTTAATTTTAGCATTTTAGATGTGAGGGAAGCAATTTTTCTTTCTAGTTTGTCATTTTCAATGTGGTATTGCTGAAGATCATTTATCAAGTGGGTATTAATTTCCTGAGTTTTGTTCACCTCATCTTGTAACAGTTTGTTTTTATTTTCAGCAACACCAAATTTCTTAAGGACACTGATGCTATGGATATAAAGTTGATCATAAGTATCATGGATATCATCCTTTTCTTCTTCTTTCACTTCATCCTCATCATCTGAGAGGTGTGTCTCTTTAGTTTGTGATTCATTTCTTTCCTCATTATCCCTTGAATTTGGAATGACTGCAGTGGTGAAAACCATAAGTATTTTTAAGGACATTTGGTTTCCATCACTTTCAGAATCACTGTCTTCTGAGTTGGATTCATCAATGTCATCCCATGTGGCTGCCATGGCCTTTCCCTTAGTCTTTTTGGTGGGACATTTAGTGGACAAGTGCCCAAATTTCTGGCAATTGTAGCACTAAGGCTCTTTGGACATTTTGAGAGGTTTTCTTATATGGCGCTTGTTGTCCAATTATTTGCCTCTGTAGTTGTATAGTTAGCCACGGTTTTTGTTAAAAAATTTTCTTGAACCGTTGAGCCAAGAGAACCACTTCCTTATCCTCATTTTCTCTCTCACTTTCCTCCTCCTCATTAATGGTGGTGTGTTTTGCAGCTTTGAGGGCATTACTTTTGGATTTGGTGGTTGGTTTGAAATGTAGTTCAAATGTTTGTAGGGAACCTACTAGTTCTTCGACTTTGATTTCGTCCATGTTTCTACACTCTTCAATAGTTGTTACTTTGGAGTTGAAACGTTCTAGTAGGGATCTTAGAATTTTCCTACAAATTTTTGACACCAAAATTTTCTCTCCCAATCCACCCATGGAATTATAGATGATGTTCAATTTTGTAGAGAATTCCATGAATGTCTCATGTTCCTCCATTCTGAGGTGTTCAAATTATGATGTTAGGAGTTGCAGCTTAGATCTTTTCACTGTGCTGGTTCCCTCATGGGTTGTTTCCAACAGATCTCATGCTTCTTTTGATGTGCCGCACATACTGATTTGATTAAAGACTTCTTGGAACATAACACAGTAAATAACATTCATTGCTTTTACTTCAAATGTTTATTTTTCTTTATCCACAGTCCACATTTCTTTAGATTTAGGTTTGGAAATATTTGTACCATTTTTAAGTATTATTTGATCAGTTTATGGCAAATATTCGTTTTCAACAATGTCCCAAACGTCATGATCTAGATATTTCAGAAAGCAGTGCATCCTTGCCTTCTAGTGTGCATAATTTGAACCATCAAATACAGGAGGTCTGGACACAGATGAGCACTCCCCTTTGGCCATGATTCCCAACTTTAGCCAAGATCACTCTCTAGGTAGTTAAATCCTTAAGAGAGACTCACTCCGATACCAATTGAAATAGCGGTATAGACCGCTATAGTAGAAGTAGGAATAGGTTAAAGTGTGCTAGAGGGGGGTGAATATGACTTTATAAAATTTTATGATAATTAAAATCATATTATCCTAATCTTGATTTAATGTGCAACAATTAAGATATACTCATTTCAACTCTAATGGCTTCCAAGCCAAGTAAAGGATCCAAGCACAAGACTACTCAATATAAAGCAAGAAAAGAAATTAGTTTATGATGGATTGAAGTATGTGAAAGTGTGTGGGATGTGATTCTTATCAATTTTAGCTATTAATGTTATCATGCTTCATGTAAAACATTCATGTAAACATGATAAAGAGGATATGCAAATATCAATCCCAAACACATTTGTTTATAGTAGTTCAGCTATATGCCTACTCCACTCCCGGCGGACGCACTCAACCCTTGAGTGTACAGGATTTCACTAATGGAGGTTTCAAATCAGGTTCACCCCTAACCTTTACAACCTACATAAGGTACCTAAAACATGCCTACACAAGGCAAACAGTTCTACAGAAGGACACGATAGTTTATGCCTTACACAAGAGAAAAGGTCCTACACAAAGCACCTATGTTTTAGGCCACATAAGCCAAGGATCCACACAAGGAACCTAGTTTAGACCACATAGGTCAAGGATCCACACAAGGACCCTAGTTCAGGCCATACAGGCCAAGGATCCACACAAAGAACCTAGTTTAGGCCACATAGGCCAAGGACTTACACAAAGGACCTATGTTTATGCCCTACACAAGAGCAATGGTCCTACACTAAGAACCCAAACGTACTCTCTCATTGGAGGCCTCAAATAATGGCTTAAAAGGTTTGAGATACACCTGTGACCCAATCCTATACAAGGAATGATCAACGGGGTCTCTGGACTCTAGTGACTTACAAGTAAGTGGATGAGCCCTGTTCTCCACGTTGATGAAGATGCTCTTCTTTGATGATGGAGATTCTTTGGTTCCCTTGATCCGCAACACTAATGATGCTCCAATGTAAAGCGATGGGGTTGGGTCAAGGTTTTGTTGGAATCCACTCTAATAAATGTTAATCATTGAAGAGATGGAGTGATTCCAAGGTCTTAAGCATTCAAGGGATCCCAGCTCAATGATTTGTCATTAAGGAGTTAGATGGATGATCCTTAAATAAGGAAGTCCATTCACCAATCCACTCTATTGAATATCAATGATGAGGGTGGATTGAAGGATGAACTCCCATAAGAAAAATGGCTTAGGGTTGGTGATAAGCAATAACTCTCTCAAAGCTCTCTCTCTTTTTCTCAATACAGCAACCAAGAACATGCTCTCCTTATAAAGGAAAAAAGCTCCAATGGTAACAAAATAGTCATTGTCTGACTGAGTTCGATGTCATCGAACTTGATTCAATGCCATTGAGCATATACTTTCGATGCCATTAAATATCAACTCGATGATACGAACTCGACTGAAAAACATTGCTGGAACTTTTTCACATGAGATCGATGTCATTAACCATCTTCGTTGTCATCGAGATTTGAACTCCGATGACATTGAATTACAGTTCGGTTCCTCAATATCCTATGTGATATTACACAAGAGTTTGCTGGACAAGTTTAAGGCTGTCTTCGACATCATCTTGGCTTCCTCGATGTCATCGAAGTTTGAATTTTGATGTCATCGAGGATAGCTCGATTCCTTGTACATTTCAGTTTGATTTTCCTTTGAAGCTTGCTAGACACAGACTTGTCCAGATATGATGTCATCGAACCTTGCCCGATGTCATCGAAATTTGAATTTCGATGACATCAAGGCTCGTTCGATTCCTCAAGCAAAGTCAGAATATTTTTCAAGAAGTTTTACTGGACAATGCTCTAAATTTTTCGATGTCATTAATTACTGATGTTCAATGTCATCAAAGGTATGTCGATTCATCGAATATTCTGTCCAAATATTATGTTGTTGCTAGACATAAAAGGTCTTGTTTTGATGTCGTCGAAGCCTGTTCGATGTCATCAAACATAAGTGTTCGATGTTATCGACATAATCTCAATGTCATTGAACTAAGCAGAAAACTTAGAAAATTTTCCTGATTAAAAATAAGTTTTCAAACTTTTATCTCCTATATTGTTCTAAGGTTTTTAAGGAGTTATTTACCTAGTTGTTTTGGGACATGGGATGTGAGGCTTAATTTACCTTTGACGATCTTGAAACACACATCCAGTTGAAGCAATAGCTTGTATGATCTTCATATGAGGCTTACTTGACTCACCAACTCAACCCTCATGCTAATTGACAAACAAGGGCACTTTCAGTCTTGTGTAGGCTCCTAAGTGTGTCCTTGCATAGGACTCATCACCTTGTGTAGGCACGTAAGGTAACCTCATGTAGTTCCCTTAGTTAACCTTGTGTAGGTTATGAAGGTTCATGGTTAACTTGATTTAAAACCATTCGATAGTGAAATTCGGTACACTCTAGGAGACAGTGCATTCGCCGGGAGTGGAGTAGGCAAGTAGCCGAAGCACTATATATGATTGTGTTTGGGATTTCATTTTGTGTTTTGATCTAATTATGCTTATGTCTATCAAATGATTATTATGATGCATAATTTGATGAATTTATAAGTATGAATAGGAATCACATCCCACACACTATCACATATACTATCTTTATAGGCTTGTCTCTTTACATGTAAATCTTATGTAATCCTATGTGTTTTGGACCCTCTATTGGCCTGGATGTCATAAAGTTACCTTGCCTTGTTCATCTTGATTAAAGTTAGGCATTGTGTGTTGTTATAAGAAAATAATTTTCAAAAATTCTTATTTACCCCCCCTCTAGGACACTTAGACATACTTCCATACTTCAGTAATAGCGGTTCTATTGCAATTTCAATTGGTATCAAAGCAGGTTCCTCTTCAAGGCTTTAGCGACCTAGAGGGAGAACCTAACTGAAGTAAGAATTATTGCCAAAGGAGAAGGAACATCGGTCTCTCGACCTCCTATTTTCAATGGTTCAAATTATGCATATTGGAAAACAAGAATGAACTATTTCCTGTAATCCTTGGACCATGATGTTTGGAAAATTGTTGAGAATAAATAGTGCCACCATTTAAACAAGCGGTACTCGAAAATGGCACAACCGTCACAAAACCCAAAGCACTAGAAAAATGGATGGCTTTTGATAAAGAAAATAAAACAAGTGAAGTAAACGCCATGAATGTTATTTACTGTGTAGTTTCAGAAGAGGTATTCAATTTGATCAGTGTGTGTGGAACCTTAAAAGAAGCATGAGGTTTATTGGAAACAACCCATGAAGGAACCAACACAGTAAAGAGGTCAAGGTTGCAGTTTTTGACAACTTAATTTGAACACTTGAAAATTGAAGAGGATGAAACCTTTATGGAGTTTTTCGTAAAATTAAATATCATAAGTAACTCCATGAGGGACTTGGAGAGAAGATTCCAGTATCTAAAATATGTTAGAAAATTTTGAGATCTCTATCGGAACGTTTTAACTCCAAAGTCACCGCCATTGAAGAATGTAGGAATATTGATGAAATGAAAGTAGAAGAACTGGTAGATTCTCTACAAACTTTTGAACTACATCTCAAAACACCCACAAAATCCAAAAAAAAAAATATTCTCTAAGCCTCTAAAACCATGATTATAATAGAGGAAGAAGAAAGTGAAAATGAAGATGGGGATGAAGAAGTTTCTCTCCTACCTAAAAGATTCAAAAGATTCTTTAACAAGAATTATGGAAAACCATACAATAACAAGGGAATACATTTGGACCGCAAGCGCCCAATAGGTAAATCTTTCAACAAGTCTAAAGAACTTCAATGTTATAACTACAAGAAGTATGGTCACATATCGAAGGAATGTCCCACAAAGAAATCAAAGGGAAGAGCTATGACAACCACTTGGGATGACACTGATGACTCAAACTCAGAAACAAGTGAGTCAGAAAGTAATGGAGATCAAAAGTCATTGAAAATACTCATGGCCTCCACTACTACAGTCATTCCCAAGGATTTTGAAGAGGAAGATGAGCTTGATCTTGAGAGAGTCAAATATGGAAGAGGGACTTTTGTTAAAAGTATTACTTTCAAAAATCTCATCAAGAAAATAGAGCTTCTATAATCAAAAGTTGAGAAACTGAAAAGGGAAAACAAAAGTTTGAAACTAGAAGTAGAAAAATCTAGTCATACAGTAGAACTAACTTAAAAGTTCACTCAAAGTAATGAGAAGTTAGAAAGACTTCTAGGCATGGGTAGGAGCTCAAAAAACATGAAAGGCCTAGGATATGAATCAGATAAATCTAACTCTTCCCTTACTTCCTCTGTGATAATAAACTCAACCATATCAAATAAGAAAAATCCGGTTGAGTCATCTTGCCATCTATTCGGAAAAATAGGACATTACAAAGGTGAATGTCCTATGCTTAGACAACCTCACCCTACTTCCAGATCAAACTATAAATCCAAATCAACTGGAAGTCACTCTAAGAAAGAACTCAAAACTTCTTACACAAAGAAAATGGTTACCAAGTGGGTAACACAAAACAAATACACTTCCTCTATGAATAATGAGAAAATTAATTCGAGCTCTTATATTAATCACTCCAAGTAAACCAACTATGATCATGACCCATTCTTTTGTTATACCAGGTACTTCATAAGAAAGCCATATCAAGGAGAAGTGTGCAAAGAAAAATTTTGAGTAAGGATTAACAAAATATGTTGGTCAAGAGACTTAAAAACACAACTATCAATTTGACTTAAGGATATGTGCAAAAATTGGGAATACATAGGTAAATGAATATAAGTTTTTTTTTTAATTTTTGTAAGAGTCAATTAATGACCAACCACATGCTAATAATCTATTCACTAACATGGAGATTAATGAGAATCATGAATTATAGGAAAATTTGATAAACACTCCATTACTCCATATGAGTAGGGTATCATGGATGTTTTGGAATCATCACCGAAAATCATACTAAATGTTTTGATGCCCTAACTGGACCAAAAGAGATTAATCTTCATCCAACAATTAATGCTCAATAGAAAACATGAGATTGACAATCACAAAATGAAAATTGTGCAATCTAATTTGATCTATGGTCCGTTCACTCTAATTATAACATTTGAGGATTTGTAGCCTCTTCATTCTTTTTAATACTTGTAAATTATTTTTTATGCTTTTTGGATGTACAAAGTACTAATGTATTGGTAAATATAAATGTACATCATTGAGAATAGGTTAGTGCAAGGTGAATTGGTAGAAAAACTATTTTTGGACTATTTCAATGGAACCGAGGGACGTTCGATGCCATCGAGCCACTCTCAATGGAATCAAACACTACTAGATGAAATTGCGGTAGAACTGCTTGTATTGAAGTATAAAGTATGACTAAGTGTCTTAGAGGGGAGTGAATAGGACTTTTCCAAAATTTGTTATCTTTTAATAACAACATATGCCTAACTTTAAAAATAAGGAAGTGAGGTAAAGTAACTCTATGGCTCTAAGCCAATAGAGGGTCCCATTCATATAGGCTTATATAAGATTCATATGTAAAATTAAAGCCTATAAGGATAGTATGTATTATGTGTGGGATGTGACTTCTATCAATACTTATACATTAACTAAATCATGCATCATTGTGAACATGTGATGAACATAGGCATAATTAGATAAATGTACTCAAAACAATCCCAAACACAATCATGTATAGTAGTTCGGCTACTTTTGCCTACTCCACTCCCGGCGGACACACTCTCTCCTAGAGTGTATCGGATTTCACTATCCAATGGTTTTAAATCATGTTAACCATGAACCTTCATAACCTATGCATGATTAAACTAGGACACCTATACAAGGTTCCTAGATGCCTACACAAGGCGATAGTCATACCTAAGGACACAACACTAGGAGCCTACCCAAGGCAACCCAAGCCTACACAAGGCACAACCTATGCAAGGTGACACGTCCTACACAAGGACATAACGTATTCTCCCATTGGAGGCCCACAACTAGGACTTTGCGAGTTTAACACTCAAACTCTGAATCCCAATCCTACACAAGGAAAGGGCATCCAACGCATTAGACTCTAAATACTAACAAAAGTAAGTTGGTGAGTCCCGTTTCACGCAATGTGAAGATCTTTGATGATGACGAAGAATCTTCAGCTCCCTTGAACCACAACTTGTTGATGATGCTTTCACAAAGGCTTTGAGGTTGTGAGTTTTAGGGTTTTAATCTTCTCTATTTAAATGATAAGATTTAAATCAATAGAGAAGGTTCCCATGAGCTAGGCATTTAGAAGTTCCAAGGATATTATGATTAGTTGGAAACTTCATGAATGCTAGAGTTCATAACTCAATCCAAGCATATAAGATAAGAGTTAATACTCAAGTAAAGGATTGAATGATGAACTCTAATGAGAAAGAGAGAGTGAGTAAGAGGGTAGGTAGATCTTGGAATAACATCTTCGAACTCTCTTGGATACTAGCTCATCTTAACAAGAAGCAACCTGAGGTTTTTATAGAGAAAGAATCCCAACAGTAATAAAATGGGAAGAAATCTGTCATTGTCAATACTATCGAATAGTCTTCGATATTATCAAAATTTGAATTTTGAATATATCAAGTCTCAGTCGATGTATCGACTTTCTACACGTATATGTTCGTTTTAGTGTAGAACAGACTCTGCTCTATTTTATCGAATACCATTCAATTCCATCATGTGCACTTCGATGTTATCGAGTGTTAGTTCAATCCTATTTGGATTCTCTTTAGAAATGTATCTTTGGTTGCTGGAGGATTTTGTTCAGAAGTTTGATGCAATAGATTAACATTCAATGCTATCGAATTTTGAAGTTTGATTACAAAGTATTCGATATGATCGAAGATATATATATTTTCTTTAAAAGATTGCTGGACAGAATGTTCCTCAAGTTCTATGAACTCGAGTTTGATTCAATATAATTGAGAACTTACTCTCGATGTAATCAAGGGTGACTCAATTCAATCAATGAACACTTTTGAAGTCCCTTAGTCGATATTATCGAATAGGGTTTGATATCTATCAAAGTTTGAATATCGATATTATCGAACTGTATTCAATATTATCGAGATTTGTAGTAGATAGTTCATTTTGTTGCTAGATAGAATGGGACTCTTGATCGATACTATTGAACCATCTTTAATAATATCGAAGATGCCTTCAATTGTAAATCGATATAATCGACTTGCCAGTATAATGCATTTTTCATTCCTCTAACATTCTAAATGTCTTTCTTACTAAAGCTTACTAAGGTATTTTCTAATGAGTTTAGAGGTAAGTTTTAAGTTGGATGAGGGTCATATACCTTATGGTTTGGTTTAGGGAAGTGAGGCTTCATTACCTGTTTGGAGCACTCAAGCTTCTCTCTGGTTGAGGTCTTCATCTTGAAATCTTTGTCTTGGGACTCACTTAAAGACAGACTCAACATTCACATAACTTGACAAACCATGGCACTTTCACTCGATTGCATCAAAGATCTCTGAAATCTCTCTGACCTATCTGGACCCTTTTCGATTATTCCTCTTGGTACATGAACTGAGTGATCAGCAAGTTACAATGTAGTTTTGGTGGGTTTTAATTCACCAACGCCTAGTTGTTCATAGACTGAATAATGAATCATGTTTGTGCTCGCTCCCAAATCAAGAAGTGCATGCTCAATTCGGTAGTTCCCAATTACATAAATGATGGTTGGGCTACCTGAATTATTATATTTTTGTGGCATATCTTTCTTTAGGATGACACTCACTTTTTCTGTCAGAAAGATCTTCTTTTGTATATTTTGCCATCTTTTAGTAGTGCATAGATCTTTTAGGAATTTGGCATATGAAGAAATTTGTTTAACAACATCTAGCAGAGAGATGTTGACCTTCACTTGCTTAAGCACCTCTAGAATATCCTGAGAGTTTGATAGCGATTTTAGTGTGACCAACCGTTGGGGAAATGTGGCATTGGCCTTACCATGAGGTTTCGGTTCTAAATCTTGTGAAGTAGTGCTATGTCTATCATTATTGTCCTCTTTTGGGTCCTTAGGCTTTTTAGCCCTAACCGGAATGGTTTTGTCAATGGTCTTCCCACTCTTAAGAGTGGTGATAGACTTGGCTTGCTCCATTTGATTTGAAGAGATTGGGTCACTAACTTCATATTGTGGTTTAGGATTGGGGAGAGGTTGGGCTGGAAGTACCCCTGTAATGACCTGAAAAATTTTGTGCCAAGACCCGAGTACTACCTCTATTTTCCTTAAAAGCTTTTTGTGGGGTAATTAGCGCTAAACTCAATTACTTGTGAAATTAGCATTAATCACTTAAAATTTGATCTGCAGGACTCAAAACTTGTAAAATAGTTAGTGCTATGTTACTCTGAAATCTGGGATCCATCGCTAAATCCAGTTGCTCTTGGAAATTTTTAGAAGCTTTGGATCGAACTTGGACTGCGCATCGAAAGTCCGATAGCGATGATCTTAGGTAGTTGTGGTCACCATGTTGGACTTGGCCATTACCTCAAAAATCAAGTCCAAATGATGTTCTGGGTCGATTTGATTGAGTCCAGAGTGAAGAGTGTGAGAACGGTGAGAAATTAAATGCGATTTTGTGAAATCTGAGTCGTGTCACTTGCGCGACGATTTTAAGCAATCTGATCATTAGATTCTGACCCAATTTCACCCTCTGATCAGGGAAGATGGCCCAGGCATGTCATGATGCTTGTGGACCTGATTGAGTTTCGGTAACCGTTGAATTGAGTGTGGTCCACCACGGCTGATCTGTAAATCCGATTGGTACGAAAACTCAGCCTGACCTAGATCCATGGTCAGTGAGCTTAAGTCAGACCACACGTGGAAAAAAGACCACTGGAAGTGTTCCATTGGATCGAGAGAGGCCTGTTTTGGTTATAACCTAAGTATACCTTGGCCCTGGGGCTATTTTCATCAATGTTAGGCCTATATATAAACCTTAAAACCCTAACTCTCTTTTCCATACGAATTTCTTAACCCTAATTAAGAAAGAGAGAGGAAAAGAGAGAGAAAGTGAGAGAGAAGTTAGTGAATCATCCTTAGATTCTTTCCTGTTATTCTTCATCCTTTAACCATCACTTTTGAATCATTATTCCGGTAATTCTGAGTTCATCCTTAGGTAAGTTAACCTTACCCTAATCTATTTTAGAGCTTAGAATAGTTTATGTGTTGTTGTAGCTCATTTCTATTCTTGCTTTAGGTTATCTTGTCGCTGTTGACGAAGACAGATCGTCTGAATCAGTTCGGTGTTCTTTTCTGGTTTAAGGTGCGGACTTTAATTGTATAGGTTATGGTTTTCAAGGCTTTCAATGCCAGTTAATGGTTTATTCTTTTTATGGGTGTAATTTCACATGCCAAATGCTATGTTTATTTTGTGTTCCTGATATGCATGTGTTATATTGAGATCTGTGTATTCTATGTAGGAAGTACCGTATACGTATAAAATATGAACATGTGTTTACCATAATTATTTGTCGTGTACTTGTGCTAATTGTATGTGTGTCAACTCCTTGGCAAAAGGAATTGTCCAAATGTGTGTATTCCACCATACGTTATGTATGTTGCACTATGTATTCTAAGTGTTTGTAGAAATGTCTGAATGGTTTAAAGTGCAATATATTATCCTAATTGCGGGCGTTGAGAAGCAATTCTCAACTGTCCTATTAGTGTGTATGATTTCCTACATGCAAGTCACATCTTTGTTGTTTAACTTCAAGTATTACTAATGTTGAAACCCATGTTAAGTTGATATTTTACAAATGCTCACATGCTACATGATGTGAATTGTCGTTCCATTACTATTCTAAATTGTTGATATGCATATCTGTTGTAGTGGAATGTATTTGGGACTGGGAAATAGTCCAGAAAATCGGTAATCGGCCTTGAGTTCGTGGCTGAGGTTGCTTTCGCCACGAAGGACGTGATTTGACGAACCCAAGTCGTATTAGAGTTGTCGGCAGTGGTTTGGCCACACGAAGTGTTTGCGCACTCTATGTCATTCAACCCAATGTGCGCTCGTGCTAGTCGAGTTCGTCAAGTAACTCGATTGTCCGATGTATGTTCACCACATATGGACGCTATTGTTTGAATCTAGGGTACCAAACTTACCGATGAAATCCTGTTAACCATTGTACCTTGATCCGCTAAGACTCATGAGCCGGACATGGTGGTATGGAACACTGTGGTCGAGCTGTCGGCCTATGCTGGGGTGATTAGCCTCCCCGTAGTGACCAGTGAGCAACCAAACTCTTGAGCCGATTATGGTGGTATGAGACACTATATTCGTGCTATCGGCCTACATTGATTGGTGACGAGCCCTTTGTAGTGACCTCGAGCATACCTGGATACCGCATTGAGGTGACGAGCCTTATTGTAGTAACAAAGGTATGATAGGCGTGCATTGATTGGTGACGAGCCCTTTGCAGCGACCTAAAACCATATGATCGTCTGAGATGATCTAGGACTGACAACCCTATAATGGATCACTGTGTGGAAATTGATATGAGGAAGGTACCTTAGCTTCCCAATCTTGCTGTATGAAAATGACTAATAAAACTTGTAATCATGTTCATACACCGCATTGCATGTGCCTGGAAGAGGTGGAGCACTTGAGGTGATGTCATGCGTAACGTAAGATGAAGACGCTGAGGGTGTATAATCGAGGGCATGCATCATTCTACATACATCCTTGCACTAACAAGAGTACTTAGGACATGTTTGATTGTTCTACTTTATCATTACTGCTTGATTGAATTGATAACATGTTAACCTTTGCTATATTGTTCCACTGATTTGATCACTCACTCCCTCATTCTGGGGCGGTGCTTAAACACCACCTGAATCTGTCTTAGTTGCAGAAGTTGATGCGACCTCTGAGGCAGAGCAGGAGTTCGAGGATGATGAGGCTGCATTTTCTCTCATGCAGTTTTTAGGCGGGTTCTAGTGAGCCATGTCCTGATGCGTGGGAATTCTGGGTTTCTTTTGGAATAGCTAATGTCGTTTAATGCTTGTATTATTTTGATAGCAACACTTGTATTATGACCTGGTATGTATTTGGACTTCAGGGATTTACACATGTACACTTATGTTTCTATAAGTCTTCCACTTGTGTTTCTCACTTATCCCTGAATTATGTTTGTAGTTTGGCTTAATCTATTCCATGTTTTATGTACTCATACAAACAACATACATCCATCATTAAATATGTTGCATAAGTGATGTTTTGAAACTCGGGAGCTGAGTTATGCTCGACCCCCGAATTTCAGGGCGTTACAAGTTGGTATCAGAGCATGAATTAGATTAAACCAGACCTGGGTTATGGTCACACACCACATGCTGTTGCCACCTTAGTGTATTTGGGTGTGATTTTATCATAGAATTGGTGTTTGTGTCACATTACTTCTATCGGTGAAAGTTTACTAAAATTGATCGCACACAGCGACCCAAAATCTCTTCTAGACCATCCTTTAATGAGTCTAAATGGTTTATCTTCTCATCTCAACCCTCCAATTGCCAGTAAACCTCTGTTTGTATCAGATTTTAACCTGAGTGGCCCGATAGGCATCGAATCAAGCAAAGGGGCCGATCGGGGCATTTCTAGGGGGACCCAGGGGGGCCCACCTCATTTTCAAGCTTAGGGGCGAGGAGGACCTTGCCCAAATAGTGAGTCATCACAGGACGGTCCAGAGAACGGTGATGACCTCACCAGTTCGACGAGCCCTCACCGCCCAGCTGGCCAGGCCGAGCGGGCCGGTAACTTTAGGGCGTAGTGTGGCCCACTCCTCCAAGGTTGCTCGGTATTAGGTCTTTCTAAACCCTACTTCCTTCACAAAACACCCTCCCAAGCTCTCATTTTCTCCAAGTTCCTCTCAAAACTCCACCAAAATCCCTCCCCAATCTCCTTCTTCTTCCATTTTCGTGCACACCCATCCAACCCATCTCAAAACTCCATCCTCATTGCTGATTTCGCTCTCTTTTCTTCTCATTTAAGCTCCCAAATCCTTCTCTGGGATCTCAAGTGTGTGGAAGCTTCACCATTCTTCCCATTTCTCCCATTTCTCTCATTTTTCATGGCCCTCTTTGAGTTTACCACGACCATATTTTTCATTCCTACCCTTCTTTCTTTGATGGGGAAGAAGAGAGCGCCCGTGGATGAAGCCAGGCCTAGCCGCCCAATCCGTGCACGGAGGCCGAGAGGTGCCGCCGAGAGCACGACCGCCACCCGTGAGTTTCAGACCAAGCGGGACCTTGATCCTCAAGCTCCTATTGGAAGAACCTTGTTGGCGGAGCTATCTCATGGAGTCTATGAAGGTCGTAGGGTCCTTTTTGAAGCTCATGTAGATCCGCGGCTGTTTGGCGAGTTTCTGTTGTTGGAGCGCCTGGAAGGGGCTAGTTAGTGTCCCTTGTTTGAGGGCGAGTATCGCGCCAATGCTAGCACTGTTTGAACTTTTTATGTCAGCATTCGTGATCCTTTGCTGGAGCCTCTGCAGTTCAAGATTCCTTATGGAAGCGGTCGGGAGGCCACGATCAACCTCACTTTGATATCCTGACTCTTGAATGTGCCGCTTGGTGAGGTGCATGCCAATGAGAAGAATTTGAGCAGTATGTGCGAGAGGGATCGTCGCACCTGACTCTTGTGTGATCGTCTGGTCGAATGGTAGCTTAATAGAAGTCTTCTAGCTACCAACATGACAGACGACTTCCGTTTGCTTCACCACATGTGTACGTTTAATGTATATCCCAGGTAGAGCAATCATAGCAAGTGTACGCGCCTGATGGTAGATTTTCTATATCAGGTGGGGCAAGGAGAGAAGCTATGTGTGCCGACGTACATCTTACATCAGATTATCCTTATCGCTTGTTCGAACAGGAGGACCGAATTGCTCCTATTTGGCCGACTCATTTGCAAGCTTGCACATGAGTTTGGCTATAGGCTTGGGGCAGAAAAGCCGATACCTGTTCGCTACATTAACGAGACGACCCTAAATCAGATGAAAATTGGGCCTCGTCGTCGACAAGCCTCAGAGAGTGAGGATGAGACAGAGAGCGATGAGGAAGAGAGTTATGGTGAAGGTGGAGCTAAGATTGAAGAAGAAACAGAGCAGGACGAGGAAGAGGTTGAGGCATAGGATACGAGTGAGAGTTCTCCTCCTATGGCACCAGAGCAGTGCACAGATCAGGCTGCCAGGGATGCCCGTATCACTCAACTTGAGGAAGGGCAGGCTGTTCTACGCTAGGATATCATGGATCTTCGAGGCCTTGTGAAGCATAAGTTTAAGAAGGTGAGTAGAACTCTGAAGTCTATCCTGTGTTGTTTGCAGGATAAGGGTGCCCCGCCTCCATCTCCTGATTTCAACGAGTAGCTGCAGTTGTAGTCGTCCTTTACTTTGTTTTGTGTTTGCCGTTGTTGGCATAGTTGTTGGTAGTTGTTTGTTGTTGTTGAAGTTTTAGATGTTGTAGTTCACATGCTTTCTTTGTCGCGATTCATGTAATGTTACACTTCTTGTATTGCGACAATTTTATTAAATGAAATGCATATTTTTTATTGTTGAAGTTGTGCTGTGAATGTTGTGTGGGTGGATTATGTGGATATTGAATCTTACAAGTTGTATCCTCTGTTGAATGTAGGTATGCCTCCTAAGGGTTCGAAGACTTCGGCCCGTCTCTCTTTGGTCGAGTCACTTGTCGGGGTCTCTCCCCTGAGCAATAGCCAGACGGATCCACAGTCGGGCCCGTATCATTTTGGTGTTGGGCCGACACCTATGATTCCACCTATGGCTCCTCCAGTCACGCCTTCGGTTCCTGAGCCGAACCGTGTATCTTCGTCTACTCTGCCTCCTGATACGTTTGAGCAGATGATGCTGTTGATGCAGCAGCAGCAGATTTAGCAGCAGTAGCACCAGCACCAGCAACAACAATAGTTTCTGTCATTCATGGCTGGCATCTTTGCTCAGTCGGTGGGGGCAACTCCACCTGCTTCACCTATGCACCCATCTGGGAGCGCTAGTGCGAGCGGCACCTTTGAGCGATTTCAGTGCTTACTACCTCCCACATTTGCGGGTTCTCATAGACCCGAGGAGGCCGAGTACTAGATTGATCTCATCTCTAAGATGCTGAGACCGCTGCACTGTTCAGAGGTTAAACAGGTCGAGCTTGCCTCCTTCACGTTTGAGAAGGAGGCCAGTTTATGGTGGGACAGTGTTCTTCGCACTGTTGAGGAAGGTTATCAGCGGTTGTGGCAGGCGTTTATGGTATGCTTCCATAAGAAGTATTTTTCGGTTACGTACCGACATGAGAAGGAGAGTGAGTTCCTTCGCCTCCGCCAGGGAGGGATGTTGCTGACGGAGTATGAGAACCGGTTCACTGATCTAGGTCGCTATGCTCCCTTGATTCTGAGCGATCAGCCGATGAGGATGCGACATTTTTCTAAGGGATTGAGGCCTGAGATCTGATCTAAGATGTGCTGTGCTAGCATATCTTCCTATGCAGAGTTGGTGAGCATGTCCTTGCGAGCAGAGCAGGACGGGGACAGGTCGTCCCATATGCGTGCACCTATGGTTCCCAGACCTATACCTTTTCTTGGCAAGAGGCCACGGGCAGATTCTCCTCCGAGGCGTTCAGCGCCACCTGCTCAGCAGGTGCGAGCTGATCTTCGCTGTTCGTACTATGGGAAGATGGGACATTTGGATCGTTCTTTCTTTTCACGTATGCGGGATAGTGGATTTACTCCACCGCAGAGGATCAGCCGTCCGATGCCTCAGGTTATTTCTCCTCCACCTCTTCGTTCAGCGCCAGCTCATCCATCCTTCAAACCTTCTGTACCTAGCTTCAGGCCACCTCAACGGCCCATGGTTCCTCCACCGAATCGCTAGCAACAAGCTCGAGTTCATGCGCTCTTAGCTGAAGCACCAATGGCTGACTTGGTGCCGAGATCCTTTGAGGTTACAGCGCACATTGAAGGTATTCCCGTTTCTATGTTAGTGGATACAAGGTCCACTACCTCTCTTATATCATATGCGGCAGTTAGGCGTTTGAGTTTGAGCACTGTTTTTATGCAAGGAGTGACGCTTACTACCACTACAGGGATCTCCTCTGCTATGAATAAGTATTGTATGGGTTGTTTGATTGATATAGGGTGTGGATCGATTCTTGTTGACCTTTTTGTCGCACCTCTTTTCCATTACGATGTTATTATGGGTATGGATTGGCTCACGAGGATGCGAGCAGAGATCGATTGTAAAGAAAGGTCAGTGACAATCCATGGACCTGAGGGCGAGACAGTTACTTTCCCAGTTCAGGTCAGTTACCCTTTTCATCTTGGTTATTATACTTCTCTGTTGGAGAGTATGGCTGGATCGACGTTTAAAAGTACGGCTATAGTTCGGGAGTTTGAAGTTATGTTTGAGTCGATTCCTGGATTACCTCCTCAGTGCGAGATTGATTTTACTATCGATCTCATGCCTAGTGTGGCGCCCATTTCTTTGCCCACCTATCGTATGCCTCCGAGTGAGATGGAGGAATTGAGGAAGCAGATAGATGGTTTGTTGAATTTGGGCTTTATTCAGCCTAGTGTGTCTCCTTGGGGAGCACTTGTCCTATTTGTGAAGAAGAAAGATGGTTCCTTGAGATTATGTATTGATTATCGCAGGTTGAATCTGGTGACTGTGAAGAATAAGTACCCTTTGCCTAGGATTGATGATCTGTTTGATCAGTTGAAGGGGGCATGGTACTTTTCGAAGGTTGATCTGCAGTCAGGGTATCACCAGTTGCGCGTCAAGAATGAGGATGTGCAGAAGACCGCTTTCAGGACTAGCTTCGGTCACTATGAGTTCCTTATGATGTCGTTCGGTCTTACGAACGCACTCGCCATGTTTATGGATCTGATGAATAGGATATTTCGGCCATTCTTGTTCCGATTCGTCATTGTCTTTATCGATGACATCTTGATATATTCTGCGAGTCGGGAAGAGCACGAGGAGCACTTATGGGCGGTCTTGGATACTCTCAGGAAGAATCAGCTTTTTTCAAAGTTCAAGAAATACGATTTCTGGAAAGAGGAAGTCAAGTTCCTGGGACATGTAGTGTCCAAGGAAGGGATAGTTGTCGATCTTGCTAAGGTAGCTACAGTTCAGGACTGGAAGCAGCCTGGTTCAGTTACTGAGGTGAGGAGCTTTCTGGGTCTAGTAGGCTATTATCGACGCTTTATACGAGACTTCTCGAAGATAGCCAGACCGTTGTCTCAGTTGACACGAAAAGATTTGAAGTTTGCTTGGAATGAGAGGGTGGAGGTAGCTTTTCAAGAGCTAAAGGACAAGTTGACGTCTGCCCCTGTGCTAGTATTGCCTGAGCAAGGGGCTAAGTATATTGTATATACTGATGCCTCTCGCGTTGGCCTCGGATGTGTCCTTATGCAGAAGGACAAGGTGATTGCATATGCTTCAAGGCAGTTGAGAAAGCATGAAGAAAATTACCCTACACACGACCTGGAGTTGGCAGCTGTCATTTTCGCATTAAAGCTCTAGAGACATTACCTCTACGGAGAGGAGTTCGAGCTCTTTTGCGACCATAAGAGCCTTAAGTATATTTTCACGCAGCGTGACTTGAATATGAGGTAGCGCCGATGGATAGAAACATTGAAAGACTTTAAGTTCGATGTTTCTTACCATCCAGTCAAGGCGAACCTTGTGGCAGATGCGTTGAGTCGCAAGAAGGCTATAGAGTTTGTGGCTCCGCTAATGATAGTAGAATGGGACATGTTGGCGTTTGTGCGAGACTTTGAGCAGAAGCTTACGGTGGAAGAGCCGTATGAGGTTATTGCACACATTCGTGTACAACCCCTCATTGATGAGAGGATTGTTGCAGCTCAGGCAGATGATGAGCTTTTGGCGAATATGAAAAAGCAGGTTGGTACAGATGAGAACTCCGAGTGGAGTGTTGGTTCTGATGGGGGCCTACGTTTTTGTGGCCGATTATGTGTCCCAGACATTCCTGACTTGAGAAGGGAGGTTCTCGAGTCAGCCCATACTTCTAAGCTTGTGATGCATCTAGGTAGCACGAAGATGTATCAGGATATGAGAAGATCATATTTGTGGGACAACATGAAGGTTCATATTGCTGAGTTTGTATCTCGTTGTCTCACGTGCCAGCAGGTCAAGGCAGAGCATCGCCGACCTCCTGGGTTGCTTTAGCCCATGCCCATAGCAGAATGGAAGTGGAACTTCACCTCTATGGACTTTATTTCTGGGTTGTCGAGAACGAAGAAGGGACATGATTCTATTTGGGTGATCGTCGACCGATTGACGAAGTCGGCTTATTTCTTACTGATCAGAGTCACAAACTCTGCAGACGAGTTGGCTAGATTGTACATCAAGGAGATTGTACGTTTGCATGGAGTTTCCTTGGAGATTGTGTCTGAAAGAGATACGCGTTTCACATCTATCTTCTGGACTCGTATCCAGGAAGCGATGGGTGTGAAATTGAAGTTCAGCACCGCGTTTCATCCATAAACAGATGGGCAGACGGAATGTGTGAATCAGGTTCTGGAAGACATGTTGCGAGCTTGTGTTTTGGATTTCAAGGACAGTTGAGATGATTATCTTCCTTATGCAGAGTTCGCGTATAATAATAGCTTCCAGGCGAGTATTGGCATGGCTCCCTAGGAGGCGTTGTATGGTCGCCCATGCAGAGCACCGCATTGTTGGGCAGAAGTTGGCGAGCGTAGTTTGATTGGCCCGGAGTTGGTGCAGGCGACTTCAGAGAAAATTAACATTATTCGACGTCGACTTCTGACAGCCCAGAGTAGGTAGAAGAGTTACGCTGATACGAGGCGGCGACCGCTTGAGTTTGAGTTTGGATACCATTTATTTCTTAAGGTTTCCCCTACGAAGGGAGTTCTGCGGTTCGGTAAGAAGGGAAAGCTCATGCCGAGATTTATTGGTCTATTTCAAATTCTGGATCGAGTGGGAGCGGTAGCATACTGCTTTGCTTTACCCACACCTCTTGCGGGCGTGCATAACGTATTTCATGTTTCTATGCTGAAGAAGTACGTTCCTGATCATTCATATATTATTAGTTGGGAGCAGGTGCAGTTGAGCGAGGATGCCACATATGTACTGCGACCGATGCATATTCTAGACAGGAAGGAGCAGGTATTGCGTGGCAAGGTTAACCCTCTTGTAAAAGTTTTATGGACGCATCATAGTAAGGAAGAGGCTACTTGGGAGACGAAAGCTGAGGTCAAAAAGAGCTAACCTCAGATCCTTGAGGAATATGAGAAGGTACGAATTTTGAGGATGAAATTTTCTTTAAGGGGGGTAGATTGTAATGACCCGAAAAATTTTGTGACAAGACCCGAGTACTACCTCTATTTTCCTTAGAAGCTTTTTGTAGGGTAATTAGCGCTAAACTCGATTGCTTATGAAATTAGCATCAATCACTTTAAATTTGATCTGCAGGACTCAAAACTTGTAGAACAGTTAGCGCTATGTTACTCTGAAATCTGGGATCCATCGCTAAATCCAGTTGCTCTTGGAAATTTTTAGAAGCTTTGGATCGGACCTGGACCGCGCGTCGAAAGTCCGATAGCGATGATCTTAGGCAGTTGTGGTCACCATGTTAGACTTGACCATCACCTTAAAAATCAAGTCCAGATGATGTTCTGTGTCGATTTGATTGAGTCCAGAGTGAAGAGTGTGAGAATGGTGAGAAATTAAATGCGATTTTGTGAAATCTGAGTTGTGTCACTTACGCGACGATTTTAAGCAATCTGACGGTTGGATTCTGACCCAATTTCACCCTCTGATCAGGGAAGATGGCCCAGGCATGTCATGATGCTTGTGGACCTGATCGAGTTTCGGTGACCGTTGAATTGAGTGTGGTCCATCACGGCTGATCTGTAAATCCGATCGGTACAAAAACTCAGCCTGACCTAGATCCATGGTCAGTGAGCTTAAGTCCAACCACACGTGAAAAAAGGACCACCGGAAGTGTTCCGTTGGATCAAGAGAGGCCTGTTTTGGTTATAACCTAAGTATACATTGGCCCTGGGGCTATTTTCATCAATGTTATGCCTATATATAGACCTTAAAACCCTAACTCTCTTTTCCATACGAATTTCCTAACCTTAGTTAAGAAAGAGAGAGGAAAAGAGAGAGAAAGTGAGAGAGAAGTTGGTGAATCATCCTGTAATGCCCTAAAATTCGGGGGTCGAGCATAACTCAGCTCCCGAGTTCCAAAACATCACTTATGCAACATATTTAATGATGGATGTATGTTGTCTGTATTAGTGCATAAAACATGGAATAGATTAAGCCAAATTGCAGATATAATTCAGGGATAAGTGAAGAAAGTAAGCGGAAGACTTAAAGAAATATATGTGTACATGTGCGAATCCCTGAAATACATACACATACCAGGTCGTAATACAAGTATTGCTATCAAAATTATAAGTATCAAATTACATCATTTGATCCCAAAAGAAATCCCAGAACTCGCGCATCAGAACAAGGCTCAATAGAACCCGCCTGAAAACTGCATGAAAGAAAATGCAGCCTCATCATTCTCAATCTCCTGCTCTGCCTTAGAGGTCTCATCAACATCTGCAGCTTAGACAGAGTCTGGTAGGTGTTTAACACCGCCCAGAACGTGAGAGTGAGTGATCAACTCAATGGAACAATCAAGCAAAGGTTAACATGTTATCAGTTCAATCAAGCAGTAATGATAAAGCAGAACAATCAAACATGTCCTAAGTACTCTTGTTATTGCAAGAATGTATGAAGAATGATGCGTGCCCTCGCGCGTATACCCTCAGCGTCTTCATCTTACGTTACGCATGACATCGCCTCAAAGTGCGGCACGTCTTCAAAGCACATGCAAATGCGGTGCATGAACATGATTACTAAGTTGTTATTAGTCCTTTTCATACAGTAGGATTGGGAAGCTAAGATACCTTCCTCATATCACCATCCAAACAGTGATCCATTCTAGGGTCCTCAGTCCTAGACATCTCATACGATCATATGGTTTCAAGTCATTGCAAAGGGCTCGTCACCAATCAATGCACGCCTATCATACCTTCGTTACCACAATAAGGCTAGTCACCTCAATGCGGTATCCAGGCATGCTCGAGGTCAATACAAAGGGCTCGTCACCAATCAATGTAGGCCGACAGCACGAATATAGTGTCCCATACCACCATAATCGGCTCACGAGTTTGGTTACTCACTGGTCACTACGGGAAGGCTCGTCACCCCAGTGTAGGTCGACAGCTGGACCACGGTGTCCCATACCACCATGTCCAGCTCATGAGTCTTAGTGGATCAAGGTACAATGGTTAATAGGATTTCATCGGTAAGTTAGGTACCCTAGATTCAAACAATAGCGTCCATACATGGTGAACATACATCGGACAATCGGGTTACTTGATGAACTCGACTAGCACGAGCGCACGTTGGGTTGAACGACATAGACTGCGCAAACACTCCGCGTGGCCAGACCACTGCCGACAACTCTAATACGACTCGGGTTCGTCTAATCACGTCCTTCGTGGCGAAAGCAATCTCAGCCACGAACTTAAGGCCGATTACCGATTTCCTAGACTATTCATAGTCCCAAACACATTCCACTACAATAGATATTCATATCTACAATTTAGAATAGTAATGGAACAACAACTCAAATCATGTAGTACGTAAGTATTTGAAGAATATCAACTTAACTTGGATTTACACACAAGTAATGCTGGAAGTTAAACAACAAGGAATATGACTTGCATGTGGTAAATCCTACACATCAATAGGAATGTTGAGAGTCGCTTCTCAACGCCCGCAAATAGTATAATATATTACACTTTAGTTCATTAAGGCATTTCTACAAACACTTAGAATACATAGTTCAACATACATGACGTATGTTGAAATACACACATTTGGACAATTCCTTTTACCAAGGAGTTGCCGCACATACAATTAGCATAAGTACACGACAATTAATCATGGCAAACACATGTTCATATTTTATACGCATACGGTACTTTATACATACATATAGAATACACAAATCTCAATATAACACATGCATATCAGGAACGTAAAATAAACATAACATTTAGCATGTGAAATCTCATCCATAACAAGAATAAACCATTCACTGGCATTGAAAGCCTTGAAAACCATAACCTATATGATTAAAGTCCGCACCTTAGACTAGAAATAGAGCACCGAACTGATTCAGACGATATGTCTTCGTCAACGGTGACAGGATAACCTAAGACAAGAATAGAAATGAGCTACAACAACACAAAGACTATTCTAAGCTCTGAAACAGATTAGGGTTAGGTTAACTTACCCAAAGATGAACTCAGAAGCGCCGGAATAACGATTCAAAAGTGAAGGTTTAAGGATGAAGAAGAATAGGAAAGAATCTAAGATGATTCACCAACTTCTCTCTCACTTTCTCTCTCTTTTCCTCTCTCTTTCTTAGCTAGGGTTAGGAAATTCGTATGGAATAGAGAGTGAGGGTTTTAAGGTCTATATATAAGCCTAACATTGATGAAATAACCCCAGGGCCAAGGTATACTTAGGGTATAACCAAAACAGGCCTCTCTCGATCCAATGGAGCACTTCCGGTGGGCCTATTAACACGAAAGGTTGAATTAAGCTCACTGACCATGGATCTAGGTCAAGCTGAGTTTTCGTACCGATCAGATCTTCAGATCAGCCATGGCGGACCACACTCAATTCAACGGTCACCTAATCTCGATCTGGTCCACAAGCACAAGAACATGCCTGAGCCATCTTCCCTGATCAGAGGGTGAAATTGGGTCAGAATCCAACGGTCAGATTGCTTAAAATCGTCATGCAAGCGACACGACTCAGATTTCATAAAATCTTATTAAATTTCCAACCGTTCTCACACTCTTCACTCCGGACTCAATCAAATCGACCCAAAACTTCATCTGGACTTGATTTTTGAGGTGATGACCAAGTCCAACATGGTGACCAAAACTGTCTAAGATCATCGCTATTGGACTTACGGCGCGCAGTCCAGGTCTGTCAGACACAATCTCCAAGGGAACTCCATGCAGACGTACAATCTCCTTGATATAAAGCCTAGCCAATTCGTCTGCAGAGTTTGTGACTCTGATAGGTAAGAAGTGAGCCGACTTCATCAATCGGTCGACGATCACCCAAATAGAGTCATATCCCTTCCTCGTTCTCGGCAACTCAGAAATAAAGTCCATAGAGATGAAGTCGCACTTCCATTCTGCTATGGGCATGGGCTGAAGCAACCCAGGAGGTCGGCGATGCTCTGCCTTGACCTGCTGACACATGAGACAACAAGAGACAAACTCAGCAATATGGACCTTCATATTGTCCCACTAATAAGATCTTCTCATATCCTGATACATCTTCGTGCTACCTGGATGCATCGCAAGCTTAGAATTATGGGCTAACTCGAGAACCTCCCGTCTCAAGTCAAGGATGTCAGGAACACATAACCGGCCACGAAATCGTAGGCTCCCATCAAAACTAACACTCTAGTTGGAGTTCTCATCTGTATTAACCCGCTTTCTCATCTTCGCCAAAAGCTCATCATCTGCCTGAGCTGCCACGATCTTCTCGTCAATAAGGGGCTGTACACGAATGTGTGCAATAACCTCATATGGCTCTTCCACCGTAAGCTTCTGCTCAAAGTCTCACACAAACTCCAACATATCCCACTCTACTATCATCAGCGGGGCCACAAACTCAATAGCCTTCTTGCGACTCAACGCATCTGCCATAAGGTTCGCCTTGCCCGGATGGTATGAAACATCGAACTTAAAGTCTTTCAATGTTTTCATCCATCGGCGCTGCCTCATATTCAAGTCACGCTGCGTGAAAATATACTTAAGGCTCTTGTGGTCGCAAAAGAGCTCGAACTCCTCTCCATAGAGGTAATGTCTCTAGAGCTTTAATGCGAAAATAATAGCTGCTAATTCCAGGTCGTGCGTAGGGTAATTCTCTTCGTGTTTCCTCAACTGCCGCGAAGCATAAGCAATCACCCTGTCCTTCTGTATAAGGACACAACCCAAACCAACGCGAGAGGTGTCAGTATATATAATATACTTAACCCCTTGCTCTGGCAATACTAGCACAGGGGCGGACGTCAACTTGTCTTTCAGCTCTTGAAAAGCTTCCTCCGCCCTCTCATTCTAAGCAAACTTCAAATATTTCCATGTCAACTGAGACAATGGTCTGGCAATCTTCGAGAAGTCTTGAATGAAGCGTCGATAATAGCCTGCAAGACCCAGAAAGCTCCTTACCTCAGTAACTGAACCAAGCTGCTTCCAGTCCTGCACTGCAGCTACCTTAGCAAGATCAACAACTATCCCTTCCTTGGATACCACATGTCCCAGGAACTTGACTTCCTCTTTCCAGAAGTCATACTTCTTGAACTGCGCAAAAAGTAGATTCTTCCTAAGAGTATCCAAAACCGCTCTTAAGTGCTCCTCGTGCTCTTCCCAACTCGCAGAATATATCAAGATGTCATCGATAAAAACAATGATGAATCGGAACAAGAATGGCCGAAATACCCTGTTCATCAGATCCATGAACACGGCCGGTGCATTCATAAGACCGAACGACATCACAAGGAACTCATAGTGACTGAAGCTAGTCCTGAAAGCGGTCTTCTGCACGTCCTCATTCTTGATGCGCAACTGGTGATACCCTGACTGCAGATCAACCTTTGAAAAGTACCGTGCCTCCTTCAATTGATCAAACAGATCATTAATCCTAGGTAAAGGGTACTTATTCTTCACAGTTACCAAATTCAACCTGTGATAATCAATACATAACCGCAAGGAACCATCCTTATTCTTCACAAACAAGACAGGTGCTCCCCAAGGAGATACACTAGGCCGAATAAAACCCAAGTTCAACAAACCATCTATCTGCTTCCTCAATTCCTCCATTTCACTCGGAGGCATACGATAGGTGGGTAAAGAAATGGGCGCCGCACCAGGTATGAGATTGATAGTAAAATCAATCTCACGCTGAGGAGGTAATCCAGGAATCGACTCAAACACATCTTCAAACTCCCGAACTACAGGCGTGCTTTCAAACGCCGATTCAGCCATACTCTCCAACAGAGAAGTATAATAATCAAGATGAAAAGGGTAACTGACCTGAACTGGGAAAGTAACTGTCTCGCCCTCAGGTCCATGGATTGTCACCAATCTTGCTTCACAATCAATCTCTACTCGCATCTTCGTGAGCCAATCCATACCCATAATAACATCGTAATGAAAAAGAGGTGCGACAAAGAAATCAACACGAATCGATCCACTTCCTAGATCGACCAAACAATCCATACAACCTTGTTCATAACAGAGGAAATCCCCGTAGCGGTAGTGAGCATCACTCCTTGCATAGAAACAGTGCTCAAACCCAAACGCCTAACTGCCGCATATGATATAAGAGAAGTAGTGGACCCTGTATCCACCAACATAGAAACGGGAATACCTTCAATGTGTGCTGTAACCTCGAAGGATCTCGGCACCAAGTCAGACATAGGCGCTTTAGCTGAGAGCGCATGAACTCAAGCCTACTGTTGACGATTCGGCAGAGGAACCATGGGCCGCTGAGGTGGCCTGAAGCTAGGTACTGCAGGTCTGAAGGATGGATGAGCTGGCGCTGAACGAAGAGGTGGATGAGAAATAACCTAAGGCATCGGACGACTAATCATCTACGGTGGAGTAAAACCACTGGCCCACATATGCGAAAAGCAAAAATGATCCAAATGCCTCATCTTTCCACAATACGAACAGCGAAGATCAGCTCGCATCTGCTGAGCGGGCGGCGCTGAACGCCTAAGAGGAGAATCTGCCCGCGGCCTCTTGCCAAAAAAAGGTGCACCCTGAAAGTCAGGTCGCAGCTTAGGAACCATAGGTGCTCGCATACGGGATGACCTGTCCCCGTCCTGCTCTGCTCCAAGGACATGCTCACCAACTTCGCATATGAAGAAATGCTAGCACAGCATATCTTCGATCGGATCTCAGGCCTCAATCCCTCAGAAAAGTGCCGCATCCTTATCGGCCGATCACTCAGAATTAAAGGAGCATACCGACCTAGCTCAGTGAACCGGTTCTCATACTCCGTCACCGACAGCCCTCCCTGGCGGAGGTGAAGGAACTCACTCTCCTTCTCATGTCGGTACGTAACTGGGAAATACTTCTCGTGGAAGCGTGCCTTAAACGCCTACCACGACCACTCAAATCCTTCCTCGACAGTGTGAAAATACTGTCCCACCATAGACTGGCCTCCTTCTCAAACATGAAGGAGGCAACCTCGACCTGCTCAACCTTAGAGCAGTGCAGCTGTCTCAGCATCTTAGAGATGCGATCGATCCAATACTCGGCCTCCTCAGGTCTATGAGAACCTGCAAATGTGGGAGGTCGTAAGCGTTGGAATTACTCAAAAGTGTCGCTCGCACTGGCGCTCCTAGATGGGGGCATAAGTGAAGCAGGAGGAGTCGCCCCCACTGACTGAGCAAAGATGCCAGCCATGGAAGATAGGAACTACTGCTGGTGCTGCTACTGCTGAATCTGCTGCTGCTGCATCAACAGCATCATCTGCTCAAACCTATCAGATGGTGGAGTAGACGAAGATGCACGGCTCGGGTAAGGAACTGAAGGCGTGACTGGAGGAGCCATAGGTGTCGGCCCAACACCGGCATGAGACGGACCCGTCTGTGGATCTAACTGGCTATTGCTCAGGGGAGGAACCCCGACAAACAACTCAACCAAGGAGAGACGGGCCGAAGTCTTCGAACCCTTAGGAGGCATACCCTACATTCAACAGAGGATGCAACCTGTAAGATTCTACGTCCACATAATCCATCCACACAGCATTCACAGTACAACTTCAAAGATAAACAACATGCATTCCATTAAACAAAATTTGTCGCAATATAAGTAGTGCAACATTACATGAATCACGACGGGGAAAGCATGTGAACTACAACTTCTAAAACTTCAAACAACAACAAATAACTTCCAACTACAAAAGCCAACAACAGCTATACATAGAAGGAAACAACAAACAAAGCAAAGGATGACTACAACAACAACTACTCGTCGGAATCAGGAGATGGAGGTGGGGCACCCTTATCCTGCAAACAACACAGGATAGACTTTAGAGTTCGAGTCACTTTCTTAAACTTATGCTTCACAAGGCCTCGAAGATCCATAATATCCTGGTGTAGAACAACCTGCCCTTCTTCAAGCCGAGCAATACGGGCATCCCTGGCAGCCTGATCTGTGCTCTGCTCTGGTGCCACAGGAGGAGAGCTCTCACTCGTATCCTGTGCCTCAACCTCTTCCTCGTCCTGCTCTATTTCTTCTTCAATCTCAGCACCACCTTCAGCATAACTCTCATCCTCATCACTCTCTGACTCATCCTCACTCTCTGAGGCCTGACGACGAGGACCAATCTCCATCTGCTTAAGGGTCATCAGATTAATATGATGAACATGAACCGGTTTCTCTGCTCCAAGCCTATAGCCAAACTCATGTGCAAGCTTACAGATAAGTCGGCCAAAAGGAAGCGATTCGGTCCTCCTAGTCAAACGAGCGATCAGGATAATCTGATGCAAGATGTACATTGGCACACACAACTTCGCTCCTTGCCCCACCTGATACAGAAAATCTACCATCAGGTGCGTACACTCGCTGCGGTTGCTCCACCTTGGATAAACATTGAACGTACACATGTGGTGAAGCAAGCGGAAGTCGTCCGTCATGTAGGTAGCTAGAAGACTTCTATTTGGCTGCCACTCGACCAGACGACCACACAGGAACCGGGTGCGACGATCCCTCTCGCGCAAACTGTTCAAATTCTTCTCACTGGCATGCACCTCACCAAGTGGTACATTCAGGAGTCGGAATATCAAAGCGACGTTGACCGTGGCCTCCCGACCGCTGCCACAAGGAATCTTGAACTGCAGAGGCTCCAGTAAAGGATCACGAATATTAGCATAAAAAGCTCGAACAGTACTTGCATTCGTGCGATACTCACCCTCAAACAAGGGACACCAACCAGCCCCTTCCAGGCCCTCCAACAGCAAAAACTCACCAAACAGCCGCGGATCAACATGAGCCTCAAAAAGGACCCTATGACCTTCATAGACTCTATGCGATAGCTTCGCCAACAAGGTTCTTCCAATGGGAGCTTAAGGATTAAGGTCCCACTTGGTCTGAAACTCACGGGCGGCAGTCGTGCTCGCGGCGTCACCTCTCGGCCTCCGTGCACGGGTTGGGCGGCTAGGCCCGATTTCATCCACGGGTGCTCTCTTCTTCCCCATCAAAGAAAGAAGGGTGGAGATGGAAAAGATGGTCGTGATAAACTCAAAGAGGGCCATGAGAAATGAGAGAAAGAGAGAAATAGGAAGGATGGTGAAGCTTCCACACACTTAAGATCCCAAAAGAGGATTTGAGAGCCCAAATGAGAAGAAAAGAAGTGTAAACAGCAATGGGGGGTGAGGGTTTGAGATGGGTTGGTAGGGTTTGCACGAAAATGGAAGAAGAAGAAGATTTGGAAGAGATTTGGAGGAGTTTGGAGAAGAACTTGAAGGAAAAGAGAGCTTGGGAGGGTGGATTGTGAAGGAAGTAGGGTTTAGGGGAGGTTTTAATCAACAAACCATGGAAGGGTGGGCCACACTAGGCCATAGACTCATCGGCCCAAGCCGACCCGCCCGGCCTGGCCCGCTAAGCAGCGAGGCCTCGCCGAACCGCCGAGGACATCGCCGGTCTCTGGACCGTCCGGTAATGGCTCACCGTTTGGGCAAGGTCCTCCTGGTCCCTTAGCTCCCAAAAGGTGTGGGTCCCCCCTGGGCCCCACTGAAAATGCCTCGATCGGCCCCTTTGCATGATTCGACGCCTATCGAGCCATTCAGGTAGAAATCTGATACAAATAGAGATTTCTTGAAGATTGAAGGGTTGAAATGGGAGGATAAACCATCTAGACTCATTTATAGATGGTCTAGAAGAGATTTCGGGTTGCTGTGTGTGATCAGGAGAGAGCATAGACTCGATCTTGGTGATCGTTTTCAGTAAATTTTCGCAGATAGAAGCAACGGAACACAAACACTCAATCTACGATAAACTCGCACCCAAATACACTAAAGTGGCAACAACGTGTGGTGTGTGACTATAACCCAGGTCCGGTTTAATCCAAATCATGCTCTGATACCAACTTGTAATGCCCTGAAATTCGGAGGTCGAGCATAACTCAGCTCCCGAGTTCCAAAACATCACTTATGCAACATATTTAATGATGGATGCATGTTCTCTATATTAGTGTATAAAACATGGAATAGATTAAGCCAAATTGTAGATATAATTCAGGGATAAGTGAAGAAAGCAAGCGGAAGACCTAAAGAAATATATGTGTACATGTGCGAATCCCTGAAATACATACACATACCAGGTCGTAATACAAGTGTTGCTATCAAAATTATAAGTATCAAATTACATCATTTAATCCCAAAAGAAATCTCAGAATCCCGCGCATCAGAACAAGGCTCACTAGAACCCGCCTGAAAATTGCATGAAAGAAAATGCAGCCTCATCATCCTCAATCTTCTGCTCTGCCTCAGAGGTCTCATCAACATCTGCAACTAAGACAGAGTCTGGTGGGTGTTTAACATCGCCCAGAACGTGGGAGTGAGTGATCAACTCAGTGGAACAATAAAGCAAAGGTTAACATGTTATCAGTTCAATCAAGTAGTAATGATAAAGCAGAACAATCAACATGTCCTAAGTACTCTTGTTAATGCAAGGATGTATGAAGAATGATGCGTGCTCTCGCGCGTACACCCTCAGCGTCTTCATCTTACGTTACGCATGACATCGCCTCAAAGTGCGCTACGTCTTCAAAGCACATGCAAATGCGGTGCATGAACATGATTGCCAAGTTGTTATTAGTCATTTTCATACAGCAGGATTGGGAAGCTAAGATACCTTCCTCATATCACCATCCAAACAGTGATCCATTCTAGGGTCGTCAGTCCTAGACATCTCATATGATCATATGGTTTCAGGTCGTTGCAAAGGGCTCGTCACCAATCAATGCACACCTTCATACCTTCATTACCACAATAAGGCTAGTCACCTCAATGCGGTATCGAGGCATGCTCGAGGTCACTACAAAGGGCTCGTCACTAATCAATGTAGGCCGACAGTGCGAATATAGTGTCCCATATCACCATAATCGGCTCACGAGTTTAGTTGCTCACTAGTCACTACGGGGAGGCTCGTCACCCCAGTGTAGGTCGACAGCTCGACCACGGTTTCCCATGCCACCATATCCAGCTCATGAGTCTTAGCGGATCAAGGTACAATGGTTAATAGGATTTCATCGGTAAGTTAGGTACCCTAGATTCAAACAATAGCGTCCATACATGGTGAACATACATCGGACAATCAGGTTACTTGACGAACTCGACTAGCACCAGCGCATGTTGGGTTGAACGACATAGACTGCGCAAACACTCCGCATGGCCAAACCACTGCCGACAACTCTAGTACGACTCGGGTTTGTCTAATCATGTCCTTCGTGGCGAAAGCAATCTCAGCCACGAACTTAAGGCCAATTATCGATTTCCTAGACTATTCATAGTCCCAAACACATTCCACTACAACAGATATTCATATCTACAATTTACAATAGTAATGGAACAACAACTCAAATCATGTAGTACGTAAGCATTTGAAGAATATCAACTTAACTTGGATTTACACATAAGTAATGCTGGAAGTTAAACAACAAGGAATATGACTTGCATGTGGTAAATCCTACACATCAATAGGAGTGTTGAGAGTCGCTTCTCAACACCCAGAAATAGTATAATATATTACACTTTAGTTCATTCAGGCATTTCTACAAACACTTAGAATACATAGTTCAACATACATGACGTATGTTGAAATACACACATTTGGACAATTCCTTTTACTAAGGAGTTGCAGCAAATACAATTAGCATAAGTACACGACAATTAATCATGGCAAACACATGTTCATATTTTATACGCATACGGTACTTTATACATATACATAGAAGACACAAATCTCAATATAAAACATGCATATCAGGAACGTAAAATAAACATAACATTTGGCATGTGAAATCTCATCCATAACAAGAATAAACCATTCACTGGCATTGAAAGCCTTGAAAATCATAACCTATACAATTAAAGTCCGCACCTTAGACCAGAAATAGAGCACCGAACTGATTCAGACGATATGTCTTCGTCAACAGTGACAGGATAACCTAAGACAAGAATAGAAATGAGCTACAACAACACAAAGACTATTCTAAGCTCTAAAACAGATTAGGGTTAGGTTAACTTACCCAAAGATGAACTCAGAATCGCCGAAATAACGATTCAAAAGTGAAGGTTTAAGGATGAAGAAGAACAGGAAAGAATCTAAGATGATTCACCAACTTCTCTCTCACTTTCTCTCTCTTTTCCTCTCTCTTTCTTAGCCAGGGTTAGGAAATTCGTATGGAAAAGAGAGTTAGGGTTTTAAGGTCTATATATAGGCCTAACATTGATGAAATAACCCCAGGGCCAAGGTATACTTAGGGTATAACTAAAGCAGGCCTCTCTCGATCCAACGGAGCACTTTCGGTGGGCCTATTACCACGAAAGGGCGGACTTAAGCTCACTGACCATGGTTCTAGGTCAAGCTGAGTTTTCGTACTGATCAAATCTTCAGATCAACTGTGGCGGACCACACTCAATTCAACGGTCACCGAATCCCGATTAGGTCCACAAGCACAAGAACATGCCTGGGCCACCTTCCCTAATCAGAGGGTGAAATTGGGTCAGAATCCAACGGTCAGATTGCTTAAAATCATCGCGCAAGTGACACGACTCAGATTTCATAAAATCTTATTAAATTTTCAACCGTTCTCACACTCTTCACTCCGGACTCAATCAAATCGACCCAGAACATCATCTGGACTTAATTTTTGAGGTGATGACCAAGTCCAACATGGTGACCAAAACTGCCTAAGATCATCGCTATCGGACTTACGACGCGCAGTCCAGGTCCGATCCAGAACTACCAAAAATTTCCAAGAGCAACCGGATTTAGCGATGAATCCCAGATTTCAGAGTAACATAGTGCTAACTATTTTACAGATTTTGAGTTATGCAGATCCAATTTAAAGTGATTGATACAAATTTCACAAGCAATTAAGTTTAGCGCTAATTACCCTAATAAGCTACTAAGGAAAGATAGAGGTAGTACTCGGGTCTTGGCACAAAATTTCCCGGGTCATTACACATCCTTAGATTCTTTCCTGTTATTCTTCATCCTTTAACCATCACTTTTGAATCATTATTTCGGCGATTCTGAGTTCATCCTTGGGTAAGTTAACCTAACCCTAATTTGTTTTGGAGCTTAGAATAGTTTATGTGTTGTTGTAGCTCGTTTCTATTCTTGCTTTAGGTTATCTTGTCGCCGTTGACGAAGACATATCGTCTGAATCACTTCAGTGTTCTTTTCTGGTTTAAGGTGCGGACTTTAATCGTATAGGTTATAGTTTTCAAGGCTTTCAATGCCAGTTAATGGTTTATTCTTGTTCTAGGTGTAATTTCACATGCCAAATGCTATGTTTATTTTACGTTCCTGATATGTATGTGTTATATTGAGATTTGTGTATTTTGTGTATATGTAGGAAGTACCGTATACGTAAAAAATATGAACATGTGTTTGCCATGATTATTTGTCATGTACTTGTGCTAATTGTATGTGTGTCAACTCCTTGGCAAAAGGAATTGTCTAAATGCGTGTATTCCAACATACATCATGTATGTTGCACTATATATTCTAAGTGTTTGTAGAAATGTCTGAATGGTTTAAAGTGCAATATATTATTCTAATTGCGGGCGTTGAGAAGCGATTCTCAACTCTCCTATTGATGTGTATGATTTTCTACATGCAAGTCATATTCTTTGTTGTTTAACTTCAAGTATTACTTATGTTGAAACCCATGTTAAGTTGATATTCTGCAAATGCTCACATGCTACATGATGTGAATTGTCATTCCATTACTATTCTAAATTGTTGATATGCATATCTGTTGTAGTGGAATGTATTTGGGACTAGGAAATAGTCCAGGAAATCGGTAATCGGCCTTGAGTTCGTGGCTGAGGTTGCTTTCGCCACGAAGGACGTGATTTGACGAACCCGAGTCGTATTAGAGTTGTCGGCAGTGGTTTGGCCACACGGAGTGTTTGCGCACTCTATGTCGTTCAACCCAACGTGTGCTCGTGCTAGTCGAGTTCGTCAAGTAACCCAATTGTCCGATGTATGTTCACCATCTATGGACGTTATTGTTTGAATCTAGGGTACCCAACTTACCGATGAAATCCTATTAACCATTGTACCTTGATCCGCTAAGACTCATGAGCTGGACATGGTGGTATGGGACACCGTGGTCGAGCTGTCGGCCTACGCTGGGGTGACGAGCCTCCCCGTAGTGACCAGTGAGCAACCAAACTCGTAAGCCGATTATGGTGGTATGGGACACTATATTCACGCTGTCGGCCTACATTGATTGGTGACGAGCCCTTTGTAGTGACCTCGAGCATGCCTGGATACCGCATTGAGGTGAGGAGCCTTATTGTGGTAACGAAGGTATGATAGGCGTACATTGATTGGTAACGAGCCCTTTGCAATGACCTGAAACCATATGATCGTATGAGATGTCTAGGACTGACGACCCTAGAATGGATCACTGTTTGAATGGTGATATGAAGAAGGTATCTTAGCTTCCCAATCCTGTTGTATGAAAAGGACTAATAACAACTTGGTAATCATGTTCATGCACCACATTTGTATGTGCTTTGAAGACGTGGCGCACTTTGAGGTGATGTCATGCGTAACGTAAGATGAAGACGCTGAGGGTGTATGCGCGAGGGCACACATCATTCTTCATACATCCTTGCATTAATAAGAGTACTTAGGACATGTTTATTGTTCTGCTTTATCATTACTGCTTGATTGAACTGATAACATGTTAACCTTTGCTTTATTGTTCCACTGAGTTGATCACTCACTCCCACGTTCTGGGGCGGTGCTTAAACACCACCAAACTTTGTCTTAGTTGTAGATGTTGATGCGACCTCTAAGGCAGAGCAGGAGTTCGAGGATGACGGGGCTACATTTTCTTTCATGCACTTTTCAGGTGGGTTCTAGTGAGCCATGTCCTAATGCGCGGGAATTCTGGGTTTCTTTTGGAATAGCTAATGTCTTTTAATACTTGTATTATTTTGATAGCAACACTTGTATTATGACCTAGTATGTATTCGGACTTTAGGGATTTACACATGTACACTTATGTTTCTATAAGTCTTCCGCTTGCGTTTCTCACTTATTCCTAAATTATGTTTGCAGTTTGGCTTAATCTATTCCATGTTTTATGTACTCATACAGACAACATACATCCATCATTAAATATGTTGCATAAGTGATGTTTTGAAACTCGAGAGCTGAGTTATGCCCGACCCCCGAATTTCAGGGCGTTACAACCCCTATCTCTCTAATTGTCAAGTGTGACTCAATTCGTTGCACAACTTTAGTAAGATCTCGAAAAGGTTGTAGTGTGCCTTGATTAAAAAGCTCTTGATTTTGAATGTGTTTTAAAACCGAATCCTCTTGAGGCTTCTTCTAATCCAAAAACTAGTTAAGGATCCCTTGAGGAGTAGTAGTTTGCCCATCTCTCCAGCTAAACTTTGGATGGTTTCTCCAGCTAGAGTTGTATGTGTTCGAGGTGGTTTCTTTGAAAGGTCTCTGGTAGTTTGTTTACGGCATTCGACTGTTCATTCAATATATCTTGAAAAACAAGTATTGTTGGATAATTTTCAATCGTATGAATGTTGTAAGAACAAATACCACAAACTACTTCCTTAGCCTTATCCTTCTTAAGTTTAATGGCCTCGAGTTTCCTTGTGAGGCTGGCCACTTTAGCACTTATATCATCTTTTTCTCTCAAAGCATACATTCCACCCCTCTCCTTTGTTTGAATTGGCTTAGACATGATATTGGGTCTAGGGGATATATCCCATGATTGTTGTTTTCAGCAAGCTTGTCAAAATAATCTCACACATCATTGACATCTTTGCTCATGAATTTTCCATTGCTCATTGTCTTGACCATTTGGCGCATAGAAGATGTCAGTCCATCATAAAAGAAACTTGTTATACACAATGTTTCAAATCCATGTTATGGACATGAACTGACAAGATCCTTGAATCACTCCCAACATTAGAAGAATGTTTCATCTTCTTTTTGGGTGAAGTTCATAATCAACTTTATAAGGGTGTTCGTTTTATGATATGGGAAGAATTTCTTTATGAACTCCCTTATCATGACGTTCCATCTACCAATGGATTATGGATGTAGTGAGTGCAACCATGTCCTAGCTTTTTCTTTCAAAGAAAAAGGAAAGAGTTTCATTCTGATCGTGTCCTCAGACATGTTAGGAAAAATATAAAGTGGCTATGATCTCATCAAACTCTTTCATGTGTAAATATGGACTTTTAGATTCAAGTCCATGGAACTTTGGAAGGAGTTGGATCACCCCTGGCTTGATATCCATGTTTCCCATATTTTCTGAAAAAATCATACAAGAAGGTGTGCTCATCCCCACCGGTTGTAAGTAATCTTATAAAGTACGAGGCGGGGGTGCTTGATGCACCTCATTCTCATCCTAAATTTCCTCAACCCTAAGTTGAGGTGGATTTAGAGGTTGATTGGCAGCCATAACTTTAGTTAACTTTATGGATCTCGAGTGGTGTCTAATCCTATGATGGATAAATAACCCCTTAACTAATCCTCCTTCACTCAAAAGACATCGAGTGTTATCACGGACCCACTCGGGCGTGAAACACTCTTAGCCCTCAATTTTAGACTCTAACCTAAACCTAAAAGAAAAAGGAAAATTGAAATCTAAAAATAGAAAGAGAGAGAATTAAAAAGAAGTTACTAAATTGGAAGTTCTATGTTAACATCCGGCAAAAAAAAAAAAAAAAAAATAGTTAGTTTCTAAAAACAAATTCAGAAAGTTTTTAATACTAGAAATAGAAAGAAGGTTAGTTTCTTAAAAAAACAAATCAGAAAGACCCTAACCTAAAAATAGAAAGTAAACAAATCATAATCTTAACCTAATTCCAAAACTAATCAATCTCAGAAAAACGTAACTGTTAGTCGTGATGTAGTAATAATCTCGGTAAGACCAAGGTTGAATCAACAAGGACTGATCTTATACGTTTCTGAAATTAAATAGAAGTAGAACTAGGAGAAGATGTAAAACTAATTCTGAAGTGATTGAGAGAGTAATTGTGATTAAAGTGATTAGAACTAAGAATTCAAAGGTAGGAACTAGGGTTTCCAATGATCCACTTATAGTGATCAGGGAACCCGCTTATTTGATTCAAATAACTCAATTGGAATTGAAGTCCTATCCAATCCAATTGGAAGATATAACAATTAAATCAATCTGAATTTTCATTGACCTAATTCTCAATGAAGGAGAATTGTGAATATTAGAAGGGATTTCATCACTAAATCATGCCCCTGGGATGATGGCAAACAATAGGATTTACCAATCCCACAATCTCAAAGAGGAATAAGAAGATACTCAAGGCTATTGCAGATCTATTGTAATTTAAGTCACAATAAACCATTAAAAATTGAAAGTATTCCCTAAATAATCAAATTAGAATCCATAAAGTTCAACATAAATAAGAATCAAAGCAAGAGACATCCCATCACACTACAAGCTTCACGTCTTAGCCCGAGCTAAGAGGTTTAGCCAACTATAAACATGATTGGATCTAAAACCCTATAAGAAAGCATGGAAAAAAAAGCTAAGAAAGAAAGGAAGAAAAATGCTTGATGACGACTCTCTACCCTTGTGCTTCGCTCCTCCAAACCCTAGATGATCCCCAGGGATGCCCTGGGGACTCCTATTTATAATCGTGCATCACCTCCTTTCTCACTGACTTGGAAAAATTCAGAAACCGCCTCAAATTTAGGCACTCCGCGTAACTTTGCGTAACTCTGCATGAATCGTTCAATGACATCGAACTGCTTTTGATGTAATCAAATGTACCTTTTATACGTGCTTTTTTCATGTTGTTGTAATTTCATCCGGACTTTGTAACCTTCCATGTTAACAAACCTACCTTCAATGTCATCGAAGAGGCCTTCGATGTCATAGAGAATTGTTCGAGGAATTGATAATGCGTCCAAAATATTCCAGCAAGTTATTTTAATTTCTTCAATAAATTCGATGTCATCGAACATATCTTCAATATCATCAAGGAGTACTGCGAGTAATCGAACATTGTGTTCAATCTGTCGAGCGATTTTTACTAAAAATCCACAAAAAAATTCGATGTCATTGAATTGGCTTCAATGTCATCGAGCAAAACTTTGAGCCATCGAACAAGTCCCCGAGTCATCGAAAACCGTCTTCAATTTGTCCAACAACCAACTCGATTTTCATTCATAAATTTGATGTCATCGACCTGTGTTCGATGTCATTGATTGGTAGCTTTGATGTCATTGAATGATGTTCGATGACACAGTCAATGTGAATTATGCACTTGTTCTTTCGACTTCGTTCCTTTTCCACTTAGTTTTCTTGAATCTTGGGACCTTGAAATCTTCAATCTTTGTCTCCTAAGATCAATTCTTTTCCTTGGTGACTTTTGAGCATCAAATCCATGCTTTTAGCACCTTCTTCAATCCAAGCTCTTAAATTCACCTTGCAACACAAACATGAGTAAAATAGGACATTAAGCATTATCATGTTCATAAAACCAAGATATAAATGGGGGATAATATGTAATATTTGACCCTTAAAATCTCTCACTGTGGACTTGGTGCACACACAGAAACATCAGCGTTTCCATGATCACATTGGTACCATTCTTGGCAGTCAGGCAAATATGGAGGCAAGGCTTAGTTAGTGCAAAACTATGCTCACAGCCATGGAATGATTGCTGGAATCTCTACAACTCACAATTGTTGGGTGTTAAATATTACATATTTTTCCCTATTTATATCTTAGTTTTATGAATATGATACGGTTTAATGGTATATTTTATACATGTTTGTGTTGCAAGGTGAATCTGAGAGCTTGGATTTAAAAGAATACTAAAAGCATGGATTTAATATTCAATAATCACTAAGGCAAAAGACAGATCTTAGGAGACCAATAATGAAGAATTCACAGTAGAAAATAAGACATTTCGGTCCGATCTGAACCAAGTTTGGTCTGACCGAAATCACAGAAATCTGTCCAGCAAGAAATTAGGATAATTCGGTCTGACCTAAGCTAACTTCAGTCCGACTGAAGTACTTCGGTCCGAGACTTCGGTTGGGGTCGGTGAAACCTAAATTTGACAGATTTTTTGCATGAGATTTTTCAGCATTAACTTCAGTCCGACCGAAATCACGCAGAATTGTCCAGCGAGAAAGTGCAATTTTTAATCTTAATTCGGTCCAACTGAACCCAACTTCAGTCCCACCAAAGCGTAACGCGGCGCCGATGCGGAGTGCGTAACTTGAGGCAATTTGTAAAAATTTCAAGTCGGTGCGGAAGATGGGAGCTTTACAAGTATAAATAGGAGTCCCTAGGATGCTCCTAAGTATCTTCTAGGGTTCAAGGAGTGGAGAAAAAGGGTGGAGCTACTGCTCAAGAGTTTTTTTTTTGTTTAAGAGTTCTTAGTTCAATCATGTCTATGGTTGGCTAAACCTCTTAACTAGGGCTAAGAGGTAAAGCTTATAGCATGATTGGGATGTTTACTTTACTTTGATTCATTGTTATGTTGAACTTCATTAATTTCTAGTTGATTTTAAAGAATATTTTCAGTTTTCAATGGTTTGTTGTGACTCAAACTACAATAGGCACTGCGATAGCTTTGAATATCTTTTTTTCTATTTGAGATTGTGGGATTGGTAAATCCCGTTGTTTGCCATAGTCTCTTGGGTATGGTTGGGTGATGGAATCCCTTCCAATTCTCCACAATTCTCCTCCATTGAGGCTGGATCAATGAGAAGTTCAGAGATTTGATCAACTCTTTCTCTAACCGGATAAGATAGGACTCTAATTCTGGTTGGATCTCTTGAATCAAGTAAGGTAGCATCGCAATAGCTACAAGTGGATCCTTGGCACTCTAGTTCCCACCTTTAAATTCACAAGTTTCAATTATACTATTACAATTACTCAAATTATTCAGATTTAGTTTTAGATCTTCTTCTAGTTCTACTTCTAGTTATTTTCAGAAACATACGAGATTAGTCCTTATGGATTCGACCTCAGTCTTATTGAGATTATTACTTCATCGCGACCTTACACTTGGGGTTGTGAACAACAGCACAACAACTGGTGGACCTAATGACCTGTCATTGAGATGACACCACCCCACATGAGGGTGGTCCATCCAATTAGAGTCCAATTCAACCTATGCATGATTGGGATTACAGGCTTACGCATCAAATATCTTTTTGGATGCCAAGCCAGTTTGATCTAACTTCAGTTCCATATCTATGATTAGACTTGTGTATGCTTGAAAAGTTTTTTTTTTGGATAATTATGCCCTTAAGGGCATGTCTTTTTCTTGGATATTAATTCTACCCAAACTTGGGGTAGGTCTTTTGAATGGATTGAATGATGATATCTTTTATTTTACTATTAGTTATTGATGCCATTTCATTTCTCTTGGTATATTTATCTGTCTATGGTATTCATTTCTCTTTCACATCATGTTCTAAATTTATATGATATTATCCTATGAACTCTTGTGATTCTTCTCCCTCTAACTTTGAATATGATTGGTAAAATTCCATACTTCAGTTATCTTTTAACCTTTGCTAATGACTGACAAAAAGGGGGAAAACTCATAATCCCACAAGTTTGCTGCTTTTGTGTTTTGTAAATCTTAATGCAGGAACTTAGATGGAGCATGAATTAAGGGGGAGCTACAAGCACTCAAGATGTATTAAGTGTTTAATAGAGTTGTATCTAGGAAAATTTGTAATATCTTAAGTTGATTGTAACATCTAGGGTTTGTTAGTTATTTTGTCACGTAATTGACAAAGGGGAAGATTGAAAGTGCCCTTGTTTGTCAATATACGTGACTGTTTAGTCATTAGTCAAGTGAGCCCCAAGTTGAAGACATCAAGCCCAAGATTCATCAAAGATGAAGACATACAATTGTGCTTAATAGTTAAACTAAGCCTCATCTACCCAAAACAAACCCTGACAGGTATATGCGCCTATAAGAACTTAACTTACCCCAAACTTCTGGTAAGATTGGGATTCTTTTTGCACTTTAAGTATTTGAGGAAGTATGAAACAAATAGGTAAAACATATGCCTCATTGATTGCATCAAGATGTAATCGAAGACATCTTTGTTGGAATCAAACATCGTTCAATTGCAACGAATGCTAGTCCATATAGTCCAGCATTAAAATGGAAACATGCTGGGAATTGTCGATTGTATCGAATGTTGTTCGATAACATCGAAAGTTATGTTTTGATGACATCGAATGCATTTTGATTGCATTGACCCTGGGCTTACTTCTTCTAAAATCCAAAAATACTCTAAGTGCTCATCGATATAATCGAACCTGCTTCGATGGCGTCGAGAGTAAGTTATTGATGACATCGAAGGATAATCAATGGAATCAAAACTAACACCAGTTTGTCTAACAAGCTTTCAAGGAAAATCTAATATTTTTCTAACACATCAAAATTCAAATCTCGATGCATTGAAGGTCTGTTCGATTGCATCGAATGAACAACAAAACTATCCAACAACCATTGTGTATATTTAAAAAAGAATCTTGATGGCATCAAAGGATGTTCAATGAGATCAGACAAGAATCTGTCCTACACCCAAATGAATATCTTTTGTAGTAGGTCAATGCAATCGAAGAAGGTTCAATGACATCGAAATTCAAATTTCGTTGGCATCGAATACCCTTCGATGGCATCGACAATGTCAGATTTTTGCCCATTTTTTTACCGTTGGGATTTTAACTTTATTACTACACATGGCTTGCCTCTTGTAAAGTGAGTTAGAATTTAAGAGATCTTAAGAGAGTTATTACAAGAATTAATACCCGCATTCTCATTCCCTCTTTCCCATTAGAGTTCATTATTCAATCCTTTGCATAAGCATTTACGCATAACTTCATTACTTAGATTGAATCATGAACTCTAGCATTTATTGAGTTTTCAATAGCACCCTTCATAGGAAAATCATTGTACTGAAACTCTTGAATGCTTAGCTCATGGGAATCTTCTTTTTGTGTTTAAATCATATCATCTAAATAGAGAAGAACGACCAAACCCTAAACCTCACAACCTCGGAGCATTGATCGAAACATCAGAAGTGGTTGCGGTTTAAGGGAGCTGAAGACTCTTCATCAACATAAAAGATCTTCACATTGTGCGAGAAAGGGGTTCACTCACTTATTTGTATGTATAAGGAGTCCATTGAGGTTGAAGCCCTTTCTCTATATAGGATTGGGATTCAGAGTTTGAGAGACAAACTCACCAAGACCTTTTTAATAAGGCCTCTAGTGGGAGAATACGTTGTCCTTGTGTAGGACATGTTTGCCTTGTGTAGGCATAGGTAGTCTTGTGTAGGCTCCTAAGTGTGTCCTTGCGTAAGACTCGTTGCCTTGTGTAAGTACCTAAGGTAACCTTGTGTAGGTCCCTTAGTTAACCTTGTGTAGGTTGTGAATGTTCATGGTTAACCTAATTTAAAACCATTAGATAGTGAAATCCGGTATACTTTAGGAGAGAGTGTGTCTGCTGGGAGTGGAGTAGGCAAGTAGCCGAACCACTATATATGATTGTGTTTGGGATTTCATTTTGTGTTTTGATCTAATTATGCTTATGTCTATCAAATGATTATTATGATGCATGATTTGGTAAATGTATAAGTATGAATAGGAAACACCTCCCACACACTATCACATATACTATATTTATATGCTTGTCTCTTTACATGTAAATCTTGTGTAAGCCTATGTGTTTTGGACCTTCATTGGCCTGGATGCCATAAAGTTACTTTTCCTTACTCATCTCAATTATGGTTAGGCATTGTGCGTTGTTATAAGAAAATAATTTTTACAAAGTCCTATTCACCCCCTTTAGGACACTTAGACATACTTTCACACTTCAGTAATAGCGGTTCTACTGCAATTTCACGATTAAGTTGCCCTACGCGGTGAACGGAGTATGTTATCCTTGTGGGGGGCCACTTTGATGGTGTGACTAAAACCACACACACACACACACACCCCGAACTTATATATATCACCCCAAACTTTTCAATACTGAGTATTGAAAGTTCTCGAGTGTTACCATAAAATTTAACTTATTACGTACATGTGTACGATACCAATCTAGCTATCCTAACCTTACATCCCACACGAATCTAACCATTGGGAATAATCTCCATCCATAGATCAAGCCATCTGACCGTTGATTTTGAGATAGGATCATCATATACCCAAGTATTCCCACTTGTCCATCATAACCAACCATTCAGTCAACTATTAACCAATAGGTAAAGATATTTGACTATTTACTTTGAATTTGGACCACCCGATCATAGTAAACTAACAACTTGATATCTGCATCTACTCGTACGCATATCAAATTGAAATTCTAATCCGTTCATCTTGTTCACCACCTAGGAATATGCTTAACCCACCATTAGAACTACAATATGAGAAACATGCACATGTGAACAAGTCACTTGAATCTAACAATATACATGTTCTACCTCTTGATCACTCCAATACCTACTTGTGTTCACCCATTTATAAAACCGACTGTACTACCACTTACATACATGACTAGATTACTAACCATCAAGTTTTTCTATTTTAAAAATGTCATCTGACCATGCATTATGTGGTTGATATATGTACATTTTTTAATTAATTTGGTGAATAACTCTTTATTCATAATGATTTAGATATAAGTCCTTTCATAATAATTACTTAGAAATGTACCTATAACTATGCAGAACCATTAAATTTTTCAGAACTCTCCTATCAACAATAATTATGAAAATGCTATTAACTTAGACCCGTGAATTCTAGATCACATGGTTCCCACGATCCATTTGATGTGAAATTTTATACCATGCCTATCTATCAGAAATTAACCATACGTGTCAAATTTTGGCCCTTAGATCATTGTAAAAGTGACCCAATTGACAAATCATCCCCTTAATCGTTGATTTTGGTGTCCATCAAGTGAAGAAACCTCATGAGTGGTCGTAGTAGGATATTTCCCTTTATATGAATGACTTGGATTACCCATAATATAGACCAAGTGTGAAATATGAAGACCTCACTTTGGTAGGCTTAACCACTTCCTTCCGTCTATCACAACTCAAACTTGGACCACACTATGATCTTATATGACTATGAAGTTATATAAAATTTTGACCCTAATCTATGATCCTGCATTATTGAATGTTGAAGCCAGTTCCTTCCTTTTTAATATAAAAGGTGATATTTTAGTTCTAGGCCTTTTCCACCATCAATCAACCACCAAATTTTGTCAAACCTTTTGCCTATCCTATTTACACATTTTTCCCAAAATTGGGCTATGATCATTAAGTGTGGACCGTTAATTGAGATCAACTTCGTTTTGGCACCTGTTAAGAGAAATTTTAAGAGTAACTAATCTAAATTTTGGTCACTAAGAAAGTCATAGACTCTGACTCTATTCGATGACCCTAACACAATGGATGAATTAGATTTAAAGAAATATTGTCAAAAAATGGAAAATTGAAGAAACCTAATCCAAGTGAGATGGGAAACATACCACTCACACGCCCACTCCCTTTTAAAAAGGGGGCTTGCATTCCCCTCTCCACTCACACGCCCATCTCTTAAACGTCCCAAAGAGAGAGAGAGAGAGAGAGAGAGAGAGAGAGAACAAAAAAGAAAGAAAGAAAAAGAGAGAGAAAGAGAAGCCTAGAAGTCCATCATTTGCTTCCTCCTCTAAACATTTGTTTTCTCCCTCTTGGTCAAGCGATATTGTGATTTATGTAGAAGCTTTCCTACAGGGATATCTGAAAGTGCACTGGTTTGTCAATGAGCGTGAGTGTTGAGTTAACACGTCAAGTGAGGCTCATAAGAAGATCATTCAAGTGTCTCCCTCAACTGGATGTGTGCTCCGAACTCGTTAAAGGTAAACTTAGCCTCACATCCCATCTTCCAAAACACCCAGGTATATAAAACCCTTAAAAATAGATAGATCACCTCGACGAGATTAGACACCAGTTATCGATGTCCTTAGAATATAATCAATATCATCGAATTGAGGACTACTTGTATCCAGCAACTAACTTGATCTCTGGATAAAATTATCGATGAATCGATGGAACAATTAATATCATCGACAGTCAAATTCCTTGATCATCGAGACGGCTCGATATAATTGAATTCTGGTCTATTCGTGTCCAGCAGGCTTCTAAGGAAAATCATACATTTATCGATGACTCGAAGGAAGCCTCGATATCCTCAGAATTCAAACTCCGATGTTATCGATGGACATTCGATGTTATCGATTTCAGACCAAACTGTCCAGTAAGCTTTTTAGGAAAATCCTCTTTAGATGACTCGAGGAATTGAGACTCCCTCGATAATATCAAAATTCAAATATCGATCATATCGAATATAGGTCGATATCATCGAATTCGGATAATGGAGTGTCCAGTAAAAGATCGATGAATCGAACTAGGTATCGATATCATCGACATTTGAAATCCGATGACATCGTGGGAGGTTCGATAATATCGAAGCCAGCATGTCACTCTTAGCCTGCTCTCCCTTTTTTTATTGTTGAGGAATCGAACCGTGGGTCGATGAAATCGGAGTTCGAAATCCAATGACATCGAAGCATGTTCGATATGATCAAGCTTTGTATAAGAGATTCAATTGTGATTGTCAAAAGAGTTCATATCATCGATTTATCCCTTGATGTCTTCAAAAGTATACGTTCGATAATATCGAAGATGGCTCGACGATATCGAACTTTGTGAAAAAACTGACTATTTTATTACCATTGGATCTCTTTGTTGAAAAGGCCGAGCTATATGTCCTAGAGGGGGGGGGGGGGGTGAATAGGACTATGCTAAATTTAAAAAAAAAAAATTAACAGCAAAATTTAAATAAATTAAATACAGATAGCAATAGACAATCCCACAATGTTGAATTTAAAGACAACCTCAGATGTATGAGTATTGAGAAGTTGATACAGATGTTGTTCTAAGGACAACCTTACACCATAACCAAGGGTTTATGGCAGGACAACCTTACTAGAACGGTTTTTGTATCAAAAACTCAAACTTTATACCGAGGAATAAATAAATAAATATCAAGGAAGGAAATCTATGCTATTACAACCTTCTCCACATTTGCATAAAAGAAATTACAACATTCTTCACAATGCAAAAAGAAAATTACAATCATCCTCAAAAAGAAATAAACATTCAATCTATAAGACCAGAAATTATAGTGGTTCGCGTGTGTGTACGCCAACTATTTAGAAAAACAGCCACACAACTACTCAACTCCTAATATCCTCTCACAATGGATATTAGCGTTCACTATGAAAAAAGGTTTTTCCAAGTTTACCTAAAACCCTCACAATTGTGTCTTTCAAGTGGGCTTACACAATTCAAAAAACCCCACACTCTGAGGTTTCTGGATTACCTCAGACAAACCAAAATAGAGATTTTTCTGCACAATCTTAAAAACCAAAACAGAAATTTACAATAATGTAAAATACTTGGATATTCTCTTTTTGATGCCACTTGGAAGAACCAAATCGGAGTAGAATTTCAAGGTAGAAGTTCAATGTCCAAATTCACTTATGATATGGTTCTAGGTTCTAAATTGATTTTTAGATTAAATCAAGTTGGGCTAACTCTATTTGATTTTGATTCCAGGAAAAGGGTAATCCTCAATCCCCTCTTCAAATATGAATGAAATATAGAATACAAAATCAAATATAACAAAGCTAAATTAAGAGAATATTAAATGAGCACAATATAGCTTAAAAGGAACACTAACTTATCTCTTAGAGTGGCTTATTGATTTACCTTGAATTGAATGGAAAAAACTCTGAAAATCAAGCTCTATTTATAAGTGAAGAAATCGCGTTCATGACTGGTCCTGAGGACATCACGACTGGTCATAGGACTAAAAAATTTTTGAAATTTTGAGGACAATAAGATAAAGCCATTCCACGACTAGTCGAAGGCACTGCACGACCGGTCGAGGGACCTCCACGACTGGTCGTGACCTGTCCATGAATGGTCATGTGGAACCTGAAATAGTTGTGGACTTTGAGTCGTAGCTGCAGGACTGATCAAGAATGAGTCGAGCACTATTCACACGACCGGTCGAGCAGTTTCCAGGGCTGGTCGAGGCTTAATAGAAAATTCTAAAAATTTATAACAAATTGGGACTAGTCGAGGAATTTCTTAGATTGGTTGAGCCAGTGCTAGGACTAGTCGAACAGATCTAGGACTAGTCGAGAAACAGTTTATTCACTTATAAAATGATCAAATTGAATTATGTATTCAAAATGACCTACCCTAAGGCCAATATAGGGTCATTCATACCTTAACCGTGATGTATGAACATTGAAAGTTCTTTTTCTTCAGTTGATAGTCGTTCTTTGAAGTTTACGAAGCTTGAGATCTTGTCATAGGATGAAGCTTGAACTTGTGACCTTTTTAAGAATATTCAACCTTGAATTTGTAGCCTTAAGAAGCTTGAACTTGAAATATCTTAAATCTTGAGCTTGAGGTTCAAAGTAAAAAGACTTCATCTTGACTTGGAGCTTGAATTATGAATCTTGAACATTAAACAGTCACTTGATGTTGTACTCGAACATGACCATGGAATCTTGCATTTCTTGAAGTAAAGACCTTTGTTCTTGAGTGATGCAAAGTCTTCATTATGTAGAAGAGCTGGATAAGACACAGACTCCAAGAGAGGTTTTGGCACTATAAAATTTGATAATTATAGGAGCTAGAAACCATAACACTTACAATCTCTCCCTTCGTCAAATGTGTGACAAAACACACTCCATACAAACATAAACATTATACGCATAAAGAATCATGCACCAGTTATAAAAAGAAACCAGTTACAACCTGGTTAAAGAATCATGCACCAGCTATAAAAACAAAGCATCAATTTGCTTCAATTCCTCTAACAATACTCCCCCTTACTTAACTCCCCTTCTCAAAATAGAATCATTCACAAACAACCCATCCACAATCCACATATCATGTATCAAAGTATAATAACCTTCTCCCCCTTTTTGTCACAATATGACAAAGGAAGAAACCAGCACATGGAAGTGGAAAGATATAAAGAAGGAAGATTAAGAAGAGTATTAAGGAATAAATGATTAATATAGACAACATATTAAATCAATAAGCAAGTCAAATTCAAACATAAGTAACCAAGTTTAACCAAGTACTACAAAGTTAAGTCAAGTATAACCTCACAATATAAAATAAACCAAGTAGCATTAAAGTTATTACAAACCAAGATTAAAAAAGAACTAATCAGATCCTGAAGAGGGAGAAGGAATAGATGGATCAATCTGATGTAAACCCTTATTAATGTGCCTCTTATATTTAAGCATATAAGCAAATTCTGAATCCTAGGTTACACGAATCTGATCCACTTGTTCCTCAAGAGAATGCAATCTCTCAACGAAATTAAAAGGCTGATAATTAGGGTCAGCCTCAGAATCTGATTCAAGCTCATCAAAGATATCGTCCAGGTTTATGTCATCAGGAGGTAAATCGCCTTCTTCTTCATTTACCGCTTCAGCTCCACCACCACCCACATTGACCTGGCCTACGGCTAACCTTAAATGCATCTTGTTTATATTTGAGTTGTTAAAAATAAGGTGTTGAATAGGAGCCTCTCCAACAGGCATAGCCACTAATATATGGGTGGCCAACACAGTCATAAGATATGCAAAAGGGATATCACTGTGTCCATTATGGAGACGGAATTGTATGATGGAATGACAGATTAAAGAAGGAAGACAAACATTTGTACCAGAGATGATGGAATGCAGAATCTGAATCATGAAAGAGGTGAGTTCAGTTTTGTTACCAAAACATGGATAAAGATTTGAAATAAATATCTTGTGAAGGACCCTGTATCTGGGCAATAAGTACTTTGAAGCAAGTACATTCCCATTTTGACTCCATTGTGCATCTATATTGTACAATGCTCTAATAAGCATACATTTTTCTAATTCAGATGGTTTAGCTACTAGAGTGCTAATTGGAATACCTTCATCATTGACAGGTATGTCCATTAGACCAGAAATCAGATGTCGGTCTACTTCAAATGGACCTTCTCTAGTTGCTATAATAAAAGTTAAAATTTCAGTTGAAAATCAGAAATACATGCATACATATCTTGCACAATAGACCAGTATTCCGGCCCACCCCAATGTAGAATGTTATCCCATCCTACAGATTAGAGAAGAGGAAGGAGTTCAAAAGGAGCAAGATGTTTAACATGCATAGGTTGTTCAACTATTACATTGCGCAACCTTAAATCCCGCACATAGGAGGGATCATCTTTAGGTGACCGAAGGTGGTGCCTTGTGATAGGTGTTAATCTAGATGTTGAAAAACCACGAGAACTTTTCTTTTTACCTCTACCTTCCATTTGCAACTAGAAAATCAGGGAATCAAAAGGTTGCAAAAGAGATAGAGTGAATTTTCTCAAAATCAGATTTTGGAGAAGAAAACTCCAAAACATCAAGGAAACAAGAAATAAATCACTCCAAAGATGAAAAAGAAGTGATATGTACTTTAATCTACAAGGAATATGGAAATGAAGCACTAACCTTGAAGAACAATGAAGATGGGTTCAACCAGTCGTGCTAAGACCCGTTGGAGAAGAAGCCTAAATAAAGAAAATAGGGATTTTCCTCCAAATAAAGGTCAAACCCCCGATACCACAACTGGTCGAGTACATGCTCGACCGGTCGTGCCACGACTAGTTGAGCATGTACTCGACTGCTCGTGCACAGTAAAAAATGTGCATTTTTCATTAAATTTTGAAATTTAAACATACAAACTAACAAGTATATACATTAAAATAGAGAAATGCATGAATAATCAATTCAAATTGCACATACCAAGATCAATTTTCAATTTAGAAAACCTGTTTATGTCGGGCGATTTTGTGAATATGTCAGCAAGTTGAGTCTCGGTCAGAATGTATTCCAAAGAAATTGTCTTTTCTTCCACTAATTTACAAATGTAATGATATCTAATGTCAATGTGCTTGGTTCGTGAATGTTGGATTGGATTTTTAGATATATTTATTACACTGAAATTATCACAATATAAAACCATAGAGTCCTGTGCAATTCTGTAATCACGTAACATCTTTTCATCCATACAAGTTGAGTACATGCATTACCAGTTGCAATGTATTTAGCTTCAGCAGTTGAGAGCAATACAGAACTTTGTTTCTTACTTTGCTAAGAAACTAAACAGTTCCCAACATAGAAACAACCACCACTGGTTGATTTCCTATCATCAACGTTACCAACCCAATCAGCATTAATGTAACTAGCTAATTGAACACTAGTATCATGTGGATACCAAAGACCCAGATTAGCTGTACTTGCGACATATCGCATAATCCGCTTAACAACAGTTAAATGTGACTCTTCAGGGTCAAATTGATATCTAGCGCAAATTCTTACGCTAAATGCAATATCAGGTCGGCTTACAGTTAAATACAACAAACTACCTATCATATTGCGATATAATTTAGGATCCACTTTCTTACCTATAGAGTCCATTAAGAGTTTAAAGTCGTACTCATAGGAGTATCAAATTTTTTTCCATTCTCACGTCTGAACTTTTTAACTAAGTTCAGAGCATATTTGGTTTGATAAATGAAGAAACCATCAGGTTGTTGTTTAACTTGCAACCCTAGGAAATAATTTAATTCTCCAACCATGCTCATTTCAAACTTAGATTTCATAAGATCTGCAAACTCAACAGTCATGTTAGCATAGGTAGATCCATAAATAATATCATCAACATAAATCTGTACTATTAAAATGTGATCATTATATTTCTTTACAAACAAAGTCTTATCAACACTTCCCATTATAAAGTTATAACTTAATAAAAACTTAGTCAATTTTTCATACCATGCCCTGGGAGCTTGTTTTAAATTGTAGAGAGCCTTTTTTAGGTGATAGACATGATTAGTATTCTAAGGGTGTGAGACCCGTATCCTAGCCCGTAGCATTCTGTATGCTTCCGCGGTCCTCCCAATCAAATTTCGATGACCCACGATCTGTTATCGGTATTTATGCGCAATCCTGGGTCGTGTCCCGTATATCAGAGTCGGCTCGACCCGAGACTTGTATCCCGCAACCGCACCGTCGCCGTGGTTCCGATACCGCATCTCGTGCGCTGAGGCGATACCCGGGCCAAGAGATGTAGGTCCACGTTCAGTTCTAGGAAAACGCCGCGTGTTGCAAATTTTGAGAGAATCTATCACATCAATCCCATCAATCATTTAATCAAGTATACATCACTCCCATCACTCACACCCATCCCCAAGTACAACTACCCATCTCCAAAGTCAACTCTCTCTCTCTACCCATCACTCCCCATCACTCACCCATCACTCTCTTACAACCCTCTCTCTCTCATCTCTCTCCCTCATTCTCCAAGCAACCAACATCCAACATTTTCATGGGAGAGAGGAGAAGCTAGTGTGGCCCACCTTCCTACCACAATCCCACCATGCAAAGACCATCTCCACTGTTGAAATGCATCCTTTGGAGCTCTAGGATGTGTTGATGGAAGAAGAAGTCCATGATCAAAGGTGGGTGCTTTATAGGCTAGATTTTCATACTTTGATAATGGGCTAAGTGAGGCCTACCGATTAATGGTATGGATCTTACTTTGGACTTAGATGTGGCCGATGGCCCACTATGATTCACATGATCATTCCATGATGGGGCCATTCTCCATGGACCCCATCATGATGTTTACTTTCTAGTTTGATAAGGGTCATCTAGACCTTCCATTTTAGTGGAGAAGTTATCTCCACCATTTATTTTTGATTTGATGGGCCCACATGTATTGGGACCCACTTAATGTACGATTGAATGCATGGAAGGGAGGGCCCATAGTGTCGGGGTCCTTCCATCGCACATGTGTGTGTCTCTCTCTCCCTCCCTCTCTCCTTCATTTTCTTTGTGTGTGATGATGTGGCCATGTGGCCCACTCGGATGGACCCCACCTTGATGTGTGTCTTATCTACACCATCCAACCATTTGGTGGCCCACCTGTAGCAAGTCTGTAGGTGGGGCCCACCTTAAAAATGTGTTACCCAAACCGTCCCGTGTCCAGGGACATTGGACGTGGCATTGCAATGTAGAGTGAAGGGACAATGTGGTGTAGTGTGGTGTAACGGATGAAGACAAAAATATTAGTTTGATTTTTAAACTTTTTGGGTGGGCCACTCATATAGGCCCCACCTTGATGTATGGATTTAATCCACACCGTCCATTCCATTCACCAGCTCATTTTAGGCGTTGAGCCAAAAAATGAGACCAATCTGATTATTTGGCAGGCCATTTCATAGAAAACAACTGTTGTTACCATTAAAATCCCTTTTAATGTTTCTATATGCCAAAACACATCGAATATTAGGCTTGATGCGTCTGTCTTGAGCCATAAAATCCAGTGGATGGGATGGATTCTCCTGATGCGGGCCCCACCTATGAAAAACTATAGAAAAACCATTTTTTAAAATAAAAAAAAATAAATAAGCAACAGGTGCTACTGGTAATGTTCAAGGATGTACATCAGTGTCCTGCGCTGTTGTGGCATGAACAGCAAGGGACCGTGGGTCTTAGCGCTGGCCCCACCATGGAGTATGTGTTTTATCCACACCATCCACACCATTGGATGGTGGGACACACTATGACGTATGTGTTTTATTTATGTCATCCAGCCATTTTGCTGGGCTGCTGGATGGCCAGTGGACCCCACCCTTAGTGTCTGTGTCACATCCAAACTGTCCATCCAGTTGGCGAGCTACCTTAAGGCTTAAGATAAAATGAGGCAGATCTGCCTGATAGTGGACCACACAGCAAAAAGCAGTGGGAATTGAGCGTCTGCCATTGAAACTCCTCTGGCTCCAGAGGTTTTGTAGAAAAATGAATTTTTATTTTATTCTTTTTTTGCCTGTGTGACTTTCTTAGCAGATTGGGTGGAAAATAAACATTATGGTGGGCCTCACATGGGACCCACTGATGTATGTGTTCCACACCTTCCATCAGTGTGACCCCCACGATGAGGCATGTGCTTTATCTATGTTGTCCATCCCTATGGGACCCACCATGATGCATTTGTTGCATCGAAACCATCGAACCCTTTGGCGAGTTCGTCTTAAGGCTTGAGGCTAAAAATAAGACAGATCTAGGATCAAGTGGACCACATTCAGAGAGCAGTGGGTTTGAACGTCCACCATTAAATCCCTTGGGCTGCCAAGTTTGGACCAATATGATATTTATTTTTCCTCTAAGTCCAGGTCTTTTGTGACCTTATGAATAGGCTGGATGGGAAATAAACCCTATGATGGGGCCCATTGGAATTTAACCGTGGAAATCACTATCTCCATTGTTAGATATGGTATGGTCCAGTTGATCTTTTGATATGATTCATTTTTTTTTTAATAATACCCTATATTGATCTCTAAAAATTGATGAATTGTGTTCGACCCATTTGAATTGGCCCATTCAACTTGGCCCATTCGACTTGGCCCATTGATTCAGCCCATTTGGTAAGGCCTGATGTGATGTACTTGAGGCCCATTTGATAAGGCCCGATGGGATATATGAGGTCCGTTGTTGAGGCCCACCTTGATGTGTACAAGAACCGTTGTTGAAACCCACCTTTATTATGTAATGTATTCCACACTGTCCATCTACCATGGAGCACACCTTGGCGTTATGTATTTTCAACCACGCTATCCATTCCGTTTGCTGGATAGGTGTAGCCCACCATGATGTATGTGTAATATTCTCACCACCCATTTGATAGTGGGACCCACTTTGAGGTACTTCACAGCCACATTGTCCATCCATTTTGGCTGCCACGTGAGGCCCAGATGATGTGTATGGAGCCCATTTAGAATGTGTAGGGCCCACCCTGAATGATAAGGCCCTTGTGTAAGGCCCATCATGATATATTTATGGCCTTTGAATTAGGCCCATGTGATGTATTTATGGTCCATTGATGTGGCCCACTTAATGTCTATTTGAGGCCCATATGTGGTGTATATTAGGCCCAAGTGGTGAGGCTCGATGTGATGTATGAGGCCCATTGGTGAAGCCCACTTGGCGTATATGAGGCCCATATGATGAGGCCCGACTTGAAGAACACAAGACCCCTTATGATGTGTATTAGGCCCTTATCATGCGACCATTATGACATGTATTAGGCCAATGACGCGTGGCCCATTTGATGTATTCGAGACCCATGCGTAGGGCCCACTTGTATTTGAGGCCCATGAGCAGCGGCTACCTATTGTGTATATAAGGTCCATTGGTGTGGCCTGTTGATGCAGCCCACTTATTGTATTTGAGGCCCTTGGGTTGTGGCCCATGTAATGTATTTGAAGCCCATGTGCAGGGCCCACCTATTGTGTATGTAACCCTTGTATGAGGCCCATTGCATTGTATATTTGGCCCTTGTATGAGGCCATGGGCCCACTTTATGTTTGGCTCGATGTGGGCCACTCCTTGGGAGTAATGTTGGTTAAATATCCACATTGATGGGCAATGATGGTTGAACGTCCACATTGTGACCTTCCCTTAGGCCTTGTTAGGCCCATTCTCATTGAAGCCGATTCTAATTCTCAATACCGATTATGAGTATGTGACAGCATAACATCATGTACATGCCCATACACATCATTTGCATGTTTATTATGAGATGTGGTTGACCATTGCATATGCCCTTGGACAGGTTGTTATAAGACTTCCTGATAGGCAGAGATTATCTCACATGAGCGCACGGTATAGGTAGGATTGATGCATGTCAAGATTGTATGACTCATGCATCTTGCATTGTGTGTTGTGATTACTGTACGCCCTAGCAACATCAGGGTTGTAGCCTTCACAAGCATGTCATGGATAGCTAGATGGGACACCGAAAATATTTAGTTCGAGCATCTGGGCACTTTGGATGTCCGTGAGTGAAAGTCCCTAAACCTCCGTGGCTAGGAGACGCCCCAACATTGAGACCAAGTGGATACATGAGCGCTCGAGTGCCAAATACCAGGAGGCTGCGTCTCCCATTGTGCCGTAGTCGGTTGGGAGGGGGTGTGGCCTTACCCTCCCGAGAGTAGAGGACATAGCTAGGCTGAGTTTGACAGCTCATGAATGGGTCCGCTATCGATGTGCCGGGTAGATATTGGCTGACTACTGGTCAGGTGGATAGTGAGCTCTCTTCCACTTGCATGGTTGCCCGTCAGTGGGTGGTGATTTGCATGTAGTGTGTACTAGACCCCAGTGATGATCCTAGAGATGTACGGTATGAATTTATGGAGCAGGTGTTGAATACTCATTCATTCATTCATTCACTATCCACTTGGGCTGGTGGTGCGCAACTATTGTTATGTGTGCCTTTGCAATGGCCAGGATTATGGTTGGGGCGCGCAACTAACCTAAGATCAGTAGTTTACCACATTAAGTCTGATTATCCACACTAGTTATGGGATTGGTTTGGATAGAAGTCTCTTGTAGTGGACCCCATAGCCTGCGATATTACGTACTATCATCCCGACTTCATACTCCAGCATGGTCATCCCATTCACACCGCATATTGCATTACGTCCGCAGTATATGACATTTTGGGCTATTGTGTTTCTGCATTTATATAGTCTAGATAGGCTGACGGTATTTGTGAACTCATCAGGAATTGTATATTGCATTGCATCCTCGGCATCTGATATTTAGCTCTTTATGGCTCCTCGTTTGTATAGCTGATCTGTATCGCGTACTCTGAAATTGTATGACTTACGGATTTGTCATTATTTTCACTTACTCTGATATCATATGATTCATGATCTTACCAGTATTGCTGATATTATATGATTATGGCACTGTAGTGAATACTTAGCACTTGTGCACACACGTACACTACCCTCTAAGCTTTCTATAAGCTTATGCATGATAGATGCATGCAGGTGATGTTAGGTTGCAGCAGCATTGAGCTTGGAGCATGCAGTGGACTTCTAAAGCTTGATTTTTGATATATGTATTTCCCTTTCGGCACTGTACTCAAATATTTATATTAGTGGATATGTGATGATGATGTTGCCTTTGTGATTTGGGTAAACTTGTGGTTATGCCTCTTACGAGATAAATGTACATTGGAAAATCCTCCTTGCAGGATCCTAGGATCGAAATTTGGCATATATGCACTGGGAGGCGAGAATGAGGTATTACGGAGGCTTTCGGCACTAGATTCAGCGATCGGAAGTTTTATGAGTCCAGTTGCCATGTTTGGGGCATGATATAGGGTCTTAAAAACCCATTGGTTGTTCAACATACACTTCTTCATGCAAATCACCATTTAAAAAAGCACTCTTTAAATCCATTTAATAGATTTTGAACTTACTAAAGCAAACAATGGATATAAATAGTCTGATTGATTCAAGACGAGGTACTAGGGCAAAGGTTTCATCATAATCGATGCCTTCAATTTGAGTGTACCCTTGTACAACCAGTCTAGCCTTATTTCGAATTATATTACCAAGTTCATCAGACTTATTTTTAAAAATCCACTTAGTTCCGATAATATCTTTATCTTTAGGTCTAGGAACTAAGTACCAAACATCATTTCTAACAAATTGATTAAGCTGTTCTTGCATCCCAACTATCCAGTTTTCATCAGTAAGAGCTTCTTTTAGTTAGCTGGTTCTATTTGGGATGTAAAGCACACGTAGTTACACACATCTTCTAGTTGTCTACGAGTGCGTACACCAGTGAGAGGGTTTCTAAGAATTTGATTAGTTGGATGATCTTTAACAGTTCTCAGTTCAGAGTTGTTTTGATTTGATGAAGGATCTGGTTTATCAATTAGAATTACTTCATCATTATTTGAACTTGAGATAGGTGTATTCAAGTGATCATCAATCACCACATTAATGGATTCTTGAATTGTACCGGTTCTCTTATTAAGAACTCGATATGTTTGACTATTCAAAGTATACCCTAAAAATATTCCTTCATCACTTTTGGTGTCGAATTTACCCAAATTTTCTCAGTCATGTAACATGTAGCACTTGCTGCCAAAAACTCGAAAGTATTTGACAGTAGGCTTCTTATTAAACCACATTTCATAAGTCATTTTACTGTTTAATTTTCTAGTATAAACACGGTTAATTATATAGCATGCAGTATTTACGGCTTCGACCCAAAGATTTTTAGGGAGCTTCATACTGTTTAACATAACATTTTCCATTTCTTGAAGCACTCTATTTTTTCTTTCTATAAGACCATTTTGTTGTGGTGTTTTGGGTGGAGAGAATTAATATGATATTCCTTGATCACTGTAAAACTTCTCAAAATTACTATTCTCAAATTCTGATCCATGATCGCTATGGATCTTACAAACTTGAGTCTCTTTTTCAGTTTGGATACGTTTAAGTACCCTTTTAACTTCATCGAGAGTTTCTGATTTATCTCTTAAGAAGACTGTCCAAGTATATCTGGTAAAGTCATCAAAGATTACCAGAATATATTTTTTGCTACCTCGACTCTCCATTCTAGTTGGTCCAATAAGATCCATATGGACGAGTTCGAGCGGTTTAGATGTGGCATTGGAGTACATTTTTTATGAGAACTCCTAGTTTGCTTGCCAATCTGGCATTGACCAAATATCTTATCTATTTTTTGTATTTTGGGTAGGCCTCTTACTGACTCTCTTTTGCTCAATCTGTACAAGTTACGATAGTGTACATGTCCAAGGTGTTTATGTGATAACTCAGTCTCATCGGTATGGACCATGTAACACGATAAATTAGATGAGCTAGAATCACTTGCAATATAGTAGTTTTCAGAAGTTCTGCAACCAGTTAATATTACTGAACCATTTTTATTTAAAATTTCACACCCTAGGTCAGAAAATTTTACGCTATGATTTTTATCCCATATTTGAGAAATGCTTAATAAGTTGTGTTTTAAACCTTCTACATATAAAACATTCTCAAATAAAGGGAGGTTAGAAAGTTGAACCATACCTTGGCCAATAATCCTGTAATTACTACCATCACATAATGTGACTGAATTGTCAATCATGTCTTTAAGATTGGTGAACAGACCCTTATCACTTGTAATATGTCTGGAGCAACCACTGTTTAGGTACCACTTTGAATGGCTAGAAGCTTTGAAAGCGGTGTGAGCAACCAAACAAGTAACCTTAGGAACCCATTTCATAACTGTTTTGGGTTTAGGAGTATAGTTGGTCTTCTTATAATTGTAGTTGTTATAAGACCGACCCATTGAGTTAGATTTTAAGAGCTCCTTAAGTAATCAACAATTTTCTTAGCCAAAGGATTATGATTCTGATTTTTATAGTTGATATGGTTTCTTTTAGGTTTTAAGGATTGAAAAGTTTTAGCATTTTTTAAATAATTTTGAAACTTTTTCCTTTTGAGTTTGAAGACTCTCTTTTCACAAACTTAGGAGGAGTATTCTTATGTTTGGGAGGAATATTTTTATCGTAGCCCAAACCGGATCGGTCGCCACATTTTCTGAATCTGGATAATAGTTTTTCTAACTTAGGATCACCTTGAGCATACCTCCATGTATCCTTTAAACTCAAAAGTTGTCATCCCCAAACTCAAAAATCGGGCTCACAAAATTCTTGATCGCCGAATCCAACGTTGACAGCCTCCATAGTACCCCATTCTCGGCTCCCGGCATCCATACACCAGGTTCCGATCCTGGGATTCTACAAGGAGGATTTCAAACATGATTTTGATTCAGTACAAGCATAACCCACGAACAATAACCACGAGAACAGCATCACAAAATCCACTATGATAAAAAACTTTGAGTACAATGCATATGAAGGGAAATACAAGATAATGATAATAATAGAAACTTCAGAAGCTCGACTGTAGACTCCAACTGTGGCAAGGCTACAGTTGCGTCTGGGTGTCACCTGCACGCATCAATCATGCCTAAGCTTATAGAAAGCTTAGAGGGTGGTGTAAGTGTGTGCGTAGAATGAACGTGCTCAGAATGTAATGTCAGAGTAATGTGGAATCATGCTGATGGGTACATGAATGTAATCAGTCATACCAAGGCTATGTGGTGTAAGATATGAATGCTATCAGCCATATCAAGACCATGCAATGCAAGATGTAACTTAAGCATGCCAATCCTCATATCAATACAGCTCATCAAATATCAGTACAGTTCTCATTCTGGATAATCACCGGAGTTTAGTACACTCGAAATGGCACCGTCCCTTTCCCAAGCACACAATCCAAGTGAGCATAAGAAACCTCACTATCCGCCTGGCCAACAGTCTACCAATATCTATCCGACACGTCGATAGTGGACCCATTCATGAGCTGGTCATACTCAGCCTAACAATGCCCCCTACCCTCGGGCGAGTAAGGCCACACCCCTTTTCAACCGACCACGACATAGTGGGAGATGATGCCTCCTGGTATTCAGCCCTCGTGCACTCATATATCCACTCGGTCTCATCGTTGAAATCATCCTCTGGTACCATTGGGTTTAGGAATTTTCACCCAGGGACATTTATAGCACCCCGATGCTTAGTAACAATATTTTCGGTGTCTAATCCCGTCATCCATGATGTGCCTGTGGAGGTCATAGCCCTGATGTCGCTAGGGTGTATAGAAATCATGTCATAGAAATGCGAAGTGCATGAATCATACTACCAATCATGCAACAATCTTGCGCTTTATCACTTGCTCATGAAGGAAAACTCCGCCTATCAGGGGGCCATAAACAATCTGCCCGAAGGCATATGTTATGATTAGTCACTCCTCATATCAAGCATACATATGATGCGTATAAGCATGAATCATGGAACTATACTAAACATGTTATGTGGTGATGGATCCTGTTCATAACGAAGAGGGACTTAGACGGCCTATACACAACAAGTATGGGCCTATTAATGGGCATTAGGTAGAGTTACAACGCGGACATTTAACCATCATTGCTCTTACAATGTGAATGTCAAACCATCATTGCTCCTAAGGCATGACCACCAAAACATCATTACATACATCGTGGTGGAATGTCACATCATAATGGGCCTCACATATATCACGGTCGACCCACACAAAGGCCTCACATACGTCTCATTGGGCCTCATATACATCAAATGGACCGCATCATGTGGGCCGCTCCAATGGGTCAATCATGCATCAAATGGGCCTATTCAAATGGGCCGAATCAAAGGGGCCAATTCAAATGGGCCGAATCAAAGGGGGCGAATCAAATGGACCGAGTAAAATGGCCGAGTCGAATAGGCCGAGTCGAATGGCCGAGTCATATAGGCCGAGTCGAATAGGTCGAGTCAAATGGCCGAGTCGAATAGGCCGCATATACATCAAAATGGGCCGCACCAGTGGGCCTCATATACATCAAAATGGACCTACAATGAATGGGCCGTATTGACGGGCCACATCAACTACAACATTCCTTCATCTTTAGAGATCATTTTAGAGTATTACTTTAAAAAAATGAATCATGTCCAAAGGATCATCTGGACCATACCACAAATGGTAGTGTTAATAACAATTTCCATAGTTAAATTTCAACGGGCCCCACCATAGGGTTTAATTCCCATCCAGTCTGTTCATAAGGTCACAAAGACCTGGATTTAGAGGAAAACAAATATCATATTAGTCCAAAACTTCCGTAAACCTAAAAGGGGTTTTATTGGTGGGCGTTCAATCTACTATTTTCTGTGATATGGTCCACCTAATAACTAGATCTGCCTTATTTTTAGTCTCAAGCCTTGAGACAAACTTGCCAAATGGATGGGCAATTTTAAATGTAACACATAAATTAGCGGGCCCCACAAGACTGCTAACGTCATGGGGCCTTGATGGACGACATGGATGAAGCACATACATCATGGTGGGGTCCACCCATGTGGCTAGCACGTCAGCTGGGTGGACGGTGTAGGTATAACACATATAGGGTGGGTCCCACCCGTCCAGAATTTTGGATGGCGTGGATAAGAACCATACATCACTGTGGCTCATCCAACACCGTCCAGAAGTGGACGGTGCGGATATAGCACATACGTCAGCGGTGGGTCCCACATAGGTGGGCCACCCCACTTGCTTCTCTCTCTATATGATATATATATATATATATATGTGTGTGTGTGTGTTATTATATTATATATGTTATTTATTATTATTATTTTTATATCTCTTTTTTTAAAAAAAAAATACATGCACGCCAGACATCTAGCGTCCTGGAAGGACGACTGGATGTAGTACCAGGGCATCAGTGGCCCACCATCCTTAACACATGGATGGTGGAGGTAAATCACACGCATCATGGTGGTGCCACGGGGGTGGGCCACCATGATTTAGATCTAGATGATGTTCGTGTTTCCCTCTGTCTAGACCCAGTGTTTGGACGGTCTGGATGGCATAAACGTCATGTGGGCCTCATGTTTTTACCAAGTTGATGTTTGAGTTTTCTCTTCAACTGGGCCAGTCCAGACGGATAGGTCAGTGGGCCTGCCGCTGGACAGTCTAGAAAGGTGGGCTGATATATGGATGGCATGGATATAATACATACTTCATGGTGGCCACACACACACACCAGGTGGGCCACACACCTCTACCCCATCATCACTATACAAGAGAGAGAGAGAGAGAAACGTGAAGGGGAGGGACCTTGCCACTATTAGGCCATCCCTTATACAATGCATTCATCAAGTGGGTCCCATAAGAAGTGGGCCCTTAGGAATTGAAATTGATGATGGATCACCCACCTATTGTACTCCTCCTTGATCCCTTGGACTCTTATGCTCCTTGCCTTCACTTTTGATAGAGGTTGATGGTGATTGGAAGGTTAAGATCGGAGATGAGAAGGTGGGCCACACTTAGTATTTGGGAGAGAGCTTATATGTTGGAGCTCTCATGGAATTGAAGAGTAAAGATAGAAATGAGAGAGAGAGAGAGATAGAAATAATTGATGAAAGGGATGGATGGAGTGGTTGTTGTAAGGAAAGGAGATAGAGAGGTAAGGGTTAGTTTGAAATTTGGAAAGAGAGGGATGGGTAGGGGAAGAGACTGTTGACTTGTGGAAAAAGAAGGGATGGGTGTTGGTACTTGAGGTATGGAGTGTACTTGAATTGATTGATGGGACATGTTGTAGAGATTCTCTTGAAATTCGCAACATGTAGTGTTTTTCTCAAAATGAACGTGAGCCCACAACTCCTAGCCTAGGTATCTGATTGGTGCGCAAGTCGCGACGTTGGAACCATGGTGACGGCGCGGTCGCTAAGATATAAGTTTTGGGTCGAGCCGATGTCGGTATGTAGGACTCGGCTTGGGATTGCATGTATACATCAGATACAGGTCGAGGGTTGCTGAAATTTGACTAAGAGGACTATGGAAGCCTACGGAACGGTACAGACTATGATACGGGCCTTACAAAAGTGAAGAGACTTCAAATTTTAGTTTTTCATTTTCATATTTTATATTTTCAATAAGGGAGGTTTTGAAATCTAAATCACATTTATTTTTTTCAAAAGAATCTGAAATGTGTGATTTTTCTAAAACAAGAGTATCAATTTTTTTTAAAAATTTTCAAAAGCTTTTCTTTATGAAGTTTTAGTTTTACCGCAATATTACAACTTTCCTTGTATAGGGCATTGTAAGCATCTTGAAAATCTTCTTCATTTTCATAAACACTATTTAGATTTTCTTTACTAGTTGAATTATCATGATCTGAAAAAGTGAACTTGGCTAGAGTTATAAGGGCTTTGACTTCATTACCCGACTTGGTTTCAGAATCTTCTGATTCAGAAGAGGCTTTAGAGCTAGAAGATTCATCCCAAGTAGCCAACATACCTTTCCTTTTAGGTTTGTCCTTTTTATGACACTTGTTCACTAAATGCCCATATTTATGGTAGTTGTAACATTGACCATCTTTTAAAGATTTTCATGTTTTAGATTTAGATCTTTTCTTATCATTTGATTTTTGAAAATTAATCCTCTTTTTACTTTTGAAAATCTTATAAAACTTTTTAGCTAAAAGGGTCATATCATCTTCAAAATTTTCTAAATCAGAATTACTATTTTCTTGAGAAATACATTTAGAAGATTTAAGGGCAATTGATTTACCTTTAAAAGCTTTAAAGTTTAACTCATAGGTTTGTAAAGAACCAACTAACTCTTCTACCCTCATATTATCCGTATCACAAAGTTCTTGGATCGCGGTCACCTTTGAATTGAACCGTTCAGGTAGTGAACGTAGTATCTTTGCACAGACTTTACTTTCTAGGATTTTATCACCAAGAACCCACATAGAGTTAACAATGTCATTTAATCTAGTATAAAAGTCCATGAATGTCTCACTTTCCTCCATACGTATTTCCTCAAATTTAGTTGTGAGGATTTGGACTTTAGATTTCTTGACGATTGTTGTTCCCTCGTGTGTCATTTGTAAAATATCCCAGGCTTGCTTTACAATATCACAGGATATAATTCTTTTGAATTCATCCAGTGATAATGCGCAAGTTATGGCGTTTAAAGCCTTTGCATTAGCACTACTCTCACTTTTCTGAAGAGTGGTCCAAGAGAAGTAAGGTGTAACTCTCATAGTTTTGGATCCATCAATGTCAGTTACTTCAGTGGTAGGAGGGGTCCATTCAGTCATTGTGGCTTGCCACATGCTCTTATCCATGGATTATAAGAAAATCCTCATTCTGGCTTTGCAATAAACATAATTGGAGCCATTAAATGGTGGAGGCCTAATGACTGAAAGACTATCAAAATTTGACATCTGAAATAACTTAGATCAATTAGGTCAGGAAATAAATCCAAATAGAATAATTAAAAACGAACTATTAGGCTCTGATACCACTAGAAAAGGCCGAGCTATATGTCCTAGAAGGGGGGGTGGGTGAATAGGACTATGCCAAATTAAAAAAAAAAATAGCGGAATTTAAATAAATTAAATATAGATGGCAATAGACAATCCCACAATGCTAAATTTAAAGACAACCTCAAATGTACGAGTATTGAGAAGTTGATACAGATGTTGTTCTAAGGACAATCTTATACCATAAAAACCAAGGGTTTATGGTAGGACAACCTTACTAGAATAGTTTGTGTATCAAAAACTCAAACTTTATACAGAGGAATAAATAAATAAATAGCAAGGAAGGAAATCTATGCCATTACAATATTCTCCACATTTGCATAAAAAAAATTACAACATTCTCCACAATGCAAAAAGGAAATTACAACATCCATAAAAAGAAATAAACATTCAATCCACAAGACCAGAAATTATAGTGGTTCGCTTATGTATACACCAACTATTTAGAAAAATAGCCACAAAACTACTCCACTCCTAATATCCTCACATAGTGGATATTAGCGTTCACTATGAAAATAGGTTTTTCCAGGTTCACCTAAAACCCACATAATTGTGTCTTTCAAGTGGGCTTACACAATTTAAAAAACCCCACACTCTGAGTTTTCTTAATCACCTTAGACAAACCAAAACAGAGATTTTTTCTGGCACAATCTCAAAAACCAAAATAGAAATTTACAATAATGTAAAATACCTGGATATTCTCTTTTTGATGCCACCCAGAAGAACCAAATCGGAGTAGAATTTCGATGTAGAAGTTCAATGTCCAAACTCACTTATGAAATGGTTCTAAGTTCTAAATTGATTTTAGATTAAATCAAGTTGGGCTAGCTCTATTTGATTTTGATTCCAAGAAAAAGGTAATCCTCAATCCCTTCTTCAAATATGAATGGAATATAGAATACAAAATCAAATATAACAAAGCTAAATTAAGAGAATATTAAATGAGCACAATATAGGTAAAAAAGAATACTAACTTATCTCTCAGAGTGGCTTATTGATTTATCTTGAATTAAATGAAAAACTCTGAAAATCGAGCTCTATTTATAGGTGAAGAAATCGTGTTCACGACTGGTCTTGAGGACACCACGATTGGTCATAAGACCAATAGATTTTTGAAATTTTGAGCACGATAAGATAAAGTCGTTCCACAACTGGTCGTAGGCACTGCATGACCGGTCGAGGGACCTCCACGACTGGTCGTGACCTGTCCACGACTAGTCATGTGGAACCTGAAATAGTTGCTGGACTTTGAGTTGTAGCTGCAGGACTGGTCGAGAACGAGTTGAGCACTGTTCACACGACCAGTCGAGCAATTTCTAGGACTAGTCGAGGCTTAACAGAAAATTCTAAAAATTTACAACAAACTTAGGACTGGTCGAGAAATTTCTTGAACTGGTCGAGCCAGTGCTAGGATTAGTCGAACAGAGTCTAGGACTAGTTGAGAAACAGTCTATTCACCTATAAAATGATCTAATTGAATTATATATTCAAAATGACCTACCCTAAGGTCAATCTAGGGTCATTTATACCTTAACCATGATGTATGAACATTGAAACTTTTTTTTCTTCAATTGATAGTCATTTTTTGAAGTTTATGAAGCTTGAGATCATGTCATAGGATGAAGCTTGAACTTGTGATCTTTCGAAGAATATTCAACCTTGAATTTCTAGCCTTAAGAAGCTTGAACTTGAAATATCTTGAATCTTGAGCTTGAGGTTCAAAGTAAAAGGACTTTGTCTTGACTTAGAGCTTGAATTATGAATCTTGAACATTAAACAGTCACTTGATGTTGTACTCAAACATGACTATGGAATCTTGCACTTCTTGAAGTAAAGACCTTTGTTCTTGAGTGATGCAAAGTCTTCATTTTATAGAAGAGCTGGATAAGACACAGATTCCAAGAGAGGTCTTGGCACTACAAAATTTGACAATTATAGGAGCTAAAAACCATAACACTTACATTTGTCTATTTAAGGAGAGCTTGTTATTGGTTACTGCAGTGAGAAAAATATGGAGAGCCTTGAGAGAGTCCTGCATACTATTTACCCTAAGCAGTTTTTCTCATGGGAGTTCATCCTCCAACCTAGCCTCTTTATTGATATTCAATAGAGTGGATTGGGGAATGAAGTTCCGCATTCAAGGATCATCTAGTTACCACCTTAATGACAAATCATTGAGCTGAGATACTTTAAATGTTTAAATGCTTAGAATCACTCCGTCTCTAAATTAGGAAAATATTTAATCAAGTAGGATTCCAACATAACCTTAACCCAACCTGTCGCCTTACATTGGAGCATCATAAGTGTTGCGAATCAACTGTCATGCCCCAAACTCAGAAATCAGTTTCACAGGAATCCCGATCACCGAATCCGGTGCTGACAGCCTCCGTAGTACCCCATTCTCGGCTCCCGGCGCCCATATGCGAGGTTCCAATCCTGGGATCCTACAAGGAAGATTTTTCAACGTACATTTATCTCGTAAGAAGCATAACCACAAGTTTACCCAAATCATGAAAGTAACATCATCATCATATATCCACTAATATAAATTTTGAATACAATGATGAAAGGGAAATACATAAAAATCAAGGCTCCAGAAGACGCTCCAAGCTCAACACTGCTGCAACCTGACATCACCTGCACACATCTATCGTGCATAAGCTTATAGAAAGCTTAGAGGGTGGTGTAAGTGTGTGCACAAGGTAAGTGCCAAGTATTCAACGCAATGTTATAATCATACAATGTTGAAATAGGCGCAATGTCATGAATCATACGTTATCAGAGTAAGTGAAAATACTACAAGTCCATGAGTCAAACAATATCAGAATACATAATACAGATCAACTATACAAATGAGGAACAATATCAGAATACGCGATACAGATCAACTATACAAATCAGGAGTTATAAAGAGTCAAATATCAGATGCCGTATCTAAACCATATAAATGCAGAAACATAAGTAACCCAAAATGTCATAGGCCACGAATGTAATGCAATATGCGGTGCGAATGGAATGACCATGCTGGAGTGTGAAGTCGGGATGATAGTACGTAGTATCGCAAGCTATGGGGTCCATCACAAGGGACTTCTATCCAAACCAGTCGCATACCTAAATTTAGATAGTTAGACTTAATGTGGTAAACTCCTGATCTCAGGTTAGTTGCGCACCCCAACCAAAATCCTGGCCATTGCGAAAGTACACGTAACAAATAGTTGTGCACCACTAACCCGAGTGTATAGTGAATGAATGAATGAATGAGTATGCAACTCCTACTCAATAAGTCCACACATCAGTACTGTTCATCTCTAAGATCATCACCGGGGTTTAGTACACTCTAAATGGCATTGCCGCTCTCCCAGCCATACAGTTCAAGTGAGCGTAAGAAACCTCACTATCCGCCTGGCCAATAGTCTGCCAATACCTATTCGGCACGTCGATAGTGTACCCATTCACGAGCTGGTCAAACTCAGCCTGGAAATGCCCCATGCGGTCGGGCGGGTAAGGCCACACCCCCTCCCAACCAACCACCACATAGTGGGAGACACGACCTCCTGGTATTCGGCACTCAGGCGCTCATGTATCCACTCGGTCTCGACATTGGGGCATCTTCTGATACCAAGAGGGTTTAGGGATTTTCACCCAGGGCCATCTATAGAAGCCCGATGCTAGTAACAGATTTTTGACGTCCCATCTGGCCATCCACGATATGCCTGTGGAGGCTACGACCCTGATGTCGCTAGGGCGTATAGTAATCACAATGCAAGATGCATGGGTCATACAATCCAGTCATGCATCAATCCTACCACTATTAAAAAAATGATCAAAGGTTACGGACTATGCTAGTTTTTGGCTACGGATATAACCCGTAGCTCTATTGCTACGGCTTAAAACCGTAGCTAAAAGCTACCACCTTCACACGTCCATCCAACATCCATAGCCCCTTGAGGGACTCTACGAGACCCATTAAAATTCGTGTGCTCCATCTAACACGTCTATCCGTTTTGAAAAATAATGTTAGGGCAGGATCCAAAAAATGAAGTAGATCGAACAATCAAGTGGACCACACGTTAAGAAACAGTGGAGATTAATGCCTACCATTAAAAGTTGGTGTGGTTCAATTGGACATAATATTATTAGATTTGTTGGGCTCATTTCCTATAACAAAATTACAAAATTAATGAACGGAGTGGATTTGTCAAATGCATCAAGATGGACCCCACAAATAGAATAAAAAATCCGTCCGTCCAGATCCTGCCAAACGTGTGAACGCCAAGGGGTGGTTATGGACGGAACAATAGCTACGGCCTAATCAACTTTTAGCTACAGCTTTAGACCATAGTAGAGCCGTAGCAGGTACAAAATGTAAAAAACTGCGCTCATTTTTCTTTTCCCCCTCTCCCAAAATTTTATTATTTCGCTCTCACGTTCGTCCCTTTCTCACTCACTCTCATGTCCATCCCTTTCTCTCTCACTCTCAATCTCCCACTTCTCTTTTCTCTGTCTCTCTCAATCTCAACACCATTGTTCCTGTCCCTTTCTCTCTCTCTCTCTCTCTCTCTCTCTCTCTCTCTCTCGATCTCCCACACCATTATTCGAAATAGAAAAATCATCATCAGCATTCCTTAGTTTGCATCGGCAGAGAGGATTTTGGTATGCATTCTTCTCTCTCTCTCTATCTCCCGCCCCTTTTCTCTATCTCTCTTCATCTCTGGCACCTTGATTAATTGCAAATCAAGCCTCATCCCAATTTATTGGATGATGAGGCTTGGATGATGATGAGAAATGCTGTAATAAGTCATTGGACTATAGTAGTCATCCAACCAATGGAATGAGAAAGGAACTGTTCACTCAAACAAGAAGCATTGGTTGACGGACTGTTGAAGACAAAGCCTAGGGAGTGGTCATGGGATGATCAGAAATCCAATGGTGGGATTTCAAAGTGGGATGGGTTAAAAAAATCAAACCTCAATCATAGCAAATGCCATGTAAGGATAGAAAGTTCTTTGTATGATTACCTATTGCCTGTGGAGCCTTTATTTCTAAATCTTAATTGCACAGATGGGTTTTTCAAATTTTTTGCCTATATACACTCATGGGGTGGCACACCAGATCAATGATTTCAATTACTAGAACTCATATGAAGTGTTCTATATAGCATTTCTCTTTATTTCAATTACTAGGTCAATGTTTTCAATCAATTGATTTCAATGAATATGACACTTTTGTGGAGTTGGTTGTTAAAACATGCAGGGGAGTTGGTTGTTAAAATGTCGATGAGATGCGATTTTGTGGAGTGGTATATTTTCAGTTTGATTGTATTCTCTCTCTATCCATTGATGGAATATACTTTCAGGGTATATTGTTGTTTGATACTCACAACAGACTACTATTTTGTTTGATGATGCTGGAATATTAGTAAAGGGTATTGATGTCAACACCCAACTTGATTGATTTGCTTACCCTCCATTTTCCATTTTGGGCATTCTAAAGAGTACGTTTGTGGTAATATTTCAAGACCAAAAATTGAAAATAGGGTGCAGTTAAATCAATTAGAACAGGCATTAATAGCGACTCCCCTGGTTAATCCATTAACCTGCAATTGATTGCTTTCTTTCAACTCAAAAGGAATGCCATAAATTTATAGTAGCTCAATGAATCCCTACTTTTAAGGTGCTAGCCCACTTCAACAACTCATGGTCCCACTACCTCTTGTTGTAATTCCTGCTTTCTTTCATTTCTGGTAATTAAATCACATATATTCAACTCAAAGAACTTTACTACATCAATATAGTAGTTAAACAATTAGAATAGATAGCTTGAACAGGGAACTACGAAAAGGGAACTATGATTTTAAGTTTCTTTAAAACAGAAACAAGGAACCAAAGAAGCAAAGTAGGTGTGGGAGCGAGGAACCATCTGTTTCAAAATGTTGTCAAGTATAAACAACTAGGAAGCAGGAGCAGCACGTTGTGTGACTGTGTCTAAAGCGAGCGAGACAGAGAGAGAGAGAGAGAGAGAGAGAGAGAGAGAGAGTTAGAAGGATCCTACAACTCAGGAAAAACACAATAGTGCAGCATTTTGAGTTTATTTTGAGTCGAACATCTTTGGAATCTTTTTTGTATTCTTTCTTGCTAGAATTGTTTTGGCCATAACCAATTAATTGTGTTGTAGGTCTTCAAGTTGTACCATCCATTGGCCTTGAGAGATTTCTTGATAAGCACGACCTACCAGTAGATTAAGGTCTATTTGGTTGACGTTCATCTGGCCAAGCTGACAAACAACATTCTTATCAATGAATTGTTTGATGCACCATTGAATTCTTGATAGAAAACACTTAAAAGGGATATTCAGAACCTTTCCTTGAAATCCCTTATAGAACCTTCCAGTCTAACCATTTCCATCATTTTACTTGGAGCCTTAACTAATAATACAACAATGGTGGTGGCCCGCACTGGGTTTTAAGTCTTCAAAGATCTCTTTTCATGGCAACGAAGGAACTTTTGCCTTGGGTAACTTGTTGTGCTTGTATGGATGCTAATAGATGATCTTTTTTCATTGTGCATTGATAACAACAATGAACCATTTCTGACTAGCATTTTAGCTAAGTATTTCAAAACTCTTTGGTGTTTTAGTTGGTTTCAAATCAAGATCATAGATGCATGTGTTTAGAATTATATTCGTGAATGAGTGAAAAATACTTATTAATTATTTTTTTGGTAAGGTGCAGGTTCAAAAAGGACCCTTTGGTTAATCGGGTTTCACCTGTAATGGATAGGGAGTGGATAACACTAAGTTTTTCGAACCCATGTTTTATTTCTGGAATGAGAAGTTTTTTAAAGTTTGTGTGAGATCACCTTCTTGGTAGAGAAACCATTTTTTGTCCATGCACCACTTGCAGATGTGCACGTTTACCGATTTCTTATGATGATCTAATGAAAAATGGATTTGATCCAAGATATAGGGTTTGGAACATGCATGGTGAGCATGTATCACCTGAGTGCACTGAACGTGCATCAAGTTCCCAACAATGCCATAGTGTCCCAAACTTAAATGGCATTCACAACACGATCGTTCAAGAACTCGGTGGTAATAACCTAGATAAAGTTGTCCAGGATGAGCCGAACATGACCCCTGTAGTCGAAGGTGAATTTAGGGAAAATGAAAGTAATGATTTTGAAGAAAATCTAAAAGAAGCAATGACTGAGCTATACCCTGGGGCAGAAGATTTCACTGTGCTGACTTTCATTGTACAGCTTTTTAAATTAAAGGTGAACCATGGATGGAGTAAAAAAAGCTTTATAGAGCTCCTTCAACTACTAAAGAAGGTGTTGCCTTCTGGTAATAAGGCCCCAACAAATACCTACCAAGTGAAGAAGATTATTACAAAGTTGGGTCTTGATTATGTGAAGATCCATTCTTGTCCATATGATTGCATCTTGTACTGGAGAGAGCATGAGATGAAAACTAGTTGTCCAACTTGTAACGCTTCTAGGTTCAAGATAGAAATGGATGATGACAGAAAATAATTTCAAGTACCTACCAAGGTGTCAAGGTATTTTCCATTAACACCAAGGCTACAAAGAATGTTTAGTGTGCCATGGTTGGCGAAAGAAATGTCCTAGCACTCAACCAGAAAATTGCAACATGAAAAGATGGAGCATCCAGCTGATTCTATTGCATGGAGGAATCTCAATGACAAGTATACGGATTTTTCACCTGAGTCTCGTAATATTCGATTGGATTTGGCTACAGATGGGTTTAATCCATACAGCACTTATAGCACTTCATATAGTTCATGGCCCGTTATGTGTGTGACGTACAACCTTCCACCAAAGCTTTGTATGAAACCTCAATTTACTATATTGACTTTGCTCATTGAGGGACCGCGACAACCGGAAAAGGATATTGATGTTTACTTACAACCATTGATTAATGAACTTCAAGACTTATGGCAAAAAGGGGTCATGATGTTCGACGCATACCATGAAAGTAATTTCAATATGCATGCAGTTCTACTCTGGACAATCCATGACTTTCCAGCATATGGTAACGTTTTCGATTGTAGAACCAAGGGTAAATATGGTTGTCCTGTATGTGGTCCCAACACAGATTCCTTGCGACTTAAGTATGGAAAAAAATATGTTTATATGGGCCATAGACGGTGGTTGCCAATGTTGGACCAGGGTAGAAAGGACACAAGTGCTGACACTTACAATAAGAAAGTGGAGATACGACGACAACCGATCCGTCTGGATGGGATTGAGGTTGAAAGACAAAGTGCGAACCTTAATATGCGGTTGGGGAAGTCTGGGAAGAAGAATAGAAGGGGTATTGATGGAGGCCGACAAGAGCTAATCGATGACGTTGAATCACCGTGGTTCTTCAAACGATCTATATTATTTGATGTGGAGTATTGGAAAGATATTCCCATGCGCCACAACCTTGATGTTATGCATGTCGAGAAAAATATATGTGAAATCCTTGTCACTTTGATGTTGAACACGCCTAGTGTAAGACCCGTGTCCTAGTCCGTACCGTTCCGTTAGCTTTCGCGGTCCTTCCGGTCAAATTCCTACAACCTTCGCACCATATCCGATGTTTGCGTGTGATCCTAAGCCGAGTCCTGTCAATCCGAGTCAGCTCAACCCAAGACTTGTACCCTAGCGACCGCATCGTCGCCGCGGTTCCAACATCATGACTCATGCACCGAACCGATACCCAGGCTAGAAGATGTCGGTCTGCGTTTATTCCGAAGAAACGCCACGCATTGCGAATCTCGAGAGAATCTCTACAACAAGTCTCATCAATCAACCATATATGCATCCCTTATCCCAAGTACAGCACCCATCACTCTCTCTCTCCCCTCACCATTCCTCCTTTACCAACATTTCAACTCAACCCATACCTCTCCTTACAACCACCACATCACCCATCCCCTTTAATATATTTTTTTCTCTTTTTCCCTCATTCTATCTCTACTCTTCCAAGCTCCATACGTCTAACCTTCCCAAGCAATTCCAAGAGCAACAAGTGTGGCCCATTTTCCCACCCTCTCATCTCTCATCTCCACCATCAAAGTTCCATCATCCACCGTTAAACGTTGAGCATTGGAGCTAAGGAGGCTAAGTGACCAAGAAAGAGGCTAGTAAGGTGGGTGATTTATAGTTATTTTTTTATTTTAGGGCCCACTTGTTGGTGGGACCCATTTGGATGTATGTGATTTAATCAAGAGGGGCCCATAGTGGCGGGGTCCCTCTATCTCACCGTATATATATATCTCTCTCTCTCTCTTTCCTTGTGAAGGTGTGGATCCCACCAATATGTGTTATGTCTACCCCATCCATCTACATCAGACGGTGTGGCCCGTCCTATTGCAGGTGACGATCCACACCATCCACTGTTTGGATGGACCCAATACTTCCTTCTTTCTATATATGATATTTTATAATATATATATATATAATATAATATAATATGTGTTGTATATATATAATATAAAATATATATTATATTTATATGTTGGTGGGCCATGTGCATGTGGGCCCAACACAATGTATGTGTTTATCCATGCCGTCCACCGTCCCTAGACGCTGGACGGGCGTGGCCAACATGGGGTGTGTATACTAACAGGGGCGTGTACTTGCAAGCTTTTGAAAAAAAAGGGGGCCTTTTTGGAGTGGGTTGTCCATGCAGGTCCCACCTTGATGTATGTATACAATCCAAGCTTTCCATCCTCCTCCTCAGATCATTTTAGGCGTTAAGCCGAAAATGATTTCAATCCGAACTTATGGTGGGCAGTAGCATAGCAAACAAGTTTTCTACCACTGAAATACACCTTGATGTTGTTGTACATCAAAAAACCATTCAATATTGGTCTCGATAGGTTTGTATCGAGACACAGGGACCAATGACTGGTGTGGATCTTATTGATGCGGGCCCCGCCTGTGAAAAACCACAGGAAAGTAATATTTTTTTTAAAAAATAAAATCAAGCAGGCAGCGCTGACGCTGCTGCTGCTACAGATGCAGGCAGTGCTTGCGCCTGACGGACGACCGGCCTGGTAGCCCTCACGGCCCCAGTTGTGGGCTCCACTGTGATGCGTTTTGAACATCCACACCATGAGTTTGATGGCCCACCACAAACCAGATGTCCACCCCAAAAATCAGCCTTATAGGGAACTCAGGTGGACCACACCATCTAAAATCATGTGAAGACATGCCTAAACATATAAAAATACTTGGTGGGGCCTACCTGAAATTTAGATGCCGCTGAAACTTGGCCTAAACCTTTAGCCAAGTAGGACACACATAATGGGTGGGCTGGATTTGGGAACCACATTCAGTGGGCCCCAGTTTTCCCAGGTCCACGTGACCTTTTAATAGGTTGGATGTTAAATAAAACGATCAGTGGGTCCCAGGTCTCCATGACCCTATCAACAGGTTGGATGCAAATAAACATCACCGTGGGCCCCCCGACCGTGTGACCTTATTAACAGTTAGGTGAGAAATGAACATTCCAGTGGGCCCTACCCTGGTCCATGCGACCCTATCAACATGTTGTATGGAAAATAAACATTACAGTGGGCTCAAGTTGAGTGGAAAATAAACATTTCAATGGGCCCAGGTTGGGTCCCAGGTCTGAGTGACCTTGTTAATGGGATGGATGGAAAATAAACATTATGGTAGGCCCACTTGGGACCCACTTAAGTATGTATTGTAATCCACACCCTCCATTAGTGTGGGCCCCACCATGATGCATGTGTTTCATCCAAACCGACCAATCATTTGGAAAATATTTTAATGCCTTGTGATAAGGCCCATCTTGGTATGTTTGTGGGCCGTCCGTTAAGTCCCACCTTGATACATACAAGGCCCACCTTGATTTGTATAAGGCCCGTATTATGAGGCCCATTGTGATGTATGCAAGGCCCATGTGACTAGGCCCATCTTGATGCATTTGTGGCTCATCTCTCCACCATCAAAGTTCCATCATCCACTGTTAAACATTGAGCATTGGAGCTAAGGAGGCTAAGTGACCAAGAAAGAGGCTAGTAAGGTGGGTGATTTACCACTTCTGTCATGCCCCGAACCCGGAAATCGGATTCACAGGAATCCCGATTGCCGAATCCGGTGTCGAAGCCTCCGTAGTACCCTATTCTCGGCTCCTAGCATTCATACGCTAGATTTCAATCCTGGGATCCTACAAGGAGGATTTTTTTATACATTTAACTCGTAATAAGCACAACCACAAGATTACCCAATTCACAAAAGCAATGTCAACATCACATATCCACTAATATAATCATTTGAGTATAATGCTGAAAGGGAAATACTAAAAAAAATCAAGAATCAAGCTCCAGAAGACCGCTGCACACTCCAAGCTTAAGACTGCTGCAATCTAACCTCAACTATACGCATCTATCGTGCATAAGCTTATAGAAAGCTTGGAGGGTGGTATAGGTGTGTGCACAAGGTATATGGTAAGTATTCAATACAATGCCATCATCATACAATACTGGAATTACTGGTGATGCATAAATCGTACAATATCATAATAAGAAGATATACGAACAAGATCATGAATTAACAGAGTAAGCAGAAATACTAACAAAGTCATAAATCACACGATAACAGAGTAAGCAGAAATATTGATAAGTGCATAAATCACACAACATTAAAATACATAAAACAAATCAGTTATGCAAATGAAGAGTCATAGAGAGCCAAATATCAGATGCAGAGGATGCAATGCAATATAAATTCCTAATAAATAAAATAAACAGCGTCAGTCATACCATAGGCCGCAGATGTAATGTAATATGCAGTGTAAATGGAATAACCATGCTGGAGTGTGAAGTTGGAATGGTAGTACGTAGTATCACAGGCTATGAGGTCTATCACAATGGACTTCTATTCAAACTAGTCCCATACCTAATTTGGATAGTCAGACCCAATGTGGTAAACTCCTGATCTTAGGTTTGTCGCGCACCCCAACCGAAATCCTGGCCATTGCGAAGGTACACGTAACAAATAGTTGTGCACCATTAGCCCGAGTGGATAGTGAATGATGAATGAATGAATAAGTATGCAACTCCTACTCAATAAGTCCACGAATCAGTACAGTTCCTCTCTGGGATCATCACCGGGGTCTATTACACTCTACGCCAGCTTGCCGCCCCTATCCGAGCGCCCAACTAGGTAAGTGGAAGAGACCTCACTATCCGCTTGCCAATATCAGACCCGACTCGTCAATAGTGGACCCATTCCTTAAGCTGGTCAAACTCAACCTGGACATTGCCCCCTCACTCAGGCGGGTAAGGTCACACCCCTTCCTAACCGACCACAACACAATGGGAGACACGACCTACTGGTATACGGCCCTCATGTGCTCATATATCCACTCGGTCTCGACATTGGGGCGTCTCCTGGCCATGGAGGTTTAGGGATTTTCACCCAGGGACATCTATGGCGCCCGTATGCTAGAACCAAACATTTTCAGTGTCCCATTTGGCCATCCACGATATGCCTGTGGAGGCTATAGCTCTGATGTCGCTAGGGCGTACAGTAATCATAATGTGAGATGCATGAGTCATATAATTCAGTCATGCATCAATCCTGCACATACCGCGTGCTCAAGTGAGATAACCTCCGCCTATCAGGGAGTATCATAACAACATGCTTAATGACATATGTAATGATCAATCACATCTCATAACCAACATGCAGATGATGCGTATGGGCATGTATCATGATGTTATGCTGTCACATACTCATAATCGGTATCAATAACCGGCATCGACCATCAATCACAACAATGTGGACATTAAACCAACATTGTTCCCCAAGGAATGGTGGACCAATGGCCTCACACTAGGGCCAAACATACAACACCATGGGTCCCTCTCAATAGCGTAATACACACCACGATGGACCTTTCACATGGGCCTAACATACATCACAATGGACTCCATCGCTTGACCCTCCAATGCATCACAATGGGCCTTAACTATGGATCGCATATACATCATATAGGTCTTGACAATCAAAATCGGCCTCGACAATCAGAATCAGTAATCGGCCTCGATTGATAATCAACCTCGATCGATATTCGGCAATCGGCTAAGATAGATCAGAATCGGTAATCGGCCTCGATCGATAATCAGTCTCGATCGATAATCAACAATTGGCCAAGACAAATCAAAATCAGTAATCGACCTCGATCAATATTCAATAATCGGCTAAGATAGATCAGAATCGGTAATCAGCCTCGATCGATAATTAGTCTCGATCGATAATCAAAAATTGGCCAAGACAAATTAAAATCGGTAATCGGCCTCGATCGATAATCAGTCTCGATTGATATTCGGCAATCGACCATGACAATTGGGATCGGTCAATAATCAGAATCTGCAAATTGGTCATGACGATGACACCGATAACCAACAGATAAACAAAGCAGGGTCTATAAATGATCAGCCGATCAACCATAGTATAAAGATCAGTACTCGGCTGTGGTTATATCAAATTCGAAAGCACGGAGCCATCCGTCTACAGTGAATGGGCCCTACTTATTTGGGTTAACCTACGAAGAGAATGGGCCTAACAAGGCCTAAGGGAAGGTCACAATGTAGACATCTAACCGTCATTGGCCAACAATGTAGACATCTAACCAACATTGCTCCCAACGAGTGACCCACATAAGGCCAAACATATAGTGGGCCCATGGCCTCACATAATGATCTCATAAATCAAGCAGGTCACGTCACATGGGCCTAATGCACATTGCTATGGACCGCCTCACGTGGGCTGAAAATACATCTCAATGGTCCTCATCATATGAGCAGGAATATATTACAATGGCCTCACTAAATGGGTCGGAAACACATCTCAATGGGCCACCACGTATTGGCCGAGTATACATCTCAATGGGCCATAACCCATTGGCCCCATTACATCATAATGGGCCGTAACCCGTGGGCCTCAAATACAATAAGTGGACCACATCAATGGGCCTCATACACATCAAGTGGGTTGCATCATATGTGTTGCACTAATGGGCCTCGCCCATTAGCCTCAGATATATCACAGTGGGCCACATCTCATAGACCTAACAAACAGATGGCCCGCATATGGGCCAAACACATCATAATGGGCCACATACATCACAATGGGCCGCACGAAAAATCATTTCAATAGTTGTAGGTATAACATGTGTATCACTACACCCATGGCCCACGTATGATGATCAGCTCTTGTACAAACATATCCATGTAAATCGGCACTAATCAAACATTGTCCAGCACTATCCTAACATTATGGACGGTGTGGATACAAAATGCGTACATCTAGGTGGGCCGCACAAGTGGACGGTGTGGGTGAAGTACACACAACATGGTGGGCCTGTACAATATAGGCGGGCCCAGCACATGCAGCAAGCGGGCCCAGCGCCATCAAGACGGGTAGATAGTGCGGATATAAAATACATACATCGGGGAGGGAGTCCCACCATCCAGTGGCTAAATGGTGTGAATATACAATACATTTATCATGGCGGAATCACACATTGAAAGGGGCCTTATATACATCATATTAGGCCTCGACCCATGGGCCCCAATTACATCTAATGGCCTCATACATGGGTCTCACACACACACACACACATATATATATTAAGGTGGGCCTCAACGACGGGCCACAAATGCATCAAGATGGGCCTAGTCACATGGGCCTTGCATACATCACAATGGGCCTCATAATACGGGCCTTATACAAATCAAGGTGGGCCTTGTATGTATCAAGGTGGGCCTCAACGGACAGCCCACAAACATACCAAGATGGGCCTTATCACAAGGCATTAAAATATTTTCCAAATGATTGGACGGTTTGGATGAAACACATGCATCATGGTGGGGCCCACACTAATGAAGGGTGTGGATTACAATAATACTTAAGTGGGTCCCAAGTGGGCCTACCATAATGTTTATTTTCCATCCATCCCATTAATAAGGTCACTCAGACCTGGGGCCCGACCTGGGCCCATTGAAATGTTTATTTTCCACTCAACTTGAGCCCACTGTAATGTTTATTTTCCATACAACCTGTTGATAGGGTCGCATGGACCAGGGTAGGGCCCACTGGACCGGGCCCTCTGGAATGTTCATTTGCCACCTAACTGTTAATAAGGTCACACGGTCAGGGGGGCCCACGGTGATGTTTATTTGCATCCAACCTGTTGATAGGGTCATGGAGACCTGAGACCCACTGACCGTTTTATTTAACATCCAACCTATTAAAAGGTCACGTGGACCTGGGAAAACTGGGGCCTACCGAATGTGGTTCCCAAATCCAACCCACCCATTATGTGTGTCCTACTTGGCTGAAGGTTCAGGCTAAGTTTTACCGGCATCCAAATTTCAGGTAGGCCCCACCAAGTATTTTTATATGTTTAGGCATGTCTTCACATGATTTTAGATGGTGTGGTCCACCTGAGTTCCGTCTAAGGCTGATTTTTGGGGTGGACATCTGGTCTGTGGGGACCCATCAAGCTCATGGTGTGGATGTTCGAAACGCATCATAGTGGAGCTCACAACTGGGGCCATGAGGGCTACCAGGCTGGTCGTCCGTCAGGCGCAGGAGCTGCCTGTGTCTGTAGCAGCAGCAGCGTCAGCGCTGCCTGCTTGATTTTATTTTATTTTATTTTTGAAAATATTACTTTCCTATGGTTTTTCACAGGCGGGGCCCGCATCAACAAGATCCACACCGGCCATTGGTCCCTGTGGCTCGATACAAACCTATTGAGACCAATATTGAATGGTTTTTTGATGTACAACAACATCAGGGTGTATTTCAATGGTAGGAAACTTGTTTGCTATGCTACGACCCACCATAAGTTCGGATTGAGATCATTTTTTGGCTCAACGCCTAAAATGATCTGAGGAGAAGGATGGACGGCTTGGATTGTATACATACATCAAGGTGGGACCTGCATGGATAGCCCACTCTAAAAAGCCCCCCCTTTTTCTTTTTTTTTTTCAAAAGCTTGCAAGTACACGCCCCTGTCAGTATACACACCCCATGCTGGCCACGCCAGTCCAGCGTCCAGGGACGGTGGACGGCATGGATAAACACATACATTGTGGTGGGCTCCACATGCGCATGGCCCACCAACATATAAATATAATATATATTTTATATTATATATATATACAATACATATTATATTATATATATTATATAAAATATCATATATAGAAAGAAGGAAGTATTGGGTCCATCCAAACAGTGGATGGTGTGGATCATCACCTGCAATAGGGTGGGCCACACCGTCTGATGTAGATGGACGGGGTAGACATAACACATATTGGTAGGATCCACACCTTCACAAGGAAAGAGAGAGAGAGAGAGAGAGAGAGAGAGAGAGAGAGAGAGAGATATACGGTGAGATAGAGGGACCCCGCCACTATGGGCCCCTCTTGATTAAATCACATACATCCAAATGGGTCCCACCAACAAGTGGGCCCTAAAATAAAAAAATAACTGTAAATCACCCACCTTATTAGCCTCTTTCTTGGTCACTTAGCCTCCTTAGCTCCAATGCTCAACGTTTAACGGTGGATGATGGAACTTTGATGGTGGAGATGAGAGATGAGAGGGTGGGAAAATGGGCCACACTTGTTGCTCTTGGAATTGCTTGGGAAGGTTAGACGTATGGAGCTTGGAAGAGTAGAGATAGAATGTGGGAAAAAGAGAAAAAAAATATTAAAGGGGATGGGTGATGTGGTGGTTGTAAGGAGAGGTATGGGTTGAGTTGAAATGTTGTAAAGGAGGAATGGTGAGGGGAGAGAGAGAGTTGACTTATGGAAAAGGAAGGATGGGTGTTGTACTTGGGGTAAGGGATGCATTTATGCTTGATTGATGAGACTTGTTGTAGAGATTCCCTCGAGATTCGCAACGCGTGGCGTTTCTTCAGAATAAACGCAGACCGACATCTTCTATCCTGGGTATCGGTTCGGTGCATGAGTCACGGCGTTGGAACCACTGCGACGACACGGTTACTAGGGTACAAGTCTCGGGTTGAGCCGACTCGGATTGACAGGACTCGGCTTAGGATCACGCGCAAACGTCGGATATAGTGCAAAGGTTGCCTGAATTTGACCGGAAGGACCGTAGATGCTAACGGAGCGGTACAGACTAGGACACGGGTCTTACAACTCTCCCCTCCAAATAAAAATTTCTTCCTCAAAATTTACAGAACAGACTAGGGAAGAGGAAACATCATCAAGTATATGTGTCAAGGCTAAATCAATCTACAAAGGAATGAAGATAGCGCTCTCTAACATCAACCTTGCCTTCCCAAGACGCATCGCCAACACTATGATGATCCTACTAAACCTCGGATCCTGGATCAGAAACAATCAAAAATATGCAACTTCACAATCTCAACGGTAGGGAGCTATATCAAAAAAATCTCTACGTTATTCGAACTCGGGAATCTAATCATTCTAAGTTCTCAATAATCATCAAATGGAGGGTAGCTATAAGAAGATATGTGATGTTATCTTCAGGTATTCCTAAGTTATGCTCTGATACCAACTTCTATCACGCCCCGAACACAGAAATCGGATTCACAGAAATCCCTATTGCCGAATCCGGTGCCGACAGCCTCCGTTGTACCCCATTCTCGGCTCCTAGCGTTCATACGCCAGATTTTGATCCTGGGATCCTACAAGGAGGATTTTTTTTTTATACACTTAACCCGTAATAAGCACAACCACAAGATTACCCAATTCACAAAAGCAACATCAACATCACATATCTACTAATATAATCATTTGAGTACGATGCTGAAAGGGAAATGCAAAAAAAAATCCTCCTTGTAGGATCCCAGGATCGAAATCTGGCGTATGAATGCTAGGAGCCGAGAATGGGGTACTACGGAGGCTGTCGGCACCAGATTCGACAATCGGGATTCCTGTGAATCCCATTTCCGGGTTCGAGGCGTGACACCCGGCAAAACCAAGGATGATGTTAATGCGCGCAGGGACCTGAAATGGTTGGGAATTAAGAAGCGTCTATGGCTGAAAAAGAGCAATGGCAAGACGATTCAGAAACAAGGTCCTTTCTGTCTAAGAAAAGAAGAGAAAAAGCTTTTCATTCAGACTTTACATAATCTGCATGTTCCTATTGGTTTTCGTGTGAATTGGAAGACCATTCTAATGGAAGATTGCATGGATTTTAAGGGAATGAAGTCTCATTCTTATCATGTGTTGATGCAACATCTACTCCCGATTCTTATCCAGCATGCATTCAAGGATAGGAAGGTCATTCGTCCTATAATTATAAGCTTTTGTACCTTCTTTAATGCCTTGTGCTCGTCAACCATAGACCTTCAAATGCTCATTACTCTCGAGAGGGGCATGACTAGGACGTTATGTCAGCTTGAGATTATATGCCCTCCATCGATATTTGTCATGATGATGCATCTTACCATCCACTTGGCCTACGAGGCTCGCATATGTGGTCCTATATACTATCGATGGATGTATCCATTCGAAAGGTACGCTATGAGCTTAGTAAGAATAAATAGGTGAAACATCTAAAGATGCATGTATATGCAATGTATCATTATTTTTGTCAGGTTCATGAAGACATTCAAGGCTTATGTCCGTAATAAGACGCGACCTGAGGGTTGCATTGCAGAACAATACATCCAAGAGGAGACAGTTATATACTGCAACCAATATAGAGGAAAACATAAAACAAGCCTCTTGAAAAAGCTGGAAAAATGTTTTGATGGAGTCATTCTAAAACCACAGAAGTTATAAGAAATTATTGACGATGATTCTAATGACGACAATGTTGGTCCAGTAGGTTTGAGTCAAAGTGTCATCCTAATGGGTATCGAATATGAACAAGCTCGTACTTGGGTCATGAAGAGTCATCCCAGCTATGATGCGAGGGAAGGGTATGTACTTTTAACTCATATGTATATATCTTCTTTACTTTATGCAATTTGCATATAACATTGGTATCGAATAACCCACAAGAAGTACAAAGATTTCTTGCAGCGATGCTACAGGAGGACCAACAAGGTGCTTAGCGAGGATGAATTCATACCTTGGTTGAAGAGACAAACAGAGTTAACGAATCTAACGAAGAAGAATTCAAAGATATAGTGAGAGGACCTCTAGCTTTTGCTACGCAATACAATAAGTATTGTATTAATGGTTTCCTTTTCGTCACTAAAGAATATGAGGATAATAAAATGAACCAAAATAGTGGGGTTATGATAGAGGGTATGACCAATTTCCGATCTAGTGCTAAGGATATAAATACAGTGGATGAAAATCAACCTTACTATGGAGTCCTTCATAGAATTATCCAATTGGAGTATCGTATAGGTATTTAAGTGTGATTGGGTGAAGGTGACACATCATGGTGTTGCTGTTGATGTTGAAGCGAATCTGAGATTAGTAAATTTATCTAGTCTTTATAATTCAGATAAAGAGAGTGACGAGCCGTTCATTCTCACGAAGCATGTCGTACAAGCTTTCTACTCCAAAGATCATAAAAATCCTGAATGGCACGTGGTCTTGGAGGTTCCAAAAAAGATTTTTGTCAAAGAGGATACATGCCTTCTATCAGAATGATTGAAGGCTGTAACTGATGCCAATGCAGGACCTGATCTCACCACCTTAGTAAATGCCGATGAGTTGATATTCAATGAACTTGAAGAAGTCAGTGTTGTGATTGAGAAAACAAAGAAAAGAAAGCAATTAAGGAGAATCTATTGAATTCTTTGTATTTTTAATGCATGTAACAAAATGATATATATCGAAGGAAATATAATGAAGGTATGGATAATATAGTGAATTGTTTGTGCTTTAACTGTTATCTAAATTGTTTCTTAACCATTAGGGTTTTTTTTTTCTATTAGCATATAAATAAGCACATGGACTCACAGCCAGAGGCATTAGGTGCAAATGCAAGCAACACCAAAGGTAATAAGATAGTTCTCATTAATTAGATATGTAGATTTCATTTTTCTTATATATTGGCGGTAATCAACGATGTTTATATTAATTATTATTCTTTTTTATGTATATGTGCTAGCTTCTTCTTCGTCTAGAAAGAGAGGCCCTACTAAGGGTGCTTCTTTACATGTGCAACCTGATAGGAAAAAAGTCCTTAAGACAAATGAATTCGGGCAACCAAATGAGGATAGTCCCAATCACAAAGACTTTGCATCGCATATCGGTGTCCTAGCCCATGCTCATATCCTGATCATATACGAGGACTTTCGCCAGGTGCCTTATGCACACATTCAAAAGGTCATAGAAACATTGTCACTATTTTATGAGTTTGAGGGTCAAAGTTGGTATGCAGGTGTTTGGTACATAACACAACGCATCAATGAAACATGAAGAAATTATAAGAAAAGGTTGACTAAACAATATATAAAAAACAATGATCCTATAGTTGTTAGAGATAGTCCTGCCCCCCCCCCCCAGGTGTCCCTATGGACGATTGGAGGATCTTTGTGGATCAACACAACACCGAGTAATTCAAGAGAGTAAGTGCAAGGAATAAAGTCAATTGGGCAAAGCTAAAAGGACCTGCGTGTCTTGGGAGGCGCAGCATGGCTATTACTTGCCATCAGATGGTATGTATATAAAGATAGGTATTATAGTTTAAAATTAAATTTAATTTTGATCTAATTAACTCTATTAATGATGTGTATTTGAACGATATGTTATGTGCCAAAGGCGATGGAGAGGAATCTTACCTCTGATGCCGAGATAGGTAGAGGTGATGTCTACTTAAGAGCCCATACGAGCAAGGACAAAGTCGTCCAGTATCCTGACCTTGTTGTAAGTGCACCCCTCTTACCACTAACTAGTACCATTATGAAATGTCATTATATAACTTTAAACTATTTTACGTTTATTTGTATTAATTTTGTCACAGCAAAAACTAGATGAGCTTTATAATAGCAATCCTGCTTCTAAGATGACCGGCGTTGACGATGCCCTTACACAGGTACTAATAAAGTTTTAAAATTACTTGAGTTTCATGGTAATTATGAATTTCCTAATAACTTGATTTGCAATGTTTTACAGTTGGTTGGTTCTGATAGTAGAGGACGAATGCGTGGTCTGGGTTGCTCGATAAGCAAAACAGGACTGAAGAAGTCAACCCCTGCCCGTTCAAAGCTACATAATATGGCAAAAGAAAAAGAAGGCCTAGCACAGGAGATATTAGAGATAAAGAAATCATTGATTGATATAAAGTCCTGGGTGGGTATGCATCAAGAGGCACAGTCTGGTCAAAACCTCCCATCACCACCAGTGGCTAAATCTACTCAGGGATCATCGGTATGCAATTATAATTTTGCTAATGTAATAAGCTTACAATTATATTATAAATGCTAACAATACTAACGTCATTTTATATGTGTACATGTAGCCGGATACGATATATATTGGTAAGAAATGCGAGTTGCTTGGTTGGGGCTTACGTGGTGTTGTTGCTTGTGGTCAAGTACACGAAGTTAGTCCAAATGCAGTTGTCCATTGTAAGCCATTAGCAAAGGGAGCCTTTGTTGTTATCCTAACTGAGATTATACACCCTGATGCTCCTTTGTGGAAAGAAGATGGATTCGCATCTACACTTGGAGAGGCCGGTCTGGGATCACTTGTGCAATGGGGGAAGCAATCAATGAGATTCCTATAATTTGAACAAATATGGTACTATATAATTGAACATATAGTAATTTGGCTTAAGTGGGTTTTGGTTGGGGCTTACATGATGCTATTTTTTGGCTTAAGTAGTTACTCTATATGATTTTGGCCTAAGTAGTTACTCTATATGATGTTTGGCTTGTTTTTTTTTTTTTTGGTACTCTATAGTTCATCGATATTTATAGTTTGCTTGAATTTTGCACTATATATTTGAATATATTTATAGTTTTAGGCTCCATTTAGTCATCACATTGGTGTTTATGAATGTAAATTTATCTCAAACCAAATGAAGCTTAAGCCATTTTTTTAACTCCGCTAATGCAACTCCTTGCATTGCCGGTCCCAAGCTCGGGTAAAGGAGGAGGGAGAAGGGCTTCAAGGTGAGTTTTATGATTTTTTTTTTTCATTTTTTGAAGTTGTTATAATTTTTGAGTTTATTTTTGCTTGCAAGCTGGCAGATTTACTCGATATGTTGGCATATGGCCTTACAATTCTTAGAGGTACGCATGGAACTTAACAGGATCATTGGCCTATAAGTTCATTCATGTTGTATCTGATGATTTTACATTCAGTGGATTATGATGTCAATAGGATCACCTGGTGATGAGAAAATCTGTTGATCTCATTTGCTCACAGATCTACAGTGCATGGATTGGAGAATGTGTAGCATAGGAGAATGGAAAGTAGAGTGATCTTACTTCTTTCTGGACCCTCCATGTGGTTGGCAGGAATGATTTTTGGGTATGGTCTTGGATTTGTGATCATCATGGTCGGGACTACCATTGGTATGACATTGCCATATTTAATTGGGTTACTTTTTAATGACCATATTCATGGGAGGCCTCTCTGGTTTTTAACTGCAACATTAATCTACTTTGAACAGTGATTGTCATTTGTTACTGATTTCCTCTCTTATTTTCTTCCTGTTGCAATTTCATTTTCAGAGATAGTTGAATAGATGGCCCCAGAAAGCGAATGTAATTAGGCTGGCTGGAGAAGGAAGCTGGTTCCATCAGTTTCAAGTGGTGGCACTCTTCCGAGTGTCACCATTTCCCTACACAATTTGTATTTTATTTCCTCACTACTACTAATGTCAATATTGTATTTTGTATTTATATCTAAAGATCTGTTATGAAAACAATAAAAAGAAAGCTTTTACTTTTCTATGACTATATGATTTTTCAAGTTTGTTACAAACCCCTTCTTCTAAAAACCACTGGTTTTATTTTAATGACGACAAGGAAAGTGTAGCATATGAACCGTTGCATTGTGATTCAAGCTGAGGAAAAAAGGAAATAAAAGTTCTGTTTATGGAGACACTCTGCTTTTAAAAATTTTGTTTGGTCATTTTAATGATTTTGAGAAATTGAAACCCATGTAAGTAGAATAAATATGAAATCTAATTGCAAGGACAATGGAGAACTCCCTAACTAAAATTTCTTATTTCAGGCACTTGTTGTCCTCATGCATGATATGGGTCCAAACTGGGAGCTGATAAGTGATGCTATCAACAGTACCCTGCAGTTCAAGGTGAAGTTGTATTTGGATCTTTTTCTTTGGTTATACTAGGAGCACAGTAACTTATAGTGATCTAAGTGAGCTGGAGCATTTTCTGAGTATGGAGCACAGTAATTTCATATTATTTACGAATTACTGGAATATGAAGGACAACTTATTAAATGTGTTGATGTGCTTGGCCGTAATGAAAATGATACTATTTAATAGTTAGAAAATGAGTTTCCAATGGTGGAAATCTAAGGAGCAAATTGTATGCTGAATATTTGCCGCTAGAAGTGCAGAATGAAGACATTATTACAGTATTTTTAATGTCTGTTTAAAGTCACAAGCCTCACATTTATTTTAACGTCTGTAACTTGCAGTATGAAGGTCTCAAACACCGAGTGTTTGAGTGTTCCTTGGCTGACCTTCAGGCTGATGAGGATCAGTCATACAGGATTTTACAACCGACAAATTAAGATCGCTGGTTCGTAAGTGGCAAACCTTGATCGAGGCGCATGTACATGTGAAGACGACAGACAACTACACCCTGAGAATGTTTTGCATTGGATTCACCAAGAGGCGCCCTAACCAGGTTAAGCAAACCTGTTAGGCCTAGTCAAGCTAAATCAGACAGATTCGCAGAAAAATGAGGGAAATCATGGTTAACCAGGCAATGTCCTGTGATCTCAAGGAGTTGGCGCTTAAGGTTTAGTGTTTTCATTTTCCCTTTCTATCTTCAATTTTCATGGAATGTTTGAGGATTTTGTTTTAGTGGATGGAGAATTTTGAGAGATGACAATAAGAAATATACATGTAACTATGGTGCAGATATGGTTTCTGCGGGCTGTGGTGCAGAAATGGTAACTGTTAAAATAGAAAGTGCAGACTCCACACCAAATCTGCATTCTATCATTTCTACATCTGATGGGATAATCAACTTAATCATTCCATTGCCAATCTTAAAAAATGCTGTTAATTTAAAAAATATTTATCTTTCTGTCTGAACAAATGCTTGTTTCTTTTGTACTGTCTTAGTTATCTTTTTGAACAAATGCTTGTTTCTTTTATAATGTCTTAGATATCTTTTCAGAGGCTATTGAACAAGCACATTGGAAAGCGAGCTACTTGGGAGTATCCATTTGCTGTAGCTGGTGTAAATATCACATTCATGATCATGCAAATGCTAGATTTGAACTCCCGTAAGAGTCATCTCTCTCTCTCTCTTCCCTTCCCTCCCTCCCTTCCTCTGTGTGTGTGTGTGTGTGTGTTCTTGTGTGCGTTCTTTGTGACACACACTAACGGGTCCCAAGCCTAGGTAAATTTGGACGGTTGGTGTCAAATGGGCAACTCAACATTCTTAAGAAGCTGACCCGAAATAGCTGAGATAGTTATGATGATGACACACATATACATATACTTGGAATGAGTGTTTTTCCTTTTTCTTTTTTCTTTTATATAATTATTGCCACGGATATTAGTAATATTCTCAAGGCATTGGTATCATCATATCATAATCCTGGTATGAGCACTGCATGAATAATGTTGTGTTCAGTTCATTGCTATCTGAATTTGGGTTCCGTTTTTCATTAAACAAAAAATGGCAAAAAACAAAAAAGAAAAGAAAAGAAAAGGACATGGCACCAATCTCTGCATCGGTGTTTGTAAATGAATCTATCATAGCCTATAAACTTGAAATTCTATGGAATGTGTAGCTACCTGATTGAGAACTTGTCACTAATGATGGCTTATATATATTTGCAGCAAAACGAATCTGTCACTAATGATGGCTTTCAAGTTAGACAGAAGTGTCTATGGCCCTCAAACCTGAGAATATGATTTTATACGTGGGGTAGGCCCGTGGTGTAGTGACTAGACTGTTAATCTGATGGCCCATTTTGGAATTGGGAATTTTGAAAAAATCTCACTGATATGACAATCCTAAGTGATTGGGAAGAAGAAACAACAATGGCCTACATTTTCAGGGAAAAGGCCAGAGATTGGAATGACTGGGATCTTCCATATGTTTAAACGCCTTGTTTTGTGTCTAAACAGGGTTGGGTATTTGGGGATCCTTTTTTTTTTTTTTTTTAACTTTTGATCCGTTGTTTTTCTAAAGACTAAAAACTTTGATATTGGCAGTGTGCAATGGAGGTTACACAGGTACCTAGATTACTTATAAATTGTGTACGTGGCATACAGGTCATTGGTACATGGTGTACAGGTCATTGAACTGTCCAAATTATGGCCCAGTTTAGATGTATAATGAACAGAAAAGTTCTGCTTATTTGAACATCTATTGGTTTTGTGCTGAGTTATTTGATGGAAATGATGCCCATGGATTAGTAATCCAGACCATTCATCCATTGCATCCCAGTGGACAGATTGTGCCCTGAGAATTCCCCCGGATTTGTTGCATCCTTTTATCAACAAATCTTGGACTTCTCTCAATTGGAACTAACCACCTATAGGCACCTATACTGTTATATGCAATACAAGGCATTTTTTAGCTTCGTGATGTAAAAAAGGTTTTTTTTTTCCTTTTCTTTTTCCATTTCGTGGGTGAACACCCGTACTATAAATTGTGGTAGAGGTGCCTGGAGGTTATCAGTTCTCTTTTTTAATTCAGTGCGGGTCACTTGTTCTCCTACTATAGTCCACAAATGGAAATGTTAACATTGTCTCACAGTAGATTTTTTTTTTTGGCTAGTTACACTGTTTGTTGAAGATCTTGAAATTTGATATGGTTACAGGAATTTGCAGCCCAAACAAATCACTGTTCCAAAATTGAAAGCCTATGAAGGTAAGTTGTGTACACATCCCTTTTGTACACAGCTATTTACTGGTTAGCTTTGTCTCCCTGCTAGGTCTAAAAATGAAAGTATTGGCTATGTGTTGTAGGTACGATCTGCTACACTCAACACATAGCTTCCAGAACAGGTTACATTTATTCAAAGTAAGCATGCAGAACAGTTCTTAGGCTTACATTTCTTATGAGCTTTTTAATTGCCGCAAATCTGCCTACCAATGAGGACAGCTTCTTAGACTTCTTTATATTGATTTTAATATTGGTCTTACTCTTTTGGTTGCATGCAACAATGGGAAATGAGAAGTCAAATAGCTACTGGGAAGCAGAAGTGCCTCCAAATTATGACATATTTTTTATTTTTTATTTTGCTAGTTACGCTGTTTTTCTATTGGTGGAGGCTTTTGGCATTGAAAGTTGGGATTTTTTATTTTTATTTTTTGGTCTGAATCTTTATTTTTTAGACCTTTTTTGTCTGAAGGGGTGTTTGGTTTCTGGGTTTTTGTTAGAAAAAGGGGACTTGAAGTTAGAGGTTTTTAGCTTAAAAGATGGGGTCTTTTGTCTGAATTTGGGGTCCCTTTGGTGTTTTTGGTTGTGGATTTGGAGAATTGAAGTTAGTTTTTTAATTGCAGGATGCTTGACTTTCACTCCGCTTGCTCCCTACTTTGCTGTCAGCACTCTTGCCCCTTTGATCCTCGTGATCGGGGTCAGCATGGTGAAAGAGGCCATTGAAGATTGGAAGCGAAAAACATAGGTAATTTCCTTTCTGAATTGATATTATTAGTACTTCTTTGTATATCTGTAATATATATTTGTATGCATTACTATTGATCATGGATAATTCAGTAGCCATTGATGCTTGCTGTTAGTGATGGAGAGCTGACAAACGGATGGGAGAACCATCTGATCACTGCAATTTTTGGCCTTTGGCCCATCCATATATGGCTCACCAAATCAACAGTCCCAATCGCAACATATGTTTTTCAGGTCCACTATGCAGGAGCTGCATAGATCTTTAATGGCAAAAACTGGGTCCCACCACTGTATAGGTGCTGTGGCCTAAGAAAATGCAATGATCCTGCTTTCGTAACAGAATTTATCAATTAAAAACAGAACAAATGGGAGAAAAATAACTGTCCAATGTTAAATATTTTAGGTGAAGTCAAGGTTAAGATATGTCATGTGTTTGAATACCTCTAAAGGTGATTGTTTACTAAGTCAATCCCAAAATCAGATTGGTTAAACAATCCTAACCTTTGATTTGTTGGAATCCAGTAGTCAGATAATCAAATAAGTGGAACCAAACAGCTCAAGGGGGATTTAAATTATCACATGAGACCTGACATGACCCTTAAAAAAACAAAAAAAAAAAAAACAAAATCAGGTCTAACATTATGGACCTATGACTAACTTGAATTTTAAATGGGTAAAAAAAAAAAAAGAAAAAAGACAAAAGAACCATGATCCATTTAAAACCGGATTGGTAGTGACCATGATCCACTTTGGACTGCTTGACTGTAAGAAAATTTTGTGACCTTATGAACAAGTTGGATGGCAATTAGCCATCATAGTAGCCCTGTGAATTTTCAAGGTGGGTGTCATTATCCCTACTACTTCATGTGGTGTTGTCTACTTGAGCTTTGGAGTTGCCTCATTTTCTGTTTCATGTCTAAAATGAGCTCATAAATTAATTGACGGCTCTCCATTCTCATTTTTCTCATGCCTGCATTAAGACTAATAGTAGCACACTAAGAGAATGCCGCTTCTCCATTCTCATTTTTCTCAGCCCTTCCTGACAGCTACTTCTTAAAATAGTTCATAATAGAAAGCTGAGGTGCATACAGTTGATTAGTTTAGAGGATATTCCACAGTGGGATGTGAGAGTTCTTAAAACTGCAACTAAGAGAACTGAAATTCACCATAATACATGGGCTGCAATCTGTGTCAAGCATATCTTCATGTCTCTGATGCCCCACTAAGCTTATACACGTTGGTGTTCATAGACAGAATAAAAAGATCATAGACATGTGAAGGAAATGTTAAGGCCCTTTTCGTCAGAGGCTTGAAAATGAGTTCATCCCATTTTAGTTAACAGTAATTATGTATTACAGGTCCTGATCTGTAATACATAATCATTGTTAATAAAGAAGAAATAAACTCATTTTTAGGTGTCTACCAAATAGGGCCTACACAACAATTAACAGGAAATGTACCTGAGCTTAGAGTAGGCAATTTGCAACTATTTTTTCTAGAGAAAAAAAATAGTTACAGGGGTGGATTGGATTATGTTATAGGCAACTTGCAGCTTTGGTATTGTTCGAGAATATAGTATTAGTGTAACACATTATGTAAGACCCGTGTTCTAATCCGTACTGTTCCATTAGCTTCCGCGGTCCTTCCGGTCGAATTCCGGCAACCTTCGCACCGTATTCGGGGTTTGCGCACGATCCTAAGCCAGGTCCCGCGCACCGACGTCGGCTTGGTCCGAAAGTTATATCATAGCGACCGCGTCGTCGCCGCGGTTCCAACGCCGTGACTTGCGCACCGAACCAATACCCAGGCAAGAAGATGCCGATCAGCGTTTATTCCGAAGAAACACCGCGCATTGCGAATTTCGAGGGAATCTCTACAATTAGTCCCATCAATCAACCATTAAAGCATCCCATACCTTAAGTACAACAACCCATCTCCACCTTTTTCAAAAGTCTACCCTCTTTCCACCTCATCACTCCTCTTTTTCCCATTTTCAACATCAACCATACCCCTTTTTACAATTTTTCAACCCAAACCATCCCCCATCACTCCATCACTCCATCTCTCTCTCTCTCTCTCTCCCTTACAAGTCTCTCTCTCATTCCATACTCTCCCATAGCAAAATTCATACGTATGGTCCTTCCATGGTGAGAAAATTTCATTTGTGAGGCCCACCTTTCCCACCCCTTCATCTCTCATCTCAACCATCCATTTCTCATCTTCCTCCATCAAAGAGGAGCACAAGGAACTAAGGAAGCCAAGGGAGCAAGAAGATCAAGTGGTGGGTGTCTTGATAGGGTAGATTTTGATATTTTTAAGATGGGCCAAGTGAGGCCAACCGATCAATGGTTTGGATCTCGCTTTGGACCCTAAGATGTGGCCGATGGCCCACTTGGATCATCATGATCATTCCATGATGGGGCCATTCTCCATGGACCCCATCATGATGTTTATTTCCTTACATGCTTAGGGTCATCTAGACCGTTTATTTTAAGTGGAGAAGGGATCTCCACCGTCGAACTTCGACTTCATGGACCCACATGTAATGGGACCCACTTGATGTATGATTTAGTGCAAGGGAGGGCCCATAGTGCCGGGGTCCCTCCATCACACGGTTTCACTCTCCATCTCTCTCCCTTTTATCTTATTTATTTTATTTATTTTATTTTTGTAATAATGAGGTTATGTGGCCCACTTGAATGGACCCCACCATGAGGTAGGTATTTTATCCAAATCATTTAAAAGTGGGGCCCACTTTCTATGTGTAAGTACCCTGCCATCCATCCCCTGGTGGCCCACCTAAGCAGGGCCCACCTCCTAAGTACATGGAAAGTCCAGCGTCCAGGGACGCTGGACGTTGCCATCTTTTCTTTTCCAAGCCTTAGAGTGGTCCACTCATGTAGGCCCCACCTTGATGTATGTATTAAATCCATGCCGTTCATTCCTTTCCCAAGATGGTTTTAGGCGTTGAGCCAGAAGGTGGGATCCATCAGACCTTCAGGCGGGCCATACCATAGCAAATGGTGGTTTTCACCATTGAAAACTTCCTTGATTGGTTATACATTGAAATATGTCCAATATTGGACTTGTTTTGCTCGTGGTGAGCCATGGAAGAACATTGGACGGCGTAGATTCACTGGATATGGACCCCACCTACGAAATCCCTACAAAAACAGAAAAAAAAAAAATTTCAACACAGCAGCTGCTGCTGCTGTGTCAGGCGGCAGCAGGCGCTGCCTGCGCCAGCGTCCGGGCGGACGGACGCGTGTACAGCCACCCACGGCTGTAGCCGTGGGCCCCACCTTGATGTTTACATGTCATCTAACCCGTTCATCGGGTGGGCCACTCTCTGAAGTGGGCCCACCCCAAAAACCAGCGTGATCCAAGACTCAGGTGGCTCACACCGTATGGAACAGTGGGATTGAACCTCTACCTTTGAAACCCATTTGGGGTCCACAGAAGTTTTGGATCAGGGTGAAAATTTCTCCCACCCTCTATTTAGGCCCCCTCGGCCTTGTCAATGGGTCGGATGGCATAGAAACATTGCGGTGGGCCCCACATGGAGCCCACAGTGATGTAAGTGTTTTATCTCCACCGTCCGCCTGGACGGTGGAGCCCACAGTGATGCGTGCTGGGTGCGTGCGTGCTGGGTGCGTGCATGTTGTGTGTGTATATATACATATATATATATATGTATATTTATATGTATATAAAATATTATATTATATATAATATTATATGTGCTACATATATATTATATATTATATCATATTTAATATAATGATGGAGGGAGGCCCATCTCAATTATTTTTGCCCTTGATTGAGGCCCACTCTGATGTACATGTAAGGCCCATGGGTCGAGGTTTATTTGATGTGTTATGGGCCCATGGGTCGAGGCCCATTAAAATATATTGGGGCCTATGGGTAGGCCCATTTGATGCACGTATGGGGCCCAATTGGCGAGGCCCATTTGATACATATAAGGCCCATATGGGTAGGCCCATTTGATGCACGTATGGGGCCCAATTGGCGAGGCCCATTTGATGCATGTAAGGCCCATGTGAGCAGGCCCACTTGATGCATTCTAAGGCCCACGGGTTATAGCCCATTGCAATGTACATAAGGCCCATTGGTACGGCCCATTGATGTGGCCCACTTAATGAATATAAGGCCCATGTGATTTGGCCCATTTGACGTATTTAAGGGCCAATGGGATGTATCTAAGGTCCATTGCAATGTGTGATCCCAACATGATTTATGTAATGATGTTTACGACGGGCAGTACCTTGGGAGCAATGGCGGTTTGACGTCCCCATTGCAAGTATAGTGTTGGTTAAATGTCCGCATTATGACTTTCCCTTGGGCCCATACGTGTAATGTGTAGGCCGTCTAGGCCCATCTTCATTAGGAATATCATCTATCCCATATAACATGTTTAATTCCATGATTCATGATCATATGCATCATACGTATGCTTGATATGAGAAATGATTGATCATAGCATATGCCTTTGGGCAGATTATTTAGGGGCTCCCATACAGGGGGTGTTGCCCTACATGAGCGCACGATACGCGCAGGATTGTTGTATGACTGGATAGTGTGATTCATGCATTTGCATTGTGTGATATTGTTACTGTACGCCCTAGCGACATCAGGGCCATAGCCTCCACAGACGCATCGTGGTTGGCAGGATTGGATACCGGAAATACCGTTCTACATGGGGTGCGATAGATATCCCTGGGTGAAAGTCCCTAAACCCTTATGGTACTAGGAGGTTGCTCCAAGTCTAAACCGAGTGAATGCATGAGCACCAAGTGCCGAATACTAGGAGGCCACGTTTTCCACTGTGTCGTGGACAGTTGGAAGGGGGTGCAGCCTTACCCACCCAGAAGAGGGGGCAAAACTTGGCTGAGTTTGACCAGCTCAAGGAATGGGTCCGCTATCGACGAGTCGGGCCCGATATTGGCAGATGGATAGTGAGGTCTCTTCCACTCACCTTGTTACGCGCGATGGGGTGGCAATCTGGCTTGGAGTGTACTAGACCCCGGTGATATTCCAAATTTGAGCCGTATTGACATGTGGACTTAGATGAGGATTTCTATGCTTGACTTGCATTTCGCATTGCATGGCCTTGGTATGGCCGACATCGTCCTTTGCACAGCATGGCCTTGGTACGGCTAATGGGATTCTTAGCATTCATCAGCATGTTCCGCATTACTCTGATACTGCATAACTACATTATCACCTTGAGCATACACTTTCACCACCCTCTAAGCTTTCTATAAGCTTATGCACGACCGTTGCGTGCAGGTGACGTTGGTTCGCAGCAGCGCTGAGGCTTGGGCGCGTAGCAGATCTTCTTTTGGAGCTTTTGGTCTATCTTCATTGTATTTCCCTTATGCTCATTGTACTTGTAAAGTTTTTTATTATAGTGAAAATGTGATGGAGTTTTTGGTTGTTGTTTGTGGGTTATGCCTTTGGTTATGCTTATTACGAATCAAACTGATGTTGAAAATCCTCCTTGTAGCATCCCAGGATCGGAACCTGGCGAATGGGCGCTGGGAGCCGAGGATGGGGTTCTACGGAGGCTGTCGGCGCCAGATTCGGCGATCGGGAATTTTGTGAGCCCGGTTTCCGAGTTTGGGGCGTGACACATTATATGCAACTTGCGACTTTGCTTATTACATGCCGAATTTCAATTAGGATAAGTGATGGCCGTGGATCAGTAATCCAGCCCATTCATCCATTGCGTCCCAGTGGACAGATTGTGCCCTGAGAATCCCCTGGATTTGTTGCATCCTTTCAGCAACAAATCTGGGACTTCTCTCAATCAGAACTGACCAAAATTTATGGACAACTCACATTGCCTTTAATCTGCTAAAACTAGCATGTGTGGATTGGCAAAAGTGCGAATGCACTTGGTGTAATTAGTAGCGGTGAGGATCTCCCACAATATTGATAAAACTCTATAAAATAGGAAATAACTCAAATTATTATCATAATATGTTGTGTACTCTCTTGGCGCTGTGTATTGGGGCTCAATACACAGTCATATGGTTGTGTATATAGCTGAACATGTATATACCCTTACCATTGTGTATATTCTACCATATGAGGAATTTCCTACATATATACCATCAACATGATTGTTTTATTTGTACACAGAGATATACATGCTCTAGGGAGTAACATGAAGAAAACGTAGAATCAGTATATATAGGGAGTAACATGAAGAACGTAGAAACAGGTTCCCTGGAAATGCATATGTTGAAGGTGATGCATCAAGTGTGAGTTATTTCCTAGTAGGCGCAGCAGTCACCAGTGCCACTGTCACAGTTGAAGGTTGCAGCACAAGCAGTTTACAAGTATTACAACTCTCTTCCATGTCTGCATTTGCTGCTTTTTGTACTCATGTACATGTCATCTCACAGATCTTACAATCAGACTATCAGTATTGGACATGACTCCATTTACATTCTGCATCAAACTGACTACAATTGCTTCTCATAAGGAACACATAAATCTGGAGCAATGGTTGAACGAAAATCTGAACACACAAACTTGCGACTTTGCTTATTGCATGCATGCCAAATTTCAATTAGGATAAGTGATGGCCATGGATCAGTAATCCAAACCATTCATCCATTGCATCCCAGTGGACAGATTGTGCCCTGAGAATCCCCTGGATTTGTTGCATCCTTTTAGCAACAAATCTGGGACTTCTCTCAATCGGAACCAACCACTTACAGGCACCTATACTACTATCTGCTGTTTGTCGAAGGTCCTGAAATTTGATATGGGTTACAGGAATTTGTAGCCCCAAACAAATCACTGTTCCAAAATTGAAAGCCTAGCTACCTACCGATTTGCAGCCCTAAACAAATCACCAAAGAAGAAACTGATGTATCGACTCACCAATCGAAATTTTCCCTATGCATGTAAGTTGTGTACACATATCCCTCTTTATATTCTCACCATTCCCTTGATTTATGCAAAACTAGGCTACCCAAAGTTTATGGACAACTCCCATTGCCTTTGATTTGCTAGAACTAGCATATGTGGATTGGCAAAAGTGTGAATGCACTTGGCATTTCAAATGCCACCCACTGTTTTGATAGAAAGATATTATGTTTTAAATAATATATTTAATTTAAGCAATTATTATGTTTGATAGTATCAATTGTTTCAAATGCCACCCACTGTTTTGATAGAAAGATATTAAGATTTTAAGACCTCACCTCTTCTTTAACTTTAGCATGCATTTTATACCAGATGTGCCAAGATCTCCAAGCTCGACTGGTTGCTATAGAGGCAGAAAGGGCAGTAGCTGAACAGGAGAAGCATGAAAAGGAGGAATCTGCACAGAAGGCTTTTGCTGAACAAGAACTCATCATGGAAAGGGTGGTCCAAGAGTCAAAGAAACTTCAGTAGGAGGCTGAGGAGAATGCGATGGTAATGATAAAGGTGACAACTACGAGCAACAAAGACTAATATAATTCATAGCATTGTCTGATCGTCTTGATGCTCTGTTGCAACTATGGGAGTTCTTAATGGACCATGGTCATGTTGTCAATGTATTGCAGTAAGTCTCCATTCTCTCATTTCTTGAATTATAGAGCTAGAGGTTTCAACTACTTTTGGACTGAAATCCCCAAGAAAAAAAATTCATGTGGGACAGTCCAGTCCAGTCCAATGTTGCAAATATTGTAAAGAGTGGGTGGCATTTGAAACAATAAACGCTTTTCTTATGTGGTATATCATGGGATTAGCTATCTGTTGATAAATTTTTCTTGGGTATTTTAGTCCAAATGCAGCCTAATCTAACTTTGATTTATTTGAAAACTTGGCTGGTCATTCATTCATTTCCTAACAATGAAATTCTGTCATTACTGGATAAAAAACAAGTGTCTTCTAGTCATAGATGAACTGTTATTAGCATTCCTTTCTTGTCACTGTCTTGGTCCAGACTCTTAGTTGGCCCCAGTAGTAGCAGATAAATGGATCTGACTCTGCCACATTGTGATATTGCATTGAAATCTTTCTACTTTAGCTTATCGATCAGAAGAGAAGGATACACTGTGAAGGCTCATTGATGTTGTCATCATAGTAGTAGCCTTGTCCCAGCCATTTAGGGTCAGCTTTCACATGGAATGCATGAATCTTGATGTTTTCCTCGGATGAGAACAGTTGAAAACAGAACTTGATTTCTCAAACCTGATGAAGTTTGAAGGATAAATCTTAACTATTTAAAAAATAAATCAATTCTTTTTACTTGACCCAATTTCTGATGAATTTACAAGGATAGACTTTGAGAATTGTTGGGTCTTTAGTGAGAAACTAGAGATGATGTTTGGCCGAACAAAAAGGTGTTTTTGGTTTTGCTAGTAATGGTGCTATTGGCCTCCACATTTCTGTGACCCTAACCATTCATCTGGTGGCACCATCATGAATTTGTTCCCAAAGTTCACCTCTGGAAAATCTTGCACATGCAGTTTGACTTTTCCAATTGAATGTGGACATGACATTTTAAGGAAATCGAATTGCGTACTGAGTTACTCAGTATGCTCTTATCGTACTGAGTTACTCAGAAACTCAGTTGGGCCCACCTTGAATGTATGTGGTCTATCCACTCTGTCCATCCATTTTTCCATATAATTTAAGGGGTTAAGCCTAAAATTTAAGCATATCCAAAGATCAAGTGGATCATACCACAAGAAACAGTGGAGATAATGATTTCCACCGTTGAAACCTTGCTAGGCCCCACAATGATGTTTATTTGTCATCCAACCTGTTCATAAGATCATACAGACATGGATGAATGGAAAACAAAAATATAAGCTTGTGTAGGGTCCATCATGGCGTTTATATGCCACCCAAACCATTCTTCTGATGTTCCTTGTCAAGATGAAAGAACTACCCAAAAAGTGCAGTATTAGAAAAACTAGGTAGGCTGCACCATAGGAAACAAAAGAATATTGATGACTTGGAAAGAAGAGAAGGAACACTGTGGGGCTCCACAATGAGTTCCTAGGTATTAAACGTTCAAATCCCAACAGCAGCATATGCATGAAGTTAACAAGTATCATTAGTATGGTTTCTAGGCATCTTTTTCAAAGAAATGTACTTACCAAAGATCAATTTGAAAAAAAAAAAAGAGAGTACTTCCATTATTCTAACAAGTGGACATTGCTAAATTGAGAAAGAAACAATATTTGTCCTGATTATTCTGTTCAAAGGCAAGAAAACAACAATACAACAAGATTGCAGGTTTTTTTTTTTTCTTTTCTCCTTTTACATTTCAGCATGACCAACAACCTACTATTAATATGTCGATAAAATTGAGCAGAGAACATAGAAACAAGATGCTCTATAATTTAAAGGACAAAAAAAAAGAAACCTATAATCATAACATAGAACATAATCCTATAATTATAGACTTCTGTTCTTCTTCTTTTTTCTACAAAGGAATGGCAACATGGAATCCTTACTGGACATAGACTTTGAAGTGTGTAGCATTGAGGAAATTATGGGAAATTTCTATAATTAAATTTTAAAACATATCTTTCTTCATGAACTGGAAGTAGGTATTTGGAATTATAGTTTTCTTGTTTTTTTTTCCAACAGAGATTTGAATTTTAGATGTGTTGCTCTTTCCATGTGAATCTGATTTTCTTTTAACATCTTTTTTACTGTAGATGGGGTGTTAAGAAGCCTCAAATCATGGAAAATTTTGTCACGATCTTGTCGAATGTAGGTCTTGGGATGGCCATGTTCAGTCTCGGTAAGATCATTAATATGCTATCTGGTCCTCGAGTTGCAGCAGAAGGGTTTCACACCATTCCCTAAAACCAAAGGCGTTGATACCAATGAGGCAATGGAAACAGAAGAAAGTGAAGAGACACTAGAGGTGGGAAGTGTTGCAAGAGCAAGTGATTATGAGAATCTACCATTGATGCCGATTGAAACCTTGATGCTACAAAAGGTTCAAGAACTGTTGGCTGAAAAGGGAAAGCAAGAAATGGAGGTGGAGGAATTGAAGAAGGAAACTCTGAAGTCTTTATGGATGAAAGATCTTGATGCTTTCATTACGACACTTGATGTGCGTCTCGTTTCGTCTCAAATTTGAGGACTTGACTTTCCATTTTTTTTTTGGGGTCTTTCTTGTCTAATTTTCAATTGATGCAGGAGCATGAGAAGGAAGAAGCCCAAGTGGAGGAGGTGATAGGACAGATGAAGGGTAGGGCAGGCAAGCCTCTCGCTAAGGCTTATAGACAAGTTGGAAAGAATCCAAGAAAGAGCAACACCAAGAAAGCCAATGAAGTAGATACTATTGTTGAATCTGTAGCATCAGTTAGTACTACAGCTAAAACTGGTAGGCATCATTCTTTTCCGATGAATAAAAAATCATCTTTGTCAGTAAGCCAATGTTTGGATGCACACGCCAATTGGCAGCACAAAAATTGAAACCCGAAATGGGTGGATTGTTAGTTACCATTTTTTTCCCATCCTAAAGATTTCATTCATCTCAATGCATGTTATCTTTTTCTCTCCGTAGGACATGTTTCTGAGGGGGTAAAACCCAAAGGTAGGGGAGCTCTGAAGAAGGCTCCTGCTAGAAATGTGTGCTTGCAAATCCTGAAACTTCTTATTTCCCAAGCATCTCCCTATTTTTGTGGACTTCTCATTACCTTTTTGGTTTGGATCTTTCAGCAGAAAATGCCGACTACCGTTGATAGTGAAGAGGAAGATGATGAGGTGCTCGAGCTGAAAGAACGACTGACAACGTATAACATTGATTCTCCTTCAGATCAAATAGGTAAATGATCATCCATGTGCAGTAAGCTTTCAGATCAAAGTGAAGCTGAGAATAGGGTGTTAATTGATTGGAAATTGATAACCAGTAGATGCACATCCATGGAGTTTTCGCTTGCGATTGTTGAGAAGCTATTTGGCTGCGAGAAGGCATTGGATCTTGCTGTTAATGAGAACTTTAAATAGACATAACTATTATGTTGGCAATGTATTTTTGTGAATGGAAATGAATTATTATGTTTGATTCAATGAATGAATGATTGAATGAATGAATGATTTAGCCATGAAGTATTTATCTATATTAGCTTATATGAGTTATCAGGGTGTACTACAATGGTAAGAGCTGCCATTATTAATTAAAATTTTAATTAACAATAAACATTAGCCACGGCTATTAACCGTAGCTCTTTGTTGAAAACCATAGCTCTTGCTAAATCTAGCTTTTTGCTATGATTCTCATTCTACTTTTAGCTACAGATAAAATTCGTAGCTGTATATGATTTTAAACTACGGACAATATTAAATCTGTACCTATAGTTTCATTGGCTACGGCTATTAACCGTAGCCTTGTATCTAAAAACCATAGCTGTTGCTAATTTCAGCCTATTGCTACGGCTCTTGTTGAACTTTTACCTACAGATATAATCTGTAGCTGTAAATACTTTAGCACTACAGAAGCAACGGCTACGGATTTAATCCGTATCCATTATCTCTATGGCTACGGATTTTATCCATAGCCATAGCTTTTAGACCTATGGCTATGGCACCAATGGCTATGGTGGTCCTACGGATTTTAACCGTAGCCGTAGACTTTTAGCTACGGTTTTTATCCGTAGCCTTTGCCCTATTTTCTGGTAGTGTACGCATACCGTGTGCTCATGTGAGATAACCTCCTATCTAGGAGTCTCATAACAACCTGCCCAATGTCATATGCAATGGTCAACCATATCTCATAACAAACATGCAGATGATGTGTATGGGCATGTATCATGATGCTATGCTATCACATACTCATAATCAATATCATCAACCGACACAACAATCAGCCTCAACAATGTGGAGATTTAACCAACATCGCCTCTAAGGAATGGCTCACATAGAGCCAAACATATAATGGGCCCACAGCCTCACACAAAGGCCTATATACAACACAATGGGCATTACTCAAGGGTCACATATACATAATAGGTGGGCCCTGCTCATGGGCATCAAATACATGACATGTGGGCCCTGCACATGAGTCTCAAATACATCAAATTGGCCATGCATCATGGGCCTAATACTCATCACAATGGCCATGCCCATGGGCCACGAATACATCACAATGGGCCTTGCCCATGGGCCTTAAATACATCACAATGGGCCTTATTACGTAGACCTCCTATTCACATTAAGCCTTAAATACGAGCTGAATACACATCACAACAGGCCTCAACTATGGGTCGCGTATATATTATATAGGTCTCGACAATCGGCCTTGGTAATCGAAATCGGCCTTAACAATCGAAACCGACACTCGGAATCGGCCTCGACAATCAGCCTTGATAATCGGTACCGATAATAAACATCTATAATCAGCACTGACGATCAGCATCGATAATCGGCACCAACAACCAACATATATAAATAAGGCAGGGTCTATAGATGGACAACCAATCAACAATAATATAAAGATCGGCTCTCTCGGCCTCAACAATCGAAATTGACACTTGGAATCGGCCTCAATACTTAGCTTCTACAATAAGAATCGGCCTATACAATCGGCCTCAACAAATTGGAATCATCAGAATTGGCCTTGATAATCGGAATCGATTGATAATCAGAATCGGCAAATCAGTCACATCAATCGGAATTGGCAATCGGTGACAACAGTCAGGATCGATCGATAATCAGAATCAGTAAATCGGTCACGCCAATCGGAATCGACAATCAGAATCGACAATCGGTCATGACGATCGAAATCAATCGATAATCAGAATTCGACAAATCGGTCACGATAATCGGAATCCACAATCGGCTACGACAATCGGTCATGACGATCGGAATCGATCGATAATCAGAATCAGCAAATCGGTCACGACAATCGGAATCGACAATCGATCATGACAATCATGATCAATCGATAATCAGAATCGACAAATTGGTCACGACAATCGGAATCAGCAATCGGAATCGATAATCGGTCACACCGATCGAAATTGATCGATAATCAGAATATAGAAAATTGGCCACGACAATAGGAATCGGTAATCGGCTATAACAATCAGTCATGATGATCAGAATCGATCGATAATCAGAGTTTGGTAAATCGGCCATGGCAATCGGCTACGACAATTGGTCACAGCGATCGGAATCGACAAATCGGTCACGACAATCAGGATTGATCGATAATCAGGATCGGCAAATCGATCACGACAATCCGAATCAAAAATTGGAATCGATAATCAGTCACGACAATTGGAATTGATTGATAATCAAAATTCAGCAAATCGGCAATCGACTACGACAATCGGTCACGACGATCAGAATCGATCGATAATCAGAGTTTGGAAAATCGGCCACAACAATCAGAATTAGTAATCGGCTACAACAATCAGTCAGGACGATCGGAATCGATCGATAATCAGAATTTGGCAAATCGACCATGGCAATTGGAATCGGCAATCGGCTACGACAATCGGTCACGACGATCGAAATTGATCGATAATCAGAGATGGGCCTAATAAGGCCCAAGAGAAGGTCATATTGTGGGCTTTCAACCACCATTGCCCAGCAATATAGACATTTAACAACATTGCCCCAAGGAGTGGCCCACATAAACATCATTACATACATCATGGCAAAATCACACATCACATCGGGCCTTGAAAACATAACAGGTGGGCCCTGCACATGGGCCTCAAATACATAACAGGTGGGTCCCATTACATGGGCCTCAAATAAATTACATGGGCCTCGAATACGAGCAGCATAAACATCATAATGGACCTTACACAAGGGCCTTATATGCATCAAGTGGGCCACATAACACGGGCCTTATAGACATCACAATGGGCGGCAGATCTATGCCGCATATACATCACTATGGGCCTCATCATATGGGACGCAATTGCATCAAGGTGGGCTTTAACGGATGGGCCACACCAATGGACCATAAATACATCCTGATGTGCCCCAAATTTACAACACTGGTGGCCTTGCATATGCAACAAGTACATAACTGGCGTGAGGGTATTCAGCCCACACATGCATCAAGGCAAGTCCCACCGTCCAAGGGCTGGATGGTGGAGATACATGCATTACGTGGGGTCCACGTACATGGCAAATATATCAAGGTGGAACCCACACAGATGGACGGTTGATACAAACATCAAGGTGAGCCCCACCCCTAACACACGTGCAGGGTGGTCCCATATGAGCCATGAGCTTTTTAAATAGTAGGACAGTATGGATTCAACGCACGTATCATGACAGGGCCCACAGGCCCTGCTGACATCAATACGGCCAGCTATATAGCTGCCGTGGAATGCACCAGCCAATCTACATTAAGGCAGGTGGGTCCCACGTGAGGTCCACCATATCATTGATTTTCCATCCAACCAGCTCATAAGGTCACAGAGACCTATTCGAAGAAGAAAAACAAATATCATAATTATCCAAAACGTCTGGGAGTAAAAAATTTCAATTATAGACGTTCAATCCTTGCTGTTTCTTGGTGTGGACCAAATGAGCTCCATGAACGGCTGATTTTTGGGGTGCCCAAATAATTAAAGGAGGCCCATCAAATGGGCAGTGCTGATGTTCAAAACGCATCATGGTGAGGCCCACAGCTAGGGCCGTGGGTCTCTGCCTGCCCAGCATCCACGCAGACGCTACTGCGTCTCTGGTCAGAGGCACTTGCTGCTACTGCCTCAAGTATTATTTTATTTTAATTTTTTTATGGATTTTACTAGGTGGGGCCCACATCCGAAGAGGACAACTCCTAAGACAAACAACATGCATTCCATTAATCAAAATTGTCACAATACAAGTAGTGCAGCAATACATGAATCACGACTAGGAAAGCATGTAAACAACAACATCTAACACTTCAAACAACCACAGTAACTACAAACAACCACAAACAACTACAACAACTCCAACTACAAAGCCAACAACGGCTACACACAGAAAGAAAACAACAAACAAAGCAAAGGACGGCCACGACGACAGCTACTCGTCGGAATCAGGAGATGGAGGCGGGACACCCTTATCCTGCAAGTAACACAGGATAGACTTCAGAGTTCAAGTCACCTTCTTAAACTTATGTTTAACAAGGCCTCGAAGATCAACAATATCCTGGCATAAAATAGCCTGCCCTTCTTCAAGTCGTGTAAGACGGGCATCTCTGGCAGTCTGCTCTGCGCTCTGCTCTGGCGCCACAGGAGGAGAGCTATCACTCAAATCCTGTGCCTCATCCTCTTCCTCGTCCTGCTCTATTTCTTCCTCAATCTCAGCACCACCTTCAACATAACTCTCTTCATCACCGCTCTCAGACTCAGCCTCACTCTCTGAGGCATGACGACCAGAACCGATCTCCATCTGCTTAAGAGTCCTCAGATTGATATGACGAATGGGAACCGGCTTCTTTGCTCAAAGCATATAGCCAAACTCATGTGCAAGCTTGCAAATGAAGCGGCCAAATAGAAGCGACTCGGTCCTCCTAGACGAACGAGCGATGAGAATAATCTGGCGCAGGATGTACGTCGGCACATACAACTTCGCTTCTTGCCCCACCTGATACAAAAAATCCACCATCAGGCGTGTACACTCGCTGCGATTACTCCACCTTGGGTATACATTGAACGTACACATGTGATGAAGCAAATAGAAGTTGTCCGTCATGTAGGTAGCCAGAAGACTCCTATTAGGCTGCCATTCGACCAGACGACCACACAAGGATCGAGTGCGACGATCCCTCTCGCGTATATTGTTCACATTCTTCTCGCTGGCATGCACCTCACCAAGTGGCACATTCAGGAGTTGGGATATCAAAGCAACATTGACAATACCCACTCGACCGCTACCACAAGGAATCTTGAACTGCAGAGGCTCCAGCGAAGGATCACGAATGTTGGCATAAAAAGCTCGAACAGTACTAGCATTCGCGCGATACTCGCCTTCAAACAAGGGACACCAACCAACCCCTTCTAGGTGCTCCAACAACAAAAACTCACCATACAACCGCGGATTAACATGAGCCTAAAAAAGGACTCTATGGCCTTCATAGACTCCATGCGACAACTCCGCCAACAGGGTTCTACCAATGGGAGCTCGAGGATCGAGGTCCCGCTTGGTCTGAAATTCACGAGTGGCGGACATGCTCCCGGTGGCACCTCTCGATCTCCGTGCACGGGTTGGACGGCTAGGCCCGGCTTCATCCACGGGCGCTCTCTTCTTACCCATCAAAGAAAGAAGAGTAGAAATGGAAAATATGGCCGTGATGAACTCAAAGAGGGCCATGAGAAATGAAAGAAAGAGAGAAATAGGAAGATGGTGAAGCTTCCACACACTTAAGAGCCAAAAAGGGAATGTAAGAGCTCAAATGAGGAGGAAAGAAAGGGAAATCAGCAATGGGAGTGAGGGTTTTGAAATAGGGTGATGGGGTTTGCACGAAAATGGAAGAAGAAGAAATTTGGAAGAGATTTGGAGAAGATTGGAGAGGGTTTGCAAGAAAAGGAGAGCTTGGGAGGGGAGTTTGTTAAGGAAATAGGTTAAAGGAGAGGTTTTAAAAAGAAAACCATGGAGGGGTGGGCCACACAAGGCCTAGAAATCATCGGCCCACGCCGGCCCGGCCCGCTTGGCCCGCTGATCGGCGAGCCCTAGCCGAACCGGCGATGGCATCGTCGATCTCTGGACTGACCGGCGATGCCTCGCCGTTTGGGCGAGGTCCTCCTGATCCCCCATGGTCAGAAATGTGTGGTTCCCCCCTGGGCCCCACAGGAAATGCCCCGATCGGCTCATTGCATGATTTGACGCCTATCGGGCCATTCTGGCAGAAATCTGATTAAAATAAAGATTTCTTAAAAATTTAAGGGTTAAGACAAGATGATAAACCATCTAAACTCATTAATAGATGATCTAGAAAAGGTTTCGGGTCGCTGTGTGTGATCAGGTAAGAGTACAGACTCGATCTCGACGAACTTTTTCAGGAAACTTTCGCCGATAGAAGCTACAGAGTACAAACACAAAATCTACAATAGACCTGCACCTAAATACACTAAAGTGGCGACAACGTGTGGTGTGTGACCATAACCCAGGTCCGGTTTAATCCAGATCATGCTCTGATACCAACTTGTAATGCCCTGAAATTCGGGGGTCGAGCATAACTCAGCTCCCGAGTTCGAAAACATCACTTATGCAACATATTTAATAATGGATGTATATAACGACCTTGGAATTTTTGTGCTTATCTTTCCTTAAGTAGTTGTTTTGGGGTAATTAGCGCTTTACTCGATTACTTATGAAATTCGCATCAATCACTTTAAATTGTATCTGCATGGCTCTAAACGTGTAGATTAGTGAGCGCCACGTTACTCTGAAATCTGGGATCCATCGCTAAATCCAGTTGTTCTGGGGAATTTTTGGAAGATCTGGATCGGACCTGGACCGCACGTCGAAAGTCCGATGGCGATGATCTTAGGCTGTTGCGGTCACCGAGTTGGGCTTGATCTTCACCTCGAAAATCAAGTCGATCTGATGTTCTGGGTCAATTTGATTGAGCTCGGAGTGAAGAGTGTGAGAACGGTTGGAATTTATTAAGCTTTATTGAAATCTGAGTCGTGTCGCTTGCGCGACGATTTTAAGCTATCTAATCGTTGGATTCTGACCCAATTTCACCCTCTGATCAGGATAGTTGGCCCAGGCATATCCTAGTGCTTGTGGACCTGATCGAGTTTCCGTGACCGTTGAATTGAGTGTGGTCCGCCACGGCTGATCTGAAGAGCCGGTCGGTACGAAAACTCAGCCTGACCTAGATCCATGGTCAATGAGCTTAAGTCCGACCTTTCGTGGTTATAGGCCCACCAGAAGTGCTTCGTTGGATCGAGAAGGGCGTGCTTTGGTTATAACCTAAGTATACCTTGACCCTGGGGTTATTTCCATCATTTTAAGGCCTATATATAGTCCTTTAACCCTAGCTCTCATTTCCATACGAATTTTCTCTAACCCTAGCTTGGAAAGAGAGTGGAAAAGAGAGAGTTAGTGAGAGAGATTGGTTGGTGATTCATCTTGATTCTTCCTTGTTCTTCTTCACCTTTGAACCTTTACTTTGAATCGTTCCTCTAACGATTCTGAGTTCTTTTGGGGTAAGTTAACCTAACCCTAACCTGTGTTAGAGCTTAGATTAGACTTGGTGTTGTTGTATCTCATTTCTATCCTTATTTTAGGGTATTCTAGCGTCGTTGACGAAGACAACTTGTCTAAATCAGCTCGGCGGTTCTTTCTTCGCTTAAGGTGCGGACTTTAAGTGTATAGGTTATGGTTTTCAAGGCTTTCAATCCTAGTTAGTGGTTTATTCTTGTTATGGATGAGATTTCACATGTCAAATGTTATGTTTACATTGCTTTCCTGATATGCATGTGCTATATTGAGATTTGTGTATTCTAAGTGTATTTATAAAGTACCGTATACGTATAAAATACGCACTTGTGTTTGCCATGATTATTTGTCATGTATGTATGCTAGATGCATGTATGACAACTCCTTGGTAAAAGGAATTGTCTAAGTGCATGTATTCCAACATACGCTATGTATGTTGTTCCTTGTATGCTAAGTGTTTGTAGAAATGCATGAATGATCTAAGTGTAACTTATTACACTTATTGCGAGCGTTGAGAAGTGATTCTCAATACTCCTATGGATGCGCATGTTTTCCTTTATACAGTTATCTTTCAAGTTCTTTAAATTCAAGCATCTCCTATGCTTACATTTATGTTAAGTTGATATTCTTCAGATGAGTATGTACCATGATTTGAGTTGTTGATCCATTACTGTTTTATATTCCATATGAATATCTGTAGTAGTGTAGGATGTTTGGGACTATGCCTTAGTCCAGGAGATCGGAAATTGACCCTATATTCGTGGTTGAGATTGCTTTCGCCACGTAGGACGTATTAGACGAACCCGAGCCGTATTAGAGTTGGCGGCAGTGGTTTGGCCACGCGGAGTGTTTGTGCACTCTATGCCATTCAACTCAACGTGCGCTCGTGCTAGTCGAGTTCGTCAAATAACCCGATTGTCCGATATATGTTAACCATGTATGGACGCTACTGCTTGAATCTAGGGTACCGAACTTACCAGTGAAATCCTAATAACCATGGTACTTGATCCGCCAAGACTCATGAGCCGGACATGGTGGTATGGGACACCGTGGTCGAGCTGTCGGCCTACGCTGGGGTGACGAGCCTCCCCGTAGTGACCAATGAGCAACTAAACTCGTGAGCCGATTATGGTGGTATGGGACACTATATTCGTGCTGTCGGCCTACATTGATTGGTGACGAGCCCTTTGTAGTGACCTCGAGCATACCTGGATACCGCAAGGAGGTGACGAGCCGATCTGTGGTAGTAAGGGCATGAAAGGCGTGCATTGATTGGTGACGAGCCCTTTGCTACGACCTCAACTATATGATTGTATGAGATATCTAGGATTGACGACCCTAGTATGGATCATTGTTTGGATAGTGACATGAGGAAGGTATCTTAGCTTCCCAATCCTGTTGTGTGAAATGGACTAATAAAAACTTGGTAATCATATCCATGCACCGCATTTGCATGTGCTTTTTAGATGTGGCGCACTTTGAGGCGATGTCATGCGTAACGTAAGATGAAGACGCTGAGGGTGTACCGTGAGGGCACGCATCATATTGCATTCATACTTGCATTAACAAGAGTACTTAGGATTTAATTACTTATCCTGCTTTATCATTACTGTTTCATTGAACTGATAACATGTTAACCAGTGCCTTATTGTTCCACTGAGTTGATCACTCACTCCCACGTTTCTGGGGCGGTGTTACACACCCACCAGACTCTGTCTTAGGCCCTGATGTTGCAGATGTGGATGCGACGTCTGAGGCAGAACGGGAGCTGGATGACGACGAGGCTGCCTTCTCCTATATGCAATTTTCAGATGGGTTCTAGCGAGCCTCGGTCTAATGCGCGGGATTCCTGGGATATTTTTGGGGACTGAAATGATGTAATTTGATACTTATAATTTTGTTAAATAACACTTTTACACGATCTGGTTGTATATGTAATTCAGGGATTTACACTTGTACACATTTTACTATAAGTCTTCCGCTTGGTTTATTGACTTATAGCTGGAGCATATCTGTGTTTTGGCTTAATCTATTCCATGTTTTATGCACTAATACAGTCAACATACATGCAGCATTAAATATGTTGCATAAGTGATGGTTTGGAAGTCGGGGGCTGGGTTATGCACGCCCCCCGAATTTCAGGGCGTTACAGTTATTCTATCCATTTTTAAGGGTTTTTAATACCTGATGTTTTGGGTCAAGAGATGTGAGACTAAGTTTACGGATAAGTGAAGAAAGCAAGCGGAAGACTTATAGAAATATATGTGTGCAAGTGCAGATCCCTGAAGTACATATACAAAACAGGTCGTAATGAAAGTGTTACTTAACAAAATTATAAGTATCAAGTTACATTATTTAAATCTCAAAAATAATCCCAGAGTCCCGCGCATCAGAACAAGGCTCGCTAGAACCCGTCTGAAAACTGCATATAAGAGAAAGTAGCCTCATCATCATCCATCTCCCGCTCTGCCTCAGAAGTCGCATCAACATCTGCAACATCAGAACCTACGACAGAGTCTGGTGGGTGTTTAACACCACCCTAGAACGTGGGAGTGAGTGATCAACTCAGTGGAACAATAAGGCACTGGTTAACATGTTATCAGTTCAATCAAGCAGTAATGATAAAGTAGAAAATTAAACAAGTCCTAAGTACTCTTGTTAATGCAAGGATGTATGCAGAATGATGCGTGCCCTCACGCGTACACCCTCAGCGTCTTCATCTTACGTTATGCATGACACCACCTCAAAGTGCGCCACATCTACAAAGCACATGCAAATGCGGTGCATGGATATGATTACCAAGTTGTTATTAGTCCTTTTCATACAGTAGGATTGGGAAGCTAAGATACCTTCCTCATGTCAACATCCAAACAGTGATCCATTCTAGGGTCTACGATCATATGGTTTCAGGTCGTTGCAAAGGGCTCGTCACCAATCAATGCACGCCTTTCATACCTTCGTTACTGCACCAAGACTCATCACCTCAATGCGGTATCCAGGCATGCTCGAGGTCACTACAAAGGGCTCGTCACCAATTAATGTAGGCCAACAGCATGAATATAGTGTCCCATACCACCATAATCGGCTCACGAGTTTGGTTGCTCACTGGTCACTACGGGGAGGCTCGTCACCCCAGCGTAGGCTGACAGCTCGACCACGGTGTCCCATACCACCATGTCCGGCTCATGAGTCTTAGCGGATCAAGGTACCATGGTTAATAGATTTCATTGGTAAGTTCGGTACCCTAGATTCAAGCAGTAGCATCCATACATGGTGAACATACATCGGACAATCGGGTTACTTGACGAACTTGACTAGCACGAGCACACGTTGGGTTGAACTACACAGAGTGCGCAAACACTCCGCGTGGCCAAACCACTACCGACAACTCTAATATGACTCGGGTTCGTCTAGTACGTCCTACGTGGCGAAAGCAACCTCAGCCACGATCTTAAAGCCGATTACCCATTTCCTGAATTAATGCATAGTCCCACACACATTACACTACAACAGATATTCATATTGAATGTAGAACAGTAATGGAACAACAACTTAAATCAAGTGGTACTCAAGCATCTGAAGAATGTCAACTTAACATAAATAAAAGCATAAGTAATGCTTGAAATTAAATAATAAGGAATGTAACTTACAAGAAGGAAATCATACACACTAGTGGGAGAGTTGAGAATCGCTTCCCAATGCCCAAACTAGGTTGAAATATCACACTTTAAATCATTCAAACATTTCTACAAACACTTAGAATACATGAAACAACATACATGACGTATGCTGAAATACATACATTTGAACAATTCCTTTTATCAAGGAGTTGTCATACATACATCTAGCATACATACATGACAAATAATCATGGCAAACACAAGTGCATATTTTATATGTATACAGTACTTTATACATACACATAGAATACACAAATCTCAATATAACACATGCATATCAGGAACGCAACATAACCACAATATTTGACATGTGAAATCTTATCCATAACAAGAATAAATCATTAACTGGCATTGAAAGCCTTGAAAACCATAACCTATACACTTAAAGTCCACACCTTAAGCCAGAAAAGAAACACCGAACTGATTTAGACGAGTTGTCTTCGTCAACGGCGATAGAATACCCTAAAACAAGGATAGATATGAGATACAACAACACCAAAACTATTCTAAGCTCTAACACAAATTAGGGTTAGGTTAACTTACCCAAAGATGAACTCAGAATCGTCAGAATAACGATTCAAAGTGAAGGTTCAAGGATGTAGAAGGACATGAAAGAATCCAAGATGATTCACCAACTTCTCTCTCACTTCTCTCTCTTTTCCACTCTCTTTCCAAGCTAGGGTTAGAGAAAATTCGTATGGAAAAGAGAGCTAGGGTTTAAGGACTATAAATAGGCCTAATATTGATGAAAATAACCCAAGGACCAAGTTATACTTAGGGTATAACCAAAACCTGACTCTCGCGATCCAACGAAGCACTTCTGGTGGGCCAAAAACCACGAAAGGTCAGACTTAAGCTCACTGACCATGGATCTAGGTCAGGCTGAGTTTTCGTACCGACCGGCTCTTCAGATCAGCCGTGGCGGACCACACTCAATTCAACAGTCACAGAATCTCGATCAGGTCCACAAGCACAAGGACATGCTTGGGCCACCTTCCCTGATCAGAGGGTGAAATTGGGTCAGAATCCAACGGTCAGATAGCTTAAAATCATCGCGCAAGCGACACGACTCAGATTTCATAAAAGCCTAATAAATATCCAACCGTTCTCACACTCTTCACTCCAGACTCAATCAAATCGACCCAGAACATCACATGGACTTGATTTTAGAGGTGATGGTCAAGCCCAACATGGTGACCGCAACAGCCTAAGATCATCGCTATCGGACTTTCGACACGCAGTCCACGTTCGATCCAGAACTTCTAAAAATTCTCTAGAACAACTGGATTTAGCGATGGGTTCCAGATTTCATAGTAACATAGCGCTAACTAATCTATAAGTTTTGAGTCATGCAGATCGAATTTAAAGTGATTGATGCAGATTTCACAAGCAATGGAGTATAGCGCTAATTACCCCAAAAACAACTACTTAAGGAAAGATTAGCACAAAATTTCCAAGGTCATTACAGATGGACTGATGGGGAGGGGGATGGTGAGTGATGGGTGAATGTACTTAGTTGTAAGAGAGAGTTAACTTTAAGAGAGGGGTGGTTGTACTTGACATTGATTGGAGTGATGTGATGTGTCGTAGAGATTTCTTCGGTGTTTGCAACATGCAGCGTTTTCCTTGAACTGAATGCGGGCCCACATATCCTGGCACGGGTATCGCCTCAGCGAGCGAGATGCGGCGTCGAAACCGCGGCGACGGCAGGGCCGCAATGGTACAAGTCTTGGGTTGAGCCAACTCTGAAATACGAGACATGATTCAGGATCACGCACTAATGCCGATAACAGATCGCAGGTCACCAGAATTCGACCGGGAGGACTGCGGAGGCCTACGGAACGGTATGAGCTAGAATGCGGGTCTTACAACTCTCCCCTCCAAATAAAAATTTCAACCTCGAAATTTATAGAACAAACAAGGGAAAAGGAAACATCATGAAGTATACGTACCAAGGCTCAGTCAATCTATAAAAGAATGAAGATAACACTATCTAATCTCAACCTCGCCCTCCCAAGATGCATCATTAACACTATGGTGACCCTATTAATCTTCGGATCCCAGATTAGAGACAATCGAAACGGGAACAATATGCAGCCTCATAATCTCAACGGTAGGGAGCTATATCAGAAAATCTTTAAGTTTTCCAAACATGGGGATCTGACCATTCTAAGTTCTCAACAATCATAGTGTAGGGTATCTATCAGTGGATATGTGATATTATACTCAGGTATTCCCAAGTTATGCTTTGATACCACCTTCTGTCATGCCCCAAACCCAAAAATCGAATTTACGGGAATCCCGATCATCGAATCCGGTGCCGACAGCCTCCGTAGTACCCCATTCTCGGCTCCCAGCACCCATATGCCAGGATCCGATCCTGGGATCCTACAAGGAGGATTTTCCAATGTACATTTATCTCGTAAGAAGCATAACCACTAGTTTACCCAAATCACAAAAGGAACATTATCATCATATATCCACTAATATAAATTTTGAATACAATGCTGAAAGGGAAATACATAAAAATCAAGTCTTTAGAAGACGCTCGAAGCTCAACACTTCTGTAACCTAACATCACCTGCACACATCTTTCATGCATAAGCTTATAGAAAGCTCAGAGGGTGGTGTAAGTGTGTGCACAAGGTAAGTGCCAAGTATTCAACGTAATGTTATAATCATACAATGTTGAAACAGGCGTATTGTCATGAATCATATGTTATCAGAGTAAGCGAAAATACTGACAAGTCCATAAGTCAAACAATATCAGAATACGCAATACAAATCAACTATACAAATGAGGAACAATATTAGAATACGTGATACAGATCAACTACACAAATGAGGAGTCATAAAGAGTCAAATATCAGATGTCATATCTAAACCATATAAATGCAGAAACAAAGGTAACCCAAAATGTCATATGCCACGAATGTAATGTAATATACGATGCGAATGGAATGACCATGTTAGAGTGTGAAGTCGGGATGATAGTACGTAGTATCGCAGGCTATGGGGTCCATCACAAGGGACTTCTATCCAAACCAGTCCCATACCTAAATTTGGATAGTCAAACTCAATGTGGTAAACTCCTGATCTTAGGTTAGTTGCACACCCCAACCGAAATCCTAGCCATTGCGAAGGTACATGTAACAAATAGTTGTGCACCACCAACCTGAGTGGATAGTGAATGAATGAATGAATGAATGAGTATGCAACTCCTACTCAATAACTCCACACATCAGTACTGTTCATCTCTGAGATCATCTCCAGGGTTTAGTACACTCTAAATGGCACTGCAGCTCTCCTAACTGCACAGTTCAAGTGAGCGTAAGAAACCTCACTATCCTCCTAGCCAATAATCTACCAATACCTATTCGGCACGTCAATAGCATACCCATTCATGAGCTGGTCAAACTCAGCCTAGTAATGCCCCCTGTGTTCGGGCGGGTAAGGCCACACCCCCTCCCAACCGACCACAATATAGTGGGAGATGCGACCTCCTGGTATTCGGCACTCGGGCGCTCATGTATCCACTCGGTCTTAATGTTGGGGGGTCCTCTAGTCCAAGAGGGTTTAGGGATTTTCACCCAGGGCCATCTATGACAGCCCATGCTAGTAACCGATTTCTGGTATCCCATCTGGCCATCCTTGATATACCTGTGGAGGCTACGATCCTGATGTCGCTAGGGCGTACAGTAATCATAATGTAAGATGCATGAGTCATACAATCCAGTCATGCATCAATCCTGCACATACCGTGTGCTCATGTGAGATAACCTCCGCCTATCTGGGAGTCTCATAACAACCTGCCCAATGTCATATGCAATGGTCAACCACATCTCATAACAAACATACAGATGATGTGTATGGGCATGTATCATGATGCTATGCTATCACATACTCATAATCGATATCATCAACTGACATCAACAATCAGCCTCAACAATGTGGACATTTAACCAACATCGCCTCCAAGGAATGGCCCACATAAAGCCAAACATATAATGGGCCCACGGCCTCACGCAAAGGCCTATATACAACACAATGGGCATTACTCAAGGGGCACATATACACAATAGGTGGGCCCTGCTCATGGGCGTCAAATACATGACATGTGGGCCTTGCACATGACTCTCAAATACATCAAATTGGCCATGCATCATGGGCCTAATACTCATCACAATGGCCTTGTCCATGGGCCACGAATACATCACAATGGGCCTTACCCATGAGCCTTAAATACATCACAATGGGCCTTATTACATAGACCTCCTATTCACATTAAGCCTTAAACACATGTTGAATACACATTACAATAGGACTCAACTATGGGTCGTGTATATATTATATAGGTCTCGACAATCTCCTTGGTAATTGAAATCGCCCTTAACAATCGAAATTGACACTCGGAATCGGCCTCGATACTTGGCCTTGAGAATCAGAATCGGCCTCGATAATCGATACCAATAATCAACATCTATAATCAGCACTGATGATCAACATCGATAATCGGCACCGACAACCAGCATATATAAACAAGGCGGGGTCTATAGATGGACAATCAATCAATAATAATGTAAAGATCGGCTCTCGGCCTCAACAATCGAAATTGACACTTGGAATCGGCCTCAATACTCAGCTTCGACAATCAGAATCGGCCTCGATAAATTGGAATCATCGAAAATGGCCTTGATAATCGAATCGATCGATATTCGGAATGGGCAAATCGGTCACGTCAGTCGGAATCGGCAATCGGTCACGACAATCAGGATAGATCGATAATCAAAATCGACAAATCGGTCACGCCAATCAGAATCGACAATCAGTCATGACGATCGAAATCGATCGATAATCAGAATTCAGCAAATCAGCCATGGCAATCGGCTACAAGAATCGGTCATGATAATCGGAATCGATTGATAATCAGAATCGACAAATTAGTCACGTCAATCCGAATCGGCAATTGGTCACCACAATCAGGATCAATCGATAATCAGAATCAGCAAATCAGTCACCACAATCGGAATCGGTAATCGAAATCAATAATCGGTGGCAACGATCGAAATTGATCGATAATCAGAATTCAAGATATCGGCTACAACAATTGGAATCGGTAATCGGCTACGACAATCAGTCACAATGATCGAAATCGATCGATAATCAGATTTTGGCAAATTAGCCACGACAATCAGAATTGGCAATCGGCTACGACAATCTGTCATGATGATCGGAATTGGTAAATTGGTCACAATAATCAGGATCGATCGATAATCAGAATCGGCAAATCGGCCACAACAATCGAAGTAGGCAATCGAAATTGATAATCGATCACGATAATCGAAATTGATCGATAATCAGAATTCGACAAATCGGCCACGACAATCGGAATTGACAATTGGTCACGACGATCGGAATCGATCGATAATCAAAGTTTGTCAAATTGGCCACGACAATCGAAATCAGCAATCGGCTACGACAATTGATCACGATGATCGGAATCGATCGATAATCAAAATTTAGCAAATCGGCCACGGTAATCGGAATCGGCTATCGGTTACGACAATCGGTCACGACGATCGAAATTGATTGATAATGATAGATGGGCCTAACAAGGCCTTCAACCACCATTGCCCAACAATGTAGACATTTAACCAACATTGCTCTAAGGAGTGGCCCACATAAACATCATTACATACATCATGGTAAAATCACATATCACATCGGGCCTTGAATACATAACAGGTGGGACCTGCACCTGGGCCTCAAATACATAACAGGTGGGTCCCATTACATGGGCCTCAAATACGAGCCGCATAAACATCATAATGGACCTTACACAAGGGCCTTATATACATCAAGTGGGCCGCATAGCATGGGCCTCATAGACATCACAATGGGTGGCAGATCTATGCCGCATATACATCATTATGGTCCTCATCATATGGGCCGTAATTGCATCAAGGTGGGCTTTAACAGATGGGTCACACCAATGGGCCACAAATAAATCCGGATAGGCCCCAAATTTACATCATAGGTGGCCTTGCATATGCAATAAGTACATAACTAGTGTGAGGGTATTCAACCCACACATGCATCAAGGCAAGTCCCACCGTCCAAGGGCTGGAAGGTGGAGATACATGCATTATGTGGGTCAACGTACATGGCAAATATATCAAATTTGAACCCACATAGATGGGCGGTTGATACAAACATCAAGACGAGCCCCACCCCTAACACACGTGCAGGGTGGTCCCACACGAGCCATGAGCTCTTAAAATAGCAGGACGATATGGATTCAATGCATATATCATGACAGGGCCCATAGGCCCTGCTGACATCAATATGGCAAGCTATATAGTGTCGTGGAATGCACCAGCCAATCTACATTAAGGTAGGTGGGTCCCATGTGGGGTCCACCATATCATTGATTTTCCATCCAACCTACTCATAAGGTCACAGAGACCTATTCGAAGAAGAAAAATAAATATCATAATTATCCAAATCGTCTGGGAGTAAAAAAATTTAATGGTAGACGTTCAATCCTTATTGTTTCTTGGTGTGGACCAAATGAGCTCCACGCATGGCTGATTTTTGGGGTGCCCAAATAACTAAAGGAGGCCCATCAAATGGGTGGTGTTGATGCTCAAAATGCATCATGGTGGGGCCCATAGTTGGGGCTATGGGTCTCTGCTCGCCCAGCAACTACGCAGACACTACTACGTCTCTTGTCAGCGGCACCTGCTGCTGCTACCTCAAGTATTGTTTTATTTTATTTTTTTTATGGATTTTACTAGGTGGGGCCCACATCCAAGGAATCTGACCTAGCCATTGCATCTCATGGCTCAAGACCGACCAAACAAACCCAATATTCGCTATATTTTGGTGCATCACAACATCAGGGTGGATTTCAATGGTAGACACACTGCTTGCTATGTTATAGCCCACCTGAGAGTCAGATTAACCTTATTTTTTGGCTCAACGCCTAAAATGATCTAAGAAATAGGATGGACGGTGTGGATTAAACTTATACATCAAGGTGGGGCCTACATGGACAACCCTTCTCAAAAGCTTTGAATCCAAAGCTAATATTTCTGTTTTCAGTGAATGTCCAGCGTCCAGGGACGCTGGACGGTTTGGGTTATAAGGTGGGCCCTGCTCATGTGGGCCACCAAATGGTGGGGTGGTGTGAATACAACACATATATAAAGTGGACCCCACTTACAACTGGCTTGGGATCAAATACATGCTTCATGGTGGGGTCCATCCGGGTGGCCACACAGCCACATCATCACACAAAATGATTAAGAGAGGGAGAGAGAGGGAGAGAAAGAAGCACCCACCTTTGATCATGGACTCTTCCTTCCATTGCCCACATGATCTAGGGTTTTAAGGGGATGATTTCAATGGTCGAGTTGTTCTTAGGATGGTGGAGATAGGAGGTGGGAAGTGAGCCACGCATGGCTTCTCATGGGGGGTTGAGACGTGGGTTGCTTGTTTTGGAGAATGAGAGAGATGAGAGAGAGGTGTAAGAGAGAGAGAGTGAGGTGATGCGAGTGATGGAGTTATGGGGAGGGGGATGGTGAGTGATGGGAGAATGTACTTAGTTGTAAGAGAGAGTTGACTTTAAGATAGGGGTGGTTGTACTTGACATTGATTGGAGTGATGTGATGTGTCGTAGAGATTCCCTCGGTGTTTACAACATGCAGCGTTTTCCTCGAACTAAACGGTGGCCCACATATCCTGGCACGGGTATCACCTCGGCGAGCGAGACGCTGTGTCGGAACCGCGGCGACGGTGCGGTCGCAATGGTATAAGTCTTGGGTTGAGCTGACTCTGCAATATAAGACATGACTCAGGATCATGCGCTAATGCCGATAACAGATCGTAGGTCACCAGAATTCGACCGGGAGGTCCGCGGAGGCCTATGAAACGGTACGAGCTAGGCTGTGGGTCTTACAGAAGCTGAAGTTTCTTTGTCATCAAAGGAGGAGATCTTCATCAACGTGCTTAATGGGGCTCATCTACTTATCTGTAAGTCATTAGAGTCCAGTGACCCTGCTAATCATTCCTTTGTGTAGGATTAGGTCACAGGTGATTCTCATCCCTTTTAAGTCCTCATTGGAGGCCATTGATGGGAAAATACATGTGGGTGTTGTGTGTTGACCTTTACTCTTGTAGAGCATAAACTTAGGTCCTTAGTGTATGTCCTTGGCCTGTGTGGCCTAAAACCAAGTGCTGTGTGTTGACCTTTGCTCTTGTGTAGGGCATAAACTCTAGGTTCCTCATGTGTATCCTTGGCCTGTGTGGCTTAAAACCCTAGGTTCCTTGTGTGGATCCTTTGCTCATGTGTAGAGCATAAAAACCGAGTGTTGTGTGTTGACCCTTATTCCTGTGTGGGGCATAAACTTGTGTCTCGTGGAGATATGTCTAGGGTCCTTGTGTAGGTCCTAGAGTCAACCTTGTGTAGGCTGTGAAGGTTAGAGGTGAACCTGATTTAAAACCTCCATTAGTGAGATCCAGTACACTCAAGGGTTGAGTGCATCCGTCGGAAGTGGAGTAGGCACGTAGCCGAACCACTATAAATAATTGTGTTTAGGATTGATATTTTCGCCTTACTATTTGTGTTTACTTTGAATGTTCTCATAAAGCATGCTCACATGATTATTTAGAACTGATAAGAATCACATCCCACACACACACATAGTCGTATCTTTCATTCATCATAGACTAAGCTTGCATACTATTTAAATATTGAATAGTCTTATGATTGGATCCTTTATTTGGCTTGTAATCCATTGAAGTTAAATTGGGCTTATCTTAATTGGAGTCTGTTAAATTAAGATTATAATAATAGGATTTTAAATCAGCATAAAATTTTTATAAAGTCCTATTCAACCCCCTCTAGGACACTTTGACCTATTCTCACTTCTATTAAGTGGTCTTTATCGCAATTTCAATTGGTATTAGAGCGGGTCTCTCTTAAGGGCTTCACCGCCTAGAGAGTGATCTTGACTGAAGTTGGAAATCATGGCCAAAGAAGATGACTCATTTGTAACTAGACCTCCTGTATTTGATGGATCAAATTATGCTTACTGGAAGGCTAACATGCATTACTTTCTGATCTTTGGATCATGATGTTTGGGACATTGTTAAAAATGGATATGTGCCCCCAATAGATCAGGTAGTACGTGATGATGGCACAACCATATTCAAACCAAAATCCAAAGAGTTGTGGTCTACTCATGAGAAAGAAAAACAGGCTGCAGAGGCTAAAGCAATGAACATCAGTCACTGTGCTGTGTCCCAAGAAGTCTTTAATCATATCAGTATGTGTGGAACAGCTGTTTCGAACAAGAAACTGTGTGCCCGCTTTATTGTGCGCTTACACTTGTTGTGCGCTGACTAGTGTTGTGTGCTTGGCAATGTTGTGCACTCACAGTGTTGTGTGGTTACACTTGTTGTGCATTAGCTAGCATTGTGCGCTCAGAACTACTATGTGCTCGTAGTGTTGTGCGGTCACACTTGTTGTGCGCCAATAGTGTTGTGCACTGCACAACACCTATCTCACACAATGGGTGTAGACTTTACCTCTCTCTCTCTCTCATCAGGATCTTCTTCTCCTTGATTGGTTGTTAATGACCTCCTACTGGGGGGTTAGGAGGTATTTATACCCCTTGCACATGCGTGAACATGACACATCGACATTGCGTGGTATCCCTTGCGCACCAATTCCTCTCTGTGCGGACTCCTTTATGTGGCCTCCTTTGTGAGCTTTCCTTTGTGCAGAATCCTTTGTGCGGACAATCGGCACACAGTGCTCCACTGTGCACAATGATCATCTGCACATAATGATCATCAGCACATAATGATCATCAGTGCACAATGCCTCTCTGGGCACAATGACTTCTTACTGTCTTTCTCTCTTTTTTATGCCTCAACGGATGCCCCCCTTGATCTTGTATTTTTTATCTTTATATCTACAAGATAAACAATGTAGGATCAATATAAAATTCATTCTAACTATTTTTACTTTCCTTTCTTTTATTGTGTGCATCATTAAGCCCTTTGACATAGTCATTTTTCTATTGTGTGCTCATTGAACTGCGCACAACACATTCCGCACAACATTTACCACACAATGTTTACCGCACAACTGGCCAAACCACTCCTATAAATACAAGACTTCTACTCTTTTCCCTCACTCCATTTTTCACTTGCTGCACACTGTTTTCGCGTCAAGTTATTCTTCACACCAACACCATTGTGCGCCAACAGCGTTGTGCACCACACAACACTTATCCCGCACAACGGGACTTTACACACAATGTCTGTCCACTCAACCAGTTTTTAGTGCAAGGACAGGTAGCGCACAATGACATTATGCACAATGAACTTAACATGCATTGACTTGCGCACAATCGTCTGTGCACACTTCTTGTGCACAATCGATGCGCACAAAGCCTTGCGTACACTGACTTATAATCAAACGCAGACTTGGACTCCAAATTTATTCACTCCCTCCTTGTTAGTAATCTTTTATACTTTCTTTTTGACTTAATGAACTTCTCTTCCTGATTTTAATTTGTTCACTGACTCCTATATAAGTATCCGATGGCTAGCTAAAAAAGACCTCTCTCCTCCCTAAGTACTATAGGGCCTTTTAACTTGCAATCAGCTTAGACCCACAGTCAGAAAAGACCTCGATCTGCTAAAAACTACACTTCCTTCTTCAAAGAGCCAGCTCCTATCATTATTAACTTTGTTGATCGTATCCAACGCCTATCTGAACATATCCGCATGACTGTAATAATGAAGGAGATAGAGGGACCTCCTACTTCAGGAGAAGAGTCTGATTGGGATGATTAGTTGAAATGCACAACCAATTTTTGCACAGATGACACTCGTCCTTCTGCTGCTGAGGCTTCTCCCGCTCTAACAATTTCGAAGCGAACAAGAGAAAAGAGTAAAGATGAAGCTTTTCAAGAAAAGATTCCATAACACAATAGGAGACATTTTCAGAATGCCTAGGATTCAATCAGGTTAAATACTGAGGCGATTAAATTTCACAACCCTTATAAAGATGAGACCATTGCTCTCCCTTTGCAACTTTAGCGCCATCGGTCCATACTTGAAAGCGAACCGACCGATTACATGACACAGAACAGGCTCTTGTATGTGTCGAATTGGGTGATCAAAGAGCCGCAAATCCTTGAAGATTATCTCACAAAGAAAGGTTTAACTCAAAAGACTGCGTAAATAAGATATATGTGTTTCCTCACACCATGTGATAATCCTCATTCCTTATACTTCACTCATTTTTTCTAAATGATTCAACAACGCTTTCATCATCGCAACTCTTTATGGAGTAAGGAGGAATTTAGGACACGGGGTCTTTGGATTGATCATCCATATTACATTGCATGGGCCAAAGCGATCTTGAAGAAGTATGAAGACATCCTTATTACAGCAAAGATTTATCATGGTATAGAAGCCAGTTCAGAGTTCTTCCAAAAGGACACGATGATTTATAAAGCCTTTATGAAGTACTGGTCTTCCACTATAAATTCTTTCCATCTTCCATTCAGAGAAGTAAGCATCACCTTATGGGATCTATACGGGATGGATGGCCTGCCTATTTCAGGATCTTTCCTCGATGAATACGTTCCTTCAAATGAAGGTTTTGCCTATGTTGCTCCCAACAGAACACCTAAGATTACAGCATCAACAATCGCACTTTTCCGCGAAACGTCCTACTTTGCTGACGTTCATAAGATATCCCCTCTTCAGTGGCTTGCACATTTTTCCCGATACTTAGTGTAAGTACTTTAACATTTTTTTCTTACCTTTCAGACAATACTTACCTATAGATATAAATTACTCATTCCCTCCCTTTTCAGGTTTCCTGACAGCCATTGTGCCGAACTAGAAGCTAACTGTAAAAAGATAAGGGACCTAGCCAAATTTTCCATTGAGACTGAATTAGCTGCTTTCTTGACTTATTGGTTGAGTTTAGTCGTGCTTCCTAGCTTAAAAAGCTCAGACTCTATTTGGCCAACTTTATTTGTGGTGGCGGGCGCGATGGCAGAAGGTAGAAAAAGATATTCTCTAACCCCTCCCATCTTATACTCATTATATAAAACTTTCAATCATGCTGTGGTGCACTACTCAAGCCTGGCACTAGGAATTACATCTTCTTTTACTACATGGCACTATTTCTCTGAATAGTTTAGCATTTATTTCCCCTAGACTTACAATGACCTGGAGAAAGCTTATGTCCATCCCGATCATTTGCCCCTGTGGCATTTCTTAAAGCGAAAGATGATAAAGAAGGGATATGAATGGATAGTGGATAAAATTGACAACATGGAATCTATTGACTTCTTCCCTTTTTATCTAGATTACCAAGCTGAAGACAGAGATGTTGAGGATAACAATGACTTGGAACCTGTTGAGAGAACCTTTTTTCTTTGTATTCGTTCTTGCAATCTTCCCTTGCGAGAGGGAGTAGAATTCTGGCAAGAACCATACTATCCGAGTTGATTTGTTAGACAATTTAGATATGATCAAGCTAGCCCCAGGCAAGTGAGGAGGTCACACAGAAAATGGGGAGCTATAGAGTTGGCCCCTACAACTAGGCCTTAATATGGAAGCAGCTCCTAACAAGAAATTTTGGCTCTCAATTTCTTCTTCCAGGGTACAATCATCAAGTGACGGCTTCATATTCCTGGATGCGGTGGTGAACACATCATTACTACTTCGTGCATAATTATTTTCCTGTGGATCGACCTATCTAAGTTCCTCCTCCACACTTGAGGAATTATAGGCCGAAGCAAGGGATTAGATGTTTTTATGAGAAGGATCAGGGTGCCATTCCGAGACAGCTTCATCGTAAAATTTCTGTAGAAGAGCCAATTAGAGAAATAAGGCCTCCAAATACTCTAGAACGATGGATTATTTTTAGTTCTCCTTTGGATTTGATAAAATAAGGAGAAAAATAGGTTACTCCTCGCAATGAGTTTGAAACTGCAGACGACATCTTGCCTTCTCCTACTCTTGAAGGAGGAGATCAGCCTACTCATCCTTCTCCAATCATTCCTCCTATCATAGAGTCCACCACTTCTATAATTTCTTCTACTGTTGAACATACAACCACCGTAGTCATCCCTGTTGTGGACTTTACAATAACTACAGCAAATCACGCTACAGCCATAACTTCTCATGCCATGTGTCAAATTGTTATTAATACATCTCCCATGACTAGTTTGTGTACTAAATCATTATCTCCTAAAGATTTGGGACAACAGGTCCCTTCTCCTACTCAAAGTGCACGTCTTCTCCTTGTAAAGACTACTTATCACGGAAAACAAACCATATCGGAGGAAGACAGCTCATCAGAATATTCAGCAAATACTGCAAGTGATGATACATCTTCTCCCACAAGCTTAACTGACAAAGGAGATGTCTTGAATGCAGATACTGATGCTGAAGTGGATATTGGAGAAGAAGATGATGTTGGAGTTGAGCCTTCACTTCCTAATGCTCCAATTACTCATCCAGATGCCTCTCATCCGATTCCAGTGACCTCCCTAGATGAAGAGCAACTTGATTATGGAGAATATTCTCCTGGTGCAAATATCTTTTATTCTTTTGATGCCTCATATTCTCCCTTTATCATGGAAATTGTTGAGGTGGCTACTCACGAAATATCAACATTAAGGGATATAGAGGCTCAATCATCCGAAGTTCAGGCAACGAGGGAAAATGTATTCTACTTCACAGCATAGAAGAAACCTTGTTAATAACTCCCTCAACATCTGATGCCCCCATTCAGACTGATAAGTCCCCTACTGTGCGCCCCTCTCCTATCCAGCTAGTAGCTTAGAGTTTAGAATTCTTTTCTGATCCGATTGACATCCCAACTCCGACTACTCTTAACTTGAGTACTGTAGGGGCTCAGGATCTTTCTTTTAATGCTGTTGTGATTACAAAGCCCCTAGTTCCACAGCACCCACAACCCATTCTGTTCAAGCTACTTTTACTATTTCCCCTGGACCGGGTACATATTTTCTTTTCTTATTTCATATCGTTATATACATCCATATCTTCTTTCGAACTTATAATTTCTTTTCCTTTTCTTTTAGCTTTAGTCATGCCAGTTCCCAGTGGATCTGAAGGGTCAAACTCGATAATCGCAGTTTTTGATAAACTCTCATTGGAAAAGGTGTCTCCTCTTATGTTGGGACTTTTTAAGAACGCAATTTTTATCATCATCAGCGCTTTTAAAGATCTAGCTTAGTGGCCTTTTTTGGATAGTGCCCTAGTAGTGCTCACTCATTCAGCACGTCTAGCGCATATTGATGTTCAGTCTCTTCGCGACTCTTTGTCACAGTTTTATGATTCTGTCAAAAACTTGGAAGCAGTCATCGCTCTAGAAATTTTGAATCATTAGAAAGAATTGGCATTTCTTAAGGAGAAACTATCTTGTTCAGACGACATTCTCGCTAATTGTAATGCTGTTCACCAATCTCTTCATGAGAAGTTGAAATTTTTTTATAGGAATAAGGCAATCATTGATGATTAAATTGCTCTTCTTGACAGAGAGATTATGCTTCTTAAGGGCAAAAAAGAAGCGGAAGATTTGACTATTCATCAAATTGACGAAGAGCTTGAAACAAATTCTTAAGTTATCGATATCGAGCAAGTTGAGCAGATGTAACGTCTCGAAAAAATCCGTATAAGGACCCGAGTACCATATCAGGCAGGACTACCTAAGGATCGCATCCTGTTGAATAATTTAGGTGGAAATTAGTTAAGTACTAAACTAGATAATCGGTGGATTAAGCTCGGGCCATCATTTCTACAAATGAGAAGGCCTAAACCCATTAATACCACTGACTTAATGTCAGTTAAAGACCTAGGAGAAATTCCAAGAGCCTGTTGCTCTGGAGAGTAAATTGGAACTTCGTATCGGACTTGGACCGCACATCGAGGGTCCGATGACTGTGAAACTATAGGACTATGTTTGTCCTACTTGGCTTGACAACCATCGCAAGAATCAAGCCCAGATAGTGTCCAGAAATGTACAACATGAGCCATGGGTAAAGTGTATGAGAAACGCGAATACCTTTAGAAAAATGAAACAAAACTTAAGTGAATTGGGTTGTTCACTCTTACGGGAAATTAAGGATTTCAGACCGTTAGTTTCTGGCCAAACTTCACCCACGGGGAAAGAAAATTTCCCTACACATATCCATATAACTGTGGCCCTGATTGAGTAGGTATGACCATTGATCTGACACAGGTTCTCCACGGTCGATCGGCTTACCCAATCACACCAAAATCATGTCCTAGCATGGATCCATTGTCAGAGAGCATACCCTATGACATAGGTGGGTAGTGGGCTTCCCTAGGAGCCCTGTTTGTCAAAAATAGTCATCCAAAGGGTATAAACTATGTATATAGTGGCCCTGGGGCCATTTGCAGCACTTTTAGGCTTATAAATAGTCCTTATTTCACCACACCTCTCTCATATACGAATTTCTCCAAAACCCTAAGGGGGAGAGAGGAGAAAAGAAGAAAAAAGAGGGAAGAGAGAGGGAGTTTGAGAGATTTCTACAGGAATCCTCTCCCACGATTCCACGCACCAAATCTCCAGCCCATTGCGCTACCAAACCTTTTCGGTTACGATTTTAGGTAAGAAACCCTAACCCTAATCTCGTTGTAGAAATCTAGGATAGTCGTTCGTCAATTTAGCTAACCAGATTCGTCATTTAGGTATCCGACGTTCTATTTTCAGAAGCGTAGAGTTTAGACCGAGTTTGAATCGAGCATCTCAATGAAAGGTACGGACTATAAATGCTTAGGTTACGGTTATCAATGCTTTCATGTCAACTAATTATTTATGTTTGACTTGATGGTTGCCGTATTGTCTTAGATATGTCGATTTCTGTATAATATACATGTATGAACTATGTTGAGCAAAAGATGCTTCCCATGTGTTTGTTGAAATGTTTAAATGAACATTTAAACATGATTTGTACTTGCCATGATTACTAATCTAGGATTCATCATTGTCATATGCATGCTGATCTCTCTGTGTAAGGAATTGCTAAAATATATGTTGTAACTAACCTAGTCTATATATTTGGTGAAGTGTAGTCTAGGTGTTTGATGAATTGTCTGAATGAGAAATTGTTGATTGATTTGTATTTATTACGAGTATTAAGATAGGATTCTTAATTGCATTATGCATATGCATAGTTTCTTTCATGTAATCATATTTGCCTCTATACAAATTATTAATAAAATGCAAGTGTTTGGTAATGTGATCAATGTGTTTAATGAAATGTTCAAATGATTAAGTGTTATCATATGCGAAATAGGTTGTCGGAGTCGCTTGTGAGGGAGCTTCGATGTGAGGGCATACATCATTACTTGCACTCCAGTCCTGTATTAAAAAGAGTAGTTAGGAAGTGATTGTTATGATTACCTTATCATTACTGCTTGATTGACTTGATAACATGTTAACTTTTGCCGTATAGTACCACTAAGTTGGCCACTGACTCCCACTCTGGGATGGTATTTTAAAACACCAACCAGACTCTGATTTAGATGCAGGTGCTGATGACATGTATGCTATGGAGCAGGACTTCGTGGATGGGGAGGAATTCTCCTACTTTCAGCTCTCGGGCGAGTCGATGTAGACCTCGTGCCGATGCGCAGGGACCACTAGGATATCTAGCTTAGTTAGACACTTTACATTTTCATATTTTCTTCATAAATAATTCATGAATATATTGAACCCGGTTACATACTCATACTCTGGAGGTTTGTGAAACACTTACATGTTTAAATATATATGTTTTAGACTCTCGCTTGCCTAATTTAATTATATCTGGAGTAATGTATGATGTTTTAGTGTAATCTCACTCATGCTTAACTCATTAATATGGACAAAATCTTAACATCATCATCCATACTGCATAAGTGATGTTTTAAATCTCGGGAGCAGAGCTTTGCTCGACCCTCAGAATTCAGGACGTTACAGCAGGCGAAGAGTAGGGAAGTTGCTTCCCTTCTAGAATCTAAACTTGTTGTATTTTCATATAATTCCCCTTTGCATTGTAATATACAAACAGATTGTGGTGTTTTATTCAGGATAAGATGCATTCTTTATAATACAATTATTGATTTTGAGACACATGTTAATGCAACACTTTCATACTTATGCTTTGTTATTTTCTACTATTTATATTTGTTCATTGTATGACGACCCTATGTGATGTTTTATTTCAATGGGCGGAACTATTTCATTTCAAAGTTAGTTAATTAGCTTTGCACACAGTTTAAGCTCTTGAGTAGTGAAGCGATCACAACTTTTTAGACTCATAAGTAGTTGAAATCGGGTCTCACGTGATAGTCTCATTAACTCTCATGAGTTCACTGAACTTCTGATAGCCTAGTGAGTTCACAAACCGCGATCCATCAGAGGGGCCCAGTGAAGCTACCAGGGCTGTGAACTTAGTTGGATTTATGCATGGAGGTGGCCACAGTAACTCTCTAGAGTTCACGGGGCACACGAGATGACCTTTGGGGTACCAAATCCAGGGCCGCCAGTCCATTAATGAGTAGGTTTAAGCCCTTCCTCATGAGTTACTACTGAAATCAATCTAAGAATCTGGGGGGTCTTTTGCATGGTTGGCCTATCTATGGACAATGGTCAAAGAGCGCACACTGTGGCCCGCATTTTCTTTATCTACAAGGTCGAACCTATTCATAGGAGGGCACTTTCATCCGTTCCCCATGAAGCTATTGGAAAGCTATACAGATGGCATGGGTGTTACGCGTGATTGGCCGTTGAGGAATTTTTAGCCCTTTAGGGCTTTTAGTCACTAGCTCCATCTACTACCTGCATGGGTATGTGTACAATGGCCTTCACTAGCTTTTTAGGGCCACTGGTTTCTCACCGCTGCCCGAATGGTGATGAAGATAGGCTTTATGCATAGTTGGCCATATAGGCTTGGCTAAGTTACCTTAAATGATAAGCTGCCATCGTCGTCGTAATAATAATAGGTGTCTTGATCAATATATCACCACTACTGATGATGTTGATGATATTCGCACCATGCTCAGTATATATATCAGCCTAGTGATGATACCAATTTTGATGACTTTTAACGAAGCTTTGTTTGATGACGACAACGATGGTTACTTTCTTTTTAATAAACCGCTAATATGCAATCTTTGACGATATATTTGAAATTTCTCCTTTATTCAATCATGTGACAAAGAATATATACGAACATGACTTCACTTGTCTTTGCCCCCTTTTGATATAGAAGCATTATAACGATAATCTTGTAGATCAAAATCAGAATCATCTTTAGGATAATATTTCTTGATAAATCGCGCATTGACTGGTATATTGATACCCCGTCCATCTTGATCAACCACTCTGTATGCTCCATTTGAATATACTTCTTTTATAATGTATGACCCATCCCATTTAGGCTCAAACTTGCCCCCTGTTCTGTGAGTCACCACTATTGGTCTTTTCAACAATAGTACAATATCCCCTTTCCTGAAAAAGCAATATTTCACTCGTTTATCAAAGGCGGTCGATATTCATGCTTGATACAACTGTAGTCGCTCCTAGGCTGCCAGACACTTCTCATCGAGTTGGTCCAGTTCTTTCAGTCTTATCTTTACATTTTCATCATCTGTAATTGACTGATGCACTACTACTTTGAGCGACGTGACTTTTGTTTCAATCGGAACCATTGCCTCTATGCCATAAACTAGTGAATATGGTGTCGTACTTATTGCCATTCGATGAGTGGTCCTATACGCCCATAGTGCTTCCTGTAACTTTTCATCCCAGTCGCGCTTATTTCCAGTCACCGTCTTCTTTAGTATTTTCACAATCGTTTTATTAAATGCCTTTGCTAATCCATTTACCGGTGGATAGTAAGGTGTTGAAAATGCATGGTGGATACCAAACTTTTGACACATCTTTTCCATGCCTTTGTTCTTAAAAGGGGCACTATTATCAGTAACAATCTTCTTTAGGATGCCATGGCGATATATTATCGCATGTTTAATGAAATTGACCACATCTTTCTCTCTGACATTGCGTAATGCAATCACTTCTGTCCACTTTGAGAAATAGTCTGTTGCTACTAGAATATACTGTTTTCCTTTGGATGAAGGTGAATTTATGGGCTTGATAACATCGAGTCCCGAGGCGGCGAAAGGCTAAGAAGTGACCGTTTGATGGAGATCTTCAGAGGGAACATGCACGACATCTCCGTGGATTTGACATTCGTGGCACCTTTTCGCATAATCTATTGCATCTTTGAACATTGCAGGCCAGTAATACCCCATTCAATGTATTCGATGAAATAAATTTCATTTAGCCTGGTGTGCCCCGCATTCTCTAGAATGAGCTTCTCGTAGCATTTGACCTGCTTCTTGTTCATTGAGACAACGTAGCAGCATCCCATTGTAAGATTTTCTGTAGAGCACTTCACTATAAATGATGAATATGCTTGATCTCTATCTGATTTGCTACCTTTGTGCTAGATCTTCTGGCAAGATATCATATTTGAGGTAATCTATGAATGGCTGCCTCCAATCATCCGCTGTCACCTCTAAACATGATATAGGAAGTGCTTCGACAACCTCTTCGACAACTTTGGGAGAGGGAAAGAATCTTCTTTCTTTTATAGTCACTTGAAGCGGACTTCGGTTCGAATAAGATAGGGCTGCTGCCAAACTAGCCAGAGTGTCTGCCCTTGCATATTCAGATCGAGGTACATGCTTGATTTCAACATGGAAGAATTGCGCTAGTAACTGCTGGGCTTTTCGACAGTGCGGTAAGAGTTCTTGCTTTCTTATTTCAAACTCAGTCGTTAGCTGATTTATAATCAACTTGGAATCCCCAAAAATATGCAACGTCTTTATTTTTATCTCATGGGCGATTTCTATTCCAACGATGAGAGCTTGATATTTAGCTTCATTATTCATACAAGCAGTGCCCAATGTGAAAGAATATGGTAATAAATCACCCTGAGGAGTGATGAAAATGACTCCTGCCCCCGCTCCTGACTCTTGAGAAGCACCAAATAAATACATCTGCCATTGGTCTTGTGGTTTAATCATCATTACCTGTACATCGAAAAAATCATCATAAATTGTCTCACTTTCTGTTATGGGATGTGCTTCCAAGAAATCTATGACTGCTTGTCCTTTCACTGCTTTTGTCAGCTCATAGGTAATGGTGTATTCCGAAAGTAACAACATCCATTTGGCCAATCTTCCTGATAACATCGACATTATTATTAAAAACTTTATCGGATCTTCCCTTGAGATCAAAGTTATGTCATGAGAGAGACAATAATGTCTCAATTTCTGTATTGTAAATATCAGTGCCTGACATTCTTTCTCGATCAGAGAGTAGTTACATTCTGCGCCTATCAGAGTTCTGCTGAAATAATAAAGAGAAATTTCTTTGCCATCTTCATTTACCTGTGCTAACAGGGCTCCCAACGAGTTTTCAGCCACAAATATATATAGGAAAAGTGGTTTACCTTTTATAGGAGCTATTAATACCGGAGGTTGTCTCAACAATTCTTTGATTGAATCGAATGCATTCTGACAGACGTTATACCACACATCTTTTGTTCCTTTCTTCATCAAATGGGAAAATGACTGACACCTACCCGCTAGATTTGAAATAAAATGGTGAATATATGCCATTTTCCCTTGCAAGCTCTTCTATTCCTTTAATGTTTTCAGAGGTGGCATATCTTAGATGGCCTTAACTTTCCCTAGGTCAATTTTGATACCCCTGTGCCTAATGACGTAGCCGAGAAACTTTCCTGAGCTCACTCCAAAAGCACATTTAGCCAAGTTCATCTTTAGCTGCTTCTTTCTGAGTCGACGGAAGACTGATACTAAATGCTCACGATGTTCCTGATGATTACCTGACCTAACCACTAGGTCATCGATATAATATTCAATGTATTTGTGCATCATATCTTGAAAGATACTCTACATTACCCTTTGGTATGTTTCCCCAGCGTTCTTAAGACCGAACGACATAACTTTATAACAGTAAATTCCTAACAAGGTCTTGAACGCTGTTGCTTGTTTGTCTTTAGGAGCCATCCTAATTTGGTTGTAACTAGCGTAGCCATCCATGAAAGACATGACAATGTATTGCGTAGTACTGTCAATCAACAGTTCCGTTTTTGGGAGGGAAAAGTCATCTTTTAGGCAAGCCTCATTCAGGTCCCTGAAATCTACACACACCCTAATTTGTCCGCTTTTCTTTTTTACCGAGACAATATTCGATATCCACTTAGGATATTTAACCTCTCTAATAAATCTGACTTTGATCAACTTGCTCACTTCTTCCTCTATTAGAGGGACCAAATCTGGATGAAATCTTCTTTGCACTTGCTTAATCGGTCTTTTGTCCTTACAAATATTTAATTGATGTACTGCCACTGAAGGTTCCAAACTCAGCATTTCCGCATATGTCCAGGCGAAGACATCTTCATTTTCTTTTAACAATTGAATATACTCTTCGGCTTCGTCTTCAGGAAGACCAGCGCTTATGAATGTATTTCTTGGCTCTTCTTTTGTGTCGAAATTTACCTCTCGCAAACTGTCGATCGTCGGCTGCCCACTGTCTTCTATCTGCTTTAGAGCTGTCTTAGGATGCTTGACTATTTCGAGATCTGCCTCTAATGGCTGATCGATTATGACCATATTTACTGAAGACTCTGCCCCAAACCCTTGAAATCTTTCTCTCTTCTTCTAACCGACTCCAATAGGGACCTGAATTCCTTTTCCATGATTTAAACCAGTCAGTTCTTCATTATCAAAACCTATCCTTTTCATCATTCTTCTACTTGTTGGACTGTATTTCTTAAGATCACGAGACTTTAGCTCTCCGTGATATGCATTATTCTCAGCTCTCATTTCTATCTTTTCTTCCAAAGAGGCGTAAAATTCAATCGGCTTCGGATATCTTGCATTGGCTTCCACACAAAACTTCCTTGGAATAACAGGAAATGGCTTATTTCTTTCAACGTATGGCAATGGTACTACATAGTTTGACTACAGGATTTTCAACTGTTCAGGAGGCAGTAACGTTAATGGCGGTTGTCTTGGCTGCCTCAGATGTCTCGGTACAAAATAAACTTCTTCTTTGCTTCTGAAGTTTCAGATTTTTCAGCCTTTTCAAATTCTCCTTTTATTGCTTTCACACGAGTATTTTTCAAGGTTTTGCCTTCATCATTCTTTTTCTCTTCCCCTCCGGCAAATCCGTTGTAGTAACTGGCATCGGCAAAGAAGGCTTTGGCTTCTGTGTATGGTCTCGCATCGGCCATTATCTTATACCGTATTCCATTCCTATAATATATGAAGCATTGATGAAGGATAGAAGGTATAATACCATGCTGATGTATCCACAGTCTTTCCAAGAGAAGATTATATGTCGTGACTACACTGATCACATGACAAACAACATCAGTAGTTAAGTCCCCTATTTTCAATGTCATCATAATTTTGTTGAGTGCACGCTGCCATCTTGATTAAAGCCCTGTATCATCATTCCACTAAGGCGTAGATCAAAATGAGAATAACCTAATGTTTGTAAAATTGTTAACGGTAATAGGTTTACCGCAGATCCATTGTCAAGCATAATCCTTTTTACTTTGACGTGAATATGGCCTACTATCATCAATGGCCTATTATGGCCTATATCACAAGCTAAATCATCATCAGAGAAGGAAACTACTGGCATACAATCTTCTCGCTCTTTACATTCTTCATTTTTCATTTCCACCCGCAATGTTTCTCTGACATTGTGGTTGGATAGCGCTTGAATCAAACTTTTCTTGAAATCTTTTGATAACTTTAACATGTCGTAAATGCTTAACCGAGCTGGTATACCCTTCAAATGATTCACGACATCATAAGTCACTTTTGCTGCTTCATTCCTCTCTTCTTTCTTATCACTATTGCACTGGTCTGATGACGTCAATCCTTGTCGTTCCTACTTTCTGCCTTAGGGGACTTGCCATTCTTTTTCCTGACCGCAACGTAATTACTGTGGCTTTCCTTGTCATCTCGTGACTTTCTTTCTCTGCTCTTTCATGTGCAATGTCCTAAACTGTCAACACATTCACCGTCGCCTTTGCATCCCTTTCCTTTTCTTTTCCTATTACTATTTCACCCCTGTTTATCATTCTTTGTATTATTCATTTTAATGTGTAGCAATTTTCTGTCGAATACCCTATCAGACGATGGTAGCAGCAAAATTCTCTTTCTCTTGATCTTCCTACATCTTCAAGGTGCTTAGACACAGGCAATTCTATTGTACTGGCTTTCAACAACTGATTCATCATAGGAATGACGTCTTCTCTATTGAATACAAACCCTTCGTGAGAATTAAGTGATCTAGGTCTTTTTCTGGTGAACTTGTTTTTAGGACGGTTTAATTCTTCCTTCCGCTCTGTCGTTCCTTCTCCTGAATCCCTTGTTCCTTGACTCCTTTTTTCGTGGTCCACAGTATTTGCAATTAACCTACTGGGTCCTCTTCTGGCTATTTCGTAGTGAAACATTGGCATTTTATGAGTCATCAGTTTTAAGGCATGGGCTTTCGTGGCTAAGTCACGAAAAGTTTTAATATCAGCGCCAGTGAGGCCGAACACAATTCTTGTCTCCTTAGAGTTTAGGCACATCTTGACTTGTTCTTTTTCTTCTGGTAGTTGTCTGCACGAGGCTCCCAACGTCTTCCATCTATCTATAAACTTTTCTATTGGTTTCCCTTCTCTCTGCCATACTGAAGCTAACTCTATGATACTGACATTGCGTTCTGAAGAGAAGAAGTTTGACATAAAGGCATCTTGCATCTGCTCCTATGTGTGTATCGACCCTGGGGTTAGACTAGAATATCATTGGAACGCTTTACTTATCAGAGATGATCCGAACAAACATAGGCAATATTGTGGTATCGCGGAGAAATTCCCCATGCTAGTAATAAAATGCATTAGATGTTCCTCTTGCGATCCATCCCTAATGAGCTTTTGAAAATCTAGATGCTTGAAGTTATTCGGGAATAGGATATCCTCGACTACTCTTGGATATGGTGTCCAATATCTAAATCTTCCTATACTCTCATGTTCCTTTTCTGACCTGACCACTTCTTCAACAACTTGTCGTACCTCTTCTTGCGTTAATGTTTTCATCATAGGGGCAGACCCATGTGACCCAGCCCGCGATGGGTGTGACCTTTCAGAATGTTGTTCTCATTCGTTTATGTTATTGGTCATTGTGGGTGCTGCCATTTGTGCCACATTATGCGTGAGAGTTCTCAAAGCTTCCCAGAGGCTCCTACATTCCTCCATTAATGATTTTTGCGCTTCTGCCATCTCAATGATGCGATCTTCTGTAGTTGGGCAAGATCCTCGATTCATTCCGACCATGTGAATGGCATCCTCTTCATTCCCCGACAAGGTAGTAGTTGACATTATATGAGTCGCAGAAAGGGGAGACTCATATGAACTCTATGCATTTTTGGAGTAGCCGGCCGATCGGGGAGACATAAAGATCGGTGATGTGGATTCTGGTGGGCTAGTTAGTAAAGCCTTCCCTTTCTGCTCTCTTGTCCATCGGGGGCTCCTAACAGGTAAAGCAGGGAAATCTTGTGCTACCAGAGGAACCATTGCTTGCGTGGGGTAAATTATCGACTTAGCAAGTTCAGGATGCTTCCTGGCTGTATTTAGTGTTACCGGCCCCGTAGTTCTTCTCAGTGGTGAACTCGCTCCTACCATAAGGACATTCCAGGTCCTTATCCTTCTGCGAGTGACAACAATCCAGTCATCTCTCTCTCCCTGTGCTATTGGCGAAGTAGTTATAACTGTGACGGCTGCCCGTGTAACGCCCTGAAATTCGGGGGTCGAGCATAACTCAGCTCTCGAGTTCCAAAACATCACTTATGCAACATATTTAATGATGGATGTATGTTGTCTGTATTAGTGCATAAAACATGGAATAGATTAAGCTAAAGCACAGATATAATTCAGGGATAAGTGAAGAAAGCAAGCGGAAGACTTATAGAAATATATGTGTACAAGTGCAAATCCCTGATGTACATATACATACCAAGTCGTAATGAAAGTGTTACTATCAAAATTACAAGTATTAAATTACATCATTTAATTTCCAAAAGAAATCCCAGCATCCCGCGCATTAGAACGAGGCTCACTAGAACCCGTCTGAAAACTGCATAAAAGAGAAAGCAGCCTTATCATCATCCATCTCCCGCTCTGCCTCAGAGGTTGCCTCAACATCTGCAACATCATCAGCTAAGACAGAGTCTGGTGAGTGTTTAACATCGCCCCAGAACATGGGAGTGAGTGATCAACTCAGTGGAACAATAAAGCATAGGTTAACATGTTATCAGTTCAATCAAGCGATAATGATAAAGCAGAACAATTAATCATGTCCTAAGTACTCTTGTTAATGCAAGGATGCATGCAGAATGATGCGTGCCCTCATGCGTACACCCTCAGCGTCTTCATCTTACATTACGCATGACACCACCTCAAAGTGCACCACGTCTACAAAGCACATGCAAATGCGGTGCATGAATATGATTACCAAGTTGTTATTAGTCCTTTTCATATAGCAGGATTGGGAAGCTAAGATACCTTCCTCATATCACCATCCAAACAGGGATCCATTCTAGGGTCGTTAGTCCTAGATATCTCATACGATCATATGGTTTTAGGTCGTTGCAAAGGGCTCGTCACCAATCAATGCACACCTATCATACCTTCATCACCACAATAAGGCTCGTCACCTCAATGCGGTATCCAGGTATGCTCGAGGTCACTACAAAGGGCTCGTCACCAATCAATGTAGGCCGACAGCACGAATATAGTGTCCCACACCACCATAATCGGCTCACGAGTTTAGTTGCTCACTGGTCACTACGGGGAGGCTCGTTACCCCAGTCTAGGCCGACAGCTCGACCACGGTGTCCCATACCACCATGTCCGGCTCATGAGTCTTAGCGGATCAAGGTACCATGGTTAATAGGATTTCATGGGTAAGTTTGGTACCCTAGATTCAAACAGTAGCGTCCATACATGGTGAACATACATCGGACAATCGGCTTACTTGACGAACTCGACTAGCACGAGCGCACGTTGAGTCGAACGACATAAAGTGCGCAAGCACTCCACGTAGCCAAACCACTGCCGACAACTCTAATACGACTCGGGTTCATCTAATACGTCCTACGTGGCGAAAGCAATCTCAACCACGATCTTAAAGCCGATTACCGATTTCCTGGACTAATACATAGTCCCACACACATTACACTACAACAGATAATCGTATTGAATGTAGAACAGTAAAGGAACAACAACTCAAATCATGGTACATAAGCACTTGAAGAATATCAACTTAACATAAATGTAAGCATAAGTAATGCTTGAAATTAAACAACAAGGAATGTAACTTGCAAGAAGGAAATCATACACACTAGTGGGAGAGTTGAGAATCGCTTCTCAATGCCCATACTAGGTTGAAATATCACACTTTAAATCATTCAGACATTTCTACAAACACTTAGAATACATAACACAACATACATGACATATGTTGAAATACACACATTTAGACAATTCCTTTTGTCAAGGAGTTGTCGCACATACCATTAGCATAAGTACACGACAAATAATCATGGCAATCACAGGTTCATATTTTATACGCATACAGTACTTTATACATACACATAGAATACACAAATTTCAATGTAACACATGCATATCAGGAACACAAAGTAAACACAACATTTGGCATGTGAAATCTCATCCATAACAAGAATAAACCATTCACTGGCATTGAAAGCCTTGAAAACCATAACCTATACACTTAAAGTCCGCACCTTAAGCCAAAAAAGAACACCTATACACTTAAAGTCAGCACCTTAAGCCAGAAAAGAACACCGAACTGATTTCAGACGATTTGTCTTTGTCAACGGCCACAAGATAACCTAAGACAAGAATAGAAATGAGATATAACAACACCAAGACTATTCTAAGCTCTAACACAGATTAGGGTTAGGTTAACTTACCCAAAGATGAACTCAGAATCGCAGAATAACGATTCAAAGTGAAGGTTCAAGGATGAAGAAGAACCAGAAAGAATCTAAGATGATTCACCAACTTCTCTCTCACTTTCTCTCTCTCTTTTCCTTTTCTCTTTCTTAGGTAGGGTTAGGAAATTCGTATGGAAAAGAGAGCTAGGGTTTTAAGGACTAAATAGGCCTAACATTGATGAAAATAACCCTAGGGCCAAGGTATACTTAGGGTATAACCAAAACCAGCCTCTCATGATCCAACGAAGCACTTCTGGTGGGCCTATTACCACAAAAGGTTGGACTTAAGCTCACTAACCATGGATCTAGGTCAAGCTGAGTTTTCGTACCAACTAGATCTTCAGATTAGCCGTGGCGGACCGCACTCAATTCAACGGTCATAGAATCTCGATCAGGTTCACAAGCACAAGGACATGCCTGGGCCACCTTTCCTGATCAGAGGGTGAAATTGGGTCAGAATCCAACGGTCAGATAGCTTAAAATCGTCGTGCAAACGACACGACTCAGATTTCATAAAAGCTTATTAAATTTCCAACCGTTCTCACACTCTTCACTCCGAACTCAATCAAATCGACCCAGAACATCACGTGGACTTGATTTTTGAGGTGATGACCAAGTCCAACATGGTGACCGCAACAGCCTAAGATCATCGCTATTGGACTTCCAACGCGCAGTCCAGGTCCGATCCAGAACTTCCAAAAAATTCCCTATAACAACTGGATTTAGCGATGGATCCCAGATTTCAGAGTAACATAGCGCAAACTAATCTGCATGTTTTGAGTCATGCAGATACAATTTAAAGTGATTGATGCAAATTTCACAAGCAATCGAGTATAGCGCTACTTACCCCAAAAACAACTACTAAGGAAAGATCGCACAAAATTTCCTAGGTCATTACAATCTACCCCCCTTAAAGAAAATTTCGTCCTCGAAATTCATACCTTCTCATATTCCTCAAGGATCTGAGGGTAGCTCTTTCTGACCTCAGCTTCAGATTCCCAAGTAGCCTCTTCCACACCATGATGCATCCATAGCACCTTCACAAGAGGGATAACCTTGCTACGCAATACCTGCTCCTTCCTGTCGAGAATACGTGTCGGTCGCAGTACATAAGTGGCATCCTCACTCAACTGCACTTGCTCCCAACTGATAATATGCGAAGGATCAGGAACGTACTTCTTCAGGATAGAAACATGAAATACGTTATGCACGCCCGCAAGAGGTGTGGGCAAAGTAAGGCAGTATGCTACCACTCCCACTCGATCCAGAACTTGAAATGGACCAATAAATCTCGGCGTCAGCTTCCCTTTCTTACCGAACTGCAGAACTCCCTTCATAGGAGAGACCTTCAGAAATACGTGGTCTCCAACCTCAAACTCAAGCGGTCGACGCCTCGTATCAGCATAACTCTTCTGCCTACTCTGGGCTGTCAGAAGTCGACATCGAATGATGTCAACTTTCTTTGAAGTCACCTGCACCAATTCCGGGCCAAGCAAACTACGCTCGCCAATTTCTGCCCAACAATGTGGTGCTCTGCACGGGCGACCATACAACACCTCATAGGGAGCCATGCCGATACTCGCCTGGAAACTGTTATTATACGTGAACTCTGCATACTGAAGACAATCATCCCAACTGTCCTTGAAATCCAAAACACAAGCTCGCAACATGTCTTTCAGGACCTGATTCACGCGCTCCGTCTGCCCATCTGTTTGCGGATGAAATGCGGTGCTGAACTTCAGTTTCACACCCATCGCTTCCTGAATACGAGTCCAGAAGATAGATGTGAAACGCGTGTCTCTATCAGACACAATCTCCAGGGGAACTCCATGCAGACGTACTATCTCCTTGATATACAACCTAGCAAACTCGTTTGCAGAGTTAGTGACTCTGATCGGTAAGAAATGCACCGACTTCGTTAATCGGTCGACGATCACCCAAATAGAGTCATATCCCTTCCTCGTTCTCAGCAACCCAGAAATAAAATCCATAGAGATGAAGTCCCACTTCCATTCAGCTATGGGCATGGGCTGCAGCAACCCAGGAGGTCGGCGATACTTTGTCTTGACCTGCTGGAACGTGAGACAACGAGAAACAAACTCAGCAATCTGGACCTTCATATTGTCCCACCAATAAGATCTTCTCATATCCTGATACATCTTCGAGCTACCTAGATGCATCACAAGTTTAGAACTATGGGCTAACTCGAGAACCTCCCGTCTCAAGTCAGGGATGTCAGGAACACATAACCGGCCACGAAATCATAGGCCCCCGTCAGAACTAACACTCCAGTCGGAGTTCTCATTTGTACCAACCCGCTTCCTCATCTTCACCAAAAGCTCATCATCTGCCTGAGCTGCAACGATCTTCTCGTCGATAAGGGGTTGTACACGAATGTGTGCGATAACCTCATACGGCTCAACCACCGTAAGCTTCTGCTCAAAATCTCACACGAACTCCAACATATCCCACTCTGCTATCATCAGTGGAGCCGCAAACTCAATAGCTTTCTTGCGACTCAACGCATCTGCCACAAGGTTTGCCTTGCCTGGATGGTAAGAAACATCGAACTTAAAGTCCTTTAATGTTTCCATCCATCAGCGCTGCCTCATATTCAAATCACGCTGCGTGAAAATATACTTAAGGCTCTTGTGGTCACAAAAGAGCTCGAACTCCTCACCATAGAGGTAATGTCTCCAAAGCTTTAATGCGAATATGACAGCTGCTAACTCCAGGTCGTGCGTAGGGTAATTCTCTTCGTGTTTCCTCAACTGACGCGAAGCATAAGCAATCACCTTGTCCTTTTACATAAGGACATAACCCAGGCCAACGCGAGAGGTGTCAGTATATATAATATACTTAACCCCTTGCTCTGGCAATACTAGCACAGGGGCGGACGTCAACTTGTCCTTCAACTCCTGAAAAGCTAACTCCGCCTTCTCATTCCAAGCAAACTTCAAATCCTTCCGTGTCAGTTGCGACAACGGTTTGGCAATCTTTGAGAAGTCTTGAATGAAGCGTCGATAATAGCTTGCAAGACCTAGAAAACTCCTTACCTCAGTAACTGAACCAGGCTGCTTCCAGTCCTGCACTGCAGCTACCTTGGCAAGATCGATAGTTATCCCTTCCTTGGACACCACATGTCCTAGGAACTTGACTTCCTCTTTCCAGAAATCACACTTCTTGAACTGCGCAAAGAGTTGATTCTTCCTGAGAGTATCCAAAACAGCTCTTAAGTGCTCTTCGTGCTCCGCCCGACTCACCGAATATATCAAGATGTCATCGATGAAGACAATGACGACTCGGAACAAGAATGGCCGAAAGACCCTATTCATCAGATCCATGAACACGGCCGGTGCGTTCGTAAGACCAAACGACATCACAAGGAACTCATAGTGACCGAAGCTAGTCCTGAAAGCGGTCTTCTGCACGTCCCCATCCTTGACGCGCAACTGATGATACCCTGACTGCAGATCAACCTTCAAAAAGTACCGTGCCCCCTTCAATTGATCGAAAAGATCATCAATCCTGGGCAAAGGGTACTTATTCTTCACAGTTACCAAATTCAGCCTGTGATAATCAATACACAATCGCAAGGAACCATCCTTCTTCTTCACAAACAAAATAGGTGCTCCCCAAGGAGACACACTAGGCCGAATAAAACCCAAATTCAATAAACCATCTATCTGCTTCCTCAACTCCTCCATTTCACTCGGAGGCATACGATAGGTGGGTAAAGAAATGGGCGCCGCACCAGGCATGAGGTCGATAGCAAAATTAATCTCACACCGAGGAGGTAATCTAGGAATCGACTCAAACATATCTTCAAACTTCTGAACTACCGGCATGCTCACTAACGCCGATTCAGCCATACTCTCCAACAGAGAAGAATAATAATCAATACGAAGAAGGTAACTGACCTGAATTAGGAAAGTAACAGTCTCGCCCTCAGGTCCATGGATCGTCACTGATCTGGCTTCACAATCAATCTCAGCTCGCATCCTCGTGAGCCAATCCATACCCATAATAACATCGTAATGATAAAGAGGTGCGATAAAGAAATCAACACGGATCGATCCACTTCCTAGATCGACCAAACAATCCATACAACGCTTGCCCAAAGCAGAGGAAATCCCCGTAGTGGTAGTAAGCGTCACTCTTTGCATAGGAACAGATCTCAAACCCAAACGCCTAACTGCTGCATAAGATATAAGAGAAGTAGTGGACCCTGTATCCACCAACATAGAAACGGAAATACCTTCAATGTGCACTGTCACCTCGAAGGATCTCGGTACCAAGTCAGGCATAGGCACTTCAGCTGAAAGCGCATGAACTCGAGCCTGCTGCTGACAATTCAGCAGAGGAATCATGGGCCGCTGAGGTGGCCTGAAGCTAGGAACTGCAGGTCTGAAGGATGGATGAGCTAGCGCTGATCGAAGAGGTGGAGGAGAAATAACCTGAGGCATTAGACGGCTAATCCTCTGCGGTGGAGTAAAACCACTGGCCAGCATACGAGAGAAGCAAAAACGGTCCAAATGCCTTGTTTTCCCACAATACGAACAGCGAAGATCAGCTCTCATCTGCTGAGCGGGCGGCGCTGAACGCTTAGGAGGAGAATCTGCCCGTGGCCTCTTACCGAGAAAAGGTGCACCCTGAAAATTCGGTCGCGGCCTAGGAGCCATCGGTGCTCGCATGCGGGACGACCTGTCCCCGTCCTGCTCTGCTCACAAGGACATGCTCACCAACTCCGCATAAGAAGAAATGCTAGCACAGCAAATCTTTGATCGGATCTCAGGTCTCAATCCCTCAGACAAAACGCCGATTCCTCATCGGCTGATCGCCCAGAATCAAGGGCACATACCGACCCAGCTCAGTGAACCGGTTCTCATACTCCATCACCGACAACCCTCCCTGGCGAAGGTGAAGGAACTCACTCTCCTTCTCATGTCGGTACATAACCGGGAAATATTTCTCGTGGAAGCGTGCCTTAAACGCCTGCCACGACCACACAAAACCTTCCTCGACAGTGCGGAGAACACTGTCCCACCACAGACTGGCCTCCTTCTCAAACATGAAGGAGGCAAGCTCAACCTGCTCAACCTCTGAACAATGCAGCGGTCTCAGCATCTTAAAGATGCGGTCGATCCAATACTCGGCCTCCTCGGGTCTATGAGAACCCGCAAATGTAGGAGGTCGTAAGCGCTGGAATCGCTCAAAAGTGCCGCTGGCACTGGCGCTCCCAGATTGAGGCATAGGTAAAGTAGGTGGAGTTGCCCCCACTGACTGAGCAAAGATGTCAGCCATGAAAAAGAGGAACTCCTACTGCTGCTGCTGATGCTGCTACTGGTGGTGCTGCTGCTGAATCTGCTGCTGCTACATCAACAGCATCATCTTCTCAAACCTATCAGTAAGCGGAGCAGACGAAGGTGCACGGCTCGGCTCAGGAACCGACGGCGTGACTGGAGGAGCCATAGGTGTCGGCCCAACATCGGCATGAGACGGGCCCGCCTGTAGATCCGTCTGGCTATCGCTCGAGGGAGGAACCCTAACAAGTGACTCAACCAAAGAGAGACGGGCCGAAGTCTTCGAACCCTCAGGAGGCATCCCTACATTCAACAGAGGATGCAACCTGTCAGATTCTACATCCACATAATCCATCCACACAGCATTCACAGCACAACTCTAAAGATAAACAACATGCATTCCATTAACAAAATTTGTCGCAATACAAGTAGTGCAGCATTACATGAATCACGACTAGGAAAGCATGTGAACTACAACATCTAACACTTCAAGCAACAACAAACAACTACAAACAACTCCAACTACAAAGCCCACAACGACTACACACAGAAAGAAACAATAACAAAGCAAAGGACGACTATAACGATAGCTACTCGTCGGAATTAGGAGATGGAGGCGGGGCACCCTTATCCTGCAAGCAACACAAGATAGACTTCAGAGTTCGAGTCACCTTCTTAAACTTATGCTTCACAAGGCCTCGAAGATCCATAATATCCTGGCGTAGAATAGCCTGCCCTTCTTCAAGTCGAGTAATACGGGCATCTCTGGTAGTCTGATCTGTGCTCTGCTCTGGTGCCACAGGAGGAGAGCTATCACTCGTATCCTGTGCCTCATCCCCTTCCTCGTCTTGCTCTGTTTCTTCCTCAATCTCAACACCACCTTCAGCATAACTCTCTTCATCATCACTCTCTGACTCATCCTCACTCTCTGAGGCATGTCGACCAGTACCAATCTCCATCTGCTTAAGGGTCGTCAGGTTAATATGACGAACAGGAACCGGCTTCTCTGCTCCAAGCCTATAGCCAAACTCACGTGCAAGCTTACAAACGAGACGACCAAAAGGAAGCGATTCGGTCCTCCTAGTCGAACGAGCGATGAGAATAATTTGACGCAAGATGTACGTCGGCACACACAACTTGCCCCACCTGATACAGGAAATCCACCATCAGGCACGTACACTCGCTGCGGTTACTCCACCTTGGGTATACATTGAACGTACACATGTGGTGAAGGAAATAGAAGTCGTCCATCATGTTGGTAGCCAGAAGACTCCTATTAGGATGCCATTCGACCAGACGACCACACAAGGATCGGGTGCGACGATCCCTCTCGCGCATACTGTTCAAATTCTTCTCGCTGGCATGCACCTCACCAAGTGGCACATTCAGGAGTCGGGATATCAAAGCGACATTGACCGTAGCTTCCCGACCACTACCACAAGGAATCTTGAACTACAGAGGCTCCAGCGAAGGATCACGAATATTGGCATAAAAATCTCGAACAGTACTTGCATTCGCGCGATACTCGCCTTTAAACAAGGGATACCAACCAGCCCCTTCCAGGCGCTCCAACAATAGAAACTCGTCATACAACCACGGATCAACATGAGCCTCAAAAAGGACTCTACGGCCTTCATAGACTCCATGCGATAGCTCCACCAACAAAGTTCTACCAATGGAAGCTCGAGGATCGAGGTCCTGCTTGGTTGGAATTCACGAGTGGTGGACGTGCTCGCGGTGGAACCTCTCGACCTCCGTGCATGGGTTGGGCGGCTAGGCCCGACTTCATCCACGGGCGCTCTCTTCTTCCCATCAAAGAAAGAAGGGAGGAAATGAAAAAGATGGCCGTGATAAACTCAAAGAGGGCCATGAGAAATGAGAGAAAGAGAGAAATAGGAAGAATGGTGAAGCTTTCACACACTAGAGATCTCAAAAGAGAATGTAAGAGCTCAAATGAGAAGGAAAAGAAGGATAAACAGCAATGGGGGTGAGGGTCTTGAGATGGGGTGATGGGGTCTGCATGAAAATGGAGGAAGAAGAAGATTTGGAAGGGATTTGGAGAAGTTTGGAGAGAAACTTGAAAGAAAAGAAAGCTTGGGAGGGAGGTTGGTGAAGGAAATAGGTCTTAAGAGGGGTTTAAACCACCGAACCATGGAGGGGTGGGCCACACAAGGCCAAACATGCATCGGCCTGCGCCGGCCCGCCCGGTCTGGCCCGTTGATCGGCAAGGCCTCGCCGAGCCGGCGATGGCATCCCCGGTCTCTGGACTGGCCGGCGATGCCTCACCATTTGGGTGAGGTCCTCCTAGTCCCCCAGCTCCCAAATGATGTGGGTCCCCCCTGGGCCCCACTGGAAATGCTCCGATTGGCCCCTTGCATGATTCGACGCCTATCGGGCCATTCGAGCAGAAATCTGATTCAAAGAAAGATTTCTTAAAAATTTAAGGGTTAAGATGGGATGATAGACCATCTAGCCTCATTAATAGATGGTCTAGGAAAGGTTTCGGGTCGTTGTGTGTGATCAGGAGAGAGCACAGACTCGATCTCGGTGATCGTTTTCAGGAAACTTTCACCGATAGAAGCTACGGAGCACAAACACACAATCTACAATAGACCCGCACCCAAATATACTAAAGTGGTGACAGCGTGCGGTGTGTGACCATAACCCAGGTCCGGTTTAATCCAGATCATGCTTTGATACCAACTTGTAACACCCAGAAATTCGGGGGTCGAACATAACTCAGCTCCCGAGTTCCAAAACATCACTTATGCAACATATTTAATGATGGATGTATGTTGTCTATATTAGTGCATAAAACATGGAATAGATTAAGCCAAAGCACAGATACAATTCAGGGATAAGTGAAGAAAGCAAGCGAAAGACTTATAGAAATATATGTGTACAAGTGCAAATTCCTGAAGTACATATACATATCAGGTCGTAATGAAAGTGTTACTATCAAAATTACAAGTATTAAATTATATCATTTAATTCCCAAAAGAAATCCCAGCATCCCGCGCATCAGAACGAGGCTCACTAGAACCTGTCTGAAAACTGCATAAAAGAGAAAGCAGCCTCATCATCATCCATCTCCCGCTCCGCCTCAGAGGTCGCCTCAACATCTGCAACATCATCAGCTACGACAGAGTCTGGTGGGTGTTTAACACTGCCCCAGAACATGGGAGTGAGTGATCAACTCAGTGGAACAATAAAGCATAGGTTAACATGTTATCAGTTCAATCAAGCAGTAATGATAAAGCAGAACAATTAATTATGTCCTAAGTACTCTTGTTAATGCAAGGATGCATGCAGAATGATGCGTGCCCTCACGCGTACACCTTTAGCGTCTTCATCTTACATTACGCATGACACCACCTCAAAGTGCGCCATGTCTACAAAGCACATGCAAATGCAGTGCATGAATATGATTACCAAGTTGTTATTAATCCTTTTCATACAGCAGGATTGGGAAGCTAAGATACCTTCCTCATATCACCATCCAAACAGGGATCCATTCTAGGGTCGTCAGTCCTAGATATCTCATACGATCATATGGTTTGAGGTCGTTGCAAAGGGCTTGTCACCAATCAATGCACGCCTATCATACCTTCGTCACCTCAATGCGGTATCCAGGTATGCTCGAGGTCACTACAAAGGGCTCGTCACCAATCAATGTAGGCTGACAGCACGAATATAGTGTCTCATACCACCATAATCGACTCACGAGTTTAGTTGCTCACTGGTCACTACGGGGAGGCTCGTCACCCAAGCGTAGGCCGACAGCTCGACCACGGTGTCCCATACCACCATGTCTGGCTCATGAGTCTTAGCGGATCAAGGTACCATGGTTAATAGGACTTCATCGGTAAGTTTGGTACCTTAGATTCAAACAGTAGTGTCCATACATGGTGAACATACATCGGACAATCGGGTTACTTGACGAACTCGACTAGCACGAGTGCACGTTGAGTCGAACGACATAGAGTGCGCAAGCACTCCACGTGGCTAAACCACTGCCGACAACTCTAATACGACTCAGGTTCGTCTAATACGTCCTACGTGGCGAAAGCAATCTCAACCACGATCTTAAAGCCGATTACCGATTTCCTGGACTAATGCATAGTCCCACACACATTACACTACAACAGATAATCGTATTGAATGTAGAACAGTAAAGGAACAACAACTCAAATCATGGTACATAAGCACTTGAAGAATATCAACTTAACATAAATGTAAGCATAAGTAATGCTTGAAATTAAACAACAAGGAATGTAACTTGCAAGAAGGAAATCATACACACTAGTGGGAGAGTTGAGAATCGCTTCTCAACGCCCATACTAGGTTGAAATATCACACTTTAAATGATTCAGACATTTCTACAAACACTTAGAATACATAACACAACATACATGACATATGTTGAAATACACACATTTGGACAATTCCTTTTGTCAAGGAGTTGTCGCACATACCATTAGCATAAGTACACGACAAATAATCATGGCAATCACAGGTTCATATTTTATATGCATACGGTACTTTATACATACACATAGAATACACAAATTTCATTGTAACACATGCATATCAGGAACATAAAGTAAACACAACATTTGGCATGTGAAATCTCATCCATAACAAGAATAACCCATTCACTGGCATTGAAAGTCTTGAAAACCATAACCTATACACTTAAAGTCCGCACCTTAAGCTAGAAAAGAACACCGAACTGATTTCAGACGATTTGTCTTTGTCAACGGCCACAAGATAACCTAAGACAAGAATAGAAATGAGATACAACAACACCAAGACTATTCTAAGCTCTAACACAGATTAGGGTTAGGTTAACTTACCCAAAGATGAACTCAGAATCGTCAAAATAACGATTCAATGTGAAGGTTCAAGGATGAAGAAGAACCGAAAAGAATTTAAGATGATTCACCAACTTCTCTCTCACTTTCTCTCTCTCTTTTCCTTTTCTCTTTCTTAGGTAGGGTTAGGAAATTCGTATGGAAAAGAGAGCTAGGGTTTTAAGGACTATAAATAGGCCTAACATTGATGAAAATAACCCTAGGGTCAAGGTATACTTAGGGTATAACCAAAACCAGCCTCTCACGATCCAACGAAGCACTTCTGGTGGGCCTATTACCATGAAAGGTCGGACTTAAGCTCACTGACCATGGATCTAGGTCAAGCTGAGTTTTCGTACCAACCGGATCTTCAGATCAGCCGTGGTGGACCACACTCAATTCAACGGTCATAAAATCTCGATCAGGTCTACAAGCATAAGGACATGCCTGGGCCACCTTTCCTGATCAGAGGGTGAAATTGGGTCAGAATCCAACGGTCAGATAGCTTAAAATCGTCACGCAAGAGACACGACTCAGATTTCATAAAAGCTTATTAAATTTCTAACCGTTCTCACACTCTTCACTCCGAACTCAATCAAATCGACCCAGAACATCACATGGACTTGATTTTTGAGGTGTTGACCAAGTCCAACATGGTGTCCGCAACAGCCTAAGATCATCGCTATCGGACTTCCGACGCGCGGTCCAGGTCCGATCCAGAACTTCCAAAAAATTTTCCAGAACAACTGGATTTAGCGATGGATCCCAGATTTCAGAGTAACATAGTGCTAACTAATCTACAGGTTTTGAGTCATTCAGATACAATTTAAAGTAATTAATGTAGATTTTACAAGCAATCGAGTATAGCGCTACTTACCCCAAAAACAACTACTAAGGAAAGATAGCACAAAATTTCCAGGGTCATTACAACCCGTGATTCTATACGCTTGCTTGAAACCACTTTCTCTTTACAGTATTCAGTTTGTTCACCAGCATATTCCATGACGAAGCCTTTCGTAGTGAAGTAGAAAACTGTTTTCTTCTGAACGATTGCCATTGATTGGTTAGTTGTCCTTCAAGGTGCCAAACAATTGTGATTATCTTTCGTGTAGTTCTTAAGTTAATATTCAAGTGAATATGAGAAAAGTCCCCAGTGGAGTCGCCATTTTGGCGCCTTCAAGGCGCCAAACAGATGTGATTATCCTCTTTGTCTTCTTTTATTAATTATTAAGTGAATGAAATTTCTCAAATGAAATGCATTTGTTTCTTATTCGAAACAAGCTAATGAAGCATGGGACTTGTTGGAAACAAATCATGAGGGAACCAGCACAGTAAAAAGATCCAAATGTAACTCCTAAAATTATAGTTTGAAAGTCTCAGAATGGAAGAGCATGAGACCTTCATGGAGTTCTTCACAAAACTGAACATCATCTGCAACTCCATGGGTGGATTAGGAGAAAAGTTCCAGTCCAAAAAATCAGTAGGAAAATTCTGAGATCCTTACCGGACCGATTCAACTCGAAAGTTACAACCATTGAAGAATGTAGAAACATGGATGAGATGAAAGTAGAAGAACTAGTAGGTTCCCTACAAACATTTGAACTACACTTTAAGCAAACTTCTAAACCCAAAAATAATATCCTCAAAACCTCAAAGCACATAACTAATGAGGAAGAGGAAAGTGAAAAGGATAATAAGGATGAGGAAGTAGCTCTCTTGGCTCAAAGGTTCAAAAGATTCTTCAACAAAAATCGTGGTTGGCCCTACAGAGGCAAACAGATGGACAACAAGCACAATATAGGCAAACGTTCCAAAAATTCCATAGCACCTCAGTGTTACAACTATAGGAAATTTGGAAAATTTTCCACTGAATGCCCCAATAGAAAAACCAAAGGAAAAGCCATGGCCGCCAGCATGGATAACACTAAAGATTCAAACTCTAACCTCATTGGTTCAGAAAGTGATGGAGACCAAAATTCCTTGAAAATACTCATGGCCTCCACATCTACAAACATTCCAGTGATACTTGAGGAAATTAATGAACCTCGAATCGAAGAGACATTTCCTTCAGATGATGAGAAAGAAGAAGAAGAGGAAGAGAAGAATAAATTACAGGATGCCTATAATCAACTTTATACACATAGCATCCATATCCTTAAAAGACTTGGGATGAATGAAACTAAAAATAAATTGCTACAAATGGATCTAGATAAAACTTCAGAAATCAATACTCACATGATCAATGATCTTTAGCAATACCACTCTGAAAATGATAAGCTGGAAAGAATCAATTTATCCCTCAAATCTGAATCCTTAAAACTGACTAAACAGATTGAACTATTGGAAGATAAAAATATGCATCTTAAGAATGAGAACCGCACACTTAGGTTTGATGCAGAACAATCTAGGGAGTCTATTGAGCTGAATTACAAATTCTCCCAGAGTAGTGAAAAGTTAGAAAAACTCTTAGGGATGGGAAGACCTAGGAAAGACAAGAGTGGATTGGGATATGAAAAATTCAAACCACGTTCCAAAAATGCAGCACTAATGATTGAGAAATTAGCTGCATCAGGGAGTAAAACAAAAGCTACTTCTATCTGTCATTCATGTGGAGAGTCAAGCCATTTTAAATTTGAATGTATTGCTCCTAGATGGACTCAATCTAATTCCAGTCCGAATCATATGGGTAGTACAAAATACCAAGAGTCCACTAAATAATGTAGCAAGAGGTAAATCACATCCATCTCCACCCAGAATGACTAAGAGAATGGAGGAGCTATTGAATCAAGTGGCTAAACTAAATCAGAAAACAAATGATTTAATGAAACAAGGAAAAATGATTCAGTTACCTAATGTACACAAACAAGTTCCTGACAAAGTAAAGGGAACATTCTCAAGGAAATCTGTCACAACATGGGTAGTGAAGAAAAGAAAATTTGTCTTGTTACTCACTCAAATCATATAACAAGCAATAGTACTAAGTGGTACGTAGACAACATGTGCTCAAGACATGTCACGGGTGACAAATCTCCTCTCAAATTACTCAAATCTTAATGATGGGATAGTCACTTATGGTGATGGAAACACCACTGAGGTAGTAGGGCATGGAACCATAGAAGGAATAAAGATGCTAAAAAATGAGAATGCTTTTTGCATAAAAGGACTGACTCATAATCTTTTAAGCATCTCTCAAATATGTGACAACAAGCATGTGGTTACTTTTGACAAGCTAAAGTGCAAGATCCTGGACTTATCAGGAAAACCATTTATGAAGGGTCTTTGCACCACTGACCACTGTTATGTCATCAAAGGCAATGGTTACAATTGAGCATAGAAAACAAGTCCAGGTCATGGCATCTAGACCTGGATGGATGTGTGAAATGATGCATCCTTGGTAATTATCATGATATATCTGAGAGTTCTATACCTCAAAATCTCTTTTTGTGTATAAATATGGCTGATGTTTATAATTTTGTATCACAACTTTTTGTATAAATTTTGCTGAGTATACAAGCTGATAAGAATATACTTTGTGATATGCATGTCTGTATGACTATCAAAATCTAATGATAAAAAGTCATATTCATCTCCTCAATAAATGAGTCGTCAAATCGAATGACCTGTCTATATCATCGAGAACTCATCGATATCATCAGTGGCTTCTCAGAATCAGAAATGTCAGACTAAATGATCTGTTATTGAACTCCTTCTCGATAACATTGAATGAGGCATATCGATATCATCAAACACAAACTCGATAATATCGAAGGTCACCACCCGATAAAAAGTAAGTGAGCGGGAAAAATCTATTTTTATCTTCTCTCTTAATTGTTCATCTTCTCTGGTCATTTTTCCCTCTTTTGTCAACTGCAAGCAGTCTAGGGTAGCTCTAATCAGGTAATTTCTTACACATTCTCTTGATCCCTAAAGGTCTACTCTAGTATTTTGGGTCATTCTAGATTTATTGACTGATTTCAGTTGGGAAATCTCTTAGTGGAGCTCATAGCCTTCAATCTCTTGTCAAAATCCTTTCCATTGTCATTTTTTATTATTATCTTTGTCCAAATGAGTAAAGACAAAGGGAAAGCACCTGTGATTGGGGAATCCTCCAGACCCACCAAGCAAAAAACTCTAGCCCTAAAGAATAGGGCTAAGGCACCAGTACACACCAACGGAGCAGACAAATGATGCGTGGTGAGGCTCCTGCTACTGCACCAGCATCCCCACATGCTGTTGTAGGCCCTCCACCTCATATTCTTGAAAAATACATAGGAAGGCGCCTAATGCATGAACGTAAGGTTGACAAGGAGTGCATCCAACCCTTCAATTTGGAAACCCTGTTGGATGCGATCGACTAGCTGCCCCTTCTTGATTTCAGTGTCCATGTCATGATGAGAGGACCTATCATTTTCTTGCATATTGTCATTCTCCAGTCCTAGATCCATCATCCATTACTTTCATTATTGGGGATGATAGCATTGACATTACTGCGGAATCCATTGCTAGCATTTTCGGTCTTACCCTGTCTCCATTTGGCTTATCTAACCTTGATCTTGAGAACCCAATCACTTGCACTACAATCATAAAATTCCTATGCCAGGATAGAGATATCCCATGGTACCAAGGGAATTCATTGAAAGCCAAATATATGAATCCTAAGTACCGAGTCCTACATGGGATATTCTGCTCCAACGTTTACCCTCAAGGACCAAATCGAGCAGATCTTATCGGGTTCATGGTCATGGTCATGTACTGTATTACAACTGGTTTCAAGTTGTGTTTGCCTACTTTGATTCTTCACCAGTTGGCAAGTGTCATTTACACGTCTAGAGAAGTCCATCTGCCTTTTCCTCATATCATTCATGTGTTATGTGATACATTCAGTCTTCCTATGACAGATGATCTTAAACGTCCACCAATGATACAACTTTCATCAAGATAGGGCCGGAACGACACTGCATGGATTGAATCAAATAGAGGCCAAGATGGAAAGGCATGATGCACGATTCTCGGCATTAAAGAACATAGTGTCTGGAGTGTAGCACACGGTCCAGCAGCTCATTGATCTGCTGACGTACCGTCGAGATGACATGGCACCATCCTCCTCGGCACCAACACCATAGAGTCGATAATTCTCCTGCCATCACATACACCGATTACTCGTCTACACGTTAAGGCATAGATATCTTTTTGAATGCCCTACAGTCTTGTGTGTGTATGTGGTGGCTAGCTAACATGGATAGTCTAACAAGTTCTTTTTTTGGTTGTTACTTGTTGTGGTTTATAGATATCCTTTGCATGAGGAAAATACTTGTATTTTGATATGCCCATGGTTGGGCTGGATATTTGGTTGGGTTGTTTTGCGATGGGTGTTTAAATTCTGCTAAGGTTGGGCAGTTTTTATATTTTGATGGTTGATCGATAATATATATATATATATATATATATATTTGATACTTATCCTCTACCAAGTTTAGATGTTTACAACATTTTCTGATAATGAGGCTTGTTCTTATGCAAATTACTCTCTGCCCATAAATGTTGTGAACTAATTTATGATTTTTAGTAATGTTGTTATCTGTTTTTGAAATCACAGCTTTCCTTTAGCCCTGATTTTCCCCTTTCTTTATGCTTTAACTTCAGTCAATTAATATTGATATATTGCCCTTTGCCAATGACTGACAAAAAGGGGGGAGAACAAATCCCACCATAGAGAAAATCATGTGTATTTATGTATGAATGGTGGTACAGGTGTTAGGGGGAGTAGCTGCAAGAAGATAGGGGGAGCAGCTACTACTGAATGTTACAATCTTGTGTGTGAACTCAAATAGCATATTTGTAAAATTGGGTAAAGTTCTTATACACACAATTTAGGGTGTTGGTCTAGGTATTATTCTAGGATTTCAGGTTTTTTGTCATGTAATTGACAAAGGGAGAGATTGAAAGTACATTGGTTTGTCAATTGGGGTGAGTGTTGAGTCAGCAAGTCAAGTGAGCCACATAGGAAGATGATTCAAGCGTCTGCCTCAATTGGATCTGTGCTCTGAACTCGTCAAAGTTAAACTTAGCCTCACATCCCATGTCCTAAAATACCCAGGTATATAAAACCCTTAAAAATGGATAGAAAAACATAAGGTTTAAAGTATGAAAACTATTTTGCAAATCGGTTTAAAGTATGAAAACTACTTTACAAATCAGGAAAATCTCTAAGTTTTAAGCTTTCATCGATATATCGAGATCACCTCGAGGAGATCGTACACTAGTTATCGATGTCCTCGGAATACAATCGATATCATTGAATTGAGGACTACTTGTGTCTAGGAACTAACTTGATCTCTGGATAAAATTATCGATGAATCGATGGAACAATCAATATCATTGACATTCAAATTCTGAGATCATCGAGACGACTCGATATAATCGAATTCTGGTCTATTTGTGTCCAGCAAGCTTCTAAGGTAAATTATACATTTATCGATGACTCGAAGGAAGCCTCGATATCCTTAAAATTCAAACTCCGATGATATTAATGGACATTCAATCTTATCGATTTCAGACCAAACTATCTAGTAAGCTTTTTAGGAAAATCCTCTTTAGATGACTCGAGGAATCGAGACTCCCTTGATAATATCGATATTCAAATATCGATCATATCGAATCTAGGTCGATATCATCAAATTCAGAAAATGGAGTGTCCAACAAGCCTACAAAAAATCTTCTATAAAAGATTGATGAATCGAACTAGGTATTGATGTCATCAACATTTGAAATCTGATGACATCATGGGAGGTTCAATAATATCGAAGTCAATTGTCTCACCCTTTAGCCTGCTCTCCTATTTTTCATTATCGAGGAATCGAACCGTGGGTCGATGAAATCGGAGTTCGAAATTTGATGACATCGAAGCATGTTCGATATGATCAAGCTGTGTATAAGAGATTCAATTGTGATTATCAGAAGAGTTCATATCATCGATCTGTCCCTCGATGTCTTCGAAAGTATATGTTCGATGATATCGAAGATGGCTTGATGATATCGAACTCTGTGAAAAATTTGATTATTTTATTACCGTTGGATCTCTTTGTTTATTTAAGGAGCACTTGCTATTGGTTGCTGCAGTGAGAAAAATAGAAAGAGCCTTGAGAGAGTCCTGCATACTATTTACCACCTTAATGGAAAATCATTGAGCTGGGATACCTTGAATACTTAAATGCTTGGAATCACTCCATCTCTAAAATAGGAAAACATTTAATAGAGTACGATTCCAACATAACCTTAACCCAACCCATCGCCTTACATTGGAGCATCAAAAGTGTTACGGATCAAGGAAGCTGAAGATTCTTTGTCATCAAAGGAGGAGATCTTCATCAATGTGCTTAATGGGGCTCATCTACTTATCTGTATGTCATTAGAGTCCAAGGACCCTGCTGATCATTCCTTTATGTAGGATTAGGTCACAGGTGATTCTTATCCCTTTCAAGTCCTCATAGGAGGCCTCTGACGGGAGAATACGTGTGGGTATTGTGTGTTGACCCTTACTCTTGTAGAGTATAAACTTAGGTCCTTAGTGTAGGTCCTTGGCTCGTGTGGCCTAAAACCTAGGTGTTGTGTGTTGACTTTTGCTCTTGTGTAAGGCATAAACTCAAGGTTCCTTGTGTGGATCCTTGGCCCGTGTGGCATAAAACCCTAGGTTCCTTATGTGTATCCTTTGCTTGTGTGTACAACATAAAACCCGAGTGTTGTGTGTTGACCCTTGCTCCTGTGTGGGGCATAAACTTGTGTCTCATGGAGACATGTCTAGGGTCATTGTGTAGGTCGTAGAGTTAATCTTATGTAGGTTATGAAGGTTAAAGGTGAACCTGATTTAAAACCTAATGAGATTCGGTACACTCAAGGGTTAAGTGCGTTCGCCGAAAGTGCAGTAGGCACGTAGCTGAACCACTATAAACGACCGTGTTTGAGATTGATATTTTTACCTTACTATTTGTGTTTACTTTGAATGTTCTCATAAAGCATGCTCACATGATTATTTAGAACTAATAAGAATCACATCCCACACACACACATAGTCGTATCTTTCATTCATCATAGACTAAGCTTGCATATTATTTAAATACTGAATAGTCTTATGATTGGATCCTCTATTTGGCTTGGAGCCATTGAAGTTAAATTGGGGTCATCTTGATTGGAGTCTGTTAAATCAGGATTATGATAATAGGATTTTAAATTAGCATAAAATCTTTATAAAGTCCTATTCACCCCCAGCTAGGACACTTTGACCTATTCCCACTTCTACTAAGAGGTCTTTACCACAATTTTAATATCTACCGAGGGTTTATATCTAATGTTAAGGTGAGAGATTCCTTTAAGCTTATATTAATTTGAGTTTGTATGATTTATTCTATTCCCTCACATGCTTTGAATTCTCCCTTCAAATATTTAATTTACCATCACTAATTATTTATCCCTTAGGAATAATGGTTAAGGTGTGATGTTAATTATACATGACCTTTTTTTAATTTATGTGAGGGTTTTTCCTTTAAGCTTATCCTAATTTAAGTTGATATGAATTATCTTACCTTTTACCTGTTCTCATGTTACTATGATTCTCTCTCTGCAATTGTTTAATTTACCATCAACAATTATTTACCCTTTCAGATTATGTTATGATGTTAATTATGAGTGATCTTCATTATTTTTAAGTGGGGCGATGGATATAAGCCTTACCCTAGACTTTACCAACTTTGTTGAGTTAGCCCTTACTACTCTTCTCCTTATTGAGTTGGCCATTGCCACTCTTCTCCTTATTAAGTTGGCCATTGCCACTCTCTTTTTTATTGAGTTAGCCATTGCTACTCTCCTCCTTGTTGAGTTAGCCATTGTCACTCTCCTCTTCGTTAAGTTAGCCATTACTTCTCATCATCTTTATTATGTTAGCCTTGTGCTATTTATCTTTATGGCTTGGGCATGTGTCTTGGAATTCCAAAGCTCCCATGATTCAATGGATTTCTCTCTTTGGTACAAGTACTATGTTGGAAATCCCACTTCTAACGATCAAATAAATATCGTGGACGTAATGGGTTTTCGGTAGCGTCCCTGGGGTGACACATAATTCCATGTATCATGGGTAGTGGTGCACAAATCAATGTAAGTAATTTGTAATGCTTGTTACATCACCTTTGAGATTGGATGTCATAAATAATCACTCTATAAACAAATTGTGTCACGTAATTCTTACAATCATATGTTGCGTTGTCTTGGGATAACCACGTAAATTCATGTTAAATGTGGGACACACCGGTGAGGCATGCATCTCATGTATGTTGCTTGTGTATATTGATATCTCTCGTAGTTGTGGAGTACGGGATGTATCAAAACCCTTACATTACTTTCATAAATTTCTTAAATTATTATTAATCTTAAGGATAACTATCACTATGAGTAGGGTGTTGACCGTCTTTAATCATGTAGATAATACAGGAGATGTACAGATAGAAGACTTAGAGAACCATCCCTCTATGGAAGATTATATTGAAAGAATAAGAAGATAGTTTTATGATTTAGTTTTATACATCTACTGCAAACTCGATAAATGTAATAAGCTCCCAGTGAGAGGGCATTTGATTATTTACTGAATTCTTTTATTATGATGAAATAATCAATACAGTCGATTTTATTCTCATAAATGTTACCTTCATGAATGTATCTAGACAATTTTTAAAATATACAATTTATATATTATTAACACCTGATTTTCTCGAGCACGAGTATAAACTTTGGCAGTGAAAATTTGGGATGTTATAGTTGGTATCAGAGCATAAGGATGAGATTAACTGGGCTTGTGGGCATAGACCATCATAAACTTTACATGGCTAGGATTGAATCATGAATTAGATACCTATGCTTAGGAATATTTCCCAAAGAAATTATGAAGTTGAGGAATTAGAAACACATATTCAGGTTCCCCATTAGGCCTACTAAATGTGGAATTTAGAAACTGTAAATCTAGTTACCCTCCAAAATTTCAAATAAACTTTTTTTGAACTAAAATTCATCCTTAAATGGAGTCACAATCAAGAATAATAAGTCTCTCATATGGAAATAGAGATTTTCTAATTTCCCCATATTTTTTTACTATTTCATTGAAATTCTTACATGCTGCGAAATATCCACTAATTATAGTAATTAGAGAATCATAAAATTTTAAAACTTTTATAGTAGGTCACTTAGGTCCCCAAATATCTTCTCCTAAATTTTTAACCCAATTGGATCTATAAATAATTCTATAAAAATCTAATAGTGTCAAAATTTGGTGAAAAATATTGTTGGACAACAAGTCTTTTCATCTTACAGGGATGAAAGACCCATCAAACTGTAGAATCTTACTTCGAAAAGTTTTTTAGAGTCTTAGGAATAAGTCAACGACTTAGCTTTAAAATTTCAGATAAATCAGATATATGATTTAGAATTTAAAATTATGTAAGTGATAGGCTGTTAATATAAAATGATTTTGGGAATTTACAACTATTCATATAAACAATAACACTAAAGCTTAAGTTCAACATAGGATGGACTAGTGGGGCTTACCCTTTATGAAACCTAGGGTATTTTTATGTTTTAAAAAAGTACATGATATTTCTTAAGGATTTAGAATGATCGGGACCATGGATTTATAGAATTATATTCGAGCAAGTTATAAGCAATTTGATCCGAGTACCAAATCCCGAGTATTTACCAATGAACTCAATGCTCTGATCAAGAAGAAGTTCAAAACTCACCCAAAATAGATAATACCAAAGAACTCACCGCCTTGGCCAAGCAAGAGTTTAATGTGTCAAGATTAGTCATACTATAACCGTTTTTCGTGTTGTCCCGAAACACTAAGAACAAAACAAAATAAAAATAAAGAAACTTTACTCTCGATAGTGGGGGAACTAATGTGTGAAATACTATAAAGTTAAATACATAAATAAAATAATTATATGTATATAAATCTCGGGGTCAATATTTTCATTCAAGGGGGTTAGATTGTAGTGTCTCAATTTCATATAGCCAATTATATGCACACAAAGACATATATATCCACCTCATGAGCAATATAGTGAAAAAAATTAAACCAAATGAATCAGTGTAAATAGTACAAATAACTAAATTTTGGGGATAAAATTTTACTTAAGGGGGGTAGATTGTAACACCCCAAACTTTTCAATACCCGAGTATTGAAAGTTTTCGAATGTTACCATAAAATTTAACTTATTATGTACATGTGTACGATAACAATCTAGCTATCCTAACCTTACATCTATTCTCCTACACGAATCTGATCATTGGGATTAATCTTCATCCATAGATCAAGTCATTTGACCAATGATTTTGAGATAAGATTATCATATACCCAAGTATTCCCACTTGTCCATCATAACCAACCATTCAGTCAACTATCAACTGATGGTAAAGATATCTGACCGTCCACTTTAAGTTTGGACCACCCGATCATAGTAAACTAATTACTTGATATTTGCATCTACTCGTACGCATATGAAATTGAAATTCTGATCCATTCATCTTGTTCACCACCTAGAAATATACTTAACCCACCATCAGAACTATAATCTAAGAAATGTAAATATGTGAACAAGTCACTTAAATCTAATGATATACATGTTCTACCTCTTCATCACTCTAAAAACCCACATGTGTACACCCGTTTATAAAACTAACCATACTACCACATACAAACATGACTAGATTACTAACAATTGAGTTTTTCTATTTTAAACATGTCATCTCAACATCCATTGTGTGGTTTGATATATGTACATTCCCTAATTAATTTGGTGAATAAATCTTTATTCACAATGATTTAGATATAAGTCCTTTTGTAAGAATTACTCAGAAACATTCCTATAACCATGTAGAACCATTAGATTTCTGAAAACTCTCATATCAACAATAATTATGAAAATGCCATTAACCTGGACCCCTGAATTCTATATCACACATGTTCCGCTTGATGTGAAATTTTATACCATGCTTATGTATCATAAATTAACTATACATGTCAAATTTTGGCCCTTGGATCATTGTGAAAGTGACCTAATTAATCAATCAGTCCCTTAACCGTTATTTTGGTATCCATTGAGTGAAGAAACCTCGTGAATAGTCGTAGTAGGATACTTACCTTCATATGAACAACTTGGATTTCCCATAATATGGATCGAGTGCAAAAATGAAGACCCCACTTTGGTATGCTTTTCCTTAGGCACGAAATTATCCTTTCAAGGCCTATCAACTCCTTATAAATTTGTATCTTCCGATTTAACCACTTCCTTTTGTCCATCGTAACTCAAATTTAGAATCCTTTAATGTCATATGACTATGAAGTTATACAAAATTTAGACCCTGATCTATGATCCCACACCATTGAACGCTGAAGTTATTTCCTTTATTTTGATACAAAAGGTGTTATTTTAGATCTAGGCCTTTTTCAACATCAATCAACCACCAAATGTTATCCAACCATTTGCCTATCCTGACTACACATTTTCTCCAAATTGGGCCATAATCATTAAGTGTGGACCGTTAATTGAGATCAAGTTCATTTTGGTACCTGTTAGGAGAATTTTCAAGATTGGTCAATCTAAATTTCGGATCATCAAGAAAATCATATACCCCAGCTCTATTCGACGACTCTGGCACAATGGATGAATTATATTTAAAGAAAGATCATCAGAAAAGGAAAAATTAGATAAACTTAATCCAAGTGAGATGAGAAACACTCTCCTTACACACCCACTCCCTTTTAAGAAGAGGGCGTGCGTTCCCCGCTCCTCTCACACGCCTATCTCTTAAACGTCCAAGGAGAAAGAGAGAGTAAGAGAAAGAGAAGCCTAAACGTCCATTATCCTCTTTCTCATCCAAACATTTGGTATCCCTCTAGCTCAAGCGATATCGTGATTCATGTAGAAGTTTTCCTACATGGATATCTACTTAGGGTTTAGATTTAAGGCTAAGGTGAGGGATTCCTTTAAGCTCATATTAATTTGAGTTGGTATGATTTATTATATTCCCTCACATGCTTTGAATCCTCCCTGCAAATATTTATTTTACCACTACCAATTATTTATCCTTTGGGAATAATGGTTAATGTGTGATGTTAATTATACATGACCTTTCCAAATTTATGTGAGGATTTTTCTTTAAGCTTACTTTAATTTAAGTTGATATGAATTATCTTGCATTTTACTTGTTCACATGTTTCTATGATTCTCTCTCTGCAGTTATTTAATTTACCATCAATGATTATTTACCTTTTGGGATTATGTTATGTAATGACCTAGAAAATTTTGTGCCAAGACCCGAGTACTACCTCTATTTTCCTTAGAAGCTATTTGTGGGTTAATTAGCGTTAAACTCGATTGCTTGTGAAATTAGCATCAATCACTTTAAATTTGATCTGCAGGACTCAAAACTTGTAGAATAGTTAGTGCTATGTTACTCTGAAATTTGGGATTCAACGCTAAATCAAATTGCTCTTAGAAATTTTTAGAAGCTTTGGATCGGACCTGGACTGCGCGTTGAAAGTCCGATAGCGATGATCTTAGACATTTATGGTCACCATGTTGGACTTGACCATCACCTCAAAAATCAAGTCCAGATGATGTCCTGGGTCAATTTGATTGAGTCCGGAGTGAAGAGTGTGAGAATGGTGAGAAATTAAATGTGATTTTATGAAATCTGAGTTGTGTCGCTTGCGTGATGATTTTAAACAATCTGACTGTTGGATTCTGACCCAATTTCACCCTCGGATCAGGGAAGATGGCCCAGGATTGTCATAGTGCTTATGGACCTGATCGAGTTTCGGTGACCATTGAATTGAGTGTGGTCCGCCACAGCTGATCTGTAAATTCGATCGGTACGAAAACTCAGCCTGACCTAGATCCATGGTCAGCTTAAGTCCGACCGCACATGGAGAAAGGACCACCAGAAGTGTTTCGTTGGATCGAGAGAGGCCTGTTTTGGTTATAACCTAAGTATACCTTGGCCCTGGGGTTATTTTCATCAATGTTAGGCCTATATATAGACCTTAAAACCCTCACTCTCTTTTCCATACGAATTTTCTAACCCTAGCTAAGGAAGAGAGAGGAAAAGAGAGAAAGTGAGAGAGAAGTTGGTGAATCATCTTAGATTCTTTCCTATTATTCTACATCCTTAAACCATCACTTTTGAATAGTTATTCCGGCAATTCTGAGTTCATCCTTGGGTAAGTTAACCTAACCCTAATCTTTTTTAGAGCTTAGAATAGTTTGTGTTGTTGTAGCTCATTTCTATTCTTGCTTTAGGTTATCTTGTCGCCGTTGACGAAGACATATCGTCTGAATCAGTTCGGTGTTCTTTTCTGGTTTAAGGTGCGGACTTTAATCGTATATGTTATGGTTTTCAAGGCTTTCAATGCCAGTTAATGGTTTATTCTTGTTATGGGTGTAATTTCACATGACAAATGCTAGGTTTATTTTACGTTCTTGATATGCATGTGTTATATTGAGATTTGTGTATTCTATGTAGATGTAGGAAGTACCGTATACGTATAAAATATGAACATGTGTTTGTCATGATTATTTGTCATGTACTTGTGCTAATTGTATGTGTGTCAACTCCTTGGCAAAAGGAATTGTCCACATGCGTGTATTCTAACATACGTCATGTATGTTGCACTATGTATTCTAAGTGTTTGTAGAAATGTCTGAATGGTTTAAAGTGCAATATATTATCCTAATTGCGGGCGTTGAGAAGCAATTCTCAACTCTCCTATAGGTGTGTATGTTTTCCTACATGCAAGTCACATTCTTTGTTGTTTAACTTCAAGTATTACTTATGTTGAAACCCATGTTAAGTTGATATGCTTCAAATGCTAACATGCTACATGATGTGAATTGTTGTTCCATTACTATTCTAAATTGTTGATATGCATATCTGTTGTAGTGGAATATATTTGGGACTAGGAAATAGTCCAGGAAATCAGTAATCGGCCTTAAGTTCGTGGCTGAGGTTGCTTTCGCCACGAAGGACGTGATTTGACGAACCGGAGTCGTATTAGAGTTTTTGGCAGTGGTTTGGCCACACGGAGTGTTTACGCACTCTATGTCGTTCAAGCCAACGTGTGCTCGTGCTAGTCGAGTTCGTCAAGTAACCCGATTGTCCGATGTATGTTCACCATGTATGGACACTATTGTTTGAATCTAGGGTACCAAACTTACCGATGAAATCCCGTTAACCGTTATACCTTGATCCGCTAAGACTCATGAGCCGGACATGGTGGTATGGGACATCGTGGTCGAGCTGTCGGCCTACGCTGGGGTGACAAGCCTCTCCGCAGTGACCAGTGAGCAACCAAACTCGTGAGCCGATTATAGTGGTATGAGACACTATATTCGTGCTGTCAGCCTACATTGATTGGTGACGAGCCCTTTGTAGTGACCTCGAGCATACCTGGATACCGCATTGAGGTGACAAGCCTTATTATAGTAACGAAGGTATGATAGGCATGCATTGATTGCTGACGAGCCCTTTACAGCGACCTAAAACCATATGATCATATGAGATGATCTAGGACTGATGACCCTAGAATGGATCACTATGTGGAAATTGATATGAGCACTATGTGAAAATTGATATGAGTAAGGTACCTTAGCTTCCCAATCCGGCTGTATGAAAAGGACTAATAACAACTTGGTAATCATGTTCATACACCACATTGCATGTGCCTAGAAGAGGTGGAGCACTTGAGGATGGTTGTCATGCGTAACGTAAGATGAAGACGCTGAGGGTGTACAGGCGAGGGCATGCATCATTCTACATACATCCTTGCACTAACAAGAGTAATTAGGATATGTTTGATTGTTCTGCTTTATCATTACTGCTTGAGTGAATTGATAACATGTTAACCTTTGCTTTATTGTTCCACTGAGTTGATCACTCACTCCCACGTTCTGGGACGGTGCTTAAACACCAACCAGACTCTGTCTTAGATGCAGATGTTGATGCGACTCCTGAGGCAGAGCTGGAGTTCGAGGATGATGAGGCCACATTTTCTTTTATGCAGTTCTCAGGTGAGTTAATGTGAGCCATGTCCTGATGCGTAGGAATTCTGGATTTTCTTTTGGAATAGATAATGTCTTTTAATGCTTGTATTTTGATAGCAACACTTGTATTATGACCTGGTATGTATTCGGACTTCAGGGATTTACACATGTACACTTATGTTTTTATAAGTCTTCTGCTTGCGTTTCTCACTCATCCTTGAATTATGTTTGCAGTTTGGCTTAATCTATTCCATGTTTTATGTACTCATACAGACAACATACATCCATCACTAAATATGTTGCATAAGTGATGTTTTGAAACTCGGGAGCTGAGTTATGCTCGACCCCCGAATTTCAGGGCATTACAAGTTGGTATTAGAGCATGGATTGGATTAAATCGGACCTGGGTTATGGTCACACATCGTATGCTGTCGCTACCTTAGTGTATTTGGGTGTGAGCTTATCGTAGAATTGGTGTTTGTGTCCCGTTGCTTCTATCGGCGAAAGTTTACTGAAAATGATCGCCGAGATCGAGTCTGTGCGCACTCCTAATCACACACAGCGACCCAAAATCTCTTCTAGACCATCTATTAATAAGTCTAGATGGTTTATCTTCCCATCTCAACCCTTCAATTGTCAGTAAACCTCTGTTTGTATCAGATTTTAACCTGAGTGGCCCGATAGGCATCGAATCAAGCAATGGGGCTGATCGAGGCATTTTCAGGGGGACCCATGGGAGGACCCACCTCATTTTCAAGTTTAGGGGCCAGGAGGACCTCACCCAAATGGTGAGTCATCACTGGACTGTCCAGAGACCGGCGATGACCTCGCCGGTTTGGCGAGCCCTCGCCGCCCAGCGGGCAGGCCGGCTCGGGCCGACGACTTTGGGGCGTAGTATGGCCCACTCCTCTAAGGTTGCTCGGTATTAGGTCTTTCTAAACCCTACTTCCTTCACAAAACACCCTCCCAAGCTCTCCTTTTCTCCAAGTTTCCCTCAAAACTCCACCAAATCTCTCCCCAATCTCCTTCTTCTTCCATTTTCGTGCACACCCAACTAACCCATCTCAAAGCTCCACCCCCATTGCTGATTTCACTCTCTTTTCTTCTCATTTGAGCTCTCAAATCCTTCTTTAGGATCTTAAGTGTGTGGAAGCTTCACCATTCTTCCCATTTCTCCTTTTTCTCTCATTTTCCATGGCCCTCTTTGAGTTTATCACGACCATATTTTCCATCTCCACCTTTCTTTCTTTGATGGGGAAGAAGAGAGCACCCGTAGATGAAGCCGGGCCTAGCCGCCCAACCCGTGTACGGAGGCCGAGAGGTGCCGCCGCGAGCACGACTGCCACCCGTGAGTTTCAGACCAAGCGGGACCTTGATCCTCAAGCACCCATTGGAAGAACCTTGTTGGCGGAGCTATCTCATGGAGTCTATGAAGGCCGTAGGGTCCTTTTTGAGGCTCATGTAGATCCGCAGCTATTTGGCGAGTTTCTGTTGTTGGAACGCCTGGAAGGGGCCGGTTGGTGTCCCTTGTTTGAGGGCGAGTATCGCGCCAATGCTAGCACTGTTCTAGCTTTTTATGCCAACATTCGTGATCCTTCGCTGGAGCCTCTGCAGTTCAAGATTCCTTGTGGAAGCGGTCGGGAGGCTACGGTCAACGTCGCTTTGATATCCCGACTCTTGAATGTGCCGCTTGGTGAGGTGCATGCCAGTGAGAAGAATTTGAGTAGCATGCATGAGAGAGATCGCCGCACGTGGCTCCTGTGTGGTCGTCTGGTCGAATGACAGCCTAATAGAAGCCTTCTAGCTACCAACATGATGAACGACTTCCGCTTGCTTCACCACATGTGTACATTCAATGTATATCTAAGGTGGAGCAATCGCAGCGAGTGTACGCGCCTGATGGTAGATTTTCTATATCAGGTGGGGCAAGGAGAGAAGCTATGTGTGCCAACATACATCTTGTGTCAGATTATCCTTATCGCTCGTTCGAACAGGAGAACCGAATCGCTCCCATTTGGCCGACTCATTTGTAAGCTTGCACATGAGTTTGGCTATAGGCTTAGGGCAGAAAAGCCGGTACCTGTTCGCTACATTAATGAGACGACCTTAAATCAGATAGAAATTGGGCCTCATCGTCGACAAGCCTCAGAGAGTGAGGATGAGACAGAGAGCGATGAGGAAGAGAATTATGGTGAAGGTGGCTGAGATTGAAGAAGAAACAGAGTAGGACAAGGAAGAGGTTGAGGCATAGGATACGAGTGAGAGTTCTCCTCCTGTAGCACCAGAGCAGAGCGCAGATCAGGCTGCTAAGGATGCCCGTATCGCTTGGCTTGAGGAAGGTCAGGCTGTTCTACGCCAGGATATCATGGATCTTCAAGGCCTTCGGAAGCATAAGTTTAAGAAGGTGACTCAAACTCTGAAGTCTATCCTATGTTGTTTGTAGGATAAGGGTGCCCCGCCTCCATCTCCTGATTTCGATGAGTAGCTGTAGTTGTAGTCATCCTTTGCTTTGTTTTGTTGTTTGCCGTTGTTGGCATAGTTGTTGGTAATTGTTTGTTGTTTGAAGTTTTAGATGTTTAAGTTCACATGCTTTTTTTGTCGCGATTCATGTAATGCTGCACTTTCTTGTATTACGACAATTTTGTTAAATGAAATGCATGTTGTTTATCGTAGAAGTTGTGCTGTGAATGCTTTATGGCTGGATCGGTGTTTGAAAGCACACCTGTAGTTCAAGAGTTTGAAGTTGTGTTTGAGTCGATTCCTGGATTACCTCCTCAGCGCGAGATTGATTTTACTATCGATCTCATGCCTGGTGTGGCGCCCATTTCTTTGCCCACCTATCGTATGCCTCTGAGTGAAATAGAGGAATTGAGGAAGCAGATAGATGGTTTGTTGGATTTGGGCTTTATTCAGCCTAATGTGTCTCCTTGGGGAGCACCTGTCCTGTTTGTGAAGAAGAAGGTTCCTTGCGATTATGTATTGATTATCGCAGGTTGAATCTGGTGACTGTGAAGAATAAGTACCCTTTGCCTACGATTGATGATCTGTTTGATCAGTTGAAGGGGGCACGGTACTTTTCAAAGGTTGATCTACAGTCAGGGTATCATCAGTTGCGCGTCAAGAATGAGGATGTGCAGAAGACCGCTTTCAGGACTAGCTTTGGCCACTATGAGTTCCTTGTGATGTTGTTCGGTCTTACGAACGCACCAACCGTGTTCATGGATCTGATGAATAGGATATTTCAGCCATTCTTGTTCTGATTCGTCATTATCTTTATCGATGACATTTTGATATATTCTGCGAGTCGGGAAGAGCACGAGGAGCACTTAAGGGCGGTCTTGAATACTCTCAGGAAGAATCAGCTTTTCGCGCAGTTTAAGAAATGTGATTTCTGGAAAGAGGAAGTCAAGTTCTTCGGACATGTGGTGTCCAGGGAAGGGATAGTTGTCGATCTTGCTAAGGCAGCTGTAGTGCAAGACTGGAAGCAGCCTGGTTTAGTTACTGAGGTGAGGAGCTTTCTGGGTCTAGCAAGCTATTATCCACGCTTCATACGAGACTTCTCGAAGATAGCCAGATTGTTGTCGCAGGTGACACGGAAAGATTTGAAGTTTTCTTGGAATGAGAGGGCGGATGTAGCTTTTCAAGAGCTGAAGGACAAGTTGACGTCCGCCCCTGTGCTAGTATTGCCAGAGCAAGGGGTTAAGTAAATTATATATACTGATGCCTCTCACGTTGGCCTGGGTTGTGTCCTTATGTAGAAGGACAGGGTGATTGCTTATGCTTCGAGACAGTTGAGGAATCACGAAGAAAATTACCTTACACACGACCTAGAGTTGGCAGCTGTCATTTTCGCATTAAAGCTCTGGAGACATTACCTCCACGGAGAGGAGTTCGAGCTCTTTTGTGACCACAAGAGCCTTAAGTATATTTTCAAGCAGCGTGACTTGAATATGAGGCAGTGCCGATGGATGGAAACATTGAAAGACTTTAAGTTCGATATTTCTTACCATCCAGGCAAGGCGAATCTTGTGGCAGACGAGTTAAGTCGCAAGAAGGCTATAGAGTTTGCGGCTCCGCTAATTATAGCAAATGGGACATGTTGGAGTTTGTGCGAGACTTTGAGCAGAAGCTTACGGTGGAAGAGCCGTATGAGATTATCGCACACATTCGTGTACAGCCCCTCATTGACTAGAAGATCATCACAGCTCAGGCAGATGATGAGCTTTTAGGGAAGATGAGAAAGCAGGTTGGTATAGATGAGAACTCCAAGTGGAGTGTTAGTTCTGAAGGGGACCTACGTTTTCGTGGCCGGTTATGTGTCCCAGACATTCCTGACTTAAGACGGGAGGTTCTCGAGTCAGCCCATACTTATAAGCTTACGATGCATCCAGGTAGCACGAAGATGTATCAGGATATGAGAAGATCATATTGGTGGGACAACATGAAGGTTCATATTGCTGAGTTTGTATCTCATTGTCTCACATGCCAGCAGGTCAAGGCAGAGCATCGCCGACCTCCTTGGTTGCTTCAACCCATGCCCATAACAGAATGGAAGTGGGACTTCATCTCTATGGACTTTATTTCTAGGTTGCTGAGAACGAGGAAAGGACATGACTCTATTTGGGTGATCGTCGACCGATTGACGAAGTCGGCTCATTTCTTACCGATCAGAGTTACAAACTCTGCAGACGAGTTGGCTAGGTTGTACATCAAGGAGATTGTACGTCTGCATGGAGTTTCCTTGGAGATTGTGTCTGATAGAGACACGCGTTTCACATCTATCTTCTGGACTCGTATCTAGGAAGCGATGGGTGTGAAATTGAAGTTCAACACCGCATTTCATCCGTAGACAGATGGGCAGACAGAATGTGTGAATCAGGTTCTGGAAGACATGTTGCGAGCTTGTGTTTTGGATTTTAAGGATAGTTAGGATGATTGTCTTCCTTATGCAGAGTTCGCATATAATAATAGCTTTCAGGCGAGTATTGGCATGGCTCCCTATGAGGCGTTGTATGGTCGTCCGTGCAGAGCACCGCATTATTGGGCAGAAGTTGGCGAGCGTAGTTTGATTAGCCCGGAGTTGGTGCAGGCGACTTCAGAGAAATTTGGCATTATTTGACGTCGACTTCTGACAGCCCAGAGTAGGCAGAAGAGTTACGCTGATACGAGGCGGCGACCGCTTGAGTTTGAGGTTGGAGACCATGTATTTCTTAAGGTTTCCCCTATGAAGGGAGTTCTGCAGTTCGGTAAAAAGGGAAAGCTCACGCCGAGATTTATTGGTCCATTTCAAATTCTGGATAAAGTGGGAGCGGCAGCATACTGCCTTGCTTTGCCCACACCTCTTGCGGGCGTGCATAACGTATTTCATGTTTCTATGCTGAAGAAGTACGTTCCTGATCCTTCGCATATTATTAGTTGGGAGCAGGTGCAGTTGAGCGAGGATGCCACATATGTATTGCGACCGACGCATATTCTAGACAGGAAGGAGCATGTATTGTGTAGTAAGGTTATCCCTCTTGTGAAAGTTCTATAGACACATCATAGTGAGGAAGAGGCTACTTAGGAGATTAAAGCTGAGGTCAGAAAGAGCTACCCTTAGATCCTTGAGGAATATGAGAAGGTACGAATTTCGAGGATGAAATTTTCTTTAAGGGGGGTAGATTGTAATGACTCGGAAAATTTTGTGCCAAGACCCGAGTACTACCTTTATTTTCCTTAGAAGCTATTTGTGGGTTAATTAGCGCTAAACTCGATTGCTTGTGAAATTAGAATCAATCACTTTAAATTTGATCTGTAGGACTCAAAACTTGTAAAATAGTTAGCGCTATGTTACTCTGAAATTTGGGATTCAACGCTAAATCCAGTTGCTCTTGGGAATATTTAGAAGCTTTGGATCAGACCTGGACCACGCGTCGAAAGTTCGATAGCAATGATCTTAGACATTTATGGTCACCATTTTGGACTTGACCGTCACCTCAAAAATCAAGTCCAGATGATGTCCTGGGTCGATTTGATTGAGTCCGGAGTGTAGAGTGTGAGAATGGTGAAAAATTAAATGTGATTTTATAAAATCTGAATTGTGCCGTTTGCGCGACAATTTTAAGCAATCTGACCGTTGGATTCTGACCCAATTTCACCATCGGATCAGGGAAGATGGCCCAGGTATGTCATAATGCTTGTGGACCTGATCAAGTTTCGGTGACCGTTGAATTGAGTGTGGTCCGCCACGGCTGATCTGTAAATCCGATCGGTACGAAAACTCAGCCTGACCTAGATCCATGGTCAGTGAGCTTAAGTCTGACCGCACGTGGAAAAAAGACCACCAAAAGTGTTCCGTTGGATCGAGAGAGGCCTGTTTTGGTTATAACCTAAGTATACCTTGGCCCTGGGGTTATTTTCATCAATGTTAGGCCTATATATAGACCTTAAAACCCTCACTCTCTTTTCCATACGAATTTTCTAACCCTAGCTAAGGAAGAGAGGAAAAGAGAGAGAAAGTGAGAGAGAAGTTGGTGAATCATCTTAGATTCTTTCCTATTATTCTACATCCTTAAACCATCACTTTTGAATCGTTATTTCAGCGATTCTGAGTTCATCCTTGGGTAAGTTAACCTAACCCTAATCTATTTTAGAGCTTAGAATAGTTTATGTGTTGTTGTAGCTCATTTCTATTCTTGCTTTAGGTTATCTTGTCGCCGTTGATGAAGACATATCGTCTGAATCAGTTCGGTGTTCTTTTCTGGTTTAAGGTGCGGACTTTAATCGTATAGGTTATGGTTTTCAAGGCTTTCAATGCCAATTAATGGTTTATTCTTGTTATGGGTGTAATTTCACATGCCAAATGCTATGTTTATTTTGTGTTCCTAATATGCATGTTGTATATTGAGATTTGTGTATTCTATATATATGTAGGAAGTACCGTATATGTATAAAATATGAACATGTGTTTGCCATGATTATTTGTCGTGTACTTGTGCTAATTGTATGTGTGTCAACTCCTTGGCAAAAGGAATTGTCCAAATGCGTGTATTCCAACATACGTCATGTATGTTGCACTATGTATTCTAAGTGTTTGTTGAAATGTCTGAATGGTTTAAAGTGTAATATATTATCCTAATTGCGGGTGTTGAGAAGCAATTCTCAACTCTCCTATTGGTGTGTATGATTTTCTACATGTAAGTCACATTCTTTGTTGTTTAACTTCAAGTATTACTTATGTTGAAACCCATGTTAAGTTAATATGCTTCAAATACTCACATGCTACATGATGTGAATTGTCGTTCCATTACTATTCTAAATTGTTGATATGCATATCTGTTGTAGTGGAATGTATTTTGGACTAAGAAATAGTCCAGGAAATCGGTAATCGGCCCTGAGTTCGTGGCTGAGGTTGCTTTCGCCACGAAGGACGTGATTTGACGAACCCGAGTCGTATTAGAGTTATCGGCAGTGGTTTGTCCACACGGAGTGTTTGCGCACTCTATGTCATTCAACCCAACGTGCGCTCATGCTAGTCGAGTTCGTCAAGTAACCCGATTGTCCGATGTATGTTCACTATGTATGGACGCTATTGTTTGAATCTAGGGTACCAAACTTACCGATGAAATCCCATTAACCGTTGTACCTTGATCCGCTAAGACCCATGAGCCGGACATGGTGGTATGGGACACCGTGGTCGAGCTGTCGGCCTACGCTAGGGTGACGAGCCTCCCCGTAGTGATCAGTGAGCAACCAAACTCATGAGCCAATTATGGTGTTATGGGACACTATATTCGTGCTGTCGGCCTACATTGATTGGTGACGAGCCCTTTGTAGTGACCTCGAGCATACCTGGATACCACATTGAGGTGACGAGCCTTATTATAGTAACGAAGGTATGATAGGCGTGCATTGATTGGTGACGAGCCCTTTGCAGCGACCTAAAACCATATGATCGTATGAGATGATCTAGGACTGACGACCCTAAAATGGATCATTGTGTGGAAATTAATATGAGGAAGGTACCTTAGCTTCCCAATCCGGCTGTATGAAAAGGACTAATAACAACTTGGTAATCATGTTCATACACCGCATTGCATGTGCCTGGAAGAGGTGGAGCACTTGAGGACGGTTGTCATGCGTAACGTTAGATGAAGACGCTGAGGGTGTACAGGCGAGGGCATGCATCATTCTACATACATCCTTGCACTAACAAGAGTAATTAGGATATGTTTGATTGTTCTGCTTTATCATTACTACTTGATTGAATTGATAACATGTTAACCTTTGCTTTGTTGTTCCACTGAGTTGATCACTCACTCCCACGTTCTAGGACGGTGCTTAAACACTAACCAGACTTTGTCTTAGATGTAGATGTTGATGCGACCCCTGAGGCAGAGTAGGGGTTCGAGGATGATGAGGCCGCATTTTCTTTTATGGAGTTCTCAAGTGGGTTCATGTGAACCATGTCCTGATGCGCGGGAATTCTGAATTTTCTTTTGAAATAGATAATGTCTTTTAATGCTTGTATTTTGATAGCAATACTTGTATTATGACCTGGTATGTATTCGGACTTCAGGGATTTACACATGTACACTTATGTTTCTATAAGTCTTCCGCTTGCGTTTCTCACTCATCCCTGAATTATGTTTATAGTTTGGCTTAATCTATTCCATGTTTTATGTACTTATACAGACAACATACATCCATCACTAAATATGTTGCATTAGTGATGTTTTGAAACTCGGGAGCTGAGTTATGCTCGACCCCCGAATTTTAGGGCGTTACATGTAATGATGTTAATTATGAGTGATCTTAATTATTTTTATGTGGGGGGTGGATAGAATCATTGTCCTAGCCTTTACTAACCTTGTTGAGTTAGCCCTTGTTACTCTTCTCCTTATTGAGTTGGCCATTGCCACTCTCCTCCTTATTGAGTTGGCCATTACCACTCTCCTCTTTATTAAGTTAGCCATTGCTACTCTCCTCTATGTTGAGTTGGCCATTGCTACTCTCCTCTTTGTTGAATTAGCCATTGCTTTTCATCTTCTTTATTATGTTAACCTCGTGCTATTATCTTTATGGCTTGGGCATGTGTCTTAGAATTCCAAAGCTCCCATGATTCAATGGATTTCTCTCTTTAGTGAGAGTACTATGTTGGGAATCCCACTTCTAATGTTCAAATAAATATCGTGGACGTAATGCATTTTCGGTAAAGGCCCATGGGGCGACACGTAATTCCATGTATCATGGGTAGTAGTGCACAAATCGATGTAAGTAATTCATAATCATGTTACATCACCTCTAGGATGGGATGTCACAAATAGTCACTCTATGAACAAATCGTGTCACGTAATTCATCCAATTATGTGTTGTGTCGTCTTGGGATAACCTCGTAAGTCCATGTTAAACATGGGACACGCCGGTGAATCTTCATAGAATGGGATGTGGGGCGATTTGGATAACTTTAAATCATTTTCCACATTGTGGTGATCGTTAAGTGTAATAAACCGCATATACTTTGCTAAGCATGCATCTCGTGTAGGTTGCTTGCGCATATTAATACCTCTTATAGTTGTGGAGTACGAGACGTATCAGAACCCTTACATTACTTTCATGAATCTCTTGAATTATTGTTAATCTTAAAGGATTACCATCATTATGAGTAGGGTGTTGACCCTCTCCAATCGTACAGATGATGCAGGTGATGTACAGATAGAAGACTTAGAGGATCATCCCCCTATGGAAGATTATACTAAAGAATAAGAAGATAATTTTACGATTTAGTTTTATACTTCCGCTGCAAACTCGATAAATGTAATAAGCTCCCAGTGAGAGGGCATTTGATTATTTACTGAATTCTTTTACTCTGATGAAATAATCAATACAATTGATTTTATTCTCGCGAATGTTTCCTTCATGAATGTATCTGAATGTGATCTATATGAAAAAAATATGGTGGAATTTTTAAAACATCCAATTTATACATTATTAATACCCGATTTTCTCGAGCACGAGTATAAACTTTGGCCATGAAAATTTGGGATGTTACAATATATATATATATATATATATATATATATAAGAAAGGAAATTGAGACCTCCAGTCAGCTTCTTAGAACGGGGGACGGCCACTTGAGGGTGTGGAGTGGGGCCCACACTTGGACCCCCTATGTTATATGTGTTTCATCCATACTGCCCATTTGGTAGCCAAAAATTAGATAGGGCCACACCACTAGAAATAGTGGAGACAATGATATCCACCGTTGCAACCTTTATGTGGCTCACCATGTGGATTGTATGTCATTTAATGGTGGAATGGGCAACACATGACTTATATCCTAACCAAGTGTGGCTAGGATGATGGGAAGACATAACTATCAGCTTAATTTAAAGCATTTGGAGGCCACACAAGGGGACTCACTACACACTATCTAGCGGGGCTCACTTTGTGGGGCCACCCTGATGTATTTGTTTGATCCATGCCACCCATCTGTTCCTCCAATTCATTTTAGGATGGGGCTAGAAGATGAGGCCAATCCATATCTCACGTGGGTCACACCTCAAGGAAAAGGGGGACAGTGGTGTTCACCGTTGAGACCTTCCCAGGACCCACTATGATGTCTATATTTTATCCATGACCCGCCATGATGTATCTATTTTATCCATACCGTACATATGTTTTCCATATCAGCTTAAGTCATTAGCCCATAAATGAGGCCGATCAGACCCTCAAGCAGGTCACACAAAAGAAAATATGGCCATTTGATGTCTCTATTGGAACCTTCCTAGGAACCATTATAAAGTTTAATTGCGACTCACACCCTTAGTAGGACCCATTGTGGACCCCGACTCGGTGCATGTATTGCGTAGTCTGGCTATCCATCCACTTGACAGCCCATGATAGGCGTGACCCACGGTAGCCCCCACCTTGGTTTATGCATGTTACATCCACCACATTCTTTCATTACTAACCCATCTATAGGGCATGTTTGAGATCCTAATAGGCTATCTTATGGGCCCGGATTTAGGGCGTTATACTTCCTACCTTAGTTTCATTTAAAGGACCCACCACGATTGTTGGTGAACCCCACATGTCGCGCCTTTCTAGGTTGTTATGGGCATGCTTACATTCTAATTAGAGGTTACGAATGGCACCCATCTTAGACTCTTTATGTACCCACATGGCTCACTATGAGTGGGCCTTTTTACTATAGGCCCACCTATGTAGGACCATACAAGGCCCATTAGGGGTAGATTCGAGTGAATCCTACCTAGTCATATCCATATTAGATTGGTGGAGCCCATAGTTGTAAGTGCTAAAATGTTTGAGCACACTTTAGTTGTCAAATTTTGTAAAGCCAAAACAACTTGACAATAGATCTTCAAGATCGGTCCAAAATCAAGAGAAGATCAAGCTAAAGATCGACTAATGTTCAAGAAAAGATCAAGCTTAAAAGTCAAGATGAACTCCAAGACTTAGTTCACGTTAAAGAAGAACATATATTTGATATATCACAGGTAGTAAAAAACCCTAGAAAGACCTTAGGACTAGGTGCTTTCAAACATAACTAATTTTGGGTTTTTATGCTTATTTTGCTTGGAATTCGACCAGCCCAACTTTTGGTTCGGCTAGCCTAAGTTTTCTTGGCCAGCCCAATTTCAAGCCCGAAACAAAACTGTTTTTTTTTTTTGTTACAAATTCGAATAGCACAAGTTTTGGTTCGATTAGCTCGAGTTTGAAATTCGAATAGCTCGAGCTTGAAATTTGGATAGCTCGAGAAATTTCAGGTTAAATTCCAGTAACTACACCTTCTAAAATTCATGTGAATTTGGCTAGCCGAAGGGCAAATTCAGCCAGCCAAACTGGGGTGTTCAGCTAGCCGAAGTTGACCTCGGGCCAGCCAAATTTTGGATAATTCTTATCCCGCGTGATCTGAAGTCTGTTGAACTGAATTCGATCTGCTCGGGCTAGTCGAAGACTATCTCGGGCTATCCAAAGATTCAACTTATTTGCTTATAAATTGAGTTCCTCTCTCATTCTGAATTACATGAGTTAATTATCAAAATTCCCTTGTAAGAGAGAGAAGCTCAAGTTATTAGAAAGCTATTGAAAAGTATTTATAATTTAATTTATAGCCTTTTCTTTCAATTCCCTTAATTTCAGATCTTTCAAGTTTGATTGTAAAGAGAATAAACTATACTCTTCTTTTGAGATTTAAGAGAATTGATTCAAGTAGCTTGTTGGGTATAACTTCATTAAAATCAATAGAACTATAGGCTCTTTCTATCTAACTGAAAAAAGAACAATCTACATTCAAGAAAGAGGTTCTATTGCTACAAGCTTCTGATACATCTTCTACAATGAAGATAAGTATACCTTTCAAACTCTTTTTGGTTTTTCTGAGATAGCCAGTTAAAATCTCAATTAAGGTTTTGTCTGAGATAGCCTGAAAATCTAAATGTGGGTTTGATTGTGATAGCTCATGAAAATCACAGGATTTGTATAAGGTTGTTAAGATGAACTTGGGAAAACCTTTTCATAGTGAAAGCCAAAATTAAGAGGGAAGTGATTTTGGAAGTGGAGTAGGTGTGGCTGTTTTTAAAGCACCGAACTGGTATAAGCCTTTCTATTATGTAGTGAATGTCTTTATTTTATTTGTGGTAAAAGATTGTATTTAATTTCAGTTGAGTAGTGAATGCTGTAATATTTTTATTTATTCTTACAAGTTTGAGGTTTTGATTTTAAAGAAATTCGTGAAATAAGGTTGTCCTGCATAAAACTTTTGGTGAAAGTTGTCCTACAAATTATTTGAAATCAATGTTTCAATACTCAAGTAATTGAGATCTTTGCTTTATTTACATATTCAGCACTTAGTTCAATTATTTGGTATTATCCTATTCACCCCCCACCCCGCCCCCCCCCCCCCTCCCCCAAACCCCTTCGAAGACATCTTAAGCTCTCCTTTTTAAGTGGTATTAGAGCGGGTTGCTCTTTTTTTTTTTTTTTTTAATTTACCGACTTGAGATAAATCTAGAGTTTTATTATATCAAATTTTGACAGCTTGTCCATTACCAGGCCACCACCTTTTGATGGCTCTAACTATTCATATTGGAAAGCCAAGATGAGGATTTTCCTCAAATCCTTAGATGAAAATGTATGGCAAGCCACTTTGACTAAATGAATCCCTCCTATGATAGACGTAACTGATGATGATGGAACCAAGTCAATGAAAGAAACCGCATTTACTTTTTGGACTACCGTTAAGAAAAATGAAAGCAGTGCTAATGCAAAAGCCTTAAATCCTATAACTTGTGCTCTATCGCCTGATAAATTCAAAAGAATTATTTCTTATGATATAGCTAAACAAGTATGAGATATTCTTGAAATGACACATGAATGAACTACTATAGAAAATTCAAATCCTCACAACTAAATTTGAGGAGATTCGTATGGAAGAAAATGAGTCTTTTATGGACTTCTATATAAAAATAAATGACCCAGTAAATTCCATGTGTGGTCTTGGAGATAGAATTCCTGAAAGCAAGGTTTGCGCAAAAATATTGTGATCACTTCCTAATAGGTTCAATTCAAAAGTTACTGCTATACATGAGTTAAGGAATACAAATGTTATGAAGGCTGAGGAGTTAGTAGGATCTTTTTAAATTTATAAGCTGAATTTCAAAGTGTAACATCCTGAATTTTCACAGCCAGAGTTTGTACTTGTGCCCGAGGAAACCGGGTGTTAATGATGTATAAATTGGATGCTTTGGAAAATCATAGCTTTTTTTTTCATTTGGATCACATCCAGATGCATTCATGAAGGTAACATTCACAAGAATAAAATTAACTGTATTAATTATATATCATCAGAGTAAAAGGAATAATCAAGGCCTTCCCAATGGAAGCTTATTACATTCATTGAGTTCGCAGCGGAAGTGTAAAGCTAAATCATAAAGTTATCTTCTTATCCCTTTAGTATAATCTTCTATAGGGATATCGTTATCTAACTCTTCAATCTGTACATCACCTACATAATCCGTATGGTTGGGAGAGGGTCAATGCCCTACTCATAGTGAAGGTTATCCTTTAAGATTAACAATAATTCAAGAGATTCATAACAGGTAAAGTAAGGGTCTGATATGTCCCGTGCTCCACTAACACGAGGGTATCAGCACGTGCAAATAACCTACATGAGATGCATGCCTAGCAAAGTGTGTGGGGCTCATCATACGTAGTGATCATCACAATATGAATACGATTTATAGATAATCAGCTCGACCTGCACTCTCGCTATACGGATATTCGCCGGCATGGCCAACACTACCGTGGATTTATGAGAACTCCCCAAGGCGCACAACACATGAGTTGGGTGAATTACGTGTAATGATTTGTTCATGGAGTGACTATTTGCGACATCCAATCCCGGAGTGATGTGACACTACATTTGTGAAGTACACACATCGATTTGTGCACCACTACCCGAAGGTTCAAGGACTTACATGCCCCAAGAGGGTCTCTACACAGAGCGCATTACGTCCATGATAGAATATTTGAATCACTAGTCATGAAACATCTTAAACATCACTTGCACTTATAGAGATAAATTGAAACATAAAGAATATAACTGAATTCTAAATCATGAAGAATATAAACTGAATCATGGAGGTTCTGGAATAGCAAGACACATGCCTAGGCCTTAAAGATAGATGACATAAGGCCAAAATAATAAAGAGAAAAGTGATAAGGGTCAACTTAACACAAGTGGCAATGGCCAATCATAATAAGAGAAGAGTCACAAGGGTCAACTCTATAATAAGGAGAGTGGCAGTGGCCAACTCAAATAAAGAGACGAGTGGCAAGGCCAACTCAATAAGTTGATAAGGCAGGGGCAAGGCTTATATCCATGGCCTCACATAAATTCAAAGAAATCCCTTATAATTAACATGCTGTCATAATCCCAGCAGGGCCAAAAATTATAATAATAATAATTAAATCAATTGATAGGATAATTCTTAGAAAAATATAAACATGAGAGGTAGGATGATTCACATCATTAAAGGTATGTAAAGGCAAGATAATTCACATCATTAAAGGTATGAAAAGGCAGGATAATTTACATCTTTAAAAGCATGGAAAGGCAGGATACATGTAATAACTTAAATTAGTGTAAGCTTAAAGGATAATGCCCTCACCTTCTACTATTTGATACCTATTAATAAGATTTAAGGCCTCGAATAATCCTAAGATCAGAACCCGTTTTTCTGTCTTCAACTACCATTGAGTAGTAACTCAGAGGTTGACTCGGTGAGTCAACTCAGCACACATCTCTGTCTTTTCTCTCTTTTCCTTCCTCTTTCTTTTCTTTCCTTTCTTTCCTTCCCTTCTTTTCCTTCTTTTCTTTCCTTTCCATCTTTTCCTTCATTTCTTTCTTTCTCTTTCTTTCTCTTTTCTTTCTTTCCCTCTTTTCTTTCCTGGCAGCGGCCGTTAGACATTGCTCCCTCGTTGGACAACGTTTAGCAGCTGATTTCTCTCTCTCTCTCTCTCTCTCTCTCTCTCTCTCTGTCTTCAAACACACGTTTCTTCCCTCAAATGTGAGATGAAATTTCCTTTTATAAAATAGGGAGAGTCTTTTAGAATTTACTCGTGGTTTTCTGAATCCAAGCGTAAGTCTTATGTTATAGTTTTTACAGCGCAAGGATAAACTCCGCGTCCCCATCTTTCATTGCATACTGATGATCGGATTAGTGCAAAGGCCCATAGCTCCCTCTATAATTCATCCTACCATGTGGGAAGGACCGGATTCCCCATTCTTGTGATTTGGAGAGCCTTGATCAAGGTCAGGGGCTTAATCTGGATGGCACTACGTGTAAAAATTTCCCAGTTTTCCTTCTACGTGCGTTTATTGCAGATCGGACCCATCTACGTTAGTTGGTGGGAACCTCGATCATGGATATCTAGAAAATCCACTCCTGTTAGCTTCGTCTGGTGATTTCGATCCCGGAGGGTAAGATTTGGATTGGTTCTTGGTGGCCCATTGATTTAATCTGTTGTGATCTCTTAATGTATGGACAGAGGGAGGTCTGAGTTTGTGAATGTATGGACGCACGTCCGTGTGTGAAATGGCCTAGGGTTTGGTTGTCTCTTCCTCAGTTTTTGGATGGACGGTTCAGATCATGCACCGGGGTGACGCTGATGGCCCACCCACCGTCCAGCAAACAATCGTCCGACCTATCTATGAAAGAAGAGGAAGGAGACTCCTCTCTTGGGCAGGAGATCGCGGGTCAAAACCAGTTTGACTGAGTTTGTAGTCCGATGCAACGTCGGTGCACACATTTTGGTGCACCTACTTGCTGAAAATGGGCCCCACGATGATGCTCGTGGGAAATCTGCACCGTTCATCCATTTTTCCATCCATTTTAAGGGGTTGAGCCCAAATCTGGATCATATCCAAAGACTAAGTGAGCCCTAAAATCAAAGGCTAATGTATGACCTACCAATTGGGTCATTTTTACAATGATCTGAGGTTTGAAATTCAAGGTGTACGGTTAATTTAGGATAAATAGGCATGGTATAAAGTTTCCCATTAAATGGATTAAGGGAACCATGTGATCTAGAATTAGGGACCTAGGTTGGTGGCATTAACGTAATTATTGTTAATCTAAGAGTTTTGTGAAATCTAATGGTCCTGCATGGTTGTGGCCATGTTTTTAAGTGATTCTTATAAAATAACTTACATTTAAATCCTTATAGGTAAGGTGTTATTCGTCTATTCATCTAAAGGAATGTACACCCGTCAAATTCCATAATAGATGGTCTTGTCACGAAATCAATGGTCAGATGGCTTGATCTATGTATGGAGATCATTCCCAATGGGTAGGTTGTGTCAGGACGAGGATGTAAGGCTATGATAGTTGGATTAGTATCGTACACACGTATATATCACGTTGAATATTATGGTAATGCACGTGGACTTTCGATTCTCGAGTATCGAAAAGTTCGGGGCATTACACAAAGCTCCTAAAGTCAAGTCTATAGCTCTTAAATCTTCTAAATCTAATTCAAAGGAAACTAATACTAATTTTGATTTTGAAGATAATGAAGATGATATGACTTTGTTAGCTAAGAAATTTTATAAAATTTTCAAAAATAAGAAAATAACATATTTTTAAAAAACATCTGATAAAAGAAAAGGAAAATTAATTTTTTAGAAATCTAAATCAAAGGACAGTCACTGTTTCAACTGCTATGAATATGAACACTTGGCTGCTAAATGTCCTAAAAAGGATAAGTCTAAAAGAAAAGGCATGATAACTACTTGGGATGAATCATTAGAGTTTGGAACTAATTCTGAATATGTTGAATCAGACCAAGAAAATGTAAATGATTTGAAAGACTTTATGATGATAGCAAGAGTCACTTCTTCAAACAGCTATCATATGTCTGATTATGAAACTTTAAGAAGTGACCCTGAAAATGAAGATGATCTTCAAGATGCTTATTGTATGCTTATTGTTGATACAGTTTTCCAGTAGATCCAATGTATAGGCCTTCCTTAGACCTGTAGAAGTAGAAAAGACGGACAAAGGAGGCCTTGGTTATTATAGGGCACTCTCCGATGCCTAAGTCAGGATCGAGGTCTTTGAGAAGGGAGTAAGATCTCCCAGAAAGAAATATTAGGGTTGTTCTTTTTATTCCACGTACCTTGAATGGTGGATGGTACCTCTATTTATATGAGATTCTCAATATTATTCTGGTTGGACTCTTTCCTGATTTTTCAGTCTTAATCCAGGATTTTCGTGTGGTAAGGGATTCCTGATATTATCGGGATCCGATATTATCCCTTAGAGATCTCGAAAGAACCCTCGGGATGCTAGGAGTTTATCTGATTCTTCTAGGTTGGCCTTGGGTCAGCCTTGAGGACCTTTCTTATGAATCATCCCTAGCTATCCGTGAACCACTTAGGAGTATTGTTGATCTGTGACTGTGTCACTCGTGTGGCTCGCGTGGCTCCCGACCTATGGTCGATCCATAATCGACTTATTACCGAGCTATTGTCGATTCGTAACCAACTGTCAACTGAGATATAGTCGATCCAAAATCGACCTATTATTGACCTATGGGCTAGGTTGGTATTATATGGCTATTAAAAGGGTTCTTTGAGTGTCCTTAAGGTTACCTCAACCTCCTTGGAGGCTTTGCTCTCTGGACGTATAGGCCTCGTTAGGCTTGACGCTCGATGGGCCTGAGCTATTTCAGTAGAGTTGGTCCATTCCATAAGTCGACTTGTCGACTTGTCCATTTTCTCCCCAATAGTGAGCCCCCCTACTTCTCGTATGGACTTACGGAGGTCGAGAAGTATATCAGAGTTAGGTTGGGTTGTGATTAGACTGGGTGAGTCGTGTAGTCATTAAAACCAAGTATGGCAACCAGTGTGAAGATCGAAGTGGGCTAGCTTGTATCATGGTGTGTTCGTTTAGTACCTGATGTCAAGTAGGCTATCAAGCCGTCGTTTCAGTGGTAAAACAATGAAGGAATGAGACGTGGTGACGTACTTGATGTTGAACTCGAATGACGCATGAGGTTATGCCACGTGTCGCTTCGTGGCAGCTGAAGAGGTGTTTGTACAATTCCCCATCGAAGATCTCTTGACTTGAGTGATAGTGGCTTAGCTATATAAGGTAAACCTAACCCTTGAGTCATCTCCATTCGCATCTCAATTTCTTCCCCTTTCTGCTTCTATGTTCTCCCAGGCGCAATTGTTCTTGCCACGACTTGATTAAGACATCATCAGCGTCAACTTCGGTGAGCTCTCGCCCCCTCCTTTTATTTTTCATTCCATGTCTGGCTCCATGAGCTCGCGAGAGGGGGTTTCTGGTGGCGAAAGTGGGGCGAGTAGTCACCTTAGGGTTATGTCAAACCCACCTTCACCACTGGTTGTGATGGAGGATGTTGTATTTTGGTATCGTCATCGAGGAGAGTACTAGAGAGGTCTCTAGCGCAAAAACTGGTGCCTGTTGCTAGGGCGTTGAACCTATCTCCCAGGCGGGACGCGGTGCACGGACCACGATGGGTGAACACGCCCCCAACAACTAAAAAAGCCATTGAAGCATGTGATCCTCCTGCTGAGGATGGAGCAGGGGAAGCCAAGGGTGAGGAGGATCTAAGAGGACCAGTGCCCTCAACCCTATCTAAGGAGGAACTTGTTCGAATCAGGTTCGGGTATCACATCCCCGAATCCATAATCCTGTGGCTTCCTTTGGCGGACGAACCACCGGATCAACCTCCTGCTGGGGCAGTTGCAATTTTTCAATTCGCCCTAAATGCGGACTATGACTCCCACTCCAAGGGATTGCTTGGAGTCTCTTGACTTGCTTCGATTTAACCTTAGGACAATTAACCCCAAATAGGTGGAGGGACTTGTTTGGCTGTGCAGTCTTGTGGGCTGAGATAGAACAACCCGAGCTATTAGTGGAGGAGTTCCTCCATTTATATCAAGTGAGGCCAAATCCCCTCCAGCCTGGCTAGTATTATTTCTGTGCATGGCGAACTACCGGCAGGGCTTTGATAACCGACCCCCCTTCCTCCAATAAACATTGGAGGGACAAATGGTTTTGGGCTTACGGTAATTGGGAGACAACCGACCCAGGACCGATCCATTCTCTCGTTCCCTAAGCCTTTTCTGATCCAGGTGAGTTCAGTGGTAATTCTTCTTTTTCATTGATCAGTTATCTTTTATATCCTCTAATTCTATTTGCGTGTCTTTCTTCTAGCCATTCCTAAACATCCACCATTGCTGGATAGCTGATCGACAGCTCGAATCAGGGATCTGTAAGCCCTGAGTTGGGAGAGGAGACCTTGGAGAGTGCTTCTCTAACCAGAGTGACTCCTCTAATTAGGCTTGGATATAACTTTAATAGGTACAACTTTTGGTAAGACCTTCAGCTGAGCCTTTGGACTTTAATTTTAACTTAAGAAAAATGATTCTGACGTATTATTGTGTTTTGCTTTGATGTAGAGCTGTCTGAGGCTTGGCCCATCCTCCGACCTCCCTCCAAAGTCCGGGTGCCTCCTCGGGACGACACACATGCTCCAAAGAAGAAGAAGCAGAAGAAGTCCTCTAAGAGTAAGGGGAAGGTTACCCCTCTTGCCCGACCATCATAGATGTCATGGATGAGGGCGTGGAGGTGGCTCCCTCCGAGCCTTGGGAGGCTTCCGAGCCCCCTTCCAAGGTACAACCTTTGAGAAGGGAGGAGGCTGATGAGGAGAAGGGGAGCTTTCGTCAGATAGTGCAGGAAATCCTCCTGTGGGTGGATCGTCAAGGCACTGAAGAAGAGTTCGTCAGCTTGTTCGAGTCCTCTATAGATCTGACACTTTCCCGCATGACAACCACCCTTCTTGAGGTAAAGCTTTGGCTGATGTTATTTCATGTCTATTTTATTTTTGGAGCATTTGTCTTCACCTTCTTCAGCTCATTGTAGTTTGCACCGTGCACATTGAAGGCCTGCGATGAGCTTGCTCAGGCTCATAGGTGGGCAGAGGAGGCTGAAGCTCGGACGTCGATCATGGAGGCCGAGCTAGAGGTGACAAAGGCTGGGATGGCCTCACGATTTCAAGAGGCCAAGGTGCTGCATGATGAATATCATGCTTAGCTTGTGGATTTGAGTGCCAAGATGGATCGGTTGAAGACGGAAATAAAGGCCGCCCTCGCTATCGCACAAAGGGACGTTGTAAAGGAATTCCATTCTTCCCAAGCATTCTTGGACAAGAGGGATACTCTCTATCACCAAGGTTACGCTGAGGGCAATGAAGGAGAGCTTCCCCGAGCTTAACCTTTCAGCTTTTAATGAGCTTGATCGGGCTCTGATGGGTCAGGCGATGAAGGGGCTCCTGAGGCAGCTCCTGAAGTGGCTTCCCAGACGGCCTCTGAAGCGGCAACTGAGCCCTGAAGTTAATTTTGCAAAGCAGTATTTCCTTCATCCCCCTTCCTTTTTCAACTTCAAGAACATCAATCACACCAAGCGCCCGAGCCGCAAATGCCTCCAGTACTGCAAGCATCATTATCTTCAGCACATTATATTTTTACGGTTTTATTTTTTGCTTATTTCCCAACATATAAACTCTAGGACCAAAGTTAACATAATACTGATGTAACTATACCATTTTAATTAATGAAAATGTCTTCTTTTCAAAGTTTTTCTTTCATTTTCCTCATTAGTTGGATTACATAATAGATGTGACTTCGTACATGTCGGTCAGGTGTTACTCAGAACTTGATCAGGAAACAACCATCTATAGATCCCCTTACCGATGCCAATCTTGACATGCTTCGAATGTAGAGTGGTTGTTTACCGACTCAAGGATAGTAAATCTTTAGGTGTTCAACATTCTAAGGGTGAGGGAGTAATTGTCCAGTCAAATCCTCTAATCGGTATGTGTCGGGTCGAACTATGCTTGAAATCACATAGGGTCCTTCCCAGTTGGGTCCTAAGGTCCCTGTACCAGTTTCCTTAGTATTTTGGAACATTTTTCAGAGGACTAGGTCTCTCGCTCGGAACCTTCTGACCTTAACTTGAGTGTTAGAGAACCGGGATACTTGTTGTTGGTGGACAGCCGCTCGAAGCCAAGCTTGCTCTCTTCGCTCTTCCAGAAGGTCAAGGCTGAGTGTCATAAGCTCCTCATTGTCTCGTTCGTTGAATGAGCTTATATGGGCTGTAGGCAACCATATTTCTACAAGGGTTACAGCTTCCAACCCATATGCTAAGGAAAATGGAGTTTCCCTAGTGGTCGTCCGGGCCGTGGTCCGACAAGCCCGTAGGAGGTTAGTAAGTTCCTCGGTCCAGTCTCCCTTAGCTTTCTCGAGTTTAGTTTGGAGGTGCCACTTGATAATATTATTGACAGCCTCGACTTGTCCATTCAATTGCGAATGCTGCGGAGAGGAGTATACGTTGCGAATTCTGAGATTTTTGCACATCTCTTGGTACTGCTTGTTGTCAAACTGCTTCCTATTATCAGAGATGATAGTCCGGGGTATCCCAAAGTGGTATATGATATTTTTCCAAACAAAGTCTATGATTTTTTACTCGGTTATCTTGGCTAATGGCTCGGTCTTTGCCCATTTGGTGAAATAATCTATAGCGATGATGGTGAACTTGGTCTGACCTTTCCCCATGGGGAATGACCCGATAATGTCAATTCCCCACTGAGAAAATGGCCATGGACTGGCCATGGGGGTAAGCTCCTCCGGTGGTTGCCGCAGAACGGTTGCTAACCTTTGGCATTTATCACAACTCTGGATGAGCTTTCGTGCATCATGTTGGATGGTCGGCCAATAGTAACCCTGCCGGACGACTTTATGGGCTAATGGTAGTCCTCCAGAGTGGTTCCCGCAAATGCCTTAGTGAATCTCCCTCAGGACATATTCAGCCTCATCGAGTGGTGGGCATCTTAAGAAAGGTAGATAAAAACCTTTCTTATAAAGCGTGTCATTGAGCATGGTATATCAGGCGACTTTAATCTTCATTCATCATGCCTCGACTCGATCTTGAGGTAATTCACCGGTTTCAAGATGGCAGATAATCGAGTCCACCCAGATCAGTTTCTTACTAATCAGAAGTACAGATGGGATGTCTGCTTCGTTGACGCTCGGCTTAGCCAAGAATTCGATAGGGATGGATCTAGGATCTCATCCTTGCCTTTTGTAGTGAGCTTCGCTAGCATATCAACTTTGGAATTTTTAGCCCGTGGGATCAAGACGACGTTGTAGTGTCGGAAGCCGTCGATCAATTCCTAAGCTTTCTGAAGGTAAGCTTTCAGGCGTTCTTTTTTTTGGTTTGGTAAACGTTGGCTATTTGGTTTACGACCAGTTGCGAGTCACTGAAAACATCAAGGTGGCTAGCCCCCATATTTGCTGCTAATTGCAGTATGGCGAGCATGACCTCGTACTCTGCTGTGCTGTTAGAGGCTTGAAATTCAAATCTTAAGGCATATTGCATGTGTGTGTGGTCAAGAGTTTCCAAGACAACCCCTGTCACACCCCAAACTCGAAAATCGGGCTCACAAAATTCTTGATTGCCGAATTCGGTGTCGACAGCCTCCGTAGTACCCCATTATTAGCTCTTAACACCCATATGCCAGATTCCGATCCTGGGATGCTACAAGGAGGATTTTCCAATGTACATTTAACTCGTAATAAGCATAACCACAAGTTTACCCAAATCATAAAGGCAACATCATTATCACATATCCACTAATATAAATAGTTGAATACAATGCTGAAAGAGAAATACATATATAAAAAATCAAGCTCTAAAAGACCGCTGCACGCTCCAAGCTCAATGCTACTACAACCTAACGCCACCTGCATGCATTTATTGTGCATAAGCTTATAGAAAGCTTAGAGGGTGGTGAAAGTGTGTGCTTAAGGTAAGTGTCAAGTATACAATATCAAAGCAATGCCGAAACATGCTGGTAAGTCCATAAATATCATCAGCCTTATCCAGGCTATGCGATGCAAAAACATAATAAGCCAATATCATATACTAAGAAAGCAATGTAGATCAGCTATGTAGTGCGGAGACATAGTAAGCCAAGTATCATATACTGATAATGTAATGCAATATACAAATCCTGACGAGTCCATGAATGCCATCAATCTCATCTAGGACATATAAATGCAGAAATGTAGTAACCCAGAATATTATATGCCGCAGATGTAATGCAATATGTGGTGCGAATGAAATGACCAAGCTGGAGTGTGAAGTCAGGATGATATACGTAGTATCACAGGCTACGGGTTCCATCACAAGGGACTTCTATCCAAAACAGTCTCATACCTAAATTTGGATAAATAGACTCAATGTTGTAAACTCCTGATCTCTGGTTAGTCGCGTGCCCCAACCGAAATCCTAGTCATTACGAAGGTACACATAACAATTAGTTGGGCACCACTAGCCCGAGTGGATAGTGAATGAATGAATGAGTAAATTGCTGAGTATGTAACTCCTACTCAATAAGTCCACATATTAGTACTGTACATCTTTGGGATCATCACTGGGGTTTAGTATACTCTACGCCAGCTTGCCGCCCCTATTCGAGCGCACAACTAGGTAAGTGAAAGAGACCTCACTATCCACCTGCCAATATCGGGCCTGGTTCATCGATAGCGGACCCATTCCTCAAGCAAGTCAAACTCAACCTAGATATTGCCCCCTCACTCAGGTGGGTAAGGTCACACCCCCTCCCAACCGACCATGACACAGTGGGAGACGCGGCCTACTAGTATATGGCCCTCATGCGCTCATACATATCCACTCAGTCTAGACGTTGGGGCATTTCCTGGCCATAGAGGTTTAGGGATTTTCACCTAGGGACATCTATGGCGCCCGTATGCTAGAAAAATATTTTCGGTGTCCCATCTACCCATCCATGATATGCTTGTGGAGGCCACAGCCTTAATATCAGTTGGGCATACAGTAGTCATATCACAAAATGTAAGATGCATGAGTCATACAGTCTAATCATACATCAATCCTACGTATACCGTGTGCTCATGTGAGACAACTCCGCCTATTGGGGAGTCCCATGAACAACCTGCCCCATGGAATATGCAATGGTCAGCCACATCTCATAACAAACATGCAGATGATGCGTATGGGCATTATCATGATGCTATGCTATCACATACTCATAATCAGTATCGATAACCAGCACTGATAATCAACATCGATAATCGTCCTCGATAATTGGCATCGATGATCAGCATCGGCCTCGATAATCGGCACTGATAATCAGCATCGATAATCAGCCTCGATAATCGACATCGATAATTAGCATCGATAATTAGGCTAACAAAGAGCCTAAGGGAAGGTCACAATGTGGACATTTAACCATCATTGCCCATTAATGTGGACATTTAACCAACATTGCTCCCAAGGAGTGGCCCACATAGAGCCTAACATACAGTGGGTCCATGGCCTCATATAAGGGCTTACTACACATCACGATGGGCCTCACTTATGGGCCATATACAATCTCAATGGGCCTCACATGTACATCACATTGAGCCACATTTACGGGCCTTACACATGGGCCACATATACATCACTTGGGCCTCAAATGCATCAAATGGAGCACAACACATGGGCCGCAACAATGGGGCTCCAACATATCACAATGGGCCTCATATCTTGGCCCCAAATACATCATAATGGGCCTCATTACATCACATCAGGCCTTGCCAAATGGGCCACACATACAACTCATCAAGGTGGGCCCTACACATTCCAAATGGGCCCCATCAGATGGACAGTTTGGGTCAAACATATACCTCTCGTGGGGCCCACATCCCATGGATGGTGTAGATATACATTAAGGCAGGGTTCATGTCTAGCAACAGATGGACGGCTGGATAAAACAATACATCAAGGTGGGCCTCACCCGTCCAGCAAACGGATGGCGTGGAGGGGACCTTACATCACGGTTGGCCCTACACTGCAGCACCATCTAACACTCTGGACGATGCAGGCATAAATTACATACATAGCATGGGGCCCATGTGTACAACGTATGCATCAATGTGGGCCCCACATGGATGGATGGTTTGAGTATAACACATACCTTATATTAGACCCACAGATCCTGCTGTCATCAATACACAACTAGGAGGGTTACTGGCCAACTGTCCAGATGATGGACGGCTGGGATATAACACATATCTCATGAACGGACCAGCAAAACTTGCTGGTGTCTAGACACAGCAGCTGTGTAGCTGGGTAATTCCCATTGTTCAATGGACAGCGGGATATAGCACATATATCAGGGTGGTCCCCACAACTACTGGACACCCATCCAGCTCATCTTCTGATGAACGGTTAGATATAAACAATCACGTGTGGCCCCATATGGCACCGTCCTTGAATGGACGGTGTGCATGTAGACTACATACATCAACGTGGGCCATACCCCTACACGTGCAGTATGTGTGGGGTGGGTCCCACTGCTACTAAAATGGACGGGCGGTGTGGGACCACCGAGCTTGTTGACATCTGTAACAGCAACACATAGCTGCGTGATGTGCACTAACCAATCCACTTCCATCCCATGTCCTGTATTGGACGGTGTGGATATAGAATATATAAATCAAGGTGGGTCCCATCCCACACGTGCAGCATGTGTGAGTGGGCCCCACAAGTTGCCAGGTGCATGGACGGGGTGGAGAAGCACATACATTACAGTGCGCCCCAAACCACACCATCTAGATGGATGGTGTGGATTCAAAACACATGCATCACAATGGTGGGGTCCATGTCCCCCAAACAAATGGACGGTTAGGATATAAAAGACACATCAAGGTGGATCCCACCTCCACACGTGCAACACGTGTGGAGTGGGTCCCATGCTTGCTGACGTAAATACATCAGCTATACAGCTGAGTGCGGTACACTAGCCAACCCATTTTTACATCAGGTGGGTCCTACGTGGGGTCCACCATAAGATAATGTTATTTTATTATTAATATTATTAATATGATGTTTGTTTACTGCCCTGCCACAAGACGCCCATTTGACGAACAACCATGATATAAAACAAATATCAAGGTGGACTCCACCGTGATGGTTGGCATGGATATCACGCACGCATCAGGTGGGTCCACACATGTGGGACCCACCATCTTTAAGATGAAGCTGATATTTGTGTTTTCTCTCCGTCCAGACCCTAGCGTCTGGATGGTCTGGATGCTCATATCTCACGTGGGTCCCACGCTACATGTATACTAGGGATAAAGCACGTGCATCATGGATGGGTTCACAGAACTGTTAGATGGACGTATGGTGGGGATAATGCATCCGTTAGGTGGGCCATCAACAATGAAGGAGAGGGATAGCGAGAGAGAGAGAGAGAGAGAGAGAGAGAGAGAGAGAGAGAGAGATTGTGGAGGGGAGGGACCCCGCCACTATAGGCCCTCCATTTCTTACAATGCATACATCTAATGGGTCCCACCACATGTGGGCCCTCAAATCATCAAGATTAATGGTTGGAATCCTATATCACCCAACAAATCCGCTTCTTCTAGGGTCCATGGACTCCTTAACTCCTTGTCTTTAACTTTGATGGAAGTTGATTGAGGTTGTAAGGCTAGGATGGGAGATCTTGGGGTAGGAAGTGGGCCACACTAGGCTCCTCTCTTTTCTCTCCTTAGCTTGGACGTTTCTCTTCTTGGGGATTGGATGGAATAGAGTGAGAAATGAGAGAGAGGAGTGATGTAAGGGAGAGGGATGGGTGTGAGTGATGGGTGTACTTGACTAGGTATGGGTTGCTTTGATTGATTTGGGTGAGAGAGATATGGGTAGGTACTTAATTGATTGATGAGATTGATTTGACATTGTAGAGATTCTTTTGCACGGCATTTTCTTTAAAATAAACGCAGGCCCACATCTCCTAGCCTGGGTATCACATCGGTGCACGAGACACGACGTTGGAACCATGCCAACGATGCGGTCGTAAGGGTACAAGTCTCAGATCGAGTCGACTCAGATTTACGAAATATGACTTAGAGTTAACACAAATGCTGATTATAGGTCTCTAGTTGCCAAAATTCAACCAGGAGGACTGCGGAAGCCTACAGAATGGTATAGTCTAGGATAGGATATGGGTCTCACAACCCTTGCCCAGCTTACCTTAGTGTTAGAGGAGCCATTAACATAGAACCTCCAAAGGGGAGGGTCTGGAAGAATGTGGGGGTAAGATTGTACCAGGTTTCACCGATCTTCTGATCCTTCTGCGAATTCAGGTGAGTCGGGAGGAGGTCGTTCATCAATTGAGGATTGCTCAGATTATTGTGTGACTTTGACGATGAAGTCGGCCATGGCTTGGCCTTTAATCGCGACTCTCGACTTATATTTGATGTCAAACTTGCTCAATTCAATTGCCCACTTGGTGAGATGACCTGAGGCTTCCATTTTTTGTAATACTTGTCATAATGGTTGATAGGTCAATACAATGATTGAATGGGCTTAGAAGTACCACCGTAGGCGTCGGGAAGAAATAACCAACACCAGGGACACATTTTTCAAGGTCGGATACCTCGATTCTACTGGAGCAAGTGCTTTGTTGACATAGTAAACTGGGAACTACTTTCCCTTATGCTCCCAAATCAATGCTGAGCTGATTGCTGCATCAGATACTACTAAGTACAACAACAACGTTTCTCTTAGCTCGAGCTTGGAGAGCAAGGGTGGCGATCCAAAGTATACTTTGAGCTACTGGAAAACTACCTCGCACTCTTCGATCCAGTTCATTATCTTCCTTCCCTTCAATTGTTTGAAGAAGGGAAGGCATTTATCTGTATCTTAGGACACGAAGTGATTGAGCGTGATAACTCTTCCAGTCAGCCTTTAGATATCTTTGATTGTCTTTGGGGAATTCATGTCGAGTAGCACTTTGATTTTATCAAGATTCGCCTCGATCCTCCACTGACTAACCAAGAAATGGAGGAACTTCCCCGAGCTTACACCGAATGTGTACTTGTTCAGATTCAGTTTCATCTGGTATTTCCGAAGGATGAGGAACATTTTCTTGAGGTCAGCTACATGATCTGTAGATTTAATGCTCTTGACGAGCATATCGTCGATGTATACTTCCATTGTTCGCCTTATTTTTCGAGCAAACATTTTATTGACCAATCTTTGATTGGTCGCTCCTGCATTCTTCAGATCAAAGGGCATCACTAGGTAATAGTAAAGACCTTTCTCAGTGACAAAGGTAGTCTTAGATTTATCTCCTAGGTGCATTACAATATGGTTTTACCCTGAATATGCATCCATAAAACTGAGAAGTTCTTATCCCATAGTACTATCTACCAACTGATCGATACTAAGAAGAGGGAAGTTATCTTTGGGGCAGGCTTTATTCAGGTCTGTGTAGTCTACATAGACTTGCCATTTCCCATTGGTTTTTTTACCAATATGATGTTGGCCACCCAATCAAGGTAGTAGATTTCTTCGATGAATTTGGCCTTGAGGAGCTTGTTGACCTCTTCCTCGATCACGACGTACCTTTTTGGACCGAGGACGTGTCACTTCTATCGAATCAGCCTATAGGTCGGATCGATGTTTACCTGGTGTGATGATGGAGGGGTCGATCACTGGCACGTCCTCATGGAACCATGAAAAAATGTCGGCGTATTACCATAGTAGGGCTACTAACCTGTCCTTCAATGGCGGAGTCAAGGATGACCTGACCTGTATGGTCTTAGAGGAGTTGGACTCATCCAACGGGATCTGGACAAGGTCTTCCATAGGTTGACCTCGCTCGGGAGATTCCTCACATGGATCCAAGGACTTGATCGTCATAATTTCTAGCAGAACCTTTAGTGTCGTTATGTAGCATCGCCGAGTGTCGTGCTAGTCCCCTTTGACAATTCTCATGCCGTGCTTGATCGGGAATTTCATCGAAAGATGCTAAGCAGACATTATCGCTCAGATGAGGTATAATGACGATTGCCCGAGAATGGCATTGTAAACTGAAGATTGATTGACCACAAGAAAGTTGACCATCACCGTCGTCTGGTTCTATCTGTCCTTAGCTGTGAGAGGGAGCTGAATAGCTCCTTCGGGCAGGATCTATCCGCCTGAGAATCCGATCAGGGGAGTTCGTACTGGTCAGAGTGTGGATCGATCGATACCCATCTTGTCGAAGGCCTGGGTGAAAAGCATGTCTGCGGATGACCCTGTGTCAACGAGGACTCGGAACACTTTTCGGTTTGCTATGGTTATAGAAATTACTAAGGCGTCATCGTGTGGATGATGAATGCCTCAAGCATCTTCCTCGATAAAAGTCACGTTATACTTCTTCATTTTCCTTTCTTTCGAGGGTCGGGCTAGGACCAGGATCTCTGCCTTAGGACGGCTAATGCTCCTTGCATGAGTCTTTCGAGCATTGTTTGATTCACCTCCACCCTTGTGACCACCAATGATAGTTCGAATTTCTTCAGTTGGCCGGTTATCAACTGGGCATTCTTCGGCGGCTGTGGTCCGATTACCTTCTTGGTCCACATGTTCCTCGAGATAGCCCTCATGAATAAGTCTTTTGATCTCCTGCTTGAGATTATAGCAGTTGCTCGTATTGTGTCCATGATCCCGATGAAAGTGACAATACTTGTTTTTGCTTCTTCAGTCGGGATTGCTTCGTAACTTATTCAACTAGTGGACGAAGCATTCGCCCTTTATTTCCATCAGGACCTGTTCTTGGGATTTGTTGAGTGGGGTGTAAGTAGTGAACTTACTGTCGAGTCGCTTACTCGACCTACGGTCGTCCCAAGATCGGTTGTCCTTTTATTTTTTGCCTGCGTTGGTCAAGTCAGGCTCCTTCTCCAGTTCTTTTGCCGGGACATTCCTGTTTTGAGCCGCGTTCCATAAGATTCAGGATTCCTCAGCATTGGCACATTTTTGTGATTGGTTCATGAATTCAGCTAGAGTGGTAGGAGGATTTTTATCCAGGGAGAAGAGGAATGACTTATCCCTTAATCCGGTCATGATGGCATTCAATGCAGTTTCATCCGAGTGCTTTCGAACCTGCAACGCCTCAAGGTTGAAGTGCTTGATGTAATCCTTGAGGAGCTCACCATCCTTCTGAACTATGTTCATTAGGTGGGCTGATACTTTAAGCCTTTTCTTTCCCCCAATGAAGTTTGTGACAAATGTTTCACTGAGCTCGGAGAACAAACTGATGGACCTTGGCTTTAGTTGTTTGAACTAGAGTCGAGCAACGTCAACCAAGGTCAGCGAAAAGGCTTGGCACATAACCGCGTCCGATGCATCGTGTAGCTCCATGTAAGTCTAGAAGGATTCCATATGCTCCGTTGGGTAGGTATTCCCAGTATGGGGTGTGATATGGGGCAGCCAAAACCTATTCGGTAGCCGTGCTCGTATTATATCAGCTATGAACAAGACTCAATTTCTTCCACCCCAGAAGGTTGGCTTGGTAGGTTTGCTTCATGTCTGTAATCTACTTTTTCCAGTTCTGAATCTTAGTTTTCCACCGTTCCTCGTTATCGGTGGTAGCTTCAGCTGGAAGTCGGCTATGTCTTCTTCGATCTATCTCATGATGTAGGTTGGAGGCATGTAAGGGGATGGTCCCTGAAACATGAGATGGGACCAGCTCAACCGGGTCTTGATGATAGCTCGGTTGGGGAGCGGCTTGTGCGGTGGAGGGCTGAGGAGGGTTGGTATATGGTCAAACGTCACTTAATTATCCCCCCTCTGATCAGATCCCTGCACTCGCTGAGGCTGCATTTGTTCTTGCATATGCTTCATATAACCTAAGTCGGCTCTAATATCTCTGACCTCCCTTTCAAGGGCGTTCCATCAACCATTCCTTCCATGGTTTTGCTGATAGCGTCTGCTCGAACCTAAGGTGGCTTGGTGTTGCAGAGAACCCTAACAGCTTTCCTGTTATTTCAGTCGTTCTACAGATCATGGGGCGCACTTTGGCACGGGTAAAGTCATGATTGGAATCGCCACTGGAGGAGATTGTGCTTTCTTCTTTCCCTTTGTCATAGCAGGTTATCTCTAGCATTTTTGATAGAGCAGGAACGGCTTCCAATGTCACATCCCACAGATGGCACCAAGATGTTAATGCAGTTTTCTGATAGATCCAATGTATGGGCCTTCCCTGAACCTGTAGAGGTAGAAAAGAGGGACAAAGGAGGCCGTGGTTATTATAGGGGACTCTTTGATGCCTAAGTCTGGATCGAGGTCTTTGAGAAGGGAGTAAGATCTCCCAAAAGAGATATTAGGGTTATTCTTTTTTTCCACGTACCTTGAATGGTGGATGGTATCGCTATTTATAGGAGATTCTGAATATTGCGCTGGTTAGACTCTTCCCTAATTTTATGGTCGTAATCCAGGATTTCTGTGTGGTAAGGGATTCCTGAGATTATCGGGATCCGATGTTATCCCTTAGAGATCTTGGAAGATCCCTCGGGATGCTAGGAGTTTATCCGAATCTTCTAGGTTGGCCTTGGGTTAGCCTTGGGTCAGCCTTGAGGCAGGACCAGAGTGGGCCCTAGCCCTTCTTATGAATCAACCCTAGTTATCCATGAACCACTAAAGACTATGGTTGATTTGTGATCATGTGGCTCGTGTGGCTCGCGCAGCTCCCGACCTATGTTGATCCATAATCGACTTATTGCCGAGCTATTATCGATCCGTAACTAACTGTCAACTGAGATATGGTCGATCGATAATTGACCTATTACCGACCTATGGTCTAGGTCGGTAGTACATGGCTATTAAAAGGGCTCTTTGAGTGTCCTTAAGGTTGCATCAACCTCCTTGGAGGCTGTGCTCTCTGGACATATAGGCCTCGTTAGGCTTGATGCTCGATGGGCCTGAGCTATTTTAGTAGAGTTGGTCTGTAAGGCCCGTAACATAGTACGTACCATTCCATAGGCTTCCACAGTCCTCCAGGTCGAATTTCGACAACCCGCGACCTGTAATTGGCGTTTGTGTGCGACCCTAAGTCATATCTCGAAGATTTGAGTCGGCTCGACTCGAAACTTGTACCCTAGCGACCGCACCATCGTCACAGTTCCAATGCCGCATCTCGCGTGCCGATGCAATATCCTGGCCAGAAGATGCAGGCCTGCATTCATTTCGAGAAAAATATTGTGCGTACAAATTTCGAGAGAATCTCTACAGCCTATCCAATCAATCAATTAATCAAGTCAAGTACACATTCTATCACAAGTACAAGCAACCCATCCCCTCTTTCCCTAAGTCAACTCTCTCTCTCTCTCTCTCTCTCTCTCTCTCCACCCATCCCTTTCTTACAACTCCATCACTCCACCCATCACTCCATCTCTTTTCATCCCATCACTTCTCTCTCTCTCTCTCTCATTTCTCTCTTCACTCTCAAGCTCCCAAGGAGAGCATCCAACGTCCAAGCTTCGCAAGAAACCTAAGTGTGGCCCACTTTCCTACCCTAATCTCCCATCTTAGTCGTCCAATCTTCATCATCCTCCATCAAGATCGAAGCTAAGGAGCCTAGGAGGCTAAGGAGCTAAAGAAGAAGGCCAATAGATGTGTGATCCACCATTGATTTTCAATTTGATGGCCCGCTTGTGATGGGACCCAATTTGATGTATGTGTTATAATCATATGAGGGGCCCATAGTGGCGAGGTCCCTCCACTACACCCCTCTCTCTCTCTCTCCCTTCCTCTTTCCTTTATATGGTGAAGATAATGATGAGGTGTGTGGCCCACCTGATGTGTGTGTGGCCTACCATGATATGTCCAATCCATGCGGTGCACCTGTTGGGCCCACATTGCTAGACTGTCCAGCGGACGGGCTTGCTGCCTGTCCGTCTGGACAGGCACAGATGAAGGTGAAAATAAAAGTATCAGCTTAATCTTATAAGCTGGTGGGTCCCTTGTATTTGTTTTAAATGTGGGCAGTCCCTTTACTGGACGGCCAGCAGCGCTGGCTGTTATATTGACGATTGGCAGGTTTAAAAAAAAATATATATATATATATATACATATATATATATAATAATAATAATAATAATAAAATAATATTATAATATATATATATATGTATATTATGTGGGCCTCACGTAGGACCCACTTGCCATGGAAAGCAGTTTGGCTAGTGTACATTTACAGTAGCAATAGCTGTTGTATTAACGTATGTATGTTCTGTGGGTCCCGCATAATGAGGTATATGTTCATCCTAACCATCCATCTGACGGTGGAGCCCACATATGATGTATATATTTTCATCCGTTTGTCCACCTGGATGGAGCCCACTGTGATATATGTATTTTCATTCATACCGTCCATCACGGTAGGGACCTAGCCACATACCTACTAGGTGACGACAACAAGTTCTGTAGGCTCCACATGACGTATGTGCTTTAATCACGTCGTCCATCCATGTGGGCCACACTAGCTAAATAGCTGATGTACTAATGTCAGCAGTGGGCCCGATCATGGGTATGTGTATATGCCAACCGTCCATGACGGTGGCCTGCACCATGTGTGGTGTCCACACCGTTCATCTGGGATGGTGGGACCCACCGTGCTGTGTGCGTTATATCCAAACCGTCCACCCATTTGGCAAGCTCATCTTAAGGCTTGTGACAAATATATATATATATATATATATATATATATATATATATATATATATATATATAATAAAATGAAGCAGATCTGATGATCAAGTGGACCACACCATAGAAAAACAGTGTAGAGTGAACGTCCACCATTGAAACTCTTTTTTGGGGTCATGGAAGTTTGGATCAATATGAAATTTATTTTTCCTCTTAATCCAAGTCTTTGTGACCTTATGATCTGGTTGGGCGGAAAATAAAATGGTGGGCCCCATGAATTTAAACGGTGAAAATCATTATCTCCACTGTTATTTGTGGTATGGTCCAGATGATCTTTCGATGGGACTTATTTTTGGGAAATGCTCTAAAATGACCTCTAATTGATGTGTGGGCCCCACCTTGATGTGATGTATGTTGGGCCCATATGAGAGGTCCCTTTATGATGTATTTGAGGCCCAGATATGAGGTCCATTGTGGTAAGTTTTGAGGCCCATGTTTGAGGACTATGATTGTTTTGAGGCCCATGTGAGGAGGCCCATTGTGATGTAATTGTGGCTCACGGCTGAGGCTCGATGTGATGTGTATGTGACCCATGTGTGAGGCCCAGAATGATGTATATATGGCCTATTGATGTGGCCCATTTTGATGTATATGAGGCCCATTGGTGCAACCCATTAATGTAGCCCACTGGATGTATATGAGGCCCATTGGTGCAGCCCATTAATACAGCCCACTCGATGTATATGAGGCCCATTAGTGCGGTCCATTGATATGACCCACTTGATGTATATGAGGCCCATTGGTGCAACCCATTGATGCAGCCCACTCGATGTATATGAGGCCCATTGTGATGTATTTAAGGCCCATGGGTTAAGGTCCAATTTGATGTATATAAGGACTATGAGTGAGGCCTAATGAGATGTATGTGAGACCTTTGTGTGAGGCCAAATGTGATGTATATGAGGTCCATTGCGATGTGTGATTCCACCATGATGTATGGTGGGCCATACCTTGGGAGCAATGATGGTTTGACGTCCACATTGTAAGAGCCATGATGGTTAAATGTCCGTATTGTAACTCTCCTTAGGGCCCATTGTTAGGCCCATACTTGTTGTGTGTAAGCCATCTAGGCCCATCTTCATTATGAATAGAGTCCGTCACTATATAACATGCTTAGTATAGCTCCATGATTCATACTTATACGCATCATATGTATGCTTGATATGAGGAGTGATTGATCATAGCATATGCCTTTGGACAAATTATTTATAGGCTCTTAGATAGGCAGAGTTGCCCCACATGAGCGCGTAGTATGTGCAGGATCGCTGCATGACTGATGGTGTGATTCATGCACTTCGCATTTGTATGACATGATTACTATACACCCAAGCGACATCAGGACTGTGGCCTCCACAGGCATATCGTGGATGGCAGGATTGGACACTGAAAATATTGTTACTAGCATCGGGGAGCCATAAATGTCCTTGGGTGAAAATTCCTAAACCCGATGGTACCAGAGGATGACTCCAACGTTGAAACCAAGTGAATACGTAAGCGCACGAGGGCTGTATATCGGTAGGCCGCGTCTCCCACTGTGTTGTGGTCGATTGGAAAGGGGTGTGACCTTACCCGCCTGAGTGAGGGGGCAATATCTAGGTTGAGTTTGACCAGCTTGAGGAATGAGTCCGCTATTAATAAGCCAAGTCCAATATTGGTGGCGGATAGTGAGGTCTCTTCCACTTACCTAGTTGTGCACTCGGATAGGGTGACAAGATGCCGTAGAGTGTACTAGACCCTGGTGATTATCCATCGTGAGAACTGTACTGATATTTGATGCTCTGGTGATGAGTTGCATTGATATGTGAATTCGGATGAGGACTGGTATGCTTGAGTTGCATCTCGCATTGGATGGCCTTGGTATGACCGACATCATTCACTCTTTGCATCGTATGGCCTTGATGTGGCCGATAGTATTCATGCCTTACATCGCATGGTTTTGATATGGCCGATAGCATTCATACCTTGCATCAAATAGCCTTGGTACGACAGATTACATTCATGGACTCATTAGCATGATTCCGCATTACTCTGATATCGGATTCTGAGCACGCTCATATTTCGTGCACACTTACACCACCCTCAAAGCTTTCTATAAGCTTATGCATGATTGATGCGTGCAAGTGATGCTAAGATGCAGCCGTAGCTTAGTCGCAGCAAGAGCGTGCAGTTGAGCTTCAAGAGTTTCCATTTTTACTATCATTGTATCTCCCTTCATGAAGATTGTACCTTAAAGTTTTTTATCATAGTGGATTTTGTGATGATATCTTGGTTATTGTTCATGGGTTATGCTTATTACGAATCAAATTCATGTTTAAAAAACACTCCTAGGATTCCAGGATTGGAATATGGTGTATGGGTGTTGGGAACCGAGAATAGGGTATTACGGAGGCTGTCGGCACCGGATTCAGCAATCGAGAATTTATTGAGCCCGGTTTCCAAGTTTGGGGCGTCACATGGTCCATTTCATAAGCCAACTTATTGACTTGTCCATTTTTCTCCTAACACGTATAATGCCCTACATAGAGAGAGTTGTAAGATTGCTGCCAAATTGAAAATTCAAAAAGAAAATTATGCTAAATTAAAAGTAGAACTTGAAAAAGTTATTTTAGAAAAATCTCAATTTTCCAATTACTTTGAAAAAAAATTAGATTTAAGTTTTAAATCTTCTGAATTGCAAAAACTTAAAACAGAAAATGAGAAACTAAAACTTGAAGTTTCTTCCCTTCATAGTTCAAAGGATACTTAGAAATATTCCCTTGCTGACCAACAACTTGAAAAATTATTAACCTCAATAAGGAGATATGCTGACATGTCTGGTCTGGGTTATATTAAAAATAACTCTTTGAAAACCAAGGATTCTACTCCTATCTTTGTAAGGAGAATCCTCAAACTCTAAAAGAAAGACTCTAAGAGATTCAAATTGTAATGATTTCAAAAAATCAAAAACTTTTCAAGTCTCTAAAATAAATAATAATACTATCAGCTCTAAATAGCTTAGGTATAATAAACCTCCCTTAGCTGAAAAAATTATGGACTTGCTTAAAGAGCTATTAAAATCGAACTCGGATATGACTGAAGTATCTAGAAAAAGAAGAAATCCTAACTCCTAAATACAGCGAAAAACAAGAGATCCTCCTAAACCTAGAACCGTAATGAAATGGGTTCCAAAGGTTAAGTGTCTTGTTGCGCACACAGCATTATTAGCCATTCAAGATGGTACTTGGATAGTGGATGTTTGAGACACATGACAGGTGATAAGGCGATATTCCCAAACATCAATGAAATAAATGGCGGCTCAGTTACATTCGCAGATGGAAGCAATTGTAAGATAATTAGCCAAGGTAATATACAACTTCCTAACCAACCTCTCTTTGAAAATGTGATATATGTTGAAGGATTAAAACATAATCTTTTAAGTATATCTTAGATATGTGATAATAAGCATAGTGTAAAATTTTCAAATCACAAATGTGAGATTATAAATGAGAAAGGAAGTGTAATATTAATGGTCACAAAACATCTAAAATTTGTTATATAATTGATAACTCCTGCTCAACAAGCCATTCATGTTACATGGTCTAAACAAATGAGACTGAACTGTGGCATAAATGTCTTGGACATGTAAACTATAGAGATCTATATAAATTGAACAAAAGAGATCACTTACGTGGCCTACCCAAACTGAAAAAGATAGAAAAAGTTTGTGGCGCATGTCAAATTGCTAACCACATTAGGAGTAGTCACAAGAAAGTGAATTCCTTAGCCATGGATGGACCTCTTAAACTTCTTCATATGGACTTAGTCGGACCAACTAGAATGGAGAGAGAGGTGGGAAGAAATATTTTCTGGTTGTAGTTGATGACTACACTAGATATACATGGGTAGCCTTCCTAAGAGAAAAAATCAGATACTCTTGATGAAGTTAGAAAATTTTTAAAACATATCCTGTAAGTGCTTATACTTAAAGCACATATTAGTTTGTCAAATTTTGTAGTCCGGTTATGATTGCAAGCTCGACTAAAGACAAGATATCAACTCAATCAAGCACATGGAAAGAAGATTCAACATCTCAAAGTAAGATCAAAGCAATGGTTCGAAGTTCAGCACACTTCGTGTCACACCCCAAACTCGGAAACCAGACTCACAAAATTTCTAGTTGTCGAATCCGGTGTTGATAGCCTCTATAATACCCTTTTCTCGACTCTCAGCTCCCATGCACTTAGTTCCGATACTTGGATCCTACAAGGAGGATTTTCAGGGTGAATTATTATTATTGTTGTTAAAGATGCGTAACCACAAGTATACCCAAGTCACAAAATATCATCACCATATATCCACTAATATAATCTTTGTGTATAATATTGAAAGGAAAATACATGATATAACAAAACTCCAAAAGATCGGGCACATGCTCCTTCCTCAATGCTACTACGGTCTATCATAACATGCACGTAACGAACTTGCATAAGTTTACCATGAAGCTTAGAGAGTGCGTGCATGTGTGCACAATATATATGCCAAGCATACAAATATCAGAGTAAGCGAAAAGATGGAGGCCAAACTGGCAAGTCTATAAATACCATCAGCCCTATCCAGGCTATGCGATGTAAAGACATATTGGGCCATATGTCATATGCTGAGAATGTAATGCAATATGCAAATCCTGATAAGTTTATAAATACCATCATCCTTATCTAGGTTATGCGATGCAAAGACATAGTAAGCCAAATGTCATATGTGAGGGTGCAATGCAATATGCAAATCCTGATAAGTCCATAAATACCATCAGTCATATCCAGGCTATGTGATGCAAAAGGAATGACAAAGCTAGTGTGTGTAATCAGCATGATAGTACGTGGTATCACAAGTTGTGGGGTTCATCACAAGGGACTTCTTTCTAAACCAGTCCCATACCTGATTTGGATAACTAGACTCAATGTGGTAAACTCCTGATCTCAGGTTAGTCACGTACTTAACCGAAATCATGGCCATTGCGAAGGTTCACATAAGGATTTTGTTACACACCACCAGCCCGAGTGGATAGTGAATGAATGAATGAGTCAAATGTTGAACATGCAACTCCTACTCAGTAAGTCCACATTTTACTATAGTTATCATCACTGGAATCATCACCGAGGTCTAGTACACTCCACACTGGCTTCCGCCCCACGCTCATATGACCAAGTGAATGGAAGAGAGACCTCACTATCCACCTTGACAGTGGTATGTCAATGCCCACCCAACTCATCAATAGCGGACTCATTTATGAGTTGGTCAAACTCAACCTAGCTTATAGCACACCCCTTTTCAACCGATCATGACATAGTGGGAAATGTGTCCTACTGATATTTGGCACTCGGGCGCTCATGTTATCCACTTGGTCTCGACGTTGAAGCATCCTGCTGGCCACAGGGTTTAGGGACTTTCACCCAATGACATCCTTAGCGCCCTAATGCTAGAACAAATATTTTCGATGTCCAGTCCGGCCATCCACGATATGCCTGTGGAGGCCACAACCCTGATGTCACTGGGGTGTAATGCAAATGCATTATACAATGCGTGAATGCATGAATCCATCATTTGAGTCATGTAACCATGTCATGCAAGAAATACATACATGCAGGATGACCCCATCTCTTATGGGTTTCTTGAAAGTGTCTCAAGCTTGTAAAGTCGTCAATGCGGCCTTGTCACACATAGGCAAGCCAAAATTCTTGAATTAGCCATCATCCAAGTCATGCACACATGATACGAATGAGATATGATAACATATGATCATAACCATTATGCATGAGGTGTGTAATACCATATCAAGCATAAATCAAGGCTAAATCGATATAAAAGCAATGTTAACTCGAATGTAAAAGGAATGTTACATCTAACATAAAATAGTGTTGCATCAATATAAAGAAAGCACCATGTCAACATAAAGGAAGTCTTATAACAATCATGAGCATAAACATCACATAAATCACTAAGGTAATACTACATAAATTATCAAAGAAGTATTGTACCAAGACACATGTAAAATATCTCTCCACAAGGAAATTCATCATTCATAATGGGTAGAACCTACTTGGAATCCAAGTTTATCGAGGCCCATAGGTTGTACTTGAGTGGTCTTTCAAGCCAATGGGCCCACTCAGCAAGCTCGCACCTAAGCAGCCAAAACATATAACTATCGACATCCAAACAGGATAACAAATTATAGGATACACAAAAAATCATAGTGGGCCTGAAATGGTCATCAAAGTGGGCCCTACAACTATCCCTAAGCAAGGCCCAAGAGGGCAGCTCGCAACCAGCCAAACACAAGCCTACAATGGGCTCAATACATGCAATGTGTGGAACCTAAACGGTGGTTCAATGGTGGAAACATGACATAAACCACATGGTTGGCCTATGGTACAACCACTACATATAAATACAGGCAGGCCTAATGGGCAGCCACAACATAAACAACAAGGCAACCCATGGTGTGGGCATCATTTATTCACTAAAGAAGATTCACAATTAAGTTGGATTGCAAATAAAATCACTATGGGCTCCACAAATCTAACATGAATGTGACTAGGTGGGATCCAGTCAAATATACCCCTAATGGGCCCCGCATGCTCTTACATAGTGGGCCTATAGTCGAAAGGCCCACTCATAGCGAGCCATGTAGACACATAAAGAGTCCAAGATGCATGTCAATCATAGCCTCTAGTTACAACCCAAGCATGCTCGTAATAGCCTAGAAAGGCACAACATGTAGGGTTCACCGACAATCACGATGAGTCCCTTAAGTATCTTAGCCCAAAGGCATATGATACAATCAACCATCACCCCACAACATGTATACAAATGATGCATATGGACATATGTCTGGGCATGCTGTCATTGTACTAAGATGTTCTTGGTGTGTCCTATTAGGCTAAGTACACTAGCATGTTATCAAACATATCAGGAAATAATCAGCCTTAATCGACACATCATATACAGAGAGTGGGAACTGAACGACATGCCCCACTAGAAATATAGAAGTTTATGTGGTGTAACCCATGTTAGACTAACATCAGTTCCTCATGTAGCCTGCAAGGCATGAATAAAATATATATATAACGAGGCAGGGTCCACTGTGAGTGACCTGGATGGACACCCACATGTACAACATGTGTGTCACTAAGCTACCAATCCATTTGGGCACATGATCCACTAATGATGTCCCGAATAATCAGATTATATCAATGACATCACTGTAATTATTTAGTAGAATGATGTGCACCATCTGACATTGCTAACGTAAATTGATGGTTACAGATCATTGGTTAGTCACTAGGATGTGATCATATGCTCATGGCCCATTTGAGTCTTGGGATTTCATCAGTTCAAGCAAAGTATATGCTTAAATGGATCTAATAAAACCCTAGTTTCAACATTCACACACCAACTAATTTAAGGATTTGAATTCAAGATGCTAAACATAACTAAAGACCCAAGGGATCTCGATTCTAAGGATTCCCAAGTCGCAGGAATCCCAAAATCTAAGAGGTTTCTGCCCCCATATTACCCTATGGTGCGGCTCACCTGAGATCTGGATCAACCTGAATTTTGGGCCCATGACCTAACATAGTTTAATAAGACGGATGAATGGGGTGGATATGATACATACATCATGTAGGGTCCCATGTGTGGGGGCAGCCCAAGGAGATTTTGGCCCTCACGTCACAGGGCAATAATGCCCAATGACCTTTTCCTTTTTCTTTGTTTTTTTTATGCACCATCAGTGCGTGCCCCACGTGGATTTTCTACTACGTTCATTGTGTAGTCCATTTTGATGGGCTCTGATTTAGGTCAATTTGGACTAACAGGGACTCCACAATGGGCCTTGGAAAATTTCAACAACAATGGTTCGTTTCCCTCATTACATCCCACTTGAGACCCGAATCTAACTCATCTTTCGGCCCATGGCCTAAAATGATCTTAAGAAGTCGGTAGACGATGTGGATTCAATATAAACATCAGAATAGGGTCCCACTTGAGAAATCCAAAATTGGCCAAGAATGGGTTAACCCCCATGTGCATGGCATTCATACATTTTTCATGTTATTATTATATTCGTTGTATGTTTTGCATACATAATTAATGTGGGCCCCAAGTGGATGATCTAATCCGTTCACTATCTTGGCCACCTCGAATGAGGTCAAATAGACCCTGACTAGGTCTGGTTTCGATGATTAGGGACTCCAAGGTGGGCCCTAGAAGGTTTCGACAAAATGGGCATTGTTCCCCTTAGTACGGCCCACTTGAGACTTAGATTTACCTCAAAATTTGGCACATGGCCTAAAATTTTATGGAGAAGATGGTGGACGCTGTGAATTAAACAAATTCATCATGGTGGGGTCTACGTGTGAGGGCAAATAGGCTTCCGCCCTCACGTCACTGGGCAATAATGCCAGTGACACATTTTTTATTTTTCTCTTTCTTCCTTTATTATTATTCTTTTTTACTATTTGGGGTCCACTAGTGGATAATCCATTCTGTCCATTATATCGGCCAACTCTCTATAGACCAAAGGAGTCCAATGATGGGTAGGTCCACCACCTGCACACATAACAGTTGGCCTTAGAAAGTTCCAACAGTGGGACTTGGTTTCCCTCGGTACGGTCCACTAGGAACTCAGATTTCTCTCATTTTTAGTTTCATGGCCTAAAAAGATATGGGAAAGGTCGTGGATGGCATGAATTAAACAAACACATCAAGGCGGGGTCCATGGTTGGGACGCCCCCACCCCACATCTACATGGTTGACATGAGGGGGTGCTCCCACTACCACCATTGGTTGTGGTGTGGTCCACCTGATGGTTGGATTGGCTAGATTTTTGGGTTCCACAGCTAAAATGAGCCAGCAGATGGATGGATGGTGTGAATCTAAGAAATACATCAATATGGGTCCCACGAGTGAAAACTCACTCTAAACCTCCCATGCAAAGTAAGAAATGATGGTGGATAACCTAACCCCTTAGTATTTGCGGTATAGCCCACTTGGGATTCAAATTAACTTCATTTTTGAGCTTAACACCTAAAATGAGAAGGAAAATCGGATGGACGGTGTGGATGATACACACACACACACATCATGATGGGGCCACTAGAAAAACCCACATGGTGGCTTTATAAGGTAAATAGTGACAGAGACATGACATTGTTGTGTCCAGGGACACGGTTCCACTAACCATTTCCCTCTCTTGTATTTTAAGGGTGAGGTAGGGCCCACCTAGGAAATCCACTCCATCCATTTGAATGTCCAACTCATGGTGGGGCCAAGAAGCTTTGGATCACATCCATTTTTGGTGTATTTTCACCATCCAAGTGTGCTTACACAATCAATTGGTTTAAAAAGAAAATAAATATCATAGTGGGCCACACAAAGTGGTCTATGCTATGATAGCACGCTCTCCAATAGCGTGCGGGACACACTCTCCAATAGCGTGGCTCACTTGTGGGTCCATAACACCATGAGAATAAGAAAAGAAAGGGAAAGGAAGGAAAATAAATCCGGCCATCGAGGTGTCCCCCGCCACTATGGGGTCCACCACATACTCAGTAATGGATCAAGGTGGGTCCCACCCTTATGGGCCCACCAAAATAGAGAAATCACAAAGAATAGGAGGGTTTTAACCCTCTCATGCACTCACTTAGAAGGATGGACGGTTGGATCAGCTTGAATCAGCGATCGGACAGTCCACCAAGCTCCTCTCCACCCCTAACCTCCTCTAATCACTCATTTCTCTATTCTCTTACTCTTACTCTCTTGATCTTTCCTAATACTCTCACAAGCTCTCTTTCTTTTCTCTTAATCTCTCCCTAATCTTTCTTTCTTTTCTCTTTCTCTCTTAATTTCTTCCTAATCTTTCTAATATTTCTCTCTCTCTCTCTCTCTCTCTCTCTCTCTCTCTCTCCCTCTCTCTCCTTCTCTCTTAATCCCTCTCTACTTTTGCTAGGAAAATGGTAAAAATGAGAGTGAGTTAGGGAGTTATTGTGGTAGAAATTTTAGGATAGGGAGGGAATAAGGGGAAGATGGATGGGTAAAATGGAGAGAAGATGAATAAAAGAATGATGACTAGCATAGGTAGGGGTATGGGTTGCATGAGAATGGCATGGTTTTGTTTGACTAATGGGGAGAGAGTCACATGAGTGATGGATGTCTTGATTGATGGATGGATTGATGGATTGATGGATTTAACAACACGGGGATTTGTGCAAGTGCAGCCTGCGTCAAAATTGTAACTTCTAATCTAAGGGTTGAAATGAGGCATACACCATGGCATTGGAAAAGTACCGCTTGTGCGGTCGCTCGGGTACAAGTCTCAGGTTATTGCAATACAAAAATAGGGTAACAATAAAAATTCATAGTTTCAGTCCACTGAATACATGCCGACATCAAAAATGAAACATATAGAGGGTTAATTAGGGTAAGGGTCTTACATTTCGTATGAGTCAACCTATAGGTGGTATAAACCTAGTTGGACTATAGGTTAGGTGTATTTTACTCATGCATATCTTGAACCACATTTTATGTTAAATACACACTTATTAGGCCAGCCCGACGTTCGGTTCAGCCAGCCTAACTACTTGTACCAACCATGCAAAATTAAGACAAAATTAAGATCTCATAAGATCTTATTTTACAGTAGGTTCGGCCAGCCCAAGGTAGTTCGGTCAAGTTTCTAGCAATGGAACGATTTCAGAATCTAGACTAGTTGGCCAGCCGAACTTGAGCTTAGGCTAGTTGAACTGGGTGTTCGGCTAGCCAAACCTGGGCTTAGGCCAGCCAAAGTTTTGAAAGATTCTATCTCACGATTTTCAGATTCTGATTGGAACATAATCTTTGGTGTTCGGCCAGCTGAACTTAATCTTAGGCCAACCGAACTACATATATCCATGGCTATAAATAGAGGCTTTCTCTTACATTCTAAATCACAAAAAATAATATTCTTTTATTGTCTTGTAGAGAAAAATCCTTCAAGCCTCTTTAAGCTATTTGTGTTGTAATTCATATTTTATTATTAGCTTATTCTATTCTCCTTTTCAAAGTTAGGTTAAATTATTTTTATAGGAGTAATCCATACTCTACTTTGAAAAGAAGGAGAATCGAATTTGCAGCAATAGGTTTCATTCATTTCAATGAAAATCCATTAGATCTCTTTGCATCTTTTTGGGTTGAACTCATACATCGGCTTCATCAATATTCCAAGAAGAAGATCGCTGCACTTAAGCTACAACTACGACTTCGACTCGCCAAATCGAAGATAACTACTATTTGTTTTCAATTATTTTAGTTTGAATTTTTCTGAGATAGCCCGAAGATCTCAGCGAGTTTGTTTGGGGTGACCCCATAAAATCACAAAGCTGGTTTGTTTATGGTGACCACGTAAAATCACAAAGTGGATTTGATTATGATAGCAAAATCACAATAACTGTATAAGGCTGTTAAGGTAAACCTGGAAAACCTTGAAATATTGAAAAGCTAAATTTGCGGGGGTAGTAATTTTGGGAGTAGAGTAGGTTGCATTGAGGCACCGAACCATTATAACTCTTTTATGTATTATGGTGATTGGATATTATTATTTGTGTTACTGTGCTTTTCTTATTTTTTGCATTAGTTTGAGTTTTTTATTTCAAAGACGTTGTGACATAAGGTTATCCTACTTAAATCTTTTAGGTTAAAGGTTGTCTTACTAACTATTTGGTATCAAGGATTCAATACTTTACAATATCGTATTTAATTGATTCATTATTCCACATTGTATCGAATTATTGGCATTGTCCTATTCACCCCCCCCCCCCCCCCCCCCTTTTAGGACATCTATAGCTCATCCTTTCAAGTGGTATCAGAGCGAGGTTGCTCTTATTTGGATTAATTTCATAGAGCTAGATCTAGAGCTATTGGATGTCAAATTTCGATAGTCTATCCATTTTCAGGCCACCACACTTTCATGGCTCGAACTATTCTTACTGGAAAGCTGGAATGAGGATCTTCCTTAAATCTATTGATGAAAGTGTGCGGTAAGCTACCATGACCCAATGGGTCCCTCCAATGTTGGAAGTAGTGGGTTAAAACGGAACCAAGTCCATGAAAGTTCAAGTTTATAATCTATGGACTCCAAGTCAGAAAAGCAAAAGTAGTGCCAATGAAAAAGCGCTTAATGCTATCACTTGTGCTCTATCACCAGACGAGTTCAAAAGAATCATCTCATGTGATACAACAAAACAAGCTTGAGATATACTTGAAATGACACAGAAGGAACTAACATTGTTAAGAAATCTAAGATTCAAATCCTTACAACAAGGTTTGAAGAAATCCATGTAGAAGAAAATGAATCATTCATAGATTTCTTCACCAAACTAAATGACATTGTTAATTCTATGTGGGGTCTTGGAGAAAAAGTCCCAAAAAATAAAGTGTGTGCAAAAATCCTACGATCACTTCCTTACAGGTTTAATTCTAAAGTCACTGCTATACAAGAATTGAGGGACACTGATATAATGAAGGTATAGGAATTAGTGGGATCTCTACAAACCTATGAGTTGAATTTCAAAATTCCCAAAAGGAAATCCATAGCCCTAAAATCCTCAAAATCCAAATCAAAAGTTTCAGATAATGATGAAAATGAGGATGACATGGCTATGCTTGCTAAAAAGTTTTATAGGATTTTTAAAAATAAAAATAGATCTGATTTCAAAAACTGATTGACAAAAGAAAAGGAAATTGGAAATCTAAATCTAAAGACTCTCAATGTTTTGATTGTTCTGAATAAGGGCATCTAGCTGCGAAATGTCCTAAGAAGGATAAATCTAAAAGAAGAAGCATGATCACCACCACATGGTATGAATCGTTTAAATCTGAATCTGATTCAGAAACTGACGAATCATATAATGAAACTGAAAATGATCAAAAGGCATTTATGACCATAGCTAGACTTACTTCCTCAAATAAAGATCAAACATCTGATTATGAAATGCCAGGAAGTGATGTTGAAAATGAAGAAGACCTTCAAGTATCCTATGATGCCTACATAAAGAAAGTTATAAGATTGCAACAAAATTAAAAATTCAAAAGGATAAATGTGTAGATTTAAAATTAGAACTTGAAAATTTTATTTTGGAGAAATTATATTTTTCTAATTGTTTTGAGAAAACCATATTTGAACTTAATATAAAAAATTCTGAGATTGAAGATCACAAAACTGAAAATAAGAATTTACAATTAGAAATTACTTCTCTAAAAAATTCTAAAGAAACCTGGATATATACCCATGGTGACCGGAGACTTGAAAAGCTTTTATCTGTGTCTCATCGAAGTAACAACAAATCTAGTTTGGGTAATATCAAGAGTCGTTCAAAAAAATTTAAAAATACTACTCCTATATTTGTTAAAGGTGGATCTTTAAAATCTAAAGAAGAAACTATAAAACAAATAAAGAAAAAATCTTTTCAAAAACCTTTTTATCCAAAAACTAAGTCCAACTATCAAAAGAAAAATTATAACCCTTCTCTTGCAGATAAAATAGTGGACTTACTTAAGGAGCTTTTGAAATCCAACTCTAAAACTATGAGAGGAAGTGAGAATAAGAAAAATTATTGCTCTCAAACTAATCATATGATCAGAGATCCTCCTAAACCTAAAACCACATTGAAATGGGTTCTAAAAAATAAGTGTCTTGTCATCCACACAACTTTCAAAGCTTGTAGTCATTCAAGATGGTACCTGGACAGTGGATGCTCTAGACATATGACAAGTGATAAGGCGATACTTTCAGACATTAATCACATTGATGTAAGCTCAGTAACATTTGGAGATGGTAGCAATTGCAAAATCAGTGGAAGAGGTAATGTAAAACTTCTCAATCTTCTTATTTTAAAGATGTTTTATATGTTGAAGGTTTGAAATACAATCTGCTGAGCATATCTCAAATCTGTGATAATAATCATAACGTTAAATTTTCTGATCACGGATGTTAAATACTTAATAATCAACGTCATATAATATTAAATGGTTAAAGAACCTCTGAAAATTGCTATATTATTGATGAATCATGTTCCATAAGTCACTTTTGTTATATGGTCCAAACAGATGAAACTGAATTGTGGCATCAACGTCTTGGACATGTGAACTTTAGAGATTTATACAAACTTAACAAGAGAGATCATCTTCGATGCTTACCCAAGTTGAAAAAGTTGGAAAAAAAGTATGTGGTGCCTGTCAAATAGGCAAACAAATTAAGAGTAGTCACAAAAAGGTGAACTCCTTAGCCACATCTAGACCCCTCGAATTACTCCATATAGACCTTGCTAGACCAACCCGAACAGAGAGTAGATGAGGTAAAAAATACTTTCTAGTTGTAATTGATGACTACACTAGATATTCATGGGTAGCCTTCTTAAGAGAAAAGTTGGATGCTTTTGACAAAGTCAAAAAGTTATTTGAACGTATCTAGATAGAAAAAGAACTGCCTGTGAAAAAGACAAGAAGTGATCATGGAGCAGAGTTTTAAAACAGCAATTTTAAGAAGTTTTGTTATGACTATGGAATATTACATGAATGTTCTGCTCCTAAAACTCCTCAACAAAATGGTATAGCTGAAAGGAAAAACAGATTTCTACAAGAAATGAGGTCTGTTATGCTTAATAGTAAAAAAATAGTAAACAATTTATGGGCTGAAGCTGTCAACACTTCTTTTTATATTATTAATCAAGTATATGTAAGAACAGGTTTAAATAAAACAACTTATGAACCCTAATCTAACCAAAATCCATTAGTAAAATATTTCCGTACTTTAGAAAGAAAATATTTCATTTTATGAGATAGGGAACATTTGGGAAAATTTGAAGCAAAAAGTGATGAAGGTATTTTTCTAGGGTATGCTTTGGACACTAGAGAATATCATGCCCTGAGTAAAAGGACTGGAGTGATACAAGAATCCATAATATATTGTAATTGAAGATCAAACAATCACTACAGCTAATAAACATGATGATAAGGTTATTGTATATAATCAATCAGAACCTTCAACCAAATCAGATGCAACTGAGAATAGATAAGTCAAAGATCATCCGACCAATCAAATTCTTGGTAACCCTCACACTAGTGTTCAAACCAGAAGACAAGTTGAAAACATTTGTAATCATGTATGTTTCACTTCCCAAAAAGAACCATTAAATGTAAATAAAGCCTTAGTTGATGAAAATTGGATTTTAGCTATGCAAGATAAATTAAATCAATTTTTCAAGAATGATATTTGGTATCTAGTACCTTGACCATCTGACAAACATGTGATTGGAACTAAATGGATATTTAAAATAAATCCGATGAATTTGGGAATATCTTAAGAAACAAAGCGAGAATAGTTGTACAAGGGTACACCCAAATCGAAGGAGTCGATTATGATGAAACTTTTGCTCCAGTCGCTCATCTTGAATCCATCAGACCATTTATCTCCATTTAATATCATAAAAACTTTAAAATTCATCAAATGGATGTTAAAAGTGCTTTCTTAAATGGTGATCTAAATGAAGAAGTTTATATAGAACAACCTAAAGGTTTCGAAGATCCTAAACTTCCTAACAATGTATACCGTCTTAAAAAGGCCCTGTATGGATTAAAATAAGCACCTAGAGCATGGTATGCAAAATTAACAAAAAAATTTCTCAGTCAAAATTTTAAAATGGGTAGTGTTGATAAAACTTTATTCATCAATAGAATTAATGAAGAGTTGTTAATTATTCAAATATATATCGATGATATTATTTATGGATTAACAAATGTTAACCTTTCTTCTAAGTTTGCAGAGTCTATGAAATCAGAATTTAAGATGAGCATGGTGGGAGAACTGAACTATTTTCTTGGACTTCAAGTGAAACAACTTCAAAATGGAATTTTCATATCTCAAACCAAGTATATGATAAACTTAGTTAAGAAATTTGGGCTTGAGAATGGTAAAAACTTTTCTACTCCCATGGTTACAGCATTCAAATTATCTAAAGATGACACGGGTAAAAGTATTGATCCTCATCTTTACCATAGTATGATTGGTAGTCTCTTATATTTAACAGCTAGCAGGCCTAACATCTCTTTTAGTGTAGGCATAAGTGCCAGATATCAATCTAACCCTAAAGAATCTCATCTGACTATACTAAAAAGAATAATTAGATATGTTGCCAGTACTGTTAATTTGGGTTTATGATATCCTCATGATACGTCTTTACAAATTGCTGGATATACTAATGCTGATTGGGCGGGTAATGTGGACGATAAAAAATCCACAAGTGGATATTTTTACATCAGAAATTATCTTGTCTTTTGGATGAGTAAGAAGTAAAACTCATTATCTTTGTCCACTGCTGAAGTTGAATATATTGTGGCAGAAAATGCATGCACACAGTTAATGTGGATGAAAAAGATGTTAACAGACTATGGTATTGATCAAGAAACGATGCATTTATACTGTGATAATACCAGTGTAATAAATATATCCAAAAATCGTATTCAACATTCTTGCACTAAGCACATTGATATTCGATATCACTATATCAGAAAATTAGTTGAAAGAAAGTCTGTTATGATTGAATATATTAATACTGAAAAACAACTTACAAATATTCTGACAAAACCTCTTGATAGTGTTAGATTTTTTAATTTAAAAAATGATATTGGTTTATGCACCGTCTTGCTAGATTACTCATGAATGAGGCATTTTAGGAGCAAGGGGCCGAGATTCATGAACATTATCCCTCATCCCCTTGTCGATACATGATTTCATGTGTTTATTGTGCTTTTGATTTTGCATAGTGAAATGATTTCCCTCTTTTATGAGCTCCAGTTAGTTGTGTAATAGTGTAAATTTTGAGGACGAAATTATTATTAGGAGGGGAGAGCCGTAAGACTCGTATCCTAGTCCATACCATTCCATGGACTCCCACAATCCTCCCTGTCGAATTTCGGTAAACCACGACCTATAATCGGCATTTGCACGCAACCCTAAGTCACATCCGGTAGATCTGAGTCAACTTAACACGAGACTTGTACCCTAGTGACCACGTCATCACTGTGGTTCCAACGTCGCGTCTCGCGCATTGATGCGATACCCAGGCCAGGAGTTGTGGGCCCATGTATATTCTGAAGAAACACTACGCATTGCGAATTCTGAGAGAATCTCTACCAAACATCAAATCAATCAATCAATGTACAAGTCAAGTACACATTCATCACTCACCCATGCCTCTCTCACCCAAAAGTCAACCCTCATGTCATCTCTCCTTACACCACCATACCTCACACCCATCACACCCATCCCTCTCCCATGCAACCTCTCTCTCTACCTCTCTCTCTCTCTCTCTCTCTCTCTCTCTCTCTTCCTTACCCATTTTTCTTTCCAACCAAAGAGCCTTTGGACATCCAAGCTTGGAGACCAAAAAACTCCATCAAGCCAGCCCCCTTCCTTGCAAGATCCCACTCAATCCGACCCTTAGATCGTCATCTCCACCGTTAAAGGAGCACTTTAGGATCACTAGAAGGCTAGGGAGGAAGAAGAAGGATAGGTGGGTGCTTTTTCTAAGATCTGATTGCTAGTGGAAAGGAAATCTCCACCCTTGATTTTGTTTATGGGCCCACACTTGGTTGGGACCCACCTTAATGTATGCAAGCATGTTCATAGAGGGGCTCATAGTTGCGAAGCCCCTCCATTGCTCGTCCCCTCTTGGTCGTCTCTCTCTCTCTCTCTCTCTCTCTCTCTCTCTCTCTCTCCCCCTATTTTTGATGTGTGGCCCACCTGATGATACATGAATGATGATCTAGACCATCCAGTAGGTGGGATGGCCTTGCTACCCACCCTGCTAGGCAGTTAGTCTGGTTGGAGCATTTGGATGGCGGGAAAGCAAAATATCAGGTTGTTTTAAACCTGGTGGGCCACACTAATGTGGACGCCACCCTGAGGAATGTATTATATCCACGCCGTCTACCAAGCAGGGCCACCCTGCTAGCCGTCCAGTGGCAGCATGCTGGTTGTCTATTCTGGATGGACCTGGTTGGAAGGAAAATACAAAGACCAGCTTGGTCTATAGCTGGCAGGCCACCCATGTGGACCCCAAGTGAGGCAGGTGATGTATCCACTTCTTGGGGCATGGGACCCACCCACTGCATGTGTGGCATCCACACCGTCTAGCAGGGACGATGGGATCCACCATAGTCCATCCAGCAAGGATGATGGGATCCACCGTAGTGTAGGTGTTTTGATCCACACTAACACCTGGGCGCTGGATCTGTAAATTTTATATATATATATATATATATGGGGTCCACCATAGTTCGTCCAGCAAGGATGATGGGGTCCACCGTAGTGTAGGTGTTTTGATCCACACTAACACCTGGGTGTTGGATCTGTAAATATATATATATATATATATATATATATATATATATATATATTATGGTGGCCCCACATGGGACCCACCTAATATGGAAAGCAGATTGGCCAGTGTACCTACAACAGCTATATTAACGTTATCAAGTATTGTGGGCCCCATCATGCGGTATATGTTATATCCCAACCGTCCATTGGACGGTGGGGATTAACTAGTTGTATAGCTGCTATAACACGTCAGTCAGTTCTATGGGCCACGATGATGTATGTGTTTCTCCAGCCGTCCATCTAGACGTAGACCCACTGATGGGTCTCATCTAGACCGTCCAGTCCATGTGGGGCCTACCCTCCCACACCTGTGGTATCCCTCACCATCCATTGTTGGGACGGTGGGACTCCATCATGATGTACTCGTCTATCCATATTGTCCATGAGTTTTTGGAACATGTGGTCCCCACATGATGATTGTGTGGACTCCACCGTCCAGCAATGGATGGTGGGATCCACCTTGATATATGTGTGTGTTTGATCCTGGTCGTCTATCCTGGACAGGGCTGGATGAAGGAAACCACAAATACTAGCTTAATTCAAAACCCTGGTGGGCCACGCTGACATGGACCCACACTGATATATGTATTTAATCCTAACCGTCCATCTGTGGACGGTGGACGAAGGTAGCTGGTGCTCCTTCCACGTAGTAATACAACTACTACTATTAACGTTAGTAAGTTCTTTGGAGCCCATGTGAGATGTATGTTACATCCTAACCGTCCATCTATGAGGGACACACCGTGATGTAGGTGTTTTATCACCATGATGTAGGCCACATGTGTGGGGCCTACCATGATGTATGTATTTTACATCCTCACCGTCCAGACTGCTAGACGATGGGACTCACTTTGATGTAAGTGTTTCATTCACTCCGTCTGCCCATGGACCCCACCTTGATATTTGTATTTCATCCAAACCATTTAACGGTGGGGCCATGGCATGATGTATATATTTTATTCGAGCCATTGTGTCCAGCTGGACATGGACCTCACCTTCATGTATATATTCTATATCTGCACCATCTATTTACTGGAGACGGTGGGCCTCATGATGCATGTATTCTACATCCAGTGGTCCATTTGTTGTTGGACGTGGACCCTACCTTGATGTATATCTAAACCATCCATGGGGCGTGGGGTCCACCATGATGTGTATTGTATTTAGGTCGATCTTGTAGGCCCATCTTGCAGGCCCACCTTGAGGTATATGATATGCATGTGGCCTATCTATTTTGTTGGATTATGGGCTGCCCCATGAGGTCTAGTGTGAAGTATGTGAGACCCAGATGGTGAGGCCCAATGTGATGTTTATATGGCTCATGTGGTGAGGCCCAATGTGATGTTTATGTAGCCCATGTGGTGAGGCCCAGTGTGATGTTTATGTGGCCCATGAGTGAGGCCCATGTGATACAACCCATTGTGATGTATATTAGGTCCATGTGATGCAGCCCATTGTGATGTGTATTGGGCCCATGTGATGTGGCCCATTGTGATGAGTGAGGCACATGTGATACGGCCCATTGTGATGTATATTAGTACCATGTGATGCACCCCATTGTGATGTATATTAGGGCCATATGATGCGGCCCATTGTGATGTGTATTAGGCCCATGTGATGCAGCCCATTGTGATGAGTGAGGCACATGTGATACGGCTCATTGTGATGTATATTAGGTCCATGTGATGCTGCCCATTGTGATGTATATTAGGGCCATGTGATGTGGCCCATTGTGAGGTGTATTAGGCCCATGTGATGCGGCCTATTGTGATGAGTGAGGCACATGTGATGCGGCCCATTGTAATCTATTTGAGCCCAAGTATGAGGCCCAATGTGATCTATATGAGGACCATGAGTGAGGCTTAATGTGATATATATAAAGCCCTTGTGTGAGGCCCAAGGTGATGTATATGAGGCCCATTACGTTGTATGATTCCACCAAGATGTATGTAATGATGTTTATGATGCCCATCCATGTTCCTAGTTGATATTAAATGGGCCATGCCTTGGGAGAAATGATGGCTTAATGTCCACATTGTAAGAGCAATGATGGTTAAATGTCCACATTGTAACTCTTCCTAGGGCCTGTTGTTAGGTCCATCCTCATCTCCCCTTAACAGGCTAACCCAAACTATTAGGCCCCCATTGATGATTATATTACCCATCTTCCCCTTGATTAGGCTATCCCAAAACGTTAGACCCCCATTTGATAATGATGCTTTCCACCATACCTTGTAGGACCACTCATGCCTTGGAGCCCATCTTATGTTCATACCGAGCCTTTCATAGGGAATGTGGCCCAATTAGATGCATGTGTTTGTCCAAGCTTAATGACCCAAACTCGAGGCCCACTTAGATGATGAGAAGGACCGTTTATTGGGTTATGTAATTTTGGATGTGTGGATACTACTAAGGGCCACCTTATATTTGTATCAGGCCCTCATAAGAAACCCTAGTTGTCATGATAATGGAAGTGAGGAAGCCCACTTGTCGTATGCCCATTCGACTCGCCCCATGAGACATATTGTAATAACCTTGGAAATTTTGTGCTAATCTTTCCTTAAGTAGTTATTTTTGGGGTAATTAGCGCTATACTCGATTGCTTGTGAAATTTATATCAATCACTTTAAATTGTATCTGCATGACTCAAAACCTGTAGATTAGTTAGCGCTATGTTACTCTGAAATCTGGGATCCATCGCTAAATCCAGTTGTTCTGGAGAATTTTTGGAAGTTCTAGATCGGACCTGGACCACGCGTCGAAAGTCCGATAGCGATGATCTTAGGCTGTTGCGGTCACCATGTTGGGCTTGACCATCACCTCGAAAATCAAGTCCATGTGATGTTCTGGGTCTATTTGATTGAGTTCGGAGTGAAGAGTGTGAGAACGGTTGAAAATTTATTAAGCTTTTATGAAATCTAAGTCGTGTCGCTTGCGCGATGATTTTAAGTAATCTGACCGTTGGATTCTGACCCAATTTCACCCTCTGATCAGGAAAGGTGGCTCAGGCATGTCCTTGTGCTTGTGGACCTGATCGAGATTCCGTGACCGTTGAATTGAGTATGGTCCGCCATGGCTGATCTGAAGAGCCAGTCGGTATGAAAACTCAGCTTGACCTAGATCCATGGTCAATGAGCTTAAGTCCAACCTTTCGTGGTATTTGGCCCACCAGAAGTGCTTCGTTGGATCGAGAGAGGCAGGTTTTGGTTATACCCTAAGTATACCTTGGCCCTGGGGTTATTTTCATCAATATTAGGCCTATTTATAGTCCTTAAAACCCTAGCTCTCTTTTCCATACGAATTTTCTCTAACCCTACCTAAGAAAGAGAGTGGAAAGAGAGAGAAAGTGAGAGAGAAGTTGGTGAATCATCTTAGATTCTTTCCTATTCTTCTTCATCCTTGAACCTTCACTTTGAATCGTTATTCTGACGATTCTGAGTTCATCTTGGGGTAAGTTAACCTAACCCTAATCTGTGTTAGAGCTTAGATTAGTCTTGGTGTTGTTGTATCTCATTTCTATCCTTGCTTTAGGGTATTCTATCGTCGTTGACGAAGACAACTCGTCTGAAATCAGTTCGGTGTTCTTTTCTAGCTTAAGGTGCGGACTTTAAGTGTATAGGTTATGGTTTTCAAGGCTTTCAATGCTAGTTAATGATTTATTCTTGTTATGGATGAGATTTCACATGCCAAATGTTGTATTTATGTTGCGTTCCTAATATGCATGTGTTATATTGAGATTTGTGTATTTTATGTGTATGTATAAAATACTGTATACATATAAAATATGCACTTGTGTTTGCCATGATTATTTGTCATGTATGTATGCTAGATGTATGCATGACAACCCCTTGGTAAAAGGAATTGTCCAAATGCTTGTATTTCAACATATGTCATGTGTGTTGTTTCATGTATTCTAAGTGTTTGTAGAAATGTCTGAATGATTTAAAGTGTGATATTTCAACCTAGTTTGGGCGTTGGGAAGCGATTCTCAACTCTCCCACTAGTGAGTATGATTTCCTTCTTGCAAGTTACATTCCTTGTCGTTTAAGTTCAAGCATTACTTATGCTTACATTTATGTTAAGTTGATATTCTTCAAATGCTTGAGTACCTCATGATTGAGTTGTTGTTCCTTTACTGTTCTACATTCAATACGAATATCTGTTGTAGTGTAATGTATGTGAGACTATGAATTAGTCCAGGAAATCGGTAATCGACCTTAAGGTTGTGGCTGAGATCGCTTTCGCCACAAAGGACGTGATTAGATGAACCCGAGTCGTATTAGAGTTGTCGGCAGTGGTTTGGCCACGCGGAGTGTTTGCGCACTCTATGTCGTTCAACCCAACATGCGCTCGTGCTAGTCGAGTTCGTCAAGTAACCCGATTGTCCGATGTATGTTCACCATGTATGGACGCTACTGCTTGAATCTAGGGTACCGAACTTACCAGTGAAATCCTGTTAACCATGGTACCTTGATCTGCTAAGACTCATGAGTCGGACATGGTGGTATGGGACACCGTGGTCGAGCTGTCAGCCTACGCTGGGGTGACGAGCCTCCCCGTAATGACCAGTGAGCAACTAAACTCGTAAGCCGATTACGGTGGTCTGGGACACTATATTCGTGTTGTTGGCCTACATTGATTGGTGACGAGCCCTTTGTAGTGAACTCGCGCATGCCCGGATACCGCATTGAGGTGACGAGCCTTAGTGTAGTAGCGAAGGCATGATAGGCGTGCATTGATCGGTGACGAGCCCTTTGCTACGACCTGAAACCATATGATCGTGTGAGATGTCTAGGACTGACGACCCTAGAATGGATCACTGTTTGGATGGTGATATCAGGAAGGTATCTTAGCTTCCCAATCCTGCTGTATGAAAAGGACTAATAACAACTTGGTAATCATATCCATGCACGCATTTGCATGTGCTTTGTAGATGTGGTGCACTTTGAGGTGGTGTCATGCGTAACGTAAGATGAATACGCTGAGGGTGTACGCGTGAGGGCACACATCATTCTGCATGTATCCTTGCATTAACAAGAGTACTTAGGACATGTTTAATTGTTCTGCTTTATCATTACTGCTTGATTGAACTGATAACATGTTAACCAGTGCCTTATTGTTCCACTGAGTTGATCACTCACTCTCACGTTCTAGGGCGGTGTTAAACACCCACCAGACTCTGTCCTAAGTTTTGATGTTGTAGATGTGGATGCGACTTCTGAGGTAGAGCGAGAGATGGATGATGATGAAGCTGCTTTCTCTTATATGCAGTTTTCAGACGAGTTCTAGTGAGCCTTTTTCTGATGCACGGGACTTTAGGATTATTTTTGGGATTTAAATGATGTAATCTAATACTTGTAATTTTGATAAGTAACACTTTCATTACGACCTGGTTTGTATATGTACTTCAGGGATTTACACTTGTACACATATGTTTCTATAAGTCTTCCGCTTGCTTTCTTCACTTATCCCTGAATTATATCCGTGTTTTGGCTTAATCTATTCCATGTTTTATGCACTAATACAGTCAACATACATTCATCATTAAATATGTTGCATAAGTGATGTTTTGGAACTCGGGAGCTGAGTTATGCTCGACCCCCGAATTTCAGGGTGTTACACATATATTATCCTTATATCCAGTTACTAGGACCTCAGTGTCATGCATATATCGTCACACCATCCATTTACTTCTTTGGGACAAGTGTGAGGCCTATCCTTGACACTAGTACACCAATACCTCTTACCGTATATAGGAGAATATGTGGTACTAGATTTAGTATATCCTCTGCGTAGAGCCTATCTCGATATATGGACAAGATCTACGATCCTTCTAGTGGACCCTATCTTCGAATATGTGATATATTAGTACCTTAGAAGGCTAACGTAAGACATGTCACATGGACTCCTATAATTATAGAAGAAGCAAGTCGATTAGTTCATATCGGTGAAAGCCGATTGTTGTTTATTATTGTTTGCCTTATCTGATAATCATGTTAAGTGTACTTAGTCTAGTAGGACACATTGAGAACATCTATAGTATTACATCATGACACATGCCCATACACATCATTCGCATGCTTATTATGAGGAGTGATTAAACATAGCATGTGCCATTGGGCTGACTGTTTATGGGACTCCCTGAGAGGCAGTGTTGCTCCACATGAGTGCATGGTACGTGCAAGTTTGATGCATGACTGGATGGTATGACTCATGTATCTCGTATTTTGTGATATGACCACCATACACCTTAGCGACATCAGGGTTGTATCCTCCACAGGCATATTGTGGATGACCAGATGGGACACCGAAAATCTTTTTCTACATGAGGTGTCATAGATGTCCCTGAGTGAAAGTCCCTAAACCCTCTTGATACTAGAGGATGCTCCAATGTTTAGACCAAGTGGATACATGAGCACCCGAGTGCCGAATACTAGTAGGTCGTGTCTCCCATTGTGTCGTGGTCGGTTGGAAGGGGGTGTGGCCTTACCCATTTGAAGGAGTAGGCATAGCTAGGCTAAGTTTGACCAGCTCATAAATGGGTCTATTATCGACGTGCTGAGTAGATATTGGTTGACTACTGGCCAGGCAGATAGTGAGGTCTCTTCTACTTACTCAGTTGTGCACTTGATGGGTCGGTAGGTAGCGTTAAGTCTACTAGACACCGGTGATGTTCCTAAAGATATACAGTACTGATATGTGGACTTACTGAATAGGAGTTGCATACTTAGCATTTTACTCATTCATTCGTTATCCACTCGGGCTGGTGGTGCACAACTAATTGTTATGTGTACCTTCGCAATGGCCAGGATTTCGGTTGGGGCACACGACTAACCTGAGATCAAGAGTTTACCACATTGAGTCTAGCTATCCAAATTTAGGTATGAGACTAGTTTGGATAGAAGTCCCTTGTGATGAACCCCACATCTTGACTTCACACTCCAGCTTGATCATTTCATTCACACCTCATATTGCATTACTCCGCAGCATATAACATTTTGGGTTACTATGTTTCTACATATATATGGCTTAGATGAGGTTGACGGTATTCGTGGACTCATCAGGATTTGCATATTGCATTGCACCCTCAGTATATGATATTCGGCTTACCATGTCTCCGCATTGCATAACTGATCTACATTGCTTCCTCAGTATATGATATTGGCTTATTATGTTTTTTTTTTTGCATCACATAGTCTATATGAGGCTGATGATATTTATGGACTTACCAGCATGTTTCCACGTTGCTTTGATATTGCATGCTTGGCACTTACCTTGCCCACACAATTACACCCCCCTCTAAGCTTTCTATAAGCTTATGCATGATAGATACGTGCAGGTGGCGTTAGCTCATAGCAGCGTTAGGCTTAAAGTGTGCAACTGTCTTCTGGAGCTTTGATTTTTGATATACGTATTTCCCTTTCAGCACTGTATTCAACTGTTTATATTAGTAGATATGTAATGATGATGTTGCCTTTGTGATTTGGGTAAACTTGTGGTTATGCTTTTTACGAGATAAATGTACGTTGAAAAATCCTCCTTGTAGGATCCCAAGATCGAAAATCTGGCGTATGGGCGCTGGGAGTTGAGAATGGGGTACTATAGAGGCTGTCGACACTGGATTCGGCGATCGAGGATTTTGTGAGCCTAGTTTCTGAGTTTGGGGCGTGGCACATCATCTTTCTTGAATATAGAAATCTATTTTGTTGAGTTTTTTATAGAAATCTAATCCTGATTTTTTCATTCCATTTGTTGATATTTCTTTTGCAAATCTAGTCATTTTCTATCATGTCATCTCTTTCTAAGCGTATTATGCGAGGTCTTCAAACTGGTTCTTCCTCTCGATCCAGTAATTGGGTTGTGTGCTCTATCCGTTTACCTAAAATTGATATAAAAAATGTGTGGGATTTTCATACCCGTAACATTGTCATTGAGCACACCTTTAATACAAATCATATTGCCCAATTCGGTCTTATAGAAATTTTGTTCGCGGTAGGATGTGATAAGATTTTTGCATCGGGTGGTGCGACGTATTAGTCTATTACAAGAGGGTTGTATGCATTTATAAATACTGTGTTTTTAGATTAATTATCATTTTCCATTCAGTTTGTGGAAGACACAGTTACTATTAACCCCTCCATCATATCATCAATCTTAGGTATTGATATAGTGAAAGGGAATCTCTATTCCACTGATCTTTGAAGATATGTACCAAACGGAAAGAGAATCTATCACTAGGGATTTATGGGTTTTAATGCAACCTGGCATAACCATAACTCACTCCCCACCTACAATCTTCTTCCAAATTAATATGTCCTGCATCATATTTTCACATCGAATATTTATCCTTATGGCGGGAATAAGACAGATCTTACTCCCTATATGATGCATATCCTTCATTCGGTCGTTTTTGTTATCCGTATCTGTCTTCCATCTTTGATTACTTATCAGATTATCAATTACTGCCTTCATCCTTGTCATGGCTCTATTCATTTTGTATATATCATGACTTGCATTGCATTGCGCTATAATATTCAAATCCCTGCAATTGAAGCAACGGAGCTTGTGCTCCCATTTGGTAATGTTAATATCAACATGATGCAACTTGAGCTAAGACTTGAGCAGCGAGGACATTAGGAACGTGTTCCTGAAGAAGATGTGAACATGGATGATATCTTTGTAGATCTGGAAGAAACTAATGATACTGATGACTCTGATTTCCAGCCTTCAAAGTTCTTAGAGAGGTTGGATAATTTTAAAGAAGAATGTGGATGACCTGCATGTCTCTCAGAAGTAACAGATAAAGTACACAAAAAATACTTTCATCGTTTCAACAGGAGTTTGAGGATTAATGACCCTAACATGCTGGCACCATCCTCCTCTAGTTATGACTGATTTTCTTAAACTCTTGGTTTGTAATAACTTGATATAATTTTACTCTTGTTGACATACATCTGGATATGACACTATGTTATGCTTATTTTATGCTACTAAATTCTTATATTATTTGCTCCTTATATCCATTGTGCTTCATTGATTGCTTCTTCCTTTGTCAACTTCTGACAAAGAGGGGGAGAAATATGTTATATTTTTATGATATGGATATGAGATCAATATCATCATTTTTATGAGCATGCACATATTTGCATGCACTCTATGAACTATATTTTTGCAAATATGACTAAGTGCTCAGGGAGAGTGATATAAATGCATGATCTCAGGGGGAGTAACAAGATTAATAGTGCTGACTCAAAATATTTGTGTTATTTGAGATGTTGTAATATGTTGTGTTGAGTTGTATTTGAGTTTTGTCACGAATTTGACAAAGGGGGAGATTGTAAGTGCTTATACTTAAAGCACATATTAGTTTGTCAAATTTTGTAATCCGGTTACGATCGCAAGCTCAACTGAAGACAAGCTATCAATTCAATTAAGCACCTGGAAAGAAGATTCAACATCTTAAAGCAAGATTAAAGCAATGGTTCAAAGTTCAGCACACTTCATATGAGTCAACCTACAAGTGGTATAAACCTAGTTGAACCATAGGTTAGGTGTATTTTACTCATGCATATCTTGAACCACATTTTATGTTAAATACACACTTGTTAGGCTAGCCTGACGTCTGGTTTGGCCGGCCTAACTACTTGGACCAACCTTGTAAAATTTAAACAAAATTCAAATCTCATAAGATCTCATTTTGTGGTACGTTCAGCCAGCCCAAGGTAGGGTTCGACTAGCTGAACCTAACTTCGGCCTGCCTAAGATAGTTCGGTCAAGTTTCCATCAATGGAACGATTTCAGAATCTAGACCAGTTAGACCGGTCGAACTTGAGCATAGGCTAGCCAAACTAGGTGCTCAGCTAGCCGAACCTGGGCTTAGGCCAGCCGAAGTTTTAAAAGATTTTATCCCGCGATTTTCATATTCAGATTGCAATATAATCTTTAGAGTTAAGCCGAACTGAATCTTAAGCCAGCCGAACTACACTGACCCTTGGCTATAAATAGAGGCTTTCTCTTACATTTTAAATCACGAAAATTCATATTCTTTTATTCTGTTGTAGAGAAATATCCTTCAAGCCTCTTTAAGCTATTTGTATTGTAATTCATATTTTATTATTAGCTTATTCTATTTCCTTTTCATAGTGAGATTAAATCATTTTGATAAGAGTAATCCATACTCTACTTTCAAAAGAAGGAGAATCAAATCTGCAGCAATAGGGTTTCATTCATTTCATTGAAAATTTATTAGATCCCTTTGCATCTTTTTGGGTTAAACCATACATTAGCTTCATCAATATCCTAAGAAGAAGATCGCTACACTTAAGCTACATCTACGACTTCAACTCGCCAAATCAAAGATAAGTACTTTTGTTTTTAATTATTTCAGTTTGGGTTTTTCTGAGATAGCCTAGAATTCTCAGCGAGTTTGTTTGTGGTGACCCCACAAAATCACAAAGCAGGTTTGTTTGTGGTGACTCCGTAAAATCACAAAGTGGGTTTGATTGTGATAGCCCGTGAAAATCATAATAACTGTATTAGGTTGTTGTTCACAACCCCAAGTGTAGGGTTGCGATGTAGTAATAATCTTGGTGAGATTGTGGTTGAATCCACAGGGACTAATCTTGTGTGTTTTCTGAAAGCAACTAGAACTAGAACTAGAAAAATATGAAAACCTAAATCTGAAAAATTTGAGAGAGTAATTGTGATTAAAGTAATTAAAACTAGTGAATTTAAAGGTGGGAAACTATGGTTTTTAAAGATCCACTTGTAGAGATCAAGGAGATCTATGCTTGATTCAAGTCACACGATTGGATTCGGAGTCCCATCCTATCCAATTGGAAGATATCTCAGTAAAATCAAATCTGAACTTCCTTTGACCTAGTTCTCAATGGATGAGAGGTGTGAGAGTTGAAGGTGATTCCATCACAAAACCATGTCCATGAGACAAGGCAAACAACAGGATTTACTAATCCCACAACTAATCTGAGAGAGTTGTGAAAGTTAGGGACGATTCCATCACCCAACCATGCCCAAGGGATGATGGTAAACAACAGGATTTCCTAATTTCACAATCTCAAAACATGAAAAGAACATACTCAAAGCTATCGCAGATCTATTGTAATTTGAGTTACAATAAACCATTAAAAGCTGAAAGTATTCCTTATAATCAAACTAGAATCAAAGAGAGTTCAATATAAACATGATTTAAAGAAATAGAAACATCCCATCATGCTACAAGATTCACCTCTTAGCCCTAGCTAAAAGGATTAGCCAACCATAGACGTGATTGAATTAGAATCTCTTAAGAAAAGCATAAAAACAACTAAGGAAATGCAAGAAAAAACTCTTGACGACGGCTTCTCCACGCCTTTGTTCCACTCCCCAAAGCTTAGATGATGCCTAGGGATGCCCTAAGGACCCCTATTTATAGTTTTGCAACTTAAAATTTTGCATCGAGTTGGAAAAATCTGAAAATTGCTTCAAATTTTTGCACTTTGTGTGTTGTCCACGTAACCTTGGACTAGTCGAGGGCACCTTCAACTGGTCGAGGATTTTCTTCGACTAATCGAGAATGACCTGATTTTAGCGATTTTAGTTGATGGAGTTTGAGTCAAGGCAGCTCGACTGGTCGAGCCAGGACTGGTCGAGCAGAGTCCAAGACTGGTCGAGCGTATGTAGGACTAGTTGAGCCGGAGCTAAGACTGGTTGATGATCACGCAAATTCAATTCAAAACTCCGATTTTCTTCATTCTTGACTTGATTTTCTTAGATCTTTAGTATGTGCATTCTTCATTCTTGGTCTTGGTGATTCTTGAGCATTAAATCCATACTTTTAAAATCCTTTTTAATCCAAGCTCTTAAATTTACCTTGCACCACAAACATGATTAAAATAGAACATTAAGTATTAACATGTTCATAAAATCAAGGAATAACTGGGGTCCAATATACAATATTTGACCCTCAACAGTTGTTAAGGTGAACCTAAAAAACCTTGAAATAGTGAAAAGCCAAAATTGCGAGGGTTGTAATTTTGTGAGTGGAGTAGGTTGCATTGACGCATCGAACCACTTTAACTCTTTTGTGCATTGTGGTGATTGGATATTATTATTTGTGTTATTGTGCTTTTCTTATTCTTTGCATTAGTTTAAGTTCTTAATTTCAAAGTCGTCGTGACATAAGGTTGTCCTATCTAAATATTTTAGGTGAAACTATTTAGTATCAAGGATTCAATACTTTGCAATATTGTATTTAATTGATTCATTATTCCGCATTATATCGAATTATTTGACATTATCCTATTTACTCCCCCCCCCCCCCCCCCCCCCTCTAGGACAACTATAGCTCATCCTATCATATCCAGACTGAAAAAGAGTTATCTATGGTATAAAAAAAAAAAAGCAGTGATCATTTACTTCCAAATCATGTTTGTCATCTTAAAAAGGTTCTTTACAGGTTCAAACAAGCTCCCAGAGCATGGTATGAAAAATTGACTAAATTTTTACTTAGTCATAATTTTGTTATAGGTAATGTTGATAAAACTCTATTAGTCAGGAAACATAATGATCATATCTTGATAGTTTAAATTTATGTTGACGATATCATTTATGGATCTACGCACGCTAACTTATCTATTGAGTTTTCAAATCTAATGAAATCTAAGTTTGAAATGAGTATGGTCGACAAGCTAAACCATTTCCTCGGATTACAAGTGAAATAATTTGAAGATGGAATGTTCATCTCAAAGACCAAATATGCATTGAACCTTGTAAAAAGGTTTGGTTTTGAGAACAGTAATAATTTCGATACTCCAATAAGTACGACACTTAAACTCTCAAAAGATGAATCAGGTAAAAGTGTAGACTTTCGTCTATATCAAAGTATGTTTGGTAGTCTTCTATACTTAACTGCTAGTAGACCTGATATTGCATTTAGTGTTGGAATATGTGCTAGATATCAATCTAATCCTAAATAATCGTATTTAACTATTGTTAAATGGATTATCAGATATGTTGCAAGTTCTGTGAACTTAGGATTATGGTATCCATGTGATACATCTGTACAAATTACTGGATATACAGATGTAGACTAGACAGGAAATGTTGATGATAGAAAATCTACCAATGGTGGATGTTTCTACGTTGGAAACTTCTTAGTATCTTGGCTCAGCAAGAAACAAAATTCTGTATCTCTCTATAGCTGAAGCTGAATATATTGCAGCAGGAAATGCTTGCACTCAGTTAATTTGGATGAAAAGAATGCTAGCTGATTATGAAATTAAGTAAGATACAATGACTTTGTATTGCGATAATTCAATCACAATTAATATCTCCAAAAATACAATCCAACATTCTCGTATGAAACATTTCGACATACGATATCATTATATTTGAGAATTTGTTAAAGACAAGTCTATCATGCTGGAATGTATTCAAACTGAGAAGCAGCTTACAGACATAGTGACTACGCTATTTGACAAAGCTAAAATTTTCAACTTAAAGCATGATATTGGTTTGTGTGTTGTTAAATAATTATTTTATTTCTTTTTATGCATTTTTATTTTTCTTATTCTTTTTAAATGCATAAGATGATAAATAAAGTTTAAAATAAAATAAATATGTCAAAAAAAATTTAAGGTTTTTCAACTAGCCAAAGATCACACAGATTCCACCTAAAAAGGGGAAAAATCCCAAATCCTATTCATTTCATATCTTCTTCCTCGGCTAGCCGGTGCCCCATTCGACTAACCCGTCTTTCAAACTTGCTAGTAAGTTATTTTCTTTCAATTTCCTTCTAGTATTTAGTGGTCTTTTACTAGTAAATCATATTTGGGTAGTTTTTTATTATTAACCATTTAAAACCCTATTTGTTGTGGGTTTTGATTAAAATCAGATCTACTCATTTTTCTACCATTTTCTTTGATCTTTTTCTTGTGAAAACTAGTATAGAGTATAGATCTAAGAAAACGGCATTGAAAAATCATGTTAGTTCCTCTTTTAGATCAATTCCTATTGGTGTGAAAACCCTAAGGTCACCGAAAGATGATCCGAACTATGTTCGAGATTTCCACACAAGAGATATCATCATTGAAATAACGGTTAATCTAGACCACATTGCTCGTTTCAATCTTGTTCCCATTCTATCTAAAGTTAGTTGAGAACACATTTTGGGATGGGGTGGATCGGCTTACCGCTCCATTATGCAAGAGATGTATGCCTTGATTTGTGATGCCTCTCTTGAGGATTTGACATTCTTAATTAAATTTGTTGAAGGGACATTCCAAATTACGCCAAAAATTATTTCAGCATTAATGGATATAGTATGTGCAGATGATGGTATACCTATTGCCACATTATCAGAGAAAATGTCCAAATCCAAAAAACAAGCAATCACCCTTAAATTATGTCGCTTTAATGTAGAATGGTGGTCAGGTAATGCCCTCCCCACAAACCAAATGCTCCCCAAATATCAAGTGTTACATCGAATTTCACATCCAATGTTTATCCTCGAGCTAAGAATAAGACTGATCTTACTCCCTTCATAGTTAGAGTCTTTCATTCTATTGTGTCTAGTATGCATGTCTATTTACCATCTTTGATTTTCTATATCATTATTCAATTTCACTTGCACCCCAAGCATGGTTCGATTCCTTTTGTCTATCTTATGACGTGTCTTGCTTTTCAATATAATGTTCAAATTTCATTGATTAAGGCACATGAATCCGAACTTCCATTTAATAATTCCAATCTGAATATGATGAACGTTAAACCTCATCCTGGACAAGATGAAGAGGAGGAAGTACAGACACCACTATGGAAGACATCTTTAATAAGTTAGATGAGTCAGATGATCCAGCCGATTCCGACTACCAGTCCTCTCAGGTTGATGAGCGACTTAATCCACTAGAGGATAAAGTTGAAGCATTGCATGTATCGCAGGAGTCATTGGTTCAAACCCACAAGTCTTTAATGAAGTACATGAAGAAGTACTTCCATCGTATCACCAGGAGTTTGAGCCAACGTGATCCATCGCTGCCTGCTCCTTCCTCTGGGTCGGATTAAGCCAAATTTTTCTTTCTTTTTAAAACTTATTATGGTTTTGTAACTTAAACTTTCTCTTGTGTCTTGTTACTTGGATGATTTCCCTTAACGCTTGCTTAACCCCTTAAACTTTAAAATTCATATGCCTTCATGATATTAGAACTTTCATGATTTTAGCAATTTCATACACTTGCTTCTACATGCTTCTTGGTATTGGAAATCTTTCAATGCTTAATAGATATTTATCTTATTCTTCCTTTGTCAACTTGTGACAAAAAGGGGGAGAGTTATAGAATGATTGATAATGATTGATATACCAATGTTAAAGTATGGGGGAGAATGTAGGCGGAATGCATGAATGCTATGGAAAATGTTATGAAATGTTATATATGTATGTGTATGGAATGCTTGCTATGTTTCACAGTAGAGGGGAAATGTTATTTGAGGGGGAGTACCAGTTGAGCTTCATAGCTTCATAGTACTAGTTAAGCTTCATAGCGTACAAGAAGCTCCTTTAACAAGATTTCTTCGATTTACAAGACTTCAATGTTTACATATCTGTAATGATAATTGTTTTGTCACGAAATTAACAGAGGGGGAGATTTTAAGTGCTAAAATGTTTGAGCACACTTTAATTGTCAAATTTCATAAAGCCAAAACAACTTGAAATAGATCTTTAAGATCGGTCCATAATCAAGAGAAGATAAATCTAAAGATCGACTAATGTTTAAGAAAAGATCAAGCTCAAAAGTCAAGATGAACTCCGAGACCAAGTTCAAGTCAAAGAAGAATAGATATTTGATATATCTTAGGTGGTATAAAACCCTACAAAGACCTTAGGACTAGGTGATTTCAAAAATAAGTAATTTTGGATTTTTATGCTTATTTTTCTTGGAATTCGGCCAACCCAACTTTTGGTTCGGCTAGCCTAATAAGCTTTCTTGGCCAGTGCAACTTTAAGCCCAAAGCAAAATTATTATTTTTTTATTGCAAATTCGGTTATCCTGAGTTTTGGTTTGGCTAGCCCAAGCTTGAAATTCGGATAAATTGAGAAATTTTGGGTCAAATTCCAACAACTAGACCTTTTGGAATTTGGGCAAATTTGGCTAACCGAACTAGGGTGTTCGGCTAACCAAAGTTGACCTCGAGCTATCCGAATTTTCGATAATTCTTATCCCATACTATCCTAAGTCCGTTGAACTGAATCCGGTCTGCTCAGGCTAGTCGAAGACTATCTCGGGCTAGCCAAATGTTCAACTTCTTTGCCTATAAATTGAGTTCCTCTCTCATTTCGAATTACACAAGTTAATTATCAAAATCCTTTACAAAAGAGAGAAAAGCTCAAGTTATTAGCAAGCTATTGAACGGTATTTATAATTTAATTTATAGCTTTTTCTTTTAATTCCCTTAATCTCAGATCTTTTAAGTTTGATTCTAAATAGAGTAAATTATACTCTTCTTTTAAGATTTAAGAGAATTGATTCAAGTAGTTTAGTAGGTTTAACTTAATTAAAATCAATACAACCCTAGACCCTTTTTATCTTACTAAACAAAGAACAATCTACATTCAAAAAAGAGGTTTTACTACTACAAGCTTTTAATACGTTTTCTATGGTGAAGATAAGTATACCTTTCAAACTCTTTTTGGTTTTTCTTAGATAGCCAATTAAAATCTCGGTTAAGGTTTTGTCTGAGATAGCTTAAAAATATCGGTGTGGGTTTGATTGTGATAGCACATGAAAATCACAACAATTGTATAAGGTTGTTAAGGTGAACCTGGGAAAACCTTTTCATAGTGAAAGCCTGTAAGGCTCGTATCTTAGACCGTACCGTTCCTTAGACTCCTGCGATCCTTCCCGATGAATTCCGACGACCCGCGACTTGTTGGCAGCATTTACGCATGACCCTGAGTCGTACCCCATAGATTTGAGTCGACTAGACCTAAGACTTGTACTCTAGTGATCGCGTCATTACTGCAGTTCCAACACCACGTCTTGCACACCAATGTGATACCCGAGTCAGGAGTTGTGGGCCCGCATATATCTTGAGGAAAACACCGTGCTTTGCAAATTTCTAAAGATTCCAAAGAATCTCTACCCACCTTTCAAATCAATCAATCAATCAATCATGTACAACCCATCACTCACCCACACCTCTCTCTTCCCCAAAGTCAACACAACCCATACCTTTCAAGTCAAGTACACCCACCACTAACACCCATCACTCACCCATCCCACCCATCCCTCTCCCATACAACCTCTCTCTCTCTCTCTCTCTCTCTCTCTCTCTCTCTTCCCTACCCATTTTTTTCAAGCAACCAAAGAGGAGAGACCGTCCAAGCATTCCCAAAGAGAGAAGGAGCCAAATGTGGCCCAATTCCTACCCCCCCTCCCGATCTCTCATCTCCACCTTTCAATCCTCATCTTCCACCATCAACGTTGAAGCCAAGGACCTAAGGAAGCCATAGAACTAAGAAGATTAGCAATCGGTGCGTGTTTTTGTAGGATTAGATGGTATTTTGATGATGGGCCAAGTGGAGCCTACTGATTGATGGTATGGATCTCACTTTGGACCCTAGGTGTGGCTAATGGCCCACCATGATTCATATGTTCATCCCGTGATGGGGCCATTCTCCATGGACCCCATTATGATGTTTATTTTCCCATGTATAGAAAGGTCATCTAGACCTTGCATCTTTTGGTGGAAAGGGATCCCACCATTGATTTTTATGATTTAGGGCCCACCATTTTGATGTATGTATTGTATTTGCATGGTCCACCTAGGGAGGGCTCATAGTGGCGGAGCCCCTCCCCTCATTCGTCTCTCTCTCTCGCTCTTTCTCGCTCTCTCTCTCTATCTCTCTCTCTTTTCCATCTTGTGCCCACCAAGAATGTATGAATTTTATCTATGTCGTCCACCGATTGGGCCCACCTTACTGTCCACTAGTGGGACCACCCACGTTGTCCAAATGGGCTGGTCACACAGGCCCAATGGAAGGGAAAACACAAAGATCAGCTAGATCCCAAGCTGGGTGGGCCACCTACGTGGCACCCACCATCATGTATGCATTGTATATCCTAGCCGTCCCTCCTGGATGGGCCTAGACGTAGGAAAACAAATATCAGCTTGATCGGGTGGGCCACCACGTGGCACCACCCTGAGGTATGTGTTTTTACCACACCGTCCAGACCTTGGATGGTAGGGCCCTATTGTAATGAATGGGTTTCATCCTCACCATCCAGCTGCTGGATGGTGGGACCCCACCTTGATGTACGTATTAAATCCACGCCGTCCATTCAATTTTTCAGCTCATTTTAGGCCTTGGGGCAAAAAATGAAGCCAATACAAATCTCTGGTAAGCCACACCATTAAAAATATTATTTTAATAGTGAAATCTTCTATCGAAACTTTTAAGAACCACTATGACGTTTCTGTACGTCCAAAAATATTGAATATTGGGCTCGTTGGATCTGTCACCAACCAAAGAATGCAATGGACGTACTGGATCGTCCTCATGTGGGCCCCATCTATGAAAAACCATGGAAAAATTAAAAAAAATATATATATATAATATGTCAACGCTACTGCTGCCAGCATCCAGAGAATACTACAGTAAGCAACGTCTAGCTTCTTGGAATGGCTGGGTCCGTGGGACCCAGCAGTAGGCCCCACCATTATGTATGTCAAACATCTACACAGTGCATTTGATGGGCCCCCTTTAGAATTTGGGATACCCCAAAAATCAGTCGTATACAGAACTTAATTGGCCCACACCATCTAAAATCATGTGAAGACATGCTAAATCATAGAAAAGCACTTGTTGGGGTCCATCTGAGATTTGGATACACCTGAAACATGCTCTGACCCCTTGACCTAGTGGGACACACATAATGGATGGGCTGGATTTGTGAACCACAGCTTGGTGGGCCCAATAAATGATTATGAATGTTTTAATGGAGGGTAACTTCTCAACTGTGTGCATGGTGTAGCCCACACAAGCCATAGATTTACTTGATTTTAAATCCCAGGCCCCACCATGATGTGCGTATTATGCCCACAGTGTTCAGCTATTTTCCTAGGGCCGTGGGCCCCATTGCATTGTATGGCCCACTATGATGTATGTGTTACACACACTACCCACCTCATGTGATGTGGCCCGTTGTGATGTATTTGAGGCCCATGGGATGTGGCCCATTGTGATGTAATTGAGGCCCTTATGATGAGGCCCATTATGATGTATGTGAGGCCGATGTGTGAGGCCCAATGTGATGTATATAAGGCCCTTGAGTGAGGCCCAATTGTGATGTGTGATTCCACCAACATGTATGTGATGATATTTATGTAGCACATCCATTTTCTAGCTATTTTAAGGGCCATGGGCCCCATTGCAGTTAGATTCTAGGTTCCAAATGGACCATTCCCTGGGATCAATGGTGGTTAAATGTCCACGTTGTAAATGGTGGCTAAATGTCCCCGTTGTAATCTCCACAGGTCCCATTGTTAAGCCCATGACCATCTTACGTTATTGGGCTATCCAAAATCATTAGGCCCCCATAAGTGTTACCCATCTTATCTGTAAGACTCGTATTCTAGCCCGTATCGTTCCATAGGCTTCCGCGGTCCTCCCGGTAGAATTCCGGCAACCCGCGATCCGTAATCAGCAATTGCGCATGACCCTGAGTCGTATCACGTATTCCAAAGTCAGCTCAACCCGAGACTTGTACCCTAGCGACTGCGCCGTCCCACAGTTCCAACGTTGCGTCTCACGTGCCGAGGTGATACCCAAGCCAGGAGATGTGGGCCCGTGTTCGTTCGAGGAAAAATGCCCTGCGTTCTGAATTTTGAGAGAATCTCTACCACCCATTAAATCAATCAATTAAATCAAATCAATCAGGTACAAAGCAACCCAACCCATCCCTCTCTTACACAACCTTACCCAAAGTCAACTCTCTCTCTCTCTCTCTCTCTCTCTCTCTCTCTCCACCCATCCCTCTCTTACCCAAAATTCAACCAAGCCCATCCCTCTTCTTACACACCCATCACTCTCTCCCTACATCACTTATCTCTCTCTCATTTCTCTCTCATTCCAAGCAATCCCCAAGAGAGATCCAACGTCCAAGCTTTCATGGGAGAGAAGATACTATGGCCCACCTTCCTACCTCCCATCTCCACCATCCTAAGATCATCTCGACTGTTAAAATTGTTCCCTTAGAGCATTAAAGCCTATTGGCAGAAAGTGGAAGGAAGGAATTTGAGGTGGGTGATTTACCATTGATTTTGTGATTTAAGGGCCCACATATGGTGGGACCTATCTTGATATATGCATTGTATAAAGAGGCTCAAAGTGGCGAGGCCCCTCCTCCATCCCCCCCCCCCCCCCCCTCTCTCTCTTTCCATTTTGCGGCCCACCTTGATGTTCATGCACATCTTCCAATGTGTGGGATGGTGGGACCCATGCAGCCATGTAGCTGCTGAATTACGTCAGCAAGCATGGGGCCCAGATGAGATATGTGTTATATCCTAACCATCCACCTATGTGGACCCCACTAGCAACATAACTGCTATTTGACACCCACCATGATGTATGCTTTCATCCACATCGTCCACTGTGTGGGACGGTGTGACCCATTATGATATGTTTGTGTTTAATCCACGCCATCCATCCATCTCAGGACGCTAAACGATGGAGCATGGCTGAAATAAGTAAATAAATATATATATATAAATAAATATGTATATAGTGGGTGGGCCACACTCACGTGGACCCACATGATATATGTATTGCACCCAGACCATCCACAAAGGATGGTGGGGCCACTTGATGTTTGTATTGTATCCTCACCATCTAGCCCTTGGACAGTGGGAAGGTGCTGACGCATTGTGGTATGGTTGCATCTAATCATCCTGCCACGTGTGTGGGGACCACACCATGATATATGCATCTTATCTTGGCCGTCCACGTGTGGCCTCCACCTTGCTGTATGCCTTATGTCAGCACCGTCCACCTGTTTGCCAGCGTGGGACCACCGTGGTGTATTCGTTCCATCCACACCATCCAGACTATCTGGACAATGCTGGACTACTTGGACGCTGCTGTGGACCCCACCGTGATGTAATGTTTTATCCAGACCATCCAAGGGACGGTGGGTCCCAGCAGCATATCTGCTGTATTGATGCCTACGTGAATTTCATCCAAACTGTCCATTCATTCCATCCCCGCTTGATGTATTAACGCCACCAAGTTACATGGGCCACTCCATGTTGTATTTATTCCATCCACACCGTCCAGATGATCTAGATGGTGCTGGAGTGATTAGATGGTGCACAGCTGCCACCATGATGCATGTGGATAATCCACACCGTCTATCTGTGCTGAATATGGATGGATGGTGATGTGGATCACCATGATGCATGTATTGTATTCACACCATCCAAGGGCTTGCCCTGACACGTGTGTTACATCCATGTTATCCATCGTCCAGCAAAGGATGATGGGACCCACCTATATACCAGCTGCAAGAGCGACTGGGTCTCCCAGCTGGTGGGCCGCCCATGTGGCTCCACCTTAAGGTATGTGCTTCTTCACACCGTCCATCATATGGACGGGGGTGCCCACTGTGATGTATGTCTTGTCCACACTGTCCGGCAGCGGTAGGAGCCCACCATGATGTAGGTTTTTATCCACACCATCCACCGTCCATTAGGGATAGTGGGATCCACCATGATTTATGTATTTTACCCCCACCGTTCATCTGGACCGTGGGAACCTGTCACGCTATATGTGTTTCATCCACATTGTCTAGAATGTTTGGGCGGTGCTGGACTATTTATGGACAATGTTATGGACTTCACCGTGTGATATGTGTTTCATCCACACCGTCCATAATGCTTGGATGGTCCTGGACAATGTTTGAGAGGTGTTGATTTACATGGATAATGGTTGGATGGTGATGATTTACTTGGATAGTGTATGGATGGCACTGATTTATAGGGGAATGTTTGGATGGTGTTGATTTTCATAGACAATGTTTGGATGGTGCTGATTTACCTGGACAATGTTTAGACATGTCAATCATCATTAGTGGGCCATGTGCCCCATGGAATGACAGTGTACAGTGATACACATATTACACCTACAATTAGTAAAATGATTTTGGTGTGGTCCAAGCCCATTTAAGGCTCATTGGTGCGGCCCATCCATGAGGCCCATCATGATACATTTTTAGCCCATGTGTGGGGCCCACCTGTTTATATTTTTGACCCATGTGATGGGGCCCGTATATTTGAGGCCCATTGTGATATATTTATGGCCTATGGGCAAGGCCTATTGTAATATGTATTAGGCTCATGACGCGTGGCCCTTTTGATGTATTCGAGGCCTAGATATGTGGCCCATTTGATGCATATGAGACCCATGTGTAGGGCCAACATGTTATGTATTTGAGGCCCATGAGTTGTAGCCCATTTTGATGTATATTAGGCCTTTATATGAGGTCATGGGCCCACTTTATGTTTGGCTCTATGTGGTCCACTGTTTGGGAGCAATGTTGGTTGAATGTCCACATTGATGGGCGATGATGGTTAAATGTCCACATTGTGACCTTCCTTTAGGCCCTTTGCTAGGCTGATTCCGATTGTCAAGGCTAAGTCTGATTAACGAGGCCGATGCCGATTGTCTAGGCCGATTCCATTTGATGAGGCCAATTCCAGTTGTCGAGGCTGATTCTAATTATCAAGGCCGATTCCATTTGGTCGAGGCCAGTTCCGTTTGATGAGGCCGATTCCGTTTGTCGAGGTCGATTCTGATTATCAGGGTCGATTCCATTTGTCGAGGACGATTCCGTTTGGTCGAGGCTGATTCCGTTTGATGAGGACGATTCCGTTTGTTGAGGCAGATTCCGATTATCGAGGTCGATTCCATTTGTCGAGGCCAATTCCAATTCTTGAGGTTGATTCCAATTGTCGAGGCCTAATGTAATGTATATAAGGCCCATGATATGTGACCCTTTGTGATGTATATTAGGCCCGTGTTAAAGGCCCATTGTGATGTATATGTGGCTCATGTGATGTGGCCCACTTGATGCATACGAGGCCCAATGTGACATATTTATGGCCATCCATTGAAGCTCACCTTAATGTGATGCATAATGGACTCGTGTGAGAAGCTCATTGCGATGTGTTTGGGGGTCATGGGTTGTGGCCCATTGTGATGTATTTGGGGCCCATGGGTTGTGGCCCATTGGGATGTATTTGGGTCCCATGGGTTGTGGCCCATTGTGATGTATTCAGGGCACATGGGACGTAGCCCATTCGATGTATATAGGCCCATGTGATGTGTATTAGGCTCATGTGACGCAACCTATTATGATTGTATGAGGCTCATTGTGGTGCATTGAGGGCCAGGCTATGGAGCCCATTATGATTTATGTTAGGCCCATGTGAAAGACCCATCATGATGTGTATTAAGCTCTAAGGTCCACTGTATTGTAGTTTTAGCTCCTATGTAAGGCCATGGGTCCACTACATGTTAGGCTCTATGTGGGCCATTCCTTGGGGCAATGTTGGTTAAATGTTTACATTGTCGAGGCCGATTGTTGATGTCGATTATTGATACCGATTATGAATATATGATAGCGTAGTATCATGATACATGCTCATGTGCATCATCTGCATGTTTGTTATGGGATGTGGTTGACCATTGCATATGTCATTGGCCAGGTTGTTATGTGACTTTGTGATAGGCGGAGGTTATCTCACATGAGCGCACAGTATACGCAGGATTGACGCATGATTGGATTGTATGACTCATGCATCTTGCATTGTGTGTTGTGATTACTATATGCCCTAGCGACATCAGGGACGTAGCCTCCAGATGCATATCGTAGATGGCCAGATGAGACGCTGAAAATGTTTGGTTCGAGCATCGAGTTGCCATAAATGGCCCTGGGCAAAAATCCCTAAACCCTCTTAGTACCAGAGGACACCCCAATGTCGAGACCGAGTGGATATATATATATGAGCACATGAGGGCCATATACTAGTAGGCCGCATCTCCCACTGTGTCGTGGTCGGTTGGTAAGAGGTGTGGCCTTACCCACCGGAGGGAGCAGGCATAGCTAGGCTTAGTTTAACCAGGTCATGAATAGGTCCGCTATCGACGTGTCGGGTAGATATTATCTGACTACTAGCTAAGAGGATAGTGAGGTCTCTTCCACTTACCCAGTTGTGTGCTTGATGGGGCAGCAAGCTAGTGTAGAGTGTACTAGACCCCGGTGATGATCCCAGAAATGAACAACACTGATATGTGGACTTATTGGGCAGGAGTTGCATACTCATTAATTCATTCATTCACTATCCACTCAAGCTGGTGGTGCGCAACTATTTGTTACGTGTGCCTTTGAATGGCCAGGATTTCAATTGGGGCGCGCAACTAACCTGAGACCAGGAGTTTACCACATTGAGTCTGACTATCCAAATTTAGGTATGGGACTGGTTTGGATAGAAGTCCCTTGTGGTGGACCCCTTAGCTTGTGTTACTACGTACTATCATCCCAACTTCACACTCCAGCATGGTCATTCCATTCGCACTGCATGTTGCATTACATCTGCGGCATATGGCATTTTAGGTTACTGTTTTTATGCATTTATATGGTCTAAATATGGCTGACGGTATCCGTGAACTCATCAGGAATTGTATATTGCATTGCATCCTCGGCATCTGATATTTGGCCCTTTATGACTCCTCATTTACATAGCTGATCTGTATTGTGTACTCTAATATTGTTTGACTCATGGACTTGTTAGTATTTTCGCTTACTCTAATATCGTATGATGCATGATCTTACCAGTATTTTCGATATTATATGATTTTGGCATTGTATTGAATACTTGGCATTTACCTTATGCACACACTTACACCACCCTCTAAGCTTTCTATAAGCTTATGCATGATAGATGTGTGCAGGTGATGTTAGGTTGCAGTAGCGTGGAGCTTGGAGCATGTAGCTGACTTCTGGAGCTTGATTTTGACATGTGTATTTCCCTTTCAGCATTGTATTCAAATGTTTATATTAGTGGATATGTGATGATGATGTGGCCTTTGTGATTTGGGTAAACTTGTGGTTATGCTTCTTATGAGGTAAATGTACGTTGGAAAATCCTCCTTGTAGGATCTCAAGATCAGAACCTGGCATATGGGCACTGGGAGTCAAGAATGGGGTAATACGAAGGCTGACAGGATCGGGTTCGACGATCGGGGTTCCTGTGAATCCAATTTTTGGGTTGGGGCATGACAAAAGATGGTATCAGAGCATAACTTAGGAATACCTAAGGATAACATCACATATCTGCTGATAGTTACCCTACACTCTATAATTATTAAGAAGTTAGAACGAGTAGATCCCCGAGTTTGAATAACTTAGAGATTTTCTGGTATAGCTCCCTATCGTTGAGATTGTGAGGCTGCATAGTATTCCAGTTTCGATTATTTCTGATCTGGGATCCAAGGTTCAATAGGGTCATTATAGTGTGGATGAGGCATCTTGGGAGGCGAGGCTGAGATTTGCAAGCACTATTCGTTGGTATTTCGTTTCCAATATATATAATGCTACAATTTCTCCTCCCTTCCCTTATGAGATATGTCTAATTGCGGTGATTGTGTAAATTTCAAGGATGAAATTTTTACTAGGTGGGGAGAGTCATAAGACTCATATCCTAACTCGTACCGTTCTGTAGGCTTCCACGGTCCTTCCGGTCGAATTTCAGCAACCTACGATCTGTAATCAGTAGTTGCACGCGACCCTGAGTCGTATCCCGTATTCCAAAGTCGGCTCAACCCGAGACTTGTATCCTAGCAACCGCACCCTGCGTTGTATCCCGTATTCCAACGCTGCATCTTACACGCTAAGGCGATACCCAGGCCAGAAGATGTGGGCCTGCGTTCAGTTCGAGGAAAAATGCCACGCGTTACGAATGCTGAGAGAATCTCTACCACCTATCAAATCAAATCAATCAAGTACAAAGTAACCCAACCCATCCCTCTTTTACCCAACCTTACCCAAAGTCAACTCTCTCTCTCTCCACCCATCCCTCTCTCACCCAAAATTCAACCAAGCCCATCCCTCTTCTTACACACCCATCACTCTCTCCCTACATCACTCATCTCTCTCTCATTTCTCTCTCATTCCAAGCAATCCCCAAGAGATATGTAACGTCCAAGCTTCCATGAGAGAGAAGGTAGTGTGGCCCACCTTCCTACCTCCCATCTCCACCATCCTAAGATCATCTCGACCATTGAAATCATTCCCTTGGAGCTTTAAAGCCTATTGGCGGAAGGAGGAATGAAGGAATTCGAGGTGGGTGATTTACCATTGATTTTGTGATTTGAGGGCCCACATATGGTGGGACCCATCTTGATATATGCATTTATAAAGGGGCCCATAGTGGCGGGCTCCACTTCCATCTGTCTCTCTCTCTCTCTCTCTCTCTCTCTCTCTCTTTACATTTTGTGGCCCACCTTAATGTTCATCCACACTGTCCAATGTGTGGGACGGTAGGACCCATGCAACCATGTAGCTGCTGAATTACGTCAGCAAGCGTGGGGCCCACATGAGATATGTGTTATGTCCCAACCATCCACCTACGTGGACCCCACCAGCAACATAACTATTATTTGGCACCCACCATGATGTATGCTTTCATCCACACCATCCACTGTGTGGGATGGTGTGACCCATGGTGATATGGATATGTGTGTTTAATCCACACCGTCCATCCATCTCAGGACGCTAGACGATGGAGCATTGCTGAAATAGGTAAATAAATATGTATATAGTCGGTGGGCCACACCCACGTGGACCCACATGATATGTGTATTGCACCTAGACCGTCCAACAAAGGACGGTGGGGCCACTTGATTTTGTATTGCATCCTCACCATCCAACCCTTGGACGGTGGGAAAGTGCTGACGCACTGAGGTATTGTTGCATCTAATCCTCTTGCCACGTGTGTGGGGACCATACCATGATATATGTGAAAGTGTCCTGGTTTGTCAATTAGCGTATTCTTTGAGTTAGCTAGACAGAAGAGCCCCATAGGAAGATTGATCAAGCATTTGCCTCAACTGGAAGTATGCTTGAACTCGTCATAGGTAAATCTTGAGGCTCACATCCCATGTCCCAAAACACCAGATAATTAAAACCCTTTAAATTGGTTAGAACACCCTAAGGAATTATAGTTAGGAAACTTTTTTCAAACTCAGAAAAATATCTAAGTTTTCTGCCTTTATCAAATTATCGACAAGTGATTCAAAGAAATCGAACACTATTGTCGATGTCCTCGAAGCTCACTCAATATCATTGAATTGAGGACATAAGATGTCCAACAACCATAAAGATCTCTGGACGAAATTATCGATGTATCGATAGAGGGTTCGATATCATTGAAATTTAAATCTCGAGTCCATCAAGTAGACTCGATAAAATCGACATCAGGTCTGTTGTGTCTAAAGTTTTGCTAAGGCAAATCATGTAATCTTCAATATATCGAAGAGCTTCTCGATATCCTCAGAATTCAAATCTCGATGATATCAGAAGCCCTTCGATGATATCGGATTGGGACACATTTATTTTCAGCAAGTTTTTTCAGGACATTTTTCTCGGATCGAGGGTCACTCAATAAAATCGATATTCAAATATCAATCATATCGAGGCATGGTCGATGTCATCGAAAGTGGACAGAAACTGTCCAACAAGCTTATAGGAAAATTCCTTGGAATTATTGATGAATCGACACTACCCTCGATATTATCGATATTCAAATTCCAATGATATCGAGTGATGCTTGATCATATATGTTTCCTAAAAATCTTCAAAGGCAAGTCTCTCTCAGTTTCAAATGTCGAGGAATCTAACCCCGTGTCGATGAAATCAGAGTTCAAAATCCGATTACATCGACGCATGTTAGATTTCCTCGACCAGCTGGCAAAAGGTTTCAAAAGCATTTGACATTTAAGTTCATGTCATCGAGCGGCCAGTTGATGTTATCGAGAGTATATGCTCAATGATATCTAACTCTGTCAATAATGTGACCATTTTATATCTGTTGGAACCTTTTTCCTATTTAATGAGAGCTTGTCCTTGGTCGTTGCAGAGAGAATACAGAGAGTGCTTTTGCGTGTTTAACCCTAGATCTTATACCTTAAGCCTTTTTCTCTTATGAGAGTTCATCCTCCAATCCACCTTCAACATTGACACTCAATAGAGTGGATTGAGGAATGAACTTCCACATTCAAGGATCCTCCATCAACCACCTTAATGGTAAATCATTAAGCTGGGATGCCTTGAATGCATAGATGATTAGAATCACTCTATCTCTCTTATAGAAAAACATTTAATAGAGTAGGATTCCATTATAACATTGACCTAACCCGTCGCCATGTATTGGTACATCTTCTGAGTTGTGGTTCAAGGAAGCAGAAGATTCTTCGTCATCAAAGGAGGAGATCTTAAACAATGTGCTAAAAGGGGATCATCTGCTTATCTGTAAGTCATTAGAGTCAGAGGACCCTTGAGATCATTCCGTTCGCAGGATTGGGTCTAAGGTGTTTCTCACCCCTTGTAAGTCCTCATAGGAGGTCTCCGGCAGGAGTGTATGTGCGGGTGCTTTGAGAGGACCCTTGCTCTGTGAAGAGCATAAACTGGTTAGAGGTGACCTATTTAAAACCTCCGGTTAGAGGTGAACTTGTTGTAAAACCTCTGTTAGGTTCCTTATGTGGATCCTTAGCTAGTGGGGCCTAAAAGTCAGGTGTTATGTGTTGACCCTTGCTCATGGAAGCATAAACGTGTCTTGTAGACACATTGTGTCAGCTTAAGTGGAGGTTATACTAGTTAGAGGTGAACCTGATTTAAAACCTCCGGTTTAAGGTGAACCTGTTGTGAAACCTCCTTTAGTGAGATTCGGTACACTTAAGGGCTGAGTGCGTCCGCCGGAAGTGGAGTAGACAATTAATCGAACCACTATAAAAATGATTGTCTTTGAGATTGCTATTTGTAATGCCCTGAAAATCGGGGGTCGAGCAGAAGCTCAACTCCCGAGTTCCAATGCATTACTTATGTAACATAGATAATGATGATTAAATGTTGTTCGTATTAGTGCATTAAACATGAGTGAGATTATACCAAATCAACATATCATACTCCAGAGATAGTTAAATTATGCAAGCAGAAGACTGTGATAAATATATAGAGCATATAAGTGATTACAAGTCCCCAGAGTATGAACGTCACCAGATTAAATAATTACATGTATAACTCTAAAATTTATAAAATGATTAAATGTGATGTTCAACTATATATATTCCCATAACCACGGCGATGTAACTCCAGGTATACATAGACCCGTCAAAGAGTTACATGTAGGAGAACTCCTCCTCAGTGCCGTAGAAGACATGCTCTAACTTGTAAGCCTCGCCATCATCTGAAACTAAAATAGGTCTAGTTGGTGTTTTCAAACACCGTCCCAGAGTGAGAGTGAGTGATCAACTCAGTGGAGCTATAAGGCAAAGGTTAACATTTTATCAATTCAGGCAAGCAGTAATGATAAAGCAATAAAACAATCATGTCCTAAGTACTCTTGTTAATGTAAGAATGGTATGTATTAATGATGTATGCCCTCGCCTGCACTCCCTCTGCGACATCATCTCATGGTCAAGCATGCTAAACTCCCACTGTGCTTAACACCCACGCCAAAGGCACATGCAATGCAGTCCATGGTCGTGTTAGCTAAGTTCTTAATTAAACCCATTCATATAGCAGATTTGGGAAGCTAAGGCACCTCCCTTTATATCATTTACCCAAAAAATAATCCATCTAGGTTCATCAATCCTAATTAATTACATACGATGGGCAAGTTCACGAGTTTACACTATAAGTTGCTACGGAGGCTCGTCACCTCAGCGTAGGCTTAATTCACACTCAAGGTCACTATGAGGGGCTCGTCACCCGATCATAGGCCTATTTTATACGTGAGGTAACTACGAGAAAGGCTTATCACCTTAGCATAGGCCGACAACTCAAATATAATGTCCCATACCACCGTATTCGGCTCACAAGTTTTGTTTGCTCACTGGACACTACGGGAGGGCTCGTCACCCCGGCGTAAGTATACATCTCGACCACGGTGTCCCATACTACCATGCCCAGCTTATGAGTCTTAGCGGATCGTGGTACCAAGGTTAAACAAGCTTTTCAATGGTAAGTGGTACCTTAGATTCAAACAGTAATGTCCATACATGGTGAACATGCATTAGGCCAATCGGGTTACTTAACAAGCTCGACTGATACGAGTGGACATTGAATTAATTGACATGGAGTACATATGCACTCCTTGTGGCATAACCACTGTCAATAACCACCGTGCGACTCGGATTCATCGAACGTATCCGTTGTGGCAAAACTAGTTCAGCCACTGATAGTAAATCGTTACCGATCGCCTGGAGTATGTATTAGTCCCAATCATACTCAAATACAACAAGTATTCATATGTGGTAGTTAAGACAACATGTGACAACTAATTTAAATAGAAATCTTATTCGAGCATTTTAACAAACACATAGTGCACATGTTTAACATACATAGGAATTTCATACATGAATCACATAGCCGAATGTAACTTACATAAAGGAATCTATTTGTATAGATAAGGTAATTGAGAATCTCATCTCAACACCTTTAATAAATGCATTTCATCAACCAATTACTCATTCAGACATTTTATCAAACACTTAGGCTACACATTGAATATACATGTAACAAATTAGTTATAACATATAATATGGCAAATCCTTTCACTAAGGAGTTGTCACATATACAAAAATCATGAATCCTCAATCAGTAATCATGGCAAGCACAAAACATCATTTCCATATTCATTCAAACATTTCAACAAACACATGGAATGCATCATATTCAACATAATTCATATATATATGTAATATGCGGAAAACATCGCATCTAAGCATATGTGATAGCACTCAAGTCAGTTATAAATCATTAACTGACATTGAAAGCCTTGAAAACCATAACCTAAATGTTTATAGTCTGCACCTTTCATCGGTATGCCGATTACAAACTCGGTTCGTACACGATGCCTTTGTTTACGGCATAACGGCTACCTAAACATTGAAATAGGTTAGCTATTTCACCATTTTACCTATTTGGATACCTAAAATAGATTAGGGTTAGGAGTCCTTACCCAAGAATGGAGTTAAAATTTCTGGTTTAGCGACACAGAAGAGGGGATTCAGCACGTGGAGTGGTGGGATGAATCCCAGCAACAAACCACAACTCACTCTCACTTCTCCTCACTTTCTCCTTCTCTTTTCTCTCTTCTCTCTTCTCTCCCCTAGGGTTTAGGAAATTCGTATGGAATGAGAGAGGGGTGGGTTTAGGGTCTTATATAGGCCCAGAAGTGAAGTAAATGCCCCCAGGGCCATTGTATACTTATGTTATAGCCAAAAGTTGTCTGTTTCGGGCTAACAGAGCTTATTTAGATGCCTATTACCTGCATACAGTCTGGAGAAAGTTCCTTGATGATCGATCTATACCAGGCTAAGATTTTGGTCCGATCAGATTTATGGATCAACCGTGGTGGACCTGTTTCAGTTCAACGGTCGACCTCTCTTGATCAGGGCCACAAGTACCCTGACATGTGTAGCAAAATTTCCCTGATCCAAGGGTCTAGTTGGGTCAGAATCTGATGGTCTGAAACCTTAAATTTGGCCTGCAAGTGAACGGCCCAAATCACTTAAATTTGAGTTCATTTTCTAATGATATTCGCGTTTCTCACATACTTCGCTCCTGGCTCAAGTTGTGTATTTCTGGATACTATTTGGACTTGATTCCTGAGATGGTTGTCAAGCCAAGTAAGGCGGTCATAACTATGTAGTTTAGCGTTAATCAGACTTTTGACGTGCAGTCCAGGTTCGATACGGAGTTTCAATGTGCTCCCATGAGCAACTGAGTTTTGAGATTGATCCTAGGTTTCTAGGTAATGTAGAGTTAATGATTCTATTAGTTTTGGGTCTTGCAGTTTGTATAGAAAGTAGTTCAAGCTAATCTACTGATTAATTCAGTTTAGTACTTAATTAATTTTTGTCTAATTCCGAAATGATTCGGTCCTTAGTGATTTCTGCCTGAGGTGGTACTTGGGTTTTTATACGGATTTTTCTAAGACGTTACACTATTTTCTGCTATTGCTTGTGTTGATTTTCATAAATACTTTCATACTTAATTATCTAAGATCACACCTTACACATACACAGTCACATCTATCATAAACTGATTTACATATTGTTTATCTGTCAAACATCTTATGATTGGATCCTCTACTAGGCTTGAAAGCAACTAGAGTTATTCTATAATAATCCTGATGCATGCTTATTTTTAGGATTAGAGTAATAGGACTTTAAGTAATCATAAAATATTAAAAAGTCTTATTCACCCCCCTCTAGGACATATTGGCATATTCCTACTTCAACTAAAGCGGTTATTACCACAATATCAATTAGTATCAAAGAAGGTCTCTCTTAAAGGCTTCACCATGCAAAGAGTGATCTTGACTGAAGTTGGTAATATGGCTAAAGGAGAGGGTTCATCGGTCACTAGACCTTCAGTATTTGATAGATTGAATTATGCATACTGGAAGTCTAAAATGCATTACTTTCTGAGATCTTTGGATCATGATGTTTGGGATATAGTTGAAAGAGGATATGTGCCACCAACAGAACAAGTAGTACTTGAAAATGGCACAGTTATCACCAAACCAAAATCTAAAGAAATGTGGATAGCATTCGACAAAGAAAAACAAACATCTGAAGCTAAAGTTATGAATGTTATCTACTATGCTGTGTCCTAAGACATTGTCAATCAAATCAGTATGTGTGGGACAGCCAAAGAAGAATGGGATCTGTTGGAAACAACCCATGAAGGAACAAGCACTGTAAAGAGATCCAAACTGCAACTCTTTACATCACAGTTTGAAAGTCTCAGAATGGAAGAGCATGAGGCCTTTATGGAGTTTTTCACAAAACTGAACATCATTTGCAACTCCATGGGTGGATTAGGTGAGAAAGTTCCGATCCCAAAAATCTATAGAAAAATACTGAGATCATTACCGGAATGGTTCAATCCTAAAGTAACAACCATTGAAGAGTGTAGAAATATAGATGAAATGAAAGTAGAAGAACTAGTTAGTTCCCTACAAACATTTGAACTACACTTTAAACAAACCCTAAAATCCAAAACTACTGTCCTCAAAACTTCAAAGAATACAACAAATGAGGACATTGAGAGTGAGAGAGAAAATGAAGATGAGGAAGTGGCCTTGTTGGCACAACGGTTCAGAAAATTCTTTCAAAAAAATCATTTAAAGGAATAGAGGTGGACAACAAACATTCTGCAGGTAAATTTGGTAAAAAGACCAAAAAATCACAATGTTATGCTTGTCAGAAGTTTAGACACCTGTTTACTGAATGCCCAAATAGAAAAACTAACGGTAAGGCAATGGTTGCCACATGGGATGAACGGAAGAGTCAAACTCAGAATCTAGTGACTCAGAAAGCGATAGAGACTAGAAATCCTTGAAAATTCTTATGGTCTCCACTACCCCAATCATTTCCATTGAAACTAAGAACGAGGAAGAACAGTAAGTCACTGAATCATTTCCATCAGATAATGAGAAAATTGAAAAGGAAGAAGAAGAAGAAGAAGAAAAGAATAAACTACAAGATGCTTACAATCAACTCTACATCCATAGCATCAATATCGTTAGAAGACTAGGAATATCTGAAAATAAAAAAGGATTGCTACAAAAAGATTTGGATAAAACTTTGGAAATTAATACACATCTAATTAATGATTTGCAGCAATATCATTCAGATAATGATAGACTTGAAAGAATCAACACCTTCCTTAAATCCAAGTCTGAAAAACTAAACAAACAGGTTAAGCTATTAAAAGATAAAAACATGCTCCTTCAAAATGAAAATCACACACTCCCGTTTGATTTAGAAGAATCTAGAAAACTTGTTAAGCTAAACTATAAGTTTTCCCAAAGTGGTGAGAAGTTAGAAAAGCTGTTAGGTATGGGAAGCCTGGAAAGGACAAGAATGGCTTAGGATATGATAAATTTAAAACAAAAACTGGAAATGCAGCACCAATGGATGAAAAATTTGCTACTTTAGGAAGTAACACAAGAACTACTCCAGTTTGTCATTTATGTGGTGATTCGGGTCATTATAAGTTTGAATGCTTGTCACCTAGTAGGACTCAACATAATTCTAGTCAAAATCATATTGGTAAATTCAAACCAACCGGAAAAATACAAAATGTCAGGAGTCCACCTAGGAATATGGATAGAAGAAATACACATCCATCACCACCTAGAATGACTAACAGAATGAAGGACCTATTAAATCAAGTAACTGGATTAAACAAGAAAATAAATGAATGTAGAAACACGATCCAGTTGCCTAACTTGATTAAAGAAACTACCACAGTTAAAAATCCTGTCACAAAATGGGTAGTAAAAGAAAAGAAAAATTGCCTTGTTACTCACTCAAATCATATGACAGGTAATGACACTAAGTGGTATCTAGAGAGCGGCTGCTCAAGACATGTCACAGGTGATAAATCTCTCCTTTTAAATTATTCAGATCTTAATGATGGGATAGTCACCTATGAAGATGGAAGCACCGCTAAGGTAATTAAAAAGGGAATTATTAAAGGAATAAATTTGATCAAAAATGAGAATGCTTTTTGCATAAAAGGATTAACGCATAACATCTGAGCATCTCTCAAATATGCGACAATGAGCATGTGGTTACATTCAACAAACATGAATGCAAAATCCTTAACCTATCCGGAGACTCAGTGATGAAGGGTTGTCACACAAATAACCACTGTTATGTCATTAAAGGCAAAGGAAGAACTGATTCATATGGCTTAAAATATTGAGCATGGAAAGACATATCCAGGTCATGCAACTAGATCTGGACAGTTGCTGAAAAGATGTAATTTTGCTGAACTCCTAATGATATATCTAAGGTTTCTCACCTCAATCTTTTTATATATAAACCCCTTGTTGTTTATAATTTTAATTTGTACAAAGCGTGTACAAAATTTTGCTGTGTATACTGTTTGATTTAAAGAAATATTTTATTTTACATAGAAGATTGTCGATATGATGATAAATGAAAAATATACACCCTTGATATGTCTGTCGATAAATCATGTGGATTATCGATTACATCGACCACAGATTGATATAATCGACGTCTCCTTGGAATCTAAGAAGTCACATACTCGAGAATGTTATCGAAGGTAGTCTTGATGACATCAAATGGGGTCTATCGATATCATCAAAATGATGTTCGATGATATCGAAGTATGCTGCCTGATAAAAGGCGGACGAGCAGGAAAAATTGCATTTTTCTTCTAAGAAGTTATTTTTCTTCTCCCTGCTCGTTCCCTTCAGTCGGAGGTTCATTAGTGGTTCTAGATGTCCTTCAAATCTGGTAATACCCCTTCCATCTCCTTAACATCAAGATTCCATCTTTTTTTAGGAATTTCCTGATTTCCAAAAGAATCTCCTCCTTATCTCCAATCTCTTCAAATCTCTTTCCGAGAGTATCAAAAAAAATGGGAAAGGACAAAGAGAAGACGTCTGGTCCTTGAGAAACCTCGAGATCCTCCAGGCACAAGGTTCTTACCTCAAGAGGAGGGGCGAGAGCTCTTGAACGAGGGACTCCCACTGGCCAGCGAACACAGCAAACCTCACGAGGTGGGTCCCAATTTGTAATACCAGCCACTCCTCCTGCCAGAATGAATTCGGCACTAGCCAAGTACACTGGACAGAAGTTAGTTTTTGAGAGAAGGGTCAATAGGGAATGCCTACAACCCTATAATCTGGAACCCCTGTTAGCCGAAATTGGATGGCTACCTCTACTCAATTTTGGAGGTCCTTGTCACTACGAACAGACCTACAATTTCTTTACCTCTTGTCATTCACCGGTGTCTGACCCTCTATCAATCATGGTTTCTGTTGATGGTGATGATGTTGAGATCACTCCTAAGTAGTTGCAAACATCCTTGGGCTCACATTATCACCCGTTAGCCTCCGGACTTGGACCTCGAGAGCATTGAGACTCGGTCCATGGTTTCTAAATTTCTCTGTCATGGTCGTGATATCCTTTGGTATCAAAGAAATGCACTAAAATTAAAGTTCATGGAACCTTGATACCGTTTTTTGCATGGTATCTTTGCCTCCAATATATATCCTCGAAGTACCAATTGTTCAGATCTCACTGGGTTCATGGCCATGATGTTTACTCCGTAGCTAGAGGCATCAAAATCTGCCTTCCTACCCTAATTGTCCATCAGCTGGTATATGCCATTCATACCTCTCGGGACGTGCATTTGCCCTATTCATGGATCATTAACTCTATATGCAATGCAATTGGCTTTTCAACATCAAACGATCTGGAACTTCCCCTTCAACACTTCAACAAGAAAAATATCAGAAGGATGGATTTAAAGTTCCACAAATTTCCAGAAGACCAAGCCGAGGAAGGCATTCAGGAGGAAGGTGAAGGTGGTGGAGGCGATGCTCCAGCTGAAGGAGCTAGAATGGCTGAGGGTGACCCTCTTGAGCCCCAACAAGCTTCGTCCTCATTTGAACCTGGGCATATAAAAATGTTCAAGCTTCATTAGGATAGGATTAGGGCAATACAACAAGATGTCACCCAGCTAAAGGAGTCCATGAATGCATGGTTCACTGTCTTGGAACGACTGGTGAATGGGGTGCAGTAGACGGTGCAACAATTGGTGGATCTGATCACCTGCAGACATGACGATACAACACCGTCCTCCTCTGTACCCCCGCCATCGTGTGGATAGTTTATATGCCATCACATCCACCCTACTCTCATCTCAACGTATGGGCATGGGTATCTTTTTGAATGCCCTACAATCACATGAGTGTATGTGTTGGCTGACTAACCTACATAGTTCGATAGGTTTTTTTTTTTATAGATATGTATATGCCCATGGATGGGCCAGATACTTGTTGTTTTTTTTTTTTTGTGCCCATGGATGGGCCTTTTTTTGGGGGGATGGATGTCACTCTACTACCAAACTTGGGCAGTACTTATTTTGGATGTTTTAGAGTTTGGCTGTTTATATTTCATATCTCTTTACTGCCAATTTTTTTTACTTACTGATATGGCTTGAAGGATGCTATCATCTATGACTCTTATCCTTGTTCTCCCTGGTTTATTTGGTCTCTATCAACTATGCATGTGATGTTTGCTCTTTATTTCCATATTATTTGCTATTCACTACTTTTCTTATCCTGAGAAGCATACATGTTTTCTGAAATGAGATGATCTTGTACATCTATCTACTGTGCTTATGTGCCCTGAATTTTGGTTCTCCCATATTATCTAACCTTCAGTCAATATCAACAGTTACGATATCCTTTGCCAATGACTGACAAAAGGGCGAAGAACAAATCCACACCCCGAAGGAGAAATTGTGTATGTGAATGGGTGATGCAGGTGTTAGGGGGAGTAGCGAGCTGCTGCCGACAAGGGGGAGATTGCTGTTAGGGGGAGCAACTACTGATGTGTATATGTGCAAACTAGATAAATTTGTAAAATTGTGTAAAGTTTATATACACACAATTTAGGGTGTTAGTCTAGACGTTGTTCTAGGGTGTTTTGGTGTTTTGTCATGTAATTGACAAAGGGGGAGATTGAAAGTGCCCTGGTTTGTCAATTAGCATATGCTTTGAGTTAGCTAGACAGAAGAGCCCCATAGGAAGATTTATCAAGCATCTGCCTAAGCTGAATGTGTGCTCGAACTCATCACAAGTAAATCTTGAGCATCACATTCCATGTCTCAAAACACCGGGTAATTAAAACCCTTAAAATTGGTTAGAACACCCTAAGGAATTATGGCTAGGAAACTTTTTTCAAACTCAAAAAAATCTCTAAGTTTTCTACCTTTATCGATTTAAGGATAAGTGATTCAAAATTGAACACCGTTGTCGATGTCCTTGAAGCTCACTCGATATTATCAAATTGAGGACATAAGATGTCCAACAACCACAAAGATCTCTGGACAAAAATATCGATGTATCGATAGAGGGTTCAATATCATCGAAATTTGAATCTCGAGTCCATTGAGTAGACTTGATAAAATCTACATCAGGTCTGTTGTGTCTAAAGTTCTACTAAGAAAAATCATGTAATCTTCGATATAATGAAGAGCTTCTCGATATCCTCGGAATTCAAATCTCGATGATATCGGAAGCCTTTTAATGATATCGGATTGAGACATATTTATTTCCAGTAAGTTTTTCAGGATATTTTTCTTGGATCGAGGGTCACTCAATAAAATCGATATTCAAATATCAATCATATCGAGGCATGGTCGATGTCATCGAAATTGGATAGAAACTGTCCAGCAGGCTTATAGGAAAATTCCTTGGAATTATCGATGAATCGACACTTCCCTCGATATCATCGATATTCAAATTCTGATGATATCGAGTGATGCTCGATCATATTTGTTTCCTGAAAAATCTTCAAAGGCAAGTCTCTCTCAGTTTCAAATGTCGAAGAATCGAACCTCATGTCGATAAAATCAGAGTTCGAAATTCGATGACATCGATGCATGTTTGATTTCCTCGACTAGCAGGCAAAAGGTTTCAAAAGTGTTTGACATTTGAGTTCGTGTCATTGAGCGGCCAGTCGATGCTATCGAGAGTATACACTGGATGATATCGACCCTGCTCGATGATATCAAACTCTGTAAAAAATGTGATTGTTTTATATCCATTAGAACCTTTTGCCTATTAAATGAGAGCTTGCCCTTGGTTGTTGCAGAGGGTATACAAAGAGTGCTTTTATGTGTTTAACCCTAGATCTTATACCCTAAGCCTTTTTTCTCTCATGGGAGTTCATCATCCAATCCACCCTCATCATTGACATTCAATAGAGTGGATTGGGGAATGAACTTCCACATTCAAGGATCCTCCAGCTACCACCTTAATGGTAAATCATTAAGCTGGGATGCCTTGAATGCATAGATGATTAGAATCACTCTATCTCTCTTATAGGAAAACATTTAATAGAGTAGGATTCCATTATAACATTGACCCAACCCATCGCCATGTATTGGTACATCTTCTGAGTTGCGGTTCAAGGAAGCAGAAGATTCTTCATCATCAAAGGAGGAGATCTTCAACAAAGTGCTGAAAGGGGCTCATCTGCTTATCTATAAGTCATTAGAGTCCAGAGGACCCTTGAGATCATTCCTTTTGTAGGATTAGGTCTAAGGTGTTTCTCACCCCTTGCAAGTCCTCATAGGAGGCCTCCGGTGGGAGTGTACGTAGGGGTGCTTTGAGAGGACCCTTGCTCTATGGAGAGGATAAACTGGCTAGAGGTGAACTTGTTTAAAACCTCCAGTTAGAGGTGAACCTGTTGTGAAACCTCCGTTAGGTTCCTTGTGTGGATCCTTGGACAGTGGGGCCTAAAAGTCGGGTGCTATGTGTTGACCCTTGCTCATGGGAGCATAAACAATATTGTGTAGACACATTGTGTCATCCTAAGTGTAGGTTATACTGGTTAGAGGTGAACCTGATTTAAAACCTTCGGTTTGAGGTGAACCTGTTGTGAAACCTCCTTTATTGAGATTCGGTACACTTAAGGGTTGAGTGCGTCCGCCGAAAGTGGAGTAGACAAGTAGTCGAACCACTATAAAAATGACTGTGTTTGAGATTGCTATTGTATGCTCTTGCTTGTGTTGATTGCCATAAATACTTTCATACTTAATTATCTGAGATCACACCTTACACATACACAGTCACATCTATCATAAACTGATGTACATATTATTTATCTGTCAAATAGTCTTATGATTGGATCCTCTACTAGGCTTGGAAGCAAGTAGAGTTACTCTGTAATAATCCTGATGCATTCTTGTTTTTAGGATTAGAGTGATAGAATTTTAAATAATCATAAAATTTTAAAAAATCCTATTCACCCCCCCTCTAAAACATATTGGTATATTTCTACTTCAACTAAAGCGGTCATCACCGCAATATCAATATGCATCTTATCTTGGCCATCCACTGTGGTCTCCACCTTGCTGTATGCCTTATGTCAACACCGTCCACCTGTTTGCCAGCATGGGACCACCATGGTGTATTTGTTCCATCCACACTATCCAGACCATCTGGAAGGTGCCGAACTACTTGGACGCTACTGTGGGCCCCACCATGATGTAATATTTTATCCAGACTGTCCAAGGGACGGTGGGTCCCAGCAGCATAGCTGCTATATTGATGCCTACGTGGATTTCATCCAAACTGTCCATTCATTCCATCCACCTTGATGTATTGACACCACCAAGTTACGTGGGCCACTCTATGTTGTATTTGTTCCATCCACACCATCAAGATGATTTGGACGGTGCTGGAGTGATTGGACGATGCACAGCTGCCACCATGATGTTTGTGGATAATCCACACCATCCATCTGTGCTGAATATGGATGGATGGTGATGTGGATCACCATGATGCATGTATTGTATTCACACCATCCAAGGGCTAGCCCTGACATGTGTGTTGTATCTGTGCTGCCCACCGTCCAACAAAGGATGGTAAGACCCACCTGATATACCAGCTGCAAGAGCGGCTGGGTCTCCCAGCTGGTGGGCCACCCACGTGGCTTCACCTTAAGGTATGTGTTTCTTCACACCGTCCGTCATCTGGATGGTGGTGCCCACCATGATCTATGTCTTGTCCATGCTGTCCAGTAGCGGTAGGTACCCACCATGATGTAGGTTTTGATCCACACCATCCACCGTCCATCAGGGATAGTGGGATACACCATGATTTATGTATTTTACCGCCGCTATTCATCTGGACCGTGGGAATCTGTCACGCTATATGTGTTTCATCCACACCGTCCAGAATGTCTGGATAGTTCTGGACAATTTGTGGTCGATGCTATGGACTCCACCGTGTTATAAATGTTTCATCCACACCATCCATAATGCTTAGACGGTGCTGGACAATGTTTGGGAGGTGTTGATTTACATGGATAATGGTTGGATGGTGATAATTTATCTGGATAGTGTATGGATGGCGTTGATTTACATGGGGAATGTTTGGGTGGTGTTGATTTTCATAGACAATGTTTGGATAGTGCCAATCATCATTAGTGGGCCATATGCCCCATGGAATGACAGTGTACAATGATACACATATTGCACCTATAATTAGTAAAATGCTTTTGGTGTGGTCCAAACCCATTTAAGGCCCATTGGTGCGACCCATCCATGAGGTCCATCATGATGCATTTTTGGCCCATGTACGGGGCCCACCTATTTGTATGTTTGGCCCATATGATGGGGCTCACCTGTGATGTATATTTGAGGCCCATTGTGATGTATTTATGGCCTATGGGCAAGGCCCATTGTGATATGTATTAGGCCCATGACGCGTGGCCCTTTCGATGTATTCGAGGCCCAGATAAGTGGCCCATTTGATGTATATGAGACTCATGTGTAGGGCCCACATGTTATGTATTTGAGGCCCATGAGTTGTAGCCCATTTTGATGTATATTAGGCCTTTGTTTGAGGCCATGGGCCAACTTTATGTTTGGCTTTATGTGGGCCACTGCTTGGGAGCAATGTTGGTTGAATGTCCACATTAATGGGCGATGATGGTTAAATGTCCACATTGTGACCTTCCTTTAGGCCCTTTATTAGGCTAATTCTGATTGACCAAGCCGATTCTGATTGTTGAGGCCGATTCCATTTAATGAGGTCGATTTCGTTTGTCGAAGCCAATTCTGATTTTTAAAGCCGATTCCGTTTGGTCGAGGCCAATTCCATTTGGTTGAGGCCGGTTCCATTTGCTGAGGCCGATTCCATTTGTCGAGGCCAATTCTGATTATCGAGGCCAATTCTGTTTGTCGAGGCCGATTCCTTTTGATGAGGCCGATTACGTTTGTCGAGGCCAATTTTGATTATTGAGGCCAATTTCATTTAGTCGAGGCCGATTCCATTTAGTCTAGGCCGATTCCGTTTATTAAGGCCAATTCTAATTATTGAGGTCGATTCCGATTGTCGAGGCCTAATGTAATGTATATAAGGCCCATGAGATGTGGTCCTTTATCATGTATATTAGGCCTGTGTTAGAGGCCCATTGTGATGTATATGTGGCCCATGTGATGTGGTCCACTTGATGTATATGAGGACCAATGTGACGTATTTATGGCCATCCATTGAGGCCCACCTTGATGTGATGCATAATGAACTCGTGTGAGAGGCCCATTGCGATGTGTTTGGGGCCCATGGGTTGTGGCCCATTGTGATGTATTTTGGGCCCATGTGTTGTGCCCCATTGTGATGTATTTGGGGCCCATGGGTTGTGGCCCATTGCGATGTATTCGGGGCCCATGAGATGTACCCATTCGATGTATATAGGCCCATATGATGTGTATTAGGCCCATGTGATGCAGCCCATTATGATTGCATGAGGCCCATTGTGGTGCATTAAGGGCCAGGCTATAGAGCCCATTTTGATGTATGTTAGGCTCATGTGAAAGACCCAACGGATGTGTATTAAGCACTTAAGTGAGGCCCATGGTGTTGTATTTTTAGCCCTTGTGTAAGACCATGGGTCCACTATATGTTAGGCTCTATGTGGGTCATTCCTTGGGGCAATGTTGGTTAAATGTCCACATTGTTGAGGACAATTGTTGATATCGATTATTGATACTGATCATGCGTATGTGACAGCGTAACATCATGATACATGCCCATGCGCATCATTTACATGTTTGTTATGAGATTTGGTTGACCATTGCATATGTCATTGGGCAGGTTGTTATGAGACTCCCTGATAGGCTGAGGTTATCTCACATGAGCTCACGATATGCACAGGATTGATGCATGACTGGATTGTATAACTCATGCATCTTGCATTGTGTGATATAATTACTATACGCCCTAGCGACATCAAGGCCGTAGCCTCCACAGGCATATCGTGGATGGCCAGATGGGACACTAGAAATGTTTGGTTCAAGCATTAGGCTGTCATAGATGGTCCAAGGTTAAAATTTCTAAACCCTCTTGCGACCAGAGAATGCCCCAACGTCAAGACCAAGTGGATATATATATGAGCACATGAGGGTCGAATAACAGTAGGCCACATCTCCCATTATGTTGTGGTCGATTGGGAGGGAGTGTGGCCTTACCCGCCTGAGGGAGTAGGCATAGCTGGGCTGAGTTTGACCAGCTCGTGAATGGGTCCGTTATCGACGTGCCGGGTAGATATTGGCTGACTACTGGCCAGTTGAATAGTGAAGTCTATTCCACTTACCCAGTTTTGCGCTTGATAGGGTGGCAAGCTGGTATAGAGTGTACTAGACCCCGATGATGTCCCAGAGATGAACAACACTGATATATGGACTTATTGGGCAAGAGTTTCATTCATTCATTCACTATCCACTCGGGCTGGTGGTGCGCAACTATTTGTTACGTGTGCCTTCGCAATGGCCAGGATTTCAGTTGGGGCGTGCGACTAACCTGAGACCAAGAGTTTACTACATTGAGTCTGACTATCTAAATTTTGGTATGAGACTGGTTTGGATAGAAGTCCCTTGTGGTGGACCCCGTAACCTGCGATACTACTTACTATCATCCGAACTTCACACTATAGCATGGTCATTCCATTTGCACCGCATATTGCATTACATCCGTGGCATATGACATTTTGGGTTACTGTGTTTCTGCATTTATATGGTCTAGATACAGCTGATGGTATTCGTGAACCCATCAGAAATTGTATATTGTATTGCATCCTCGGTATATGATATTTGGCCCTTTATGACTCCTCATTTGCATAGCGGATCTGTATTGTGAAATCTGATATTGTTTGACTCATGGACTTGTCAGTATTTCCGCTTACTCTGATATCGTATGATTCATGATCTTACCAGTATTTCTGATATTATATGATTATGGCATTGTATTGAATACTTGACATTTACCTTATGCGCACACTTACACCACCCTCTAAGCTTTCTATGAGCTTATGCACAATAGATGCGTGTAGGTGTTGTTAGGTTGCAGCAGAGTGAAGCTTGGAGCATGTAGTTGACTTCTGGAGCTTGATTTTGACATTTGTATTTCTCTTTCAGCATTGTATTCAAATGTTTATATTAGTGGATATGTGATGATGATGTTGCCTTTGTGATTTGGGTAAACTTGTGGTTATACTTCTTACGAGGTAAATGTACACTGGAAAATCCTCCTTGTAGGATCACAGGATCAGAACCTGGCATATGGACACTAGGAGCCGAGAATGGGGTACTACAGAGGCTGTCGATACCGAGTTCGGCAATCGAAGTTCCTATGAATCCGATTTCTGGGTTAGGGCGTGATATTATCCTAGAGGGCTAACCCAAACCATTGGGCCCCGATTCATGCTGATGCTCTCCACCACCCTTGTAGGAATCACCATAATTTGTAAACCCACCTTGTTTGTATTAGGCCTTCCATAGCAAACGTGATCCACTTAGATGTATGGGTTTGCCCAAGCTTAGTGACCCAAACTGAGGCCCACTTGGATGATGGGTGAACTACCGACCCGTTTGTAAGGACACATATTTCTAGATGTATGGTCGCTACCGAGGCTCGCCTTGTATTCATATTAGGCCCCATGAGAAAGGAAAGCCCACTTGTTGTATGCCCACTTGACTCGCCTCATGAGACATATCTTGTCCTTGTATCTAGTGTTAGGACCTTAGTGTCACGTATATATCATCCATACCGTCCATTTACTTCTTTGGGACAAGTGTGAAGCCTATCCTTGACGCTAGTACACCATCACCTCTTGCTGTGGATGGGAGAATATGTGGTACTAGATTTAGTATATCCACTGTGTAAAGCCTATCTCAATATATGGGTTGAAAAGGCCAAGCTTAAAGTCCTAAAGGGGGGGGGGGGGGGGTGAATAGGACTATGCCAAATTAAAAAATAAATGCAGAATTACAAAGACAAACAAAGATAGATTGCACAATTATAAGCAACCTCAAATGCACAAGTATTGAGAGGTTGATACAAACTGAGTTCTAAGGACAACCTTACACCAAAAACTAAGGTTTATGGTAGGACAACCTAATTTCTAGAACGTTTGTAAGTATCAAAAACTCAAACTTAGAAGGAGGCAAAGGAAATAATCTAAATTATTACAACATTCACCACAAGTGCATAAAAGGAAATTACAACATTCGGCACCACACATACATCACCATAAGCATCCACCAAACATCGAGAATTATATGGTTCGTGTGTGTACACCAACTATTTGAAGAATAGCCACACAACTACTCCACTCCCAATATCCTCTCCCACTAGATATTGGCTTTCACTATCAAATATGGTTTTCCAAGGTTCACCTTAAAACCTTCACAATTGTGTTTTTAGATGGGTTTCCACAATTACGAAAATCCCATGCTCTGAGATTTTCTGGCTTATCTCAGACAAAACCAAAAATAAGATTTTCCTGGCTGAATCTCACAAACCACAAAAGATATACAAAATTTAATTGTATTTATCTGAAGATTCTCCTTCTGATGAAGCCCAGTAGAACCAATCTGATGTAGACGAAGATGTTCAATGTCCAGTCTCACAAATGAAAGGGTTTTAAGTCTAAATGATTTTTTAGATTAAATCAACCTGGGCTAAGTTGATTTGATTTTGATCTTAAAGAGGGTAAAATCACATTCCCTTCTTTAATGAAATAAAGTTGAATGAAAATCACAAAATCAAATACAAAAAAGCTATTTAAGAGAATCTAAAATGAACACAATATAGCTTAAGAAATGCAGGAACTTATCTCTCAGAGTTATGGCTTGATTATGCTTGGAATACATAAAAAACTCTGAGATTTGTCGTCTATTTATAGGTGAAAATAGTGTTCACTCGATTGGTCTAAGGGTCGGTTCAACTGGTTGAAGGACCAACTACATTTCAAAATTTCTGGGGCAATAAGATAAGATCGTTACTCGACTGGTCGAGCAATGCACTCGACTGGTCGAGTGGGACTAGAAAAGCTTGCTGGACTTTGAGTCGAGCACTGCATGACTGGTCGAGACTGTTCACTCGATGGTGGAGCAGTCTCCACGACTAGTCGAGGGTCCAACAGAAAATTCTGAAAATTCACAACAAATCTTGGACTGATCGAGAAACTTCTTAGACTGGTCGAGCCAGTGCCTAGACTAGTCGAACAAAGACTAGGACTAGTCGAGGAAAAGACCTATAAACTTTGTAATGACCCAAATAAAATATGTAATGAATATGACCTAACCTATGGTCAATCTAGGGTCATCCATACCTTGTTTGTTAGTTTAAACCATCGAAACATCGATTGCTCCGGTAACTCATTCACTTGAAATATATGAAGCTTGTGTTCCAAATATTGAACTTGAGCTTGAGCTAGGGCTTGAGTTCTTAACTCTTTAAAATAGTAATAATGAGCTTTTAACATGAACTTGAGCCTTGAACTTTTGTTCTTGCACTTGAACTTGTAATCCTTGAACTTCGACAACGTTCTTCAACTTGAAAATGTAAAAAATTTTGACAATGACGAATATGACTCACAATGCATGAAGTTGATCTATCTAACTCATCAAAACAAGATACAGATTCTAAGTAGTTTGGTACAACAAAATTTGACAACTCCGAGTGCTAGATTTACAAGATAGCATTTATATGAGTTAGATCCGCCGTCCTTCCAGTGGACCTCGTCTTGGGATATATGATATATTAGTTCCTTGGAAGGCTAATGTTAATCTAACATAGAACATACCATATGGACTTCTATAGTTGTAAGAGGGGCATGTCATTTAGCTCCTACTCTTTTTATGTAATATACCAGTTAAGGTCGATTATTATTTATATTTGATAATCATGCTAGTATACTTATTCTAGTAGGACACACTGAGAATGTGCTTAGTATTACATCATGATACATGCCCATACGCATTATATATGTGCTTGTTATGAGGAGTGATTAAGCATAGCATAAGCCATTGGGCTAATTGTTTATGGGACTCCCTGATAGACGGCGTTGCCCCACGTGAGCGCGCAGTACGCGCAGGTTTGATACATGACTGGATAGTATGACCTATGTATCTCACATTTTGTGATATGACCACCATACACCCTAGTGACATCAGGGTCGTGGCCTTCATAGCATATCATGGATGGCTAGATGGGATACCTAAAATGTTTGGTTCTAACATACAGGCACGATAGATGTCCCTGTGTGAAAATCCCTAAACCCCCGAGGCCAGGGGATGCTCCAACGTCTAGACCGAGTGGATATATATGAGCGCATGAAGGCCGTATACCAGTAGGGCACGTCTCTCACTGTGTCGTGGTCGGTTGGGAGGGGGTGTGGCCTTATCCGCCTAAGGGAGTAGGCAGTGTTAGGCTGAGTTTGACCAGCTTGAGGAGTGGGTCCGCTATTGACGAGCCTGGCCGATATTAGTAGGCAGATAGTGATGCCTCTTTCACTTACCCAGTTGTGCACTTGATGAGGCAACAAGCTGGCGTAAAGTGTACTAGACCTCTATGATATCCCAGAGATGTACGGTTCTGATATTGTGACGCCCCATCTCTATTGCACACGTGGGCGGGCATACGTGGGCAGACGCTGATGTGGGTAGGGCCTAAGGGTCTGGGTAAGCTACCAGTGGTTAGCAGGCTATTGTGCATACAGTGGAGCGGAACCTTGTTCCACATCAAAAGTGTTGTGGTGATTATATGTGGACTTACTGACTAGAAGTTGCATACTCAGCATCTCAGTCATTCATTCATTCACTATCCACTCGAGCTGGTGGTGCATAACTAGATCATTATGTGTACCCCTGCAATGACCATGATTTCAGTTGGGCATGCGACCAACCTGAGATCAGGAGTTTACCACATTGAGTCTAGTATCTAAATTTAGGTATGAGACTAGTTTGGATAGAAGTCCTTTGTGATGGACCTCATAACTTGCGATACTACGTACTATTGACATCACACTCTATCCTGGTCATTCCATTCACACCATATATTGCATTACATCCTCAACACATAGCATTTGGTTTATAATGCTTTTATATTGCATATCTTGAATAAGGTTGATGGTATTATGGACTCACCAGGATCTGCATATTGCATTACATCTGTGGCATATGGCATTTGGGTTGTTATGTTTCTGCATTTATCTAGCCTAAATGAGGCTGATGGTAATTGTAGTTCGTCAGGAATTGTATATTGCATTTCATCCTCAGCATTTGATATTTGGCTCTCTATGACTCTGCATTTGCATAACTGATCTGCATTGCATACTCTGATATCGTATGACTTATGGATTTGCCAGTATTTCTGCTTACTTTGATATTTACATACTTGACACTTACCTTGCACACACACTTACACCACCCTCTAAGCTTTCTATAAGCTTATGCATGATAGATGCATGTAGGTGGCGTTAGGTCACAACAGCATTGAGCTTGGAGCGTGCAGCTATCTTCTGGAGCTTTGATTTTTGATATATGTATTTCCTTTTCAGTACTGTATTCAACTATTTATATTAATGGATATGTGATGATGATGTTGCCTTTGAGATTTGGGTAAACTTGTGGTTATGCTTCTTACGATATAAATGTACATTGTAAAATCCTTCTTGTAGGATCCCAGGATTGGATCTGGTGTATGGGCATTGAAAGTTGAGAATGGAGTACTATAGAGGCTGTCGGTGCCAGATTTGGCAGTCCAAAATTCTATGAGCTTAGTTTCCGAGTTTGGGGAGTGATAAAGCCAAAATTATGTGAGAAGTAATTTTGGTAGTGGTATAGGTGTGGCTGTTTTTAAAGCACCGAACCACTATAAATAATCCTTTGTGTTATGTGGTGAATGCATTTATTTTATTTGTGGTGAATGATTGTATTTAATTTCGTTTGAATGGTGAATGCTATAATATTTTTATTTACTCTTCCAAGTTTGAAGTTTTGATTTTAAAAAATTCATGAAATAAGGTTGTCCTACCTAAAACTTTAGGTGAAGGTTGTTCTATGAATTATTTGGAATCAATGTTTTAATACTTAGGAAATTGAGATCTTTACTTTATTTACATATTCAGCACTTAGTTTGATTATTTGGCATTGTCTTACCCCCCCCCTCTAGGACATCTTAAGCTCTCCCTTTCAAGTGATTTTATTTTCATTCCAACTTAATCGTGGGTCCTCTTTAGTGAATAAATGATGCCCTTACCATGGGTTGCCTTGTTCATAGTTTGGCTGCCTATTAGGCCTGCATGGATTTATATGTAGTGGTCGTACCATGGACCAACCTTGTGGTTTGCGTCGTGTTTCCACCATTGAATTACCATTTAGGTTCCACACATTGCATGTATTGAGCCCATCATAGGCCTGTGTTTGGTTGCCCTCTTGGCCTTGGTTGGGGATAATTGTAGGGCCCACTTTGATGACCATTTCGGGCCCACTGTGATTGTTTGCGGATCCTACAATTTGTTACCCCATTTAGATGTTGATAGTTGTATGTTTTGGATGCTTAGGTGCGTGCTTACTGAGTGGGGCCATTAACTTGAAAGACCACTTAAGTATAGCCCTATGGGCCTCGATAAACTTAGTTTCCAAGAAGGTTTCACCCATTATGAATGATGAATTTTCATTATGATGTGGTGAGATATTTTACATGTGTTTTGGTACAATACTTGATAATTTATGTAGTATTATTACATTAGTGATTTATGTGATGTTTACACTTATGATTGCTATAACGCTTCCTTTTGTTGATATGGTGCTTTCTTTATATTGATGTGATACTAGTTTATGTTAGATGTAGCATTGCTTTTACATTCAAGTTAACATTGCTTTATATTGATTTAGCCGTGCTTTATGCTTGATATGGTATTACACACGTCATGCATAGTATTTATGATCATACATTATCATATCTCATTCGCATCATGTGTGCATGACTTGGATAATGGCTAATTCATGATTTTTAGATTACCTATGCGTGGCAAGGCCGCATTAATGACTTTATAACTTTGGGCAATTTCAGGGGACCCATAAGAGATGGGGGCCACCTTACATGTATTCACGACTTGCATGACATGGTTGCATGACTCGGATGACGGTCTCATGCATTCACACATTGCATGATGCATTTGCATTCACACCCTAGCGATATCAGGGTTGTGGCCACCACAAGATTATCGTGGTTGGCAGCTTAAGTATGGACATTGGAAATTTAGTTATGTTTACAGGGCATATTGGATGTCCTAAGTGAAAGTCCCTAAACCCTATGAGCTAACAGGATGCTCTAATGTTAAGACTGAGGGGATAACATGAGCGCCTGAGTGTTGGATACCAGTAGACCGCATCTTCCACTGTGTCTTGGTCGGTTAGAAGGGGGTGTGACCTTTTACCCACCCGGGTGAATGGGGTATATGCTAGGTTGAGTCTAACCAACTCATGAAATGAGTCTGCTATTGGCGAGCCGGGTGGGGATTGACATACCACTAACGAGATGGATAGTGAGGTCTCTTCCACTCAATGTGTCATACTTGCGATGGGGCGGCATGCCAGGGTCAGAGTGTACTAGACCCCGATGATTCCAGATGAGAATCGTACTAAGATGTGGATTAGACATCGAGATTTGCATATTGCATTGCATTCTCAACATATGACATTTGACCCAGTATGTTTTTACATCATATAGCATGTATAAGGTTGATGGTAGTTATGGACTTGTCAGGATTTGCATATTGCGTAGCATCATCAACATATGACATTTGGCCCAGTATGTCTTTGCATCACATAGCCTGGATAGGGCTGATGGTATTTATGGACTTGCCAGTTTGGCCTCCATCTTTTCTCTTACTCTGACATTTGTATGCTTGGCACATACATTGTGCACACATGCATGCACACACTTTCAAAGTTTCGTAGTAAGCTTATGCATGTTCGTTATGTGTAGGTTATGGTAGACCGTAGCAACATTGAGGTAAGAGCATATGCCCGATCTTTTGGAGTTTTGTTATATCATGTATTTTCCTTTCAGCACTGTACTCAAGGATTATATTAGTGGATATGTGGTGATGATGTTTTGTGACTTGGGTATACTTGTGGTTATCCTCCTTTACAAAAAAAATCACCTTGGAAATCCTCCTTGTAGGATCCCAGGATTGGAACCTGGCGCATGGGAGCTGGGAGCCGAGAATGAGGTACTACGGAGGCTGTCGCACCGGATTCGGTGACCAAAAATTTTGTGAGTCCGGTTCTCGAGTTTAAGGTGTGACATGTTTTTATCATACAAGGTGATTTAGAAGCTTGTGATGAATATGCGCTTAAAAGGATGGATTTAGAGCTTAAGAGAAGATAATGAAGAATTGGATATTTGGAACTCATTAATGAAGAATTCACATGCAAAAGATCCAAGGAAACCAAGTGAGGAATAAATAGAATCAAAGGTTTGAAATGAAGAAAATGAATCCTTAAAATTGGCCAGAAAAATGATATTCTGAAACTCTGAGTCTAAAAGAGAAATTCTTGAAATAATTTTCAAAATAGACTTCGATGTCATCGACAATTTATGAATTTCGGGTTTAACTTGTTGAACAGTTATGGACGATTTTCGATGTCAATGAAGCCAATTCGATGACATCGAAGGTGTCATCAAAGGTCTTCAATGACATCAAAGATGCACAAAGTGCGTAAATTTGACACAGTTTGCGAACTTTTTCAAAGAGGTGCGAAAGTTTTAGTGGCAAAACTATTTAAAGTAGTCCCTAGGCCATTCCAACTCATCTTCTAGGGTTTGAAAGGGAGAGAAGGCCTAGGTGGAGCATCGACAACGCTCTTCCAATTCGATTTCTTCATGGATTCTAGTATATCTTTTACCTTTTCTTTTATTTTTAAGTTAGTTATGACCTGCTAATCTCTTAGCTAGGGCTAAAAGGTGAAGGTGTAGTTTATTTTGATGTTTACTTTACTTTGATTCAAGTACATGTTGTATTTCCATTAATTTTTTTTTGAATAAAGGAATATTTTCAGTTTTTTATGGTTTATTATGAATGAAATTATAGTAGATGCGGTGAAAGCTTTTGATATCTTCTTATCTGTTTTGGAAGTGTGTGATCTGTAATACACCATCATCTATAGGCATGGTGGATGGTTGAATTCGCTGCGATTATCACATGGATGCTTCATGAGAGAACTATGTTAATAGAAAATTTAGATTTTTGGATTTTTACTGCTCTATCATCCAATTGGTTAGGATGGGACTTTAACTCCAGTTGTAGCTCTTTGAATCAAGTAAGGTAGCATCTTAATAGCTACATGTGGATCCTTGGAGCTCTAGTTTCTCTTTTATTATTGATTGTTAAATCATTGATCTCTTAATTGTTCAGATTATTACTTGAATCTAGTTCATAGTTCTAATTCTAGTTTATTTTAGAAGGACACACATATAAGTACTTGTAGATTCAACCTCGGTCTCACCAAGTTATTACTATAGCGCAACCCTGCACTTGGGGTTGTGAACAAGTTTTTGGCGCCTTTGCTGGGGACTTCGGTTCCGTTCTTCCAAGATTGATTAGTATTGGAATTGGGTTAGAAATAGGACTAACTATTTGATTTTTGTTTTAGGTTAGATTTTTCTTGTTTTCTGAATTTCTCTAACCTAGGTTTTTTTTTTAGAATTTTATTTTTAGGGCTTTTTTCTTTTTCTCTTTTTCTAACATTGCTAACATTGTTTATTGTTTTGGTTTTATTGGATTTTTCATTCTAGTTCTTACATACAGGTAATATCCTTCCTCTCTCTCTCTCTCTATTTGCTTTCATAATTGTTGTAGGACTTAGAACTTAGGATTAGAAGTAGAGTTTTGTGTGGTTCTTGCCTAAGTGGGTAAGGGATCATACATCGAGACTTCTAAGTAAATGAGGTTTGGTTGAAGGACTTATGATCCATCGACGAGTTAGACAACATTTAAATACTCCTGGAATATTTATCTGAAATCATGACTGAAACTGAACAATATTTATGTTGATGGGAATCCTATGCATCACACACCACTAGTTAAGACGGTGCGTGATGAGAATGAAGTGCATCGGGTTCCACTGGCTTGGACCTTAAGTGAGTATTTATAGCCGGTGAGAAAAGTACACCTTCATATGCATGATTTTCCCTACCAATGTAGGAAGCATGGACTTTAAACTAGAGATAATTCAATTACTTCATAAATTCTATGGACTCGATATAAAAAGTCCATACTTGCATATCAAAGAATTTGAAGAGGTCATTACAACATTGCACTTTAATAATGTTCATCCTGACGCCATCAAACTCAAGTTATTTCCATTTTATCTAAAGGAGAAGGCCAAATCATGGTTTCATTCGTTAAGGCCTACATCCATTGGCAAATGGATTGGATGAACCGGGAGTTCCTTAAAAAGTTCTTCCCTGCTCATAAAACCAACACTCTTAGATGAAACATAATGAACTTTTTCCAAGAAAGAGATGAGACTTTCTTCGAGTATTGAGAATGGCTCAAAAACTTACTTCTCGCTTACCAACACCATGGCTACGAAACTTGGTGAAAATTTGATCTTTTTTTATAACGAACTTAGTCCAAATATGCACAAATTCGTACAAATGATGGGTAATGGCAAATTCATAAATAAGGAACTGGAAGAAGCTTGGGATTACTTTTACATGCTAGTTGAATATGCCCAATCATAGGACACATCAACTCGATCTAGTAATCCTGAGGAAGTGCCAAGAGAGAGAGAGAGAGAGAGAGAGAGAGAGAGAGAGAGGAATAAATGCACTCAATGAGAATGATGACATTAGTGCACAATTGGCTAACCTCACACGGAAAGTTGGGGACATAGATTCTAGGAAGGAATCAACTCATCCCAACACAGTCGTTGAAACCGTATGTGCTATTTGTGAGAGCGATGTACACTTAACCAAAGATTGTCCTACAATCTCAGCTTTTCAAGAGGTGTTGCAATTCAAGCAAACGCTGCAAATGCATACCAATGATCCTTCAATGCACTTAATTGCAACACACACACTCCCAATTGGTGGAACTTTAATTGTAGGAATGGATTAACTGCGAATGCAACCAATTACCCCCAAGGGCCATCTAGTGGACCTCTAACCAGGAGAACCCTTGTGGATGCATTAGATGCATTCATGCAAGGGCAACAACAAGCCATAAATGAACTCATAACTTCTGTTGCAAGCCTTGAGACACGACTACATGTTAGGGAGACTGGGACCTTTCCAGCCTAGCCTCAACCTAACCCAAAAGGGCAAGTTCAAATAATTGATCTCAACTCTCTACTCAACATGTGGAACATGTTCAAGCCATCACTACCCTAAGAAGTGGAAAAGAAATTGACAAAGAGATTCCTAAGAAGATTGGAAAACCTAGGGAATTTAAAAATTCAAGGGATAGTGGTGACTATAGCAATGCTCTACATGACAAAGAGTCATCCTTAAAATACAAGCCTGTGGCCCCATTTCCCCAACGTCTCATCACGTCAAAAAGGCCAAGTGAGAATCAAGATATTTTGGAGGTTTTCCAACAAGTCAAAATCAACATTCCCTTGTTGGATGCAATTAAACAGTTCCCATCTTATGCAAAATTCCTAAAAGATCTGTGTGGTAAGTTGGAAGTTAAATGTACATAAGAAAACCTTTTTGACTAAACAAGTGAGTGCCATCATAAATCAAAATACTTTCCCAAAATACAAAAATCCTGAAAGTCCTATGATCTCATGTGTAATAGGAAACTTTCGGGTCAATAAAGAAGTTTTAGACCTTGGGGCAAGTGTCAATCTAAACCTATAACATCCCAAAATTTTCACGGACAGAGTTTGTACTTGTGCCTGAGAAAACTAGGTGTTAATAATGTATAAATTGGATGCTTTAAAAATCGCACCTTATTTTTTTCCATTTGGATCACATCCAGATACATTCATAAAGGTAACATTCATGAGAATAAAATTGACTGTATAGATTATTTCATCTGCGTAAAAGAATTCAATAAATAATCAAATGCGCTTACAATGGGAACTTATTACATTTATTGAGTTCACAACGGAAGTAAAAAACTAAATCATAAAACTATCTTCTTATTCTTTAGTGTAATCTTTTATAGGGAGATGGTCCTCTAGGTCTTCAATCTGTACATCACATGCATCATCTGTACGGTTGGAGAGGTTCAATGCCCTACTCTTATTGATGGTTATCCTTTAAGATTAATAATAATTCAAGAGATACATAAAACTAATGTAAAGGTTCTGATACGTCCCGTACTCCACAATTATGAAGTATCAATATGCGCAAGTAACCTACATGAGATGCATGCCAAGTAAAGTATATGCGGTTCATTACACTTAGTGATCGCCATAATGTGGAATATGATTATTGTAATGCTCCAAATTTTCACGGCTAGAGTTCATACTCGTGCCCGAGAAAACCGGGTGTTAATAATGTATAAACCTAGATGCTTTTGACAATCACACCCTATTTTTTTCATTTGGATCACATCCAGATACATTTATGAAGGTAACATTCACAAGAATAAAATCAACTATATTGATTATATTTCATCAGAGTAAAAAGAATAATCAAATGCCATTTCAATGGAAGCTTATTACATTTATCGAGTTTTGTAACGCCCTGAAATTCGGGGGTCGAGCATAACTCAGCTCCCGAGTTCCAAAACATCACTTATGCAACATAATTAATGAATGATGTATGTTGACTGTATTAGCACATAAACATGGGATAGATTAAGCCAAAACGCAGATATGATTCAGGGGTAAGTGAATAAAGCAAGCGGAAGACTTATAGTAAAATATGTGTACAAGTGTAAGTCCCTGAATTACATATACAACCAGATCGTGTAAAAGTGTTATTTATCAAAATTATAAGTACAAGTTACATCATTTCAGTTCCCAAAATAATCATCCCATAGATCCCGCGCAACAGACCGAGGCTGGCTAGAACCCGTCTGAAAACTGCATATAGGAGAAGGCAGCCTCGTCGTCATCCAGCTCCCGCTCTGCCTCAGACGTCGCATCCACATCTGCAACATCAGGGCCTAAGACAGAGTCTGGTGGGTGTGTAACACCGCCCCATAAACGTGGGAGTGAGTGATCAACTCGGTGGAACAATAAGGCACTTTGGTTAACATGCTATCAGTCAATCAAACAAGAATGATAAAGCGAGACAATTAAATAAATCCTAAGTACTCTTGTTAATGCAGTATGAATGCAATATGATGCGTGCCCTCACGCGTACACCCTCGCGTCTTCATCTTACGTTACGCATGACATCGCCTCAAAGTGCGCCACATCTACAAAGCACATGCAAATGCGGTGCATGGATATGATTACCAAGTTGTTATTAGTCCAATTCATACACCAGGATTGGGAAGCTAAGATACCTTCCTCATATCACCATCCAAACCGTGATCCATACTAGGGTCGTCAATCCTAGACATCTCATACGATCATATAGTTGAGGTCGTAGCAAATGGCTCGCCACCAATCAATGCACGCCTTTCATGCCCTTACTACCACAGATCGGCTCGTCACCTCCTTGCGGTATCCGGTATGCTCGAGGTCACTACAAAGGGCTCCACCAATCAATGTAGGCCGACAAAGACGAATATAGTGTCCCATACCACCATAATCGGCTCACGAGTTTAGTTGCTCACTTTGGTCACTACGGGAGGCTCGTCACCCAGCGTAGGCCGCGGCTCGACCACGGTGTCCCATACCACCATGTCCAGGCTCATGAGTCTTAGCGGATCAGTACCATGGTTATTAGGATTTCACTGGTAAGTTCGGTACCCTAGATTCAAGCAGAGCGTCCATACATGGTTAACATACACGGACAATCGGGTTAGTTGACGAACTCGACTAGCACGAGCGCACGTTGAATTGAACGACATAGAGTGCGCAAACACTCCGCGTGGCCAAACCACCGCCGCCAACTCTAATACGACTCGGGTTCGTCTAATCGTCTCACGTGGCGAAAGCAATCTCAACCACGACCAAAGGGTCAATTACCGATTTCTGGACTAAGGCATAGTCCCAAACATCCTACACTACACGATATTCATATGGAATGTAAAACAAGAATGGAACAACCACTCAAATCATGGTGCATACACATCGAAGAATATCAACTTAACATAAATGTAAGCATAGGAATGCTTGAATTTAAATAACTTGGAATGTAAATGCATAAAGGAAATCATGCGCATCCATAGAAGTATTGAGAATCACTTCTCAACGCCCACATTTAGTGTAATCAGTTACACGTAGATCATTCATGCATTTCTACAAACACTTAGCATCCATGGAACAACATACATGACGCATGTTGAAATACATGCACTTAGACAATTCCTTCTTCCAAGGAGTTGTCATACATGCATCTAGCATACATACATGACCAAATAATCATGGCAAACATAGGTGCGTATTTTATACGTATACGGTACTTTATAAATACACTTAGAATACACAAATCTCAATATAGCACATGCATATCAGAAAGCAATGTAAACATAACATTTGACATGTGAAATCTCATCCATAACAAGAATAAATCACTAACTGGGATTGAAAGCCTTGAAAACCATAACCTATACACTTAAAGTCCGCACCTTAAGCGAAGAAAGAATAGCCGAATTGATTTAGACGAGTTGTCTTCGTCAACGGCGCAAGAATACCCTAAAATAAGGATAGAAATGAGATACAACAACACCAAGTCTAATCTAAGCTCTAACACAAATTAGGGTTAGTTTAACTTACCCCAAAAGAACTCAGAATCGTCCGAGGAACGATTCAAAGTAAAGGTTCAAAGGTGAAGAAGAACAAGGAAGAATCAAGATGATTCACCAACCAATCTCTCTCACTAACTCTCTCTTTTCCACTCTCTTTCCAAGCTAGGGTTAGAGAACATTCGTATGGAAATGAGAGCTAGGGTTTAAGGACTCTATATAGGCCTTAAAATGATGGAAATAACCCTATGGTCAAGGTATACTTAGGTTATAACCAAAGTACGCCTTTCTCGATCCAACGAAGCACTTCGGTGGGCCTATAACCACGAAAGGTCGGACTTAAGCTCATGACCATGGATCTAGGTCAGCTGAGTTTTCGCACCGACCGGCTCTTGATCGACCGTGGCGGACCACACTCAATTCAACGGTCACGGAAACTCGATCGTCCACAAGCACTAGGATATGCCGGGGCCAACCATCCTGATCGGAGGGTGAAATTGGGTCGAAATCCAACGGTCGAATGCTTAAAATCGTCGCAGACACGACTCAATTTCATAAAAAGCTTATTAAATTCCAACCGTTCTCACACTCTTCACTCCGAACTCAACCAAATCGACCCTGAACATCGGATCGACTTGATTTTTGAGGTGAAGACCAAGCCCAACTCGGTGACCGCAACCTAAGATCATCGCCATCGGACTTTCGAGCGCGGTCCAGTCCGATCCAGATCTTCCAAAAATTCCCAGAACAACGATTTAGCGATGGATCCCAGATTTCAGAGTAACGTAGCGCTCACTAATCTACACGTTTAGAGCCATGCAGATACAATTTAAAGTGATTGATGCGAATTTCACAAGCAATCAAGTAGAGCGCTAATTACCCCAAAAACAACTACTTAAGGAAAGATTAGCACAAAAATTCCAAGGTCGTTACAATCTACCCCCTTAAAGAAAATTTCGTCCTCGAAATTCATACCTTCATATAATCCTCGAGGATCGGAGGGTAGGTCTTCCTGACCTCAGATTCCCAAGTAGCCTCTTCTACGCCATGATGCGACCATAACACCTTCACGAGAGGGATAACCTTGCTACGCAATACCTGCTCCTTTCTATCCAGAATACGTGTCGGTTGCAGTACATAAGTGACATCCTCACTTAACTGCACTTGCTCCCAACTGATAATATGCGAAGGATCAGGAACGTACTTCTTCTGCATAGAGATATGAAATACGTTATGCACGCCCGCAAGAGGTGTGGGCAAAGCAAGGCGGTAGCTACCGCTCCCACTCGATCCGTAACTTGAAATGGACCAATAAATCTCGGCGTCGGCTTCCCCTTCTTACCGAACCGCAAAACTCCCTTCATAGGAGAGACCTTGAAAAACATGATCTCCCACTACGAACTCAAGCGGTCGACGCCTCGTATCAACATAACTCTCCTGCTCTGCGATGCTAGAAGTCGACGTCGAATGATGTCAACCTTCTCTGAAGTCACCCGCACCAACTCGGGCCAAGCAAACTACGCTCACCAATTTCGCCCAACAATGTGGTGCTCGCACGGCGACCATACAACGCCTCGAAGGGAGCCATGCCGATACTCGCCCGGAAACTATTATTATACGCGAACTCGGCAAAGCAAGACAATCATCCCAACTGTCTTTGAAATCCAAAACACAAGCTCGCAACATATCCTCCAGGACTTGATTCACGCGCTCCGTCGCCCATCTGTTTGCGGATGAAACGCGTTCTGAACTTCGATTTCACACCCATCGCTTCCTCGGATACGAGTCCGGAAGATAGATGTAAAACGCGTGTCTCTATCGACACAATCTCGGGGAACTCCATGCGGACGCACTATCTCCTTGATATACAACCTAGCCAACTCGTCTGCGAGTAAGTGACTCGATCGGTAAGAAATGCGCCGACTTCGTTAATCGATCGACGATCACCCAAATAGAGTCAAATCCCTTTCTCGTCCTCGGCAACCCGGAAATAAAATCCATAGAGATGAAATCCCACTTCCATTCAGCTATGGGCATGGGCTGCAACAACCCAGGAGGTCGGCGATGCTCTGCCTTGACCTGCTGGCACGTGAGACAACGAGAAACAAATTCAGCAATCTGGACCTTCATATTGTCCCACCAATAAGACCTCTTCATATCCCGATACATCTTCGTGCTACCTGGATGCATCGCAAGCTTAGAACTATGGGCTAACTCGAGAACCTCACGTCTCAAGTCAGGGATGTCAGGAACACATAACCGGCCACGAAAACGTAGGCCCCCATCAGAACTAACACTCCAGTCGGAGTTCCCATCTGTACCAACCCGCTGCCTCATCTTCACCAAGAGCTCATCATCTACCTGAGCTGCAACGATCCTCTCGTCGATGACGGGCCGTACACGAATGTGTGCGATAACCTCATACGGCTCAACCACCGTAAGCTTCGCTCAAAATCGCGCACGAACTCCAACATCTCCCACTCTGCTATCATCGGCGGAGCCGCAAACTCAAAGCCTTCTTGCGACTCAACGCATCTGCCACAAGGTCCGCCTTACCAGGATGGTAAGAAACATCGAACTTGAAGTCCTTCAATGTTTCCATCCATCTGCGCCGCCTCATATTCAAATCACGCGCGTGAAAATATACTTAAGGCTCTTGTGGTGGAAAATGGCTCGAACTCCTCACCATAGAGGTAATGTCTCCAAAGCTTTAATGCGAAGATGACCACTGCCGTTCGTAGGGTAATTCTCTTCGTGTTTCCTTAATCGACGCAAGCATAAGAATCACCCCCCTTCGCATAAGGACACAACCTGCACTAACGCGAGAGGCGTCATAAATAATATACTTAACCCTTGCTCTGGCAATCACAGAGGCGGACGTCAACTTGTCCTTAAATTCTACTCCGCCGGCTCACTCCAAGCAAACTTCAAATCCTTCTGCGTCCATCTGGCAATCTTCGAGAAGTCCGAATAAAGCGTCGATAATATCCGCAAGGCCAAGAAAACTCCTCACCTCGAAAATCGAACCATGCACTGCACCTACCTTGGCAAGGTCGACGGCTATCCTTCCTTGGACACCACATGTCCCGAACTTGACTTCCTCTTTCCAAAAATCAAACGAAAAGCTGATGCTCCTAAGAGTACCCAAAACCGCTCTTAAGTGCTCCTCGTGCTCGTCCTCGCCGAATAAATCAAGATGTCATCAATAAATACAAAGACGAATCGAAACAGGAAAGGCGAACATGGCCAGTGCGTTCGTAATACCGAACGACATCACAAGGAACTCATTGACCGGGTCCTAAAAGCGGTCTTCGCACGCCCCATCCTTGACGCGAATCGATGATACCCCAATGCGATCAACCTTGAAAAGTACCGTGCCCCCTTGATCAAACAGATCATCAATCCGGGCAAGGGTACTTATTCTTCACATTTACCTGGTTCAACCGCGATAATCAATACACAATCGCAAGGAACCATCCTTCTTCTTCACAAACAAAACGGTGCTCCCTAACTGGGCGGAATAAAACCCAATTCTAGCAAACCATCTATCTGCTTCTCGGAGGCATCCATAGGTGGGTAAAGAAATGGGCGCCGCACTGCATAAGATCGATAGCAAAATCAATCTCACGCCGAGGAGGTAATCCAGAATCGACTCAAACACATCTTCAAACTCCCGAACTACCGTCGTAACGCCGATCGGCCGAACTCTCCAACAGAAAGAATAAAAATCAATACGAAGGGGATAGAACGGGGAAAGTAACAATCTCGCCTTCAGGTCCATGGATCGTCACCGATCTCGCTTCACAATCAATCTCCCGCATCCTCGTGAGCCAATCCATACCCATAATAACATCGTAGTGATAAAGCGGTGCGACTAGCAAATCAACACGGATCGATCCACTTCCCAGATCGACCAAACAATCCATACAACGCTTGGGCAGAGGACATCCCCGTAGCGGTAGTAAGCGTCACTTCTTGCAAGGAACGGATCTCAAACCCAAACGCCTAAGCCGCATAAGAAATAAGAGAAGTAGTGGACCCTGTATCCACTAGCACGAAACGGAATACCTTCTATATGCGTCACCTCAAAGGACCTCGCACCAAGTCGGACATAGGCGCTTCCAAAAGCGCATGAACACGAGCCTCCTGCTGTTTGGCGGAGGAACCATGGGCCGCCGAGGTGGCCTGAAACCGAAGGTGTGAAGGATGGATGAGCTGGCGCCGATCGAAGAGGAGGAGGAGAAATAACCGAAGGCATCGGACGGCTAACCCTCTGCGGTGGAGTAAAACCACCTGCTCCATACGGGAAAAGCAGAAACGGTCCAAGTGCCCAACCTTCCCACAATAAGAACATCTCAGATCAGCTCTCATCTGCTGAGCGGGCGGCGCGGAACGCCTAGGAGGAGAATCAACACGCGGCCTCTTGCCAAGGAAAGGTGCACCCAGGAAATCCGCGCGGCCTAAGAGGCATCGGTGCTCGCATGCGGGACGCTCTATCTCCGTCTTGCTCGCTCGCAAGGACATGCTCACTAGCTCCGCATATGAAGAAATGCGCACAAAAAATCTTGATCGGATCTCAGTCGCAGCCCCTCGAAAAACGCCGCATCCTCATCGGATCCCACGATCAAAGGAACATACCGCCCAACTCTGAAACGGTTCTCATACTCCGTAACCGACAACCCTCCCGGGGAGGCGAAGGAACTCACTCTCCTTCTCATGTCGACATCAGGAAATACTTCTCATGGAAGCGCCTCAAACGCCCGCCACGACCACACGAAGTCCTCTTCGACAGTCACACTGTCCCACCACAAACCGGCCTCCTTCTCAAACATGAAGGTGGCAAGCTCAACCGGCTCGACCTGAGCAGTGCAACGGCCTCGGCATCTTAGAGATGCGGTCAATCCAATACTCGGCCTCCTCGGGTCATGAGAACCCGCAAAAGTAGGAGGTCGCAAGCGCTGGAATCGCTCGAATGTGCCGCTAACACTGGCACTCCCGGATGGAGGCATAGGTGAAACAGGTGGAGTCGCCCCCGCTGACTAGATGCCAGCCATGGAGGAGAGGAACTCCTGCTGGTGCTACTGCTGCTGCTTCAACAACATCATCTGCTCAAACCTATCAACAGGAGAAGCCGCCCGGGGCAGGAACCGAGGGTGTGACCGGAGGAGCCATAGGTGTCGACCCAACACCGCCACGAGATGGACCTGTGGATCTGACCGGCTATCGCTCAAGGGAGGAACCCCGAAGCGACTCAATCAGAGAAAGACGGGCCGAAGTCTTGAACCCTTAGGAGGCATCCCTACATTAAATCAAAGGATGCAACTTGCAGATTCTAAGTCACATAATCCATCCACACAACAACAACACAACAGCACAACACCAAAACAAACCACATGCATTCCATTAACCAAAATCTTCGCAAAGTAGTAGAGCAATACATGAATCACGACTAGGAAAGCATGAAAACAACAACCTCTAACACTACAAACAACCACAACTACTCCAACCACTAACATCTACCACACTACAACAACTCCAACTACAAGCCAACAACGGCTACACACAGAAAGAAACACCAAACAAAGCAAAGCCGGCCACGACGATGCTACTCGTCGGAGTCAGGAGACGGAGGCGGAGCACCCTTATCCTGCAAGCAACACAGGATAGACTTCAAAGTCCGGGACATCTTCTTGAACTTGTGCTTAACCAAGCCTCGAAGATCCACCATCTCTTGGTAAAGCGGCTTGCCCTTCTTCAAGCCGTGTAAGACGGGCATCTCGGGCAGTCTCCCCGCTCCGGCACCACAGGAGGAGAGCGATCACTCGAATCCTGTGCCCCAATCTCTTCCTCGTCCTGCTGTTTCTTCCTCGGACTCCGCACCACCTTCCATAACTCTCATCATCACTCTCGACCCGGCCTCACCCTCGAGGCAAGCCGACGAACCAACCTCCATGCCTTAAGGGTCCTCAAGTTGATATAGCGAACAAGGGACCGGCTTCTCGGCTCCAAGCCTATAGCCAAACTCATGTGCGATCTTGCAAAGGAGGCGCCAAAGGGAAGAGACTCGGTCCGTCTACTCGAACGAGCGATGAGAATAATCAGGCAGATACGTCGGCACACACAACTTCGCATCCTCCCCCATCGATATAGAAAATCTACCATCGGGCGCGTACACTCGCTGCGGTTCCGGATATACATTGAACGTAAAGATGTGGTGAAGCAAACGGAAGTCGTCCGTCATGTGAGAAGCCAAAAGACTCCTATTCGGCTGCCATTCGACCAGATGACCACACAAGGGGTGCGACGATCCCTCTCGCGCACACTGTCCACATTCTTCTCGCTGGCATGCACTTCCCCAAGTGGCACCTTCAAGAGTCGGGATATCAAAGCAACATTGACAATTCCAACTCGACCGCTACCCCAGGGAATCTTGAACTGCAGAGGATCCAGCGAAGGCTCCAGAATGTTGGCATAGAAGGCCCGAACTAGCATTCGCGCGATACTCGCCTTGAACAAGGGACCCCAACCAGCCCCTTCTAGGCGCTCCAACAAAAGGAACCAAAGAGCCGCGGATCAACATGAGCCTCAAAAAGGACTTTACGGCCTTCATAGACTCCATGTGACAATTCCGCCAATAAGGTCCTACTAACGGGAGCTCAAGGATCGAGGTCTCGCTTCGTCTGGAATTCACGTGTGGCGGACGTGCTAGGGCGGCACCTCTCGGCCTCCGTGCACGGGTTGGGCGGCTCGGCCCGGCTTCATCCACGGGCGCCCTCTTCTTCCCCATCAAGGAAAGAAGGGAAGAAATGGAAAAGATGGCCGTCACAATCTCAAAGAGGGCCATGAGAAATGAGAGAAAGAGAGAAATAGGAAGATGGTGAAGCTTCCACACAACTATGAGCCAAAAAGGGAATGAAATGGCTCAAATGAGAGGGAAAGATGGAGAAATCAGCAATGGAATGGAAGATTTGAGAATGGGGTGATGGGTTTGCACGAAAATGGAAGGAAGATGAAGATTTGGGAGAGATTTGAGAGAGTTTGGAGAGGTTGTTGAAGAAAAGGAGAGCTTGGAAGAGGGTTTTGTAAAGGAAATAGGTAAAAGGAGTGGTTTTAAAGTGAAAACCGTGGAGGGGTGGGCCACACAAGCCTCATGGACGATCGGCCCGCGTCGGCCCGGCCCGCCGACCGGCGATCCCTCGAACCGGCGATGGCATCGCCGGTCTCTGGACATATCGGCGATGCCTCGCCGATTTGGCGAGGTCCTCCTGGTCCTCCTTGGTCCAAATGATGTGGTTCCCCCCCCCACAAAAAATGCCCCGATTGGCCCCTTGTGTAATTTGAAGTTTATCGGGTCATTCTGCTAAGAAAAAATTTTCAAAAAAATGAATAATGGGAGGGTAGACCATCTACACTCATTAATAGAGGGTCTAAAGGTTTGGGTGGTGTGTGATCGGTAAGGGAAGACTCGATCTCGGAAAGGTTTTCAGAAACTTTCGCCGATAGAAACTACGAGCACAAACACAAAGCGATGATAGACCCGCACCCAATTACACTATAGTGGTGACAACGTGCGGTGTGTGACCATAACCCAGGTCCGGTTTAATCCAAATCATGCTCTGATACCAACTTGTAACGCCCGAAATTCGGGGTCGAGCATAACTCCTCCCAGTTCCAAAACATCACTTATGCAACATAATTAATGAATGATGTATGTTGACTGTATTAGCACATAAACATGGGATAGATTAAGCCAAAACGCAGATATGATTCAAGGGTAAGTGAATAAAGCAAGCGGAAGACTTATAGTAAAATATGTGTACAAGTGTAAGTCCGAATTACATATACAACCAGATCGTGTAAAAGTGTTATTTATCAAAATTATAAGTACAAGTTACATCATTTAGTTCCCAAAATAATCATCCCATAGATCCCGCGCATAGACCGAGGCTCGCTAGAACCGTCTGAAAACCGCATATAGGAGAAGGCACCTCGTCGTCATCCGGCTCCGCTCGCCTCGACGTCGCATTCACATCTCGCAACATCGGGGCCTAAGGCAGTCCGGTGGGTGTGAAACACCGCCCTAAACGTGGGAGTGAGTGATCAACTCTGGAACAATAAGGCACTGGTTAACATGTTATCAGTTCAATCAAACAATAATGATAAAGCAAGACAATTAAATAAATCCTAAGTACTCTTGTTAATGCAAGGATGAATGCAATATGATGCGTGCCCTCACGCGTACACCCTCGGCGTCTTCATCTTACGTTACGCATGACATCGCCTCAAAGTGCGCCACATCTACAAAGCACATGCAAATGCGGTGCATGGATATGATTACCAAGTTGTTATTAGTCCAATTCATACAAGTCCAATTCATACAGCATCCTCATATCACCATCCAAAAAGTGATCCATACTCGGGTCGTCAATCCTAGACATCTCATACGATCATATAGTTGAGGTCGTAGCAAAGGGCTCGTCACCAATCAATGCACGCCTGTCTTGCCCTTACTAACACAGATCGGATCGACAACTCCTGGCGGTATCCGGGTATGCTCGAGGTCTGTTCTAAGGGCTCGTCACCATTCAATGTAGGCCGACAGCACGAATATAGTGTCCCATACCACCATAATCGGCTCACGAGTTTAGTTGCTCACCGGTCACTACGGGGAGGCTCGTCACCCCAGCGTAGGCCGACGCTCGACCACGGTGTCCCATACCACCATGTCCGGCTCATGAGTCTTAGCGGATCGGTACCATGGTTATTAGGATTTCACTGGTAAGTTCGGTACCCTAGATTCAAGCAGAGCGTCCATACATGGTTAACATACACCGGACAATCGGGTTAGTTGACGAACTCGACTAGCACGAGCGCACGTCGAATTGAACGACATAGAGTGCGCAAACACTCCGCGTGGCCAAACCACTGCCGCCAACTCTAATACGACTTGGGTTCGTCTAATGCGTCTCACGTGGCGAAAGCAATCTCAACCACGACCAAAGGGTCAATTACCGATTTCTTGGACTAAGGCATAGTCCCAAACATCCTACACTACGACAGATATTCATATGGAATGTAAAACAGTAATGGAACAACCACTCAAATCATGGTGCATACACATCTGAAGAATATCAATTTAACATAAATGTAAGCATAGGAATGCTTGAATTTAAATAACTTGGAATGTAAATGCATAAGGGAAATCATGCGCATCCATAGAAGTATTGAGAATCACTTCTCAACGCCTGCATTTAGTGTAATCAGTTACACGTAGATCATTCATGCATTTCTACAAACACTTAGCATCCATGGAACAACATACATGACGCATGTTGAAATACGTGCACTTAGACAATTCCTTCTTCCAAGGAGTTGTCATACATGCATCTAGCATACATACATGACCAAAAATCATGGCAAACATAGTGCGTATTTTATACGTATACGGTACTTTATAAATACACTTAGAATACACAAATCTCAATATAGCACATGCATATCAGGAAAGCAATGTAAACATAACATTTGACACGTGAAATCTCATCCATAACAAGAATAAATCACTAACTGGGATTGGAAGCCTTGAAAACCATAACCTATACACTTAAAGTCCGCACCTTAAGCGAAGAAAGAATAACCGAACTGATTTAGACGAGTTGTCTTCGTCAACGGCGCAAGAATACCCTAAAATAAGGATAGAAATGAGATACAACAACACCAAGTCTAATCTAAGCTCTAACACAGGTTAGGGTTAGGTTAACTTACCCCAAAAGAACTCAGAACCGTCAGAGGAACGATTCAAAGTAAAGGTTCAAAGGTGAAGAAGAACAAGGAAGAATCAAGATGATTCACCAACCAATCTCTCTCACTAACTCTCTCTTTTCCACTCTCTTTCCAAGCTAGGGTTAGAGAAAATTCGTATGGAAATGAGAGCTAGGGTTTAAGGACTATATATAGGCCTTAAAATGATGGAAATAACCCCAGGGTCAAGGTATACTTAGGTTATAACCAAAGTACGCCTTTCTCGATCCAACGAAGCACTTCGGTGGGCCTATAACCACGAAAGGTCGGACTTAAGCTCACCGACCATGGATCTAGGTCAGCTGAGTTTTCACCGACCGGCTCTTCAGATCGCGTGGCGGACCACACTCAATTCAACGGTCACGGAAACTCGATCAGTCCACAAGCACTAGGATATGCCTGGGCCAACCATCCTGATCAGAGGGTGAAATTGGGTCAGAATCCAACGGTCAGAATGCTTAAAATCGTCGCGCAAGCGACACGACTCAGATTTCATAAAAAGCTTATTAAATTCCAACCGTTCTCACACTCTTCACTCCGAACTCAACCAAATCGACCCAGAACATCAGATCGACTTGATTTTTGAGGTGAAGACCAAGCCCAACTCAGTGACCGCAACAGCCTAAGATCATCGCCATCGGACTTTCGACGCGCGGTCTAGGTCCGATCCAGATCTTCCAAAAATTCCCCAGAACAACTGGATTTAGCGATGGATCCCAGATTTCAGAGTAACGTAGCGCTCACTAATCTACACGTTTAGAGCCATGCAGATACAATTTAAAGTGATTGATGTGAATTTCACAAGCAATCAAGTAGAGCGCTAATTACCCCAAAAACAACTACTTAAGGAAAGATTAGCACAAAAATTCCAAGGTCGTTACAAGTTTGCAGCAGAAGCATAAAACTAAATCATAAATTGTTTTCTTATTCTTTCAATATAATCTTCCTTAGGGAGATTGTTCACTAGGTCTTCAATCTATATGTCACCTACATAATCTGTATAGTTGGGAGAGGGCCAATGTCCTACTCATAGTGATGGTTATCCTTTAAGATTAACAATAATTCAAGAGATTCATAAGAGTGATGTATGGGTTTTGATATGTCACGTACTCCACCACTACAAGAGATATCATTATGCGCAAACAATCTACATGGATGCATGCCTAGCAAAGTATTTGCGGCTCACATACATAGTGATCACTGTCACAATGTGAAAGATAGTTCATAATATCCGGCTCGACCCACACTCTCACTATACGGATATTCCCCGGCGTGTCTGACGTTAACATGGCTTTACGCGAACATCTTAAGGCGACACAATGACGTGATTGGAGGATTATGTAACACGATGTATTCACGGAGTGACTATTTACGACATCCAATTCCGAGAAGTGATGTAACACGTATGGTGATTTACTTACATCGATTGTGTACCACGCCAACCAACCCACGGAATTACATGCCAAACAAGAGAGCACCTACTTGTAACGCATTACGTCCATGATAAATAATTGATTCACTAGCTGTGATACCTTTAACACATCACTTACAGTGATAGGGAATGTAAGCTGAATCATGATTCCTGAGAGGGAAATAATGATGACAATAAATCAATTGAAAGGATAACTCTCAGTAATATATGAACATGAAAAGGCAAGATAATAATCATCAATTAAATCAAAGAAAGCATAAAGGATAAAAACCTTCACCTTCAGTTATTTAATATCTGCAATAAGGTTAAAGGCCTCGAGTAATCCTAGGATCAGAACCCATTTTTCCGTCTTGAACTAACGTCGAGTAGCAACTCAGAGGTTGACTCGGCAGGTCAACTCAGCACAGAACCTTTCTCTCTCTCTCTCTCTCTCTCTCTCTCTCTCTCTCTCTCTTTCCTTCCTTTCTTTTCTTTTCTTTCACTTTTCTTTTTCTTTCCTTTCTTTCTTTCTTTTTCTCCTTCTCTTTCCCTTTCTCTTTCTCTTTTTCTTTCTATTTCTTTCTCTTTTCTTTCCTTTCCTTTCTTTTTCCTTTCCTTCTTTCTTTATCTTTTATTGTTGTTACGTCCAGCAGAGAGCTGGACAATGCTTTCTCTCTCTCTCTCTCTCTCTCTCTCTCTCTCTCTCTCTCTCTCTCTTTCTCATGTTTTTCCTTCTTTCTCTACTTTCTCTTACCGACGGAGGAAGGGTCCCTTTTATAGGTGTGAGGGCTCTAGGTCGGCCACGAATTCCTTGTACCGAATCATCTTATGTAGCCCTGTTTGCGCACCCAAAGAAATGGAGGCATTCTTTATGCACTACCTATTTTCCTGCACAAGTAAAACAACACAGTTGCTGTCCATGCCTGGCGACGCATTTTGTCTCTCTTTCCTTCTGTGAAAACTGGTCGGACCTGGACGATATGGGGTCATCCTCGGATGGGCCACAAATGAAAACTCAGTCATAGATAGATGCAATTTACGCCGGGCTGATCAGGAAGTGGCCCTGTAACATTCTGTTTCCATTGTCACATGTGCAACAACGGAAGTGTTTATCGTTTCCTAGAGTGTGAAAAATGATCCAATCCCTTTGGCGATCTTGGCTATGGTCGAAATCCTCCCTGATTTACATTGGACAGTTTGGATCTGGACCACGTAACCGCCTTCAGGTTTCTTACGTGGAGGAGTTTGGAGTTGCACCAGTTTTGGCACTGTTTGCAGAAGAGAGGTGGAACGGTGGGAATGGAGTTGGATTCTAACTCTTTCTTCCAGAGGTTAGGTCAGTTCTGGATGGCCCACCGTTTGATCGAATCAATCAATGGTATATATATTAAAATCAGTTTCTTGAATGAACCTGATGGCTCTAGTTAACCATCGGGTTTTCCTTCTATGAACAGTTCGTTTGTGACTGGGTTTATACCCGTATGGAAGCTCTCCTTCATGTGGAAACGACTCAGGTTCGTTTGGAATTTTCCAATCTACAAGATGGACATCTCAGATCTTCTAGGGGATCCTTTATGGTGGGCCTAATTTGTTCCGATTGGACGTCCTTCATTCGAATTCCTTGCTGGCGGGATAGTAGGAAGAAAAAGAGAGGATTTCTCTCTTTTTTGGAGATTTTATCAATCAAACTTTGTTTGACCGAGTCATGTGGTCCAGTGCACCTCAGGTGTGTATACCCTGTGCACATGCACCATGTGCATGGGATCCAGAGTGATGCCCATGAGAAATCTGTTATGACCATCTGGTCCCCTAGTTCAAATGGAGTCCTTGGCCAAAGATCAGGTTGATCAAAATTCCAGGTGAGCCCCAAAATCAACGATTATAGGCTGTTTGTCAATTTGGGCCACTTGTACAATTATCTAAAGGTTAAAATTCAATATGCATGGCTAAATTATGTTATATAGACATGGTGTAAAAGTTCACATTAAAAGGATCATGGGAACCATGTGATCTAAAATTCAGTGATCTAGGTTAGTGGCAGTATCGTAATTATTGATAATCTAAGAGTTTTGGAAAATCTAATGGTTCTAGTTGGTTACAGAAACATTTTTAAATAATTCTTATACAAGGACTTCATTCTAAATCATTATGGATGTAGGGTCATTCATTGATTTATGTTTAAGGAAAGGTACATATATCAAGTTACATGATCAACGGTCAGATTTGCGTTAGAGGATGGATGTAGGTCCAAGTTAATTAGATTGGTCCCGTACACGAGTACATAATAGGTCAAATTTGTAGTAACACCTGAGAACTTTCAATACTCGAGTATTGAAAAGTTCAGGGCGTTACAAATAGAGTTATCTGACTCGCCCCGCATCTCATTCTATGGAGATTCACGAGCGTGTCCCACGTTTAACATGGTTTTACGTGATTATCTCAAGACGAACACAACACATTACTGGATGAATTAAGTGACATGATTTGTTCATGGATCGACTATTTATAATATCCAATCCCAGAGGTGATGTAACACGCATTGCGAATCACTTACATCGATTTATGCACCACTACCCATGAAACTTTGAATTACTTGTCGCCCCAGGGGCCACTACCGAAAACGCATTACATCCACGATATTTATTCAATCGCTAGAAGGGGATATAGTACTTACAACAAAGAGAGAATCTATTGAATTATGGGAGTTCTGGAATATCAAGATATATGCCCAAGCCTTAAAGGTAAACGTTGAGGGTCAAATATTGCATATTGGACCCCATTTATTACTTGGTTTTATGAACATGATAATGCTTAATGTTCCATTTTAATAATGTTTGTGTTGCAAGGTGAATTTAAGAGCTTGGATTGAAAAGGATGCTAAAAGCATGGATTTAACGCTCAAGAATCACCAAGCTAAGGATTGGATCTTAGAAGACCAAGAATGAAGAATTCACATGCCAAAGATCTAAGAAAACCAAGTCAAGACTGAAGAGAATTAAAGTTTTGAAGTAAATTTCTGTGATCCTCGACTAGTCCTGGCTTCCGCTCGACTAGTCCTAGCTCATGCTTGACTACTCCTAGCTTTCGCTCGACTAGTCCTTGCTCCAGCTCGACTAGTCGAGGAAACTTCGACTAAAACTCCAGCAACATCAGATTCTAAATTCACGTAATCTTCGACCAGTCAAGGGTGGTCCACGACCAGTCAAAGGTGGCCCTCGACCAGTCGAGGATGGTCTACTACTAGTCGAGGGTTATGTAGATTTTGCATGGATTGCGTAAATTTGAGGCTATTTCCAGAATTTTCCAACTCGATGCGAAAGGAGGTGATGCACAACTATAAATAGGAGTCCCCAGGGCATCCCTAGGTATCTTCTAAGTGGAGCAAAATCATGGAGAAGCCATCGCCAAGAGTTTTTCTTCCCTTTCCTTAGTTTTCTTTTTTATGCTTTTCTTAAGAGATTCTAGTTCAATCATGTCTATGGTTAGTTAAACCACTTCGTTGGGGCTAAGAGGTGAAGCTTGTAGTGTGATTGTGTAACACCCCATACTTTTTAATACTCAGGTGTTAACGCGTAACTTAACTTGGTAAACATACCAACCTAACTTACTTGCACATTCACATTCATCCTAGTTTAAATTTGACCGTTGAAAGCAGCCCCCATCCATATATTAAGCCATCCATCCACTAATCTTCAAGAGGGATCATCAAGTCATCATAGAAACCAAATTTAGGATTTCAGCCAAACTGTTAAGCAATTGAACCTCACTGTGTCTATCACGGGCATTAGGTCACCTGGTCCACTATTTGTCTAGCTTATGTCGTGGTTGTTAACAATCTATTCAAATTCGTAAAAATCCCACGATGCAATTATAAGACCAATCACCAGTTTAAATTAGGAACTTGTTTAGTTGCAAGCTCGACCATCAAATCATTCATCTTAGATTTAGGAGTCTGAACAAAGAAGACCCACAATGTTCCATTAACCACTCCAACACTTGATTTCCTTAATTTAACCACCATCTTATAAAATCAACTTTTAGGACACAACTAGATAGCCCTAGAAACTATTGAAATCGTTAAGTGTGGACTATAGAAGGCCCTGACCTTAGACCATCTTAATTCGAGATCTAAATTGCTAAATCCACCATTTATCAAGCCATGTCACTCAATGTTGAAATTCATTACATAACTAGACAACCCAACCATCTGATTAAGGTAACAACCATTACAATTCTTTTAGGATCGACTAAGAACCCTTAGGAACATTAAAGGTCAGATCAAGAGATGATCTGACCATCAGATTGATGGGAGTTCGCAACTAGAACCTAAATCAAGTTGTGGGGCCCACCTAAGCCTTGGGTCTACTCGATTTTTGGTTTAATGGCCTAAGGGGGAGTATTCGAATTGAATGAATGACATGGATTTCTTGATACAGCCCCATGGACCCCATTTTGTTGATCATGTGCATACACAACATGTGCACTCATGACACACCAAACAAAAAAATCGAGTCAAACTGGGTTTGACTTGATATTTTCGAAGAAGGAAATTCCCTTCTTTCCTTTTGGTTTCATGCCTGCAACCATTTTTAAATGGACTACTTCCATTTGGTTAAGATGGGGGCCACATTTATTGCCCTACACCATGATCTAAACCGCCCATCTTACAGGTGGGTCAATTTAGAACAAAACCCGGGCCGTTTCACACAAATGTGTATAGGAATGAGGGCATAAATCCAAGCGCATTAGGACCATGTGTAGCCATTTTTCTTAAAATGGAAACCCATGTTCTCCTTTCATTTTAGAAGGTTGGCAATCCATGCTCAGGTAACTTCAGTCATTAGATGAAGACCATCTCAGCCGTCCACTTTAGGGCGAGCATCACTACTCCCCTCCGCCGCGGGAAAAGTCGGAGGGAATCTCTCCATTCCAATACAATACAAGAAGTACAATCGAACTTAATCTAGATCGTCCATCTAGGAGCATCCCAACCATCCAAAATAGGGTACTGGACCTAAGAGGACCTTAAAGACTTTAACGGCAAGGGGAGAGACGGCGTTGTCGCTGCTTCTTCCCAATCTTTCTGAAATTGCGTCGTGGGCTTCCAAACTCGAACCCACCATAAAAATGTCATTGGAGCTTCGTTCTCTCACTCCTACAAGCATCACGGGGAAGACCTAGATGCTTAAGCTTCATCATTTCGAAGTGAGAGGCCTTCATTAAAAGACCGCCATTGGAGCCAGTCATCTTATCTGTCGCATCAATCGGGTGAACAACGACCTACAATACTGAGTTTGAATCGAGCCCAAACTCATTTTCCACCAGCTAAAAAGGAGGGAAAGAGGAGAAGAAGAAGAGGCAGAGAGGCAAACAAAAGAGGAAGAAGCGAGTGGAAGAGGAAGAAAGAGAGAGTCTGAGAGAGAAATAAACATTTGTTGTAGAGCAATACTAGCTCGACTCGGCTTGGGTCGTCCATTTGCTAAGAAGAAGAAGAAGAGAGAAAGGGTGAGGGAGGAAGATTCTTCTACCACAACAACCCCTGCTTCACTCGTTGATTTGAAACCGTTCCTGGTCAGCTCAGAAATGCCTTGAGATTTCCTGACTGACCCAGCGAGTCCATTCAGGTGAACTGCTAAACCTACAGACTCAATTCCTTTACCATATCATCTCACCTCCTCTAATACCAAACCTACACTACGCCTCCAACTCAGCTATGCCTGGAAACAAGTCTGGAAATCAACCCTTTGTATAACTCGGTCTAATGCCGAGTCACAGCTCTCGGACGCGACTCGAACCAATCAGAATCAGCCTCCCTTATTGCCAACAAACAAGCCCACTCCAGTGTAGGTATGATGATAAAAAAAACTCCTCCCCGTCATAGTTTTACTTCAAACCCATTAGAATTTGAGCCCAACTTTCTACTGAGTCAGGTCTGAATGTTACTAGGAGACTGAGTTTTGTTCAGGGTTGCACATCCCTGATTTCGATGAGCTCAGAACAGAACACCTCGTCTAAACCCTGTCAGCAACTCAGAATGATCACTGCTTAGGTAAAACTCTACAATTGGTAGTTTAAATCGCTATCGACTCGATAATGATAGTAACCTGCTAGATTCTTCTCAACTGAGTCAGATCTAAAATAAACCTCAAACTAATGGCAAATGCCACCTCAAGAGAACTTGAGAAGCCTCACTAGTTCTGGAACCCAACAACTGTTACTACAGTAGGTGGTTTCCCTAAACCTGATATTCATCTAGTTACTAGTTGAGAATCCCAACCGAGTCAAATCAGTAGTGACTCACTGATGTCTTATAATGTCCCACTCGGGTACTGATCGCAACAGTTCGCCTTGAAGAATACTTCCCTTCAATCAACCCCAATAACAAGTAAGTGGTTCATTAAAATCACGTATGTGCTACGAAACTAAACACATTTGTTTTTATTTAAATTTAGGGACTCTTGAACATATCTTGTAAAGACCACAAATCAAGGACAACACTCACCCAAAGTGAGGGATATCCCACATGGCTTCCTCTTTCATTGAATTCTATGATAGTTTAAGCTTAATTGTAGAAAGATATTATAATTGTGAAAATGGTAGTTGTGTTTCCTATAATTTTGAATTGACTTGGAAAATCATGTGTGAATGCCTTAAATCGTGTTGCTCTAATCCATCTCATAAGAGTTGTAACACACTCATAATGTCACTTTTGGAATTGCTTAAGAATATGTATACTTCTACTAGTTGCATTAAAATTTAGAATTCTTATTTTCATTCCAATGTTAAATTTGATCCATTCCTTCTTATATGGTTTGATTCATTGAAATTTTATTTTAAGGAAGTTTCAGAACAACACTAAGAGGAAGTTAGTTCCTTAGCTTCCATATGGATGTGATAAACATGAGATAGTATGTTAATTCCATTACTCCAACCTCACATTTGAAAACTATGTAATTGGAATCTTGCCTTACATTCTCTATGATATTTAGGTAATTACTTGATTTAGGGCATAATCCTACCAAAAATGACAAGGGTCATAATATTTTCATTTCGCCCTATTTTTCAAAATAAGGTTTGGTGTGGGATGTTATCTTTCATGAGAATTGTATAATAAACTTGCTACAAATTTAGCAAGCTTGGAATGACATATTTATGGACCTCATTTGGACTTAGAGAAAGTAAATGATTTAAATTGAGCCTATTCTTGGATGTTGATATCCTATTTGAGACCCCAATCTTTGACAATGTTATGAGAAAAATCTTGTTAATCCTATTGAGCGTACATGAGTGTCATGGTGCATGACATATGAGCTTTTCCAAGTGCTTAATGTAAGCCACACTTTGTTCGATTTACTATGAGTCCTATCACTTCAGTTAAACTCCCAGAGCATGTGCATTTGTGCCCCTTTGGGAGCTCTTTCTTTAAATGAGGCTTTTCCAGGATTAGACACTCCTCGGGCGTACCCCGTGTATTTTTTATGGAGATATCCTTGGGCACACTCACCTGCATGGTCTTTTTTGGGTGGCTAGTTCTCCTTGGGCGTATCTTTGAATATTTTTTCGGGTGATTAGTTCTCCTTGGGCGACCCTTTATTTTGACAGTTGGATGTGCATCCATAGATCTGTGACTTGAGCATACATTCATACATCCATACATTTATATTCGATTTTATTTTATCCTCATTATGATTGAATAAGTTTGGTTTAAACTGCTTTGGAATGACATGATATGCATGAATCTTTGCAGAAAATCCCCACTGAGTTTTCACTCACCTAATTATGAGGTTGCACTAAATAGATACAGGGGATGATGACAGGTGGAGACTCCTACGACAGGATTCCAGGGACGGCTGAGTAGGAGTTCGGCAAGGACCTTTCTGCCGATGTATTTGAGCCATTGGAACTCAAATGATATCTTTAGATTTTACTTACTATCGTATCTTAGACTTTAAGTGTTTTTTGAGTTGTAATAACAATTCCCCTACTGAGGGATTTCATTTGCTTCCATTTACTTATATTAAACATGCTCGTTATTACTCTTGATAACCTTATTTTATGCAATGTTTCCTTACTTCATGTTATGTAATTTGCTACTATTTAGATGTATGTTAGTCCACTTCATAACGTAATACTCGAGTTCTCAATGAGGATCGACTATCCTCGGGCTTTGAGAATTAGGGTGTTACAAGATGGTATCAAAGAGAGTCTAGATAAACCTTGTCTTTGGGAAATAAACTTATACAAACTTCAAATGTCTCAAGTTAAAATGTTGGAGATTAGAGACTGGAACTTAGGCAAATCTTATGTAGACTGAAGAAAATTTGAAAACGTAAAGACCTAAACTTAGGTCCTATTCAAAATTATTTAACCATTGAATGTGTTTCTAATTCCCTCTAGACTTAGGGAAAGTTTGAGAATATAGATACCCAAACTTAAGTTCCCTTTGGAGTCGATAGGATAGCCATTTGAATTTATTTAGAATTCCTTTAGAACTAGAAGAGATTTTGAGAACATAAAAACCAAACACTAGGTCCCCTTAGAAATTTATTAGGAATGCCATTTGGATTTATGATAAATTCCATGGAAATTTGAAACCTTAGTCTCCTTTGAAAATTTTAGGACAAGTCATTTGAACATAGAAACAAGAACATTGAATCCCATGTAAACTACTAGAATAGTTACTTGAAATTGGAAACTACTTAGGTATCAGGGGAAAACTAATTCTAACCATGATATATCTAAGGTTTGACAAAAACATTCCTTGTACTTGACATCTAGGGAACACTTTTAGAAATTTAAGATTTAAATTTATTTATTTATTTATTATTATTATTATTATTATTATTATTTTAGTTAGAAACAACATCCGAACAACCCTCATTAAGTGAAACGAACTCAAGTAATTCATTACCACCACATTGCACATTACACCTAACATAAACACTCCCTAAACTTAAAGGATTGTACTGCGTACGAATCATAATCTTTAGTTAGAGACAATATTCCTTATAAATTCTAGTACCTAGAACTAACTGGAGGAGAAATTATAGAGTTTTGGATAAATTTATAACCCTAGACTGAGCATACTAGAACTAGATTTGAAAACCTAGGTGAAATTAGCAAAATTTTGAAATCGAATTTCCATGTAGAAACTTGAATCCTAGAATTTTCAAGCAGTGCACGAGATAATTAAAGTGTGTAGTGAAAACGAGACAGTCATTTAGTCTTGTTTCACATAAATTTTAAGTACTCTTGTGGTACAAATAGAAAACTTTATGATATTCCCAAGTGTCTAGAATAATCGGGATCACGAACTGATGGAAATGCATTTAAGCAAGGCATATGTGGTTTGATCCAATTTTTAATTCTAGCAAACCTCAATGATCTCAATGCCTTGATCAAGTAGAAGATTAAGACTTACCAGGATTGGAAAATGATACTAGTGAATCCATTGTTTTGTGCAACCAGAGGGTCGATGTATCAGGCTCAAACCAACTATAACCATTTGTTCGTGTTAGCTCGAATGTTGAAAACAAAAAAGTGTATTATATTTTAGACAACGAGGAACCATCATTAAATAATAATAATAATAATAATAATAATAAAGAGAAAGATACAAAATCATTAGTTGTCACTTAAATAGACTTGTTATTTTAAGAAATAAGATAGGAAATCATGATATCGTTAGGCATGGACATAAAGACATTAAAAACATTTCCAATCATTATAGGAGTAAATATACACTAGTCGATTTGTTAAAATAGAGGTGTAAGAATTATTGGCAAAAAGAAGAAGAAGAAGAAGAAGAAGAAGAAGAAGAAGAAGAAGAAGAGATTTAGATAGAACATGGCAAAGTCTAAGGAGTAATCGCATCTTCAAGGAGATTTGAGATAAGGTACACCACTAGAATAATCATGTTACTTGTAATGTTAACAGTCAGGATGTGCATTATCAAATCTCGAGGACGAGATTTTCTTTAAGGGGGGTACATTGTAACACCTCGTACTTTTTAGTACTTGGGTTTTAACGTGTAACTTAACTTGGTAAACATACCAACCTAACTTACTTGCACATTCGCATTCATCCCAGTCTAAATTTGACCGTTGAAAGCAGCCCCCATCTATATATTAAGCCATCCATCCATTGATCTTCAAGAGGGATCATGAAAAGGCCGAGCTATATGTCCTAGAAGGGGGGGAGGGGGGGGGGGGGGTGGGAGGGGTGAATAGGATTATGCCAAATAAAAATAATAACAGCAGAATTTAAATAATTAAAGGAAACATAGCTCTATAAACCATCCACAATACGAAAATGTAAAGCAACCTCAAAATTCTAGTATTGAGAGGTTGATACAAATGTTGTTCTAAGGACAGCCTTACACCATAAAAACTAAGGGTTTATGGCAGTAAAACCTTACTAGAATGATTTGTGTATCAAAAGCTCAAACCGAAGAGGAATAAAAAGGAAATCACAAGAAAGGAAATCTAAACTATTACAACATTCCCCACAATGCTTGAAATGTAAAAGATTACAACATTCACATCCACAAATACATCCCACAATCTTGAATGATAAAAGATATAGAAAATAAGTCACACATCCACAAAGCACAAAGAATTATAGTAGTTTGCCTGTGTGTACACCAACTGTTAAATAACAGCAACACAACTACTTCACTCCTAATATCCTCACATAGTGGATATTAGCGTTCACTATGAAAATAGGTTTTTCTAGCTTCACCTAAAACCCTCACAATTGTGTCTTTCAAGTGGGCTTACACAATTAAAAAAACCTCACACTCTGAGTTTTCTGGATCACCTCGGACAAACCAAAAACAAAGATTTTTCTAGCACAATCTCAAAAACCAAAACAAAGGAATTTACAAAAATTGTAAAATACCTGGATTTTCTCTTTGTTGCATCCCGGAAGAACCAAATCGGAGTAGAAGTTCAAATATAGAAGTTCAATGTCCACACTTATGAAATGGTTCTATGTTCTAAATTGATTTTAAATTAAATCAAGTTGGGCTAGCTCTATTTGATTTTGAATCCCTCTTTCAAATCAGATTGGAATGCAAAATACAAAATCAAATAGAAAAGGCTAATAAAAGAGAATATTAAATATGCACAATATAACTTAAGAAGTTTACAAACTTATCTCTCAGATTGATGTCTTGATTATACTTAAATTGAATGAAATACTCTAAAAATCATGCTCTATTTATAGGTGAAGAAATCACGTTCACGACTGGTCCTGTGGACATCACGACTGGTCGTAGGACCAATAGATTTTTGAAAATTTGAGCATGATCGGATAAAGCCGTTTCACGACTGGTCGTAGGCCATCCACAACTGGTCGTGGGACCTCCACGACTGATCGTGTGGAACTAGAAACAGTTGCTGGAGTTTGAGTCGTGGCTGCAGGACTGGTCATAAACGGGTCGAGCACTGTTCACACGACCGGTCGATCAGTCTCTAGGATTGGTCATTGGTTAACAAAAAATTCTGAAATTTTGTAATAAACTTAGGACTGGTCTTGGAATTTCTTGGACTGGTGGAGCTAGTGCTAGGACTAGTCGAACAAAGTCCAAGACTAGTAAAAAAACAGACCAATCACTTATAAAATGATTTAATTTGAATTATGTATTCAAAATGACCTACCCTAAGGTCAATCTAAGGTCTTTCATACCTTAACTAAGATGTATGAACATTGAACCTTCTTTTCTTTAGATGATAGATGATCTTTAAAGTTCATGAAGCTTGAGATCTCGACACATGATGAAGCTTGTACTTGAGATCTTTTGAAGCTTGAATTTGTAGTACATGACTTGTACTTCACCTTGAGTCTTGATTATGAATATTTGACTTGTCTGTCGATGTCACTTTAAAAGATTGAACTTTAAAGCTTAAAGGAGTGAACAATGTACTTGATCTTGCATCTCTTGAAGCAGATCTTTATTCTTGACTTGAAGCATTGTCCTTGTACATGTGATGTATTGCCTTGAACAAATATAACAATTTGCTACACAAGACAGATTGTGGTTTTGGCACTACAAAATTTGACAATCAAAGGAGCAAGAAACCATAGCACTTACAATCTCCCCCTTTGTCAAATTAGTGACAAAACACACTCCATTAAAAAAAGATAAACATTACATGCTCAATAAAGAATCATGCACCATCTCAATAAGGAATCATGCACCATGTATACACAAGAGTGTATAAGCACCAATTACAATAACCGGTACACACTTATCATGAAATATTCAAAACACCTTCTTACTTCTTACTAAACACCTTCTTACTTACTCCCCTTGAGTAGCACACATTAAAAATGAATGCTATTAACCACAGTCCATATCCATATGCAAAAGCAAGCATAACAAAATATTCTCCCCCCTTTTGTCACAATATGACAAAGGAAGCAACTACGATATGGAAGATGAAAATAAACAAAAGAAGAATAAGGGAGCAAACTATGCAAGATATAAGCAAATAATGTTCTCATATAAGTAACCAACATGAACCAAGTTCATCCAAAGTCAGTCACACAAACTGAAAGAAATCAAAGTATCATAAGAGTTATTACAGGTCATATGAGAAAAACACTTAATCAGATCCAGAAGAGGGAGCAGGAATAGATGGATCAATTTGGTATAAACACTTGTTAATGCGCCTCATATATTTGCGCATATAAGCAAATTGAGAATCCTGGGTTACATGAATCTGAGTCACTTGTTCCTCGAGAGAATGCAATCTCTCAGCAAAATCAGAAGGTTGATAATCAGGGTCAGCCTTAGAATCTGATTTAAGCTCATTAAAGATATCATCCATGTTTATATCATCTGGAGGTAAATCGCCTTCTTCATTCATAGCTTCAGCTCCTCCACCACCATCCACTTAGCCAGCAGCCAACCTCAAATTCATCTTGTTAATATTGGAGTTGTTGAAAATAAGGTGATGAATAGGAGCCTCTCCAATAGGCATAACTACTAACATATGAGTGGCTAACACAGTCATAAGATATATAAATGGGATATCACTATGTCCAGGATGGATATGAAATTGTATGATGGAATGACAGATTAAAGAAGGAAGACAGACATTTGTACCAGAGATGATGGAATGCAAAATTTGAACCATAAAAGAGGTGACTTTGGTTTTATTACCAGAACGAGGATACAGATTTGAAATAAATATCCTATGAAGAACCCTTTATCTGGGTAACAAGTACTTTGAAGTGAGCGCATTCCCATTTTGACTCCATTGCGCATTTATGTTGCATAATGATCGAGTAAGCATGCATTTTTCTGATTCAGATGTTTTATCAACTAGAGAGCTAATTGGAATACCTTCATCATTGACAGGTACGTCCATTAAGCCAGAAATTAAATGTCGATCAACTTCAAATGGACCTTCTTTAGTTGCTATTATAAACGTTAAATTTTCAGATGAAAAATTAGAAATGCAAGTAAACATAAAACAGTATGCCGACCCACCCCAATATAGAATGTTAGCCCATCCTATAGATTGGAGAAGAGGGAGGAGATCTAAAGGAGCAATATGTTCAGCATGCACAGATTGGTCAACTATTACATTGTACAACCTCAAATCCCGCACATAGGGAGGATCATCTTCGGGTGATCGAAGATGGCGCCTTGTGATAGGTAATGATCTGGATGTTGAAGGACCATGAGTGTTTTTATTTCTACCTTTAGCATCCATTTGCAACTAGGAATACAATAAATTAAGAAGTTACAAAAGAGATGGAGTGAGGTTTCTCTATAACAGATTTTCAAGGAGAAGACCACAAAAATTTCAAGGAAACAAGAATAAACTACTCCAAGTAAGAAAATGGAGTAATATGCACTCGAATCTACAAGAGAAATAGAAATAACGAACTAACCTTGAAGAATCAAGAAGTTGGGTAAAACCGGTCGAGCTTAGACTCGTTGGAGAGAAAGAGCAAATGAGGAAGAAAATGGTTTTTTCCCAAATTAAAAAGCACCAACTGCTACACGAATGGTCGTGGGATGTCCAGGACCGGTTGTGTCACGGCTGGTCTAGTATGTCTTTAACTGGTCCTGCACAAAAAAAATATATATTTTTCACATAATTTTAAAATTTAAACAAATAAATTAACAAATATATATACTGTAATACAGAAATGCATGAATAATCAATTCAAATTGCATATACCAAGATCAAATTTCAATTTGTTAAACCTGTTTTTGTCGAGCGATTTAGTGAAAATGTTAGCAAGTTGAGTCTCGGTCGGAATATATTTCAATGAAATTGTCTTTTCTTCCACTAATTCACGAATGTAGTGATATCTAATGTCAATGTGCTTGGTTCATGAATGTTGGATTGGGTGTTTTAGATATATTAATTGCACTGAAATTATCATAGTATAAAACTATAGTCCTGTGCAATTTCGTAATCACTTAACATTCTTTTCATCCATACAAGCTGAGTGCATGCATTACCTGCAGTAATGTATTCAGCCTCAGCGGTAGAGAGTGATAAAGAACTTTGTTTCTTACTCTGCCAAGAAACTAAACAGTTCCCAACATGGAAACAACCACCACTGGTTGATTTCCTATCATCAATATTACTAGCCCAATCAACATCTATGTAACCAGCCAATTGAACACTAGTATCATGTGGATACTAGAGACCTAAATTTGTTGTGCTTGCGACATATTGCATAATCCACTTAACAGCAGTTAAATGTGACTCTTTATGGTCAGATTGACGTCTAGCGCAAATTTCAACGCTAAAAGCAATATTAGGTCTACTTGCAGTTAAATGAAGTAAACTGTCAATCATACTACAATATAATTTAAGATCCACACTTTTACCTGTAGAGTCCTTTGAGAGTCTTAATGTTGTACTCATAGGAGTATCAAAAGTTTTCCCATTCTCAAATCTAAACTTTTTAACTAAGTTCAGAGCATATTTGGTTTGAGAAATAAAGATACCATCAGATTGCTGTTTAACTTGCAACCTTAAGAAATAATTCAATTCCCCGTCCATGCTCATTTCGAACTTAGATTTTATAAGATCTGCAAACTCAACAGTCAAGTTAGTACAAGTAGATCCATAAATAATATTATTAACATAGATCTACACTAATAAGATATGATCATTATGTTTCTTAATAAAAAGAGTCTTATCAACACTTCCCATTAGAAAATTATGACTTGGTAGAAACTTAGTCAATTTTTTGTACCATGCCCTGGGAGCTTGTCTCAACCCGTAGAGTACCTTTTTTAGGCAATAGACATGATCAACATTCTTAGGGTCTTCAAAATCCATTTGTTGTTCAATATACACTTCTTCATGCAGATAGCCATTTAAGAAAGCACTCTTTACATCCATTTAATAAATTTTGAATTTTCTAAAGCAAGCAATGGATATAAATACTATGATTGATTCAAGACGAGCTACTAGGGTAAAGGTTTCATCATAATTTATTCCTTCAATTTGAGTGTACCCCTGTACAACCAGTCTAGCCTTGTTTCTAATTATATTACCAAGTTCATCAGACTTATTTTTGAAAATCCCCTTAGTTCCGATAATATGTTTATCTTTAGGTCTCGTAACAAGATACCAAACATCATTTCTTATAAATTGATTAAGCTCTTCTTGCATCGCTACTATCTAGTTTTCGTCAATAAGAGCTTCTTTTACATTAACCGGTTTGATCTGAGAAGTAAAGCATAGGTAATTACATATATCTTCTAGTTGTCTACGAGTGCGCACACCAGTGAGAGGGTTTCCAAGAATCTAAGTGGTTAGATAATCTTTAATAGTCCTCAGTTCAGAGTTATTTTGACTTAATGAAGTATCTGGTTTGTTAATTAGAAGAACTTCATCATTATCTGAACTTGAGGTAGGTGTATTCAAGTGATCTTCAATGACCACATTGATGGACTCTTGAATTACACCGATCTTATTACTCAGAACTCGATACGCTCGACTATTCAAAGCATAACCTAAAAAGATCCCTTCATCACTTTTGGTGTCAAACTTACCCAGATTTTCACGGTCACATAAAATATAGCACTTGCTGCCAAAAACTTGAAAGTATTTGACAGTAGGCTTTTTATCAAACCACATTTCATAAGCAGTTTTATTGTTTGACTTACTTGTATAAACTCGGTTGATTATATAATAGGCAGTATTTACGGCTTTAGTCTAAAGAATTTTAGGAAGATTCATACTATTCAACATTACATTTGCCATTTCTTGAAGCACTCTATTTTTTCTTTCAACAATTTTATTTTGTTATGGTGTTTTGGGCACAGAGAATTCATGTGATATTCCCTAATCGCAACAAAATTTCTCAAAACTACTATTCTCAAATTCTGATCTATGATCATTACAGATCTTACAGACTTGAGAACCTTTTTCCGTTTGGATCCGTTTGAGAACTCTTTTTTACTTCAAGGTTTCTGATTTATCCCTTAAGAAGGCTACCCAAGTGAATCTGGTAAAGTCATTCACGATTACCGGTATGTATTTTTTGCCACCTCGACTCTCCATCCTTGTTGTTCCTATAAGATCCATGTGGAGTAGTTCAAGTGGTTTAGATGTGGCATTGGAGTCCACATTTTTATGAGTACTCCTAGTTTTCTTACCAATCTGGCATTCGCCACATATTTTGTCTACTTTCTGTAATTTAGGTAGACCTCTTATCAGTTCTCTTTTGCTCAATCTGTACAAATTGCGGTACTGTACATGTCCAAAGCGTTTATGCCATAATTCGGTCTCATCGGTATGGACCATGTAACACGATAAATTAGATGAGATAGAATCACTTACAATATAGCAGTTTTCAGAAGTTTTATGACCAATTAATATTACAAAACCCTTCTTGTTTAAAATTTCACAACCTTGGTTAGAAAATTTTACGCTGTGATTTTTATCGCATATTTGAGAAATGCTTAATAACTTATGTTTTAAACCTTCTACATATAAGACATTCCCAAATAAAGGGAGGCTAGAAAGTTGAACTGTACCTTGGCTAATAATCCTGCAGTTGCTACCATTACCAAATGTAACTGAACCATCAGTCATGTCTTTAAGAGTGGTGAACAGACCTTTGTCACGAGTCATGTACCTGGAGCATCCACTGTCTAGGTACCACTTTGAATGGCTTGATGCTTTGAAAGTCGTGTGGGCAACTAAGCAAGTAACCTTAGGAACCCATTTTATAATAGTTTTGGGTTCAGGAGTATAGTTAGTCTTTCTATGATTGTAGTTGTTATAAGAATGACCTACTGAGTTAGATTTTAAGAGCTCCTTAAGTAAATCAACTATTTTTTCAGCTAAAGGATTTTGGTTCTGATTTTTATAGTTGATATGGTTGCTTTTAGGTTTAAAAGATTGAAAAGTTTTAGTATTTTTAGAAAAATTTTGATTTGAACTATTCCCTTTTGAGTTTGAAGACTCTCCTTTCACAAACATAGGAGAAGTATTCTTCTATTTAGGAGGAATATTTTTGTCGTAGCCCAAACCAGATCAGTTGCTACTTTTTCTTGATCCAGATAAAAGCTTTTCTAACTTTGGATTACCTTGAGCATACCTCCATGTATCCTTTAAACTCAAAAGCGAAGAGACTTCAAGTTTAAGTTTTTCATTTTCAGATTTAAGATTTTTAATAAGGGGAGTTTTGAAATCTATATTGAATTTCAATTTTTAAAAACAATCTGAAATGTAGGATTTTTCTAAAACAAGAGCATCAAAATTTTCTTTAAGTTTCAAAAACTTTTCTTTCTGAAGTTTTAATTTAACAGCAATTTTATAACTTTCTTTGTAAAGGACATTATAAGCATCTTGAAGATCATCTTCATTTTCATGATCACTATTCAGGTTTTCTTCGCTAGTTGAATCATCATTATCTGAAAATGTGAACTTGGTTAGAGTCATAAGGGCTTTAACTTCATTGCCCGACTCTATTTCAGAATCTTCTGATTTAGAAGAAGCTTCAGAGCCAAAAGATTCATCCCAAGTAGTCAACATTCCTTTCTTTTTAGGTTTGTCCTTTTTAGGACAATTGTTTGCTAAATGCCCATATTCATGGCAATTGTAACATTGACTGTCTTTTAAAGATTTTTGAGTTTTAGATTTAGATCTATTCTTATCATTAGATTTTTAAAAATCAACTCTCTTTTTACTTTTAAAAATTTTATAAAACTTTTTAGCTAAAAGGGCCATATCATCTTCAGAATTTTCTAAATTAGAATTTTCTTGAGAAATACATTTAGAAGATTTAAGGGTGATAGATTTACCTTTAGGAGCTTTAAAAGTTAACTCATAAGTCTGTAAAGAGCCAACTAATTCTTCTACCCTCATATTATCTATATCACGAAGTTCCTGAATCGCAATTACCTTAGAATTGAACCATTTAGGAAATGAGCGTAGTATCTTTACACAAACTTTACTTTCTGGGATTTTATTACCAAGACCCTACATAGAGTTCACAATGTCATTTAATCTTGTATAGAAGTCCATGAATATTTCATTTTCTTCCATACATATCTCCTCAAACTTGGTTGTGAGGATTTGGACTTTAGATTTCTTAACAATTGATGTTCCCTCGTGTGTCATTTCTAAAATATCTCAGGCTTGCTTTGCAGTATCACAGGATATAATTCTTTTGAATTCATCTGGTGATAGTGTGCAAGTTATGGTGTTTAAAGCCTTTGCATTGGCACTACTCTCATTTTTCTGAAGAGTGGTCCAAGAGAAATAAGGTGTAATTCTCATATATTTGGATCCATCGATACTAGTTACTTTAGTGGTAAGAGGGGTCCATTTAATCATTGTGGCTTGCCACACGCTCTCCCATGGATTTTAGAAAAATCCTCATTCTAGCTTTCCAATAGGCATAATTAGAGCCATCAAATGGTGAAGGCCTAGTGACTGAAAGACTATTAAAATTTGACATCTTAAATAGCTCAGATCGATTAGCTCAAGAAATAAATCCAAATAAAATAATTAAAAACATGTTATTAGGCTCCGATACCACTTGAAAAAGCCGAGCTATATATCCTAGGGGGGTGGGAAGGGGTGAATAGGACTATGCCAAATAAAAACAATAACAACAGAATTTAAATAATTAAAGGAAAGATAACTCTATAAACAATCCATAATACGAAAATGTAAAGCAACCTCAAAATTCTAGTATTGAGAGGTTGATACAAATGTTGTTCTAAGGACAACTTACACCATAAAAACCAAGGGTTTATGGCAGGACAACCTTACTAGAACGATTTGTGTATCAAAAACTCAAACTGAAGAGGAATAAAAAGGAAATAGTAAGAAAGGAAATCAAAACTATTACAACATTCCCCACAATGCTTGAAATGTAAAAGATTACAACATTCACATCCACAAATACATCCCACAATCTTGAATGATAAAAGATATAGAAAATAAACCACACATCTACAAAACACAAAGAATTATAGTGGTTTGCCTATGTGTACACCAACTATTAAACAACAGCCACACAGCTACTCCACTCCTACTATCCTCACACAGTGGATATTAGCGTTCACTATGAAAATAGGTTTTTCCATGTTCACCTAAAAACCTCACAATTGTGTCTTTTAAGTAGGCTTATACAATTCAAAAAACCCCACACTCTGAGTTTTCTGGATCACCACAGACAAACCAAAAATAAAGATTTTTCTGGTACAATCTCAAAAACCAAAACAAAGGAATTTACAAAAACTGTAAAATACCTGGATATTCTCCTTATTGCAGCTCGGAAGAACCAAATCAGAGTAGAAGTTTGAATATAGAAGTTTAATGTCCACACTCACTTATGAAATGGTTCTATGTTCTAAATTGATTTTAAATTAAATCAAGTTGGGCTAGCTCTATTTGATTTTGATTCCAAGAAGTGGGAATACTTCAATCCCTCTTTCAAATCAAATTAGAACACAGAATACAAAATCAACTATAAAAAGCTAATAAAAGAGAATATTAAATATGTATAATATAGCTTAAGAAGTTTACAAACTTATCTCTTAGAGTGATGTCTTGATTATACTTGAATTGAATGAAATACTTTGAAAATCGTGCTCTATTTATAGGTGAAGAAATCACGTTCACGACTAGTCCTGTGGACACCACGACTGGTTGTAGGACCAACGGATTTTTGAAAATTTCAGTGCGATCGGATAAAACCGTTCCACGACTGGTCATAGGCTATCCACGACTGGTCGTGGGACCTCAATGATTGGTCGTGACCTGCCCATGACTGGTCTTGTGAAACCAGAAACAGTTGCTGGAGTTTGAGTCATGGCTGCAGGATTGGTCGTGAGCGAGTTGAGCACTGTTCACACGACCGTTCGAGCAGTCTCAAGGACTAGTCGTGGTTTAACAAAAAATTCTAAAAATTTGCAACAAACTTAGGACTAGTCTTGAAATTTCTTGGACTGGTCGAGCCAGTGCTAGGACTAGTCGAACAGAGTCTAGGACTAGTCGAAGAACAGACCAAACACTTATAAAATAATTTAATTTGAATTATGTATTCAAAATGACCTATCCTAAGGTCAATCTAAGGTCTTTCATACCTTAACCAAGATGTATGAACATTGAACCTTCTTTTCTTTAGATGATAGATGATCTTTAAAGTTCATGAAGCTTGAGATCTCGACACATGATGAAGCTTGTACTTGATATCCTTCGAAGCTTGAATTTGTAGTACATGACTTGTACTTCACATTGAGTCTTGATTATGAACAGTTGACTTATCTTTCAATGTCGCTTTAAAACATTGAACTTTAAAGCTTAAAGGAGTGAACAATGTACTTGATCTTGCATCTATTGAAGTAGATCTTTGTTCTTGACTTGAAGCATTATCCTTGTACATGTGATAAATTGTCTTGAACAAATATAACAATGTGCTACACAAGACACAGATTGTGGTTTTGGCACTACAAAATTTGACAATCAAAGGAGCAAGTAACTATAGCAATTACAGATCATCCAATCATCATAGAAACCAAATTTAGGATTTCAGCCATATTGTTAAGCAATTGAACCGCACTGTGTCTATCACAAGCATTAGGTCACGCAGTCCACTATTTGTCTAGCTTATATCGTGGTTGTTAACAATCTATTCAAATTCATAAAAATCCCACCATGCAATTATAAGACCAATCACCAGTTTAAATTAGGAACTTGTTTAGTCGCAAGCTTGACCATCAAATCATTTATCTTAGATTTAGGAGTCTGAACAAAGAAGATCCACAACGTTCCATCAACCACTCCAACACTTGATTTCCCTAATTTAACCACTAGCCTATAAAATCAACTTTTAGGACACAACTAGATAGCCCTAGAAACCATTGAAATCGTTAAATGTGGACTATAGAAGGCCCTGACCTTAGATCATCTTAAATCGAGATCCAAATCTCTAGATCCACCATTTATCAAGCCACGTCACTCAATGTTGAAATTCATTAGATAACTGGACAACCCAACCATCTGATTAAGGTAACAACCATTAGAATTCTTCCAGGATCGACTAAGAACCCTTAGGAACCTTAAAGGTCAGATCTAGAGATGATTTGATCGTCAGATTGATGGGAGTCTGCAACTAGAACCTAAATCAAGTTGTGGGGCCCACCTAAGCCTTGGATCTACCCGATTTTTGGTATAATGGCCTAAGGGGGAGTATTCAAATTGAATGAATGGCGTGGATTTCCTGATACAGCCCCATGGACCCCATTTTGTTCATCATGTGCGTACACAACACGTGCACTCACAACACACCAAACTTGAAATCGAGTCAAACTTGGTTTGACCTGATATTTCCGAAGAAGGAAATTCCCTTCTTTCCTTTCGGTTTCCCGCCTGTAGCCATTTTAAAATGGACTGCATCCGTATGGTTAAGATGGGGCCCACATTTACTACCCTACTACATTATCTGAACTGCCCATCTTGCAGGTAGGTCAATTTAGAACAAAACCCGGGCTGTTTCACACAAAGGTGTGTAGGAATGAGGGTGCATTAGGACCGTGTGTAGCCGTTTTTCCAAAAATGGAAACCCATGTTCTCCTTTCATTTCGCCAGGCTGGCAATCCATGCTCTGGTAACTTCGGCCATTGGATGAAGACCATCTTAGCCATCCACTTTAGGGCGAGCATCACTACTCCCCTTCGCCACGGCAAAAGTTAGAGGAAATCTCTCCATTCCAATACATTACAAGAAGTACGATCAAACTTAATTTGGGTCATCCATCTAGGAGCATCCCAACCATCCAAAATAGGGTTCTGGACTTAAGAGGACCTTAAAGACTTTGACCGCAAGGGGAGAGATGGCGTTGTTGCTGCTTCTTCCCAATCTTTTTGAAATCTCGTCGTGGGCTTCCAAACTCGAACCCACTGCAAAAATGTCATTGGAGCTTCATTCTCTCACTCCTACAAGCATCACGTGGAAGACATAAATGCTCAAGCGTCATCATTTCGAAGTGAGAGGTCTTCATCAAAAGACCACCATTGGAGCCAGTCATCTTCTCTGCCGTATCAGTCAGGTGAACAACGATCTACAGTACTAAGTCTGAATCGAGCCCAAACTCATTTTCCACCAGCTGAAAAGGAGGGAAAGAGGAGAAGAAGAAGAGGTGGAGAAGCAAACAAAAGAGGAAGAAGCGAGTGGAAGAGGAAGAAAGTGAGAGTCTGAGAGATAAATGGACAGCTGCTATAGTGCAGCACTAGCTCGACTCGACTCAGGTCGTCCATTTGCTGAGAAGAAGAAGGAGAGAGAAAGGGTGAGGGAGGAAGATTCTTCTACCTCAACAGCTCCTGCTTCACTCGGTGATTTGAAACCATCTCCTGGTTAGCTCAGAAACACCTGATTTCCTGACTGAACCGGCGAGTCCACTCAGGTGAACTGCTAAACCTGCAGACTCAATTCCCTTACCATCTCATCTAACCTCCTCTAATGCCAAACCTACACTAGGCCTCCAACTCAGCTGTGCCTGGAAATAAGTCTGGAAATTAACCCTTTGTATAACCCAGTCTAGTGGTGAGTCAGAGCTCTCGGATGCGACTCGAACCAGTCAGAATCAGCCTCCCTTATTGCCGGCAAACAGGCCCACTCCAGTGCAGGTATGATGATAAAAAAAAAAACTTCTCCTCGTCATAGTTTTACTTCAAACCTGTTAGAATTTCAGCCCAACATTCTACTGAGTCAGGTCCGGATGCTACCAGGAGATTAAGTTTGGCTCAGGGTTACGCGTCCCTGATTTTAACGAGCTCAGAACAGAATGCCTCGTCTAAACCCTCTCAGTAACTCAAAACGATCACTGCTCAGGTAAAACTCTACAAACTGTAGTTTAAATCGCTATCGACTCGATAATGATAGTAACCGACTAGATTCTTCTCAACTGAGTTGGATCTAAAATAACCCTCAAACTGATGGCAGATGTCACCTCAAGAGAACTTGAGAAGCCTCACTAGTTCTGGAACCCAACAACTATTACTACAGTAGGTGGTTTCCCTAAACCCGAGATTAAACTAGTTGCTAGTTGAGAATCCCAACCAAGTCAACTCAGTAGTGACTCACTGATGTGTTATTATGTCCCACTCAGGTACTGATCGCAATGGTTCGCCTTGATGAATACTTCCCTTCAATCAATCCCGATAACAAGTAAGTGGTTCATTAAAATCACGTGACTAATGACGCATGTGCTAGGAACCTAAACACATTTGTTTTTATTTAAATTTGGGGACTCTTGAACATATCTTGTAAAGACCACAAATCAGGGACAACACTCACCCAAAGTGAGGGATATCCCCCATGGCTTCCTCTTTCATTGAATTCTAAGATAGTTTAAGCTTGACTTGAAAAATCATGTGGAAATGCCTTAAATCGTGTTTCTCTAATCCATCTCATAAGAGTTGTAACACACTCATTATGTCACTTTTGGAATTGCTTAAGAATATGTATACTTCTACTAGTTACATTAAAATTTAGAATTCGTGTTTTCATTCCAATGTTAAATTTGCTCCATTCCTTCTTATATGGGTTAGATTCATTGAAATTTGATTTTAAGGAAGTTTCAGAACAACACTAATAGGAAGTTAGTTCCTTAGTTTCACATATGGATGTGATAAACATGAGATAGTACGTTGATTCCATTACTCTAACCTCACATTTTAAAACTATGTAATTAGAATCTAGCCTTACATTCTCTACGATATTTAGGTAATTGCTTTATTTAGGGCATAATCCTACCAGAAATGACAAGGGTCATAATATTTTCATTTCACGCTATTTTGCAAATTAAGGTTTAGTGTGGGATGTTGTCTTTCATGAGAATTGTAGAATAAACTTGTTACAAATTTAACAAGCTTGGAATGACATATTTATGGACCTCATTTGGACTTAGAGAAAGTAAATGATTTATGTTAAGCCTATACTTGGATGTTAATATCCTATTTGAGACCCCAAGCTTTGACAATGTTATGAGAAAAATCTTATTAATCCTATGGAGTGTACATGAGTGTCATGTTGCATGACATTCACGAATAACATATAAGCTTTTTTGAGTGCTCAATGTAAGCCACACTCTATTCGATTTACTGTGAGTCTTGCCACTTCCGTTAAACTCCCAGAGCATGTGTATTTGTGCCACCTTAGGCGCTCTTTCTTTACATGAGGCTTTTTCAGGATTAGACACTCCTCGAGCGTACCCAGTGTATTTTTCCAGGAGATCCTTGGGTGCACTCACCTGCATGGTCTTTTTCAAGTGGCTAGTTCTCCTTGGGCGTATCGTTGAATATTTTTCTGGGTGACTAGTTATCCTTGGGCGACCCTTTATTTTGACAGCTGGATGTGCATCCCCAGATCTGTGACTTGAGCATACATTCATACATCCATACATTTACATTCGAGTTTATTTTATCCTCATTATGATTGAATATGTTTGGTTTAAACTTTTTTGGAATGACATAATATGCATTAATCTTTTCGAGAAATCCTCACTGAGTTTGTACTCACCCAATCGTGTGGTTGCACCAAATAGATACAGGGATGATGATAGGTGGAGACCCCTATGATGGGATTCCAGGGATGGCTGAGTAGGAGTTTAGTAAGGAGGACCTTTATGCCGATGTATTTGAGCTGGTAGAAATCAAATGATATCTTAATATTTTACCTACTGTTGTATCTTAGACTTTAAGTGTTGTTTGAGTTGTAATAACAATTCCCCTACTGTGGGATTTCATTTGCTTCAATTTACTTATATTAAACTTCCCCTACTGACGGCGCGGTCGTAAGGGTACAAGTCTTGGGTCAACCCGACTCTGAAATACAGGATACGACTCAGGGTCACGCGCAACTGTTATCTACGCATTGCGGGTCTCCGAAATTCAACCGGAAGGACCGCGGAAGCCTACAAAATGGTACGGGCTAGGATACAGGTCTCATAGTTCTCCTCTCCTAAAAAAAATTTCATCCTCAAAATTTAAACCACAACACAACCAATAGAGAGCTCTCTGAGGAAGGGAAATCCTATCAGAACACAACATACTAATCATAATCAAACACCTAAAGATGGGAAAAATGCCCACGAGTCTCAGCCTTGCGCTTCCAAGATGCCTCATCAACAAAATAGTGATCCTACTGAACCTCGGACCCCGGATCAGAGACGATCAAAATTGGAATGCTATCTAGCCTCATAATCTCAACGGTAAGGAGCTATATCAGAAAATTTCTAACTTATCTGAACTCGGGGATCTAACCATTCTAAGTTCTTAACAATCATAGAGTGTAGGGTAGCTATCAGCAGATACGTGATGTTATCCTCATGTATTCCCAAGTTATGCTTTAATACTATTTTTTGTCACGCCCCAAACTCAGAAATCGGGCTCACAAAATTTTCGATCGCCAAATCTGGTGCCGACAGCCTCCGTAGTACCCCATTCTCGGCTCCCAGCGCGCATACCCCAGATTTCAATCCTGGAATCCTACGAGGATTTTCCAACATACATTTATAAGAAGCTTAACCACAAGTTTATCCAAATCATAAAAGCAACATCATCATCACATATCCACTAATATAAATATTAAATATAGTGCTGAAAGAGAAATACATATATCGAAAATCAAGCTCCAGAAGACCACTGCACACTCTAAGCTCAATGCTACTGCAACCAAATGCCACCTGCACGCATCTATCATGTATAAGCTTATAGAAAGCTTAGAGGGTGGTGTAAGTGTGTGCGATGCACGTGCCAAGAATTTATATATTAGAGTAAGCGAAAATACTGGCAATCCATAAATATTATCAGCCTTATCCAGGTTATGCGATGCAAAAACATAAACCAATATCACAAACTAAGGAAGCAATGCAGATCAGCTATGCAATGCAGAGATATAATAAGACAAATATCAGATACTGAGGATACAAACGCCCTGAAATTCGGGGGTCGAGCATAACTCAGCTCCCGAGTTCCAAAACATCACTTATGCAACATATTTGATGATGGATGTATGTTGTCTGTATTAGTGCTTAAAACATGGAATAGATTAAGCCAAAGTGCAAATATAATTCAGGGATAGGTGAAGAAAGCAAGCGAAAGACTTAAAGAAATATATGTGAAAATGTGCGAATCCCTGAAATACATACAGATACCAGGTCGTAATACAAGTGTTGCTATCAAAATTATAAGTATCAAATTACATCATTTAGTTCCCCAAAAGAAATCCCAGTATCCCGCGCATCAGAATAAGGCTCACTAGAACCCGTCTGAAAACTGCATAAATGAGAAAGCAGCCTCATCATCATCCATCTCCTGATCTGCCTCAGAAGTCGCATCAACATCTACAACATCAACATCTAAGACAGAGTCTGGTGGGTGTTTAACACCGCCCCAGAACGTGGGAGTAAGTGATCAACTCAGTGGAACAATAAAACAAGGTTAACATGTTATCAGTTCAATCAAGCAGTAATGATAAAGCAGAACAATTAAACATGTCCTAAGTACTCTTATTAATGCAAGGATGTATGCAGAATGATGCGTGCCCTCATGCGTACACCCTCAGCGTCTTCATCTTACATTACGCATGACATCGCCTCAAAGTGCGCCACGTCTACAAAGCACATGCAAATGCGGTGCATGAACATGATTACCAAGTTGTTATTAGTCCTTTTCATATAGCAGAATTGGGAAGCTAAGGTACCTTCCTCATATCACCATCCAAACAGTGATCCATTCTAGGGTCGTCAGTCCTAGACATCTCATACGATCATATGGTTGTAGGTCGTAGCAAAGGGCTCGTCACCAATCAATGCACGCCCATCATACCTTCGTTACGACACTAAGGCTCATCACCTCAATGCGGTATCCAGGTATGCTCGAGGTCACTACAAAGGGCTCGTCACCAATCAATGCAGGCCGACAGCACGAATATAGTGTCTCATACCACCATAATCGGCTCACGAGTTTGGCTGCTCACTGGTCACTACGGGGAGGCTCGTCACCCTAGCGTAGGCCAACAGCTCGACCACGGTGTCCCATACCACCATGTCCGGCTCATGAGTCTTAGCGGATCAAGGTACCATGGTTAATAGGATTTCATTGGTAAGTTTGGTACCCTAGATTCAAACAGGAGCGTCCATATATGGTGAACATACATCGGACAATCGGGTTACTTGACGAACTCGACTAGCACGAGCGTACGTTGAATTGAACGACATAGAGTGCGCAAACACTCCGCGTGGCCAAACCACTGCCGACAACTCTAATACGACTCTGGTTTGTCTAATCACGTCCTTTGTGGCGAAAGCAATCTCAGCCACGAACTTAAGGCCGATTACCGATTTCCTGGACTAATGCATAGTCCCATACACATTACACTACAACAGATATTCGTATCTACAATTTAGAATAGTAATGGAACAACAACTCAAATCATGTAGTACACAAGCATTTGAAGAATATCAACTTAATATTAATGTAAGCATAAGTAAAGCTTAAACTTAAACAACAAGGAATAAGGATTACATGTAGGAAATCATACACAACAATAGGAGTGTTAAGAATCACTTCTCGACACCCGCAATTAGGTTAATATATCACACTTTAGTTCATTCAGGCATTTCTACAAACACTTAGAATACACAATACAACATACATGACGTATGTTGAAATACACACATTTGGACAATTCCTTTTGCTAAGGAGTTGCTGCACATATAATTAGCATAAGTACACGACAAATAATCATGGCAATCACATGTTCATATTTTATATGCATACGGTAATTTATACATACACATGGAATACACAAATCTCAATATAACACATGCATATCAGGAACGCAGAATAAACATAACATTTGGCATGTGAAAACTCATCCATAGCAAGAATAAACCATTCACTGGCATTGAAAGCCTTGAAAATCATAACCTATACGATTAAAGTCTGCACCTTAATCTAGAAAAGAACACCGAACTGATTTCAGACTATATGTCTTCGTCAACTGCGACAGGATAACCTAAGACAAGAATAGGAATGAGCTACAACCACACAAATACTATTCTAAGCTCTAACCCAGATTAGGGTTAGGTTAACTTACCCAAAGATGAAGTCAGAATCGCCGGAATAACGATTCAAAAGTGAAGGTTCAAGGATGAAGAAGAACAGGAAAGAATCTAAGATGATTCACCAACTTCTCTCTCACTTTCTCTCTCTTTTCCACTCTCTTTCTTAGCTAGGGTTAGGAAATTCGTATGGAAAAGAGAGCTAGGGTTTTAAGGTCTATAAATAGGCCTAACATTGATGAAAATAACCCCAGGGCCAAGGTATACTTAGGGTATAACCAAAACCGGCCTCTCGCGATCCAAGGAAGCACTTCCGGTGGGCTTATAACCACGAAAGGTCGGACTTAAGCTCACTGACCATGGATATAGGTCAAGCTGAGTTTTCGTACCGACCAGATCTTCAGATCAGCCGTGGCGGACCACACTCACTTCAACGATCATAGAATCTCGATCAGGTCCACAAGCACAAGGACATGCCTGGGCCACCTTCCCTGATCAGAGGGTGAAATTGGGTCAGAATCAATGGTCAGATTGCTTAAAATCGTCGCGCAAGCGACACGACTCAGATTTCATAAAAGCTTAATAAATTTCCAACCATTCTCACACTCTTCACTCCAGACTCAATCAAATCGACCTAAAACATCACATGGACTTAATTTTTGAGGTGATGGTCAAGCCCAACATGGTGACCGCAACAGCCTAAGATCATCGCTATCGGACTTTCGACGTGCGGTTCAGGTTCGATCCAGATCTTCTAAAAATTCCCAAGAACAACTGGATTTAGCGATGGATCCCAGATTTCAGAGTAACATAGCGCTAACTATTCTACAGGTTTTGAGTCATGCAGATATAATTTAAAGTGATTGATGCAAATTTCACAAGCAATCGAGTATAGCTCTAATTACCCCAAAAACAACTACTAAGGAAAGATTAGCACAAAATTTTTCGGGTCATTACAATCTACCCCCCTTAAAGAAAATTTTGTCCTCGAAATTCATACCTTCTCATATTCCTCAAGGATCTGAGGGTAGCTCTTCCTAACCTCAGCTTCAGATTCTCAAGTAGCCTCTTCCTCACTATGATGCGTCCATAGCACATTCACAAGAGGGATAACCTTGCTACGCAATACCTGCTCCTTCCCGTCGAGAATACGCGTCGCTCGCAGTACATAAGTGGCATCCTCACTCTACTGCACCTGCTTCCAACTGATAATATGCAAAGGATCAGGAACGTACTTCTTCAGCATAGAAACATGAAATACATTATGCACGCCCACAAGAGGCGTTGGCAAAGCAAGGCGGTATGCTACCGCTCCTACTCGATCTAGAACTTGAAATGGACCAATAAATCTCGGCGTCAGCTTCCCCTTCTTACCGAACCGCAGAACTCCCTTCATAGGAGAGACCTTCAGAAAAACATGGTCTCCAACCTCAAACTTAAGCGGTCGACGCCTCATATCAGCATAACTCTTCTTCCTACTCTGGGCTGTCAGGAGTCGACGTCGATTGATGTCAACTTTCTCTGAAGTCACCTGCACCAATTCCGGACCAAGCAAACTACGCTCGCCAACTTCTGCCCAGCAATGCGGTGCTCTGCACGGGCGACCATACAACGCCTCATGGGGAGCCATGCCGATACTCGCCTGAAAACTATTATTATACGCGAACTCTGCATACTGAAGACAATCATCCCAACTGTCCTTGAAATCCAAAACACAAGCTCGCAACATGTCTTCCAGGACATGATTCACGCATTCCATCTGCCCATCTATTTGCGGATGAAATGCGGTGCTGAACTTCAGTTTCACACCCATCGCTTCCTGAATACAAGTCCAGAAGATAGATGTGAAACGCGTGTCTCTATCAGACACAATCTCCAGGGAAACTCCATGCATACGTACTATCTCCTTGATATACAACCTAGCCAACTCGTCTGCAGAGTTAGTGACTCTGATAGGTAAGAAGTGAGCCGACTTCATCAATCGGTCGACTATCACCCAAATAGAGTCATACCCCTTCCTCGTTCTCGGCAACCCAGAAATAAAATCCATAGAGATGAAGTCCCACTTCCATTCTGCTATGGGCATGGGCTGCAGCAACCCAGGAGGTCGGCGATGCTCTACCTTGACCTGCTGGCACATGAGACAACGAGAAACAAACTCAGCAATATGGACCTTCATATTGTCCCACCAATAAGATCTTCTCATATCCTGATACATCTTCGTGCTACCTGGATGCATCGCAAGCTTAGAACTATGGGCTAACTCGAGAACCTCCCATCTCAAGTCAGGGATGTCAGGAACACATAATCAGCCACGAAATCGTAAGCCCCCATCAGAACTAATACTCCAGTCGGAGTTCTCATCTGTACCAACCCGCTTCCTCATCTTCACCAAAAGCTCATCATCTTCCTGAGCTGCAACGATCTTCTCGTCGATAAGGGGCTGTACACGAATGTGTGCGATAACCTCATACGGCTCAACCACCGTAAGCTTCTGCTCAAAATCTCGTACAAACTCCAACATATCCCACTCTGCTATCATCAGCGGAACCCAAACTCAATAGCCTTCTTGCGACTCAACGCATCTGCCACAAGGTTCGCCTTGCCCGGATGGTAAGAAACATTGAACTTAAAGTCCTTCAATGTTTCCATCCATTGGCGCTGCCTCATATTCAAATCACACTGCGTGAAAATATACTTAAGGCTCTTGTGGTCATAAAAGAGCTCGAACTCCTCACCATAGAGGTAATGTCTCCAGAGCTTTAATGCGAAAATGACAGCTGCTAACTCCAGGTCGTGCGTAGGGTAATTCTCTTCGTGTTTTCTCAACTGACGCGAAGCATAAGCAATCACCCTGTCCTTTTGCATAAGGACACAACCCAGACTAACGCGAGAGGCGTCAGTATATATAATATACTTAACCCCTTGCTCTGGCAATACTAGCACAGGGGCGGACGTCAACTTGTCCTTCAGCTCTTGAAAAGCTAACTCCGCCTTCTCATTCCAAGTAAACTTCAAATCCTTCCATGTCAGCTGCGACAATGGTCTGGCAATCTTCGAGAAGTCTTGAATGAAGCGTCGATAATAGCCTGTAAGACCCAGAAAACTCCTTACCTCAGTAACTGAACCAGGCTGCTTCCAGTCTTGCACTGCAGCTACCTTGGCAAGATCGACAGCTATCCCTTCCTTGGACACCACATGTCCCAGGAACTTGACTTCCTCTTTCCAGAAATCACACTTCTTGAACTGTGCAAAAAGCTAATTCTTCCTAAGAGTATCCAAAACCGCTCTTAAGTGCTCCTCGTGCTCTTCCCGGCTCGCCGAATATATGAAGATGTCATCGATAAAAACAATGACGAATCGGAACAAGAATGGCTGAAACACCCTGTTCATCAGATCCATGAACACGGCCGGTGCGTTCGTCAGACCGAACGACATCACAAGGAACTCATAGTGACCGAAGCTAGTCCTGAAAGCGGTCTTCTGCACGTCCCCATCCTTGACGGGCAACTGATGATACCCTGACCGCAGATCAACCTTTGAAAAGTACCGTGCCCCCTTCAATTGATCAAACAGATCATCAATCCTAGGCAAAGGGTACTTATTCTTCACAGTTACCAAATTCAACCTGCGATAATCAATACATAATCGCAAGGAACCATCCTTCTTCTTCACAAACAAAACAGGTGCTCCCCAAGGAGACACACTAGGCCGAATAAAACTCAAATTCAGCAAACCATCTATCTGCTTCCTCAACTCCTCCATTTCACTCGGAGGCATACGATAGGTAAGTAAAGAAATGGGCGCCGCAACAGGCATGAGATCAATAGCAAAATCAATCTCACGCTGAGGAAGTAATCCAGGAATTGCCTCAAACATATCTTCAAACTCCCGAACTACCGGCATGCTAACTAATGCCGATTCAGCCATACTCTCCAATAGAGAAGTATAATAATCAAGACGAAAAGGATAACTGACCTGAACTGGGAAAGTAACTGTCTCGCCCTCAGGTCCATGGATGGTCACCGACCTTGCTTCACAATCAATCTCAGCTCGCATCCTCGTGAGCCAATCCATACCCATACTAACATCGTAATGATAAAGAGGTGCGACAAAAAGGCCAACAACATACATTCCATTAAACAAAATTGTCGCAATACAAGTAGTGCAGCATTACATGAATCACGACAGGGAAAGCATGTGAACTACAACATCTAACACTTCAAGCAACAACAAACAACTACAAATAACTTCCAACTACAAAGCCATCAACACCTACACACAGAAAGAAACTACAAACAAAGCAAAGGACGACTACACGACAACTACTTGTCGAAATCAGGAGATGGAGGCGGGGCACCCTTATCCTACAAGCAACACAGGATAGACTTTAGAGTTCGAGTCACCTTCTTAAACTTATGCTTCACAAGGCCTCAAAGATCCATAATATCCTGGCGTAGAACAGCCTGCCCTTCTTCAAGTCGAGCAATACGGGCATCCCTAGCAGTCTGATCTGCGCTCTACTCTGGTGCCACAGGAGGAGAGCTCTCACACATATCCTGTGCCTCAACCTCTTCATCGTCCTACTCTGTTTCTTCCTCAATCTCAGCACCACCTTCAGCATAACTCTCTTCATCATCACTCTCTGACTCATCCTCACTCTCTGAGGCCTGCCGACGAGGACCAATCTCCATCTACTTAAGGGTCGTCAGGTTAAGATGACGAACAGGAACCGACTTCTCTACTCCAAGCCTATAGCCAAACTCATGTGAAAGCTTACAAATGAGGCGGCCAAAAGGAAGTGATTCGGTCCTCCTAGTCAACGAGCGATGAGAATAATCTGGCGCAAGATGTACGTCGGCACACATAACTTCGCTCCTTGCCCCACCTGATACAGGAAATCTACCATCAGGCGTGTACACTCGCTGCGGTTGCTTCACCTTGGATATACATTGAACGTACACATGTGGTGAAGCAAGCGAAAGTTGTACGTCATGTTGGTAGCCAGAAGACTCCTATTCGGCTGCTATTCGACTAGACGACCACACAGGAATCGGGTGCGACGATCCCTCTCCCGCATACTGTTCAAATTCTTCTCGCTGGCATGCACCTCACCAAGTGGCACATTCCTGACCGTAGCCGGGATATCAAGGAATCTTGAACTGCAGAGGCTCCAGCGAAGGATCACGAATATTGACATAAAAAGCTCGAACAGTACTTGCATTTGCGCGATACTCACCCTCAAACAAGGGACACCAACCAACCCCTTCCAGGGGCTCCAACAACAGAAACTCGTCATACAGCCGTGGATCAACATGAGCCTCAAAAAGGACTCTACGGCCTTCATAGACTCCATGCGATAGCTCCGCCAACAAGATTCTACCAATGGGAGCTTGAGGGTCGAGGTCTCACTTGGTCTAGAATTCACGAGTGGCGGACATGTTCGCGGCGGCACCTCTCGGCCTCCGTGCACGGGTTGGCCAGCTAGGCCCGGCTTCATCCACGGGCGCTCTCTTCTTCCCCATCAAAGAAAGAAGGGAGGAAATGGAAAAGATGGCTGTGATAAACTCAAAGAGGGCCATGAGAAATGAGAGAAAGAGGGAAATAGGAAAGATGAGAAGCTACCACACACTTGAGATCCTAAAAGAGGATGTGAGAGCCCAAATGAGAAGGAAAGAAAGGATAAACAGCAAAGGGAGGTGAGGTTTTGAGATGGGTGGATAGGGTTTGCATGAAAATGGAGGAAAAAGAAGATTTGGAAGGGATTTGGAGAAGTTTTGAGAAGGATTTTAAGAAAAGGAGAACTTGGGAGGGAGGATTGTGAAGGAAGTAGGGGTTAGAAGGTGTTTTAACCAACGAACCGTGGAAGGGTGGGCCACATTAAGCCAAACAAACGTCGGCCTGAGCCGGCCAGCCCGGCCTGGCCCGCTGATCGGTGAGGCCTCGCCGAGTCGGCGATGCCTCGCTGTTTGGGCGAGGTCCTCCTGGTCCCCCATGCTCCAAATGATGTGAGTCCCCCCCTGGGCCCCACTGAAAATGCCCCGATTGGTCCATTTGCTTGGTTCGATGCCTATCGGGCTATTCGGGCAGAAATCTGATACAAATAGAGATTTCTTGATAAATAAAGGGTTGAAATGGAAAGATAGACCATCTAGACTCATTAATAGATGGTCTAGGAAAGGTTTCGGGTCGTTGTGTGTGATCAGGAGAGAACACAGACTTGATCTCGGCGATCGATTTCAGGAAACTTTCACCGATAGAAGCAACGGAACACAAACACAATCTACGATAAACTCGAACCCAAATACACTAAAGTGGCGACAGCGTGCGGTGTGTGACCATAACCCAGGTCTGGTTTAATCTAAACATGCTCTGATACCAACTTGTAACGCCCTGAAATTCGGGGGTCGAGCATAACTCAGCTCCCGAGTTCCAAAACATCACTTATGCAACATATTTGATGATGGATGTATGTTGTCTGTATTAGTGCTTAAAACATGGAATAGATTAAGCCAAAGTACAAATATAATTCAGGGATAAGTGAAGAAAGCAAGCGGAAGACTTAAAGAAATATATGTGTACATGTGCGAATCCCTGAAATACATACACATACAGGTCGTAATACAAGTGTTGCTATCAAAATTATAAGTATCAAATTACATCATTTACTTCCCCAAAAGAAATCCCAGCATCCCACGCATCAGAACAAGGCTCACTAGAACCCGTCTGAAAACTGCATAAAAGAGAAAGCAGCCTCATCATCATCAATCTCCCGATCTTCCTCAGAAGTCGCATCAACATCTGCAACATTAACATCTAAGACAGAGTCTGGTGGGTGCTTAACACTGCCCCAGAACGTGGGAGTGAGTGATCAACTCATCGGAACAATAAAGCAAAGGTTAACATGTTATCAGTTCAATCAAGCAGTAATGATAAAGTAGAACAATTAAACATGTCCCAAGTACTCTTGTTAATGCAAGGATGTATGCAGAATGATGCGTGCCCTCACGCGTACACCCTCAGTGTCTTCATCTTACATTACGCATGACATCGCCTCAAAGTGCGCCACGTCTACAAAGCACATGCAAATGCGGTGCATGACCATGATTACCAAGTTGTTATTAGTCCTTTTCATACAGCAGAATTGGGAAGCTAAGGTACCTTCCTCATATCACCATCCAAACAGTGATCCATTCTAGGGTCGTCAGTCCTAGACATCTCATACGATCATATAGTTGTAGGTCGTAGCAAAGGGCTCGTCACCAATCAATGCATGCCCATCATACCCTCGTTATGACACTAAGGCTTGTCACCTCAATGCGGTATCCAGGTATGCTCGAGGTCACTACAAAGGGCTCATCACCAATCAATGCAGGCCGACAGCACGAATATAATGTCCCATACCACCATAATCGGCTCACGAGTTTGGTTGCTCACTGGTCACTACGGGGAGGCTCATCACCCTAGCGTAGGCCGACAGCTCGACCACGGTGTCCCATACCACCATGTCCGGCTCATGAGTCTTAGCGGATCAAGGTACCATGGTTAATAGGATTTCATTGGTAAGTTTGGTACCCTAGATTCAAACAGGAGCGTCCATATATGGTGAACATACATCGGACAATCGGGTTACTTGATGAACTCGACTAGCACGAGCGTACGTTGAATTGAACGACATAGAGTGCGCAAACACTCCGCATGGCCAAACCACTGCCGACAACTCTAATGCGACTCTGGTTTGTCTAATCACGTCCTTCGTGGCGAAAGCAATCTCAGCCACGAATTTAAGGCCGATTACCGATTTCCTGGACTAATGCATAGTCCCATACACATTACACTACAACAGATATTCGTATCTACAATTTAGAATAGTAATGGAACAACAACTCAAATCATGTAGTACACAAGCATTTGAAGAATATCAACTTAACATTAATGTAAGCATAAGTAAAGCTTGAACTTAAACAACAAGGAATAAGGCTTACATGTAGGAAATCATACACAACAATAGGAGTGTTGAGAATCGCTTCTCGACACCCGCAATTAGGTTAATATATCACACTTTAGTTCATTCAGGCATTTCTACAAACACTTAGAATACACAATACAACATACATGACGTATGTTGAAATACACACATTTGGACAATTCCTTTTGCTAAGGAGTTACCGCACATATAATTAGCATAAGTACACGACAAATAATCATGGCAATCATATGTTCATATTTTATACGCATACGGTACTTTATACATACACATGGAATACACAAATCTCAATATAACACATGCATATCAGGAACGCAGAATAAACATAACATTGGCATGTGAAAACTCATCCATAGCAAGAATAAACCATTCACTGGCATTGAAAGCCTTGAAAACCATAACCTATACGATTAAAGTCCGCACCTTAATCTAGAAAAGAACACCGAACTGATTTCAGACGATATGTCTTCGTCAACGGCGACAGGATAACCTAAGACAAGATTAGGAATGAGCTACAACCACACAAATACTATTCTAAGCTCTAACACAGATTAGGGTTAGGTTAACTTACCCAAAGATGAAGTCAGAATTGTCGGAATAACGATTCAAAAGTGAAGGTTCAAGGATGAAGAAGAACAGGAAAGAATCTAAGATGATTCACCAACTTCTCTCTCACTTTCTCTCTCTTTTCCACTCTCTTTCTTAGCTAGGGTTAGGAAATTCGTATGGAAAAGAGAGCTAGGGTTTTAAGGTCTATAAAGGCCTAACATTGATGAAAATAACCCCAGGGCCAAGGTATACTTAGGGTATAACCAAAACCAGCCTCTCGCGATCCAACGAAGTACTTCCGGTGGGCCTATAACCACGAAAGGTCAGACTTAAGCTCACTGACCATGGATCTAGGTCAAGCTGAGTTTTCGTACCGACCGGATCTTCAGATCAACCGTGGCGGACCACACTCAATTCAACGGTCACAGAATCTCGATCAGGTCCACAAGCACAAGGACATGCTTGGGCCACCTTCCCTGATCAGAGGGTGAAATTGGGTCAGAATCCAACGGTCAGATTGCTTAAAATTGTCGCGCAAGCGACACGACTCAGATTTCATAAAAGTTTAATAAATTTCCAACCGTTCTCACACTCTTCACTCCAGACTCAATTAAATCGACCCAGAATATCACATGGACTTGATTTTCGAGGTGATGGTCAAGCCCAACATGGTGACCGCAACAGCCTAAGATCATTGCTATCGGACTTTCTACACGCGGTCCAGGTCCGATCCAGATCTTCCAAAAATTCTCAAGAACAATTGGATTTAGCGATGGATCCCAAATTTCAGGGTAACATAGCGCTAACTATTCTACAGGTTTTGAGTCATGCAGATACAATTTAAAGTGATTGATGTAAATTTCACAAGCAATCGAGTATAGCGCTAATTACCCCAAAAATAACTACTAAGGAAAGATTAGCACAAAATTTTTCGAGTCATTACAACAATGCAATACGCAAATCCTGGCAAGTCCACAAATGCCGTCAACCTCATCTAGTCCATATATATGCAGAAATGTAGCAACCCAGAATACCATATGCCACATATGTATTATATTATGCAGTGCGAATGAATTGACCAAACTGGAGTGTGAAGTCGGGATGATAGCACGTAGTATCGCAAGCTACGGGGTCCATCATAAGGGACTTTTATCCAAATCAGTCCCATACCTAAATTTGGATAGTCAAACTCAATGTGGTAAACTCCTGATCTCAGGTTAGTCGCTCGCCCTAACAGAAATTCTGGCCATTGTGAAGGTACACATAACAAATAGTTACGCACCACCAGCCCCAGTGAACAGTGAATGAATGAATGGATAAGTAAAATGATGAGTATGCAACTCCTGCTCCACAAATCAGTACTGTACATCTCTTGGATCATCACCGGGATCTATTACACTCTAAATCAGATTGTCACCTCATCACATGCAAACAGGTAGTGGAAGAGTCCTCATTATCTACCTGACCAGTAGTCAGCTAATACCTACCCGGCACGTCGATAGTGGACCCATTTATGAGCTGCTCAAACTCAGCCTAGTTTTGCCCACTATAAATTGGGTTGATAAGGCCACACCCCCTCCCAAAAGACCATAACACAGTGGTAGATGCAGCCTACTGATATTCAGCACTCGGGTACTCATGTATCCACTCAGTCTAGATGTTGGGGTGTCTCCTGGCCATAGAGGTTTAGGGACTTTCACCCATGGACATCCAAAGTACCCAAATGCTCGAACTAAATATTTTTGGTGTCCCATCTATCCATCTACGAAATGCCTGTGGAGGCTACGACCCTGATGTCGCTATGGCATATAGTAATCACAACACATAATGCATGAGTCATACAATCCGGTCGTGCATCAATCCTGCGCATACCGTACACTCATGTGAGATAATTTTCGCCTATTAGGAGTCTCATAACAACCTGCCCAATGACATATGCAATGGTCAACCACATCTCATAATAAACATGGAGATGATGCGTATGGGCATGTACATGATGCTATGCTGTCACATACTTATAATTGGTATCGATAATCTGCACCGATAATCAACATCGATAATCATCCTATATAATCGGCTTGATAATCGGCCTCGACAATCGGTCTCAGCAATTGAAATCGGCCTCGATAATTGAAATAGGCCTCAATAATTGAAATTGACCTCGACAATCGAAATTGGTCTCGATAATTGGCCACGACAATCAGAATCGGCTTTAACAATCAAAATCGGTCTCGATAATCGACCACGACAATCAGAATCGGCCTCGATAATTAGAATCGGTCTCGACAATAGGAATCGGCCTCGACAATCGGAATCGATCTCTATAATCGGCCTAACAAAAGGCCTAAGGGAAGGTCACAATGTGGACATTTAACCATCATTGCCCATCAATGTGGACTTTTAACCATCATTGCTCCCAAGGGGTGGCCCATATAAAGCCAAACATATAGTGAGCCCATGGCCTCACACAAGGACCTAATACACATTACTATGGGCCTCACTCATGGGCTGCATATACAACACAATGGGCCTCAGTACATGGGCCATAAATACATCGCATTAGGCCTTGCCCATAGGCCTTGAATACATCACAATCGGCCACAACCATGGGCCTCTCATACATAACATCGGGCATTGCCATTTGGGCTGGAAATACATCACAATGGGCCACAACCCATGGGCCTTAATACACAACTAGTGGGCCTTACACATGGACCTAATATACATCATAGGTGGGCCCTGTACAGGGGCCTCATACACATCAAGTGGGCTGCATTAATGGGTCGCACTAATAGGCCTCATACACATTAAGTGGGCTGCATCAATGGGCCGCACTATTGGGCATCATACACATTAAGTGGACCGCATTAATGGGCCGCACTAATGGGCCTCATACACATCAAGTAGACTGCATTAATGGGCCACACTAATGGGCCTCATACACATCAAGTGGACTGCATTAATGGGCCACACTAATGGGCCTCATACACATTAAGTGGATCGCATTAATGGGCTGCACTAATGGGCCTCATACTCATCAAGTGGGATGCATCAATGGTCTGCACTAATGGGTCTCATATACATTAAGTGGACTACATTAATGGGCCGCACTAATGGGCCTCATCTACACAACAAGTGGGCCCTGCACATAGGCTTCAAATACATAACATGTGGGCCCTGCACATGGGCCATAAATACATCACATGGGCCTTACCAAATGGGCTGGAAATACATCACAATGGGCCTCACGCCTGGACCCAAAATACATCAAAATGGGCCTCATCATATACACCATTCTTCTATTTATTTTTTTGAGATCATTTTACCGCATTAACCGAAAAGAAATGGATCACATCGAGGGATCATCTGGACCATACCACAAATAGTAGTAGAGATAATGATTTTCACTATTTAAACTCGCAAGGCCCACCATTTTATTTTCCATCCAACCTGATTATAAGGTCACAAAGACCTGGATTGAGAGGAAAAATATATTTCATATTGATCCAAACTTCCACGACCCCAAAAAAGAGGTTTTCAATGGTGGACGTTCACTCTACACTATTTTCTGAGGTGTGGTCCACCTTATCATCAAATCTGCTTCATTTTCTTGTCCCAAGCCTTAAGATGAACTTGTGAAATGGATGAATGGTTTGGATGGAACGCATTCATCATGGTGGGGCTGTTGGAGATCAGCTACATCACTGTGGAGTCCTCAAAACTTGTTGAGTTACAGCTACATGGGGCTGGCCCATCGTCCACCAGATAGAAAGTCTGAATAGTAAACAGATAGACGGTGTGGGTGAGATCTATACATTAGGTGGGTCCCACATGGATGGGCCACCACAAATGGACAACGTTGATGATACACTTACATCAAGGTGCTCCAGCAACACCGTCTTTTGTTGGACAGTATGGGAGCAACCCTTACAATAGATAGGTGGGCCCTACAGATATAGGGTATAGATAAAACACTTGCACCATGGATGGGCCCCACCGTCCCATGTGTTGGACGGTGGTGAGCTCCACCAGAGATTTGAATCGGCTTCATTCCTGGATGGACGGTGTGGATTCACGCGTACATCCAGGTGGCCACGTACGGCCTGGATAAGATAAAAGGGTCAGGTGGGTCCACACGTGGGGACCCACTGGTTATATATATATATAAATGTATATTATATTATATAATATTATTTATTATTATAAAATATATATATGTATATTTAAAACGTCCAGTCCTGAACGTAATGCAGCATCAAGGTAAGGGGGGTCCACGTGCTGGATGTAGCATGGCCTCAAGGTGGCCCCACAGCTGATGGCCAGTGTGGGTAAAACACATACATCATGCGGCCTCATGGCTTGGACGGTGTGGATTTCGCACAGACAACATGGTGGGTCCCACTCCACAAATCATCACCATCATCAAAAAAAGGAAATTAGAGAGAGAAAGAGGGAGAGAGAGAGAGAGAGAGCAAGAGATGGAGGGAACCTGGCATTATGGACCCTCCCTTCCATGCATACAACATACATCAAGTGGGTCCCATTACGTGTGGGCCCACCAATTAAAATCAATGGTGGAGGTCCCTTCTCCACCAAAATGCAAGGTCTATATGACCCTTTCCAAATAAGGAAATAAACATCATGATGAGGTCCATGGAGAATGGCCCCATCATGAATCATGTTGGGCCATCGCCCACACCTAGGGTCCAAAGTGAGATCCATACCATCAATCGGTAGTCCCCACTTGGCTCATCATCAAAGTATAAATCTAAGCCTATGAAAACACCTACCTTTCATCATGGAATTCTCCTTCCACCGATGCGTTCTAGAGCTCCATGGAATGCATTTTAATGGTCGAGATGAAGCTTGGAGGGTGGGATTGGATGGTAGGAAAGTGGGCCACACTAGCTCTCTCTCAAGGAAATAACTTGGATGGTTGCTCTTATGGGGCTTGGGAGGAAAATGAGAGAGAGATGAGAGAGAGGTGATGTAAGAGATGGGTGAGATGGGTGAGGGATGAGTGAAAGGTGATGGATGTACTTGACATAGTTGACTTTGGGATGGGTATTGTACTTGGGGATGGGTGTGAGTGATGAGAGTGATGGGATGTGTCACGCCCCGAACTCGGAAACTGGGCTCACAAAATTCTCGATCGCCGAATTCGGTGCCAACAGCATCTGTAGAACCCCATTCTCGGCTCCCGGCACCCATTTACCAGGTTCCGATCCTGGATACTACAAGGAGGATTTATAATCATCAGTCTGATTCATAATGAGCATAACCAAAAGCATAACCCATGAATAATAACCACAAGAACACCATCATAAAATCCACTATGATAAAAAACTTTTGAATACAGTGCGTATGAAAGGAAAATACAATGTAACGAAAGTAATAAAACTCCAGAAGCTCGACTGCACGCTCCAACTACGGCGAGACTATGGCTGCGACTGCGTCCTAGAGTCACCTACACGCATCAATCATGCATAAGCTTATAGAAAGCTGTAACGACCTTAGAATTTTTGTGCTAATCTTTCCTTAGTAGTGTTCTTGGGGTAATTAGCGCTATACTCGATTGCTTGTGAAATTCGCATCAATCACTTTAAATTGTATCTGCATGGCTCAAAACTTGTAGATTAGTTAGCGCTACGTTACTCTGAAATCTGGGATCCATCGCTAAATCCAGTTGTTCTGAAGAATTTTTGGAAGATCTGGATCGGACCTGGACCGCGCGTCGAAAGTCCGATAGCGATGATCTTAAGCTGTTGCGGTCACTAGGTTGGGCTTGACCATCACCTCGAAAATCAAGTCCATGTGATGTTCTGGGTCGATTTGTTTGAGTTCGGAGTGAAGAGTGTGAGAACGGTTGGAATTTAATAAGCTTTTATGAAATCTGAGTCGTGTCACTTGCGCGACGATTTTAAGCTATCTGACTGTTGGATTCTGACCCAATTTCACCCTCTGATCAGGGAAGGTGGCTCAGGCATATCCTAGTGCTTGTGGACCTGATCGAGATTCCGTGACCGTTGAATTGAGTGTGGTCCGCCATGGCTGATTTGAAGAGCCGGTCGGTACGAAAACTCAGCCTGACCTAGATCCATGGTCAATGAGCTTAAGTCTGACCTTTTGTGGTATTTGGCCCACCAGAAGTGCTTCGTTGGATCGAGAAAGGCATGCTTTGGTTATAACCTAAGTATACCTTGACCGTGGGGTTATTTTCGTCAAGTTGAGGCCTATTTATAGTCCTTAAACCCTAGCTCTCTTTTCCATACGAATTTTCTCTAACCCTGGCTTGGAAAGAGAGTGGAAAAGAGAGAGAAAGTGAGAGAGATAAGTTGGTGAATCATCTTGGATTCTTCCTTGTTCTTCTTCACCTTTGAACCTTCACTTTGAATCGTTCTTCTGACGGTTCTGAGTTCTTTTGGGGTAAGTTAACCTAACCCTAACCTGTGTTAGAGCTTAGATTAGTTTTGGATTTGTTTTATCTTATGTCTATCCTTGTTTTAGGGTATTCTATCGCCGTTGACGAAGACAACTCGTCTAAATCAGTTCGGTGTTCATTCCTTACTTAAGGTGCGGACTTTAAGTGTATAGGTTATGGTTTTCAAGGCTTTCAACGCCAGTTAGTGATTTATTCTTGTTATGGATGAGATTTCACATGCCAAATGTTATGTTTATGTTGCTTTCCTGATATGCATGCGTTATATTGAGATTTGTGTATTCTATGTGTATTTATAAAGTACCGTATACGTATAAAATATGCACTTATATTTGTCATGATTATTTGTCATGTATGCATGCTAGATGCATGCATGACAACTCCTTGGTAAAAGGAATTGTCTAAATGCATGTATTTCAACATACGTCATGTATGTTGTGTCATGTATGCTAAGTGTTTGTAGAAATGCATGAATGATCTAAGTGTAACTTATTACACTAATTGCGGGCGTTGAGAAGTGATTCTCAATACTCCCATTGATGCGCATGATTTCCCTTATGCAAGTTACATTCCATGTTATTTAAATTCAAGCATTTCATATGCTTACATTTATGTTGAGTTGATATTCTTCAAATGTTTTGTACCATGATTTGAGTTGTTGTCCCTTTACTGTTTTACATTCAATATGAGCATCTGTAGTAGTGTAATGTGTTTGGGACTATGCATTAGTCCAGGAAATCGGTAATCGACTCTATGTTCATGGTTGAGATTGCTTTCGCCATATAGGACGTATTAGATGAACCCGAGTCGTATTAGAGTTGACGGCAGTGGTTTGGCCACGCGGAGTGTTTGCGCACTCTATGTCGTTCAATTCAACGTGCGCTCGTGCTAGTCGAGTTCGTCAAGTAACCCAATTGTCCGATGTATGTTCACCATGTATGGACACTACTGCTTTAATCTAGGGTACCGAACTTACCAATGAAATCTTATTAACTATGGTACTTGATCCACTAAGACTCATGAGCCGGACATGGTGGTATGGGACACCGTGGTCGAGCTGTCGGCCTACGCTGGGGTGACGAGCCTCCCCGTAGTGACCAGTGAGCAACTAAACTCGTGAGCCGATTATGGTGGTATGGGACACTATATTCGTGCTGTCGGCCTACACTGATTGGTGACGAGCCCTTTGTAGTGACCTCGAGCATACCTGAATACCACAAGGAGGTGACGAGCCAATCTGTGGTAGTAAAGGCATGAAAGGCGTGTATTGATTGGTGACGAGCCCTTTGCTACGACCTCAAACATATGATCGTATGAGATATCTAGGATTGATGACCTTGGTATGGATCACTGTTTAGATGGTGATATGAGGAAGGTATCTTAGGTTCCCAATCCTGCTGTGTGAAACGGACTAATAACAACTTGGTAATCATATCCATGCACCGCATTTGCATGTGCTTTGTAGATGTGGCGCACTTTGAGGCAATGTCATGCGTAACGTAAGATGAAGACGCTGAGGGTGTACGCGTGAGGGCACGCATCATATTGCATACATCCTTGCATTAACAAGAGTACTTAGGATTTATTTAATTGTCTTGCTTTATCATTACTGTTTGATTGAACTGATAACATGTTAACCAGTGCCTTATTGTTCCACTGAGTTGATCACTCACTCCCACGTTTCTGGGGCGGTGTTAAACACCCACCAGACTCTGTCTTAGGCTCTGATGTTGCAGATGTAGATGCGACTTCTGAGGCAGAGCGGGAGCTGGATGATGATGAGGCTGCCTTCTCTTATATGCAGTTTTCAGACGGGTTTTAGCGAGCCTCGGTCTGATGTGCGAGATTAAGAGACTATTTTTGGGAACTTAAATGATGTAACATGATACTTATAATTTTGTTAAATAACACTTTTATGCGACCTGGCTTGTATATGTACTTCAGGGATTCACACTTGTACACAAATTTTCCTATAAGTCTTTCGCTTGCTTTATTCACTTATCCCTGAATCATATCTATGTTTTGGCTTAATCTATTCCATGTTTTATGCACTAATACAGTCAACATACATCCTTCATTAAATATGTTGCATAAGTGATGTTTTGGAACTCGGGAGCTGAGTTATGCTCGACCCCCGAATTTCAGGGCGTTACAAAAGCTCAGAGGGTGGTGTAAGTGTGTGCGCAATATAAGCGTGCTCAGAATGCAAGGTCAGAGTAATGCAGAATCATGGCGATGAGTACATGAATGCAATCAGCCATACCAAGGCTATGCGGTGCAAGATATGAATGTTATTGGTCATAACACGGCCATGCGATGCGAGATGCAACTCAAGCATGTCAATCCTCATCATATATCAGTACGGTTCTCATTCTAGATAATCACCAGGGTTCAATACACTCCAAATGGCACTGTCGCTCTCCTAGCCGCACAGTCCAAGTGAGCGTAAGAAACCTCACTATCCGCCTAGCCAATAGTCTGTCAATACCTATCCGGCACGTCGATAGCGGACCCATTCATGAGCTGGTCAAACTCAGCATAGTATTGCCCCCTACCCTCGGGCGAGTAAGGCCACACCCCTTTCCAACCGACCACGACACAGTGGGAGACGCAGCCTCCTGGTATTCGACACTCGTGCGCTCATATATCCACTCGGTCTCGACGTTGAAGTCATCCTCTGGTACCATCAGGTTTAGGGATTTTCACCCAGGGACATCTATGGCGCCTCGATGCTTAGTAATAATATTTCTGGTATCCAATCCAGCCACCCATGATGTGTCTGTGGAGGCTTTGGCCCTGATGTCGCTAGGGCGTATAATGATCACAATCACACAAATGCAAGTGCATGAATCATACCATTAGACATGCAACAACCCTGCGCATACTGCGCCCTCATGTAGGGTAACTCTGCCTATCAGGGAGTCCATAAATCATCTACCTTAAGGCATGTGCAATGATCAGTTAATCCTCACATCAGGCACACATATGATGCGTATGATCATGAATCATGGATCTATACTAAGCATGTTATGTGGTGAGGGGCTCTGATTAAAATGAAGATGGACCTAGGGAGAGTGACAATGCGGACATTTAACCAACATCATCCTTACAATGTGGACATCAAACCAACATTGCTCCTAAAGCATAGCCCGCTATAAGGGTCAACACATATACCATGGTGGAATCACACTACAATGGGCCTTATGTACATCCTATTGGACCTCGACCCATGGGCCTCTAATACATCAAATGGGCCTCATGTTCATGGGTATTGTATATATCAAGATGGGCCCCAACGGATGGGCCACAACTACATCAAGATGGGCCTGGTTACATGGGCCTTATATTCATCAAGTGGGCTGCACCAGTGGGCCTTGTATACATTACAATGGGCCTCATAACATGGGCCATAACTAAGGTATGTGGGCCACATCTCATGGGCCACGCCCAAATTTAAGTGGTGATAATGATTCCCACCATTAAAATTCCCAAGGTTTCATGGTGGGCGTTCGAGCCCACTGTTTTTCTATGATGTGGCCCATTAGATAGTAGACCCATCTTATTTTATTTTATTCTTATTCCATCACCTGCCTTAAAGTTATCTCTAAAATGGTTGGATGGTTTGGATGAAACACATGCATCATGGTGGAGCCCACACTAACGGAGGGTGTGGATTACAATACATACATAAGTGGGTCCCATGTGGGGCTTACCATAATGTTTATTTCTCATCCAACCCATTGATAAGGTCACTCAGACCTGGGGCCCACAGTAATGTTCATTTCCCACCCAACCAAGGCCCACTGTAATGTTTATTTTCATCTAACCTGTGCATAAGGTCACGTGGACCAGGGCCCACGGTGATGTTTATTTGCATCCAACCTGTACATAAGGTCACGTGGACCAGGGCCCACCATAACGTTTATTTACATCTAATTTGTTCACAAGGCCACATGGACCTGGGTGGGACTGGGGCCCACCGTACTATTTATTTGCCATCCAACTGTTTATAAGGTCACACTAGCCTTGGGTAGGGCCCACTGAACAGGTTATTTACCATACAACCTGTTGATAGGGTCTGGTCAGGGGCCCACCGCAATGTAGTTCACAAATCCAGCCCACCCATTATGTGCATCCCACTTAGCTGAGGGTTTAGACCAAGTTTCAGCTGCATCCAAATTTCAGGTAGGCCCCACTAAGTGTTTTTATATGTTCAGGCATGTCTTCACATGATTTTAAATGGTGTGGCCCACCTGAGTTCCGTACACAGCTTATTTTTGGGGCGGCCTCCTGGTACGAGGGGACCCATCAAATGCATGGTGTTGATGGTCGAAACGCATCAAAGTGGGGCCCACAGTTGGGGCCGTGAGCCCCAGCCCAACTGGTCGCCAGCCACGTAGTCGCAGGCAGTGCCTGCATCTTCTGGCAGCAGCGCTGCTGCTGTTTTAATTTATTTTTTTTGAAAACTAAATCCGATGGTTTTTAGTAAGTAGGACCCACCTCGGACGAATCCAACCCAGCCATTGGTCCTTGTGGCTCGATACAATCCCAACGAGTCTAATATTGGACAGATTTTGACATACCCAAACATCCAGCGGTATTTCAATGGTAGAAACACAATTTGCTATACTATGGTCCGCCCGATGATCAGATTAGCCTCAAATTTTGGCTCAACGCCTAAAATGATCTGAGGAAGAGGATGGATGGCCTAAATTAAGTACATTAATCAAGGTGGGGCCTACCTAAATGGTCCACCCAAAAAGCAACCTTTCTTTCTTTTTTTTTTGTTAGTACACACCCACGTCAGTGTACACACTCCATGTTAGCCTCGCACATGCATGGTGGGGGGTCCCACATGGACGTGGCCCACCAAATATATATATATATATATATGTATATTTATATAATAGCATAATATAAATATAATATATTGTGTGTGTGTGTGTATATATATATATTGCAGGTGGGACTTCCCACCGGACAGTAAATGTGGTGGGCCTCACCATTGATGAATGAAGTGAATTTAACATGATTTGGTGGGGCTCATTTCATTTTAGAGAGAGGAAAGAAAGAGAGAGAGAGAGAGAGAGAGAGAGAGAGAGAGAGAGAGATACGGTGGTAAAGAGGAGGGAACCCGCCACTGTGGGCCCTCCATTGATACAACACATACATCAAGTGGGTCCCACAATAAATGGCCCTTAAAATTGAAAACAATGGTAGATCACCCACCTTACTAGCCTCTTTCTTGGTCCCTTAGCCTTCTATGCTCCTTGCCTTCACTTTTAATAGTGGTTGATAGAATTTTGATGGTGGGGATGAGAGATGAGAGGGTGGGCCACACTTGGCTTTTGGAAGAGTTGGAGAGGCTTGGACGTTTTGGGGTTCTTAGTTGCTTGGAGAGATTTTTTAGAAATGAGGGAGAGAGAGAAGTGATGGGATGATAAGGATGGGTGATATAAGGAAGGGTATGGGTTGGGTTGAAAATTTTATAAAAGATGTATGGTTGTGGTTGAAATTTGGAAAAAGAGGAATGGTGAGGTGGAGAGAGAGTGGACTTTTGAAAAAAGTAGGGATTGGTTGTTGTACTTGAGGTATGGTTGTACTTGATATTGATTGATTGATTGATTGATGAGACATATCATAGAGATTCCCTCGATATTTGCAACGTGCGGCATTTCTTCGAAACAAATGCTAGCCTACATCTCCTGGCCTGGGTATTAGTTCAGTGCGCAAGTTGCGGCATTGGAATCACGGCGACGACGCGGTCACTAAGATATAAGTTTTAGTTTGAACCGACTTCGGTATGCGTGACCTGGTTTAGGATCACGGGCAAACATCGGATATGGTGCGAAGGTTGTCGGAATTCGACCGGAAGGACCGCAGAAGCTAACGGAACGGTACGGACTAGGACACGGGTCTTAAAGGATGTGTACTTGACATTTGATGAGATATATTCTCTTGGGATTTGCAACATGCGACATTTTCCTCGAACTAAACGTGGGCTCACATCTCCTAGCCCAGGTATCACCTCGATGCGCGTCAGAACTTCTGCGAAGGTACAAGTTTCGGGTCGAGCCAACTCTGGAATACAGGATACGACTCAGGGTCGTGCGCAACTGTTATCTACGTATCGCGGGTCTCTGAAATTTGACCAGGAGGACTGCGGAAGCTAACGGAACATTACGGGATAGGATATGGGTCTCACAGCTCTCCCCTCCTAATAAAAATTTCATCCTCAAAATTTAAACCATAACACAACCAATAGAGAGCTCTCCAAGGGAGGAAAATTCTATCAGAACACAACATACTAATCATAATCAAACACCTAAGAGATGGGGAAAATGCCCATACGAGTCTGAGCCTTGTGCTCCCAAGATGCCTCGTCAACAGAATGGTGATCCTACTGAACATCGGACCCCGAATTAGAGACGATCAAAATTGGAATGCTATGTAGCCTCACAATCTCAATGGTAGGGAGCTATATCGGAAAATTTCTAAGTTATCTGAACTCGAGAATCTAACCATTCTAAGTTCTCAACAATAATAGAGTGTAGGGTAGCTATCAGCAGATACGTGATGTTATCTTCAGGTATTCTCAAGTTATGCTCTGATACCATCTTCTGTCACACCCTAAACTTAGAAATCGGGCTCACAAAATTCTTGATCGCCAAATCCGGTGCCGACAGCCTCCATAGTACCCCATTCTCGGTTCGCAATGTGCATATGCCAGATTCCAATCCTGGGATCCCAAAAGGAGGATTTTCCAATGACATTTATCTTGCAAGAACCATAACCACAAGTTTACCCAAATCACAAAAGCAACATCATCATCACATATCCACTAATATAAATATTGAATACAGTACTGAAAGGGAAATACATATATAAAAAATCAAGCTCTTAAAGACCGTTGCACACTCCATGCTCAACGCTGCTACAACCTAATGCCACCTGCATACATCTATTATGCATAAGCTTATAGAAAGCTTAGAGGGTGGTGTAAGTGTGTGTGATGCACGTGCCAAGCAGATAGATATCAGAGTAAGCGAAAATACTGGCAGTCCATAAATATCATCAGCCTTATCCAGGCTATGCAATGCAATAACATAAACCAATATCACATACTAAGGAAGCAATGTAGATGACCTATATAATGCGAAAACATAATAAGATAAATATCAGATACCAAGGATACAATACAATACGCAAATCCTGGCGAGTCCATAAATGCCGTCAACTCATCTAGTCTATAAAAATGTAGAAATGTAGCAACCTAGAATACCATATGCCGCGGATGTAATGCAATATGTGGTGCGAATGAAATGACCAAGCTGGAGTGTGAAGTTGGGATGATAGTACGTAGTATCACGGGCAAAAGGGTCCATCAGAAGGGACTTCTATCCAAACCAGTCCCATACCTAAATTTGGATTGTCAGACTCAATGTGGTAAACTCCTGATCTTAGGTTAATTACGTGCCCTAACCAAAATCCTGACCATTATGAAGGTACACATAACAAATAGCCATGCACCACCAGCCCCAATGAATAGTGAATGAATGAATGGATGAGTAAAATGCTGAGTATGCAACTCCTGCTCCATAAATCAGTACTATTCATCTCTGAGATCATCACCGGGGTCTATTACACTCCAAACCAGATTATCGCCCCATCGCATGCAACCAGGTGAGTGGAAGAGACCTCACTATCCACCTGGCTAGTAGTCAGCCAATACCTACCCAGCACATCAATAATGGACTCATTTATGAGCTAGTCAAACTTAGTCTAGTTTTGCCCACTATGAATTGGGCGGATGAGGCCACACCACCTCCCAACCGACCATGACACAGTGGGAGACGTGACCTACTGGTATTCGGCACTCGGGCGCTCATGTATCTACTCAGTCTAGACGTTGGGGCATCTCCATGCCATGAAGGTTTATAGGCTTTCACCCATGAACATCCAAAGTACTCAAATGCTTGAACTAAACATTTCCGGTGTCCCATCTAGCCATCCACGACATGCATGTGGAGGCTACGACCCTAATGTTGCTATGGCGTATAGTAATCACAACACACAATGTATGAGTCATACAATCCAGTCATGCATCAGTCCTACGCATACCATGCACTCATGTGAGAAATCTCCGCCTATCAGGGAGTCTCATAACAACCTGTCCAATGACATATGCAATAGTCAACCACATCTCATAATAAACATGTAGATGATGTATATGGGCATGTACAGGAGCTATGCTATCACATACTCATAATTGGTATCGATAATCGCACCGATAATTGACATCGATAATCAACCTCTATAATCGGCCTAATAATTGGCCTCGACAATCGGTCTTGGCAATCAGAATCGACCTCAACAATCGGAATTAGCCTCGATAATCGAAATTGACCTCAATAATTAGAATCAGCCTCGATAAGCGGAATCGACCTCGGCAATTGGAATCGATCTCGTTAATCAGCTACGACATTGAAATCGGCCTTGACAATCGGCATCAATTTCAATAATCGGCCATGACAATCAGAATTAGCCTCGATAATTGAAATCGGTCTCAACAATCGGCCTCAACAATCCGAATCGGCCTCGATAATCGTCCTTGATAATCGGAATCGGATTCGGCAATCGGAATCGACCTCGATAATCATCCTAATAAAGGGCCTAAGGGAAGGTCACAATGTGGACATTTAACCATCATTGCCCATCAATGTGGACTTTTAACCATCATTACTCCCAAGGGGTGGCCCACATAGAGCAAAACATATAGTGGGCCCATGGCCTCATACAAGGACCTAATACACTCACTATGGGCCTCACTCATGGGTCGCATATACATCACAATGGGCCTTAGCACATGGGTCATAAATACGTCACATCAGGCCTTGCCCATAGGCCTTGAATACATCACAATGGGTGTAACGTCCTAAATTTTTTCCAACTTGGAGATGGTCGTCCTTGGGCAATGGGTCTATCATAACACCTTATCGACTTCTTAAAACTCAACCCCAAAGTCTCAAATCCCCTTTTTCAACCTATCTCCTTCAAAAATCTCACCTTTCACCACCTTATTCTTTTAAATTTTCTAATTACTTTCATATTAGACATAAATCCTAAAGTTTAAATGATAAAGAACAGTAATTAAACTAAAATCTACTACAAATAGTAAAAATACAAATAAAATAAACTTTAGACCAATAAAATGATGTAATCTCACAAAATAACTAGGTTATTTGGATAACTTAGCTTCTCCTACCCCAAAATCATATATTGCATGTTGAATAACTCATTTCAATTTACAAGATATACTTATTTCAAGAATCGAGTGGCGGAATCACCACTAGGACCACCAGAGGGGCACCGCGCCACTGCCCAGTCAATGGCATGCCGCTGGTGCACCAAATTTTGGTGGACCCTAGCTGCAATCTTTTACATTTTTTGGCCAACTTCAAAAAGTCATATATCCCTCAATATAAATTTGATTTAGGTGATTCAAAAACCAAATTAAAGCTTGATAAGTCTAGTTTCATATAAAAATAAGTGAAAAATAAAATAAAAATTTTAATATAGTTAAATATATGTTGATGTGACAATAGTGTAAAAATTATTAGTTCGGACAACTGCTACTTCCAGAATTTTTAAAATTTTTATAAAACAATTTAATGAAATTTGGTGGAGATAAAGTAGACTTGGTGATGAACTATTAAAAAAATAATTAAAATAATATACTAACTAAAAGTGCTAAAAAAGGACATAGAACTACCTTAGGACCTTATTCTGTCATAAGTAGGGCAAAATTTAGTTAAGTACTAAACTAAATAATTGGTGGATTTAAGTCGAACCACCATTTCCACAAATAACAAGACCCAAAATCATTAATACCATTGACTCAACATCCTTAAAAACTTAGGAGAAATCCCAAGAGCCTATCGTTCTCGGGAGTACATTAAAACTCCGTATCGGACCTAGACCACACGTCGAAGGTCCGATGACCACGAAACTATAGGATTATGTCCGTCCTATTGGACTTGACAACCATTGCGGGAATTGAGCCTAGATAATATCCAGAAATGTACCTTTAGTGAAGTGTGTGAGAAACGCGAATATCTTTAGAAAATGTATTGGAACTTAAGTGAATTGGGCCATTCGCTCACATACGAAATTGAGGATTTCGGACCGTCAATTTTTGACCAAACTTCACCTATGGGAAAAGGAAATTGCCCTGCACATATCTGTATACTTGTGGCCCCGATCGAGTAAGTACGACCGTTGATCTGACACGGGTCCTCCATGGTCGATCAGCTAATTTAACCGCACTAAAATTCACATCATAGCATAGATCCATTATCAGGGAACTTACCCTGTGATGTATGTGAGTTGTGGACCTTCTTATGGGCCCTGTTTGTCAAAAACAAGTGCCCTTTGGATACAAACTAAGTATACCATGGCCCGGGGGCCATTTGCATCAGTTTTATGCCTATTTATAACCCTTAAACCACCACATATCTCTCCCATACGATTTTCTCCAAACCCTAGGAGAGAGAAGAGAGAAAAGAAGAGAAAAGACAAAGGAGAGAAGAGAGAAATAGGGAGATCATTGCTGTGATTCTTTCCCGCTACTCCACGTGCTGAATCACCTCTCCTGTTTCACTGCATGATCCATCTTAGCTACGATTTGGGTAAGAAATCCTAACCCTATTATTGATTTAGAGATCCAAATAGAGTAATCGATGAAATAGCTAACCTATTTCATTGTTTAGGTGTCCGACGTTCCGTTTTCGGGAACGTAGTGTTTGAACCGTGTCCGAATCAAATATTTCGACGAAAGGTGCGGAATATAAACATTTAGGTTATGGTTTTCAATGCTTTCAATGTCAGCTAATGATTTATGTCTAACTTGATTGCTACCATATTGTCTTCGATACACCGATTTCTATATAATATATATGTGTAAACTGTTTTGGGAAAAATACGCATTCCATGTGTTAGTTGAAATGTTTGAAAGAGTATTTGAATATGATTTGTGCGTTCCATGATTTTTGATCTAGGGTTAGTCATTGACATATGTAAGTTAACCTCTCCATATAAGGAATCACTAAAATATTTATTGTAAATAAACTAGTCTATGTATTTGGTATAGTATAGTCTGATTGTTTGATGAATTCTCTAAATGAGAAATTATTGATGACTTGTACTTATTACAAGTATTAAGATAGTATTTTGCATTACCTTGTACGTATGTATAATTTATTTCATGTAATCATACTTGCCTCTACGCAATTTATGAATAAAATGCAAGTGTGTGTTAACATGTTCAAGGTGTTTGATAAAATGCTCAAATGAAGTATTTACTTGGATTGTTTGTCAAATGCTGAAAAGACTATCACATGTATTTATTCGCTACATCTGAGTAAGATTGGGGGTACAACGTACTCTAGGCAATCGGCAACAGTCCCTGTTTAAGTGGCCAAATTAGTCGCATCACATCGGGAAAATTTGACGAATCTGGGTTGCACCAGGATTGTCGGCAGTGGTTAGGTCACACGGGGTTCTTATGTTCTCCATGTCAATTAAATTAGCATATGCTTGTACCAATCGAACTTCCCTAACAAACTGATTAGCCTATTGCATGTTTACAATGTATGAATGCCACTGCTTGAATCTAAGATACCCCCACCAGTGTAAAAGCCCATTTAAACTATAGTACCACGATCCGCTAAGACTCATGAGTTGGGCATGGTGGTATGAGACACTGTGGTCAAGCTGTCGGCCTATGCTGGGGTGATAAGCCTCACCATAGTGACCAGTGAGCAACCTAAACTCGTGAGTCGAATACGGTGGTATGGGACACTGTATTTGAGCTGTCGGCCTGTGCTGAGGTAACGAGCCTCCCCGCAGTAACCACAAGTATAAACTCTTAAATTTACCCATCCACTGCTTTTCATTAGGGGTGATGCCCTACAACTTGCCTATTGTATGTGGTTAACTAGGATTGACGACCCTAGATGGATTCTTTGGTTTGGGTATATGATATAAAGGGAGGTACCTTAGCTTCCCAAATCTACTGTATGAATAAGCCTAATTAAGTACTTGGCTAACACGACCATGCACCGCATTTATATATGCTTTGGTGAGGAAGTGCACATTTAGGGAGTTTACCACGCGCAAATGGTTCATGGAGTCGCTTTTGAGGGAGCTTTGTGTGAGGACATGCATCATTACTGCATATCACCCCTGCATTAATAAGAGTAGTTAGAAATGCTTGTTGTATTGCTTTATCATTACTGCTTGATTAACTTGATAACATGTTAACCTTTACTTTATAGTTCCACAGAATTAGCTACTCATTTTCACCTGGGATGGTGTTTTAAAACACTAACTAGATTATGGTTTAGATGCAGGTATTGAGGTAGTCTATGCTATGGAGCAGGACTACATGGATGAGGAGGAGTTCTCCTACTTTCAATTATCAGGTGGGTCGATGTAGACCTCATGCTGATACGTAGGGAACACTAGGATTTTGGTTTAGTTGAATACTTTATATTTCTTCTTTTTGTATATTTTGAAACAATACCTATACATATTTAGCCTGGTTACATACTCATACACTGGAGTTGGTAAAACACCTACATATTTAAATATATATGTTTCAGTCTTTCGCTTGCTTAATTTAATTATATCCAGAGTATGATATGCTATTTTAATATAATCTCACTCATGCTTAACCCATTAATATGGGTGAAATCTGAACATTATCATCCATATTGCATAAGTGATGTGCTGGATCTCGGGAGTAGAGCTTTGCTCAACCCCCAAAATCCAAGGCGTTACAATGGGCCACAACCATGGGCCTCTCATACATAACATCGGGCCTTGACATCTGGGTTGGAAATACATCACAATGGGCCATAACCCATGGGCCTTAATACACAATAGGTGGGCCCTACACATGGGCCTAATATACATTATAGGTGGGCCCTGCACATGGACTCAAGTGGGCTACATCAATGGGCCGCACTAATGGGCCTCGTACACATCAAGTGGGCTGTAGTAATGGGCCACACTAATGGGCCTCATACACATCAAGTGGACCACTTTAATGGGCCGCACTAATGAGCCTCATACACATCAAGTGGACCGCATTAATGGGCCAAACTAATGGGCCTCATACACATCAAGTGGACCGCATTAATGAGCCGCACTACACATCAAGTGGACTGCATTAATGGGCCGCACTAATGGGCCTCATACACATGAAGTGGGCTGCATCAATGGGCCGCACTAATGGGCCTCATACACATCAAGTGGACAACATTAATGGGCCACACTAATGGGCCTCATATACACAACAGGTGGGCCCTGCACATGGGCCTCAAATACATAACATGTGGGCCCTGTACATGGGCCATAAATACATCACATGGGACTTACCAAATGGGCTGAAAATACATCACAATGGGCCTCACGCCTGGATCCCAAATACATCACAATGAGCCTCATCATATACACCATTCTTTATTTTTTTTAAGATCATTTTACCGCGTTAATCGAAAAGAAATGGATCACATCGGGGAATCATGTGGACCATACCACAAATAGCAGTGGAGATAATGATTTTCATCGTTTAAACTCGCGTGGCCCACCATTTTATTTTCTGTCCAACCTGATCATAAGGTCACAAAGACCTGGATTGAGAGGAAAAATAAATTTCATATTGATTCAAACTTCCGTGACCCCAAAATAAAAAAGGTTTTCAATGGTGGACGTTCACTCTACACTATTTTCTGCGGTGTGGTCCACCTTATCATCAGATCTGCTTCATTTTCTTGTCCTAAGCCTTAAGATGAACTTGTGAAATGGATGGACAGTTTGGATGGAACACATCCATCATGGTGGGGCTGTTAGATATCAGCTACATCACTATGGAGTCCTCAAAACTTGCTGACGTTACAGCTACACGGGGCTGGCCCATCGTCCATCAGACAGATAGTCTGGATAGTAAACAGATGGACGGTGAGGGTGGGATCTATACATTAGGTGGGTCCCACGTGGATGGGCTACCACGGATGAACAGAGTTGATGAAACACTTACATCAGAGTGCTCCAGCAACACCTTCCTTTCCTGGACGGTGTGGGAGCAACCCTTACAACAGATAAGTGGGCCTTACAGATAGAGGGTATAGATAAAAAATATGCACCATGGATGGGCCCCACCGTCCCACGTGCTGGACGGTGGTGAGCTCTACCAGAGATTTGAATCGGCTTCATTCCTGGATGGACGGCATGGATTCACGTGTACATCCAGGTGGCCACGTACGGCCTAGATAAGATAAAAGGGTTAGGTGGGTCCACACGTGTGGGACCCACTGGTTATATACATATATAAATGTATATTATACTATATTATATTATTTATTATTATATAATATATATATATATATATATATTTAAAACGTCTAGGCCCTGGACGTAGTGTAGCATCAAGGTAAGGGGGGTCCACGTGCAGGATATAGTACGGCCTCAAGGTGGCCCCACGGCTGATGGCCAGCGTGGGTAAAACACATACATCACGTGACCTCATGGCCTGGATGGTGTGGATTCACATGGACAACATGGTGGGTCCCACTCCACATATCATCACCATCATCAAAAAATGAAAGTAGAGAGAGAAAGAGAGAGAGAACAAGAGATGGATGGACCCCGGTACTATGGGCCCTCCCTTCCATGCATACAACATACATCAAATGGGTCCTATTACATGTGGGCCCACCAATCAAAATCAACGGTGGAGATCCTTCTCCACCAAAATGTAAGTTCTAGACGACCCTTTCCATATAAGGAAAAAAACATCATGATGGGGTCCATGGAGAATGGCTCCATCATGAAATGATCATGTGAATCATGGTGGGCCATTGGCCACACCTAGGGTCCAAAGTGAGATCCATACCATCAATTGGTAGGCCCCACTTGGCTCATTATTAAAGCATAAATCTATGCCTATGAAAATACCCACCTTTGATCATGGACTTCTCCTTCCACCGATGCGTTCTAAAGCCTAATGGAATGCATTTCAACAGTCGAGATGATGTTTGGAGGGTGGGATTGGATGGTAGGAAGGTGGGCCACACTAGCTCTCTCTCTCTCTCTCTTAAGGAAATAGCTTGGACGGTTGCTGTCATGGGGCTTAGGAGGAAAATGAGAGAGAGATGAGAGAGAGGTGATGTAAGAGATGGGTGTGATAGGTGAGGGATGGGTGAAAGGTGATGGATGTACTTGACATAGTTGACTTTGGGGATGGTTATTATACTTGGGGATGGGGTGAGTGATGGGATGTCTACTTGACATTTGATGAGATATATTCGCTTGGGATTTGCAACACGCAGCGTTTTCCTTAAACTGAATGCGGGCCCACATCTCCTGGCCCGGCTATCGCCTCAGTGCACGAGATGTAGCGTCGAAACCGCGGCGACAGTGCGGTCGCAAGGGTACAAGTCTCAAGTTGAGCCGACTCTGGAATATGTGATACGACTCAGGGTCACATGCAATTACTATCTGCGCATCGTGCGTCTCTAAAATTTGACCGGGAGGACCGCGGAAGCTTACAGAACAGTACGGGCTAGGATACGAGTCTCACAACTTTGCTAATTTATTTTTAGAAACTAACACATCTTTTTATTTTTTATTTTAGAAACTTTCTAATCCTAGAATTTCTGTTTTTAGAAACTGATTTGTTTTGTTTTGTTTTACAAGATCTTAATTTAGGAACTTCTAATTTTGTAACTTCTTTCTAATTCTCTCTCTCTCTCTTTTTAGATTGTTATTTCTTTATTCTTTCTTTTAGGTTTAGGTTAGAATCTGAAATTGAGGGCTGAGAGTGATTCATGCCCAAGTGGGTCCGTGACAACACTCAACGTCTTTTGAGTGAAGGAGGATTGGTTGAGGGGTTATCTATCCATCACACGATTAGACACGAATTGAGATCCTCAGAGTTATTTGAGGTTATGGGTGCGAATCAACCAGTTAATCAACTAGGAATACAACCTCAACCTAGGGTTAAGGAAGTCCAGGATGAGAATGAGGTGCATCAAACACTCCCGCCTCGTACTTTACGAGATTATCTACAACTGGTGGGAGTGAGCATGCCCTCATACATGATTTTTCTAGGAGACACAGGAAACATGGATATCAAGCATGGAGTGATCCAACTCCTTTCAAAATTCCTTGGACTTGAATTTGAAAGTTCATACCTGCACTTACAAGAGTTTGACGAGGTTATAACTACCTTATACTTTCCTAACATGTCTGAGGACATGGTCAGGCTAAAACTCTTTCCTTTCTCCTTGAAAGAGAAAGATAAGAGAAGGTTGCACTCACTACGTCCATGATCTATTGGTACATGGAATGACATGATGAAGGAGTTCATAAAAAAATTCTTTCCATACAATAAGATGAACACCATTAAGAATTCGATCATGAACTTTGCTCAAAAGGAAGATAAAACATTCTTCCAATGTTGGGAGCGGTTCAAGGATCTTGTCAATTCATGCCCACAACACGGTTTTGAAAAGTGGTGCATAACAACTTTCTTCCACGATGGATTGACATCTTCCATACGCCAATTCATCGAGACGATGTGCAATGGGGAATTCATGAATAAGAATGTTGATGAGGTGTGGGATTACTTTGACAAACTCGCTAAAACTGCACAATCATGAGACATCACCCTAAAACTAAGCACCATATCTAAGCCTACTCAAGTAAGGGAGAGAGGTAGGATATACTTGCTGAGAGAGGATGATGATATAAATGCTAAAGTGGCCAATCTCCCAAGGAAGGTTGAGGCCATGAAACTTAAGAAGGATAAGGCTAAGGAAGTTGTTTGCGGTATCTGTGCTTGCAACATACATACAATTGAAAATTGCCCAACGATACCTGCTTTTTAAGAGGCACTGAACAAGTAATCGAATGGCGTAAACAACTACCAAGACCTTTTAGTGGACCCATCTCTAACACATACAATCTTAGTTGGAGAAATCATCCAAACTTTAGTTGGAGGAATGGACAAACTGTTACTCCTCAAGGAATCCCTAACCAATTCTTGAATCAAGGGAGACCTTAAGAGGATTCGGTCTGGAAACATATTCAAAACCAAGAGCTTATCACTCAGGGTATATTGCAAACCCTTCAAGACCTTTCAAAGGCCATACAAGGGCATGAGACAAAAATTCAATTGGAGAAAAAGGGAATCTTCCAGTTTCCCAATCCTAAACCGCAATACGAAATAAGTGATTGAAGCTCTTCAAATCAAATGGAGCAAGTTAAGTCTATCACCACTCTTAGGAGTGGGAAGATAATTGACAAATCTATTCCAATAAGGGATGAAAAGCTTAAGGACCTAGAAGAGGACAACGATGATAGACCTAGCACTTCTCCATAAGAATTGGGATCAAAACTTCAAGGCAAACTGATTGCCCCATTCCCCCAACACTTGATTGCACCAAAATCTCTCTCTAACTCTCAGGACATTCTAGAGGTGTTGAAACAAGTGAAGGTCAATATTCCTCTACTAGATGCGATTAAACAAATACCTTCATATGTCAAAATTTTGAAAGACTTGTGTACGACCAAAAGATGGCAAAATGTTCAAAAGAAAATCTTTTTAACTAAAAAAGTGAGTGTCATCCTAAAGTAAGATGTGCCATAGAAATACAAAGATCCTGGTATCCCAACCGTCGCTTGTGTAATTGGGAACTACTGGATTGAGCACGCACTTCTTGACTTAGGAGTGAGTGTAAATCTGATTCCTTACTCGGTCTACGAATAGCTAAGTTTAGGTGAATTGAAACCCACCCAAACTACATTACGACTTGCCGATCACTCAGTTCATGCACCGAGAGGGATAATTAAGGATGTGTTGGTCCAAGTTGATAGATTCTATTACCTGATAGATTTTATCATCTTGGATACTCAACCCATCATGGATATGAACACTCAAATTCCCGTCATTCTTGGTCGCCCATTCCTTGCCACTTCAAATGCAATCATTAATTGCATGAATGGAGTCATGAGTATGTATTTCAAGAATATGACATTAGAGTTGAATATTTTTTCAACATAGACAAAAAGTTAGAGGATGAAGATGATTCCCACGATATTAACCTGATTGATTCTTTCGTACAAGATAGATCACTTATGACCTTATCCTTTGACTCTCTAGAGATGTGTTGGGCCCACTCCCATAATTTAGATGATGATATGATTAGGGAGATGGGTGCCATGTTTGATGATGTGCCGGTACTTGAAGTTAATTGGTGGAGGCCACAATTTGAAAATTTTTCCCAAACTAATGTAATGCCTCTATCGTTTAACCTCATGACAGTAAAGCTTGACCTAAAACCTTTGCCCTCTGATTTGAAATATATCTATATATGTCAAGATGAGACATATCCGGTGGTGATTTCTTCCCACCTTGAGTAAGAACACGAGAGTATGCTCATCTCTACTCTCATTGAGCATAGAGGAGCCCTTGGATGGTCGATTGCGGACCTCAAGGGAATTAACCTTATGATTTATACTCACCAAATTCATCTAGAGGATACTGCGAAGACCTCACGACAACCACAACGTAGATTAAATCCAAACATAAAGGAAGTGGTTAAGGCCGAGGTTCTTATACTATTGGATGTGGGTATCATATACCCTATATCCGATAGTTAACAGGTGATTTCAACTCAAGTAGTTCTTAAGAAGTCTGGAATCACCATCGTAGCCAATGACAACAATGAACTCATGCCAACTAGAGTTACTATTGGTTGGAGAATGTTCATTGACTATAGGAAGTTGAATACCATCACAAGGAAGGACCACTTTATGTTGCCCTTCATTGATCAAATTTTGGAAAGGCTAGTTGGTCATTCCTATTACTGTTTCCTTGACGAATATTCAGGCTACAATCAGATCGAGATAACCATTGAAGATCAAGAAAAGACCATGTTCACATGTCCTTTTGGCACCTTTGCTTAATGAAGGATGCCATTTAGACTATTTAATGCCCCCGTCACCTTTCAACGATGTATGATGAGTATTTTCTCTGATATGGCGGGACAATATTTAGAGGTCTTCCTAAACGATTTCTCGGTCTTTGGCCCATCCTTCAGTGAATGCTTAAAAATTTAAAAAAATGTGCTAAAGCAATGCGAGGAAAAAAACTTGGTACTGAATTGGGAGAAGTGTCATTTCATGGTTCGTAAGGGAATTGTCCTTGGACACATCATCTCGTCCAAGGGAATTGAGGTAGATAAGGCTAAAATTGATCTTTGAAATTGTGATAATGACTGCTTTAGTTGAAGTAAGAATATGACAATATGTCCTAGAGGGGATGAATAAGACTTTTTAATAAATTTATAACAATTTGAAATCCTATCACTCTAATCCTAATAGCAAGCATACATTAGGATTACTCAAGAGTAACTCTACTGGCTTTCAAGCCCAGTAGAGGATCCAATCACAAACTATTTGAGACATGAACAGTATGTAAACTAGTTTATGATGGATATGACTGTGTGTGTGAGGTGTGATCTCAAATAGTCAAATATGAAAGTATTTAAGGAAATCACAAAAGCAAATTTAAGACAATAGCAATCTCAAACACAGTCATTTTTATAGTGATTCGACTACTTGTCTACTCCACTCCCGGCAGACGCACTCAACTCTTGAGTGTGCTGGATTTCACTAAGGAGGTTTCACACGGTTCACCTCAAACCCAAGGTTTTAAATCAGGTTCACCTTTAACCATTACAACCTACACTTAGGCTGACAGTTTATGCTCCCATGAGTAAGGGTCAACACATAGCACTCGATTTTAGGCACACTGGCTAAGGATCCACACAAGGAACCTCTCATATTTATGCTCTCACGAGCAAGGGTCAACACAAAGCACCCACTTTTAGGCACACTGGCTAAGGACCTCCTACAAAGCCTTGAATGTTTATGCTCTCCATAGAGCAAGGGTCAACATAAAGCACCCACTGCGTACACTCCTACTGGAGGCCTCCTAAAGGACTTGCAAGGGGTGAGAAACACCGTAGACCCAATCCTACAAAGGAATGATCACAAGGGTCCTCTAGACTCTAATGACTTACAGATAAGTAGATGAGCCCCATTCAGTGCGTTGTTAAAGATCTTCCTCCTTTGTTGATGAAAAATCTTCTGCTTCCTTGAGCCGTAACTCAGAAGATGTACTAATACATGACAACAGGTTAGGTCAAGGTTATGATGGAATCCTACTCTCCTAAATGTTTTCCTATAAGGAAGATAGAGCGATTTCAATCATCTATGCATTTAAGGCATCCCAGCTAAATGATTTGCCATTAGGGTAGTTGTTGGAGGATCCTTGAATGCAGAAGTTCATTCCCCAATTCACTCTATTGAATGTCAATGATGAGGGTGGATTGGAGGATGAACTTCCATGAGAGAAAGGGCTTTGGGTATAAGATCTAAGGTTAGACACTTAAAAGCACTCTCTTCTTTCTCTACAGCAACTAAAGACAAGTTCTCTAGGGTATACTCTCAATTGTATTGACTGGCCGCTCGATGACACAAACTCAAATGTCATACGCTTTTGAAACATTTTGCCAATTGGTCGAGGGAATCGAAACACTCATCGATGTCATCGGATTTCAAACTCTAATTTCATCGATATGAGGATCGATTCCTCGACTTTTGAAAATGAGAGAGACATACTTTAGAAATATTTCAGGTCAAAGATATGATCGAGGTGCACTCGATATCATCGAAATTTGAATGTCGATGATATCGATAGTCGTGTCGATACATCGATAAATCAAAAGGATTTTCCAGTTAAGCTTGCTGGACAGTTTATGTCCATTCTCGATGCAATTGACCCGGCCTCGATATCATTAATATTTGAACATCGATTCTATCGAGTGACCCTCGATTCAAGATAAAAACTACTTGAAAATATTGTTAGTAAACTATGTCCAAGATCTATATCATCGAAGCTCTTCTGATATCATCGGTTTTTGAATTCTGAGGATATCGAGGAGTATTTTGATATATCGAAGGTCTTCCTAATTTTCTATAGAAAAATAGGGACACAAAATCTCTGCTGTCGATTTTATCGAGTCCACTTCGATAGACTCGATATTCAAGTTTCGATGATATCGATACTGCTATCGATATATCAATAATTCCGTCCAGAAGTATATGTGGTTGCTAGACAACATATGTCCTCATTCGATAATATCGAGTGAGTTCCGAGGACATCGACAACATGTCTCGATTATATCAATAAGTTTATCGATAAATCGACAGAGATAGAAAACTTAGAGATTTATTGAAAATTTTTAAAAAAAATTCTAACTCAAAAACCCTATGATATTCTAATCAGTTTTAAGGGTTTTAATCACCTGGTGTTTTGGGACATGGGATGTGACGCTTAGATTTACCTATTGCGAGTTCGAGCCCATACCCAGTTGAGGCAAACGGTTGATTGATCTTCCTATGGAGCTTCTCTGTTTAGCCGACTCAACATTCACGCTAATTGATAAACCAGAGCACTTTCAATCTTATCTCTAACCTTCCTCCACCCAAGAACATACGAGATGTGTGATCCTTTCTAGGACACGTTGGGTTTTATAGAAGATTCATAAAGGACTTTAGTCACCTCTCTTATCCTCTATGCAATCTACTTCAAAAGGATGCACCACACGAGTGGACTAAGCAATGCCAGGAAGCTTTTACTAAGCTTAAGGGCATATTAACCACTGCACCTATCATGCAGCCACCCAACTGAAGCCTTCCTTTTAAAATTATGTGCGATGCGTTTGACTATGCTCTTGGGCTATTTTAGGACAAAGAAAAGAAAAAAATTCCTACGTTATTCATTATGTAAGTAGAACTCTAAATCCTGCCCAAGTGAACTACTCTACTATGGAAACGGAACTCTTAACCATAGTATTCGCTTTAGACAAATTTAGGTCCTACTTAATCGGATCCAAGATTTTCATTTACACAGATCATGCGGTTATATCTTCTTTCTAAGAATGATGGTAAGCCCCGCTTGATAAGATGAATCCTCCTAATCCAAGAATTTGATTTGGAAATAAAAGATAAAAAGGGAGTAGAGAATGTAGTGGCTGACCATCTTTCCTGCCTTGATCTCTCTGATTACCTTGAGACGACACATATAAATGACATGTTCCCTGACGAACAATTGTTCAAAGTCTCCCATTCACCTTGGTTTGCTGATATTACTAACTATCTTGTTACAGGTTTCATGCCAACACATTGGACTGCGCAAGATAAGAAAAAATTCTTCGCTGAGGTTCATAAGTTCTTTTGGGATGATCCACATTTGTTTAAATATTTTCCAGACCAAATCTTAAGGAGATGTGTACCAGACAATGAACATCAATGTGTCATCTCCTTCTATCACTCTCAGGCTTATGGTGGTTACTTTTCTGCTAAAAGACCACGGCCAAGATTCTGCAATGTGGCTTTTACTGGCCCACTATGTTTAGGGACACTCATGAGTTTTACAAAACTTATGAGCATTGTCAAAAGTTGGGAGCATTGTCCCGTCGAAATATGATGCCTCCTAACCCCATTCTAATCATTAAAGCATTTGATTGCTGGGGCATTAATTTCATGGGACCATTCCCCCAATCTTTTAGAAATTTATGTATTTTGCTCGCCGTAGACTATTTCACTAAATGGGTTAATGCAATTCATCACATTTTGTAATAGGCCATTCGCAAACTTAATAAAGAAATATGGCATCTCTCATAAGGTGAGCACTCCATACCACTCACAAACAAGTGGGCAAGCTGAGATTTCCAATAGAGAAATTAAACACATCTTGGAAAAGACGGTTAACCCTGATTGTAAGGATTGGTCAATCCAATTGACCGATGCCTTATGAGCTTATCATACTCGGAGATCTGATAAATCTCTTCGTCCTTAAATCAATTAAGATAGCATTCCGAGAACCTACGAGTGGATCCTTGGAAACCCTAGTTTCCCACCTTTGAATATCTTAAGTTTTTCATTAAATCTCTCACAATTACTCTCAAATATTCTAGATTTAGGTTTTCATCTTCTTCTAGTTCTACTTCTAGTTAATTTCAGAAGACACACAAGTTCAGTCCCTATGGATTCGACCTCAGTCTCACCGAGATTATTACTACAACGCGACCCTACACTTGGGGCTGTGAACAGTAAACAACACAAGGCTTACGAAATGTAGGGGAGAGTAGCAATAACTAGCTCAACAAAGGGGAGAGTGGCAATGGCCAACCCAATAATAAAGGACAGTAGCAATGGCTAACACAACAAAGGAGAGTGGCAAAGGCCAACTCAATAATAAAGAAGAGTAGCAATGGCTAACTCAACAATGGAGAGTGGCAAAGGCCAACTCAATGATAAGAAAGAGTGGCAATGGCCAACTCAATAATAAGAAGAGTAACGAGGGCTAACTTAAAAATTGGTAAAGGCAAGGGCAAGGCTTCTATCCATTGCCCCACATAAATTCATAAAGATCACATGTAATCAAAGCCATACCATAATTTCCAAAGGATAAATAATTGATGGTGGTAAAATTATACGATCGTAGGGAGAGAATCATAATAACATAAAAAGAATTGGTAAAGAGGAAATTAAATTATACCAGCTTAAATTAAGGTAAGCATAAAGGAAAAACCCTCACCTCTAACATCGTTTCTTCCTCAAGTGTGAGTATATGACATAAGATTTGAATTCTAACCTAGTTTTTAACAATTTAGTGGTTAGATCGCTACATTGTCATTCGTACATACTTAAGATCGAATACTACGATTTAGCTTAAGATATATGGTTAGGATACATCTAACTCATATGTCTCTTAAGTAAGTTTAGTAAAGGGGAAGATTTCTCTAATTAGTGCTCAACCTTAGCCGACCCGACCTTAAATTTAAGTAGGATCTCCAGATTGAGTCGACTTGGTTCGACATGATCTTAAATAACTTATATTAGGTTGTTAGAAAGGAGGAAAGGAAGAAAATAATAAAGAAAACTGGGTTTGGGCCTACCTTGGGTCTGGTTCAACTTGACGATTCAGCAAGTAGCTACTCGCACTCGGCCTCCTTCCTTCTCTCCTCTCCTTCTTTCTCTTTATTTATTTCTTTCTTTTTTTCTTCCACTTTCTCCTCTCTTTCTTTCTCTTTCTTTCTCTCCTCTATGTGTGTTCAGGTGGACGGTTGGGTATTTATAATGTTTCAATTATTTCTACACTCTTCTTATGTCTAGCATACACTTGTTACATTGCGCGAGAATGAACAACGCCAGTGCTAGTTTGTGGCTTCATAGGTTTAGTCCTCCTAGAAATTTATCCTTCTGCTTCCGTAAGTTAGATTGGTTTTGGATAGGCAACCATTTGGTCAGATTGGACCATTACATAAAGCAGCGGCATAAAGGTTGGGATCGACTCTTGAATGAAGAAGATGGCCTCAATTTTAATGGCGGATCATCAGCCATAGAGTCTTCCTTCGATCCGGTGGTTGAGGGTGATTCAGATGACCCGCAGAGAGCTTATAGGACCCACAAATCCAACGTGTACGTCGTTAGTTATCACTGGTTGTGTTGTAGTGGCTTTTCGCAACTTGCTACAAGAGTTCCGATAAACTCAGTGCTGGTAATGTATTGAAATCCTTCTAGTCTTCTCACGATCCATGGTGGGGGTCAGTTTTCACTCTTTTTTAGCTTGGACGGCTCAGATCTCTTTAAGCTGTCGAGGTCGGGAGTTTAGGTGAGAAAAACTCCGTGCGCACATGTTTTATTCGAACATTGTTGTAGCGGGTGGTGTCTCTGACTCCTGGTTGTGGTCAAAATTCTCTTGCGCGAAGTTTGGATGGTTTAGATCTAGTGGAGGCATAAATCTCATGGAGATTTCAGTGTGGAATTGCTTAATGCGCATGACTTTCCTTGGCGCTGTTACAGCATGGGAACGAAGCCAATTTTGATTGGGTTGTAGAGTAAGTGGGGCCCACTACGGTGATTTCTCGGGAAATCCATCCCAACCACTAATCTTGTTTCGTCTTGTTAGGACATGGGTTCAAGTTCGGGGTGGCTCCATTGATCGGATGGCCCACAGATGGAGCAGGAAGATGAGGTGAAAGTCACCTACTATTGTGGTGTGTAGAAGCATGCCCCTTCTTTTTAGGTGGTTGTTCGAAATATATGGGTTCCACTATGATGATTTTTCGAGAAACCAACTCTATTCATTAGTTTTAGGAGGTCGTGTTGGGCCACGGGGCTAATTATGAAGTTGATCTTAGGTACCCTTATCTTGAAATTCCTCCTAGCGGATGCTAAAGTAGACTTGAACTTAATCGACAGTCCATGTTTAATGATTAAGGCCTAATTTTAGAAGAAATGTGTAGTCAGGTTAGGCAAATGGTCCGACAAAATTTAGCAGTTGATGGATGGTGGGAAAAGCATAGATCTAAAATATCACCTTTTGTGTTAAAAGGAAGGAATTGGCTTCAGCATTCAATAGTGTAGGATTAATCGGCGTCCAATTTTTGTATGATATCATGGTCATGTGAGGCCAAGGTGTGGTCCAAGTTTGAGTTGCGATGGATGATAGGAAGTGGTTAAAATTGAATATCTAAATTTATATAGAGTTGATATGCCCTAAAAGGATAACTTGGCGGCTAAGTAAAAGTCTACCAAAGTGGGGTCTTCATATTTCATACTTGGGGTCTTCATATTTCATACTTGGTCCATATGACGAGCAATCCAAGTCGTTCATATAAAGTAAAATATCCTACTACGACTACCCACGAGGTTTCTTCACTCAATGGTTAATTGGGCCACTTTTACAATGATCTAAGAGTTGAAATTTGATGTGTATGGTTAATTTATGGTACATAGGCATATTATAAAATTTCATATCAAACGGATCATGGGAACCATGTGATCTAGAATTCAAGGGTCTAAGTTAATGACATTTTCGTAATTATTGCCGATGTGAGAATTTTGGAAAATCTAATGGTTCTACATGGTTATAGGCACGTTTCTAAGTAATTCTTACAAAAAGACTTATATCTAAATTATTATGAATAAAGAGTTATTCACCAAATTAATTTGGGAATGTACATATATCAAACCATACGATAGATGGTCGGATGACTCGTTTAAAATAAGAAAACTTGATGATTACTAATCTAGTCATGTATGTAGGTGGGTGTATAGCTAGTTTTATAAACAGATGATCGCAAGTGGGTTTATTTGGACATATGATGATCTTATCTTAAAATCAATGGTTGAATGGCTTGGTCTTTGGATGAAGATTATTCTCAACGGTTATATACATGTTGGAAAATAGTTATAAGGTCAGGATAGCTAGATTGGTATCATGCACATGTACATTTTAAGTTCAATTTTATGGTAACATTCGAGAACTTTCAATACTCGAGTATTGAAAAGTTCAGTGTCTTACAATACCATACTCGGTATATAAACAATCGTGCCTCGGTGAGTTGAAACCCACTAAAACAATGTTACAATTGGCCGATCGCTTGACTAGGATACTGAGGGGTGTGGTAAAAGATGTGTTGGTCCAGGTAGATAGATTCTTCTACCCAGTAGATTTCATCCTCTTAGACACACCAAGTTACAAATGTAGACATTCAAATCCCTATCATAGTAGGCTGACCACTCCTGGCCATTGCAGATGCCATAATCAATTGCAGGAATGGGATTATGAAGATTTCTTTTGGTAATATGATTATAAAACTGAATGTTTTTCATTTACACAAACCACAAGAGGATGAGGACGTGACCCAGCAGATAAACTTGATTGATACATTTAAAGATGATGAGCCTCTTTCAACTAAAACTCCCGAATCTCTAGAAGTCTACTTGACACACTTTACAGATTCAAATGATCCTATGATATAAGGCATAGTGAATGCCTTGCGAGATTGTGTCCCGGTGCCTAATATTGGCCAAGAAGTCTTACCATTACAGGTGGAGGAGATGCATTCTGAATTGAAGTCTAAGACTTCGGATTTTAAAGAGACCACGGTGAAAAATTTTATGTTATTCAATTGTTTATGGTCTCTTATTCACCGTAGCCCACTAACATTGATTTTTTTTTTTGTTGCAAGTGAAACATATACTCTTTAGACACCTTAAGACATAAAGAATAAATTCTTTGATGGCGTGCTTAGATTTCTCTGGAAAATGATGGTCCATGACATCCAAACTTACTCTAAAGTAGGTTTTTAGATGATCTTGTTGAAAATTTTGTTGAAAAATCTATTGAGATACTTGCTGGACAATGAATTGATGCCTCAGGATAAGTGATAGTTAGGATTAGGAATTTCCTACTTTCTTAAGAGTAGGATTATTAGGATTAGTTTGTTTTCATTTCACTTTAGTTTCATACTAATCCCTTTAAACATTGAAGACTTCAAACTGATTTATTCTTCTTCCTCAGGTATTGTCTCTCTAACTCATTCCTCTTTTATTTGACATTGTGTCATTGTTGCTATCATATTATATTTCTTACATTGAGGATAATGTAGATTTTAGGTTGGGGTGAGATTAGATAAATCTAATCAGTATTTTCTTAGTTTTGAGTAAATAATTTTAATTTTTTTCAAAATTGCTGTTTCAAAACTCTTTTTGAAGATCGTTATGTTGTAAATCTGAATATTTTGTCAATATTAGGAGAAGATATAGAGTATCTTTTGGAAATCTAGAGTTTAGTTTAATTAGTAGAATTTTAAATAATCTCTTTCAATGAATTGATTAATAAAAAAGTTAAACATGAATTGAGTCTAGTTCACAAATTCACACCTAACTCATATTCTATGAAGATAACTTGAAATCTTTGTTTTAGCTTGACGATTACTTAAAAGTGATTAGGAACCAAGTCTGGAGATCCTTATCTACCTTAAGCATGAAAATAAGAAGAAAAATATTAGCTAGAAAATAGTAAGATCGAAAATGAGTACCTATTAGATGTGTTTCAATGAGAAATCAAAGGAAAAGAATGAATAGTGTGAAAGCCATCGATATAAAATTGGAAGCTGAAAAAATAAGTAAGAACGAGATAGGTTCAGAATTAGTAACTTATGTTGATATGTCCACTCGGAAGTAATGAGCATGGCTAACATTATGATAGAAGGTTACCTTGTATGGAGTATAGGTTGGGAGTCAGTAAACACACTAGAAACTTGATGTTTGATGCATTCTATTAGGTAATTGATGAAGAAGAACTTGCTTTAAAAGATTACTATTGACATTGAATTTTAGTTTGATGAAATTTCATCCTTATATCTTTGAATTCTACTCACATGTATAGGATTGCACAAGATATTATTTTCTTTAAAAGATTTGAAAATTGAATGCTTAAAACATTTATTCTTCGCATATTTTGCTCGAGACTAGCAAAATGGTGGTTGGGGGTGTGTTAAGACTCAAATATTGCATATTTAACCCTTCAATTACGTTTGCTTTCTTGGCATTTAATTAATAATTTGATTTAATTATATACATTTTTGTCATGCGAGGTGATTCAGAAGCTTATAATGAATATGCAATTAAAAGGATGGATTTAAAGCTTAAAAGAAGATAATGAAGAATTGAAGATTTAAAAGTCATTAATGAAGAATTCATATGCCAAATATCCAAGGAAACTAAGTGAGGAATGAAGAGAATCGAAGGTTTGAAGTGAAGAAAACAAATTTTGAAAATTGGCCAGAAAAATGATATTCTGAAACTTTGAGTTTAAAATAGAAATTTCTAAAATAATTTCTAAAATAAACTTTGATGTCATCGAACTTACTTCAATGACATCGATAATTTATGAATTTCAGGCTCAACTCGCTGGACAGTTCTGGACGATTTTTAATGACATCAAATCCAGTTCGAAGACTCAAAGGTCTTTCTTTAAATTTAATTTATTCAGTGTGTCAGGGTCATTAAATAGATTTGGGGTATATGATTTTCTTGGTGATCTAAAATTTAGATTGGCCTATATTAAAAATTCTCTTAATGGGTGTCAAAATGAACTTGATCTCAATTAACGGTCCACACTTAATGATCAAAGCCCAATTTTGGGAGAAATGTTTAGTTGGGATAGGCAAATGGTTGAACAAAAGTTGATGGTTAATTAATGGTGAAAAAAGGCCTAAATCTAAAATTTTACTTTTTTCACCAAAAGAAAAGCATTGGAGTCAAGGTGATTATCATTCATTGGTGTAGGATCATAGATCGAGGTCTAACTTTTGTATGATATCGTAGTCATATGAAGGAAAAGTGTGGTCTAAATTTAAGTTGCGATTGACGATATAATATGGGTCAATCAGAAGCTATAGGTTTAGGAAGAGTTGGGAAGCCTAAAATGGCTTACTTCACACCTAAGGAAAAGCCTACTAAGGTGGGGTCCTCACATTTTACACTGTGTCCATTTGATGGGCAATTTAAGTTATAAATATCCTACCACAACTACACACGAGATTTCCTCACTCTATGGACACCAAAATCAACGATTAGGGTGATGATTTGTTAATTGGGCTACTTTTATAATGATTTATGGGATGAAGTTTGACGTGTATGGTTAATTTATGATCATTAGGCATGGTATAAAATTTCACATGAAACGGATCATGAGAATTATGTGATCCAGAATTCAAGGGTACAGGTCAATGGCATTAAGTATTTACAATTTTGTCTTCTTTTATTTCTCTAACTTTCACTGTTCGTAACGTCAGACTACACCATCTAAATGCATTGAAATTTGACAAACATTCTTTATTTTTCATTCTCTTTCTATCAACCCATTTTGGGCCTTGATCGCTTATAAATGACCACGATGCCTTTTTAATGGACTATATCACCCCAAGCTCTAAATCAATGATGTCATATATCTAATAGAGAAGTTAGCTGGTAGTTGTGGCATATACCTTACAATCTTTGAATTGAACAACTCATTTTGATATTTAGGTAGCCCGTTTGGTAAATTAAAATATGATGGACGGTCAGATGACATGTTAAAAATAGGAAAACTTTATGGTTAGTACCATGATCATGTATATAGGTGGTTATACGGTCGGTTTTATAAACGGATGAACACAAGTAGGTTTTTGGAGTGATCAAGAGGTAGAATATGTATATCGTTAGATTCAAGTAACTTGTTTACATGTGTAAGTTTCTTAAATTGTAGTCCTGATGGTGTTAAGCATGTCCGTAAGTGGTGAACAAGATGAACAGATTAGCATCTCGATTCGATATGTGCACGAGCAGATGTAGAGATTGGTTAGTTAGTTTACCATGATCGGGTGGTCTAAACTCAAAGTGGACAGTCAGATATCTTGAGCTAGCGATGAATAGTTGATTGAACGATTGGTTATGATGAACAAGTAAGAATCTTGGATATATGATGATATTGTCTTAAAAATCAACGGTCGGATGACTTAATCTATGGATGATGATTATTCCATTGGTCAAATTCAGTTTGGAGGATAGATATATGTAACGCCCTGAAATTCGGGGGTCGAGTATAACTCAGCTCCCGAGTTCCAAAACATCACTTATGCAACATATTTAATGATGGATGTATGTTGACTGTATTAGTGCATAAAACATGGAATAGATTAAGCCAAAACACAGATATAATTCAGGGATAAGTGAATAAAGTAAGCGGAAGACTTATAGAAAAATATGTGTACAAGTGTAAATCCCTGAAGTACATATACAAGCCAGGTCGTATGAAAGTGTTATTTAACAAAATTATAAGTATCAAGTTACATCATTTAAATTCCCAAAAATAATCCCAGCATCCCGCGCATCAGACCAAGGCTCGCTAGAACCCGTCTAAAAACTGCATATAAGAGAAGGCAGCCTCATCATCATCCATCTCCCACTCTGCCTCAGAAGTCGCATCAACATCTGCAACATCAGAACCTAAGACAGAGTCTGGTGGGTGTTTAACACCGCCCCAGAAATGTGGGAGTGAGTGATCAACTCAGCGGAACAATAAGGCACTGGTTAACATGTTATCAGTACAATCAAACAATAATGATAAAGCAGAACAATTAAATAAATCCTAAGTACTCTTGTTAATGCAAGGATGTATGCAATATGATGCGTGCCCTCATGCGTACACCCTCAGCGTCTTCATCTTACGTTACGCATGACACCACCTCAAAGTGCGCCACATCTACAAAGCACATGCAAATGCGGTGCATGGATATGATTACCAAGTTGTTATTAGTCCATTTCATACAATAGGATTGGGAAGCTAAGATACCTTCCTCATGTCACCATCCAAATAGTGATCCATTCTAGGGTCGTCAATCCTAGACATCTCATACGATCATATATTTGAGGTCTTAGCAAAGGGCTCGTCACCAATCAATACACGCCTTTCACACCTTTACTACCACAGTTCGGCTCGTCACCTCATTGCGGTATCCAGGTATATTCGAGGTCACTACAAAGGGCTCGTCACCAATTAATGTAGGCCGACAGCACGAATATAGTGTCCCATACCACCATAATCGGCTCACGAGTTTAGTTGTTCACTAGTCACTACGGGGAGGCTCGTCACCCCAGCGTAGGCCGACAGCTCGACCACGGTGTCCCATACCACCATGTCCGGCTCATGAGTCTTAGCGGATCAAGGTACCATGGTTATTAGGATTTCACTAGTAAGTTCGGTACCCTAGATTCAAGTAGTAGCGTTCATACATGGTGAACATACATCAGACAATCGGGTTACTTGACGAACTCGACTAGCACGAGTGCACGTTGAATTGAGCGACATAGAGTGCGCAAACACTCCGCGTGGCCAAACCACTGCCGACAACTCTAATACGGCTCGGGTTCCTCTCATACGTCCTACGTGGCGAAAGCAATCTCAACCACGAACATAGGGTCGATTACCGATTTCCTGGACTAATGCATAGTCCCACACACCTTACACTACACAGATATTCATGTTGAATGTAAAACAGTAATGGAACAACAACTTAAATCATGGTACATATGCATCTGAGGAATATCAACTTAACATAAATGTAAGCACAAGTAATGCTTGAATTTAAATAACATGGAATGTAACTTGCATAAAGGAAATCATGCGCATCAATGGGAGTGTTAAGAATCACTTCTCAACGCCCGCAATTAGTGTAATAAGTTACACTTTAGATCATTCATGCATTTCTACAAACACTTAGCATACACGATACAACATACATGACGTATGTTGGAATACATGCATTTGGACAATTCCTTTTACCAAGGAGTTGTCACACATACATCTAACATACATACATGACAAATAATCATGGCAAACATAAGTGCATATTTTATACATATACGGTACTTTATACATACACATAGAATACACAAATCTCAATATAACACATGCATATCAGGAAAGCAATGTAAACACAACATTTGGCATGTGAAATCTCATCCATAACAAGAATAAATCACTAACTGGCATTGAAAGCCTTGAAAACCATAACCTATACACTTAAAGTCCGCACCTTAAGCAAGGAAAGAAACACCGAACTGATTTAGACGAGTTGTCTTCGTCAACGGCGATAGAATACCCTAAAACAAGGATAGAAATGAGATACAACAACACCAAGACTAATCTAAGCTCTAACACAGGTTAGGGTTAGGTTAACTTATCCCAAAATGAACTCAGAACCGTCAGAATAACGATTCAAAGTGAAGGTTCAAAGATGAAGAAGAACAAGAAAGAATCCCAGATGATTCACCAACTTATCTCTCTCACTTTCTCTCTCTTTTCCACTCTCTTTCCAAGCTAGGGTTAGAGAAAATTCGTATGGAAAAGAGGGCTAGGGTTTAAGGACTATAAATAGGCCTCAAATTGATGAAAATAACCCCAGGGTCAAGGTATACTTAAAGTATAACCAAAACCTGCCTCTTACGATCCAACGAAGCACTTCTGGTGGGCCTAATACCACGAAAGGTCGGACTTAAGCTCACTGACCATGGATCTAGGTCAAGTTGAGTTTTCATACCGATCAGCTCTTCAGATCAGCCGTGGCGGACCACACTCAATTCAACGGTCACGGAATCTCGATCAGGTCCACAAGCATAAGGATATGCCTGGGCCACCTTCCCTGATCAGATGGTGAAATTGGGTCAGAATCCAACGGTCAGATAGCTTAAAATCGTCACACAAGCGACACGACTCAGATTTCATAAAAACTTATTAAATATCCAACCGTTCTCATACTCTTCACTCTGAACCCAAACAAATCGACCTAGAACATTAGATGGACTTGATTTTCGAGGTGATGGTCAAGCCCAACAATGTGACCGCAACAGCCTAAGATCATCGCTATCAGACTTTCGACGCGCGGTCCAGGTCCGATCCAGATCTTCCAAAAATTCTCCAGAACAACTGGATTTAGCGATGGATCCTAGATTTCAAAGTAACGTAGCGCTAACTAATCTACAAGTTTTGAGCCATGCAGATATAATTTAAAGTGATTGATGCGAATTTCACAAGCAATCGAGTATAGCGCTAATTACCCCAAAAACAACTACTTAAGGAAAGATTAGCACAAAAATTCCAAGGTCGTTACAATATAAGGTTAGGATAGGCTAAATTGGTGACATATACATGTATATGCTAAATTAAATTTCATGGTGACACTTGAGAACTTTCAATACTCGGGTATAAAATAGTTCGGGGTGTTACAATATACCCCCTATAACAAAATTTTGTCCCCAAAATTTAATTATTTCTATCATTTATGTTGGTTTTTCATGTTTAAGTTTCCACTGTATTCCTTATGAGGTAGATATATATATGTCTAGGTGTGTGTGTGTGTGTGTGTATAATTGACTACATGAAATTGGGATGCTACAATATACCCCCTTAAATGAAAATCTCGACCCCGATATTTATACATGTATAATCATTTTATTTATTTATGTATTTAATTTTATAGCATTTCACACATTAGTTCCCCCACTATCTATAGTAAATTATTATTTTTTTCGATTCTTCGTGTTTCGAAGCAACCCGGAAAAAACGATTATAGTATGGCGAATCCTAATACACTAAAAACTTGCCTGGCTAGGGCGGTAAGTTATTTGGTATCATTTATTACGGGTAAGTCTTGAACTTCTGCTTAATCAGGGCATTGAGTTCATTGATAAGCACTTGAGATTTGGTATTTGGATCAAACCACCTATAACTTGCTTGAATATGGTTCCGTAGTTTCGTGGTCCCGTTCGTTCTATATCCTTAATGAATATTATGTATATATTTTTTATCCACCATAAAAGTAACTTATGTTTCAAAAAAGAATAAGCTCAAATGGCCCATCACTTGTTGAACCTAAGCTTTAGTGTTATCATTTATATGTATAGTTGTAAATTCCCAAAATTGTTTTATATTGACAGCCTATCACTCACAGAATTTTAATTTTTAAAACATATATTTGATTTATCTAAAATTTTAAACATAAGTCCCTAACTTATTCCCAAGACTCCAAAACAATTTTTGAAGTAAGATTCTACAATTTGGTGAGTCTTTCACCCCTATAAGCTGCAAAAAGACTTGTTATCCAGCAATATTTTTTACCAAACTTTGACACTATTGGATTTTTATAGAATTTTGGATAGATCCAATAAGGCTGAAATTTTATAGAGAGGTTTATGGAGACCTATTTGAGATACAGAAAAGTTTTAATTTTTTTTGATAAATCTACCTACTGAGATCAGCGGAAGTTTCCTAATGTATCAGTTTTCACCAAAATGATAAATAAACTAAAGAAAATAGGAAAATATCCAATTTTGGTTTGAGAAACTTATTTTTCTTAATTTTGAATCCATTTAAGGATGGACTTTAATTCATAACAAGTTTATTTGGGATTTTGAGAAATTTTTTTTTTCTAAAGGTACCTAGATTCATAGTCTTTAAATTCCACATCTAACTTAATATTTCCAATGGGGAACATGAATATGAGTTTCTAATTCCTCAACTTCCTATTTCCTTTAAGAATTCAATTAAGTATATGTATCTAATTCATAATCCTATCATAGTCGTGTAAAGCTTATGATGGTCCATTCTCTCAGGCCCAGTTAATCTCATTTTCATGCTCTGATATTAACTGTAACATATTGAATTTTCACGGCCCGAGTACATACTCGTGCCTGAGAATTCTGAGTGTTAATAATATAAAAATTGGATGATTCAAAATCATACCTTGTTTATATGTATACATATATATGCATATATATATATATAGATAAATCACATCTAATTACATTCACGAAGGTAACCATTCATAATAATAAAATCGACTATATTTATTATTCCATTAGAATAAAAAACATACAAATAATTCTTTAATGCCCTCTCAATGAGAGTTTATTACATTATCAAAGTTTGCAGTGAAAAATAAATAAAACAATTTCAGGTGTTATCCTTCTTTTCTTTTCGAAAGAATCTTTCATAGAATGATTATCGGTCGTATCATCAACCTATAATTCACCTGCAATATTTGTATAGTTGGAGAGGGTCAATGCCCTACTCATAGTGATGGTTATTCATAAGAATAATGTAAGGGTTCTGATATGTCTCATACTCCACTACGAGCAGTATCAGTATGCGCGACCAATTATATATATGAATGCATGCCTAGCAAAGTGTGTGTAGTTCATCATACATAGTGATCATCACAATGTGGAATATAATTCATAGAAAACCTAGCTCGCCCCGCATTCTCACACTACGAAGATTCGTTAGCATGTCTAATGTTTTCGTGAATTTATGCGAACATCTCAAGGCGATATAATAACTCAATTAGAAGATTTACGTGACACAATTTGTTCATAGACCGACTATTTGCGACATCCAATCTCGAGAAGTGATGTAATATGCATGGTGATTTACTTATATCGATATCGTGGATTTATACAAACATCTCAAGCTAACACAATAACGCGATTGGAAGATTTACGTGACACGATTTGTTCATGAAGTGACTATTTGCGACATTCAATCCCGAGAAATGACGTAACACGCATGACAGTTTACTTACATCGATTGTGCACCACTACCCAACCCATGGGATTACGTGCTGACCAAGAAGTCAATACCCGAAACACATTACATCCACGATAATATATATGAACCATTATATATGAGGCCTATAACACATCACTTGCATCAATAGAGAAATAAGCCAAACCATGAAGGTTTTTAAATTCCAAGACACATGCCCAATCCATAAAGGAAGGTAGCGCATGGCTAACCTAATAAAGGAGAGAAGTAGCATTGAGTTATTTCAATAAAAGAGAAGAGTAGTAAATAGGTTAACTTAATAAGAATAAGGGGAGAGGAGTAAAAGGCTAACTCAATATAGAGAGGAAGCATGTGTCGCTCTCAAAATTGGCAAAGGGAAAGACTTGTATCCATCATCCCCACATAAATTCATAAAAATCACGCATAATTAAAATCATACCTTAACCATAATTCCCAAAATGATAAATAATTGATAACGGTCCATCAGTCAATTGCATGAAAAATCACAGAAATATGAAAGTATGCAAAAATAAGATAAATCATATCAACTCAAATTAGTGTAATATTAAAGGAATCTCCCACCTTAGTCTTAGATCTAAACCCTAGGTAGATCTCAATGTAGGAAAGCTTCTACATGAATCACGACATCGCTTGTGCAAGAAGAAGACACCGCATGTGTGGAGAAGGAAAAGGGATGGGCGTCTAGGCTTCGACATTTTTCTCTCTCTTTCTCTCTCTCTCTCTTCCTTGGACATTTGGAAAGGGCGTGGGTTGTGAGTGGAGGAGGGGACGTACACCCCTTTTATAAAAGGAGCGTGCATGTGAGAGGCGTGTCTTTCACATCCCACTTAGATTGGATCTTTCCAATTTAACCTTTTCTGGCGATCTTTATTAAATCTAAATATGTATGATATTGTAGTCATATGAAGCCAAAGTGTGGTCCAAATTTAAGTTGCGAATGACGGTGTAATGTGGGTCAATTAGAAGCTTTAGGTTTAGGAAGAATTGGTAAACTTAAGGGGCTGATTTGTTAATTGGGCCACTTTTACAATCATCGAAGGGCTGAAGTTTGATGTGAATGGTTGATTTATAACCAATAGGCATGGTATACAATTTTACATGAAACGAATCATAAGAACTATGTGATATAGAATTCAAGAGTGCAGGTTAATGACATTAAGTATTTACTATTTTACCATCTTCTGTAATGTCGGACTACACCATTCAAATGCATTAAAATTTGACAGACATTCTTTATTTTTCATTCTTTTTCCATCGCCCCATTTTGGGCCTTGATCGCTTACAGATGACCAAGATGCCTTTTTAATGGGCTATATCGTCCCAAGGTCTAAATCAATGCTTTCATATATCTAATAGAGAAGTCAGCTAGTGGTTGTATTATATACCTTATGATCTTTGAACTGAATAGTTCATTTTGATATTTAGGTTTGGTGGATCCAAATATGATGAACGGTTAGATGATATATTAAAAATAGTAAACTTGATGGTTAGTACTAGGATGAAGTATGTAAGTGGTTGTATGGTCGGTTTTGTAAACGGATGAACATAAGTAGGTTTTTGGAGTGATCAAGAGGTAAAACATGTATACCATTAAATTCAAGTGACTTGTTCACATGTGTAAGTTCCTTAAATTGTAGTCTTAATGGTGGGTTAAGCATATTCATAGGTGGTGAACAAGATCAACAGATTAACATCTCGATTCAATACATGTACGAGCGGATGTAGATATTAGGTAGTTAGTTTACCATGATCGTGTTGTCCAAACTCAAAAGTGGATGGTCAGATATCTTTAGCTAGCAAAGAATAGTTGATTGAACAGTTGGTTATGATGAACAAGTGAGAATACTTGGATATATAATGATCTTGTCTTAAAAATCAACGGTCAGATGACTTGATCTATGGATGAAGATTATTTCCAATAGTCAAATTCAATTTAGAGGATAAATATAAGGTTAGGATATGCTAAATTGGTGACATACACATGTATATACTAAATTAAATTTCATGGTGACACTTGAGAACTTTTAATACTCGGGGATTGAAAAGTTTGGGGTGTTATAACCTACCCACCCTTAAACAAAATTTCATCTATGAAATTTAATTATTTCTATCATTTATATTAATTCTTTATGTTTAAGTTTTCACTGTATTCCTTATGAGATAGATATATATGTCTAGGTGTGCGTATAATTGGCTACATGAAATCGAGACGCTACATCTATTACTGGCTCACGAGAAATGGTGGCGCTCGCAAATGGTATTATATTTCAAAGGTTAGTGTCTTCTTAGGTGGCATAATTTTCATCGAAGGAGGTTAGATTATGATTTAGTAAGTTTATAAAATAAAATTTGAATATTTAAATTGTAATTATAATGAATTTCAGTAAAAGGATTCCACTTAGTTAATTTGGTAAAGTTCAAACTAAACAGGGTAGATCGTTGTCACTGGCTACTATTCTAATTAGTAGTTTACGTACTTATAAATTTCAGTTTTTGCCCAAAAAAATTTGGGTATTTATTCGTAAGTCTATAACATCTTGGTAAAATTTTAGCTAAATATTCCAACCACAAAAACTTTTAAAATTCCTGTAGTTAGACCTGTCCAAAATTTGATGAATTCTCATCATCCGGTACTTACTTCTCGAATCAGCATAGTGACTATAAGATTCAAAATTTTTAATTACTTTTATTTTAATTTAAACTTGTCTATCTTCGATCAAGCGTTAGAATTACCTCAATCGGAGTAGTACTTTTATAATTACAAATTTTATAAGTTGGATGATTCCAGTTGTCCATTATTGTTTAGCAGAATTTTGTGGATTAAATATCCTTAAAATTTATTTTGGTTCACACTAACCCATCTTAATCTAAATTGTATTCGAATTAGAGTGCAGGGAATCTAATTTTTATTTCTACATTCTAGAAAATTTAATAGAGAACTTAGTTTTGGGTCTCTATGTTCATCATTCCATACATCAATCAATAGGGAAATCCTGATGAAATGTTTCTAATTTCAAGGGTCTACAAATTATGAAATTTAATGGGGTACATAACCTATAGGTCACTCCAGGTTTTAGAGAAAGCCTCTCTCCAATACTATTCTATTACACCCCATAAATCGAATACAGAGTGTGCACCCTCGGACTTGTATACTAAGTGTATTTATAGCAATGAGTCACTTCGTCTGACTAGAGGCCAAGAATTTTTTTATATTCTATGTTTTCATACCATCAATTATTTACATACATCAACCAATAAATAAACATGTAGTTCAAATGTTTATACCATTCAGATAAACAACTAATTATTGTACTACAACCTACCTATTTAGGGCTTTATTTAATTGCTAGTCAATTAGTAAATGCAAAACGTATAAAAGTCTGAATCTTCCAACTAAAATAAATTCCAAAGTATAAACAAGTAATATAGTATCGGCTCCATTCTAACAAGGTACTGATTTAATGTATCCAGTTCCTCTTCCTCAAGATAAGGCCACTGCCCATGTAAATCATCTACTGGTTCATTTTCCTACCCTAAAACTTGAGAAGGTGTTCCATATTCACTAAATCTGCACATTTTTTGTAAGACCTCGTTTATTCCATACCATTTTCTATGCCTAAGTGCACAATGATCAATGTTGTTGGTGAGACCTAAACTAGCTCTGCATAGTGCACACCCGACTGACCGAAACCCCAAGGCCTCAAAACCTATTTCATTTCGATTATCCCATCACCACGATCGCGGAGGTACCACCTGTGCATCTATACGACGCTCCGTTAGTGAGATATGCCGCGAAGAATCGTTGGTGTATCATGTGCGCATGACGCCATATATTCCATTCCACACATGCGCATAACACATGCTATACACACATGCACCATGCCACACATGGGTGAGAGAATCTCTGATGTGTGTAATGTCACACACCCATACCACCCCTCTCTCATGTGTATTCAAAGTCAACCCTTCTCCATACAACACCTTATGCATGATGTCATCATGTCATGCCACCCCATATCTCATTTAATCCACCATTAAGTCTTAATAATGCATTACTTGCCATAATCCTTGCCTAAGCTAATCATAACCACATTAATCTAACACAACCACAATTTTAGCTAATTCTCTACAAATACCCCTTCGACCCTCAACATTTTCACCATTTTCCTACCATAAGAGAAAGAGAGAGAGGAATGATCTTGGTGGGCCATCAATCCCATCCCTTCCACCATCTCAACCATCCATATAATCCATCAAGGTGAGTACACCCCCTTCACTTATGTTATTGGTCTGTTTCCTATTTGAAATTGATGATGATTATGATATAGGACCCACTGATAATGAGCTCCATTGTAATGATGCTTGCCATCTAACCCATTGGCTATTGCCCCACCATGATGATCACCAGCATTCCAACCTATCTTTGAGGTCACAAATACCTAGATGAGGAGAAAACATAGATATCAACCTGATCAGTAATCATGGCCCTACCGTGGGCCCATTGTAATGTTTGTATGCCATCCAAACCGTCCAAGTGTGGCCCATTGGGCTGGGTAAACTCACACACACCCATGTACACACATGCACACAAAAATATCAAAAATAAATAAGGGTGGACATTATTGCTACTAGTGCAGTGTCCCAGCTTGCTTACAAGGGGCAGGCCTGTGGGACCCCAACCCCCCCCCCCCCCCATGATGTATGTAGTTGATCCACACCGTCCATCCAATTTCCCAGCTCATTTTATGCCTTTAGCCAAAAAACGAAGCAATCCAAATCTCTAGTAGCCCACACCATTAACAATTATTTTTAACAGTGATATTTACTATTAAATCTATTAGGGCCCACTGTGATGATTTTGTATGCCTAACCATACCGAATATTGGGCTCATTGGACCTGTCATGAGCCAGAGAACCCTTTAGATGGAATGGATCGTCCTGATGTGAGCCCCACCTATGAAAAACCATCAAAATATATAATATAAAAAATAAGCAAAGGGTTGGATGCCCCTTATTATCACCATCCAGAGGATGGTGCAGCAAGTAGGATCCTGCTGCTTGGAATAGGCAGGGATGGTGGGTCCCACCACAGGCCCCACTATGATGTATGTCGAGCATCAACACCATGCATTTGATGGGTCCCCTTTAAATAATGGGTTACCCCATAAATCAGCCGTACATGGAACTCAGGTGGCCCACACGATCTAAAAATCATGTGGAGATGTGGCTAAAACATATAAAAGCACTTGTTGGTGTCCACCTGAAATCCGGATGCATCTGAAACTTGGAATGACCCCTTAACCAAGTGGGACACATGCAATGGATGGACTGGATCTCTCAACTGGCCCACCTTGATGAGTAATAAAATAAAATAAAAATAAAATAGAAAAGAAAGGAGTATGGAGAAGGTGACGTCCTCCATGGACGTTGTACATCCAGAGAGGGAGGTCCCTGTCCACTTGTGGGGTAAAGTTTTGTGGAGCCGATCATGGCCACACCATGATGTATGTGCTAAATCCACACCGTTCATCCATCTTACCATCCCCATCCATTACATGGTATCAAAAATCAGGTCCATTAGAAGCTCATGTAGGCTATACCACTTGGACAGTGGGGATTGCACACAAATGTCAAGATTTTTCTAAGGCCCAGCTTGATGATGAAAAGTATATATGGGCCATTCATCCACTCCTTCAGACCATTTTAAGACGTGATTAAAAGAATGAGGCAGATCCATGCCTTAGGTGGGCCACACCATACGAAATAGTGGAGATTGATCCCTACCATTGACTCCCCTTCCTAAGTCTGTAGTAATGTTTATTTGCCATAGTTCTTGTGATAGCCAAGAATCATAAAAATTATTATTATATATTAAAAAAATACTAAGGGTTACGCCACCGTGATGTATGTCATGTTCATACCATTAATCTGGTGGGTCCCATATCTGGGATTACCATGATGTATGGATTTCATTTACCTCCTCTATTTGGCAAGTTATTCTAATCTCAAGTGAGATCCACCACCATGAGATCATGCGTTGTGTTGTTGTTATAAATTGTGCATCATTGAGTTTCGACCCGTAGTTAAGTAGTTATCTAATGTGTAAACAACCCATGACCATGTGGAATTGTGATTGGAGTGTGGCCCTAAATCATTGATTCGTGTTCAACTTTTGGAACATTTTCGATTATAACTTGTGTGTGAATAATGTCTGTGTGAGGGTGTGATGGAGTGGTTGGGTATGAACAATGCAATGTAGTGAGTTGGGGCTGACCCCTTGATCATGAGGTCATTTCGCGTAAGTATGGTCACTTAACCATGTACAAAGGTGGTGTATATGTAGCCATCCAACATACGATTGTGAAATACACACAAGGCTACCTAACCATGTGAAATCAAGTGGCAATGGTGGCCATTTAACAATGTGGGTTTGTGCTTATCAACATAGACATCGCCACTTGAATCATGTATGGCCAAGTTGTACATTAGACTGAGTGTGATGTAGGGTTATGTTACCCAAGCTAATGCTATCAAGGTCTTGGATTCTATGCGATGTGCTCTCTAAACTGTAAATGGTATGATGAAATGTATCCCTTGACCCTTAACCATGTGACACCGAATATGAGTCATTAACTATGTGACGTGTGAAGTGATTGTAGTATAAGACTTAGTGTAGCCATGAATGGTGGGTATGATTGTGATTGTTTAATTATGTTTGGATATTTTGAAATGTGGACACTAGACCATGATAGTAATCGTATATATAGTAATCTATATGAAATTGTGGTACTGGCTGCCTGACCATGAGAAAGTTTAATGAAGTGGTTGCCCCATTATGCGAGCTATGGTGTAGTAAAAATAAGTAACCATCTAACCTTAAATCATTTATTGTGGCAAGTAGAGTGACATTTGTGTGGCCACTCAACCATATGGACTTCTAATAGTGGAGTGGCCACAGGACCATGTGGGCATATGAGAATTGTATAGTCACTCCAGACTCGTGGACTATGTTGATGATGTAATCTCTTGGGTATGTGAACTTAGGACGTGTATCAGATTGATTGTTGAACCCATCTTATTAATAATATTGGGCTTGATTTGTGGACTCCACTAATATGTTCACAATGGCATTAGAGTGGTGGGCCTATTAACCCTAAAGCCCACCTTGAGTGGACGCCTTGTGGGCCCATTAGCGGTAAACCTATCTGGCGCATATGTTACTTCCTCTTACTAAGAATGTAAGACTCCATGAAAAGTGCATATTGGGCCTATGTTTGGGCTTCTTGGTAAGTACATGAGACTCCTTGTGATGTATGTATGCCAAGTCTCATTTGGGCCTTGTGAATGAATTATGATTAAGTCCTCAAATGAATCGTTTGTGGTAATCAGATGGACCACCCAACAAGCTAAAAGAATCGGATGTAGCAACTCACTAACCAGCCCATTCAAGTGTGGCAATGAAGTGGGACTTAGTCCACTTGAAATGATAGATATACATGTTGAGGCGTTGGATTAAAATCTAATTATGCATGTGATGATGGCACATGTGCAGTGATTGTGTAATGTGATACTTGTGGTGATGATAATGCGTGTATGGTTAGATGTGATGATTATATTGTATGGTAATGCTAATTTATGTTTATACACTTGGATGGTGTTCAATTGGACGTAAGGATCAAGTGGACCATCGTATGTATTACCTCGAGTCATAGATAGTGCACCTAGTGCCATATAATGATGTGACACTTAGGTACCCACTTCCTACGGAACTGATGAGGTGAACCACTTAACTTTTAACCATGAATGAGTATGTTGGTGATACAAACTAGCTTTCGAATAGCTATGGATCTTTACATGCAGAATTGAGACATATTATGGTATGTGTGCATCAATTGCATGTGTTTGATATACAACTTGTTTTGCTACCACTGTATGAAGTTTCGGCCATGCGATTGGTGCCGAGTGATGGATTGATCCTAGGTGTGCTATTGTGTTGTTGGTGCACACTTGTGATGTGGAAGTGTGGACACTCGCGTTGCCCGATGATCATGAAGGAGAGTGCACATTTTACCACTATTTTGCAATGTTGGTACCATGATAATTTTGACTGGTCTTATGATATTTGTGCATATTGCATCTACACGCACATATACATGTACATGCATCATGGATGAGGAGTGCATGGTGGTCATAGTTTGATCATGCGGAGATCATATGCATGTGGTAGAGGATGTTGGTGCGGGGTGCACATGATGGAGTATTTGGTAGAGGATGTTGGTGCAGGCTACACATGATGGAGTATGTGGTAGAGGATGTTCGTGAGGGGGGCACATGATGGAGTATGTGCAGATGTTATCTGGTCAAGAGACCGAGGGCTTAGTCCCTGGGTTGAAGTCCCTAAGCAAATATATCGGGCATGGTCCCTAGGTTGAAGTCCCTAAAGCTCACTTGATGCTACGTTATAATTTATGTTTATGCCGATGCTGATATTACATGTATATCCTTTCCACGATGAGCATGGATTGCAGATCAGATGTGGTTGGCAGAGGAGCCTGATTGGTATTATTAGGGTTGCCTCGTATGCATATGTTGTCACGCCCAAAACTCAGGAACCAGGCTCACAAAATTTCCGATCACCGAATCCAGTGCCGACAGCCTCTGTAGTACCCCATTCTCCGCTCTTAGCGATTATATGCTGGATTACAATCATGGGATCCTACAAGGAGGATTTTTCAGTTTAAAATTTCTTTTTGTAAATGAGCATAACCACAAGTGTACCCAAATCACAAGAGCAACATCTTTGTCACATATCCACTAATATGAATAGTTGATTACAATGTTGAAAGGGAAATAAAATCTCCACAAAGCTCGACCACATGCTCCTACTTCAACGCTACTACAACCTAACATCACCTGCACACAACGGTCATGCATAAGCTTATTAAGAAGCTCAGAGGGTGGTGCGTGTGTGCGCAATGCATATGCCAAGCAAATAACTATCAAAGTAAGGAGAAATACTGGCCAGTCCATGAATGATGTCAGCCATACCAAAGCTATGCAATGTAATACCTAATAAGCCAAATGTTATATGTTGATGATGCAATGCAATATGAAAATCCTGACAAGTCCATAAATATAATTAGTCATGTCCAGGTTCTGTGATGCAAAAAAATGATAAAGCTAGTGTATGTAGTCGGGATGATAGTACGTGGTATCGCACGCTATGGGGTTCATCACAAGGGGGCTACTATCCAAACTTGTCCCATACTTGAATTTAGATAGCTAGACTCAACATGGTAAACTCTTGATCTCAGGTTAGTTGCGCACCTAACCAAAATCATGGCCATTACGAAGGTACACATAATGATTTAGTTGCGCACCACTAGCCCGAGTGGATAGTGAATGAATGAATGAATGAGTCAAATGTTGAACGTGCAACCCCATACTCAGTACATCCACATTTTAGTACAACTCATCTACGAGATATCACCGGGGTCTAGTACACTCCACACTAGTTGGCGCCTCACTTGCCGTACAACCAAGTGAGTGGAAAAGACCTCACTACTAGCCTGACCAGTACTCTACCAATACCTACCCGGCTCCTCGATAGCGGACCCATTTACAAGCTGGTTAAACTCAGCCTAGCTTACAGCCCCCTACCCTCGGGCAGATAAGGCGACACCCCCTTCCAAATGACCACGATCAGTGAGAGACGCCGCTTACTGGTATTCAGCACTCAAGCACTATATTATCCACCCGATCTCGATGTTGGAGCATCCTCTGGTACTAAGAGGGTTTAGAGACTTTCACCCATGGACATATTAAAGCGCATATGCTAAAGCCAAACATTTTCGGTATCCCATCTGGTCATCCACGATATGCATGTGGAGACCATAGCCCTAATGTCACTAGGGCGTAAAGTGATCATGTCACATAAAATGTGAGATGCATCAATTATATTATCCAGTCATGCATCAAACTTGCGCATACCATGCGATCATGTGGGGCAACTCCGTCTCACAAGGAGTCCCCTAATTGCCTCAGCCCAATGGCTATGATCAATCATTCCTCACAACATACATACAAATGATGCGTATGGGCATATGCCATGATGTTATATTAAGCATGTTCTCAGATATATATAGCAGACAACAATAGATCATAATTGTCCTTAATCGGTATATCACATATAAAGAGTATGAGCTAAAAGACATGCCCCTTCTACATCTATAGGAGTCCAGGTGGTATGTCCTATGTTACACTAACATTAGCCTCCCAAGGTACTAATATATCATATATCCCAAGACGAGGTCCACTAAAAGGATGGTGGATCTAACCCATACATTAAGGTAGTCTCCACACAGTGGATATACCAAATCTGGTATCACATATTCTTCCATCTACGGCAAGAGGTGAGATGTACTCTCCTACAAACAGTGGATGGTCTAGATGACGTACTTACACCAATGGTGGGCCTCATGGGGTGAGTCAAGTGAGCATATATAAGATGAGTTAAGAGGATGAGCCTAGGTACATCAAGTTGGCTTCCTCTCCCTCTCTTTCATGTAATAATTGGGCTTTCCTATGAGGCTCGATATGAATACAAGGTGGACTTTGGTGGGGTGTCCATACATCTAGGACTATGTGTCCTTCCATGTGGATTGGGTAGCCTCCTTGACATCTAAGTGGGCCTTGTGTATGATCACTATTCTTGGGTAAGTACAAGTATTTAGATGGGCCACATTTCCTATGGAAGGCCGGGTATAAATACAAGGTAGCTCCAGGGTTTAGATAACTCTACAAGGTATGGTGGAAATCATTATCGTCAATGGGTGTTCAACAATTTGGGATAGCCCAATCATGGTGGGGTCTAAACCTGGGTCTAAAACTTACCACACAGGTGGGACCTTGCCCATAACTAACTAAAAGAAGGGGGAATGGGAAATGGGTTGTAAGACAATGGGCTTTAGGGTGATTTCCAATGGTGGGTATTTAACCACCACTATCTAATGGTGCGGTCCATTTGGGACTTAGATCTGACTCATGACGAGGCTCGAGACCCTTGCACTAATTTGAAAAATGGATGGACAACATGTATAGCACATACATCAAGGCATGCCTCATAAGGCTACCCCATGGTGGGATGTCCCAGCCCAGCTATTCCCTAGTGGGCATCCACCTTAGATTTGGATCTCATTCATCAACTCTAGTCCCCCACCCTTGTGTGGGCCCTGGGAAAGTCTAGTGGAGGATGTGGGGGCCCTACACATCATCAATGGGTCCCACAACAATGGGCAACGAGGATATACAATACATATAACATGGTGGGCTGCCTGCTTGACGTCCAGCCCACTAGCGGCTGGGCGTGCTGGGCATCCTACTGATGGATAGCCTGGGTAAAACACATATATACAGTGGGCCTCATACATCATCAATGGGCTTCACTGGCTGACGACCAACGTGGATACATAATAAATGAAATTGTGATAAAGACTGCTATAGTAGAAGTAGGAATAGGTCAAAGTGTCTTAGAGGGGGCTGAATGGGATTTTATAAAATTTTATGACAATTTAAAATCCTATTAACCTAATCTTGAACTAATGTGCAATTATCAAGATATACTCATTTTAACTCTACACGCTTCCAAGCCAAGTAGAGGATCCAATCATAAGACTACTCAATATTTAAATAAGATATGACACTTAGTCTATGATGAATGAACTATGTGAAAGTGTGTGGGATGTAAGTCTTATCAGTTCTAGATATTCATATTGTCATGCTTTCATGTGATCATTCAAAGTAAACATAATAAGAGAATATGAAAATATCAATCATAGACACAATCGTTTATAGTGGTTCAGCTATATGACTACTCCACTCCCGGGGGACGCACTCAACCCTTGAGTGTACCACATTTCACTAACGGAGGTTTCAATTTAGGTTTATCTTAAACCTTTACAACCTACACAAGGTTGACTCTAGGACCTATACAAGGTACCTAAACATGCCTATACAAGGCAAACATTTATGCCCTACACAAGAGCAAAGGTCATATATAAAGCACCTATGTTTTATGCTCTACACAAGAGCAAAGGATCCACACAAGGAACCTAGGTTTTATGCCCTACATAAGAGCAAAGGATCTACATAAGGAACATAGGTTTTATGCCTTACACAAGAGCAAAAGATCCACCCAAGGAACCTAGGTTTTATGCCCTACACAAGAGAAAAGGATCCACACAAGGAACCTAGGTTTTATGCCCTACACAAGAGCAAAGGATCCACACAAGGAACCTAGTTTAGACCACACAGGTCAAGGATCCACACAAGAACCCTAGTTTAGGCCACACAGGCCAAGGATCCACACAAGAACCCTAATTTAGGCCATGTTTCGACAAGAAATAAATGCATTCTATTTGAGAGATTATTTTATTCAAATGTAATAGAGAGGGTGTATAAAGGACAATCATCACATTTCTTCATGTTGAGTTCATTTATATCCTTTGATTTCCCTTGATTCTAAGATAGACTGCTTGAAATACAGAACTTAAAAGATACAGAAATTGAAAGAGTTTGGATATTGAATTTGAATATCAAATCCGACAGCATTTCGGCTTGTAATTCGATCATCTCATAAAGAGGAATATTGTGCAGATTCGATCATTCGTCTTTCCTTCTTGAGCTCATATTCTTGTACAAAAGGAGAGCTGAAGATTGCAAAAGCTAAGATAATCAGATTGACAATTTCAGCAGCATATTGGCTCTTGATCATTGATGGTTGTACAACAACACTGTTACGCGGACCCACGCAACAGCATGTTATTGCGTGGCCTGGCGCAAAACCCCCTTTCCTTCTTTCCTCTGATACCTTTTCTTCTCTGGAGCTCTAATCTTCTTAAAAAAATCTTCAACCCCCAAATGAGAGGGAGAGTGGGGTATTTATAGACCTCCACACGTGTAGACCCTTTAAATTCATGCCATAGGCCCACCTTTCATTGAATCCCGACCATCCACGTCAGCACACCCATGTCTTTACCTGAGCCTGTCTGTGCAACACTCCTCATCTCTTATGCGGGCCCATGCAAAACTATCATGTTGCGTGCCTTGGCGTAAATGTCTCAATCCACCACTTTCTTAAGCTTGCTCTTTTGAAAGGAAGGCTCTTTGTGCAAACCCGCACAACTGATACCTTCTGTGCAGGTTGGCATAAATACCAATAATTTTTACTTCATTCTGTTTTCTACTTTCATAACTTTCTAATTTAATCTTGATCCTTTATTTTTTACCTCAACAGATGCCCCCTTAATCCTTTTCTCTCATCCTCTACTTGATGAAGAAACAGGATCAAAATCCCCATTATTTGCTTCTTGCCGTCATTTACACGCACTCGCGCAAAGGTCAGTCGGGTCCTACAATTGGGTCCCGCTCCCTATAAATACCGGAAGCCCTTTTTCTTTCTCACCTTTTATTTTTTTCTACCAAAGCTCTATATGCTCGTTTTTCCCCCACACAACTTTTACGTTTGTGCACACCCGTGCAATAGATTTTTTGTTAGTGCAAGTCTTCTAGGCATAGCATTATACTGCAGAATTGAACTTGTTTGCGCGCACCCGTGCAAAGGCCCCCTTGAAAATTTTCAAAACTTATCTTTTTAAAACCTTTTGGTTTTAGAACAACCTTAATATTAATCTTCTTTCCACTATGGCCTGCATCAAGAGAACTTACCACCTCGTTGAACCTCCTACTGCACAACCTTCCCACCAGGATTTGCCAAACCCTTCACCTTCCTATGTTGCTGAACCCTCTCCATCTCCCGATCAACCACCAAGCAAGCGTTTCAAGATCACCAGCAGGCATCTCGCCTATATCAAGGAGCCTGTACTCCCCACCTTCGACTTCACAAAACGGATCTCTTCATTGCCCTCTCCCATCCATAGGGAAATATCAATGGGCGAGATTAAGCATCTACTGAGACATGGCCATGACTTTGATTGGGAAGAATGGCTGAAGACCACAACTCATTTGCCAACTATGAGTCAAACAACACCTGTCGAAGAGGACACTCCACCTCCGTCTAAGTCAAAGAAGCCTCGTCACAATAAGGTTAAGGAGTTTCAGGAAAAGATAAAAGAGCAAAACAAGAAGAGACTTTAGAATTCTTGGGAGGAAGTCTGAGTTATCGAAGGTATTATGAAATTTGATAAACCTCATAGATAGGGTATAATGATAATTCCGCTAAGCCTTCTTCGCCACTAGTCCATTCTCAATTGCGAGCTTTCAGATCAAATGAACGGTAAAAAAATAGCCTACACAGAATCCTAGTCATCAAGGGAACCAAGAATCTTGGAAGGGTTCTTATTAGCAAAGAAGCTAAGGCAGCAAATTGGCGATGTTCATCCTATGTCTTCCTTACTCCCTCTCATAATCCTCATGCCCTATTCCTGACTCATTTCTATGAAACACTCTAGCAGCGTTTCAGAGAACGTGAATTACTTTGGGGCAACGAAGAATTCAGGACCTGAGGCCTCTTAACACCCATGACTACTACTCTGACTAGGCGATAGCAATTCTGGCCAAGCATTCCAAGGTGCTAATTAAGATTGACCTATATAATGCAATAGAAGTCACTAGTATTTCTACAAGGAGACCTCTGTCTTAAAGGGCTTTCTTAATTATTGGTGTCCCACAACCAACTCCTTCCATTTTTCGGCGGGTGAAATGAGTATTACCCTTTGAGATCTTTATCGAATTGCTGGTCTCCCACTGACCAGAAAATTCTACGGTAAATTTGTTCCTACGAACGAAGAACTGGCGTTCATCTCTTCACCCCGCTGAGTGGCCTTGATTTCGAAAATGACCATAGAGATCTTTAGGTAAATGTCTAAGTTTCCCAATATTCACAAGATCTCACCATTGTAATGGCTTGCACATTTCACTAGGGCCCTTCGGTAATTTTTTCTCTTTCTCTTTTTTTTCTCCTAAAAACCAATTATTTACATTGTATCTTCATTTCCATACTTCTCACTATATGTTGCCTCTTTCTTTTTTTTCTCAGATTCAACATTTTTCATTTGCGAGAGTTGATAGATCTCTATGAGAAGATAACAGAGTGTCCAAAATATAGTCTCGATGGAGAGCTTTTATCTTTTCTCATCTATTGGTTGAGCGTGGTGGTCCTCCACAGCTCAAAATGGGCAGATGTCATTCATCCTACAGTGTTTGTCACTAGTGGTGCCATGACAAAAGCCAACAAGCATTCCCTAGCTACTCTGGTCTTATGCTTGATTTATAGGGCTCTTGGAGAGATAGCGTCTCACCTGAAGAGTCCTGCTGTTGGCGCTTCTTCCACTTATACTCCTTGGCACTATATCACAGGTTGGCTAGGTGTCTACTTTCCATGGACTTTTGATGCTTTGAAAAAGGCTTATATTCATCCTTCACATATTCTGTTATGGTTCTTTCAGAAGAGAAGTGTGGCTAGAAGATCATACGAATGGGTCGTCAACACGATCTCGGACACTAATAAAATTGATTTCTTCCTATTTTGCTTATATCGCTAAACAAAGGATACAGATAAAGTAGACATAGAATCACTTACTACAGGGGAAAGAGCTTTTTACCTCTCGATTCGATCCTGCAGCCTCCCATTAAGAGAGGGAGTAGAATTTTAGAGAGAGCCTTATTACCCAAGCTGATTCACTCGTTAGTTTGGTTTCGACCAAATTATTCCAGAGGACTACGAGTTGGCGACCAGAAGAATACGTAGTTACGGGACTGGCCCGTATAATTGGGTGATGATATGGAAGCAATTACTAGGCGGTCGAGTCAGGTCTACTTTTATCATTCCAAGTAGCAATCACATCACTCGTGATTCGTTTGGTCACATGAGATGGTAGGTGCATCAATCATATCTTGTTAATAAATGCTTACCTGTGACTGAGCCAATCTGGATTTCTCCATCGAAGCTTAAAGGCCACAAATTTAAAGGAGTAGGCTTTATGCTAGAGATGAGCCATGCACCCTTTCTCGGCCAACTTTGCAGGAAGATATCAATGGACAATCAAATTCATGAGCGAAAACCCACTAACACCCTAGAAGGATGGATAACTCATGGGATTGTTATGGACTTTGAAAAGGTCCCATGAAATCGCTTCGATAGAGTAGTTGAAAAGGTGATGGAAGTTCCTTCTCCTACTCAAGAGAATATTGCCGCATCTCAAGATAATCCAATTCCTACTCCTACCCCTCAACCCGTTCGCTCTAGTCCATCTTCCTCGATGACGAGGTCTCGATCGCGTTCTCAGGCTTCTCCTCCCTACATCAAGAAGAAATCATTTCTTCTGGCTCTCTAATTCTGGCCAGTAAGGACCCTCTACCAGGAAGCAGCAAAATTTCCCCTTATAAAGGGAAACAGGTCGTAATCAAAGAAGTAGGTGAAGAAGAACTAGAGGAGGAGAGTTCATACTCTTCATCTGAAGCTACTGATTTTGTTGAATACGATACTAAGGAGGATGATGAAATAATGATTTCGATGAAGGAGAGGTCAATATTGATATGAGAATGATGTCATTGTTGAAGATATGTCTACTGGCGGAGAACATCCTTCATCAATTCCTGAGGTTCGTCTTGACAGCGATATTCCTACAGAAATACCAACAACAATAAAGGAGGGTGATGATGAGCCTTTAGATTATGGAGAATATGGATATTCACCGAGTAAGAAATTTCTTGCAATTTTATCTTTTAACTTTTAGTTGTAATCATTATTTTGTCATTGTTATTATTTTTTTTATTCTAAGTACTCATGCTATTGATACTAGAACCAGTACTACTCATCCTAGAGATCTTCCTCCCATCGCACCATCACCCCCAACAAGAATCTCTTTGACTCCTTTAGTTGCACCAAAGGTGGTGTCTCGCGGGATCATCTTCCCAGTAAAGACCACTGACCTTCTAACTCCAACCACTAAGGATTCGAGCATGGAGGCTAGAGCCCCTTCCTTTGCTAATATGATAAGGTCTGGTCCTTCTTCCGTTAGAGAGACACAATCTCCCACTACTCAGATTCTGGCGGAAGGTATACTCACCCCTTTCCTTGTATTTCTATGTCTTTTGATTTTGTGGCCTTTATTACAACTCTCCTTTTTATTGTGTTACAGGAAATCCTCCTCAAAGTGGCACGGCCAGTTCTAGCTTTATTGCTACTATGTCAGATATGTTATCTTTCGAGAAGGTTCTTGCATACAAGCTAATACTAATGAGAAATTCTATGTCTACAGTTGTTCAGATGTTTAAAGATCCCAATCAATGGTCGGATCTAAATATTGCCATAGAGGTCTTGGACAATACTGCGAGGATGGCCCGGATCAATATTTCTTCTGTACGTGATTCCCTCTTAAGATTTCATAATTCGATCACCGCTTTAAAGTCGGCAAAGAATGTGGTTGTTGCATCGGAGATTCAATAGTACGGAAGACAGCTAGCATCTTCCAAAGAGAAAGCTTCCCAAATTGCTTCTATTGTCTCCAAGTATGATCAAGAACAGTTATCCTTCCAAGAGCAATTGAAAGCCACCACTAATGACAGAATAGCTATTCAAAACCAAATAGCTCTTCTAAAGAAAGAAAGTCTTCAGTTGGAGATGAAGGATTGGGAGGTGGAGTTGAACATCAAGAAGATTCAAGAAAAGATGCAAGTCAGCCTTCATTCTGCCGGTGCAGAGCAATCTGAATTGGCTAAAAATGAAGAACTAATTGCCTCTTTGGAAAGGAAGTTAGCCGGCATCCCAGATCATGCTAAGATTATTTTTGGAGCTAAATCAGAACATATTGCTACTCAAGTTCAGCTTAAGGAAGACTTGCATAGATATTTAGTAGCACTAGGCATGACAGAAGAATTATAAAAGACTTTATCCCGTTTTCTTTTTATAATCACATGTACTTTCCTTTAAGTTGCAAGATATATGAATACATTATGATGTTTTGAGGATAATTGCTCTTTTGAGTTTTCTTTTCTCCTCTTATTTCAGACATATATACTCGTGCGATAATTTGATCGATGCATTATGTTTTATCATAATTTATTATGATCGTTAGTAAGGAGTTTCCTATTTGATTTTTTTTTTGATGGGCGGAAGTAAGTTTCAATTTAGTTAGATAGCCACGCAATTTAAGCTCTTGAGTAGTGGAGAAACATAGTTTTTTAGACTCATAAGTAGTTGGAGTCGGGTCTCATGTGAAAGGTCTCTGTAACTCTTCTGAGTTTACTGGACTTATCACAGTCGGGGAGTTCAAAAGTTACAATCCATCAAAGGGGCCCAGTGAAGCTACTAGGGCTATGAACTCAGTGGGATTTACGTGCAGGATTGGCCGCAGTAACTCTCTAGAGTTCACGGGGCACACAAGGCTACCTTAGGGTACCAGATCCAAGGCTGCCAGTTCATCAATGAGTAGGCTAAGAACCCTTCCTCACGAGTTACTACTAAAATCAAGCCAGGAATCTGGGGGGTCTTATGCATGGTTGGCCCATCTATAGACAATGGCCAAAGAGCGCACACTGCAACCCACTTTTTCTTCATCTGCAAGGTCGGACTCATTCATAGGAGGGTAGTTTCATCCTTTCCCCATGACGTTGTCGGAAAGCTATACAGACAACATCGGTCTCACGCGTGACTGGCCGTTGAGGACTTTTTTGGCCTTTTAGGACTTTTAGTCACTGGCTCCGTCCGCTGCCCCCATGGGTATGCATATGATGGCCTATACGGGCCTTTTAGGGCCATTGGTTTCTCATTGCTACCCAAATTATATATATATATATATAGATATATATATATATATATATATATATGTATATATGTATGTGTGTGTGTTACCAACGAACGATAGGCTTTAACTTTATGCTTTAAATGATAAGCTACTATGCTATCTTAGAGTGTATGCGCAGTTATCCCGCTGTTATGAATGGCAAGCTGATAATTTCAGCAAGACTTTGTTTTGATGATGACAGCGATAATTGCTAATTTTGTGACAATTTTTGATATGTAGTCTTAATATGCTTGAAATTCATCCTTTATTCATTTACGCCATAAAGAATACATGACTTCACTTATTCCTGCCCCCTTTTGATATAGAAGCTTTATTTCGATAATCTTCTGGATTAAAACTGCAACTATCTTTAGGGACAATATTTTTTGATGAAGCGAGCATTGATCGGTATGCTGATACTTGTCCATATTGATCTATGACTCTTTATGCCCCATTGGAATGTACTTCTGTTATTATATATGGCCCATCCTGTTTGGGCTCGTACTTGCCCCCTGTCTTACGGGTGACAACTATCGGTCTTTTCAACAGTAATACCATATAACCTTTCTTGAAAGAGCGATACTTGATCCTTTTATCAAAGGTGGCTAATATTCTTACCTTTTTTTTTACACACGCACACACACCCCACACACTCACGCTAGTGGAATTTCACCACCCATGGATACTCGAACCCTTAACCGGCTGATATTCTTACTTGATACAACTATAACCGCTGCTGAGCTTCCAGTCACTTTTCATCAAGTAAATCCAGTTCCTCAAGCCTTATTTTTGCATTTTCATCATCTGTGATTGACTGATGTACTACTACTTTGAGTGATGCAACTTGCATTTCAATCGGGATAACAACTTCTACACCATAAACCAATGAATATGGTGTCTCCCTTGTTGATGTCGTGAGTAGTCCTGTAAGCCCATATTTCTTCTTGCAACTTTTCATCCCAATCACACTTATTTTCAGTCACCGTCTTTTTCAGTATCTTCACAATCGTCTTATTAAATGCCTCTGCTAATCCATTGGCCGGTGGATAGTAAGGTGTTGAGAACAAGTGGTGAATACAGAATTTTGGACAAAGCCTTTTCATGCCTCTATTCTTGAAAGGGATACCGCCCACTTAGAGAAATAGTCTGTTATTGCCAGTATATATTGTTTTCCTTTGAATGAAGGTGGATTTATAGGACTAATAACATCGAGTCCCCAGGTAGAGAAAGGCCAAGAAGTGACCGCTTGACAGAGATCTCTAGGGGGCATATGTACGGCATCTCTGTGGATCTAACATCGTGGCATTGCTTCGCGTAATCTCTTGCATATTTGACCATTGTGGGCGAGTAATACCCCATTCAATGTACCTGATGAAATAAATTTTGACCAGCTTGATGTGCCCTGCATTCTCTGGAGTGAGCTTCTCGTAATATTTGACTTGCTTCTTGTTCATCCAGACACCGCAGTAGCATTTCATTATAAGATTTTCTGTACAATACTTCACTACATATGATGAACCTACTCGATCTCTGCTTGATTTGTTGTCTTTGCATCGGATCTTCCAGCAGGATATCATATTTGAGGTAATCTACGAAAGGCTTACGCCAATCGTTTGTTGTTACTTCCATACACAATATAGGAAGTGCTTCAATGATTTCATCAATAATTTCTGAAGATGGCAAAAACCTTCTTTCTTCTATAGTTACTTTAAGGGGACTTTGATTCAGACATGACAGGCCCGCTACTAGGGTAACTAAAGCATTTGCCCTTGCATTTTCACATTGCAGTACATGTTTGATTTCAACATGACAGAATTGCTCTAGCAAATGTTGTGCTCTCAGACAATAGGGCAAGAGCTCTGGCTTTCTTATCTCGAATTCTATCGTCAATTGATTTATAATCAACTTAGAATCTTCAAAAATTTGCAGCATTTTTATCTTCATTTCTTGGGCTATCTCCATTCCAATGATGAGAGCTTTATATTCGGCTTCGTTATTTGTGCAAATCACCTTGAGGAGTAATGAATATAACCCCTGCACCTGCTCCTGATGCTCGAGAAGCGTTGTCAAAATACATTTGCTACGGATTTTGTGACTCAATCATCATAACTTGCTCATTAGGAAAGTAATCGACAATAGCTTCACTTTCTGTTACAGGATGTGCTGCTAAGAAATCTACTACTGCTTGCCCCTTAACTGCTTTCGTCGGCTCATAGGTAATCGTATACTCTGAAAGCAACAACATCCATTTGGCCAGTCTTCCTAATAACATCGACCTTGTCATTAGGAACTTTATTGGATCTGTTCTTGAGATTAAAATTATATCATGGGAGAGGCAATAATATCTTAATTTCTGTATTGTGAATATCAATGTCAGGCATTCTTTCTCGATCAAAGAATAATTGCATTATGCACCTATTAGAGTTCGGCTTAAATAATAAAGAGTCGTTTCTTTCCCGTGTTCATTCACCTTTGCTAATAAAGCTCCTAACGAATTTTCAGCTGCAAATATGTATAAGATAAGTGGCTTACCGTTCATAGGGGCTGTTAATACTGGAGGCTATTTCAATAATTCCTTTATTGAATCAAATGCATTTTGATAGGCTTTGTCCCATACGAATTCTGTTCCTTTCTTCATCAAATGAGAAAACAGTTGGCACTCCCTAAAGATTCAAAATAAAATGACGTATATACACCAGTTTTTCTTATAGACTTTTCAATTCTTTTAACGTTCTCAGGGGCGGCATATCTTGAATGGCCTTGATTTTCCCTGGATCGATCTCGATTCCCCTGTGCCTGATGACAAAACCAATGAATTTTCCTGATGATACCCCAAAAGAACATTTAGTTAGATTCATCTTTAGTTGCTTCTTTTTGAGTCAGCGGAAAACTGAAGTCAGATGTTCGCAATATTCTTCATGATCATTTGATCTGACCACTAAATCATCCACGTAGCATTCAACATGCTTATGCATCATGTCTTGAAAGATATTTTCCATTGCACTTTGATATATCGCTCCAGCATTTTTTAGCCCGAACGGCATGACTTTGTAACAGTAGATCTCTAACAAAGTTTTGAATGCTATTGCTTCTTCATCTTCAGGGGCCATTCTAATTTGATTGTAAGCGACATAGCCATCCATGAAGGACATGACAACATATTAGGTCTTACTGTCAATTAACAGCTTGATTATTGGCAACTGGAAATTGTCTTTTGGGCAAGCTTCATTTAGATCTCTGAAGTTAACACGCACCCCGATATGTCCGTTTTTCTTCTTTACCGAGACAATATTCGATATCCATTTAGGATATTTAACCTCTCTAATGAACCCAACTTTTATCAACTTGCTTACTTCTTTTTCTATTAGAGGGATTAGATCCGGATGCAATCGCCTTTGTTCCTGTTTGATCGGCTTCTTATCTTTAGAAATATTCAACTGATGCATTGTTATTGATGATTCTAGACCTGACATTTCTGCATACATCGAAGCAAACACATCTTTATTCTCGTTCAGGAGTTGAACATATTTTTTAGCATCTTGTTCGAGGAGACTAGCACTTATGAATATATTCTGTGGCTCCTTTTTCATGACTAGATTTATTTTTCGCAAATTATCAATCATCGACTGCCCCCCATCTTCTATTTGCTTTGGAGCTATCTCAGGATGCTTGATCATTTTAGAATCTATCTCTTGCATCTGGTCGACCATAACCATATTCACCGAAGACTTTGCCCCCAATGCTTGAAATTTTCCTCATCTTTTTTGAGCAACTCCGATAGGGATCTGAATTCCTTTCCCATAATTTAAACTAGTCGGTTCTTCATAATCAAAGCCCATACTTTTCAGAATTTTCCTACTTGTTGAATTGTATTTGTTGAGATCCTCGGGTGTCAATTTTCTATAACGTATGTCAATTTTGACCTTTTCTTGTCTCTGGGTCTGAAGGGGCATAAAATTCAATAGGCTTTGGGTATTTTGTACTGGCTTTGACGTGAAATCTTTTTAGGATAGCTGGGAATGGCTTGTTCCTTTCAGCGTATGGTATTGACACTGTGTAATTTAACTATAGGATTTTCAGCTGTTCGGGCGATAATAATGTTAATGGCGGCTTTCTTGGCTATCTTAAATGTTTTAGCATGAAATAGAATTTCTTCTTTGCTTTTGCAGTCCCAGACAATCTTATCTTTTCAATTTCTTCTCTCATCACTTTCACCTGAATGTTCATTGGGGCTTCGTTCTCGTCACTCTTCTTGTCTTCCCTTCTAGCAAATCTGTCATAATAACTGGCATTGGCGAAGAAGGCTTTAGCTTTTGTATATGGCCTGACATCAGCTATCTCCTTGTATTGTACCCCATTTTTACAGTACTTAAAACATTGTGTAGGGTAGAAGGGATAATGTCGTACTAATGCATCCATGGTCTCCCTAAGGGAAGATTAGATGTCGTCACTGCATTAATGACATGACAAACAACATCAGTTGTCAACTCTCCTATTTCCAACATTACTGTAATTTTACCAAGCACGCGTTGCCCATCTTAGTTAAAGCCATGTATCATCATTCCTCTAGGGCGTAGGTTAGATGCTAGTAGCCTGGTTTATTCAGCATCGTTAATGGTAGTAGGTTCACCACAGACCCGTTATCGAGCATTATCCGTTTAACTTCTTTGCCCCATATATGGCTCACTATCATCAGTGGCCTATTATGCCCTATATCACAGGTTAGATCGTCATCGAAAAAGGAAACTATTGGCATGCAATCCTCTTGCTCTTCACGCTCTTCTTTTTCCATTTCTATAAGTAACGTTTCTCTGACATCACTGTCAGACAAGGCTTGGATCAACTTTTGTTGAGAGTCTTCTGACAATCTCAACGTGTCGTGGACACTTAGCTGAGCCGGTATGCCTTTCAGATGACTTACAACATCATAAGCCACTTTCTTTATTTTATTTCTCTCTTCCTTATCATTGCCGCTAGAACAATCCTAAGTATTTTCTGCTCTTGCTGTTTTGGCCTTTCGTCTGGGGGGACTCATCACACTCTTCGCTGATTGTAAAGTGATTACTGCCGCTTTGTTCGTCATCTTATGATGCTCTTTCTTTGCCCGTTTACCAGTATCTTCTCGGACAATTAATACATTCACGGTCGCCTTCACATCTCTTTCTTTTTTTTCCAATTATTATTTCACCTCTATTTATCATTCTCTGTATTATGCACTTCATTGTGAAGCAATTTTCTGTCAGATGTCCTACTAAGCTGTGATAGTGGCAAAAATCTCTTTCTCTTGTTCTTGCTACATCTTCAGGGCACTTAGATGGAGGCAATTCTATTATACCAGCCTTCAGTAATTGATTCATCATAGGAACTACATCCTCCTTTTCGAATGCAAACCCTTCATGAGAGTTAAGTGACCTGGGCCTTTTATCACTGAATCTGCCTTTAGGTCCATTCGACTCTTCTCTTCATTCAATCCTCTTTCCTCTCACTTCTCTTGTATCTTGATTTCTTTTCTCATGAACCACAATGTTCGTAATTAACCTGTTAGGTCCTCTTCTAGTCATTTCATAATGAAATGCTGGCATTTTCCTAGTCATCAGTTCCAGAGCATGGGCTTTTGTGGCTAAGTCACAGAAAGTCTTGATGTTGGCACTGGTAAGACCGAATTGGCACTGGTAAGACCGATTGCAATTCCTGTTTTCATGGAGTTTAAGCACATCTTTACTTGCTCCTTCTCTTCTAGTAATTGTCTGCAAGAAGCTCCCAATGTTTTCTATCTATCTATGAATTTCTCTACTAGCTCTCTTTCTCTTTGCCGTACTGAAGCTAACTCTATAATGTTGACGTCGTGCTCTGATGAGAAGAAATTTAACATAAAGGAGTCTTGCATCTGTTCCCAAGTCCACATCGATCCTGGTAACAAACTGGAATACCAACAAAATGCCTTACTTGTCAACGAGGAGCCAAATAATCGAAGGCAATATTGTGGTACTGTGGAGAAGTTCCCCATGCTGGTAATGAAATGCATTAAATGTTCTTCTGATGATCCATCTCCATTGAACTTTTGAAAATCCAGCTGTTTGAAATTAACTCGGAAAGGAACATCTTCTACTTCTCTTGGGTACCGTGTTTGCTACCTAATCGGCCCACATTCTCATGTTCTATTTCTATTCTGACGGCTTCTTCAACGACCTGTCGTACTTCTTCTTGAGTTATTGCTCTTACTGCAGAGGCAGATCCGAGTGATCCTGCCCTTGGCGGCTAAGAGCTTTCAGGTTGTTGCTCTTGTCTAGTCACAGTACCCATCATTGCAGGAACTGACATCTGGGCCACATTATGCGTGAGAGTTATTAAAGCTTCCCATCCTACATTCTTCCATCAGTGTTCTCTGCGATTGTGCCATCTTATTCATATGGGCTTCTGTAGTCGGTAGGGGTTCTTGATTCATTCCAGCCATATTCACTGTGGCTTCTCCACTTCCTGATGAGGCTGTAGTCAGAGTGGGATGGGAATAGATTGATGTGATGGGGCTTACAAAAAGAGGGGTTTCATTCAACTTTCATGTACTTATGCTGTAGTTGGTTAATTGGGATAGTATCAAAGTTGGTGAACATGTAAGCAATGACTTACCCTTCTACTCCCTTGTCTATTGAACTCTTGTGGCAGGCAAGGCTAGAAAATCGTGTGTTGTTAACTGGGCAGCGTCTTTTTTGGGATATATTACAAGAGGAGCGAGTTCAAGATCCTTCTGGCAGCATTTCACGTTACTAGTCCTCTAACTCTCTGCGAAGACGAATTCATACTGGCTATGATTCCATTTCGGGCTCTTGTTCTTTGAGATGCCATAACAACCCAGTCTTAATCATTTTCTTGCACTATGGGCGAAGCAGATATAACTCCAGTCATCACTGAAACTTTGCATACAAGCAATTGGACCTTATTATCTGATGATTGGCTCGTTGCATACTCCATTGCGAATCCAGTCGGAATGAAATAGAAATTCACTTTCTTCATTGGGTTCGCCATTGGTTGTAGCTTGCAATTTTATCTTCTTACCTTCAATACAAAGCATAAAGCTACAATTAGTGTTCAAATGATAAAGTAATCTATTTTAGAGATGAAGGGGAGGATGCTCCCACTATGAGTCACCATTTTGGCATCCGAAAGACGCTAAACTATGACAAAAGTCCCTGTAACCCGCTCAATGTTAATGTTGAATAAGATAAAATCCCTAGCAGAGTCGCCATTTTGTTTCAACAAGAAACAAATGCATTCGATTTGAGAGATTATCTTATTCAAATGCAACAGAGAGTGTATGAAGGACAATCATCACATTTATTCATGTTGAGTTCATTTACATCCTTTGATTTCCCTTAATTCTAAGATAGACTGCTTAAAATATAGAAGTTAAAGATACAGAAATTGAAAGAGTTCGGATATTGAATTCGAATAGCATTTCGTCTTGCAATTTGATCATCTCATAAAGAGGAATATTGTGTGGATTTGATCATCCGATCTTTCCTTCTTGAGCTCATATTCTTATACAAAAGGAGAGTTAAAGATTGTAAAATCTGAGATAATCAGATTGACAATTTCAATAGCATATCGACTCTTGATCATTGATGGCTGTACAATAATATTGTTGCGCGACCCGACGCAAAACCCCCTTTCCTTCTTTCCTTTGATACCTCTTCTTCTCCAGGGCTCTAATCTTCTTTAAAAAATCTTCAACCCCAAAACAAGAGGGGGAATTGGGTATTTGTAGACCTCCACATATGCGGACCCTTGAAATTCATGCCATGGGCCCACCTTTCATCATATCCCGCCATCCACATCAGCACACCCATGTCTTTGCCTGCGCCTGTCTGCGCAACACTCCTCATCTCTTACGCGGGCGAGCACAACAATATCATGTTGTGTAGCTTGGTGTAAATGTCTCAATCCACCACTTTCTTAAGCTTGCTCTATTGAAAGGAAGGCTCTTTGCGCGGACTCGTGCAACCGATACCTTTTGCACGGGTTGGCATAAATACCAATATTTTTTACTTCATTCTGTTTTCTACTTTCATAACTTTGTGATTCAATCTTGATCCTTTATTTCATTCCTCAACAGGCCACACAGGCCAAGGACCTACACAAAAGGACTTAATTTTATGCTCTACATAAGAGCAAAGGTCCTACACTAAGAACCTAAATGTACTCTCCCATCGGAGGCCTCCGATGAGGGCTTGAAGGGTGAGATGCACCTGTGCCCCAATTCTACACAAGGAATAATCAACAGGGTCTCTAGACTCTAATCACTTATAAATAAGTAGATGATCCCCATTCTGTACGTTGATGAAGACGATCTCCCTTAATCCGCAACACTTATGATGCTCTAATGTAAGGTGATGGGTGGGTCACGGTTATGTTGGAATCTACTCTAATGAATGTTACTCATTTGAGAGATGGAGAGATTCTAAGCTCTTAAGCATTCAAGGGATCCTAGCTCAATGATTTGTCATTAAGATGGTAGTTGGATGATCCTTGAATGAGGAAGTTAATTCACCAATCCACTCTATTGAATATCAATGACGAGGGTGGATTGAAGGATGAACTCCCATGAGAAAAAGGGCTTAGGGTAGGTGGTATGCAATTACTCTCTCAAAGCTCTCTCTTTTTCTCTATATAGCAACTAAGAACAAGCTCTCCTTATAAAGGCAAAAAGCTCCAATAGAAATAAAACTGTCAATTTTGACTGAGTTCGATGTCATCGAACGTATACTTTCGATGCCATCGAATATCAGTTCGATGATACAATGTCAATTGAAAAACATTCCGAGGACTTTTTGAAAGAAGATCGATGTCATCGAACTTGATTTGATATCATTGATATTTGAACTTCGATGTCATCGAATCATTGTTCGATTCCTCGACATGGCATTACACAAGAGCTTGCTGGACATTTCAAAGTTGGCTTCGATGTCATCAAACCTGATTTGATCTCATCGAATTTCAAATTTTGATGTCATCGATTCCCCGTTCGATTCATCGATCTTTCAGAAAATATTCCTTGAAAGCTCGCTGGACACTTCTTTGCCCTTTTTTATGTCATATAGGCTCCCTCGATGTCATTGAACTTTGAATATCAATGTCATTGAGGCTATCTCAATTCCTCAAGCATTTCCATTGATTTTCCTGTTAATCTTGCTAGACACAAATTTGTCTGGATTCGATATCCTCGAAACCTGTTCGATGTCATCGAAGTTTGAATTTTGATGACATCGAAGCTCGTTAGATTACTCAAGCAATATCAGAATATTTTCCAACAAGATACTCTGGTTAATGTTTTAAGTCCTTCGATCTCATCGACTAATCTTCGATGTCATCGATTTTTTATGTTTGATGTCACTGAAGGTATTTTTGATCCATCAAAAATTCTTTCCAATTACTTTGTGGTTGTTGGTCGTAAAATGACCTCAATTCGATGTCATCAAAGTATGTTCGATGTCATCGACTGTGAGTGTTCGATGCCATCGACACATGCTCGATGTGATCGAACTAAGCAAAAAAACTTAGAAAAGTTTCCTATTTGAGAATTAAGTTTTCAGACTTTTAAATCCTATATTGTTCTAAGGCTTTTAAGGATTTATTTACCTGGGTGTTTTGGGACATGGGATGTGAGGCTTAATTTACTTGTGACGAGCTCAGAACACACATCCGGTTGAGGCAATATTTTGTATATTCTTCATATGGGTCTCACTTGACTCACTGACTCAACCCTCACGCTAATTGACAAATCAGGGCACTTTCAATCTTCCCCTTTGCCAATTATGTGGCAAAACACCTAGAACAACTCCCTAAATTGTGTGTACATGAACTTTACGTAAATTTACAAAGATTCTATTGAGTTCATACACAACATTGAGTCTTCATGTAGCTGCTCCCCCTATCTTCATGCAGCTGATCCCCCTATCACCTGTATCACTATGCATATAGACCATATAACAAAGTGTTCTCATGTTGGGACTTGTTATCCCCCTTTTTTTAGTCATTGGTAAAGGTTAGTATATACCAATATCAAATCGATTGACTGAAGTTGAGCTTGGAGAAATTGAGAGAAATAATGTAATAGGAGGGCCATGTAGGGATCATCTCATGATAGGGAATCTGAATTCGATAAAGAAGATAATTTTTATTTCATAACATGTAAGCATATCTCCAAAATGCATAGGAAAGATAATAGTTCAATCAACAATTCATAGATTTCATCAGAGACACGGATATGCATTTGGATATAAAGCACTGAAATCATCATTCCACAACATAAGTAAACACTTCTATGGGAATATAATAGCATTCTACAGATAGCATTCAGCTCCATAAACATTTTATATCAGGCTCAAAAAGATCATCATCCATTTATAAGAGAAATCAAAGTAACTGCCCAAGCTTAGCAGTGAATCAGTGTTTAAACCATTCAATAAAATAGAATTATTATCTAGCCCATCCATGGGCATATTTGATCAAAAGTAATATCTCCAACCATTCTGCCCATCCATGGGCATAAACAAAAAGAAATGTTTGCACAAAATGACCAACCTAGCACATATACCCAGAGATATATATTTGGGGCAAAAAAAATAATATCCCAAGTATCCATCAGCCATTCATGAGTAAGGGAGGCTAGAGGAGACACCCTATGGTGCGTGAGCTGCATCATCTGTTAGCAAGTTAATGACTTGCTGTGTAGTTTGCTGTAGTGCGGTTATACTCTCCTCGATGTCGGTCAAACGCGCTTTGCATTGTCGAAGCCGTTCTTCTATCTCAGATTACCCGTTCAGCAGATGCTGGCCAAGATTGTGTTGACTAAATAGTTGGCGATTACTAATCGAATTCGGACTGTTCAGAGGTGTGTGACTGGAATCCCACGGCATCTGTGGATGTTTGAGCTGACTGTCCTCTGTGACTTGGGTCGGAGCAGTGGGACTGACTGGATAGACAGTTGTTGTTAAGTGCAGGCTCCGAATAGTATCTTCATTGAACCAAATCTCAGGTTGCTTTGGGTCAAACGAAGATGGCAACCCCACAATGCATGTCATCTTGCAAATGAGAGATGGGATGGTAATGTGGGAAGATGCACCCCTTTGACTAAGAAAGTTAATTATTAGAGTATAAGGGTTGGCAAACACACGGAAATCTCTTGATAAACATCATAAAAGATGTTGAGCACATAGGGAGAGAGTTCATTTCCTGTTACTTCACATGGATAAACATTGGTACTAAACATGTTGTGAAGAATCTTGAATGTAGGTTTGAGATACTTGGTGTGGAGAATGTTGTCCTCATTCCTAGGGATGGTGGTGCCTTTTCACAATGCTCGAGTCACCTCTCCCCAGACTACGAGTGCATTCAGCTTCCAGTTGATCATGGGTATGTGCATAACCTCCACCCCCAAAAGATGTCCGATCAACATAGAAGTGACGAGTTTAGTCTGATTCATGAACTCTATGCTAATACATGGGGGATCATTGCGGTCAGTGTGACATGTATTGAAAACATATGAATCAAGTCATACTGAAAATTTCCACCAAGATTTACTATGTTGTACCATCCATTTGCTTTCAACATACGATTGACCCCATAAGGCTCAATACACATGCTGAGGATGAATTTTGTTTCTTGCTTTGCCAAGATACCAAACAATTTTTGATATAGAAACAGCCACCACTAGTTGATTTGTGATCATCTATATTTTTAGCCCAATCGGCATTAGAGTACCTGGTAATGACGGTTGATGTTTCGAATGGGTACCACAAACCAAAGGTGGTTTTTTCAGCCACATACTTGATGATCCTTTTAACTGCTGATAAGTGTGATTCCTTTAGATCTGCCTGATATCGTGCACATGCACCAACGCTAAAAGCTATATTTGGACGGCTGACAGTGAGATACATTAAGCTCCCTATCATGCTTCGGTACAAATGTTGATCCAAACTCTTACCATTTATATCCTTGGAAAGTTTGAGTGTGGTGCTCATGTGGGTATGATAGGTACGGCCAGATTCAAGTCTGAATCTTTTCACTAAATCTTTTGCAATCTTGGATTGACATACAAATATCCCATTATATATTTGCTTTACCTATAGTCCCAAAAAGAAATTCAACTCGCCAACAATACTCATTTCAAAATCCAATTTCATGAGTTCGGCAAAGATATGAGCAGTATCTTCACATGTAGAGCCAAAAACTATATCATCCACATAGATTTGAGCAATAAGTAATGAATTCTCTATTTTTTACGTGAACAGTGTTTTATTAACACTACCCCTACAGAATTTATGATCTAAAAGAAATTGCGTCAAATGTTCATACCATGCACGAGGTGGTTTGAGGCCATAAAGTGATTTGCTTAACCAATAGACATGCTGAGGATACTTGGGGTCTGAAAATCCCTTAGGTTGTTTTACATATACTTCTTCCTCAAGTACCCTATTGAGAAATGCACTTTCGACGTCCATTTGAAATGTTTGAATTTTAAAGCACATGCAATAGATAAGAGAATCCTGATTGACTCGAGGCGAACTATTGGGGAAAATGTTTCATCAAAGTCAATTCCCTCAATCTGTGAATATCCTTGTGCTACCAGTCTTGCCATATTTCTAATCACGTTGCCAGATTCATTGGATTTGTTTTTGAAGATCCATTTGGTTCCAATGATATTTGCATCAATTGGTCTAGGAACCAGTTTCCACACCTCATTTCTCTTAAATTGTTGAATCTCTTCTTGCATAGCATTGATCCAATATTCATCTTGAAGAGCTTCCACAATATTTTTGGGCTCAACCTTTGAGGTGAAGCAGAAATGGCTATAAATGCTTTTTATCTGACGTCAAGTTCTGACACCATCACTAGGATCTCCAATGATTTGATTGAGAAGATGAACTTTAATGATGGGTGTGTTAGTCAATGGTTGAGGTTCATTAGAGGAGGGGATTTTGTAATCTGATTTGCCTAGAACGCATGAGTCCAATCATCCTCTAAGTCATTCAAAGGACTTTCTTCTTCATAAGGTTAATCATTAATAACCACATTAACGGTTTCTTGAATGATGAGAGTACTTAGATTGTACACTCTATAAGCATGACTATTCAGGGCATACCCTAGAAAAATGCCGTGGTCACTTTTAGATTCAAATTTTCCTAAATGTTCTCAGTCTTCGAGGATATAACATTTACTGCCAAAGACACGGAAGTATTTCACACTAGGTTATTTTCCGTACCACAGTTCATATGGCGTCTTGTTTAAACCTGCTCTTAAATATACTCTATTTATTATATAGCAAGCAGTATTAACTCCTTTGGCCTAGAAGCTTTTGGCCATATCTTTTCCATTTAGCATAGCTAAGTCCATTTCTTGTAGTACTCAACTCTTTCTTTCTACCACTCCATTTTGTTGTGGAGTTTTTGGGGCTGAGAACTCATGTTAAATCCCATTCTCATCATAGTATCTTTGAAACTGATCATTTTCAAACTCACCACCTTGATCACTCCTGATACGATTTATGTAGTATCCTTTCTCATTTTGGAGTCACTTTGCCATACCTACAAATTCATCAAAGGCATCAAATTTTTCTCGAAGGAAGGCGACCCAAGTAAATTTGGAGTAATCATCTACTACCACCAAAAATATCTTTTCCTACCATGGCTTTCAACTTTGGTGGGGCCAAGTTAGTCCATGTGTAACAAGTCCAATGGCTTAGATGTTACTATGGTGGTTGCCTTTTGCGTCCAACTTTTATCTGTTTCCCTTTTAGACAGTCACCACACACAATTCTCTTCCTTTCTAATCTTGGGAAGTCCTCTCACCAAATTCTTTGAACTTAGCTTGGCTAAGTTTTGATAGTGGACATGTCGCAGCCTTTGGTGCCACAATTTGGACTCGCTCTTCATAGTCTTGTGACATTTTATGGATAGTACATCCTCCCTACTATTCTCAATAACGTAGCAATTGTCACTCATGCATAGACCCTTCATGATAGGTTTTCCTATATGGTCTAAGATTCTACACACATCTTTTGAGAAAGTGACCAAGTGTTCTTTGTCATAGATTTGAGAAATACTAAGGAGATTATGTTTTAAACCTTCTACATAAAGAACATTTTTTATTTTAGAAAGTCCTGGGCCGACTATTATTCCATGCCCAATTATTTTGGCGGAGCTTCCATCTCCAAATGTGCCCGACCCAACATCAAATTCTGAATAATCGCAAAAGTGAGTTTGGTCACCGGTCATGTGTCTGGAGCATCCACTGTCAAGATACCACTTCGAACTATTGCCAGCCTTAAGAGTAGTATGAATCACTGGGTAATTATTCTAACTATTTTTACTTTTGTTAATATCCAGTGGTTTAAGAGTTTCAGTGTACAGTTGGTTTTAGGTGTTTGCAGTATTATCTTTTGCACCCTCTAGTCCCACACTATTGGCCATAGTTTCACAACTTCAGTCAAGATCACTCTCTAGGCAGTTAAACCCTTAAGAGAGACCTGCTTTGATACTGAAAAGGTCAAGCTATATGTCCTGGAGGGGGGGTGAATAGGACTATGCCAAATTTAAGCTTTAATAGCGGAATAAAAGAATATGATAGCCAAATAAAGGAAATCAATATACAATGCAGAAATGAAAAGCAACCTCAATAATCAAGTATTAAGAAATTGATACAAATGTTGTTCTAAGGACAAACTTACACCATAAAAACTATGGGTTTATGGCAAGACAACCTTATTTCTATAAAGTTCTTTGTATCAAAAACTCAAACTGAAGAGGAACAAATAAATAGCAAGGAATAGAAATATTAAACTATTACAACATTCCCCACAATGCTTGAAATGTAAATATTACAACATTCACATCCACACATACATCCCACAAACTTTGAATGATAAAAGATAGAAAATAAATCACACATCCACAAAACATAAAGAGTTATAGTGGTTCGCTTGTGTTTTCACCAACTGTTAAACAACAGCCACACAGCTTATTACTCCACTCCTAATATCCTCACTTAGTGGATATCAGCGTTCACTATGAAAATAGGTTTCTTAGGTTCACCTAAAACCTTCACAATTGTGTCTTTCAAATGGGCTTACACAATTCAAAAAACCTCACTTCTGAGTTTTCTGGCTCTCCTCATATAACCAACAGATTGAGATTTTTCTGGCTTAATCTCAAATAAAACCAAAAGAATAAAATTTACAATAAAGTAAAATACCTGAATTTCTCATTTTGTTGTAGCCCAAAAGAACCAAGTCAGAGTAGAAGTTCGAATAGAAGTTCAATGGCCAATACTCACTTAAGAAATGGTTCTAGGTTCTAGATTGATTTTAAATCAAACCAGTTAGGCTAGCTATATTTGATTTTGATTCAAAGAAGAAGGAATATCACAATTCCTCTTTTCAATTCAGATTGGAATATAGAAACAAAATTAAATTAATAAAGCTAACAAAAGAGAATATTAAATATGCACAAATTAGCTTAAAATAAACACAAACTTATCTCAGAGTGATGCCTTGATTTTACTTGAATCGAGTTATCAAACTCTGAAATTCGTCGTCTATTTATAGTTGCAGAAACTCATCTATGACTGGTCCTGAGGACAGTACAACTGGTAGTAGAAGAAACAAATTTTTGAAATTTTAAGCGCGATTGGCTAAAACCGTTCCACGACTGGTCGTAGGCCTTGCAAGACCGGTCGTGACACCTCTACAACTGGTCGTGACCATCCTATGACTGGTCGTGAGGCAGTAGGTTTGTTCGCTGTAGTTTGAGTTCTAAATCCTGGCCTGGTCGTAGGACAAGTCGTGCACTATTCACACAACCGGTCGAACAGAGTCCGGGACTGGTCGTAGCTCAACCAAAAATTTTTAAAATTTTGCAACAAACTTAAGACTGGTCTTGGAATTCCTTGGACTAGTCGAGGCAGTTCTAGGACTAGTCGAACAAGGTCCAGGACTAGTCTTAGAACAGACCAAATTCATATAAAAAGATTCAATATGAATTATGTGTATAAAATGACCTACCTTATGGTCAATCTAAGGTCAATCATACCTAGAAAGTGAGATATGAACATCGAGACTTCATATGATAGTTGACCTTTGAAGATGATCAAACTTGGGATCTCTATACTTGATGTAGCAATGAACTTGAGATCTTCTAGAGCTTGAGTTACACTTCATTTCGAGTTGTACAGTAACTTGAGTCTTTGAACAAGATCACTTCTTTTGTTGTAGCTTGTACTTGCATTTCTTGAAATAGTTTGAAGTAAATCTTCGTTCTTGACTTGAAGCAACATGTTTAGAGAGGTGATGCAATGTCTTGATTATATATACCAATGAGCTACACAAGACATAGATTGCATAAAACAGAGATTGATGTTTTGGCACCACAAAATTTGACAACTAAAGGAGCATAAAACCATAGCACTTACAATCTCCCCCTTTGTCAAATTTGTGACAAAACATACTTAACAATAATATCACCAATACACATTCAAAGAATCATGTATGCTCTAGTTATAAGAGAAAACCAATTACAACTTGGTTAAAGAATCATGCACCAGTTATCATCAACTAGCACATAACATTATGAACTAGGCTCAACATAGGCAAAACATCTCCTCACATACTCCCCCTGAGTAGCACACACATATATCAAATATATATATATATATATATATATATATATATATATGCTACCCATAATCCAATCCATATCCATTCCATAAGCAATCAATCCAAATATTTCTCCCCCTTTTTGGCACAATATGATAAAGGAAGAAGAAGAAAAAATGGAAAAGGATAAAAAACAGAAGTAATAAAGGATTAACTAGACAAGAGATAAGCAAATTAAAGTCCACATATCATTAACTAGTTTAAATAAAAGTCAGTAAACTAAATAAAGTGCACAAACCAACACAAGTAGACTTAAAGTTATTACAAACCAAAGAGTAAAGCACTTAATCAGATCCTGAAGAAGGTGCAGGAATGGTAAGATCAAGTTGATGAAGGCCCTTGTTTAAGCACCTAAGATACTTGTGCATATATTTAAACCATAAATCATTGGCCACGTTCATATTCTCTACCTTCTCCTCTAGAGCACGAAGATGAGCATCAAAACCAAATGGCTCATAGTCAGGATCATTAGCAAAATCAGATTCAATTTCAACAAAAATATCATCCATATTTATATCATCAGGAGGAAGATCACCAACTTCTTCTTCATTCCCTGCTTCAGCTCCACCACCACCCACATCCACTTGGCTAGGAGCCAATTCCAATTTCATCTTGTTAATATTCAAATAGTTGAAAATAAGATTATGGATATGAGTCTCTCCAACAGGCATAATAACTAGCATGTAAGTAGCTAAAACAGTCATAAGATAAGCAAACAGAATATCACTATGACCTGGATGGAGACGAAACTGAATGACGGAATGACATATCAAAGAAGGAAGACAAACTTTAGTACCAGAGATGACAGAGTGCAAAACCCGAACCATAAAGGACGTCAACTCTGTTTTATTTCTAGAACGCAGATACAGATTTGAAATAAAGATTCCGTGGATAACCTTGTATCTGGGTAACAAGTACTTTAAGCGGAGCGCATTCCCTTTATGAGTCTGTTGCACATTCATATTACATAGATCTCTAGTGAGCATGCATTTTTTTGATTCTGAGGGTTTCTCAGCTAGAGTATGAATAGGAATACCCTCCTCATTAACAGGCATGTTCATTAACCCTGAAATCAGATGGCAGTCTATTTCAAATGGACCTTCTCTAGCATTAATTTTAAACGTTAAATTCTCAGTCGAAAAATCAGAGATACATGTAAACATGGACTGAGCAATAGATTGGTATCCAGGCTCACCCCAATGTAAGATGTTAGCCCATCCTACAGTTTGAAGAAGTGGGAGAATACCAAAAGGAGCGATGTGTTCAAGATTGACAGATCGCTCAACAATAACATTGCGCAAACGCAAATCCCGCACATATGAGGGATCATTTCCAGGTGACTGAAGGTGGCGCCATGCTATTGGAGTAGATCTAGAAGAAGATGGACCATGGGAAGCTTTCTTTTTTCCTCTAACATCCATTAACAATAAGAAAATCAATGTACTAAGGAGTTGTAAAAGATGAGGAATGGGTTTTCTCAAAAACAGAAATTTGGGAAGAAAATCCCAAATAACTCAACAAAGCTTGAAATCAAGCACTCCAATAAAGAAATTGAAGAAAATAGACCATGAATCTTTAAGAAAAACTAAAAAAATGCACTAATCTTGACGAATCAAATAGTAGGGTTTGACTAGTCGTGCCACGACTTCTTGGAGAGAAAAGAAGAAATGAGGAAGATGATGGTTTTCCCCAAATTAAAGAGACCAGTGCACTACATGATTGGTCTTAGGCTGTCCTCGACCGATCGTACCACGACTGGTCGAGCACATCCTCGACTGGTCGTGTACCAGCATAAACATGTATTTTTCATACAAATTTAAAATTTAAACTAATAATTTATCAAATATATATACATTATGATACAACTATGCATGAATAATCAATTTAAAATGCACATATCAAGATCAAATTTTAATTTATTAAACCTGCTTTTGTCGAGCGGTTTGGTGAAAATGTCAGTAAGTTGAGTCTCGGTAGGAAAGTATTCCAAAGATACAAGCTTTTCTTCAACTAATTCATGAATGTAATGATACATAATGTCATTGTGCTTGGTACGTGAATGCTGGATTGGATTTTTTAAAATATTTATAGCACTGGAATTATCATAATATAATACCGTTGATTCATGTGCAATTTCATAATCGTTTAACATACGTTTCATCCAAACAAGCTGAGTACATGCATTTCCTGCTACGATGTATTCAACCTTAGCAGTTGAGAGCGATATAGAACTTTGCTTCTTGTTAAACCAAGAAACCAAACAATTTCTAATATAGAAACAACCACCACTGGTTGATTTCCTGTCATCAATATTACCAGCCTAATCAGCATCTGAGTACCTAGCCAGTTGAACACTAGTATCATATGGATACTAGAGACCCAATTTAACAGTACTTGTGACATATCGCATAATCCTCTTAATAGCTATTAAATGTGACTCTTTAGGATCAGACTAATATCTAGCGCAAATACCAACACTTAAAGCAATATCAGGTCTACTAGCAGTTAAATAAAGTAAACTGCCAATCATACTATGATATAATTTAGGATCCACATTATTACCTGTGGAGTCCTTTGAGAGTTTAGAGTTGTACTCATAGGAGTATCAAAATTCTTACCGTTCTCAAATCCAAACTTTTTTATTAAGTTCAGAGTATATTTGGTTTGAGAAATAAAAATGCCATCAAATTGTTGTTTCACTTGCAACCCTAGGAAATAATTCAATTCCCCAACCATGCTCATTTCAAACTTAGATTTCATTAAAGCTGTAAACTCAACAGTCATGTTAGAACAAGTAGATCCATAAATAATATCATCAATGTAGATCCATACTATTAAGATGTGATCATTAAGTTTCTTAACAAAAAGAGTCTTATCTACACTTCCCATTTGAAAATCATGACTTAGTAAAAACTTAGTCAATTTCTTGTACCATGCTCTGGGAGCTTGTTTTAAGTCGTAGAGAGCCTTTTTAAGGCGATAGACATGATCTGTGTTCTTAGGGTCTTCAAAACCCATTAGTTGTTCAACATATACTTCTTCATGCAGATCACCATTTAAGAAGGCACTCTTCACATCCATTTGATAAATTTTGAATTTTCTAAAGTAAGAAATGGATATAAATAGTCTGATTGACTCAAGACGAGCTACTGGGGTAAAGGTTTCATCATAATCAATACCCTCAATTTCAGTGTACCCTTATACAACCAGTCTAGCCTTGTTTCGAATTATATTACCAAGTTCATCAGACCTATTTTTGAAAATCCACTTAGTTTCGTTAATATGTTTATCTTTAGGTCTAGGAACAAGATACCAAACATCATTGCTCACAAATTGGTTAAGCTCTTCTTGCATTGCAATAATCCAGTTTTTGTCAGTAAGAGCTTCTTTTACATTTACCGGTTCAATCTGCGATGTAAAACATACATAATTACATATATCTTCCAGTTTTCTACGAGTGCATACACCAGTGAGAGGGTTTTTAAGAATCTGAGTGGTTGGATGATCTTTAACAGCCCTCAGTTCAGAGTCAGTTTGATTTGATGAAGTATTTGGCTTGTCAATTAAAAGAACTTCATCATTTTTTGAACTTGGGGCAAGTGTATTCAAGTGATCGTCTATGACCACATTAGTAGATTCTTGAATAACACTGGTCCTTTTGTTCAGTACACGATATGCGCGACTGTTTAAAGAATATCCTAAAAAAATTCTTTCATCACTTTTAGTGTTAAACTTTCCTAGATTTTCACGGTCAGGTAAAATATGGCACTTGCTACTAAAAACTCGAAAGTATTTGACAGTAGGCTTTTTATCGAGCCACATTTCATAAGTAATTTTATTATTAGATTTTCTTGTATAAACCCGGTTGATTATATAATAAGTAGTATTTACGGCTTCAACCCAAAGATTTTTAGATAGCTTCATACTATTCAACATTACATTAGCCATTTCTTGAAGCACTCTATTTTTCCTTTCTACATTTCCATTTTGTTGTGGTGTTTTGGGTGCAGAAAATTCATGCGATATTCCCTGATCGCTACAAAATTTCTCAAAACTGTTATTCTCAAATTTAGATCCATGATCACTACGAATCTTACAGACTTGAGAACATTTTTCGTTTGAATCCTTTTGAGAACTCTTTTTACTTTATCAAGGGTTTCTGATTTATCCCTTAAGAAAGCCACCCAAGTGAATTTGGTAAAATCATCCATAATTACCAAAATATATTTTTTGCCACCTCGACTCTCCGTCTTGGTAGGTCTTATAAGATCTATATGGAGAAGCTCAAGTGGTCTTGATGTGGCATTAGAGTTCACCTTCTTGTGAAAGCTCCTTGATTACTTGCCAATCTGGCATTCACCACATATTTTGTCTATTTTTTTAAAAAATTTAGGTAGACCCCTTATTGGTTCTCTTTTGCTCAGTCTATACAAATTACAGTAGTGTACATGTCCAAGACATGTATGCCACAAATCAGTCTCATCGGTATGGACCATGTAACATGATTGGCTAGATGAGCTCGATTCACTAACAATATAGCAGTTTTCAGAAGTTCTGCGACCAGTTAATATTACTGAACCCTTATTATTTAGAATTTCACAACCTTGGTTAGAAAATTTTACACTATGATTGTTATCGCATATTTGAGATATGCTTAACAGATTGTGCTTTAACCCTTCAATGTATAAAACATTTTTAAACAAAGGGAGATTATAGAGTTGAACCGTACCTTGGCCAATAATCTTGCAATTGCTGCCATCACCGAATGTGACTGACCCATCAGCCATGTCTTTAAGATCAGTGAATAGACCTTTATCACCAATCATATGCCTTGAGCATCCACTGTCTAGGTAACACTTTGAATGGCTTATAACTTTGAAAGCAGTATGAGTAACCAAGTAGGTAACCTTGGGAAACCATTTCATAACTGTTTTGGGTTTAGGAGTATAGTGGGTTTTCTTTTGTTTGTAGTTGTTGTAAGAGTGACCTACTTGGTTAGATTTTAAAAGCTCCTTAAGTAGATCAACTATTTTTTCAACTAAAGGGTTTCGATTTTTATAGTTGATATAGATGCTCTTGGGTTTTTGAAAATTTTTAGTATTTTTAGAAAAATTTTGATTAGTACTTGTCCCTTTTGAGTTTGAAGTCTCTCCCTTCACAAACTTGGGAGGAGTATTCTTTTGTTTAGGAGGAATATTTTTATCATAGTCCAAACCGGATCGATCGCCACATTTTCTTAATCCGGATAAAAGTTTTTCTAACTCTGGATCACCTTAGGCATATCTTCATCTATCCTCTAAACTCAAAAGAGAAGAAACTTCAAGTTTAAGTTTATCATTTTCAGATTTAAGATTTTCAATCTGGGAAGTTATGAATGCTAAATCGCATTTGCATTTTTCAAAACAATCTGAAATATGGGATTTTTCTAAGACAAGAGAATCAAAGTTTTCTTTAAGTTTCAAATACATTTCTTTTTGAAGTTTTAGTTTTACGACAATTTTACAACTTTCCTTGTATAAGGCATTGTAAGCATCTTAAAGATCTTCTTCATTTTCATGATCACTATTCAGATATTTTTTTTCACTAGTTAAATCATCATGATCTGAAATAGTGAACTTGGCTAGAGTCATAAGGGCTTTAACTTCATTGCCCGACTCGGTTTCAGAGTCTTCTGATTTAGAAGAAGTTTCAGAGCCAGAAGATTCAGACCAAGTAGCTAACATACTCTTCTTTTTGGGTTTGTCCTTTTTAGGACACTTCTTTGCTAAATGCCCATATTCTTGGCAGTTGTAACATTGATTATCTTTCAAAGATTTCCAAGTTTTAGATTTAGATTTAGATCTCTTCTTATCATTTGATTTTTGAAAATCAACCCTCTTTTTACTTTTGAAAATCTTATAAAACTTTTTTACTAAAAGAGACATATCGTCTTTAGAATTTTCTAAATCAGAATTGCTATTGTTTTCTTGAGAAACATTTTTAGAAGACTTAAGGGCAATAGATTTACCTTTAGGAGCTTTAAAATTTAACTCGTAGGTTTATAAAGACCCAACTAATTCTTCTACCCTTATAGTATCCGTATCACGAAGTTCCTGGATCGCAGTTACCTTAGAATTGAACTGTTTAGGGAGTGAGTGCAGTATCTTTGCACAAACTTTACTTTCAGGATTTTTGTCACCAAGACCCCACATAGAGTTCACAATGTCATTTAACTTAGTATAGAAGTTTATAACATTTCATTTTCTTCTATATGTATTTCCTCAAATTTGGTTGTGAGGATTTGGACTTTAGATTTCTTGACAATTGATGTACCCTCGTGTGTCATTTCTAATATATCTCAAGCTTGCTTTACAGTATCACAGGATATAATTCTTTTGAATTCATCCGGTGATAGTGTGCAAGTGATTGCATTTAGTGCTTTTGCATTGGCACTACTCTGACTTTTCTGAAGTGTGGTCTAAGTAAAATAAGGTGAGACTTTCATTGATTTTGATCCATCGATACCAGTTACTTCAGTGGTAGGAGAGGTCCATTCAGTCACTGTGGATTGCCACATGCTCTCATCCATGAATTTAAGGAAAATCTTCATCCTGGCTTTCCAATAGGCATAATTTGTGCCATCAAATGGTGGAGGCCTGGTGACTGAAGGCTATCAAAATTTGACATCTTATAAATAACTTAGATCGATTAGCTTAGGAAATAAATCCAAATAACAAGTATTAAAATGAGCTATTAGGCTTTAAAACCACTTGAAAAGGCCAAGCTATATGTCCTAGAGGGAGGGGAGGGGGGGGGGGGAAGGACTATGCTAAATTTAAGCTTTAACAATGGAATAAAAGAATTTGATAGCCAAATAAAGAAAATCAATTCACAATGCAAAAATGAAAAGCAGCCTTAATAATCAATTATTAAAAGATTGATATAAATGTTGTTCTAAGGATAACCTTACACCATAAAACCAAAGGTTTATGGAAGGACAACCTTATTTCTAGAAAGTTCTTTGCATCAAAAACTCAAACTGAAGAGGAATAAATAAATAGCAAGGAATAAAAATATTAAACTATTACAACATTCCCCACAATGCTTGAAATGTAAATATTGCAACATTCAAATCCACACATACATCCCATAAACTTTGAATGATAAAAGATAGAAAATAAATCACACATCTACAAAACATAAAGAGTTATAATTGTTCGCCTGTGTGTTCACCAACTGTTAAACAATAGCCACACAACTTGCTACTTCACTCCTAATATCCTCACTTAGTGGATATCAGTGTTCACTATGAAAATAGGTTTCTTAGGTTCGCCTAAAACCTTCACAATTGTGTCTTTCAAATGGGCTTACAAAATTCAAAAAACCCCACTTCTGAGTTTTTTTGGCTCTCCTCAGATAACCATCAGATTGAGATTTTTCTGGCTTAATCTCAAATAAAATCAAAAGATTGAAATTTACAATAAAGTAAAATACCTAAATTTCTCCTTTTGTTATAGCCCAGAAGAACCAAGTCGGAGTAGAAGTTCGAATAGAAGTTCAATGTCTAATACTCACTTAAGAAATGGTTCTAAGTTCTAGATTGAATTTAAATTAAGGCAGTTAGGCTAGCTATATTTGATTTTGATTTCAAGAAGAAGGAATATCACAATTCCTCTTTTCAATTCAAATTGGAATATAGAAACAAAATCAAATCAATAAAGCTAACAAAAGAGAATATTAAATTTGCACAAATTAGCTTAAAATAAACACAAACTTATCTCAGAGTGATGCCTTAATTTTACTTGAATCGAGTTATCAAACTCTGAAATTCATCATCTATTTATAGTTGTAGAAACTCGTATACGACTGGTCTTGAGGACAGTATGACTGGTCGTAGAAGAAATGGATTTTTGAAATTTTAAGCGCGATCGGATAAAACCGTTCCACGACTGATTGTAGGCCTTGCATGACCAGTCGTGACACCTCCACGAATGGTTGTGATCAACCTACAACTAGTCATGAGGCACCAGGTTTGTTCGTTGTAGTTTGAGTCATAGATCCTGGACTGGCTGTAGGACGAGTTGTGCACTGTTCACATGACTGGTCGAATAGAGTTCGGGACTGGTCGTGGCTCAACCAAAAAATTCTGAAGATTTGCAATAAACTTAAGACTGGTCTTGAAATTCCTTGGACTAGTCGAGGCAGTTCTAAGACTAGTCGAATAAGGTCTAGGACTAGTCTTAGAACAGACCAAATTCATATAAAAAGATTCAATATGAATTATGTATACAAAATGACCTACCCTACGGTCAATCTAAGGTTAATCATACCTAAAAAGCGAGATATGAACATCGAGACTTCATATGATAGTTGACCTTTGAAGATTGTAAAACTTGGGATCTCTATACTTGATGTAGCATTGAACTTGAGATCTTCTAGAGCTTGAATTACACTTTATTTTGAGTTATACACTAACTTGAGTCTTGGAACAAGATAACTTCTTTCGTTGTAGCTTGTACTTGCATTTCTTGAAATGGTTTGAAGTAAATTTTCGTTCTTGACTTGAAGCAATGTGTTTAGAGAGGTGATGTAATGTCTTGATTATATATACCAATGAGCTACACAAGACATAGATTGCATAAGACAAAGATTGATGTTTTGGCACCATAAAATTTGACAACCAAAGGAGCATAAAACCATAAGACTTATAGATACCACATTGCATAAGACTAGTCTTGTCTTATCAAGATATAATCATTTTAACTCTACAAGCTTGCAAGCTAAGTAGAGGATCCTGTAAGTGCTATAGTTTATATCCCTATCTGTTGTCAAATTTGTGGTGCCAAAATCACTGTTATATATAACTTGCATAAGTGAAGCTCTCTCAAGGATCAACATTCATAAACAAGCAAAGCTCACAAGACAAGACTCAAGCTGCAAGACTTCAAGAAGAGTACAAGGCAGTTTGTAAACTTTCAAGATTGAGCTACATCAAGATTTCAAGATTGATCTACATCAAGACTTCAAGGCTCATACTTCAAGGTCACTAGTTCCTAATGTTTCAATGTCCTTACTTCCTGGTTGAGGTTTAACTGACCATGGGTTGACCTTAGAAGTAGGTCATTTTGGATACATAAATCGAATGTTTATTTTACATAAGTTTGGTCTACTCTTCGACTAGTCCTAGGCCCTCTTCGACTAGTCCTAGAGTTGCTTTGACCAGTCTAAGAAATTCCTCGATCAGTCGTGAGTTTGTTACAATTTTCAGATAAAATCTGTTAGGCTTCGACTAATCCAGGAATCTGTTCGACCAGTCGAAGGAACAGTGTCGACTGCATCTTCGACCAGTCGAAAAACTTCGACTCAAAATCCAGCGTTGTTTTTTAGGTTCTTCGACTAGTCGAAGGAGACCTTCGACCAGTTGTAGGTGACCTACGACCAGTCGAAGGAGACCTTCGACCAGTCGTAGAACGGTCAAAGCTTATCGCGCCTGATTTTTCAAATATCTGTTAGTGCTTCGACTAGTCGAAGAGCTCCCTAGACCAGTCGAAGACGCGATCTGCTCACCTATAAATAGTGCACGAATCTCAGAAGAAATCATCGAATTAATTAATCCATTCAAGCCAATCTTCATCGAACTTCTGAGAGATAATTCTGTGCTCCATCTAAGCTAAGTGTGCTTATTTAATATTTAATTGATTTTGTTTCTGCTATTCCAATCTAATTTGATAAGAGGAATTGTTATTCCCTTTCTTTGGAATCAAAATCAATTAAGGCAAGCCCTATTTGGTTTAATTTAAAATCTATTAGAATTAGAACCATTATAATTGAGTACTGGATATTAAACTTGGACATTCAATCATCTACTCTAATTTGGTTCTACCGGGCTGCTACAACGAAGGAGATAATCAGGTATTTTACAGTTAATTGTAAATTCCTTTTTGTTTTGGTTTCTTTCAAGATTTGCCAGAAAAATCTTGTTGTATTGGTTATCTGAGGAGAGCCAGGAAAACTCAGAAGTGGGGTTTTTTTAATTGTGTAAGCCCACAGACAAAGACACAATTGTAAAGGTTTTGGGTGAACCTGGGAAAACCTATTTTGTTAGTGAACGCTAATATCCCCTGTGTGAGGATATTAGGAGTGGAGTAGCATTCTGTGTGGCTGTTGTTTAACAGTTGGTGAACACATAGGTGAACCACTATAATCCCTTGTGTTATGGTTGAATGATTTATACTTCTGATCTTTAATTATTCTTTTGTGGGATGTATGTATGGTGGTGAATGTTGTAATCATTTAATTCAAGCATTGTGAGAATTTTGTAATAGTTTAGAATTTATTTTCTGCTATTCCTTTATCAGCTTGATATTCAATTTCCTTTAAAAGTTGTTCCAGCAAGGTTGCCCTGCCATTTTTATGGTGTATGGCTGTCCCTAGAACAATACATTTGTGATTACAATTTATTTCAATTCAGTTTGTATTTATTTCTGTATTCCTCTTCGGTTTGAGATTTGATACAAAGATCTTTCTAGAAATAAGGTTGTCCTACCATAAACTCTGGTTTTTGGTGTAAGGTTGTCCTTAGAACAACATTTGTATCAACCTCTCAAGATCTGAATTTTGAGGCTGTTTTACTTTCCTGCATTGTGATTTACTTTGGCTATCATATTCTTTTTAATTCCGCTGTTATAAGTTTTATTTGGCATTGTCCTATTCACCCCCCCCCCCCCCCCCCCTCTAGGACATATAGCTAGGCATTGTCCTACTCAATATTTAAACAAGATATGTCACTTAGTCTATGATAGATGAACTACGTGAAAGCGTGTGGGATGTGAGTCTTATCAGTTCCAGATATTCATATTTTCATGCTTTCATATGATCATTCAAAGTAAATACAATAAGAGAATATGCAAATATTAATCCCATACACAGTTGTTGATAGTGGTTCGATTATGTGCCTACTCCACTCCCGGCGGACGCACTCAACCCTTGAGTGTATCAGATTTCACTAATGGAGGTTTTAAACCAGGTTCACCTCAACCTTTATAACCTACACAAGAGCAAAGGTCCTACACAAAGCACCTAAGTTTTATGCCCTACACAAGAGCAAAGCATCCACACAAGGAACCTACGTTTTATGCCCTACATAAGACCAAAATATTCACACAAGGAACCTAGGTTTTATGCCCTACACAAGAGCAAATGATCCACACAAAGAACCCAGGCTTTATGTGTCACGCCCTGAAATTCGGGGGTCGAGCATAACTCAGCTCCCAAGTTTCAAAACATCACGTATGCAACATATTTAATGATGGATGTATATTGTCTGTAAGAGTACATAAAACATGGGATAGATTAAGCTAAACTACAAACATAATTCAGGGATAAGTGAAAGACGCAAGTAGAAGACTTATAGAAACATATGTGTACATGTGCAAGTCCGTGAAATACGTATATATGCCAGGTCATACTTACAAGTGTTGCTATCAAAAGTACAAGTATTAAATGACATCATCTATTACAATAACCTAGAATTCTCTGCACATCAGGACATGGCTCACAAGAACCCGCCTGAGAACTGCATAAAAGAAAATGCGGCCTCATCATCCTCGAACTCCTGCTCTGCCTCAGAGGTCGCGACAATATCTGCATCTAAGACAGAGTCTGGTTAGTGTGTACAACACCGCCCCAGAACGTGAGAGTGAGTGATCAACTCAGTGGAATAATAAAGCAAAGGTTAACATGTTATCAATTCAATCAAGCAGTAATGATAAACCAAAATAATCAAACGTGTCCTAATTATTCTTGTTAGTGCAAGGATGTATGTATAAATGATGCATGCCCTCGCCTTCCTCCCTCAGCGTCTTCATCTTACGTTGAGCATTACATCCTCCCCCAGTGCCAACGACTTCCACGCACATGCAAATGCAGTGCATGAACATGATTACCAAGTTGTTATTAGTCCTTTTCATACAGCAAGATTGGGAAGCTAAGGTACCTTCCTCATATTAATTTTCACACAGTGATCCATTCTAGGGTCGCCAGTCCTAGGCCATCTCATACGATCATATGGTTTTAGGTCACTGCAAAGGGCTCGTCACCAATCAATGCACGCCTATCATACCATCGTTACTACTCTAAGGCTTGTCGCCCTAATGCAGTATCCAGGTATGCTCGAGGTCACTACAAAGGGCTCGTCACTAATCAATGTAGGCCGACAGCACGAATATAGTGTTCCATACCACCATAATCGGCTCACGAGTCTGGTGTCCTCACTGGTCACTACGAGGAGGCTCGTCACCCCAGCGTAGGCCGACAGCTCGACCACGGTGTCCCATGCCACCATGTCCGGCTCATGAGTCTTAGCGGATCAAGGTACAAAGGTTAACAGGATTTCATCGGTAAGTTTGGTACCCTAGATTTAAGCAATAACGTCCATACATGGTTAACATACATCGGACAATCGGGTTACTTGACGAACTCGACTAGCACGAGCGCACGTTGGGTTAATCGACATAGAGTGTGCAAACACTCCGTGTGTCCAAACCACTGCCGACAACTCTAATACGATTCAGGTTCGTCAAATCACGTCCTTCGTGGCGAAAACAACCTCAGCCACAAACTTAAGGCCGATTACCGATTTCCTGGACCGTTTCACAGTCCCAAACACATTCCACTACAACAGATATTCATATCAACACTTAAAACAGTAATGGAACAATAATTCAAATCGGACAGTATGTAAGCATTTCAAGAATATCAACTTAACATGGATTTCAACATAAGTAGTGCTTGAAGTTAAACAACAAAGCATATGACTTGCATGTAGGATGTCACGCCCCGAACTCGGAAACCGGGCTCACAAAATTCCCGATCGCCGAATCCGGCGCCAACAGCCTCCGTAGAACCCCATTTTCGGATCCCGGCACCCATTCACCAGGTTCCGATCCTGGAATACTACAAGGAGGATTTCAAGTCATCAGTCTGATTCATAATGAGCATAACAAAAGCATAACCCACAAACAATAACCACAAGAACACCACCACAAAATCCACTAAGATCAAAAACTTTTGAGTACAATGCGGCAGAAGGGGAAATACAATGCAACAAAAGAAACAAAACTCCAGAAGCTCGTCTGCACGGTCCAACTACGGCGAGACTATGGCTGCGACTGCGTCCTGGTGTCACCTGCACGCATCAATCGTGCATAAGCTTATGGAAAGCTTAGAGGGTGGTGTAAGTGTGTGCGCAATATAAACGTGCTCAAAATGCGAGGTCAGAGTGATGCGGAATCATGGTGATGAGCACATGAATGCAATCAGCCGTACCAAGGCTATGCGGTGCAAAATATGAATGCTATCGGCCATACACAGCCATGCGATGCGAGATGCAACTCAAGCATGCCAATTCTCAACATGTATCAGTACAGTTTTCATTCTGGATAATCACCGGGGTTCAATACACTCCAAATGGCACTGTCGCTCTCCTAGCCGCACAGTCCAAATGAGCGTAAGAAACCTCACTATCCGCCTGACCAATAGTCTGCCAATACCTATCCGGCACGTCGATAGCGGACCCATTCGCGAGCTGGTCAAACTCAGCCTAGTATTGCCCCCTACCCTCGGGCGAGTAAGGCCACACTCCTTTCCAACCGACCACGACACAGTGGGAGACGCGGCCTCCTGGTATTCGGCCCTCGTGCGCTCATATATCCACTCGGTCTCGACATTGGAGTCATCCTCTGGTACCATCGGGTTTAGGGATTTTCACCCAGGGACATCTATGGTGCCCGTATGCTAGAACCAAATATTTTCGGTCTCCAATCCTGCCATCCACGATGTATCTGTGAGCTATGGCCCTGATCTCGCTAGGGCATACAAGAACTACAATCACACAAATGCAAGTGCATGAGTCATACTATCAGTCATGCAACCCTGAATATACCATGCACTTATATGAGGCAACCCCGCCTATCAGGGAGCCATAAACAGTCTATCCAAAGGTAAATGCTATGATCGGTCATTCCTCACATCAGGCATACATATGGTGCGAATGATCATGAATCATGCATCTATATTAAACATGTAATAAGAGATGGGTTCTAGGTATAATGGAGATGGGCATAGACGGCCTACTTACCATAATTTTAGGCCTATCAGTGGGCCTTAGGGATAGTTATAATGCGGACATTTAACCAACATTATCCATTCAATGTGGACATCAAACCAACATTGCTCCCAAGGCACTGTCGCTATGAGGGTCAACACATAAACCATGAAATGGGCCTCATGTACATCCCATTGGGCCTCTAATACATCAAATGGGCCTCATGCATGGGTCTCGTATACATATATCAAGGTAGGCCTCAATGACGGGCCACAAATGCATCCACATGGTCCTAGTCACATGGGCCTGCATACATCCCAATGGGCCTCATAAAATGGGCCTTAAATTATCTTCAAAACAGTTGGACAGTTGGATGAAACACATACATTATGATGGAGCCCACACTAATAGAGGGTGCGGTTTACAATACTTACCTAAGTGGGGCCCACCAAAATGCTCATTTTCTACCCAGCTTAAGGCCCAATATAACGTTTATTTTCCACCCAACTTAAGGCCCAACATAATATTTATTTTTCACCCAAATTAAGGCCCAACATAATGTTTATTTTTCATCCAATCTATTCATAAAGTCACGTGGGCCTGGATAGGGCCCACTGTATTATTTATTTTCCACACACCCCGTTGATAGGGTGGTGTGGACCAAAGGCCCACCGATGATGTTTATTTCCATCCTAACCCGTGGATGGGTTCACGTAGGCAGGGAGCCCACCGTGGCGATATTTGGCGTCCAACCTGTTATAAGGTCATTGGACCTTGGGGCGGATGTGGGGCCCACTGAAATGTGTTTCACAAATCCAGCCCAATCATTGTGTGAGTCCCACCTGACGGACGGTCCATACCAAGTTTCAGTGACATCCAAAACTCAGGTAGGCCCCACCAAGTGATTTCATATGTTTTAGGCATGTCTTCACATGATTTTAAATGATGTGGCCCACCGGAGTTCCATATACAGCTGAATTTTGGCATGGACGGATAAAATGTGGGGACCCATCAAATGTACGGTTTGGATGGGAGATATGCATCAAGGTGGGGCCCACAGCTGGGGCCGTGACCCCCAGCTAAACCGTCCGCTCGTCACTCAGCAGCAGCAGCGCTGCTGCCCTTTAAAAAAAAAATTATTATTATATTTTTTTTTTGTTTTGGGGCCCACCAAGATGTGATTCACAATCCAGCCCATTCATTGCGTGTGTCCCAAAATTTTAATGGTCCAAGTCAAGTTTCATTTGCATCCAAAACTCAGGTAGGCCCCACCAAGTGCTTTTATATGTTTAGACATGTCTTCATATGATTTCAGATGGTGTGGCCCACCTGTGTCCCGTATAAGGTTGATTTTTGACGTGGACGCGTGGACTGAGGGTACTCATCAAACTCACGGTGTTGATCGTCGAAACACATCAAGATGGGGCCCACAGCTGGGCCGTGAGCCCAGCCCGACCGTCCGTCCGTCCGCCCGCGGCTGGCGTGATGGCAGCAGCAGCGTCAGCGCTGCTGCCTCCCTTGTCTCTCTTTTGTTTTTTTTTTTGAAAATTTGATTTTTTTACGGATTTTCATAGACGGGGCCCACATCCGCAAGATCCACTCCAGCCATGGGTCCCTATGGCTTGATACAAGCCCATAGAGTCCAATATCGGGCTATTTTTGATATGCAGGAGCCTTAGGGAGTAAACCGAAGGTAGGAACACTGTTTCCTATGGTACGGCCCGCCAGAAAATGGGATCAACTTCATTTTTCGGCTCAACGCCTAAAATGAGTTGAGGAACAATATGGACGGTTTGGATCTTACATATACATCAAGGTGGGGCCTGCATGAGTGGCCCACCACTCCCTTTCCTTTTTTTTTTTTTTTTATAAAGCCCATTGTTGCAACGTCCAGCGTCCAGGGACGCTGGACGGTTTATATATATTCACAAATTTGTGGTGGTCCCATGTGGATGTGGCCCACCAATATATATATATACATATACATTTAATATTTATTTTATATTGTATATATATATAAATACATATTATATTATATATTATATACATATATTATATAAAATATAACATACATATATATATATATACATATAAAAAAGATGCATTGGACCCATCCCAACAGTGGAGGGTGCGGATCATCACCTATAATAAAGTGGGCCACACCGTCTGATGTAGATGGACGGGGGAGATGTAACACATATCGGTGGGATCCACACCATTACAAAGAAAGAATGAGAGAGAGATAGAGAGAGAGATACACGGTGAGATAGAGGAACCCCGCCACTATGGGCCCTCTTGATTAAATCACATACATCCAAATGGGTCCCACCAACAAGTGGGCCCTAAAATTTAAATTAATGGTAAAATCACCCACCTTATCTTCCTTCTCTTGCTCCCTTGGACTCCTTAGCTCCTTACCTTCACTATTAATGGAGGTTGATGAAGGATGAATGGTTGAGATTGGAGATGAGAGGGTGGGCCACACTTGAAGTTGAGAGGGAGTGTTGGATGAGTGAAATTTCTCATGGGATTTGGAAAAATTGCTAGAGAATGAGAGGGAGAGATAGAAATAATGGGTGGAGGGATGGGTGGAGTGATGGTTGTAAGAAAGAAGTGATGAGGGGTATGGTTTAGTTTGAAATTGGTGGAGAAGAGGGATGGTTGAGGTTGAAAATGAGAAAAAGAGGAATGGTGAGGTGGAAAGATGGTGGACTTTTGGAAAAAGAGGGAATGGGTGAAGTACTTTGAGGTATGGTTGCATTTATGGTTAATTAGTGGGACTAATTGTGTAGAGATTCCCTCGAAATCAGCAACGCGCGGTGTTTCTTCGGAATAAACGCTGATCGGCATCTTCTTGCCTGGGTATCGGTTCGGTGCGCAAGTCACGGCGTTGGAACCGCGGCGACGACGCGGTCGCTATGATACAACTTTCGGATTAAGCCGACGTCGGTGCACGGGACCTGGTTTAGGATCGTGCGCAAACACCGAATACGGTGCGAAGGTTGCCGGAATTTGACCGAAAGGACCTCGGAAGCTAACGGAACAGTACGGATTAGGACACGGGTCTTACATAGGAAATCATACACACCAATAGGAGAGTTGAGAATCGCTTCTCAACACCCGCAAATAGGATAATATGTTACACTTTAGACCATTCAGATATTTCTACAAACACTTAGACTACATAGGTCAACATACATGACGTATGTTGGAATACATGCATTTGGACAATTCCTTTTGCCAAGGAGTTGACACACAAACAACTAGCACAAATACACGACAGTTAATCATGGCAAGTACATGTTGATATTTTATACGTATACGATACTTCCTAAATATACATAGAATACACAAATCTCAACATAACACATGCATATCAGGAATGCAAAATGAACATAACATTTGGCATGTGAAATTGCACCCACAACAAGAATAAACCATTAACTGACATTGAAAGCCTTGAAAACCATAACCTATACGAATATAGTCCACACCTTAAGCCAGAAAAAGCACACCGAACTGATTCAGACGATATGTCTTCGTTAACGGCGACTAGATAACCTAAGGCAAGAATAGAAATGAGCTACATCAACACAGACTCTTCTAAGCTCTGAAACAGATTAGGGTTAGATTAATTTACCCAAGAAGGAACTTAGAATCGCTGGAATAATGATTCAAAAGTGATGGTTTAAAGATGTAGAGTAACAGGAAAGAATCTTGAGATGATTCACCAACTTCTCTCTCACTTTCTCTCTCTTTCTTAGCTAGGGTTTAGGAAATTCGTATGGAAAAGAGAGTGAAGTTTTAAGGTCTTTATATAGGCCTAACATTGATGAAAATAGTCCCAGGGCCAAGGTATACTTAGGTTATAACCAAATCAGGCCTCTCTCAATCCAATGGAGCACTTTCGGTGGTCCTTTCTCCACGTGCGGTCGGACTTAAGCTCACTGACCATGAATCTAAGTCTGGCTGAGTTTTTGTAACGATCGGATTTACAGATCAGCCGTGACGGACCACTCTCAATTCAACGGTCACCGAAACTCTATCAAGTCCGCAAGCATTATGACATGCCTGGGCCAACTTCCTTGATCCAAGGGTGAAATTGAGTTAGAATCCAACGGTCAGATTGCTTAAAATTTTCGCGCAAGCGACACGACTCAGATTTCATAAAATCATATTTTCTCACCGTTCTCGCACTCTTCACTCCGGACTCAATCAAATCGACCTAGGACATCATCTGGACTTGATTTTTGAGGTGATGGTCAAGTCTAACCTGGTGACCATAACTGTCTAAGATCATCACTATCGAACTTTCGATGCGCGGTCCAGGTCCGATCCAAAGCTTCTAAAAATTCCTAGGAGCAACTGGATTTAGCGTTGAATCCCAAATTTCAGATTAACATAGCGCTAACGATTCTATAGGTTTTGAGTCCTGCCGATCAAATTTAAAGTGATTGATGCTAATTTCACAAGCAATCGAGTTTAGCGCTAATTAACCCATAAACAACATCTAAGGAAAATAGAGGTAGTACTTAGGTCTTAGCACGAAATTTTCCGTGTCATTACAATATACCCCCCTTAAAGAAAAATTTCATCCTCGAAATTCATACCTTCTCATATTCCTCAAGGATCTGAGGGTAGCTCTTTCTGACCTCAGCTTCAGTCTCCCAAGCAGCCTCTTCCTCACTATGATGCGTCCATAGTACTTTCACAAGAGGAATGACCTCGCTACGCAATACCTGCTCCTTCCTGTCTAGGATACGCGTCGGTCGTAGTACATATGTGGCATCCTCGCTCAACTGCACCTGCTCCCAACAGATAATATGCGAAGGATCAGGAACGTACTTCTTTAGCACAGAAACATGAAATACGTTATGCACGCCTGTAAGTGGTGTGAGCAAAGCAAGGCGGTATGCTACCGCTCCCACTCGATCCAGAATTTGAAATGGACCAATAAATCTCGGCGTGAGCTTTTCCTTCTTACCAAACTGCAGAACTCCCTTCATAGGGAAAACCTTAAGAATTACATGGTCTCCAACCTCAAACTCAAGCTGTCGCCTCCTCGTATCAGCGTAACTCTTCTGCCTGCTCTGGGCTGTCAGAAGTCGACGTCGAATAATGTCAACTTTCTTTGAAGTCGCCTGCACCAACTCCGAGCCAATCAAACTACGTTCGCCAACTTCTGCCCAGTAATGCAGTGGTCTGCACGGGCGACCATACAATGCCTCGTAGGCAGCCATGCTGATACTCGCCTGGAAGCTATTGTTATACACAAACTCTGCATAAGGGAGACAATCATTCTAACTGTCCTTGAAATCCAAAACACAAGCTCACAACATGTCTTCCAGAATCTGATTCACACGTTCCGTCTGCCTGTCTGTCTGCGGATGAAATGCGGTGCTAAACTTCAGTTTCACACCTATTACTTCCTGGATACGAGTCAAGAAGATAGATGTGAAATGTGTGTCTCTATCGGACACAATCTCCAAGGGAACTCCGTGCAGTCGTACAGTCTAGCCAACTCGTCTGCAGAGTTTATGACTCTGATCGGTAAGAAATGAGCCGACTTCGTCAATCGGTCGACGATCACCCAAATAGAGTCATGTCCCTTCCTCGTTCTCGGTAGCCTTGAAATAAAATCCATAGAGATGAAGTCCCACTTCCATTCTGCTATGGGCATGGGCTGAAGCAGCCCAGGAGGTTGGCGATGCTCTGCCTTGACCTGTTGGCACGTGAGACAATGAGATACAAACTCAGCAATGTGAACCTTCATGTTGTCCCACCAATAAGATCTTCTCATATCTTGATACATCTTTGTGCTACCTGGATGCATCATAAGCTTAGAATTATAGGTTGACTCGAGAACCTCCCGTCTCAAGTCAGGAATGTCTAGGACACATAACCGGCCACGATATCGTAGGCCCCCATCTGAACCAACACTCCACTCGGAGTTCTCATCTGTACCAACCCGCTCTCTCATCTTCGCCAAAAGCTCATCATCTGCCTGAGTTGCAACGATCCTCTCGTCAATGAGGGGCTGTACACGAATGTGTGCGATAACCTCATATGGCTCTTCCACTATAAGTTTCTGCTCAAAGTCTCGCACAAACTCCAACATGTCCCACTCTACTATCATTAGCGGAGCCGTAAATTCTATAGCCTTCTTGGGACTCAAAGCGTCTGCCACAATGCTCGCCTTGCCCGGATGGTAAGAAACATCGAACTTAAAGTCTTTCAATGTTTCCATCCATCGGCGTTGCCTCATATTCAAGTCACGCTGCGTGAAAATATACTTAAGGCTCTTGTGGTCGCAAAAGAGCTCGAACTCCTCTCTGTAGAGGTAATGTCTCCAGAGCTTTAATGCAAAAATGACAGCTGCCAACTCCAGGTTGTGTGTAGGGTAATTTTCTTCGTGTTTCCTCAACTGTCTCGAAGCATAAGCAATCACCCTGTCCTTCTGCATAAGTACACAACCTAGGCCAACGCGAGAGGCATCAGTATATATCATATACTTAACCCCTTACTCTGGCAATACTAGTACAGGGGCGGACGTCAACTTGTCCTTCAGCTCGTGAAAAGTTATCTCCGCCCTCTCATTCCAAGAAAACTTTAAATCTTTTCATGTCAACTGAGACAACGGTCTGGCTATCTTCGAGAAGTCTCGTATGGAGCGTCGATAATAGCCTACTAGACCCAGAAAGCTTCTCACTCAGTAACTGAACTAGGCTGCTTCCAGTCCTGAACTGCAGCTACCTTAGCAAGATCGACATCTATCCCTTCCTTAGACACCACATGTCTTAGGAACTTGACTTCCTCTTTCCAGAAATCACATTTCTTGAACTGCACAAAAAGCTGATTCTTCTTGAGAGTATCCAAGATCGTTCTTAAGTGCTCCTCGTACTCTTCCCGACTTGTAGAATATATCAAAATGTCATCGATAAAGATAATGACGAATCAGAATAAGAATGGCCGAAACACCCTGTTCATCAGATCCATGAACACGGCCGATGCGTTCGTAAGACCGAACGACATCACAAGGAACTCATAGTGGCCGAAGCTAGTCCTGAAAGCAGTCTTCTGCACGTCCTCATTCTTGATGCGCAACTGATGATACCCTGACTGCAGATTAACCTTCGAAAAGTACCTTGCCCCCTTCAACTGATCAAATAGATCATCGATTCTGGGCAAAGGATACTTGTTCTTCACAGTCACCTGATTCAACCTGCGATAATCAATACATAATCGCAAGGAACCATCCTTCTTCTTAACAAACGGGACAGGTGCCCCCCAAGGAGGCACACTATGCCGAATAAAACCCAAATTCAACAAGCCATCTATCTGCTTCCTCAATTCCTCCATTTCACTCGGAGGCATACGATAGGTGGGCAAAGAAATGGGTGCCGCACCAGGCATGAGATCGATAGTAAAATCAATCTTGCGCTGAGGGGGTAATCCAGGAATCGACTCAAACACATCTTCAAACTCCCGAACTACAGGTGTGCTTTCAAACGTCGATCCAGCAATACTCTCCAACAGAGAAGTATAATAACCAAGACGAAAAGGGTAATTGACCTAAACTGGGAAAGTAACTATCTCGCCCTCAAGTCTATGGATTGTCATCAACCTAGCGTCACAATCAATCTCTGACCGCATCCTCGTGAGCCAATCCATACCCATAATGACATCGTAATGGTAAAGAGGTGCGACAAAAAAGTCAACAAGAATCGATCCACTCCCTAGATCAATCAAACAATCTATACAACGCTTGTTCATAACAGAGGAGATCCCTGTAGTGGTAGTGAGTGTTACTCCCTTCATAGAAATAGTGCCCAAACCAAGGCGCCTAACTGCCGCATACGATATAAGAGAGGTAGTGGACCCTGTATCCACCAACATAGAAACGAGAATACCTTCAATGTGAGCAGTAATCTCAAAGGATCTCGGCACCAAGTCAACCACAGGCGCTTCACCTGAGAGCGCGTGAACTCGAGCCTGCTGCTGGCGATTCGGCAGAGGAACCATGGGCCGCTGAGAGGGCCTGAAGCAAGGTACAGGAGGTCTGAAAGATGGGTGAGATGGCGCTGACTGAAGAGGTGGAGGTGATATAACTTGAGGCATCGGACGGCTGATCCTCTGCGGTGGAGTAAAATCACTGTCCCACATCCTCGTAAAGCAAGTACGATCCGAATGCCCCATCTTCCCACAATACGAACAGTGTAAGTCTGATTGTATCTGCTGAGGGTTGGCTCGAATGCCTCGGAGGAGAATTTGCCCGCGGCCTCTTGCCGAGAAATGGTGTACTTTGAAAGTCAGGTCGTGGTCTGGGAACCATAGGTGCTCGCATACGGGACGACCTGTCCCCGTCCTGCTCAGCTCGTAGAGACATGCTCACCAACTCCTCATAGGAAGATATGCTAGCACAGTACATCTTCGATCGGATCTCAGGCCTCAACTCCTCAGAAAAATGCAGCATCCTCATCGACTGATCACTCAGAAGCAAAGGAGCATAGTGACCCAGCTCAATAAACCGGTTCTCATACTCTGTCACCAACATCCCTCCTTTACGGAGGCGAAGGAACTCACTCTCTTTCTCGTGTCGGTACGTAACTGAAAAATACTTCTCGTGGAAGCATGCCTCAAACGCCTGCCACGACCACTCATACCCTTCCTCAACAGTGTGAAGAACACTGTCCCACCATAAACTGGCCTCCTTCTCAAACATGAAGGAGGCAAGCTCGACCTACTCAACCTCAAAACAGTGCAGCGGCCTCAGCATCTTAGAGATGCGATCAATCCAGTACTCAGCCTGCTCGGGTCTATGAGAACCCGCAAATGTGGGAGGTAGTAAGCGTTGAAATCGCTCAAATGTGCCGCTCGCACTAGCGCTCCCAGATGGGTGCATAGGCGAATCATGTAGAGTCGGCCCCATCGACTGAGTAAAGATGCCAGCCATGGAGGACAAACTGCTGCTGCTAGTGGTGGTGGTAGTGTTGCTGCTGAATCTGCTGCTGCTGCATCAACAGCATCATCTGCTCAAACCTATCAGGAGGCGGAGCAGATGAAGATGCATACGGCATCGACACAGATGCACGGTTCGGCTCAGGAATCGAAGGCGTGACTGGAGGAGCCATAGGTGGAATCACAGGTGTTGGCCCAGTAGCGGGGCCAGTAACTGGCTGAGAGTCCAGCCTAGCACCAATATGAGACGGGCCCGACTATGGATCCGTCTGGCTATCGCCTAGGGGAGAAACCCCGGCAAGTGACTTGATCAAAGAGAGATGGGCCGAAGTCTTCGAACCCTTAGGAGGCATATCCTACATTCAACAGATGATGCAACCTGTAAGATTCAACATCCACATAATCCACCCACACAGCATTCACAGCACAACTTCTATGATAAACAACATGCATTCCGTTTAACAAAATTGTTGCAATACAAGAAGTGCAGCATTACATGAATCGCAACAGAGAAAGTATGTGAACTAAAACATCTAAGATGTAAACAACACAAAACTTCCAACTACTATGCCAACAACAGCTACACATAACAGCAAACAACAAAACAAAGTAAAGGACGACTACAACTGCAACTACTCGTCAAAATTAGGAGATGGAGGCGGGGCACCCTTATCCTGCAAACAACACAGGATAGACTTCAGAGTTCGAGTCACCTGCTTAAACTTATGCTTCACAAGGCATCGAAGATCCATGATATCCTGGCGTAGAACAGCCTGACCTTCCTCAAGCCGAGCGATACGGGCATCCATAGCTGCCTGATCTGCGCTCTGCTCTGGTGCTACAGGAAGAGAACTCTCACTCGTATCCTGTGCCTCTACCTCTTCCTCGTCCTGCTCTGCTTCTTCAATCTCATCTCCACCCTCGCCATAACTCTCTTCCTCATCGCTCTCTGTCTCATCCTCACTTTCTGAGGCTTGTCATCGATGAGGCCGAATGTCCATCTGATTTAGGGTCATCTCATTAATGTATCGAATAGGTATAGGCTTTTCTGCCCCAAGCCTAAAGACAAACTCATGTGCAAGCTTACAAATGAGTCGGCCAAATGGGAGTGATTCGGTCCTCCTATTCGAACGAGCGATAAGGATAATCTGATACAAGATGTACGTCGGCACACATAACTTCTCTCCTTGCCCCACCTGATACAGAAAATCTACCATCAGGCGCATACACTTGCTACGGTTGCTCCACCTTGGATAAACATTGAATGTACACATGTGGTGAAGCAAGCGGAAGTCGTCCGTCATGTTGGTAGCTAGAAGGCTTCTATTAGGCTGCCATTCGACCGAACGACCACACAGGAACCACGTGCGGCGATCCCTTTCGTGCGCACTGCTCAAATTCTTCTCACTGGCATGAACCTCACCAAGCGGCACATTTAGAAGTTGGGATATCAAAGCGATGTTGCCGTGGCCTCTCGATCGCTTCCACAAGGGATCTTGAACTGCAGAGGCTCCAGCGAAGGTTCTCGAATGATGGCATAAAAAGCTTAAATAGTGCTCGCATTGACGCGATATTCGCCCTCAAACAAGGGACACCAACCGGACCCTTCCAGGAGCTCCAACAAGAGAAACTCGCCAAATAGCCACGGATCTACATGTGCCTCAAAAAGGACCCTATGGCCTTCATAGGCTCCATGAGATAGCTCTGCCAACAAGGTTCTTCTAATGGGAGCTTGAGGATTAAGGTCCCGCTTGGTCTGAAACTCACGGGTGGTGGTCGTGCTCATGGCGGCACCTCTCGGCCTGCGTGCACGGGTTGGGCAGCTAGGCCCGGCTTCATCCACGGGTGCTCTCTTCTTCCCCATCAAAGAGAGAAAGGTGGAGATGGAAAATATGGCCGTGACAAACTCAAATGAGGCCATGAAAAATGAGAGAAAAGGGAGAAATGGGAAGAATGGTGAGGCTTCCACACACTTGAGATCCCAAAGAAGGATTTGAGAACTCAAATGAGAAGAAAAGGGAGTGAAAACAGCAATGGGGATGGATTTTTGAGATCGGTTGAATTGGTGTGCATGAAAATGGAAGAAGAAGGAGATTGGGGAGGGATTTTGGTGGAGTTTTGAGAGAGACTTGAAGAAAAGGAAAGCTTGGGAGGGTATTTTATGAAGGAGAGAGGGTTTGAAAGGTACTTTAATCAACCAACCATGGAGGAATGGGCCACACTAGGCCCCAACGGTGTCGGCCCGAGCCAGCCCGCCCGGCTTGGGCAGTTGGGCGACGAGGGCTCGCCGAACCGGCGAGGTCATCGCCGGTCTCTGGACCATCCGACGATGACTCGCCGTTTGGGCGAGGTCCTCCTGGCTCCCTATGTCCAAAATGATGTGGGCCCCCCTGGGTCCCCCTGGAATTGCCCCGATTGGGCCTTTAGTCCGATTCAACACATACCGGGCCACTAGGATTAGAATCTGATTCAAACACCAGATTACAGACATTTTAAGGGTTGAGATGGAAAGATAAACCATATAAACACGTCAATGGATGGTCTAGAAGAGAGTTTGGGTTGCTGTGAGTGATCAGGAGTGCGCACAGACTCGATCTCGGTGATCGTTTTCAGTCAACTTTCACCGATAGAAGCAACGGAAACACATACACAAATTTTACAATAAACTTGCACCCTCCTACACTAAGGTGGCGACAGCGTGTGGTGTGTGACCATAACCTAGGTCCGGTTTAATCCAATTCATGCTCTAATACCAACTTGTCACACCCTAAAATTGGGGGGTCGAGCATAACTCAGCTCTCGAGTTTCTAAACATCACTTATGCAACATATTTAATGATGGATGTATGTTGTCTATAAGAGTACATAAAACATGGGATAGATTAAGCCAAACTGTAAACATAATTCAGGGATAAGTGAAAGATGCAAGCGGAAGACTTATAAAAACATATGTGTATATGTGCAAGTCCCTGAAATACATATACATGCCAGGTCATACTTACAAGTGTTGCTATCAAAAGTACAAGTATTAAATGACATCATCTATTACAATAACCCAGAATTTTCCGTACATCAGGACATGGCTCACAAGAACCCGCCTGAGAACTGCATAAAAGAAAATGGGGCCTCATCATCCTCGAACTCCTGCTCTGCCTCAAAGGTCGCGTCAATATCTGCATCTAAGACAGAGTCTGGTTGGTGTGTACAACACCACCCCAGAACGTGGGAGTGAGTGATCAACTTAGTGGAACAATAAAGCAAAGGTTAACATGTTATTAATTCAATCAAGCAGTAATGATAAAGCAGAACAATCAAACATGTCCTAATTACTCTTGTTAGTGCAAGGATATATGTATAAATGATGCATGCCCTCGCCTTCCTCCCTCAGTGTCTTCATCTTATGTTACTCATGACATCCTCCCGCAGTGCCAACGACTTCCACGCACATGCAAATGCGGTGCATGAACATGATTACCAAGTTGTTATTAGTCCTTTTCATACAGCAGGATTGGGAAGCTAAGGTACCTTCCTCATATCAATTTTCACACAGTGATCCATTCTAAGGTCGTCAGTCCTAGGCCATCTCATACGATCATATGGTTTTAGATCGTTGCAAAGGGCTCGTCACCAATCAATGCACGCCTATCATACCTTCGTTACTACTCTAAGGCTCGTCGCCCTAATGCAGTATCCAGGTATGCTCAAGGTCACTACAAAGGGCTCGTCACTAATCAATGTAGGCCGACAGCACGAATTTAGTGTCCCCATACCACCATAATCGGCTCACGAGTCTGGTGTGCTCACTGGTCACTACAGGGAGGCTCGTCACCCCAGCGTAGGCTGACAGCTCGACTACGGTGTCCCATACCACCATGTCTAGCTCATGAGTCTTAGCGGATCAAGATACAAAGGTTAACGGGATTTCATCGGTAAGTTTGGTACCCTAGATTCAAGCAATAGCGTCCATACATGGTTAACATACATCGGCCATTCGGGTTACTTGACGAACTCGACTAGCATGAGCGCACGTTGGGTTAATTGACATAAAGTGTGCAAACACTCCGTGTGGCCAAACCACTGCCGACAACTCTAATACGACTCGGGTTCGTCAAATCACGTCCTTCGTGGCGAAAGCAACCTCAGCCACAAACTTAAGGCCGATTACCGATTTCCTAAACTATTTCACAGTCCCAAACACATTCCACTATAACAGATATTCATATCAACACTTAAAACAGTAATGGAACAACGATTCAAATAAGACAATATGTAAACATTTCAAGAATATCAACTTAACATGGATTTCAACACAAGTAGTGCTTGAAGTTAAACAACAAAGCATATGACTTGCATGTAGGAAATCATACACACCAATAGGAGAGTTGAGAATCGCTTCTCAACACCCGCAAATAGGATAATATGTTACACTTTAGACCATTCAGATATTTCTACAAACACTTAGACTACATAGGTCAACATACATGACGTATGTTGGAATACACGCATTTGGACAATTCCTTTTGCCAAGGAGTTGACACACAAACAACTAGCACAAATACACAATAGTTAATCATGGCAAGTACATGTTCATATTTTATACGTATACGATACTTCCTAAATATACATAGAATACACAAATCTCAACATAACACATGCATATCAGGAACGCAAAATGAACATAGCATTTGGCATGTGAAATTGCACCCACAACAAGAATAAACCATCAACTGACATTGAAAGTGTTGAAAACCATAACCTATACGAATATAGTCCGCACCTTAAGCCAGAAAAAGCACACCGAACTGATTTAGACGATATGTCTTCGTCAAGGGCGACTAGATAACCTAAGGCAAGAATAGAAATGAGCTACATCAACACATAGACTCTTCTAAGCTCTAAAACAAATTATAGTTAGATTAACTTACCCAAGAAGGAACTTAGAATTGCCGGAATAATGATTCAAAAGTGTTGGTTTAAGGATGTAGAGTAACAGGAAAGAATCTTGAGATGATTCACCAACTTCTCTCTCACTTTCTCTCTCTTTCTTAGCTAGGGTTTAGAAAATTCGTATGGAAAAGAGAGTGAGGGTTTTAAGGTCTTTATATAGGCCTAACATTGATGAAAATAGCCCCAGGGCCAAGGTATACTTAGGTTATAACCAAATCAGGCCTCTCTCGATCCAACGGAGCACTTCCTATGGTCCTTTCTCCACGTGCGATCGGACTTAAGCTCACTGACTATGGATCTAGGTCAGGCTGAGTTTTCGTACCGATCGGATTTACAAATCAACCGTGGCGGACCACTCTCAATTCAACGGTCACCGAAACTCAATCAGGTCCGCAAGCATTATGACATGCCTGGGCCAACTTCCCTGATCTGAGGGTGAAATTGGGTCAGAATCCAACGGTCAGATTGCTTAAAATCATCGCGCAAGCGACACGACTCAGATTTCATAAAATCATATTTAATTTCTCACCGTTCTCACGCTCTTCACTCCGGACTCAATCAAATCGACCCAGGACATCATCTGGACTTGATTTTTGAGGTGATGGTCAAGTCCAACCCGGTGACCATAACTGTCTAAGATCATCGCTATCGAACTTCCGACGCGCGGTCCAGGTCCGATCCAAAGCTTCTAAAAATTTCCAAGAGCAACTAGATTTAGCGTTGAATCCCAGATTTCAGAGAACATAGCGCTAACGATTCTACAGGTTTTGAGTCCTGTAGATCAAATTTAGAGTGATTGATGCTAATTTCACAAGCAATTGAGTTTAGTGCTAATTAACCCATAAACAACATCTAAGGAAAATAGAGGTAGTACTCGGGTCTTAGCACAAAATTTTCTAGGTCATTACATTATACCCTACACAAGAGCAAATGATCCACACAAGGAACCTAGTTTAGACCACACAGGTCAAAGAATCACATAAGAACCCTAGTTTAGGCCACACAAGCCAAGGATCCATACAAGAACATGATTTTAGGCCACACAGGCCAAGGACCTACACAAAGGACCTGAGTTTATGTCCTACACAAGAGCAAAGGTCTTACACTTAGAACCTAAACGTACTCTCCCATCGGAGGTCTCCTATGAGGGCTTGTAAGGGGTGAGATGCACCTGTGACCTAATCCTACACAAGGAATGATTAACAGGGTCTCTGGATGCTAATAACTTACAGATAAGTAGATGAGACCCGTTCTACACATTGATGAAGACGATCTCCCTTGATCCGCAACACTTATGATGCTCCAATGTAAGGTGACGGGTTGGGTCAGGGTTATGTTGGAATCTACTCTAATGAATGTTACTCATTTGAGAGATGGAGAGATTCCAAGCTCTTAAGCATTCAAGGGATCCTAGCTCAATGATTTGCCATTAAGATGGTAGCTGGAAGATCCTTGAATGAGGAAGTTCATTCACTAATCCACTCTATTGAATATCAATGATGAGGGTGGATTGAAGGATGAACTCCCATGAGAAAAAGGGCTTAGGGTAGGTGGTATGTAATTACTCTCTCAAAGCTCTCTCTTTTTCACTATATAGCAACTAAGAACAAGCTCTCCTTATAAAGGCAAAAAGCTCCAATGGAAATAAAAATGTCAGTTTCTGACTAAGTTCGATGTCATCGAACGTATACTTTCGATACCATCGAATATCAATTTGATGATACAAACTCTACTGAAAATCATTCTGGGGACTTTTTGAAAGAAGATCGATGTCATCGAACCTGATTCGATGTCTTTGAGATTTGAACTTCAATGTCATCGAAGCAGTGTTCGATTCCTCGACATGGCATTACACAAGAGCTTGCTGGACATTTCAAAGTTGGCTTCAATGTCATCGAACCTAATTTGATCTCATCGAATTTTAAATTTTGATGTCATCAATTCCCCATTCGATTCATCAATCTTTTCAGAAGATATTCCTTGAAAGCTCGCTGGACACTTCTTTATTATTTTTCGATGTCATCAAGGCTCCCTCAATGTCATCGAACTTTAAATATTGATGTCGTCGAGGCTATCTCGATTCCTTGAGCATTTCCATTGATTTTCCTATTAAGCTTGCTGGATACAAATTTGTCTGAATTTGATATCCTCGAAATCTGCTCGATGTCATCGAAGTTTGAATTTCAATGACATCGAAGCTCGTTCAATTGCTCAAGCAATATCAGAATATTTTCCAATAAGATTTACCGGTTAATGCTCTGAGTCCTTCGATCTCATCGACTTACCTTCGATGTCACCGAGGGTATTTTCGATCCATCGAAAATTCTGTCCAATTAGTTTGTGGTTGGTGGACATAAAACAACCTCAATTCAATGTCATCGAAGTATGTTCAATGTCATCGACCGTGAGTGTTCGATGTTATCAATACAAGCTCGATGTCATTGAACTAAGGTAAAAAACTTAGAAAGCTTCCTGTTTGAGAATTAAGTTTTCAAACTTTTAACTCTTATGTTGTTCTAAGGCTTTTAAGGATTTATTTACCTGGGTGTTTTGGGACATTGGATGTGAGGCTTAATTTACCTATGACGAGCTCAGAACACACATCCGGTTGAGGTAATAGTTTGTATGATCTTCATATGGGGCTCACTTGACTCACCAACTCAACCCTCATGCTAATTGTCAAACCATGGCACTTTCAATACATACAATGGGGTGGGCCCCTGTTGTTCAGCCCACCAGCACGTTGTTGGCCCAGCTGGATGTCTAGCGAGTGAACAACATAGATAAAGTACATACATAAGGAGGGCCCCACCTGCAGATGTCCCACTAGTGGGCTACAAAATGGCTAGATGGCATGGATAAAATACAAATATCATGGTGGCCTTGCAGCTACTAGATGGTTAGTCTTATTGGACCGTTAGCCCTATTGGGCGTCCCACAAATGGACGGTTTGGGTAGAACACATATATACGGTGGGCCCCATCTGGGGATGGTCCACCAGAGGTGTGGGCTTCGTTTAGATGGGCCACACAATAGGAGAATGGAGTGGATAATACACGTACACACACGCACACGCGCACACACACACACACATATATATGACACAAAAGGCCCATAGTTTGCTAGACACCGGACCAGCAGAACTGGGGTTTGCCTAAGCTATGGGCTAGCTCAAGAGGGTGTGTGAACACAATCCATACATCATGGTGGGTCCCCTCTTAGGTGTGGGTTGTCTAGAAGGTGGGCCTGTAACACCCTGAAATTTGGGGGTCGAGCATAACTCAGCTCCCGAGTTCCAAAACATCACTTATGCAACATATTTAATGATGGATGTATGTTGTCTATATGAGTGTATAAAACATGGAATAGATTAAGCCAAACTGTAAACATAATCTAGGGATAAGTGAACGACGCAAGTGGAAGACTTAAAGAAATACATGTGTACATGTGCAAGTCCCTGTAATATGTATACTCTGCCAGGTTATAATTACAAGTGTTGCTTCAAAATATAAGTATCAAATGATATAAACCATTACAAAATAAACTCTGTATCCCCGTAAATCAGGACACGGCTCACATGAACCCGCCTGAGAACTGCATAAAGGAAAACGCGTCCTTATCATCCTCATACTCCTGCTCTGCCTCAGGGGTAGCGTCATCATCTGCATCTAAGACAGAGTCTGGTTGGTGTTGAAACACCGTCCCAGAATATGGGAGTGAGTGATCAACTCAGTGGAACTATACAGTAAAAGTTAACATGATATCAAATCAATCAAGCAGTAATGATAAGACAATACAATCAAACACATCCTAATTACTCTTGTTAATGCAAGGATGTATGTAGAAATGATGCATGCCCTCGCCTGCACTCCCTCAGTGTCTTCATCATACGGTGCGTATGACAACCTCTCGCAGTGCTAACGACTCCAACGCACATACAATGCGGTGCATGAACATGATTACCAAGTTGTTATTAGTCCTTTTCATACAGCAGGATTGGGAAGCTAAGGTACCTTCCTCATATCAATTCCCAAACGGTGATCCATTCTAGGGTCGTCAGTCCCAGACAATCTCATACGATCATATGGTTCTAGGTCGCTGCAAAGGGCTCGTCACCAATCAATGCATGCCTATCATACCTTAGTTACTACTCTAAGGCTCGTCGCCTTAGTGCAGTATCAAGGGATGCTCGAGGTCACTACAAAGGGCTCGTCACTAATCAATGTAGGCCGACAGCACGAATATAGTGTCCCATACCACCATAGTCGGCTCACGAGTCTGGTGTGCTCACTGGTTACTACGGGGAGGCTCGTCACCCCAGCGTAGGCCGACAGCTTGACCACGGTGTCCCATACCACCATGCCTAGCTCATGAGTCTTAACAGATTAAGGTACAATGGTTAACGGGATTACATTGGTAAGTTTGGTACCTTAGATTCAAACAATAGCGTCCATACATGGTGTACATCCACCAGGACAATCGGGTTACTTGACGAACTCGACTAGCATGAGCGCACATTGAGTAGAATGACATAGAGTGCACAAACACTCCGTGTGGCCAAACCACTGCCGACAACCCTAATACGACTCGGGTTAGTCAAACACGTCCTACGTGGCGAAAATAACCTCGGCCACGAACTCAAGGTTTGTTACCCATTCCCTGGACTATTTCATAGTCCCAAACACATTCAATTATAACAGATATTCATATTAACAATTTAAAATAGTGATGGAACAATAATTCAAATCATACAGTATGTAAGCATTTAACGAATATCAACTTAACATGGATTTACACATAAGTAGTGCTTAAATTTAAACAACAAAGAATGTAAATCACATGTAGGAAATCATACACACCAATAGGATAGTTGAGAATCTCCATGTTAAGTTGATCATTTAGACATTTCTACAAACACTTAGACTACATATTCCAACATACATGACGTATGTTGGTGATACACACATTTGGACAATTCATTTCATTAAGGAATTGACACACATACAACTAGCACAAATACACGACAATTAATCATGGCAAACACATGCTCATATTTCATACGTATACGATACTTTCTACATACACAAGGAATACACAAATCTCAATATAACTCATATGTATCAGGAATGCAATATAAACATCGCATTTGGCATGTGAAATTACACCAACAACAATAATAAACCATTAACCGACATTGAAAGCCTTGAAAACCATAACCTATACGAATATAGTCCGCACCTTAAACCAAAAAAAGCGCACCGATCTGATTCAGACGATAAGTCTTTGTCAACAGCGACTAGATAACCTAAGACATGAATAGAAATGAGCTACATCAACACATAGACTATTCTAAGCTCTAAAATAGGTTAGGGTTTGATTGACTTACCCAAGAATGAACTTAGAATCACCGGAATAACGATTCAGAAGTGATGGTTTAGGGATGCAGAGCAACAAGGAAGAATCTCAAGATGATTCACCAACTTCTCTCTCACTTTCTCTCTCTTTTCCTCTCTCTTTCTTAGCTAGGGTTAGAAAATTCGTATGGAATAGAGAGTGAGGGTTTTAAGGTCTTTATATAGGCCTAACATTGATGAAAATAGCCCCAGGGCCAATGTATACTTAGGTTATAACCAAATCGGGTCTATTTCGATCCAAGGAGCACTTCCGGTGGTCCTTTTTCCACGTACGGTCGGACTTAAGCTCACTGATCATGGATCTAGGTTAGTCTGAGTTTTCGTACCGATCGGATTTACAGATCAGCTGTGGCGGACCAATCTCAATTCAACGGTCACCGAAACTCAATCAGGTCCACCGGCAGTAAGACATGCCTGGGCCATCTTCCCTGATCCGAGGGTGAAATTGAGACAGAATCCAATGGTCAGATTGCTTAAAATCGTCGCATAAGCAACACGACTCAGATTTCATAAAATCATATTTAATTTCTCACCTTTCTCACACTCATGACTCCGGACTCAAGCAAATCGACCCAGGACATCATCTGGACTTGATTTTTGAGGTGATGGTCAAGCCCAACCAAGAGATCACCGCTTTCGGACTTCCGACGCGCGATCCAGGTCCGATACAAAGTTTCTAAGTACTCCTGAGAGTAACTGGATTTAGCGTTGAATCCTAGATTTCAGGGCAACATAGTGCTAATGATTCTACAGGTTTTGAGTCCTGCAGATCAAATTTAAAGTGATTAATGCTAACTTCACAAGCAATCGAGTTTAGCACTAATTAACCCACAATAAAATTCTAAGGAATTTAAGGTAGTACTCGGGCCTTTGCATGAAATTTTCTGGGTCATTACAATCTACCCCCCTTAAAGAAAAATTTCATCCTCGAAATTCATACCTTCTCTTACTCCTCAAGGATCTGAGGGTAGCTCTTTCTGATCTCAGCTTCAGTCTCCCAAGTAGCCTCTTCTTCACTATGATGCGTCCATAGTACTTTCACAAGAGGGATGACCTTGCTACGCAATACCTGCTCCTTCCTGTCTAGGATACATGTCAGTCACAGTACATACGTGGCATCCTCGCTCAACTGCACCTACTCCCAACTGATAATATGCGAGGGATCAGGAACGTACTTTTTCAGCATAGAAACATGAAATACGTTATGCACGCCCGCAAGTGGTGTGGGCATAGCAAGGCGGTATGCTACCGCTCCCACTCGATCCAGAATTTGAAATGGACCAATAAATCTCGGCGTGAGCTTTCCCTTCTTACCAAACCATAGAACTCCCTTCATAGGGGAAACCTTAAGAAATACATGGTCTCCAACCTCAAACTCAAGCGGTCGCCGCCTTATATCAGCGTAACTCTTCTACCTGCTCTGGGCTATCAGAAGTCGACATCGAATAATGTCAACTTTCTCCAAAGTCGCCTGCACCAACTCTGGGCCAATCAAACTACGCTCGCCAACTTCTGCCCAGTAATGCGGTGCTCTACACGGGCGACCATACAATGCCTCATAGGGAGCCATGCCGATACTCGCCTGGAAGCTATTGTTATACGTGAACTCTGCATAAGGGAAACAATCATCCCAACTGTCCTTGAAATCCAAAACACAAGCTCGCAACATGTCTTCCAGAATCTGATTCACACGTTCCGTCTACCCCTCTGTCTGTGGATGAAACGCAGTGCTGAATTTCAATTTCACACCCATCGCTTCTTGGATACAAGTCCAGAAGATAGATGTGAATTACATCTCTATCAAACACAATCTCCAAGGGAACTCCTTGCAGACGTACAATCTCCTTGATGTACAACCTAGCCAACTCGTCTGTAGAGTTTGTGACTCTGATTGGTAAGAAATGAGCCGACTTTGTCAACCGGTCGATGATCACCCAAATAGAGTCATGTCCCTTCCTCGTTCTCGGTAGCCCTAAAATAAAATCCATAGAGATGAAGTCCCACTTCCATTCTGCTATGGGCATGGGCTGAAGCAGTCCAGGAGGTCGGCGATGCTCTGCCTTGACCTGCTGGCACGTGAGACAACGAGATACAAACTCAGCAATGTGAACCTTCATGTTGTCCCACCAATAAGATCTTCTCATATCTCGATACATCTTCGTGCTACTGGGATGCATTGCAAGCTTAGAATTATGAGCTGACTCGAGAACCTCCCGTCTCAAGTCAAGAATGTCTGGGACACATACCCGGCCATGATATCGTAGGCCCCCATCTGAACTAACACTCCACTCGGAGTCCTCATCAGTACCAACCCGCTCTCTCATCTTTGTCAATAACTCATCATCTACCTAAGCTGCAATGATCCTCTCGTCAATGAGGGGCTGTACTCGAATGTGTGCAATAACCTCATACGGCTCTTCCACCGTAAGTTTCTGCTCAAAGTCTCACACAAACTCCATCATGTCCCATTCTGTTATCATTAGCGAAGCCGGAAACTCTATAACCTTCTTGCGACTCAACGCGTCTGCCACAAGGTTTGCCTTGCCCGGATGGTAAGAGACATCGAACTTAAAGTCTTTCAATGTTTCCATCCATCGGCGTTGCCTCATATTCAAGTCATGCTGCTTGAAAATATACTTAAGGCTCTTGTGGCCGCAAAAGAGCTCAAACTCCTCTCCGTAGAGGTAATGTCTCCAGAGCTTTAATGCGAAAATGATAGCTGTCAACTCCAGGTCGTGTGTAGGGTAATGCTCTTTATGCTTCCTTAACTGTCTCGAGGCATATGCAATCACCCTGTCCTTCTGCATAAGGACACAACCTAGACCAATGCGAGAGGCGTCAGTATATATCATATACTTAACCCCTTGCTCTGGCAATACTAGTACAGGGGCGGACGTTAACTTGTCCTTCAGCTCCTGAAAAGCTATTTTCGCCTTTCCATTCCAAACAAACTTCAAGTCCTTCCATGTCAACTGAGACAACGGTCTGGCTATCTTCGAGAAGTCTTGAATGAAACGTCGATAATAGCCTGTTAGACCCAGAAAGCTTCTCACCTCAGTAACCGAACCAGGCTGCTTCCAGTCCTGAACTGCAGCTACCTTAGTGAGATCGACAGCTATCCCTTCCTTGGACACAACATGTCCTAGGAACTTGACTTCCTCTTTCCAGAAATCACACTTCTTGAACTGCGCAAAAAGTTGATTCTTCCTGAGAGTATCCAAAACCGCTCTTAAGTGCTCCTCGTGCTCTTCCTGACTCATAGAGTATATCAAAATGTCATCGATAAAGACAATGACGAATCGGAACAAAAATGGCTGAAACACCCTGTTCATCAGATCCATGAACACGGCCGGTGCGTTCGTAAGACCGAACGACATCACAAGGAATTCATAATGACCGAAGCTAGTCCTAAATGCGGTCTTCTGCACGTCCTCATTCTTGACGTGCAACTGATGATACCCTGACTGCAGATCAACCTTTAAAAAGTACCGTGCCCCCTTCAACTGATCAAATAGATCATCGATCCAAGGCAAAGGATACTTGTTCTTCATAATCACCTAATTTAACCTACGATAATCAATACATAATCACAAGGAACCATCCTTCTTCTTGACAAACAGAACAGGTGCTCCCCAAGGGGACACACTAGGTCGAATAAAGCCCAAATTCAACAAGCCATCTATCTGTTTCCTCAATTCTTCCATTTCACTTGGAGGCATACGATAGGTGGGCAAAGAAATAGGTGTCGCACCAGGCATGAGATCGATAGTAAAATCAATCTCGCGCTGAGGTGGTAATCTAGGAATCGACACAAACACATTGTCAAAATCCTGAACTACAGGCGTACTTTCAAGCGCCGAACTAGCAATACTCTCCAACAGAGAAGTATAACAACCAAAATGAAAAGGGTAACTGACCTGAATAGGGAAGTAAAGGTCTCGCCCTCAGGTCCATGGATTGTCACTAGCCTAGCTTCACAATCAATCTCTGCTCGTATCTTCGTGAGCCAATCCATACCCAAAATGACATCGTAATGGTATAGAGGTGCGACAAACAAGTCAACCAGGATCGATCTGTTCCTTAGATCAATCAAACAACCCATACACATCTTGGTAATATCAGAGGAGGTCCCTGTAGCGGTAGTGAGCATCACTTCCTTCATAGTAACAGTGCCCAAACTCAGGCGCTTAACTGTCGCATACGATATAATAGAGGTAGTGGACCATATATCCACCAACAAAGAAACAGGAATACCTTGGATGTGAGCTGTAACCTCAAAGGATCTCGGTGCCAAGTCAGTCCCAAGCACTTCAGCTATAAGCACGTGAACTCGAGCCTGCTGTGGCCGATTCGGCGGTGGAACCATGGGCCGCTGAGGTGGCCTGAAGCGAGGCACAGAAGGTCTGAAGGATGGGTGAGCTGGCGCTAACCAAAGGGGTGGAGGTGATATAACCTGAGGCATCAGACAACTGATCCTCTATGGTGGAGTAAATCCACTATCCTGCATTCGCATAAAGCAATTACGATCTAAATGCCCAATCTTCCCACAGTACGAACAACGCAATTTAGAACGTAACGGCTGAGCGAGCGACGCTAGACGCCTCGGAGGAGAATCTGCCCGCAGCCTCTTGCCGAGAAATGGTGTACTCAGAAAATCAGGTCGCGGTCTGGGAACCATAGGTGCTCACATACGGGACGACCTCTCCCCGTCCTGCTCAGCTCGCAGGGACATGCTCACCAACTCAGTATAAGAAGATATGCTAGCACAGCACATCTTCGATCAGATCTCAGGCCTCAACCCCTCAGAAAAATGCCACATCCGCATCGGCTGATCACCCAGAAGCAAAGGAGCATAACGACACAGCTCAGTAAACCGGTTCTCATACTTAACCACCGACATCCCTCCCTGACGGAGGTGAAGGAACTCACTCTCCTTCTCGTGTCGGTAAGTGATCGGGAAATACTTCTTGTGGAAGCGTGCCTCAAACGCCTACCACGTCCACTCAAAACCCTCCGCAACTGTGCGAAGAACACTGTCCCACCATAAACTGGCCTCCTCCTCAAACATGAAGGAGGCAAGCTCAACCTGCTCAGCCTCAGAATAGTGAAGCGACCTCAGCATCTTAGAGATGCGATCAATCCAGTACTCGGCCTCCTCGGGTCTATGAGAACCCGAAAATGTGGGAGGTCATAAGCGCTGGAATCACTCAAATGTGCCGCTAGCACTAGCCTTCCCAGATGGGTGCATAGGTGAAGCAAGTGGAGTCGCTCCCATCGACTGAGCAAAGATGTCAGCCATGAAAGACAGAAACTGTTGCTACTGCTGCTGTTGGTGGTGCTTCTGCTACTGGATCTGCTGTTGCTGCATCAACAACATCATCTTCTCAAACCTATCAGGAGGCGGAGTGGACGAAGATGTATAAAGTGTCGACGCAGATGCACGGTTTGGCTCAGGAACCGAAGGCGTGACTGGTGTAGCCATGGGTGGTATCACAGGAGTCGACCCAGCAGCAGGGCTAGTAGCTAGCTGAGAGTCTAGCCCAGCACCAAACTGAGACGGGCCCGACTGTGGATCCGTCTAGACATCGCCTAAGGGAAAAACCCCAGTAAGCGACTCGCCCAAAGAGAGACGGGCCGAAGTCTTCGAACCCTTAGGAGGCATACCCCACATTCAATAAAGGATACAACCTGTGAGATTCAACATCCACATAATCCACCCACAGCGTTTACATCACAACTCAAGGAAAAATAACATGCATTTCATTTAATAAAATTGTCGCAATACAAGAAGTGCAGCATTACATGAATCGCGACAAAGAAAGCATGTGACCTAAAACATCTAAAGCTTCAAATAACAAACAACCTCCAAACTACTACGCCGATAACGGCTACACACAATAACAAACAACAAAACAGATCAAGGGACAACTACATCTGCAACTACTCATCAGAATCAGGAGATGGAGGAGGGGCACCCTTATCCTGCAGACAACACAAGATAGACTTTAGAGTTTGAGACATCTTCTTAAACTTATGCTTCACGAGGCGTCAAAGATCCATGATATCCTGGCATAGAACAGCCAGACCCTCCTCAAGCCGAGCTACACAGGCATCCCTGGCGGCCTGATCTGTGCCCTGCTCCAGTGCCACAGGAGGAGAACTCTCACTCGTGTCCTGGACCTCCACATCTTCCTCGTCCTACTCTTCTTCTTCTTCCTCTATCTCAGCTCCACCTTCGCCATAACTCTCTTCCTCATCGCTCTCAGTCTCATCCTCACTTTCTTCAAGTGAGGCTTGTCATCGACGAGGCCCAATGTCCATCTGATTAAGGGTCGTCTCATTAATATAGCGAATAGGTACCAGCTTTTCGCCCCAAGCCTGAAGACAAACTCATGTGCAAGCTTACAAATGAGTCGGCTAAATGGGAGCGATTCGGTCCTCTTATTCGAACGAGCGATAAGGACAATCTGACACATGATGTACATTGGCACACAAAGCTTCTCTCCTTGCCCCACTTGATACAGAAAATCCACCATCAGGCGCGTACACTCGCTGCGGTTGCCCCACCTTGGGTAAACATTGAATGTGCACATATGGTGAAGCAAGCGAAAGTCGTCCGTCATGTTGGTAGCTAAAAGACTTCTGTTAGGCTGCCATTCGACCAGACGACCACACAGGAACTGCATGCGGCGATCCCTCTCGCGCTCTCTACTAAGATTCTTCTCACTAGCACGAACCTCGCCAAGCGGCACGTTCAGGAGTCGGGATATCAAAGCGACGTTGATCGTGGCCTCCCAATCTCTTTCACAAGGGATCTTGAACTGCAAAGGCTCCAGCGAAGGTTCCCAAATGAGGGCAAAAAAAGCTCGAACAGTACCCACATTGGTACGGTATTCGCCCTCGAACAGGGGACACCAACCGGCCCCTTCCGAGTGCTCCAATAAGAGAAATTTGCCAAACAGCCGTGGATCTACATGAGCTTCAAAAAGGACCCTACGACCTTTATAAACCCCATGAGATAGCTCCGCCAACAAGGTTCTTCCAACGGGAGCTTGAGGATCGAGGTCCCGCTTTTTCTGAAACTCTCGCGTGGCGGTCGTGCTCGCGGCGGCACCTCTCGACCTCTGTGCATGGGTTGGGCGGCTATGCCCGGCTTTATCAACAGATGCTCTCTTCTTTCCCATGAAAGAGAGAATGGTGGAGATGGAAAATATGGCCGTAAAAAACCCAAATAGGGCCATGAAAAATGAGAGAAAAGAGGAAAATGGGAAGAATGGTGAGGCTTCCACGATTTTGAGACTCAAAGGAAGGATTTAAGGAAAGAGAGGAAAAATAGTAATGGAGATGGGTTTTGAAATGGGTAGGATGGGGATGCACGAAAATGGAAGAAGGAAGGGTTTGGAGAGAGATTTTTATGGGGTTTTAAGAGAAATTTCAAGAAAAGGGAAGCTTGGAGGGTGGGTTTGTGAAGGAAGGAGGGTTTAGAAGGTGATAAAAATGAGCAACCATGGAGGAGTGGGCCACACTAGACCCCACATGTGTTGGCCCGAGCTGGGCCGCTTGGACTGGCCCGCTGGGCGGCGAGGGTTCACCGAACCGGCGAGGTCATCGCAGGTCTCTGGATAGTCCAGTGATGACTCACCATTTGGGTGAGGTCCTCCTGGCCCCTAAGCTGGAAAATGATGTGGGTCCCACCCTGGGTCCCCCAGAAATTGCCCCGATTGGGCCCTCAGTCCGATACGACGCATATCGGGCCACTAAGAATAGAATCTGATACAGATTCATATTTATAGACATTTTAATGGCTGGGATGGGATGATACACCATCTAAAATCATCAATGGACAGTCTAGAAGAGATTTTGGGTCGCTGTGTGTGATCAGGAGTGTGCACAGACTCGATCTCGGTGACCATTTTCAGTCAACTTTCGCCGATAGAGCAACTGGAAAACCTACCCAGATTCTAAAATAAGCTTGCACTCTCCTACACTAAGGTGGCGACAGCGTGCGGTGTGTGACCATAACCCAGGTCCGGTTTAATCCAAATCATGCTCTGATACCAACTTATAATGCCCTGAAATTTGGGGGTCGAGCATAACTCAGCTCCCGAGTTCCAAAACATCACTTATGCAACATATTTAATGATGGATGTATGTTGTCTGTATGAGGGCATAAAACATGGAATAGATTAAGCCAAACTGTAAACATAATCTAGGGATAAGTGAAAGACGCGAGCGGAAGACTTAAAGAAATACATGTGTACATGTACAAGTCCCTGTAATATGTATACTCTACCAGGTCATAATTACAAGTGTTGTTTCAAAATATAAGTATCAAATGATATAAACCATTACAAAATAAACCCTGTTTCCCCGTAGATCAGGACACGACTCACATGAACCCACCTGAGAACTGCATAAAGAAAAATGCATCCTCATCATCCTCATACTCCTGCTCTGCCTTAGGGGTCGCGTCATCATCTGCATCTAAGACAGAGTCTGGTTGGTGTTGAAACACCATCCCAGAATGTGGGAGTGAGTGATCAACTCAGTGGAATTATACAGTAAAAGTTAACATGATATCAAATCAATCAAGCAGTAATGATAAGGCAATACAATCAAACATATCCTAATTACTCTTGTTAATGCAAGGATGTATGTAGAAATGATGCATGCCCTCGCTTGCACTCCCTCAGCATCTTCATCTTACGGTACACATGACAACCTCCCGCAGTGCCAACAACTCCAATGCACATGTAATGCATTGCATGAACATGATTACCAAGTTGTTATTTATCCTTTTCATACAGTAGGATTAGGAAGCTAAGGTACCTTCCTCATATCAATTTCCAAATGGTGATCCATTCTAGGGTCGTCAGTCCCAGACAATCTCATACGATCATATGGTTCTAGGTCGCTGCAAAGGGCTCGTCACCGATCAATGCATGCCTATCATACCTTAGTTACTACCCTAAGGCTCGTTGCCTCAGTGCAGTATCAAGGTATGCTCGAGGTCACTATAAAGGGCTCGTCACCAATCAATGTAGGTCGACAGCATGAATATAGTGTCCCATACCACCATAGTCGGCTCACGAGTCTGGTGTGCTCACTGGTCACTACGGGGAGGCTCGTCACCCCAGCGTAGGGCGACAGCTCAACCACGGGGTCCCATACCACCATGCCCGGCTAATGAGTCTTATCGGATCAAGGTACAATGGTTAACGGGATTACATTGGTAAATTTGGTACCCTAAATTCAAACAATAGCGTCCATACATGGTGTACATCTACCGAGACAATCGGGTTACTTGATGAACTCGAGTAGCACGAGCGTACGTTGAGTTGAACGACATAGAGTGCGCAAACACTCCGTGTGGCCAAACCACTGCCGACAACCCTAATACGACTCGGGTTCGTCAAACACGTCCTACGTGGCGAAAATAACCTTGACCACGAACTCAAGGTCAGTTACTGATTCCCTGTACTATTTCATAGTCCCAAACACATTCAATTATAACAGATATTCATATTAACAATTTAGAATAGTGATGGAACAACAATTCAAATCATACAGTATGTAAGCATTTAACGAATATCAACTTAACATGGATTTACACATAAGTAGTGCTTAAATTTAAACAACAAAGAATATAAATCACATGTAGGAAATCATATACACCAATAGGATAGTTGAGAATCTCTTCTCAACGTCCGTAAACAGGATAATATATTACACACTTGATCATTCAGACATTTCTACAAACACTTAGACTACATATTCCAACATACATGACGTATGTTGGTGATACACACATTTCGACAATTCCTTTCATCAAGGAATTAACACACATACAACTAGCACAAATACACGACAATTAATCATGGCAAACACATGCTCGTATTTCATACGTATATGATATTTTCTACATACACAAGGAATACACAAATCTCAATATGACTCATATATATCAAGAACGTAATATAAACATCGCATTTAGCATATGAAATTACACCTACAACAATAATAAACCATTAACCGACATTGAAAGCCTTGAAAACCATAACCTATACAAATATAGTCCGCACCTTAAACTAGAAAAAGCACACCGATATGATTCAGACGATAAGTCTTCGTCAACAGCGACTAGATAACCTAAGGCATGCATAGAAATGAGCTACATCAACACATAGACTATTTTAAGCTCTAAAACAGGTTAGGGTTTGATTGACTTACCCAAGAATGAACTTAGAATTTTCGGAATAACGATTCAAAAGTGATGGTTTAGGGATGCAGAGCAACAAGGAAGAATCTCAAGATGATTCACCAACTTCTCTCTCACTTTCTCTCTCTTTTCCTCTCTCTTTCTTAGCTAGGGTTAGAAAATTCGTATGGAATAGAGAGTGAGTTTTTTAAGGTCTTTATATAGGCCTAACATTTATGAAAATAGCCCCAGGGCCAACATATACTTAGGTTATAACCAAATCGGGTCTATTTCGATCTAATGGAGCACTTCCGGTGGTCCTTTTTCCACGTACGGTCAGACTTAAGCTCACTGACCATGGATCTAGGTCAGTCTGAGTTTTCGTACCGATCGACAGATCAGCCGTGGCAGACCAATCTCAATTCAACGGTCACCGAAACTCAATCAGGTCCACCGGCCGTAGGACATGCCTGGGCCATCTTCCCTGATCTGAGGGTGAAATTGGGTCAGAATCCAACGGTCAGATTATTTAAAATCGTCGCGCAAGCGACATGACTTAGATTTCATAAAATCATATTTAATTTCTCACCTTTCTCACACTCTTCACTCCGGACTCAAGCAAATCGACCCAGGACATCATCTGGGGTTGATTTTTGAGGTGATGGTCAAGCCCAACCAAGATATCATAATTGTCTAAGATTATCGCTTTCGGACTTTTGACGTGCGCTCCAGGTCCGATACAAAGTTTCCAAGTACTCCCGAGAGCAACTGGATTTAGCGTTGAATCCTAGATTTTAGGGCAACATAGCGCTAACGATTCTACAGGTTTTGAATCCTGCAGATCAAATTTAAAGTGATTAATGCTAATTTCACAAGCAATCGAGTTTAGCGCTAATTAACCCACAATAAACTTCTAAGGAATTTGAGGTAGTACTCGGGTCTTTGCACGAAATTTTTTGGGTCATTACAGGGCCGATCCCACACTTCCACCAAAAATAGCTGGACAGGGTGGATAAAATAGTGCATCACAGTGGGTTGCTGGCCGTGGGGTCTGTCTAGTTTGGAATCGAGCCAAAGATGATCTCACAGGTTGGACGGTGTAGATACATTACATATATCAAGGTGAGGTCCACGTGAGTGGGCCACCCCACTTCTAATCAGGCTGATATTTGGGATTTCCCTTCATCCAGACCTATTTGGTTGTACATGCCCTAGTGACGAGCAGCAGCTGGGACTATTCATGGGATAACATGGATAAAATGCATGCATCAAAAGGGAGTCCATGCAGGTGGGCCACACAACTGGGAAACCAAGCAGATCAATGGTTCTTTCCCTTTCCACCTGGGCCTGTGTGACCGGCCGGTCATGCAGGCCCAAAGTGGACAGTGTGTGGCTGCAATTGTGGACAGCAATGTGGTGTCCCACTTGGGTGGATAGCATGGATGAAACTCATGCATCGAGGTGGGGTCTAAACAGGGAAAGGAGAGAGAGAGAGAGAGGAAGAATCGTGTGGTGGAGGGAGCTCCACCATTATGAGCTCCCTTGCAATACAATGCATACATCAAGATGGGCCCCAAAATTGTGTGGGCCCTCAAATCAGCAAATCAAGGTGGGGATACCATCCCCACCATAAAATCAAGGGTTTAGATGACCCTCTAGCAATTGGATAACAAATAATCATCATGGTGGGGTCCATGGAGAATGGCCCCGTCATGGAATACACATAAGTATCATGGTGGGCCATTGGCCAAACCTTGGGTCCAAAATGGGATCGGAACCATTAACCGGTAGGCCCCACTTGTCCCATGCATCAAAATCAAGATTTAGTCCTATGAACACCCGCCTATTTCTCCTCTTATTAGCTCCTTAAACTCCTTAGCTCCTAGTCTTTCTCTTTAATGGTGGAATATTGAATTTGGACGGTTGGATGGTGAGATTTGAGGTAAGAAAATGGGTCTTGAGCTTGGGTTCTTCTTTTCTCTCCTTGGAATTTCTTCTCTCGGTTGCTAGGGAATGAAGAGAGAAATGAGATGGGATGGAGTGAAATGAGAGAGGAGTGGTGTGTAAGAAGAAATGGGATGAAAGGTATGATGGTTGTGTAAGAAGAGTGACATGAAAGTTGACTTTTGGGATGGGTTGCTTGTCTTGGTGGGAAGAAAGGCATGGACTACTCATGGGTTGTACTTGACTAGTTGATGGGAAAGGATGGGTTGAGATTACTCTCTCCCAAATGGAATCTCTCAAGATACGCAACATGCTGTGTTTCCTCGAAATATATGCAGGCCCACTAATCTTAGTCTGGGTATCACATTGGTACGCAAGATACGGCGTTGTAACCACAGCGATGGTGTGGTTGCTAGGGTATAAATTTCAGGTTGAGTCGACTCAGACCTTCGAGATGCGACTTAAGGTAGTGCGCATTTACTGTCTACAGGTCACGGGTCGTCAAAATTCATCAGAGAGGATCGCGGGAGTTGGTGGAACAATATGGTACGAGGATACGGGCCTTATATATGTGGCGTACATGCATAGCATTGCTTGAGTGCAATTATACTGCATAGCATGCTTGTGGATTATCATTGCATTTTGCATAGCATCCTCATGAGATGGTTTGAACACCACAGCAACATAGTGGTTATATTGATGAGACCACCACAGTAGCATCATGGTTGGTATTTGTGGACATAAAAAATTTGGGTTTCTTATACTAGGTCCTAAACCCCTGGGTGAAATTCTCTAAACCTCAAGTGGTACTCTTGAGCCTCATCGTCAAGACCGGGTGGATGCTATGGGTCACGTGGTGCCGAAGACCATAGTAGGCCTGACTCCCGTCTACATGGTCGGGTGAGAAGAGGTTTGGCCATGCCTACCTGAAGAGTTGGAGCGAATGTGGTTAGGTTTGATCAGCCCCTGAAATGGGTCCATTACCGGCATGCTGGGTGGGTATTGGCATGACTATAGGCCCCCCATAGACAACGCGAGTATGTGAGGCCTCTATTTAACAAGTTTCAGACTTGCTCTGGATACCAGGTGTCACGCCTCAAACTCAGAAATCGGGCTCACAAAATTCATGATCGCCGAATCCAGTGCCGACAGCCTCCGTAGTACCCCATTCTCGGCTTCTAGTGCCCATACACCAGATTTCGATCCTGAGATCCTACAATGAGGATTTTCAACATGAATTTCTTTGTAGAGAAGCATAACCACAAGTTTACCCAAATCACAAAGGCAACTTCATCGTCACATATCCACTAATATCAAAACTTTTAAGTACAAAGCATAAAAGGAAATACAATAACAATATCGGAAGCTCCAAAAATTTGCTGCACGCTCCAAGCTCAATGCTGCTGTGACCTAACGCCACCTACACGCATCTATCGTGCATAAGCTTATGGAAAGCTCAGAGGGTGGTGTAAGTGTGTGCGCAAGATAAGTGTCAAGCACCCAAATATCAGAGTAAGCAAAAATACTGGCAAGTCTATAAGTCATTCAATATCAGAGTATGCAATGTAGATCGGCTATGCAATGTGAAGTCATAATGAGCTAATTATCAGATACCGAGGATCCAATACAATATGCAATTCTAAAGGGCCACGAATACCATCATCCTCATCTAGGTTATATAAATACAGAAGACATAGCGACCCAAATGTCATGTGCCGCGAATGTAATGCAATATGTAGATCCTAGCAAGTCCATAATACCATCAACCTTATTCAGGCTACGCAAAACAAAAGAAAAATAAACCAGATGCTATGTGTTAAGGATGCAATGCAATATGCGGTGTGAATGAAATGACCAAGCTGGAGTGTGACGTCCGGATGATAGTACGTAGTATCGTAGGCTGTGGGATCCATCACAATAGATTTCTATCTAAACCAATGTGATACCTAAATTTGGATAGCTAGACTCAATGTGGTAAACTCCTAATCTCAGGTTAGTCGTGCGCCTCAACTGAAATCTTGGCAATTGCGAAGGTACACATAACAATTAGTTGCACACCACCAGCCCGAGTGGATAGTGAATGAATGAACGAATGAGTAAAATGCTAAGTATACAACTCCTGCTCAATAAGTCCACATATCAGTACCATACATCTCTAGGATCATCACCGAGGTCTAGTACACTCTACGCCACCTGCTGCCCTATCAAGCACATAACTGGGTAAGTGGAAGAGACCACACTATCCGCCTACCAATATCAGCCTGACTTGTCGATAGTGGACCCATTTATGAGCTGGTCAGATTCAGCCTAAGCCTACTCCCTCAGGCGGGTAAGGCCACACTCCCTCCCAACCGACCACGACATAGTGGGAGACGTGGCCTACTAGTATACGACCCTCATATGCTCGTATATATCCACTCAGTCTAAACATTGGGGCATCCTCTGGTACTAAGAGGGTTTAGAGACTTTCACCCAGGGACATCTATGACACCTCATGTAGAAAAAGATTTCCAGTGTCCCATCTGGCCATCCACGATATGCATGTGAAAGCTACGGCCCTGATGTCACTAGGGCGTATGGTGGTCATATAACAAAATGCGAGATGCATGAGTCATACCATCCTGTCATGCATCAAACCTGCGCGTACCGCGCACTCATGTGGGGCAACTTCGTTTCACAAGGAGTCCCATATTAAACCAACCCAATAGTATGTGCTATGCTTAATCACTCCTCATATTGCATACATATGATGTGCATGGGCGTAGATCGTGGAGCTATACTAAGCATGTTATATGATAATGATGTACTCTCCTCATATCAAGGATGGGCCTAACGAGGCATAAGGAAAGGTCACAATATGGACATTTAACCATCATTGCCCATCAATGTGGACATTCAACCAACACTACTCCCAATGAGTGGCCCTCATAGGGCCAAACATATAGTGGGGCCCATAGCCTCATAAGGGCCTCACATACAACATAATAGGCCTCACACAAGAGCCCAAGACACATCACAATGGGCCTCACTCAAGGGCCACATATACATCATATCGGGCCTCACTCATGGGCCATAAATATATTTCTTTGGGCCTCATTAATGGGCCATAAACAGATCACATGGGCCTCACAGGGCGCCCATAATCCAGCAAAATAGATGGGCCACATACACATCATATACCTCGAGGTGGGCCTACAAGATGGGACTAAATACAATACACATCATGGTGGACCCCACGTCCCATGGACGGTGTAGATATACATCAAGGCAAGGTCTAAAAGTGCCCTAGTTTGTCAATTAGCGTGAGCATTGAGTCAGCAAGACAAGTGAGCACCATAGGAAGATCATTCAAGCAGCTGCCTCAATAGAATGTGTGCCCGAACTTGTCAAAGGTAAACTTAGCCTCACATTCCCTGACCCAAAACACCAGGTATATAAAAACCTTAAAAATGGAAAGAACAACATAAGGTTTAAGGTGTGAAAACTGTTTTGCAAAATCAGGAAAATCTCTAAGTTTTCAGCCTTTGTCGATTTATCAATCAGTGATTCGATGAAATCGGACTCTGTCATCGATATCCTCGATACTCACTCAATGTTATCGAAATGAGGACTTCAGATGTCCAGCAATTAAAATGAATCTTGGACCAAATTATTGATAAATTGATGACATGATCGATATCATCGACTTTCGAATCTCGAGTTAATCAAGACGGCTCGATAAAATCGACATCTGGTCAGTTTGTGTCTAATATACAGTTAAGGTAAATCATGTGATTTTCGACATCTCTAAGAGAGCCTCGATGTCGTCGAAATTCAAACCTTGATGATATCGACGGACCTTCGATAATATCGAATTTGGACACAAATCTATCCAGCAAACTTTCAGGTAAGAACTTTCAAAATGTTCGATGTATCGAGAATCACTCGATGATATCGATATTCAAAGATCGATCATATCGAGACCAAGTCGATAGCATCGAATTGGGATACAAAACTGTCCAGCAAGTTTATAGGAAAATCCCTTGAAAAGATCGATAAATCGAAACTGGTATCACTATCATCGATATTCAAAACCAGATGATATCGAGGGATGCTCAAGCATATCGCTGCCTGTTCAGTTCCATTGGCAAGTCTCTCTCAGGTTTTCAAATGTTGAGGAATCGAACCATAGGTCGATGACATTGGAGTTCGAAATCCGATGACATCAAAGCATGTTCGATATCCTCGATCAGTTAGCAAAAAGGATCAAAAGCGTTTGACAAATTAAGTTTGTGTCATCGAGCGGCCATTCGACGTTATCGAGAGTATACACTTAATGATATCGAAGCCAGCTCGATGATATAGAACTCTGTCAAAAATATGATTATTTTATTTCCGTTGGAACTTTTTGCCTATTTAATGAGAGCTTGCCTAAGGTTATTTGTAGAGAAAATAGATAGAGCTTTTAACTGTTTAATTCAAATCACCTACCCAAAGCCCTTTTCTCTCATGGGAGTTCATTCCCCAATCCACCCTCATCATTGATATTCAATAGAGTGGATTGGTGAATGAACTTCCGCATTCAAGGATCCTCCAGCTACCATCTTAATGGAAAATCATTGAGCTAGGATACCTTGAATGCATAGATGCTTGGAATCACTCTGTTTCTAATATAGGAAAACATTTAATAGAGTAAGATTCCAACATAACCTTGACCCAACCCGTCGCCTTACATTAGAGCATCATAAGTGCTGCGGATCAAGGGAGATAAAGATTCTTCATCATCAAAGGAGGAGATCTTTATCAACGAGCTTAATGAGGCTTATCTACTTATCTGTAAGTCATTAGAGTCCAGAGACCCTTCTGATCATTCCTTTGTATAGGATTAGGTCACAGGTGATTCTCACCCCTTTCAAGTCCTCATAGGAGGCCTCCGGCTGGAGAATATGTGTGGGTGTTGTGTGCTGACCCCTTACTTTTGGGAGCATAAACTTTAGGTCCTTAGTGTAATTCCTTGGCTTGTGTGGCCTAAAACCTAGGTACTGTGTGTTGACCTTTGTTATTGCGTAAGGCATAAACTCTAGGTTCCTTGTGTGGATCCTTGGCCTGTGTAGCCTAAAATCTGAGTGTTGTGTATTGACACATGCTCCTGTGTGGGGCATAAACTTGTGTCTCGTGGAGACATGTTAGGTACCTTGTGTAGGTCCTAGAGTCAGCCTTATGTAGGTTGTACTAGTTTGAGGTAAACCTGATTTGAAACCTCCGTTAGTAAACTCGGTACATTCAAGGGTCAAGTGCGTCTGCCGGAAGTGGAGTAAACACGTAGTCGAACCACTATAAAATTGATTGTGTTTAAGATTGCTATTTACTTTTACTATTTGTGTGATTTCTTTGAATGTTCTAATAATGCATGTTTACATGATTACGTAGAACCAATTAGAATCACATCTCACACACAGTCATATCCATCATAAACTATGTTCTACATCTTGTTTATGTTTTAAATAGTCTTATGATTAAATCCTTTATTTAGCTTGGAAGCCATTAGAGTTACATTGAAGAAATCTTGATACTTGCATATTGATTCAAGATAGGGTTGATAGGTTTTAAACCATCATAAAAAATTGAAAAGTCCTATTCACCCCCCCTAGGACACCTTGGCATATTCCCACTTCTACTAAAGCAGTCATTACCATAATTTCAATTGGTATTAAAGCGGGTCTCTCTTAAGGGCTTCACCACCTAGAGAATGATCTTGAATGAAGTTGATAATATGGCGAAAGGAGAGGGCTCATCTATAACTAGATCTCCTGTATTTGATGGATCAAATTATGCGTACTGGAAGGCTAGGATGCACTACTTTCTGAGATCTTTGGACCATGATGTTTGGGACATTGTTGAAAAAGGATATATGCCACCAACCAAACAAATAATACTTGAAAATGGCACAACTATCACCAAACTAAAATCCAAAGAAATGTGGACATCATTCGATAAAGAAAAATAAACATCTGAAGCTAAAGCAATGAATGCTATCTACTGTGCTATGTCCCAAGAAGTTTTTAATCAAATTAGTATGTGTGGAACAACTAAAGAAGCATGGGACTTGTTGGAAACAACTCATGAGGGAACCAACATGGTGAAAAGATCTAAACTGCAACTTCTAACATCACAATTTGAAAGTCTCAGAATGGAAGAGCATGAGACCTTCGTGAAGTTTTTCACAAAACTGATCATCATTTACAACTCTGTGGGTGGATTAGGAGAAAAAGTTCCAGTTCCAAAAATCTATAGAAAAATTTTGAGATCATTACCGGAACGGTTCAATTCAAAAGTTACAACTATTGAAGAATATAGAAACATAGATGAAATGAAAGTAAAAGAACTCGTAGGTTTCCTACAAACATTTGAACTACACTTCAAGCAAACTCCTAAACCTAAAAATACTATCCTCAAAACTTCAAAGCTCACTAATGAAGAGGATGGAAGTGAAGGGAAAATGAAGATGAAGAAGTGGCTCTTTTGGCTCAACGGTTCAGAAAATTCTTCCACAAAAACTGTAGTCGACGATTTAAAGGGAAACAGTCGGACAACAAACATTATACAAGTAAGCCTAGTAAAAAGTCTAAAGAGCCACAATGATACACTTGTCAAAAGTTTGGACACCTGTGCACTGAATGCCCAAATAGAAAAACCAAAGGAAAGGCGATGGTAGCCACTTGGGATGATACTAAAGAGTCAAATTCAGAATGCAGTGACTCAGATAGTGATGGAGATAAAAATTCCTTGAAAATCCTTATGACATATACTTCTTCCAACATTCCCGTAGAGACTGAGAATATCAAAGAACCTCAAGCCACAAGATCATTTCCATCTGATGATGAGGAAACAGAGAAAGAAGAAGAAGAAAAGGATAAATTACAGGATGCCTACGATCAACTTTACACACATAGCATCAATATGCTTAAAAGACTTGAGATTAGTGAAAACAAGAATAAATTGCTGCAAATGGATCTAGATAAAATCTTAGAAACCAATACACACATAATCAATGATCTTCAGCAATGCCACTCAGATAATGATAGGCTTGGAGGAATCAACTCATTTATGAAATCTGAGTTAGTGAAACTAAACAAACAGATTGAGTCATTAAAAGATGAAAACATGCATCTTAAGAATTAAAATCACACACTTATACTTGATGCAGAAAAATCCAAAAAATCTGTTGAGTTGAGTTACAAATTCTCTCAAAGTAATGAAAAATTATAAAAACTTCTGGGAATGGAGAGACCACAAAAGAAAAAAAAAAGGGAATGGGATATGAAAACCTGAAACCAATTCCTGCCCTTAAAGCACCAACAACTAATAAAACAGCTGCTTCAGGAAGTAATACAAGGGTGACTCCTATTTGTCACTTATGTGGAGATTCAGGACATTACAAACTTGAATGTCATACCTTTGATTAGACTAACTCAACCGGAAGAACAATGCAAAATGTCAGGAGTCTACCAAGGCTCATACCCAAAGGTAAGACATATCCATCTCCACCTAAAATGACTAAAAAAATGGAGGAACTACTAAATCAGGTGGCTCAATTGAATCAGAAAATAAATCAATTGATAAAACAAGGAAAAGTGATTCAGCTACCCACTATACCCAAACAAGTTCCTAGCAAAATGAAAGAGTCATCCTTAGCCACAAAGTGGGTGGTTAAGGGAAAGAAAAATTTCCTTATGACTCACTCAAATTTTAAAACAGGCAATTGTACTAAGTGGTGCCTAGATAGAGGGTGCTCAAGACATGTCATAGGTAATAAACCCCTTCTCTCAAATTACTCAGATCTTGATGATGGGATAGTCACTTATGGTGATGGAAGCACCGCTGAGGTAGTAGGGTGTGGAACCATAGAAGGAATGGAGATGCTTAAAAATGAAAATGCTTTTTGCATAAAAGGACTGACTCATAATCTTTTAAGCATCTCTCAAATATGTGATAACAAACATGTGGTTACCTTTGACAAACTAAAGTGCAAGATCCTGGACTTGTCAGGAAAATCCGTTATGGAGGGTCTTCGCACCACTGACCACTGTTCTGCCATCAAATGAAATGGAAAGGTTACTCCATATGCTTAATAACAATTGAGCATAGAAAACAAGTATAGGTCATATCATCTAGACCTGGATGGATAGTTAAAATGATGCATTCTTGATGATTTTCATGATATATCTAAGGTTTCTACACCTCAAACACTTCTTTTTATGTATAAGCATTACTAATGTTTATAATTTTGGATGGTACAACTGTCTATACAAATTTTGTTGGGTATACAAGCTGATAAGAATATACTGTGTGATATCCATGTCCATCTGTCTATCAAAATCTAGAGATAAAATGTCAAACTCTTCTCCTCAATAGAGTAATTGTCAAATCGAATGACCCGTCGATATCATCAACCATACATCGATATCATCAGTGTCTTCTCAGAATCAGAAACATCGTACTAAAGGATCTGTTATCGAACTCCTATGTTAATAACATCGAATGAGGAATATCGATATCTTGGAAACCATACTCGATGATATCGAAGATCACCGCCCGATAAAAAGTGGGCGAGCGGGAAAAATTCACTTTTTTGCTTCCCCTCTTGACTGGTCGATTTCTTTGGTCATTTCTTCCCTGTTTCTCTCATTTTTCAACCGTCAGCCGTCTAGGGTGATTCGAATCAGGTAATCTCTTGCACATCTTCTTGATTCCTCGAGGTCTGCGCTAGTGTTTTAGGTTATTCTAGACTAATTAATTTCAATTGAGAAATCTAGTGGAGCCCCTAGCTTTTAATCTCTTGTTTAAACCCTTCCCTCTGTCATCTTTACATATTCTTGTCCAAATGAGTAAAGACAAAGGGAAAAACCTATTGTTGGGGAATCTTCTAGACCGACCAAGCAAAAAACTCTCGCTCCAAAGAACAGGGCTAAGGCACCAGTCCAGAGAACCTCCACACGCCAACGGAGTAGACAAAAGACGCATGGTGAGGCTCCTACTACTGCACCAGCATCTCCACATACTGTTGTGGGCCCTCCTCTGCATATTCTTGAAAAATACACAGGGAGGCGCTTGGTGTATGAGTGTAGGATTGACAGGGAATGCATCAAACCCTACAATATGGAACCCTTGTTAAAGGCAATCGACTGGCTGCCTCTTCTTGATTTCGGGGGTCCATGTCATGATGAGCGGACCTACCATTTTGTCACATATTGTCATTCTCCAATACTAGTTCCACCATCCATTACTGTCACAGTCGGGGATGATAGAGTTGATATTACTAAGGAATCCATTGCTAACATTTTCGATCTAACCTTGTCTCTAGTTGGGTTGTCTGATCTTGACATTGAGAACCCAATCACTCGGTCTATAATCAAAAAATTTCTGTGTCAGGACCGAGATATCCCATGGTACCAAGGGAATGCATTGAAAGCTAAATATATGCACCCTCAATACCATGTCTTGCATGGAATATTCTGCTCTAATGCTTACCCTCGTGGACCCAATCGGGCTGATCTTACTGGGTTCATGGTCATGGTTATGTACTGTGTTGCCATTGGCATTGAGCTGTGTCTGCCTACCTTGATTCTTCACCAAATGGCAAGTGTCATCCACCAGTCCAGAGAAGTCCATCTGCCCTTTCCTCACATCATTCATGTGATATGCGATACAATCAGTCTTCCTCGAACAGACAATCCTGAGTGTCCTCTCAAGCATTTTAGCAGGGTCAATATTTGAAAACTAAACCTTAAATTTCATCCCTATCTGGAAGGTCAACCTGAGGAAGCAATTCATGGAGAAGGGGAGATGAGAGATGGTGTAGTGTCACCAGGACGAAATCCCCTAGAGCCTCAACAAGTTCCTACTCCGACTGATTCTGCTTGGACCCAATGCTTCAAATTTCATCAAGATAGGGTCGAGGCAACATAACGTGGATTGACTCGCATAAAGGATAAGCTGGAGAGACATGATGCACTATTCCCGGCATTGGAGAAAATAGTGTCTGGTGTACAACACATAGTCCAACAGCTCGTTGATCTGTTGATGTGTCGTCAAGATGATACGGCACCATCCTCCTCGACACCAACACCATATAGTCGACAACTCTCCTACCTCCACATACACCAACTACTCATCTGTAAGTATGGGCATGGGTATCTTTTTGAATGCTTTATGTTCTTGTGTGTGTATGTGGTGGCTAGCTAACATGAAAAGTCTAACAGTTTTTTTGTAGTTTATGAATATCCTCTACATGAGGAAAATACTTGTATTTTTGTAGGCCGATGGATGGGCTTGATATTTGGTTGTGTTGGTTTGGGATGGATGATGTCATACTACCAAGCTTGGGCAGTTTTCACTGTGGATATTTTTTTATGGCTGTTTGATAATTCATATATCTTTGCTGCCATGATTATCTGCTCTCAATTCTTCCCTGATCTTCATGAACTACCGGTATAAACTATGATTTCTTTCTCATGCATATTGGATTGTGATTTCTATAGTTTAAAGCTATACTACTATTTTCTATTAAATTCACAACTCTCCTTACTGATTATGCCTTTTAGAGATGTCATTATCTGTTATACATCTGCCTCTTACTGATTATGCCTTTTAGAGATAACATTATCTTTTATAAATTGAAATATATGGTTCTTTATTGATTCTCCCCTATCTTTATGCTACAACTTCAGTCAACTAATATTGTGATATTACCCTTTGCCAATGACTGACAAAAAGGGGGAGACCAAATCCCACCGCGGAGAAAATTGTGTCTCTATGTATGAATGGTGGTACGGGTGTTAGGGGGAGCAGTTGCATGAAGATAGGGGGAGCAGCTACATATTTATATGTTAAAAGTGTAGTAGCATTGTAAAATTGTGTAAAGAGTTATATACACGCAATTTAGGGTGTTGGTCTAAATGTTGTTCTTAGATTTCAGGTGTTTTGTCACGTAATTGACAAAGGGGGAGATTGAAAGTGCCCGGGTTTGTGAATTAGCATGAGCATTGAGTAGCAAGACAAGAGAGCCCCATAGGAAGATAATTCAAGCGTCTGCCTCAACAGGATGTGTGCCCGAACTCATCAAAGGTAAACTTAGCCTCACATTCCCTGACCCAAAACACCAGGTATATAAACCTTAAAATGGAAAGAACAACATAGGGTTTAAGGAGTGAAAACTATTTTGCAAAATCAGGAAAATCTCTAAGTTTTCAGCCTTTGTCGATTTATCAATCAGTGATTCGATGAAATCAGAGTCTGTTATTGATATCCTCGATACTCACTCGATGTTATCGAAATGAGGACTTCAGATGTCCAGCAACCAAAATGAATCTTAAACCGAATTATTGATAAATCGATGACATGATCGATATCATCGACTTTCAAATCTCGAGTTCATCAAGACGGCTTGATAAAATCGACATCTGGTCAGTTTGTGTCTAATATACAGTTAGGGTAAATCATGTGATATTCAATATCTCTAAGAGAGCCTCAATATCGTTGAAATTCAAACCTTGATGATATCGACAGACCTTTGATAATATCGAATTTGGACACAAATATGTCCAACAAGCTTTCAGGTAAGAACTTTCAAAATGTTCGATGTATCGAGAATCACTCGATGATATTGATATTTAAAGATCGATCATATTGAGACCAAGTCGATGGCATCGAATTGGAAAACAAAAATGTCCAGCAAGTTTATAGGAAAATCCCTTGAAAAGATCGATAAATCGAAATTGGTATCAATATCATTGATATTCAAAACCAGATGATATCGAGGGATGCTCATCCATATCGATGCCTGTTCAGTTTTATTGGCAAGTCTCTCTCAGGTTTTCAAATGTTGAGGAATCGAACCATAGGTCGATGACATAGGAGTTCGAAATCTGATGACATCGAAGCATGTTCGATATCCTCAATCAGTTGGCAAAAAGGATCAAAAGCGATTGATAGATTAAGTTTGTGTCAATGAGCAGTCATTCAAGGTTATCGAGAGTATACGCTCGATGATATCAAAGTCGGCTCTGAAAAGGCCAAGCTATATGTCCTAGAGGGGGGGTGAATAGGACAATGCCAAATAAAAACTTATAACAGCGGAATAATAAAGAAAATGATAGCCAAATTAAATAATAATGCAGGAAAGAAAAACAACCTCAAAATTCAGATCTTGAGAGGTTGATACAAACGTTATTCTAAGGACAACCTTACACCAAAAACAGAGTTTATGGTAGGACAACCTTATTTCTAGAAAGGTCTTTGTATCAAGTCTCAAATCGAAGAGGAATACAAAAACAAATATGAACTGAATTGAAATAACTTGTAATTAAAGATGTATTGTTCTAGGGACAGCCATACACCATAAAAATGGCAGGGCAACCTTGTTGGAACAACTTTCAAAATGAAATTGAAAAACAAACTTATAAAGGAATAGCAGAAAGTAAATTCTAAGCTATTACAACATTCTCACAAAGCTTGAAATAATTACAACATTCACCACCATACATACATCCCACAAAAAGAATAAAAACAATTAAAAGAATAAATCAATCAACCACAACTCAAAGGATTTATAGTGGTTCGCCTGTGTGTTCACCAACTGTTATCCAACAGCCACACAAATTGCTACTCCACTCCTAATTTCCTCACACTGGGGATATGAGCGTTCACTCAAGATAGGTTTTCCCAGGTTCACCCAAAACCCTTACAATTGTGTCTTTGTATGTGGGCTTACACAATTAAAAAAACCCTCACTTCTGAGTTTTCCTGGCTTTCCTCAGATAACCAATATAACAAGATTTTTCTGGCAAATCTTGAAAGAAACCAAAATAATAGAAAGGAATTTACAATATGTAAAATACGTGAATATCTTGTAGCAGCTCAGTAGAACCAAATCAAAGTAGATGATTGAATGTCCAAGTTCAATGTCCAGGTACTCGATTACAATGGTTCTAGTTCTAATTGATTTTAAATTAAACCAAACAGAGCTTGCCTTAATTGATTTTGATTCCAAAGAAAGGGAATAACAATTCCTCTTTTCAAATCAGATTGGAATATACAGAAACAAAATCAATTAAAATAAAGCTAAGGAAAAAAGATATTAAATAAGCACACTTAGCTTAGATGGAGCACAAAATTATCTCTCGAAGTTCGACGAAGATTGGCTTGAATACTATAATTAAATCGATGATTTCTTCGAGATTCGTGCTCTATTTATAAGTGAAAAGATCAGTCTTCGACTGGTCTAGAGTGCTCTACGACTAGTCGAAGCTCTAATGATATTTGAAAAATCCGGCGGGATATGCTTTAACCGTTCTACGATCGGTCGTAGCCCTCCTACGATCGTCGTAGGTCACCTACGATGTCGTAGGTTTCCTTCGGTCGTAGGTCCCGAAAGACCGGACTTCGAGTCGAGATTCTACGACCGGTCGAAGATGCAAACACTGCTCCTACGTCGGTCGAATGCATTCCGTGACTAGTCAAGGTAAAGATTTTATCCAATTTGTAACAAACTTACGATCGATCCAGGAAATGTTTAGATAGGTCGAAGTAGTGTCAGGACCTAAGCGGTCAAGAACAGACCAATCACATGTAAAATAACATTCGACTTATGTATCCGAAATGACCTACTTTCTAAGGTCATCCTATGGTCAAACAAACCTCAATCAAGAAGTATGGACATTGAAACAAGAGACCATGAAGAATGAGCCTTGAAGTCTTGATGTAGACTAAACCTTGAAGTAGCTCAATCATGAAAGTGGCTTGAGTTTCAACTTGAGTCTTGAGTTCAGCTTGAGTCTTGCCTTGTACTTTCTTTTTCTTTTCAGCTTGAGTCTTGTGAGCAGTTCTTGCATTCAAGAGTCTTGTCTTGTGATCAGTTCTTTCATTCAAGATCCTGAGTCTTGTACTTGAGAGCTTTGCTTGATGTGAGCTTAGCTTGTTCATGTATGTTGATCTTTGAGAGAGCTTCACTTAAGCAGGTTATATATAACATAACAGTGATTTTGGCATCACAAATTTGACAACAAACAGGGATATAAAGTATAGCACTTACAGGCTCGATGATAACGAACTCTGTCAAAAATATGACTATTTTATTTCCATTGGAACTTTTTGCCTATTTAATGAGAGCTTGCCTACAATTTTTTGTAGAGAAAATAAATAGAGCTTCTGAGTGTTTAATTTAGATCACTTACCTTAAGCCTTATTCTCTCATGGGAGTTCATTCATCAATCCACCCTCATCATTGATATGAAATAGAGTGGAATGGTGAATGAACTTTCGCATTCAAGGATCCTCCACCTACCACCTTAATGGAAATCATTGAGTTGGGATACCTTGAATGCATAGATGCTTCGAATCACTCTGTTTCTAATATATGAAAACATTTAATAGAGTAGGATTCCAACATAACCTTGACCCAACCCGTCACCTCACATTGGAGCATCATAAGTGTTGCGGATCAAGGGAGCTAAAGATTTTTCATCATCAAAGGAGGAGACCTTCATCAACGTGCTTAATGGGGCTCATCTACTTATCTATAAGTCATTAGAGTCCAGAGACCCTGCTGATCATTCCTTTGTGTAAGATTGGGTCACAGGTGATTCTCGCCCCTTTCAAGTCCTAATAGGAGGCCTCCGAAGGGAGAATACGTGTGGGTGATGTGTTGACCCTTGCTCTTAGGAGCATAAACTTTAGGTCCTTAGTATTAGTCCTTAGCCTATGTGGCCTAAAACCTAGGTGCTGTGTGTTGACCTTTGCTTTTGTGTAGGGCATAAACTCTAGGTTCCTTGTATGGATCCTTGGCCTGTGTGGCCTAAAATCTGGGTGTTGTGTGTTAACCCTTGCTCCTGTGTGGGGCATAAACTTATGTCTCATGGAGACATGTTAGGCACCTTGTGTAGGTCCTAGAGTCAGCCTTGTGTAGGTTGTAGTGGTTTAAGGTAAGCCTAATTTGAAACCTCCGTTAGTAGATCCGGTACACTGAAGGATTAAGTGCGTCCGCCAGTAGTGGAGTAGACACATAGTCGAACCACTATAAAATTGACTATGTTTAAGGTTGCTATTTACTTTTGCTACTTATGTGATTTCTCTGAATGTTCTCATAAAGCATGTTTACATGATTACCTAGAACTAATTATGTAACGACCTTGAAATTTTTTTATGCTAATCTTTCCTTAAGTAGTTGTTTTTGGGGTAATTAGCACTATACTCGATTGCTTGTGAAATTCGCATCAATCACTTTAAATTGCATCTGCATGGCTCTAAACGTGTAGATTAGTTAGCGCTACGTTACTCTGAAATCTGGGATCCATCGCTAAATCCAGTTGTTCTGGGGAATTTTTGGAAGATCTGGATCGGACCTGGACCGCACGTCGATGGTCCGATGGTGATGATCTTAGGCTGTTGCGGTCACTGAGTTGGGCTTGACCATCTCCTTGAAAATCAAGTCCATCTGATGTTCTGGGTCGATTTGATTGAGTTCGGAGTGAAGAGTGTGAGAACGGTTGGAATTTAATAAGTTTTTATGAAATCTGAGTCGTGTCGCTTGCGCGATGATTTTAAGCATTCTGACCGTTGGATTCTGACCCAATTTCACCCTCTGATCAGGGAAGGTGGCCCAGGCATATTCTAGTGCTTGTGGACCTGATCGAGATCCCGTGACCGTTGAATTGAGTGTGGTCCGCCACGGCTGATCTGAAGAGCCGGTCGGTATGAAAACTCAGCTTGACCTAGATCCATGGTCAGTGAGCTTAAGTCCGACCTTTTGTGGATATAGGCCCACCAGAAGTGCTTCGTTGGATCAAGAAAGGCATGCTTTGGTTATAACCTAAGTATACCTTGACCCTGGGATTATTTTCGTCAAGTTGAGGCCTATTTATAGTCCTTAAACCCTAGCTCTCTTTTCCATACGAATTTTCTCTAACCCTAGCTTAGAAAGAGAGTGAAAAAGAGAGAGAAAGTGAGAGAGATAAGTTAGTGAATCATCTTGGATTCTTCCTTGTTCTTCTTCATCTCTGAACCTTCACTTTGAATTGTTCTTCTGACGATTCTGAGTTCATTTTGGGGTAAGTCAACCTAACCCTAATCTGTGTTAGAGCTTAGATTAGTCTTGGTGTTGTTGTATCTCATTTCTATCCTTGTTTTAGGGTATTCTATTGCCGTTGATGAAGACAACTCATCTGAATCAGTTCGGTGTTTCTTTCCTTGCTTAAGGTGCGGACTTTAAGTGTATAGGTTATGGTTTTCAAGGCTTTCAAAGCTAGTTAGTGATTTATTCTTGTTATAGATGAGATTCTGCATGTCAAATGTTGTGTTTACGTTGCTTTCCTGATATGCATGTGTTATATTGAGATTTGTGTATTCTATGTGTATTTATAAAGTACCGTATACGTATAAAATATGCACTTATGTTTGCCATGAGTATTTGTCATGTATGTATGCTAGATGCATGTATGACAACTCCTTGGTAAAAGGAACTGTCTAGATGCATGTATTTCAACATACGTCATGTATGTTGTTCCATGTGTGCTAAGTGTTTGTAGAAATGCATGAATGATCTAAAGTGTAACTTCTTACACTAATTGCAGGCGTTGAGAAGTGATTCTCAACACTCCTATTGATGCGCATGATTTCTTTTATGCAAATTACATTCCATGTTATTTAAATTCAAGCATTACCTATGCTTACATTTATGTTAAGTTGAGTTCTTCAGATGTGTATGTACCATGATTTAAGTTGTTGTTCCATTACTGTTTTACATTCAACATGAATATCTGTTGTAGTGTAAGGTGTTTGGGACTATGCCTTAGTCCAGGAAATCAGTAATCGACTCTATATTCATGGTTGAGGTTGCTTTCGCCACGTAGGACGTATTAGACGAACCCGAGTCGTATTAGAGTTGTCGGCAGTGGTTTGGCCACGCGGAGTGTTTGCGCACTCTATGTCGTTCAATTCAACGTGCGCTCGTGCCAGTCGAGTTCGTCAAGTAACCCGATTGTCCGATGTATGTTCACCATGTATGGACGCTACTGCTTGAATCTAGGGTACCGAGCTTACCAGTGAAATCCTATTAACTATGGTACTTGATCCACTAAGACTCATGAGCCGGACATGGTGGTATGGGACACCGTGGCCGAGCTGTCGGCCTACGCTGGGGTGACGAGCCTCCCCGTAGTGATCAGTGAGTAACTAAACTCGTGAGCCGATTATGGTGGTATGAGACACTATATTCGTGTTGTCGGCCTACATTGATTGGTGACGAGCCCTTTGTAGTGACCTCGAGCATACCTGGATACCGCAAGGAGGTGACGAGCCGAATTGTGGTAGTAAAGGCATGAAAGGCGTGCAATGATTGGTGACGAGCCCTTTGCTACGACCTCAAACATATGATCATATGAGATGTCTAGGATTGACGACCCTAGTATGGATCCCTGTTTGGATGGTGATATGAGGAAGGTATCTTAGCTTCCCATTCCTGCTGTGTGAAATGGACTAATAACAACTTGGTAATCATATCCATGCACCGCATTTGCATGTGCTTTGTAGATGTGGCGCACTTTGAGGCGATGTCATGCATAACGTAAGATGAAGACGCTGAGGGTGTACATGTGAGGGCACTCATCATATTGCATACATCCTTGCATTAACAAGAGTACTTAGGATTTATTTAATTGTCATGCTTTATCATTACTGTTTGATTGAACTGATAACATGTTAACCAATGCCTTATTGTTCCACTGAGTTGATCACTCACTCCCACGTTCTGGGGCGGTGTTAAACACCCACCAGACTCTGTCTTAGGCTCTAATGTTGCAGATGTGGATGCGACTTCTGAGGCAGAGCGGGAGCTGGATGATGACGAGGCTGCCTTCTCCTATATGCAGTTTTCAGACGGGTTCTAGCGAGCCTCGGTCTGATGTATGGGATTGTGGGATTATTTTTGGGAACTTAAATGATGTAATTTGATACTTATAATTTTGTTAAATAACACTTTCATACGACCTGTCTTGTATATGTACTTCAGGGATTCACACTTGTACACATATTTTTCTATAAGTCTTCCGCTTGCTTTATTCACTTATCCCTGAATCATATCTGTGTTTTGGCTTAATCTATTCCATGTTTTATGCACTAATACAGTCAACATACATCCATCATTAAATATGTTGCATAAGTGATGTTTTGGAACTCGGGAGCTGAGTTATGCTCGACCCCCGAATTTCAGGGCATTACAAGTTGGTATCAAAGCATGATCTGGATTAAACCGGACCTGGGTTATGGTCACACATCGCATGTTGTCTCCACTTTAGTGTATTTGGGTGCGGGTCTATCATCGCTTTTGTGTTTGTGCTCCGTAGCTTCTATCGGTGAAAGTTTCTTGAAAACCTTCGCTGAGATCGAGTCTGTACTCTTACCTGATCACACACCGCGACCCGAAACCTTTCCCAGACCCTCTATTAAGGAGTTTAGACGGTCTATCCACCCTTTTTCACCTTTAAACCTTCAAGAAATCGCTATTTGAATCAGATTTTGGTCAGAATGACCCGATAGGCGTCAAACTATGCAAGGGGCCAATTGGGACATTTTCTGTGGGGCCCAGGGGGGAACCACACATTTTGGACCATGGGGGACCAGGAGGGCCTCACCAAAACAGCGAGGCATCGCTAGACTGTCCAGAGACCGGCGATGCCATCGCCGGTTCGGCGAGGGATCGCCGGCCAACGGGCCAGACCGGGCGGGCCACAGCGGGCCGACGCTCCATAGGCCTAGTGTGGCCCACCTCTCCATGGTTTCACCTTTAAACTTCTTTCTTTTATCTATTTCCTTCACAAAACCCACTCCTAAGCTCTCCCTTTCTTCAAAACCCTCTCCAAATCCTCTCAAATCTCTCCTTAATCTTCTTCTTCCTCCATTTTTCATGCAAACCCATCACCCCATCTCCAATTTCTCCCTCCCATTGCTGATTTCTCCTTCTTTCCTTCTCATTTGAGTCCTTGCATACCCATTTTGGCTTCTAGTTGTGTGGAAGCTTCACCATCTTCCTATTTCTCTCTTTCTCTCATTTCTCATGGCCCTCTTTGAGATTGTGACGGCCATCTTTTCCATTTCTTCCCTTCTTTCCTTGATGGGGAAGAAGAGAGCGCCCGTGGATGAAGCCGGGCCAAGCCGCCCAACCCGTGCATGGAGGCCGAGAGGAGCCGCCGCGAGCACTTCCGCCGCTCGTGAATTCCAGACGAAGCGGGACCTCGATCCTCGAGCTCCCGTTAGTAGGACTTTATTGGCGGAGTTGCCGCATGGAGTCTATGAAGGCCGTAGAGTCCTTTTTGAGGCTCATGTTGATCTGCGGCTCTTTAGTGAGTTCTTCTTGTTGGAGCGCCTAAAAGGGGCTGGTTGGGGTCCCTTGTTCGAAGGCGAGTATCGCGCGAATGCTAACACTGTTCGAGCTTTCTATACAAACATTCTGGAGCCTTCGCTGGAGCCTCTGCAGTTCAAGATTCCTTGTGGTAGCGGTCGTGTGGGTATTGTCGATGTTGCTTTGATATCCCGCCTCCTGAAGGTGCCACTTGGTGAAGTGTATGCCAGCGAGAAGAATGTGGATAGTGTGCGTGAGAGAGATTGTCGCACCCAATCCTTGTGTGGTCGTCTGGTTGAATGGCAGCCGAATAGGAGTCTTCTGGCTTCCTTCATGACGGACGACTTCCGTTTGCTTCACCACATCTTTACGTTCAATGTGTACCCAAGGTGGAGCAATCGCAGTGAGTGTACGCGCCTGATGGTGGATTTCCTATATCAGGTGGGGCAGGAAGCGAAGTTGTGTGTGCCAACGTACGTCCTGCGCCAGATTATTCTCATCGCTCGTTCGAGTAGAAAGACCGAGTTGCTTCCCTTTGGCTGCCTCATTTGCAAGATTGCACATGAGTTTGGCTATAGGCTTGGAGCTGAGAAGCCGGTTCCTGTTCGTCATATCAATCTGAGGACTCTTAAGCTGATGGAGGTTGGTTCTGGTCGGCATGCCTCAGAGGGTGAGGCTGAGTCTGAGAGCGGTGATGAAGAGAGTTATGCTGAAGGTGGTGCTGAGTCTGAGGAAGAAACAGAGCAAGACGAGAAAGGAGATGAGGCACAGGATTCGAGTGATAGCTCTCCTCCTGTGGCTCCAGAGCAGGGCGCAGAGAAGACTGCTAGAGGTGCCCGTCTTACACGGCTTGAAGAGGGGCAGGCTGCTTTACGCCAGGATATGGTTGATCTTCGAGGCCTTGTTAAACATAAGTTTAAGAAGGTGTCTCGGACTCTGAAGTCTATCCTGTGTTGCTTGCAGGATAAGGGTGCTCTGCCTCCATCTCCTGATTCCGATGAGTAGCATCGTTGTGGCCGTCCTTTGCTTTGTTTAGTGTTTTCTTTCTGTGTGTAGCCGTTGTTGGCTTGTAGTTGGAGTGTTGTAGTTGTGTAGTTGTTGTAGTTGTTTGTGGTGGTTGTAGTTGTTATGGTTGTTTGAAGTGTTAGATGTTGTTGTTTCATGCTTTCCTAGTTGTGATTCATGTATTGCTGCACTACTTGTATTGCGACGATTTTGATTAATGGAATGCATGTTGTTTGCCTTTGGAGTTGTGCTGTGTTGTTGTGTGGATGGATTATGTGACTTAGAATCTGACAGGTTGCATCCTCTGTTGAATGTAGGGATGCCTCCTAAGGGTTCGAAGACTTCGGCCCTTCTCTCTTTGATTGAGTCGCTTGCTAGGGTTCCTCCCTTGAGCGATAGCCAGTCAGATCCGCAGGCGGGTCCATCTCGGGCCGGTGTTGGGTCGACACCTATGGCTCCTCCAGTCACACCCTCAGTTCCTGAGCCGAGCCGTGCACCTTCGTCTGCTTCGCCTGTGGATAGGTTTGAGCAGATGATGTTGTTGATGCAGTAGCAGATTCGGCCACCACCACCAGCAGCAGCAGCAGCAGGAGTTCCTCTCTTCCATGGCTGGCATCTTTGCTCAGTCAGTGGGGGCGACTCCACCTGTTTCACCTATGCCTCCATCTGGGAGCGTCAGTGCCAGCGGCACATTCGAGCGATTCCAGCGCTTGCGACCTCCTACTTTTGTGAGTTCTCATAGACCCGAGGAGGCCAAGTATTGGATCGACCGCATCTCTAAGATGCTGAGACCGCTGCACTACTCTGAGGTCGAGCAGGTTGAGCTTGCCACCTTCATGTTTGAGAAGGAGGCCAGTCTGTGGTGGGACAGTGTGCTTCGCACTATCGAGGAGGATTTTGTTTGGTTGCGGCAGGCGTTTGAGGCGCGCTTCCATGAGAAGTATTTCCCGGTTACGTATCGACATGAGAAGGAGAGTGAGTTCCTTCGCCTCCGCCAGGGAGGGTTGTCGGTTACGGAGTATGAGAACCAGTTTACTGAGTTGGGGCGGTATGTTCCTTTGATCCTGGGTGATCAGCCGATGAGGATGCGACGTTTCTCTGAGGGACTGAGACCTGAGATCCGATCGAAGATTTGCTGTGCTAGCATTTCTTCGTATGCGGAGCTGGTGAGCATGTCCTTGCGAGCAGAGCAGGACGGAGATAGAGCGTCCCGCATGCGAGCACCGATGGTTCCTAGGCCGCGATCGGATTTTCAGGGTGCACCTTTCCTCGGTGAGAGGCCGCGAGCAGATTCTCCTCCGAGGCGTTCAGCGCCGCCCGCTCAGCAGATGAGAGCTGATCTTCAATGTTCCTATTGTGGGAAGATGGGGCACTTTGACCGTTTTTGCTTCTCCCGTATGCGAGCTGGTGGTTTTACTCCACCGCAGAGGGTTAGTCGTCCGATGCCTCAGGTTATTTCTCCTCCTCCTCTTCGATCAGCGCCAGCTCATCCATCCTTCAGATCTGCAGTTCCTAGTTTTAGGCCACCTCAGCGGCCCATGGTTCCTCCGCCGAATCGTCAGCAGCAGGCTCGTGTTCATGCACTTTCAGCTGAAGCGCCTATGTCTGACTTAGTGCCGAGGTCCTTTGAGGTGACAGCGCACATTGAAGGTATTCCCGTTTCTGTGTTAGTGGATATAGGGTCCACTACTTCTCTTATATCTTATGCGGCAGTTAGGCGTTTGGGTTTGAGATCTGTTCCTATGCAAGGAGTGATGCTTACTACCGCTACGGGGATGTCCTCTGCTTTGGGCAAGCGTTGTATGGATTGTTTGGTCGATCTGGGAAGTGGATCGATCCGTGTTGATTTGCTAGTCGCACCGCTTTATCACTACGATGTTATTATGGGTATGGATTGGCTCACGAGGATGCGAGCTGAGATCGATTATGAAGCTAGATCAGTGACGATCTATGGACTTGAGGGTGAGACTGTTACTTTCCCAGTTCAGGTCAGTTACCCACTTCGTATTGATTTTTATTCTTCTCTGTTGGAGAGTTCGGCCGAATCGGCGTTGGTTAGTACGCTGGTAGTTCAGGAGTTTGAAGATGTGTTTGAGTCAATTCCTGGATTACCTCCTCAGCGTGAGATTGATTTTGCTATCGATCTTATGCCTGGTGCGGTGCCCATTTCTCTACCCACCTATCATATGCCTTCGAGTGAAATGGAGGAGTTGAGAAAGCAGATAGATGGTTTGCTGGAATTGGGTTTCATTCGGCCTAGTGTGTCTCCTTGGGGAGCACCTGTTCTGTTTGTGAAGAAGAAGGATGGTTCCTTGCGATTGTGTATTGATTATCGGAGGTTGAATTTGGTAACTGTGAAGAATAAGTACCCTTTATCCAGGATTGATGATCTGTTTGATCAGTTGAAGGGGGCACGGTACTTCTCGAAGGTTGATCTACAGTCAGGGTATCAGCAGTTGTGCGTCAAGGATGGGGACGTGCAGAAGACCGCTTTTAGGACCAGCTTCGGTCATTATGAGTTCCTTGTGATGTCGTTCGGTCTGACGAACGCACTGGCCGTGTTCATGGATCTGATGAACAGGGTGTTTCGGCCATTCCTATTTCGATTCGTCATTATCTTTATCGATGACATCTTAGTTTATTCGGCGAGCCGGGCAGAGCACGAGGAGCACTTAAGAGCGATTTTGGATACTCTTAGGGAGCATCAGCTCTTCGCGCAGTTCAAGAAGTGTGATTTCTGGAAAGAGGAAGTCAAGTTCCTGGGACATGTGGTGTCCAAGGAAGGAATAGCCGTCGACCTTGCCAAGGTAGCTGCAGTGCAGGACTGGAAGCAGCCTGGTTCAGTTACTGAGGTGAGGAGTTTTCTGGGTCTTGCAGGCTATTATCGACGCTTTATTCAGGACTTTAAAGAAGATTGCTAGACCGTTGTCGCAGCTGACACGGAAAGATTTTAAGTTTGCTTGGAGTGAGCAGGCGGAGTTAGCTTTTCAGGAGCTGAAGGACAAGTTGACGTCCGCCCCTGTGCTAGTATTGCCAGAGCAAGGGGTTAAGTATATTATATATACTGATGCCTCTCGCGTTGGTCTGGGTTGTGTCCTTATGCAGAAGGACAGGGTGATTGCTTATGCTTCGCGTCAGTTGAGGAAACACGAAGAGAATTACCCTACGCACGACCTGGAGTTAGCAGCTGTCATCTTCGCATTAAAGCTTTGGAGACATTACCTCTATGGTGAGGAGTTCGAGCTCTTTTGTGACCACAAGAGCCTTAAGTATATTTTCACGCAGCGTGATTTGAATATGAGGCAGCGCAGGTGGATGGAAACATTGAAGGACTTCAAGTTCGATGTTTCTTACCATCCTGGCAAGGTGAACCTTGTGGCAGATGCGTTGAGTCGCAAGAAGGCTTGAAGTTTGCGGCTCTGCTGATGATAGCAGAGTAGGATATGTTGGAGTTCGTGCGCGATTTTGAGCAGAAGCTTACGGTGGTTGAGCCGTATGAGGTTATCGCACACATTCGTGTACAGCCCCTTATCGACGAGAGGATCGTTGCAGCTCAGGCAGATGATGAGCTTTTGGTGAAGATGAGGCAGCGGGTTGGTACAGATGAGAACTCCGACTGGAGTGTTAGTTCTGATGGGGGCCTACGTTTTCGTGGCCAGTTATGTGTTCCTGACATCCCTGACTTGAGACGTGAGGTTCTCGAGTTAGCCCATAGTTCTAAACTTGCGATGCATCCAGGTAGCACGAAGGTGTATTAGGATATGAAGAGGTCTTATTGGTGGGACAATATGAAGGTCCAGATTGCTGAATTTGTTTCTCGTTGTCTCACGTGCCAGCAGGTCAAGGTAGAGCATCACCGACCTCCTGAGTTGTTGCAGCCCATGCCCATAGCTGAATGGAAATGGGATTTCATCTCTATGGATTTTATTTCTAGGTTGCCGAGGACGAGAAAGGGATTTGACTCTATTTGGGTGATCGTCGATCGATTAACGAAGTCGGCACATTTCATACCGATCAGAGTCACTTACTCTGCAGACAAGTTGGCTAGGTTGTATATCAAGGAGATAGTACGTCTGCATGGAGTTCTCCTGGAGATTGTGTCTGATAGAGACACGTGTTTTACATCTATCTTCTGGACTCGTATCCAGGAAGCGATGGGTGTGAAACTGAAGTTCAGCACCGCGTTTCATCCGCAAACAGATGGGCAGACGGAGCGCGTGAATCAAGTCCTGGAAGATATGTTGCGAGCTTGTGTTTTGAATTTCAAAGACAGTTGGGATGATTGTCTTTAGTATGCAGAGTTCGCGTATAATAATAGTTTCCAGGCGAGTATCGGCATGGCTCCCTATGAGGCGTTGTATGGTCGCCCGTGCAGAGCACCACATTGTTGGGCAGAAATTGGTGAGCGTAGTTTGCTTGGCCCGGAGTTGGTGCAGGTGACTTCAGAGAAGGTTGACATCATTCGACGTCGACTTCTGACAGCGCAGAGCAGGCAGAAGAGTTATGCTGATGCGAGGCGTCGACCGCTTGAGTTTGAGGTGGGAGACCATGTTTTTCTGAAGGTCTCTCGTATGAAGGGAGTTCTGCGGTTCGGTAAGAAGGGGAAGCTGACGCCGAGATTTATTGGTCCATTTCAAGTTCTGGATCGAGTGGGAGTGGTAGCATACCGCCTTGCTTTGCCCACACCTCTTACGGGCGTGCATAACATATTTCATGTTTCTATCAGTTGGGAGCAAGTGCAATTGAGTATTATCAGTTGGGAGCAAGTGCAGTTGAGTGAGGATGCCACTTATGTACTACGACCGACACGTATTCTCGACAGGAAGGAGCAGGTATTGCGTAGCAAGGTTATCCCTCTTGTGAAGGTGCTATGGACGCATCATGGCGTGGAAGAGGCTACTTGGGAATCTCAAGCTGAGGTCAGAAAGACCTACCCTCTGATCCTTGAGGCTTATATGAAGGTATGAATTTCGAGGACAAAATTTTCTTTAAGGGGGGTAGATTGTAACGACCTTGGAATTTTATTGTGCTAATCTTTCCTTAAGTAGTTGTTTTTGGGGTAATTAGCACTACACTCGATTGCTTGTGAAATTCGCATCAATCACTTTAAATTGCATCTGCATGGCTCTAAATGTGTAGATTAGTTAGCGCTACGTTACTTTGAAATCTGGGATCCATCGCTAAATCCAGTTATTCTGGGAAATTTTTGGAAGATCTGGATCGGACCTGGACCGCGCGTCGATGGTCCAATGGCGATGATCTTAGGCTGTTGCGGTCACTGAGTTGGGCTTGACCATCTCCTCGAAAATCAAGTCCATCTGATGTTCTGGGTCGATTTGATTGAGTTCGGAGTGAAGAGTGTGAGAACGATTGGAATTTAATAAGTTTTTATGAAATCTGAGTCATGTCGCTTGCGCGATGATTTTAAGCATTCTGACCGTTAGATTCTGACCCAATTTCACCCTCTGATCAGGGAAGGTGGCCCAGGCATATTCTAGTGCTTGTGGACCTGATCGAGATCCCGTGACCGTTGAATTGAGTGTGGTCCGCCATGGCTGATCTGAAGAGCCGGTCGGTATGAAAACTCAGCTTGACCTAGATCCATGGTCAGTGAGCTTAAGTCCGACCTTTTGTGGATATAGGCCCACCAGAAGTGCTTCGTTGGATCGAGAAAGGCGTGCTTTGGTTATAACCTAAGTATACCTTGACCCTGGGGTTATTTTCGTCAAGTTGAGGCCTATTTATAGTCCTTAAACCCTAGCTCTCTTTTCCATACGAATTTTCTCTAACCCTAGCTTGGAAAGAGAGTGGAAAAGAGAGAGAAAGTGAGAGAGATAAGTTGGTGAATCATCTTGAATTCTTCCTTGTTCTTCTTCATCTCTGAACCTTCACTTTGAATTGTTCTTCTGACGATTCTGAGTTCATTTTGGGGTAAGTTAACCTAACCCTAATCTGTGTTAGAGCTTAGATTAGTCTTGGTGTTGTTGTATCTCATTTCTATCATTGTTTTAGGGTATTCTATCGCCGTTGACGAAGACAACTCGTCTGAATCAGTTCGGTGTTTCTTTCCTTGCTTAAGGTGCGGACTTTAAGTGTATAGGTTATGGTTTTCAAGGCTTTCAAGGCCAGTTAGTGATTTATTCTTATTATGGATGAGATTCTGCATGTCAAATGTTGTGTTTACGTTGCTTTCCTGATATGCATGTGTTATATTGAGATTTGTGTATTCTATGTGTATTTATAAAGTACCGTATACGTATAAAATATGCACTTATGTTTGCCATGAGTATTTGTCATGTATGTATGCTAGATGCATGTATGACAACTCTTTGGTAAAAGGAACTGTCTAGATGCATGTATTTCAACATACGTCATGTATGTTGTTTCATGTGTGCTAAGTGTTTGTAGAAATGCATGAATGATCTAAAGTGTAACTCCTTACACTAATTGCGGGCATTGAGAAGTGATTCTCAACACTCCTATTGATGCGCATGATTTCATTTATGCAAATTACATTCCATGTTATTTAAATTCAAGCATTACCTATTCTTACATTTATGTTAAGTTGAGATTCTTCAGATGTGTATGTACCATGATTTAAGTTGTTGTTCCATTACTGTTTTACATTCAACATGAATATCTGTTGTAGTGTAAGGTGTTTGGGACTATACCTTAGTCCAGGAAATCGGTAATCGACTTTATATTTGTGGTTGAGGTTGCTTTCACCACGTAGGACGTATTAGACGAACCCGAGTCGTATTAGAGTTGTCGGCAGTGGTTTGGCCATGCGGAGTGTTTGCGCACTCTATGTCGTTCAATTCAACGTGCACTCGTGCCAGTCGAGTTCGTCAAGTAACCCGATTGTCCGATGTATGTTCACCATGTATGGACGCTACTGCTTGAATCTAGGGTACCGAGCTTACCAGTGAAATCCTATTAACTATGGTACTTGATCCACTAAGACTCATGAGCCGGACATGGTGGTATGGGACACCGTGGCCGAGCTGTCGGCCTACGCTGGGGTGACGAGCCTCCCCGTAGTGATCAGTGAGCAACTAAACTCGTGAGCCGATTATGGTGGTATGGGACACTATATTCGTGTTGTCGGCCTACATTGATTGGTGACGACCCCTTTGTAGTGACCTCGAGCATACCTGGATACCGCAAGGAGGTGACCAGCCGAATTGTGGTAGTAAAGGCATGAAAGGCGTGCAATGATTGGTGACAAGCCCTTTGCTACGACCTCAAACATATGATCGTATGAGATGTCTAGGATTGACGACCCTAGTATGGATCCCTGTTTGGATGGTGATATGAGGAAGGTATCTTAGCTTCCCAATCCTGCTGTGTGAAATGGACTAATAACAACTTGGTAATCATATCCATGCACCGCATTTGCATGTGCTTTGTAGATGTGGTGCAATTTGAGGCGATGTCATGCGTAACGTAAGATGAAGACGCTGAGGGTGTACGCGTGAGGGCACGTATCATATTGCATACATCCTTGCATTAACAAGAGTACTTAGGATTTATTTAATTGTCCTGCTTTATCATTACTGTTTGATTGAACTGATAACATGTTAACCAGTGCCTTATTGTTCCACTGAGTTGATCACTCACTCCCACGTTCTGGGGCGGTGTTAAACACCCACCAGATTCTGTCTTAGGCTCTGATGTTGCAGATGTGGATGTGACTTCTGAGGCAGAGCGGGAGCTGGATGATGACGAGGCTGCCTTCTCCTATATGCAGTTTTCAGACGGGTTCTAGCGAGCCTCGGTCTGATGTGCGGGATTATTTTTGGGAACTTAAATGATGTAATTTGATACTTATAATTTTGTTAAATAACACTTTCATACGACCTGTCTTGTATATGTACTTCAAGGATTCACACTTGTACACATATTTTTCTATAAGTCTTCCGCTTGCTTTATTCACTTATCCCTGAATCATATCTGTGTTTTGGCTTAATCTATTCCATATTTTATGCACTAATACAGTCAACATACATCCATCATTAAATATGTTGCGTAAGTGATGTTTTGGAACTCGGGAGCTGAGTTATGCTCGACCCCCGAATTTCAGGGCGTTACAAATTAGAATCACACCTCACACACAGTCATATCATGTTAATAATTGTTCACATCATTATTAAAATAGGAATGCATAAATGTCATTAGATGCACGGATTCTTGAATGCATCAAGAGGGTTGATCAGTCCACTTGCTTGAGTTGTATCCCATTAAACTGCATCTCCCCCTTTTGGAGTAGGCTTCCACAATCTTAGTAGGCTTCCACATATTGTGGGCATTCAAGGATGATCTCCTAGGCCACCCTTTACTGTAAGTAGTACTTACAGGTTATTTAGGGAGTGCCCTTAAGTATTCGGCGCAATTATGCGATGCATGAAATGAATGCATGAGAATAATTTATACATCATGTTAATAATTGTTACATATATAGAAATATATGTGTTCATAACCCCAAGTGCAGGATCGCGATGTAGTAACACTACCAGAAAACTGGGCAAAGGCTATGGATAAACGTTGTAGCTAAAGAGATATGGCTACGGTTTTAGTTCGTAGCACGATCGTAGTCGTAGGTGTCGTAGCAATAGGTCTAAAACCTATAACTATGGATTTAATCTATAGCTATTGATTAAAATAGCTACAGATATAATCCGTAGCAATCATTTCTGTAGCAAAAAGTATGTACAGCTATGGATAATATTTGTAGCTAAAAGTAGTGCAGGATCCGTAGCAATATGTCGAATTTAATAGCAGCTACAGTTGTCAAATTACCAGCTACGGTCAATATCCATAGTTATTTCCTACATTTTAAAAAAGTTATAATCATTCATTCATTCAATTACCACCTGCATAATCATTCATTCATTCAATTACAATCCTTCATTCATTCAATTACCACCTGCATAATCATTCATTCATTCAATTACAATCCTTCATTCAATCAATTACAATTACAATCATTCATTCATTTAATTACAATCATTCATTCAATAATGAATCAATTACAATCCTTCATTCAATTAATTACAATTACAATTACAATAATGCTAAAAATACAAATCTTGGTGAGTCTGTGTGCACTCGCATATGGCCAGGTGCATCCTTCATCCACCATAGATAGGAAATGGATGCGAGTATCAGTAGTCCACCTGCACCTCCGACAACTATACCGATAACTTCTCCTGTGCGTCTTCTGTAATTATTTGAGGTCGAACCACCACTAGAGGACTCTGCAACATAAAAATAAAGAATCATTCAATTGAAGAAGGATGAAAACTAAATGCAAGGAAAACATAGAATTCCCCTGATGTAAACTGAATTAATGCTCCAAACAGCGTTCCCACAAACATATTTTCAGAAAAGACATCATCCAAACATGTTGTAAAATAAATTTTCAGACTAAAAATGCACCTAACACCGTTGAATAGTATTTTTAGGTGTTATCGAATCCCACCCTGAGGTTTGAATTGCTGCTCATTTTGAAATCAATAGAATTTGAATCATTATTTTAAAAACACTGAGCATATAACTAGGGTTGTCGATGGGCCGGACCCAAGGCTGGCTTCAGCCTGGACTCCAAACTGGTAGGGTTGAGCTGTCAGGACGATCCTATTCAAATTTTATTTTTCATTTGGACTGGGCTCTAACCAGTTTTTCATTGAACAGATCTACTGAAAAATCAATTTCCAGGTGGAGTTGAGCCATCGAACATTGATTCTTCTCCACCAGGAACGAGTTTTTTTCCCCTCTATTTAGCAGTAAACTGGAATCGAACCCATGACATCATTGTTGCTGTGCTTGGTTATACTAGTGAGTAAAGGTTCAAACTCGGGTTAAATGAGGTTATGGTAATTAGTGCCATTTTAATGAATTACAAATCCAATTCCACATTAACCATGATTTTTATGTCATCAAAGATTGCATGGAAAAGCCGAGAGATGAACTATTTCACTAGTATACTTCATATTTACAACTACCTTATAGGTCCACCTTTTTCTTCAATGAAACAATAATACAACATTGCAGTATATCGGAAAAAAAAGAAGAAGAAGAAATTGGTGCAATTATTGGGAGATTACGTAAATGGAGCAGATTGTGCATTATATAGTTGTTTGTATGCATAGATCTTCAAAGCCACCCATCAGATAACTAGTAGAATAGGAAACCATTTTTGGGAGAGCAAGTAGAACTGCACGCAAAGTAATAACAAAGATATTACGATTTTCATCATTTTAACCATTGATGCATAAAGATAACTGTAGATCTTATAAAAAAACAACAACCAACTGATTCCCATATCTATTTAAAAGGATAGTGTTTTACCTCTACTTTTCCCTTGCCTGCAGTAGTTGCAGCAACGGCAATAGCATCTTTGACTACAGATAGAGCTGTAGTAGCGAGCCACTTAACATCTTTGCTGGTGCCATTTTGTACAGAAGTCGTCCTCTTCTGTGGCAGGAGTTGCCCGGATGATGCCTTCTTAGGTACTAGTCCAAGATTCACCATCCAATTCTATAAAATAAGATCAATATAGAAAGCACACATTAATTTCTTGCAACCAAATAATCAAAGATTTTGCAAACCACTACCAACGCTTGAATTGGGGGAAAGGAGAAATCCTCACAGAAGAAGATTTTTATGCAGTTTTGTTCCCTGTTGAACTGGATTTATTCATAAGTAATTTCGGTGTCTTAACAGAGATGTCGCTATTCATTTTCTCCCATGCAGCATTGACCCATGCTTTCCTTTCTGTAATAATTTGACAAGGCCATCATGTTAGATGATAAGATTAATTTTGGACAAGGCCATCAAATTAGATGGAAGATCATGCTTCTTTCTAACTTCACACTTCCCTTCTATCATCTCCATTGGCACACTGAGTCTTTCTTCACTGTAATACACCTGCCAAGAATCATAATCACTCGCATATTTGTCAAAATTGTTAGAAAAAAGCAGTCCCGATTACATGAAACGTCGTAGATGAGAAGGGCCTCTCAAAGAATCTGCTAAGTGTAGAGCCGGACACAAGCCTAGCCAACTTATACAAGATCTAACTTATAGAAGTCAAAACATAGACTAAAAATAGAAAAGTAGGACAACTAGGACTGCTTAAGTTGCTCAAGAAGCAAATTGAAAATAGATAACTAAGATGCGAGATGCGAGGCTTCATACAATCCCAGGATGGCAAGAGAAGATCAGACTAATGTGTTTCAACAAATTCTAAATATAATAAATCATTGAAAATATTAAAATCAGAAAGGCACTTCCTCTTTTTTAAAGATAGCTCATAAGAAATGAGAATACACAGTAACATAACAGGCAGGGAGCGTACCCCACATATTAGTGGAACCATAACATGTACATGTAAAAAGATGACAACATCTGCCCCTCATCATGTTCCGCCACTTGTCCTTCAAATCAATCTGCGTAGTTTAATCTATGATCATTAAATTAATACCATGAAGAATACAAGAATACACGACAATGTAAATGAGTAGGAGCACCATAGATACCTCTATTCTATCCTTAAATATACGATGGTAGCAGTTTCAAATGAATTTCTAATTCCCTTTACCGTGGCTTCACAAGAAAATAGGTATGAGATAGTGGAAATGTTTATCCTTGACAAATTTGGTAGGAATATTAAATCTTAAAAGGAAAGTGATTAACTTCCAAGTAATTTAAACATGGAAAGTGTGGATGAAAAACATCTGAAGTAACTTCACCTAAGACAACTAGAACTCAAGTTAAACCACCTAAATCAGAAATTGTATAAACATGCTTTAGTTTATAATAAGAAAATATTATGAAGCTCATTCATTTTTAAAAGAAAAATGCATGATCATTCACATCTCTAAAACTTGTCCATTTTACCAAAGGACACTTTAAAATTCCTCAGATTCCAATACATACCGTTCTGATTCCATCTCATTACTAGTTCGAGCCTCAATACACACCAAAAAGCAGCCAATTGAAACACAGTGTTCAGAATTTCAAATTCTTTCGTACTATACTTGCAACCCCATATTGTTATGAACTTAACCCAGTTCTTCAACTTCTAGCACCAAGTTGGGTGTCCTCAACAAACATATATAACACTCTCTATATGAGGTCTAGCTTTTGACATGTATAGAAATGGCCATTCTACTCACATCTATTTGGAGCCTACAATTATACCCGTCTAGAAACTAGATTGCGGCTAACTTAAAAGCAGTAAGGAGCATGTATGGAATCAAGTAGCATTCCTGACAGTCATAGAATAATTTCTATTACTATAAAGAGAGGCAGGCACATGGGTATATGACTAAGAAAAAAATGAAAAGAAGAGTGGATTGGACCTGATGGACAGTCCCTAATCCTTATAGGTGAAATGGATACCAACAAGTCCATGTGGATACCACAACCTTCTCAATCACTTTCTCAAACCTCCAGTAGAGTTAAAAGGACAAACAACCGCTATTTTCTCCATATTTCTATGAAACTCCTCTATAAAAGGAAATAAGAATATCTGGAATTTTATACTACTAAAAATGCAAAGCATCTTTCCTGACAAGTTGTATACATTGCTGTAATCTTCCCCACATGGCTATGGTTTAAACAAACCCAATTTAAAGATGCGTGTTTGACAAATAGAACTAGATACTGCATGTTTCTACCAGAATTATCATACAATTGTTGTATCTGCAAAGATAGCTCTCATATCAGGAAAAAAAAAAAGAAGAAGAAGAAGAAGAAGAAGAAGAAAGAAAGAAAGAAACTAGCTACTGTGTAGCAGATAATAGAAGGTGACTTTCTAAAATAGATCATTGGTTGTTCAATTTAGTGTTTGATTGAACATCCTGATGGAGGTTGTAGGTGCACATGCACATCAAGTGGAGTCCTCTTGGGACTCATTTTGTATACATGGGTCACAGGTGGCATGGATGAATCACTTCCCTACTAACATCATTAGTTGAATTTGTTGCTCAGCTAGCACTATTTACAGTAAATTGTAGATAACGAACAACTTTAATATTTTAAATTCCTTGTAGATCTATATATTTGCATTAGATGCCAAAACTAATAGACAATTTTGCAAGTGTTATGTGTTGATTGTTGCAGAGCAAACAAGGAACTACATTCAAATCAGAGAAAACCCACAAAGAACTTCCTTCTGTAATGGGAATTTAGCCCACAGAAACTTAATTTTTATCAAATAGACACAGTGAGACAATGAATGTGGATTTTATGGCCAAAACATAGATCTTACAACAGCATCAACAGAAATTTTTGCTTTTTTTTTTCCATATATACAAGAAAGTTTCCAGCACAACAAGATGTAGTCATACACTCATACTCAACATAAAGATTCATCACTAGCAACAGAATGTTCTGCTTTTCCATATGCAAATAAAATAGAACTGATATTTTTTGCTTCTATATCTTACATGGAGCCACAATCCAGTGTCTGGTACAAGCAAGCAACAGAATCCAAGATGCATGATGTGGACTGCAAGGCCAATTTGAGTGTCATTATCACAAGGTAGCTCTATATAAATTGAACGAATCTAAATGAGGAATGAACACTTATGAAGGTTTCTAGTTTCATGACTTTGTAGTCACACAAGCTACAAGGATAACTCTGCCCATGTATGACCTTGGTGCAGTACTGAAACTCACTTGCCTAACACTCACAACTTTCATGAATCAGATCATCCAAGTTATTCCCAATAGTATGAAATTCTATACTGAGCAACACAAAATGAAAATGGTTGTGACAAAACATACCTGAAATATAACATTTTCCATTAGCTTTCTTTTTATTTTCATGATTATCTTATAAAAAAGAATGTCAAAGCCACTTGAAATATAACATTTTCCCTTAGCTTTCTTTGTATTTTCATCATTATCCCATAAAAAGAGCATATCAAAGCCATGATGAAATTACTTCTCTATTCTAGCCAAAAAGGGAATAAAACAAATGACAACTAGAAAGATTGTTGTAACCATCAGCTGACTTGTACCTTTTGGTCCATTTGAGGATGAGACTACCTGATTTTTGAGGTAGAGATCTAGGCATTATTGCCAACCAAATGGAAACATTAACTCTTGCAAAGGGTTTGCGTGTGGTATCTCCTTTGGATGATTGAAGAGGACTCAATAATGTAACATGTGACAATAAGTGAGCTATGAAAAAAAATTCCCTAGAGGAAAATGCTGTTAGGATAATGGTCCATGCGGAACAGTAAATAGTAGTATCCATCTCTCTCACACAAAAAGTAATAGACATGAATTGAAGGGAAAAGGAAAAGCAAGTAAACTAATTCTCACAAATTCGAGTAGTCCAAATTCAGAGGGAAGAATCAGATGATTAATAGAATTAATTGAGATTACCTGGTCATGAAAGCTAAGTTGACTCAACTCAATCATGACACCGTTTAAGGTCTTCTCCTTTTCTTAACCAATAATATTTGGTTAACGCTAACAAGGAAATTGGTTTAGCTATGCGAACTTGAAGAGTTGATCCATGGCTTCATAAGTTGATAAATCAGACTACATCTTTCTTTCTTTCTGATGGGTAGGAGAGAAGATTACACCTTCATAAACTTGAGGCCATCAGTCATGGAGCAATGGCTTTAACTTAAGAAAATCATAGTCCATAGCTAGGTATTTAGACTCAATTTAGAACTTGAGAAAGTATCAACTAGACATGGCTTTAACTTCAAGAAAATCATAGTCCATATCTAATAGGGAATTTAAAGATTGATAGAAATAAAATAAACAGTTGCACTGTTATGATTGCAGAACTCATCAAAAATACATTAATTTTCAGAAGGAAAGCTACAAGCATTAGGGCATTTGGAAATGCCACCAATGTTACCTTAGAAGCAAATCTGTTAATACCATGCCTGGTGACACTGTATGTACTCCAACCTTGGATCACTTGCACTCCTTTAAATGCTTAGAGTTGCCTTAGACCACACTTGGTTGAACCATAGCTACAAATTCAAAGAATATATAGAATAAATTATATATATATATATATATATATATATATATATATATATATATATATATATATATATATCGGAATAAACAAAAAGGATACTTACCCAAGCCTAACCTTGAAGAATGCATCAATCTTTCTAATTGCATTACACAAGCCACCCTGAACGTTTTGAAGAACCTCACCCAAATGGGCCAAGAAAACTTCCAATCCACCCTGATGGCTTACAATTTTCATGTTTCAAAGACAGAGAATGCAATCATGCAAACCTTAGTTACATGAAAATCCAAATGTAAATTCACTCATTGTCACCATCATCATAATCATCATAGCCTTTTGGTCCCATATGTCTAATATTGGATCCCGAGTAGATTACAATTACACGTAAATGAAGGTATAACATACATAAAAGCTAAAAAGCCGGTGGGAAGTGAATGGTTACCAAAAATACACCACCTGCAAAGGGCTATCTATTGGTCCCATAATTGTTGCTTGCCATTGGAACATGTCACCAGCAAAAGGACCTGTAATCATATAAAACATCTAATTTAGAAAAGCTGAAAACCAACCATAAAAGACCTTAGAGCTAAATAGGAAGCCAAACCCAACCATAAATTAGAAACAACTAGAAAATGAAGTGTGGAAGTAATTTTCAATAGTCTGCTAGTCTATTATACTAGAAAGAGAAGACAGAAACAACTAGTGCTTGAGAAATTAGAGCATCTAATTCTCATATTAAATCATGTCTGCTAGTCTATGCAACTAGAAAGAGAAGACAAAAATCGGACTGGAACTAAGTAGGCCTTGACTGAGAAACCATTTAAGTGTTGACCTGAACCCAAGCCTAGCAAAAAAAAGAAAAATAAATAATCCATAAGTCTAATCCATGGTGAGCCACCTACTCATCAATTAGACCATGGTGCGCAAAACTACCTCCCCTGATTAAATTGATAGTTGTTCATCAGGTTAGGAGAGAAGAATGTTTTTCAAATTAGCTGTTCATTGGATGTCTACTGATCAGCAAGTAGGACATTGGTTCAACATAATCTTTATTCATGACCCATCTAAAGTGGATCCCATGATTTTAACAGTCTAGCTTGAGCTAAATATATCTATGTACAATTTCTGGCACAATCACTTTTTCCCGGAGGGTCATCCTTTTTTTTTAGATAACAGTTTCATTAAGTAGAAGAAACAAACAAACCGATCAAAGGCGTCAAGTGACCCCCTCATCGTTGATGTAGAGGCTAAGCGAACAGGCACAAAAAAAGGAACAAAATTAAGAGAATGGGAACTATAAATGTCTATTTTGAAATCACACCAAAGTCAATAACCTTGCTTTTCTGCAGCATAAACAAACAAAATTATACATATGAAGCATGCAGTCCCTAAAACAAAAATAGTGTCAATAAAACATGCTATATCAGTTGTAGGGAAGGCCTGGAAGTGATATATAACCAAAATAAATAAAGAATTCTACCCACCATATATAACAAAGAGAATGCATCCAATGCTGACATCTAAGTTAGTTATCAAGCACTTAATCTCAGAAAACATGGCACGTATGCATGTGATCTAGAACATTCATCTATGGTGTGCTGCCATGTATTGACCATATGCCAAAAATTCCACCAATCAGATCCCAGTGATTGATTAGAGCATTTTTATCCATTTGGGGGTTATAGATCAGGCTGAGGACTGGATCTTGAGCCATTTCATCAAACAATTAACATGCATGAAATCTGAAAGAGAGAAAAATAGATATAGAGAGAGGAAGAGATCAAACCTATGGAGAGGAGCCTCAGATTTCTTCGATTTTAAGAGATGCCTAAAAAATATGAAAAGGGGCTTTCGAATGGTGCGTGTTTGCTTCGGGTAGGAGCTTCATGGCTGTTGTAATGGAGTTTTGAGCAAAAAGATGATGTGAGGGAGATAGAAGAGATGTCAGAGATGCATTGGAGAGAGATGAAGGAGAATGAGAGAAAGGGAAAGGAGATTGGGACGAAGATCAAGAGAGAGAGAGGGGAATAGGGAGCAGAGATCGGGTGAGAGAGAGAGAGAGAGGGAATAAGGGAATGGAGAGAGGGAGAGAGAGGATTAGGTTTTTTTAGGCACGACTCTGTTTTAAGCGCGCACCCATTTTGTGCGTGGATTGGGTACCCATCAGGACAGACCTTTGGATGGTCTTGTTAGGGGCTACGTGGGGTCCACCATGATATATGTGGTTTATCCATGTCGTTCATCCATTTTAATACTTAACTTTATTTCATAATACCAAAAATGAGTTATATTGAAGGCCCAAGTGGACCACACCATAAGAATCATATGTGATTTAATCTCCATTGTTTCCTACCGTGTGGTCCACTTGAACCTTCGATCTACCTAATTTTTTAATTTCATGACCAAAAATGATATGTCGAAATAAATGGACGGCTTAGATAGAACACATATATTGTGGTGGGCCCATAGAGTCCTTATAGGACCGTTAATTTGTAACGAAGCAATGGCGGTGCAGCAACTCTTTAGCTACGGATTAAAACTATTGTAATATAGCTACGGTTTATATCCGTAACAAATTACTAACATGGTCCATAGCCTTTGCTCATTTTTTTGGTAGTGTAATAACTCGGTGAGACCGAGGTCGAATCCATAAGGACTATACTTGTATGTATTCTGAAAGTAAGTAGAATTAGAACTAAAATCAGAACTAAAAGTAAAATCTGGAATAGTTGAGAATAATTGTGAAAGACTTATCAATTAAAAGAGGAACTAGAGCACTAAGGATCTACTTGTAGCTATTAAGATGTTACCCTGCTTGATTCAACAAAGCACAACTAGAATTGGAGTCCCATCCTATCCAATTGGAAGATAAAATTGTAACACCCCGAACATTTCAATACCCGAGTATTGAAAGTTCTCGAGTGTTACCATATAATTTAACCTATTATGTACATGTGTACGGTACCAATCTAGCTAACATAACCTTACATCTATTCCCCAATGCGAATCTGACCATTGGGAATAGTCTTTATTCATTGATCAAGCCATCTGACCATTGATTTTAAGACAAGACCATCCATCATGTGATTTGACATATACACCTTCCCTTAGATGAATTGGTGAATAACTCTTTATTCATAATGATTTAGATGTAAGTTCTTTTGTAATAATTGTTTTGAAATGTGCACATAACCATATAGAACCATTAGATTTCACAAAACTGTGAGACCCGAATCCTAACCCGTACCATTCTGTAGGATTCTGCTGTCCTCCCGGTCGAATTCCGGTGACCCGCGACGTATAGATAGCAGTTGCATGTGATCCTGAGTTGTATCCGTATTCCAGAGACGGCTTGACCTAAGACTTGTACCGTAGCGATCGTGTCGTCACTGCGGTTCTGACACCGCATATTACACGCCGAGGCGATACTCGAGCCAGGAGATGTGGGCCCGCGTTTAGTTCGAGAAAAAATGTCACACAGTTGCAAAACCCAAGAGAGAGCTTTCAAATCAATCCCATCAATCACATCTCATATCAAGTACACATCACCTCACACCCCATCCCCAAGCAACCCCAAAGTCAACTCTCTCTCTTACAACCCATCCCCAATCAAGTACATCCATCACTCACACCCATCACTCACATCTCTCATCTCTCTCATTTTCCCAAGCAACCCAAACATCCCAACCTCCATGAGAGAGCTTGGTGTGGCCCACCTTCATACCACCCACTCCCACCATCCAAGCTTCATCTCCACCGTTGAAACTCTTTCCTTAGAACTCTAGATCGCATTGGCAAAAGAAGGAAGAAGAGATCAAAGGTGGGTGATCTTTATTTTAATTTTTTTTGTGATTTAAAGGCCCACTTATGGTGGGACCCATCTTGATGTATGCGATTGTAAACCAGAGGGGCCCATAGTGGCGGGGTTCCTCTTATTAATACCGATCTCTCTCATTTTCTCTCTCTCTCTCTCTCTCTCTCTCTCTCTCTCTCTCTCTCTCCCTCTCTCTCTCCCTCTCTTTCTCTCTCCTTTTCCTTTGATGATGTGTATGTGACCCACCCGATGTGATCAAATCTGGACTGTCCAGATTTTTGGACGTCTAGCAAATGGAGCCCACTTGCTGCTTATTTTTGGGTCAACTCGGATGAGGGAAAAACACAAATTTTAGTTGATCCAGGGCTGGTGTGGTGGTTTCCACTCGTGTGGACCACCTTATTTCCACACCATCCATTGGTAGGGACAGTGGGTCCCATGTAGCAAAAATCTTACTGTATAAGACGTCAGCAAGTTCAGTGGGTCCAATCTCGAGGTATGTATTATATCTCACACCGTCTATGCATGTGGGACCCACCCCACACGTGTTGCACGTGTGGAGGTGGGGCCCACCAGGTGTATGCGTTGTATATCTTAGTCATCCATTCTTGGATGGGAATGGTGGGACCCACCTTGATGTAAGTGTTTCTCCACACCGTCCAACCTCCTGGACGGTGTGACCCACCTCAGTATATGTTATATATATTTATGTATAATATATAATATATATATATAGTATATTATGGTGGACCTCACATGGGACCCACCTTACCTAATGTATTGTATCTGTACCATCTAGCAAAGGACAGTGCTGGATCACCATAATGGTATCTGTTTCATCCCACCATCCAGATGGGACGGTAGGGGCCCTACACTAATGTATATATTTTGTAGCCAAGTCTGTGGGTCCCATCCGCGTGGCCCACCATCATGCACGTGTGCAGAATCCACGCTGTCCATCTGTGAGAACCACCATGATTTATGAGGTTTTATCCACTCCGTCTAATAATCTGGATGCGGGAATCCACTATGATGTATGTGTCATATACACACCGTCCATCTCATGGACGTGGACCCCACTCGCTACATGTGTGCAAAACCTACACCATCCATCCATTTGATGGCTGGCCCAGCAGCCATTGCTGCTAATTTGCCTCAGTTGTTCAGTGGGCCTGATCTAGAGGTATGTGTTATATCCCCACCGTCCACGTGGACAGTGGGATTAATCGTGATATGTGTGTTTTATGCCACATCGTCCATCCATTCCTAGATGTGGCTCACCGTGATTTTTGTATTATATCCGGCAGTGGGCCTTGTCATGATGCATGTGTTCATCCATGCTCTCCACTGTCCAGATATAGACAGTGGGACCCATATGATATATGTGTTTTAATCAGGTCATCCGTCTAGGGCTTGGACATGAGGCCATCATGATGTACGTGTGTCTCATCTGCACCGTCCAAGCAGGGACGGTGGGACACACCAATGATGTATGTGCTTTATGGGCCCTACTGTGGTGTATGTATTTTATCGGCACCATCCAGTTGGGAAGGGACCCACCTGAGGTATGTTTTGTGTGCACGCCGTTCATGGGCAGCGGCCCACCATGATATATGTTTTATCCTTGTCGTCCATCAATTTTTAAGCCCACCAGAAGCATGTGTTACATCAGGCCCAATTGCTGATTGATTGAGGCCTATTGTGAATGTATGAGGCCCGCCATGATGTGTGTGTTGCATACACACTATCCATTTGGTGGGGCCCATCTTGCAGACCCACCATGTTGTATATGCTCCATATTCATGTTGTCCATTTATTCTGGACCTTATAGGCTGTCCCATCAGGCCCATTGTGATGCATTCAAGGCCTAGGTGGTGAGGCCCAATGTGATGTATACCTGGCCCTTGTGATGGGGCTCACCTGTTTTGTATTTGAGGCTCATTATGATGTACATTAAGGCCCAGGGGTTGTTGCCCATTGTGATGTGTATTAGGCCCATATCATGCGGCCCATTGTGATGTGTATTAGGCCCAGGTATGTGGCTCATTATGTTGTGTATGAGGCCCTTGTGTGAGGCCATGGACCCACTATATGTTTAGCTCTATGTGGACCACTCCTTGGGAGCAATATTGGTTAAATGTCCACATTGATGGTCAATGATGATTGAATGTCCACATCATGACCTTCCCTTAAGCCTTGTTAGGCCTATTCTCATTGATGCCGATTACCGATGTTGATTACTGATACCGATTATCGATACCGATTATGAGTATGTGATAGCATAGCATGATGATACATGCACATACGCATCATCTGCATATTTATTATGAGATGTGATTGGTCATTGCATATTCCATAGGGTAGGTTGTTCATGGGGCTCCCTAGTAGGCGGAGTTACCCCACATGAGCGCACAATATGTGAAGGATTGATGCATGATTGGACTATGTGACTCATACATCTCATATTTGTGTGACATGACCACCGTACGCCCTAGCGACATCAGGGTCGTAGCCTCTACAGGCATATTGTGGATGGCCATATAGGACACTAGAAATCTATTCTACATGGGGTGTTATAGATATCCCTGAGTGAAATTCCCTAAATCCTCTTGGTTCCAAAGGTTACTCCACCATCTACATCGAGTGGATGCATGAGCGCATGAGGGTCGTACACAGTTAGGCCCCGTCTCTCACTATGTCGTGGTCAATTAGAAGGGGGTATAGCCTTACTTGCCTGAGAGGAGGGGGCGAAGCTAAGTTGAGTTTGACCAACTCGAGGAATGGGTCCGCTATCGATGAGTCGGGCCTGATATTGGTAAGCGGATAGTGAGGTCACTTCCACTCACCTTATTGCGCTCGATGGGGCAGCAATCTAGTTTGGAGTGTACTAGACCCCGGTGATTTTTTAGAGAGGAACCGTACTGATATGTGGACTTATTGAGTAGGAGTTGCATACTCGTTCATTCATTCTTTCACTATCCACTCGGGCTGGTGGTGCACAACTAATTATTGTGTACCTTTGTAATGACAATGATTTCGATTAGGGTCTGCGACTAACTTGTGATCAGGAGTCTATTACATTGAGTCTGGCTATCCAAATTTAGGTATGAGACTGGTTTGGATAGAAGTCCCTTGTGATGGACCCCGTAGCCTGCGATACTACATATTATCATCCTGACTTCACTCCAGCTTGGTCATTTCATTCGCACCGCATATTACATTGCATCTGCAACATTTAACATTTTGAGTTGTCATGTTTTTGCATTGATATGGCCGTTAGCATTCATGCCTCGCATCGCATAGCCTTGGTACGACTAATGGCACTTATGGACTTACCAGTATATTTCCGCTTACTCTGATATCATATGGTTCATGATCTTGTCAGTATTTCTGCTTATTTTGATATTGTATAATTGATGGCATTGTATTACACACTTGGCAATTACCTTGTGCACACATGTTCACCACCCTCTAAGCTTTCTATAAGCTTATGCACGATAGATGCGTGCAGGTGGCGTTAGGTTGCAGAAGCATTGAGCATAGAGCGTGCAGCGGTCTTCTGGAGCCTTGATTTTCGATATGTGTATTTTCCTTTCAGAATTGTATTCAAATGTTTCTATTAGTGGATATGTGATGATGATGTTGTTTTTGTGATTTGGGTAAACTTGTGGTTATGCTTATCTTCAAAGAAATTCATGTTGAAAATTCTCCTTGTCAGATCACAAGATCGGAACCTGATGTATGGGCGCTAGGAGCCGAGAATGGAGAACTACGTAGGTTGTCGGCACCGGATTCGGTGATCGAGATTTTTTTGAGAACGATTTCCGAGTCTGGGGCGTGACAGAAACTCTTAGATCAACAATAATTACAAAAATGCCATTAAACTATACCCTTGACTTCCAAACACATGGTTCTCATGATCTGTTTCATGTGAAATTTTATATCAGGCCTAATTATCATAAATTAACCATACACGTCAAATTTTAGCCCTTAGATCGTTGTAGAAGTATCCCAATTAATAAATCAACCATTAATCATAGATTTTGATGTACATTGAGTGAGGAAAGCTCATAGGTAGTTATAGTAGGATGTTTCCCTCCGTATGAATGACTTGGATTGGCCATCATATGGACCAAGTGTAAAATATAAAGACCCCACTTTGGTAGTCTTTTACTTAGCCACTAAGTTATCCTTTCAGGGCTTACCAATATCGTCAAATCTAACCACTTTCTGCCGTTCATAGCAACTCAAACTTGGACCACACCTTGGCCTCACATGACTACGATATCATACAATATTTGGACCCTAATTTATGATCATACACCATTGAACGTTGAAGTCGATTCCTTCCTTTTGACACAAATGGTGATATTTTAGATTTAGGCTTTTCCCACCGTCCATCAACCACTAAACTTTGTCCAATTGGTTGTCTATCTTGACTATACATCTCCTCCAAAATTGGTCCCTGATCATTAAGCGTGGACTACTAAATGAGATTAAGTTCGTTTCTACGCCCGCTAGGAGAATTTCAAGATAAGCTTATGTAAGGGCTCGGATCTGCTTCATATTTGGGCTCATGAGCCAACATGACATGACCAAACTGATGAGTGAAATGGATTTCCCAAAAATTCATTGTAGCAGACCCCACTGATTTCGTACAATCAAACCGGAAGGTGTAAATGTATAACTTCAGCACGAGGAATCTGGTTACATAAGTATTATTATGGTAATTGTCACCCACACATTGTTACAATGTGTGGCCCACCAAAAGCTCGGATCAGCTCCATATTTGGACCCATAGGCCAGCATAATGTATGAAAACAGATGAACAAAGTGGATTCGTCAAAGTTAATCATGATGGACCCCACATTATAGCTACACACAATGAACAAGCTATCCAGTAGAGACATATTTGAAAGAAAGTCCCTTACCCAAATTTCTAAACTCGGGAGAAGCACTTTCATAAGTGAACACCTTCAATCACCTTAGACCATGTGGTCCACTAGATTAATGGATCTGCCTCATTTTTCACCCCATGTCCTAACATGATATGGAGAAACAAAGAAACGGAATGGATCTCTAAAGAACACGTCACAGTGGACCCCACTTAATTTTATAGTCATCACGTCTCTCCAAGCCAGCAACACCTTTCGCGATCAGTTCGTATTCAAAATACAATTCACGTTCAAAATGGAACTGCCTCCGTCTCTTCCTCCCAAAGCAAGCACGCCTAATTAGGATTGTCATCACCAAATCTTAGCACTCCATATGAGATGATCTCCACCAGTTAGTGGACCCCACCGGATCATAGAAATCAGCCCAGAAACAGAATCCCCATAATGCCGGGATCTCCAAGGACATGCAGACCAACCTTGAAATTCTCGAACGTAAACAGGGCTACGCAAGCCATGTTTCTAACCAAATTGAATTCTTTATTCTACTAGAAACACGTCGACAAGACCTATAAAGGCATGAGAGGTAGAGAGAGAGAGAGAGAGAGAAAGAGAAAGTCCTGCTGATGACTTGCGACCATACCAAGTTGCAGACTCGATCAGAGAGATTGCTCGGATGTTAAACCGAGTTAACTCAGTTCAAACTAGATGACATGAGGTCCTGATCGATCCAGAACCTATATTCAAGCTAAGAATAAGGAGGAGAATTTGGGGTCGATTTAACTATTGAGTGCACTCAGACCTGGGCCATGGACTGAAATTTAGGAGCCAAACAAAGTAAGGCATCCACCTCTATAATAAGGTCAATCACGCTTTTAAATTTAATCACATTAGTCTGAACTTAACATCATCAGAAACTGAACCTTAGTTAAATCTTAACCATTCATGTGATTTAGGATAAAATTTACATATGGACGTTGTTGAGGCACAAAAAATATTCCAATTTCCTTACATTCTTATTGCATCAGTAAGGGAATTCCATTTTAGGTCACGTGCCCATAACAAGTATAGAAGCCTTGTAAAGCATTGCTCCATGTTAGAAGAGGTTGTACGGTCCACGTTTTGTTGTAAAAGAATGGATGGTTGTCATTTGATGTAGAAGAATGGATGGACATCATCTGATGTAAAAGAATGGATAGGCATCATCTGATGTAGAATAATGGATAGGCGTCATTTGATGTAGAAGAATGGATAGGCATCACCTGATGTAGAAGAATGGGCAAGCATCATCTGATATGGAGGGGTGCATGGGCGTCCTTTGGTAGGGATGGACATTGCTTTGTTTTAAGGAAGGAGTGGTTATACACCACTATTTAAGGAAGAAGTGGATGAACACTATTGTTTAAGGAAGAAGGTTGGGTATTGTATTAAGGGAGAAGTGGTGGTGATCACCACTGTTTAAGGAGGGGAGGAGCCAGGGAGGCCTATAAATACCCCCCTCCCACTCCTCATTTGGATTTATGGAAGCCAAGAGACCACTCCTTCTCAGGAGAGAGGGGAGTTGCGCCAAAGAGTTGCGCCCAAGAGGGAGTTGCGCACCACTTTTTGTGGAGGCCAAGATGTGTTGGGAGCCACTTTTTGTGGGGGCCAGATGTGTTACTGTAAGTGCTTTGGTTATTTACTCCTTTGATTGTCAAATTTTGTTGTGCCAAAACCACAATCTGTGTCTTGTGTAGCACGTTGTTATATATATTCAAGGCAATGCATCTCATGGTCAAGGACAATGCTTTAAGTCAAGTACAATGATCTTCTTCAAGAAATGCAAGATCAAGTACATTATTCTCTTCTCTAGAGCTTCAGAGTTTTTAAGCTACGAGATCTTGTTCAAAGATCTCTGAAGTACAACTCAAGAACTACAAGCTTAAGCTTCCAAAGATCTCTGAAGTATAACTCAAGAACTACAAGTTCAAGCTTTCAAGCGTCATCAAGCGTCGAGATCTAAAGCTTCATAATTTTCAAAGATCATCCATCATCTGAAGAAAAGAATGTACAATGTTCATACTTCATGTCTCAAGTATGAATGACCTTAGATTGACCTTAGGGTAGGTCATTTCAGATACATAAGTCAATTGCTTATTTTATGTGTTTTGGCCTGTTCTTAGACTAGTCCTGGACTCTGTTCGACTAGTCTTAAAATTGGCTCGACCAGTACAAGAAATTCCTAGACCAGTCTGAAGATGACGTAAATTTTTAGAATTTTTTGGTTGAGCTACGACCAGTCCTGGAGTCTGCTCGACCGGTCGTGTGAACAGTGCCAACTCGTTCACGACCAGTCCTGCAGCTATGATTCAAACTCAAGCAATGAATTCTGATTTCTCATGACCAGTTGTGGGCAGGTCATGATCAGACGTGGAGGACTCATGACTAGTCATGAAACGGTTTTATCCGATTGTGCTTAAAATTTCAAATTGTTGTTGGTCCTACAACCAGTCGTAGTGTCCACAAGACTAGTCATAGATGCGATTTCTGAGAGTTTTATACCCAATTAAAGTAAAATCAAGGCATCACTTTGTGAGATAAGTTTGTGTTCTTTTTAAGTTACATTGTGCATATTTAATATTCTCTTTTGTTAGCTTTTTATATTTGATTTTGTTTCTGTATTCCAATCCAATTTGAAAGAGGAATTGTGATATTCCACTTCTTGGAATCAAAATCAAATAAAGCTAGCCCAACTTGATTTAATTTAAAATTAATTAGAACCTAGAACCATTTCAAAGTGAGTATTGGACATTGAACTTCTACATTCAAACTTCTACTCCGACTTTGTTCTTCCGGGCTGCTACAAAAGGAGAAATCCAGGTATTTTATATTTGTATAAATCTTCTATGCTTTTGGTTTCTTTGAGATTAAGCCAGAAAAATCTCTAAGTGTTGGTTATCTAAGGAGAGCCAGAAAACTCCGAGTGTAGAGTTTTTGAATTGTGTAAGCCCATTAGAAAGACACAATTGTGAGGGTTTTGGGTGAACCTGAGAAAAACCTATTTTCATAGTGAACATTAATATCCCCTATGTGAGGATATTAGGAGTGGAGTAGCATGCCGTGTGACTGTTGTTTAATAGTTGGTGAACACACAGGTGAACCACTATAATTATTTGTGTCTTGTGATTTGAATGTTTGTTTATTTGCTATATCTTTTATCATTCAAAGTTGTGGGATGTATGTGTGGATGTGAATGTTGTAATATTTACATTTCAAGCATTATGGGGAATGTTGTAATAGTTTAGATTCCATTCCGGCTATTTACTTTTTATTCCTCTTTTGTTTGAGATATTGATACTTAAACCGTTCTAGTAAGGTTGTCCTGCCATAAACCCTTAGTTTTTATGGTGCAAGGTTGTCCTTAGAACAACATTTGTATTAACCTCTCAAGACTTGAAATTTGAGGTTGCTTTACATTTCCGTACTATGATTTGTTTAAAGTGATATCTTTCCTTTATTCATTTAAATTCCGCCGTTAAAGATTTAATTTGGCATAGTCCTATTCACAACTCCGCCCTCCCCTAGGACATATTGCTTGGCCTTTTCAAGTGGTATCAGAGCCTAATAGCTCACCTTAATTTATTTTTGGATTAATTTCTTGAGCTAATCGATCTAAGCTATTTATAAGATGTCAAATTTTGATAGCCTTTCAGTCACTAGGCCTCTTCCATTTGATGGCTCCAATTATGCCTATTAGAAAGCCAGGATGAGAATTTTCTTAAAATCCATGGATGAAAGTGTGTGGCAAGCCACAGTGACTGAATGGACCCCTCCTACTATTGAAGTAACTGGTATCGATGGATCCAAATCTATGAAACTCTCACCGTATTTATCTTGGACCACTCTTCAGAAAAGTGAGTGTAGTGCCAATGCAAAAGTACTAAATGCAATCACTTACGCACTATCACCAGATGAATTCAAAAGAATTATATCCTGTGATACTGCAAAGCAAGCCGGGGATATTTTGGAAATGACACACAAGGGAACATTAATTGTCAAGAAATCTAAAGTCCAAATCCTCACAACCAAATTTGAGGAAATACATATGGAGGAAAATGAAATGTTCATGGACTTTTATACTATAGATTAAATGACATTGTGAACTCTATGTGGGGTCTTGGTGACAAAATCCCATAAAGTAAAGTGTGTGCAAAGATACTACGTTCACTTCCTTAACGGTTCAATTCTAAGGTAACTGCGTTCCAAGAACTTCGTGATACGGACAATATGAGGGTAGAAGAACAAGTTGGCTCTTTACAAACCTATGAGTTAAACAATAAAGCTCCTAAAGGTAAATCTATTGCCCTTAAATCTTCTAAAAATGTTTCTCAAGAAAACAATAGCAATTTTGATTTAGAAAACTCAGAAGATGATATGGCCCTTCTAGCGAAAAAGTTTTACACAAAAGTAAAAAGATGGTTGATTTTCAAAAAGCTAATGATAAGTAAAAATCTAAATCTAAAACTTGGAAATCATTAAAAGATGGTCAATGTTACAACTGCCAAGAATATGGGCATTTGACAAACAAGTGTCCTAAAAAAGACAAACCTAAAAAGAAGAGTATGTTGGCTACTTAGGATGAATCTTCCAGTTCTGAAGCTTCTTCTGAATCAGAAGATTCTGAAACCGAGTCAGGCAATGAAGTCAAAGCCCTTATGACTCTAGCAAAGTTCACTTTTTCAGATAATGATGATCTAACTAGTGAAGAAAATTTGAACAATGATCATGAAAATGAAGAAGATCTTCAAGATGCTTATAATGCTCTTTACAAGGAAAGTTGTAAAATTACTGTTAAATTAAAACTTCGAAAAGAAAAGTTTTCAAAGCTTAAAGAAAATTTTGATTATCTTATTTTAGAAAAATCCCATATTTCAGATTGTTTTGAAAAATACAAATGCGATTTAGATTTCAAAACTTCTCTTATTAAAAATCTTAATTCTAAAAATAAAAAACTTAAACTTGAAGTCTCTTCAGTTTTAAGTTTAAAGGACACATGGAGGTATGCCCAAGGTGATCTAAAGTTAGAAAAACTTTTATCTAGATCAAGAAAATGTGGCGACTGATCCGGTTTGGGCTACGATAGATATATTCCTCCTAAACAAAAGAATACTCTTCCTAATTTTGTAAAAGGAGAGTCTTCAAACTCAAAAGAAAAAAGTTCTAATCAAAAGTTTTCTAAAAATACCAAAACATTTCAATCATTTAAACCTAAAAGCAACCATATCAACTATAATAATCAAAACCAAAACCCTTTAGCTGAAAAAATAGTTGATTTACTTAAGGAGCTCTTAAAATCTAATTCAGTGGGTCATTCTTACAACAACTACAAACATAAGAAGACCAACTATACTCCTAAACCCAAAACAGTTTTGAAATGGGTTCCTAAGGTTACGTGCTTGGTTGCTCACATGGCTTTCAAAGCTACAAGTCATTCAAAGTGGTACTTAGAAAGTGGATACTCAAGACATATGACTGGTGATAAAGGTTTATTCACCGATCTTAAAGACATGGCTGATGGTTCAGTCACATTTGGTGATGGTAGCAACTGCAGGATTATTGGCTAAGGTACGGTTCAACTTTCTAATCTCCCTTTATTTGAGAATGTTTTATATGTAGAAGGTTTAACATATAAATTGTTAAGCATTTCTCAAATATGCGATAAAAACCACAGCATAAAATTTTCTAACCTAGGGTGTGAAATTTTAAACAAAAAGGGTTCAGTAATATTAACTGGTCGTAGAACTTCTGAAAACTGCTACATCATAAGTGATTCTAGCTCATCTAATCAATTGGGTTACATGGTCCATACCGATGAAACTAAGTTATGGCATAAACATCTTGGACATGTATACTACCGCAATCTATATAGATTGATCAAAAGAGAACTGATAAGAGGTCTACCTAATTTACAGAAAGTAGACAAAATATGTGGCGAATGCCAGATTGGTAAATAAATTAGGAGTACTCACAAAAAGGTGAACTCCAAAGCCACATCAAAACTACTCGAGCTTCTTTATATGGATCTTATAAGACCAACCAGAATGGAGAGTCGAGGTGGCCAAAAATATATACTAGTAATTGAAGAGGCCAAGCTATATGTCCTAGAGGGGGGGGTGAATAGGACAATGCCAAATTAAAACTTATAACAGCGGAATTAAAATAAATATGATAGCCAAAGTAAATCACAATGCAGTAAATTAAAATAACCTCAAATTTCAAATCTTGAGAGGTTGATACAAACGTTGTTCTAAGGATAACCTTACACCAAAAACAGAGTTTATGGTAGGACAACCTTATTTCTAGAAAGATCTTTGTATCAAGTCTCAAATCGAAGAGGAATACTAAATTAAATACAAACTGAATTGAAATAACTTATAATCAAAAATGTATTGTTCTAGGGACAGCCTTACACCATAAAAATGGCAGGGCAACCTTGCTGGAACAACTTTCAAATGAAATTGAAAATCAAGCTGATAAAGGAATAGCAGAAAATAAATTCTAAACTATTACAACATTCTCACAAAGCTTGAATTAAATGATTACAACATTCACCACCATACATACATCCCACAAAAGAATAAAGAATTAGAAGAATAAAACAATCAACCACAACACAAGGGTTTATAGTGGTTCGCCTGTGTGTTCACCAACTGTTAAACAACAGCCACACAAAATGCTACTCCACTCCTAATATCCTCACACAGGGGATATTAGCGTTCACTAAAAATAGGTTTTCCCAGGTTCACCCAAAACCCTTACAATTGTGTCTTTGTATGTGGGCTTACACAATTAAAAAAACCCCACTTCTGAGTTTTCCTGGCTTTCCTCAGATAACCAATATAACAAGATTTTTCTGGCAAATCTTGAAATAAACTAAAATAATAGAAAGGAATTTACAATATGTAAAATACCTGAATATCTCCTTCGTTGTAGCAGCCCGGTAGAACCAAATCAAAGTAGATGATTGAATGTCCAAGTTCAATGTCCAGTACTCGATTACAATAGTTCTAATTCTAATAGATTTTAAATTAAACCAAATAGGGCTTGCCTTAATTGATTTTGATTCCAAAGAAAGGGAATAATAATTCCTCTTTACCAAATCAGATTGGAATAGCAGAAACAAAATCAATTAAAATAAAGCTAAGGAAAGAGAATATTAAATAAGCACACTTAGCTTAGATGGAGCACAGAATTATCTCTCAGAAGTTCGACGAAGATTAGCTTGAATACTTTAATTAATTCGATCATTTCTTCTTAGATTCGTGCTCTATTTATAGGTGAGAAGATCGGGTCTTCGACTGGTCTAGAGTGCTCTTCAACTAGTCGAAGCAGTAACAGATATTTGAAAGATTAGGCGGGATAAGCTTTGACCATTCTACGACTGGTCGTAGGTCACCTACGACTGGTCGTAGGTTTCCTTCGACTAGTCGTAGGTACTGAAAATCTTCGCTGGACTTCGAGTCAAAAATTGTACGACTGGTCGAAGAGCAGTCGACACTGTTCCTACGACTGGTCGAACAATTTCCTGGACTAGTCGAAGGCTAACAGAATTTATCCGGAATTTGTAACAAACTCACGACTGGTCGAGGAATATCTTAGACTAGTCGAAGCAAGTCTAGGACTAGTCGAAGAAAGCCTAGGACTAGTCGAAGAACAGACCAATCACATGTAAAATAAACATTCGGTTTATGTATCCGAAATGACCTACTTCTAAGGTCAACCTATGGTCAATCAAACCTCAATCATGAAGTATGGACATTGAAACATTAGGAACTTGTGACCTTGAAGTATGAGCCTTGTAATCTTGATGTAGATCAAACCTTGATGTAGCTCAATCTTAAAAGTGTATAAACTGCCTTGAACTCTTCTTGAAGTCTTACAGCTTGAGTCTTGTCTTGTGAGCAGTTCTTACATTCAAGATTGATCCTTGTACTTGTGAGCTTTGCTTGTTGTGAGCTTAGCTTGATCATGAATGTTGATCCTTGAGAGAGCTTCACTTATAACATAATAGTGATTTTGGCACCACAAATTTGACAACAGACAGGGATATAAACTATAGCACTTACAATCTCCCCCTTTGTCAAATTAGTGACAAAACACATAACCAAGATAAACAAAAGTAAAACAACTGGTTAAAACCTGCAAATCAATATTCAATATTTAACCATTTTCATTCAACAAGATTAAACATATACTCCCCCTGACTCCCCACTCCCCCTGAGTAACATAACCAATGCTATTCCTCTCATAATCACATTAAGAACAAACCATTCTCCCCCTTTTTGTCACAATATGACAAAGGAGAACTAAATAAAGGAAGTCATGAGAGGAAAAGAGACTATAGCAAAAAGAGTCATAGAGATACTCAAGATAGCATCACATATATCCAGCATAAATATTACATCAAGAACAAATATCCAGCATAAAATCCAACTCAAACTCAAGCAAACAAGTGCTAAGTAATAAAGTTATTACAGACCAGAAGTCTCATAAAAACTAGTCAGAACTAGAACTTGATGAAGGAGCAGGAATAGAAGGATCAAGTTGGTGCATGCCTTTGTTCAAGCGCCTAAGATATTTGCGCATGTACTTGAATTGCAAATCATGAGCAACAAACATATTTTCCAACTTAACATTTATATCCTCAACTTTACCCTCTAATGCACTTAGACGTGCATCAACATCAGATGGTACAAAATCTGGATCATTAGCTGAGTCAGAATCCAGTTCCTCATAAATGTCATCCATATTAATGTCAACACCAGCTTCTTCATGACCATCACCACCACCACCACCTTGTTCAGGAAGCAGATCCAACTTCATCTTATTGATATTTGTATTGTTGAAGATCAGATGATGGATAGGTGCTTCATCAACAGGCATATCGACTAACATATGTGTAGCCAATACAGTCATTAAATAGGCAAAAGGAATGTCACTATAACCAGGATGGAGGCGAAACTGAATAATGAAATGACAGAATAAGGATGGCAAACAAATCTGAGTACCATTTGAGATAGCATGGATAACATGAACCATAAACGAAGTCAAGTCAGATTTATTACCTGAACGAGGATGCAGATTAGAAACAAAGATTCTGTGGAGAATTCTGTATTTGGGTAACAAATACCTTGCGGGGAGCGCATTCCCTTTTTGAGTCCATTGAACATCCATGTTGCACAAGTCTCTAGTTAGCATGCGTTTTTCAGCCATTGAGGGTTTATCGGTTAAATTATGGATAGGAATGCCCTCATCATTCACAGGAATTTCCATAAGGGCTAAAATTAAATGACGATCAACGTCAAAAGGCCCTTCTCTAGTAGAAATTTGAAAAGATAAATTATCCTGTGAAAAAGCACTAATACATGTAAACATGGATTGGGCAATGGACCGGTATGCAGGCCCACCCCAATGCAGTAAGTTAACCCAACCTACAGCTTCAAGCATAGGAAGGATATTAAAAGGTGCAATATGATTGACATCAACAGGATGTTCAACGATAACATTACGTGATCTAATGTCCCTAGCATATAATGGATCATCATTGGGAACAAGAAGATGACGTTTAGAGATAGTGGTCGATCTGGAGGAAGAAGAAGGACCACGGGAAGTAGTTTTTCTACCTCTAGAAGCCATTTGCAACAAGGATTTCAAGAAATTAAGAAGTTGTAAAGGATTGAGAAGTGGGTTTAATCAAAACAGATTTTTCAAAATCCAAACCCCAAATCTCAATGATTTTCAAAATAGAAAGCTTCGAGAGAGAAAAGGAAACAATCTTGACACAAATCTGTAAAAAAAAAATGGGATTTGGAACACTAACCTTGAAGGACTTGAAGGATGGGTTCGACGAGTCGAAGTTCGGCCCCAAGGAGAAGAAAGAAGAAATGAGGAAGAAAGTGAAAAATCTCCAATTTGAAGTGAAACCCGTGTTCCATGACTGGTCGTGGGTATCTACGACCGGTCGTAGTACGACTGGTCGTGTATACTCACGACTGGTCGAATAAACCCAAAAAAAATTTCAATTTTCTTGCAATTTAAACAAAAATTGGAATTCAATCTAGCAAATATATACAATATTATACAAGAAGGCATAAATTATCAATTTAAAATGCACATGCCAAAATCAAATTTCATCTTTTTGAACCTGCTTTTATCAAGAGGTTTTGTGAAAATATTAGCACGTTGATCTTCAGTAGGAATATATTCTAGAGATATAACTTTTTCTTCTACTAATTCTCTTATATAATGAAATCTAATGTCAATATGCTTAGTACGAGAATGCTGAATAGAATTTTTGAAATATTTATCGCACTGGAATTATCACAATGTAATAACATAGAATCCTGTTTAATTCCATAATCACTAAGCATTCGTTGCATCCAAACAAGCTGTGTACATGCATTACCAGCTGCGATATACTCAGCTTCAGCTGTTGAAAGTGATATAGAATTTTGTTTCTTACTAAACCAGGAAACTAGACAATTTCCAATGTAAAAACAACCACCACTGGTTGATTTTCTATCATCTAGATTACCAGCCCAGTCAGCATCCGAGTACCCAGCTAATTGGACATTAGTTTCATGAGGATACCAGAGACCAAGATTTACAGTACTTGTGACATATCTAATAATTCGCTTGACAGCAATCAAGTGAGATTCTTTTGGATCAGATTGATATCTTGCGCAAATACCAACACTTAGAGAAATATCAGATTGATATTTAACTAGCAGTTAAATATAACAAACTACCAATCATACTCCGATAAAGTTTTGAGTCAACATTTTTACCATTAGAGTCTTTTGATAGTTTCAGGGTAGTACTCATAGGAGTATCGAAATTCTTGCCATTCTCAAATCCAAATCTCTTGATTAGATTCAAGGCAAACTTAGATTGAGAAATGAATATTCCTTCAGATTGTTGCTTTACTTGCAATCCAAGGAAATAAGTCAATTCCCCAACCATGCTCATTTCGAACTGAGATTTCATTAAATCTGCAAACTCAGTAGTTAAGTTAGTACAAGTTGATCCATAAATGATATCATCAACATAAATATGTACCATTAAGATATGATCATTATGTTTCTTAACAAACAGAGTTTTATCAACAGATCCCATTTGAAAATTATGACTTAGAAGAAATTTCGTTAGTTTCTCATACCATGCCCTAGGTGCTTGTTTTAATCCATAAAGTGCCTTTTTAAGCCGATATACATGATCAGTATTTTTGGAATCTTCAAATCCCATTGGTTGTTCAACATAGACTTCTTCATGTAAATCGCCATTTAGAAAAGCACTTTTCACATCCATCTGATAGATCTTTATCTTTTTAAAACAGGCAATGGATATAAATAGTCTGATAGATTCAAGACGTGCTACTGGTGCAAAGGTTTCATCAAAATCAATCCCTTCAATTTGAGTATAACCTTGTACCACTAGTCTAGCCTTGTTTCTAATTATATTTCCACATTCGTCAGACTTATTTTTGAAAATCTATTTTGTTCCAATGATGTGTTTATCTTTAGGTCTTGGTACGAGATACCAAACATCATTTCTTATGAATTGGTTGAGTTCATCTTGCATCGCAACAATCCAGTTCTCATCAGCAAGAGCTTCTTTTACATTAGATGGTTCAATTTGGGATGTAAAACATACATAATTACATATATCCTCAAGTTGTCTACGGGTGCGAACACCGGTGAGAGGGTTTCCAAGAATTTGAGTGGTTGGATGATCTTTAACAGTCCTCAACTCAGAATCAGTCTGATTCGATGAAGTATCGGGTTTATCAATGATTAGTACTTCATCATTATCTGAATTAGAAATTAGTGTGTTTAAATGATCATCAATGACAACATTAATGGATTCTTGAATCACACCAGTCCTTTTGTGCAGGACCCTATAAGCTCGACTGTTTAAGGAATATCCTAGAAAAATCCCTTCATCACTCTTCGTATCGAATTTTCCCAAATTTTCACGATCACATAAAATAAAGCACTTGCTGCCAAAAACTCGAAAGTATTTAACAGTAGGCTTTTTATTGAACCACAATTCGTAAGTCGTTTTATTATTATCCTTTTTAGTGTAGACTCGGTTAATAATATAGCAAGCTGTGTTGACTGCTTCAGCCCAAAGATTTTTAGAGAGCTTCATGCTATTCAACATGACATTAGCCATTTCTTGAAGCACCCTATTCTTTCTTTCTACAATTCCATTTTGTTGTGGAGTTTTGGGAGCAGAGAATTCATGTAATATTCCTTGGTCGGTACAGAACTTCTCAAAATTGCTATTCTCAGATTCAGATCCATGATCACTACGAATTTTACTGATTTGAGAAGATTTTTCAGTTTGAATCCTTTTGAGAACTTTTCTTACTTCTTCAAGGGTTTCAGATTTATCCCTTAGGAAGACTACCCAAGTGAATCTGGTAAAGTCATCAACTATTACCAAGATATACTTTTTCCCACCACGACTTTCCGTTCTGGTAGGTCCTATCAGATCCATGTGGAGAAGTTCGAGTGGTCTTGATGTGGTAATTGAATTCACCTTTTTGTGTGAATTCCTTGATTGTTTGCTTATCTGGCACTCACCACATATTTTATCTAATTTCTGAAGTTTGGGTAAACCTCTTACAAGTTCTCGTTTGCTCAATCGATATAAATTTCGATAATGTACATGTCCAAGACGTTTGTGCCATAAATCAGTCTCGTCTGTATGGACCATGTAACATGTTTGATTAGATGAGCTGGATTCACTAATAATATAGCAATTTTCAGACGTTCTACGTCCAGTTATATTACAGAACCCTTATTGTTTAGTATTTCACAGCTTTGATTAGAAAACCGAACATTATGGTTATTATCACATATTTGAGATATACTAAGCAAGTTGTGCTTTAGGCCTTCAACGTATAAAACATTTTTAAACACAGGAAGATTAAAAAGTTGAACCATACCTTGGCCTATAATCTTGCAGTTGCTACCATCACCAAATGTGACTGAACCATCAGTCATATCTTTCAGATCGGTGAATAAAGCTTTGTCACCTGTCATATGTCTGGAGCATCCACTGTCTAGGTACCACTTTGAATGACTTGTTGCTTTGAAAGCAGTGTGAGCAACCAAGCAGGTGACTTTAGGAACCCATTTCATAATTATTTTGGGTTTAGAAACATAGTTGGTCTTCTTTTGTGTACTTTTGTAGGAATGACCTATAGAGTTAGATTTTAAGAGCTCCTTGAGTAAATCAACTATCTTTTCAGCTAGTGGATTTCGTTTCTGATTAAAGTTGACATGGCTGCTTCTAGGTTTTTGAAAAGTTTTTGAATTTCTAGAAAAATCTTGATAAGTACTTTTCCCTTTTGAGTTTGAGGACTCTCCTTTAACAAATATAGGAGGAGTATATATTTGTTTAGGAGGTAGATTTATATCAAAGCCCAACCCGGATCGATCGCCACATTTTCTTGATCCGGATAAAAGTTTCTCTAACTTTGGATCACCTTGGGCATATTTCCATGTGTCCTTTAAACTCAGAAGAGAAGATACTTCTGTTTTAAGATTCTCAATTTCAGATTTTAAATCATCAATTAGTGAGTTTTTGAATTCCAAATCGCATTTTGATTTTTCAAAACAATCTGAAATTTGTGATTTTCTAAGACAAGTGTTTCAAAACAATTTTTGAGTTTAGAAAACTTTTCTTTTTGAAGTTTAAGTTTGACAGCAATTTTACAACTTTCCTTATATAGGGCATTGTAAGCGTCTTGAAGATCATCTTCATTTTCACATTCACTATTCAGATTTTCTTCACTTGTAGAGTCATTATCTGAAAATGTGAATTTGGCTAGAGTCATAAGAGATTTAACCTCATTGCCCGACTCGGTTTCAGAATCTTCTGATTCAGAAGAACCTTCAGAATCAGATGATTCATCCCATGTAGCCAACATACCCTTCTTCTTGGGTTTGTCCCTTTTAGGACATCTATTTGCTAAGTGCCCATATTCTAGACAGTTGTAACATTGACTATCTTTCAAAGATTTTCAAGATTTGGGTCTAAACTTCTTTTTGTCATTTAATTTTTGAAAATCAACTCTTTTCTTACTTTTGAAAATCTTGTAAAATTTTTTAGCTAAAAGAGCCATATCATCTTCTGAATCAGAATTTTCTTCTGAATTACATTTAGAAGATTTTAGTGCGATAGATTTTCCTTTAGGAGCTTTAAAGTTTAACTCGTAGGTTTGTAGTGAACCAACTAGTTCTTCTACCCTCATATTATCCGTATCACGAAGTTCCTGGATCGCGGTTACTTTAGAATTGAACCGTTCAGGAAGTGAGCGTAATATTTTTGCACACACTTTACTTTCTAGGATTTTATCGCCAAGACCCCACATTGAGTTTACAATGTCATTTAATCTAGTATAAAGGTCCATAAACATTTCATTTTCCTCCATATGAATTTCTTCAAATCTGGTTGTGAGGAGTTGGACTTTAGATTTTTTGACAATTGTAGTACCCTCGTGTGTCATTTCTAATATATCCCAAGCTTGCTTTGCAGTATCACAGGAAATGATTCTTTTGAACTCATCCGGTGATAGTGCGTAAGTAATTGCATTTAGTGCTTTAGCATTTGCACTACTCTCACTTTTCTGAAGGGTGGTCCATTGGTAATATGGTGTGACTTTCATTGATTTTGAACCGTCAACCCCAGTAACTTCCATGATATGAGGATTCCATTCAGTCACTGTGGCTTGCCACACATTTTCATCCATTAATTTGAGGAAGATCCTCATTCTGGCTTTCCAATAGGCATAGTTGGAGCCATCAAAGGGTGGTGGCCTTGTGACTGAAAGGCTATCAAAATTTGACATCTTAAATAGCTTAAATCGTTAGCTCAGGAATTAAATCAAAGAATTAAAAAGGAGCTATTAGGCTTTGATACCACTTGAAGAGGCCAAGCTATATGTCCTAGAGGGGGGGTGAATAGGACAATGCCAAATTAAAACTTATAACAGCGGAATTAAAATAAATATGATAGCCAAAGTAAATCACAATGCAGTAAATTAAAATAACCTCAAAATTCAGATCTTGAGAGGGTGATACAAACGTTGTTCTAAGGACAACCTTACACCAAAAACAGAGTTTATGGTAGGACAACCTTACTTCTAGAAAGATCTTTGTATCAAGTCTCAAATCGAAGAGGAATACTAAATTAAATACAAACTGAATTGAAATAACTTGTAATAAAAAATGTATTGTTCTAGGGACAGCCTTACACCATAAAAATGGCAGGGCAACCTTACTGGAACAACTTTCAAATGAAATTGAAAATCAAGCTGATAAAGGAATAGCAGAAAATAAATTCTAAACTATTACAACATTCTCACAAAGCTTGAATTAAATGATTACAACATTCACCACCATACATACATCCCACAAAAGAATAAAGAATTAGAAGAATAAAACAATCAACCACAACACAAGGGTTTATAGTGGTTCGCCTGTGTGTTCACCAACTGTTAAACAACAGCCACACAAAATGCTACTCCACTCCTACTATCCTCACACAGGGGATATTAGCGTTCACTAAAAATAGGTTTTCCCAAGTTCACCCAAAACCCTTACAATTGTGTCTTTGTATGTGGGCTTACACAATTAAAAAAACCCCACTTCTGAGTTTTCCTGGCTTTCCTCAGATAACCAATATAACAAGATTTTTCTGGCAAATCTTGAAATAAACTAAAATAATAGAAAGGAATTTACAATATGTAAAATACCTGAATATCTCCTTCGTTGTAGCAGCCCGGTAGAACCAAATCAAAGTAGATGATTGAATGTCCAAGTTCAATGTCCAGTACTCGATTACAATGGTTCTAATTCTAATAGATTTTAAATTAAACCAAATAGGGCTTGCCTTAATTGATTTTGATTCCAAAGAAAGGGAATAATAATTCCTCTTTATCAAATCAGATTGGAATAGCAGAAACAAAATCAATTAAAATAAAGCTAAGGAAAGAGAATATTAAATAAGCACACTTAGCTTAGATGGAGCACAGAATTATCTCTCAGAAGTTCGACGAAGATTGGCTTGAATACTTTAATTAATTCGATCATTTCTTCTGAGATTCGTGCTCTATTTATAGGTGAGAAGATCGGGTCTTCGACTGGTCTAGAGTGCTCTTCGACTAGTCGAAGCAGTAACAGATATTTGAAAGATTAGGCGGGATAAGCTTTGACCATTCTACGACTGGTCGTAGGTCACCTACGACTGGTCGTAGGTTTCCTTCGACTGGTCGTAGGTACTGAAAATCTTCGCTGGACTTCGAGTCAAAGATTGTACGACTGGTCGAAGAGTAGTCGACACTGTTCCTACGACTGGTCGAACAATTTCCTGGACTAGTCGAAGGCTAACAGAATTTATCCAGAATTTGTAACAAACTCACGACTGGTCGAGGAATATCTTAGACTGGTTGAAGTAAGTCTAGGACTAGTCGAAGAAGGCCTAGGACTAGTCGAAGAACAGACCAATCACATGTAAAATAAACATTCGGTTTATGTATCCGAAATGACCTACTTCTAAGGTCAACCTATGGTCAATCAAACCTCAATCATGAAGTATGGACATTGAAACATTAGGAACTTGTGACCTTGAAGTATGAGCCTTGTAATCTTGATGTAGATCAAACCTTGATGTAGCTCAATCTTGAAAGTGTATAAACTGCCTTGAACTCTTCTTGAAGTCTTGCAGCTTGAGTCTTGTCTTGTGAGCAGTTCTTACATTCAAGATTGATCCTTGTACTTGTGAGCTTTGCTTGCTGTGAGCTTAGCTTGATCATGAATGTTGATCCTTGAGAGAGCTTCACTTATAACATAACAGTGATTTTGGCACCATAAATTTGACAACAGACAGGGATATAAACTATAGCACTTACAATAATCGTGGATGACTATACTAGATTTACCTGGGTAGCCTTCTTAAGTAATAAATTAGAAACCCTTGATGAAGTAAAAAGAGTTCTCAAACGAATCCAAACAGAAAAAGGTTCTCAAATTTGTAAGATTCGTAGTTATCATGGATCAGAATTTGAGAATAATAGTTTTGAGAAATTTTGTTACGATCAAGGAATATCATATGAATTCTCTGCACCAAAAACACCATAACAAAATGGAATTGTTGAAAGAAAAAATAAAGTTCTTCAAGAAATGGCAAATGTAATGTTGAATAGTATGAAGCTCCCTAAAAATCTTTGGACTGAAGCCGTAAATACTGCATGTTATATAATCAACCGAGTTTCTACACGTAAAATAAATAATAAAACTGCTTATAAAATATAGTTAGATAAGAAGCCTACTGTCAAATACTTTCGAGTTTTTGGCAGCAAGTGCTATATTTTACATGACCGTGAAAATCTGAGCAAAATTAACACTAAAAGTGATCAAGGAATCTTTTTAGGGTATTCTTTGAACAGTCAAGCATATCGAGTACTGAATAAGAGGACCGTGTTATTCAAGAGTCCATAAATGTGGTCATTGACGATCACTTAAATACACCTACCTCAAGTTCTGATAATAATGAAGTTCTTTTAATTGACAAGTCAGATACTTCATCAAATCAATCTAACTCTGAACTAAGGACTGTTAAAGATCATCCAACCACTCAAATTCTTGGAAACCTTCTCACTGGTGTGCACACTCATAGACAACTAGAAGATATAGTGCTTTACATCCCAGATAGAACCGACTAACGTAAAAGAAGCTCTTACGGACGAAAACTGGATAATAACAATACAAGAAGAGCTTAACCAATTTGTGAGAAATGATGTTTGGTATTTTGTTTCTAAACCTAAAGATAAACATATTATCGAAACTAAGTGGATTTTCAAAAATAAGTCTGATGAACTTAGTAATATAATTCGAAACAAGGCTAGACTGGTTATACAAGGGTACACTCAAATTGAAGGCATCGATTATGATGAAACCTTTGCCCCAGTAGCTCTTCTTGAATCAATCAGACTATTTATATCCATTCCTTGCTTTAGAAAATTCAAAATTTATCAAATGGATGTAAAGAGTGCCTTCTTAAATTGCGATCTGTATGAAGAAGTTTATGTTGAACAACCAACGGGTTTTGAAGACCCTAAGAATACTGATCATATTTATCGCTTAAAAAAAGGCTATCTATGGTTTGAATCAAGCTCCCAGGGCATGGTACGAAAAATTGACTAAGTTTCTATTAAGTCATAATTTTCAAATGGGTAGTGTTGATAAGACTCTTCTTTTAAAGAATATAACAATCATATCTTAATAGTGCAGATCTATGTTGATGATATTATTTATGGATCTACCTGTACTAACATGACTGTTGAGTTTGTCGATTTAATGAAATCTAAGTTCGAAATGAGCATGGTTGGGGAATTAAATTATTTCTTAGGGTTGCAAGTAAAACAACAACCTAATGGTATTTTTATTTCTCAAACCAAATATGCTCTGAACTTAAGTAAAAAGTTTGGATTTAAGAATGGGAAAATTTTTGATACTCCTATGAGTACAACTTTAAGACTCTCAAAAGACTCTACAAGTAAAAATGTGGATCCTAAATTATATCATAGTATAATTGGCAGTTTACTTTATTTAATTGCAAGTAAACCTGATATTGCTTTTAGTGTTGGTATTTGCGCTAGATATCAATCTGACCCTAAAGAATCTCATCTAACTGTTGTTAAGTGGATTATGTGATATGTCACAAGTTCAGCTAATTTGGGTCTCTAGAATCCATATGATACTAGTGTTCAGTTGGCAGGGTACATTGATACTGATTGGGCTGGAAATATCGATGATAGGAAATCAACTAGTGGTGGTTGTTTCTATATTAGAAATTACTTAGTTTCTTGGTTTAGTAACAAGCAAAGTTCCGTATTGCTCTCAACTGCTGAGGCTGAATACATCGCAGCTGGAAATGCATGTACTCAGCCTGTATGGATGAAGAAAATGTTAAGTGATTGTGGAATTGTACAGGATTCAATGGTTTTATATTGTGATAATTCCAGTGCGATAAGTATATATAAAAATCCAATCCAGCATTCACGAACCAAGCACACTGACATTAGATATCATTACATTCATGAATTAGTGGAAGAAAAAATAATTTCTTTAAATTTCATTCCAACCGAGACTCAACTTACTGACATTTTCACTAAACCACTCGAAAAAAGTAGGTTTAATAAATTGAAATTTGATCTTGGAATGTATAATTTAAATTGATTATTCATACATTTTTGTATTATAGTTTATATATTTATTAAATTATAATTTTAAATTTTAGAATTATGTGAAAAATGCATGTTTTTGTCTTTGCACGACCAGTTGAGGACGTACTCGACCAGTCGTAGCACGAATGGTAGAGGACGACCCACGACCAGTTATGTAGTGCATTGGATCTTTTTAATTTAGGGAAAAACTTTTTCTTCCTCATTTCCTCTTTCTTCTCCAATGGGCCGTAGCACGACTAGTCGTACCCAACTGTTTGATTCATCAAGATTAGTGCATTATTTCAGTTATTCTTATAGATTCAAGCTCTAATCTCTTCATTTTCTTCCTTGGAGTACTTGATTTCAAGTTTCCTTGAAGATTTTAGGATTTTCTTCACCCAAATCTATTTTTGAGAAAACCATTCCACATCTTTTGTAACTCCTTACTTCTTTGATTTTCTTGTTGCAAATGGATGCTAGAGGGAAAAAGAAAACTTCCTATGGTGTTTCCTTATTTAAATTGACTCCTTTAACAAGGCGCCATCTTCGGTCACCCGAAGATGATCCCGCACATGTGCGAGATTTAAGAATGCGCAATGTTATTGTTGAGCGACCTGTTGATCTTAAACACATTTCTCCTTTTGGTCTCCTTCCACTTCTCCAATCTGTAGGTTGGGCTAACATCCTACATTAGGGTGGGCCAGAATACCAATCTATTACACAAGCTATGTTTGCTTGCATTTCTGATTTTTCGACTGAGAATTTAACGTTTAAAATAGCTACTAGAGAAGGTCCATTTGATATAGACCGTCATCTGATTTTGGCTCTAATGGACATAACTGTTAATGACGAGAGTATTTCTATTCATACTTTAGTTGAGAAACCCTTTGAATCAGAAAAACATTTACTAACTAGAGTGTTATGTAACATGGATGTGAAATGTACTCATAAAGGGAATGCGCTTGCTTCCAAATATTTATTACCCAAATACAGGGTTCTTCATCGAATATTTATTTCAAATCTGTATCCAAGTTTTGGTGACAAAATAGAAATAACTTCATTTATGGTTCGTATTTTACATTCCATCGTCTCTTGTACTTAAGTTTATCTTCCATCTTTGATCTGTCATTTTATCATTCAATTTTATTTCCATCTTGGACACAGTGATATTCTAGTTACCTATCTTATGACTCTGTTAGCTAATCATATGCTAGTTGCTATGCCTGTTGGAGAGGCTCCTATTCATCATCTTATTTTTAACAATTCAAATATAAACAAGATGAAATTAGAATTAACACCTGGACAAGTGGATGTGGGTGGTGGTGAAGCTGAAGTAGGGAATGTAAAAGAAGTTGGTGATCTTCCTCCTGATGATATAAATATAGATGAAATTTTTGATGAAATTGAATCAGACTCTGCAAATGATCCTGACTATGAGCCATCAAATTTTGATGCTTGTCTTCGTGCACTTGAGGAGAAGGTAGAGAACATGAATGTTGCCCATGATTTACAATTTAAATATATGCGCAAGTATCTTAGGAGCTTAAACAAGGGCCTTTATCAACTTGATCCTATCATACCTGTTCCTTCTTCAGGATTTGATTAAGTGTTTTTATCCTATGGTCTGTAATAACTCTTATACAACTTTGGCTTCTTTCATTTTGTGAGACTAACTTTGGTTGACTTTGGTTACTGATATGTGATATTTGAATTTGCTTATATATCTTTCATATCTTGCCTAATTAATCCTTTATTACTCTCTTGTTAAGTCTTCCTCTTCCATTTCTTCTTTGCTTCCTTTGTCATATTGTGACAAAAAGGGGGAGAAATATTTTTGGATTGATTCTTTGATATGGAATGGATATGGATGTGGGGTAGTAGCATAACATAATTTGCATAATTTTTATTGATTTATGTGTGCTATTAAGGGGGAGTAAGTAAGGAGGTGTTTTGCCTACTTCATGATGATGTGTGCTAGTTGATGATAACTGGTGCATGATTTTTTAACCAGGCTGTAACTGGTTTCCTTTTATAACTGGTGCATGATTCTTTATTGAGATGTTTCTCTCATTTTTATTGAGTGTGTTTTGTCACAAATTTGACAAAGGGGGAGATTGTAAGTGCTATGGTTATTTGCTCCTTTGATTGTCAAATTTTGTTGTACCAAAACCACAATCTGTGTTTTGTGTAGCACATTATTATATATGTTTAAGGCAATGCATCTCATGCTCAAGGACAATGCTTCAAGTCGAGTACAATGATCTTCTTCAAGAAATGTAAGATCAAGTAGATTATTCTCTTCTCTAAAGCTTCATAGTTTTTAAGCTACAAGATCTTGTTCAAAGATCTTTGAAGTACAACTTAAGAACTATAAGTTCAAGCTTCCAAAGATCTCTGAAGTATAACTCAAGAACTACAAGTTCGAGCTTCATCAAGCGTCGAGATCTAAAGCTTTATGATCTTCAAAGATTATCCATCATCTGAAGAAAAGAATGTTCAATGTTCATAGTTCATGTCTCAGGTATGAATGACCTTAGATTGACCTTAGGGTAGGTCATTTTGAATACAAAAGTCAATTGCTTATTCTATGTGCTTTGGTCTGTTCTTAAACTAGTCCTGGACTCTGTTCGACTGGTCTTAGAATTGGCTCGACCAGTTCAGGAAATTCCAAGACCAATCTTAAGTTGTTGTAAATTTTTAGAATTTTTTGGTTGAGCTACGACCAGTCCTGGAGTCTGCTCGACTAGTCGTGTGAACAGTGCCGACTTGTTCACGACTAGTCCTGCAACTACGACTCAAACTCCAGCAATGAATTCTATTTTCTCATGACCAGCCGTGGGCAGGTCACGACCAATCATGAAGTACCTACGACCAGTCGTGGAACGGTTTTATCCAATCGCGCTCAAATTTCAAAATGTTGTTGGCCCTACGACCAGTCGTAGTGTCCATAGGACCAGTCGTAGAGGCGATTTCTACAACTATAAATAGAGCATGAATTTCAGAGTTTTATATCCAATTAAAGTAAAATCAAGGCATTACTCTGAGAGATAAGTTTGTGTTCTTTAAGCTACATTGTGCATATTTAATATTCTTTTTTGTTAGCTTTTTATATTTGATTTTGTTTCTGCATTCCAATCCGATTTGAAAGAGGAATTGTGATAATACACTTCTTAGAATCAAAATCAAATAGAGCTGGCCCAACTTGATTTAATTTAAAATCAATTAGAACCTAGAACCATTTCAAAGTGAGTATTGGATATTAAACTTCTACATTCAAACTTCTACTCCAACTTAGTTCTTCCGGGCTGCTACAAAAGGAGAAATCTAGGTATTTTACATTTGTGTAAATCTTCTATGTTTTTAATTTATTTAAGATTAAGCCAGAAAAATCTCTAGGTGATGGTTATCTGACGAGAGCCAGAAAGCTCAGAGTGTGGGGTTTTTGAATTGTGTAAGCCCATTAGAAAGACACTATTATGAGAGTTTTAGGTAGACCTGAGAAAAACCTATTTTCATAGTGAACGCTAATATCCCCTGTTTGAGGATATTAGGAGTGGAGTAACAAGCTATGTGGTTCTAGTTTAACAGTTGGTGAACACACAGGTGAACTACTATAATTCTTTGTGTTTTGTGGTTTGAATGTTTGTTTGTTTGCTATATCTTTTATCATTCAAAGTTGTGGGATGTGTATGTGGATGTGAATGCTATAATATTTACATTTCAAGCATTGTGGGGAATGTTGAAATAGTTTAGACTTCTATTCTTACTATTTACTTTTTATTCCTCTTTAGTTTGAGATATTGATACTTAAACCGTTCTATTAAGGTTGTCCTACCATAAACCCTTGGTTTTTATGGTGCAAGGTTGAACAACATTTGTATTAACCTGTCACGCCCTAAACTCCGGAGATCAGACTCATAGGAATTTCCATCGCCGAATACGGTGCCGACAGCCTCCGTAGTACCCCATTCTCTGCCCCTAACACTCATACGCCAGATTCTGATCCTAGGATCCTACAAGGAGGATTTTCCAATGTACATTTATCTCGTAAGAAGCATAACCACAAGTTTACCCAAATTACAAAGGCAACATCATCATCACATATCCACTAATATAAACATTTGAATATAATGCTGAAAGGGAAATACATATATCAAAATCAAAGCCCCAGAAGTCAGCTACATGCTCCAAGATCCACGTTGCTGCAACCTAACATTTCCTGCACACATCTATCGTGCATAAGCTTATATAAAGCTTAAAGGGTGGTGTAAGTGTGTGCACAAGGTAAGTGCCAATATCTAATATAATGCCATGATCATACAATATCGAAAATACTGGTAAGAACATGAATCGTATGATATCAGAGTAAGTGAACATACTGACAAGTCCAGAAATCAATCAATATCATAATACGTAATACAGATCAGCTATGTAAATGAGGAGTCATAAAGAATCAAATATCAGATGCCGATGATACAATGTAATATGCAATTCGGAAGAGCTAATGAATACTATCAGTCTCATCTAAGTCACATGAATACAGAAACATAGCAACCTAAAATGCCATATACCGAGGATGTAATGCAATATGCAATATGTTGTGCAAATGAAATGACCATGCTGAAGTGTGAAGTCGGGATGATAGTACGTAGTATCGCAGGCTATAGGGTCCATCACAAGGGACTTCTATCCAAACCAGTCCCATACCTAAATTTGGATAGCCAAACTCAATGTGTAAACTCCTGATCTCAGGTTAGTCGTGTACCCCAACCGAAATCCTGGCCATTGCAAAGGCACACGTAACAAATAGTTGCACACCACCATCCCAAGGGGATTGTAAATGAATGAATGAATGAATGAGTATGCAACTCATGCCCAATAAGTCCACATATCAGTACTGTTCATCTTTAGGATCATCACCGGGGTCTAGTACACTCTATACCAGCCTGCCGCCCCATCAAGCACACATCTAGGCAAGTGGAAGAGACCTCACTATCCACCTAGCCAGTAGTCAACCAATATCTACCCAATACGTCGATAGCAGACCTATTCACGAGCTAGTCAAACTCAGCCTACTTGTGCCTACTCCCTCAGGCAGGTAAGGCCACACCCCCTACCAACCGACCACGACATAGTGGGAGATGCGGCTTAATGGTATACCGCCCTCATGCGCTCATATATATCCACTCGATCTCGACGTTGGAGCATCCTCTGGTACCAAGAGGGTTTAGGGATTTTCACCTAGGGCCATCATGGCAGCCCGATACTAATAACATATTTTTGGTGTCCCATCTGGCCATTCACGATATGCCTATAGAGGCTACGGCCCTGATGTTGCTAGGGCATACAGTAATCACAACACACAATGCTAGATGCATGAGTCATACAATCCAGTCATGAATCAATCTTGCGCATACCATGTGCTCATGTGAGACAATCTCCGCCTATTAGGGAGTCTCATAACAACCTGCCCAATGACATATGCAATAGTCAACCACATCTCATAACAAACATGTAGATGATGTGTATGGGCATGTATCGTGATGTTATGCTATCACATACTCATAATCGGTATCAATAACCAGCATCGACAATCGGCCTCGACAATGTGGACATTTAACCAACATTACCTCCATGGAATGGCCCGCATAGAGCCTAACATATAATGGACTCTTGGCCTCACACAAGGGCTTAATATACAACACCATGGGCCTCATTCAAGAGTTTAATATACAATCACGATGGGCCTCTCATATGGGCCTAATATACAACACAATGGGCTCTATTGCCTGGCCCTCAAATGCACCACAATGGGCCTCATCACATAAGCCTCACATACATTAGATAGGCCTCAAATGCATCAAAGCGAGGCTGAATGCTCATTAGAATGGGCCTCAAATACGGGCCTCATATACATCATAATGGGCCTCGGCAATCGGGCATGACAATCGAAATTGATCGATAATCAGCCTCGATAATTAGAACCGGCAAATCGGCTATGTCAATTGGAATCGACAATCGGTGATGATAATCAGCCTCGATCACTAATCAGTAATCGGTTACGACAATCGAAATCGATCGATAATCAACCTCGACATACGAAATCGGCCTCGTCAATCGGACTTAGCCTCGACAATAGGAATCGACAATCCAAATCAGCCTCGACAATCGGCCTCATCAATTGGACTCGACCTCGACAATCGGAATCGACAATCCGAATCAGCCATAGATAATCGACCACGATAAATGGAATCGGCATCATCAATCGGACTCGGCCTCGACAATCAGAATCGACCTTAACAATCGGCCTCGATAATCAGAATCGGCCTCGACAATTAGAATCAACCTCGACAATTGGCCTCGACCTCAATAATCAGAATCAGCCTCAACAATCGACCTTGACAAACGGAATCGACTTCGTCAATCGGACTCAGCCTCGACAATTAGAGTCGGCCTAGACATACGAAATCAGCCTCGACAATCGGCCTTGTTAATCGAAATTGTCCTCAACAATCAGACTCGGCCTCAACAATTAGAATTGGCCTCGATGATCGACACTGATAATTAGCATCGATAATCGGCACCGACAATTAGCATATAAACAAGGCGGGGTCCATAGATGAATAGCTGATCAACCATAATATAAATATTGGTCCTCGACCGAGGTCATATCAAATCCAATAGCATGGAGTCATCCGTCTATGGCGAATAAGGCCACTGATTAGGACTATCCCGCACGAGAATGATAAGAACGAGACTATCAAGGCCTAAGGGAAGGTCACAATGTGGACATTCAACCATCATTACCCATCAATATGGTCATTTAACCAACATTGCTCCCAAGGAGTGGCACACATAGAACCATACGTATAGTGGTCCCATGACCTCCTCGGAAGCCTAATATACATCACAATAGGCCTCATATAAGGGCTACATATACATCATTATGGGCCGCATCACATGGTCCTAATACACGTCATGGTGGGCCGCATCACATGGACCTCGAACACATCACAATAGGCCTCTCTCATAGGGCTCATATACACAACAGGTGGGGCCTATACATGGGGCCTCAAATAGATAAAATGTGGGCCCTACACATTGGTCTCATATGCATCAAATGGGCCATGTATTTGGGCCTAAACATATTATAATGGGCCTTACTCATAGGTCTCATATACATTACAGGTGGGCCTCAAATACACATTATAGGGTGGGCCCTAAATACACATTACAGGTGGGCCCTATCACATGGCCAGGCGGTGTGGTTGAATCACATCCATCAAGGTGAGACCCATAGGAGGACGGCGTGGACATAAAATACATACATCATGGTGGAGTCCTCATCACTGTCCAAACATGTCCAGCATTGACGGATGGTGTGGATACGATACATGCATCAAGGTAGGGTCCTCCAGTGGGACGGCTTGGATAAAACCCATAACTCATGGTGGGGCCCATACATGTGGCCCATCAGCAAAATGGGTGGACGATTTAGATATAACACAATACAGACAAGGTGGACCCCACCCCTTACTCGTGCAACAGCTGCCAAAACAGATAGACAGCGATGAGAACACATACATCATGGCACATCCTATAGCACACCGTCCAGGGATGGACGATGTGGATATAATATATACATTTGGTGGGTCCCATGCGATGGATAGATGGACGGTAGGGGTATACGACGTATGCATCAAGGTGGCCCACGTCCGTGTAATGGATGGTGTGGATACAACACCACAGCATGGTGAGACCCTCAAAGTTGGTGACGTCACTCAGCGACTAATAGCTGGTGTGACGTACCTAGCCAATCTGTCCAGTAGGTGGGTCCCATATGGGGCCCACCACATGCATATATGGGCACATGTACATATAATATTATATAATATTATATGTATTATCATGATTATATTATTATATTATTGAAAAAAACCAACGTCCAGATGGTTAGATGTCTTGACGGTCTGACGGTGGGATGGAGCCCTACATCTTGGTGGGCCCCACTTGCTTAAATGGATAGATGTTTTGAATATAACATATACCATATGATGGAGCCACGTAACGTGATGACGTCCAAGTAATGGGACCCACCATCCCAGCTTTGCTGGACGGATAGCTTGAATATATAAAACATATATCTGGTGGGCCCCACCCTCACACGTGCCACACGTGTGAGGTGGGTCCCCACGTCCTAAAAATGGACAAGCAGTGAGCGTAAACCCGTACACCGTGGTGCTACTTGGTGGGCCTCAACGGTTCTGATCAAGCTAAATTTTGTATTTTCTCACGTCCAGAGTCCTACTAGACGGCCTAGAGAAAGCTCATGATGGTGGTCCCATGATTTGGATGGTGTGGATCACCACAAAATTACTGCGGCCCTCCGTGGTGTGCTCCACCTATGATTTGAATCTGCTTCCATCCCACCGTCCACAGATGGACGGTGAGGAAAAAATACTATATCAGGGTGGGTCCACGTCAGTGTGGCCCACCAGAGTTTTGATAAAACTGATATTTATTTATTTTTTATTATTATTATATATATATATATATATATATATATATATATATATATATATATTTTAAATTTTTTCTGCATGCAGACCTCCGAACAGACAGCAGGGGAGGGGTGCTGGCACACCGTCTGCAGCATGGATGGTGCTGCTCACTGCTACGTGGAGCCCACAAAATCTCTGTTGTTGTGGATACATCAAGGTGGGTCCACGTCAGTGTGGCCCACTGAGTGTTTGAATCAAACTATTGTTTGTGTTCTCCATTCGGTCCGGGCCAGTCCAAATGGACAGCAAGGTGAGCCCCACCAACTGGACATCCAAAAAATCATCTAAACGGTCTGGATTGTGGCTGAACACATTAGGTGGGCCACATCATCACCAGTCAAAAAAATAGATAAAATAAAATAAAATAAAATAAAATAAAATAAAAGAAAGAGAGAGAGAGACGTGCGAAGGGGAGGGACCCCGCCACTATGGGCCCCTCTATACAATGCATACATCATGATGGGTCCCACCATGTGTGGGCCCTCAAATCATCAAGATCTCACAAATCAAATCATAAAATACACCCACCTTAAGATCCCTTCGTCCTTCTTCCATCAACGCGTTCTATAGCTCCAAAGAATGTGATCCAACAGTTGAGATGAGGCTTGGAGGGTGGAGATGTGAGGTAGAAAGGTGGGCCACACCAAGCTCTCTCATGGAGGTTGGACGATTGCTTACTTATGAGAAATGAGAGAGAGAGAGATGAGAGATGTGAGTGATGGGTGAGTGAGTGATGGGAGTACTTGTGTAAGAGAGATAGTTGACTTTGGGGATGGGTAGTTGTAGTTGGGGATGGGTGTGAGTGATGGGAGTGATGTGTACTTGATTGATATGATTAATGGGATTGATGTGATTGATTCTCTTGGGATTAGCAATGCACGACGTTTTCCTCGAATTGAACGCAGGCCCACATCTCCTAGCCCAAATATCGCCTCAGGGCGCGAGACGCGGCATTGGAACCACGGCGACGGTGCAGTTGCAAGGATATAAGTCTCGGGTCAAGCCAACTCTGGAATATAGGATATGACTCAGGGTTGCGTAAAAATATCGATAACAGATCACGGGTCACCGGAATTCCACCGAGAGGACCGTGGAAGCCTACAAAACGGTACGGGCTAGGATACGGGCCTTACAACTCTCCCCTCCTAATAAAAATTCCATCCTCAAAATTTAAACCACAACACAACCAATACAGAGCTCACCAAGGGAGGAAAATCCTACCACTATAGATATAATCATCAAACACCCTAGAGATGGGGACAACGCCCACGAATATCAACCTCTTACTCCCAAGTCGCCTCATCAGCACTATGATGATCCAACTAAACCTTGGATCCTAGATCAGATACGATCGAAACTGGAATACTATGCAGCCTCACAATCTTAGCGGTGGGGAGCTATATCAAAAAATCTCCAAGTTATTAGAACTTGGAGATCTAATCATTCTAAGTTCTCAACAATCATAGAGTATATGGTAACTATCAGCAGATCTGTGATGTTATTCTCAGGTATTCCCAAGTTATGCTCTGATACCAACTTCTGTCATGCCCCAAACCCGAATATCGGACTCATACGAATCTCGATCGCCGAATTCAGTGCCAACAGCCTCCATAGTACCCCATTCTCGGCTCACAGCACTCACACGCCAGATTCCGATCCTGGGATCCTATAAGGAGGATTTTTCAATGAACATTTATGTCATAAGAAGCATAACCACAAGTTTACCCAAATCACAAAGGCAACATCATCATCACATATCCACTAGTATAAACATTTAAATACAATGCTGAAAGGGAAATACATATATAAAAATCAAAGCCCCAGAACTCAGGTATATGCTCCAAGATCTACGCTGCTACAACTTAACATTTCCTGCACGCATCTATCATGCATAAGCTTATAGAAAGCTTGGAGGGTGGTGTAAGTGTGTGCATAAGGTAAGTGCCAAGTATCCAATATAATGCCATAATCATACAATATCAGAAATACTGGTAAGAACATGAATCATACGATATCAGAGTAAGCGAACATACTGACAAGACCAGAAATCAATCAATGTCAGAATATGTAATACAGATCAGCTATGCAAATGAGGAGTCATAAAGAATCAAATATCAAATGCCGAGGATACAATGTAATGTGCAATTCAGAAGAGCTAACAAATACCATCAGTCTCATCTAAGTCACATGAATACAAAAACATAGCAACTCAAAATGCCATATACCAAGGATATAATGCAATATGTAATATGTGGTGCAAATGAAATGACCATGCTGGAATGTGAAGTCGGGATGATAGTACATAGTATCGCAGGCTATGGGGTCCATCACAAGGGACTTTTTTCCAAACCAGTCCTATACCTAAATTTGGATAGTCAGACTCAATGTGGTAAACTCCTGATCTCAAGTTAGTTGCGCACCCCAACCGAAATCCTGGCCATTGCGAATGCACACGTAATAAATAGTTGCGTACTACCATCCCGAGTGGATTGTGAATGAATGAATGAATGAGTATGTAACTTCTGCCCAATAAGTCCACATATCAGTACTGTTCATCTCTGGTATTATCACCGGGGTCTAGTACACTCTACACCAGCCTGCCGCCCCATCAAGCGTACATCTGGGTAAGTGGAAGAGACCTCACTATCCGTCTGGCCAGTAGTCAGCCAATATCTACCCGGCACGTCGATAGCGGACCTATTCACGAGCTGGTCAAACTTAGCCTAGTTATGTCAACTCCCTCAGGAAGGTAAGGCCACACCCCCTCCCAACCGACCACGACATAGTGGGAGACGCGGCCTACTGGTATGTGGCCTTCATGCGCTCATATATATCCACTCGATCTTGACATTGGGGCGTCCTCTAGTACCAAGAGGGTTTAGGGATTTTCACTCAGGGCCATTTATGACAGCTCGATGCTAATAACATATTTTCAGTGTCCTATCTAACCATCCACGATATGCCTATGGAGGATACGACCTTGATATCGCTAGGGCGTACAGTAATCACAACACACAATGCCATATGCACGAGTCATACAATCCAGTCATGAATCAATCCTGCACATACCATGCGCTCATGTGAGACAATCTCCGCCTATTAGGGAGTCTCATAATAAACTGCCCAATGACATATGCAATGGTCAACCACATCTCATAACAAACATGTAGATGATGCGTATGGGTATGTATCATGACGATATGTTATCACATACTCATAATCGATATCAATAACCAGCATCGACAATGTGGACATTTAACTAACATTACCTCCAAGGAATGACCCGCATAGAGCCTTATATATAGTGGATCCATGGCCTCACACAAGGGCCTAATATACAATACCATGGGCCTCACTCAAGACTTTAATATACATCACGATGGGCCTCTCATATGGCCCTAATATAAAACAAAGCGGGCTCCATCACCTGGCCCTCAAATGCACCACAATGGGCCTCATCACATAAGCCTGACATACATTAGATAGGCCTCAAATGCATCAAGACGAGGTCTAATGCTCATTAGAATGAACCTCGAATACAGGCCACATATACATCACAATAGGCCTTGGCAATCGACCATAATAATCAAAATCGATCAATAATCAACCTCGATAATCAGAACAGATAAATTTGCCACGTCAATTGGAATCGATAATCGGTCATGATAATTGGCCTCGATCGCTAATTAGCAATCGGCCACAATAATTGAAATCGATTGATAATCGGCCTCGACATACGGAATCGGCCTCGTCAATCAGAATCGGACTTGTCCTCGACAATCGTAATCGGCAATCCGAATCATCCTCGACTAATGGAATCGGCCTCGTCAATTGGACTCGGCCTCGATAATCGAAATCGACAATCCGAATTAGCCCTAGACAACTGGTCTCTTCAAACAGAACCGGCCTCGACAAACGGAATCGGCCTCGTCAATCGGAATCAGCCTTAATAATCGGCTTCGATAATCAGAATCGGCCTCGACAATCGGTATCAACCTCGACATTCGGCCTCGACCTCAATAATTGAAATCAGCCTCAACAATCGGCCTCGACAAATGGAATCGACTTCGTCAATCAGACTCAGCCTCGACAATCAGAATCGGCCTCGACATACGGAATCGGCCTCGTCAATTGGAATCGGCCTCGACAATTAGACTTGGCCTCAACAATCAGAATTGGCCTCAATGATCGGCACTGATAATCAACATCAATAATCGGCACCGGTAATCAGCATATAAACAAGGTGGGGTCCATAGATGAACAACCGATCAACCATAATATAATATATCGATCCTCGGCCAAGGTCATATCAAATCCGATAGCACGGAGCCATCCGTCTATGGCGAATGGGGCCCACTGATTAGGGCTAACCCACACGAGAATGATAAGAACGAGACTATCAAGGCCTAAGGGAAGGTCACAATGTGGACATTCAACCATCATTGCCCATCAATGTGGTCATTTAACCAACATTGCTCCCAAAGAGTGGCACACATAGAACCATACCTATAGTGGTCCCATGGCCTCATGGGAAGGCCTAATATGCATCATAATAGGCCTCATACAAGGGCTACATACACATCATTATGGGCCGCATCATATCGTCCTAATACACGTCATGATGGGCTGCATCACATGGACCTCGAACACATCACAATGGGCCTCACTCATGGGCCTCATATTCACAACAGGTGGGCCTTGCACATGGGCCTCAAATAGATAACATGTGGGCCTTACACATGGGTCTCATATGAATCAAATGGGCCATGTATCTGGGCCTAAACATATCACAATGGACCTTGCTTATAGGTCTCATATACATTATAGGTGGGCCTCAAATACACATTGTAGGTGGGCCCTAAATACACATTACAGGTGAACCCTATCACATGGCCAGGCGGTGTGATTGAATCACATCCATTAAGGTGCGACTAATAGGAGGACGGCATGGACATAAAATACATGCATCATGGTGGAGTCCTCATCACTGTCCAAACATGTCCAGCATTGATGGACAATGTGGATACGATACATGCATCAAGGTGGAGTTCTCCAATGGGACGGCTTGGATAAAACCCATAACTCATGGTGGGGTTCCTACGTGTGGCCCATCAGCAAAATGGGTGGACGATTTAGATATAACACATATACGGACAAGGTGGACCCCACCCCTCACTCGTGCAGCAGCTGCCAAAACAGATAGACAGCGATGAGAACACATACATCATGGCACATCCTATAGCACACCGTCCAGGGATGGACGATGTGGATATAATATATACATTTGGTGGGTCCCATGCTGTGGACAGATGGATGGCAGGGGTATACGGCGTATGCATCAAGGTGGCCCACGTCCGTGTAATGGACGGTGTGGATACAACACCACTGCATGGTGAGACCCTCAAAGTGGTGATGTCACTCAGCGGCTAATAGCTGGTGTGACGTACCCAGCCAATCTGTCCAGTAGGTGGGTCCCATATGAGGCCCACCACATGCATATATGAGCACATGTATATATAATATTATATTATATTATATATATTATCATGATTATATTATTATATTATTAAAAAAAAACCAACGTCCAGATGGTTAGATGTCTGGACGGTCTGACGGTGAGATGGAGCCCTACATCACGGTGGGCCCCACTTACCTAAATGGATGTATGCTTTGAATATAACACATACGTTATGATGGAGCCACGTAATGTGATGTTGTCCAAGCAATGGGACCCACTGTCCCAGCTTTGCTGGACGGATAGCTTGACGGACAGCTTAAATATATAAAACATATATTTGATGGGCCCCACCTTCACACGTGTCACACGTGTGAGGTGGGTCCCCCACGCCCTAAAAACGGACAAATAGTGAGCGTAAACCACGTACATCGTGGTGCTACTTGGTGGGCCTCAACAGTTCTAATCAAGCTAAAATTTATATTTTCTCACGTCCAGAGCCCTGCTAGACGGCCTAGATAAAGCTCATGATGGTGGTCCCATGAATTGGATGGTGTGGATCACCACAAAATTACAGCGGCCCCACGTGGTGTGCTCCGCCTATGATTTGAATCTACTTCCATCCCACCATCCACAGATGGACAGTGAGGAAAAAATACTATATCAGGGTGGGTCCACGTCAGTGTGTCCCACCAGAGTTTTGATAAAACTGGTATTTATTTATTTATTTATTATTATTATTATTACTATTATTATTATTTTTATAATTTTTTCTGCATGCAGACCTCCGAACAGATAGCAGGGGAGGGGTTCTGGCCCACCATCTGCAGCATGGACGGTGCTACTCACTGCTACGTGCAGCCCACAAAATCTCTGCACGTCCAGATGGACGGTGCAGGATACGATACATCAAGGTGGGTCCACGCCAGTGTTGGCCACTCGGAGTTTGGATCAAACTGTTGTTTGTATTCTCCATTCGGTCCGGGCCAGTCCAAATGGACAGCAAGGTGAGCCCCACCAATTGGACATCTAGAAAATCATCTGGACGGTTTGGATTGTGGTTGAACACATTAGGTGGGCCACATCATCACCAACCAAAAAAATAAATTAAATTAAACTAAATTAAATTAAAATAAGAAAGAGATAAAGAGAGACGTGTGAAGGAGAGGGACCCCACCACTATGGGCCCCTCTATACAATGCATACATCATGATGGGTCCCACTATGTGTGGACCCTTAAATCATCAAAATCTCACAAATCAAATCATAAAATATACCCACCTCAAGATCCCTTCTTCCTTCATCCATCAATGCGTTCTATAACTCCAAAGAATGTGATCCAATAGTTGAGATAAGGCTTAGAGGGTGGAGATGTGAGGTATAAAGGTGGGCCACACCAAGCTCTCTCAGGGAGATAGCTTGGATGTGGGTTGCTTGGGAGAAATGAAAGAGAGAAGAGAGATGAGAGATGTGAGTGATGGGTGAGTGAGTGATGGGGGTACTTGTGTAAGAGAGATAGTTGACCTTGGGGATGGGTAGTTATAGTTAGGGATGGGTGTGAGTTATGGGAGTGATGTGTACTTGATTGATATGATTGATGGAATTGATGTGATGGATTCTCTTGGGATTAGTAATGTGCGACGTTTTCCTCGAATTGAACGCGAGCCCACATCTCTTGGCCCAAGTATCGCCTCAGCGCACGAGACGCAGTATTGGAACAGCGGCGACGACGCAGTCGCAAGGATATAAGTCTCGGGTCAAGCTGACTCTTTAATATGGGATACGATTCAAGGTTGCGCGCAAATACCAAAAATATATCGCGGGTCACCGGAATTCGACCGGAAGGACCGCGGAAGCCTACAAAACGGTACGGGCTAGGATAGAGCCTTACACAACCTCTCAAGACTTGAATTTTGATGTTGCTTTACATTTTCATACTATGATTTGTTTAAAGTGCTATCTTTCCTTTATTCATTTAAATTCCACTGTTAAAGATTTAATTTGGCTAGTCCTATTAACCCTCCTCTAGGACATATAGCTTGGCCTTTTCAGTTACACACCACATTTTCTAGAGAGAAAGGTGTGTTGTGCCACCTTTTCTGTAACGCCCTGAAATTCGGGGGTCGAGCATAACTCAGCTTCCGAGTTCTAAAACATCACTTATGCAACATATGCAATGATGGATGTATGTTGTCTGTATGAGTGCATAAAACATGAATAGATTAAGTCAAACTGCAACATAATTCAGGGAGAAGTGAAAGTCACAAGCGGAAGACTTAAAGAAGTATAGATATCAGTATATGTCCCTGAGATATGCATACTTTGCCAGGTTATAATTACATTCATGTGTGTCTCAAAATACAAGTATCAAATGAAATAAACCATTACAAAATAAACCCTGTATCCCCATAGATCAGGACACGGTTCACATGAACCCACCTGAAAACTACATAAAAGAAAAACGCGTCCTCATCATTCTCATACTCCTCTGCCTCAGGGGTCGCGTCATCATCTGTATCTAAGACAGAGTCTGGTTGGTGTTGAAACACTATCCCAGAATGTGGGAGTGAGTGATCAGCTCACTGGAACTATACAGTAAAAGTTAACATGATATCAAATCAATCAAGCAGTAATGATAAGGCAATACAATCAAACACGTCCTAAGTACTCTTATTAATGCAAGGATGTATGAAGAAATAATGCATACCGTCGCCTGCACTCCCTCAACATCTTCATTTTACGGTACGCATAACAACCTCCCACAGTGCCCAACAACGCCAACGCACATGCAATGCGGTGCATGAACATGATTACCAAGTTGTTATTAGTCCTTTTCATACAGCAGGATTGGGAAGCTAAAGTACCTTCCTCATATCAATTCTCAAACGGTGATCCATTCTAGGGTCGTCAGTCCTAGACAATCTCATACGATCATATGGTTCTAGGTCGCTGCAAAGGGCTCTTCACTAATCAATGCATGCCTATCATACCTTAGTCCTACCCTAAGGCTCGTCGCCTTAATGCAGTATCAAGGTATGCTCAAGGTCACTACAAAGGGCTCGTCACCAATCAATGTAGGCCGACAACGCGAATGTAGTGTCCCATACCATCATAATCGGCTCACGATTCTGGTGTGCTCACTGGTCACTACGGGGAGACTCGTCACCCCAGTGTAGGCCGACAGCTTGACCATTGTGTCCCATACCACCATACTCGGCTCATGAGTCTTAGCGGATCAAGGTACAATGGTTAACGGGATTGCATTGGTAAGTTTGGTACCCTAGATTCAAACAATAGCGTCCATACATGGTGTACATCTACCGGGACAATCGGGTTACTTGACGAACTCGACTAGCACGAGCGCACGTTGAGTTAAATGACATAGAGTGCGTAAACACTTCGTGTGGCCAAACCACTGCCGACAACCCTAATACGACTCGGGTTCATCAAACACGTCCTACGTGGCAAAAATAACCTTGGCCACGAACTCAAGGTTTATTACCAATTCCCTGGACTATTTCATAGTCCCAAACACATTCAAGTATAACAGATATTCATACCAGCAATTCAGAACAGTAACAGATCAACAATTTCTATCATACAGCATGTGAGCATTTGATGGATATTAACTTAACATGGATTTACACATAACTAGTGCTTGAATTTAAACAAAAAAGAATGTAAATTGCATGTAGGAAATCATACACACCGATAAGATAGTTGAGAATCTCTTCTCAACGCCCGTAAATAGGATAATATAATACACACTTGATCATTCAGACATTTCCACAAACACTTAGACTACATATTCCAACATACATGGCGTATGTTGGTGATAACATACATTTGAACAATTCCTTTTGCCAAGGAGTTGATACATATACAACTAACACAAATACACGACAAATAATTATGGCAAACACATGTTCGTATTTCATACGTATACGATACTTTCTACATATACATAGAATACACAAATGTAACGACCTTGGAATTTTTGTGCTTATCTTTCCTTAAGTAGTTGTTTTGGGGTAATTAGCGCTTTACTCGATTGCTTGTGAAATTCGCATCAATCACTTTAAATTGTATCTGCATGGCTCTAATCGTGTAGATTAGTGAGCGCCACGTTACTCTGAAATCTGGGATCCATCGCTAAATCCAGTTGTTCTGGGGAATTTTTGGAAGATCTGGATCGGACCTGGACCGCGCGTCGAAAGTCCGATAGCGATGATCTTAGGCTGTTGCGGTCACCGAGTTGGGCTTGATCTTCACCTCGAAAATCAAGTCGATCTGATGTTCTGGGTCGATTTGATTGAGCTCGGAGTGAAGAGTGTGAGAATGGTTGGAATTTATTAAGCTTTATTGAAATCTGAGTCGTGTCGCTTGCGCGACGATTTTAAGCTATCTGACCGTTGGATTCTGACCCAATTTCACCCTCTGATCAGGATAGTTGGCCCAGGCATATCCTAGTGCTTGTGGACCTGATCGAGTTTTCGTGACCGTTGAATTGAGTGTGGTCCGCCACGGCTGATCTGAAGAGCCGGTCGGTACGAAAACTCAGCCTGACCTAGATCCATGGTCAATGAGCTTAAGTCCGACCTTTCGTGGTTATAGGCCCACCAGAAGTGCTTCGTTGGATCGAGAAGGGCATGCTTTGGTTATAACCTAAGTATACCTTGACCCTGGGGTTATTTCCATCATTTTAAGGCCTATATATAGTCCTTTAACCCTAGCTCTCATTTCCATACGAATTTTCTCTAACCCTAGCTTGGAAAGAGAGTGGAAAAGAGAGAGTTAGTGAGAGAGATTGGTTGGTGATTCATCTTGATTCTTCCTTGTTCTTCTTCACCTTTGAACCTTTACTTTGAATCGTTCCTCTGACGATTCTGAGTTCTTTTGGAGTAAGTTAACCTAACCCTAACCTGTGTGTTAGAGCTTAGATTAGACTTGGTGTTGTTGTATCTCATTTCTATCCTTATTTTAGGGTATTCTAGCGCCGTTGACGAAGACAACTCGTCTAAATCAGCTCGGCGGTTCTTTCTTCGCTTAAGGTGCGGACTTTAAGTGTATAGGTTATGGTTTTCAAGGCTTTCAATCCCAGTTAGTGGTTTATTCTTGTTATGGATGAGATTTCACATGTCAAATGTTATGTTTACATTGCTTTCCTGATATGCATGTGCTATATTGAGATTTGTGTATTCTAAGTGTATTTATAAAGTACCGTATACGTATAAAATACGCACTTATGTTTGCCATGATTATTTGTCATGTATGTATGCTAGATGCATGTATGACAACTCCTTGGTAAAAGGAATTGTCTAAGTGCATGTATTCCAACATACGCTATGTATGTTGTTCCTTGTATGCTAAGTGTTTGTAGAAATGCATGAATGATCTAAGTGTAACTTATTACACTTATTGCGAGCGTTGAGAAGTGATTCTCAATACTCCTATGGATGCGCATGTTTTCCTTTATGCAGTTATCTTTCAAGTTCTTTAAATTCAAGCATCTCTTATGCTTACATTTATGTTAAGTTGATATTCTTCAGATGAGTATGTACCATGATTTGAGTTGTTGATCCATTACTGTTTTACATTCCATATGAATATCTGTAGTAGTGTAGGATGTTTGGGACTATGCCTTAGTCCAGGAGATCGGAAATTGACCCTATATTCGTGGTTGAGATTGCTTTCGCCACGTAGGACGTATTAGACGAACCCGAGCCGTATTAGAGTTGGCGGCAGTGGTTTGGCCACGCGGAGTGTTTGCGCACTCTATGTCGTTCAACTCAACGTGCGCTCGTGCTAGTCGAGTTCGTCAAATAACCCGATTGTCCGATGTATGTTAACCATGTATGGACGCTACTGCTTGAATCTAGGGTACCGAACTTACCAGTGAAATCCTAATAACCATGGTACTTGATCCGCCAAGACTCATGAGCCGGACATGGTGGTATGGGACACCGTGGTCGAGCTGTCGGCCTACGCTGGGGTGACGAGCCTCCCCGTAGTGACCAATGAGCAACTAAACTCGTGAGCCGATTATGGTGGTATGGGACACTATATTCGTGCTGTCGGCCTACATTGATTGGTGACGAGCCCTTTGTAGTGACCTCGAGCATACCTGGATACCGCAAGAAGGTGACGAGCCGATCTGTGGTAGTAAGGGCATGAAAGGCGTGCATTGATTGGTGACGAGCCCTTTGCTACGACCTCAACTATATGATCGTATGAGATATCTAGGATTGACGACCCTAGTATGGATCATTGTTTGGATAGTGACATGAGGAAGGTATCTTAGCTTCCCAATCCTGTTGTGTGAAATGGACTAATAACAACTTGGTAATCATATTCATGCACCGCATTTGCATGTGCTTTGTAGATGTGGCGCACTTTGAGGCGATGTCATGCGTAACGTAAGATGAAGACGCTGAGGGTGTACGCGTGAGGGCACGCATCATATTGCATTCATACTTGCATTAACAAGAGTACTTAGGATTTAATTACTTATCCTGCTTTATCATTACTGTTTGATTGAACTGTTAACATGTTAACCGGCCTTATTGTTCCACCGAGTTGATCACTCACTCCCACGTTTAGGGGCGGTGTTACACACCCACCGAGACTGCCTTAGGCCCCGATGTTGCGAGATGTGGATGCGACGTCCCGAGGCAGAGCGGAGCCGGATGACGACGAGGCTGCCTTCTCCTATATGCGGTCGGACGGGTTCTAGCGAGCCTCGGTCTGATGCGCGGGATTCCTGGGATATTTTTGGGGACTGAAATGATGTAATTTGATACTTATAATTTTGTTAAATAACACTTTTACACGATCTGGTTGTATATGTAATTCAGGGATTTACACTTGTACACATTTTACTATAAGTCTTCCGCTTGCTTTATTCACTTGTCCCTGAAGCATATCTGTGTTTTGGCTTAATCTATTCCATGTTTTATGCACTAATACAGTCAACATACATTCATCATTAAATATGTTGCATAAGTGATGTTTTGGAACTCGGGAGCTGAGTTATGCTCGACCCCCGAATTTCAGGGCGTTACAAGTTGGTATCAGAGCTTGATCTGGATTAAACCGGACCTGGGTTATGATCACACACCGCACGTTGTCGCCACTATAGTGTATTTGGGTGCGGGTCTATCATCATAGTGTGTTTGTGCTCCGTAGTTTCTATCGGCGAAAGTTTCTTGAAAACCTTTGCCGAGATCGAGTCTGTACTCTTACCTAATCACACACAGCGACCCGAAACCTTTCCTAGACCCTCTATTAATGAGTGTAGACGGTCAATCTTCCCTTTTTCCATCTTAAACCTTCCAGAAATCGCTGTTTGAATCAGATTTCTGTCAGAATGACCCGATAGGCCTCAAACTACGCAAGGGGCCATTTGGGGCATTTCCAGTGGGGCCCAGGGGGGGAACCACATGTTTTGGACCAAGGGGGACCAGGAGGGCCTCGCCAAATCGGCGAGGCATCGCCGATATGTCCAGAGACCGGCGATGCCATCGCCGGTTCGGCGAGGGATCGCCGGTCGCCGGGCCAGGCGGGCCGGGCCGACGCGGGCCGATCGTCCCTAGGCTTAATGTGGCCCACCCCTCCACGGTTTTCATTTTAAAACCCTTCCTTTCATCTATTTCCTTCACAAAACCCACTCCCAAGCTTTCCTTTTCTTCCAAAACCTCTCCAAACTCCTTCAAATCTCTCCCAAATCTTCATCTTCCTTCCATTTTCGTGCAAACCCATCACCCCATTTTTAAATCTTCCATTCCATTGCTGATTTCTTCTTTTTCCCTTCTCATTTGAGCCCTTTCATTCCCTATTTGGCTAATAGTTGTGTGGAAGCTTCACCATCTTCCTATTTCTCTCTTTCTCTCATTTCTCATGGCCCTCTTTGAGATTGTGACGGCCATCTTTTCCATTTCTTCCCTTCTTTCCTTGATGGGGAAGAAGAGAGCGCCCGTGGATGAAGCCGGGCCGAGCCGCCCAACCCGTGCACGGAGGCCGAGAGGTGCCGCCGCTAGCACGTCCGCCACGCGCGAGTTCCAGACGAAGCGGGACCTCGATCCTCGAGCTCCTGTCAGTAGGACCTTGTTGGCGGAATTGTCGCATGGAGTCTATGAGGGGCGTAGAGTCCTTTTTGAGGCTCATGTTGATCTGCGGCTCTTTGGTGAGTTCTTCTTGTTGGAGCGCCTAGAGGGGGCTGGTTGGGGTCCCTTGTTCGAAGGCGAGTATCGCGCGAATACTAGCATTGTTCGGGCCTTCTATGCCAACATTCTGGAGCCTTCGCTGGATCCTCTGCAGTTCAAGATTCCCTGTGGTAGCGGTCGAGTTGGAATTGTCAATGTTGCTTTGATATCCCGACTCTTGAAGGTGCCACGTGGGGAAGTGCATGCCAGCGAGAAGAATGTGGACAGTGTGCGCGAGAAGGATCGTCGCACCCGATTCTTGTGTGGTCGTCTGGTTGAATGGCAGCCGAATAGGAGTCTTCTGGCTTCTTTCATGACGGACGACTTCCGTTTGCTTCACCACATCTTTACGTTCAATGTATATCCAAGGTGGAGCAACCGCAGCGAGTGTACGCGCCTGATGGTAGATTTTCTATATCAGGTGGGGCAGGATGCGAAGTTGTGTGTGCCGACGTACGTCCTGCGTCAGATTATTCTCATCGCTCATTCGAGTAGACGGACCGAGTCTCTTCCCTTTGGCCGCCTTATTTGCAAGATCGCACATGAGTTCGGCTATAGGCTTGGAGCTGAGAAGCCGGTCCCTGTTCGCCATATCAACTTGAGGACCCTTAAGCTGATGGAGGTTGGTTCTGGTCGGCTTGCCTCAGAGGGTGAGGCCGGGTCTGAGAGTGGTGATGATGAGAGTTATGCTGAAGGCGGTGCGGAGTCTGGGGAAGAAGCAGAGCAAGATGAGGAAGAGATTGAGGCACAGGATTCGAGTGATAGCTCTCCTCCTGTGGTGCCAGAGCTGGGTGCAGAACAGATTGCCAGAGATGCCCGTCTTACACGGCTTGAAGAAGGGCAAGCTGCTTTACGCCAGGAGATGGTGGATCTTCGAGTCTTTGTTAAGCATAAGTTTAAGAAGATGTCTCAGACTTTGAAATCTATCCTGTGTTGCTTGCAGGATAAGGGTGCTCCGCCTCTATCTCCTGATTCCGACGAGTAGCATCGTCGTGGCCGTCTTTGCTTTGTTGTGTTTTTCTTTCTGTGTGTAGCCGTTGTTGGCTTGTAGTTGGAGTTGTTGTAGGGTGGTAGCTGTTAGTGGTTGTAGTTGTTGTGGTTGTTTGAAGTGTTAGATGTTGTTGTTTTCATGCTTTCCTAGTCGTAATTCATGTATTGCTGCACTACTTGTATTGCGACGATTTTGGTTAATGGAATGCATGTTGTTTGTTTTTGGAGTTGTGCTGTGTTGTTGTTGTGTGGATGGATTATGTGACTTAGAATCTGACAGGTTGCATCCTTTGATTTAATGTAGGGATGCCTCCTAAGGGTTCGAAGACTTCGGCCCGTCTCTCTCTGATTGAGTCGCTTGCTGGGGTTCCTCCCTTGAGCGATAGCTAGACGGATCCACACTCGGGCTCTGAAGTCTGGTGTTGGGTCGACACCTATGGCTCCTCCAGTCCACACCTCGTTCCCGAGCCGAGCCATGCACCTTCTTCCGCTTCACCTGTTGATAGGTTTGAGCGAGATGATGTTGTTGATGCAAGAGCAGCAGTTCAAAGCAGTGCTCGGCAGCAGCAGCAGCAGCAGGAGTTCCTCTCCTCCATGGCTGGCATCTTTGCTCAGTCAGTAGGGGCGACTCCACCTGTTTCACCTATGCCTCCATCTAGGAGTGCCAGTGCCAGTGTTAGTGTCAGCGGCACATTCGAGCGATTTCAGCGCTTGCGACCTCCTACTTTTGCGGGTTCTCATAGACCCGAGGAGGCCGAGTATTGGATTGACCGCATCTCTAAGATGCTGAGGCCGTTGCACTGCTCTGAGGTCGAGCAGGTTGAGCTTGCCACCTTCATGTTTGAGAAGGAGGCCAGTTTGTGGTGGGACAGTGTGCTTCGCACTGTTGAGGAGGACTTCGTGTGGTCGTGGCAGGCGTTTGAGGCGCACTTCCACGAGAAGTATTTCTCGGTGACGTACCGACATGAGAAGGAGAGTGAGTTCCTTCGCCTCCACCAGGGAGGGTTGTCGGTTACGGAGTATGAGAACTGGTTTACTGAGTTGGGGCGGTATGTTCCTTTGATCCTGGGTGATCAGCCGATGAGGATGCAGCGTTTTTCTGAGGGGCTGCGACCTGAGATCCGTTCGAAGATTTGCTGTGCCAGCATTTCTTCATATGCGGAGCTAGTGAGCATGTCCTTGCGAGCAGAGCAGGACGGAGATAGAGCGTCCCGCATGCGAGCACCGATGCCTCCTAGGCCGCGACCGGATTTCCAGGGTGCACCTTTCCTCGGCAAGAGGCCGCGTGTTGATTCTCCTCCGAGGCGTTCAGCGCCGCCCGCTCAGCAAATGAGAGCTGATCTGAGATGTTCTTATTGTGGGAAGGTGGGGCACTTGGACCGTTTCTGCTTCTCCCGTATGCGAGCTGGTGGTTTTACTCCACCGCAGAGGGTTAGCCGTCCGATGCCTCAGGTGATTTCTCCTCCTCCTCTTCGATCAGCGCCAGCTCATCCATCCTTCAGACCTGCAGTTCCTGGTTTCAGGCCACCTCAACGGCCCATGGTTCCTCCGCCGAATCGTCAGCAGCAGGCTCGTGTTCATGCGCTTTCAGCTGAAGCGCCTATGTCTGACTTGGTGCCGAGGTCCTTTAAGGTGACAGCGCATATGGAAGGTATTCCCGTTTCTGTGCTAGTGGATACAGGGTCCACTACTTCTCTTATTTCTTATGCGGCAGTTAGGCGTTTGGGTTTGAGATCTGTTCCTATGCAAGGAGTGACGCTTACTACCGTTACGGGGATGTCCTCTGCCTTGGGCAAGCGTTGTATGGATTGTTTGGTCGATCTGGGAAGTGGATCGATCCGTGTTGATTTGCTAGTCGCACCGCTTTATCACTACGATGTTATTATGGGTATGGATTGGCCTACGAGGATGCAAGCTGAGATTGATTGTGAAGCGAGATCAGTGACGATCCATGGACCTGAGGGCGAGATTGTTACTTTCCCAGTTCAGGTCAGTTACCCTATTCGTATTGATTTTTATTCTTCTCTGTTGGAGAGTTCGGCCGAATCGGCGTTGGTTAGTACGCCGGTTCAGGAGTTTGAAGATGTGTTTGAGTCGATTCCTGGATTACCTCCTCGGCGTGAGATTGATTTTGCTATCGATCTTATGCAGTGCGGCGCCCATTTCTTTACCCACCTATCGGATGCCTCCGAGTGAAATGGAGGAGTTGAGGAAGCAGATAGATGGTTTGCTAGAATTGGGTTTTATTCGGCCCAGTGTGTCTCCTTGGGGAGCACTGTCTCTGGTTGTGAAGAAGAAGGATGGTTCCTTGCGATTGTGTATTGATTATCGCAGTTGAACTTCTGGTAATCGTGAAGAATAAGTACCCTTTGCCCGGGATTGATGATCTGATTTGATCGGTTGAAGGGGGCACGGTACTTCTCGAAGGTTGATCTGCATTCAGGGTCATCAATTGCGCGTCAAGGATGGAGACGTGCAGAAGACCGCTTTTAGGACCAGCTTCGGTCATTATGAGTTCCTTGTGATGTCGTTCGGTCTGACGAACGCACCGGCCGTGTTCATGGATCTGATGAACAGGGTGTTTTGGCCTTTCCTGTTTCGATTTGTTATTGTCTTCATCGATGACATTTTGATTTATTCGACGAGCCGGGCAAAGCACGAGGAGCACTTAAGAGCGGTTTTGGGTACTCTCAGGGAGCATCAGCTTTTCGCACAGTTCAAGAAGTGTGATTTCTGGAAAGAGGAAGTCAAGTTCCTGGGACATGTGGTGTCCAAGGACGGGATAGCCGTCGACCTTGCCAAGGTAGCTGCAGTGCAGGACTGGACCTGGTTCGGTTATCGAGGTGAGGAGCTTTCTTGGCCTTGCAGCTACTATCGACGCTTTATTCAGACTTCTCGAAGATTGCCGACCGTTGTCGCGGTGACACGGAAGGATTTGAAGTTTGCTTGGAGTGAGCAGGGAGTTAGCTTTTCAGAGCCGAAGGACAAGTTGACGTCCGCCTGTGCTAGTATTGCCGAGCAAGGGGTTAAGTATACTATATATACCGACGCCTCTCGCGTTGGTCCTGGGTTGTGTCCTTATGCGGAAGGACAGGTGATTGCTTATGCTTCGCGTCGATTAAGGAAACACGAAGAGAATTACCCTACGCACGACCTGGAATTGGCATCATCTTCGCATTAAAGCTTTGGAGACATTACCTCTATGGTGAGGAGTTTGAGCTCTTTTGCGACCACAAGAGCCTTAAGTATATTTTCAGGCAGCGTGATTTGAATATGAGCAGCGCAGATGGATGGAAACATTGAAGGACTTCAAGTTCGATGTTTCTTACCATCCTGGTAAGGCGAACCTTGTGGCGGATGCGTTGAGTCGCAAGAAGGCTTTGGAGTTTGCGGCTCCGATGATAGCAGAGTGGGAGATGTTGGAGTTCGTGCGCGATTTTGAGCGAAGCTTACGGTGGTTGAGCCGTATGAGGTTATCGTACACATTCGTGTACGGCCGTTATCGACGAGAGGATCATTGCGGCTCAGGCAGATGATGAGCTTTTAATGAAGATGAGGCGGCGGGTTGGTACAGATGAGAGCTCCGACCGGAGTGTTAGTTCCGATGGGGGCCTACGTTTTCGTGGCGGTTATGTGTTCCTAATCCATGACTTGAGACGTGAGGTTCTCGAGTTAGCCCATAGTTCTAAGCTTGCGATGCATCCAGTAGCACGAAGATGTATCAGGATATGAGGAGATCATATTGGTGGGATAATATGAAGGTCCAGATTGCTGAATTTGTTTCTCGTTGTCTCACGTGCCAGCAGGTCAAGGCAGAGCATCGCGACCCCCTGGGTTGTTGCAGCCCATGCCCATAGCTGAATGGAAGTGGGATTTCATCTCTATGGATTTTATTTCTGGGTTGCCGAGGACGAGAAAGGGAGTTGACTCTATTTGGGTGATCGTCGATCGATTAACGAAGTCGGCACATTTCTTACCGATCCGAGTCACTTACTCTGCAGACGAGTTGGCTAGGTTGTATATCAAGGAGATAGTGCGTCTGCATGGAGTTCCCCTGGAGATTGTGTCTGATAGAGACACGCGTTTTACATCTATCTTCTGGACTCGTATCCAGGAAGCAATGGGTGTGAAACTGAAGTTCAGCACCGCGTTTCATCCGCAAACAGATGGGCAGACGGAGCGTGTGAATCAAGTCCTGGAGGATATGTTGCGAGCTTGTGTTTTGGATTTCAAAGACAGTTGGGATGATTGTCTTCAGTATGCAGAGTTCGCGTATAATAATAGTTTCCAGGCGAGTATCGGTATGGCTCCCTACGAGGCGTTGTATGGTCGTCCGTGCAGAGCACCACATTGTTGGGCAGAAATTGGTGAGCGTAGTTTGCTTGGCCCAGAGTTGGTGCAGGTGACTTCAGAGAAGGTTGACATCATTCGACGTCGACTTTTGACAGCGCAGAGTAGGCAGAAGAGTTATGCGGATACGAGGCGTCGACCGCTTGAGTTTGTAGTGGGAGACCATGTTTTTCTGAAGGTCTCTCCTATGAAAGGAGTTTTGCGGTTCGGTAAGAAGGGGAAGCTGACGCCGAGATTTATTGGTCCATTTCAAGTTCTGGATCGAGTGGGAGCGGTAGCATACCGCCTTGCTTTGCCCACACCTCTTGCGGGCGTGCATAACGTATTTCATGTTTCTATGCTGAAGAAGTACGTTCCTGATCCTTCGCATATTATCAGTTGGGAGCAAGTGCAGTTAAGTGAGGATGCCACTTATGTACTGCGACCGACGCGTATTCTGGATAGAAAGGAGCAGGTGCTGCGTAGCAAGGTTATCCCTCTCGTGAAGGTGTTATGGACGCATCATGGTCTGGAAGAGGCTACTTGGGAATCTGAAGCTGAGGTCAGGAAGATCTATCCTCTGATCATCGAGGATTATATGAAGGTATGAATTTCGAGGACGAAATTTTCTTTAAGGGGGGTAGATTGTAACGACCTTGGAATTTTTGTGCTTATCTTTCCTTAAGTAGTTGTTTTGGGGTAATTAGCGCTTTACTCGATTGCTTGTGAAATTCGCATCAATCACTTTAAATTGTATCTACATGGCTCTAATCGTGTAGATTAGTGAGCGCCAAGTTTCTCTGAAATCTGGGATCCATCGCTAAATCCAGTTGTTCTGGGAAATTTTTGGAAGATCTGGATCGGACCTGGACCGCGCGTCGAAAGTCCGATAGCGATGATCTTAGGCTGTTGCGGTCACCGAGTTGGGCTTAATCTTCACCTCGAAAATCAAGTCGATCTGATGTTCTGGGTCGATTTGATTGAGCTCGGAGTGAAGAGTGTGAGAACGGTTGGAATTTATTAAGCTTTATTGAAATCTGAGTCGTGTCGCTTGCGCGACGATTTTAAGCTATCTGACCGTTGGATTTTGACCCAATTTCACCCTCTGATCAGGATAGTTGGCCCAGGCATATCCTAGTGCTTGTGGACCTGATCGAGTTTCCGTGACCGTTGAATTGAGTGTGGTCCGCCACGGCTGATCTGAAGAGCCGGTCGGTACGAAAACTCAGCCTGACCTAGATCCATGGTCAATGAGCTTAAGTCCGACCTTTTGTGGTTATAGGCCCACCAGAAGTGCTTCGTTGGATCGAGAAGGGCGTGCTTTGGTTATAACCTAAGTATACCTTGACCCTGGGGTTATTTCCATCATTTTAAGGCCTATATATAGTCCTTTAACCCTAGCTCTCATTTCCATACGAATTTTCTCTAACCCTAGCTTGGAAAGAGAGTGGAAAAGAGAGAGTTAGTGAGAGAGATTGGTTGGTGATTCATCTTGATTCTTCCTTGTTCTTCTTCACCTTTGAACCTTTACTTTGAATCGTTCCTCTGACGATTCTGAGTTCTTTTGGGGTAAGTTAACCTAACCCTAACCTGTGTTAGAGCTTAGATCAGACTTGGTGTTGTTGTATCTCATTTCTATCCTTATTTTAGGGTATTCTAGTGCCGTTGACGAAGACAACTCGTCTAAATCAGCTCGGCGGTTCTTTCTTCGCTTAAGGTGCGAACTTTAAGTGTATAGGTTATGGTTTTCAAGGCTTTCAATCCCAGTTAGTGGTTTATTCTTGTTATGGATGAGATTTCACATGTCAAATGTTATGTTTACATTGCTTTCCTGATATACATGTGCTATATTGAGATTTGTGTATTCTAAGTGTATTTATAAAGTACCGTATACGTATAAAATACGCACTTGTGTTTGCCATGATTATTTGTCATGTATGTATGCTAGATGCATGTATGACAACTCCTTGGTAAAAGGAATTGTCTAAGTGCATGTATTCCAACATACGCTATGTATGTTGTTCCTTGTATGCTAAGTGTTTGTAGAAATGCATGAATGATCTAAGTGTAACTTATTACACTTATTGCGAGCGTTGAGAAGTGATTCTTAATACTCCTATGGATGCGCATGTTTTCCTTTATGCAGTTATCTTTCAAGTTCTTTAAATTCAAGCATCTCTTATGCTTACATTTATGTTAAGTTGATATTCTTCAGATGAGTATGTACCATGATTTGAGTTGTTGATCCATTACTGTTTTACATTCCATATGAATATCTGTAGTAGTGTAGGATGTTTGGGACTATGCCTTAGTCCAGGAGATCGGAAATTGACCCTATATTCGTGGTTGAGATTGCTTTCGCCACGTAGGACGTATTAGACGAACCCGAGCCGTATTAGAGTTGGCGGCAGTGGTTTGGCCACGCGGAGTGTTTGCGCACTCTATGTTGTTCAACTCAACGTGCGCTCGTACTAGTCGAGTTCGTCAAATAACCTGATTGTCCGATGTATGTTAACCATGTATGGACGCTACTGCTTGAATCTAGGGTACCGAACTTACCAGTGAAATCCTAATAACCATGGTACTTGATCCGCCAAGACTCATGAGCCGGACATGGTGGTATGGGACACCGTGGTCGAGCTGTCGGCCTACGCTGAGGTGACGAGCCTCCCCGTAGTGACCAATGAGCAACTAAACTCGTGAGCCGATTATGGTGGTATGGGACACTATATTCGTGCTGTCGGCCTACATTGATTGGTGACGAGCCCTTTGTAGTGACCTCGAGCATACCTGGATACCGCAAGGAGGTGACGAGCCGATCTGTGGTAGTAAGGGCATGAAAGGCGTGCATTGATTGGTGACGAGCCCTTTGTTACGACCTCAACTATATGATCGTATGAGATATCTAGGATTGACGACCCTAGTATGGATCATTGTTTGGATAGTGACATGAGGAAGGTATCTTAGCTTCCCAATCCTGTTGTGTGAAATGGACTAATAACAACTTGGTAATCATATTCATGCACTGCATTTGCATGTGCTTTGTAGATGTGGCGCACTTTAAGGCGATGTCATGCGTAACGTAAGAAAGACGCTGAGGGTGTACGCGTGAGGGCACGCATCATATTGCATTCATACTTGCATTAACAAGAGTACTTAGGATTTAATTACTTATCCTGCTTTATCATTACTGTTTGATTGAACTGATAACATGTTAACCAGTGCCTTATTGTTCCACTGAGTTGATCACTCACTCCCACGTTTCTGGGGCGGTGTTACACACCCACCGGACTGCTCTTAGGCCCCGATGTTGCGAGATGTGGATGCGACGCCTCGAGGCGAGCGAGCTGGATGACGACGAGGCTGCCTTCTCCTATATGCAGTTTTCAGACGGGTTCTAGCGAGCCTCGGTCTGATGCGAGGGATTCCTGGGATATTTTTAGGGACTGAAATGATGTAATTTGATACTTATAATTTTGTTAAATAACACTTTTACACGATCTGGTTGTATATGTAATTCAGGAATTTACACTTGTACACATTTTACTATAAGTCTTCCGCTTGCTTTATTCACTTGTCCCTGAAGTATATCTGTGTTTTGGCTTAATCTATTCCATGTTTTATGCACTAATACAGTCAACATACATTCATCATTAAATATGTTGCATAAGTGATGTTTTGAAACTCGGGAGCTGAGTTATGCTCGACCCCCGAATTTCAGGGCGTTACAACAAATCTTAATATAGCTCATATATATCAGGAACGCAATATAAACATCGTATTTGGCATGTGAAATTACACCCACAATAATAATAAACCATTAACCGACATTGAAAGCCTTCTAAACCATAACCTATACGAATATAGTCCGCACCTTAAACCAAAAAATGCGCACAGATCTGATTCAAAAGATAAGTCTTCGTCAACGGCGACTAGATAACCTAAGGTATGAATAGAAATGAGCTACATCAACACTTAGACTATTCTAAACTCTAAAACAGACTAGGGTTTGATTGACTTACCCAAGAATAAACTCAGAATCGTTGAAATAACGATTCAGAAGTGATGGTTTAGGGATGCAGAGTAACAAAGAAGAATCTCAAGATGATTCACCAACTTCTCTCTCACTTTCTCTCTCTTTTCCTCTCTCTCTCTCTTAGCTAGGGTTAGAAAATTCGTATGGAATTGAGATTGAGGGTTTTAAGGTTTATATATAGGCCTATAATGGATGAAAATAGCCCCAGGGCCAAGGTATACTTAGGTTATAACCAAATCAGGTCTATATTGGTCCAACGGAGCACTTCAGGTGGTCCTTTTTCCACGTGCGGTCGGACTTAAGCTCACTGACCATGGATCTAGGTCAGGCTGAGTTTTTGTACCGATCGGATTTACAGATCAGCCGTGGCGGACCAATCTCAATTCAACGGTCACCGAAACTCGATCAAATCCACAAGCATTACGACATGCCAGGGCCATCTTCCCTAATCTGAGGGTGAAATTGGGTCAGAATCCAACGGTCAGAAAGTTTAGAATCGATGCGCAAGCGACACATCTCAGATTTCATAAATTCCTATTTAATTTCTCAGCTTTCTCACACTCTTTACTCTGGACTCAAGCAAATCGACCCAGGACATCATCTAGACTTGATTTTTGAGGTGAAGGTCAAGCCCAACCAGGTGATCATAATTGTCTAAGATCATCGCTATCGGACTTTCGACGCGCTGTCCAGGTCCGATACAAAGTTTCCAAGTACTCCCGAGAGCAACTGGATTTAGCGTTAAATCCCAGATTTCAGGGTAACATAGCGCTAACGATTCTACAGGTTTTGAGTCCTGCAGATCAAATTTAAAGTGATTGATGCTAATTTCATAAGCAATCAAGTTTAGCGCTAAATAACCCACAATAAACTTCTAAAGAATTTGAGGTAGTACTTGGGTCTTTGCACGAAATTTTCCGGGTCATTACATTTTGTGGGGAGACAAAGAGAGTTGCTCCCCCTCTCTCTCTCTTGTCATGCAGAATGGCCTTTACGCCACTTTTTGTGGGGGGGAGAAGAGTAGCACGCCACCTTTTGTGGGAAGAATGTTCTAATGTATGAGTTGCACGCCACTTTTAGAGGACCTTTATCCTGATGAATGGCCTTTACGCCACTATTTATGGAGAGCAGATGGAGTTGTGCAACACCTTTGAAGGAGCTTTATGCTCTTGTCTTAAGTAGAGAAATTGTACGCCACTTCTCCCTCTCCTTTGTCCTGAAGCGAGAGAGTTGTGCCACTTCTCCCTCTCCTTTGTCCTAAAGCCAGGGAGTTCGCCGTTTGGAGTGGAGAGAATGGAGTTGCGCGCCGCTCTTTGTGGAAGTTTATCCTAATCCCAGGTCCTTTACGCCACTTCTCTCTCTCTCTCGTCCTAAAGCAAGGAGAGTCGCGCCACTTCTGTAACGCCCAGACTTTTCAGGACCCGAGTACATGTCCCGTTTCCCAAAAACCTGAGTGTTAACGTTAAAGGATGGTCAAATTCAAGTATATTTGTTTTCAATTATCAGAGTAAGCAGATGAGTGTAGAATGGACAAATCATATGCAATGGAAATTTTCATTTATGTTTAAGATGTACAAGAAGTTACCCATAATGACTTATACAAACCAATGTCCCAAACTTACAATTTTAAAGTGAAATGATATTACATGTAAACAAAGCAAATTGTAACAAATCTGGAACCGTAAAACCATGTAGCCACTCTCGACAATACAATCATGCATCTTCATAGTGGTACTTCGCTCCTCATCAGTTTAAACCTGAAATCAATTAAGCCACCTGTGCGACCTATACGGTTGTAGATTTGATGGATGAGTGGCCAACTCAGTGTGAATTCCCCTCAAGATTACACACTGCTGCATTAGGTAAGCATAGTTATAAAACAATTCATGATACAGGTCTTATTAGATGAATGGATGCGTGAATGCAAACACGCCCTCGAGATGCTCATCTATGTGGAATTTGGGCTCGTCACCCATGCAAATACGTAACCAACGCCCCGGGGTTCAACCATGCGGAATGCGATCATTGACCTAGGAAAAATATCCAGTTGGACAGAGGCTAGTTGTCAGCGAAAGCATACTAAGTGCAACGTAACGATTGTCTAGCGATAGATGCTAGTCTGTGCCATGTATGCATGATTAGCCAAACCATTATTAGTCTAGTTACAATCAGCCAGTTTTAAATAAGCTCAAGGTCACTACGGGGGCTCGTCACCAGCGTAGGCCAATAGCTCTGGCATAGGTCCCATACCACCATCTCCTGCTCATGAGACTACCATTTTAGGATGTTTAATGGAAACCCATCGACTAGTGACTAATCATATTACAATATATGAGGCTTACCATCGCATGGTTGCACAGTATAAAACATCGAACCCACATAGGGAAAATGCTAAAATAAAGCCACATAGGGCGAATATCAAAATAGGCCACATAGGGCAAATATCAAAAGCATGCGGTAAAAGACCATCCTTGAAAACCGTTTGACACAACAACCCTGGATGGTAGGCCCACATCAATGGTCAATCTAAACCACCATTCAATAACTGCTAAACCGAAGGTCCATTACAATCACAACCAGTCAGGTTACATCCCAAGTATGGGTGTACATTTATAGGTGGGGGTTTCCGCACTAATGTACCAGTTTAAGTTCCATAAACAATCCACAAACAATCCACAAGCATGAAAAATATGCAGGATGAACATTAAGCATGTAATATAGCAATTCAATTCCAACAATTAACACGTGGCTCTGAGATGGAGATATTAATTACAAATAAAAATAAAAACTATAACTTAAGCTAATGGAAAAATGGAAAGCTCAAGGGGAAGAATCATCACCTTATACTTTGAATCGCCTTCTAGTGTTACTAAGTGCTTGCGCCCTTAGAATTTATATCCTACCAAAAAACATGAATTTGTACAATTAGGTCCAAGTTCTACGCACTACCTAGGTTTAAGATCATAGCCTAGGGTTTGAGTTATCTATCTTAGGGTTTTAATGTAGAATTAGGATTTTCGTCCTAGAGTTTAGTTTAAATGCTTAGATTTTAAGATTCTAATGTTAATTGAAGTATAATCACAACATCACCATTATCCTTAATGATGTGCTTAAGATTAGTTATGCGACGTTAATAATCTTCGTGATGTAGTAAGTAGTATGATCTACTATCAATGATTGTATGTAAGATTGATAAATAAAGTACTAGTAGTTAGCAATAGTGATATTTATTTGTACTAACAACTATTAGCATGGATAACCTACTAACGGTTAGGATCATAGCTTATGTTTTAGATTACTTCGGTCTAGGCTAGATTTAGGGTTTTGAACTCTAATCTGTATGGCCATTAATGATATTGTTAATGGGAATCATTGATAAATAAAATTTATAAAATGAACTAGTTATTAATTTTAGGAATATTACAATGGCTAATATTATATCAATTTATCTAATGACGCCCACGATGAATAATGATACTTATAATTTCCAAAACAATTATTAACATTAATAATGTACTTAATATTAGTTTATGTGGCCTTGATAATCATTGTGATGAATAGAAATAGTATGCTCTAATGTCAATAATAATGTCTTGAGAATGATGAATAAAATACTAATATTTTAATGATAATAACAATATATATATATATATATATGTGTACGTATATTAATTGATATAAGTATGGACAATTACTGATGGTTAATCACATCTAACTTAAAAAAATCCTAAAATAATGTTAACAATGATAATTAAAGTAATTTAAATCTGGAGAGAAAGTATAGACTCACCCTTGTCAACTCGGTGAGTTGACTCGGTTTGAAACAGGGTTGACCCAGTTCTCTCTCTCTCTCTCTCTCTCTCTCTCTCTCTCTCTCTAGTTTCTCTTCTTTTCTTTCCTTCTCCTTCTCCTTTTCTTTCTCCCTATCTCATTCTCCTACTGGAAGTCCAGCAATGGACGTCCAACTCGCCCTGAGTTGGGATGGATTCGATAGTGAGTCGAGCCACGCTCAAAGCCACACTCTCCTTCTCATTTTCTTGTTTCCTTCCTTCTCCTTCTTTCTCTTTTCTTTCTTTCCCTTTTCCTTTCTCACTCTCTTCTCTACTCTCTTTCTCTGGCCAGTAGCAACTGGACCGAGCCCAGCCTATCCCAAACCTGAACTAAGTCAGCGACTCAGTTTGAGCTAAGACAATGTCGCACAAGGGCAGCTACTCGCCCCACTCTCGGACTCTCTTCTTCCTTTCTCTGTTTCTCCTTTCTCAAAACTAGAGGATGTCTGGTTTTTACCAGACCTGTTCGACTCGAGTGGAGATTAGGTTGGACTGAGCGAGAGTGTGGCAACGACCTGCCCGAAAGGCTGAGAAGGGATAAGTCGAGCTGTTGCCACACAGGGCTGACGTTCACCCTCTCTCTGATTCTTTTTTCTTTCTCTCTTTCTTTCTTCCTCCGTTTCCTTCTCTCTCTACTCCCTATCTCCCACTTCCTTTATCTTTTTTCTCTTTGCTACTGCTAGAAGCATCCAGCAACATTCGAACCATGCCCAAACCAATCCCCTGTTCTCTCTCCCCCTCTCTCTCTGTTTTTTTCTCTCAAATGCAGATATAACAATGGAGGGTGAGCTCCTGTTGCTCGACCCTCAGGCCTTTTAGACATTCCCTAACTCTCTCCCTCAACCCTTAGATGGGCAACGAATGACCCAATTAAACCAGCCTAAAACTGTTATGTACGCTCCCAAAAATGAAACCGGCCACTGGTTTTCCTCTAAAAACCACGATCTATGTGGCAACAATGGAGGGTCGAGATGTGCTTGAATAGAAGGCTAGGATTGAGAGGCTCCCCTTCACGTGGATCGCCTGCTAGCAACAAAAATGGAAATAAAACTTTTTCCATTTTTAGAAGTGTCGCATGCAGCTCTTTTCAGGCTCGATTTGAGTGCCTGCACGTGTGCAAGAGCACGTAAGGATGACATGGGTTTGGTCAAATGGGAGTCTTCTACTCAATGGACGGTTTGGATTGGTTGAAGGTGGTCCACCTCGATCACCATGGGTCAGATTTGGAGAGGCTGGAAGCATAACTTCTGTTCATGCATTGATTCAATTCTGTTAAAACTGTGCACAGGCCTGTGGGTTTTGCTATGCCAAACTGCTGGGTTTTGGTCGAGGCCATGCCCCAAACATGATGGATGGTTCGGATCATCCAAGAGAATGATCATGGTGGGCCATTTCCAACACACGGACGACGTCCATTTCAAATGAAAATGAGCAGGAGAGACTTTGTTTTTAGGGAAAGCGCGGGTCAGCGCTGTTTTCACTGGGCTTGCTGCCCGGTGCAATGCCCGTGCACACGCGTGATTAAAATGGGCCCCACGATCATGCTTGTAGGAAATCCACTTCGACCACCTGATTTTCAACGGCCCGATGAGGACCATCTGATCCTAGATGGGGTGGGTCCAAAGCTTTTACAGGACATACAACCTGATTTTGTGTTATTCTATTGACATTTATCAATCCACTGGTCGGATTAATTACAATCCATTGTCCAACGGCCAGAAGGGTCTTAGGACTTTGTCCAAATGGTTGGAACATTTATTTTATGAGCTTTCCCTATAAATTCATTTATTACAGCATATTTTATAGTATGAATTATTATCGTTATTATTATTTCAACTTAAACATATAGTGCCTACTTCTAAATAGAGTTGTACTCATGGTAGATCAACCCTCCCGAGTCATGTATCTAACCCTTAACTAACCTTAAGTGTTAAGTGGCACACACTACAGGGATGTCTAATTATTAATATTCGACCTCCTCACCATTCAACTGATCCAACCGTTGGATTGATTCATGTCTAGTTATCAATAAACATGGGATCTTGAAGAGTGTTTAGGTGTAGTCTAGGGGTTGATTATGAGACTAAATAATCTTATTTATGTTTTTAATGGATGGGTCATCCAACACAACACTGTAAACCTAGTGAACGGTGGGCTTTGTGACTTTAATCCCTAATTTACTCTTTGTGATTTAATTGTACTAATTAGGTGTATTTTTTATGATGAAATACAATCATGATCGAGATTCTAAAGTAAGATCTTTATTTATTTATTTAAGTACAGGGCCAATTTAATCATGTTGAGGTGGTTAAATAGACAGATCGATTTCAAATCTTACGATTGTGCAATGAGTAATCATAGTCCAAAATCAGATGGTTAAAAGGTCACTAAGGGTCCAGGGCAGATTGAACTAGACTCTTAAAGACCTTGTTATCATAGTCAAAATCAAATGGTTAAGATGGATAGCTTTAAGGCGACTGTTCATGTAAGCTAGGTTTTTCATACTGAGTTAGGTTATGCGGTAACACCGGAGTACTAGGAAGTATGGGTGTTACAACTTCTCCCTCTCCTTTGTCCTGAAGCAAGGAGAGTTGCGCCACTTCAAGAGGATTCATGTCTTAATGGATGGCTCTTGTGCCACTTCTCAAGGAGAATTTCATGTGAAAGCAATCCAAATTGGGCGCAACCACACAACTTTGTCCCGAGGAAACTCCTTTGGGCGTCATCTCTTGTGGAACTTTGTCCTGAAGAGGAACCTTGGTGCGCCACTTCTTGTGGAAACCCTGTCCTAATGCATGGCTCTTGTACCACTTTCATGGGACATTGTCCTAATGCATGGCATTTGCACCATTTCTCCCGAAAGAAACCTCTTGCATCATTTCATGTAGAGAAGGAGTTGCGCGCTCCACTTTGGAAAGAGTATTATACTCTCTCTTGTCCAGAAACAAGGCTTCGTATACCACTCCTCATCTACAAAAGGGTTATGCGCTCCACCTTTGCATGGATTGTGTGTCCACTCTTGATGAAGCTATTATGCATTTCATGGTTGTACACACCTTGGCGATGTACTCACTGTTGTGCTGAAATAATCCCACACAAATACTCCTCTCACATCATCATTTGGAAGACAGAAATTAAGAGTTTCAAGTCCGCACAACTCATCTGCCTTTGTAATGAACATCAAAGGCGTCGAAATGATGCTGAAATTGCTATTAGACTGCTTTCTTCTTTCATTCGTTGCGATGATTCATTGTACCCTATTTTCAAAATCAAGGGAAATATGAGTATGTAAATGAACTCAGACTAAATAAATACTCTGTGATATTTGTTCTCTTATTCTTTCTTTGTTATTATTGAATGAATTCCTCCAAATCAAATGAATTTCGTTTATGGTCGAAACAGACGTATGACTTCAGTAGTGGACTATCTTACTAGTAAAGGTGAGGGTTTTTCCTTTAAGCTTACCTTAATTTAAGTTGATTTGAATTATCTTATCTTTTTATCTATTCTCATGATTTTCTCTCTGTAATTGTTTAACTTATAGCCAACCATTATTTACCCTTTGAGATTATGGTCTGATGTTAAAAACGAGTGATCTTCACTATTTTTATGTGGAGCGATGGATACAAGCCTTGCCTTTGCCTTTATAACTTTTGTTAAGTTAGTCCTTGCTACTCTTCTCTTTATTGGGCTGGCCATTGCCACTTACCCTTTGTTGAGTTGGCCATTGCCATTCTCGTATTTATTGAGTTGCCCATTGTTACTCTCCTTATTATTGAGTTGGCCATTGCTACTCTCCTCTTTGTTAAGGTAGCCATTACTACTCTCTTCCTTATTTTATTAGCCTTATGCTATTTACCTTTAAGGCTTGGGCATGATTCTTGGATTCCAAAGCTCCCATGATTCAGTTTACATTCTCTTTAATGCAAGTGATGTGTTGAAGGTATCACAACTCGTGATTCAATTATTATATCATGGATGTAATGCGATCTAGGTTGAGACCCTCTTGGTCGACCCATACTTCCATGGGTTTGGGTAGTGGTGCACAAATCGATGTAAGTAATTCGCAATATGTTTTACATCACTTCCGAGATTGGATGTCGCAAATAGTTGTTCCATAAACAAATCGTGTCACATAATTCATCTGACTCATGTGTTGTACTGCCTCGAGGTGTTCACGTAAATTCACGATAGCGTTGGACATGACGACGAATCTCTGTAGTGTGAGAATTTGGGGCTTGCCGGCATTTTCTATGAATCGTATCCCACATTATAATGATCACTACGTATGATAAGCCGCACACACTTTGCTAGGCATGCATCTCATGTAGGTTGTTTGCGTATGTTGATACCCCTTGTAGTGTGGAGTACGAGATGTATCAAAAGCTTTACATTACTTTTATGAATCTCTTGAATTATTATTTATCTTAAAGGATAACCATCCCTATGAATAGGGTGTTGACCCTCTCCAACCATACATATGATGCAGGTGATGTACATATTGAAGACCTAGATGACCATCTCCTTATGGAAGATTATACTGGATGGATAAGAAGATAACTTCATGATTAAGATTTATATTTCTACTGCAAACTAGATAATGTAAGAAGCTCCAATTAATAGGCATTTGATATTTTATTGAATTCCTTTAATAATAATCACAGTTAGTTTTATTCACGTGAATGGTTACCTTCATGAATGTGAATGGATGTGATCTAAATGAATATATATATATATATATATATATATATATATATATATATATATATATATATATATATATATATATGGTGCGATTTTTAAAGCATCCAATTCATTCAATTATTAACACCCGCAATTTTCTCGGGCACGAGTATAAAATTTGGCCGTGAAAATTCGGGATGTTACAAAAACATTTGAAGCACAATCTAAACTTCTGATTGAAATATTTCTCACATGAAGCACTATTGTGATGATTGGAAGGAAATTCATCCATCCACCATGCCTAGGAGACGATAGTGAATCACGAATTTTACCAATCTTAACAATATCAAAAGAGATAAGAAGATATTCAAAGCTATCTCAACATCTATTGTAATTTGAGTCACAATAAATCATAAAAAACTGAGAATGTATCTTAATTTAAACTAGAAATCTATGAAGTTCAACATAAACATGAATCAAAGCAAGATAAACATCCCAACAAACTATAAACTTCACATCTTAGCCCTAGCTAAGAGGTTTAGTTAACCATTGACATGATTAAAACCAAATCTCTTAAACAAAAAATTAAAAAATAAATTAAGGAAGAAGGAAAAAAACTCTTGGGAGACTGCTCCACCCGTTTACTCTGCACCTTGAACCCTAATTCCTTCTTAGAACTCCTTGGAGAACCCAAATATATGGGATTCGTTCGGCCGACTTTGAAAACCTCCTCAAATTTATGCACTCTGCGTAATGCTTTTGATATCATCGAACATACTTCGAGGCCATCGAATGAAGAATCGCAGTTTGAATCGAATTTGAAAGTCATGCCCTTTCGTATTACGTAAATTGTTGATGCCATCAAGCATCCCTTCGATGCCATCAAGCATATCTTCAAGCCATCGGAAAGGTGTTTAGAATGTTCCAGCAAGTTTCTCCAATATTCTTCAAAAATTTCGATCTAAACTGAGTTTCGATCAATCGAACATGTCTTTGATGCCATCGAGAAATGCACCTAATTAGTCCAACAACCAAACTTGATTTTTATGTAAGTTCTGATGCAATCGATCAAGTCTTGATGCCATCGAACACTTACTTTGATGTCATCAAAGGGTGTTTGATGTTATCGACAGCAAAGCTTCAAATTTCTGGATTTTTACACTTTGATCTGTCGACTTTCTTCCTTCTTCACTTGGTTTCCTTAAATCTTGGAGACTTGAGATCTTAAATGTGGTCTCCTAAGATCCATCCCTTGCTCTAGTGATCTTCAAGCGTCAATTCCATGCTTTTAACACACTTTTCATTATAAGCTCTCAGATTCATTTCGCAAGACAAACATGCATAAAATATACCTATTAAGCACTATCATGTTCATAAAACCAAGATATAAACAGGGGAAAATATGCAATATTTGACACTCAACAATATGTCATTTTAATTTTAAGAAAATGAAGAATTCAACGCAAGAAATCACAATTAGTGAAAATAATCAGATGACTAATTTAAACACAATGGAGAGAACATGTTAGGATCATTGTTCACAATCCCAAGTGTAGGGTCGCGATGTAGTAATAATCTCAATGAGCCCAAGGTCGAATCCACAAGGACTGAAACTTATATGTATTCCGAAAGTAACTAGAACTAGAATTAGAACTAGAGGAAGATGTTTATCTAAATCCGAATTGATTGAGAGAGTAATTGTGAATTATTTAACTAAAACTTATAAATTCAAAGGTGGGAAACTAGGGTTTCCAAGGATCCACTTGTAGGTTCTCAGGATGCTACCTTGCTTAATTTAAGGACGAAGAGATTTGTCAGATCTCTGAACTTCCTTTGACCAAATTCTCAATGGATTAGAGGTGTGAGAACTGGAGGTGATTCCATCACAAAACCATGCCCAGGAGACAAGGCAAACAACAGGATTTACCAATCCCACAACCAATCATAAGAGAATTGAGAAGATTATGTAGGATTCCATTACCCAACCATGCCCATGAGACAATTGCAAACAACGGGATTTCCTAATTTCACAATCTCAATACATGAAAAGAATATACTCGAAGTTATCGTAGATTTATTGTAATTTGAGTAACAACGAACCATTAAAAATTGAAAGTATTTCTTATAATCAAACTACCTTGCTTGATTCAAGGATGAAGAAATTTGTCAAATCTCTGAACTTCCTTTGACCTAATTCTCAATGGATGAGAGGTGTGAGAACTGAAAGTGATTCCATCACAAAACCATGCCTAGGAGACAAGGCAAACAACAGGATTTACCAATCCCATAACTAATCATAAGAGAATTAAGAAGATTAGGTAGGACTCCATCACCCAACCATGCCCATGGGACGATGGTGAACAACGGGATTTTCTAATTTCATAATCTCGATACATGAAAAGAACATACTCAAAGCTATCGTAGATTTTTTGTAATTTGAGTCACAATAAACCATTAAAAACTGAAAGTATTTCTTATAATCAAACTAGAATCAAAGATAGTTCAACTTAAACATGAATCAAAGCAATAGAAAACATCCCATCATGCTACAAGCTTCACCTCTTAGCCCTAGCTAAGACGTTGAGCCAGCCATAGATATGATTGAACTAAAATCTCTTAAGATAAGCATAAAAACAACTAAGGAAAGGGAAGAAAAACTCTTGGCGACGGCTTCTCCACGCTTTTGCTCCACTCCATAAATCCTAGAAGATGCCTAGGAACATCATAGGGAGTCCTATTTATAGTTGTGAAACTCCAACTTTAGCACCTAGTTGGAAAACTCTAAAAATCACCTCAAATTTACACAGTTTTCCAAAATAGGCTTCACTCTGTGCAATTTCATAGAATGACCCAGAGTTTTAGAATATGCTTCTTCAGAACACTTTTAGGAATATGTTTGTTTTCAGGACAATTTCAGGATTCCTTTTCTTCACTTCAAATATTTGATTCTCTTCATTCCTCACTTGGTTTTTTTGGATCTTTAACATGTGAATTTTTCAATCTTGGCCTTCTAAGATCCATCCCTTGCCTTAGTGATTCTTGATCATCAAATCCATCCTTTTAACACTCTTTTCAATCCAAGCTCTTAGATTCACCTTGCAACACAAACGTGAGTAAAATAGAAGATTAAGCATTATCATGTTCATAAAACTAAGTAATAAATGGGGTCCAATATGCAATATTTGACCCTCGACATAATCCCCAACTAGCATTTTGCTAGTCCCGAGCAAAAAATGAATGAGTGAACTTTACTGCGCAATGTTCAAACCTTTTTCAGAAAAAAATCTTTTGTGTAATTAAGTATGAATGAGTAGACTCAATGATGAGAAAGTGATATTTTGAAAACTTAGAGTCGAATCACATAAGTAATCAATTAAATAAGTTATTTATCCATTCAGTTAGAGCATAGTTCGCATATTAAGTTTTTCAATGTGCACAGTGAAGATCAACTTACTTTCTATAAGGATATTATCATTACATCATGTTAGCCCTGCTCATCACTTTAAGATTGGTTGAAAACTCAAGTACTGATTTTGAACTTATCCCATTTTCCTTCTTTTTTCAGTTTTTGATTTTATATCAATGGTCATTTATATTCATTCAGTCTTTTCTCTTTTCTTTTAGATTTTTTTCATTCTTTTTCAAGCATTTTTCAATCTTTTCACCACACATGACCCTTTTTGTCGATCTCCTATTTTTTAACTGGTTCTTTTCATCTTTTAAGGTGGATAAAATTCTCCAGACTTAATTCTCACCATCTATCAATGATTCACATACTAACAATCAGAAATTCTAGCCTTATTCACATAAAGCAATTTGAATGTGTCTTGTGATTTAGATTAATATGATATTCAAACTTCCACTTAATCGAGTGCAAGAACTTAGGTGATAAATTACTTAGATGACTAGACTTCAGTAATTGAAAATTCAATCCCTATCTAATCATCATACTCAAAACATTCTTAAAAACATAACTTATCACTTTCTAAATAGATAAACATTGAAATTTTTTCAAAAATTTTGCAAATTTTACAAATTTTGCTCAAAACTGAGAAAACACTGATTATTTTACCTAATCTCCCACCCCAACCTAAAATATACATTGTCTTCTATGTAAAAGAAATAAGCATGATTTACAAAAGAGACAACGTAATTGAAGGAGAAGTGATGGAAAGATAGTACTTGATGAAGGAATTTTGAAGCTTTTTTCAAAGGATCTCAGCGTGAAGGTGAGTTATCACAAGAATTTAACAACTGAAAAGAAAACTGTCTTAAAACAACAGAAGCAAACTATCCTAAAACAATGGAAAGAAGTAAACCTAACTACACCTCCATGAGACTAGAAGGTCAATCTTGGTAAACAAGATCAATCAGATGTATGGACATGTCCTCTGAATTAAATTTCTCAACAAATGGCTTTAATTGATGTCCATTTGCTTTGAATTCTTTGCCATTGTTTGGATCTTTTATCTTGACGGCCCTATGAGAATAGACATTAGTAATAATGAAAGGACCGGTCCAACGAATCGGAGTTTGCACGGAAAGAGATATAACTGAGAATTATACAAGAAGACTTTCTAACCTGTTGTGAATGATTTCTGAAGAATGTGCTGGTCATGAAACACCTTCATCTTGTCCTTGTAAATTCTCGCGTTCTCGTACGCATCATTCCGGATTTCTTCAAGTTCATTCAACTAAAATTTGCATAGCGAGCCAGCATTGTCTAAATTGAAGTTCAGATTTTTAATCGCTTAGTAAGCTCTATGTTCCAACTCCACAGGCAAGTGGTAAGCCTTCCCGTACATAAGTCTAAAGGGAGACATTCCAATAGGGGTCTTTAATGTCGTACGGTAAGCCCATAAGGCATCAGTCAATTGGATTGACCAGTCTTTATAGTCAAGGTTAACCATTTTTTCAAAAATATGTTTAATTTTCCTACTGAAAATTTTGGCTTGCCCACTTGTTTGTGGGTGATATAGAGTGCTCACTTTGTGCGAGATGCCATATTTCTTCATTAAGTTCGCAAATGACTTGTTACAAAAATGTGAGCCCCCATCACTAATGATAGCTCGAGGCGTTCCAAAATGGGAAAGGATGTTCTCTTTTAAGAATTTAATAACCGTTTGATGGTTATTGTTCCGGCATGAAATCACTTCAACCCATTTAATAACATAGTATACTGTTTGCAGAATGCATAAATTTTTAAAGGATTGGGGGAATGTCCCATGAAATCGATGCCGCAGCAATCAAATGCTTCAATGATTAAAATGGGGTTCAAAGGCATCATATTTCGACGAGACAATGCTCCCAACTTCTGAAAATGCTCACAAGCTTTGCAAAACTCATGAGTGTCCCTGAACATAGTGGGCCAGTAAAAGTCACACTATAGAATCTTGGTCGTGGTCTTTATAGCAGAAAAATAACCACCACAAGCCTAAGAGTGACAGAAGGAGATGACACTTTGGTGTTCATTGTCTGGCACACATCTCCTTAATATTTGGTTTGGAAATATTTAAACAAATATAGATCATCCCAAAAGAACTTACGAACCTCGGTGAAGAATTTTTCTTATCTTGCGCAGTCCAATGTGTTAGCATAAAACCTATGGCAAGATAATTAGTAATATCAATAAACTAAGGTGAATGGGAGACTTTGAACAATTTTTTGTTAGGGAACATGTCATTTATATGTGTCGTCTCAAGGGAATCAGAGAGATCAAAGCGGGAAAGATGGTCAGCCACTACATTTTCTACTCCCTTTTTATCTTCTATTTCCAAATTAAATTCTGGGAGTAGGAGGATCCATCTAATCAGGCAGGGCTTAGCATCATTCTTCGAAAGAAGATAATTAAGTACCACATGATCTGTATAAATGATGATCTTGGATCCAATCAAGTAGGACCTAAATTTGTCTAAAGTGAACACTATGGCTAAGAGTTCCTTTTCCATAGTTGAATAGTTCACTTGGGCAGGATTTAGAGTTCTGCTTGCCTAATGAATAAGGTAGGGCTTCTTTTCTTTTCTCTAGCCTAAAACCGCCCCAAGAGCAAAGTCAGACGTGTCGCACATAAGTTCAAAAGGAAGATTCCAATCAGGTGGTTGTATGATAAGTGCAGTGGTTAACGTGCCCTGAGCTTAGTAAAAGCTTCCTGGCATTGCTTAGTCCACTCGTATGGTACATCCTTTTGAAGTAGATTACATAGAGGATAAGGGAGGTGACTAAAGTCTTTTATAAATCTCATGTAAAACCTAATGTATCCTATGAAGGCTCACACGTCTCATATATTCTTAAGTAGTGATAGGTTAGAGATAAGATCAATTTAAAGCCTTATCTATCTCAATCCCCTTGGACGAGATGATGTGTCCAAGGACAATTTCCTTACGAACCATGAAGTGACACTTCTCCCAATTCAGTACTAAGTTCTTTTCCTCACATCACTTCAACACATTTTTAAAATTTTTCAAGCATTCGTTAAAGGATGGACCAAAGACCGAGAAGTCGTTAATGAAGACCTCTAAATATTGCCCCACTATGTTAGAAAAAATACTCAACATGCATCGCTAAAAAGTGGCGGGGGCATTACATAACCCGAATGGCATCCTTCGGCAAGCAATGGTGTCGTAAGGACATGTAAATGTGGTCTTTTCCTGATCTTCAAGGGCTATCTCGATCTGATTGTAGCCCAAATAACCATCGAGGAAGAAATAGTAAGAGTGACCAGCTAGTCTTTCTAAAATTTGATTGATAAAGGGTAAAGGAAAGTGGTCCTTCCTTATGATGGTACTCAACTTCCTATAGTCAATGCACATTCTCCAACCAGTAGTGATCCTAGTTGGTACGAGTTCATTGTTGGCATTGGCTATGATCATGATTCTAGACTTCTTAAGAACCACCTGAGTTGGACTCACCCATTGACTATCGGATATAAGGTATATGATACCCACATCTAATAGTTTAAGAACTTCAGCCTTAACCACTTCCTTCATGTTTGGATTTAATCTACGTTGTGGTTGTCATGAGGTCTTTGCATTATCCTCTAGATGAATGCGGTGAGTACAAATCAAAGGGTCAATTCCCTTGAGGTCCGCAATCGACCATCCAAGGGCTCCTTTGTTCTCAATGAGAGTAGAGATGAGCATACTCTCCTGTTCTTGCTCAAGGTGGGAAGAAATCACCACCAGGTATGTCTTATCTTGACCTACATAGACATATTTCAAATTAGAGGGTAAAGGTTTTAGGTCAAGCTTTGGTGCCTTGAGTTTAGACGGTAGAAGCACTACATCAGTTTGGGGTAATTCTCCGAATTATGGTCTCCACCTGTTAACTTCAATTACCGGCACGGTATCCAGCATGGTCCCCACCTCCCTAATCATGTCATCATCAAAATCATGGGAGTGGACCAAGAACGTCTCTAGAGGGTCAGAGGATAACGTTAGAAGTGTTCTATATTCCACGAAAGAATGAATCATGTTAATATCATGAAATTTATCATCATCCTCTAACTGTTTACCTGTGTTAAAAAAGATATTCAACTCCAATGTCATATTCCTAAAAGACATACTCATGACTCCATTTTTGTAATTAATGATTGTGTTTGAGGGGGCGAGGAATGGACAACCAAGAATCATGGGAATTTGAGTGCTCATTTACTGATGGGTTGCGTATTTAGGATGATAAAATCTACCAAGTAATAGAATTTGTCAACCTAGACCAACACATCTTCAATTTCCCCTCTTGGTACACGAATTGAGAGATTAACAAGTTATAATGTGGTTAGGGTGGGTTTCAATTCACCCAAACCTAATTGTTTGTAGACCGAGTAAGGAATCAAATTTATGCTCGCTCCTAAGTAAAGAAGTGTGTGCTCAATTCGGTAGTTCTCAATTAACAAGGTATGGTTGGGCTATCGAGATTTTTGTATTTTTGTGGCACATCTTGCTTTAGGATGAAACTCACTTTTTCAGTTAAAAATATTTTCTTTTGAATATTTTATCATCTTTTGGTCATACACAAGTCTTTCAAAAATTTGACATATGAAAGTATTTCTTTAACCACATATAGTAAAGGAATATTGACCTTCACTTGTTTCAACACTTCTGGAATGTCCTGAGAGTTATAGAGAGATTTTGGTGTAATCAACCGTTGGGGGAATGGGACAATCGGCTTGACTTGAAATTTCGGTTCCAATTCTTGTAGAGTGGTGCTAAGTCTATCATCGTTGTTCTCTTCCAAGTCTATAGGCTTTTTAGCCCTAACCGGAATGGTTTTGTCAATGGTCTTCCCACTCCTAAGAGTGGTGATAGATTTACCTAGCTCCATCGGATTTGAAGAGCTTGGATCACTTATGTCATATTGCTGTTTAGGATTGGGGAGAGGTTCAGCAGGAAGCATCCCCCTTTCTATAACCGTAACACATGAATCCATCTTTTGCATAAATTTTGTAAGTTCTCGTATTGCTTGAGTAAGCTCTTGAGTTTGTGTGGAATTTTGAGTCGGTTCTTCTTGAGGTTTCCCTTGATTTGAAATTTGATTGAAGAAACTTGAGGGGTAGTGTAAGTGCTATGGTTTCTAGCTCTTATAATTGTCAAAATTTGTAATGCCAAAACATCTTGGAATCTGTCTTGTTTAGCGCTTCAATATATTCAAGATAGTACAATAACAATGGTCTTTACTTCAAGAACTTCAAATGTAAGATTACATGTTCATGCTCGTGTACAACATCAAGTGTGAATTCAATGTTTCAAGATTCATAATTCAAGCTTCAAGTCAAGACAAAGTTCATATACTTTGAACCTCAAGCTCAAGCTTTTATGCTAGTCAAATTCAAGCTTCAACAGGTCTCAAGTTTAAGCTTCTAAATATGTCAAGATCTCAAGCATCGTGAACTTTAAAGATCATCTATCAACCAAAGGAAAAGAAGTTTCAATGTTCATACATTATGTATAAGGTATGAATGACCCTAGATTGACCATAAGGTAGGTCATTTTGAATACATAATTTCAATTAGATCAATTTATAAGTGCATAGAATATTTCTCGACTAGTCTTGGACTATGTTCGACTAGCCCTAACACTGGCTCGACTGGTCCAAGAATTCCTCGACCAGTCCTAAGGTTGTTACTGATTTTCGAGAATTTTTATTAAAGCCTTAACCAGTCCTAGAGACTGCTCGACCAATCATATGAACAGTGCTTGACCAGTCCTGCAGGCTCGACTCAAAGTCTAGCAATTAATTTGAGTTCCACATGACCAGTCATGGACAGGACTCGACCAGTCATGGAGGCCACTCGACTGGTCGAGTAGGTCCTTCGACCAATCGTGGAACGGTCTAATCTTATCGTGCCTAAATTTTTAAAAGTTTGTTGGTCCTTTGACTCGTCGAACCGACCTAAGGACCAGTCGTAGACACGATTTCTACACTTATAAGTCGAGCATGAAATTCAGAGTTTGATATTCAATTTCAAGCTAAATCAATACGCCACTCTGAGAGATGGGATAACATTTTACATTGAGGTGAGCCGACATACCGGTCCATTGTGTAAGCTATGTATGCTTGCATCTCTGATTTTTCTACTAAAAATCTTACATTCATTATTGCAACTAGAGAAGGTCCAGTTGAAGTAGACCGACATCTGATCTCTGGTCTAATAGACATACTTGTTAATAATGAAGGTATTTTCATTAGCACTTTAGTAGCTAAACCATTTGAATCTGAAAAATGAATGCTTACTAGAGAATTGTGCAATATAGATATGTAATGGAGTACTAATGGAAATGTGCTTGCTTCAAAGTATTTGTTACCCAGGTATAGAGTCCTTCACAGGATATTTATTTCTAATGTTTATCCTCATTCTGGTAACAAAATCGAATTCACTATGTTCATGGTTCGGATTCTTCATGCCATTGTTTCTGGAAACAATGAATGTCTTCCTTCTTTAATATGTCATTACATCATTCAATTTCATCTTCATCCTGGACACAATGATATTCCTTTTGCTTATCTTATGACTATGTTGGCCACCCATATGTTAGTGGCTATACCTGTTGGAGAGGCTCCCATTCAACACCTAATCTTCAATAAGTCCAATATAAACAAAAGGAATCTGAGGTTGGCCGCAGGCTAAGTCAATGTGGGTGTTGGAGGAGTTGCTGCAGTGAATGAAGAAGAAGGTGATTTCCCTCCAGGTGACATTAACATAGATGATATTTTTTATGAGATCGAATCCGATTTAGTAGATGATCTTGATTATCAGCCATCAGACTTTGATGCACGGTTGCGCTCACTATAGGAGAAGGTAGAAAACATGAATGTGTCCGATAACTTGCAATTCAAATATATGCACAAGTATCTTAAGCGCCTTAACAACGGACTTCATAAACTTGATCCTACTATACCTGCTCCTTCATCGAGTTCTGATTAGCCTTTGCTTATGTTGGTTTATAATAACTTTAATGATACTTAACTTGGTTTAATTTGGTTGGTTATGCTTGCACATGACTTACATATGGATTTATTATATTGTTATCTTGCTCCATTATTCCTCATCATTCTTCTTACTATTCCTTATATATCTATTTCCACTTCTATTTATTGGTTCCTTCCTTTGTCATATTGTGACAAAAAGGGGGAGAAATTTGTCATGCTTGTGATATATGGCATGTGGATAGGTAGGGATGGATTATGGATTGTGAGGTAGCCCATCCAAGCCCATCCAATTTTATTTTTATTTTTTTGTGGTAAGGGGGAGTAAGGGGGAGTATTGTTGCTGGAATTGATGTGAATTGATTCGATTTGTTTTGATCTGTTTATAACTGGTGCATGATTCTTTAACCAGATTGTCACTGGTTTCTTTTGATAACTGGTGCATGATTCTTCGTGCGTATAATGCTTATATTATTATGAAGTGTGTTTTGTCATAAATTTGACAAAGGGAGAGATTGTAAGTGCTATGGTTTCTAGATCATATAATTGTCAAATTTTATAGTGCCAAAACATCTTGGAATTTGTGTCTTGTGTAGCGCATTGATATATTCAAGACAGTGCAATGACAATGGTCTTTACTTTAAGAACTTCAAATGCAAGATTACATGTTCATGTTCACGTACAACATCAAGTGAGAATTCAATGTTTCAGTATTCATAGTTCAAGCTTCAAGTCTAGACAAAGTTCCTATACTTTGAACCTCAAGCTCAAGCTTCTATGTTAGTCAAATTCAAGCTTCAAAAGGTCTCAAGTTCAAGCTTCTAAATATGTCAAGATCTTAATCTTTGTGAACTTCAAAGATCATCTTTCAACTAAAGGAAAAGAAGTTTCAATGTTCATACATTATGCATAAGGTATGAATGACCCTAGATTGACCATAGGGTAGGTCATTTTGAATACATAATTTAAATTGGATCATTTTGTAAGTGCATAGACTATTTCTTGACTAGTCTTGGACTATGTTCGACTAGTCCTAGCACTTGCTCAACTAGTCTAAGAATTCCTCGACCAATCCTAAGGTTGTTACTGATTTTCAGGAATTTCTGTTAAAGGCTCGACCAGTCCTGGAGACATCTCAACCGATCGTATGAACAGTGCTCGACTAATGCCCGACCAGTCCTACAGGCTCGACTCAAAGTCCAACAACTAATTTGAGTTCCACATGAGCAATCGTAGACAGGACTTGACCGGTCATGGAGGCCACTTGACCAGTCGAGCAGGTCCTTCAACTAGTCATGAAATGGTCTAATCTTATTGCGCCCAAATTTTCAAAAGTTTGTTGGTCGTCCGACCAATCGAACCGACCTCAGGACCAGTCCTAGATGTGATTTCTACACTTATAAATAGAGCACGAAATTCAGAGTTTGATATTTAATTTCAAGTTAAATCAATACGCCACTCTGAGAGATAAGTCAGTAATATTCTTAAGCTATTTTGTGCTCATTATATATTCTCTTTAATTAGCTTTCTTTGTATTTGATTTTCTATTGTGCATTCCAATTTTATTTAAAAGAGGAATTAAAGTATTCCCATTTCTTGGAATCAAAATCAAATTAAGCTAGCCCAAGGTGATTTAATTTAAAATCAATCTAGAACTTAGAACCATTTCATAAGTGAGTGTGGACATTGAACTTCTACGTTGAACTTCTACTCCGATTTGGTTCTTCCGGTTTCCATCAAAAGGAGAATATCCAGGTATTTTACAGCTTTATAAATTCTTTATTTTGGTTTCATAGAGATTGTGCCAGAAAAATCTCTTTGTTTTGGTTTGTCTAAGGTGATCTAGAAAACTCAGAGTGTGGGGTTTTTTGAATTCTGTAAGCCCACTTAAAAGACACAATTATAAGGGTTTTAGGTGAACCTTGAAAAACCTATTTTCATAATGAACGTTAATATCCACTGTGTGAGGATATTAAGAGTGGAGTAGTTGTGTGGCTGTTGTTTAACAGTTGGTGTACAAATAAGCGAACCACTATAATTCTTTGTGTTTGGTGGATGTGTGGTTTATTTTCTTTATCTTTTATATTTTAAGATTGTGGGATGTATTTGTGGATGTGAATGTTGTAATATTTTCATTTCAGCATTGTGTGGTGAATGTTGTAATAGATTATTTTTTATTTTTTTCACATCCTCTTTAATTTCAGTTTTTGATACTCACCCACGTTCTAGTAAGGTTGTCCTGCCATAAACCAATGGTTTTTTGTGTCAGGTTGTCCTTAGAACCAAGTTTGTATCAACCTCTCAATACTAGATATTTGAGATTGTTTTACATTTCTGCATTGTGGATTGTTTAAGTGTTATCTTTGTCTAATTGTTTAAATTCCACTGTTAATTTTTTAAATTTGGCATAGTCCTATTCACCCCCCCCCCCCCCCCCTCTAGGACTTATTAGCTCGGCCTTTTTGAGTGGTATCAGAGCCTAATAGGTCACTTTAATTATTATTTCTTTTGGATCAATTTTCTGAGCTAATCGATTTGAGCTTTGTAAGATGTCAAATTTTGATATCCCTTCAGTCACTAGGCCTCCACCATTTGATGACTCTAATTATGCTTATTGGAAAGCCAGGATGAGAATTTTCTTAAAATCCATGGATGAGAGCATGTGGCAAGCCTGTGGCAAGCCATAACGACTAATTGGACCCCTCCTACCACTGAAGTAATTGGTACCGACGGATCTAAAACTATGAAAGTCACACCTTATTTCTCTTAGACCACTCTTCAGAAAACTGAGAGTAGTGCTAAAGCAAAGGCTCTAAATGCAATTACTTACACACTATCACCGGATGAATTCAAAAGAACTATATCTTATGATATTGCAAAGCAAACCTTGGATATTTTAGAAATGACACACGAGGGAACAACAATTGTCAAGAAATCTACAGTCCAAATCCTTATAACCAAATTTGAGGAAATACGTATGAAAGAAAGTGAAACTTTCATGAACTTCTATATAAGATTAAATGACATTGTCAACTCTATGTGGGGTCTCGGTGATAGAGTCCTAGAAAGTAAAGTCTATGCAAAGATACTACGCTCACTACCTGAACGGTTCAATTCAAAGGTAACTGCAATCCAGGAACTTCGTGATATGGATAATATGAGGGTAGAAGAATTAGTTGGCTCATTACAGACCTATGAGTTAAACTTTAAAGCTCCTAAAGGTAAATCCATCGCCCTTAAATCTTTTTAAAAAATTTCTCAAGAAAATAGTAATTCTGATTTAGAAAATTCTGAAGATGATATGGCCCTTTTAGCTAAAAGGTTTTATAAGATTTTCAAAAGTAAAAAGAGGGTTGATTTAAAAAAAAAACCTAATGAAAAGAAAAGATCTAAATCTAAAGCCTGGAGATCTTTAAAAGATAGTTAATGTTACAACTGCCATGAATATGGGCATTTAGCAAACAAGTGTCCTAAAAAGGACAAACCGAAAATGAAATGTATGTTGGCTACTTGGGATGAATCTTCCTGCTCTGAAGCCTCTTCTGAGTCAGAAGATTCTAAAACCAAGTCGGGTAATGAAGTTAAAGCCCTTATAACTCTAACTAAGTTCACTTTTTCAGATGATGATGATTCAACTAGTAAAAAAAATCTAAATAGTGATCATGAAAATGAAGAAGATCTTCAAGATGCTTATAATGCCCTTTATAAGGAGAGTTGTAAAATTGTTGTTAAACTTAAACTTCAAAAAGAGAACTTTTTAAAACTTATAGAAAATTTTGATTCTCTTGTTTTAAAAAAATCTCACAATTTAGACTGATTTGAAAAAACTAAGGGTGACTTAAATTTCAAAACCTACCAAGTTGAAAACTTAAAAATCTGAAAACAAAAAGCTAAAACTTGAAGTCTCTTCACTTTTAAGTTTAAAGGACACATGGAAGTATGCCCAAGGTGATCCTAAGTTAAAAAAAAAACTATTATCTAGATACAGAAAATGTGGTGACTGATCTAGATTGGGCTACGACAAAAGTTTTTCTCCCAAACATAAGAATACTCCTCCTAAGTTTGTGAAAGGAGAGTCTTCAAACTCAAAAGGGAAAAGCCTAAATCAAAATTATCCTAAAAATGCTAAAACTTTTCAATCCTTAAAACCTAAAAGCAACCATATCAACTATAAAAATCAGAATCGCAATCCTTTAGCTGAGAAAATTGTTGATTTACTTAAGGAGCTGTTAAAATCTAACTCAGTGGGTCGGTCTTATAACAACTACAAAAATAAGAACAACTATACTCCTAAACCCAAGACTCCAATGAAATGAGTTCCTAAGGTTACTTGCTTGGTTGCCCACACTACTTTTAAAGGTACAAGCCATTTAAAGTGGTACCTAAACAGTGGATTCTCTGGACACATGACTGGTGACAAAGGTCTGTTCACCAATCTTAAAGACATGTTTGATGGTTCAGTCACATTCTGTGATGGTAGCAATTGCAGGATTGTTGGCCAAGGTACGGTTCAACTCTTTAACCTTCCTTTATTTGAGAATGTTTTATATGTAAAAGGGTTAAAACACAACTTATTAAGAATCTCTTAAATATGCGATAATAATCATAGCGTAAAATTTACTAACCTAGGGTGTGAAATTTTAAATAAAAAGGGTTCTGTAATATTAACTGGTCACAGAACTTTTGAAAACTGCTACATTGTAAGTGATTTTAGCTCATCTAATCTATCATGTTACATGTTCCATACCGATGAGACCGAGTTATGGCATAAACGCCTTGGACATGTACACTATCTCAACTTATATAGATTAAGCAAAAGAGAGTTCATAAGAGGCTTACCCAAAATATAGAAAATAGATAAAATATGTGGTGAATGCTAGATTGGCAAACAAACTAGGAGTACTCACAAAAAGGTTGACTCCAATGCCACATCTAAACCACTTGAACTCCTCCATATGGATCTTATTGGACCAACTAGAACGGAGAGTCGAGGTGGCAAGAAGTATATTCTGGTAATTGTTGATGACTTTACCAGATATACATGGGTAGTCTTCTTAAGGGACAAATTAGAAATTCTCGATGAAGTAAAAATGGTACTTAAACGTATCCAAATTGAAAAAGAGTCTCAAGTCTATAAGATCCGTAGAAATCATGGATCAGAATTTGAGAATAGCGGTTTTGAGAAGTTTTGAAGTGATCAGGGAATATCACATGAATTCTCTGCACCAAAACACCTTAACAAAATGGTATTGTAGAAAGAAAAAATAGAGTGCTTCAAGAAATGGCAAATGTAATGTTAAATAGTATGAAGCTCCCTAAAAATCTTTGGGCCGAAGCCATAAACATTGCATGTTATATAATTAACCGTGATTATACAAGAAAATTAAATAGTAAAATGGCTTACGAAATGTGGTTTGATAAGAAGCATACTGTCAAATACTTTCGAGTTTTTGGCAGCATGTGCTACATTTTACGTGACCAAGAAAATCTAGGTAAGTTTGACCCCAAAAGTGATGAAGGGATATTTTTAGGGTATGCTCTGAATAGTCAAGCATATCAGTTTCTTAATAAGAGGACTGGTGTTATTCAAGAGTCTATTAATGTGGTTATTGACGATCACTTGAATACACCTGTCTCATGTTCAGAAAATGATGAAGTACTTCTAATTGATAAACCAGTTTCTTCATTAAGTCGAAATAACTCTGAACTGAGGACTGTTAAAGATCATCCAACTAATCAAATTCTTGAAAACCTCCCACTGGTGTTCGCACTCGTAGACAACTTGAAGATATGTACAATTACGTGTGCTTTACATCTCAGATAGAACCAGCTAATGTAAAAAAAGCTCTTACTGACGAAAACTGGCTAGTTGTGATGCAAGAAGAGCTTAATCAATTTGTTAGAAATGATGTTTGGTACTTAGTTCCAAGACTTAAAGATAAACACATTATCAGAACTAAATGGATTTTTAAAAAGAAGTCTAATGAACTTGGTAATATCCTTATAAACAAGGCTAGGCTGGTTGTACAAGGGTACACTCAAATTGAAGGCATCGATTATGATGAGACCTTTGCCCCAGTAGCTCGTCTTGAATCAATCAAACTATTTATATCCATTGCAAGCTTTAGAAAGTTCAAAATATACCAAATGGATGTAAAGAGTGTTTTCTTAAATGGCGATTTGCATGAAGAAGTATATGTTGAACAACCAACAGGTTTTGAAGACCCTAAGAATATTGATCATGTCTACCACCTAAAAAAGGCTCTCTACGGTTTGAAACAAGCTCCTAGGGCATGGTATGAAAAGTTGACTAAGTTTTTGCTAAGTCATAATTTTCGAATGGGGAGTGTTAATAAGACTCTGTTTGTTAAGAAAGATAATGACCACATTTTAATAGTGCAAATTTATGTTGATGATATTATTTATGGATCTACCTGTGCTAACATGACTATTGAGTTTGCAGATCTTATGAAATCTAAGTTCGAAATGAGCATGGTTAGGGAATTGAATTATTTCCTAGGATTGCAAGTTAAACAGCAACATGATGGTTTCTTTATTTCTCAAACCAAATATGCTCTAAACTTAGTTAAAAAGTTCGAATTTGAGAATGGGAAAAATTTTGATACTCCAATGAGTACTACTCTGAAACTCTCAAAGGACTCTATAGGTAAGAGTGTGGATCCTAAACTATATCGCAGTATGATTGGAAGTTTGCTTTATTTAACTGCAAGTAGACCTGATATTGCATTTAGCGTAGGAATTTACACTAAATATCAATCTGACCCTAAAGAGTCACATTTAACTGTTGTTAAGCGGATTATGTGATATGTCGCGAGCTCTGTAAATCTGGGTCTCTGGTATCCACATGATACTAGTGTTCAATTAGCTGGTTACACTGATGCTGATTGGGCTGGTAACATTGATGATAGGAAATCAACTAGTGGCGGTTGTTTATATGTTGGGAACTATTTAGTTTCTTAGCAAAGTAAGAAACAAAGTTCCATGTCGCTCTCAACTACTGAGGCTGAATACATTGCAGCGGGTAATGCATGTACTCAGCTTGTATGGATGAAAAGAATGTTAAGCGATTACGAAAATGCACAAGATTATATGATTTTATATTATGATAATTCCAGTGCAAATAATATATCTAAAAATACAATCCAGCATTCACGAACAAAGCACATTAACATTAGATATCACTACATTTATGAATTAGTGGAGGAAAAGACAATTTTCTTGGAATACATACCGACCAAGACTCAACTTGTTGACGTATTCACAAAACCGCTTGACAAAAGCAGGTTTTCTAAATTAAAATTTGATCTTAGTATGTGTAATTTGAATTGATATATTACGTATTTCTGTATCATAATGTGTGTGTGTGTGTATATATATATATATATATGTTTGTTTAAATGTTTAAATTTCAAAATTTCAAGAAATTTGTATATTTTTGGCTGTGCACGACCAATCGAGTGCATAATCGACCAGTCGTGGCATGACCGATCGAGCATGTACTCGACCAGTCATGTAGCGCGAGATGGTGCTTTATTTGAGGGAAAAATCCATTTTTCTTCATTTTGGGTTTCTTCCCCAACAGGTCCTAGGTCAACCGGTCGAACCGATCTCTTAGTTCTTCAAGGTTAGTGCTTTATTTACATTTTCCTTGTAGATACAAGTTCTTATCACTCCTTTTTAATATTTGGTATGATTTATTTCTTGTTTCATAGTGGTTTTTGGGTTTTCTTCTCCAAAATCTGATCTTGAGAAAACCCACTCTACTTCTTTTACAACCACTTGGTTCCTTGATTTCCTAGTTGCAAATGGATGATAGAGGCAAAAAGAAAAGTTCTCGTGGTCCTTCTTCTTCTAGATCGACACCTATCATAGTGCACCACCTTTGATCACTCGAAGATAATCCCTCCTATGTGCGGGATATAGGGTTACGCAATGTTATAGTTGAACGACTTGTTCATGTTGAACATCTAGATTCGTTTGAAATCCTTCCTCCTCTCCAATCTGTAGGATGGGATAACATTCTACATTGGGGTGGGCCGGCATACCGATCCATTGCGTAAGCTATGTATGCATGCATATTTGATTTTTCTACTAAAAATCTTACATTTATTATTGCAACTATAGAAGGTCTAGTTGAAGTAAACCAACATTTGATCTCTAGTCTAATTGACATACCTATCAATGATGAAGGTATTCCCATTAGCACTCTAGTAGCTAAGCCATCTAAATCTGAAAAACGAATGCTTACTAGAGAATTGTGCAATATAGATGCGCAATGGAGTACTAATGGAAATGTGCTTGCTTTAAAGTTTTTGTTACCCAGATACTGAGTCTTTCACAAGATATTCATTTCTAATGTTTATTCTCGTTCTGATAATAAAACTAAAATCACTACGTTTATGGTTCGAATTCTTCATGCCATTGTTTTTGGAACCAATGTATGACTTCCTTCTTTAATCTGTCATTGCATCATTCAATTCCGTCTTCATCCTGGACATAGTGATATTCCTTTTGCTTATCTTATGACTGTGTTGGCCACCCGTATGTTAGCGGCTATGCTTATTGGAGAGGCTCCCATTCAACACCAAATCTTCAACAGCTCCAATATAAACAAAATGAATCTGAGGTTGGCCATAGGCCAAGTCAATGTGGGTGTTGGAGGAGCTGCTGCAGTGAATGAAGAAGAATGTGATTTACCTCCAGATGACATTAACATGAATGATAGTTTTTATGAGATCGAATCCAATTCAGTAGATGATCCTAATTATCAGCCATCTGACTTTGATGCGTCGTTGCGCTCACTGGAGGAGAAGGTAGAAAACATGAATGTGTCCCATGATTTGTAATTCAAATATATGCGCAAGTATCTTAGGCGCCTTAACAAGGGACTTTATAAAATTGATCCAACTATACCTGCTCCTTCATCGGGTTCTGATTAGTTTTTGCTTATGTTGGTTTGTAATAACTTTAATGATACTTAGATTTCTTTTATCTTATGAGGTTGTACTTGGCTTAACTTGGTTTAACTTGGTTGTACCTGGTTTAATTTGGTTGGTTATGCTTGCACATGACTTATATATGGATTTATTATATTGTTCTCTTGCTCCATTATTCCTCATCATTCTTCTTATTCTTCCTTATATATTTATTTCTACTTTTATTTATTGGTTCCTTCCTTTATCATATTGTGACAAAAAGGGGGAGAAATTTGTCATGCTTGTGATATATGGCATGTGGATAGGTAGGGATGGATTATGGATTGTGAGGTACCCCATCCAAGCCCATCCAATTATTTATTTTTTTGTGATATAGGGGAGTAAGTAAGGGGGAGTATTGTTGGTGGAATTGATGTGAATTGATTCGATTTGTTTTGATCTGTTTATAACTGGTGCATGATTCTTTACCAGATTGTCACTGGTTTCTTTTAATAACTGGTGCATGATTCTTCATGCGTATAATACTTATATTATTATGAAGTGTGTTTTGTCACAAATTTGACAAAGGAGGAGATTGTAAGTGCTATGGTTTCTAGCTCGTATAATTATCAAATTTTGTAGTGCCAAAACATCTTGGAATCTGTGTCTTGTGTAGTGCATCGATATATTCAAGACGGTGCAAGGACAATGGTCTTTACTTCAAGAACTTCAAATGCAAGATTACATGTTCATGTTTGAGTACAACATCAAGTATGAATTAAATGTTTCAAGATTCATAGTTCAAGCTTCAAGTCAAGACAAAATTCTTATACTTTGAACCTTAGGCTCAAGCTTCTATGTTAGTCAAATTCAAGCTTCAACAGGTCTCAAGTTCAAGCTTCTAAATATGTCAAGATCTCAAGCTTCGTGAACTTTAAAGATCATCTATCAACCGAAGGAAAAGATGTTTCAATGTTCATACATTATGTATAAGGTATGAATGACCCTAGATTGACCATAGGGTAGGTCATTTTGAATACATAATTTAAATTGGATCATTTTATAAGTGCATAGATTGATTGTCGACTAGTCTTGAACTATGTTCTACTAGTCCTAGCATTGGCTCGACCCGTCCAAGAATTTCTCGACCAGTCCTAAGGTTGTTACTGATTTTCAGGAACTTTTGTTAAAGCCTTGACCAGTCCTGGAGATTGCTTGACCGGTCATATAAACAGTGCTCGACCAGTCCTGCAGGCTCGACTCAAAGTCCAACAACTAATTTGAGTTCCACACGACCAGTCGTGGATAGGACTCAACCAGTTGTGGAGGCCACTCGACCAGTCGAGTAGGTCCTTCGACTAGTCGTGGAAATGTCTAATCTTATCGCGCCCAAATTTTTAAAAGTTTATTGGTCCTTCGACTAGTCGAACCGACCTCAGGACCAGTCGTAGATGCGATTTCTGCACTTATAAATCGAGCACGAAATTCAGAGTTTGATATTCAATTTCAAGCTAAATCAATACGCCACTCTGAGAGATAAGTAAGTGATATTCTTAAGTTATTTTGTGCTCATGATATATTCTCTTTAATTAGCTTTCTTTGTATTTGATTTTGTATTCTACATTCCAATTTTATTTGAAAGAGGAATTAAAGTATTCCCATTTCTTGGAATCAAAATCAAATCAAGCTAGCCCAAGGTGATTTAATTTAAAATCAATCTAGAACCTAGAACCATTTCATAAGTAAGTGTTGACATTGAACTTCTATGTTGAGCTTCTACTCCAATTTGGTTCTTCCGGGCTACATCAAAAGGAGAATATCCAGGTATTTTACAACTTTGTAAATTCTTTATTTTGGTTTCAAAGAGATTGTGCCAGAAAAATATCTTTATTTTGGTTTGTCTGAGGTGATCCAGAAAACTCAGAGTGTGAGGTTTTTTGAATTGTGTAAGCCCACTTGAAAGACACAATTGTGAGGGTTTTAGGTGAACCTTGAAAATTCTATTTTCATAGTGAACGCTAATATCCACTGCGTGAGGATATGAGGAGTGGAGTAGTTGTGTGGCTGTTGTTTAACAATTGGTGTACACACAAGCAAACCACTATAATTCTTTGTGTTTAGTGGATGTGTGGTTTATTTTCTTTATCTTTATATTTTAAGATTGTGGGATGTATTTGTGGATGTGAATGTTGTAATATTTTCATTTCAGCATTGTGTGGTGAATGTTATAATAGATTAGTTTCTATTTCTTTCATATCCTCTTTATTTTCAGTTTTTGATACTCACCCACGTTTTAGTAAGGTTGTCCTGCCATAAACCAATGGTTTTTTGTGTCAGGTTGTCCTTAGAACCAAGTTTGTATCAACCTCTCAATACTAGATATTTGAGGTTGTTTTACATTTCTGCATTGTGGATTGTTTAAGTGCTATCTTTATCTAATTGTTTAAATTATACTATTAATCTTTTAAATTTGGCATAGTCCTATTCATCCCCCCCTCCCCCCTAACACTTATTAGGTCGGCCTTTTCAGGTAGTAGTTTGTCCATTCACCCAACTGAAGTTTGGATGATTTCTCCAACTAGGATTATATGTATTGGAGGTAGGTCCATTGAAAGGTCTTCGGTAATTGTTCACGGCATTAGATTCCTCATTCAGCATCTCTCGAAAGGCGGGTATTGTTGGACAATTTTCAGTTATGTGAACATTGCAATCACAAATACCACAAACAGTTTCCTTAACTTATCCTTCTTTAGTTCCATGGCCTCGAATTTCCTTATGAGATTAGTCACTTTAACATTGATATCATCATCCTCTTTCAGAAGGTATATTCCTCCCCTTTCCTTTGATTGAGTGGGCCTAGAAGTGGTGCTTGATTTTGGGTAGGTGTCCCATGATTGTGCGTTTTCAGCACGTCTATCCAAGTAGTCTCACATGCCATCAACATTTTTATTCATGAATTCCCCATTGCACATTGTCTTAACCAATTGCCGCATGGAAGATGTCAGACCATCATAGAAAAAGTGTGTAATGCGCCACGTTTCAAAATCATATTGTGGGCATGAACTGACAAGATCCTTGAACTGCTCCCAACATTGGAAGAATGTTTCATCCTCCTTTTAGGAAAAGTTCATGATTGACTTCCTAAGGGAGTTCATTTTATGATGTGGAAAAAATTTCTTTATGAACTCCCTTATCATGTCATTCCATGTGCCAATAGAGTGGGGACATAGTGAATGCAACCACATCTTAGCTTTCTCTTTCAAAGAAAAGGGAAAGAGTTTCAGTCTGACCATATCCTCAGACACGTTAGGAAAATATAAAGTGGCTATACTCTGGTCAAATTCTTTCAAGTGTAGATATGGACTTTTAGATTCAAGTCCATGAAATTTTAGAAGGAGTTTGATTACCCCTGGTTTAATATCCATATGTCCCCATATTTTATGGAAAAACAATGCATGAGGGTGTGCTCACCCTCGCTGGTTGTAAATAGTCTCGCAAAGTAAGAGGCGAGGGTGCTTGATGCACCTCGTTCTCATCCTGGATTTCCTCCACCCTAGGTAAGGGTGGATTTGGAGGTTGATTGGCCAGTTGATTTGCAGCCATAACTTCTGTTAACTCTATAGATCTCTGGTGGTGTCTAATCCTTTGATGGATAGATAACCCCTCAACCAACCTCCTTTACTCAAGAGACGTTGAGTGTTTTCACGGACCTACTTGGGCATGAAACACTCTTAGCCCTCAATTTCAGAATATATCCTAAACCTAAAAAGAAAAAGGAAAATAGAAATCTAGAAATAGAAAGAGAGAGAATTAGAAAGAAGTTACCAAATTAGAAGTTCTTATATTAGGATCCTGTAAAAGAAAAAGGAAAGTGAATTAGTTTCTCAAAAAACAACCTAGTTTCTAAAAACAAAAAATGAAAGTTTCTAAAATTAAATTAGGAAAGTTTCTAAATCTAGAAATAGAAATAAAAGCTAGTTTCTTAAAACAAATTAGAAATTACCCTAATCTTATCTTATCTTATCATATCTAATCTAATCTAATCTTATCTTATCTTATCTTATCTTATCCTATCCTATCTTATCTTTTCTTTTCTTATTTTATCCTATCATATCTTATCTTATCTTATCTTATCATATCCTATCTTATCTTATCTTATCTTATCATATCCTATATTATCTTGTATTATCCTATCCTATCTTATCTTATCTAATCTTATTTAATCTTATCTAATTCCAAAATTAATCAAATCCAGAAAACACAACCATCAATCCCCGGCAACGGTGCCAAAAACTTGTCCACAACCCCAAGTGTAGGGTCACAATGTAGTAATAATCTCGGTGTGATCGAGGTCGAATCCACAGGGACTGAAACTTGTACGTATTCCGAAAGTAACTAGAACTAGAACTAGAAGAAGATGTTTATCTAAATCTGAATTGATTGAGAGAGTAACTGTGAATTATTTACCTAAAACTTATAAATTCAAAGGTGGGAAACTAGGGTTTTCAAGGATCCACTTGTAGGTTCTCAGGATGCTACCTTGCTTGATTCAAGGACGAAGAGATTTGTCAGATCTCTGAACTCCCTTTGACCTAATTCTCAATGGATGAGAGATGTGAGAATTGGAAGTGATTCCATCACAAAACCATGCCCAGGAGACAAGGCAAACAATAGGATTTACCAATCTCACAACCAATCATAAGAGAATTGAGAAGATTATGTAGGATCCCATCACCCAACTATGCCCATGGGACAATGGTGAACAACGGGAATTCCTAATTTCACAATCTCAATACATGAAAAGAACATCCTCAAAGCTATTGCAGATCTATTGTAATTTGAGTCACAACAAACCATTAAAAACTGAAAGTATTCTTATAATCAAACTACAATTAAAGATAGTTCAACTTAAACATGAATCAAAGTAATAGAAAACATCCCATCACGCTACAAACTTCACCTCTTAGCCCTATCTAAGAGGTTTAGCCAACCATAGACATGATTGAACTAGAATCTCTTAAGAAAAACATAAAAACAACTAAGGAAAGGGAAGAAAAACTCTTGGTGATGGCTTCTCTACGCTTTTGCTCCACTCCACAAACCTTAGAAGATTCCTAGGAACATCCTAGGGACTCCTATTTATATTTGTGGAACTCCAACTTTCGCACATAGTTGAAAAACTCAAAAAATCGCCTCAAATTTACGCGGTTTCCCAGAATAGGCTTCACTTTGCGCAATTTCACAGAATGACCTTTGCGCAATTTCACAGAATGACCTAGAGTTTTAGAATATGCTTCTTCAAGACATTTTCTGGAATATGTTTATTTTCAAGACAATTTCAGGATTCCGTTTCTTCACTTCAAATATTTTATTCTCTTCATTCCTCACTTAGTTTTCTTGGATCTTTAGCATGTGAATTCTTCAATCTTGGCCTTCTAAGATCCATCCCTTGCCTTAGTGATTCTTGAGCATCAAATTCATGCTTTTAGTACCCTTTCCAATCCAAGCTTTTAAATTCACCTTGCAACACAAACATGAGTAAAATAGAACATTAAACATTATCATGTTCATAAAACCAAGTAATAAATGGGGTCCAATATGCAATATTTGACCCTCAACAATTACTCACCTGAAATCTGGTGATGTGGATTCCAATATGTTACCTTAAGATCAATTGGTTAGTAATTACCTAATTACATATCTCAATTAGTTCCCTATTTGCATCTATTTAATCTTATTTGATTAATTCACTTTTGTTTAATAAATTCTCAACTCGAACAACCCACACAGAGAATTCAACTGTTAGATTCTAAATTCTCTTAGATTGCATACTTATAGTTAGTCATCTTATCATGTGTGGTCCACTCGATCAACCAAGTGCTCTGATCATCCTGTTATCTTTAGATGATTAATGATTGTCACTCATTGAACTCATAAAATTTAAAATATCAAAGTTTAGAAAAATAAAAAAATTCAGTGTATTGTCGACCGGTCGAACCAATCATGTTCAAAATTTTTTAGATGATCCAAAATTTTAACTTTTTAAGTTTCCTTATTTTTCTTATTTTAAATGATCCATTGATCATATAGGACATATGTAAGCCATCCATTGATGTCACAAAATTTCATATTGAAAATATGTCAATAGATCACTTAGATCCAAACTATTTATGTTTCCAAAAAAAAAACCTGATTCAGTGTATAATAGTTACAATGCTAACCTTTCATCCTTATGGTCCATCAAACGGTCAGATCTACATATACTCTCCGAATAACAATTTAGATCTATTCCAAAATGAGCATACACAGTGGGGATCTAATCTAATATGTTTGATCACTATTTTAGAATCTAAGGTATAAATAATTGTTATGGTTAAATCTCATTAAAAATGGCCCATCCACTGATCAGATTGATATGAAATTTAAGGCACTATTTTCTTTTGGCGCTTAGGATTAAAATGACCTATCTAGATCTATCTTAACATAGTCGGATGCAAGAAATTAAATTTATTTCTAAATTACTATTACCTATATATGAAATTACAAATTTCTCTTTGTTAAAATTTCTTTACGCGCCTATACAATGATCGTGTTGATGATCCACACCATCCGTTGCATAGATCGAGAGGAGATGAACAAAATAACAAAAAAAAAAAAGATCCAAGGGCTAGAACTTACCTAATCAAGTCCTCATAGAATCTCATCTCTCTTTCTCTCTTTTATTTTCCTTCTGCAGGAAACCTCTCTTGTATCTCTTTTTAGAGAAGGCTAGGCTTTTCTAAATAAGGGGGAGAACAATCCCACCATTATGTTCCTATGGGTGTATGGCTAAAATGAATGGTGATGTAGGATGATGGGGAGCAGCAGCTCAGGCAATACAATTGTGTAATTGTTCAGTTTTTAGAATACAATTCTGTAAAATTGTGTAATGATGTGTACACACAATTTAGTTTACTATTCCAAGTATTCTAAGTGTTTTATCACGTAATTGACAAAGGGGGAGATTGAAAGTGCCCTTGTTTGTCAATTAATGTGAAGGTTCAGTCAGTTAGTTCAATGAGCCTCATATGAAAGAACTACAAGATGCATACTCAACAAAGTGGATGGATAAAGATCTTCAAAGGTAAATTAAACCTCACATTCTATGACCAAAAAACCTCAGGTAGATAATCCCCATTAAAAACACTCTAATCTATTAAAAAATCAACAAGGAAAATATGTTTTATAGATTATGTAATAGAAAACTAAGTTGGAAAATTATATGAAAATATTGTTAAGTTTTCTACCTTCTTCGATGTCATCGAGTATTGTTTGATGACATCGAAGAAGGTAGAAAACTTAACAGTATTTTCATATAATTTTTCATCTTATTTTTCTATTACCTAATCTATAAGTCATATTTTCCTTGTTGATTTTTTAATAGATTAGAGTGTTTCTTAATGGGGATTATCTACCCGAGGTGTTTTGGTCATGGGATATGAGGTTTAATTTACCTTTGAAGATCTTGATCCATCCACTTTGTTGAGTCTGCATCTTGTAGTTCTTTTATATGGGGCTCACTGAACTGACTGACTCAACCTTCACATTAATTGACAAATAATGGCACTTTCAAAGATAAGATAATCACATCCTCCCTTATCCAGAATTTGAAATCTTTATGGCATTTGACAAAAAAGTTATTATTACTACTCTGGGAATCAATCTTCCAACCTCACCCGCAATCAAGAGTCACAATGGTAAGAGTAGATCCCTCAACCTCTCTCTCAACTAAGAGCGTCTCTAACAACTCAACTATTAACTTGTTTTTATTTCTTAATTAAAAATAAAATATTTAACTATTTCTTTTAGTGTAAGTGCACTAAAATTCAGGGTCATTCCAACAGCCTTTCCGGTAACGTGTCCAATTCGTACAATTCCTCTCTAGACAATCATCGTGGTCTAGTACGCTCCAAATGGCACTGCCCCGCTCCCAGGCACGCAGTCCAAGTAAATATAAGAGACTTCACTATCTTCCTGGCCAATAGTCTGCCAATACCTATCCGGCATGTCAATTGCAGACCCATTTACAAGCTAGTCAGACTCAGCCTAGCATTGCCCCTACCCTCCGGTGGGTAAGGCCACAGCCCCTTCCAACCAACCACCGCACAGTGGGAGATGTGGCCTAATGGTATTCGGTACTCGTGCACTCATACATCTACTCGGTCTTAACGTTGGAGCATCCTCTTGGTACCATAAGGGTTTAGGGACTTTCACCTAGGGACATCTATGGCATCTCATGTAGAACCAAAACATTTTCGATGTCCAATCCTACCATCCATGATATGCCTGTGGAGGCCTCAGCCTTGATGTCGTTAGGGCGAACAAAAATTATATCACACAAATGTAAGATGCATGAGTCATATAATCCAGTCATGCATCAGTCTTGCGCATACCACGTGCTCATGTTGGGCAACTCCATCTCTCAGGTAGTCCTAAAAACAACCAGCCCAATGGCATATGTTATGGTCAATCACTCCTCATAATAAGCATGCAAATGATGCATATGGGCATGAATCATGGTGTATGCCATACATGATTATCAAACATAATAATGATCATTTTTACACAATCACAATGGGCCTCACACATCACAATGGGCCTCATCCAGTCACAATGGGCCTCATCCAGTCACAACGGACCTCGCACAATAGGCCTTATACAATCACAATGGGCCTCATACCATCACAACATAATGGTCCTCACACATCGCAATGGGCCTTATACAATCACAATAGGCCTCATACAATCACAATGGGCCTACATATCATAATGGGCCTACTCATCACAACGGGCCTACATATCACATTGGGCCTACTTATTACAACGGGCCTACATATCACAATGGGCCTACTCATCATAATGGGCCTACACATCACAATGGGCCTACTCATCATAACGGGCCTACATATCAAGGTTTGAGTAGTACTATAGGGTATGGTGGAAAGCATTATTCTCAATGAAGGCCCAAGAAGAGAAAATTGAAATGAGCTTAACAATGGGGCCTAGGGAGTTTGCAACATGGACATTTAATCATCATTGCTTCTAAGGTATGGCCCGCCTTAGATTCTAACTTATGATGGGGAATGGGCTTAGCACTGGGCCCTAGGGAGTTTGCAATGTGAACATTTAACCACCATTACCTCCTAGAATGCGGCCCACTATAAAGACTATCTCACAATGGGACCGATGGCCCTTAACTAGCAAGAAAAATGGATAGGCATCATAAACATTATCATATACATCATAGTGGAATCAACATAACAATTGGGCCTCACCACATAGGCCTCAAATACAATGCAATGGGACTCACCACATAGGCCTCATCACCAGGGCCTCATATATATCACAATGGGCCTCACCACATAGGCCTTATATACATCACAATGGCCTCATTACATAAGCCTCATCACCAGGGCCTCATATATATCACAGTAGGCCACATTCCATGGTCCTCACATATATCTCATTGGGCCACATCCCATGGGTTTCATATACATCACATTGGGCCACATCCCATGGGCTTCACATACATCACATTGGGCCACATCTCATGGGCTTCACATACATCACATTGGGCCTCATACAAGGGTCTCATGTACATTACCATGGGCCTCATACAAGGGTCTCATAAAATAGCCCATGGCCCATACAATAGCTAAAAAATAAATGGGCATCATCCACAATATTCCACACATCATGTTGGGCCTCAATCAATGGCCTAAAGCCTAAATACATCAAAATGGACTACACGAGGGGGCAACCCATGGCCCAAAAACATCATGGCCAAAGAGAACATCCTACTCATGCATTATGTTGGGCCTCATGGGTAACCCATATGCCTCAATTAAATGGTCAAGGTATAACCAACACCCACCAATGTGGGCTTTACAAATCAGTCCAAAACTAGACAAGTTGGATGGGTGGCAAAGAGTCAATCACATACATCATATTGGGGTTACAATCAGCCCACAAGGCCTAGCACAATGGATGGGCAATTAAAGTGCCCTAGTATGTCAATTAACGTGAGCGTTGAGTCAGCTAGACAAAGGAGCCCAATAGTAAGATTGATAAAGCATCTGCCTCAACTGGATATGTGCACGAACATACCATAGCTAAATCTTAGCCTCACATCCCATGTCCCAAAACACTAGGTAATTAAAACCCTTAAAAATTGGAAAGAACATCTTAAGTTTTTGGTTAGAAAACTTTTTCAAAACTTCAGGAAAATCTTTAAGTTTTCTACCTTTGTCGATTTATCGATACATGGTTCGATAAAATCAACCCTTGTTATCGATGTCCTCGAAGCTCACTCGATATTATCGAATTGAGGACATAAGTCATCCAGCAACCACAAAGATCTCTGGATGGAATTATCGATGTATCGTTATACAGTTCGATATCATCGAAAGTTGAATCTCGAGTCCATAGAAGTAGACTCGATAAAATCAACATCAAGTCTATTGTGTCCAAAGTTCCACTAAGGTAAATCATGTAATCTTTGATATATTGAAGAGCTCCTCGATATCCTTGGAATTCAAATCTCGATGATAACGGAAGCCCCTCGGTGATATCGGTCTAGGACACAAATCTATCTAGAAAGTTTTTCAAGTTGTTTTTTTCTCAGATCAAGGGTCATTCGATAAAATTGATATTCAAATATCGATCATATCGAGGCATGGTTGATGTCATCGAATGTGGACACAATCTGTCTAGCAATCTTATAGGAAAATTTCTGGAAATTATCAATAAAATGACACTTCCCTCGTTATCATTGATATTCAAATTTTGATGATATCGAGTGATGCTCGATCATATCATTTACCTAAAATTCTCAAAGGTAAGTCTCTCACATTTTCAAATGTCGAGGTATCGAACCTTGTGTCGATGAAATTGGAGTTCGAAATCCGAAGACATAGACGCACGTTCGATTTCCTCAACTAGCTGGCAAAAGGTTTCAAAAGCATTTGACATTTGAGTTCGTGTCATCATGCGGCCAGTCGGTGCTATCAAGAGTATACGCTTGATGTTATCGACCCTGCTCGATGATATTGAACTCTGTCAAAAATGTGACCATTTTATATCCATTGGAACCTTTTACCTATTTAATGAGAGCTTACCCTTGGCTGTTGGATAGAGAAAATAGAGAGTTCTTTTGAGTGTTTAACCTTACATCATATACCCTAAGCCTTTTCTCTCATGGAAGTTCATCCTCCAATCTACCCTCATCATTTACATTCAATAGATTGGATTGGGAAATGAACTTCCACATTTAAGGATCCCGCAACTACCACCTTAATGGTAAATCATTAAGTTGGGATGCCTTGAATGCATAGATGATTGGAATCACTCTATCTCATTTATAGGAAAATATTTAATAGAGTAGGATTCCATCATAACCTTGACCCAACCCATCGCCATGTATTGGTACATCTTCTGAGTTGCGGATTAAGGAAGCTAAAGATTCTTCATCATCAAAGGAGGAGATCTTCATCAACGTACTAAACTGGGCTCATCTACTTATTTGTAAGTCATTAAAGTCCAGAGGACCCTTGTGATCATTCCTTCTTAGGATTGGGTCTAAGGTGTTTCTCACCGCTTGCAAGTCTTCATAAGAGGCCTCCGGCGGGAGTGTACATGGGGGTGCTTTATGTTGACCCTTGCTCTATGGAGAGCATAAACTGGTTAGAGGTAAACCTGTTTAAAATCTCCAGTTAGAGGTGAACCTATTGTGAAACCTCTGTTAGGTTCCTTGTGTGGATCCTTGGCCAGTGGGGCCTAAAAGTCGGGTGCTATGTGTTAACCCTTGCTCATGGGAGCATAAATTGTGTCGTGTAGGCACGTTGTGTTAGCCTAAGTGTAGGTTGTACTAGTTAGAAGTGAACTTGATTTAAAACCTTCGGTTTGAGGTGAACCTATTGTGAAACCTCCTTTAGTGAGATCCGGTACACTCAAGGGTTGAGTGCGTCCACCAGAAGTGGAGTAGACAAGTAGTCGAACCACTATAAAAATGACCGTGTTTGTGAATGTTATTGCCTTCCATTACTTATGTGATTTCCTTAAATACTTTCATACTTGATTATCTGAGATCACACCTCACACACAGTCACATCCATCATAAACTAATTTGCATATTGTTTATCTCTCAAATAGTTTTATGATTGGATCCTCTACCGGGCTTAGAAGCCAGTAGAGTTACTCTATAGTAATCCTAATGCATGTTTACATTTAGGATTAGAGTGATAGGATTTTAAATTGTCATACAATACTAAAATGTCCTATTCACCCCCCTCTAGGACATATTGGCATATTCCTACTTCAACTAAAGCGGTCATTACCACAATTTGAATTGGTATCAGAGCGGGTCTCTCTTTAAGGCTTCACCGCCTAGAGAGTGATCTTAACTGAAGTTGGTAATATGGCCAAAGGAGAGGGCTCATCAGTCACTAGACCTCCAGTATTTGATGGATCAAATTAAGCATACTGGAAGGCTAGAATGCATTACTTTCTGAGATCTTTTGATCATGATGTTTGGGATATAGTTGAAAGGGGATATGCGCCACCAACTGAACAAGTAGTACTTGAAAATGGCACAGCTATCACCAAACCAAAATCCAAAGAAATGTGGACAGCATTTGATAAAGAAAAACAAACATCTGAAGCTAAAGCTATGAATGCTATCTACTGTGTTGTGTCCTAAGACATTCTCAATTAAATCAATATGTGTGGGACAGCCAAAGAAGCATGGGATTTGTTGGAAACAACCCATAAAGGAACAAGCACTATTAAAAGATTCAAACTGCAACTCCTAACATCACAGTTTAAAATTCTCATAATGGAAAAGCATGAGACCTTCATGGAGTTTTTCACAAAACTGAATATCATTTGCAACTCCATGGGTGGATTAGGTGAGAAAGTTTCGGTCCTAAAACATCTGTAGAAAAATACTGAGATCATTATCAGAATGATTCAATCTTAAAGTAACAACCATTGAGGAGTGTAGAAACATAGATGAAATAAAAGTAGAAGAACTAGTAGGTTCCCTACAAACATTTGAACTACACTGCAAACAAACCCCTAAATTCAAAACTACTGTCCTCAAAACTTTAAAGAATACAACAAATGAGGACATTCAAAGTGAAAGAGAAAAGGAAGATGAAGAAGTGGCTTTGTTGGCTCAACGGTTCAGAAAATCCTTTTAGAAAAATTATGGCTGTCCATTTAAAGGATGACAGATGAACAACAAATATTTCACAGGTAAATCTGGTAAAAAGTACAAGGAACCACAATGTTATACCTATCAAAAGTTTGGACATCTGTCTACTGAATGCCCAAATCAAAAAACTAAGGAAAAGGCAATGGCAGCCACATGGGATGATATGGAAGAGTCAAACTCAGAATCTAGCGACTCAGTGAGTGATGAAAACCAGAAATCTATAAAAATTCTTATGGTCTCCATTGCCTCAACCATTCCCATGGAACTCGAGAATGTTAAAGAACTGCAATCCAATGAATCATTTCTATCGGATAATGAGGAAGCTGAGAAGGAAGAAGAAGAACAAGATAAATTACAGGATGCTTACAATCAACTCTAGATTCATAGCTCAACATCCTTAAAAGACTTGGAATATTTGAAAACAAAAAGGAATTGCTGCAAAAAGATCTGGATAAAACCTTAGAAATTAATACACATCTAATTAATGATTTACAGCAATATCATTCAGATAATGATAAACTAGAAAGAATCAACATCTTCCTTAAATCCGAGTCTGAAAAACTAAACAAACATGTTGAGCTATTAAAAGATAAAAACATGCCCCTTGAAAATGAAAACCACATACTCCTGTTTGATTTAGAAGAATCTAAAAAACTTGCTAAGATAAACTATAAATTTTCCCAGAGTGGTAAGAAATTAGAAAAACTCTTTGGTATGGGAAGACCCAAAAAGGATAAGAGTGGATTAGGGTATGATAAATTCAAAACAAAAACTGGAAATGCAGCACCAATGACTGAAAAATCTACTGCTTCAAGAAGTGAAACAAGAGTCACTCCTGTTTGTCATTTATGTGGTGATTCTGGTCATTATAAGTTTGAATGCATGTCACCTAGGAGGACTTAACATAATTCTGGTCAAAATCATACCGGTAAATATAGATCGACCAGAGGAACAATACAAAATGTCAAGAGTCTACCAAGGAATATGAATAGAAGAAATACACATCTATCACCACCTAGAATGACTAACAGAATGAAGGAGTTATTAAATCAAGTGACTGAATTAAACAAGAAAACAAATGAATATGGAAACATGATTCAGTTGCCTAACTTGATTAAAGAAACTACCACAGTTAAAAATCCTGTCACAAAATGTGTAGTAAAAGAAAAGAAAAATTGTCTTATTACTCACTCAAAACATATAACAGGCAATGACACTAAGTGGTATCTGGATAGCGGATGCTCAAGAGATGTCACAGGTGACAAATCCCTTCTTTCAAATTACTCAGATCCTAATGATGGAATAGTCACTTACGGTGATGGAAGCACATCTAAGGTAATTGGATAGGGAATTATCAAAGGAATAAATTTACTCAAAAATGAGAATGCCTTTTGCATAAAAGGATTAATGCATAATCTTCTGAGCATTTCTCAAATATGTGACAATGAGCATGTGCTTTCATTCAACAAACAGGAATGCGAAATCCTTATCCTATCAGGAAAATCAGTAATGAAGGGTTATCGTACAAATAAACACTGTTATGTCATTAAAGGTGAAAGAAGAACTGATTCATATGCCTAGAAATATTGAGCAGAGAAAAACTAGTCCAGGTCATGCATCTAGATCTGGATAGCTGCTGAAAAGATGCAATTTTGCTGAACTCCTAATGATATATCTCAGGTTTCTCACCTTAATATTTTTATATATAAACATCTTGATGTTTATAATTTTGATTTGTATAAAGCGTGTACAAAATTTTACTATGTATACTGTTTGATTCAAAGATATACTATACATGAAGGTTTGTCGAAGTTCTGAAAAATGAAAAATTCTCACCTTCAATATGTCTGTCGATAAGTCATGAAGACTATCGATTCTATCAACCAAGAATCAATATCATCGACGCCTCTTTGGAATGGGAAAAGTCACATGATCGAGAATGTTATCGAAGACATCCTCGATATCATCGGATGAGGTCCATCGATATCATCGAAAAAGTTTTTCGATGACATCGAAGTGTGCCACCCGATAAAAAGGCGCTCGACTGGGAAAAACTCATTTCACTATCTTGCTCAATTTTTTTGGGATTTTCTTCTGTGGCTTTCATCGTTTGTCTACCTTAGGCCATCCAATGAGTCTTAAATTAGTTAATCTCTAACACATTCTCTTGACCCCTCAAAGTATACTTCATTGTGTTAAGGTCTTTCTAATTGAAAATCTCGAGTTGGTTCTCAAGATCCTCAAATTTGTTTTCATTTCCTTCTGAGTTGTTCTAATGAGTAAGGAGAAAGGAAAGTCTCTTGCCATCGTTGAGTCATCTCGACCTATTAGAAAGAAATTTGTGGCTTCTAGAGAAAGAGGAAGGGCACAGTCTCAACAGTCCTTGGCACGCCCACAAAGTTCCTCTACCCGTCAGTCATCTCGTGGAGAAGCCCTGGCTTAAGCACCAGCACCGCCACATACTGCTGTGGGTCCTCCTCCACACATACTTGAAAAATACTCAAGGAGGCGCTTGGTGTATGAGCATAGGGTTGACAGAGAATACATAAAATTCTACAATATAGAAGCTCTGTTAAAAGTAATCGACCGGCTGCCACTTCTTGATTTTGGGGGAGCATGTCATGTTGAGCAGACCTATCGCTTCTTTGCATACTATCACTCTCCAACACTAGAACCACCATCCTTTACTATCATAGTTGGAGATGATAGTGTTGAGATTACCGTAGAATCCATCACTAGCATTCTTGATTTAACTTTGTCTCAAGTTAGATTGTTTGATCTTGATCTTGAAAATCCTATCACTCGGTCTACCATTACAAAATTTCTGTGTCAGGGTCGAGATATCCCATGGTATCAAGGGAATGCCTTAAAAGAAAAGTATATTCACCCTCGATACTACATCTTGCATGGGATATTCTGCTTATCCTCGTGGACCCAATTGCGCTGATCTCACCAGGTTCATGACCATGATCATATAATGTGTCGCCACTGGAGTCAACTTTGTCTGCCTACCTCGATCCTTCACCAATTAGCAAGTGTTATCCACCAGTCCAGAGCAGTATATTTACCCTTTCCTCACGTCATTCATGTAATCCATGATACAATTGGTATCCCTCAAACAAATGATCCTGCGCGTCCTCTCCAATACTTTAAAAAGGTCAATATATGAAAATTAGACCTTAAATTTCATGACTATGTGGAAGAGGATTCTAAGGAGGCTATTCATGAAGGTGGAGAAATAGGAGAAGGCACAACACCAACTGGGTGCAGATCTTGTGGAGAAATAGCATGCTCCAGATCCAAGTGGTTCAGGTTCAACCCAACGTGTCAAGTTTCACCAAGATAGGGTTAGTGCTATGCAGCAGGGTTTAGCTCGGATAGAAGACAAGCTAGGGGGACATGATGCGAGGCTTTCGACATTGGAGAGAATGATGTCTAGCGTACAACAGTCAGTGCAGCAATTGATCGATCTGATTACATGCCGACGAGATGATACAGCTGCATCTTCATCAGCCCCTCCACCGTAGCATCAATGCTTTTCATGCCATCTCATACATCAGATACTCAGCTCAACGTATGGGCATAAATATCTTTTTGATTGTCATACGTTCCTATGTGTGTATGAGACGACTATCTAACTGACAGGTTTAACAGTTTTTTTTTTAGCTTATGAATATCCTCTAGGTGAGGCAGATACTTGTTCTTGGGTGCCCATGGCTGGGCTTGATTTTTGTTTGTTTATGATGGATGTCACTCTGCTGCCAACCTTGGGCAATATATATTTTTTGGATATTTTTTATTATGGCTGGTCATAATTCTCACATATTTACTGCCTTGTTTATATTTTGAGATCCCCTGTTTTATCTGGTTCATATCGCCTAATGGCATGTGATGCTTGCTTTTTATCTTCATAGTATCTACTTATTTCACTACTCTACCTGATCTCCTATGCATACATGGTTTCTATCTTAAGATGTTTCTTTTACATCTATCTGTTATGCTTATGCTCCTTGAATTTTGGTTCTCCCATATTCTCTAACTTCAGTCAATATCACGTGTTATGTTATCCTTTACCAATGACTGGCAAAAAGGGGGAGAACAAATCCACCTCGAAGAAAAATTGTGTGTATCTGTTTGTAGATGGTGGTGCAGGTGTTAGGGGGAGCAGCTGCAAGATGACAGGGAGAGATTAATGTTAGAGGGAGCAGCTACTGATGAGTGTGTGTGCATATGCAACCTAGATAACTTTATAAATTTGTGTAAAGTTCATGTAAACACAATTTAGGGTGTTTGTCTACAAGGTGTTCTAGGTTGTTTTGGTGTTTTGTCACATAATTGACAAAGGGGGAGATTGAAAGTGCCCTAGTTTGTCAATTAGCGTGAGCGTTGAGTCAGCTAGACAAAGGATCCCCATAGGAAGATTGATCAAGCGTCTGCCTCAACTAAATGTATGCCCGAACATGCCACAGGTTAATCTTAACCTTACATCCTATGTCCCAAAACAGTAGGTAATTAAAACCCTTTAAAATTGGAAAGAACATCTTAGGTTTTCGGTTAGAAAACTTTTTCAAAACTTTAGGAAAATCTTTAAGTTTTCTACTTTTATTGATTTATCAATATATGGTTCAATAAAATCGACCCATGTTATCGATGTCCTCGAAGCTAACTCAATTTTATCGAATTGAGGACATAAGTCGTCCAGCAACCACAAAGATCTCTGGATGGAATTATCGATGTATCATTATACAGTTCGATATCATCGAAAGTTGAATCTCGAGTCCATCGAAGTAGCCTCGATAAAATCGACATCAAGTCTATTGTGTCCAAAGTTCTGCTAAGGAAAATTATGTAATCTTCGATATATCGAAGAGCTCCTCGATATCCTCGGAATTCAAATCTCGATGACATCGGAAGCCCTTCGATGATATTGGTTTGGGACATAAATCTATCCAGCAAGTTTTTCAGGTTATTTTTTCTCATATCGAGGGTCACTCGATAAAATTGATATTCAAATATCGATCATATCGAGGCATGGTCGATGTCATCGAATGTGGACACAATCTGTCCAGCAAGCTTATAGGAAAATTTCTTGAAATTATCGATGAATTGACACTTCCCTCGATATCATCGATATTCAAATTTCGATAATATCGAGTGATGCTCGATCATATCATTTACCTGAAATTCTTCAAAGGCAAGTCTCTCACATTTTCAAATATCGAGGTATCGAACCTCGTGTCGATGAAATCGGAGTTCGAAATCCGATGACATCGACGCACGTTCGATTTTCTTGACCATCTGGCAAAAGGTTTCAAAAGCATTTGACATTTGAGTTCGTGTCATCGAGCGTATACGCTTGATAATATTGACCCTGCTCGATGATATCGAACTATGTAAAAAATGTGACCATTTTATATCCATTGGACCTTTTACCTATTTAATGAGAGCTTACCCTTGGCTGTTGGATAGAGAAAATAGAGAGTGTTTTGAGTGTTTAACCTTACATCATATACCCTAAGCCTTTTCTCTCATGGAAGTTCATCCTCCAATCTACCCTCATCATTTACATTCAATAGATTGGATTGGGAAATGAACTTCCGCATTCAAGGATCCTACAGCTACCACCTTAATGGTAAATCATTAAGTTGGGATGCCTTGAATGCATAGATGATTGGAATCACTCTATCTCATTTATAGGAAAACATTTAATAGAGTAGGATTCCATCATAACCTTGACCCAACCCGTCGCCATGTATTGGTACATCTTCTGAGTTGCGGATTAAGGAAGATGAAGATTCTTCATCATCAAAGGAGGAGATCTTCATCAACGCACTAAATGGGGCTCATCTACTTATCTGTAAGTCATCAGAGTCCAGAGGACCCTTGTGATCATTCCTTCTTAGGATTGGGTCTAAGGTGTTTCTCACCCCTTGCAAGTCCTTAAAGGAGGCCTCCGGTGGGAGTGTACGTGGGGGTGCCTTGTATTAACCCTTGCTCTGTGGAGAGCATAAAATGGTTAGAGGTGAACCTATTGTGAAACCTCCATTAGGTTCCTTATGTGGATCCTTGGCCAGTGGGGCCTAAAAGTCGGGTGTTATGTGTTGACCCTTACTCATGGGAACATAAACTGTGTCGTGCAGACACATTGTGTCAGCTTAAGTGTGGGTTGTACTGGTTAGAGGTGAACTTGATTTAAAACCTCCGGTTTGAGGTGAACCTGTTGTGAAACCTCCTTTAGTGAGATCCAGTACACTCAAGGGTTAAGTGCGTCCACCAAAAGTGGAGTAGACAAGTAGTCGAACCACTATAAAAATGACTGTGTTTGTGATTGCTATTGCCTTCCATTACTTATGTGATTTTCTTAAATACTTTCATACTTAATTATCTGAGATCACACCTCACACACATAGTCACATCCATTATAAACTGATTTGCATACTATTTATCTCTCAAATAGTTTTATGATTGGATCCTCTACCAAGCTTAGAAGCCAGTAGAGTTACTCTATAGTAATCCTAATGCATGCTTACATTTAGGATTAAAGTGATAGGATTTTAAATTGTCATAAAATACTAAAAAGTCCTATTCACCCCCCTCTAAGACATATTGGCATATTCCTACTTCAACTAAAGTGGTATTACCACAATTTCAGGCAGCACTAGCATGCGTAGAGACACTAAGGCTAGACGTTCAGCCCATCTGGGCCTGCTGCTGGACTACAAGTCCAGCAGCATCCCAACCAATCTGGGCATCCATGGGGCTTGGACGACTGGCACAAATTATGCACATGGTGGGCTCCAACTCTAGATGTCCCACTAGGGGGTGGGCCACACAATGGAGGACAGCTGGATAAAACACATCATCAAGGTGGGCAAGAAAGAAGGGGGTGAACAGTCAGCCCTCTATGGTCCAGTAAAATTGATGGACAGCATGGATATAATCACATATACAACATGGTGGGCCTGCGGCCTTGCACGATGTGGATAAAATACATCATGATGGGACTATAAGATGGGCCCCATCAAATGGATAGTGTGTATGTAACTTACACCTCACGGTGGGCCTGCTGGATGTCCAGCCCATGGACGGCCTAGTGGAAATACACATCATTGTGGGCCTGCTGGACATCTAACCCATAGATGGCCTGAATGAAACAGATACACTAGTGGTTTTACACATCATAATGGCCTCTCATACATTACGTTGGGCCTCATCAAATAGGCCACATATACATCATATTGGGCCTCACACAAGGGGCCATGGGCTAGGCACAAGGATGGATAGTGAGTGCATCAATACAACATGGTGGGCCTAATGGGGCAGCCCTTATAGTCTAGAAAATGAGTGGGCAGCATGCACAATATACGCATCAAGGTGGGCCTCACAAGTCAGCCCAAAGTTCAGAAAAATAGATGGACAGTGTGCCTACATTGCATACATCTAGGTGGGCCTATTGCACCACAAAATGGGCGTAATGGGGTAGCCCATAATCCAGGAAAAATGGATGGGCAGCCTGGATATACAATGCATTCATCAGGGTGGGCCGCTGCCCTAGATGGTGGGAATATACAACACACATATCATGGTGGCCTTGCGTCCCACGGACGGTGTGGATATACATCATGGTAGGATCCACGTCTAAAGATGGACGGTGCGAGTACAACACATGCATCATGGTGGAGTCCCACCATCTAGCAAGATGGATAGTGTGAATACAACACATACTTCGAGGTGGGCCCCACCCTCACACGTGCAGCACGTGTGGGGTGGGCCATGTCCAGCAAACAGATAGATGGTTGGATATAACACATACCTCATGATCAGACCCCGGAACTTGCTGACGTCAGTACAACAGCTATATAGCATGTGGGACCCACTATCCATGTGGCTAGATGGTGTGAATTTCACACGCACATCATGGTGGGCCAGGGACGGACAGCGTGGGTGAACAGATTCATCATGGTGGTTTCCCACTGTCCCATGTGGATGGCTAGATATACAATACATATCTCAAGGTGGGCCCCACCCTCACATGTGTAGCACATGTGGGGTGGGTCCCACACCTAGAAAATGAATGGACGATATGTATATAACAAATACATTTAAGGCAAGTTCCCACCGTCGAGCAGCTGGATGGTGTGGATAAGACCCATTCATCATGGTTGTGCCCCACCGTGGATAGTATGGATGAAACATATACATCAGAGGTGGTTCCACATGTGTGGGACCCACCAACTTTGAAATAAGCTAATGTTTATGATTTCTCTTCGTCTAGGCGTGCTTGACGGTACTGGCAGTGTTGGACCATCCAGCCCATCACTGAACGTTAGCAAGGTGGGCCCAATATATGGAGGGCTAGGATAAAATACATGCATCATGGTGAGGTCCATGTAGGTGAGCCACCACTAGATCAAGCTGATCTTTATATTTCCCATCGAAAAGCCCTGCATGATCGACTGGTCATGCAGACCTATATCGGGCAGTAGGTGGTCCACTTGCTGGAGTGCAAGGTGGGCCGGTCGATGGTCCCATTGGATGGATAGCAAGGGTAAAATACATACATCAGGTGGCCTATAAATCAAGGGAGAAAGTGAGAGAGAGAAACACCCACCTATGATATTGGACTTCTTCTTCCACCAATGGGTTCCAATGCTCCAAGGTAACAAGATTCAATGGTTGAGATGAAGTTTGGAGGTTTGGATTGGGGGTACTAGAGAGAGGGAGTTGCTGGATCTTTTTGGAGAAGGGTGGGACGTCCATGGCTCTTACTAATGGAGAATGAAGAAGGAAAGAGAGAGTGAGAGAGATAAGAGAGAGAGGTGTAGCTTCCTAGGCAATGATGACGGGTGTAAGATAATAATTAGTTTTGTAAGAGGTGTGACTCACGGGGAAGAGAAAGGTAATCATGGGCTAGGGGCTAGGGTGGCTAGAGCTAGGATGACTTAGGCATCATGATTGCTTGCTAGAAAATCTAATTGGACACCTCGGATCCTGCTACATGCGATCAACGGCCAGGATAATACGCGAGCTGGATCTCACAATCTAAGCGTCACATTGACGCACGAGACGTGGCATGGGAACCACGATGATGATGTAGTCACAATGGCATAGGTCTTGGGTCAAGCCAACTCGGGCTCACAGGACGCAACTCAGGGTCTCTCGCAAACGATATTTACCGGTTGCGGGTCACCGAAATTCGACCAGAAGGACTGCAAGATCTTAAGGAATGACGGGGTACTTGGACATAGGCCTGACAACGTCAGTGGATGGTTTTAAGTTCCATGGTATTGGTATATCCTGTGATAAATTCTGATGGTCTGTTTGGTTAGGTTGGAATATCCTAAGATTACGATTGTGAAGGTGTTTGGATGTGGCATGGGATTGAAGTAATCCATGGGGGGGGGGGGGGGGGAATCTTCGCCTGTCTGGATATTTGGATCAAAATCTTGGGATTGATATTCCAAATCAAATTCCATCCTACTTGTGGTACGCTGGACACAGTCCTCTCATAGAAAAAGGGTCTCGAGTAGACCACACCAACTGCAAATCGCGATATCCACGCCGTCCAATATAACTGATGCAAGGAGGACTTGACGTCTTCAAAAAAATGAATGTAGTCCAGATATCCAGTGGACCACACCATTATCATTATGGGGCATTAAAATCACATACATGTGTAGTAGGTCCAAAAATCAAGTGGCACACCAAATGAAGACTGCAGTATCCATACCATCCAATATGACTAACAGACAGGGCGTTATCCTAAGAATGAGTGTGGTCCAGATATCCAGTGGACCACACCAAATGATTCAGGTGCATTAAAATCACTTTCACGTGTAGTAGGTCCACATATCAAGTGGACCACACCAAATGACAGTGCTTGGTGATAAAATCACAGTCAAGGTGAAGTAGACCTAGATATATAGGTGACCACACCAAATGATACCCATGTGATCAAATCAACCACCATAAAGAAACAATTCAAAATAAGTATTCTTCAATCGGGTACACAACCACTAATACCTAGAATTTAAAAATAATAAACAACGCAAAGAAACGAACCCGGATGGCAATCAGAAGTGCACATAATCTCTCTCTAAAAGACAGGGCAGGTTCATCAGTTGACGTGGCCCTAAAAACCATGGCCCAGGTCATCTGTTGGATATATGAAGCTGATGAATGATGGATGTCAACCTCATTACAACATGCGGCAACATATCCCGCATGAGATCCTAGTCTAAGTCCCGACTGTGCACTGGTATTACCAAAGTGACTGTCCTAACATGCAACAGCTTCCTTCCAATTCTTGAAAGCTTGATGTTTGCTTCCACTGTATCCCTCGACTTCCAATCTAGCATCATCCCATGATAGATATATGCTCGGCCAACGCCCCACCAGTACAAAATAATACTTTTCTTTAGCCATCTGCATTGACATGTCCATTATCGGAATATATACTAATGTATTTGAATAGAAACGCATTTAAAAATTATGAGGCATATCCAATCGACAAAAAAAAGTAGTGTTTGTGATCAAATATATTGAAAAAGTTGTGAGTACCTACCCTTTCTCTGGTCCAAGTGTGTGGTCATATCTGTCTTAATGTGCATACAACAAGCATGTGATTTCATCTATTAAAGATATTACATAACCAAAAGTATTCATTGCCACATCATTCACTTTGGTATACACTGCATACCAAATATACCAATCCAAAAAAAAAAAACTTGTGTAAGTGTAAAAATGTTATTACATGTCCACAAAGAAATAGATCAAAAGAAACAGGGACCAATCCCTGTCAAACGGACCCAACACCTACATCCCCGAACTTATCGCAGAGTTTTTCTTCAACCACTCGATGCGGCGCTTAGGTTGAAGACTTACAAGAATGATGTCAGCTTCTCGTCCCTACTCAACAGCTGACCAACTTCGATAAACTCTGAGTTGGTCAACCCTTGCACCTCTTCGAGGACATAAAGTACTTTGCTAGTACGATTCACCTCTTTGCCTAGGTCAAAATCACGCATAGCCACTGCAATAGTCTTAAGAGAGATGTCGAGTACATCAAGGGATGAGGAGGCTGAATAAATTTCTTTGATGTGGTCCCACTGCGGCTACCATTAGAATCGAAAGTACAAGGAGTGCTGCAAGACACGCGATTTTCCATCGAAGGACTGTCCAATGAAAGTTGATTGGTCTCTGTCGAGTCTACTACATTATCCTCTGAGAGGTCAATGGTATTGTCAAGATCATCTTCGAGGTCCCTCCAGGCCTCATTGAGATCTCATTGAATCCGAGAGGATGATGTAGTCATACTCCTACTTCCTTGCACATAACTTCCCATGGCCTGATCGGATCCGACGATAACCGCAAGGTCATCTATTCTATCGATTCTTTTACCGCGGAGTCTTTTAGCATGCAGGTGAGACTGTAACCGTAAAAGACAACTATAAGTAGGCAAAAATTAGATATTATTTAAGGGTCATTAAAGCATGTAGAATGGGTGAAATTGTTTTGTAAACTCTACTTTTATAAATCTTACCCTAAGGTATTCTTCCCAAACTTCATAAGGAGCCATAACCACCATTCACTCATTATCCCATCTTAACCCACTGGCCGCCAGCATTTCCTTTACGGCATTATATTCTCTCTTGTAATACCTCAGCCGGTTCTGCACGTTCTGCCAATTCACAACTATGTCTGTATGCATTGTCACCTCTTCAGCAGCTTCTTGGTACGTTTCCCGCTTGAAACCATATTAGCTTTACGTCCCAAAGCAACCTGTTCGAGTAACATGTCAAATAGCACTTGATCCATAGCTCTAGTCCATTTGATTTTTGCCACTCAAGACAGAGGCTCGGCGAGGGATTTCATTGTCTTTCCCCGTGGAGAACATCGAGTTAGAACCATTGGTGTTTTGACTAGTAATTGCATTGATGTCAATGTATCATTAGACCAGAAGTCTTCCATTCCACCTACGCATGCAATACGTGTCAAGTATAGATGAAGTTTATTTAATGTCAAACCACGAGGTTAGAATTTACATGACGATAGCAAGAAGGAACAAAAATTGGACATAAGTATTTGGAATTATATTTCAAAATTTTGAAAGACCATAATTTCATTGACATGTACTTAATATTATAAGCAATTAAATAGTGTCCAGTTTGTATGAAAGATTGCATAAAAGAACTAAAAAAAATTTGACTATTTTACTCCTACTATTCTGATGTGCATTTTCCCACATTCGAGTTGTAATATCATCGTGCACTCGAATCCAAGCTTCCTTCTCTCACTGAGTAACTCGCAGCAACCATTACCTCTTATCATTCGTTGATACCTTATGTAGTGTTGGGTTACTCTCCACATCAGCCATAGATATACTAGCGTCATGTAGATCTTGATGAGACTCATGTCTAGTTCGTATGAAATTATGTAACACACAGCAGGCTATCACAATTTTCACTTGTGTGTGGAATTCATACTGCATGGTCGTCTTCAATATGGGAAATTTGCCTTTCATAACACCAAAACAATGCTCGATTGCATTGTACAGTTGTGCATGTCAGTAATTAAATAGCTCCTTCATGTTCGCAGGTGCTCTCGTGGTTCGATACTCCTGTAAGTAGTATCGAAATGGAGCCATAAAATCGGGTAAATAAGCGTATCCAGCGTCGACAATATAATATTTTTCTACATATTTGAATGAATGTTCCATTCAATGAACAATCGAACATAAGTTAAGTATTAATCATATGGGTAATCTTTGAACAGATAACTCGTACGATGTGGGACAAGTAAGAGATCATCTGATTGAGTCAAAGCGTAGTGTAGCACCCTCGCATCCGAAGCAGAACCCTCCCAAATGGCTAATACATATAAAAAATTCATATCAAATGAACATGCCTCAAGTACATTTTGAGAGAGGACTCGTTTCTGATTGCGGAAGCTTGCATGATCCGGTGCTTAGACATGAGCAGGTATGTGTGTCCTGTCAATTACACCAACACAATCCCAAATGCATTTCATCAAATTTTGTTTAGGGACGGACTTATTAATAGAGGTTTGTGAATAACAATATATATATACATTGGTTATCAATCAAAATGATACCTGAAAGTATGCAGGCCAATTTATACTTGTTTGGATCTCAGAGGGTGTTTTCGATCTTGGTTGTTTAACGAACTTAGGGTACAATGATATAATGACATCTAGTACATGATGAAAGTGGCAGCTAATAGTTTCACTTGATCGAATAAATATGTGTCCTATTACCTGATTCCGAACATTATGCCCCACAGTGTGTAGGAAAATAACTAGTTGTTCTTCAAGGCTGACATTATGAGTATCGCGCAGATGTGTCCTCTCATGTAATTTAGTACATAGTTCAAAGAACGCTTCTCAATTCATCTTGAGTTGAGTGATACAATCCCTGTCACTAGCCCAAATGATAGAGTTGATGAACCTTGCTTGCTCATCATCCCCGCGACGTGCCAGTTATTTGAACATGTATATGTGACAGTATGGCACATTATGAATGGTTCACATCACAACTATATTTATTTTCATACAATGTTTGAACACAAGTATATTTTCACACTTGTATGTAATAACGTGAAGAACATGAAAAATTCACATATAAAAAAATCGACAAAAAACATAAATGTGGTAATTGTAAGTGATATAGTGTTCAATTCCTCTTTGTCTCGTTACTCAATAGAGCAATCACATTTGTAATGAATGTTGGAAGACATATACACATTGAGTGTATATCTAAATAAGTTTTACGATTTTACGGTAGAGATGATTACATATAAGATGTCAATATCCATATTATTAAATCACAATCAAATAAAATAAACTTCATGTAGATATATAGCGATTTTTTTTCTATGAGATTTGAATTCTAGCATTTACCGGCATGTAACAGTCTCCTCACTATTACATGATTCACATCTGTTTGCTGACAGTTACATACACGAAAATTCAGATTGTTGGGTCACCACCCAATCCGACTCAAGACTTAATAGTTAGGCTCTACAAACATTCAATTCAACTCAGAGACTCATTATAGATATACTCAACCTGAGTTATTCTAGGTAATTTTGCCACCACCCAATCTGAAATGTTTGAATAACTAAATTAGCCTTGTCAGGTAAGTGATAATGAAGAATCAAAATATAAAGAATTCAATCCTTAACGGAATATTAGATTTTCCAGAATACATACCCATAAATCCGTTGAATGTGGCCTGTGCATCTTCTAAGTTGCTGGATCTTTCATGCAACAATTATCTTGTAAGTTAGCAATGCATTTTGTGTGTGATACGAATGAAGACTATGTGTGGGAATATAGAAATCCAGTAATACTGTATTCACCTTATCATGACATTTGGATCCTGCCAAGCCAATTCTTTGGGTCAAAAACATCTATCATCTAACCATAATTCAGTTTGCTCCAAACAGTTATTTTGCTGAGGTGATATTTGGAATATGAAGAACATAGATTCAAACAGTTTTAATCTAAAGAAGCTATAGTTGGATTTAGATTATTTATGCTAGAAGATGCCATTGAGGAACCTTTGGTCTTAAGTAAGAAATAGAGATTTGAAACTGTATGTTTTTAAGGAAGAATAAAATCACCTAGACTGAACTTGATGATTACATCAACTAATCTCAATAGAACAACAGAAATGTAAATTGAATATGCCAAGTACATCACATAATCAGGGAAATGACACAGTTACATTGAAGCAGCGAAATGACACAATTACATTGAAATAGTAATTCTTTTGCTGAATTTGTATTCTTACAGAAAATGCATGAAGCAACAAAATTTTACAAGATTTGATAAAATTGAAAGAGAATTTTCATTTAAAGATGCCGAGTACATCACAGATATAGATAAATTTCAATTGAAGATGCTTATAACATTGAGGTCAGTTGCATTTAAATTATGTCATAGTTGGCCCCTACTTGGATTGGTAAAATTAGGGAAATGATACAATTACATTGAGAAAGGGAAAACACACCTTGAGTTACATTGAAACTATGATTGAAATGACACAGTTACTAGGATTAGTCATATGTAAGATGCAGAAAATCAATGAAGCAGTTACATTTAAAATCACAACCGACACATTGAAGTTGAAACCGTAATCTTCAACTGAAATTGTGAGTTTATAGAAATTCCACGACAACATAATATTTTACAGAAAATGCTTGAATTAGAAAATACATGAAGTAGCAAATGACACAGTTACATAGTAACAGTGAAGATGCAATAAGCAGGGGATGCATGAAGCAGGAAATTAATTCACCCAATATTTCATCAATTTGCCATCAATATATACGCAGATCTCATAATTTATGTACATCAAATCACCTTATATTATAACCCATCATCAACAAAATCTAGTTACAGTCTAATCATTCCCCTATACCTCAATTGGTAAAAAAAACATTGAGTGCCTGACTTGATAATCCTATTGAGATTTGAACTGATTGGGTGCTTCAGGCCAAATGATGCTAATACCATCTCATCCCAACTATTCCATATGGAGGAAGTAGAATATAAATGAAGCAACAAATGAAGCAACTACATTGAAAACTTGAAATGACACACTTTACTTGAAAGAAGCAGAATATGAATGGAGCAACATAATATTTTACAGCTTGAAGCAAAAAATGCATGTTGCTGCAAATGACAATGTACAGCATAGAAACAGGGAATTTTCATAGCAAAGATGCTTATTGCTTTAGAGGCCAGTGCATGTAAATAATGGCACATTACATTGAAATAGTGAAATGACATAGTTAGATTGGAACAGGGAAATGAAACAGATCAATTTCAATTGAAGAAGGTAACTGCTTTAGAGGCCAGATTTAGAGCAATCCATGGGAAATGACACAGTTACATTGAAACAGGGTGAAGGACAACAATCACATAAAAATTCAAATTACATATAGGTTTAAAGGCCGGTGCATGTAAGCCATCCATTTTCCCTTTGTAATCTCATGATTCCCATACATAGAAAATGCAAATCCAACACTACGGGTCATGATCCACAATCATAATAACAAACATTCAAATAACTTTCACCAGTTCATGTTAGGATAAAAGGACCCATCATTCAATCTCTAGCATTTTTCAATGTTGATCAATCAATTCCCACTATTAGTTACAGTCTGACCCACTTTACTAGAGATCCACAAGGTTTTCACATTTAAAACAACCACATGAACTTACAAGATAGATTTACTTATCCTACATAGATTCCAATCAACAGGGATTTGACAAAATTCACATCCCCTATAACCCACCTTGTGAAGGCTAAATCCACACAAACAGTTCACCATAATTCTTACAAGCCAATCATAAAATCAGAAACCATCATACTTGGCAACACAAGAACATACAATCAGCCAGAAAGCATGACTTAAACCATGCATATCCTCTTTGCTAACACTGAGGTGATATTCAAAACTCATTGAAACATTCCAAGATAGGTAAAATCGATCAACGAATCTGAACCCTATTTAAAACTATGATTTCAATTTATTTTTAAAAGAAGTAGAAAGGCAGTACCTGGTCCCAATATAAGATTAGTTATAGAACTTCGACCACCTTAATCAGATATCTCTGACATCCAAATCATGAAAACAATAGGTTATTGTCGAGTCAGTCCTATTTGTCCTAAAATTGTTTGGTCTCAAAGGGCATAGATGGTCCATCAATCACATGGTTGTAGATATAGAGATGGGCCACATAGTAGAATCTCATCTCCATATCCTATCACCTACAACTTGTTGCAGCTAAAGTGAGCCAACAACGGCTCATCTTTTTTGTCAACTTGCACTTGTGGCGGACTTGTAGCCTGATGGATTCACTACTAAATACATCAAGCCATGCCCGCTCATGAAGTGGGACACACCAATGGCAGCCAACCCTGAGACAATGTCGTCTAAGGTGTTTTAACATGACAAACAGTCGTAGATGATCAGGCCTTCCCCTCTCACTTCCCAAATAGAGATTCCTGAGACATGTATTTGGAGGTTCTAAAATCTCATACCCTTATTGCTTAGGATTCAAATGGCATGAGGCATGAATCTGAGAAACTCAAACTACATATAATCCGGTGGCCATTTTAAGACCCGATAAAAATTTTAGAAAATGGGAAAACCCCTGATTTTGTGGGAAAAAACCATAAACCCACGAACATGCCGGAGTAACGTTACCAAACGCGAGGAAGGAGACTTACCTCTCCTGTGTATATCTCGCAACTATCAATGATGAAAACTTTTCCACCCAATCAGGTCCGAGGCCACCCATCCAACCTAAATAACCCCTCTTTTGGCGCTAAAGAAATCATTCCCCGCCATCTCGTCCTGCCATAGCAGCTGAAACCTCCCATCCCGCGATCCGTATGATGGATAAAGGAGGACAGTGGGATGGGCTCAATGAGGGTGAATGACTCGGCGACGAATCCAAGGAGGGATTATCTGAAATCACCAACCCATCTAATGCGGTTTACTATCCACCGCTGTCCAAACAGGCTACAAATAAGGTTAAGAGGGATTTTACAATACTATTCCTCCTAATCCTCCCAAATTCTCTAGGCCAAACACGCCCTAATTGTTTTTAGATATCATCAGTAGGCCATATGTCCAATAGATTAATAGTCCAGTGATACACATGTTACACATGCACCTCTTGGAAGGATTTTAGATGTAATCCAAGCTTTCACCTTGGATTTCAAAACCCCTCTTTGAGGGGTTTTGAAACCCCTAGTTACTTGATGGTGCCAAATATACCAGGGGATTTGAAATCCTCTCAAATCCCTACAAATCCATGGTGTTAAATGACCCTAAGTGGGTAAGCTTTAATAAAAATTTCAAAAAAAATTGCAATATGACGAGAATACAGCTGAAGTGTAGATTATTAGTAACTATCAATTATCTTCTTGGTTTCTTGGTTTCTTTTATTAATCTTTAAAGTATATTCCATATATTTTCTATCACAATAATAGCTTTAAAATGTTTCTCACATGCAATGCATGCGCATTATACATTTAATTTGTAGAAGCAAAAATAATACCACCGTCACCACCACCACTAACAACAACATCATCATCAACATTATTATTATTATGAGAAGAGAGAAAAATATAGAAAAATTGGCTAAATTTTCCAAGGAGGGGAAAATGAAGGGAATGAACACCAAGGTAAGAGTTTGTTACTCACAATGGGAGAACAACGAGAGAAAAGTGGATAAATTATAAGCTATTTATTTACTTGGATTAATTTAAGCCATCAATTTATAAGCACATAAATTTCCAAAGTTACTTAGATACTATTGGGGAAAAATCTACAAGTCCATAAGTCAGCTTATGGAATGGACCAACTCTGCTGGGACAGCACAGGCCATGGAAACCCAAGCCTGATAAGGCCTCTACGTCCAGAAACATAGAAACCTTCAAAGAGGTCGACGCAACTGTAAGGACACTGAAAGAGCTTACATACAAGCTCACATAGGTGGCTGAAATACCGACCTAATTTATAGGTCAACTAAAGGATGGTTATGGATTGCTTATAAATCAGCTACGTGTCAATTACGAATCGACCATAGCTCGATCATAGTTTGACCATAAATCAGCCATAGATCGACCATAGATCGGTCATAGACCAGCCATAGCATGATCATAGATCGACGATACTCTGGACAAGGTCAAAACTCTTCAACGCCCAGTTGAAGGGAACACGGACCTTCCAGCTTGACTAACGATCGAAAATGGTGAATGCATATCTGTCGATCAAGTCAGTATCATTCATTCTCAACTCAGCATCCACCTTGGAATTCAACCTAAAGCTGAACTACAGATTCAAAGAATCCTCCTAAGTCTCGTAGATCTCTTCTAAGATCCCTAGAAGATAATATGAAATCCCGACAATCGTAGGAACCTACAATCTCGGGAAGATCCTGGATCATAGCAAATCTCCAAGATATCAGGAAAGAATCCCCGTACTACAGGATCCTCTCTCCTATAAATGTATAGACATCTCCCACTATTCAAGGTACATTCACAAAAACCCTAATACTCGACTGGTCTCTTTTCTGGAGATCCTATCCCACTTCAAAGACCTCAAGCCTGACTTAGGCATTAGAGAGTCCCCTGTGTAAGCCAGGGCCTCCTTTGTCTCTCACCTTCGCGTGTACAGGTTCAGGAAGGTACGCTACGGAGGGTCTGCTAAAAAACTGCATCATCTATTTGGCGTCGTCTGTGGGAATGACGTATTTAAGTCGTTCCAGTTCTACCAGTGAACGTCTCGAATTTAGTAATGTCCAAGGGAAGGAAGAAAGCATAATCCCCAGTCGTAGCCATTCCAACCACAACTGTACCTACGCCCACTTGGGCCCCGTAATCCATTGAGCGTCCTGAACAATAGGAGAGCCACCGGGGCTCTCCACAGCTTCAAGCCACCTTGGGTTCAAGTCAGCATGGTCAGTAAAGACACGAGAGGAATGGTTGTTGAGATGCTCTCAAAAGGGAGGTTGGAGATATCAGGGCCGATCTAGGCTATTTAAAGCAAATGATGGAAAATATGTAACCCCAACATGTTCATGAGCCCAATCAGTGGGAAGGATAGTCGAGCTTTGTTCGACCATGCACTAATCTTCCTCGACCCTCTGTCGCGCAGGCTGCCTTGCAACCGAGCCTACAACATGCTCCTACTGAACCTATTCCATCCCATGCTTCAGGGACTATTCCATTGCCTGCCTCCATCCTGCGACATGAAATAGATCAGAAGAGGCGCAGTAGAGCCCTAGTCAAAGCCACTGCCGACAACGAGGAACTTTGTAGGACCGAGTTGCAAAGCCTGTAGTGACAGATCTTAGACATGAGGCAGACCTACCGAGGCAATACGGGCACGATTGTTGGATAGGTTTCAACTACCCCAAATCACATCCTACATGGGGAATACTAACCCGACGGAGCACATGGAGTCTTTCCGAACCTATATGGAATTTCTCAATGCTTCCGATGCAATCATGTGCCGAGCCTTCTCGCTAACTCCAGCCGACGCTGCTCGACTCTGGTTCAAATAGTTAAAACCAAGGTCTCTCAGCTCATTCTCCAAACTCAGTGAGGCCTTCATCACGAATTTTATCAGAGGGAAAAAGTGTCTCAAAGCACTGGCCCACCTTCAATCTGGAAGCATTATAGGTTCGAAAACACTCAGATGAGACTGCACTGAATGCCATCATGATGGGGCTAAGAGACAAGTCGTTCCTCTTTTCACTGGACAAGAATTCTCCTACTACATTGGCAAGTTTCTTAACTAATTGTAAAAGTACGCTAATGCTGAGGAGTCCCAGATCTTGTGAGATGCTGCCAAAGAAAAAACCCCCCGACCAGAGAGCAAACGAAGAAAGAGCCTGATCCGACCAACACAAGCAAAAAGTGAAAGGATGATCGTTATCGGGACGACCGTAAGTCGAACAAACGACCTGATTAAGTTCACTACTTACACCCCACTTAATAAATCCCAAGAGCAGGTCCTGATGGAGATAAGAGATGAGCGTTTCGTTCAATGGCCAAACAAGTTATAAGGTAATCCCGATCGAAGAAGTAAGAACAAATATTGCTATTTTCATCGAAATCATAGGCATAACACGAGCGACTGTTATAACCTCAAAAAGGAAATTGAAAGGCTCATCCGGGAGGGTCACCTCGGTGAATATGTAGATCAGAGAGGAAGTCGGATTATAATTGCCGAGGAACAACCGATCGACACCCAGCCAACTGGGGAGATTCGCATGATTGTTGGGGACCACAATGGCAGAGACGATTCGATCAATGCCCGAAAGATACATGCGAGAAGCATTAGTCACCCCGAGGAGGAAATTATGGTCCTTACCCAACCCTTGAAAGAGAGAAAGCTAGAAAGTATAATGTAACCTTCATCGACGAAGACACCCAAGGTGTTCACCACCCTCACGATGATGCGTTGGTGATTTCTATGACCATAGCTAATCGAAAGGTCTTTCAGATTTTCGTCGATACAGGGTCATCCGCGGACGTTTTTTTCCTCCAAGCCATCGATAAGATGGGCATTGGTCGAGCTTCACTCCAACCCATGAAGACTCCCCTAATCAGATTTTCAGGGCGACAGGTTATGCCCAAAGGAGCTATTTAGCTCCCTCTCTCGGTCAGAGATGACCGAAGTCAGACCACCGTAATGGTCAGCTTCCTCATAGTCGACCAAACATCTATCTACAATGTCATCCTTGGCCGACCATCACTATACCTCCTTACGGCAGCGATATCAACCTACCACCTCGCCATGAAGTTTCCATCCAAGCATGGTGTGGAAATTGTCAAGGGTGACTAACAAGATGCTCGATAATGCTACACAATGACACTGAGGGCTCTGCATAAAATGATGATGATCAAATCCTTAGATCCAGGAGAGGAATCTCAGAAACGAGGCCTATTTTGACCAGAAACGAAAAGCATTTGATTTAGGGAATTATCTTACTTAATAGTAACAAAAAGAGAAAATTGAGAGAATAGTCATCAAAATTATTCATTCTGAATTCAACACATCCTTTTGATCTTTTGATTCTAGGATAAGTTTTTTTTATGACAAAACGTACAAGTGCTGAAATAGATTCAAATATAAATTTCGGCAGCATTCCAACTCATATCATTCATGTCTCCATAAGAGATGAGTTATGCGGATCTTCTTTGCACTTCTTCCTTCATTAATGTCACGCCCTAAACTCAGAAACTAGGCTCACAAAATTCTCGATCGCCGAATCCGGCGCCGACAGCCTCCGTAGTACCCCATTCTCGACTTCCAGCAACCATATGCCAGATTCCGATCCTAGGATCCTACAAAGAGGATTTTCAATGTACATTTATCTTGTAAGAAGCATAACCATAAGTTTACCCAAATCATAAAGACAACATCATCATCACATATCCACTAATATAAACAATTGAATACAGTACTGAAAGGGAAATACATATGTCAAAAACACAAAGCTCCAGAAGACAGCTGCACACTCCAAGCTCAACACTGCTGTGACCTAACGTCACCTGCATGTATCTACCATGTATAAGCTTATAGAAAGCTTAGAGGGTGGTGTAAGTGTGTGCGCAACGTAAGTGTCAAGTATACAATATCAAAGAAATGCGAAAACATGTTGGTAAGTCCATAAATACCATTAGCCTTATCCAAGCTATGCGATGCAAAATATAATAAGTTAATATCATATACTAAGGAAACAATGTAGATCAGTTATGCAATGTGAAGTCATAGTAAGCCAAATATCATATACTGAGAATGTAACACAATATGCAAATCCTGACGGTCCACAAATACCGTCAACCTCATCTAGGCTATATAAATGCAGAAATATAGTAACCCGAAATGTCATATGCCACAGATGTAATGCAATATGCAGTGTGAATGAAATGGCCAAGCTAAAGTGTGAAGTCAAGATGATAGTACGTAGTATTGCAGGCTACGGGGCCCATCACCAGGCACTTCTATCTAAACTAGTCTCATACCTAAATTTGGATAGATAGATTTAATGTGGTAAACTCCTAATCTCAGGTTAGTCGCGTGCCCTAACCGAAATCCTGGTCATTACGAAGGTACACATAAAATTAGTTGCGCACCACTAGCCTGAGTAGATAGTGAATGAATGAATGAATGAGTATGCAACTCCTGCTCAATAAGTCCACATATCAATACTGTACATCTCTAGGATCATCACTGGGTTCTAGTAACTCTACACGCGATCGCTGCCCACTGGACGCGTAACCATGCAAGTGGAAGAGACCTCACTATCTGACTGGCTAGTAGTCAACCAATATCTACCTGACACGTCGATAGCAGACCCATTTATGAGTTGGTCAAATTTAGCCTAGTTATGCCGCCTACCCTCGGGCTGATAAGGCCACACCCCCTTCCAACCGACCACGACACAGTGGGAGACACGGCCTACTAGTATTCGGCACTCAAGCTCTCATGTATCTACTCGGTCTAGACGCTGGAGCATTTTCTGGCCATGAAGGTTTAGGGACTTTCACGCAGGGACATCTATGGCACCCCATGTAGAAAAGGATTTTTGGTGTCCCATCTGGCCATCCACGATATGCCTGTGAAGGCCATGGCCCTAATGTCATGAAGGCGTATAGTAGCCATATCTCGAAATGCGAGATGCATGAGTCACACAGTCCAATCATGCATCAATCCTGTGCATATCATGCGCTCATGTGGGATGACTCCACCTATCAGGGAGTCTCATAAACAACCTGTCATGCGGCATATGCAATAGTCATCCACATCTCATAACAAACATGCAGATGATGCATATGGGCATGTATCATGATGCTATGTTGTCACATACTCATAATCGGTATCGATAACTGGCATCGATAATCAGCATCAACAATTAGCCTCAATAACCGACCTAACAAAGGGCCTAAGGGAAGGTCACAATGTGGACATTTAACTAACATTGCTCCCAAGGAGTGGTCTTCATAGGACCAAACATATATTGGGCCCATAGTCTCACACAAGGGCCTTATACACAACATAATGGGCCACATACAATCTTAACGGGCCTCATACAATCATAATGGGCCTTACCATATGGGCCTCACATATCACAATGGGCCACATCACATGGGCTTCATATATAACACATCAGGCCTCATCATATGGGCCTCATATACATCAAGTGGCTGCATCAATGGGCCACACCAATGGACCTCATAAACGTCAAGTGGGCCGCATCAATAGGCCGCACCAATGGGCCTCAAAAACATCAAGTGGGATACATCATCGAGACACACCAATGGGCCTCATATACATCAAGTGGGCCACATCAATGAGCCGTACCAATAGGCCTCATATACATCAAGTGGGCCGCATCAATGAGTTGGGACGGTCCATGGCCCATGCTCTAAAATGATATCTCCACATGGACGGTGTGGATACATCACATAATCAAGGTAGGGTCCATGTGAGTGGGCCACCCCACTCCAAAGACCAAGCTGATGTTTGTAATTTCCCTTCAACCAGGCCTATGTGGCCGACTGGTCACACAGGGCACAAATCAGGCAGTAGGCTGGCCCACTTAGTGGACGGCTAGGATAAAATACATACATCATGGTGATCCACAAATAAGGAAGAGAGAGAGAGAGAGTGTGTGTGTGTGTGTGTGTGTGTGACGGCATGCCAGGGAGAGACCTGGCACTATGGGCCCTCCCTTAATGCAATCCAAAACATACATCAAGTGCGTCCCATCATAAGTGAGCCCTAAATTAAAATCAACGGTGGATCACCCACCGATTGTAAATCTTCTAGGCTCCTTGATCTCCCGAGTTCCTAAGTTTCCTCTTTGATGGAGGATGATGAAAGTTGAAGGGTTGGATGGTGAGGATCCTGGGGTAGGAAGTGGGTCACACCTAGCTTCTCCTTTCTCCTTTAGGATGCTTGGACGTTGGCTCTCTCTTGAGAGTTGCTTAGAAAGAGTGAGAAATGAGAGAGAGGAGTGATGGGTGATGGGTGGAGAGAGAGAGAGAGAAAGAAAGAGAGTTAACTTTAGGGATGGGTTGTATACTTTGGGATGGGATAGAGTACTTAACTTGATGGGTTGTGTACTTTGATTGATGGGATTGATTTGAAATTTGGTAGAGATTCTCTTGCGCGGCATTTTTCTCAAAATAAATGCGGGCCCATAACTCCTGGCCTGGGTATCGCATCGATGCACGAGACACGGCGTTGGAACCCCGGGGACAGCGTTGTCACAAGGGTACAAGTTTTGAGTTGAGCCGACTCAGAATCTCAGGATGTAACTTAGGGTCACGTGCAAATGCTATTTACGCGTCGCGGGTCACCGGAATTTGACAAGGAGGACTGCGAGAGTCTATAGAAAGGTACGGACTTGGATACAGGCCTTACAATTAATATTATAAAGGAGTGCTAGAACCCTTGAAATGACTTAAGAGCTTTTGAAAAATCAACATGATATTGCCTCATAGAGTATCTGCACAACTCCTCCATAGTTGCGGGGGCTGAAGACGCGGCCCAGCCTTCTTCCCTCTCCCTCTTCTCTCTTTAATACCTGTCAAAGGTACTGGTCTTCTAGAAATCCAATACCTCAAATGAAGGGGTAGGGGGTATTTATAGGCTTCCACACGTGTGGGCCCTTAAATCCTATGCTATAAACCCCACTTCGTACCACTTTACAAGTCAATCCAACTGTTCCCTTAGATAGTTATGCGAGTCAGCACAACTATAATGAGTTGTGCGGTTCGGTACAACTCTTGCTCAAGTGCAACCCATGATCCACGCAACTTGAAATCCACACAACTTGAGATCCGTGCAACTTCTTTCTCTCTTATGCTTCACTTCAGTCTTTAATCTTCCTTCTTTGATTTCTTTCCTTAACCAAATTTTATGCTCCAACAGATGCCCCTTTGATCCGAGATTTGATAGCTTATCAAGTCAATTTGAAGGATCAAAATTACTTGCCTATGAGCTGAGTTGCAAGGACCCTCTCAACTTCCTCTTTGTCGGATCCCGTGTAACTCTATCAGGACCCCAGATCGGCTATAAATATCGAACTCCCAACATTTCTTCACTTCAAAGTTTTTTTTCTTTAGACCAAATCCCTTTTCCTCGCAACTTGAAATCCACGCAACGTGTCTGCACTTAGTGCAATTTCGCATGTTTTGAAACTCTGCCAAAATTTTCTTCTGAGCCTCAAATCTTCTCCTTTCTTCTCAAGACCTTATATTCAATATGATAGCCTTTACCCCTCTCTCATGAAACATTCAAAGGCTTCGTCTTCAAGAAGAAGAGATCCTTCATCCTCTTCGGAATTTAAACAATCTTCCCAACGTACTTGGTATTGCATTGTCACGCCCCGAAATCCGGCACCTGGGTATATCCGACCCCAATTCCGTACCCGCAGGCATGACTTATGTTTTGTATGTTTACATTTCATATTCCATGCATATATTGACAAAATAACCTCATTCATAAAATATAACAATCCAAAAATTTAATAATTAAACATTTATTTAAAGAAAAATGTCCATGTTCCGACTATTCAAGATTATTATCAAACACATATCATCGTAATGTTGTCGTACTAAATGTTCATTACACTTATTTAGAAAATGGTAAAGAAATAAAAATAAATAAAAGAAAATCTCTTTAAGCTCCTCCATGTGATCCTGATCCTGAAATTTTAAAATCCCAACAGGGTAAGCTGCGAAGCCTAGTGAGTAATCTCAACACAAGTTTCAAAATAACCTCATATAACATGAATAAAAGTATTAAAAGATACAATACCTATTTAGGTAAAACAACAAATGAGGAGATTTAATAAACAAAATGTTTCAATGTAAATTCAAAGAAAAATGGATGAATAAAATCAACATATGTTATAGTCCATAATAAAGGTGTGGTTTATTCTTTTTAACACCAGGGCCAGTTTACACCGGTTGGCCAACACCCGCGCCAATACAACACCCAGCTTGGCAATGGGAACCTCTTGCATAACATGCTCACCCATCCAAAGGGCACTTGGTGAGGGACCCATTTGTACGTTATCTGGTCAAACTACTACCCTACCGAACCTGACAGTGGGAACCTTTTGCAATCCTGACATGCTCACCCACTCAAAGGGTACAGTAGATGTTCCAAAAGGTACCAGTTGGGTTTCTGGGACTTTCAACCCAAGGGTCTTGATCGCCCCACCTATTTACGCTTTAGGGATTTTCAACCCAGAGGACTTGATCGCCTCACCTATTTTCTGGTGTTTCATAACTATTTTAATGATGCATGATTTTAATATTGCATAAATCAAATATTTCTAAATATCTTCAATGACTACTATTCTTCGGTCAATCCATAATACTTGATGTACATGATTTAATAAACTAAAAATAAAATTTTCAATCAATGTAAATTGTATGTAGATAATTAAAATTTTACATAAAAAATAAAATAAACATTCAACATAATCTATTAGATTATGGTTAAAATACAATGAAAAAATAAACATGCAACATGATTTATTAAATCTTGATTAAAAAGATAAGCATGCAACATGATTTATACGATTTAAGATCTAAATAATATATATATATATATATATATATATAAACTCAAGATTTTGCAATAACTTTTAACAAAACAAAATCTAAATGCAAATAAATAAATATTTTAAGATAGGATTAACAATAAGACTATAAAACTTCAATGAAATCATATTAAAGCAATGACAACAAAAATAATAATTTAAACAACATTTTAAGAAGCGGGGTAAGTAATTACGTCAAATTAAAAAGTACATACAAGATGGCAATTTTGTATTATAAGTACAACTGAATTAACAAATAAAATGAATTAAATTAAATTATATAGAGTTTTCATAAATATCAAGTGAGAGAAAACTCACTTTTTCTTAAAAAAGTATTTTCTTTTCTTTTTCTTTTTCTTTTCTTTTCTTCCTCTCTCTTCCTTTTTCTCTCTCCTCTTTTCTTTCTTCCTTTTTCTCTCTCTTCTCTCTCTCCCTCTCTTTCCAACGTGAATGTCCAGCAATACTTTCTTCTTCTTTTTTGTTTTTTTCTCTCTCCTCACTCTTCTCACATCACAGCACCTCTCCTCACCTCACGTTTCACCACATCCCACTTCTCTTCCTTTGCTCCTTATTTATAAGGATAGCATCTCACGTGTGCTATTAATGTCTTTTAAAATTTCAGTTTTCTTTCATTTTTTTTCTTCCTTTCTTTCTTTCTTTTGGTTTACACCACGTGCACAAATCTAAATGCTTCACATGCATTTATGCTTCCGTTTTGCAATTCTTTTCATAACGTTTCTTTTTTTTTTCTTTCTTGTTTTTTTTCTTTTGCAACGTGGGCTGGTTAAATGCACACATTCACCATGCATCTTATGTGCACCACATGCATGTGCCACATGTATGTGTAAGCTATGATGCATGCATGGCTACTTGTGTGTGCGTGAGAGGTATGTATGTGATGTGTTTGGTGTATTTGTGAAGTATTCATTGGTGCATAAGTGTATGATGTAGATGGATGGACGGATTAATGTATGCATAGATGGACGGATAGATATATGCAAATGAGTTATTGTACGATCGATGGCTAGACTCCAAGGTATAGTTGTGGATGGACGGGTAGGATTGTGTGTAGCCATATGGCCGATATTATGGGTGGTCAGTTCAGATGCAAAGGTAAGTGTTCCAATGATTTTCAACATATGGATGGTTAGATGGTTGTATCGTTGGGTGGATGGTTACATATATGGTTGAATTTATTAGTTAATGAATAGTTTGATTAGATATGTCCAAATCAATGGTTGAGATTGAACCAGTTGATCTTATAGATTGTCGGTCATATCGGACTAATTGGGTATGTCGATCAATGGTTAAAATTTGACGGTTAAGATTTATTTGGGTTATTACATGCATAGAGATCAATGAAGAAGTATTGGAACTTTGCCGCCCTTCTACGAGCGACACAATTACCATCCCTATAAATTTGTGACGTCATTGGTCAATTCTGCATAGCGAACCACCCACCTATCAAAGCAATCTTGTCTCTATAGACAACTAGATCATGAGGGAACCAAGGATTCTGGAAGGACGTTTAGAAAGGAATGAATCTCATCAAAAAGTCGGCATGATATATAGAATGCAATTTTTATGTCCTTGTTATAATCCTCATCAACCATTTCCCACTCATTTCTTCGAAACTACTTAGCAACATTTCTTCAATGATCATACAACCTAGAGAGCAGATGACTTTCTGGCTAAGAGTCTTTTATCTCCTTGAAATTTCTATAGTGCTTAAGCTCAAACCATTTCTCGAAAACATACTGCCATTCTGGAACAAATTAACCTCTTCGATGCAATCATAGCCACATCAGAACATTTTTATAGAGATGCAACTATCTTCAAGGGTTTTCTCAATCACTAGTCCCCAGTCACCAATTCATTTCACCTTCCCTTAGGTGAAATGAACATTATTCTATGGGATCTTCTTTGCATTGCAGGACTCCCCATCATGGGCAATATCTTTAATGCTTATATCCCTTTAAATGAAGAATTTTCTCTTGCCTCTACGGGGGATAGCAAATCTAAGATTTCAAAGGCCACACTTGAACTCTTCAGAGAACTGGCTAGCTTCCAACAGCCTGAGCACATTAATTCCCTCGAATGGCTAGCTCACTTCTCTTGAAAATTATGATATTCTTCTTTCTTTTACCTTCTCTCTTTCAAATCTTCATCTTTCTTTTAATAACCATATTATTTTACTTTAACAGCTTTGCAGGCCACAATCATCGGGACCTCAAGACCATTCGTGAGAACATTACGAGTACCACCGAATACAGCCCTTCTTGCAAATTAGCCGCCTTTTTAGCTTATTAGCTGAGTTTAGTGATATTTCCTGACTCAGAACAGATGGACGTCATCAAACTGACTCTCTTCATAGTTGCGGGTGCAATGACGGAAGGTCAGAAATATTCGCTAGCTCCTCCAATTCTATGCTCCCTGTATCGTACTTTTGGGGATGTCATCTCTGGTCTTGGAGATTCAACGATCAAATGTTTTCCGGTTTGTGCTCACTGGCATTTCTTTATAGGCTGGCTAGGAGTATACTTCCCCTGGACCTTTGTTGACTCTGGAAGAGCATATTCAGACCCTCATCGGCTCCCTCTTTAGCATTATCAGCTACGAAAGATGATTGAGAAGTCAAACGGTTAGGTCACTCGTAAGATAGAGGATAGTGATCCTATCGACTTTTACCAATTCCCGTTCACCAGTCATCCAAAAGGTATACAAGTTGTTGATGACGATTCCTTCTCTTTTGGTGAGCATTCATTTCTTGTTTCCATTAGATCCAGTACTCTTTTGCTGAGAGAAGGTAGCACATTCTGGCGTGAACCGTATTATCCGAGCCAATTTGCTCGTCAATTTGGATTTGATCAACTGTACCAGAGACTTGTGACATTGTTACGAGACCCATGAGAAGTTATGGTATCGGGCCAACCAATTAGGCTCTGATATGGAAGCAGCTCTTGAATGTCAATACTGGATCTCACTTTTTAATTCCTGGTTATGATTGTCCAGTTCATACTTCTTATTCCTAGATGTGTTGGTGGGCTCACCAATACTACCTAATACGTAGATATTATTCAGTAGATCATGCCATATGCATTCTTCCACCATAGCTAAGGAGTTATCAGAAAGATGAAGGCATAGGTTATTTTGAAGAGACAAATCATGCCCCCTATTCAGGTCAACTTTGTGTAAGAATTTCCCCAGAAGATATTATTCACGAAGTAAAGCCCACTGATACTCTTGAAGGATGGATAGCTTTTGGTGTCCTTTTGAGGAATTCAGAGAATATATTTAAATCATCGAACCTTCTAGAAGAAAATTACGATTCCTCGCAATTTCATCCTTCACCACCTTTAAGAATTTTATGGGACAATTCATCTTTATTGTAAAGACCTTATAACTCTCATTAGAAAGGTGAACATATTATGATTAACTGATAAATATTTTAAAAGACTAAACTTTTGAATAGAATATTGCAAACGTTTCAAATTTTCTTAACATTGCTATAATTGAAAAAGAAGATATAATGTTTTGTATTTCTTACAATAATATTTAATAGTTCATTTCTATATGAGATGACCGAACATATGCATTTGCAGAGTTATATGCTAGTTCGAGGCTCATAATCACATCTCTTTTGGTGATTGATGCTAACTATTAATTTTAAAAGCATCATATGCAATTTAAGCTTGGACAAGCATAATTTTAAGAAATAATCGGTTCTTGTAAGCATATTAATAAGTACATGCTAACATAGTAACAATCTATATACGAATGTTAGCATAGCATCGTCTATATGGCATTTTAAATGGGTAGAACTAAATTTCAGTTTTAGTTAGTTTCACACATAGTTTAAGCTCATGAGTAGTGGAGCCGTCACAGTTTTTCAGACTCATAAGTAGTTGGAGTTAGGTCTCATGCGAATAGTCTCTTTAACTCTCTAGAGTTCACTAGACCTATCATTGTCGGGGAGTTCACAAACCGCGATCCATCAGAGGGGCCCAATGAAGCTACCAAGGTAGTAAACTCGGCAGGTTTTATGTACCGAGTTGGCCACAGTAACTCTCTAGAATTCAAAGGGCGCACAAGGCTACCTTCAGGTACCAAATCCAAGGCCGCATGTTCGTTAACAAGGGGTCATCTTGCTTCAGAGACTTGTTCTCATGAGTTACTACTAAAATCAAGCTAGAGATCTAGGGAGTCATCTTACTTCAGAGACTCACTTTTTCTTCATCTACAAGGTCAGACCCATTCATGAGAGGGCATTTTCTCACCAGTTGTTGTGACGTTGTCGAAAACTGTACAGATGGCATGGGTCTTATGTGATTGCTTCATCAACTGCCCGTATGGGTGCATGTGATGCTCTTTGTGGGCTTTTTTAGGGCCACGTGCTTCTCACTGCTGCCCAAATAATCTCATTGTATCTCCATCGCCAATGATGATAGGTCTTATGTGTAGTTGGCTTTATAGGCTCGGCTTCACTGCTGTAAATGATGAATCGCCATCGTTGTCATAGGACTTATACATGGTTGGCTTTATAGCCCTATTGAAAATAATAAATCAAAATTGGTATATCACCATTGCTAATGATATTATAATATTTTTTTATGATTAGAATAGTGTATCAGCTTGGCGGTGATATTAATTTCGATAAATTTATATAATAAAATGGCCTTTGTGTTAGCATGGTGATGGTGGTGACGACTTTTGATGATAATCATTGGCACTTATCAATAATTCACTTTGAACTTGATATGCTTGAAAGCCTGCATTTTATTCATTGCACAGAGCAGAATACACGGTGTTGCCCTTTTGAAGCTTTTTCATCATTCTGCTTGTCTTGCCCCCTTTTGATTGAGAAGTATTACGCTATGAATCTTCTGAATCAAAGCTTTGTGCATATTCACGGACGATATATTTTTATGAAACGAACATTGACTGGTATACTTATGCCCCGTTCATCTTGATCCGCCACCCGATAGGCCCCATTGGAGTATACTTCGGATATTATGTACGGACTATCCTATTTAGGGTCAAATTTGCCCCCTATTCTATGGGTGACCACTATTGGCCTTTTCAACACCAATACCATGTTGCCTTTCTTGAATGAGTGATGCTTGACTTTCTTATCAAAGGCAATGGAGATTCTTGTTTGATATAATTGTAATCGCTGTTGGGCTGCCAGTCACTTTTCATCAAGCAAATCTAATTCTGACAGTCTTATCTTGGCATTTTCATCATCTGTGATTGACTGATGTACTGCTACTCTAAGCAATGCAACTTGCGTTTCAATGGGGATAATAGCTTCGACCCCATAAACCAAAGAATATGGTGTAGCTTTCGTAGCAGTATGATGAGTAGTTCGATAGGCCCATAGAGCTTCTTGCAACTTCTCATCCCAATCATGCTTATTCTCTGTGACTGTTTTCTTCAATATCTTCACAATTATCTTATTAAACACTTCAGCTAACCCATTGGCCGAAAGATAGTAAGGTGTCGAAAATGAATTTTGGATATCAAATTTTCGGCATAATTTCTCCATACCTCTATTCTTGAATGGAGTACCGTTATCAGTGATGATCCTTTTTAGAATACCATCGTGGTATATTATTGCATGTCGTATGAAATTTACGACATCCATCTCTTTGACAATTCTTAGTACGATAGCTTCGGTCCACTTCGAGAAATAATCTGTCGCCGCCAAAAATGTACTATTTTCCTTTAGACGACGGTGGATTTATAGGGCCAACAACATCTAGCCCCCAAGCCAAAGGGCCAAGATGTTACTTGTAAGGCCCGTATCCTAGTCTGTACCGTTCCTTAGACTCCCGCGATCCTTCCCGTCAAATTCTGGCAACCTGCGGCCGATGATCAACGTTTGCGCTCGACCCTAAGTCGTATCCCGTAAATCAAAGTCAGCTCAACTCAAAACTTATATCTTTGCGATTGCACCATTGCCGCGGTTCCAACGCCGTGTCTTGCATACCGATCTGATACCCTGGCAGGGAGATGTGGACCCCACATTCAGTTCGAGGAAATGCCGTGCGTTTGCAATCCCAAGAGAATCTCTATGACATGTCAAATCAATCCAATCAATCACCTCACATGTCAAGTACATGTCCCATCCCCAAAAGCAACCTCAAAGTCAACTCTCTCCCTCTCTCTCTTACACACCCTTACATGTCAAGTACATGTGCATCACCCCATCACTCACTTCCATCACTCCATCACTCCATCACACATCACCTCTCTTACAACCACCCTCTCTCCCTCTCTTTCTCTTCACACTTTCCAAGAAATAAAGAAGTGAGGACATCCAAGCACTTCCAAAGGGAGAGAAAAGTGAGTGTTGTGTGTGGCCCACTTTCCATCTCTAGATCTATCCTCCTAACCCTTTATCTCTCATCACCTTCCATCAAAGAGGGACACAAGGAGGTTGGAATTTCATCGGACCAAGGAGATTGAACGGTGGTGCTTTATAGGCTAAATTTTCATGTTTTGATGATGGGCCAAGTGAGGCCTACCGATTGATGGTATGGATCTCACTTTGGACCCTCGATGTGGCCGATGGCCCATCTTGATTCTCATGATTATTCCATGATGGGGCCATTCTCCATGGACCAAATCTTGACATTTAGTTTCCATGCATGGATAGGATCATCTAGACCTTGCATTTCGGTAGAGAAAGGATCTCTGCCGTTGGTTTTGATGGGTGGGCTCATATGTAATGGGACCCACTTGGTGTATGTTGTAAATCATAAAAGGGAGGGCCCATAATGCCAGGGTCCCTCCATCACTCGATCTCTCTCTCTCTCTCTCTCTCTCTCTCTCTCTCTCTCTCTCTCTCTTTCTTCCCTTGATTGTTGGCCCCACGATGTATACATTTTATCCAAGTCGTCCACCTTCGTGAGACCCACTTGATGGACATGTGGGATCTGAACCATCCAAGAATGTGGGCCCTACCTTAGGGTAATGCGAAACACAAATATCAGTTTAATCAAAATCAAGTGGGCCACGTCTATGTGTTACCCACCTTGATATTTATTCACGTCGCTCGTCCAGCGTCCCTAGACGCTAGACGTAAATTTTTTTAATGTGAGCAACAGTGGGATGTACTAATAGAAAAGGGCCGCTAATATAGGTCCCACCTTGATGTATGGATTTAATCCATGCCGTCCATCCCATTCCCCTGATCATTTTAGGTGTTGAGCCAAAAAATAAAGCCAATCCGACTCTCTCGTGGGCCATAGCATAGAAAATAGTGTTGTCTACCGTTGAAATTTACTCTGATGTTTTTGAACCTCAAAATATGTCAAATATTGGTCTCGATGGGTCTGTCTTGGGCCATAAAAACCAATGGCTGAGTCAGATTCCCCTGGTGCTGGCCCTACCTAGGTAAAACCGCAGAAAAACTCAAGTTCAACAAAAAAACAGAGGCAGCAGGTGCTGCTGCTGGCGCCAGAGGACGGTGCGCAGCGTCCTACTATGGGTGTGAACAGCTAGGGACGTGGGTCCCAGCCATGGGCCCCACTGTGATGGGTGTGGAACATCAACACCTTACATTTGGTGGGCCCCCTTAGGGCAATGGGCCACCCCAAAAATCGATCGAATAAATAGCTCAGGTGGCCCACGTCATAGGAAAAATGGGATTGAACGGCCACCATTGAAACCCCTTTTAATTGTCACAAGAGTTTTGGATCATTATGAAATTTATTTTTCCTCTTTATTCAGGTCCCTGTGACCTTATTAATGGTTTGGATGATAGATAAATGTTATGGTGGGCCCCACATGGGACCCACTGATATATACATTGTATTCCACACGTGTGGACCCCACCATGTGGTATGTGTTTTATCTATGCCTACCCCTGCACTGTGCTACGCCGGTCAGGCCCCACCGTGATGTATGAGCTGTCCGCACCGTCTATATGGCTGGACAATGGGCCACTTCATGAGGCATGTGTTATATATTAACCGTCCATCCACTAGACGTGGCCCCCAGCATTAATGTGGATAGTGACATCCACCATTCAAACTTCTAGGGTCATTCTAGTTTTTCAACAAAGCTGATATTTGTCTTCACTTCACTATATTAACCTATAAATAGGTTGGATCTCAAAATACATCACGGTGGGCCACACCATCCAGCCGTTGATCAGGTGGACCACATTACAAGAAATAGTCGGTTTGAATATCCACTATTAAAACCCTTAAGCTACAGGGTTTGGACCTATATGATATTTGTCTTCCCCTCTTAATCCAGGTCTTTATGACCTTATGATTAGATTGGTTGGAAAATAAACTTTATGGTGGGCCTTGTGATTTATTTAACTGGGAAAACTATTATCTCCATTGTTATTTGTGGTATGGTCCAAATGATCCTCCAATATGATTTTGGGGATGTATGAGGTCCAACTTGATTTATTTGTGGCCGTCCATTGAGGCCCACCTTGGTACATATATGAGGCTCATATGATTAGGCCCATCTTGATGTAGTTATGGCCCATCCGTTGAGGCCACCTTGATATATATGAGAACCATGTTATGAGGCCCATTAGGTGTATTTGAAGCCCATGGGTTGAGGCCCATTGTGATGTATTACAGCCCATGGGTTGAGGCTCATTGTGATGTATTATGACTCATGGGTTGAGGCCCACTGCGATGTATTCAAGGCCCATGGGATTGAGGCCTATTGTGATGTATTATGTCCCATGGGTTGAGGCCCATTGTGATGTATTGTGGCCCGTGGGTTAAGGCCCATTGTGATGTATTTCTGACCCATTTGACAAGGCCCATTGTGATGTATTCAAGGCCCATGGTTGAGGCCCAGTGCAATGTATGTATGACCAGTTAAGTTATGTATGAATACATTGTATGGGCCACTCCTTGGGAGCAATGTTTGTTAAATGGCTACATTGTTGGGCAATGATGATTTAATATCCACATTGTGACCTTCCCTTAGGCATTATTCAGCTGATTCCGATTGTCGAGGAAGATTATCAGTGCCGGTCATCGATACCGATTATGAGTATGTGACAGCACAGCATCATGATACCTACACCTTGGAGCCCACCTTGTGTATATACTGGGCCCATAGGAAAGTCCAGTTTATTGCGGGATAAAGAGGGTAAGGAAGCCCACTTATTGCACTTAAACTTGGATCTGCCCTTAGTGGGGGATATTGTGACACTCCATCACTGTGATCAAATGTGGGCGAGCGCATGTGGGAGGACACTAATGTGGGTGGGGCCTGAGGAGCCTGTGCGAGCTACCAGTTATTGGCAGGCTATTGTACACACAGTGAAGGCAGAACTTTGTCCCACATCGGTTGCATCGTCCGATGTTGTGGTGGCTATAAGTTGGATTCTTTCCTTAACTATCGTGATGCATTTTAAATCAGTAAGGTTATCTTGATATTTAGACTAGATCCGTCGTCCTTCTGTGGACCCTCATCATTCATATGCATGTTGTGATGGATGATTGATTAAAGCAGATGTCATTGGCTTAAGATGATTATGGGACTCCTTATGAGACAGAGTTATCCCCACATGCTCGTGCAATACGCGCAAGTTTGATGTATGACCTAGATGAGGTTAATGGTATTCATGGCTCTTCAGAATTTGCATATTGCATTTGCATCATTGGCATCTGATATTTAATTCTCTATGATTTCGCATTTGTATAGCCGATCCGCATTGCATATTCTGATATTATATGACTCATGGACTTACTAGTATATTTCCGCTTACTCTGATTACTTTGATATTGCATACTTGGCACTTACTTTATGCACACACTTACACCACCCTCCAAGCTTTCTATAAGCTTATGCACGATAGATGCGTGCAGGTGATGTTAGGTTGTTGCAGCATGGAACTTAGAGCATGTAGCTATCTTCTGGAGCTTTGATTTTGACATATGTATTTTCCTTTCAGCATTATACTCAAATGATTATATTAATGGATATGTGATGATGATGTTGCCTTTATGTTTTGGGTATACTTATGGTCATGCTTCTTATGAGACAAATATATGTTGAAAAATCCTCCTTGTAGAATCCCAGGATCGGAACCTGGCGTATGGACACTGGGAGTCGAGAATGGGGTACTACGGAGGCTGTCGACACCAGGTTCAGCAATTGCGATTCCTGTGAATCTAATTTTTGAATTTGGGGCGTGACAAAAGTTGGTATCAGAGCATAACTTGGGAATACCTGAAGATAAAATCGCGTATCTGCTGATAGTTACACTATACTCTACGATTATTGAGAACTTAAAATGATTAGATCCCCAAGTTCGAATATCTTAGAGATTTTCTGATATAGCTCCCTACCGTTGAGATTGTGAGGCCGCATAGTATTCCTGTTTCGATCGTTTCTGATCCAAGATCTGATGTTCAGTGAGGTCATCGTAGTGCTGATGAGGCGTCTTAAGAGCAAGAGGTAGACATTCGTGGGCATTGTCCCCATCTCTTAGGTATTTGACTATGTTGGGATGTTGTGTTCTAATAGAATTTTCCTCCCTTGGTGAGCTCTATATTGGTCGTGTTTTGTTTTAAATTTCGAAGAAGAAATTTTTATTAGGTAGGGAGAACTGTAAGGCACGTGTCCTAGTCCATACCATTCCATAGACTCCCACGATCCTTCCTATCGAATTCTGGCAACTTGCGACCGATGATCGACGTTTGCGCTCGACCCTAAGTCATATCTCGTATATCAGAGTCGGCTCGACTCGAAACTTGCATCTTTGCAACCGTACTATCACCGCGGTTCCAATGTCGCGTCTTACATACCGATCCGATACCCTGGCAGGGAGATGTGGACCCGCGTTCAGTTCGAGAAAATGCTGCGTGTTTGCAATCCCAAGAGAATCTCTATGACATGTCAAATCAATCCAATCAATCACTTCACATGTCAAGTACATGTCCCATCCCCAAAAGCAACCCTAAAGTCAACTCTCTTCCTCTCTCTCTCTCTTACACACTTATACATGTCAAGTACATGCTCATCACCCCATCACTCACTTCCCATCACTCCATCACTCCATCACACATCACCTCTCTTACAACCACCCTCTCTCCCTCTCTTTCTCTTCACACTTTCCAAGCAATAAAGAAGTGCGGACGTCCAAGCACTTCCAAAGGGAGAGAAAAGTGAGTGTTGTGTGTGGCCCACTTCTCATCTCTAGATCTATCATCCTAGCCCTTCATCTCTCATCACCTTCCATCAAAGAGGGACACAAGGAGGTTGGCGTTCCATCGAACCAATGAGATCGAACAGTGGGTGCTTTATAGGCTAGATTTTCATGTTTTGATGATGGGCCAAGTGAGGCCTACCGATTGATGGTATGGATCTCACTTTGGACCCTAGATGTGGCCGATGGCCCATCTTGATTCCAGTGATCATTCCATGATGGGGCCATTCTCCATGGACCCCATCATGACATTTATTTTCCATGCATGGATAGGGTCATCTAGACCTTGCATTTCGGTGGAGAAAGGATCTCTGCCATTGATTTTGATCTATGAGCCCGTATGTAATGGGACCCACTTGGTGTATGTTGTAAATCATGGAAGGGATGGCCCATAGTGCTAAGGTCCCTCCATCACTCTCTCTCTCTCTCTCTCTCTCTCTCTCTCTCTCTCTCCCTCTCTCTCTCTCTCTTCCCTTGATTGTTGGCCCCACGATGTATGCATTTTATCCAAGTCATCCACCTTCGTGGGACCCACTTGATGGACATGTAGGATCAAAACCATCCAAGCCATGTGGGCCCTACCTTGGGGTAATGAGAAAACACAAATATCAGTTTGATCAAAATCAAGTGGGCCACGTCTGTGTTACCCACCTTGATATTTATTCACGTCGCCCATCCAGCGTCCCTGAACACTGAACGTAATTTTTTTAGTGTGAGCAACAGTGGGATGTACTAATAGAAAAGGGCCGCTCATATATGCCCCACCTTGATGTATGGATTTAATCCACGCTGTCCATCTCGTTCCCTAAATCATTTTAGGCGTTGAGCCGAAAAATAAAGCCAATCCGACTCTCTCGTGGGCCATAGCATAGAAAATAGTGTTGGCTACCGTTGAAATTTACTCTGATATTTTGTACCTCAAAATATGTCGAATATTGGTCTCCATGGGTCTGTCTTGGGCCATAAAAACCAATTGTTGAGTCGGATTCCCCTGATGTAGGCCCTACCTAGGCAAAACTGCAGAAAAAATTAATTTCACAAAAAAAAAACAGAGGCAGTAGGTGCTGCTGCTGGCGCTAGAGGACACTGCGCAGCATCTTGCTGCGCTCCTGCGGTGGGCGTGAATGGCCAGGGACGTGGGTCCCAGCCATGGGCCCCACCGTGATGGGTGTAAAACATCAACACCTTGCATTTGGTGGGCCCCCTTAGGGCAGTAGGCCACCCCAAAAATTGGCCATATAAATAGCTCAGGTGGCCCACCTCATAGGAAACAATGGGATTAAACGGCTACCATTAAAACCCCTTTTAATTGTCACAAGAGTTTTGGATCATTATGAAATTTGTTTTTCCTCTTTATTCAGGTCCCTGTGACCTTATTAACGGTTTGGATGATAGATAAACATTATGGTGGGCCCCACATGGGACCCACTGATGTATACATTGTATTCCACACGTGTGGACCCCACCATGCGGTATGTGTTTTATCTATGCCTGCCACTGCTCCGTGCTGTGCCGGTCAGGCCCCACCGTGATGTATGAGCTAGTCCACACCGTCCATATGGCTGGATGGTGGGCCACTTCATGAGGTATGTGTTATATACTAACCGTCCATCCACTAGACGTGGCCCCCACCATCAATGTGGATAGTGACATCCACCGTTCAAACTTCTAGGACCATTGTAGTTTTTCAACTAAACTGATATTTGTCTTCACTTCACTATGTTAACCTATGAATAGGTTGGATCTCAAAATACATCACGGTGGGCCACACCACCCAGCCATTGATTAGGTGGACCACATTATAAGAAATAGTGGGTTTAAATGTCCACCATTAAAACCCTTGGGCTACAGGGTTTGGACCTATATGATATTTGTCTTCCCCTCTTAATCCGGGTCTTTATGACCTTATGATTAAATTGGTTGGAAAATAAACTTTATAGTGGGCCTTGTGATTTATTTAACTAGGAAAATTATTATCTCCATTGCTGTTTGTGGTATACTCCAAATGATCCTCCAATATGATTTTGGGGATGTATGAGGCCCATCTTGATTTATTTGTGGCCGTCACATATATGAGGCCCATATGATTAGGCCCATCTTGATGTAGTTATGGCCCATTTGTTGAGCCACCTTGATATATATGAGACCCATGTTATGATGCCCATTAGATGATTTAAAGCCCATGGGTTAAGGCCCATTGTGATATATTAGAGCCCATGGGTTAAGGCCCATTGTGATGTATTATGGCCTGTGGGTTGAGGCCCATTGTGATGTATTATGGCCCGTGGGTTGGGGCCCATTGTGATGTATTATGGCCCATGGGTTGAGGCCCATTGTGATGTATTTCTGACCCATTTGGCAAGGCCCATTGTGATGTGTTCAAGGCCCATGGTTGAGGCCCAGTGCGATGTATGTATGACCCGTTAAGTTGTGTATGAATCCCTTATATGAGCCACTCCTTGGGAGTAATGTTGGTTAAATGGCCACATTATTGGGCAATGATGGTTTAATGTCCACATTGTGACCTTCCCTTAGGCCTTGTTCAGCCGATTCCGATTGTCGAGGCGGATTATCAGTGCCAGTCATCGATACCGATTATGAGTATCTGACAGCATAGCATCATGATACCTACACCTTGGAGCCCACCTTGTGTATATATTGGGGGTAAGGAAGCCCACTTATTGCACTTAAACTCGGATCTGCCCTTGGTGGGGGATATTGTGACGCTTCATCACTGTGATCACATGTAGGTGGGGGCACGTGGGCTGGGCCTAAGGAGCCTAGGCGAGCTACCAGTGATTGGCAGGCTACTGTGCTGGCAGGCTACTGTGCACACAGTGAAGGCAGAACTTTGTCCCACATCGGTTGCATCGTCCGATGTTGTGGTGGCTATAAGTTGGATTCTTTCCTTAACTATCATGACGCATTTTAAATCAGTGAGCTTATCTTGATATTTGGACTAGATCCGCCATCCTTCTGTGGACCCCCATCATTCATATGCATGTTGTGATGGATGATTAATTAAAGTAGATGTCATTGGCTTGAGATGATTATGGGACTCCTTGTGAGACAGAGTTATCCCCACATGATCGCGCGATACGCGCAGGTTTGATGTATGACCTAGATGAGGTTGATGGTATTCATGGCTCTTCAGAATTTGCATATTGCATTTGCATCATCGGCATCTGATATTTAGTTCTCTATGATTCCGCATTTGTATAGCCGATCCGCATTACATATTCTGATATTTTATGACCCATGGACTTACTAGTATATTTTCGCTTACTCTGATTACTCTGATATTGCATACTTGGCACTTACCTTGTGCACACACTTACACCACCCTCTGAGCTTTCTATAAGCTAATGCACGATAGATGCGTGCAGGTGATGTTAGGTTACAGCAGCGTGGAGCTTGGAGCATGTAGCTGACTTCTGGAGCTTTGATTTTGACATATGTATTTCTCTTTCAGCATTATACTCAAATGATTATATTAATAGATATGTGATGATGATGTTGCCTTTATGTTTTGGGTATACTTGTGGTTATGCTTCTTATGAGACAAATGTATGTTGGAAAATCCTGCTTGTAGAATCCCAGGATCGGAACCTAGCGTATGGACGCTGGGAGCCGAGAATGGGGTACTACGGAGGCTGTTGGCACCGGGTTCGGTGATCGGGATTCCTGTGAATCCGATTTTCAAGTTTGGGGCTTAACATTACTAGTTGATGAAGATCTTCAAGAGGTACATGTATGATGTCGCCATGTATTTGACATTCATGACATTGATTTGCATAATCAATCGCATCTTTGAAAATAGTAGGCCAATAATATCCCATTCGATGTACCCAATAGAATAGATTCCTGCCAGCCTGATGAGCCCCACATTCACTTGAATGAGCTTCTCGCAATATTTAATTTGCTTCTTTCATATCCAAGCATCTCAACAACACCTCATTATACGACTTTCTGTAAAGCACTTCATTGCACAAAATAAATTTCTTTAATCTTTACTTTATCTACAACTATTGTGTTGGATCTTCTGGCAAAATATCATATTTGAGATAATCTACGAAAGGCTGACACCAGTCATCTATCATAATTTCCAAACATGACACAGGAAATGCTTCAAAGATTTCATTGGCATCTTCGCTAGACGGTAAGAATCTTCTTTCTTCAATTGTTATCTGAATAAGACTTCGATTGGGACAGGATAAACCTACAGCCAAACTAGCTAAAGCATCTGCCCGTGCATTTTCTGATTGTGGTATATGCTTAATTTCAACGTCCTGAAATTGCTCTAACAATTGTTGTGCTTGTCGATAGTACGGTAAGAGATCTTTCTTTCTTATTCCAAAATCTATCATAAGCTAGTTTATCACCAACTTAGAATCGTCGAAGATTCGTAGCACTTTTATTTTCATCTCTTGAGCTATTTCCATTCCTATAATGAGAGTTTTATATTCAGCTTCATTATTAGTACATGTCGTACCCAATGTAAAAGAATACGGTAATAGGTTACCCTGAGGACTAATGAATATCACTCCGGCACCAGTCCCTGAAGTCCTAGAAGTACTATTGAAGTACATTTGCCACAAATTAAGCGATTCTGTCATCATTACCTGTTCATCTGGAAAATTATCACTGATTGTTTCATTGTCCAGTACGGGGTGAGCTGCTAAGAAATCTGTTGCTACTTGTCCCTTCACTGCTTTTGGCGGTTCATAAGTGATCACATATTCTGAAAGTAGAAGCATCCATTTAGCCAATCTCCCTAATAACATCGGCCTTGGCATTAAGAACTTTATGGGATCCACTCACGAGATTATATATATTTTGTTTTCCTTCCCTGTTTAGGTCCTTGTGACCTTATGAACAGTATGGATGGAAAATAAATACTATGGTGGGCCTACTAGAAATTTAACTGTGGAAATCATTATCACCACTGTTATTTGTGGTATGGTCCATATGATCTTTTGATATGATTCATTGTTTGGATAATGCTCTAAAAAGATCTCTATAGATGGATGAATGGTGTAGTTGTTGTGGCCCATTTAATATGGCCTGTTGAATGTATTTGAGGCCCACTTGGAAGGGCCCAATGTGATGTATATGAGGCCCTTGTATAAGGCCCAATATGATGTATTCGGGGCCCATGGGTTATGGCCCATTATCATATATTTGGGGCCCATGGGTCGAGGCTCATTGAGATGTATTTTAGGCCCATGGTGATGTATATTAGGCCCAGGCATGTGGCCCGTTGTAATATATTTGTGGCCATCTGATAAGGCCCATTGTGATGTATTTGTAGCCTGTAAGCGAGACCCATCATGATGTGTATTAGGCCCTTGAGAGAGGCTCATGGTGATGTATATTGGGCCATTGTGGAGGCCATGGGCCCACTATGCATTTGGCCCTATGAAGGCTACTCCTTAAGAGCAATGTTGGTTAAATGTCCACATTGATGGACAATGATGGTTGAAAGTCCTCATGTGACCTTCCATTAAGCCTTTGGTTAGGCCGATTATTGATTCTGATTTATCGAGGTTGATTCTGATTATCGATCGATTCTGATTATTGTGACCGATTAACGTGACCGATTTGTCGATTTCGATTATCGATCGATTTTGATTGTCATGACTGATTGACGTGACCGATTTGCCGATTCTGATTATCAATCAATCCCGATTGTCGTGGCCAATTGTCAATTTCAATTGTCGTGACCGATTTTCTGATTCCGATTATCGATCGATTTTGATTGTCGTGACCGATTGATGTGACCGATTTATCGATTCTGATTATCGATCGATCTCGATTGTCGTGGCCGATTATCATGACCGATTTTTTTATTCCGATTATCGAACGATTCTGATTGTCGTGACCGATTGACGTGACCGATTTGCCGATTCTGATTATCGATCAATCCCGATTGTCATGGCCGATTGTCATGACCGATTTGTCGATTCCGATTATTGATCAATTCTGATTGTCGTGACCGATTGACATGACCGATTTACCGATTCTGATTATCGATCGATCCCAATTGTCGTGGCCGATTGTTAATTTCGATTGTCGTGACCAATTTTTTTATTTCGATTATCGATCGATTCTAGTTATCGTGACCGATTTACCGATTCTGATTATCGATCGAACCCGATTGTCATGGCCGATTGTCGATTCCGATTGTCGTGATCGATTTTTCGATTCCGATTATCGATCGATTCCAATTGTCATGACCGATTTGCCAATTCTGATTATCGATCGATTTCGATTGTCGTGACCGATTTACCGATTCCAATTATTGATCGATTCCAATAGCCGTGGCCGATTACCGATTAACGATCAAGGCCGATTATCATGACCGATTGCCAATTCCAATTCCAATTGACGTAACCGATTTGTCGATTTCAATTGTCGATACAGATTCTGATTGTCGAGACTGATTCCGATTGTCGAGGCTAGATATCGAGGCCGATTGACGAGACCTAATGTGATGTATATGAGGCCTATGTGATGAGGCCCATTGTGATGCATTTGAGGGTCAGGCGATATAGCCCATTGAATGTATGTTTGGCCCATGTGAAAGGCCCATTGTGATGTGTATTAAGCTCTTGAGTGAGGCCCATGGTGTTGTATATTAGACCCTTGGTGAGGCCATGGGTCCACTATATGTGAGGCTCTATGTGGGCCACTCCTTGGGGGTAATGTTAGTTTAATGTCCACATTGTCGAGGCCGATTGTCGATGCCGATTGTCGGTGTTAGTTATTGATACCGATTATGAGTATGTGACAGCATAACATCACGATACATGCCCATACACATCATCTGCATGTTTGTTATGAGATGTGGTTGACCATTGCATATAACATTGTGCATATTGTTATGAGACTCCCTGATAGGCGGAGATTGTCTCACATGAGTACACGGTATGCACAGGATTGGTGCATGACTGGATTGTATGACTCATGCATCTTGCATTGTGTGTTGTGATTACTGTATGCCCTAGCGACATTAGGGTAGTAGCCTCCATAGGTATTTCGTGGATGGCCAGATGGGACACCGAAAATCTGTTCTACATGGGGTGCTATAGATATCCCTGCGTGAAAGTCCCTAAACCCTCTTGGTTCCAGAGGTTACTACAACGTCTAAACCGAGGGGATACATGAGCGCATGAGGGTCGTATACCATTAGGCCACGTCTCCCACTGTGTCATGGTCGGTTGGAAGGGGGTGCGGCCTTACCTGCCTGAGAGGAGGGGGCAATGCAGGGCTGAGTCTAACCAGCTAGAGGAATGGGTCCACTATCGACAAGTCGGGCCTGAATTGGCAGGCGGATAGCAAGGTCTCTTCCACTCACCTTGTTTTGCGCGATAGGGCGGCAACCTGGTTTGGAGTGTAATAAACCCCGGTGATTTTTCAGAGAGGAACTGTACTGATATGTGGACTTATTGAGTAGGAGTTGCATGCTCATTCATTCATTTCATTCACTATCCACTCGGGTTATTGGTGCGTAACTAATTGTTGTGTCTCTTCGCATGGCCAGAATTTCGTTTGGGCGCGCGACTAACAAGAGATCAGGAGTTTACCACATTGAGTCTGACTATCCAATTTTAGGTATGGGACTGGTTTGGATAGAAGTCCCTTGTGGTGGATCCCGTAGCCTGCGATACTAAAAAGGCCTAGCTATATGTCCTAGAGGGGGGGTGAATAGGATAATGCCAAATAAAACTTATAACAGCGGAATTAAAAAGAATATGATAGCCAAAATAAATCACAATGCAAGAAAGTAAAATAACCTCAAAATTCAGATCTTGAGAGGTTGATACAAATGTTGTTCTAAGGATAACCTTACACCAAAAACCAGAGTTTATGGTAGGACAACCTTATTTCTAGAAAGATCTTTGTATCAAATCTCAAACCAAAGAGGAATACAGAAATAAATACAAACTGAATTAAAATAAATTGTAATCACAAATGTATTGTTCTAGGGACAGCCATACACCATAGAAATGGCAGGGCAACCTTGCTGGAACAACTTTTAAAGGAAATTGAATAACAAGCTGATAAAGGAATAGCAGAAAATAAATTCTAAACTATTACAAAATTCTCACAATGCTTGAATTAAATGATTACAACATTCACCACCATACATACATCCCACAAAAGAATTTAAAGATCAGAAGTATAAATCATTCAACCACAACACAAGAGATTATAGTGGTTCGCCTGTGTGTTCACCAACTGTTAAACAACAGCCACACAGAATGCTACTCCACTCCTAATATCCTCACACAGGGGATATTAGCGTTCACTAACAAAATAGGTTTTCCCAGGTTCACCCAAAACCTTTACAATTGTGTCTTTGTCTGTGGGCTTACACAATTAAAAAACCCCACTTCTGAGTTTTCCTGGCTCTCCTCAGATAACCAATACAACAAGATTTTTCTAGCAAATCTTGAAAGAAACCAAAACAGAAAGGAATTTACAATTAAATGTAAAATACCTGATTATCTCCTTCGTTGTAGCAGCCCGATAGAACCAAATCAGAGTAGATGATTGAATGTCCAAGTTCAATGTCCAGTACTCAATTACAATAGTTCTAATTCTAATAGATTTTAAATTAAACCAAATAGGGCTTGCCTTAATTGATTTTGATTCCAAAGAAAGGGAATAACAATTCCTCTTATCAAATTAGATTGGAATAGCAGAAACAAAATCAATTAAATAAAGCTAAGGAAAGAGAATATTAAATAAGCACACTTAGCTTAGATGGAGCACAGAATTATCTCTCAGAAGTTTGATGAAGATTGGCTTGAATGGATTAATTAATTCGATCATTTCTTCTGAGATTCGTGCACTATTTATAGGTGAGCAGATCACGTTTTCGACTGGTCTAGGGAGCTCTTCGACTAGTCGAAGCAATAACAGATATTTGAAAGATCCGGCGGGATAAGCTTTGACCATTCTACGACTGGTCGAAGGTCTCCTTCGACTGGTCGTAGGTCACCTTCGACCGGTCGAAGAACCTGAAAAATAATGCTGGATTTTGAGTCGAAGATTTTCGACTGGTCGAAGATGCAGTCAACACTGTTCCTTCGACTGGTTGAACAGATTCCTGGACTAGTCGAAGCCTAATAGATTTTATCCGAAATTTGTAACAAACTCACGACTGATCAAGGAATTTCTTAAACTGGTCGAAGCAACTTTAGGACTAGTCGAAGAAGGCCTAGGACTAGTCGAAGAACAGACCAAACTTATGTAAAATAAACATTCGATTTATGTATCCAAAATGACCTACTTCTAAGGTCAACCTAAGGTCAGTCAAACCTCAACCATGAAGTAAGGACATTGAAACATTAGGAACTAGTGACCTTGAAGTATGAGCCTTGAAGTCTTGATGTAGTTGAAATCTTGATGTAGCTCAATTCTTGAAAGAGTCTTGAGTTCTTTACAAACTGCCTTGTACTCTTTTTGAAGTCTTGCAGCTTAAGTCTTGTCTTGTGAGCAGTTCTTGCATTCAAGATTGATCCTTGTACTTGTGAGCTTTGCTTGTTGTGAGCTTAGCTTGATTATGAATGTTGATCCTTGAGAGAGCTTCACTTATGCAAGTTATATATAACAGTGATTTTGGCACCACAAATTTGACAACAGACAGGGATATAAACTATAGCACTTACAATCTCCCCCTTTGTCAAATTAGTGACAAAACACATAACCAAGATAAACATAAAGTAAAACAACTGTTTAAAGAGTTATGAACCAGGTCATATAAACTGGCTTACCTGCAAATCAATATTCAATATTCAACATTCAACATTCAACCAGTTTCATTCAACAAGTTCAAACATACTCCCCCTGAATAACATAACCAACGCTACTCCTCTCACAATCACATCGTTAAGAACAAACCATTCTCCCCCTTTTTGTCACAATATGACAAAGGAAACAACAATAAAGGAGAACTAAATAAAGGGATATATGAGATTAAACATGAGGAGTTATAAGAGTATAGCAAAACAGTGATAGAGATACTCAGCATAGCTTCACATAAAATAAATATCCAGCATAAAACATAGACAGTATCCAACTCAAAATCAGTCAACCAAGTGCTAAGTAATAAAGTTATTACAGACCAGAAGTCTCATATAAACTAGTCAGAACCAGAACCAGATGACGGAGCAGAAATAGAGGGATCAAGTTGGTGTATGCCTTTGTTCAATCGCCTAAGATATTTGCGCATGTACTTGAATTGTAAATCATAAGCAACAGACATGTTTTCCATCTTTACATTTATATTCTCAACTTTATCCTCTAATGCACTAAGATGAGCATCAACATCAGATGGTTTAAAATCTGGATCATTTGTTGAGTCAGAATCCAGTTCCTCAAAAATGTCATCCATATTAATGTCATCACCAGCTTCTTCATGACCACCACCACCACCACCACCTTGTTCAGGAAGTAGATCCAGCTTCATCTTATTGATATTAGTATTGTTGAAGATCAGATGATGGATTGGTGCCTCATCAACCGGCATATCGACTAACATATGTGTAGCCAATACAGTCATTAAATAGGCAAAAGGAATGTCACTATGACCAGGATGGAGTCTAAACTGAAGAATGAAATGACAGATTAAGGATGGTAAACAAATCTGAGTACCATTGGAAATAGCATGGATAACACGAACCATAAACGAAGTCAAGTCAGTTTTATTACCCGAACAAGGATATAAATTAGACACAAAGATTTTATGGAGAATTCTGTACTTGGGTAACAAATACCTTGCGGGAAGTGCATTCCCTTTTTGTGTCCATTGAACATGCATGTTGTACAAGTCTCTAGTGAGCATGCGTTTTTCAGACATTGAGGGTTTATCAGTTAAGTTATGGATAGGAATACCCTCATCATTCACAGGAATGTCCATAAGGGCTGAAATTAAATAACGATCAATGTCAAAAGGCCCTTCTCTAGTAGATATTTTAAAAGTTCAATTATCCTGTGAAAAAGCACTAATACATGTAAACATAAATTGGGCAATGGACCGGTATGCAGGCCCACCCCAATGTAATAAGTTAACCTAACCTACAGCTTGAAGCATAGGAAGGATGTCAAAAGGTACAATATGATTAACATCAACAGGATGTTCAACAATAACATTACGTGATCTAATGTCCCTAACATAAGATGGATCATCATTGGGAACAAGAAGATGACGCTTAGAGATAATGGTCGATCTGGAGGAAGAAGAAGGACCATGGGAAGTAGTTTTTCTACCTCTAGAAGCCATTTGCAATAAGGATATCAAGGAATTAAGAAGTTGCAAAGGATTGAGAAGTGGGTTTACTCAAAATAGATTTTTCAAAATCCAAACCCCAAATCTCAATGAAATTCAAAATAGAAAGCTTAAAGCTTGAAAAGAAAACAATCTAGACACAAATCTGCAAGAAAAAAGTGATTTGGAATACTAACCTTGAAGAACATAAAAGATGGGTTCGACAAGTCGAAGCATGGCTCCTTAGAGAAGAAAAACAAAATAAGGAAGAAAGCAAAAATCCCCAAATTTAAATGATTCCCGAGTTCTACGACTGGTCATGGATATCTACGACCGGTCGAAGGTCGACTAGTCGAGTATACTCACGACTGGTCGAAGAATGCCCAAAAATTCATATTTCTTTCAAATTATACAAAAATTAGAATTCAATCTAGCAAATATATACACTATAATACAAGTAGGCATAAAAAATCATTTTAAAATGCACATGCCAAGATCAAATTTCATCTTTTTGAACCTGCTTTTATCGAGAGGTTTTGTGAAAATGTCAGCTCGTTGATCTTCGGTAGGAATATATTCTAGAGATATAACTTTTTCTTCTACTAATTCCCTTATATAATGAAATCTAATGTCAATGTGCTTAGTACGAGAATGCTTAATAGGATTTTTTGAAATATTTATCGCACTGGAATTATCACAATGTAATAACATAGAATCCTGTTTAATTCCATAATCACTTAGCATTCGTTGCATCCAAACAAGCTGTGTACATGCATTACCAGCTGCGATATACTCAGCTTCAGCTGTTGAAAGTGATATAGAATTTTGTTTCTTACTAAACCAGGAAACTAGACAATTTCCAATGTAAAAACAACCACCACTGGTTGATTTTCTATCATCTAGATTACCAGCCCAGTCAGCATCCGAGTACCCAGCTAATTGGACACTGGTCTCATGAGGATACCAGAGACCGAGATTTATAGTACTTGCGACATATCTAATAATTCGCTTGACAGCAATCAAGTGAGATTCTTTTGGATCAGATTGATATCTTGCGCAAATACCAACACTTAGAGAAATATTAGGTCTACTAGCAGCTAAATATAACAAACTACCAATCATACTCCGATAAAGTTTTGAGTCAACATTTTTACCATTAGAGTCTTTTGAGAGTTTCAGGGTAGTACTCATAGGAGTATCGAAATTCTTGCCATTCTCAAATCCAAATCTCTTAATTAGATTCAAAGCATACTTAGATTGAGAAATGAATATTCCTTCAGGTTGTTGCTTTACTTGCAATCCAAGGAAATAAGTCCATTCCCCAACCATGCTCATTTCGAACTGTGATTTCATCAAATCTGCAAACTCAGTAGTCAAGTCAGTACAAGTTGATCCATAAATGATATCATCAACATAAATCTGCACCATTAAGATATGATCATTATGTTTTTTAACAAACAGAGTTTTATCAACAGATCCCATTTGAAAATTATGACTTAAAAGAAATTTCGTTAGTTTCTCATACCATGCCCTAGGTGCTTGTTTTAATCCATAAAGTGCCTTTTTAAGCCGATATACATAATCAGTATTTTTGGAATCTTCAAAACCCATTGGCTGTTCCACATAGACTTCTTCATGTGAATCGCCATTTAGAAAAGCACTTTTCACATCCATCTGATAGATCTTTATCTTTCTAAAACATGCAATGGATATAAATAGTCTGATAGATTCAAGACGTGCTACTGGTGCAAAAGTTTCATCGAAATCAATCCCTTCAATTTGAGTATAACCTTGTACCACTAGTCTAGCCTTGTTTCTAATTATATTTCCACACTTGTCAGACTTATTTTTGAAAATCTATTTTATTCCAATGATGTGTTTATCTTTAGGTCTTGGTACGAGATACCAAACATCATTTCTTACGAATTGGTTGAGTTCTTCTTGCATCGCAACAATCCAGTTCTCATCAGCAAGAGTTTCTTTTACGTTAGATGGTTCTATTTGGGATGTAAAACATACATAATTACATATATCCTCAAGTTGTCTATGGGTGCGAACACCGGTGAGAGGGTTTTCAAGAATTTGTGTGGTTGGATGATCTTTAACAGTCCTCAACTCAGAATCAGTCTGATTCGATGAAGTATCAGGTTTATCAATGATTAGTACTTCATCATTATCTGAATTAGAAATTGGCGTGTTTAAGTGATCATCAATGACAACATTAATGGATTCTTGAATCACACCAGTCTTTTTGTTCAGAACCCTATAAGCTCGACTGTTTAAGGAATATCCTAGAAAAATACCTTCATCACTCTTCGTATCGAATTTTTCCAAATTTTCACGATCACGTAAAATATAGCAGTTGCTGCCAAAAACTTGACAGTATTTAACAGTAGGCTTTTTATTGAACTACAATTCGTAAGCCGTTTTATTATTATCTTTGCTAGTGTAGACTCGGTTAATAATATAGCAAGCTGTGTTGACTGCTTCAGCCCAAAGATTTTTAGAGAGCTTCATGACATTAGCCATTTCTTGAAGCACCCTATTCTTCCTTTCTACAATTCCATTTTGTTGTGGAGTTTTGGGAGCAAAGAATTCATGTAATATTCCTTGGTCGGTACAGAACTTCTCAAAATTGCTATTCTCAAATTCAGATCCATGATCACTACGAATTTTACTGATTTGAGAAGATTTTTCAGTTTGAATCCTTTTGAAAACTTTTCTTACTTCTTCAAGGGTTTCAGATTTATCCCTTAAGAAGACTACCTAAGTGAATCTGGCAAAGTCATCAACTATTACCAGGATATACTTTTTCTCACCACGACTTTCTGTTCTGGTAGGTCCTATCAGATCCATGTGGAGAAGTTCGAGTGGTCTTGATGTGGTATTTGAATTCACCTTTTTGTGTGAGTTCTTTATTTGTTTGCCTATCTGGCACTCATCACATATTTTATCTAATTTTTGAAGTTTGGGTAAACCTCTTATAAGTTCTCGTTTGCTCAATCTATATAAATTTCGATAATGTACATGTCCAAGACGTTTATGCCATAAATCAGTCTCGTCTGTATGGACCATGTAGCATGTTTGATTAGATGAGCTGGATTCGCTAATAATATAGCAATTTTCAGACGTTCTACATCCAGTTAATATTATAGAACCCTTATTGTTTAGTATCTCACAGCTTTGATTAGAAAACCGAACATTATGGTTATTATCACATATTTGAGATATACTAAGCAAGTTATGTTTTAAGCCTTCAACATATAAAACATTTTTAAACACAGGAAGATTAAAAAGTTGAACCGTACCTTGGCCTATAATCTTACAGTTGCTACCATCACCAAATGTGACTGAACCATCAATCATATCTTTCAGATCCGCGAATAAAGCTTTGTCACCTGCCATATGCCTGGAGCATCCACTGTCTAGGTACCACTTTGAATGACTTGTTGATTTGAAAGCAGTGTGAGCAACCAAGCAGGTAACTTTAGGAACCCATTTCATAACTGTTTTGGGTTTAGGAACATAGTTGGTCTTCTTTTGTGTATATTTGTAGGAATGACCTATAGAGTTAGATTTTAAGAGCTCCTTGAGTAAATCAACTATCTTTTCAGCTAGTGGATTTCGTTTCTGATTAAAGTTGACATGGCTACTTCTAGGTTTTTGAAAAGTTTTTGAATTTCTAGAAAATTCTTGATAAGTACTTTTCCCTTTTGAGTTTGAAGACTCTCCTTTAACAAACATAGGAGGAGTATACTTTTGTTTAGGAGGTAGATTTTTATCATAGCCCAACCCGGATAGATCGCCACTTTTTCTTGATCCGGATAAAAGTTTCTCTAACTTTGGATCACCTTGGGCATATTTCCATGTGTCCTTTAGACTCAGAAGAGAAGATACTTCAGTTTTAAGTTTCTCAATTTCAGATTTTAAATCAATAATTAGGGAGTTTTTGAATTCCAAATTGCATTTTGATTTTTCAAAACAATCTGAAATTTGTGATTTTTCTAAGACAAGTGATTCAAAACATTTTTTGAGTTTAGAAAACTTTTCTTTTTGAAGTTTAAGTTTGACAGCAATTTTACAACTTTCCTTATATAGGGCATTGTAAGCGTCTTGAAGATCATCTTCATTTTCACATTCACTACTCAGATTTTCTTCACTTGTTGAGTCATTATCTGAAAATGTGAATTTGGCTAGAGTCATAAGAGCTTTAACCTCATTGCCCGACTCAGTTTCAGAATCTTCTGATTCAGAAGAACCTTCAGAATCAGATGATTCATCCCATGTAGCCAACATACCCTTCTTCTTGGGTTTGTCCCTTTTAGGACATCTATTTGCTAAGTGCCCATATTCTTAACAGTTGTAACATTGACTATCTTTCAAAGATTTTCGAGATTTGGGTCTAAACTTCTTTTTATCATTTGATTTTTGAAAATCAACCATTTTCTTGCTTTTGAAAATCTTGTAAAATTTCTTAGCTAAAAGAGTCATATCATCTTCTGAATCAGAATTTTCTTCTGAATTACATTTAGAAGATTTTAGTGCGATAGATTTACCTTTAGGAGCTTTAAAGTTTAACTCGTAGGTTTGTAGAGAACCAACTAGTTCTTCTACCCTCATATTATCCGTATCACGAAGTTCCTGGATCGCAGTTACTTTAGAATTGAACCGTTCAGGAAGTGAGCGTAATATTTTTGCACACACTTTACTTTCTGAAATTTTATCGCCAAGACCCCATATTGAGTTTACAATGTCATTTAATCTAGTGTAAAAGTCCATAAACATTTCATTTTCCTCCATATGAATTTCTTCAAATCTGGTTGTGAGGAGTTGGACTTTAGATTTTTTAACAATTGTAGTACCCTCGTGTGTCATTTCTAATATATCCCAAGCTTACTTTGCAGTATCACAGGAAATGATTCTTTCGAACTTATCCGGTGATAGTGCGCAAGTAATTGCATTTAGTGCTTTAGCATTTGCACTACTCTCACTTTTTTGAAGAGTGGTCCATTGGTAATATGGTGTGACTTTCATAGATTTTGAACCATTAACCCCAGTAACTTCCATGATAGGAGGTTTCCATTCAGTTGCTGTGGCTTGCCACACACTCTCATCCATTGATTTGAGGAAGATCCTCATTCTAGCTTTCCAATAGGCATAGTTGGAGCCATCAAAGGGTGGAGGCCTTGTGACTGAAAAGCTATCAAAATTTGACATCTTAAATAGCTTAAATCGTTAGCTCAGGAATTAAATCCAAGAATAAAAAAGAGCTATTAGGCTCTGATACCACTTGAAAATGCCTAGCTATATGTCCTAGAGGGGGGGGGGGGTGAATAGGATAATGCCAAATAAAACTTATAACAGCGGAATTAAAAAGAATATGATAGCCAAAATAAATCACAATGCAAGAAAGTAAAATAACCTCAAAATTCAGATCTTGAGAGGTTGATACAAATGTTGTTCTAAGGATAACCTTACACCAAAAACCAGAGTTTATGGTAGGACAACCTTATTTCTAGAAAGATCTTTGTATCAAATCTCAAACCAAAGAGGAATACAGAAATAAATACAAACTGAATTAAAATAAATTGTAATCACAAATGTATTGTTCTAGGGACAGCCATACACCATAGAAATGGCAGGGCAACCTTGCTGGAACAACTTTTAAAGGAAATTGAATAACAAGCTGATAAAGGAATAGCAGAAAATAAATTCTAAACTATTACAAAATTCTCACAATGCTTGAATTAAATGATTACAACATTCACCACCATACATACATCCCACAAAAGAATTTAAAGTTCAGAAGTATAAATCATTCAACCACAATAGAAGGGATTATAGTGGTTCGCCTGTGTGTTCACCAACTGTTAAACAACAGCCACACAGAATGCTACTCCACTCCTAATATCCTCACACAGGGGATATTAGAGTTCACTAACAAAATAGGTTTTCCCAGGTTCACCAAAACCTTTACAATTGTGTCTTTGTCTGTAGGCTTACACAATTAAAAAACCCCACTTCTGAGTTTTCCTGGCTCTCCTCAGATAACCAATACAACAAGATTTTTTTGGCAAATCTTGAAAGAAACCAAAACAGAAAGGAATTTACAATTAAATGTAAAATACCTGATTATCTCCTTCGTTGTAGCAGCCGATAGAACCAAATCAGAGTAGATGATTGAATGTCCAAGTTCAATGTCCAGTACTCAATTACAATGGTTCTAATTCTAATAGATTTTAAATTAAACCAAATAGGGCTTGCCTTAATTGATTTTGATTCCAAAGAAAGGGAGTAACAATTCCTCTTATCAAATTAGATTGGAATAGCAGAAACAAAATCAATTAAATAAAGCTAAGGAAAGAGAATATTAAATAAGCACACTTAGCTTAGATGGAGCACAGAATTATCTCTCAGTAGTTTGACGAAGATTGGCTTGAATGGATTAATTAATTCGATCATCTCTTCTGAGATTCGTGTACTATTTATAGGTGAGCAGATCGCGTTTTCGACTGGTCTAGGGAGCTCTTCGACTAGTCGAAGCAATAACAGATATTTGAAAGATCCGGCGGGATAAGCTTTGACCGTTCTACGACTGGTCGAAGGTCTCCTTCGACTGGTCGTAGGTCACCTTCGACTGGTCGAAGGTCTCCTTCGACTGGTTGAAGAACCTGAAAAACAACGCTGGATTTTGAGTCGAAGATTTTCGACTGGTCGAAGATGCAGTCGACACTATTCCTTTGACTGGTCGAACAGATTCCTGGACTAGTCGAAGCCTAATAGATTTTATCCGAAATTTGTAACAAACTCACGACTGATCGAGGAATTTCTTAAACTGGTCGAAGCAACTCTAGGACTAGTCGAAGAAGGCCTAGGACTAGTCGAAGAACAAACCAAACTTATGTAAAATAAACATTCGATTTATGTATCCAAAATGACCTACTTCTAAGGTCAACCTAAGGTCAGTCAAACCTCAACCATGAAGTAAGGACATTGAAACATTAGGAACTAGTGACCTTGAAGTATGAGCCTTGAAGTCTTGATGTAGTTGAAATTTTGATGTTGCTCAATTCTTGAAAGAGTCTTGAGTTCTTTACAAACTACCTTGTACTCTTTTTAAAGTCTTGCAGCTTGAGTCTTGTCTTGTGAGCAGTTCTTGCATTCAAGATTGATCCTTGTACTTATGAGCTTTGCTTGTTGTGAGCTTAGCTTGATTATGAATGTTGATCCTTGAGAGAGCTTCACTTATGCAAGTTATATATAACAGTGATTTTGGCACCACAAATTTGACAACAGACAGGGATATAAACTATAGCACTTACAGATACTACATACTATCATCCCGACTTCACACTCTAGCTTGGCCATTTCATTCATACCGCATATTGCATTGTACCCTCGACATCTGATATTTAGCTCTCTATGACTCCTCATTTGCATAGCTAATCTACATTGCTTCATCAGTATATAATATTGTTTTTATTATATTTTTGTATTGCATAGCTTGGATAAGGCTAATGGTATTTATGAGCCTATCAGCATGTTTTCGCATTACTCTGATACCATATGGTTTATGATCTTACCAGTATTTATGATATTATATGATTACGGGTTTATTAGTATTTTCGCTTACTCTGATTACTCTGATATTACTTACTTGACACTTACCTTGTGCACACACGTACACCACCCACAAAGCTTTCTATAAGCTTATGCACGATAGATGCATGCAGGTGATGTTAGGTTGTAGCAACATTGAGCCTGGAGTATGTAGCGGTCTTCTAGAGCTTTGATTTATATAAATATATATATATATATATATATATATATATATATATATATATATATATATATATATATACACATACATATATATATACATATGTATGTATTTCCCTTTCAGTATTGTACTCAAATGACTATATTAATGGATATGTGATGATGATGTTGTTTTTGTGATTTGGGTAAACTTATGGTTATGCTTCTTACGAGATAAATGTACGTTGAAAAAATTCTCCTTGTAGGATCTCAGGATCGGAACCTGACATATGAGTGTTGGGAGCCGAGAATGGAGTACTACGGGGCTGTCGGCACCGGATTCGGCGATAGGGATTCCTGTGAATCCGATTCACGGGTTTGGGGCGTGACAATTCCCCTTTTCATTTCCTGTAGCAAATCTTTCATAATAACTGGCGTCTGCGAAGAAAGATTCTGCTTCTGTATATAGTTTTGCATCAGCCATTACCTTATATTGAATTTCGTCTTTATAATACTTGAAACATTGATGAAGGGTCGATGGTATAATGCCATATTGATGCATCCATGGCCTTCCCAAGAGGAGATTATATGTTATTACTGCATTAATGACATGACAGACGACGTCTGTTGTTAACTCTCCTATCTCTAATGTTAGCGTGATCTTACCGAGTGCTCGTTGTCCATCTTGATTAAACCCTTGTATCATCATTCCGCTAGGGCCCAATTCATTCAACATTGTTAATGGTAACATGTTCACTATGGACTCATTATCTAACATTATTCGTTTGATCTGCATACCGCGAACATGACCTATGACCATCAACGGCCTATTGTGCTCTCTATCACAAATTAGATCATCATCAGAGAATGAAATTACTAGCATACTGTAACACCTCGTACTTCTCAATACTTTGGTGTTACCAGGTAGAGCAAATAATTCATTTTAAATGGGATATAATTGTATATATATATATATATATCATAATACAAAAAAATAAAAATAAAAAAATCTTATAATTATTTGTAAAAATACGTATGTTACTTGAATTATTTAAATTATGAATATTATTTAAACTATATATGAAACAAATTGTAGACCAATACATTGTTATATAATCGATGTATATTAATTAACATTTACATTCTATAATTTTAACTATATACTAATATATTATACTATATGTAAAATATATATCTCTTAATATTAATTTTGCTATACTAATATAAGCATATATAATCACGAAAGTACATTATAAATATTAATAATTGTAAATAAATACTTATCTATGACTATTGATGTATTATACAAAACAAATATGAAAATATATACATATGTATATATACATATTTATATGTAAGATAATACTTATATTAATAAGTTGTGGACCTGACTGACCCACTAGTTAGGTGAATGGTCCTGATCGCGGGAGTGGACCTCAGATCACCATAAATCGACGATGGTTGGCAGTTATGGGCCACAATTTAGATGATATGGCCCACCTAAGCCATGGGTCCACCTCATTCGTCGGGCCGGGCCCTAAATTGACCTGACAAAACGCATGAACGGAGTGGATCAGATCACAAACTATTGTCGGCCCCACAAGAGAAGTGGGTGTACACAGTTGGGGCGCAGCCGAGGTGCACCAAGATGGTCACATGGTTAAACCGCGTTTGACACGCAAAATCCCAAAAACAGAGGATCCCTCTCTCTGTTCGAACCCGGACAATTTCAAAAAGGGGCTGTTTGCTGTGATGGATTGTGGCTCACCATCATGGGTCCTACGGATGATCCAAACCATCCATCTTGTAGAGAACACGAAGGGGACCGTCCCTGCCAAATTTCAACCGTCGGATTGCACACATGTGCACACAATATCGGCCATAAATCAGCCTAAAAACACACATACCTCCAAAAAGCGGAAAGAAATCCATTTTCTTGCCTTTCCTAGCTGGCAATCTGCATAAAGCTGGCTCCTGAGATCCCAGCCCTCCACCTCAGCAAATCCCAGCCCTTCAAAACAGGGCTTCCTCAAACATTGCTTGAGCTTTAATCCACCACCACTGTTGAAGTAAGATCATTGAAATAGGTTAATGGTCGTCCATTTAGTGGGTCCCACGAGTTCCTGGGGACCAATCCGGTCCTTCCAAAGGTTTCAGATCAGGCAATGAGCTGTCCAATGAAAAACCGCCATGGGCAGGTCCACCATCTTCTCCGTTAGCTGGAGAAACCCATCATCCTCTAATGGGTCCCGCCTGCGGATCTGAGTCATCCAACTGGTGGTCCCTGATATCAGACGATCATCGGTAATAATGGATTCTGATCACGCAAGCTCACTTGATTACATCTGAACCAAAATGCGCCTGTTGATCGACAATCAGTCGCGCTAAATCATAGCTTATACGGGTGCTAGTTAATCTCAAATGCCCTTAAAGACGATTAAGGAAACCTATAAACTCTGCCTTTTAGGGCAACCATCGTCCAAAAGAAAGAAAGAAAAAAAAAAAGGAAAAGAAACGTGAGAGGCAGACAGACAGAGAAAGAGAGGGAGAGTGGGTTCAAACTCGACTCACTGTCGAGTCAGCTGAACCCAGCTCGAGTCAGGCCAAGGTGGATGTCCTTGCTAGACATCCCAGCATGTAAAGAAGGAGAAGGGAGGGGCGAGAGAAAAGAGAAGAGGAAGAGAAGAAGATCGAGAGAGCAGGAGGAGTGGTGCCGCTCAGGGCCGCTGTCCGAGCTGCTACCCACTGACTCGCTGGTGCGAGATGGTGATCCGACCGGTCTGTCCAGGTTCTTGCTGGATGTCCCAGCAAGAAGAAAAGAAAGGGAGGAAGAAAGGAAAGAAATGAAGAGAAACAAGGAGGAGGGTGCGGCTAGATGGTGCACCACCTGACTTGGTTGAGTCGTGATCGAGTCAGACTCGGTCCAAGCATAGCTGGACGTTCCAGCATTTAAAAAAAAAAAAAAGAAAAAAGAAAAAAAAAAAAAAAAAAAAGAGGGGGAAAGCAGTAAGAGAAGAAGAGGGAGATAAAGAGTAGAGAAGAAGGAGAATAGAGAGAGAGAGAGTTGGTAGTTGAGTCAACTCGCTGCCAAGTTGAGTCCGGATTGACTCGGTCCAGGTTGTTGTGGGATGTTCCAGCAACAGAGAAAGAGAGAGTAAGTGAAAGAAAGAAGAAGAAAAATAAAAATAAAAATAAAAAGAGAGAGAGAGAGAAGAAGAGGAGAGAAGATACGAAGAGGAAGGTTGGGTGGCTGTTGCACCAACCGCGTCAACTTGGTTGAGTTGTCGGCCCAGTTTGGTCTTTGCTTGAGTCTGGGCCTTGTGAGAGTCTAGAAAGAGTTGAGGGAAAGAATGAGAGAAAATAAGGGGGAGAGTGAGAGGTGGAGCTACTAAGTCATGGTTGAGTCAACTCAGCCACTTACCGAGTTTTGTCACCAAGCTAAGTGCTTTAATTCACTAAGACTAAGCTCAAGCTGCATCAAATAGACCACACCTCAAGGTGAGTTTAAGGCCTTGTAACTTTAGCCTTCCAATAGAATCTTAGTTACTAAGTTTTTATTCATGATAATTATTTATTTCTCTCATTGTCCTCATCTAGTTTCTCCATCATGTTGGATCCATACTGATGAAGGTGGTCCAAATTGAACCCATTTCAATCATAATTTGGGGTGAGGACTCACCTTTTGAGCTTCCCACTCAAATTCACCAACATGGACATGAACGATGCTTTAATTCTATGTAGTTAGTAACTCTAAATTATTTAGTTTACTTATTTCATCACATGAATATGCTAATATGGTGCATGATTGGCTCATGTAATGTATGAATGTTGTCTCTTTAATGCTAGTAACATGAATGATTCGGTTGCCACATGTGGTAGAGTTTGCTAATTAACAAAATGTTGTTGTTTATGATTATCTTATGGATTGAATATAACATGTTAAGGACTTACCAATTTGCGGGCCCTATTTGACTTATACGGGCTTGATCACACACCTGCCTTATATAGCTTGAACCACACCTTGCCTTACATGGATTTGACCACATAATTACTCCATGCGGCTTGGACCGTTAATTTTTTCTTGGTGGCCTTGATGTAACATTGGTGCCTTTTGTAACTAGTTGATTTTCTCTTCTTTTTGTGGCGTTCAATCGTATGGTGATTTTCGGGTGGAGTGGGTGTTCGCTTAGCGATTTCCTAGCCATCTTGCGGTGTTCACATACGATATGATTTCTGGGTGAAGTAGAGTTTTGCGTGTTGGGTTGCTAGCCATCTTGCGGTGTTTGGTCATATTGTGATTTTCGGGTGGAGCGGGTGTTCGTTTAGCGATTTCCTAGCCATCTTGCGGTGTTCACGTATACTATGATTTTCGGGTGGTCTAGAGATTGTATGTTACTTGTCTCTTCATCTTACGGTGATCAGTAGTACCATGATTTTTGGGTGGAGCGAGTGTTCGGTTAGCGATTTCCTAGTCATCTTGCGGTGTTCATGTACGATAGGATTTTTGGGTGAAGCAAATATTTGAAGCTTGATTTTCTTGTCATTTTATGAAGGTCGTAAGATTTATTGTTTTAACTATCTGGACACGCCCCTTTGCATTGTGGTTTTCATTACATTCCCTTAATGTTGAAATTGTGTTAACTAGTTTAATTCTTGAATGCATGATCATGATTCTTGAATTGCGTTGTTTGAAATGCCCATTCTCATATAGTGTGATCTATGTTGGATTCTGAATGATGAGTGCGTAATCTTTGAGGGTGTTCCTCACTGCGATAGCCATTGACACTATCAAACTGTAACAGTTAATGCAGGTGTAGAGCGAGCCGATGTTGTTCATTAGTTGCTAGAGCAGATCGAGTAGCTGAGGAGCTAGACGGGGTCCCTGCGGCCCATATTGAGCTCCACCATTAGTTGATAAATTCCTGCCTTGTTTAATGAACTTTATTATTCGAGATTGTATAAGTCCTATATGGGCGCTACATTTAGATTATCATTGTGGTTGGAATGTTTTCTATTCAATGCATGGTTTACTCTAGCTTCGTTGCTATTGACTCTGATTAATGATAAGCGGTTCAAATTTACACTGAATTTTTAAGGTTAACACTCGAGTTTTTGGGAAACGGGTCATATACTCGGGTCCTGAAAACACGGGGCATTACACATAGAGTTGTTTCATTCTTCATGTTCCATTTCTATGAGCAATGCTTTTCTGACATTATTATCGGATAGGGATTGAATCAGGCTATGTCCGTGTCATACACACTCAGTCGAGCCGGTATGCCTTTCAAATGACTTATTACATCGTATGTTACCTTCTCAATCTTATTCTTTTCTTCTTCTCTACTACAGCCATGGTATTCCTCAGATGTTTCTCCTCTCATCATTCCAATGCTCTGTTTTTGGGGACTTATTATTCTTTTTCCCGAACATAACGTGATTACTGCGGCTTCGCCTGTCCGTCTCAGGGAGCCATTGTCATCCATTTCTCTCCCTTTTTTGTTTCTCTATAAGTGGTTTCTTAAATAATTGATACACTCACTGTCGCTTTATTACAATTGCGTCTGTCAGAAAATAATAATAAGAATAATAAGCAAAAGTCAATTAGCATCTATTTGCAAATAAGCTCTATCCTAGAGATGAAAGAAAGGATGTTCCCGTCGAGAGTCACCATTTTGGCATCTTATTAGACACCAAATAGTGATGAAATTCTCTAAATTGTTCCTGAGTTAATTCCAAGTAAGATAGAAATTCTCCAGTAGAGTCGCCATTTTGTTTTGACTAGAAACGAAAAGCATTTGATTTGGGGAATTATCTTACTTAATAGTAACAAAGAAAGAAATAGAGAGAATAGTCATCAAATTTATTCATTCTGAATTCATCACATCCTTTTGATCCTTTGATTCTAGGATAGAGTTTTTTATGACAAAAAGTACAAGTGTTGAAATAGATTCAAATATAAATTTCGGCAGTATTCCGGCTCATATCATTCATGTCTCCATAAGAGATAAGTTGTGCGGATCTTCTTTGCACTTCTTCCTTCATTAATATGATAAAGGAGTGCCAGAACCCTTGAAATACTTGAAATGACTTAAGAGCTTTTGAAAAATCAACATGATATTGCCACATAGAGTATCCGTGTAACTCCTCCATGAGTTTCACGGGCCGACGAGTTACGCAGGCCCACGCAACTCACAAAGAGTAGCACGGTGAAAAGGCCAAGCTATATGTCCTAGAGGGGGGGTGAATAGGACAATGCCAAATAAAAACTTATAACAGCGGAATAATAAAGAAAATGATAGCCGAATTAAATAATAATGCAGGAAAGAAAAACAACCTCAAAATTCAGATCTTGAGAGGTTGATACAAACGTTATTCTAAGGACAACCTTACACCAAAAACAGAGTTTATGGTAGGACAACCTTATTTCTAGAAAGGTCTTTGTATCAAGTCTCAAATCGAAGAGGAATACAAAAACAAATATGAACTGAATTGAAATAACTTGTAATTAAAGATGTATTGTTCTAGGGACAGCCATACACCATAAAAATGGCAGGGCAACCTTGCTGGAACAACTTTCAAAATGAAATTGAAAAACAAACTTATAAAGGAATAGCAGAAAGTAAATTCTAAGCTATTACAACATTCTCACAAAGCTTGAAATAATTACAACATTCACCACCATACATACATCCCACAAAAAGAATAAAAACAATTAAAAGAATAAATCAATCAACCACAACTCAAAGGATTTATAGTGGTTCGCCTGTGTGTTCACCAACTGTTATCCAACAGCCACACAAAAAGCTACTCCACTCCTAATATCCTCACACCGGGGATATTAGCGTTCACTAAAGATAGGTTTTCCCAGGTTCACCCAAAACCCTTACAATTGTGTCTTTGTATGTGGGCTTACACAATTAAAAAAACCCCACTTCTGAGTTTTCCTGGCTGTCCTCAGATAACCAAAATAACAAGATTTTTTGGCAAATCTTGAAAGAAACCAAAATAATAGAAAGGAATTTACAATATGTAAAATACCGGAATATCTTCTTCGTAGCAGCCCGGTAGAACCAAATCAAAGTAGATGATTGAATGTCCAAGTTCAATGTCCAGGACTCGATTACATTGTTTGTAGTTCTAATTGTTTTTTAATTAAACCAAACAGGGCTTGCCTTAATTGATTTTGATTCCAAAGAAAGGGAATAACAATTCCTCTTTTCAAATCAGATTGGAATATCAGAAACAAAATCAATTAAAATAAAGCTAAGGAAAGAAGATATTAAATAAGCACACTTAGCTTAAATGGAGCACAAAATTATCTCTCGAAGTTCGACGAAGATTGGCTTGAATACTATAATTAAATCGATGATTTCTTCGAGATTCGTGCTCTATTTATAAGTGAAAAGATCAGGTCTTCGATCGTCTAGAGTGCTCTTCGACTAGTCGAAGCTCTATCAGATATTTGAAAATCCGGCGGGATATGCTTTGACCGTTCTACGATCGTCGTAGCCCTCCTACGATCGTCGTAGGTCACCTACGATCGTCGTAGGTTTCCTTCGTCGGTCGTAGGTCCCTGAAAACCTTCCTCTGGACTTTGAGTCGTAGATTCTACGATCGTCGAAGATGCGAAACACTGTTCCTACGATCGGTGAGCAGTTCCGTGACTAGTCGAAGGCTAGCATGATTTTATCCTAATTTGTAACAAACTTACGATGTCGAGGATTTTCTTAGACTAGTCGAAGCAAGTCTAGACTGGTCGAAGCAGACCTAAGACTGGTCGAAGAACAGACCAATCACATGTAAAATAACATTCGACTTATGTATCCGAAATGACCTACTTCTAAGGTCATCCTATGGTCAAACAAACCTCAATCATGAAGTATGGACATTGAAACAAGAGACCATGAAGAATGAGCCTTGAAGTCTTGATGTAGACTAAACCTTGAAGTAGCTCAATCATGAAAGTGGCTTGAGTTTCAGCTTGAGTCTTGAGTTCAGCTTGACTTTCAACTTGAGTCTTGAGTTCAGCTTGAGTCTTGCCTTGTACTTTCTTTTTCTTTTCAGCTTGAGTCTTGTGAGCAGTTCTTGCATTCAAGAGTCTTGTCTTGTGATCAGTTCTTTCATTCAAGATCTTGAGTCTTGTACTTGAGAGCGTTGCTTGATGTGAGCTTAGCTTGTACATGTATGTTGATCCTTGAGAGAGCTTCACTTATGCAAGTTATATATAACAGAGTATAATAGTGATTTTGGCACTACAAATTTGACAACAAACAGGGATATAAACTATAGCACTTACACACGGCCCGGCCTTCTTCCATCTCCCTCTTCTCTCTCTAATACCTGTAAGCGGTATTGGTCTTTTCGAAATTCGATCCCTCAAATGAAGGGGTAGGGGGTATTTATAGGCTTCCACACGTGTGGGCCCTTAAATCCTGTATCGTGGACCCTACTTCGCACCAGAGAGTTGCGCGAGTCAACACAACTATAATGAGTTGCGTGGTTCGGCACAACTCGTGCTCTAACGCAACCCATGATCCGCGCAACTTGAAATCTGCACAATTTCTCTCTCTCTCTTATGCTTCACTTCAGTCTTCAATCTTCCTTCTTTGATTTCTTTCCTTAACCAAATTTTATGCTCCAACAAGGCCGACCCATGGAATACCTTGTTTCGATCCCTCCAAGACCGTACAGATTAGGTCGTCCTTGATGCCACCGCTGCTAGACAAGTTAGTAGCCCTCCTTCGACGCTTTACCGATGTTTTTGCATGGTCTCACGAGGACATGTCGGGCATTGATCCTGCCATCATTACGCATCAACTGAACATCGACCTATCCTACTAGCCAGTTCAACAGAAGTGATGCACCCTCGGCCCGGAAAGATATGCAGTGATTGGAGAAGATGTCTGTAAGCTCCTCAGAGCCAACTTCATCGAAGAAGTCCACTACCTGGACTGGGTGGCCAATGTCGTATTGGTCAAGAAAGCTAATAGGAAGTGGCATGTCTACGTAGACTACACAGACCTGAATAAAGCCTGCCCTAAAGATAGCTTCCTTCTTCCGATTATAGTTGGTGGACAGTACCGCAGGTGGATGCATATTCGAGATATAATTAGATTGTAATGCACCTAGTAAATAAATTTAAGACTACCTTTGTCATTAACAAAGGTCTTTATTGTTACCGCATGATGCCTTTTAGTTTAAAGAATACAAGAGCGACCTACCAAAGGTTGGTTAACAAGATGTTCGCCTACCAAATAGGGCAAATAATAGAGGTCTATATCAACGACATGCTCGCAAGAGCATAAAAGTCATAGACCACATGGCCGACCTAGAGGAGATATTTCTCATTCTTCGTAAATACTAGATGAAACTAAACCTGAGTAAATGCGCTTTCGGCGTAAACTTGGAAAAGTTCCTCAGGTTTTTGGTCAGCCAGCTAGGGATTGAGGCAAATCCTGAGAAAATTAAGGCCCTCCTCGACATGCAGTCTCCAAAGACGAACAAAGACATACAGAGGTTAACTGGAAGAATAGTTGCTTCAACTGCTTCATGTCCAGAGCTACCAATAAATGCCTCCCTTTCTTCAAACAGTTGAAGGGGAGACAAATAATAGAATGGATTGAAGAATGTGAGACATCTTTTCAGCAGCTCAAGAAATACCTAGGATTGTCGTCTTTACTCTCCAAACTCGAGCTGAGCGAGTCTCTGCTACCGTATCTAGTAGTATCCGATGCAACGGTCAGCTCGGCATTGCTAAGAGAATATGAGGGAAAGCAATTACCAGTTTATTACATTAGCAAAGTGTTAATTCCTGCAAAGACGAGATACCCGACCTTGGAAAAGTTGGCTCTGACTTTAGTCACATCTTCCCGATGCTTACGACCATATTTCCAAACTCACTCGATCGTCGTTCTAACCGATCACCTATTGCGCCAAGTCCTGTAGAAACTTGAAGCCTTGGGTTGATTGACTAAGTGAGCGATCGAGCTGAGCGAGTTCGACATCAAGTACCAGCCATGAGCCGCAATCAAAGGCCAAGCAGTGGCCGTCTTCATTGTCGAATTGACACAATCTCCAAAGCAAGAGCTGACTAATGACTGACAAACAACCCAACCATATAGCTCAAAGTCAGGGTCGATTAATGTCCGACCCACGGACGACCTAGCCAGGTTAGGGTTCTTCCCAGAGAGGTCGGCAGAACATCATATCGCAGGACCATCCGACACCCAAATACTTCTCAACCCACCCAAGTGAGCGCTTTACGTTGATGGCTCATCCAACTCTAAGGCAAGCGAGGTCAGGGTAATCGTGGAGACTCCTGACCATACGTGTATGCAGTATGCCTTGAGATTTGGATTTCAAGCCTCCAACAATATGGTAGAATACGAAGCGTTGATCATCGGACTTAAACTGGCAGCAAACATGGGGGCTTAGCATCTCGAAGTCTTCAGCGACTCACAATTGGTCATCAACTAAATAACCAACGTTTATCAGGCCAAGAAAGAACGCTTAAAAGCCTATCTCTAAAAAACCAAAGAATTGATCGGTGAATTCCAAAAATGCAATGTTGCCCTGATTTCACACATTGAAAATTCAAAAGCCAACATGTTGGCAAAGCTCTCTACGGTAAATGAGGACGAAATACTAAGATCCATCCCAATTGAGTTCTTGGCCAAACCAAGTGTTGACGAGGCCGACCCCACGGCCGTCCTTCCGGTTAGTTCAGAACCAACATGGATGGATCCGATTATCTAGTACCTCGAGAATAACAAACTCCCCGAGGAACAAGTGGAAGTACGATGAATGAAAATCAAGGCCACCTGGTATACCATACTCAATGGCGTGCTCTACAAGAAAGGATTCTACCTTCCTTACTTGAGGTGTGTCCGACCAGAGGAAGCTGAATACGTCATAAGGGAGATCCACGAAGGGATTTGCAGAAATCACTTAAGAGCGCGTTCGCTAACATACAAAGTTGTCCGACAAGGATATTACTAACTGACCATTCAGCACGATGCCTGAAAGCTCATCCAGAGATGCGACAAATGCCAAAGGTTTGTGAACATCCCTCAGCAGCCACCGGAAGAGCTCACACCAATGGCCGGACCTTAGCCGTTTGCTCAATGGAGGATCAACATCATCGACCCATTCCCCATGGGCAAAGGTCAGACCAAGTTCACCGTAGTAGCAATAGATTACTTCACCAAGTGGGCAGAAGCAGAACCATTAGCGAATATAACCGAATAAAAATTATGGATTTCGTTTGGAAAAATATCGTATGTAGGTTTGGAATACCCCAGACTATTGTTTCTAATAATGGGAAACAGTTCGACAACAGGCATTATCAGGAGATGTGTAAGAACCTCGGAATTCACAATGTGTATTCATCACCACGACATCCGCAAGTCAAGGCAGTCAACAAGATCATCAAACATCACCTTCGAACTAAACTCGAAAACGTCAAGGGAGCTTGGGCCGAGAAACTTCTCAAGGTTCTATGGGCTTACCAAACTACTGCTCGGATAGCTACTGGAGTTAACCCCGTAAAGATCGGATTACCTACAGCCCGAATGAGCTCGTTCGATGAATAAGCCAATAACGAGCTTATGTCCCTTGGTCTCAACCTCCTGGAAGAGCAAATGGAATAAGCTCAGCTTTGAACCGTTGTCCGTCAACAGTAGGTATCATGGTTTTATAATGCTCGGGTTAAGGTCAGAAGGTTTCGAGTTAGGGATTTGGTCCTTCGAAAGGTATTCTAGAACACCAAAGAAGCAGGAACAAGGGCCTTGGGGCCGAACTGGGAAGGGCCCTGCATGGTTTCGAGCACCATCCAACCTGGTACGTACTGACTAGAAGATCAAACCAACCAATTTGTCATGCCACAAACTCGAAAACCGGGCTCAAAAAATTTTCAATCACCGAATCCAGTGCCGACAGCCTCCGTAGTACCCTATTCTCGGCTCCTAGCACCCATACGCCAGATTCCCATCTTGGGATCCTGCAAGGAGAATTTTCCAATGTACATTTAATTCATAATAAGCATAACCACAAGTATACCCAAATCAAAAAGGCAACATCATCATTACATATCCACTAATATAAACATTTGAATACAATGCTGAAAGGGAAATACATATGTCAAAAATCAAAGCTCCAGAAGACCGCTGCACGCTCTAAGCTCAACGTTGCTGCACGCATAAGCTTATAGAAAGCTTAGAGGATAGTGTAAGTGTGTGCGATGCACGTGCCAAGTATCTAATAAAAAGCCATAATCATATAATATCAAAAATACTGGTAAAATCATGAATCATACGATATTAGAGTAAGCGGAAATACTACAAGATCATGAATCATACGAAATCAAAGTAAGCGGAAATACTGACAAGATCATGAATCATACGATATCAGAGTAAGCGATGTGGATTAACTATGCAAATAAGGAGTTATAAAGAGCCAAATATCAGATGCAAGGGTACAATGCAATATGTAATTGTGCTAAGTCCATCTAGGCCATATAAGTACAGAAAACATAACAACTCAAAATGTCATATGCCTGCAGATGTAATATGCGATGTGAATGAAATAACCAAGCTAGAGTGTGATGTCGGGATGATAGTACATAGTATCGCAGGCTACGGGATCCATCATAAGGGACTTCTATCCAAACCAGTCCCATACCAAAATTTGGATAGTTAAACTCAATGTGGTAAACTCCTGATCTCAAGTTAATCGTGCGCCCAACCGAAATCCTGACCATGCGAAGGTGCACATAACATATAGTTGCGCACCACCGGCCCTAGTGGATAATAAATAAATGAATGAATGAGTATGCAATTCCTGTTCAATAAGTCTACATATCAGTACGGCTCCTCTCTAGGGAAATCATCGGGGTCTATTACACTCCAAACCAGATTGCCGCCCCATCGCACGCAACAAGTGGAGTAGAAGAGACCTCACTATCCGCCTGCCAATATCGGGCTCGGCTCGTCGATAGCGGACCCATTCCTCGAGCTGGTCAAACTCAGCCTAGCTTTGCCCCCACCTCTTAGGCAAGTAAGGCCGCACCCCCTTCCAACCGACCACGATACAGTGGGAGACACGGCCTAATGGTATAAGGCCCTCATGCGCTTATGCATCTAGTCAGTTTATACGTTAGAGCAAACTCTGGAACCAAGAGGGTTTAGGGACTTTCACCCAGGGATATCTATAACACCCCATGTAGAACAGATTTTCGATGTCCTATCTGGCCATCTACGATATGCCTGTGGAGGCTATGGTCCTGATGTCTCTAGGGCTTATGGTAATCATAATCACACAATGCGAGATGCATGAGTCACACACTCCAATCATGGATCAATCCTGCGCATACCGAGCGCTCATGTGGAACAACTTCGCCTATCAGGGAGTCCCATGAATAACCTGCCCTATGACATATGCAATAGCTAACCACATCTCATAAAAAATATGCAGATGATGTGTATGGGCATGTATCATGATACTATGTTATCACATACTCATAATCGGCATCGATAATCGGCCTCAATAATCGGCTTATCAAAGGGCCTAAGGAAGGTTACAATGTGGATATCCAACCATTATTGCCCATTAATGTGGACATCTAACCAACATTGCTCCTAAGGAGTGGCTTACATAGGGCCAAACATATAGTGGGCCCATGGCCTCACATACAATCACAATGGGCCTCATTTACGTCACATCGGCCTCAACTACACAACGGGTATGCCTTGCACCTAGGCCTCAAATATATCATATGGGCCTCATTGCACGGGCCTCAATACTGGGCCTCATATATCAAGTGGGCCTCATTACACGGGCCTAACAATACAAACGAGTGGGCCCCGTCCATGGGCCAAAATAAATCATGATGGGCTGCACCAATAGACTTCTTGTATATCAAATAGGCTGCACCGATGGGCCTCATGTATCTCAAATCGGGCACACCCTTATGCATTTTTGAGGTCCGACCTATTCATAAGTTAACATAGAGATAGATGAAGTGAAAAGAAATATCAGCTTAATTGGAACTACTGTTGCCCTTAGAAGTTTGAACGGTGGATGTCACTGTCCACTATTTAAATGATGGGGGTCCACTTGAACTTTGGATCTGATTCACTCATTATTCCCATGCCGTAAAATGATCTGACAAATGGTTGGATAGTATGGATACAACACATGCATCATGATGGGCCCCAACACCCAAACAGTAGACCATGTAGATAAAACACATACATCATTGTGGGGCCTGCGGAACAAGTTAACATCGAACAGTAGCGGGACCCACATAGTTGGCTAGTGTGGATTGTACCGTGGCATTTTCCTCAAACTGAATGCGGGCCCACATCTCCTGGCCTGGGTATCGCCTCGACGCGTAAGACTCAGCATCAGAACCGTGGCGACGGCGCGGTCATATTAGTAAAAATCTCAGTTCAAGCTGACTCAGATCGACAGGATGCAACTCAGGGTCAGCGCAAATGCCGATTATAAATCGCGAGTCGTCGAAATTCGACTGGGAGGATCGCAGAGGCTTATGGAACGGTACGGATAGGATACGGGCCTTACAGCTCTCCTCACCTAATAAAAATTTCATCCTTGAAATTTACACTATATGCAGAACTTAAAGAATGAGGAAACATGGCATTAGAAATACAATACCGGGCATAATCAAACATTGAAGAGATGAGAATAACGCTCGCGAATCTCAGACTCCCGCTTTTAGGACGCTTATCAACACTATGATAACCCCATTGATTGTTGGATCCCGAATCAGAAACGATCAAAATTGGAATACTAAGCAGCCTCACAATCTCAACGGTAGGGAGCTATATCAGAAAATCTCTAAGTTATTCAAACTCAGGGATCTTAACCATTCTAAGTTCTCAACAATCATAGAGTTCAGGGTAACTATCAGCAGATATGTGATGTTATCTTCAGGTATTCCCAAGTTATGCTCTAATACTATCTTCTATCATGCCCCAAACTCGGAAACCGGGCTCAAAAATTTTTTTATTATCGAATCTGCTGCCAACAGCCTCTGTAGTATCCCATTCTTGGCTCCCAACACCCATACGTCATATTCCGATCTTGGGATCCTACAAGGAGGATTTTTCAATGTACATTTAATTCGTAATAAGCATAACTACAACTATACCCAAATCAAAAAGGCAACATCATCAAACATATCCACTAATATAAACATTTGAATACAATGCAGAAAGGGAAATACGTATGTCAAAAATCAAAGCTTCAGAAAACCGCTGCACAATCCAAACTCAACACTACTGCAACCTAATGCCACCAGTATGCATCTATAGTCCATAAGCTTATAGAAAGCTTAGAGGGTGGTGTAAGTGTGTGCGATGTATGTGTCAAGTATCCAATATAATGCCATAATCATACAATATCATAAATACTGGCAAAATCATGAATCATATGATATTAGAGTACGCGAAAATACTGACAAGATCATGAATCATACGATATCAGAGTAAGTGAAAATACTGACAAGATCATGAATCATACGATATCAGAGTAAGCAATGCAGATCAGCTTTGCATATGAGGAGTCATAGAGAGCCAAATATCAAATGCCTAGGGTACAATGCAATATGTAAATCATGCTAAGTCTGTCTAGGCCATATAAGTACAGAAAACATAACAACCAAAAATGTCATATACCCGCGGATGCAATATGCGATGCGAATAAAATGACTAAGCTGGAGTGTGAGGTCGGGATGATAGTATGTAGTATCGCAGGCTATGAGGTCCATCTCAAGGGACTTATATCCAAACCAGTCACATGCCTAAATTTGGATAGTCAGATTGATTGTGGTAAACTCCTGATCTCAGGTTAGTCGCATGCCCAACTGAAATCCTGACTATGCGAAGGTACACGTATATATAGTTGTGCACCACCAGCCCGAATGGATAGTGAATGAATGAATGAATGAGTATGCAATTCCTACTCAATAAGTCCACAATCAGTATGGTTCCTCTCTAGGGAAATCACCGGGGTCTATTACACTCCAAATCAAATTGTCGCCCCATCACACACAACAAGGTGAGTGGAAGAGACCTCACTATCTTCTTGCTAATATCGGGCTCGGCTCGTCGATAGCAGACCGATTCCTCGAGCTGGTCAGCCTCAGCCTAGCTTTGCCCCCTCCTCTCGGGTAGGAAAGGTAGCACCTCCTTTTAACCAACCACGATACAGTGTGAGACACGACCTAACAGTATACGGCCCTCATGCGCTCATGCATCCACTTGGTCTAGATGTTGGAGCAACCTCTGTAACCAAGAGGGTTTAAGGACTTTGACCCAGGGATATCTTTAGCACCCCATGTAGAACAAATTTTCGGTGTCCCATCTGGCCATCCACGATATGCCTGTGGAGGCTATGGCCCTAATGTCACTTGGGTGTACGGTAATCATAATCACATAATGCAAGATGCATGAGTCACACACTCCAATCATGCATCAATCTTGCGCATACCAAGCACTCATGTGGGACAACTTCGCATATCAGGGAGCCCCATAAACAACCTGCCCTATGGCATATGCAATGGCCAACCACATCTCATAACAAACATGTAGATGATGCATATGGGCATTTATCATGATGCTATGTTATCACATACTCATAATCGGCATCGATAATCGACCTCGATAATCGGCTTATCAAAGGGCCTAAGGGAAGGTCACAATGTGGACATCCAACCATCATTGCCCATCAATGTGGACATCTAACCAACATTGCTCCCAGGGAGTGGCCTACATAGGGCTAAACATATAGTGGGCACATAGCCTCACATACAATCATAATGGGCCTCATTTATGTCACATCGGCCTCGAATACACAATAGGTGAGCCTTGAACCTGGGCCTCAAATATATCATATGGCCCTCATCGCACGGGCCTCAATACTAGGCCTCATATATCAAGTGGGCCTCATTACACGGGCCTAACAATACAAATGGGTGGGCCCCGCCCATGGGTCAGAATAAATCATGATGGGCCACACCAATGGGTTTCATATATATCAAATAGGTTGCACCGATGGGCCTCATGTATCATAAATCGGGCACAACCTTATGCATTTTTGAGATCCGACCTATTCATAAGTTAACATAGAGATAGATGAAGTGAAAACAAATATCAGCTTAATTGGAAACTACCGTTGCCCTTAGAAGTTTGAACGATGGATGTCACAGTCCACTATTTAAATGGTGGGGGTCCACTTGAACTTTGGATCTGGCTCACTCATTATTCTCATGCCGTAAAATGATCTTACAAATGGCTGGACAGTATGGATAGAACACATGCATCATGGTGGGCCCCACCACCCAAACAGTAGACCGTGTAGGTAAAACACATACATCATTGTGGGGCCTATGGAACGAGCTGACGTCGAACAGCAGCGGGACCCATAGAGCTGGACAGTGTGGATTGTATCCACACGTGCAGCAGGTTCCACATACCTTGCTGACGCCAGAAGAGCAGCTATATAGCTGCTACACGTGCAGCCTAGTTGCAGAAGGAGGGTAGAGATGGGTCCCACGTAGGGCCCACCACACCACTATATTTATAATATATATATATATATATATGTGTGTGTGTGTGTGTGTGTGTGTGTGTATGTATATAATTTAATATTAAATTAATAAATCATTAACGTCTAGGCCCTGGACGGCCTGAACGATGCATCTCAATGTGGCCCCACACGTGGGCCACCAATGGAAGGAGGGTTTGGATTTAACTCACCTACCCTAGAAGGTGGGTCCCACCTACCCACTGACGTCAGCAGCAACAGCTACTGCCATTGCAAAAAGGGAGGGGTGCACGGCAGTGGAAAAACACATATCATGGTGGGGACCCACCGTTCTCAAATGGACGAACGGTTAGGATGTAACATATACATCACGGTGGGCCCCAAAATTTACTGCTGTCCACGGCAGCTCCCAGCTGCAATGACCCCACTGTCTAGATGGACGGTGGAATGAAACACATGCCATGCTAGGGCCCTCAGTGTTAGTGGTGTCAGTACCCTACAGGCAGAGGCACATCAGCCAATCGGTTCAAATAGGTGGGTCCCACATGGGGCCCACAAGCACAGATGCATATATACATGCCTAGTGTGTGTGTGTGTGTCTATATATATATATATATGTATATACATATATATATATATATATAATATTACATCATATTAAAATATATATACGTACTACATATATACATATATTATAATAAAATATATCTAGCATCCAGCAAGCTGGACGATGCTGGATGATGCTCATTCATCATGGTGGTCCCACGTAGTGGGCCACTAGATTTGGAACAAGCAGACATTTATTTTATTTATTTATTTTATTTTTTTCTCCTCTCGTCCGGGCCCATGTGACCAGCCGGTCATGTAGGCCCCAACCGACATTAAGGTGGCCCATTCGTCGAACGTCATGGATGAAATACACACATCATAGGTGGGCCACTAATCATAGAAAAAGAAAGAAAGGGAGAGAAAGAGCAAAGGAGAGAGATCGGCGATGAAGGAGGGGCCCTGCCGCTATGGGCTCCTCATGGATACAAGCATATGAGTCCCACCATATGTGGGCCCTTAAATCACAAAAAAAAATAAATAAATACAAAAAGGATGAAAATGTGGGTCCAAGATCACCCACCTTCCACTTCTTTTTGGCTCCTTAGAAAGTTAATCTCCTTGGCTTTGATTTCAACGGAAGATGATGAAGTTTTGATGGTTGAGATGGGAGATGAGAGGGTAGGAAGTGGCCACATTAGAGCTTCTCCATGAGAGCTTGGGAAGCTCATACATTGGAGTTTAGTTTGCTTGGGAATGGGTTTGACAAATGAGAGAGAGAGGGTTGTAAGGAGAGAGAGAGAGTGATGGGTGAGGTGAGTGATAGGTGTGTAAGAGCTTTGTTGACTTTTGGGGTAATTTGTGTAAGAGGGGTATACATTGTGTAAGGAATTGTTGCTTATACGATTGTTTGGGGATGGGGTGTGAGGTGATGTGTACTTGGTCTAGGTGATTGATTGATTGATTGATTGATGTGACATATTGTAGAGATTCTCTTGGAATTCACACGCATGACATTTTCCTCGAACTGAATGAGGACCCACATCTCCTGGCCTGGGTATTGCCTCGGCGCGTAAGACCAGGCATCAGAACCGTAGCGACGGCGCGGTCGTACTAGTAAAAATCTCAGTTCAAGCCGACTCAGATCGACAGGATGCAACTCAGGGTCACACGCAAATGCCGATTATAGATCTCAGGTCGCCGAAATTCGACTGGGAGGACCTCAGAGGCTTATGGAACCGTACGGCTAGGATACGGGCCTTACAACTCTCCCCACCAAATAAAAATTTCATCCTTGAAATTTGCACTATATGCAGAACTCAAAGAATGAGGAAACATGGCATTAGAAATACAATACCGGGCATAATCAAACATTGAAGAGATGAGAATAACGCTTGCGAATCTCAGACTCCCGCTCTTGGGACGCTTATCAACACTATGATAACCCCATTGATTGTCGGATCCCGAATCAGAAACGATCAAAATTGGAATACTAAGCAGCCTCACAATCTCAATGGTAGGGAGCTATATCAGAAAATCTCTAACTTATTCGAACTCAGAGATCTTAACCATTCTAAGTTCTCAACAATCATAAAGTGCAGGGTAACTATCAGCAGATATGTGATGTTATCTTCAGGTATTCCCAAGTTATGCACTAATACCATCTTCTGTCATGCCCCAAACTCGGAAACCGGGCTCAAAAAATTTTTGATTGCCGAATCTGCTGCCGACAGCCTCCGTAGTACCCCATTCTCGGCTCCCAACGCCCATACGCCAGATTTCGATCTTGGGATCCTACAAGGAGAATTTTTCAATGTACATTTAATTCGTAATAAGCATAACTACAACCATATCCAAATCAAAAAGGCAACATCATCATCACATATCCACTAATATAAACATTTGAATACAATGCTGAAAGGGAAATACGTATGTCAAAAATCAAAGCTTCAGAAAACCGCTGCACAATCCAAGCTCAACACTACTGCAACCTAACGCCACCAGTATGCATCTATCGTCCATAAGCTTATAGAAAGCTTAGAGGGCGGTGTAAGTGTGTGCGATGTATGTGTCAAGTATCCAATACAATGCCATAATCATACAATATCATAAATATTGGCAAAATCATGAATCATACGATATTAGAGTAAGCGAAAATACTGACAATATTATGAATCATATGATATCAGAGTAAGCGATGCAAATCAGCTATGCAAATGAGGAGTCATAAAGAGCCGAATATCAAATGCCTAGGGTACAATGTAATATGTAAATCATGCTAAGTCTGTCTAGGCCATATAAGTACAGAAAACATAACAACTAAAAATGTCATATGCCTGCGGATGCAATATGCGATGCGAATGAAATGACTAAGCTGGAGTATGAGGTCAGTATGATAGTATGTAGTATCACAGGCTATGAGGTCTATCACAAGGGACTTCTATCCAAACCAGTCTCATACCTAAATTTGGATAGTCAGACTCATTGTGGTAAACTCCTGATCTCAGGTTAGTCGCATGCCCAATTGAAATCCTGACTATGCGAAGGTACACGTAACATATAGTTGCGTACCACCAGCCCGAATGGATAGTGAATGAATGAATGAATGAATGAGTATGCAATTCCTGCTCAATAAGTCCACATATCAATATGGTTCTTCTCTAGGGAAATCACAGGGGTCTATTACACTTCAAATCAGATTGCCGCCCCATCACACACAACAAGGTGAGTGGAAGAGACCTCACTATCTGCCTGCCAATATCGGACTCGGCTCGTCGATAGCAGACCGATTCCTCGAGCTGGTCAGCCTCAGCTTAGCTTTACCCCCTCCTCTCGGGTAGGAAAGGTAGCACCCCCTTTTAACCAACCACCATACAGTGTGAGACACGACCTAACAGTATACGGCCTTCATGCGCTCATGCATCCACTTGGTTTAGATGTTGGAACAACCTCTGGAACCAAGAAGGTTTAAGGACTTTGACCCATGGATATCTTTAGTACCCCATGTAGAACAAATTTTTAGTGTCCCATCTGGCCATCCACGATATGCCTGTAGAGGCTATAGCCCTAATGTCGCTTGGGTGTACAGTAATCATAATCACATAATGCGAAATGCATGAGTCACACAATTTAATCATGCATCAATCTTGCGCATACCAAGCGCTCATGTGGGAAAACTTCGCATATCAGAGAGTCTCATAAACAACCTGCCCTGTGGCATATGCAATGGCCAACCACATCTTATAACAAACATGCAGATGATGCATATGAGCATTTATCATAATGATATGTTATCACATACTCATAATCGGCATCGATAATCGACCTCGATAATCAGCTTATCAAAGGGCCTAAGGGAAGGTCACAATGTGGACATCCAACCATCATTGCCCATCAATGTGGACATATAACCAACATTGCTCCCAGGGAGTGGCCTACATAGGGCTAAACATATAGTGGGCATGTAGCCTCACATACAATCACAATAGGCATCATTTATGTCACATCGGCCTCGAATACACAATAGGTGGGCCTTGAACCTGGGCCTCAAATATATCATATGGCCCTTATCGTACGGGCCTCAATACTAGGCCTCATATATCAAGTGGGTCTCATTACACGGGCCTAACAATACAAACGGGTGGGCCCCGCCCATGGGTTAGAATAAATCATGATGGGCCACACCAATGGGCTTCATATATATCAAATAGGCTGCACCGATGGGCCTCATGTATCATAAATCGGGTACACCCTTATGCATTTTTGAGATCCGACCTATTCATAAGTTAACATAGAGATAGATGAAGTGAAAACAAATATCAGCTTAATTGGAAACTACCATTGCCCTTAGAAGTTTGAACGGTGGATGTCACAGTCCACTATTTAAATGGTGGGGGTCCACTTGAACTTTGGATCTGGCTCACTCATTATTCCCATGCCGTAAAATGATCTTACAAATGGCTGGACAGCATGGATAGAACACATGCATCATGGTGGGCCCCACCACCCAAACAGTAGACCGTGTGGGTAAAACACATACATCATTGTGGGGCCTATGGAACGAGCTGACGTCAGCGGGACCCATAGAGGTGGATAGTGTGGATTGTATCCACACGTGCAGCAGGTCCCACATACCTTGCTGACGCCAGAAGAGCAGCTATATAGCTGCTACACGTGCAGCCTAGTTGTAGAAGGAGGGTAGAGGTGGGTCCCACGTAGTGCCCACCACACCACTATATTTATGATATATATATATATAATTTAATATTAAATTAATAAATCATTAACGTCCAGGCCCTGGATGGCCTGAACGATGCATCTCATTGTGGCCCCACACATGGGCCACCAATGGAGGGACGGTTTGGATTTAACTCACGTACCCTAGAAGGTGGGCCCCACCTACCCACTGACGTCAACAGTAGCAGCTGCTGCCGTTGCAAAAAGGGAGGGGTGCACGGCAGTGGAAAAACACATATCGTGGTGGGGACCCACCGTTCTCAAATGGACGAACGGTTAGGATGTAACAAATACATCACGGCGGGCCCCGCAATTTACTGCTGTCCACGGCAGCTCCCAACTGCAATGACCCCACCGTCCAGGTGGACGGTGGGATGAAACAAATGCCATGTTGGGGCCCTCAGTGCCAGTGGCGTCAGTACCCTACAGGCAGAGGCACATCAGCCAATCGGTTCAAACAGGTGGGTCCCACATGGGGCCCACACGCACAGATGCATATATACATGCCTAGTGTGTGTGTGTGTATATATATATAATACATCATATTATAATATAATATAATATTAAAATATATATACGTACTACACATATACATATATTATAATAAAACATATCTATCATCCAGCCACCGTCCAGTAAGCTGGATGGTGTTGGATGATGCTCATTCATCATGGTGATCCCACGCCGTGGGCCACTAGATTTGGATCAAGCAGACATTTATTTTATTTATTTATTTTATTTTTTTCTCCTCTCGTCTGGGCCCATGTGACCATCTGGTCCTGTAGGCCCCAACCGAGATCAAAGTGGCCCATTTGTCGGACGTCATGGATAAAATACACACATCATAGGTGGACCACTAATCATAGAGAAAGAAAGAGAGGGAGAGAAAGAGAAAAGGAGAGAGATCGGCAATAATGGAGGGGCCCTGCCACTATGGGCCCCTCATGGATACAAGCATACATCAATGTGGGTCCCACCATATGTGGGCCCTTAAATCACAAAGAAAAATACAAAAAGGATGAAAATGTGGGTCCAAGATCACCCACCGTCCACTTCTTCTTACCTCCTTGGAAAGATAATCGCCTTGGCTTTGATTTCAACGGAAGATGATGAAGTTTTGATGGTTGAGATGGGAGATGAGAGGGTAGGAAGTGAGCCACATTAGAGCTTCTCCATGAGAGCTTGGGAAGCTCATAGGTTGGAGCTTGGTTTGCTTGGGAATGGATTTGAGAAATGAGAGAGAGAGGGTTGTAAGGAGAGAGAGAGAGAGAGAGAGGGATAGGTGATGGAGTGATGGGTGAAGTGAGTGATGGGTGTGTAAGAGCTTTGTTGACTTTTGGGGTAATTTGTGTAAGAGGGGTATGAGTTGTGTAAGGAATTGTTGACTTATGGAGTTGCTTAGGGATGGAGTGTGAGGTGATGTGTACTTGGTTGAGGTGACTGATTGTTTGATTGATGTGACATGTTGTAGAGATTCTCTCAGAATTCGCACGCACGGCGTTTTCCTCGAACTAAACGCGGGCCCACATCTCCTGGTCTGGGTATCACCTCGGCACGTGAGACACAGCATCGGAACCGCGGTGACAACGCGATCGCATTGGTACAAGTCTCAGTTCAAGCCGACTCAAATCGGTAGGATGCAACTCAGGATCGCGCCAAATGTCGATTATCGATCGCAGTCACTAGAATTCAACCGGGAGGACCACCGAGGCTTACAAAATGGTACGGGCTAGAAGACGGGTCTTACACATTTGCTCCATCACCCATGGAATGCCGAGCATCTGAAGATCTACTTCCCTTAAATTAGTCGGTATGACCTTTGTTATGTCGCAATTTGTAGATCAGATCTACGGACAATCTCCGTCCGAGCTATGTCCGATCTATATCCAAGCAATATCACCTGTACGGACTTTATTGAAAAGCAACGACCAACATCTTGTATGTAGATCACCCTATAGCAGCAAAAAGATGAAAACAGATCTTCAAAAGGAAACATTTCCATTGATAAAGACCTAAAATGGTCTGATTACATCAGCTTTACATCGACTAAAAATTCAAGTTTATACATCAAACAATGAACAGAATTCTGAAGAAGGAAAATATAAAAGAAGACGACATTAGGTCTGCTTGAAATGCTTGAAGCCTGGACACCTAGTATGCTTGAAGTGCTTGAAACTTAAAAGGGAGCAAATACTGCTCTGCAAAATTAACTTCAAGACTCGGGCACCGCTTTAGGAACTGCCTTAGGGACTGCTTCAGGAGCTACTTCATCAGCCGACCCATCAGAACTCGACCCTGACTCATCAAAAGTTGAGAGGTCGAGCGTGGGGAAGGACGCCTTCACGTCCTTCATGCACTCGGCATAAGCTTGGCAAAAGAGGTTATCTCTCTCATCCAGGAATGCCTGGGACAACTCGAACTCTTAAACGGCCTCCCTCCGAGCCACGATGATTATGGCCTTGGTCTTTACCTTCAGCTTCTCCAGCTTTGCCTCGGTTTCGGTGAGCCAACGTGGCACTCATCATGCACACACCGGGCCTCCTCCAGCCGCGTCGCCATCGCAGCCTACTCAGCAGAAGACTCATCAAGAGCCGTCTTCGTAGTCCCAAGCTCGACATCCAGCTAGGCCACCTTTTGCTCGGCTCCCTCCGCCCGACCACGCATCCGAGCGAAATCAGCGCGCGCCTTCAACACACACGGAGCGAATTGTAGAGGAAAGTAAAAAAGATGAGTACGAGCAATCTAAAAGACAGAATCTACTTTGAACAAAGTACTTACCTTGAGAAGGGTGGTCATCATGTGTGCGAGGGTCATCTTTGTCAAAGAGTTAAATAAGTTGACATACTCCGTGTCGGACGTATGGTGATCCACCCAAGGGAGGATCTCCTCCATAGTACGACGAAGGCAGCTCCCCATCTTTCGCCCCCTCAGAAGAGTGAGCCTCAGCAAGAAGCTCGGTAGCTCCTTGAGCCTCAGCAGGAGCAGGGCGGTCATGGACGACCGTCCCTGCCGCTCTGGAGGAGGTCTCCAACTCCGTGCCCTCTCCCTCATCCTCAATGACGACCGGGCAAGAGGGAGCGATCTTGCCCTTAGATTTCAAGGAGGTCTTCTATCTCTTCTTCTTCGGGGTCGCCATTTCATCTCGATGAGGTGCACGAACCTTGAAGAGAGGGTGGATGAAGGGTCGGGCCTTAGGCATCTCTGCAACAAGTGCGAATACATCAGAACAAATCTCAAGCAAGGAAAATTCTACAAGTTGTAAAGATCGACTGGAGATCTTACCCAAAGTCATACCTGTGAGAGCCGAATCTAAGCCCTCCATAAGAGTTGCTCGGGTTGGAGAAGAACTCTCTAAGATCGCCTGTCCTTGTCGAGGGCCCGCAGGTCCCTAATCCGAGCCAATGACCCGCTGTCAAGCAAAGGTTGATGCTTAGGTATAGCTATAAAAAGAGATAAGCGAACAAGGTCAGACAACAGTGGAAGCTGATCGATAAAAGACGAACAACCGTTACAACACAGACCTGGCTTAGAGAAACCTCGGGGAACGAGTGTTTGGGTCGACTCTCCCTCGGCCATCTCCCAACACCTGAGGCCAAAAAACCATTTATCCCTCGAATTTTTATTAGACGATGGAGGGTCGATTATAAGAGCCCCACCAGTATTCCACCATGTGGAGAAGTAGTAATAACCAGGTTGTTGGCTATTCGCTTTCACTTGATAGAAGTGAAGGAACTCTTCCACTGATAGTTCGGGTTGCTTCATCTCGGCCCACAAAACCGCACAGCCGAACAAGTCCCTCCACTTGTTCGAGGTCATCTGTCCTAGAGCTAAGCCAAGGTGACCTAACAGGTGCCTGACTATTCCATGTAAAGGGAGCCGCAGCCACACCGGAGAGTAACTTGAAAAATTGCAACGGCCCTTTTGGGAGGTTGGTCTTGGAGCTCGTCTGACAACGGAAGTTGGATGATCACAGACTCGAGAATGTGATATTCGAGCCTGATCCGGGCTACCTCGTCCTCCGTCAGGGTTGAAGGCACCAGTCCCCTCGACCATCTTCGCCTTCAGGCCCCTTAGAATCAACCTCGCCAAGAGCATCACCCGCCTCAGCGAGTTGCCCCTTTGCTAGAGATAAGTCTGTTCCCCTGGGCCTAGGCACAATCGGCCCATGCTGAGGGGACAGATCCAATGCCCTAGCAACGGGTGATGGCCTCTGTGCTAGAGAGTATTCCGTCGCCCTCCTCGACGCCGACAATAGGAAAGCGACATCCGCCATCATTACTAACAGCGAAGGTGGGTTCGACATCACCCTGAGGCAACTACTCGCCCCACTATCACCGCTGGAAACCCCCTCCCGCGAGCTCATAGAGCTAGACATGGCGATTTTCAATTAAAAATAAAAGGAGAGGAAGAAGAGGCTCACCGTAACAACGGATGGGATTCTAACCAGATTGCGAGGTGCTGTGGATGCCAAAAATCGCCCAATAGAGAAGAAAAAAAAACGAGAAGAGGAAATGCGAAAGAGAATAGCCATAAGCGTTAGGGCTTCCCTTAAATAGCAAGGCCACATGGCAGCCATTTAAGGCGCTCATCAATACCGCGTCATACAACGCCCCATCGGCTACCCCGACTCGACACGTGGCGTGACTCGATGTGCTGCTCGACACTAATATCGAGTATGACGCCACACGTCACGACCTCGTTGGTTCATCATAAAAAAGACGGCCTGACGCCCCACTTGACCTCGAGCCACGAAATGACATGGCATAATTATGGACTGACAACACTTCGACTACTATGCTGGCTGCCATACTTGGCGTTAATGACAACGCGAATCAACCTAGTCCATGCATAACCCGATGTAACGTCTCGAATTTTTGCCAACTTGGAGGTGGACGTCCTTAGGCAATGGGTCTATCATAACACCTTATCGACTTTAGAGAGAGTGATTGAACTTAGCAACGTTAAAGGACTCTAGGATCAAGCCATCCGGCAAATCTAAACACTGAAGTCTTAGCTTAGGGTTTAGCTATAGAAGCGACCCCTCTTTTCTCTCATGAATCACATAGAAGCCCTAAGAGCTTCACCTAGGGCCATTTTTACTTCACTTAAACTCCATTTCTAGTTCGTTATACCCTTTTTACTCTCAAGTCATCACCCTATTTTCTTCCCAAGCTCTCAAAACTCAATCCCAAAGTCTCAAATCCCCCTTTCAACCCATCTCCTTCGAAAATCTCACCTTCCACCACCTTATTCTTCAAATCTTTCTAAGTACTTTCATATTAGACATAAATCCAAAAGCTTAAAGGATGAAGAACTATAATTAAACTAAAATTTACTACAAATAGTAAAAATACAATTAAAATAGACTTTATACCATTAACCTGATGGAATCTTGGGAAATAACTAGGTTATTTAGATAACTTAGCTTCTCCTACCCCAAAATTATATATTGCACGTCGAATAACTCATTCCGTTTTGTAAGATACACTCGTTTCAAGAATCGAGTAGCAGAATCACCACCGGGACCACCAGAGGGGCGTGGCGCCATCACCCAGTCAGCGGCGCGCCGCTGGTGCACTGCATTTTGGTGGACCCTCGCTGAAATTTTCTACGTTTTCAGGATGATTTCAAAAAGTCATATCTCCTTCAATATAATCTTATTTAGGTGATTCAAAATCCAGATTGAAGCTTTATAAGTCTAGTTTCATATAAAAATACGTGAAAAATAAAATAAAAATTTTAATATAGTTAAATCTAGGTTGATGTAACAACTATTTAAAAATTAGTAGTTCGGACAGCTGCTACTTCCAGAATTTTTAGAATTTTTCTAAAATATGAAATCTAATGAAATTTGGTGGAGATAAAGTAGACTTGATGATGAACTACTAAAAAAATAATTAAAATAATATACTAACTAAAAGTGCTAAAAAAATATAGAACTACCTGATGACCACATCCTGTAGTATAATTTAGGCGAAATTTAGTTTAAGTATTAAACTAAATAATCAGTAGATTTAGCTTGAACCACCATCTTCACAAATGACAAGACTTAAAACCATTAATACTATTGACGCAATGTCCCTTAAAGACTTAGGAAAAATTCCAAGAGCTTATCGCTCTTGGGAGTACATTGAAACTCCGTACCGGACCTAGATCGCACGTCGAGAGTCCAATGACCGTGAAACTATAGGATTATGTCCGTCCTACTGGGCTTGACAACCATTACGGGAATCGAGCTCAAATAGCATATAGAAATGCACAACTTGAGCCCTGAGTGAAGTGTGTGAGAAACGTGAATATCTTTAGAAAATGTATTGAAACTTAAGTGAATTGGGTCATTCTCTCAATCATGAAATTGCGGATTTCGGACCGTCAGTTTCTGACCAAACTTCACCCATGGGAAAAGGAAATTTCCCTACTCATATCCGCATACTTGTGGCCCCGATCGAGCAAGTTCGACTGTTGATCTGACACAGGTCCTTCGCGGTCGATCAACTTGTCAGATCACACCAAAACCACATCCTGGCATGGATCCATTATCAAGGAACTTATACTATGACGTATGTGAGTAGTGGGCCTCCTTATGAGCCCTGTTTGTTAAAAACGCTCTTTGGATATAAATTAAGTATACCATGGCCCTAGGGCCATTTGCATCACTTCTGAGCCTATATATAGCCCTTAAACCACCCTATTTCTATTCCATACGAATTTTTCTAACCCTAGGAGAGAGAAGAGAGAAAAAGAAGAGAAAAGAGGAAGGAGAGGAGAGAGACTTTGGGAGATCGTTGCTAGGATTCTCTCCCACAATCATTTTCGGCTTCGATTTGGGTAAGAAAACCTAACCCTAATTTTAATTTAGAGATCCAAATAGAGTAATCGATGAAATAGCTAACGTATTTCATTTCTTACATGTCCGACATTCCATTTTCGGGAATGTAGGATTCGAACCGCTTCCGAATCGAGTATTCTGACGAAAGGTATGGACTATAAACGTTTAGGTTATGGTTTTCAATGCTTTCAATGTTAGTAATGATTTATGTCTGACTTGACTGCTGCCATATTGTCTTAGATACGCCGTTGTCTATATAATATATGTGTGTGAACTATGTAGTACAAAATATGCATCTCGTGTTTGTTGAAATGTTTGTATGAACATGTAAATATGATTTGTGTGTGACATGACCACTAAATTAGGATTCATCGTTATCATATGCATGCTGACCTCTCTGTGTAAGGATTTGCTAAAATATATGTATAACTAACCTAGTCTACATATTTGGTGAAGTGTAGTCTAAGTGTTTGATGAATTGTCTGAATGAGAAATTATTGATGATTTGTATGTATTACGAGTGTTAAGATAGGATTCTTTCTTACTTTATACATATGTATAGTTTCTTTCGTGAAATCATATTTGCCTCTATGCAAATGATTGATAAAATGCTAGTATGTGGTAACATGATCAAGGTGTTTGATGAAATGCTCAAATGAGGATTTCACTTGGATTATTTGTTAAATGCTGAATTGATTATCACATGTATTTAATTGCTGGTTTGAGTAAGACTGGGGCTACAACCTAGCCTAGGCAATCGATAACAGTTCCCGTTCAAGTGGCCGAATTAGTCTCACCACATTGGGTAATTCGACGAATCCGGGTCGCACGACGACTGTCGACAGTGGTTAGGCCACGAGGAGTGCTTATGCGCTCCATGTCAATTATGTCAGTGTGTGCTTGTACTAATTGAACCTACCTAATAAACCGATTGGCATATTGTGTGTTTACCATGTATGGACACTATTGCTTGAATCTAAGGTACTCCTCACCAATGTAAAGGCCCACTTTAAATATGGTACCACGATCCGCCAAGACTCATGAGCCGGACATGGTAGTATGAGACACTGTGTTTGAGCTGTTGGCCTACGCCGAGGTGATAAGCCACCCCATAGTGACCAGTGAGCAAACTTAGACTCGTGAGCCAGGCATGGTGGTATGGGACACCATGTTCGAGCTGTCGGCTTATGCAGAGGTGATTAGCCGCCCCATAGTTACCGCGAGTATAAACTATTGAACTTAGCTATCCACTACTTTTCATTAGGAGTGATGCCCCTACAACTTGCCTATCGTATGTGCTTGACTAGGAGTGACGAACCTAAATGGATCCTTCGGTTCGGGTCAATGATATAAAGGGTGGTACCCTAGCTTTCCAAATCTACTGTATGAATAAGCTTAATTAACTACTGGGCTAATATAACCATGCATTGCACTGCATTAGTTAGGACGTGCTTTAAAGGCGTGGAAGTCGCACAGGAGTAGTGTTGTCATATACGAAATTCGTTGTCGGTGTTGCTTGTTGAGGGAGCTTTTGATGTGAGGGCATGTATCATTACTTGCACTCCATTCCTTTATTAACAAGAGTAGTTAGGAAGTGATTGTTATATTTCTTTATCATTACTACTTGATTGACTTGATAACATGTTAACCTTTGCCTTATAGTACCACTGAGTTGGCTACTCATTCCCACTCTGGGATGGTATTTTAAAATACCAACTAAACTCTAGTTTAGATGCAGGTGATGATGAAGTCTATGTGATGGAGTAGGACTTCATGGAGGAAGAGGAGTTCTCTTACTGTTATCTTTCAGGCGGGTCTATGTAGACTTCATGCTGATACGCAGGGAACATTGGAAAAATTGGCTTAGTTGGACATCTTAAATTTTTACAATTTGTACATTTTGAAACGATACATGTACATATTAAGCCCGGTTACATCATCATACTCTGGAGGTTGTAAAATACTTACTTACATAAATACATATACTTCAGACTTCCGCTTACTTAATTAAATTGTCTTTGTAGTATGATATGTTGTTTTTAGTATAATCCCACTCATGTTTAACTCATTAATATGGATGAAAACTGAACATCATTATCCATGTTGCATAAGTGATGTGCTGGATCATGAGAGTGGAGCTTTGCTCGACCCTCGAAATTCAGGGCGTTACACCCGACCTAGCTACGACCAAGCTTACTTTCCGAACCTTCATTTAAAAAGTAAGGGGGGCTCATTGTCGGGGGAGAATCTATAAGTCCATAAGTCGGCTTATGGAATAGACCAACTCTACTGAGCTAGCATGGGCCCATGGAAACCCGAGCGTGATAAGGCCTCTACGTCCAAAAATAGAGCAACTATCAAGGAGGTCGACATAACTATAAGGACACTGAAAGAGCTTGCATACAAGCTCACACAGGTGGCTGAAATACCGACCTAATTTATAGGTTGGCTAAAGGACGGTTATGAATCGCCTATAAATCAGCCACGTGTCGATTGTGGATCGACCATAGCTCGATCATAGTTCGACTATAGATCAGCCATAGATCGGTCATAGACCAGCCATAACAAGATCATAGATCGGTGGTACTCTGGACAAGGTCAAAACTCTTCAACGTCCAGTTGAAGGGAACACGGACCTTCCAGCTCGACTAACGATAGAAAATGGTGAATGCAGATCTGTCCATCAGGTCAGTATCATTTATTCCCAACTCAGCATCCGCCTTGGGATTTGACCTAAAGCTGAACTACAAATTCAAAGAATCCTCCTAAGTCTCGAAGATCTCTTCCAAAATCCCCAGAAGATAAGATCAAATCCCAACAATCGTGGGAACCTACAATCTCGGGAAGATCCTGAATCATAGCAGATCTCCAAGATATCAGGAAAGAATCCTCATACTACGGGATCCTCTCTCTCCTGTAAATGTATAGACATCTCCCACCGTTCAAGGTACGTTCACAAAAACCCTAATACTCGACTAGTCTCTTTTCTGGAGATCCTATCCCACTTCAAAGACCTTAAGCTTGACATAGGCATCAGAGAGTCCCCTGTGCAAGCCAGGGCCTCCTTTGTCTCTCACCTTCGCTTGTGCAAGTTCAGGAAGGTGTGTTGTGGAGGGTCTACGAGAAAGCTACTGCATCAACAAATCCCTTAACTATCACAAAAATCTCGTGAAATCTCAAAAACGATCAATCTCTTAAAACTAATCCAATGGGCAGGGGTGGCTCAACATTTTTGGGGGCCTTAGGCAAGTCATAAAAGTGAAGCTTTTTAGTTAATTTTTTTTTTAATAAATTCAAAATTAAACCATAAATTTGCTTCTTGCCTTTTTAGATACAAAATTACCCTTTTTAGATGCAAAATTACTAATTAAACTTTTGTATTCAAGTTTACCCAATAAATCAGTTTCGATAGATAAAATTGTTAAACTATTTAATTTATCTTGAGACATAATTGTTCGTAAATAATTTTTTATAATCTTTAGTTTAGAAAAATGACGTTAGAATTTAGAATTTAATTTTTTGAGAACTTAATTAGCAATAATGTAGGTAGTTGTGGTCCTAGGTTTTAGGAGAAGAATTTATTGGGAATGATGCTATTGTTTTGAAAAGAGATGATAGAGTTAGCAATAATGTATTATTGATAGTGTTGTTTCTGGGATTTGTTTTTTATTTTCAATTTCAAATTTGTAAACTAATTTTTAGATGTTCCTATTTTTAAGCCTTTCAATAAGTTTTATTTCAAAAAAATTAGACTTTTTTTCTTCTTAATTTTAATTTTGCCATGATATATGACCTTTAATTCTGCTATAATATAGGTTCTTATAACTAGGGGCCTCACCTGCCTACCCCTTATAGCCGCCCCTGCCAATGGGCAAAAATTTCCATTTGCTCCTCTGCCCAGCAAAATCTATACTCGTTCTTGAGGTTTAAAAATAAAAAATTTAATTAAATAAAAATAAAAAATTACCCAGACGCACAGCTCAAATGTGTCACACCATAGGGAACAGTGGAAATAGGATGCCGACCATACATTCGCGTGGGACACTATATGCATTTGTATCTTTTGTCAAACCCGTTGATCAGGTCCAACACACCAAGATTACGAGACCATATAAAAATCAACCTAATAAAATACTCAGGTGAGCCAAACTATGCGAACTCTGCAGTCTTGAGGACAATTTGACAATCCCATTGGGGCAGATGTAAGCTTTTAATTGGGCTGATATTTAGCAAATTGTACGGTTCAAATAATGGTCCTCACAATGATATAATAGGCGTAGTAGATTTTGAGTTGACAGCATGGGACATCTCTATTCGTCTAGGCTATACACGAAGTAGAGGAGGCCATTTGGTCTATTACCAGTGGAATTAAAAGAAGTGAAACAAGCAGGTTGAATCCAAGCCATTTTTATGCTGCAAGGTGTACTTCATTCCGAACTGTCCATCTAATGTGTTATATCACGTTTTTGGATACCCGTCGCCATGGGGAATCCAACTCATCTGATTCGAAACTGCAGCCTCATTAAAGGGACCTATTTTTGGACTTTGGATAATTGGATCATCTATGCGTGTGTGTCCCATTTGTCCCAGTATGAGTGAGATATAAAAGAATGCCTTGCTTTCTTTGGAAGGTAAAGCATATGCCATGTTTTTTTTGCCGGCTAACCAACATAGGTGGCCAACAAAACGAGCGGACCAGCTTATTCTTTTGGGCAAGGGTATGTTGATGGGTGGAGCGGACGTAGCACGCTTTTGACATGACCTGCTTTATCTCTATATTTGCAGGGTCGTATATCATCAGCGCATTGATACAGAGGCTGAGCATGGCCATCAATGCACACGCACGCAGCTACACATAACATGTTTCTCCGCCCTTCTGATTCGTTGGGAATTTGAACAGATGACGGCTTGTACAATTTTAAACCTGGATGCAGTGACCAACATTTTTTTTAGAGAAATGGTCCAGTGGGCTCAGTGCGTGGAAACCTTCCAATGCATCTATTTCGCATTTCGACTCGTTGGCATCTCATCACCTATCTGGACCATCCATCAGGGTCGGAAACGGATTGGCTACTCCCCCTGCCACCTGCCCAGTCGCTGGTGGTCAGTGCTCTGTGGGCCCCACCACGATGTATTTATTTCATCCATGCCGTTCATCCATTTTTGCAGATCATTTTAGGCCTTGATCCAAAAAATGAGAGGGATATAAATCTCAGGTGGACCACACCACAGGAAAACAATAGTGATTGGATTTCCACTGTTAAAATCCTCCAAGGCCTACTGTACTGTTTATTTGACATCCAATCTGTTGATTAGGTCGTACAGCCGCAGCGGAAGGGAAACAAAAACCAAAGATCAGCTTGATCCAAAACTTTTATGCCCCCAAAAAGTTTTTAATGGTTGACATTCATTCAACACTGTTTCTTGTAATGTGGCCCACTTGAGATTGGTATATAGCTCATTTTTGGTCACGTACCATAAAATGATCTAGAAAAATAGGTGGACGGCATGGATGAAACACATACATCATGGTGGGGCCCGCATAGTACAGACCATCAGCCATTAGCTGGTCGAAGGCGGCATAGCCAATTCGATTCCATCAGGGTCGGTCCAGTTTTGGGAACGGATTGGCTACTCCCCCTGACACCAGCTAATGGCTGATGGTCGGATGGCTGGTGGTCGGTGCTCCGTGGGCGATGCATGTGTTTCATCCATGCCGTTCACATATTTTTACATATAATTTTTCAGTATAAGACCAAAAATGAGATCCCAATCTTCAAGTAGACCACATTACAGGTTGAATGAACGTCAACCATTAAAAACATTCTGGTGGCCATGAAAGTCTTGGATGATTTTTGTTTTTTCCCTTCATCTGGGCTTGTATGGCCAAATCTGTTTGGTGGCCATAAAAGTCTTGGATCAAGCTGATTTTTGTTTTTTCCCTTTATCTGGGCCGGTACAGATTGGATGTCAAATAAACAGTACAGTGGGCCTTAGAAGGATTTTAATGGTGGATATGCAATCACTATTGTTTTCATGTGGTGTGGACTAAATGAGATTTATATTCCTTTAATTTTTGGGATAGAGCCTAAAATAATCTTTAAAAATGTATGAACGGGATGGATGAAACACATACATCATGGTAGGGCCCACAGAGCACCGACCACCAGCCACGGGGCTGGTGGCGGGGAAGTAGCCAACCCGTTTCCTCCGGTTTTCGTCCACTACTGTATGCATTAAAGCGGATTTATGCATGCGTGTGTATGGAGAATTGATTTCAGCAAGCATGAAAAAAGAACCTCGATACACACGCGTGCCACGTGCTCAATTAATAGCCGCAGATTCTCAGATGCATTCACTGTTTTATGCTGCAACCGCCTATCGGAATGGACGTGACGGCGCCATTCAGATGGTTAAGATCATCCGTAGTGATCGAAATGCGTACACAGGCCATGTGCACGCGGCAAGGTAACATTATCACTTTTATGACGGAGTAACAAGAGTCAAAACCAAAATAGTTATCAGTGGAGAAGGAAGAGGAAGAAAAATAAGAGATGAGTGACAAAAGAAAATAAAAATAAATAAAAGACGGATGTCAATGTAATAAAACTAGCAGATGAAAATTCCTTGTGCAGTGCAAAGAGAAAAAGCCAAAGAGAAACGCCAGATCAAAAAAAAAAAAAAAAAAAAAACAAAAACAAAAAAACACCAATAGATAAGTTAACCATGCAACTCGTCCCATATTCCTATTCTATGAAGCAAACTTAACATGATATATGGTTACTTGAAAACGAACGACACCAAAGGAGGAAGTAAAAAAAAAAAAAAAAAAGACTAGTGAGCAGTACTGCACTAGTCCATAATTTCCCCGCGATATAGTACAACTAAAAGGAAAGAAGAAAGGCAGAACAAGAGCGAGCGAGCCCCACTTAAGCGTTACGCAACTTAGCAGCGAAGGAATCGATGAATTCCGAATGGTGAATGATATCCTCCAACATACCTTCACCAACAGCAAAATATCCTGCCTGGCAATCTTGGTAGAGCGCCGCAGCAGCAGATGGCGAGTAGATAGGAGGAAAGTAGTGAGTTTCAGACTCCCCCTCTCTACCCTCTCCCATCAAAGAAGACGCCTCCGATTTCACAGCAGCAGGTTTAGGAAAGAAGCCATGAATGACTTGTTCCAACAGCCCCGAATCAGACGGTTCTAATGGAAAGAAGCCAGTTTCATCTGCGGGTGCCACTTCCCTCTCAATAGGAGGGAGGTCAAAACAAGTAGAAGAAGAGGAAGAAGAATCCAGAAACGACATAGCAGGAGAGTTGTTAATAGCTCCCGCACACATGGAAGGAGAAACGTTCGAGTGAGAAGATGCTGCAGCAGAAGCTGATGCTAAGTAGTAGTGCAAGTTTTCATCGAAGAAACGAGGGACAGGAGGAGAAGATAATGATGACGACGATAAGTTGCCGACGAGAAGCATGTTGAGCGACGACGATCGTGAGCTGTTGTTGTTGTTGCTGCTGCTGCTGCTGCTTCCATTGTTATTGTTGTTGTTGTTGTTGCTTGGCCAGGGAAAATCGACGGGACGGGTACGGAGCTGTTGAGGTTGAAAAGGGGAAGGATGCTTGGAATAGAATAAGTAACTGTTGGGGTTGTTGGGAATGGAAGGGGGAGGGAAGAGAAGATCCGGAGATGGTGTTGGGGAAGGAGGAGAGGTGGGATAGGAGAAATTGGTGCGAGCCTTGGCGCCGCGCATGGCTCGAGCCGCGCAGTCGTAGGCGCAAGCAGCTTCTTCAGCGGTGTCGAAGGTCCCCAGCCAACGCCTCTCCTTAGACTGAGGATCTCTTATCTCCGCCGCGTACCGTCCCCATGGCCTACGACGTACCCCTCTGTATCTCACCATCCCATTCCCTTCCTTGCTGTTACAACAAGACGAAGACGAAGACGACGACGACGACGATCTCTTGCTGATGCTGCTACTGATGCTGCTCATGGCTTCCGAATCGTGGTACTTATTGAGTTGACTCAGTGCTTGATCCATCTTTTCTGTAAAGTCTCCTCCTCTCTTTTTTATTCTCTGTGTTGGTGTGGTGAGCAGATTGGCAGAGAAGGTGAATGGCGGGGGATCGATATTTATAGAGGCAGAGAGAACGAATCTCGTCCGTTGCGCTGTATCAAGTGATATGTTCTTCTCCGAATATAACTCCACGGACCCTCACCATCCATCCAGTAGACCCCACGGTTGAAAAGTGAAAACTGAACCAATCGGTGACGTGCAGCCGCTGGCTTATAGTTGTTGAATGTTGACGGTTACCAAATTCATTTCTTACGGTCCATTAATTTTAAGGCTAGGATTGCCGTAGTCACGTAGGTCCTCATAATTTGTATACGTGGCATACATTAACTTAGATTAACAGACTAAATTATGGAGCTCCCTGTCAATAATTCACTGCCCTAGGATCAGGTTGTTTGAACAATACCAACCACTGATTTTTGGTCACTTAATTGTTGAAATAAGATCTTGGATATTTTTCATTTCTAAGCTTCCATAATAAATGTCCACCAAGATTATAGTCAAATAATCAGATAATTGTAAATTATGGTTCAAAAATACATACAAGCTGGTAGAAAACAATGTGAGCTGATTAATTTGACTTTATTGTATGACACTTGTTCAATTTCTAAGTGATTGTGTACATCTATTGTTCTTGAGAATGGATTAGGGTTTTCTATTGCTACAGCTGGGGCACGTGGTTCAGGGCTTATTTGGTGTGGTATTAAGGGCCCGTTTGGCCGGTCGGATTGGAAGGGCTTGGATGGTATTGGAAGAGATTGAAACTCAAATCCTGGGATTGGCCTGGCGTGCCAAACAGAGTCGGTTATCTGATCCCAATCCCATGTATCTTAAGACAATCCACTGACAACACCATCATTACCTTTAAATCCCATCCAATCCAACCTAATCCTTTCAAATTTGGCTGGGACGTGTTTGGTTCGAGGGTTTGGAAGGGATGAGAAGGTTTAATCCCAGGATTGGCTGGGCACGCCAAACAGATTGGATATAGCAATCCATGGATATAGCAATCCCATGGATCTCCAGACAATCCACTGACAACACCATCATTACCTAGAAATCCATGCCATCCACCCTAATACCATTCAATCCCTCCTAATCCACCCGGCCAAACGGGCCCTAAGAGGAATTTGATGGAATTGTGTGTGTGTGTGTATATATATATATATATATATACCTAAGAGGAATTTGATGGAATTGTGTGTGTGTGTGTATATATATATATATATATATATATATATATATATATATATATATATATAATATACACACACACACATTACCTGGGGTAGTGAATTTCTTGCCAAATCCAAGGTTTTAATTTTGTTCTAAGCTGTATGTGGATCCAAACAAGAAAGTAGATGTAGCACCTGGTCCGAGGTTTAACCTTATTTGGACAGAACAAGAACTAGAGAATAATATATTATAACAACATACACTGATACGCTGTTTGGACACTCTATGTGGTAAGGGGAATTAAGGTGATTTATGCCTGGTCTACGTATTCAAAATCATGAACACTGGCTGGTTTCCCATTCTCGCTTTGTGTCCAGCTGAGATATTCAGTCAACGTCCTCACATGACTCTCCCTAATGTTTATATGGACATCGCGACTTGGTTGTGACCCGGGAAACAACGATGTGGATGAAGGCCTGACTGTCGGGCCCACCTCGATGTATCTAGTATATCCATGCCGTTCTTCTCACATCTGTCTACTGTTTTGTGGCTCACATGAGCTTTGTATCTGGTTTATTTTTTTCTTACCATGTCCTACAATAAGCTGCCAAAACACATGGATGGCATGGATATATAATGCATACATTAAGTTGGGCCCGTTGGTTAGGGACTCACCCACACCTCCTCTTCAACCGGATGACCGTTAAACAGTTGCTAAAACTTGGGATGTTGGTGTCATATTTTACTTTAATGGTTGTATCGTTGAATCAATACCGAGAAACAAGTATCATGCTGTGGACGCTGGAGGAGTGTGCAATTCCTTGCAGATATGGGATATATATTCTCTTCCATTCATTGGTTGCCTTGCTCGAGGGATTTTGTAATAAAGGTAATAAATATGATATTTGATGAGAGTCACCACTAATCAATTATTACGATTCTAATGTATTAGAGCCCATAGAAATATTTAAATTGAGAACACGAAGATTCATAACACTAAGATGCCTCGTGAGTTTATGTTCCAAAGATTCCAACTAAGGGACTGCGGTTATAGAGAGGGAAGGTGTTCGACACCCACTTTGCTCGTACAGATGTACAGTCTTTAATTACTTCACAAGATCTGACTAATTTATACAGAATACGGATAGTTCTTGTGTACTATAAATGTAATGCGATGCAAAAAATGTAATGCGATGTTATAGTCGAGGTGTTTGGTTAATTCAAATTTCTGATGGGCACAAAATTAGAGTTGTACACGAGTTGAACCAAGTTGAGCTTGGCTCAGCTCATCTCGACTTGGCCAGCAAGTTACCCCAGCTCGAACTCGGCTCAGTCCTCGAGCTTGGATTGGCAGCTCGGCTCAGTTTGGCTCGGTCAACAGCTCAAGCTAGTTCGAGCCGAGTTCGAGTTCGAGTTCGAGATATTGAGTTTGATTCTATTTTGAATTCGATTTTAAATTTGAGTTTAAAGTTAAACAAAATAATAAAATATATAAAATGCCTAAATTACAATTATAATCCATCATAATTACATTGTTCACAAATTACAATTAATAACTTTCAGAAGAGGAGTGCCTTCCTGCTCCTAGCACATAATTATAAGCTCTTGCATCATCGTCCGATCCATCTGAAATACTATCTAATCTTTCATATACATATTGGTTCACCTCTTTTGAGTCAGAAGGTGAAGAGATGTTTTATTTGTGCTCTTTTATAGTTTGAAATAAAAATTTCAAACTTTTTTTATGTGAAGATTTGTACGTGGTACCCAACGCCTTATAAAATTCACCAAGATGGGCGAGGAACTTGAATTTGTTACTCTTCTTCCTTTTGTTGCTAATGCTGGATCCTACTTCAACATTATATTGTCTTTGAGGATATTGCTGATGTTTAGAAACATCTTTCATACTACGGTTTAAGGCGAGTTGGAGTTGTTCTTCCTCCAAAGCTTTTAATTTGGCTTCCTCATCTGCATCTTCCATATAAGTAATCTGTGTACTAGATCCAAAAGGTTTGGATAAAGTGGAAGGTTTCCTATTCGAATATAAAAGGGCTTGAAAAAGAATTTGAACATCCTTTGGGACATTAGGGCATGATTTTGCTACACTTCCTTGACATGACAAGTGTAACTAAAGCAGATTAGTTTTGTTCACAAACTTTGTCCCACACAAACCACACAATCTTTGTTCTTTCAGACTTTGGTTGCAATTCAACTAAGGAAGCATAGTCTCAAATGTTGGTTGATGGGTTGGATGATGACATATTTAGACTCATTTTTTCATTAAAAAAATTAGAATGTTGAATATTTATTAGAGTTGTATAAGAAAATTAGAATGTTGACGATTTATAAAGATAAAAAGAAACTATAAAAAAATAATTTGAACTTGATATAAGAACAAAATAAAAGCAATATGTATATATAAAAATCAAAAGCAAATAAACAATAATGTTTAGATAAATGTTACAGACTCACATTGCATCATTTTCAAGTTTCAAGTTAAGTAATATTATATAGCATTTAAGTTTCAACAAAAAATAAAATAATTGAACTGCCTTCATGTAGTTGTTGTTGCAGGTAGAGTCTCATCATGAATCTTGATCTCTTCCTCATCCTCATCTTACATATTATCTCCTCCCCACATTGGATGCAACCAATCTTTTGTACAATTTGATGCTTCAACTGTTTTTTATGAAAATGAGCTTTGATGCTTGCTCACAACCCTACTCTCATGTTAAAAAGCGGATTCTGATACCATTGTTGAAATTGATATTGATAATATGTCATATGCCATCACAGATAATGTACGGTATTTTGATTCATTGACCCTCGTCTTCCTTCATTCCAAAACATCAAAGTCGAATCGCTTTACGATTGGTTCTTTTAGATACAATTCTAGCTCTGATTCCTTAGTTTGAACTTTTATTTCTTCTAATGCCTAAGTAAGACATGTATTCATTTAGCACATCGTCATTAGTTATATAAACATTTATATGTCTAGTTTCCTTAACACTTGTTGTCATGCCCCAAACCCAGGGACGGACAACTTCCGTGATGCCCCGAATCTGGCACTCGACTTCCATTCACCAAGTCCCGAGTTCGGCGCACCACAAGGAAGATTTTTTTTTTTTACTGAATTTTTTTATATACATAGTAATACCTGAGCATGAAGATCCATGATCAAATACCAAGCAACACTCTCCATTATAAATCCTGATGGTTACAAGTACCATGCTTTCCAAGGGTACACGACATCAACATTGCCAAATCAAAAAAAAAAAAAAAATAGATACAGCGCATTGAGAAAGCTAAGTCTTCCAAGCTACTCCTGCCCTGAAAAAAAATGGAAAATAGGAATCTTAGACAAAAAGCCTAGTGAGTACACACGTGTGTGCAATGTGTCTTACATGCAAGCAAGCTAAATATGCCACGAGGAAATTATATATGTGAAAGGTATGTAGTACGTAAGGTATGATATCAATGTTAATGCAATGCATATACATCATAGTAATACTCCGAGTTAACGCTACCAGCATCACCAAGTCATGTTTTCATTTCTCCTATATCACGGCCATAACCGTATTACACACATCCGTAATCACATTATCATCATCATATTGTCATGCCATAATTATACATTATCATAGTGCACAATACAGATCAGTTATGTAAATGAAGAGTCATGAAGAGTCAAATATCATATGCCGAGGATGCAATATACAATTCTTGATGAGTTCACGAATACTGTCAGCCATATCTAAATGCAAAAGCATAGTAACTAAAAATGCCGTATGCTGTGGATGTAATGCAATATACAGTGCGAATGGAATGACTATGCTGGAGTGTGAAGTCGAGATGATAGTACGTAGTATCGCAGGCTATGGGGTCCATCACAAGGGACTTCTATTCAAACTAGTCTCATACCTAATTTGGATAGTCAAACTTAATGTGGTAAACTTCTGATCTCAGGTTAGTCGCGCGCCCCAACCGAAATTCTGGCCATTGCAAAGGTACACGTAACACATAGTTGCGCACCATCAGCCCAAGTGGATAGTGAATGAATGAATGAATGAGTATGCCACTCCTGATTAATAAGTCCACATATCATTACAGTTCCTCTCTAGGATCATCATCAGGGTTTAGTACACTCCAAATGACACTGTCTCTCTCCCAGCAGCACAGTCCAAGTGAGCGTAAGAAACATCACTATCCGCTTGGCCAATAGTCTGTCAATACCTATCCGGCACGTCGATAGCGGACCCATTTACGAGTTGGTCAAACTCAGCCAAGTAATGCCCCCTACCCTCGGGCGGGTAATGCCACACCCCCTCCCAACCGACCACGACACAGTGGGAGACGCGACCTCCTGGTATTCGGCACTCGGGCACTCATGTATCCACTCGGTCTCGAAATTGGGGCATCTCTTGGCCTCGGAGGTTTAGGAATTTTCACCCAGGGACATCTATGGCGCCGGTATGCTAGAACCAAACATTTTTGGTATCCCATCTAGCTATCCACGATATGCCTGTGGAGGCTACGGCCCTGATGTCGCTAGGGCATACAATGCAAGATGCATGAGTCACACAATACAGTCATGCATCAATCCTGCGCATACCATGCACTCATGTGAGATAAACTCCGCCTATCAGGGAGTCTCATAATAATCTGCCCAACAATATATGCAATGGTCAACCACATCTCATAAAAAACATGTGGATGATGCATATGGGCATGTATGATGATGCTATGTTGTCACATACTCATAATCAGTATCAATAACCGGCCTCAACAATCGGCTTCGACAATGTGGACATTTAACCAACATTTCCCCCAAGGAATGACCCACATAAACATCAATACATACATCATGGTGAAATCACACCTCACATCGGTCCTTAAATACATCGCTTTGGGTCTCACACAAGGGTCGCACATTCATCGCATTGGGCCTCACTCATGGGCCGCATATACATCACATTGGGCCGTATCGTATGTGCACTACACATCGCAATGAGCCTCGACTCATGGGCCATGAATACACCACATCAGGCTTCACGACCCATGGGCTTCAAATACACAAAGGTGAGCCCTACACATGGGCCTCAAATACATAACAATGAGCCTCATCATATGGGCCGGAAATATATCTCAATGGGCCTTGCCCATAGGCCATGAATACATGGCTACACCAATTATGATAAGTCTTATACTACAACTACAACCACTGCATACGTCGCATAGTTAATGGCTCATATTTGGTGCTGCATAGTTAAGGGCCAAGAGCCACATTTCATCGTACCATTTACGGTTTAGAGATCGCAGTGTATAGAATCCAGGACCTTGATAGCATTAGCTTAGGTAACATAACCCTACATCACATTCGGTTTAGTGTACAACTTAGTTATATGTGATTCAAGTGGTGGTATCTATATCGATAAGCACAAACCTACATTGTTGAATGGTCATTAATGCCACTTGATTTCATACGGTTAGGTGGCCTTGTACGTATTTCACATTCATACAATTAGATGACTTCGTATCTACATATACTCCACCATTGCCTATGATTAGGTGGCTATATATACATCAAATGCCTACATGATTAATGGACCAAACAGGTATATTACACCCTCACACCACTAGAGTCTACATATTTATTATAATTAAACATGTTTAAGGGTTTAAACACAAGTCACATGATCTTATTACTTAGGGTCGTACTCTAACCAAAGTGCCAAGTGATCAAGGGTTGTCCACGATCAGCCCATTTAAGGGATTAATCATCATTACTTTAAAAATTATAATACTAGTTCGTCATATGTTTAACACATGGAGATTAAAAACTCTTGTTGAAGAGGCCTAATGGTTGGCCCAAGGCTACCATTGATGGGCCCACATGGCATTCACTTAAAATGGGCCTTAACATTCTTGGACCCACAAATAAATAGAATTTACAATGAGTTCTATATGGTGGAGCTCATGGGGCTTTCCCATGAGGTTAAGTCGTATGTGACCCATTTAAGACTTAGGTCTACTTTGATTTTAGTACAAATCCTAAAATGATATGAGGAAGTGGATGGTCCACATGGATTAAATAGATACACCATGGTGGCCTTAGGTTAGATTCAATAGTTAAGTCCTTATTCTCACAGCCTTGTATTGTATGGTCCAATTCAGGTTGGATTGACTGATCTTTGCGACAATGCCCTAAGGGGACCCAGTACATGGGCTAGATGGGTTGAATATCTAATACATTATCAGGATGACCCATAATAAATTTTTTTGGTAATGAGAGTTCAATTTACATTATTTCATAATGTACGACTATATAATCATTAGATGGGCCTGAATCTTGGTAACATACCGTCAAAGGGATTGATAAACTAGATAAACGATGAGGATCTTGAATATAAATCATGTCATAACCATGGTGGATTAAGTGACATAACACCTATATCAAAGTGGGCCATACCACACACAAGTTGAGACGGTTACCCTCTCTTAAATATTCATAATTATTTGTTGGGCCCACAGAGGTGTGGTTCATAAATCCAGCCCATCATTATGTGTGTTCCACTTGGTTAAAGGTTCAGACCAAGTTTCAGATACATCTAACTTTCAGGTGGACTTAACACATGATTTTACATACTCGAGCTTCGAGTTCTACGAATGGTTCAAGGAGATCAAAGTTACATAGGTCCTACAGTGATGTATTTATTATACCTACACCGTTCATCTATTTTTAGAGATCATTTTAGAAAATTATCCAAAAATGAATCATAACCAAAGATTATCTGGACCTTCCCTCAATTAGCGGTGAGGATAATGATTTCATTGTTAAACCATTCATAGGGCCCACCATAATGTTTATTTTCCATTCAATCTAATCATAAGGTCACAAAGACCTGAATTAAGGGGAAATACAAATTTCATATTGGTCCAAAACTTTTGACCCAAAAAGGGTCCCAATGGTAGAGGTTTAATCCGTGCTGTTTTTGTAGTGTGCCCACTTGATAGTTAGATCTATCTTATTTTTCTTCTCAAACCTTAAGACAAGCTCACCACATGGATGGATGGTTTAGATACAACATATACCACATGATTAGACCCATGAAAATTGCTGATTTATTTAGCTTCATAAATTTATTTTTATTTTTATTTTTTTGATGGTGTGGGTCACCTGAGTTTCGTGTATGGCTGAAATTTGGGGGTGGTCCATTTTTAAACGGGACCCATCAAATTTATGGGACTGATGTTCGACACACATCATAATGGGCCCTGTGGTGGGTCTCACCTCTTTCTAGCGTCAGCAGAGACGCTGCTTGCTGTAGCGTTAGACGTTGGCAGCAACAACATCAGTGCTGTTTTGCTTATTTATTTATTTATTTATTTTTGTTTTTCACATATGGGGCCCACAACAGGACGATCCAGTCCATCTGTTGTGTGTGTCCCACATGGTGGAGGGTTCAGTCCAAGTTTCAGATGCATAAAAATTTCAATTGGGCCCCAACAAGTACTTTTATATGTTTTAGCATGTCTTCACATGATTTTCGATGGTGTGGCCTACTAGAGAACTGGATTGGCTTCATTTTTCGGCTCAACGCCTAAAAGGATCTGAAAAATTGAATGGACGGCATGGATTTAATACATACATCATGGGTGGGGCCCGTTGTGGACCCACACCTCTTCCCTTCTTTTTCTTTCAAATGACGGCAAGCGTCTGGACGCCTACCTTTTTTTTTTTCCTATGGTGTGTATCCACGTGTGCATGTGTGAGTGTGTGGCTAACCAAATTGCCATACTTGAACAGTTTGGATGGCTACAAAATTTTGGTGGGGCCCACTATCAATGGGTCCCACATAAAGCCTATAATAAATTATTTATTATTATTATTATTATTTTTCCATGCATCCATACCATTAATCACATCATTATCATCATATCATCACAAGTATTAATTTTTATTTTTATTTTTATATGTACTCTCTTATGTATCCACACCATTGATCACATCATTATCCTCAAATCATTTCCACTACTAATCATACAAATAATTAAAAAAAACAAACAAACCAAGAGTGAGTGGGTGTACTCACCTTGATAAATTAGATGGATGGTTGAGATAGATGGAAGGGATGGGATTGATGGAGTTGATGGCCCACCAAGATCACTCCTCTCTCTCTCTCTCTCTCTCTCTCTCTCTTTTATGGAAAAATGGTGAAATGCTAAGGGATGGAGGGCTATTTATAAAGAAATAGATAAAATTTTAGTTAAGTTAAGCTAATGTGATTAATATTAGCTTAGGTTAGGATTATGGTACTTAATTCATGCTTTATAATTAATAGTAGATTAAAGGAGCATGAGATGGCATGGTGTGGTGATGTCATGCATAGTGTATGGCATGCAGAAAGGTTGACTTTTCATGCACATAAGAGAGAAGAGGTATGGGTATGTGACATCACACACATAGGTAAAGATTCTCTCACCCATGTGTGGCATGTACATGTGTGGAATGAAATACATGGTGCCATGCACACATGATACACTTATTATTCTTCACAGCATATCTCACAAATGGAGTATCATACCGATGCAAGGGTGGTACCTCCACGATCGCGGTGATGGCCCAGTTGATATGAGATAGGTTTCGAGGTCTTGGGGTTCCGGTCAATTGGGTGTGTACTATGAACTGCCAATCTAGGTCTAGCTAAGGGCATCGATCATCATGCATATATGCATGGAAAATAGTACCGAATGGACCACGTGTTATACTTGTTGTAGGTAAAGTAGTAGCATACGAATTTGACAAATCTTCGAGTGCTTGATGAACCTTGGAGGTCTTCGTTAATGCTCTTTTAACAGAATAAATCTTCATAAAAATAAACTTGATTAAGCCCATATTATAACAAAGATCAAGAATAATTGCTAAGGTCATCAACAAATAACATTCATCCCAGTATTTTTCTGACTTTATCTGCATACCATTTGTCATCTATCATATAAGTTTGGATCTACACTAGAATTTTTTGTAGAGCATCATTAATCTTCTAAAGAAACGGAAGAAACAGATTCACGGTCGGATACTTTTTTTTAGAAAAAATCTTCATGCAGTTATAAAAACTTTGAGAAAGTTGTGAACTTGTTTTGCTTTGGTCTAATCATCTGAACTCGGCAACAAAGAATATGTTATGTCACACACCGCATATTCAGAAAATGCAAGCTCTGATTGCATTGTCGTATCTAACATTTTATAAGTCGATTTCCAACGTTTAAATACATCTAATTTCAATATTTTTTTTAGATGACACATTCAAACCTTAGATGATGTCAATCCATGCACTCAGTCTTGATGGCGACCCCCTTATATAATTTACACTTTTTCTTATTGTCTCTATAGTGTCGTCAATTATTTTTAGTCATTCTTATACAATTAAGTTTAGAATATGGGCACAACATCTGACTTAAAATAATTTTTCTAAAAAAATAAATTTCCGGTTGCCCTGAACTGGTTACGTAAACATGAAATTACACTGTCATTTGCTAAAGCATTGTTTAAAGTTATTGCTGAAATTTTCTTTTCAATGTCTTAGTCTTGTAAACAACTATAGATGCAATCTGAAATAAATAAACTAATATGAGGAGGAGGAAGGTGGCGGAAGTTCAAAATTCTCTTACAGAGTTTTCAATTTTTATCTACATAGTGTGCTGTTAATGAAATGTATCATTTTCTTTGATTGGACGTCGTCCATAATTCAAACATCAAACTTATTCTGGATACTAAAGCCAAATTTTTTTTCAGTTTCATCTTCTTATTCATGTACATCTTCATTCACTCTCTCTGCACAGTGACACAGGAGACCTCAGCTCGAGGGTTATGGTATTGCCAGAAAGAGTTAAACATTTTACTTTTTATCATTTTGAAAGATTTTTCTTCGAGAACACTAATCTAATATACCACTCTTTTAACTTTTCTTTCTCAAACTTATGAGTGAAAACTAAGCCTTATGATTCGTCCCCTTTTGATTTAGTAAATGACAACAACTATTGGCCTGGAGGTGAGAGTTTTGGTCTCTTAGAATAGTTTTACTTATATCTGTTTAAATGTGTTGTTGATCTTCTTGGATTCTTACTGTATAGTGACTTGTAATGAATACACTTAATCTTCAACACACCATTAACCATGACTTTGTCAAAGTCATCCCACACTGCTAATCTTTTCTTCCCTCTATCTACAGTTGAAGATGTGTCTCCCTCTATAAGAAGAGGAGATGTGGCTGACGCACCCACACTGGAGGTATTTGGGGCTTCCTCTTCATTAGTCATCTATAAAACAAAGTTATTAATATGTTATAATCTTAACCACACCACTTTATAGAATTGCAGGATATATTGCTTACTTATACCTAGATGAGCATACTTGCCTAACTGTCTAAATTAGTCACATATTCAAGGTTGGATAAATTGTAATGCCGTCATTTTTCGATTTAAATGCCACGCCAAAATTTCAACAACATCTCTCCTTATCTCTATAGAATATATTCATAATGTATTTGATTCCCATGTCAAGCATCGACACAAAGTGCGAACATTTGATGACGGAAATAAATGCAGAAAATATATTCAAAGAGAAAAAAGAGAGACAAAACCAGAACGGGCATATGCATTTAAATTAGAATAAATGAGGATATTACAATCTATTTAACCTTAAGATATCCAAAAATGGGACAATTTGAGAATTTCTATGTGAGACCCGTGTCCTAGCTCGTACCATTCCTTAGGCTTCCGCAGTCCTCCCTGTCAAATTCCGGCAACCTGCGATTTGTAATCGGCATTTGTACGCGACCCTGAATCGTATCCTATATTCCAAAATCAGCTCGGCCCAAGACTTGTACCCTTGCGACCGCGCTATTGCCACGGTTCTGATGTCGCATATTACGCGCCGAGGCGATACCCGGGCTGGGAGATGTGTGCCCTCGTTCAGTTCGAGAAAAGGCCACGCATTTGTAAACCCAAGAGAACATCACATCAATCCCATCAATCAAGTACACATCATGTCAAGTACTAGCAACCCCCCAAAGTCAATTCTCCCTGTCTTACACACCCTTATATGTCAAGTACACATCACTCACCTTTTCACCCATCACACCCATCCCTCTCTCCTTACATCTATTTTCTCTCTCATTTTCCTTCTCCATTAGCAAGCTTGGATGTCGATGGCTTCCACCCCATTTCAATACATTGCATGCACCACCTCCCCCATCCCGACCTTCCAAATCTCATCCACACCATTAAATCATGTTCCATGGAGCTCTAGATCGTGTTGGTGGAAGAAGGATGAGGAGATCGACGGTGGTGTTTTTATCATTTGATTTTTGGTGATTTGAGGGCCTACATGTGGTGGGACCCATCTTGATCTATGCATTGTATCATGGAGGAGCTCATAGTGGTGGAGCTCCTCCTGCCTCATCTGATCTCTCTCTCTCTCTCTCTTGTGATGCATGTGGCCCACTTGATCCAAGCTGTGCTACCACGTGGGACCCATTAGAATTGTGGGGCCTGCTGTGATGAATACACGACCCACCATCCAGGCCATGGACGGCAGCACCATGCCATGATGTGTGTGTTTCACCATGTCGCCCACCGATTTTCTGTCTGTGTGGGGCCCACCCCACATGTGATGCACGTGTGGAGGTGGGGCCCACTAGACATATGTATTGTATATCCACACTGTCCACCCATGGATAGTGGGTCCTAGTAGCATGTGGTTGCTGGATGGTTGCCAGCAAGTCCGGTGGGCCTCTATCATAAGATATGTATCATATCTACACCGTCCATCTGTCTCTCCAGATCGTTTTATGGCCTGGGTGAGAAGATCTAGACCTTAGGTGGACCACACAGCAGGAAATAGTGGAGATGATGATGTCTATAGTTAAAGCCCTTGCAGGCACCACCCTGATGCATGTGTTTTACTCTAGACCGTCCATCCATTGGACATGGACCCCACCATGGCAGCGTGTGGGGCCCACCTTGCATGATGTATGCATTACAACTAGACCGTCCATCTAGCTTGACTAGACCACGGGCCCACCTAATCCTGACTGTCCTGGGTCAGGCGTCCAGCAACAACTGCTGCTGGGCCGTTGAAAGGAAAATAAATATCAGCTTAATTCTTAGCTGAGGTGGGCCACACATGTGGACCCACCTCTTATGTATGTGTTCTATACAACCGTCCGTCCAGGACGTGGCCCACCCCACACATGTGGGTGGGGCCCACATTTGATGTATTTATTAGATTTGCACCGTCCAGCAGATTTGGATGGTGGCCACACCATGATGTATTTGTTTATATCCACTCCGTCCTTATACAGGACGGTGGACCCCACCGCCGTCCATCTATTTTCATCTCATGTGGGGCCATCCCACATGTGTTGCATGTGTGGGATGGGACCCCACCTTGATGTATTTATTTGATATCCACACCGTCATTTGGACGGTGCTGCTATGGTACCCAAAGTGATGTATGTTTTAGATCCACACCGTGCACGAGTGGTCCACTGTGATATATGTGTTTCATCATACCGTCCATCCATTGGACGTGGACCCCACCATGGTAGTGTGTGGGGCCCACCTTGTATTGATGTGCAACACTACACCATCCATTCGTGTGGAGCCCCTCCTGATGCAAGTGTTGTCTACCTTAAATGTATATGGGTTTTATCCCCACCGTCCAGCAGGCTGGGACAGTGGGACCCTCTTGCTGACGTGCTGCAACCCAGCACGTGGGAGCCACCATGATGTACGTGTCTCATCCTTGCCATCCACGTGGGCATGGGGCCCATGTAATTATATCCAAACCATCTAACTATGGGCCCCACCACCTACTTAGCTATTGTACTAACGTCAGTAGATCAGTGGTCCTGATTATGAGGTTTGTATATATCTAAACCATCCATCTAGATGGTGGGCTAGTAGGCCACACCAGAAATATGGCTACTGTGTTGACTTCAGCATGCCTTCAGGCCCACATGAGTTATGTGTTACATCTAAACTGTCCATTTGAGGGCCCCACCGGCTATATTACTGTTGTATTTGACGTCCCCAAGTTCCGTGGGGACCACCAGATATATGTATTGTATACCCGCACTGTCCAAAGGCTGGGATAGGTGGGGTCCACTTGATGTATTGTTTCATCTAGCTGTCCACCTGTTTTGCCAGCATGGGACCCCCATGATGTATTTATTTCATCCACACCATCCAGATTATGCTGGACGGTGCTGGACAATGTTTTGGTCAGTGCCGATTTACATGGACAATGTTTAGACAGTGTTGATCATCATGAGTGAGTCATGTGCCCCATGGAATGATAGTGTACAGTGATACACATGTTACACCTACAACTATTGAAATAATTTTTGGTGCGGCCCATCATGATGTATATTTGAGGCCCATGTGATAGGGCCCACCTGCCTTATATTTAAGGCCCATATGATAGGGCCCACCTGTCTTGTATTTAAGGCCCATGTGATAGGGCCCACCTGCCTTGTATTTAAGGCCCAAATAATGGGGCCCACCTGCTTGAATTTGAGGCCCATGGGCAAGGCCCATTGTGATGTATTCGTGGCATATGGGCAAGGCCCATAGTGATATGTATTAAGCCCATGTGATGCGGCCCATAGTGATGTGTATTAGGCCCATTCTGGTTGTATGGGGCCCAGTGTGATGTATAAGGCCCATGTGATGCATCCCACTTGATATATGAGACCCTTGTGTAAGGCCCATTGAGATTGTAGGTGGCCCATTGTGATTGTATGTGGCCCATTATGATTGTATGTGGCCTGTTGTGATTGTATGGGGCCCATTGTGATTACGGCCATTGATAAGACCTGATGTGATGTATATGTGGCCTTGAGCCAGGCCCATTGTGATGTATATTAGGCCCTTGCGTGAGGCTATGGGCCCACTATATGTTTGGCTCGATATATGCCACTCCTTGGGAGCAATGTTGGTTAAATGTTTACATTGATGGGCAATGATGGTTAAATGTCCTCATTGTGGCCTTCCCTTAGGCCTTTTGATAGGCCGATTATCGATGTCAATTATCGATGCCGGTTATCGATACCGGTTATGAGTATGTGATAGCATAAAATTATGATACATGCCCATACGCATCATCTGCATGTTTGTTATGAGCTGTGGTTGGCTATTGCATATGCCATAGGGCAGGTTGTTCATGGGACTTCCTGATAGGCAGAGTTGTCCCACATGAGGGCTTAGTATGTGCAGGATTAATGCATGATTGGACTGTGTGACTTATGCATCTCGTATTGTGTGATTATGATTACTGTACGCCCTAACGACATCAGGGCCGTAACCTCCATAGGCATATTGTGGATGGCTAGATGGGACACCAAAAATCTGTTCTACATGGGGTGCTATAGATATCCTTGGGTGAAAGTCCCAGAACCCTCTTGGTTCTAGAGATTGATCCAATGTCTAGACCGAGTGGATGTATGAGCACATGAGGGCCGTATATCATTAGGCTACGTCTCCCACTATGTCATAGTTGGTTAGAAGGGGATGCGACCTTACCTGCCTAAGAGGAAGGGACAAAGCTAGGCTGAGTTTGACCAGCTCGAGGAATGGGTCCGCTATCGATGAGTCAGGCCCGATATTGGTAGGCAGATAGTGAGGTCTATTCCACTCACCTTGTTGCGCACGATGGGGTGGCAATCTGGTTTGGAGTGTACTAGACCCTGGTGATTTTCCAGAGAGGAACCATACTGATATGTGGACTTTTGAGTCGGAGTTGCATACTTATTCATTCATTCATTCACTATCCACTCGAGCTGGTGGTGCACAACTAATTATTATGTACCTTCGTAATGACAAGGATTTCGGTTGGGGCGCACGACTGACCTGAGCTCAGGAGTCTACTAAATTGAGTCTAGCTATCCAAATTTAGGTATGGGACTGGTTTGGATAGAAGTCCCTTGTGATGGACCTCATAGCCTGCGATACTACGTACTATTATCCCGATTTCACTCCAGCTTGGTTATTTCATTCGCATCGCATATTGCATTGCATCCACAGCGTTTAGCATTTTGGGTTGCCATGCTTCTTCATTGATATGGTCGTTACCATCCAACCCTTGCATCACATAGCCTTGGTACAGCTAATGACACTCATGGACTTACCAGTGTGTTTTCGCTTACTCTGATATCGTATGATTAATGATCTTGTCAGTATTTCTACTTATTCCGATATTGTATGATTTGTGGCATTGTATTGCATACTTGACACTTACCTTGTGCACACACTTTCACCACCCTCTAAGCTTTCTATAAGCGTATGCAAGATAGATGTGTGCAGGTGACGTTAAGTTGCAGCAGCGTAGAGCTTGGAGCGTGTAGTGGACTCCTGGAGCTTTAATTTCGATATATGTATTTCCCTTTCAACATTGTATTCAAATGTTTATATTAGTGGTTATGTGATGATGATGTTGTCTTTATGATTTGGGTATACTTGTGTTATGCTTCTTAGGGGATAAATGTACCTTGGAAAATCCTCCTTGTAAGATCCCAGGATCGGAATCTGGCGTATAGGCGTCAGGAGTCGAGAATAGGATACTACAGAGGCTGTTGGCACCGGATTCGGTGATTGGGAATTTTGTGAGCCCGGTTTTCGAGTTTGGGGCATGACATTCTATGTCTCCAAGAACACACTGTATCTATGTATGGTAACATAGAAATCCTCAAATCGGTAACTAATCATCTATCCTTATTCCTTACAATTTATTTTAAAAAATCAAACAAAAACAATCTCACAAATAACAATCTAACAATAATAAATAACATACAACTTAATGAATTAACAAATTAAAAATAAATTAACAATCTAACAAATGAAAGCAGTTTAAGAAACTAACAGTCACATCTATCCAATCATCTAACCATCTAACCACCCAAACAAATCATCCATATATGATACATCCATCCATTCATCCAGTTGACCCAACCATCCCATACATCCATCCATCAATATATTTAGTATAATGTTAGTTATTTGATAATATGGTAGAGTATGGCACTTGATACATAAGCACTTAAAAGTTGTACAAGGTACATGTGGGGTATATTAAATCAAACTAAAGCAACAAAATTGTGGAGCCCGCTTTTACTAAATAACATGCCAAAATCACATTTTTTGTATAATTCTAATCTTTGATTCGCGGACACTTGTTTGTTGAAATAAGACAGTTGGATATTTTTCATTTTAAATCGTTCAATAATCGTCCATGAAAAGGCCATTCGTCCCGGGGTGGTTGAATAGGCTAATGCCAAATTAAAAATAAATGCAGAATTTAAAGAATGATAGCACAATCAAGTAATAAAGAAGCACAAGTAAACAACAACCTTAAATGTACTAGTCTTGAGAGGTTGATACAAACTTAGTTTTAACTACAACTTAACACCAAAAACCAAAAGCTTATGGGAGGACAACCTTACTAGAACTTTTGTAAGTATAAAAAACCCAAACCAATAAAGAGGCAAAGGAAATAACAAATAAAATAAACTAAGTTATTACAACATTCCCAAAAGTGCATAAAATAAATTACACCATTCACCACAAATGCTTAAAATAAATTACAACATTCACACACATAGGCACATTCAATCAACCACCAAAACTCCAGAAATTATAGTGGTTTGCTTGTGTGTACACCAATTGTTAGAAAACAACCACACAATGACTCCACTCCTAATATCCACTCCCTTGGGATATTAGCGTTCAATATGAAAAAAGGTTTTCCAAGGTTCACCTTAAAACCTTCACAATTGTGTCTTTAATTGTCTAAGGTTTGTTCTGTGATCAAAATCAAATCAAGCTAACCCAGGTTGATTTAATTTAAAAATCATTTAGAACTTGAACCTTTTCATCTGTGAGACTGGACATTGAACATCTTCGCTTACATCGGATTGGTTCTATCAGACATTGAACATCTTCACTTACATCTTCGCCTACATCAGATTGGTTGTACATGGGCTAGCTTGATTTGATTTTGATCAAAGGGGAAAACACAAATCCCTTCTTAAAGTAAGATTGGAATAAAGATCTCAAAATCAAATAACAAAAGCTAATTAAAGAGAATATTAAATGAGTACGAGATAGCTTAAAAATATCACAAACTTATCTCTTAGAGTGGTGTCTTGATTTTGCTTTAATGAATAAATAAACTCTGAAATTCGTGCTTTATTTATAGGTGAAAATATTGTTCACTCGACTGGTCTAAGGGTCGGTTCGACTGGTCGAAGGACCAACTAAATTTCAAATTTTTTGACGCAATAAGATAAGGTTGTTACTCGACTAGTAGAGTGGCTTACTCAACTATTTGGATTCGTAAAACAGATTAGGGTTAGGATTTCTTACCCAAGAATGAATTTGGATCCGATGGTGTAGTGACACGAGAGAGATGATTCGGCACGTGAAGTGGTGGGAATGAATCTCAGCAACTATCTCTCACTCTCTCTCTCTTCTCCTCATTCTTTCCACCCCCTTTCTCTCTTCTCTCTCCAAAGGTTTAGGAAATTCGTATGGAATGAGAGAGGGGTGGGTTAAGTCCCTTTTATAGGCCCAAAACTGGTGCAAATGGCCCCAAGGCCATGATATACTTAGGTTATAGCCAAAGGGCATCTGTTTCAGGACAACAGAGCTCATCTAGAGGTCCATTTCCTGCATATAGTCTAGAGAAAGTTTCCTAATAATGGATCTATGTCAGGTTAAGATTTCAGTCCAATCGGATTTATGGATCGACCATGGAGGACCAGTTTCAGTTCAACGGCCATCGTCACTAGATCAGGGCCACAAGTACAATGATATGTGTTGGGAAATTTTCCTGATCTAAGGGTATAGTTGGGTCAGAATCTGATGGTCTGAAACCTTAAATTTGGCCTACAAGTGAATGGCTCAATTCACTTAAGTTTGAGTTTATTTTCTAAAAATATTCGCGTTTCTCATACACTTCGCTCTAGGCTCAAATTATGAGTTTCTGGATACTATTTAGACTTGATTCTTGAGATGGTTGTCAAGCTTAGTAAGGCAGTCATAATCGTATAGTTTCGCGGTAATCAGACTTTTGACGCGCGGTTTAGGTCCGATACGGAGTTTCAGTGTGCTTCCGAGAGAAACTGGGTTTTGAGATTTCTCCTAGGTTTGTAGGTAATGTAGAGTTAGCGATTCTACTAGTTTTGGGTTTTGCAGTTCATATAGAAAGTGGTTCAAGCTAATCTACTAATTAATTTAGTTTAGTACTTAAATAATTTTCATCTAATTTCTACATAATTTGATCCTTAGTGATTTTTGCCTGAGGTGATACTTGGGTCTTTGTACAGATTTTTCCAAGACGTTACATATCTTAAAATGTGCTTTACAATAATCAGGTGGGACTCTTTAGGGTTTGATTGATATCTAGCACAAATTCCTACGCTGAATGCAATATCAGGTCGGCTTACAGTTAAATATCATAAACTACCTATCATACTGCGATATAACTTAGGATCTACACTTTTACCTGTCGAATCCTTAGAGAGTTTAAGTGTCGTACTCATAGGAGTATCAAAATTTTTATCACTCTCAAAACCAAACTTTTTAACCACATTTAGAGCGTATTTGGTTTGAGAGATAAAGAACCCATCAAGAAGCTGTTTTACTTGCAAACCTAAGAAATAGTTCAGTTCTCCAACCATGCTCATTTCAAATTTCGACTTCATTAAATCTGCAACTCAACAGTCATGTTAGAACAGGTACATCCATAGATAATGTCATCAACATATATCTATACTATCAGTATGTGATCACTGTGTTTCTTTACAAAAAGTGTCTTATCAACAATCCCCATTATAAAGTTATGACTTAGTAAAAACTTAGTCAATTTCTCATACCATGTCCTAGGAGCTTATTTCAATCTATAGAGTGCCTTTTTCAGGAGATAAACATGATTAGAATGTTTAGGGTCTTTAAAACTAGTAGGCTATTCTACATATACTTCTTCATGTAGATCACCATTTAAGAAAGCACTCTTAACATCCATTTTGTAAATTTTGAACTTTTTGTAATAAGCAATGGATATAAATAGTCCGATAGATTCAAGACGAGCTACTGGGGCAAAGGTTTCATCATAATCGATGCTTTCTATTTGAGTATACCCTTGTACAACCAGTCTAGCCTTATTTCTTATAATGTTACCAAGTTCATGAAACTTATTTTTAAAGATCTATTTAGTTCCAATAATGTGTTTATCATTAGGTCTAGGAACTAAGTACCATACATCATTCCTTACGAATTGATTAAGTTCACTTGCATAGCTACAATCCAGTTTTCATCAGCAAGAGCTTCTTTTACATTGGCTGGCTCAATCTGGGATGTGAAGCACACATAATTACAAATATTTTCTAATTGTCTATGAGTGCGGACACCAGTGAGAGGATTTCTAAGAATTTGATTAGTTGGATGGTCTTTAATTGACCACAGCTCAGATTCATTTTGACTAGATGAAGAGTCTGGTTTATCAAATAAAGAGACTTTATCATCTTCTGAAGTTGAGACAGGTGTATTCAAGTGATTATCTATAACCACATTAATGGATTCTTGAATAACACTGGTCCTCTTATTGAGAACACGATACGCTCGACTATTTAGCGCATATCCTAGGAAAATACCCTCATCACTCTCAGTGTCGAATTTTTCCAAATTTTCTCAGTCATGTAAAATGTAGCACTTGCTGCCAAAAACTTAAAAGTATTTAACAGTAGGCTTCTTATTGAACCATAGTTCACATGCGGTCTTATTATTAGACTTTCTAGTATAAACACGGTTGGTGATATAACACGCCATATTCACAGCTTCAGGCCAAAGATTTTTAAGAAGTTTCATACTATTTAGCATCATATTGGCCATTTCTTGAAGTACTCAATTTTTCCTTTCAACTACCCTATTCTGTTGAGGTGTCTTGGGTGCAGAATACTCATGCAATATTCCATAATTGCTATAGAACTTCTCAAAACTACCATTATCGAATTCGGAACCATGATCACTACAGATTTTGGTAACATGTGATTCCTTCTCAGTTTGGATACACTTGAGTACCCTTTTCACTTCATTGAGAGTCTCAGATTTCTCTCTCATGAAAACTACCCATGTATACCTAGTAAAATCATCTACCATGACCAGTATATATTTCTTACCGCCTCGACTCTCCGTTCTAGTCGGTCCAACGAGATTCATGTGGAGAAGTTCAAGGGGATTGGATGTGGTGTTGGAATTCACTTTCTTGTGAGCACTCCTAGTTTATTTTCCAGTCTGGCATTCACCACAAACTTTATCCAATTTCTTAATCTTGGGTAGACCTCTTATTACTTCACCTTTGCTCAGTCTATAAAGATTATGGTAGTGTACATGTCCTACATGTTTATGCCATAGTTCGATCTCATTGGTTTGGACCATATAACATGATAAGTTAGACGAGCTTGAATCACTGACTATATAGCAGTTCTCAAATGTTCTGCCGCCAGTTAATATCACAGAACCATTCTCATTAGAAATTTCACACCCTTGGTTGGTGAATTTGACGTTATGTTTGTTATCACAAATTTGAGAAATGCTTAAGAGATTATGCTTAAGGCCCTCTACAAACAACACATTCTCAAATGGAGGAAGATTAAAGAGTTGAACCATACCTTGACCAAAAATCCTGCAATTGCTACCATCACCAAATGTGACTGAGCCATCAGTCATATCTTTAAGATTGGTGAACAAATCTTCATCACCTGTCATGTGTCTAGAGCAACCACTATCTAGGTACCACTTTGATTGACTCTAAGCCTTGAAAGCGGTGTGGGTAACCAGACAAGCAACCTTAGGAACCCATTTCATTACCATTTTGGGTTTTGGAGTATAATTAGTCTTTCTATACTTGTAGTTGTTGTATATTCTACCATTCAAGTTAGATTTTAAAAGCTCTTTAAGTAGATTCACAATTTTCTCAACTAAGGGGATATGATTCTGATTTCTATAATTGATATGGTTGTTTTTAGGTTTCATAGCCTGAAAAGTTTTAAGATTTTTAAAACTATTTTGATTCAGACTTTTTCCTTTTGAATTAGAGGACTCCCCTTTAACAAATTTAGGAAGAGTAGTCTTATATTTAGGAGGGGTATTTTTATCGTAGCCCAGACCAAATTAATCGCCACATTTCCTTAATCCGGTTAGTAGTATTTCTAGTTTAGGATCACCTTGGGCATACCTCCAAGTATCCTTCATACTTAAGAGAGAAGCAACTCCTAGTTTCAACTTTTCATTTTCAGATTTGAGGTTTTTAACTTGGGATGTTTTGAAATCTAAATCACACTAAGCTTTTTCAAAATAATCTGAAAGGTGCGATTTTTCTAAAACTAGATTATCAAAATTTTCTTTTAGTTTTAAAAACTTTTCTTTTTGAAGTTTTAATTTTACAGCTATCTTACAACTTTCCCTGCATCGGGCATCATAGGCATCTTGTAGATCTTCATCATTTTTAGGATCACTTCTCAGATTTTCTTCACTAGTTGAATCACAACTGTCTGAGAAAGTGAATTTGGCTGGAGTCATTAAGGCTTTGACTTCATTAGTAGACTCATGCTCAGAATCATCTGACTCAGAAGAGGCTTCAGAGTAAGACGATTCATCCTATGTAGCCAACATGCCTTTCTTTGTAGATTTGTCCCTCTTTGGACATTTGTTTTCCAGATGCCCGTATTCATGATAGTTGAAACATTGGTTGTCTTTAATAGATTTCCAAGTTTTAGATTTAGTCTCTTTCTTTTCAGAAGGTTTTTGAAAATCTACCCTCCTTTTGCTTTTGAAAATCTTATAAAACTTCTTAGCTAATAGTGCCATATCATCTTCAGAGTTTTCATAATCAGAATTACTAACATTTTCATGAGAAGTATTTTTAGAAGACTTAAGGGCGATGGACTTACCTTTAGGAGCTTTAAAGTTTAACTCGTAGGTTTGTAAAGAACCAACCAGTTCTTCAACCCTCATATTATCCGTATCACGAAATTCGTGAATGGCAGTGACCTTTGAATTGAACGTTTCAGGCAATGAGCGTAGTATCTTTGCATAGACTTTGCTTTCTAGGATACTATCACCAACACCCCACAGAGAGTTGACTATGTCATTTAACATAGTATAGAAGTCTATGAAAGTTTCACTTTCTTCCATACGTATTTCCTCAAACCGAGTGGTGAGGATTTGAAGTTTAGATTTCTTAACAATAGTTGTACCCTCGTGTGTCATTTCTAGGATGTCCCAGGCTTGCTTTGCAGAATCATAGGATATAATTCTTTTGAATTCATCTGGCGATAGTGTGCAAGTAATTGCATTTAAAGCCTTTGCATTGGCACTACTCTCATTTTTCTGAAGTGTGGTCTAAGAAAACTAAAGTGCAACCTTCATAGATTTGGTTCCATCAGTGCCTAGAACTTCAGTGGTAGGAGAGGTCTATCTAGTCACTGTGGCTTGCCACACGCTTTCATCTATGGACCTTAAAAAGATCCTCATTCTGGTTTTCCAATAGGCATAATTGGAGCCATCAAAAGGTGGAGGCCTAGTGATTGAGAGGCTATCAAAATTTGACATCTTATAAGCTTAGATCGGTGAGCTTAGGAAATGAATCCAAATAAAAAGAAGCCATTAGGCTTTGATACCACTTGAAAAGGCCGAGTTATACATCCTAGAGAGGGGGGGGGGGGGGGGGGGGTGAATAGGACTGCGAAATTAAAAAATAAATGCAAAATTTAAAGAATGATAGCATAATCAAGTAATAAAGAAGCACAAGTAAATAACAACCTCAAATGTACTAGTCTTGAGAGGTTGATACAAACTTATTTCTAAGGACAACCTAACAACAAAAAACCAAAGGCTTATGGCAGGATAACCTTACTAGAACTTTTGTAAGTATAAAAAACCCAAACCAATAAAGAGGCAAAGGAAATAGCAAATAAAATAAACTAAGTTATTACAACATTTCCACAAGTGCATAAAATAAATTATACCATTCACCACAAATGCTTAAAATAAATTACAACATTCACACACATAGGCACATTCAATCATCCACCACAACTCCATAAATTTTAGTGGTTCTCTTGTGTGTACACCAACTGTTAGAAAACAGCCACACAACTACTCCACTCCTAATATCCACTCCCTCGGGATATTAACGTTCACTATGAAAAAATGTTTTCTAAGGTTCACCTTAAAAACTTCACAATTGTGTCTTTAATTGGGCTTACACAATCACAAAAAACCTAGACTCTGTGATTTTCTAGATCATCTCAGGCAAAACTAAAAAGAGATTTTTCTAGCACAACGTCAAAAAAAAAATGTACAAAATGTAAATGTACTTATCTAGAAATTCTCCTTTGAAGAAGCCTAGTAAAACCAATCTGATGTAGACAAAGATGTTTAATGTCCAGTCTCACAGATGAAAAAGTTCTAGTTCTAAATGATTTTTAAATTAAATCAATCTAGGCTAGCTTGATTTAATTTTGATCTCAAGAAAGGGGAAAACACGAATCCCTTCTTAAAGTAAGATTGGAATAAAGATCTTAAAATCAAATAACAAAAGTTAATTAAAGATAATATTAAATGAGAACAATATAGTTTAAAAATATCACAAACTTATCTTTCAGAGTGGTGTCTTCATTTTGCTTTAATGAATGAATAAACTCTGAAATTCGTGCTCTATTTATAGGTGAAAATATTGTTCACTCGACTAGTCTAAGGGTCAGTTCGACTGGTCGAAGGACCAACCAAATTTCAAATTTTTTGGCGCGATAAAATAAGATCATCACTCGACTAGTCGAGTGGCTTGCTCGACCAGTTGAGCAATGTACTTGACTGGTCGAGTGGGACCAGAAAAGCTTGCTAGACTTTGAGTCGAGCCTACATGACTGGTCGAGCTTGACTGGTCGAGCAGTCTCCATGACTGGTTGAGAGTCCAACAGAAAATTCTGAAAATTCACAACAAACCTTGGACTGGTCGAGAAAACTCTTAGATTGGTTGAGCCAGTACTTGGACTAGTTGAACGAGGTCTAAAACTAGTTGAGAAAATGACCTATAAACATATGAAATGACCTACATAAAATATGTAATGAATATGACTCAACCTATGGTCAATCCGAGGTCATCCAAACCTGTTTGTGAGAAGGAACAAATGAAACACCATTCGCTTTCAAATCTTGATATCTTGTGATACTTAAAGCTTGAGTTACACTTAAGTTCTTGTGTCTTTAACGTATAGGAGTTGAACTTCAAACTTGAACTTGAGTTCTTGAATTTTAGCTTGAAACCATGAACTTCAACACTCTTCACTTCAACTTGAAGATGTAGGCAAGTTCAATGAAGATCTAGAGAACTTTGAAATGTATAAACCTGATTACTTTAACTCAAAGCATGATACAAATACTAAATGGTTTGGCACAACAAAATTTGACAACACTATGGGTGCTAGATTTAAACAATAACATTTACAGTCCACCATTCTAATATTTAGATAATTAAATAAATAATTAAGTATAATTATTTGTTCATAATATTAATATATCTAAATTTGTATAAATTTATTATATATTTTCTATAATACACACACACACACATATATATTAATAATTTAATATTATATATATATAGTGGGCCACTAGCTCACAGCCACCGTCCATAAACTCGAACGGACACTGCTCCTGCTCACCACAGCTCTATAAGATGAGACAGTGGCCGATTGTCTGGCGAGGGAATGGATAAATAGAAGAGAGAGATGAGGACAAGAGTACCTAATCAGTGGTTGGATGCCCAGTGGTCGGTGGGACCGGTCGAACGCTGGAGAACAGAGAGAGAGGAGAGAGGCTGAGAGGGCAGTGGTCGGTCGGGTGGGGTCCAATGGACACTAGAAACTGGAGAGAGTGAGAGAGAGGGAGGAGAGAAGAGGGTCAGACGCTGGAGGCTCGCTTGAATATGATTTAGGGATTTAGGGTTTTCTTTAAAACCTTTTAAGACGACCGAGTATTTATATTATATACCCAGTCAATTATTTTCGATCTGAGCCGATTTGAGTCAGGTTCGAGCCCAAGACCGAGTCGAGCTCGGTCTAGCTCAGACTCGACTTGACTCGATTTTTTTTAGCATAAAAAAATAGCTTGACTCGACGTGAACCCAATTTCGATTTGAGTCGATTTGAGCTTTTCCGAGTCGAGTTGATCGAGTTAACCAAGCTAACTCGGCTCGTGTACAACTCTAGGTAGGATCTGACTATATCAGCAAGCCGCAGAGCATACATTTGAAATGATTAAGTGTAGGGTGCAAAGGATGCTTGGTGATATATGGATGCTTATGGTAAAACAATGACCTACTGACTAAGGTTTTTGGTGGACCTACTGCGATTATATCAACAAGTCTCAGACCATACGCCTGTCAGTCAGATATGATGGAAGACGATGATATGTAATGTAATATGTATGTTAAATGAAGGCTAACTAGCTACGATTTCTGATGAGTAAGATCTGATTATATAGGTAAGCCATAAAGCATACACCCACCAGTTAAATGAGTGAAAATGTTGAAAATGCACTATGATGCTAATGTATATGAGGAGCAGGGGGGTTGAGAAGGGAATGAATGTTACATGATGTTGATGCACTGATTTGATGAAATTAATAAAGGCTGGAACTGTCGGATGAATTGTAGTGTCACAAGGATAGATTAAGTGGGTCAGATTTGAACTTAGGTTGCTCAAGAGGCTTAGACCTTAGCTAGGCTAAGATAGACTAGGGTTGGGCTCTCTCTCTTTCTCACTCATTCTCCTTGGTAGAGAGATGGCTAAATGACTAAGGCTAAGACTAAGGGATCTCTTTTAGATCTCTTGAATGGGGATACATGAGTGCTTGAAATGAGAAGGTGAGGAGGCTATTTATAGTCTCCCAACCCAGTTTTCTGGTAATTCCTAGTGATTATAGGGAAAAATGTGGTTAAATGGCTGGGACTGGAGATTGCCACATGACATATCTCATGGGCTGGATGAGTTGGTAAAATAGTAATTTTTGGTAAGGAGATTGGCATTGGAGTAAATGCACCTTAACCGCACACTTAAGGTTTGAAAAAGGAGCAACCCACATGCTTGACTGATGCTTCTCAAAAGAGAGGGAGTGTCATGTGACCGACGGTAACCTGGTTGGCGCAGTTCCTCACTTGGACTCTCAATTTTGGCAGGTAGCAACCTCCAAGCATGTAAAGGCACTACTATGAGTGTTGGTGCATTGAGGTTTCAACCATTTATCCAACTGGGCTCAGTTTTGGGCTTAAATAAGTGAGTTAACTAGGTTATGGGCTTGGGTTGGCTGATCGGATGATTTGACTCAAGGCTTAAAGGTTTTGGGTTCCTAGGGTTTAGGGTTAGACTTACTGGGTGTTAGTGCACTGATTCTTACACCCTCTTTGTTAATCATGTAAATCATTGTGTCATAAAGTTGGTTGAGCCTTTGAAAAGTGAAGATCGAAGACACAAGCAAAGCTGAAGCATCAAGAAAGCAAGAACAGGTAAATAAGGTGCCTTGGTGACTCTAACCCTTGACCCAAAACAACCCATAGACCTCTAGATGATCTTGACCTAATAGGAAAACCTAATTGATCATCCCTTAGCCTTAGGAGACCAAGAGAACTATGATAAATAAGGTTAGAAGGAGTGTGAATATGTAGTGTAAAAGATAGCCTAAAACAACATATTTCAATTGATGTTTGATGACATCTATTGAATGTCAAATATTGTATATTTCCCCCTATTTATATCTTGGTTTTATGAACATGATAATGGTTAATGGGTATATTTTATATATGTTTGTATTGTGAGGTGAATCTGAGAGCTTGGATTTAAAAGAATGTTAAAAGCATGGATTTAATGCTCAAGAATCACCAAGGCAAGGGATGGATCTTAGGATACCAAGATTGAAGAATTCACATGCCAAAGATCCAAGGAAACTAAGTGAGGAATGAAGAGAATTGAAGATTTGAAGTGAAGAAAAGGAATCCTGAAAACTGTCTTGAAAAAAGATATTCTGAAATTCCGGGGCCAGAAAAACATAGTTATGAAAAAGTGTCAGAATAGACTTCATGGCATCGGAGGTAGTTCGATGCAATCGAGAAATTCAGGATTTTTCAAACCAGACTCGCTAGACATTTCTGGATAAGTTTTGATGGCATCGAAGGCACTTCATAGCATTGAAGGTGCCATTGAAGGTTCAATCCAAGCTTGTTCATGGAATCAAAGGCATATGCATATTTTACGTAGAATTCATAAATTTGAGGTTGTTTCTAGATTTTTCCAACTCAGTGCAAAAGTTGGAGTTCCACAACTATAAATAGGACTCTCTAGGATACTCTAAAGCTTCTTTTAGGGTTTGGAAAGGAAAATGAGGCCTAAGTGGAGTGCCGATGACGTTCTTTCGATTCGATTTCTTCATGGGTTCTAGTAGTTCTTTTTATTTTTATTATGTTTTTGAGTTAGCTATGACTAGATAATCTCTTAGCTAGAGTTAAGAGGTGAAGCTTGTAACGTGTTGGGATGTTTATTTTTCTTTGATTCTTATTTATGTTGAACTTCATTGATTTCTAGTTTGATTTTAAGGAATATTTTCAGTTTTTTATGATTTATCATGACTTAAATTACAATAAATGTTGTGATAGCTTTGAATATTTTCTTTTCCATTTTGAGATTGTAGGATTGGTAAATCCTGTTATTTAGCATCGTCTCCTGGGCATGGTAGGATGCTGAAATCCCTTCTAATAATCACAATACTCCTTCAAGTGTGAACTAATTCAATTCAAAGTTCAGATTGTGCTTCACTAATTTTGTCTTCTAACTGGATAGGATAGGACTTTGATTCTAGTTGTGTTTATTGAATCAAGTAAGGTAACATCTTGATAGCTACAAGTGGATCTTTAGTGCTTTAGTCCCCTTTTGATATTTGATAAACCTTCACAATTACTTTTTTTTATTTAGATTTTAGATTTAGATCTTCTTCTAGTTCTAGTTTTAGTTCAATTTCAGAATACATACAAGTTTAGTCCCTATGGGTTCGACCTTAGTCTCACCGAGTTATTACTACATTGCGACCCTGCACTTGGGGTTGTGAATAAGTTTTTGGTGCCGTTGTCGGGGACTACGACTATGCTTTTTCTGAGATTAATTAGCTTTGGAATTAGGTTAAGATTAGGGTTAACTTTTGCTCTTTGTTTTTAGGGTAGGATTTTCTGTTTTTAAAAACTAACTTTATTTTCTATTTTGTAGGATCTTAACATAGCAACTCCAATTGGTAACCTCTTTCCAATTCTCTCTATCTTTTCTATATTTCTTATTTTCTTTATTTAGTTTTCTTTTTCTTAGGTTTAGTTTTGTTTAGTTGTTTGAAGGTTATGAGTGTTTCATGCCCAAGTGGGTTTGTGATAACACTTTACGTCTCTTGAGTGAAGGAGGATTAGTTGAAGGGTTGCCTACCCATCACCGGATTAGACACTACCTGAGATCATCTGAGTTAGTAGAAGTAATGACTTCATATTAACCTCAACACCCAGTTGAGGAAGCCCAGGATGAGAATGAGGTGCATCATGCACCCCCGCCTCGTACTCTGCGAGATTATTTACAACCGACGGGGGTGAGCACACCTTCCTGCATGATTTTTCCAGACAATGCATAAAATATGAATATTAAACCTAGGATGATCTAATTCCTTCCGAAGTTCCATGGACTTGAATATGAAAGTCCATATCTACACATAAAAAAGTTTAATGAGATAATATCCACTTTACACTTTCCTAATGTGTCTGAGGACATGATCAGGTTGAAACTCTTTCCCTTCTCCTAAAAAGAAAAAGCTAAGACTTGGTTGCACTCACTATGACCACGATCCATTGGTAGATGGAACGACATGATAAGGGAGTTCATAAAGAAATTCTTCCCATACCATAAGATGAACACCATCAGAAAGTCGATCATAAAATTTGCCCAAAAGGAAGATGAGACATTCTTCCAATGGTGGGAGCAGTTCAAAGATCTTGTCAGTTCATGCCCACAACATGGCTCTGAAACATGACGCATAAGAAATTTCTTTTACGATGGACTGACATCTTCCATGTGCCAATTGGTCGAGACGATGTGCAATGGGGAATTCATGAACAAAGATGTTAATGATGTGTAGGACTACTTTAACAAACTTGTTGAAAACGCACAATCATGGGACATCTCCTGAAGACCCGGCACCACTTCTAAGCTTACTCAATCAAAGTAGATGGGTGAAATATATATTTTGAAAGAGGAAGATGATATAAATACTAAAGTGGCCAATCTCTCAAGGAAAGTTGAGGCCATAGAACTTAAGAAGGATAAGGCAACGGAAGTTGTTTGCTGTATTTGTGCTTGCAATGTACATACAAGTGAAAATTGTCCAACAATACATGCTTTTCAAGAAATATTGAATGAGAATTCGAATGCCATGAACAACTACCAAAGACCTTTCAGTGGACCCACCTCAAATACATATAACTCAAGTTGGAAGAACTATCTAAATTTCAGTTATAGGAATGAACAAATTGCTACCCCTCAAGGGATCCTTAACTAAATTCTGAATCAAAGGAACCATCAAGAGGATCCAGTCTTAAAATATATTCAAAATCAAGAGCTTTTTAACTAAGGTATGCTATAAGCCTTCCAAGGCCTTACAAAGGCTATGTAAGGGCTTGAGATGAACAAATCGATTGGGGAGAAAGGGATCCTTTCAGCCCAGCCTCTCCCCAACCCTAAACTACAATATGAAATAAGTGACCCAAGATTTTCAAGTCAAATGGAGCAGGCTAAGTCTATCACCACTCTAAGGAATGGGAAGATTATTGACAAAACCATTCCGATGAGGGCTGAAAAGCCTAATGACTTGGAAGGAATTGAGAATGATGGACCTAGCAATGCCACACATGAGAAAGAACTGGAAAAAGTGAGTAAGCCAATTGTGCCATTCCCCCAATGATTAATTGCATCAAAACTTCTAGCTAACTCATAGGATATTCTAGAAGTGCTAAAACAAGTGAAAGTCAACATCCCTCTGCTGGACGCTGTGAAACAAATTTCCTCTTATGCCAAAATTTTCAAAGATTTATGTACAACCAAGAGACGACAGATTATTCAATAGAGAATTTTTCTAACAGAAAAGATGAGTTCCATCCTCAAGCAAGATGTGCCATAAAAATATAAAGATCCTGGTATCCCAACTATCACCTGTATAATTGGGAATCACCGGATAGAGCATGCACTTCTTGACTTGGGAGTAAGCGTTAATTTGATTTATTTCTCAGTATATGAACAATTGAGTCTATGTAAATTAAAACCACCTGGACTACATTATAACTCGCTAATCGTTCGGTCCATGTACCGAGAGGGATAATTGAGGATGTGTTGGTCCAGGTTAATAAATTCTACTATCTGGTAGATTTTATCGTCCTGGATACTCAACCCATCATAGATATGAGCACTCAGACCCCTATCAGCCTTGGTCATCCATTCCTAGCTACATCAAATGCCATAATTAATTACAAGAATGGAGTTATGAATTTATCTTTCAGAAACATGACTTTAGAGCTTAATATCTTTTTCAACATAAGAAAACAATTAGAAGATGTTGACGATATCCGCGACATTAACATGATCGACTCTTTCGTGGAAGATAGATCAACCCTAAATCTATACTCTGATCCTCTAGAGATGTGCTTGGCACACTCCCTTAATTTGGGTGATAACACAATTAAGGAGATGGATGTCATGGTTAATGCTATGGCGGTACTTGAAATTAATCGGAGGAGGTCACAATTTGAGAAATATCCCCAAACTAATGTGGTTCCTCTACCGTCTAATCTCAAGGCATTGAAGCTTGACCTGAACCCATTACTTGCTCATCTTAAACATGTTTACTTAGGCCAAGATGAGACATACCCTGTGAGGCCCGTATCCTAAACCGTACCGTTTTGTAGGCTTCCGCAGTCCTCCGATCAAATTCTAGCAACCCGCGACGCATAGATAGCAGTTGCGCGCGACCCTGAGTTATATCCTGTATTCCAGAGCCGACTCGACTTAATACTTGTACTCTTGCGACCGCGTCGTCGCCGTGTCTCACGTCATGAGGCGATACCCGGGCCAGGAGATGTGTGCCCGCGTTTAGTTTGAGAAAACACTGCGCATTTGCTAAGCCCAACAGGACATGTCCCATCAATCCAATTAATTAAGTACATGTCCCATCTCCAAAACTAACCCCTAAAGTCAACTCTCTATCTCTCAACCCATACATGTCAAGTACACACCTATCACTCACCCATCACTCCCCATCACTCCATCACCTCTCACCCATCCCTCTCTCTCCTACAACATCATCATCTCTCTCTCTCTCTCAAATCCATCTCCCAAGCAACTCTCATTGGAGAGAACCATCCAAGCTCCATGTGAGAGAGCTAGTGTGGCCCACTTTCTACCACCCAATCCCAACCTCCAAGGATCATCTCGACCATTGAATCGCATCCCTTGGAGCTCTAGAACACGTTGGTGGAAAAAGGAAGAGGAGATCAAAGGTGGGTGTTCATAGCATTACGTCTTGATGATTTGAGGGCCCACTTGTGGTGGGACCCATCTTGATGTTTGTGTTATAACCCATGAGTGGCTCATAGTGGCGGAGCCCCCCATCCATCTAATCTCTCTCTCTCTCTCTCTCTTTCCGTGTGTTGTGGACCCTATTATGTGTGCACCCCCTTATCCAGCAAGTGGGCCCATGGTTTGGACGACCAGCCCTATCCAGTCAGCCAGGAGGCCTGGACGGGCCATATGCTAGACCGTCCAGCACCCCTGGATGAGGGAAAAATGGAAATATCTGCTTAATCTAAAAGCTTTATGGGCTACCATGATGTGTGTGTTTTTAATCCGCACGTGTGACCTACCTAGTGTGTGTGTGTGTGTGTGTATATATATATATATATATATATATAATTATGTGGTGGGCACCACGTGGGACTCACCTTACTACATGCATTATATCCGTGCCATCCAGGTGTTGGATCACTGTGATGTAAGTGTTATATCCTCACCATCCACGTGGACGGTGGGGCCTACCATGATGTATTTATTTCATCCACATCGTCCAGATTGTGCTAGACAATGTTCAGAAAGTGCTGATTTACATGTATAATGTTTGGATAGTGCTGATTTGCTGGACAATGTTCGGATAGTGATGATTTACTGGACAATGTTCGGACAATGCTGATTTATTGGACAATGTTTGGACAGTGCTGATTTACATAGACAATGTTTGGACAGTGCTGATTTACATGTCCAATGTTTAGACAGTGTTAATTTACATGGACCATGTTTGGATAGCGCTGATTTACATGTACAATGCTTGGACAACATTGATTTACATGGACAATGTTTGGATAGTGCTGATTTATATAGATAATGTTTGGACAGTATTGATCATCATTAGTGAGCCATGTACCCATATAATGATAATGTACAGTGATACACATGTTACACCTGCAACTATTGAAATGATTTTTGGTGCAATCCAAACTCTCACTTGAGGCCCATTGGTGTAACCCATTCATGAGGCCCATCTTAATGTATTTGTAGCCCATCCATTAAGGCCCACCTTAATGCAATTGTGGCCCATGTGATGAGGCCCACTGTGGTTTGTATTAGGCTATGGGATGTGGCCCATTGTGATATATTTCCCTCCCATATGATGAAGCCCATTGGTGCGGCCCATTGATACGGCCCACTTGATGTATATGAGGCCCATTGATGCGGCCCACTTGATGTATATGAGGCCCATTGGTGTGGCTCATTAATGCGGTCCACTTGTTGTATTTGAGGCCCATTGGTGCGGCCTAGTTGCTAATTGATTGAGGCCTATTGTGAATGTATGAGGCCCACCGTGATGTGTGTGTTGCATACACACTATCCATTTGGTGGGGCCCAACTTGTAGGCCCACCATGTTGTATATGTTCCATATTCATGCTGTACATTTATTCTGGACCGTATGGGCTGTCCCATTAGGCCCATTGTGACGCATTCGAGGCCCAAGTGGTGCGGCCCAATGTGATGTATACCTAGCCCATGTGATGGGGCCCACCTGTTTTATATTGGAGGCCCATTATGATGTATATTGAGGCTTATAGGTTGTGGCCTATTGTGATGTATTTGAGACCCATGTCATGCGGCCCATTGTGATATGTATTAGGCACATATCATGTGGCCCAATGTGATGTATTTTAGGCCCAGGTATGTGGCCCATTATGTTATGTATGAGGCCCTTGTGTGAGGCCATGGGCCCACTATATGTTTGGCTCTATGTATACCACTCCTTGGGAGCAATGTTGGTTAAATATCCACATTGATGGGCAATGATGGTTGAATGTCCATATTGTGACCTTCCCTTAGTCCTTGTTAGGCCCATTCTCATCGAGGCTAATTATCGATGCCGATTACCGATGCCGGTTATCGATACTGATTATGAGTATGTGACAGCATAACATCATGATACATGCCCATACGCATCATCTGCATGTTTGTTATGAGATGTGATTGGCCATTGCATATGTCATAGGGCAGGTTGTTCATGGGGCTCCTTGATAGGCGGAATTGCCCCACATGAGTGCATGGTATGTGCAGGATTATGTGACTCATGCATCTTGCATTTTGTGATATGATTACTTTACGCCCTAGTGACATCAGGGCCATACCCTCCACAGGCATGTTGTGGATGGCCAGATGGGACATCGAAAATGTTTAGTTCTAGCATACGGGCACCATAGATGTCCCTGGGTGAAAATTCCTAAACCTCCATGGCCAGGAGATGCCCCAACATCAAGATCGAGTGGAAATATATGAGCGTATGAGGGCCGTATACTAGTAAGCTACGTCTCCTTCTGTGTCGTGGTCGGTTGGGAGGGGGTGTGGCCTTACCCACCGAGGGCAGTGGACATAGTTAGGCTGAGTTTGCCAGCTCGTAATTGGGTCTGCTATTGATGTGCCTAGTAGATATTAACAGACTACTGACCAAGCGGATAGTGAGGTCTCTTCCACTTGTATGGTTGCGTGTCCAGTGGGCGGCGATTGCATGTAGAGTGTATTAGACCCCGGTGATGATCCCAGAGATGTATGGTATTGTTATGTGGACTTATTGAGCAAGAGTTTCATACTCATTCATTCATTTATTTACTATCCACTCGGCTGGTGGTGTGCAACTATTTATTATGTGTACCTTCGCAATGGTGAGGATTTCGATTGGGGTGCGCGACTTGAAAGTGCCCTAGTTTGTCAATTAGCGTGAGCATTGAGTTAGCTAGATAAAGGAGCCCCATAGGAAGATTGATCAAGTGTCTGCCTCAATTGGATGTGTGCCCGAACTCGTCAGAGGTAAATCTTAGCCTCACATCCCATGTCCCAAAACACCAGGTAATTAAAACCCTTAAAATTGCATAGAACACCCTAAGGTTTTTGGTTAGAAAACTTTTTCAAACTTCAGGAAAATCTTTAAGTTTTCTACCTTTGTCGATTTATTGACAAGTGGTTCGATGAAATCGAACCCTGTTGTCGATGTCCTTGCAGCTCAATCGATCTTATCGAAATGAGGACCTAAGATGTCCAGCAACCACATAGATATCTGGACTGAATTATCGATGAATCGATGGACTCATCGATATCATTGACGTTTAAATCTTGAGTCCATCGAGCTGACTTAATAACATTGACATTTGGTCTATTATGTCCTAAAGTACTACTAAGGGAAATCATGTAAACCTTGATATATCGAAGAGCTCCTCGATATCCTCGGAATTCAAATCTTGATGATATCAGAAGACCTTCGATAATATCGGATTGGGACACATTTCTATCCAGCAAGTCTTCAGGTTGTTCATTTTCCGAGGGTTACTCGATAAAATCGATATTCAAATAATATTGATCATATCGAGGCATGGTCGATGTCATCGAAAGCGGATAAAAACTGTCCAGCAAGCTTATAAGAAAATTCTTTAGAATTATCGATGAATCGACATTGCCCTCGATATCATCGATATTCAAATTTCGATGATATCGAGTGATGCTCGATTGTATCTTATACATGAAATATTTCAAAAGTAAGTGATCTCACATTTTCAAATGTGGAGGAATCGAACCTCGTGTCGATGAAATTAGAGTTCGAAATCCGATGACATCAACGCTCATTCGATTTCCTCGACCAGCTGGCAAAAGGTTTCAAAAGCGTTTGACAGTTGAGTTCGTGTCATCGAGCGGTCAGTTGATGCAATTGAGAGTATATGCTCAATGATATCAAGCCTGCTCGATGATATCAAACTCTATCAAAAATATGACCATTTTATATCCATTTGAACCTTTTGCCTATTTAATGAGAGCTTGCCCTTGGTTGTTAGTAGAGAAAATAGAGAGTGCTTTTTAGTGTTTAAACCCAGATCATATACCCTAAGCCTTTTCTCTCATGGAAGTTCATCCTCCAATCCACCCTCATCATTGATATTCAATAGAGTGGATTGGGGAATGAACTTCCGCATTCAAGGATCCTTCAATTACAATCTTAATGGCAAACTATTAAGGTGGGATGCCTTGAATGCATAGATGATTGGAATCGCTCTGTCTCCTTTATAGGAAAACATTTAATAGAGTAGGATTCCATTATAATCTTGACCCAACCCGTTGCCTTACATTGGTACATCATTTGAGTTGCGGTTCAAGAGAGCTGAGAATTCTTCGTCATCAAAGGAGGAGATCTTCATCAACGTGCTTAATGGGGCTCATCTACTTATTTGTAAGTCATTAGAGTTCAGAGGTCCTTTGTGCTCATTCCTTTTGTAGGATTAGGTCTAAGGTGTTTCTCACCCCTTTCAAGTCCTCATAGGAGGCCTCCGACATGAGTGTACTTGGTGGGTGCTTGTGTTGACCCTTGATCTCTGGAGAATATAAACTCTTAGGTCCTTATGTAGGTCCTTGACCTGTGTGGTCTAAAACTTGGGTGCTGTGTGTTGACCCTTGCTCATGGGAGCATAAACTGGTGAGATTCCTTGTGTGGATCCTTGGCCTGTGTGGCTTAAAATTTGGGTGTTGTGTGTTGACCCTTACTCATAGGAGCATAAAATATGTTGTGTAGACACGTTGTATCAGCCTAAGTGTAGGTTGTACTGGTTAGAGGTGAACTTGATTTAAAATCTCCGGTTTGAGGTGAACCTATTGTAAAACCTCCTTTAGTGAGATCCAGTACACTTAAGGGTTGAGTGCGTCTACCGAAAGTGGAGTAGACAAGTAGTCGAACCACTATAAAAATGATTATGTTTGAGATTGCTATTGTCTTCCATTACTTGTGTGATTTCCTTAAATACTTTCATATTTAATTATCTGAGGTCACATCTCACACACAGTCACATCCATCATAAACTATGATTTACATCTTGTTTATCTTACAATTAGTTTTATGATTGGATCCTCTATTTGGTTTGGAAGTCATTAGTGTTACTATGAGGAAATCCTAATGCATGCATATTTACTCAGGATGAGATTGATAGGATTTTAAATAACCACAACATATTAAAAAGTCCTATTCACCCCCTCTAGGACATATTGGCATATTCTCACTTAAACTAAAGCGGTCATTACTGCAATTTCAATTGGTATCAGAGCAAGTCTCTCTTAAGGGCTTCATAGCGTAGAGAGTGATCTTAACTAAAGTTGGTAATATGGCCAAAGAAGAGGGCTCATTAGTCACTAGACTTCTAGTATTTGATGGATCAAATTATGCATACTAGAAGGCTAGAATGCATTACTTTCTGAGATCTTTGGATCATGATGTTTGGGGCATTGTTGAAAGAGGATATTGTCACCAACCGAATAAATAGTACTTGAAAATGGCACAACTATCACCAAATTAAAATCCAAAGAGAATTGGACAACATTCGATAAAGAAAAACAAACATCTGAAGCTAAAGCTATGAATGTAATCTACTGTGCTGTGTCCCAAGAAGTTTTCAATCAAATCAGTATGTGTGGGACAGCCAAAGAAGCATGGGATTTGTTGGTAACAACCCATGAAGGAACAAGAACTGTGAAGAGATCTAAACTACAACTCCTATCATCACAGTTTGAAAGTCTCAGAATGGAAGAGCATGAGACCTTCATGGAGTTTTTCACAAAACTAAACATCATTTGCAACTCCATGGGTGGATTAGGTGAAAAAGTTCCGGTCCCAAAAATCTGTAGGAAAATATTAAGATCATTATCAGAACGATTTAATCCTAAAGTAACAACCATTGAAGAGTCTAAAAACATAGATGAAATGAAAGTAGAAGAACTAGTAGGTTCCCTACAAACATTTGAACTACACTTCAAACAAACCCCTAAATCGAAGATGAGGAAGTGGCCTTCTTGGCACAATGGTTCAGAAAGTTCTTTCAGAAAAATTGTGGCCGTCCATTTAAAAGATGATAGGTGGACAACAAATATTTCCCAAGTAAATCTGGTAAAATGTCCAAGGAACCACAATGTTATACCTATCGGAAGTTTAGACACCTGTCTACTGAATGCCTAAATAGAAAAACCAAAGGAAAGGCATTGGCAGCCACATGGGATGACACAGAAGAGTCAAACTCAGAATGTAGCGACTCAGAGAACGATGGAGACCAAAAATCTCTGAAAATTCTTATGGTCTCTACTGCCTCAACTATTCCCATCAAAACTGAGAACGTTGAAGAACTGCACACCACTGAATCATTTCCATCAGATAATGAGGAAACTGAGAAGGAAGAAGAAGAATAGGATAAACTACAGGATGCTTACAATCAACTCTACATTTATAGCATCAATATCCTTAAAAGACTAGGAATAACTGAAAATAAAAAGAAATGCTGCAAAAAGATCTGGATAAAACATTGGAAATCAATACACACCTAATTAATGATTTGCAGCAATATCACTTAGATAATGATAGACTAGAAAGAATCAATATCTTCCTTAAATCCGAGTCTGAAAAACTAAACAAACAGGTTGAGCTATTGAAAGATAAAAACATGCTCCTTCAAAATGAAAATCAAACACTCCTGTTTGATTTAGAAAAATATAGAAAATCTACTGAAATAAACTATAATTTTTCTTAGAGTAGTGAAAAGTTAGAAAAACTCTTAGGGATGGGAAGACCCGAAAAAGATAGAAGTGGCTTAGGATATGATAAGTTTAAAACAAAATCTACTGCTTTAGGAAGTAAAATTGAGATTACTCCTGTTTGTCATTCATGTGGTGATTCTGATCATTATAAGTTTGAATGCATGTCACCTGAGATAAACACAGACCAACCAAAAGAACAATACAAAATGTCAGGAGTCCACCTAACAATATGGATAGAAGAAATACACATCCATCACCACTCAGAATGACTAATAGAATGAAGGAGTTATTAAATCAAGTGGCTGAATTAAATAAGAAAACTAATGAATTTGTAAGACAAGGAAACACGATTCAGTTGCCTAACTTGATTAAAGAAACAAAAACTACCACAATTAGAAATCTTGTCATAAAATGGGTAGTGAAAGAAAAGAAAAGTTTCCTTGTTACTCACTCAAATCATATAACAGGCAATGATGCTAAGTGGTACCTGGATAGCAGATGCTCAAGACATGTCATGGGTGATAAATCCCTTCTTTCAAATTATTCAGATCTTAATGATGGGATAGTCACCTATGGAGACGGAAGCACTGCTAAGGTAATTGGACAGGGAATTATCAAATGTATAAATATGCTCCAAAATGAAAATGCCTTTTTTATTAAAGGATTGACGCATAATCTTCTGGGCATTTCTCAAATATGTGACAATGAGCATGTGATTACATTCAACAAGCAGGAATGCGAGATCCTAGAACTATCAGGTAAACAAGTGATGAAGGTTTGTCGCACAAATAACCATTGTTATGTCATTAAAGGCAAAGGAAGGGCTGATCCATAGGCCTAGAAACAATTGAGCATGGAAAAACATGTCTAGGTCTTGCATCTAGATCTGGATAGTTGCTGAAAAGATGCTATTTTGCTGAACTCTTAATGATACATCTGAGGTCCCTCACCTCAATCTTTTTTTTTTGTATATATAAACATCCTAATGTTTATAATTTTGGATTGTACAATGCTTGTACAAAATTTTACTATGTACACTATTTGATATAAAGATATACTATATTATACATGGAAGTTTGTTGAAATGCTAAAAAATGAAAAATATACACCTTCGATATGTCTGTCGATAAATCATGTGGACTCTCGATTAAATCGACCAAGAATCGATATCATCGACGCCTCTTTGGAATGGGAAGAGTCACATGATCGAGAATGTTATCGAAGATAGCCTCGATAACATCGAATGGGGTCCATCAATATCATCAAAACAATGTTTGATGATAATGAAGTGTGTCGCCTGATAAAAGGTGGTTGAGCGGGAAAATGCATTTCAGTTCTAAAAAGTCATTTTTTCTTCTTTCCTGCTCATTCCTCTCAGCCGGACTACACGAAGCTTCATCAGAGAGTCCTAGACGTCCTTCAAATCTGGTAATACCCCTTCCATTCCCTCCTTTCATTAAGATTCCATCTTGTACTTTTTGAGTATTTCCAGATTTTCAAGAGAAGTTCTGTCCATTTATCCCCAAATTCCTCAAATCTCTCTCCATGAGTATCAGAAAATGGGAAAGGACAAAGGGAAATTGTCCGGTCCTGAAGAATCTTCGAGATCCTCCAAGCAAAAGGTTCTTGTCCCGAAGGAAAGGGTAAGGGCTCCTGAACATGGGACTCCTACTTGCCAGTGCACAAGGCAGATATCACGTGGCGGGTCCCAATCTAAAGCACCGGCCCCTCCCCCTGCTAGGGGCAATCTAGCGCTGGCCAAATACACTGGAAGGAAGTTAGTTCTTGAAAGGAGGGTTGATAAGGAATGTCTAAAACCATATAACCCTGTTAGCCGAAATTGACTGGCTACCGCTCCTTGATTTTGGCAGTCCATGTCACTATAAGCAGACCTACAACTTCTTTACATCCAGTCACTCTCCCATGCTTGAACCTCTGTCCATCACTGTTTCTGTTGATGGTGATGATGTAGAAATTACTCCTGCATCCATTGCAAACATCCTTAGCCTTACTCTGTCACCTGTCGATCTCCCGAACATGGACCTTGAGAATGTTGAAACCCAGTCCATGGTTATAAAATTTCTCTGTCATGCTTGTGATATTCCCTGGTAACAAGGCAATGCGATAAAAGCAAAATTCATGGAACCACGATATCATGTTCTACATGGCATCTTCACCTCCAAAATATATCCTCGAGGTACCAATCGTGTCAACCTCATCAGATTCATGGCCATGATAGTCTATTCAGTAGCCACAGGGATCAAAATCTGCCTTCCTACCCTGATTGTTCATCAGCTAGTATATGCGATTCATACTTCTCGGAATGTGCATTTGCCCTATCCTTGGATCATTTACACTGTGTACAATGCGATCCGTCTTCCAACAACAAACGATCCGAAACTTCCGTTTCAACATTTCAATATGAACAACATTATAAGAATGGATTTAAAGTTCCACAAATTTCCTGAAGACCTACCAGAGGAAGGAATTCACGAAGAAGGAGAAGGTGGTGAAGGCGCTGCTCAAGCCAAAGGTGCTGGAATGGCGGAAGATGACCCACTCGCGCCCCAACAAGCTCCATCTCCATCCGACCCTAGGCATGCTAAACGGTTCAAGCTACATCAGGATAGGATTGGAGTGACATTACAGGAAGTCACCAGCTAAAGGAGTCTGTGAATGCAAGGTTCATTGTCCTAGAATGATTAGTGAGCAGGGTGCAACAGTCGGTGCAGCAAATTGGTGGATCTGATCACCTGCAGATGCGATGATATAGCACCGTCCTCCTTCGCACCTTCGCCATAGTATAGACAGTCTGTGTGCCGTCACATACACCCTACTCTCATCTCAACGTACGGGCATGGGTATCTTTTTGAATGCCCTATGATCGCATGAGTGTATGTGATGGCTTACTAACCTGCATAGTCTGACAAGTTTTTTGTTTTTGAATATGTATATGCCCATGGATGGGCTAGATACTTGTGTTTGTTTTTGGGTGCCCATGGATGGGCTTGATTTTTATTTTGGTTTGAGATGGAGGTCATATTACTGCCAACCTAGGGCAGTACATATTTTGGATAATGTGTTTTATGACTGATTATAATTCGTATCTATTTACTGCCATGTTTATATTTTGCGATCTCCTGTTTTATCTGGTTTATATCAACTGTGGTGTGTGATGCATGTGCTACTTTATCTCCATATTATCTGCTTACTACATTGCTCTTCTTTTCTCTAATATGCATACATGTTTTCCATAATGAGATGTCCTTTTACATCTATCTATTATGATTATGTTATCTGAATTGTGGTTCTCCAATTTGCTTCAACTTCAGTCAATATCCATTATTACATTATCCTTTGTCAATGACTGACAAAAAGGGGGAGAATAAATCCACATCCCGAAGGAAAATTGTGTGTATCTATTTATGGATGGTGGTGTAGGTGTTAGGGGGAGTAGCTACAAGAAGACAGGGGCAGATTACTGTTAGGGGGAGCAGCTACGAACGTGTGTGTGTGTGCACTAGATAGTTTTGTAAAATTGTTTAAAGTTCATGTACACAAAATTTAGGGTGATTTGTCGAGAAGTTGTTTTAGGGTGTTTTGGTGTTTTGTAACGTAATTGATAAAGGGGGAGATTGAAAGTGCCCTGGTTTGTCAATTAGCGTGAGCATTAAGTCAGCTTGACAAAGGAGCCACATAGGAAGATTGATCAAGCATCAGGCTCAACTGGATGTGTGCCTGAACTTGTCACAAGTAAATATTAGCCTCACATCCCATGTTCCAAAACACTAGGTAATTAAAACCCTTAAAATTACATAGAACACCCAAAGGTTTTTGTTTAGAAAACTTTTTCAAACTTCAGGAAAATATTTAAGTTTTCTACCTTTGTCGATTTATCGACAAGTGGTTTGATGAAATCAAACCCTGTTGTCAATGTCCTTGAAGCTCAATCGATCTTATCGATATGAGGACCTAAGATGTCCAGCAACCATAAAGACATCTGGACTGAATTATCAATGGATTAATGGACTCATCGATATCATCGAAGTTTGAATCTCGAGTCCATCGAGCAGACTCGATAAAATCGACATTTGGGCTATTGTGTCCTAAAGTACTACTAAGGCAAATCATGTAAACCTTGATATATCGAAGAGCTCCTCCATATCCTCGGAATTCAAATCTCGATGATATCGGATTGGGACACATTTCTATCCAGCAAGTTTTCAGTTATTTTTTTTTTCGAGGGTCACTCGATAAAATCGATATTCAAATATCGATCATAGCAAGGCATGGTCATTGTCATCGAAAGTGGACAAAAACTGTCCTGCAAGCTTATAGGAAAATTCCTTGGAATTATCGATGAATCGACATAGCCCTCGATATCATCGATATTCAAATTCCGATGATATCGAGTGATGCTCGATCATATCTTCTACCTGAAATATTTCAAAGGCAAGTGCTTTCACATTTTCAAATGTCGAGGAATCGAACCTCGTGTCGATGAAATCGGAGTTCAAAATCTGATGACATTGATGCTCATTCGATTGCCTCGACCAGCTAACAAAAGGTTTTAAAAGCGTTTGACAGTTGAGTTCGTGTCATCGAGCGGCTAGTCGATGTGATCGAGAGTATACGCTTGATGATATCGACCCTGCTAGATGATATCGAACTCTGTCAAAAGTATGACTGTTTTATATCCATTGGAGCCTTTTGCCTATTTAATTTGAGCTTGCCCTTGGTTGTTGGTAGAGAAAATAGAGAGTGCTTTTGAGTGTTTAACCCTAGATCATATACCCTTAGCCTTTTCTCTCATAGAAGTTCATCCTTCAATCCACCCTCATCATTGACATTCAATAGAGTGGATTAGGGAATGAACTTCCGCATTCAAGGATCCTGCAGCTACCACCTTAATGGCAAATCATTAAGATGGGATGCCTTGAATGCATAGATGATTGGAATCGCTCTATCTTCCTTATAGGAAAACATTTAATAGAGTAGGATTCCATCATAACCTTGACCTAACTCGTCGCCATATATTAGTACATCTTCTGAGTTGTGGTTCAAGGGATCTGAAGATTCTTCGTCATCAAAGGAGGAGATCTTCATCAACATATTGAATGGGGCTCATCTACTTATCTGTAAGTCATTAGAGTCCAGAGGACCCTTGTGATGATTCCTTCTGTAGGATTGGGTCTAAGGTGTTTCTCACCCCTTGCAAGTCCTCATAGGAGGCCTCCGGCGGGAGTGTACATGGGGGTGCTTTTTGTTGACCCTTGCTGTGGAGAGCATAAACTCTTAGGTCCTTATGTAGGTCCTTGACTTATGTGGTCTAAAACTTGGGTGCTTTGTGTTGACCCTTGCTCATGGGAGAATAAACTATGTCATGTAGATATATTGTGTCAGCCTAAGTGTAGGTTGTACTGGTTGGAGGTGAACCTGTTGTGAAACCTCCTTTTGTGAGATCCTATACGCTCAAGGGTTGAGTGCGTCTGCCGAAAGTGGAGTAGACAAGTAGTTGAACCACTATAAAAATGACTATGTTTGAGATTGTTATTGTCTTGTATTACTTGTGTGATTTCCTTAAATGCTTTCATATTTGATTATCTGAGATCACATCTCACACACAGTCACATCCATTATAAACTATGATTTGCATCTTGTTTATCTTATAAATAGTTTTTTGACTGGATCCTCTATTTGGCTTGGAAGCCATTAGAGTTACTCTGAGGAAATCCTGATGCATGTATATTTACTCACGATAAGATTGATAGGATTTTAAATAACCATAACATATTAAAAAGTCGTATTCACCCCCCTTTAGGACGTATTAGCATATTCTCACTTTAACTAAAGCGGTCATTATCACAATTACATGACTAACCTAAGATAAGGAGTTTACCACATTGAGTTTGACTATCCAAATTTAGGTATGAGACTGGTTTGGATAGAAGTCCCTTGTGGTGGACCCCATAACCTGAGTATTACGTATGATCTTCCCGACTTTACACTCCAGCTTAGTCATTTCATTCGCATCGCATATTACATTGCATTCGCAGCACATAACATTTGGTTTACTGTGCTTCTGTATTGCCTAACCTGATTAAGGTTGACGGTATTCGTGGCCTTGGTATCTACTATTTGGCTTAATCTATTTCTGTATTGTATAGCTGATCTACATTGCTTCCTCAGTATATGATATTGGCTTATTATTGAAATGGCCAAGCTATAAGTCCTAGAAGGGGGGGGGGGGGGGGGGGGGGTGAATAGGACTATGCCAAATTTAAAATAAATACAGCAAAAATAAAGAAAGAGAGATAACCAAGTAAATAAATCAATACACAATGCTGAATGCAATCTCAAAATATTGATTGTTCTAAGGACAACCATGCACCATAAAAATGGCAGGGCAACCTTACTAGAACAAATAGAGAAACTGAAGCTCAAACTAATAAAGAGATAATAAGAGATAAATTGTAGAAATATAAATTTAAAGTTATTACAACATTCACCAGTGAGCTTGAAATAAACTGATTACAACATTCACATCCATATATACATCCCACAAATGAATAATTAAAGATATGAAATATAAACCACACAACCACAAAACACAAGGGATTATAGTGGTTCGCCTGTGTGTACACCAACTGTTAATAAATAGTCAAACAGCTACTCCACTCTTAATATCCTCACACAGGGGATATCAGCGTTCACTATCAAAGATAGGTTTTCCAGCTTCACCCAAAACCTTGACAATTGTGTCTTTCTCTGTGGGCTTACACAATTAAAAAAGCCACTCTTTTGAGTTTTCCTGGCTCTCTTCAGATAACCAATACAATGAGATTTTTTTGGCAAATTCCAAAAGAAAATCAAATGAAAGTAAATTACATAAACATAAAATACCTGAATTTTTCCTTCGTTGTAGCAGCCCAGAAGATCCAAGTCGGAGTAGAGATTTGAATGTCAAAGTTCAATGTCCAATACTCACTTTATAATGGTTCTAGGTTCTAATAGATTTTAAATTAAACCAAATGGGGCTAACTCTAATTGATTTTGATTCCAGAAAAAGGAAAAATGAAACTTCCTCTTTTTCAGATCAGATTGGAATACAAGAAACAAAATCAATTTGAAAAGCTAAAGAAAGAGAATATTAAACACGCACACTTAGCTTAAATGGAGCACAAACTTATCTCTCAGAAGGCCGAATTAAATTAGCTTGAATTTTATGTATTATTCTGAGATTCGTGCTCTATTTATAGGTGAGCAAATTACGTTTTCGACTGGTCTAAAGATCTCTATGACTGGTCGTAGAACCAACAGATATTTAAAAATTCAGGCACGATAAGATCTGGCGGTTTTACGACTGGTCATATGTGGTCTACGACTGGTCGTAGGTTGCTCACGACTAGTCGAAGCTAATCAAATTTCAACACTGTACTTTGAGTCGTAGGACTACGACTGGTCGAAGAAATAGTCGACACTGTTCATACCACTAGTTGAACAGTCCCCAAGACTAGTCGAAGCCTAACAAAAAAATTCTGAATTTTGCAACAAACTTACGACTGATCCAGGAAATTCTTAGACAGGTCGAAGCAGTGCTAAGACTAGTCGAACAAAGTCCAGGACTAGTTGTAGAATAGACTAAACTCACTTATATAAAATAAATGAATTATGTATCCAAAATAACCTACTCTAAAGGTCAACCTAAGGTCAGTCATACCTCAATAGTGAAGTAAGGACATTGAAACTTAGAGACGAGTGACCTTTGAAAGTAATGAAGCTTGAAGTCTTGATGTAGCTCAAACTTGAAAGCTTTTTGAGATCTTGAGGTTGAACTTGAAAGCCTCTTATGATCTTGCATTATCCTTGTCTTGAATTAAGTCAAACACTCTCACTTTCTCAAGTCTTGACTTGTGAACAGTGCTTATCAAACAAAGCTGATCTTGAGTAGAGCTTTGTTCTTCACATATGCAAGCTTGATAATAGTATCTTTGGCACCACAAATTTGACAACAAAAAGGGGCTATAAACTATAGCACTTACAATCTCCCCCTTTGTCAAATTAGTGACAAAACACACTTTCAAGATATGTTACATAACATAGAATATATGATTAAAGAATCATGCACCAGTTGTTATCAACCGGCATACTAACATGATCCTGTAAACCTGTAAATCAATATTCAACATTACATACAGTCTACCTCTGCACATACTTCCCCTGAGTAACATGCATCCAAAATGCAATGCTACTCTCTCTCATAACATAATCACATATCCATATCCATTTTCCCCCTTTTTGTCACAATAGGATAAAGGAAGCACAAACAGATGGCTGACGTGACATGATGTGAGTAACCTGTATAAACAACCCACATAATTCATAAACTGAGCTAAGTCAAAGATAGCTACAATCTCAAAACCAGTTAAGCTAGCGTAAGAGTAATAAAGTTATAATAGGCCAGCAAATTGAAAAGAGCTAATCTGAACTAGATGAAGGAGCAAGGATGGAAGGATCAAGTTGATGCATGCCCTTGTTCAAGCGCTTAAGATATTTGTGCATATATTTGAATTGTAAATCATGGGCAACAGACATGTTTTCCATCTTGACATGCATATTCTCAACCTTATCTTCCAATGCACGCAGATGTACATCAAACTTAGAAGGCTCATAATTTGGATCATTTGCAGAATCAGATTCAAGTTCGTCAAAAATTTCATCCATGTTGATATCATCAGGAGGAAGATCACTAGCTTCTTCCTCATGTTCAGCTTCAACATTGCCAACACCAGCACCTTGGCAAGGAAGGAAATCAAGCTTCATCTTATTGATATTAGAAGTATTAAATATCAGATGATGGATAGGGGCCTCTCCAACCGGCATATCGACTAACATATGCGTAGCCAACACAGTCATCAAATAATCAAAAGGAATGTCACTGTGACCTGGATGGAGTTGAAACTAAATAATGGAGTGACAAATCAAGGATGGTAAACAAACATGAGCACTACTAGCAACAACATGAAGAACACGAACCATGAAGAAAGTCAATTCATATTTATTACCCGACCGAGGATACAAGTTAGACACAAAGATTTTGTGAAGAACTCTATATTTGGGTAACAGATACTTTGAGGGAAGCACATTCCCTTTATGTGTCCATTGAACATCCAAATTGCATAAATCTCTGGTGAGCATACGTTTTTCAGTTACTGAGGGTTTTTCAGATAAGTTATGGATAGAAATGCCCTCATCATTCACAGGAATTTCCATAAGAGCTGAAATCAAATGACGGTCAATGTCAAATGGTCATTCTCTTGTGGCTATCTTAAAAGATAAATTTTCTAATGAAAAATCACTTATGCATGCGAGCATGGACTGGGCAATGGACCGATATGCTGTCCCACCCCAATGCAATAAGTTATCCTAACCTACAGCTTGGAGGATAGTAAGGATATTAAAAGGCGCAACATGATTAGTATCAAGAGGATGTTCAACAATAACATTACGCAATCTGATGTCTTGAACATAAGATGGATCGTCCTCGGGAGCCCGAAGATGATGCTTAGTGATAGGGGCTGATCTGGAGGAAGAAGATGGACCACGGGATGTTGTCTTTCTCCCTCTGGATGCCATTTGCAATAAGGATTTCAAGAAAATAAAGAGTTGCAAAGGATTGAGAAGAGGATTTTCTCAAATCAGATTTTTCAAAAGAAATACCTCAAATCTCAACGAAATTTGAAATAGATAACTTCAAGAGTAAAATAGAAGTAATCTAAACACAATCTATAAGAAAAATACAAATGGAGCACTAACCTTGAAGATTTTGAAGGAGGGGTTCGACTAGTTGGGCATCAGCTCGTTGGAGAGTGAAGAGGAAATGAAGAAGATGAAGCATTTTCCTTAATTTTAAGTGATTCACGCGATTCACGACTGGTCGTGGATGTACACGACCGGTCGTAATATGACTGGTCGTGTATACTCACGACTAGTCAAGTACTGGCCAAAAATTTAATTACCAGCATTATATACAAAAATTAAAATCTAATGAAGCAAATATATAAAATATGATATAAATAGGCATAAATACTCATTTTAAAATGCACATGCCAAGATCAAATTTCATTTTGTTAAACCTGCTTTTGTCGAGCGGTTTACTAAAAATGTCAGCACATTGATTCTCAGTAGAGATATATTCTAAAGATATAACCTTTTCTTCTATTAATTTTTGAATATAATGAAATCTAATGTCAATGTGCTTAGTACGAGAATGCTGAATTTGATTTTTTGAAATATTTATGGCACTGGAATTATCACAATATAATAACATAGAATCCTGTTTAATTCCATAATCACTTAGCATACGTTTCATCTAAACAAGCTGTGTACATGTATTACCAGCTGTGATATATTCAGCTTCAGCTGTTGAAAGTGATATAGAACTTTGTTTCTTGCTAAACCAAGAAACTAAACAGTTTCCAATATAAAAGCAACCACCACTGGTTGATTTTCTGTCATCAAGATTACTAGCCCAGTTAGCATCCGAGTACCCAGCTAATTGAACACTAGTCTCATGTGGATACCAGAGACCGAGATTAACAGTACTTGCGACATATCGCATAATCCGCTTGACAGCAGTCAAGTGCGACTCTTTACGATTTGACTGATATCTAGCACAAATTCCAACACTTAAAGCGATATCAGGTCTACTAACAGTTAAATACAGTAAACTACTAATCATACTCCAATATAATTTGGGATCCACATTTTTACCAGTAGAATCTTTTGAGAGTTTCAAAGTTGTACTCATAGGAGTATCAAAATTCTTACCATTCTCAAATCTAAATCTCTTGATCAAATTCATAGCATATTTAGATTAAGAAATGAACATTCCATCAGGTTTTTGTTTTACTTGCAACCTAAGGAAATAATTCAATTTCCCAACCATGCTCATTTCAAACTGAGATTTCATTAAATCTGCAAACTCAATAGTCATGTCAGTATAGGTAGATCCATAAATGATATCATTAATATAAATCTGTACTATTAAAATGTGATCATTATGTTTTTTAATAAATAGAGTCTTATCAACACATCCCATTTGAAAATTATGGCTTAATAGAAGCTTTGTTAGTTTCTCGTACCATGCCCTAGGAGCTTGTTTTAAACCGTAAAGTGCCTTTTTAAGGCGATACACATGATCAACATTTTTAGGGTCTTCAAAACCCATCGGTTGTTTAATATAGGCTTCCTCATGCAGATCGCCATTTAAAAATACACTTTTCACATCCATTTGGTAAATCTTAAACTTTCTAAAACACGTAATAGATATAAAGAGTCTAATTGATTTAAGATGTGATACTGGTGCGAAGGTTTCATCATAATCAATACATTCAATTTGAGTGTAACCTTGTACCAATAGCCTAGCCTTGTTTCTAATTATATTGCCAAGCTCGTCAGACTTATTTTTAAAAATCCATTTGGTTCCAATGATGTGTTTATCTTTAGGTCTAGGTATGAGATACCAAACATCATTTCTCACAAATTGGTTAAGTTCTTCTTGCATCGCAACAATCCAGTTTTCATTAGCAAGAGCTTTTATTTGCGTTAGATGGTTCTATCTGGGATGTAAAACATACGTAATTACATATATCCTCAAGTTGTCTATGGGTAGGAACACTAGTGAGAGGGTTTTCAAGAATCTGTCACGCCCCAAACTCAGAAACTGGGCTCACAAAATTTCCGATCACCGAATCTGGTGCTGACAGCCTCCGTAGTACCCCATTCTCGGCTCCCAGCACGCATGCGCCAGATTTCGATCCTGGGATCCTACAAGGAGGATTTTCAATATGATTTTTTTTTGTACGGAGCATAACCACAAGTTTACCCAAATCATAAAGGTAACATCATCATCACATATCTACTAATATAAATATTTGAATACAATGCTAAAAGGGAAATACATATGTCGAAAATCAAAACTCTAGAAGACCGCTGCACGCTCCAAACTCAATGCTGCGGCAACCTAACGCCACCTGCATGCATCTATTGTGCATAAGCTTATAGAAAGCTTAGAGGGTGGTGAAAGCGTGTGTAAGGTAAGTGCCAAGTATATAATAAAGCCTATAAATCATACATCATCGGAATAAGCGAAAATACTAACAAGATCATGAATCATACAATATCAGAGTAATGCGAAAATATGCGGTAAGTCCATAAATGCTATTAGCTATACTAAGGCTATGTGATGTAAGGCATGAATGCTATCGGCCATACCAAGGCCATGCGATACGAAACATAAAAAGACAATAACAGATGCTGAGGATGCATTGCAATATGCAAATCCTGACAAGCCATGAATACCATCAACCTCATCTAGGCTATAAGTGCAAAAACATAGTAACCTGAAACGCTAAGTACTGCATATGCAATGTAATATGCGGTGCGAATGAAATGACCATGCTGGAATATGAAGTCAGGATGATAGTACGAAGTATCACAGGCTATGGGGTCCATCACAAGGGACTTCTATCCAAACCAGTCCCATACCTAAATTTGGATAGTCAGACACAATGTGGCAAACTCCTGATCTCAGGTTAGTCGGGGCGCCCAACAGAAATCCTGGCCATGCGATGGTACACGTAACAAATAGTTAAGCACCACCAGCCCGAGTGGATAGTGAATAAATGAATGAATGGATATATAATTCCTGCTCAATAAGTCCTCATATCAGCATGGTTACTCTCTGGGGAAATCACCAGGGTCTATTACACTCGACACCGACTGCCTCCTCCCTAGTTGCATAGCCTAGTGAGCGGAATAGACCTCACTATCCGCCTGACCAATAGTCTATCAATACATACCCAGCTCATCGATAGCGGACCATTTACGAGCTGGTCATACTCAGCCTAGCTTATAGCCCCCTCACTCGGGAGGATAGGGCCACACCCCCTCCCAACCGACCACGACACAGTGAGAGATGCAGCCTACTAGTATTCGGCACTCGGGCGCTCATGTTCCACTCGGTCTAGACGTTGGGGCTACTCCTGGCCTCGGGGGTTCTGAGATTTTCACCCAAGGACATCCTAAGTGCCCATAATGCTAGAACCAAATATTTTCAGTATCCCATCTGTCCATCCACGATGTGCGTGTGGAGGTCACGACCCTGATGTCGCTAGGGCGTGCAATGATCAAGTCACATATATGCGAGATGCATGAGTCACACCATATAATCATGCAGCAATCCTGCGCGCACCACGCAATCATGTGGGGCACTCCACCTTATAAGGAGTCCCGTAAATGTTTCAGCCCAATGGCTTATGCTATGATCAAACATTCCTCATATCAAGCATACATATGATGCGTATGGGCATGAATCATGGAGCTATACTAAGCATGTTATAAAGTGATGAATTATCAACGAGTATGGGCCTATCAATGGGCCCTAAGGAGAGTTACAATGCGGACATTTAACCAACATTGCACCTACAATGTGGACGTCAAATCATCATTGTTCCCTAGGCACGACCCACCATAAATATTATTACCTGCATTATATTGAAATCACACATTTCATCGGGTGCACATTCCTCACATTGAGCCACATGTACACCACATCGGGCCTAGCCATGCGGGCCACAAATAAATCAGGATGAGCCTCATCACATGGGCTGAAAACATATCACAATGGGCCACAACATATGAGCCAGAATCACATCACAATGGGCCTTGCCAAATGGGTCGAAAGTACATCATAATGGGCCTCAACCCACGGGCCCTAATACATCACAATGGGCCTCAACCCATGGGCCCCAAATACATCACAATGGGCCTCAACCCATGGGCCCTATAATACATCAAAATGGGCCTCAACCCATGGGCTCTAATACATCACAATGGGCCTCGACCCATGGGCCCCAAATACATCACAATGGGCCTCAATACATGAGCCTCGAATACAAAACAGGTGGGCCCTGCACCTGGGCCTCAAAACACACAACAGGTGGGCCCCGGTCATGGGTCAAAGATACATCCTGATGAGTCACATGTATATTAAAGTTGGCCTCTTGATTAGGCCACGAAATACATCAAAGTGGGCCTAACGGATGGGCCACAACGTACATCAAGGTGGGCCTCAACAATGGCTATAAATATGATAAGATGAGCCTAATCACTTGGACCTTATATATACACCAAGGTGGTCCTCGACGGACGGCCACAAATAAATCAAAATGGGCCTCATACATATACCAAGGTGGGCCTCAATGGATAGTCATAAATAAATCAAGATGGGTCTCATAAACATGCCAAGGTGGGGTCCACTTGAACTATAGATCTATCTTATTTTTAGTCTCAAGCCTATTAAGACAAGCTTGCCAAATGGTTGGACCGTTTGGATGAAACACATGCATCAAGGGTGGGGTCCACCGAACTGTGGATCTGGCTCATTCTTTAGCTCATGCCATAAAATGAGCCTTTCAAAATGGTAGGATAGATTGGATGCAACACAAGCATCATGGTGGGTCCCATAAAGGCTCACCATCATATATATATATATATTATATAATATAATATATATATATATATATTATATACAATATAATATATGTATATATATATCATGTACAATATAATATATATATATATATACACATTCACACACACGAGGTGCAGCCCCCACACGTGGGGTGGGTCCCATATAAATGGACGGCATGGATGGAACATATACCTCATGGTGGGGCCCCTCTGCAGTCCAGCAGCGAGCTAAAATGGTTGGACGGCACGGATAGAACACATACATCTAGGTGGGCTCCATGTGAATAAAACACATACATTACTGTGGGCTCCACCATCCGCCTGGACGGTGGGAATAAAACACATATTATTGTGGGTCCCACGTGGGGCCACCGTATAGTTTATCTGCCATCCAATCTGTCCATAAGGTCACACAGACCTGGACGCTGAGGAAAACAAATTTCGTATAGATCCAAAACGTCTGTGAAGCCAACAACATGGGTTTTCAATGGCAGCCATACAATCATCATTGTTTCCTATGATGTGGGCCACCTAAGCTTCGGATGGGGTTGATATTTGGAGGGTGGCCCACTGCCCTAAGGGCCTTCAAGATGGACGGTGAGGATATATAAAATACACATCATGGAGGGGCCCACAACTGAGCCGTGGGGAGTGCTGTCCGTCTGCCAAATGTCGCAGGTGTTGCCTGCGCCTCTAGTAGCAGTAGCATCTGCTGCATTGTTTTTTTTTTTTTAAAAATCAATTTTTCTGAGGTTTTTCACGTGTAGGGCCGGCATCTGGCGAATCCACTCGGTCCACTACTTCACATATCCCAAGACAGGACAAACAAGCCCAATATTTAATATATTTTGAGGTGTGGAAATATCCTGTGGATTTTTAACGGTGACAGACATTGTTTTCTATGCTATGGCCCACCAGAAAGTCAGATTGGCCCCATTTTTTTGGCTCAACACCTAAAATGGTCTGGGGAAAGGGATGGACGGTGTGGATTGGGTTCATACATCGAGGTGGGGCCTACATGGACAGCCCTTCTCAAAACCATTGCTTTCTTCTATTCTTTTTTTTTCTTTCTACTACTGACGTTAGTACACCCACTGTCAGCTCACTCTTTAATGTGTAGCCCGTCCAGCATCCATGCACATGTAACACCCTAAAATTTGGGGATCGAGCATAACTCAGCTCCCGAGTTTCAAAACATCACTTATGCAACATATGCAATGACGGATGTATATTGTCTGTATGAGTGCATAAAACATGGAGTAGATTAAGCCAAACTACAAACATAATCTAGGGATAGGTGAAATCTGCAAGCGGAAGATTGAAGAAACATATATATATATATATCTATATAAGTCCCTGAGATATGTATGCTCTGCCAGGTCATAATTAAAAGTGTTTGTTTCAAAATATAAGTCTCAAAATGAAATCATCCATTACAAAAGAAACCTAGAATCCCCGTAGCTCAGCGCACGACTCACATGAACCCGCCTGAGAATAGCATAAAAGAAAACGTGTTCTCGTCATCCTCATACTCCTGCTCTGCCTCGGGGGTCGCATAATCATCTGCATCTAAGACAGAGTCTGGTTGGTGTTAAAACACCGTCCCAGAATGTGGGAGTGAGTGATCAACTCAGTGGAACTATACAGTAAAAGTTAACATGTTATCAAAACAATCAAGCAGTAATGATAAAGCAATACAATCAAACACGTCCTAATTACTCTTGTTAATGCAAGGATGTATGTAGAAATGATGCATGCTCTCGCCTACACTCCCTTAGCGTTTTCATCTTACGGTATGCATGACAACCTCCCGCAGTGCCCCACGACGCCAAAGCACATGCAATGTGGTGCATGAACATGATTACCAAGTTGTTATTAGTCCTTTTCCTACAGCAGGATTGGGAAGCCAAGGTACCTTCCTTATAACGATTTCCACATAGTGATCCATTCTAGGGTCATCAGTCCTAGACAATCTCATACGATCATATGGTTCTAGGTCGTTACAAAGGGCTCGTCACCAATCAATGCATGCCTAGTCATACCTTAGTTGCTATACTAAGGCTCGTCACCTTAATGCAATATCAAGGTATGCTCGAGGGCATTACAAAGGGCTTGCCATCAATCAATGTAGGCCGACAGCGCGAATATAGTGTCTCACGAGTATGGTGTGCTCATGGTCACTACGGGGAGGCTCGTCGCCCTAGCGTAGGCTGACAGCTTGACCACGGTGTCCCATACCACTATGCCCGGTTCATGAGTCTTAGCGGATCAAGGTACAATGGTTAATGGGATTGCATTGGTAAGTTTGGTACCCTAGATTCAAATAGTAGCGTCCATACATGGTGAACATCCATCGAGACAGTCGGGTTACTTGACGAGCTCGACTAGCACGAGCGCACGTTGAGTTGAACGACATGAAATGCGCAAACACTCCATGTGGCCAAACCACTGTTGAAAACCCTAATACGACTCAGGTTCGTCAAACACGTCCTACGTGGCGAAAACAACCTCAGCCATGAACTCAAAGTTTATTACCAATTGCCTAGACTATTTCATAGTCCTAAACCTTCAATTATAATAGATATTCATACCATCAATTCAAAACAATAAAAGAACAACAATTCCAATCATACAAGCATGTGAGCATTTGATGGATTTCAACTTAACATGAATTCACACCTGAGTAGTGCCCGAATTTAAACGACAAAGAATATAAATTGCACGTAGGAAATCATACACATCAATAAGGTAGTTGAGAATCTCTTCTCAACGCCTATAAACAGGATACTATATTACACACTTGATCATTCAGACATTGCTACAAACACTTAGACTACATATTCCAACATACATGACGTATGTTGGTGATAACACACATTTGGACAATTCCTTTCGCCGAGGAGTTGACACACGTACAACTAACACGAATACACGACAATTAATCATGGCAAACACATGTTCGTGTTTCATACGTATATGATACTTTCTACCTATACTTGGAATACACTAATCTTACTATAGCTCATATATATCAGGAATGCAATATAAACATCGCATTTGAAATGTGAAATTTCACCCACAACAATAATAAACCATCAACTGACTTTGAAAGCTTTGAAAACCATAACCTATACAAATATAGTCCGCACCTTAAACCAGAAAGTGCGCAACAGATCTGATTCAGACGATAAGTCTTCGTCAACGGCGACTAGATAACCTAAGGCATGAATGAAATGAGCTACATCAACACTTAGACTATTCTAAGCTCCAAAATAGGCTAGGGTTTGATTGACTTACCCAAGAATGAACTTAGAATCGCCGGAATAACGATTCAGATGCGATGGTTTAGGTACGCAGAGTAACAGGGAAGAATCTCAAGATGATTCACCAACTTCTCTCTCACTTTCTCTCTCTTAGCTAGGGTTTAGAAAATTCGTATGGAATTTAAGTGTGAGGGTTTAAGGTCTTTATATAGGCCTAATATTGATGAAAATAGCCCTAGGGCCAAGGTATACTTAGGTTATAACCAAATCGGGTCTATTTCGATCCAATGGAGCACTTCTGGAGGGCCTTTTTCTGAGTGTGGTCGGACTTAAGCTCACTAATATTGGATCTTAAGCAAGTTAAATTTTTAATTCGATCGGGTTTTCAGATCGCTCATGGCGGATCAATTTCAATTCAACAGTCACCGAAACTCGATCAGGGCCACAAGCACTTTGACATGTGTGGGCCATCGTTCCTGATCCGAGAGTGAATTTGGGTCAGAATCCAACAGTCAGAATGCTTGAAATCGGCATGCAAGCGACACGACTCAGGTTTCATAAATTCATATTTAATTCTCACCTTTCTCACACTCTTTACTCCGGACTCAAGCAAATCGTCTCAGGACATCATCTGGACTTATTTTTTGAGGTGATTGTCAAGCCCAACAAGGTGATCATAATTGTCTAAGATCATCGCTATCGGACTTTCGACATGCAGTCCTGGTCCGATACCAAGTTTCCAAGTACTCCCGAGAGCAACTGGATTTAGCGTTGAATCCTAGATTTCAGGGTAATGTAGCGCCAATAATTTTACAAGTTTTGGGTCTTACAGATCGAATTTAATGTGTTTGGTGCTAATTTCACAAGTAATCGAGTTTAACGCTAGTTAACCCATATTTAACTTCTAAAGAATTTGAGGTAGTACTCGGGTCTTTGCACGAAATTTTTCGGGTCATTACAATCAACCCCACTTAAAGAAAAATTTTATCCTCGAAATTCGTACCTTCTCATACTCCTCAAGGATTTGAGGGTAGTTCTTTCTGACCTCAGCTTCAGTCTCCCAAGTAGCCTCTTCTTCACCGTGATACGTCCACAGTACTTTCACAAGAGGGATGACCTTGCTACGTAATACCTGCTCTTTCCTGTCTAGGATACGCATCGGTCGTAGTACATATGTGGCATCCTCACTCAACTGCACCTGCTCCCAACTGATAATATGCAAAGGATCAGGAACGTATTTCTTCAGCATAATAACATGAAATACGTTATGCACGCCCGCAAGTGGTGTGGGCAAATGTAATGACCCGAAAAATTTTATGCTAATCTTTCCTTAAGTAGTTATTTTTGGGGTAATTAGCGCTATACTCGATTGCTTGTGAAATTTGCATCAATCACTTTAAATTGTATCTGCATGACTCAAAACTTGTAGATTAGTTAGCGCTATGTTACTCTGAAATCTGGGATTCATCGCTTAATCCAGTTGTTCTGGGGAATTTTTGGAAGTTTTGGATCGGACCTGGACCGCGCATCGAAAGTTCAATAGCGATGATCTTAGGCTGTTGCGGTCACCATGTTGGGCTTGACCATCACCTCGAAAATCAAGTCCATGTGATGTTCTGGGTCGATTTGTTTGAGTTCGGAGTGAAGAGTGTGAGAACGGTTGAAAATTTATTAAGCTTTTATGAAATCTGAGTCGTGTCGTTTGCACGACTATTTTAAGCAATCTGACCATTGGATTCTGACCCAATTTCACCCTCTGATCAGGGAAGGTGGCCCAGGCATGTCCTTCTGCTTATGGACCTGATCGAGATTTTGTGACCGTTGAATTGAGTGTGATCCGCCACGGCTGATCTGAAGATCCGGTTGGTACGAAAATTCAGCTTGACTTAGATCCATGGTCAATGAGCTTAAGTCCGACCTTTCGTGGTAATAGGCCCACCGGTAGTGCTTCGTTAGATCGCGAGAGGCAGGTTTTGGTTATACCCTAAGTATACCTTGGCCCTGGGGTTATTTTCATCAATATTAGGCCTATTTATAGTCCTTAAACCCTAGCTCTCTTTTCCATACGAATTTTCTCTAACCCTACCCAAGAAAGAGAAAGGAAAAGAGAGAGAAAGTGAGAGAGAAGTTGGTGAATCATCTTAGATTCTTTCCAGTTCTTCTTCATCCTTGAACCTTCACTTTGAATCATTATTCTGACGATTCTGAGTTCATCTTTGGGTAAGTTAACCTAACCCTAATCTGTGTTAGAGCTTAGAATAGTCTTGGTGTTGTTGTATCTCATTTCTATCATTGCTTTAGGGTATTCTATCGCCGTTGACGAAGACAACTCGTCTGAAATCAATTCGGTATTCTTTTCTGGCTTAAGGTGCGGACTTTAAGTGTATAGGTTATGGTTTTTAAGGCTTTCAATGCCAGATAATGATTTATTCTTATTATGGATGAGATTTCACATGCCCAATGTTGTGTTTACTTTGCGTTCCCAATGTGCATGTGTTATATTGAGATTTGAGTATTCTATGTGTATGTATAAAGTACCGTATGCGTATAAAATATGAACATGTGATTGCCATGATTATCTGTCGTGTACTTATGCTAATGGTATGTGCGACAAGTCCTCAACAAAAGGAATTGTCCAAATGTGTGTATTTCAACATACTTCATATATGTTGTATTATGTATTCTAAGTGTTTGTAGAAATGTCTGAATGATCTAAAGTGTGATGTTTCAACCTGGTATGGGCGTTGAGAAGCAATTCTCAACGCTCCCACTAGTGTGTATGATTTCCTTCATGCAAGTTACATTCCTTGTTGTTTAAGTTCAAGCATTACTTATGCTTACATTTATGTTAAGTTGATATTCTTCAAATGCTTGAGTACCACATGATTGAAGTTGTTGTTCCATTACCGTTCTACATTTAATACAAATATCTGTTGCAGTGTAATGTGTTTGGGACTATGAATAGTCCAGGAAATCGGTAATCTGCCTTAAGGTTGTGGCTGAGATTGCTTTCGCCACAACGGACGTAATTAGACGAACCCGAGCTGTATTAGAGTTGGCGGCAGTGGTTTGGCTACGCGGAGTGTTTTCGCACTCTATGTCGTTCAACCCAACGTGCGCTCGTGCTAGTCGAGTTCATCAAGTAACCCGATTGTCCGATGTATGTTCACCATGTATGGACGCTACTGTATGAATCTAGGGTACCGAACTTACCAGTGAAATCCTATTAACCATGGTACCTTGATTTGCTAAGACTCATGAGCCGGATATGGTGGTATGGGATACCGTGGTTGAGCTGTCGGCCTACGCTGGGGTGACGAGCCTCCCCGTAGTGACCAGTGAGCAACCAAACTCGTGAGCCAATTATGGTAGTATGGGACACTATATTCGTGCTGTCGGCGTACATTGATTGGTGATGAGTCCTTTGTAACGACCTCGAGCATGCCTGGATACCGCAATGAGGTGACGAGCCTTGGTGTAGTAACGAAGGTATGATAGGCGTACATTGATTAGTGACGAGCCCTTTGCTACGACCTCAAAACATATGATCGTATGAGATATCTACGACTGACGACCCTAGAATGGATCACTGTTTGGATGGTGACATGAGGAAGGTATCATACCTTCCCAATCCTGCTATGTGAAAAGGACTAATAACAACTTGGTAATTATATCCATGCACCGCATTTGCATGTGCTTTGTAGATGTGGCGCACTTTAAGGTGGTGTCATGCGTAACGTAAGATGAAGATGCTGAGGGTGTACGCGTGAGGGCATACATCATTCTGCATGCATCCTTGCATTAACAAGAGTACTTAGGACATGTTTAATTGTTCTGCTTTATCATTACTGCTTGATTGAATTGATAACATGTTAACCTGTGCCTTATTGTTCCACTGAGTTGATCACTCACTCCCACGTTCTGGGGCGGTGTTAAAAACCCACCAGACTCTATCTTAGGTTCTGATGTTGCAGATGTTGATGCGACTTCTGAGGCAGAGCGGGAGATGGATGATGATGAGGCTGCTTTCTCTTATATGCAGTTTTCAGACGGGTTCTAGCGAGCCTTGTTCTGATGCGCGGGATTCTGGGATTATTTTTGGAAATTAAATGATGTAACTTGATACTTGTAATTTTGATAAGAAACACTTTCAATACGACCTGGTTTGTGTATGTACTTCAGGGATTTGCACTTGTACACATATATTTCTATAAGTCTTCCGCTTGCTTTCTTCACTTATCCCTGAATTATATCTGTGCTTTGGCTTAATCTATTCCATGTTTTATGAACTAATACAGTCAACATACATCCATCATTAAATATGTTGCATAAGTGATGTTTTGGAACTCGGGAGCTGAGTTATGCTCGACCCCCGAATTTCAGGGCGTTACAGCAAAGCAAGGTAGTACGCTACCGCTCCCACTCGATCCAGTATTTGAAATGGGCCAATAAATCTCGGCGTGAGCTTCCCCTTCTTACCAAACTTCAGGACTCCCTTCATAGGGGAAACCTTAAGAAATACATGGTCTCCAACCTCGAAATCAAGCGGTCGCTGCCTCGTATCAGTGTAACTCTTCTGCCTGCTCTGGACTGACAACAGTCGGCGTCGAATAATGTCAACTTTCTCTGAAGTCACTTGAACCAACTCTGGGCCAATCAAACTACGCTCGCCAACTTTTGCCTAGCAATGCGGTGCTCTACACGGGCGACCATACAATACCTCGTAGGGAGCCATGCCGATACTCGCCTAGAAGCTGTTGTTATACGCGAACTATGTATAAGGGAGACAGTCATCCCAGCTGTCCTTGAAATCCAAAACACAAGCTCGCAACATGTCCTCCAGAATCTGATTCACACGTTCCTTCTGCCCGTCTATCTGCGGATGAAACGCGGTGCTGAACTTTAATTTTACACCCATCGCTTCCTGGATACGAGTCCAGAAGATAGATATGAATCGCGTGTCTCTATCAGACACAATCTCCAAGGGAACCCAGTGCAGATGGACAATTTTCTTAATGTACAACCTAGCCAACTCGTCTGTAGAGTTTGTGACTCTGATCGGTAAGAAATGAGCCGATTTCGTCAATCAGTCGACGATCACCTAAATAGAGTCATGTCCCTTCCTCGTTCTCGGTAGCCCTGAAATAAAATCCATAGAGATGAAGTCCCACTTCCATTTTGCTATGGGGATGGGTTGAAGCAGTCCAGGAGGTCGGCAATGCTCTGCCTTGACCTACTGGCACGTAAGACAACGAGATATGAACTCAGCAATGTGAACCTTCATGTTGTCCCACCAGTAGGATCTCCTCATGTCTTGATACATCTTCGTACTACCTGGATGCATTGCAAGCTTTAAATTATGGACTGACTCGAGAAACTCCCATCTCAAGTCAGGAACGTCTGGGACACATAGGCAGCCACGATATCGTAGGCCCCCATATGAACCAACACTCCACTCGAAGTCCTCATCTATATGAACTTGCTCTCTCATCTTTGCCAATAGCTCATCATCTGCCTGTGTTACAATGATCCTTTCATCAATGAGGGGCTGTACTCGAATGTGTGCGATAACCTCATACGGCTCTTCCACCGTGAGTTTCTTCTCAAAGTCTCGCACAAACTCCATCATGTCCCATTCTGCTATCATTAGCGGAACTGTAAATTCTACAACCTTCTTGTGACTCAACGCGTCTGCCACAAGGTTTGCCTTACCTGGATGGTAAGAGACATCGAACTTAAAGTCTTTCAATGTTTCCATCCATCGGCGTTGCCTTATATTCAAGTCATGCTGAGTGAAGATATACTTAAGGCTCTTGTGGTCGCAAAAGAGCTCGAACTCCTCTCCGTAGAGGTAATGTCTCTAGAGCTTTAATGCAAAAATGACAGCTGCCAACTCCAGGTCGTATGTAGGGTAATTCTCTTCGTGTTTCCTCAACTATCTCGAGGCATATGTAATCACCCTATCCTTCTGCATAAGGACACAACCCAGACCAATGCGAGAGGCGTCGGTATATATCGTATACTTAACCCCTTGCTCTGGCAATACTAGTACAATGGCGGACGTCAACTTATCCTTCAGCTCCTGAAAAGCTATTTTCGCCTTCTCATTCCAAGCAAACTTCAGGTCTTTCTGTGTCAACTGAGACAACGGTCTGGCTATCTTCGAGAAGTCTCGTATGAAGCGTCGGTAATAGCCTGCTAGACCCAGAAAGCTTCTCACCTCAGTAACCAAACCAGACTGCTTCTAGTCCTGAACTGTAGCTACCTTAGCGAGGTCAACTGTTATCCCTTCCTTGGACACCACATGTCCTAGGAACTTGACTTCCTCCTTCCAGAAGTCACATTTCTTGTACTGCGCCTTCCTGAGAGTATCCAAGACCGCTCTTAGGTGCTCCTTGTGTTCTTCCCAACTCATAGAGTATATCAAAATATCATCGATAAAGACAATGAAGAATCGGAACAAAAACGGCCAAAACACCCTGTTCATCAGATCCATGAACATGGCTGGTGCGTTCGTAAGACCGAACGACATCACAAGGAACTCATAATGGCTGAAACTAGTTTTGAATGCGGTCTTCTGCACGTCCTCATCTTTGATGCACAACTGATGATACCCTGACTGTAGATCAATCTTTGAAAACTACCGTGCCCCCTTCAACTGATCAAACAGATCATCGATCTTGAGCAAGGGATATTTGTTCTTCACTGTCACCTGATTTAACCTGTGATAATTTATACATAATCACAAGGAACCATCCTTCTTCTTGGCAAACAGAACAGGTGCTCCCCAAGGGGACACACTAGGTCGAATAAAGCCCAACTTCAATAAGCCATCTATCTGCTTCCTCAATTCCTCCATTTCACTCGGAGGCATGCGATAGGTGGGCAATAAAATAGGTGTCACACTAGGCATGAGATTGATAGAAAAATCAATCTCGCACTGAGGGGGTAATCCAGGAATCGACTCGAATACATCTTCAAAATCCTGAACTACTGGCGTGCTTTCAAGCGCCGAACCAGCAATACTCTCCAATAGAGAAGTATAACAACCAAAACGGAAAGGGTAACTGACCTGAACAAGGAAAGTAAATGTCTCGCCCTCAGGTCCATGGACTGTCACCAGTCTAGCTTCACAATCAATCTCTGCTCGTATCTTCGTGAGCCAATCCATGCCCAAAATGACATCGTAATGATATAGAGGTGCGACAAACAGGTCAACTAGAATCGATCTGCTCCCTAGATCAATCAAACAACCCATACAAATCTTGGTAATATCAGAGGAGGTTCCTGTAGCGGTAGTGAGTGTCACTCCCTTCATAGTAATAGTGGCCAAACTCAGGCGCTTAACTACCGCATACGATATAATAGAGGTAGTGGACCCAGTATCCACCAGCAAGGAGACGGGAATACCTTGGATGTGAGCTGTAACCTCAAAAGCTCTCGGTGCCAAGTCAGCCCTAGGTGCTTCAACTATAAGCGTGTGAACTCGAGCCTGCTGTGGGCGATTCGGCAGTGGTACCATGGGCCGTTGAGGTGACCTGATCTGTGCCCTGCTTCGGTGCTACAGTAGGGGAACTCTCACTCATATCCTGGGCCTCCACTTCTTCCTCATCCTGCTCTTCTTCTTCTTCTATTTCAGCTCCACCTTTGCCATTACTCTCTTCCTCATCGCTCTCAGTCTCATCCTCACTTTCTTCAACTAAGGCTTGTCGTCGACGAGGCCCGATATCCATCTGATTAAGAGTCGTCTCATTAATATAACGAATAGGTATCGGCTTTTTCACCCTGAGTCTGTAGCCAAACTCATGTGCAATCTTACAGATGAGTCGGCCAAATGGGAGCGATTCGGTCCTCCTATTCGAATGAGCGATAAGGAAAATCTGATGCAAGATGTACGTTGGCACACATAGCTTCTCTCCTTGCCCCACCTGATATAAAAAATCTACCATCAGGCGCGTACACTCATTGCGGTTGCTCCACCTTGGATAAACATTGAATGTGCAGATGTGGTGAAGCAAGCGGAAGTCGTCCGTCATGTTGGTCACTAAAAGGCTTCTGTTAGGCTGCCATTCAACTAGACGACCACAAAGGAACCACGTGTGGTGATCTCTTTCACGCACACTACTTAGATTCTTCTCACTTGCATGAACCTCGCCAAGCGGCACGTTCAGAAGTCAGGATATCAAAGCAACATTGATTGTGGCCTCCCGATCTCTTCCGCATGGGATCTTGAACTGCAATGGCTCCAGCAAAGGTCCTCAAATGCGGGCATAGAAAGCTCGGATAGTACCCACATTGGCACGGTATTCACCTTCGAATAATGGACACCAACCGGCCCCTTCCAGGCGCTCAAATAAGAGAGATTCTCCAAATAGTCGCGGATCTACATGAGCTTCAAAAAGGACCCTACGACTCTCATAGATTCCATGAGATAGCTCCGCCAACAAAGTTCTTCCAACGAGAGCCTGGGGATAGAGGTCCCGCTTTGTCTGAAACTCTCAAGTGGTGGTTGAGCTCGCGGCGGCACCTCTCGGCCTCCATGAATGGGTTGGGCGGCTAGGCCCAGCTTCATCAACAGGAGCTCTTTTCTTCCCCATGAAAGAGAGAATGGTAGAAATGAAAAATATAGCCGTGAAAAGCTTAAATAAGGCCATGGAAAATGAAAGGAAAGAGGGGAAATGGGAGGAATGGTGAGGCTTCCAGGAATTTCAGACTCAAAGGAGGGATTTAAGTACTCAAATGGAAAGAAAAGAGAGGAAAAATAGCAATGGAGGTGGGTTTTGAGATGGGTAGAGTGGGGGTGCACGAAAATGGAAGAAGAAGGGGTTTGGGGAGGGATTTTTGTGGGGTTTTGAGAGAAATTTCCAGAAAAGGGAAGCTTGGAGGGTAGCTTTGTGAAGGAAGGAGGGTTTTGAGGGAGTTAAAAATGTGCAACCATGGAGGAGTGGGCCACACTAGACCCCATATGAGTCGGCCCGAGCCGGCCCACTGGGCTGCCAGGCTCGCCGAACCGGCAAGGTCATTGCCGGTCTCTGGACATTCCAGTAAGGACTCACCATTTGGACGAGGTCCTCCTGCCCCCTAGGTCAGCAATTGATGTGGGTCCCACCCTGGGTCCCCCTATAAATGCCCCAATTGGGCCCTTAGTCCGCTTCGACTCTTATCGGGTCACATTGAATAGAATCTGATACAGATTCACTTTTACCGGATTTCTAACAGCTGGAAAGGGATGATACATAGTCTAAACCCATCAATGGATGGTCTAGAAGAGATTTGGAGTCGCTGTGTGTGATCAAGAGTGTGTACAGACCCGATCTCGGTGATCATTTTCAGCAACATTCACTGATAAGAGTAACTGGAAAACCTACACTGTTTCTAGATTAATCTCGCATCCTCCGACACTAAGGTGGCGTCAGCGTGCGTTGTGTGACCATAACCCAGGTCCGGTTTAATCCAAATCATGCTCTGATACCAGCTTGTAACGCCCTGAAATTCGGGGGTCGAGCATAACTCAGCTCTCGAGTTTCAAAACATCACTTATGCAACATATGCAATGACGGATGTATGTTGTCTGTATGAGTGCATAAAGCATGGAGTAGATTAAGCCAAACTGCAAACATAATCCAGGGATAGGTAAAATCTGCAAGCGAAAGACTAAAGAAACATATATGTATATTTATATAAGTCCCTGAGATATGTATGCTCTACCAGTCATAATTACAAGTGTTTGTTTCAAAATATAAGTATCAAAATGAAATCATCCATTACAAAAAAAACCCAGAATCCCCGTAGCTCAGTGCATGGTTCACATGAACCCGCCTGAGAAATGCATAAAAGAAAACGTGTTCTCATCATCCTCATACTCCTGCTCTGCCTCGGGGGTCGCATCATCATCTGCATCTAAGATAGAGTCTGGTTGGTGTTAAAACACCGTCCCAGAATGTGGGAGTGAGTGATCAACTCAGTGGAACTATACAGTAAAAGTTAACATGTTATCAAATCAATCAAGCAGTAATGATAAGGCAATAAAATCAAACACGTCCTAATTACTCTTGTTAATGCAAGGATGTATGTAGAAATGATGCATGCTTTCGCCTGCAATCCCTCAATGTCTTCATCTTACGGTACGCATGACAACCTCCCGCAGTGCCCCACGACGCCAAAGCACATGTAATGTGGTGCATGAACATGATTACTAAGTTGTTATTAGTCTTTTTCGTACAGCAGGATTGGGAAACCAAGGTACCTTCCTTATATCGATTTCCACACAGTGATCCATTCTAGGGTTGTCAGTCCTAGACAATCTCATACGATCATATGGTTCTAGGTTGCTGCAAAGGGCTCGTCACCAATCAATGCATGCCTAGTCATACCTTAGTTGCTACACTAAGGCTCGTCACCTCAATGCAGTATCAAGGTATGCTCGAGGGCACTACAAAGGGTTCGTCACCAATCAATGTAGGCCGACAGCGCGAATATAGTGTCCCATACCATCATAATCGGCTCACGAGTCTGGTGTGCTCATTGGTCACTACAGGGAGGCTCGTCGCCCCAGCATAGGTCGACAGCTCGACCACGGTGTCCCATACCACCATGCCTGGCTCATGAGTCTTAGCAGATCAAGGTACAGTAGTTAACGGGATTGCATTGATAAGTTTGGTACCCTAGATTCAAACAGTAGCGTCCATACATGGTGAACATCTATCGGGACAATCGGGTTACTTGAAGAGCTCGACTAGGATGAGCGCACATTGAGTTGAACGACATGAAATGCGCAAACACTCCATGTGGCCAAACCACTGTCGACAACCCTAATACGACTCAGGTTCGTCAAACACGTCCTACGTGGCGAAAACAACCTCAACCACGAACTCAAAGTTTATTACCGATTGCTTGGACTATTTCATAGTCCCAAACCTTCAATTATAACAGATATTCATACCATCAATTCAAAACAGTAAAAGAACAACAATTCTAATCATACAAGCATGTGAGCATTTGATGGATTTCAACTTAACATGAATTCACACCTGAGTAGTGCCCGAATTTAAACGACAAAGAATGTAAATTGCATGTAGGAAATCATACACATCAATAAGGTAGTTGAGAATCTCCTCTCAACGCCCATAAACAGGATAATATATTACACACTTGATCATTCAGACGTTGCTACAAACACTTAGACTACATATTCCAACATACATGACGTATGTTAGTGATAACACACATTTGGACAATTCCTTTCGCCGAGGAGTTGACACACGTACAACTAACACGAATACATGACAATTAATCATGGCAAACACATGTTTGTAATTCATACGTATACGATACTTTTTACCTATACATGGAATACACTAATCTCAGTATAGCTCATATATATCAAGAACACAATATAAACATCGCATTTGACATGTGAAATTTCACCCACAACAATAATAAACCATCAACCGACTTTGAAAGCGTTGAAAATCATAACCTATACGAATATAGTCTGCACCTTAAACCAGAAAGTGCGCAACAGATCTGATTCAGATGATAAGTCTTCGTCAACGGCGACTAGATAATCTAAGGCATGAATAAAATGAGCTACATCAACACTTAGACTATTCTAAGCTCCAAAATAGGCTAGGGTTTGATTGACTTACCCAAGAATGAACTTAGAATCGCCGGAATAACGATTCAGATGCGATGGTTTAGGCAGAGTAACAGGGAAGAATCTCAAGATGATTCACCAACTTCTCTATACTTTCTCTCTCTTAGCTAGGGTTTAGAAAATTTGTATGGAATTTGAGAGTGAGGGTTTAAGGTCTTATATAGGCCTAATATTGATGAAAATACCCCAGGGCCAAGGTATACTTAGGTTATAACCAAATCGGGTCTATTTCGATCCAATAGAGCGCTTCTGGAGGTCCTTTTTCTGAGTGTGGTTAGACTTAAGCTCACTAATATTGGATCTTAAGAAAGTTAAATTTTTAGTCAGATCGGGTTTCCAGATCACTCATGGCGGACCAATTTCAATGCAACGGTCACCGAAACTTGATCAGGGCCACAAGACCTTTGACATGTGTGGGCCATCTTTCCTGATCTGAGGGTGAATTTGGGTCAGAATCCAATGGTCAGAATGCTTAAAATCGGTGTGCAAGCGACACGACTCAGATTTCATAAATTCGTATTTAATTTCTCACCTTTCTTACACTCTTTACTCCGGACTCAAGCAAATCATCTCAGGACATCATCTGGACTTGATTTTTGAGGTGATTGTCAAGCCCAACAAGGTGATCATAATTGTCTAAGATTATCACTATTGGACTTTTGATGCGCGGTCCAGGTCCAATACAAAGTTTTCAAGTACTCCCGAGAGCAACTGGATTTAGCTTTGAATCCTAGATTTTAGGGTAACGTAGCACTAATGATTCTACAAGTTTTGGGTCTTACAGATTGAATTTAAAGTGATTGGTGCTAATTTCACAAGTAATCGAGTTTAGCGCTAGTTAACCCACATTTAACTTCTAAAGAATTTGAGGTAGTACTCGGGTCTTTGCACAAAATTTTTTAGGTCATTACAGCATATAACACATTTAAGGTGGGCCCCACCCATAAACATGCCACTAGGGTGGGCCACCAAGTGTTTGGATGGTGTGCCTAAGGCACACATCAAGGTGAGGTCCATTTGATGAACGGTTTGGACATCTCCTAGCTCATTAAGTGGGCCACACAATTACATCTTCACACACCAAAATAAATGAAAAAGAGAGGGAGAGAGAGAGAGAAAGAGAGTGGGACACGTGTGATGGAGGGACCCCGGCACTATGGGCCCTCTCTTGCATAATTTAAAACATACATCAAGTAGGTCCCATTACATGTGGGCCCACCGACCAAAATCAATGGTGGAGATCCTTTCTCCACCAAAATGCAATGGTCTAGATGACCCTATTGATGCAAGGAAAACAAGGATCATGATGGGGTCCATGGAGAATAGCCCCACCATGGAATGATCATGAGAATCATGGTGAGCCATCGGCCACACCTAGTGTCCAAAATGAGATCCATACCATCAATCAGTAGGCCTCACTTGGCCCTTCATAAAAAAAAAGAAATCTAGTCCTAATAGAGCTCCCACCGTTCGATCTTCTCGGTCTATTGGAAAGCCGGTCTCCTTGTGCTCCACTTTGATGGAAGGTGATGAAAGGTGAATGGCTAGGATGAATGAGTTTAGGGTGAAAAGTGAGCCACACACATGCACTTGCTCTCTTAGAAAACCATGGACGTCCACTCCTCTCTCCTTGCTTAGTTACTTAGAAAAATGTGAAGAGAAGAGAGAGAGAGAGAGAGAGAGAGAGAGAGAGAGAGAGAGAGAGAGAGAGAGGGTTGTAAGGAGTGATGGATATGAGGTGAGTGATGTGTGATGTGTACTTGACATGTATGGTTGTGTAAGAGAGAGGGTGAGAGAGAGTTGACTTGGTGGTTGCTTGGGGATGGGGTGAAAGGTGATGTGTACTTGACATGAAGTGATTGATTGATTGATTGATGGGACATGTTGTAGAGATTCTCTTGGGATTGCAAATGCGCAGCATTTTCTTTGAAATAAATGCCGGCTCACATCTTCCTGCTAGGGTATCGGATCGGTGAGTGAGTCACGGCGTTGGTACCGCGGCGACGGTGCGGTCGTAATGATACAAGTCTAGAATTAAGTTAACTCAATTCTACAGGATACAACTTAGGGTCACGCGCAAACATTGATTATACGTCGCAGGTTGTTGGAATTCACCGGGAAGGATCGCGGGAGTCGACGAAACAGTACAAACTAGGATACGGGTCTTACAAAATCTGCATGGTTAGATGATCTTTAACAGTCCTCAGTTCAGAATCAGTCTGATTAGATGGAGTATCAGATTTATCAATTACTAGAACTTCATCATTATCTGAACTTGAGACTAGTGTGTTTAAGTGATCATCAATGACTACATTGATAGACTCTTGAATCACACTGGTCCTTTTGTTCAGAACCCTATAAGCTCGACTGTTTAAAGAGTATCCTAAAAAGATCCCTTCATCACTCTTCGTATCAAACTTTCCCATATATTCACAATCTCGTAAAATATAGCACTTGCTGCCAAAAACTTAAAAGTATTTGACAGTAGGCTTTTTATCAAACCATACTTCGTAAGCCATTTTATTATTACCTTTACTAGTGTAAACCCAGTTAATGATATAGCAAGCTGTATTGACTGCTTCAGCCCAAAGATTCTTAGAGAGCTTCATACTATTCAACATGACATTAGCCATTTCTTGAAGCACTCTATTTTTCCTTTCAACTATACCATTTTGTTGTGGAGTTTTGGGCGCTGAGAATTCATGTAATATTTCCTGGTCGCTACAGAACTTTTCAAAACCGCTATTCTCAAATTCAGATCCATGATCACTACGAATCTTACTGACTTAAGAACCTTTTTCAGTTTGAATCCTTTTGAGAACCTTTTTCACTTCTTCAAGGGTTTCTGATTTGTCCCTTAAGAAGATAACCCATGTATATCTGGTAAAGTCATATACTATTACCACGATAGATCTTTTGTCACCTCAACTTTTCGTTATGGTAGGTCCTACAAGATCCATATGGAGAAGCTCGAGTGGTCTTGATGTGGTATTGGAATCACCTTTTTGTGTGAGTTTCTCGTTTGTTTGCCAATTTGGCATTCACCACATATTTTATCTAATTTTTGTAGTTTGGGTAGACCTCTTATAAGTTCCCGTTTGCTCAATCTATATAGATATCGGTAGTGTACATGTCCAAGACGTTTGTGCCACAAATCAGTCTCGTCTGTATGAACCATGTAACACGATTGATTAGATGAGATGGATTCACTAACAATATAGCAGTTTTCAGACATTCTACATCCACTTAGTATTACTGAACCCTTATTGTTTAGAATCTCATAGCTTTGATTAGAAAACCATACACTATGGTTATTATCACAAATTTGAGATATGCTTAGAAGATTATGTTTCAGTCCTTCAACATACAAAATATTTTTAAATAAAGGAAGGTTATAGAGTTGAACTGTACCTTGGTCCATAATCTTGCAGTTGCTGCCATCACCAAATGTGACTGAACCATCAGTCATGTCTTTAAAATCGGTGAATAAACCTTTATCACCAGCCATATGCCTTGAGCATTCACTGTCTAGGTACCACTTAGAATGGCTTGTTGCTTTAAAAGTAGTGTGAGCAACCAAACAAGTGACCTTTGGAACCCATTTCATAACCATTTTGGATTTAGGTGGATTTTTGGTCTTCTTTCGTTTATAAGAATTATAAGTATGACCTATTGAGTTAGACTTTAGAAGCTCCTTAAGTAAATCAACTATCTTTTCAGCCAAAAGATTTTGATTTTGCTTTTTATAGTTGATATAATTAATTTTAGGTTTTTGAGAAGATTTAGAGATTTTAGAAAACATTTGATCTTTCCCTTTTGAGTTTAAGGTCTCTCCCTTTACAAACTTGGGAGGAGTAATCTTTGGTTTAGGAGAAACATTCTTATCATAACCTAGACCAGATCGATCGCCACATTTTCTCGATCCTGATAAGAGTTTTTCTAATTTAGGATCACCTTGGGCATATTTCCAAGTTTCCTTTAAACTCAAGAGAGAGGAGACTTCATATTTTAGTTGTTCGTTTTCAGATTTAAGATTTTCAAACTGGGAGGTTTTAAATTCCAAATCGCATTTTGTCTTTTCAAAATAGTCTGAAATGTGGGACTTTTCTAAAACAAGAGATTCATAAATTTCTTTGAGTTTAGAAAATTTCTCTTTTTGAAGTTTCAATTTCACATTAATTTTACAACTTTCCTTGTATAGGGCATTGTATGCATCTTGAAGATCATCTTCATTTTCACATTCACTATTCATATTTTCTTCACTAGTTGAGTCATCATTATCTGAAAAAGTGAATCTGGCTAAAGTCATAAGGGCCTTAACATCACAACCCGACTCAGTTTCAAAATCTTCTGATTCAGAGGAGGCTTCAGAATCAGAGGACTTGTCCCAAGTAGCCATCAAACTTTTCTTTTTTGACTTACCCTTATTGGGACATTTGTTAGCCAAATGCCCATACTCATGGCAGTTGTAACATTGACTGTCTTTTAATGATTTTCTTGATTTAGGTTTAGGTTTCTTTTTATCAAATGCCTTTTGAAGATCAAACCTCTTTTTTACTTTTAAAAATTTTATAAAACCTTTTTGCCAAAAGAGCCATATCATCTTCAGAGTTTTCTAAATCAGAGTTTAAATTATTTTCTTGAAAACCATTTTTAAAAGTTTTTAAGGCAATAGATTTACCTTTTGGAGCTTTAAAGGTTAACTCATAAGTCTGTAATGAGCCAACTAATTCCTCAACCTTCATATTGTCCGTATCACGAAGTTCCTAGATTGTGGTTACTTTATAATTGAACCGTTCAGGAAGTGAGCATAGTATTTTAGCACAAATCTTGCTTTCGGAGATTTTATCACCTAGACCCCACATAGAGTTTACAATGTCATTCAATCTAGCATAGAAGTCCATGAACATTTCATTTTCTTCCATATATATTTCCTCAAATTTAGTTGTGAGGATTTGTATCTTAGATTTCTTGACAATTGAAGTACCCACATGTGTCATTTCCAATATATCCCAAGCTTGTTTTGCAGAATCACAGGATATAATTCTTTTGAATTCATTCGGTGATAGTGCACAAGTAATTGCATGTAATGCTTTAGCATTTGCACTACTCTCATTTTTCTGAAGTGTGCTCTAAGAAAAATATGGTGTAACTTTCATAGATTTTGAACCATCAACCCTGGTTACTTCAGTGGTAGTGGGATCCATTCATTCACTGTGGATAGCCACACACTTTCATCCATGGATTTGAGGAAGATCCTCATCCTGGCTTTCCAATAGGCATAATTGGTGCCATCGAAAGGTGGAGGCCTAGTGACTGAAAGGCTATTAAAATTTGACATCTTATATAAAACTTAGATCGTTAGCTCAGAAATTAAATCCAAATTAGAAAGAGATCTATTAGGCTCTGATACCACTTGAAATGGCCAAGCTATAAGTCCTAGAGGGGGGGTGAATAGGACTATGCCAAATTTAAAATAAATATAGCGGAAATAAAGAAAGGGAGGTAACCAAATAAATAAATCAATACATAATGCTGAATGCAATATCAAAATATTGATTGTTCTAAAGACAACCATGCACCATAAAAAGGCAGGGCAACCTTACTAGAACACATAGAGAAATTGAAGCTCAAACTGATAAAGAGATAGCAAGAGATAAATTGTAGAAATATAAATCTAAACTTATTACAACATTCACCACTGAGCTTGAAATAAACTGATTACAACATTCACATCCACATATACATCCCACAAATGAATAATTAAAGATATGAAATATAAACCACACAACCACAAAACACAAGGGATTATAGTGGTTCTCCTGTGTGCACACCAACTGTTAATAAATAGCCACACTCCTACTCCACTCCTAATATCTTCACACTGGGGATATCAGCGTTCACTATCAAAGATAGGTTTTCCAGCTTCGCCCAAAACCTTCACAATTGTGTCTTTCTCTATGGCCTTACACAATTAAAAAAACTCCTCTTCTGAGTTTTCCTAGCTCTCCTCAGATAATCAATACAATGAGATTTTTTTGACAAATCCCAAAAGAAAACTAAATGAAAGTAAATTACATAAACGTAAAATACCTGAATTTCTCCTTCGTTGTAGCAGCCCAGAAGAACCAAGTCGTAGTAGAGATTTGAATGTCAAAGTTCAATGTCCAATACTCACTGTATAATGGTTCTAGGTTCTAATAGATTTTAAATTAAACCAAATGGGGCTAGCTCTAATTGATTTTGATTCCAGAAAAAGAAAAAATGAAACTTCCTCTTTTTCAGATCAGATTGGAATACAAGAAACAAAATCAATTTGAAAAGCTAAAGAAAGAGGATATTAAACACACACACTTAGCTTAAATGGAGCATAAACTTATCTCTCACAAGGCCGAATTAAATTAGCTTGAATTTTATGTATTATTCTGAGATTTGTGCTCTATTTATAGGTGAGCAAATCACGTCTTCGATTGGTCTAAAGATCTCTACGACTGGTCGTAGAACCAACAGATATTTAAAAATTCAAGCGCGATAAGATTTGGCGGTTTCACGACTAGTCGTAGGTCTCCTTCGACTAGTCGTAGATTGCTCATGACTAGTCGAAGCTAATCATATTTCAACACTGTACTTTGAGTCGTAGGACTACGACTGGTCAAAGAAATAGTCGACACTGTTCATACCACTAGTCGAATAGTCCCTAAGACTAGTCGAAGCCTAATAGAAAATTTTTGAATTTTGTAACAAACTTAGAACTGATCTAGGAAATTCTTAGACAGGTCGAAGCAGTGCTAGGACTAGTCGAATAAAGTCCAGGACTAGTCTTAGAACAAACTAAACTCACTTATATAAAACATATGAATTATGTATCCAAAATGAACTACTCTAAAGGTCAACCTAAGGTCAGTCATACCTCAATAGTGAAGTAAGGACATTGAAACTTAGAGACAAGTGACCTTTAAAAGTAATAAAGCTTGAAGTCTTGATGTAGCTCAAACTTGAAAGCTTCTTGAGATCTTGAGGTTGAACTTGAAAGCTTCTTGCGATCTTGCATTATCCTTGTCTTGAATTAAGTCGAACATTCTCACTTTCTCGAGTCTTGACTTGTGAACAGTGCTTGTCAAACAAAGCTGATCTTGAGTAGAGGTTTGTTCTTCACATATGCAAGCTTCATAACAGTGTCTTTGACACCATAAATTTGACAACAAAAAGGGGCTATAAACTATAGCACTTATAATTATGTTTTTGCATCGCATAGCCTTGATAAGGCTGATGGTATTTATGGATTGCCAGTATTTCCGCTTACTCTGATATTTATATGCTTTGCACATGTATCACATACACTTACAGCACCCTTTAAGCTTTCTATAAGCTTATGCACGATAGACATGTGCAGGTGGCGTTAGGTCGCAGGAGCGTTAAGCTTGGAGCGTGCAACTGTCTACTAGAGCATTAATTTTTGATATATGTATTTCCCTTTTAGCATTATATTCAGTTGTTTATATTAGTGGATATGTGGTGATGATGTTGTCTTTGTGATTTGGGTAAACTTGTGGTTATGCTTCTTATGGGATAAATGTACGTTGGAAAATCCTCCATGTAGGATCCCAGGATCAGAATTTGGTGTATAGGCGCTGGAAGCTGAGAATGGGGTACTAAGGAGGCTGTTGGCACCAGATTTAGTGATCGAAAACTTTGTGAGTCTGGTTTTTGAGTTTGGGGCTTGACAGAAGTTGGTATCAAAGCATAACTTGGGAATACTTGAAGATAACATCACATATCTACTGATAGCTACTCGACACTCTATGATTGTTGAGAACTTAGAATGGTTAGATCCCCGAGTTCAGATAACTTAAAAATTTTCTAACATAGCTCCTTACCGTTAAGATTGTGAGGCTACATAATGTTCTAGTTCTGATTGTTTCTGATAAGGATCCAAGGATCAGTGGAGTCATCATAGTGTTGATGAGGTGTCTTAGGAGCAAGAGGATGAGATTCATGGGCGTTATCCCCATCTCTTAGGAGTTTGATTATGTTGGTATGTTGTATTCTGATTATACCTATAGTGATAGGGTTTCCCTCCCTTGTGAGCACTGTATTGGTTGTGTTGTGGTTTAAATTTCGAGGATGAAGTTTTCATTAGGAGGGGAGATATGCGAGGCTTGTATCCTAGACTGTACCATTTTGTAGGCTTCCATTGTCCTCCTGGTTGTTTCGATGACCCGTGATGCCTATATAGCAGTTGCGCACGACCCTGAGTCATATCGTGTATTCCAAAGTTGGCTTGACCCGTTACTTGTATCTTGCGACCGTGTCGTCGCCGCGATTCTGACACCGCGTCTCGCCCGTTGAGGCGATACCTTGGCCAGAAGATGTGGGCCCACATTCAATTCGAGAAAACACCGTGCATTTGCTAAACCCAAGAGGACATGTCCCATCAATCCCATCAATCAAGTACATGTCCCATCCCCAAAAGTAACCCCTAAAGTCAACTCTCTCTCTCCACCCATACATGTCAAGTACACACCAATCACTCACCCATCACTCCCCATCACTCTATCACCTCTCACCCATCCCTCTCTCTCTTACAAAATCATCTCTCTCTCTCTCTCTCTCTCTCTCTCTCTCTTTCTCAAATCCATCTCCCAAGCAACTCTCATGGGAGAGAACCGTCCAAGCTCCATTGGAGAGAGCTAGTGTGGCCCACTTTCCTACCACCCAATCTCACCCTCTAAAGATTATCTCGACAATTGAATCGCATCCCATGGAGCTCTAGAACGCGTTGGTGGAAAAGGGAAGAGGAGATCAAAGGTGGATGTTCATAGCATTAGGTCTTGATGATTTGAGGGCTCACTTGTGGTGGGACCCATCTTGATGTTTGTGTTGTAAACCATGAGGGGCTCATAGTGGTGGAGCCCCTCCTCTATCCGATCTCTCTCTCTCTCTCTCTCTCTCTCTTTATCTCTCTCTCTCTCTCTCTCTTTCTGTGTGTTGTGGACCCCACTGTTATGTGTGCACCCCCCTTGTCCAGCAAGTGGGCCCATGGTTTGGACGGCCAGCCCTATCCAGTCGGCCAGGAGGCTAAGATGGGTCAATTGCTGGCACTGTCCAACACACCTGGACAAGGGAAAAACACAAATATCTGCTTGATCTAAAAGCTCAATGGGCTACCATGATGTGTGTGTTTTTAATCCACACATGTGACCCGCCTAGTATATATATATAAATTATAATATATTAATATAATATATATTATGTGGTGGGTCCCACGTGGGACCCACCTTACTACATGCATTGTATTCGCACCATCCAGGAGCTGGATCACTGTGATGTAAGTACTGTATCCTCACCATCCTCATGGACGGTGAGGCCTACCGTGATGTATTTATTTCATCCACACCGTCTAGATTGTGTTGGACAGTGCTAGAAAATGTTCGGACAGTGCTGATTTACATGTATAATGTTTGGATAGTGTTGATTTGCTGGACAATGTTCGGATGATGTTGATTTGTTGGACAATGTTCGGACAGTGCTAATTTACTGGACAATGTTTAGATAGTGCTGATTTACATAGACAATGTTTGGACAGTTCTGATTTACATAGACAATGTTTAGACAGTGCTGATTTACATGTCCAATGTTTGGACAGTGTTGATTTACATGGACCATGTTTGGACAGCGCTGATTTACATGTACAATGCTTGGATAGCACTGAAAGTGCCCAGGTTTGTTAATTAGCATGTGCGTTGAATTAGCTAAACAGAGGAGCCCCATAGGAAGATTGATCAAGCAACTGCCTTAACTGGATGTGTGCTCGAACTCGTCACAGGTAAATCTTGAGCCTCACATCCCATGTCCCAAAACACCAGGTAATTAAAACCCTTAAAATTGGTTAGAACACCCTAAGGGATTATGGTTAGAAAACTCTTTTCAAACTCAAAAAAAAATCTCTAAGTTTTCTACCTTTATCGATTTATCGACAAGTGGTTTGATGAAATTGAACATTGTTGTCAATGTCCTCGAAGCTCACTCGATATTATCGAAATGAGGACATAAGATGTCCAGGAACCACAAAGATATCTGGACGATATTATTGATGTATCGATAGAGGGTTCGATATCATCAAAATTTGAATCTCGAGTCCATCGAGTAGACTCAATAAAATCGACATCAAGTCTGTTGTGTCCAAAGTTCTGCTAAGGCAAATCATGTAATCTTCGATATATCGAAGAGCTTCTCGATATCCTCGTAATTCAAATCTCAATGATATTGGAAGCCCTTCAATGATATCGGATTGGGACACATTTATATCTAGCAATTTTTTCAAGATATTTTTCTCAAATCGAGGGTCACTCGATAAAATCGATATTCAAATATCGATTATATTGAGGCATGGTCGATGTCATCGAAAGCGGATAGAAACTGTCCAGCAAGCTTATAGGCAAATTCCTTGGAATTATCGGTGAATCGACACTTCCCTCGATATCATCGATATTCAAATTCCATTGATATCAAGTGATGCTCGATCATATCTGTTTCTTGAAAAATCTTCAAAGACAAGTCTCTCACATTTTCAAATGTCGAGGAATCGAACCTCGTGTCGATGAAATCGAAATTCAAAATCCGATGACATCGACACATGTTCGATATCCTCGACCAGCTGGCAAAAGGTTTCAAAAGCATTTGACATTTGAGTTCGTGTCATCGAGCGGCTAGTTGATGCTATCGAGAGTATACGCTCGATGATATCGAACTCTGTCAAAAATGTGACCGTTTTATATCCGTTGGAACCTTTTGCCTATTTAATGAGAGCTTGCCCTTGGTTGTTGAAGAGAGAAAATAGAGAGTGCTTTTGTGTGTTTAACCCTAGATCATATACCCTAAGCCTTTTTCTCTCATAGGAGTTCATCCTCCAATCCACTCTCATCATTGACATTCAATAGATTGGATTGGGTAATGAACTTTCGCATTCAAGGATCCTACTGCTACCACCTTAATGGCAAATCATTAAAGCAAGGATACCTTGAATGCATAGATGATTGGAATCGCTCTATCTCCCTTATAGGAAAACATTTAATAGAGTAGGATTCCATTATAACCTTGACCCAACCCGTCACCATGTATTGGTACATCTTCTGAGTTGCGGTTCAAGGAAGCAGAAGATTCTTCATTATCAAAGGAGGAGATCTTCAACAATGTGCTAAAGGGGGCTCATCTACTTATCTATAAGTCATTAGAGTCCAGAGGACCTTTGTGATCATTTCTTTTGTAAGATTGGGTTTAAGGTGTTTCTCACCTCTTACAAGTCCTCGTAGGAGGCCTCCAGCGGGAGTGTACGTGGGGGTGCTTTGTGTTGACCCTTGCTTTGTGGAGAGCATAAACGCTTAGGTCCTTATGAAGGTCCTTGGCCAATGTTGCCTAAAAATTAGGTGGTATGTGTTGACCCTTGCTCATGAGAGCATAAATAGTGTCACGTAGACACATTGTGTCAGCCTAAGTGTAGGTTGTGCTGGTTAGAGGTGAACCTAATTTAAAACCTCCAGTTTCAGGTGAACCTATTATGAAACCTCCTTTAGTGAGATCCGGTACACTCAAGGGTTGAGTGCGTCCGCTGGAAGTTGAGTAGACAAGTAGTCGAACCACTATAAAAATGACTGTGTTTGAGAATGCTATTGTCTGCATTTACTTATGTTGATTGCCATAAATACTTTCATACTTGATTATCTGAGATCACACCTCACACATACACAGTCACATCTATCATAAACTGATTTACATATTGTTTATTTGTCAAACAATTTTATGATTGGAACCTCTACTAGGCTTGGAAGTAAGTAGAGTTACTTTGTAATAATCCTGCTGCATGCTTGTTTTTAGGATTAGAGTGATAGGATTTTAAATAATCATAAAATATTAAAAAGTCCTATTCACCCCCCCTCTAGGACATATTGGCATATTCCTACTTCAACTATAGTGATCATTACCACAATTTCAAGCACTAATTTACATGGACAATGTTTGGATAGTGCTAATTTATATAGATAATGTTTGGACAATGTTGATCATCATTAGTGAGACATGTGCCCTATAGAATGATAGTGTACAGTGATACACATGTTACACCTGCAACTATTGAAATGATTTTTGGTGTAATCCAAGCTCTCACTTGAGGTCCATTGGTGCGGCCCATCATGAGGCCCATCTTAATGTATTTGTGGCCCATCCGTTAAGGCTCACCTTGATGCAATTACGACCCATGTGATGAGGCCCATTGTGGTGTGTATTAGGCCGTGGGACGTGGCCCATTATGATATATTTTCAGCCCATATGATGAGGCCCATTGGTGCGGCCCATTAATATGAACCACTTAATGCATATGAGGCCCATTGGTGTGGTCCATTAATATGAACCACTTAATGCATATGAGGCCCATTGGTGCGGCCCATTGATGCAGCCCACTTGATGTATACGAGGCCCATTGGTGCGGCCCATTGATGGGGCCCACTTATTGTATATGAGGCCCGTTGGTGCAGCCCAATTGCTGATTTATTGAGGCCTATTGTGAATGTATGAGGCCCATCGTGATGTGTGTGTTGAATACACACTATCCATTTGGTGGGGCCCATCTTATAGGCCCACCATGTTGTATATGTTCCATATTCATGTTGTCCATTTATTTTGGACCATATGGGCTGTCCCATCAGGCCCATTATGACGCAATCGAGGCCTAAGTGGTGCGGCCCAATGTGATGTATGCCTGACCTATGTAATGGGGCCCACCTATTTTGTATTTGAGGCCCATTATGATGTATATTGAGGCCCATGGGTTGTGGCTCATTGTGATGTATTTGAGGCCCATGGCATGCAGCCCATTGTGATGTGTATTAGGCTCATATCATACGACCCAATGTGTTGTATTTTAAGACCAGGTATGTGGCCCATTATGTTGTGTATGAGGCCCTTGTGTGAGGCTATGGGCCCACTATATGTTTGGCTTTATGTGGACCACTCCTTGAGAGCAATGTTGGTTAAATGTCCACATTGATGGGCAATGATGGTTGAATGTCCACATTGTGACCTTCCCTTAGGCCATGTTAGGTCCATTCTCATCGATGCTGATTATTGATGCTGATTACCAATACCGGTTATCGATACCGATTATGAGTATGTGACAGCATAACATCATGATACATGCTCATACGCATCATTTATATGTTTATTATGAGATGTGATTAGCCATTACATATGTCATAGGGCAGGTTGTTCATGGGGCTCCCTGATAGGCGAAATTACTCCACATGAGCGCATGGTATGCGCTGGATTAATGCATGATTAGACTATGTGACTCATGCATCTTGCATTTTATGATATGATTACTCTACACCCTAGCGACATCAGGGCTGTAGCCTCCACAGGCATGTCATGGATGGCAAGATGGGACACTGAAAATGTTTGGTTTTAGCATATGGGTGTCATAGATGTCCCTGGGTGAAAATCCCTAAACCTTCATAGTCAGGAGACGCCCCAATGTCGAGACCGAGTGGATATATATGAGCACATGAGGGCCGTATACCATTAGGCTGCATCTCTGTAAGTGCTATGGTTATTTGCTTCTTTGATTTTCAAATTTTGTTGTGCCAAAACCACAGTATATGTCTTGTGTAGCACATTGATATATATGTTCAAGGTAATGCATCATGAGTACAAGGACAATGTTTCAAGTTAAGAACAAAGATCTCCTTTAAGAATTACAAGATCAAGTACAATGATTCACCTTTAAGCTTGAAAGTTCAATGATTTTAAAGTGACATCAAGAGACAAGTCAACTCTTCATACTCAAGACTCAAAGTGATGCACGATTCAAGTACTACAAAGTCAAGCTTCAAAAGATCTCAAGTACAAGATTCATGAACTTCTACGATTTTTTATTATCTGAAGAAAAGAAGGTTCCATGTTCATAAAACATGGTAAAGGTATGAAAGACCTTAGATTAACCTTAGGGTAGGTCATTTTGAATACATAATTTAAATTAAATTACTTTATAAGTGTTTGGTATGTTCTTTGACTAGTCCTGGACTCTGTTTGACTAGTCCTAGTACTAACTCACCTAGTCTAAGAAATTCCACGACCAGTCCTAAGTTGTTGCAAATTTTTAAAATTTTTTGGTTGAACTACAACCAATCTTGAAGACTATTCAATCGATCGTGTGAACAGTGCACGACTCATTAACAACCAGTCCAGCAGCTGTGACTTAAACTCCAGCAACTATTCCTAGCTCCTCACAACCAGTCGTGGATAGGTCACAACTAGTCGTGGAACGGTATTATCCGATCGCGCTTAAAATTTTAAAAATCAGTTCGTTCTACGACCAGTCGTAGTGTCCACAAGACCAGTGGTAGACGTGATTTCTACAACTATATATAGAGCACGATTTTCAGAGTTTGATGTCCAATTTAAGTAAAATCAAGGCATCACTCTGAGAGATAAGTTAGTATTCATTTAAGCTAAATTGTGCTCATTTGATATTCTCTTTTTATTAGCTTTTTATATTTGATTTTGTTTCTGTATTCCAATCTAATTTGAAAGAGAAATTGTGATATTCCAGTTCTTGGAATCAAAATCAAATAGTGCTAGCCCAACTTGGTTTAATTTAAAATCAATTTAGAATCTAGAACCATTTCATAAGTGAGTATTGGACATTGAAATTCTTTTCGAACTTCTACTCCGATTTGGTTCTTCCGGGCTACAACAAAAGGAGAAATCCAGGTATTTTATATTTGTGTAAATCTTCTGTTTTGGTTTCTTTTGAGATTAAGCCAGAAAAATCTCACTCTGTTTGGTTATCTGAGGAGATCCATAAAACTCAGAGTGTGGGGTTTTTGAATTGTGTAAGCCTATTGAAAGACACAATTGTGAGGATTTTAGGTGAACCTGAGAAAAACCTATTTCATAGTGAACGCTAATATCTACTGTGTGAGGATATTAGGAGTGGAGTAGCTATGTGGCAGTTGTTTAATAGTTGGTGTACACATAGGCGAACCACTATAATTCTTTATGTCTTGTGGTTTGAATGTTTGTTTTCTATATCTTTTATCATTCAATATTGTGGATGTAAGTGTGGATGTGAATATTGTAATATTTACATTTCAAGCATTGTGGGGAATGTTGTATTAGTTTAGACTCTCATTCTTGCTATTTTGTTTTTATTCCTCTTCAGTTTGAGATATTGATACACAAACTGTTCTAGTAAGGTTGTCCTGCCATATACCCTTGGTTTTTATGGTGTAAGGTTGTCCTTAGAACAACCTTAGAACAACATTTGTATCAACCTCTCAATACTAGAATTTTGAGGTTGCTTTACATTTTTGTATTGTGATTTGTTTAAAGTGCTATACTTCCTTTAATTGTTTAAATTCCACAGTTATTATTTTAATTTGGCATAGTCCTATTCACCCCCCTCTAAGACATATAGCTTGGCCTTTTCAATTCCCACTATGTCATGGTCAGTTGGGAGGGGGTGTGGCCTTACCTACCCAAGGGTAGTGGGCATAGCTAGGTTGAGTTTGACCAACTCATAATTAGGTCCGCTATTGAAAAGGCCTAGCTATATGTCCTAGAGGGGGGGGGGGGGGTGAATAGGACAATGCCAAATAAAACTTATAACAGTGGAATTAAAAAGAATATGATAGCCAAAATAAATCACAATACAAGAAAGTAAAATAACCTCAAAATTCAGATCTTGAGAGGTTGATATAAATGTTGTTCTAAGGACAACCTTACACCAAAAACCAGAGTTTATGGTAGGACAACTTTATTTCTAGAAAGATCTTTGTATCAAATCTCAAACCGAAGAGGAATACAGAAATAAATACAAACTGAATTAAAATAAATTGTAATCACAAATGTATTGTTCTAGGGACAGCCATACACCATAAAAATGGCAGGGCAACCTTGCTGGAACAACTTTTAAAGGAAATTGAATATCAAGCTGATAAAGGAATAACAGAAAATAAATTCTAAACTATTATAAAATTCTCACAATGCTTGAATTAAATGATTACAATATTCACCACCATACATACATCCCACAAAAGAATAATTAAAGATCAGAAGTATAAATCATTCAACCACAACACAAGGGATTATAGTGGTTCGCCTGTGTGTTCATCAACTGTTAAACAACAGCCATACAGAATGCTACTCCACTCCTAATATCCTCACACAGGGGATATTAGCGTTCACTAACAAAATAGGTTTTCCCAGGTTCACCCAAAACCTTTACAATTGTGTCTTTGTCTATGGGCTTACAAAATTAAAAAACCCATCTTCTGAGTTTTCCTGGCTCTCCTCAGATAACCAATACAACAATATTTTTCTGGCAAATCTTGAAAGAAACCAAAACAGAAAGGAATTTACAATTAAATGTAAAATACCTGATTATCTCCTTCGTTGTAGCAGCCCGGTAGAACCAAATCAGAGTAGATGATTGAATGTCCAATTTCAATGTCCAGTATTCAATTACAATGGTTCTAATTCTAATAGATTTTAAATTAAACCAAATAGGGCTTGCCTTAATTGATTTTGATTCCAAAGAAAGGGAATAACAATTCCTCTTATCAAATTAGATTGGAATAGCAGAAACAAAATCAATTAAATAAAGCTAAGTAAAGAGAATATTAAATAAGCACACTTAGCTTAGATGGAGTACAAAATTATCTCTCAGAAGTTCGACGAAGATTGGCTTGAATGGATTAATAAATTCGATAATGTCTTCTGAGATTCGTGAACTATTTATAGGTGAGCAGATCGCATCTTCGACTGGTCTAGGGAGCTCTTCGACTAGTCGAAGCAATAACAGATATTTGAAAAATCAGGCGCGATAAGCTTTGACCATTCTATGACTGGTCGAAGGTCTCCTTCGACTGGTCTTAGGTCACCTTCGACTGGTCGAAGAACTTGAAATACATCGCTGGATTTTGAGTCGAAGTTTTTTAACTGGTCGAAGATGCAGTCGACACTGTTCCTTCGACTGGTCGAACAGATTCCTGGACTAGTCGAAGCCTAACAGATTTTATCCAAAATTTGTAACAAACTCACAACTGATCGAGGAATTTCTTAGACTGGTCGAAGCAACTCTAGGACTAGTCGAAGAAGGCCTAGGACTAGTCGAAGAACAGACCAAACTTATGTAAAATAAACATTCGATTTATGTATCCAAAGTGACTTACTTCTAAGGTCAACCTAAGGTCAGTCAAACCTCAACCATGAAGTAAGGACATTGAAACATTAGGAACTAGTGACCTTGAAGTATGAGCCTTGAAGTCTTGATGTAGTTCAATCTTGAAATCTTGATGTAGCTCAATCTTGAAAGTGTCTTGAGTTCTTTAAAAACTGCCTTGTACTCTTCTTGAAGTCTTGCAGCTTGAGTTCTTGCAGCTTGAGTCTTGTTTTGTGAGTAGTTCTTGCATTCAAGATTGATCCTTATACTTGTGAGTTTTGCTTGTTGTGAGTTTAGCTTGTTTATGAATGTTGATCCTTGAGAGAGCTTCACTTATGCAAGTTATATATAACAGTGATTTTGGCACCACAAATTTGACAACAGACAGGGATATAAACTATAACACTTACAATCTCCCCCTTTGTCAAATTAGTGACAAAACACATAACCAAGATAAACATAAAGTAAAACAACTGGTTAAAGAGTTATGAACCAGGTCATATCAACTGGCTTACCTGCAAATCAATATTCAATATTCAACATTCAACATTCAACCAGTTTCATTCAACTAGTTCAAACATACTCCCCCTGAGTAACATAACCAATGCTACTCCTCTCACAATCACATCGTTAAGAACAAACCATTCTCTCCCTTTTTGTCACAATATGACAAAGGAAACAACAATAAAGGAGAACTAAATAAAGGGATATATGAGAGTAAACATGAGGAGTTATGAGAGTATAGCAAAACAGTGATAGAGATACTCAGCATAGCTTCACATAGAATAAATATCCAGCATAAAACATAGATAGTATCCAACTTAAAATCAGTCAACCAAGTGCTAAGTTATAAAGTTATTACAGACCAGAAGTCTCATATAAACTAGTCAGAACTAGAACCAAATGACGGAGCAGGAATAGAGGGATCAAGTTGGTGCATGCCTTTGTTCAATCGTCTAAGATATTTGCGCATGTACTTGAATTGTAAATCATGGGCAACAGAAATGTTTTCCATCTTTACATTTAGATTCTCAACTTTATCCTCTAATGCACTAAGACGAGCATCAACATCAGATGGTTCAAAATCTGGATCATTTGTTGAGTCAGAATCCAGTTCCTCAAAAATGTCATCCATATTAATGTCATCACCAGCTTCTTCATGACCACCACCACCACCACCTTGTTCAGGAAGTAGATCCAGCTTCATCTTATTGATATTAGTATTGTTGAAGATCAGATGATGGATTGGTGCCTCATCAACCGGCATATCGACTAACATATGTGTAGCCAATACAGTCATTAAATAGGCAAAAGGAATGTCACTATGACCAGGATGGAATCTAAACTGAAGAATGAAATGACAGATTAAGGATGGTAAACAAATCTGAGTACCATTGGAAATAGCATGGATAACACGAACCATAAACGAAGTCAAGTCAGTTTTATTACCCGAACGAAGATACAGATTAGACACAAAGATTTTGTGGAGAATTCTGTACTTGGGTAACAAATACCTTGCGGGAAGCGCATTCCCTTTTTGTGTCCATTGAACATCCATGTTGCACAAGTCTCTAGTGAGCATGCGTTTTTCAGACATTGAGGGTTTATCAGTTAAGTTATGGATAGGAATACCCTTATCATTCACAGGAATGTCCATAAGGGCTGAAATTAAATGACGATAAATGTCAAAAGGCCCTTCTCTAGTAGATATTTTAAAAGTTAAATTATCCTGTGAGAAAGCACTAATACATGTAAACATGGATTGGGCAATGGACTGGTATGTAGGCCCACCCCAATGTAATAAGTTAACCCAACCTACAGCTTCAAGCATAGGAAGGATGTCAAAAGGTGCAATATGATTAACATCAACAGGATGTTCAATAATAACATTATGTAATCTAATGTCCCTAACATAAGATGGATTATCTTTAGGAACAAAAAGATGACGTTTAAAGATAATGGTCGATCTGGAGGAAGGACCACGGGAAGTAGTTTTTCTACCTTTAGAGGCCATTTGCAACAAGGATATCAAGGAAATAAGAAGTTGCAAAGGATTAAGAAGTGGGTTTACACAAAACAAAATTTTCAAAATCCAAACCCCAAATCTCAATGAAATCCAAAATACAAAGCTTAAAGCTTGAAAAGTAAACAATCTAGACACAAATCTGCAAGAAAAACGTGATTTGGAACACTAACCTTGAAGAACATGAAAGATGGGTTCGACAAGTCGAAGCACAGCTCCTTAGAGAAGAAAAACGAAATGAGGAAGAAAGCAAAAATTCCCAAATTTTAAGTGATTCTCAAGTTCTACGACTGGTCGTGGATATCTACGACCGGTCAAAGGTCGACTGGTCGAGTATACTCACGACTGGTCGAAGAATGTCCAAAAATTCATATTTCTTGCAAATTATACAAAAATTAGAATTCAATCTAGCAAATATATACACTATAATACAAGTAGGCATAAACAATCATTTTAAAATGCATATGCCAAGATCAAATTTCATCTTTTTGAACCTGCTTTTATCGAGAGGTTTTGTGAAAATGTCAGCTCGTTGATCTTCAGTAGGAATATATTTTAGAGATATAACTTTTTCTTCTACTAATTCCCTTATATAATGAAATCTAATGTCAATGTGCTTAGTACGAGAATGCTGAATAGGATTTTTTTAAATATTTATCACACTGGAATTATCACAATGTAATAACATAGAATCCTATTTAATTCCATAATCACTTAGCATTTGTTGCATCCAAACAAGCTGTGTACATGCATTACCAGCTGCGATATACTCAGCTTCAGCTGTTGAAAGTGATATAGAATTTTATTTCTTACTAAACCAGGAAACTAGACAATTTCTAATGTAAAAACAACAACCACTTGTTGATTTTCTATCATCTAGATTACCAGCCCAGTCAGCATCCGAGTACCTAGCTAATTGGACACTGGTCTCAAGAGGATACCAGAGACCGAGATTTACAGTACTTGCGACATATCTAATAATTCGCTTGACAGCAATCAAGTGAGATTCTTTTGGATTAGATTGATATCTTGCGCAAATACCAACACTCAGAGAAATATCAGGTCTACTAGCAGTTAAATATAACAAACTACCAATCATACTCCGATAAAGTTTTGAGTCAACATTTTTACCATTAGAGTCTTTTAAGAGTTTCAGGGTAGTACTCATAGGAGTATCGAAATTCTTGCCATTCTCAAATCCAAATCTCTTGATTAGATTCAAAGCATACTTAGATTGAGAAATGAATATTCCTTCGGGTTGTTGCTTTACTTACAATCCAAGGAAATAAGTCAATTCCCCAACCATGCTCATTTCGAACTGTGATTTCATCAAATCTGCAAACTCAGTAGTCAAGTCAGTACAAGTTGATCCATAAATGATATCATCAACATAAATCTGCACCATTAAGATATGATCATTATGTTTTTTAACAAATAGAGTTTTATCAGCAGATCCCATTTGAAAATTATAACTTAAAAGAAATTTTGTTAGTTTCTCATACCATGCCCTAGGTGCTTGTTTTAATCCATAAAGTGCCTTTTTAAGCCGATACACATAATCAGTATTTTTAGAATCTTCAAAACCCATTGGCTATTCAACATAGACTTCTTCATGTAAATCGCCATTTAGAAAAGCACTTTTCACATCCATCTGATAGATCTTTATCTTTCTAAAACATGTAATGGATATAAATAGTCTGATAGATTCAAGACGTGCTACTGGTGCAAAAGTTTCATCGAAATCAATCCCTTTAATTTGAGTATAACCTTGTACCACTAGTCTAGCCTTGTTTCTAATTATATTTCCACACTCGTCAGACTTATTTTTGAAAATCCATTTTGTTCCAATGATGTGTTTATCTTTAGGTCTTGGTACGAGATACCAAACATCATTTCTTACGAATTGGTTGAGTTCTTCTTGCATCGCAACAATCCAGTTCTCATCAGCAAGAGCTTCTTTTACGTTAGATGGTTCTATTTGGGATGTAAAACATACATAATTACATATTTCCTCAAGTTGTCTACGGGTGTGAACACCGGTGAGAGGGTTTCCAAGAATTTGTGTGGTTGGATGATCTTTAACAGTCCTCAACTCAAAATCAGTCTGATTCGATTAAGTATCAGGTTTATCAATGATTAGTACTTCATCATTATCTAAATTAGAAATTGGCGTGTTTAAGTGATCATCAATGACAACATTAATGGATTCTTGAATCACACCAGTCCTTTTGTTCTGAACCCTATAAGCTCGACTGTTTAAGGAATATCCTAGAAAAATACCTTCATCACTCTTCATATCGAATTTTCCCAAATTTTCACGATCACGTAAAATATAGCACTTGTTGCCAAAAACTTGAAAGTATTTAACAGTAGGCTTTTTATTGAACCACAATTCGTAAGCCATTTTATTATTATCTTTGCTAGTGTAGACTCGGTTAATAATATAGCAAGCTGTGTTGACTGCTTCAGCCTAAAGATTTTTAAAGAGCTTCATGCTATTCAACATGACATTAGCCATTTCTTGAAGCACCCTATTCATTCTTTCTACAATTCCATTTTGTTGTGGAGTTTTGGGAGCAGAGAATTCATGTAATATTCCTTGGTCAGTACAGAACTTCTCAAAATTGCTATTCTCAAATTCAGATCCATGATCACTACAAATTGTACTGATTTGAGAAGATTTTTCAATTTGAATCCTTTTAAAAACTTTTCTTACTTCTTCAAGGGTTTCAGATTTATCCCTTAAGAAGACTACCCAAGTGAATCTGGTAAAGTCATCAACTATTACCAGGATATACTTTTTCCCACCATGACTTTCTGTTCTGGTAGGTCCTATCAGATCCATGTGGAGAAGTTCGAGTGGTCTTGATGTGGTATTTGAATTCACCTTTTTGTGTGAGTTCTTTATTTGTTTGCCTATCTGGCACTCACCACATATTTTATCTAATTTCTGAAGTTTGGGTAAACCTCTTATAAGTTCTCGTTTGCTCAATCTATATAAATTTCGATAATGTACATGTCCAAGACGTTTGTGCCATAAATCAGTCTCGTCTGTATGGACCATGTAACATGTTTGATTAGATGAGCTGGATTCGTTAATAATATAGCAATTTTCAGACGTTCTATGTCCAGTTAATATTACAGAACCCTTATTGTTTAGTATCTCATAACTTTGATTAGAAAACCGAACACTATGGTTATTATCACATATTTGAGATATACTAAGCAAGTTATGTTTTAAGCCTTCAACATATAAAACATTTTTAAACACAGGAAGATTAAAAAGTTGAACCGTACCTTGGCCTATAATCTTGCAGTTGCTACCATCACCAAATGTGACTGAACCATCAGTCATATCTTTCAGATCCGTGAATAAAGCTTTGTCACCTGTCATATGCGTGGAGCATCCACTGTCTAGGTACCACTTTGAATGACTTGTTACTTTGAAAGCAGTGTGAGCAACCAAGCAGGTAACTTTAGGAACCCATTTCATAACTATTTTGGGTTTAGGAACATAGTTGGTCTTCTTTTTTGTATATTTGCAGGAATGACCTATAGAGTTAGATTTTAAGAGCACCTTGAGTAAATCAACTATCTTTTCAGCTAGTGGATTTTGTTTCTGATTAAAGTTGACATAGCTGCTTCTAGGTTTTTGAAAAGTTTTTAAATTTTTAGAAAAATCTTGATAAGTACTTTTCCCTTTTGAGTTTGAGGACTCTCCTTTAACGAACATAGGAGGAGTATACTTTTGTTTAGGAGGTAGATTTTTATCATAGCCCAACCCGGATAGATTGCCACATTTTCTTGATCCGGATAAAAGTTTCTCTAACTTTGGATCACCTTGGGCATATTTCCATGTGTCCTTTAGACTCAGAAGAGAAGATACTTCAGTTTTATGTTTCTCAATTTCAAATTTTAAATCAATAATTAGGGAGTTTTTGAATTTCAAATCGCATTTTGATTTTTCAAAACAATCTAAAATTTGTGATTTTCGAAGACAAGTGATTCAAAACATTTTTTGAGTTTAGAAAACTTTTCTTTTTAAAGTTTAAGTTTGACAGCAATTTTACAACTTTCCTTATATAGGGCATTGTAAGCGTCTTGAAGATCATCTTCATTTTCACATTCACTACTCAGACTTTCTTCACTTGTTGAGTCATTATCTGAAAATGTGAATTTGGCTAGAGTCATAAGAGCTTTAACCTCATTGCCCGACTCAGTTTCAGAATCTTCTGATTCATCCCATGTAGCCAACATACCCTTCTTCTTGGGTTTGTCCCTTTTAGGACATCTATTTGCTAAGTGCCCATATTCTTGACAGTTGTAACATTGACTATCTTTCAAAGATTTTCGAGATTTGGGTCTAAACTTCTTTTTATCATTTGATTTTTAAAAATCAACCCTTTTGTTGCTTTTGAAAATCTTGTAAAATTTCTTAGCTAAAAGAGCCATATCATCTTCTGAATCAGAATTTTCTTCTAAATTACATTTAGAAGATTTTAGTGCGATAGATTTACCTTTAGGAGCTTTAAAGTTTAACTCGTAGGTTTGTAGAGAACCAACTAGTTCTTCTACCCTCATATTATCCGTATCACAAAGTTCCTGGATCGCGGTTACTTTAGAATTGAACCGTTCAGGAAGTGAGCATAATATTTTTGCACACACTTTACTTTCTGGGATTTTATCACCAAGACCCCACATTGAGTTTACAATGTCATTCAATCTAGTGTAAAAGTCCATAAACATTTCATTTTCCTCCATATGAATTTCTTCAAATCTGGTTGTGAGGAGTTGGACTTTAGATTTTTTGACAATTGTAGTACCCTCGTGTGTCATTTCTAATATATCCCAAGCTTGCTTTACAGTATCACAGGAAATGATTCTTTTGAACTCATCCGGTGATAGTGCGCAAGTAATTGCATTTAGTGCTTTAGCATTTGCACTACTCTCACTTTTCTGAAGAGTGGTCCATTGGTAATATTGTGTGACTTTCATAGATTTTGAACCATCAACCCCAGTAACTTCCATGATAGGAGGTTTCCATTTAGTTGTTGTGGCTTACCACACACTCTCATCCATTGATTTAAGGAAGATCCTCATTCTGGCTTTCCAATAGGCATAGTTGAAGCCATCAAAGGGTGGAGGCCTAGTGACTGAAAGGCTATCAAAATTTGACATCTTAAATAGCTTAAATTGTTAGCTCAGGAATTAAATCCAAGAATAAAAAAGAGCTATTAGGCTTTGATACCACTTGAAAAGGCCTAGCTATATGTCCTAGAGGGGGGGTGAATAGGACCATGCTAAAGAAAACTTATAACAGCGAAATTAAAAAGAATATGATAGCCAAAATAAATTATAATGCAAGAAAGTAAAATAACCTCAAAATTCAGATCTTGAGAGGTTGATACAAATGTTGTTCTAAGGACAACCTTACACCAAAAACCAGAGTTTATGGTAGGACAACCTTATTTCTAGAAACATCTTTGTATCAAATCTCAAACCGAAGAGGAATATAGAAATAAATACAAACTGAATTAAAATAAATTATAATCACAAATGTATTGTTCTAGGGATAGCCATACACCATAAAAATGGCAGGGCAACCTTGCTGGAACAACTTTTAAAGGAAATTGAATATCAAGCTGATAAAGGAATAGCAGAAAATAAATTCTAAACTATTACAAAATTCTCACAATGCTTGAATTAAATGATTACAACATTCACCACCATACATACATCCCACAAAAGAATAATTAAAGATCAGAAGTATAAATCATTCAACCACAACACAAGGGATTATAGTGGTTCGCCTTTGTGTTCACCAACTGTTAAACAACAGCCACACAGAATGCTACTCCACTCCTAATATCCTCACACAGGGGATATTAGTGTTCACTAACAAAATAGGTTTTCCCAGGTTCACCCAAAACCTTTACAATTGTGTCTTTGTCTGTGGGCTTACACAATTAAAAAACCCCTCTTCTGAGTTTTCCTGGCTCTCCTCAGATAACCAATACAACAAGATTTTTCTGGCAAATCTTGAAAGAAACCAAAACAGAAAGGAATTTACAATTAAATGTAAAATACCTGATTATCTCCTTCGTTGTAGTAGCCCGATAGAACCAAATCAGAGTAGATGATTGAATGTCCAAGTTCAATGTCCAGTACTCAATTACAATGGTTCTAATTCTAATAGATTTTAAATTAAACCAAATAGGGCTTGCCTTAATTAATTTTGATTCCAAAGAAAGGGAATAACAATTCCTCTTATCAAATTAGATTGGAATAGCAGAAAAAAATCAATTAAATAAAGCTAAGGAAAGAGAATATTAAATAAGCACACTTAGCTTAGATGGAGCACAGAATTATCTCTCAGAAGTTTGACGAAGATTGGCTTGAATGGATTAATTAATTCGATAATGTCTTTTGAGATTCGTGCACTATTTATAGGTGAGCAGATCGCGTCTTCGACTGGTCTAGGGAGCTCTTCGACTAGTCGAAGCAATAACAGATATTTGAAAAATCAGGCGTGATAAGCTTTGACTGTTCTATGACTGGTCGAAGGTCTCCTTCGACTGGTCGTAGGTCACCTTCGACTGGTCAAAGGTCTCCTTCGACTGGTCGAAGAACCTGAAAAACATCGCTGGATTTTGAGTCGAAGTTTTTCGACTGGTCGAAGATGCAGTCAACATTGTTCCTTCGACTGGTCGAATAGATTCCATGACTAGTCGAAGCCTAACAGATTTTATCCGAAATTTGTAACAAACTCACGACTGATCGAAGAATTTCTTAGACTGGTCGAAGTAACTCTAGGACTAGTCGAAGAACAGATCAAACTTATATAAAATAAACATTCGATTTATGTATCCAAAGTGACTTACTTCTAAGGTCAACCTAAGGTCAGTCAAACCTCAACCATGAAGTAAGGACATTGAAACATTAGGAACTAGTGACCTTGAAGTATGAGCCTTGAAGTCTTGATGTAGTTCAATCTTGAAATCTTGATGTAGCTCAATCTTGAAAGTGTCTTGAGTTCTTTACAAACTGCCTTGTACTCTTCTTGAAGTCTTACAGCTTGAGTCTTGTCTTGTGAGCAGTTCTTGCATTCAAGATTGATCCTTGTACTTATGAGCTTTGCTTGTTGTGAGCTTAGTTTGTTTATAAATGTTGATCCTTGAGAGAGCTTCACTTATGCAAGTTATATATAACAGTGATTTTGGCACCACAAATTTGACAACAGACAGGGATATAAACTATAACACTTACAACTATCGACATGCCGGGTAGATATTGACTGACTACTAACTAGGTGGAAAGTGAAGTCTCTTCCACTTGCATGGTTGCGCGTCCAGTGGGTGACAATTGTATGTAGAGTATACTAGACCCAAGTGATGATGCCAGAGATGTACAGTATTGTTATATGGACTTATTAAGCAGGAGTTGCATCCTCATTCATTCATTCATTCATTCATTATACACTTGGGTTGGTGATGCGCAACTATTTGTTTGTGTACATTTACAATGACCAGGATTTCGGTTGGGGCGCACGACTAACCTGAGATCAGGAGTTTACCACATTGAGTCTGACTATCCAAATTTAGGTATAGACTGGTTTGTATAGAAGTCCCTTGTGGTGGACCTCATAGCCTGCGATACTACGTACTATCTCCCGACTTCACACTCCAGCTTGGTCATTTCATTCGCATCGCATATTGCATTGCATCGCATCCTCAGCACATATCATTTTGTTTACTATGCTTCTGTATTGCCTATCCTGATTAAGGTTGTCGATATTCGTAGACTCGGTATCTAATATTTGGTTTACTATGTTTCCTAATTGCATAGTTGATCTACATTGCTTCCTCAGTATATGATATTGGCTTATTATGTTTTTACATCGCATAGCTTGGATAAGGCTGATGGTATTTATGGATTGCTAGTATTTCCGCTTACTCTGATATTTATATGCTTGGCACGTGCATCACATGCTTTTTATAAGCTTATGCATGATAGACGGGTGTAAGTGGCGTTAGGTCGCAGCAGCGTTGAGCTTGGAGTGTGTAGCTGTCTACTGGAGCTTTGATTTTCAATATATGTATTTTCCTTTTAGCATTGTATTCAAATGTTTATATTACTAGATATGTGATGATGATGTTGTCTTTGTGACTTGGGTAAACTTGTGGTTATGCTTCTTATGGGATAAATGTACGTTGGAAAATCCTCCTTGCAGGATCCCAGGATCGGAATCTAGCGTATAGGTGCTGGGAGCTGAGAATGGGGTACTACGGAGGCTGTCGGCACCGGATTCGGTGATCAGGAATTTTATGAGCCTGGTTTCTGATTTTGGGGCGTGACATACCCGGTGGTGATTTCATCCCACTTGAGAAAGAACATGAGAGTATGCTCATTTTTACTCTCGAAGAAGATGGAGTCATTGGGCATATCATCACAAACCATAATGTGGAGAATGAGCCCCTTTCAACTGAATGTCATGACTCTTTAGAAGTTTTCTTGGCACTCTGTGAGAATTCTAATGACTATATAATTCAAGACATAGTGAATGCCTTGTGAAAAAATACCTTATTAGTTGATACTGACCAAGGCAATCATTTCTCTGAAGCACTTCCTTACACAGATCCTGAGTGTTTACCATTAAAGGAGGACGAGCTAAAAATTGAACCGAAGTCTGTTAGACTACATTACATAATTAGAATTTTTCTAAATTTCACCTACTTGTAGTCTTTGATTCACCATGGTGCACTAACATTGGAAATTTTTCTATCACAGGTCAATTTTATCTACCTTGGACACCTCAGGAGAGTAAAGAAAACTTTTCACTAAGGTTCATAAATTTCTCTGGACATTCATGCTCCAGGGCATCCAAGCCTATTTTAAAAAGGGCTTTTGGATGATCTTGTTGAGAAACTTACTGAGAAATTTGTCGAGATACCGGCCGGAGGAAGAACTTGGCAGCATGATTGAGTAGTTATTCCTTGCTTTCCAGGTTTAGGATTAAGGTTATTGCTTTCATAGGGTTTAGATTAGGATAGTTTGATTTCATGTTGTTTAGTCTTCCTATTAACTCATCTTCACGTTGAGAACTTTGGAAAAGCTTCAATTCTCCTTCTTCAGGTACTACCTTTCCATCACTTCTCCTTTCTTTTTTGTTGCCTCATGTGCATTGCATGCTCATATCTTTTACATTAGGCATAATGTAGATTTTATTTTGGGGGGTGTAGATTAGGTAAACTAATTAGTGTTTTCTTAGTCTTTAAGTAAAAATTTTAAAAAATTTCAATTTCTCAAAATTAAAAATCTATTCAGAAAGTGGTAGTTTGTGTATTTAAGAATGCTTTGAGTATGATGATAAGATGGAGATTGAACTTTGAATTGTTGGAGTTTGATCAACTGAGTAGAATATCGTCTAAGTTCTTGCATTTAATTGATTAAGAGGAGGTTTGAATATCATGTTAATATAAGTCACAATCCACATTCAAATTGCTTTCTATGAATTGTACTAGAATTTCTCATTGTTAGTATGTGTATCATTAATAGATGTTGAGAATTAAGTCTGGAGAATTTTATCCACCTTAAAAAGATAAAATAAACTAATTAAAAAACAACGAGATTGACAAAAAGGTTATGTATGATGAAAAGGACTAAAAAAGAATGATTAATCTGAAAAGAATAAAGATGCACAGTCTGAAAAGAATGAATAAAAAGTGACTGTCGATATAAAATAAAAAACTGAAAAAATAAGGAAAATGAGATAAGTTCGGAATCATCACTTAATCATTCAATTACTCTTGAGGTGATGAGCATGGCTAACATTATGAAAGATAGTATTTTTATGGAAAATAATTTGGAAATCACTGAGCACGTTGGAAAAACTTGATATATGAACTTATGCTTTTAAATGATTGATGAAGAACATACCCTGATTGATTACTCGTGTGATTCAACTCTAGGTTTTCAATTTTTCACTCTCACCTCTTTATATTATACTTATCCATACTTGTTTACACAAAAGATTGTTTTTTGAAAGAGGATTGCAATTCAAGAAGTGAAGATTATGTCACGCATGTTTTTTCTCAAGACTAGAAAAATGTTGATTGGGGGGTGTGTTTAGTGTCAAATATTGTATATTTTTCCTTGTTTATATCTTAGTTTTATGAACATGATAATGCTTAATAGGTATATTTAATACATGTTTGTATTGCGAGGTAATTTTGAGAGCTTGGATTGGAAAAAATGTTAAAAAAATGGATTTGATGTTCAAGAATCACCAAGGCAAGGGATGGATCATAGGAGACCAAGATTAAAGAATTTACATGCCAAAGATCCAATGAAACCAAGTGAGGAATGAAGAGAATCAAATATTTGAAGTGAAGAAAAAGAATCCTGAAAAAAGATATTCTGAAATTCCGAGGCCAGAAAAATATAGTTATGAAAAAGTGCCAGAATAGACTTCATGACATCAAAAGCACTTCATGGCTTCGAAGGTAGTTCGATGCAATCAAGAATTTCAAGATTTTTCAAACCAAAATCGTTGGACAGTTCTGGACAAGTTTCGATGGCATTGAAGGTTCAATTGAAGGTTGTTCATGGCATCGATGGCGTACGTAGATTTTACGCGGAGTGAGTAAATTTGAGGTGGTTTCCAGATTTTTCCAACTTGGTGCGAAAGTTGGAGTTCCACAACTGTAAATAGGACTCCCCAGGATACTCTAAAGCATCTTCTAGGCTTTGGAAAGGGAAATGAGGCCCAAGTGGAGTGCCAACGACATTCTTCTACTTCGATTTTTCATGAGTTTTAGTAGTTCTTTTTGTTTTTATTATATTTTTGAGTTAGCTATGACTAGCTAATATCTTAGCTAGGGCAAAGAGGTGAAGGTTGTAGCATGTTGGGATGTTTATTTTTCTTTGATTCTTGTTTATGTTAAACTTCATTGATTTCTAGTTTGATTTTAAGGAATATTTTCAGTTTTCTATGATTTATTATGACTCAAAGTACAATAGATGTTGTGCTAGCTTTGAATATCTTCTTTTCCGTTCTGAGATTATAGGATTGGTGAATCCTGTTGTTCACCATCATCTCCTGGGCATGGTAGGATGACGGAATCCCTTCCAATCATCACAATACTCCTTCATGTGTGAACTAATTCAATGTAAAGTTCAGATTGTGCTTCAATTAATTTATCTTCTAGCTGGATAGGATAGGACTTCAATTCCAGTTGTGTTTATTGAATCAAGCAAGGTAACATCTTGATAGCTACAAGTGGATCCTTGGTGCTCTAGTTTCCTTTTGATATTTGATAAATCCTTCACAATTACTCTCTTTTATTCAGATTTTAGATTTAGAACTTCTTCTAGTTCTAGTTCTAGTTTAATTTCGAAATACATACAAGTTTAGTCCCTGTGGATTTGACCTCGGCCTCACTAAGTTATTACTACATCGCGACCCAGAACTTGGGATTGTTAACAACAACGAGTTGCCATGGAACAACCTTCGATGACATCGAAGGCCTGCCAATGACAATGATCAAGAGTCAGAAATGTCCAAAACTATCTGGATTTATTCTCTAATTTTCTCGATGGCATCGAGGTCCATTTGATGACTTTAAAACTTAGGTTTCGATAACATCAATTAAGAGTCAAGATTGTCTAATAAGAAATTAGATTTTTCTTTAACTTTCTCGATGGCATCAAAGACATTTCAATGACATCAAAGCTTGAAGTTTGATGACATCGAAGGTAAGTTCGATGACATCGGAAATGGTCTAGATATGTCCAGAAAGAAAACATCATATTTTGACTAGAATGTTCGATGGCATCGAGGAACCTTCGATGACATTTACAGAAGCATTTTTGGCCCTGATTTTTTTACCATTGGAGTTCGAACTTTTTCTAAAGGGCAATCGGCTCTTCGACATTTGGATGGGTTTTTGAAGCAATAGAAGCTTAGGAGAATCCATGTTCATATCCCTCATTTCAAGCCTCTATTCCATTGAGTTCTAAGCCATCTCCCTTAAGATTTCAACTTTAATGAGGATTCTAACCTCAACATTGAGATGTTCTTGAACACTTCCATTTGTCAGAGATTGGACTTAAGTAATCTTGGCATACCATTGTCCAAATCATTTAGAAGACTCATCTAGTTGACTCCCCTAGGAAAAATAACTGCTCACTAGTTGTAGGAGATTTAGCTAACCTCCCATCATGTCCTGCCTTAAACTAGGAAACTGGGCTCACAAAATTTCCTATCGCCGAATCCAGTGCCGACAGCCTTTGTAGTATCCCATTCTTGGCTCTCGGCACTCATACACCAGGTTCCGATCCTGGAATTTTACAAGGAGGATTTCTAAGATGATTTTGCTTCGTAATGAGCATAACCATAAGCATAACCCACGAACAATAACCATGAGAACACCATCACAAAATCCACTATGATAAAAAACTTTGAGTATAATGCGTATGAAAGGGAAATACAAGATAATGAAAATAACAGAAACTCCAGAAGCTCGACTACACACTCCAACTACGATGAGGCTATGGCTGCGTCCTGACGTCACCTGCACGCATCAATTGTGTAAAAGCTTATATAAAGCTTAGAGGGTGGTGTAAGTGTGTGCGCAATATGAGCGTGCTCAGAATATAATGTCAGAGTTATATGGAATCATGCTGATGAGTACATAAATACAATCAGCCATACCAAGGCTATGTGGTACAGAACATGAATGCTATCGACCATATCAAGGCCATGCGATGTGAAATGCAAATCAAGCATGCCAATCCTCATCCATATATCAATGCAGCTCCTCACTAGAGCATCAAATAACAGTATGGTTCTCAGTCTGGATAATCACCGGGGTTTAGTACCCTCCAAATGGCACTACCCCTTTCCCGAGCGCGCATTCCAAATGAGCATAAGAAACCTCACTATCCGCCTAGCCAATAGTCTGCCAATATCTATCCGGCATGTCGATAGAGGACACATTCACGAGTTGGTCAAACTCAGCCTAGCAATGCCCCCTACCCTCGGGCGAGTAAGGTCACACCCTTTTCCAATTGACCACGACACAATGGGAGATGTGGCCTCCTGGTATTCGGCCGTCGTACCATCCATGATGTGCTTGTGGAGGCCACAACCCTCTGGTACCATCGGGTTTAAAGATTTTCACTTAGGGACATCTATGGTGCCCCGATGCTAGAAATAGTATTTCCAGTGTCCGATCCTACCATCCACGATGTGCCTATGGAGGCCACAACCCTGATGTCGCTAGGGCGTGCAGTAATAATTTCATATAAATGCGAAGTGCATGAATCACACTATCAGTCGTGCATCAATCTTGCGTGTACCATGCGCTCATGTAGGGCAACTCTTCCCACTAGGGAGCCCATAAACAATCTGCCCGAAGGCATATGCTATTATCAATCACTCCTCATATCAAGCATACATATGATGAGTATGAGCATGAATCATGGATCTATACTAAACATGTTATATGGTGATGGACTCTGTTCATAACGAAGATAGGCCTAGATGGCCTACATACTACAAGTATGGGCCTATCAATGGGCCTTAGGGAGAGTGACAATGTGGACATTTAACTAACATCATCCTTACAATGTGGACATCAAATCATCGTTGCTCCCAAGGCACGACTTGCCATGAATCATCATTATATAACCATGGTGGAATCACATATTGCAATGGGCCTTACGTACATCCCGTTGATCCTCGACCCATGGGCCTCAAGTACATCAAATGGGCCGCATCATGTGGGCCTCATATATATCAAAGTGGGCCTCAACAACTGGCCACAAATACATCAAGATGGGCCTAATCACATGAGCCTCATAAATTCCCAAAAAATGAGTCGTATTGAAGGATCATTTGGACCATACCCCAAGTAACAGTGAAGATAATAATTTTCACTATTAAAACAATTCACAAGGCCCACTATAAAGTTTATTTTCCAACCAATATGATCATAAGGTCCTAAAGACCTGAATTAAGAGGAAAAAAACAAATTTCCTACTGATCCAAAACTTCTACACTCCCAAAGGATTTTAATGGTAGACGTTCAATCCTCACCGTGTAGTGTGGTCCACTTGATAAATAGATCTGTCTTATTTTTGATCTCAAGCCTTAAAATTATCTGTCAAAATGGTTGGACGGTGTGGATGAACACATGCATCATGGTGGGTCCCATAGGGATGGATGACATATATAAAGTACATACCTCATGGTGGGGTCCACCCTGATGGGAGGTGTGGATTACAATACATACATCAATGGGTCTCATGTGGGGCCCACCGTAATGTTTACCTACCATCCAATCTTTTGATAAGGTCACAGGGACCTGAATGAAGAGTAAAACAAATTTCATATTGATCCAAAACTTCTGGACCACAAAAGGGTTTTAATGGCAGATGTTCAATTCACTGCTATTTCCTGTGACGTGGGCCACCTGAGTTCCTACGTGACTAATTTCTTGGGGGGCCCATTGCTTAAAAAGGGGCCCCATCAAATGCACGGTGTTGATGTCAACGTACATCATGGTGGGGCCCACGGCTGGGACCCCCTGCCTCCAGCGTCCTCAGCGCAGCAGGACACTGCTACCCCGTCCTCTGGACGCCAGCAGCAACAACGTTTGTTGTTGTTTATATATATATATATATATATTTGAAAACATGAATTTCCATGGTTTTCCCTAGGTGGGGTCCGCATCAGGTGAATCCACTCCATCCATTACATTCATGGCTTAAGACTGACCAAACAAGCCCAATATTCAGTATTTTTTGGCTCAAGGTGGGTCCTAGTCGATTTTAATGGTAAAAATCAATATTTTTTATTCTATGGCCCACCAAAAAATCGAATTGGGTTCATTTTTTCAGCTCAACATCTAAAATGAGCTGGGGAATGGAATGGACGGCGTGGATTAGACCCATACTTCAAGGTGGGGCCTGCATAAGCGGCCCACCCAAAAACCTTAAATATAAACATATATATATTTTTTGTGTTGCTGGAAGTACACTCAACTGTCTATTCACACTTTAAAGAACGTCCAACGTCCCTGGATGCTGGACAGTTGGATACAACACAGGCATCATGGTGGGTCCCACATGGACATGGCCCACCATGCATGTATATATATATTAATATAATATTAACATAATATAAATATAATATGTTATATATCATTCAGTCCAGTGTGTGGGACTTCCCACTGTCCCTAGAGTGGATGGTATGGATCTCCCTGAAATGTGTTGGGCCACACCATCTAATGGATAGAGTAGATTGGGAAATTTTTGAGAAATGAGGAAGAGAGAGAAGTGATGGGATGATAAGGGATGGGTGATGGGTAATGTGTGGAGTGATGGATGAAGTGATGTAAGGGTTGACTTTAGGGTAGCTTGTACAAGAGAGAGGTAGGGGTAGGGTATGGGTTGCTTGTACTTGACTTGATATGTGATGTGTACTTAATTGATGGGATAGATTGATTGATGGGATAGGTCATAGAGATTCTCTTAGAATTCGCACGCGCGGCATTTTCCTCAAAATGAACGTGGGCCCGTAACTTCTATTCTGGGTATTTAATCGGTGCGTGAGTCACAGCGTTGGAACCGCGGCGATGGCGCGGTCGCTAAAGTACAAGTTTCGAGTCAAGTCAACTCTAATATGCGGACTTGGCTTGGGATAGTGCGCAAACATCGGATACAGGTTGAGGGTTGCCGGAATTCGACCGAAAGGACCACAGAAGCCTACGGAATGGTACGGTCTAGGATACAACCCTTACATATCATCTTGGTCACCTCGGAGGAGTATCATATACAAAGTGGTTGATTGTAGAGCTGAAGTGTAACACCCTTAACTTCTCAATACCCTACTATTGAAAGTTCTCGAGTGTTACCATGAAATTTAACTTAGTATGTACACATGTATGATAACAATCTAGCTATCCTGACCTTACATGTAACACCTCGAACTTTTAATGCCTAATCACCACCGTAATTGCCTAACAAGTGCGAACACACAACCTGGACACTTTTCCCATTGTTACAAAATCTGGCCTCTGCTACTTACCCTTATCCATAAACTAACCTACTCGGTTGGCTAAGGATAAGAGTAACTGTCAAGATTGTTATACAATAAGAAACAAACTGGTACGAGCATTGGCGGCCTAATTCAGAGAAATCTAACCATCAAAGTAGAGAAACCTAAGACTTAACCCCTAATATTGTAAAGCATGGCCCACCTAAGCAGTGGATCAGATTTACCTTAGAACCCTAAGGTCCTACTACATCAACGAACCAAATGGATGGGGTAGATTAACCAAGAACGTCACAGTAGGTACAATGCAAGGGTGCACGTGCACGAATGGTGGTCAGCTACGGAGTACTAAGAACTAAAGTCGGTCAAACACCGTTTGACTCGGCTAATCTCAAAGAGAGATTTCTCTTCTTCCCTTCCTGCCTTCGATGTTTTGAATGAGAAGCCTTCGTTTGGATCTAATATGGGCCTCCATCAGGGAGAGATGGGAAATCCGAATCGACCATCGACCACCACTTCAGATTCCAACCAAGGTGGGCCATCCACACGAAGAGATCAAACACGCACGCCATTTCCAGCAGCCCCATAAAGCCGTGCGATCGGGTTTGCCAAGATAAGGAGCCTTCGATTTTCGAGCATAGCAATTCCATTCGTCCTTCAAAGAAGAGGTTTTAGATACATCCTAGATAAGGAAAGAAATGGAGGAGAAAATGACACCGTGCCTTTCCGCCTGTTTTCATGCCACATCGCAAAGAGCGGAGGGATCTCTTTCGTAGAAGATCCAACGATCTCGCATCGACCATCAATCTGATGGGCCAGAACACATCGAATGACGATCTAAAATCATCTGGAAGCTTAGTTTTAGGAGGAGGTGGGCTGGACTTGGATCTGCCATTAGAGTATAGTCCATCTACCTTGAATAGTTGCTGTACAACCATGACTGTTTTGCTCCCAAAATAGGGATCAAAATCGTGCATCTTTGGGGCATTCAAGCTGGAGACCTTCCCTAACATGTTGAAGGAAATGGATCCATAGATCTAAGCCGTGAATCCAGAACCACTCCATGCCAAATGGGGAGATTCCAGAAGGCCTCCGCACATAACTTATGTAATCTGTTTGCACACAGTTTCATCCAGCGTACAAGTTATGCAGGAAAGATATTAGAGACCTGAGTCTTTATAAGACTTCTCTTCAACAGCGTAGTATGCTCACAGCCAAAACTGAGAGTGAGAGAGAGAGATGAGCTGGATGTAACATGTTGATGCTAGAAATCAGTCTCATCGGTGTGGACCATGTAACATGTTTGACTAGATGAGCTGGATTCACTAACAATATAGCAGTTTTCAGAAGTTCTGTGACCAGTTAATATTACTGAACCCTTATTATTTAGAATTTCACAACCTTGGTTAGAAAATCTTACACTATGATTGTTATCACATATTTGAGATATGCTTAACAGGTTATGTTTTAGTCCCTCAACATATAAAACATTCTTAAATAAGGGAAGGTTATAGAGTTGAACCGTACCTTGGCCAATAATCCTGCAGTTGCTACTATCACCAAATGTGACTGACCCATCAGTCGTATCACTAAGATCGGTGAATAACGCCTTGTCGCCTATCATATGCCTAGAGCACCCACTATCAAGGTACCACTTTGAATGGCTTATAACTTTGAAAGCAGTGTGGGCAACAAGCAAGTAACCTTAGGAACCCATTTCATAACTGTTTTGGATTTAGGAGTATAGTTGGTCTTCTCGTATTTGTAATTGATGTATGAGTGACCCACTGAGTTAGATTTTAAGAGTTCTTTTAGCAAATCAACTATTTTTTTAGCAAAGGGTTTTGGTTTTGAGTTTTATAGTTAAAATAATTGCTTTTAGGTTTTTGAAAAGTTTTAGCATTTTTAAAAAGACTTTAATTAATACTTTTCCCTTTTGAGTTAGAGGTTTCTCCTTTCACAAACTTAGGAGGAGTATTCTTTTGGTTAGAAGGTATATTCTTATCATAGCCCAACCTGGATCTGTCGCCACATTTTCTAGATCTGGATAGAAGTTTTTCAAACTTTGGATCTCCTTGGGCATACCTCCATGTATCCTTTAAACTCAAAAGTGAAGAGTTTTCGAGCTTAAGTTTATCATTTTCAAATTTAAGTTTTTCAATCAAGGAGGTTTTGAATTCTAAATCACATTAGTCTTTTCAAAACAATCTAAAATATGGGAATTTTCTAAAACAAGAGACTCAAAATTTTCTTTAAGCTTTGAAAGTTTTTCTTTTTGTAGTTTAAGTTTGACAACGATTTTACAACTTTCCTTGTATAAGGCATTGTAGGCATCTTGAAAATCATCTTCATTTTCATAGTCACTATTCAGATTTTCTTCACTTGTTGAATCATTGTTATCTAAAAAAGTGAATTTGGCTAGAGTCGTAAGGGCTTTAATTTCATCGCCAGACTCGTTTTCAGAATCTTTTGATTCAGAAGTAGCTTCAGAATCAGAGGATTCATCCCAAGTAGCCAACATGCTCTTCTTTTTGAGTTTGTCCCTTTTAGGACATTTGTTTGCCAAATGCCCATATTCTTGGCAGTTGTAACATTGACTATCTTTTAAAGATTTCTAGGTTTTAGTTTTAGATCTTTTCTTATCATTTGATTTTTGAAGATCAACCCTCTTTTTACTTTTGAAGATCTTGTAAAACTTTTTTGCTAAAAGCACCATATCGTCTTTAGAATTTTCTAAATCAGAATTTTCTTGAGAAATATATTTAGAAGATTTGAGAGCGATAGATTTACCTTTAGGAGCTTTAAAGTTTAACTCATAGGTTTGTAAAGACCCAACTAGTTCTTCTACCCTCATATTGTCCATATCACGAAGTTCCTGGATCGCGGTTACCTTAGAGTTGAACTGTTTACGAAGTGAGCGTAGTATCTTTCCACACACTTTACTTTCTAGGATTTTATCTCCAAGACCCCACATAGAGTTTACAATGTCATTCAATCTTGTATAAAAGTCCATAAACATTTCATTTTCTTCCATATGAATTTCCTCAAATTTGGTTGTGAGGAGTTGGACTTTAGATTTCTTGACAATTGATGTACCCTCGTGTGTCATTTTTAAAATATCCCAAGCTTGCTTTGCAGTATCACAGGATATAATTCTTTTGAACTCATCCGGTGATAGTGTACAAGTGATTGCATTAGTGCTTTTGCATTGGCCCTACTCTCACTTTTCTGAAGAGTGGTCCATGAGAAATACGGTGTTACTCTCATCGAATTTGAACCATCGATACCAGTCACTTCAGTGGTAGGTGGGATCCATTCAATCACTGTGGCTTGCTACACACTCTCATCCATTGATTTGAGGAAAATCCTCATCCTAGCTTTCCAATAGGAATAGTTAGATCCATCAAATGGTGGAGGCCTAGTGACTGAAAGGTTATCAAAGTTTGACATTTTATATATAACGTAGAACGTTAGCTTAGGAAATGAATTCAAGAATAAAGAATTAAAAACGAGCTATTAGTCTTTGATACCACTTGAAAAGGCCAAGCTATATGTCCTAAAGGGGGGGGGGGGGGGGAGGGGGGTGAATAGGACTATGCCAAATTTAAGCTTTAACAGTGGAATAAAAGAATATGATAGCAAATTAAAAGAAATCAATTCACAATGCTGAAAATGAAGAGCAACCTCAATAATCAAGAATCAAGAATTGAGAGGTTGATACAAATGTTGTTCTAAGGACAACCTTACACCATAAAAACCAAGGGTTTATGGCAGGACAACCTTATTTCTAGAATGTTCTTTGTATCAAGAACTCAAGCAGAAAAGGAATGAATAAATAACAATGAATTGAAATAAATTGCAGGAATTTAAATCTAAATTATTACAACATTCCCCACTGTACTTGAAATGTAAATATTACAACATTCACATCTATACAAACATTCCACAATTCTGAATGATAAAAGATAGGAAAAATTAAACGAACATTCAAACCACAAGACACAAGAAATTATAGTGGTTCGCCTATGTGTACACCAACTGTTAAACAACAGCCATAAGCTACTCCACTCATAATATCCTCACACAGGGGATATCAATGTTCACTATCAAAATAGGTTTCACAGGTTCACCTAAAACCTTCACAATTGTGTCTTTTTAATTTGGGCTTACACAATCCAAAAACCCCACTTTCTGAGTTTTCTGGCTCTCCTCAGATAACCAACACAATGAGATTTTTCTGGCTTAACCTCAAACAAAACTAAAATAATAGAATTTACAATAAATGTAAAATACCTGGATTTCTCCTTTGTAGCATCCCAGAAGAACCAATCGGAGTAGAAGTTCAAATGTAGAAGTTCAATGTCCAATACTCACTTTGAAATGGTTTTAGGTTCTAATTGATTTTAAATCAAACCAGTTGGGCTAGCTATATTTGATTTTGATTCCAAGAAGAAGGAATACAACAATTCCTCTTTTCAATTTAGATTGGAATATAAAAACAAAATCAAATTAAATAGGCTAACAAAAGAGAATTTTAAATATGCACAATGTAGCTTAAAATAAACACAAACTTATCTCAGAGTGATGCCTTGATTTTCCTTGAATTGAATTATCAAACTTTGAAATTCGTCGTCTATTTATAGATGTAAAAATCACATCTACGACTGGTCTTGGGAACCCTTCGACTGGTCGTAGATGAAACAAAATTTTGAATTTTTAAACGAGATTGAATCGGACAGTTACACGATCGGTCGTAGGGTGTCTACGACTGGTCGTAGGACTCAAACATTGGTTGCTGTAGTCTGAGTCGAAGAACTAGGACTGGTCGAATGACTAGTCGACACTGTTCACACGACTGGTCGAACAGAGTCTAGGACTGGTCGTAGATGAACAGAAAATTCTGAACAATTGCAACAAACTTAGGACTGGTCCTATATTTTTTAAGACTGGTCAAGCCAGTGTTAGGACTAGTCGAACAAGGTCCAGGACTAGTCTTAGAACAAGCCAAATACTTATAAAGTGATTCAATTTGAATTATGTATTCAAAATGACCTACCTTAAGGTCAATCTATGGTCTTTCATACCTAGAACATGAAGTATGAACATTGGAATACCATTTCTTCAGATGATAGATGAGCTTGGAAGATTGTGAAGCTGAGATCTCTATTCTTGATGTAACATTGAGCTTGAGATCTTCTAGGGCTTATATTACACTTAATCTTGAGTTGTACTTCCTGTAGCTTGAATTTCACTTGACTTGGGTCTTAAACAAGATCACTTCTTTGTAGCTTGTACTTGCATTTCTTGAAATGGATTGAAGTAGTTCTTTGTTCTTGAATTGAAACAAAGTGTTTAGAGCAGTGATGCAATGTCTTGATCATATATACCAATGAGCTACATAAGACATAGATTGATATTTGGCACCACAAAATTTGACAACCAAAGGAGCATAAAACCATAGCACTTACAATCTCCCCCTTTATCGAATTTGTGACAAAACACACTCTAATAAAAATAAGAGAAGCACAACATGCTTAATAAAGAATCATGCACCAGTTTGGTTAAAGAATCATGCACCAGTTGTATAAGAGAACCAGTTACATCCTGGTTAAAGAATCATGCACCAGTTGTCATTAACTAGCATAAATTCTTCCTTACTTATTTACTCCCCTTGAGTAGCACACATATAAAAAATTTAATGCTACTACCCTTCAATACATATTCTATTCCAATCAATACTTGAAATCTTCTCTCGCTTTTTGTCACAATATGACAAAGGAAGAAATCAAAATGATAATTAGCAGGAGAGTAAGAAATGTATGAACTAGTCAAGATATAAGCAAGTGAAAAAGTCCACACAACATAAGCTAGTTCAAACAAAAACTTAAGGTTCATACAACACCAAAAGTAAAAAAGTAATAAAGTTAATACAGACCAATATAATGACTTAATCAGATCCTGAAGAAGGAGCAGGAATAGAAGGAACAAGTTGATGAAGGCCCTTGTTTATATGCCTGAGATACTTGCGCATATATTTAAACCTTAAATCGTGTGCAACATTCATATTTTCTACCTTCTCTTCCAGAGCACGTATGCATGCGTCAAACTCAGATGGCGCATAATCAGGATCATTTCCAGAGTCAGATTCTATCTCATCAAAAATGTCATCCATGCTAATGTCATCAGGAGGAAGATCACCAGCATCTTCTTCATTCCCAACTTTAGCTCCACTTCCACCAACATCCACTTGGCCAGGAGCCAATCCCAATTTCATCTTGTTTATATTAGAATTGTTGAAAATGAGATAATGGATAGGAGCCTCTCCAACAGGCATAGCCACTAACATATGATTAGCTAAAGTAGTCATAAGATAGGCAAATGAAATATCACTATGACCTGGATGGAGACGAAACTGAATAATGGAATGACATATCAAGGAAGGCAGACAAACTTTAGTACCAGAAATGACAGATGCAAGACCCGAGCCATAAAGGACGTTAGCTCTATTTTATTACCAAAACGCGGTTACAAATTTGAGATAATATTCTATAGAGCATCCTGTATTTGGGTAACAAATACCTTGCGGGGAGTGCATTCCCTTTATGAGTCGATTGCACATTCAAATTACAAAGTTCTCTCGTTAGTATACGTTTCTCTGATTCAAAGGGTTTTTCAGTTAAAGTATGAATATGAATACCCTCATCATTAACAGGAATATCTATTAGACCAGATATCAAATGATGATCTACATCAAATGGCCCTTCTCTAGCATCAATCTTAAAAGATAAATTCTCAAAAGAAAAGTCAGAAAGACATGCAAACATGGCCTGTGTAATAGACTGGCAGGCCCACCCCAATGTAAGATGTTATCCCATCCTACAGCTTGGAGTAGAGGTAGGATACGAAAATGAGCAATATGATTAAGATCAATAGGACGTTCAACAATGACATTGCGCATACGTATATCCTTCATATATGAGGGATCATCTTAAGGAGACCGAAGATGGCGCTGATTTAAATTCGACCTAGAAGAGAAAACACCACGTGTTGTTTTCTTTTTCCCTCTAGAGTCCATTTACAACAAGAAAGTCAAGGAAATAAGAAGATGCAATGGATGTAGAGTGGGGTTTTGTTAGATCAGATTTTTCACAAGAAAATCCTAAAATTACAATGATAGATCAAATAGATTACTCCAAGAGTGAAAATGAAGTGGTATAGACTAGAATCTACAAGAAAAACACAAATGATGCACTAACCTTGAAGATCTAGGTCGGTGGCTTCGACTGATTGGGCGTCGGCTCGTTGGAGAGGGAATAAGAAATGAGGAAGATGAGATATTTTTTCAAATTTTAGAAGACGCAATGTGCTCCACGACCGGTCTTGAGCTGTTCTCGACCAGTCGCATGACAATTATCAACAGTGGTTAAGCTACACGGGGTGCTTAAGCACTCTATGTCGATTAAGTCAACGTGTGCTCGTACCAATCAAACTTTCCAAACAAACCGATTGGCCTATTATGTTTTTACCATGTATGGACATCACTGCTTGAATCTAAGGTACCACTTACCAATGTAACACGATCCGCTAAGACTCATGAGCCGGGCATGGTGGTATGGGACATTGTGGTTGAGCTGTCAACCTACGATAAAGTGATAAGCCTCCCCATAGTGACCAATGAGCAACCCAGACTCGTGAGTTGGGCATGGTGGTATAGGACACCGTGTTTGAGCTGTTGGCCTACGCTGAGGTGACGAGCCTCCCCATAATGACTGCGAGTATAAACTTTGAACTTGCTTATTAACTATTTTTCATTAGGGGTGATGCCTTACAACTTGCCTATCATATGTGGTTAACTAGGATTGACAACCTTAGATGGATCCTTCTTTTGGGTTAATGATATAAAGGGAGGTACCGTAGCTTCCCGAACCTGCTATAAGAATAAGCTTAACTAAGTACTTGGCTAACACAACCATGCATCGCATTGCATTAGTTAGGATGTGCTTTTGGCAAGGAAGGTGCACTTTAGGGAGTGTTTTCATATGTGAATTTGGTTGTCAGAGTTGCTTGAGAGGGAGCTTTGTGCGAGGGCATACATCATTACTTGCACTTCATTCCTGCATTAACAAGACTAGTTAGGAAGTGATTGTTGTATTGCCTTATCATTACTGCTTGATTAAATTTATAACTTATTAACCATTGCCTTATAGTACCATTGAGTTGATCACTCACTCCCACCTTGGGATGATGTTTAAAATACCAACCAAACTTTGGTTTAGATGCAGGTGATGGGGAAGCCTTTGCAGTGTAGTTGGACTTCATAGATGAGGAGGAAGATTCTCCTACGTTCATCTCTCAGGCGGGTCTATATAGACCTCGTGCTAACTTGACGGGATTACAGAGACATATGAATTAGTTGGATACTTTACATTTTGATATTTTGTAAATTTTGAAACAATACACGTATATATTCAGCCCGGTAACACACTCATACTCTAGAGGTTGTGAAACACTTACATACTTAAATATATATATATATATATGTTTTAGTCTTTCGCATGCTTAATTTAATTATATCTGGAGTATGATATGTTGTTTTGGTATAATCCTACTCATGTTTAACTCATTAATATGGTCAAAACCTGAACATCATTATCCATTTTGTATAAGTGATGTAATGGATCTCGGGAGTAGAGCTTTGCTCGACCCTTGAAATTTAGGGCGTTACAAGTTAGTATCAAAGCATGATTTGGATTAAACTGGACCTGGGTTATAGGTAAGACGACGCACTCTGATGCACACTGACTTAGAAAGGGAGTGATGGAATCTAGAAACCACATTAGGATCCTAAAGTTTCACCGACGGGCGAGATTGACTACTATAGTGTAGCCCGTATGTGTCCTAGATCATGTAAATTAGTCTCAGTCTTCATTAGGCCATCAATCGACAGATTTGAGCCATTGGTCGACAAATATAAAACTTGAAACAGGCCAAAAGGCGTGAATACGTGCACGTGCACATAGGAAAACATACTGTGCGGGCCTAAAAACCTGAATCACAAAATTCAGTGGGGCTCAGGGGATCCCACACACCCATACGGCACCCCGGGAAGGGGTGGCCGCTACCCCAGGGCGGAGCCACCGCGGGACACCCCAGAGAGACGCGACGGCACTGCCAGGGCGGCGGTGCACTGCCTGCCTCCACAGCGGGGCTCGGCGGCACTGTGGCAGCAGGGCGTGACAGCACTGCGGCAGCGGCGGCGCAGTGCCGATCGGTCGTCCATGTGGGGCCACTCCCATGTGTGAGACCTCTCGCTTAACCCATTTTTTCCCGTTTTACTCATTTCACCCCATTGCACCCTATTCCTACCCCAAAAACACCCCCAAACCCATTAATTACTCTTTTTCTCTCTCAAATCTCCTTCTCTATACATTCAAATCTTCCATTTCTTCTATATCCTACACCCATTCACCACCATTTCCCTAAAACTATCTCTTACAACTCTCCATCTTACTTATTTCCACTCATTTAAGCACGAAAACCCTCTTTTTGTGTCTCATAACTTCAAATCTTCAAATCCACTTCATTCTCAAGCTTTTCCACGTCAATGGCTCTCTTTGAGCTAGTCACCACCATTTTCTCCATCTCAACGCTCCTCTCCCTTATGAGAAGGAAGAGAGCAGCCCTAGATGAAGCCGGGCCTAGCCGTCCAAGCTATTCTAGGAAGAAGGCGAGTGCCGAGACTAGTGCCAGCGCCGAGCGAAGTTCGAAATGGGATCTCGATCCTTGAGTCCCGATAGAAAGGTCGCTACCAGCGGGTGCTGAACATGGTAAGTTCCGTGGCCACAGAGCTGTGTTTGAAGCTCATATTGACGAGAAATTATTTGGATTATATCTCATGATTGATCTCCTCCTGGAGAATGGGTGGGGTCCCATATTTGAAGGAAAAGCTCACGTAAGTGAAGGCACCGTATGAGCCTTCTATGCTCACATACGAGACCCAACCCTAGTGCCTCTTCAATTTATCATACCGTTGGGAAGATCTCATGCCAAGGTCATTGTGGATGTCATGGTACGTATCATAGGAATAGAACGTGGAATTGTACATGCAAGTGAGACAAATCCCACTAATGAGCAGGGAGAAATCGCTGCACTCGTATCCATTGTGGTCAACTTGAGTGGTGGAGGAGAGGAAATAGCCTCGCATCGACTCGGATGACGGCAGATTTTTGCCTACGCCATCATATATGCACGTACAATGTGTATCCAAGGTGGAGTAACCACATAGAATGTACTTGATTCATGGTGGATTTCTTATACAGAGCTGGACAGGGAGAGAAGCTGTGCCTGCCTACTTTCACCTTGACTTAGATAATCAACACTGCATGATCTACTAGGGAAGATGCCTCACTCCCTTTCGGCCGATTCATCTATAAAATCACCCGAAATTTTGGCTTCAGACTCAATATGGATAACCTCGCCCCAATCCATTTCATCAGTGAAACTGCACTCAACAATATGGGCATAGGCCCGAGGCAACGCCAAGTAAGACTTGATGAGTATGGGGCTGAGATAGAAGAAGAGACTGAAGAAGAGGAAGGAAATGAAGAAGAGGAAGGTAGTGAGGAAGAGGAGCAGGAAGAAGAGGAGCAGGCCCAAGACTCAGATGGGGGACCTCCTAGTGCTACACATGAGGACAGCCATGATCGGGCCGCCTTAGAAGCCTGCATGGCTAAGATTGAAGAGAACCAGTGTCACGCCTTGAAATCCAGGGGTCGAGCATAACTCAGCTCCCGAGTTTCAAAACATCACTTATGCAACATATTTAATGATGGATGTATGTTGTCTGTATGAGTACATAAAACATGGAATAAATTAAGCCAAACTGCAAACATAATTCAGGGATAAGTGAGAAACGCAAGCGGAAGACTTATAGAAACATATGTGTACATGTGCAAGTCCCTGAAATACGTATACATACCAGGTCAAACTTACAAGTGTTACTATCAAAAAATATAAGCATCAAATGACATCATTTATTACAATAACCCAGAATTCCCCGCACATCAGGACATGGCTCATAAGAACCCGCTTGAGAACTGCATAAAAGAAAATGCAGCCTCATCATCCTCGAACTCCTGCTCTGCCTCAGGGGTCGCATCAAGATCTGCATCTAAGACAGAGTTTGGTTGGTGTTTAAACACCGTCCCAGAACGTGGGAGTGAGTGATCAACTCAGTGGAACAATAATGCAAATGTTAACATGTTATCAATTCAATCAAGCAGTAATGATAAAGGAGAACAATCAAACATGTCCTAATTACTCTTATTAGTGCAAGGATGTATGCATAGATGATGCATGCCCTCGCCTTCCTCCCTCAGCGTCTTCATCTTACGTTACGCATGACATCCTTCCGCAGTGCCAAAGACTTCCATGCACATGCAAATGCGGTGCATGAACATGATTACCAGATTGTTATTAGTCCTTTTCATACAGCAGGATTGGAAAGCTAAGGTACCTTCCTCATATCAAATTCTACATAGTGATCCATTCTAGGGTTGTCAGTCTTAGGCCATCTCATACGATCATATGGTTTTAGGTCGTTGCAAAGGGCTCGTCACCAATCAATGCACACCTATCATACCTTCATTACTACTCTAAGGCTCATCGCCTTACTGTAATGTCAAGGTATGCTCGAGGTCACTACAAAGGGTTCGTCACCAATCAATGTAGGCCGACAACACGAATATAGTGTCCTATACTACCATAATCGGCTCACGAGTCTAGTGTGCTCATTGGTCACTATGGGGAGGCTTGTCACCCCAGCGTAGGCTGACAGCTAGACCACGGTGTCCCATACCACCATGTCCGGCTCATGAGTCTTAGCGGATCAAGGTACAACAGTTAACAGGATTTCATCGGTAAGTTTGGTACCCTAGATTCAAGCAATAACGTCCATACATGGTTAACATACATCGGACAATCGGGTTACTTAACGAACTCGACTAGCACGAGCGCACGTCGGGTTGAACGACATAGAGTGCGCAAACACTCCGTGTGGCCAAACCACTGCCGACAACTCTAATATGACTCGGGTTCGTCAAATCACGTCCTTCATGGCGAAAGCAACCTCAACCACAAACTCAAGGCCGATTATCGATTTCCTGGACTATTTCATAGTCCCAAACACATTTCACTATAACAGATATTCATATCAACACTTAAAACAGTAATGGAACCACAATTTAAATCATACAGTATGTGAGCATTTAAAGCATATCAACTTAACATGGATTTCAACATAAGTAATACTTGAAGTTAAACAATAAAGAATGTGACTTGCTTGTAGGAAATCATACACACTAATAGGAGTGTTGAGAATCGCTTCTCAATGCCCGCAATTAGGATAATATATTATACTTCAGACCATTCAGACATTTCTACAAACACTTAGACTACATAGGTCAACATACATGATGTATGTTGGAATACAAACATTTGGACAATTCCTTTTGCCAAGGAGTTCACACACATACAACTAACACAAGTACACGACAGTTAATCATGGCAAACACATGTTTGTATTTTATACATATACGATACTTCCTACATATACATAGAATACACAAATCGCAATATAACACATACATATCAGGAACGCAAAATAAACATAGCATTTGGCATGTGAAATTGCACCCACGACAAGAATAAACCATTAACTAACATTGAAAGCCTTGAAAATCATAACCTATACGAATATAGTTCGCACCTTAAACCAGAAAAAGCACACTGAACTGATTCAGACGATATGTCTTCGTCAACGGCGACTAGATAACCTAAGGCAAGAATAGAAATGAGCTACAACAACACATAAACTATTCTAAGCTCTAAACAGATTAGGGAGGTTAACTTACCCAAGAAGGAACTTAGAATCGCCAGAATAACGATTCAAAAGTGATGGTTTAAGGATGTAGAGTAACAGGAAAGAATCTCAAATGATTCACCAACTTCTCTCTCACTTACTCTCTCTTTTCCTCTCTCTTTCTTAGCTAGGGTTTAGGAAATTCGCATGGCATAGAGAGTGAGGGTTTTAAGGTCTATATATAGGCCTAACATTGATGAAAATAGCCCCAGGGCCAAGGTATACTTAGGCTATAACCAAATCAGGTCTCTCTCGATCCAACGGAACACTTTCGGTGGTCCTTTTTCCACGTGTGCTTGGACTTAAGCTCACTGACCATGGATCTAGGTCAGGCTGAGTTTTCGTACCAATCGGATTTACAGATCAGCCGTGGCGGACCACACTCAATTCAACGGTCACCGAAACTCGATCAGGTCGACAAGCGCCATGACATGCCTGGGCCATCCTCCCTGATCCGAGGGTGAAATTGGGTCAGAATCCAATGGTCAGATTGCTTAAAATCGTCTTGCGAGCGATACGACTCAGATTTCATAAAATCATATTTAATTTCTCACCGTTCTCACACTCTTCACTACGGACTCAATCAAATCGACCCAGGACATCATCTGGACTTGATTTTTGAGGTGAATGTCAAGTCCAACATGGTGACCTTAAATGTCTAAGATCATCGCTATCGGACTTTCGACGCGCGGTCCAGGTCCAATCCAAAGCTTCTAAAAATTCCCAAGAGCAACTAGATTTAGCGTTGAATCCCAAATTTCAGAGTAACATAGCGCTAACGATTCTATAGGTTTTGAGTCCTGCAGATCAAATTTAAAGTGATTGATGCTAATTTCACAAGCAATCGAGTTTAACGCTAATTACCTACAATTAACTTCTAAGGAAAATAGAGGTGGTACTCAGGTCTTAGCCCGAATTTTTTCGGGTCATTACAATCTACCCCCCTTAAAGAAAAATTTCGTCCTCGAAATTCGTACCTTCTCATATTCCTCAAGGATCTGAGGGTAGCTTTTTCTGACCTTAGCTTCAGTCTCCCAAGTAGCCTCTTCTTCACTATGATGCGTCCATAGTACTTTCACAAGAGGGATGACCTTGCTACGCAATACCTGCTCCTTCCTGTCTAGGATATGCTTCAATCGCAGTACATATGTGGCATCCTCGCTCAACTGCACCTGCTCCCAACTGATAATATGTGAAGGATCAGGAACGTACTTCTTTAGTATAGAAACATGAAATATGTTATGCACCCCCGCAAGTGGTGTGGGCAAAGCAAGGCGGTATGCTACCGTTCCCACCCAATCCAGAATTTGAAATGGACTAATAAATCTCGGCGTGAGCTTACCCTTCTTACCGAACTACAGAACTCCCTTCATAGGGGAAACCTTAAGAAATACATGGTCTCCAATCTCAAACTCAAGCGGTCGCCGCCTCGTATCAGCATAACTCTTCTGCTTGCTCTGGGCTGTCAGAAGTCGACGTCGAATAATGTCAACTTTATCTGAAGTCGCCTGCACCAACTCCGGGCCAATCAAACTACGATCGCCAACTTCTGCCCAGCAATGCGGTGCTCTGCACAGGTGACCATACAATGCCTCATAGGGAGCCATGCCGATACTCGCCTGAAAACTGTTATTATACGCGAACTCTGCATAAGGGAGACAATCATCCCAACTGTCCTTGAAGTCCAAAACACAAGCTCACAACATGTCTTCCAGAATCTGATTCACACATTCCGTCTGCCCATCTATCTGCAGATGAAACGCGGTGTTGAACTTTAATTTCACACCCATCACTTCCTGGATACGAGTCCAGAAGATAGATGTGAAACGCGTGTCTCTGTCAGACACAATCTCCAAGGGAACTCCATGCAGATGTATAATCTCCTTGATGTACAATCTAGCCAACTCGTCTGTAGAGTTTGTGACTCTGATCGGTAAGAAATGAGCCGACTTTGTCAATCGGTCGACGATCACCTAAATAGAGTCATGTCCCTTCCTCGTTCTCGGCAACCCCGAAATAAAATCCATAGAGATGAAGTCCCACTTCCATTTTGCTATGGGCATGGGCTGAAGCAGCCCAGGAGGTCGGCAATGCTCTGCCTTGACCTGTTGGCATGTGAGACAATGAGATACAAACTCAGCAATGTGAACCTTCATGTTGTCCCACCAATAAGATCTTCTCATATCTTGATACATCTTCGTGCTACCTGAATGCATCGTAAGCTTAGAATTATGGGCTGACTCGAGAACCTCCCGTCTCAAGTCAGGAATGTCTGGAAAACGTAATTGGCCACGAAATCGTAGGTCCCCATCTGAACCAACACTCCACTCGGTGTTCTCATCTGTACCAACCCGCTCCCTCATCTTCGCCAAAAGCTCATCATCTGCCTAAGCTGCAACGATTCTCTCGTCAATGAGGGGCTGTACACGAATGTGTGCGATAAACTCATACTACTCTTCCACCGTAAGTTTCTGCTTAAGGTCTCACACAAACTCCAACATATCCCACTCTGCTATCATTAGCGGAGCCGCAAACTCTATAGTCTTCTTGCGACTCAACGGGTCTGCCACAAGGTTCGCCTTGCCCGGATGGTAAGAAACATCGAACTTAAAGTCTTTCAATGTTTTCATCCATCGGCGTTGCCTCATATTCAAGTCACGCTGCGTGAAAATATACTTAAGGCTCTTGTGGTCGTAAAAGAGCTTGAACTCCTCTCCGTAGAGGTAATGTCTCCAGAGCTTTAATGCAAAAATGACAGCTGCTAACTCCAGGTCGTGTGTAGGGTAATTTTCTTCATGTTTCCTCAACTGTCTCGAAGCATAAGCAATCACCCCGTCCTTCTGCATAAGGACACAACCTAGGCCAACGCGAGAGGTGTCAGTATATATCGTATACTTAACCCCTTGCTCTGGCAATACTAGCACAGGGGCGGACGTCAGCTTGTCCTTCAGCTCTTAAAAAGCTATCTCCGCCCTCTCATCCAAGCAAACTTCAAATCTTTCCGTGTCAACCGAGACAACAGTCTGACTATCTTTGAGAAGTCTCGTATGAAGTGTCGATAATAGCCTGCTAGACCCAGAAAGCTTCTCACCTCAATAACTGAACCAGGCTGCTTCCAGTCCTGAACTGTAGCTACCTTAGTAAGATCGACAGCTATCCCTTCCTTGGACACCACATGTCCCAGAAACTTGACTTCCTCTTTCTAGAAATCTTATTTCTTGAACTGCACAAAAAGCTGATTCTTCCTGAGAGTATCCAAGACCGTTCTTAAGTGCTCCTCATGCTCTTCCCGACTCGCAGAATATATCAAAATGTCATCGACAAAGACAATGACGAATCAGAATAAGAATGGTCGAAACACCCTGTTCATCAAATCTATGAACATGGCCGGTGCGTTCGTAAGACCGAATGACATCACAAGGAACTCATAATGGCCAAAGCTAGTTTTGAAGGCGGTCTTCTGCACGTCCTCATTCTTGACGTATAACTAATGATACCTTGATTGCAGATCAACCTTCGAGAAGTACCGTGCCCCCTTTAACTAATCAAATAAATCATCAATCTTAGGCAAAGGGTACTTATTCTTCACAGTTACCTGATTCAACCTGCGATAATCAATACATAATCGCAAGGAACCATCTTTCTTCTTAACAAACAAGACAGGTGCTCCCCAAGGAGACACACTAGGCCGAATAAAGCCCAAATTCAACAAGCCATCTATCTGCTTCCTCAATTCCTCCATTTCACTCGGAGGCATACGATAGGTGGGCAAAGAAATGGGTGTCGCACTAGGCATGAGATCGATAGTAAAATCAATCTCGCGCTGAGGGGGTAATTCAAGAATCGACTCAAACACATCTTCAAACTCCCGAACTACAAGCGTGCTTTCAAACGCCAATTCAGCAATACTCTCCAATAGAGAAGTATAATAACCAAGATGAAAAGGGTAACTGACCTAAACTAGAAAAGTAGTTGTCTCGCCCTTAGGTCCATGGATTGTCACCGACCTAGCTTCACAATCAATCTCTGCCCGCATCCTCGTGAGCCAATCCATACCCATAATGACATCGTAATGGTAAAGAGGTGTGATAAAAAAGTCAGCAAGAATCGATCCACTCCCTAGATCAATCAAACAATCCATACAACGCTTGTTTATAGCAGAGGAGATCCCTGTAGCGGTAGTGAGCGTCACTCCCTTCATAGAAACAGTGCCCAAACCTAGGCGCCTAACTGTCGCATACGATATAAGGGAGGTAGTGGACCCTGTATCCACCAACATAGAAACGAGAATATCTTCAATGTGAGCAATAACCTCAAAAGATCTCGGCACCAAGTCAGCCACAGGCGCTTCAGCTGAGAGTGTGTGAACTTGAGCCTGCTGCTGGCGATTCAGCGAAGGAACCATAGGCCGCTGAGGTGGCCTGAAGCGAGGTACAGGAAGTCTGAAAGATGGATGAGCTGGCGTTGAATGAAGAGGTGGAGGTGATATAACCGGAGGCATCGGATGGCTGATCCTCTGCGGTGGAGTAAAACCACTGTCCCGCATCCTCGTAAAGCAAGTACGATCCGAATGCCCCCATCTTCACACAACACGAATAATGTAAGTCCGATCGCATCTGCTGAGTGGGCGGCACTGAACGCCTTGGAGGAGAATCTGCCCGTGACCTCTTGCTGAGAAATGGTACACTCTGAAAGTCAGGTCGTGGTCTGGGAACTATAGGTGCTCGCATACAGGATGACCTGTCCCCATCCTGCTCAGCTCGCAGAGACATGCTCACCAACTCTGCATAGGAAGATATGCTAGCATAGCACATCTTCGATCGGATCTCAGACCTCAACCCCTCAGAAAAATGCCACATCCTCATCGGCTGATCATTCAAAAGCAAAGGAGCATAGCAACCCAGCTGAGTAAACCGGTTCTCATACTCCGTCACCGACATCCCTCCCTGGCGGAGGCGAAGGAACTCACTCTCTTTCTCTTGTCGGTACGTAACCGAAAAATACTTTTCATGGAAACGTGCCTCAAACGCCTACCACGACCACTCATACCCTTCCTCAACAGTGCGAAGAACACTGTCCCACCATAAACTGGCCTCCTTCTCAAACATGAAGGAGGCAAGCTCGACCTGCTCGACCTCAGAACAGTGCAGCGGTCTCAGCATCTTAGAGATGCGATCAATCCAGTACTCGGCCTCCTCGGGTCTATGAGAATCCACAAATGTGGGAGGTCATAAGCACTAGAATCGTTCAAATGTGCCGCTCGCACTAGCGCTCCCAGATGGGTGCATAGGTGAAGTAGGTGGAGTCACCCCCATTGACTGAGCAAAGATGCCAGCCATGGAAGACAGAAACTATTATTGTTGCTGGTGCTGCTGCTGCTGAATCTGCTACTGCTGCATCAACAACATCATCTGCTCAAACCTATCAGGAGGCGGAGCAGACGAAGATGCATATGGCATCGACGCAGATGCATGGTTTGGCTCAAGAATTGAAGGCGTGACTGGAGGAGCCATAGGTGAAATCACAGGTGTCGGCCCAGCACCAGTATGAGACGGGCCCGATTGTGGATCCGTCTAGCTATCACTCAGGGGAGAAACCCTGGCAAGCAACTCAACCAAAGAGAGACGGGCAAAGTCTTCGAACCCTTAGGAGGCATACCCTACATTCAACAGAGGATGCAACCTGTAAGATTCAACATCCACATAATTCACCCACACAGCATTCACAACACAACTTCACGATAAACAACATATATTTCATTTAATAAAATTGTCGCAATACAAGAAGTGCAGCATTACATGAATCGCGACAGAGAAAGAATGTGAACTAAAACATTTAAAACTTCAAACAACAAACAACTTCTAACTACAATGCCAACAACGACAAACAACAAAACAAAGGAAATGACGACTACAATTGCAGCTACTCGTCGAAATCAGGAGATGGAGACAGGGCACCCTTATCCTGCAAACAACATAGGATAGACTTCAGAGTTCGAGTCACCTTCTTAAACTTATGCTTCACAAGGCCTCGAAGATCCATGATATCCTGGCGTAGAACAACTTAACCTTCCTCAAGCCGAGTGATACGGGCATCCCTAGCAGCCTGATCTGCGCTCTGATCTGGTGCCACAGGAGGAGAACTCTCACTCGTATCTTGTGCCTCTACCTCTTCCTCGTCAAGCTCTGCTTTTTCAATCTCAGCTCCACCTTCGCCATAACTCTCTTCCTCATCGCTCTCTGTCTGATCCTGACTTTCTGAGGCTTGTCGTCAATGAGGCCCAATTTTCATCTGATTTAGGATCGTCTCATTAATGTAGCAAGCAGGTACCAGCTTTTCTGCCCCAAGCCTGAAGCCAAACTCATGTGCAAGCTTACAAATGAGTCAGCCAAATGGGAGTGCTTCGGTCCTCCTATTCGAACGAGCGATAAGGATAATCTGATGTAAGATGTACGTTGGCACACATAGCTTCTCTCCTTGCCCTACAAGATACAGAAAATCTACCATCAGGTGTGTACACTCACTGCGGTTGCTCCACCTTGGATAAACATTAAATTTACACATGTGGTGAAGCAAGCAGAAGTCGTCCGTCATGTTGGTAGCTACCAGGCTTCTATTTGGCTGTCATTCGACCAGACGACCACACAGGAGCCGCGTGCAGCGATCCCTCTTGCGCGCACTGCTCAAATTCTTCTCAGTGGCATGCACCTCACCAAGCAGCACATTCAAAAGTCGGGATATCAAAGCGACGTTGACCGTGGCCTCCTGACCGCTTCCACAAGGGATCTTGAACTACAGAGGCTCCAGCGAAGGATCATGATTAAGGGCATAAAAAGCTTGAACAGTGCTCACATTGGCATGATATTCACCCTCAAATAAGGGACACCAACCGACTCCTTCCATGTGCTCTAACAAGAGAAACTCGCCAAATAGCCACGAATCTACATGAGCCTCAAAAAGGACCCTATGGCCTTCATAGACTCTATAAGATAACTCCGCCAACAAGGTTCTTCCAATGGGAGCTTGAGGATCAAGGTCCCGCTTGGTCTGAAACTCACGGGTGGCGGTCGTGCTCGCGGCGGCACCTCTTAGCCTCTGTGTATGGGTTGGGTGGCTAGGCCCGGATTCATCCACGGGCACTCTCTTCTTCCCCATCAAAGAGAGAGGTGGAGATGGAAAATATGGCCATGATAAACTCAAAGAGGGCCATGGAAAATGAGAGAAAAAGGAGAAATGGGAAGAATGGTGAGGCTTCCACACACTTGAGATCCCAAAGAAGGATTTGAGAGCTCAAATGAGAAGAAAAGAGAGTGAAAACAACAATGGGGATGGATTTTTGAGATGGGTTGAATGGGTGTACATGAAAATGGAAGAAGAAGGAGATTGGAGAGGAATTTTAGTGGAGTTTTGAGAGAAACTTGAAGAATAGGAGAGCTTGGGAGGGTAGTTTATGAAGGAAAGGGGTTTTAGAAAGACCTAATATCGTGCAACCATGATAAAGTGGGCCACACAAGACATCATGAGCATCGGCCCGAGCCAGCCCGCCCGGCCTGGCCCGCTGGGCAGCGAGGGCTCACCGAATCGGCGAGGTCATCGCCGGTCTCTGGACCATCCGGCGATGACTCTCCATTTGGGCGAGGTCCTCCATGCGCCCTAAGTGTAAAATGATGTGGGCCCTCCCTGGGTCCCCTTGGAATTGCCTCGATCGGCTCCTTAGTCCGATTCGACACCTATCGGGCCACTCAGGTTAAATCTGATACAAACACCAGATTATAGACATTTTAAGCGCTGAGATGGGAAGATAAACCATCTAAACTCGTCAATGGCTAGAAGAGATTTTGGGTCACTGTGTGTGATCAGGAGTGCGCACAGACTTGATCTCGGCGATCGTTTTTAGTAAACTTTCACCGATAGAAGCAACGGAAACATATACATAAATTTTACAATAAACTCGCACCCTCCTACACTAAGGTGGCGACAGCGTGCGGTGTGTGACCATAACCCAGGTCTGGTTTAATCCAATTCATGCTCTGATACTAACTTGTCACGCCCTGAAATTCGGAGGTCGAGCATAACTCAGCTCCCGAGTTTCAAAACATTACTTATGCAACATATTTAATGATGGATGTATGTTGTCTGTATGAGTACATAAAACATGAAATAGATTAAGCCAAACTGTAAACATAATTCAGGGATAAGTGAGAAACGCAAGCGGAAGACTTATAGAAACATATGTGTACATGTGCAAGTCCCTAAAATACGTATACATACCAGGTCAAACTTACAAGTGTTACTATCAAAAAATATAAGCATTAAATGACATCATTTATTACAATAACCTAGAATTCCCCGCACATCAGGACATGGCTCACAAGAACCCGCATGAGAACTGCATAAAAGAAAATGCGGCCTCTTCATCCTCGAACTCCTGCTTTGCCTCAGGGGTCACATCAAGATCTGCATCTAAGACAGAGTCTGATTGGTGTTTAAACACCATCCCAGAACATGGGAGTGAGTGATCAACTTAGTGGAACAATAATGTTATCAATTCAATCAAGTAGTAATGATAAAGCAGAATAATCAAACATGTCCTAATTACTCTTATTAGTGCAAGGATGTATGTATAGATGATGCATGCCCTCGCCTTCCTCCCTCAGCATCTTCATCTTACGTTACGCATGACATCCTCCCACAGTGCCAACGACTTCTACGCACATGTAAATGCGGTGCATGAACATGATTACCAGATTGTTATTAGTCCTTTTCATACAGCAGGATTGGAAAGCTAAGGTACCTTCCTCATATCAAATTCTACACAGTGATCCATTCTAGGGTCGTCAGTCCTAGGTCATCTCATACGATCATAAGGTTTTAGGTCGTTGCAAAGGGCTTGTCACCAATCAATGCATGCCTATCATACCTTCATTACTACTCTAAGGCTCGTCACCTTACTGTAGTGTCAAGGTAAGATCGAGGTCACTACAAAGGACTCGTCAGCAATCAATGTAGGCCGACATCATGAATATAGTGTCCCATACCACCATAATTGGCTCACGAGTCTAGTGTGCTCACTGGTCACTACGGGGAGGCTTGTCACCCCAGCGTAGGCTGACAACTACACCACGGTGTCCCATACCACCATGTCCAGTTCATGAGTCTTAGCGGATCAAGGTACAACGGTTAACAGGATTTCATCGGTAAGTTTGGTACCCTAGATTCAAGCAATAGCGTCCATACATGGTTAACATACATCGGACAATCGGGTTACTTGACGAACTCGACTAGCAAGAGCGCACGTTGGGTTGAACGACATAGAGTGCGCAAACACTCCGTGTGTCCAAACCACTGCCGACAACTCTAATACGACTCGGGTTCGTCAAATCACGTCCTTCGTGGCGAAAGAAACCTCAGCCATAAACTCAAGGCTGATTATCGATTTCTTGGACTATTTCAGTCCCAAACACATTTCACTATAACAGATATTCATATCAACACTTAAAACAGTAATGGAACCACAATTTAAATCATACAGTATGTGAGCATTTAAAGCATATCAACTTAACATGGATTTCAACATAAGTAATACTTGAAGTTAAATAACAAAGAATGTGACTTGCATATAGGAAATCATACACACTAATAGGAGTGTTGAGAATCGCTTCCAAACGCCCGTAATTAGGATAATATATTACACTTTAGACTATTCAGACATTTCTACAAACACTTAGACTACATAGGTTAACATACATGACGTATGTTGGAATACACACATTTGGACAATTCCTTTTGCCAAGGAGTTGACACACATACAACTAACACAAGTACACAACAGTTAATCATGGCAAACACATGTTCATATTTTATACATATACGATACTTCGTACATATACATAGAATACACAAATCGCAATATAACACATACATATCAGGAACGCAAAATAAACATAGCATTTGGCATGTGAAATTTCACCCACAACAAGAATAAACCATTAACTAACATTGAAAGCCTTGAAAACCATAACCTATACAAATATAATCCGCACTTTAAACCAGAAAAAGCATACCGAACTGATTCAGATGATATGTATTCGTCAACGGCAACAAGATAACCTAAGGCAAGAATAGAAATGAGCTACAGGAAAGAATCTCAAATGATTCACCAACTTCTCTCTCACTTACTATCTCTTTTCCTCTCTCTTTCTTAGCTAGGGTTTAGGAAATTCGTATGGCATAGAGAGTGAGGGTTTTAAGGTCTATATATAGGCCTAACATTGATGAAAATAGCCCCAGGGCCAAGGTATACTTAGGTTATAACCAAATCAGGCCTCTCTTGATCCAACGGAACACTTTCGGTGGTTCTTTTTCCACGTGTGGTCGGACTTAAGCTCACTGACCATGGATCTAGGTCAGGCTGAGTTTTTGTATCGATCGGCCTTACAGATCAGCCGTGGCAGACCACATTCAATTCAATGGTCACCGAAACTCGATCAGGTCCACAAGCGCCATGACATGCCTGGGCCATCCTCCCTGATCCGAGGGTGAAATTGGGTCAGAATCCAATGGTCAGATTGCTTAAAATCGTCGCGCAAGCGACATGACTCAGATTTCATAAAATCATATTTAATTTCTGACCGTTCTCACACTCTTCACTCTGAACTCAATCAAATCGACCCAGGACATCATCGGGACTTAATTTTTGAGGTGATGGTCAAGTCCAACATGGTGACCATAACTGTCTAAGATCATCGCTATCGGACTTTCGACGCGCGGTCTAGGTCCGATCCAAAGATTCTAAAAATTCCCAAGAGCAACTGGATTTAGCGTTGAATCCCAGATTTCAGAGTAACATAGTGCTAACGATTCTACAGGCTTTGAGTCCTACAGATCAAATTTAAAGTGATTGATGCTAATTTCACAAGCAATCGAGTTTAACGCTAATTACCCACAACTAACTTCTAAGGAAAATAGAGGTGGTACTCGGGTCTTAGCACGAAATTTTCTGGGTCATTGCAACCAGGCCCACCTAAACTAGAAGATCGAGGAGAACCAGGCCTACATGAAATAAAAGTTCAAGAGGATGTCTCGCACTGTAAAGGCCCTCCTGTGTTGTATGTAGGATAAGGGTGCGCATATGCCTTCGCCGGAATCGGAGGACTAGTCATATGTTTGTAATTATTGTTCTTGTTTTTTTGTAATAGCCTTAGTTAGCCTTAGTTAGATGTTAGGTTAGTTAGTGTTAAAGCCTTTTGTTAAATTATCTCACATGCATTCTCTATCATAATTCATGTAATGCTACATCATATGTTTTATGACAATTTTGGTTAAAAGAAATGCTTACAGTTTCTTTTGTTTAAAAATGTGTAGAATGTTTGGAAAAGTGATTGATGTTATACTAATCATGTAAATGTTGCACCCTATGTTGTATATAGGGAATGCCTCCTAAAACCACTCACAATATGGCACATCTCCCACTTAGCAGATCGGTTGACGGGGCATCTCCCTCGAGCGATGGCCATACGGACCCCAGTTTGGGCTCGGGTATTGAGACAATGTCAGATTCACAATTGGCCACTGGCCCCACAAATGGGCCAACACCTAGTGCACCACCGGTTCTGGATTAGAACTGTGTGTCTACATCGACGCCACACGTGCCTCAGGAAGCCTCTCCCCCTGATAGGTTGGAGCAGATGATGCTCCTAATGCAGTAACAACAACAAGTTTTGGCTACAATTGTGAGGGCCATTGTTCAGAACATGAATGTGGCCCCGTTGATGCCACCTATACAGCCTACTGGGGCTATGCCCACAAGTGGCCTATTTGAGCACTTTCAGCGCCTCCATCCTACCACTTTTACGGGTACTTATAGTCCCGAGGAGGCTATGTACTGGTTGGATTTAATATCCAAGATGTTGAGGCCGTTGCACTGTACTGAAGCACAGTAAGTCGAGCTGGTTGCGTATATGTTTGAGAAGGAGGCTAGTCTTTGGTGGGATAACATCCTATGAACCATTCCCCTAGGATTTGCGCGAACTTGGGTCGAGTTCGAGACCCGTTTCATGGAAAGTACTTCCCCCTCTCTTACCATAATGAGGAGGGCGAATTTCTCCACCTTCGACAAGGGGGGATGACAGTGGCAGAATATGAAAATCGATTCCCAGAGCTAGCCAGATATGCTCATTTGATCTTAGCAAATGAGCCGATGAGAACTCGACGATTTTTAGAGGGACTGCGGGCTGATATCCGCACTAAGATGTGTTGCGCTAGCATTCCCAACTATGTTGAACTAATGAACATGTCCCTACGAGTTGAGTAAGATGGTGAGAGAGTCTCAGAAATGCACACCGATGGGCTCAAGGTCTCAGCCTGAATTACCGAACCGAGCATTTCTTGGCAAGAGGCCACGTGCAAATTCACCTCCCAGACAATTGGCTCCACCAGTCCAACAGAGGTGATCTGATCTTTGGTGCATCTATTGTAACAAGACGGGCCATACAAAGCCCTTTTATTTTACCAAGATGAGGGACGACGACTTTACACCACCTTAGAAGATTAATCGCCAGCCACCACAAGTTATATCGGCTCCACCTCCATGATCTACTCCACTGGCACAACCATTCAACCAACCTCCCGCACCTCGATACAGGCCACCTCTATGACCAATGGTAGCACAACCCAATCATCCTCAGCAAGCTCAAGTACATGTCGTTGCAGCTGAAGCGTCTGAATTATGGTTGCAGTACCACTGGCCTTCTAAGTCACCTCCCACATCCAAGGTACACCTGTATTTCTGTTGGTGGACACTGGATCCACCATTTTGATGATAGCATACTCTATAGTCAAGCGTTTAGGGCTGAATACAACCCCTATGGTTGGGGTGAGAGTCATCGCAGCAGTAGGAACTTTTACTGATGCCACTAAGCTTTGTAAGAATTGCCCAATAGACTTGAGAAGCAGGGTGGTGTGCATTGACCTAATTGTCACCACGATATATCATTATGATGTCATCCTCGACATGGATTAGCTCACCAAAATGAAGGCCGAGATTGACTGTGAAATCAAATTGGTGACAGCACATGGGCCCGAAAACACGACCTTAACTTTCCCAGTTTAGGTCAGTAGTCTATACCACATTCGTTGTTATACTTCCTTATTGGAAAATGTTGATAGTCCGACACTTGGGGACATGCCAGTAGTCCTAGACTTTATGGACGTGTTCAGAACGATCCTTGGACTACCTCCTCAGCCCGAGATTGACTTTATCATTGACCTGGTGCCAGGTGTGACACTTATCTCTTTACAGACATATCGCATGCCTTCGTGTGAAATGGAGGAATTGAGAAAGCAGATTGATAATTTGTTATATTCATGTTTCATATGACCGAGAGTATCTCCTTGGGGAGCACCTATGTTGTTTGTAAAGAAGAAGGACGGATCACTGCGGTTGTGTATTGATTGTCGAGGACTAAATCACGTTATGGTCAAGAACTAGTATCCTCTGCCCAGGATAGATGACATGTTCGACCAATTGAAGGGGGTATAGTATTTCTCTAAGATAGACTTACAACCCGAGTATCATCAGTTGTGAATTAGGAATCAAGATGTGTAGAAAATAACATTCAGAACCAGCTTCGGGCACTACGAGTTCCTCGTGATGCCATTTGGACTTACAAATGCACCGGCCGTATTCATGGATCTCATGAATCAAGTATTTTAGTCGTATATGTACCGATTCATCATCATATTTATAGATGACATTTTGATATACTCGAAGAGTCATAAGGATCACGTAGAACACCTACGATTAGTCCTTGATACTCTTAGCCAAAATCAGTTGTTTGCATATTACCAAAAATGCAACTTTTGAAAGGAAGAAGTCAAGTTCTTAGGGCACATGGTTTCTAAGGAAGGAATCACCATGGACCTTGCCAAGGTGACCGCGGTATAGGACTGAGAGCAACTCGGCTCAGTTACCGAAGTGAGGATCTTCCTTGGACTTGCCAGCTATTATGCCGTTTCATTAAATACTTCTCCAAAATAGCCCGATCATTGTCTTAACTCACTCAGAAAGATCTTAAGTTTGCTTGGAACGAGAAAGCAGAAATAGCCTTTCAGGAATTAAAGGACAAGCTGACATCCGCACCCGTGCTAGTACTGTTAGAGCAAGGGGTCAAATATACTATATACACCGATGCATCTCGAGTCGGTTTGGGTTGTATACTTATGCAGAAAGATAGGGTGATCGCCTATGCCTTACGACAGTTTAGGAAACATGAAGAAAACTACCCCACTCACGACCTGGAATTGGTGGCAGTCATCTTCGCATTAAAGCTCTGGAGATATTACCTCCATGGAGAGGAGTTCAACCTCTTTTGCGACCACAAAAGCCTCAAGTACATCTTTACGTAGTGGGACCTGAACATGAGGCAACGACGTTTGATGGAGACCTTGAAAGACTTCAAGTTTGAGGTCTCCTACCATCCTAGCAAGGCTAACCTTGTGGCCGATGCGTTGAGCCACAAGAAAACTATAGAATTTGCCACCCCACTAATGATAGAAGAGTGGAATATGGTGGAATTTGTGCGAGATTTTGTGCAGAAGCTGATAGTGGAGGAGCCATTCGAGAGGGTCACACACTTCCACGTGCAACCACTTATCGATGACCGAATCATTGCAGCTTAAAAAGAAGATGAACTGTTGGTGAAGATGAGAGAGCATGCGAGCGACAGTGAAGAATCTGAGTGGAGGATTGGCTTGGATGGAGGTTTGTGATATCGTGGCCGCCTATCCGTCCTAAACCTCCATAACTTAAGGAGAGAAGTTTTAGAGGCCGCCCACAATTTGAAGATGGCAATGCATCTGGGTAGTACGAAGATGTATTGAGACATGAAGTGTTTGTACTGGTTGGACAACATGAAGGCCCAGATAACAGATTTTGTATCCCGTTGTCTCACATGCTAGCAAGTTATGGCCGAGCATCACTGACCCCCTGGTTTACTTCAACCCATGCCCATAGCTGAGTAGAAGTGGGATTTCATATGTATGGATTTCTTTTCCGGGTTACCGAAGACGAGAAAGGGGCATGACTCCATTTGAGTGATTGTAGACCGATTGATGAAATTAGCCCATTTCCTCCTGATTAGAATTTCTAACTCGGCAGATGATCTAGCCAAGCTGCACATTAAGGAGATAGTACGACTGCATGGAGTTCCTATAGAGATTTTGTCAGACCGAGACATGATTTACATCTATTTTCTGGACTTAAATCTAAGAAGCAATGGGAGTGAAACTGAAGTTCAGTACCGCGTTCCACCCACAGACCGATGGGCAGACAGAACAGGTAAATCAGATACTCGAGGACATGCTGCAAGCATGCGTACTTGATTTCAAGGATAGTTGGGATGAATGTCTTCCCTATGCCGAGTTGCATATAACAACAGCTTCCAAGCAAGCATTGACATGACTCCTTACGAAGCCTTATATGGGCGCCCATGTCGAGCTCCACATTTTTGGACAGAAGTTGGCAAGAAGAGTTTGGTTGGCCTAAATTTAGTACATGTGACATCAGAGAAGATTGGTATTATCAAGCGTCGACTCCTTGCAACTCAGAGTAGACAGAAGAGTTACGCTGATACGAGGCAGTGACAGTTAGAATTTGAAGTTAGGGACCATGTATTCCTTAAGGTTTCTCTAATGAAGGGAGTACTTCATTTTAGCAGGAAAGGAAAACTCACGCCAAGATTCATTGGCCCATTCCAGATTTTAAATCGAGTGGGTGTGGTGGCATACCTTCTCGCTTTTCCCACACCACTCGCAGGTGTGCACAACATATTTCATGTATCGATGTTGAAGAAATATGTTCCTGACCCTACTCATATTATCAAATGGGAGCAAGTACAGCTAAGTGAAGATGCTACCTATGTATTGTGACCAATACGTGTTTTAGATAGGAAGGAACAAGTGCTACACAACAAAGTTATCCCACTTATGAAAGTATTATGGACGCACCACACTGAGGAAGAGGCTACTTGGGAAATGAAAGCCGAAGTCCGTAAGAACTACCCTCAGATCCTCGAGGAGTACGAAAAAGAACTAATTTTGCAGATGAAATTTTTCTTTAAGAGGGTAGAGTGTAACGTCTCAAAAAAATCCGTATAAAGACCCAAGTACAACCTCAGCCAGAAATACCTAAGGACCGTATCATGTTATAATTAAGGTGAAATTTAGTTAAGTACTAAAATGAATAAGCTATGGAATAAGCTTGGGCCACCATTTTCACAAATGAGAAGACCTAAAACTATTAATGCCACTAACTCAACACTGCATAAAGACCTAGGAAAAATCCAAAGAATCTGTCGCTCTCGGGAGTGCTTTGAAACTCCATATTAGACCTAAACCGAACGTCGAGAGTCCAATGACTGTGAAACTATAGGATTATGTTCGTCCTACTGGGCTTGACAACCATCGTAGTAATTGAGCTTAGATAGTGACCAGAAACGTACAACTTAAGCCCTGAGCGAAGCGTGTGAGAAATGCGAATATCTTTAGAAAATGTATTGAAACTTAAGTGAATTGGGCCATTCCCTCACACGTGAAATTGAGGATTTCAGACCATCAGTTTCTGACCAAACTTCGCCCATGGGGAAAAGAAATTTCCTTGTATATATCCGTATAACTGTGGTCCCGATTGAGTAAGTATGACTGTTGATCTGACACGAGTCCTTCATGGTCGATTAGCTTATCTGACCGTACTGAAACCACATCCTAGCATAGATCCACTATCAGGAAACTTACCCTGTGTCATAGGTGAGTAGTGGGCCTCCCTGTGTGCCCTGTTTGTCAAAAATAAATGCCCAAAGGGTATAACCAATGTATATAGTGGCCCTGGGGCCATTTGCATCACTTCTGGGCTTATAAATAGTCCTTATACCACCCCAGCTCTCTCATATACGAATTTCTCCAAAACCCTAAGGGAGAAAGAGAGAGAGAGAGAGAAAAGAAGAGAAAAGCAGAAATAGAGAAGAAGGATTATAAGAGATTGCTACCATGATTCTGTCCCATGACTCCACGCCTCGAATCACCTCCCCGTTACGCTACACGACCTATTTCGGCTAAGATTTGGGTAAGAAAACCTAACCCTAATCTTGATATAAAGGTACGGACTGATTATTTATCAAACTAGCTAACCGTTTACGTTATTTAGGTGCCCGACATTCTATTTTCGGGAACGTAGAATTCGAACCAAGTCTGAATCGAGTATTCTTACTAAAAGTGTGGACTATAAACGTTTAGGTTATGGTTTTCAATGCTTTCAATGTCAGCTAATGATTTATGTCTGACTTGATTGCTGCCATATTATCTTAGATACGTCGCTGTCGATATAATATACATGTATGATCTATGTTGAACAAAAGATGTATCTCATGTGTTTGTTGAAATGTTTGAATGAACATGTAAATATGATTTGTGCCTGCCATGACTTCTAATCTAGGATTCATCCTTGTCATATGCATGATGATCTCTCTATATAAGGAATTGCCATAGTATACATCGTAACTAATCTAGTCTATGTGTTTGGTAATGTGCAGTTTAAGTGTTTGATAAATTGTCTGAATGAGAAATTGTTGATGATTTGTATTTATTAAGGGTATTGAGATAGGATTCTCAATCACCTTAATCATATGTATAGTTTCTTTCATGTAATCTTAATTTTGTCTACGTGATTCATGGAAAAAATGCAAGTGCTAGGTAAGATGATCAATGTGTATGATGAAATGCTCGAATGAGAAATTTATTTGGATTGTTTGTTGAATGTTGGCATGATTATCACATTTGTCTACCAATTACATCAGAGTAAGATTAGGGCAACAACCTAGCCCAGACAATCGGTAAAAGTTCCTATTTAGGTGGCGGAATTAGCCTCGCCACATTGGGTAACTTGTCAAATCTGGGTCGCTCGACGATTGTCACTAGTGGTTAGGCCACACGGGGTGCTTATGCGCTCCATGTTGGTTAAGTCAACATGTGCTCGTACCAATCGAACTTGCCAAACAAACTAATTGGCCTATTGTGTGTTTATCATGTATGGACATCACTGCTTGAATCTAAGGTACCACTTACCAATGTAAAAGCCCATTTCAACCATGGTACCACGATCCGCTAAGACTCATGAGCCGAGCATGGTGGCATAGGACACCGTGGTCGAGCTATCGGCCTACACTGGGGTGATGAGCCTCCCCATAGTGACCAGTGAGCAACCCAGACTTGTGTGCCGAGCATGGTGTATGGGACACCATGTTCGAGCTATCGGCCTTCGCTGAGGTGACCAGCCTCCCCATAGTGACCATGAGTATAAACTTCAAAATTGCCTATCGACTACTTTTCATTAGGGGTGATGCCCCTACAACTTGCTTATCGTATGTGGTTAACTAGGATTGACGACCCTAGATAGATCCTTCGTTTGAGTTAATGATATAAAGAGAGGTACCTTAGCTTCTCGAACCTGCTGTCACTACTAAGAAAAGGGGAAAAGGATACAGACCACGTTATTTTTTGCTACGGATATAAACCATAACTACATTTGCTACAATTTTAATCCGTAGCTAAAAAGTTAACACACCATTAATAATTAATGGTGTTGTAAGGGGCTCTATGGGGCTTTAAAATATATATGTATTCTATTTAAGCCATCCATATATTTGAAAATATTATTTTAGAGCATGAAATAAAAAAGCAGCTAGATCAAAGGCTTAAGTGGACCACACGGTAGGAAACATGGAGATTAAATGACATTTGCTTCCTAAGGTGTGGTTTACTTGGGCCTTCAATCTACCTTAAGTTTGGGTTCGTGAACTAAAATAATTTAATAAAATTAATGGTTAGAATGGATAAATCAAATACATCATGGTGGGCCCCACCGAGCCCCTGTTAGGATCGTCCACGATCCGTTCACGAAATGACGACCAATTTTGAGCAGGTGCTCAAAATAGAGCCGCACCCAAAATTGTGTTATCTCTCTCTCTCTCTCTCTTGGTTCCTTAATCCCCCCCCCCTCTCTCTCCGTTTCCCAATCCTCTCTCTCCCTCTTGATCTTTGCTCCATCTCTCTCATTCTCCTCCCTCTCTCTCCAATGCATCTCTGTCGCTAGTTCTATCTCTCTCTCTCTCTCTATTGCAGCAGCCATAAAGCTCCCACACAAAGAAACACACGCCGTGAAGCTCCTCTCCATAGGTTTGATGTCTTCCTCTCTTTTCCTGTCTCTCAGATTTGATACATGCTAACTATTTGATGAAATGGCCTGTTATCTGTTTGTTGAAATGGCTGGATGAAATGGCATGCTACCTATTTGATGAAATGGCTAGATTTCATCCATTTTTGTCTAGATTTCTTCTCGTTAGGCCTTTTATGATGCTATTGTACATTGCATAGATGCTTTACATGATTGGCATGGCCTGGTTTATCTTTTTGTTGGGCCAGCCTGATTACCTGTAAATCTCATGTTCAATGAATTCAAAAAAAAAAAAGGTATACCATGAGGCAGATGCTTCAAGATTTTTGTCCTGCAATCCTCACAAAGTGCTGGGTTGGAATCTGTATTTTTCTTGTGGTTCCAAATGATCTAGCTACTACTACAAGAATACCAGGAACAGGGTTCTTTCTTCTTCTATTTCACTTGACTTAGTTTTAAGAACGTTGGTTTTATGAACTAGTGATTGCCATCTCCAAGCCTTGTTGCAAAACCACCAAAGAGTGGACAACAACTATGGTCGGTTTTGTCAATGTAGTCAGGAGGAGTGCTCTGTTGATACATCTTGGAGAGGGCATGATCTTTCTACAGATAATAGGCTAATGTGTCAAAGCAAAGAATTCATTAAAAGGGCTGAAAGGATAAAGTTTTTGATCTCATTCTGTAACACTTGTGTCCCACATCTGTCACTTTGAATCATGTGCTTGTTGTACACAAGCCCTATCAATCTTCATACCCTAGTTTATAAATAGCTAACCAAGGATGCACGTAACCTGAAAGCTCAGACTTTAATATTGAAAAAGATAATAATAATTAATGGTAACTATCATGATAATAACAAGAATAATAAATGATATTAGCTTATAACATGCAAAGAAAGCAACTTACACAGAGAGATTAAGCACCCTCCTCAAACTGAGTCTAGATGCTACTAGACTACAAGTTCCAAAATCTTTTACGAATAAACAAAGCTGGACAGACAAGAGGCCCACTAGAACCTTACCTAAATCACCAACTATTAAGTGATCCAGATTATGGGTAATCTAAGACCCAGATTGCTATTTTTACCGACCCAAATCATCATCACCTAAGCCTTATTCTAATCAAATTAGTATCAGCTACATAAATCCTGTTCCACTATTCCACTTTATTATGTGATATGGATTTGCTGTAGATGAAATACGTTAGTGTTGTTGCCATTGCCCTCAAACTAGGTGCAACACTGTTATGAGCTGGAATAGTGGGTCACACTAGCATGAAATTATAGCTGTAGGGAGCCCAATGGAAAAAAATAACAATGATGTCCACGGTTGTGCTAGATAACTACCATAGTATGACCAACCTAACGTGTTTGCATGGCCAGAGTGGGTTAATAGTGCACCCAGTATCCTCTGGTGGAAATTTACAGTAGCAGCATGTGAGAAGCAGAGAACCTATGGATTGGAAGTGGTGGATCAAGGTTACTAGGATTGTAGGATGCTCAGATACATGATACATGCAGTAATTTAAATATCAGTATTGATGCACATATTGGTGCACCCTTAGGATACAAAAACATATCAGTATCACATGGGAAATATTGAGAATGTGTTGTTCTTTAAGGGAAAGATTGGGAAATGATGGAATTTCTCAATAGAAGTTTATGATATGTTGAAGTAGGCATGATTACACACTTAGAACTAAAAAAATCATAAAAACCATTTATGCACAAACAAGTTTCCTTTGTATATGGTTCTAAATGACGTGTTCTTTCACAGAAGTGATGCAATAATACCTAGAATGAGCTCATATAATTAATGAATCATACATTAATAGAAAAACAAATTCCCCCAAAAAAATTCAGAAGAAAATGGATTTTTATGGAGTTTTTTTGCAATTTTTTTTTTCAAATTTCTAATAGGGTAATGTACTACAATGTATCGCATGTATTGGTGATAAGGGAGAATTTTATGAAGGGTTTTTGGCAAAATATCACAGAGCCAACATGACATTTGGTAGAATTTTGTTGGTCACCTCTGACCAATTGATGTATTCAAACTGTTGACAACTTCTCATTTCCTATTCTATTGTGATGCAGACACAGGTGCATTCAAGGTGTACCAACGAAGAAAGCGCCAACCACAAGTGTTGTCCTTGTGGATAGGCTAATATTGAAGAGCTGAAGACTTTTCACATGTGATTGGACATATAGAAGACCCTACTTAGGGAAGACATATGTGAAGGAAGATTGGAGAAAGAAGACCGAGCGCCCAAACTTTCCCATACTTATGTTATTTGCACATTTTTTGACTTAGTTAGGGGTCTTTTAGTAATTTGATATCTTTATTTGCTTATCTTAGGGGTATTTTAGTAATTTTATGTCTTTATTTGCTTATTTAAGTGGGGTAAAGCCCTAAACTCGAATTTCAACTATTGATTAATGAAAAGCAAACTCTTTGGTTGCCTCCTTCCTCTCTTCTCTCTAATGGTGCTTCTTCTCTCCCCTTGATCTTCTTCTTCTAATTTCTTCTTGTGCCCCTCCAACTTCTTCAAGGTAATAATTTTCTTCCTTCTATTTTCCAGTTTTGGCTAATCCTTCTTCGATCAAAATCTTGAGAACCGATCTAAACCCTAAATCCCCAAATTCTCAAATCCCTAATCCGAGAAACTTCTTGGTTCTTTGGACTAGTGATCTTCATTGATCGATTGGGTGTGACCATGTAAGATCGGGAGGTCTCATCCCTCGCCGGATCCAACCCAAGTAGTAATTGAATTCCATAACCCATGGTTGTAGTGATGGCCCGCTCCATTGCATGTTTCCTTTATGATTTTCTCAGTTATAATGATTACTGTTAGAATTTTAGATCATTTATTCCTTTTATTTCCGCTGTTTAATTGTGTCCATGAGCATGCATCATAATTAGGGCTGTCCTGTGTCAAATTTGGTGTCAAAGCCTAGGTTTACATGGTTTTTATCTAGATCGAGTTATCAAATTAGGGTTTTGATTTTTAGGTTTAACTTCAGAAAGTTCCAGGTTTAGAAAGTTTTCAATTTTAGAAACTTTCCAATTTTAGAAAGTTCCTAATCTGGAAAATTTTCAGATTTGAGTTGTTTCCTGTTTCAACTTAATTGTGTCAGTTCATAGTAGTTTTGCATTCACCGCATCCATCTTGCAAGTCATAACACCTAGTAGTCTAGTTAGGTAGAGTTTGGTTCAAGTCTTCATTGTATGCCCACGAGAAGAGGTAGAGGTTTCAGACTTCAACCTACCATGAATAACGAGCAGTTATCTGAGCAACTTGCTCAATTGATACAAAAGATAACCGCCCTAGAAGCGGGTCAAAGGTGTGAGTTTGCCCGCCTTGAGAACCAAATTACCACTACCATGACTAAGGTGGAGCAACTAGAGGCGTCCCAAAAGGAAAACCTCGTTGTAGGGGAAGATGCGCACTACTAAGTGGAAGGAATCATTGAAGAACGCGCTGCCACACATGGTGGTAGTGATGATAGAGATCGTGGTAATGGTCATGGTGTGGTGCGAGAGGCACGAGCCACATGTGGTCATCAAGACCGCTATGATTCAGATGAGCGTGCGATGAAGAGTGTGAGAGTTGAGGCCCCGAGTTTTGATGGGCGCTTGGATCCCACGACGTTCCTTGACTGGGTTGCTGACATGGACCACTACTTTGAGTGGTATGGCATATCAGAAAACCGTCAAATGTAGTTTGATAAGATGAAGCTTGTGGGTAGCCAAGCTCTTCTGGACCAACGCCGAGTGTATGATAGAGAGAGTTGGTAGAGCCCCTATCACACATTGGTATGAGATGAAAGAGAAGTTGAAGGAGAAGTACCTTCCTCTCTCATACCGTCAAAAGCTCCTTGACCAATGGCAATCCTTACGCCAAGGGTCAATGCCTGCTGCTGACTACATCGCTAAATTTGAAGAGTATGTGATGCGATGTGATATCCGAGAAGACCCTCTAGTAATGCTCTCGCGTTTCAAGATGGGCCTTTGTGCAGATCTTCAGCGCGAGCTTATTACTCGGCCCTTAACGGACTTAGATGAAGCATATTAAGTCGTGTATAAGTTAGAGCAATATCTGAAAGCTCTTGTCGTTCGCCGTTTTGAGTCCCGAGACTTTAGTGCTAGATCTAGTTCCCAAGGAACTAGACCTAATATTGGTAGTCAACCTAGGGCACAGGCGACCATTCTACCTAGGCCTAGGGAGGACAAGGGCAAAGGGGTTCTTGGTGCCGATCCTAGTAACATGAGCCAAGTGAGGTGCTATGAGTGTGGCAACCTTGGCCACATGTCTAATCAGTGTCCTACGAAGAGCCATGGGAGAGCCTTAGTTATAGGCGAGCTCCACGACGGTGGAGATGACCAGGGTGATTATGAAGTTGAAGAGTATCACCCTGAAGGAGGACTTACTGATGAAGAAGTGGATGGAGAAGCAACGCTTGCAGTAGTTAGGCGTGTGTTAGCTCAGTCTAGAAGTAGTGCTGACTGGCGTCGAAGCACCATCTTTTATACTATTGCCAAGTGTGGTGAAAAGAATTGTAAGGTGATAGTGGACAGTGGAAGTTGTCAGAATGTGATTTCCACTAGCACCTTAGATCGCTTAAAACTGAAATCCACACCTCATCCAGACCCGTATAAAGTTTCTTGGGTTGACAAGACATCCCTACTGTCACCCAGTAATGTCTAGTCCCCATCGAGTTTGGGTCATACAAAGAGTCCCTGTGGTGTGATGTTTTACCTACGGATGTGAGACATGTTATCCTAGGTAGACCATAGCTATTCGATAATGATGTCAAGATCTTTGGCCGTTCAAATGCGTGTATTTTTATGTATAATGGTAAAAAGATCAAACTTAATCCCATGCCACCTGAGAATACACTAGGGAAGAAGAAGGATGAGAAGGCAAGTGAGCCTAGAGAAATGGGGAAATCCAAACCTAAGTCTTTACATATAATCAGTGTAAGAGAGTTTGGAAAAGAGGCTAAGGAGGATTCTATGGTGTATGCCCTTGTGGCTAGAGAATTTACACCTAAGGTTCCATCAGAGTTGCCCTGTGAGGTAACCTCGGTCCTGAAGGAATACAGTGATGTATTTCCTGAAGACTTACCGAATGAGTTGCCACCTATGAGGGACATACAACATGTCATTGATCTTGTCCCAGGGTCTACTCTACCGAACCTTCCTCACTACAGGATGAACCCTGTAGCGCATGCAGAGTTGAAGAAGCAAGTTGATGAGCTTCTGCAAAAGGGTTTCATTCAAGAGAGTATGAGTCCGTGTGTCGTGCCTACATTGTTGACGCCAAAGAAAGATGGTACGTGGCGCATGTGTGTGGACAGCCGTGCCATAAATAAAATTACTGTCAAGTATAGGTTCCCTATACCTAGACTTGATGATATGCTTGACATGATGTCCAGGTCTACTATATTCTCTAAGATAGACCTCAAGAGTGGATATCACCAAATTTGTATACACCTAGGAGATAAGTGGAAGACGGCGTTTAAGACGAAAGATGGGCTGTATGAGTGGTTGGTCATGCCCTTCGGCTTGACTAACGCACCCAGTACTTTCATGTGGGTGATGACACAAACTTTGAGGCCGTTCATGGAAAAATTCCTAGTGGTGTACTTTGACGATATTCTTATTTATAGTACCACTAAGGAATCACACCTTGAACATTTAAAGAAGGTCTGTAGTGTCCTTAGGAAGGAAAAGTTGTACCCTAATCTTAAGAAATGTGCATTCATGTCTAACCAAGTTGTGTTCTTAAGATTTATAGTGTCATCTGAAGGGATGCGCGGAGACCCTGAAAAAGTCAGGGCCATAGTTGAGTGGCCAGAACCAAGGAACATTCATGAGGTGCGAAGTTTTCACGGCCTATCAACTTTTTATCGTTGGTTCTTAGGGGTTTTAGCACGATCATGGCTCCCATTACCGAGTGCATGAAAAAGGGAGAATTGGTGTGGTCTAAAGCCGCCGTCAGGGCTTTTAAAGAAATTAAGGGTAAGATGGTGGAAGCTCCTGTCATGCGTCTACCTGACTTTTGTATAGTCTTTGTAGTAGCGTGCGATGCGTCTGGTGTTGGTATAGGTGGAGTGTTGAGTCAAGAAGGACACCCAGTGGCCTATTTCAGTGAGAAACTGGATGAGGCAAAACAAAAATACTCCACTTATGACAAAGAATTTTATACGGTAGTGCAATTCCTGAGACATTGACGACACTACCTCCTACCGCAAGAATTCATTTTATTTTCTGACCATGAGGCTTTGAGATATTTGCATTTTCAGAAGAAACTCAACCCAAGGCTTGCCAAGTGGGTATCATTTCTTCAGGAATATTCGTTTATTTTGAAACACAAGGCCGGGGTTGAAAACAAACTAGCAGATGCCCTTAGTAGGAGAGTGGCGTTGCTCAACTCCTTGAGTGTAGAGGTAGTGGATTTGAGCAACTGAAAGATGAATACCCCATATGTCCTGATTTTGGGGGTACTTATGCGTCGCTCTCTAGTGACCATCATATTATGGGTGAATATGTTCTTAAAGATAGCTTTCTTTTCAAGGGAGACAGACTTTGTATTCCCCGTATGTCCCTTCGTGAATTCCTCATCTGGGAGCTTCATTCAGGAGGGATAGCTAGCCATTTTGGTCGTGATAAGACCATTGCTCTCATGGAAGATCATTTCTATTGGCCAAGCCTCAAGCGAGACGTAGCCAAAGTTTTAGGGTAGTGTCGAACATGTCAGCTGGCAAAGCAAAGAAAGCAAAATACCAGGCTGTACATGCCATTGCCAGTGTCACATGCTCCGTGGCAGGACATTAGTATGGACTTCGTGCTCGGGCTTCCCAAGACTATAAAAAAGCACGATTCCGTTTTGGTCGTTGTGGACCGTTTCTCTAAAATGGCGCATTTCCTCCCATGTTCGAAGATGTCAGATGCGTCTCATGTTGCTTGTCTTTTTTTTATGGTGTGGTGTGTCTCCATGGGTTACCTAAAACCATAGTGTCTGATCGTGATGTTCGATTTACTAGCTATTTTTGGAAGACACTGTGGCACATTATGGGAACTCGTTTGTAATTTTCTACTGCTTACCACCCACAAACAGATGGTCAAACTGAAGTGGTAAACCATAGCCTTGGAAATCTTCTACGTTGTCTAGTGGGTGAACATGTTAAGACTTGGGACCTAATTTTACCAACTACTGAACTTGCTTATAATGGGTCAGTTAATAGATCTACAGGGTTGAGTCCTTTTGAAATTGTAAGTGGTTATAAACCTAGAATACCCATAGATCTCTTACCTATGTCTGTTACCCAAAGGTCTTCTGAGTCAGTCGATGCATTTGCACGCCATATTCATGATTTGCATACACATATTAGACAATGGTTAAATAAGAGCAATGATGATTATAAAGTTTCAGCTGATTCTCATTGTAGAGTGCAAGAATTTCAAGAAGGAGACTATATAATGGTGCGAATAAGGCTAGAGCGATTCTCTCAAGGATCTGCAAAGAAATTACAAGCGCGTAGTGCTGGACTATTCAAGATATTACAAAAGGTTGGGTCCAACGCGTATCAGGTTGACCTTCCACCTGAAATGAGCATTAATCCAACTTTTAAGGTGGAAGATCTAGTCCGTACCCATACTCCCATTGTTGATACATCGTCCCTTTCATGGCCTTTTTCTGAGTTTGCTACCCAACCCCCTCTACCCCCTCCTCTACCCATTACCCATAAAGAAGCAATTGAGGAAATATTGGATGACGAGATAGTATCCACGAGAGATGGGAGTTTCCAAAGGTATCCTGTCAGGTGAAAAAATAAACTATTGTCTAAATCTACGTGGCTGTCGGGCGATGCATTGCAGGGTATTGATCCAGATCTACTCGAGCGCTAAAAAAGTTTCAACTCGTCGGAGTCAAGTTTTTCTCACCCGAGGGGAATTGATGCGGACACAGGTGCATTTAAGGTGTACCAACGAAGAAAGCGCCAACCACAAGTGGCGTCCTTGTGAATAGGCGAATATTGAGGAGCTGAAGACCTTTCACATGTGATTGGACATATAGAAGACCCCACTTAGGGAAGACACATGTGAAGGAAGATTGGAGAAAGAAGACCGAGCGCCCAAACTTTTCCATACTTATGTTATTTGCGCATTTTTTGACTTAGTTAGGGGTCTTTTAGTAATCTCATATCTTTATTTGCTTATCCTAGGGGTATTTTAGTAATTTTATGTCTTTATTTACTTATTAATTTTATGTCTTTATTTACTTATTTAAGTAGGGTAAAGCCCTAAACTCGAATTTCAACTATTGATTAATGAAAAGCAAACCCTTTGGTTGCCTCCTTCCTCTCTTCTCTCTAATGGTGCTTTTTCTCTCCCCTTGATCTTCTTCTTCTAATTTCTTCTTGTGCCCCTCCAACTTCTTCAAGGTAATAATTTTCTTCCTTCTATTTTCCAGTATTGGCTAATCCTTCTTCGATCAAAATCTTGAGAACCGATCTAAACCCTAAATCCCCAAATTCTCAAATCCCTAATCCGAGAAACTTCTTGGTTCTTCGGACTAGTGATCTTCATTGATCGATTGGGTATGACCATGCAAGATCGGGAGGTCTCATCCCTCGCCGGATCCAACCCAAGTAGTAATTGAATTCCATAACCCATGGTTGTAGTGATGGCCCGCTCCATTACATGTTTCCTTTATGATTTTCTCAGTTATGATGATTACTGTTAGAATTTTAGATCATTTATTCCTTTTATTTCTGCTGTTTAATTGTGTCCATGAGCATACATCATAATTAGGACTGTCCTGTGTCATATTGCCTACCTCATCTTCCAGAAGACAGGCCCTCGTGATCCATTTCTTAAATTTCATAGAGAAAAGGTATAACATTTACTTAAGGAAAGAAGAGGAGATGACTTATTTGGTAATGATGTGAAACAACTCTTGTAATTACACATGGTGCTATTACCTTTCTGAAGTTCATCGCTATGGTTGGTGACCTTCCCATGTCATATTTATGGCTTGGTTGATGACATGATGCTTATTTCTTATATAATCCTTCCAAGAGGCCAAGGTTCCTATTTAATGTGAAACTGAACTAGCCTGTTTGGTACCTAATATATACATGCCCCACGGGTGCTTTATCCAATCCATTGATCTGATGGCCTCTGCCAGAGATGAACCATGCCTGAAAATCTCTTCATTTGATCAAACTCTAAACCATTCCATTATTGGCATGTAAATATGCGGTTAAGAAAAAAATGCACCAACAGTCCAGATTCAACGGAGAAAAGTCAACATTTGATGGTTACCATCTCCCAAATTGGGAGATTGTTTTTAGCATGGTTCATCCATGGCAGGTGACATTAGACCAATGGCTTGTATAAACTAACCATTAGCTCCACATGTCCCTATTCATATTGAATTGGAAACTCAGCCTCTAGCTATAAATGTTATTAATTAAGCTATTTCTTATTGGCATCAGCATTTCTTTTGCTGCAGGTTGGTGCAAACAATGGATTATTCAGTTATAGTGTTTGATACGGCTCCAACTAGCATACATTGTGGCTTCTGCAATTCCCCACAACATTAGTGAAGGTGCTGGACAAAATGATGAGCTTGAGAAATAGATTCAGTGACCTGTTGAATCAGGCATGATAAGTTGCAATTTTTCTGTTCTTCTTGACTCCCTTGCTACAAAGATTTTTAGTTCGCACTAGAGGGATCTATCAGTCATAATTAACAAGCGATGCCCATGTATGGATTCATGAGAAATTCAAATTGGTGTAAACAAATATTAGGGTAAACAAAGGATTACATGATAATATTTGTGGAATATGAATAAATTCAAAAATACATCGAATATTTCATGTTTAGGATACCATTAGAACTGCTGTGTTATCCTGTTAATTAGCTAGTATGTGATTTTTATTAGGTGTTGGGGGTGGGGTGCAACTTGAGCGGATTATGTCGGGTTGACGGTGAACTCGACCCAACACGAATTACAACCCGTGCCCTCAACCTGACCTCAAGAGGACCCGACATGCAACCTGACCCAACATGAATTGCAACTTGAGGTGCCCAAGCCAAACCCAAACATAATTCCTCTTTACTCGATCTGACCTTAACCAAATCAACTCGACCTAAATTCATGCGATCATACCCAACCTGATCCGAATTTGTTCAACCCAATTTCTAATCGGGTTGGTGTTTTCCAACCCTAATAAGAACAAGTTCTGGTTGACCCAAACCCTAGTTGCAGCCCTATTAGCTACTTGATTAACTAATTTACATGTGAATCTATAACAGTGCTCAACACCAAATTGATATTGAATTGGTATTGGTTTTCACGGAAAAGTGTTGATGACTGCTCATGACAGGTGACTCGAATTTTTGGCATTCATTAGGAATTTGGCGAGGATGCAATGTTAGGAAGGCTTGAAGGCATGAGAGATGTGATTGCAAGTGAATAGGCAATTCAAGGATCCTATAAGATTTTACTGCTTCAAAATGCTATTTCTATTAATATATTGAACATGTTTCTTACATCCAAAATATCACCTTCTGCCACTTTTATGTCTATTATTAGAGCTTCAACAGGACTTCCATATATTGTTTTCATGTTTTTTGCCCTGATTTTGAACTGCTGCTTGCTTTATGTAGGGGAAATGACCTCCTAGTCGAATACACCACTAGTGTTGTAGATGAATCCATTGGGACTCTTGGACAGTCTAGTCAGTCGATCCGGACTATCCATTAGGTCAATAATGCATTTCATAAGGTATCATGCAAAAATCACACCAATTGGGTGATCTGGTCCAATTGGTGTGATTTGGTCCATCAGTAAGATGCCCCTCTTTTCTATATCCATCCTTTTTCCAAGCCATCCATTTTTTTGTGAGCCATCGATTAGGTGGTTAGCATCATTTAATAGTAGTTCTTCTGTAAAAGTCATAAGCAATCCACGCGGTAAGGCCTTTTGAACTTCAAGACGATGATTGAACCTAATTTTTTCTCTGCTCGATGTTGACTCTCCATTTTTGTGCTATTAGTTGGATGATTAGGACCATCTGATCTATCTAATTTTTGCATCTAATTAATATGATTTTTGCATCATGGTTTGCCAATAATGGTATGAAACCAGTGGACTGTCTGGATATATGATTGGCCATTCAAAGTATCATTTAAAAGTCTAGGGGATGTTGCTAATTTCGCCATGAAGGTGGTTATGTTAGAAACCTTGATATAAGAAATGTACTATAACATTATTTCTTATTAGTTATTACTGCGGTACCATGGTTTGTTGCTTCATCAATCAGTCACCCAACAAATGCTTCAAGGCGCATGGTTGGAAGTATCATTGCATCAGTGATTGTAAGTCTTCTTTCTTGTTGATCACTACTCGTCATACGTTTCAATTGTCCAGATGTTGATGAAAAGGACATCTTCAAATTCCCTGGTCCAACCTCCAATGTCTCATTTTGTGAAGTATCCGTAACTGACATGTGTCCACGACTCGCTCCTGTATTGTTTAAAGGAGAATTACAATATGTGAATATTGTTATTGCTCATGGTGCTTTTGAATGTAGTATGTAACAAATGACCAGAAAAGCCAAAAAGTATTTAATGAGAAGAATATTGAAAATCCACCTTGTCCCCCAGCTTTAGAAATAAAAGATCATTCGTTATCACAATTTAACCAAGATACCTACTTGCTTTTGCAGTCAGCACATTCCCTATTCCCTGACAATTTAATAAGTCCTTCCAATATATATGCAAATGATGCACTAAATGATGGAAAAAAAATAATCACTCCCAAATTATAATAGAGAGAAAGTAGTACATACCTATAGAAGTGAATAAGAAGAGGAACCCAAGTAAAAGACGTTAAGATTCTTATAAAACTCCATGAACAAGATATGATGATATAGTTCCTCCGTCCCATTCAGAAATAAGAATGCAAACAAATGGAGCATGAAAAATCAGGCCAAAATGTGAATATGATATTAAAAAAATAATAATAAAATAAACTGAGAAGCTCTTCTTCTCCAAGGTAATAATGAAACTTAGATATAAATATATGTATATTACAAAAATGTGAGGAAATCCTGACACATGACAAAGTTTTGCACTAAGCTGAGTGATTCTAAGTCTCAAGTAGTATTGACTCAATACAATAACAAAACACTTAGAACACAACATACACATTAGGTTTTCCCATTGCCAATCTCAAAGTCATAATTGAAAATTTTCAGTTTTGTGGAAAATAAATAAGGTTTTTGGAGTTATTTTTCTTTTTCTTTCTTTCTTCTTTTTTTTTTCCTTTTTAATACTTTTTTTTTCTTTTTTTAGTGATAGGAAGAGTAAAAGGAAATAATCCTTAGTCTAGTTTTTCTCTTCTAAATTTCCATCTTATATATATATATATATATATATCAATATCAGGTTATAAGTTTAGGAATTCGGGTTCAGGTTCGGGTTCGGGTTTAGGTTATAGGTTTAAGTTTAGGTATAGGTTTAGTTTATAGGTTATAGGTTTGGGTTTAGGTTATGGGTTATAGGTTTAGGTTATAGGTATAGGTTAAGATTAAGGTTAAGTTTAAGGTTAAGGTTCAAGTTAAGGTTATAGGTTATAGGCTATATGTTTAGGTTTAGGTTATAGGTTATAGGTTTAGGTTTAAGGATTTGAGAATAGGTTTAGGTTTAGGTTTAGGATTTCGAGTTCGGGTTCGGGTTTAGATTTAGGTTTTCAAGTTTAAGTTTAGGGTTAGGAAATCATTGTACCCACTATAAATATATGTAGTTTATCTACACCGTCCATCTGCTTTTCCAGATCATTTAAGGGGTTGAAACCAAAATTGAATCATATCCAAAACTCAGGTGGACCATACCACAAGAAATAGTGGGTATAATGATTTCCATCATTAAAACCTTTCTAAGGCCTGTAGTGATGTTTATTTATCATTCAACCTGTTCACAAGATCACACAGATGGTGATGAAGGGAAAAAAATAAATATCAGCGGTTTCCACCTTCCAGGGAACCCAGTTCAACATCCGGATAGCTCCAACGCACATCTGGATCTGCTTCATCAATTTCAAGATAATACATAAACATGGGCTTGTCTAAATGGCCAAGCCACCCATATTGTTATCCATAGGAAATGGACAGCTTCATCATGGTCATAATAGCAGTTCCCACCTTCCAGGGACCCCCACTCAACATCCGGATAGCTCTGACATAATACAGAAACAAACTAATTAGGAACTTACAACAACAAAAGGTACTAGGTCTTTGGTCCAGGGGTGATCCATAATAAAAGGTACCATTTACCATTCACCTGCTGATGTGTGGGTCTCACCAACTACTAAAATTGTCTAGTTGTGGTGTTTTCTTCACAGTGGCACGTTTACTATAGGTCCCAGTGATGCACGTTTACTGTAGGTCCCAAAGCTAACCTGCTTTTCACATATGACTTGTCCAATATCTGCATAAATGCTCCTACACCCAAAGAAAAGTAAAAAAATACTCCATAGCTTCATACCGTCTTTATGCAGTTGTCTGAAGATTCTACAATTACAAGCACTATTATCACAATCATCTTGAAAAGCACCTGAAAGTCAGAGATGCAAGTCTAAATAACTACTAGGAAACTAGCAACCACAGTAATCAGAAAGAAACAGGTAATTTTACAAAAATGAACGTCTCAGCTCATGCTTCAAAATCTCCTAAAAGTTCCTTCGATAGTAAACATAGAAGATAGCAAACCCAAAAAAAAAAAAAAAACAGTGAGCAATTCCTGAAAACAAAGATTATCAATGTTTTCTCTCAAACCATCTTCATCTCCACTCCAAGCATGATTAGTCTAACAAATTGTATCTGCTACAGGATCACTTAGACCAGCTTCCTTGTGTGAATTGCTTTCAGCTGCAAGCTGATCAGGTCCTACAACATTACTAAAAGGAGCTATTTCTAGCTCTTGATTATGGTTGTTACTATCGGTGTGTTTCTCAAGCAAGATTCTGGTTTCATCAATACTATTGAATCTTGACCTCAACTTGAGATGATCCTTAGCTTGCCGACAGTCTGGCATAGTCAACTGATTTGGTGGAAAGATCATCTTTCTCTGAGTTATAAGTTTTAAAATTTTCATTCTCTGAATCAAAGGATTGTGAGCAAGGAACATGACATGACATATATTAACTTAAATAAACCAAAACCAAGTATATTGTATAGTTCATTGTTGCAATTTTTAGGAAAGATGGTGAGCCCACAACACATTTTCAATCATAAAGTCTTAAAAGAAATAGTAAAGATGGTGAGCCCACAACACATTTTATTATCTATTTATGTAATGACCCTGGAAATTTTATGCTAATCTTTCCTTAGTAGTTGTTTTTTGGGTAATTAGCGCTATACTCAATTGCTTGTGAAATTTGCATCAATCACTTTAAATTGTATCTGCATGACTCAAAACTTGTAGAATAGTTAGCGCTATGTTACTCTGAAACCTGGGATCCATCGCTAAATCCAGTTATTCTGGAGAATTTTTAGAAGTTTTGGATCGGACCTGGACTGCGTGTCGAAAGTCCGATAGCGATGATCTTAGGCTGTTGTGGTCACATTGTTGGGCTTGACCATCACCTCAAAAATCAAGTCCATGTGATGTTCTGGGTCGATTTGATTGAGTCTGGAGTGTCGAGTGTGAGAACGGTTGAAAATTTATTAAGCTTTTATGAAATCTGAGTCGTGTCGCTTGCGCGACGATTTTACGCTATCTGACCGTTGGATTCTGACCCAATTTCACCCTCTAATCAGGGAAGGTAGCTTAGGCATATCCTTGTGCTTATGGACCTGATCGAGATTCTATGCCTGTTAAATTGAGTGTGCTCCGCCACGGCTGATCTAAAGAGCCGGTCGGTACGAAAACTCAGCTTGACCTAGATCCATGGTCAGTGAGCTTAAGTCCGACCTTTCGTGGTATTTGGCCCACCAGAAGTGCTTCGTTGGATCGTAAGAGGCAGGTTTTGGTTATACTCTAAGTATACCTTGGCCCTGGGGTTATTTTCATCAATATGAGGCCTATTTATAGTCCTTAAACCCTAGCTCTCTTTTCCATACGAATTTTCTCTAACCCTAGCTTAGAAAGAGTGGAAAAGAGAGAGAAAGTGAGAGATAAGTTGGTGAATCATCTTGGATTCTTTCCTGTTCTTCTACGTCCTTGAACCTTCACTTTGAATCGTTATTCTGACGATTCTGAGTTCATCTTTGGGTAAGTTAACCTAACCCTACTCTGTGTTAGAGCTTAGATTAGTCTTGGTGTTGTTGTGTCTCATTTATATTCTTGCCTTAGGTTATTCTATCGCCGTTGACGAAGACAACTCGTCTGAAATCAATTCGGTGTTCTTTTCTGGCTTAAAGTGCGGACTTTAAGTGTATAGGTTATGGTTTTCAAGGCTTTCAATGCCAGTTGATGATTTATTCTTGTTATGGGTGAGATTTCACATGCCAAATGTTGTATTTACTTTGCGTTCCTGATATGCATATGATTTATTGAGATTTGTGTATTCTATGTGTATGTATAAAGTACCGTATACGTATAAAATATGCACTTGTGTTTGCCATGATTATTTGTCATGTATGTATGCTAGATATATGTGCGACAACTCCTTGGTAAAAGGAATTGTCCAAATGTGTGTATTTCAACATACGTCATGTATGTTGTATCATGTATTTTAAGTGTTTGTAGATATGTCTGAATGATCTAAAGTGTGATATTTCAACCTAGTATGGGCGTTGAGAAGCGATTCTCAACTCTCCCACTAGTGTGTGTGATTTCCTTCTTGCAAGTTACATTCCTTGTCGTTTAAATTCAACCATTACTTATGCTTACATTTATGTTAAGTTGATATCCTTCAAATGCTTGAGTACCACATGATTTAAGTTGTTGTTCCATTATTGTTCTACATTTAATATGAATATCTGTTGTAGTGTAATGTGTGTGGGACTATGCATTAGTCCAAGAAATCGGTAATCGACCTTAAAATCGTGGCTGAGGTTGCTTTTACCGCGTAGGACGTGTTAGATGAAACTGAGTCGTATTAGAGTTGTTGGCAGTGGTTTGGCCACGCGGAGTGTTTGCGCACTCTATGTCGTTCAACCCAAAGTGAGCTCGTGCTAGTCAAGTTCATCAAGTAACCCGATTGTCCGTTGTATGTTCATCATGTATGGACGCTACTGCTTGAATCTAGGGTACCGAACTTACCAGTGAAATCTTATTAAGCATGGTACCTTGATCCGCTAAGACTCATGAGCCGGACATGGTGGTATGGGACACCGTGGTCGAGCTGTCGGCCTACGCTGGGGTGACGAGCCTCCCCGTAGTGACCAGTGAGCAACTAAACTCGTGAGCCGATTATGGTGGTATGAGACACTATATTCGTACTGTCGGCCTACATTGATTGGTGACGAGCCCTTTGTAGTGACCTCGAGCATGCCTGGATACTGCATTGAGGTGACGAGCCTTAGTGTAGTAGCAAAGGTATGATAGGCGTGCATTGATTGGTGACGAACCCTTTGCTACGACCTGAAACCATATGATCGTATGAGATATCTAGGACTGACGACCCTAGAATGGATCACTGTTTGGATGATGATATAAGGAATGTATCTTAGCTTCCCAATCCTGCTGTATGAAAAGGACTAATAACAACTTGGTAATCATATCCATGCACCGCATTTGCATGTGCTTTGTAGATGTAGCGCACTTTGATGTGGTATCATGCGTAACGTAAGATGAAGACGCTGAGGGTGTATGCATGAGGGTACGCATCATTCTGCATACATCCTTGCATTAACAAGAGTACTTAGGACTTATTTAATTGTTCTGCTTTATCATTACTGCTTGATTGAACGGATAACATGTTAACCAGTGTCTTATTGTTCCACTGAGTTGATCACTCACTCCCACGTTCTGGGACGGTGTTAAACACCCACCAGACTCTGTCTTAGGTTCTGATGTTGCAGATGTTGATGCGACTGCTGAGGCAGAGCGGGAGATGGATGATGATGAGGCTGCTTTCTCTTATTTGCAGTTTTCAGACGGGTTCTAGCGAGCCTTGTTCTGATGCGCGGGATTCTGGGATTATTTTTGGGATTTAAATGATGTAACTTGATACTTATAATTTTGATAGTTACACTTTCATCACGACCTGGTTTGTATATGTACTTCAGGGATTTACACTTGTACACATATATTTCTATAAGTCTTCCGTTTGCTTTCTTCACTTATCCCTGAATTATATCTATGCTTTGGCTTAATCTATCCCATGTTTTATGCACTAATACAGTCAACATACATCCATCATTAAATATGTTGCATAAGTGATGTTTTGGAACTCGGGAGCTGAGTTATGCTCGACCCCTGAATTTCAGGGCATTACAAGTTGGTATCAGAGCATGATCTGGATTAAACCGGACCTGGGTTATGGTCACACACCACACGTTGTCACCACTTTGGTGTATTTGGGTGCGGGTCTATTGTAGATTTTGTGTTTGTGCTTCATAGCTTCTATCGGTGAAAGTTTCCTGAAAACGTTTGCCGAGATCGAGTCTCCACATCTTTTTGACCATGGGGGACCAGGAGGACCTCGCCCAAACGGCAAGGCATCGCCGGTCAATCTAGAGACCGGCGATGCCATCGCCGGTTCGGCGAGGGCTCGCCGATCAGTGGGCCAAGCTGGCTGGGCCGGCCCAGGCCGACGAGTTCTTGGCCTAAGGTGGCCCACCCCTCCATAGTTTTCTATTTAAAACCTTTCCTTTACCCTACTTCTTTCACAAACTCCCCTCCCAAGCTCTCCTTTTCTTGAAAACCCTCTCCAATCTTCTCCAAATCCCTTCCAAATCTTCTTCTTCTTCCATTTTCGTTCAAACCCCATCACCCTATCTCAAAACTTCACCTCCCTTTGCTGTTTACCCTTTCTTTCCTTCTCATTTGAGCTCTCACATTCCCTTTTGGGCTCTCAAGTGTGTGGAAGCTTCACCATCTTCCTATTTCTCTCTTTCTCTCATTTCTCATGGCCCTCTTTGAGATTGTCACGACCATATTTTCCATTTCCTCCCTTCTTTCTTTGATGGGGAAGAAGAGAATGCCCGTGGATGAAGCCGGGCCTAGCCGCCCAACCCGTGCACGGAGGCCGAGAGGTGCCGCCGCGAGCACGTCCGCCACTCATGAATTCCAAACTAAGCGGGACCTCGATCCTCAAGCTCCCATTGGTAGAACTTTGTTGGTGGAGTTGTCGCATGGAGTCTATGAAGGCCGTAGAGTCCTTTTTGAGGCTCATGTTGATCTGCAGCTATTCAGTGAGTTTCTGTTGTTGAGCGCCTAGAAGGGGCTTGTTGGTGTCCCTTATTCAAAGGTGAGTATCACGCGAATGCTAGTACTGTTTGAGCCTTTTATGCCAATATTCGTGATCTTTCGGTGGAGCCTCTGCAGTTCAAGATTCCTTGTGGTAGCGGTCGAGAGGGTATAGTCAATGTTGCTTTGATATCCCGATTCCTGAATGTGCCACTTGGTGAAGTGCATGCCAGCGAGAAGAATGTGAACAGTATGCGCGAGAGGGATCGTCGCACCCGATCCTTGTGTGGTCGTCTGGTCGAATGGCAGCCTAATAGGAGTCTTCTGGATACCTACATGACGGACGACTTCCGTTTGCTTCATCACATGTGTACGTTCAATGTATACCCAAGGTGGAGCAATCGCATCGTGTGTACGCGCCTGATGGTGGATTTCCTATATCAGGTGGGGTAAGAAGCGAAGTTGTGTATGCCGATGTACATCCTGCACCAGATTATTCTCATCGCTCGTTCGTCTAGGAGGACCGAGTCGCTTCCATTTGGCCGCCTCATTTGCAAGCTTGCACATGAGTTTGGCTACAGGCTTGGAGCAGAGAAGTCGGTTCCTGTTCGTCATATTAATCTGAGGACTCTTAAGCAGATGGAGATCGGTTCTGGTCGGCATGCCTCAGAGAGTGAGGCTGAGTCTGAGAGCGATGATGAAGAGAGTTATGCTAAAGGTGGTACTGAGATTAAGGAAGAAACAGAGCAGGACGAGGAAGAAGATGAGGCACAGGATTCGAGTGATAGCTCTCCTCCTGTGGCACTAAAGCAGAGCGCAGACCAGACTCCTAGAGATGCCCGTCTCGCACGGCTTGAAGAAGGGTAGGCTGTTTTACGCCAGGATATTGTTGATCTTCGAGGCCTTGTTAAACATAAGTTTAAGAAGGTGACTCGAACTCTGAAGTCTATCCTATGTTGCTTATAGGATAAGGGTGCCCTGCCTCCATCTCCTGATTCCAACGAGTAGCATCATTGTGGCCGTCCTTTGCTTTGTTTGTTATTTTCTTTCTGTGTGTAGCAGTTGTTGGCTTTTGTAGTTGGAGTTGTTGGTGTTGTTTGTAGTTGTTGTGGTTATTTGAAGTGTTAGATGTTATAGTTCTCATGCTTTCCTAGTCGTGATTCATGTAATGCTGCACTACTTGTATTGTGACAATTTTGATTAATGGAATGCATGTTGTTTATCTTTGGAGTTGTGCGAGAATGTTGTATGGATGGATTATGTGATGTAGAATCTGACAGGTTGCATCCTCTGTTGAATGTAGGGATGCCTCCTAAGGGTTCGAAATCTTCAGCCCGTCTCTCCTTGATTGAGTCACTTGCCGAGGTTCCTCCCTTGAGCGATAGCCAGTCAGATCCACAGGCGGGCCTGTCTCATGCCGGTGTTGGGCCGACACCTATGGCCCCTCCAGTCACGCCCTCGGTTCCTGAGCCGAGCCGTGCACCTTCATCTACTCCGCCTACTGACAGGTTTGAGCAGATGATGTTGTTGATACAGTAGCAGTAGTTTCAACAGCAGCAGTACCAGCAGTAGTAGCAGCAGCAACGCCGAAGTTCCTCTCTTCCACGGCTGGCATCTTTGCTCAGTCAGTGGGGCGACTCCACCTGCTTCACCTATGCCTCCATCTGGGAGCGCCAGTGCCAGCAGCACTTTCGAGCGATTCCAACGCTTGCGACCTCCTACGTTTGTGGGTTCTTATAGACCCGAGGAGGCCGAGTATTGGATCGACCGCATCTCTAAGATGCTGAGACCGCTGCATTGTTCAGAGGTCGAGCAGGTTGAGCTTGCCTCCTTCATGTTTGAGAAGGAGGCCAGTCTGTGGTGGGACAGTGTTTTTCGCGCTATCGTGGAAGGTTTTGAGTAGTCGTGGTAGGCGTTTGAGGCGCGCTTCCACGAGAAGTATTTCCTGGTTACGTACCGACATGAGAAGAGAGAGTTCCTTCACCTCTGCCAGGGAGGGTTGTCGGTGATGGAGTATGAGAACCGGTTTACTGAGCTGGGTCGGTATGTTCCTTTGATCCTGGGCGATCAGCCGATGAGGATGCGACATATTTTTGAGGGATTGAGACCTGAGATCTGATCAAAGATTTACTATGCTAGCATTTCTTCTTATGCGGAGCTGGTGAGCATGTCCTTGCGAGCAGAGCAGGACGGGGATAGGTCGTCCCGCATGCGAGCACCGTTGGTTCCTAGGCCGTTACCGAACTTTCAGAGTTTCCCTTTTCTCGGCAAGAGGCCACGAGCAGATTCTCCTCCTCGGCGTTCAGCGCCGCCCGCTCAGCAGATAAGAGCTGATCTTCGATGTTCATATTGTGGGAAGATAGGGCATTTGGACTGTTTTTGCTTCTCCCGTATGCGAGCCAGTGGTTTTACTCCACCGCAGAGGATTAGCCGTCCGATGCCTCAGGTTATTTCTCCTCCACCTCTTCGATCAGCCCCAGCTCATCTATCCTTCAAACTTGCAGTTCCTAGCTTCAGGCCACCTCAGCGGCCCATGGTTCCTCCACCGAATCATCAGCAGCAGGCTCGAGTTCATGCGCTTTCAGCTGAAGCGCCTATGTCTGACTTAGTGGCGAGATCCTTCGAGGTGACAGCGCACATTGAAGGTATTCCCGTTTCTATATTAGTGGATATAGGGTCCACTACTTCTCTTATATCTTATGCGGCAGTTAGGCGTTTGGGTTTGAGATCTGTTCCTATGCAAGGAGTGACGCTTACTACCGCTACGGGGATTTTCTCTGCTTTGGGCAAGCGTTGTATGAATTGTTTGGTCGATCTTGGGAGTGGATCGATCGGTGTTGATTTCTTAGTAGCACCGCTTTATCATTACGATATTATTATGGGTATGGATTTGCTCACGAGGATGCGAGCTGAGATTGATTGTGAAGCTAGATCAGTGATGATCCATGGACCTAAGGGCGAGACTGTTACTTTCCCAGTTCAGGTCAGTTACCCTCTTCGTATTGATTATTATTCTTCTCTGTTGGAGAGTATGGCTGAATCGGCGTTAGTTGGTACACCGGTAGTTCGGGAGTTTGAAGATGTGTTTGAGTCGATTCCTGGATTACCTCCTCACCGTGAGATTGATTTTGCTATCGATCTTATGCCTGGTGCGGTGCCCATTTCTTTACCTACCTATTGTATGCCTCCGAGTGAAATGGAGGAGTTGAGGAAGCAGATAGATGGTTTGCTGGATTTGGGTTTTATTCAGCCTAGTGTGTCTCCTTGGGGAGCACTTGTTTTGTTTGTGAAGAAGAAGGATGGTTCCTTGCGATTATGTATTGATTATCGCAGGCTGAATTTGGTAACTGTGAAGAATAAGTACCCTTTGCCCAGGATTGATGATCTGTTTGATCAATTGAAGGGGGCATGGTACTTTTTAAAGGTTGATCTGCAGTCAGGGTATCATCAGTTGCGCGTCAAGGATGGGGACGTGCAGAAGACCACTTTCAGGACTAGCTTCAGTCATTATGAGTTCCTTGTGATGTCATTCGGTGTTACGAACGCACCGGCCGTGTTCATGGATTTGATGAACAGGGTGTTTTGGCCATTCTTGTTCCGATTCATCATTGTTTTTATCGATGACATCTTGATATATTCAGTGAGCCGGGAAGAACACGAGGAGCACTTAAGAGCGGTTTTGAATACTCTTAGGAAGAATCAACTTTTCGCGCAGTTTAAGAAGTGTGATTTTTGGAAGGAGGAGTCAAGTTCCTGGGACATGTGGTGTCCAAGGAAGGAATAGCCGTCGACCTTGTCAAGGTAGCTGCAGTGCAGGACTGGAAGCAGCCTGGTTCAGTTACTGAGGTAAGGAGTTTTCTAGGTCTTGCAAGCTATTATTGACGCTTCATTCAAGACTTCTCGAAGATTGCCAGACCGTTGTCACAGTTGACACGGAAGGATTTGAAGTTTGCTTGGAATGAGCAGGCGAAGTTAGCTTTTCAGGAGTTGAAGGACAAGTTGACGTCCGCCCCTGTGCTAGTATTGCCAGAGCAAGGGGTTAAGTATATTATATATACTGATGCCTCTCGCGTTGGCCTGGGTTGTGTCCTTATGCAGAAGGACAGGGTGTTGCTTATGCTTCGCGTCAGTTGAGGAAACACGAAGAGAATTACCCTACGCACGACCTGGAGTTAGCAGCTGTCATATTCACATTAAAGCTTTGGAGACATTACCTCTTTGGTGAGGAGTTCGAGCTCTTTTGCGACCACAAGAGCCTTAAGTATATTTTCACGCAGCGTGACTTGAATATGCAGTGCTGATGGATGGAAACATTGAAGGACTTTAAGTTCGATGTTTCTTACCATCCGGGCAAGGCGAACCTTGTGGCAGATGCGTTGAGTCGCAAGAAGGCTATTGAGTTTGTGGCTCCGCTGATGATAGCAGAGTGGGATATGTTGGAGTTCGTGCGAGATTTTGAGCAAAAGCTTACGGTGGTTGAGCCGTATGAGGTTATCGCACACATTCGTGTACAGCCCCTTATCGACGAGAGGATCATTGCAGCTCAGACAGATGATGAGCTTTTGGTGAAGATGAGAAAGTGGGTTGGTACAGATGAGAACTCCGACTGGAGTGTTAGTTCTGATGGGGGCCTACGATTTCGTGGCCGGTTATGTGTTCCTGACATCCCTGACTTGAGACGGGAGGTTCTCGAGTTAGCCCATAATTCTAAGCTTGAATTGCATCCAGGTAGCACGAAGATGTATCAGGATATGAGGAGATCTTATTGGTGGGACAATATGAAGGTCCAGATTGCTGAATTTGTTTCTCGTTGTCTCACGTGCCAGCAGGTCAAGGCAGAGCATCGTCGGCCTCCTGGGTTGCTGCAAACCATGCCCATAGCTGAATGGAAGTGGGACTTCATCTCTATGGATTTTATTTCTAGGTTGCCGAGAACGAGGAAGGGATATGACTTTATTTGGGTGATCGTCGACCGATTAACAAAGTCGACGCATTTCTTACCGATCAGAGTCACTAACTCTGCAGACGAGTTGGCTAGGTTGTATATTAAGGAGATAGTACGTCTGCATGGAGTTCCCCTGGAGATTGTGTCTGATTGAGACACGCATTTCACATCTATCTTCTGGACTCGTATTCAGGAAGCGATGGGTGTGAAACTGAAGTTCAGCACCACGTTTCATCCGCAAACAGATGGGCAGACAGAGCGCGTGAATCAGGTCCTAGAAGATATGTTGCGAGCTTGTGTTCTGGATTTCAAGGACAGTTGGGATGATTGTCTTCAGTATGCAGAGTTCGCGTATAATAATAGTTTCCAGGCGAGTATCGGCATGGCTCCCTATAAGGCGTTGTATGGTCACCCGTGCAGAGCACCACATTGCTGGGCAGAAATTGGTGAGCGTAGTTTGCTTGGCCCGGAGTTGGTGCAGGTGACTTCAGAGAAGGTTGACATCATTCGACGTCGACTTCTGACAGCCCAGAGTAGGCAGAAGAGTTATGCTGATACGAGGCGTCGACCGCTTGAGTTTGAGGTTGGAGACCATATTTTTCTGAAGGTCTCTCTTATGAAGGGAGTTCTGCGGTTCGGTAAGAAGGGGAAGCTGACGCCGAGATTTATTGGTCCATTTCAAGTTCTAGATTGAGTGGGAGTGGTAGCATACCGCCTTGCTTTGCCCACACCTCTCGGGGGCGTGCATAACGTATTGCATGTTTCTATGCTGAAGAAGTACGTTCCTGATCCTTCGCATATTATCAGTTGGAAGCAAGTGCAGTTGAGTGAGGATGCCACTTATGTACTGCGACCGACACGTATTCTCGATAGGAAGGAGCAGGTATTGCGTAGCAAGGTTATCCCTCTTGTGAAGGTGCTATGGACGCATCATGGTGTAGAAGAGGCTACTTGGGAATCTGAAGCTGAGGTCAGGAAGAGCTACCCTCAGATCCTTGAGGAATTTGAGAAGGTATGAATTTCGAGGATGAAATCTTCTTTAAGGGGGGTATATTGTAATGACCCTAGAAATTTTGTGCTAATCTTTCCTTAGTAGTTGTTTTTGGGGTAATTAGCGCTATACTCGATTGCTTGTGAAATTTGCATCAATCACTTTAAATTGTATCTGCATGACTCAAAACTTGTAGAATAGTTAGCGCTATGTTACTCTGAAACCTGGGATCCATCGCTAAATCCAGTTGTTCTGGGGAATTTTTGGAAGTTTTGGATCGGACCTGGATTGCGCGTCGAAAGTCCGATAGCGATGATCTTAGGCTATTGCGGTCACCATGTTGGGCTTGACCATCACCTCAAAAATCAAGTCCATGTGATGTTCTGGGTCGATTTGATTGAGTCTGGAGTGTAGAGTGTGAGAACGGTTGGAAATTTATTAAGCTTTTATGAAATCTGAGTCGTGTCGCTTGCGCGACGATTTTAAGATATCTGACAGTTAGATTCTGACCCAATTTCACCCTCTGATCAGGGAAGGTGGCCCAGGCATATCCTTGTGCTTGTGGACCTGATTGGGATTCTGTGACTATTGAATTGAGTGTGGTCTGCCACGGCTGATCTGAAGAGCCAGTCGGTACGAAAACTCAGCTTGACCTAGTTCCATGGTCAGTGAGCTTAAGTCCGACCTTTCGTGGTATTTGGCCCACCAGAAGTGCTTCGTTGGATCATAAGAGGCAGGTTTTGGTTATACTCTAAGTATACCTTAGCCCTGGGGTTATTTTCATCAATATGAGGCCTATTTATAGTCCTTAAACCCTAGCTCTCTTTTCCATACGAATTTTCTCTAACCCTGGCTTAGAAAGAGAGTGGAAAAGAGAGAGAAAGTGAGAGAGAAGTTGGTGAATCATCTTGGATTCTTTCTTGTTCTTCTACATCCTTGAACCTTCACTTTGAATCGTTATTCTGATGATTCTGAGTTCATCTTTGGGTAAGTTAACCTAACCCTACTCTGTGTTAGAGCTTAGATTAGTCTTGGTGTTGTTGTATCTCATTTATATTCTTGCCTTAGGTTATTCTATCGCCGTTGACGAAGACAACTCGTCTGAAATCAATTCGGTGTTCTTTTCTGGCTTAAGGTGCGGACTTTAAGTGTATAGGTTATGGTTTTCAAGGCTTTCAATGCCAATTAATGATTTATTCTTGTTATGGATGAGATTTCACATGCCAAATGTTGTGTTTACTTTGCATTCCTGATATGCATATGATTTATTGAGATTTGTGTATTCTATGTGTATGTATAAAGTACCGTATACGTATAAAATATGCACTTGTGTTTGCCATGATTATTTGTCATGTATGTATGCTAGATATATGTGCGACAACTCCTTGGTAAAAGGAATTGTCCAAATGTATGTATTTCAACATACGTCATGTATGTTGTATTATGTATTCTAAGTGTTTGTAGAAATGTCTGAATGATCTAAAGTGTGATATTTCAACCTAGTATGGGCATTGAGAAGTGATTCTCAACTCTCCCACTAGTGTGTGTGATTTCCTTCTTACAAGTTACATTCCTTGTCGTTTAAATTCAAGCATTACTTATGCTTACATTTATGTTAAGTTGATATCCTTCAAATGCTTGAGTACCACATGATTTAAGTTGTGTTCCATTACTGTTCTACCTTTAATATGAATATCTGTTGTAGTGTAATGTGTGTGGGACTATGCATTAGTCCAGGAAATCGGTAATCGACCTTAAGATCGTGGCTGAGGTTTCTTTCACCACGTAGGACGTATTAGACGAACCCGAGTCATATTAGAGTTGTCGGCAGTGGTTTGGCCACGCGGAGTGTTTGCGCACTCTATGTCGTTCAACCCAAAGTGAGCTCGTGCTAGTCGAGTTCGTCAAGTAACCCGATTGTCCGTTGTATGTTCGCCATGTATGGATGCTACTGCTTGAATCTAGGATACCAAACTTACCAGTGAAATTCTATTAACCATGGTACCTTGATCCATTGAGACTCATGAGCCGGACTTGGTGGTATGGGACACCGTGGTCGAGCTGTCGGCCTACGCTGGGGTGACTAGCCTCCCCGTAGTGACCAGTGAGCAACTAAACTCGTGAGCCGATTATGGTGGTATGAGACACTATATTCGTACTGTCGGCCTACATTGATTGGTGACGAGCCCTTTGTAGTGACCTCGAGCATGCCTGGATACTGCATTGAGGTGACGAGCCTTAGTGTAGTAGCAAAGGTATGATAGGCGTGCATTGATTGGTGACGAACCCTTTGCTACGACCTGAAACCATATGATCGTATGAGATATCTAGGACTGACGACCCTAGAATGGATCACTGTTTGGATGATGATATAAGGAATGTATCTTAGCTTCCCAATCCTGCTGTATGAAAAGGACTAATAACAACTTGGTAATCATATCCATGCACCGCATTTGCATGTGCTTTGTAGATGTAGCGCACTTTGATGTGGTATCATGCGTAACGTAAGATGAAAATGCTGAGGGTGTATGCATGAGGGTACGCATCATTCTGCATACATCCTTGCATTAACAAGAGTACTTAGGACTTATTTAATTGTTCTGCTTTATCATTACTACTTGATTGAACTGATAACATGTTAACCAGTGCCTTATTGTTCCACTGAGTTGATCACTCACTCCCACGTTCTGGGGCGGTGTTAAACACCCACTAGACTCTGTCTTAGGTTCTGATGTTACAGATGTTGATGCGACTTCTGAGGCAGAGCGGGAGATGGATGATGATGAGGCTGCTTTCTCTTATATGCAGTTTTCAGACGGGTTCTAGCGAGCCTTGTTCTGATGCACGAGATTCTGGGATTATTTTTAGGATTTAAATGATGTAACTTGATACTTGTAATTTTGATAGTAACACTTTCATCATGACCTGGTTTGTATATGTACTTCAGGGATTTACACTTGATCACATATATTTCTATAAGTCTTCCGCTTGCTTTCTTCACTTATCCCTGAATTATATTTGTGCTTTGGCTTAATCTATCCCATGTTTTATGCACTAATACAGTCAACATACATCCATCATTAAATATGTTGCATAAGTGATGTTTTGGAACTCGGGAGCTGAGTTATGCTCGACCCCCGAATTTCAGGGCATTACAGTTTACATAAAAATACAGTGTAGAATTTTAGTGTGTGAATTCTAGGTGGGGTATCTCGAGCAACCAATCCATGAATTACTGCGGATAGATGCAAAGTTAAAATGTAAGCCTCCGAATGTTTTTTACCGTGGAAGTTGGAAGAAATAACAACTGTACCAACATATAAAAAAGACTGCAGTTGGTAGATTGGAAAACAGGAAGAAGAAAAAAGAAAGGAAAATGAAAAGGAAGAATGAAGAAAGAAAACATTTACAAAGCTACCCCACATGAATTAGACAACCAACAACATTTCACTGAGGGAATTATGGACCATGAGAATGTCACCTGCAACCATGTGAGATCAGGGCCTTTTCATTTGGAAAATGATATTATAGACAAAACTTATAATAGTTCCACAAATGCATTATACCAAATGGCAATCATGACCATACAACCACATGACATGAAAGCCTGTTATCATAATTTTTTACTTAATACGTTCACCATCATGCCTTGCACTCAATAAATGCAAACCACATGCACAATTAGGTAAGATTGTTTGAGAACATCAATGGTGTTTTAGTCACAAAAAATACAAATAAAGACCAAGTTATTCCCTGTAAATTAGGTTATGGACAATGGTTTTATTTAAGTCAATGTGTTCACTAAATGATGAATATAAGATGACTATGCAAGTGAAGCCAAAAAACACCATTACCTTGTTTGACAGGCACTAGACAATGGAAAAGGTACCAAACTGAGCTGAAAAGCTCAAATGGAATTCACTCCCCACAAAGAGATGGAACAAACAACTTCTCCCAGAGCCAAGATGGTGCTAATATGAATTGTTAGGAGGTTGGGAGCCTTGGGTTGGAATTCAAGTTGGGTCCTGTTGAGGTTGGGTTGGACTTGGTTGAGCCTCGACCTGATCTGACCCGCCTGAGTTATACCCCTAATCATGAATTGTTAGTACAGAGGCCAAACAAGAATGTTACAACTTAAGATTTCAAAAGGCCCATCTTAATTAGTTTGGAAAATGGGTCATAAAGGTGGAAAATTAGAAGAAAGACATACATGTTTTGAAAAATGATTTTGTTACCAAGAGGCAGTTCCAGAATCCGTTGAAAGTGGAGTCTTAAACCCACTACAAGAAGCTCATGATCTGTTGTCACTCTTGCTTGTGACCTTATCTCATTAGGTTTTACTTGTCATAGGAGTTTTGTCTTGTTAAAGGAACATCCTTTTCCAAGTGGCAATTCTTAGGAAAAAAAATCAAGGGGAAAATGATGATGTTCAATGACTTATGTTGTGAACAACAAGAAAGAAGACTAACAACCACTGATGCAATGGTACTTCCAACCATGCGCCTTGAAGCATTTGTTGGGTGACTGATAGATGAAGCAACAAACCATGGTACCCCAGTAATAACTAATAAGAAATAATGTATAATACATTTCTTATATCAAGGTTTCTGACATACCCACCTTCATGGGGAAATTAGCAACATCCCCAAAGCTTTTAAATGATACTTTGAACGGGCAATCATATATCCAGACAGTCCACTAGTTTCATACCACTATTGGCAAACCATGATGTAAAAATCACATTGATCAGATGAAAAAATTAGATAGATCAGATGGTCCTAATCATCCAACTAATAGCACAAAAATGGACAGTTAACATCGAGCAGAGAAAAAATTAGGTCCAATCATCGTCTTGAAGTTCAAAAGGCCTTACCGCATGGACTGCTTATGATTTTTACAGAAGCACTACTATTAGATGATGCTAACCACCCAATCTATGGCTCGTAAAAAAAATGGATGACTTGGAAAAAGGATGGCTATAGAAAAGAGGGGCATCTTACTGATGGACCAAATCACACCAATTGGACCAAATCAACCAATTAGTGTGATTTTTGCATGATAGCTTATGAAATGCATTATTGACCTAATGGATAGTCTGGATCGATCGACTGGACTGTGTAAGAGTCCCAATGGATTCATCTACAACACTAGTGGTGTATTCGACCAAGAGGTCATTTCCCCTACATAAAGCAAGCAGCAATTTAAAATCAGGGCAAAAAAACATGAAAACAATATATGGAAGTCCTGTTGAAGCTCTAATAATAGAAATAAAAGTGTCAGAAGGTGATATTTTGGATGCAAGAAACATGTTCAATATATTAATAGAAATAGCATTTTGAAGCAACAAAATCTTACAGGAGCCTTAAATTGCCTATTCACTTGAAATCACATCTCTCATGACTTCAAGCTTTCCTAACATTGTATCCTCACCAAATTCCTAATGAATGCCTAAAATTTGAGTCACCTGTCATGAGCAGTCATCAACACTTTTCCTTGAAAACCAATACTAATTCAATATCAAATTGGTGCTGAGCACTGTTATAGATTCACATGTAAATTAGTTAATCAAGTAGCTAATAGGCCTGCAACTAGGGTTTGCGTCAACCAAAACTTGTTCTTGTTAGGGTTGGAAAACACCAACCCAATTCGAAATTGGGTTGAGCAAGTTGGGATCAGGTTGGGTATGATCGCATGAATTTAGGTCAGGTTGATTTGGTTAAGGTCGGGTCGAGTAAAGAGGAATTATGTTTGGATTTGGCTTAGGCACCTCGGGTTGCAATTCATGTTGGGTCAGGTTGCATACTGGATCCTCTTGAGGTCAGGTTGAGGGCTCGACTTGCAATTCGTGTTGGGTCAGGTTGACCCTCAACCTAACGCAATCCACCTAAGTTGCACCCCACCCCCATCACCTAATAGAAATCACATACTAGCTAATTGACATGATAACACAACAGTTCTAATGGTATCCTAAACATGAAATATTTGATGTATTTTTGAATTTATTCATATTCCACAAATATTATCATGTAATCCTTTGTTTACCCTAATATTTGTTTGCGTCAATTTGAATTTCTCATGAATTCATATATGGGCATCGCCTGTTAATTATGACCGATAGATCCCACAAGTGCGAACTAAAAATCCTTGTAGCAAGGGAGTCAAGAAGAATAGAAAAATTACAACTTATCATACCTGATTCAACAGGTCACTGAATCTATTTCTCAAGCTCATCATTTTGTCTAGCCCCTTCTCTAATGTTGTGGGGAATTGCAGAAGCCACAATGTATGGCCAGTTGGAGCCGTATCAAACACTGTAACTGAATAATCCATTGTTTGCACCAGCCTGCAGCAAAAGAAATGCTGATGCCAACAAGAAATAGCTTAATGAATAACATTTGTAGCTAGAGGATGAGTTTCCAATTCTATATGAATAGGGACATGTGGAGCTAATGGTTAGTTTATACAAGTCATTGGTTTGATGTCACCTGCCATGGATGAACCATGATAAAAACAATCTCCCAAATTGGGAGATGCTAACCATCAAATGTTGACTTTTCTCCATTGAATTTGGACTGTTGGTGCATTTTTTCTTAACTGAATATTTACATGCCAACAGTGGAATGGTTAGAGTTTGATCAAATGAAGAGATTTTCAGGCATGGTTCATCTCTGACAGGGGCCATCAGATCAATGGATTGGATAAATCACCAGTGGGGCATGTACATATTAGGTACCAAACAGGGTAGAACCTTGGCCTCTTGGAAGTATTATATAAGAAATAAGCATCATGTCATCAACCAAGCCATAAATATGACATGGGAATGGCACCAACCATAGCGAAGAACTTTAGAAAGGCAATAACACCATGCGTAATTACAAGAGTTGTTTCACATCATTACCAAATAAATCATCTCCTCTTCTTTCCTCAAGTAAATGTTATACCTTTTCTCTATGAAAATTATGAAATGGATCACGAGGGCCTGTCTTCTAGAAGATGAGGTAGGCAATATAATAGGAAATGCGAAGTTGTCAACAGTTTCAATACATTAATTGGTCAGAGGTGACCAACAAAATTCTACCAAATGTCATGTTGGTTCTGTGATATTTTGCCGAAAACCCTTCATAAAATTCTCCCTTATCACCACTATATGCGATACATTGCAGTACCTTATTGTATGATTCATTAATTATATGAGCTCATTCTGGGTATAATTGCATCACTTATGTGAAAGAACACGTCATTTAGAACCATATACAAAGGAAACTTGTTTGTGCATAAATTGTTTTTATGATTTTTTTAGTTCTAAGTGTGTAATCACGCCTACTTCAACATATCATAAAGTTCTATTGAGAAATTCCATCATTTCCCAATCTTTCCCTTAAAGAACAACGCATTCTCAATATTTCCCATGTGATACTAATATGTTTTTGTATCCCAAGGGTGCACCAACATGTGCATCAATACTGATATTTAAATCACTGCCCGTATCATGTATCTGAGCATCCGACAATCCCAGTAACCTTGATCCACCACTTCTAGCCCATAGGTTCTCTGCTTCTCGCATACTGCTGCTGTAAATTTCCACTAAAGGATACTAGGCGCACTATTATCCCACTCTGGCCATGCAAACACGTCAGGTTGGTCATACTATGGTAGCTATCTAGCACAACCGTGGACATCATTGCCATTTTTTTCCATTGGGCTCCCTACAACTATAATTTCACGCTAGTGTGACCCACTATTCCAGCTCATAACAACATTGCACCTAGTTTGAGGGCAATGGCAACAACACTAATGTATTTTATCTACAAAAAATTGATATCACATGATAAAGTGGAATAGTGGAACAGGATTTATGTAGCAATCTGGGTCTTAGATTACCCAAAATCTGGATCACTTAATAGTTAGTGATTTAGGTAAGGTTCTGGTGGGCCTCTTGTCTGTCCAGCTTTGTTTATTCGTAAAAGATTTTGGAACCTGTAGTCTACTAGTAGCTGGACTTAGTTTGAGGGGGGTGTTCAATCTCTCTGTGTAAGTTGCTTTCTTTGGGTGTTATAAGATAATATCGTTTATTATTCTTGTTATTATCATGATAGTTACCATTAATTATCATTATCGTTTTCATTATTAAAGTTTGAGCTTTCAGGTTACTTGCATCCTTCGTTAGCTATTTATAAACTAGGGTATGAAGAATGATGGGGCTTGTGTACAACAAGCACATGATTTCTCAGTGACAGATTTGGGACACAAGTGTTATAGAATGAGATCAAAAACTTTATCCTTTCAGCCCTTTTAATGAATTCTTTGCTTTGACACATTAGCCTGTTTTGTGTAGAAAGATCATGCCCTCTCTAAGATGTATCAACAGAGCACTCCTCCTGACTACATTGACAAAACCGACCACAGCTGTTGTCCACTCTTTGGTGGTTTCGCAGCAAGGCTTGGAGATGGCAATCACTAGTTCATAAAACCAACATTCTTAAAACCAGGTCAAGTGAAATAGGAGAAGAAAGAACCATGTTCCTAGTTTTCTTGTAGTAGTAGCTGGATCATTTGGAGCCACAAGAAAAATATAGGATTCCAACCCAGCACTTTATGAGGATTGCAGGACAACAATCTTGAAGCATCTACCTCATGGTATACCTTTTTTTTTTTTTTTTGAATTCATTGAACATGAGATTTATAAGTAATCGGGTTGGCCTAACAAAAAGATAAACCGAGCCATGCCAATCATGTAAAGCGTCTATGTAATGTACAAAAACATCATAAAAGGCCTAAGGAGAAGAAATCCAAATGAAAATGGATGAAATCTAGCCATTTTATCGAAGAGATAGCATGCCATTTCATCCAGCCATTTCAACAAACAGATAGCAGGCCATTTCATTAAACAGTTAGCTTGTATCAAATCTAAAAGACAGAAAAAGAGAATAAGACATCAAACCTATGGAGAGGAGCTTCACAGCGTGTGTTTCTTCGGGTAGGAGCTTCACAGCTGCTGTAATAGAGAGAGATAGAACCAGCGACAGAGATGCATTGAGGAGAGAGGGAGGAGAATGAGAGAGATGGAGCAAAGATCGGGAGGGAGAGAGAGGATTGGGAAACGGAGAGAGACAGAGGGGGGATTAGGGAACAAGGAGAGAGAGAGCGAGAGAGAGAAATAACACAATTTTGGGCGCGGCTCTGTTTTGAGCGCCCGCCCAAAATTGGGCGTAATTTCATGAATGGACCGTGGATGGTCTTGACAGCGGCTCTGTGGGGCTCACCATGATGTATTTGGTTTATGCATTCTGACCATTAATTTTATTAAATTATTTTAGTTCAAGATCCCAAACTTAAGGTAGATTGAAGGCCCAAGTGGACCACACCTTAGGAAGCAAATGTGATTTAATCTCCATGTTTCCTACCATGTGGTCCACTTGAGCCTTCGATCTAGCTGATTTTTTATTTCATGCTTTCAAATAATATTTTCAAATAGATGGACGACTTAGATAGAATACATATATATTTTTAAGCCCCATAGAGGCCCTTACAACACCATTAATTATTAATGGTGTGTTACCTTTTTAGCTATGAATTAAAACTGTAGCAAATGTAGCTATGGTTTATATCCATAGCAAAAAATAACGTGGTCTGTATCCTTTGCCCCTTTTTTTGGTACTGTGTATGAATAAGCTTAATTATGTACTCAGCTAACATGGCCATCCATCGCATTGCATTAGTTAGGATGTGCTTTTGGCGAGGAAGGTGCACTTTAGGGAGTATTGTCATATGCGAAATTAGTTATCAGAATTGCTTGTGAGGGAGCTTTGTGCAAGGGCATACATCATTACTTGCACTTCATTCCTACATTAACAAGAGTAGTTTGGAAGTGATTGTTGTATTACCTTATCATTACTACTTAATTGAATTGATAACATGCTAACCTTTGCCTTATAGTACCACTGAGTTGATCACTCACTCCTACCTTGGGACAGTGTTTAAAACACCAACCAGACTCTGGTTTAGATGCAGGTGATGGGGAAGCCTATGCAGCAGAGTTGGACTTCATAGAAGAGGAGGAAGAATTCTCCTACGTTCATCTCTCAAGCGGGTCTATGTAGATCTCGTGCTGACTCGATGGGATTACAGGGACATGTGGATTAGTTGGACACTTTACATTTTAATATTTTGTAAATTTTGAAACAATACATGTATATATTCAACCCGGTAACATACTCATACTCTGGAGGTTGTGTAACACTTACATACTTAAATATATATGTTTTAGTCTTTCGCTTGTTTAATTTAATTATATCTGGAGTATGATATGTTGTTTTGGTATAATCTCACTCATGTTTAACTCATTAATATGGACAAAATATGAACATCATTATCTATGTTGCATAAGTGATGTGATGGATCTCGAGAGTAGAGCTTTGCTCGACCCTCGAAATTCAAGGTGTTACACTCATATTCAGGTCCCTTTGTGAAAAGATGTACTTGAGGCTCTTGTGGTCACAAAAGAGCTCAAACTCCTCACCGTAGAGGTACAAAGCTTTAATGCGAAAATGATTGCTGCCAATTCCATGTCCTGAGTGGGGTAGTTTTCTTCGTATTTCCTCAACTGTCGTGAGGCATAGGCGATCACCCTATTATTCTGCATAAGTACACACCCCAAACCGACTCAAGAGGTGTCGGTGTAAATAGTGTACTTGACCCCTTACTCCGGCAGTACTAGAACTGGCGTAAACGTTAACTTGTCCTTTAATTCTTAAAAGGTTGCCTCTGCTGTATCATTCCAAGAAAACTTAAGATCTTTCCGAATAAGTTGAGACAATGATCAGGCTATCTTGGAGAAATCTTTAATAAATCGGCGATAATAGCCGACAAGTCCGAGGAAACTCCTCACTTCTATAACTGAACCAGGCTGCTCGCAGTCTTACACCGCAGTCACCTTGGCAAGGTCCACAGTGATTCCTCCCTTAGAAATCATGTGTCCTAAGAACTTGACTTCTTCCTTCCAGAAGTCACATTTTAAGTACTGTGTAAACAACTGATTCTGCCTAAGCGTATCAAGGACTGCTCGCAGGTGTTCTTTGTGATCCTTCTGACTCTTTGAGTATATTAAAATGTCATTTATAAATACAATGACGAATTGGTAAAGATGTGACCGAAATACCCAGTTCATGAGATCCATGAATACGATCGGTGCATTTATAAGTCCAAACGGCATCACGAGGAATTCGTAGTGCCCGAAGCTAGTCCTGAAAGCTGTTTTCTGCACGTCTTCATTCCTGACGCACAACTAATAATACCCGGACTGTAAGTCTATCTTAGAGAAATACTACCCCCTTCAACTGGTTAAACAGGTCATTTATCCTGGGCAGAGGATACTTGTTCTTTACCATGACATGATTTACCTTGCGATAATCTATACACAACTGCAGCGATCCATCCTTCTTTTTCACAAACAACATAGGTGCCCCCTAAGGAGATATGCTCAGCCGTATAAAACTGAGTCTAATAAATCATCAATCTTCTTCCTCAATTCCTTCATTTTACATAGAGGCATGCGATACGTCAGTAAGGAGATAGGTGTCGCGCCTGGCACAAGGTCTATGGTAAAGTTGATCTCACGCTGAGGAGGTAGTCCAGGGATCATTCTGAACACGTCCGTGAAATCTTGGACTACTGGTGTGTCCCCAGTTGACGGACCATCACAATTTTCCAATAGGGAAGCATAACAACGAATTCGGTAGGGACAACTGACCTGAACTGGGAAGGTGAAGGTCATGCCCTCGGGCCCATGGGTCGTCACCAATCTGGTTTCATAGTCAATCTCTGCCTTCATTTCGGTGAGCCAATCCATGCCGAGGATGATGTCGTAATGATATATCTTAGTTACAATCAGGTCAATGCACACCATTCTACTCCATAAGTCTGCTCCCTAAGTCTATCGGGCAACCCTTACAAAGCTTAGTGGCGTCTGTGAAGGTTCCTGTTGCAGCGATGACTCTCACCCCAACCATAGGGGTAGTGTCCAACCCTAATTTCTTAACTATAGAGCATACTATCATTGAAATAGTGGACCCGGTGTCCACTAAAAGGAATACAGGTGTACTTTGGATGTGAGCAGTGACTTCAAAGGCTAGCGGCACTGCAACTGCTGATTTAGATGCTTTGGTTGCAAGTGCATGTACGCGAGCTTGTTGTGGGCGGTTAGGTGGTGCTATCATAGGTCATTGAGGTGGCCTATTTCGAGATAAAGGAGGTCAGTAGAATGGTTGTGCCGGTGCTACAGATCGTAGAGGTGGAGCTGAAATAACATGTGGTGGCTGGCGATTGACCCTCTGGTTGTTGTCCTTCATCTTAGTAAAATAAAAGGGGTCAGCAAGGCCCGCTTTGTTACAATAAGTACACCAAAGATCATACTGCTTCTGCTGAGCTAATAGAGTCATTGGTCTGGGAGGCGAGTTCATACGTAGCCTCTTGCCGAGAAACGGCCAGTTCTGTAATTCAGGCCTAGGCCTCGGGCCCATTGGCATGCGTGTTCGAGACACTCGTTCACCATCCTGCTCAGCTCGTAGGGACATGTTCACTAGCTCATCATAGTTGGGAATGCTAGCGTAACACATCTTGGTGTAGATCTCAGCCAGTAACCCTTCTAAAAATTACCGTATTCTCATCAACTCGTCTGCCAAAATTAAAGGAGCGTATCTAGCCAGCTCTATGAAACGGTTCTCGTATTCTGCCACTGTCATCCCCCTGTCAGAGGCGGAGGAATTCACCCTCCTTTTCATTACAGTAAGTGAGGGGGAAATACTTCTCATGGAAGCGTACCTCGAATTCAACCCTTGTCCATGCAAATCCTGAGGGAATGGTTTGAAAGACACTATCCCACCAAAGGCTAGCTTCCTTCTCAAACATATATGTGACTAGCTCAACCTGTTCCACCTCGGTACAGTGTAACGGCCTCAACATCTTAGAAATACAATCCAACTAGTACTCGGCCTCCTCGGGTCTATGAGTAGCCATAAAATTCGGAGGACAAAGGCGCTGAAAGCACTCAAATGGGCCACTTGTAGTCATAGTCCTAGTAGGCTATATGTGTGGCATCGGATGGGCCACGTTCCTGTTTTGTGCAATGCCCCCACTATAGTTGCCAGAACCTGTTATTTATCTTGCATTAAGAGCATCATCTGCTCGAACCTATCAGGGGGAGAGGCCACTTGAGGCATGTGTGGCGTTGACAAAGACGCACGGTTCTGACCCAGAACTGGTGATGCACTTAATGTTGGCCCATTTGTAGGGCCAGTGGCTGGTTGTGAATTCGGCAACGTTTCACTACTCAGACTCAAAATAGGGTCCGTTTGGCTATCAATTGGGTGAGGGCCCTCGTCAATCAATCCGCCAAGCAGGAGATGTGTCATGTTCCGAGTAGTTTTAGGAGGCATTCCCTATATACAACATAGGGTACAACATTTATAGGATTAGGATAACATCATCCACTTTTTCCAAACATTCTACACATTTTGAAAAAAAAAAAGAAGCTTCATGCATTTCATTTAACAAAATTTATCACAGTTACATATGATGCGGTATTACATGTACTATGACAGAGGATGCATGAAAGCTAACTAATAAAAGGCTTCAACATTTACTAAGCTAGCATCCAAACTAAGCCTATCTAAGGCCATTACAAAAAGAAACAAAAACAACTACAACTATACTACTAGTCCTCCAATTCTAGCAAAGGCGGAGGTGCTCCCTTATTCTACATATAGCACAGGAGGGCCTTCAGGGTACAGGACATTCTCTTAAACTTTTGCTTCAGGTAGGCTTGGTTTCCTCGAACTTCTACTTTAAGTAGGCCTAATTTTCCTCAATCTTAGCCATGCGGGCATCTAAGCAACCCGGTTATGGTGGTCATCATGAGGAGTAGGAGGTCCCTCGTCTGAGTCCTGGACCTCCTCATGTTCCTCTTGTCCCTCTTCTTCACTGTCTTCCTCTCCTTCACTATTTCCCTCTTCTTCACTGCCTTCCTCTTCTTTAGTCTCTTCTTCTATCTCATTTCCAAATTCTTCAATTCTGGCTTGGCATTGCCTAGGACATATCTTCATGTTGTTAAGGGTAGTCTCGTTGATGAAATGGGCAGGCGCGAGGTTGTCCATGTGAAGCCCAAATCCGAAGTTACGGGCAATTCTTGCAGATGAGTTTGCCGAATGAGAGGGAGGCGTCCCCTAGTAGACCATGCAGTATGAATTATCTGAGTTAAGGTGAGAGTAGGCAAGCACACTTTTTCTCCCTGTCCAACTCAAAAGAGGAAGTCCACCATAAATCTAGTGCATTCCGTGCGGTTGCTCAATTTAGGATGCACATTGTACATGCATATATGGTGGAGTAGGCAAAAAGTTTCCATCATACGTGTCAATGCGAGACTATTCCCTCACCTCTAATCAACAAGTTAGCCACAAAGGAAGCGAGTGCGGCGATCTCTCTCCCATTCACTAGCAAGATTTGTATCGCTGGCATGCACCCCACCACACTCTATTACCATGATACGGGCCATGACATCCACATCGACCCTAGTTTCAGTTGTCCCCTATGGGATGGTAAACTGGAGAGGCTCAAGAGTTGTGTCCCTTATGTGTACATAGAAGGCTTGTACGGTGCCTTTACTAGAATGTGTTTTTCCTCCAAATATGGGACCCCACCCATTCTCTAGGAGGAGGTTGATCACTGGATATATCCCAAATAACTTCTCATCCACATGAGCTTTGAAAACAACCTTTTAATTTTGGAACTTACTGAGTTCGGCGCCCGCCGGTAGAGACCTCTCTATCAGGATTCAAGGGTTGAGGTCCCATTTCGACCTTCACTTGGTGCTTGCATTTATCTCGCCACTTGCCTTCTTTTTAGAGTTACTTGGATGACTTGGCTCGACCTCATCCAAGGCTGCTCACTTCTTTCCATGAGGGAAAGGAGCGTTGAAATGGAGAAGATGGTGGTCACGATCTCAAAAAGAGCCATGGAGATGGAAGCACTTTGAGGATGGAGTGGATTTGAAGGTATGGGGGTTATGAGACATAAAAAGGAGGGTTTTGTGCTTAAATGAGTGAGAATAAGGGAGATGAGAGGGTGTAAAGGATAGTTTTAGAGAAATTGTGGTGGAGGGGTGTATGATGTAGAGAAAATACGGGATTTGAATGTATAAAAATGAAGATTTGAGAGAGAAAGAGAGTTTTTGGAGAGTTTGGAGGGGTTTGAGGGGTTGAAAATGGGTAAAGTGAGGGAAAAGCGGTGATAGCAGGGTTTAAAGGGGGGCCCCACACGTGGGAGGGAACAATCATGGTTGGCTGACGGCGGCGCGCCACCACACCCTGCTGGATTGGCTGGCGATATATCACCGATCGTGCGGTGCTGTCGCTCCCATCTGGCCCAGCCAGCGGTGCCGCCGTGCCTGTCTAGCTTGGCCGGTGGTGCCTCCGACATAGGGCTATGGCCACCCCCCTCTGGTGATGTATTTTGGTCCGTAGGACCCCCTAGGCCCTACTGAACTACGTGATTTGGGTCCCTAGGCCTGTAGGACCCATTTTTCATGATCCAACGCACGCGTATTCGCACACTTGGATCCGTTTCAGGTTTGAAATTGTCAACTAACTACTGAACCCCGTCGACTGACAGCCTAGAGGCGACTTAGGTCAATTCACGTGATCTAAGATATGTTATGGACTAAACTACAGTGTTTGGTCTCGCCTGTCAGTGAAACTTTGAGATCTTAATGTGGTCTCTAAATTCCATCACTCCCTTCCTAATTTAGAGCGCATCAGAGTGCATCGTGTTACCTATAACCTAGGTCCAGTTTAATCCAAATAATGCTCTGATACCAACTTGTAATGGCCTGAATTTTGAGGGTTGAGCAAAGCTCTACTCCCGAGATTCAGAACATCACTTATGCAGTATGGATGATGATGTTCAGATTTCATCCATATTAATGAGTTAAGCCTTTGTGAGATTATACTAAAGCAGCATAGCATACTCCAAATATAATTAAATTAGGCAAGCGGAAGTCTGAAACATATATATTTAAACATGTGGGTGTTTCACAAACCTCTAGAGTATGAGTACATAACCGGGTTTAATATATACATGAATTGTTTCAAAAAAAAAACAAAATATGAAAATGTAAAGTGTCTAACTAAGCCAGATATCCAGTAGTCCCTGTGCATCGGCACGAGGTCTACATTGACTCGCCTGAGAGATGAAAGTAGGAGAATTCCTGCTCCTCATCCACGAAGTCTTGCTCCATAACATAGACGTCATCAGCACCTGCATTTAAATCAGAGTCTGGTTGGTCTTTTAAAACACTGTCCCAAGTGGGAGTGCGTGGTCAACTCAGTGGTACTATAAGACAAAAGTTAACATGTTATCAAATCAATCAAGTAGTAATGATAAGGCAATCATAACAATCACTTCATACAATAGGTTTGGGAAGCTAAGGTACCTCCCTTTATATCATTGACATAAACTAAAGGATCTATCTAGGTTCGTCACTCTTAGTTAGGCATATACAACAGGCAAGTTGTAGGGTCATCACTCCTAATGAAAAGTAGTCGATAGGCAAGTTTAAGAGTTTATACTCGCGGTCAGTATGAGGAGGCTTGTCACCTTAGCGTAGGCCGACAACATGAACATGGTGTCCCATATCACTATGCCCGACTCACGAGTCTTAGTTGCTCATTGGTCACTACGGAAATGCTCATCACCCCAGCGTAGGCCAACAACTCAAACACGGTGTCCCATACCACCATGCTCGGCTCATGAGTCTTAGCGGATTGTGGTACCATGGTTAAAGTTGGCCTTTACCTTGGTAAAGGGTACCTTAGATTCAAGTAGTAGTGTCCATACATTGTAAACACACAATAGGCCAATCGGTTTATTAGGCAAGTTCGATTGGTATGGGCACACGCTGACTTAAATGACATGGAGTGCATAAGCGCTCCTTGTGGCGTAAGCATTGTCGACAATCGTCGTGTGACCTGGATTCATTGAGTATACCCAATGTGGTGAGACTAATTCGGCCACCCGAATAGGGACTATTACCTATTACCAGGGCTACGCTGTAACCCCAATCTTACTCAGATGTAGTAAATAAACACATATGATAATCATTTCATCATTTAATAAACAATCCAAGTGAATTCCTCATTTGAACATTTCATCAAACACATTGATCATGTTACCAAACACTTGCATTTTATCAATAATTTGCGTAGAGGCAAATATGATTACTTGAAAGAAACTATACATATGCATAATGCAGTTAAGAATCCTATCTTAATACTCGTAATAAATACAAATTATCAACAATTTCTCGTTCAGACAATTCATCAAACACTTAGACTACACTTCACCAAATATATAGACTAGGCTAGTTACAACATATATTTTAGGAATTCCTTACACAAAGAGATCAACATGCATATGACAATGATGAATCCTAGATCAGTAATCATGGCAAGCACAAATCATGTTTAAATGTTCATTTAAACATTTCAACAAACACATGGGATGCATCTTTTGCTCAACACAGTTCATACATGTATATTATACAAAAATCGGTGTATTTAAGACAATATGGCAGCCATCAAGTCAGATATAAATCATTAGCTAACATGAAAGCATCGATAATCGCAACCTAAGCATTTATAATCCGCACCTTTCATCGGGATGCTCGATTTGGACTTGGTCTAAACTCTACGTTTCTGAAAATGGAACATCGGGTACCTAAATGACAAATCTGATTAGCTAGATTGATGAACAACTATCTTGGATTTCTACTACGAGATTAGGGTTAGGGTTTCTTACCCAAAATCATAACCGAAAAGGTTTGGTAGTGCAATGGGGTGGAGATTTAGTGTGTGGAATCGTGGGAGAGGATTCCTGTAGCAACCTCCTAAACTCCTCTCTCCCCTCTTTTTTTCTTCTTTTCTCCTCTCTCTCCCTTATGGTTTTGGAGAAATTCGTATATGAGAGAGGTGGGGTGAAATAAGGGCTATTTATAAGCCTAAAAGTGATGCAAATGGCCATAGGGCCACTATTTACATAGTTTATACCCTTTGGGCGACTGTTTCTGACAAACAGGTCTCTTAAGGAGGCCCACTACCCACCTAAATCATAGGGTATGCTCTATTACAATGGATCCATGCCAGGACATGATTTCGATGCGATCGGATAAGCCAATCGACCGTGGAGAACCTGTGTCAGATCAACGGTCATACTTACTCAATCGGGGCCACAGTTATACGGATATGTGAAGGAAAATTTCCTTTCCCCATGGGTGAAGTTTGGTCAGAAATTGACGGTCTGAAATCCTCAATTTTGTGTAAGAGTGAGCGACCTAATTCACTTAAGTTTTGGTTCATTTTCTAAAGGTATTCGCGTTTCTCACATACTTTACTCATGGCTCATGTTGTACGTTTCTAGACACTATCTAGGCTTAATTCCCACGATGATTGCCAAGTCTAGTAGGATGGACATAGTCCTATAGTTTCGCGGTTATCGGAGCCTCGACGTGTGGTCTCGGTCCAATACGGAGTTCCAATATACTCCCAAGAGCGACAGGCTCTTAGGATTTCTCCTAGGTCTTTAAGTGACGTTGAGTCAGTGGTATTAATGGTTTTAGGCCTTCTCATTTATGGAAATGGTGGCCCGAGCTTAATCCACCAATTATTTAGTTTAGTACTTAACTAATTTCTGCCTAAATTATTTGACATGATGCGGTCCATGGGTAGTCCTGCCTAAGGTGGTACTCGGGTCCTTGTACAGATTTTTCTAAGACGTTATAATTTACGTGGATAGTGTTTGGACGGTACTGATCATCATTAGTGGGCCGTGTATCCACCAGAATGATAGTGCGTAGAGACACACATGTTACACTTGCAACTATCGAAATGATTTTAGGTGTAATTCACGAGAATCGTGAGAGTCTCTCCCCATGAGAGTCTCTGGATAGCAGACTTTCTCAACGGTGGCATGTAGGTCCTGCACAGCACTGCAGTCCTCTAGCCATTTCGGTGGTGGCATGCCGATCGGGCGGCGGTGTTGTGCCCATTTGGCCACTTCGGCGATGAGATGTGTGTTACGCCCGAAACTCGAAAACCGGGCTCACAGAATTCTCGACCGTCGAATCCGGTGCTGACAGCCTCCATAGTACCCCATTCTCGGCTCCTAGCACCCATACACTAAGTTCTGATTCCTGGGATCGTACAAAGAGGATTTATATATCACAAGTCTGTTTCATAATCAGCTTACCCAAGATCATAACTATAGAAAATAACTTCAGGAACAATATTACAAAATCCACTAAGAATTAAAACTTTTTACAATACATGGGTGAAATATAAAGATACAATGATAGATAGAGAAGCTCCAAAAGAGACAGCTCCTTGGCAAGTTCTTGTTCCAACACTTGCTACTGCCTAGCATCACCTACACGCATCAATCCTGCACAAGCTTATAAAAAGCTTAGAGGGTGGTGTAAGTGTGTGCAGGACAGGTGCCAAGGGTCCAATATCAGAGAATGCAGAAAAGCTGGCAAGACCATGAATACCATTAATACTATCAGCCATACCAAGGCTATACTACCAAGCATGAATGCTATCAGCCGTCACAAGGCTATGCAATGCAATGTATGAGTACTGGGCGTCATACTAAGGCGATGTAATAAGAGGCCTACATAGTGAAATGTTATATGCAATGTGCAATGCAATCATGTCAGTTCTTATATCAAGTCTACATATAAATATAGTTCCTCTTAAGGAAGTCACCAGGGTGAAATACACTACATGCTGACTACCACCTCCCTAGCTAGGTAGACCAGCGAGCATAAGAGACCTCACTACCTACCTGTGGAAAGCTAATCACTAACAAGGGTCGATGGTAGCGGACCCATTTATAAGCTGGTGAAATTCTGCCTAGCTTAAATGCCCTCTCACTTGGGCGGATAAGGCCACAACCCTTCCCAACCGACCACATTACAGTGGGAGACACGGCCTCAAGGTGTAGGTACCGACGCTCATATTTCCACTCGGTCTAGACGTTGGGGCATCTCCTAGTACCATGAAGGTTCTGGGGCTTTCACCCAAGGACATCCTAAGTGATCACAGTGCTCAAGATAATATTTTCGGTGTCCAAATCTAGCCATCCACATTACCCTGTGGAGACTACGACCCTGATGAAGCTAGGGAAAATAATCTGTGCCATACGAGAATGCAGGATGCATGAAAATATGCCAGTCAACCATGCATCAGTCCAGCGCATACAACACTCATGTAGGGCAACTCCATATCTCCGAGAGTCCCACAAACAATCTGCCCAACGACATAAGTCATGATCAGTCAATCCATACTCCAAGCACACATATGATGCACATGGATGAATCATGAAAAGTAACTATGTATGACATGACACGATGTTATACTCTCCTCTTACCATAGTTAAGTTTAGGAACTTAGGCAAAATCCTCAAAGGAAAGCTACATACTACTTGGGGGGGGCGCAATGGTTTGGGGTAGCCCATAAGGTCTAAGCAAGCCATTCTACGGCCTAAGGGATAGGAACGGGTCCAAACAAGGTTTAAGGTGGACATCCAACCAACAAAGGATGAGAATGGACTTAACAAATAGGCTTAAGGTGGACATTCAACCACTAATGGGCCTAGAGATGTCCACAATGGGGACATTTAACCACCATTATCCCCAAGAAGGTGACCTAATCAAGATAGCTAACTACACCAAGGCCCAAAGCTCGAATATCATCATGAAAATAAAAAGGGTAGCCATGCATCCACATCACAACACATAATGGCTCCAAGAGAATGGCCCAAGGTCCTCATGAATATCATGGACTCAACAAGGGCATAACTTGACCCAAGTACATATCATTATGGGCCAAATGGAGCATTTATGGCCTAACCCTCAATTGTGACAAGATCCATGCATTAAATGGATCAAATGGACAGCCCACATGCCTAAGGTGTGGGCCTCACAACATCAGCCCATGACTTGGCAAGGCCTATCTAACAAGTTTCAAGGTGGGCCTTGCAAGTCAACCCATACTAGGGGTTTAAATGTGGTATTCAAGGTTTATTTACTTAAAGTTGCACTCATAGATAGTTCATTGGGACCATAATATAATATGGTCAGCCCTTAAAAAATACTGGGCTCCAATGGAGAACTTCCAGTCCAACTGGGCCTAATGGACGATAAAAATCTGGTTTATAGATGGTCCACATTATACACAAGGATGGGCCTTACAAAACATCAATTAAGCCCAAAAAATCCCAGAATTAATCTAATCATGTGTGTACTCCACACTCTTCATTTGGTCGGCCTTACATCCCTTATAATACCCACAACTTGAATCATACTTCTTATAGTACATTGCTAGACTTTCAGCCCACTCAGCTTCCTGGGCTTACTGAGGTCCAGCAGATAGGATTTATAGAAGAAAATAAATCGGGTAATGGTCCTTAATACTTATAGTGGGCTCCATTAGATGGAGAGTGTGAGTACAACACCAGAAATGAGGTGAGCCTACTGCTAGACTGCAAGTCCAACAACACCACCAAACAAGTTGGACGTCCAGGTGGGCCAAGGAGTGCCAAGGGCCTGGATGGCCTAACATACATACATCAAGATGGGTTCCAATGGTGGGCATCCCTCTAGGGAGTGGTCCACACACCAATAGGCCACCCCAGGGAGGACGACCAAGGATAAAACACATACATCAAGTGGGCCACAAGGTAGGACGACCAGCCCACCCTTTAGGCATCCCAAGGGTGGGACGACTGGCCCAGTTTGGTGCTCCAAGTGGGCCCCACCGGTGGACGTCCCACCAGGGAATGGTCCACCATCAAGGAGGCCCCACAAAGGATGGATGGTTGGATGAAAACATGCATAAAGGGTGGCTTGAGGTGGGGTGGACGGCTGGCCCATTGTTGGACATTCAGCCCAGCTGGGTGTCCAACAAGGTGCTATTATCCCAGCCCCTCTGACCCCAAAATCCAATCAAATATGTGGCCCACAAGCACTTGGGGTTGGTCTCTACAAGGTGGGCCACAAGATGGGTGAAGGGGATGGCCACCACCACACAAAAACCTTGGATAACAACAATGGATAGCAAGGATCAAAAGAATGTAGCAGAAATAAAATGTTGCTATCCCTGTTTTGAGCACCCCAAAAGGGTGGGCCCAAGTCCTCCAAAAATTGGGGAAAAATATTCCCAACCTCCCCATACAAGTGTACTTTAAGGTGGGGTCCACAAAAGTGGCCCACCATTTCAGAAACAATTTTATATTTATGATTTTTCAAACTACAATGTTGTTGGATAGTCCAGAAAATCTGGACTATCCACCCCACTTAGGCAACTCCTTTGGGTCCTCAAACAAGGTTAGATGTAGGTAAAATTTGGTACACATCTAGGTGGGGTCAACACCTCCTGGAAAAGTATATCAAAGGGGTAAAAAAACCCCCAAATAATCTAAAAATCTGACCCAAAATCATCCAGAAACTGTCTAGAAAATTTCTAGACAGCAACATATGCATGAAGTAAACTGAGCATATGTACTAAAATAAGGGGAGATCACCCCATAAAACCTATGTTGTAGTCCACCTTAGTGGGCCCCACAAAAATCCAGACCTAATCCACCCACTAAAATCCATTGCATGTGCCCATAAAAGAGCAAATAGGACATCAACGTACATAGAGTGGACAGCCACTGACATCCATTCTCCTTGGATGGTCTAGATGCTTCCAAGTAACAAGGTGGGCCAAACACATCAAAGAATAAGAGATCAACAAAATAAAAGTAAGGAATGGCCACAAGGTAAGGGCTCTGCCACAATGAGGCCCTTCCCTTCATCACAAACCATACATCCACTATTATTGATAAAGATACAAGGATCTACACATGCATGCATCTTTCTAATCAAGATCCAATGGTGGAGATGCCATATCCACCTTGGATCAAGGGTTTGGATGACCTAAGAATCCTTCTAACTAAGAGAAAAGACCATGGTGGGGTCCATGGAGAATGGCCCCACCCATGGATTATGCAAGAAGGGATGGGCCAATGACCACACCTAAGAAGACATGGGGCCTCCACCATCATTTGGTGGGCCCCACATGCTTCAGAATATGAGATGAAGAAGAAGAACAACTAAAGAAAGTAAAAAATCTGAGATCTTAGTTTACAAGAGCACTCACCTTACTAATCTTCAAGGTACCACCACCAAGAGATTCTCCAAACGTGCAAGTACAAGATTCAAAGGCTAAGATCTATAGTAGAGGGTTGGATGATAGGGTTTTTAGGTGGAAGGAGGGCTGGATTCCAGTTAAAAGGTGGGACGTCCAAGGTTGCTAGAGAGGGAGAGAGAGAGAGAGATGAGGAGGAGAGAATGAAAGGAATGGAAGGAAGAATTGTCAGAGAAAGGGGTTTTTACCAAAACCCATCATTGGGTTGCTAGAAAAGAGGGACGAATGATTTCTTCTCTCCCTAGAGAAGAGGGAGAGGTCCAATTTTCAAACCTTGGTTAGAGTAAAAGAGGCTTGCTAGCATAGGAGAAGTAAAAACGTGGCCACCTAGATAAGCTAACTAATGATGGAAGGGCTAGCTAGGACCTAGCTACTTAGGGAACTCTAGCCTATCCTAGCTAGGCTAATCATGACCCCTAGTATGATGCAAGCATGCATGGAATTTCGTGCAACCCTAGGTGGGCCCCACAAATCATGATCTATGGTCCAAAAGAAGCACGACCTCATCTTTTGATGTATAACTCGGATTGCAGCACGAGACACGGCGTTAGAACCGTGGCGATAATACGGTCGCTATGGCACTAGTTTCGGGTCGATCCGGGTCAAATTTATATGATGGGACTTAAGGGTCATCATAAATGCAATTTGTAGGTCACGGGCCATCAGAATTCGACTGGTAGGACTGCGAGACCCGACAAAGCAAAATGGATACTAAGGTTAAGGGTTTCACAACACGGGTTGTGCGACGGTGTGGTGGTCCCCTAGTGCGGGCGGCGGTGGCACCCACCAGCTCCAGTGGCCGTACTGGCCCGGCGATAGTAGTCATGGCTACTACTGCTGTTAATTTTTTTTGGTGGTGTGTGCTGCTGATGAGGGATGAAAATGGTGTGAATGGTGATGTTGATGATTAAGGATTGGCTGGTGGTTGGTGTTGATGAAGATGGGTTTTTTTTTTTAATGTGTTTGCTGATGGTGTGAAAGAGATGGGTGAGGAGAGGGTTTTTTTTTTTAATGTGGATTAGATAGTGACGGACGGTATTAGTGTTCCCACTATGATAATTTTCTATCTGAAATGCATGGGTTATAATTGCTTAATTGCCCATTTCAGTGAGTAGCAGCAAAAAGCAAGTCTAAATCGACTTCTTCTTTTTTTTGTTGATTTTCTGAGACCAATATTATTGGTTTTCAGCATGAAAACAAATACTAAACACATGGCGTGTAAATGGTTTAAATGAAGAAATTTGGTTTGGTCCAGGATCAAGCAAATGTCCAGTACTTGAAGGTTAGGATTTCCAGGGAGAAATATGGTGCATGCCTCATCCCAACAATTTAAATGGTTAGGATGATTTATGAGCACACCTTGTGCTTGGACAATGATTGCAATAGTCTGTTAGAGTATTACTGTTTTGCCCACTTTAAAAATTCAATAGTCTACTAAAGTATTAATATAGTAATGAGGTGGGGTGAGATGATGATATTGATGATGGTTGAGATGGGTATGTGCTGAAGTGGGTCTATAGTTGTTGTAGTAGTAGAACTTTGTGTTGGTGGAATGGCACCTTGGGAAATTCAAGGCCTGCTCCTTTTGGGCTTTGCCCTCCTCTCCATCAATGGCCTTGAGCATGTGGTTGAGACCATCTCCTCCATGGGCTTAACTACCCCAATTTCCTAGGGCCATTGAGCATGTATCCATACAAACTTTTGGAGTTCTTAAACACGAGTATCAGATCATTTAATTGGAGTTCTCTTTTAATGTAAGAGATGTTTGAGAGTGTATGAAGTGGATGGTGGTTTTGGGAATCCTCCTTTTCCTATCATAGGAATGCCTTAACCTTACTTGTTTGAATGAGGAATATTTGTATTTGTATTTGTATTTATTTTATTTTTTGTTCATTCATGTGAAAATAGATGGTGACTGGCAGTCAAGGGAATTTCATTTACACCACATCTACTAAAATTCCACTAACAAGGACCTCATCTTGTTGTAAGGAAGTTAGAAGTTCTCGGTTCCAAATTGAATTTAAGGAAAAGGATTTCATTAGAAAAATAGAAGCACTGTTAAGGTAGAAATTTAATTGTTGTAATCCAAGGTCTATAAAACCTTAAAAGTGATGACAATGTTGCCTAAAATTCTTAACAACCACATAAGCTTCTCTATCAATTGCAACATCATCGCATTGTCCAAGCTACTTGGGGCCGATTGGAAGTGAAAATGATATGGGCCGTTATAACTTAAAACAGACGTATCTCCTAAACCGAAATGAGTTATCGGATGTACCATATATGACTTTGGGGTAGGACGAGCTACTTTAATTATTTAACCCTATTACGCTAGATTGAGACACTTACTTTGTGAGTTCTCGCCTAAGTACAGGTCAAAACACCTCTCAGTGTTTCCTAGACCCTAGCTCTACCATTATCGTAACTATTCTCCCTTAATTCAACCCTTTCTAAGGTCAATTTTTGTGAGATAAAGTCCAATTACTCTAGACCATTAAGGGTTTAGTCTAAGAGTTTCACGTCGCTGAGTCTTAGTGCTCCCATCTATGTTAGCGAATGCATCATGGTGAGTCCACAACCCACAGTCTAGTTTAATCCTAAACTCATGTTCTGATACCAACTTGTAACACCCTGAATTTTGAGGGATGAGCTAAGCTCAACTCCCGAGATTTCGAACATCACTTTGCCTCGCCGAAGCCAATATCCTGATTTCCTTCACATTGGGCATTTGAGCATACATAGAATTATACTAAACAACGTACCATACTCTAGGTTTAATGTAATTAAAGCAGATGGGTATATCAAAACATAAATATATATATCAAGAAGTTCCTTCCAGAGCATGGGTTCACGACTGGGTTTAATGTATATATATAATTTCAATAAAATAACAAAATGTGGTAATGTAACATCAAACTAAGCCTATATGCCCAGCACTCCTTGTACAACGGTACATGACCTACATCTGCCCATCCGAGAGCTGGAAATAGGAGAATTCCTCCTCTTCATCCAAGAAAGTCTGCTCCAATGTATCGGCATCAACAATACCCGCATCTACACTAGCATCTGGTTGGTGTTTTAAAACACCGTCCCAGAGTGGGAGTGAGTGATCAACTCAATGGTTCCATAAAGCAAAAGTTATACATGTTATCAAGTCAATCAATAGTAATGATAAGGCAATATAAGGCAATCACTTCATAATTACTCTTTTTAATGTAAGAATGGAGTTTATGTAATAATGCTTGCCCTCACCCATTGACACTCCCTCAACACGTGACTCTGACCACCTATCTCGCACATGACAACACTTCCTCAAACGTGCGACTCCAACTCATTTTTCACCACATTCTAACTAATGTAATGCAGTGCATGATCATGTTATCCGAGTGATTAATTATGCCCATTCATCTAGTAATTTAGGGAAGCTAGGATACCTCTATTTTAAACATTGATTGAATAACTAGGCATTGGATAACTGCAGCGGTCATACTCTTGTGTTCTTGATCCGTATAGGTTCGTCACCCCTAGATAAATACATATAATAGGTAAGTTGTAAGAAGTGGTGCTCACGGTCACTGTGGGGAGGCTCATCACCCCAGCGTAAGCCAACAACACAGAAACGGTGTCCCATACCACCATGCCCAGCTCACGATTCTTAAGGATCATAGTATCATGGTTAAAGGTGGATCTCTACAATAGTGAGGGGGGTACCTTAGATTCAAACAATTATGCTCATACATGGTGAACATATAATAGGTCAACCAATTCTTTAAGTAATTTTAATTGGTACGGGCGCAGACTAACATAATCGGCATGGAGTGTGTGAGTGCCCCTCGTGGCCTAGGCACTATCGATTGTCAATGTCCAACCTGTGTCTTTTGAATTTGCCTAAGGTGTCCAACCCAATTCGGCCACCCAAATGTGGATGTTTACCGGTTACCCGGACTACACTTGTAGCCCTATTCCTATCCAAATCATGTTAACAGACATTCATAACATATGGGTTAACATTCGATAAGCAATCTTGATAAACTATTCATTTAGGCATTTCATCAAACACAAAGACAACGTCCACTACAACTTGCAATTCATCAATTCATTAGATAGAAAAATAAGTATAGTTAAGACAACAAGAAATCCTACATTAGTAATCATAAATCATTAACTATAATGAAAGCATTGATAAATCACAACCTAAGCATTTATAGTCCGCTCCTTTCGATAGCACACCAGACTCGGACTCGCTCCTAGGAATATGTTTCCAAGGAAGAATTGTCGGCCGCCTAAATGAGCACATAGTTTAGTTAGGGTTGGAGAAAACCCATTTAGAGACCTACATCTCTAAAGAAGTTTGTATTACTTACCCTAGGTCCTTGTTGGAGGAGTTTCGATAGAGGGAGTGGTGGTGGTTAAGCTTGTGGATCGATGGAATAGGATTTCCCTTCGTGGCAAGCACTACTCCAATCTCTCTTCTTCTCTATCTTTCTCTTTTCTCCTCTCTCTCTCTCACCTTAGGGTTTCCAAATTCGTTTTTGGGAGAAATGGGGTGAATTGGGAGTTATTTATAGCTCCATATGGTGTGTAAATGGCCCTAGGGCCACTTTATATGATACTTATACCCTATCGGCGCCTATTTCTGACTAACGGGGCCCTTAGGAGGGCCCATGAGCTCATCTATGCCATGGGGTAGGCTTCCTATCAATGGATCAATACTAAGACACAGTTTTGGTGTGATTGGATAAACAGATCAGCCGTGGGGAGCATGTATCAGATTAATGGCTATAAATGTTCAATCGGGGCCATGGTTATACGGATGTGTGTAGGGAATTTTCCTTACTCTATGTATGAAGTTTGGTCATAAACCAATGGTCTGAAATCCTCAACTTTTCATAAGAGTAGACAACCCAATTCACTTAAGTTTCAGCACATTCCTTTAGAGTATTTGCACTTCTCATGCACTTGTTTCTTGGCTCAAGTTGAGCGTTTCTGGACATTATTTAAGCTTGACTCCCGCGTTGGTCATCAAGCTCAGTAAGACGAATATTGTTCTATAATGCTAGTGGACCCCCGATGTGTGGTCTAAGTCCTTTACGGAGTTTCAGGGTACTCTCGAGAGGGGTGGGCCCTCGGGATTTCCCTCAAGTTTTCAGATGGTGGTGCGCTAGTGCACTTGTGATCCCGAGCTATATTTATTTGTAGGAATAGTGGCCCGAACTTAATTTCCTTAATGTTATGTATTAGCATACACTTAGTTGTAGATAGCTAGTCGAGTATGGCCCTCAAGCGATCCCATCCGTGGTTGAACTCGGGTCTTAGTACGAACTTTTCCAGGACGTTACAAAAACATAAGTGGGATGGGATCACTTTCCTCACATTCTGTTCCTAGGTTGGGTTGAGGCTCGAATAAACTAGTCTCTTCCTCCTTATTGAAGTCAAGTGTGTCATGTGGGTGAAGTGTGTCAGTATCATTATATTCGAAGGATACCCATGTCACTTGATCATCCCTTTGGACAGTCATCGAGATTGACTCAAAAAATTTAACCTTATGCTCATTAACAGAATCAAACTCTTCATTCTCAATTCAGTATGTTATACACGTGAACCTATCTTTTGTATATCTTTTATAAGTTCTTGTAATGCTTGGAGTGCATTTTGCTGATGTGCTCTAGATTTTGTATGGAATTCTGAAGTGAATTCTCTTGGATTATTTCTGTTTGGATTTTTAAGGTAGGAGATCCAAGAGAATAGTCATTATGATCGATTGTTGTTTCATCTCTCTAATGTCGTTGTTTCCACTGATCATAGTCATATGGGTCATAGGCTAAAAATAGATGGTTGTCGGTACACATTATCACCCATAATATAATCACGGAATGTTTTCTTATCGCCTGATGGGTGATCTTATTGCCTGATGGGTGATAATCGTTCTCACTCCAATAATGACATACCATTTTCTTAATCCATGGAGTGTAATTATTCTCCTGCCTATAATCATCGAAGGACTTCTTAATCGATGGAGCATTATATTTTGGCTAGTTCTCGATGATGGTTTCAGAAAAGTTTTAAGATATGGGTTGTTTCCTAATATAATCATCTGACAGCCCTTCACAATACCTCTCACTTTTTAGAACTAGCTCAGCATACTGACGTTCCCATTCTTGCATATACATAGTGAAACCCAACTTCTGAATCTAATTATAAAATTTGTTCCCTAAAAAAATTCTACATAAATATAGAGAGCAGTTAGAGGGAAGGAGTTACCAAAAGAGGACTAGAATTGAAAACCCTACAAGATCAGAAAACAATGTTAGTTCCTAGAAAAAAAAATACAGAAAAAATCCTAAAAATAAAATTCTAAATTTAGAAAGTTCTAAAACCCCTAGATTAGAAAAATTCAGAAAAAAAAAAATCTAACCTAGAGAAGAAATTAAACCTAGAAGGAAAACTAAATGAACTAAAACAAAGAAGTGATATAGAAAAGATAAGAGAGAAGGTTGAAACAAAATTACCAAATAAGAGTTGCTATGTTAGAATCCTAATAAATAGAAAACAAAGTTAGTTTCTAAAAACAAAGCAGAAAAATTCCTAACTTAGAAATAAAACAAAAGTTAACCCTAATCTTAACCTAATTCTAAAACTAATTAAATTTAGAAAAATGCAACCATTAGTCCCCGGCAATGGCGCCAAAAACTTGTTCACAACCCCAAGTGTAGGGTCGCAATGTAGTAGTAATCTCGGTGAGACTGAGGTTGAATCTACATGGACTGACTTGTGTGTATTCTGAAAGTAATAGAATCAGAACTAGAAGAAGATCTAAATCTAAATCTGAAATAATAGGAAGTAATTGTGATTAATTTAATTAAAACGTAAGATATCAAAGGTGGGAACTAGGATGCCCAGGGATCCACTTGCAGCTATTAGGATGTTTCCTTATTTGATTCAAGGAACACATTTGGAATTGAACTCCTATCATATCCAATTGGAAGATATATCAATAAAATCAATATGAACTTTTATTGACCTAATTTTCAGTGGATGAGAGTTATGAGGATTGGAAGTGATTCCACATCTAACCATGCCCAGGAGACGATGGCAAACAATGAGATATACCAATCCCACAACCAAACATAGAAGAATTGTGAAGGTTAGAAGAGATTCCATCACCCAACCATGCCCAAGGCATGATGGTGAACAACAAGATTAACTATCTTCACAATCTCAAATCAGAAAAAGAAGATACTCAAAGCTATTGTAAATCTATTGTAACTTGAGTCACAACAAACCATTAAAAACTGAAAGTATTCCTTAAATATCAAATTAGAATCAAAGAATTTGAAGAAGAATAAGAATCAAACAAGAAAAACATCTCAATCATGCTACAAGCTTCACCCCTTAGCCCTAGCTAAGGGATTTAGCCAACCATAGACATGATTGGATCTAAAATCCTTAAAGAAAGCATTCAAAACTAAGAGGAAAGGAAGAAGAAACTTTTAGATGATGGCTCCACCGCTTTGCTCTGCTCTTCCAAAACCCTAGATATCTCTAAAAAGTTCGTAGGAAACCCATACACTACATGAAATTGCTCTTTTATCGACGAAATAATTCGTCTTAAATTTTATCTTTTTTCGTCAGTAATGATTATTACCGAGAAAATATGTTGTCAGAAAAATCATCGAGATAAGACCGTGGCTAAAGGCTTTTCCCAACGAAATATTACTTCGTCGACAATGGTAAAACAAATACCGATGAAAAAAATCATTAGCAAAACATGTTACTTTTGGTAGGAAAAAATAATATATTTCATCGGTAAACACAACTTATACTAACGAAATATTTTTTTAGTAAAACTATGGATTAAACTTTTACCTACGAAATATTTCGTCAGTATAAACTTTTACCTATGAGATATTTCGTCGGTATAAACTACGGATTAAACTTTTACCTACGAAATATTTTATCAGTATAAACATTTACCTATGAAATATTTCGTCAGAATAAACTTTTACCTACAACATATTTCATCGGTATAAACTTTTACCTACGAAAATTTTGTCTGTATAAACTGTGGTTTAAACTTTTACCTACAAAATATTTCGTCGTATAAACTATTACCTATGAAATATGTGCGTCGGCATAAGACCGCTATTACCGACGAATTATTTCGTCAGTTTATGTCATATATATATCATTGGTATAAATATTTGTATTAATTTCTACCTACGAAATATTTCGTCGGTATAAGTTTTCAACCTCCTATTGCCAATGACATATTTTGTTGGTATAAATTTTTGTATTAATTTCTACCTACGAAATATTTCACCGGTATAAGTTTTCAACCTACTATTACCAACGAAATATTTCGTTGGTAATAGTCTTATATGTTTAGGTTATAGGTTTAGGTTTGGGTTATAGGTTTAGGTTTAGGTTATAGCTTTAGGTTTAGGTGTAGGTTATACGTTATAGGTTTAGGTTTAGGTTATAGGTTATAGGTTTAGGTTATATGTTATAGGTTTAGGTTTAGGTTATAGGTTTAGGTTTTGCTTTAGGTTATAGGTTTAGGTTATAGATTTAGGTTTAGGTTTAGGTTTAGGTTATAGGTTATAGGTTATAGGTTATAGGTTATAGGCTATAGGTTTAGGTTTAGGTTATAAGTTTAAGTTATAGGTTATAGGTTATAGGTTTAGGGATTTGAGAATAGGTTTGGGTTTAGGTTTAGGAATTCGGGTTCGGGTTCGGGCTCGGGTTTAGGTTTAGGTTATAGGTTTTAGGTTTACTTTATAGGTTTAGGTTATAGGTTATAGGTTATAGGTTATAGGTATAGGTTTAGGTTATAGGTTATAGGTTTAGGTTATAGGTTTAGGTTTAGGTTAAGGTTATAAGTTTTAGGTTTAGGTTTATGTTATAGGTTATAGGTTATAGGTTTAGGTTATATGTTTAGGGATTTGAGAATAGGTTTTGGTTTAGGTTTAGGAATTCGGGTTCAGGTTTAGGTTTAGGTTTTCAAGTTTAGGTTTAGGTTATAGGTTAGAGGTTTATGTAAGACTCGTGTCCTAATCCGTACTGTTCCGTTGGCGTCCGCGGTCCTTCCGGTCAAATTTCGGCAACCTTCGCACCGTATCCGACGTTTGCCCGTGATATTAAGCTAGGTCTCGCACACCGACGTCAGCTCAATCCGAAACTTATGTCTTGGCGATCGCATCGTCGCCGCGGTTCCAATGCTGTGACTTGCACACCAAACCGATACCCAGGCAAGAAGATGCCGATCAGCGTTTATTCCGAAGAAACACCGCGCGTTGCGGATTTCGAGGGAATCTCTACAATTAGTCCCATCAATCAACCATTAAATGTAACCTTATCTCAAGTACAACAACCCATCCCTCTTTCTCCATAAAGTCAACTCTCTCTCTCTTCACCCATCCCTCTTTTACTTACTTTTCAAATAAACCCATGCTTTATTAATTACACCCATCACTCCATCACCTCATATCACTCCCATCCTCTCATTTTCTCTCTCATTTCTCAAATCTCTCCAAGCAACCCAAGCCTCTCACGTCCAACACTTCTCTCCCAAACCACAAGTGTGGTCCACCTTCCATCTTCCATCTACACCCTCCCATCTCTCATCCACACCATTAATCTCCCATCATCCACCATCCAAGGCATAGGCAAGGTGCATTTGAAGCCAAGGGATCAAGAAGGAAGCCAACGAGGTTGGTTAAATGTCTGCATTGTCGCTCTCCCTAAGGCCTATTAATAGGTCCATACCTGTAGTATATAGGCCGTCTAGGCCCATCTTCATTTTGATCAGAGCCCATCACCACATAATATGCAGATCCATGATTCATGATCATACGCATCATATGTATGTCTGATGTGAGGAGTGACCGATCATAGCATATGCCTTCGGGTGGACTGTTTATGGGCTCCCTGATAGGCGAAGTTGCCCCATATAAGTGCATGGTACATGCAGGACTGTTGCATGACTGATAGTGTGATGCATGCACTTGCATTTGTGTGATTGTAGTTACTGAATGCCCTAGCGACATCAGGGCCATAGCCTCTACAGACACATCGTGGATGGCAGGATTGGATACCGAAAATATTTGGTTCTAGCATACGGGCACCATAGATGTCCCTGGGTGAAAATTTCTAAACCTAATGGTACCAGAGGATGACTCCAACGTCGAGACCGAGTGGATATATGAGCGCATGAGGGCCAAATATCAGGAGGCCGTGTCTCCCACTGTGTCATGGTCGGTTGGAAAGGAGTGTGGCCTTACTCGCCCGAGGGTAGGGGGCAATACTAGGCTGAGTTTGACCAGCTCACGAATGGGTCCGCTATCGACATGCCGGATAGGTATTGGCAGACTATTGGCCAAGCGAATAGTGAGGTTTCTTACGCTCACTTGGACTGTGCGGCTAGGAGAGCGACAGTGCCATTTGGAGTGTATTGAACCCCGGTGATTATCCAGAATGAGAACTGTACCGATACATGTTGAGGATTGCATGCTTGAGTTGCATCTCGCATCGCATGGCCGTGTTATGGCCGATGGCGTTCATATATTGCACCACATAGCCTTGGTACGGCCGATTGCATTCATGTACTCATCACCATGATTCCGCATTACTCTGACCTTGCATTTTAAGCACGCTTATATTGCGCACACACTCACACCACCCTCTAAGCTTTCTATAAGCTTATGCACGATTGATGCGTGTAGGTGACACCAGGACGCAGTCGTAGCCGTAGTCTCGCCGTAGTTAGACCGTGCAGACGAGCTTTGGAGTTTTCATCTTTTGCACTACATTGTATTTTCCCTTTCTGTTGCATTGTACTAAAAAGTTTTTGATTATAGTGAATTTTGTGGTGGTGTTCTTGTGGTTATTGTTTGTGGGTTATGCTTTTGTTATGTTCATTATGAATCAGACTGATGAATTGAAACCCTCCTTGTAGTATCCCAGGATCGGAACCTGGTGAATGGGTGTCGGGATCCGAGAATGGGGTTCTACGGAGGTTGTCGGGGCCGGATTCGGCGATCGGGAATTTTGTGAGCCCGGTTTCCGAGTTCGGGGCGTGACAGAAGTTGGTATCAGAGCATAACTCGGGAATAACCAAGAATAACATTACATGTCTGCTATGAATGATTAAGTCCTAAGTTCGAATAGCCTGACGATCTTTTATTACAGATCCTTAACGTGCGTACCTTCGCGAGCCTTTAAGTTGATAGGCGCCTTCGCTCTTTCCTGTAGGACATGGCGTGCAGGAGAGTGACCCGATCGACTCCTGCACCACCACCAGATACTCCAGCTCCACCACCTGCGGCTCCCGCACTACCACCTACGATCTCTACTCCACCACCAGAGATTCCTACTGCCCAGCTTGAGGATGTCCCTCCTCTACCAGAGATTCATACCGCCCATCCTGAGGATGTTGCACCTCCACCAAAGACCGGTGCTGATCCGACCGTATCCGTGAGTGCTTCTCAGTTGCAGTAGATGCTGCAGGCTGTGACGGCCGCGCTTCAGGGGTAGAGCAGACACCCGGTTGTTTCACCGGCCCAGGCAGAGCAGGAGCGCGCGAGTGCCCTACTTCGAGAGTTCCGACAGTTTGACCCTCCACGTTTCCAGGGCGAGCCAGATTCGACAGCAGCTGAGAGGTGGTGCTCCGATGTGGAGAAGATTTTTGATACCATGTCATGCACAACCGAGCAGCGAGTTCGGTTGGCAGTGTTTCTTTTTCAGGGTGAGGCCGAGCACTGGTGGACCTCGGTTACCCGCATCGCAGGACCTGACTACGTTTGGACATGGGATGATATTATAGACCGATTCGAGGAGTAGTATTTCCCTGACCACATTCGACGCCAGAGGGCACTGGAGTTCGAGACTCTGGTGCAGGGGGACATGACCGTGGCACAGTACGCGGCTCGTTTCGTGGCGCTATCGAGGTTTGCGCCATATATGGTTGATGATGAGGGGCGGAAGGCCCGCCGTTTCGAGAGCGGCTTACGTTACGGTCTTCGAGGCCATGTGATTGGGCACGAGCTTCCGACCTTTCAGGCTGTAGTGCGGAGGGCTCAGATCTACGAGACAGAGTGGGCTGGCGCGCAGGCCGACAGAGATCAGAGGAAGGATCAGAAGAGGCAGACCCCCTCTAGTAGCTCCCAGCAGCAGCGACGACCACAGAGGTATAGGAGCCACCCACCTGCTAGAGCACCAGCCCAGCAGCACCTCCAGCACCACCCCAGCAGCCGTTTACCGGGACTTATTTTGGATGTGGTGGGACAGGGCGCCGCTTGTCTGAGTGCCCTCGCCCTCATCTGCAGCAGTCGAGAGGATCACAGCAGCCTCATCTACAGCCACCGAGAGCACCACAGCAGCCTCCAGCACAGCAGCGACCTCAGCAGCATCCTCCAGCACAGCAGCGACCCCACCAGCAGCGACCACAGCCACCTCAGCCGCCGAGACCCCAGCAGCAGCAGAGGCAGCAGTATAGGCCGCCGTAGAGGCAGCAACAGCACCAGGGACCTCAGAGGGGACAGGCACCTCCCCAGCCAGCTCAGGCTACGTTCTACGAGGCTCAGCAGGACCCGCAGTCATCTGGAAGAGTCGTCGAGGGTATACTTCCCGTCTCTTCATGCATCGCCCGAGTATTATTTGATTCTGGCGCTTCTCACTCATTCACGTCCGAGGGTTTCTGCCGATCGACTGGATTGCTGACAGAGTCTACTAGTGAGGGATTGACCGTATCGACGCCCTTGGGGAGGACCACAGTATTAGGCCGTTTCTGTCCATCTTGTCCGATTCTTATCGGTGATATCTTTTTACTCGCTAACTTCTTTGTGCTGCCAATAATAGATTTTGACGTTATCTTGGGCATGGATTGGCTTACCGAGTACCACGCTATCTTGGACTGTTCTGCGAGGACGGTCACATTCTGCATACCAGGCTTGCCGCAGTTCCAGTTCATCGCTGAGCCTAGAGGAGAGACGTTGTCTTGCTTGATGTCCTGCGCAGTGGAGGAGCCTATTGCCTTGTATATTGATCGGTTGCCGGTGGTCTGCGACTTCCCCGACGTGTTCCAGGAGATTCCAGGATTGCCTCTGCGCCGTCATATTGAGTTCCAGATCGACCTTGTGCCCGGTACCGCGCCTATCTCAAAGGCCCTGTACCGTATGGCACCGATGGAGTTGCAAGAGCTGCAGCATCAGTTGGACGAGTTGCGTGAGTTGAGATTTATTCGTCCGAGCAGTTTTCCTTGGGGAGCGCCAGTACTCTTCGTCAGGAAGAAGGATGGCTCGTTGAGGCTCTACGTGGATTACCGCGAGCTCAACCGGGTCACGATTAAGAACAAGTACCCGCTCCCAAGGATAGATGATTTATTTAATCAGCTGCAGGGTGCACAGTTCTTTTCGAAGATTGACCTGCGTTCTGGGTATCATCAGATTCGTGTCCGAGAGGAGGACATTCCGAAGACAGCTTTCAGGATGCGTTATGGTCATTTTGAGTTTCAGGTCATGTCCTTTGGACTGACCAATGCACCCACGGTCTTTATGCAGTTGAAGAATGAGGTCTTTCGCCCATATCTCGATCAGTTTGTTGTGGTCTTCATTGACGACATTCTGATATATTCGTGCCCACCAGCTATATGCGAAGCTGGAGAAGTGTGAGTTCTGGCAGGAGGAGGTGAGATTCCTCGGTCACGTGGTGACGAGGGAGGGTGTCGCATTGGACCCCTCGAAGGTTGAGGTAGTGCGTCAGTGGGGTCAGCCCACGACTGCGTCCGAGATCCGCAGTTTCCTTGGTTTAGCGGGATATTATCGGCGTTTCATTGAGGGCTTCTCCCGTATTGCAGCTCCGTTGACCAGGTTGACTTGGAAGGGCACAGAGTTTATTTGGAGTGACGCTTGTGAGCGAGCATTTATGGAGCTGAAGGACCGTCTGACGTCCGCTCCTGTCCTCACTCTTCCCTCTAGGAGTGATGGATTCGTGGTATTTACTGATGCTTCATGTATTAGATTGGGTGCTGTCCTGATGCAGCACGGTAGACCTGTAGCATTTGCGTCTCGTCAGCTCAAGGTTCATGAGCTAAATTATTCCACGCACGATTTGGAGCTGGCAGCAGTTGTCTTCGCACTAAAGGTGTGGAGACACTATCTCTATGGGGTTAGGTTCGAGCTCTTCTCTGACCACAAGAGCTTGAAGTATCTATTTTCTCAGTCTGAGCTGAACATGAGATAGAGACGCTGGATGGAGCTTCTGAAGGATTATGATTTTGACCTCCAGTACCACCCAGGTAAGGCGAATGTGGTGGCGGATGCCCTTAGCCGTCAGCCACGAGGCCTGGTGGCACATATGATGATTCAGGAGTGGAAGATGCTCGAGGATATAGCAGAGTACGACTTTGATTTTGGTCTGCAGTCTTCTATCGTTCAGTTATCGAGCCTGTCGATTTAACCCTCTCTTGTCGCAAGGGTGATCGAGGCTCAGCAGATAGATGAGTCGTTACAGGATTACCGAGCAGAGGTGGCATCTGAGAGTCAGACAGATTGGCAGATTGGTGCTGATGGTGGACTTCGCTTCAGAGGCCGATTGTGTGTCCCGGATATTCCTGAGTTGCGTAGAGATCTTATGACCGAGGCACATCGATCGCGGTTTTCTATCCACCCTGGCTCGACAAAGATGTACCGTGATATGAGGAGGCAGTATTTTTGGGCCGGGATGAAGCGCTAGATTGCCAGTTTTATAGCTGAGTGTGACACATGCCAGCGTGTTAAGGCCGATCATCAGAGACCCCCTGGTCTATTGCAGCCGTTGAGCGTCCCGATGTGAAAGTGGGAGCACGTATCCACAGATTTTATTATGGGTTTGCTGAGGACTCAGCGCGGTCATGACGCCATCTGGGTCGTCGTAGATCGTCTGACGAAGTCGGCACATTTTCTTACGATTCGTGCGACTTGGCCTTTGGACCGGCTTGCGAGGTTATTCATTGAGGAGATTGTGAGACTGCACGGCGTACCAGTCTCGATCATTTCTGACCGAGATCCGAGGTTCACATCTCAGTTTTGGAGGAGCTTTCAGAGAGCTATGGGCACTGATTTGCAGCTCAGTACCGCGTATCATCCGCAGACTGATGGCCAGACCGAGAGGGTCAACCAGATCCTTGAGGATATGCTTCGGGCCTGCGTGATTGACTTCGGTGGTAGCTGGGATGAGCATCTGCGATTGGCTGAGTTCGCATACAACAACAGCTATCAGGCGACCATTGGCATGGCTCCTTTTGAGGCATTATATGGCAGACCGTGCAGATCTCCGAGTTGTTGGACCGAGGTTGGAGAGCGGCATCTCCCAGGTCCCGAGCTTGTGCAGGAGACATCAGAGGTTATTGATATCATCAGGCAGAGGATGCGCACAGCTCAGAGCCGGCAGAAGAGTTTTGCTGATCGCCGGCGTCGTCCCTTGGAGTTTGATGTAGGGGACCACGTGTATCTCAAGGTCTCGCCCATGAAGGGCGTAGTTCGATTTGGAGAGAAGGACAAGCTTGCCCTGAGATTCATAGGACCTTTTGAGATCACTGAGCGCATTGGCGCTGTGGCCTATCGGCTTGCCTTACCATCTCAGTTGTCTGGCATCCACAACGTTTTCCACGTCTTTATGTTGAGGAAGTGTGGGTCAGACATAGTTCCTGTTATTGATTGGCAGCCGTTGGAGGTTCGTGAGGACGCTTCTTACATCGAGCAGCCAGTACGTATCCTTGATTGGAAGGAGCAGGTCCTCCGGACCAAGGTCATCCCCTTGGTGAAGGTTCAGTGGGGTCACCATTCTGTGGATGAGGCATCTTGGGAGCGCGAGGCTGAGATTCGAGAGCGCTATCCTCATCTCTTTGATGATTGATTGTATGTTGTATGTTGTATGTTGCCTCTGATATTTATATGGCGATGCCTTGCTTCCTCTTCTATTATGATTTATGTTTTCTTGTGATGATTGTTTAAATTTCGAGGACGAAATTTTTATTTGGAGGGGAGAGCTATAAGACCCGTGTCCTAATCCGTACTGTTCCATTGGCTTCCGCGGTCCTTCCGGTCAAATTCCGGCAACCTTCCCACCGTATCCGATGTTTGCGCGTGATCTTAAGCCAGGTCCCGCACACCAACGTCGGCTCGATCCGAAACTTATGTCTTGGCGATCGCGTCGTCGCCGCGGTTCCAACGCCGTGACTTGCGCATCGAACTGATACCCAGGCAAGAAGATGCCGATCAGCGTTTATTCCGAAGAAACACCGTGCGTTGCGGATTTCGAGGGAATCTCTACAATTAGTCCCATCAATCAACCATTAAATGCAACCTTATCTCATGTACAACAACCCATCCCTCTTTCTCCACAAAGTCAACTCTCTCTCTCTTCACCCATCCCTCTTTTACTCACTTTTCAAACAAACCCATGCTTCATTAATTACACCCATCACTCCATCACCTCATATCACTCCCATCCTCTCATTTTCTCTCTCATTTCTCAAATCTCTCCAAGCAACCCAAGCCTCTCACGTCCAACACTTCTCTCCCAAACCACAAGTGTGGTCCACCTTCCATCTTCCATCTCTCATCCACACCATTAATCTCCCATCATCCACCATCCAAGGCATAGGCAAGGTGCATTTGAAGCCAAGGGATCAAGAAGGAAGCCAACGAGGTGGGTGATCCACCGTTGAAATCTTATCTTTAGGGCCCACTTGTTGGTGGGACCCATTTTGTTGTATTTGATTTAATTAAGAGGGGCCCATAGTGGCGGGGTCCCTCTGTCTCACCGTATCTCTCTCTCTCTCTCTCTCTCTTTGGATGGTAGTGATGATGGAGGGGTAAGTGTGGCGACCATGAATCATATAGTTCATGTGGGACCCATGGGATGAATGTGTTGGATCTACGCCATCCAACCCATTAACGGGCCAAGATGGAGGGAAAACACAAGTATTAGATTGATCCATATCAGGTGGGCCACGTTTATGTGGGACCCACCTTGACTAAGATGTAGGCCACGTCTAAGTGGGGCCCACCATGATGCTATGAGTGTCCATGCCGTCCAGCGTCCCTGGACGCTGGACGAGAGGCAGAATGGAGCTAACATGGGGCGTACGTACTGGCATGGTGTGTTATAGTAACAAAAAAAAAAGAGGGTTAGTTGCCTTTTTGGGGTGGGCCACCTATGTAAGCCCCATCTTGATGTATGTGCTCAATCCAATCCGCCCATCCTTCTCCCCAGCTCATTTTAGGCGTTGAGCCGAACTCTGAGGGTAATCTGATTCTCAGGTGGGCCATACCATAGGAAATAACGGTATCACCCTTGAAAACCACCTAGATCCCTTTATTCGCCAAAAACAGGCCATATATTAGACTCATTTGATCGGTCTTGGACCGTGGAATCCGATGGCTGGAGTGGATTCATCCGAGGCAGGCCCCACATAGGAGATTTTGTAAAAAAATATTTTTTCTTCAAAAAAAAAACAAGTTTAGGCAGCAGCGCCTGCTGATGCCATTGTCAAGGACGCCAGAGGGCGGGCGGACGGGCTGGATCCACGTCCAGCCGTGGGCCCCACCATGATGTGTATTTTGCACATCCACACCGTCCATTCGTCGACCCCCCTCCCTGGCAGTGGGCCATTCAAAAATCAGCCTTATACGGAACGCATGTGGGCCATACCGTTTAAAATCATGTGAAGACATATCAAAACATATAAAATCACTTGGTGGGGCCTACCTGAGTTTTGGATGTTGCTGAAACTTGGTCTGTACCGTCAGTTAGATGGGACCCACATAATGGGTGGGCTGGATTTGTGAACCACATTTCGGTGGGCCCCACCTTCGCCCCAAGGTCCAATGACCTTATCAACAGGTTGGACGTCAAATAAATGTCACTGTGGACTCCCTGGCCACGTGACCTGATCAACAGGTTAGATGAAAAATAAACATTACGGTGGGCCCCTTCACCACGTGGCCCAGGTTGTATGAAAAATAAACATTTCAGTGGGCCCTTGGTCCACACGGCCCCATCAATAGGTTGTATGGAAAATAAATATTACAGTGGGCCCTATCCAGGCCCACGTGACCTTATGAAGAGATTAGATGATAAAAAAATATTATAGTGGGCCCTACCCTGGTCCACATGCCCATATGAACAGTTGGTTGGAAAATAAACATTATGTTGGGCCCTAGGTGGCTTGGAAAATAAACGCTACTGTGGGCCCTGGTCTGAATGACCTTATCAATGGGTTGGATGGGAAATAAACATTATGGTAGATCCCGTATGGGACCCACTTATGTATGTATTATAAACCATACCCTCCATTAGAGTGGGCTCCATCATGATGCATATGTTTCATCCAACTGTCCAACTATTTTAGAGATGATTTAAGGCTCATTGCCGAGGCCTACCTTGATTTGTATAGGGCCCATATTATGAGGCCCATTGTGAAGCATATAAGAATCGTGTGTTTAAGCCCAGCTTGATGTATTTGTGGCCTGCCCACCAAGGCCCACTTGAGATATATGAGCCCATGGTTTGAGGCCCATTTGGTGTATTTGGGCCTTGGGTCGAGACTCCACAAGATTTATATAAAGTCCATTACAATGTGATTCTATCATGGTTCATGCCTTGGGAACAATGTTGGTTTGACGTCCACATTGCAAGTACAATGTTGGTTAAATGTCCGCATTGTCGCTCTCCCTAAGGCCCATTAATAGGTCCATACCTGTAGTATATAGGCCGTCTAGGCCCATCTTCATTTTGATCAGAGCCCATCACCACATAATATGTAGATCCATGATTCATGATCATACGCATCATATGTATGTCTGATGTGAGGAGTGACCGATCATAGCATATGCCTTCGGGCGGACTGTTTATGGGCTCCCTGATAGGCGAAGTTGCCCCATATAAGTGCATGGTACACGCAGGACTGTTGCATGACTGATAGTGTGATTCATGCACTTGCATTTGTGTGATTGTAGTTACTAAATGCCCTAGCGACATCAGGGCCATAGCCTCCACAGACACATCGTGGATGATAGGATTGGATACCGGAAATATTTGGTTCTAGCATACGGGCACCATAGATGTCCCTGGGTGAAAATCCCTAAACCCGATGGTACCAGAGGATGACTCCAACGTCGAGACCGAGTGGATATATGAGCGCATGAGGGCCGAATACCAGGAGGCCGTGTCTCCCACTGTGTCGTGGTCGGTTGGAAAGGAGTGTGGCCTTACTCGCCCGAGGGTAGGGGGCAATACTAGGCTGAGTTTGACCAGCTCGCGAATGGGTCCGCTATCGACATGTCGGATAGGTATTGGCAGACTATTGGCCAGGCGGATAGTGAGGTTTCTTATGCTCACTTGGACTGTGCGGCTAGGAGAGCGACAGTACCATTTGGAGTGTATTGAACCCCGGTGATTATCCAGAATGAGAACTGTACCGATACATGTTGAGGATTGGCATGCTTGAGTTGCATCTCGCATTGCATGGCCGTGTTATGGCTGATGGCATTCATATATTGCACCGCATAGCCTTGGTACGGCCGATTGCATTCATGTACTCATCACCATGATTCTGCATTACTCTGACCTTGCATTTTGAGCACGCTTATATTGTGCACACACTCACACCACCCTCTAAGCTTTCTATAAGCTTATGCACAATTGATGCGTGCAGGTGACACCAGGACGCAGTCGTAGCCGTAGTCTCGCCGTAGTTGGACCGTGCAGACGAGCTTTGGAGTTTCTATCTTTTGCACTACATTGTATTTTCCCTTTCTGTTGCATTGTACTAAAAAGTTTTTGATTATAGTGGATTTTGTGGTGGTGTTCTTGTGGTTATTGTTTGTGGGTTATGCTTTTGTTATGTTCATTATGAATCAGACTGATGAATTGAAACCCTCCTTGTAGTATCCCAGGATCGGAACCTGGTGAATGGGTGTCGGGATCAGAGAATGGGGTTCTACGGAGGCTGTCGGTGCCGGATTCGGCGATCGGGAATTTTGTGAGCCCGGTTTCCGAGTTCGGGGCGTGACAGTTTAGGTTATAGGTTATAGGTTTAGGTTTACGTTATAGGTTTAGGTTTAGGTTTAGGTTTAGGTTATAGGTTTATGTTTAAGTTTAGGTTTAGGTTTAGGTTATAGGTTATAGGTTATAAGTTTAGGTTATAGGTTTAGGGATCTGAGAATAGGTTTAGGTTTAGGTTTAGGAATTTGGGTTCAGGTTCAGGTTTAGGTTATAGGTTATAGGTTATAGGTTATAGGTTTAGGTTATATGTTATAGGTTTATGTTTAGGTTTAGGTTATAGGTTTAGGTTTCGGTTAAGGTTATAGGTTATAGGTTTAGTTTTAGGTTTAGGTTATAGGTTTAGGTTTAGGTTTAGGAATTCGGGTTTGGGTTCGAATTCGAGTTTAGGTTTAGGTTTTGAATTTTAGGTTTAGGGTTAGGAAATCATTATACCCACTGTAAATATATGCAGTTTATCTACACTGTCCATCTGCTTTTCCAAATCATTTAAGGTGTTGAAACCAAAATTAAATCATATCCAAAACACAAGTGGACCATACCCCAAGAAACAGTGGGTATAATGATTTCCATCATTAAAACCTTTCTAGGGCCTATTGTGATGTTTATTTATCATCCAACCTGTTCACAAGATCACACAGACAATGATGAAGGGAAAAAATTAAATATCAGCGGTTCTCACCTTCTAGGGACCCCCGCTCAACATTTGGATAGCTCCGTTGTACATCCAGGTTTGCTTCATCAATTTCGACCTAATACATAAACACGGGCCTATCCAAATGGTCGAGTCATCCATATTACTAATCATAGGAAATGGACAGCTTTATCATGGTCATAACAGCGGTTCCCACCTTCCAGGGACCCCCGCTCAACATTCGGATAGCTTCGACACACATCTGGGTCTGCTCCATCAATTTCGACCTAATACATAAACATAGACCTATCCAAATGGTCAGGCCACCCATATTGCTGTCCATAGGAAATGGATAGCTTCGTCATGGTCATAAAAGCAGTTCCCACCTTCCATGGACTACCGGTCAATTAAATCCTAAATTAGTTACCCATCAAAGGTTGGATAGATTGTAATACTTTCATATTCCCATTTAAACGTCCACGCCGAAAATCTAACAGTATCTCCCCATGCCTCTCCACATAAGCTAATCTTACGTTACATTCTGATGCCAAATATCTAAAGCAATGTAAAGATATTTGACATGGGATACGGAACGAAAGAAATTTATCTAGAGAGAAATGAGGAGATGGACCGCGGATTAGGCATGAACATTTAAATAGATTATATGAAAGCATACTATCCATCTAACCTTAAACTGTCCAAAATAGGACAATTTGAGCAATTTCTATGCTAACAAAAACACACCATATCTATGTATGTCCACATAGAAATCCTCAAATGGGTAACTAATTATTTAACTTACAATCACAATCACAAGTCACAACTATAAATTAACAAGTCACAATAATAATTTAAGAAAAAAAATGTAATACATATTAAGCATCACTAAGTGAAAGTATAATTGTTTCTTGAAATAATGAGAAAAGATCAAACACAACTCTCACAATTTGCAAAGTATAATAGTTTCTCGAAAAGATCAAATTACAAGATTGGAAAGCTTCCTATAAACAAAGCATGAGCTAGCAGCCAATATCACATTATTTTGAACTAAACGCCTCTCCAGGCCATACCAAAGTGAGGTAAGCCAAAGCAAACAGAAGAGGTGGCCTCTTTATTTGAGGATTGCATACTGACCCTAATGGGAAGTGGCCTCTTTAATATAATATGACCTAAAAACTTGCATTGGATACAATTTTGATAGGACGGTCCTTGGTGAATGGACCATTATGCCATTTCTTAGAAGGAATGCTAGGATTAGATGTTACACATTTGATGGTCCTGAGATGACAAAAAATTTCATGGATCAATTCAATTTAAGGGAAGCTCTAGATGGATAGTCAACTTGGGTCGATTTAAATTTAGGTCATCATAGCTAATAGATCTTTTAGCTCAATCATTATCCATGCATCTTTGGGATTTTCACTTATGTTGTAAATTAATGAGAGTTTTATAAATTGTTGATTTATGGTTTGATTAGTTAATAATTTATATTATGCCTCTCTCTCTCTCAAGTGATTTCAATGTAACTGAGGTTTCCTAGCCCCACTGGAGATCACTTTGCATGTGGGTATGACATCTGAGACATTTATCATATCACACCTACAGTGAAGATGATTTCTCTTCATTGCAGGTATGATATGAAAACAACAGATGGACCAAAACAATTTACAACTTGAAACTGTTCTAGAACATCAAATTTTTTTTTCCAGAAAATGTATGGTCTACATGACAGTTAACTAACCTGAAATGAAATACACTGTTGGTTCCACCTAATACATGGCTCAGGTGTCCCATGCATACCAGCATTGATGTGTGTGACCTGGTGCTATAAACACCAATGTCTAAATTAGTTAACAAGCACTCACATTTATGGGATCTGGACTGTTCATCTGTTTGGCCACACATAAAGAACCACACCAATCTAATGATCCTAGATGCTGAAATGCCACTAACATTTGCTTAATGCAATTAAAATATCTTAAATCAGTCTCTAAAGTTCCTAAGATAATCACATATTCGAAGGTGATAAGCCTGATTTATGGATAACATGATGCATACATGAGTCCATATGTCATAGACTAACCCAAAAACACTCGGTGAGTGTTTGCAAATCAGAAAATCTGTAAGTGCTATAGTTTATAGCCCCTTTTTGTTGTCAAATTTGTGGTGCCAACGACACTGTTATGAAGCGTGCATTTGTGAAGAACAATGCTTTACTCAAGCTCAGCTTTGATTGACAAGCACTGTTCACAAGTCAAGATCTCAAGAAGCTTTCAAGTTCAACCTCAAGATCTCAAGAAGCTTTCAATTTTGAACTTCATCAAGACTTCAAGCTTCACTACTTTCAAAGGTCACTTATCTCCTATGTTCAATGTCCTTACGATTAAGGTATGACTGACCTTAAGTTGACCTTTAGAGTAGGTCATTCTGGATACATAATTCATATGTTTTATATAAGTGAGTTTAGGCTATTCTAAGACTAGTCCTGGACCTTGTTCGACTAGTCCTAGCACTGCTTCAACCTGTCTAAGAATTTCCTAGATCAATCATAAGTTTGTTGCAGAATTCAAAATTTTTCTTTTAGGCTTCGACTAGTCTTAGGGTCTGTTCGACTAGTCGTATGAATAGTGTCGACTGTTGCTTCGACCAGTCATAGACCTATGACTCAAAATACAGCATTGAAATTTAGCTAGCTTCGACTAGTCATGTGCAACCTATGACTAGTCGTAGATCACTTACGACCAGCCGTGAAACCGCCAGATCTTATCGTGCCCGAATTTTCAAATATCTGTTGGTTCTACGACCAGTCATAGAGGTCTTTAGACCAGTCGAAGACGTGATTTGTTCACCTATAAAAAGAGCATGAATCTCAAAATTAAACAATGAATTTCAAGCTAATTTAATTCGGCCTTCTAAGAGATAAGTCTGTGCTCCTTTTTAAGCTAAGTGTGCATATATAATATTCTCTTTCTTTAGCTTTTCTTATTTGATTTTGTTTCTATATTCCAATCTTATTTAAAAAGAGGAATTGTTGTATTCCGTCTTCTTGGAATCAAATCAAATAGAGCTACGCCCAATTTGGTTTAATTTAAAATCTATTAGAACCTAGAACCATTATAAAGTGAGTATTGGACATTGAACATTGACATTCAAATCTCTACTCCGACTTGGTTCTTCTGGGCTGTTACAACGAAGGAGAAAGTCAGGTATTTTACGTTTGTATAATTTACTTTCATTTAGTTTTCTTTTGGGATTTGCCAGAAAAATCTCATTATATTGGTTATCTGAGGAGAGCCAGGAAAACTTAGAAGAGGGGTTTTTTAATTGTGTAAGCCCACAGAGAAAAACACAATTGTGAAGGTTTTGGGTGAACCTGGAAAACCTATCTTTGATAGTGAACGCTGATATCCCCTGTGTGAGGATATTATGAGTGGAGTAGCATTGTGTGGCTGTTGTTGAATAGTTGGTGTACACACAGGCGAACCACTATAACTTTGTCTTGTGATTTGAATGCTTGCTTAAGTTTTATATCTCTTTTCATTCAAATTTGTGGAATGTATGTGTGGATGTGAATGTTGTAATATTTACATTTCAAGTACAGTGGGAATGTTGTAATAATTTAGTTTTAAATTCCTGCAATTTATTTTGATTCCACTCTATTTATTTATTCCTCTCCAATTTGAGTTATTGATACAAAGGACGTTCTAGAAATAAGGTTGTCCTGCCATAAACTCTTGGTTTTTATAGTGTAAGGTTGTCCTTAGAACTGAATTTGTATCAACCTCTCAATGCTTGTTTAGTGAGGTTGCTTTTATCTTAGCATTGTGATTTGATTTAGTTTATTTGGCTATATATCTTTCTTTATTTCGCTGTTAAAGTTTTATTTTGACATCGTCCTATTCACCCCCCCCCCCCCCTCTTTAGGATATATAGCTAGGCCATTTCAAGTGGTATCAAAGCCTAATAGCTCGCTCTTATTACTTTTTACTTAAATTTATTTCCTGAGGTAACGATCTAAGCTATTTAAAAAGATGTCAAATTTTGATAGCCTATCAGTCACTAAGCCTCCACCCTTTGATGGCTCTAATTATGCCTATTGGAAAGCCAGGATGAGGATCTTCCTCAAATTAATGGATGAGAGTGTGTGGTAAGCCACAGTGACCGAATGGAACCCACCAACCACTGAAGTGATTGGTATCGATGGTTCAAAATCAATGAGAGTAACACTATATTTCTCATGGACCACCCTTCAGAAAAATGAGAGTAGTGCCAATGCAAAAGCACTAAATGCAATCACTTGCGCACTATCACCGGATGAGGTCAAAAGAATCATATCCTGTGATACTGGAAAGCAAGCCTGGGATATATTAGAAATGACACACGAGGGTATTACAATTGTAAAAAAATCTAAAGTCCAACTCCTCACAACCAAATTTGAAGAAATTCATATGGAGGAAAATGAAATGTTTATGGACTTTTACAGAAGATTAAATGACATTGTAAACTCAGTGTGGGGTCTTGGTGATAAAATACTAGAAAGTAAAGTGTGGGCAAAGATACTACGCTCACTTCTTGAACGGTTCAACTCTAAGGTAACCGCGATCCAGGTACTTCGTGATACGAATAATATGAGGGTAGAAGAACTAGTTGGTTCTTTACAAACATATGAATTAAATTTTAAAGCTCCTAAAAATAAATCTATCGCTCTTAAATCTTCCAAAGACAACTCTGACTTGAAGATGATATGGCTCTTTTAACGAAAAAGTTTTACAAGATTTTCAAGAGTAAAAAGTGGGTTGATTTTGAAAAATCAAATGATAAGAAAAGATCAAAACCTAAATCTAAAACTTGGAAGTCTTTAAAAGATAGTCAATGTTACAACTGCCAAGAATATGGGCATTTAGCAAACAAGTGTCCTAAAAAGGACAAACCCAAAAAGAAGGGTATGTTGGCTACTTTGGATGAATCATCTGATTCTGAAGCTTCTTCTGAATCAGAGGATTCTGAAACTGAATTGGGCAGTGAAGTTAAAGCCCTTATGACTCTAGCCAAATTCAATTTTTCTTTTTAAGATCATGATGATTCAACTAGCGAAGAAAATCTAAATAGTGATTATAAAAATAAAGATGATCTTCAAGATGCTTACAATGCCTTATACAAGGAAAGTTGTAAAATTGCTGTCAAACTTAAACTTCAAAAAGAAAAGTTTTTTAAACTCAAAGAATATTTTGAATCTCTTGTTTTAGAAAAATCTCAAATTTCATATTGTTTTGAAAAATCAAAATGTGATTTAGAATTCAAAACCTCCTTGATTGAAAATCTGAAATCTGAAAATGAAAGACTTAGAAATGAAGTATCTTCTCTTCTGAGTTTAAAGGATACATGGAGGTATGCCCAAGGAGATCCAAAGTTAGAAAAACTTTTATCCAGATCTAGAAAATGTGGCGACAGATCAGGGTTGAGCTACGATAAAAATGTTCCTCCTAAACAAAAGAATACTCCTCCTACGTTTGTGAAAGGAGAATCCTCTAACTCAAAAGGGAAAAATACTAGTCAAGGTTTTTCTAACATTCAAAAGCTTTTCAAAAACCTAAAGGTAGCTATGTCAACTTCAAAAATCAGAACAGAAACCCACTAGCTGAAAAGATAGTTGATTTACTCAAGGAGCTCTTAAAATCTAACTCAGTAGGTCATTCTTATAACAACAGACAGAAGAAGATCAACTATACTCCTAAATCCAAAACAGTTCTGAAATGGGTTCCTAAGGTTGCCTGCTTGGTTGCCCACACCACTTTCAAAGCAACAAGCCATTCAAAGTGGTACCTAGATAGTGGATGCTCCAGGCATATGACAGGCGACAAGGCTTTATTCACTGATCTTAAAGATATGACTGATGGGTCAGTTACTTTTGGTGATGGAAGCAATTGTAAGATTATGGGCCAAGGTACGGTTCAAATCTATTACCTTCCTTTGTTTAAAAATGTTTTGTATGTTGAAGGACTGAAACATAATCTTCTGAGCATATCACAAATTTATGATAATAACCATAGTGTTCAGTTTTCTAATCAATGCTATGAGATTCTGTAAGTGTCATAGTTTATATCCCTTTGTGTTGTCAAATTTGTGGTGTCAAAGACAATGTTATGAAGCTTGCATCTTTGAAGAATAATGCTCTACTCAAGATCAACTTAGGGTGACAAGCACTGTTCACAAGTCAAGACTCGAGAAAGTAAGTTTGTTATCAAGATCTCAAGACGCATTCAAGTTCTACCTCAAGATCTCAAGAAGCTTTCAAGATTGAGCTCCATCAAGACTTCAAACTCCATTACTTTCAAAGGTCACTTGTCTCTAAAGTTTCAATGTCCTTACTTCACTATTGATGTATGACTGACCTTAGGTTGACCTTTAGAGTAGGTCATTTTGAATACATAATTCATATGTTTTCTATAAGTGAGTTTGGCATGTTCTAAGACTAGTCTTGGACTTTGTTCGACTAGTCCTAGCATTGCTTCGACCTGTCTAAGAAATTTCTAGATCAGTCGTAAGTTTGTTACAAAAATTAAAAAATTTCTGTTAGGCTTCGACTAGTCCTGGGGACTGTTCGACCAGTCATAGGAATAGTGTTGACTACATCTTTGACCAGTCGTAGACCTACGACTCAATGTACAGCGTTGAAAATTGACCTGCTTCGACCAGTCGTGAGAGCTTACGACCAGTCGTAAAACTGCCAAATCTTATCGCGCCTGAATTTTTTCAAATCTATTGGTTCTACGATCAGTCGTAGAGGTCCTTAGACCAGTCAAAGGTGTGATTTGATCACCTATAAATAGAGCACAAATCTCAGAATAAAACATGAACTGTAAGCTAAATTAATTCGGTCTTCTAAGAGATAAGTCGATGCTCCATACAAGCTAAGTGTGCATATTTAATATTCTCTTTCTTTAGCTTTCTTAATTGATTTTGTTTCTAGCATTCCAATCTAATCTGAAAAGAGGAATTGTTGTTTTTCTTTTTCTGGAATCAAAATCAATTAGAGCTAGCCCTTTTGTTTTAATTTAAAATCTATTAGAACTTAGAACCATTATAAAGTGAGTATTGGACATTGAACTTTGACATTCAAATCTCTACTCCGACTTAGTTCTTCTGGGCTGCTACAACGAAGGAGAAAATTAGGTATTTTGCAACGTGTAATTTACATTGTTTGGTTTTGTTTGAGGTTAAGCCAGAAAAATCTCAAAGTTGTTGGTTATCTGAGGAGAGCCAGAAAACTCAGAAGTGAGGGTTTTTGAATTGTGTAAGTCCTTTGAAAAAGACACAATTGTGAAGGTTTTGGGTGAACCTATGAAAACCTATTTGATTGTGAACGCTAATATCCGCTGTGTGAGGATATTAGGAGTGGAGTAGCATTCTGTGTGGCTATTGTTTAACAGTTGATGAACACACTGGCGAACCACTATAATTCTTTGTGTTGTGGATGTGTGATTTATATATCCTATCTTTTATCATTCAGAATTGTGGAATGTATGTGTGGATGTGAATGTTGTAAATTTTACATTTCAAGCACAGTGGGGAATGTTGTAATAAGTTAGATTTACATTTCAGCATTATATTTTTGCTATCTCTTTATTATTACATTGAGCTTCAGTTTCTCTATTTGTTCTAGAAATAAGGTTGTCCTACCATAAACTTTGGTTTTTGGTGTAAGGTTGTCCTTAGAACAATTTGTGTTTCCATTTCTCTATTTTATGTCACTTTCCATTCCTATTCTTTATTTCATATTCAGCTGTATTTATTTTTAATTTGGCAAAATCCTATTCACCCCCTCCCTCTAGGACATATAGCTTGGCCATTTCAGATTCTAAACAACAAGGGTTCAGTAATACTAACTGGACGTAGAACGTCTGAAAACTGCTATATTATTAGTGAATCCAGCTCATCTAAGTAATTGTGTTATATGGTCCATACAGACGAGACTACTTTGTGCAACAAACATCTTGGACATGTACACTACCGAAATCTATATAGATTGAGCAAACGAGAACTTATAAGAGGTCTACCCAAACTACAAAAATTAGATAAAATATGTAGTGAATGCCAGATTGGGAAATAAATGAGGAACTCACACAAAAAGGTGAATTCCAATACCACGTCAAGACTACTCGAGCTTCTCCATATGGATATTGTAGGACCTAACAGGACGGAAAGTCGAGGTGACAAAAGATATATCTTGGTAATAGTAGTTGACTTTACCAGATATATATGGGTTGTCTTCTTAAGGGACAAATCAGAAACCTTTGAAGAAGTGAAAAAGGTTCTCAAAAGGATTCAAACTGAAAAAGGTTCTTAAGTTAGTAAGATTCGTAGTGATCATGGATCTGAATTTGAGAATAGCGGTTTTGAGAAGTTCTGTAGCGACCAGGGAATATTACATGAATTCTTAGCACCCAAAACTCCACAACAAAATGGTATAGTTGAAAGGAAAAATAGAGTACTTTAAGAAATGGTTAATGTCATGTTGAATAGTATGAAGCTCTCTAAGAATCTTTGGGCTGAAGCAGTCAATACAGCTTGCTATATCATTAATTGGGTTTACACTAGTAAATGTAATAATAAATCGACTTATGCAATGTGGTTTGATAAAAAGCCTACTATTAAATACTTTCGAGTTTTTGGTAGCAAGTGCTATATTTTACGAGATCGTGAATATCTGGGAAAGTTTGATACGAAGAGTAATGAAGGGATCTTTTTAGGATACTCTTTAAACAGTCGAGCTTATAGGGTTCTGAACAAAAGGACCGATGTGATTCAAAAGTCTATCAATGTAGTCATTGATGATCACTTAAACAGACCAGTCTCATGTTCAGATAATGATGAAGTACTAGTAATTGATAAATCTGATACTTCATCTAATCAGACTGATTCTGAACTGAAGACTGTTAAAGATCATCCAACCACACAGATTCTTGGAAACCCTCTCACTGGTGTTCGTACCCATAGACAACTTGAGGATATATGTAATTACGTATGTTTTATATCCTAAATAGAACCATCTAAAGTAAAAGAAGCTCTTGTTGATGAAAACTGGATTGTTGCGATGCAAGAAGAAATTAACCAATTTCTAAGAAATGATGTTTAGTATCTCATTCCTAGACCTAAAGATAAACACATCATTGGAACCAAATGAATTTTCAAAAATAAGTCTGATGAGCTTGGCAATATAATTAGAAACAAGTCTAGGCTAGTGGTACAAGGTTACACTCAAATTGAAGGCATTGATTTTGATGAAACCTTCGCACTAGTGCACGTCTTGAATCAATTAGACTTTTATATCCATTGCGTATTTTAAAAAGTTTAAGATTTACCAAATGGATGTGAAAAGTACTTTTTTAAATGGAGATCTACATGAGGAAGTCTATGTTGAACAACCGTTGGGTTTTGAAAACTCCAAAAATGCTGATCATGTGTATCGCCTTAAAAAGGCTCTTTACAGTTTAAAACAAGCTCCTAAGGCATGGTACGAGAAACTAACAAAGTTTCTATTAAACTATAATTTTCAAATGGGATGTGTTGATAAGACTCTGTTTATTAAAAAACATAATGATCACATTCTTATAATACAGATTTATGTTGATGATATCATTTATGGATCTACATGTACTAATATGACTATTGAGTTTGCAGATTTGATGAAATCTCAGTTTGAAATGAGCATGATTGGGGAATTGAATTATTTCCTTGGGTTGCAAGTTAAGCAAAAACCTGATGGAATGTTCATTTCTCAATCTAAATATGCTTTGAATTTGATTAAGAGATTTGAATTTGAGAACGGTAAGAACTTTGATACTCCTATGAGTACAACTTTGAAACTCTCACAAGATTCTAAAGGTAAAAATGTGGATCCAAAATTATATCAGAGTATGAATGGTAGTTTACTGTATTTAATTTCTAGTAGATCCGATATCGCTCTAAGTGTTGGTATTTGCGCTAGATATTAGTCTGATCCTAAAGAGTCGCACTTAATTGCTGTTGAGCGGATTATGCGATATGTCGCAAGTACTATTAATCTCGGTCTCTAGTATTCACATGAGACTAGTGTTCAATTAGCTGGGTACTCGGATGCTAACTAGGCTAGTAATCTTGATGATAGAAAATCAACTAGTGGTGGTTGTTTTTATATTGGAAACTGTTTAGTTTCTTGGTTTAGCAGGAAACAAAGTTCTATATCACTTTCAACAGCTGAAGCTGAATATATCGCATCTGGTAATGCGTGTATACAACTAAGTGATTATGGAATTAAATAGGATTCTATGTTATTATATTGTGATAATTCCAGTGCCATAAATATTTTAAAAAATCCAATTCAGCATTCTCGTACTAAGCACATTGACATTGTTTTCATTATATTCGAGAATTAGTAGAAGAAAAGGTTATATCCTTGGAATATATCCCTACCGAGAATCAACGTGCTGACATTTTCACTAAACCACTCGACAAAAGCAGGTTTAACAAAATGAAATTTGATCTTGGCATGTGCATTTTAAAATGAGTATTTATGCCTATTTGTATCATATTGTATATATATGCTTGATTAGATTTCAAATTCTGTATATACTGCTGGAAATCAAGTTTTTCTAGCCGGTACTCGACCAGTCATGAGTATACATGACCAGTCGTGTACATCCACGACTAGTCGTGAATTGCGTGAATCACTTAAAATTGGGGGGAAATGCTTCTTCTTCTTCATTTCTTCTTCACTCTCCAACAGGCCGACGCATGACTAGTCGAACCCTTCCTTCAAAATCTTCAAGGTTAGTGCTCCATTTGTATTTTTCTTGTAGAGTTGAGTCTATATTTCTTCTTTTTTCTCTTGAAGTTATCTATTTCAAATTTCTTTAAGATTTGGGGTTTTTCTTAGGTAAAATCTGATTTGGGAAAATTCACTTCTCAATCCTTTGCAACTCTCTATTTCCTTGAAATCCTTGTTGCAAATGACATCTAGAGGGAGAAAGACAACATCTAGTGGTCCATATTCTTCCTCTAGATCAGCCCCTATCACTAAGCGTCATCTTCGAGCTCCCGAGGACGATCCATCTTATGTTCGGAACATCAGATTGTGTAATGTTATTATTGAACATCCTGTTGATACTAATCATGTTGCTCCATTTGAGATCATTCCTATGCTCCAAGTTGTAGGTTGGGATAACTTATTACATTGGGGTGGGCCAGTATACCGGTCCATTGTCTAGTTCATGTTCGCATGTATATGTGATTTTTCATTGAAAAATTTATCTTTTAAGATAGCCACAAGAGAAGGACCATTTGACATTGATCGTCATTTGATTTCAGCTCTTATGGAAATTCCTGTGAATGATGAGGGCATTCCTATCCATAACTTATCTGAAAAACCCTCAGTATCTGAAAAACGTATGCTCACAAAAGATTTATGCAATTTGGATATTCAATGGACACATAAAGGGAATGCGCTTTCCTCAAAGTATTTGTTATCCAAATACAGAGTTCTTCACAAAATCTTTGTGTCTAACTTATATCCTCGATCGGATAATAAATCTGAATTGACTTCCTTCATGGTTCGTGTTCTTCATGCTGTTGCTAGCGGTGCTCATGTTTGTCTACCATTCTTGATTTGTCACTCTATTATTCAGTTTTGACTCCATCCTGGTCACAGTGACATTCCTTTTGGATATTTGATGACTGTGTTGGTTATGCATATATTAGTCGATATGCCAATTGGAGAAGCTCCTATCCATCATCTGATATTTAACAATTATAATATCAATAAGATGAAGCTTGATTTCCTTCCTGGTCAAGGTGTTGGTGGCGGCAATGCTGAAGCTGAACATGAGGAAGAAGCTAGTGATCTTCCTCCTGATGATATCAACATGGATGATATTTTTGAAGAACTTGGATCTGATTCTGGAAATGATCCAGATTTTGAGCCTTCTAACTTTAATGCACGTCTGCGTGCATTGGAAGATAAAGTTGAGAATATGAATGTCAAGACAGAAAACATGTCTGTTGCCCATGATTTTCAATTCAAGTATATGCGCAAATATCTTAGGCGCTTGAACAAGGGCATGCATCAAATTGATCCTTCCATCCCTGCTCCTTCATCTGGCTTAGATTATTTTTTTGGTTAGCTAGTCTGTTATAACTTTATTACTCTTATGTTAGCTTAACTGGTTTTGAGACTGTAGCTATCTTTGATTTAGCTCAGTTTATGGATTATGTGAACTGTTTATGCTGGTTAATCATATCTTGTCTTGTTTCCAGTCATATATCTCTTTACTTATTTCTCCTCAGCCATCTGTTCTATGCTTCTTTTGTCCTATTGTGACAAAAGGGGGGAGAATGGATATGGATGTGATGTGTCTAATGATTATGTTATGAGGAGGGAGTAACATTGTATGTTACTCAGGGGGAGTAGTATGTGCAGTAGTGGACTATAGGTTATGTTGAATATTGATTTACAGGTTTGTAGAATCATGTTAGTATATGCCGATTGATAACAACTGGTGCATGATATAACAACTGGTGCATGATTCTTTAATCAGATATTCTGTGTTATGTAACATATCTTGGAAGTGTGTTTTGTCACTAATTTAACAAAGGGGGAGATTGTAAGTGCTATATTTTATAGCCCCTTTTTGTTGTCAAATTTGTGGTGCCAAAGACACTGTTATGAAGCATGCATTTATGAAGAACAATGCTTTACTCAAGCTCAGCTTTGATTGACAAGCACTGTTCACAAGTCAAGATCTCAAGAAGCTTTCAATTTTGAACTTCATCAAGACTTCAAGCTTCACTACTTTCAAAGGTCACTTGTCTCCTATGTTCAATGTCCTTACTTCACTATTAAGGTATGACTGACCTTAGGTTGACCTTTAGAGTAGGTCATTCTAGATATATAATTCATATGTTTTATATAAGCGAGTTTAGGCTATTCTAAGACTAGTCCTGGACCTTGTTCGACTAGTCCTAGCACTGCTTCGACCTATCTAAGAATTTCCTAGATCAGTCGTAAGTTTGTTGCAAAATTTAAAAATTTTCTATTGGGCTTCGACTAGTCTTAGGGTCTGTTTGACTAGTCGTATGAATAGTATTGACTGTTGCTTCGACTAGTCGTAGACCTATGACTTAAAATATAGTGTTGAAATTCAGCTAGCTTCGACTAGTCGTGTGCAACCTACGACCAGTCGTGAAACCGCCAGATCTTATCGCACCCGAATTTTCAAAAATTTATTGGTTCTATGACTAGTCATAGAGGTCTTTAGACAAGTCGAAGATGTGATTTGTTCACCTATAAATAGAGCACGAATCTCAGAATTAAACAATAAATTTCAAGCTAATTTAATTTGGCCTTCTGAGAGATAAGTCTGTGCTCCATTTCAAGCTAAGTGTGCATATTTAATATTCTCTTTCTTTAGCTTTTCTTATTTGATTTTGTTTCTATATTCCAATCTTATTTGAAAAGAGGAATTGTTGTATTCCATCTTCTTGGAATCAAAATCAAATAAAGCTACGCCCAATTTGGTTTAATTTAAAATCTATTAGAACCTAGAACTATTATAAAGTGAGTATTGGACATTAAACTTTGACATCCAAATCTCTACTTTGATTTGGTTCTTCTGGGCTACTGCAATGAAGGAGAAAGTCAGGTATTTTATGTTTGTGTAATTTACTTTCATTTGGTTTTCTTTTGGGATTTGTCAGAAAAATCTCATTGTATTGGTTATCTGAGGAGAGCCAGGAAAACTCAGAAGAGGGGTTTTTTTAATTGTGTAAGCCCACAGAGAAAAACACAATTGTGAAGGTTTTGGGTGAACCTGGAAAACCTATCTTTGATAGTGAACGCTGATATCCCCTGTGTGAGGATATTAGGAGTGGAGTAGTGCTATGTGGCTATTGTTGAACAGTTGGTGTACACGCAGGCGAACCACTATAACTCTTTGTCTTGTGATTTGAATGCTTGCTTAAGTTTTATATCTCTTTTCATTCAAATTTGTGGAATGTATGTATGAATGTGAATGTTGTAATATTTACATTCCAAGCACAGTGGGAATGTTGTAATAATTTAGTTTTAAATTCATGCAATTTATTTCAATTCCACTCTATTTATTTATTCCTCTCCGATTTGAGTTATTGATACAAAGGAGGTTTTAGAAATAAGGTTGTCCTGCCATAAACCCTTGGTTTTTATGGTGTAAGGTTGTCCTTAGAACTGAATTCATATCAACCTCTCAATACTTGTTTAGTGAGGTTGCTTTTATTTCAGCGTTGTGATTTGATTTAGTTTATTTGGCTATCTATCTTTCTTTATTCCATCATTAAAGTTTTATTTTGGCATCGTCCTATTCACCCCCCCCCCCCTTTAGGACGTATAGCTAGGCCATTTCAAAATCTCAAAATGGGGTTAAGGGCGAATGGGGCTGATGAGTTAAGACGTTGCAGGAAAGAGAATGCAACAATCCACACACATATATGTAACTATTGTGCATGTGCCATCCTTGTTGAGGTATTTTATCAAACTGTTTTAACCACATAAACAAAACCCTAAAGGGAGAAACAAGAGAAAAAATGCTGGAAATGTAGCAAAAGAGTGTTAAATTCCAAAATCATGACAGAAAGATCCCATTTCTTCACTGATAATCGAGATCTTCGGTCGAGAATCGGAGAAGATCCGCAAAACATAAGGAAATCAATAAAAAGAAAAGGAGAAATCGCTCACCTTTCCAAGTCCGTTGAGATAGTGAGAGAGAGAAAATGGTAGGGCTTTGAAAATGAGATGATTGAGAGAAATAGAGAGAACCCAATCCCACATCACAAAGTTTATGTTTCCTCATCTCCCAATCACTTGCTCAATGGATGTTTATGTAATCTGCCAGTGATTGGTGTATAGCTGAACATAGTGCAAAATAATCAATTCATACAATCAGTTAGAAAATTCCATAGAAAATGGATTTCTTCAGAAGCATGTGCTTAGTTTTAGCACTGAGTAAACATATAATGGTTAGCCAAGGAAATGAAATATACAGGTGGATTTCGCCTTTGATGATTGAAACCCATTCAATGGACCTGATAATGTATAGGTCATGCTCCAAAGTTCTTCCACCCACAATGATTGTGGATCACTAGCTCTATCCTTTCCATTTGCCTGCCACTGGTAAGAAAGGTTCATGGCATCTCCCATCGATCATGGGCCCACCAAATGAACAGTCTTTGTATTAATGAAGGGTGGGTTCCACTTGTATGATGCTGGGCATATAATACCACAATGCATCATGTAATAATTCCTCCTTAGCATTTGTAATGCCTATTTTTCTACATAAAATGCTAAATACATAGATGTTTCCTTAGGGAGACACCATCTACATCCCCTCAAATTGATAGTCATGCTTGCACATTCTACTTTTGGTAATTATTATCCATGATTATGGATCCAGCTACTGTATGTAATGGCCTGGACCATGGAATGCCCCACATAACAAATCCAAATGAGACCAGCCTTTCTCTAATGGTTTCACATAGAAACCATATGTTGGTAGCAAAGATCTTAAAATCAATGATCTTATCCAATCAAAGCATCACATCAGATCATCCTCTAGCAGGTTGGCAACCAAAGACGAAGCTCTAGGGTTCAAACTACAACAAGAATATCCTCACAGCCAATGCACAAATGGAAACTGAGTCAAGAAACAAAAAGGGGTCTTCCAGCCAAAACAATTTGTATCACAAGGTCTTTCAAATAGTGCACGGTCACATAGCACCACCTTGTGTGACAATACTATGTTGGAGGACGATGGTACCACGACAGGCGGTTATAATCTCTAAGACATAGGAAAGTTATTTCCCCCATGACATCCAACCCTTGGAGCCTATAAATAAGGTGTAGAAATCACTTGAAAGCCATCAGAAAATCAATAAAGCACCTGAGGTTCAAAGTGCACTAAGAACATCCTCACAGTTAGTACGCAAGTGGAAATTGAGCCAAAAAGCAAAAAGAAGCCTTTTGGGGAACCGTCACACCAAAATAATGCGTCACAAGAGCTCTTTCCAGCAATGCATGGTCGCGTGGCAGCACCTTGTGCAACAAGACTCTGTTGGAGGACGGCAGCTGCCACGATGGGCAGTTAAAACTGCCTCTAAAACATTGGAAGGTTATTTCCCCCACGACATCTGACAAAGTCTATAAATAGGTGTCGAAATCACATGAACCATTGGAAAATCAATTAAGCACACGAAGTCTACCATATTGATGTTCTGAACACTGGACAAGACAAAAAACAAGGCGGGGCAGCAACTTTTATTTGAATTTGTTGATTGTAATAAGTTCTTAGAATAGTTTAAAACCCAAAAGCTCAATGTGACCTGATGTTCAACTAATGTTATTTTGGATGCATACTGGACCATTGGATCTTTATGAAGAAAGGAAAAAAATTTGAAATTTGCCAAGTAGAATGAAAATCATCTTAGGGGAATTTATATCAATGGATCAAATGTATCCTAAGCTATTCAGAGGTCCCATAATGTAAATGACAAACATGATCTATTTCATTCCACAAAGAAAAACCATTTTCTCATTTTAATCTTTCGAAATGCAGACCCTATCTCTAGATCTAGCAAATCCCAATGAAAAAGGAAAAATAATATCCATAGAAATGAATTGAAACACCTTAGGAACCACTGAAATAGATCTCAAGTGTTTGTTGTGAATTAAGTTCAACAAATGTTTACAGCAAACATCTCAGTCATTAGAAAAAGGACCACCTAGCTAGCAAAGAGATCTAGATGTATATAAAATTTTAATGGCCAATATATGGGCCAAAGGTGAGAGATATTAAAAATATCAAAGTTGGCTACAAAATAAAACAACAAAGATTGCCACAAGGTATTAACTTACAACCAGAACAAATCATCTAAATCAGCAAGAAAATCAAATGTATTACAACACCCACAATTTTTTATACAGCAAGTGTCCATCATAAGCTACTTGTAGGCACTCACAACCTAGATGGCCAGGGATATATAGGATTAATAACATTAAATTTCTAGCATTCAATCCTCATTGTTTGAATGGCCAGGCATTTACCACTGGGATAAACTATTCGCAAAAATATCATTATGATCTAAAACTTTTGTGGCCCGTATAAAGTTTCTGGCATTCAATCCACATTATTTCGTATGGCATGGTCCACATGAGTTTTGGATCTTGAGAAATGGCGTGGATTTCTCACAGTGGGCCCTCTTGATAATGGGATAGGGCAACAGCCCGGGCTGACCTATTCATCATTTGCCCTAGACACTACCTTAGGATTTCAAACCCAAGCCCTGCCAATTTTAGGGCTTCAGACCCTGCCTTATAGGTTGAGCTACCCTAAATTAGCATTAAGATTGAGAGAGATTGAGAGAGAGGGAGAGAGAGAAATACCTCAATGTTCCTGGAGATTTGAGCCTTCAACCACAGATTCAAAGAGAGTGAGATGGCGTGCGTGGGTAGGGCTATTGGCAACAGAATCTTTGGTAGGGATAGAGAGAGATAGTGGGAAGAGAGATCAAGCAAGGAATAGAGAAAGAGGAGGGAGAGAGATTGACAAGAAGAGAGGGGAGGGAGAGATCTTTAGAAAGAGAGAGAGAGAGAGAGGAGAGAGGGGACTAAGGACAAGAGAGGGAAACCGAGTTTAGGGTCGGCGCTGGGTATCTCTGTTTGGGCAAGAGAGGAAACGGATTGGCTACCCCACCATGATGTATGTGGGCTGGTGGTCGGTGCTCTATGGGCTCCACCATGATGTAGGTGTTTCATCCATTCTGTTCATCCATTTTTACAGATCATTTTAGGGCTTGATCCCAAAAACGAGTGAGATATAAATCTCAAGTTGACAACACCACAGGAAAACAATATTGATTGGATATCCACCATTAAAATCCTCTTAAGGCCCAATGTACTGTTATTTGACATCTAATCTATTGATTAGGTCATACAGGCCTAGATGATGGGAAAAAACAAAAATCAGCTTGATCTAAAAATTTTATGGCCCCCAAAAGGTTTTTCATGGTTGATGCTCATTCAACACTTTTTCCTGTAATGTGGTCCACTTGAGATTGGGATATACCTCACTTTTGGCCTTATACCATAAAATGATCTGTAAAAATAGATGGATGGCATGGATTAAACACATACATCATGATGAGGCCCACGGATCACCGACCACCAGCCATTGGCTGGTGGCAAGGGGAGTAGCCAATCCATTTTCGTTGGGTAAACAAATTGCGTACTAAGTAAAATTAGTTGGGCCCACTGTGAATGTATTTATCTTATCCACTCCGTCCATCCATGTTTTCAAATCATTTTAGTTGTTCAGCCCAAAATTGAGGTATATCTAATGCTCAAGTGGACTATACCACAGGAAACCATGGGAATATTGATTTCCAGTCTTAAAACCTTTCTATGGCCCACAGTAATGTTTATTTATCATCCAACCTGTTCATAATATCACAAAGACATGGATAAAGTGAAAACACAAATATCATATTGATCCAAAACTTTTGTGGCCCCCACGAAATTTTTAATGGTAGATATTCAATTCACACTCTTTCAGATGGTGTGGTCCATTTGAGCTTTGGATATGCTTCATTTTTGGCATAAAGACCTTAACTCATCCGCTAAAATGTATGGACAGGGTGGATAAAATGCATGAATGACAATGGGACCCACAGAGTTTACTCAGTACACTTAGCTTACTGAGTTACTCATTACGCAATCCGCTTCCTTCCAAATGATACCCTTACCCTAGACGGATTATTCTGGGCAGGGCTCTGTGGGGCCTACTGTGATGTAAGTGTTTTATCCATGCCGTTCATTGTTTTTCTCAGTTCATTTTCAGGTATGAGCAACAAAATGAGGCAGGTAAAGGGCTCCAGTGGACCACACCAAAGGAAGCTACAGTGATAATGACACTCACCATTGAAAACTTTCTAAGGGCTAAAGTGATGTTTTGTTTACCATCCAACCTATTCATAAGGTCATGTAGATGTGGATGAACTGAAAACACATATATTAGCTTCATCCGAAACTTCTCTAGCTCACAAGACGTTTTTAATGGTGGATTTTCAATCCCCACTTTATAGTCCACTTAATCCTTGGACCCGCCCCATTTTCTAGTTAATATGTTAAAATGATCTGAGAAAAGCATTAAAAATATGGAGAAAGTCAATCCATGACTTGGGTGGGCCAAGAGCTTAAAAATAAAGTCAATCCATGACCTGGGTGGGCCACACCACATAATATAGTGGAGAGGGGTTTCCTTAAAACATTCATAATCATATATTGGGCTTGCTTAAATGTGATTCACATATCCAACCCACTCATTATGTATGTCCCACTTGGATGAGGGGTTAGACCAATTTTCAACCGCATCCAAAACTCATGTGGCCCCACCAAGTGCTTTTATATAATTTAGGATGTCTTCACATAGTTTTAGATGGTATGGCCCACTTGAGTTTTGTATATGGATGAGTTTTGAGATATCTCATAACCTAAAGGGGACACATCAAATGCACAGTGTTGATGTTTGACACACATCATGATGGGGCCCACAAAACTTACTAACATCAATTCTTGGGTTCTCACGAGCTTAATAAGTTGGGTCACAATTTTGACCAAAATATTTGGCCCATTTTACATGTCTAGTCCATTCACTCTATTTTACTGATCAATACCTCAATTTGACTAGTTACTCGCCCCGATCAGGTTACATATGAGAAAGATATTAGGCATACAAGATTAATCAACAATTTGAGTGAAAATTGATTTAAACATCTAAAGTTATTTACTCTTCAATTTGGACTGATTAGAATTGTTAAAAAATGGTTAAAGCTTCAATTAGTAGATGTGCCTAATAATTTAGTAAAAAATGTTATTTTTTCTAAAGATAAATCTCAATTTCCATTTAAAAATCACATTTTTTAAAATCAAAATGTGCATTTTTTTTTACTCTTAAATTTTCTTTCAAAACTTTTAACAAAATATCATATTTATTATTAAATATTTTAAAAAAATAGAAATTCTAATTTTTTATTGTCAAAATCTTAAAACTTTTATCAAATTTTATTTTATTTTTATCAAAAAAATTCAAAATACTAATTTTTGCCGATGATTTATGTATTTTTTTGGTCAAAAACACCTTTACCGACAATTACTTTCGTCGGTAATACAATTTTATCAAAATTTACTTTATTTTTACCTAAAAATTCAAAATGCCGATTTTTGCTAACGATGTATGTATTTCGTTGCTAAAAAACTCTTTACTGACGATTATTTTTGTTAACAATAAAATTTATCAAATTTTATTTTATTTTAATAAAAAAATTCAAAATGCTGATTAAACTTTTACCTACAAAATATTTCGTTGGTATAAACTTTTACCTACGAAATATTTCATTGGTATAAACTGTAGATTAAACTTTTACCTACGATTATTTTCGTTGGTAATAAAATTTGTTATTTTTATCAAAAAATTCAAAATGCCAATTTTTGTTGACGGTTTATGTATTTCGTCGCTAAAAAACACCTTTACCAACGAAAATATCGTCGGTAATAAGCTCCTTTACCGACGAACGATTTAGTTCGTCGAGAAAATTTACATTTACCAACAAACGAATCATCGGGAAAATAGTTTTTACCTACGATAATAAAAGTTTCCAGGACGTCGTTGTAAATGGTGGGAGGAACATATTCGGTTGTGGCGGGAATCTTTTGTCAACAAAATCATATTTCGTCGGGGAAAGTCCTATTTACCGATGAAATTTATTTCGTCAGAAATAAGTTCGTCAGAAAAAGCCAATTTCTTGTAGTAATATTTATGGCCTAGTTCACATAAGATCGCAAGACTGCCCCAAATTTGCGCACTTCTCATAAATTCTGCGTAACTCTTCGATGTCATAAAAAATTGCATCCAATTTGTCTAGCAGCCAGACATAATTTTCTTGTAATTCTTCGATGTCATCTGATAGTGTTCGATGTCATTGAAGATTGACTTCAATGTCATCGAAACTAGTTCGATATCATATAAGGTTAGATCCTGCAAATTTCTGCACTTATTTCTGTACTAATTTCTGCACTTCTTTCCTTTTCCACTTGGTTTTCTTGACTCTTGGGGTCTTGAAATCTTCAATCTTGGTCTCCAAAGGTCCATTCTTTGTCTTGGTGATTCTTGAGCATCAAATCCATGCTTATAACATTCTTTTCAATCCAAGCTCTTAAACTCATCTTGCAAAACAAACATGTATAAAATATACCATTATACATTATCATGTTCATAAAACCGAGATATAAATGGGGAAAAATATGCAATATTTGAGTCTCAATAGATGGGCCTGCACTTGGCCTTTCTCAAGTGTCCGACTAATAGACCTTTGGCCCTTATATCATTTTCCTTGTATATACTTTTGGGGAAGATTGGTCTCATGGTGTGGCACTTGACAAAGTTCACCCTTTTAAGGAGCCTCATTTTCCACCTTACGATCACTTATATGCTCTTGTTTGGTCTTGTATCCTTAATGGGATTTCCTCTTTCTCATTGGGTACAATCCTATTCACACTCACTATCTTGAAGTGGGCGATGAGATAAGCTCATGTGAAGCATTTTGGACTTGTTAACTTGTGGAGCCTTTCCCATATCTCACCTTAAGCTAGTCATTCAAAGGGTAAAAAGGAAGATGGGATTTGATGCTTACCTCAACCCACTCTTGTAGATATGCCTCGGTGTTCTTGTAGCTTTGTCAACACTTCCATGTTGTCTGATGTGGACATGACCTTCATCCCTCATGAGAACAACCATCTTTCTTCTGGAGCTTGCCCAGGAATTTCCTTGCTTTTTATTCGAGGACGAGGAGCTCGTGAGAATTGGGAGGATTGGTTCTCTAGTCCCCAACCTCATCTTTATGTGATCTTAGAGGCTTCCCCATTTATAGGCTTCTTAAGTCTCTAGTTTCCTCAGGCTAGTAGGAAGTTGGTGGTAGCGTTGTGTGAGCGTTGGTGGTACAACACTCATACATTCTAGCTGCCCTTCGGTGAGTGGGGGATTACCCCACTAGATGTATTCATGAATGTAAGGCTTTCCTCTTACAGTGCACGTGTACCAAATGCCAAGACTCTTCCAACCATTATGAAAGCTAACTAGATGAATCTCTTCGGTGCTATTCCCCCAACTCAAAGTTCTACTATAACCAATTGAAACTCTGATAGCTGATGACTACCTTTGCACACATTATCTTGAAAGATGATCAGAAAACCATCTTCAAGGCCCAAGCCATGGTGATGTTTCTTTTGGGCTCTCTCATATTCTATCATGGTAATGAGGGAATGAACCCTAGATTGATATTCCTGCTGGAGGACATGTCGTTCCCATACAACTGGAATACAACTCTCTTGGCTTGTCTGTACCATGGCCTAGATAAAATTAGCCATGACAACCTCTCTTTGACTAGATTTTGGTCATCATTGCGGTGACTGCCACTTCTTTAGCCCGATTTTTTTTTCCCTTGGATGGTAACCATGCTCAATTCTTTTTTATTTGTTTGATCCTTAGACCTGCTTTTATGACCACTTTCTGCACCTTGCCTTGCCCTTGAGGGATCAGGATCTCCTTGTTGCCGCTTCATGTTGTGGCGACCAGAGAATCACGATCCCGTCCCTTGGATATCAGAGGATAATTGGCGAGCTGATATCGATTGCCTCACAAAAAATGATGTAAGCATTGCTCTTTGATATCTAATTGTCGTCTTCTGCTTGCTTTGTTTGATTGACTGATGATTTCTGACCCTTATGTAGTTTTGAATGATGTCGTATGGTCGTCTCTGCATGTTCTCGACCTTATCGGTCGGGTAACTTTGGACAATTGGATACATGCGTTGAACTTGTTTCAGTTCAATGATATGGAGTTCGGATCATCCTTGGAGGAGCTATCATACATGACCGGATTACCTTTAGATCATTCACCTAATGTCCCATGGAGACGTCACACGATGGCAGATGATCCTTACCATTAGTATTCCATTTTTGATCTACACTATAGCTAATGGCCAAGATGTAGTCATTTTCTCTTTAGATGCTCTATATGATGCCTTCTCAGTTGATAATGACTTTTTAAGGTCTACGCAGTCTTTGGAGTGCCACATAGCCCTTATCTTTTGCTTGATTGTCGAGCTCCTATTCTTCGGGGGGCATAAATTAACTCATCCGCTACTCTTTAAGGTGTTGAGTTGCGCATACTTCCGGAAGAGTATCGCATCCCTGGTCCTTATCGAGGTGTTTGAGGGTCTGACTAATTGCGCCTGTGGTTGTACACGTGTTTGTGGGGTTGCTTTACTTTCCTCCAGGTATCCTTCCATCTTTGCACCATTATTCTTTTGCATTTGTTCCTGTTGCATCTGTTCCTTTTGCATCCTTGCTGATTTTGCTTGCCTGATTTTCACAGTTGTGGCTTTGAGAGAGGCTAGCGATGACAGCTTCATTTTCTTGATCTGTTCCCCCAAGATGATATTCCTTGCCATATTATGAGGAGGCTTCCTCGTATAGCAGGTATGAGCAGGTCATTATACCTTCGGATGTTTGCGTAACTACATAGTTAGGAGATTCGTTGGGAGTCTTCATGGCTTGCTTGTCCGCCCATCCTATGCAGTGACCATTGAGAGCCTCTTATCATCATGGGTTTGCAGTCATATTTTTCCTATCACCCTATTAGGTTCCCACGACAATTCAAATTCTGGTAGGACATTCTAGCTTTTGCATTCTCAGGCTTTAGACAATGTCCTCTTCCATGGGTGACTAGAGGTCTTGGAACTTGAGTTTGAGCACTTTAAGATGGCTACTTTGACGGCTATTGCGCTTAGATTCGAGTCTTAGGGCCCACCTTTAGTGACTATTCCATATCTTCGATGGGTAGCAGAGCAGTTGCTTTATCGTTGCCTTTTAACAGATGAGATCGTTGAGCTTGATTTTCCTGATGTCAGGTCCGCTATAGGATTTTATGAGCCCTTTAAGGAGCAGTCGTTCATCAATCTTGGCTTCTTGAATCCACCCACGATCATCTTCTATTGGAGATCTCCTCGTTGAACTACTTGTGTGTTGATATGTCTCAGAGGCTTTCATCTTCTCATCGGGAGGATGAGGAAGAGAGAGTCACTCGGCATTTTGAGCGAGAGGAGTTATATTACCTACATATGGAGATTAGCAGGCTGCGAGAGCGGTTAGCTGAGTTCGAGACCGGTAAATGGTTTTTACCCAGTGAGGAGAGTGGAGAGTTTGCTTGTATGCTCTTTTAGCTTTGGGAAACACTTATATATTTTAAAAAAGAGAGATATATGTATGAAATAAAATTTTAATGAAATGAGAAAATATATATATATATATATATATATATATATATATATATATTGAAAATTTTGTGCCTTGTATCTTTGTGTGTGCATGCGTTTGGATTTTTTTGCTAGGATGCGGGAATCAGAACTATGGCTAAGCCAGTATTTTGGCTTGTGACTTGGAGTAATGCTTTAGGAGAATCCTTGATTCCCTAGGGGAGTATGCAGTTGAAATTGTTGCCTTTCAGAGTCTGATAGATGTAGTAGAATCCTTATCGTTGACTATATTTCTTCTTGTTCTTAACTTGGGGTTGTTTGCTGAGCTATCTTGGACTGTCTTCTAATACTTACTTTTTTCTTTTCTTTTCTTTTCTTTAAGCCATTTTTGCTTGTAGCACCCTTTTAGGTTTTCATTATAGTCAATTTTTTCCTATCATTTTTGCACGTGGCGCCATTTCGGATTTTCACTAAGTCCACTATGTACCTACTACTTTTACTCTTAACACCTTTTTAAGTTTTCACTCCACCCTTTCTATTTAGGCACATTTCTTTTTCTTTTTCTGCAGCGGCTGAGGGGTCAAAATTTAATTGTTGTCAGCTGATCGGCAGCTATTCCAACATTTTCTTAACTTATAATGGTAAAGCTATTGACCGTAGATTAGCTTATCCTAAGGTGAAGGGATGGTGCTTTTTTTTTTAAAGGGTCTGCACTGCGCGCTCTTTATTTTGCCCTTATTTCCTTTCTTTTTCTGTATTTTCACTCTTCTTGTTTTTTCGTTGACCCTTTATTTGAAGCTCTATTTTTGGTGAACAGGGATGATGATTTTCAAGATGACCAACTTTGGTTGGTTAACTTCAACTTTACTAACGTAACCGTAAATAAGATTAGATAGATTTACCCATAAAAGATTTTCACGTTATCGGTGTCAATTGGCTTTAGAAGATCCTCTCCCTTCATGTTTGTGAGCCAAAGAGTGCCTCCCAGAAGTACTTCTCTGATGGTTAGTTGTCCTTCCAACGAGGGTTTGAACTTTCCTAAGGGATCTGAAAGATGTGTAGGTAGAATGTGTTTCATGACCATATCGCCAATGTTGAAGTTTCTCTTTCAGATTCTCTTGTTGTAAGCTCGAGCGATCCTTTTCTGATAGCATTGGGAATGATTTAGCGCATGCATGCATTTTTTGTTTGTAAGGTAAGGCTAATCATATTTGGCTTTGAGCCATTCCCCTTTCTCGACTTTAGTTTTTAGTAGTACTTGTAGAGACGGTATTTCTACTTTAACTAGTAGAACTATTTTCATTTCGTATGTAAGTTCGAAAGGAGTTGTACCTATAACAAACTATACAGATGTTTGATAGGCTCAAAGTGCATATGGGATCATCTCAGACCAGTCCTTGTATGTCTTGACCATCTTCTTCAGTATCTTGATAAGCCTCTTGTTGGTAGCTTCCACTCCACTGTTCATCAAGGGGCAATACGAGGTAGACTATTAGTGCTGAATCTTGAATTTTCCAAGGAAGTTGTCCATTTTCTTGTTGACAAAGGGAGAGCCATTGTCGATGATAATGGTGTGTGGGACTCCATATCGACTGATGATGTTGATCTTTATAAATTTGATCACTTGAGATGCTAATATAGTTGTGTAGGTTACTACTTCTACCTACTTGGTGAAGTAGTCGACTGCCATGAGTATGTATTTGTGACCATTTGAAGCTTTCAGATTTACCTTTCTGATGATGTTGATACCCCATATAGGAAAGGGTCATGGTGTAGTCAGGTTGTATAGCTCTAAGGTTTGGGCATGTATTTAATTTACATGTTCTTGACACTTGAAACACTACTTGATGTGTTGGCAATAGTTTATCTCTATAGTTATCCAATAGTAGCTGAGTCATAGAATCTTTTTAGCCATCATGTGTCCATTTATGTGCGGGCCATACACTCCATCATGAATTTCTTCCATAATCATTGTAGCTTCAAATTTGTCGACGCATCTGAGGAAATTTTGATTATAGGATCACTTGTAGAGAATTTTATCATTGATTGTAAACTGTCTAGCCAAATGTTGGATGGTTCGGCAATCAATTGATGTAGCTTCTTCCGGGTACTCATTCCTTTCCAAATAATGTTTGATGTCGGTATACAAGGGTTCGCTAATAGGGGTGGTTTCGGCCTCTTCAATTTGTAGGCAGAAGGCAAGTTCATCTTAATGTTCGATCATGAACTCCCATTCTGAAGCTCCTCTTAGAATCTTTAACATTGATGCTAGTATGGCGAGAGCATCGACGAATTGATTCTTTGCTCATGGCATTTATGAGAAAGTGACTTCTTTAAATTCTTTAATCAGATTCTTGAGATATATGTGATATAGTATCAACTTCTCATCTTTAGTCTTTCAGCCGCCATTGGTCTGATTGATGATAACTTGTGAGTCTCTGAAAACTTATAGCTTCTTTACGCCTACGATTATGGCTTCATTTAGAACAAATAGTCAAGCTTCGAATTCTGTCATGTTGTTGGTGCATTCGAATGTTATTCCCCTAGAGATAGGAATTGAGACATCATTGGGAGAGTAGAGGATAGCTCCAATTCCGCTTCCCTTGGAGTTTGTTATGCCGTCAAACAATAATGTCCACTCATATGCCTTTATTTCTTCTTCCTTCTCAATGAGAAAGAGAAGTTCATCGGGGAAGAAGGTCTTCAGTGGTTGATAATTGAGTAGTGAGTTGGTGCTGAGATGATCAGCAAGGGCTTGTCCCTTGATTGCCTTATGAGTGACTTAGGTGATGTCAAACTCAAACAAAAGTAACTACCATTTAGCTATCCTTCCAGTGAGTGCCGACTTCTCAAACAGGTATTTGAGTGGATCCATATAAGTGAGGAGAAGGGTAGGGTATGCGATCATGTATTGTCGAAGTCACTAAGTTGCCCAGACTTGGGCTAGGCATGTCTTTTCAAGAGCTGAATATCTAGTCTCGTAATCTATGAAATTATGACTTAGAGAGTATATTGCCTGCTCCTTCTTTCCTATCTCGTCATGTTGGCTGAGGACGAAGCCGATGGCATCCATTGCTACCAAGATGTACAATAATAGAGGTCGTCTAGGAGTTAATGACACTAAAACTGGAGGATTCATGAGATATCTTCTGACATTATCAAAGATATCTTTCAATAAGATCGAAGGGGCTTGACAATCATCGTTCCATTATTTAGGGAAATTCTTCCGAAGGAGTTTTAATATTGGTGCACACCCGGGAGTGAGTTGTGCAATGAAGCAGACGATGTACTGGATTTTGCCAAGGAAGTTGCAGATTTCTATTTCTGTCATTAAAGGTGGCATCTCGATGATAGCTCTTATTTTTATTTCGTCAACTCTAATGCCTTCCTCACTGACTATGAAGCCAAGAAGTTTACCTTTGGTTGCATCGAAGACGCATTTCTAATGGTTAAGTTAGAGTTTGTACTTTTATAACCTGTCAAAGAGCTTCTTTAGGTCTTCAAAGTGTCCTTCAATCATGCTAGATTTAACGACCATGTCATTGACGTATTCTTTCATTTTCTTGTTCATCATATCGTGGAACAAGGTTGTCATCGCTTGCTAGTATGTAGCTCATGCGTTCCTCAAACCAAACGACGTAATCCTTTAGCAGAATGTTCCCCATAGCATGATAAACAAAGTCTTCTTGTGATCTTCGACAACCATCTTGATTTGATTGTAGCTCGAGAAACAATACATGAAGGAGAAGACTTTGTGCCCTGCAGTGTTGTCGACTAGAATGTCAATGTGCGGCAAGGGGAGTCATCTTTAAGACTGACTTTTTTGAGATCTCAGAAATCAATGCACCTCCAGACCTTACCATACTTCTTTGGTACTAGTATGATGTTAGCGAGCCATTTAGGATAGTTAGAGACTATTAAGAATCCTACGTTAAATTGTTTGATGACTTCCTCATGAACTTTCAGGGCCCATTCTAGCTTCATTCTTCTAAGCTTTTTCTTTACTAGCTTCATCTCTAGCTTTATTGGCAGATGGTGTACAATGAGTTCTTCATGGATCCCCAGCATGTGTTCGTAGGAGAAGACGAAGTTGGACAGTCTCAAAGTCAGGAATTCTACCATTTTCTGCTGAATTCTGGTGGTAAAGATTTCCCAATGCATACTTCTCTAGGGACTTCGGGTGTTCCCAAATTTACTACCTTGAAGTCATCGGCTACGACATTGGCTTTAGTTTCAAGCTTTTTAAGGAGATCCTCAAGTTTGGGAGTTGGGTCATCATCTTCCCCACCCTGAACTTCATCCAAACCCATGAGTTTGAAGTCTAACTCGATGTTGAAATCATATGTGTCAGCCTTGAACTCATGTGGCACTTCAAATGAACTAGGCACATTTATGAACACAAGAATTGAAATGCCCTTTGTTTTTTTTTTTTTTTTTTAGAATTTGAAATGTTGGATGTTTTTTTTTTACAAATTTTTTTTTTTTGATTTTTTTGATTTTTCAGTTCCAAGGGACCATGAGCAGGCTGGCATTGAAACTCATGATTGATCCTGACCTAGATCTATTAGCATTTCTTTTAGAAACCGACACCCTTAAATGGCTCACTGGTTGACTTAGTGGTTAAGAGAGTTGTCATGCCCCAAATTTAGAAATCGGGCTTATAGAATTCTTGATCGCCGAATCCGACCCCGACACTCTCCGTAGTACCCCATTCTCGGCTCCCAACACCCATATACCAGATTTTCGATCCTAGGATCCTATAAGGAGGATTTTCAATGTCTTTTTTTTTTTTTGCAAAGGATCATAACTACAAACATAGCCAAGTCACAAAAAAACATCACCACATATCCACTATATTAAACCATTGAGTACAATGCGGAAAGGGAATATACGGTATAATGAGACTCCAAAAACATTACCGCACACTCCCACCTCAGCACTGCATCGTCTTAGCATCACCTGCACGCAACGGTCGTGCATAAGCTTACGATGAAGCTTAGGGGTGTGTGCATGTGTGCGCAATGCATGTACTAAGCATGCGATATCAGAGTAAGCGAAAATACTGACAAGTCTATGAATGCTATCAATCATACCAAGGCTATGCGATGCAAGGCCTACGCATCCAAATGTCATATGCAAGATGCAACGTAAGCATGCCAGTCATCATCGGGTCCACATGTCGATACAATTCATCTCTAGAACATCACCGATGTCAAGTACACTCCACACTGGCTATTAGCTCCCTAGTCATATAACCAGCGAATGAAAAAGACCACATTACCCGCCTGGCCAGTAGTCTGCAAATACCTACTCGGCTCATCGATAAAGGACCATTTATGACCTGGTCAGACTCAACCTATCTTACAGCCCCCTCACTTAGGTGGATAAGGCCACACCCCCTTCACGACCGACCACGACATAGTGGGAGATGCAGCCTACTGGTATTCAGCACTCCTGCGCTCATGTATCCACTCGGTCTAGATGTTGGAACATCTCTTTGAACCAAAAGGGTTCTGGGACTTTCACCCATGGACATCCAAAACTCCTACAGTGCTAAAACCAAATATTTTCGCTATCCAATTTGACCATCCACGATATGCCTGTGGAGGCCACAACCCTAATATCGCTAGGGCGCCAAGTGATCATGTCATTCAAAATGTGAGATGTATGAGTCATACCATCTAGGTATGCATCAAACCTACACATACCACACAATCATGTGAGGGAATTCCGTCTCACAAGGAGTCCCCTAAATGATTCAGCCCAACGACAAATGTTATGATCAATCATTCCTTATAACAGGCATACAAATGATGCATATAGGCATGTATCATGATGTAATACTAAGCATGTTCTCAGTGTGTCCTATTAAACTAAGTACACTAGCATGATTATCAGATAAAAATAATAGTCATTATAAATACATGGTGGGGTCCATAGAGGGACGACAGATCTAGCCCAAACATCCTGATAGGCTCTAGAGAGTGGTTATACCAAACCTGATACTACATATTCTACAACAAGGTGAGTTGAGGGGGTGAAACTATGTACAACAAGTGAGCTTCCTCACCCTCTCTTATCGTGCGCAATAAATTGGGCCTTCCTATGGGGCCCAATATATAAACAAGGTGGGCTCCAAGGTTTAGATAATTCCTACAAGGTATGGTGGAAAGCACCATCATTAATGGGGGCCCAACGATTTGGGTTAGCCCAACAAGGGGAGATGGAAGGTGGGCTTAACAATGGGCCCTAGGGAGGTTTACAACGGTGGACATTTAACCACTATTGTCTCCTAGTGTGCGGTCCACTTGGAATTAAAATTTGAATCACAACGAGGGCCCATGACCCTTATACTATCTAGAAAATAGATGAATACTATGTGTACAACACACACATCATGGTGGGCCTCTCAAGGCAACCCCTTATTGGGTGCCTAACATATACATCACGGTGGGCCTCTCAGGGCAGCCCACGCCCCTAATATAGGTTAACAATGTGTACATCACACATACAATATGGTGGGCCTCATAAGGCAGTCCACGACCCTATAATGGATGAACGGCGTGTATAAGACACACACATCATGGTGGCCTTGTACGAATGGACAGCGTGTACATAACACATGCATCATAATGGGCCTTACAAGTCAGCCACATGGTGGGACGCCCCAGCCCAGCTGTTGCTGGTGGGCGCCCACCTGGATTACGAATCTGTTTTATTAGATCTGGGCCCACCTCAGAGAGTGGGCCCCAGGAAAGTCTGGAGAAGGTTGTGGGGACCACACTCATCGACAATGGGCCCCACACAAATGGGCAGTGTGGCCCTAAACACATACAGAAATGGGCCCTTGCTGGACATCCAGCCCACCCAACAAGCTGGGCCTCTGGACGTCCAGTGAATGGTTGGCCTGGATACTCCACATACAAGTATAAGGTGGGCCTCACAAGGCACTGATAAGCCCCATAAAACCATAGGCAAGATAGATATACAATGCATACATCAAGTGGACTGTCTGGTGAACAACCAGCCAACCAGCAGTTGGGCTTACTGGGCATCCTACTGATGGACGGCCTGGATAAAACATACACCTCATGGTGAGATTACACATTAGAGATGGGCCCCACCAGATGGACGACGTGTGTATATAACACATGCTTCACAATGACCAGCTAGCGTCCTGGCCCAGTTGGGCGTCTAGCCAGTGGATGCCCTGGACTGAAACACATACATGGTGGGTCCCACTGGATGTGGGCCATCCAAGAGGTGGGCCGGCCACTGGCCTCCCACAAACATCACAGTGGGCCTAAGGAGGTTTCAAATGGTGGGCATCAGTCCACTACTACCTGTGGTCAGCTGAGCGTTGGATCTGCTTCATTCCCATGCCCATGTCTTGGAATGATATGAAAAATTGGATGGACGGTGAGGACGCACCATACGTCAAGGTGGGTTCCACGTGGTGGTTGAAAAGGCCGAGCTAAGAGTCCTAGAGGGGGGGGGGGGGGGAGGTTGAATAGGACTATGCCAAATTAAAATTTAAATGTAGAATTAAGAAAGAAATAGAGAAAGATAACCCTTATCAATTCCAATTAGCAGAAATAAATAGCAACCTCAAATGCATAAGTATCAAGAGGTTAATACAGATGTTGTTCTAAGGACAATCTTACACCAAAAACCAAAGGCTTATGGTAGGACAACCTAATTTGTAGAATGGTCTGCGTATTAAAGTCCCAAACCAATACAGAGGAATAAAGAATAAACCAAAAATAAATATCTAGTGCTATTACAACATTCACCACAAATGCATAATAATAAACATTCACTACAACTCCAGCAATTATAGTAGTTCGCTTCTGTGTACACTAACTGTTAGAAAACAGCCACACAACTACTCCACTCCCAATATCCTCACAATAGCTTCACAACAATGGGCGTCGAGTTCAGAGTTGTGACCTTAATATCTTTTGGAATGAATGTAAAAATCTAAAAATCATCCTTAATTTATAGGCAAAAATAATGTTCGCTCGACTGGCCTAGTGGTCGGTTCGACTGGTCGAAGGACCAATAACATTTCAAAATTTCTAGTGTGATAAGATAAGATTGTTACTCAACTGGTCGAGTGGCCTAGTCGACTGGTCGAGTAGGATTTAAATTACTTGCTGGACTTTGAGTCGAGCCTGCACGACCGGTCGATCACTGTTCACTCGACTGGTTGAGCAGTCTCCAGGACTAGACGAGGATCCAACAAAAAATTTTAAAAATTAGCAACAAACTTTGGACTGGTCGAGCCAGGACTAGTTGAACCATGAGTAGGACTAGTCGAAAAATGACCTATAAAATTATCAAATGATCTATAATATAAATGCAAATTGTATGACCTATCATAAGGTTAGTTTAGGGTCAAACAAATCTTATTTGGGAGATTGAATCAACACATATCATTCTCTTGAAGTAGTTGAAGCTTAAAGACTTGATCTAGTACTTGAACTTCTTGATGTTGTTCTTGAACCTCTTGAACTTGTACTTGAACTTCTTGATGTTGTTCATGAACTTCTTAATCTTGTACTTGAACTTCTTGATCTTGTACTTGAATGTAGATAAGATTTGCTAGAAAGACATGAAGTTGATCTTACAATAACAGCTAAACAAGATACAGATTCCAAGAGATTTTGGCACTACAAAATTTGACAAACCTAGGAGCTAGATAAGATAGCATTTACAATGGCCCACCATCATCATAGTTAAGCTAATATTTGAGTTTCTGAAAAGGCCTAGCTATATGTCCTAGAGGGGAAGGGGGGGCGGGGGAATAGGACAATGCCAAATAAAACTTATAATAGCGGAATTAAAAAGAATATGATAGCCAAAATAAATCACAATGCAAGAAAGTAAAATAACCTCAAAATTCATATCTTGAGAGGTTGATACAAATGTTGTTCTAAGGACAACCTTACACCAAAAACTAGAGTTTATGGTAGGACAACCTTATTTCTAGAAAGATCTTTGTATCAAATCTCAAACCGAAGAGGAATACAGAAATAAATACAAACTGAATTAAAAAAAATTGTAATGATAAATGTATTGTTCTAGGGACAGCCATACACCATAAAAATGGCAGGGCAACCTTACTGGAACAACTTTTAAAGGAAATTGAATATCAAGCTGATAAAGGAATAGCAGAAAATAAATTCTAAACTATTACAAAATTCTCACACAATGCTTGAATTAAATGATTACAACATTCACCACCATACATACATCCCATAAAAGAATAATTAAAGATCAGAAGTATAAATCATTCAACCACAACACAAGGGATTATAGTGGTTCACCTGTGTGTTCACCAACTGTTAAACAACAGCCACACAGAATGCTACTCCACTCCTAATATCCTCACACAGGGGATATTAGCGTTCACTAACAAAATAGGTTTTCCCAGGTTCACGCAAAACCTTTACAATTATGTCTTTGTCTGTGGGCTTACACAATTAAAAAAACCCCACTTCTGAGTTTTCCTGGCTCTCCTCAGATAACCAATACAACAAGATTTTTCTGGCAAATCTTGAAAGAAACCAAAACAAAAAGGAATTTACAATTAAATGTAAAATACCTGATTATCTCCTTCGTTGTAGTAGCCCGGTAGAACCAAATCAGAGTAGATGATTGAATGTCCAAGTTCAATGTCCAGTACTCAATTATAACGGTTCTAATTCTAATAGATTTTAAATTAAACCAAATAGGGCTTGCCTTAATTGATTCTGATTCCAATGAAAGGGAATAACAATTCCTCTTATCAAATTAGATTGGAATAGCAGAAACAAAATCAATTAAATAAAGCTAAGGAAAGAGAATATTAAATAAGCACACTTAGCTTAGATGGAGCACAGAATTATCTCTCAGAAGTTCGACGAAGATTGGCTTGAATGGATTAATTAATTCAATGATTTCTTCTGAGATTCGTGCACTATTTATAGGTGAGCAGATCGTGTCTTCGACTGGTCTAGGGAGCTCTTCGACTAGTCGTAGCAATAACAGATATTTGAAAAATCAGGCGCGATAAGCTTTGACCGTTCTACGACTGGTCGAAGAACCTAAAAAATATCGCTAGATTTCGAGTCGAAGATTTTCGACTGGTTGAAGATGCAGTCGACACTGTTCCTTTGACTAGTCGAACAGATTCCTGGACTAGTCGAAGCCTAACAGATTTTATCCGAAATTTGTAACAAACTCACGACTGATCGAGGAATTTCTTAGACTGGTCGAAGCAACTCTAGGACTAGTCGAAGAAGGCCTAGGACTAGTTGAAGAACATACCAAACTCATGTAAAATAAACATTTGATTTATGTATCTAAAATGACCTACTTCTAAGGTCAACCTAAGGTCAGTCAAAACTCAACCATGAAGTAAGGACATTAAAACATTAGGAACTAGTGACCTTGAAGTATGAGTCTTGAAGTCTTGATGTAGTTCAATCTTGAAATCTTGATGAAGCTCAATCTTGAAATCTTGATGTAGCTCAATCTTGAAAGTGTCTTGAGTTCTTTACAAACTGCCTTGTACTCTTCTTGAAGTCTTGCAGCTTGAGTCTTGTCTTGTGAGCAGTTCTTGCATTCAAGATTGATCCTTGTACTTGTGAGCTTTACTTGTTCATGAATGATGATCCTTGAGAGAACTTCACTTATGCAAGTTATATATAACAGTGATTTTGTCACCACAAATTTGATAACAGACAAGGATATAAACTATAGCACTTACAGTTTCCCCACAACCAGGCCTGCCCAGAAATGGGTAGCCAAGGGAACTGTTGGACGGTGGTAGAAAGGTGGGCCCTGATTTGGACAGCAGGGGCGTCCCACTAATTAGATAGCGTGGGTCTCATACATTCATCAGGCAGGCCATCAAACAGGGAAGAAAGAGGGGGGAGAGAGAGAGAGAGAGAGAATCGAGTGATAGAGGTAGCTCCACCACTATGAGCTCCCTTGCCATACAATACATATTACAAGATGGGGCCTAAAATATGTGGGCCCTCAAATTTGCAAATCAGGGTGAGGATGCCATCCCCACCACAAAATCAAGGGTTTAGGTGATCTCTACATATTGGTTATCAAATAAACATCATGGTGGGGTCCATGGAAAATAACCCCATCATGGATTTATACATATGTATCATGGTGGGCCATGGGCCACAGCTTGGGTCTAAAATGGGATCCCTACCATTAACTGGTAGGCCCCACTTATCCCATGGATAAATTTGACATCTAAACCTAAGATCACCCACTTATTGCTCTCCTTCTAGGTTACGTGAAAGTCTTAGCTCCTAAGCTTCCACTTTAATGATGGATGATGAAGATTGGATGGTTGGATGGTGAGATTGGGTGGTAGGGAGATGGGTCTTGATTGGGTCCTTTTCTCCCCTCAGATCTTCTCTCCTCTTGGTTGCTAGGGAATGGTCAGAGAATGAGAGGGAATGGGATGGGATGGATTGAAATGAGAGACAAGGGATGGGTTGTGTAAGAGGAATGATGGGTGTGAAAGAGAGGTGACATGGAAAGCATGGGTTAAGTTAACTTTGGGGATAAGAGAGGATGGGTTGCTTATCTTGGTGGGAAGAGAGGCATGGGTTTGAAATGATGGTTATACTTGACTAATTGATGTGAAAGGATGGGTAAAGATTCCTCTCTCCCAAATGCAATCTCCCGGGATTCGTAATGCATGGTGTTTCCTCAAAATATATGCAGGCCCACTGCTCCAAGCTTAGGTATTATAATGGTGTGCAAGACGCAGTGTTGGAACTGCGGTGACGGTGCGGTTGCAAGGGTGTAAATTTTGAGTCAACTCGACTCCAATCTTCGAGATGCGACTTAGGGTCGTGCACAATCACTGTCTACAAGTCGCGGGTCACCGGAATTCAACGGAGAGGATCGTGGGAGTTAGTGGAATGGTATGGTACAAGGATACAGTTTTTAAAGGAGTAGTTATCTAGTTGAGACCCTGCTTTCCCTCCCTTGAAGAGGCGGAGGTCGGTGCATTGTAGGGACGATCATGGTCTGGCCCAATAACTATGATTTTCCCTTAGTTAGGTTCAGGATCTGAGCTATACTCTGTCCCTCCCGAATCACTTACAGTGCATTGGAGCTCTTCTTACTCTATCATCTGGTATTGATGAGGGATTTGTACATCGAACCAATCCAAGGTTGGCCACTTCCCCTTCTTGGTCCAATGGATTAGATCGTCGTGACCATAATTGGATGATGAATTTGGCGCAGGCATGAATGCACCCATTTGATTGTTGAAGCTGAGACATGCAGGGTGTGCCCCTAGCTGGTTAAAGCTGAGACTAGTAAGATGTGCCCCTGGTTGATTGAAGCTTAAACAGGCAGGGAGTGCCCCTAGGTGATTAAAGCTGAGATTGGTAGGGTGTACCCCTACTTGGTTAAAGCTGAGATTGGCAGGGTGTGTCGTTGACTGATTGAAGCTAAGATAGGCAGGATGTGCCCCTAGCTAGTTAAAGCTAAGACTAACAGGGTGTGCCCCTGGTTGGTTGAAGCTAAGACTGGCAGAGTTTGCCCTTGGTTGGTTGAAGCTGAGACAGGTAGGGTGTGCCCCTGGTTGGTTGAAGTTACGAGAGTGATAATAATCAAGGCGTCAAGCCATCCTTCGAATGCTCACAGTGGGTTCTGCTCTTAGTTTACGACATCTTTTATCACATTCCAAACTCGGGAACCGGGCTCACAAAATTCCTAGTCGTCGAATCTGGTGTCGATAGCGTCCGTAATACCCTATTCTCAGAACCCAGCTTCCATACGCCAGGTCCTGATCCTGGGATCCAACAAAGAGGATTTTTCAGGTGATTTTTTTTGTAAAGGAGCATAACCACAAGTGTACCAAAGTCACAAAACATCATTACCACATATCCACTAATATAATCTTTACGTAGGCCACTTAAAGGAAAATAAATGCATTATATAACTGAACTCCAAAATGTCATGCACATGCTCCTGTCTCAATGTTGTTGCAGTCTAGCATAACCTGCACGTAACAAATGTGCGTAAGCCTACTACAAAGCTTAGAGAGGGTGTGCGTTTATGTGTAATGCATGTGCCAAGCATACAAATGTTAGAGTAAGCAAAATGATAGAGGGCCAGATTGGCAAGTCCATAAATACCAATAGCCCTACCCAGGCTATGCAATATAAAGACTTAATAAGCCAAATGTCATATGCTTAGGATGCAATGCAACATACAAATCCTTATGTCTAATCCACATCTCAGTACAGTTCTCATCTGGAATCATCGAGGTCTACTACACTCTAACACTGACCCGCCGCCCTATCACACGCATGACCCAGCGAGTAGAAGAGACCTCACTATCCTTATCGTTAGTGGTATGTCAATCCCCACTTGGTTCACTAATAGTAAACCCATTTCACGAGCTAGTCAGACTCAACCTAACTTATAGCCCCCTTCACCCGCGAATAAGGTCACACCCGAATCCAACCGACCACAACATAGTGGGAGATGCGGCCTACTGGTATTTGACACTTGGGTGCTCATGTTATCCACTCGGTCTTGATGTTGGAGTTTCCTATTAGCTCACACGGTTTATGGACTTTCACCTAGGGACATCCTATGTCCCCAGTAAATGTAACCAAATTTTTTATGTTTATAATTAAGCTGCCAACCATGATAATCATGTGTTGGCCACAACCCTTATGTTGCTAGGGTGTGGATGCAAATGCATCATGTAATACGTGAATGCATAAGTCCATCATCCGAGTCATGCAAACATGTCATGCAAGCCATACATACATGCAGAGTGGCCTCATCTCATATGGGTCCCCTGATAATGCCCAAAGTTGTAAAGTCATCAATGCAGCCTTACCACGCATAGGTAAGATAAAAATCATGATATAGCCATCATCCTAATCATGCACACATGATGCGAATGAGATATGATAATCATAAGATCATAACTACTATGCATGCGTTGTGCAACACCATATCAACCATAAATCAAGGATGAATCAATATAAAGCAATGTTAACTCGAATGTAAAAGCAATGCTACATCTAATATAAAAATAATGTCGTATCAATATAAAGAAAGCACTATATCAACATAAAGAAAGTGTTATAGCAATTATAAGTGTAAACATCACACAAATCACTAAGGAAATGCTACATAAATCATCAAAGAAGTATTGTACCAACACAGATGTAAAATATCACACCACATGATAAGGACAATTCATCTTTCATAATGAGTGGATCCCAGTTGGAAACCAAGTCCATTAAGGCCCACAAGAATCTACTAAATGGTCTTTCAAGCCAATGAACCCACTCAAGAAACTCGCACACAAGTGGCCAAAAAATACTACTATCAACATCCAATCACGGCATCCATCATAGGGTCCACAAACAATCATGGTAGGCCCAAGACAGAAATCAAAGGGAGCCCTACAATATCCATATGCAAAGCCTAAGAGCGAAGCCCATAACCAACTAAACAAATGGGCATAATACATGTTATATGTGGAACCCAAATGGTGGTACAATGGTGCCAATACATCAAAAACTACAAGGTTAGTTGATGGCGCGGCCACTACATATAAATCCACGCAGGCCTAATGGGTAGCCACAACATGAACAACAAGCCAGCCAATGGTGTCGACATCATTCATTCACTAAAGAGGACCCACAACTGAGTTGGATTGTAGTTGAACCTTGTAGTGGTTCCTAGGAGGTTCCAATAGAGACATCGATAAGGGTGTCCATAGAGTCAAACCGAGTCGAGCTAGCCTCATCTCAACTCAACTCGGCTACTAGCTGACCTTAGCTCGAACTCGGCTCATCTCGGTCCTCGTGCCTGAGTGGCCAACTCGACTTGGTTCGGTCAGTAGCTCAAGATAGTTCGAGCCGAGATCAAGCCAAGACCAAGTCGAGTTCACCATTGCAGCATTTTCATAAACACCTGGACTATGCCTTCAAAATCTTACTATATTTAAGACATCAGCAATGATTTTATAGGTATTTTATGAAAAACCTTCTAAGCAACATAAAAATCAAGAAAAAGGGTGTTAGTTTCATATACATACCTTCCTTGCCACCAGCCACACTTCTTTGAGTCATTTCATCAAACAATTGGTGAGCAATGTCAATATCAAAGTAACTAAGTCACCGAATTGGTTTGATCCGAGTTCGATTCAAGTTGGGTTCAATCTGAGTCGAGTCGAGTTGGGGCCAGGTTGAACTCATCTTTGAGATCAAAAAATTAGCTTGACTCGGATCAAACTCAGCTTCAAATTGAGCTTTTTCGAATTGAGTCGAGCTAGCTAACCAAACTAGCTCGGTTCATGTATGCCTATAAACATCGAATGGCCATTATTTTTTTTTTGTGGCCCACTTGAGGGTTTAATCAGCCTCCTCTATTAGCTTATGACCTAAACTAATATGGAAAACATATGGACGGTATGGATAAAATAGATACATCATGGTTTCTCTTCCTGCCAGATGGGTAGCGTGGATAAAATACAAGCATCATGGTAGCTCCTAGGAAGGTCCCAATGGTGGACACTATTATCGATCTATTTCTTTAGGTGTGACCCACCTAAGATATGTCTTGGCCTTGTTATTGGGCCCCATCCTAAAATGAATTGGAGGGACAGATGGGTGGATAGATGGACCCCTTTCACTCGGGCAGATATATTTAATATAAGCCCATCGCTATCTGCCTCGTCAGTGGTATGCCAATCCCCACCCTGCTCGCTGATAGTGAACTCATTTTACAAGCTGGTCAGACTCAGCCTAGCTTATAACCCCCTTCACCAAGGAAAATAACGTCACACCCCCTTCAAACCAACCACGACACAGTGGGAGACACGGCCTATAGGTATTTGGCACTCGGGTGCACATGTTATACACTCAGTCTCGATGTTGAAGCATCCTGTTGGCGCATAGGGTTTAGGGACATTCACCTAGAGACATCCTACATTGCTAGTAAACATAACCAGATTTTCGATGTCTATACTCAAGCTGTCAACCATGATAATCTTATGGTGGCCACAACCCTGATGTCGCTAAGGTGTGGATGCAAATGCATCATGTAATGTGTGAATGCACAAGTCCATCATCCGAGTCATGCAAACATGTCATGCAAGCCATAAATAGATGCAGAGTGGTCCCATCTCATATGGTTCCCCTGAGAATGCCCAAAGTTGTAAATTCGTCAATGAGGCCTTGCCACACATAGGCAAGCCAAAAATCATGAATTAGCCATCATCCAAATCATGCACACATGATGCAAATGGGATATGATAATTATACGATCATAACTACTATGCATGAGGTGTGTAACAACATATCAACCATAAATAAAGGATGAATCAATATAAAGAAATGTTAACTCGAATGTAAAAGCAATGCTACAATTTAACATAAAATACTGTTGCATCAATATAAAGAAAGCACCATATCAACATAAAGAAAGTGTTATAGCAATTATAAGCGTAAACATCACACAAATCACTAAGGTAATGCTACATAAATTATCAAAGAAGTATTGTACCAATACTAATGTAAAAATATCACACCATATGATAAGGAAAATTCATCATTCATAATGGGTGGATCCCACTTGGTAACCAAGTCCATCGAGGCCCACAAGGCTCTATTGAATGGTCTCTTAAGCCAATGAGCCCACTCAACAAGCTTGCACACAAGTGGCCAAAAAATACTACTGTCAACATCCAATCAGGGCATCCATCATAGGGTCCTTAAAACAATCATGGTTGCCTTAGGATGAGCATCAAAGGGAGCCCTACAATATTCATACGCAAGGCCCAAGAGCGAAGCCCATAACCAACCAAACACGGGCCTATAATGGGCTCAATATATGTTATATGTGGAACCTAAATGGTGGTATAGTGGTGCCAATACAACACAAACCACAATGTTAGCCTATGGTGTGGCTACTACATATAAATCAAGGCAGGCCTAATGGGTAGCCACAACATGAACAACAAGTCGGCCAACGGTGTGGACATCATTCATTCAATAATGAGGACCCACGACCGTGTTAGATTACAATTAAACCCTATAGTGGTTCGTAGGAAGGTTCTAATGGAGACATTAAAAGGCCATTATTTCTTTGGTGTGGCCTGCTTGAGGGTCTAATCGGCCTCATCTATTGGCTCATGACCTAAATTGATATGGAAAACATATGGATGGTATGGATAAAATAGATACATCATGGTGTGTCTTACTGTCAGATGGGTAGCATGGATAAAATACAGACATCATGGTGGCTCCTGGGAAGGTCTTAAGGTGGACACCATTGTTCCTATGTTTCTTTAGGTGTGACCCACCTGAAATATGGATTGACCTCATTATTAGGCCCCTTCCTAAAATGAATTGGAGGAACAGATGGATGACATGGATCAAACAAATAAATTGGGGTTTAGGTGACATGGATCAAATAGATACATCAGGGTGGCCCCATGAGGTGAGCCCTGCTAGACATCATGTGCAGACATACTGCCTGCAGTGGGTCCCATTATATGGCCCCCAAATACCTTCAATCAAGCTGATAGTTGTGTTTTCCCTTCATCTTGGCTACACTTGGCTAGGGTATAGGTAATGTGTTGCCCGTGCCACTGTTGGATGGCATACAATCCACATAATGGGCCACATAAAGGTTGCAATGGTGGTTATCATTATCCCCACTTTTTCAAGTGGTGTGGCCCACCTAGGATTTGGATTTGTCACATTTTTTGTTACCAGATGAGTAGTATGGATGAAACACAAACAACAATGGGGATCTCATGTGTGGGCCCTAGTCCACACCCAAAGTGGGCGTCCACCTATCCAAGATTAGGAGTGTACACAAACCGATCGAGCTAGCCTGGTTAGCTCGCTCGACTCGACTCGAAAAAGCTTGATTTGACTCGGTTCGAAGCTGAGTTCGAGCAGAGTTGAACTAATTTTTTAAGCTCGAAAATGAGTTTGAGCCGATTTCGAGCAGGCCCTACCTCAACTCGACTCGGATCGAATCCAACTTGATTCGACCTCGGATCGAACCAGTTCGGTGACTCGATTACTTTGCCATTGATGTTGCTCACCAAGTGTTTGATAAAATGACTGAACGAAGTGTGGCTAGTGGCAAGGAAGGTATGTACGTGAAACAAATACCATTTTTTCTTGGTTTTTATGTTGCCTAGAAGGTGTTTGATATAATAACTGTAAAACCATTGCTTTTGTTTCACATACAGAGTGATTTTGAAGGTGCAGTCTAGGTGTTTGTGGAAATGCCTCAATGGCGAACTGGCTCGATCTTCGCTCGAACTCGGCCTGAGCTGCTAACCGAACCGAGCTGAACTGGCCTATAACGCCTTAAACTCAAAAACCGAGCTCACAAAATTTCCGATCATCGAATCCTGCGCTGACAGCCTTCGTAGTATCCCATTCTTGGCTTCCGCACCTATGTGCTAGATTCTAATCATGGGATTCTACAAGGAGGATTTTTAGTATGATTTTTTTGTAAGGGAGCATAACCACAAGCATAACCAAGTCACAACAACAACATCACCACATATCCACTAATAAAATTATTCGAGTACAATACTGAAAGGGAAATACATATATGAAACAAAAACTCTAAAGCTCTAGCACACACTCCCTTCTCAATGCTACTACGACCTAATGTCACCTGCATGCAACGGTTGTGCATAAGGTTACAAGAAGCTTAGAGGGTGGTGTATGTGTATACAATACATGTGCTAAGCAAATAGATATCATAGTAAGCGGAAATACTAGCAAGTCCATAAATACCATTAGCCTTATACTGGCTATGCGATGCAAAGACATAATAAGCCAATGCCATATACTAAGGAAGTAATGTAGATCTGCTATGCAATGCGGAGACATAATAAGCCAAATGTCATATACTGAGGATGTAATGCAATATGCGAATCCTGACAAGTCCATGAATATGTGGGATAAAGTTTTGCCTTCACTGTGTGCACAATAGCCTGCCAGCAAAGTAACCTACCAACCACTAGTAGCTCGTCCAAGCCCACTAAGCCCAGCCCACATCAGTGTCCACCCACATGTGCCCGCACACATGTGACCATAGTGACGAGGCCCCATAATATGTCATATGCAAAGGATGCAATGTAGTATGTAATACAAAAGAAATGACAAAGTTGGAGTGTGTAGTCGGGATGATAGTACGTGGTATCGTAAGCTGTGGGGTTCATCACGAGGGACTTCTATCCAAACTAATCCCATATTTAAATTTGGATAACTAGATTCAATGTGGTAAACTCTTGATCTTAGGTTAGTCATGTGCCTAACCAGAAACTTGGCCATTGCAAAGGTACACATAATGATTTGGTTGCACACCACGACCTTGAGTGCAAAATGAACGACTGAATGAATGAGTCTGTAATGACTCAAAAAATTTTGTGCCAAGACCCGAGTACTACCTCTATTTTCCTTAGAAGCTATTTGTGGGGTAATTAGCGCTAAACTCGATTGCTTGTGAAATTTGCATCAATCACTTTAAATTTGATTTGCAGGACTCAAAACTTGTAAAATAGTTAGCGTTGTGTTACTCTGAAATCTGGGATCCATCGCTAAATCCAGTTGCTCTTGGGAATTTTTAGAAGCTTTGGATTGGACCTGGACCGCGCGTCGAAAGTCCGATAGCGATGATCTTAGGCAGTTGTGATCACCATGTTGGACTTGGCCATCACCTCAAAAAATCAAGTCCATATGATGTTCTGGGTCGATTTGATTGAGTCCGGAGTGAAGAGTGTGAGAACGGTGAGAAATTAAATGTGATTTTGTGAAATCTGAGTCCTGTCGCTTGCGCGACGATTTTAAGCAATCTGACAATTAGATTCTGACCCAATTTCACCCTCTGATCACGGAAGGTGGCCTAGGCATGTTTTTATGCTTGTGGACCTGATCGAGTTTCGGTGACCGTTGAATTGAGTGTGGTCCGCCACGGCTGATCTGTAAATTAAATCGGTACGAAAACTCAACCTGACCTAGATCCATGGTCAGTGAGCTTAAGTCCGATCGCAGGTGGAAAAAGGACCACCGGAAGTGTTCCATTGGATCGAGAGAGGCCTGTTTTGGTTATAACCTAAGTATACCTTGGCCCTGGGGCTATTTTCATCAATGTTAGGCCTATATATAGACCTTAAAACCCTCACTCTCTTTTCCATACGAATTTTCTAACCCGAGCTAAGGAAGAGAGAGGAAAAGAGAGAGAAAGTGAGAGAGAAGTTGGTGAATCATCTTTAGATTCTTTCTTGTTATTCTACACCCTTAAACCATCACTTTTGAATCGTTATTCCGGCGATTCTGAGTTCATCCTTGGGTAAGTTAACCTAACCCTAATTTGTTTTAGAGCTTAGAATAGTCTATGTTTTGTTGTAGCTCATTTTTATTCTTGCTTCTGGTTATCTTGTCGCCGTTGACGAAGACATATCGTCTGAATTAGTTCAGTGTTCTTTTTTGGTTTAAGGTGCAGACTTTAATCGTATGGGTTATGGTTTTCAAGGCTTTCAATGCCAGTTAATGGTTTATTCTTGTTATGGATGAAATTTCACATGCTAAATGTTATGTTTATATCGTATTCCTGATATACATGCTATGTGTTGAGATTTGTGAATTCTATGTATATGTAGGAAGTACCGTATACGTATAAAATATGAACATGTACTTGCCATGATTAATTGTCGTGTACTTATGCTAATTGTATGTGTGACAACCCCTTGGTAAAAGGAATTGTCCAAATGCGTGTTTTCCAACATACGTCATGTATGTTGAACTATGTATTCTAAGTGTTTGTAGAAATGTCTGTATGGTCTAAAGGGTAGCATACTATCCTATTTGCGGGTGTTGAGAAGCGATTCTCAACTCTCCTATTGGTGTGTATGTTTACCCACATGCAAGTCACTTTCCTTGTTGTTAAATTTCAAGTATTATTTATGTTTGAATCCATGCTAAGTTGATTTTCTGCAAATGCTCACTTATTACATGATTTAAATTGTTGTTCCATTACTATTCTGAATTGTTGATATGAATATCTGTTGTAGTGGAATGTGTTGGGACTATGAAATAGTTCAGGAAATCGGTAATTGGCCTTGAGTTCGTGGTTGAGGTTGCTTTCGCCACGAAGGATGTGATTTGACGAACCCAAGTCGTATTAGAGTTGTCAGTAGTGGTTTGGCCACCCAGAGTGTTTGCGCACTCTATGTCATTCAACCCAACGTGCGCTCGTGCTAATTGAATTCATCAAGTAACCCAATTGTCCGATGTATGTTCACCATGCATGGATGCTATTGTTTGAATCTAGGGTACCAAACTTACCGATGAAATCCCGTTAACCGTTGTACCTTGATCTGCTAAGACTCATGAGCCAAACATGGTAGTATGGGACACCATGGTCGAGTTGTTAGCCTACGCTAGGGTGACGAGCCTCCCCGTAGTGACCAGTGAGCAACTAAACTCATGAGCCGATTATAGTGGTATGGGACACTATATTCGTGCTGTCGGCCTACATTGATTGGTGACGAGCCCTTTGTAGTGACATCGAGCATACCTGGATACCGCATTGAGGTGACGAGCCTTATTGTAGTAATGAAGGTATGATAGGCGTGCATTGATTAGTGACGAGCCCTTTGCAGCAACCTAAACCATATGATCGTCTGAGATTGTCTAGGACTGACGACCCTAGAATGGATCACTGTGCAGAAATTGATATGAGGAAGGTACCTTAGCTTCCCAATCCTGTTGTATGAAAATGACTAATAACAACTTGGTAATCATGTTCATACAGCGCATTGCATGTGCCTGGAAGAGGTGGAGCACTTGAGGTGATGTCATGCGTAACGTAAGATGAAGACGCTGAGGGTGTATAAGCGAGGGCATGCATCATTCTACATCCATCCCTGCACTAACGAGAGTAATTAGAACATGTTTGATTGTTCTGCTTTATCATTACTGCTTGATTGAACTGATAACATGTTAACCTTTGCTGTATTGTTCCATTGAGTTGATCACTCACTCCCTCGTTCTGGGGCGGTGCTTAAACAACACCAGACTCTGTCTTAGTTGTAGATGTTGATGCGACCTCTGAGGTGGAGCAGGAGTTTGAGGATGATGAGGCTGCATTTTCTTTTATGCAGTTTTTAGACAGGTTTTAGTGAGCAATGTCCTGATGTGCGGGAATTCTGAATTTTCTTTAGAATAGATAATGTCTTTTAATGCTTGTATTATTTTGATAGCAACACTGGTAATATGACCTGGTATGTATACAGACTTCAGGGCTTTACACTTATGTTTCTTTAAGTCTTTCGCTTGCGTCTTTCACTTATCCCTGAATTATGTTTGCAGTTTGGCTTAATCTATTCCATGTTTTATGTGCTCATACAGACAACATACATCCATCATTAAATATGTTGCATAAGTGATGTTTTGAAACTCGGGAGCAAAGTTATGCTCGACCCCCGAATTTCAGGGCGTTACAAGTTGGTATCAGAGCATGAATTGGATTAAACTGGACCTGGGTTATGGTCACACACCGCACGCTATCTCCACCTTAGTGTATTTAGGTGCGAGTTTATCGTAGAACTGGTGTTTGTGTCCCGTTGCTTCTATCGGCAAAAGTTTACTAAAAATGATCGCCGAGATCGAGTTTGTGCGCACTCCTGATCACACACAGTGACCTAAAATCTCTTCTAGACCATCCCTTGATGAGTCTAGATGGTTTATCTCCCCATCTCAACCCTTCAATTGTCTGTAAACCTCTGTTTGTATCAGATTTTAACCTGAGTGGCCCGATAGGCGTCGAATCAAGCAAAGGGGCCGATCGGGGCATTTTCAGGGGGACTTAGGGGGGGACCCACCTCATTTTCAAGCTTAGGGGCTAGGAGGACCTCGCCCAAATGGTGAGTCATCGCCGGACGGTCCAGAGACTGGTGATGACCTCGCCAGTTCGGTGAGCCCTCGCCGCCCAGAGGGCCAGGCTGGGCGGGCCAGCTTAGGCCGATGCATTTGGGGCCTAGTGTGGCCCACCCCTCCATAGTTGGCTGATTAAAACCCTTCCTAAACCCTATTCCCTTCACAAAACACCCTCCCAAGCTCTCATTTTCTCCAAGTTTCCCTCAAAACTCCACCAAAATCCCTCCCCAATCTCCTTCTTCCATTTTCGTGCACACCTATTTAACCTATCTCAAAGCCTCACCCCCATTGCTGATTTCACTCTCTTTTCTTCTCATTTGAGCTCTCAAATCCTCCTTTGGGATCTCAAGTGTGTGGAAGCTTCACCATTCTTCCCTATTTCTCCTTTTCTCTTATTTTTTCATGGCCCTCTTTAAGTTTATCACGGCCATATTTTTCATCTCTACCCTTCTTTCTTTGATGGGGAAGAAGAGAGCGCCCGTGGATGAGGCCGGGCCTAGCCGCCCAACCCGTGCATGGAGGCCGAGAGGTGCCGCCGCGAGCACGACTGCCACCCGTGAGTTTTAGACCAAGCGGGATCTTGATCCTCAAGCTCCTATTGGAAGAACCTTATTGGCGGAGCTATCTCATGGAATCTATGAAGGCCGTAGGGTCCTTTTTGAGGTTCATGTAGATCCACGGCTATTTGGCGAGTTTCTGTTGTTGGAGCGCCTGGAAGGGGCCAGTTGGTGTCCCTTGTTTGAGGGCGAGTATCGTGCCAATGCTAGCACTGTTCAAGCTTTTTATGCCAGCATTCGTGATCCTTCGTTGGAGCCTCTGCAGTTTAAGATTCCTTGTGGAAGCGGTCGAGAGGCCACGGTCAACGTCGCTTTGATATCTCGACTCTTGAATGTGCCGCTTGGTGAGGTGCATGCCAGTGAGAAGAATTTGAGCAGTATGCGCAAGAGAGATCGTCGCACAGCCTAATAGAAGTCTTCTGGCTACTAACATGACAGACGACTTTTGTTTGCTTCACCACATGTGTACGTTCAATGTATATCCTAGGTGGAGCAATTGCAGCGAGTGTATGCGCCTGATGGTAGATTTTCTGTATCAGGTGGGGCAAGGAGAGAAGTTATGTGTGCCGACGTACATCTTGCATCAGATTATCCTTATCGCTCGTTCGAACAGGAGGACTGAATCGCTCCCATTTGGCCGACTCATTTATAAGCTTGCACATGAGTTTGGCTATAAGCTTGGGGCAGAAAAGCCGGTACTTGTTTGCTACATTAATGAGATGACCCTAAATCAGATGAAAATTGGGCCTCATCATCGACAAGCCTCAGAGAGTGAGGATGAGACAGAGAGCGATGAGAAAGAGAGTTATGGCGAAGGTGGAGCTAAGATTGAAGAAGAAACAGAGCAGGACGAGGAAGAGGTTGAGGCACAGGATACGAGTGAGAGTTCTCCTCCTATGGCACCAAAGCAGAGCGCAGATCAGGCTGCCAGGGATGCCCGTATCGCTCGGCTTGAGGAAGGTCAGGCTGTTCTACGCCAGGATATCATGGATCTTCGAGGCCTTGTGAAGCATAAGTTTAGGAAGGTGACTCGAACTCTGAAGTCTATCTTGTGTTGTTTGCAGGATAAGGGTGCACCACCTCCATCTCCTGATTTTGACAAGTAGCTACAGTTGTAGTCATCCTTTGCTTTGTTTTATTGTTTACCGTTGTTGGCATAGTTGTTGGTAGTTGTTTGTTGTTGTTTGAAGTTTTAGATGTTGTAGTTGACATGCTTTCTTTGTCGCGATTCATGTAATGCTGCACTTCTTGTATTGCGACAATTTTGTTAAATGAAATGCATGTTGTTTATTGTTGAAGTTGTGTTGTGATTGCTGTGTGGGTGGATTATGAGGGTGTTGAATCTTACAGGTTGCATCCTCTGTTGAATGTAGGGTATGCCTCCTAAGGGTTTGAAGACTTCAGCCCGTCTCTCTTTGGTTGAGTTGCTTGTTGGGGTTCCTCCCCTAAGCGATGGCCAGACGGATCCACAGTAGGGCCCGTCTCATTCTGGTGTTGGGCCGACACCTGCGATTCCACCTATGGCTCCTCCAGTCACGCCTTCGGTTCCTGATCCGAACCGTGCATCTTCGTCTGCTCCGCCTCCTGATAGGTTTGAGTAGATGATGTTGTTGATGCAGCAGCAGCAGATTCAACAGCAGCAGCACCAGCAGCAGTTTCTATCTTCCATGGCTGACATCTTTGCTCAGTCAGTGGGGGCGACTCCACCTACTTCACCTATGCACCCATCCAGGATCGCTAGTGCAAGCAGCACCTTTGAGCGATTCCAGCGCTTATGACCTCTCACATTTATGGGTTCTCATAAACCCGAGGAGCCGAGTACTGGATTGATCGCATCTCTAAGATGCTGAGACCGCTGCACTATTTAGAGGTTGAGCAGGTCGATCTTACTTCCTTCATGTTTGAGAAGGAGGCCAGTTTATGGTGGGACAGTGTTCTTCGCACTGTTGAGGAAGGTTATCAGTAGTCGTGGCAGGCGTTTGAGGCACGCTTCCACGAGAAGTATTTTCCGGTTACGTACTGACATGAGAAGGAGAGTGAGTTCCTTCACCTCCGCCAGGGAGAGATGTCGGTGACGGAGTATGAGAACCGGTTCACTGAGTTAGGTCGCTATACTCCCTTGATTCTGAGTGATCAGTCGATGAGGATGCAGCATTTTTCTAAGGGATTGAGGCCTGAGATCTGATCGAAGATGTGCTGTACTAGAATATCTTCCTATGCGGAGTTGGTGAGCATGTCCTTGCGAGCAGAGCAGGGAGGGGATAGGTCATCCCGTATGCGAGCACCTATGGTTCCCAGACCTGCACCTTTTCTCAGCAAGAGGCCATGGGCAGATTCTCCTCTGAGGCGTTCAGCGCCGCCCGCTCAGCAGGTGCGAGTTGATCTTCGTTGTTCGTACTGTGGGAAGATGGGGCATTAGAATCGTTCATGCTTTTCGCGTATGCGGGACAGTGGTTTTACTCCACCCATCCAATGCCTCAGGTTATTTCTCCTTCACCTCTTCGTTCAACACCAGCTCATCCATCCTTCAGACCTTTTGTACCTAGCTTCAGGCCACTTCATCGGCCCATGGTTCCTCCACCGAATCGCCAACAGCAGGCTCGAGTTCATGCACTTTCAGCTGAAGCGCCGGTGGCTGACTTGGTGCCAAGACCCTTTGAGGTTACAGCACACATTGAAGGTATTCCCATTTCTATGTTGGTGGATATAGGGTCCACTACCTCTCTTATATCATATGCGGCAGTTAGGTGTCTGAGTTTGAACATTGTTTCTATGCAAAGAGTGACGCTTAGTACCGCTACGGGGATCTCCTCCGCTTTGAACAAGCGTTGTATGGATTGTTTGATTGATCCAGGGTGTGGATCGATTCTTGTTGACCTTTTTGTCGCACCTCTTTTCCATTACGATGTTATTATGGGTATGGATTAACTCACGAGGATGCGAGCAGAGATTGATTGTGAAGCAAGGTCGGTGACAATCCATGGACCTGAGGGCAAGACTATTACTTTCCCAGTTCAGGTCAGTTACCCTTTTCATCTTGGTTATTATACTTCTCTGTTGGAGAGTATGGCTGGATCGGTGTTTGAAAGTACGCCTATAGTTCGGGAGTTTGAAGTTGTGTTTGAGTCGATTCTTGGATTACCTCCTCAGCGCGAGATTGATTTTTCTATCGATCTCATGCTTGGTGTGGCGCCCATTTCTTTGCTCACCTATCGTATGCCTCCGAGTGAAATGGAGGAATTGAGGAAGCAGATAGATGGCTTGTTGAATTTGGGCTTTATTCGGCCTAGTGTGTCTCCTCGGGGAGCACCTGTCCTGTTTGTTAAGAAGAAAGATGGTTCCTTACGATCATGTATTGATTATCGCAGGTTAAATCTGGTGAGTGTGAAGAATAAGTACCCTTTGCCTAAGATTGATGATCTGTTTGATCAGTTGAAGGGGGCACGGTACTTTTCAAAGGTTGATCTGTAGTCAGGGTATCATCAGTTGCGCGTCAAGAATGAGGACATGCAGAAGACCGCTTTCAAGACTAGCTTTAGCTACTATGAGTTCTTAGTGATGTCGTTCGGTCTTACGAACGCACCAGTCGTGTTCATGGATCTGATGAACAGGGTGTTTCGGCCATTCTTGTTCCGATTCGTCATTGTCTTTATCGATGACATCTTGATATATTCCGTGAGTCGGGAAGAGCACGAGGATCACTTAAGAGCGGTCTTGGATACTCTCAGGAAGAATCAGCTTTTTGCGAAGTTCAAGAAGTGCGATTTCTGGAAAGAGGAAGTCAAGTTCCTGGGACATGTGGTGTCCAAGGAAGGGATAGCTGTCGATCTTGCTAAGGTAGCTGCAGTTCAGGACTAGAAGCAGCATGGTTCAGTTACTGAGGTGAGGAGCTTTCTGGGTCTAGCAGGCTATTATCGACGCTTCATACAAGACTTCTCGAAGATAGCCAGATCGTTGTCTCAGTTGATATGGAAAGATTTGAAGTTTGCTTGGAATGAGAGGGCGGAGGTAGCTTTTCAAGAGTTGAAGGATAAGTTGACGTCCACCCCTGTGCTAGTATTGCCAGAGTAAGGGGTTAAGTATATTATATATACTGACGCCTCTCGCGTTGGCCTGGGTTGCGTCCTTATTTGATTGCTTATGCTTCGAGGCAGTTGAGGAAGCACGAAAAAAATTACCCTACACACGACCTGGAGTTGGCAGCTGTCATTTTCGCATTAAAACTCTAGAGACATTACCTCTATGGAGAGGAGTTCAAGCTCTTTTGCAACCACAAGTGCCTTAAGTATATTTTCACGCAGCGTGACTTGAATATGAGGCAGCGCCGATGGATGAAAATATTAAAAGACTTTAATTTCGATGTTTCTTACCATCCGGGCAAGGCGAACCTTATGGCAGATGCATTGAGTCGCAAGAAGGCTATAGAGTTTGCGGCTCCGCTAATGATAGCAGAATGGGACATGTTGGAGTTTGTACGAGACTTTGAGTAGAAGCTTACGGTGGAAGTGTTGTATGAGGTTATCGCACACATTCGTGTACAGCCCCTCATTGATGAGAGGATCATTGCAGCTTAGGCAGATGATGAGCTTTTGGCGAAGATGAGAAAGCGGGTTGGTACAGATGAGAACTTCGAGTGGAGTGTTAGTTCTGATGGGGGCCTACGTTTTCGTGGCCGGTTATGTATTCTAGACATTCCTGACTTGAGACGGGAGGTTCTCAAGTCAGCCCATGCTTCTAAGCTTGCGATGCATCCAGGTAGCACAAAGTTGTATCAGGATATGAGAAGATCATATTAGTTGGACAACATGAAGGTTCATATTGCTGAGTTTGTATCTCATTGTCTCACGTGCCAACAGGTCAAGGCAGAGCATCGCCGACCTCCTGGGTTGCTTCAGCCCATGCTCATAGAAGAATGGAAGTGAGACTTCATCTCTATGGACTTTATTTTTGGGTTGCCGAGAACGAAGAAGGGATATGACTCCATTTAGGTAATCGTCGACCGATTGACGAAGTCGGCTCATTTCTTACCGATCAGAGTCACAAACTTTGCAGACGAGTTGGCTAGGTTGTACATCAAGGAGATTGTACGTCTGCATGGAGTTCCCTTGGAGATTGTGTCTGACAGAGACACGCGTTTCATATTTATCTTCTGGACTCGTATCCAGGAAGCAATGGGTGTAAAATTGAAGTTCAGCACCGCGTTTCATCCACAAACAGATTCGCAGACGGAACGAGTGAATCAGGTTCTGGAAGACATGTTGCGAGCTTGTGTTTTGGATTTCAAGGATAGTTGGGATGATTGTCTTCCTTATGCAGAGTTCGCATATAATAATAGCTTCCAGGCGAGTATTGGCATGGCTCCCTATGAGGCGTTATATGGTCGCCCGTGCAGAGCACCGCATTGTTGGGCAGAAGTTGGCGAGCGTAGTTTGATTGGCTCGAAGTGAGTGCAGGCGACTTCAGAGAAAGTTGACATTATTCGTCGTCGACTTCTGACAGCTCAGAGTAGGCAGAAGAGTTACGCTGATACGAGGCGGTGACTGCTTGAGTTTGAGGTTGGAGATCATGTATTTCTTAAGGTTTCCCCTATGAAGGGAGTTCTGCGGTTCGGTAAGAAGAGAAAGCTCACGCCGAGATTTATTGGTCCATTTCAAATTCTGGATCGAGTGGGAGCGGTAGCATACCGCCTTGCTTTTCCCACACCTCTTGCGGGCGTGCATAACGTATTTCATGTTTCTATGCTGAAGAAGTAAGTTCATAATCCTTCGCATATTATTAGTTGAGAACAGGTGCAGTTGAGCGAGGACGCCACATATGTATTGTGACCGACGTGTATTCTAGACAGGAAGGAGCAGGTATTGCGTAGCAAGGTTATCCCTCTTGTGAAAGTTCTATGGACGTATTATAGTGAGGAAGAGGCTACTTAGGAGACCGAAGCTGAGGTCAGAAAGAGCTACCCTCAGATCCTTGAGGAATATGAGAAGGTATGAATTTCGAGGATGAAATTTTCTTTAAGGGGGGTAGATTGTAATGACACGAAAAATTTTGTGCCAAGACCCGAGTACTACCTCTATTTTCCTTAGAAGCTATTTGTGGGGTAATTAGCGCTAAACTCGATTGCTTGTGAAATTTACATCAATCACTTTAAATTTGATCTGCAAGACTCAAAACTTGTAGAATAATTAGCGTTATGTTACTCTGAAATCTGGGATCCATCGCTAAATCCAGTTGCTCTTGGGAATTTTTAGAAGCTTTGGATCGGACATGGACCGCGCGTCGAAAGTCCGATAGCGATGATCTTAGGCAGTTGTGGTCACCATGTTGGACTTGGCCATCACCTCAAAAAATTAAGTCCAGATGATGTTCTGGGTCGATTTGATTGAGTCTGGAGTGAAGAGTGTGAGAACGATGAGAAATTAAATGTGATTTTGTGAAATCTGAGTCATGTCGCTTGCGCGACGATTTTAAGCAATCTGAATGTTGGATTCTGACCCAATTTCACCCTCTGATCAGGGAAGGTGGCCCAGGCATGTCTTTATGCTTGTGGGCCTGATCGAGTTTCGGTGACTGTTGAATTGAGTGTGGTCCGCCATGGCTGATCTTTAAATCCGATCGGTACGAAAACTCAACCTAACCTAGATCCATGGTCAGTGAGCTTAAGTCCGACCGCACGTGGAAAAAGGACCGCCAGAAGTGTTCCGTTGGATCGAGAGAGGCCTGTTTTGGTTATAACCTAAGTATACCTTGGCCCTGGGACTATTTTCATCAATGTTAGGCCTATATATAGACCTTAAAACCCTCACTCTCTTTTCCATACGAATTTTCTAACCCTAGCTAAGGAAGAGAGAGGAAAAGAGACAGAAAGTGAGAGAGAAGTTGGTGAATCATCTTTAGATTCTTTCCTGTTATTCTACACCCTTAAACCATCACTTTTGAATCGTTATTCCGACGATTCTGAGTTCATCCTTGGGTAAGTTAACCTAACCCTAATTTGTTTTAGAGCTTAGAATAGTCTATGTGCTGTTGTAGCTCATTTCTATTCTTGCTTTAGGTTATCTTGTCGCCATTGATGAAGACATATCGTCTGAATCAGTTCGGTGTTCTTTTTTGGTTTAAGGTGCGGACTTTAATCGTATGGGTTATGGTTTTCAAGGCTTTCAATGCCAGTTAATGGTTTATTCTTGTTATGGATGAAATTTCACATGCTAAATGTTATGTTTATATCGTATTCCTGATATACATGCTATGTGTTGAGATTTGTGTATTCTATGCATATGTAGGAAGTACCGTATATGTATAAAATATGAACATGTACTTACCATGATTAATTGTCGTGTACGTATGCTAATTGTATGTGTGACAACCCCTTGGTAAAAGGAATTGTCCAAATGCGTGTCTTCCAACATACGTCATGTATGTTGAACTATATATTCTAAGTGTTTGTAGAAATGTCTGTATGGTCTAAAGGGTAGCATACTATCCTATTTGTGGGCGTTGAGAAGTGATTCTCAACTCTCCTATTGGTGTGTATGTTTACCCACATGCAAGTCACTTTCCTTGTTATTAAATTTCAAGTATTATTTATGTTTGAATCCATGCTAAGTTGCTATTCTGCAAATGCTCACTTATTACATGATTTAAATTGTTGTTCCATTACTATTCTGAATTGTTGATATGAATATCTGTTGTAGTGGAATGTGTTAGGACTATGAAATAGTCCAGGAAATCGGTAATCGGCCTTGAGTTCGTGGCTGAGGTTGCTTTCGCCACGAAGGACGTGATTTGACGAACCTAAATCGTATTAGAGTTGTCGGGAATGGTTTGGCCACACGGAGTGTTTGTGCACTCTATGTCGTTCAACCCAACATGCGTTCATGCTAGTCGAATTCGTCAAGTAACCCGATTGTCTGATGTATGTTCACCATGTATGGATGCTATTGTTTGAATCTAGGGTACCAAACTTACCGATGAAATCCCGTTAACCATTGTACCTTGATCCGCTAAGACTCATGAGTCGGACATGGTGGTATGGGATACCGTGGTAGAGCTGTCGGCCTACACTGGGGTGACAAGCCTCCCCGTAGTGACCAGTGAGCAACCAAACTCGTGAGCCGATTATGGTGGTATGAGACACTATATTCGTGTTGCCGGCCTACATTGATTGGTGACAAGCCCTTTGTAGTGACTTCGAGCATACCTGGATACCGCATTGTGGTGACGAGCCTTATTGTAGTAACGAAGGTATGATAGGCGTGTATTGATTGGTGACGAGCCCTTTGCAGTGACCTAAACCATATGATTATCTGAGATTGTCTAGGACTGACAACCCTAGAATGGATCACTGTGTGAAAATTGATATGAGGAAGGTACCTTAGCTTCCCAATCCTGCTGTATGAAAAGGACTAATAACAACTTGGTAATCATGTTCATACACCGCATTGCATGTGCCTGGAAGAGGTGGAGCACTTAAGGTGATGTCATGCGTAACGTAAGATGAAGATGCTGAGGGTGTATAAGCGAGGGCATGCATCATTTGTAATGACCCTGGGAAATTTTGTGCTTATCTTTCCCTAGTAGTTGTTTTTGGGGTAATTAGCGCTATTCTCGATTGCTTGTGAAATTTGCATCAATCACTTTAAATTCGATCTACATGACTCAAAACTCTTAGAATAGTTAGCGCTATGTTACTCTGAAATTTGGGATCCATCGCTAAATCCAGTTGTTCTGGAGAATTTTTGGAAGATCTGGATCAGACCTGGACAGCGCGTCGAAAGTCTGATAGCGATGATCTTAGGCTGTTGCGGTCACCATGTTGGGCTTGACCATCACCTTAAAAATCAAGTCCATGTGATGTTCTGGGTTGATTTGATTGAGTTCGGAGTGAAGAGTGTGGGAACGGTTGGAAATTTATTAAGCTTTTATGAAATCTGAGTCGTGTCGCTTGCACGACGATTTTAAGCTATCTGACCGTTGGATTCTGACCCAATTTCACCCTCTGATCAGGGAAGGTGGCACAGGCATATCCTTATGCTTGTAGACCTGATCGAGATTCTATGACCGTTAAATTGAGTGTGGTTCGCCATGGCTGATCTAAAGAGCCGGTCGGTACGAAAACTCAGCTTGACCTAGATCCATGGTCAGTGAGCTTAAGTCCGACCTTTCGTGGTATTTGGCCCACCAAAAGTGCTTCGTTGGATCGTAAGAGGCAGGTTTTGGTTATACCCTAAGTATACCTTGGCCCTGGGGTTATTTTCATCAATATGAGGCCTATTTATAGTCCTTAAACCCTAGCTCTCTTTTCCATACGAATTTTCTCTAACCCTAGCTTAGAAAGAGAGTGGAAAAGAGAGAGAAAGTGAAAGAGAAGTTGGTGAATCATCTTGGATTCTTTCCTGTTCTTCTACATCCTTGAACCTTCACTTTGAATCGTTATTCTGACGATTTTGAGTTCATCTTTGGGTAAGTTAACCTAACCCTACTCTGTGTTAGAGCTTAGATTAGTCTTGGTGTTGTTGTATCTCATTTCTATTATTGCCTTAGGTTATTCTATCGCCGTTGACGAAGACAACTCATCTGAAATCAATTCGGTGTTCTTTTCTGGCTTAAGGTGCGGACTTTAAGTGTATAGGTTATGGTTTTCAAGGCTTTCAATGCCAGTTAATGATTTATTCTTGTTATGGATGAGATTTCACATGCCAAATGTTGTGTTTACTTTGTGTTCCTGATATGCATATGATTTATTGAGATTTGTGTATTCTATGTGTATGTATAAAGTACCGTATACATATAAAATATGCACTTGTGTTTGCCATGATTATTTGTCATGTATGTATGCTAGATATATGTGCGACAACTCCTTGGTAAAAGGAATTGTCCAAATGTGTGTATTTCAACATACGTCATGTATGTTGTAGCATGTATTCTAAGTGTTTATAGAAATGTCTGAATGATCTAAAGTGTGATATTTTAACCTAGTATGGGCGTTGAGAAGCGATTCTCAACTCTCCCACTAGTGTGTGTGATTTCCTTCTTGCAAGTTACATTCCTTGTCATTTAAATTCAAGCATTACTTATGCTGACATTTATGTTAAGTTGATATCCTTCAAATGCTTGAGTACCACATGATTTAAGTTGTTGTTCAATTACTGTTCTACATTTAATATGAATATCTGTTGTAGTGTAATGTGTGTGGGACTATGCATTAGTCCAGGAAATCGGTAATCGACCTTAAGATCGTGGCTATAACGACCTTGGAAATTTTGTGCTAATCTTTCCTTAAGTAGTTGTTTTTGGGGTAATTAGCGCTATACTCGATTGCTTGTGAAATTTGTATCAATCACTTTAAATTGTATCTGCATGACTCAAAACTTGTAGATTAGTTAGCGATATGTTACTCTGAAATCTGGGATCCATCGCTAAATCCAGTTATTTTGGGGAATTTTTGGAAGTTCTGGATCGAACCTGGACCGCGTGTTGGAAGTCCGATTGCGATGATCCTAGGCTGTTGCGGTCACTATGTTGGGCTTGACCATCGCCTCGAAAATCAAGTCCATGTGATGTTCTGAGCCAATTTGATTGAGTTCGGAGTGAAGAATGTGAGAATGGTTGGAAATTTATTAAGCTTTTATGAAATCTGAGTCGTGTCGCTTGCGCGACGATTTTAAGTAATCTGACCGTTGGATTCTGACCCAATTACACCCTCTGATTAGGGAAGGTGGCCCAGGCATGTCTTTGTGCTTGTGGACGTGATCGAGATTCTGTGACCGTTGAATTGAGTGTGGTCCGCCACGGCTGATCTGAAGAGCCGATCGGTATGAAAACTCAGCTTGACCTAGATCCATGGTCAACGAGCTTAAGTCCGACCTTTCGTGGTACTTGGCCCACCAGAAGTGCTTCGTTGGATCGCGAGAGTCAAGTTTTGGTTATACCCTAAGTATACCTTGGCCCTGGGGTTATTTTCATCAATTATAGGCCTATTTATAGTCCTTAAACCCTAGCTCTCTTTTCCATACGAATTTTCTCTAACCCTAGCTTGGAAAGAGAGTTGAAAAGAGAGAGAAAGTGAGAGAGAAGTTGGTGAATCATCTTGGATTCTTTCCTGTTCTTCTACATCATTGAACCTTCACTTTGAATCGTTATTCTAACGATTCTGAGTTCATCTTGGGGTAAGTTAACCTAACCCTAATCTGTGTTAGAGCTTAGATTAGTCTTGGTGTTATTGTATCTCATTTCTATCCTTGTTTTAGGGTATTCTATCTTCGTTGACGAAGACAACTCATCTAAATCAGTTCGGTGTTTCTTTTCTGGCTTAAGGTGCGGACTTTAAGTCTATAGGTTATGGTTTTCAAGGCTTTCAATGCCAGTTAATGATTTATTCTTGTTATGGATGAGATTTCACATGCCAAATGTTGTGTTTATGTTGCGTTCCTAATATGCATGTGTTATATTGAGATTTGTGTATTCTATGTGTATGTATAAAGTACCGTATACGTATAAAATATGCACTTGTGTTTGCCGTGATTATTTGTCATGTATGTATGCTAGATGTATGTATGACAACTCCTTGGTAAAAGGAATCGTCCAAATGTGTGTATTTCAACATACGTCATGTAGGTTGTATTATGTATTCTATGTGTTTGTAGAAATGCCTGAATGATCTAAAGTATAACTTATTACACTAATTGCGGGTGTTGAGAAGTGATTCTCAACACTCATATTGATGTGTATGATTTCCTTCTTGCTAGTTATATTCCTTGTTATTTAATTTCAAGCATTACTTATGCTTACATTTATGTTAAGTTGATATTCTTCAAATGCTTGAGTACCACATGATTGAAGTTGTTGTTCCATTACTGTTCTACATTTAATACGAATATCTGTTGTAGTGTAATGTGTTTGGGACTATGAATAGTCCAGGAATTCGGTAATCTGCCTTAAGGTTGTAGTTGAGATCGCTTTCGCCACAAAGGACATGATTAGACGAACCCGAGTCGTATTAGAGTTGTCGGCAGTGGTTTGGCCACGCGGAGTGTTTGCGCACTCTATGCCATTCAACCCAATATGTGCTCGTGCTAGTCGAGTTCGTCAAGTAACCCGATTGTCCGATGTATGTTCACCATGTATGGACGCTACTGCTTGAATCTAGGGTACCGAACTTACCAGTGAAATCCTATTAACTATGGTACCTTGATCCGCTAAGACTCATGAGCCGGACATGGTGGTATGGGACACCGTGGTCGAGCTGTCGACCTACGCTGGGGTGACGAGCCTCCTCGTAGTGACCAGTGAGCAACTAAACTCGTGAGCCGATTATGGTGGTATGGGACACTATATTCGTGCTGTCGGCCTACATTGATTGGTGACGAGCCCTTTGTAGTGACCTCGAGCATACCTGGATACCGCATTGAGGTGACGAGCCGAACCGTGGTAATAAAGGTGTGATAGGCGTGCATTGATTGGTGACGAGCCCTTTGCTACGACCTAAAACCATATGATCGTATGAGATGCCTAGGATTAACGACCCTAGAATGGATCCCTGTTTGGATAGTGATATGAGGAAGGTATCTTAGCTTCCCAATCCTGTTATATGAAAAGGACTGATAACAACTTGGTAATCATATCCATGCACCGCATTTGCATGTGCCTTGTAGATGTGGCTCACTTTGAGGTGGTGTCATGCGTAACGTAAGATGAAGATGCTGAGGGTGTACGCGTGAGGGCACGCACCATTCTGCATACATCCTTGCATTAACAAGAGTACGTAGGACATGTTTAATTGTTCTGCTTTATCATTACTGCTTGATTGAACTAATAACATGTTAACCAGTGCCTTATTGTTCCACTGAGTTGATCACTCACTCTCACGTTCTGGGGCAGTGTTAAACACCCACCAGATTCTGTCTTAGGTTCTGATGTTGCAGATGTGGATGCGACTTCTGAGGCAGAGCAGGAGATGGATGATGATGAGGCTGCTTTCTCTTATATACAGTTTTCAGACGGGTTCTAGCGAGCCTTGTTCTGATGTGCGGGACTCTAGGATTATTTTTGAGATTTAAATGATGTAACTTGATACTTGTAATTTTGATAAATAACACTTTCATTACGACCTGGTTTGTATATGTACTTCAGGGATTTGAACTTGTACACATGTATTTCTATAAGTCTTTCGCTTGCTTTATTCACTTATCCCTGAATTATATTTGTGTTTTGGCTTAATCTATTCCATGTTTTATATACTAATACAGTCAACATACATCCATCATTAAATATGTTGTATAAGTGATGTTTTGGAACTCGAGAGCTGAGTTATGCTCAACCCCCGAATTTCAGGGCGTTACAGTGGCTGAGGTTACCTTCGCCACGTAGGACGTATTAGACGAACCCTAGTCGTATTAGAGTTGTCGGTAGTGGTTTGGCCACGCGGAGTGTTTGCGCCCTCTATGTCGTTCAACCCAATGTGCGCTCGTGCTAGTAGAGTTCGTCAAGTAACCCGATTGTCCGTTGTATGTTCACCATGTATGGACGCTACTGTTTGAATCTAGGGTACCGAACTTACCAGTGAAATCCTATTAACCATGGTACCTTGATCCGCTAAGACTCATGAGCCGGACATGGTGGTATGGGACACCGTGGTCGAGCTGTCGGCCTACGCTGGGGTAACGAGCCTCCCCATAGTGACCAGTGAGCAACTAAACTCATGAGCCGATTATGGTGGTATGGGACACTATATTCGTGCTGTCGGCCTACATTGATTGGTGACGAGCCCTTGTAGTGACCTCGAGCATGCCTAGATACCACATTGAGGTGACGAACCTTAGTGTAGTAGCGAAGGTATGATAGGCGTGCATTGATTGGTGACGAGCCCTTTGCTACGACCTGAAACCATATGATCGTATGAGATATCTAGGACTGACGACCCTAAAATGGATCACTGTTTAGATGGTGATATGAGGAAAGTATTTTAGCTTCCCAATCCTGCTGTATGAAAAGGACTAATAACAACTTGGTAATCATATTCATGCACCGCATTTGCATGTGCTTTGTAGATGTGGCGCACTTTGAGGTGGTGTCATGCATAACGTAAAATGAAGACGCTGAGGGTGTACGCGTGAGGGCACGCATCATTTTGCATACATCCTTGCATTAACAAGAGTACTTAGGACTTATTTAATTGTTCTGCTTTATCATTACTGCTTGATTGAACTGATAACATGTTAATCAGTGCCTTATTGTTCCACTGAGTTGATCACTCCCACATTTTGGGGCGGTCTTAAACACCCACCTGACTCTATCTTCGGTTCTAATGTTGCAAATGTTGATGCGACTTCTGAGGCAGAGCGGGAGATGGATGATGATGAGGCTGCTTTCTCTTATATGCAGTTTTCAAATGGGTTCTAGCGAGCCTTTTTCTGATGCGTGGGATTCTGAGATTATTTGTGGGATTTAAATGATGTAACTTGATACTTGTAATTTTGATAGTAACACTTTCATCACGACCTGGTTTGTATATGTACTTTAGGGATTTACACTTGTACACATATATTTCTATAAGTCTTCCGCTTGCTTTCTTCACTTATCCCTGAATTATATCTGTGCATTAGCTTAATCTATCCCATGTTTTATGCACTAATACTGTCAACATACATCCATTATTAAATATGTTGCATAAGTGATGTTTTGGAACTCGGGAACTGAGTTATGCTCGACCCTCGAATTTCAGAGCATTACAAGTTGGTATCAGAGCATGATCTAGATTAAATCAGACCTGGGTTATGGTCACACACCACACGTTGTCACCACTTTAGTGTATTTGGGTGCGGGTCTATTGCAGATTTTGTGTTTGTGCTCCGTAGCTTCTATCGGCGAAAGTTTCCTAAAAACGTTCGCCGAGATCAAGTCTGTGCTCTCTCCTGATCACACACAGTGACCCGAAACCTATCCTAGACCATCAATTAATGAGTCTAGATGGTCTATCATCCCATCTTAACCTTTAAATTTTTAAGAAATCTTTATTTGAATCAGATTTCTGCCCAAATGGCCCGATAGGCGTCAAATCATGCAAGGGGCCGATCGGGGCATTTCCTGTGGGGCCCAAGGGGAACCACATCTTTTTTACCATGGGGGACCAGGAGGACCTCGCCCAAATGGCGAGGCATCGCCAGTCAGTCCAGAGACCGACAATGCCATCGCCGGTTCGGCGAGGGCTCACTGATCAGCAGGCCAGGCGGGCCGACGAGTTCTTGGCCTAAGGTGGCCCACCCCTCCACGGTTTTCTATTTAAAACCTTTCCTTTACCCTACTTCTTTCACAAACTCCCCTCCCAAGCTCTCCTTTTCTTGAAAACCCTCTCCAATCTTCTACAAATCCCTTCCAAATCTTCTTCTTCTTCCATTTTCGTGCAAACCCCATCACCCTATCTCAAAACTTCACCTCCCTTTACTATTTACCCTTTCTTTCCTTCTCATTTGAGCTCTCATATTTCCTTTTGGGCTCTCAAGTGTGTGGAAGCTTCACCATCTTCCTATTTCTCTCTTTCTCTCATTTCTCATGGCCCTCTTTGAGATTGTCACGGCCATCTTTTCCATTTCCTCCCTTCTTTCTTTAATGGGGAAGAAGAGAACGCCCGTGGATGAAGCCGGGCCTAGCTGCCCAACCCGTGCACGGAAGCCGAGAGGTGCCGCCGTGAGCACGTCTGCCACTCGTGAATTCCAGACCAAGATTGGTAGAACTTTGTTGGCAGAGTTGTCGCATGGAGTTTATGAAGGCCGTAGAGTCCTTTTTGAGGCTCATGTTGATCCGCGGCTGTTTGGTGAGTTTTTGTTGTTGGAGCGCCTAGAAGGGGTTGGTTGGTGTCCCTTATTCGAAGGTGAGTATCGCGCGAATGCTAGTACTGTTCGAGCCTTTTATGCCAATATTCGTGATCCTTCGCTGGAGCCTCTGCAGTTTAAGATTCCTTATGGTAGCGGTCGAGAGGGTACAGTCAATGTTGCTTTGATATCCTGACTCCTGAATGTGCCACTTGGTGAAGTGCATGCCAGCGAGAAGAATGTGAACAGTATGCACGAGAGGGATCGTCGCACCCGATCCTTGTGTGGTCGTCTGGTCGAATGGGAGCCTAATAGGAGTCTTCTGGCTACCTACATAATGGACAACTTCCGTTTGCTTCATCACATGTGTATGTTCAATGTATACCCAAGGTGGAGTAATCGCAGCGAGTGTACGTGCCTGATGGTGGATTTCCTATATCAGGTGGGGCAAGAAGCGAAGTTGTGTGTGCCAACGTACATCCTGCGCCAGATTATTCTCATCGCTCGTTCGTTTAGGAGGACCAAGTCGCTTCCATTTGGCCGCCTCATTTACAAGCTTGCACATGAGTTTAGCTACAGGCTTGGAGTAGAGAAGCCGGTTCCTGTTCGTCATATTAATCTAAGGACTCTTAAGCAGATGGAGATCGATTCTGGTCGGCATGCCTCAGAGAGTGAGGCTAAGTCTGAGAGCGATGATGAAGAGAGTTATGCTGAAGGTGGTGCTGAGATTGAGGAAGAAATAGAGCAGGACGAGGAAGAGGATGAGGCACAGGATTCGAGTGATAGCTCTCCTCCTGTGGAGCTAGAGCAGAGCGCAGAGCAGACTGCCAGAGATGCCCGTCTCGCACGGCTTGAAGAAGGGCAGGCTGTTTTACGCCAGGATATTGTTGATCTTCGAGGCCTTGTTAAACATAAGTTTAAGAAGGTGACTCGAACTCTGAAGTCTATCCTGTGTTGCTTGCAGGATAAGGGTGCCCCTCCTCCATCTCCTGATTCCGAGAGTAGCATCGTTGTGGCCGTCCTTTGCTTTGTTTGTTGTTTTCTTTCTGTGTGTAGTCATTGTTGGCTTTTGTAGTTGGAGTTGTTGGTGTTGTTTGTAGTTGTTGTGGTTGTTTGAAGTGTTAGATGTTGTAATTCTCATGCTTTCCTAGTCGTGATTCATGTAATGCTGCACTACTTGTATTGCGACAATTTTGATTAATAGAATGCATGTTGTTTGTCTTTGGAGTTGTGCTGTGTTGCTGTGTGGATGGATTATGTGACGTAGAATCTGACAGGTTGCATCCTCTATGGAATGTAGGGATGCCTCCTAAGGGTTCGAAGTCTTTGGCCTATCTCTCCTTGATTGAGTCGCTTGCTGGGGTTCCTCCCTTGAGCGATAGCCAGTCAGATCCACAGGCGGGCCCGTCTTATGCCGGTGTTGGGCTAACACCTATGGCTCCTCCAGTCACGCCTTCGGTTCCTGAGTTGAGTTGTGCACCTTTGTCTGCTCCACCTACTGACAGGTTTGAGTAGATGATGTTGTTGATGCAGCAGCAGCAGTTTCAGCAGCAGCAGCACCAGCAGCAGCAGCAGGAGTTCCTCTCTTTCATGGCTGGCATCTTTGCTCAGTCAGTGGGGGCGACTCCACCTGCTTCACTTATGCCTCCATCTGGGAGTGTCAGTGCCAGCGGCACTTTCGAGCGATTCCAGCGTTTGCGACCTCATACATTTGTGGGTTCTCATAGACCCGAGGAGGCCGAGTATTGGATCGACAGCAACTCTAAGATGCTGAGATCGCTGCACTGCTCTAAGGTTGAGCAGGTTGAGCTTGCCTCCTTCATGTTTGAGAAGGAGGCCAGTCTGTGGTGGGACAGTGTTCTTCGCACTGTCGAGGAAGGCTTTGTGTGGTCGTGGCAGGCGTTTGAGGCGCACTTCCATGAGAAGTATTTCCTGGTTACGTGCCGACATGAGAAGGAGAGTGAGTTCCTTCACCTCCGCCAGGGAGGGTTGTCGGTGATGGAGTATGAGAACCGGTTTACTGAGCTGGGTCGGTATGTTCCTTTGATCCTGGACGATCAGCCGATGAGGATGCGGCATTTTTCTGAGGGATTGAGACCTCAGATCCAATCGAAGATTTGCTGTACTAGCATTTCTTCTTATGCGGAGCTGGTGAACATGTCCTTGCGAGCAGAGCAGGACGGGGATAGGTTGTCCCGCATGCGAGCACCGATGGTTCCTAGGCCGCGACCGGACTTTCAGGGTACACCTTTCCTCCACAAGAGGCCGCGAGCAGATTCTCCTCCTAGGCGTTCAACGCCTCCCGCTCAGTAGATGAGAGCTGATCTTCGATGGTCATATTGTGGGAAGAGGGGGCATTTGGACCATTTTTGCTTCTCCCGTATGCGAGCCAGTGGTTTTACTCCACCGCAGAGGATTAGCCGTCCAATGCCTCAGGTTATTTCTCCTCCACCTCTTCGATCAGCGCCAGCTCATCCATCCTTCAGACCTGCAGTTCCTAGCTTCAGGCCACCTCAGCGGCCCATGGTTCCTCCGTCGAATCGTCAACAGGAGGCTCGAGTTCATGCGCTTTCAGCTGAAGCGCCTATGTTTGACTTAGTGCCGAGATCCTTCGAGGTGACAGCGCACATTGAAAGTATTCCCATTTCTATGTTAGTGGATACAGGGTCCACTACTTCTCTTATATCTTATGCGGCAGTTAGGTGTTTGGGTTTGAGATCTGTTCCTATGCAAGGAGTGACGCTTATTACCGCTACGGGGATTTCCTCTACTTTGGGCAAGCGTTGTATGGATTGTTTGGTCGATCTTGGGAGTGGATCGATCCGTGTTGATTTCTTAGTCGCACCACTTTATCATTACGATGTTATTATGGGTATGGATTGGCTCACGATGATGCGAGCTGAGATTGATTGTGAAGCTAGATTAGTGACGATCCATGGACCTGAGGGCGAGACTGTTACTTTCCCAGTACAGGTCAGTTACCCTCTTCGTATTGATTATTATTCTTCTCTGTTGGAGAGTTTGGCTGAATCGGCATTAGTTAGTACGCCGGTAGTTTGGGAATTTGAAGATGTGTTTGAGTCGATTCCTGGATTACCTCCTCAGCGTGAGATTGATTTTGCTATCGACCTCATGCCTGGTGCGGCGCCCATTTCTTTACCCACCTATCATATGCCTCCGAGTGAAATGGAAGAGTTGAGGAAGCAGATAGATGGTTTGCTGGATTTGGGTTTTATTCAGCCTAGTGTGTCTCCTTGGGGAGCACCTGTTTTGTTTGTGAAGAGTAAGGATGGTTCCTTGCGATTATGTATTGATTATCGCACGCTAAATTTGGTAACTGTGAAGAATAAGTACCCTTTGCCCAGGATTGATGATCTGTTTGATCAGTTGAAGGGGGCGCGGTACTTTTCGAAGGTTGATCTGCAATCAGGGTATCATCAGTTGCACGTCAATGATGGGGACGCGCAGAAGACCGCTTTCAAGACTAGCTTCGGTTATTATGAGTTCCTTGTGATGTCGTTCAGTCTGACGAACTCACCGGCCGTGTTCATGGATCTGATGAACAGGGTATTTCGGCCATTCTTGTTCCGATTCGTCATTGGCTTTATCGATGACATCTTGATTTATTCGGCGAGCCGGGAAGAACATGAGGAGCACTTAAGAGCGGTTTTGGATACTCTTAGGAAGAATTAGTTTTTCGCGCGGTTCAAGATGTGTGATTTCTGGAAGGAGGAAGTCAAGTTCCTGGGACATGTGGTGTCCAAGGAAGGAATAGCCGTCGACCTTGCCAAGGTAGCTACAGTGCAGGACTGGAAGCAGAATGGTTCAGTTACTAAGGTAAGGAGTTTTCTAGGTCTTGCAGGCTATTATCGACGCTTCATTCAAGACTTCTCGAAGATTGCTAGACTGTTGTCGCAGCTGACACGGAAGGATTTGAAGTTTGCTTGGAATGAGCAGGCGGAGTTAGCTTTTCAGGAGCTGTAGGACAAGTTGACGTCCGCCCTTGTGCTAGTATTGCCAGAGCAAGGGGTTAAGTATATTATATATACTGACGCCTCTCGCGTTAGTCTGGGTTGTGTCCTTATGCAGAAGGACAGGGTGATTACTTATGCTTCGCGTCAGTTGAGGAAACACGAAGAGAATTACCGCACGACCTGGAGTTAGCAGCTGTCATATTCGCATTAAAGCTTTGGAGACATTACCTCTATGGTGAGGAGTTCGAGCTCTTTTGCGACCACAAGAGCCTTAAGTATATTTTCAAGAAGCGTGACTTGAATATGAGGCAGCGCCGATGGATGGAAACATTGAAGGACTTTAAGTTCGATGTTTCTTACCATCCGGGCAAGGCGAACCTTGTGGCAGATGCGTTGAGTCGTAAGAAGGCTATTGAATTTGCAGCTCCGCTGATGATAGTAGAGTGGGATATGTTGGAGTTCGTGCAAGATTTTGAGCAGAAGCTTACGGTGGTTGAGCTGTATGAGGTTATCGCACACATTCGTGTACAGCCCCTTATCGACGAGAGGATCATTGCAGCTCAGGCAGATGATGAGCTTTTGGTGAAGATGAGGAAGCGGGTTGGTACAGATGAGAACTCCGACTGGAGTATTAGTTCTGATGGGGGCCTACGTTTTCGTGGCCGGTTATGTGTTCCTGACATCCCTGACTTAAGACGGGAGGTTCTCGAGTTAGCCCATAGTTCTAAGCTTGCGATGCATCCAGGTAGCACAAAGATGTATCAGGATATGAGGAGATGTTATTGGTGGGACAATATGAAGGTCCAAATTGCTGAATTTGTTTCTCGTTGTCTCACGTGCTAGCAGGTCAAGGCAGAGCATCGCCGACCTCCTGGATTGCTGCGGCCCATGCCCATAGCTGAATGGAAGTGGGACTTCACCTCTATGGATTTTATTTCCGGGTAGCCGAGAACGAGGAAGGGATATGATTCTATTTGGCTGATCGTCGACCGATTAACGAAGTCGGCGCATTTCTTACCGATCAGAGTCACTAACTCTGCAGACGAGTTGGCTGGGTTGTATATCAAGGAGATAGTACGTCTGCATGGAGTTCCCCTGGAGATTGTGTCTGATAGAGACACGTATTTTACATCTATTTTCTGGACTCGTATTCAGGAAGCGATGGGTGTGAAACTGAAGTTCAGCACCGCTTTTCATCTGCAAACAGATGGGCAGACGGAGCGCGTGAATCAGGTCCTGAAAGATATGTTGCGAGCTTGTGTTCTGGATTTCAAGGATGGTTGGGATGATTGTCTTCAGTATGCAGAGTTCACGTATAATAATAGTTTCTAGGCGAGTATCGGCATGGCTCCCTATGAGGCGTTGTATGGTCGCCCGTGCAGAGCACCACATTACTGGGTAGAAATTGGCGAGCGTAGTTTGCTTGGCCCGGAGTTGGTGCAAGTGACTTTAGAGAAGGTTGACATCATTCAACGTCGACTTCTGACAGCCCAGAGTAGGTAGAAGAGTTATGCTGATACGAGGCGTCGACCGCTTGAGTTTGAGGTTGGAGACTATTTTTTCCTGAAGGTCTCTCCTATGAAGGGAGTTCCGCGGTTCGGTAAGAAGAGAAAGCTGACACCGAGATTTATTGGTCCATTTCAAGTTCTGGATCGAGTGGGAGAGGTAGCATACCGCCTTGCTTTGCCCACACCTCTTGCGGGCGTGCAAAACGTATTTCATGTTTCTATGCTGAAGAAGTACGTTCCTGATCCTTCGCATATTATCAGTTGGGAGCAAATGCAGTTGAGTGAGGATGCCACTTATGTACTGCGACCGACATGTATTCTCGACAGGAAGGAGTAGGTATTGCGTAGCAAGGTTATCCCTCTTGTGAAGGTGCTATGGACACATCATGGTGTAGAAGAGGCTACTTGGGAATCTGAAGATGAGGTCAGGAAGAGCTACCCTCAGATCCTCGAGGAATATATGAAGGTATAAATTTCGAGGATGAAATTTTCTTTAAGGGGGGTATATTGTAATGACCCTGAAAAATTTTGTGCTTATCTTTCCTTAGTAGTTGTTTTTGGGGTAATTAGCGCTATACTCGATTGCTTGTAAAATTTGCATCAATCACTTTAAATTTGATCTGCATGACTCAAAACTTGTAGAATAGTTAGCGCTATGTTACTCTGAAATCTGGGATCCATCGCTAAATCCAGTTGTTCTGGGGAATTTTTGGAAGATCTGGATCGGACCTGGACCGCACGTCGAAAGTCCGATAGCGATGATCTTAGGCTGTTGCGGTCACCATGTTGGGCTTGACCATCACCTCGAAAATCAAGTCCATGTGATGTTCTGGGTCGATTTGATTGAGTTTGGAGAGAAAAGTGTGGGAACGGTTGGAAATTTATTAAGCTTTTATGAAATTTGAGTCGTGTTGCTTACGCGACGATTTTAAGCTATCTGACCGTTGGATTCTGACCCAATTTCACCCTCTGATCAGGGAAGGTGGCCTAGGCATATCCTTGTTCTTGTGGACCTGATCGAGATTCTATGACCGTTGAATTGAGTGTGGTCTGCCACGGCTGATCTAAAGAGCCGGTCGGTACAAAAACTCAGCTTGACCTAGATCCATGGTCAGTGAGCTTAAGTCCGACCTTTCGTGGTATTTGGCCCACCAGAAGTGCTTCGTTGGATCGTAAGAGGCAGGTTTTGGTTATACCCTAAGTATACCTTGGTCCTAGGGTTATTTTCATCAATATGAGGCCTATTTATAGTCCTTAAACCCTAGCTCTCTTTTCCATACGAATTTTCTCTAACCCTAGCTTAGAAAGAGAGTGGAAAAGAGAGAGAAAGTGTGAGAGAAGTTGGTGAATCATCTTAGATTCTTTCCTGTTCTTCTACATCCTTGAACCTTTACTTTGAATCATTATTCTGATGATTTTGAGTTCATCTTTGGGTAAGTTAACCTAACCCTACTCTGTGTTAGAGCTTAGATTAGTCTTGGTGTTATTGTATCTCATTTCTATTCTTGCCTTAGGTTATTATATCGCCGTTGACGAAGACAAGTCTTCTGAAATCAATTCGGTGTTCTTTTCTGGCTTAAGGTGCGGACTTTAAGTCTATAGGTTATAGTTTTCAAGGCTTTCAATGCTAGTTAATGATTTATTCTTGTTATGGATGAAATTTCACATGCCAAATGTTGTGTTTACTTTGCGTTCCTGATATGCATATGATTTATTGAGATTTGTGTATTCTATGTGTATGTATAAAGTACCGTATACGTATAAAATATGCACTTGTGTTTGCCATGATTATTTGTCATGTATGTATGCTAGATATATGTGCGACAACTCCTTGGTAAAAGGAATTGTCCAAATGTGTGTATTTCAACATACGTCATGTATGTTGTATCATGTATTCTAAGTGTTTGTAGAAATGTCTGAATGATCTAAAGTGTGATATTTTAACCTAGTATGGGCGTTGAGAAGCGATTCTCAACTCTCCCACTAGTGTGTGTGATTTCCTTCTTGCAAGTTACATTCCTTGTCGTTTAAATTCAAGCATTACTTATGCTTACATTTATGTTAAGTTGATATCCTTCAAATGCTTGAGTACCACATGATTTAAGTTGTTGTTCCATTACTGTTCTACATTTAATATGAATATCTGTTGTAGTGTAATGTGTGTGAGACTATGCATTAGTCCAGGAAATCGGTAATCGACGTTAAGATCGTGGCTGAGGTTGCTTTCGCCATGTAGGACGTATTAGATGAACCCGAGTCGTATTAGAGTTGTCGGCAGTGGTTTGGCCATGCGGAGTGTTTGTGCAATCTATGTCGTTCAACCCAAAGTGCGCTCATGCTAGTCGAGTTCATCAAGTAACCCGATTGTCCTAACCCGATTGTCTGTTGTATGTTCACCATATATGGATGCTACTGTTTGAATCTAGGGTACCGAACTTACCAGTGAAATCCTATTAACCATGGTACCTTGATCTGCTAAGACTCATGAGCCGGACATGGTGGTATGGGACACCGTGGTCGAGCTGTCGGCCTACGCTTGGGTGACGAGCCTCCCCGTAGTGACCAGTGAGCAACTAAACTCATGAGCCGATTATGGTGGTATAGGACATTATATTCGTGCTGTCGGCCTACATTGATTGGTGACGAGCCCTTTGTAGTGACCTCGAGCATGCTTGGATACCGCATTGAGGTGACGAGCCTTAGTATAGTAGCGAAGGTATGATAGGCGTGCATTGATTGGTGACGAGCCCTCTGCTATGACCTGAAACCATATGATCGTATGAGATATCTAGGACTGACGACCTTAGAATGGATCACTGTTTGGATGGTGATATGAGGATGGTATCTTAGCTTCCCAATCCTGCTGTATGAAAAGGATTAATAACAACTTGGTAATCATATCCATGCACCGCATTTGCATGTGCTTTGTAGATGTGGCGCACTTTGAGGTGGTGTCATGCGTAACGTAAGATGAAGACGCTGAGGGTGTACGCGTGAGGGCACGCATCATTTTGCATACATCCTTGCATTAACAAGAGTACTTAGGACTTATTTAATTGTTCTACTTTATCATTACTGCTTGATTGAACTGATAACATGTTAACCAGTGCCTTATTGTTCCACTAAGTTGATCACTCACTCCCACGTTCTGGGGCGGTGTTAAACACCCACCAGACTTTGTCTTAGGTTCTGATGTTACAGATGTTGATGCGACTTCTGAGGCAGAGCGGGAGATAGATGATGATGAGGCTGTTTTCTCTTATATGCAGTTTTCAGACGGGTTCTAGCGAGCCTTGTTCTGATGCGCGAGATTCTGGGATTATTTTTGGGATTTAAATGATGTAACTTGATACTTTTAATTTTGATAGTAACACTTTCATCACGACCTGGTTTGTTTATGTACTTCAAAGATTTACACTTGTACACATATATTTCTATAAGTCTTCCGCTTGCTTTCTTCACTTATCCCTGAATTATATCTGTGCTTTGGCTTAATCTATCCCATGTTTTATGCACTAATACAGTCAACATACATCCATCATTAAATATGTTGCATAAGTGATGTTTTGGAACTCGGGAGCTGAGTTATGCTCGACCCCCGAATTTTAGGGCGTTACATCATTCTACATTCATCCTTGTACTAACAAGAGTAATTAGGACACGTTTGATTGTTCTGCTTTATCATTACTGCTTGATTGAACTGATAACATGTTAACCTTTGCTGTATTGTTCCACTGAGTTGATCACTCACTCCCTCGTTCTGGGGCGGTGCTTAAACACCACCAGACTCTATCTTAGTTGCAGATGTTGATGCGACCTCTGAGGCAGAGCAGGAGTTTGAGGATGATGAGGCTGCATTTTCTTTTATGCAGTTTTCAGGCGGATTTTAGTGAGCCATGTCCTGATGCACGGGAATTCTGGATTTTCTTTGGAATAGATAATATCTTTTAATGCTTGTATTATTTTGATAGCAACACTTGTAATATGACCTGGTATGTATATAGACTTCAGGGATTTACACTTGTACACTTATGTTTCTTTAAGTCTTTCGCTTGCATTTTTCACTTATCCCTGAATTATGTTTGCAGTTTGGCTTAATCTATTCCATGTTTTATGTACTCATACAGACAATATACATCCATCATTAAATATGTTGCATAAGTGATGTTTTGAAACTCAGGAGCTGAGTTATGCTCGATCCCCGAATTTCAGGGCGTTACAGAGTCAAATACTGAGTACGTAACTCTTGCTCAGTAAATCCACATATCAGTATTGTACATCTCTGGGATCATTACTGGTGTCTAGTACACTCCACATTGGATTGAAGCCCCATCGCGAGCAATCAGGTGAGTGGAAGAGACCTCACTATCCGCCTAGCCAGTACTCTGCCAATATCTACCCGGATCATCGATAACGGACCTATTTCCCGAGCTGGTCAAACTCAACCTAGCTATGCCCCCTACACCCTAGTGGGTAAGCTCACACCCCCTTCTAACTGACCACGTCAGTGGGAGACACCGCCTACTGGTATTTGGCACTCGGGTGCTCATATCATCCATCCGGTCTCGATGTTGGAGCATCCCCTAGCCATTGGGGTTTGAGAAATTTCACCCATGAATATCCAAAGTGCCCATATGCCGAATCCCAAACATTTTCAGTGTCTCATCTAACCATCCATGATAGTCTGTGGATGCTACAACCCTGATGTTGCTAGGGCGCCAAATAATCATGTCACAAAATGCGAGATGCATGAGTCATACCATCTAGTCATGCATCAAACCTGTGCATACCGCGCGATCATGTGGGGCAACTCCATCTCACAAGGAGTCCCATAAACATCTTAGCCCAATGGCATATGCTATAATTAATCATCCCTCATAACATGCATACCAATGATGCGTATGAGCATGCATCATGATGTTATACTAAGCATGTTCTCAGTATGTCACTCAAGTCACGTAAAATACGAGATGCATGAGTCATACCATCCAGTTATGCATCAAACTGGTGCGTATCGCATGATCATGTGGGGGTAACTCCGTCTCACAAGGAGTCCCATAAACATCTCAGCCTAATGGCATATGCTATGATCAATCATCCCTCATAACAGGCATACCAATGATGCGTATGAGCATGTATCATGCAATCATGTGCATATAGTACATAACATATAGGGATTCACATGTATCATCAATATCATGACCATTGTCCAATACCATCATTATACATGCCCTAGGCATTAGTTGTCTATCATCCACAAGGTTATTCTTACCTCCACCAACATCATTTGTTTATCATTATCCATGCATCCAGTAAAATATGGTTTTCTTATCCACATTATCATTACGACAATCAATGCATGCATTATTATCACTTAGATATCAAGCATGGTAATCAACTAGCATGTTTTTTCATCATGTATATATATATATATATAATATCATCGTCATTACTATGAGGATCATTTTCACTTCATAATGAACATAAACAATGTCATAAGTACTATAAATAATTACTCATCCATCATCAATGCATATGTTATAATTCACCATCCATTAAATCATATCTATCATTTCAACCAACAACTCACAAACATCATTATCATGTTACCATACATGTATTATCATCTCACCCATCACTAGGTGCGTCCTACTTAGTGTGACTTCCACACTGAACTTGAACTACATACAAGGAAAGGGGTCGTATAAGTCAAGTGTGAGTTCCGCTTGGTGAAGCAATAGGCCAACCCAAAGGCATAAATGTCCAAACGCAATGCTTTCTATGGTGTGGATCTAATTTCACAACTAAGTGGGCCCCACACATTCCACCAACTATAAATAATGCACAATCTCAAACATAAAGGATAATATGCTAACATCTTTTATGTCATATATCATATTTGGCCCACTAGCCACATACACAACAAACCAAGAAAAAGCCTAATTATCTAGCTTATGCATTGTAAAATAGGTCTCTCTAAGTGTGGTCCACTTGACTAGAGGTAGTATGAAAGACACGCTGCCCAGTAGGTAACGGGCCTGCCCAATAGGCTCAAGGAAGGTTACCATTATGGGTTTCTCATTCCTCAATGATTTCTCTTAGCGTTGGGCCTGCTTGGGCCTTAGGTTTGCATCATTTAGATGGGCCCAAGGCCACCTATATCTTAAGAGAACATTTGGATAGCAAGATTTGTCCACTAAATATTTTACAATTTATACAACACCCATTTACAAAAGATGTCAAGTAGACCTCATTACGTGAAATGTAAGTCCCATACAAGATAGCCCATACTAGATGGCCCACTTAAAATTTTTAAGCCCAACAATATCTGAAAGTTATTTTTCAAAGTTTAGATGCTGCATTAAATGCTTTGGGAAGGTGGTGAACTATACTAATGTGGCCTCACATAAATTTCATATCAAACAGATTTTTGGTGCAATGTTGGTTCTGGACATTTTTAATTCATATTTATGATCATGTGGGACCCACATCTGGTGAAAGGAAGGATTCATCAGGTATCTCTTTGTATGGGATTTAAAAGGTATAAGGCAATCCTCATTGGTTTGGTGTATATAATTTATGGTGATGTCCCCAATATGGGTACTTAGAGGAAATGTGCAAGAAACACAGTGTAGAATTAGTTTTGGCCCAACCTTGAGTACGTCCCATTATCACAGGGGACCACCTTTCAGTGTCCCATTAGGTGCCCTTAATTGTACTATATATGTAATTAAAAAACTATAAGCTGGGACCAACTGGTTGTGCACATGTAATATTTGGTATAGGGCCAAACATAGGTACTTTAATTTTCTTCACATAATTTTCTGTACAACCATGCCTGACCACATTTTGGGATCCACTCCCTGATTATGTGGGGTCTGATTTAGCCTGAGTAAAATATTATTTATCTATTCATTGGTATAGGTTAAAGGTTCTAAGTGGTGGCCTACTCATATCTTCAGTGTGTGGTCCACTACAGAGGCCCAAAAGTTGGTACAAAACAAAAATAATCAGACAATTTTCAGCAATGGGGTCTATCACAACTTAGGGCCCAATTTCCAAACACTTAGGGATCATTCCTTACAAAAAGGTGGGACATCCCAGCTCACTTATATAAGGATTAAACATCCCCCAAAGTGGGACCCTTAACTACAGAGTGTGGGGCCTACAAGCAAGACAGTTAAGTACTTAGAAAATTTTAGCAAACAGAAAGTACAAAGGAAATGAAATAGATCCAATGGCAAGTGGGACCCCACACAAGGCTTTGGAATGTTTCAACAGTAGAATTTTTTTCCCTCCATGCCGCCCATTAGAGACTCAGATCTGCCTCATATTTCGGCCCATAGCCTAAAATGATCCAGAGAAATCAGTGGATGGCTTGTATTGAATATATACAGATATGGGTCCCACCTGTGAGACCCATAATTGGCCAAAAATGGGTTACTGCCCACACCATGCTTGGCAATAATTATTATCTATTTATTTATTTTTATTTTAGATACACTATTAAGGTGTCCCCTGAGTCGATGATCTACTCTATCCACAATCTTGGCAAGCTCGAGTGGGGTCCAATAGACTCTAATTTCGGCTAATCAAGATTATTAAGGACTCCACACCTGGCCTCATAAGTTTTTAACAGATGGGTATTGTTTCCCTTAGTATGGCATACTCGAGACTCATCTCTACCTCATATTTTAGCCCATTGCCTAAAATGATCTTAGAAAGATGGTGGACGGCATGGATTAAACATATACCTCGAGGATTGTCCCAATAGTTGGGGCAGCCCAAGGAGGCTTCTGCCCCTCACGTTGCTGGGCAACAACAAGTGAATAACTGCCTCATATTTATTTATTTTCTCTTCTCTCTCTTTTTCTATTTTTTGATGAGTGGGGTCCATAAGTGGATGATCCACTCCATTTATCTTTTTGCCCAACTCTCCCTCAACTAAAGGAGTCCAGGATTGGGCAGGTTTCATCACACGCACACAACAGTGAGCCTTAGAAAGTTTCAACAGTGGGATTTTATTTCCTTCAGTGTGGTCCACTCGGGACTCAGATCTGTCTCATTTTTCAGCCCATGTCCTAAAATGATCTAAATAAATTGGTGGACTGCATAGATTTCAAGAATAAATCAAGATGGGTCCCACAAGTGGAAACCCACGCTAACACTCCCATGCAAAGCGTCTTTGACACAGAGCCTTATTACCTCCCTTGAATCGAAAGGTGTGGCCCACTGAAGTTTCTAATTAGCCTCATATTTTAGATCAACAGCCAAACTAAGAGGGAGAATTAGATGGATGATAAGGATTATATATATATATACCAACTATTGGAGGCCACATGGTGACCTTGGGAAGGGGGACACTGCTAGCAGCATCTCCAGACGTTTTGCGTCCAATGACACTTGTAACTGCCCCTATTGTTCTCTTATGATTTTAATGGTGATGCGGCCCACCAAAGTAGATATACTCCATCCATCATATTGGCCCGCTCATAGTGGGTTAAGGAGTTTTTTTATCAAGTTGATTCTTAGTGTTTTTCCTTCATCTGGATCCATGTGATCTAAACAATATGCTAGTTGGAAAATAAACATCACAATGGGCTACACAAGGCAGCCCATGCTATGAGAGCGTGCGGGTAGTGCCCTTCAACAGCACGGCCCACTTGTGGGCCTCACAACATCATCAAAGGAGAAAAATGAAAGGAAATTAAATGGCAAAAAGAAGCAAGGAAGGAGATCCAGCCATTGGGGTGGGCCCCCGCCACTATGGGGTCCACCATACACCCCATGCGTGATCAAGATGGGTCCCACCCTTGTGGGCACAAAAAAAAAGGATAATATAAAGAAAGGGAGGGTTTTGATCCTCTCATACACTCACTTTGAAGGATGGACGTTTGGATTATCTCGGATTGGCTCGGATAGTCCACTAAGCTCCTCTCCACCCCTAATCTTCTCTACTCGCTCTTTTCTCTTTTTATTACTCTCTTGATCCTTCCTAATCCTCTTCAAGCTCTCACTTTTCTCTTAATCTCTCCCTAATCTTTCTTTCTTTTCTCTCTCTCTCTCTCTCTCTTAATCTCTCCCTAATTCTCTCCAATTTTTTCTTTCCCTCTCTTAATATCTCTTTATTCTTACTTGAAAATGGTAGAAATGAGATGGAGTTAAGGAGTTTTATGGTAAGACTTTTTGGGTAGAAACTGAATTATGAAAAGAGAGAGGGATAAAATTGGGAGAAAAAGAAGGAAAGAATAATGACTAACATGGGTAAGGTTATGAATTGTAAGAGAAAGGCATGGGCTTCTTTGACTAATGGGGAGAGAGTGACTTCAGTGATAGATGAGGTGATTGATGGATTAATTGATTTGATAACATTGGGATTTGTGTAAGTGGGGCCTATGTCCATTGCGCGGCCCACCTCGGATTGTGCTAAAATTGTAACTTCCAATATAAGGATCATAATCGGGCATGCCACGTGGTGTTTGAATTGTAGTGCTTGCACTCTCACTATGGTACAAGTCTTAGGGTATTGCGGAACTGAAATAGGGTCATAATCAAAACTCGTCGATATAGTATGCCTGAAATGTGTCGGCACTGAAAACGAAGCGGACGGTTGGCCTCGTAAAGTTACAGGTCTTACATCTTCTTCATTTGGTGTAGGCGTCTCCTTCTTTAATAGCTTAAGGATTATTTCACACTGGATAGGGGGCCATAGGGTATCATCGTGGCATAGAGAGGTATCTTCGGGCAGCACGGCTAATATCTCCTCCTTATAGGGAGTCCCAGGTTTGACGAAGCTGATAAGCTTGCATCGGAACTCCTGTTTCCTCCATTTTTCCTTGGGGTTAGGCTTGTATCCTAGTCCCCACTTCCTTTTGATATAGGTAGTCGATATTGCCCTTACTATGGAGTGATTCTTCATACGGTATCTGAAGGTTTGTCGTTCAACCAATGAGAAGACATATTCAACACTCATTGGTGACAAATTGATCATTGTATTCATAATTTCAATTTCAAATTTTTGGTAAGGGATGTCTTTATATAAGTGTTGGATGTCATTGACTATAATGTTTGGCTCTAGGGTACCATGGTCATTTGGAATGATAGCTTTAGTTCAGCCAAGATAGAGATTACCTTGTTGTTGAGGATATACTTCACCCGCTGATAGAGAGTGGAACGGACAACTCTGACTTTGTGAAGCCATGGCCTTCCCAGCAGCATGTTGAAGGATGCAGATATATCTAAGACTAAAAAAATGATGAATGAGATATCTGGTCTGATCTACACCTCGATGTCCACTTCTCCTTCCACTATTCAGTGAGAATTGTCAAAGGCTCTGATGCTTTGTCGCTTGGTTGGAAGGATGATGGCTCAATCTCGAGGTAGATTGCAGTTTGGAGTGGGCATACATTTAGGCTCGAGCGGTTATCGATGAAGACTAGTGGAACTCGTAAGTTCTTATATCACAAAGAGATATTGAGAGACCTTCCATGATCTCATATGTCAGGAGGATGCTCTAATAACTCTGGGTACGAGGAGTTGCCTGATCATTAGTGTGATCATCTCCTATGGAGTGTCTGAGGTAATGTGAGCATTGTTCAGTGTCTTGATGAACAACTCTTAGTGCGTCCATGATGTACATAATAGTTCCCATACAAATACCTGTGATGTGATCATCTAGAACTGCATTTCTACATCTGATGTTGTCTTGATTTCAATAGAGTGCTTTTGTTGTCACCCCATCCATTAAGGCTTGGGCTCTTCACTTTGTCGCAATATGGATAGTTCCAAGGGACTGCCTTATAGCATGGAGACTCCTTCTCAAATATCACTGGTTGAGCTGGGAGTTGTATCAGTGCCTTGGGAATGACCACTGTTTCTTCTTCATATGGAGCCCTTACTTTTAGGACCACTTTATTACATGTGATGGATGGAATATGATGAGGCTTGTCCTCATAGATTGTATGAGGGTTAGGTTGTGGCCTGATCGCATTTGTGGTTGGAGGCTATCATGGGATGGAGAGAGGTCTTCTCTCCATTATCGGTGCTTGACAGGGGATCCTCTTGTCAAGTGTAGTTGATGTATCATGCAAAAAGGTTCCCTTAGTGGCCAGTCAATGATTGCATGTGCTACTCCCTGTAGAATGATTGGCTCATATATTGAGAGTGCTCCTTCCAATACGATTGGCTCAAAGTTGGAGGGTGTGCCTTCCAATACAACTTGCTCGTATGGCTGATAATGAGTGTTTCTTCCTTGGAGGACCACTGTCTTAGATACTGGGAGAGGGGTTTAGGGTGCCCATTGCAAGACCAATGGAGAGTTTGAGCGGTGTCTAGATATGACATGGATAGACCGTAGAGGAATGAGGAAGCAATTAATTCATTCCCTCTCAAGGATGTTAAGTATTGGACCTTGTGATGAGATAGGATCTCAAGGATGTTGTGACATATGATTCTGAAGGATAATTATGGGAGCCATTGGTGCAGTCCTAGGGGTTGAGATATAGATCTTTTGACTGTTAATAAGATTTGGATTGCATGTGTAACATCCTAAAATTTCACAGCCAGAATTTGTACTCGTGCCTGAGAAAAAATGGGTGTTAATAATGTATAGACTGGATGCTTTAAAAAAAATTGCACCCTTTTTTTATTCATTCAGATCACATCTAGATACATTCATGAAGGTAATATTCACGAGAAGAAAATTGACTGTGTTAATTATTTCATCAAAGTAAAAGAATTTAGTAAATAATCAAATGCCCTCTCAATGGGAGCTTATTAGATATATCGAGTTCGAGACGGAAGTATAAAACTAATTTATAAAACTATCTTCTTATTCTTTCTGTATAATCTTCCATAGGGAGATAGTCCTCTAGGTCTTAAATATGTACGTCACCTGCATCATCTGTACGGTTGGAGAGGGTCAATGCCCTACTCATAGTGGTAGTTGTTCCTTTACAATTTACAATACATTTGATATGAATCACAAGGATGAAAGGGGCATCGATACTCATACTCCACATATATAAGGGCATCAATATGCATAAGGTTCAATATGATATGCATGCCTAGTAAATTATATGTGATCCATCACACTCAATAGTCATATTCACATTGTGGAAGGCAATTTATTATATTTGGCTCGCCTCGCATTCTCACACTACATAGATTCGTCGACGTGCCCCACGTTATCGTGGCTTTACGTGAACATCTTAAGGTGACACAACAACGTGGTTGGGAGATTTACGTAACATGATGTGTTTATGGACCGACTATTTGTGACATCCAATCTTAAGAAGTGATGTAACACGTATGGCATTTTACTTACATCGATTGTGCACCACGCTAACCGACCCATGGAAATATGTGCCTACCAAGAGGGTCGCTAGTCGTAATGCATTACGTCCATGATTTTATGATAACTAGTATAGATGGGACGTCCGACATGATACTGAAAGTGCCCTGGTTTGTCAATTAGTGTGAATGTTGACTCAGCTAAACCAAAAAGCCCCATAGGAAGAATAATTAAGCATCTGCCTCAACATGATGTGTGCTCGAACTCGCCATAGGTAAATCTTAGCCTCACATCCCATGTCCCAAAACACCAGGTATATAAAACCCTTAAAATTGAATAGAACACCTTAGGGTTTTTGGTTAGAAATTTTTTTTCAAATTTACAAAAATTCTTAAGTTTTCTACTTTTATCGATTTATCGACAAGTGGTTCGATGAAATCGAACCCTGTAGTCGATGTCCTCGAAGCTCACTTGATCTTATCAAAATGAGGACCAAAGATGTCCATCAACCACAAAGATATCTGGACTGAATTATCGATGGATCGATGGACTCATCGATATCATCGATATTTGCATCTCGAGTTCATCGAGCCGACTCGATAACATCGACATCTAGTCTATTATGTCCAAAAAACTGCTAAGGAAAAATCATATAATCCTCGATATATCGATGCGCTCCTCGATATCCTCAAAATTCAAATCTCGATAATATCGGAAGCCCTTCGATGATATCAGTTTGAGACACTAATCTATCCAGTAAGTTTTCAGGTTATTTTTCTTTGATTGAGAGTCACTCGATAAAATCAATATTCAAATATCGATCATATCAAGGCATGGTCAATGTCATCGAATGTGGATAAAAAACTATTCAGCAAGCTTATAGGAAAATTCCTTGGAATTATCGTTAAATCGACACTGGCCTCGATATCATCGATTTTTAAATTCCGATGATATCGAGTGATGCTCGATCATATCATATACCTGAAATATTTCAAAGGTAAGTGCTCTCACATTTTCAAATGTTAAGGAATCGAACCTCGTGTCGATGAAATCGGAGTTCGAAATCTGATGACATCAACCCCCGATGGATTTACTCAACCAGTTGGCAAAAGGCTTTCAAAAGCGTTTGACAGTTGAGTTCGTGTCATCGAGCGGCTAGTCGATGCTATTGTAACTATACACTCGATGATATCGAACTCTGTAAAAAATGTGACCATTTTATATCCATTGGAACCTTTTGCCTATTTAATGAGAGCTTGCCCTTAGTTGTTGGTAAAGAAAACAGAGAGTGCTTTTGTGTGTTTAACCCTAGATCATATACCCTAAGCCTTTTCTCTCATGGAAGTTCATCCTCCAATCCACCCTCATCATTGACATTCAATAGAGTGGATTGGGGAATGAACTTCTACATTCAAGGATCCTTCAGCTACTACCTTAATGGAAAATCATTAAGTTGGGATGCCTTGAATGTATAGATGATTGGAATTGCTCTATCTCCCTTATAGGAAAACATTTAATAGAGTAGGATTCCATAATAACCTTGACCTAATCCATCGCCATGTATTGGTACATCTTCTGAGTTGCGATACAAGGGAGCTAAAGATTCTTCATCATCAAAGGAGTAGATCTTTATCAACGCATTGAATGGGGCTCATTTACTTATCTATAAGTCATTATAGTCCAGAGGACCCTTGTAATCATTCCTTCTGTAGGATTGGGTCTAAGGTGTTTCTCACCCCTTGCAAGTCCTCATAGGAGGCCTCCGGCGGCAGTGTACGTGGGGGTGCTTTATGTTGACTCGTGCTCTGTGGAGAGCATAAACTCTTAGGTCGTTATGTAGGTCCTTAACCTGTGTGGTCTAAAATTTGGGTGCTTTGTGTTGACCCTTGCTCTATGGAGAGCATAAACTGGTTTGAGGTGAACTTGATTTGAAACCTCGGGTTTGAGGTGAGCCTGATTTGAAACCTCTGGTTTAAGGTGAACCTGATTTGAAACCTTCGGTTTAAGGTGAACCTAATTTGAAACCTCCGGTTTGAGGAAAACCTATTGTGAAACCTCCGCTGAGGTTCCTTGTGAGGATCCTTGGCCTGTGTGGCCTAAAACTTGGGTATTGTGTATTGACCCTTGCTCCTGTGTGGGGCATAAACTATGTCGTGTAGACACATTGTGTAAGCCTAAGTGTAGGTTGTACTGGTTAGAGGTGAAACTGATTTAAAACCTCCGGCTTGAGGTGAACTTGTTGTGAAACCTCCGTTAGTGAGATCTGGTACACTCAAGGGTTGAGTGCATCTGCCGAAAGTGGAGTAGACAAGTAATCGAACCACTATAAAAATGATTGTGTTTGAAATTTCTATTGTCTTCCATTACTTGTGTGATTTCCTTATATACTTTCATATTAGATTATCTGAGATCACATCTCACTCACAGTCACATTCATCATGAATTATGAAGCATGCATATTTACTTAGGATAAGATTGATAGGATTTTAAATAACCATGAAATATTAAAATGTCATATTCACCCCCCTCTAGGACATATTGGCATATTCATACTTCAACTAACGCGGTCATTACCGCAATTTCAGATACTTGCGTATAGGAGAATAAACTGATGTACATGTTGAGGGTCAAATATTACATATTATCCCCCATTTATATCTTGGTTTTATGAACATGATAATGCTTAATGTTCTATTTTACTCATGTTTGTGTTGCAAGGTGAATTTAAGAGCTTGGATTGAAAAGGGTGTTAAAAGCATGGATTTGATGCTCAAGAATCACCAAGGCAAGGGATGGATCTTAGAAGACCAAGATTGAAGAATTTACATGCCAAAGATCCAAGAAAACCAAGTGAGGAATGAAGAGAATCAAATATTTGAAGTGAAGAAAAGGAATTCTGAAATCATCCTTAAAAAGCATATTTTGAAACTCTGGGTCATTTCGTGAAATTGCAGACAGTGAAGTCCGTTTTTGAAAACTATGCAAATTGAAGTCTAGTTTAGCAAACTACATAAATTTGAGGCAACTTCTAGAGTTTTCCAACTAGTTGTGAAAGTTAGAGTTCCACAACTATAAATAAGACTCCCTAGGATGTTTAAGGAGTGGAGCAAAAGGGTGGAGAAGCCATCGCCAAGTGTTTTTCTTTTTCTTCCTTAGTTGTTTTCATGATTTCTTCTAGGGTTTTGGATCTAATCATGTCTATGGTTGGCTAAACGTCTTAGCTAGGGCTAAGATGTGAAACTTATTGCATGATGAGATGTTTCTATTGCTTTGATTCATGTTTATGTTGAACTCCATGGATTATAATTTAATATTTAAGGAATACTTTCAGTTTTTAATGGTTTATTGTGACTCAAATTACAGTAGATCTGCAATAGCTTTGAGTATCTTCTTTTCCTGATTTGAGATTGTGAAATTAATGAGTCCTGTTGTTCACCATCGTCCCTTAGGCATGGTAGGGTGATGGAATCCTTCCTATTCTTCACAATTCTCCTGCTTTGAGATTATGGGATTGATAAATCTTATTGTTTGCCATTGTCTCCTGGGCATGGTTTGATGATGGAATCCTTGCCAATTATCATAGTTCTCCTTCATTGAGAATTAGGTCAATGGAAGTTCAAATTTGGTTTTATTGATATATTTTCCAATTGGATAGGATAAGACTCTAATTCTAATTGTGTTACTTGAATCAAGCAAGAGGGCTCCCTGATCACTACAAGTGGATCCTTGGCACCCTAGTTCCCACCTTTAAATTCTTAGTTTTAATTACTTTATTCACAATTACTCTCTTAAATACTTTAGAATTAGTTTCACATCTTCTTCTAGTTCTACTTATAGTTAATTTCAAAAACGTACAAGTTTCAGTCTCTGTGGATTCGACCTCGATCTTACCAAGATTATTACTACATTGCAACCCTATAATTGGGGTTGTGAACAGTGCATATCTATAGTGATGAGTCATGAGGAAATTCAAATAGTGTAATATCTTAAAGAAAATAGGTAAAGAGTATGATCAATTAAATTGCATAATCTAAAGTAAGGATCCTCACCTTAGCTTATTGATCCTTAGAGATATTTCTTATGGTAAGACCTACTCTAATTACCTTTTTTAAGTCAAACTTTTAATCAGGTTTAATATATTTATTTAGGTTATGCTAAGATGAGCTACGCGTTAGTGGTCTTTAATTCACTATGCTCGGGTCCATCCCACCACTGAGTCGACTCAGTCGGGTGTGATGGCTACTATTGCATGGAGCTTTTAGGAAGGAAAAAGGAAAGAAAGGAAAGAAGAGCAAGAAAGGAAAAAAAGATTGATCGAACCGAGCTATTGGGTGGATTCAGTACTTCCCAACCGAAGGCTTACACTTATCTTCCTCGTTCTCTTCTTGAACTATACATGATCTTTCTTCTCTCTTTGCACTTTCTTTACTCTCTGTATTTCTTACCTTTCTTTTTGGTGGGAGGGACAAGGTTTTTTATACTTGGTACAATCCCAAGATTTCCTACGCAGTTTGGATCTGGAAGCTTCTTGCGAAACTCTGGATGCGTAACGTGTAACAAAGACTGATCGTGTGATAGGAATCTCGGCTTCTACTCATCTTCCTCTATTTCATCTTGCCTGGCCACTGATCGCCTGATGATCATTAACAAATCCTTGTTGAATTTCTTGATCGGACAGTGATGTTTGGATGGTTGGTTGGTGCCGGTTTCAATGGTAGATTGATCCTAATGCACAAATGCCCTATTTGGACACCTCTAGTTCGATCAGATTGGTTGTCTGAATCCTCCTGGACACCCGATCTGCGATGAAGGTGGGCCTTGTGAGTACACTGTGTAGAGAGCACATTTCCATAAGGAGGTCGAAAGCGGAAGTTCTGTCGTGAAAAACGACATGAGTTGTGGCCAAAATTTCCTCCTGAATTTGGAGAGTGTCTAGCTGACCTTCTTGGCTAGATGCATACGGAAGGTGGAGGTTTGATTCAGATGCAATGTAGAGGCCAGACTTGGATCCGATTTGTGTGGCATTTTTGTTGGAGCGACTCACTTCCTCCCTCAATGTGGCCTATCATGGTCATAATTTGATTAGGTGGTCGTTGGATGGTCTTGATCTTACGATTGTCTGTGATGGTGGCCCACTCCATATCCGGTCGCGGATCTCCTTATTTCAAAACACACAGGTGGGAAAGAAAGTGGAAGAATCCTCTTTCTTTACAAATAGTCGGGTCAAAACACATTTTGATTGACTTAGATTATCTGTGTATTGCAGTTATACACATATAGTGCACACGCACCTTATGACAAGAATTTCAGTGGTGATCCCGATGGATCCGCTCCGTCAATTCATTTTTCCATTTAATTTAAGGGGTTGAGCTCAAATTTGAAGCATATCCAAAGATTAGGTGGATCATACTCCATGAAACAGTGGGTGTTGTGATTTCCACCGTTGAAACCTTTCTAGGCCCTACAATGATGTTTGTTTGTCATCCAATCTGCAAATAAGATCATACAGGCATAAATGAAGGAAAAATATCCTACTACAACTACCCATGACCTTTCTTCACTTGATGGACACCAAAATCGACGGTTAAGGGGACGATCTATAAATTGGGTCACTTTTACAATGATATAAGGGCTAAAATTCAACGTGCATGGTTAATTTATGATACGTAGGCAAGGTATAAAATTTCACTTCAAACGGATCGTGGGATCCATGTGATCAAGAATTCAGGGGTCTTAGTTAACGACATTTCCGTAATTATTACTAATATATGAGTTTTGTGAAACCTAATGATTCTACATGGTTGTCTGAAATTTTCTAAATGATTCTTACCAATGAACTTGCATCTATTTCATTACAGATGGAGGGTTATTCACCAATTCATTCCAGGGAAGGTACTTACATCAAATCGCATGATGGATGGTCTTGTCTTAAAATCAATGGTCAAATGGCTGGATCTATTAGATGGAGGTCATTTTCAATGGTTAGATTCACATCAGGGTATAGATGCAAGGTTAAGATAATTAGATTGGTGTTGTACACATGTAAGTATTATGTTAAATTTTATGGTAACACTAGAGAACTTTCAATACTCAGTATTAAAATGTCCGGGGTGTTACAATCTAACCCCCTTAAACATAATTTCACCCATGAAATTTAGTACTTCTATCATCCAAGCCATTTTTTATGCCTCTTAAGGATTCCCTACTTCCTATGTTCGAGGTGATATGAATAGATGGTTGTAGTGGGTTTAGGCCCGATACACAGATCCTTCACCTACACAGTACGGAGGATTTACTAGTATTATTTCATAACCCTGTTAAATCTCGATCCTTTACTTGAACAGGGCACTAGGATCTTTTGAGATTTTCTAGGACTTAAAATTTGAGTCAAACCATGCACTTTCGCGTAAATGTGGTTCCATCAGTTCATAATCTCGATTGTTCTAAACTCATGTGGAACATCACGAAATCTTATATTCTCGTAAGGGATAATTCTACATGGCCTATTAAGCTTTCACCACGTACTTTGATTATCTGATACACTACTCTAAATTACTTTTATCATCCTCACTGATTCATTATGCTTAAATTTTCAATGTATTACTCGTGAGATAGGTATGTATATGTCTATGTGTGTATAATTAGTTGTATGAATCGGGATGCTACATCCTAACCCTCCTTAAACAAAATCTTGACCCCAATATTTGGTAATTGGACTAACCCACTTATGCCTTTCCTGATTATGGTTCCATTACTGGGATTTGAACCCAGGTCACCTGGGTGAAAGCCAGGAATCCTAATTGGACTAGATGACAATGGAGATGAAATTTTAGAGGAAGGTTGAAGGATACCTAAGTGACCTATTGGAAAATTTTCAGAACTTCTGGACGTGTCTTCTATCCACAATTAGTGGAGTTTTTTACAACATGTTAGAATTTCATTGAAATAGTTATAAATTCTAGAACCATTAAGGAAGTCTCTATTCCTATAACGAAAACTTGTTTTTCCTGATGCTGATCCTATCTCAAGATGACTTTTAATTCAGGACAAGTTTTATTCAGAGTTTTAAAATTTTATTATGGGGGTACCTAGGTTCATGGTTCCTAGATTTCATTTCTCCCTTAACATTTCCAATGGGGAACCCAAATATGGGTTTCTAATTTCTCAACTCCCTAGTTCTTTTGGGAATTCATTGAGTATATGTATCTAATTCATTATATATCATAATCACGTAAGGTATAAGATGGTCCACTCCCTCAGGTCCAGTTAATCTCATTCTCATGCTCTGATACCAACTGTAACATCCCAAAATTTTATGGTCAGAGTTTGTCTCGTGCCCGAGAAAACCAGATGTTAATAATGTATAAGTTGGATGCTTTTAAAAAAATTGAACCCTTTTTTTTCATTTAGATCACATCCAGATAAATTCATGAAGGTAACATTCACGAGAATAAAATCGACTGTATTGATTATTTCATCAAAGTAAGAGAATTTAGTAATCAAATGCCCTCTCAATAGGAGCTTATTACATTTATCGAGTTCGTGGTGGAAGTATAAAACTAATTTATAAAACTAACTTCTTATTCTTTTAGTATAATCTTCCGTAGGGATATAGTTCTCTAGGTCTTAAATTTGTACGTCACCTGCATCATCAGTATGGTTGGAAAGGGTCAACGCCCTACTCATAGTGATGGTCATTCCTCTACAATTTACAATATATCTTATATGAATCATAAGGATGAAAGGGGCATCGATACTCCTCATACTCCACATATATAAGGGCATCAATATGCACATGGTTCTATATGATATGCATGGCTGGCAAAATATGTGTGATCCATCACACTCAATAGTCATATTCACATTGTAGAAGACAGTTTATTATATCTGGCTCGCCTCACATTCTCACACTATGGAGATTCATCGACGTGTCCCATGTTATCGTGGCTTTACGCGAACATCTCAAGGCGACACAACAACGCGGTTGGGGGAATTGCATAACATGATATATTCATGGAGCAACTATTTACGACATCTAATTCTAAGAAGTGATGTAACACTCATGCCATTTTACATACATCAATTGTGCACCACACCAACCAACCCACGAAATTACGTGCCGACCAAGAGGGCCGCTACCCGTAACACATTACCTCCATGATTTTATGATGACTGGTAGAGATGGGATGTCTGACACGATACTTGCGTATAAGAGAATAAATTGATGTGCATATCTATGGTGATGAGTCATGAGGAAATTCAAATAGTGTAATATCTTAAAGAAAACAGGTAAAGAGCATGATCAATTAAATTGCATAATCTAAAGGAAGGATCCTCACCTTAGCTTATTGATCCTTAGAGATATTTCTTATGGTAGGACCTACTCTAATTACCTATTTTAAGTTGAACTTTTAATCAGGTTTAATACATTTATTTAGGTTATGCTAAGATGAGCTACGCATTAGTGGTCTTTAATTAATTCACTATGCTAGGGTCCATCCCACCTCTGAGTCGACACAATCGGGTGTGATGGCTCCTATTGCATGGAAATTTTAGGAAGGAAAAGGGAAAGAAAGGAAAGAAGAGCAAGAAAGGAAAGAGATTGATCGAACCGAGTTGTTTGTGGACTCGGTACTTCCCAGCCGAAGGCTTACACTTATCTTCCTCAATCTCTTCTTGAACTATACGTGATCTTTCTTCTCTCTCCGTACTTCCTTTACTCTCTATATTTCTTACCTTTCTTTCTGGTGGGAGGGACAAGGCTTTTTATAGCTAGTCCGGTCCCAAGATTTCCTATGTAATTTGGATTTGGAAGCTTCTTACGATACTCCAAATGCATAACGTGTAATAGGGACTAGTCGTGTGATGGGAATCTCGACTTCTACTCATCTTCCTCTTTTCTATCTTGCCTGGCCACTGATCACCCGATGATCATTAATAGATCCTTATTGAATTCTTGATCGGACGGTGCTATTTGGATGGCTGGTTGGTGCCGGTTTCAATGGTAGATTGATCCTGATGCACTAACGCCCCATTTGGACACCTCCAGTTGGATCGGATTGGTTGTCTGAATCCTCCTGGCCACCCGATCTACGATGAAGGTGGGCCTTGTGAATACACTATGCAGAGAGCACGTTTCCACAAGGAGGTGGAAAGCGGATGTTCTGCCGTGAAAAATGGCATGAGTTGTGGCCGAAATTTCCTCATGAATTCATAGAGCATCTAGCCGACCTTCTTGGCTAGATGCATATGGAAGGTGGAGGTTTGATTCGGATGCAACGTGGAGGCCACACTTGGATCTGATCAGTGCGGCATTTTTGCTAGAGTGACTCACTTCCTCCTTCAATGTGGCCAATCACGGTCAAAAGTTGATTAGGTGGTCGTTGGACAGTCCTAATCTTAGGACTGTCCGTGATGGTGGCTCACTCCAGATCTGGTCGCGGATCTCCATTTTCAAAGTACGCAGGCGAGAAAGAAAGAGGAAGAGTCCTCTTTCTTTACAAATAGTCGGGTCGAAACACATTTTGACCGACTTAGATTGTTCATGTATTGCAATTATACACATACAGGTGCACACGCACCTTACGACAGGAATTTCGGTGGTGGTCCCGATGGATCTGTTCTGTCCATTAATTTTTCCATTTAATTTAAGGGGTTGAGCTCAAATTCGAAGCATATCCAAAGATCAGGTGGATCATACTCCATGAAACAGTGGGTGTTGTGATTTCCACCATTGAAACCTTTCTAGTGTAACACCCTACACTTTTCAATACTCGAGTATTGAAAGTTCTCGAGCATTACCATAAGATTCAACCTATTATGTACACAGGTACAGTGCCAATTTATCTAACCTAACCTTACATCGAATCCTAAACACAAATTAGACCGTTGAGAATGATCTCCATTCATAGACCAAGACATCTGACTGTTGATTTTAAGACAAGGCCGACCATCAAGTGATTCAACGTACGTACCTCCTCTTAAATGAATTGCCAATTAACCCCTTACTCATAATGATTCAGATATAAGTTCAATTGTAAGAAACGTTTACAAAAGTGCATACAAACTCGTAGAACCATTAGATTTCATAAGACTCTTATATCAATAATAATTATGAAAATGCCCTTAACCTCCCCCCTGAATACTAGATCACAGGGTTCCCCTGTTCCACTTGAAGTGAAACTTCACATTAGACCTAATTACTTCGAATGAACCATACATACAAAACCTCGGCCATTAGATCAGCAAGATTGACAATCTAATAGACGTTCATCGGGATAGCCCATTTAGGGCCAGCACCGATGCCTGCTTCAAACACAGACCTTAATATCAGCCAAACATGGCCAACGGACGAAAGGGATCTACTCCGAACTATTCATGGACCCCACCTATAAATTGTGCACATACACAGGCTACGTACATCCACACTACACCATAATTGAAAGTTGGTTAAAGAGTCCTTGACCTGATAAAATCTGAAGAAATCTGGAACCAACCGCGGATGATCGTCCGCTAGAAGATTCATGGACCATCATCATTATCCTTATGAATGATCCGGATAGTTCATTACAACCAACCGAAAAAACTGACTGGACCTTAGGATTCTCTACACGTTGGACTGACTCCCACATGCGAACACAGTCCGTCGTGGATCACCAGGCTTTAATGGACTGCAAACTGTCGATCCAAGTGGGCCACCATTTCAACAAATCTGAGGAATCTAAACCATTCATCGAACCTAGCTCTCGATCCTGACTAAGAGTAAGTGATCTGTGAGGACCCATGTAAATACTTGCATACGCAATCTAATCTCATGGAAACTTACAGATCGTAAGGAAACGACTGCACCATGATCAGGCAATCAACCCCTCATGTAATTAAGACCGTTCAAGGTCATCCTTAGGGGATTTCAACCACAGCCATGAAAACCACCTAGGAAAAGACCCCATCACATTGGGCCTAATCACACGGGCAGCATAGACATCACATTGGGCCTTACACAAGGGCCTCACATACATCACATTGGGCCTCATCACATGGGCCTCATATACATCACAATGGGCCTCACACAAGTGCCTCATATACATCACATTAGGCCTCACACAAGGGCCTCATATACATCATAATGGGCCTTATGAAACAGCCCATGATCTAAGCACAGTGGGAGGATAGTGTCTGTAACACATACATCATAGTGGGCCTTATGGGGTAGCCCATGGTTCAACAAAATAGATGGGTAACATAAATAACATATACATCAAGGTGGGCCTCACAGGTCAACCCTATGGTCTAAAATATAGATGGACAGTATGTTTACAACACACACATCATGGTGGGCCGTATGCATCACAAAATGGGCATGCTGCTGGGCCCCCCACAAACATCACAATGGGGCCTAGACGATTTTAACGATGGGAGTTTAATCACTATTGTGTAGTAGCGTTCAGATTGCTGCTGGACAGTATGAATGAAATACATACTTCACATGGGATCCCACTGTCCTGCATACCTAGATGGTGTGGATGTAATACATAAATGATGGTGGTCCCACATTCAAGCAATAGACGGCGTGGACATAAAATGCATACGTCAGGTGGGTCTGACCGTCCTTTGCTGGATGGGGTGGACACCACACAAATCAAGGTGGGTCCCACGTCCTTACTGGACAGTGTGGATGCCACACATACATCACAGTGGGCCCCACCGTCCGGCCTATCTGGATGGTGTGAATAAGACACATATAGCTGGGTGGGTACCATGGATGGGCGGTGTGGTTGCAGACCATGTACAACAAGTTGGGGTCCACGTGAGTGTGGTCCACCAGTTTGAATCAAACTGATATTTATGTTTCCCTTCATCCAGGCCTGTCTAAACGAACAGGCAGCAAGGTGGGCCCAACTCGTAGATAGCATGGATATAAAATACACACATCATGGTAGGGTCCACCAGGGCGGCCACAAGGCCCTGAGATCAAGCCAATATTTGTGTTTTTCCTTCATCCGGCCTGGCTCGAAAACAGGTAGTAAGGTGGGTTCCATTAATTGGACGTCCAACCCATCTGTAACTTGCTGGACATCTAGAAAAATCTGGACTGTTTGGACTTGCTGAACACATCAGGTGGGCCACACTCATCACCATCACCCTAGAAGAGAGAGAGAGAGAGAGAGAGAGAGAGAGAGAGAGAGAGAGAGAAACGTGTGATGGAGGGGCTCTGCCACTATGAGCCCCTCAATACATGCATCATACATATATCATACATTCATCGAGATGGGTCCCATGATTGGGTGGGCCCTTAAATCAGTAAATCAAAGTGGGGATGCCATCATCTCCACAAATTAAGGGTCTAGATGATCCCTTTACATGATGAATATTAAAGAAGCATCATGATGAGGTTTATGTAGAATGGCCCCTTCGTGGTATATGCATGTAAGCTTGGTGGGCCATTGGCCACACCTAGGGACCAAGATGGGATCTCCACCATTGATTGGTGGGTCCCACTTGTCCCATGCACAAAAATAAACAAATCTATCCTAAAGAAACACCCACCTCTCCTTCTTCTTCCTCCCTAGTGCTCCAAGGCTCCTATGATGCTCTTTTAATGGTGGAGATGATCATCTAAGGGTTGGATTGGTGGGGAATATGCTATGAAGAGGGCTGGATTTTTCTCTCCAAGGTGGGACATCCAAACTTCTTTGGGGTTGCTAGAGAAGGAAATGAGGGAGAAAGGGAGGGAGAGAGAGAGAGATGTAGGGAGGTAATCATAAGAGTGTAAAAAGGTGGCTTGCTTGCCATCATGAGGTGTAAGAGATGTAAGAGGCATGGGGCTAGCAATCGTAGCTTGTAATAAGCATGGGTGGCTAGAGCTAGGGTAATGTCACCATCATGATTGGTTGCTAAGGAATCTACTTAGACACCTCAGGTCTCACAACAAGCGATCGACAACCGAGATAATGCGTTGGTCAGATCTCACAATCTAAGCGTCACATTGGTGCATGAGAGGCAGTGTTGGAACTGTAATGAGGGTGCAGACGCATTGGCATAGGTCTCAGGTTGAGCCGACTCGAGTTCACAGGATGCAACTCGGGGTCGCTCGCAAATACTATTTACAAGTCGAAGGTCGCCGAAATTCGATGGGGTGGATCTTGGGATCCGAAGGAATGGAATGGTACTAGGACACAAGCCTGACAGCTCTCCCCTCCTAATAAAAATTTCGTCCTCGAAATTTACTATCACGCAGAACAAAACAAGAAGGAAGAGAAAACATGGTATCGCATAAACATATATATCAAAGATAGAATACAAGGCACAATCAATCTAAAAAACGATGGGGATAGTGCTCTCTAATCTCAGTCTCGCGCTCTCAAGATGCCTCCTCGACACTATGGTGACCCCACTACACTTTCACTAAAGGAATGACCTTGGTCCGGAGGACCTACTCCTTCCGATCAAGGATGCGAACAAGCTGCTCAATTTAGGAAGTATCCTCACGGACCTCAAGTGGTTGCCAATCAATCATGGGAATGGTGTTTAACCCACACTTCCGCAGTATAGAAACATGAAAAATGTTGTAGATGCCAGACAACTCAAGTGGTAAGGTGAGCCTATAGGCCATGGGGCTAATGCGCCAATTATCTCAAAAGGTCTAATAAATCTCATGGCGAGCTTGCCCCTTGCTCTAAATCGAACCACACCCTTCATGGGTGAGACCTTGAGATACACTCGGTCCGCAACTACAACTCTAAGGGATGACACCGACGATCAGCAAAACTCTTCTGTTGGCTCTGAGTTGTGCATATCCTCTGCCTGATGATATCGATAACCTCTGATGTCTGCTGCACGAGCTCAGGACTTAGGAGACGGTGCTCTCCAACCTCGGCCCAACAACTAGGAGATCGACAATGTCTGTCATACAAGGACTCAAAAGGAGTCATGCCAATAGTTGCCTGATAGCTGTTATTGTATGTGAACTTAGCCAGGCACAAATGCTCATCCCAGCAACCCAAGAAGTAGATCACGCAAGCTCTGAGCATATCCTCCAGGATCTGGTTGATCCTCTCGGTCTACCTATCTATCCGTGGATGATATGCGGTGCAGAACTGTAAGGCAAACCACATCGCCTTCTGAAAGCTCCTCCAAAGCTGAGATGTGAACCTCGGGTCTTGGTCAGAAATGATTGAGACTATAAACACCGTGCAGTCTCACAATCTTATCAATAAACAATCTGGCAAGCCGGTCTAAAGGCTAGGTCATACGAATCACAAGAAAATGTGCTAACTTCATCAAATGATCCATGACAACCCAGATGTCATTATGACTGCACTGAGTCCTTGACAAGCTTATAATAAAATCTGTAGATACATGCTCCCACTTCCACGTTGGGACGCTTAATGGCTGCAATGGACCTAGGGTTCTATGATGATCGGCCTTGACATGCTGGCAAGTGTCACATCAGCCATAAAATTGGCGATCTGGAGCTTCATCCCCACCCAAAAATATTGTCACCTTATATCACGGTACATCTTCATTGATCCAGGATGGATAGAAAATCTCGATTGACGTGCATCTATTATAAGGTCTTTGCGTAACTCAGGAATATACGGGATACATAATTGGTCTCTAAAACAAAGTCCACCATCAGAACCAATCTATCAGTCCGATTAACTCTCAGATGATGCCTCTGCTCAATAACTCTGCAACGACTCATCTATCTGTTGAGCCTCGATCACCCTTTCAACAAGTTAGGGTTGAATTGACATGTTCGATAACTGAATGATAGAAGATTGCAAGTTAAACTCAAAGTCATAAGCTGCTATATCCTTAAGCATCTTCCACTCCTGAATCATCATATGTGCCACCAGGCCTCGTGACTGACGGCTAAGGGCATCTGCCACCACGTTTGCCTTGTCCAGGTAGTACCGAAGATCAAAATCATAGTCTTTTAGGAGATCCATCCAATGTCTCTACCGCATGTTCAACTCAGACTGTGAGAAGAGATACTTCAAGCTATTGTGGTCGGAGAAGAGCTCGAACCTGACCCCATAGAGATAATGCCTCCACACCTTTAGTGCGAAGATGACTAATGCCAACTCTAAATCATGCATAGGATAGTTCAGCTCATGGATCTTAAGCTGGCAAGACGCATAAGCCACTAGCTTCCCGTGCTGCATCAGGATAGCACCCAAGCCAACACGTGAGGCATCGACAAACACCACAAATCCATCACTCTCAAAGGGAAGAGTGAGGACAAGAGCGGACATGAGGCGGTCCTTCAGCTCTATAAATGCTCACTCACAGACGTTACTCCATACAAACTCTATGCCCTTCCGGGTCAACCTGGTCAGTGGTGCTATGATACAGGAGAATCCCTCAATAAAGCGAGATAATATCCCACCAAACCAAGGAAACTGCGGATCTCAGACGCATTCGTGTGCTGACCCCACTGATGCATTGTATCTATCTTCGAGGGGTCCACTGCGACACCCTCCCTCATCACCACGTGACCGAGGAACTTCACCTCCTCTTGCCAAAACTCACACTTCTCCAGCTTCCCATAGAGCTGGTGGGTACAGAGGGTCTGCAACGCACTCTCTAGATGTTGCTCATGGTCCTCGCTGGTCCTCTAATAGATCAAAATGTCATTAATGAAGACCATAACAAACTGATCGAGATAAGGACGGAAGACCTCATTTATTAACTGCATGAACACGATGGGTGCATTGGTCAGTCCAAAGGATATGACTTGAAACTCAAAGTGACCATAGCATGTCGTGAAAGCTGTCTTCGGGATGTCCTCCTCACAGACTTAAATATAATGATAACCGGACCGCAGGTCAATCTTCGAAAAGAACTGTGCACCCTGTAATTGATCAAATAAATCATCTATCCTCGGGAGCGAATACTTGTTCTTGATCGTGACCTAGTTGAGCTTGTAGTAATCCATGTAGAGCCTCAACAAGTCATCCTTCTTCCTGATGAATAATACCGGTCCTCCCTAGAGTGAACTACTCTGACGAATGAAGCCTAGCTCACGTAATTCGTTCAATTATTACCGTAGCTCCCACAATTCCATCGGTGTCATACAATACGGAGCCTTCGAGATAGGTGAGGTACCAAGCACAAGATCAATCTGAAACTCAATATGCTGGTGTGGCGGCAACCCCAAAATCTCCTATAATACTTCAGGAAAATCACAGACAATCAGCAACTGATCAATGCTCATTGCTACGGGCTCCTCTACAATACACGACATCAAACAAGATAACAGCTCTCCTCTGGGCTCGGCTACAAACTGGAACTGTGGCAAGTCATGTATAAAGAATGTGACAGTCCTCACATAACACTCCAGAACAGCATGGTACTCGGCGAACCAATCCATACCCAGGATGATGTCAAACTCTGACATCAGCAACACAAATAGGTCGGCGGGCAAGAAGATCTCTCCCACCAACATGGGGCAAGACAAACAAAATTGGCCTAACATAGTGATCTTCCCCAAGGGCGTCGACACTAACAACCCCTCACAGGCAAACTCCAACGGTAACCCGGTCGAACGACAGAAGTCCTCAGACATAAAAGAATGAAATGCACTAGAATCGAACAGAACTCAAGCAATGCAAGAGAAAACTGGAAGAATATCCTCGACAACTCCTCTTGACGACTGCGGGTCCTGCTGAGCAGCGTAAAATCTAACCTGAGTTGGTTGGGATGATGTATGTCCCCTCTAAGGTCTCTGTTGCTGCCACTGTAGCTGTGGCGGCTGAAACTACTACCTTTGCTGCTGTGGTCTCGGAGGTTGGTGCTACTACTATTGTGAGGGCCTCAGTGGTGGGAGCTACTGTCGTTGCTGTTGTAGTGGAGGCTGTTGTGGCACTCTTGGTTGCTGCTGTTGATAAGGGTGGGGACACTCCCACCTATGGTGTCCTATCCCACCACATCCATAATAGACACCGGGGAGCTGCCTCAGAGGTAGTGATGGAGGTGTTGCTGGTGCTCGGGCGACTGTGAGAGCTGCGCGCCTCTACTATGATCGGTGCTGCTGCTGTTGCTGGGAGCCACCGGAGGGGGCCCTCCTTTTCTGGTCTGCCCTCTGACCACGATCCCTCTGTGAACCTTCCCACTCAACCTCATAAACCTGGGCTCTTTGAACAACCTCCTCAAAGGTCTGAAGCATATTGCCAACAACACGACCCCTGAGACCATAATGTAAGCCGTTCTCTAAACGGCGGGCCTTTCTCCCCTCATCATCAGCCAAATATAGTGTGAACCTTGACAGTGAAATAAAGTGGGCCTCGTACTGAGCTATGGACATATCTCCCTGCACCAGAGTCTCGAACTCCAGTGCACGTTGCTATCGAATATGGTCTGAGAAGAACTTTCGGTCAATCTGGTCCACGAAGTCCTCCCATGTCCACATAAAATCAAGCCCGGCAGCATGGGTGATGGAGGCCCACTAATGTTCGGCCTCACCCTTAAGTAGATACACTACCAACGGGACTCGCTGCCTTGTCATACATCGCATGGTCTCAAACATCTTCTCCACATGAGAGCGCCATCTCTCTGCTATAGTCGGATCAGGCTCCCCCTGGAATTGCGAGGGATCGAGCCAAAGAAAATATCGCAACAGGGCACTCCTGTTCTACTTGCTTTGGGATCTTAATGAGGTGCCTGCCTTGCCCATGGAGGGTGGCTATCACAGCCTAGAGCATCTGCTATAACTAGGCGGCACTCATGGGTACGGTCTGATCCACACTGATCTCAGGTAGAGGAGCGGGACACTCAGGCGCGGGAGCAGAAATCTCTGGTGGGCGAACAGGGTTGTTATGATATGGAATTGAATTGGAAGGTTACGCACTCGGGACCTACTCATCCTAAGTTCATAGCAAATATGTGATGTTGTTCTTAGTTATTCCCAAGTTATGATCTGATACCAACTCCTATCATGCCCCACACTCAGAAACCGGGCTCACAAAATTCCCAATCACTGAATCCGACGCCAACAACCTCTGTAGCACCCCATTTTTGGCTCCCAGCACTCATATACCAGATTCTGATCCTAGGATCCTACAAGGAGGATTTATATCATCAACTTTTTTTTCTTTTATAAGAAGTATAACACAAGCATAACCCACAACAACAACAACAACAAGAAACATCACCACATATCCACTATAATAAAAAAACTTTGAGTATAATGTGTAAAGGGAAATACAGTGTCAATATTGAAGGCTCCAGAAACTCAGCGGCACGCTCTTGACTTAGTGCTGCTACGGTGTCCTAGCGTCACCTACACGCAATGATCGTGTATAAGCTTATAGAAAGCAATGCGATGCGAGGCCTACATGGCCAATGACATATGCGAGATGCAGCTCAAGCATACCAATCCTCATCTGAATCCACATATCAATACAACTCATCTTAGGAATATCACTGGCGTCTACTACACTCTACGCCAGCTTGTCATTGCATCTAAGTGCACAACTGAGTAAGTGGAACAGACCTCACTATCCACCTGCCAATATCAGCCCGGCTCATCGATAACGGACTCATTCCTCAAGCTGGTCAAACTCATCCTAACATTTGCCCCCTCCCTCCGGTGGGTAAGACTACACCCCCTTCCAACCGACCATGACATTGTGAGAGATGCGGCCTACTGGTATACGGCCCTCATGCACACATGTATCTACTTGATCTCGATGTTGGAGCATCCTCTTGGTACCATAAGGGTTCTGGGACTTTCACCCAGGGACATCCATCGCACCCCAGTGCTAGAAACAAGCATTTCTAGTATCGAATTCTTCCATCCACATTATGCTTGTGGAGGTTATAGCCTTGATGTCGCTAGGGCAGGCAGTGATCATGTCACACAACTGCGAGATGCATGAGTCATACTCTTCAGTCATGCATCAATCTGTCACACTCCACGCACTAATGTGGGGCAACTCGGTCTATCAAGGAGTCCCATAAACAATCAACCTAATGACTTATGCTATGATCAATCACTCCTCAAGCATACAAATGATGCGTATGGGCATGTATCATGATGCTAGGCTAGCACATACTTAGTGTGTCCTACCAGCTTAAGCAAACTAGCACATTAATCATCCCAAATACATGATGGGGCCCACAGAAGGATTGTGTATATAGACCAAAATATCATGATCAGTCCTCAACGATGGATATACCAAATCTGACATCATAAATCCTAGCATCTGCGGTGTTGATGTACACTCCTCATATCAAGGATAGGCCTAGATGGCTTATTCATATCAAGAATGGGCCTAAGAACGAGGAGTGGGCTTCCTCATTCACTCTATCATGTCATGAAGTGGGCTCCTCCATGGAGGCCCGGTAAGAACACAAGTTGGGCTTCAAGGCTAGACATGGTGGAAGTACCAACAATAATGGGGACCCAACGGTTTGGGGTTAGCCCAATAAGGTGAGATGGGTCATGCTAATATCAATGGGAGCCTAATGATTTGGGATAGCCCAATAAGAGTAGATGAGAATGGGCCTAACAATGGACCTTAGGGAGATTACAATGTGGACATTTAACCACCATTGCTCTCAAGGTGTGGCCCACTTAGAACCTGTCCTATAATAGGGGGTCCATGGTCCTTATCTAACTAGGAGATAGATGGGCATCATAAATATTATCACACTCATCATGGTGGACTCACATATCACAATTGGGCCTTCTATATATAATGCAATGGGCCATACATCACAATGGGCCTCACACAAGGGCCTCATAGGCATCGCAATGGGCCTCATCACATGGGTCTCATGTACATCACATTGGGACTCATCACATGGGCTTCATATACATCACATTGGGCCTTACACAAGGGTCTCACATACATCACATTGGGCCTCATCACATGGGCCTCATATACATCACATTGGGCCTCACACAAGGGCCTCATACACATCACAATGAGCATCAAGAAACAACCCATCATCTAGGCACAATGGGAGGATAGTGTGTGTAACACATACATCATAATGGGCCTTATGGGGCAGCCCATGGTTCAGCAAAATATATGGGTAACATGAATAACATATACATCAAGGTGGGCCTCTTAGGTCAGCCCTATGGTCTAGAAAATAGATGGACAGTGTGCTTACAACACACATCGAGGTGGGCCTTATGCATCACAAAATGGGCCTGCTGCTGGGCACCCCACAAATAATACAGTGGGCCCCAGAAGATTTTAATGGTGGGAGTTTAATCACTGTTGTCCAACAGCATTTAGATTGCTGCTGGACAGTATGGATGAAACACATACTTCACATGGGCTCCCACCATCCTACCTACCTGGATGGTGTGGATGTAATACATCAATGATGGTGGTCCGATGTCCAAGCAATAGACGGCGTGGACATCAAACGCATACATCAGGTGGGTCCCACTGTCCTTTGCTAGACAGTGTGGACACCACACAAATTAAGCTGGGTCCCACGTCCTTGTTGGACAGTGTGGATGCCACACATACATCACAGCGGGACCCATCGTCTAGTCTATCTGGACAGTGTGGATAAGACACATATATCTGGGTGGGTCTCATGGATGGATGGTGTGGTTGTAGACCACGTACAGCAAGGTGGGGTACACGTGAGTGTTGCCCACCAGTTTAAATCAAACTGATATTTATGTTTCCCTTCATCCAGGCCTGTCCAAATGGACAGGCAACAAGCTTGCCTACTGGACAGGCAGCAAGGTGGGCCCAACTCATGGATGGTGTGGATATAAAATACGCACATCCTGGTAGGGTCCACCAAGGTGGCCACACGGCCATGGGATCAAGCAAATATTTGTATTTTTCCTTCATCCGAGCTGGCTCGAAAATGGGCAGCAAGGTGGGCTCCATTAACTGGACGTCCAACCCATCTGTAACTTGATGGACGTCTAGAAAAATTTGGATGGTCTGGATTTACTGAACACATTAGGTGGGCCACAGATATCATCATCACCATAGAAAGAGAGAGAGAGAGAGAGAGAGAGAGAAACGTGTTATGGAGGGGCTCCACCACTATGATCCACTTCAATACATGCATCATACATACATCATACATTCATCAAGATGGGTCCCATGATTGGGTGGGCCCTCAAATCAGTAAATCAAGGTGGGGATGCCATCCCCAACACAAATTAAGGGTCTAAATGTTCCCTTTACATGATGGATATTAAAGAAGCATCATGATGGGGTCCATGGAGAATGGCCCCTTCATGGTATATGCATGTAAGCTTGGTGGGCCATTGGCCACACCTAGGGACCAAGATGGGATCTCCACCATTGATTGGTGGGTCCCACTTGTCCCATGAAAAAAATAAATAAATTTATCCTAAAGAAACACCCACCTCTCCTTCTTCTTCCTCCTTAGTGCTCCAAGGCTCCTATGATGCTCTTTTAATGGTGGAGATGATGATCTAAGGGTTGGATTGGTGGGGAATATGCTATGAAGAGGGCTGGATTTTTCTCTCTAAGGTGGGACATCCAAGCTTATTCGGGGTTGCTAAAGAAGGAAATGAGGGAGAAAGGGAGGGAGGGAGAGTTGTAGGGAGGAATCATAAGAGTGTAAGAAGGCATGGCTTGCTTGCCATCATGAGGTGTAAGAGATGTAAGAGGCATGGGTAGCAATCATAGCTTGTAAGAAGCATGGGTGGCTAGAGCTAGGGTGATGTCATCCTAGCCTAGGTAGGCTAGGGTGATGTCACCATCATGATTGGTTGCTAAGGAATCTGAGCGATCAACGACTGGGATAATGCGTGGGTCGGATCTGTCAATCTAAGCGTCGCATTGGTGCACGAGACGCGGTGTTGGAACTGTGGCGATGGTGCGGTTGCAACATCATAGGTCTCGAGTTGAGCCGACTCAGGTTCACAGGACATGACTTAGGGTCTCTTGCAAACACTATCTACAGGTCATAGGTGGCTGGAATTCGACGAGGTGGATCGCAGGATCCTAAGGAACGGAATGGTACTGGGACATAGGCCTAACAAGATTAAGCTCCACCTTCGAGTGCACTTCAAGTAGAAGATCAACTGAGCACTATTGAAGATTCAAGTAGATGATTTGAGCTTTACACTTCAATGTCCAATTTTCTCAGGTATAATTGACCTTAGAAAGACCTTAGACTTAGGTTCTTTCAAATGATAAACTTATATAGGTTTTTATACTTTGGTTAGGCTTTAGTTCGACTAGTCTAAGCCTTGGTTCCACTAGTCTAAGATGTGGTATGACCAGTCTAAGATTATCTTCAACCAGTCTAAGTTTTAAACTCAAAAAACGGATATTTCTGGTGGTTTCTCGACTAGTCGGGTAAACTACAAGGCCAGTCGAAGAGGTACCATTGACTAGTCTCAGGGTACACAATTCAAAGTCCAACAATTATTTTTTTATCACCCTCGACCAGTCAAAGCCTATGCTCAACTAGTCGAAGAGGGCCCTCGACCAATCGAGCAGGCCTTCGACCAGTTGAAAGTTTGTTTTATCCGATTGCGCCTAAATTTTAAATTTTGGTTAGAGCTTAGACGAGTCGAAAGAGACCTTAGAAAAGTCGAAGTAACAACATTTTAGCCTATAAATGCTGGCTTTCTCTCAATTTGAAATTACTCATCCAAGCTAAGAAAAGCCTCCATTTAGAAAGAGAGAAGTCTCCACTATCATCAAGCTATTGCACAGTATTTTATATTTTGTTTATATAACATTTATTTTTAATTCCTTGATGTATTTTTATGAATCATATGTTTTAAAGAGAGTAATCACTCTTCTTTTGAGATCTAAGGGATTTAAACAAGTAGCCTGAGGTTTGAATTAATTTAAAATCAATCTAGAACCTAGAACCTTTGTTTGTGTTACTGGACATTGAACATTATACTTCAAGCGAAGTGGTTCTACTGGCTACATCAAGAACATCTTTAAAGAGACGATAAGTATCATTCTATATTTTTTTTGTTTCTTTGAGATATTTAGAAATTCTCTTGTATTGGTTTTTACTAAGATAGCCAAAAAATATCAGCGTGGGGTTTTGTTTGTGATAGCCCTTCTAAAATCACAACTATACAGGTTTTAAGGTGAACCTATGAAAACCTTATTTATTAGTGAACGCCAATATCACGTGGGTTGTGAATATTGGGAGTAGAGTAGGTGTGGTTGTTTCAGAACAGTTGGTGTACACACAAAACCACTATAAATCCTAGTGTTTGTGGTGAATGATTTAAGTTTTGTATATGTGGTAAATGCTTATAATAAATAGCTCTCTTGTCTCTTGCTTAGTTTGTGATTTTGATCCTTACAAACATTCGTGAAATCAGGTTGTCCTACCTGAAACTTTGTTTTTGGTGTAAGGTTGACCTACGAACTAAGTTTGAATCAATTTCTCAATACTACTGCTATTGAGATCTGTGATTTGTTCTAATTTATTTATTATTTTAGTACCTTAAAATTTTTATTTGGCATAGTCCTATTCATCCCCCCCCCCTCCCAGGACTGTTAGCTCACCTTTTTCAGTATTATATACCTGAGGTGTTTTGGTCATCAGATGTGAGTTTTAATTTCCCTTGAGATCTTGATTCATCCACTATGTTGAGACTGCATCTTATAGTCCTTTCATTATGGGGCTCATTGAACTGATTGACTCAACCTTCACAATAATTGACCAACAAGGGCACTTTCAAATTGCACAATAAATAGAGCATGGAAGTCTTGTTGTGTGGCCACTGCTATTGCGAAGCCACTAGGACCCATTGCATCCGAGTGCGTAACAGGATCCTGTTGTGTGGGTGCACAACAAGCCAGTATCCCATGGGATACCTGGTCATTGCACCACTCTGACTCTGAGAGCTCCTGAGTATTTCTTAAGCTTCTCCAATGAATCAAATCATGAGGGGAGGGGGTATTTATAGACTTCCACAAGTGTGAGCCCAGAAATCTACACAACAACATGTTATTGTGTGGGTGCGCAATGCACTCTTGTTGCACGAGCACGCAACAGGCTGGTTTCCTAGTTTGAGTACTCTGTCTCCTTCCTTTCTGAAACAACATCTCTAATCCCTTTTATCTGTGTTGCACAGATGAGCAATACATACTATTGTGCAGGAGCACAACAGGTATGCGCACAACAGGGTGTGCACCTGTAACCATGATGGATGCACAACATGTTGGTGGTACAATCAGGCTTCCATACAATAGGCTAATCTTTTGTAGTCTTCATGCATTTTTTGTGCTCCAACACCTGCTAAGGCACATGCTGAGTGCACTGAGTTATAGCGATGATGTTGGCTTGGGCAACACCATTGCCATTCCCGTTTCTGTTTCCTATGGGTCTTCCCTTGACCTTGTTCCATTTGGATAGAGCTAGTTGATGAGGCCACGTGGAGATTATTCTTACATGTATTCTCGCTTTTACTTGATCTCCAGCACAAATGAGTTGAGCGAAATTTGCATAGGGATGTGATATTATATATCTAGAGATGCCCCGATTTGTTGAATGGATGATCATGGAGATTTGTTCCTCATCATTACCCTACATATGTGGATAACATCTCATTTCCCTTCTATCTTAAGACTGCCAGTTCTTCCCTTCTAGAAACCATGTTGAGATTGTAGGTGAATCTGTTAACAAACGATTGTAATAGCCATTCCCAAGTCTTGATCCATTTACAATCCAGGGAAGTGTACCATTTCAAAGCATTGTCTTTTAGAGATTTTTAGAATAGGCGGATGAGTGTTCCTTTGTTTCCTACTACTGCATTTAATTCTCCACAAAATGCCTTAAGATATCCTGACATTCGCTACCATCATACATTTTGAATTTTAGGACCTCAAAGTTCTGAGGTACATGCGCATTTGGAAAGGGACATAAGTCCTTGAAATTTCTAAAGGGGAGATCGACACCTTACTATCCCTGAAGCTAATTTTTCATGGTTTAGAGCTGCTTCCGCAACTCATTTATTTCTGTGTGGCTCGTTTGAGGGACTGACGTCTCTCGTGGCAAGGCCAATTCTGCTTCTTCAACATAGTGATCGATTTCTTCAATCCTATGGCTCCCATTAGGGGGAGCTTGTTGAAATGTAAATGAATTCTCATGTGCGGGGAATTGAAATTGAAAAACATTCTCGATTGGGAGAGGTTGAGATACTGGGAAGTGACCCCCTTATTGGGTATTCGCCACGTTTTGCTGATCAAACTGGACTAGACACTGACCCCATTGTGGGCATTCGCCAGTGTTGATTTAAGGCTTCTATTTGAGGAAGCTATTACTTGAAATTGATTTAAATGCCTATTATGAGATGTGCTAGAAATTGATTAGGGATCCTGTTTGTATGATCGGTTTAAAACTGTGCTGGAAATTGATTGAAAGTCCCTGTTGCGAGATTGGTTTAAAATTAAGCTGGAAACTAATGGGACGCCTCGGCTATGAAGCTTTTTTGAAATTGATTGGGGATCTTGTTTGCAGGATCCATTTGAAATTGATTGAAAGTCTTAATTGCAGGATGTGCTAAAAGCTGATTGGAGGCCTTGGCTGTGAGGCTGCTCCGGAATTGATTGAGAATCCCAATTATGGGATTTTTTTGAGATTGACTCCTGGCTACGGGAGGGTATTAAAGAATTCCTCATAGTTGAGGGCTGCGTTGGCAGGTGTCGGTGGTACTGTGTAGAATCCGACACTTGTGCTTGATTTGATCCAGAGGATAGAAAGAGCCTGTGTGCCGATTGTTGTTGTTGTTGAAATGGACCAACTTGGTTAGTCGCTGCGGCAACTTGTTCTTGCATGAATTCCCAGAACATGGCTTGCATTGCTTTCATGCTTTGTGCCAATTGCTAGATGCAAGCCATTGACATGGCTTCTTCTTATTGTGGCTATGCAGGTTGTGCTTCTGCGAGATCAAGAGTGTGGAAGGGTTGAACATCTTCCTCATGGTGATCCATTATAAGTGCACCCAATGTTGTACTCTTGTTTGTCAATCACATGACGAGCTTTGTCTTGTAGTCGGATGAGTTCTTGGCAAATGAAGACCGGTGATGCAACTGAATCAGAAGCATCGAAGCCACATTGAAGATAAAGAACTACTTCTACAATCTTAACCTTGCAAATAGATGATCCCAACCCAAATACGAAAACCTACTTAGGTCATCTATTCAAAGCCAATTTTGAGTTTATATTTTCTATCCTTTGGTCTTGGCTTTAGCAAGTACCAAGTTGGTGAATGATTAAATGGACAAATAAGAAAAATTGTCCACTTTTTGTAGGAAGAAGGTGCCACTGAATGGCTCCATCGGTACCACTAAAGATACCTTCAGTGCTACCGAAGGGGCTCAAGACAGTCCAACAAGATGACAACGTTAATTTAATGTCACCGACTAGATATTTCGGTGACACCGACTACCATTGACGAACAAAGTTCGATGCCACTGAAAGGGACTGTTTTCAATCAGAAACTTGGGAAATTAATTCAGTACTACCGAAAGATATTTCGGTACCACAGAAGAAAGTTTGGTGATACCAAAGTTAGCCTTTGTAGCACTGTAAAATAGTCATTTTCTATCTGTTGTCTATAAAAGTGGCTTGTAGAATCTTGTAAAATTAGTGGAAATAGGCATCATAGAGTCTCTAGTGTATCCCAAGCTTATCCTAGCCCATTTAGACTCTATCCATATGAGTTTCATGTTCTCTTCATTGTGATCTTTCACTCCTATGAGCATTCAAAGCTCCTATTAATGAAGAACGTGAACTCGTGCCTTCTCTAGAGTACAATGGCCAAACTAATAGGAAAACCCTTTGCCTTTTGATACTCTAGAACATCCATGGGTTGAATCGCTTAGCGAATCCACTCATTATCCTAGATAGGAGATTCAATCAGCTCCCATTACCTTGTTCAACTTTACAGGTACATCTTATGCAAGGTTCTTGATCGTGAAACCAAACTAAACAAGAAAATCCAAGCTACGCAATCGGGGGATCACCGAGAAGCTGATTCAAGCGCAAGTGTGCGAAATCAAGCATCCCAAGATGAGCTACAAATGAGAACTCCATCCAACAAGTAAGTGTCAGAGTCAATAGTTTAAAATTTAGTCTCTTTCCTCGTGTAGGATTGAGGCTAAGAGTTTGCTGTCAACAAACTCATTTAGGTTCTTTTGCGGGACCTTGGCCGATAGGCCTAAATGTAGGTGCCTTGTGTAGGACCTTGGTTGGTGGGCTTAAACGGAGGTGCCTAGTGTTGGACCTTGGCCGGTGGGCCTAAATGTGGGTTCTTAGTGTAGGACCTTTGCTATTACAGAGAGCATGAATTGGTATCCTTAGTGTAGGACTATAAAGGTTATTGGTGAACTTATTTAAAATCATTAATAGTGAAATCCGATGCACTTTGGGATTGAGTGTGGATGCCAGGAGTGGAGTAGGCACATAGTCGAACCACTATAAATGCTTGTGTTTGGAATTGTCATTCACACATCTGTTTAATCATGCTTATATATGTAAGTGCTATAGTTTATATCCCTGTTTGTTGTCAAATTTGTGGTGCCAAAATCATTGTTATATATAACTTGCATAAGTGAAGCTCACTCAAGGATCAACATTCATAAACAAGCAAAGCTCACAAAACAAGACTCAAGCTGCAAGAAGAGTACAAGCCAGTTAGTAAAGAACTCAAGACCCTTTCAAGATTGAGCTACATCAAGATTTCAAGATTGAGCTAGATCAAGATTTCAAGATTGATCTACATCAAGACATCAAGGCTCATTCTTCAAGGTCACTTGTTCCTAATGTTTCAATGTCCTTTACTTCATGATTGAGGTTTGACTGACCATAGGTTAACCTTAGAAGTAGGTCATTTCGAATACATAAACCGAATGTTTATTTTACATGTGATTGGTCTGTTCTTCGACTAGTCCTAGGCCTTCTTCGACTAGTCCTAGAGTTGCTTCGACCAGTCTAAGAAATTCCTCGATCAGTCGTGAGTTTGTTACAATTTTCGGATGAAATCTGTTAGGCTTCGACTAGTCCAGGAATCTGTTCGACCAGTCGTAGGAACAGTGTCGACTGCATCTACGACCAGTCGACAATCTTCGACTCGAAATCCAGCGAAGCTTTTCAGGACCTATGACCAGTCGAAGGAGACCTACGACCAGTCGTAGGTGACTTACGACCAGTCGTAGGAGACCTTCAACCAGTCGTAGAACGGTCAAAGCATATCCCGCCGGATTTTTCAAATATCTGTTATTGCTTCGACTAGTCGAAGAGCTCCCTAGACCAGTCGAAGACGCGATCTGCTCACCTATAAATAGTGCACGAATCTCAGAAGAAATCATCGAATTAATTAATCCATTCAAGCCAATCTTCGTCGAACTTCTGAGAGATAATTCTGTGCTCAATCTAAGCTAAGTGTGCTTGTTTAATATTCTCTTTCCTTAGCTTTATTTTAATTGATTTTATTTCTGCTATTCCAATCTGATTTGATAAGAGGAATTATTATTCCCTTTCTTTGGAATCAAAATTAATTAAGGCAAGCCCTATTCGGTTTAATTTAAAATCTATTAGAATTAGAACCATTGTAATTGAGTACTGGACATTGAACTTGGACATTCAATCATCTACTCTGATTTGGTTCTACCGGGCTACTACATCGAAGGAGATAATCAGGTATTTTACATTTAATTGTAAATTCCTTTTTGTTTTGGTTTCTTTCAAGATTTGTCAGAAAAATCTTGTTCTATTGGTTATCTGAGGAGAGCCAGGAGAACTCAGAAGTAGGGTTTTTTTAATTGTGTAAGCTCACAGACAAAGACACAATTGTGAAGGTTTTGGGTGAACCTGGGAAAACCTATTTTGTTAGTAAACGCTAATATCCCCTGTGTGAGGATATTAGGAGTGGAGTAGCATTTTGTGTGGCTGTTGTTTAACAGTTGGTGAACACACAGGCGAACCACTATAATCCCTTGTGTTGTGGTTGAATGGTTTATACTTCTAATCTTTAATTATTCTTTTGTGGGATGTATGTATGGTGGTGAATGTTGTAATCATTTAATTCAAGCTTTGTGAGAATGTTGTAATAGTTTAGAATTTATTTTCTGTTATTCCTCTATCAGCTTGATATTCAATTTCTTTTAAAAGTTGTTCCAGCAAGGTTGCCCTGCCATTTTTATGGTGTATGGCTGTCCTTAGAACAATACATTTATGATTGCAATTTATTTCAATTCCGTTTGTATTTATTTTTGTATTCCTCTTCGGTTTGAGACTTGATACAAAGATCTTTCTAGAAATAAGGTTGTCCTACCATAAACTCTGGTTTTTGGTGTAAGGTTGTCCTTAGAACAACGTTTGTATCAACCTCTCAAGATCTGAATTTTGAGGTTATTTTACTTTCCTGCATTGTGATTTACTTTGGCTATCATTTTCTTTTTAATTCCGCTGTTATAAGTTTTATTTGGCATTGTCCTATTCAACCCCCCCCCCCCCCCCCTCTAGGACATATAGCTTGGCCTTTTCAATATATGCTTGGACATTTTAACCTCTCATACATGATTGAATAAATGCTTTGCATTGATAGGAAGCACATTCCACACACAAGCTCACAACACTAGGCTAGTTGTTGTTTCTGCGTATCTTTAATAACCTTTGTGATTGGAACCTCTAACTGGCTTAGAAGCTATTAGAGTTATATTGCCTTACTTGCTTTAAATTGAATGATTATTTAAGTTAGACAATCAGGACTTTAAAAGGGCAAAAATATTTGAAAAGTCCTATTCACCCCCTTCTAGGACCGTAACTCAGATTCTTTCTTCAGTATCAGTCGAATAAACCACAATTTCAATTGGTATCAGAGCAAGGTTCCTCTGAAAAAAGGTTTAACAACCTAAAAGAAGATCTTGACTGAAGAAAGAATTATTGGTAAAGGAGAGGGATCATTCGTCTGATGACCACCCATCTTTAATGGTATAAACTATACATACTGAAAGGGTAGAATGATATATTTTCTCCAGGCCTTACATGATGATGTTTGGGAGATTGTCAAAAATGGATATACTGCACCAACAGAACAAATTGTTCTCAAGGATAGCACAACAATCACCAAACCAAAACCAAAGGCCAAATGGACCTAGTATGACAAAGAGATGAGGATGTATGAGGCCAAAGCCATGAATGCAATTTGCTACGGAGTTTCACAAGAAGTATTTCATTAAATAAGTATGCGTGCAAACTCTAAGGCAGCATGGGAGTTATTGGAAACTACCCATGAAGGAACCAACATGGTAAAAATATCAAGGCTTCAACTCCTTACATCTCAATTTGAACCGATAAAGATGGAAGAAGATAAGACGTTCATGGAGTTTTTCATAAAATTAAATGGTATATATAACTCCATGGGTGGACTTAGGGAAAGAATTCTGGTACCCAAAATATGTAGGAAAATTCTGAAATCCCTACCAAAATGCTTTAATTCCAAGGTCACTACAATTGAAGAGTGTAGGAACACAGAAGAAATGAAAGTAGAAGAACTAGTAAATTCCCTACAGACTTTTGAACTACACTTCAAACCATCCACAAAATCCAAAAATATTGTTCTCAAAACTTCTAAAGCCATGAATACAATAGAGGAAGAAGATAGTGAGAATGAAGATGGAGATGTGGAGGTTGCCCTCTTGGTTAAAAAATTTAAAAGATTCTTTAATAGGAACTGTGGAAGACCATACAACAACAAGGGAGTTCAACCGGACCATAAGTTCCAAACTAGCAAATTCAACAAGTCAAAGAGCTTCAATGCTATAACTATAAAACATTTTGTCACATCTCCACAGAATGCCCTATAAAGAAGTCCAAAGGAAAAGCTATGGCAGCCACCTGGGATGACATTGACGACTCAAAATCAAATTCAGATGAGTCGAGTAGTGATGGAGACACAAAATCACTGAAGATTCTCATGGCTCCACCACTACAGTCATTCCTAAAAATTTAGATGAGGAAGATGAACTTGATCTTGAGGAAATTAAAAAGGGGAGAGGAACTAGAGTTAAAAGCATAACTTTTGATAATCTGATCAAGAAAATTGAACTTCTAGAATTAAAAGTTGAAAAAATAAAAAGAAAAAAAAAATAAGAAACTAAAAATGGAAGTAAAACATTTTAATCAAGCAGCAAAACTAACTTGAAAATTTACTCAAAGCATTGAAAAATTTGAGCAACTTCTAGGCATGAGAAGAAAGTCCAAAAATATGACAGGCCTAGGATATGAATCAGAATCCTCCTCTACCTCATCAATGATGACAAATTCAACTACTCCAAATCAGAAAGATCCAATGGAATGACATCATTATGGATAGATAAGACACTACAAATGGGAATGTCCTATGGTCAAGAAATTTGATGTTACTTCCAAGACAAATCACAAATTCACTCAGAGAAATACTCCTTTGCCTCAAGGAAAATGGTTACCAAATGGGTAACACAAAACAAACACAAGTGCCCTGGAAATGACTCGGGCCCTTATAACATCTGGTTCATGTAAATCAACAAGTTTCCTTGACCCATCTTTTGATATACTTGTCAATGGGTCAGGAACCTTAAAAAGGGGAGATTTTGATGAAATAAAAAATTAAAAAAAAAATTAAAAAAAAATTAAAAAAATAAAATAATTTGATTGATCAAGTAGTAAATCACAATTAGTTAAAATTGATTCTAGAACATTAAAAAGCATATTATTTTTGAATCAATTTACAAACAAATTTTTTTATTATCCCTAGAGTTTGATAAAAGTACCTTCATGATAAACAACTCCATATAAAACAAGTATCATGCATAACCTTTGAAATGTCATGAATAATATGATACTTACCTTGAACTAGAAAATGTTGATATATATATATTGCAATACTTATAACCTATTGATCAACCATTTCTAACAAATGATTATTGGTTCATTTGAACTAAATTGGTATATCTGAGGATTCTTGGCTTCTAAAAATTTTGGTAATTTCATGCTGGATTTTCACTCTCAATCATATCATGGAATCCTATTTTAGAATTGTGCATAGTAGGAAAATCAGTTCTTAAAGATCTTTTGAGTTCCAAGAACACTTTGGTAACACCGAACTTACCTTCGGTGCTACCAAAATTGAGCCGCGTCAAGTTATTTAAATCCTTCATTGCTCAGTTTTGCTTAGACTATCTCTTGTTTCTTCCAAAGTTTGGTTGAAGGGCTGTGCAACCAAAATCAGCAAAATCTGAGGTACCTCCTAGCACTTTCTATTTACATCTCAAAAACTAGGATCATTTATCATTTCACTTCATTTTGCATAATGGAGTTATCCCCGTTTAGAGAAAAGCCGATCCAAGAAGAAACGTGACATTGAAGAATCAACCAGAACTAGGCATATATCCTAATCCTTCTAGGCCCATTACTGCAAAAATTTTACAAAAGATTATGTGTGCAAAAATGTCAATGAAAACTTGGCCCAATTAACCTTGTCTTATTACACACTATCTGGGGGTTTTGATGTTGATTGTGAAAAGGCCGAGCTCAACGTCCTAGAGAGGGGGGGGGGGGGGGGGGTTGAATAAAACTATGCCAAATTAAAAATAAATGTGGAATACAAAGATAGATAACACGAACAAATAATAAAATAGCACAAGTAAATAGCAACCTCAAATGGACTAATCTTGAGAGGTTGACACAAACTTAGTTCTAAGGACAACCTAACACCAAAAACCAAAGGCTTATGGCAGGACAACCTTACTAGAACATTTGTAAGTATAAAAAAACCCAAACCAACAAAGAGGCAAAGGAAATAAACTAAGGTATTACAACATTCACCACAAGTACATAAAGTAAATTACAACATTCACACACATAAGCAAATTCAATCATCCACCACAACTCCAGGAATTATAGTGGTTCGGTTGTGTGTACACCAATTGTTTGAAAAATAGCCACAACTACTCCACTCTTAATATCCACACCCATGAGATATTGACTTTCACTACGAAAAGGTTTTCCAAGGTTCACCTTGAAACCTTCACAATTGTGTCTTTAGATGATCCTACACAATTACAAAAATCCCACACTTTGAGATTTTCTGAATTACCTCAGACAAAACCAAAAATGAGATTTTCTGGCACAACCTCACAAACCACAAAAGATACACAAAGATTAAATGGTACTTATCTGGAAAATTCTCCTTCTGAAGAAGCCAATACAACCAATCCAAAGTAGATGAAGATGTTCAATGTCCAGTCTCACAAATGAAAGGTTCTAGGTCTAAATAATTTTTTGATTAATTCAGCCTGGGCTAACTTGATTTGATTTTGATCTCAAAGAGGGTAAAATCACAATTTCCTTCTTTAATGAAATTGAGTTGAATGGAGATCAAAAAATCAAATAACAAAAGCTATTAAAATGGATCTAAAATAAGCACAATGTAGCTTAACAAATGTAGGAACTTATCTCTCAGAGTGATGACTTGATTTAGCTTAGAATGAATGAAAAACTCTGAGATTTGTCCTCTATTTATCAGTGAAAATATTGTTCTCTCGACTGGTCTAAGTGTCGTTCGACTAGTTGAAAACCAACCAATTTCAAAAAATTTGGCGTGATAAGATAAGGTCGTTACTCGACTGGTTGAGTGGCCTGCTCGACTGGTCAAGTGGGACAAAAAAATCTTACTAAACTTTGAGTCGAGCCTACACGACTGGTTGAGCACTATTCACTCGACTGGTCGAGCAGTCTCCATGAATGGACGAGGGTCCAACAGAAATTTTTGAAAATTCACAACAGATCTTGGATTGGTCGAGAAACTCTTGGATTGGTTAAGCAAGAGCTTGGACTAGTCGAACAAAGACTAGGACTAGTCGAGGAAATGACCTATAAACCTATGAAATGATTCAAATAAAATATGCAATGAATGTGACCTAACCTATGGTCAACCTAGGGTCATCCATACCTTTTTTGTGAGTTTGAATAATTGAAACATCATTCGCTTTGCAAACTCATACACTTGAAATACTTGAAACTTGTCTTCAAATCTTGAACTTTTTTTCTTCTTGTTAGCTTTTTAGTACACCCACTGTCAGATCACACTTCACTGTTAGCCACCCCCACTAGGGAATCAATACCAAGACCTTAGTGTTGAAACGAGGAATCTTTCACTCAGTCTTCAAAGTACTGAACTTGAGCTTAAGTAAAGACTTGAGTTCTTGTGTCTTTAAAGTACTGAACTTGAAGATTAAACTTGAACTTGAGCCTTGAACTAGTACATGTACTTGAGCTAGAAATTTTGAACTTCGACAACGCTTCTTCAACTTGAATACAAGAGAAGTTCGATAAAGACTTAGACAATCTTTAAAATGCACGAAGTTGATTTATACATCCCATCAATACATGATACAGATTCTAAATGATTTGACATAACAAAATTTGACAACACTGGGTGCTAGATTTACAAAATAACATTTACAATCTCCCCCTTTGTCAAATTTGTGACAAAACCAAATAAAGAATCATGCACTAGATATCAAATACAGAATCATGCACCAAATGTGCAACAATTAGTCTCCCCCTTAATCTATTACTCCCCCTGAATCCAGGCGAGGTGATATGTAGGACCGTCTAATCTAAAAAAAATACACCATATCTACAATCACACATCCCCAATCATCATAAAGCATTAAAATCATGCCACAATTTCTCCCTTTTTTGTCACAATAGGACAAAGGAAAGAAATACAAACTGATGATATAACAAAGAGATATGAGAAGTATAAGAAATAAGAGAGTAAATAACAAAAACATGATCAACAAAATATATTCAGGAAACATAAAGTCATGTTCACATGTCTAAATAGTATCCAAGCACAAATAAAGATAATAATTAATACATGCCCAAAATAAAAAGAGTTTAATTAGAACCAGAAGAAGGAGCAGGGATAGAAGGATCAATCTGATGTAATCCCTTTTTAATGCACCTAAGGTATTTGCACATATATTTGAATTGAGTCTCTTGGGATACATGCAAACCTTCCACCTTTTCCTCTAGGGTTCTCAACTACTCATCAAAATTAGAAAGCTGAAAGTCAGGATCAGCCTTAGAATCATATTCTAATTCACTAAATAAATCATCCATGTTTACATCAACAGGAGGTAAAGCATCTTCTTCTCCAGCTTCTTCAGCAGCTCCTACATCATCTCTATCAACTTGGTCGGGTATCAACCTTAGATTCATCTTATTAATGTTGGAATTGTTGAAGGGTAGATGGGAAATAGGAGCTTTTCCAACAGGCATAACCACAAGACTATAAATAGCTAGCATGGTCATCAGATATGCAAAGGGAATATCACTATGGCCAGGATGGAGATGAAAGTGAATAATGATATAGCAAATAAGAGACGGAAGACATATTTGAACACTAGAAACAACTGAGCGAAGTATGCAAGCTATGAAAGAAGTTAACTCAATTTTATTACCAGATCGAGGATACACATTAGAAATGAAAATACGATGAAGAATCTTGTATTTAGGTAACATATTTTTGGAACTGAGCGCAATACCAGAGTTCCATTCTGCATTCATGTTGCATAACACTTTAGTTAGCATACGTTTTTCAGATTCAGATGGTCTCGCAACTAACGTAGAGATAGGTAGTCCTTCATCATTCACATGAATATCCATCAAACCAGATATCAAGTGATGGTCTACATTAACTGGACATGCTTTAGTTGTCACAGTAAAAGTTAAATTTTCAATAGAGAAGTCACTTATACAAGCAAACATGGCCTGTACAATGGACTGGTATGCAGGACCGCCCCAATTCAATATGTTAAGTCATCCAACAGCTTCAAGGAGGGTAATGATATTGAAAGGACTCAAATGATTGGAGTTAACTGTCTGCTCAATAATTACATTACGGAGACGAATATCTCACACATATTCGGGATCCTCTTTGGGTGGTCGAAGAGTATGCATCGTAATCGGTGTGGAACGGGAAGAAGATGGACCACGAGAGGATCTCTTCTTGTATCTACTCTCCATTACACAATGCACAAAAGGAATACAAGAAAGGAATAGAGGGTTTCTCCCAAATCAAATTTTAAGCTAGAGAACCAAAGAAACCACAAGAAAACTTGAAATAAACTTCAAAATCAAGGAAATAAAAGTGCAAAGATCCTAAATCCAAAAGAAATATTGAAAAGATGCACTAACCAAGTAGCAATCGAAAGTGGGTTCGACCGGTCATAGAAGGGCTTGTTGGAGAAGATTAGATAAATGAAGAAAATGTGCTTTTTGGACATTTAATACCCCCAAACCTGAGCAACTAGACTGGTCGTGCAACCTTAAAAATTTTCATTTTTTAACAATTTTTTTATTTAAAAATTCAAAAAAATACAAACATGCAACATAGTACAAGCAAACACAATAACTCAAATCACATTACACATACCAATATTTAATTTCAATTTAGCAAACCTGTTTTTGTCAAATGGTTTTGTGAAAATGTCTACAAGTTGATTTTCAGTTTAAATATAATCCAATGAAATAATCTTATCTTCCACTAATTCAAGAATATAATGATATCTAATGTCAATATGCTTAGTTCATGAATGCTGAATTGGATTTTTAGAAATGTTGATTGTGCTAGAATTATCATAATACAGAACCATAGAATCTTGTGCAAATCCGTAATCAATTAACATCTTTTTCATCCACACAAGCTAAGTGCATGTATAACCGGCAGCAATATACTTAGCGTCAGCTATGGAAAGCGATACAAAACTCTGTTTCTTACTATGCCACAAAACTAGACAATCCCGACATAAAAACATCCACCACTGGTAGACTTACAATCATCAATATTACCAGCCCAATCAGTATCTGTATATCCGGCTAATTGAACATTAATATCATGGGGATACCAAAGACCAAGATTGGTTGTACTTGCGACATATCTCAAAATACGGTTAACAACAATTGGGTGGGATTCTTTAAGGTCAGATTGATATCTAGCACAGATTCCTACGCTGAATGCAACATCAGGTTGGCTCGCAGTTAAATATAATAAACTACCTATCATACTGCGATACAACTAAGGATCTAACACTTTTATCTGTTGAATCCTTAGAGAGCTTAAGTGTCTTACTCATAGGAATATTAAAATTTTTACCGCTTTCGAATCTAAACTTTTTCAGCAAGTTTAGAGCATACTTGGTTTGAGAAATAAAGATCATGTCTTCAAGTTGTTTCACTTGCAGACCTCAAAAATAATTCAGTTCTCCAACCATGCTCATTTTAAACTTGGACATCATTAAATCTGTAAACTCAACAGACATGTTAGAATAAGTAGATCCATAGATAATGTCATCAACATATATCTATATTATTAGTATGTGATCATTGTGTTTCTTTACAAATGATGTCTTATCAACACTCCTCATTATAAAGTTATAACTCAGTAGAAACTTAGTCAATTTCTCGTACCATGCCCTGAGGGCTTGTTTTGATCCATAGAGTGCCTTTTTCAGGCAATAAACATGATCAGTATGCTTAGGGTCTTCAAAACCAGTAGGCTGTTATACATATACTTCCTCATGTAGATCACCACTCCCCATTATAAAGTTATAACTCAGTAGAAACTTAGTCAATTTCTCGTACCATGCCCTGAGGGCTTGTTTTAATCCATAGAGTGCCTTTTTCAGGCAATAAACATGATCAGTACGTTTAGGGTCTTCAAAACCAGTAGGCTGTTATACATATACTTCCTCATGTAGATCACCGTTCAAGAAAGCACTCTTGACATCCATTTGATAGATTTTAAAATTTTTATAGTAGGCAATGAATATGAACAATACGATAGATTCAAGACAAGCAACTGGGGCAAAGGTTTCATCTTAATCGATGCTTTCTATTTGAGTGTACTCTTGTACAACTAGTCTAGCCTTGTTTCTTATAATGTTACCTAATTCATCAGAATTATTTTTAAAGATCCATTTATTTCCAATAATATGTTTATCATTAGGTCTAGGAACTAAGTACCATACATCATTCCTTATAAATTGATTAAGTTCATCTTGCATAGCCATTATCTAGTTTTCATCAGCAAACGCTTCTTTTACGTTGGCCGGCTCAATCTCGGATGTAAAGCACACATAATTACAAATGTTTTCTAATTATTTATAAGTGCGCACAACAGTGAGAGGGTTCCCAAGAATTTGATCAGTTGAATGGTCTTTAGCTGACCGTAGGTCAGTGTCATTTTGATTAGATGAAGAGTCTGATTTATCAAATAAAGGGACTATATCATCTTCTGAACTTGAGACAGGTGTATTCAGGTGATCATCTATAACACATTAATAGACTCCTGAATTACACTAGTCCTCTTGTTGAGAACATGATACGCTCTACTATTTAGCGCATATCCTAGGAAAATACCCTTGTCACTTTTAGTGTCGAATTTTTCTAGATTTTTTCAGTCATGTAAAATATAGCATTTACTACCAAAAACTCGATTGTCTTTGACTGTCAGCTTCTTATTGAACCATAGTTCATATGCATTTTTATTATTTGACTTTCTAGTATAAACACGGTTAATAATGTAACAAGTTGTGTTCATTACTTCAACCCAAAGTTTTTAGGAAGTTTCATGTTATTTAACATTACATTAACCATTTCTTGAAGCACAGGATTTTTCCTTTCAACAACCCCATTCCGTTGAGGTGTTTTAAGAGCAAAAAATTCATGCGATATACCATGATTGCTACAGAACCTCTCAAAACTACTATTGTCAAATTCAAAACCATTCACTATGAATTTGAGAGACATGTAATTCCTTCTCTATTTGGATACGCTTGAGTACCCTTTTCACTTCATCGAGAGGTTCAAATTTCTCTCTCATGAAAACTACCCATGTATACCTGGTAAAGTCATCTACTATTACCAGAATATATTTCTTACCACCTCGACTCTCCGTTCTATTAGGTCCAACGAGATCCATGTGAAGGAGTTCAAGGGGTTTGGATGTGGCATTCACTTTCTTGTGAGCACTCCTAGTTTCTTTTCCAATCTGACATTTGCCACAAATTTTATCTATTTTCTTTAACTTGGGTAGACCCCTTATTACTTCATATTTGCTCAGTTTATAAAGATTACGGTAGTGTACATGTCCTAGGCATTTATGCCATAGTTCAGTCTCATTGGTTTGGACCATGTAACACGATAACTTAGACGAGCTTGAATCACTGACTATATAGAAGTTCTCAGATGTTCTGTGACTAGTTAATATCACAGAACCATACTCATTAGAAATCTCACACATTTGATTGGTGAATTTGACGTTATGTTTATTATCACAAATTTGAGAAATGCTTAATAGATTATACTTAGGGCCCTTTTGAAAAGGCCAAGCTATATGTCCTAGAGGGGGGGTGAATAGGACAATGCCAAATAAAAACTTATAACAGCGGAATAATAAAGAATATGATAGCCAAAGTGAATAACAATGCAGTAAATTAAAATGACCTCAAAATTCAGATCTTGAGAGGTTGATACAAATGTTGTTATAAGGACAACCTTACACCAAAAATAGAGTTTATGGTAGGACAACCTTATTTCTAGAAAGATCTTTGTATTAGGTCTCAAATCGAAGAGGAATACAAAAATAAATATAAACTGAATTGAAATAACTTGTAATAAAAAATGTATTGTTCTAGGGACAGCCATACACCATAAAAATGGCAGGGCAACCTTGCTGGAACAACTTTCAAATGAAATTGAAATTCAAGCTGATAAAGGAATAGCTGAAAATAAATTCTAAACTATTACAACATTCTCATAAAGCTTGAATTAAATGATTACAACATTCACCACCATACATACAACTCACAAAAGAATAATTAAAAATAAGAAGTATAAAATAATCAACCACAACACAAGGGTTTATAGTGGTTCGCCTGTGTGTCCACCAAATGTTAAACAACAGCCACACAGAAAGCTACTCCACTCCTAATATCCTCACACAGGGGATATTAGCGTTCACTAAAAATAGGTTTTCCCAGGTTCACCCAAAACCCTTACAATTGTGTCTTTGTATGTGGGCTTACACAATTAAAAAAACCCCCACTTCTGAGTTTTCCTGGCTCTCCTCAGATAACCAATATAACAAGATTTTTCTGGCAAATCTTGAAAGAAACCAAAATGGAAAGGGATTTACAATATGTAAAATACCTGAATATCTTCTTCGTTGTAGCAGCCCGGTAGAACCAAATCAAAGTAGATGATTGAATGTCCAAGTTCAATGTCCAGTACTCGATTACAATGGTTCTAGTTCTAATAGATTTTAAATTAAACCAAATAGGGCTTGCCTTAATTGATTTTGATTCCAAAGAAAGGGAATAACAATTCCTCTTTTCAAATCAGATTGGAATAGCAGAAACAAAATCAAATAAAATAAAGCTAAGGAAAGAAGAATATTAAATAAGCACACTTAGCTTAGATGGAGCACAGAATTATCTCTCAGAAGTTCGACGAAGATTGGCTTGAATACTATAATTAATTCGATGATTTCTTCTAAGATTCGTACACTATTTATAAGTGAGAAGATCGGGTCTTCGACTAGTCTAGAGTGCTCTTCGACTAGTCGAAGCAACAACAGATATTTGAAAAATTCGGCGGGATATGCTCTGACCGTTCTACGACTGGTCGAAGCTCTCCTACGACTGGTCGTAAGTCACCTACGACTAGTCATAGGTTTCCTTCGACTGGTCGTAGGTCCTGTAAACCATCGCTGGACTTCGAGTCGAAGGTTTTACGACTGGTCGAAGATCAGTCGACACTGTTCCTACGACTGGTCGAACAGATTCCTGGACTAGTCGAAGGCTAACAGATTTTTTCCGGAATTTGTAACAAACTCACGGCTGGTCGAGGAATATCTTAGACTGGTCGAAGCAAGTCTAGGACTAGTCGAAGAAGACCTAGGACTAGTCGAAGAACAGACCAATCACATGTAAAATAAACATTCGGTTTATTTATCCGAAATGACCTACTTCTAAGGTCAACCTATGGTCAATCAAACCTCAACCATGAAGTATGGACATTGAAACATTAGGAACAAGTGACCTTGAAGTATGAGCCTTGTAATCTTGATGTAGATCAAACCTTGATGTAGCTCAATCTTGAAAGTGTACAAACTGCCTTGAACTCTTCTTGAAGTCTTGCAACTTGAGTCTTGTCTTATGAGCAGTTCTTTCATTCAAGATCTTGAGTCTTGTCTTGTGAGCAGTTCTTTCATTCAAGATTGATCCTTGTACTTGTGAGCTTTGCTTGATGTGAGCTTAGCTTGTTCATGAATGTTGATCTTTGAGAGAGCTTCACTTAAGCAAGTTATATATAACATAACAGTGATTTTGTCATCACAAATTTGACAACAGACAGGGATAAAAACTATAGCACTTACAATCTCCCCCTTTGTTAAATTAGTGACAAAACACATAACCAAACAAAAGTAAAACAACTGGTTAATACCTGCAAATCAATATTCAATATTCAACATTCAACCATTTTCATTCAACAAGATCAAACATATATTCCCCCTAACTTCCCCTGAGAAACATAACCAATGCTACTCCTCTCACAATCACATAAAGAACAAACCATTCTCCCCCTTTTTGTCACAATATGATAAAGGAGAACTAAATAAAGGAAGTCATGAGAGGAAACATGAGGAAGTAAGAGAGTATAGCAAAAGAGTCATATAGATACTCAAGATAGCATCACATATATCTAGCATAAATATTACATCAAGAACAAATATCCAGCATAAAATCCAACTCAAACTCAAGCAAACAAGTGCTAAGTAATAAAGTTATTACAGACCAAAAGTCTCATAAAAACTAGTCAGAACTAGAACTTGATGAAGGAGCAGGAATAGAAGGATCAAGTTGGTGCACGCCTTTGTTCAAGCGCCTTAGATATTTGCGCATGTATTTGAATTGCAAATCATGAGCAACAGACATGTTTTCCAACTTAACATTAATATCCTCAACTTTACCCTCTAATGCACTCAGACGTGCATCAACATCAGATGGTACAAAATCTGGATCGGTCGAAGGTCGACTGGTCGAGTATACTCACGACTGGTCGAAGAATGTCCAAAAATTCATATTTCTAGCAAATTATACAAAAATTAGAATTCAATCTAGCAAATATATACACTATAATACAAGTAGGCATAAATAATCAATTTAAAAAGCACATGCCAAGATCAAATTTCATCTTTTTGAACCTGCTTTTATCGAGAGGTTTTGTAAAAATGTCAGCACGTTGATCTTCAGTAGGAATATATTCTAGAGATATAACTTTTTCTTCTACTAATTCCCTTATATAATGAAATCTAATGTCAATATGCTTAGTACGAGAATGCTGTTATAAGTTTTATTGAAATATTAAACGCACTGAAATTATCACAATGTAATAACATAAAATCCTGTTTAATTCCATAATCACTTAGCATTCGTTGCATCCAAACAAGTTGTGTACATGCATTACCAGCTGCGATATACTCAGCTTCAGCTGTTGAAAGTGATATAGAATTTTGTTTCTTACTAAACCAGGAAACTAGACAATTTCCAATGAAAAAACAACCACCACTGGTTGATTTTCTATCATCTAGATTACCAGCCCAGTCAGCATCCGAGTACCCAGCTAATTGGACATTGGTTTCATGAGGATACCAGAGACCAAGATTTACAGTACTTGTGACATATCTAATAATTCGCTTGACAGCAATCAAGTGAGATTCTTTTGGATCAGATTGATATCTTGCGCAAATACCAACACTTAGAGAAATATCAGGTCTACTAGCAGTTAAATATAATAAACTACCAATCATACTTCGATAAAGTTTTGAGTCAACATTTTTACCATTAGAGTCCTTTGATAGTTTCAGGGTAGTACTCATAGGAGTATCGAAATTTTTACCATTCTCAAATCCAAATCTCTTGATTAGATTCAAAGCATACTTAGATTGAGAAATGAATATTCCTTCAGATTGTTGCTTTACTTGCAATCCAAGGAAATAAGTCAATTCCCCAACCATGCTTATTTCGAACTGTGATTTCATCAAATCTGCAAACTCAGTAGTCAAGTCAGTACAAGTTGATCCATAAATGATATCATCAACATAAATCTGCACCATTAAGATATGATCATTATGTTTCTTAACAAACAGAGTTTTATCAACAGATCCCATTTGAAAATCATGACTTAAAAGAAATTTTGTTAGTTTCTCATACCATGCCCTAGGTGCTTGTTTTAAACCACAAAGTGTCTTTTTAAGCCGATATACATGATCAGTATTTTTGGAATCTTCAAATCCCATTGGCTGTTCAACATAAACTTCTTCATGTAAATCGTCATTTAGAAAAGCACTTTTCACATCCATCTGATAGATCTTTATCTTTCTAAAACATGCAATGGATATAAATAGTCTGATAGATTCAAGACGTGCTACTAGTGCAAAGGTTTCATCGAAATCAATTCCTTTAATTTGAGTATAACCTTGTACCACTAGTCTAGCCTTGTTTCTAATTATATTTCCACATTCGTCAGACTTATTTTTGAATATCCATTTTGTTCCAATGATGTGTTTATCTTTAGGTCTTGGTACGAGATACCAAACATCATTTCTTATGAATTGGTTGAGTTCATCTTGCATCGCAACAATCTAGTTCTCATCAGCAAGAGCTTCTTTTACATTAGATGGTTCAATTTGGGATGTAAAACATACATAATTACATATATCTTCAAGTTGTCTACGAGTGCGAACACCGGTGAGAGGGTTTCCAAGAATTTGAGTGGTTGGATGATCTTTAACAGTCCTCAACTCAGAATCAATCCGATTCGATGAAGTATTGGGTTTATCAATGATTAGTACTTCATCATTATCTGAATTAGAAATTGGTGTGTTTAAGTGATCATCAATGATAACATTAATGGATTCTTGAATCACACCAGTCCTTTTGTTCAGGACCCTATAAGCTCGACTGTTTAAAGAATATCCTAGAAAAATACCTTCATCACTCTTCGTATCGAACTTTCCCAAATTTTCACGATCATGTAAAATATAGCATTTGCTGCCAAAAACTCAAAAGTATTTAACAGTAGGCTTTTTATTGAACCACAATTCGTAAGCCGTTTTATTATTATCTTTTCTAGTGTAGACTCGGTTAATAATATAGCAAGCTGTGTTGACTGCTTCAGCCCAAAGATTTTTAGAGAGCTTCATGCTATTCAACATGACATTAGCCATTTCTTTAAGCACCCTATTCTTTCTTTCAACAATTCCATTTTGTTGTAGAGTTTTGGGAGCAGAGAATTCATGTAATATACCTTGGTCGGTACAAAACTTCTCAAAATTGCTATTCTCAAATTCAGATCCATGATCACTACGAATTTTACTGATTTGAGAGGATTTTTCAGTTTGAATCCTTTTGAGAACTTTTCTTACTTCTTCAAGGGTTTCAGATTTATCCCTTAAGAAGACTACCCACGTATATCTGGTAAAGTCATCAACTATTACCAGGATATACTTTTTACCACCACAACTTTCCGTTCTGGTAGGTCCTATCAGATCCATGTGGAGAAGTTCGAGTGGTCTAGATGTGGTATTTGAATTCACCTTTTTGTGTGAGTTCTTTGTTTATTTGCCTATCTGGCACTCACCACATATTTTATCTAATTTCTGAAGTTTAGGTAAACCTCTTACAAGTTCTCGTTTGCTCAATCGATATAAATTTCGATAATGTACATGTCCAAGACGTTTGTGCCATAAATCAGTCTCGTCTGTATGGACCATGTAACATGTTTGATTAGATGAGCTGGATTCACTAATAATATAGCAATGTTTAGAGGTTCTACATCCAGTTAATATTACAGAACCCTTATTGTTTAGTATTTCACAGCTTTGATTAGAAAACCGAACATTATGGTTATTATCACGTATTTGTGATATACTAAGCAAGTTGTGCTTTAGGCCTTCAACGTATAAAACATTTTTAAACACAGGAAGATTAAAAAGTTGAACCGTACCTTGGCCTATAATCTTGCAGTTGCTACCATCACCAAATGTGACTGAGCCATCAGTCATATCTTTCAGATCGGTGAATAAAGCTTTGTCACCTGTCATATGCCTGGAGCATCCACTGTCTAGGTACCACTTTGAATGACTTGTTGCTTTGAAAGCAGTGTGAGCAACCAAGCAGGTGACTTTAGGAACCCATTTCATAACTGTTTTGGGTTTAGGAACATAGTTGGTCTTCTTTTGTGTGCATTTGTAGGAATGACCTATAGAGTTAGATTTTAAGAGCTCCTTGCGTAAATTAACTATCTTTTTAGCTAGAGGATTTCGTTTCTGATTAAAGTTGACATGGCTGCTTCTAGGTTTTTGAAAAGTTTTTGAATTTCTAGAAAAATCTTGATAAGTACTTTTCCCTTTTGAGTTTGAGGACTCTCCTTTAACAAACATAGGAGGAGTATACTTTTGTTTAGGAGGTAAATTTTTATCATAGCCTAACCCGGATCGATCGCCACATTTTCTAGATCCGAATAAAAGTTTCTCTAACTTTGGATCACCTTGGGCATATTTCCATGTGTCCTTTAGACTCAGAAGAGAAGATACTTCAGTTTTAAGATTCTCAATTTCAAATTTTAAATAAACAATTAGTGAGTTTTTGAATTCCAAATCGCATTTTGATTTTTCAAAACAATCTGAAATTTGTGATTTTTCTAAGACAAGTGAATCAAAACAATTTTTGAGTTTAGAAAACTTTTCTTTTTAAATTTTAAGTTTGACAGCAATTTTACAACTTTCCTTATATAGGGCATTGTAAGCGTCTTGAAGATCATCTTCATTTTCACATTCACTATTCAGATTTTCTTCACTTGTAGAGTCATTATCTGAAAATGTGAATTTAGCTAGAGTCATAAGAGCTTTAACCTCATTGCCCGACTCAGTTTCAGAATCTTCTGATTCAGAAGAACCTTCATAATCAAATGATCCATCCCATATAGCCAACATACCCTTCTTCTTGGGTTTGTCCCTTTTAGGACATCTATTTGCTAAGTGCCCATATTCTAGACAGTTATAACATTGACTATCTTTCAAAGATTTTCGAGATTTGGGTCTAAACTTCTTTTTGTCATTTGATTTTTGGAAATCAACCCTTTTCTTGCTTTTGAAAATCTTGTAAAATTTTTTAGCTAAAAGAGTCATATCATCTTCTGAATCAGAATTTTCTTCTGAATTACATTTAGAAGATTTTAGTGCGATAGATTTTCCTTTAGGAGCTTTAAAGTTTAACTCGTAGGTTTGTAGTGAACCAACTAGTTCTTCTACCCTCATATTATCCGTATCACGAAGTTCCTGGATCGCAGTTACTTTAGAATTGAACCGTTCAGGAAGTGAGCGTAATATTTTTGCACACACTTTACTTTCTGGGATTTTGTCGCCAAGACCCCACATTGAGTTTACAATGTCATTCAATCTAGTGTAAAAGTCCATAAACATTTCATTTTCCTCCATATGAATTTCTTCAAATCTGGTTGTGAGGAGTTGGACTTTAGATTTTTTGACAATTGTAGTACCCTCCTGTGTCATTTCTAATATATCCCAAGCTTGCTTTGCAGTATCACAGGAAATGATTCTTTTGAACTCATCCGGTGATAGTGCGCAAGTAATTGCATTTAGTGCTTTAGCATTTGCACTACTCTCACTTTTCTGAAGAGTGGTCCATTAGTAATATGGTGTGACTTTCATTGATTTTGAACCGTCAACCCTAGTAACTTCCATGATAGGAGGATTCCATTCAGTCACTGTGGCTTGCCACACATTTTCATCCATTGATTTGAGGAAGATCCTCATTCTGGCTTTCCAATAGGCATAATTGGAGCCATCAAAGGGTGGAGGCCTAGTGACTGAAAGGCTATCAAAATTTGACATCTTAAATAGCTTAAATCGTTAGCTCAGGAATTAAATCCAAGAAAAAAAAAAGAGCTATTAGGCTCTGATACCACTTGAAAAGGCCAAGCTATATGTCCTAGAGGGGGGGTGAATAGGACAATGCCAAATAAAAACTTATAACAGCGGAATAATAAAGAATATGATAGCCAAAGTGAATAACAATGCAGTAAATTAAAATGACCTCAAAATTCAGATCTTGAGAGGTTGATACAAACGTTGTTCTAAGGACAACCTTACACCAAAACGAGTTTATGGTAGGACAACCTTATTTCTAGAAAGATCTTTGTATCAAGTCTCAAATCGAAGAGGAATACAAAAATAAATATAAACTGAATTGAAATAACTTGTAATAAAAAATGTATTGTTCTAGGGACAGCCATACACCATAAAAATGGCAGGGCAACCTTGCTGGAACAACTTTCAAATGAAATTGAAATTCAAGCTGATAAAGGAATAGCTGAAAATAAATTCTAAACTATTACAACATTCTCACAAAGCTTGAATTAAATGATTACAACATTCACCACCATACATACAACTCACAAAAGAATAATTAAAAATAAGAAGTATAAAATAATCAACCACAACACAAGGGTTTATAGTGGTTCGCCTGTGTGTCCACCAACTGTTAAACAACAGCCACACAGAAAGCTACTCCACTCCTACTATCCTCACACAGGGGATATTAGCGTTTACTAAAAATAGGTTTTCCCAGGTTCACCCAAAACCCTTACAATTGTGTCTTTGTATGTGGGCTTACACAATTAAAAAAACCCCCACTTCTGAGTTTTCCTGGCTCTCCTCAGATAACCAATATAACAAGATTTTTCTAGCAAATCTTGAAAGAAACCAAAATAGAAAGGGATTTACAATATGTAAAATACCTGAATATCTTCTTCGTTGTAGCAGCCCGGTAGAACCAAATCAAAGTAGATGATTGAATGTCCAAGTTCAATGTCCAGTACTCGATTACAATGGTTTTAGTTCTAATAGATTTTAAATTAAACCAAATAGGGCTTGCCTTAATTGATTTTGATTCCAAAGAAAGGGAATAACAATTCCTCTTTTCAAATCAGATTGGAATAGCAGAAACAAAATCAAATAAAATAAAGCTAAGGAAAGAAGAATATTAAATAAGCACACTTAGCTTAGATGGAGCACAGAATTATCTCTCAGAAGCTTGACGAAGATTGGCTTGAATACTATAATTAATTCGATGATTTCTTCTGATATTCGTGCACTATTTATAAGTGAGAAGATCGGGTCTTCGACTAGTCTAGAGTGCTTTTCGACTAGTCGAAGCAACAACAGATATTTGAAAAATCCGGCGGGATATGCTCTGACCATTCTACGACTGGTCGAAGCTCTCCTACAACTGGTCGTAGGTCACCTACGACTGGTTGTAGGTTTCCTTCGACTGGTCGTAGGTCCTGTAAACCATCGCTGGACTTCGAGTCAAAGGTTTTACGACTGGTCCTACGACTGGTCGAACAGATTCCTGGACTAGTCGAAGGCTAACAGTTTTATCCGAAATTTGTAACAAACTCACGACTGGTCGAGGAATATCTTAGACTGGTCGAAGCAAGTCTAGGACTAGTCGAAGAAGACCTAGGACTAGTCGAAGAACAGACCAATCACATGTAAAATAAACATTCGGTTTATTTATCCGAAATGACCTACTTCTAAGGTCAACCTATGGTCAATCAAACCTCAACCATGAAGTATGGACATTGAAACATTAGGAACAAGTGACCTTGAAGTATGAGCCTTGTAATCTTGATGTAGATCAAACCTTGATGTAGCTCAATCTTGAAAGTGTACAAACTGCCTTGAACTCTTCTTGAAGTCTTGCAGCTTGAGTCTTGTCTTGTGAGCAGTTCTTTCATTCAAGATCTTGAGTCTTGTCTTGTGAGCAGTTCTTTCATTCAAGATTGATCCTTGTACTTGTGAGCTTTGCTTGATGTGAGCTTAGCTTGTTCATGAATGTTGATCTTTGAGAGAGCTTCACTTAAGCAAGTTATATATAACATAACAGTGATTTTGTCATCACAAATTTGACAACAGACAGGGATAAAAACTATGGCACTTACACCTTTGTAAACAAAACATTCTTAAATGGAGGAAGATTAAAGAGTTGAATCGTACCTTGGCCAAAAATTCTACGGTTGCTACCATCACCGAATGTGACAGATCCATCGGTCATATCTTTAAGATTGGTGAACAAATCTTTGTCACCTATCATGTGTCCAGAACAACCACTGTCTAGGTACCACTTAGATTGTCTCGAAGCCTTGAAAGCGGCGTGGGCAACCAGACAAGCAACCTTAAGGACCCATTTCATTACTGTTTTGAGTTTTACAGTATAGTTGATTTTTCTACTCTTATAGTTGTTATATATTCTTCCATTCGAGTTAGATTTTAGAAGCTCCTTGAGTAAATCTACAATTTTCTCAACTAAGGGGTTATTATTCTGATTTCTATAATTAATATGGTTGCTTTTAGGTTTCATAGCCTGAAAAGTTTTAGGATTTTTGAAACTATTTTGACTCAGACTTTTCCTTTTTGAGTTAGAGGACTCCCCTTTAACAAACTTAGGTAGAGTGGACTTACTTTTAGGAGTTGTATTCTTATCGTAGCCTAGACCGTATCTATCGCCACATTTCCTTGATCCGGTTAGCAGTCTTTCTAGTTTAGGATCACCCTGGGCATACCTCCAAGTTTCCTTCAAACTCAAGAGAGAAGCGGCTTCTAGTTTTCATTTTTCATTTTCTAATTTAAGGTTTACAACTTTGAATGTTTTGAAATCTAAATCACACTTAGCTTTTTCAAAATAATCAGAAAAATACAATTTTTCTAAAACTAAGTTATCAAAATCTTCTTTTAACTTTAAAAACTTTTCTTTTTGAAGTTTTAGTTTTACAGCTATCTTGCAACTTTTCCTATATAGGGCATTAAAGGCATCTTATAAATCATCATTATTTTCAGGGTCGCTTCTCAGATTTTCATCATAAGTTGAATTACAACTGTCTGAGGAAGTGACTCTGGCTAGAGTCATTAAGGCCTTGACCTCATTAGCAAACTTAGGTTCAGAATCATCTGACTCAGAAGCAACTTCAGAGCAAGATGATTCATCCCATGTGGCCAACATAAATTTCTTCTTAGGTTTGTCCCTCTTTGGACATTTGTTTGTCAGATGTCCATATTTATGGCAGTTGAAGCATTATCTATCTTTAATAGATTTTCAATTTTTAGATCTAGTCCTTTTCTTTTCAGAAGGTTTTTGAAAATCTACCCTCTTTTTGCTTTTAAAAATTTTATAAAACTTCTTGGCTAATAGTGTCATATCATCTTAAGAATTTTTACAATCAGAATTACTAGTATTATTTTGAGAAATATTTTTAAAAGACTTAAGGGATATGGATTTACATTTGAGAGCCTTAAAATTTAACTCGTAGGTTTGTAAAGAACCAACAAGCTCTTCAACCCTCATATTATCTGTATTACACAGTTCTTGAATGGCAGTGACTTTAGAATTGAACCTATCAAGCAATGAGCGCAATATCTTTGCATAGACTTTACTTTCTAGGATACTATCACCAATACCCCACATAGAGTTAACTATGTCATTTAACTTAGTATGAAAGTCCATGAAAGTTTCACTTTCTTCCATATGTATCTCCTCAAACCGAGTGGTAATGATTTGAAGTTTAGATTTCTTGACAATAGTCATACCTCATGTGTCATTTATAGAATGTCCCAGGCTTGCTTTGCAGTATCACAAGATATAATTCTTTTGAATTCATCTGGTGATAGTATGCAAATGATTGCATTTAAAACCTTTGCATTGGCACTACTCTCATTTTTCTGAAGTGTTGTCCATGAAAAATAAGATGTAATTTTAATAGAATTAGTTCCATCAGTGCCTAGAACTTCAGTTGTCGGTGGGTTCCATCTAATCATTGTGGCTTGCACATGATCTCATCTATGGACCTTAAAAAGATCCTCATTCTGGCTTTCCAATAGGCATAATTAAAGCCATCAAAAGGTGTAGGCTTAGTAATTAAGAGGCTATCAAAATTTGACATCTTATAAGCTCAGATCGGTTAGTTCAGGAAATGAATCCAAATAATAAAAAGGAGCTATCAGGCTTTGATACCACTTGAAAAGGCCGAGCTAAACGTCCTAAAGAGGGGGGAAGGGGGGTGAATAGGACTATGTCAAAATAAAAATAAATGAGGAATACAAAGATAGATAGCACAAATAAATAATAAAATAGCATAAGTAAATAGCAACCTCAAATGTAGTAGTCTTGAGAGGTTGATACAAACTTAGTTCTAAGGACAACCTAACACAAAAACCAAAGGCTTATGGCAGGACAACCTTACCATAACGTTTGTAAGTACCAAAAACCCAAACCAATAAAGATGCGAAGGAAATAAACTAAGGTATTACAACATTCACCACAAGTGCATAAATTAAATTACAACATTCACACACATAAGGAAATTCAATCATCCACCATAACTCAAGGAATTATAATGGTTCGTTTATGTGTACACCAACTGTTTGAAAAACAGCCACACAACTACTTCACTCCCAATATCCACACCCATGGGATATTGGCTTTCACTATGAAAAATATTTTCCAAGGTTCACCTTAAAACCTTTACAATTGTGTCTTTAGATGGGCTTACACAATTGCAAAAATCCCACTCTCTGAGATTTTCTGGATTACCTCAGACAAAACCCAAAATGAGATTTTCTAGCACAACCTCACAAACCACAAAAGATACACAAAGATTAAATGGTAATTATCTAGAAAATTCCCCTTCTGAAGAAGCCCGGTAGAACCAATCTGAAGTAAACGAAGATGTTCAATGTCCAGTCTCGTAAATGAAAGGTTTTAGATCTAAATGATTTTTAGATTAATTCAGCCTGGGCTAGCTTGATTTGATTTTGATCTCAAAGAGGGTAAAATCACAATTCCCTTCTTTCATGAAATTGAGTTGAATGGAGATCAAAAAATCAAATAACAAATGCTATTAAAATGAATTTAAAATGACCACAATATAGCTTAACAAATACAGGAACTTATCTCTCAAGGTGATGACTTAATTTAGCTTGGAATGAATGAAAAACTCTGAGATTCGTCCTCTATTTATAGGTGAAAATATTGTTCTCTCGATTGGTCTAAGTGTCGGTTCGACTGGTCGAAAACCAACCAATTTCAAAAATTTTGGTGTGATAAGATAAGGTTGTTACTCGACTGGTCGAATGGGACCAAAAAACCTTACTGGACTTTGAGTTGATCCTGCACGACTGGTCAAGCACTATTCACTTAACTGATCGAGCAATCTCCACGACTGGTCGAGGGTCCAAATGAAAATTCTGAAAATTCACAATAGATCTTGGACTGGTCGAGAAATTCTTAGACTGGTCGAGCCAGAGCTTGGATCAGTCGAACAAAGACTAGGACTAGTCGAGGAAATGACCTATAAACTTACGAAATGACCAAAATAACATATGCAATGAATATGACCTAACCTATGGTCAATCTAGGGTCATCCATACCTTGTTTGTGAGTTTGAATAAATGAAACATTGTTCGCTCTACTAACTCATACACTTGAAATACTTGAAGCTTGTCTTCAAATCTTGAACTCGAGCCTGAGTAAAGACTTGAGTTCTTGAGTCTTTAAAGTACTAAACTTGAAGATTAAACTTGAACTTGAACTTTGAACTTATAGTTGTACTTGAGCTAGAAATCTTGAACTTCGACAACGCTACTTTAACTTAAATACAAGAGAAGTTCGATGATGACTTTGACAATCTTTAAATGCACGAAGTTGATCTATACATCTCATCAATATATGATACATATTCTAAATGATTTGGCACAACAAAATTTGACAACACTTGGTGATAGATTTACAATATAGCATTTACAAATTGCAATGGTGAAATGGTTAAACCACTCCATACCTCATATCAACTCATATAAGGATACCATTGTTTTCCAAAACAACCTATCGAATTACAAATACACAGAATCAAAAGAGGTTATTTTGAAAGGAACTCACTATATCATCTATATGTACATATTTACTTATAGGATACAAATATCATTTCAGATTAATAATTACTGTCACGTCCCAAACTCGAAAACCGGGCTCACAAAATTCACGATTGCTGAATCCGGTGCATACCCCATTCTCGTCTCCCAGCGCTCATATGTCAGATTCTGATCCTGAGATCCTACAAGGAGGATTTTCCAATGTACATTTAACTCATAATAAGCATAACCACAAATATACCCAAATCACAAAGGCGACATCATCATCACATATCCTCTAATATAAACATTTGAGTACAATGATGAAAGAGAAATACATATGTCAAAATTAAAGCTCTAGGAGTCTGTTGCACGCTCCAAGCTCAATGCTGCTATGACTTAACGCCACCTGCATGCATTTATCATGCATAAGCTTAAAGAAAACTTAGAGGGTGGTGAAAGTGTGTGCGATGCACATGCCAAACATATAGATATCAGAGTAAGCGAAAATACTGGCAATGCATAAATCTTACAATATCAGAGTAATGCAGAAACATGCTGGTAAGTCCATAAATACCATGAGCCTTGTCCAGGCTATGCAATGCAAAAACATAATAAGCCAATATCATATACTGAGGATACAATGCAGTATACAAATCCTGATGATTCCAGGAATGTCGTCAACCTCATCAAGTTATGCAATGCAGAAACCTAGTAAACCAAAAGCTATGTGCTGAGGATGCAATACAATATGCGATGCGAAAGAAATCACCAAGCTGGAGTGTGAAGTTGGGATGATAGCACGAAGTATCACAAGCTATGGGGTCCAACACAAGAGACTTCAATCTAAACCAATCCCATACCTAAATTTGGATAGTTAAACTCAATGTAGTAAACTCCTGATCTCAGGTTAGTCGCGCGCCCTAACCGAAATACTGGCCATTGTGAAGGTACACATAATAAATAGTTATGCACCACCAGCCCGAGTGGATAATGAATGAATGAATGAATGAGTATACAACTCCTACTCAATAAGTCTACATATCAGTACAACACATCTCTGGGATCATCACCGCGGTCTAGTATACCCAAACTAGATTGCCGCCCCATCACGCGCAACAAGGTGAGTGGAAGAGACCTTATTATTCGTCGGCCAATATTGGGCCCAGCTCGTTGATAACAGACCCATTCCTCGAGCTGGTCAAACTCAGCCTACCTTTTCCCCCTCCTCTCGGGTAGGTAAGGCCGCACCCCCTTCCAACCGACCATGATATAGTGGGAGACGTGGCCTAACGATATACGGCCCTCATGAGCTCATGCATTCACTTGGTCTAGATGTTAGAGCAACCTTTGGAACCAAGAAGGTTTAGGAAATTTCACCCAAGGAATCTGTAGCACCCTATGTAGAACAAATTTTCAGTATCCCATCTGGCCATCCATGATATGCCAGTGGAGGCTACGACCTTAATTTAATTAGGTTGTATGGTGGTCATGTCACAAAATGCAAGATGCATGAGTCACACAATCCAATCATACATCAATCCTGTGCATACCGTGCACTCATGTGTCACGACTCCACCTATCAGGGAGTCCCATAAAAACTTGCCCTATGGCATATGCAATAGTCATCCACATCTCATATCAAGCATGCAGATGATGCGTATGGGCATGTATCATGATGATATGGTGTCACAAACTCATAATCGACATCTATAATCAGCACCGACAATCAACATCGATAATCGGCACCGATAATCATCCTCGATAGTTGGCATCGATGAGAATGGACCTAATAAGACCTAAGGGAAGGTCACAATGTAGACATTCAACGATCATTGCCCATCAATGTGAAAATTTAACCAACATTGCTCCCAAAGAGTGGCCCACATAGAGTTAAAGGTATAGTGGGCCCATGACCTCACACAAGGGCCTAATACACATCACTATGGGCCTCACTCATGGGCCACATACACATCATAATGGGCCTTATCAAATGGGCTACATATACATCACAAAGGGCCTCTTACCTTGGTTTCAAATTCATCTCAATGGGCCTCTTATTTGGGCCTCAAATACATCTCAATCGCCCTCTTACTTGGGCCATAAATACATCACATTGGGCTTCATCATCTGGACCTCATATACAACTCATCGGGCCTCATCGAATGGGCCATATATACATCACAATGGGCCTCACTCCAAGGCCACATATACAACTTAATAGGCCGCAATATGGGCCTCCCACATGGGCCTAATATACATCACAATGGGCCTCATTACATGGGCCGCACATACATCACATTGGGCCTCGAACATGAGCCGCATATACATTACATTAGGCCTCATCCATGGTCCTTGATTACATCGCATTGGGCCTCACCATTTGGGCCTTAAATGCATCACAATTAGCCACCCTGCAGGTGGGCCCTACATAGCCAATAAGTGAGCTTGCACCTCCCAAATGGGCCTCACCAGATGATCAACATGGATGAACAACACATGCATCCAGTGGGCTGCACGTCCCAACGGACTGGACGGCGTGGTTGCAAAATACATACAATCAAGGTAGGCACCACCCATGTAACAAACGGACGTCGTGGACAACAAATACATCATGGTTAGCCCCACATGGATAGACGATGTATACAACACACACCTCAAAGTGAGCCCCCATGTACGAACGGTGTTGATGAAACACATACGGCATAGTGGACCCCACCATCCAATGCATCTGGAAGGTGCATGTATACCAACTAACCCGCTATCCTCATCAAGGTAGGCCCCACGTGTAGGGTGTGTCCCACCATCCAAGGTCTGGACGGTGTGGATACACCACACGTGTAGGGCCCACACAAATGGATGGAAGGTGTGGATTAAATCCATACATCATGGTGGATTCCACGTGCTGGGTACAACATGGTAGGCTCCACCTGAAATTTGAATCTGCCTCATCTCAGTCCCGGCAGGATGGATGGTGTAGATGTAAGGCATGTACGTCATAGGTGGGTCCCACAGAGATGGACTATTGGGATAAAACCCATACGTTAGGTGGATCTTCCACTGTCCAGACAGTGGATGCTGTGGATCTGTAAATCAACGCAGGCCCCACGTGTAGGGTGCACATATTACCAAGGTGGCCCCACGTACAATGGATGGACGGTTGAATATAACATTTACCTCATGCTGGTGGGGTCTTGCACAGATGGACGGTCAGGATCGTTGCTGGCCCCACGTATGGGTGCCTTACATACATTTCAACGGGCCCCACGGTCCATAGCAGATGGGCGGCAGGGATAAAATACATAAATCATGGTGGCTTCATCCACCAGTGTCCAAAAGGACGGACAACTTGAATCAACATAAACATCACGGTGGAGCCCCACAGCGGTTTCCAGCCGCTGGACTGCTAGGCCAGCAGCCTTGTGTCCAGCAGATGAATAGTTGGATATACACATGCATTCAGGCGGGTCCACACATGTGGGACCCACTAGTCGGATAGCTAATATTTATGTTTTCTCTAATCGTCTAGGCCTGTGGACAGCATGGATGAGGCATTGCATCAAGGTAGGCTCCACCATCCAAGATCTGGACGGTGGTGATCAAATCCATATGTCATGGTCGGGCCACAACTTGCATGGCGTGGATCAAGTGGGTCACACCCATCACGAGAGAGAGAGAGAAAGAAACGTAGAGGGGAGGGACCCCGTTACTATTGGAAAAAAGTCTCTACAAGCCATCATTACCATGACATCGCCTTACCCAACCTAGCCTACCCTAACCTAGGATGACATCATCCCTAGCCCACTCATGCCTTACAAGTAATCATTGCTAGCATGCCCTCTCTTCTCATGCCTCTTACAAGTCATCATGACAACCCTTCATTACCTCTCTTTACTACCTCTCTCCCTCATTTTCTTCTCCATTGCAACCCATAGAGAGAGTGGAACATCTAAGCTAGGGAAGGAGAGAACCCAACATACCAGCCCATCTTCCACCCTTAATCTCCCAATCCAACCAGTAGAACCTCATCTTCCTCCAATAAAAGTGAAGCTTGGGAGCTTAGGATTTCTAGGAAGCTTAAGGAAGAAGAGGTGGGGTGCTCCTTAGGCTAGATTTCTCTATTTCTATGCATGAGGCAAGTGAGACCTACCAATCAATGGTATGGATCGCATCTTGGTCCCTAGGTGTGGCCAATGGCCCGCCATGATTGCATCCATGTATTCATGATGGGGCCATTCTCCATGGACCCCATCATGATGTTTCCTTGATTCCTAGCATGTGAGGGTCAACTAGACTTTTGATTTTGTGGTGGGGATGGTATCCCCACCTTGATTTACTAATTTGAGGGCCCACACATTTTTGGGACCCATCTTAATGTATGTATTACACACCTAGAGGGGCTCATAGTGGTGGAGCCCCTTTACCATTCATTTTCTCTCTCTCTCTCTCTCTCTCTCTCTCCATATTGATGTGTGGCCCACCTGATATGTCCATGGTAACCAGACCATCCAGCAGTAGGGACGCCCCTGCTGCCCAGGCTGCTGGTGTTATTGGTCATTGGGCCTGTATGGGTCGGACAACCACACAAGCTTGATGTATGGAGGACATAAATACTAGCTGGTCTGGATGTGTGCAACCCATCCATGTGGACCCTCCCTTGATGTGTGTGATCTATATCCACTCTGTCCAGCAAGTTGGTGGGCTGCACATGCAGCAGCAGGTTGCTACCCAACTTCTAGGCCCACCTTGTTGCTGACCTTCTGATGTAAGGAAACAACAAACGTCGGCTGGGATTTCCCACCTTGTGTGCTCACTGGGCCCCTATAAGAAAGCCCAGCTTACTATACGATAGGGTGGGTGAGGAAGCCCTCTTATTGTACTTAGGCTCATCCTCTTGACTCCCTTTATGTATGTGGCATCGGTTAATATATCCTCTGTTTAGAGCATATCTTGATGTTTGGATTAGATACTCATCCTTCTATGGACCTCACCATAAATACAGGCCGATTATAGTTTATGTCTGATAATCATGCTTAATATAAATCATGATACATGCCCATATGGATTATTTGTATGCCTATTATGAGGATTGATTGATCATAGCATACGTCATTGGGATGAGATGTTTGTGGGACTCCCTGAGAGATGGAGTTACCTCACATGAGCACACGGTATGCGCAGATTTGATGCATGACTGGATGGTGTGACTCATGTATCTTGCATTCTATGTGATATGATCACTGTATGCCCTAGCGACATAAGGGTCATGGCCTCTACAGGCATATCATGGATGGTAGGATTGGACACTGAAAATGTTTTGGTTCTACCACCGGGGCACTTAGGATGTCCCTGGGTGAAAGTCCTTAAACCCTTATGGTACCAGGAGGTTGCTCCAAGGTCAAGACCAAGTGGATACATGATCGCCCGAATGTCGACTACTAGTAGGCCGCATCTCCCACTGTGTCATAGTCAGTTAGAAGGGGTTGTGGCCTTATTTGCCCGAGGGGAGGGGGCAAAGCTAGGTTGAGTTTGACCAGCTTGAAAATGCGTCCACTATCGATGAGTCGGGTAGATATTGGGAGATTGCTGGCCAGGCCGATAGTGAGGTCTCTTCGACTTACACAGTTGTGCGCCTTGGATAGGGCGGCAATCTAGTGTATAGTGTACTTGACCCTGGTGATATTCTAGAGGTGAACTGTACTAATATGTGGATCTAGCTGAGGACTGGTGTACTTGTGTTACATCTTGCATATGACATTTGGCTACGTAGGCCTTGCATTGCATAGCCTTGGTACGACTGATAGGATTCATGGACTTGCCAGCATTTTTCGCATTACTTTGATATTGTATGCTTGGCACATGTATCGCGCACACACTTGCACCAACCTCTAAGCTTCCTGTAAGCTTATGCATGACTGTTGCATGCAGGTGACATTAGGACGCAGTCGAGCTGAGGCAGGAGTGTGCAGAGATATTTTTAGAGCTGTGATATATACTTGTACTTCCCTTCCGCATTGTACTCCAACGCTTTGATTATAGTGGATATGCGGTCATGTTGTTTTGTGACTTGATTATGGTTATGGTTATTCTTCCCTTTACAAAAATTTTCACTGAAAATCCTCCTTGTAGGATCCCAGGATAGGAATCTGGTATATGGGTGCCAAGAGCCGAGAATGGGGTATTACTAAGGTGTCGGCGCTGGATTCGGCAATCAGGAATTTTATGGGCCTGATTTTTGAGTTTGGGAGTGACATGAGTTGATATCAGAGTATAACTTGGGAATACCTAAGGATGACATCACATGTCTGTTATGAACTTAGAATGGTTAGGTCCCTAAGATCGATAACGTAGCAACTCTTTGATATAGTTCCTTAACGTGTGTGCCTTCGAGAGTCCTCAGTGCTAATAGGCCCCTTGTTCCTTCTTGTAGGACATGACGCTTAAAAGAGCAACCCAAGCGACTCCCGATCCCCCACGTGAGACTCCCGCTCCCCCATCTGAGGTTCTCGCTCCCCCACCTGAGACTTTTGTACCCCCGTCTAAGACCAGTGTAACCCCAACCATGCCCATGAGTGTAGATCAGCTCCAGTAGATGCTGCAAGCCGTGACTTCATCCTTCATGGGCAGGTAGGCGACCTGCTGAGACGCCTGTACAGGCAGAGCAGGAGTGCATGAGCGCCCTTCTATGAGACTTCACACAGCTCGATCCCCCGTGCTTCCAGGGAGAGCCTGACCCGACAGCGGTAGAGAGATGGTGATCTTAAGTGGAGAAGATATTTGACACTATGAGGTGCACGACCGAGTAGCGGGTCTCATTGGCAATGTTTCTACATTAGGGCGAGGCCGAACATTGGTGGGCATCGGTTGCCCGAGCGGCAAGAGCCAATTTTGTATGGACTTGAGAGGATTTTATAGACCGGTTCGACCGAAAGTTCTTTCCAACCATGTCCGACAGTAACGCACACTTGAGTTTGAATCTTGTCGAGGGGGACATGACAGTGTCCCAGTATGAGGCCCGCTTCATCGCCTTATCAAGATTTACGATGTATCTTGTTGATGATGAGGAGTGGAAGGCCCACCGTTTTGAGAATAGCTTGCACTTTGGCCTCTGGAGTTGTGTTATCGGACACATGCACCCTACTTTTGAGCAGGTGGTATAGAGGGCCTAGATTTACGAGGCAGAGTGGGGTGATTCACAGAGGATTCGTGACCACAGAGGAGACCGGAAGAGGAAGGCCCCCTCCAGCAACTCCTAGCAGTATCAACCACGACAGAGGTGTATGGGCCACCCAGCCTTCTGAGCACCAGCAGCACGTCCAACACCACCTCCGAGGCAGTTCACCAGTGTCTATTATCGATACGGTGAGACGAGGCACTGTTGGTGAGAGTGTCCCTGTCCTCAGCAGCAGTAGCAGCCTTCACCACACCAATAGCGACAACAACTCCTACCACCAAGACCCCTACAACAGCAGCAACAGCAACACCAGCCTCCGAGACCGAAGTAGCAGAGGGAGCAGTTTCGGCCATCATAGTAGTAGCAGTAGCAGAAGCAACCTTAGATGGGATATGCACTTCCCCAGTTGGCTCAGGGCAGATTTTATGCGGCCCACCAGGACCTTGATTCATTAGGAGGGGTCGTTGGGGGTACTCTCCCTGTTTCCACATGTATAACACGTGTTCTATTCGACTCTTATGCATTACATTCTTTTGTGTCTAAGGACTTTTACTGATCAATTGGGTTGTCGTTAGAGTCTGCTTGTGAGGTTCTGTCACTATCGACGCCCTTGTGGAAGACCGCAGTGCTAAGCCAATTTTACTCGTGTTGTCCCATTTTGGTTGAGGAGATCTTTTTGCCTGTTAATCTGTTTATGTTGTTAATGTCTGAGTTTGATGTCATCCTGGGCATGGATTGGCTCATTGAGTATCACGCCATCTTAGACTGCTCCACGAGGACAGTCACGTTCTATATACCCGGCATGCCGCAGTTTCAATTTATAGCCGAGCCCAGAGGAGAGTAGCTTTCTTGCCTGATGTCGTGTACCATTAAGTTAGTTGCTTTGAGTATTGACTAGCTTTTGGTCATCTGTGGTTTTTTCAATGTGTTTTAGAAGATTCCGGGATTTCCCCCTCATTGGCATATCAAGTTTTGGATTGATCTTGTGCCCAGTACTGTGCCTATCTCTAAGCCCCTGTATCATATGGCACCGTTAGAGTTGCGGGAACTGCAGAAGCAGTTGGATGAGTTACGTAAGTTAGGCTTCATCTGTCCAATCAGTTCACCGTGGGGAGTACCGGTACTCTTCATAAGGAAGAAGAATGGCTCGTTGAGGCTTTGCGTGGATTACTGTGAGCTCAACAGGGTCACGATCAAGAACAAGTACCCACTTCGGAGGATCGATAATTATTTGATCAACTGCAGGGGGCGCAGTTCTTTTTAAAGATTGACATGCGATCTGGTTATCATTAGATTCGGATACAAGAGGAGGATATCCCGAAGACAGCAATCAGGATCCGCTATGGTCATTTTGAGTTTCAAGTCATGTCCTTCGGACTGACCAATGCACCCGCTATATTCATGCAGTTGATGAACAAGGTTTTTCATCCATATCTCAATCAGTTTGTTGTGGTATTCATCAATGATATTCTGATATATTCGAGAACCCACGAGGACTATGAGCAGTATTTAGGGATCACTTTGCAGACCTTACGTGCCCATCAGCTTTATGTGAAGTTGGAGAAGTGTGAGTTCTGGCAAGAGGAGGTGAAGTTCCTCATTCACGTGGTGACGAGGCAGGGTATCATAGTGGACCCCTCAAAGATCAATGCAGTGTGTCAGTGGTGCCAGCCTGCGAACGCGTCTGAGATTCGCAGTTTCCCTGGTTTGGTGGGCTACTATCGACAATTCATCAATGGATTCTCCCGTATCGCAGCCTCGTTGACCAGATTGACCTAGAAGGGTGCTGAGTTTTTGTGGAGTGATGCATGTGAGTGGGCATTTACAGAGCTGGAGGACCGTCTTACGTCCACACCTGTCCTCACTCTTCCCTCTGAGAGTGAAGGATTCATGGTTTTCACGGATGCTTCGCATGTTGGTTTGGGTGCTATCATAATGCAACACGGGAAGCCAGTGGCCTACACGTCTCGCCAACTCAGGGTCCATGAGCTGAACTATCCCACACATGATTTAGAGTTGGCTATAGTTGTCTTTGCATTAAAGGTGTGGAGGCACTATCTTTATGGGGATAGGTTCGAGCTTGTCTCTGACCATAAGAGCTTAAAGTATCTTTTCTCTCAGTCTGAGTTGAATATGAGGTAGAGATGTTTGATGGAGCTCCTAAAGACTATGATTTTGATCTTCAGTACCACCCGGGCAAGGTGAAAGTGGTGGCAAATGCTCTTAGCCGTTAGCCACGAGGCTTGATGGCACATATGATGGTCCAGGAGTGGAGGATGCTCGACGATATAGCAGAGTATGACTTCAAGTTTAGTTTGCAGTCTTCTATCGTGCAGTTATCAAGCTTGTCGATTCAACCCTCTCTTGTCCCAAGGGTGATCGAGCCTCAACAGATAGACGAGTCATTACAGGATTATCGAGCAGAGGCGGCATCTGAGAGTCAGTCAGATTGGCAAATTGGTTCTGATGGTGGACTTCATTTCAGAGGCCGATTGTGTGTCTCGGATATTCTAGAGTTGCGCAAAGATCTTATGACCGAGGCACATCGATCAAGGTTTTTTTTCCACCCTGACTCGATGAAGACGTACCATGACATGAGGAGACAATATTTTTTATGGGGATAAAGCGCTAGATCGCTAGTTTTGTGGTTGAGTGTGACACGTGCTAGCATGTTAAGGCCTATCATCAGAGACCCCTAGGTCCGTTTCAACCATTGAGAGTCCCGTTATGGAAGTGGGAGCACTTATCCACAGATTTTATCATGAGTTTGTCGAGGACTCAGTGCGGTCATGACGTCATCTAGTTTGTTGTCGATCATTTGATGAAGTTGGCACATTTTCTTGTGATTCGTGTGACTTGGCCCTTGGACCATCTGACCAGATTATTCATTGATGAGATTGTGAGACTGCACGGTGTTCCAATTTTGATTATTTTTTATTGAGACCTAAGGTTCACATCTCAGTTTTAGAGGAGCTTTTAGAAGGTGATGGGGTTTACCTTGCAGTTCAGTATCGCGTATCATCCTCAAACCGATGGGCAGACTGAGAGGGTCAATCAAATCCTTAAGGATATGCTTTGGGCTTACATGATTGACTTCTTAGGTAGCTGAGATGAGAATTTGCGCTTGCCTAAGTTCACGTATAATAACACCTATCAGGCGACCATTGGCATGGCTCCCTTTGAGGTATTATATGGTAGGCTGTGTAGGCCCCCTAGTAATTAGACTGAGGTTGGAGAACACCATCCCCTAGATCCTGAGCTTGTGCAACAGACTTCAGAGGTCATCGATATTATCAGGCAGAGGATGCACACAACTCAGAGCTGGCAAAAGAGTTTTGCTGGTCGTCGGCGTCGTCCCTTGGAGTTCGCAGTTGGGGACCATGTGTATCTCAAAGTCTTACCCATGAAGGGTGTGGTTCAATTTGGAGCAAAGGGCAAGCTTGCCCTGAGATTTATTGGACCTTTTGAGATCACTAGGCGCGTTGGTGTCGTGGCCTATAAGCTTCCCTTGCCGCCTCAGTTGTCTGGCATTCACAACATTTTTCATGTTTCTATGTTATAGAAGTGTGGGTCAGACATTGTACATGTGGTTGATTGATAGCCGTTAGAGGTCCGTGAGGACACTTCCTAAATTGAGTAGCTGGTTCGTATCCTTTATCGAAAGGAGCAGGTCCTTCGGATCCAGGTCATTCCTTTGGTGAAGGTGCAGTGGGGTCACTATAGTGTTGATGAGGCGTCTTGAAAGCGCAAGGCTGAGATTTGAGAGCGTTATCCCCATCTCGTTGTTGGTTGATTGTACTTTGTATTGTATTTTTAATATATATATGATGTCATGTTCCCTCTTTCTTTTTTTATTCTACGTGCTAGTGTAAAATTTTGAGGATGAAATTTTTATTAGGAGGGGAGATCTTTAAGGCCCGTGTCCTAGTACCACATCGTTCCTTAGACTTCTACGATCCTCCCCATCAAATTTTTGTGACCCATGACCTGTAAACAGTATTTACGCGTGACCTTAAGTCGTATCCCATAGATCCGAGTCAACTCGACCCGAAACCTGTACCGTGACGATCGCACCATTGTTGCGGTTCCAACGCCACGTCTCACGTGCCAATGTGATGCTTAGGCAAGGAGTTATGACTTGCGCATAATCCCGGGTGTACACTACGCATTGCAGGAGCATAGGATTCCAGGTAAAAAATGATCTCTACAAGCCATCATTACCATGACATCACCCTACCTAACCTAGCCTACCCTCTCCTAGGACGACATCATCCCTAGCCCATTCATGCCTTATAAATAATCATTGCTAGCATGCCCTCTCTTCCCATGCCTCTTACAAGCCATCATGACAACCCATCATTACCTCTCTTCACTACCCCCCCCTCTCTCTCTCATTTTCTTCTCCATTGCAACCCATAGAGAGAGAGGAACGTCCAAGCTAGGGAAGGAGAGAACCTGACATCCCAACCCATCTTCCACCCTTGATCTCCCAATCCAACCATTAGAACATCATCTTCCTCCAGTAAAAGTGAAGCTTAGGAGATTGGGATTGCTAAGAAGCTTAAAGAAGAAGAGGTGGGTGCTCGTTAGGCTAGATTTCTCTATTTTTATGCATGAGGCGAGTAGGACCTACCAATCAATGGTACAGATCCCATCTTGGTCCCTAGGTATGGCCAATGGCCCACCATGATTGCATGCATGTATTCACAATGGGGTCATTCTCCATGGACCACATCATGATGTTTTCTTGATGCGTAGTATGTGAGGGTTAACTAAACTCTTAATTTTGTGGTGGGGATGGTATCCCCACCTTGATTTGCTAATTTGAGGGCCCACACATTTTTGGGACCCATCTTGATGTATGTATTGCACACCTAGAGGGGCTCATAGTGGCGGAGCCCCTCCACCATTCGTTCTCTCTCTCTCTCTCTCTCTCTCTCTCTCTCTCTCTCTCTCTCTCTCTCTCTCTCTTTCCATGTTGATGTGTGGCCCACTTGATGCTTCCATGGAAACTAGACTGTCCAGCAGTAGGGACGTCCCTGCTGCTTAGGTTACTGGACGTCTAGCGGCCCATGTTGCTGGTCGTTGAGCCTGCGTTGGTCGGACGGCCACACAAGCCTGATGTATGGAGGACACAAATACCAGCTAGTCTAGATGTGTGCGGCCCATCCAATGGACCCTACCTTGATGTATGTGATCTATATCCACTTTGTCCGGCAAGTTTGTGGACTGCACATGCAGCAGCAGGTTGCTGCCCAACTTTCAGGCACATCTTGCTGCTGACCTTCTGATGTAAGGAAACCACAAATGGCAGCTGGGATTTTCCAGCTTGTGAGACCCATGTGTGGACCCCACTTGATGAATGTCTTGTATGTACACCGTCTAACCATGGGGAGGCCGTTCTGGTGTGGGCCCAGCAGGCCTGGATGGTCCAGCATGCTGGCACTGTCCAGCGGGCTTGGACGAAGGGGAAAGACTAATATCATCTTGATTTGGAACTGGTGGGCCACTCTCGTGGACCCCACCTTACTATACATGTAAGGAATACACACCACCCATCTATTTCCCCCATATCCTGCAGGCCATGAGCCCATCCAAGAGGTAGATCCCACGCCCAATCCAGGCCAGCAACCTGCTGGACTGGTCTTGATGTATGTGTTTTATCCTCTCCATCTACCTTTTTGTGGCCCAATGGCCGGCCCGCCTTCTAGTTGACCCACACTCAAGTGGGACCCACCGTGTTGCATGATATCTAGGTTGTCCACCTGCTAGACGCCCACGCAGGGCCAGCGTCCAGCAGGGCTGGCCGTCCTTAGGCTATAAGGTCACCTTGATGTTTGTTTTATATCTCTGTCATTCCCTTATCTTTGTGGCCCACCTGGACGGGGCCCACCCTCTGGTGGGACATCTACAGGTGGAGCCCACCATGTGTATGCATATACCCAGTCGTCCAGCCCCCTTTGGACATCCAACAGGGCGGGGGCGCTACTGGACTAGCCGTCCAACAGCAGGCCCACCCTGATGTATGTGTTGTATCCATGTTGTTCATCTGGTGAGGCCCACTGTGATGTGTATGGGCCACTAGGAAATATGTATTTCATTTAGATTGTCCATCTGTTGGACGCCCAGCTGGTCCAGAAAGTTGGGAGGGCTGGACATCCAGCAAGGGCCCAACTTACTGTATGATATTACCCTTTGTAAAGTTATGAGGTCCACCATGTTGAAAGTGTAATGTATACACACTATACCTCCATTTTTCTGAGATCATGGACCCCATCAGAACCTTATAAGGCCCACTATGATGTATGTGTTGTTTGTACCCTGCCCATCTATTTTTCTGGGCCATGGGCTGCCCCATGTGGCCCATTATGATGTATGTGTTGCACATGCCGTCCATCTATTTTGCTGGATCATATGGGCTGTCCCAAGAGGCCCACCATGATGTATGTGGTTATATTCATGTTGCTCATCCGTTGTCCAGATTGTATTAGGGCCATGCGCCCCATTATAAGTTAGATTCTATGGCGGGCCGCACTCTAGGAGCAATGGTGGTTAAATGTCCACATTGTAAACTCCCTAAGGCCCATTGCTAAGCCCATTCCTCATCTATCCTTATTGGGTTGTCCCAAATCATTGGGCCCCCATTGATATTAATATGACCCATCTCACCTTATTGGGCTAACCCCAAACCATTGGGCCCCCATTGATGCTAGTGGGATTATCCATACCTTAAAGCCCACCTTGTGTGCTTACCGGGCCCTCATAAGAAAGCCCAGCTTACTATATGATAAGGTGGGTGAGGAAGTCCTCTTATTGTACTTAGGGTCATCCTCTTAACTCCCTTAGTGTATGTGGCATCAGGTTGATATATCTTCTGTTTAGAGCATATCTTGATGTTTAGATTATATACCCATCCTTCTGTTGACCCCACCATAAATATAGGCCGATTATAATTTATGTCTGATGATCATGCTTAGTATACATCATGATACATGCTCATAAGCATCATTTATATAACTGTTATGAGGATTAATTGATCATAGCATACGTCATTGGGCTGAGATGTTTATGGGACTCCCTGAGAGACGGAGTTGCCCCACATGAGTGTACAGTACCCGCAGGTTTGATGCATGATTGGATGGGGTGACTCATGCATCTCGCATTCTATGTAATATGATCACTGTATGCCCTAGCGACATTAGGATTGTGGCCTCCACAGGCATATTGTGGATGGCAGGATTAGACATCGAAAATGTTTTGGTTCTAACACCGGAGCACTTTGGATGTCCCTGGGTGAAAATTCTCAAACCCTTATGGTACTAGGAGGTTGCTCCAACGTCAAGACCGAGTAAATACATAAGCAACCGATGTTGAATACCAGTAGGCCGTGTCTCCCACTATGTCGTGGTCGGTTGGAAGGGGGTTTGGCCTTATCCACCTGGGGGGAGGGAATAAAGCTAGGTTAAGTTTGACCAGCCCAGAAATGGGTCCGCTATCGACGAACCAGGTAAATATTCGTAGATTGCTGGCCAGGAAGATAGTGAGGTCTCCTCCACTTACACAGTTGTGCACCTTGGGTAGGGCGACAATCTAGTGTATAGTGTACTTGACCCCGGTGGTGTTCCAGAGGTGAACTGTACTGATATGTGGATCCAGCGGAGGACTGGTGTGCTTGCGTTACATCTTGCATATGACATTTGGATATGAAGGCCTTACATCGTATAAGGCCCGTATCCTAGTCCGTACCATTCCTTAAACTCTCATGATCCTCCCCGTCGAATTCTTGCAACCTGAGACCTGTAATCAGCATTTGCGTCGACCCTAAGTCACATCCCGTAGATCTGAATCGACTCGACTCGACTCGAAACCTATACCCTAGCGATCGCACCGTCGCCGCGGCTCCAATGTCATGACTTGCACTCCGATGCGATACCCAGGCCATGATTTATGGACCTACATTTATTTCGAGGAAAACGCCACACATTGCGAATCCTAAGAGAATCTCTACCATCCATCACATCAATCAATCAATCGTAGGTCAAGTACAACCTATCACTCACCCACACCTCTCCGACTAACTAGTCAAAGGAACCCATGCTTAGGCCATTCCTCTCATCCCAAAAGTCAATGAGACCCATGCTTTTCGTGTCATATCTCTTACACACCACTCCTCTCTCTTTCATTTCTCACTTCATTCCAAGCAATTCCCAAGGAGAGGAAGTCCAACTCTTCCAAGAGAGCCAAGTGTGGCCCACTTCCTACCCCTCTCATCTCTCATCCTAGCCCTTCAATCTCTGTCATCTTCCATCAAAGTTGAAGCCGATGAGCATAGCATTCCACGGAGCCTAGAAGACTAGTAATCGGTGGGTATTTTGTAGGATTAGATTTCAATTTGTGTGATGGACCAAGTGGGGCCTGAAATGTCCAAGCTATATGTCCTAGAGGGGGGTTGAATAGAAGGACTATGCTAAATTTAAAATAAATACAGCGGAAATAAAGAAAGAGAGATAGCCAAATAAATAAATCAATACACAATGCTGAATGCAATCTCAAAATATTGATTGTTCTAAGGACAACCATGCACCATAAAAATGGCATGACAACCTTACTAGAACAAATAGAGAAACTGAAGCTCAAACTAATACAGAGATAACAAGAGATAAATTGGAGAAATATAAATCTAAACTATTACAACATTCCCCACTGAGTTTGAAATAAAATGATTACAACATTCACATCCACATATACGTCCCACAAATGAATAATTAATGATATGAAATATAAACCACACAACCAAAAAACACAAGGGATTATAGTGGTTCACCTGTGTGTACACCAACTGTTAATAAACAGCCACACAGCTACTCCACTCCTAATATCCTCACACAGGGGATATCAGCGTTCACTATCAAAGATAGGTTTTTCAGGTTCACCCAAAACCTTCACAATTGTGTATTTCCTGGTGGGCTTACATAATTTTTTTTAAAAAAAAACCCCTCTTCTAAGTTTTTCTGGCTCCCCTTAGATAACCAATACAGTGAGATTTTTTGGGCAAATCCCAAAAGAAAACCAAATGAAAGTAAATTACATAAACGTAAAATACCTAAATTTCTCCTTTGTTGTAGTAGCCCAGAAGAACCAAGTCGAAGTAGAGATTTGAATGTCAAAGTTCAATGTCCAATACTCACTTTATAATGGTTCTAGGTTCTAATAGATTTTAAATTAAACCAAATGGGGCTAGCTCTAATTGATTTTGATTCCAGAAAAAGGAAAAATGAAACTTCCTCTTTTTCATATCAGATTGGAATACAAGAAACAAAATCAATTTTAAAAGCTAAAGAAAGAGAATATTAAACATGCACACTTAGCATAAATGGAGCACAGACTTATCTCTCAGAAGGCCGAATTAAATTAGCTTGAATTTTATATTTTATTTTGAGATTCGTGCTCTATTTATAAATGAGTAAATCACATCTTCAACTGGTCTAAAGATCTCTACGACTGGTCATAGAACCAACAGATATTTAAAAATTAAGGCGCAATAAGATCTGACGGTTTCACGACTGGTCGTAGGTGGTCTAAGACTGGTCGTAGGTCTCCTTCGACTGGTCGTAGGTTGCTCACAACTAATCGAAGCTAGCTGAATTTCAACACTATACTTTGAGTCGTAGGACTATGACTGGTTGAAGAAATAGTTGACACTATTCATACGACTAGTTGAACAGTCCTTAAGACTAGTCGAAGCCTAACAGAAAATTTCCAAATTTTGCAATAAACTTACGACTAATCTAGAAAATTCTTAGACAGGTCGAAGCAGTGCTAGGACTAGTCGAACAAAGTCTAGGACTAGTCTTAGAATAGACTAAACTCACTTATATAAAACATATGAATTATGTATCCAAAATGGCCTACTCTAAAGGTCAACCTAAGGTCAATCATACCTCAATAGTGAAGTAAGGACATTAAAACTTAGAGACAAGTGACCTTTGAAAGTAATGAAGCTTGAAGTCTTGATGTAGCCCAAACTTAAAAGCTTCCTAAGATCTTGAGGTTGAACTTGAAAGCTTCTTGAGATCTTGCATTATCCTTGCCTTGAATTAAGTCGAATAATCTCACTTTCTCGAGTCTTGACTTATGAACAGTGCTTGTCAATCAAAGCTAATCTTGAGTAGAGCTTTGTTCTTCACATATGCAAGCTTCATAACAGTGTCTTTGGCACCACAAATTTGTCAACAAAAAGGGGCTATAAACTATAGCACTTACAATCTCCCCCTTTGTCAAATTAGTGACAAAACAGACTTCTAAGATATGTTACATGATGCAAAATATCTGATTAAAGAATCATACACCAGTTGTTATCAACCGGCATACTAACATGATCCTGCAAACCTGTAAATCAATATTCAACATAACATACAGTCCACCTCTGCACATACTCCCCCTGAGTAATATACATTAAAAAATGCAATGCTACTCCCTCCTCAATGGTAATCCCTCCTTATAACATAATCAATAGACACATCCATATCCATTCTCCCCCTTTTTGTCACAATAGGACAAAGGAAGCACAGAATAGATGGCTGAGGAGAAATAAGTAAAGAGATATGTGAGAGGTAACAAGACAAGATATGAGTAACCAGTAGAAACAACCTACATAATTCATAAACTGAGCTAACTCAAAGATAGCTACAATCTCAAAACCAGTTAAGCTAGCGCAAGAATAATAAAGTTATAACGGACTAGTAAACTTAAAAAAACTAATCTGAACCAGATGAAAGAGCAGGGATGGAAGGATCAAGTTGATGCAAGCCCTTGTTCAAGCGCCTAAGATATTTGCATATATACTTGAATTGTAAATCATGGGCAACAGACATGTTTTCCATCTTAACATTCATATTCTCAACCTTGTCTTCCAATGCACGCAGACGTGCATCAAACACAAGGCTCATAATCTGGATCATTTGCATAATCAGATTCAAGTTCGTCAAAAATATCATCCATGTGAATAGGACAATGCCAAATAAAAACTTATAACAGCGGAATAATGAAGAAAATGATAGCCAAATTAAATAACAATGCAGGAAAGAAAAAAACCTCAAAATTCAGATCTTGAGAGGTTGATACAAACGTTGTTCTAAGGACAGCCTTACACCAAAAACCAGAGTTTATGGTAGGACAACCTTATTTCTAGAAAGGTCTTTGTATCAAGTCTCAAATCAAAGAGGAATACAAAAATAAATATAAACTGAATTGAAATAACTTATAATTAAAGATGTATTGTTCTAGGGACAGCCATACACCATAAAAATGGCAGGGCAACCTTGCTGGAACAACTTTCAAATGAAATTGAAAATCAAGCTTAAAAAGGAATAGCAGAAAATAAATTCTAAGCTATTACAACATTCTCACAAAGCTTGAAATAATTACAACATTCACCACCATACATACATCCCACAAAAATTAATTAAAAGATTAAAAGAATAAATCAATCAACCACAACTTAAGGGATTATAGTGGTTTGCCTGTGCGTTCACCAACTGTTATACAACAGCCACACAAAATGCTACTCCACTCCTAATATCCTCACACAGGGGATATTAGCGTTCACTAAAAATAGGTTTTCCCAGGTTCACCTAAAACCTTTACAATTGTGTCTTTGTATGTGGGCTTACACAATTAAAAACCCCACTTCGAGTTTTCTGGCTTTCCTCGGATAACCAAAATAACAAGATTTTTCCGCAAATCTTGAAAGAAACCAAAATAATAGAAAGGAATTTACAATAAGATGTAAAATACGAAAATCTTCTTCGTTGTAGCGCGGTAGAACCAAATCAAAGTAGATGATTGAATGTCCAAGTTCAATGTCCAAGACTCGATTACAATGGTTCTAATTCTAATAGATTTTAAATTAAACCAAATAGGGCTTGCCTTAATTGATTTTGATTCCAAAGAAAGGGAATAACAATTCCTCTTATCAAATCAGATTGGAATAGCAGAAACAAAATCAATTAAATAAAGCTAAGGAAAGAAGAATATTAAATAAGCACACTTAGCTTAGATGGAGCATAGAATTATCTCTCAGAAGTTCGACGAAGATTGGCTTGAATACTTTAATTAAATAGATAATTTCTTCTGAGATTCGTGCACTATTTATAGGTGAGAAGATCGGGTCTTCGATCGTCTAGAGTGCTCTTCGACTAGTCGAAGCAACAATAAATATTTGAAAAATCCGGCGGGATATGCTCGACCGTTCTACGAGTGGTCGTAGCTCTCCTACGATTGGTCGTAGGTTTCCTTCGATCGGTCGAAGAACCTATAAAACCATCGCTGGACTTCGAGTCGAAGGTTGTACGACTGGTCGAAGATCAGTCGACACTGTTCCTACGACTGGTCGAACAGATTCCAGGACTAGTCGAAGGCTAACAGATTTTATCTGGAATTTGTAACAAACTTACGACTGGTCGAAGCAAGTCTAGGACTAGTCGAAGAAGGCCTAGGACTAGTCGAAGAACAGACCAATCACATGAAAAATAACATTCGACTTATGTATCTGAAATGACCTACTTCTAAGGTCAACCTATGGTCAAACAAACCTCAATCATGAAGTATGGACATTGAAGCATTAGGAACAAGTGACCTTGAAGTATTAGTCTTGAAGTCTTGATGTAGTTGAACTCTTCATGTAACTCAATCTTGAAAGTGGCTTGAGTTTCAGCTTGAGTCTTGAGTTCAGCTTGAGTCTTGTCTTGTGAGCAGTTCTTTCATTCCAGAGTCTTGTCTTGTGAGCAGTTCTTTCATTCAAGATCTTGAGTCTTGTACTTGAGAGCTTTGCTTGTTGTGAGCTTAGCTTGTTTATGAATGTTGATCCTTGATAGAGCTTCACTTATGCAAGTTATATATAACAGAGTATAATAGTGATTTTGGCACTACAAATTTGACAACAAAGAGGGATAGAAACTATAGCACTTACAATCTCTCCCTTTGTCAAATTAGTGACAAAACACATAATCAAGATAAACAAGAGTAAAACAACTGGTTAATACCTGTAAATCAATATTCAACATTCAACATTCAACCAGTTTCAACATTCAACCATTATCATTCATCAAGATCAAACATATATTCAAGATCAAACATATATTCCCCTTGACACCCCACTCCCCCTGAGTAACATAACCAATGCTACTCCTCTCACAATCATATTAACAACAAACCATTCTCCCCCTTTTTGTCACAATATGACAAAGGAGAACTAAATAAAGGAATGAGAGTAAATAGAAGGAGGAAATAGAGTATAGCAAAAGAGTCATAGAGATACTCAAGATAGCATCATATATATCCAGCATAAATATTACATCAAGAACAAATATCCAGCATTAAACATAGATAGAATCCAAATCAAAATCAGCCAAGTGCTAAGTAAGAAAGTTATTACATACAAAAAGTCTCATAGAAACTAGTCAGAACTAGAACTTGAAGATGGAGTAGGAATAGAAGGATCAAGTTGGTGCATGCCTTTGTTCAAGCGCCTAAGATATTTGCGCATGTACTTGAATTGCAAATCATGAGCAACAGACATGTTTTCCAACTTAACATTTATATTCTCAACTTTACCTTCTAATGCACTCAGACGTGCATCAACATTAGATGGTATAAAATCTGAATCATTAGCTGAGTCAGAATCCAGTTCCTCAAAAATGTATATACACTAATTCAAATATCTTGCAAATTATACAAAAATTGGAATTCAATCTAGCAAATATATACACTATAATACAAGAAGGCATAAATTATCAATTTAAAATGCACATGCCAAGATCAAATTTCATCTTTTTGAACCTGCTTTTATCAAGAGGTTTTGTGAAAATATCAGCACGTTGATCTTCAGTAGGAATATATTCTAGAGATATAACATTTTCTTCTACTAATTCCCTTATATAATGAAATCTAATGTCAATATGCTTAGTACGAGAATGCTGAATAGGATTTTTTGAAATATTTATCGCACTAGAATTATCACAATGTAATAACATAGAATCCTGTTTAATTCCATAATCACTTAGCATTCGTTGCATCCAAACAAGCTGTGTACATGCATTACCAGCTGCGATATACTCAGCTTCAGCTGTTGAAAGTGATATAGAATTTTGTTTCTTACTAAACCAGGAAACTAGACAATTTCCAATGTAAAAACAACCACCACTGGTTGATTTTCTATCATTTAGATTACCAGCCCAGTCAGCATCCGAGTACCCAGCTAATTGGACATTGGTTTCATGAGGATACCAGAGACCAAGATTTACAGTACTTGCGACATATCTTATAATTCGCTTGACAGTAATCAAGTGAGATTCTTTTGGATCAGATTGATATCGTACGCAAATACCAACACTTAGAGAAATATCAGGTCTACTAGCAGTTAAATATAATAAACTACCAATCATACTCCGATAAAGTTTTGAGTCAACATTTTTACCATTAGAGTCTTTTGATAGTTTCAGGGTAGTACTCATAGGAGTATCAAAATTTTTGCCATTTTCAAATCCAAATCTCTTGATTAGATTCAAAGCATACTTAGATTGAGAAATGAATATTCCTTCAGATTGTTGCTTTACTTGCAATCCAAGGAAATAAGTCAATTCCCCAACCATGCTCATTTCGAACTGTGATTTCATCAAATCTGCAAACTCAGTAGTCAAGTCAGTACAAGTTGATCCATAAATGATATCATCAACATAAATCTGTACCATTAAGATATGATCATTATGTTTCTTAACAAACAGAGTTTTATCAACAGATCCCATTTGAAAATTATGAGTTAAAAGAAATTTTGTTAGTTTCTCATACCATGCCCTAAGTACTTGTTTTAATCCATAAAGTGCCTTTTTAAGCTGATATACATGATCAATATTTTTGGAATCTTCAAATCCCATTGGCTGTTCAACATAGACTTCTTCATGTAAATCGCCATTTAGAAAAGCACTTTTCACATCCATCTGATAGATCTTTATCTTTCTAAAACATGCAATGGATATAAATAGTCTGATAGATTCAAGACGTGCTACTGGTGCAAAGGTTTCATCGAAATCAATCCCTTCAATTTGAGTATAACCTTGTACCACCAGTCTAGCCTTGTTTCTAATTATATTTCCACGTTCATCAGACTTATTTTTGAAAATCCATTTTGTTCCAATGATGTGTTTATCTTTAGGTCTTGGTACGAGATACCAAACATCATTTCTTACGAAATGGTTGAGTTCATCTTGCATCGCAACAATCCAGTTTTTATCAGCCAGAGCTTCTTTTACGTTAGATGGTTCAATTTGGGGTGTAAAACATACATAATTACATATATCCTCAAGTTGTCTACGGGTGCGAACACCGGTGAGAGGGTTTTCAAGAATTTGTGTGGTTGGATGATCTTTAACAGTCCTTAACTCAGAATCAGTCTGATTCGATGAAGTATCGGGTTTATCAATGATTAGTACTTCATCATTATCTGAATTAGAGATTGGTGTGTTTAAGTGATCATCAATGACAACATTAATGGATTCTTGAATCACACCAGTCCTTTTATTCAGGACCCTATAAGCTTGACTGTTTAAAAAATACCCTAGAAAAATACCTTCATCACTCTTCGTATCGAACTTTCTCAAATTTTCACGATCACGTAAAATATAACACTTGCTGCCAAAAACTCGAAAGTATTTAACAGTAGGCTTTTTATTGAACCACAATTCGTAAGTCGTTTTATTATTATCTTTGCTAGTGTATACTCGGTTAATAATATAGCAAGCTGCATTAACTGCTTCAGCCCAAAGATTTTTAGAGAGCTTTATGCCATTTCTTGAAGCACCCTATTCTTCCTTTCTACAATTCCATTTTGTTGAAGAGTTTTGGGAGCAGAGAAATCATGTAATATTCTTTGGTCGGTACAGAACTTCTCAAAATTGCTATTCTCAAATTCAGATCCATGATCACTACGAATTTTACTGATTTGAGAAGATTTTTCAGTTTGAATCCTTTTGAGAACTTTTCTTACTTCTTCAAGGGTTTCAGATTTATCCCTTAAGAAGACTACCCAGGTGAATCTGGTAAAGTCATTGACTATTACTAAGATATACTTTTTACCACCACGACTTTCCGTTCTGGTAGGTCCTATCAGGTCCATGTGGAGAAGTTCGAGTGGTCTTGATGTGGTATTTGAATTCACCTTTTTGTGTGAGTTCTTTGTTTGTTTGCCTATCTGGCACTCACCACATATTTTATCTAATTTCTGAAGTTTGGGTAAACCTCTTACAAGTTCTCGTTTGCTCAATCGATATAAATTTCGATAATGTACATGTCCAAGACGTTTGTGCCATAAATCAGTCTCGTCTGTATGGACCATGTAACATGTTTGATTAGATGAGCTGATTCACTAATAATATAGCAATTTTCAGATGTTCTACGTCCAGTTAATATTACAGAACCCTTATTATTTAGAATTTCACAGCTTTAATTAGAAAACCGAACATTATGGTTATTATCACATATTTGTGATATACTAAGCAAGTTATGTTTTAAGCCTTCAACGTATAAAACATTTTTAAACACCGGAAGATTAAAAAGTTGAACCGTACCTTGGCCTATAATCTTGCAGTTGCTACCATCACCAAATGTGACTGAACCATCAGTCATATCTTTCAGATCGGTGAATAAAGCTTTGTCACCTGTCATATGCCTGGAGCATCCACTGTCTAGGTACCACTTTGAATGACTTGTTGCTTTGAAAGCAGTGTGAGCAACCAAGCAGGTAACTTTAGGAACCCATTTCATAACTGTTTTGGGTTTAGGAACATAGTTGGTCTTCTTTTGTGTATATTTGTAAGAATGACCTGTAGAGTTAGATTTTAAGAGCTCCTTGAGTAAATCAACTATCTTTTCAGCTAGTGGATTTCGTTTCTGATTAAAGTTGACATGGCTGTTTCTAGGTTTTTGAAATTTTTTTGAATTTTTAGAAAAATCTTGATAAGTACTTTTCCCTTTTGAGTTTGAGGACTCTCCTTTAACAAACATAGGAGGAGTATACTTTTGTTTAGGAGGTAGATTTTTATCATAGCCCAACCCAGATCGATCTCCACATTTTCTAGATCTGGATAAAAGTTTTTCTAACTTTGGATCACCTTGGGCATATTTCCATGTGTCCTTTAAACTCAGAAGAGAAGATACTTCAGTTTTAAGTTTCTCAATTTCAGATTTTAAATCAACAATTAGGGAGTTTTTGAATTCCAAATCGCATTTCGATTTTTCAAAACAATCTGAAATTTGTGATTTTTCTAAAACAAGCGATTCAAAACAATTTTTGAGTTTAGAAAACTTTTCTTTTTGAAGTTTAAGTTTGACAGCAATTTTACAACTTTCCTTATATAGGGCATTGTAAGCGTCTTGAAGATCATCTTCATTTTCACATTCACTATTCAGATTTTCTTCACTTGTAGAGTCATTATCTGAAAATGTGAATTTGGCTAGAGTCATAAGAGCTTTGACCTCATTGCCAGACTCAGTTTCAGAATCTTCTGATTCAGAAGAACCTTCAGGATCAGATGATTCATCCCATGTAGCCAACATACCCTTCTTCCTGGGTTTGTCCCTTTTAAGACATTTATTTGCTAAGTGCCCATGTTCTTGACAGTTGTAACATTGACTATCTTTCAAAGATTTTCAAAATTTGGGTCTAAACTTCTTTTTGTCATTTGATTTTTGAAAATCAACCCTTTTCTTGCTTTTGAAAATTTTGTAAAATTTTTTAGCTAAAAGAGCCATATCATCTTCTGAATCAGAATTTTCTTCTGAATTACATTTAGAAGATTTTAGCGAGATAGATTTACCTTTAGGAGCTTTAAAGTTTAACTCGTAGGTTTGTAGAGAACCAACTAGTTCTTCAACCCTCATATTATCTGTATCACGAAGTTCTTGGATTGCGGTTACTTTAGAATTGAACCGTTCAGGAAGTGAGCGTAGTATTTTTGCACACACTTTACTTTCTGGGATTTTATCGCCAAGACCCCGCATTGAGTTTACAATGTCATTCAATCTAGTGTAGAAGTCCATAAACATTTCATTTTCCTCCATATGAATTTCTTCAAATCTAGTTATGAGGAGTTGGACTTTAGATTTTTTGACAATTGTAGTACCCTCGTGTGTCATTTCTAATATATCCCAAGTTTGCTTTGCAGTATCACAAGAAATGATTCTTTTGAACTCATCCAGTGATAGTGCGCAAGTAATTGCATTTAGTGCTTTAGCATTTGCACTACTCTCACTTTTCTGAAGGGTGGTCCATTGGTAATATGGTGTGGTTTTCATAGATTTTGAACCATCAACCCCAGTAACTTCTATGATAGGAGGATTCCATTCAGTCACTGTTGCTTGCCACACATTTTCATCCATTGATTTGAGGAAGATCCTCATTCTGGCTTTCCAATAAGCATAGTTGGAGCCATCAAAGGGTGGAGTGACTGAAAGGCTATCAAAATTTGACATCTTAAATAACTTAAATCGTTAGCTCAGGAATTAAATCCAAGAATAAAAAAGAGCTATTAGGCTCTGATACCACTTGAAAAGGCCAAGCTATATGTCCTAGAGGGGGGGGGGGGGGGTGAATTGGATAATGCCAAATAAAAACTTATAACAGCGGAATAATGAAGAAAATGATAGCCAAATTAAATAACAATGCAGGAAAGAAAAACAACCTCAAAATTCAGATCTTGAGTGGTTGATACAAACGTTGTTCTAAGGACAACCTTACACCAAAAACCAGAGTTTATGGTAGGACAACCTTATTTCTAGAAAGGTCTTTGTATCAAGTCTCAAATTAAAGAGGAATACAAAAATAAATATAAACTGAATTGAAATAACTTGTAATTAAAGATGTATTGTTCTAGGGACAGCCATACACCATAAAAATGGCAGGGCAACCTTGCTGGAACAACTTTCAAATGAAATTGAAAATCAAGCTTAAAAAGGAATAGCAGAAAATAAATTCTAAGCTATTACAACATTCTCACAAAGCTTGAAATAATTACAACATTCACCACCATACATACATCCCACAAAAATTAATTAAAAGATTAAAAGAATAAATCAATCAACCACAACTCAAGGGATTATAGTGGTTCGCCTGTGTGTTCACCAACTGTTATACAACAGCCACACAAAATGCTACTCCACTCCTAATATCCTCACACAGGGGATATTAGCGTTCACTAAAAATAGGTTTTCCCAGGTTCACCTAAAACCTTTACAATTGTGTCTTTGTATGTGGGCTTACACAATTAAAAAAACCCCACTTCTGAGTTTTCCTGGCTTTCCTCAGATAACCAAAATAACAAGATTTTTCTGGCAAATCTTGAAAGAAACCAAAATAATAGAAAGGAATTTACAATAAGATGTAAAATACCTGAAAATCTTCTTCGTTGTAGCAGCCCGGTAGAACCAAATCAAAGTAGATGATTGAATGTCCAAGTTCAATGTCCAGTACTCGATTACAATGGTTCTAATTCTAATAGATTTTAAATTAAACCAAATAGGGCTTGCCTTAATTGATTTTGATTCCAAAGAAAGGGAATAACAATTCCTCTTATCAAATCAGATTGGAATAGCAGAAACAAAATCAATTAAATAAAGCTAAGGAAAGAAGAATATTAAATAAGCACACTTAGCTTAGATGGAGCATAGAATTATCTCTCAGAAGTTCGACGAAGATTGGCTTGAATACTTTAATTAAATCGATAATTTCTTCTGAGATTCGTGCACTATTTATAGGTGAGAAGATCGGGTCTTCGACTGGTCTAGAGTGCTCTTCGACTAGTCGAAGCAACAACAGATATTTGAAAAATCCGGCGGGATATGCTCTGACCGTTCTACGACTGGTCGTAGGTCACCTACGACTGTTCGTAGGTCCTGTAAACCATCGCTGGACTTCGAGTCGAAGGTTGTACGACTGGTCGAAGATCAGTCGACACTGTTCCTACGACTGGTCGAACAGATTCCAGGACTAGTCGAAGGCTAACAGATTTTATCCGGAATTTGTAACAAACTTACGACTGGTCGAGGAATATCTTAGACTGGTCGAAGCAAGTCTAGGACTAGTCGAAGAAGGCCTAGGACTAGTCGAAGAACAGACCAATCACATGAAAAATAACATTCGACTTACGTATCCGAAATGACCTACTTCTAAGGTCAACCTATGGTCAAACAAACCTCAATCATGAAGTATGGACATTGAAGCATTAGGAACAAGTGACCTTGAAGTATCAGTCTTGAAGTCTTAATGTAGTTGAGCTCTTCATGTAACTCAATCTTGAAAGTGGCTTGAGTCTTGAGTTCAGCTTGAGTCTTGTCTTGTGAGCAGTTCTTTCATTCCAGAGTCTTGTCTTATGAGCAGTTCTTTCATTCAAGATCTTGAGTCTTGTACTTGAGAGCTTTGCTTGTTGTGAGCTTAGCTTGTTTATGAATGTTGATCCTTGAGAGAGCTTCACTTATGCAAGTTATATATAACAGAGTATAATAGTGATTTTGGCACTACAAATTTGACAACAAAGAGGGATAGAAACTATAGCACTTACAATATCATCAGGAGGAAGATCACTAACTTCTTCCTCATGTTCAGCTTCAGCATTGCCAACACCAGCACATTGGCCAGGAAGGAAATCAAGCTTCATCTTATTAATATTAGAATTGTTAAACATCATATGATGGATAAGGGCCTCTCCAACCAGCATATTGACTAACATACGCGTAGCCAACACAGTCATGAAATAACCAAAAGGAATGTCACTATGACCTGAATGGAGATGAAACTGAATAATGGAGTGACAAATCAAGGATGGTAGACAAACATGAGCACCGCTGGCAACAGCATGAATAACAAGAACCATGAAGGAAGTCAATTCATATTTATTACCCGATCGAGGATACAAGTTAGACACAAAGATTTTGTAAAGAACTCTGTATTTGGGTAACAGATACTTCGAGGGAAGCGCATTCCCTTTATGTGTCCATTGAACATCCAAATTGCATAAATCTCTAGTGAGCATACGATTTTCCATTACTGAGGGTTTTTTAGATAAGTTATGGATAGGAATGCCCTCATCATTCACAGGAATTTCCATAAGAGCTGAAATCAAATGACGATCAATGTCAAATGGTCATTCTCTTGTGGCTATCTTAAAAGTTAAATTTTTCAATGAAAAAGCACTTATGCATGTGAATATAGATTGGGCAATAGACCGGTATGCTGGCCCACTCCAATGCAATAAGTTGCCCAACCTACAGCTTGGAGCATAGGAAGGATATCAAAAGGAGCAACATGATTAATATCAACAGGATGTTCAACAATAACGTTACGTAATCTGATGTCCCAAACATAAGATGGATCGTCCTTGGGAGCCCGAAGATGATGCTTAGTGATAGGGACCGATCTAGAGGAAGAAGATGGACCACGAGATGTTGTCTTTCTCCCTCTAGATACCATTTGCAACAAGGATTTTAAGAAAATAAAAGAGTTGTAAAGGATTGAGAAGAGGGTTTTCTCAAATCAGATTTTACAAAAGAAATACCCCAAATCTCATCGAAATTTGAAATAGATAACTTCAAGAGTAAAATAGAAGTAATCTAAATACAAATCTATAAGAAAAATGCAAAATGCAAAAGGAGCACTAACCTTGAAGATTTTGAAGGAAGGGTTCGACTAGTCGGGCGTCGGCTCGTTGGAGAGTGAAGAGGAAAAGAAGAAGATGAAGCATTTTCCCCAATTTTAAGTGATTCACGCGATTCGCGACTGGTCGTGGATGTACACGACTGGTCATAACACAACTGGTCGTGTATAGTCACGAGTGGTCGAGTACCGGCCAAAAATCTGATTTCCAGCATTATATACAAAAATTGAAATCTAATCAAGATTATATACAATATGATGCAAATAGGCATAAATACTCATTTTAAAATGCACATGCCAAGATCAAATTTCATTTTGTTAAACCTTCTTTTGTCGAGCAGTTTAGTGAAAATGTCAGCACGTTGATTCTCGGTAAGGATATACTCCAAAGATATAACCTTTTCTTCTACTAATTCTCGAATATAATGAAATCTAATGTCAATGTGCTTAGTACGAAAATGCTGAATTGGATTTTTTAAAATATTTATGGCACTAGAATTATTACAATATATTAACATAGAATCCTGTTTAATTCCATAATCACTTAGCATACGTTTCATCCAAACAAGCTGTGTACATGCATTACCAGCTGCGATATATTCATCTTCAGCTGTTAAAAGTGATATAGAACTTTGTTTCTTGCTAAAGCAAGAAACTAAATAGTTTCCAATATAAAAGCAACCACCACTGGTTGATTTTTAATCATCAAGATTACCAGCCCAGTCAGCATCCGAGTACCTAGCTAATTGAACACTAGTCCCATGTGGATACTAGAGACCGAGATTGATAATACTTGCGACATATCGCATAATCCGCTTGATAACAGTCAAGTGTGACTCTTTAGGATCAGACTGATATCTAGTGTAAATACCAACACTTAGAGCGATATCGGGTCTACCAGCAGTTAAATATAGTAAACTACCAATCATACCCCGATATTATTTTGGATCCACATTTTTACTTATAGAATCTTTTAAGAGTTTCAAAGTTGTACTCATAGGAGTATTAAAATTCTTACCATTCTCAAATCCAAATCTCTTAATCAAATTCATAGCATATTTAGACTAAGAAATGAACATTCCATTAGGTTTTTATTTTATTTGCAACCCAAGGAAATAATTCAATTCCCCAGCCATGCTCATTTCAAGCTGGGATTTCATCAAATCTGCAAACTCAATAGTCATGTCAGTACAGGTAGATCCATAAATGATATCATCAACATAAATTTGTACTATTAAAATGTGATCATTATGTTTTTAAATAAACAGAGTCTTATCAACATATCCCATTTGAAAATTATGGCTTAATAGAAACTTTGTTAGTTTCTCATACCATGCCCTAGGAGCTTGTTTTAAACCGTAAAGTGCCTTTTTAAGGCGATACACATGATCAGCATTTTTGGGGTCTTCAAAACCCATCAGTTATTCAACATAGACTTCCTCTTGCAGATCACCATTTAAAAATGCACTTTTCACATCCATTTGGTAAATCTTAAACTTTCAAAAACACGCAATGGATATAAAGAGTCTAATGAATTCAAGATGTGCTACTGGTGCGAAGGTTTCATCATAATCAATACCTTCAATTTGAGTGTAACCTTGTACCACTAGCCTAGCCTTATTTCTAATTATATTGACAAGCTCGTCAGACTTATTTTTGAAAATCCATTTGGTTCCAATGATGTGTTTATCTTTAGGTCTAGGTACGAGATACCAAACATCATTTCTCACAAATTGGTTAAGTTCTTCTTGCATCGCAACAATCCAGTTTTCATTAGCAAGAGCTTCTTTTACGTTAGATGGTTCTATCTGGGATGTAAAATATACATAATTACATATATCCTCAAGTTGTCTACGGGTACGACCACATGGAACAAACACGCCCCCAGTAACTGAACAAGTCGTTGAAGCGTGTGATCCTCCTGCTGAGGATGGAGCAGGGGAAGCTGAGGGTGAGGATGATCTGAGAGGGCCAATGCCCTCGAACTTGTCCGGATCAAGTTCGGGTATCACATTCCTGAGTCTATGATCTTGCAGCTTCCTTCAGCAGATGAACTACCAGACCAACCTCCTGCTGGAGCAGTTGTAATTTTTCAAGTTGCCCTACAACACGTCCTGCGAATCCCACTCCAAGGAATTGCTTGGCATCTCTTGGTTTACCTCAGCTTGGCCCCGAGACAATTGACTCCGAATGGGTGGAGGGACTTGTTCGGCTGTGCAGTCTAGTGGGCTGAGCTGGAGTAGTCCGAGCTATCACTGGAGGAGTTCCTACACTTGTATCAAGTGAGGCTGAACCCCCTTCAACCCAGCTGGTATTATTTCTGTGCATAGCAAAATACCAGTGGGGCTTTGATAATCAATCCCCCTTCCTCCAATAAGCATTGGAGGGATAAGTGGTTCTGGGCTTACGGTCACTGGGAGATGGTCGACTCAGGACCGATTCAGTCTCTCGTTCCCTAAGCCTTTTCCGAGCCGAGTGAGTTTAGTAGTGACTCTTGTTTCTGTTAATCGGTTATCTTCTACATCTTCTAACTCTGTTTACATGTCCTTCTCCTAGCCGTTCCTAAACATCCTCTGTTGCTTGGCAGCGGCTCGAATCAGGGACCTACGAGCCCTAAATTGGGAGAGGAGATCTTGGAGAGTGCTTCTCCAACCAGAGCGACTCCTTTAATCAGGCTTGGACATACCTCTGATAGGTATGACTTTCAGTAAGACCTTTAGCTGAGCCTTCGCACTCTAAATCTTACTTGAGAAAATGCTTCTGATGTACTATCGTGTCTGTCACGCCCCGAAATCCGGCACCTGGGTATATTCGACCCCGATTCCGTACCCGCAGGCATGACTTATGTTTTGTATGTTTACACTTCATAATCCACACGTATATTGACAAAATGATCTCACTCATAAAATATAACAATCCAAAATTTTTATAATCGAACATTTATTTAAAGAAGAATAACATGTCCATGTTCTGACTATTCAAGATTACCATCAAACACATGTCATCATAATGTTGTCTTACTAAATGTTCATTACACTAATTTAGAAAATGGTAAAAAATAAAAATAAATAAAAGAAAATCTCTTTAAGCTCCTCCATGTGATCCCGATCCTGAAATTTTAAAATCCCAACAGGGTAAGCTGTGAAGCCTAGTAAGTAATCTCAACACAGGTTTCAAAATAACCTCATATAACATGAATAAAAGTATTAAAAGATACAATACCTATTTAGGTAAAACAACAAATGGGGAGATTTAATAAACACAAAATTTCAATGTAAATTCAAAGAAATATGAATGCATGAAATCAACATATGCTATATTCCATGATAAAAGGTGTGGTTTATTCTTTTTAACACCAGGGCAATTTACACCGGTTGGCCAACACCCACGCCAATACAACACCTAGCCTGGCAATGGGAACCTCTTGCATGATATGCTCACCCATCCAAAGGGCACTTAGTGAGGGACCCATTTGTACGTTAGCTGGTCAGACTACTACCCTACCGAACCTGGCAGTGGGAACCTTTTGCAATCCTAACATGCTCACCCACTCAAAGGGTACGGTAGAGGTTCCAAAAGGGTACCAATTGGGTTTCTGGGGCTTTCAACCCAAGGGTCTTGATCGCCCCACCTATTTACGCTTTAGGGATTTTCAACCTAGAGGACTTGATTGCCCCACCTAATTTCCGGTGTTTCATAACTATTTTAATGATGCATGATTTTAATATTGCATTAATCAAGTATTTCAAAAAATCTTCAATGGTTGCTATTCTTCGATCAATCCATAATACTGTGTATATAATTTATCGAACTAAAAATAAAATTTTCAATCAATGTAAATTGTCCTTACATGATTAAAGTTCTACAAAAAAATAAACATGTAATGTAATATATTAGAACTTGATTAAAGTTCTACGTAAAGAAAAGAAATAATAATAATAAACACGCAACGTGCTTTATTACATCTAAGAATTTAGAAATTTATATATAAACTCAAGATTTTTGCAATAATTCTAACAACAAAGTTAAAATGTAAAAATAAATTTTTAATGTAAGATTAACAATAAGACAATATAAAACTCGAATTAAGGCATATTAAAATAATGACAACCGATGTAATAAAAAAGTTAAAAATTAAAGATCATTTTTAGGACGCATGGTAAGTAATTACATTTAAAAAAAAAAACTAAGATGGCAAAGATTAATTATAAGTACAAAAGAACAAACAAATATATGTATATATATAATATATATAAGTTTTTCTTTTATATATAATTATCAAGTGAGAGATACTCACTTTTTTATAAAAAGAAAAAGTGTATATATATATATATATATATATATATCCTTTTTCTCTTTCCTCCTTTTCTTTCTTCATTTTTCTCTTTCCTCTCTCTCTCCTGCTTGGTAGTGAGATGTCACTTACGTCTCCCCTCTTTCTCTTTTATATTATAAGGTGGGTCCCACTTTATGTTAATGCATGGGAGGTTTCACACGTGATTTTTCATCTTCACGTGTTTTTTTTTCTCTTTGCTGGACGAAACGCAAGTGAGTTATGGATTTCATATATATTGAAAATTATCCAAAGTTTGGTATGAACCGCATATTTGATATGAAATATGACCCCTCACGCTAAAACTAAACCGGTAAGGTTTTATGATTTTCTAAGTTGTATAATGTGTACCGTTGGTTCGATGATCGATTGAATAGATAAGACGATCTATGATAATAACAAAAATGAATGATGAGCGGTTGGATGATTTTGTAAATGAGAAGTGTATGGTCCACTAGGTTCCTTGACAGGAGACAAAGTTTGTGTACAGATGGTTTCATGGATGGCTTAAAGTATAAGAGTTTGTTGTGTGATGTACAGGGTGAAATAATATATATAAGTGTACACAGATTCTTTTAAAATATAAAATTGGAACTAACTTTCTAAGCCTAGATCACCATTGATTTGTGGGTCTAATTGTCTCGTAAGAGATATTTTCTCAAAATCGACCGATAAGAGCGTTGGGCATAACAAGATCTTCATGATGAACCATTAATGTTAGTTTTTAGATGGACCGCTTGAGAGTTATGATCCATATTTGCAATGGATGGTGACATAATGGATCTAAGTGTAGAAATTAAGGGATTTTGGTTTAAATTAGGTGAATAGGTCTTGGTATAAGTTCGGATATAAATGGGCATGTGCAAATATGGTTTTAAGAATAGTCTATGTGCATGGGCATCTACACTCTTAGATGTTTTGGATCGATGATGGACCTCGCATTTTGAAGATTTAACTTAAATGAACAAATTCCCAGTTAAGGGTTTTTAAGCGCTACGTAATGATGAATTCAATTTTGTAATTGGGTCACTGAACATGGGTGATCTCTACCGTCAGATTTTAATAAGTACCCACTGGATGGACATTTTTGGAAAACAAAATAGATGATTGGAATTCTCATATAGCCATTTACAAAATGTCCAGATGGTTAGTTTTTGAGAAAGGTATGTACATGTGGGTATTTATCCTGGGATTACTTGGCGCCCAAATTGATCAAGTTGTAGTTGTTAGAATCTTAATTCATTGGTATGGTTTCTATAGAAAAATATAAGAATCATAATAGTCATGTCGAACTATTTGTTTGGGTCCCAAAAATGGGTGGATCTGATCATATGACATTTTGTTTGGTATGATAGAGATGTCCAAAAATCCTATAGATGGAATGTAATATATATCTAGTGATTTCAAGGTAAATGTACGGAGGGTTTTACGATCGGACAAAATATTTAAAAGATATATGTCGTTTTTAATATATACCATTTGAATTATAATTATGGTATTGGTCCTGTGATATGTATGATCACGTTTAATGAAATCTAACCTGATAAGAATCTTAGTTATGAAAATTATATCATAATCTGAAATTTAGGAATTTGGTTAAGTGGACTTATGCAATTGTGGCCCTTGATTTATATAAAAAATATTTAGAATTAAAGATTAAAAAAATAAACAGGTGGTTAGGTTCCTTAAAATATGAATAAGTAAGTGTACGGATAGTTTATCAATTGAATGAGTGGTTAAAAAGTTATAAGGGATATATGACAATGTGATGTAGGGTTCAACCAAGGAAAGTGTTATCCTATCATAGTTACTAGTATCAAGTTTTAATATTTATAGGAGAATTCTTTTAAAAAATGAACAACCCAATAAATAAATAAATAAATTATACCACCAAAATTTACTTGGGATATTACATACTACCCTCCTTAAAGGAATTTCGTCCCCGAAATTTTAATTACCTTCCTTAACGAAAAGAGGTGGGTACCTCTCTCGAACTTCTATCTTATGTTCTAGGAGTTTATTCTTCATTGTGGTGACTCCATTAGACCTTGACCAATGATATCACCTTTGGCGGTACTATTTGATCTTTCATATCTAGGATACGCAAAGGTCTCTCAACATATGACGAATCTTCTCGGATTTCTACTAACTGTTAATCTATCACATGAAATGCATCCTTCTGGTATTTTTGAAGCATAGATATGTGGAAAAAATTGTGAATACTGGCGAGCTATGTGGGTAGTGCTAGTCTGTGGCCAACAAGTCCGATTCTCTCTAGGATATCGAACGATCTTATAAAATGTGGTTCTACTTTCCCTCAAAATTGCTAAGTATGCTACTTAAAATTTCTACAGTTAGTCATAGTCCCGATGACTCTGACCACTTCTTCCATGGTCGGCTTAGCACCAACCATTGGCACTAGTGTAGCTGATGTGGAAGTTGTAGGTCGCATTACCGATGTATCGATTTGGTATGGCAAATGTATCTATTTCAGGAGAGTTTCTTCTTGTTTTCTTAGACCTCATTGATTTACGAAGATGAGGGAAAGTTTTGAGTTATAAGTTCACTGCCACTAAGGGAAGTTTAAGCCTATGCCTAGTTCTCATAAGTTTCATTTTTTTTTCTAACCCTAAGTCCCATTAGATTCTGAAACCTAAGCTCTGATACCAATCTGTCACGCCCCGAAATCCGGCACCTGGGTATATTCGACCCCGATTCCGTACCCGCAGGCATGACTTATGTTTTGTATGTTTACACTTCATAATCCACACGTATATTGACAAAATGATCTCACTCATAAAATATAACAATCCAAAATTTTTATAATCGAACATTTATTTAAAGAAGAATAACATGTCCATGTTCTGACTATTCAAGATTACCATCAAACACATGTCATCATAATGTTGTCTTACTAAATGTTCATTACACTAATTTAGAAAATGGTAAAAAATAAAAATAAATAAAAGAAAATCTCTTTAAGCTCCTCCATGTGATCCCGATCCTGAAATTTTAAAATCCCAACAGGGTAAGCTGTGAAGCCTAGTAAGTAATCTCAACACAGGTTTCAAAATAACCTCATATAACATGAATAAAAGTATTAAAAGATACAATACCTATTTAGGTAAAACAACAAATGGGGAGATTTAATAAACACAAAATTTCAATGTAAATTCAAAGAAATATGAATGCATGAAATCAACATATGCTATATTCCATGATAAAAGGTGTGGTTTATTCTTTTTAACACCAGGGCCAGTTTACACCGGTTGGCCAACACCCACGCCAATACAACACCTAGCCTGGCAATGGGAACCTCTTGCATGATATGCTCACCCATCCAAAGGGCACTTAGTGAGGGACCCATTTGTACGTTAGCTGGTCAGACTACTACCCTACCGAACCTGGCAGTGGGAACCTTTTGCAATCCTAACATGCTCACCCACTCAAAGGGTACGGTAGAGGTTCCAAAAGGGTACCAATTGGGTTTCTGGGGCTTTCAACCCAAGGGTCTTGATCGCCCCACCTATTTACGCTTTAGGGATTTTCAACCTAGAGGACTTGATTGCCCCACCTAATTTCCGGTGTTTCATAACTATTTTAATGATGCATGATTTTAATATTGCATTAATCAAGTATTTCAAAAAATCTTCAATGGTTGCTATTCTTCGATCAATCCATAATACTGTGTATATAATTTATCGAACTAAAAATAAAATTTTCAATCAATGTAAATTGTCCTTACATGATTAAAGTTCTACAAAAAAATAAACATGTAATGTAATATATTAGAACTTGATTAAAGTTCTACGTAAAGAAAAGAAATAATAATAATAAACACGCAACGTGCTTTATTACATCTAAGAATTTAGAAATTTATATATAAACTCAAGATTTTTGCAATAATTCTAACAACAAAGTTAAAATGTAAAAATAAATTTTTAATGTAAGATTAACAATAAGACAATATAAAACTCGAATTAAGGCATATTAAAATAATGACAACCGATGTAATAAAAAAGTTAAAAATTAAAGATCATTTTTAGGACGCATGGTAAGTAATTACATTTAAAAAAAAAAACTAAGATGGCAAAGATTAATTATAAGTACAAAAGAACAAACAAATATATGTATATATATAATATATATAAGTTTTTCTTTTATATATAATTATCAAGTGAGAGATACTCACTTTTTTATAAAAAGAAAAAGTGTATATATATATATATATATATATTTCCTTTTTCTCTTTCCTCCTTTTCTTTCTTCATTTTTCTCTTTCCTCTCTCTCTCTCTCCTGCTTGGTAGTGAGATGTCACTTACGTCTCCCCTCTTTCTCTTTTATATTATAAGGTGGGTCCCACTTTATGTTAATGCATGGGAGGTTTCACATGTGATTTTTCATCTTCACGTGTTTTTTTTCCTCTTTGCTGGACGAAACGCAAGTGAGTTATGGATTTCATATATATTGAAAATTATCCAAAGTTTGGTATGAACCGCATATTTGATATGAAATATGACCCCTCACGCTAAAACTAAACCGGTAAGGTTTTATGATTTTCGAAGTTGTATAATGTGTACCGTTGGTTCGATGATCGATTGAATAGATAAGACGATCTATGATAATAACAAAAATGAATGATGAGCGGTTGGATGATTTTGTAAATGAGAAGTGTATGGTCCACTAGGTTCCTTGACAGGAGACAAAGTTTGTGTACAGATGGTTTCATGGATGGCTTAAAGTATAAGAGTTTGTTGTGTGATGTACAGGGTGAAATAATATATATAAGTGTACACAGATTCTTTTAAAATATAAAATTGGAACTAACTTTCTAAGCCTAGATCACCATTGATTTGTGGGTCTAATTGTCTCGTAAGAGATATTTTCTCAAAATCGACCGATAAGAGCGTTGGGCATAACAAGATCTTCATGATGAACCATTAATGTTAGTTTTTAGATGGACCGCTTGAGAGTTATGATCCATATTTGCAATGGATGGTGACATAATGGATCTAAGTGTAGAAATTAAGGGATTTTGGTTTAAATTAGGTGAATAGGTCTTGGTATAAGTTCGGATATAAATGGGCATGTGCAAATATGGTTTTAAGAATAGTCTATGTGCATGGGCATCTACACTCTTAGATGTTTTGGATCGATGATGGACCTCGCATTTTGAAGATTTAACTTAAATGAACAAATTCTCAGTTAAGGGTTTTTAAGCGCTACGTAATGATGAATTCAATTTTGTAATTGGGTCACTGAACATGGGTGATCTCTACCGTCAGATTTTGATAAGTACCCACTGGATGGACATTTTTGGAAAAAAAAATAGATGATTGGAATTCTCATATAGCCATTTACAAAATGTCCAGATGGTTAGTTTTTGAGAAAGGTATGTACATGTGGGTATTTATCCTGGGATTACTTGGCGCCCAAATTGATCAAGTTGTAGTTGTTAGAATCTTAATTCATTGGTATGGTTTCTATAGAAAAATATAAGAATCATAATAGTCATGTCGAACTATTTGTTTGGGTCCCAAAAATGGGTGGATCTGATCATATGACATTTTGTTTGGTATGATAGAGATGTCCAAAAATCCTATAGATGGAATGTAATATATATCTAGTGATTTCAAGGTAAATGTACGGAGGGTTTTACGATCGGACAAAATATTTAAAAGATATATGTCGTTTTTAATATATACCATTTGAATTATAATTATGGTATTGGTCCTGTGATATGTATGATCACGTTTAATGAAATCTAACCTGATAAGAATCTTAGTTATGAAAATTATATCATAATCTGAAATTTAGGAATTTGGTTAAGTGGACTTATGCAATTGTGGCCCTTGATTTATATAAAAAATATTTAGAATTAAAGATTGAAAAAATAAACAGGTGGTTAGGTTCCTTAAAATATGAATAAGTAAGTGTACGGATAGTTTATCAATTGAATGAGTGGTTAAAAAGTTATAAGGGATATATGACAATGTGATGTAGGGTTCAACCAAGGAAAGTGTTATCCTATCATAGTTACTAGTATCAAGTTTTAATATTTATAGGAGAATTCTTTTAAAAAATGAACAACCCAATAAATAAATAAATAAATTATACCACCAAAATTTACTTGGGATATTACAGTGTCTCTTCATGCTTTGATGCAGAGATGTCTGAGGCTTGGCCCATCCTCCGGCCTCCCTCCAAAGTTTGGGCACCTCCTCGAGACGACATGCATGCTCTAAAGAAGAAGCAAAAGACGTCCTCCAAGAGTAGGGGGGAGGTTGCCCCCTCTTGCCCGACCATCATAGAGGTCGTGGAGGTAGCTCCTTCCGAGCCTCTAGAGACTGTTGAACCTCCTTCTAAGGTACAGACTTCGAGGAGGGAGGAGGCCGAGAAAGAGAAAGGGAGGCTCCGTCGGACGATGGAGGGAATCCTCCTGTGGGCAAATCGTCAAGGCGCCGAAGAAGAATTCATCGGCTTGTTCGATTCTCCAATGGATCTGATGCTCGCTCGCATGAAGACCACCCTTCTTAAGATAAGAGCTTCGTCATACATTATTTCTTATCTGCTGTGTTTTTGGATTGTTTGTCCTAACCTTCCTTTCCTTCTGCATTTAATTGCAGCTCGCACCGTGCGCGTTGACGGCCCGCACCGAGCTTAGTCAGGATCATAGGCAGGCGGAGGAGGCTGAAGCTTGGACGTCGTTCGTGGAGGCCAAGCTAGAGGCGACGAAGGCTACTCTCAAAGCATCTTCTACTGAGAAGGCTGGGATGACCTTGAGATTGCAAGAGGCCAAGGTGTTGCATGATGAATGTCATGCTCAACTCGTTGATACGAGCAGTAAGCTGGATCGACTAAAGATGGAGACCAAGGCCGCCCTCACCATTACACGAAGGGACACTGTGAAGGAATACCAGTCGTCCCAGGCGTTCTTGGATGAGAGGGATACCCTCTATCGCCAAGGCTACACTGAGTGTGTAAGGGCAATGAAAGAGAGCTTTCCCGAGCTTGACCTTTCAGTTTTTTACGAGCTTGAGTTGGACTCTAATGGGTCGGGTGATGAAGGAGCTCCTGAAGTAGCTCCTGAAGTGGCTTCCCAGATAGCCTTTGAAGCGATGACAGAGACTTAAAGTTAATTTTGTAAAGTAGTATTTCCTTCATCCTGCTCCCTTTTTCAACTTTAGGCATTTCAAGCACATCAGGCATCGGAGCTTTAAGCACTTTAAGCACATCAAGCGCCCAAGCCTTAAGCGCCTCTAGTACCATGAGCATCATTATCATCTGCATATTGTATTATTATTATTTTTTGACATATAAACTTTTGAATTAGAGTCTATGTAATACCGATGTTACTACAGCATTTTGATCTCTATTAATGAAAATGCCTCCTTTTTTAAGATTTTCTTTCATTTTCCTCATTGATTGAGTTACATAACAGATGTGAGTACGTACGTATCAATCGGGTGTTGTTTGGAACTTGATCGGACAAAGATTGTCTGTAGATCTAATCCAAATTAGATGTCGATCTTGACTTATCTCGGATGTAGATCACCTATTTACCAATTCAAGGATAACAAATCTTCAGGCGCTCGGCATTTCATGGATGATGGAGTAATTGGCCAGTCAAATCCTCTAATCAGTATGTGTCGGGTCAGACTGTGCTTGAAATCACATAGGGTCCTTCCCAATTTGGTCCCAAGGTCCCCGTACCAGCCTCCTTAGTGTTCTAGAATGTCTTTCAAAGGACTAGGTCTCCCGCTCGAAACCTCCTGACCTTAACCCGACCATTATAGAACCAGGACAGTTGTTGTTGGCGGATAGCAGTTCAAAGTCAAGCTTGCTCCCTTTGCTCTTTCAGAAGGTCGAGGCCTAGAGACATAAGCTCATCATTGTCTTTTTCATCGAACGAGGTTATGCAGGTGGTAGGCAATCCGATCTCTATGGGGGTGATGGCTTCTGCCCCATATGCTAAGGAGAACAGGGTTTCCCCAGTGGCCGTTCAGTTCGTGGTCCGATAAACCCATAGTGCTTTGAGAAGTTCCTCGGCCCAAGCTCCTTTAGCTTTCTTGAGTTTGGTTCAAAGGTGATGCTTGATAACCTTGTTGATAGCCTCAACCTGCCCATTTGCTTGTGGGTGCCATGGTGACGAGTATATATTACGGATTTCGAGATTTTTACACATCTCTTGGTATTGCTTGTTGTTGAACTTCTTCCCATTATAGGAGATGATAGTCCGGGGTATCCCGAAGTGACATATGATATTTTTCCAAATGAAGTCTGTGACTTTTTACTTGGTTATCTTGGCCAATGGTTCTGCCTCTGCCGATTTGGTGAAATAATCCACAGCGACGATAGGGAACATAGTCTGACCTTTTCCCGTAGGGAATGGCCCAATAATGTCGATCCCCGACTGTAACACCCTAGTTTTCGAGACCCGAGTATACAACTCGTTTCCTGAAAACCTGGGAGTTAACAGATCATTAAGTGGCAATCAATATAAAATCAAATTGCAAATAGCGAAAATCAAATGTAATATAAGTTGTAACCCAAAATACGAACAATGTCCTGGTCCACTCAGCTAGGGACCCAAATACAAAGCCTCAAGTTTTAAATGTACTAAATAAAAATCAACAACTAAATCAACTAGTTCAGCTTAAAGTACTCAGCTGCTTCCAGATACGGCTCCTCCTCGTATAGCTCTTCCTCCGCTGCGGCTGTGATAGTCCCGAGATCTGCTGTGTATTTGTCCATACCTGCACCTGCATCCTCATAGGGTTGAACATTGATGAATGAGTGGCCAGCTCAGTGTGATTTTTCCTCAAGATTACACACCGCCACCCTAAACAAGAAATAGCATAAAAACATCCTAACAAACAAAACATAGCAAATGCAGTCTTATTATATGCACGGATGCGTGAATGCATCATCGACCTGAGAATCCTCATCCAGTCGGTAGTTAGGCTCTTTAGTCATGCAAAGGCTAGCCATTAGCGAAACACATCATGTGCGTACATCATATACCGCATAATGACTGTCTATCATACATCACGTACATAAATCAATAGTTGGTGGTCTAGCAGCTAGTGAAACGATACCTCAATAACTCGGAGGCACTGGCTACAACACCTAGAAACATCCACCCGTCATCATAAATATGTCATGTATGCATGATTACCTAAGCCATTATTAATCCAATTACAATCAGCCGATTTAATAAAACTCAAGGTCATTACGGTGGACTCGTCACCCAGCGTAGGCTGACAGCTCGGGCATAGTGTCCCATGACCACCATCCCCGGCCCATGAGTCTACCTCCTTTGGGTGTGAATAAAACCCATCAACACGTGGTCAATCAACTCTCAATGTATGGGAAACTACCATCGTATGTTGAATAAAAATGAAGTGTTGAAGATATTAAATACAACGATTAAAATGAATCGGTATGTATGATTCAAATGCGAATAAACAACGGCAACAAAAATGTTGAAAGGTTCATTCCATACTCAGGTAGGTGGAATCACTCCATAGATGGTAATCCCCATGAATCAAACTATCACTAACATAACCTCCATGTTGAGGGTCCAGTCTTATCACCATCAATCTCGTCACACCCCAAGTACAGACTCTCTTTAAATAGAGGTTCCCTTAGAGAGATTCTGAGTCATTTGTGTGTTGCAACCAATTCAATAATATGAGTAGATGACATAGAGATTAAGTAGTGAACTATCTGAATAAGGCATGATCCAATAATCTAAGTGGAGCTCAAGTATTCATATGGTTCAGGAGTCATATGACCATAACTTATCAGTGCTAAAGCATGCATTCAAGGAAGCTAATCAAGCGATTTAGGTATTTGAGTAACTAGTCAAGTAATTTAATAAATTCAAAAACATGTGCTTAATCAAACTAATTAAGTATTTTAATCAATCTAAGGCTTGTATTTAAGTTAAGCTAATCAAGAATTCTAATCAATTCTAAGACATTTGTTTAAGTAAACCAATCAAGTATTCTAACTAATTCTAAGGCATTCATTTAAGAAAACTAACCAAGCATTATAATCAATTTCAAGACATGTGTTTAAGAACACTAATCAGATGATTTAATCACTTTTAAGACATGAATTCAAGTAAACTAACCAATGGTTAAATCACTTATATGGCAAGTATTCAAGTAAACTACCAGATGATTAACCATTTATGGGTCATCATTCGTAGTTATAATAAAAACTATCCTTAGTCTAGATTAGGGGTAGAAAGCTCAAGGGGAGAAGTCGTCAGCTGTAGGGTTGTATTACCATCCTTAATCCATGCTCCCATGTATACCTTGTGGCCCAAATCACACAAGTAACCTCCTAAATTTATAGTTTGTATTAGTCAAATATTCCCAAGGTCAATACATTGAAGTTATGTGGGTTTGAAAGGTCCCATAAAAGGCTATTTGGACCTACATTAGAGTGACCAGGCCCACCAGATTTTAATCCAACAAGTGGCCCAAATTGGGCCTGGAATCCACCCATAATCAAGGCCTGAACTGGGCCCAGTTTGCTAGGTCCAAAAATAAGCCCAAAGTTGGGTTGGGTGGACCGTCCCAGGCCCAAAATAGATGGCCCAACTTAGCTCACTGTGTGGTTTCAAAGGTCCTGGGTCCATATCAAGTTTTGAGTGTGGCCCACCTACCTCATGCAGGGTGTGGCCCACTTGCGACTTCAATGGGTTGGGACTTGCATAGGCCCACTGTGCCCAATTTTAGCTTGGACTTGGGCCGATTTCAGCCCATTTTTGTGACTAATTTCGGCTCAGCTTCAGGGCCAATTTCAGCCTAGCAATAAGCCTATGTGAGGGTCATTTTTCAGTCCCATTCATTACCCATCTGAAGGGCATTTTACCCACCATTTTTAGCTCAGATTTTTTACCCAACTGAAGGCCATTTTCAGCTCAACTCATGGCCCAGCTGAGGCCTGTTTTCAGCTCCATTCATGGCACAGTTGAAGGCCATTTTCAACTCTTTTCATGGCCTAACTGAGGCTTGTTTTCAACTCCATTCATGGCCTAGCTAAAGGCTATGTTCAACTCTTTTCATGGCCTGATCTCGGCCCATATCTCAGCCCTTGCATGGCCTGATCTCGGCCTAGGTTTGTGACCGTTCTTGGCCAAATCCTGGCCCAGTTCTAGGGCATCATTTAGCCCAAACCTGCGGCCAATTTTAGCCCTATTTGTGGCCCATAATGCTGGTGTAGGGCGTGGCCCACTGAGCTTTTGACTCACATGGGTCTATTGTGTATGGTGTGGCCCACTGAGTTCAAACTCAGGTGCGGCCTGTTGTGCATGGTGTAGCCCACTGAGTCGTTCGACTCAGTAGTGGACTGCTAAGTTGGGACAGATGATGGGTTTATGAGTTGTACCTGATAATGGAGTGCATATAATGGTCCAGATTGATCTCCATCTTGGAGAGTTCGTTAAGGACCCCTCACTGACCCGACTAACCCAATATAGTTGGGTTAACTCGTTACAGTAAGTTACGCAACCACACCCAACACTCTCACTCACACACTGTCTCCTTCCCTTCTCTCCTTCTCTCTCCCTCTCCTTCTCTCTCTCTCCCTCTCTGTTGTTTTCCTTACTGCGAATCCCAAAGCATCCCAACGGCTTTTATAGCTGAGAGAGAACGCCAACACATCTTAGCCAACGGCTGAGATGCAAATGCCTTTTGTAAAGTCCATTGTCAGAAAACCGCTATGCATGGGGTCCATCAGACCTTGGAGATGGATTCCCACTGCAATGGCCCACCAAGTAAGTAGATTTTTTAGCCCTAGTGTTCCATCTCATGATCATGGGTCAGATGGGTTAACGGAGAAGATGAAGTGGCCATTAATGACAAATCATCATTTATGGTATTTTAACATGATCTGTTCTATTTGAACGGACTAGATGAAGCCTCCGATTAACGTGGGGCCCACCTTTCAGGCCTTTCATGTGAGTTTCAGAATATCTCACGAGATATTCCAATTCTCGTTATTTTCTTGTGAGATGAGACGTCTCACGCCTTCAACTCGTACCGCCCTATAGGGAGAGGCTGGGATTGCTCCACGTGGCCCAGGGAACTATCTGAATTATGCTAGCACCCATTTCCCAAAAGGGAAATGCTCTTTTCGACTTTTCTTGCTACAGACAGCTGCTCGTCCTTTTTGGCAATGAGAGAACGTGCTCTCTAATGGGCAGTGGATGGTTGGGATTACATGGCCAAACCGATCTTGGATCGTCCATGTGGCCACACATTGGCCCACCATCCAATGATCTTAGCCATTTATGCAAATATGATTGGCCCCGATCCTAAATCAGCATTTTTTTGCATGGGTCCGGTCAAACCATAAGGTTTTGGTGGGCCGAGCCCCACAAACCCGATGAACGGTTCGGATCGACCAGGTAGTGGTCGAGGTGGGCCACCTAGAAAAATGACACTCGTCTGTTTAAATTTTCAAATGGGTGGGAGAAAATTCATGTTTTCTCTCTTTTTTTTAACAAGGGTCGGGTCAGCGCTAGTCAAACAAGCGAGCCCTGCTCCGTGCACGTCGCGCACGGGCGTGTTTTGTGCACTTGCACTTCATATGGGGCCCACCATGATGTTTGTGATAAATCCACCCCGTTCATACATCCAGTGAGCTCCATCTCAGGGTCCTAGGCCGTTGATTATGCTGACCCAAGGCTCAAGTGGGCCATTCATCGTCCGATTGTAGTTTCTAACTGATCCAAGGGTCGGATCACCCCTGATTTGAACATGGACGGTTGGAAAGGGTTCCAAGGGCCGTTGGTATGCTTAGGCCCAGTTATTTCCCTCATGGTCCCTTTCAATGGCCCTGACACCGTGCAGGGATGTACGTTCGTACCTACTCGATTGTGAGATCTTGTTTTTAATGAGGATCGTCGTTATGGGCAACCTATCCTAGCTCATGCACTCCCATTCCTCAAGGAGTCTAGGGTTGGATTCATCTCGTAGGGAGTGGTGGATCCTAAGTCGGTGATTCGATAGTTAAAATTGTTAGTGTCCCGCTATTCCATGACCAGATGAATTGAAATCACTTCGATTTTGAGATGGTTAGTTAGGCTTACCCTTATGACCACCGATGTAGGGTCCTTCTTAGCTCCTAGGATCCTTGATGGATGACTTCAATGATGAGTGGAAGCCCCTTCCTGTATGAGTTGAATCAAAATTACTTATTAATTGAGTTTGAAATTCTACTGATACAGGTTTAAATGGTAACACCCGCGTACCAGAGATGTGGAGTGTTACACCCACTAAGCAAATCGCCATAGACCGGCCATAGTGGTAAGCTCTTCCGGTGGTTGCCATGGAACAGCCGCAAACCTCTAGCATTTATTGCATCTCTAGACGAGCTTTCGCGCATCATGTTGGATGGTCAGCCAGTAGTAACCCTACTGGATGACTTTGTGAGCTAATGATCATCCTCCAGAGTGGTTCCTGGAAATGCCTTCATGGATCTCCCTCAGGACGTATTCGGCTTCTTTGGGTCGTAGGCATCTTAAGTAAAGTGGATAAAAGCCTTTCTTATAAAGCATGCCATTGAACATGGTATATCGAGTGGCTTTAATCTTCATTCGTCATGCTTTTGCTCAGTCTTCAAGTAACTCACCAGTTTCCAGATAGCAGATGATTGAGTCCACCCACGTCAGTTCTGAGTTAATCGAAAGTACAGTTAGGATGTCTACTTCACCGACGCTCGGCTTAGCTAAGAATTCGATAGGGATAGATCTGGGGATCTCATCTTCATCTGCTGTAGCAAGCTTTGCTAGCATATCAGCTTTGGAATTCTCAGCCTGTAGGATCAGTGCGACGTTGCAGTGTCGAAAGCCACCGATCAATTCTTTGGCCTTCTGAAGGTAAGCTTTCAGGCATTCTTTCCTGGTTTGGTAAACATCGGCTATCTGGTTAACAACCAGTTGTGAGTCACTAAAAATGTCAAGGTGGCTAGCCCCCTTGTTTACTGCCAAATGCAGTCCGACGAGCAAGGCCTCGTATTCTTCTGGGTTGTTGGAGGCTTGGAATCCAAATCTTAAGGCATATTGCATGTGTGTGTGGTCGAGATATTCCAAGACGGCCCCTGCCCCGCTTGCCTTATAGTTGGAGGAGCCATCAACATACAGCCACCAATAGGGAAGGTCAAGACGAAGTTGGGAGTCAGACAATACTAGATTGTGCTGATCTTCTGACCCTTCCAATTCAGGAGGGTTAGAAGGAGGATGTTCACCAATCGTAGATTGCTTAAGTTGTTGTGTGACGTCGATGACAAAGTCGGCCACAGCTTGGCCTTTTATTGCAGCTCTCGGCTTATAACTGATGTCAAACTCACTCAGTTCAATTACCCATTTAGTGAGATGACCTGAGGCTTTTGATTTTTATAGCACTTGCCGCAACGGTTAATCAGTTAGGATGATAATCGAATGGGCTTAGAAGTATGGCCGCAGACATCGGGAAGAAATGACTAATGTTAGGGCCACTTTTTCCAAGGTCAGATATCTTATCTTTGCCGGAACAAGTGCTTTGTTGACATAGTAAAGTAAGATCTGCTTCCCTTCATGCTCCCGAATAAATGTTGAGCTGATTGCTGTGTCGGATACTGCCAAGTACAGTAGCAACGTCTCTCTTGGCTTGGGTTTGGAGAGTAAAGGCAGCGATCCTAAATATATTTTGAAGCTACTAGAAGGCTATTTTGTACCCTTCGGTCTAGTTCATTATCTGCCTTCCCTTCAATTATTTAAAAAAGGGGAGGAATTTATGTGTGGCTCGGGACACGAAATAATTGAGCACGGCAATCTTCCGGTCAGCCTTTGGATATCTTTGATTGTCTTTAGAGAGTGCATATTGAGTGGCACTTTGATTTTCTCAGGATTTACCTCGATCCCTTGCTGACTAACCAAAAAACTGAGGAACTTCCTCGAGCTTACGCCGAATGCGCACTTGGTCGAATTCAGTTTCATCCAGTATTTCCAAAGTATGACGAACATTTTCTCAAGGTCAGCTACATGATTTGTAGCTTTAATACTCTTGATGAGCATGTCGTCAATATACACTTCCATTATTTGCCCTATTTGGTGAGCGAACATTTTATTAACCAATCTTTGATAGGTCGTTCCTGCATTCTTCATACCATAGGGCATCACCCGATAACAATAAAGACCTTTGTCAGTGATAAAGGTAGTTTTAGATTTATCTTCTGGGTGCATTATAATCTAGTTATACCCTAAATATGCATCCATAAAAGTAAGAAGTTCATGTCCCACGGTACTATCAACCAACTAATCGATCCTGGGAAGAGGAAAGCTATCTTTGGGGCAGGCTTTATTCAGATCTATGTAGTCTAAACAGACTTGACATTTCCCGTTGGCTTTTTTTACCAATATAATGTTAGCCACCCAATCAAGGTAGTAGACTTCTTCGATGAATTTGGCCTTGAGGAGCTTGCTGACCTCTTCTTTAATCACAGTGTACCTTTCTGGACCAATGGCACGTCGCTTGTCTAATCGACCTGTAGGTTTGATTGATGTTCAGTCGGTGTGTGATGATGGAGGGGTCGATCCTAGGCATGTCCTCATGGGACGATGCAAAAACATCGTTATATCGTCATAGTAGGGCTACCAGTCTGTCCTTTAATGGCAGAGTCAAAGATGACCCAACCTGTATGGTCTTAAAGGCGTCAGACTCGTCCAATGGGATCTGAACAAGGTCTTCTATGGGTTGACCTCATTCAGGAGACTCTGTCACGCCCCAAACTCGGAAATCGGGCTCAGAAAATTCCCGATCGCCGAATCCTGGTGCCGACAGCCTCCTTAGTATCCCATTCTCAACTCCCAGTGCCCATACGCCAGATTTTGATCATGGGATCCTACAAGGAGGATTTTTCAATGTACATTTATCTCGTAAGAAGCATAACCATAAATTTACCCAAATCACAAAGGTAACATCATCATCACATATCCACTAATATAAACAGTTGAATACAGTGCTGAAAGGAAAATACATATATCGAAAATCAAAGCTCTAAAAGATAGTTGCACGCTCTAAGCTCAACGCTGTTGCGACCTAACGCCACCTGCACACATCTACATGCATGAGCTTATAGAAAGCTTAGAGGGTGGTGTAAGTGTGTGCGCAAGGTAAGTGTCAACGATGCAATATCAGAGCAATGCAAAAACATGCTGGCATGTCCATAAATACCATTAGCCTTATCCAAGCTACACGATGAAAAAATATAATAAGCCAATATCATATATTGAGGAAGCAATGCAATATGCAAATCCTGACGAGTCCATGAATATTGTCAACCTTAGTCAGGCTATACAGTGTAGAAGCATAGTAAACCAAATGTTATGTGCTGAGGATGCAATGCAATATGTGGTGCGAATGAAATGACCAAGCTGGAGTGTGAAGTTGGAATGATAGTACTTAGTATCACAAGTTATGGGGTCCATCACAAGGGACTTCTATCCAAACTAGTCCCATACCAAAATTTGCATAGCCAGACTTAATGTGGTAAATTCCTGATCTCAGGTTGGTCGCGTGCCCCAACCGAAATCCTAGCCATTGTAAAGGTACATATAACAATTAGTTATGTACCACTAGCCTGAGTGGATAGTGAATGAATGAATGAATGAGTAAAATTTTGAGTATGGAACTCCTGCTCAATAAGTTTACATATTAGTACTGTACTTCTCTGGGATCATCACCTGGGTCTAATACACTCTACACCACCTGCCACTCTATCAAGCGCTCAACTAGGTAAGTGGAAGAGACCTCACTATCTGCCTACCAATATCGGCCCCGCTCGTCGATAGTGGACCCATTTATGAGCTAGTCAGACTCAGCTTAATATTGCCTACTCCCTTAGGCGGGTAAGGCCACACCCCCTCCCAACCGACCACGACATAGTGGGAGACGCAGTCTACTGGCATACAACCCTCATGCACTCATATATATCCACTCGGTCTAGACGTTGGGGCGTCCTCTTGTACCAAGAGGGTTTAGGGACTTTCGCCCAGGGACATCTATGGCACCCCATGTAGAAAAAGATTTCAGTGTCCCTTCCGGTCATCCATGACATGCCTGTGGAGGCCACGGCCCTTATGTCACGAGGGCGTAAGGTGGTCATATCATAAAATGTGAGATGCATGAGTCATACCATCCAGTCATGCATCAAACCTGCGTGTACTGCATGCTCATGTGGAGCAACTCCGTCACTCAAGGAGTCCCATAATAATCTGCCCAATGGCATGTGCTATGATTAATCACTCCTCATATCAAGCATACATATGATGCGTATGGGCATGAATCGTGGAGCTATATTAAGCATGTTATATGATGATGATGTACTCTCCTCATGTCAAGGATGGGCCTAGACGGCCTACTCGTATCAAGAATGGGCCTAACGAGGCCCAAGGGAAGGTCACAATGTGGACATTTAACCATCATTACCCGTCAATGTGGACATTCAACCAACATTGCTCCCAAGGAGTGGCCCTCATAGGGCCAAACATATAGTAGGGCCCATGGCCTCACATACAACATAATTGGCCTCACATATCACAATGGGCCACATCACATGAGCCTCATATATATCAAGTGTGTTGCATCGCATAGGCCTCATTCATGAGCCTCGTATCATCACATTGGGCCTCACCATCTGGGCCTCACATACATTACACTGGCCTCACTCATGGGCCTCATATACATCACATTGGGCCTCACCCATGGGCCTCATATACATCACATTGGGCCTCACCATCTGGGCCTCACATACATTAGGTGGGCCCTGTATCACATGGGCCTCCTATACATCAAGATGGGCCTCATCATGGTGGGCCACGTGGATGGACGGCCTGCATGAAACAGATAATCAGTGGGTCCTACGTCCGGCCTTTGGACGGCGTGGATATAACACATACATCATGTGCATTTAGTACCGTCCCAAATGGCTAGACGGTGCGGATGAAATATATAAATCATAGTGGGGTCCACATATAATGATTGGACGGTGGATAGAACACTACGTCAAGGTGGGGTCCACGTCCAATGGACTGGAAATGGATAAAACACTACGTCAAGGTGAGGTCCACATCCAATGGACTAGATGGTTTAGATATAACACATGCGCATGATCAAGCCCACAGAACTTGTTGTTGACAACACAACAACTGTATTGCTGGTGGGGTCCACATAGATGGACGGTGTGGATAATAAATACATCAGAGATGGGTCCCACCTTCCAGCAGCTGCTGGCAGTGCAGGATAAGACCCACACATCAAGGTAGGCCCCACATGGCACCGTCCAGATGGACAGTGCTTATATACAATACATGCATTAAAGGTGGGTCCCACCCGTTGCCAAAACGGATGGACGGTTGAGATATACTACATACCTCATGATTAGACCCAGACTTACTGACGTCCATACAAATGAACGGATGGTGTAGATGCAACATAGACCTCATGATCAAACCCACTGTCTAGAGGTCTGGACGATGTGGATCCGAACCACATACATCATGGTAGTCCCCACGTGGGACTCGTGGATGGACAGCATGGGTGAGACTCGTACATCAGAGGTGGGTTCACACATGTGGCCCTCCTCAGCCTGGAATGAAGTTGATATTTTCTTTGTCCCTCCATCCAGACGGTCATTGGTCTAGATTTGCCGTTGCAATGGTGCAACCCACACGTGCTGGATCTGGGCCATTGAAGAGGGACGGTGTGGTATATATAATGGTGGGCCTCACATGGTCTGGACGGTTTAGATGAGACACATTCGTGGGTCCCACGTCCTCAATCTGGACAGCGTGGATATAACACTTATGGCAGGGTAGGTTTCCACCGTCCAGACAGTGGACGGTGTGGATAAACCATATATGTCAGTGGGCCCCACGCACCTGAGATTTGCATCTGCCTCATCCAGTTGGATGAATGGTGTGGAATACAACACATTCCTCATGTGGGTCCCACTGTCCACGTATGGTGAGGGTGGCAAAAACATCAAGGTGGGTCTACATAGTGGCCCACCATAGCTTTGAATAAAGCCAATATTTATGTTTTCTCTTCATCTGGTCCTGTCCAGATGGATAAGCAGTAAGCTTGTCCGCTGGACAGTCCAACAGGGTGGGCCATCTCGTGGACAGCGTAGATAAAAAAAATACATCATGGTGGGCCACAAGATGGGAAAGAGAGAGATAGAGAGAGAGAGAGAGACGTGAGGTGGGGGAGCTCCACCACTATGAGCTCCCCTACATGGGCCATATATAACACATACGACAAGATGGGTCCCAAATCATGTGGGCCCTATAACAAAATCCCAATCTAGTACTATGAACACCCACTGATTTCACTCCTTCTTAGCTCCTTGGAATGCTAAGCTCCTAAACTTTCTCTTTGATGGTGAAAGATGAAGATTAAAGGGTGGAGATGGGAGATTAGGGGGTAGGAAGTGGGCCACACCTAGCTTCTCCTTGGGAAGCTTGGACGGTTTCTCTCTCTTAGTTATTGGGAGTGAAGAGAGAAATGAGAGAAGAGAGGGTGTTATAAGAGGAGGTGATATGGAGGGTATGGGTTGCCTTGACTTTTTGGTAAGAAAGGGATGAGATAGGCATGGGTGTTGTTGACTTTGGGGAAGAGAGATATATGGGTGAGTGATGGGTTGTACTTGATTGATTGATGTAATGTTTGAGTAGAGATTCTCTTGAAATTCGCAATGCACAACGTTTTCTCGAAATATATGTGGGCCTACAACTCCTGGACTAGGTGTCACATCAGTGCACAGATGAGGCATTGGAACCACAGCGACGGCGTGATCGCAAGGGTACAAGTCTTGAGTAGAGTCGACTCGGGTATACGAGAGTGACTTAGAGTCACATGCAAACACCGACTGCAGGTCACGGGTCGTCGAAATTCAACGGGGAAGATCGCGGGAGTCTAAGGAATGGTACAGTCTAGGATACAGGCCTTACAGACTCCTCGCTTGGATCCAAGGACTCAATCATCATTACCTCTGGCAAAGCCTTTAGGGCCATTGCATAGCATCGTTGAGCATCATGCTGGTCCCCTTTGATAATTCCCATGCCATGCTCAATGGAGAATTTCATGGAAAGAAGTTAGGCAGACACTATTGCTCGGAGGAGGCATAGTGCTGGTCATCCGAGAATAGCGTTGTAGACCAATGACTGATCGACCATAAGAAAGTTGACCATCACAGTTGTCTGGTTCTGCCCGTCCCCGGCCGTGAGAGGGAGCTGGATAGCTCCTTCAAGCAGAATCTGTCCACCTGAGAATCCGATCAGGGGAATTCGCACTGGTCGGAGTGTGGACAGATTAATACCCATCTTGACGAAGGCCTGGGTGAAAAGCACATCCCCCAATGACCCCATGTCGACGAGTACTCGGAATACTCTCCGGTTGGCTATGGTTATAAAAATTACTAAGGTGTCATCATGAGAGTGATGAACGCCTCGGGCATCTTCCTCGGTAAAGGTCACATTATACTTTTCTAGTTTCCTTTCCTTCGAGGGTCGGGCAAGGACCATGATTTCTGCCTTAGGAAGGCTAATTCTCCTCACATGAGTTTTTTGAGGATTGTTCGAGTCTCCTCCGCTCTTGTGACTGCCAATGATTGTTCAGATTTCTTCGGGAGCTGTGATCCGATTACCTCCTTAGTCTACATGTTCCCCAAGATGGCCTTCTCAAATAAGTCTTTCTATCTACTGCTTGAGATTATAGCAGTCGTTCGTGTTATGTCCATGATCTCGGTGAAAGTGACAACATTTGTTCTTGCTCCTTCGACCAGGATTACTTCGTAACTTTTTCAGCCAATGGACGAAGCGTTCACCCTTTATTTCCATCAGGACCTGCTCATGGGGTTTTTTGAGTGGGGTATAAGTAGTGAACTTGCTATCAGGTCGCTTGCTCAACCGACGGTCATCCCGAGACCAGTCGTCCTTTCATTTTTTGCTTGCGTTGGTCGAGTCAGACTCTTTCGTTGCCGATTCTTTGGCCAGGGTGTTTCTGTTTTGAGTTGCTTCTCGCAAGATCTTAGATTCCTCAGCATTGGCATACTTTTGAGACCGGTTCATGAATTTGGCTAGTGCGGTGGGAGGGTTCTTATCCAGGGAAAAGAGAAACGACTTGTCCCTCAGTCCAAGTTCAGTGCGGTTTCATCCGACTACTTTCAAACCTATAACACCTCCAGGTTAAAGCACTTGATGTAATCTTTGAGGAGTTCACCATCCTTCTAAACAATGTTCATAAGATGGGCTGACGTTGTGAGCCTTTTCTTTCCCCCAATGAAGTTCGTGATGAATGCCTCATTGAGCTCGAAGAATGAACTGACAGACCTCGTCTTTAATTGTTTGAACTAGAGTCGAACAGCGTCGACTAGGGTCAACGAGAAGGCTCGGCACATAACCACGTCTGACGCATCTTGTAGTTCCATGTAAGTCCGGAAGGACTCTATGTGCTCCGTTGGGTTAGTATTCCTAATGTAGGGTGTGATCTGGGGCAACCGAAACCTGTCCGGTAACCGTGCTCGTATTATATCGGCTATGAACGGAGACTCGATTTCTTCTGCCCTAGATGGATTGACTTGGTAGGTTTGCTTCATGTCTACAATCTGCTTTTGCAGGTTCTGGATCTCAACCTTCCATGGTTCCTCACTGTCGGCGGTGGCTTCAACTAGAGGTCGGCTACGCCTTCTCCGATCTATCTCGTGTCGTAGGTCGGATGCATGTAATGAGATAGTCTCCGAAACATGGGATGGGACTGGCTTGACCGGATCATGTTGCTGTCTCGATTGTGTGGCCTCCTGCGTGGCAGAGGGCTGAGGAGGGTTGGTATATGGTTAGACATTGCTCGACTGTCCCCTCCTTTGATCGGATCTTTGCACTTACTAACGCTACATTTGTTCTAGCATCTGGTTCATATAACCTAAGTTGGCCTTAATAGCTCTGACCTCCCTTTCAAGGGCGTTCCGTTGACCATTCCTTCCACATTTTTGCTGACTGCGTCTGCTCGAACCTGAGGTGGCCTAGTGTTACGTAGTACCCTGGTAGCTCTCCTCCTACTCCGATTGTTCCATAGATCGTGGAGCACATTCCACTGTGAGCAGAGTCGTGATTGGAATCGCCAATGGAAGGGATTATGCTTTCTTTTTTTCCCTTCGCCATCGCAGGTTATCTAAAATGTTTCTAGTAGAGCAAGAACGACTTACAATGTCTTTCCTACAGACGGCATCAAACTATTGATGTTGTATTCCGGTAGATCCAATGTATGGGCCTTCCCTGAACATGTAAAAGTAGAAAGGAGGGACAAAGGAGGCCCTGGTTATTACAAGGGACTCTCCGATGCCTAAGTCAGGACCGAGTTCTTTGAGAAGGGAGTAAGATCTTCTAGAAATGGATATCAGTCTAATATTAGGGTTCTTCTCTATGTTCAACATACCTTGAATCGTGGATGGTACCTCTATTTTTAGGAGACTCTGAATATCATTTCAGTTGGACTCTTTCCTGATTTCGTGGTTGTAATCTAGGATTTTCGTGAGATGAGGAATTCCCAAGATTATCGGGATCTGATATTATCCCCTAAAGATCTTGGAGGATCCCTCAGGATGCCAGGAGTTTATTCGGATCTTCTAGATCAGCCTTGGGTCGGGACCCAAAGTGGGCCTTGACTCTACCCATGAATCAGCCCTTGCTATCCATGAGTCAATTGAGAGCATTGTTAATCTATAGTCATGCGGCTCCCAACCTATAGTCGATCCGTAGTCGACTTATGGCCGATCTATAGTCGATCCAAAGTCGACTTATGGCCGATCTATTGTCGATCCATAATCGATTGTTGGTTGAGATATGGTCGATCCATAATCGACCTATTTGTGACCTATGGGCTAAGTCGGTAGCACATAGCTATTAAAAAAGGCTTGTTTAGCGGGCTCTTTGTGTGTCCTTATAGCTGCATCATCCTCCTTAGAGGTTGAATACTCTGGATACAAAAGCTTCGCCTAACTCAGCGCTCGATCGGCATATGCCATTTCAGCAGAGTTAGTCCATTCCATAAGCCAACTTATCGACTTGTCCATTTTTTCCCCAAACATTGGATAAGGTGAGTTTACCCTGAAAATTTTGGGATTTTAGTTCTAAATATATCTATGCCATTTGAATCCTATAAATATTCATAAATCCCATGTGTAGGCATCCATCGTCGGGACTGAGTTGGAGTAAGTTGGGTCACCAAGTTCATGGGATGGCTTAAGGCTAGTTTGGGGATTTTGGTTGCTAACTTGGGTTGAGTTGATCGCATTTGAAGTGGAGCTGAGTAGAGTTCGAGTTGTTATAGGATTCGATTATGAGGGCACACATACCTCCTAGCGACATCGGTAGGCGATTCAACTCGTAAGGTGATGACTTCTTCCCCTTGGGCTTCTGCTTTCCTATTAGCTTAAGTGATAATTTTATTTCATTTCTTGGTTGATAAATGATATCATTATTTCATGATTATTTTTGTTGTTATTGGAATAAATTATCGAATTATGTGCTCAACACTTACCTTATATAAACATCTATATGTTTTACTTGAATATATTCTCATACTTGTAGATTACTTATGGAACTTGAATTATTACATCTATTAGTGAAAAACTCTACTTATATATGTACATTCAGACTTAGGATGTAACTTGATTGACTGTGACTATAATGGACCCCCCGACCTAGTGGCCATTTTTGCCTACTGGATTAAATAGGATTTTATTGTGGATTTACCATCTTTGGGATCGTTATGCCCTCTATGGCTTTGATTTGATAATTGTCCCATATGGCTTCGATTTGATATTTGCCCCATGTGGCTTCGATTTGATATTTACCCTAAGTGGCTTCATGGATTATTTTTTTGTAACCCTACGAAGGTAAGTTCTGTTTGTTGAACTATGATTGACCACTAATTGAGGAGGTTACTATTAAATATCCTAATGTTGAAGTCTCATGAACCGGGGATAGTGGTATATGACACTATACCCAAGCTGTCGGCCTATGCTGTGTGACTAGCCTCCTATAGTGACCTTTGAGCTTTTTTAAATTGGTTGGTTACAATTGGAATAATAACGGTTAGGCTAATCATGCATTCATAGCATACGAGTGATGATGAGTGGCTAATTCTAAATGTTGTAACACGCACCTTAGTCATGGTATCATTTTCATAGCTTCCAGACCACCAACTATTGACCTACTTTTGTTGAGCAGGTCACTAAGCATGTACGGGAATGTACTTTTACTGGTAGCTGGCCATATGCATGGGTTTCACCCAAAAGCCAACTGGATGAGCATCCCCAGTTGATGTGCATTCACACATCCATGCATTTAAATAAGATTACAACGTTGATTGTTTTATACACTTTCTTGTTTAAAATATACTTAACTAATGTGGTGGTGTATAATCTTGAGGGAAATTCACATTGACCTGGTTACTCATCCTTTGAATATATAATCGTACAGGTAGTGGAGGTGATTAAATGATACGCATGTTCAAGTTGAGTAGGAGCAGGATGCAAATACCAAGGATGTATAGCTATATTTGCCCAAGAGAATATGCATGATCTTGCAATTCAGGTTTAGTTGCATTTTATTCATTTTCATATATTAAATTATCTCCCTCCTATATTTGTTAGCATTGAGACATTAGTTTGTATAAGCCCTAAGGCAGTTGCTCGTATATTCTGAATGTGTATGTAAATTTCCTTTATGCTTGATTCGTTAATCTTCCACTAAACTAGTAATGAAAAAGAAAAAAAAAAAGAAAGAAATAAATATACGTAAAATTTAACGATCTTTAAAGGTTAACACTCGTGTTTTCGAAAAACAAGTCATATACTCGGAGTTTGGGAATCAGGGCTACAGTGTACTTTACTTGATTCGTCTTTGGGTGCTTCCGCAGTTCCCCAACATTACTATAATGTAATGTGCTCTCTCATGGAAGAAGAATGGTAATCTAAATATGTCAACAACTCAAAAGCAGGGATATTTGGCAGCATATATTCGATGGAGACGGGTGGTCATAGTAAAAAGTATTTATATTTGAGAAGGTATATGGCTGTGGTAAATGAAATGATTCACGCATTTTGAGATCTTAGATTGTGGCACGATTTCAAGTTGAATTATCACCAATTACAATAATGGTGACATCATGAAAATCAAGTTAAATTTGACTTTGAAAATTAAAGGGCCATTGTGATTTTTAAGTGAAATTCAGCCGGAACACTAAGTGTGTTATACATTTTAGTAGTAGTGTTGAAAACTAAGCCTAGTCTATGATTCAAGTGGGCCATACAAAGGGAAATGACCCGGGTGAAGAACACTCAACCTTGATTTTTTCCCACCATGGATGATTGTATGAAATCCACTCCAACCTTTAATTGCCAATCTAAAATTTAGAAAATCAGGCCCATCTTGTGATTCAAGTGGCCACACAAAGGAAAATAGTTTGGAGGGTGAGTGTTATTATTTTCTTTCATATGGCCCCACCCGAATCATAGGCAGAACTGATTTTTGGGCCCTTTGTCTAAAATGAAGTGACATACTTGTTGATGAGCCTAGATTCTACATAAATATTACAGCGGGCAATGTGTGAGAATTTTTAAAGTCTATAACTTTAATGTGAAATTGCTTAAATTTGATTTCAAGAATTAGTAGACCTCACCATATTGTTAAAGTGAAATCTACCACAATCACTAAGTGTATCACCTCATTTTAGCCGTGAGGCCAAAAAAATATTGTTTAAGTGAAATCTATCACAATCACTAAGTGTCACCTCATTTTAGCTGTGAGGCCAAAAAAATCGGACGGGTCTATAATTCAAGCAGACCATACAAAGGGAAACAGTTGGGAGAGGGATGCCCCATATGCTGTTTTCAATCATATGGTTTAACTGAATCACGAACCAAGTTGATTTTTAGGCCCTACGGTTCAAATGAAATGACACACTTGGTGATCTGAGGGAATTTCACATAAAAATCATAATGGGACATGTATGAGAATTTGTAGAATCCATATCTTGCAAGCAGGGAAACGTTAGGGACATGCCAAATGTGAACTTTTTATTCACAAAGATTCCACCTATGTTATAAAACACAACTAAAAACTTCTAAATTTGCATAGATTTCATGATAATTGTGATTTGGCTTCCAATTAATACCAAATTCATGCAACCAAATTATAATATGAACATTGTCTGTTATATAAGTAAAAGACGGTTTAAGCAGAGGGTGTTTTTTCTTACATGGATAAAAAAGAGAGGTACACCAGGGAAAGACTCTTCAAATTAAGTTATTTATGCTTGGGCCCGATTGATGGATCATAAATATAAAATACACTAATTTGATTGTTAAATCTACCTATTTGGTGACATTTAATTGATGGTTGAAATGATAATTTTTCAATGGCCTGAATTGTTATAAAATCGTTTTTTGTTTACCTTTTATTTTCCTTTTCCTTTTTTTGGAAAAAGGTGGATCCCTAATGTGTATTTAGAAAAAACAAAATTGTTATACCTGTACGAGGGAATGAGCTATAGTTTATGTTGATGTATTCGTTGGGTCTGATTTTTAAGTGCCTACCTATCAACCATCACTCTCCTCGAGTTTCAAAGAACGCTACCCACAATTATGTAGTTAAAGCCGAATAATCATTTTTTATTTTTGGCTTACAGTCCATTCATGTGATGGCCCACAACATCAACAGTCCCAATCACCACAATTGTTTACTACGTGTATATACTGAGGAAGTGGAGAATGGAACGCCTGTAACTGCAGTTTACATTATAACCTTGTGTAGAAGACTGATGATCCTTGGACTACTGAAGTGTAATTTCAGACCGCGAGCTGGGCTGTCAGTGCAGGACCCACTGTAGAAGACAGGGTCCACCGTGGATGGTCCTCTTTCCCTTTCTTTTTGAGATGATCCAGAGATGCAATCTTTTGAATTCGTCCGTGCAAAAAAATGGAATGGCTACAATTGGCAGTTGATACCTCTCCACCAACGGCCCCCTTTTCCAGGTGGGATGTGGCCCTGAACTTTTGGGATAATCCACCAATACGAATGGCCAACTAAAGGACAAGAAATTCAGTTAAGCAGTCCGGAGGACTCGCGTTGGATTTTAATTAACCATGTAAATCTTGCGTACATGCGTACATTGAAGTGCATAGAAGTAAGCATGTGGTACTTGGTAATATTATACTTTAAAACATTAAAGTGGGGTGATGTCTTTGCACAGCCAGTCTTGAGTGATAAATACCCTACGCATTCTCCTTGTGGGGATGGAATAGTGCACTGCTTCTAAGATGGTTGCATTTATTTAGGGAGCCGATTGGGTGCGGCCCGGCCTCATCCAAGGAGGTGCGGCCATTACTGTGGGGCCCACCATAATATATTTATTCTATATTGTCACGTTCAATCTGTTTTTTAATATATAATTTTATGGCATAAACTAAAAAATGAGGCAAATCCAATTCTAACTTGACCATACTGTAGGGAATAGTGATTGGCAATTAATAGGCCACATAAGTTTTGTTACTTGTTTTTCTTTCCTTTTTTTTTTTCTTTTTTTTTTCTTTTTATCCAGATTTATGTGACCTTATTAACAAGTTGGATGAAAAATAAATATTAAAGTGGGCCTTTGGGAAGTTTTTAATGATAGGATATTAAATCACCACCATTTTCTATAGTATAGTCTGCTTGAGATTTGGAACTTCTGGACTAAGGATGGATATAGAATACATACATAAAGGTTGGCCCCATAATAATGGACGCACCTTCACACCCCGTCCACTCTCATTTATTTACCGGCAAGAGTGGGCTCAGGCAGTTTTTTTTTTTTTTTTTTTTTTTCAGTTTTTCAGCGCCATTTTCATGCATCAGGAGGAAGAAAAAGAAGAGGTTTTTCCCTCTTGTACGACCCACTTTTGGGCCACGCACCTTACCAAGCCCACATATTCTTACCTTTCAAAAATACTCTCCCGCTGTGTGGCCAACTTTTCACAGGTCGAAAATGTCTCTACTTCATCAATTTCACTCCATTCTCTCTCTTACACCCAAATACACGTCCAAACTCATCTCTATCATCCCTATTTCTTCTATTGACCCATTTTCTTCATTAAATCTCCATAGAATCTTCATCCCAGTATCACATTACATCTTCCATGTTCCATTCTACTCAAGGCTACCTGCATTCGTTTTCTGAGATGACGTGGATGCATTGATAAACGTGAAATCTTGTAAGCTTTTCTCCGAAGAATGTGTTTCACATCAACGCACTCTTATTATTCTTCTCGAATACGGAATTCATTGATATGGCAGCTGTGGGAGGTAAGCATGTTTAAAATCTAAAAAAATTACCTAGAAGTTTGTGGTCAATTTCATGCATTACTAAGTCAATTTTACGCGGTTATCCAATAAACTTCAAAAAGTTCGCGATTCATTTGACGAACTTTCGCCGTCAATTTACTGAATTTATCCATCAACTTCATCCACTACTTGGTCAATTTCATGCATTTTACTGTCAACTTCAAGAAGTGAACGGTCAATTTGATGATGTTTCGCGATAAATGTAATGAATTTCTCGGTCAATTTCATGCACTTCTCGGTAAATTTCACACATTTATCCGTCATTTTCACTTAAATATGACCGACTCATCAGTCAATTTCACTCACTTCGCAGTCAATTTCACTCAATTTACTGTAATTTTCAATCACTTCGCGCTCAAGTTCGATCACTTCGCGGTCAATTTCACTCACTTCGCGGTCATTTTCAATCAGTTTGCGCTTAAGTTCACTCACTTTGAGGTCATTTTCAATCACTTCAGGACCGAGAAGTGAGTGGAATTCATCGTGAAGTGAGTGAAGTTGACCGCGAAGTGAGTGAAAATCATCATGAACTGAGTGACATACATCCCTACAATTGAGAACTTTGAAAATTTAACCAATAATCGGTCATATTTGAGCTAGTACAATGGTGGATTTCCTACTACTTGGTCAAATCCACCTTATACATGTGAATATTAAACGAGTTATATTATTGTGTTTGTTTTCAGAAAATGGCTTTGGTAATAATCTTATGCTCACATGGTGGGGAGTTAGTAAGCGAAAACAATCGATACACGTATAAGGGGGGAGACTCGAAAACTGCTACTGTGGGCGTTAACACTACATATGATGAGATTTTATCGAAAATATACATGATTATAAAGAGTAGACCAGAGGATTATGATATTAGGTTGAAAGCATTATATCCTTGCATAAACGAATTAGTCTCTTCGACTATAATTGAAGACGATGAAGATGTGAGAATGTTCTTGGCAGTACAGTTGAAGCATCCAGATCACTACATCCCTTTATTCATCGAGACAATGCAGCGCGTTAATGAGGCAATACTCGAAGACCCGGTGGCTTACAGTGGTTTCGAACATGACGCCCCAGCTGTTGGAAGTTTGGGTGAGGAACATGGCTTGAAATATGAATATATGACATCACCTTCAGAGGTTCCTCTAAGCAACACTCCAGTACCTGAGCCGGCTCAGACATCAAACTTTATGACGAGTTAAGTGACCGTGTCGGCTGACTTCAAGCTCGGAAGTGAATACACAGCATCACCTTCATTTACAAGAGTAGATTTGCCCTCAACAGCCAATGCCAAAAACGTAAGTAGAAGTGACATTCCATTGCCCGAGCAGGCTCAAACATCGAACTTCAGCACCAGCCCTGCCATTGTGTCTTTCGAGGATGCTAGTTTCACCAATGCAGACCTTTCATTATATTCATATCCACTTGATGACCTGATTGATATAGTCGTTGGTCAAACGTTTAAGGACAAGAGCTGATGTAAGTATGTTTTGAGCCAATTTGCAATTCGCAACCGCTTTCAATACAAGGTCCTGCATTCCACATCCAAGAAATTTATTGTGACGTGTATGGAAGATAAGTGTGAATGGAGGGTACACGCATCTAAGGTGAATTGTTGGAGCATAAAATTTGATTAAGAAAGATTGGAGATTGAAAAGAGTATGAAAGAGATAAGTTATGTGGACCATTAGTTACGCTGGGGATCAGTTGTGCTAGTGCATGAGTTGCGCTGGAGCATGAGTTGCACCGGCCCACGCTACTCCTTTCATGGGTGGTTGGATCAGGAATGGGAAGTGGAGTCCATAGCTTAGAATTCGAGGGTTTGCACATGTGGAAGCCTATAAATACCCCCTACCCCCTCCATTTGAGGGATCAGATTTCCAGAAGACCAATGCCTCTGATAGTGTAACGCCCTGAAATTCGGGGGTCGAGCATAACTCAGCTCCCGAGTTCCAAAACATCACTTATGCAACATATTTAATGATGGATGTATGTTGACTGTATTAGTGCATAAAACATGGAATAGATTAAGCCAAAACACAGATATGATTCAGGGATAAGTGAATAAAGCAAGCGGAAGACTTATAGAAAAATATGTGTACAAGTGTGAACCCCTGAATTATATATACAAGCCAGATCATATGAAAGTGTTATTTAACAAAATTATAAGTATCAATTACATCGTTTCAGTTCCCAAAAATAATCCCAGAAATCCCGCACATCAGACCGAGGCTCACTAGAACCCGTCTAAAAACTGCATATAGGAGAAGGCAGCCTCGTCATCATCCAGCTCCCGCTCTGCCTCAGACGTCGCATCCACATCTGCAACATCAGGGCCTAAGACAGAGTCTGGTGGGTGTTTAACACCGCCCCAGAAATGTGGGAGTGAGTGATCAACTCAGTGGAACAATAAGGCACTGGTTAACATGTTATCAGTTCAATCAAACAGTAATGATAAAGCAGAACAATTAAATAAATCCTAAGTACTCTTGTTAATGCAAGGATGAATGCAATATGATGCGTGCCCTCATGCGTACACCCTCAGCGTCTTCATCTTACGTTACGCATGACATCGCCTCAAAGTGCACCACATCTACAAAGCACATGCAAATGCGGTGCATGGATATGATTACCAAGTTGTTATTAGTCCATTTCACACAGCAAGATTGGGAAGCTAAGATACCTTCCTCATGTCACCATCCAAACAGTGATCCATACTAGGGTCGTCAATTCTAGACATCTCATACGATCATATATTTGAGGTCATAGCAAAGGGCTCGTCACCAATCAATGCACGCCTTTCATGCCCTTACTACCACAGTTCGGCTCGTCACCTCATTGCGGTATCCAGGTATGCTCGAGGTCACTACAAAGGGCTCGTCACCAATCAATGTAGGCCGACAGCACGAATATAGTGTCCCATACCACCATAATCGGCTCACGAGTTGAGTTGCTCACTGGTCACTATGGGGAGGTTCGTCACCCCAGCGTAGGCCGACAGCTCGACCACGGTGTCCCATACCACCATGTCCGGCTCATGAGTCTTAGCGGATCAAGTACCATAGTTAATAGGATTTCACTGGTAAGTTCAGTACCCTAGATTCAAACAGGAGCGTCCAATACATGGTGAACATACATCGGACAATCGGGTTACTTGACGAACTTGACTAGCACGAGCGCACGTTGAATTGAACGACATAGAGTGCGCAAACACTCCGCGTGGCCAAACCACTGCCGACAACTCTAATACGGCTCAGGTTCGTCTAATACGTCCTACGTGGCGAAAGCAATCTCAACCACGAATATTGGGTCAATTATCAATTTCCTGGAGTAAGGCATAGTCCCAAACATCTTACCCTACTACAGATACTCATATGGAATGTAAAACAGTAATGGAACAACAACTCAAATCATGGTACATACACATCTGAAGAATATCAACTTAACATAAATGTAAGCATAGGAGATGCTTGAATTTAAATAACTTGGAATGTAACTGCATAAAGGAAATCATGCCCATCAATAGGAGTATTGAGAATCACTTCTCAACGCCCACAATTAGTGTAATAAGTTACACTTAGATCATTCATGCATTTCTACAAACACTTAGCATACATGGAACAACATACATGACGTATGTTGAAATACATGCACTTAGACAATTCCTTTTACCAAGGAGTCGTCATACATGCATCTAGCATACATACATGACAAATAATCATGGCAAACACAAGTGCGTATTTTATACGTATACGGTACTTTATAAATACACATAGAATACACAAATCTCAATATAGCACATGCATATTAGGAAAGCAATGTAAACACAACATTTGGCATGTGAAATCTCATCCACAACAAGAATAAATCACTAACTGGGATTGAAAGCCTTGAAAACCATAACCTATACACTTAAAGTCCGCACCTTAAGCAAAGAAAGAACCACCGAACTGATTTAGACGAGTTGTCTTTGTCAACGGCGCTAGAATACCCTAAAACAAGGATAGAAATGAGATACAACAACTCCAAAACTAATCTAAGCTCTAACACAGGTTAGGGTTAGGTTAACTTACCCCAAAAGAACTCAGAACCGTCAGAAGAACGATTCAAAGTGAAGGTTCAAAGATGAAGAAGAACAAGGAAGAAACCAAGATGATTCACCAACTTATCTCTCTCACTTCCTCTCTCTTTTCCACTCTTTTCCAAGCTAGGGTTAGAGAAAATCGTATGGAAAAGAGGGCTAGGGTTTAAGGACTATAAATAGGCCTATTCTTGATGAAAATAACCCTAGGGACAAGGTATACTTAGGTTATAACCAAAGCATGCCTTTCTCGATCCAACGAAGCACTTCTGGTGGGCCTATAACCACGAAAGGTCGGACTTAAGCTCCTTGACCATGGATCTAGGTCAAGCTGAGTTTTCATATCGACCGGCTCTTCAAATTAGCCGTGGCGGACCACACTCAATTCAACGGTCACGGAATCTCGATCAGGTCCACAAGCACTAGGATATGCCTGGGCCAAGTATCCTGATCAGAGGGTGAAATTGGGTAAGAATCCAACGGTCAGATAGCTTAAAATCGTCGCGCAAGCGACACGACTCAGATTTCATAAAAACATATTAAATATCCAACCGTTCTCACACTCTTCACTCCGAGCACAAGCAAATCGACCCAGAACGTCACATGGACTTGATTTTCGAGGTGATGGTCAAGCCCAACTCAGTGGCCGCAACAGCCTAAGATCATTGCCATCGGACTTTCAACGCGCGGTCTAGGTCCGATCCAGATCTTCCAAAAATTCCCCAGAACAACTGGATTTAGCGATGGATCCCAGATTTCAGAGTAACGTAGTGCTCACTAATCTACACGTTTAGAGCCATGCAGATACAATTTAAAGTGATTGATGCGGATTTCACAAGCAATCGAGTAAAGTGCTAATTACCCCAAAACAACTACTTAAGGAAAGATTAGCACAAAAATTCCAAGGTCGTTACAGATAGGTACTAGAGAGAAGAATAGAGAGAGAGAGAGAGTGGAGTCCGGGCCTTGCTACATGAGTTGTGCATGCCCGCGCAAATCCTCTGCCGTGCAACTTGTGGATGAGTTACATGGGTACCCTATGAAGCAATTATATATTAGTCTCTTTCTCTAGAGATTCCTATTTCAAAGGATCCTGATATTTCCTTTATCATACCAATGGAAGAAGAAGTGCTAGGAAGATCTGCACAACTCATCTCTCATGAGGACACGAACGATACAAGCCGGAATACTGCCGAAATTCATATTTGAATATATTTTACTTGTATTTCCGTCTTAAAGATTCTATCCGGGAATTAGAGGATCAAAAGGATGTAATGAACTCAGAATAAATAATATATGATGATTATTCTCTCTATTTGTTCTTTATTGTTATTAAGTAAGATAATTTCCCCAAATCGAATACTTTCGTTTCTGGTCGAAACAAAATGGCGACTCTACTGGGGATTTGTATCTTATTTAATATTGACTAAGGAATGGTACGGAGAATTTCATCATTGTTTGGCGACTCTCGACGGGAACATCCTTCCATAAATCTCCAAGATAGAATGTACTTGCAAATAGATATTAATTGACATCATTTTTGTCTTCTGACAGAATTACTATACGGTGTACACATCCAAGCTACAATCAATGGCGACCCCTATAAGTGAAACGATCTTCTACTTCACCCCCACCGAATTCGTAGTGGAATATGCTTGTGACCAATCCTTGGTTCATCAGAAATAAAAAAATAAGTTTCAAGTCACCGTCAGAGTTGTAATGGTCTCTTAGATGGCACAAGATAATGAAAATGATTAGATTGTTGTATCACGCCAAAGATCAAAGACTCAAAATAGCGCTACTGCTGGAGTAAGTCCATCGATGCTAAAAAACAAAGGACCGGTAACAAGAAACACAGTAAGGAAGAATCCATAACTCGCTCTCCTAGATATATACCCTACAAGATTCTCGCCCTCGCCAATGTCGCAACACTCCCCGACCTTATTTCTCGCAAGTACCCGATTGACAAAGAAACAAAAGGGTAAATCGCCTATGGGAAGTCTACCAATCTATGAATCACCTCAAAGCGTATCACCTCAAGTCGTATTGCAGTTGGCCGATCTCTATGAAAGCACCAAAGAAATAAGCAAAACTCCTTTTTTAACGAGTCCCATTACATTGGCATATTCTTACTCCACTCCAATGACTGCTTCGTCAGGAAATGGGGAAGTCATTGTATGTATGGCTAGAACAAGTAAACACCCGCCGCTTACCACTGAAGATCGTATGGCCGAGATGGCCTCAGCACATAAAACATTGATGAAAGAATGCAGAAGCCTACGAGAAGCATTGGCTACACTCGCGCATAATGTGGCCCAAATAATAGCACCCCCAATGATGGCCACTATGAATGAACAAGGGGAACAAGAACAACAACCCGAAGGTTCTCAGCCACCAAGAGTGGGATCACACAGATCAGCCCCAGTAGTGCGAGCGATAACCCAAGAGGAAGTATGACAAGTGGTTGCAAAAGTTGCTAGAGTGGAAAGGGAACGTGATGGTGCAGGAAGGTTTCGTTATCGAACACCATATCTAAGAGAAGTAGAAGACATACCTTTTCCTACTAATTTCAAGCACCCTGAGTTTCAAAAATTCAGTGGAGATGGGTCTCCAAACGAACACTTCATGCATTTCATCACATCTATGGGTAATTTATCCACTATTCCCCAATATTGTTTGTGATTGTTTGGGTCCTCTTTGACAGGCAAAGCATTCAGATGGTATTCTGGTTTGACACCTGAATCAATACAAACTTGGGAACAAATGCAAGATGCATTCATGTCAAATTTATTTTCATCGAATCGTGATGTTAGTATCGCAGAGTTAGCATCTGTGAGGCAAAAAGAAAATGAGCCTGTGGAGATATTTATTAGTAGATGGAAAGCACTGGGGGCATCGTGCCGAAATTACCAAAAGAAAGAGAACAGGTAAAAATGTGTTTGATCTATAGAGACAGGAATCGCATTTGGACTCACCAGTGCCAATATAAGAACCTTTCGAGACCTAGAACTAAAGCACATTCATTGGAGCTGATGACTAAAAAGATACCAGCATTTCAAATTCGCACCAAAAGGAGAGGACCACATAGGGCAATAGTGAATGTCGTTGATCAAGAGAAGAAGAAAAACATTTTTCACAACAAACGGGAAACAAGAAAAAGAGAAGACTCGGATCGACGAAGAGATTATGAAAATGATAAATGACCACAGTCATGAAAAGGCCAAGCTATATGTCCTAGAGGGGGGGTGTGAATAGGACTATGCCAAATTAAAACTTTAATAGCGGAATTTCAATGAATTAAGGAAAGGAAATGTAAAGCAACCTCAAATAGAGAGATTGATACCAATGTTATTCTAAGGACAACCTTGCATCATAAAAACCAAGGGTTTATGGCAGGACAACCTTACTAGAACAATTTGAATATCAGAAACTCAAACTGAAAGGAAATAAAGGAAATAGCAAGAAATAAATTCTAAACTATTACAACATTCCTCATAATGCTTGAAATGTAAATATTACAATATTCACATCCACACATACATCCCACAAATTTGAATGATAAAAGAAATAGAAATTAAACAAACATTCAAATCACAAGACACAAAGAATTATAGTAGTTCGCATGTGTGTTCACCAACTATTAAACAACAGCCACACAACTTGCTACTCCACTCCTAATATCCTCACACAGGGAACATTAGCGTTCACTATGAAAACAGGTTTCTCAGGTTCACCTAAAACCTTCACAATTGTGTCTTTCAAATGGGCTTTTACAATTCAAAAACCCCACTTTCTGAGTTTTCTAGCTCTCCTCAGATAACCAATAAATTAAGATTTTTTTAGCTTAATCTCAATAAAACCAAAAAAAGGAAATTTACGATAATGTAAAATACCTAGATTTCTCCTTTTTGTAGCAGCCCAGAAGAACTAATCAGAGTAGAAGTTCAAATATAGAAGTTCAATGTCCAATACTCACTTTGAAATGATTCTAAGTTCTAATTGATTTTAAATTAAATCAAGTTGTGCTGGCTCTATTTGATTTTGATTTCAATAAGTGGAATATCCCAATTCCTCTTTCAAATTAGATTGGAATGCAGAAACAAAATCAAATAAGAAAAGCTAACAAAAGAGATATTAAATATGCACAATGTAGCTTAAAAAGAACACAAACTTATCTCTCAGAGTGAAGTTTGATTTTACTTGAATTCGATATAAAACTCTGAAATTCGTGCTCTATCTATAGTTACAAAAATCGTATCTATGACTGGTCCTGTGGACACTACGACTGGTCGTAGGATGAACTGCATTTTGAAATTTTGAGTGCGATTGGATAAAACCGTTCCATGACTGGTCGTAGCCCTTGCATGATCGGTCGTGACACCTCCACAACTGGTCGTGACCATCCTACAACTGGTCGTGAGGCACCAGGTTTTTTCACTGTGGTTTGAGTCGTAGATCCTGGACTGGTCGTATGATGAGTCGTGCACTGTTCACACGACCGGTCGAACAGAGTCTAGGACTGGTCGTAGCTCAATCAAAAAATTTTAAAAATTTGTAACAAACTTAGGACTGGTCTTGGAATTTCTTGGACTAGTCGAGGCAGTTCTAGGACAAGTCGAACAAGGTCCAAGACTAGTCTTAAAACAAGCTAAACACTTATAAAAAGATTCAATTTGAATTATGTATACAAAATGACCTACCCTAAGGTCAATCTAAGGTCATTCATACCTTAAATGTGAAGTATGGACATTGAATCTTCATTTCTTTAGATGATGGTTGACCTTTGAAGATTATGAAGCTTTGAGATCTCTACATGATGTAGCTTGAACTTGAGATCTTCTAAAGCTTAGATTTGTCGTTCTTGAGTTATACTTGATCTTGAGTTGAACATTACCTTGAGTCTTGAACAAGCACTCGTCTTTTCGATGTAGCTTTAAAAACTCTGAACATTGAAGCTTACAGAAGTGGACAAAGTACTTGACCTTGCATTTCTTGAAGTAGATCACCATTCTTAACTTGAAGCATTGTGATGCCGTGTCTTGAACATATAAATCAACATGCTACACAAGACACAGATTGTGTTTTTGGTACCACAAAATTTGACAACTAAAGGAGCAGGAAGCCATAGCACTTACAGGTCATAATATTCTCATAGGGAGTACGCTTTCAATAAGGAAGATGTGTTGCCAATGATGGAATTGCTATTAGCCACTGGAACTATCAGGTTGCCCTCACCAAGATATCCAGAAGAGGTCGAAATAACTAAAGAAAAGAACTATTGTCATTACCATCGTTGTCTAAGGCATCACACGGAAGATTGCTTTACACTAAAAAAATATATTATAAAGGATGATAAAACAAGGAGAAATAGTTCTGAAAAAGGACGACGAACGACATAGGAAAGCAACCATAAATGTAATGTACGTGATTGGGTTGTCAAAAGCTTCCGTCAGAAAATTAGTCTGGAAGACCAATCTAGAAGGTAATGGTAATTTTGGTTCTAAAAAATATCGGTCCGATACTTCCGAACCAAAAGGGGGCAAGACAGATAAATGATAAAAAAGTTGTAAAGATCATAACTTTGTATTTCTCACTGTTTGTGAATAAAATACAGAATTTAAGGACTATCGCCAATGATTATCGCCAAATGAAAAGTGCCAATGGCTATCGCCAATGATTATCACCAAATGAAAAGTGTCAATGACTATCTCTAATGATTATCGCCAAATGAAAAGCACCAATGATTATTGTCAAATTATCAAAAGCCGTCATTGCCATTGCCACATTGCCGACATGGAGGCCATTTTAATATATAAATTTATCGAAATTAATAGCACCGCTAAGATGATACATTATTTTAAATACTATTTCAGCTATAAAATTTCATATCATCAGCATGATGCGATATATCAATTTCGATAAATTACCTTTAGCAAGGCCTATAGAACCAATTGTATATGAATATCATCGGCAATGGCAATCTATCATCTATGGTAGTGGAAGTAAGTTTATAAAGCCAAATTGCGTAGATAGTCTATGACAACAATGGCAATTTGTTATTTATGGTAGCAGAGCTGAGCGCATGAAGCCTACTATAAGACTTATCATCATTGGCATGGTGATACGATGAGATTATTCAGGTAGCAGTGAGAAGCCTGTGGCCCTAAAAAGCCCATAAAGAGCATCACGTGCGCCCATGCGGGCAGTGACTTATGCCGTCTGTACAGTTTCTGGCAGCGTCATGGGGCTGGTGAGAAAATGCCCTCTCGTGAATGGGTTTGACCTGGCAGGCGAAGAAAAAGTGAGTCTCTGAAGTAAGAGGAGTCCCCAGATCCCTGGCTTGATTTCAGTAGTAACGCATGAGGAGAGGTCTCTAAAGCAAGATGACCTCTCATTAGTGGAGTGGCGGCCTTGGATTTGGTACAAGAAGGTAGCCTTATGCGCCCCACGAACTCTAGAGAGTTACTGTGGCCAACCCTGTACGTAAATCTAACCGAGTTCACTGCCCCAGTAGCTTCACTGGGCCCCTCTGATAGATCGCAGTTTGTGAACTCCTCGGCCATGATAAGACCCGTGAACTATAGAGAGTAACAGAGGTCATTCGTATAAGACCCGACTCCAACTACTTATGAGTTTAAAAACTATGATTGCTCCAATGACTCATAAGCCTAAACTATGTGTGAAATAAATTGACTAAAATCAAATTTTAGCACCGCCCATAAAAGGACACCATATAGGCGACATTATGCTAACAATCACTATGCAGAAGCATGTTTGCAATAAATTCATAGAACTCTTTCTTTTTTAATGCTCAAAATTCATTCATAATGTTTGGAGAAACAAAATATGAAAGTGATTACAAGCATAAAAGAAAATTCATATATCCTCCGACATCTCTAACGCAAGCATATATCTTCGAAACTCCTCTTCTAATTATACTTTCATAATTACGTTGTCCAGCTTTAGCATCGGCGACAAGCTTAACCTGATCTGGAATGCCAGCCAGTTCTTATTTTAAAGAAGTTATTACGGCCTTCTCTTTTAAAATCTCTGATCTTTTCAAGTCAATTGTTCGTTTATTGTCCTCAATATTGGCCTCGAGCTTATCAGGCCTTGAATCAATCTCATGTTGTTGTGCTTCTAAGTCTTAGATTTGTTGTCTGAGGCTTGAGATCTTTTCACTTATAAGCACAGAAGACTGTTTAGAAACTCTCAATTGTTCTTTAAGCGAATTGCATTCTCTGTCATAATCTGAGACTGTTGTTGCTGATGTGGAAATCTTATCTCTGAGCCGTGACAGTTCTTCCAGATGGGCAAGAATTTCAGGAGCAATAGTTATGTCTTGAGCAGCCCCTAATTTGCGACATGTCTCACAGAAATGAGAAAGAGACTCGCAAAAGGGAGAGATATTGATCCTTGTTATTCTTGCAGTATTATCCAAGGAGGCTTTCCAAGTTTGACCATTGTGTTGGATCTTTAAATATGTATATAGCTACCGATAAGGAACTCTTCAGTAAGATCAGTGCAGGAGGGGGAATTTTCTCTAGTGCTATCACATGTGAAATGGTAGCAACGGAGCTAGAACTTGCAGATCCACTAGAAATGGGATGAACTACAAAAAAAGGGGGGTCATAGGATGAATTGCAAAATACCATTACAAAATGAAATGATAGAATGAAGTATACCTAGAGCAATCAAGATCACTGGAACAGGGATTGATGTTCCTACAGGTTGTATTTCTGAGGGGAAAGAAGATGAGACGGGAACATCCAGAGCCATGTCAGCGAAAGATGGTGCTCTAGCCTCTGTACTAGATGCAATTGTGGTTGAAGTAGTAAAATTAATTGGCTTCGTTTGGAAAATTATGCCGCGAGCCACTCTACTAGTTTTGATCGGAATCTTGAGGGGTGCTTTAGATTTTCTAGTAGAACGCTTACCTGGGAAAGGTGCAGCAGCCAGAACAGTTTGTGTTAGATCTTTAAGAACCGGAAGAGTCTCTGGAATTGTTGCTGGAATTGGAAAAGTCTCTGAAATTATTGTTGGAGCTGATGAAGTCTCCAAAACTGCTGGGGCATCAGCTGGAGGGTCAGGAAGTATTGTGTGAGGAAGAGGGGAATAGTTACTGCTAAACAATATAGTTACATCGGCGCCAACTATATCTTCATACTCTCCATAGTCAAGGGGCTCTTCTTCCTCATCAATTCTTGTAGATGCGACATGGGGAATAGTATCTCCTTAAGGGGCTCCCTCATCGATCTCGGGGATTGTAATAATCTGTTCATTACTGCCCACATCTACCTCTCCTTCCTCTGTTTCTTCTTCTTCATCTATTCCTACCTCTCCCTCTTCTACTCCTCCTTCATTCATGTCCAATTCGTCCCCTTCCCCTGAGTCACCAGAAGACGACTCATTCTCTCTAGAAGAAGAGTCATTAGAAGAAGGCCCTTCGCTTTCGTTTTCAGATTGTGAAGAAGACGATGATGAATCCAAAGTAGGTTCTTCAGTGATCACTTATTTCCCTTTTCATGGGGATTGTCTTTTCTCAATAGGTGCAGGATCTTCTGTAGTAACAATTGTGGGAGACACAGAGGTCTGGCCCGAGTCTGTGATCTTGTAACGGGCGATGATGAATTTTAACAAATAGGCAGTAATTGGGAATTAAATAGACTCGGGTATTTCCTGGGGTGCAGAAGGCCCAGCAACTTCTGGGGTTGTTTGAAGTTTAGATGGCTCAATGGTCGCCGGAGTAGGAATAGGTTCTGTCGGTGTAGGAACTTGAGGAGTGGCGGCGGTATTTGTGACAACATCCTCTCTGCCTGAATGTCTTCTTTAAACCTTTATATATATTAGAGGAAATCCATGATTAATCCAATCTTCGAGAGTATTAGCAGGTTTAATTTCACGAATAGGCTCTTCTACCGAAATTTTCACACAAGCCTCACTTGGAGCGGGGGCACGATCATGTTCGATAGTGTGCCTAATCCCTTCTATAAGATCACGCTTCTTAATTCTGGGGGCAGGGATCTAGATCAGAGAATACACCGGCATGCAACGGTAGATCAGGAAGGACTAGTGTGCCAACCATCTCATCCATGGATATGTTGTGCGAATAAAGCAACCAAAGCCTAGAATGATGAATCTTGAATTAATCCGCACCGCAAGCAATTGCCTCCAAACCAATCCCCAGTTGTAGGGGCCTATGACATAACTTCTCATGGTACGAGTTACTACTTCTAGATGTTCTAGAACAGTTTGATCGTACATGAATTGGAGCACAAATCTATTCGGGTAGTAGGGTTCCCTCCAAAACTCACTACCTTACCATAGCAGTAAACTATTAGATCGTATAGAGATGAAGAAAGCACACTCGGAGGGAGGAAGATTATCATCATCATGAGCTTCATGATCTACAATGTATTGAGAGAAAGAGAATCAATAAAAATCGATGGTATCAGTCAACTCGATCATATCAATGACCCACTCATACATTCTTTTTGGCATAACCCTCTACTGATAATGGCCTAACAGGATTCGCGAAGGATGGATGTAGGCTTTTTCTGGATCATCGTATGTCCAAGGGAAGTATACGCCTAACCACCCAGAGAAATAATGCCATGGTGTGAACGTCAAACTAACTCCGATGGCCGGATTTTAACTGTGAGTGGCATCATCACCGAAAGCTCTGTATAATGAACAAAGGACAAGAGGTACCAATGAATATTTACGACCTTCTATTAATCCCTCTGTAACAAAAAATACAGAAGGTCTGATGGCGTCGGCCCACTTAGAGTTGGGAAGCACAATGATGCTGAGCCAGTACACGAGAAATGTTGCTGGTTTGCCCTTGGATGAGTATTCTAGTAGATTTCTTATTTTATGACGGGCATTTTCTAGATCATCAGCATGACTATTTTTTAATCTACAAAAGAGGAAGAAGGAGAGAAAGAAAACCTATAAGTAAAATGAGTATTGATGAAGTATACAAAGTTATGATATGAAGCAAAGAATTATACCGTAACTCTCGAGAAAAATGAGCTAGCCAGAGGAATTGAGGAATCTTCTTAATATCAGGAAACTTGGACATTTTCCTAAACAGCTCGACCAAGGCATTGAATACTAATGCTTGCCTTTTTTTAGGTGAAAAATGGGAGAATTCTTCATTGGTAGGTATGTACTCATCGTAGAAGCGGCCAGTTATGGGAAGTCCTACCATTTTGTACAAGTCCCAAAGAGAAATACTCATTTCATCAAGAGAGGGCAAATGAAAAGAGTTGGTGGTAGGACACCAGTAATTGAGGAATCCTTTGTAGACCATGTGGTCTTTGTGAAAGTATTCAGAAGTAGCCTCGACAGTGCTATAAAGGCCAGTCTCCATCATAACGGCATGATGTTTGTTGAGAATAGCTCTTGCTCAGTCAGTATAATATTTACGTGTAGATAAAAAGCCGCTTGTTCGAAATTCTTCACTTTCCCATAGCGATCTTCTGTCCCTGAAACGCTGGCATAGTATTTCGTAAAAAGCTATTGGGAACACTTCATGGGGGTTGTAACAAGGGATCAGGAACCGCATAGGGTGGATGTCACCAACTTGTTGCTTCGATCCTCTTTCTGATATGATACCTTCCAGCAACCTAGGTTCCTTCATGGACCAATTGGGGGTATACATCATCCTGCTCTAAGTGGTTCAGTCTGTGGGCTTACTCTGGAGAATAGATTGGTGGCGGCATATATTCAGAGGAATTACTATTAACTCATTTCTAAAGGGGCTGTTGAATTTGATGAAGTTGTCTTGAACTTTCACAACATCCCAGGTATTTGGGAGCTTCTTCTTCTGATGTTCCTTGATTTTCTCTTGGAGTTCGTGCTGCTTAGACTTCTTTCGTGGCTTCTTAGAAAGAGATGGTGGCGGTGTGTCTTCCCTGACCGAGGATCGAGCAACGTCAGTGCGAAGGTTAGCTATTAGCTTTAACCACGCTTCCCAATCGACCTCCCGACCATGTTTTGGAGGGTTGGGTATGTCTCCTGCAATAATTGCTTGCCATATTAGCCAAGAAAGTGTTTTCATTCTATTAGAGAAATCGAGGATTGGAAAGACAGGTTCCTTTATGCAAGCTGGTTGTTTCTTGGTTATCTTTACTCTTTTTCTAGGGCGTTCCTTGTGACAAGGAGGAAGAGGAGTGGATTCAGGAATGGAAGAGGGCATGGTGGCCGAAGGAGAGGGTGCACAAATTAGAGGAGAAGATCCAGGGTTTTGGGGAGAATTTGGAAGACTAGTGTCAGAAGGTTGGTCGGTAAGTGGTTTTATGAGGCGGTATGTTCTTTTAGTACGAGCCATTGAAGAAAGGATAGAAGGGTGATTAAACTTGAAGAAAAAAGAAAGAATTGAGTAAGTCTGGATAATGAAAAATTGGGTAGAGTTTTAGAATTGAGATTTTCGCACTAAGTGCTGATGAGTTCCGCAGACTCTGTGAGTAGCGCGGGGGCTGAGTTGCGTGGACTCTATGAGTAACGCGAGGGCTAAGTTGTGGGGACTCTATGAGTTGCGTGGGGGCTGAGTTGCGCAAACTGTATGAATTGCACAGAAGAGTAGTGTGAAAACAGGCTCTGGGCTAAAAATTTTTGAAATGAAGTAATGATTAGAGAAGTCCGATATTTATAGTGTGTGAAGCCCGTACATGAGTAGCGCGGGAGAGTTACACAAGTCTACGCAACTCAAGATCAGGGAATGTGAATTTTGATCCTTTCAAATTGACCTGATGCATGGTGAAATCTCGGATCAAGGGGGCATCTATTGGAGCATAAAATTTGATTAAGAAAGATTGGTGATCAAAAAGAGTATGAAAGAGATAAGTTATGTGGACCATGAGTTGCACAGGGGATTAGTTGCGTTGGTGCATGAGAATGCCTCTGTTTTAGGCCACACAGGTCAAGGATCCACACAATGAACCTAGAGTTAATGCCCTACACAAGAGCAAGGGTCAACACACATCACCCACACGTATTCTCCCGTCGGAGGCCTCCTATGAGGACTTAAAAGGGGTGAGAAGCACCTGTGACCCAAACCTACAAAAGGAATGATCAACAGGGTCTCTGGACTCTAATGACTTACTAATAAGTAGGTGAGCCCCATTAAGCACGTTGATGAAGATATCCTCCTTGATGATGAAGATTCTTCAACTCCGTTAATCTGCAATACTTGATGATGTTCCAATAAAGGCGACGAGTTGGGTCAAGGTTATGTTGGAATCTAACTCTATTAAATGTTTTCCTATTTTAGAGAATGAGTGATTCCAAGCATTCAAGCATTTAAGGTATCCCCTCTCAATGATTTTCCATTAAGGTAGTAGCTAGATGATCCTTGAATGGGGAAGTTCATTCCTCAATCCACTCTATTTAATATCAATGATGAGGGTGGATTGAAGGATGAACTTCTATGAGAAAAAGAGCTTAGGGTAATTAGTATGTAAAACTCTCTCAAGGCTCTCTCTATTTTTCTCATCAGCAACTAAGAGCAACCTTCTTATTTATAGGCAAAAATTCTCAACAGTAATAAATATGTTAAGTCTGACTAAGTTCGATCTCATCGGTCCTGACTCGATGTCATCGAACGTATACTTTCAATTCCATCGAGCCAGGGTTCGATGATGCGAACTCAGCTAAAACACATACTCAGAACTTTTTGACTGAAGATCGATGGCATCGAACATGCATCGATGATATCGAATTTTTAATTCCAATATCATCGACAGTGGTTTAGATTTATCAATCTTTTCATTGAATATTTTAAGAAAGCTTGTTGGACATTTTATTACTCAATTCGATGCTATCAATTTCATCAATTTTTTAATTACGATCATATCGAGCCAAAATTGATTCCTCGATTATTCACATAAGATTTTCCTTTTCAAGTTTGTTGGAACAGTTTTGTCCTGATTCGATCGTATCGAGTCTATATAGATATCATCGTAATTTGAATTTTGATGAGATCGATGTGGGTTTCGATTCCTCGAACATTTAGATGCTTTTCTTTCAAAAACTCGCTGGACACAACTTGTCTCATTTCGATGTCATCGATACCATGTCGATATTATTGCGATTTGAATTTTGATGATATCGATTGTCCTTCGATTCCTCGAGCAATATTAAGAATATTTACCAAGCCTTTGTTGGATAGAACTCGAAGACTTTTCGATTTCATCGACTATCCTTTGATATCATTGATATTTGAAATTCAATGTTATCGAAGGTAATTTCGATTTATCAAATATTTTATCCAATGTATTTTGTGGTTACTAGACATAAAGAGGACTTAATTCGATGTTATCAATACTAGCTCGATATATGGAGAATGAGTGTTTGATTGTAACAACCAAGAATCAATGATATCGAACTTAGCTGAAAACTTAGAGAATTTTCCATTTTGAAACCAAGTTTTTAGACTTTTAACACCTATGTTGTTCTAAGTTTTTCTTAAGGCTTTTGTTTACCTGGGTGCTTTGGGATTTGGAATGTGAGGCTAAGTTTACCTGTGATGAACTCTAAACACACATCCGGTTGAGGCAATGTCTTGAACAATCTTCATATGGGGCCCACTTAACTCATTAACTCAACACTCACGCTAATTGACAAACCAAGGCACTTTCAAAATCTATTGACTTTATGTTGCTTCCTCGCCTCAACTCAACAAGCTAGCCACACAAGTGGCATGTATGGTAGTCCCTTTGCCACTTTTTCAATATATTATCCTCATGAGCATGCACAGTCCCGTGCTCTACTTCGAGGATGTAATCAATAACATCCATGCCAATGTGAGCCTCTTGCCTGCCGATGCCAATAATGAATCTGAGTGGCTCGAGAGAGGGCTTTCGCATGCGTGCATAGAAGGTCCGCATTAGACCCTCATTGGCTCGATACTTCCCTTTGAACATCGGGCCCAAACCATTCTCAAGGAGGTGGTCAAGTAATTGATGCTCGCCGAATAGCTGTTCATCCACATGTGCCTCAAAAACAATCCTGCAGTTTCTAAACTTGCCGAACTCAATGCCTCGCAGTACCACTCTAGTAGGTGGGCTAGGGGTTGGAAATATTGTTTCAATCTCCGCTCATTGCTTGGCCCCGCACCGCTATCTTACTTCTTCTTGGATTTCCTTTCATGGCTTGGCCCGACTTCGTCAAGGGCCGCCCGCTTCTTCCCCATAAGAGACAAAAGCATGGAAATGGAGAAGATTGATGATATTACCTCAAAACGAGCCATGGAGTTGGATTTTCACTCCCTTGTACAAGAATGAAGCAAGGAATGGAAGCTTCTTGGAAAGAAGGGTCCTATTTGATGATTTTTGAGGGAATGAGGGGTGTGGGCCCCTTAGAAGAGGGGTTTTGACTCAAATGGGATAGGAATGGGTTATTGTTGGGATGGATTAAAGGATTTGGGGGTTAGAATGGATTGAAAAGAGGGTTAGCAATCTAGAAAATGGGTTTTGGAAGCTTGGGATGAGAATGGGGTGAGGGTTTGAGTGTGAGGGAGGTAGAGATGGGTATTGAATGCTTTAGGGAGAAGCCCCTAGGGCTTTCCATGGGTTTAAATGGGGTAGGAAGGGGTCCCCATACCTGGGAGGGCCCCACTTGAGCTTCAGGCCGGTGGTGGCCCCACCGTGCCCTGTCATGGTCGGCAGCGGCCCGCCGACCCGGCAGTGGCCTTGCTGCCATATGGCTAGTCCAGCAGTGGCCCCACTGTTCGCTGGTTGGTCTAGCAGTGGCCCGCCACCCCTTGGATGTTTTTGAGATCCGTGGGGTCTCGGCGACCCCTTTGGCGCATTAGTTGGGTCCGCCGATCGTCGGGTACTTATATCGCGCCCCAATGATCGATTTCCTATGTTGGTAGTAATCTTCCAGGTTTTCAAAACCATCTATTTGGTGGCCCTAGTGGGCCTGGAGTCTCTCAGACTTGAGGCAGGGATGTCATGTCCTGCCAAATATTGAAACTAAAGCGAATCCTACCTCAGGTAGGACTATCGGACGTATAAAGTACATGTTTAGGACAGCACAAGCTACTCCTAGAGCTTGATCCTACCATATTTAGGTCGGATCGTTTCCAATCATTGAATTCCCCATCAGAGTGATTCAGATCACATCATGTAGCCTAAGCCTCTATAGATGAACCCTAGGCTAGCATTTCAATGTTCGGATTGGCCAAAGGGCTTGGTCTTAGGGTCCTATAAGTGTTACTAAATTCGATCACTCCCACCTAAGTCGATAAGGTGTTATGATAGACCCACTGCCTAAGGCCCAAGTTAACCCCGAACAATGCTTTGATACTAAGTTGTAACGCCCCGAATTTCAGGGCTCAAGTAGGAATGCGGCTCCCAAATTCCTAGGTGTCACGTGTGCCCTAATGGGCTTCAAATTTCAAATACATTTGGATTATCTCATAAGCCATTGGGAGTCTAGCGAACCATGAGCATAAGTAAGTCATAAAGCAGTAATAAGTGTCACGAATGATATGATGCATTCAGCTTTATCGTCCCTGCATCTAGCTAAGACAATGGATGAGAGCTCAAATTGTTACCTTAGATCAGCCACACCTCGTCTCTACAGTGGTAGGGCCGAGGTTTCCGACGAATGTCGGGGTAGGAGTGCGGGAATTCCAATTTCCTATCTCCCCAAGCACTCACACCCTCTCTCTCTCTCTCTCTCTCTCTCTCTCTCTCTCTTTCTCTCTCTTCTTTCTTTTATCTCTCTCAGCTGCTTAAATTTTGTTGTGGGAGTGAGGGAGAGAGGGTTTAAAGGGTTTTATACCCTGTAACTTAGCTCAGTTGGCCCTAGGTGCCACTTATTTCCTCAAATGGCCCTTTGGGGCTCACTTATAGTTTTTGGGGCTGCCTTGGTGGTCCCCTGGCCCATCTAAATTATGGGATGGGTGCCCCATGGCCCGATGCGAGGCTATATAAGGTTTAACGGAAAATGGATGCGAGAATTTAGCGCAAGGGTCCGATTTGAGATCAAAAGTCACCGCTCCTCCATCAAGGGTCAAATTTGTTAGACAAGTGCAAGGAAATATCTTCAACCTTTTGGTGCAAATTTGGATGAAATCCGACAGTTGAAATGCCTCAATTCATTGTCCTAAGTGGTGGGGCCATTTGTTTTAAAATTTTAGATTTTAGGCCCAAGCTAGGGCGAGTTGCACTTTGCAAGTGCCAACTGGATGGCGCGAATCATCTGTTTCCAGGCGTCATTCGAGTCTGTTGCCCACGGTGGGCCACAAGCCCAATGAGGCCCATTGACAGTGAAGTGAAGGGAACTCGCTAGAATTGACCACGAAATGCATGGAATTGACCGTGAAGTGAAGGGAATTCACCGGATTGATCGCGAAATGCATGGAGTTGACCGTAAAGTGAAGGGAATTGATCGCGAAATGCATGGAATTGACCGTGAAGTGAAGGGAATTCACCAGAATTGACCACAAAATGCATGGAATTGACCATGAAGAATTGACTATAAAGTGCATGGAATTGACCATGAAGTGAAGGCAATTCGCCGAAATTGACCGCAAAATGCATGGAATTGACCGTGAAATGCATGGAATCGACCGTGAAGTGAAGGGAATTCACTAGAATTGACCCCGAAATGCATGGAATTGACTGTGAAGTGAAGGGAATTAACTATGAAATGCATGGAATTGACCGTGAAGTGAGGGGAATTCACCGGAATTGACCACAAAATGCATGGAATTGACCGTGAAGTGAAGGGAATTCACCGGAATTGATCGTGAAATGCAAGGAATTGACTGCCAAATGCATGGAATTGACTGTGAAGTGAAGGGTATTCGCCGGAATCGACCGCGAAATGCATGGAATTGACCGTGAAGTGAAGAGAATTGACCACAAAATGCATGGAATTGACCGTGAAGTGAAGGGAATTTGTCGAAATTCACCACGAAATGCATGGAATTGACTGTGAAGTGAAGGGAATTGACCGCGAAATGTATGGAATTGACCGTGAAGTGAAGGGAATTCCTCGGAATTGACCGTGAAATGCATGGAATTGACCAAGAAGTGAAGGGAATTGACTGCGAAATGCATGAAATTGAACGTGAAGTGAAGGGAATTTACATCATTTCAACCTAAATGTTTTACAAGACATCATTTACAATAATTTACAACATTTCACAAAATTTTCCCATTCCTCTCATGCCTAAGACAAATATATCATATTTTGTGGACACTCAGGTAATCATAGGTTATTGAGTTCCTAAAGATAGGAGTGAATTTCTACAAGTTCGTCCCTGACAAAATTAGATCGCTACACAAAATGTCAATATATTTCATGACAAATATGTCACAATCATATCCATTCGTCTGCTTTGGTATAGAAGTCTCTTCTCTAACCGTCCAAGCCTTCACATCCAACGCAGACATATCTCCTGTAGCATGGAATAATATAGGCAAGCCCTCCTTCATCAGCTCGATATGTTCCCTATATTGACTGAGTGCCCTCGAATATAAACTGTCGAGAATAACGATTTCTCGGGCTTGAGGGTGGATGACCATGAGGTACCAATGACTGTTGGTATGGTTGATTAGTACGTATGCTTGTCCATATTTGACAAGATAAGATATCATTATAAAAATTATACAAATTGATACACCCAGTGTTGATAACTTGTAATGACATCATTACCTATTCATACTACCACATGGGCTTCTACCCTTCTCGAGGTTTAACAATGTTGTTCATAGTGAGTTTCTCTACTTATAATGTTACACGCTCTTCGTCGCTGCCAATATCCTGATACATTCTCAATGTCAACATTTGCAATTTGGGATATGGCTATTACAGATAAAATACCAAATTAAAATATATATCATATAATCAAAAAACATAATAACCATGATCCAATTCATACAGTTACCAGAAAAATGTGGGGCAGAACTTACAATCCTAAGTATATAAAGTAGGAAATGAAAGGTGCCTTTTCTTTAGGAAATCAATGTACTTGTCAATAGCCTAATCAATAAAGATGGCGAATTAAGCTCTAGTCTAATATAAGAATTGAATACACATAGATGTATGTATGTGAATTACTTACCACGCTATCACCCATGCATCTTTCTCCCAAATGGTCCTAAACCAAATAAATTTCACTGTTGTTTGCATTGACCCAACTATCCAATTAATGCAGTTCATCCTCCGATATAACCCTAAATGGATCAATCTTAGACTGGAAGGGTATTAGAGAAGTACATAATTCTCTCAGTTTCTCATAGTTGGCTGCGTTGCTTGGAGTTGTTTGAATGGCAGAGATGGAAGTGAATGGAGAATGCTTGTAAACAGACGGCTTCATAGCCCTCTTACTTCTCCTCTTATAGACTGGAATGGATCGCAGTGATTTCTCACATGTATTAATGTCTAACGCATCCGAGTGTTAAACATCCACCTCTTCGTTCCCCTGGTCCCTACTTTCCAAATCCTCATCCTCCTTCTCAAACTCATACTTCTCCTTCTCTAACTCTTTCTCCTTCCAAAACTGCGTCTTCTCTAGAAGAAACACCTCCATCTGCTTCTTTAACTCCACCTTATCCTCCTCCAACTCTTCCTTCTCATTCTTTAATACCTCATTCTTGATCCTCAATTCTTCCTTCTCCCTCATTAGCATTTCCCTCTCCATCTTCAAAATCGCTCTCTCATTCAACTCTTCCTTCTCTAACCTCAAGGCTTCTTTCTCTTTTAGCATTAGTTCCATCTCATTGAGTACTAGTTCTCTCTCCCTCTTCAATTCTTCCCCATCTCTCTCCAACTGAAGCCTCTCCACCTTCAGCTCCTCCTTATCCTCCCTCGACTCTCCTGTCAATTGCAATCCCACTCCCTCTCCCTCTCCCTCTCCCTCTCCCTCATCACCACTCTCTTCCTCTCCCCGTTCTTCTCCCTCTCGGTCATTCTCTCTCTTCCATATCTTCATCATCATCATCTTTAATACCCTACAAAATGAAGCAATGTATGTATTAAATATGTAACATGTCAAAGTAAATATAAAATATCAACATAAAAGAAAACTTTTATGACATCTTACATCAGATCTATCACGGACCAAAAGAACGACATCCATCTCTAGCTCCTCAATAGTGGGCTCTAAGATAAGAAATATTTCAGTCTGCAAGAGAACATTGTTCATGTTCATGTACAAAAACATATATATTTCAATGAGTGAACACTTGGCTTTATAAAAATTGACTTACATCTTCACTCTCTAGTATTTGATGAATTTTCTTATACCTTCAACCCTTTCATCCTTGATATCGTATGAATCTTGGAATTTGGGAGGGAACGTATGAAATGATACATTTTCAAAGGGCCGGTACTCTCTCAAGGGCCTATATCTGTTACAATGAAATGACAAAATGATCTTAAATAAATATAGTTTCATATAAACTATAAATTAAAATAGACAAGGAAAGAATCCTTACTTGTAGGGGAAATATGCAGTTGGTGACCTTATAGTGAAACCCATGTGATGCCATCAGGGCACACTCAATCTCTTTAGTCATTGTCTGGAAGGCCAAACTACCCTAAGGGTAGATATTAAAGTCTTTCAACGAGTCCACAAGGTTAAAATAATCTGTACAACACATAATATTCGTGTCGGTTCCCCTAATAAATCACTCTACACATAATATTAGGGCTAGCTTCATGACATCTTCGTGCTTATTGCTATCAACTATTTTATTGAAAACCTCTTGTATATGTTTCTTTAGGATAGGATATTCCTTAAAGTATTTTTCTCTTATTGACTTCTTAGAATGATGGATATTGGGTATGGAGAGGTCACTAGTCTTCAACCCTGTTATTAGGGTGAAGTCCATCTCCGAAAATTTAAAACTGTTCCCCTATATCTCGAATACAAGATTACCTCTGTATCTTTCAATAAGTAAGTGAAAAAAATGCTCCTATAAACCTAAATGACGTAATATGTAGTAAAAATGAGAATAGGGACTGCCTAAATATATTTAATCTACTGTCATTCTTCTCCAAACCACTCTTCACGATATCAAACCACTATGTCAATGAATATCTGCATGACAAGGTCAGGGGCGACTTACCAATCCCTTATGCAAGGGTTTGTCATCCGCAAGGATGAATTGGAAATTATATCAACAATAACATTTAATATTTAATGAAGCATAATGTGAACATTGACTTGTTGTGGTGAAAAATCATAAAGTATGGTGTCTGTTTGCCAAGTCGACATTTAGTTTTTGGCGAATTCCAAATGAAAGTACAATAATTATAAGTGAATTTTCACAAGTTTTGGGCCTGTTTCACACATTTTTCAGTCAATTTCATGAAGTTGTTGGTAAATTTATACAAGGTTGGTGGTAAAAAAGATGTCAATATCAAGCAGTTATTAGTCATTTTGACGAATTCCAAGTCAAAGTGACTGACTCATAGGTGAAATTCAACAAGTTTGCAGCCAATTTCACTCAATTATCGGTCATTTTTCTGAGTTATATGTTGCATTTTGGCCCGAGAATGTCGTGAAATTGACCGTGAAGTATAACGCCCTAAAAATCGGGGATTGAGCAGAAGCTCAACTCTCGAGTTCCAACACATTACTTATGCAACATAGATAATGATGTTTAAATGTTGTCCATATTAGTTCATTAAACATGAGTAGGATTATACTAAAACAACATATCATACTGTAATGACCCTGAAAATTTTGTGCTAATCTTTCCTTAGTAGCTTTTTAGGGTAATTAGCGCTATACTCGATTGCTTGTGAAATTTGCATCAATCACTTTAAATTGTATCTGCATGACTCAAAACTTGTAGATTAGTTAGTGCTATGTTACTCTGAAATCTGGGATCCATTGCTAAATCCAGTTGTTCTTGAGAATTTTTGAAAGATCTGGATCGAACCTGGACCGCGCGTCGAAAGTCCAATAGCGATGATCTTAGGCTGTTGCGGTCACCATGTTGGGCTTGACCATCACCTCGAAAATCAAGTCCATGTGATGTTCTGGGCAATTTGATTGAGTCTGGAGTGAAGAGTGTGAGAACGGTTGGAAATTTATTAAGCTTTTATGAAATCTGAGTCGTGTCGCTTGCGCGACGATTTTAAGCAATCTAACCGTTGGATTCTAACCCAATTTCACCCTCTGATCAGGGAAGTTGGCCCAGGCATGTTCTTATGCTTGTGGACCTGATCGAGATTCTGTGACCGTTGAATTGTGTGTGGTCCGCCACGGCTGATCTGAAGATCCGGTCGGTATGAAAACTCAGCTTGACCTAGATCCATGGTCAATGAGCTTAAGTCCGACCTTTCATGGTAATAGGCCCACCAGAAGTGCTTCGTTGGATCGTGGAGGCCGGTTTTGGTTATACCCTAAGTATACCTTGGCCCTGGGGTTATTTTCATCAATGTTAGGCCTATTTATAGACCTTAAAACCCTATCTCTCTTTTCTATACGAATTTCCTAACCCTAGCTAAGAAAGAGAAAGGAAAAGAGAGAGAAAGTGAGAGAGAAGTTGGTGAATCATCTTAGATTCTTTCCTGTTCTTCTTCATCCTTGAACCTTCACTTTTGAATCGTTATTCCGGCGATTCTGAGTTTATCTTTGGGTAAGTTCACCTAACCCTAATCTGTGTTAGAGCTTAGAATAGTCTTTGTGTTGTTGTAGCTCATTTCTATTCTTGTCTTTAGGTTATCTTGTCGCCGTTGACGAAGATAAATTGTCTGAATCAGTTCGGTGTTTCTTTTCTGGCTTAAGCTGCGGACTTTAATCGTATAGGTTATGGTTTTCAAGGCTTTCAATGCCAGTGAATGGTTTATTCTTGCTATGGATGAGATTTCACATGCCAAATGTTATGTTTATTTTGCGTTCCTGATATGCATGTGTTATATTGAGATTTGAGTATTCTATGTGTATGTATAAAGTACCGTATGCATATAAAATATGAACCTGTGTTTGTCATGATTATCTGTCGTGTACTTATGCTAATTGTATGTGCGACAACTCCTTGGTAAAAGGAATTGTCCAAATGCGTGTATTTCAACATACGTCATGTATGTTGTATTATGTATTCTAAGTGTTTGTAGAAATGTCTGAATGATTTAAAGTGTGATATATTAACCTGATTGTGGGCGTTGAGAAGTGATTCTCAACACTCCTAGTGATGTGAATGATTTACTACATGCTAGTCATATTCCTTATTGTTTAATTTCAAGTCTTACCTATGCTTAAATCCATGTTAAGTTGATATTATTCAAATGCTTACATACTTCCTGATTTGAGTTGTTGTTCTATTACTATTCTAAATTGTAGATATGAATATCTGTTATAGAATAATGAGTGTGGGACTATGCATTAGTCCAGGAAATCGGTAATCGACCTTGAGATTGTGGCTGAGATTGCTTTCGCCACGTAGGATGTGATTAGACGAACCCGAGTCGTATTAGAGTTGTCGACAGTGGTTTGGCCACGCAGAGTGTTTGCGCACTCTATGTCGTTCAACTCAACGTGCACTCGTGCTAGTCGAGTTCGTCAAGTAACCCGATTGTCCGATGTATGTTCACCATGTATGGACGCTACTGTTTGAATCTAGGGTACCGAACTCACCAATGAAATCCTGTTAACCATGGTACCTTGATCCGCTAAGACTCATGAGCCGCACATGGTGGTATGGGACACTGTGGTCGAGCTGTCGGCCTACGCTGGGGTGACGAGCCTCCCCGTAGTGACCAGTAAGCAACTAAACTCGTGAGCCAATTATGGTGGTATGGGACACTATATTCGAGCTGTCGGCCTACATTGATTGGTGACGAGCCCTTTGTAGTGACCTCGAGCATACCTGGATAACACATTGAGGTGATGAGCCTTAGTGTAGTAACGAAGGTATGATGAGCGTGCATTGATTGGTGACGGGCCCTTTGCAACGACCTAAAACCATATGATTGTATGAGATGTCTAGGACTGACGACCCTAGAATGGATCACTGTTTGGATGGTGATATGAGGAAGGTACCTTAGCTTCCCAATCTTGCTGTATGAAAAGGACTAATAACCACTTGGTAATCATGTTCATGCACCGCATTTGCATGTGCTTTGTAGACGTGGCGCACTTTGAGGCGATGTCATGCGTAACGTAAGATGAAGACGCTAAGGGTGTACGCGTGAGGGCACGCATCATTCTGCATACATCCTTACATTAACAAGAGTACTTAGGACATGATTAATTGTTCTGCTTTATCATTCCTGCTTGATTGAACTGATAACATGTTAACCTGTGCTTTATTGTTCCACTGAGTTGATCACTCACTCCCTCGTTCTGGGGCGGTGTTAAACACCCACCAGACTCTGTCTTAGTTGCTGATGTTGCAGATGTTGATGCGACTTCTGAAGTAGAGTGGGAGATCGAGGATGTTGAGGCTGCTTTCTCTTTTATGCAGTTTTTAGACGGGTTCTAGTGAGCCTTGTTCTGATGCGCAGGATGCTGGGATTTCTTTTGGGAACTAAATGATGTAATTTGATACTTGTAATTTTGATAGTAACACTTGTCATTACGACCTGGTATGTGTATGTATTTTAGGGATTCTCACATGTACACACATATATTTCTTTAAGTCTTCCGCTTGCTTTCTTCACTTATCTCTGAATTATATCTGCACTTTGGCTTAATCAATTCCATGTTTTATACACTAATACAGACAACATACATCCATCATTAAATATGTTGCATAAGTGATGTTTTGGAACACGGGAGCTGAGTTATGCTCGACCCCCGAATTTCAGGGCGTTACACATATTCCAGAGATAATTAAGTTAAGCAAGCGGAAGATTGAGATAGGTATATAATGTATAGAAGTGTTTCTCAATCCCCAGAGTATGAGCATGTTACCAGGCTGAATATATATATATATATATATATATATATATATATATATGTGTTGATCTAAAATTTACAAAATACAAAATGTGAAAGTCCGACTAAATCATGTAATCCTTATAATCCCATCGATTAGTACATGGTCTACATAGACCCGCCTGATAGCTGAACGTAGGAGAATTCTTCCTCCTCATCTATGAAATCTCAATCAGCAGCATGGACATCGTCGCCACCTGTATCTATAATAGAGTCTGGTTGATGTTTTAAAACACCATCCCAGGTGGGAATAAGTAGCTAATTCAGTAGAACTATAAAGCAAAGGTTAACATGTTATCAATTCAGTCAAGCAGTAATGATAAAGCAGTACAAAACTCATGTCCTAAGTACTCTTGTTAATGTATGATTGATATGCTATAATGATGCATTCCCTCGCCTGCACTCCCTCAGATACACCATCTCACGGTCGCACATGCTACTCCCACTGTAATCTTCCATGCCAAAGGCACATACAATGCAGTGCATGGTCGTGTTAGCCGAGTTTTTTTTAGGCTTATTCATACAGTAGATTCCGAAGCTAAGGTACCTCCCTTTATATCATTAACCCAACGGAGATCCATCTAGGGTTGTCAATCCTAGTTAATCATATACGATAGGCAAGTTGTAGGGCATCACCCCTAATGAAAGCAGTGGATAGGCAAGTTCAATTGATTATACTCGAGGTTACTCCACCAACGCCTTACCAACTGAAGTGTTATTTTCGAAAGGGGTCCGGATCACGGTACACCCCAACCCACGCTGGGACCACAGCCAGGCTACGCCGAGGTAGGCTGACAGCTTGAATACAGTGTGTCCCATACCACCGTAATCAGCTCATGAGTTTGGGTTGCTCACTGGTCACTATGGGGAGACTTGTCACCCCAGCGTAAGCTGACAGCTCGACCACGGTGTCCTATACTACCAGGCCCAGCTCATGAGTCTTAGTAGATCATGGTACAATAGTTGAAACGGGCTTTATATTGGTAAGTGGTACTTTAGATTCAAGAAGTAGCATCCATACATGGTAAACACGCAATAGGCAAATCGGTTTATTAGATAAGTTCGATTGGTATGAGCTCACGCTGAATTAATCGACATGGAGTGCATAAGCACTCCACATGGCCTAACCACTATCGAAAATCATCGTACGACTCAGATTCACCGAACGTATCAAATGTGGTGAGACTAGTTCAGCCACCTAAACTGGAATTGTTATCGATTGCCTAGACCGCGTAGTAGTCCCAAACATACTAAAATACAATAGGTATTCACATGTGATAGTCATAACAACATTTAACAAACAATTTAAATATAAATTTCATTCGATCATTTTAATAAACACATTAAACATGTCATTATGCATATACATTTCATCCATAAATCACGTAATAACAATTTAGATTACATGAAGGGAACTATAAATATTGATAAGGTAGTTGAGAATCCTATCTCAACACCCTCATTAAATACAATTCATCAAGAAATTTCTCATTCAAACATTTTATTAAACACATATAACATGTTATTATACATATGCATTTTATACATAAATCATGTAGTTGAAATTAAGACTACATGAAGAAAATTATACATCTAGATAAGGTAGTTGAGAATCCTATCTCAACGCCCTTAATAAATACAATTCATTAGACAATTTCTCATTCAGACATTTTATCAAGCACTTAGACTACACATAACCACATATATAAACTAAATTAGTTATAACATATATTATGGCAAATCCTTTCACAAAGGAGTTGTCATACATACAACAAACATGAATCCTAGATTAATAGTCATGGCAAGTACAAATCATGATTTCATATTCATTCGAACATTTCAATAAACACATGAAATGCATCATATATTCACATAGTTCACACACGTGTATGAATTATCAAATACATCGTAACTAAGATCATATGGTAGGAATCAAGTCAGACATAAATCATTAGCTGACATTGAAAGCCTTGAAAACTATAACTTAAACATTTATAGTCCGCACCTTTCGTCGGTATGCTCGTTACAAACTTGGTTCGTACACTATTTCACCGTCTATAGCACAACGACTACCTAAATCATGAAATAGGTTATCTATTTCACTGATTCCACTTTTTGAATTCCTAAAACAAGATTAGGGTTAGGATTTCTTACCCAAATCGAAGTTGGATTCGACGATGTAGCTAGATGTAGAGGCGATTCAACACGTGGAGTAGCAGGAAGGAAACACGGCAACAAACTCTAAGGACCTCCCTTCAATCTCCACTCCTCTCTCTCTCTCTCTCTCTCTCTCTCTCTCTCTCTCTCTCCTAGGGTTAGGAAAAAATCGTATGGAATATAAATGGGGTGGTTTAAGGGCTATTTATAACCCCGAAACTGATGTCAATGGCCTGAGGGCCATGGTATACTTAGGTTATAGCCAAGGACTGTTCGTTTCGGGCAAACGGGACACATCTGGAGATCCATTACTCACCTACAGCGTAAGTTCCTTGGCAATGGATCTAGGCTAGATTATGATTTCAGTCCGATCGGATTTGTGGATCGACCGTGAAGGACCTGTTTCACCTTAACGGTCATCGTCACTCGATCAGGGCCATAAGTACACTAACATGTGTAGGAAAATTTTCTGATACAAGGTTGCAGTTGGGTCAAAATCTGACGCTCTGAAACCTTAAATTTAGCCTACAAGTGAACCGCCCAAATCACTTAAGTTTGAGTTCATTTTCAAAAGATATTCGCGTTTCTCACACACTTCGCTCCAGGTTTAAGTTTTACATTTCTAGATACTATTTGGACTTGATTCTCGCGATGGTTGTCAAGCCTAGTAAGGTGGTCATAACCGTATAGTTTTGCGGTAATCAGACTTTCAACGCGCAGTTCAAGTTCGATACAGAGTTTCAATGTGCTCTCGAGAACAACTCGGTTTTGAGATTGCTCCTAGGTCTTAAGGTAATTTTGAGTCGGCGATCCTAATGGTTTTGGGTCTTGCAGTTCATATAGAAAGTGGTTCAAGCTAATTCCACTGATTATTTAGTTTAGCACTAAATAAATTTTCATCTAATTTCTAAAGGATTTGGTCCTTAGTGATTTCTGCTTGAGGTGGTACTCGGGTCTTTGTACGAATTTTTTCTGAAACGTTACAATCTACCCCCCTTAAAGAAAAATTTCATCCTCGAAATTGCCTAAGGGTAATAAGTAAAGGTTTTATTATTTTATTTGCTTAGTTCTATTGGTTTTAGGTTTATATACGTGTTAGGGTATATAATAACTACACTGGCCTAGCTCATAATGGTCTACCCCCCTTAAAAGTTTATACCTTTGAGGGTTGGAAACAAATGTCCAAATCATTATTATCGTACTAAGTATTTGATGATAAAGTTCACCTAAGGGTGGTGTAATCTACTCTTTATGATTGGGCTAATACGGAAAGATAGTTATGGTAGGCTCAAATCCGATACATCGATTGCCCGCCTGACCAGGGTAAACAACTCATTGTATCACTTCCTAATCCTGATAGATCCTAGTCTTCTTCTCAGTCAAAGCAATGAGTCCTTTGGTAATCACCCAGGATTGAGAATTGAGTTAAGACACGAATGCCTCATACGGATATGGTTCTGAAATTTTGAAATCTGATCATCCTAAGTATTTAAGGAGTATTATAATTCATTAGGAGGTTTAAGCCTCATGTTTATAAGGTTCTCCTTTAGGTCTTATTCAACAAGAGTTCTTGTTTAACCTATGTTTAACTCGGTGGATAATAAGTTCTTCCATAGTGCTCATAGTCAAAAGACTATAATAGAAGGGTTTTCAATCTCTTAAAATTATATTTTTATGTCACCATTTTGATCATACGGATAGGGGGTTATGAACAGATTATACTTCGATTTCATTAACTTCAGGAGGGAAGGAAAAGTCGAGAGTTCTAAAATATTTCAGAAGTTTGGAATGTTAGCAACATAAGGCCGTGGGAAAGAAAAGAAGAGGGACATCTCCACGACGCAGTATGAATCTTGAATTTACAAGGGGATAAGAAACTTATAATATTTTACTATCATCCGCCTCTAACATGAGCTTATGGAGTATTAAACTATGAAACTCAATCTTACTCAAGGGTCCTAATTTAATTGTACAAAAACAACTAAAATATATCTATATAATTAAATTTAATCACAGGATGATTCCTAGTATGATTATAAATAATTTCTAAATAGACACCAAATACTAAACTTTAATATGAAAAGATATGACCAGTCTATTGGCAACTCAAAGTTGTAGAAAATTTTCATTTCAACCCTTCTATTATTTATAACATATTTGTCACCTCTAGTTACCATATTATTTTTATAATTTTCATAGTAATCTATTGTTAGGCCTATTCTTTCATATGAATTGGTTTAATAGACCCAGTGTCTACCAATAGGAATACAGGTGTACCTTGAATGTGGGCAGTGGCCTCAAAGGCCAAAGGTACTGCAGTTGCTAACTCGGGTGCTTCAGCTACAAGTGCATGCACATGGGCTTGTTGACGATGATTTGGTTGCGCTACCATAAGTCATTGAGGTGGCCTATTTCAAGGTATAGGTGGATGGTAAAATGGCTGCACTGGTGGTGCAGATCGTAGAGGTGGAGTCACTATATCACAGGGTGACTGATGGTCGATCTTCTGAGGTGGTGTGAAACCGTCGTCTTTCATGTTGGTAAAATAGAAGGGATCAGTGTGTCCCACTTTGTTGTAATATGTACACCAACGGCTAGTTCGTCTCTGCTGGGTCGATGGAGTCATGAGCCTGAGAGGCGAGTCTACTTGTGACCTCTGGTATTCATATTATCATATTATCATGAGCTTGAGAGGCGAGTCTGCTGGGACAAAAACGCTAAAAGCGCTTAGAAAAACCGCTGGTATTCATATTATCATGCCCCAAACTCGAAAATCGGATTCACAGGAATCCCGATCGCCGAATCCGGTGCTGACAGCCTCTGTAGTACCCCATTCTCGGCTTCCAGCACCCATATGCCAGGTTCCAATCCTAGGATCCTACAAGGAGGATTTTCAACATGAATTTGTCTCACAAGAAGTATAACTGTAACGAACTGAAAATCAGAGGTCAAGTACAAGTCCAACTCCCGAGTTCCAATGCATCACTTATGTAACATATTTAATGATGATTAAATGTTATCTGTATTAGTGCATAAAACATGAATAAGATTAAGCCAAATCAGCAAAACATAATCCAGGGACAGTTGTAATACGCAAGTGGAAGACTAACTCAAATATGATAACACTACAAATCAATATAAGTCCCCAAAGTATGTATGCATTGCCAGGTCAATAATTACATGTATTGTTTCAAAATACAAAATGTCAAAAATGTAATAGTCCACTACAAGTATAACCCTGAAGCCCCATCGATTCAGAATGGTCTACGAGAACTTGCCTGAATAATGCATGTATGAGAATGCCTCCTCATCATCCTCAAAGTCTGGCTCCACCTCGCGAGCTATGCCATCATCTGAACCTACAATAGGGTTTGGTTGGTGTTTAAGACACCATCCTATAACGTGGGAGTGAGTGATCAACTCTGTTGAACAATAAAGCAAAGGTTAACATGTTATCAATTCAGTCAAGTAGTAATGATAAAGCAATATGATCAAACATCCCTAAGTACTCTGATTAATACAGAAATTGTATGAATAAATGATGTATGATCTCGCCTACACTCCCTCAACGATCTTCCTCTAACGGTCGCGTATGTCAGTCACTTCCTCGTGCTCTCTACACATTGTCAAATGGCACATGCAATGTGGTGCATGAATATGATTACTAAGTTCTTATTAGTCCTTTTCATACAGCAGGATTGGGAAGCTAAGGTATCTCCCATATATTAATTCCTAAACAAAGATCCATTCTAGGGTCGTCAGTCCTAGTAAATCTCATACGATGATACCGTTCTAGGTCACTGTAAAGGGCTCATCACCTTATCAGTGCAGGCCTAGTTTGTACCCTTGTTGCTGCGTAAGGGCTCGTCACCTCTACGTAGTCTTAGCGTACGCTCGAGGTCACTACAAAGGGCTCGTCACCTTATCAGTGTAGGCCGACAGGTTGAATACAGTGTCCCATACCACCGTATTCATCTCACGAGTCTAGGTTTCTCACTAGTTACTACGGGGAGGCTCGTCACCCCAGTGTAGGCCGACAGCTCGACCACGGTGTCCCATACCACCTTGTCCGGCTCATGAGTCTTAGCGGATCGAGGTACCAAGGTTTAAAGGGGTTTTCACTAGTGAGTTTGGTACCTTAGATTCAAGCAGTAGCGTCCATACATGGTGAACATACATTAGGTCAATCGGGTTACTTGACGAGCTTGACTAGTACGAGCGCACATTGAGTTAATCGACATGAAGTGCATAAGCACTCCGTGTGGCCTAACCACTGTCGACATCCCAAGTACGGCTTAGATTCATCAATCACGTCCTATGTGGCGAAATCAACCTCAGCCACCTATTCAATGCCTATTACCAATTGCCTAGACTATTCCTTAGTCCCAAACACATTCAATTATAACCAATAATCATACAAGATAATCAGAACTGTAATGGATCAACAATTCCAATCATACAAGCATGTGAGCATTTGATGGATTTCAACTTGAACATGAATTCACACATATGTAGTCCCTAAGTAAAACAGACAAAAAATGTAAGTTACATGGAGGAAATCATACACATCGTTAAGGTAGTTGAGAATCTCTTCTCAACGCCCATATAAAGTACAATTTATTACACACTTGTTCATTCAGACATTTCTACAAACACTTAGACTACATATTCCAACATACATGACGTATGTTGGTGATAGTACGAATTAGGGCAAATCCTTTCACTAAGGAATTGTCACGTATACCTCAACCATATGTCTACAATAGTTAATCATGGCAAATTTATACACATACAAACATTTCAACAAACACAAGAATACACAATATTCAACATAGTTCATATGTATGTGTAAAGTGCGGAAACAACGTGTCTAAGCATGTGATAGCAATTCAAGTCAGTCATAAATCATTAATTGACATTGAAAGCCTTGAAAACCATAACCTAAACATTTATAGTCCGCACCTTTCGCCGGTAGACTTGTAGCGAACTCAGTTTTAAAAGTTAAGTCTTACCTATAGCACCATACTAACCTATATCAGGAAATATGTCAGCTATTTCATCTATTACAATAGTTGGAAACCCTAAAATAGGTTAGGGTTGGGATTCCTTACCTAAGTACGAAGTTGGAATCGCGTGTATAGCGATACAGGAATGGTAATCGAGTGTGTGGAGTAGCAGGATCGAATCCCAGGAAGAATATCCAACTCCCACTCTCACTTTCTCTCTTTTCCTTTCTCTTTTCTCTTCTCTCTCCCCTAGGGTTTCTCAAATTCGTATGGGGTGAGAGAGAGAGGGTTTAAGGTCCTTATATAGGCTCAGGTTTGATGAGAATGGCCCCAGGGCCAAGGTATACTTAGGTTATATCCAAATACGGACTGTTCTAGTCCAACGGAGCACTTTTGGTGGCCCCTTTTCCACGTACGGTCGGACTTAAGCTCCTTGACCATGGATCTAGGTCAAGATGAGTTTTCGTTCCAATCCGATTTACAGATCAGCCGTGGCAGACCAGTTTCAGTTTAACGGTCACGGTCACTCAATCAGGGTCACAAGTACACCGACATATGTGGGACATTTCTCCTTATCCGAGGGTGTATTTGGGTCAGATTCTGACAGTCTGAATCCTTATATTAGGCCCGCAAGTGACAGGACTCAGATTACTTAAATTCAGAATTTACTTCTAAATATATTCACGTTTCTCACATACTTTGCTTCAAGCTCAAGTTGTGCATTTCTAGACACAATTAGGACTTAATTTTTGAGGGGGTTGTCAATTCCAGTAATGCAGTCATATCCAAATAGTTTCAGGGTAATCGGACTTTCGACGTGCGGTCCAGGTCCGATACGGAGTTTTGGTGTGCTCCCGAGAGCAATAGGGTTTAGGGATGGATTCTAGATTTCAGGGTAACGTAGTGTCAATGATACTACACGGTTTGGGTCTTACAGATCATATTTAAAGTGATTAGTGTTAATTTCATAAGCACTCCAGTTTAACACTTGCTAACATTAACCTAATTTCTAAAGGTTTTGGTCCTAGGTGATTTCTGCTTGAGGTGGTACTCAGGTCCTTGTACGGATTTTTTCGAGACGTTACAATAACCACAAGTATACCCAAATCATAAGAACAACATCATCACCACATATCTACTAATATAATCATTTGAGTACAATACTGAAAAGGAAATACATGCACATAATAAAATCTCCAGAAACTCTGCCGCACACTCCGGCCCCAGCTCGACTGTGTCCTATCGTCACCTGCATCATCTATTATGCATAAGCTTATAGAAAGCTTAGAGGATGGTGTAAGTGTGTGCACAAGATAAGTGCCAAGTATTTAACGTAATGCCTTAATCATACAATATCGGAATTACTAGCATGAATAATACGATATTAGAGTAAGCGAAAATACTGCAAGTCCATAAAAATATCATCAACCTCATCCAGGATATGCGATGAAAAGACATAGCAAGCCAATGTCATATAAATGCAAAATTATAGTAACCCAAAATGCTAAATGCTGCGGATGCAATGCAATATGCAGTGCGAATGAAATGACCAAGCTGGAGTGAAATCGGGATGATAGTACGTAGTATCGTAGGCTGCGGGGTCCATCACAAGGGACTTCTATCCAAACCAATCCCATACCTAAATTTGGATAGATAGATTCAATGTGGTAAACTCCTGGTCTCAGGTTAGTTGTGCACCCAACTGAAATCCTGACCATGCGAAGGTACACAACAATTAGTTGGGCACCACTAGCCCGAGTGGATAGTGAATGAAATGATTACATGAGTATGCAACTCCTACTCAATAAGTACACATATCAGTGCGGTTCCTCTCTAGGAAATCACCGGGGTCTATTACACTCCAAACCAGATTGCCACCCCATCACGCATAACAAGGTGAGTGGAAGAGACCTCACTATCCGCTTTTGCCAATATCGGGCCTGACTCATCGATTGCGGACCCATTTCTTGAGCTGGTCAGACTCAGCCTAACATTGCCCCTTTCTCTCGGGCAGGTAAGGTCATACCCCCTTCAACCGACCACGACACAGTAGGAGACGCGGCCTAATGGTATATGACCCTTATGCACTCATACATACACTAGGTTTAGACGTTGGAGTAACCTCTGAAAACAAGAGGGTTTAGGGACTTTCACCTAGGGATATCTATAGCACCCCATGTAGAACAGATTTCCAGTGTCCCATCTAGCAATCCACGAAATACCTGTAGAGGCTACGACCCTGATGTTGCTAGGGCATACAGTAATCACAATACATAATGCAAGATGCATGAGTCATACAATTCAATCATGCATCAATCCTGCGCATACCGTGTACTCATGTGAGACAATCTTCGCCCATCAGGGAGTTTCATAACAACATGTCCAATGACATATACAATGGTTAACCACATCTCATAACAAACATGCAGATGATGCGTATGGGCATGTATCATGATGTTATGCTATCACATACTCATAATCAGTATCAATAACCAGTACCGACAATCGGCATTGACAATCAGCCTCAACAATGTGGACATTTCACCAACATTACCCCCAAGGAGTGGCCCATATAAAGCCTAATATATAGTGGACCCATGGCCTCACACGAGGGCCTAATACACATCATAATGGGCCTCAAATACGGGCCGCATATACATCAAATTGGGCCTCAAACACGAGTCATATATACATCATATAGGTCTCGACAATCGGCCTTGGCAATCGGAATCGGCCTCAATGCTTGACAATCGGCAATTGGCCTCGATCGCTAATCGGTCAATCGGCCACGACAATCAGAATCGGCAATCGGCCACTACAATTGGAATCAATCGATAATCGGCCTCAATAATCAAAATCGACCAAAGGGAAGGTTACAATGAGGACATTCAATCATCATTGCCCATCAATGTGATCATTTAACCAACATTGCTCCCAAGAAATAACGCTCATAGGGCCAATCGGATAGGGGCCCACGGCCTAGCGCAAGGGCCTAATATACATCATCATGGGCCTTAATTACATCAAACGTGTCGAATCAAGTGGGCTGATCAAATGGATCGATACAAATGAGCCGAATCAAATGGGCCAAATCAAATGGGCTGAATCAATGGGCCGAGTCAAATGGGCCAATTCAAATGGGTCGAATCAATGGGCTGAGTCAAATGGGCCGATTCAAATGGGCCGAATCAATGGACCAAGTCAAATGGGCCGATTCAATGGGCCGAATCGATGGGCCAAGTTAAATGGGCCGAATCAAATGGGCCGAATTAATGGGCCAAGTCGAATGGGCCGGGTTGAATGGGCCGATTCCAAAACCATACATCCATTGTTAGAGATCATTATAGAGTATAAAAAAATGAATCATATTCAAAGGATCATCTGGACCATACCACAAATGGCAGTGGTGATAGTGATTTCTGCAGTTAAATTTCTAGTGGGCCCACCATAGTATTTATTTTCCATCCAGTCTATGTATAAGGTCACAAAGACCTGGATATAGAGGGAAAACAAATATCACATTGGTCTAGGCCCTGTAACCTAAAGGGGTTTTAATGGCAGGCGTTCAACTCCATTGTTTTCTGTAGTGTGGTCCACTTAATATTGGATCTGCCTTATTTTTAGTCTCAAGCCTTAGATGAGCTACCAAATGGATGGACGGTTCACATACATCAGTGGGTAGGACCCACCGTCTAGCCATTTGGATGGTGCGGCTAAGACTCTTACATCATGGTGGTCCCCATGAAAATGGATGGACGGTTTGGATGTAACACATACATTAGGGGGGGTTGGGGCGCTAACCATCTAGCAGATGGACGGTCATGAATGATCTAAGTGGATGGACAGTTTGGATGGAAAACTTCCATCCTAGTGGGGCACACGTGGCATGTCAGGTGGATGGACGGTTTGGATGGAAAAACATCCATTAGTCGTGGGGCCATGAGACATGTCAAATGGAGGGACGGTTTGGATAACATGCCTGCTGCACCGTCCAACAACTGGACAGTGCAGATGTAACCATACAACATGGTGCGGTCCACGTAGTGGCCCACTATAACATTTATTATATAATATAATATAATATTATATATCATATACCTGTATAGTGGCAGAAGGTGCCCATATTCACCGTCCAGATTCATCTGGACGGTGCAGATGACATGCTTAAAGGTGGGTCCCATGTAGGAGTGGCCCACTATAGAATTATTATAATATATGACATATTATATTATATATATACATTAAAATATATAAACGTGTGTGTGTGTGGGAGAGTGGAGGTATCAACGTCCAGCGTCCAGAGTCGCTGGACGGACGACTGCTGGATGAAACACATCCATCATGGTAGGGCCCCCTCGAATGGATGGCCTAGATGGGGGGTCTATGCAGCAGCTGGGCCCCTTGCCGCTGCTACTTCAGCACTAGAGGTGGGTCTCACGTAGGGCCCACCATCATATATGTTATGATACATCATATTATAATAATATTATGTTTTATTATATTATATTTATTTTAGTTGATCTATTATAGCTAGATAGTACACCCCACTGTCAGTTCACACTTCACTACTAGCCATGTCCAGCGACGGTGTGCATATATACGCATCAAGGTGGGTCCCACCGTCCTACTGTGTGGACGGTGAGGATGCAACGCATGCTTCAAGGTGGGTCCACACGTGTGGCCCACCACAGCTTTGAATAAAGCTAATATTTATAATTTCCATTCATCTAGGTTGTTGGACGGTACCAACAGCATTGGACCGTCCAGCTACCTACTGGACATTTAGCAGGGTGGGCCCCACGGGTGGCCAGCATGGATAAACTACATCACGGTGGGCCTATTGGCCCTGGACGGTGTGGATGGTGTGTGTACATCAGGTGAGCCACACATCAAGAGAGAGAGAGAGACGTGGAGATGGGAGGGACCCCACCACTATCGTCCCTCTAAATATAATGCATACATCAAGTGGGCCCCATTACAAGTGGACCCTATATAGAAAAATGAGATGATGAACACCCACCTCAAGATCTCTTCTTCCTTCTTCCATCAACGCATTCTATAGCTCCAAAGAACGTGATCCAACAGTTGGGATGAAGATTGGATGGTGGAGATGGGAGGTAGGAAGGTGGGCCACACATGGCTTCTCTCATGGAGATAGCTTGGACGTTGGGTTGTTTGGAGATGGAGTTTTTTTTTGAAAATGAGAGAGAGAGAGAGAGGATGGGATGTAAGAGAGAGAGAGAGAGAGAAAGATGGGTGTGATGGGTGAAAAGGTGAGTGATGGGTGTGTAAGAAATTGTTGAATTTGGGGGTAGATTGTGTGAGAAAGGTATGAGTTGTCTAAGGGTTTGTTGACTTATGGGGTTGCTTGGGGATGGGTGTGAGGTGATGTGTACTTAACATGTACTTGACCCTTGATAGGATTGATTGATTGATTGAGGTGACATGTTGTAGAGATTCCCTTGAGTTTTGCAAAGCGCGGTGTTTTTCCTCGAACTGAACGTGAGTCCACATCTCCTGGCCCATGTATCGCCTCATAGTGCGAGACGCGGCGTCGGAACCGCGGTGACGGTGCTGTCGCAAGGGTACAAGTCTAAAATCGAGCTGATTCTGAAATATGGGATATGACTCAGGGTTGCGCGCAAATGCTGATTACAGATCATGGGTCACCGAAATTCGACCGGGAGGACTGCAGAAGCCTATGAAATAGTATAGGCTAAGAAACGGGCCTTACACATATCCCCAACAGGCTGCACAGGTGGTGCAAGCGGGACCATATTCAGGTTTTGGGCAATGGTCACCGTAATAGTGGCCCAAACTTGTTATTGCTGCATTGGGAACATCATCTGCTCTAACTTGTCAGGACGAGGAACCGACTGAGGTATGTGTGGCGTCGATGTGGACGCACAGTTCTGTTCGAAAACCGGTGGTGTATAAGGTATTGGCCTATTGGTGGGGCCAGTGGCAGGTTGTGAATCTGACATCGTCTCAAAGTCCAAGCTTAAGCTAGGGTCTGTATGGCTATCGTTCAGGGGAGATGCCCTGTCAATTGATCCGTCAAGTGCAAGACGTGTCGTACTCCAAGTGGTTTTCAGAGGCATTGCCTATATACAACATAGGGTGTAACATGTGTAATATTAGCATAGTAATACTCAACTTGTCAAGCATTCTACACGTTCCATAACAAAAGGAGCTTTATACATTTCATTTAACCAAAACCGTCACAATACATGAGATGTAATCTTACATGGATCATGACAGAAGATGCATGTGAGTTAATCTAAACAGGCTTTAAACACTAAAACACACCAACAAAAAACTAAGCCTACCAAGGCTAGTACAAACGAAAACTAACAACAAAGCAATATAAAAGATGACTACACATATGACTAGTCGTTCGAAATTGGTGATCGTGGAGGAGCACCCTTGTCCTGCATACAGCATAGGAAGGCCTTCAAGGTGTGAGACACCTTCTTAAATCTCTGCTTCATGTAGGCATGACTTTCTTCTAAAAGACACCTTCTTAAATGAAAACTAGCAACAAAGTAATCTAAAAGATGACTACACATATGACTAGTCGTCCGAATCTGGTGATGGTGGAGGAGCACCCTTATCCTGCATACAGCACAGGAAGGCCTTCAAGGTGTGAAACACCTTCTTAAATCTCTGCTTCATGTAGGCCTGACTCTCTTCTAGCTTGGCCCAGGTCTCTCTGACCTCCTATCGTAGGGCAACTTGGCCCTCTTTAATCTGAACCAATTGGGCTTTTAAAGCAGCCCGATCATGGTGGTGCTCATGCATGGCAGGGGGAGAGCCCCATCAAAGTCTTAGGCCTCCTCTTCTTCCTCTCCCCACTCTTCATCACCACTACCCTCTTCATCACTTCCTTCCTCGCCTTCTTCATCTTCACTCCCCTCATCCTCTTCACTTTCTTCCTTTATCTCATCGTCATACTCATCAAGACGGCTTGGCGTTGTCGTGGCCCAATACCCATGTTGTTGAGTGTAATGCCATTAATGAAGTGGATAGGCACAAGCTCCGAGTCAAGTTGGCAGCCGAACTCACGAGCAAGCTTGCATATGAGTCTACCAAATGGGAGCGTAACATCTTCCCTAACAGAGCGGGTGGTCTGTACTATCTGTAGCAAGATGTATGTAGGCAGGCACAGCTCATCTCCCTGCTTAACTCTGTATAGGAAGTCCACCATCAAACGCATGCATTCGGAGCGATTGCTCCACCTAGGATACACATTGTGTGTGAATATATGGTGGAGTAAGCAGAAGTTAGGAGTCATCTTGGTCACTGGGAGGTAGTTGCTTCGATTCCAGTGGATCAGTCGGCCACAAAGAAATCACGTATGTCGATCTCTTTCACACACACTCCTGAGACTCTTCTCGCTAGCATGAACCTCCCCACGCGGCATCCCCATGATTCGGGCTATCAAGTGCACATTGACAATGGCTTCCTGCCTTCCCACGGGGATAGAGAACTATAGAGGCTCCAACAGTGGCTCTCGTATATGGGCGTAGAAGGCTCGGACAGTGCTCTTATTCATATGAGACTTGCCCTCAAATATGGGACCCCACCCGACATCCAACAGAAGATCCATTACCAGATAAATCCCAAATAGTTTCTCGTCTATGTGTGCTTCAAAGAGGATCCTACGGCCTTGAAACCTTCCATGTGCCATATCCACCAGTAGAGTTCTTTTGAGAGAAAACTAGGGATTGAGATCCCGCTTCGTCCTTAGCTCCCAATCGATGCTTGTGCTAGCCTTAGCGCATTTTTACCTCCTTGAACAGGTAGGGTGGCTAGGCCCAGCTTCATCCGTGGGAGCCCTCTTATTTTCCATTAGGGAAAAGAAGTGTAGAGAGGGAGAAGATCGTAGCCACAAGCTCAAAAAGAGCCATGAAGTCAAGGGAGCTTGAAAGATGGAATGAGTTGGTGGATTTTGAGGTGTATGAGACATAAAGATGGCTTGGTGTGCTCAAATGAGAGGGATTAAGGGAGGTAGGTGGTTGTAGGAGATGGGTTTAAAAGGATGGTGGAGATGGGTATAAGAAAAAGGAGGAAGATGAGATTGAAGGGGGAATTTGAGAGAGAAAATTGAGGTTTTTAGAGGTTTGGAAAGCTTGGAGGGGTGTAAAAGGGAGGAATGAAGCAAATTAGGAGGGGTTATAAGGGCCCCCACATGATTAAGTGGGCCCCACATGCATGTACAATGGCCGGCCCGATAGGCCCGGACGAATTGGACCGTGAGGCTTCGCCATAGGTGGGATGCCATCATGGTCCATTGGACCTAGGGCGATGACATCCCCCCAGGGTGCTGGAAATGTGTGGGACCCACCGCGGGTCCCACTGTTTTATGTGGTTTAGGCCCACGAGTCCGTTTGGTGCAATTTCGGGTTTCATCTCACGTATATTCATGATTTTCGGGTTATTTAAGTATGTGATACACTGAATCATTGCCTAAACTCATCGATGGACAGTTTGGAAAAGAATTGGGATCATCTTGCATAATCACAGATGCTTACGGGTCCGATTTCAACGGTCAGTTTTCGCCCGTCGACGAAACTTGGAATCCTACAACTGTTTCTACATTTCATCGCCCCCTCCTAAGTCAAAGTACGTCATTGTGCGTCGTGTTACCATAACCCAGGTCCAGTTTAATCTAAATCATGCTCTGATACCAACGTGTAACGACTCGAAAATCGGGGGTCGAGCAGAAGCTCAACTCCTGAGTTCCAACGCATCACTTATGCAATATAGATAACGAGTTTAAATGTTGTCCATATTAGTATATTAAACATGAGTAGGATTATACTAAAATAATATATCATAATCCAGAAATAATTAAGTTAAGTAAATGGAAGACTGAGATACTATATAATGTATAGAAGTGTTTCTCAATCCCCAGAGTATGAGCATGTTACCAGGCTGAATATATACATGTGTTGATCCAAAATTTACAAAATACAAAATGTAAAAGTCTGACTAAATCATATAACCCTGTAATCCCATCGATCAGTACATGGTCTACATAGACCCGCCTGATAGCTGAACATAGGAGAATTCTTCCTCCTCGTCTATGAAATCACAATCAGCAGCCTGGACATTATCGCCACCTGCATCTACAACAGAGTCTAGTTGGTGTTTTAAAACACCTACCAGGTGGGAATGAGTAGCTAATTCAGTGGAACCATAAAGCAAAGGTTAACATGTTATCAATCCAGTCAAGCAGTAATGATAAAGTAGTACAATACTCATGTCCTAAGTACTCTTGTTAATGCAGGAATGATATGTTATAATGATGCATGCCCTCGCCTGCACTCCCTCAGCGAAGCATCTCACGGTCTCACATGTTACTCCCACTGTAATCTTCCACGCCAAAGGCACATACAATGCGGTGCATGGTCGTGTTAGCTAAGTTTTTGATTAGGCTTATTCATACAGTAGATTCGGGAAGCTAAGGTACCTCCCTTTATATCATTAACCCAATGGGGATCCATCTAGGGTCATTAATCCTAGTTAATTACATACGATAAGCAAGTTGTAGGGCATCACCCCTAATGAAAGTAGTGGATAAGAAAGTTCCATTGATTATACTTAAGGTTACTCCACCAATGCCCTACTAACTGGAGCGTTATTTTCGAAGGAGGTCCGGATCAGAAGGTACACCCCAACCCACGCTGGGACCGCAGTCAGGCTGTGCCGGGGTAGGCTAATAGCTCAAATACAGTATTCCATACCACCGTATTCGGCTTACGAGTTTGGGTTGCTCACTAGTCACTACGGGGAGGCTCGTCACCCCAGCTTACTTTCAGTACTCGGGTGTTACCTTTTAAACCCACACTAAACTAAAAATTATTTGGGTTAACCAAAACGTGAACTCGACATACGCAGGATGGGGATTCCCATCGACATTAAAGCCATCCATCAGGGCCTCCAGGAGCCAGAATACTCCCTACGACAATCGGGAAGGTGAGACCACTCGAACACTCAAAGATTGAAGCCATTATGCTAGTTAATTCTGGTGCAACACACTAGTCACTAATACTTTAGAATTCATTAGCTACAAATGAAGCCTTCATCATAACTAATACCCTATATTAACCATTGAAAAAGTTTGTCAGGCCCACCCGATTGGTGGATCACGACCTATGGGCCAAAGATGGCCCAAGGATGTATGTAACGGGCCACCCAAGACTCACCATCAACCCAAGGTGAACCAAGATCCTTGGGTAATGTCCCCCAATACAAATGAACAGAGTAGATCATGGTAATCACATTTCAGTGGGCCCCTATGCAATGCATGTAAACAAAGAGTGCTTGGGGCACGAGGTGTACTAAACCCAGTGGCTCGGCCAAACTAGCGTTGACCGAGCATTTCTCAAATATCTTCCCGCCCTTCCTCTCTCTGTTTCAAACCGACCCACTTCAAACCTATAAGTGGGCCACCACGATCATTTTCCGAGCATTCTAAACCGTTAAAATCCTTCATGGGACCCACATGATCAAAACGGTATAGCCGTTTGATCACTTGTAAACGGACGAAGGAGATTGAATGCCATCGTCCAATCTGTGCCAAAAACCACCCGACCCGAGCCTGTGGTAGAAGGGAGAAAAAGAACCGCCCTTCCTCTTTAAGAAGGATGAATCTTAGCCATCCGTTGGGGAAATGATCCCAATCATTCCCTCTCTCTCACTCCCTTTATAAGATGGGCCCTGTGGCCCTAGGAAATTCGTATCAAGAGAGGAAGAAATAGAGAGTGTAAGAGAAAGAAAAAAAGAGAGTTGTTCTCTCCTCCACAGGTGACCATTTCTCCTTCCATTTCTTTCTTTCTGTTTCAGTTAGGTTGAGGCCACAGTAATGGTTGTATTAGGATGAAGGATGGCCAATCAATGGCCAAGCTTTTGGATAGAAAGCAGACCGACAAATACCCTTGTGTTGATTAAGCGGTCCATTTCAAGCCTCTGTTTAGAGCTGAGACTGACCAAATGATGGTCGGGTCTCAGGCAAACACCAGGCCTGAATGTGGCCATAGATGGGTTGAAAGCCAGCCAAGTAATGGTTGTGTTCACACCTAAAGCAAAGCATTTAAGTAGGTCCCTGTTTTTAGGCTAGAACGGAGCCAACCACTGGGTTCCTGTTTTGGTCTGGAACTAAGCCGATCCATGGCCCTGTTTCAGTGGGGAATTCGACCCTATTACAACATTGGTTTCAGCCCGACCTGAGCCAATCAATGGCAGTAGGGTGAGCTGAGAAATCGTTAGGCTAAATCCCTATTTTGAAGTTTGAAAGCTGGCCAACCAATGGCCATACTTTCAGGGTGCATTAGTCCAGCAATGGCAACATTTCTTGGGTTGGAGAACATTTAAGAGAAGGCCCAGTCTTAAGTTGAAGCTGAGCTAAACAGTTGCTCTGTTTGGAGCTGAACACAGGCCGCCCATCAGGCCACTGAATGGCCCTGTTTTGGGATTTGTTTAGGCTAAAAATGGATACTAATGGGAGCTCTCGGATGGCCCTTGATCAGCTTCAGTCTGGCCTCAAGGACTGACCGAGGATTGGGTCGTGAGTGGGTCCCAAACCGGACCTAAATCCAGCTATAGATGGGTTTGAAAACAGCCCCATAGAGAAGAAGTGACCATTCACGTGAAACGATGGTGGGCTGCGCCATTCTTGGGCTCTGCAAAAATTGCAGGTGGGCCTCACCCAACGTTAACGGGTTGCACCTTGCATTCGGGCTAGGTGCTGCTCAATGATTTGGTCTTCCTTCAGACCAGGTGGACCCCACCATATAAAGGTTATGGGCCGCATCAAGCCACCACGGTCCAGCATCCTTGCTGGTGGGCGGCACCAAGCTCCAGGTGGGCCGTACGTCAGGGGCCGTCTAAAGTCAGGACATGGTCCACTTTGATGCGTATCCACACCGTCCACCTGTGTGACCAGCTAGGTGGGACCCACCCTGCACCTGGTACACTATGGGATGTGGGGTCCACCAATCACATGGGACCCACCTGTGAAGGAAATACACGGTGCATGTCAGCACCGAAACGTTGAAACAAAGGACGCCGAACGCTCCTCTGCCAATCAGTTCACGTAAATTGACTGCAAAAAGTTGAGATTTCAACAGCTATGATGAGTTTGGGAAATCCGAATGGTCCACATGAAGCAGCACCTCATAAAACCCCTTGGTTTCAAATTTTACTTTAAACCGAAACTTCGGTGGGCCATAAGGAATGCAAACAGTTTCTTCCTTTAAATTAAAATTATTCTTGCTATGGCCTACCAGAATCTTGGATCATGGTGAAAACTCACGCCCTGAGGTTTCTTGGGATTCTACATCTTATGGACCGTTCGGATTTGACACCTATGCCACACGTGAAGTAAATTGGCGGTGTATGCATGCACCAGGGAGTGAAGACATAATATGTCAGTTCGCGTAAGCCATTGTAAAATTTCGAGATCTCCCCATAACTGATGAATTTGGAAAATCTGAATGGTCCACTTGGAGCAAAAGCTCATAAAACCCCCTGGTTCCCATTTTTACCTTGAACCAAAACTTGGGTGGGCCATGATTAATGCAAACAGTTTCTTCTCTTGAAAGTGCATTTATCTTTGCTATGGACCACTAGAATCTTAAATCAGGATGAAAATTTACCTCCTAGGGTTTCTTGGGATTCCACATCTTATGGACCGTTCGGATTTGACAACCATGTCACAAATATGAAGGTGCGTGGGTGCCTGGGTGCCTAGGTGTGCGTGCCTCATATATTTATGCATGGTGAGTCCTGCATGTGTGGAACCCACGTTGTGCACACTGAATATAAACTGTCTAAGGTCGGGATGCAGTGCGCCTGGACACACATCCACACCATCTGCACAGAACTCGTGTGATACATGTATAATATACATATATATGTACATACGTACCCTAGGTTACAAATATCATATACATGACGTATATAGGGATACACTGTGTGATGTACATGAGATAGAAGTAGTGTGCTAGCTCACCCATATGACAGTGGGCCATGTATGTGGGCCCCACCATGATATAAATGCTTATCTGCACAATCCGTGCAATGGACCCCACCAACTAGGTAAGTGTATATTGTGCCCACTTATTGGGACAAGTATTGTCGGGCCTGTACTCCTCTCAATAAGCACCAAACCATCACGATTTGGGCCTTTCGACCAACCATGGCGTCCTGGAATCTTGGAACTTATCAGCTAATATAAGGGATTTCTCTAGGAATCTGTTCAAGTGACGCAGAGACGCTAGCTTCTCGAGAGGGCTCACACCAAAGGACACCCTACAATGTATCTGGTGATGATTCTTCCCCTTGAGCTTTCCATCTTCTCATTAGCTTAAGTTATAGTTGTTATTTAAATTCATAATTGATATCTCTCTTTATAATCACATGTGTTAGCTGGTGGAAATTGAATTGTTGTATTATATGCTTTATGATTATCCTGTATAACTGTTCATGCTTGTGGATTGCTTATGGAACTTAAACTGGTACATTAGTGGAAAATTCCCACATATGAATGTACACCCATACTTGGCATGTAACTTGACTAGTTGTGATTATAATGGACCTTCGACTTGGTGGTTATTAAGTGATGGTCTAGATGGATCATTGATGTGGGCCTACCATCCAGGGTTGTTGTGTCCAATGGCTTTCAAGAATGGTCTTTTATCACACAGTTCTAATACTCGCCCTATGCGGCCTACTTTGATATCGCCCTTTGTGGCTTTGTTCTAGTATTTTTCCTATATGGGTTCGATGTTTTATTCTGTACAACCATGCGATGGTAAGCCTCATATACCGTAATATGATTGGCTACTAGTCGATGGGTTTCTATTAAACATCCTAAGGTGGTAGTCTCATGAGCCGGGGATGGTGGTAATGGGACCTATGCCCGAGCTGTCGGCCTACGCTGGGCCATGTGCTCCCCGTAGTGACCTTTGAGCTTACCTAAATTGGCTAGTTGTAAATGGACTAATAATGACTTGGCTAATCATGCATGCATGGCATATTTCGATGACTTGGATCACTCTGCCCTATGATTACGCTGCGTGTTGCGCTTATGACCAGTCATTCGATGATGATATTGACTCGAATTATCATGCCCTGCTATTACACTGCGTGTTGCGCTGATAACCAGCCTTATCCCTGGGTGACGACCCCAATGTCCGTCTGGATGCTTTTCCCGGGACATTGCCCGTGTGGATGTTTTACCCGGGGCACAGACCGTCTGGATGTTTTACTCGAGTCGATCATTACATTCATTCATCCATGCATCTAACAAGACTGCATTTACTCTGTTTTGGTTGTCTGTATGTTTTATACTATTTCTTACCTAATGCGGCGGTGTGTAATCTTGAGGGGAATTCACACTGAGTTGGTCACTCATCCATCAAACATAAAACCGTACAGGTAGTACAGGTGGCTTAAGTGATATGTATGTTCAGACTTAATAAGGAGTAGGATACGATCACCAGGAATGCTTGCCTATATGCTTGGAGGAACTGTACGATCTTGCGGCTTATATTTATATGCTTTTTATTATTTTTTTCATATATTAGATCATATAATTCTTGTAATTGTAAATTTTAAAGACATTGGTTTGTATAAGTCATTATAGGCATATTTGAATGATAATGAAATTTTTCTTTATGTCGATTTGTCCACACTACGCTCATTTACTTACTCTGATGAAAGAAAAAATATATGTACTCGAATTTGACCATCCTTTAAGGTTAACACTCGGGTTTTTAAGAAACGGGTCGTGTACTCGGGTCTTGAAAAGTCGGGGCGTTACAACTACGGTGTCCCATACCATCATGCCCGGCTCATGAGTCTTAGCGGATCGTGGTACAATGGTTGAAACAGGCTTTACATTGGTAAGTGGTACCTTAGATTAAAGTAATAGCGTCCATACATGGTAAATACGCAATAGGCATATCAGTTTGTTAGAAAAGTTCGATTGGTACGAGCGCATGCTGAATTAATCGACATGGAGCGCATAAGCACTCCACGTGGCCTAACCACTGTCGACAATCATCGTACAAATCGGATTCACTAAACGTATCAAATGTGGTGAGACTAATTCGGCCACCTAAACAGGAATTGTTACTGATTGCCTGGCTACGTATAGTCCCAAACATACTAAAATACAATAGGTACTCACATGTGATAGTCATAACAACATTTAACAAATAATTCAAATACAAATCCCATTCGAGCATTTTAACAAACACATTGAACATGTCATTATGCATATACATTTCATCCATAAATCACGTAGTACCAATTTAGATTACAAGAAGGGAACTATAAATATTGATAAGGTAGTTGAGAATCCTATCTCAACACCCTCATTAAATACAATTCATCAAGCAATTTCTCATTCAGACATTTTATCAAATACATAGAACACGTTATTATACATATGCATTTTATATATAAATCACGTAGTTGAAATCAAGACTACATGAAGGAAATTATACATCTAGATAAGGTAGTTGAGAATCCTATCTCAATGCCCTTAATAGATACAATTCATCGGACAATTTCTTATTCAGACATTTTATCAAACACTTAGACTACACATCACCACATATATGAACTAAATTAGTTATAGCATATATTATGGCAAATCCTTTCATAAAGGAGTTGTCATATATATAACAAACGTGAATCCTAGATTAATAGTCATGGCAAGCACAAATTATGATTTCATATTCATTCGAACATTTTAACAAACACATAGAATGTATCATACATTCACATAGTTCACACACGTATATGAATTATTGAATACATCGTAACTAAGATCATATGGTAGCAATCAAGTCAGACATAAATCATTAGCTGACATTGAAAGCCTTGAAAACCATAACCTAAACGTTTATAGTGCACACCTTTCGTCGGTATGCTCGTTACGAACTCGGTTCGTACACTACGTCACCATTTACAGCATAACGGCTACTTAAATTATGAAATAGGTTAGTTATTTTATTGATTTCTCTATTTGGATTCCTAAAACAAGATTAGGGTTAGGATTTCTTACCCAAATCGAACTCGGATTCGACGGTATAGCTAGATATAGAGGCGATTCAATACGTGGAGTAGCATGAAGGAACCATGGCAGTAAACTCTAAGGACCTCCCTTCGATCTCCATTCATTTCTACCTTTTTTTTTTCTCTCTCTCCTAGGGTTTGGAGAAAATCGTATGGAATAGAAATGGGGTGGTTTAAGGGCTATTTATAAGCTTAGAACTGATGTCAATGGCCCTAGGACCATAGTATACTTAAGTTATAGCCAAACGGTGTTCGTTTTGGGCAAACGGGACACATTTGAAAGTCCATTACTCACCTACGACATAGGGTAAGTTCCTTAGAAATGGATCTAGGCCAGGTTAAAATTTCAGTTCGATCGAATTTGTGGATCGACCGTGGAGGACCTGTTTCATCTCAACAGTAATCATCACTCGATCAGGGCCACAAGTACACTAACATGTGTAGGAAAATTTTCTTAATCTACGGGTGCAGTTGGGTCAAAATCTAACTGTCTAAAACCTTAAATTTGGCCTGCAAGTGAACAACCCAAATCACTTAAGTTTGAGTTCATTTTCTAAAGATATTCGCATTTCTCACACACTTCGCTCCAGCTTCAAGTTGTACATTTCTTAAATTTGGACTTGATTCCCGCGATCGTTCTCAAGCCCAATAAGGCGGTCATAACCGTATAGTTTTGCAGTAATCAGACTTTCGACACTCGCTCAAAGTCCGATACGGAGTTTCAATGTGCTCCCGAGAACAATTGGGTTTTTGATTGCTCTTAGGTCTTAAGGTAATTTTGAGTCGGCGATCCTAATAGTTTTGGGTCTTGCGGTTCGTATAGAAAGTGGTTCAAGCTAATTCTACTGATTATTTAGTTTAGCACTTAATAAATTTTCGTTTAATTTATCAAGGATTCGGTCTTTAGTGATTTCTACCTGAGGTGGTACTCGGTTCTTTGTACGGATTTTTTCCGAGACGTTACATGAAGTGAGTGAAGTTGACTGCTAACTAAAATTCACCACGAAATCACTTCAATTAACCGCGAACTCATTGAAATTGACCAGGAACTAAGTTAAATTGAACGCGAACTAATTGTAATTGACTGCGAACTGACAGAAATTCACCGCTCACTGAGTTAGATTGACCGCGAACTGATTGTGTTTGACCGCGGACTAAGTGAAATTGATTGGGGACTATGAAATTGACCGATAACTACTTTAAATTAACATTTTGAATTACGTGAAATTAACCGCGAACATCGTGGAATTGACCAACAACGGAGTTAAATTAACTCAGACATCGTGAAATCGAACACGAACATCATGAAATTGACCACGAACTTAGTGAAATTGACTACAAACTAGCTTAAGTTAGAGAAATTGACCGCGAACCAAGTTAAAATGACCGCGAACTAAGTTAGATTGGCAGGTAAGTGAGCATCAGGCAGTTATCGGTCGATTTCAAGTGGTTATCGGTCAATATCACACAATTCTCGGTCAAGATGTCAGTTTCTTGCAGTTGTGAGTCGAATTTCACTTAGTCCTCAGTCAATTTCATTCACTTTGCGGTCATTTTAACTCAGTTTGCGGTCAATTTAACTCAATTCGCAGTCATTTTAACTCAGTGGGTCCTCATCAATAATTCAGTCGATCGTTGGTCTATTAAGTCAGTCGGTGCTCCGTCTCTTTCACTCGGTCTTCGTTTAATTTCACATCGGTTTTCGTTCTTTGTTTCAAAAACCCTCAATGTGGGCCATTTGAGCATTAAATTTGCTCATTTATCGGGACATGCCATACCATTTAATGTTTAAAAAATAAAAAATGGATTATGGACCGTGCGGATATATCATATAAAATACAGTGAGGTCCACAAAAAGAAAGCAGAGATTACAAATATACCTGTCATTCGACTCTTCTAAGATGGGGGGACCATTTTTGTCCTATCTTGGGTTCACAAAAGTCGAAAATGACGTGTGTGGGTTGTATATTCTTGACCAGATAAAGTTATGCCGAAAATGAGGGTTTTACTCTTAGACTCGACAATAAGAAAATGAGAGTGAAGAATGCAGTAAAAGGAGGGTTTTACTGCTAGGGTGAACAGTCAAAGAAGGCGAGAAGTAATTAGAAAATGAGTTTCTTCGGTTAGGATGAAGGATCAGAGGAGGAAAGATTGGTGAAATTTGAGAAGGAGATGCGGCTAGCAGCTTTCGAAGGTGCGTATGATAAAATAGGGGCATTTTTGACCTATGGAAAGTCATTCCTACCGGGAGCTTATTCTTGGAAGTTAAGAATAAGTGGGCTTGGTAAGGTGCGTGGCCCATAAGTGGTTTGTACCGTAAGAAAAAGCTCTAAAAAGAATCCATTTTTGCGTTTGTTAGGAGAAATGATGAGGCCCAGACGTTGTAAATGCGAAAAGAACATCCTTTCCATGCGAGAGATGGGCCAGACCATAATGGTATGCAGAAGTGAAAATCAGGCCAATAGCGCATGGGTCCGATGGACCTAACCAACATCAATGACTGCGTGGGCTTGATTTTCGCAACGCGTGATCATATTGGCGTGGCCATCTTTTATGGGGTCAGTACGGCGGAAAGTAAAAGAAAAAATATAATCACTGAACCATAACTTACGTGAGTGTTGCTGTTTGATTCGAGTTTGCAGAGTAATTGCATTAGGAGTTCCAATAAATAAAAAATAAAATTTTAGAAAAAGAAGGAAACAAGAACATTAAAAGAGCCAGGACAGGTAACTGGCAATGAAAAAGAGAGTTAAAACTTGCCTGAGAAGGGATTGGGGTTTAGACTTTTTGGACTGACGTGTGTGTACAAGGTACAACTTTTAGACCCTTTACGCTAGAAAACAGAAAAAAAGCAAAACCCTCTTTAAAGGCGCCCTATAAGAAGGTAGATCAGACAAGTCCATGTGACCAAAACCTTGGTTTCCAAACCCTAACCAAAGTAAACCAAACCACGCAATCCAAAAACTACTATAATACAATCTCAGCACTCTCGCTTCCATCTGTAATATTATATTAGTAGTAAATGAGAGAAAGGGAGGAACAGCTTCTGAGCGCCGCCAGTGTAATCATTCAGAATGATAATCATGCAATGCAACGTATAAATGCTGCAAATGCCTCTCTCTCCCTCTTCCCTCTGTCCGTTGATTTACAAAACACAGGCAATAATAATCGGGTGTAAGTGGAAGATAAGACCCCGAAAAAGAAAGAAAATGAAATAACTACATGCCCATCAATCACACGTCTCCCGCTCAAGAAAAACAACCCTCTCCTCCCCTCGGAAATAGGCGACTGCTTTTACTCTCCTAGCTCCTCTCCCCCTCTATCTCTCTCTCTCGGAAGCTGCACGCATGGCCCTAGAGATGGGACCTACCCCTTCTTCACTTGCTATCCACTCGTTCATTTTGGCCGTGGTTCCCATTTTCATTGTTTGAGAGAGAGAGAGAGTATGATGCGGGTGCTCCACATTGTATGGAACACTACACGCATCCCATCTGGGTACACTTCAGATCCAAACCGCCCGAGTAGTGGACCCCCCAAACAGAAATTCAGAAAACTGTACCGAAAGTGTGAATGTAACTGGGCGGTTGCTTGACATCTAACGGACGGTTTATCAAATCTGATTCTCGGCCTTATAGTCAACCTACAGTGGTTCGCACTGTTTCAGCGGCTCGGATAAGAGCGAAAATGCCACCTGTCTAGCACGAGAGCCGCCAGAGCACCTTTTTTTCGTGGGGTGACATCCACCGTACAAGTGACAAGAGGCCGGCTATCAGCACTTTCAACTCGAAAACAGGGTTCTTAAAATCGGAATGTTTCAGATCTTATCGCCATCGTATCGCAATAAATTAGCTAGCTGTCCTACTCTCCACCCACCCACCCACCGCCTCCCCACTGTTGCATCCTGTTCGTCTATACTTCGGTCCCGCTGTTTCTATGCTTCTGGCCTCGGGTGGGCCAACCTGATGAAACTGGGGCCAGCATAATTAGCGGCCTGGAAACGAACACATGACACTTCCGAAAACCTTGAGCTCCATTTTCCTCACTTCCTAGCTTGTCCACGTTGCTTCATGATCATATGCTATTAACCGTCCGTTTTGACGCACCCAATTCGAGTAGGAATGTCAGGTAAATGTGACATTTGAAGTGCCCCGTACCCAGCAGAGGAAGGGGTTTGCTGGCATACATCCGGACGATCCAAAAACTTAAAATACGTTTTCATTTGAACAGGGACCGTGTCATTCAACCATTGTTTGTCTTTGATATTTGATATGATATTCCAAACTTCTTTTTCATCTATTTATCCACCATCTACGGTGTGGCCCATTATCCAACGGCTAACAACATAATAAAGAAGGAAAAAAAGCCACGCTATGCAGCGGAGCTAGCAGACGAATGATCTGATCCTTTGATCAGGTTGTCAGTTCACAAGTGGGACCCATGATTTAGTAGTGAGTAGCCTCCCACGTGAATAGATCTCTATGCCCCAAAATCTCAACGACAGGATGATTCAGACTTTCCAAAGATAATGGATCGTCCAATTCTGTTGGGCACATGGCCCATCCTATCTATGGTTGGGCATAACAGACCAACAGGCTACATCCCTACATCGTGCGCTGCCCATGTCCAAACAGCAGGAACCCTTCCGTTCCAGAAGATTTTATAGGATCCTACGGCCTAAGGGCATGTTTGGATGGCTAAAAGCCTGAACCAATTTTATTATTATACTTTTCTCCCGACAGGGCTGACAAACCATACCAACAACAACTGTAACTCAAGCCACAATTCTGGCTTCCTCAGGACATCCAACAGGCCTGAAATTTCATCTGAATCCATTTTTCTGTGAACGCGAGTTTGTGACGAACGGTTTGGATTTCCGGCACATGGCACAAATTACTTACATGTGTGAGAGGTTGTCAACCACCACCTCTCCAAACTTCTTAGAAATATTCTGGGAAGCTGTATTTTTGGGGTAGATGTTTGGATGTAGGCAAAATTGTGTTCCGACTAGTAGGGCCCGCCAGAGAGCTTCTATTTCAAATAATTCTTCTCGGAAATTAAACAAGGTTACTCTGGATCACCACGTTAGAGTTAGTGCTTGAAAATTATCCTACCCTCGTCCACTGCCAGGTGGATATGATTGGACGGATCTCAACCGTTCATTGTAGTGACCATGGGTCTTTAGATCAAACCACACTTGGGATCTCGCTCCCCGTGACTGATACTATTGGTGCTTCTATCAAATCAAGACTCCCCACTCCTCCATTGGACATGTGATATGCCTTAAATTGTTTTAGTGTTGCTCTCGTTCAGTGAGTTTGCTTAGGAGTGACTCGAGTGAGAGTACACGAGAACTTGAGAATGGACGTGATTGTTATTGGCTTAAGTGCATGGAATACAACTATGGATATCAGTTAAACCATAACTGTCACAAGTGCATGGAATACAGTTATGGATATTAGTTCATAAGATGTACGATCATCTTTTGTGAGGAGACTAACTTAGATTAGGATGAACCGTCTCTACTATCTGGAGTCGATTTGGTGTCAGTTTATATGTTGCCCTTATCTTGCACAAGAGTGTGAGTGTCTCGTGAACAAATAATCTAGATTCGGACCTTTGGTCACTCGCATTGGTGGATTAAGATCAAGTCAACAATCCGACAACCCATTAACTTGGTCTATAATTGTGAGATCAAGACTTGATGATGCATGAAATATAGTTTGATCATTATACCTGAGGATGTGTAAGGGTCACCATCTTAACTGGTCGGTTTTGGCTCTTCCTATGAGATCCATGTATGGGCTAATAAAGTAGACATATCTGGGTACTTCCATTAAGAGTCGTCGATTCATGCATCGCCCAACAAGGGATCCACCGGTTTGTCTAGGAACAAGTTTATGACTTTGATTTGTTTAGATTAGGGACTTATTAAGTGTTTTTTATGGGCCCAACACTCTATGCTAGAGCACTTATTTGTGCACCTTATTTGTCAATCACGTGTGTTAGAGTCGGTTAAGCCTTTCGAAGTGAAAGACCGAAGACATATGAAGACTTGAGCACCAAGGAAGTGGAGAATATGTATATGAGGTGCGTTGGTGACCCTGACCTTGACCAAAAACAACCTTAATCCTCTAAATAATTTTTACTTAATAGGTAAACCTTGTTTGATTATCCGTTAGCCTAAGAAGTCTCATTTGAACATGCTTATATAAGCTATATAGGTCTCGAGCTGCTGTTAAACCAAACTGCCCAAAAACAAGACTTATAGGTGTCCTCGATCAATTCATCTCAACCGATTGAACATGACCTAAATTTTCTAGCAAGCTTTTGGAAAAATGCTAGAATTACATCTATCGATCGAATGATCAAAGGGGACTTCGATCGATCGACGACTAGTATCGATTAATCGAACAGTCTAATTTTTGTCCTTTTTTTTATTTTTTTTCTTTTTACCATTTGAACTTGTTTTCGTTATAAGGGGCATACGAGACTTAGGCAAAATAATAATTTTTGAGTGAATTTGAAACCCTAGTATATCCCAATACTTCCCAACACTTCCCTCTCACCCAAAGGGATTCAAGTTATCTTGCATGTATTTAATCACCTTAATGAGCATTCCAAGCTCCTTATGAAGATGATCTTGTATCATTGTATTCTTTAGATGATAGACATCAATCTAATAGGAAAACCTTTGTCTTTCAAACATCTAGAATCCCATTTAGGTGAATCTTAATTTCAAAACCAACTAACCAATTAGTTGTAGAAGATTCAATTAAACCTCTCTCATTACCTTGGTAGCTTCATTGGAGCATCAATTACAAAGTAACCAATTCAAAGAAGCAAAAAAAGACCGATTTCAACGATCGAGGGATCACAATGGGAGCTGATTGGAGTACAGGATAATATCGATTAAGAAATCCAAGTATGATGCATCAAAGGGTCTCAATTCGACAATTAAGTATCAAGTAATAAGTCAATACTATTTTTCTTTATGCAGGATTGATGGTAAGAGTTTGTGACCTAAACTCGATAGGTTCTTCTCTAGGACATAAGCTCTTATATAAGGTTGAATTCACCAGACATGGGTGCGTATATGTTAGTCTCCGTAGGAGCCTCTAGCAGAACTAAACGTAAGTCCTTAGACTAGGACCGAAGTTATTGGTTAGCTGATAGAAAACCAACTAAAGTCCTTTACAGAAGCCTCCGACGAGTGTGTATGTTAGGTTCTTGTATAGGACATAGGTCCTTATATAGGACTATAAAAGTTAGGGGTGAACCTATTGAAAAACTTATGATAATGAATATCGCTACACTCAATGAGAGTGTGTTCATCGGGAGTGGAGTAGGGAAACCAAACTACTATACATGCTTATGCTTCGGTTTGTGAATTATGTACATTCTTATTCATTCATATGTGTTTGATTAGTTAAATCATTTGAATGCTTGAATTGGATTGTATGTTAGGTACTTAACTTATAATGTACACATAAGCTCGCTATCATTTATAGATTATTGCTTAATTAACATATCTTTTTTAGTTTATTTGATTGGACCCACTTTAGCTTAGAAGCATTAGTGTTAATTGCCTTCTTAGTTTAAATTGATGTATTAGTTTAAGTAAACAATTGTGTTTTGAATTGACATAATTTTTACCCCTCTCCTTCGGGACATAACCATTCATTCCTTAACTCCGTCAAGCTTCCACAAGCATAGCTCATGAGCCCACCACGCATAATTTCAATTGGTATCAGTGTGGGTTGCTTTTCAAGGACTTAAGGGGGCGTTTGACACAGGGTATTAGATGGGATTAGGTGGGATGGAATTGCATTTGGTCCCATGCAGGATTTTCATGGATTTTAAAATCCACTACATATGTGGGCCTCACATTGATGCATGCATTTATCTATGTTGTTCATCCATATACACTGTTTACACGTGACATTCTGGTTATATATGTGTACAAGTGAACAATATCCATTGTGAATTTGGTCCATTGATTACAATTACATGGTCCACCAAACATGATTTTGCTTAATCCGGTGTTTTCCCATAGCAAAATTTTTATCCCAAACATGGGATTGGATGGCTGCAATACCATGGTATTTCCATACATGCAATCATTGTGCAATAATGATGTTAATTCCATCTAAAACAATTCAATACCACTCAATTCCATGAACCAAACACATCGAGAAAGATCCGGAATAGGAGCTTTAAAATCATATATAACATAGAGGGTGTTGAGACATGGAGGGTTTGCCTTTTGAATCTATGCATGTAAGTAGATCTTTCAAAAATTGAAAGAAACCTAGTGTCACGTTTGAGAGGATTATGGTCATGTTGCCTCCTCATGATGTCCAAATATATTAAAAATCCAAAGAAATGATAAGGCAGTAAAATGGTATGAGTCTGAGAAAATTAAATTAAACGCTAGAAAATCGCATAGTGGTGGAGACCTTGGATCAATGTGCACCTTAATGGTCTCCAACATTTCTACTCTCCCAACAACTAAAGACATGGGAGAAATATCCAACCATAATACCTCGGATGGAGAAGAGACATCCTCCTCTAATAATGAAGATGATGACGGGGATGAAGATGTCGATTTGCAAGAGGCATATGACCAACTTTTTAAGAAAAGCATAAAAATGATAAAAATGTTGGGGTTAGTAAAGGACAAAAAGATTCAATTAGCTAACCAATTAGAACAAGTTCAATATAAAAAATATCTTAAGTCTAACATTGATGAGACTTTATAGAGGTGTTCGAGTCTTAAATTAGAACTTAATATATTTAAATATGAAAATAAAGACTTGAAATTGAAAGTTATCCAACTTGAATATTATCTTGCCAATGCCAAGGTTACCTAAAATGAGATATAGGTAAATCTTTTAATGCGGGCAAACCTTGTGGGGACAATAGAAGTCTTATAAACAATAAATTATTCATGTTATAACCTCTATCTCGGTGGTGATCCAAAAGGACTTTACAACTTCATAGAGCAAGTTTAAATCATCTCCCGTGTGTCACTCTTATGGAGATATAGGCCACTTGAGATTTGAATACCGAATCTATAAAAACTAGCAATCCACCTCAGTCCTGAACCATATAGGTAAATTTATTCAAATTGAGAAAATGACACACTCTAAGAAGAGTCATCTTAGACGATCACTAGAAAAGAAGAAGTTCACATCCCCTCCAAAAATGAACAACCAACTAACGAAGTTAGTGAAACAGGTTGGTCTATTAACTGAACGTATTAGAAAAATCCTTAGTTAGGGCAACAATCACAACGGTAGAAAAAATATAACAATGTCCCCTACCGTACATAGATCTCTGAGTAGAGATGCACCTAAGAGAGTGGAATATAAGAAAAAAAAACCTCTCTCTGGAACTCGATCCGTTTCATAGGAAATTCACACCCATGTGGGTGGTGAAGATGATAAGTGATCCATAGGGATCTATGTGGGCTTATTGCTAAATCTGAGGATGCAAGCCTCATTAGTGGACACCATAGGTAAATTAGAGGATGTTAATCTCATCTTGTGCTTAATAGTTATATTCGATGATTCTAGCCTCAATTGTGAGCATTATAGTTAAATTCAAGGATTAAGCCGCATTTTATTTTGATAGTTTTAGCTTTAAAGTTCCTTAATTTTGGTATCACATGTTTTTAACTTAGACTAATATTGGTCATTTCTATTTTGATTAGCATATCTTTTAAATGACCAAAATAAGCATGTTTCATGTTATAATAATATATATGCACCATATTCCCTTATTAGTACATGCTTATAGTAAAAATCTATGACTTAAATAGTTTTTCTATATTATGTTTTTATTAGTATACTCACTTAACTAGCTCTTTATCAAACACTGATAAAAATAGGGGAAAAGATCAAGTTCCACCAAAACAAGTTGTATTATGTTTTGTAGGATCTGCTTGTTGTTGTAGGGATTGATGAAGATATGAGTAGCAACGCAAGTTTAAATGTCTTAGTATATCAAGTTGCAAATTATTTGTAATTTGACATGTAATATTTTAAGTAATTTTGGTATGTCATTGGTATGGACCATGACTATTCATAACCCCAAGTGTAGGGTCGCGATGTAGTAATAACTTGGTGAGACCGAGGTCGAATCCACAGGGACTATTCTTGTGTGTATTCCGGAAGCAACTAGAATTAGAAGTAGACTAAGATCTAAACCTAAATCTAGAATAAAAGAGTAATTGTGAGTGATTGTGAAAACTATCAATTCAAAGTGGGAATTAGGGTGCCAAGGATCCACTTGCAGGTTCTCATGATGCTACCTTGCTTGATTAAAGGATCACAATTGGAATTGGTGTCCTATCCTATCTAATTGGAAAAGAGAGATAATCAAATCTTTGAACATCTCATGAATCTAGTCTCAATGGATGAGAGTTGTGAGGTTTGGAAGTGATTCCATCACCTAACCATGCCCAGGAGACAATGATAAACAATAGGATATACCAATCTCACAAACAAACATAAGAGAATTGGGAAGATTAGGAAGGATTCCATCACTCGACCATGCCCATAGGACAATGGTGAAGAATATGATTTCCTAACTTCTCAATCTCAAAATAGAAAAAGAAGATACTTAAAGCTATTACAGATCCATTATAATTTAAGTCACAACAAACCATTAAAAACTAAAAGTATTTGGCTCAGCTCCTTAAAACCCTAAATATCCTAAAAATCGGATGGAAACCCCTATTTATAGCCTTTTGTTCGCAAAATCATAAAACCGCCTCAAATTTACACACTTCGCGTAAAATCTGCGTAACCCTCGACTGGTCGAGCATAACCCTTCGATTGGTTGAGGGTCACATTCGACTAGTCGAAGACCACCTTCGACTGGTTGAGGATCGCGCGAATTAAAAAGATCATGTTGCTAGAGTTCAAGTCGAAGTTTTCTCGGCTAGTTGAGCAGGAGCTTTGACGAGTCGAAGCAGAGCTTAGACCAATCGAAGCTTCGACTAGTCGAGCCAGAGCTTAGACCAGTCGAAGCATACACAAATTCACTTCAAATCTTCGATTTTCTTCATTCTTTACTTGGTTTCCTTAGATCTTGAGGTCTTGAAATCTTCAATCTTGGTCTCCTAAGATCCATCCCTTGCCTTGGTGATTCTTGAGCATTAAATCCATGCTTTTAACATTCTTTTTAATCTAAGCTCTCAGATTCACCTTGCAATACAAACATGTATAAAATATAACATTAAGCAGCATCATGTTCATAAAACCAAGATATAAATGGGGAAAAATATGCAATATTTGACACTCAACACACCCCTAACCAAAAATTTGCTATTCCCGAATAAAACATGCGAAAGATATTTTGAAAACCATTGTATAATTTCTATAAGCTCAAGCAGTTCTGAAGACAATCCATTCTATAGAAATCTAGGATACATTAGTATAAAGCAGTATTTCATCTTAAAGTCTAGCACACAGTAAATCTCATAGTCAAGTTCAAAGCATTAATCCTCTAATTAGAACAATTCTAAACATTAAGTTCCATGGGTGCATAGTGAATGATGGACTTATCACAATCAAAGGTTCAATTCTTCATTTTCATGATAACATTGATAATCAAAATTGAGTATTCAGGACAACCAAATACCTAAACAAAAACTTGTCTTATAGTTCATCTTTTCATTCATTGTCATTTTGCCAGCTTTTGATTTTTTTCATTGATGGCTTTCACGGTGTGTCAACCTTTTTAAAGATCTTTAATAGGTAATCATTTTTGACGACAATTGTTTTTTTTTTTTAGCTGGGTATTACTTTTTTTTTTTCATTTGAACATGATGGACAAATTACCCAAGTTGGTTCCTCCCATGCTTAATAATCACCAAGTTAACACTTTAATATTACATTGAAGCTCTAATGTGAAAGCTAGATGTGACATCTAAAATCATGACCCTATTAATGTTTAAAACTTCTAATCATAGATTAATAATTCAAACTTAATTTTGGGATCTCCCAAGTTATTAAAATCCAAGAGGCATAAAGCATCAACATTAAGCATCTTATAATTCTAATTCATGAATTAACTTCAAAATCACTTAAATTCACAGAATTTTCAGAAATGTTTAAAAAAAATTTCACAGTTTTGCTCAAACACAAAGGAAATAACTGATTAGCCTACCTAATCCACACCCCTAACCTAAAATCTACATTGTCCTCAATGTAAAAGAGATAAGCATGGAATGCACATGAGGCAACGAAAAGAAAAGAAGTAGTGATGGAAAGGTAGTACCTGAAGAAGGAAATTTGAGGCTTTGGTACAGATCTCAGCATAAAATGGGTTAGTACATAGACTAAACAATTGAAAAAAAACTATCTTAGTCTTAAATCCTATGAAAGCGGTAAACCTAAATACACCTCATCAGACTAGGAGATTAATCCTGGTAGACAGGATTAGTCAGAGCTATGAACATGTCCTCTGAATCAAATTTCTCAACAAATGACTTTAAACGGTGTCCATTCACTTTGAAAGCATTGCCATTTGTTTGATTTACTATCTCGACGGCCCTATGAGGATAAACATTAGTGACAGTGATAGGGCCGGTCCAACGAGATCGGAGTTTACTCGGAAAAAGGTGTAACCGAGAATTGTAAAGAAAGACTTTTTGGCCAGTCAAGAATGATTTATGAAGGATGTTCTTGTCATGGAACACCTTCATCATGTCCTTGTAAATTCTCGAGTTCTTGTAAGCATCATTCTAAATTTTCTCGAGTTCATTCAACTGAAGTTTGCGTAGTGAGCCAGCGTTGTCCAGATTAAAATTCAGATTTTTAATAGCCCAGTGGGCTTTATGTTACAACTCCATAGGTAAGTGACAAGCTTTCCCATAGACGAGTCTAAAGGAAGACATTCCAATTGGGGGTCTTTAAAACAGTACGGTGAGCCCATAAAGCATCGGTAAAGCGAATTGACCTATCTTTATGGTCAGGGTTAATTGTTTTCTCTAGAATGTGTTTAATTTCCTGGTTAGAAATTTCATCTTGCCCACTTGTCTGTGGATGCTATGGAGTGCTCACTTTGTGAGAAATACCATATTTCTTCATTAAATTCTTAAATGGCCTATTGTAGAAGTGTGAACCTCTATCACTAATGATGGCTCTACGCATTCTGAACCAGGAAAGGATGTTTTCTTTTAAAACTCTAATGACCGTTTGATGGTCATTGTTCCGGCAGGGGACTGCTTCGACCCATTTAGTGACATAGTCTACCGTTAGTAAAATATATAAGTTCCCAAAGGATTAGGGGAATGGTCCCATGAAATCGATGCCCTAGAAATCAAATGCTTCAATGATCAGAATAGGGTTCAGAGCCATCATATATCGATGAGACAATGCTCCTAATTTCTGACAACTCTCACAAGCTTTGCAAAACTCATGAGTATCTCTAAACATAGTGGGCCAATAAAAGTCGCACCGTAGAATTTTGGCCATGTTCTTTTTAGAAGAAAAGTGACCACCATAGGCCTAAGAGTGACAGAAGGAGATAACACTATAATGTTCATTGTCAGGGATACATTGTAACACCCTGCACCTCTGGTACGCGGGTGTTACCATTTAAAACCCGTATCAATGGGATTTCAAAATCAATTAACAAACAACTTTAATTCAACGAATATAGGATGAGGCCTCCACTCATCATTGAAGTCATCCATTAGAGACTCTAGGAGCTAAGAAGGACCCGACATCAGCCATGAGGGCAAGCCTAACTAACCACCTCAAGTTAGAATAGTTTCCAAATCATCTGGTTAAAGACTAATGGGGCAATGCACTTGTGATCGACCTTCGAGGGCTAGTGAATAACCAACCAAGCAATCACTACCTCCTAAACCCCCATTTAACTGTTAAAACCAATTATCAAACCAATCCAGCCACTGGATCAAGGTGCACTGACTAAATAGGGCCTGAGATGTGCAATACGGCCCACCTGGGCCTCACATCCACCCCATACTTGGTCAGGGCCCTGATTGAAGCCTCCAAGAAGAATGGACGGAGTGGATTTATCATAAGCATCATGGTGGACCCCACACAGGGTGCGAGTGCACCATAAGCACCCATGCATGAAGTGCACAAGACATCACACGTTGGTTTGACCAATGCTGACCCAAGCTCTTTCAAAAAAAGGGGAAAAACTCCCACCAACGTGTATTTTTTACACTGATGGTCACCAGATCTCATTGTGGTCCACCTCGGCCACTATCCGGCCAATCCAAACTGTCCATCAGACGTGTAGGCCCTGGTCGACCAACCCCTAGTGGTCTGTCTGGACCCATGCAATGTCATACGGATTCAGGATGGCATCGATCGGGGCCACGTGTTTGGCTAAGTTCGAAGATGGTGGGCCAAACCATTGCCATGTGATCGATCCACGATCGTCCGGATCGTCCATCTCAACCATCTGTTCACCCTTTCAAATTGTGCCCTCTCTCCTATTGCCAAAAATGGGCAGGCAGCCGCTTACACCAAGAAAAGAGAGAGGGGACATTATCGTTTATAGCAGGGGTAGCTAGTTCGATCTGAACCCTCCCTAGGCCACGTGGACAAATTTCAACCATCTTTTCTTGGGCGGCACGAGCTGGAAGCAGGAGACATCTCGTCTCACGAGATAGTTACGAGATATGGATTATCTCGTGAGAAAATCTGAAACTGCATGAATGGCCCAAAAAATGGGCCTTGCGGTGATCAGAAGCTCTATCTAGTTCGTTCAAACAGACCAGATCTTAGTGGAATACCGTAGATGGAGGTTGGCCAGTAACAGCCCTCTCATCTTCTTCGTTGGAATGTCCAACCCACTCTAATGAGATGGGCCCCACAAGGGACGTAAAGTTACTTTTTTGGTGGGCCATTATGGCGGGAATCCATCCTTAGGGTCTGATGGACCCCATGAATGCTGGTTCTTCAAGGATGGTCGTGGCAAGGGTCGTTTTTATCTCAGCCATTAGCTGAATCATGTAAGTAAGTTTCCCTCGGCTATAAGAACCGTTAGCTCACCTTGGGATCTGCACCAGAGAAAGGAAATAAGAGAAAATGGGGAGAGAGAAGGAGAGAAAATAGGAGAGAGAGAGAGGCAGCTGTGGGTGCTGCACCAAGCTATGAATCAGCTCGACTCAGTCCGTTCTCAGTCACTCAAATAGGCGAGTCGCTGCTCCACTGAGTTCAGGGGAGTTGTAGTCGTGGACTGCTGCTACCAAGTGTGGCGTTATCTAAACTGCAGTAGCTGTGCTTGAGTCGACTCAACAAACGTTGGAGCAGACTAGGTAACACCTATCTCCTTCCGTTTTTCATCCAACAGTACACAGTTGTTAGAGCTAGCACCAGTAGGACCGAAAACTAGAGTGGTTGCAGGCCCTACTTCACTCAACATTGAGTGACTGGTTTGTCCAATGTAAGCCAAAATCAGAGTAGAAAGCACTGAGTCGGACTGGCCAGACTCGACTGATGAGGATGGGCCGAGTTTGGATGAGTGGGGCTGAGTCCAGACCCAGCAATGGGCCAATTTCGAGCCCCATTCCGACCCCTTGACGCTCTCCAAACTCCAAACTCTGTGGGCCACACCATATGACATGGTCGGTGGCACCTGAGAAGTAGCTCAGTGGGCCACACCATGTCCATAGTAGGCCCCACCTGAGGTAAATCTCAGTGGGCCACACCACACGTTATAGTAGGCTGCATCCCGTCTAATGCAGTGGGCCTAGACCCTTTGTAACAATGTTGTTGGGCCTACTCCCAAAGGATAAATTGTTGCTCTGCTGGGCCCACTGTGGAAGTTTTGAGCCTGAGCCGAAGCAGGGCTGAACCCAGCTCGCTGTGTGGAATGTGTGTGAATGCACTGTTGGGCCAGTGAATCCAGCTTAGTTCTGCTAGGTGGATGCAACAGATGGCTATGGCCAACTGGGCCTGGGTGAGCCCAGTCCGGTCGATGTTGGATGTTGGGCCATTAGTAGCCCAGCCAGCCTGGGTTAACAGGGAACGGTGACTGATGGGCCACCCATCTCGTACTAGGTGGGTGTCATGATAACTGGGCCAGAAATGGGCGGCCCAGCCAGCCCCTCTTAGACGAGTAATGCTATTGGGCCGAATTCTGCCCAGCAGGCTCACTTCGTCATTAGGTGATGTTGGGTCGGGAAAGCCTAGCCCAACCCATGGGCTAGTTGCACACGTCCATTGTTGGGCCAGGGAGAGCCTAGCCCAGCCCAATTTCTGAGCACTTATTGGACCTAATAGGTTGGGCCAAACCAGGCCCAATTCGGACCTTAGTTATGGACAATTCCAGGCCCAATCTGGGCCACTTGCTGGGATAAAATTGGGTGGGCTTGGTCACCCTAATGCAGGTCTGAAATCCCTTGATTAACTGGACCTTACAAACCATGTTCACTTTAATGACTTAAATGTTTAAAAAGCCTTCTAATACAAATTTATCATATCGGGAATGACTCTAGGACATCACTTATGTGATATTAGGCCACAAGACACTCATAGGAATTTGAATCAAGGACCGGACTACGACCCTTCAGGTGATGACTTTTACCCTTAGGCTTTCCATATCTAAATTAGATTTAGAATAACTTTTAAAGTGATTATAAGTGATGCCTCAGAACTTGATTAGTCACATGATTAGCTTAGCTGGATATATGTTTGAGAATTGATCATGAATATCAAATGCATATGCTAGACCTTTAATCATTTAATAGTTCTTGAATTTTACTTACATTCATACTTGAGTTTTACCTTATTAGAATGATATCCTAATTCAATACTTGATCTCTACGCCATTTGAATATGCTATTGGAATGTTTGCAAGACACACATAGAATTGAAATCTCTCTAAATAAATAGGAGAATCTTTACCTATGAAAGAGAGTCCGTCCTTGGGGTGTAATAAGACAGTCGTGTTCAAGGTAGACCCTTAGTACGAAGGTTTTGCTAGTGATAGAAGATTCATGGGACTTACCACTTATGGAGTGATGTCGGGATGAACCATTAAACGTTTTAAATTATCGTTGTTTTATTGTATTTGATGCATACATGTCGACTCATTTTTAATCGGTTGATTTACTATTTCGATCTCGATATTTCGTCCTCACTCAACCATATGTTGGTAGTTGTCCCATACATTGAGAATTGATTGGCCACCTGTTGATGGGTTCTATCAATACCTTAAGTCGGTAGACTCATGGGCTGGGGATGGTAGAATGAGACACTATGCCTGTGCTGTCGGCCTGCACTGGGTGATGAGCTCCCGGTAGTGACCTTGAGCTTCATTAAATCTGCTGATTGTAAATGGATTAATAATGGTTGGGCTAATCATGCATACATAACATTCGAGCGATGATAGATGGCTAATTCTAGATGCTGTAGCACATGCCCTTAGTCATGGTATCAATTCGCTAGCTCCCTGACCATCGAGTATCGGCCCACTTTCAGTGAGTTTGACACTACGCATGTACTATTTACTTTCGCTGGTGACCAGCCACATGCATGGGTTTTGCCCAAAAGCCAATTGGATGAGCATCCCTAGTTGATGTGCACTCATACATCCATGCATATAATAAAATTGCAACTTGTTATGTTTTGTATGTGTAACGCCCTGAAATTCGGGGGTCGAGCATAACTCAGCTCCCGAGTTCCAAAACATCACTTATGCAACATATTTAATGATGGATGTATGTTGTCTGTATTAGTGCATAAAACATGGAATAGATTAAGCCAAAGTGCAGATATAATTCATGGATAAGTGAAGAAAGCAAGCGGAAGACTTAAAGAAATATATGTGTGCACACGTGTAAATCCCTGAAATACATACACATACCAGGTCGTAATGTAAGTGTTGCTATCAAAATTACAAGTATCAAATTACATCATTTCATTCCCAAAAGAAATCCCAGCATCCCGTGCATCAGAACAAGGCTCACTAGAACCCATCTGAAAACTGTATAAAAGAGAAGGTAGCCTCATCATCATCCATCTCCCGATCTGCCTCAGAAGTCGCATCAACATCTAAGACAGAGTCTGGTGGGTGTTTAACACTGCCCCAGAACGTGGGAGTGAATGATCAACTCAGTGGAACAATAAAGCAAAGGTTAACATGTTATCAGTTCAATCAAGTAGTAATGATAAAGCAAAACAATTAAACAGGTCCTAAGTACTCTTGTTAATGCAAGGATGTATGCGGAATGATGCGTGCCCTCGCGCGTACACCCTCAGCGTCTTCATCTTACGTTACGCATGACATCGCCTCAAAGTGCGCTACGTCTACAAAGCACATGCAAATGCGGTGCATGAATATGATTACCGAGTTATTATTAGTCCTTCTCATACAGCAGGATTGGGAAGCTAAGGTACCTTCCTCATATCACCATCCAAACAGTGATCCATCCTAGGGTCGTCAGTCCTAGACATCTCATACGATCATATGGTTTTAGGTCGTTGCAAAGAGCTCGTCACCAATCAATGCACGCCCATCATACCTTCGTTACTTCACTAAGGCTCGTCACCTCAATGCGGTATCCAGGCATGCTCGAGGTCACTATAAAGGGCTCATTACCAATCAATGTAGGCCGACAGCATGAATATAGTGTCCCATACTACCATAATCGGCTCACGAGTTTGGTTGCTCACTGGTCACTATAGGGAGGCTCGTCACCCCAGCGTAGGATAACAGCTCGACCACGGTGTCCCATACCACCATGTCCGGCTCATGAGTCTTAGCAGATCAGGGTACCATGGTTAACAGGATTTCATCGGTAAGTTCGGTACCCTAGATTCAAACAGTAGCATCCATACATGGTGAACATACATCAGACAATCGGGTTACTTGATGAACTCGACTAGCATGAACGCACATTGAGTTGAACGACATAGAGTGCGCAAACACTCCGTGTAGCGAAACCACTGCCGACAACTCTAATACGACTCGGGTTCGTCTAATCACGTCTTACTTGGCAAAAGCAATCTCAGCCACGAACTTAAGGCTGATTACCGATTTCCTGGTCTATTCATAGTCCCAAACACATTATACTACAACAGATATTCGTATTAAATGTAGAACAGTAATGGAACAACAACTTCAACCATGTAGCATATGAGTACTTGAAGAATATCAACTTAACATGAATGTAAGCATAAGTAATGCTTGAAATTAACCAACAAGGAACATAACTTGCATGAAGGAAATCATACACACTAGTGGGAGAGTTGAGAATCGCTTCTCAACGCCCATACTAGGTTGATATATCACACTTTAGATCATTCAGACATTTCTACAAACACTTAGAATACACAATACAACATACATAATGTATGTTGAAATACACACATTTGGACAATTCCTTTTGCCAAGCAGTTGTCGCACATACCATTAGCATAAGTACACGACAAATAATCATGGCAATCACAGGTTCATATTTTATACGCATACGGTACTTTATACATACACATAGAATACTCAAATCTCAAAATAACACATGCACATGAGGAACACAAAATAAATATATCATTTGGCATGTGAAATCTCATCCATAGCAAGAATAAATCATTCACTGGCATTGAAAGCCTTGAAAACCCTAACCTATACGATTAAAGTCCACACCTTAAGCCAGAAAAGAACACCGAACTGATTTCAGATGATATGTCTTCGTCAACGGCGACAAGACAACCTAAAGCAAGAATAGAAATGAGATACAACAACACAAAGACTTTTCTAAGCTCTAACACAGATTAGGGTTAGGTTAACTTACCCAAAGATGAACTCAGAATCGCCGGAATAATGATTCAAAAGTGAAGGTTCAAGGATGAAGAAGAACAGGAAAGAATCTAAGATGATTCACCAACTTCTCTCTCACTTTCTCTCTCTTTTCCACTCTCTTTCTTAGCTAGGGTTAGGAAATTCGTATGGAAAAGAGAGCTAGGGTTTTAAGGTCTATAAATAGGCCTAACATTAATGGAAATAACCCCGGGGCTAAGGTATACTTAGGGTATAACCAAAACCGGCCTCTCACGATCCAACGAAGCACTTCTGATGGGTCTATTACCACGAAAGGTCGAACTTAAGCTCACTGACCATGGATCTAGGTCAAGCTGAGTTTTCGTACCGACCGAATCTTCAGATCAGCCATGGCGGACCACACTCAATTCAACGGTCACTGAATTTCGATCAGGTCCACAAGCACAAGGACATGCCTGGGCCACCTTCCCTGATCAGAGGGTGAAATTGGGTCAGAATCCAACGGTCAGTTTGCTTAAAATCATCGTGCAAGCGACACGACTCAGATTTCATAAAATCTTATTAAATTTCCAACCGTTCTCACACTCTTAACTCCAGACTTAATCAAATCGACCCAGAACATCACATGGACTTGATTTTCGAGGTGATGGTCAAGCCCAGCATGGTGACTACAACAGCCTAAGATCATCGCTATCGGACTTTCGACGCGCGGTCCAGGTCCGATCCGGATCTTCCAAAAATTCCCAAGAACAACTGGATTTAGCGATGAATCCCAGATTTCAGAGTAACGTAGCGCTAACTAATCTACAAGTTTTGAGTCATGCAGATCCAATTTAAAGTGATTGATGCAAATTTCACAAGCAATCGAGTATAGCGCTAAATACCCCAAAAAGCTACTAAGGAAAGATTAGTACAAAATTTTCAGGGTCATTATAGTATGCCTTGTTATTTTCATGCTATACTTGTCTAAGGCGGTAGTGTGAAATCTTGAGGGGAAATTCACACTTAGCTGGCCACTCATTCATCCAATGTTCAACTGTACAAAGAACGTAGGTGCAGGCATGAGCGACTGTGGCATGGGAGGTGGCAGAATACTTTAGATTAAATCAGTAGATATAAATGTTGTTTGTTTAAATAGAACATTTGAACTTGAGATTTTGTATTTGGGCCCCCAGCTGAGTGGACCAGGATGTTATTATTTGGTTTATGGCTTAAGCTATGCTTGGTTTTACTATTTGTGCTTTGATTCTATTTTGATTGCCACTTATTGAATTATTAACTTTCGGGTTTTCAGGAAATGAGTTGTATACTTGAGTTCTGAAAATTGGGGCATTACACATATCATTAGAATTTCTGGGCAATATTTAAACAATATAGATCATCCTAGAAGAACTTACGTACCTCGGTGAAGAACTTTTTCTTATCTTGCGCAATCCAATGTGTCGGTGTGAAACTTGTGGCAAGATAATTAGCAATATCAGTAAATTAAGGTAATTGGGAGAGTTTAAACAATTGTTCATCAGGGAACATGCCTTTTATGGGTGCCGTCTCAAGGGAATCAGGAAAATCAAGCCTCGAAAGATGGTCAGCCACTACGTTCTCTACCCCCTTTTTATCTTTTATTTCTAAATCAAATTCCTAGAGTAGGAGGATCCATCTTATCAAGTGGGGTTTGATGTCATTCTTAGAAAGGATATACTTCAGCGCCGCATGATCAGTGTAGATGATGATCTTGGATTTGATCAAGTAGGACCTAAATTTGTTCAAAGCAAATACTACAGCTAAGAGTTCCTTCTCCGTAATAGAATAGTTCACTTATATAGAATTTAGAGTTCTACTTTCATAGTGAATAATGTAAGGCTTCTTTTCTTTTCTCTAGGGTAACACCGCCCCAATAGCATAGTCGGATGCATCACACATGATTTCAAAAAGGATTTGCCAATTGGGTGGCTGCATGATAGGTACAATTGTTAATATGCCTTTGAGCTTAGTGAAAGCTTCTTAGCATTGCTCAGTCCACTCGTATGGTACATCCTTTTGAAGTAGATTACATAAAGGATGGGAGAGGTGACTAAAGTCCTTCATGAATCGTCTGTAAAAATTGACGTGTCCTATGAAGGATCGTATGTCACGTATGCTCTTAGGTGGAGGTAGGTTGGAGATAAGATCAATTTTGGCCTTATCTACCTCAATTCCCATGGTGGATGAAATTATATGTCCAAGAACTATTCCCTTAGGAACCATGAAATGACACTTCTCCTAATTTAGTACCAAATTATTTTCCTCACATCGATTCAACACCTTTTTTAGACTTTTCAAACATTTGCTAAAGGATGGACCAAAAATAGAGAAGTCGTCCATGAAGACTTTTAAATATTGCCCCATCATGTCAGAAAAAATACTTAACATGCATCGCTGAAAAGTAGCTGGGGCATTACATATTCCGAATGACATCCTTAAGTAATCAAAGGTGCTAAAAGGACATGTAAATGTGGTCTTATCTTGGTCTTCAGGGGCTATCTTGATCTGATTGTAGCCTGAATATCCGTCAAGGAAACAATAGTACGAGTAACTAGCTAACTTTTCTAAAATTTGATCAATGAAGGGCAAAGGAAAGTGGTCATTCCTTGTGATGGTATTCAATTTCTTACAGTCAATGCACATTCTCCAACTAGTAGTAACTCTAGTTAGCATGAGTTCATTGTTAGCATTAGCTACAATAGTGATTCCGGACTGCTTAGGAACGACCTGAGTTGGACTCACCCATTCACTATCGAATATCGGGTATATGATACCCACATCCAATATTTTAAGTACCTCAACTTTAACCAATTCCTTCATGTTTGGATTTAATCTACATTATGGTTGCTGGGAGGTCTTCACATTGTCCTCTAGATAAATACTGTGAGTACAAATCGAAAGGTCAATTCCCTTGAGATCCGCAATCGACCATCCAAGGGCTCCCTTATGCTTAATGAGAGTATAAATGAGCATACTCTCCTGTTCTTGCTCAAGGTGGGAAGAAATCACCACCGGGTATGTCTTATCTTGACCTAAATAGACACATTTCATTTTAGAGGGCAAATATTTTAGGTCAAGCTTCGGTGTCTTGAGGTTAAACGGTAGAGGCATTATATCAGTTTGGGGCAATTCTTCAAATTGTGGCCTTCACTGGTTAACTTTAAGTATCGGCACAGTATCCATCATGGTCTTCATCTCCCTAATTATATCATCATCAAAATCATGGGAGTGGGCCATACACGTCTTTAGAGGGTCAGAGTTCTATCCTCCATGAAAGAATCAATTAAGTCAACATCGTGGGTATTTTCATTATCCTCTAACTGTTTGCCCGTATTGAAAAAGATATTCAACTTCAATGTCATATTTCTAAAAGACAAGCTCATGACTCCATTCCTGCAATTAATGATTACATTTGATGTGGCAAGGAATGGGTGACTAAGAATGACAGGAATTTGAGTGCTCATGTCCATAATGGGTTGAGTATCTGGGACGATAAAATCTACCAAGTAGTAAAATTTATCAACCTGGACCAACACATCCTTAACTATCCCTCTTAGTGCATAAATTGAGCGATCAGCAAGTTGTAATGTGGTTCGAGTGGGTTTCAATTCACCCAAACCTAACAGTTCATAGACCAAGTAAGGAATCAGATTTATTTTTGCTCCTAAATCAAGAAGAGTGCATGCTCAGTGCAGTAATTCCCAATTATACAAGTAATAGTTGGGCTACCAGAATCTTTGTATTTCTGTGGCACATCTTGCTTTAGGATGACACTCACTTTTTCAGTTAAAAAGATTTTCTTTTGAATATTTTGTCATCTTTTGGTCGTACATAAGTCATTCAGAAATTTGGCATATGAATGTATTTGTTTAACCGCATCCAGTAAAGGAATATTGACTTTCACTTGTTTCAACACCTCTAGAATGTCCTGAGAGTTAGAGAGAGGTTTTGGTGCCATCAATTGTTGGGAAAATGGGGCAATCGGCTTCCCTTGAGGTTTTGGTTCTAATTCTTGTGAGGCATGACTAGATTTATCATTGTTGTCCTCTTCAAGGTCCTTAGGATTTTCAGCCCTAATCAGAATGGTTTTGTCAATGGTCTTCCTGCTCCTAAGAGTGGTGATAGATTTAGCTTGCTCCATCTGATTTGAAGAGCTTGGGTCGCTAACTTCATATTGTGGTTTTGGATTGGGAAGAGGTTGAGCTGGAAGGCTCCCATTGTTCCCAATCGCACTTTTAGTCTCAAGTCCTTGTATGGCCTTTATGAGGTCTTGAAAGACTTGTAGCATACCCTGATTGAAAAGCTCTTGATTTTGAAGATGCTTTAAAATTGGGTCCTCTTGAGGTTTCCCTTGATGTGGAATTTGATTAGGGAATCCTTGAGGTGTAGTGATTTGTCCGTTTCTCCAACTGAAGTTTGGATGATTTCTGCAGGTAGGATTGTACGTATTAAAGGTGGGCCCACTGAAAGGTCTTTGGTAATTATTCACAACATTGGATTACTAATTCAATACCTTTTGAAAGGCAGGTATTGTTGGACAATTTTCAGTTGTGTGAATGTCGCGAGCACAAATACCGCAAACAGTTTCCTTAGCTTTATCCTTCTTTAATTTCATGGCCTCGAGTTTTCTGGTGAGATTATCCACTTTAGCATTGATATCATCATCTTCTTTCAGTAGGTAAATTCCACCCCTCTCCTTCAATTGAGTAGGCCTAGAGGTGGTGCTTGATTTTGGGGTGATGTCCCATGATTGTGTGTTTTCCGCAAGCTCATTAAAATAGACCCACACATAATCGACAATTTTATTCATGAATTCCCCATTACACATTGTCTAAACCAATTGGTGCATGGGAGATGTCAGTCCATCATAGAAAAAGTTTTTGATGTGTCATGTTTCAAAACTGTGTTATGGGCATGAACTGATAAGATCCTTGAACCGCTCCCAACATTGGAAGAATGTTTCATCTTCCTTCTGGGTGAAGATCATTATTGACTTTCTAAGGGTGTTTGTCTTATGATATGGGAAAAATTTCTTTATGGACTCCCTTGTCATGTCATTCCATCTACCAATAGATCGAGGACGTATTGAATGCAACCACTTCTTAGCTTTCTCTTTCAAAGAAAAAGGAAAGAGTTTCAGCCTGACCATGTCATCGGACATATTTAGAAAGTATAGAGTGGCTATAATCTCGTCAAACTCTTTCAAGTGTAGATATGGATTTTCAGATTCAAGCCTATGAAATTTTGGAAGTTGGATCACCCTTGGCTTGATATCCATGTGTCCCGTATTTTCTGGAAAACCATGCATGAGGGTGTACTCACCCCCGCCAGTTGTAGATAATCTCATAAAGTACGAGGCGGGGGTGCGTGATGCACCTCATTCTCATCCTGGCTTCCCGGTTGATTGGCAGCCATAACCTCAATTAACTCTGAGGATCTCGAGTGGTGTCTAATCTTGTGATGGATAAATAACCCCCCAACCAATCCTCCTTCACTCAAATGACGTTGAGTGTTGTCACCGACTCACTTGGGCATGAAACACTCTCAGCCCTCAATTTCAAATTCTAACCTAAACCTAAAAGAGAGAAGGGAAATAGAAAGGGAGAGCATTAAAAAGAAGTTACCAAATTAGAAGTTCCTAATTTTAGATCCTGCAGAATAAAACAAAACAAGTCAGTTTCTAAAACGGAAATTTTAAAATTAGAAAGTTTCTAAAAACAAAAATATAAAGATGAATTAATTTCTAAAAATAATAATAAGAAAGCAACGTACTTTCTAAAAATGAAAAAGGAAAGTTCCTAAAAATGGAAAATAGAAAGTTTCTAAAAACAGAAAAAGAAAGTTTCTAAACCTAGAAATAGAAAGCTAAGTTAGTTTTTAAAATAATTAAAAAAAAACTAACCTAAAAATATAAAGTAGAAAAACCCTAATCTTAACCTAATTCCAAAACTAGTTAATCTCAGAAAAACACAATTGTTAATCCCCGGCAACAACGCCAAAAACTTGTTCACAACCCTAAGTGTAAGGTCGCGATGTCATAATAACTTGGTGAGACTGAGGTCGAATCCACAGGGACTATTCTTGTGTGTATTCAGGAAGTAACTAGAATTAAAAGTAGACTAAGATCTAAACCTAAATCTAGAATAAAAGAGTAATTGTGAGTGATTGTGAAAACTATCAATTCAAAGTGGGAACTAGGGTGCCAAGGATCCACTTGTAGGTTCTCAGGATGCTACCCTGCTTGATTCAAGGATCACAATTGGAATTGGAGTCCTATCCTATCTAATTAGAAAAGAGAGCTAATCAAATCTCTAAACATCTCATGAATCTAGTCTCAACGGATGAGAGTTGTGAGGTTTGGAAGTGATTCCATCACCTAACCATGTCTAGGAGACAATGATAAATAATAGGATATACCAATCTCATGACCAAATATAAGAGAATTGGGAAGATTAGGAAGGATTCCATCACTCGACCATGCCCATGGGACAATGGTGAACAACATGATTTCCTAACTTCTCAATCTCAAAACAGGAAAGAAGATACTCAAAGCTATCACAGATCCATTGTAATTTAAGTCACAAAAAACCATAAAAAACTAAAAGTTTTCCTTAATAAAGAACTACAATCCATGAGGTTCAATAAAAACATCAATTAAAGCAAAGAAAACATCTCAATCATGCTACAAGCTTCACCCTTTAGCCCCAGCTAAAGGATTTAGCCAACCATAGACATGATTGGAATCAAAACCCTAAATTAAAGCATTAAAAATAAACTAGAAAAGAAGAAAAGCTCTTGAGAGGCTTCTCCATCCTTTGGCTTAGCTCCTTGAAACCCTAGATATCCTAAAAATCGCATGAAAACCCCTATTTATAACCTTTCGTCCGCAAAATCACAAAACCGCCTCAAATTTACGCACTTCATGTAAAATTTATGTAACCCTTGACTGGTCAAGGACCACCTTCGACTGGTTGAAGATTGCGCGAATTAAAAAGATCATGTTGCTGGAGTTCGAGTCGAAGTTTCCTCAACTAGTTGAGCAGGAGCTTAGACGAGTTGAAGTAGAGCTTAGACCAGTCGAAGCGTTGAATAGTCGAGCCAGAGCTTAGACTAGTCGAAGCATATGCAAATTCACTTCAAATCTTCGATTTTCTTCATTCTTTACTTGGTTTCCTTGGATCTTGAGGTCTTGAAATCTTCAATCTTAGTCTCCTAAGATCCATCACTTTCCTTGGTGATTCTTGAGCATTAAATCCATGGTTTTAACATTCTTTGCAATCCAAGCTCTTAGATTCACCTTGCAACACAAACATGTATAGAATATAATATTAAGCAACATCATGCTCATAAAACCAAGATATAAATGGAGGAAAATATACAATATTTAACACTCAACAATGACATAGTCTAGGTTAGGTTTTTGTCATGTAATTGATAATGGAAGAGATTGTTATTATACTTATTTGTACACCTTATTTATCAATCATGTCGGTGTGTCAGGGAGTTGGTTGAGCCCTTGAAAGTAGAAGATCAAAGACACATGAAGACTGCAGCATCAAGGAAGTAAAGAACAAGTATATGAGATGCCTTGGTGACCCTAACCTTGACCCAAAACAAGGCTAATCTAGAATCCCATTTAAACATGCTTAGATAGGCTATAAAGGTCTTGAGTTGCTATTAAACCAAATTGGCCAGAAACAACTAACTTATAGGTCCCATCAATCGATCGGTCTTGAGCGATTGAACATGGCCCAAATCGTCTAGCAAGCTTTTAGAAAAATGATGAAATTAGAACAATAGATCGATTGATGACTCATATCGATCAATAGGACTGACCGATTTTGTCCCTTTTTTACTGTTAGAACTTGTTTCTTTTATAAGGGGCATACAAGCCTTAGAAAAAATGATGATTTTTTAGTGAATTTGAAGCCCTAGTGTATACCAATATTTTCTAACACTTTTAGTGTCTCACCTAATGGGTATCAAGTCATCTTGCATGTGTTTAATCATTTAATGAGCATTTTAATCTCTTTATGAAGATGATCTTCTATCCTTACAATCTTTAGAGGATAGACACTAATCCAATATGAAGACCATTGTCTTTCAAACCTCTAGAATGCCCATTTAGGCCCACTTAGGTGAATCCCTATTTAGAAACTAATTAAGCCTTTAATTGTAGGAGATTCATCCAAACCCCTCCCATTATCGTAATAGCCTCATTATAGCATAAATTGCATGATAGCCTATTCAAGGAAGTGAAAAAAGCTCGACTTCAATGATTAAGTAGCACAAAGGGGGCTAATTGGAGTAAAGTAGAGCATCTATCAAGTAACCCAAGCGCGGTGAATCAAAGGGGCTCAATTCAACAAGTAAATGTTAAGTAATTAGTCCATACACTTTTTTCTAGTGTAGGATTGAGGGTGAGAGTTTGTGTCATGCCCTGAAATTCGGGGGTCGAGCATAACTCAGCTCCCGAGTTTCAAAACATCACTTATACAACATATTTAATGATGGATGTATGTTGTCTGTAAGAGTACATAAAACATGGGATAGATTAAGCCAAACTGTAAACATAATTCAGGGATAAGTGAAAGACGCAAGTGGAAGACTTATAGAAACATATGTGTACATGTGCAAGTCCCTGAAATACGTATACATGCCAAGTCATACTTACAAGTGTTACTATCAAAAGTACAAGTATTAAATCACATCATCTATTACAATAACCTAGAATTCCCCGCACATTAGGACATGGCTCACAAGAACCCGCCTGAGAACTGCATAAAAGAAAATACGGCCTCATCATCCTTGAACTCCTACTCTGCCTCAGAGGTCGCGTCAACATCTGCATCTAAGACAGAGTCTGGTTGGTGTGTACAACACCACCCCAGAATGTGGGAGTGAGTGATCAACTCAGTGGAACAATAAAGCAAAGGTTAACATGTTATCAATTCAATCAAGCAGTAATGATAAAGTAGAACAATCAAACATGTCCTAATTACTCTTGTTAGTGCAAGGATGTATGTATAAATGATGCATGCCCTCGCCTTCCTCCCTCAGCGTCTTCATCTTACGTTACACATGACATCCTCCCGCAGTGCCAACGACTTACACGTACATGCAAATGCGGTGCATGAACATGATTACCAAGTTGTTATTAGTCCTTTTCATACAGCAGGATTGGGAAGCTAAGGTACCTTCCTCATATCAAATTCCACACAGTGATCCATTCTAGGGTCGTCAGTCCTAGGCCATCTCATACGATCATATACTTTTAGGTCATTGCAAAGGGCTCGTCACCAATCAATGCACGCCTATCATACCTTCGTTACTACTCTAAGGCTCGTCACCTTAAAGCAGTATATAGGTATGCTCGAGGTCACTACAAAGGGCTCATCACCAATCAATGTAGGCCGACAGCACGAATATAGTGTCCCATACCACCATAATCGGCTCACGAGTCTGGTGTGCTCACTGGTCATTACGGGGAGGCTCGTCACCAACCAATGCATGCCTATCATACCTTCGTTACTACTTTAAGGCTCGTCACCTTAAAGCAGTATCCAGGTATGCTCGAGGTCACTATAAAGGCTCGTCACCAATCAATGTAGGCCGACAGCACGAATATAGTGTCCCATACCACCATAATCGGTTCACGAGTCTGGTGGGCTCATTGGTCATTACGGGGAGGCTCGTTACCCCAGCGTAGTCCGACAGCTCGACCACGGTGTCCCATACCACAATGTCTGGCTCATGAGTCTTAGTGGATCAAGGCACAATGGTTAACGGGATTTCATCAGTAAGTTTGGTACCCTAGATTCAAGCAATAGCGTCCATCCATGGTTAACATACATCGGACAATCGAGTTACTTGACGAACTCGACTAGCACGAGCGCATGTTAGGTTGAACGACATAGAGTGCGCTAACACTCCGTGTGGCCAAAACACTGCCGACAACTCTAATACGACCCGGGTTCGTCAAATCACGTCCTTCGTGGCGAAAGCAACCTCAGCCACAAACTGAAGGCCGATTACCGATTTCCTGGACTATTTCATAGTCCCAAACACATTCCACTACAACAGTTATTCATATCAACACTTAAAACAGTAATGAAACAACAATTCAAATCATCCAGTATGTGAGCATTTGAAGAATATCACTTAACATGGATTTCAACATAAGTAATACTTGAAGTTAAACAACAAACAATGTGACTTGCATGTAGGAAATCATACACACTAATAGGAGAGCTGAGAATCGCTTCTCAACGCCCGCAATTAGGATAATATGCTACACTTTAGACCATTTAGACAATTCTACGAACACTTAGACTACATAGGTCAACATACATGATGTATGTTGGAATACACGCATTTGGAAAATTCCTTTTGGCAAGGAGTTGACACACATACAACTAGCACAAATACACGACAGTTAATCATGGAAAGCACGTGTTCATATTTTATACGTATACGATACTTCCTACATATACATTGAATACACAAATCTCAATATAACACATACATATTAGGAACGCAAAATGAACATAGCATTTGGCATGTGAAATTGCACCCACAACAAGAATAAACCATTAACTAACATTGAAAGCCTTGAAAACCATAACCTATACGAATATAGTCCGCACCTTAAACCAGAAAAAACACACCGAACTGATTAAGACAATATGTCTTCGTCAACGGCGACCAGATAACCTAAGGTAAGAATAGAAATGAGCTACATCAACACATAGACTCTTCTAAGCTCTAAAAAAGATTAGGGTTAGATTAACTTACCCAAGAAGGAACTTAGAATCGCCAGAATAACGATTCAAAAGTGATGGTTTAAGGATGTAGAGTAGCAGGAAAGAATCTTGAGATGATTCACCAACTTCTCTCTCACTTTCTCTCTCTTTTCTCCTCTCTTTCTTAGATAGGGTTTAGGAAATTCGTATGGAAAAGAGAGTGAGGGTTTTAAGGTCTTTATATAGGCCTAACATTGATGAAAATAGCCTCAGGGCCAAGGTATACTTAGGTTATAACCAAATCAGGCCTCTCTCGATCTAACGGAGCACTTTCGGTGGTCCTTTCTCCACGTGCGGTCAGACTTAAGCTCACTGACCATGGATCTAGGTCAGGCTGAGTTTTCGTACCGATTAGATTTACAGATCAGCCATGGCGGACCACTCTCAATTCAACGGTCACCGAAACTCGATCAGGTCCACAAGCATTATGACATGCCTGGGCCATCTTCCTTGATCCGAGGGTGAAATTGGGTCAGAATCCAATGGTCAGATTGCTTAAAATCGTCGCGCAAGCGACACAGCTCAGATTTTATAAAATCATATTTAATTTCTCATCGTTCTCACACTCTTCACTCCGGACTCAATCAAATCGACATAGGACATCATCTGGACTTGATTTTTGAGGTGATGGTCAAGTCCAACATGGTGACCATAACTGTCTAAAATCATCGCTATTGGACTTTCGACGCGTGGTCCAGGTCCGATCCAAAGCTTCTAAAAATTCCCAAGAGCAACTGGATTTAGCGTTGAATCCCAGATTTCAGAGTAACATAGCGCTAATGATTCTACAGGTTTGAGTCCTGCAGATCAAATTTAAGGTGATTGATGCTAAGTTCACAAGCAATCGAGTTTAGCGCTAATAGACCCACAAATAACTTCGAAGGAAAATAGAGGTAGTACTCGGGTCTTAGCACGAAATTTTCTGGGTCATTACAATCTACCCCCCCCTTAAAGAAAAATTTCATCCTCGAAATTCATACCTTCTCATATTCCTCAAGGATCTGAGGGTAGCTCTTTCTGACCTCAACTTCAGTCTCCCAAGTAGCCTTTTCCTCACTATGATGTGTCCATAGTACTTTCATAAGAGGGATGACCTTGCTACGCCATACCTGCTCCTTCCTGTTTAGGATACGTGTCGGTCGCAGTACATATGTGGCATCTTCGCTCAACTGCACCTGCTCCCAACTGATAATATGCGAAGGATCAGGAATGTACTTCTTCAGCATAGAAACATGAAATACGTTATGCATGCCCGCAAGTGGTGTGGGCAAAGCAAGGTGGTATGCTACCGCTCCCACTTGATCCAGAATTTGAAATGGACCAATAAATCTCGGCGTGAGCTTTCCCTTCTTACCAAATTACAGAACTCCCTTCATAGGGGAAACCTTAAGAAATACATGGTCTCCAACCTTAAACTCAAGCGGTCGCCGCCTCGTATCAGCAAAACTCTTTTGCCTGCTCTAGGCTGTCAGAAGTCGACGTCGAATAATGTCAACTTTCTCTAAAGTCGCCTACACCAACTCCGGGGCAATCAAACTACGCTCTCCAACTTCTGCCCAGCAATGCGATGCTTTGCACGGGCGACCATACAATGCCTTATAGGGAGCCATGTCGATACTCGCCTGGAAGCTGTTGTTATACGAGAACTCTGCATAAGGGAGACAATCATCCCAACTGTCCTTGGAATCCAAAACACAAGCTCGCAACATGTCTTTCAGAATATAATTCACACGTTCTGTCTGCCCATCTGTCTGCGGATGAAACGCGGTGCTGAACTTCAATTTCACACCCATCGCTTCCTGCATACGAGTCCAGAAGATAGATGTGAAACATGTGTCTCTGTCAGACACAATCTCCAAGGGAACTCCAGGCAGATGTACAATCTCCTTGATGTATAATCTAGCCAACTCGTCTGCAGAGTTTGTGACTCTGATCGGTAAGAAATGAGCCGACTTCGTCAATCGGTCGACGATCACCTAAATAGAGTCATGTCTCTTCCTCGTTTTCGGTAGCCTTGAAATAAAATCCATAGAGATGAAGTCTCACTTCCATTCTGCTATGGGCACGGGCTGAAGCAGCCCAGGAGGTCGGCGATGCTCTGCCTTGACCTGCTGGCACGTGAGACAACGAGATACAAACTCAGTAATGTGAACCTTCATGTTGTCCCACTAATAAGATCTTCTTATATCTTGATACATCTTTATGCTACTTGGATGCATCGCAAGCTTAGAATTATGGGCTGACTCGAGAACCTCCCGTCTCAAGTCAGGAATGTCTGGGACACATAACCGGCCATGATATCGTAAGCCCCCATCTGAACTAACACTCCACTCGGAGTTCTCATATGTACCAACCTGCTCTCTCATCTTTGCCAAAAGCTCATCATCTGCCTGAGTTGCAACGATCCTCTCGTTAATGAGGGGTTGTACACGAATGTGTGCGATAACCTCATACGGCTCTTCCATTGTAAGTTTCTGCTCAAAGTCTCGCACAAACTCTAACATGTCCCACTCTGCTATCATTAGCGGAGCCGCAAACTCTATAGCCTTCTTGCGACTCAACGCGTCTGCCATAAGGTTCGCCTTGTCCGGATGGTAAGAAACATTGAACTTAAAGTCTTTCAATGTTTCCATCCATCGGTGTTGCCTCATATTCAAGTCACGCTGCGTGAAAATATACTTAAGGCTCTTGTGGTCACAAAAGAGCTCGAACTCCTCTTCGTAGAGGTAATGTCTCCAGAGCTTTAATGCAAAAATGCTAACTCCAGGTCATGTGTAGGGTAATTTTCTTCGTGTTTCCTCAACTGTCTCGAAGCATAAGCAATCACCCTGTCCTTCTGCATAAGGACACAACCCAGGCTAACGCAAGAGGCGTCAGTATAAATCGTATACTTAACCCCTTGCTCTGGTAATACTAGTACAGGGGCAGATGTCAACTTGTCCTTCAGCTCTTGAAAAGCTATCTCTGCCCTCTCATTCCAAGCAAACTTCAAATCTTTCCATGTCAACTGAGACAACGGTTTGGCTATCTTCGAGAAGTCTCGTATGAAGCATCGATAATAGCCTGCTAGACCCAGAAAGTTTCTCACCTCAATAACTGAACCAGGCTGCTTCCAGTCCTGAACTGCAGCTACCTTAGCAAGATCGACAACTATCCCTTCCTCGGACACCACATGTCCTAGGAACTTGACTTCCTCTTTCCAGAAATCGCATTTCTTGAACTGCACAAAAAGCTGATTCTTCTTGAGAGTATCCAAGATCGCTCTTAAGTGCTCCTCGTGCTCTTCTTGACTCGCAGAATATATCAAAAGGTCATCGATAAAGACAATGACGAATCGGAACAAGAATGGCTAAAATACCCTGTTCATCAGATCCATGAACACGGCCAGTGCGTTCGTAAGACCGAACACATCACAAGGAACTCATAATGGCTGAAACTAGTCCTGAAAGCGGTCTTCTGCACGTCCTCATTCTTGACGCGCAACTAATGATACCCTGACTGTAGATCAACCTTCGAGAAGTACCGTGCCCCCTTCAACTATTCAAATAAATCATCGATCCTGGGTAAGGGATACTTGTTCTTCATGGTCACTTGATTCAACTTGCGATAATCAATACATAATTGTAAGGAACCATCCTTCTTCTTCACAAATAGAACAGGTGCTCCCCAAGGAGACACACTAGGCCGAATAAAACCCAAATTCAACAAGCCATCTATCTGCTTCCTCAATTCTTCTATTTTACTCGGAGGCATACGATAGGTGGGCAAAGAAATGGGTGCCGCACCAGGCATGAGATCGATAGTAAAATCAATCTCACGCTGAGGGGGTAATCCACCACCCACACAGCATTCACATCACAACTCAAAGATAACAACATGTATTTCATTTAACAAAATTGTCGCAATACAAGAAGTGTGGCATTACATGGATCGTGATAGAGAAAGCATGTGAGCTACAACATCTACAGCTTCAAACAACAAACAACCTCCAACTACTATGTCAACAACAGCAAACAACAAAACAAAACAAAAGATGAGTACAACTGCAGCTACTCGTCAGAATTAGGAGATGGAGGCGGGGCACACTTATCCTGTAAACAACACAGGATAGACTTCAGAATTCGAGTCACCTTCTTAAACTTATTCTCCACAAGGCCTCGAAGATCCATGATATCATGGCGTAGAACAGCCTGACCTTCCTCAAGCCAATCGATACGGGCATCCCTGGCAGTATGATCTGCGCTCTGCTCTGATGCCACAGGAGGAGAACTCTCACTCATATCCTGTGCCTCTACCTCTTCCTCGTCCTGCTCTTCTTCTTCAATCTCATCTCCACCCTCGCCATAACTCTCTTCCTCATCGCTCTCTGTCTCATCCTCACTTTCTGAGACTTGTCGTCGACGAGTGTAACGACCTTGGAATTTTTGTGCTAATCTTTCCTTAAGTAGTTGTTTTTGGGGTAATTAGCGCTATACTCGATTGCTTGTGAAATTCGCATCAATCACTTTAAATTGTATCTGCATGGCTCAAAACTTGTAGATTAGTTAGCGCTACGTTACTATGAAATCTGGGATCCATCGCTAAAGCCAGTTGTTCTGGAGAATTTTTGGAAGATCTGGATCGGACCTGGACCGCGCGTCGAAAGTCTGATAGCGATGATCTTAGGCTGTTGCGGTCACCGAGTTGGGCTTGACCATCTCCTCGAAAATCAAGTCCATCTGATGTTCTGGGTCGATTTGATTGAGTTCGGAGTGAAGAGTGTGAGAACGGTTGGAATTTATTAAGTTTTTATGAAATCTGAGTCGTGTCGCTTGCGCGATGATTTTAAGCTATCTGACCGTTGGATTCTGACCTAATTTCACCCTCTGATCAGGATAGTTAGCCCAGGCATATCCTAGTGCTTGTGGACCTGATCGAGATCCCGTGACCGTTGAATTGAGTGTGGTCCGCCACGACTGATCTGAAGAGCCGGTCGATACGAAAACTTAGCCTGACCTACATCCATGGTCAATGAGCTTAAGTCCGACCTTTCGTGGTTATAGGCCCACCAGAAGTGCTTCGTTGGATCGAGAAAGGCATGCTTTGGTTATAACCTAAGTGTACCTTGTCCCTAAGGTTATTTTCATCAAGAATAGGCCTATTTATAGTCCTTAAACCCTAGCCCTCTTTTCCATACGAATTTTTCTCTAACCCTAGCTTGGAAAGAGAGTGGAAAAGAGAGATAAAGTGAGAGAGATAAGTTGGTGAATCATCTTGGATTCTTCCTTGTTCTTCTTCATCCTTGAACCTTCACTTTGAATCGTTCTTCTGACAATTCTGAGTTCATTTTGGGGTAAGTTAACCTAACCCTAACCTGTGTTAGAGCTTAGATTAGTCTTGGTGTTGTTGTATCTCATTCTATCCTTGTTTTAGGGTATCCTATCGCCATTGACGAAGACAACTCGTCTAAATCAGTTCGGTGTTTCTTTCTTTGCTTAAGGTGCGGACTTTAGGTGTATAGGTTATGGTTTTCAAGGCTTTCAATCCCAGTTAGTGATTTATTCTTGTTATGGATGAGATTTTACATGCCAAATGTTGTGTTTACGTTACTTTCCTGATATGCATGTGCTATATTGAGATTTGTGTATTTTACGTGTATTTATAAAGTACCGCATACGTATAAAATATGCACTTATGTTTGCTATGATTATTTGTCATGTATGTATGCTAGAGGCATGTATGACAACTCCTTGGTAAAAGGAATTGTCTAAATGCATGTATTTCAACATACGTCATGTATGTTGTTCCATGTATGCTAAGTGTTTGTAGAAATGCATGAATGATCTAAAGTGTAACTTATTACACTTATTGCGGGCGTTGAGAAGTGATTCTCAATACTCCCTTTGATGTGCATGATTTCCTTTATGTAAGTTACATTCCATGTTATTTAAATTTAAGCATTACATATGCTTACATTTATGTTAAGTTGAGATTCTTCAGATGTGTATGTACCATGATTTAAGTTGTTGTTCCATTACTGTTTTACAATCCATATGAGTATCTGTAGTAGTGTAAGGTGTTTGGGACTATGCCTTAGTCCAGGAAATCCGTAATTGACCCTATATTCGTGGTTGAGATTTCTTTCACCACGTAGGACGTATTAGACGAACCCGAGCCGTATTAGAGTTAGCGGCAGTGGTTTGGCCACACGGAGTGTTTGCGCACTCTATGTCGCTCAACTCAACGTGCGCTCGTGCTAGTCGAGTTCGTCAAGTAACCTGATTATCCGACGTATGTTCACCATGTATGGACGCTACTGCTTGAATCTAGGGTACCGAACTTACCAGTGAAATCCTATTAAGTATGGTACTTGATCCGTTAAGACTCATGAGTCGGACATGGTGGTATGGGACACCGTGGTCGAGCTGTCGGCCTATGCTGGGGTGACGAGCCTCCCCGTAGTGACCAGTGAGTAACTAAACTCGTGAGCCGATTATGGTGGTATGGGACACTATATTCGTGTTATCGGCCTACATTGATTGGTGACGAGCCCTTTGTAGTGACCTCGAGCATACCTGGATACCGCAATGAGGTGACGAGCCGAACTGTGGTAGTAAGGGCATGAAAGGCGTGCATTGATTGGTGACGAGCCCTTTGCTACGACCTCAAATATATGATCGTATGAGATGTCTAGGATTGACGACCCTAGTATGGATCACTGTTTGGATGGTGACATGAGGAAGGTATCTTAGCTTCCCAATCCTGCTGTGTGAAATGGACTAATAACAACTTGGTAATCATATCCATGCAACGCATTTGCATGTGCTTTGTAGATGTGGCGCACTTTGAGGCGATGTCATGCGTAACGTAAGATGAAGACTTTAAGGGTGTACGCGTGAGGGCACGCATCATATTGCATACATCCTCGCATTAAACAAGAGTACTTAGGATTTATTTGATTGTTTTGCTTTATCATTACTGTTTGATTGAACTGATAACATGTTAACCAGTGCCTTATTGTTCCACTGAGTTGATCACTCACTCCCACGTTTCTGGGGTGGTGTTAAACAGCCACCAGACTCTATCTTAGGCTCTGATGTTGCAGATGTGGATGCGACTTCTGAGGCAGAGCGGGAGCTGGATGATGATGAGGCTGCCTTCTCCTATATGCAGTTTTCAGACGGGTTCTAGCGAGCCTCGGTCTGATGTGCGGGTTTATGGAATTATTTTTGGGAACTTAAATGATGTAACTTGATACTTATAATTTTGTTAAATAACACTTTTATTCGACCTGGTTTGTATATGGACTTCAGGGATTTACACTTGTACACATATTTTTCTATAAGTCTTCCGCTTGCTTTATTCACTTATCCCTGAATCATATCTGTGTTTTGGCTTAATCTATTCCATGTTTTATGCACTAATACAGTCAACATACATCCTTCATTAAATATGTTGCATAAGTGATGTTTTGGAACTCGGGAGCTGAGTTATGCTCGACCCCCGAATTTCAGGGCGTTACAAGTTGGTATCAGAGCATGATCTGGATTAAACCGGACCTGGGTTATGGTCACACACCCCACGTTGTCGCCACTTTAGTGTATTTGGGTGCGGGTCTATTATCGCTTTTGTGTTTGTGCTCCATAGCTTCTATCGGCGAAAGTTTCCTGAAAACCTTCGCTGAGATCGAGTCTGTACTCCTACCTGATCACACACGGCGACCCGAAACCTTTCCTAGACCCTCTATTAAGGAGTTTAGACGGTCTATCTTCCCTTTTTCACCTTTAAACCTTCCAGAAATCGTTATTTGAATCAGATTTCTGCCGGAATAACCCGATAGGCGTCAATCTATGCAAGGGGCCAATCGGGGCATTTTCTGTGGGGCCCAGGGGGGAACCACATCATTCAGACCTTGGGGGACCAGGAGGGCCTCGCCAAAACGGTGAGGCATCGCCAGATTGTCCAGAGACCGGCGATGTCATCGCCGGTTCGGCGAGGGATCGTCGGCCAGCGGGCCAGATCGGGCAGGCCGCAGCGGGCCGACGCTCCATAGGCCTAATGTGGCCCACCTCTCCACGGTTTCACCTTTAAACCCTCTTCTTTAACCTATTCCCTTCACAAAACCCACTCCCAAGCTCTCCCTTTCTTCAAAACCCTCTCCAAATCCTCTCAAATCTCTCTCAAATCTTCTTCTTCCTCCATTTTTCATGCAAACCCATCACCCCATCTTCAAATCCTCCCTCCCATTGCTGATTTCTCTTTCTTTCATTCTCATTTGAGCTCTTACTTTCCCATATTGGCTCCTAGTTGTGTGGAAGCTTCACCATCTTCCTATTTCTCTCTTTCTCTCATTTCTCATGGCCCTCTTTGAGATTGTGACGGCCATCTTTTTCATTTCTTCCCTTCTTTCTTTGATGGGGAAGAAGAGAGCGCCCGTGGATGAAGCCAGGCCGAGCCACCCAACCCGTGCACGGAGGCCGAGAGGAGCCGCCGCTAGCACGTCCGCCACGTGTGAATTCCAGACGAAGTGGGACCTCGATCCTCGAGCTCCCGTTAGTAGGACTTTGTTAGCGGAGTTGTCACATGGAGTTTATGAAGGCCGTAGAGTCCTTTTTGAGGCTCATGTTGACCCGTGGCTCTTTGGTGAGTTTTTCTTGTTGGAGCGCCTAGAAGGGGCTGGTTGGGGTCCCTTGTTCGAAGGCGAGTATCGCGCGAATGCTAGCACTATTCGCGCCTTTTATGCGAGTATTATTGATCCTTCGCTGGAGCCTCTGTAGTTCAAGATTCCTTGTGGTAGCGGTCGTGTGGGTATCGTCGATGTTGCTTTGATATCCCGCCTCCTGAAGGTGCCACTTGGTGAAGTGCATGCCAGCGAGAAGAATGTGGACAGTGTGCGTGAGAGGGATCGTCGCACCCGATCCTTGTGTGGTCGTCTGGTTGAATGGCAGCCGAATAGGAGTCTTTTGGCTTCCCACATGACAGATGACTTCCGTTTGCTTCACCACATCTGTACGTTCAATGTATATCCAAGGTGGAGTAACCGCAGCGAGTGTTCATGCCTGATGGTGGATTTTCTGTATCAGGTGGGGCAGGAAGCAAAGTTGTGTGTGCCGACGTACGTCCTGCGCCTGATTATTCTCATCGCTCGTTCGAGTAGAAGGACCGAGTCGCTCCCATTTGGCCGCCTCATTTGTAAGATTGCACATGAGTTTGGCTATAGGCTTGGAGCTGAGAAGTCGGTTCCTGTTCGTCATATCAATCTGAGGACTCTTAAGCTGATGGAGGTTGGTTCTGGTCGGCTTGCCTCAGAGGGTGAGGTTGAGTCTAAGAGCGGTGATGAAGAGAGTTATGCTGAAGGTGGTGCGGAGTCTGAAGAAGAAACAGAGCAAGACGAGGAAGGAGATGAGGCACAGGATTCGAGTGATAGCTCTCCTCCTGTGGCGCCAGAGCAGGGTGCAGAGCAGATTGCCAGAGATGCCCGTCTTACACGGCTTGAAGAAGGGCAGGCTGCTTTACGCCAGGATATGGTTGATCTTCGAGGCCTTGTTAAACATAAGTTTAAGAAGGTGTCTCGGACTCTGAAGTCTATCCTGTGTTGCTTGCAGGATAAAGGTGCTCCGCCTCCATCTCCTGATTCCGACGAGTAGCATCGTTGTGGCCGTCTTTTGCTTTGTTTGTGTTTTCTTTCTGTGTGTAGCCATTGTTGGCTTGTAGTTGGAGTTGTTGTGGTTGTTTGTGGTTGTTGTAGTTGTTGTGGTTATTTGAAGTGTTAGATGTTGTTGTTTTCATGCCTTCCTAGTCGTGATTCATGTATTGCTGCACTACTTGTATTGCGACGATTTTGATTAATGGAATGCATGTTGTTTACCTTTGGAGTTGTGCTGTGTTGTTGTGTGGATGGATTATGTGACTTAGAATCTAACAGGTTGCATCCTCTATTGATGTAGGGATGCCTCTTAAGGGTTCGAAGACTTCGGCCCGTCTCTCTCTGATTGAGTCACTTGCTGGGGTTCCTCCCTTGAGCGATAGCCAGTCGGATCCGCAGGCGGGTCCATCTCGTGACGGTGTTGGGTCGACACCGATGGCTCCTCCAGTCACACCCTCGGTTCCTGGACCGAGCCGTGCACCTTCATCTACTCCACCTGTTGATAGGTTTGAGTAGATGATGCTGTTGATGCAGCAGCAGCAGATTCAGCAGCAGCAGCACCAGCAGCAACAGCAGCAGGAGTTCCTCTCTTCCATGGCTGACATCTTTGCTCAGTCAGTGGGGGCGACTCCACCTGTTTCACCTATGCCTCTATCTGGGAGCGCCAGTGCCAGCAGCACATTCGAGCGATTCCAGAGCTTGCGACCTCCTACTTTTGCGGGTTCTCATAGACCCGAGGAGGCCGAGTATCGGATAAACCGCATCTCTAAGATGCTGAGACTGTTGCACTGCTCTGAGGTCGAGCAGGTTGAGCTTGCCACCTTCATGTTTGAGAAGGAGGCCAATCTGTGGTGGGACAGTGTGCTTCGCACTGTCGAGGAGGATTTTGAGTGGTCGTGGCAGGCGTTTGAGGCGCGCTTCCACGAGAAGTATTTTCCAGTTACGTATCGACATGAGAAGGAGAGTGAGTTCCTTCGCCTTCGCAAGGGAGGGTTGTCGGTGACAGAGTATGAGAACCGGTTTACTGAGTTGGGGCGGTATGTTCCTTTGATCTTGGGTGATCAACCGATGAGGATGCGGCGTTTCTCTGAGGGATTGAGACCTAAGATCCGATCGAAGATTTGGTGTGCTAGCATTTCTTCATATGCGGAGCTGGTGAGCATGTCCTTGCGAGCAGAGCAGGACGGAGATAGAGCGTCCCGCATGCGAGCACCGAAGGTTCCTAGGCCGCGACCGGACTTTCAGGGTGCACCTTTCCTTGGTAAGAGGCCGCGAGTAGATTCTCCTCCGAGGCGTTCAGCGCCGCCTGCTCAGCAGATGAGAGCTGATCTTCGATGTTCCTATTGTGGGAAGATTGGGCACTTGGACCGTTTCTGCTTCTCCCGAATGCGAGCTGGTGGTTTTACTCCACCGCAGAGGGTTAGCCGTCCGATGCCTCAGGTTATTTCTCCTCCTCCTCTTCGATCAGCGCCAGCTCATCCATCCTTCAGACCGCCTGTACCGGCCACCTCAGCGGCCCATGGTTCCTCCGCCGAATCGTCAGCAGCAGGCTCGTGTTCATGCGCTTTCAGCTGAAGCGCCTATGTCTGACTTAGTGCCGAGGTCCTTTGAGGTGACAGCGCACATTGAAGGTATTTTCATTTCTGTGTTAGTGGATACAGGGTCCACTACTTCTCTTATATCTTATGCGGCAGTTAGGCGTTTGGGTTTGAGATCTGTTCCTAGCAAGGAGTGACGCTTACTACCGCTACGAGAATTTTCTCTGCTTTGGGCAAGCGTTGTTTGGATTGTTTGGTCGATCTGGGAAGTGGATCGATCCGTGTTGATTTGCTAGTCGCACCGCTTTATCACTACGATGTTATTATGGGTATGGATTGGCTCACGAGGATGCGAGCTGAGATTGATTGTGAAGCTAGATCAGTGACGATCCATGGACCTGAGGGCGAGACTGTTACTTTCCCAGTTCAGGTCAGTTACCCTCTTCGTATTGATTTTTATTCTTCTCTATTGGAGAGTTCGGCCGAATCGGCGTTGGTTAGTACGCCGGTAGTTCAGGAGTTTGAAGATGTGTTTGAGTCGATTCCTGGATTACCTCCTCAGCGTGAGATTGATTTTACTATCGATCTTATGCCTGGTGCGGTGCCCATTTCTTTACCCACCTATCGTATGCCTCCGAGTGAAATGGAAGAGTTGAGGAAGCAGATAGATGGTTTGCTGGAATTGGGTTTTATTCGGCCCAGTGTGTCTCCTTGGGGAGCACCTGTTTTGTTTGTGAAGAAGAAGGATGGTTCCTTGCGATTGTGTATTGATTATCGCAGGCTGAATCTGGTAACTGTGAAGAATAAGTACCCTTTGCCCAGGATTGATGATCTGTTTGATCAGTTGAAGGGGGCATGGTACTTTTCGAAGGTTGATCTGCAGTCAGGGTATCATCAGTTGCGCGTCAAGGATGGGGACGTGCAGAAGACCGCTTTTAGGACCAGCTTCGGTCATTATGAGTTCCTCGTGATGTCGTTCGGTCTGAGGAATGCACTGGCGTGTTCATGGATCTGATGAACAGGGTGTTTCGGCCATTCCTGTTTCGATTTATCATTGTCTTTATCAATGACATCTTGGTTTATTCGGTGAGCCGGGCAGAGCACGAGGAGCACTTAAGAGCGATTTTGGATACTCTTAGGGAGCATCAACTTTTCGCACAGTTCAAGAAGTGTGATTTCTGAAAAGAGGAAGTCAAGTTCCTAGGACATGTGGTGTCCAAGGAAGGAATAGCCGTCGACCTTGCCAAGGTAGCTGCAGTGCAGGACTGGAAGCAGCCTAGTTTAGTTACTGAGGTGAGGAGTTTTCTGGGTCTTGTAGGCTATTATCGACTCTTTATTCAGGACTTCTCAAAGATTGCCAGACCGTTGTCGCAGCTGACACGGAAAGATTTGAAGTTTACTTGGAATGAGCAGGCGGAGTTAGCTTTTCAGAAGCTGAAGGACAAGTTGACGTCCACCCTTGTGCTAGTATTGCCAGAGCAAGGGGTTAAGTATATTATATATACTGACGCCTCTCGCGTTGGCCTGGGTTGTGTCATTATGCAGAAGGACAGGGTGATTGCTTATGCTTCGCGTCAGTTGAGGAAACATGAAGAGAATTACCCTACACACGACCTGGAATTAGCAGCTGTCATATTCGCATTAAAGCTTTGGAGACATTACCTCTATGGTGAGGAGTTCGAGCTCTTTTGCAACCACAAGAGCCTTAAGTATATTTTCACGCAGTGTGATTTGAATATGAGGCAGCGCAGATGGATGGAAACATTGAAGGACTTCAAGTTCGACGTTTCTTACCATCCTGGCAAGGCGAACCTTGTGGCAGATGCGTTGAGTCCCAAGAAGGCTTTGGAGTTTGCGGCTCCGCTGATGATGGCAGAGTGGGATATGTTGGAGTTCGTGCGCAATTTTGAGCAAAAGCTTACAGTAGTTAAGCCGTATGAGGTTATCGCACACATTCGTGTACAGCCCGTTATCGACGAGAAGATCGTTGCAGCTCAGGCAGATGATGAGCTTTTGGTGAAGATGAGGCAGCGGGTTGGTACAGATGAGAACTCCGACTGGAGTGTTAGTTCTGATGGGGGCCTACGTTTTCGTGGCCGGTTATGTGTTCTTGACATCCCTGACTTGAGACGTGAGGTTCTCGAGTTAGCCCATAGTTCTAAACTTACGATGCATCCAGGTAACACGAAGATGTATCAGGATATGAAGAGGTCTTATTGGTGGGACAATATGAAGGTCCAGATTGCTGAATTTGTTTCTCGTTGTCTCAGGTGCCAGCAGGTCAAGGCAGAGCATCGCCGACCTCCTGGGTTGTTGCAGCCCATGCCCATAGCTGAATGGAAGTGGGATTTCATCTCTATGGATTTTATTTCTGGGTTGCCGAGGACAAGAAAGGGATTTGATTCTATTTGGGTGATCGTCGACCGATTAACGAAGTCGGTGCATTTCTTACCGATCAGAGTCACTTACTCTACAGACGAGTTGGCTAGGTTGTATATCAAGGAGATAGTGCGTCTGCATGGAGTTCCCCTGGAGATTGTGTCTGATAGAGACACGCGTTTTACATCTATCTTCTAGACTCGTATCCAGGAAGCAATGGGTGTGAAACTGAAGTTCAGCACCGCGTTTCATCCACAAACAGATGGGCAGACGGAGCGCGTGAATAAAGTCCTGGAGGATATGTTGCGAGCTTGTGTTTTAGATTTCAAGGACAGTTGGGATGATTGTCTTCAGTATGCAGAGTTCGCGTATAATAATAGTTTCCAGGCGAGTATCGGTATGGCTCCCTATGAGGCGTTGTATGGTCGCCTGTGCAGAGCACCACACTGTTGGGCAGAAATTGGTGAGTGTAGTTTGCTTGGCCCGGAGTTGGTGCAGGTGACTTCTGAGAAGGTCGACATCATTCGACGTCGACTTCTGACAGTGCAGAGCAGGTAGAAGAGTTATGCTGATACGAGGCGTCGACCGCTTGAGTTTGTAGTGGGAGACCATGTTTTCCTGAAGGTCTCTCCTATGAAGGGAGTTCTGCGGTTCGGTAAGAAGGGGAAGCTGACGCTGAGATTTATTGGTCCATTTCAAGTTCTGGATCGAGTGGGAGCGGTAGCATACCGCCTTGCTTTGCCCACACCTCTTGCGGGCGTGCATAACGTATTTCATGTTTCTATGCTGAAGAAGTACGTTCCTGATCCTTCGCATATTATCAGTTGGGAGCAAGTGCAGTTGAGTGAGGATGCCACTTATGTACTGCGACCGACGCGTATTCTTGACAGGAAGGAGCAGGTATTGCGTAGCAAGGTTATCCCTCTTGTGAAGGTGCTATGGACGCATCATGGTGTGGAAGAGGCTACTTGGGAATCTGAAGCTGAGGTCAGAAAGACCTACCCTCTGATCCTCGTGGATTATATGAAGGTATGAATTTCGAGGACGAAATTTTGTTTAAGGGGGGTAGATTGTAACGACCTTGGAATTTTTGTGCTAATCTTTCCTTAAGTAGTTATTTTTGGGATAATTAGCGCTATACTCGATTGCTTGTGAAATTCGTATCAATCACTTTAAATTGTATCTGCATGGCTCAAAACTTGTAGATTAGTTAGCGCTACGTTACTCTGAAATCTGGGATCCATCGCTAAAGCCAGTTGTTCTGGAGAATTTTTGGAAGATCTGGATCGGACCTGGACCGCGCATCGAAAGTTCGATAGCGATGATCTTAGGCTGTTGCAGTCACCAAGTTGGGCTTGACCATCTCCTTGAAAATCAAGTCCATCTGATGTTCTGGGTCGATTCGATTGAGTTCTGAGTGAAGAGTGTGAGAACGGTTGGAATTTATTAAGTTTTTATGAAATCTGAGTCGTGTCGCTTGCGCGATGATTTTAAGCTATCTGACCGTTGGATTCTGACCCAATTTCACCATCTGATCAGGATAGTTGGCCCAGGCATATCCTAGTGCTTGTGGACCTGATCGAGATCCGTGACCGTTGAATTGAGTGTGATCCGCCACGGCTGATCTGAAGAGCCGGTCGGTACGAAAACTCAGCCTGACCTACATCCATGGTCAATGAGCTTAAGTCCGACCTTTCGTGGTTATAGGCCCACCAGAAGTGCTTTGTTGGATCGAGAAAGGCATGCTTTGGTTATAACCTAAGTGTACCTTGTCCCTAGGGTTATTTTCATCAAGAATAGGCCTATTTATAGTCCTTAAACCCTAGCCCTCTTTTCCACACGAATTTTTCTCTAACCCTAGCTTGGAAAGAGAGTGGAAAAGAGAGATAAAGTGAGAGAGATAAGTTGGTGAATCATCTTGGATTCTTCCTTGTTCTTCTTCATCCTTGAACCTTCACTTTGAATCGTTCTTCTGACGATTCTGAGTTCATTTTGGGGTAAGTTAACCTAACCCTAACCTGTGTTAGAGCTTAGATTAGTCTTGGTGTTGTTGTATCTCATTCTATCCTTGTTTTAGGGTATCCTATCGCCGTTGACGAAGACAACTCGTCTAAATCAGTTCGGTGCTTCTTTCTTTGCTTAAGGTGCGGACTTTAAGTGTATAGGTTATGGTTTTCAAGGCTTTCAATCCCAGTTAGTGATTTATTCTTGTTATGGATGAGATTTCACATGCCAAATGTTGTGTTTACGTTGCTTTCCTGATATGCATGTGCTATATTGAGATTTGTGTATTTTATGTGTATTTATAAAGTACCGTATATGTATAAAATATGCACTTATGTTTGCCATGATTATTTGTCATGTATGTATGCTAGAGGCATGTATGACAACTCCTTGGTAAAAGGAATTGTCTAAATGCATGTATTTCAACATACGTCATGTATTTTGTTCCATGTATGCTAAGTATTTGTAGAAATGCATGAATGATCTAAAGTGTAACTTATTACGCTTATTGCGGGCGTTGAGAAGTGATTCTCAATACTCCCTTTGATGTGCATGATTTCCTTTATGTAAGTTACATTCCATGTTATTTAAATTTAAGCATTACATATGCTTACATTTATGTTAAGTTGAGATTCTTCAGATGTGTATGTACCATGATTTAAGTTGTTGTTCCATTACTGTTTTACAATCCATATGAGTATCTGTAGTAGTGTAAGGTGTTTGGGACTATGCCTTAGTCCAGGAAATCTGTAATTAACCCTATATTCATGGTCGAGATTTCTTTCGCCACGTAGGACGTATTAGACGAACCCGAGCCATATTAGAGTTGGCGGCAGTGGTTTGGCCACGCGGAGTGTTTGCGCACTCTATGTCGCTCAACTCAACGTGCGCTCGTACTAGTCGAGTTCGTCAAGTAACCCGATTATCCGATGTATGTTCACCATGTATGGACGCTACTGCTTGAATCTAGGGTACCGAACTTACCAGTGAAATCCTATTAACTATGGTACTTGATCCGCTAAGACTCATGAGCCGGACATGGTGGTATGGGACACCGTGGTCGAGCTGTTGGCCTACGCTGGGGTGACGAGCCTCCCCGTAGTGACCAGTGAGCAACTAAACTCGTGAGCCGATTATGGTGGTATGGGACACTATATTCGTGCTGTCGGCCTACATTGATTGGTGACGAGCCCTTTGTAGTGACCTCGAGCATACCTAGATACCGCAATGAGGTGACGAGCCGAACTGTGGTAGTAAGGGCATGAAAGGCGTGCATTGATTGGTGACGAGCCCTTTGCTACGACCTCAAATATATGATCGTATGAGATGTCTAGGATTGACGACCCTAGTATGGATCACTGTTTGGATGGTGACATGAGGAAGGTATCTTAGCTTCCCAATCCTGCTGTGTGAAATGGACTAATAACAACTTGGTAATCATATCCATGCACCGCATTTGCATGTGCTTTGTACATGTGGCGTACTTTGAGGCGATGTCATGCGTAACGTAAGATGAAGACGCTGAGGGTGTACGCGTGAGGGCACGCATTATATTGCATACATCCTCGCATTAAACAAGAGTACTTAGGATTTATTTGATTGTTCTGCTTTATCATTACTGTTTGATTGAACTGATAACATGTTAACCAGTGCCTTATTGTTCCACTGAGTTGATCACTCACTCCCACGTTTCTGGGGCGGTGTTAAACACCCACCAGACTCTGTCTTAGGCTCTGATGTTGCAGATGTGGATGCGACTTCTGAGGCAGAGCGGGAGCTGGATGATGACGAGGCTGCCTTCTCCTATATGCAGTTTTCAGATGGGTTCTAGCAAGCCTCGGTCTGATGTGCGGGTTTATGGGATTACTTTTGGGAACTTAAATGATGTAACTTGATACTTATAATTTTGTTAAATAACACTTTTATTCGACCTGGTTTGTATATGGACTTCAGGGATTTACACTTGTACACATATTTTTCTATAAGTCTTCCGCTTGCTTTATTCACTTATCCCTGAATCATATCTGTGTTTTGGCTTAATCTATTCCATGTTTTATGCACTAATACAGTCAACATACATCCTTCATTAAATATGTTGCATAAGTGATGTTTTGGAACTCGAGAGCTGAGTTATGCTCGACTCCCGAATTTCAGGGCGTTACAACGAGGCCCAATGTTCATCTGATTTAGGGTCGTCTCATTAATGTATAGAATAGGTACCGGCTTTTCTGCCCCAAGCCTGAAGCCAAACTCATATGCAAGCTTATAAATGAGTCGGCCAAATGGGAGTGATTCGGTCCTCCTATTGGAACGAGCGATAATGATAATCTAACACAAGATGTACATGGGCACACATATCTTCTCTCCTTGTCCCACCTGATACAGAAAATCTACCATCAGGCGCTCCACCTTGGATAAACATTGAATGTACACATGTGGTGAAGCAAGCGGAAGTTGTCCGTCATGTTAGTAGCTAGAAGGCTTCTATTAGGCTGCCATTCGACCAGACGACCACACAGGAACTGCGTGCAATGATCCCTCTCGTGTACACTGCTCAAATTCTTCTCACTGGCATGAACCTCACCAAGCGGCACATTCAGAAGTCGGGATATCAAAGCGACGTTGACCGTGGCCTCCTGACCGCTTCCACAAGGGATCTTGAACTGCAGAGGCTCCACCGAAGGTTTCCGAATGATGGCATAAAAAGCTCGAACAGTGCTCGCATTGGCGCGATATTCACTCTCAAACAAGGGACACCAACCGTTCCCTTCCAGGCGCTCCAACAAGAGACTCGCCAAATAGCCGTGGATCTACATGAGCCTCAAAAAGGACCCTGCGGCCTTCATAGACTCGATGAGATAGCTCTGCCAACAAGGTTCTTACAATAGGAGCTTGAGGATCAAGGTCCCGCTTGGTCTGAAACTCACGGGTGGTGGTCGTGCTCGCGGCGGCACCTCTCGGCCTCTGTGCACGGGTTAGGCGGCTAGGCCCGGCTTCATCCACGGGCGCTCTCTTCTTCCCCATCAAAGAGAGAAAGGTGGAGATGGAAAATATGGCCGTGACAAACTCAAATAGGGCCATGGAAAATGAGAGAAAAGGGAGAAATGGAAAGAATGGTGAGGCTTCCACACACTTAAGATCCCAAAGAAGGATTTAAGAACTCAAATGAGAAGAAAATGGAGTGAAAATAGCAATGGGGATGGATTTTTGAGATGGGTTGAATGGGTGTGCACGAAAATGGAAGGAGATTGGGGAGGGATTTTGGTGGAGTTTTGAGAGAGACTTAAAGAAAAGGAAAGCTTGGGAGGTTATTTTATGAAGGAGAAAGGGTTTGGGAGGTATTTTAATCAACCAACCTGGAGGAATGGGCCACACTAGGCCCCAACGGCGTCAGCCTGAGCCGGCCCGTCTGGCCTGGCCCGCTTGGTGGCGAGGGCTCGCCGAATCGACGAGGTCATCGCCGCTCTCTGGACAGTCCGATGATGACTCACCGTTTGGGCGAGGTCCTCCTGGCCCCCTATGTCCAAAATGATGTGGGCCCCCCTTGGGTCCCCTTGGAATTGCCCCGATCGGGCCCTTAGTCTGATTCGACGCATACCGGGCCACTAGGAATAGAATCTGATATAGATTTGAGTTTACAGACATTTTAAGGGTTGAGATGGAAAGATAAACCATCTAAACACATCAATGAATGGTCTAGAAGTGAGTTTGGGTTGCTGTGTGTGATCAGGAGTGCCCACAGACTCGATCTCGGTGATCGTTTTCAGTAAAATTTCACCGATAGAAGCAACGGAAACACATACACAAATTGTACAATAAAATCGTACCCTCCTACACTAAGGTGGCGACAACGTGCGGTGTGTGACTATAACCCAGGTCCGGTTTAATCTAATTCATGCTCTGATACCAACTTATCACGCCCTGAAATTCGGGGGTCGAGCATAACTCAACTCCCGAGTTTCAAAACATCACTTATGTAACATATTTAATGATGGATTATGTTATCTATAAGAGTACATAAAACATGGGATAGATTAAGCCAAACTGCAAACATAATTTAGGGATAAGTGAAAGACGTAAGCGGAAGACTTATAGAAACATATGCGTACATGTGCAAGTCCCTAAAATACGTATACATGCCAGGTCATACTTACAAGTGTTACTATCAAAAGTATAAGTATTAAATGACATCATCTATTACAGTAACTCAGAATTCCCTGCACATCAGGACATGGCTCACAAGAACCCGCCTGAGAACTGCATAAAAAAAAATAAGGCCTCATCATCCTCGAACTCCTGCTCTATCTCAGAGGTCGCATCAACATCTGCATCTAAGACAGAGTCTGGTTGGTGTGTACAACACTGCCTCAGAACGTGGGAGTGAGTGATTAACTCAGTGGAACAATAAAGCAAAGGTTAACATGTTATCAATTCAATCAAGCAGTAATGATAAAGCAGAACAATCAAACATGTCCTAATTACTCTTGTTAGTGCAAGGATGTATGTATAAATGATGCATGCCTTCGCCTTCCTCCCTCAGCGTTTTCATCTTACGTTACGCATGACATCCTCCCGCAGTGCCAACGACTTCCACGCACATGCAAATGCCGTGCATGAACATGATTACCAAGTTGTTATTAGTCCTTTTCATACAGCAGGATTGGGAAGCTAAGGTACCTTCCTCATATCAAATTCCACACAGTGATCCATTCTAGGGTCGTCAGTCCTAGGCCATCTCATACGATCATATGCTTTTAGGTCGTTGCAAAGGGCTCGTCACTAATTAATGCACGCCCATCATACCTTCATTACTACTCTAAGGCTCGTCACCTTAAAGCAATATCCAGGTATGCTCGAGGTCACTATAAAGAGCTCGTCACCAATCAATGTAGGCCGACAGCACGAATATAGTGTCCCATACCACCATAATCGGCTCACAAGTCTGGTGTGCTCACTGGTCATTACGGGGAGGGTCGTCACCCGTGTAGGCCGACAACTCGACCACGGTGTCCCATACCACCATGTCTGGCTCATGAGTCTTAGCAGATCAAGGCACAACGGTTAACGAAATTTCATCGGTAAGTTTGGTGCCCTAGATTCAAGCAATAGCGTCCATCCATGGTTAACATACATCGGACAATCGGGTTACTTAACGAACTCGACTAGCACGAGCGCATGTTAGGTTGAACGACATAGAGTGCGCTAACACTCCGTGTGGCCAAACCACTGCCGACAACTCTAATATGACTCGGGTTCGTCAAATCACGTCCTTCGTGGTGAAAGCAACCTCAGCCACAAACTCAAGGCCGACTACCAATTTCCTGGACTATTTCATAGTCCCAAACACATTCCACTACAACAGATATTCATATCAACACTTAAAACAGTAATGGAACAACAATTCAAATCATACAGTATGTGAGCATTTGAAGAATATCACTTAACATGGATTTCAACATAAGTAATACTTGAAGTTAAACAACAAACAATGTGACTTGCATGTAGGAAATCATACACACTAATAGGAGAGCTGAGAATCGCTTCTCAACGCCCGCAATTAGGATAATATGCTACACTTTAGACCATTTAGACAATTCTACAAACACTTAGACTACATAGGTCAACATACATGACGTATGTTGGAATACACGCATTTGGACAATTCCTTTTGCCAAGGAGTTGACACACATACAACTAGCACAAATATACGACAGTTAATCATGGCAAGCACGTGTTCATATTTTATACGTATACGATACTTCCTACATATACATAGAATACACAAATCTCAATATAACACATACATATTAGGAACGCAAAATGAACATAGCATTTGGCATGTGAAATTTCACCCACAACAAGAATAAACTATTAACTAACATTGAAAGCCTTGAAAACCATAACCTAAATGAATATAGTCCGCACCTTAAACCAGAAAAAGCACACCGAACTGATTCAAATGATATGTCTTCGTCAACGGTGACCAGATAACCTAAGGTAAGAATAGAAATGAGCTACATCAACACATAGACTCTTCTAAGCTCTAAAAAAGATTAGGGTTAAATTAACTTACCCAAGAAGGAACTTAGAATCACCGGAATAATGATTCAAAAGTGATGGTTTAAGGATGTAAAGTAGCAGGAAAGAATCTTGAGATGATTCACCAACTTCTCTCTCACTTTCTCTCTCTTTTCTCCTCTCTTTCTTAGCTAGGGTTTAGGAAATTCGTATGGAAAAGAGAGTGAGGGTTTTAAGGTCTTTATATAGGCCTAACATTAATGAAAATAGCCTCAGGGCCAAGGTATACTTCGGTTATAACCAAATCAGGCCTCTCTCGATCCAACGGAGCACTTCCGGTGGTCCTTTCTCCACGTGCGGTCGGACTTAAGCTCACTGACCATGGATCTAGGTCAGGCTGAGTTTTCGTACTGATCGGATTTACAGATCAGCCATGGCGGACCACTCAATTCAACGGTCACCGAAACTCGATTAGGTCCACGAGCATTATGATATGCCTGGGCCATCTTCCCTGATCCGAGGGTGAAATTGGGTCAGAATCCAACGGTCAGATTGCTTAAAATCATCGCGCAAGTGACATGACTCAGATTTCATAAAATCATATTTAATTTATCACCGTTCTCACATTCTTCACTCCGGACTCAATCAAATCGACCCAGGACATCATCTGGACTTAATTTTTGAGGTGATGGTCAAGTCCAACATGGTGACCATAACTGTCTAAGATCATCGCTATCGGACTTTCGACGCGCGGTCTAGGTCCGATCCAAAGCTTCTAAAAATTCCCAAGAGCAACTGGATTTAGCGTTGAATCCCAGATTTCAGAGTAACATAGCGTTAACGATTCTACAGGTTTTGAGTCCTGTAGATCAAATTTAAAGTGATTGATGCTAATTTCACAAGCAATCGAGTTTAGCGCTAATTAACCCACAAATAACTTCTAAGGAAAATAGAGGTAGTACTCGGGTCTTAGCACGAAAATTTTCAGGTCATTACAGTTTGTGACCCAAATTTAATTGGTTCTTATATAGGACCTAGGCTCTTGTGTAGGGTCGAATTTACCAGACATAGGTGCATATGTGTTAGTCTCCGTGAGAGCCTCCGGTGGGAGTGAATGTAGGTCCTTGGAATAGGACCAAGGTTGTTTGTTAGGTGATAGGAAACCTTAAAGTCTCTTGCGGGAGCATCTAGAGGGAGTGTACGTTAGGTTCTTGTGTATGACATAGGTCCTTGTATAGGACTGTAAAGGTTAGAGGTGAACCTATTTAAAAACCTATGATAGTGACTATCGGTACACTCAAGGAGAGTGTGTACGCTGAGAGTGGAGTAGGGAAATTGAACCATTATACATGTTTATGCTTGTGATTAGAAATTATTTACATTCTTATTCATGCATATGTGTTTGATTAGTTAATGCTTGAATTGGATTGTAATAACTCGGTGAGATGAAGGTCAAATCCACAGGGAATAAACTTGTACGTATTATAAAAATAGCTAGAAGTATAAATATAATAAGATCTAAATCTAAATCTGGAATGAAAGAAAACAATTGTGAATGGGATTTTAATAATAAAAAAGGAAACTAGAGCGCTAAGGATCCACTTGTAATTATCAGGATTCTACCTTACTTGATTCAGGAAACACAATTGAAATTAGAGTCCTATCTTATCCAATTGGAAGATGAAGCAATTAAACCAAATCTGAACTTTTCATTGACCTAGCCACACATGAAGGAGTATTATGATGATTGGAAGGAATTCCATCATCCTACATGCCCAGGAGATGATGGTGAATAAAAGGATTTACTGATCTCACAATCTTAAAATAGAAAAAGAAGATATTCAAAGCCATCACAACATCTATTATAATTTGAGTCATAATAAATCATAGAAAAAAATATTCCTTAAAGAACCCATATTTATCGCCTTTGTTCGATCGACTTCAAAAATCAACTCAAATTTATGCACTCTGCATAACACATTCGATATCATCGAATAGCCTTCGAAGTCATTGAACGTAACTGGAATCCGGAAGTCATGCCTTTCGCACTGCATAACGCCTTTCACACGACGTAATTCTTCATCTCATCGAACATACCTTTGATGTTATCAAACAGAACTTCAATGTCATTAACGGTGTTTGATCAATCGAGAATGTTTCCAGAGTGTTCCAGCGAGTTACTCCAGAAATTCATAAAAATCTCGATGTCATCAAAATTCATTCGATGCCATTGAGCAGGTCTTCAAGCAATTGAATAGGGTTTCGATTGCATCTAATTTGTACTATGTTGAGTGTCAAATAGTGCATATTCCCCCCTATTTTATATCTTAGTTTTATGAACATGATAATGCTTAATGATGTATTTTACACATGTTTGTATTACGAGTTAAATTTAAGAGCTTGGTTTGAAAAGAATGTTAAAAGCATGGATTTAAAGCTCAAGAATCACTAAGGCAAAGAATGGAACTTTGGAGACCAAGATTGAAGATTTCAAGACCCCAAGATTCAAGAAAACTAAGTGGATAAGGAAGGAAGTGCAGAAATTCATAGAATTTGAGCTTCTATGTCATCGAAGGCTGTTCGATGTCATTGAAGCCAGTCCTCGATGACATTGAAGGCAATTCAATAACATCAAAGAATTATAGAAAATCAAGTCTTATTGCTAGACTAATTGGATGTAGTTCTCGATGATATCGAACTTTTACAGATTTTTGGAGCAACTCGCTGAAACACTCTGGACACATTCTCGATTCATCAAACACCCTTTGATAACATCGAAGGGCTATTCGATGACATCGAAGGCAGGTTCGTTGTCATGAAAAGTTACGCAGTGCGAAAAAATGCAACTTTCGGATTCAACCTTCGATGACATTAAAGGTTGTTCGATGACATCGAAGGCGTTACGCAGAGTTATGCAAACTATGCGGATAAGGTTATAAATATGGGTTTCCTAAGGAATTTTAAGGATATCTAGGGTTTCAAGGAGTAGAGCCAAAGGGTAGAGGAGCCTCACAAGAGTTTTTCTTCTTTCCTAGTTTATTTTTAATGCTTTCTTCTAGGGTTTTAATCCAATCATGTTTATGGTTGACAAAATCTCTTAGCTAGGGCTAAGAGGTTAAGATTGTAGTGTGTTGGGATGATTTTCTTACTTTGATTCTTGTTCTTTTTGAACTTCTTTGGTTTTAGTTTGATATTAAAGGAATATTTTTAGTTTTCTATGATTTATTGTGGCTCAGATTACAATAGATGTTGTGATAGCTTTGTATATCTTCTTTTCCTGTTTTGAGATTTTGAGATTGGTAAAACCTGTTGTTCACCATCGCCTCCTGGGCATGGTAGGGTAATGGAATCCCTTCCAATTATTACAATTCTCCTCCATTGAGAATTAGGTCAATGAAAGTTTGAAATTGCGGTAATGACTGCTTTAGTAGAAGTGGGAATATGCCAAGATGTCCTGGGGGAGGGGAGGGGGGGTGAATAGGAATTTTTAGAATTTTATGATGATTTAAAACCTATCAACCCTATCCTGAACTAATATGCAAATATCAGGATTTCTTTAATGTAACTCTAATGGTTTCCAAGCCAAATAGAGGATCCAATCATAAGACTATTCAAAACATAAACAAGATACGAAACATAGTTCATGATGGATGTGACTGTGCGTGACATGTGATTCTAATTAGTTCTAGGTAATCATGTAAGCATGTATTATGAGAACATTCAGAGAAATCACACAAGTATTAAAAGTAGGGCTGTACATGAGCCAAGCTAGCTCGAAAAGCTTGCTCAGATTGGCTCGATCTACCTTGACTTGACTCGTCTCGAACTATGAATCAAGGTGAGCCAAGCTTTATATGACCCAGCTTGTTTTGAAAACAAGCCAAGTTCAAACATAGTGGAGTTTGACTCGACTCGACTCGAACTCAGCTTGGCTTGAAGCTCGAGCTCGGTTCGACTTGAATATATTATTATATATATTAATGTATATTATATTATATTTAAAAATTTTAAAAATTAAAACATAAACCCTATCATATCCATCTATTCCTCTCATACCATTTCCCTTCCTTACTTAACCCGCTGTGCTCAAGCTTCTCTCTCTCTCTTTCTCTCTCTCTCTACTAGGCCACTCGCCTGAGCTTGACTCACCGTCTACCCGGCTCGTCTTAGCCTTACGGCCTACACTCACCTGAGCTCTCTCTCCTCTCTCTCTCTCTCAGCATCAACAATAAAGTATCATTTATGGTTTTATCTAATATTATATATATATGTGTGTGTGTGTGTGTGTGTGTGTGTGTGTTATTAATTAAATATTTGATTTGGGGGTTGGGTCGGGTTGCTAAGTTAAGTCAGGTGTGGCTTGTGGTTTGGATCAGGTTGGGAGTAAGCTCGACTTGACTTGAGGTAAGCTCGCCTCTACTCGATCCATTAGCTCGCCTTGAGCTCGACTCGAAAGTTTTGGCAAACAAACCAAGCTTCAATAGTAAGCTCAAGGTAAAGCTGAAGCTTGAGCTCAAACTCGAGAAGAGCACGGACAAGCCATGCCAAGCTTGGCCCACCTTGACTCAACTCGGCTTGATGTACAGCCCTAATTAAAAGTAAATAGCAATCCCAAACACAGTCGTTTTTATAGAGGTTCGACAATGTGTCTACTCCACTTCCGGCGGATGTACTCAACCCTTGAGTGTACCAGATCTCACTAACGGAAGTTTTAAATTAGGTTTACCTCCAACCAATACAACCTATACAAGGCTGACTCTAGGACCTACATAAGGTACCTAACATGTCTCCACGAGACACAAGTTTATGCCCCACACAGGAGCAAAGGTCAACACACAATACTTAGGTTTTAGGCCACACAGGCCAAGGATCCACACAAGGAATCTAGAGTTTATGCTCCCGTGAGCAAGGGTCAACACACAACACCCAGATTTTAGGCTATATAGGCCAAGGATTTACAAAAGGAACCTAGAGTTTATGCTCCCATGAGTAAGGGTCAACACACAGCACACTGGGTTTTAGGCCATACAGGCCAAGGACCTACACTAAGGACCTAAGTTTATGCTCACCAAGAGTAAGGGTCAACACACAGCACCCACACGTATTCTCCCATCGGAGGCCTCCTATGAGGACTTGAAAGGGGTAAGAATCACTTGTGACCCAATCCTACACAAAGGAATGATCAACAGGGTCTCTGGACTCTAATGACTTACAGATAAGTAGATGAGCCCCATTAAACACGATGATGAAGATCTCCTCCTTTAACGATGAAGAATCTTCAGCTCCCTTGATCTACAACAATTATGATGCTCCAATGTAAGGCGATGGGTTGGTTCAAGGTTAAGTTGGAATCCAACTCTATTAAATGTTTTCCTATATTAGAGATGGAGTGATTCCAAGCATCTATGCATTCAAGGTATCCCAGCTCAATGATTTGCCATTAAGGTGATAGTTGAAGGATCCTTAAATGTAAAAGTTCATTCACCAATCCACTTTATTGAATATCAATGATGAGGGTGGATTGAGGAATGAACTCCCATGAGAAAAAAGGGCTTAAGGTAGGTGATTTAAATTAAACACTCAAAAGCTCTATCTATTTTCTCTACAAACAACCTCTGCAAGCTCTCATTAAATAGGTAAAATGTTTCAATAGAAATAAAATAGTCATATTTTTGACAGAGTTCAATATCATCAAACAGGATTTAATATTATCGAGCATATACTCTCGATAACATCGAAGGCCGCTTGATGACACAAACTCAATCTGTCAAATGCTTTTGAACCTTTTTGCCAATAGATCGAGGATATCGAGCAGGCTTCTATGTCATCGGATTTCAAACTCTGATAACATCGACCCATGGATCGATTCCTCGACATTTGAAAACCTAAGAGTAGATTTACCTTTGGAACTGAACAGGCATCGATATGATCGAGTATCCCTCGGTATCATTTGGTTTTGAATATCGATGATATCGATACTAGTTTCGATTCATTGATCTTTTCAAGGATTTTTCCTATAAGCTTGCTGAACAAATTTATGTCTTAATCCGATATCATTGACGGTACATCGATATCATCAATATTAGAATTTCGAAGATATCAAGGCTCGTTTTGAGACAATGAAAATCACATGATTTTCCTTAACTTCTTACTAGACACAAACTGACCATATGTTGATTTTATTGAGCTGGTTCGTTGAACTCGAGATTCGAAAGTCAATGATATTGAGCCTGTCATCGATTCATCGATAAGTCAGTCCAAAATTCATTGTGGTTGCTGGACATCTGAAGTCCTCATTTCAATAAAATCGAGTGAGTATCGAGGACATTGATAACAGAGTCCGATTTCATCGAATCACTTATCGATAAATCGACAAAGGCTGAAAACTTAGAGATTTTTCTAATTTTGCAAAACAATTTTCACACCTTAAACCCTATGTTGTTCTTTCTATTTTTAAGGGTTTTATATACCTGGTGTTTTAGGTCATGGGATGTGAGGCTAATTTTACCTTTGACGAGTTTGGGCACACATCCTATTGAGGCAGACGCTTGAATGATTTCCTATGGGGCTCACTTGTCTTGATGACTCAACACTCACGCTATTTGACAAACTAGGGCACTTTCAATCTCCTCCTTTGTCAATTACGTGACAAAACACCTGAAATCCTTGAACAACATCTAGACCAACACCCTAAATTGTGTGTACATAACTCTTTACACAATTTTACAATGCTACTAGAAGTTTAAACACACAAATATGTGGCTGCTCCCCTATCTTCATGTAGCTACTCCCCTTAACACTTGTACACCATTCATACATAGATACACACAATTTTATCCATGGTGGATTTGTTCTCCCCCTTTTTGTCAGTCATTGGCAAAGGGCAATATCTAAATATTAATTGACTGAAGTTGTAGCATAAAGATATGGGAGAATCAATAGAGATCCAGATATTTCAATTCATAACAGATAATGTCATCTCTAAAATGCATAATCAGTAAGAGACATATGTAAAACAGATAATGACATCTCTATACCCATGGAAACCATCCATGCATACCAAGTCAAAGTGGAGCTGTGATTTTTCGAAGAAAATAGCAGTATAGCTTCAACCGATGGAAATCACAATTTCATTCTCAAGCTTTAAGGAATATGCAGGAGAGAGTAGTCACAATTTATACTTGAAAACGCCGAGTTATTAAGTCCTAGAGGGGGGGGGGGTGAATAGGACTATGCCAAATTAAAATTAACAGCAGAATTTAAACAAATATAAATACTGATAGTAATAAACAATCTCACAATGCTGAAATTAAATATAGCCTCACATATATGAGTATTGATAGATTAATACAGATGTTGTTCTAAGGAAAACCTTACACCAAAAACCAAAGGTTTATGGTAGGACAACCTGGTTCCTAGAAAGGTTTGTGTATCAAAAACTCAAACTGATACAGAGGAATAAACAAATAAATAGCAAGGAAAGAAATCTAAGCTATTAGAACATTCCCACACTTGCATAAAAGAAATTACAACATTCTCCACAAATGCAAAAAGAGAAATTACAAACATCCACAAAAAGAAATAAAAAATCAATCCACAAGACCAGAAATTATAGTGGTTCGCTTGTGTGTGCACCAACTTTTTAGAAAAATAGCCACACAACTACTATACTCCTAATATCCTCATACAGTGGATATTAGCGTTCACTATGAAAATAGGTTTTTCAAGGTTCACCTAAAACCCTCACAATTGTGTCTTTCAAGTGGGCTTACATAATTAAAAAAATCCCACACTCTGAGCTTTCTAGATTACCTCAGACAAACAAAAACAGAGAGATTTTTCTGGCACAATCGCAATGAAACCAAAAGATAAAAATTTACAATAATGTAAAATACCTGGATATTCTCCTTTAGATGTAGCTCGGAAGAATGAAATCGGAGTCGAAGTTCAACGTAGAAGTTTAATGTTCACACTCACTTATGAAATGGTTCTAGGTTCTAGATTGATTTTAAATTAAATCACCTTGGGCTAGCTTGATTTGATTTTAATTTCAAGAAATGGGAATACTTCAATTCCTCTTGTAAATAAAATTGGAATGCAGAATACAAAATCAAATACAAATAAAGCTAATTAAAGAGAATATATAATGAGGACTTAATAGCTTAAGAATATCACTAACTTATCTCTTAGAGTGGCATATTGATTTAGCTTAAATTGAATATAAAACTATGAAATTTGTGCTCGATTTATAGTTATAGAAATTGCACTCTCGACTGGTCTTGAGGTTGGCACGATTGGTTGTAGGACCAACAGATTTTTAAAATTTTGAGCGCGATAAGATAAAGTCGTTCCACGACTGGTCATAGGATTTGCTCGACTAGTTGAGTGGCCTCCACGACTGGTCGAGCCCTGTCCATGACTAGTCGTGTGGAACTATTTTTAGTTGTTAGACTTTGAGTCGAGGTTGCAGGACTAGTCGAGCACAGGTCGAGCACTAGTCACACGACCGGTCGACCAGTCTCCCAGACTAGTCGAGGCTTTAACAAAAATTCTCGAAAATTAGTAACAACCTTAGGACTGGTTGATGAATTCTTGGACTAGTCAAGCCAGTACTAGTAATAGTCGAAAAAAGTCCAAGACTAGTTGAGAGATAGTCTATGCATTTATAAAGTGATCCAATTTAAATTATGTATACAAAATGACATACCTTATGGTCAACTAGGGTCATTCATACCTTATACATGGTGTATGAACATTGAAACTTCTTTTCCTTCGGTTGATAGATGTTCTTTGAAGTTCACAACACTTGAGATCTTATCATTCGAAAAAGCTTGAACTCGAGACTTCTAAAGCTTGAATTTGTGACATATTGAAGCTTGAGCTTGAGGATCAAAGTATGTAAACTTTTTCTTAACTTGTACTAAGCCTTGAAAAACTTGAACTTTTGAAGCTTGAAAGCTTGAATTCACACTTGATGTTGTACTTGAACATAAACAGTAATCTTTCATTTGAAGATCTTGAAGTAAAGACCATTGTCCTTGTACATGAGATGCACTATCTTGAATATATTGATGTACTATATAAGACACATATTTCAAGAGGTTTTGACACTACAAAATTTGACAATCATAGGAGCTAGAAACCATAGCACTTACAATCTCCCCTTTTGTTAAATTTGTGACAAAACACACTTCATAATAACATAAGCATTATACGCACAAAGAATCATGCACTAGTTATCAATATAAACCAGTCCTAGTCTAGTTAAAGAATCATGCACCAGTTATAAACAGGTCAAAGCATTAATTAATTCACATCAATGCCTCCAAAAATACTTTCCCTTAATTACTCCTCCCCCTTATACAAAGAAGGCTACATGTCCACAATCCACATGCCATATATGACAAACACTATATATCAAGCATGACAAAATTCACCCCCCTTTTGTCACAATATGACAAAGGAAGAAACCAATACATGAAACATGACAGATAAACAAGGAAAATAAGACGAGCAAGGAGGAATAATGGATCAAGATAGTCAAGATATTAAACATAAGCAAGTAATGTTCAAGCATAATCAACCAACATCAACAGAGTTCAACCAAATTCAATCCCACAAACCGAAAGAAAGCTGAGTATTATAAGAGTTATTACAAGCCATATGAGAAAACACTAATCACCGAAGAAGGAGCAAGTATGATAAGATGAAGTTTATGAAGTCCCTTGTTACGACGCCTAAGATATTTGCGTATATATTTGAACTGTAAATCATGGGACACATTCATATTCTCTACCTTCTCCTCAAGTGAGCGCAACCACGCATCAAAGTCAGATGGCTGATAGTTAGGATCATCTGCTGAGTCAGATTCAATCTCATTAAAAATATCATCCATGTTAATGTCATCTGGAAGTAAATCACCTTTTTCTTCATTCACCTCATTAGCTTCACTAACACCCACATTGACTTGGCCTACGGTCAACCTCAGATTCATTTTATTTATATTGGAGTTGTTGAAGATTAGATGTTGAATGGGAGCCTCTCCAATAGGCATAGCCACTAATAAATGGGTGGCCAACACAGTCATCAGATAAGTAAAAGGGATATCACTATGTCCAGAATGGAGATGAAATTGTATGATGCAAGGACATATTAAAGAAGTAAGACGTACAGAAGTACCAAAGATGATGGAATGAAGAATCCGAACCATGAAAGTAGTGAGTTCGGTTTTGTTACCAGAATGAGGATAAACATTAGAAATGAATATCCTGTGAAGAACTCGGTATCTGGGTAACAAATACTTTGAAGCAAGCACATTTCCATTTGTACTCAATTGCGCATCTATATTGCATAATTCTCTAGTAAGCATACGTTTTTCTTATTCAGATGGTTTAACAACTAAATTGCTAATGGGAATACCTTCGTCATTAACAAGTATGTCCATTAGACCAGAGATCAAATGTCGGTCTATTTCAACTGGACCTTCTCTAGTAGCTATAATAAATGTTAGATTTTTAGTTGAAAAATCAGAAATACATGCATACATAGCTTGCGCAATGGACCGGAATGTTAGCACATCCCAATGTAGAATGTTATCCCATCCTACAGATTAGAGAAGAGGAAGGTTTCAAATGGAGCTAGATGTTCAACATGAACAGGTCGTTCAACTATAACATTACACAACCTAATATCCCACACATAGGAAGGATCATCTTCGGGTGACCGAACGTGGTGCACTGTGACAAGTGTCGGTCTAGAAGAAGAAGAACCACGAGAACTCTTTTTGGCTCTACCATCCATTTGCAACTAGGAAAACAAGGAACCAAGTGGTTGTAAAAGAAGTAGAGTGGATTTTCTCAAGATCAAATTTTAGAGAAGAAAACCCCAAAAACCTTAATGAAACAAGAAATAAATCACAACAAATATGGAAAAGGAGTGCTATAAACTTGAATCTACATGGAAAATAGAAATAAAGCACTAACCTTGAAGAACTAGGAGATGGGTTTGACCGGTCGACCTAGGACTCAATGGAGAAGAAACCTAAAATGAAGAAAAAAGGATTTTCCCCTCAAATAAAGCACTAATTTGCGCTACACAACTGGTCGAGTACATGTTCGATCGGTCGTGCCACGACTGGTTGAGTATCTACTCGACTGGTCGTGCACAGCTAAAAATGTGCAATTTTCATATAATTTGAAATTTTAAACATATAAAATAACAAATATATATACATTATGATGTAGAAATACATGAATAATCAATTTAAATTGCACATACTAAGATCAAATTTCAATTTAGAAAAACTGCTTTTGTCTAGCGATTTTGTGAATATGTCTGCAAGTTGAGTCTCGGTTGGTATATATTCCAAGGAAATTGTCTTTTCTTCCACTAATTCATGAATGTAGTGATATCTAATGTCAATATGCTTGGTTCGTGAATGCTGGATTGGATTTTTAGATATATTAATTGCACTGAAATTATCACAATATAAAACTATAGGATCCTGTGCAATTCCGTAATCACTTAACATTCTTTTCATCCATATAAGCTAAGTACATGCATTACCTGCCACAATATATTAAGCTTCAGTAGTTGAAAGCGATACGAAACTTTGTTTCTTACTTTGCTAAGAAACTAAATAGTTCTCAACATAGAAACAACCACCACTGGTTGATTTCCTATCATCAATGTTACCAGTCCAATCAGCATCAGTGTAACCAACTAATTGAACACTAGTATCATGTGGATACCAAAGACCCAGATTAGCAGAGCTTGCTACATATCGCATAATCCACTTAACAGTAGTTAAATGTGACTCTTTAGGGTCAGATTGATATTTAGCACAAATTCCTACCCTAAATGCAGTATCAGGTCTACTTGCAGTTAAATACAGCAAACTACCTATCATACTGCAATATAATTTAAGATCCACTCTCTTACCTGTAGAGTCCTTTGGGGGTTTCAAAGTAGTACTCATAGGAGTATCAAAATTTTTTCCATTCTCAAATCTGAACTTTTTAGCTAAGTTAAGAGCATATTTGGTTTGAGAAATAAAGAAATGATTAGGTTGCTGTTCAACTTGCAACCCGAGGAAATAATTCAATTCCCCAACCATGCTCATTTCGAACTTAGATTTCGTAAGATCTGCCAACTCAACAGTCTTGTTAACATAGGTAGATCCATAAATTATATCATCAACATAAATTTGCACTATTAAAATGTGATCATTATATTTCTTAACAAATAAAGTCTTATCAACACTTCCCATTAGAAAATTATGACTTAACAAAAACTTAGTCAACTTTTCGTACCATGGCCTGGGAGCTTGTTTTAAACCGTAGGGAGCCTTTTTTAAGCGATAGACATGATTAGCATTCTTAGGGTCTTTAAAACCCGTTGGTTGTTCAACATACACTTCTTCATGCAAATCACCATTTAAGAAAGCACTCTTTACATCCATTTGGTATATTTTGAACTTTCTAAAGCATGCAATGGATATAAATAGTCTGATTGATTCAAGACGAGCTACTAGGGCAAAGGTCTCATCATAATTGATGCCTTCAATTTGAGTATACCCTTGTACAACCAGTTTAGCCTTGTTTCTAATTATATTACCAAGTTCATCAGACTTATTTTTGAATATCCACTTAGTTCCGATAATATGTTTATCTTTTGGTCTATAAACTAAGTACCAAACATCATTTCCAACAAATTGATTAAGCTCTTCTTGCATCGCAACTATCCAGTTTACTTCAGTAAGAGCTTCTTTTACATTAGCCGGTTTTAGTTGTGATGTAAAGTACACGTAATTACACAAATCTTCTAGTTGTCTATGAGTGCGCACACTAGTGAGAGGCTTTCTAAGAATCTGATTAGTTAGATGATCTTTAACAGTCCTCAGTTCAGAGTTATTTTGACTTGATGAAGAAACTAGTTTATCAATTAGAAATACTTCATCATTTTCTGAACATGAGACAGGAGTATTCAAGTGATCGTCAATAACCACATTAATAGAATCTTGAATAACACTGGTCCTCTTATTAAGAATTCGATATGCTCGACTATTCAGAGCATATCCTAAAAATATTCCTTCATCACTTTTGGTGTCAAACTTATACAGATTTTCTTGGTCACGTAAAATGTAGCACTTGCTGCCAAAAACTCGAAAGTATTTGACAGTAGGCTTCTTATCAAACCACATTTCATAAGCTATTTTACTATTTGATTTTCTAGTATGAACGCAGTTAATTATATAACATGCAGTATTTTCTCAATCACGTAAAATATAACACTTGTTGCTAAAAACTCGAAAGTATTTGGTAGTAGGCTTCTTATCAAACCACATTTCATAAGTTACTTCAATGGTAGGAGGGGTCCAATCAATCACTGTGGCTTGCCACACACTCTCATCTATGGATTTTTAGAAAATCCTCATTCTGGCTTTCCAATAGGTATAGTTGGAGCCATCAAATGCTGGAGGCCTAGTGACTGAAAGGCTATCAAAATTTGACATCTTACAAAGCTCAGATCGATTAGCTCAGAAAATTAATCCAAAAGAAATAACAATTAAGCTTTGATACCACTTGAAAAGGCCGAGCTATTAAGTCCTAGAAGGGAGGGGGGTGGGCAAGGCGATGAATAGGACTATGCCAAATTAAAAATTAACAGTGAAATTTAAACAAATATAAATATTGATAGCAATAAACAATCTCACAATGCTGAAATTAAATACAACCTCAAATGTATGAGTATTGAGAGATTGATACAGACGTTGTTCTAAGGACAACCTTACATCAAAAACCAAAGGTTTATGGTAGGACAACCTGATTCCTAGAAAGGTCTATGTATCAAAAACTCAAACTGATACAGAGGAATAAAGAAATAAATAGCAAGGAAAGAAATCTAAGGTATTACAACATTCCCACACTTGCATAAAAGCAATTACAATATTCTCCACAAATGCAAAATGGGAAATTACAAACATCCACAAAAAGAAATAAACAATCAATCCACAAGACCAGAAATTATAGTGGTTCACTTGTGTGTACACTAACTGTTTAGAAAAACAACCACACAACTGCTCCACTCCTAATATCCTCACACAGTGGATATTAGCATTCACTATGAAAATATAATTTTTAAGGTTCACCTAAAACCCTCACAATTGTGTCTTTTAAATGGGCTTACACAATTCAAAAAATCCCACACTCTGAGTTTCCTGGATTACCTCAGACAAACCAAAACAGAGAGATTTTTCTGGCACAATCTCAATGAAACCAAAAGATAAAAATTTACAATAATTTAAAATACCTGGATATTCTCCTTTAGATGTAGCCCGGAAGAACCATATCGAAGTAGAAGTTCAATGTAGAAGTTCAATGTCCACACACACTTATGAAATGGTTCTAGGTTCTAGATTAATTTTAAATTAAATCACCTTGAGCTAGCTTGATTTGATTTTGATTCCAAGAAATGGGAATACTTTAATTCCTCTTTCAAATAAAATTGGAATGCAAAATACAAAATCAAATACAAAGAAAGCTAATTAAAGAGAATATATAGTGAACACTAAATAGCTTAAGAATATTACTAACTTATCTCTTAGAGTGGTGTATTGATTTAGCTTGAATTGAATATGAAACTCAGAAATTCATGCTCTTTTTATAGTTACAAAAATCGCACTCTCGATTGGTCCTGAGGTCGGCACGACTGGTCATAAGACCAATAGATTTTTGAAATTTTGAGCATGGTAGGATAAAGTCGTTCAACGACTGGTCGTAGGTTCTGTTCGATCGGTCGAGTGGCCTGCACGACTGGTCGAGTCCTATCCACGAATGGTCATGTGGAACCATTTTTAGTTGCTAGACTTTGAGTCGAGGCTGTAGGACTAGTCGAGCACAGGTAGAGCACTGTTCACACGACCGGTCGAGCAGTCTCCAAGACTGGTCCAGGCTTTAAAATTTTTTTTTTGAAAATCAGTAACAACCTTAGGACTGGTCAAGAAATTCTTGGACTGGTCAAGCTAGTGTTAGGACTAGTTGAAAAAGGTTCAAGACTAGTCGAGAGATAGTTTATACACTTATAAAGTGATCCAATTTAAATTATGTATACAAAATGACTTACCTTATGGTCAATCTAGGGTCATCCATACCTTATACATGATGTATGAACATTGAAACTTCTTTTCCTTTGGTTGATAGATGTTCTTTGAAGTTCATGATGCTTGAGATCTTGTCATTTGTAGAAGCTTGAACTTGAGACTTTTAAAGCTTGAATTTGTGACATATTGAAGCTTGAGCTTGAGGATCAAAGTATAGAAACTTTTTCTTAACTTGTACGAAGCCTTGAAAAACTTGAACTTTTGAAGCTTGAAAGCTTGAATTCACACTTGATGTTGTAATTGAACATAAACAAGTAATCTTGCATTTGAAGATCTTGAAGTAAAGACCATTGTCCTTGTACATGAGATGCACTATCTTGAATATATCGATGTGCTGCACAAGACATATTTCAAGAGGTTTTGACACTATAAAATTTGACAATCATAGGAGCTAGAAAACATAACACTTACAATACCAGCATTTCATAGAGATTAGGGAAGAATTGGGAGTAGATAGTCATGGCAGCAAATATATATAAATTAGCAAACAACCATAAAAAAAAATATCCAAGGTAAAAATTGCCCAAGCTTGACAGTATTTCATCATCCATCCTAAACCAACACAACCAAATATCTAGCCCAACCATGGGCTTACAAAAATACAAGTATTTTCCTCATGTAGAGGATATCCATAAACCACAAAAAAATGGTTAGACTTTTCATGTTAGCCAGCCATCACATACACTAACAAGATTGCAGGACATTCAAAAAGATATCCATGCCCGTATGCAGAGATGAGTATCTAGTGTGTGTGATGGCACGAAGGCTATCGATACTATGGTGGAGGGGCTAATGAAGATGGTGCAGTGTTGTCTCGTTTGTTAGTCATCAGATCAACCAGTTGCTACACCATTTGCTGCACCCCAGCCACCAATCTTTCCAGGATAGTGAGTCGTTCATTCATTGTTTCCTTCATCTGGGTTACTTCTCACAACATCGTCTTGATGCAATCTTGATGTAATTTGAATCTTTTGGTCTGCACAGGGTCGGTTGGAGGCGGATCTTGCTGTGGTTCGAGTGGCTCTCCTTCAGCCTATGTTGCTCCTTCACCCATTTCAACTTCTTCCTGAATCTCCTCCTCGGGTCGCTCTTCGGGATATCGATGAAACTTCAATCCATCTTCGTAATATTGATTTTGTTGAAATGTTAGAGAGGTAGTTCCTGATCATTTGTCAATGGAAGACCGATCTTATCACTTAGCACATGGATAATCCAAGGGAAGGGTAAATGGACATCTCTAGACGTGTGAATGGCATACACCAACTGGTGAATTATCATAAAGGGAAGACATTGTTTGATCCCAGTAGCCACACAATACATGATCATGACCATAAATCCTATAAGGTCAGATCAGTTTGTACCTCTAAGGTACATGTTTGTGGTGAATATCCCGTGCAGAATTCGGTACTTAGGAGGCATATATTTTTCCTTTAATGCATTACCCTGGTATCAAGGAATATCCCACCCTGACATAGAAATGATGTAATCTTAGATCGAGTTACTGGATTTTCAAGATCCAGATCAGAGAGACCGACGAGAGACAGTCAGACCACAAATACTTGCAATAGATTCTGTGGTAATTTCGACACCGGTATCCCCAACAAAGACAGTTATGGAAGGAGGTTCTACAACAGGAGAATGGCTGAAAGCAAAGAATTTATAGGTTTATTCATTATGGCATGGGCCACTAAAATCGAGCATAGGTAGCCAATCTATTGCAGCCAACAAAGGTTCCAAGTTGTAGGGTTTTAGACAATCCCTATCAACTTTTCGTTCATGTACTAACCGTCTTCCAAGATATTTTGCTAGAATAGGATCTACCGTAGGAGGAGGAGGAATAGGTGCGGCACTTTGAGACCCACCACGCGATGTTTGTCTGGAACTTCACTGACATGTTAGAGTCCCTTGATCGAAAGCCTTTGCCCTGTTTTTAGGTGTAAGAATTTTATGTTTGGAGGATCTTGAGGATTCCCCGGTAATAGGAGTTTTTCCTTCGTTTTTCCACATTGGACGTTTACAACTTAGAATGGGGTGACAGAGTGTGATCTGATAGAACATTAGAGGATTTTGAAAATGAATTGATGATCTTCTAGATAGAACTTCTCACTTTAATCTAGGAATACCCAAAGACACAAGATGCAATCTTGAGAAATTAAGAGAATAGACAAAGAATTACCAGATTTGGGTGATCTTGGAAGGCTCACAGATGAAAAAACATGTAAAACGGCTGAGGAGGACAAGCAGCAGAGAGAAGAACGAGCTTTGAGTAAAGAAATGAAAATTTCCCACTCGTTCGCCTTTTATCGGGTGGTAACCTTCGATATCATCGAACTTAGTTTCGATGATATCAATATACCCTAATTGATGTTATCGATGATGAGTTCGAGGGCAGACCAATCACCATGACGTTTCAGATTCTTCAGAAGTCATCGATAGGATCGATTCAGTTTCGATGATATCGACAACTCATTCGATTCAACGATTCACTTATCGAGAAGGATGGGACATGTTATCTCCAGTTTTTGATAATCTTCCATATATGTATATCTTCAAATATTTTCATGTCAGCTTTAGTATACAATCAAAATCTTTACAAAAAGTTGTAATCATCAAACTTATAAACATCAATAATGTTTATGCACAGAAAGAAGTTCCTGAGGCATAGAAACCACTGATATATCCTGATAATCATAAAAAATGCATCATTTGCATGTATTCATCTAGACTTAGATGCTATAGCGTGGACATGTTTTCCATGCTCAATTTTTACTAAGCATATGAATTAACCTTTCTATTGCCTTTGATGACATAACAATGGTCACTGGTGCGAAGACCTTTCATAACAAATTTTCCTAATAAGTCCAGGATCTTGCACTTTAGTTTGTCAAAGGTAACCACATGCTTGTTGTCACATATTTAAGAGATACTTAAAAGATTGTGAGTCAGTCCTTTTATGCAAAAAACATTTTCATTTTTGAGCATCTCTATTCCTTCTATGGTTCTACACCCTACTACCTCAGTGGTGCTTCCATCACCATAAGTGACTATTCCATTATAAAGATCTGAGTAATTTGAGAGAAGGGATTTGTCACCTGTGACATGTCTTGAGCACCCGCTGTCTAGGTACCATTTAGTACTATTGCTTGTTGAATGATTTGAGTGAGTAACAAGACAATTTTTCTTTTCTTTCACTACCCATGTTGTGACAGGTTTTCTTGAGGACTTGTCAGAAACATGTCTAGGTACGTTAGGTAACTAAATCAGTTTTCCTTATTTCATTAGATCATTTGTTTTCTAATTTAGGTTAGCCACTTCATTCAATAACTCTTCCATTCTTTTGGTCATTATGGGTGGAGATGGACCTGTTGTACCTTGTGCCATACTGTTTAGTGGACTCTTGGCATTTTGTACTGTTTTTCTGGTTTTTTTTGTATTTACCAATATGATTCAGTCCGGAATTAGATTGAGTCCACCTAGGTGCAATACATTCAAATTTAAAATGGCCTGAGTCTCCACATGAATGACAGATAGAAGTAGCTTTTGTTTTACTTCCTGATGCAGCTAATTTCTCAATTATTGGTGTTGCATTTTTGGAACTTGGTTTGAACTTTTCATATCTTAGTCCACTCTTGTCTTTTCCAAGTCTTCCCATCCCAAGAGTTTTTCTAATTTTTCACTGCTCTAGGAGAATTTATAATTTAGTTCAACAGACTTCTTAGATTGTTCTGCATCAAACCTAAGTGTGTGATTCTCATTCTTTAGATGCACATTTTCATCTTTCATTAGTTTAATCTATTTAGTCAGTTTTGAGGATTCAGATTTGAGGGATAAATTGATTCTTTTCAGCTTATCATTTTTAGAGTGGTATTGTTGATGATAATTGATCAGGTGAGTATTGATTTCTGAAGTTTTATCCAGATCCATTTGCAAAGATTTATTGTTATTTTCACTAATCCCAAGTCTTTTAAGGATATTGATGCTATGGATATAAAGTTGATTATAGGCATCCTGTAATTTATCATTTTCTTCTTCTTCTTTCTTTGTCTCCTCATCATCAGATGGAAATGATCCTGTGGCTTGAGGTTCTTTGATATTCTTAGTCTCTATGGGAATGTTGGAGGAAGTATATGTCATAAGGATTTTCAAGGATTTTTTATCTCCATCACTCTCTAAGTCACTGCATTCTGAATTTGACTCTTCAGTATCATCCTAAGGGGCTGTCATCGCCTTTCCATTGGTTTTTCTATTTGGGCATTCAGTGGACTGGTGTCCAAACTTTTAGAAAGTGTAGCATTGTAGTTCTTTGGATTTTTTACTAGATTTACCCGTAAAATGTTTGTTGTCCAACCGTTTTCCTTTAAATGGTCGGCCACGGTTTTTATGGAAGAATTTTTTGAATAGTTGAGCCAAAAGAGCCACTTCCTCATCTTCATTCTCCCTTTGACTTTCATCCTCCTCATTAGTAGCGTGCTTTGAAGTTTTGAGGACAATATTTTTGGTTTTAAGAGTTTGCTTGAAGTGTAGTTTAAATGTTTGTAGGGAACCTACTAGTTCTTCTACTTTCATTTCATCTATGTTTTTACATTCTTCAATGGTTGTAACTTTTGAGTTAAACCATTCCGGTAGGGATCTTAGAATTTTCCTACAGATTTTGGGGACTAGAAATTTTTCTCCTAATCCACCCATGGAGTTGCAGATGATGTTCAGTTTTCTAAAGAACTCCATGAAGGTCTCATGCTCTTCCATGCTGACACTTTCAAACTATGATGTTACGAGTTGCAATTTGGATCTTTTCACTATGTTGGTTCCTTCATGAGTTGTCTCCAACAAATCCCATGCTTCTTTAGCTAATCCACACATACTGATTTGATTAAAGACTTCTTGGGACACAACACAGTAGATAGCATTCATTGCTTTAGCTTCAGAAGTTTATTTTTCTTTATCGAATGTTATCCACATTTCTTTGGATTTTGGTTTGGCGATAGATGTGCCATTTTCAAGTACTATTTGTTCAGTTGGTGGCAGATATCCTTTTTCAACAATGTCCCTAACATAATGATCCAAAGATCTCAGAAAGTAATGCATCCTAGCCTTCCAGTACGCATAATTTGATTCATCAAATATAGGAGGTCTAGTTATAGATGAGCCCTCTCCTTTGGACATATTACCAACTTCAATCAAGATCACTCTTTAGGCAGTGAAGCCCTTAAGAGAGACCTGCTCTGATACTAAATGAAATTGTGGTAATGACTACTTTAGTAGAAGTGGGAATATACCAAGATGTCATAGAAAGAGGGGGCGTGAATAGGACTTTTTAGAATTTTATGATGATTTGAAACCTATCAACCATATCCTGAACTAATATGCAAATATCAGGATTTCTTCAATATAACTCTAATGGCTTCCAAGCCAAATAGAGGATCCAATCATAAGACTATTCAAAACATATATAAGATGCGGAACATAGTTCACGATGGATGTGACTGTACGTGAGATGTGATTCTAATTAGTTCTAGGTAATCATGTAAGCATGAATTATGAGAACATTCATAGAAATCACATAAGTACTAAAAGTAAATAGCAATCCCAAATACAATGGTTTTTATAGTGGTTCGACTATGTGTCTACTTCACTTCTAGCGGACGTACTCAACCCTTGAGTGTACCGGATCTCACTAACGGAGGTTTTAAATCAGGTTTACCTCAAACCAGTATAACCTACATAAGGCTGATTCTAGGACCTACACAAGGTACCTAACATGTCTCTACGAGACACAAGTTTATACCCCACACATGAGCAAAGGTCAACAAACATCACTTAGGTTTTAGGCCACATAGGCCAAGGATCTACACAAGGAACCTAAATTTTATGCTCCCATGAGTAAGGGTCAACACACAACACCCAGATTTTAGGCCACACAAGCCAATGATCCACACAAGGAACCTAGAGTTTATGCTCCCATGAGCAGGGGTCAACACACATCACACAGGGTTTTAAGTTACATAGGCCAAGGACCTACACTAAGGACCTAAGTTTATGCTCACCAAGAGCAAGGGTCACCACAACACCCTCGCGTATTCTCCCGTCAGAGGCCTCTTGTGAGAACTTGAAAGGGACGACAATCACCTGTGACCCAATCTTACACAAAGGAATGATCAGCAGGGTCTTTGGACTCTAATGACTTACAGATAAGTAGATGAGCCCCATTAAGCATGATGATGAAGATCTCCTCTTTTGATGATGAAGAATCTTCAGCTCCTTAATCCGCAACACTTATGATGCTCTAATGTAAGGTGACGGGTTGGATCAAGGTTATGTTGGAATCCTAGTCTATTAAATGTTTGCCTATATTAGAGATGGAGTGATTCCAAGCTTTTATGTATTCAAGGTATCTCAGCTCAATGATATGCCATTAAGGTAATAGCTGGAGGATCCTTGAATGCGAAAGTTCATTAACCAATCCACTTTATTAAATATCAATGATGAGAGTGGATTAAGGAATGAACTCTCATGAGAGAAAAAGGCTTAGGGTAGGTGATCTAAATTAAACACTCAAAAGCTTTATCTATTTTCCCTACAAACAACCTTAGGAAAGCTCTCATTAAATAGGAAAAAAGTTCCAACAGAAATAAAATAGTCATATATTTGACAGAGTTCGATATCATTGAGCAAGATTCGATATCATCGAGTGTATACTCTCGATAACATCGAATTGCCGCTCGATGACACAAACTCAATTTGTCAAACACTTTTGAACCTTTTTACCAACAGATAGAGGATATCAAGTAGGCTTCGATGTCATCAGATTTTGAACTCCGATAACATCGACCCATGGATTGATTCCTTGACATTTAAAAACCTGAGAGCAGACTTGCCTTTGGAATTGAATAGGCATCGATATGATCGAGTATCCCTCGATATCATCTGGTTTTGAATATCTATGATATCGATACCAGTTTCGATTCGTCGATCTTTTCAAGGATTTTTACTATAAGCTTACTGAACAGATTTGTGTCCCAATCCGACATCATTGACGGTACATCAATATCATCAATATTTGAATCTCGAAGATATCGAGGCTCGCTACAAGACATCAAAAATCACATAATTTTTCTTAACTTCTTACTGGACACAAACTGACCAGATGTTGATTTTATCGAGTTGGTTCAATGAACTCGAGATTCGAAAGTCGATGATATCGAGCCTGTCATTGATTCATTGATAAGTCAGTCCAAAATTCATTGTGGTTACTGGACATCTGAAGTCCTCATTTTGATAACATCGAGTGAGTATCAAGGACATCGATAATAAAGTCTGATTTCATTGAATCACTTATTGATAAATCGACAAAGGCTGAAAATGTAGAGGTTTTCTTGATTTTGTAAAATAGTTTTCACACCTTAAACCCTATGCTGTTCTTTCCATTTTTAAGGGTTTTATATACATGGTATTTTGGGTCATGGGATGTGAGGCTAAGTTTACCTTTGACGAGTTCGGACACACATCCTGTTGAGGCAGGTGCTTGAATGATCTTCCTATGGGGTTCACTTGTCTTACTGACTCAACACTCACACTGATTGACAAACCAGGGCACTTTAAAAGTTCAGATTTGATTTAATTGCTTCATCTTCCAATTGGATAGGATAGGACTCCAATTCCAACGTGTTTCTTTGAATCAAAGAAGGAAACATCCTGATAGCTACAAGTGGATCCTTGGTACCCTAGTTCCCACCTTTAAATTTACAAGTTTCAATCAGCTATGTTCATAATTACTCTCTTATTCTAGATTTAGATTTAGATCTTCTTCTAGTTCTAGTTCTAGTTATTTTCAGAATACATACAAGATTAGTCCCTGTGGATTCGAGCTTGGTCTCACTAAGTTATTACTACATCGTGACCCTACACTTGGGGTTATGAACATCTAGCAACCAACTTGATTTTCATGTAATTCTTCGATGTCATCGACCCGTGTTCGATGTCATTGAACACTGGATTCGATGTCATCGACTAGTGGTCGATAACATAGATAGTGAAGTTCAGATTCTGTGAATTTCTGCACTTTGAACTTTTGACTTCCTTTTCCATTTGGTTTCCTTGAATCTTGGGGTCTTGAAATCATCAATCTTGATCTCCTAAGATCCATCCTTTGTCTTGGTGATTCTTGAGCATTAAATCCATGCTTTTAACATTCTTTTCAATCCAAGCTCTTAGATTCACCTCGCAATACAAACATGTATAAAATATACCCATTAAGCGTTATCATGTTCATAAAGCCAAGATATAAATAGGGGTAAATATGTAATATTTGACACTCAACACACCCCCAACCAACATTTTTCTAGTCTCGAACAAAACAAGTGTGAGGAAATCCTCAATTCTCAATGTTCAAATCACTTTCAGAAAATAATCTTTTTTACAATCAAGTATGAATGAGTATAATTCAAATAAGTGAGAGTGAAAATTTGAAAACCTGGAGACGAATCATATGAGCAATTAATTAAATAGGTTCTTTATCAATCACTTAAGAGCACAAGTTCATATATCAAGTTTTTCCAATGTACATAGTGAATTCCAACTTACTTTTCATAAAAGTATTGCCATTTCATCATGTTAGCCATGCTCACCACCTCAAGATTGATTGAATAATCAAGTGCTGATTCCGAGCTTATCCGCCTTTTCTTCTTCTTCCAGTTTTTGATTTTATATTGACGGTCACTTTTATTTGTTCATTCGTTTCAGTCTTTTTATTCTTTTCATTCTTTTTTAGTCTTTTTATCATACAGGATCTTTTTGTTGATCTCTCTTGTCAGGCCTATGTTCTGGTACCATTCTGTTCATTAGGATCCCGCGATCCTCCCCGTCGAATTCCAGCAACCCGTGACCTATAGATAGAGTTTGCGCACGACCTTAAGTCGCATCCTGTAAACCCGAGTTAGCTTAACCTGAGACCTATGCCGTGACCACACTGTTGCCGCAATTTCAATGCCTTGTCTCATGCGCCAATGCGATGCTTAGATTGAGAGATATGGCCCGCGCATTATCTTAGCCATTGATCGCATGTTGCGGGACCCAAGGTGTCCAGGTAGAGAAATATCTCTACAATCAATCATGAAGGTGACATCACCCTAACCCCCCATGCTTCTTACAAGCTATGATTGCTAGCCCCATGCCTCTTATATCTGTTATAAGTCATCATGACTCAAGCCATGCCTTCTTACACCCTCGTGATTACCTCCCTACATCTCTCTCTCTCTCTCTCTCTCTCTCTCTCACCCTCCCATTATCTCATTTCCTTCTTTAGCAATCCCAAAGAGCTAAGACGTCCCACCTTGGAGAGAAAAATCTAGCCCTCTTCATAGCATATTCACCACCAATCCAACCATTAGATCATCATATCCACCATTAAAAGAGCATCATAGGAGCCTTGGAGCACTAGGGAGGAAGAAGAAGGAGAGGTGGGTGTTTCCTTAGGATAGATTTTCTTATTTTTATGCATGGGACAAGTTGGACTCACCAATCAATGGTGGAGATCCCATCTTAGTCCCTACGTGTGGCCAATGGCCCACTAAACTTACATGCATGTACCATGAAGGGGCCATTCTCTATGGACCCCATCATGATGTTTCTTTAATATCTATCATGTAAAGGGATCATCTAGACCCATGATCTGTGGTGGGGATAACATCCCCACCTTGATTTACTGATTTAAGGGCCCACCCAATCATGGGACTCATCTTAATGAATGTATGATGTATGTATGATACATATATTGAGGGGCTCATAGTGGCAGAGCCCCTCCATCACAAGTTTCTATCTCTCTCTCTCTCTCTCTCTCTCTCTCTCTCTCTCTTTCCCTCTCTTTCTATGGTGATGATGATGTGTGTGGCCCACCTGATGTGTTCAGCAAATTCGTGATGTGTGTATTTTATATCCACGCCGTCCACGAGTTAGGCCCACCTTGCTGCCTGTCCAATGGGCAGGCCTATTGCCTGTCCATCTAGATAGGCCTGGATGAAGGAAAACATAAATATCAATTTGATTCAAACTGGTGGGCCACACCTATGTGGACCCCACCCAGATTTATGTGTTGTATTCCACACCATCCAGTATTCTAGATGGTGAGACCCACCTGATAGATGTGTTGAATCTGCACTGCCATCTTGCCAGCAAGCCTGGACGATGGAAAAATACAAATATCAGCCGGGTTCCCCAGCTGTGGGCCACGCATGTGGGACCCACTGATGTATATGTTTTATCCTCACTGTCCAGAGATTTTTGGACGGTGGGGATCCACCTGATGTATGTGTTATATCTAGCACATGGCCCCACCATAATCTAAGTGTTTTATTCATGCCAACAGTCCCAGGATGGTGGGACCCACCCTACATGTGTTGCACATGTGGAGGTGGGGCCTACCTTGATATTTGTATTTTATCAATGTCGTCCATTGCTAGGACATGGACCTCACCATCCTTTATGTGTAACACCATCTAGTGCATGGATGGTGGGGTCCACCATGATGTATGTGTTGTATATCCCTATTGTCCAGCTTGTGGGAGCCCATTTTGTGATGCATAAGGCCCACCATGATATGTGTGTTGTAAGCATAATATCCATCTATTTTCTAGACCATAGGGCTGACCTATGAGGCCCACCTTGATGTATATGTTATTCATGTTGCCCATTTATTTTGTTAAACCATGGGCTGCTCCATAAGGCCCACTATTATGTATGTGTTACACACACTATCCTCCCATTATGCCTAGATCATGGGCTATTTCATGAAGACCATTGTGATGTATATGAGGCCCTTGTGTGAGGCCCAATGTGATGTATATGAGGCCCTTATGTGAGGCCCATTGTGATGTATATGAGGCCCTTGTGTGAGGCCCAATGTGATGTATATGAGGCCCTTGTGTGATTCCCAATGTGATATATATGAGGCCCTTGTGTGAGGCCCCTTGTGATGTATATGAGGCCCATGTGTGGGGCCTAATGTGATGTATATGAGGCGTTTGTGTGAGGCCCATTGTGATGTATATGAGGCCCTTGTGTAAGGCCCATTGTGATGTACATAAAGCCCATGTGATGAGGCCATTGTGATGTGTGAGTACATCATGATGTATGATAATGTTTATGATGCCCATCCATCTCCTAGTTAGTATAAGGACCATGGACCCCCATTATAGGATAGGTTCTAAATGGGCCATGCCTTGGGAGCAATGATGGTTAAATGTCTACATTATAAGAGCAATAATGGTTAAATGTCCACATTATAATCCTCCCTAGGGCCCGTTGTTAAGTCCATTTTCATTTCCTCTTAGTGGGCTAACCCAAATTGATGGGTCCCCCACTGTTATTAGTATGACCCATCTCACTTTATTGGGCTAACCCCAAACCATTGGGCTCCCATTGATGATAGTAGTGTTATCCAAACCTTGAAGTCCACCTTGTGTGCTTACCAGGCCTCCATAAGGGAGCTCACTTCATGACATGACAGAGTGGGTGAGGAAGCCCACTCCCTATTCTTAGGCCCATTCTTTATAGGCCATCTAGGCCCATCCTTGATATGAGGAGAGTACATCATCACCGTAGATGGAAGGATCTGTGACATCGGATTTGGTATATCCACAATTGAGGACTGATTGTGATATTTTAGTCTATATACACCATCCTTCTATGGGCCCCATCATGTATTTGGGACGATTAATGTGCTTGTTTACTTAAGCTAGTAGGACACACTGAGTATGTGCTAGCATAGCATCATGATACATGCCCATACACATCATTTATATGCTTGTTATGAGAAGTGATTGATCATAGTATAAGCCATTGGGCTAGTTGTTTTGGGACTCCCTGAGGGACAGAGTTACCCCACATGAGTGCACAGTATGCGTTGGATCGATCCATGACTAGATATATGACTCATATATCTCGCATTTGTGTGACATGATCACTGTACGCCCTAACAACATTAGGGTCATGGCTTCCACACGCATATCATGGATGGCGGGATTGGATATCAGAAATATTTTGGTTCTAGCATATGAACGCTATGGATGTCTGTGGGTGAAGGTCCCTAAACCCTTATGGTACCAAGAGGATGCTCCAACGTCGAGACTAAGTGGATATATGAGCGCCTAGGTGCCAAATACCAGTAGGCCGTGTCTCCCACTATGTCATGGTCAGTTGGAAGGGGGTGTGACTTTATCCACCCGATGGGAGGGGGCAAAGTTATGCTGAGTTTAACCAGCTCGGCAATGGGTCCGTTACTGACGAGCCGAGTAGATATTGGCTGACTACTGGCTAGGCGGGTAGTGAGGTCTCTTACATTCACATTGATTGCGCGCCTAAGGGAGGGGCAGTCAACGTGGAGTGCACTAGACCCCAGAGATATTCTAGAGAGGAACTGTATTGATATGTGGATTCAGATGAGGACTGGTAGGCTTGTGATTGTGAAATTGCAGTAAGGATCACAATAGTAGAAGTTGGAATAGATCAAAGTGTCCTAGAGGGGGGTGAATAGGACTTTATAAACTTTTCTTGATAATTAAAAATCCTATTAACCCAATCTTGATTTAATGTGCGACTAATAAGATATACTTTAACTCTAATGGCTTCCAAGCTAAGGATTCAATCACAAGACCACTCAATATTTAAACAAGATTTAGCAATTAGTCAATGATGGATGAACAATGTGACAATGTGTGTGAGATGTGATTCTTAGCAATTCTAAACATTCATGTTATCATGTTTCATGTAATCATTCGAAGTAAGCATAATAAATGAATACGCAAATATCAATCCCAAACATAGTCGATTATAGTGGTTCGACTATGTACTTACTCCACTCCCAGCGGACGTACTCAACCCTTGAGTGTACTGGATTTTACTAACGGAGGTTTTAAGTCAGGTTCACCTCTAACCTTTATAACCTACACAAGGTCAACTCTAGGACCTACACAAGGAACTTAGACATGCCTACACAAGTCACGAGTTTATACCCTACACAAGAGCAAAGGTCAACACGAAGCACCTAAGTTTTATGCCCTACACAAGAGCAAAGGATCCACACAAGGAACCTCAATTTAGACCACACAGGTCAAGGATCCACCCAAGGACCCTAGTTTAGGGCACACAAGACAAGGATCCACATAAGGACCCTAGTTTAAGCCACATAGGCCAAGGACCTACACAAAAGACCTAAGTTTAGGCCACACAGGCCAATGACCTATACAAAGGACCTAAGTTTATGCCCTACACAAGAGTAAGGGTCAACACACAACATTTAAACATACTCTTCCGTCGGAGGCCTCCTACGAGGGCTTGAAAGGGTGAGATGTACCTGTGACCCAATCCTACACAAGGAATGATCAACAAGGTCTCTGGACTCTAATGACTTATAGATAAGTATATGAGCCTCACTCTGCATGTTGTTGAAGATATACTCCCTTGATGATAGAGATTCTTCAGCTCCCTTGATCCGCAACACTGATGATGCTCCAATGTAAGGCAACGGGGTTAGGTCAAGGTTTATTGAAATCCACTCTAATAAATGTTAATCATTAAGAGACAGAGTAATTCTAAGGTTTTAAGCATTCAAGGGATCCCAACTTAATGATTTACCATTAAGATGGTAGCTGGATGATCCTTGAATGAGGAAGTTCATTCGCCAATCCACTCTATAAAATATCAATGATGAGGGTGGATTGAAGAATGAACTCCCATGAGAAAAAGGACCTAAGATAGATGATATGCAACTATTCTCTCAAGGCTCTCTCTCTTTTTCTCAATACAACAACCAAGAGCAAGCTTTCCTTATATAGACAAAAAGTTCCAATGGTAATAATGTCGTCAGAGACTGACTGAGTTTGATCTCATCGGACCTTATTCGATATCATCGAACGTATACTTTCGATGGCATCGAATCTAGGCTCGATGATACGAACTCAACTGAAGATATACCTGGAACTTTTAGATTGAGGATCGATGACATCGAACTTGATTCGATGTCATCGAAGTTTGAACTCTGATATCATCGAATACCAGTTCGATATATTGATCATTTCCGAGGATATTCCGTGAAAGCTTGCTGGACACTTTTTGTCCAAATTCGATGACATCGATCCTATCTCGATATCATCAATTTTGAATTACGATGTCATCGAGCCTATATCGATTCCTCGATCATTTCCTCATGATTTTCCTCATAAGCTTACTGGAACAGTTTTGACCAGATTCAATCTAATCGAGACTCCCTCGATATCATCATGATTTGAATTTCGATGACATTGAGTAATGCATCGATTCCTCAAACATTTTAGATGATTTTCCTTTGAATCTTTCTGGATAAAACTTGTCCGAATTTGATGTTTTTGAGACCCTATCGATGACATCGTGATTTGAATATCGATGACATCAATTTCCTTTCAATTCCTTAAGTAGTATCAAAATATTTTTCAAGACTTTGCTGGATAATGCTCTAAGTCTATCGATATCATCGACTGAGCTTCGATGTCATTGATTACTGATGGTCGATATCATCAAATGTATCTTCGATTTACCGAACATTTTGTTCAAATTACTTTGTGGTTGCTGGACATAAAAATGCCCAATTCGATATCATCGAGTACTTTTCGATGTCATCGTTAATACAGACTCGATATCATCAAACTTTGCTGAAAAACTTAGAAGATTTTCTTGTTTGAAACTTAAGTTTTCAGACTATTACATCCTATGTTGTTCTAAGTCTATTAGGGCTTTTGTTTACTTGAGTGTTTTGGGATTTGGGATATGAGGCTTGATTTACCTATGACGAGCTTAGAACACACATCCAGTTGAGGCGATAGCTTGATCAATCTTCATATAAGGCTCACTTGACTCACTGACTCAACTTACACGCTAATTGACAAACCAGGGCACTTTCAGATTGCATCTCACATATGACATTTAGTCATGTGGGCCTTGCATCTAGGGGTGTACACGGGTCTGGCCGAGTCGAACTGGGCTCAACCCAGCTAAGCCTGTTCAATAGCCATACCAGGCCTGAACCCAACCCAGCCTAGTCACCGGGCCAACATCTCCAGCCCGAGCCCGGTCCGGCAGCAATCGGGCGAGTTTGGGCCAGTTTCGAACCTTCGAGTTAGGGCCAGTTTCGAACCTTACAGCAAGTTCATGGGAAGGGCTTTGGTAGGTAATCCGTGTCCCATTACAAGGCCCTCGATCAACAGTTTAGATAGTTAAATTATAGACTCCACAAAAAATCTAACTAGTCAAGAGATTTACATACATTTACATACATTTGACAAAGCATAAAATAAAACATTTTATGCAAACTAAATACATTCATACACTACTGACTACTGTTAAGGAAATTCATCTGCTGAGCCCGAGCTGCTATCTAAATATTCATATACGTACTCATTCACCTCTCCCTCTTCAGAAGGTGGAGATAGCTTTTTATCACCCCCCTCTTGTATAGTTTGAATTGGAATTTTTTAACTATTTTTGTGAGAAGATTTATACGTAGTTCCCAACATCCTGTAAAATGCACCCAGACTGGAGAGAAACTTAGCTGAATTCTTACTATTCTTCTTTTTACCTGTGCAGCTTGAACCTCCTTCGACATCATGTGGTCTCGTAGGACATCGCTGATGTGTAGAAGCCTCTTTCATACTACACTTTAAGACGAGTTGGAATTGTTCTTCTTCTAATGCTAATAATTTAGCTTCCTTCTCTTTCTCAAAAAATTTAGATTGGGGAGTGGAAGCTTTTTTGTTTGAGTCAAGAACTGCTTGGAAAAGCACTTGGATTTCTTTTGAGGATTTAGGACACGGTTTTGCATCTCCACCTCGATAGGATAAGTGTAATCTGAGCCGATTAGTTTTGTTAACAAACTTGGCTCCACACAAATTACACAAAATCTTTAACTTTCCAGACTTTGGAGAATGGACTAAGGAACCATAGTCCCAAATGTCAATCGATGGTTCACTTGAAGATATCTACATATTGTGTTGGAAAAGTATTTTAAAATTTTTAGCAATAATGAGATACCGACATAAAATAAAAGCAATTTATGGATGAAAAAAAGAGTCATTAATGCATTACGTAGCTGCATAACATCCATCAACATAACAGATAAATAAAAATAAAAGTCAAAAGAGTACCCATTACAATATTTGCAAATTCAAATAAACTAACAAGATTAAAACATCCATCCCAAACATCCATCATATTGCTGTTGTTTCATGTGTTGCGACTTCATTCACATTCTCCTCCTCTTCCTCGTCCAGATCATAACCTCCTAGACTCGGACGCAACCAATCTTGTGTACAAATTAATGCTTCCACTGTTTCTAGTATAAGGGAACTTCTAGTCTTACTCACGACCATACTCCATGTGCTAAACGCAGATTCCGATGCCACGGTTGAAATAGGAACTGACAAAATATCTCATGCCATCGTCGATAGTGTAAAGTATTTTTCTTCACTAACTCTCAATTTTCACCACTCCAAAACATCGAACTCTGAATCCTGCCGTAGTATGACTGACTCTTTGAGACAGATGTTGTAATGACTAGGGAACTTTTATGCCAAGACCCGAGTACTACCTCTATTTTTCCTTAGTAGTTGTTTTTGGGGTAATTAGCGCTATACTCGATTGCTTGTGAAATTTGCATCAATCACTTTAAATTTGATCTGCATGACTCAAAACCTGTAGAATAGTTAGTACTATGTTACTCTAAAATCTGGGATCCATCGCTAAATCCAGTTGTTCTTGGGAATTTTTGGAAGTTCTGGATCGGACCTGGACCGCGCGTCGAAAGTCCGATAGCGATGATCTTAGGCTGTTGCGGTCACCATGTTGGGCTTGACCATCACCTCAAAAATCAAGTCCAGATGATGATCTGGGTCGATTTGATTGAGTCTGGAGTGAAGAGTGTGAGAACGGTTGGAAATTTATTAAGCTTTTATGAAATCTGAGTTGTGTCACTTACGCAATAATTTTAAGCAATCTGACTGTTGGATTCTAACCCAATTTCACCCTTTGATCAGGAAAGGTGGCCTAGGCATGTCCTTGTGCTTGTGGACCTGATCGAGATTCTGTGACCGTTGAATTGAGTGTGGTCCGCCACGGTTGATCTGAAGATCCGGTCAGTACGAAAACTCAGCTTGACCTAGATCCATGGTCAGTGAGCTTAAGTCTGACCTTTCGTGGTTATAGGCCCACCGGAAGTGCTCCGTTGGATCATGAGAGGCTTGTTTTGGTTATACCCTAAGTATACCTTGGCCCTAGGGTTATTTTCATTAATGTTAGGCCTATTTATAGACCTTAAAACCCTAGCTCTCTTTTCCATACGAATTTTCTAACCCTAGCTAAGAAAGAGAAAGGAAAAGAGAGAAAGTGAGAGAGAAGTTGGTGAATCATCTTAGATTCTTTCCTGTTCTTCTTCATCCTTAAACCTTCACTTTGAATCGTTATTCTGACGATTCTGAGTTCATCTTTGGGTAGGTTAATCTAACCCTAATTTGTGTTAGAACTTAGAATAGTCTTTGTGTTGTTGTAGCTCATTCCGATTCGTGTCTTAGGTTATCTTGTCGCCGTTGACGAAGACATATCATCTGAAATCAGTTCGGTGTTCTTTTCTGGCTTAAGGTGCAGACTTTAATCGTATAGGTTATGGTTTTCAAGGCTTTCAATACCAATGAATGGTTTATTCTTGCTATGGATGAGATTTCACATGCCAAATGTTATGTTTTTTTTGCGTTCCTGAAATGCATGTGTTATATTGAGAATTGTGTATTCTATGTGTATGTATAAAGTACCGTATGCGTATAAAATATGATCATGTGATTGCCATGTTTATCTGTCATGTATGTATGGTAGATGTATATGTGACAACTCCTTGGCAAAAGGAATTGTCCAAATGCGTGTATTTCAACATACGTCATGTATGTTGCTTTATGTATTCTAAGTGTTTGTAGAAATGTCTGAATGATCTAAAGTGTGATATATCAACCTAGTATGGGCGTTGAGAAGCGATTCCCAACTCTTCCACTAGTGTCTATGATTTCCTTCATGTAAGTTACATTCCTTGTTGTTTAAATTCAAGTATTACCTATGCTTACATTCATGTTAAGTTGATATTTTTCAAATGCTTGTGTACTACATGATTTGAGTTGTTGTTCGATTACTATTCTAAATTGTAGATACGAATATCTGTTGTAGTGTAATGTGTGTGGGACTATGCATTAGTCCAGGAAATCGGTAATCGGCCTTAAGTTCGTGGCTGAGGTTGCTTTCGCCACGTAGGACATGATTAGACAAACCCGAGTCGTATTAGAGTTGTTGGCAGTGGTTTGGCCACATAGAGTATTTGCGCACTCTATGTCGTTCAACCCAACGTGCGCTCGTACTAGTCGAGTTCGTCAAGTAACTCGATTGTCCGATGTATGTTCACTATGTATGGACGCTGCTGTTTGAATCTAGGGTACCGAACTTACCAATGAAATCCTGTTAACCATGGTACCTTGATCCGCTAAGACTCATGAGCCGGGCATGGTGGTTTGGGACACCGTGGTCGAGCTGTCGGCCTACCCTGGGGTGACGAGCCTCCCCGTAGTAACCAGTGAGCAACTAAACTCGTGAGTCGATTATGGTGGTATGGGACACTATATTCGCGCTGTCGGCCTACATTGATTGGTGATGAGCCCTTTGTAGTGACCTCGAGCATACCTGGATACCGCATTGAGGTGATGAGCCTTAGTGTAGTAACGAAGGTATGATGGGCGTGCATTGATTGGTGACGAGCCCTTTGCAACGACCTAAAACTATATGATCGTATGAGATGTCTAGGACTGACGACCCTAGAATGGATCACTGTTTGGATGGTGATATGAGGAAGGTACCTTAGCTTCCCAATCCTGCTGTATGAAAAGGACTAATAACAACCTGGTAATCATGTTCATGTACCGCATTTGCATGTGCTTTGTAGATGTGGCGCACTTTGAGGCGATGTCATGTGTAACGTAAGATGAAGACGCTAAGGGTGTACACGTGAGGGCACGCATCATTTTGCATACATCCTTGCATTAATAAGAGTAGTTAGGACATGTTTAATTGTTCTGCTTTATCATTACTGCTTGATTGAACTGATAACATGTTAACCTTTGCTTTATTATTCCACTGAGTTGATCACTCACTCCCACGTTCTAGGTCGGTGTTATACACCCACCGGACTCTGTCTTAGTTGCTGATGTTGCAGATGTTGATGCGACTTCTGAGGCAGAGCAGGAGATCGAGGATGATGAGGCTGCTTTCTCTTTTATGCAGTTTTCAGACGGGTTCTAGTGAGCCTTGTTTTGATGCGTGGGTGCTGGGATTTCTTTTGGGAATTAAATGATGTAATTTGATACTTATAAATTTGATAGCAACACTTACATTACGACCTGGTATGTGTATGTATTTCAGGGATTTGCACATGTACACATATATTTCTTTAAGTCTTCCGCTTGGCGAGGCCTCGCCGATCAGCGGGCTAGGCCAAGCAGGCCAACTCGGGCCGACGTTTGTATGGCCCAGTGTGGCCCACCCTTCCATGGTTCGTTGGTTAAAACACCTTCTAAACCCTACTTCCTTCACAATCCTCCCTCCCAAGCTCTCCTTTTCTTGAAATCCTTCTCAAAACTTCTCCAAATCTCTTCCAAATCTTCTTCTTCCTCCATTTTCGTGCAAACCCTATCCACCCATCTCAAAACCTCACCTCCCTTTGTTGTTTACTTCTTCTTTTCTTCTCATTTGGTCTCTCAAATCCTCTTTTGGGATCTCAAGTGTGTGAGAGCTTCCCATCTTTCCTATTTCTCTCTTTCTCTTATTTCTCATGTCCCTCTTGGAGTTTATCACGGCCATCTTTTCCGTTTCCTCCCTTCTTTCTTTGATGGGGAAGAAGAGAGCGCCCGTGGATGAAGCAGGGCCTAGCCGCCCAACCCGTGCATGGAGGCCGAGAGGTGCTGCCGCGAGCACGTTCGCCACTCGTGAATTCTAGACCAAGCGGGACCTCGATCCTCGAGCTCCCATTGGTAGAACTTTATTGGTGAAGCTATTGCATGGAGTCTATGAAGGCCGTAGAGTCCTTTTTGAGGCTCATTTTGATCCGCGGCTGTTTGGCGAGTTTCTGTTGTTAGAGCGCCTGGAACGGGCTGGTTGGTGCCCCTTGTTTAAGGGCGAGTATCATGCGAATGCTAGTACTGTTTGAGCTTTTTATGCCAATATTCGTGATCCTTCGCTGGAGCCTCTACAGTTCAAGATTCCTTGTGGTAGCGGTCGGGAAGCTACGGTCAACATCGCTTTGATATCCCAACTCCTGAATGTGCCACTTAGGGAGGTGCATGCCAGTGAGAAGAATTTGAACAATATGCGCGAGAGGGATCGTCGTACCCGATTCCTGTGTGGTCGTCTGGTCGAATGGCAGCCTAATAGGAGTCTTCTGGCTACCAACATGATGGACGACTTCCGTTTGCTTCACCACATGTGTACGTTCAATGTATATCCTAGGTGGAGCAATCGCAGCGAGTGTACGCGCCTGATGGTAGATTTTTTATATCAGGTGGGGCAAGGAGCGAAGTTGTGTGTTCTGACGTACATCATGCGCCAGATTCTTCTCATCGCTCATTCGACCAGGAGGACCGAATCGCTTCCTTTTGGCCACCTCATTTGTAAGCTTGCACATGAGTTTGGCTATAGGCTTGGAGCAGAGAAGCCGGTTGTTGTTCGTCATATTAACCTGACGACCCTTAAGCAGATGGAGATTGGTCCTCGTCGACAGGCCTCAGAGAGTGAGGATGAGTCAGAGAGCGATGATGAAGAGAGTTATGCTGAAGGTGGTGCTGAGATTGAGGAAGAAACAGAGCAGGACGAGGAAGAGGTTGAGGCACAGGATACGAGTGATAGCTCTCCTCCTGTGGCACAAAAGCAGAGCACAGATCAGACTGCTAGGGATGCCCATATTGCTCGGCTTGAAGAAGGGTAGGCTGTTCTATGCTAGGATATTATGGATCTTCGAGGCCTTATGAAGCATAAGTTTAAGAAGGTGACTCGAACTCTGAAGTCTATCCTGTGTTGCTTGCAGGATAAGGGTGCCCCGCCTCCATCTCCTGATTCTGACGAGTAATTATCGTTGTGGTCGTCCTTTGCTTTGTTTGTTGTTTCTTTCTATGTGTAGCCGTTGTTGGCTTTATAGTTGGAGTTATTTGTAGTTGTATGTGGTTGTTTGAAGTGTTAGATGTTGTAGTTCACATGCTTTCCTAGTCGTGATTCATGTATTGCTGCACTACTTGTATTACGACAATTTTGTTTAATGGAATGCTTGTTGTTAGCCTTTTTGTCGCACCTCTTTTTCATTACAATGTTATTATGGGTATGGATTGGCTCACGAGGATGCGAGCAGAGATTGATTGTGAAGCAAGATCAGTGACGATCCATGGACCTGAGGGCGAGACAGTTACTTTCCCAGTTCAGGTCAGTTACCCTCTTCGTCTTGGTTATTATACTTCTCTGTTGGAGAGTATGGCTGAATCGGCGTTAGTTAGCATGCCGATAGTTCGGGAGTTTGAAGATGTGTTTGAGGCGATTCCTAGATTACCTCCTCAGCGCGAGATTGATTTTGCTATCGATCTCATGCCTAGTGCGGTGCCCATTTCTTTACCCACCTATCGTATGCCTCCGAGTGAAATGGAGGAGTTGAGGAAGTAGATAAATAGTTTGTTGAATTTGGGTTTTATTCGGCCTAGTGTGTCTCCTTGGGGAGCACCTGTCTTGTTTGTGAAGAAGAAGGATGGTTCCTTGCGATTATGTATTGATTATCGCAGGTTGAACTTGGTAACTGTGAAGAATAAGTACCCTTTGCCTAGGATTGATGATCTGTTTGATCAATTGAAGGGGGCATGGTACTTTTCGAAGGTTGATCTGCAGTCAGGGTATCATCAGTTGTACGTCAAGGATGTGGACGTGCAGAGGACCGCTTTCAGGATTAGCTTCGGTCACTATGAGTTCCTTGTGATGTCGTTCGGTCTGACGAATGCACCACCGTGTTCATGGATCTGATGAACAGGGTGTTTCGGCCATTCTTGTTTCGATTCTTCATTGTCTTTATCGATGACATCTTGATATATTCGGTGAGTCGGGAAGAACACGAGAAGCACTTAAGAGCGGTTTTGGATACTCTTAGGAAGAATCAGCTTTTTGCGCAGTTCAAGAAGTGTGATTTCTGGAAAGAGGAAGTCAAGTTCCTAGGACATGTGGTGTCCAAGGAAGGGATAGCCATCGATCTTGCTAAGATAGCTGTAGTACAGGACTGGAAGCAGCCTGGTTCAGTTACTGAGGTAAAGAGTTTTCTGGGTCTTGCAGGCTATTATCGACGCTTCATTCAAGACTTCTCAAAGATTGCCAGACCGTTGTCGCAGTTGACATGGAAAGATTTGAAGTTTTCTTGGAATGAGAGGGCGGAGTTAGCTTTTCAAGAGCTGAAGGACAAGTTGACGTCTGCCCTTATGCTAGTATTGCCAAAGCAAGGGGTGAAGTATATTATATATACTGACGCCTCTCGCGTTGGTCTGAGTTGTGACCTTATGCAGAAGGACAGGGTGATTGCCTATGCTTCGCGGCAGTTGAGGAAGCACGAAGAGAATTACCCTACGCATGACCTGGAGTTAGCAGCTGTCATTTTCGCATTAAAGCTCTGGAGACATTACCTCTATGGAGAGGAGTTCAAGCTCTTTTGCGACCACAAGAGCCTTAAGTATATTTTCACACAGCGTGATTTGAATATGAGGTAGCGCCGATGGATGGAAACATTGAAGGACTTTAAGTTCGATGTTTCATACCATCCGGGCAAGGCGAACTTTGTGGCAGATGCGTTGAGTTGTAAGAAGGCTATTGAGTTTTCAGCTCCGTTGATGATACTAGAGTGGGATATGTTGGAGTTTGTGCGAGACTTTAAGTAGAAGCTTACGGTGGAAGAGCCGTATGAGGTTATCGCACAAATTCGTGTATAGCCCCTTATCGACTAGAAGATCGTTGCAGCTCAGGCAGATGATGAGCTTTTGGTGAAGATGAGGAAGCGGGTTGGTACTGATGAGAACTCCGACTGGAGTATTAGTTCTGATGGGGGCCTACGATTTCATGGCCGGTTATGTGTTCCTGACATCCCTGACTTAAGACGGGAGGTTCTCGAGTTAGCCCATAGTTCTAAGCTTGCAATGCATCCAGGTAGCACGAAGATGTATCAGGATATGAGAAGATCTTATTGGTGGGACAATATGAAGGTCCAGATTGCTAAGTTTGTTTCTCGTTGTCTCATGTGCCAGCAGGTCAAGGCAGAGCATCGTTGACCTCCTGGGTTGCTTCAGCCCATGCCCATAGCAGAATGGAAATGGGACTTCATCTCTATGGACTTTATTTCTGGGTTGTCGAGAACGAGGAAGGGATATGACTCTATTTGGGTGATTGTCTACCGTTTGACGAAGTCGGCTCATTTCTTACCGATCAGAGTCACAAACTCTTTAGAGGAGTTGGCTAGGCTGTATATCAAGGAGATAGTATGTCTGCATGGAGTTCCCTTGGAGATTATGTCTGATAGAGACACAGGTTTTACATCTATCTTCAAGACTCATATTCAGGAAGCGATGGGTGTGAAACTAAAGTTCAGTACCGCATTTCATCTGTAAACTGATGGGCAGACGGAACGTGTGAATCAGGTCCTGGAAGACATGTTGCGAGCTTGTGTTTTGGATTTCAAGGACGTTGGGATGATTGTCTTCAGTATGCAGAGTTCGCGTATAATAACAGTTTCCAGGCGAGTATCGGCATGGCTCCCTATGAGGCATTGTATGGTCGCCCGTGCAGAGCACCGCATTGCTGGGCAGAAGTTGGCGAGCGTAGTTTGGTTGGCCCAGAGTTGGTGTAGGCGACTTCAGAGAAAGTTGACATCATTTGACGTCGACTTCGGACAACCCAAAGTAGGTAGAAGAGTTATGTTGATACGAGCCGTCGACCGCTTGAGTTTGAGGTTGGAGACCATGTATTTCTGAAGGTCTCTCCTATGAAGGGAGTTCTGCGGTTTGGTAAGAAGGGGAAGCTGACGCCGAGATTTATTAGTCCATTTCAAGTTCTGCATCGAGTGGGAGCGATAGCATACCGCCTTGCTTTTACCACACCTCTTGCGGGCGTGCATAACATATTTCATGTTTCTATGCTGAAGAAGTACGTTCCTGATCCTTTGCATATTATCAGTTGGGAGCAAGTGCAGTTGAGTGAGGATGCCACTTATGTACTGCGACCGACGCGTATTCTCGACAGGAAGGAGCAGGTATTGCGTAGCAAGGTTATCCCTCTTGTGAAGGTGCTATGGACGCATCATAGTGAAGAAGAGGCTACTTGGGAATCTGAAGCTAAGGTTAGGAAGAGCTACCCTCAGATCCTTGAGGAATATGAGAAGGTATGAATTTCGAGGATGAAATTTTCTTTAAGGGGGGTAGATTGTAATGACCCGGGAAATGTTGTGCCAAGACCCGAGTACTACCTTTATTTTTCCTTAGTAGTTGTTTTTGGGGTACTTAGCGCTATACTCGATTGCTTGTGAAATTTGCATCAATCACTTTAAATTTGATCTGCATGACTCAAAACCTGTAGAATAGTTAGCGCTATGTTACTCTAAAATTTGGGATCCATTGCTAAATCCAATTGTTCTTGGAAACTTTTGAAAGTTCTGGATCGGACCTGGACCGCGCGTCAAAAGTCCGATAGCGATGATCTTAGGTTGTTGCGGTCACCATGTTGAGCTTGACCATCACCTCGAAAATCAAGTCCAGATGATGGTCTGGATCGATTTGATTGAGTCTGGAATGAAGAGTGTGAGAACGGTTGGAAATTTATTAAGCTTTTATGAAATCTGAGTTGTGTCACTTGCGCGACGATTTTAACCAATCTGACCATTAGATTTTGACCCAATTCCACCCTCTGATCAGGAAAGGTGGCCTAGGTATGTCCTTTTGCTTGTGGACCTGATCGAGATTCTGTGACCGTTGAATTGAGTGTGGTCCGCCACGGCTGATCTGAAGATCCGGTTGGTACGAAAACTCAGCTTGACCTAGATCCATGGTCAGTGAGCTTAAGTCCGACCTTTCGTGGTTATAGGCCCACCAGAAGTGCTCCGTTGGATCGTGAGAGGCTTATTTTGGTTATACCCTAAGTATACCTTGGCCCTGGGGTTATTTTCATCAATGTTAGGCTTATTTATAGACCTTAAAACCCTAGCTCTCTTTTCCATACGAATTTTCTAACCCTAGCTAAGAAAGAAAGGAAAAGAGAGAGAAAGTGAGAGAGAAGTTGGTGAATCATCTTAGATTCTTTCCTGTTCTTCTTCATCCTTAAACCTTCACTTTGAATCGTTATTTCAGCGAATCTGAGTTCATCTTTGGGTAAGTTAACCTAACCCTAATCTGTGTTAGAGCTTAGAATAGTCTTTGTGTGGTTGTAGCTCATTCCTATTCTTGTTTTAGGTTATCCTGTCGCCGTTGACGAAGACATATCGTCTGAAATCAGTTCGGTGTTCTTTTCTGGCTTAAGCTACAGACTTTAATCGTATAGGTTATGGTTTTCAAGGCTTTCAATGCCAATGAATGGTTTATTCTTGCTATGGATGAGATTTCACATGCCAAATGTTATGTTTATTTTGCGTTCCTGAAATGCATGTGTTATATTAAGAATTGTGTATTCTATGTGTATGTATAAAGTACCGTATGCGTATAAAATATGATCATGTGATTGCCATGATTATTTGTTGTGTATGTATGCTAGATGTATGTGTGACAACTCCTTGGCAAAAGGAATTGTCCAAATGCGTGTATTTCAACATACGTCATGTATGTTGCTTTATGTATTCTAAGTGTTTGTAGAAATGTCTGAATGATCTAAAGTGTGATATATCAACCTAGTATGGGTGTTGAGAAGCGATTCCCAACTCTCCCACTAGTGTGTATGATTTCCTTCATGTAAGTTATATTCCTTGTTGTTTAAATTCAAGTATTAGTTATGCTTACATTTATGTTAAGTTGATATTCTTCAAATGCTTGTATACTACATGATTTGTTGTTGTTCTATTACTATTCTAAATTGTAGATACGAATATCTGCTGTAGTGTAATGTGTGTGGGACTATGCATTAGTCCAGGAAATCGGTAATCGGCCTTAAGTTCGTAGCTGAGGTTGCTTTCGCCACGTAGGACGTGATTAGACAAACCCGAGTCGTATTAGAGTTGTCGGCAGTGGTTTGGCCACGCGGAGTATTTGCGCACTCTATGTCGTTCAACCCAATGTGTGCTCGTGCTAGTCGAGTTCGTCAAGTAACCGGATTGTCCGATGTTTGTTCACCATGTATGGATGCTACTGTTTGAATCTAGGGTACCGAACTTACCAATGAAATCCTGTTAACCATGGTACCTTGATCCGCTAAGACTCATGAGCCAGACATGGTGGTATGGGAGACCGTGGTTGAGCTGTCAGCCTACGCTGGGGTGATGAGCCTCCCCGTTGTGACCAGTGAGCAACCAAACTCATGAGCCGATTATGGTGGTATGGGACACTATATTCGCGCTGTCGGCCTACATTGATTGGTGACGAGCCCTTTGTAGTGACCTCGAGCTTACCTGGATACCGCATTGAGGTGACGAGCCTTAGTGTAGTAATGAAGGTATGATGGGCGTGCATTGATTGGTGACGAGCCTTTTGCAACGACCTAAAACCATATGATCGTATGAGATGTCTAGGACTGATGACCCTAGAATGGATCACTGTTTGGATGGTGATATGAGGAAGGTACCTTAGCTTCCCAATCCTGCTGTATGAAAAGGACTAATAACAACCTGGTAATCATGTTCATGTACCGCATTTGCATGTGCTTTGTAGATGTGGCGCACTTTGAGGCGATCTCATGCGTAACGTAAGATGAAGACGCTGAGGGTGTACGCGCGAGGGCACGCATCATTTTGCATACATCCTTGCATTAATAAGAGTAGTTAGGACATGTTTAATTGTTCTACTTTATCATTACTGCTTGATTGAACTGATAACATGTTAACCTTTGCTTTATTGTTCCACTGAGTTGATCACTCACTCCCACGTTCTAAGGCGGTGTTAAACACCCACCAGACTCTGTCTTAGTTGCTGATGTTGTAGATGTTGATGCGACTTCTGAGGGAGAGCGGGAGATCGAGGATGATGAGGCTGCTTTCTCTTTTATGCAGTTTTCAGACGGGTTCTAGTGAGCCTTGTTCTGATGCACAGGATGCTGGGATTTCTTTTGTGAATTAAATGATGTAATTTGATACTTGTAAATTTGATAGCAACACTTACATTACGACCTGGTATGTGTATGTATTTCAGGGATTTGCACATGTACACATATATTTCTTTAAGTCTTCCGCTTGCTTTCTTCACTTATCCCTGAATTATATCTGCAATTTAGCTTAATCTATTCCATGTTTTATGTACTAATACAGACAACGTACATCCATTATCAAATATGTTGCATAAGTGATGTTTTGGAACTCGGGAGCTGAGTTATGCTCGACCCCTGAATTTCAGGGCATTACACATGTCAAACTCTGATTCTTGTGTCATGTCTGTATTTTCTTTTGCTAAGAAAGACATGTAATCATCATCGAAGCTTGAAGCAACATATGATCTAACTTCAGAAGCACTTGGTGTGGACACTGTGGTTATGTACGACTTGTACAATGCTTTGATTGCGTCGCGAACCTTCGAGGTTTCAGATATTGTCTTTTCATTAGGATAAATCCTCTTAAAGATGTTCTTAACATAACTCATCTAGCACCGAGGATCAAGAACAACAGCTAAGGACATTATTAAATGACAATCATCCCAGTACTTATCGAACTTCATTTACATACCACCTGTCATGATTTGGAGAAAAAATGGACCGTCATCAACAGTTTTCTTCAGGGCATCCTTGATCTTCCACACAACTGGAAGAAACATATTTGTTGTAGGAAACTTGTTGCCAGAAAATATTTTCGTACAGTTATAAAAAACCTTCAAAAATTTATGAACTTTTTTCGCTTTGCTCCAATCATCTTCAGTAGGCAACCAAGCATATGTTCTATCACGCACTGCATATTCTGGAAAAGCATGTTCCAATTCCAGGGCCAAATCCAACATCTCAAAAGTTGAATTCCAACGTATGCATACATCTAGCTTTGATGTTGTTGAAGACTTTAAATTTAAACGTTGGATGATGTCATTCCATATACTCAATCTTGATGGTGAGCCTCTTAACACTGCCCCTCACTTTCTCTATAGTTTGGTGAATTGATTTCAACCCTTCTTGTATAATTAAGTTGAGAATGTATGCATAACATCGAACATGAAATATTTTTCCCTCAAAAAATAAATTGTCAGTTGCCTTAAACTGGTTACATAAGAATGATATGACACTGTCATTTGTCGAAGCATTATTTAAAGTTAATGAACTAAATTTTTTTTTCAATGCCCCAATCTTATAGATAGTTATAAATGCAATATGAAATAACTAAACCGGAATGGGGAGGTGGAAGGTTGAAAAAGTTCAATATTCTCTTGCAGAGTTTTCAATTTTCATCAACATAATGTACAGTCAATGAATTGTAACCCTTTCTTTGATTTTGTGTCGTCCACATATCAGACGTCAAACTTACCCTTGAAACTGAATCTAAAACTGCTTTCAGCTTCATTTTCTCACTGCCATACATCTTCATGCACTCTCTCTTCACAGTAACACGGGAGACCTCAAACTGAGGATTAAGGAATTTACTGTATCCCATAAATATTTCACTCTGTACCATCTTAAATGGTTGCTCATCAATGATAATAAGCTATACAAACCATTCCTTCAGCTTCTCTTTTTCAAACTTATGAGTGGTAAGTGTACCTTCAAAAGCAGATCTTTTGGACTTTATAAACGATAGCAATTGTTGGCCTGAATGTGGAAGTCTAGGTCCCCTTGCACAACTTTGTCTGTCTGTTTAAATGAGACGTTGAACCCCCGACACTTTTGGTGTATAGACTTTTGCAATGCATACATCTGATCTTGGGGACATTGTTAATTACTACTTCTTTAAAATCATCCCAGACAGCTGGCCATTTCTTTTCTTTGTTTGCAGCTGAAGACCCTTCTCCCTTAACAACAAATGGTGATGTGGCTAACGCACCAGCACCAGTACTAGGAATAGTTAGGACTTTATCCTCACTAGCCATAAATACAGATATGAAACAATTTCGTTTATCCTTAGACCTTAGTAAAGAATTTATTAAGCGGATAAATCAGTTACCCATTCAATGTTGGATAGATTGTAATGCTTTCATTATTCAATTTAAATTTCGGCAGCATCTCCCCTTATCTCTCCAGAAAATATTAATCTTAGATTTGATTCACACGTCAACTATCCACACAAAGTGTGGATATTTAATGAGGAAGTAAATGCATAAAATATATCTAGAGAGAATTAGGAGAGATGAACCAAAACAAGCATGTGCATTTATATTAGAATAAATAAAAACATTAATATCTATCTAACACTGAACTGTCCAAAAAGGGACAATTTGAGGATTTCTATGCATCCATGAACACACTCAATCTATGTCTGGCAACATAGAAATCCTCAAATGGGTTATTGATTATCCTATACTACAACAACAATATAAAAAATAATTAAATCAGTTACTCATTCAATGTTGAATAGATAGTAATGCTTTCATTATTCAATTTAAATGCCGCGCCAAAATTTTGGCAGCATCTCCCCTTATCTCTCCAGAATATATTAATTTTGGATTTGTTCACATGTTAACTATCCACACAAAGTGTGGATATTTGATGAGGAAGTAAATGCAAGAAATTTATCTAGAGAGAATTAGGAAAGACGAACCGAAACAAGCATGTGCATTTAAATTAGAATAAATGAAAATATTAATATCTATCCAACATTGAACTATCCAAAAAGGGATAATTTGAGAATTTCTATGCATCCATGAACACACTCAATCTATGTCTGGCAACATAGAAATCCTCAAATGGGCAACTGATAATCCTATACCACAACAACAAGAACAAAAAAATAAAAATATATCTAATAGGCAATTGGTATAAGCATAGATTAAGACTAACTAACAAAATAGAAAACATTGTGTCTCTTTTAGAGTCAATGGGCAAATGTGGTAGTTCCACGCTAGGACCCTTAGCAGATATGATATACCGTTAAAAAAATTAAAAGTTACCCACAACAGTTGGATCATGCACTATAAAAGACGTACCTATAAACATGGTTAGTTGTAGAATTGTGAACTAGTGTAGCCAGATTTGGTGCCTTTAGCGTAAACCATGGCATTTTATAAAATATTATGTGTAGGTACTTCAATTATACTGACATCCATGTATGTGGGTGTGTCCAAGCACGCATGTAAGCACATAAGGAGCAATACCTTCTTATCCTTTTTTAGTATTTCAAGACCATTTTAACTGTCACATGCATGTCAATGACCCTGAAAGTTCTATGTTGTTTATGTCTCAGTTCAACTTTGAAGCATTTTAATCAACCATGCTGTCTCATACTAGAGGACTGTTAAAAGATGAGGAATGGAACCAAGTGTCTGAATGTACATATTTAGGCATCATTTCCTCTCATTCTTCTCATATACTGAAAATCGACTTCATCTAAAGTGCCCAAGTCTAAAGACATAGCAGATACATTGAACTTAGGTTTCTCGATAGGATGCGATGCCCAGATATTGCTATGCATGCATACCATGACACAGGAAAAGTAGATGAGGACTCATTTTCCAATACACTAGCAACATGTATGTACACTTGTTACTCATTTATCACATGTAAGCAATATCAAGACCATGGGATGTTTTCTGTAGCCATTAAAGTACATGAAATATACATCTAAACTCTGACCATACATTATTGTATCTGCATATATACTTTTCCTAATTTAATTCACCATGTATAAATTGTTGCTTTTGGGTCTTTTGGTACAAATGTCAATTATTAGCACAACATTCGATAACAAAGACAATCTCCAACATTTGTTAGAGCTAGTATTTATGCTTTTCCAGCAGTTCAATTTGGAGCTATCTTGTCCCAGACATCCAGAAAACTATACACTTGAGACGTGTTTAATTGAGGCATTTATTGGTGCATTTTTAAGAGGTGAAAGTTTTTTAGGCCTCTCTTATATGTGAAGGTTTTTAAGGATACCCTTGTTAAGTTACTAATAAAACACTAATGCATTTGAGTCATCTGTCCATATCACATTTACACAAAGCTGGACATTGAGCTGAACTGAAAGCCTGACTGGCTAACTCGGTTTGGTTTGGTCAGCAACTTGGGCTGAGTTTGAGTACAACTTAAGCCCTCAACTGCTAAAAATCCATAACAGCTGCTCAGAATATATATATATATATATATATATATATATATATATATATATATATATATAAGCAGGAGAGGAAAAATTGATCCATAGCTAGCAATAGCACTAAGAGAAAATCTAAACTAAAGATCAATAAAAAAATCACTAATCTACACAGATCTACTAAAAGAGGAATCATACACTGAAAGAGAGAGAGAAAGAGAGAGAGAGAGAAATCATACTAGTTGCGGTTGAATGGAGGGACGAGCGAGCTCTGCTGGTCGGATAGTGAGATGAGCAAAGAGGCGGAGCTCCTCTGGTGGTTGGACAGACGGACGAGTAGAGAGATGCGGAGGTCCTTTGGTGGTTGCAGGGATGGACGAGTAGAGAGAGGCGGACGACCTCTGGTGGTTGCACAGACGGACGAGCAGAGAGAGGCAGACGACCTCTGCTGGTCGGACAAGAGAGAGAGGGTCGCTGGTTAGACGAGATAGAGAGAGATTAGAGAGGTGGAGAGTCGAGAGGGAGGAGAGAGAGAGAGAGAGATTTGGTGAGGTCGGGCAAGGAGGGAGTGATCAGGGGAGGAGAGGGTTTGGTGGGGATGGTGGGGTTGGGCATTTTCAGCAAAAGGGAAAGTGAAAAGTGGTAGATAAGGTTTTTTTTAACAGGTATATATACCTAAAGGCAGGTCGGGTTGGGTCGGACCGAGTTAGGCCAGGTTGACTCAGGTTTTGGACTGAGTCGGGTCGAACTGGGTCATATCCGAACTCAACCTGAACTCAGTTTCAGGCTGAGAAAATTGGCTCGTCCTGACCCGTACTCAATTCCGGGTCAGGCCGAGTTAAGGTTTTTCGGGTTGAGTCGAGCGAGGTAACTGGGCTAGCCCGGTTTGTGTAAACCCCTACTTGCATCGCATAGCCTTGATATGGTCGACAACATTCATGTCTTACATCGCATAACCTTGATATGGCCAACAGCATTCATGCCTTACATCGCATTGCCTTGATACGGCTGACCGCATTCATGCCTTGCATTGCCAGCATCTTCCTATTCATGGACTTGCCTGCATTTCCACTTATTCTGTTATATATATATATATATATATATATATATATATATATATGCTTGGCACATTCCTTGCGCACACACTTATACTGCCCTCTAAGCTTTTTATAAGATTATGCACGACCGTTGTGTATAGGTGATGCTAAGACATAGTTAAGCAAGAGCAGGAGTGAGCAGCTGAACTTATGTAGTTTTATTATCTTTATTGTATTTCCCTTCATGCCTTGTACCCCAAAAGTTTTTGATTATAGTGGATATGTGGTGATGTTCTTGTTGTTGCGGCTTGGTTATGCTTATTGTTATGCTTCATTTTAAAAAAAATCACATTGAAAATCATCCTTGTAGGATCCTAGGATCGGAACCTATCATATGGGTGCCGAGAGCCGAGAATGGAGTGCTACGGAGGCTGTCAGTGCCAGATTTGGTGATCGAAAATTTTGTGAGCTCGATTTTCGAGTTCGGGGTGTGACATCTCTGTTTTTTTAATTGGTTCTTTCCATCTTTTTAAGGTGGATAAAATTCTCCAGACTTAATTCCCAACATCTATCAATGATTCACATACTAACAATCAGAAATTCTAGCACAATTCACAGAAAATAAATTAGATATCTTGTGATTTATGTCAGCATGGTATTCAAACTTCCTCTTAATCAATTAGATGAGAGAACTTAAGTAATAGTCTCCTCAGTTGATAAAACTCCAACAATTCAAAATTCAATTTCTATCTTATCATCATACTCAAGGCATTCTTAAGTGCATAAACTATCGCTTTCCAAACAGGTTTTTAATTTGAAAAATTTTAAAATTTTAAAATTTTTACTCAAAGAATAAGAAAATACTGATTAGTTTACCTAATTCACACCCCAACCTAAAATCTACATTGTCCTCAATGTAAAAGATATAAGGATGCAATGCATATAAGATAAAAAAAAGGGTAGTGATGGAAAGGTAGTACCCAAAGAAGGAGAATTTAAGCTTTTCCAAAGTTTTAAACATGTAGATGGGTTAATATGAAGACTAAACTTATTGAAAAATAAACTATCCTAATCCTAAATCTTATGAAAACAATAAACCTAACTACACCTTCATTAGACTAAGAGGTCAATCCTGATATATAGGATCAATCAGAGGTGTGGACATATCCTCTGAATCAAACTTCTCAATAAATGGCTTTAGATGATGTACATTCACTTTGAAAACATTGTCATTTGTCAGATTCTTTATCTTGATGGCCCCATGAGGATAGACATTAGTAAAAGTGAACAGGCCAGTCCAACGAGATTGCAATTTATCCGAAAAAAGATGTAACCGAGAATTATACAAAAGGACTTTTTGATCAGTTGTGAATGATTTTCGAAGGATGTTCCGGTCATGGAATACCTTCATCATGTACTTGCAAATTCTCGAGTTCTCATATGCATTGTTCCGAATTTCTTCAAGTTCCTTCAATTGAAGTTTGCGCAGTGAGTCATCATTGTCCAATTTAAAATTCATATTTTTAATAGCCTAGTAAGCTCTATGTTCCAACTCCACGGGCAAGTGTCAAGCTTTCCCATAGAGGAGTATAAAGGGAGACATTCCAATGGGGGTCTTAAAAGTTGTACGGTAAGCCCATAAAGCATCGGTCAAGTGGATTGACCAATCCTTGCGGTCAGGGTTAACTGTTTTTTTTCAAAATTTGTTTAATTTCTCTATTAAAAATCTCAAGTTGTCCACTTGTCTGTGGGTGGTATGGGGTGCTCACCTTATGAGAGATGTCATATTTCTTCATTAAGTTCTCAAATGACCTATTACAAAAGTGTGAACCTCCATCACTAATGATGGCTCGAGGCGTTCCGAACCGGGACAAGATATTTTCTTTTAAGAATCTAATTACTGTTCGATAATCATTGTTCCGGCATGGGATTGCTTCGACCCACTTAGTGACATAGTTTATCGCTAATAAAATATAATTATAACCAAAGGATTGGGGGAATGGTCTCATGAAATTGATGCCCCAATAGTTGAATGCTTCAATGATAAGAATTGAGTATAGTGGCATCATATTTCGATGGGACAATCCTCTAAATTTTTGACAATGCTCACAAGCTTTGCAAAACTCATGAGTATCTTTGAACTTCTTGGGCCAGTTAAAGCCGTGAAAAGGAGAGCTTAACCAGTCTTAGAGGGAGGGGGGGTGAATAGGACTATGCCAAATAAAAAAATAAAGTGTAGAAATAATAAATAAATTAGAGGTCTCAATTGCACTTGTATTGAAACGTTGATTCAAATTGGTTTATAGGATAACCTTCACCTAAACAAGTTTAGGCAGGACAACCTTATTTCACTAATCTGGTAAGAATCAAAATCCCAAACCAAGCAAGATTCAATAAAAGCTAGGCTTATTACAAGCATTCACCACTTTAACTTAAAAAGATTACAACCATTCACCACATAAACATAAACATAAAAGGCATTCACCACAACACCAAGAATTATAGTGGTTCGGTGTGTCAACAACTATTCTCAAACAGCCACACCTACTCCACTTCCAATAATCACTATCCACATGATATTGGCTTTCACTATAAATAAGGTTTTCACAGGAACACCTAAAAACCTAATACAGTTATGATTTTATCGGGCTATCACAAACAAGAAACCCCTCACTGAGATTTTCTGGTTATCTCAATAAAACCAAAATACAAAAGAAATATACTTATCTTCTCCTTTGAAGACGTATTTGTCGATGTAGCCATAAATCCACTTCTCTTGAATGTAGATCGTTCAATGTTCAGTCATATAGACAAGGTTTCAAGGTTCTAGATTGATTTTAAATAGATTCAAACCAATGACTACTTGTTTGAATTCCTTTAAGATCTCAAAAGAAGAGTATTTGCTCTCTTTGTAAAATGAAATTGAGAGCATAAGAGATCAAGGAATTAAACAAAAAAACTATTAAAAATATTTAATAAATGCTGTGCAATAGCTTGAGCATAACTTGGACTTCTCTCTCTCTTGTAGAAGGATTTGATAGACTTGAATATCTTGATGGAGCTTGATCTTCTATTAGAACTTTAGTAGAACTTGAATTTAACTTGAACTTTCCATCTTGATCTAAGTGGAACTTGAACTTTCCATCTTCATCTTCTACTTGACTTGAACTATAGTAGAGCTTGATCTTTCCATCTTAATCCACATTCAAAGGCTACTTCATAAGCTATTTTGTCTAAATGAAATTTGATAAATAAGGTGTGTTTTACACATTGCAACACTTATAAGCTGCACTATAGAATTTTGGCCGTGGTCTTTTTAGTAGAAAAGTGACCACCACAGGCCTGAGAATGACAAAGGAGATGATACTCTGATGTTCATTACCTGGCACACATTTTCTTATAATTTGGTCTGGACAATATTTAAATAGATAAGGATCATCCCAAAAAAACTTACATACCTCGGCGAAGAATTTTTTTTCTTATCTTGCATCGTCGTGAAACCTGTGGCAAGATAATTCATAATGTCAGCAAACCAATGTAATTTGGAGAGTTTAAGCAATTGTTCATCAAGGAACGTGTCGCTTACCAATGTCGGCTCAAGGAAATCAGGAAGATCAAGACTAGAGAGATGGTCAGCCATTATGTTCTCTACTCCCTTTTTGTCTCGTATTTCTATGTCAAACTCTTAGAGTAAAAGGATCCATTTTATCAAGCGAGGTTTAACATCATTCTTAGAAAGAAGATACTTCAACACTGCATGATAGTATAAATGATGATATTTTATCCAATCGAGTAGGACCAAAATTTGTTAAAAGTGAACACTACGGCTAAGAGCTCCTTCTCTGTAGTAGAGTAGTTCACTTGGGCAGAATTTAGAGTTCTACTCGCATAGTGAATCACATAGGGCTTCATCTGTTTTCTCTGGCCTAACACTACCCCAATAGCATAGTTAGATGCATCGCACATAATCTTAAAAGGGATGGTCCAATCGGAAGGCTGCATGATAGGTGCGGTAGTCAACATAGCCTTGAGCTTCATGAAAGCTTCTTGGCATTGCTCAGTCCACTCGTATGGTGTATCCTTTTGAAAGAGATTACATAAAGGATGAGAGAGATAACTAAAGTCCTTTATGAATCGCCTATGGAATCTGACATGTCCTAATAAGGATTACACATTGCGTATGCTTTTAAGTGGTGGTAGGTTAGAGATAAGGTCAATTTTAGCCTTGTCTACCTCAATTCCCTTGGACGAAATTATATGTCTAAGCACTATTCCCTTGGGAAACATGAAATGACATTTCTCTCAATTCAAAACCAAATTCTTTTCCTCGCATCACTTCAGCACATTTTTAAGATTTTTGAAACATTCACTGAAGGATGGACCAAAGACGAAGAAGTCGTCTATGAAAACCTTTAAATATTATCCCACCATGTCAGAAAATATGCTTAACATGTATTGCTGAAAGGTAGTGGGGGCATTGCATATCCTGAATGGCATCATTTAGTAAGCAAAGGTGCCAAAGGGGCATGTGAATGTCATCTTTTCTTTATCTTCAAGGGCTATCTCAATCTGAATGTAGCCTGAATATCTGTCAAGGAAACAATAGTAAGAGTGACTAGCCAACCTTTCTAAAATTTGATCAATGAATGGCAAGAGAAAATTATCCTTCCTTATGATGGTATTCAACTTCCTGTAGTCAATGCACATTCTCCAACTATTGATAACTCTAGTTGGCACAAGTTCATTATCGGCATTGGCTACAATGGTGATTCTGGACTTCTTAGGAACCATCTAAGTTGGACTCACCCATTAATTGTCAGATATAGGGTATATGATACCCACATCCAACAACTTAAGTACCTTAGCCTTAACCACTTTCTTCATGTTTGGATTTAATTAATGTTGTGGGTGCAAGGATGTTTTCGCATTATCCTCAAAATGAATGCAGTGAGTACAAATCAAAGGGTCAATTCCCTTAAGGTCTGCAACCAAGGGCTCTTTTATGCTCAATGAGAGTAGAAATAAGCATATTCTCTTGTTCTTTCTGAAGGTGGGAAGAAATCACCACCGGTATGTCTCATCTTGACCTGCATAGACATATTTAAGATCAACGGGAAAAGGTTTTAGGTCAAACTTCGGTGCTTTGAGGCTAGACGGTAGAGGCATTACATCGGTTTGGGGCAATTTCTCAAAATGTGGCCTCCACCGGTTAACTTCAAGTACTAGCATGGAATCAAGAAAGGCATCCATCTCCCTAATCGTGTCATCATTTAAATTAGGGGAGTGGGCCAAACACGTCTTTAGAGGGTCAAAGAATAGAGTCATCATTGCTCAATCTTCCACGAAAGAATCTATCAAGTTAATATTGTGGATATCATCAACATCCTCTGACTGTTTGCTCATGTTGAAAAATATATTGAGTTTCAATGTCATATTCCCGAAAGACATTCATAATTCCATTCCTACAGTTGATAATGGCATTGGATGTAGCAAGGAATGGGCGACCAAGAATGACAACTATTGAGTGCTAATATCTACGATGGGCTGAGTATCCAGGACGATAAAATCTACTGGATAGTAGAATTAGTCAACCTGGACTAACACATCCTTAATCATCCCTCTCGGTACACGGATCGAATGATTAACAAGTTGTAATGTGGTCTGGGTGTGCTTTAATGCACCTAGACCCAATTGTTCGTATATCAAGAAAAGAATCAAATTTATGCTCCATCATAAGTTGAGAAGTGCATGCTCAATCTAGTGATTCTTGATTATACAAGTGATAGTTAGGCTACCAGGATCTTTATATTTTTGTAGCACATCTTGCTTGGGGAAGGCACTTACTTTTTCTGTCAGAAAAATTTTTCTTTTGAATACTCTATTGTCTCTTGGTTATACATAAATCTTTTAGAAATTTAGCATAAGAGGGGATTTGTTTCACAGCCTCCAATAGAGGTATGTTGACTTTCAGTTGTTTTAGCACCTCTAGAATATCCTAGGAGTTACTTAGAGGTTTGGTGCAATTAACCGTTGGGGGAATGGCGCAATCGGCTTACTCACTTTTTCTGCTTCTTCCTCATGTGGGGCATTGCTAGGTCTATCATTCTCAATTTCTTCTGGGCCCTTAGTCTTTTCAACCCTCAACGGAATGGTTTTGTCAATAATCTTCCCACTCTTAAGAGTGGTAATAGACTTAGCCTACTCCATCTGATTTGAAGAGCTTGGGTCACTAATTTCACATTATGGTTTTGGATTGGGGAGGGGTTGGGCTGAAAGCATACCTTTCTCCTCACTCGCTAAGTGTGACTCAATCCTTTGAATGAATGATGCAAACATTTTGTAACACCCCGTGCTTTTCAGTACTCAGGTGTTACCATGAGGACCTAGCTTAGAATAAATGCAAACTCAATTAGGCTGAACACTCACCTTCGTTCTAGCATGAATCAGTAGTAGGGGCAATTTTTACCTATAGATAAAGCCATCCATCCGTCATCTTTGCAGATAGACCATCACACCACCAAATGGACCTACTTTTGGGGATTTAATCTCCTCGATGGACAAATTTAAACCATCCGTCGTCAATAGATCATAAGATCCACCGTTCATCGTGTTCTTAACAACCTATGATCAAACCAAACCTAAACCACACGATCCAGTTTAAGTTTGACCACTTGAAGAATGTGAACCCATATATCCACGCATACATCACTAGTTTCAGGACCTAAATCAATAGATCCACTGTTCATCAAGTCTATGTAATTTCATTGGACAAGTCAACCATTAAATTACACTATTAGAACATCTGTGTATAAATCTAACCAGCGGATTTCAATTAAACAATCCATAGGACCCTTTAGGGTCGGGTTTAGTCACATTTGATAGCGATCTGACCGTTAAATCATTTAAGATAACCACTTGGACATGTGAATGGGTAGATATGGTCCACCTAAGCCTGGAGATCTGCCTCATCCTTTAGGCTGTGTCTTAACTTGAGCTGACAAAATAGATGGACAGAGTGGATTAGCTGAAATCACTACTGTGTACCCCATTTATGACTCGCGAGTGCACCAGGTGATGTGCACCCGTTGTGCATTGAGCCAGGGGTCTCAGTCAAACGAGTTTGGACCGAGGAATTCCAAAAAAGTAAGGATTCTTCCTTCATTTTGGAATTTCTCCCGTTGAAACAGATGGATGGATAAAGTTCATTCTCAATGAATCATGGCCCACCATCAGAGATCCCTTGGTTGTTCCAAATCGTCCATCATGTCGAGCCAAGGGGTCTAACCAAAGTATTGTGCGTCCCACATGTAGTTGCACTCATGCGTACACACATACTCGAGTGCAAGTCGAGCTACATGCCATTATCTTTTCAAATTTGGAAACTGTCCTGTTGCTGCCATGCTGGTGATCCGCGTGAGAAGGAATTCTCCAATCTCAGCCCTCCATTTAGGCATATCTTGAGCATCCATTTGCTGTTCACATGGATCAGGGTTTTTTGTGGAAAATTGACTCTAAAACCACCATTTAACCAGCTATTTTAAGAAGACAGACAACGGAATCAAATCCTGTCCATTCGTTGCTCATCCGACGGTGCTTGGAGGTTTAGGGCTTCAAAAGAAGGAGAATATATAGCAAGGAATTCACTGATCCATTCCTTGCAGTCGCACTTCCAAAAATAGTTGTTCCTTCTTTGATTGAACCCACCACCTAAACTTCCTAGAAGCTTCGAAAATCCATGTCTGCAAGCTCCTATGATTCTATCTGAACCATGCACAACGACTGGAACTCGGAGATATATGCTAGAGTTGAAAATGCCAATAAAGTTGGGCGTCTTCCTTGGCTAACCTCGATCGTTGGTCTGTTGCTAGCAGTGTTCTGGGTGCAACATGGATGAAAGGAATGGAAGAGAGGAAGAGGAGAAGGAGAAGAAAGAAACAGAAAGGACGAAGAGAAAATGAGAGAGAGAGAGGGCGTTGTACTCTTTCTATCGGTGGTTCACTGCCACACTAACATTGGGCTCAGCCTGTCCAAGTCTGGGTTGCGACGATCTCTTGAGCATCTAAGCAAGAAAGGAAGAAGAAGAAGAAGAAGGAGAAGAAGAAGAAGAGAGAGAGAGAGAGAGAGAGAGAGAGAGAGAGAAACGAACGAAGGAGAAAGGGAGAGAGGTGAGGTTGTTGTTGCTGCTACTGCTGCTAACTCAGTATCTAAATTCTGGCCTAAACTGTGTCCAGACCGAGTTGGGTGTAGTCTGGTCAAGCCCAGACACTGTCTGGTCTAACAGGAAAAGAAAACGAGAAAGAAAGAGAGAGAAGATGTGTCCTCTTTTCTTTTCTTTTTCTTGCTACCACTACTGCTGGTGACCGAGTTGGGCCGACTCGGCAACTGAGTTCTACGTTGTATGTGCCCCAGTTTAGCCCATCTGATATTGTTCCCTAATCATGAAATTCCTTTACTCAGAGAATGATAGCTGATCTCAATGGTTGAATTCAATCTAGCTTGGATACATGGTTCGGATTGAGTTATGTCAAGTTGAGGCTGAATCGGGACTGAGTTGAGTCAAGTGAGTCACATCACAAAATTCAGAATTTGAAGCCTCTAAGTTAGATCTTCCTTATTCAAATTGATTTAAAATCAAGATGAGTTCAAGTTGGAGTTAAAGTGAGTTGTTCACAACCCCAAGTGTAGGTTCGCGATGTAGTAATAATCTCAGTGAGACCGAGGTCTAATCCATAGGGATTAATCTCGTCTGTCTATTCTAAAAGTAATTAGAATCAAAACTAGGAGAAGATCTAACCTAAATCATGAAAGTAGAGGGAGTAATGATGAAGTGTTTGATTAGAAAAATTAGAATTTAAAGGTTGGAACTAGGATTTCTAGGGATCGACTTGTAGCAATTACGAAACTACCTTATATGATTCAATAGATCCAATTGGAATTAGAGTCCTATCTTATCCAGTTAAATAAAGGAGAGATTGGTCAGCTCTCTGAACGTCTCATGAACTTAGCCTTAATGGATGAGAGTTGTGAGGGTTGGAAGGGATTCCGTCACTAAACCAAGCCCAGGGGACTATGGAAACCAACAGGATTTACCAATCCCACAACTGATCATAGGACAATTATGAAGATTAGAAAGAATTCCATCACCCAACCATACCCATGAGACGATGGTGAACAACAGGTCTTACCAATTTCACAATCTCAAATAAGGAAAAGAAGTTATTCAAAGTAATTGCAAATCTATTGTACTCCGAGTCACAACAAACCATTAAATACTAAAAATATTCCTTAAATAAGAACTAGAATCCATAAGGTTCAATAAAACATGAATCAAAATAAAGTAAACATCCCAATCATGCTACAAGCTTCGCTCCTTAGCCCTAACTAAGGGATTTAGCCAACCATACACATGATTAGATTCAAAACCCTAGAAGAAAGCTTGAAAAGCTAAGAAGAAGGGAAGAAGAACTCTTAGGAAGCGGTTCCACCCTTTTTCTCTCTTCTTCAAAACTTAGATATCCTAAAAACTTCATAGGAAACCCCTATTGATAAGCCAAGTTACGCAGATCTGCAAAATCGAATCAAATGTACGCACTCTACGTGACTCTGTGTAATGCCTTCGATGTCATCAAACTCCCTTCGATGACATCGAAGGGGTTTGAATCCGGAAGTCGCACCTTTTCGCTCTTTCATACTACGTAAGTCTCTGTGTCATCGAACCGTCCTTCAATGTCATCGAGCAAAGCTTCGATCCATCGAACAGATCTTTGAGTTGTTGAAAATGTGTCCAAAACAGTCCAGTGAGTTGCTTCAATTTCTTCAATAAATTCGATGCCATTGAGCAGTATTTGATATCATCGAACACCTTCCTTCGAGTCATTGAACATGTATTCGATTGATCGAGAAAAGCACCCAATATGTCCAGCAACCAACTCGATTTTCTGCTATAAATTTGATGTCATCGAACGGATCTTCGATGTCATCAAACGGTTCTTGATAGCACAATCGTCGTGATTTCTAGGCATGTTCTTTTGACTTCATTCCTTCTCGACTTGGTTTTCTTGGATCTTGGGACCTTGAAATCTTCAATCTTGGTCTCCACAGGTTCATTATTTGCCTTTGTGACTTTTGAGCACTAAATCCATGCTTTTAGCATTCTTTTCAATCCAGGCTCTTAAATTCACCTTGCAACACAAACACATGTAAAATATACCATTAAGCCATATTATGTTTATAAAACCAAGAAATAAATGAGGGATAATATGTATATTTGACCCTCAACACAAATCCTAACCAACATTTTGCTAGTCCCGAGCAAAATATGTGAAAAATAATCTTTAATCTCAAGTTCAAAATCCTTTTATTGAAAACAATCTTTTGTGCAATTAAGTATGAATAAGAATGGAAGCTCAAATACCAAGTTTTCCAATGTAGCCATGTTCATCATATTAAGATTAGTTGAAAACTCAAGTAGTGATTCTAAACTTATCCCCTTTTTATTCTTTTTCTAGTTTTTGATTTTATATCGACAGTCACCATTATTTATTTTTCTTTCTTAGACATTACATCCTCTTCAGATACCTTTTTCATTCTCCTCAAAGATGTTGTCATTCTTCATTCTTTATGACCTTTTTGTTGATCTCCTATTTTTTTAACTGGTTTTTCATCTTTTAAGGTGGACAAAATTCTCAACAACTAACAATGATACACATACTAATCATTAGAAATTCACACTTCAAGAAAGAAAATTGAACGTGTTTATGGTTTAGATTAACATGATATTCAAATTTTCTCTTAATCATCATACGCAAATCATTATTAAATACATAATTTCTTATTTTCCAAACAGATTGTAACTCAAAACCTCGAAAAATTTTCAAAAATTTTGCTCAGAACTGAGGAAACACTAATTAATTTACCTAATCCCCCACACCCCCCACAAAAAATCTACATTGTCCTCAATGTAATAGAAAGAAGCATGTAATGCATATGAGGCAACGAAAAGAAAGGAGGCGGTGTTGGAAAGATAGTAACATGGAGGAAGGAAATTTGAAGCTTTTCTACAGATCTCAGCATAAAATGGGTTAGCACAAAACAAAACTCAATGGAGTATAAGAAAACTATCGTAAACAGTAAAAAGAAAACTATTATAAACATAACATGAAAGCAATAAACCAAACTTACCTCTATCAGACTAGGAGATCAATCCTAGTACATAGGATTAGTCAGAGGTATGGACATGTCCACTGAATTGAATTGCTCAACAAATGGCTTTAAACGATGTCCATTCACTTTAAACCTATTGTCATTATTCAAAATCTCTATCTCAACAGCCCCATGAGGATAGACATTTGTGACATTGAAAGGGTCGGACCAATGAGATTAGAGCTTTCCCAGAAAAAGATGTAACTGAGAATTGTACAAAAGGACTCTCTGGCCTGTCAAGAATGATTTCCAAAGGATGATCTTATCATGGAACACTTCATCCTGTCCTTGTAAATTCTCGAGTTCTTGTATGCGTCATTCTAGATCTCCTCAAGTTCATTCAATTGTAGCTTGTGCAGCGAGCCAGCATTGTCTAAATTGAAATTTAGATTCTTAATAGCCTAGTAGGCTCTTTGTTCCAACTCCACAGGTAAGTGGCAAGCTTTTCCATAGATAAGTACAAAGGGAGACATTCCAATAGGAGTTTTAAATGCGGTACAGTAAGCCCATAGAGCATCGGTCAATTGTATTGACCAATCCGTGCGGTCAGTGTTAATTGTTTTCTCTAAAATTTATTTAATGTCCCTATTAGAAATCTCATCTTGCCCACTTGTTTGTGACTAGTATGGAGTCTCACCTTGTGGGAGATGCCATATTTCTTCATTAAGTTTACAAATGGCCTATTGCAAAAATGCGAGCCTCCATCACTAATGATGGCCTGAGGCGTTTTGAACCGGGAAAGAATGTTTTCTTTTAAGAATTTAATGATCATCTAATGGTCATTGTTCTGCACGGGATGACTTCAACCCATTTAGTGACATCGTTTATGACTAATAAAATGTATAAATTCCCATAAGATTGGGGGAATTGTCTCATGAAATCAATGCCCCAACAATCAAATGCTTCGATTATAAAAATGGTGTTTAAAGGCATCATATTTGGATGGGAAAATGCTACCAACTTTTGACAGTGCTCATAAGCTTTGTAAAACTCATGAGTGTCCTTGAACATAGTGGGCCAATAAAAGCTGTACTGCAGGATTTTGGCCGTGATCTTTTTCACAGAAAAGTGACCACCACAGGCCTGAGTGTGATAAAATGAGATGACACTTTAGTATTCATTGTCTGGCACACATCTCCTTAAAATCTAATCTGGGTAATAATTAAATAAATAAGGATCATCCTAGAAGAATTTGCGTACCTCAGTGAAAAGTTTCTTCTTATCTTGCGTAGTCTAATGTGTCGGCATGAAACCTATGGCAAGATAATTAGCAATATCATTGAACTAAGGTTAGTGGGAGACTTTAAACAATTGTTCATCAGGGAACATGTCGTTTATGAGTGCCATCTCAAGGGAATCTGGGAGGTCAATCCTCAAAAGGTGATCAGCCACTACATTTTCTACTCCCTTTTTATCTTTTATTTTCAAATCAAATTCTTGGAGTAGGAGGATCCATCTTATCGAGCAGGGCTTAGCAACATTCTTTGAAAGAAGATACTTCAGCACTACATGATCGGTGTAGATAATGATCTTGTATCCGATCAAGTAAAATCTAAATTTGTCCAAAGTGAATACTACGACTAAGAGTTCTTGTTCCATAGTAGAGTAATTCACTTGGGCCGAATATAGCATCTTACTTGCGTAATGAATAACATTGGGATTCTTTTCTTTTCTCTGACCTAACACTGCCCCAATAGCATAGTCAGACGCATCACACATAAGTTCAAAAAGAATATTGCAATCGGGTGGCTGTATAATTTGTGCGGTAGTCAACATGCCCTTGAGCTTAGAAAAAGCTGCTTGGCATTACTCAGTCCACTCATATGGAATATCCTTTTGAAGTAGATTGCATAAAGGATGAGAGATGTGACTAAAGTCCTTTATGAATCTTCTGTAAAATTCAGCGTGTCCTGAGAAGGATCACACATCTTGTATGCTTTTATGTGGGGTAAGGTAGAGATAAGATCAATTTTAACTTTATCTACCTCAATTCCCTTATATGAAATGATATGTCCAAGGACTATTCCCTTACGAACCATGAAATGACACTTTTCCCAATTGAGTACCAAATTCTTTTCTTCACATATTTTCATCATAAATTTAAGATTTTCTAAGCAAACGCTGAAAGATGGACCAAAGATAGAGAAGTCATCCATGAAGACCTCTAGATATTGCCCCACTATGTCAGAAAAAATACTCAACATGCATCGCTAAAAAGTGGCGAGGGCATTACACAGTCCAAATGACATCCTTTAGTAAGCAATGGTGCCAAAGGGACAAGTGAACATGGTATTTTCTTGATCTTCAAGGGCTATCTCTATCTGATTATAGTCTGAATACCCGTCAAGGAAGTAATAGTATAAGTGACCAGCTAGCCTTTCCATGATTTGATCAATGAAGGGCAAAGGAAAGTGATCCTTCCTAGTGACGGTATTTAATTTCCAGTAGTCAATGCACATTCTCCAAACGGTAGTCACCCTAGTTGGCACGAGTTTGTTGTTGGCATTGGCTATTATGGTGATTCCAGACTTCTTGGGAACCACCTGAGTTGGACTTACCTATTGGCTATCTGATATAGGGTATATGATACCAACATCTAATAGCTTAAGAACACCAGCCTTAACCACTTCCTTCATGTTTGGATTTAGTCTATATTATGGTTGATAAGATGTCTTCACATTATCCTCTAAATAAATGCGGTGAGTACAAATCGAAGGGTCAATTCCCTTGAGGTCTGTAATTGACCATCCAATGACTCCCTAGTGCTCAATGAGAGTAGAGATGAGCATACTCTCCTGTTCTTGCTCAAGGTAGGAAGAAATTACTATCATCTATGTCTCATCTTGACCTGAATAGACATATTTCAAATCAGAGGGCAAAAGTTTTAGGTCAAGCTTCAGTGCCTTGAGGCTAGACGGTAGAGGCACTAAATTAGTTTAGGGCAATTCTTTGAATTGTGCCCTCCACCGATTAACTTCAAGTACCGGCACGGTATTCAGGATGGTCCCTATCTCCTTAATCATGTCATCATCAAAGTCATGGGAGTGGGCTAAGCCCGTATCTAGAGGGTCAGAGGATAAGGTCAGAAGTGCTCTATCTTCCATGAAAGAATTAATCAGGTTAATATCGTGGGAATCGTCTTCATCCTCTAACTGTTTGCCTGTGTTGAAAAAGATATTCAACTCCAATGTCATATTCCTAAAAAATATACTCATGACTCTATTCCTGCAATTAATGATTGCGTTTGAAGTGGCAAGGAATGGACGACTAAGAAAGACGGGAAATTGAGTGCTCATGTCCACGATGGGTTATGTATCCAAGACGATAAAATCTACTAGATAGTAGAATTTGTCAACCTAGACCAACACATCCTTGATTATCCCTCTTGGTACATGGACTGAGCGATCGGCAAGTTGTAATGTGGTCCGGGTGGCTTTTAATTCACCTAGACCCAGTTGCTCATAGACCGAGTATGGGATCAGATTCATTCTTGCTCCTAAGTCAAGAAGTGCATGCTCAATCCGGTAGTTCCCAATTACGCAAGTAATGGTTGGGATACCAGGATCTTTGTACTTTTGTGGCACATCTTGCTTTAAGATGGCACTCACCTTTTTAGTTAAAAAGATTTTCTTTTGGATACTTTGTCATCTTTTAGTCATACATAAGTCTTTCAGAAATTTAGCATATGAAGGTATTTTCTTAACAACATCTAGTAGAGGAATATTAACCTTCACTTGCTTAAGCACCTCTAGAATGCCCTGATTTGTCAATTAGTGTGTAGGTTGAGTTGATGAGTCAAGTGAGCCCCATAAGACGATCGCTCAAGCCATTGCCTCAACTAGATGTTTCTTCTGAGCTCGTCACAGTTAAATTAAACTTCACATCCCATGACCCAAAACACCCAAGTAAATCAATCCTTAAAAGCCTTAGAACAACATAGGAGTTAAAAGTCTGAAAACTTAATTCTTATTAGGAAATTTTTAAAAGTTTTCTGCTTAGTTCGATGACATCGAGCTTTAGTTAATGATATCGAACACTCAGGTTCAATGCCATTGAACAGGCTTTGATGACATCGAAATAAGACTTTTTTGTCTAACAACCACAAAGTATTTAGATAGAGTATTGGATGAATCGAACATCAGTAATCGATGACATTGAAGGCGAGTCGATGACATCGAAGAACTTAGAGCATTGTCCAGCAAATCTTCTTGGAAAATATTCTGATATTTCTCGATTAATCAAATGAGCTTTGACGACATCGAAATTCAAACTTCGATGACATCAAGCGAGGTTCGATGACATCGAATATGAACAAATCTGTGTCCAACAAACTTCAAAGAAAAATTAACTAAAATATTTGAGAAATTGAGATAGACTCGATATCATCGAAATTCAAACTTCAATGACATCAATGAAGTCTCGATGAAATCGAAAATGGATAAGTTTGTGTCCAGCAAGCTTGAAAGGAAAATCAAACTAAAATGTTCGAGGAATCGAGCAATCCTCGATGACATCGAAATTCAAACTTTGTTGACATCGAGGAAGCCTCAATGACATCGAAATTAGACAAAGAAGTGTCCAACGAGCCTTCAAGGAATATCTTCTGAAATGATCGATGAATCAAAGTGGTATTCGATGACATCGAAATTCAAACTTCGATGACATCAAATCATTCTCGATGACATCGAAGACAAGCTTAAAAGTGTCCAGCAAGCTCTTGTGTAATATCACATATGATGTCGAGGAATCGAACTGTAATTCGATGACATCGGAGTTCAAATCTCGATGACATTGAATCAGGTTTGATGACATCAATCTTCTTTCAAAAAGTTCCCGAAATGTTTTTTAGTTTAGTTCGTATCATCGAACTGATATTCAATGGCATCGAAAGTATACGTTTGATGACATTAAACTCAATCAGAAACTGACAGTTTTATTTCTATAGAAGCTTTTTTCCTTTATAAGGAGTGCTTGTTCTTAGTTGCATAGGGGAGAAAAAAAAAGAGAGTTCCAATGAGGAAAATTCTTACCTATCATTATTAAACTTTTTCTCATGGAAGTTCATTCCCCCAATCCCTTCTTATTCATTGAATACTCTATAGATTGGATTGGAGAATGAACTTCAACATTCAAGGATCCTCTAGTAACCTCTTAATGGAAAATCATTAGGCTAGAATCTCTTGAATGCACAAACCCTGGATTGAGAAAATAGAGAGAGCTTTGAGAGAGTTATTGCATATCATCTACCCCAAGCTCATTTTCTCAAGGGAGTTCATACCTCAACCCACTCTCATCATTGATATCTAATAGAGTGGATTAGGGAATGAATTTTCGCATTCAAGGATCATCCAACTACCACCTTAATATCAAATCATTGAGCTGGGATACCTTAAATGCTTGAAAGCTTGGAATCACTCCTCTAAAATAGGAAAATATTTAATAGAGTAGGATTCAAACATGACCTTGACCCATCCCGTCGCATCTATTGGAACATCATCAAGTGTTGCGGATCAAGGGAGTTGAATAATCTTTATCATCAAAGGAGGAGATCTTCATCAATGTACTTAATGGGGCTCATCTACTTATCTATAAGTCATTAGAGTCTGGAGACCCTGTTGATCATTCCTTTGTGTAGGATTGGGTCATAGGTGCTTCTCACCCCTTTAAGTCCTCATAGGAGGTCTCCGACGGGAGAGTACATGTGGGTGCTATGTGTTGACCCTTGCTCTTGTGTTGGGCATAAACTTAGATCCTTAGTGTAGGTCCTCGACCTGTGTGGTCTAAAACCTGGGTGCTGTGTGTTGACCCTTGCTCTTGTGTAGGGTATAAACTTAGGTCCTTAGTGTAGGTCCTTAGCTTATGTGGCCTAAAAGTTAGGTTCCTTATGTGGATCCTTTGCTTTTGTGTAGGGCATAAAATATAGGTGTTGTGTGTTGACCTTTGCTCTTATGTAAGGCATAAACTCTAGGGTCCTTGTGTGGGTCCTTGCCTGTGTAGCATAAAACTCTAGCTTCCTTGTGTGGATCCTTTGCTCTTGTGCAGGGCATAAAACCTAGGTGCTGTGTGTTGACCCTTGCTCCTATGTGAGGCATAAACTTATGTCTCATGGAGACATGTTAGGTACCTTATATAGGTCCTAGAGTCAGCCTTATGTAGGTTGTACAACTTTGAAGTAAACCTAATTTGAAACTTCTATTTGTGAAATCCGGTACACTTAAGGGTTGAGTGCGTCCACCGGGAGTGGAGTAAGCATATAGCTGAACCACTATAAAATGATTGTGTTTGGGATTGTTATTTGCATACTCTCTTATAGTGTTACTTTTAGTGTTCACATGATGTATGATGACATGATTATTTAGAACTAATAAGTATCACATTCCACACACAGTCACTCATTCAATCCATCTTAGACTAAGGTTATATACTGTTTAGATTCTGCTCAGTCTTATGATTGGCTCCTTTAATTGGTTTGAAAACCATTAGAGTTAAATTGATGATATCATAACATTTTCATGTTAGATCAAGATAATGGTAATAGGATTTTAAATTGTCATAAAATTTTATAAAAGTCCTATTCACCCCCCTTAAGGACACTTTGACCTATTCCCACTCCTACTAGTGTGGTCATTACCGAAATTTCAATTGGTATCAAAGTGGGTCTCTCTTAAGGGCTTAACTGCTTAGAGAGTGATCTTAATTGAAGTTGGAATCATGGCCAAAGGAGAGGGCTCATCTGTAACTAGATATCCTGTATTTTATGGTTCAAATTATGCTTACTGGAAGGTAAGGATGCACTACTTTCTGAGATCATTGGATGATGATGTTTGGGACATCGTTGAAAATGGAAACTTGCCCCCAACAGATCAAGTGGTACTTGAAAATGGCACAAATATCTCCAAACCTAAATCCAAAGAGATGTGGACTACATATGACAAAGAGAAATAGATTGCTGAAGCAAAAGCAATGAATGCTATTTACTATGCTGTGTCCCAAGAAGTCTTTAATTAAATCAGCGTGTTTGGCACTTCTAAAGAAGCATGGGATTTGTTGGAAACAACTCATGAGGGACCAGCACAGTGAAAATATCCAAGCCACAGCTTCTAACTTCACAATTTGAACATCTCAGAATGGAGAAGCATGAGACATTCATGGAATTTTTTACAAAGCTAAACATCATCTATAATTCCATGGGTGGATTAGGAGAGAAAGTTCTGGTCCCAAATATCTGTAGGAAAATTCTGAGTTCCCTACCGGAACGTTTCAACTCAAAAGTAACAGCCATTGAAGAATGTAGGAACATGGACGAAATGAAAGTAGAAGAACTAGTAGGTTCCCTACAAACATTTGAACTACACTTCAAACAAACTCCCGAATCCAAAAATAATGCCCTTAAAACCTCAAAACATATTTCCACAAATGAGGAAGAGGAAAGGGAAAGGGAAAATAAAGATGAGGAAGTGGCCCTCTTGGCTCAACGGTTTAAAAAATTCTTCCACAAAAACCGTGGCCGACTATTCAAAGGGAAACAGTTGGACAACAAGTGTCATATAGTAAATCTATCAAGAAGTCCAAAGAGCCTTTGTGTTACACTTGCCGAAAATTTGGTCACTTGTCCATTAAATGGCCTAATAAGAAGACTAAGGGAAAGGCTATGGCAGCCACCTGGGATGACACTGAAGAATCAAACTTATTCAATGAATCAAAAACTGATAGAGACCAAAAATCCTTGAAAATACTTATGGCCTCCACATCCTTTGATATTCCTAATATAGCCGAGGAAATTGATGAATCACGAGTCGAGGAGACATTTCCATTAGATAACGAGAGAGAAGAAGAAGAGGAAGAAAAGGATAATATACATGATGCCTATGATCAACTCTACATACATAGCATCAATATCCTTAAAAGACTTGGTATCAATGAAAATAAGAATAAATTGCTGCAAATGGATCTAGATAAAACCTTAGAGATCAATACACACTTGATTAATGACCTTCAGCAATACCACTCAGAAAATGATAGGTTAGAAAGAATCAATTCATTTCTCAAATCTGAGTCAGTGAAACTAACAAACAGATTGAATTATTAAAAGATGAAAACATGCATCTTAAGAATGAAAATCACACACTTATTTTTGATGTAGGAAAAAAAATCTGTTGAGCTTAGTTACAAATTTTCCTAAAGTAGTGAAAAACTAGAAAAACTCTTAGGGATGGGGAGACCATAAAAAGACAAGAGAGGATTGCGATATGAAAATTTCAAACAAAGTCCCACTTATGCAGCATCAATGATTAAGAAAACTGCTACATCAGGAAGTAATACAAGGGCTACTCCTATTTATCACTCATTGTGGAGACTCAGGCTAATATAAATTTGAATGCCTTACCTTTGGCAGGACTCAACTCGATTCCGGTTTGAACTTTACTGGTAAATATAAACCAACTGGAAGAACAATGCAGAATGTCATGAGTCTGCCAAGGTTCATGCTAAGAGGTAAGAAACATCCATCTCCACCTAAAATGACAAAGAGAATGGAGGAGCTATTAAGTTAAGTGGCTTAACTGAATTAGAAAATAAAGGAATTAATGAAACAAGGAAATGTGATTCAGTTACCCAGCATGCCCAGACAAGCCCATAGTGAAGTAAAAACAACTTCTCCAAGAAAAACTGTCACAAAATGGGTAGCAAAAAATAAGAAAAATTGCCTTGTAACTCATTCCTCTTTTAAAACAGGCAATAGTACTAAATGGTAGCTTGATAGTGGGTGCTCAAGAGATGTAATTGCTGACAAATCCCTTCTCTCAAATTATTCAGATCTTGATGATGGGGTGGTCATCTTTAGAGATGGAGGCACCGCTAAGGTAATGGGGCATGGAACTATAGTTGGATTGAAAATGCTCAAAAATGAGAGTGCTCTTTGCGTAGAAGGGTTAACACACAATCTTCTAAGTATCTCTCAAATATGTGACAACAAGCATGTGGTGACATTCTCCAAACAAGAGTTTAAGATCTTGGACCTATCATGAAAATTAATTATGAAGGGTTTTCGCACTAATGACCAACGCTATGTCATTAAAGGCAATAGAAAGAATGATCCATCTGCCTAATATCACGTGAGCATAGATAATAAGTCTAGGTCACTGCATCTAGGCCTAGACATGTGTGTGAAATGATGCACTTTTGTGGTCATCATGGTATATCTGAGGTTTCTATACCTCAAGAAATTCTTTTTGAATATGAACATAACAAATGTTTATAATTTTGGGTCTCTCAATATTTTGTACAAATTTTGCTGTGTGTACAAGCTATAAAGGAAATATTTTATGATATACATCTCCAAGAGTCTATTGAACTACTCAAATCAATGCCACATTTTTCACTTCGATGAGTCAGTTGATGAATCGAATGACTCCTTGATGACATGAGCAAAGTTTGATGTCATCGAAGATCTCTCAGAATCAGAAGAGTCGTACATGCTAGTTTGATATTGCCCATGGATGGGCAAAATGATTGGAGTTTTTATTTTATTTTATTTTATTTTTGCGGTAAATGTGCCTATGGATGGGCTAGATGATTTTTTTTGGATGGTTTAAACACTTGTTCTCTGCCAAGCTTGGGCAGTTTCTGCGCTTTAATGAATGGTGATATTTTTAAGCTTGAAATTAAGTTGTCTATGAGAAAGAATCATGTCTGTAGGATGCTAAATATTGCATATTTTATGCCCGTCTGGATTGAATGTTGAATGATTATAGAATGGTAATTACTTTTCTGGTTATGCTTGTGGCAGGATTTAAATTCTGATTGCTAAATGATGATTTCAATGCTCTATTTTCAAATACATATGTGCTTATTATGTCTCTTATGGAATACTATATACTCTGATATCTATATTATGCATTTTGAAAATATGGTTTCATATTATAGATTGAAGTCTGTCGCCTTTATGTTATGAGGCTTCCCTACATGGCCCTCCTATTGTCTTGATTCTCTTAGTATTTTCAAATTTAACTTCAGTCAATACATTTGCGATTGGTATATTCTAACCTTTGCTAATGACTGACAAAAAGGGGGAGCACAAATCCCACCATGAAAAAAATTGTGTATGGTTTATATGCATGGTGATACAGGTGATAAGGGGAGCAGCTGCAAGGAGATAAGGCGAGCAACTACATGAAGACTTCATTTTTTGTGTGAACTCAAATTGATCATTTGTGAAATTATGTAAAGTTCATGTACACACAATTAAGGATGTTATTCTAGGTATTGTTCTATGTGGTTTGTGTTTTGTCACATAATTGACAAAGGGGGAGATTAAAAGTGCCCCGGTTTGTTAATTAGCGTGTTTGATGACATCGAACACTCAGGTTTGATGCCATCGAACAGATTTCGATGACATTGAAATAAGACTTTTTGTGTCTAACAACCACAAAGTATTTGGATAGAATATTCGATGAATCGAACATCAGTAATCGATGACATCGAAGGCGAGTCGATGGCATCGAAGAACTTAAAGCATTGTCTAGCAAATCTTCTTGAAAAATATTCTGACATTGCTCAATTAATCGAACGAGCTTCGATGACATCGAAATTCAAACTTCGATGACATCGAATATGGACAAATCTGTGTCCCGCAAACTTCAAAGGAAATCAACTGAAATATTTGAGGAATCAAGATAGACTTGATATCATCGAAATTCAAACTTCGATGACATCGAAGAAGTCTCAATGAAATCGAAAATGGACAAGTCTGTGTCTAGCAAGCTTGAAAGGAAAACCAAACTGAAATGTTCGAGGAATTAAGCTATCCTTGATGACATCGAAATTCAAACTTCGATGACATCAAGGAAGCCTCGATGACATTGAAATTGGACAAAGAAGTGTCTCGTGAGCCTTCAAGAAATATCTTTTGAAATGATCAATGAATCGAACTGGTATTCGATGACATCGAAGGCAGGCTTAAAAGTGTCCAACAAGCTCTTGTGTAATATCACATATAATGTCGAGGAATCAAACTGTAATTCGATGACATCGGAGTTTAAATCTTGAAGACATCAAATCAGGTTCGATGACATCGATCTTCTTTCAAAAAGTTCCCGAAATGTTATTCAGTTGAGTTCATATCATCGACCTAATATTCGATGACATCGAAAGTATATGTTCGATGACATCAAACTCAGTCAGAAACTAATAGTTTTATTTCCGTTGGAGCTTTTTGCCTTTATAAGGAGAGCTTGTTCTTAGTTGTATAGGGGAGAAAAAAAGAGAGTTCTAAGGAGGTTAATTCTTACCTACCATCATTAACCTTTTTCTCATGGAAGTTCATTCCCCAATCCCTTCTTACTCATTGAATACTCTATAGATTGGATTGGACAATGAACTTCAGCATTCAAGGATCCTCCAGCAACCTCTTAATGGAAAATAATTAGGCTAGAATCTCTTGAATGCTCAAACCTTGGATTGATAAATAGAGAGAGCTTTGAGAGAGTTATTTCATATCATCTACCCTAAGCTCATTTTCTCAAGGGAGTTCATCCCTCAACCCACTCTCATTATTGATATCCAATAGAGTGGATTGGGGAATGAACTTTCACATTCAAGGATGATCCAGTTACCACCTTAATGACAAATCATTGAGATGGGATACCTTGAATGCTTGAAAGCTTGGAATCACTCCTCTAAAATAGGAAAATATTTAATAGAGTAGGATTCTAACATAACCTTGACCTAACTCGTCGCATCTATTGGAGCATCATCAAGTGTTGTGGATCAAGAGAGCTAAAGAATATTCATCATTAAAGGAGAAGATCTTCATTAACATGCTTAATGAGTCTCATCTACTTATCTGTAAGTCATTAGAGTCCAAAGACCCTTTTGACCATTCCTTTATGTAGGATTGGGTCACAAGTGCTTCTAACCCCTTCAAGTCCTCATAGGAGACCTCTGACGGGAGAGTACATGTGGGTGCTGTGTGTTGACCCTTGCTCTTATGTAGGGCATAAACTTAGGTCCTTAATGTAGGTCCTTGACCTATGTCATCTAAAACCTGGGTGCTCTGTGTTGACCCTTGCTCTTGTGTAGGGCATAAACTTAGGTCCTTAGTGTAGGTCCTTGACCTGTGTGGTCTAAAACCTGGGTGTTGTGTGTTGACCCTTGCTCTTGTGTAGGGCATAAACTTAGGTCCTTAGTGTAGGTCCTTGGCCTGTGTGGCTTAAAAGTTAGGTTCCTTATGTGGATCCTTTGATCTTGTGTATGGCATAAAACTTAGGTGTTGTGTGTTGACCTTTGTTTTTGTGTAGGGCATAAACTCTAGGGTCTTTGTGTGGATCCTTGGCCTGTGTGGCCTAAAACTCTAGGTTCCTTATGTGGATCCTTTGCTCTTGTGTCGGACATAAAACCTAGGTGCTATTTCTTGACCCTTGCTCCTATGTGGGGCATAAACTTGTGTCTCGTGGAGACATATTAGGTACCTTGTGTAGGTCTTAACGTCAGCCTTGTGTAGGTTGTATTGGTTTAAGGTAAACTTGATTTGAAACTTCTGTTAGTGAAATCCAGTACACTTAAGGGTTGAGTGCGTCCGTCAGGAGTGCAGTAGGCATATAACCGAACCACTATAAAATGTCTGTGTTTGAGATTGTTATTTGTATACTCTCTTATGGTGTTTACTTTTAATGTTCACATGATGCATGATGACATGATTATGTAGAACTAATAAGTATCACATTCCACACACAGTCACTCATTCAATCCATCTTAGACTAAGGTTATATACTGTTTAGATTCTACTCAGTCTTGTGATTGGATCCTCTAATTGGTTTGAAAACCATTAGAGCTAAATTGATGATATCTTGACATTTGCATATTAGATCAAGATAATGGTAATAGGATTTTAAATTGTCATAAAATTTTATAAAAGTCCTATTCACCCCCCTCCAGGACACTTTGACCTATTCCTAGTTCTACAAGTGCGGTCATTAGCGCAATTTCACCTCCTTCATGCAAAAGACATAAAGTGTTATCCTGGACCCACTTAGGCAAGAAACACTCTCACCCTCAATTTCATACTCTACTATAACCCTAAAAAAATAAGCCTAGAGGGATAAGAAATCTGAAAAAAGAAAGGAAGAGAATTAGAAAGAAGTTACCAAATTGAAAGTTTGTAATTTTAGATCTTGTAAAACTAAACAAAAGAAATCCGTTTCTAAAAATAGAGATTCTAGAATTAGAAAGTATTTAAAAAATAGAAAAAGAAATCCTAGAATTAGAAAGTTTCTAAAAACATAAAATAAACCCTGATCTAGAAATAGAAAAAAAGAAAAATTAAAAAGAGATTACCAAATTAGAAGTTTCTATATTAGGATCCTACAAAACAGGAAAGTGAAGTTAGTTTCTAAAAAAATCTAGAGAAATCCTAATCCTAAAAATAGAAGTAAATAAATCCTAATCTTAACCTAATTCTAAAACTTATCAATATCAGAAAAACACAGTCGTTAGTCCCCAACAATGGCGCCAAAAACTTGTTCACAACCCCAAGTGTAGGGTCACAATGTTGTAATAATCTCGATGAGACTGAGGTTGAATCACAGGGACTAATCTCGTGTGTCTATTCTGAAAGTAATTAGAATCAAAACTAAGAGAAGATTAACTTAAATCAGGAAAGTAGAGGGAGTAATGATGAAGTGTTTGATTAGAAAATTAAGAATTTAAAGGTGGGAAGTAGGGTTTCTAGGGATCCACTTGTAGTAATTAGGAAACTACATTGTATGATTCAATAGATCCAACTGGAATTGGAGTCTTATCTTATCCAGTTGAATAAAGGAGACATTGGTCAGCTCTTTGAACGTCTCATGAACCTAGCCTTAATGGATGAGAGTTGTGAGGGTTGGAAGGGATTTCATCACTAAACCAAGCCCAGGGGACTATGACAACCAATAGGATTTACCAGTCCTAAAACTAATCATAGGAGAATTATGAAGATTAGAAAGAATTCCATCACACAACCATGCCCATGAGACAATGGTGAACAACAGGTCTTACTAATTTCACAATCTCAAATCAAGAAAAGAAGATATTCAAAGCAATTGCAGATCTATGGTACTCCGAGGCATAACAAACCATTAAATAATAAAAATATTTCTTACATAAGAACTAGAATCCATAAGGTTCAACAAAACATGAATCAAAACAAAGTAAACATCCCAATCATGCTACAAGCTTCACCCCTTGGCCCTAACTAAGGGATCAAGCCAACCACATACATGATTGGATTCCAAAACCCTTGAAGAAAGGATGAAAAGCTAAGAAAAAGGGAAGAAGAACTCTTGGGAAGTGGCTCCGCCCTTTTTCTCTCTTCTCCAAACCCTAATATCCTAAAAATTGCTTAAGAAACCCCTATTTATTAGCTAAGTTCAGCAGATCTACAAAATTGGATCAAATCTATGCACTCTACATAACTCTGTGTAACGCCTTCGATGTCATTGAACACCCTTCGATGTCATTGAAGGGGTTTGATTCAGGAAGTCGATCCTTTTCGTTCTTTCGCATTGTGTAAGTCTCTGTGTCATCGAACCATCCTTCGATGTCATCGAGCGAAGCTTCGATCCATTAAACCAGTCTTTGAGTCATTGAGAATGTGTCTAAAACAATCCAGCGAGTTGCTTCAATTTCTTTAATAAATTCGATGCCATCGAGCAGTCTTCGATGTCATCGAGCACCTTCCTTTGAGTCATCGAACATGTCTTCAATTGATCGAGAAAAGCACCTAATATGTCTAGCAACCAACTCGATTTTCCCACATAAATTTGATGTCATCAAACGGATCTTCAATATCATCGAATGGTTCTTGATGGCATAGTCATTGTGATTTCTACGCTTGTTCTTTCGACTTTCTTCCTTCTCCACTTAGTTTTCTTGGATCTTGGGACCTTGAAATCTTTAATCTTGATCTTTACAGGTTCATTCTTTGCCTTGGTGACTTTTGAGCACTAAATCCATGCTTTTAGCATTCTTTTCAATCCAAGCTCTTAAATTCACCTTGCAACACAAACACATGTAAAATATACCATTAAGCCATATTATGTTTGTAAAACTAAGAAATAAATGGGGGATAATATGTAATATTTGACCCTCAACATGAGTCAAATTGATCGTACAAGGTGAGTTGATCGCTTAATTATTTTATAGGAATGTTATTTAGAGTTGATCTAGGTTAATTAACATTATTTTTTAATTTTAATTTAGGGAATTTGAGCTCCCCAATTTTCACCATTGAGTCGCATTTAAGTGAGTTGTATTGATTCGAATTGAGTTCGAGCAAATGCTAGTTGACAGGACTTGATATTAAGATTTGTTTTGGTGTTGCTTGCAACTTATGTAGTGAACCCACACTCTAAGTTGATCACTTACCCTTTGAGCTTCCCACTTAATTTCATCAATATAGACATAAATGATGATACGCTCCCTCTCAAATATTTAGATCACACATTTGCCTTACATGGCTTGAATCGTACATTGCCTTACATGGATTGGACCGCATATTTTCCCTTCGTGGCTTTGAAGGATATTGATGCCCTTTTATGGCTTGTTGGTTATATTCGTATATCTTGTTGATTTTTAGGTCATTATGTGGAGTTCGTCATGATTTTTAGGTGGAGTTAAAGTTTGCATGTTAATTTTCTAGCCATATTGCGGAGTTTATACGATTTTCGAATGACGCCAGAGTTCTTATGTGGATTCTCTCTTCATCTTGTAGTGTTCATTTGTATGATGATTTTCAGGTGGAGCGGGAGTTCGCTTATTTATTTTCTAGCTATCTTGCAGAGTTCACATACGATATGATTTTTAGGTTAAGTAGAGGTTTGGATGCTGATTTCCCAGCCATCTTGCGGTGTTTAGTTGTATTGTGATTTCTGGGTGGAGTGGGACTTCGCTTATCGATTTTTTAGCCATCTTTTGATGTTCACATATGATATGATTTTCGAGTGGTTTAGAGTTTGTATGTTAATTTTCTTTTCATCATGCGATGTTTAGTCGTATTGTGATTTTCGGGTGGAGCGGGAGTTCGCTTATCAATTTTCTAGCCATTTTATTGTGCTCACATACAATATAATTTTAAAGTGAAATAGATGTCTGTATGTTGTTCTTTTTTTATCTTGCAGTGTTCAGTCGTACCATGATTTTCAGGTGGAGTGGGATTTCGCTTATCAATTTTCTAGCCATCTTGCATAGTTCACGTATGATATGATTTCCTAGTGAAGTAAAGGTTTAAAGGTGAATTTTCTATTCATCTTGCGGATTTCGCTTGTACTATGATTTATGGGTGGAGCGGGAGTTTGCTTATCAATTTTCTAGCCATCTTGCGGAGTTCACATACAATGTGATTTTTGGGTGCAATAAAAAGTTATATGATTGGTTATTTGAGTATCTGTACCCATTCACTTGCATCGTGATTGCTAATATATCTTGCTAATGATGAGATTATGTTGATTGACTTGATTTTTAGATTTATGATCATGATTATGAATTCAGTTGTTTAATATGTATTTTCTCATGACTTGCGATCTATCTTGGATTATGAATGATGAGTGTGTAATCTTAGAGGATACTCCTCACTGCGATACCCATTGACGCTATCAAACCATATCAGTTAATGCAATTGTAGAGCGAGCCAATGTTGTTCACTGGATTGCTAGAGCAGATCGGGTAGCCGTGGAACTAGATGGGGTCCTTGTGACCTATATTGAGCCCCATCCTTAGATGATGGATTTCATATTTTTCTTTATTGAACTTTGTTATTTGGGATTGTATAAGTCCTGTATGGGCGCTACATTTGGAATTTTATGGTGATTGGAATGTTTTTATATAATGCATGGTTTACTCTGCCAACATTTGCTGCTAACTCTGATTAATGACAAAGCGATTTAAATTTACACTGAATTTTAAAGGGTTACACTCAAGTTTTTGGAAAACGAGTCATATATTTAGGTTTTAAAAACCTAGGCATTACAAGTTAGTGTCAGAGCAGTGTCTAGATAAATCAGGCCTTGGGAAAAACATGACTTATATGACTTTAAATACTTCAAAGTTTCATTGGTGAAATTAGAGACTCGAAGCTAGGTTTGATTCCCTTAGCATTAGGGTGTTTTATGAATCTAAAAATATAATTTTTAGTTTCCCTTAAAATTTTTAAGCTTAACCATTTGAACTTAAAAACAAAAACTTAGGCTCCCTTTTGAATTATAGTTATTCGAACTTAAGAATTAAACTTAGGTGCCATATGGAAACAAATAACCACCGTATTGTGCATTAAATCAAACATTAACACTCTCTAAACTTACTAATTCATACTAAGAATTATAATTTAAATTTGCATAATGCTTAGATAATCAGAGTGCGCAACAAAAGTGTAACATGCCATATAGACTTATCCCTTATTAAATTAATGGACTATATGATATTCCCCAGGAATCCAAGATAACCGGGATCACGGACTGATGGAATCATATTTAAGTGAAGTTTACTCAGTTTGATACGAATTCTAAATCCTAGTAAACTCCAAATATCTCAATGCCCTGATCAAGTAGAAGATTGAGATTCACTAGGATTAGGAGGGTATACCAAGGAACTCACTGCCCTGATTAGGTAGAAGAACATTGCATCAGGCTTAGACCAACCATAACTATCCGTTCGTGTTAACCCAAACACTGAAAACATAAACTACTATTCTTCTTTTAGATGACATGGAACTGTTATTATGAACTTCAAACATTCACACATAAATATATAAATATAAAATAGTAGTAAAAATCTTCTTTACGTCATGTGAGCAAACCCTTGATCTTAATTGATACTAAAGAAAATTGGGATGAGCATAATCAAATCTCGTGGGCGAGATTCTTCTTTAAGGGGGGTAGATTGTAACAACCTGGGTCCTTTAGTCAGACATGAACACTTATTCATACAAACATGCTTCACAGGGAAAGTAGTGAATGCTTAGAGACATGGAAAGTAGATTGTCCTCGTCTCGTTTAAGGTAGAAGTATTGAATTTCGAGGATGAAATTCTCTTTAAGGGGGTAGATTGTAACAACCCATGCTTTTCAATACTCGGGTGTTACCATGAGGACCTAGCTTAGAATAAATGCAAACTCAATTTGTCTGAATACTCACCTTCGTTGTAACATGAATCGGTAGTTGAGGGTAATTTTCACCCATAGATAAAGCCATCCATCTGTCATCTTTCAAGATGGACCATCACACCACCAGATGGACCTACTTTTGGGGATTTAATCTCCTCAATGGACAAATTTAAACCATCCATTGTCAACAGATCATAAGATCCACCATTCATCATGTTCTTAACAACCTATGATCAAACCACACCTAAACCACATGATTCAATTTAAGTCTGACCACTTGAAGAATGTGAACCCATATATTGAAGCATATATCACTAGTTTGAGACCCAAATCAATAGACCACTGATCATCGAGTCTATGTAATTTCATTGGGCAAGTCAGCCATACACCATTAGAACATCTGCGTATAAATCTAACCAGCGAATTTTAGTTAAACAGTCCATAGGATGCTTTAGGGTCGAGTTTAGTCACATTTGATAGCGAACTGACCGTTAAATCATTCAAGATAACCATTAGACAGGTGAATGGGTAGATATGGTCCACCTAATCCTTGAGATCTGCCTCGTCCTTTAGGATGTGTCCTAACTCGAGTTGACAAAATAGATGGAAGGAGTGGATTAGCCAAAATCACCACTGTGGATCCCACTTATGACTCGCGAGTGCACTAGGTGACGTGCACTTGTTGTGCACTGAGCCAGGGCTCTTGGTCAAACGATTTTGAATCGAGGAATTCTGAAAAATGAAGGATTCTTCCTTCCCTTTGGATTTTCTCCCACCGAAATAGACAGACAGACAAAGTCGTTCTCGACGAATCATGGCCCACCATCAGAGATCCCTTGGCTGATCTAAACTGTCCATCGTGTCGAGTTGAGGGGTCTAATTAAAGTATCATGGGTCCCACATGCAGTTGCACTCGTGCGTGTACACATACTTGAGTGCAAGTCAAGCTACGTGCGGTTATCTTTCTGAATTCGAAAACTGTCCTGCCGCTGTTAGGTTGGTGACTCGTGTGAGAAGGAATTCTCCAATCCCAACCCTCTATTTAGGCATATCTCGACCATCCATTTGCTGTTCACATGGATCAGGGTTTTTTATGGAAAATTGACCCTAAAACCACCATTTTACCATCTGTATCAAGAAGCCAGACAACATAATTAATCCTGGCCATTCGTTGCTCATCCGACGGTGATGGGAGGTTTAGGGCTTCAAAAGAAGGAGAATATGTAACAAGGAATTCGTTGCTCCATTCCATCGAAAAATAGTTATTCCTTCTTCGTTCGAACCGACCACCTAAACTTCTTAGAGGCTTTGAAAATCCATGTCCACAGGCTCCTATGAATTTATCTGAACCACTCACAATGATTGGAACTCGGAGATAAACGACAGAGTTGAAAATGCCATTAAAGTTGGACGTCTTCCTCGAACAACCTCGATTGTTGGTCTGTTGCTAGCAGCGTTCGGTGGTTCACTCTTGCATTGCCCTTGGGCTTGGCTTATGCAAGTCTGGGTTGTGGTGATCTCTTGAGCATCTAAGCAAGAAAGGAAGAAGAAGAAGAAGAAGAAGAAGAAGAAGAAGAAGAAGAAGAGGGAGAGAGAGTGAGAGAGAGAGAGAGATGAACAAAGGAGAAAGGGAGAGAGGTGAGGTTGTTGCTTCTGCTGCTACTGCTGCTAACTCAGTGTCTGAGTTCCAGCCTGAACTAAGTCCAGACAGAGTTGCGTGTGGTCTGGTCGAGCCTAGACACTGGCTGGTCTAGCAGGAAAAAAATGAGAAAGAAAGGGAAAGAGAGGATGAAGTCCCCTTTTCTTTTTTCTCTTGCTGCTACTGCTGCAGGTGCATTAAGTTGCGTTGACTCGGTAACTGAGTTCTAGGTTATATGTTCCTCAGTTCAGCCCATCTAATATTGTTGCCCAGTCATAGAATTCCATTACTCAGAGAATGATAGCTGATCTCAGTGGTTGAATTCAATCTAGCTTGGATACAAGGTTTGGACTGAGTTGTGTTAAGTTGAGGCCGAATCAAGACTGAGTTGAGTCAAGTGAGTCACATCACAAAATTTGAAATTTGAAGCCTCTAAGTTAGATCTTCCTTATTCAAATTGATTTTAAATCATGAGTTCAAGTTGGAGTCAAAGTGAGTCAACTTGATCGTACAAGGTGAGATGATCTCTTAATTATTTTACTGGAATGTTATTTAGAGATTGATCTAGGTTAATTAAAATTATTTTTTAATTTTAATTCAGGGAATTTGAGCTCCCCAATTTTCACCATTGAGTCGCATTTAAGTGAGTTATATTGATTCGAATTGAATTCGAGTAAATGCTAGTTGACAGGACTTGATATTAAGATTTGTTTTGGCGTTGCTAGCAACTGAACCCACACTCTAAGGTGAGGACTCACTCTTTGAGCTTCCTACTTACTTTCATTAATCTAGACATAGATGATGCTACATTTCCTCTCATTAAGTTACTTACCTCACTATCGAATACCCTAATTTGTTGCGCAATTATTTCATGTGTTTAATTATAACAAGTATAAATGATTTGATGATAACATGCTATCTTTAGTTGTACACTTGTTAATTAATTGTATGTTTGCAGCTTGCGATTAAGTGATGGAATAAATGGAACCTGTCATGGACTTACCATTTTGCGGTCCATATTTGACTTATGTAGCTTGGATTGCACATCTACCTTACGTGGATTGATTCGTACATTGCCTTACATGGCTTGGACCGCGTATTTGCCCTTCGTGGCTTTGAAGGATATTGGCACCCTTTTGTGGCTTGTTGGTTATATTTGCATATCTTGTTGATTTTCGTGTCATTATGCGGAGTTCGTCATGATTTCTAGGGGGAGTTGAAGTTCACTTATTGATTTTCTAGCCATCTTACAGAGTTCATACATTTTTCGAATGATGCCAGAGTTCTTATGTGGATTCTCTCTTCTTCTTGCGGTGTTCAGTCATATGGTGATTTATGGGTGGAGCAGGAGTTCGCTTATCGATTTTCTAGCCATCTTGTGGAGTTCGCATACGATATGATTTTCGGGTGAAGTAGAGGTTTGGATGTTGATTTCCTAGCCATCTTGCGATGTTCAGTCATATTTTGATTTTCGGGTAGAGTGAGAGTTCGCTTATCAATTTTCTAGCCATCTTGCGGTGTTTACATATGATATGATTTTCGGGTGGTCTAGAGTTTTTATGTGGATTTTCTCTTCATCTTGCGATGTTTAGTCGTACTGTGATTTTCAAGTGGAGAGAGAGTTCGCTTTTCGATTTTCTAGCCATCTTGCAGTGTTCATGTATGTTCATGACCCCAAGTGTAGGGTCGCGATGTAGTAATAATCTCGGTAAGATAGAGGTCCAATCCATAGGGACTGATCTTATACGTTTCTAAAATTAACCAGAAGTAGAACTAGATGAAGAACTAAAAATGAATCTGAAATTGTAGAGAGAGTAATTGTGAATTATTTAACTAAAACTTGTAAATTTAAAGGTAGGAACTAGGTTTTTCAAGGATCCACTTGCAGTGATTAGGGAATCCTCTTGCTTGATTCACATAACACAATTGGAATTGGAGTCCTATCCTATCCAATTGGAAGATATAACAATTAACTCAATCTGAACTTCCTTTGACCTAATTCTCAATGAAGAAGAATTATAATAATTGGCAGGGATTCCATCACCAAACCATGCCCATGAAATGATGGCAAACAATAGGATTTACCAATCCCATAATCTTAAAATAAGGAAAAGAACATACTCAAAGCTATTATAGATCTACTGTAATTTGAGTCACAATAAACCATTAAAATCTAAAAGTATTCCTTAATTATCAAAGTAAGTTCTACTTAAACATGAATCAAAGCAAGAGAAATGTCCCATCACATTACAAGCTTCACCCCTTAGCCCTAGCTAAAAGGTTTAGTTAACCATAGACATGATTGCATCTAAAACCCTAGAAAACACATGAAAAACTAAGGAAGAAAGGAAGAAAAATACTTGGCAACGACTCTCCACCCATGTGCTTTGCTCCTCCAAACCCTAAATGATCCCTTGAGTGCCCTAAGAACTCCTATTTATAGTTAAGCAACACTTACTTTCGCACCGACTTGGAAAAATCCAAAAACCGCCTAAAATTTATGCATTCCATGTAACTCTATGCAACTACGCGCGATTCGTTTATTGACATCGAATAGCCTTCGATGTCATCGAAGGTGAGTTTTATACATGCTTTTTTTGAGCTTTTGCAACTTCATCCAGACTCTATAACCTTCTATGTCATCGAACCTACCTTTGATATCTTCAAAGAGGCCTTTGATGTCATCGAACGTTGTTCGAGGAATTGATAATGCGTTCAAAATAGTCCAGCGAGGTATCCCAATTTTTGCAATAAATTCGATGTCAACGAATAGGCTTTCGATGTCATCTAGCATGTCTTCGATAACATCGAGGAGTACTTTGAGTAATCGAACATGGTGCCCAATATGTCTAGCGAGTTTTGCCGAAAATCCACAAAAAACTCGATATCATCAACATGGCTTTGATGTCATCGAGTAGATCTTCGAGTCATCAAACAAGTCCTCGAGTCATCGATAAATGTCTTCAATTTGTCCAGCGACTAACTCGATTTTCATCCATAAATTCGATGTGATCGACCCGTGCTCGATGTCATCGAATGGTAGCTTCGATGTCATCGAATTCTGATCGATGACACAATTAATTAGAATTATGCACTTGTTCTTTCAACTTCTTTCCTTCTCCACTTGGTTTTCTTTAATCTTGGGACCTTGAAATCTTCAATATTTGTCTCCTAAGATCCATTCTTTGCATTGGTGATCTCTAAGTGTTAAATCCATGATTTTAACACCTTTTCCAATTCAAGCACTTAAATTCACCTTACAACACAAACATGAATAAAATAGGACATTAAACATTATCATGTTCATAAAACTAAGAAATAAATGGGGAATAATATGCAATATTAGATCCTCAACAACGTATGATATGATTTTTGAGAAAGTAGATGTTTATATGTATTTCTCTCTTCATCTTGCGGTGTTCAGTCGTAGCATGATTTTCTGGTGGATCAAGAGTTCGCTTATCGATTTTCTAGCCATCTTGTGGAGTTCACGTACGATATGATTTCCAGGTGAAGTAAAGGTTTAAAGATTAATTTTCTATTCATCTTGTAGAGTTCACTTGTACTATCTTTTTCAGGTAGAGCGGGAGTCCACTTATCGATTTTCAAGTCATCTTGTAGAGTTCACGTACAATGTGATTTTTAGGTGCAATAGAAAGTTGTATGATTGGTTGTTTGACTATCTCTACCCATTCACTTACATTGAGATTGCATTATATCTTGCTAATGATGAGATTATGTTAATTGATTTGATTTTTAAGTATATGATCTTAATTATGAATTGCGTTGTTTAATATGTATTTTCTTATGACTTGCGATCTATTCTGGATTATGAATGATGAGTGCGTAATCTTAGAGGGTACTCCCACTGCGATAGCCATTGATGCTATAAAACCATATTAGTTAATGCAGGTGTAGAGCGAGCTGATGTTGTTCACTGGATTGCTAGAGGAGATCGGGTAGTCGTGGAACCAGATGGGGTCCCTGCGACCCATATTGAGCCCCATCATTAGATGATAGATTTCATAATTTTCTTTATTAAATTTTGTTATTTGGGATTGTATAAGTCCTGTATGGGCATTAAATTTAGAATTTTATAGTGATTGGAATGTTTTTATATAATGCATGGTTTACTCCAACATTTGCTTCTAACTTTGATTAACAACAAAGCAGTTTAAATTTACACTGAAGTTTAAAGGCTAACACTCAGGTTTTTGGAAAACGAGACATATACTCAGGTTTTGAAAACCGGGGCATTACACATTACCATTTTTGTTTTGAGATCCTAGAATGCTTGTACTGTATTCTGGTTGAATAGCTCTTGGTTTTACATGAATTATTGAACCGTATCGTCTTGAGCCCTTTTTTTATTTTAAAATTGAGTAAGGGCCTCTTGTGGCTTAGTCATTTGTCCATTCCTCCAACTGAAATTTAGATGGTTCATCTAGCTGTAGTTGTATGTATTTGAGGTGGGTCCTCTAAAAGGTCTTTGGTAGTTGTTTACAACATTTGATTGCTCATTCAATATCTCTTGAAAAGCAGGAATTGTTGGGCAATTTTCAGTTGTATGTATGTCACATGCACAAATACCATAAACTAATTCTGTAACCTTTTCGGGTTCTGCCTTCTTAAGTTCTATGGCCTCGACTTTTCTTATGAGTTTGGTCACTCTTACATTTATATCATCTTCCTCTTTCAAAACATAAATTCCTCCCCTTTCCTTTGTAAGGTCTTGAAAAGCTTGAAGCATACCTTGGTTAAAAAGCTCTTGATTTAGAATATGTTTTAAAAAGGGATCCTCTTGAGGTTTCCTTTGATTCAAAAATTGGCTAAGGATCCCTTGAGGAGTAACATTTTGTCCATTCATCTAACTAAAATTTAGATGGTTCGTCCAACTTGAGTTATATGTATTTGAGGTGGGTCCACTGAAAGGTCTTTGATAGTTGTTTATGGCATTTGATTGCTCATTCAATATTTCTTGAAAAGCAAGAATTTTTGGACAATTCTCAATTGTATGTATGTTATAAGCACAAATACCACAAACAACTTCCGCAACCTTTTCGGGTTCTACCTTCTTAAGTTCCACGGCCTCGACTTTTCTTGTGAGTTTGGCCAATCATGCATTTACATCATCTTCCTCTTTTAAGACATAAATTCCTCCCTTTTCCTTTGATTGAGTAGGCTTAGAAGTGGTGGTTCTTGAGGAGGTATCCCGTGATTTCGTGTTTTCAGTGAGTTTATTAAAATAATCCCATGCATCATTGGCTTTCTTGTTCATGAATTCCCCATTACACATCACTGCACAAATTGGCGCATGGATGAGGTCAATCCTTCATAGAAAAAGCTTGTTATCCTCCATGTTTCATAGCCATGTTGTGGACATGAATTTATGAGATCCTTAAATCGCTCTCAACATCGGAAGAAGGTCTCGTCTTCTTTTTGCGCAAAATTCATGATTGCTTTCCTCAAGGTATTCATTTTATGATATGGGAAGAACTTTTTAAGGAACTCCCTTGTCATCTCAGCCTATGTGCCAATGGACCGTGGTCTTAAGGAATGTAACCACGACTTAGCCTTTTCTTTCAAAGAGAAAGGAAATAATTTCAGTCTTACTGTCCTCATACACATTTGGGAAGTGTAATGTAAATATTATCTCATCAAACTCCTTCATATGTAAGTATGGACTTTGAAATTTTAGTCCTTGAAACTTAGGAAGGAGTTGAATCACCCCTGGTTTAACATCCATGGTTCTTGCATTCAATGGAAATATCATGCAAGAAGGTGTACTCACCCTCGCTGGTTGTAAATAATCTCGTAAAGGACGAGGCGGGGGGTGCATGATGCACCTCTTTCTCATATTGGGCCTTGTCAACTGGGTGTTGAGGTTGATGTGCAACCATCACTTCTACTGACTCGAAGGATCTTAGGTGGTGTCTAATCCAGTGATGGATAGGTAACCCTTCAACTAATCCTCCTTCGCTTAAGAGATGGAGAGTGTTGTCATGAACTCACTTGGGCATCAAATACTCACAGCCCTCAAGTAACTAAACAACTAAAATCTAAGAGATCGAGAAAGCTAAAACCTACAACAAATAATAAATTTAAAAAGATAAGAGAGAGTTGGAGAGAAGTTACCTGATTAGGGTTGCTATGTTAGGATTCTATAAAACAGAATATAAAGCTAGTTCCTAAAAATAATTTCAAAAAAATCCTAATCTAAAAATGGAGCAAAAATATAACCCTATTCTTAATCTAACTCTAATACCAATTAATCTGGAAAAAAATGCAGCCGTAGTCCCTGGCAACAGCGCTAAAAACATGTTAACAACCCCAAGTGTAGGGTCGCAATGTAGTAATAACTTAGTGAGACCGAAGTCAAATCCACAGGGACTAAACTTGTACGTATTCTAAAAAATAACTAGAAGTAGAACTAGAATAAGATCTAAATCTAATTCTGGAATGAAAGAGAGTAATTGTGAATGAGATTTCAATAATCAAAAGGGAAATAGAGCGCCAAGGATCCACTTATAGCTATCAGGATGCTACCTTACTTGATTCAGAAAACACAAATGGAATTGGAGTCCTATCCTATCCAATTAGAAGATGAAACAATTAAACCAAATCTAAACTTTTCATTGACCTAGCCACACATGAACGAGTATTTTGATGATTGGAAGGGATTCCATCATTGTCATGCCTCAAACTTGGGAACCGGGCTCACAAAATTCCCGATCTCTGAATCCGGCCGGCCCCGACAGCCTCCGTAGTACCCCATTCTCGGCTCCCAGCATCTATATACTGGATTCTGATCCTAAGATCCTACAAGGAGGATTTTTAGCATCAATTTGTTTTTTTTTTTGTAAGAAGCATAACCATAAGCATAACCTAGACACAAACAACAACATCATTACATATCCACTATAATAAAAAACTTTTGAGTACAATGCATAAAGGGAAATACAAGATAGATATCAAAACTCCAGAAGTTCAGTCACACGCTCTTGTCTCAGTGCTACTATGTTCTAGCGTCACCTACACGCAACGGTCATGCATAAGCTTATAGAAAGCTTAGAGGTTGGTATATGTGTGCCTACATGGCCAAATGTCATATGTAAGATGTAATGTAAGCATACCAGTCCTCAGCTGGATCCACATATCAGTACAGTCCATCTATGGAATATCACCGGGGTGTAGTGGACTCCATAATGACTGCCCCTCCCCCAGGTGTGTAAGCAAGTGAGTGTTAGAGACTCACTACCCACCTGGCCAGTAGTCAACCAAGTTCTACCTAGCTCGTCAGTAGCGGATCCATTTTCGAGTTGGTTAAACTCAGCCTAGCTTTGCGCCCTACCCCTCAGGCGGATAAGGCCACACCCCTTCCAACCGACCATGACACAGTGGGAAATGCGGCTTACTGGTATTCGGCACTCGTACGCTCATGTATCCACTTGGTCTCGATGTTAGAGCATCCACTTAGTACCATATGGGTTCTGAGACTTTCACCCAAGCACATCCTAGGTGCCCTAGTGCTAGAACTAAATATTTCCAGTATCCAATCTTGCCATCCACAATATGCTTGTGGAGGCCACAACTCTGATATCGCTAGGGCGTACAATGATCGTATCATACAAATGCGTGATGCATGAATCATACTATCTAGTCATGCATCAATCTTATGCATACCACACGCTCATGTGGGGCAACTTTGTCTCTTAGGGAGTCCCATAAACAATTAGCCCAATGGCGCATGCTATGGTCAATCGCTCCTCATAACAAGTATACAAATGATGCACATGGGCATGTATCATGATGTTATGCTAGGCATATCCAACAGCGATGATGTACTCTCATAGAATCAATAGACGGCCTAGATGGCATACTCATATCAAGAATGGGCCTCATAGGTAAGTCTAATGTATATAACAAGTGGAGTCATGAATATGAGCATAAGTACAAGAGTAAGCTTCCTCATCCTCTCCATCACATAGTAAACTGGCTTCCTATGAGGCCCAATAAGCACAAGATGGGCTTTATGGCTTGGACAAATCTACCAGGCATGATGGAAGCACCATCAATAATGGGGGCCCAACAATTTGGGCTAACCCACTAAGAGAAGATGAGAATGGACCTAATAATGGGCCTTAGGGAGGATTATAACATGGACATTTAAACACCATTGCCTCCTAGGGTGCGGCCCGCTATAGAAACTATCTCATAATGGGGCCCATGGCCCTTACAATAGCTAGAAAATAAATGGTCAACATTCATATTATCTCATACATCATGGTGGGCTTCAATGGATGACCCATGGTCTACATACATCAAAGTGGGCTACATGGGGCAGCCCATAACCTAGGAAAATGGTTGGGCAGGATATATATATATATATATATATATATATATATATATATATATATATATATATATATATATATATATATATAGTACATCCATCATGGTGGGCCTCTTGGGGCAGCCCATAGGCTCTAGAAAATAGTTGGGCCAGGTGTACAATACATACATCATAGTGGCTTACAAAATAGCCCACAAAATCCATCATAGTGGATGGGTAGCACATACATTAGAGTGGGCTCTAAGGCTGGACGTCCAGCCCATCTGGGCCTGTTGGATGTCCAGAAATCTGGTCCTCATTCAATCAAATGGAAGGTGGGCCTTACAAGGCACTAATGGGGCCCATGATCTTAGAAAAATAGAGGTATAGTGTGTCTACATTACACTTTCAACCTGGCGGGTCTCACAACTTTACAATAAGCAATATCATGAAGCAAGTTGGGCCCCTACTGGATGTCCAGCCATCTCAACCATCTGGACCTGCTGGGCATCTAGCAGATGGACTATCTGGGTGAAATACATATCTCATGGTGGCCCATATATATCACAGCGGGCCCTACCAGATGAATAACACGAATACAACATATACATCAGGGCAGGCCTGCTGCTGGACAGATAGTCTAGCGGCATCCCAACCCCTACTGGACGTCCATGGATGGCTGGATGGTCTGGATATAATATATATAAGTGGGCCCCACCTGTAGACGTCTTACTAGAGGGTGGCCCCCGTCCAAGTGGGCCATAAAAATGAGGACGAGTGAATACAACACAACATCAAGGTGACCCATGCAGGGCTGATAATTAGCCCTTACTGGATGCTGGCCTAGTTGGGGTGTCCATCATATGGGCTACTGGCCTGGTTGGGGCGTCCCACAGATGGACAACCCGGATGTCACTGTAACACCCTGGATTTCGAGGGCCGAGCAAAGCTCAACTACCGAGATCCAACGCATCACTTATGCAACATAGATAATGATGTTTAAATGTTGTCCATATTAGTGCATTAAACATGAGAGGGATTATACTAAATTAGCATATCATACTCCAGATTTAATGTAATTAACCAAGTGGAAGACTGAGATAGATATATAAAGTATATACATGTTTCACAACCTCCAGAGTATGAGTATATTATCGGGCTGGATATATACATGTTTTGTTCCAAAACATATAAAATGTCAAAATATAAGTGTCCAACTAATCCATATAACCCCATGATCCCATCAAATCAGCACGAGGTCTACATAGACCTGCATGACAGCTGAACATAGGAGAATTCCTCCTCCTCGCCTATGAAATTCAAATCAGCGGCATAGACTCCATCGACACCTGCATCTACAACAGAGTCTGGTTGGTGTTTTAAAACACCACCCTAGGGTGGGAGTGAGTGATCAGCTCAGTGGTACTATAAGGTAAAGGTTAACATGTTATCAATTTAGTCAAGCAGTAATGATAAAGCAGTGCAACAATCATATCCTAAGTACTCTTGTTAATGCAAGGATGGTATGCTATAATGATGATGCCCTCGCATGAAGCTCCCTCACAAGTGACTCCGTCAACCATTCGCGAATGACAAACTCCCTAAATGTGCCCTTTCATGCCAAAGCATATGCAATGCAGTACATGATCATGTTAGCCACGTACTTAATTAGGCTTATTCATACAATAGATTTGGGAAGCTAAGGTACCTCCCTTTTCATCATTGACCCGAATGGGGATCATCTAGGGTCGTCAATTCAAGTTAATCACATACGGTAGGCAAGTTGTAGGGTATCACCCCTAATGAAAGCAGTGGATAGGTAAATTCGAGAGTTTATACTCAAGGTCACTACGGGGAGGCTCGTCACCTGAGCGCAGGCCGACAACTCAAATACAATGTCCCATACCACCATATTCGGCTTACAAGTTTGGGTTGCTCATTGGTCACTACGGGGAGGCTTGTCGCCCCAGTGTAGGGCAACAACTTGACCACGGTGTCCCATACCACCATGCCCGGCTCATTAGTCTTAGCGGATTGTGGTACCATGGTTGGTACCATGGTTGAAACGGGTCTTTACATTGGTAAGTGGTACCATAGATTCAAGCAGTGATGTCCATACATGGTAAACATACAATAGGCCAATAGGGTTATTTGACAAGTTCAACTGGTATGGGCGCACGCTGACTTAATCGACATGGAGTACACAAGCACTCCACGTGGCCTAACCATTGTCGATAATCATCGTACGACCCGGATTCATCGAACGTATCTACTGTGGCGAAGCTAGTTCGACCACTCAAACAGGAATCATTACCGATTGCCTAGACCACGTTGTAGTCCCAATCTTACTTAGATATAACACGTGAATACATGTGATAATCATATAAGCATTTAATGAGCAATCCAAATACAACACTCATTTGAGCATTTTATCAACACATTGAACATATCACTAAGCACTTGCATTTTATTCATAAATTGCGTAGCAAGATTAAGAGTATGTGAAGGAAACTACACATATGGATAAGGTAAATTGAGAATCCAATCTTAATACCCTTATTAAATACAATTCATCAATAACTTCTCATTCAGACATTTTATCAGACACTTAAACTACACCTTACTAAATACATAGACTAAATTAGTTACGACATGCACTATAGCAATTTATTGCACAACATATAACATACATGGATTTTAGATTAGAAATCATGACATGCACAAATCAGGATTTCACACTCATTCAAACATTTCAAGAAACACATGGAATTCATCTTATATTCAACATAGTTCACACATGTATAATTTATTGAAAACGTCATAAGTAAGATCATATGGCAGCAATCAAGTTAGACATAAATCATAACTGACATTGAAAGCCTTGAAAACCATAACCTAAATGTTTATAGTCCGCACCTTTCGTCGGAATACTCATTTCGAACTCGGTTCGAATCCTACGTTCCTAAATACAAAACAATGGTTACCTAAACTTTGAAATAGGTTAGCTATTTTGTTGAGTACTCTATTTGGATTCCTAAATCAAGATTAGGGTTAGTATTTCTTGCCTAAATTGTAGTTGAAAACGATGGTGTCGCGAAATGGGAGAGGTGCTTTAGCTCGTGGAGTGGTGGGAGTGAATCCCAGCAACGATCTCCCTATCTCACTCTCTTCTCCTCACTCTTTTCTCCTCTCTTCTCTCTTCTCTCTCATAGGGTTGGAGAAATTCGTAGTAAATGGGAATGGGGTGGTTTAAGGGCATTATATAGGCCCAGAACTGGTGTAAATGGCCCCATGGCCATGGTATACTTAGGTTACAGCCAAAGGGTACCTATTTCGAGCAAACGGGACTCATCTGGAGGTCCATTACTCACCTACGATAGGTTATGATTTTGGTACGATTGGATTAGTGGATCGATCGTGGAGGACCCTTGTCAGATCAACAGTCGTTGTCGCTCAATCCAAGCCACAAGAATATAGATATGTGTAGGGAAATTTCCCTGATCCATGGGTGAAGTTCAGTCAGAAACTAACGGTCTGAAATCTTCAATTTTGCCTCCAAGCCAATGGCCCAATTCACTTAAGTTTTAAAGCATTTTCCAAAGGTATTCGCATTTATCACACACTTTGCTCAGGGCTCAAGTTGTGCGTTTCTGGATACTATCTGGGCTCGATTCCCATGGTAGTTATCAAGCCCAATAAGACGATCATAACCTTATAGTTTCGTGGTCATCGGACTTTCGACGTGCAGTCCAGGTCTGATACAGAGTTTCAACGCGCTCTCGAGAGCAACTGGCTTTTGAGATTTCTCTTAGGTTTTTAAGTAGCGTTGAATTAGTGATTTTGACGGGTTTAGGTCTTGCCATTTATATAGATAGTGGTTCAAGCTAATCCACCAACTAATTCAGTTTAGTACTTAATTAATTTTCATCCAATTTCTACAGAATACGGTCCTTAGGGATTTTTGCCTGAAGTGGTACTTAGGCCTTTGTACAGATTTTTTCTAAGAGGTGGGTCTCAGTTAGGTGGACCATAAATAAGGGAGAGGGAGAAGATAAAACACATACATCAAAATGGACAACTGCTGGACAATCAGTCCACCAGCGTCCTGACCCAGTTTGGGCGTTGGATTTGCCCCTGGGTTGGGCCCAAGGCCTACTTGATATGGAGATATGGATGGATGGTGTGCATCTTTCATATGCATAGCAAGGTGGGGTCCACATGAGTGGCTAACTAGCCCTAAAGATCAAGCTGATATCTATATTTTCCCTTCATTTAGGCTGCTGGATGGTACCAGCATTTGGACCATCTAGGCTTGCTAGGCCTAGTCCAGGGACGTCCTCCCCTAGATGGATGGTGTGAATTCAATCATGCATCAAGGTAGGGTCCACACGTCAGTGGGCCACCCCTCTCTCATAAAAAATTCAAGTTGAAATAAAGGGCTTTGCTCCATCTAAACAGTCAGCAATGTGGGCCTGGAAACTAGGCAGCAACATGTTGCTGCATGGTACAAGCCACAAATTGCTGGATGGGTGGATATACATCACATGCATTAGGGTAGGGTCCACCTAGATGGGCCACACATATCAGACCAAACTTATTTCATGTTTTACCCTCTGTATTTGGGATCATACCCATCAAGGCAGCAAGGTGGGCTGGCCAGTCGTCTAACAACCTAGACAGCTAGCCGTCCCACCTGCTGGACAGTCTGGACCTGCTGTACACATCCGATGGGCCACACATCATGGAAAAAAATGGAGAGATAGAGAGAGAGAGAGAAACGGCTAGAGGAGGGGCTTCGCCACTATGAGCCCCTCAAGATAAGTAATACATGCATTAAGATGGGTCTGATCCTTGTATGGGCCCTCAAATCAACAATGTAAGGTGGGGATGCCATCCCCACCATTAAATTAAGGGGTCTAGATGACCCTATCAAGCTAATCATCAAGGAAATATCATGATAGGGTCCATGGAGAATGGCCTCATCATGGCACTTACATGCAAGCTTGTAGGCCATTGGCCACACCTAGAGGCCAAGATAGGATCCCCATCATTGATTGGTGGGCTCACTTACCCCATGCTAGAAAACAAAGAAATCTACTCTAAAATACACTTCTTTGAACTCTCAAGCTCCTAGGGTGTTTCTTTAATGGTGGAGATGGGATTATTATGGTTGGATTGGGTGGGATTTAGCTAGGAAGAAGACTGGTGAGATGGGTTTTCTCTCCTCTTGCTTAGATGTCTAAGGCCTCTTGGTTGTAAAAAAAAAAAAAAAAAAAAAAAGAGGAAGAAAGGGAGGGAGAGAGAGAGGTATAAGAAAGCAATGATGAGGTTGTAAGGTAATCATGGTGTTGTAAGAGAGCATGAGCATATTAGTCATCATTGCTAGCAAGGCATGGGTGGCTAGGGTGATGTCATCCTAGCCTAAGTAGGCTAGGATGATGTCATAGTCATAATTGCTCTTGTAGAGAATTTTCTTTACCTGGAATCTTTGGCCCTATCATGTGCAATCTATGGCTAAGATTATGCGCAGGTCATATCTCTTAGTCTAGTCATTGTATTGGTGCACGAGACACGGCGTTGGAACTGTGGTGATGACACAGTCACAATGGCATAGGTTTCGGATTGAGTCGACTAGGGTCTACGGTATGTGACTTAAGGTCACTCGCAAATGCTATCTATAGGTCGCTGGTTACCGGAATTCGACGGAGAGAATCGTGGGGTCCTAAGGAACGGTATGATACTAGGACACATGCCTTACAATCATCCTACCATGATCAGGAGATGTTGGTGAACAACAGGATTTACCGATCTCACAATCTCAAAATAGAAAAACAAAATATTTAAAGCCATCACAACATTCATTGTAATTTGAGTTACAATAAATCATAGAAAACTAAAAATATTCCTTAAATTCAAACTAGAAATCAATGAGGTTCAAGAAAAATAAGAATCAAAGTAAGAAAATCATCCCAACACGTTACAAGCTTCACCTCTTAGTCGTAGCTAAGAGGTTTAGCCAACCATATACATGATTAGATCTAAAACCCTAAAAGAAAGCATTAAAAATAAGGAATGAAGAAAAACTCTTGGGAGGTTGCTCCACCCTTTAGCTCTGCTTCTTAAAACCTATTTCATGTTTTGAACTCCTCAAAGAACCCATATTTATAGCCTTTCTCCGATCATCTTTGAAAATCACCTCAAATTTATGCACTCTGTGTAATGCCTTCAATGTCATCGAACAACCTTTGATGTCATCGAACGTAACTTGAATCTGAAAGTCATGCCTTTTCACACTGCGCAACTCTTCATGTCATCAAACATACCTTTGATGTCATCAAATAGACCTTCGATGGCATCGAAGGTGTTTGATCAATTGAGAATGTGTCCAGAGTGTTCCAGCGAATTGTTTTAGAAATCTACAAAAATCTTGATGTCATCGAACTTCCTGCGATGTCATCGAGCAATCGAATAGGGCTTCGATGTCATCGAGAATTGCATCCAATTTGTAAAGCAACCAACTTGATTTTCATGTAATTCTTTGATGTCATTGACCTGTGTTCGATGTCATCGAACACTGGATTTAATGTCATCGAGCGGTGGTCGATCGCATAAACAGTGAAGTTCAAATTCTGTGAATTTCTATACTTTGCACTTTCGACTTCCTTCCTTCTCCACTTAGTTTCCTTGAATCTTGGGGTCTTAAAATCTTCAATCTTGATCTCCTAAGATCCATCCCTTGCCTTGGTGATTCTTGAGCATCAAATCCATCCTTTTAACATTATTTTCAATCCAAGCTCTCAGATTCACCTCGTAATATAAACATGTATAAAATATACCCATTATGTGTTATCATGTTCATAAAACTAAGATATAAAAATGGGTAAATATGCAATATTTGACAATCAACACATGTACATCTAAAACAATAATCCATCCTTATTTATATGATCCTATCCCAGATGAGTGGTAGAGCTGCCTTAGACGTCCCTACATCATGGGATGTATGAATATGAGGAGAAAGACAAAGTATGTGAGAGAGTGAAAATGTACTCCACCCTCTTTGATTGTCCTCACATGTGGTCCACTTGTGTGGATGGTATATGTCTTCACCGACACCTACCGGAGGATTAGATGTTGGGATATCTTGATTCTCTGGTATTAGGATAGGTCTGGGAGAGACTCATTGGTTTAGGAGATTGATGTCATAGATATCTCTTTTGTACACATTGCGTGCAGGTATGATCTCCATCATTTATATATATTATTATATTATAGAAATTTTATGTTATTGTAAATGGGGATTCTTGAGATGGGTCCCATGATCAAATTGTATTATATTATATTCCTCTGTGTGTATACACCAGGGACCAACACTCCATTGTGTATGGTAGCTTGTAACCAAAATCCACTGAATTCCAAATAAAAATGAATTAAAATTCTATATTATATTTCTATGTATTTAAATTTGATTATTAAATCAACTTTAATATCCCTAATTAGTGTACATATGTGACGTTTGATAGGATGATTGTAACAAGTACATTAAAATATATATTTTAGCAATAAATGATTTAATTCCAAGCCTTGGGTGGGCCACAAGTATATGATTGCAAATGAGCCACTAACCAACAAATTTTAAACAATGATTTACATGGCCATTCTTTGGACTATTCAGATCATTGTACTGATGTAATTTGGGTGATACAATTGGCAATTTGATAAAAAAAAAATTGGGAATATCAGCATGCCATATGTGCAATGAATTATTATACTATTAACACTTTAGTTATGCTTACAATTCTCTTACCTTGAAAAAAAGAGTGATGATTCCTAATTGCAACAAAAGGGAGAGATTAAAAAACTTAGCAAAGTTGTGGCATAGATGGGGGAATTAAATTTAGTTAGTGGCACACTTATACATGTGCATGTGCACATTTGACATATGCAAATTAGCACATGCACATTATAGTGACTGAACATTGATCGTGGCATATATGCACATGTGGAATGCCTAAACTTGAACGATTGAACACATGACACATTAAAACATGTCACACATGTATATGGATAAATAGAATCTTTATATGTACCTAAACTAAAAAGTGTCATTGACAAGGCATTTCACCTCTTTTCGGAACACACCTAATCTATGGTTTAACTGTCACAGATTCATGATTGTTTGTCGAAATGTACATTGTTTTTTTTTTTTTAGACATGAGATTTGACAAAGCTATGGACAAGTATTGTTGTCCATGACTACTAGTAGGGACACAACTTTACCTAAATCCAAATAGCCCCTTGGACACGTAGAATTAGTTATTTATGACACTTTATAGTTTTGTTATGCACAAGGATGGTATTTATCTCTATACATGGGTGACATGTTCCAATATACCATGTGTCCACCCATGCAAGTTGAAATATCTCACATGTATATATGTTCCACTATCAATCTTCAAGCGTTAAGAGAATGTGGCGCAAGTGTCAATGTGCATGTGTCAAACATGAACATGTACATGTTGCTAATTATGCCACCAAGCAATCTTTAATTCCCCACATTTGCTAAGATATATATTGTTAGAGATCTAAGGCGTTTGATAAATAATGGATGGAACAAGTAGTTTACAATAACATGTCCTAGACTAGGTAGCCTTGATTTCCTATTGCATCACAATAGACCCTCAAACATATGGTTTAACAAAAAATGAAAAATTGGTAGCATTGAAAAACATCCTTTTAAAGTATATACAATATAGTTGGATTCAATTAATTTCTTTAAGTATGGCCCATGGTCCAGTGATCATGACCATCCTCTCTAAAACGTGAATGGACATTACTCTAAAATCTCCTCAATGAAATATCCTTGCAACCAATGTAGGATTTTCTCTAAGTTGAATGTGGGCGATTCCTATATTGCTTGGATTTCTCAAGGAGAGTTCTTTGCATTGTCCATCCTGCTTAGTTTCCTCTTTATCTCTCTCCATGTAGCCAATATTTTTGTAACAAATTTTCCCATTTTCTCCTCTTCTAACATCTCCTCTCTCAGCCTATAAATAAGTTCAACCACTTCCCTTCTCTCTTCATGTATCACTTACTTTTGCTACAAATTATCTTAGTTTCTCCTCCTTTTTCTAATATCCTCTTCCTCCTCACCTTCTAGCTACATGTAACTTCCCTTATTAGGTGTTACACTGTTTTATTTTTGATAATAAAGAGCTAGACACAAACACTAAAATGTTCCCATGGAATTTAACCATGTGGGACTGATGAATGGTTCGTAAGGAAAGACCATTATATCACTTGTATATCATATAAAAAATGCAAGCAAGTATTAGATAAATCCATTGGACAATTGGCCTGCTCATCCAAATAGAAGTGAATTGTGTGGTAGCCCCAACACCATAGATATCCTGTGACCAAACTCTATTGGGCCTACCATAATTTATGTGTTTTATCCACCCCGTCCATCCATTTTCTCATTTTAGGGCATGAGTCCAAAATTGAAGCATATCTAAAGCTCAAGTGGACCACACCATAGGAAACAATGGGAAATGAACGCCTGCAGTTTAAAACTCTAAGGGGCCACAAAAGTTCTGGATCAAGCTAATATTTGTGTTTACCCTTCACCTATGCCTATATGACCTTATAAATAGGTTGGATGGAAAATAAACACCACTATGGAAATTAGGAAGGTTTCACTAGTGGACTTCATTGATCATTCTATTTACTACGGTGTGGTACACTTGAGCTTTGGATGTGCTTCAATTTTGGGCTCATGTTCTAAAATGAGCTGGAAAATGGATTAACGACATGGATAAAACACATACATCAATTCATAGTGGGCCTCAGAGAATTTGGTCATAAGGACATTGATGGTATTAAGGTCACCACCCAATCTGCTTCTTGTCAAAACAAATTGTAGATAAAAGCATAAGCATACTATCTCCTAGTGGATTTTAACAAAATGTCAATTTGTACAAGTGGGTCTGTTGTTTTATCTAGTTGCACCTGATCTACTTTAAAATCTCCAAGTCTGGAAGATCTTAGCCACCTTTAAAAAAAATTATCTCTTTTGAATATTGATCGTGGTATTATTTATCTTCCCACCTTGCACTTTCAACAAAGAGCATAATGTGATATTAAATCTGCATCTACATCTGTATATGCATCTGCATTCATACTAAAAGAAATAAAAAATTACGCCTCTAAGAGTCAGGCGTTCTTAAAAAATTCTCCCTTATTTTAACATAATCCATATAAGATCTCAAGCAACAATGGATGAAATTGTAATTTATACCACTGATACTGAAGAAAGAATTTGAGTTAAGGTCCTAGAGGGGGGTGAATAGGACATTTCAAAAATTATTGCCTTTTTAAATTCCTGATTGCCTAACTTAAATAATCATTCAATTTAAAGCAAATAAGGCAATACAACTCTAACGGCTTCCAAGCCAGTTAGAAGTTCCAATCATAAAGGCTATTAAAGATATGTAGCAACAACAACTAGCCTAGTGTTACGATCTTGTGTGTGGAATGTGCTTCCTATCAATTTATAGTATTTATTCAATCATGTATGAGAAGTTAGAATGTTCAAGCATATATAAGCATGATTAAACAGATGCACAAATGACAATTCCAAACACAAGCATTTATAGTGATTCGGCTAGGTGCCTACTCCACTCCCGACATCTACACTCGATCCCAGAGTGCATCGGATTTCACTATTAATAATTTTAAATAGGTTCACCAATAACCTTTGCAGTCCTTCACTAAGGACATCAATTTATGCTCTCCACAAGAGCAAAGGTTCTACACTAAGAACCCACATTTAGGCCTACCAACCAAGGTCCCACACTAAGTAGCTCCGTTTAGGCACACCGACTAAGGTGCCACATAAGGCACCTATGTTTAGGCCCACCGGCTAAGGTCCTGCACAAGGAACCTAAACAAGTTTGTTGACAACAAACTCTTAGCCTCAATCCTACATGAGGAAAGAAACAAAACTTTGAACTCTTGACTATGACACTTACTTGTTGGATATAATTCTGTTTTGTAGCTCGTGTTGGGATGCTTGATCTTTATACTCTCATACTTGAATCAACTTCCTGGTGCTCCCCTAATCACGTAGCTTAGATTTTCCTATTTGGTTTGGCTTCACGATCAAGAACCTTGCATAAGATGTACCTATAAAGGTGACCAAAGTAATGGGAGTTGGTTGAAACTCCTATTTACGATAATGAGTGGATTTCCTAAGGGATTCAACCTATAGATGCTCTAGTGTATCAAAAGGCAAAGGGTTTTCCTATTGGTTTGGCCTTTGTACTCTAGAGAAGGCATGAGTTCATGTTCTTTATTAATATGATCTTTGAATGCTCATATGAGTGAAAGATTACAATGAAGAGAACATGAAACTCATATAGATAGAGTCTAAATGGGCTAGGATAAGCTTGGGATACACTAGAGACTCTATGATGCTTATTTTCACTAATTTTGTAAGTTTCTACAAGCCTCTTTTGTAGATAAAAAGTTCCAACAGATAGAAAATGGCTAGTTTATGGTGCTACCGAAGCCAACTTTGGTATCATCGAACTTACTTCGGTGGTACCAAAATATCTTTCAGTAGTACCGAATTAATTTCCCAAGTTGCTGATTGAAAACAGTCCCTTTCGGTGGCATTGAACTTTGTTCATTGGTGGCAGTTGGTGTCATCGAAATATCCATTCGATAACACCAAATTAACGTTGTAATCTTGCTGGACTGTTTTGAGCCCCTTGGTGGTACTGAAGGTACTATTCGGTGGCACCTTCTTCTTACCAAAAGTGGACATATTTTCCTGTTTGTCCATTTAATCATTCACCAATTTAGGACTTGCTAAAGCCAAGATTAAAGGATAAGAAATATGAACTCGGAATTAGCTTTGAATAGATGACCTAAGTAGGTTTTCCTATTTGGGTTGGGATTATCTATTTGCAAGGTTAAAATCGTAGAAGCAGTTCTTTGTCTTTAATGTGGCTTCGATACTTCTGATTCAGTTGCATCGTTGGTCTTCATTTACCAAGAACTCTTTCGACTACAAGACACAATTAGTCACGTGATTGACAAATAAGAGTGCAACATTAGGTGTACTTACAATCTCCCCCTTTGTCAATTACGTGACAAAAACAACCTAACCTACGACCATGTCATGGTCCATACCAATGACATACTAAAACAATAAGAATTACATATTAAACATAAAAATTTACAACTCAAGACTTGACATGTAATACAAAACCATGCTGCTCTCCCTTAGTGTCTACCAAGAATAACCTATAACAAGTGAAAAAAATAATTTATGCAAAAACAAACATTGTTTTGGTGGGTAGGTTTCTTCTCCCCATTTTTGTCAGTTATTGGCAAAGGATTTACCAAGAAATAAACTAATAATATAGAGATAATAAGGCAGAGGGTAAAAAGGGTAGATCATATAATGATATTAACATAAAGATCATCATCCAAACATGGAAATATATCATCATAAGAAATCAAATCATATGTTAGATAGAAAAGATAGCCATAAAGAGAGTATCTAACATGAGCAGAAAAGATAATACTATAAATTCATCAAAATTACTACCCCAAGATTGGGTAGAATAAACCATCATCCAAAAAACCAACAACCCTTAAGGGCATAAAAAACCAACAAGCCCTTCAGGGCATGAATATCCAAAAAGAAATGTACTATGATTCAACACTAACACAATAAAAAATAGCTGGACGATCCACCGTCATATGGAGGGATATAAGAACAACAACTCAGAAGCAGTTCAGTGATGTTCTCCCTAGTATGTCGAAGAGCATCAAGACGTAGTTCAATTCTGGAGAGTCAATTTTCGCACTATTGGAGGCGAGCTTTTATATTTGACTATCCTTCAAGAAGTTGACGAGTTGGATCGTTTTGGTAAAGAAGATGCCCAATGCTAACTGATAATGGACTTGGTGCAGGCACTGGGGTGCGACAAGAGTCTCAACTAATGGCTATGGGAGTGTCTAGAGCTTCTTCATCGCTCCTGCATTCTTGATGAGTTTCGACGATTTTTAACTGGAGTAAGTTTTTCTTAGTAAGATGCACTGTGGGATAAAGTATATCACGAGTAGCTGGCAGTGTTAGAAACTTAGAGTGTTTACAAATGATACTTGGAAAGGGAAGACTTGTGTGGTGAATACCTTTGACAGTTTGAATTAATTGTCTCAAGATTAGAGTGGGTAGACATATTTCAGTTCTCTGATAGATATCACATAGGGTATTTAGAGCAACAGGTGAAATCATATCTCCAGAAACATCAAAAAGAAATGCATTAGTGCTCAGTATCTCGTGAAGTACTTTTGTGGTAAAGTCTAGATGTAATGAGGACAAGTAGTTTCTTCTGTTACTAGATATCATTGACTTACCACATAGTGTTTTGGTCAATTCTTTCCAGACACTTGTGAAAGGACAAGCTATAGATGTCGTAGATGGTGCTGAATAGGACAATGTCAAATAATTCGATACAATGCGTAATAATGAATCAATTAAATACAATATTACAAAATATTGAATCCTTGATACTAAATAGTTCCTATGATAACCTTACACCTAAAAGATTTACGTAGGACAACCTTATTTCATGACATCATTGAAATCAAAATATCAAACTCTTGTAATGGATAAATAAATCACAATATAAAAAATAATAAAATCTAATCACCATAATGCACAAAATAGTTATAGTAGTTCGGTCCCTCAATGCAACCTACTCCACTCCTAAAATTACTATCCTCATAATTTTGGCTTTCATTATTTCAAGGTTTTCCAGGGTCACCTTAATAACCCCATACAGTTATTCCAATTTTCATGGGTTATCATAATCAAACCTACTTTGTGATTTTACGTGGTCACCATAAATAAACCCGCTGATATTTTTGGGCTATCTCAGAAAAACCCAAGCTAAAGTAATTTTTTTTAAAAGAATAGTACTTATCTTCGATTTGGCGAGTCGAAGTAGTAGATGTAGCTTTAGTGCAGCAATCTTTTTCTTGGGATATTGATGAAGCCGATGTATGAGTTCAACCCAAAAAGATGCAAAAGGGATTTAATAGATTTTCAATGAAATGAATAAAACCTTATTGTTGTAGAATCAATTCTCCTTATTCTCAAAGTAGAGTATGGATTACTCTTATCAAAACAATTTAATCTAACTTTGAAAAGGAGAATAAAATAAGCTAATAATAAAATATGAATTGCAACACATAGTTTAAGGAGACTTGAAGGATCTTTCTCTATAACACAATAAAAGACTATGAATTTTCATGGTTTGAGTAAGAGAAAGCTTCTATTTATAGCCAAGGATCTATGTAGTTCGGCTGGTTGAACTTTAAAGATTATGTTCCAATCAGAATCAAAAAATCGCGGGATAAAATCTTTCAAATATTTGACTTGCCTAAGCCCAAGTCGGCTAGCCTAAGCTTAGGTTCAGCTAGCCTAACTAGTCTAGATTTTGAATTTATTCCATTACTGGAAACTTGACTGAACCACCTTGGGCTAGCCGAACCTTCCACAAAAAAAGGGATCTTTTGAGATCTGAATTTTGTCCAAATTTTGTAGGGTTGGTCCAAGTAGTCAGGTTGGCCGAACTGGACATTGGGATAGCCTAACTAGAGTGTATTTAACATAAAATGTGATTGAAAATATGCCTGAGTGAAATACACCTAACCTATGATCCAACTAGGTTTATACCACCTGTAGGTTGACTCATACGAAGTGTGTTAAATTTTGCACCATAAATGATCTTGCTTTGAGATGTTGAATCTTCTTTCAAGGTAATTGATCGAGTTGATAGTTTGTCTTCACTCGAGCTTGCAATCATAATCAGAAAATGAAATTTGATAGACTAATATGCGTTTTAAGTATAAGCACTTACAATCTCCCCTTTTGTCAATTTCATGACAAAACAACAATATAACTCAACTTAACATATTACAACATCTCAAACAACACAAATCTTTTGAGTTGACACTGTTAATTTTCTTACTCCCCCTGAGATCATGCATTTTTATCTTTCCTCAAGTACGTAGTCATATCTGTAAAAATATAGTTCATAAAGTGCATGAAAATATGTGTGTGCTCATATTTGTGAGAGAAATGATGATCTCATATCCATATCACAAAATGATCTCATATCCATCTCACAAAAATATAATATCTCTCCCCCTTTTTGTCAGAAGTTGACAAAGGAAGAAGCAACCAAAGAAGCACAAATGATATAGAAAAAATGAGCAGAGATCATAAGGGTTAAGGAGTAAAGCAAATAAAACATAGCATAGTGTCATATCCAGGTGTATGTCAATAAAAGTAAAGATATATCAAGTTATTATAAAACGAAAGTTTAAGAAAATCAGTCAAAACTGGAGGAGGATGGTGTCAACATGTCAAGGTCATTAATCCTCAGACTCCTGTTGAAACGATGAAAGTACTTTTTTCATGTACTTCATCTGTTGTTTCTAAAAGACATGTAGGTCGTCCATCTTCTTCTCTAAATTATCTAACCTCTCCGAGAACTGTGAGGGCTGGAAATTAGAGTCATCGGTATCATCAGTTTCTTCCAGATCTGTAAATATATCATCCATATTGACATCTTCTTCAGGAACACCTTCCTAATGTCCTCGTTGCTTAGGTCTTAGCTCAAGTTGCATCATGTTGATATTAGCATTACCAAATGGGAGCAGAGACTTTGGTGCTTTAATTGCAAGGATATGAACATTATATCACAATGCAATGCAAGTCATGAGATATGCAAAAGAAATAGAGCTATGACGAGGATGAAAATGATAATCAATAATTTGATTAGTGATCAAAGATGGAAGACAGATACGGATACCAGAAACGACAGAATGAAGGATACGCATCATATATGGAGTAATGTCTATTTTATTCCCACCACGAGGATAAACATTTGAAGTGAAAATACAATGCACGAAACGATAATTGGGAAGAAGATTGGAGGTGGGGAGCGAGTTATGGTTACGTTAAGTTGGAGCAAAACCACATAACTCCTTAGTGAGAGATTCTCTTTTTGTTTGGTATATGGTAACGTCCTGGAAAAATATGTACAAAGACCCGAGTACAACCTCAGGTGGAACAACCCAAGGACTGCACCCGGTTGTATAATTTAGACGGGATTTAGTTAAATGCTAAGTAATTGGTTGATTAAGCTTGGGCCACCATTTTCACAAAATGGGGAGGCCTAAAATCATGAGTACCATTGGCCCAATGCTATTTGAAGATGTAGGAGAAACCCCAAGGGACTGTCACTCTTGGTAGTACACTGAAACTCCTTAAGGGACCTAGACCACACGTCGAGGGTCCGATGACCGCGAAATTATAGGACGATGTCCATCTTGCTAGGCTTGACAACCATAGCAGGAATCAAGCCTAGATAATGTCCAGAAATGCCTAACTTGAGGTGTGAGTTAAGAGCGTGAGAAATGCAAATATCCTTAGAAAATGAACTGAAACTTAATTGAATTGGGTCATTCGCTCTTACGCAAAGTTGTGGAGTTCAGACCATTAGTTTATGACCAAACTTCACATATGAAGAAAGGAAATTTCTCAGCACATATCCGTATAACCGTGGCCCTGATTGGACATGTATAACTGTTGATTTGACACAGGCTCTCCAAGGTCGATCGGCTTATCCGATCGCACCAAAATCGTGTCCTAGTGTGGATCCATTGTCAGGGAGCATACCTCGTGACATAGATGAATTGTGGGCCTCACTAAGAGCCCTGTTCATTAGAAATGGCCACCCATAGGGTATAAACATAGTCTAGAGTGGCCCTGGGCCATTTGCACCCCATTTGGGGCTATAAATAGCTCTTAACTCACTCTCTCTCACTCTCTCCCACATACGAATTTTGCGAACCCTAGGGGGAGAGAGAAGGGAAAAGAGAGAATAAAGAAGGGAAAACTAGGGGAAATTCGCTACAATTGTAGGAGATCTTCCCCCACGCATCCACGGGCCTAATCACCACCGTGTTTCACGACCGAGATGCTTCCGACTACAACTTAGGGTAAGAAATACCAACCCTAATAGTGATGTAGATCTTTCAGTTGGTTTTTCTCCAACCTGGCTAACTCGCTTAATCGTTTAGGTGCCCGACGTTTCATTTTTGGAAATATAGTCTTAGGACCAAGTCTGAATCGAGCATATTACTAAAAGGTGCAGACTATAAATGCTTAGGTTACGGTTTATCAATGCTTTCAGTATAGCTAATGATTTATGTTTCCCATGGTTGCTACCGTATTGTCTTAAACACATCGATTTCTAGTTGTGATGCACTTATGAACTATAATAAGTAAATGACGCAACCTATATGTTTGATGAAATGTCTAAATGAGGAATAGATGATGATTAGTGCTTGCCATGATTGTTAACCTAGGACTTGTTGATGTCATATGCATATGTACTTCTCTGTGTAATGAATTGACAGAAGATAAGTTGTAACTAACGTAGTCTATGTGTTTGATAAATTGTTTAAATGAGAAATCGTTAATGATTTGTACTTGTTATGATTATTAAGGTAGGATTATTTGTGGTCTTATGCATATGTATATTTTTCTCTATGTAATCAATTGATAAAATGCAAGTTGTAGTTAACATGCTCTATATGTTTGATGAAATGCCCAAATGAGAAATCCACTTGGATTGTTTGTCAAATACTGGGATAGATATTACACGTGGTTGTTAGCAGCATTCGGATAGGACTGGGGCTACAAGTGTAGTTCAGTCAATCGGTAAACATCCATGTTTGGGTGGCTGAATTAGTCTAGCCACCTTAGGTAAACTCGATGAATATGAGTCATACGATGACTGTCGATAGTGGCTAGGCCACAAGGGGTGCTTATGCACTCCATGTCAATTAAGTCAGCATGTGCCCATACCAATCGAGCTTGCCTAATGAACCAGTTGACCAATTATGTGTTTTCCATATATGGACGTGACTGTTAAAATCTAAGGTACCCCTCACCAATGTAAAGATCCACCTCTAACCATGGTACCATGATCCTTAAGACTCGTGAGCTGGGTATGGTGGTATGGGACACCGTGTTCATGCTGTTGGCCTACGCTGGGGTGACAAGCCTCCCTGTAATGACCACGAGCATCACTTTTTGCAACTTGCCTATCATATGCGTTTATTTAAGAGTGACGAACCTAGATGGATCTAGAACATAGGAATATGACCATTACGACTGTCCGATGCCTAATGTTCAATTTGGGTCGATATTAAAAAGGGAGGTACCCTAGCTTCCCAAACTTACTTGATGAATCAACATAATTAATCACTCAGCTAACATGACCATGTATCGCACCCCATTAGTTGGAATGTGGCAAAAAGGCATTGGAGTTGTACATTTGAGGAAGTGTTTTCATTTGCGAAATAGTGGTCGGAGTCATGTGTTGAGTGAGTGTTGATGGGTGATGACATGCATATTACTTACACTCCATTCCTGCATTAAAAAGAATAGTTAGGAAGTGATTGTTATGATTACCTTATCATTACTGAATTGATTGACTTGATATCATATGTAACTTTTGCCTTATAGAACTACTGAGTTAATCACTCACTCCCACTCTAGGATGGTGTTTTAAAACACTAACCAGACGCTGATGTAGATGTAGGTAAGGACGACATCTATACATTAGAGTAGGACCTCTTGGATGAGAAGGAGGAATTCTCCTACTTCCAACTCTCGGGTGGGTCGACGTAGGCCGTGTACCGTTATGCAGGGAACGCTGGGCATCTGGGCTTAGTTAAATACATTTACATTACCACATTTTGTTCATTTTGAACTTATAAAAGTTTATATTGAACCTAGTCGTGGAACCATACTCTGGATGAAACTTTGTGAAACATGTACAATAATGTTTTGGATTTACGCATTTACTTAATTACATTAACTCTGGAGTATGATACGTTGGTTAGTATAATTCTATACATGCTTAATCAATCAAAATGGAAGTAATTAAAAAATTATCTTTCACAGGAAATAAGTGATGTTCGGAATCTCGAGCGACCCTTAAAATTCAAGGCATTACAAGTTAGTATCAGAGCATGAATTGGATTAAACTAGACCTAGAGTAATAGGTTATCACGATGCACTCTAACGCACTCTGACTTAGGAAGGGAGAGATGAAATTTAGAGATGCTATTAGAATGCTAAGGTTTTGCCGATAAACGAGTCGAGCACTGTAGTTTTGTTAACAACTTATAACTGAGGGACTTAGATCATGAGTAGTGACCTAAGTCGCCTCTAGGTCGATAGTTGATGGATTTGGGCCATCAATTGACAAATTTTGAATTTGAGATAGATCCAGAAGATGGGATTAAACGTCCCTTGGACCGCGATGAGTGGACCTAACCATCCTAAGGCTCAAACCAATGAGTTTAGTGGGGCCCAGGGGGTCCCATAGAGCAAGCACATCGACCCGAGGTGCTGGTCACCTCTAGAAAGACCAAAGGGGCATGGGGCCTAGGGGGACGATCCAGCGAAGTGTGGCAGCGCCGCCAGATCGGCAGCACGCCGCCGCTGGCCCGAGCATGTGAGCCCCTCCCACGTGTTGGGCTCCACTTAAATGGCCCTACCACTCCCCCTTTGTTCATTTTCAACCCTTTTCAAACCCTTCTAGCCCTCCAAACTCTCCAAAAACCTTCCCTTGTTCTCAAATCTCCATCTCTAGACTTTTAAATCCATCTTTTTCTTTACATCTTACACCCCTTCACCTCAATCTCTAATAATCTTCCTTTGCATTTCTCTCCTTTTGCTCATTTGAGCACAAATCTATCCCCTAGGGCTCCAAAGCACCCATCTCCTTGAAATCCCTCCTTTCCATACTCCCTTCCATGTCCATGGCCCTTTTTGAGATAGTGGTCGCCATTTTCTCCATCTATACACTTCTTTCCCTTGTGGGAAAGAAACAAGTAGCCCTAGACGAGGCTAAGGCAAGTCGTCCGAGTGGTTCCAAGAAGAAGACAAGTGTCGAGGCAAGTTTGACTGCCAAATAGAGGTCAAAGCAGGACCTTGACCCCCAAATCCCGATAAAGAGTTCTTTACTAGCAGGCATCGAACTCGTTAAGTTCCGCCATTGTAAAGTTATCTTTGAAGCTCATGTGGATGAGAAATTATTTGGGACGTACCCGATGATCGACCACCTTCTAGAGGATGGGTGGGGCCTCATATTTGAAGGAAAGACACACGCTAGTGAGGGCACCATGTGGACCTTCTATGTGCATATAAAGGACTTGACTCTTGATCCTCTCCAGTTTACTATTCGCCCAGGGAGAACAAAAACTAGGGTTGATGTGGACATCATAGCTCGCATTATGGGAGTAGAGCGTGGCATTGTACATGTCAGTGAGACTAATCTCACTGAAAGGCGGGAGAGAGATTGCCGCACACGCTCCCTTTACGGCCAACTTATTAATTAGATGTGAGAGAACAACCTAAAAACAACACGCATGATAAATGATTACCACCTGCTCCACCATATATGCACATACAACATGTATCCCAGATCAAGCAACTGCACGGAATGCACGAGATTCATGGTGGACTTCCTGTACCGAGTAGGACAAGGAGATAAGGTGTGACTGCTCACTCTTGCCATGACCCAGATAGTGAAGGCGACACAATCTGCTTGGGGGGATTTGTCCCTCCCATTCGGCCGACTGATTTGTAAGATTGCCCAAAATTTTAGTTTCAGGCTCCACATGGATAATCTCACTCCTATCCAGTACATCAACGAGAGGACCCTTAATAACAAGAATATGGGTCTTAGACAACGCTAGGCTCGACTTGAGGAATTTGGGGATGAGATAGAGGAGGAGACTAAGGGAGAGGAAGAAAGTGAGGAAGAAGAACAAGAAGAAGAAGTGTAGGCTCAGGACTCCAACTGGGAGCCTCCCACCGCTCATGAAGACCGCCAGGATCGGGCCGCCCATGATGCCTGCTTGGCCAAGATCGAGGAAGACCAGGAATATCTGAAGAAGAAATTCAAGAGGATGACCGACACACTGAAGGCCCTCTTGTGCTGCATGCAGGATATGGGAGCACCTCCACCTTCACTAGAATCGGAGGATTACGAGTATAGTTAGTAATTACGTCTTTTTGTAATAGCCTTGGATAGGCTTAGTTTGGATGTTAGGATTGTGAATGCAGAAATCTTTTGTTTTAGTCAGCCATTGTGCATTCTCTGTCATAGTACATGTAATGCCATACCATATGTATCTGTGAAAAAAATTATTTAATGAAATGCATGGAGCTCCTTTTGTTTTGATAATACATGAATGTTTGGAAAAGTTTATATGTATGTACGATATCACTCTAATTTCATGAATATTGTACCCTATGTTGTATATAGGGAATGCCTCCTAAAACCAGTCAGAACATGGCACGTCACCCACTTGCCGGGTTGGTTGACTGAGCCCCTCTTCCGAATGATAGCCAATAGGGCTCTAGTTTGGGTGTAGGTAGTGAGACAATGCTGGACTCACAACCAGCCACTGGCCCTACAGATGGGCCAATGCCAAGTGCGCCACCGGTTCTAGGTCAGAACCATGCCTCTTCATCGGCGCCAGCTATACCTTAGGCATCCCCTCCCCTAAATAGATTAGAACAGATGATGCTCTTGATGCAACAGCAACAACAGGTCCTAACAACTATAGCAGGAGCTATCGCACAGAATATGAATGTGGCCCCACCGATGTAATACATGCAGGCCACCAGGGCAACGGCTGCATGCAGGCTTTTTGAGCATTTTCAATTCCTCCGTCCTCCCACGTTCGCAGGTACCCATAGACCTGAGGAGGTCGAGTATTGTTTGGACCGAATATCTAAGATGATAAGGCCATTACACTGCTCTGAGGTGGAGCAAGTCGAGCTTGTTACATACATGTTCGAGAAGGAGGCTAGCTTATGGTGGGACAATGTCCTACGAACTGTTCCTTCAGGGTTTGTGTGGACGTGGGATGGGTTCGAGACACGTTTCCACGAGAAATACTTTTCCCTCACCTATCGCAATGAAAAAGAGGGCGAATTCCTCCTCAAGCAGGGGGAATGAAAGTGGTGGAATATGAGAACCGCTTCACAGAGCTAGCTAGATATGTTCCCTTGATTTTGCCTAATAAGTCGATGAGAATGCGGCAATTCTCAGAAGGGTTATGGGCTGATATCCGCACCAAGATGTGTTGTGTTAGCATCCACATGTATACTGAATTGGTGAACATGTCCCTGTGAGCTAAGCAAGACGGTGAGCGAGTGTCCTGAACATGCTTGCCAATAGGGCCGAGGCCTTAGGCTTGAATTTCAGACCCAGCTGCTTCTTGGCAAGAGGCCACGTATGAACTCACCTCCTAGACTGATGACTCTGTCGGCCCAACAAAGGCGTTCCAATCGCACGTGCACCTACTGCGGCAGAGCGGGTCATACTGACCCCTTCTGCTTTACCAAGATGAGGGATAATGGCTACACACCACCTCAAAGGGTCAACCGCCAGCCCCTTCATGCTATTTCAGCCCCTCCTTTACGATTCATGGCATTGACGCAACCATACAATTGACCTCCTGCATCTCGAAATAGGCTACCTCAATGGCCTATGACAGCACCACCTAACCGCCCACAACAAGGTCGCATACATGTACTCACCACTGAAGTAGCTGAATCAGCGGTTACAGTACTGCTAGCATTTGAAGTTACTGCCCACGTTCAAGGTACACTAGTATTCCTTTTAGTGGACACTGGGCCCACTGTTTCTATGGTAGCATGCTCTGCAATCAATCGATTAGGGTTGGACACTACCCCTATGATTGGGGTGAGAGTCATCGCCATATCAAGAACCTTCTCAAACGCCACCAAACTTTGTAGGAGTTACTCGATAGACTTAGGGAGCAGAGTGGTACACATTAACCTGATTGTAACCAAGATTTATCATTACAATGTCATCCTCAGCATGGATTGGCTTACTAAAATGAAGGCGGAGATTGACTGTGAGACTAGGTTAGTGACAGCCCATGAGCCCGAGGGCACGACCTTCACCTTCTCAGTTCAAGTTAGTTGTCCTTTCCGCATTCATTGTTATGCTTCCCTGTTGGAGAATTATGATAGTCTGTCACTTGTGGACACACTAGTGGTCTAAGATTTCATGGACGTGTTCAGAACGATCCCTGGACTGTAAGTGTTATAGTTTTTATCCCTCTCTGTTGTCAAATTTGTGGTGTCAAAATCACTGTTATGTTATATATAACTTGCATAAGTGAAGCTCTCTCAAGGATCAACATTCATGAACAAGCTAAGCTCACATCAAGCAAAGCTCACAAGTACAAGAATTAATCTTGAATGAAAGAACTGCTCATAAGACAAGACTCAAGCTGCAAGACTTCAAGAAGAGTACAAGGCAGTTGGTAAAGAACTCCCCTTTCAAGATTGAGCTACGTCAAGATTTCAAGAATGATCTACGTCAAGACTTCAAGGTTCATACTTCAAGGTCACTTGTTCCGAATGTTTCAATGTCCTTTACTTCTTGATTGAGGTTTGATTGACCATAGGTTGACCTTAGAAGTAGGTCATTTCGGATACATAAACCGAATGTTTATTTTACATGTGATTGGTCTGTTCTTCGACTAGTCCTAGACTTGCTTCGACCAGTCTAAGAAATTCCTCGATCAGTCGTGAGTTTGTTACAAATTCCGGATGAAATCTGTTAGGCTTCGACCAGTCTAGGAATTTGTTCAACCAGTCGTAGGAACAGTGTCGACTGCATCTTTGACCAATCGAACATCTTCGACTCGAATTCCAGCGAAGTTTTTTCAGGTCCTACGACCAGTCGTAGGAGACCTTCGACCAGTCGTAGAACGGTCAGAGCATATCCCGCCGAATTTTTCAAAATATTTGTTAGTGCTTCGACTAGTCGAAGAGCACTCTAGACCAGTCGAAGACCCGATCTTCTCACCTATAAATAGTGCACGAATCTCAGAAGAAATTATCAAATTAATTAATCTATTCAAGCCAATCTTCGTCGAACTTCTAAGAGATAATTCTGTGCTCCATCTAAGCTAAGTGTGCTTATTTAATATTCTCTTTCCTTAGCTTTATTTTAATTGATTTTGTTTCTGCTATTCCAATCTGATTTGATAAAAGGAATCGTTATTCCCTTTCTTTGGAATCAAAATCAATTAAGGCAAGCCCTATTCGGTTTAATTTAAAATTTATTAGAATTAGAACCATTGTAATTGAGTACTGGACATTGAACTTGGACATTCAATCATCTACTCTGATTTGGTTCTACCGGGCTGCTATAACAAAGGAGATAATCAGGTATTTTACATTTAATTGTAAATCCCTTTCTATTTTGGTTTCTTTCAAGATTTGCCAGAAAAATCTTGTTGTATTGGTTATCTGAGGAGAGCCAGGAAAACTCAGAAGTGGGGTTTTTTTAATTGTGTAAGCCCACATACAAAGACACAATTGTAAAGGTTTTGGGTGAACCTGGGAAAACCTATTTTTAGTGAATGCTAATATCCCCTGTGTGAGGATATTAGGAGTGGAGTAGCTCTTTGTGTGGCTGTTGTTTAACAGTTGGTGAACACACAGGCGAACCACTATAAACCCTTATGTTTGATTGATTTATTCTTCTAATTTTTAATTATTCTTTTGTGGGATGTATGTATGGTGGTGAATGTTGTAATCATTTAATTCAAGCATTGTGAGAATGTTGTAATAGTTTAGAATTTATTTTCAGTTATTCCTTTATCAGCTTGATTTTCAATTTCATTTGAAAGTTGTTCCAGCAAGGTTGCCCTGCCATTTTTATGGTGTATGGCTGTCCCTAGAATAATACATTTTTTATTACAATTCATTTCAATTCATTTTGTATTTAATTTTGTATTCCTCTTCGATTTGAGATTTGATACAAAGACCTTTCTAGAAATAAGGTTGTCCTACCATAAACTCCGATTTTTGGTGTAAGGTTGTCCTTAGAATAACATTTGTATCAACCTCTCAAGATCTGAATTTTGAGGTTATTTTACTTTCCTGCATTGTGATTTACTTGGGCTATCATTTTCTGTTAAATTCTGCTGTTATAAGTTTTATTTGGCATCGTCCTATTCACCCCCCCTCTAGGACATATAGCTTGGCCTTTTCAAGTGGTATCAGAGCCTAATAGCTCTTTTTTTTTAAAATTCTTGGATTTAATTCCTGAGCTAACGATTTAAGCTATTTAAGATGTCAAATTTTGATAGACTTTCAGTCACTAGGCCTCCACCCTTTGATGGCTCCAACTATGCCTATTGGAAAGCCAAAATGAGGATCTTCCTCAAATCAATGGATGAAAATGAGTGGCAAGCCACAGTGACTGAATGGAATCCTCCTATCATGGAAGTTACTGGGGTTGATGGTTCAAAATCAATGAAAGTCACACCATATTAACAATGGACCACCCTTCAGAAAAGTGAGAGTAGTGCAAATGCTAAAGCACTAAATGCAATTACTTGCGCACTATCACCGGATGAGTTCAAAAGAATCATTTCCTATGATACTGCAAAGCAAGCTTGGGATATATTAGAAATGACACACGAGGGTACTACAATTGTCAAAAAATCTAAAGTCCAACTCCTCACAACCAGATTTGAAGAAATTCATATGGAGGAAAATGAAATGTTTATGGACTTTTATACTAGATTGAATGACATTGTAAACTCAATGTGGGGTCTTGGCGATAAAATCCCAGAAGGTAAAGTGTGTGCAAAAATATTACGCTTACTTCTTGAACGGTTCAATTCTAAAGTAACCGCGATCCAGGAACTTTGTGATGCGGATAATATGAGGGTAGAAGAACTAGTTGGTTCACTGCAAACCTACAAGTTAAACTTTAAAGCTCCTAAAGGAAAATCTATCGCACTAAAATCTTCTAAATGTAATTCAGAAGAAAATTCTGATTCAGAAGATGATATGGCTCTTTTAGCTAAAAAATTTTACAAGATTTTCAAAAGCAAGAAAAGGGTTGATTTTCAAAAATCAAATGATAAAAAGAAGTTTAGACCCAAATCTCAAAAATCTCTGAAAGATAGTCAATGTTACAACTGTCAAGAATATGGGCACTTAGCAAATAGATGTCCTAAAAGGGACAAACCCAAGAAGAAAGGTATGTTGGCTACATGGGATGAATCATTTGATTCTGAAGGTTCTTCTGAATCAGAAGATTCTGAAACTGAGTCAGGCAATGAGATTAAAGCTCTTATGACTCTAGCCAAATTCACATTTTCAGATAATGACTCTACAAGTGAAGAAAATCTGATTAGTGAATGTGAAAATGAAGATGATCTTCAAGATGCTTACAATGCCTATATAAGGAAAGTTGTAAAATTGCTGTCAAACTTAAACTTCAAAAAGAAAAGTTTTCTAAACTCAAAAATTGTTTTGAATCACTTGTCTTAGAAAAATCACAAATTTCAGATTGTTTTGAAAAATCAACATGCGATTTGGAATTCAAAAACTCACTAATTGTTGATTTAAAATATGAAATTGACAAACTTAAAATTGAAGTATCTTCTCTTCTGAGTCTAAAGGACACATGAAAATATGCCCAAGGTGATCCAAAGTTAGAGAAACTTTTATCCGGATCTAGAAAATGTGGCGATCGATCCGGGTTGGGCTATGATAAAAATTTATCTCCTAAACAAATGTATACTCCTCCTATGTTTGTTAAAGGAGAGTCCTCAAACTCAAAAGGGAAAAGTACTTATCAAGATTTTTCTAGAAATTCAAAAACTTTTCAAAAACCTAGAAGCAGCCATGTCAACTTTAATCAGAAATGAAATCCTCTAGCTGAAAAGATAGTTGATTTCCTCAAGGAGCTCTTAAAATCTAACTCTATAGGTCATTACTACAAATGTACACAAAAGAAGACCAACTATGTTCCTAAACCCAAAACAGTTATGAAATGGGTTCCTAAAGTCACCTGCTTGGTTGCTCACACTGCTTTCAAAGCAACAAGTCATTCAAAGTGGTACCTAGACAGTGGATGCTCCAGGCATATGACAGGTGACAAAGCTTTATTAACCGATCTGAAAGATATGACTGATGGTTCAGTCACATTTGGTGATGGTAGCAACTGCAAGATTATTGGCCAAGGTACGGTTCAACTTTTTAATCTTCCGGTGTTTAAAAATGTTTTATACGTTGAAGGCCTAAAGCACAACTTGCTTAGTATATCACAAATATGTGATAATAACCATAATGTTCGGTTTTCTAATCAAAGCTGTGAGATTCTAAACAATAAGGGTTCTGTAATATTAACTGGACATAGAACGTCTGAAAATTGCTATATTATTAGTGAATCCAGCTCATCTAATCAAACATGTTACATGGTCCATACAGACGAGACTAATTTATGGCACAAACGTCTTAGACATGTACATTATCGAAATTTATATCGATTGAGCAAACGAGAACTTATAAGAGGTTTACCCAAACTTTAGAAATTAGATAAAATATGTGGTGAGTGCCAGATAGGCAAACAAACAAAGAACTCACACAAAAAGGTGAATTCAAATACCACATCAAGACCACTCGAACTTCTCCACATGGATCTGATAGGACCTACCAGAACGGAAAGTCGTGGTGGGAAAAAGTATATCCTGGTAATAGTTGATGACTTTACCAGATATACGTGGGTAGTCTTCTTAAGGGACAAATCTGAAACCCTTGAAGAAGTAAGAAAAGTTCTCAAAAGGATTCAAACTGAAAAATGTTCTCAAATCAGTAAAATTCGTAGTGATCATGGATCTGAATTTGAGAATAGCAATTTTGAGAATTTCTGTACCGACCAAGGAATATTACATGAATTTTCTGCTCCCAAAACTCCACAACAAAATGGAATTGTTGAAAGAAAGAATAGGGTGCTTCAAGAAATGGCTAATGTCATGTTGAATAGCATGAAGCTCTCTAAAAATCTTTGGGCTGAAGCAGTCAACATAGCTTGCTATATTATTAACCGAGTCTACACTAGAAAAGATAATAATAAAATGACTTACGAATTGCGGTTCAATAAAAAGCCTACTGTTAAATACTTTCGAGTTTTTGGCAGCAAATGCTATATTTTACGTGATCGTGAAAATTTGGGAAAGTTCGATACGAAGAGTGATGAAGGTATTTTTCTAGGATATTCTTTAAACAGTCGAGCTTATAGGGTTCTGAACAAAAGGACTGGTGTGATTCAAGAATCCATTAATGTTGTCATTGATGATCACTTAAACACACCAATTTCTAATTCAGATAATGATGAAGTACTAATCATTGATAAACCCGATAATTCATCGAATCAGACTGATTCTGAGTTGAAGACTGTTAAAGATCATCCAACCACTCAAATTCTTGGAAAACCTCTCACCGGTGTTCGCACCCGTAGACAACTTGAGGATATATGTAATTATGTATGTTTTACATCCCAAATTGAACCTTCTAACGTAAAAGAAGCTTTGGCTGATGAGAACTGGAGTGTTGCGATGTAAGATGAACTCAACTAATTCGTAAGAAATGATGTTTGGTATCTCGTACCAAGACCTAAAGATAAACACATCATTGAAACAAAATGGATTTTCAAAAATAAGTCTGACGAGTGTGGAAATATAATTAGAAACAAGGCTAGACTAGTGGTACAAGGTTATACTCAAATTGAAGGGATTGATTTTGATGAAACCTTTGCACCAGTAGCACGCCTTGAATCTATCAGACTATTTATATCCATTGCATGTTTTAAAAAGATAAAGATCTATCAGATGGATGTGAAAAGTGCTTTTCTAAATGGCGATTTACATGAAGAAGTCTATGTTGAACAGCCAATGGGATTTGAAGATTCCAAAAATACTGATCATGTAAATCAGCTTTAAAAGGCACTTTATGGATTAAAACAAGCACCTAGGGCATGGTATGAGAAACTAACGAAATTTCTTCTAAGTCATAATTTTCAAATGGGATCTGTTGATAAAACTCTGTTTGTTAAAAAACATAATGATCATATCTTAATGGTACAGATTTATGTTGATGATATCATTTATGGATCAACTTGTACTGACTTGACTACTGAGTTTGCAGATTTGATGAAATCACAGTTCGAAATGAGCATGGTTGGGGAATTGACTTATTTCCTTGGATTGCAAGTAAAGCAACAATCTGAAGGAATATTCATTTCTCAATCTAAGTATGCTTTGAATCTAATTAAGAGATTTGGATTTGAAAATGGCAAGAATTTTGATACTCCTATGAGTACTACCCTGAAACTATCAAAGGACTCTAATGGTAAAAATGTTGACTCAAAACTTTAACGGAGTATGATTGGTAGTTTGTTATATTTAACTGCTAGTAGACCTGATATTTCTCTAAGTGTTGGTATTTGCGCAAGATATCAATCTGATTCGAAAGAATCTCACTTGACTGATGTCAAGCGAATTATTAGATATGTCGCAAGTACTGTAAGTCTTGGTCTCTGGTATCCTCATGAAACTAATGTCCAATTAGCTGGGTACTCGGATGCTGACTGGGCTAGTAATTTAGATGATAGAAAATCAACCAGTGGTGGTTGTTTTTACATTGGAAATTGTTTAGTTTCCTGGTTTAGTAAGAAACAAAATTCTATATCACTTTCAACAGCTGAAGCTGAGTATATCGTAGCTGGTAATGCATGTACACAGCTTGTTTGGATGCAATGAATGCTAAGTGATTATGGAATTAAACAGGATTCTATGTTATTACATTGTGATAATTCCAGTGCGATAAATATTTCAAAAAATCCTATTCAGCATTCTCGTACTAAGCACATTGACATTAGATTTCATTATATAAGGGAATTAGTAGAAGAAAAAGTTATATCTCTAGAATATATTCCTACTGAAGATCAACATGTTGACATTTTCACAAAACCTCTTGATAAAAGCAGGTTCAAAAAGATGAAATTTGATCTTGGCATGTGTATTTTAAATTGATTATTTATGCCTTCTTGTATTATAGTGTATATATTTGCTAGATTAAATTTCAATTTTGTATAATTTGCAAGAAATTTATTATTTTTTTGGGGGGTTTATTCGACCAGTCGTGAGTATACACGACCAGTCATCCTACGACTGGTCGTAGATACCCACGACCAGTCGTGGAACACGGGTTTCACTTCAAATTGGGGATTTTTCACTTTCTTCCTCATTTCTTCTTTCTTCTCCTTGGAGCCGAACTTCGACTTGTCGAACCCATCCTTCAAGTTCTTCAAGGTTAGTGTTCCAAATCCCATTTTTCTTGCATATTTGTGTCTAGATTGTTTCCTTTTCTCTCTTGAAGCTTTCTATTTTGGATTTCATTGAGATTTAAGGTTTAGATTTTGAAAAATCTGTTTTGAGCAAACCCACTTCTCAATCCTTTGCAACTTCCTATTTTCTTGAAATCCTTGTTGCAAATGGCTTCTAGAGGTAGAAAAACTACTTCACGTGGTCGTTCTTCTTCCTCCAAATCGACCGCTATCTTTAAACGTCATCTTCTTGTTCCCAATGATGATCCATCATATGTTAGGGACATTAGATCACGTAATGTTATCATTGAACATCCTGTTGATGTTAATCATATTGCACCTTTTGACATCCTTCCTATGCTTGAAGCTGTAGGTTGGGTTAACTTATTGCATTGGGGTGGGCCTGCATACCGGTCCATTGCCCAATCCATGTTTACATGTATTAATGCTTTTTCACAGGATAATTTAACTTTTCAAATTTCTACTAGAGAAGGGCCTTTTGACATTGATCGTCATTTAATTTCAGCCCTTATGAAAATTCCTGTGAATGATGAGGGTATTCCTATCCATAATTTAACTGATAAACCCTCAATGGCTGAAAAACGCATGCTCACTAGAGACTTGTGCAACATGGATGTTCAATGGACTCAAAAAGGGAATGCGCTCCCCCCAAGGTATTTGTTACCCAAATACAGAATTCTCTACAGAATCTTTGTGTCTATTCTGTATCCTCGTTCGGGTAATAAATCTGACTTGACTTCATTTATGGTTCGTGTTATCCATGCTATTTCCAATGGTACTCAGATTTGTTTGCCTTCCTTAATCTGTCATTTCATTATTCAGTTTCGACTCCATCCTGGTCATAGTGACATTCCTTTTGCCTATTTAATGATTGTATTGGCTACACATATGTTAGTCGATATGCCAGTTGATGAGGCACTAATCCATCATCTGATCTTCAACAATACAAATATTAATAAGATGAAGTTGGATCCGCTTCCTGAACAAGGTGGTGGTGGTGGTGGTGGTCATGAAGAAGCTGGTGTTGACATTAATATGGACGACATTTTTGAGGAACTGGATTCTGACTCAGCAAATGATCCAGATTTTGTACCATCTGATGTTGATGCACGTCTGATGCATTAGAGGATAAAGTTGAGAATATAAATGTTAAGTTGGAAAACATGTCTGTTGCTCATGATTTGCAATTCAAGTACATACGCAAATATCTTAGGCGCTTGAACAAAGGCATGTACCAACTTGATCCCTCTATTCCTGCTCCATCATCTGGTTCTGGTTCTGAGTAGTTTATATGTGTCTTCTGGTTTGTAATAACTTTATTACTTAGCACTTGTTTGCTTGATTTTGAGTTGGATTTTATTTATGTTTTATGTTGGATATTTGTTCTTGATGTAATATTTATGCTAGATATATGTGATGCTATCTTGAGTATCTCTATGACTCTTTTGCTATACTCTCTTACTTCCTCATGCTTCCTCTCATGACTTCCTTTATTTAGTTCTCCTTTGTCATATTGTGACAAAAAGGGAGAGAATGGTTTGTTCTTAATGTGATTGTGAGAGGTGTAGCATTGGTTATGTTACTCAGGGGGAGTCAGGGGGAGTATATGTTTGATCTTGATGTTACTCAGGGGGAGTTAGGGGGAGTATTTGTTTTGATCTTGTTGAATGAAACTGGTTGAATGTTGAATATTGAAAATTGAATATTAATTTGTAGGTAATATTGAATATTGATTTGCAGGTATTAACCAGTTGTTTTACTTTTGTTTATCTTGGTTATGTGTTTTGTCACTAATTTGACAAAGGGGGAGATTGTAAGTGCTATAGTTTTTATCCCTCTCTGTTGTCAAATTTGTGGTGTCAAAATTACTGTTATGTTATATATAACTTACACAAGTGAAGCTCTCTCAAGGATCAACATTCATGAACAAGCTAAGCTCACATCAAGCAAAGTTCACAAGTACAAGAATTAATCTTGAATGAAAGAACTGCTCATAAGACAAGACTCAAGCTGCAAGACTTCAAGAAGAGTACAAGGCAGTTGGTAAAGAACTCAAGACCCTTTCAAGATTGAGCTACGTCAAGATTTCAAGAATGATCTACGTCAAGACTTCAAGGTTCATACTTCAAGGTCACTTGTTCCGAATGTTTCAATGTCCTTTACTTCTTGATTGAGGTTTGATTGACCATAGGTTGACCTTAGAAGTAGGTCATTTCGGATACATAAACCGAATGTTTATTTTACATGTGATTGGTCTGTTCTTCGACTAGTCCTAGGTCTTCTTCGACTAGTCCTAGACTTGCTTCGACCAGTCTAAGAAATTCCTCGATCAGTCGTGAGTTTGTTACAAATTCCGGATGAAATCTGTTAGGCTTCGACCAGTCTAGGAATTTGTTCGACCAGTCGTAGGAACAGCATCTTCGACCAGTCGAACATCTTCGACTCGAATTCCAGCGAAGTTTTTTCAGGTCCTACGACCAGTCGTAGGTGACCTACGACCAGTCGTAGAACGGTCAGAGCATATCCCGCCGGATTTTTCAAAATATCTGTTAGTGCTTCGACTAGTCGAAGAGCACTCTAGACCAGTCGAAGACCCGATCTTCTCACCTATAAATAGTGCACGAATCTCAGAAGAAATTATCGAATTAATTAATCTATTCAAGCCAATCTTCATCGAACTTCTGAGAGATAATTTTGTGCTCCATCTAAGCTAAGTGTGCTTATTTAATATTCTCTTTCCTTAGCTTTATTTTAATTGATTTTGTTTCTGCTATTCCAATCTAATTTGATAAGAGGAATCGTTATTCCCTTTCTTTGGAATCAAAATCAATTAAGGCAAGCCCTATTCGGTTTAATTTAAAATCTATTAGAATTAGAACCATTGTAATTGAGTACTGGACATTGAACTTGGACATTCAATTATCTACTCTGATTTGGTTCTACCGGGCTGCTACAACGAAGGAGATAATCAGGTATTTTACATTTAATTGTAAATCCCTTTCTATTTTGGTTTCTTTCAAGATTTGCCAAAAAAATCTTATTGTATTGGTTATCTGAGGAGAGCCAGGAAAACTCAGAAGTGGGGTTTTTTTAATTATGTAAGCCCACATACAAAGACACAATTGTAAAGGTTTTGGGTGAACTTGGGAAAACCTATTTTTAGTGAATGCTAATATCCCCTGTGTGAGGATATTAGGAGTGGAGTAGCTCTTTGTGTGGCTGTTGTTTAACAGTTGGTGAACACACAGGCGAACCACTATAAACCCTTGTGTTTGATTGATTTATTCTTCTAATTTTTAATTATTCTTTTGTGGGATGTATGTATGGTGGTGAATGTTGTAATCATTTAATTCAAGCATTGTGAGAATGTTGTAATAGTTTAGAATTTATTTTCAGCTATTCCTTTATCAGCTTGATTTTCAATTTCATTTGAAAGTTGTTCCAGCAAGGTTGCCCTGCCATTTTTATGGTGTATGGCTGTCCCTAGAATAATACATTTTTTATTACAATTCATTTCAATTCAGTTTGTATTTAATTCTGTATTCCTCTTCGATTTGAGATTTGATACAAAGACCTTTCTAGAAATAAGGTTGTCCTACCATAAACTCTGGTTTTTGGTGTAAGGTTATCCTTAGAATAACATTTGTATCAACCTCTCAAGATCTGAATTTTGAGGTTATTTTACTTTCATGCATTGTGATTTACTTTGGCTATCATTTTCTGTTAAATTCCGCTGTTATAAGTTTTATTTGACATCGTCCTATTCACCCCCCCCCCCCCCTCTAGGACATATAGCTTGGCCTTTTCATGGACTACCTCCTAATCGTGAGATTAACTTTACCATCGACCTTGTGCCAGACGTAACACCTATCTCCTTGTCGACGTACCGCATGCCTCTGTGTGAGATGGAGGAATTGAGGAAATAGATCGATGATTTATTGGACTCAGGCTTTATACAGCTGAGTATATCCCCTTGGGGAGCTCCCATATTATTCGTGAAAAATAAAGATGGGTCACTATGATTGTGTATAGACTATCTCAGGCTAAATCATGTTATAGTAAAGAACAAGTATCCACTACCTAAGATAGATGACCTGTTTGATCAGTTAAAGGGGGCTCAGTATTTCTCTAAGATAAACTTTCAGTCCAGGTATCATCAGTTACACATCAGGAATGAAGACGTGCAGAAAACAACTTTTAGGACTAGCTTCGGGCACTACGAATTCCTCGTGATGCCGTTTGGACTTACAAATTTACCAGTCGTATTCATGGATCTCACGAACCGGGTCTTTTAGCCGTATCTTTTCTGATTCATCATCATATTCATAGAAGACATTTTGATATACTCAAAGAGTAAGGAAGACCACAAAGAACACCTACGAGCAGTCCTTAATACTCTTAGGCAAAAGCAATTGTTTACACAGTACCAAAAATGCGACTTCTGGAAGGAAGAAGTTAAGTTTTTGGGACACGTAATTTTCAAAGAAGGAATCGTCGTGGAGCTTAACAAGGTGACCGTGGTGTAGGACTGGGAGCAGCCCAGCTCGATTATAGAAGTGAGGAGTTTTCTCAGGCTTGCTGGTTATTATTGCCGATTCATTAAAGATTTCTCTAATATAGCCCGACCATTATTCCAACTTACTCGGAAAGATCTTAAATTTTCTTGGAATGACAAAGCAGAGATAGCCTTTCAAGAATTAAAGGACAAGATGACTTCTGCGCCCGTATTAGTGTTGACAGAGTAGGGGGTCAAATATACTATTTACACCGACGCCTCTCGAGTCGGTTTGGGGTGTGTGCTTATGCAGAAAGATAGGGTGATCGCCTATGCCTCTTGACAGTTGAGAAAACACAAAGAAAATTACCCCACTCACGATCTAGAGTTGGTGGCAGTCATTTTCGCATTAAAGCTTTGGAGACATTACCTCTATGGCGAGGAGTTCGAGCTCTTTTGCGACCATGAGAGCCTCAAGTACATCTTTACATAAAGGGACCTGACTATGAGGCAGCGCCGTTGGATGGAGACATTGAAAGACTTCAAGTTTGAAGTCTCCTACCATCTTGGCAAGGCCAACGTTGTGCCGAAGCGTTGAGTCGCTAGAAAACCATGGAATTTGAAGCCCCACTAATGGTAAGAGAGTGGAACATCGTGGAGTTCGTGCAAGATTTTGAACAAAGGCTGACAGTGGAGGAGCCATTTGAGAGCGCTACACACTTCCACATACAACCACTTATTGATGACCGAATCATTGTGGCTTAGAAAGAAGATGATCAATTGTTAAAGATGAGAGAGAGTGCAAGCAACGGTGAAGAATCAGAATAGAGGATTGGCTTAGATGGAGGTTTGCGGTATTGTGGCCGCCTATGTGTCCCGAAGCTTCAAGACTTGAGGAGAGAAGTTCTAGAAGCCGCTCATAATTCAAAGTTGGCAATGCATCCGAGACATATGAAAATGTATCGGGACGAGAAGCGTTCGTACTGGTGGGACAACATGAAGGCCCAAATCGCAGACTTTGTGCCCCGATGCCTCACGTCTCAGCAAGTCATGGCCGAGCACCGCCGACCCCCGGGTTTACTTCAGCCCATGCCCGTAGCCAAGTGGAAGTGGGATTTTAAATCTATGGATTTCATTTCTGGGTTACAAAAGAAAAGAAAGAGGCATGACTCCATTTGGGTGATTGTGGACCGGTTGACAAAGTCGGCCCATTTCCTTCTGATTCGGGTTTCAAATTTGGCAGACGACCTGGCCAAGCTATACATTAAGGAGATAGTACAATTGCATGGTGTTCCTCTAGAGATTGTGTTGGACCGAGACACATGATTCATGTCTATGTTCTGGACTCGAATCCAAGAGGCGATGGGGGTGAAGTTGAAGTTTAGTATCGCGTTCCACCCATAGACCGATGGGCAGACAGCGGGTAAATTAAATACTCAAGGAATGTTACGAGCATGCGTACTTGACTTCAAAGACAGCTGGGATGACTACCTCCCTTATGCTGAATTGGCCTATAACAAAAGTTTCCAAGAAAGCATTGGCATGACTCCATACGAAGCCTTGTATGGACGCCCATGTCGGGCTCTGCATTGTTAGGTGGAGGTTGGCGAGAAGAGCTTGGCTGGCCCAGATCTGGTTCAAGCGACCTCAGAAAAGATCAAAATTATCAAATGGCGACTCCTCATAGCCTAGAGTAGGTACAAGAGCTACGCGGATACGAGACAGAGCCAGTTGGAATTTGAAGTTGGGGATGAAATGGCCAAGCTATATGTCCTCGAGGGGGGTGAATAGGACTATGCCAAATTTTAAGATAAATACAGTGAAAATATAGAAAGATAGAACTGAATAAATAAATCAATTCACACTGCTGAATGCTAGCTCAAAATATTGATTGTTCTAAGGACAACCATGCACCATAAAAATGGCAGGGCAACCTTACTAGAACAAATAGAGAAACTGAAGCTCAAAGTAATAAAGAGATAGCAAAAATATAATGTTGAAATGTAAATCTAAATTATTACAACATTCCCCACTGTGCTTGAGTTGTAAAATTTATAACATTCATATCCACACATACATTCCAAAATTCTGAATGATAAAAGATAGGAAATATAAATCACACATCCACAACACAAAGAATTATAGTGGTTCGCCTGTGTGTTCACCAACTGTTAAATAACAGCCACACAGAATGCTACTCCACTCTTAATATTCTCACACAGAGGATATTAGCATTCATTATCATATAGGTTTTCACAGGTTCACCCAAAACCTTCACAATTGTGTCTTTTTCAAAGGGCTTACACAATTCAAAAACCCTCACTTCTGAGTTTTTTGGCTCTCCTCAGATAACCAACAACTTTGAGATTTTTCTGGCTTAACCTCAAATAAAACCAAACAATTTAAATTACACAAATTGTAAAATACCTGATTTTCTCCTTCGTTGTAGCGGCCCAGAAGAATCAAGTCGGAGTAGAGATTTGAATGTCAAAGTTCAATGTCCAATACTCACTTTATAATGGTTCTATGTTCTAATAGATTTTAAATTAAAACAAAAGGGCTAGCTCTAATCGATTTTGATTCCAGAAAAAGGAAAACAACAATTCCTCTTTTCAGATTAGATTGGAATACAAGAAACAAAATCAATTAAGAAAGCTAAAGAGAGAGAATATTAAATGTACAGACTTAGCTTATATGGAGCACCGACTTATCTCTCAGAAGGCCGAATTAATTTAGCTTGAAGTTCTTTAAGTTCCCTTTATAATTCTGAGATTCATGCTCTATTTATAAGTGAGCAAATCATGCCTTCGACTGGTCTAAGGACCTCTGCGACTGGTTGTATAACCAACAGATATTTGAAAATTCGTGCGCGATAAGATTTGGCAGTTTCACGACTGGTCGTAGGTCTCCTTCGACTGGTCGTAGGATCCCTTCGACTGGTCGTAGGTGGCCAAATTTCAACGCTGTTCTTTGAGTCGTAGGTCTAAGACTCGTCGAAGATGCAGTTGACACTATTCCTACAACTGGTCGATTAGTCCCCAGGATTAGTGTAGCGACCTTGGAATTTTTGTGCTAATCTTTCCTTAAGTAGTTGTTTTGGGGTAATTAGCGCTTTACTCGATTGCTTGTGAAATTCGCATCAATCACTTTAAATTGTATCTGCATGGCTCTAAACGTGTAGACTAGTGAGCGCTATGTTACTCTGAAATCTGGGATCCATCGCTAAGTCTAGTTGTTCTGGAGAATTTTTAGAAGATCTGGATCGGACCTAGACCGCGCGTCGAAAGTCTGATGGCGATGATCTTAGGCTGTTGCGGTCACCGAGTTGGGCTTGGTCATCCCCTTGAAAATCAAGTCGATCTGATGTTCTGGGTCGATTTCCTTGAGCTCGGAGTGAAGAGTGTGAGAACGGTTAGAATTTAATAAGCTTTTATGAAATCTGAGTCGTGTCGCTTGCGCGACGATTTTAAGCTATCTGACCGTTGGATTCTGACCCAATTTCACCGTCTGATCAGGATGGTTGGCCCAGGCATATCCTAGTGCTTGTGGACCTGATCGAGTTTCCGTGACTGTTGAATTGAGTGTGGTCCGCCACGGCTGATCTGAAGAGCCGGTCGGTATGAAAACTCAGCTTGACCTAGATCCATGGTCAATGAGCTTAAGTCTGACCTTTCGTGGTTATAGGCCCACCAGAAGTGCTTCGTTGGATCGAGAAAGGCGTGCTTTGGTTATAACCTAAGTATACCTTGACCATGGGGTTATTCCATCATTTTAAGGCCTATATATAGTCCTTAAACCCTAGCTCTCATTTCCATACGAATTTTCTCTAACCCTAGCTTAGAAAGGGAGTGGAAAAGAGAGAGAAAGTGAGAGAGATAAGTTGGTGAATCATCTTGATTTCTTCCTTGTTCTTCTTCATCTTTGAACCTTCACTTTGAATCGTTCTTCTGACGGTTCTGAGTTCCTTTGGGGTAAGTTAACCTAACCCTAACCAGTGATGGAGCTTAGACTAGTCTTGGTGTTGTTGTACCTCATTTCTATCTTTGTTTTAGGGTATTCTATCGTCGTTGACGAAGACAACTCGTCTAAATCAGTCGGTGTTTCTTTTCTGGCTTAAGGTGCGGACTTTAAGTGTATAGGTTATGGTTTTCAAGGCTTTCAATCCCAGTTAGTGATTTATTCTTGCTATGGATGAGATTTCACATGTCAAATGTCATGTTTACATTGCTTTCCTGATATGCATGTGCTATATTGAGATTTGTGTATTCTATGTATATTTATAAAGTACCGTATACGTATAAAATATGCACTTATGTTTGCCATGATTAATTGTCATGTATGTATGCTAGATGCATGTATGACAACTCCTTGATAAAAGGAATTGTCTAAGTGCATGTATTTCAACATGCGTCATGTATGTTGTTCCATGTATGCTAAGTGTTTGTAGAAATGCATGAATGACCTAAGTGTAACTTATTACACTTATTGCGGGCATTGAGAAGTGATTCTCAATACTCCTATTGATGCGCATGATTTCCTTTATGCAGTTACATTCCAAGTTATTTAAATTCAAGCATCTCCTATGCTTACATTTATGTTAAGTTGTATTCTTCAGATGAGTATGTACCATGATTTGAGTGGTTGTTCTATTACTGTTTTACATTCCATAAGATTACCTATAGTAGTGTAGTGTGTTTGGGACTATGCCTTAGTCCAGGAAATCGGTAATTGACCCTATGAATCATGGTTGAGATTGCTTTCGCCACGTAGGACGTATTAGACGAACCCGAGTCGTATTAGAGTTGTCAGCAGTGGTTTGGCCACGCGGAGTGTTTGCGCACTCTATGTCGTTCAACTCAACGTGCGCTCGTGCTAGTCGAGTTCGTCAAGTAACCCGATTATCCATTGTATGTTAACCATGTATGGACGCTACTGCTTGAATCTAGGGTACCGAACTTACCAGTGAAATCCTAATAACCATGGTACCTTGATCCGCTAAGACTCATGAGCCGGACATGGTGGTGTGGGACACCGTGGTCGAGCTGTCGGCCTACGCTGGGGTGACGAGCCTCCCCGTAGTGACCAGTGAGCAACTTAACTCGTGAGCCGATTATGGTGGTATAGGACACTATATTCGTGCTGTCGGCCTACATTGATTGGTGACGAGCCCTTTGTAGTGACCTCGAGCATACCTGGATACCACAAGGAGGTGACGAGCCGAACTGTGGTAGTAAGGGCATTGAAAGGCATGCATTGATTGGTGACGAGCCCTTTGCTACGACCTCAACTATATGATCGTATGAGATGTCTAAGATTGACGACCCTAGAATGGATCACTGTTTAGATGGTGACATGAGGAAGGTATCTTAGCTTCCCAATCCTGCTGTATGAATTGGACTAATAACGACTTGGTAATCATATCCATGCACCGCATTTGCATGTGCTTTGTAGATGTGGCGCACTTTGAGGCGATGTCATACGTAATGTAAGATGAAGACGCTGAGGGTGTACGCGTGAGGGCACGCATCATTTCGCATACATCCTTGCATTAACAAGAGTACTTAGGATTTATTTACTTGTCTTGCTTTATCATTACTGTTTGATTGAACTGATAACATGTTAACCAGTGCCTTATTGTTCCGCTGAGTTGATCACTCACTCCCACGTTTCTGGGGCGGTGTTACACACCCACCAGACTCTGTCTTAGGCTCTGATATTGCAGATGTGGATGCGACTTCTGAGGCAGAGCGGGAGCTGGATGACGACGAGGCTGCCTTCTCCTATATGCAGTTTTCAGACGGGTTCTAGCGAGCCTGGGTCTGATGCGCGGGATTTCTGGGATTATTTTGGGGACTGAAATGATGTAATTGATACTTATAACTTTGTTAAATGACACTTTCACGCGACCTGGCTTGTATATGTAATTCAGGGGTTTACACTTGTACACATATTTTACTATAAGTCTTCCGCTTGCTTTATTCACTTATCCCTGAATCATATCTGTGTTTTGGCTTAATCTATTCCATGTTTTATGCACTAATACAGTCAACATACATCTATCATTAAATATGTTGCATAAGTGATGGTTTGGAACTCGGGAGCTGAGTTATGCTCGACCCCCGAATTCCAGGGCGTTACAATTAGTCGAAGCCTAACAGAAAATTTTCAATTTTTGTAACAAACTTACGACTGATCTAGGAAATGTTTAGAGAGGTCGAAGTAGTGCTGGGACTAGTCGAACAAAGTCCAGGACTAGTCTTAGAACAGACCAAACTCACTTATATAAAACATATGAATTATGTATCCAAAATGGCCTACTCTAAAGGTCAACCTAAGGTCAGTCATACCTCAATAGTGAAGTAAGGACATTGAAACTTTAGAGACGAGTGACCTTTGAAAGTAATGGAGCTTGAAGTCTTGATGTCGTTTAAACTTGAGAGCTTTTTGAGATCTTGAGATTGAACTTGAAAGCTTCTTAAGTTCTTGAGGTTGAACTAGAAAGCTTCTTGAGATTCTTGACTTGTAAATAGTGCTTGTCAACCTAAGTTGATCTTGAGTCGAGCATTGTTCTTCACAGATGCAAACTTCATAATAGTGTCTTTAGCACCACAAATTTGATAACACAAAGGGCTATAAACTATGGCACTTACAATCTCCCCCCTTTGTCAAATTAGTGACAAAACACACTTTCAAGATAAGTTACATAACAGAGAGTATCTGATTAAAGAATCATGCACCAATTGTTATCAAGCGACATCCTGCAAACTTGTAAATGAATATTATTCAACATGCAGTCCACCTCTGCACACCTCTGCTCACACTTCTGCACATACTCCCCCTAAGTAACATACTTATAAAACACCATATAATACAATGCTACTCCCTCCTCATGACAACATCCATATCCATATACATATCCATAACATATCCATACTCCCCCTTTTTGTCACAATAGGACAAAGGAAGTACAGAACAGATGGCTGAGGAGAAATAATCAATGAGAAATATGAGAGGTAACTAGTCAAGATATGAGAACATAGCATAAGCAACACACAAATTCATAGACTGAGCTAAGTTAAAGAGAGTGACAAACTCAAAACTAGTTAAGAGTACTAAAGTTATTACAGACCCGTAATCTTAAAAATACTAATCTGACCCAGATGAAGCAGCAGGAATGGAAGGATCAAGTTGATGCATGCCTTTGTTCAAGCGCCTAAGATATTTGTGCATATATTTGAACTGTAAATCATGGGCAACAGACATGTTTTCCATCTTAACATTCAGATTCTCAACTTTATCTTCCAATGTACTCAGACGTGCATCAAATGAAGAAAGCTCATAATCTAGATCATTTGTAGAATCAGACTCAAGTTCTTCAAAAATATCATCCATGTTAATATCATTAGGAGGAAGATCACCAACTTCTTCCTCATGTTCAGCTTCAGTACTGCCAACACCATCACCTTGGCCAGGAAGGAAATCCAGCTTCATCTTATTGATATTAGAATTGTTAAATATCAGATGATAGATAGGGGCCTCTCCAACCGGCATGTCGACTGACATATGTGTAGCCAACATAGTCATTAAATATCCAAAAGGAATGTCACTGTGACCATGATGGAGTTGAAACTGAATGATGAAGTGACAAATCAAGGATGGTAAACAAATGTTAACACTTCTGACAACAGAATGAAGAATACGAACCATGAAGGATGTCAATTCAGATTTATTACCCGACCGAGGATACAAATTAGACACAAAGATTTTGTGAAGAACTCTGTATTTGGGTAACAAATACCTTGAGGGAAGCGCATTCCCTTTATGCGTCCATTGTACATCCAAATTGCATAAGTCCTTAGTCAGCATACATTTTTCAGCGACAGAGGGTTTAATAGATAAAGTATGGATGGGAATACCCTCATCATTCACTGGAATATCCATAAGGGTTGAAATCAAATGACGATCAACTTCAAATGGCCCTTCTCTTGTGGAGATAGAAAAAGTTAAATTTTCCAGTGAGAAAGCACATATGCATGCAAACATGGATTGGGCAATGGACCAGTATGCTGGCCCACCCCAAAGTAATAGGTTATTCCAACCTACAGATTGGAGCATACAAAAAATATCAAAAGGAGAAACATGATTAATATCAACTGGATGCTCAACAATAACATTACGCAATCTGATGTCCCAAACATAAGATGGATCGTCCTCAAGAGCCCTAAGATGACGCTTAGCCCTAAGATGACGCTTAGTGATAGGGGTCGATTTGGAAGAAGAAGATGGACCACAGGACATTGATTTTCTTCCTCTAGAAGCCATATGCAACAAGGATTTCAAGAATATAAAGAGTTACAAAGGATTGAGAAATTGGTTTTCTTAAATCAGATTTTTCAAAAGAAAAACGCCAAATCTCAACTAAATTCAAAATAGACAACTCCAAGAGAGAAGTAGAAGCAATCTAGATACAAATCTATAAACAAAATGCAAATGGAGCACTAACCTTGAAGATTTTGGAAGATGGGTTCGACTAGTCGTGTGTCGGCTCGTTGGATAGTGAAGTTGAAATGAAGAAGACGATGATTTCCTCCAAATTTTAAGTGAATCCAAGCGATTCATGACTGGTCATGGATATACATGACGGGTCGTAGCATGACTAGTCATGGATACTCATGACTGGTCAAGTACAGGCTAAAAAATCTATTTTTTGCATATTTTTCAAGATTTAAAAACTAAACTAGCAAATATATACACTATGATACAAATAGGCATAACTGATCATTTTAAAATGCACATGCCGAGATCAAATTTCATTTTGTTAAACCTGCTTTAGTCAAGCGGTTTAGTAAAAATATCAGCACGTTGATTCTCGGTAGGGATATATTCCAAAGATATAACCTTTTCTTCAACTAATTCCTAAATATAATGAAATCTAATATCAATGTGCTTAGTACGAGAATGCTGAATTAGATTTTTCAAAATATTTATGGTACTGAAATTATCACAATATAATAACATAGAATCCTGTTTAATTCCATAATCACTTAGCATACGTTTCATCCAAATAAGCTGTGTACACGCATTACCAGCTGCGATATATTCAGCTTCAGCTGTTGAAATTGATATAGAACTTTGTTTCTTGCTAAACCAAGAAACTAAACAGTCTCTGATATAAAAAAACCACCACTGGTTGATTTTCGATCATCAAGATTACCAGCCCAGTCAGCATCCGAGTACCTAGCTAATTGAACACTAGTCTCATGAGGATACCAGAGACCAAGATTAACAGTACTTGCGACATATCGTATAATCCGCTTGACATCAGTCAAGTGCGCAAATACCAACACTTAGAGAGATATCTGGTCTACTAGCAGTTAAATACAATAGACTACCAATCATACTCTGATATAATTTCGGATCCACATTTTTACCTGCAGAATCTTTTGAGAGTTTCAAGGTTGTACTCATAGGAGTGTCAAAATTCTTACCATTCTCAAATCCAAATCTCTTAATCAAGTTCATAACATATTTAGATTGAGAAATGAACATTCCATCAAGTTTTTGTTTTACTTACAACCTGAGAAAATAATTTAATTCCCCAACCAAGCTCATTTCAAACTGAGATTTTATCATATCTGCAAACTCAATAGTCATGTCAATACAGGTAGATCCATAAATGATATCATCAACATAGATTTGTACTAATAAGATGTGATCCTTATATTTTTTAATAAATAGAGTTTTATCAACACATCCCATTTAGAAATTATGGCTTAATAGAAACTTTGTTAGTTTCTCGTACCATGCCCTAGGAGCTTGTTTTAAACCGTAAAGTGTCTTTTTAAGACGATACACATGATCAGTATTTTTGGGGTCTTCAAAACCCATTGGTTGTTCAACATAAACTTCCTCATGCAGATCGCCATTTAAAAATGCACTTTTCACATCCATTTGGTAAATCTTAAACTTTCTAAAACACGCAATGGATATAAAGAGTCTGATTGATTCAAGACGTGCTACTGGTGCAAAGGTTTCATGATAGTTAATACATTTAATTTGAGTGTAACCTTGTACCACTAGTCTAGCCTTGTTTCTAATTATATTGCCAAGTTCGTCAGACTTTTTTTGAAAATCCATTTGGTTCCAATGATATGTTTATCTTTAGGTCTAGGTACGAGATACCAAACATTATTTCTCATAAATTAGTTAAGTTCTTCTTGCATCACAACAATCCAGTTTTCATCAGCAAGAGCTTCTTTTACGTTAGATGGTTTTATCTGGGATGTAAAACATATGTAATTGCATATATTCTCAAGTTATCTACGGGTACAAACACCAGTGAGAGGGTTTCTAAGAATCTGTGTGGTTGGATGACCTTTAACAGTCCTCAATTCAGAATCAGTCTGATTAGATGAAATATCAGATTTATCAATTACTAATACTTCATCATTATCTGAATTTGAGACTGGTGTGTTTAAGTGATCATCAATGACCACATTGATGGATTCTTGAATCACACCAGTCCTTTTGTTCAAAACCCTATAAGCTCGACTGTTTAAAGAGTATCCTAAAAAGATCCCTTCATCACTCTTCGTATCAGACTTTCCCAGATGTTCACGATCTCGTAAAGTATAGCACTTGCTACCAAAAACTCGAAAGTATTTGACAGTAGGCTTTTTATCGAACCACATTTCGTAAGCCATTTTATTATTACCTTTACTAGTGTAAACTCGGTTAATAATATAGCAAGCTGTATTGACTGCTTCAGCCCAAAGATTCTTAGAGAGCTTCATACTATTCAACATGACATTAGACATTTCTTGAAGCACTCTATTTTTCTTTTCAACTATAATATTTTGTTGTGGAGTTTTGGGCGCTGGGAATTCATGTAATATTCCCTGGTCACTACAAAACTTCTCAAAACCGCTATTCTCAAATTCAGATTCATGATCACTATGAATCTTACTGACTTGAGAACCTTTTTTAGTTTGAATCCTTTTGAGAACCTTTTTTTACTTCTTCAAGGGTTTCTAATTTGTCCCTTAAGAAGACAACCCATGTATATCTGGTAAAATCATCTACTATTACCAAAATATATCTTTTGCCACATCGACTTTCTGTCCTGGTAGGTCCTACTAGATCCATATGGAGAAGCTTGAGTGGTCTTGATGTGGTATTAGAATTCACCCTTTTGTGTGAGTTCCTTTTTTGTTTGCCAATCCGTCATTCACCACATATTTTATCTAATTTTTGTAGTTTGGGTAAACCTCTTATAAGTTCCCATTTGCTCAATCTATGTAAATTTCGGTAGTGTACATGTCCAAGACGTTTGTGCCACAAATCAGTCTCGTCTGTTTGGACCATGTAACATGATTAATTAGATGAGCTGGATTCACTAACAATATAGCAGTTTTCAGATGTTCTACGTCCAGTTAGTATTACTGAACCCTTGTTATTTAGAATCTCACAGCTTTGATTAGAAAACTGTACACTATGGTTATTATCACAAATCTGAGATATGCTTAGAAGATTATGTTTCAATCCTTCAACATACAACACATTTTTAAACAAAGGAAGGTTATAGAGTTGAACCGTACCTTGGCCCATAATCTTGCAATTGCTGCCATCTCCAAATGTGACTGAACCGTCAGTTATGTCTTTGAGATCGGTGAATAAAGCCTTGTCGCCTGTCATATGCCTGGAGCATCCACTATCTAGGTACCACTTAGAATGGCTTGTTGCTTTGAAAGCGGTGTGGGCAACAAAGCAAGTGACCTTTGGAACCCATTTCATAACCATTTTGGGTTTAGGAGGATAGCACGTCTTCTTTCGATTGTAAGAGTTATAAGTATGACCTAGTGAGTTAGACTTTAGAAGCTCCTTATGTAAATCAACTATCTTTTCTGCCAAAGGACTTTGTTTTTGCTTTTTATAGTTGATATGTCTTTTAGGTTTTTGAAAAATTTTAAAGTTTTTAGAAAACATTTGATCCTTCCCTTTTGAGTTTAAGATCTCTCCCTTTACAAACGTGAGAGAAGTATTCTTCAGTTTAGGAGGAACACTCTTGTCATAGCCCAGACTGGATCGATCACTACATTTTCTCAATCCAGATAAGAGTTTTTCTAATTTAGGATCACCTTGGGCATATTTTCAGGTTTCCTTTAAACTCAAGAGAGAAGAGACTTCATGTTTTAGTTATTCGTTTTCAGATTTAAGATTTTCAAACTGGGAGGTTCTAAAATCTAAATCGCATTTTGTCTCTTCAAAACAGTCTGAAATATGGAACTTTTCTAAAACAAGAGATTCATAAATTTCTTTGAGTTTAGAAAATTTCTCTTCTTGAAGTTTCAATTTCACAGCAATTTTACAACTTTCCTTGTATAGGGCATTGTAAGCATCTTGAAGATCATCTTCATTTTCATATTCACTATTCAGATTTTCTTCATTAGTCGAGTCATCATTATCTAAAAAAGTGAATTTAGCTAGAGTCATAAGGGCCTTAACATCACACCCTGACTCAGTTTCAGAATCTTCTGATTCATAAGAGATTTCAGAATCAGAGGACTCATCCCAAGTAGCCATCATACTTTTCTTTTTTGACTTGCCCTTATTAGGACATTTGTTAGCCAAATGCCCATACTCATGGCAGTTGTAACATTGATTGTCTTTTAATGATTTTTTAGTTTTAGTTTTTAGGTTTCTTTTTATCAAATGCTTTTTGAAAATCTCTTTTTACTTTTAAAAATTTTATAAAATATCTTTGCCAAAAGAGCCATATCATCCTCAGAGTTTTCTAAATCAGAGTTTAAATCATTTTCATGAAAACCATTTTTAGAAGTTTTTAAAGCAATAGATTTACCTTTTGGAGCTTTAAAGGTTAACTCATAAGTTTGGAATGAGCCAACTAATTCCTCAACCCTCATATTGTCCGTATCACGAAGTTCCTGGATTGCGGTTACTTTAGAATTGAACTGTTCAGGAAGTGAGAGTAGTATTTTAGCACATATCTTGCTTTCATGAATTTTATCGCCTAGACCCCATATAGAGTTTACAATGTCATTTAATCTGGTATAGAAGTCCATGAACATTTCATTTTCTTCCAAACGTATTTCCTCAAATTTAGTTGTGAGGATTTGTATCTTAGATTTCTTGACAATTAAAGTACCCTCGTGTGTCATTTCCAATATATCCCAAGCATGTTTTGCAGAATCACAGGATATAATTCTTTTGAATTCATCCGGTGATAGTGCACAAGTAATTGCATTTAGTGCTTTAACATTTGCACTACTCTCGGTTTTCTGAAGTGTGGTCCAAGAGAAATACGGTATAATTTTCATAGATTTTGAACCATCAATCCCGGTTACTTTAGTGGTAGGAGGGGTCCATTCATTCACTTTGGATAGCCACACACTTTCATTCATGGATTTGAGGAAGATCCCCATCCTGGCTTTCCAATAGGCATAGTTGGAGCCATCAAAAGATGGAGGCCTAGTGACTGATAGGCTATCAAAATTTGACTTCTTTTATATAGCTGAGATCGTTAGCTCAGGAATTAAATCCAAATAAAAAGCAATAAGAGCGGGATATTAGGCTCTAATACCACTTGAAATGGCCAAGCTATATGTATTAATTGTTCTAAGGACAACCATGTACCATAAAAATGGCAGGGCAACCTTACTAGAACAAATAGAGAAACTGAAGCTCAAAGTAATAAAGAGATAGGAAAAATATAATGCTGAAATGCAAATGTAAATTATTACAACATTCCCCACTGTGCTTGAAATGTAAAATTTACAACATTCACATCCACACATACATTCCACAATTCTGAATGATAAAAGATAGGAAATATAAATCACACATCCACAACACAAAGAATTATAGTGGTTCGCCTGTGTGTTCACCAACTGTTAAACAATAGCCACACAGAATGCTACTCCACTCTTAATATCCTCACACAGAGGATATTAGCATTCACTATCATATAGGTTTTCATAGGCTCACCCAAAACCTTCACAATTGTGTCTTTTTCAAAGGGCTTACACAATTCAAAAACCCTCACTTCTGAGTTTTCTGTCTCTCCTCAGATAACCAACAACTTTGAGATTTTTCTGGCTTAACCTCAAATAAAACCAAATAATGTAAATTACACAAATTGTAAAATACCTGATTTTCTCCTTCGTTGTAGCAGCCCAGAAGAACCAACTCGGAGTAGAGATTTGAATGTCAAAGTTCAATGTCCAATACTCACTTTATAATGGTTCTATGTTCTAATAGATTTTAAATTAAAACAAAAGGGCTAGCTCTAATCGATTTTGATTCCAAAAAAAGGAAAACAACAATTCCTCTTTTCAGATTAGATTGGAATACAAGAAACAAAATCAATTAAGAAAGCTAAAGAAAGAGAATATTAAATGTACAGACTTAGCTTATATGGAGCACCGACTTATCTCTCAGAAGGCCGAATTAATTTAGCTTGAAGTTCTTTAATTTCCCTTTATAATTCTGAGATTCATGCTCTATTTATAAGTGAGCAAATCATGCCTTTGACTGGTCTAAGGACCTCTACGACTGGTTGTAGAACCAACAGATATTTGAAAATTTGGCCGCGATAAGATTTGGCAGTTTCACGACTGGTCGTAGGTCTCCTTCGACTGGTCGTAGGATCCCTTCGACTGGTCATAGGTGACCGAATTTCAACGCTGTTCTTTGAGTCGTAGGTCTACGACTGGTCGAAGATGCAGTTGACATTATTCCTACAACTGGTCGATCAATCCCCAGGATTAGTCGAAGCTTAACAGAAAATTTTTAATTTTTGTAACAAACTTATGACTGATCCAGGAAATGTTTAAACAGGTCGAAGCAGTGCTAGGACTAGTCTAATAAAGTCCAGGACTAGTCTTAGAACAAACCAAACTCACTTATATAAAACATATGAATTATGTATCTAAAATGGCCTACTCTAAAGGTCAACTTAAGGTCAGTCATACCTCAATAGTGAAGTAAGGACATTGAAACTTTAGAGACGAGTGACCTTTGAAAGTAATGGAGCTTGAAGTCTTGATGTTGTTTAAACTTGAGAGCTTTTTGAGATCTTGAGATTGAACTTGAAAGCTTCTTGGGATCTTGAGGTTGAATTAGAAAGCTTCTTGAGATTCTTGACTTGTGAACAGTGTTTATCAACCTAAGTTGATCTTGAGTAGAGCATTGTTCTTCACAGATGCAAACTTCATAACAGTGTCTTTGGCACCACAAATTTGACAACATAAAGGGCTATAAACTATGGCACTTACAGGGGACCATGTATTCTTTCAAGTTTCCCCAATGAAGGGAGTACTCCATTTTGGCAGGTAAAGGAAACTCACGCCGAGGTTCATTGGGCCATTCTAGATTTTAGATTGATTGAGTGTGGTGGCATACCGTCTTGCCTTACCCACACACTCACAGGTATACACAACGTGTTTCATGTGTCAATGTTGAAGTAGTACGTTCCCGACCCCACTCATATTATCAGGTGGGAGCAAGTACAACTAAAGGAAGACGCCACCTATGTATTGCGGCCCACACGTGTTCTAGATAGGAAAGAAAAAGTGTTGCACAGTAAGGTCATCCCACTCGTGAAAGTGTTATAGACACACCACACCGAGGAGGAGGCTACTTGGGAGACGGAAGTTGAGGTCCGTAAGAACGACTCACAAATCCTCGAGGAGTATGAAAGGTATAAATTTTGAGGATGAAATTTTCTTTAAGGGGGTTAGATTGTAACATCCCGGAAAAATCCGTACAAAGACCGGAGTACAAGCTCAGGCGGAACAACCCAACGATCGCACCCAGTCGTATAATTTAGACGAGATTTAGTTAAATGCTAAGTAATTGGTGGATTAAGCTTGGGACACCATTTTCACAAATGTGGAGGCCTAAAATCATGAGTACCACTAGGCCAATGCTATTAGAAGACATAGGAGAAACCCCAAGGGCATGTCACTCTCGAGAGTACACTGAAACTCCTTAAGGGACCTAGATCACACATTAGGGGTCCAATGACCATGAAATTATAGGATGATGTCCGTCCTGCTGGACTTGACAACATAGTGGGAATCAAGCCCAGATAGTGTCCAAAAATGCCCAACTTGAGCTGTGAGTTAAGAGCATGAGAAATGTGAATATCCTTAGAAAATGAACTGAAACTTAAGTGAATTGTGCCATTCCCTCTTACACAAAGTTGTAGAGTTTGGACCGTTAGTTTATGACCAAACTTCACATATGAAGAAAGGAAATTTCTCTGCACATATTCATATAACCGTGACCCTGATTGGACGCATATGACCGTTGATCTGACACAGGCTCTCCATCGTCGATCGGCCTATCCGATTACACCGAAATCATGTCCTAGTGTGGATCCATTGTCAGGGAGTGTACCCCATGACGTAGATAAGCTGTGGGCCTCCCTATGAGCCTTGTTCGTCAGAAATGGCCACCCACAGGGTATAAACATAGTACAGAGTGGCCATGGGGCCATTTGCACCCCATTTGGGGCTATAAATAGCTTCCAACTCATTCTCTCTCTCCCACATAAAAATTTTGTAAACCCCAGGGGGAGAGAGAAGAGAAAAGAGAGAATAGAGAAAGGAAAACTTGGAGAAATTCGTTGCAACTGTAAGAGATCTTCCCCACGTATTCATGAGCCTAATCACCGCCTTGTTTCATGACCAAGATGCTTTCAACTACAACTTAAGGTAAGAAATACCAACCCTAATAGTGATGTAGATCTCCCAGATGGTTTTTCTCTAGCTTAGCTAACTTGTTTAATCGTTTAGGTGCCCGACATTTCATTTTTGGAAACATAGTCTTAGGACCGAGTCCGAACTGAGAATATTACCAAAAGGCGCGAACTATAAATGCTTAGGTTACAGTTTATCAATGCTTTCAGTACAGTTAATGATTTATGTTTTCCATAGTTGCTACCATATTATCTTAAACACATCGATTTCTAGTTGTGATGCACCTATGAACTGTAATAACTAAATGATGCAACCTAAATGTTTGATGAAATGTCTAAATGAGGAATAGATGATGATTAGTGCTTGCCATGATTGTTAACCTAGGACTTGTTGATGTCATATTCATATGTACTTCTCTATGTAATGAATTGACAAAATGTAAGTTGTAACTAACGTAGTCTATGTGTTTGATAAATTGTCTAAATGAGAAATCGTTGATGATTTGTACTTGTTATGATTATTATGGTAGGATTATTTGTGGTCATATGCATATGTATATTTTTCTCTATGTAATCAATTGATAAATGCAAGTTGTAGTTAACATGGCTTATGTGTTTGATGAAATGGCCAAATGAGAAATCCACTTGGATTGTTTTGTCAAATACTGGGATGGATATTACACATGGTTGTTAGCATCATTTGGATAGGATTGGGGCTACAATCATAGTCTAGGCAATGGGTAAACATCGATGTTTGGGTGGCCAAATTAGTCGGGCCACCTTGGGTAAACTCGATGAATATGAGTAGTACGAAGACCACCGACAGTGGCTAGGCCATGAGGGCGCTTATGCGCTCCATGTCGATTAATTCAGCGTGTGTCCATACCAATCGATCTTACCTAATGAACCTATTTCCCTATTGTGTGTTTACCATGTATGGACGTGACTGTTCGAATCTAATGTACCCTTCACTAATGTAAAGATCCACCTCTAAGCATGGTACCACGATCCTTAAGACTTGTGAGCCGGGCACAGTGGTATGGGACATCGTGCTCGTGCTGTTGGCCTAAGCTGGGCTGTCAAGACTCCTCGTAGTGACCACGAGCATCACTTTTTGCAACTTGCCTATTGTATGCATTTATCTAGGAGTGACGAACCTAGATGGATCTAGAACATAAGAATAGGACCACTGCGGCTGTCCGATGCGTAATGTTCGATTTGGGTCAATATTAAAAAGGGAGGTACCGTAGCTTCCCAAACTTACTGAATGAATGAACATAATTAATCACTCGGCTAACATGACCATGCATTGCACCGCATTAGTGTTAGAGTTACACATTTGAAAAAGTCTTGTCATATGTAAAATAGGTGGTCGGAGTCACGTGTTGAGGGAGTGTTGATGGGTGAGGGCATGCATCATTACTTACACTTCATTCCTGCATTAAAAAGAATACTTAGGAAGTGATTGTTATGATTGCCTTATCATTACTGCATTGATTGACTTGATATCATATGTTGCTTTTGCCTTATAGAACCACTGAGTTGATCACTCACTCCCACTCTAGGATGGTATTTTAAAACACCAACCAGACACTGATGTAGATGCAGGTACAAACGACGTCTATACATTGGAGTAGGACTTCTTAGATGAGGAGGAGGAATTCTCCTACATCTAACTCTCAGGCGGGCCGACGTAAACCATGTACCGTTACACAGGGAACACTGAGCATATGAGCTTAGTTGAATGCATTTACATTACCACATTTTGTTCATTTTGAACTTATACATGTATATATTGAACCCGGTCGCGGACCCATACTTTGGATGAAACTTTGTGAAACATGTACAACAATGTTTTGGATTTACGCATTTACTTAATTACATTAACTCTGGAGTATGATACGTTGGTTAGTATAATTCTATGCATGCTTAATCAATCAACATGGTAGAAATCAGAAAAATATCTTCCATGGGAAAGAAGTGATGTACGGAATCTCGACAGTTGAGCTTTGCTCGACCCTCTAAATTCAGGGTGTTGCAATATCTTCAAAGATCGGTGGAATAGAGATTCCTTCTTTTGCCATATCAATACTTAAGAATATTGATATGATGGAGGAGTTAATAGTAATTGTGTCTTCTACAAACTGAATGGAAAATGTTAATTGTTCTAGAGATCCAGTATTTATAGATGGATACAACCATCTTGCGATAGACCGATATGTCGCACCACCTCACTCAAAAATCTTATCCCATCCTACCGCAGATAGAATTTTTACAAGACCGAATCGGGCAATACGATTTGTATCAATGGTAACTCAATGACAATATTACGGGTATGAAAATCCTGCACTTTTCCTATATCATTTTCAGGTAAATATATAGAGCACACAACCCGATTAACGGATCGAGAGGAATAACTAGTTTGAGGGCCTCGCACAGTATGCTTAGAACGAGATGCCATGATAGAAAATGACTAGATTTGCAAAAGAAATACCAACAAATAGAAGGAAAAGATCTAGATCATATTTCTACCAAAAAAACTAACAAAATAGAATTCTAGATTCAGTAAAGATGATGAAATTTACAATAATGCATAATAAGGAACTTAAATCTAGAAGAAAACTAAAAAATAATCACTTACAGGGACATTAGAGTGATGGGTTGGTTGAAGGAATCCATGGGCTAACTGAAGAAGATGAGAATGGAATGAGAGTTATGAAAAAAAAATCCTCAATAAAGCCCATTGACGCATGGTTCAGTTAGCCCGAGCACGTCCTCGGTTGGTCGAACCACGGGGTTAGCTCAGGGTTGGCCGAAAATATAAAAAATTTATATAATCTTTTTAAAAACAAATGACATGAATGCACATTATTCTATGTAAAACAACAAATTGCAATATAGAATAATTATGTTGAGGCATGAAAATAATAAAGAAAGATTGAAAAGGAGAAGATCAAAAGGGAGTTAAAGGAATAAGGAAGAAAGAAGCAAATTAAGTATCTGTATAGTAGTTGCATGGGTCGCACAACCAGTAATTGGTTGTGCGGAGCGCGCAAACAACTTCATTCATTAAATGGGCCACGCAATGGATTTCCTCTGTTGCACAGACCGTGTAGTTAACTTCCTCATTGCGAGGATTGTGCAACCAAGATCAGAGGTAGATTGTTATGGACGGTCAGATCTAATGCAAGGTGGACCCCATGGCACCAAGATCGAGGGTTCACACGTGTGGAGTCCTATAAATGCCCTACTCCCCTCTCATTAGAGAGATAAGAATTTTGAAAGAGAAGCAAAGCTCTGAAGGAAGACTGAAGGTGAGAAGGGGAAGTAGTCATTAAAGAAATTGGTTGTGAGGGCAGTGCAATCAACAACTTGTTGCGCGGGTTATGCAACTAGGTCATTATATGATCAGTGACAAAAAGGGCCAAAGTGTTGCCGAAATCGTCCAATTCGATCTTCGTCACTCCAAGCTCTCCTTTTGCACAAAGGACAAGGAGATGATTAAATCAGTTAACATTCCTCCTAAGGATATGACCGAAGCATAAGTCAAAATGTTGCCGAATTTGAGATTTGACATTCGAACTTTGTCAATTTCAATGCATGCATTTCCAATGATCTATCTTAGAATCAAGGGATATTAGAGGATGTAAATGAATTTAACACTATTAATACAATGATTGTTTTGCATATTCTTTCTTTATTCTGTTCTAATAAGATAATTTCCCCCAAATCAAATGCATTTCGTTTCTTGTTTGAAACAAAATGGCAACTCTGCTACGGATCGAACCCAGACAAGAAACATAATGCATTCGATTTGGTGCAACCAATGACTGCTTCCCCTTCTCACCTTCAGACTTCAGAGCTCTGCTTCTCTTCTGAAATTCTTCTATCTCTAATGAGAGGAGTGGGGTATTTATAGGCCTCCACATGTGTGAACCCTCGATCTTTGTGCCATGGGGCCCACCTTGCATTAGATTTGACCATCCATAATAATCTACCTCTGATCTTAGTTATGTGATCCGTGCAACAAGGAAGTGAACTGCACAGTCCCCGCAATGGAGGAAATCCATTGCGTGTCCTGTTTAGTGAATGAAGTTGTTTGCGCGGTCCGCGCAACCAATTACTGGTTGTGCAACCCGTGCAACTACTATACATGATACTTAATTTGATTCTTTCTTCCTTATTCCTTTAACTCCCTTTCAATCTACTCCTTTTCAATCTTTCTTCATTATTTTCATGCCTCAACAGATGCCCCCCTTGGTCCTTTTCTTTGTTTATTAGAATCAAAGAATTAGGATCAATCATGTTAATTTTTTTTTATCCTTGAACGCGTTGTGTGACCGACACAATGGGCACCCGAGCACCATACTCGGCCCCATTCTCTATAAATAGCCGTTCCGAACTCATTTCTTCACTTCCATTCTGTACAGCGAAGCTCTATCTCACTTTTTCTTACCCACACAATGAACATCGGTTGCGCAACTTGGGCAACGGCTTTCCGCTTGCGCAAGCCAAAATTACATGGGATATCTGTTGCGCAATCTGCGCAATTGACCCTGTCCAAACTCAGCTAAATTTTAAAACTTAGCCAATTTTCTAGACTTTAGCATTTTTTCCACTATGGCCCATATGAAAAGAACATTCATTCCTGTTGATCCTCCCACTGAACATCCTTCTCATCAGGAATTGCCAAACCCTGCACCTTTTCAAGCCTCAAAATCTCCATAATCCCCCATCTAACCTTCGCACAAGTGCTTTAAGACAACCATATGCACCCTGTCTATATTAAGGAGCCAGTGCTCCTTACTTTTGACTTTACGGAACACATCACCACATTACCATCCCCTATCCATAAAGCCATTGCAATGGGGGATCTTGAAAGACCTCCCAAACATGGTCGTGAATTCGACTAGGAGCAGTGGCTGAAGACAACAGTGCATCATTAGACCATCAGCCAGAAGCCTCCTGTCAGGGAAGATACTCCACCCCCTCTCGACCGAGGAAGAATCGCCAGAACAAGGCTCAGGAATTTCAGGAGAAAATCAAGGAGCACAACCGGAAGAAATTACATAATTCTTAGGAATCAGTTCGTTCGATCGAGGGTGCCATAAAATTTGACAACCCTTACAAGCAAGGTATCGTGATGATTCCAGTCAGCATCCATCGTCACCCTTCCATGCTGAATTGCGAGCCTAGGGATCATCTGGATGGAGAAAGACTAGCCTATTTAGAGTCTTGGTCATTCATAGAACTAAGACAGAAAATCGGTGACATGCACTTTATGATCTTCCCACTCCATCCTACGATCCTCATAGCTTATACCCAACCTATTTTTATGAGATGCTCCAGCAGCGTTTCAGTGACCGTCGCCTCATTTGGAGTCATGAAGAGTTTAGAACAAGGGGCCTCTTAACTCCCCACAATTATTACTCTGAATGGGCCACGACAATTCTTATAAAACATGGGGGGAGTTTGTCTAAGATCGACATTTACACCGCGATCGAAGCAACATCATATCCTTTTTATAAGGAATCCCCTATTGTGAAGTCTTTTCTCAACTATTGGTACCCTTCCACCAATTCTTTCCACCTTCCCGAAGGCGAAATGAGCATTACACTCTGGGATATTCATAGGATCACCGGTCTACTGATAACTGAAAAATTCTTCAATGAATTTGTCCCTACCAATGATGAACTAGCCTTCGTCTCTTCGCCTGACTGCATCGCCTCCATCTCAAAAACAACCACTGAACTCTTTAAGGAGATATCCAAGTTTCTGAATATCCACAAGATTCACCCTATGCAATGACTAGTCCATTTTAGAAGAGCTCTTCGGTAATCTTCCTTCTTTTCAAATTAACATTTTTATTATGTCTTGACACATAATCTTGATTTCACTTGCTTCTCCTTTTCTTCTAGATTTAATGGTAACCACTCGCGAGAGCTGGAACGTCTTCGTAGGAGCATAAAAGATTGCGCTGAGTATTCTGTTTATGGGGAGCTTACTGCGTTTATCACTTACTGGCTGAGCATAGTGGTTTTTCCCAGCTCTAAGTCAGCAGATGTCATCCGCCCCTCACTGTTTGTAGTAGCTGGTGCTATGGATGAAGGGGTCAAATACTCCCTTGGTCCTCCTGCTCTATGCTCAATTTATAGAGGTTTCGGAGAGATTGCTTCTTACGTAAAAAGTCCCTCTGTCGGCTCTGCTTCTACCTATATGCCATGGCATTACTTCCTCTTTTGGCTTGACATCTATTTACCTTGTACCTTCAAAGTGCCAGAGAAAGCTTACGTTCATCCTTATCAGATTCCTCTATGGTTCTTTTAAAAGAGGGCCATGGCAAAGATGTCCTATGACCGGGCGAAAGATTCCATCTCATCTAACACCAAGATTAATTATTTTCATTTCTGTCTACCTCGTTACACAATGGACACAGATAAGTCAGACACAGAATCACTCACTATGGGAGAAAGGGCATTCTTTCTCTATCATTAGATCGTGCAGTCTCCCGTTGAGGGAGGGAACAGAATTCTAGAGAGAATCGTACTATCCCAGTCATTTTGCTCATTAATTTGATTTCGATTAGGTAGTTCTCAAAGACTGTTGACTTGTAACTTGAAGAATGCGGAGTTATGGCACTGGCCCATTTAATTGGGCGATGTTCTGGAAGCAACTGTTAGGCCGAGCTAATTCTTCTTTCATCATCCCGGGTCGCGACCGTATTCCTCGAGCTTCATATAACCACATGAGATGGTGGGTTCACCAGTCATATCTGGTAAGGAAAGGTCTACTAGAAGCTAAGCCCATTTGACTTCCACCATTCAGACTTAGGGGTCACACAATTGAAGAGGGAGTAGGCTTCATAGAGGAGACCGGTCATACTCCTTGTACTAGTTATCATTTCATCAAAATATCCATAGATGAACCTATCCATGAGAAGAAGCCTGACAATACCCTTGAAGGTGGATAGCTTATAGTGTCATTCATGAATTTGAAAAGTTCCTCTCTACCATTCAAGAAAAGAGGAAGCCATAGAGGTTGTTTCTCCCATGCCAGAGAATGTTGCCAATCTTTAAGACCAACCAACCTCTTCTACTCATCTTCAACATCAGTCGACCTCTTCTCCTGCCCCCAAGACTGTCCATCCTAGTCCTTCTTCGCCAATGACATGATCTTAAATGCATGCCTAAGCTTCTACCTAAGAAGGGACCATTGCTTCTTCTTCTCTGGTCTTAACTAGCGCAAATCCTCAACCGGAAAGCAACCGGTCTCTTCTTTCTAAAGGGAAACAGGTTGTTATTGAAGAATCTAGCAAAGGAGATTGGAAAGTGAAGGTTCAACTTCTTCATATGGAAATACTATTTCTGATGAAATGAGGTCAAAGAAAAGAATCAGGACAATGACTATGAGGAGGGGGAAGTTGATATTATCAGAGAAGAAGATGTTGTTGTAGAAGATGTTCCTTCTAGTGAAGGACATATCCTCCCGACCTCTGAGTCTATTCCTACAAAGACTTCACCTATAGCAGGGGAAGAAGAAGACGAACCCCTAGACTACGGGGAATATGGTTATTCGCCATGTAAGACATTCTCGCTATATATATATATATTTATTTTCTTTCATTCTTTTCTCCTTTCTTCTCTTATGTATTTTATTTCAGGTGATCATGTTATGAATATAGTGGTAGATAGTACTTCTCCTATAAATTTACCTCCGGTCATACCTACGGCTTCACTGAGATTCTCGGTGCTTCCATGGCAGTGGCATGTGAAATTGCTTTTCTGATGGAATCAACTGATCTGCCAACTCCCACCACCATTGATTTGAGTACCAAAGCTAGGGCTCCATCTTTTGCTGAGATAGTGGAACCTAATCCCCCTCTTGTTAGAGAGATGCAACCTCTTACTATTCTGGTACTAGTAAAAGGTATATCCTTCTCTTCATTCACACTTTCCATATTATCTACACTTACAATTTTGCTATATAACTTTATATTTCTGATATCTTAATAGGGAACTTACCTCAAAGTGGGACAGCAAGTTCTGGTTCTATTGGGACTACATCAAATGTGTTATCCCTTGAGAAGATTTCTGTGTATAAATTGACATTGATCAGGAATTCCATATTAGCTATTGTCGAGATGTTCAAAGATCCTAATCAATGGTCAGATCTGGCTATTTCTTTAGATGTTTTGGACAATATTGCATGAATGGCAAAAGTTAACGTTTCTTCTGTGCGCGATGCTCTCCTAAGATTCCATAATTCAATGACTATTCTATCATTAGCTGAAACTACGATTGTCCCACCCAAAATTTTGGAGTATAGGAAGTAGCTTACATACTTTAAGAGAAGGTTTCTCAGATTGCTCCCATCGTCTCTCGTCACGACCAAGAACAACTATCTTTGTGAGAGCAATTGAAAACTTTTGCTAATAACAAAACGACTATTCAAAATCGTATTACTCTTTTAAAGTAAGAAATCACTCAGTTGGAGAAGCAAGGTCTGGAGGAAGATCTGAACATTGAAAGAGAGTAGGAAAAGATGTAATGTAGTCTTCATTCCATGGACGCTGAAAGATCTGAATTGGCCAAGAATGAAGAACTAATTGCTTGCTTGGAAGAAAAGCTAGCTGGTATCCTAGATCCTACAAGAATTATTTCAAATGCCAAACTGGAACATGCGGCTACTCAAGTTAATCTTCATGAAAATTTGCAACAATACTTAGTAGCATTAAGCATTACAAGAGAACTATGAGATGTAAAACTTTAATATTTTCTCTTTTGTTACTACAAGTACTTTTTAGAATTGCAAATTATACAAGTATTTCATGATATTCTTGATAGTGGTACTCTTGTCTTGCTTATGCAATGTTCTGATTAATGTGTTATGCCTCTTCTTTCTTCTTTCTTCTCCTTTTTTCTTAAAATATTCTCTTATGACTTGTTAGCAAGGGATTTCCTATATGATTGTTGTCTTAATTGGCGGTGCTAAGTTTTAGTTTAGTCAGATAATCACACACAGTTTATCCTCTTAAGTAGTGGAGCCATGCAAATTTTTAGACTCTTGAGTAGTGGAGTCAGGTCTCATGTGATGGTCTCTGTAACTCTTAGGAGTTCACTGGACTTCTCACTGCCTAGTGAGTTCACAAACCACGATCCATTAAAGGAGCCCAGTGAAGCTACCAGGGCCGTGAACTCGATTGGATTTTCACATAGGGTTGGTCGCAGTAACTCTCTAGAGTTCATGGGGCGTACAAGGTGACCTTTGGGGTACCAAATCTAAGACCACCAATCCATCAATGAGTAGGTTTAGGCCCTTCCTCATGAGTTAATACTAAAATCAAGATAGAGATCTAGGGGGTCTTACGCATGGTTGGCCTATCTATGGACATAGTCAAAGAGCTCACACTGCAACCCATGTTTTCTTCATCGGCAAGGTCGGACCCATTCATGGGAGGGCATTTTCATCCGTTCCCTGTGATGCTGTCAGAAAGCTATACAGAGGCATTGATCTCACGCGTGACTGACCGTTGAGGACTTTTTGGCCTTTTAGGGCTTTTAGTTGTTGGCTCCGTTCGCTACCCGCATAGGTATGCATATGATGGTCTTCACAGGATTTTTAGGGCCACTGGCTTCTCATTGCTGCTTGAATGATGAAAATGATAGGTCTTATGTGTAGTTGGCCATTTTTTTAGGGCTTGGCTAGACTACCTTAAAGGATAATGATAGATGGCTAAGGATAATGATAGATGGTCATTGTTGTTACAAGAATGACAGATATCTCTGATTGAGATTAATACACCACCACTTCTGCCAATATCTTCAAAGATATTCATATGTGTTGTTCACAATATATTATCTTAGTGATGATACCAATTTCAACGAAAATTTATAGAGCTCTCTTAATGATGATAACGATGGTCACTTTCCTTTTGTAACACTTGTTGGTACATAGTCTTGATGTACTTACAAATTTCTTCTTTATTCATTCATTTGACTGTACGTAACCATGACCTTGTTTATTCCTCCCCCTTTTGATTTAGAAGCATTATTCTAATAATGTTCTAGATCAAAAATCAGTAGTATCTTCAGGGATGATATCTTTTGATAAAGTGAGCATTGACTGGTATACTAATACCTTGTCCTTCTTGATCTACGACTCTGTATGCTCCATTGGAGTATACTTCTTTTATTATGTACGGCCCATCCCATTTGGGCTCGAATTCACCCCCTGTTCTGTGGGTGACCACTATCGGTCTTTTCAACATCAGTACCATATCCCCTTTTTTGAAAGAGCAATACTTGACTCGTTTATCAAAGGCGGCCGATATCCTTGCCTGATATGATTGCAATTGTTGTTGGGCTGCCAGGCATTTCTCATCGAGCAAATCCAGTTCCTTCAGCCTTATTTTTACATTTCATCATCTGTGATTGACTGATGTACTTCCACTCTGAGTGATGTTACTTGTATTTCAATCGGGATCATAGCTTCTACACCATATAAACCAGTGAATATGGTGTTGCTGTTGTTGTTGTCGGTGGGTACTTCTATATGCCCACAATGCTTCTTACAACCTTTTGTCCTAATCACGCTTGTTTCCTGTCACTATTTTCTTCAGTATCTTGACTATCATTTTATTAAATGCCTCTGCTAATCTATTAGCCGGTGGATAGTAAGGTGTTAAAAACGAATGATGAGTGCTGAATTTCTGACATAGCTTCTCCATGCCTCTGTTTTTGAAAGGAGTGCCATTATCTGTGACAATTTTCTTCAAAATACCATGGTGGTATATTATTGCGTGTCAGATGAAATTGAATATATCTTTCTCTTTGAAATTGCGTAGTGTAATCACTTCTGTCCATTTGGAGAAGTAATCTGTCACTACCAAAATATACTATTTTCTTTTGGACGAAGGCAGATTTATAGGACCAATAATGTTAAGTGCCCATGCGGAGAAAGGCCAAGAGGTGACCGACTGATGCAGGTCTTCTATAGGAATGTGTATAACATCTCCGTGAATCTGACATTCGTGACACTACTTCGCATAATCTATTGCATCTTTGAACATGGTAGGCCAATAATACCCCATTCGATGTACCCGATGGACTAGATTTCGTCCAGCTTGGTGTGCCCCACATTCTCCAAAGTGCACCTCTCGCAAGATTTGGCCTGCTTCTCGTTCATTTCAGCAATGTAATAGCATCCCATTATAAGATTTTTTTATATAGTACTTCACTACATATGATGAATCTACTCGATATTTGCTTGATTTGTTGTCTCTGCGCTGAGTTTCTAGCAAAATATCATATTTCAGACAATCTATGAAAGGTTGATGCCAATCACCTGTCGTTGTCTCCAGACACGATATAGGAAGTGACTCAATAATTTCATCAAAGACCTCTGAAGATGTTAAAAATCTTCTTTCTTTTATAGTCACCTAGAGAGGGGTTCGATTTAGGCTAGACAGAGTCGCTACCAAGCTGACCAAAGCATCTGCTTTGGCATTTTCAGACCATGATATATGCTTGATTTCGACATGACTGAATTGCTCTAGTAACTACTGTCCTTTTCGACAATATGGCAAGAGCTCTTATTTTTTATTTCGAATTTAGTCATCAATTGATTTATAATCAACTTAGAATCTTCGAAAATATGTAACGTCTTTATCTTCATTTCTTGATAAATTCCCATTCCAATGATGAGAGCTTTATATTTGGCTTCATTGTTTGTACATGCGGTTCCCAATGTGAAGGAGTAAGGTAACAAGTCACCCTTAGGTATGATGAAAATAACTCCTGCTCACGCTCCTGACGCTCAAGAAGCAACACCGAAATACATCTGACATGGGCTTTGTGACTCGACCAACATAACCTGTTCATTAGGAAACTCATCACTAATGGTCTCTCACTCTGCTACGGGGTGTGCTGCAAGGAAGTTCACCACTACTTGCCCCTTTATAGCTTTTGCCAGCTCATACGTAATAGTATATTCCGAAAGTAACAGCATCCATTTTGCCAATCTCCCAGGTAACATCGGTCTTGTCATCAAAAATTTTATCGGATCTGCTCTTGAGATCAAAGTTATGTCATGGGCGAGACAATAATGTCAGCACTAGACATTCTTTCTCGATTGGAGAGTAGTTGCATTCTATGCCATTAGAGTTCTTAAATAATAAAGAGCAGTCTCTTTTCTAGATTCATTCACCTGTGCCAACAAAGCTCCTAAAGAATTCTCAGCTGTAGATATATACAAAATAAGTGGCTTCCCTTTCATTGGAGCTGTCAATACCAGTGGTTGTTTCAGCAATTCCTTTATCGAATCGAAAGCATTCTGACAGGCTTTGTCCCACACAAACTCTGTGCCTTTCTTCATCAAATAAGAAAACACCTGATAACTCCCTGCCAGATTTGAAATGAAACGGCGAATATACACTAACTTTCCTTACAAACTTTTCAATTGTTTTAATGTCTTCAGTGGCGGCATATCTTGAATGGTTTTAACTATCCCTGGATCAATCTCAATGCCCCTGTGCCTGATAACGAAACCAAGGAATTTTCCTTAAGACACCCCAAATGCGCACTTAGCTGGATTCATTTTCAGATGTTTCTTTTTGAGTCAATGGAAGACCAATTCCAAGTGTTCACAATGCTCCTGATGATTACCTGACCTGACCACCAAGTCATCAACATAAGACTCAACATGTTTGTGCATCATGTCTTGGAAGATATTCTGCATTGCCCTCTGATACATCACCCCAACATTTTTTAGACCAAATGGCAAAACTTTATAACAATAAATCCCCAGCAAAGTTCTAAACGTTGTTGCTTTTTCATCTTCAGGTGTCATTCTAATTTGATTATAACCTGCATAGCCATTCATGAAGGACATGATAGTATACTGAGTCATACTATCAATCAGCAATTCGGTTATTGGGAGAGGAAAATCATCTTTTAGACAGGCTTCATTCAAATCCCTAAAATCAATGCACACCTTGACTTGTCCATTTAACTTTCTCATCAGGACAATGTTCGATATCCACATGGGATATTTGACCTCCCTGATAAACCCAACTTTTATCAGTTTGTTCACTTCTTCTTCTATCAAGGGAACCAAGTCCGGGTGAAATTGCCTTTGTGCCTATTTAACCGGTCTTTTCTCAGAAATATTCAATCGGTGCATCGCTATTGACGGCTCTAACCCCAGCATCTCTGCATATGTCCAAGCGAAGACGTCTCTATTTTCTTTGAGAAGTTGAACATATTTCTTGGCCTCTTGGTCCGGAAGACCAGTACTGATGAATGTGTTCCTCGGCTCTTCTTCTGTACCTAGATTCACTTCTTGTAAACTGTCTATCGTTGGCTGCCCCCCGTCTTCCATTTGCCTTGGGGCCATTTCAAGATACTTGACTACTTTAGGATCTTCCGATAACTGCTCAATTGTGACCATGTTCAGTGATGATTCATCCCCCAACCCTTGAATTCCTCCTCATTTTTCCTAACTAACCCTAATAGGAATCTGAATTCCTCTCCCATGATTTAGGCTGGTGGGTTCTTCATAATCGAAACCCACGTTTTCTATTATCTTCTTACTTGCTGGGCTATATTTTTTAAGATCTTGTGGTGTCAGCTCACCGCAATACACATTATTCTTAGCCTCTTCCCCTATATATGCTTCTGTTGGGGTGTAGAATTCTATTGGTTCCGGATATTTTGCGCTAGTCCTGACCTAAAACCTTATAGGAATAGTAAAAAATGGCTTATTTCTTTCAGCATGCAACAATGGCACTGTATAATTGGATTGTAAAATCTTCAACTGTTCAAGTGATAACAGAGTTAGCGGCGGCTGCCCTAGTTGTCTCAGGTGTTTCGATACAAAAAAGAATTTCTTCGTTATTTCTACAACTCTGGATGATTCTGCCTTTTCCGTTTCTTCTTTCATCACCTTTACCTAAATGTACTCTAGGACTTTGTTTTCATCATTCTTTCTTTCTTCTTTAGCGAACCCCTTATAATAACTGGTGTTTGCAAAGAAGGTCTTGGCTTCTGTATAGGGCTTCGCATCAACCATTACTTTATACCGTATTCCATCTTTACAGTATTTGAAGCATTGATGTAGAGTAGATGGTACAATGCTGTACTAATGTATCCATGGCCTTCCTAGGAGAACATTGTATGTCGTCATTGCATTTATAATGTGGCACACGACAATAGTAGTTAGCTCTCCTATCTCCAATGTCACTGTGATTTTACCAAATGCACATTGCCCATCTTGATTGAAGCCTTGTATCATCATTCAACTAGGGCGTAGATCAGAACAACGATAACCTAGTTTACTCAACATGGAGAGTTGTAAGAGGTTTATTGATCAAGCATAATTCGCTTAACCTTTTTGCCACGGATATGGCCTTCTATCATTAGCGGCCTATTATGTCCTACATCGGAGATCAAATCATCATTAGAGAAGGAAATGATTGCAGGCAGTCTTCTTACTCTTTATACTCTTCGTGTCTCATCTTTGCCAGTAGGGTTTCTCTTACATCATGATTAGATAGCGCTTGAACCAAGCTCTGTCGAAATCCCTCTGATAACTTAAGTGCATCGTAAACACTTAATCGAGCTAGTATGCCCTTCAAATGACTTACCACATCGTAAGTCACTTTTACTGTCTCGTTCTTCTCTTCTTTCTTATCATTATCATTTTGTCTTTCAACAATTTCCCTTCTTATAATTCTTGTTTTCTGCTTCGTAGGGTTTGTTATCTTCTTTCCTGATCATAGCGTAATCACCGCTACCTTTTTTGTCATGTTACGGTCTTCTTTCTCTTTCTTTCCTTGTCAGCATATTCACTGTTGCTGTTGCATCCATTTCTTTTCTTTTCCCATCACTATTTCACCTATGTCTGTCATCCGTTGTATTATACATTTCAATGTATAACAATTTTCTGTTGGATGTCCCACCAGGTGATGATAGCGACAAAAATCTCTCTCTCTTGTTCTTGTCACATCTTCAGGGCACTTGGGTGCCGGTAATTCTATCATACTGGCTTTTACCACTTAGTTCATCATAGGGACAACTTCTTCTCTATCGAACGCAAACCCTTCATGAGAATTGAGCGCTCTGGACCTTTTTCCACTGTATCTATTCCTTGGCTGGTTTGATTCTTCTTTCCATTCTGACCTTTTATTTCTCGAGTCTCTTGATCTTGGCTTCTCTTTTCACGATTGACGGTATTTGGGGCCATCCTATTGGGTCGTCTCCTGGCTGTCTCATAGTGAAACGCTGTCATCTTTTGAGTCATTGGCTCTAAAGCATGAGTCTTAGTGGCTAGGTCATGGAAAGTCCTGTTGTCAACACTGGTGAGTTTGAACGCGATTCCCATTTCCATGGAGTTCAAACACATTTTGACCTATTCCTTTTCTGTCGACAACTGCCTACACAAGGCTCCCAATGTCTTCCATCTATTTATAAACTTCTCCACCGGTTGCCCTTTTCTCTGCCATATAGAAGCCAATTCTATAATACTGACATCATGCTCTGAAGAGAAGAAGTTTGACATGAAGGTGTCCTGCATTTATTCCTAAGTACGTATCAACCCTGGGGCCAGGCTGGAATACCATCGGAATGCTTTGTTTGTCAGTGATGATCCAAACAATCGCAAGTAATACTATGGTATTGTAGAAAAATTCCCCATACTAGTAATAAAGTGCATTAAATGCTCCTCTGGCAACCCTTCCCCATTAAACATTTGAAAATTTGGATGCTTGAAATTGGCTAGGAACGGGATGTCTTCTACCTCTCTTGGATATGGTGTTTGGTATCTGAAACGGCTAGTATTCTCATGCTCCCTCTCTACTCTGACAGCTTCCTTAACGACTTGTCTCACTTCGTCTTGTTTCATGGTTCTCGCTATTGGGACAGACCCCAGTGATCCTCCCACCGGTGGCTGAAAGCCTTCGAGTTGATTTTCTTGGCCATTCATTGTGCCCATCATCGGGGGAGCCGCTATTTGGGCTACATTGTGTGCAAGAGTCGTTAAGGCTTCTTTGAGATTTTTGCACTCTTCCATTAGTGCTCTCTGTGCTTCTGCCATTTCATTCATATGGTCCTCCGTAGTTGACATATTCTCCTAGTTCGTTTCGTCCATATGTACTATGGCTTCTCTGCTCTTCGATGAAGCTTTAGTCGAAGTGGGATGGGAATACGTCGACGTAATAGGACTTATAAAGAGGGGAAGATGGAGTTTCATTCGACCTCTCTGTGCTCTCATTGTCATGATTGATTGGGGTGATACAAACACCGGTAAACTTACTAATAATGTCTTACCTTATTGTTCTTTTTTCCATCTGACTCTTGGGGCAACCAAGGCCGGGAAGTCGTGTGATGTTAACTGCGGAACTGTTCGTCTGGGATATATCACAAGAGGGGCGAGTTCAAGATTCCTCTTAGCAGCATTACATGTTATCGGTCCTTTAACTCTTGGTGAAGGCGGATTCATTCTAGGGCTTCTTATATTCCGTGCTCTCATCCTACGAGACATCACAACAGTCCAGTCCTTGTCACCTTTTGGTGCTTGAGGCAAAGTAGATACAACTCCAACTATTGAAGGGGAAGTAGATACAACTCCAGCTGTTGCTCGGGTTAAGTTGTTTTTGCTTGTAGGAGGTTGAGCCATGTATTTCAGAGGTTGGTTTGGCATTGGTCGCAGTGAAATAGAAGTTTAGCTTCCTTGAAGAAATTGCCATTAGTCATAATTTACAGTTTGGTCCCTTTAAGTATAAAATATAAAATTAAATTATAATTACTACTTGAAGAATTAAATAATCTATCTTAAAGATAAAGGGGAGGATGCTCCCACTAAGAGTCGCCATTTTGGCGTCGAAAGACGCCAAATTATAACGAAGCTTCTATAATACTCTCAATGTTAATATCGAATAAGATAGGTAAAAGTCCCCAGCAGAGTCGTCATTTTGTTTCGAACAAGAAACAATTAAGAAACACTGCATAAACCAATATCATTTTTTAAATTAAAAAATCTGACATTATCAAGAGGTTTTGTCAGAATATCTGTAACCTGTTTTTCAGTATAAAATATTTAAGCATAACAGACTTGCTTTTAACTAATTCTCTGATATAGTGATATTGAATATCAATGTGCTTAGTGCGAGAATGTTGAATAAGATTTTTGGATATATTTATTGCATTGGTATTATCATAGTATAAATGCATTATTTCTTGATCAATACGATAGTTTGCTAACTTCATTTTCATCCACATTAATTGCGTGCATGCATTTCCTACCACAAAATATTCAGCTTCAGCAGTGGATAATGATACTGAGTTTTGCTTCTTACTCATCCAAGAGACAAGACAAATTTCGATGTAAAAACATCTACCACTTGTGGATTTTCTATCATCCACATTACCTACCCAATCATCATCAATATATCTAGCAATTTATAAAGACGTATCATGAAGATACCATAAACCCAAATTAACAGTACAGGCAACATATCTAATTATTCTTTTTACTACAACCAAATGAGATTCTTTAGGGTTAGATTGATATTTGACACATACGCCTACACAGAAAGAGATATCAGGCCTGCTAGCTATTAAATATAAGTGATTACCAATCATACTATGATAAAGATGAGGATCAATACTTTTACCTGTGTCATCTTTAGATAATTTGAGTGTTGTAGCTATGGGAGTAGTAAAATTTTTACCATTCTCAGACCCAAATTTCTTAACTAAGTTTATCGCATACTTGGTTTGAGATATGAAAATTCCATCTTCAAGTTATTTCACTTGAAGTCCAGGAAAATAATTTAGCTCTCCCACCATGCTCATCTCAAATTCTAATTTCATAGATTTTGTAAACTTAGAAGAAATGTTAGCATTCATTGATCCATAAATAATATCATCTACATATATTTGAACAATCAACAGCTCTTTATTAATTTTTTTTATGAATAGAGTTTTATCAACACTACCCATTTTAACATTTTGACTGAGAAGAAATTTTGTAAATTTTCTATACCAGGCTCTAAGAACTTGTTTTAATCCATATAGGGCCTTTTTTACGGTATACATTGTTAGGAAGTTTAGAATCTTCGAAACCTTTAGGTTGTTCTACATAAACTTCTTCATTTAGATCACCATTTAAGAAAGCACTTTTAACATCCATTTCATGAATTTTAAAGTTTTTATAACATGTAATGGAGATAAATAGTCTGATAGATTCGAGACGAGCAACTGGAGCAAAATTTTCATCATAGTCGACTCCTTCAATTTGGATGTACACTTGTACAACTAATCTTGCTTTATTTCTTAAGATATTCTCAAATTCATCAGATTTATTTTTAAATATCCATTTAGTTCCAATCACATGTTTATAGATAGTCTAGGCACTAGATACCAAACATCATTCCTGTAAGACCCCGTCTATTTCGTATGACTTTGTATGCTTATGTACACGATGATCGACGTCCTTCGCTAGACTTGGATTGACCGTTAATAGTACACACCCAATTGACTAGAACCCAAAGACCTCGAAACCTATCTCACATCGATCGCCCCATCCCCGCGATCACGGAGGTACCACCTGTGTGTCTGTACGATATTCTGTTAGTGAGATACGCCATGAAGAATCGTTGTTGTATCATGTGCGCATGGCGCCATGTACCCCATTCTAGACATGTACACAATATATGCCATGTACACATGTACATGCCACACATGGGTGAGAGAATCTCTACCGATGTTTGTGATGTCACACACCCATACCTCCCCTATCTCATGTGCTCCCCAAAGTCAACTTCTCTCCATTCCATACCCTATGTATGACATCATCACACCATGCCATCACATGCTCCTTTAATCCACCATTAATAACAAATCATGAATTAATTGCCATAATCCTAGTCTAAGTTAACCAAGATCACATTAATTTAATCTAACCACATTTTAACAATTTCTCTACAAATAGTCCTTCATCCCTTAGCATTTCACCATTTTTTCTACACAAGGAGAGAGAAAGAGAGAGGAGTGATCTTGGTGGGCCATCAACTCCATCAATTCCATCCCTTCTATCCATCTCAACCATACATCTATTCCATTAAGGTGAGTACACCCCCTTTACTCTTATGGTTTGTTCTCTTTTTGATTATTTGGACAATTAATAGTGGTGATGATCTAATGATAATGATGTGATCAACGGTGTGGATGTATAAGAGAATACATATTAAAAGATGATTAATATTTGTGATGATATGATGATAATGATGTGATTAATGGTGTGGATGCATAAGAGGATTCATAAATAATAATAATAATAATAATAATAATAATAATAATAATAAAATAATTCATTATAGACTTTAAGTGGGACCCATTAATAGTGGGCCCCACCAGAATCTTTGTATGCCATCCAAACCATCCAAAGTGTGGCCCATTGGGCTAGCCAAACACACACACTCACACCCATGCACACATGTACACACCACACCAAAAAAAAAATTATTTAATTAAAAAAATAAAAAATGAAAAAAAAAGGGAGAGGAGTGGACGTTGTTGCTGCCAGCGTCCAGTGGACGCTACAGTCAGGGATGCTGCTTAAAAGAAAAGAGGGAAGGGGCCGTGGGACCACAGTAAGCCCCACCCATGATGTATGTATTCAATCCACACCATCCATTCAATTTCCTAACTCATTTTAGCCATGGAGCCGAAAAATGAAACTAATCTGAATTTTTGGCGGGCCACATTGTAGAAAACAGTGATATTATGTGATATTAACTATTAGGGCCTGCTGTGATGTTTCTATACACTGAAACATATCGAGTATTGGACTCATTGGACCTGTCATGAGTTAGGGAACCCAACAGGTGGAGTAGATCATCATGAAGTGGGCCCCACCTACAAAATACCACGAAATCAAAAAATAAAAATATTTAAAAAAACAACAGCACTTGATGTTGTTGCTGTCAGCGTCCAGATGACACTGCAGCAAGCAGTGTCCTCTGTTGGATGCTGGAGGGAAGTGGGCCCCACCACAGGCCCCACCTTGATGCATGTTGAGCATCTACATCGTGCATTTGATAGGTCCCATTTAAAAATGGGTTACCCCCAAAAATCAGCCGTACACAGAACTCAAGTGGCCCACACCATTAAAAAAATAAAAATAATAAATAAATTTTGAAGTTATAAGCAAGATTTGTGGGTCTGTTCTGTTCATGAGGTATGTCTTGTATCCAAACCGTCCATCCATTTGGCGAGTTTTCTTAAGGATTGAGAAGAAAAATAAGATAGATCTAACAATTAAGTGGTCCACACTACAAAGATCAGCAGGGGATTGAATGTTTACCATTGAAACCCTTTTTGGGCCATAGAAGTTTTGGACCAATATGAAAATTGTTTTTCCTCTTAAATCAAGTCTTTGTGACCTTATGAACAAATTGGATGGAAAATAAACATTATGGTGGGCTCTATGAATTGTTTAATAGTGAAATCATTATCTTCACCGCTATTTGTGGTGAGGTCTAGACAATCTTTGGTTATGATTCATTTTTGGATAATTCTCTAAAATGATCTCTAAATATAGATAAACAGTGTAAATATAATACATACATCACTTTGGGACCTATGTAACTTTGATCTCCTTGAACCGTTTGTAAAACTTGGAGCTCGAGCATATAGAAACACTTATTAGGGTCCACTTGAAATTTGGATGCATTTGAAAATTGCACTGAACCCTCAAACAAGTGCGACATGCATAGTGGATGGACTAGATTTGTGAACCACGTCCCGATGGCCCAACAAATGATTATGAAGGTTTTAATGGTAGGTAACCCTCTCAACTTTTGTGTGTGGTGTGGCACACATGAGCCACAGATTAACTTGATTTTAAGCCAAGAGGCCCACGTAATGTCTACATCAGATCTACGCTTTACATTATCTTTCATAGACCATTTTAGTACATGAGCCCAAAAAAATAAATCTAATCCAAATTTTAGGTAGGCTGTTCCACACGAATAGTAGAAATTGAACATTTACCATTAAAGACTCCCTGTGGGTCTACCATGATGCATCTAATTTATTGAGTTTGTACATCATCCTTGACCAACCCATTACACGGTATGGTTTCAAAAATCAGGCTGATCCAAAGTCCACCTAGACTGTACCACCTGAAACAGTAAGGAACGAACTCTTATCACTAAAGTTTTCCTAGGGCCGAGTTTAATGATGCAATGTATATCCATACCATCCATCAACTTCACCGAATTATTAGAGCGGATCCTAACTTCAGGTGGGTCACACACAACTCAACCTCATGGGAAATCCCCATGGACTCCACCACATAGGACCCATCGTGAATTCCATTAGTGTGTGGGCCCAAGAATGTTAAGGCCCATTTTAAGTGAATATCATGTTGGCCCATCAGAGGTAGCCTTGTTTAGGCCAACCACTGGGCGTCTTCGATAAGAGTTTTAAATCTCCATGTGTTGAATGTATGACGAATTGGTATTGTAATTTTTTAAGTAATGATGATTAATCCCTTAAATGGGTTGATTGTGGACAACCCTTGATCACTTAACACTTTGGTTAGAGTGTGGCCCCAAGTAATAGGATCATGTGACTTTTGATTAAACCCTTAAAAATATTTAATTATAACAAATATATAGACTCTAGTGGCGTGAGGGGTGTGATATATCTGTTTAGCCCATTAATCATGTGGGTATTTGATGTATGTATAGCCACCTAATCATAGGTAATGGTGGTGTATATGTAGTCATGTAATTGTATGAATGTGAAATATGTACAACGCCACCTAACCATATGAAATCAAGTGGCATTGATGGCCATTCAACAATGTAGGTTTGTGCTTATCGATATAGATACCGCCACTGGAATCACGTATGACCAAGTTGTTCAGTGGACTGAATGTGATGTAGAGTTATGTTACCCAAGTTAATGCCATCAAGGTCCTGGATTCTATGCGATGTGATCTTTAAACCGTAAATGGTATGATGAAATGTAGCTCTTGGTCCTTAACCATGTGACACCGAATATGAGTCATTAACTATGTGACGTGTGAAGTGGTTGTAGTATAAGACTTATCATAATTGGTGTAGCCTTATATCTGTGTGTAGGATTATGATTGCTCAATTATGTTTGAATATTTTTAAATGTGGACACTAGATCATGATAGTAATCATATACATACTAAACTATGTGAAATTGTGGTACTAGCTGCCTGACTATGTGAAAGTTTAAGTAAAGTGGTTGCCCCATTAGTGCGGCCCATTAACGCAGTCCACTTGATGTATATGAGGCCCATTAGTGTAGCCCATTGATACAGCCTGCTTGATGTATATGAGGCCGATTAGTGTTTATGGTCCATGTACCGACTTTAGACTCCAGCATGGTCATTCCATTCACACCGCATATTGCATTACATCCGCGGCATATGATATTTTGGGTTACTGTGTTTCTGCATTTATATGGTCTAGATATGGCTGACGGTATTCATGAACTCATCGGGAATTGTATATTGCATTACATCCTCGGCATCTGATATTTAACTCTTTATGACTCCTCATTTACATAGCTGATCTGTATTGCGTACTCTGATATTGTATGACTCATGGACTTGTCAGTATTTCTGCTTACTCTGATATCATATGATTCATGATCTTGCCACTATTTTCGATATTGCATGATTATAACATGACAATATGATGAGGATGATGTAATTACGGATGCGTGTAAAATGGTTATGGCTGTGGTATAGGAGAAATGAAAATATGACTTAGTGATGCTAGTTACATTGACTCGGAGTGTTCCTATGTTGCATATGCATTGCATTGGCATTGACATCATACTTTACAACTGCATGCCTTTCACCATACATGATTTTTTGTGGCATATTTATCTTACTTGCATGTAGGACACACTGCATACACGAGTGTACTCACTAGGCTTTTTACCTAACCTTCCTATTTCCCTTTTTTTTAGGGTTGGAGTAGCTTAGAAGACATACTTGCCTAAGTGGATTTGGGAATGTTGACGTTGTGTATGTTTTGGAAAGCATTGTACTTGTAACTATCAGGATTTATAATGGAGAGTGTTGCTTGGTAATTTGATCATGGATCTTCATTCTCAGAATTTATTATATGCATATAAAAAATTCAGTTAAAAATCTTCCTTGTAATGTGCCGAACTCGGGACTTGGTATATGGAAGTCGAGTACTAAATTCTATGTATCACGAAAGTTGTCCTTCCACAGATTTGGGGCATGACAGAAGATGATATTAGAGCATAAGATTTGGGATCACTTACAAGCAAAGTCAGCAACTAGAAAATGTAGAAGAACCTTAACTAGGTCTCCCACTGTCATTGATCGAGAACCTAGATGCTATTAGTACCCCTAATTTGTATGAATTTAGAGACATGAATCTAGGATTCTCGGTTTGAGAACCTAGTCAAAACAGGATCCTCTATTTGAGAACGTAGAGACTATACTTAGTACCCTGCCATGTGGGAGATAGCTACGAGCATTTCATGTGCAATGGATGATTGTATTGTATATGGTGATATGTATGTTTGAATTCCATGTTATAAGTTTGATAGTGTGCTTGGAACTAGAAATTACGAGGATGAAATTTTTGTTAGGAGGCTAGATTGTAAGACCCCATATATTTCGTACGACTTTCTATGCTTATGTACATGATGATCGACGCCCTTAGCTAGACCTGGATTGGTCGTTATAGTACACACCTAACTGACTAGAACCCAAAGACCTCAAAACCTATCTCATATCGACCGCCCCGTCGCCACGATCATGGAGGTATCACCCGTGAGTCTGTATGATACTCTGTTAGTGAGATACGCCATGAAGAATCATTGTTGTATCATGTGCGCATGACGTCATGTACCCCATTCCACACATGTGCACAATACATGCCATGCACACATGTACATGCCACACATGGGTGAGAGAGTCTCCACCCATGTGTGTGATGTCACACACCCATACCTCCCCTCTCTCATGTGCTCCCCAAAGTCAACTTCTCTCCATTTCATACCCTATGTATGACATCATCACACCATGCCATCCCATACTCCTTTAATCCACCATTAATTACAAATCATGAATTAATTGTCATAATCCTAGTCTAAGCTAACCAAGATCACATTAATTGAATCTAACCACATTTTAACAATTTCTCTACAAATAGTCTTTCATCCCTTAGTATTTCACCATTTTTTCTACACAAGGAGAGAGAGAGAGAGAGAGAGAGAGAGAGAGAATGATTTTGGCGGGCCATCAACTCTATCAATTCCATCCTTTCTATCCATCTCAACCATACATCTAGTCCATTAAGGTGAGTACACCCCCCTCTACTTTTATGGTTTGTTCTGTTTTTTATTATTTGGATAATTAATAGTGGTGATGATCTGATGATAATGATGTGATCAACAGTGTGGATGTATAGGAGAATACACATAAAAAGATGATTAATACGTGTGATGATATGATGATAATGATGTGGTTAATAGTGTGGATGCATAAGAGGATTCATAAATAATAATAATAATAAAATAATTCATTATCTACTTTAAGTGGGACCCATTGATAGTGGGCCCCACTAGAACCTTCCTATGCCATCCAAACCATCCAAAGTGTGGCCTATTGGGCTGGCCAAACACACACTCACACCCATGCACACATGTGCACACCACACCATAAAAATTAATTAATAAATTTAAAGAAAAAAGAGAGAGGGGAGTGGACGCTGTTGCTGCCAGCGTCCCTGCTATTGCTTAAAAGAAAGAGGGAAGGGGCTGTGGGACCACAGTAGGCCCCACCCATGATATATGTATTCAATCTACACCATCCATTCAATTTCCCAGCTCATTTTAGCTATGGAGCCGAAAAATAAAGCCAATCTGAATTTTTGGTGGGCCACATTGTAGAAAACATCGATATTGGATGATATTAACTATTAGGGGCAGCTATGATGTTTCTATACACTGAAACATATCGAATATTGGACTCATTGGACCCATCATGAGTTAGGGAACCCAGCAGGTGGAGTAGATCGTCATGATGTGGGCCCCACCTACAAAATACCACGAAATCAAAAAATAAAAACAACAGCACTTGACGCTGTTGCTATCAACGTCCAGATGACGCTATAGCAAGCAGTGTCCTGCTACTGGACGCTGGAGGGAAGTGGGCCCCACCACAGGCCCCACCTTGATGCATGTCGAGCATCTACACTGCACTTGATGGGTCCCGTTTAAAAATGGGTCACCCCCAAAAATTAGCCATACACGGAACTCAGGTGGCCCACACCATTTAAAAAAATAATAATAATAAATAAATTTTGAAGCTATCAGCAAGATTTGTGGGTCTGTTTTGTTCATGAGGTATGTCTTATATCCAAACCATCCATCCATTTGGCGAGTTGTCTTAAGGCTTCAGAAGAAAAATAAGATAGATCTAATAATTAGGTGGTCCACACTACAAAGAGTAGCAAGGGATTGAACGTTTACCATTGAAACACTTTTTGGGTCATAGAAGTTTTGGACCAATATGAAAATTGTTTTTCCTCTTAAATCAGGTCTTTATGACCTTATGAACAAATTGGATGGAAAATAAACATTATGGTGGGCTTTGTGAATTGTTTAATGGTGAAATCATTATCTTCACTGCTATTTGTGGTGAGGTTCAGATAATCTTTGGTTATGATTCATTTTTGGATAATTCTCTAAAATGACCTCTAAATATAGATAAACGGTGTAGATATAATACATACATCACTTTGGGACCCTCGTAACTTTGATCTCCTAAACCGTTTGTACAACTCGAAGCTCAAGCATATAAAAACACTTGCCGAGGTCCACTTGAAATTTGGATGCATCTGAAACTTTGACTGAACCCTCAACCATGTGGGACATACATAATGGATGGACTGGATTTGTGAACCACGTCCCGATGGCCCATCAAATGATTATGAATGTTTTAATGGAGGGGAACCATCTCAACTTTTATGTGTGGTGTGGCCCACATGAGCCACAGATTGACTTGATTATAAGCCAAGTAGCCCACGTTATGTCTACATCAGATCTACGCTTTACATTGTCTTTGATAGACCATTTTAGTATATGAGCCTAAAAAAATAAATCTAATCCAAATTTTAGATAGGCTGCACCACACGAATAGTATAATTGAACATTTTCCATTAAAGACTCCTTGTGGGTCTACCACAATGCATTTGATTTATTAAGTCCGTATATCATCCTTGACCAACCCATTGCATGGTATGGTTTCAAAAATCAGGCTAATCTAATGTCCACCTAGACTGTACCACCTGAAATAGTAAGGAACGAACTCTTATCACTAAAATTTTCCTAGGGCCGAGGTTAATGATGCAATATATATCCATACCATCCATCGACTTCACCGGATTATTGGAGTGGATCCTAACTACAGGTGGGTCACACACAACTCAACCTCATGGGAAATCCCCATGGACTCCACCGCATAGGACCCATTGTGAATTCCATTGGTGTGTGCGCCCAAGAATGTTAAGGCCCATTTTAAGTGAATGCCATGTGGGCCCATCAATGGTAGCCTTGTTTGGGCCAACCATTGGGCCTCTTCGATAAGAGTTTGTAATCTCCATGTGTTGAATATATAACGAACTGGTATTGTAATTTTTGAAGTAATGATGATTAATTGGTTAAATGGGCTAATTGTGGACAACCCTTGATCACTTGGCACTTTGGATAGAGTGCGGCCCCAAGTAATAGGATCGTGTGACTTGTGTTTAAACCCTTAAAAATATTTAATTATAACAAATATGTAAACTCTAGTGGTGTGAGGGTGTGATATACCTGTTTGACCCATTAATTATGTGGGTATTTGATGTATGTATAGCCACCTAATCATAGGCAATGGTGGAGTATATGTAGTATATGTAGTCATCTAACTATATGAATGTGAAATACGTACAAGGCCACCTAACCGTATGAAAGCAAGTGGTATTGATGGCCATTCAACAATGTAGATTTGTGCTTATCGATATAGATACCGCCACTTGAATCACGTATGACTAAGTTATACACTAGACCAAATGTGATGTAGGATTATGTTACCCAAGTTAATGCTATTAAGATCCTAAATTCTATGCGATGTGATGTCTAAACTGTAAATGGTATGATGAAATGTGACTCTTGGTCCTTAACCATGCGACACCGAATATGAGTCATTAACTATGTAACGTGTGAAGTGGTTGTAGTATAAGACTTATCACAATTGGTGTAGCCTTGTATTCGTGTGTAGGATTATGATTGCTCAATTATATTTGGATATTTTGAAATGTGGACACTATATCATGATAGTAATCGTATACATACTAAACTATGTGAAATTGTGGTACTAGCCTCCTGACTATGTGAAAGTTTAAGTAAAGTGGTTGCCCCAGTAGTGCGGCCCATTGATGCAGTCCACTTGATGTATATGAGGCCCATTAGTGTTTATGGTCCATGTGCCAAGGCCCATATGATGTATTTGCAGTCCATCTAACGAGGCCCGATGTGATGATTATGTGGCCGATGGGATGTGGCCCATTATGATGTATATTGAGGCTCATGGGTTGTAGCCCATTATGATGTATATTGAGGACCATGGGTCGTGGCCCATGTTGATGTATATTAGTCCCATGTATTTAGTCCATCGTGATGTGCATTAGTCCCTTGAGTCAGGCCCAACGTGATGTACATTAGGCCATTGTGTGCGTCTATTGGCCCACTATACGTTTGGCTCTATGTGGGCCACTTCTTAGGAGAGATGTTGGTTAAATGTCCACATTGATGGAAAATGATGGTTAAATGTCCACATTGTGACCTTCCCTTAGGCCCTTTGTTAGGCCGATTATCGATGTCGATTGTCAATACCGATTATGAGTATGTGACAGCATAACATCATATACATGCTCATACGCATCATCTGCATGTTTATTATGAGATGTGGTTGACCATTGCATATGTCATTGGAAAAATTGTTATGAGACTCCTTAATAGGCAGAGATTGTCTCACTTGAGCGCATGGTATGCGCAGGATTGATGCGTGACTGAATTGTATGACTCATGCATTGTGTGTTGTATGCCCTAGTGACATCAAGGATGTAGCCTTCATAGGCATATTGTGGATGGCCAGATGGGACACCAGAAATTTGTTACTAGCATCGAGCTTCCATAAATGGCACTAGGTGAAAATCCATAAACCCTCTTGGTACCAGAGGACGCCCCAACATCGAGACCGAGTAGATATATATGAGCGCATGAGGGCCGTATACCAGTAGGCCATGTCTCCCACTGTGTCGTGGTTGGTTGGGAGGGGGTGTGGCCTTACCCGCCTGAGAGAGTAGGCATAGCTAGGCTATTTGACCAGCTCGTGAATGGGTCCACTATCGACGTGCCAGGTAGATATTGGTTGACTACTAGCCAGGTAAATAGTGATGTCTCTTTCACTTACCCAGTTGTGTACTTGATGGGGCGACAAGCTGGTGTAGAGTGTACTCGACCCCGATGATGATCCCAGAGAGGAACAGTACTGATATGTGGACTTATTGAATAGGAGTTGCATACTCATTCATTCATTCATTGTAACGCCCTGAAATTCGGGGGTCGAGCATAACTCAGCTCTCGAGTTCCAAAACATCACTTATGCAACATATTTAATAATGGATGTATGTTGTCTGTATTAGTGCATAAAACATGGAATAGATTAAGCCAAAACACAAATATAATTCAGGGATAAGTGAAGAAAGCAAGCGGAAGACTTATAGAAATATATGTGTACAAGTACAAATCCCTGAAGTACATCCACAAACCAGGTCGTATTGAAAGTGTTACTTAACAAAATTACAATATCAAGTTACATCATTTAATTTCCAAAAATAATCCCAGAATCCCGTGCATCAGAACAAGGCTCGCTAGAACCCGTCTGAAAACTGCATATAAGAGAAAGCAGCCTCATCATCATCCATCTCCCACTCTGCCTCAGAAGTCGCATCAACATCTGCAACATCAGAACCTAAGACAGAGTCTGGTGGGTGTTTAACACCGCCCCAGAATGTGGGAGTGAGTGATCAACTCAGTGGAACAATAAGGCAAAGGTTAACATGCTACCAGTTCAATCAAGCAGTAATGATAAAGCAGAACAATTAAACATGTCCTAAGTACTCTTGTTAATGCAAGGATGCATGCGAAATGATGCGTGCCCTCACACGTACACCCTCAGCGTCTTCATCTTAAGTTACGCATGACACCACCTCAAAGTGCACCACGTCTACAAAGCACATGCAAATACGGTGCATGGATATGATTACCAAGTTGTTATTAGTCCTTTTCATACAGCAGGATTGGGAAGCTAAGGTATCTTCCTCATATCACCATCCAAACAGTGATCCATTCTAGGGTCGTCAATCTTAGGCATCTCATACGATCATATGGTTTCATGTCGTAGTAAAGGGCTCGTCACCAATCAATGCACGCCTATCATACCTTCGTTACTACACCAAGGCTTATCACCTCAATGCGGTATCCGGGCATGCTCGAGGTCACTACAAAGGTTCGTCACCAATCAATGTAGGCCGACAGCACGAATATAGTGTCCCATACCACCATAATCGGCTCACGAGTTTAGTTGCTCACTGGTCACTACGGGGAGGCTCGTCACCCCAGCGTAGGCTGACAGCACGACCACGGTGTCCCATACCACCATGTCCGGCTCATGAGTCTTAGCGGATCAAGGTACCATGGTTAATAGGATTCCATTGGTAAGTTCGGTACCCTAGATTCAAACAGTAGCATCCATACATGGTGAACATACATCAAAAATCGGGTTACTTGACGAACTCGACTAGCACGAGCGCACGTTGAGTTGAACGACATAGAGTGCGCAAACACTCCGCGTGGCCAAACCACTGCCGCCAACTCTAATACGGCTCAAGTTCGTCTAATTACGTCCGTTGAGGCAAAAGCAATCTCAGCCACAACCTTAAGGCAGATTACCGATTTCCTGGACTATTCATAATCCAAACACATTACACTACAACAGATATTCGTATTAAATGTAGAACAGTAATGGAACAACAACTCAAATCACATAGTACTCAAGCATTTGAAGAATATCAACTTAACATAAATGTAAGCATAAGCAATGCTTGAACTTAAACAACAAGGAATGTAACTTACATGAAGGAAATCATACACACTAGTAGGAGAGTTGAGAATCGCTCCTCAATGCCCATACTAGGTTGAAACATCACACTTTAGATCATTCAGACATTTCTACAAATACTTAGAATACATAATACAACATATATGACATATGTTGAAATACACACATTTGGACAATTCCTTTTGCCAAGGAGTTGTCGCACATACATCTAGCATATATACACGACAAATAATCATGGCAATCACAAGTTCATATTTTATACGCATACGGTACTTTATACATACACGTAGAATACACAAATGTCAATATAACACATGCATATCAGGAACGCAACATAAACATAACATTTGGCATGTGAAATCTCATCCATAACAAGAATAAATCATTAACTGGCATTGAAAGCCTTGAAAACCATAACCTATACACTTAAAGTCCGCACCTTAAGCCAGAAAAGAAACACCGAACTGATTTCAGACGAGTTGTCTTCGTCAACAACGATAGAATACCCTAAAGCAAGAATAAAAATAAGATACAACAATACCAAGACTATTCTAAGCTCTAACACAGATTAGGGTTAGGTTAACTTACCCAAGGATGAACTCAGAATCGTCAGAATAACGATTCAAAGTGAAGGTTCAAGGATGGAGAAGAACAGGAAAGAATCTAAGATGATTCACCAACTTCTCTCTCACTTTCTCTCTCTTTTCACTCTCTTTCTTAGGTAGGGTTAGAGAAAATTCGTATGGAAAAGAGAGCTAGGGTTTCAAGGTCTATAAATAGGCCTAATATTGATGAAAATAACCCCAGGGCCAAGGTATACTTAGGGTATAACCAAAACCTGCCTCTCGCGATCCAGCGAAGCACTTCTAGTGGGCCTATTACCACGAAAGGTCGGACTTAAGCTCACTGACCATGGATCTAGGTCAAGCTGAGTTTTCGTACCAACCAGATCTTCAGATCAGCCGTGGGATACCACACTCAATTCAACGGTCACAGAATCTCGATCAGATCCACAAGCACAAGGACATGCCTGGGCCACCTTCCCTGATCAGAGAGTGAAATTGGGTCAGAATCCAACGGTCAGATTGCTTAAAATCATCGCGCAAGCGACACGACTCAGATTTCATAAAAGCTTAATAAATTTCCAACCGTTCTCACACTCTTCACTCTGAACTCAAACAAATCGACCCAGAACATCACATGGACTTGATTTTCGAGGTGATGGTCAAGCCCAACATGGTGACTGCAACAGCCTAAGATCATCGCTATCGGACTTTCAACGCGCGGTCCAGGTCTGATCCAGAACTTTCAAAAATTTTCCAGAACAACTGGATTTAGCGATGGATTCCAGATTTCAGAGTAACATAGCGCTAACTAATCTACAGGTTTTGAGTCATGCAGATACAATTTAAAGTGATTGATGCAAATTTCATAAGCAATCGAGCATAACGCTAATTACCCCAAAAACAACTACTTAAGGAAAGATTAGCACAAAAATTCCCGGGTCATTACATTCATTTACTATCCACTTGGGCTGGTGGTGCGCAACTATTTGTTACATGTACCTTCGTAATGACTAGTTTTTCAGTTGGGGTGCGCAACTAACCTAAGATCAGGAGTTTACCACATTAAGTCTAACTATCCAAATTTAGGTGTGGGACTAGTTTGGATAGAAGTCCCTTGTGATGAACCCCATAGCCTGTGATACTACATACTATCATCCTGACTTCACATTCCAGTATGGTCATTCCATTCACACCGCATATTGCATTACATCCGCAGCAAATGACATTTTAGGTTACTGTGTTTCTGCATTTATATGGTCTAGATACAGCTGACGGTACTCGTGAACTCATCAGGAATTGTATATTGCATTGCATCCTTGACATATGATATTTGACTCTTTATGACTCCTCATTTATATAGTTGATCTGTATTGCGTACTCTGATATTGTTTGACTCATGGACTTGTCAGTATTTCTGCTTACTCTGATATCATATGATTCATGATCTTGCCATTATTTCTGAAATTGTATAATTATAGCATGATAATATGATGATGATGATGATGATGTAATTACGGATGCGTGCAATACGGTTATGGTTGTGATATAGGAGAAATGAAAATATGACTTAGTGATGCTGGTAGCATTGACTCGAAGTGTTCCTATGTTGCATATGCATCGCATTGCCATTGACATCATACTTTACATACTACATGCCTTTCACCATACATGATTTTTTTGTGTCATATTTATCTTGCTTGCATGTAGGACACATTGCACACACGAGTGTACTCACTAGGCTTTTTGCCTAAGTTCTTATTTCTCTTTTTTTTGGGCTGGAGTAGCTTGGAAGACATACTTGCCTAAGTGGATTTGGGAATGTTGACGTTGTTACCTTTTGGAAAGCATTGTACTTATAACTATTAGGATTTATAACGGAGAGTGTTGCTTGGTAATTTTGATCATAGATCTTCATGCTCAGGTATTATTATATGCATATAAAAAAATTCAGTCAAAAATCCTCCTTGTGATGCGCCGAACTTGGGACTTGGTGTATGGAAGTCGAGTGTCGAATTCGATGTATCACAAAGCTATCCGTCCACGGATTTGGGGCATGACAATTCCTGACAAATTGATTTAATTTAACTTGCATAGCTAAAATCCAATTTTCATCAGCTAAGGCTTCATTTACATTTGACGGTTCTATCTAGGAAGTGAAACATACATGATTATAAATGTTTTCAACTTGTCTTCTAGTTTGAACACTAGTGTGAGGGTTACTAAGAATTTGATTAGTTTGATGGTCTTTGACTAGTCTATTCTTAGTTGTATCTGATTTTGATGAAGGTTCTAATTGATTATATATAATAACCTCATCATCGTGTTTATCAGCTGGAGTGATTGTTTGATCATCAATTACAAAATTTATGTATTCTTGTATCACTCCGGTCCTTTTATTTAGAACATGATATGCTTTACTGTTCAGAGCATACCCTAGAAAAATACCTTCATCACTTTTTGCTTCAAAATTTTCCAAATGTTCCCTATCTTGTAAAATGAAACATTTTCTTCGAAAGTATAAAAATATTTTACTGATGTTTTTTTGTTTGACCAGAGTTCATAAGTTATTTTATTTAAACCTACTCTTACATATACTCAATTAATAATATAACAAGCAGTGTAAACAACTTCAGCCCATAAATTTTTTGCTAATTTTTTACTATTGAGCATAACAATCCCCATTTCTTGTAGAACAATGTTTTTCCTTTCAGCTATTCCATTTTTTAGGAGCTTTAGGGGCAGAAAATTCATGTAATATTTCATGGTCATCATAAAACTTCTCAAATTTGTTGTTTTGAAACTCTGTTCTATGATCACTTCGTATCTTTTTCACAGGAAGTTCTTTTTCTGTCTCAATGCGTTTAAATAACTTTTTGACTTCATCAAAAGCATTCGACTTTTCTCTTAAGAAGGCTACCCATGAATATCTAGTGTAGTCATCAACTACAACTAAAAAGTATTTTTTACATCATCTACTCTCTGTTTGGGTTGGTTCAATAAGGTCCATATGGAGTAATTCGAGGGGTCTAGATGTGGTTAAGGAGTTCACCTTTTTGTGACTACTGATTTGTTTTCCTATTTGACAGGCACCACATACTTTCTTTTCTTCTTTTCTTTTTTTTTTTTTAAAAAAAAAAACTTAGGTAAGCCTTGAAGATGATATCTCTTGCTAAGTTTGTATAGATCTCTAAAGTTCACATGTCTAAGACGTTGATGCCACAATTCAGTTTCGTCTATTTGGACCATATAGCAAGAGTGACTTGTGGAACATGATTCATTAATGATATAACAATTTTTAGAGGTTCTTCAACCATTTAATATTATATGACCTTGATTATTAAGTATTTCACATCCGTGATCAAAAAATTTAACACTATGATTATTATCACATATTTGAGATATGCTTAGCAGATTGTGTTTCAAACCTTCAACATATAAAACATCTTTAAAAATAGGAAGATTGGGAAGTTTTACATTACCTCTTCCACTAATTTTGCAATTGCTGCCATCTTCAAATGTTACTGAGCCTCCATCAATGTGATTGATGTCTGAAAGTATTGCCTTATCACCTGTCACATGTCCAAAGCATCCACTGTCTAGGTACCATCTTGAATGGCTACTAGCTTTGAAAGCTAAGTGGATGACAAGACACTTATTTTTTGGAACCCATTTCAATATGGTTTTGGGTTTAGGAGGATCTCTGATCATATGATTTTTTTTAGAGTAAGATTTATCTTTGTTCTTATTTACTCTGTTAGTTCTAGAGTTGGATTTTAAAAGTTCCTTAAGTAAGTCCACTATTTTGTCTGCTAGAGATGAATTATAATTTTTTCTTTGATAATTGGACTTAGTTTTTGGATAAAAAGATTTTTGATAAGGTTTTTTATTCTTCTTAGTGGTTTCTTCTTTAGATTTTGAAGATTCACCTTTAACAAATATAGGAGCAGTATTTATAGATTTTTCTGAACGACTCTTGATATAACCCAAGATGGATTTGTTGTTACTTCGATGAGACGCAGATAATAGCTTTTCAAGTCTCGGGTCACCATGGGTATATATCCAAGTCTCTTTAGAATTTTTTAGAGAAGTAATTTCTAATAGTAAATTTTGATTTTTAGTTTTAAGATCTTCAATTTCAGAATTTTTTAGATTAAGTTCGAGTTTGGTTTTCTCAAAACAATCAAAAAAATGTGATTTCTCCAAACAGATTTTTCAAGTTCTAATTTTAAATATGTAAATTTATCCTTTTGAATTTTTAATTTTTTTGTAATCTTATAACTTTCTTTATATAAGGCATCATAAGCCACTTGAAGATCATCTTCATTTTCAACATCACTTCCTGACGTTTCATAGTAAGATGTTTCATCTTCATTTGAGGAAGGAAGTTAGCTAGGTTCATAAACGTCTTTTGATCAATTTCAGTTTCATGATCTGATTCGTCAGTTTTTTGAATTAGATTCAGATTCAGATGATTCATCCTATATGGCTATCCTCCCTATCGAATTCCGGCAACCCGCAACCTATAATCGGCGTTTGTGTATGACCCTAAGTCGCATCCCGTATATCTAAGTCGACTCGACCCGAGACTTGTACCGTAGTGACCGCGCCATCGCCGCGACTTCTGCACTGTTGCGATACCCAGGCCAGGAGTTATGGGCTTGTGCATATTTCAAGGAAAACGCCGCGCGTTGCAAATCTCAACAGAATCTCTACCTAAACATCACATCAATCAATCAAGTACAAGTCAAGTACACATCCCATCACACCCATCTCTCTCTCACCCAAAAGTGAACATAAGTCATGCCTCTTATGTCACTCTCTTACACAACCCATACCACTCATCACTCATCCCATCCCTTTAATCCCATCAAAACCTCTCTCCCTCTCATTCTCTCCACCATTTCCAAGCAACCAAAAGAAGACCGTCCAAGCTTCCCAAGGAGAGCCAAGTGTAGCCCACTTCCTACCTCCTCATCTCTCATCCTAGCCCTTCAATCTTCATCATCCTCCATCAAAGAGAGAGAGAGCTTAGGAGCCAAGGATTCCAAGGAGCCTAGAAGAAGTAGAATTGGTGGGTGATCATAGGATTTCCACCATTGATCTTGATGATTAGAGGACCCACATGTGGTGGGACCCATTTGATGTATGCATTGTAAGATAGGGAGGGCTCATAATGGCAGAGCTCCTCCCCTCCACATGATTTCTCTCTCTCTGTCTCTCTCTGTATCATCCACGCTATCTAGAAGTGGGCTCATGGTGTGGACGGCCAGCACCATTCAGCGAGCCAGATGGCCTGGATGCGCCAACTGCTGGTACCATCTAGCGCACCTAGTCATTGTGAAAACACAAATAGCAGCTTGATCGACACGTGTGGCCCACACCCATGTGGGACCCACCTGTCGTGCCTGGCCATCTGCACTGTCCAGTGGTCTGGACAATGGGACCCACCTTTGATGTATGCATTCTGCACCCAGGCCATCTGTCCACTGACTGGACATGAGCCACCATGACGCATGTGTTGTATCCACCATCCAGCCCATTGACAATGGGATCAACCATGATGTATGTATTTTATCCCTACCGTCCAAATGATGGACATGGGACCCACTAGATATATAGCTGATGTACTGACGTCAACAAGCTTTGTGGGTCCCACCAGATATATAGCTGATGTAATGACATCAACAAGATCTGTGGGTCCCACTAGATATTTAGCTGACATATTGACGTCAACAAGTTCTGTGCTTCCGATCAAGAGGTATGTGTTATATCTAAACCGTCCACCCACCTTATAGCAGCTATTTTGTTGTTGTCATGACATCAGCAAGTTCTGTAGGTCTGATCACAGGTATGTGTTATATCCACACTGTCCCTACGCATGGGATGGTGTGACCCACCGTGATATATGTATTTTATTCCCACCGTCCATCTAGACGGTGGGGACCACAGTGATGTATTTGTTATATCTACACTATCCTTCTAGGGGCCCCCACACATGTGGTGTCCACACCGTCTGTGGGACGTGGACCCCACATGATGTAGGTGTTTTATCGAAGCCTTCCGACCCCTAGACATGAGGCCATGATGCATGTGTTGTAAACCCACACCGTCCATCCTTTCTGGAAGGTGGGACCTGCTACAATGTATGTGTTTCATATCCACGCCATTCGTCCGTCTTGCTGGAAGCATGGCCCACCTGCTGTAGGCAGGGCCCACCCGAGGTATACAAGGCCCTTGAGCGAGATCTGTTGTGATGTATTTGAGGCCCATGGATGTGGCCCGTTGTGATGTATTTGAGGCCCATGGATGTGGCCCATTGTGCTGTATTTGAGGCCTAGACGGTGAGGCCCAATGCGATGTATTTAAGGCCTATGAGATGCTGCCCATTGTGATGTATATAAGCCCATGTGATAAGGCCCATTGTGATGTATGTGAGGCCCATGTGATGAGGCCTGTCGTGATGTATATGAGGCCCATGTGATGACGCCCATTGAGATGTACATGAGGTCCTTGTGTGAGGCCTATCGTGATGGTATAAGGTCCATTATATGTGTGAGGCCCATTGTATATGTGAGGCCCAATTATGATGTGTAAAGCCCACCATGATGTATTTGTTATATTCACATCATCCATCCATTTCTCTAAGGCCGTGGGCCCCATTGCCTTGAGAGGCCCACCCTGATTTATGGATTATATGACCACCATGGGGCTACCTTGTGAGGCCCATCATGATGTATGTGTTACATACACAATGTCCACCCATTTCCCTGATTTGTATAAGGGTCGTGGGCCCCATAGAGAGTTAGATTCAAATCCCAAGTGGACCACACATAAGGAGACAATAGTGGTTAAATGTCCACCGTTAAAATCCTCCCTAGGGCCCGTTGTTAAGCCCATTACCTTGGGAGCAATGATGGTTAAATGTCCACATTTTAATCTCCCTAAGGCCCATTGTTAGGCCCATTCTCATCTCCTCTTATTGGGCTTACCCCAAACTGTTGGGTCCCCATTGATGATTATGTTACCCATATTTCCCTTGATTAGGCTATCCCAATCCATTGGACCCCCATTGATGCTAGTGACACCCATTTTCCCCTTAATTAGGCTATCCCAATCTGTTGGGCCCCCATTTGATAATGATGCTTTCCACTATACCTTGTAGGACCACCCAAGCTTTGGAGCCCATCTAGTGTTCATATCGAGCCTTCCATATGGAGTGTGGCCCACTTAGATGCGTTTGTTTGTCAAAGCTTAGTAACCCAAATGTGAGGCCCACTTTGATGATGAACAGGACCATTTGTAGGGTTACATAGTCCTAGGTGTGTGGATCCTACCAAGGCCCACCTTATATTCGCATCGGGCCCTCATAGGAAAGCTCAGTTGTTCATGATAAAGGGAGTGAGGAAGCCCACTTGTTGTATACCTGCTTGACTCACCCCGTGAGATGTTTGCTACCTTGTAATCGATTCTAGGACTTCGTGTTATGTATGTATCAACCACACCGTCCATCTACCTTCATAGGATGAGTGTGAGGCTCATCATTGACATTAATACATCATCCTTATTTTCCTTGCCATGGGTGGAAGAATATGTGATACCAGGTCAGATATGTTCACTATATAGGCCTATCTTGATGTTTGTGTTAGATACGTCGTCCTTCTATGGACCCCATCATATATTCGACCGATTAATGTTATATCTATTAATCATGTTAGTGTGCTTAAGCTAGTAGGACACAAGGAGTATATGTGAAGCATGACATCATGATATATGCACATGCACATCATTTGTATGCTTGTTATAAGTGATTGATCATAGCATGTGCCATTGGGCTGATTGTTTATAGAACTCCCTAAGAGGTGGAGTTGCCCCACATGAGCGTGTAGTATGCGCAGGTTTGATGCATGACTGGATGGTATGACTCATGCATCTCACATTTTGTGATATGACCATCGTACACCCTAGCGACATAGGGCCGTGGCCTCCACAGACATATCGTGGATGGCCAAATGGGACACTAGAAATCCTTTTTTTACATGCAGCACGATAGATGTCCCTGGATGAAATTCCATAAACCCTTATGATACCTGAGGACGTCCCAATGTCTAGACCGAGTGGATATATATGAGCGCATGAGGGCTATATACTATTAGGACATGTCTTCCACTATGTCGTGGTCGGATGGAAGAGGGTGTGGCCTTATCCGCCTGAGTGAGGGGGCCATAAGCTAGGCTAAGTTTGACTAGCTCATGAGTGGGTTCGCTATCGACGAGTCGGACCGATATTGGTAGGCGGGTAGTGAGGTCTCTTTCACTCACTTGGTTGCACAGTTAAGGAGGCGATGACCAGTGTGGAGTGTACTAGACCCCGGTGATGATCCCAGGGATATACAGTACTGATATGTGGACCTACTGACTAGGAGTTGCTTACTCAGCATTTGATTCATTCATTCATTCACTATCCACTTGGGTTAGTGGTGTGTAATCAAATCATTGTGTGTACCTTTGCAGTGGCCAGGATTTTGGTTGGGGCGCACGACCAACTTGAGAGCGAGAGTTTACCACATTGAGTCTGGCTATCCAAATTTAGGTATGGGACTGGTTTGGATAGAAGTCCCTTGTGATGGACCCCATAGCCTGTGATACTATGAACTATCATCTCGACTTCACGCCCTAGCTTCGCACCGCATATTGCGTTGCATCTTCAGCACATGGCATTTGGTTTACCACGACTCCGCATTGCATAGCTGATTTACATTGCATTTTCTGATATTGTATGACTCATGGGCTTGTCAGTATTTCTACTTACTCTGTTATCATATAACTCATGGACTGGCCAGTATTTTTGATATTTAATGAATTGTGAACTTGTATTATATACTTGGCACCTGCGTTGCACACACACGTACACCACCCTCTAAGCTTCTTGTAAGCTTATGCACGACCATTATATGCAGGTGGCGTTAAGTCACAGTAGCATTGAGGCAGGACCGTGTGGCCAAGCTTTATGAAGATTTTATTGTATACATGTATTTCCTTTCAGCATTGTAATCAACTGTTTATATTAGTGGATATGTGATGATGATGATGCTCTTACGATTTGGGTACACTTGTGATTATGCTCCTTTAAAAAAAGAACACTGAAAATTCCCCTTGTGGGATCCCAGGATCGAAATCTAGTATATGGGTGCTGGGAGCTAAGAATGGGGTACTACGGAGGTTGTCAGTACCAGATTCAGTGATCGAGAATTTTGTGAGCCTGGTTTTTGAGTTTTTACAGCATGACATTAAATTTCTTAATAATGTTAGTTCCTTCGTGTATCATTTCAAGTATATCCCAAGCTTGTTTTGTTGTATCACACAAGATGATTCTTTGGAACTCCTCTAGTGACAAAACACAAGTAATAGCATTATGTGCTTTTGCATTAGCACTACTTTCACTGTTTTGACCTGGAGTCCATAGATTATAAACTTGAACTTTCATTGACTTGGTTCCATCTTCACCCACTACTTCCAACATTGGAGGGACCCATTAGGTCATGGTAGATTGCCACACACTTTCATCAATAGATTTGAGGAAGATCCTCATTCTAGCTTTCCAGTAGGAATAGTTCAAGCCATCAAAGGGCGGTAGCATGGAAATGGATAGACTATCGAAATTTGTCATTCCAATAGCTCTGGATCTAACTCTAAGAAGTTAATCTAAAAAAAAGAGCAACCTCTCTCTGATACCATTTGAAAGGACGAGCTATAAATGTCCTAGAGGGGGGTGAATAGGACAATGCCAAATAATTCGATACAATGCAGAATAATGATTCAATTAAATATAATATTATAAAGCATTGAATCCTTGATACTAAATAGTTCGTAGGACAAACTTACACCTAAAAAATTTAAGTAGGACAACCTTATTCCAAAACGTCTTTGAAATCAAAATATCAAACTCTTTTAATGAATAAATAAATCACAATATAACAAATAATAAAATCCAATCACCACAATGCACAAAAGAGTTATAGTGGTTCGGTGCCTCAATGCAACCTACTCCACCCCCAAAATTACTACCCTCGCAATTTTGGCTTTCACTATTTCAAGGTTTTCTAGGGTCACCTTAACAATCTTATATAGTTATTACGATTTTCACGAGCTATCACAATCAAACCCATTTTGTGATTTTACGTGGTCACCACAAACAAACCCGTTGAGATTTCTGGGCTATCTCAGAAAAATTCAAATTGAAGTAATTTAAAAAACAGTACTTATGTTTGATTTGGTGAGTCAAAGTCATAGCTGTAGCTTGAGTGCAACGATCTTCTTCTTGGGATATTGATGAAGCCGATTCAACCTAAAAAGATGCAAAGGGATCTAATAGATTTTCACTGAAATGAATGAAACCCTATTGCTGTAGATTCGATTCTCCTTATTCTCAAGGTAGAGTATGGATGAGTCTTATCAAAATAATTTAATCTAACTTTGAAAAGGAAAATAGAATAAGCTAATAATAAAATACGAATTACAACACAAATAGCTTAAGGAGTCTTGAAGGATATTTCTCTACAACATAATAAAAGACTATAAATTTTCATGGTTTACAGTGTAAGAAAAAGTCTCGATTTATAGCCAAGGATCTATGTAGTTCGGCTGGCTCAAGATTCAGTTCGGCTGGCTAAACTTCAAAGATTACATTCCAATTAGAGTCTGGAAATCGCGGGATAAAGTCTTTCATATCTTTGGCTGGCCTAAGCCCAGGTTCGGCCGGCCTAAGCTCAGGTTCGGCTAGCTTAACTAGTCTGGATTTCAAATTTGTTCCATTATTGGAAACTTGACCGAACACCTTGGGCTAGCCAAAACTTACCGCAAAAAAAAAAGATCTTTCAAGATCTGAATTTTGTCTAAATTTTGTAGGGTTAGCCCAAGTAGTAAGGTTGGCTGAAACAGACATCAGGCTAGCCTAACTAAAGTTTATTTAACATAAAATGTAATTCAAAATATGCATGAGTGAAATACAGCTAACCTATGGTCCAACTAGGTGTTGAGGGTCAAATATTGCATATTAGACCTTAATTATTACGTGGTTTTATGAACATGATAATGCTTAATATTCTATTTTAATAATGTTTTTGTTGCAAGGTGAATTTAAGAGCTTGGATTGAAAAAGATGTTAAAAGCATAAATTTAATTTTCAAGAATTACCAAAGCCAAGATTGGATCTGATGAAACTAAGAATAAAGAATACACATACTAAAGATCCAAGAAAATCAAGTCAAGAATGAATAAAATTAGAATTTTAAAGTGAAATTGCAAAATCCTTGACCAGTCCCGGCCTCTACTCGACCAGTCCTGCGTACGCTCGACCAGTCCTAGCCTCGGCTCGACCGGTCGAAGGTGTCTCGACTTGAATTCCAACAAGTATAACCTCAAAATTCCCATCGTGCTCGATCAGTCGAAGGAGATCGTCTCACGACTAGTTGAGGACGGCCCACGACTAATTGAGGGTTACGTAAAAATTGTGCAGACTGCATAAATTTGAGACGGTTTCTGAAAATTTCCACTCAGTGCGAAAGGTTAAGGCCTAAAACTATAAATAGGGGTCCCTAAGGCATCCCTAGGCATCTTCTAGGGTTTAAGGAGTGGAGCAAAAAGGTGGAGCCACCGTTTGGGAAATCTTCTTCTTTCTCTTTAGTTGATCTTTTTGTTTTGTTTAAGAGTCTTTAGTTCAATCATGTCTATGGTTGGTTGTTTACTCTGTTTTGATTCATGTCTTGTTGAACCTTGTGGATTCTAGTTTGATTATTAAGGAATATTTTTAGTATTTAATGGTTTGTTGTGACTCAAATTATAATGGATATGCAATTGCTTTAAATATCTTCTTTTTCTGAATTGAGATCATGAAATTAGGAAATCCCGTTGTTCACCATCGTCCCTTAGGCATGGTAGGGTACAGAATCCTTCCTAACTTCCACAATTCTCCTATGATTGGTTGTGGGATTGGTAAATTGTTGTTGTTTGCCTTGTCTCCTGGGCATAGTTAGGTGATGGAATCACTTCCAAATCTTCACCACTCTCATCCATTGATGATTAGATCCATGAGAAGTTCAAAGATCTGACAAATCTCTTCTTACCAATTGGATAGGATAGGACTCCGATTCCAGTTGTGTCCTTGAATCATGTAAGGTAGCTTCCCAAATACTACAAGTGGATCCTTGGCACACTAGTTATCACCTTTAATTTCATTAGTTTTAATTCCTTTTATCACAATTACTTTCTCAAATATTTCCAGTTTAGGTTTTCATCTTCTTCTAGTTCTACTTCTAGTTACTTTCAGAAGACACAAATTTAGTACCTGTGGTTTCGACCTTGGTCTCACCAAGATTTTTACTACATCGCGACCCTACACTTGGGGTTATGAATAAGTTTTTGGTGCCGTTGCCGGGGATTGATAGTTGTATTTTTCTAAGATTAGCTAGTTTTGGAATTAGTTTAAGCTTAGGGTTTTTCTAGTTTCTATTTTTAGGATTAGGGTTTTCTGAATTATTTTAGAAACTAACTTAGCTTTATATTTTGAGTTTTAGAAATTTTCCTAATTTGTTTTTAGAAACTATATATTTTTTAGAAACTTTCCTTTTCTCTTTTTAGCAACTAGGTTGTTTTTCTTTCTTAGAAACTAAATCATCTTTATATTTTTGTTTTTAGGATTTTTCCTATATTTTTTTGAAAAAAACTAACATTGTTTTTCTCTTTTGTAGGATCCTAACATTGAACTCTCCAATCCGATAACTTCTTTCTAACTTCTTCTCTCTACTTACTTTCCATATTGTTGTATGACTTTTCTTTTATTTTTAAAATTTGATTTAGAGTTAGGGTTTCACCATGTAAGAGTTGAAATGTCAGTGTGTTGAGATAGCAAAGAGATATTTGGAAGGGATGTGTGATGATTATGATAGAAATCAACTTATCTCAAATTTTTTTCGAAACTATCATTGAGAACCGACTGGAATGTAATGCTCCACTAGTTAAGAAGTCCTTACATGATCTTATATGGGAGAATAATTACACTCCACAGATTAAGGAAACAGTATGTGAATGTTGGGGTTGTCAGAATTATAGGAGTGAAAAGTATGATTAACCATCAGATAGGAAGAAAACAATAAGAGAGTATATTATGGGTAATAATATGTATCAACAACCGTCAGATTCTCCCACCTATGATTCATATGACTATAATCAATGGAAACATCAACGTTGGGAAGATGAACTAGCAATGCATCATAGGGATAATTCTCTTGGGTCCTCTACCTTTGAGATCCAATAAGAAACAATCCAAGAGAATTCAATTCAAAATTTCTTACAAACTCTAGTGCTCAACCAGCAAAATACACTCCAAAGACTGTAAGAACTTAGAAAAGATATTCAACAGTGGAGTTCACGTGATGCAATTATGGAGAACTCTAGAATTTTGAATGAGGAGTTGGATTCTCTTAATGAGCATACGGTTTAATTTTCCGATGAGTCGATCTTGATGATGATCCTAAGGAATGATCAAGAGACGTGGGTGTCTTTTAAATATAATGACATTGATGCACTTCATTCACATGACACTTGTGACTTCAATGAGGAGGAAGAGGTAAGTTTATTCAAACCTCAACCCAATCTAGAAAAATGGTGTGAGGTAAGTAATCTCATCCCACTTGTGAATTATACTGAATTGGATGATAATAAGTATTGAGATGAGATTCATGAGAGCACAGCCCAGGATTCACTAAAATCAACTTCAACTATGGTCCAGGAAGGTGATCACAAGGCACATGAAGTTCTACAGCACTCATATGACATGTCTGATTTAAATGTGGAGGATGAGCCCCTTTCAACCGACCCTTCTAACTCTTGTAAGACATTGTAATTGTTATATTATAAATCCAGCACCCAGAGTTGTCAAATTTTGTACACCAAATCATTTAGAATTTGTATCATGTGTTGATGAGATGAATTGATCGACTTCGTGCACTTTAAAGTTGTCCAAGTCTTCGTTGAACTTCTCTATATATTCAAGTTGAAGAAGCTTAAGTACAAGTATAAGTTCAAGGCTCAAGTTCAAGTTTAATCTTCAATATTAGTACCTTAAACAATCTCAAGAACTTAAGTCTTTACTCAAGCTCCAGTTCAATATTTGAAGACACACTTCAAGTATTTCAAGTGTATAAGTTAGTAGAGCAAATGATGTTTCAATTGTTCAAACTCACAAACAAGGTATGGATGACCCTGGATTGACCATAAGCTAGGTCATATTCATTGCATATGCTATGTGGGTCATTTCACAAGTTTATAAGTCATTTCCTCAACTAGTCCTAGTCTTTGTTCGACTAATCCAAGCTCTGGCTCGACTAGTCTAAGAGTTTTTCGACCAGTCCAAGATTTTTTATGAATTTTTGGAATTTTCTGTTGGCCTCTTGACCAGACGTGGAGACTGCTTGACCAGTCGAGTGAACAGTGATCAACCAGTTGTGCAGGCTCGACTCAAAGTCTAACAAGGTTTTTTTATCCCACTTGACTAGTCAAGCAGGCCACTCGACCTGTCAAGCAAGCCACTTGACCAGTCCAGTAACGACCTTATCTTATTATGCCAGAAATTTTAAAATTTGTTTGGTCCTTCGACCAGTCGAACCGACCCTTAGACCAGTCGAGTGAACAGTATTTTCACCTATAAATAGTGGACGAATTTCATAGTTTTTCATTGATTCCAAGATATATCAAACCATCACTCTGAGAGATAAGCTTCTGCATTTCTTAAGTTATATTGTGTTCATTTTAAATTCTCTTAAATAGCTTTTTGCATTTGATTTTGTGATCTCCATTCAACTCAATTTCATTAAAGAAGGGAATTGTGATTTTTACCCTCTTTGAGATCAAAATCAAATCAAGCTAGCCCAAGCTGAATTAATCTAAAAATTATTTAGACCTAAAACCTTTCATTTGAAAGACTGGACATTGAACATTCATCTACATCGGATTGGTTCTACCAGGCTTCATCAGAAGAAGAATTTTCAGATAAGTACCATTTGATCTTTATGTATCTTTTGTGGTTTGTGAGGTTGTGTCAGGAAAATCTCATTTTTGATTTTGTCTGAGGTAATCTAGAAAATCTTAGAGGTTGGGGTTTTTGTAATTGTGTAAGCCCATCTAAAGACACAATTGTGAAGGTTTTAAGGTGAACATTGAAAAACCTTTTTTATAGTGAAAGCCAATATCCCGTGGGTATGGATATTGGGAGTGGAGTAGTTATGTGGTTGTTTGCTAACAGTTGGTGTAAGCACAAGTGAACCACTATAATTCCTAGAGTTGTAGTGGATGATAGTATTTGTTTATGTGTGTGAATGTTGTAATTTACTTTATGCACTTGTAGTGAATGGTGTAATTTATTTTATGCACTTATGGTGAATGTTGTAATAACTTAGTTTATTTCCTTTGCCTCTTTATTGGTTTTGGTTTTTGATATTTACAAACGTTCTAGTCAGGTTGTCCTACCATAAGCCTTTGGTTTTTAGTGTTAGGTTGTCTTTAGAACTTAGTTTGTATTAACCTCTCAAGACTAGTGCATTTAAGATTGCTATTTACTTGTGTTATTTTATTATTTGATTGTGCTATCTATCTTTGTATTCTGCATTTATTTTTTAATTTGGCGTATTACTATTCACCCCCCTCTAGGACTTTAAGCTTGACCTTTTTAAATGGTATCGGATCTTAATAGATCCGTCTATTTATTTGGATTCATTTCCTGAGCTAACCAATCTAAGCTTATAAGATGTCAAATTTTGATAGCTCTCAATTACTAGGCCTCTACCTTTTGATGGCTCCAATTACACCTATTGGAAAGCTAGAATGAGGATCTTTTTAAGGTCCATAGATGAGAGCGTGTGGCAAGCCACTGTAACTAGATGGAACCCACCCACATCTGAAGTTCTAGGCACTGATGGAACTAAATCTATTTAACTTACACCTTATTTTTCATGGACCACTCTTTAGAAAAATGAGAGTAATGTCAATGCAAAGGCTTTAAATGCAATCATTTGCGCACTATCACCGGATGAATTCAAAAGAATTATATCTTGTGATACTGCAAAGTAAGCCTGGGACATTCTAGAAATGACACACGAGGGTACGATTATAGTAAAAAAATCTAAACTTCAAATCCTCACCACTCAGTTTGAGGAAATACGTATGAAAGAAAGTGAAACTTTCATAGACTTTTATACTAAGTTAAATGACATAGTCAACTCTATGTGGGGTCTTGGTGATAGTATTCCAAAAAGTAAAGTCTATGCAAAGATATTGCACTCATTGCCTGATAGGTTCAATTGTAAGGTCACCACCATTCAGGAACTTTGTGATATGGATAATATGTGGGTTGAAGAGCTTGTTGGTTCTTTACAAACCTATGAGTTAACTTTTAAGGCTCTTAAAGGTAAGTCCATAGTCCTTAAGTCTTCTAAAAATATTTCTTAAGATAATGCTAGTAATTCTGATTATGAAAATTCTGAAGATGATATGGCACTATTAGCTAAGAAGTTTTATAAAATTTTCAAAAGCAAAAAGAGAGTAGATTTTCAAAAACCTTCTGAAAAGAAAAGGACTAGATCTAAAAATTGAAAATCTATTAAAGATAGCCAATGCTTCAACTACCATGAATACGGGCGTTTGGCAAATAAATGTCCAAAGAGGGACAAACCTAAGAAGAAAGGTATTTTGGCCACATGGGATGAATCCTCTTGCTCCAAAGCTTCTTCTGAGTCAGATGATTCTAAACCTAAGTCTACTAATAAGGTCAAGGCCTTAATGACTCTAGCCAGAGTCACTTCTTCAGAAAGTTGTAATTCAGCTTATGATGAAAATCTGAGAAGCGACCCTGAAAATGATGATGATTTACAAGATGCGTATAATGCCCTATACAGGGAAAGTTGCAAGATAGCTGTAAAACTAAAACTTCAAAAGGAAAAGTTTTTAAAGTTAAAAGAAGATTTTGAAAACTTAGTTATAGAAAAATCACATTTTTCTGATTATTTTGAAAAAGCTAAGTGTGATTTAGATTTCAAAACATCCCAAGTTGAATACCTTAAATCAGAAAATGGAAAACTAAAACAAGAAGTCTCTTCTCTCTTAAGTTTGAAGGATACTCGGAGGTTTTCCCAGGATGATCTTAAATATGAACGATTGCTAACCAGATCAAGGAAATGTGGTGATAGATCTGGTCTGGGCTACGATAAGAATACTCCTCTTAAAAGTAAGTCCACTCCTCCTAAGTTTATTAAAGGGGAGTCCTCTAACTCAAAAGGGAAAAGTCTAAATCAAAATAGTTTCAAAAATCCTAAAACTTTCCAGGCTATGAAACCTAAAAGAAACAATATCAATTATAGAAATCAGAATCATAACCCCTTAGTTGAGAAAATTATAGATTTACTCAAGGAGCTTCTAAAATCTAACTCAAATGATAGAATGTATAACAACTATAAGCATAGAAAAACCAACTATGCGCCAAAACCCAAAACAATAATGAAATGGGTCCCTATGGTTGCTTGCATGGTTGCCCAGATCGCTTTCATAGCTTCGAGTCAATCAAAGGGCTACCTAGACAGTGGTTACTTTAGACACTTGACAGGTGACAAAGATTTGTTCACCAATCTTAAAGATATGACTGATGGCTCAGTCACATTCGGTGATGGTAATAACTGTAGAATTGTTGGCCAAGGTACAGTTCAACTCTTTAATCTTCCTCCATCTAAGAATGTTTTGTATGTAGAAGGCCTTAAGTATAATCTCTTAAGAATTTCTCAAATTTGTGATAATAAACATAGCTTCAAATTCACCAATCAAGGGTGTGAGATATCTAATGAGAATGGTTCAATGATATTAACTGGTCGCAGAACATCTGAGAACTGGTATATAGTCAGTGATTCAAGCTCGTCTACGTTATCATGTTACATGGTCCAGAATGATGAGACCAATTTATGGCATAAACACCTAGGACATGTATACTACTGTAATCTTTATAGACTGAACAAAGGTGATCTAATAAGAAGTCTACCTAAGATTAAGAAAACAGATAAAATTTGTGGCGAATGCCAGATTGGGAAACAAATTAGGAGTGCTCATGAGAAAGTGAACTCCAGTGCCACATTCAAACCTCTTGAACTCCTCCACATGGATCTTATTGGAACTACTAGAATGGAGAGTCGAGGTGGTAAGAAATATATTCTGGTAATAGTAGATGACTTTACTAGGTATACATGGGTATTTTTCATGAGAGAGAAATTTGAAACTCTCAATGAAGTTTAAAGGATACTCAAGCGTATCCAAACTGAGAAGGAATCACATGTCTCTAAAATTTGTAGTGATCATGATTTCGAATTTAACAATAGCAGTTTTGAGAAGTTTTGTAGTGATCATGGTATATAACATGGATTTTCTGCTCCTAAGACACCTCAACAGAATGGGGTTGTTGAAAGAAAAAATCATGTGCTTCAAGAAATGGCTAATGTGATGTTAAATTGCATGAAACTTCTTAAAAATCTTTGGGCTCAAGCAGTGAACATGGCTTGTTATATTATTAACCATGTTTATACTAGAAAGTCAAATAATAAGACTGCATATGAACTATTGTTCAATAAGAAGCCTACTGTTAAATACTTTCGAGTTTTTGGCAGCAAGTGTTATATGCTACGTGACCGGAAAAGTCTGGAAAAATTCGATACTAAAAGTGACGAGGTTATTTTCCCAGGATATGCGCTAAATAGTCGAGCATATCGTGTTCTTAATAAGAGGACCGATGTAATTTAAGAATCCATTAATGTAGTTATAGATGATCACCTGAATACACCTGTCTCAAGTTCAGAAGATGATAAAGTCTCTTTATTTAATAAAGCAAACTCTCCATTTAGTCAAAATAACACTGAACTGTCGTCAGTTAAAGACCATCAAACTGGTCAAATTCTTGGGAACCCTCTCACTAATGTGCGCACTCGTATACAATTAGAAAATATTTGTAATTATGTTTGCTTCACATCCTAGATTAAACCGGCCAATGTAAAAGAAGCGATTGCTGATGAAAACTAGATGTGGCTATGTAAGATGAACTTAATCAATTTGTAAGGAATGATATATGGTACTTAGTCTTAGACCTAATGATAAACATATTATTAGAACTAAATGGATTTTAAAACTAAGTCTGATGAATTAGGTAACATTATAAGAAAGAAGGTTAGACTAGTTGTACAAGAGTACACTCAGATAGAAGGCATCGATTATGATGAAATATTTGCCCCAGTAGCTTGTCTTGAATCTATCGGACTGTTTATATCTATTGTTTATTACAAAATTTTCAAAATCTATCAAATAGATGTTAAGAGTGCTTTCTTGAATGGTGATCTGCATGAGGAAGTATATGTGGAACATCCTACTGGTTTTGAAGACCCTAAACGTATTGATCATGTTTATCGCCTTAAAAAGGCACTATATGGATTAAAACAAGCTCGCAGGGCATGGTACGAGAAATTGACTAAGTTTCTACTGAGTCATAACTTTGTAATGGGAAGTGTTGATAAGACATTATTTGTAAAGAAATACAATGATCACATACTGATCGTATAGATATATGTTGATGACATTATCTATGGATCTACTTGTTCTAACATGTCTGTTGAGTTTGTGGATTTGTTGACGTCCAAGTTTGAAATGAGCATGGTTGGAGAATTGATTTATTTTTTAGGTCTGTAAGTGAAACAACTTAAATACGAGATCTTTATTTCTCAAACCAAGTATGCTCTAAACTTGGAGAAAAATTTTGGGTTTAAGAGCAGTAAAAATTTTGAAACACCTATGAGTATGACACTTAAGGTCTCTAAGGATTCAACAGGTAAAGTGTAAATCCTAAGTTGTATCACAGTATGATAGGTAGTTTATTATATTTAACTACGAGCCAACTTGATATTGCATTCAGCATAGGTATCTATGATAGGTACAATTTGACCCTAAAGAATCCCCCCTGAATGTTGTTAAGTGTATTTTAAGATATCTCACAAGTTCGGCTAACCTTGCTCTTTGGTATCCCCATGGTACTAATGTTCAATTAGTCGGTTATACAGATGTTGATTGGGCTGGTAATATTGATGACCATAAGTCCACTAGCGATGGATGTTTTATGTTGGGAACTATCTAGTTTCGTGTCATAGTAAGAAACAGAGTTCCATATCACTTTCCACAGCTGTGGCTGAGTATATTGTAGCCAGTAATGCATGCACTCAGCTTGTGTGGATGAAGAGGATGTTAAATGATTACAGATTTGCACAAGATTCTATGGTTCTGTATCGCGATAATTCTAACGCAATCAACATTTCTAAAAATTCAATCCAACATTCACAAACTAAGCATATTGACATTAGATATCATTATATTCGTGAATTAGTGGAAGATAAGATTATTTCATTGGATTATATTCAAACTGAAAATCAACTTGTAGACATTTTCACAAAATCACTTGAGAGAAACATGTTTGCTAAATTGAAATTAGATATTGGTATGTGTAATGTGATCTGAATTAATTGTGTTTACTTGTACTCTATTGCATGTTTTTATTTTTTTAATTTTTAAAAACTCATAAGTTGTTGAAAATGGAAATTTTTGTGGTTACATAACCAGCCGAGCACATACTCCACTAGTCATGGCACGAGCAGTCGAGTAGCTCGGGTTTAGGGATTTTAAATGTGGAATTCTCATTCTCTCATCTTCTCCAACAACCCCTTCCACGACCGGTCGAACCCACCTTCGATTGCAACTTGGTTGGTGCATCTTTTCCATTTTCCTTTTGGATTTAGGATTTTTGCACTTCTATTTCTTTGATTTTGAGGTTTATTTCAAGTTTTCTTGTGGTCACTTTGGTTTTCTAGCATAAAATCTGATTTAGAAGAAACCCTCCATTCATTTCTTGTATTCCTTTTGTGCATTGTATAATGGAGAGTAGATACAAAAAGAGATCCTCTCGTGATCCCTCTTCTTCCTGTTCCGCATCGATTACGGTGTGTACTCTTCGACCACCCGAAGATGACCCCGAATACGTGTGGGATATTTATCTCTGCAATGTAATTGGAGCAGACTGTTAACTCCAATCATTTGAGTCCTTTCAATATCGTTCACCTCCTTGAAGCTGTAGGATGGGCTAACATATTGAATTCGGGCGGTCCTACATACCGATCCATTACACAGGCCATGTATGCATGTATAAGTGACTTCTCTGTTGAAAACTTAACCTTTACTGTGACAACTAGGAAAGGTCTAGTTGATGTAGACTGTCATTTAATCTTTGGTTTAATGGATATTCCTGTGAATGATGAAGGAATACCTATCTCTACGTTAGTTACAAGACCGTCTGAATCCGAAAAATGTATGCTAACTAGAGTTTTATACAACATGAATGCGGAATGGAATTCCAGTATTGAGCTCAATTCTAAAAATATGTTACCCAGAATAGGATTCTTCATCATATCCTCGGTCGGGTAACAAAACTGAATTAACTTCTTTCATGGCTCGCATACTTCACTCAGTTGTTTCTTGTGTTCAAATGTCTTCTGTCTTTTATTTGTTATATCATAATTCATTTTTGTCTCGATCCTGGCCATAGTGATATTCCTTTTACATATCTGATGACCACGCTACCTATTCATAGTCTTGTGGTTATGCCTATTGGAGAAGCTCTCATTTCCCATCTACCATTCAACAATTCCAACATTAACAAGATGAATCTGAGGTTGGTACCTGGCTAAGTTGATAGGGATGATGTAGGAGCTGCTGAAGAAGTTGGAGAGGAAGATGCTTTACCTCTTGATGATGTGAACATGAATGATTTATTTGATGAATTAGAATCTGATTTTGAGGCTGATCCTGACTTTCTGCCATCTAATTTTGATGAGCAGTTGAGAACCTTAGAGGAAAAGGTGGAAGGTTTGCATGTATCCCAGGAGTCTCAATTCAAGTATATGCGTAAATACCTTAGGCGCATTAATAAGGGATTACATCAAATCGATCCTTTTATCCCTGCTCCTTCTTCTGGTTCTGACTAGACTCTTTCTTTTGGCATATATTAACTTTTAACTTTATTTTGTGCACAACCCTGAGTCATATCCCGTATTCCAGAGTTGACTTAATCTGAGACTTGTACCCTTGCGACTGCGTTGTCGATGCGGTTCTGATGCCGCGTCTCGCGCACCGAGGCAATACCCAAGCTAGGAGATGTGGGCCCGCGTTCAGTTCGAGAAAAATGCCGCACATTTGCAAACCCAAGAGAACATATCCCATCAATCAATCATATCACATCTCATCATGTCAAGTACAAGAGCAACCCCAAAGTGAACTCTCTCTCTTACAACCCATACATGTCAAGTACACACCCATCACTTCCCATCACTCAATCACACCCATCCCTCTCTCTCTTTACATCCCATCCCCTCTCTCTCTCTCTCTCTCTCTCATTTCTCCATTTTCAAGCTCCCAAGAGAAACGTCCAAGCTACCAAAGAGGAGCTAGTGTGGCCCACCTTCCAACCTCCGATCTCCACCATCCAATCGTTCAATCTCCATCATCCTCCGTTAAAGTCGAAGCCAAGGAGCTAGGGATTTCATCGGACCAAGAAGAAAAGAAAATGGTGGGTGATTTCATGACTTCCACCATTATTTTTATTGTGATTTGAGGGCCCACATATGGTGGGACCTATCTTGATGTATGCATTGGATAAGGGAGGGCCCAATGTGGTGGCGTCCCTCCCCTCTACATTTCTCTCTCTCTCTCTTGATGGGTGTGGCCCACTTGATCCATGCCGTACAAGCTATGGGCCCCACCATGACGTATGGATTTGATCACCTTCATCCAGATCCTAAACGGTGGAGCCTACCTTGATGCAATGCCTCATCCAGGCCATCATAGGCCTAGACAGTACGAGAAAACACAAATATTAGTTGTCCATCTGGTGGGTCCCACATGTGTGGACCCACCTCAATGCATGTGTGCATCCTACCGTCCATCTGTTGGATGTTGAGCAGCTGTCCCAATAGTCCAGCGGCTAGAAACCACCGTGGGGCTCCACCATGATGTTTACGTTAATCCAAGTAGTCCATCTGTTTGGACGGTGGTGGATGAAGCCACCATGATATATGTATTTTATCCCTGCTGCCCATCTTCTATGGATGGTGAAATGTATGTGCGGCACCCATAAGTGGGGCCAGCAACGATCCTGATCGTCTATCCATGCAGGACCCCACCAGCATGAGCTAAATTTTATATTCAACCGTCCATCCATTGTACGTGGGCCCACCTTGGTGACGTGTGCACCCTGCACATGGGGCCTGCCTTGATTTATAGATCCACACCATCCACTGTCTGGATGGTGGAAGTCCACTTGACATATGGGTTTTATCCCCATCTCTGTGGGACCCACCTATGACGTACATGCCTTACATCTACACCATCCATCCAGCCGTGCCTGGGATGAGGCAAATTCAAATTTCAAGTGGACCCTACCGTGTTGTACCCAGCACGTGGAATCCACCATGATGTATGGATTTAATCCACACCATCCATCCATTTATGTGGGCTCTACACGCGTGGTGCATCCACACCATCCAGACCTTGGACGGTGGAATCCACCCTACACATGGGGCCTACCTTAATGAGGATAGCGGGTTAGTTAGTATACCTTCACCATCCAGATGGGCTGGACGGTGGGGTCCACCATGCTATATGTGTTTCATCAACACTGTCCGTACATGGGGGCCCACTTTGAGGTGTGTGTTGTATACATCGTCTATTCATGTGGGGCTAGCCATGATGTATTTATTGTCCACAACGTCCGTTTGCTGGATGGGTGGTGCCCACCTTGATTGTATGTATTTTGCAACCACGCCGTCCAGTCCACTAGGACGTGCAGCCCACTCGATGCATGTGTTTTTCATCCATTTTGATCATCTGGTGGGGCCCATTTGGGAGGTGTAAGCCCACCTACTGGCTGTGCAGGGCCCACTTATGGGCTGGCAAATTGTGATGCATTTGAGGACCAGATGGTGAGGCCCAATACGATGTATTCGAGGACCATGGATGAGGCCCAATGTAATGTATATGTGGCCCGTGTTTGAGGCCCAATGTGATGTATGTGCTGCCCACGTAATGAGGCCCATTGTGATGTATATTAAGCCCATGTGAGAGGCACATTTTGATGTATATTAGGCCCATATGTGTGACCCAATGAGTTGTATATGTGGCCCTAGAGTGAGGCCCATTGTGATGTATACATGGCCCATTCGATGAGGCCCAGATGATGAAGCCCAATGTGATGTATTTATGGCCCAGGTAAGAGGCACATTAAGATGTATTTGAGGCCCATTGAGTTGTATTTGAAACCAAGGTAAGAGGCCCATTGTGATGTATTTGAGGAGTAGATATCAAGCCCCAATGTGATGTATATGTGGCTCATTTGATAAGGCTCATTGTGATGTGTATGTGGCCCATAAGTGAGGCCCATAGTGATGTGTATTAGGTTCTTAAGTGAGGCCATAGGCCCACTATACGTTTAGCTTTATGTGGGCCACTCCTTGGGAGTTATGTTAGTTAAATGTTTACATTGATGGCAATGATGGTTGAATGTCCACATTGTGACCTTCCCTTAGGCCTTGTTAGGTCTATTCTCATTGATGCCGATTATCGAGGCTGATTATCGGTGCCAATTATTGATGCCGATTATGAGTTTGGGATAACATAACATCACGATATATGCCCATGTGCATCATTTGCATGCTTGATATGAGATGCGGATGACTATTGCATATGACACAGGCTAGGTTGTTTATGGGACTCCCTGATAGGTGGAGTCGTCACACAAGAGCGCACAGTATGTGCAGGATTGATGAATGATTGGACTATGTGACTCATGCATCTCGCATTTTATGACATGACCAACGTACGCCCTAGCGACATTAGGACTGTAGCCTCCACATGCATATCGTGGATGGCCAGATGGGACACTAAAAATTTGTTATACATGGGGTGCTATATATATCCCTAAGTGAAATTCCCTAAACCCTCTTAGTTCCAGAGGTTGATCCAACGTCTAAACAGAGTGGATGCATAAGCGCATAAGCAACGTATATCATTAGGCCGCGTCTCCCATTGTCTTGTGGTCAGTTGGAAGGGGGCACGACCTTACTTGCCCGAGAGGAGGGACAAAGCTAGGCAGAGGTTGACTAGCTCGAGGAATGGGTTTGCTATCGACGAGTTGGGCCCGATATTGGTAGGCGGATAATGAGGTCTCTTTCACTCACTTTGTTGTACGCGATGGGGCGGCAATCTGGTTTGAAGTGTACTAGACCATGATGATGATCCCAGAGATGTAATATATTAATATATGGACTTATTGAGTAGGATTTGCATACTTATTCATTCATTCATTCACTATCCACTCAGGCTGGTGGTACGTAACTATTTGTTACGTGTACCTTCACAATGGCTAGGATTTCGGTTAGGGCAAGGGACTAACCTGAGATTTGGAGTTTACCATACTGAGTCTGATAATCCAAATTTAGGTATAGGACTGGTTTGGATAGAAGTCCCTTGTGGTGGATCCCGTATCATGCGAGACAACATACTATCATCCCGACTTCACACTCTAGCTTGGTCATTTCATTCGTATCGCATATTGTATTGCATCCTCAGCACATAACATTTCATTTACTATGTTTTTGTATTGCATTACTTGATGAGGTTGACGACATTCTTGGACTTGTCAGGATTTGTATATTGCATTGCATCCTCAGTATGTGATATTGGCTTATTGTGTTTTTGCATCGCATAGCCTGGATAAGGCTGATGGTATTTATGGACTTGCCAGCATATTTCTGCATTACTTTGATATTGTAAGATTTATGGATTGCCAGTATTTCTGCTCACTCTGATATCTATATGTTTAACATGTGCATCGCACACACTTTCACTACCCTCTAAGCTTTATATAAGCTTATGCATGATAGATGCGTGCAGGTGGTGTTAGGTCGCAACAGCGTTGAGCTTGGAGCATGCAGCAAATTCCTGGAGCTTTGATTTTGACGTATGTATTTCCCTTTTACCATTGTACTTAAATGTTTATATTAGTGGATATGTGATGATGATGTTGCTTTTGTGATTTGTGTATACTTGTGGTTATGCTTATTACGAGTTAAATGTACGTTGAAAAATCCTCCTTGTAGGATCCCAGGATCAAAATCTGGCATATGAACGCTGGGAGCTGAGAATGTGGTACTATGGAAGCTGTCAGCACCGGATTCGGCGATCGAAAATTTTGTGAGCCCAGTTTTCGAGTTTGGGACGTGACCGAAGTTGGTATCAAAGCATAACTTGGGAATACCTGAGGATAACATCACATATCTACTGATAACTACCCTGCACTTTATGATTGTTGAGCACTTAGAATGGTTAGATCCCCAAGTTCAAATAACTTATAAATTTTCTGATATAGCTCCCTACCGTTGAGATTGTGAAATTGTCTAGTATTCCATTTTTTATCATTTTTTATTCGTGATTCGAAGATTAGTGGGGTCATCATAGTGCTAGTGAGGCATTTTGGGAGCAAGAGGCTGAGATTCATGGGCATTGTCCCCATCTCTTAGTTATTTGATGATTATATCTATAACGGTAGGATTTCCCTCCCTTTGTGAGCTCTGTATTGGTTGTATTATAATTTAAAATTTGAGGATGAAATTATTCTTAGGAGGGGAGAGATATGAGACCCGTATCCTAGCCCGTACCACTCTGTAGGCTTCCACGACCCTCCTGGTCAAATTCCGGTAACCTACGATCTATTACCGACATTGTGCACAACCCTGAGTCGTATCCCTTATTCCAAAGTCTGCTCGAACCGAGACTTGTACCCTTGTGACCGCGCTGTACCACATCTTTGCACTGAGGCGATACCCAGGCCAAGAGATGTGTGCCCACTTTCAGTTTGAGGAAAACGCCGTGCATTTACAAACCCAAGAGAACATATCCCATCAATCAATCACATCACATCCCATCATGTCAAGTACAAGAGCAACCCTAAAGTCAACTCTCTCTTACAACCCATACGTGTCAAGTACACACCCATCACTTCCCATCACTCTATCACTCACTCAATCCCATCCCTTTCTCTCTTTACATCTCATTCCCCCCCCCCCCCCCCTCTCTCTCCTCATTTCTCCACTTTCAAGCTCCAAAGAGAAACGTCCAAGCAACCAAAGAGGAGTTAGTGTGACCCACCTTCCTACCTCTCATCTCCACCATCCAACCGTCCAATCTCCATCATCCTCTATTAAAGTCGAAGCCAAGGAGCTAGGGATTTCATCGGACCAAGAAGAAACAAAAATGGTGGGTGATTTCATGACTTCCACCATTGTTTTTATTGTGATTTGAGGGCCCACATATGGTGGGACCCATCTTGATGTATGCATTGCATAAGGGAGGGCCCAATAGTGGCGGGGTCCCTCCCCTCTACACTCTCTCTCTCTCTTATGATGGGTGTGGCCCACTTGATCCACATCATACAAGCTGTGGGCCCCTCCACGATGTATGGATTTAATCACCACCATCCAGATCCTGGACCGTGGAGCCTACCTTGATGCAATGCCTCATCCAAGCCGTCCATAGGCCTGGACGATAAGAGAAAAACACAAATATTAGCTATCTGTCTGGTGGGTCCCACACGTGTGTTCCCACCTCAATGCATGTGTGTATTCAACCATCCATCTGTTGGACACTGAGCAGCTGGCCGAGCAGTCCAGCAGCTAGAAATCGCTGTGGGGCTCCACCGTGATGTTTCTGTTGATCCAACTCGTCTATCTGTTTGGATGGTGGTGGATGAAGCCACCATGATTTATGTATTTTATCCCTGTCGCCCATCTTCTATGGATAGTGGGACCCGCTGAAATGTATGTGCGACACCATCCTGGCAGTCCATCCATGCAGGACCCCACCAGCATGAGGTAAATGTTATATTCAACCATCCATCCATTGTATGTGGGCCCACCTTGGTGACACGTGCACCCTACACGTGGGGCCTGCCTTGATTTACAGATCCACACCATCCACTGTCTGGATAGTTGAAGTCCACCTGACGTATGGGTTTTATCCCAATAGTCCATCTCTATCGGACCCACCTATGATATACGTGCCTTACATCTAAACCATCCATCCAGCCAGGCCTAGGATGGGGTAGATTCAAATTTCAGGTGGAGCCTACCATGCTGTACCCAGCACGTGGAATCCACCATGATGTATGAATTTAATCCACACCATCTGTCCATTTGTGTGGGCCCTACACGTGTGGTGCATACACACCGTCCAGAATTTGGACGGTGGGATCCACCCTACACATGGGGCCTACCTTGATGAGGATAGCGGGTTAACTGGTATACCTTCACCATCCAGATGGGCTAGACAGTGGGGTCCACCATGCTGTATGTGTTTCATCAACACCGTTCGTACATGGGGGCCCACTTTGAGGTGTGTGTTGTATACATCATCTATCTATGTGGGGCTAGCCGTGATGTATTTGTTGTCCACAATGTCTGTTTGTTGGACGAGTGGTGCCCACCTTGATTGTATGTATTTTGCAGCCACGCCGTCCAGTCCACTAGGACGTGCAACCCACTCAATGCATGTGTTGTTCATCTAAGTTGATCATCTGGTGGGGCCCGTTTGGGAGGTGTAAGCCCACCTACTGGCTATGCAGGGCCCACCTGCGGGATGGCCCATTACGATGCATTTGAGGCCTAGATGGTGAGGCCCAATGTGATGTATTCGAGGACCATGGATGAGGCCCATTGTAATGTATATGTTGCCTGTGTTTAAGGCCCAATGTGATGTATGTATGGTCCACGTAATGAGGCCCATTGTGATGTATATTGGGCCCATGTGAGAGGTCTATTTCGATGCATATCAAGCCCATATATGTTGTATATGTGGCCCTGGAGTGAGGCCCATTGTGATGTATATATGGGTCATTCGATGAGGCCCGATGCATTGTATATGAGGCCCAGATGGTGAAGCCCAATGTGATGTATTTATGGCTCAGGTAAAAGGCACATTGAGGTGTATTTGAGGCCGAGGTAAGAGGCCCATTGAGGTGTATTTGAAACCAATGTAAGAGGCCCATTGTGATGTATTTGAGGACAAGATATCAGGCCTCAATGTGATGTATATGCGGCCCATTTAATAAGGCCCATTACGATGTGTATGTGGCCCATAAGTGAGGCCCATAAGATGTGTATTAGGCCCTTGTGTGAGGCTATGGCCCACTATATATTTGGCTCTATGTGGGCCACTCCTAGGGAGTTATGTTGGTTAAATATCCACATTGATGGGCAATGATGGTTGAATATCCACATTGTGACCTTCCCTTAGGCCTTGTTAGGTCCATTCTCATTAATGTCGATTATCGAGGCTGATTATCGGTGGCAATTATCGATGCCGATTATGAGTTTGTGACAGTATAACATCATGATACATGCCCATACGCATCATCTGCATGCTTGATATGAGATGTGGATGACTATTACATATGACGTAGGGCAGATTATTTATGAGACTCCCTGATAAGCGGAGTCGTCACACATGAGCACACGGTATTCGCAGGATTGATGTATGATTGGACTGTGTGACTCATGCATCTGGCATTTTGTAACATGCCACCATATGCCCTAGCGACATTAGGACCATAGCCTCCACAGGCATATCAGGGATGGCCAGATGGGACATTAAAAATCTGCTATACATGGGGTGCTATAGATATCCCTGGGTGAAATTTCCTAAACCATCTTAGTTACAGAGGTTGCTCCAACGTCTAGACAGAGTGAGCGCTATACACCGTTAGGCCGCGTCTCTCAGTGTCGTGGTCGGTTGGAAGGGGGGCAGCCTTACCTACCCAAGGGGAGGGACAAAGCTAGGCTAATTTCAACCAGCTCGAGGAATGGGTCTGCTATCAATGAGTCTGGCCCGATATTGGCAGGTGAATAGTGAGGTCTCTCTACTCACCTTGTTGCACACGATGGGGTGGCAATCTAGTTTGAAGTGTACTAGACCGCAAAGATGATCCCAGAGATGTACCATACTAATATGTGGACTTATTGAGTAGGATTTGCATACTCATTCATTCATTCATTCACTATCCACTTGGGCTGGTGTTACGTAACTATTTATTACGTGTACCTTCACAATGGCTAAGATTTTGGTTGGGGCACGCGACTAACCTGAGATCAGGAGTTTATGATATTGAGTCTGATAATCCAAATTTAGGTATAGGACTGGTTTGGATAGAAATCCCTTATGGTGGATCTCATAGCATGTGAGACTACGTACTATCATCCCGACTTCACACTTTAACTTGGTCATTTCATTCGCATAAAAAATTATATTGCATCCTCAACACATAACATTTGGTTTACTATGTTTTTGTATTGCATAACCTGATGAGGTTGACGACATTCCTAGACTTATCAGGATTTGTATATTGCATTGCATCCTCTGCATGTGATATTGGCTAATTATGTTTTTGCATCGCATAGCCTGGATAAGGCTGATGGTATTTATAAACTTACCAGCATATTTCCGTATTACTCTGATATTGTAGGATTTATGGATTGCCAGTATTTCCACTTACTCTGATATCTATATGTTTGGCACGTGCATCGCACACACTTTCAGCACCCTCTAAGCTTTATATAAGCTTATGCATGATAGATACGTGCAAGTGGTGTTAGGTCACAGCAGCGTTGAGCTTGGAGTATCCAGCGGATTCCTGGAGCTTTGATTTTGACACATGTATTTCCCTTTCACCATTGTACTCAAATGTTTATATTAGTGGATGTGTGATGATGATGTTGCCTTTATGATTTGTGTATACTTTTGGTTATGCTTATTACGAGTTAAATGTATGTTGAAAAATCCTCTTTATAGGATCTTAGGATCAAAATCTGGCATATGAGCGCTGGGAGCTGAGAATGGGGTACTACGGAAGATGTCGGCATTGGATTCAGCGATCGAGAATTTTATGAGCCTGGTTTTTGAGTTTGGGGCGTGACAGAAGTTAGTATCTGAGCATAACTTAGGAATACCTGTGGATAATATCACATATCTACTGATAGCTACCTTGCAATCTATGATTGCTGAGAACTTAGAATGGTTAGATCCCCAAGTTCAAATAACTTATAAATTTTCTGATATAACTCCCTTCCATTGAGATTATGAAGTTGCATAGTATTCCTTTTTCGATCATTTCTGATTCATGATTTGAAGATCAGTGGGGTCATTGTAGTGTCGATGAGGCGTTTTGGCAGGAAGAGGCTAAGATTCATGGGCATTGTCCCCATCTGTAGGGTGTTTGATGATTATATCTATAGTGGTAGGATTTCCCTCTATTTGTGAGCTCTATATTGGCTGTATTATAATTTAAATTTCGAGGATAAAATTTTTCTTAGGAGGGGAGAGCTATGAGACCCGTATCTTAGCCCGTACCACTTCGTAGGCTTCCACTGCCCTCCCAGTCGAATTTCGGCAACCTACGATCTATTATCGGTATTGTGCACAACCCTGAGTCATATCCCCTATTCCAGAGTCTGGTCAATCCGAGACTTGTACCCTTGCGACCGCGCTGTCGCTGCGTCTCGTACATCAAAGCGATACCCATGCCAGGAGATGTGGGCCTGCTTTCAGTTCAAGGAAAACACCGCGCATTTGCAAACCCAAGAGAACATATCCCATCAATCAATCACATCACATCCCATCATGTCAAGTACAAGAGCAACCCCAAAGTCAACTCTCTCTCTTACAACCCACACATGTCAAGTATACACCCATCACTTCCCATCACTCCATCACTCACTCACACCCATCCCACTCTCTCTTTACTTCCCATCCTCTCTCTCTCTCTCTCTCATTTCTTCATTTTCAAGCTCCAAAGAGAAACGTCCAAGCAACCAAAGAGGAGCTAGTGTGGCCCACCTTCCTACCTCCCATCTCCACCATCCAACCATCCAATCTCCATCATCCTCTATTAAAGTTGAAGCCAAGGAGCTAGGGATTTCATCGAACCAAGAAGAAATGAAAATGGTGGGTAATTTCATGACTTCCATCATTGTTTCTATTGTGATTTGAGGGCTCACATATGGTGGGACCCATCTTGATGTATGCATTGCATAAGGGAGGGCCCAATAGTGGCGGGGTCTCTCCCCTCTCGTGATGGGTGTGGCCCACTTGATCCACACCGTACAAGCTATGGGCCCCACCATGACTATGGATTTAATCACCACCGTCCAGATCCTGGATGGTGGGGCTTACCTTGATGCAATGCCTCATCCAGGCCCTACATAGGCTTGAACGATTAGAGAAAACACAAATATTAGCTGTCCGAATGGTGGGTCCCACACGTGTGGACCGACCTCAATGCAAGTGTATATCCTGCCGTCCATCTGCTGGATGCTGGGCTGCTGGCCCAGCAGTCCATCGGCTAAAAACCGCAATGGGGCTCCACCGTGATGTTTCTGTTGATCCAAGCCGTCCATCTGTTTTGACGATGGTGGATGAAACCACCATGATTTATGTATTTTATCCCTGTCGCCCATCTGTTATGGATGGTGGGGGCCGTTGAAATGTATGTGAGGCACCCATACGTGGGGCCAGCAACGATCCTGACCGTTCATCCATGCGGGACCCCACCAGCATGAGGTAAATGTTATATTCAACCATCCATCCATTATACGTGGGGCCACCTTGGTGACATGTTTACCCTGCACGTGGGGCCTACCTTGATTTACAGATCCATGCCGTCCACTGTCAGGACGGTGGAAGATCCACCTGACGCATGGGTTTTATCTCAATCGTCCATCTCTATGGCACCCACCTATAACGTACGTGCCTTACATCTACACCATCCATCCAGCTGGGCCCGGGATGAGGCAGATTCAAATTTTAGGCGGAGTGTACCTAGCACATGGAATCCACCATGATGTATGGATTTAATCCACACCATTCGTCCATTTGTGTGGGCCCTACACGTGTGGTGTATCCACACCGTCCAGACCTTGGACAGTGGGACCCACCCTACACATGAGACCTACCTTGATGAGGATAGCGGGTTAGTTAGTATACCTTCACCATCCAGATGGGCTAGACAGTGGGGTCCACCATGCTCTGTGTTTCATCAACACCGTTCGTACATGGGGGCCCACTTTGAGGCGTGTGTTGCATACATCGCCCATACATGTGGGGCCAGCCATGATGTATTTGTTGTCCACGATGTCTGTTTGCTGGATGGGTGGTGCCCACTTGATTGTATGTATTTTGTAGCCACGTCGTCCAGTCTGTTGGGACGTGTAGCTCACTCGATACATGTGTTGTTTATCCATGTTGATCATCTGGTGGGATTCGTTTGGGAAATACAAGCCCACCTACTGGCTGTGCAGGGTCCACCTACGGGGTGGCTCATTGCGTGCATTTGAGGCCCAGATGGTGAGGCCCAATGGGATATATTCGAGGACCATGGATGCGGCCCAATGGAATGTATATGCCGCCCATGTTTGTGGCCCAATGTGATATATGTGCGGCCCACACAATGAGGCCCATTGTGATGTATATTAGGCCCGTGTGAGAGGCCCATTTCGATGCATATCAGGGCCATATGTGCGGCCCATTGTGTTGTATATGTGACCCTGGATGTAAGGCCCATTGTGATTTATATATGGCCCATTCGATGAGGCCCGATGCGTTGTATATGAGGCCCAGATTATGAAGCCCAATGTGATGTATTTATAGCACAGTAAGAGGCCCATTGAGATGTATTTGAAACTAAGGTAAGAGGCCCATTAAGATGTATTTGAAACTAAGGTAAGAGGCCCATTGTGATGTATTTGAGGACCAGATATCATGCCCCAATGTGATGTATATGCGACCCATTTGATAAGGCCCATTACGATGTGTATATGGCCCATGGGTGAGGCCCATAGTGATGTGTATTGGGCCCTTGTGTGAGGTCATGGGCCCACTATACATTTGGCTATATGTGGGCCACTCTTTAGGAGCAATGTTGGTTAAATGTCCACATTGATGGGTAATGATGGTTGAATGTCCACATTGTGGCTTTCCCTTCGGCCTTGTTAGGTCCATTCTCATCAATGCTGATTATCGAGACTGATTATCGGTGCCAATTATCGATGTCGATTATGAGTTTGTGATAACATAGCATCATGATACATGGCCATACACATCATCTGCATGCTTGATATGAGATGTGGATGACTTTTGCATATGACGCAGGGTAGGTTATTTACAGGACTCCCTGATAGGCGAAGTCGTCACACATGAGCACATGGTATGTGCACGATTAATGCATGATTAGACTGTGTGACTCATGCATCTCGCATTTTATGACATGACCACTATACGCCCTAGCGATATTAGGGTTGTAGCCTCCACATGCATATCGTGGATGGCCAGATGGGACACCGAAAATCTATTCTACATAGGGTGCTGTAGATATCCCTAGGTGAAAATCTATAAACCCTCTTGGTTCCTGAGGTTGCTCCAATGTCTAGACCGATTGGATGCATGAGCGCATAAGCACCATATACCGTTAGGCCGCGTCTCCCATTGTGTCGTGGTCAGTTGGAAGGGGGCGCGGCCTTACCTGCCCAAGTGGAGGGGGCAAAGCTAGGTTGATTTTGACCTGCTTGAGGAATGGGTTCGCTATCGACGAGCCAAGCCCGATATTGGCAGGCAGATAGTGAGGTCTCTTCCGCTCACCTTGTTGCCCGTGTTGGGGCGACAATCTGGTTTAGAGTGTACTAGACTATGGTGATGATCTCATAGATATATGGTACTGATATGTAGACTTATTGAACTGGAGTTGCATACTCATTCATTCAATCCATTACCTATCCACTTGGGTTGGTGGTGTGCAACTATTTATTATGTGTACCTTCATAATGGCCGGTATTTCGGTTTGGACACGTGACTAACCTAAGATCAGGAGTTTACTACATTGAGTCTAACTATCCAAAGTTTGGTTTGGGACTAGTTTAGATAGAAGTTCCTTGTGTTGGACCTCGTAGTCTGTGATACTACATACTATCATCCCAACATCACATTTCAGCTTGGTCATTTCATTCACATCACATATTGTAGTGCATCCTCAGCACATAGCATTTGGTTTACTATGTTTCTGCATTGCATAACCTGATGAGGTTGACAACATTCCTGGAATCATCAGGATTTGTATATTGCATTTCATCCTCAGTATATGATATTGGCTTATTGTGTTTTTGCATCGCATAGCCTGGATAAGGCTGATGGTATTTATGGACTTACTAGCATGTTTTCGCATTACTTTGATATTGTAAGATTTATGGATTACCAGTATTTCTACTTATTCTGATATCTATATGTTTGGCACGTGCATCACACACACTTTCACCACCCTTTAAGTTTTCTATAAGCTTATGCATGATAGATGCATGCAAGTGGTGTTAGGTCGTAGCAGCGTTAAGCTTGGAGCGTGCAGCGGACTCATGGAGCTTTGATTTTGACATATGTAATTCCCTTTCAGCATTGTACTCATATGTTTATATTAGTGGATATGTGATGATGATGTTGCCTTTGTGATTTGGGTATACTTGTGGTTATGCTTATTACGTGTTAAATGTCCGTTGGAAAATCCTCCTTATAGGATCTTGGGATCGAAATCTGGCATATGAGAGCTGGGAGCCGAGAATGGGGTACTACGGTGGCTGTCGGTGCCGGATTCGGCGATTGGGAATTTTGTGAGCCCGGTTTCTGAGTTGGTATCATATCATAACTTGAGAATACCTAAGGATAACATCACATATCTACTGATAGCTACCCTACACTCTATGATTGTTGAGAGCTTAGAATGGTTAGATCCCCGAGTTCAGATAACTTAGAAATTTTCTAATATAGCTCCCTACCATTGAGATTGTGAGGCTGCATAGTATTCCATTTATGATCATTTCTGATTCAGGATTTGAAGATTAGTAGGGTCATCGTAGTGCCAATGAGGCATTTTGGGAGCAAGAGGCTGAGATTCATGGACATTGTCCCCATCTCTTAGGTGTTCGATGATTATATCTATAGTGGTAGGATTTCCCTCCCTTTATGAGCTCTATATTGATTGCATTGTAATTTAAATTTTGAGGATGAAATTTTTATTAGGAGGGGAGAGCTGTGAGACCGGTATTCTAGCCCGTATCGTTCCGTAGGCTTCCGCAGTCCTCCCAGTCGAATTTCGGCAACCCACGATCTGTTATCGACATTTGTGCATAACCCTAAGTCATATCCCATATTCCAGAGTCGACTCAATCCGAGACTTCTACCCTTGCGACTGCGCTGTCGCCGTGGTTCATATGCCGCGTCTAATGCACCGATGCGATACCTAGGCCAGGAGATGTGGGCCCGCGTTCAGTTCGAGGAAAACGTTGTGCATTTGCAAACCTAAGAGAACATATCCCATATATCAATCACATCACTTCCCATCATTTTAAGTACAAGAGCAACCCCAATGTTAACTCTCTCTCTCTCCCTTACGACCCATACATGTCAAGTACACACCCATCACTTCCCATCACTCCTTCACTCACTCATACCCATCCCTCTCTCTCTCTCTCTCGTTTCTCCATTTTCAAGCTCTCAAGAGAAACGTCTAAGCTACCAAAGAGGTGCTAGTGTGGCCCACCTTCCTACCTCCCATCTCCACCATCCAACCATCCAATCTCCATCATCCTCCTTTAAAGTCGAAGCCGAGGAGCTAGGGATTTCATCAGACCAGGAAGAAACGAAAATGGTGGGTGATTTCATGACTTCCATCGTTGTTTTTATGGTGATTTGAGGGCCCACATATGATGGGACCCATCTTGATGTATGCATTGTATAAGGGAATGAGCTATCCAGTCAAGAGAATGGATTTCATTAGGCTGCGGGAAGTTAATCATTTCTCTAAAGAGCTCGAGAGAAGTTTTTGAAATTCAGACATATTGTGTCCTGCATAAGAGAGAGTAAATTCTTCTTTCGAATGCATATATTTGTCGAAGATATTGCCCATAATAGGAAGACCTGTTATGCAAAGGAGATCCCACAAGGTGATGCTGATCTCGCTTAAAGGAAGATAAAATGAAATGGTAATTGGAGACCAATGATTGAGAAAACACCTGAAAATAGCTGCATCCCTGTAGAAATGTTTTGACATGGTTATAATCACATCAAAAAGGCCATACAATATATTTCTAAGCAATGGCTTAAGCCTAGTCACTATAGAAATCTTGAGGCGATAGAAGACCTTTTGCCAGAAATTCGTTTGTCTTCCAAGGTGAATTTTCATTGAAGAAACATTGTTTAGCAGTCTCAAAGAAATGAGTGGGAAAAGCTTGATAGGGATTATAACAAGGACATAAGAATCACATTTTATAGATCATGCCAACTTTTTGACGAGATTCACTTTCTTCCAAATGCCCTTCTAAAATTCTCAGTTTCATCATAATCTAGTTATATATAGAAACAAGATTATTTAGAACCATGTGATCAAATGGTTCACTGTGCAGAATCGACCAAGGACGCTACAAATTGACAGGGATGGCAACTATTTTGTTCTCAGAAGGGTTATGAAATTTCAAGACCTCTTCATGAACCTCTATACAGTCCCAAGTATTCTGGAAAATTTACTTAGATCCTAAAGAAGATGGATGTTTCTTTCTTCTTGAAGATGAACTGTCGAGCGCTACATATTTATAGATTGAGAGTTATCAGGCCAAGTATAAAGTCTTGAAAAGTAAAGGAAGAATTCAAGGCTTGGAAGATTTTGAAACTTCTAAAGTTCTTTGCGTGGAAGAAAAAAGATTGCGCGGGGGCACGCAGAAATTTTTTTTGTTAAATGGAGGATATTTGTTGCATGAAGTATGCCCGTAAAGATAGTGTGTTGCGTGGAGAAAGTTTCTTTTGCAAGAATTTGGACCAGAGAGTGAGAATGGAAAAGAAAGGGTCAAGTCTGGTATTTATAGAGAGAATGGACCCGACAGTGATTGAGCAGGACTCGATTAAACCACCACGTGGGTCTACGTAACGACATAGGAGCGCAGAAAATGGTAGATTGATCATATTTCTTTGTTTTAAAGAAGAAGAACAAAAAAAATGATCAAGGGGGCATTTGTTAAGACATAAAAATAATGAAAATTGAAGAAATAAATCAGAAGAAAGACTAGAGAAATAGAAATGAAAATGAAGAAAATAGAAAAGAGGAAGAGACATTGTGTTGTACGCACCTATGTAAAACATATTGGTTGCACGGGTCTGTGAAATGGCTGTTTGATCATGATGGTTCGGATAGCTAGGGTCTTTTGAAAAGTAGGGTCCACAACACAAAGATCGAGGGTTCGCACGTGTGAAGGCCTATAAATACCCCACTCCCCCTCTCATTTGGACACAACGAAGATGACGAAAAATATCAGAATAAATAAACTTGATGATTATTCTATATACTCTTTCTTTGTTATAATTGAATAAGGTAATCCCCCAAATCAAATACTTTTCATTTTTGGTCGAAACAAAAAGAAATGAAAGGAAAGAAAATGAAAGGAAAGGAAAGAAAAGAAAAGAAAAACTAAATGAAAGAAAAGAAAATAGAAGAAAAGAAAGAAAACGAGAGAGAGAGAGAGAGAAGGGTCAGCAGCAACAGGAAGAGGAGAAAGAAGGCAAGAGGCCGAGTGCTGATTGAGCCAGCGACTCACCGAGTTACCGAGTTAGGACCTAAGGTAGACCCCATGCCCAGTCTCTCATTCTTCTATATTTCCTTCTCTTTTCCCTTTCTCAATAACTTGATCTAAATTATTCTAGATCAAGCCAAATACTAGTCGACTTGACTTGAGAAACTCAAAGATTGTGTAGAGATCTAACCCTCCAAACTGTTAAAAACTAAGTTAGGATTCAATCTTACAACCTATGCCCACACTCGAAGAAAAAAAATAGCATCAGAGGTGAGGATTTTATTCCTTTAAGCTTACAGTAATTTAAGTTGATATGCGCTACCTTGCCTTTTACATACTATGTTTTCATGATTCTATGATTATCTCTCTGCAATAGTTTAATTTACCATCAACACTTATTTACCCCTTTGGGAATTATGATATGATGTTAATTACAAGTGATCTTTATGAATTTATGTGGAGTGATGGATACCGGTCTTACCCTTGCCTTTATCAATTTATTGAGTTACTCTTGTTACTCTTCTCATTTGAGTTGGCCCCTACCACTTTCCTTTTTGTTAAGTTAGCCATTGCTAATTTCCTTATTATTGAGTTGGCCATTACCACTCTTCTCTTTGTCGAGCTAGCTATTGGTACTCTCCTCTATATTATGTTAGCCTTGTGCTATTTACCTCTATGGCTTGAGCATGTATCTTGATATTCCAGAACTCTCATAATTCAAAGGATTTCTCTCTTTGGTGCAAGTACTAAGTTAGGAATCCTCCTCTAGCGATCGAATAAATATTGTGGAAGTAATGCATTTTCGGTAACAGCCCCTGGGGTGACATGTAATTCCATGTTTCATGGGTAGTGGTGCACAAATCGATGCAAGTAATTCTCAATGCATGTTACATCACCTCCGATATTGGATGTCGCAAATAGTCGCTCCATGAACAAATCGTGTCACGTAATTCATCCAGTCATGTGTTGTGTTCGTCTTGGGATAGGTCTTGGGATAACCACGTCAATCCATGTTAAATGTGGGACACGCTGGCAAATCTCCATAGAATGGGATGCGGGGCGATAACTCTAATCATTTTCCACACTGTCGCGATCGTTAAGTGTGATGAACCGCATATACTTTGTAGGCATGCATCTCATGTAGGTTACTTGCACACATTGATATTCTCGTAGTTGTGGAGTATGGGATGTATTAGAACCTTTACACTGCTTTTATGAATCTCTTGAATTATTGTTAACCTTAAAGGATAACCATCACTATAAGTAAACGAGGTATCTTTCAACCAAGAATTGTGAGAAAAGCATAGGTGCGGATGAGAGTGATCGATGGAAGAAGGCGAACGCTGGGAGAGGGTTCGTCCCAAGTGAACTCCCATAGTACCATTCACCATCTTCATCACCAACTTGACCTTCGATACTTCTGAAGCTGCTCTTCTACGAATCTTCGGCCGATACGGAAAACTAGTTGGTGTTTTTCTCCCGTGGGATCACTCTCGTAACAGATCTAGGGGTTTTGCCTTCATCAGGTTTAGATACGAACAAGAAGCCCTTAATGCCGCTTAGATCCACCATGGTAGAAGAATAGACGGGCGACAAGTATTCATTGCTTGGGCCAAGCCCCTTCCTAGCAGCCGCTACAGATCAGGGAGGAAGACGACCCCAAAACAGACGGCCCCGCTAGAGGTTCCCAAACCCCAATTGAGGATAGCCAAAGGTAATCGCCCTCTAGCCTGGGGCGTTGCCCCCATTCCAGTCACCCCACCTCCCAGTGCTGCTCAGCCGTTCACCATTATCACAGATGCTGAGGAGGTTTCGAAGCTGAAGACTTCCCTAGCTACAGCCCTAGTCGTCCATGTGGCATCTGACTCCATTTCTATCCTCCATCTAATAGCCAGTTTTTGGAGTTCCTCACTCTCTGCTTCCATTGTCAATTTCACAAGAATCGGCCCTAAGAGCTTCCTTCTCAAATTTCAATCCAGCCAAGAGTTAGAGGCGTTCTCAGTAGAGATCTCCAGTTCAAGATGAGCATTTCTGCTATGGATCATTGGCGTGCCGAGGGTTCCTCCCTTCTCAATGGGGTTTGGATTCATTTGTTAGGGATTCCACCCTATTCTTGGTTCCCATCGGCCATTGCGGCTATAGCCAACTCGTTTGGAGAGGTGATTGAGATTGATAGTGTGGCTACCCATGGCATCTTTCAGGCCTTTGCGAGAGTCTACATCAAGCTTTGACCCGAATTAGACATACACATCCTTCGTTTCCTGAAAGTTGATGGTATTTCCTTCCCTATTGTCGGAGTCCTAGAGTGCCATTTCCCCATAGTCAGGCAGGCTTCAGCCCCTCCTACTTCCTCAAGGCTCAGAGAATCCACTAAATATTGGGTTTCCAATACCTTTTACAAGTCTAAGGAGCCTCCTTGGATATGCCCCCCACCTGTTTGTAGAAATTCCCTAATACCTATCCCCTTGATTCAGGCTGTCGGAGCGTTTCTCCCTCCCCCTTCTCATCCCACTCATGACCCAACCCTCCCTATCAGGCCCCATCTACTCGATCAAACCGCTCTCGTCTCCGTTGTCCGTCCTATTCGATCCTTCCTACCCTCCCTCCCTTTTTCCAATCCCTCTCCTATCCCCCTATCCCCCCCCCCCCCCTCTCAACCCTTATCCTCTTTTAAATCCTCCTGGTGCCTCCTCTCCTATCCCTCAACCTACCCCCTCAGACTTACTAATCCCTTCAGCCTTACATATCCCTACACCCAACATGCCTACCCTCCCATCGGGTCCAATCCAATTCCCTAGGAAACTGATCTGTGCCTCAAGCCTCAACTGCGCTTTCCCCTTACCAGGATTTGAGGGCCCCGTACCCTAACCATGTAGCTGATGTCAACATAGGGAAGGATCTTCACCCTGTTCAAGTTGTGTCTGGACAGCCCTCTACTATCCCGACCTTGCTAGTAGCTTCTCCAGGGGCTCATCAGTCAGCTAGCGAGCCCAAAGAGAATCACATTCAGCAGGAGTAACCAGTCCCCCTACCTATTCCCAGTTTGGAGCATCAACATCAAACATTAGCTTATTAGCTCCCAGGAAGTGAGGAGGGTCAAAATTCCAAGTGGTCTTTCAATGGACAGAAGTTAAGGGTCAGGTCACTAGGTGGCTCGTCCCTTAACTTGGGAGATTTAGTCCAAGTCAGGAAGAAATTTCATGGGCCTTTACAGCTGAGTGATTCTTCCCCATCCAGGGTGGACCATCTGGGGTTGACCCAGGGTTAGCCCATCCCCAATGCTGAGGACACAGGGAATATAGCTATTGACTTGTCTCCCTATTTTTCCTGGGTGATCCCTCAAAGTCCAAAGTAGCCGGATCTCAGGGAGACAGACCCTACTCTACTCTATCATCAGGACCACAATGCAGACCTTCTCATCCTGATTTCCACTACCTCCCTAGAAGGACAGGGGCCTTTCCTTATCGAGAAGGCTCCTCTTGAGACCAGTTTTTCCCCACAGCATCCGGTAGTTATCAACAATCAGACAGTAGGGAAGAGAAGTAATAAATCTAGCAGGAATTTGGCAAGGTTGTTAGAGGAAGGTATATGGTATAGCAGACTGTGTCGCTTGAAACGACAAACCGCTAACACAGGATGTGTTACTGATGGATAGCACCCTTATTTGGAATGCCCACGGGGGTAAGGAACCTCCCTACTATCAGATCTTTGAGAAAGCTAATCAGAAAATTCAAACCTCTTCTAATAACTATTCTAGAGCCGATGCTGGGAGAGAATAGACGAGTGGCCAGTGGTTTGAAGCTTGGCTTTCATTCCACTCTCTCTAATGCAGATATAGGGGGAAAGATCTGGGTCTTTTACCAAAGCCATCTCCAGATTTTACCCACAGAGGAGATATTGTTCAACAATCTACCATGGACACTTCTTAATCCGAAGCATTTGACGCTAATGATCGGTCCGGTATGACACGAGCTCCCGAGGTTGCTGTGCTTTCTTAGGAGTTCCCCTAATCTTGAGACTCTTACCATCTAAACAGGTTTTGAAAACTTTCTGGATGGCTACATCTTTCCCAAATGTGCTTTGATGCCTAGTGAGTATTGGGAGTCATTGAGGCTAACTTTCAATCCTTGCCAATTTCTGAGGATGGTTAAAATGGAGGGCTTCCAAGGGGATGGAAATGAGAGGGAGTTACTGAAATTCTTGCTAGAAATGGCATTGGTCTTAGAGACAATGACCATCATACTAGCCAACCGTGCATTCTTGGAAATGGATGGAGGAGCTTCGCCCTTAATTGCAAAGGTGGTGAAAGAACTTCAAAATTTTGAAATTGCCTCTCCAAATGTGGAAATATCTTTTTGCTGAATCTGGAAATTGTCTGTGAATGATATGCATTTCCAGAACTTAGGTCACTAGACCAGCTTTATCTCCTAAATAGTGATGTTTGCACTAGCTTTAAATTCAATAAATTACTCTTACTTGCAAAAAAAAAAAAAAAAAAACCATCATTATGAGTAGGGCGTTGACCCTCTCCAATCGTACAGATGGTGCAGGTGACGTACAAATTGAAGACCTAGAGGATCATCTCTTTATGAAAGATTATACTGAAAGAATAAGAAGATAGTTTTATAAATTAGTTTCATACTTCCGCTGTGAACTCGATAAATGTAATAAGCTCCCATGGAGAGGGTATTTGATTATTTATTGAATTCTTTTACTTTAATGAAATAATCAATACAGTCAATTTTATTCTCGTAAATGTTACATTCATTAATGTATTTGGATGTGATATAAATGAAGAAAAAGGTGCGATTTTAAAGCGTCCAATTTATACATTATTAACACCCGATTTTCTCAGGCACATGTATAAACTCTAGCCATGAAAATTCGTGATGTTACACAGTCTAACGACAGATGATGAAATTTAGAAGCTAATTTGGTTTGAGTGTGTTTCAACTAGAAACGAAATGCATTTAATTAAGGGGAATTTGCTTACTTAATAATGACAAAGAAGAAGAATAGAGAGAATAATCATCAAATTTATTCATTCTGAATTCATTACATGCTTTTGATCCTTTGATTCCAGGATATAGTCTTTTTTTAACCAATAGTAGAAGTATTGAATATATTGAAATATAAATTTCGACAGTTTTTCGGCTTATATCATTCATGTCTCCATAGGAGATGAGTTGTGCGGATCTTTTCCATGCATGTATCTTCCTTCATTATTATAATGAAAGAACATCAATAATCCCTAAAGAACTTCATAATAGCTTAAAACATTCCAAGGAGAATAGCAATGCAGCTCAATAAGTCACCAATGTGGTTTCACAAGTCATCTGCGCAACTCCCAAGGAGCACGGCTTGGGCCTTCTCTTTCTTCTCTTTCTCTCTCTCTCTCCCTAATACCTATCAGAGGCACTGGTCTTCTGGAAATTCAATCCCACAAATGAGGGGGTAGGGGGTATTTATAGGCTTCCGCACATGTGGGTCCTTGACTTCTAAGCTGTGGACCCCACTTTACACCTTCAATCAAATAATCTTTGAGAAGAGTAGTGCAGGTCGATGCAACTATGATGAGTTGCACAGGATTGCACAACTCAGGTTCCCATGCAACTTGCTTCCGGCATAACTCAAAACCCGCACAACTCGACTTCTTTCTCTCTTTCATGCTTTATTTCTTTCTTCAATCTTCCTTCTTAGAATCTTTTCCTTAACCAAATTTTATGCTCTAACAGATGCCCCCTTGATCCGAGATTTGACCACTTATCAAGTCAAATTAAGGATCAAAATTCATCACTTATGACCTGAGTTACGTGACCCTACGTAACTCCTCCCACGCAACTTTGCAAGCAAGTCTGTCTAGCTATAAACATTGAACTCCCCAATCATTTGCTCACTTCAGAACCTTTCTTCCTAGCCTAAACCCCTTTTCCGCGCTACTTAAAACTTGCGTAACTTGTAGATCGTGCAACTTCCTTGTCGCACTACTCTACTCATCGCACTACTTGGCCTACGTACAACTGAGAGTTTGCGCAACTCAAAGTCCGCGCAACTCTCAAACACTTAGTGCGAAATTCCTTTTGAAACTTTGCCCAATTTTTTTACCTTCCAGAGTTAGCCAATCTCTGACCCGTCCATAATGGCTCATACAAAAAGAACATATCGCCCCATAGAACCACCCACTGATCAACCCTCTCATGCCAGTCTTCCATGCTCCTCTCAAAATCATGAATCCTCGCCTCCAGTCTCTGCACCATCTCTCTCAGTCCCTATGCCTTCTTTAATTCCCGAATCTGCTTCTTCCCCTCCTACTTATGAGGAACAGCCAAGGAAAGGGATTAAAGTAACTAAGAAACAGCCTGCTTATATAAAAGAACCTATCCTGCCAGTCCTTAATTTTTCTGATAGAATGAAGACTCTCTTGGCCGATATGCCAAGCAATCATCGCCGGAGATATACCTAGACCTCTAAAACAAGGTCTGGAGATTGATTAGGAAACATGGCTAAAATTAATAGCCAATCTTTATACTGACATTACTCGATCTCCTGTTAGTGAAGACACATCACCACTATTCTTCTCCAAGAAGAAGCAAAAGAAATCGAAAGACCAAGAGCTTTAGGAGAAAGTTAAGGAGCATAAGAAAAGGAAGCTCCCGAATACCTGGGATATCGTAAAATCTCAAGACGGTATTATCAAATTCAATAGCCCCTTTAGGAATGAGCTAATAGTAATCACTTTGAATATACATCGTCATCAGTCCATCCTTCAAAGCGAACCTATGGATCGGACGACCCAAAGAATAATGATGTACACTCCGAACTGGTCTATGAAAGAACCTAGGATGTTGGAAGGCATCTTATCAGAAAGAGGATCAAAATAATAGGTTGGTGATATCCATCCTATGTGCTTTCTCATTCCTTGCTATAATCCCCACTAACTTTTCCCTACAGCCTTCTACAAAACATTCACCAGCACTTCATGGATAGAAGATCGTTGTGGGGAAATGAAGAATTCCGGACACATAGCTTCTTATCTGTACGCAAGTATTATACTAACTGGGCAAAAGCCATCCTCAACAAACATTATGTTGTACTGACGAAAGTCAGCCTTTACGGCAACATCCAAGCCACTTCTGAGTACTTCCACAAAGACCACATGGCCTATAAGGGATTCCTTAGCTATTGGTGTCCTACCACTAATTCCTTCCACTTACCTCTGGGCAAAGTTAGTATCACCCTTTAGGACCTACATAGAATGGCGGGACTCCCCATAACGGGTCATTTTTATGATGAATACATCCCCACAAATGAAGAATTCTCTCATTTTTCACCTTCCAAAAGGCGGGCATTAGTATCTGATGCCTCAGTTGAATTGTTTAAGGAAATGTCCAAGTTTCTTGACATTAAGAAGATCCCTCAATTTCTCTGGCTGGCTCACTTTTCTCAAGAGCTATGGTATAATTCTTTGTGTCACATCATAACTTTATGCACTTCACTGATTATCATCCTACTTACACTTCTCTTCTCTTCTTTTTTTTTAAAAATAAAATTTTATAGATTAAAAAATAGTCATTCTGATGACTTAGAGAACGCTCATCGCAGAATAAGAAATGCCTCAAAATACACACCTTAGGGTGAATTAGTAGTGTTTCTCACATATTGGCTAAGCATCGTTGTACTTCCCAGCTCTAAATGGACTGATGCCATTAGACCTTCCGTATTCGCCGTCGCGAGAGGACTAGCGGAGGGTCTGAAATATTCATTGGCATCCTATGTTCTTTATTCACTATAAAGGGCTTTTGACAATTCTGCCACTCATTGTCAGAACCCATCTGTTGGAGTTAGCTTGGCATTCACACCATGTCACAACTTTTTTAGGTGGCTAGGTGTCTACTTGGACGTATGATGATCTGGACAAAGCCTACATCCATCCTTCACAGATTCCACTATGTCATTATCAGAAGTGTAACGTCTCAGAAAAATCCATATAAGGACACAAGTATCACCTCTAGCAAAAATCACTAAGGACCGTATTCTGTGGAAATTAGATGGAAATTAATTAAGACTAAACTAAATTAATTGGTGGATTAGCTTGAACCACTATCCATACAAACGGTAGGATCCAAAAACATCAAAATTACTGAGTTAACATTACTTAAAAACTTAGGAGGAATCCCAAAAGCTAATCGCTCTCGGGAGCACATTGAAACTCTGTATCGGACCTGGAGCACGCGTCGAAGGTCTAATGATCGTGAAACTATAGGGTTATGACCACCTTATTAGGCTTGACAACCATCGTGGGAATCAAGCCCAGATAATACCCAAAAATGGACAACTTGAGCCCTGAGCGAAGTGTGTGAGAAACGCGAATATCCTTAGAAAAGATATTGAAACTTAAGTGAATTAGCCCATTTGCTTACGGGCGAAATTGAAGACTTCAGACCATCAGATTTTGACCGAACTTCACCCATGGATCAAGGAAATTTCCCTGCACATATCTGTATACTTGTGACCCTAAACGAGTGACAACAACCATTAATCTAATACAGGTCCGTCACAGTTGATCGGCCTATCCAAACATGCTGACACAATTGTCAGGGAACTTACTCTATGACATAGACAGGTAATGGACCCCTAGATGAGCCCCATTCTTCAGAAATAATCACCCTTTGGCTATAACCTAAGTATAACATGGCCTTGGGACCATTTACACCAGTTTTGGGCTTACATAATGCCCTTAAACCACCCCATTTCTATTCCATACGAATTTCTCTGACCCTAGGAGAGAGAAGAGAGAAAAGAAGAGAAAATAGTGAGGAGAAGAGAGAGAGTTCAGGAGATCATTGCCGGGATTCACTCCCACTACTCCTCAAGCTGATTCGCCTTTCCACATCGCTACATGACTCGTTTCAACTACGATTTGGGTAAGAAATCGTAACCCTAATCTTGATTTAGGAATCTAAATAGAGTAATCGATGAAATAGCTAACCTATTTTAATGTTTAGCTAACCATTGTTCTGTATAGAAGAACGTAGGATTCGAACCGAGTTTAAAACGAGCAATCTGACGAAAGGTACAGACTATAAACATTTAGGTTATGGTTTTCAAGGCTTTCAATGTCAACTAATATTTATGTCTGACTTGATTGCTACCATATGATCTTAGTTACGATGTTTTCGATAAATATACATGTGTGAACTATGGTGAATATAAGATGCATTCCATGTGTTTGTTGAAATGTTTGAATGAGTGTGAAATCTTGATTTGTGCTTGTCATGATTTCTAATCTAAGATCCATGTATGTTATATGCTTTACAATCGATGTTGTGTAATGAATTGTTATGGTTCATGTCATAACTAATCTAGTCTATGTAATTAGTTATGTGTAGTCTAAGTGTTTGATAAAATGTCTAAATGAGAAATTGTTGATGAAATGTATTAAATAAGGGTATTGAGATGAAATTCTCAATTACCTTACCCATATGTATAGTTCCTTCATGAAATATTAATTTCAACTAAGCAATTTATGAATGAAATGCGATGTTTGGTAACATGCTCAATATGCTTGATGAAATGCTTAAATGAGATATTAATTTGAATTGTTTGTCAAATGCTGATATGACTTTCACATGTATTTACATGCTACATCTGAGTAAGATTAGGACTGCAACGTAGTTCATGCAATCGATAATGATTTTCATTGAGTGGCCGAATTTGTCTCGCCACATTTGATACGTTCGGTGAATCCGGGTCGTACGACAATTGTCGACAGTGGTTAGGCCACGGGGAGTGCTTACACACTCCATGTCGATTAATTCGACGTGCACCCACACACATCACTGCTTGAATCTAAGGTACCACTTACCAATGTAAAGGCCCATTTCAACCATGGTACTATGATCTGATATGGGCATGGTAGTATGGGACACCATGGTCGAGCTGTCAGCCTACACTGGGGTGACGAGCCTCCCTATAGTGACCAGTGAGCAAACCAAACTCGTGAGCCAAATATGGTGGTATGGGACACTGTATTCGAGCTGTCAGCCTACGCTGAGGTGACGAGCCTCCCCGTAGTGACCTCGAGTATAAACTCTTGAATTTGCCTATCCACTGCTTTTATTAAGGGTGATGTCCTACAACTTGCCTATCGTATGTGATTAACTAGGATTGACGACCCTGGATGAATCCCTTGGGTTAATGATTAAAGGGAGGTACGTTAGCTTCCTGAATCTACTGTATGAATAAGCCTAATTAAGTACTCGGCTAACATGGCCATGTACCGCATTGCATGTGCATCGCATTGCATGTGCTTTAGCGAGGAAGTGCACGTTTGGGGAGTTTGCCACGCGCAAATGGTTAATAAAATCGATTGAGGGAGCTTTGTACGAGGGCATGCATCATTACTGCACACTATCCCTGCATTAACAAGAGTAGCTTGTTGTATTGCTTTATCATTACTACTTGATTGAATTGATAACATGTTAACCTTTGCCTTGTAGTACCACTGAGTTGATCACTCACTCCCACTATGGGATGGTGTTTTAAAATACCAACCAAACTTTGTTATAGACGCAGGTGATGAGGACGTATATGCAGTGGAGTTGGACTTCGTAGACGAGGAGGAAGAGTTCTCCTATTTCAACTCTCTAGCAGGTCTATGTAGACCTCGTGCTACTTCGATGGGATTATAGGGATACAAGGATTAGCTGGATACTCAATATTTTGATATTTTGTTTAGTTTAAACCAATACATGTATAAATTTCAGCCCGGTTATATGAACATACTCCAGAGGTTGTTGAACCCTTGCTTGTTCAGATATACATGTGTTTCAGTCTTCCGCTTTTTAAATTTAATTATATCTGGAGTATGATATGTTGTTTTAGTATAATCCTCCTCATGTTTAATGCACTAATATGGACAACATTTAAACATCATTATCTATATTGCATAGTGATGCGTTGGATTTTGGGAGTTGAGCTTTACTCGACCCTCAAAATTTGGGCGTTATAAGTTGGTATCAGAGCATTATTTGGATTAAACTGGACCTGAGTTATGGTAACACAACACACACTGATGCACATTGACTTATGAGGGGACAATAAAATGTAGAAATTATCGTAGTATCCCAAGGTTTTGTCGATGGGCGAAATTGACCGTTATAATGTACTCTATGCGCGTCCAAGATCATGTGACATGAACGCAGCCCCTTTTTAGGCCATCAATTGACGAGTTAGAATGAAAATTCGGTGAATCTCAAATTTGAAACAAATCAGAAGGTGCGAATATGTGTTAGTTAGAGCAAGAAAACATGTCACGCGGGCGTAAGGGCCCAAAGCTAAATTTTCAGTGCAACCTAGGGGGTCTCCTGCACGTATTCAGCATCCCGAGAGGAGGTGGCCATTGCCCCAGGGCAGAGGCATCGCCGGTAGCCCAGGGGCCTCGACAGCACCGCCCAGACGGCTGCGCCCCGCCCATCTTCACAGCGGTTCCTGCGGCCCGCCGCCCTCCACCCATTCATGTGGGCCCCCCCACATGTGGGACCACCTTACTTTACTCTCTTTTACCCCATCCAAACCCTCTAAACCCCTCTAAAACCCCATTTCTCTCTCAAATCTCCCTTCCATATACACAAAACTTCTTCTTATTCTACATTTCACACCCATCTCCACCATTTCCTCAAACCCACCTCTTACAATTCCCTACCTTCCTTATTTCTACCTATTTGAGTACAAAGCCTACATCTTTGTGTCTCATAACTCTCAAACTTCCTAAATCCACCTCATTCTCAAGCTTTTCCAACTTCATGGCTCTTTTTGTGCTTGTCACTGCTATTTTTTTCCTCCTCAACGCTCCTTTCCCTTATGGGAAAGAGAAGAGCGCCCTTGGATGAGTCTGAGCCGAGCCGTCCAACCCGCTTGAGGAAGCAAACAAGCACTATGGCTACTACAAGTGCCAAGTGAGAGCGAAGAACAAAACAGGACCTCGATCCCCAAATCCCACTCAAAAGATTTCTACGGACAGGCACCAGACATGGTAAGTTTCATAACCGCAAAGTCGTATTTGAAGCACATGTTGATAAAAGGCTACTTGGACTGTATCCAGTAATGGACCTCTTGTTAGAGTCCGGGTGGGGTCCCATATTTGAAGGCAAGTCTCATGCAAGCGAAGTAACTGTCCGAGCCTTCTATGCCCACATACGGAATCCACTACTAGAGCCACTTCAGTTTACTATTCCCTTGGGGAGGCAAGAAGCCATAGTCGATGTAAATGTGATGGCCCGTATTATGAGAATTGAGCGTGGGGTGGTACATGTTAGTGCATCTCGTCTCACTAGTGTGTGAGAGAGAGATTGTCGCAGGTGGTTTCTTTGTGGTGGACTGGCTCATTGGAGGCAGGCAATAACCTCCCATCAACCAAGATGATGACAGACTTCCGCTTATTCCACCACATATGCATGTACAGTATGTATCCTAGGTGGAGCAACCGTACAGAGTGCACTCGTTTGATGGTGGACTTCCTATATAGAGCCGGACAAGTAGACAAGGTGTGTCTGCCTACTTTTTCCCTAACACAGATAATTAGGACTGTATGCTCTGCTAGGGGAGATGCCTCACTCCCATTCAACCGACTTATTTGCAAGATTGCTCGTAATTTCAGTTTCAGACTAAACATGGTTGATCTTGCACTGATCCACTTCATTAATGATACTACACTCAACAATATGGGGATCGGTCCTAAGCAACGTCAAGCCATACTCAATGAGAATGGGGATGAAATAGAAGATGAAAGTGAATAGGAAGATGAAAGTGAAGATGAGGAAGAAATTGAGGAGGAAGGAAGTGGAGAGGGAGAAGGCACCGAGGATGAGGAAGGCAGTGAGGAGGAAAAGCAAGACAAAGAAGAGGAGGCCCAAGATTCAAATGGGGGCCCTCCTACTACTACACATGACGATCGCCATGATCGGGCCGCCTTAGAAGCCCTCATGGCCAAGATTGAAGAAAACCAGGCCGTCCTGAGACAGGTCAGAGAGAATTAGGCCTACCTAAAATAGAAATTCAAGAGGATGTCTTGCACTCTGAAGACCCTCCTGTGCTATATGTAGGATAAGGGTGCGCCTCCACCTTCACCAGAGTCAGCGGACTAGTCTTGTGTTGTAGTTACCTTTTGGTTTTCTTTGTTTCTTATTTTTCTATGTAATGGCCCTTGTCGGCTTAGTGGGATGGTAGCATAGTTGTTGTTAAAACTTTTACTAGATTTGCTCACATGCGTCTTTGTCATGATTCATGTAATACTACATCTCAGGTATTATGACAATTTTGGGTAAATGAAATGATGAAGCTTCCTTTGATATGGAATGTGTGGAATGTTTGGAAGATTGAGTAATGTTGTTCTAAATCTCACGCATGTTGCACCCGATGTTGTATATAGGGAATGCCTCTTAAAAACACTCGGAACATTGCATGTCTCGTACTTGTCAGATTGATTGATGGGGCACCTCCCCTGAGCGATAGCCATACGGACCCCAGCTTGGGCCTGGATATTAAGACTATGCTGGATTCACAGTCGGCCATTGGCCCCACCAATGGGCCAATACCTTATGCACCACCGATTTCAGAACAGAACCGTGCATCTACATCAATGCCACAAATGCCTCAGGCGGCTCCTCCTCCTGATAAGTTGGAGCAGATGATACTCCTAATGCAGCAACAACAACAAGTTTGGGCTACTGTTCCGGGGGCCATTGCCCAAAAAATGAACATGGTCCCACCTGCGCCACCTATGCAGCTTGCTGGAGCCATGAACACTAGTGGCTTGTTTGAACGCTTTCAGCGTTTCCATCCTCCTACTTTCACAGGAACTCACCGACCTGAGGAGGTTGAGTATTGTTTAGACCATATTTTCAAGATGTTGAAGTTATTGCACTGTACTGAGGCAGAGCAAGTAGAGTTGGTTACTTATATGTTCGAGAAGGAGGCTAGTTTTTGGTGAGACAGCATCCTATGGACCATTCCCATAGGACACGTGTGGACATGGGACCATTTGAGAATCACTTCCATGGAAAGTATTTCCTCCTCACTTACCGTAATGAAAAGGAGGGTGAATTTCTCTGCCTCCAACAGGGTGGGATGGCCAATGCTGGATACGAGAATCACCTTACGGAGCAGGCCAGATATGCTCCACTGATCCTAGCAGGCGAGCTGATGAGAATGCGGCGATTCTCAAAGGGTCTGCGGCCTGAAATCTGCACAAATATGTGTTGTGCTACCATTCTCAACTATGCTGAGCTAGTGAACACGTCCCTGCAAGCCGAGCTGGATGGCGAGAGACTGTCCTAGACATGTATGCCCATGCGCCTAAGGCCTCGCCTGAATTACCGAACCAACCGTCCCTCGGTAAGAGGCCATGTGCAGATTTGCCTCCCAGGCTAATGGCTCCACCAACCTAGCAGAGGCGATCAGACCTTTGGTGCACCTATTATAAAAATATGGGCCATACAGACACCTATTGTTTTACTAAGATGAGGGACAACAGCTTTATGCCACCTCAGAAGATCAACCGCCAGCTGCCCCAAGCTATTTCGGCTCCACCTCTACGATCAGCACCACCAACACACCTTGAAATAGGCCACCTCAACGACTTATGACAGGGTAACTAAATCATCCTCAACAAGCTCGTGTACACGCACTTACAACTGAAGCATCTGAGGCAGCAACTACAATGCCTTTAGCCTTTGAAGTCACTGCCCACATTCATGGTATACCTATATTTCTATTGTGGACACTAGGTCCACTATTTCGATAATATCGTGCTCTACAGTCAAGTGATTAGGGTGGAGCACTACCCCTATAGTTGGGGTGAGAGTCCTTACCACAACAGGGACTTTCTCCGACGCTACTAAATTTTGTAAAGATTACCCAATAAACTTAGGGAGCAGAACGGTGTGCATTGACCTGATTGTCACCCCGCTGGATCATTACGATGTCATCCTCGGCATGGATTGGCTCACCGAAATGAAGGCAGAGATCAACTGTGATACCAGATTAGTGACAGCTCGTGGACCTGAGGGCATGACCTTTACTTTCCTAGTTCAGGTCAGTTGGCCCTACCACATAAATTGTTACGCTTCCTTATTGGAGAATATTGATGGTCCGACTATTGGGAACACGCCTGTAGTCCAAAATTTCAAGGACGTGTTCAGAACGATACCTGAACTACCTCCTAGGTGCGAGATCGACTTTACTATCGACCTTGTGCTTGGTGCGACATCCATTTCCTTACCAACATATCGCATGCCTCAATGTGAAATGGAGGAATTGAGGAGACAGATAGATGATCTATTAGAATCAGGCTTCATACGGCCTAGCATATCTCCTTGGGGAGCACCTATGTTATTTATAAAGAAAGACGGGTCACTGCGATTATGTATTGATTATCGAAGGATGAATCACGTCATGGTCAAGGACAAGTATCCTCTACCCAGGATAGATGACCCATTTAACCAATTGAAAGGGGTACAATTTGCTCTAAGATCGACCTGCAGTCTGAGTATCATCAGTTGCACATCAGGGATGAAGACGTGCAGAAAACAACATTCAGAACCAGTTTTGGGCATTATTAATTCCTCGTGATGTCATTTGGACTTACAAATGCATCGGCCATGTTCATGGACCTCATGAACCTGGTGTTTTGATCGTATCTGTACCAGTTCATCATTGTATTTATAGATGATAATTTGATATACTCCAAGAGCCAAAAGGATCATGAAGAGCACCTGCGAGCAGTCTTCGATACTCTCAGGAAGAATCAGTTATTTGCTCAATACCTGAATTGCAACTTCTTGAAGGAAGAAGTTAATTTTCTAGGACACGTGGTGTCCAAGGAAGGAATTGTCGTGGACCTTACCAAGGTGACCACGGTACAAGACTGGGAACAGCCTGGTTTGGTTATTGAAGTGAGGAGTTTCCTCGGCCTTACAGGCTACTATCATCGATTTATTAAAGACTTTTCCAAGATAGCCCGACCATTGTCTCAACTCACTCGAAAAGATCTTAAGTTTGCTTAGAACGAGAAAGCAAAAGCAGCCTTTTAGGAATTAAAGGACAAGCTGATGTTCACACCCGTGCTAGTATTGCCAAAGCTAGGGGTTAGATATACTATATACACTGACGCGTCTCGTGTTGGTTTCGGTTGTGTTCTTATGTGAAAGGACAGAGTGATTGCCTATGCATTGTGACAATTAAGGAAACACGAAGAAAACTACCCCACGGACGACATGGAATTAACAGCGGTCATTTTCATATTAAAACTCTAGAAATATTACCTCTATGGAGAGGAGTTTGAGCTCTTTTGCGATCACAAAAGCCTCAAGTACATCTTTACTCAGAGAGACCTGAACATGAGGCAACGATGTTGGATGAAAACTTTGAAAGACTTCAACATCTTGGTAAGGTTAACCTTGTGGCTGATGCGTTGAGCCATAAGAAGACAATAGAATTTGCAGCTCCACTGATGACAGAAGAGTGAAATATGGTAGAGTTTGTGCGAGACTTCGAACAGAAGCTTATAGTAGAGGAGCCATTTGAGAGCGTCACACATATCCATGTACAGCCACTTATTGATAATTGAATCATTGTGGCTTAGAAAGAAGACTAACTGTTGGTAAAGATGAGAGAACGAACAAGTGACAGTGAGGAATCTAAATGGAGGATTGGCTTAGATGGAGGTTTGAGATATAGTGGCCGTTTGTGCTTCCCGAATCTCCATGACTTGAGAAAGGAAGTCCTAGACGCCGCTCACAATTCAAGGATGGTGATGCATCCGGGCAGTACGAAGATATATAGAGATTTGAAGTGTTCATACTGGTGGGACAACATGAAGGCCCACATAATAGATTATGTATCCTGCTATCTCACATGCCAGCAGGTCAAGGCCGAGCATCTCCGAGCTCCTGGTTTACTTCTGCCCATGCCCATAACTGAATGGAAATGAGATTTTATATCTATGGATTTTATTTTTAGGTTACTGAAGATGAGGAAGGGACATGAATCCATTTGGGTGATTGTGGATCGATTGATGAAATTAGCCCATTTCCTCCCGATCAGAATTTCTAACTCCACAGATGATTTAGCAAAGCTGTACATCAAGGTGATTGTACGGCTGCATGGAGTGCTTATGGAGATTGTGTTGGATCGAGACATGCGAGTCACGTCCATTTTCTGGACTCGAATCCAGGAAGCAATGGGAGTGAAACTGAAGTTCAGTACCATGTTCCACCCACAGACAGATGGGCAGACAGAACGGATAAATCAGATATTAAAAGATATGTTACAAGCGTGTATGCCCGATTTTAAGGGCAGTTGGGATGACTGTCTTCCCTATGCTGAGTTCGCTTATAACAACAGATTCCAAGTGAGCATTGACATTGCACCCTACGAAGCCTTGTATGGGCGTCCATGTCAAGCACCCCATTGTTGGGCAAAAGTTGGCGAGAAGAGTTTGATTGGCCCAAATTTAGTACAGGCGGCCTCAGAGAAGATCGACATTATCAAGTGTCGCCTTCTTGCAGCCTAGACCAGACAAAAGAGTTATGTCGATACACAACGGTGGTAACTAGAATTCGAAGTTGGGGACCATGTATTTCTTAAGGTTTCCCCAATGAAGGGAGTCCTTCGATTTGGCAAGAAGGGAAATCTTACATCGTGATTTATTGGTCCATTCTAGATTCTAGACCGAGTGGGTGTGGTAGCATACTGCCTTACTTTGCCCACACCACTCGTATGCGTTCACAATATATTCCACGTATCAATGTTGAAGAAATATGTTTCTGACCCTTCCTATATTATCAAATGAGAGTAAGTACAGTTGAGTGAAGATGCTACCTATGTACTGCGACCAACACCTATTTACCGTGTGTTGAAGGTGTAAGTGCTATCATTTTATGCTCTTTTGGTTGTTAAATTTTGTGGTGCCAAAACCTCAATCTATGTCTTGTGTAGCTCATTGGTATATATGTTCAAGACATTGCATATGGGTTCAAGACATTGCATCACCTCCCTAAACACTTTGCTTTAAGTCAAGAACGAAGAACTACTTCAAACTATTTCGAGAAATACAAGTATAAGCTACAACGAAAGAAGTGATCTTGTTCAAAGACTCAAGTTAGTGTACAACTCAAGATGAAGTATAATTCAAGCTCTAGAAGATCTCAAGTTCAATGCTACATCAAGTATAGAGATCTCAAGCTTCACAATCTTCAATTGTCAACGATCATCTGAAGAAATGAAGTGTTAATGTCCATACTTCACATTTAAGGTATGAATGACCTTAGATTGACCTTAGGGTTGGTCATTTTGTATACGTAAGTCAATTAAATCATTTTATAAAGTGTTTGGTCTATTCTAAGACTAGTCTTGGACCTTGTTCGACTTGTCCTATAACTGGCTTGACTAGTCTAAGAAATTCCAGGACCTGTCCTAGGTTTGTTGTAATTTTTTAGAATTTTTAGTTGAGCTATGACCAGTCCTGGGGTCTGCTCAACCGGTCGTAGGAATAGTGACAACTCGATCCAAGACCAGTTGTGCACTTACGACTCAATCTACAGCAACTAAACCTGGTGTCACATGACTAGTCGTGGGTTTGTCACGACCAGTCGTGAAGGATTCACAACCAGTTGTGAATAGCCTATGACCAGTCGTGGAACGGTTTTATCAGATCGCGCTTGAAATTTCAAAATTTTGTTTCTTTTAGGACCAATCATAGTGTCCTTAGGACCAGTTGTAGATGCGATTTCTACAACTATAAATAGAATACGAATTTTAGAGTATGAAATCGAATTCAAGTAAAATCAAGGCTTCACTTTGAGATAAGTTTATGTTCATTTTAAGCTACTTCATGCACATTTAAAATTCTCTTTTGTTATCTTTATTGATTTGATTTTGTTTCTATATTCCAATCTAAATTGAAAAGAGAAATTGTTGTATTCCTTCTTCTTGGAATTAAAATCAAATATATCTAGCCCATCTGACTTAATTTAAAATTAATTAGAACTTAGAACCATTTCAAAGTGACTACTGGACATTGAACTTCTATATTCAAACTTTTACTCCGATTGGTTCTTCCAGGCTATAACAAAAGGAAAAATCTAGGTATTTTACTTTATTGTAAATTTTCTTCTTTTGGTTTTATTTGAGATTAAGCCAGAAAAATCTCAATTTGTTAGTTATCTGAGGAGAGATAGAAAACTCAGAAGTGGGGTTTTTTGAATTGTGTAAGCCCATTTGAAACACACAATTGTAAAGGTTTTAGGTGAACCTGAGAAACCTATTTTTATAGTGAACGCTAATATCCCTTGTGTGAGGATATTAGGAGTGGAGTAGCAAGCTGTGTGGCTGTTGTTTAACAGTTGGTGTACACACAGGCGAACCACTATAACTCTTTGTATTTTGTGGATGTGTGATTTATTTTCTATATCTTTTATCATTCAAGTTTGTGGGATGTATGTGTGGATGTGAATGTTGTAATATTTACATTTCAAGCATTGTGGGGAATGTTGTAATAGTTTAAAATTTATTTCTTGCTATTTCCTTTATTTCCTTTTAGTTTGAGTTTTTTATATTCAAATTGTTCTAGTAAGGTTGTCCTACCATAAACCCTTGGTTTTTATGGTGCAAGGTTGTCCTTAAAGCAACATTGGTATTAACCTCATTGTTCTAATATTTGAAGGTTGCTTTACATTTTCATACAGTGATTGGTTTATAGTGCTATCTTTACTTTATTCATTTAAAATCCGCTGTTAAAGTTTTAATTTGGCATAGTCCTATTCACCCCCCTCCCCCCTTCTAGGACATATAGCTAGGCCTTTTCAAGTGGTATCAGAGCCTAATAGCTCGTTTTAATTGTTATATTTTTGGATTTATTTCCTGAGCTAATCGATCTAATCTATTTATAAGATGTCAAATTTTGATAGCCTTTCAGTCACTAAGCCTCCACCATTTGATGGCTCCAATTATGCCAATTGGAAAGCCAGGATGAGGATTTTCCTTAAATCCATGGATGAGAGCATGTGGCAAGCCACAGTGACTGAATGGACCCCTCCTACCATTTAAGTAACTGGTATCGATGGATCCAAATTAATGAAAGTCTCACCTTATTTTTCTTAGACCACACTTCAGAAAAGTGAGAGTAGTGCAAATGTAAAAGCACTAAATGCAATCACTTGTGCACTATCACCGAATGAATTCAAAAGAATTATATCCTGTGATATTGTAAAGCAAGTTTGGGATATTTTAGAGATGACACACGAGGGAACATCAATTGTTAAGAGATCTAAAGTCCAACTTCTCACACCAAATTTGAGGAAATACATATGGAAGAAAATGAAATGTTCATGGACTTTTATACAAGATTAAATGACATTGTGAACTCTATGTGGGGTCTTGGCGATAAAATCCCAGAAAGTAAAGTGTGTGCAAAGATACTATGCTCACTACTTGAATGGTTCAACTCAAAGTTTATTGCGATCCAGGAACTTCGTGATACTGACAATATGAGGGTAGAAGAACTAGTTGGATCGTTACAAACCTATGAGTTAAATTTTAAAGCTCCTAAAGGTAAATCTATTTCCCTTAAATCTTCTAAATGTATTTCTCAAGAAAATTTTTACTTTGAAATTTCTAAAGATGATATGGCCCTTTTAGCGAAAAAGTTTTATAAGATTTTCAAAAGTAAAAAGAAGGTTGACTTTCAAAAATCAAATGATAAGAAAAGATCTAAATCTAAATATAAAGCTTGGAAATCTTTAAAAGATAGTCAATATTACAACTGCCAAGAATATGGGCATTTAGCAAGTAAGTGTCCTAAAAAGGACAAACCTAAAAAGAAAGGAATGTTGGCTACTTGGGATGAATCTTCTGACACTGAAGTCTCTTCTGAATCAGAAGATTCTGAAACCGAGTCGGGCAATGAAGTTAAAGCTCTTATGACTCTAGCCAAGTTCACTTTTTCAAATCATGATGATTTTACTAGTGAAGAAAATCTGAATAGTGATGATGAAAATGAAGAAGATCTTCAAGGTGCTTACAATGCCCTATACAAGGAAAGTTGTAAGATTGCGGTAAAACTAAAGCTTCAAAAGAAAGGTTTTCAAAACTTAAAGAAAATTTTGATTCTCTTATTTTAGAAAAATCCATACTTCAGATTGTTTTGAAAAATACAAATGCGATTTAGAATTCAAAAACTCCCAGATTGAAAATCTGAAATCTGAAAATGAAAAACTTAAACTTGAAATCTCTTCACTTTTGAGTTTAAAGGATACATGGAGGTATGCCCAAGGTGATCCAAAATTAGAAAAACTTTTGTCTAGATCAAGAAAATGTGGCGATCGATCCGGTTTGGGGTATAATAAAAGGGCTCCTCCTAAACAGAAGAATACTCTTCCTAAGTTTGTAAAAAGGAGAGTCCTCAAACTTAAAAGAAAAAATTTCTAATCAAAAGTTTTCTAAAAATACTAAAACATTTCAATCTTTTAAACCTAAAAGTAACCATATCAACTATAAAAATCAGAACCGAAACCCTTTAGCTGAAAAAATAGTTGATTTGCTTAAGGAGCTCTTAAAATCTAACTCAGTGGGTCATTCTTACAACAACTACAAACATAAGAGGACCAACTATACTCTTAAACCCAAAACAGTTATGAAATGGTACCTAGACATTGGATGCTCCAGGCACATGACTGGTGACAAAGGTCTGTTCACCACTCTTAAAGACATGACTGATGGTTCAGTCACATTTGGTGATGGTAGCAATTGCAGGATTATTGGCTAAGGTACGATTCAACTTTCTAACCTTCCCTTATTTGAGAATGTTTTGTACGTTAAAGGTTTAAAGCATAACTTGTTAAGCATTTCTCAAATATGTGATAAAAATTATAGTATTAAATTTTCTAACCTAGGGTGTGAAATTTTAAATAAAAATGGTTCAGTAATATTAACTGGTCGTAGAACTTCTGGAAACTGCTATATCGTAAGTGATTCTAGCTCATCTAATCAACTGTGTTACATGGTCCATACTGATGCGACTGAGTTGTGGCATAAACATCTTGGACATGTACACTATTGCAATCTATATAGATTGAGCAAAAGAGAACTAATAAGATGTCTACCTAAACTACAAAAGGTAGATAAAATATGTGGCAAATGCCAGATTGGCAAGCAAACTAGGAGTGCACACAAAAAGGTGAACTCCAATGCCACATCAAAACCACTCGAGCTTCTCCATTTGGATCTTATAGGACCAACCAAGATGGAGTCGAGGTGGAAAAAAATATATACTGGTAATCGTGGATGATTATACCAGATTCACTTGGGTAGCCTTCTTAAGAGAAAAATCAAAAACCCTTGATGAAATAAAAAGGATTCTCAAACGGATTCAAACTAAAAAAGGTTCTCAAGTCAGTAAAATCCGTAGTAATCATGGATCTGAGTTCAAGAATAGCAATTTTAAGAAATTCTATTGCGATCAGGGAATATCACATGAATTCTCTACACCTAAAACACCACAATAAAATGAAATTGTTGAAAGAAAAAATAGAGTGCTTCAAGAAATGGCAAATGTAATGTTGAATAGTATGAAGCTCCCTAAAAATCTTTGAGCTGAAGCTGTTAATACTATCTATTATACAATCAATCGAGTTTATACAAGTAAGTCAAATAATAAAATTTATTACGAACTATGGTTCGATAAGAAGCCTACCATCAAATACTTTCGAGTATTTGGCAGTAAGTGCTATATTTTACGTGACCGTGAAAATCTAGGAAAGTTTAACACTAAAAGTGATGAAGGGATCTTTTTAGGATATTCTTTGAACAATCGTGCATATCGAGTACTGAATAAGAAGACCAGTGTTATTCAAGAGTCCATTAATGTGGTCATTGACGATCACTTAATTACACCTGCCTCAAGTTCAGATAGTGATGAAGTTCTTTTAATTGACAAACCAGATACTTCATCAAATCAATCTAACTCTAATCTGAGGACTGTTAAAGATCATCCAACCACTCAAATTCTTGGAAACCCTCTCACTGGTGTACGCACTCGTAGACAACTAGAAGACATATGTAATTACGTGTTCTTCACATCCCAGATTGAACCGGTTAATGTTAAAGAAGCTCTTACTGACAAAAACTGGATAGTAACAATGCAAGAAGAACTTAATCAATTTGTGAGAAATGATGTTTGGTATCTTGTTCCTAGACCTAAAGATAAACACATTATAGGAACTAAGTGAATTTTAAAAAATATGTTTGATGAACTTGGTAATATAATTCGAAACAAGGCTAGATTGGTTGAACAATGGTACACTCAAATTGAAGGTATTGATTATGATGAAATCTTTTCCCCAGTAGCTCGTCTTGAGTCAATTAGATTATTCATATCTATTGCTTGCTTTAGAAAATTCAAAATTTATCAAATGGATGTGAAGAGTGCCTTCTTAAATGGTGATCTGCATGAAGAAGTGTATGTTGAACAACCAATAGGTTTTGAAGAACCTAAAAACACTGATCATGTCCATCGCCTTAAAAAGGCTCTCTACGGCTTAAAACAAGCTCCTAGGGTATGGTATGAGAAATTGACTAAGTTTTCACTAAGTCATGATTTTCAAATGGGAAGTATAGATAAGACTCTTTTTATTAAGAAACTTAATGATCACATCTTAATGGTGCAGATCTATATTGATGATATTATTTATGGATCTACCAGTTCTAACATGACTATTGAGTTTACAGATTTAATGAAATCTAAGTTTGAAATGAGCATGGTTGGGGAATTAAATTATTTCCTAGGATTGCAAGTGAAACAACAATTTGATGGCATTTTTATTTCTCAAACCAAATATGCTCTGAACTTAATCAAAAAGTTCAAATTTAAGAATAGTAAGAATTTTGATACTCCTATGAGTATAACTTTAAGACTCTTAAAGGACTTTATAGGTAAAAATGTGGATCCTAAATTATATCATAGTATGATTGACAATTTATTTAACTGCAAGTAGACTTGATATTGCTCTAAGTGTTGGTATTTCTACTAAATATCAGTCTGATCCTAAAGAGTCACATTTAACTGTTGTTAAGAGGATTATGCGATATGCCGCAAGTACTCCTAAATTAGGTCTCTGGTATCCATATGATACTAGTGTTCAATTGGCTGGGTACTCAGATGCTGATTGGGCTGGTAATATTGTGTAATGACCTGAAAAATTTCGTGCTAAGACCCGAGTATTGCTTTTATTTTCCTTCAAAGTTATTTGTGGGTTAATTAACATTAAACTCAATTGCTTGTGAAATTAGCATCAATCACTTTAAATTTGATTTGCAGGACTTAAAACCTGTAGAATCGTTAGCGCTATGTTACTCTAAAATCTGGGATTCAACGCTAAATCCAGTTGCTCTCAGGAATTTTTAGAAGCTTTGGATTGGACCTGGACCACGCGTCGAAAGTCCGATAGCGATGATCTTAGACAGTTATGGTCACCTACTTGGACTTGACCATCACCTCAAAAATCAAGTTCAGATGATGTCCTGTATCGATTTGATTGAGTTCGGAGTGAAGAGTGTGAGAACGTTGAGAAATTAAATATGATTTTATAAAATCTGAGTCGTGTCGCTTGCGCGACGATTTTAAGCAATCTGACCGTTGGATTCTGACCCAATTTCACCCTCGGATCAGGGAAGATGGCCCAGGCATGTCATAGTGCTTATGGACCTGATCGAGTTTCGGTGACCGTTGAATTGAGAGTGGTCCGCCACGGCTGATCTGTAAATCTGATCGGTACGAAAACCCAGCCTAACCTAGATCCATTGTTAATGAGCTCAAGTCCAACCGCATGTGGAGAAAGGACCACCAGAAGTGTTCTGTTAGATCGAGAGAGGCTTGATTTGGTTATAACCTAAGTATACCTTGGCCCTGGGCTATTTTCATCAATGTTATATAAAGACCTTAAAACCCTCACTCACTTTTCCATACGAATTTCCAAACCCTAGCTAAGAAAGAGAGAGGAAAAGAGAGAGGAAAGTGAGAGAGAAGTTGGTGAATCATCTTAAGATTCTTTCCTGCTACTCTACATCCTTAAACCATCACTTCTGAATCGTTGTTCCGGCGATTCTAAGTTCCTTCTTGGGTAAGTTAATCTAAACCTAATCTATTTTAGAGCTTAGAATTGTCTAAGTGCTAATGTAGCTCATTTCTATTCATGCCGTAGGTTATCTAGTTGCCGTTGACGAAGACTTATCGTCTGAATCAGATCTGTGTGCTTTTTCTGGTTTAAGGTGAGGACTATATTCGTATAGGTTATGGTTTTCAAGGCTTTCAATGTCAGATAATGATTTATTATTATTGTGGGTGTAATTTCACATGCCAAATGCTATGTTTATATTGCATTCTTGATATATATATCTTGTGTTGAGATTTGTGTATTCCTTGTGTATGTAGAAAGTATCGTATACGTATAAAATATGAACATGTGCTTGCCATGATTAACTGTCGTGTATTTGCGCTAGTTGTATGTGTGTCAACTCCTTGACAAAAGGAATTGTCCAAATGCGTGTATTCCAACATACGTCATGTATGTTGAACTATGTAGTCTAAGTGTTTGTAGAAATGTCTGAATGGTCTAAAGTGTAATATATTTCCTATTTACGGGCGTTGAGAAGCGATTCTCAACTCTCCTATTGGTGTGTATGATTTCCAACATGCAAGTCACATTCTTTGTTGTTTAACTTCAAGTATTACTTATGTGTAAATATATGTTAAGTTGATATTCTTCAAATGCTCACATGCCACATGATTTGAATTGTTGTTCCATTATTGTTCTAAATTGCTATATGCATATCTGTTATAATGGAATGTGTTTGGGACTATGAAATAGTCCAGGAAATCGGTAATCGGCCTTGAGTTCGTGCCTGAGGTTGCTTTCGCCACGAATGATGTGATTTGACGAACCCGAGTTGTATTAGAGTTGTCGGCAGTGGTTTGGCCACACGGAGTGTTTGTGCACTCTATGTCGTTCAACCCAACGTGCGCTCGTGCTAGTCGATTTCATCAAGTAACCTGATTGTCCGATGTATGTTCACCATGTATGGACGCTATTGTTTAAATATAGGGTACCAAACTTACCGATGAAATTCTATTAACCACTGTACCTTGATCCACTAAGACTCATGAGCCAAACATGGTGGTATGGGACACCGTGGTCAAGCTGTCGGCCTACGCTGGGGTGACGAGCCTCCCCATAGTGACCAGTGAGCATACCAGACTCATGAGCCGATTATGGTGGTATGGGACATTATATTCGCGTTGTCGGCCTACATTGATTGGTGACGAGCCCTTTGTAGTGATCTCAAGCATACCTTGATACTGCATTAAGGCAACGAGCCTTAGAGTAGTAACGAAGGTATCATAAGTTGCATTGATTGGTGACGAGCCCTTTGCAGCGACCTAGAACCATATGATCGTATGAGATTGCCTAGGATTGACGACCCTAGAATGGATCATTGTGTGAAAATTAATATGAGAAAGGTACCTTAGCTTCCCAATCCTGCTTATGAAAAGGATTAATAATAACTTAGTAATCATGTTCATGCACCGCATTGCATGTGCGTAGAGTCGTTAGCACTGCGGGAGGTTGTCATGCGTAACGTAAGATGAAGACGCTGAGGGAGTGCAAGTGAGCGCATGCATCATTTATACATCATCCTTGCATTAACAAGAGTACTTTAGACTTATTTAATTGTATTGCCTTATCATTACTGCTTGATTGATTTGATATCATGTTAACTTTTACTGTATGGTTCCACTGAGTTGATCACTCACTCCCACGTTCTGGGACGGTGTTTCAACACCAACCAGACCCTGTCTTAGATGCAGATGTTGACGCGACCCTTGAAGTAGAGCAGGAGTTCGAGGAGATGAGGCATCATTTTCTTTTATACAGTTCTCAGGCGGGTTCATGTGAGCCATGTCCTGATATGCGGGGATTCTGGGTTTTCATTGTAATTGTACTAGATGATGTCATTTGATGCTTGTATTTTTAAAAGCAGCACTTGTAAGTATGACTTGGCATATATACGTATTTCAGGGACTTGTACATGTACACATATGCTTCTTTAAGTCTTCCTCTTGCGTCTTTCACTTATCCCTGGATTATGTTTGCAGTTTGGCTTAATCTATTCCATGTTTAATGCACTCATACAGACAGCATACATCCTTCAATAAATATGTTGCATAAGTGATGTTTTGAAACTCAGGAGCTGAGTTATGCTCGACCCCCGATTTTCAGGGCATTACAAGTTGGTATCAAAGCATGATTTGGATTAAACCGGACCTAGGTTATGGTCACACACCGCACATTGTAGCCACCTTAGTGTAGGAGGGTGCGAGATTAATCTAGAATTTGTGTATGTTTTTCCCGTTGCTTCTATCGGCGAAAGTTTACTGAAAACGATCATCAAGATTGAGTCTGTGCGCACTCCTGATCACACACAGTGACCTAAAATCTCTTCTAAACCGTCCATTGATGAGTTTAGATGGTTTATCTTCCCATCTCAGCCCTTAAAAGGTCTGTAAATTTGAATTTGAATCAGTTTCTTCTCTTAGTGGCCCGGTTTGCGTCGAATCTGACTAAGGGCCTGATCGAGGCAATTCCAAGGGGACTCAGGGGGGGACCCACATCATTTTGGAGCTAAAGGGCCAGGAGGACCTCGCCTAAATGGTGAGTCATCACCGGATTGTCCAGAGACCGGCGATGACCTTGCTGGTTCTACGAGCCCTCGTCACCAAGCGGGCCGGCTTGGGCCGACGCATGTGGGGTCTTGTGTGGCCCACTCCTCCATGGTTGCTCGATTTTAAACCCTTCTAAACCCTATTTCCTTCACAAACTCACCCTCCAAGCTTTCCTTTTCTTGAAATCTCTCTAAAACCCTACAAAAATCCCTCCCTAAACTCCTTCTTCCATTTTCGTGCACACCCATCTAACCCATCTCAAAAACCCATCCCCATTGTTGTTTTCTCTCTCTTTCCCTTCCATTTAAGCACCCAAATCCTTCCTTTGGGTCTTCAAATCATAGGAGCATTACCATTCTTCCCATTTCCCTATTTTCCCTCATTTTCCATGGCCCTATTTGAGTTTGTCACGGCCATATTTTCCATCTCCACCTTTCTCTCTTTGATGGGGAAGAAGAGAGTGCCCGTGGATGAAGCATGGCCTAACCGCCCAACTCGTGCACGGAGGTCGAGAGGTGCTGCCGCGAGCACGACCGCCACCCGTGAGTTTCAGACGAAGCGGGACCTTGATCCTCAAGCTCCCATTGGAAGAACTCTATTGGCGGATCTATCTCATGGAGTCTATGAAGGATGTAGGGTTCTTTTTTAGGCTCATGTAGATCCGCGGCTATTTAGCGAGTTTCTCTTGTTGGAGAGCCTGGAAGGGGCCGGTTGGTGTCCCTTGTTTGAGGGTGAATATCGCGGCAATGCGTGCACTGTTCGAGCTTTTTATGCCCTCATTCGAGAACCTTTGCTGGAGCCTCTGCAGTTCAAGATCCCTTGTGGAAGAGATCGGGAGGCCATGGTCAACGTCGCTTTGATATCCCGACTCCTGAACGTGCCGCTTGGCGAGGTTTATGCGAGTGAGAAGAATTTGAGCAGTGCATGCGAGAGGGATCACCGCACGCAGTTCCTGTGTGGTCGTCTGGTCGAATGACAGCCTAATAAAAGCCTTCTAGCTACCAACATGACGGACGACTTTCGCTTGCTTCACCACATGTGCACATTCAATGTTTATCCAAGGTGGAGCAACGGCAGCGAGTGTATGCGCTTGATGGTAGATTTTCTGTATCAGGTGGGGCAAGGAGAGAAGCTTTGTGTGCCAACGTACATCTTGCGTCAGATTATCCTTATTGCTCGTTCGAATAGGAGGACCGAATCACTCTCATTTGGCCGACTCATTTGTAAGCTTGCACTGAGTTTGGCTTCAGGCTTGGGGTAAAAAAGCTGGTACCTGTTCGCTACATTAATGAGACAACCCTAAATCAGATGGACATTGGGCCTCGTCGACGACAAGCCTCAGAAAGTGAGGATGAGACAGAGAGTGATGAGGAAGAGAGTTATGGCGAGGGTGGAGCTGGGATAGAAGAAGAAGAAGAGCAGGCGAGGAAGAAGTGGAGGCCCAGGATACGAGTGAGAGTTCTCCTCCTGTGGCACCAGAGCAGAGTGTAGATCAGACTACTAGGGATGCCCGTATCGCTCGGCTTGAGGATGGTCAGGCTGTTCTACGCCAGGATATTATGAATCTTCGAGGCCTCGTGAAGCACAAGTTCAAAAGGGTGACTCGAACTCTAAAGTCTATCCTGTGTTGTCTACAGGATAAGGGTGCCCCGCCTCCATCTCCTGATTCTGATGAGTAAATGCAGTTGTAGTTGTCCTTTGCTTTGTTTTGTTGTTTGCTGTTATGTGTAGCTGTTGTTGGCATAGTAGTTGGAAGTTGTTTGTTGTTTGAAGCTTTAGATGTTTTAGTTCACATGCTTTCTCTATCGCAATTCATGTAATGCTGCACTTCTTGTATTGCAACAATTTTGTTAAATGGAAAGCATGTTGTTATCTTAAGTTGTGATGTAAATGTTGTGTGGGTGGATTATGTGAATGTTGGATCTCATAGGTTGCATCCTCTGTTGAATGTAGGGTATGTCTCCTAAGGGTTCAAAGACTTCGGCCCGTCTCTCTTTGGTCAAGTCGCTTGTCGGGGTTTCTCCCCTAGACGATAGTCAAACGGATCCACAGTTGGGCTCGTCTCATATTGGTGCTGGGCTGGACTCTCAGCCAACTACTGGCCCCGCTGCTGGGCTGACACTTGTGATTTCACCTATGGCCCCTCCAGTCACACCTTCGGTTCCTGAGCCGAACCGTGCATCTGCGTTGATGACGTATGCATCTTCGTCTACTCCACCTCCTGATAGGTTTGAGCAGATGATGCTGTTGATGAAGCAGCAGCAGATTCAGCAGCAGCAGCACCAGCAGCAGCACCAGCAGTTTCTGTCTTCCATGGCTGGCATCTTTGCTCAGTCTATGGGGGCGACTCCACCTGCTTCACCTATGCACCCATTTGGGAGCGCTAGTGTGAGCGGCACATTTAAGCGATTCCAGCGCTTACAACCTCCCACATTTGTGGGTTCTTATAGACTCAAGGAGGCCGAGTTTTGGATTGATCGCATCTCTAAGATGCTAAGGCCGCTGCACTGTTCTGAGGTTGAGCAGGTCAAGCTTGCCTCCTTCATGTTTGAGAAGGAGGCCAGTTTATGGTGGGACAGTATTCTTCGCACTGTTACGGAAGGGTTTGAATGGACGTGGCAGGCATTTGAGGCACGCTTCCATGAGAAGTATTTTCCGGTTACGTACCAACATGAGAAGGAGAGTGAGTTCCTTCGCCTCCGTCAGGGAGAGATGTCGGTGACGGAGTATGAGAACCGGTTTACTGAGCTGGGTCACTATGCTCCTTTGCTTCTGGGTGATCAGCCGATGCAGATGTGACGTTTTTCTGAGGGGTTGAGGCCTGAGATCCGATCAAAGATGTGTTGTGCTAGCATATCTTCCTATGCGGAGTTGGTGAGCATGTCCCTGCGAGCTGAGCAGGACGGGGATAGGTCGTCCCATATGCGAGCACCTATGGTTCCCAGACCACGACCTGACTTTCAAAGTACACCATTTCTTGGCAAGAGGCCGCGGACAGATTCTCCTCCGAGGCGTTCAGCCCCGCCTGCTCAACTGGTGCGATTTAATTTTCGCTGTTCGTACTGTAGGAAGATGGGGCATTTGGATCGCACTTACTTTTCGCATATGCGGGATAGTAGATTTACTCCACTGTAGAGGATCAGCCGTCTGATGCCTCAGGTTATATCACTCCACTTCTTCATTTAGTGCCAGCTCATCCATCCTTCAGACCTTCTATACCTCGCTTCAGGCCACCTCAGCAGCCCATGGTTCCTCCGCCAAATCGCCATTAGCAGGCTCGAGTTCACGCGCTTTCAGCTGAAGCGCCTGTGGCTGACTTGGTATTGAGATCCTTTGAGGTTACTGCTCACATCCAAGGTATTCTTGTTTCTATGTTGGTGGATACAGGGTCCACTACCTCTCTTATATCGTATCAACAGTTAAGCGCCTGAGTTTGGGCACTGTTTCTATGAAGGGAGTGACGCTCACTACCGCTACAGGGATCTCCTCTGCTATGAACAACCATTGTATGGATTGTTTGATTGATCTAGGGAGTGGATCGATTCTTGTTGACCTTTTTGTTGCACCTCTTTACCATTACGATGTCATTATGGGTATGGATTGGCTCACGAAGATGTGGGCAGAGATTGATTGTGAAGCTAGGTCGGTGAAAATCCATGGACCCGAGGGCGAGACAGTTACTTTCCCAGTTCAGGTCAGTTACCCTTTTCTTCTTGGTTATTATACTTCTCCGTTGAAGAGTATTGCTGGATCGGTGTTTGAAAGCACACCTGTAGTTCGGGAGTTTGAAGATGTGTTTGAGTCAATTCCTGGATTACCCCCTTAGCGCAACAATGATTTTACTATCGATCTCATGCCTGGTGCGGTACCCATTTCTTTGCTCACCTATCGTATGCCTTCGAGTGAAATGGAGGAATTGAGGAAGCAGATAGATGGCTTATTGAATTTAGGTTTTATCCGGCCTAGTGTGTCTCCTTGGGGAGCACCTGTCCTGTTTGTTAAGAAGAAAGATGGTTCCTTGTGATTATGTATAGATTATTGCAGGTTAAATCAGGTGACTTGAAGAACAAGTATCCTTTGCTTAGGATCGATGATCTATTTGATCAGTTGAAGGTGGCATGGTACTTCTCGAAGGTTGATCTACAGTCAGGGTATCATCAGTTGCGCGTCAAGAATGAGGACGTGCAGAAGACCGCTTTCAGGACTAGCTTTGGCCATTATGAGTTCCTTGTGATGTCGTTCGGTCTCACGAATGCACTGGCCGTGTTCATGGATCTGATGAACAGGGTATTTCGGCCATTCTTGTTCCGATTCGTCATTATCTTTATCGATGACATTTTGATATACTCTGCGAGTCGGGAAGAGCACGAGGAGCACTTAAGAGCGGTCTTGGATACTCTCAGGAAGAATCAGCTTTTTGCGCAGTTCAAGAAATGCGATTTCTGGAAAGAGGAAGTCAAGTTCCTAGGACATGTGGTGTCCAAGGAAGGGATAGCTGTCGATCTTGCTAAGGTAGCTGTAGTTCAGAATTAGAAGCAGTCTGGTTCAGTTACTAAGGTGAGAAGCTTTCTGGGTCTAGCAGGCTATTATCGACGCTTCATATGAGACTTCTCAAAGATAGCCAGACCGTTGTCTCAGTTGACATGGAAAGACTTGAAGTTTGCTTGGAATGAAAAGGCAGAAATAGCTTTTCAGGAGCTGAAGGACAAGTTGATGTCCGCCCCTGTGCTAGTATTGTCAGAGCAAGGGGTTAAGTATACGATATATACTGACGCCTCTCGCGTTGGTCTGGGTTGTGTTCTTATGCAGAAGGACAGGGTGATTGCATATGCCTCGAGACAGTTGAGGAAACATGAAGAAAATTATCTTACACACGACCTGGAGTTGGCAGCTGTCATTTTTGCACTAAAGCTCTGGAGACATTACCTTTATGGAGAGGAGTTCGAGCTCTTTTGCGATCACAAGAGCCTTAAGTATATCTTCATGCAGCATGACTTGAATATGAGGCAACGCCGATGGATGGAAACATTAAAAGACTTTAAGTTCGATGTTTCTTATCATCCGGGCAAGGCGAACCTTGTGGCAGACGTGCTGAGTCGCAAGAAGGCTATAGAGTTTGCGGCTCCGCTAATGATAGCAGAGTGGGACATGTTGGAGTTTATGCGAGACTTTGAGCAAAAACTTATGGTGGAAGAGTTGTATGAGGTTATCGTACACATTCGTGTACAGCCCCTCATTGATGAGAGGATCGTTGCAGCTCAGGCAGATGATGAGCTTTTGGCGAAGATGAGAGAGCGGGTTAGTACAGATGAGGACTCCGAATGGAGTGTTAGTTCAGATGGGGGCCTACGATTTCGTGGCCGGTAATGTTTCTCAGACATCCCTGACTTGAGATGGGAGGTTCTCGAGTCAGCCCATAATTCTAAGCTTGCGATGCATCCAGGTAGCACAAAGATGTATCAAGATATGAGAAGATCTTATTAGTGGGACAATATGAAGGTTCACATTGCTGAGTTTGTATCTCGTTGTCTCACGTGCCATCAAGTTAAGGCAGAGCATCGCCGACCTCCTGAGCTGCTTCAGCCCATGCCCATAGTAAAATGGAAGTGGGACTTCATCTCTATGGATTTTATTTTAGGGCTACCAAGAATGAAGAAGGGACATGACTCTATTTGGGTGATCGTCGATCGATTGACGGAGTCGGCTCATTTCTTACCGATCAGAATCACAAACTCTACAGACGAGTTGGCTAGGTTGTACATCAAGGAGATTGTACGTCTGCATGGAGTTCCCTTAGAAATTATGTCTGACAGAGACACGCGATTCACATCTATCTTCTGGACTCATATCCAGGAAGCAATGAGTGTGAAATTGAAGTTCAGCACCACATTTCATCCGCAGATAGACGGGCAGACGGAACATGTGAATTAGATTCTGGAAGACATGTTGCGAGCTTGTTTTTTGGATTTCAAGGACAATTTAGATGATTATCTCCCTTATGTAGAGTTCGCGTATAACAATAGCTTCCAGGCGAGTATCGGCATGGCTCCCTACGAGGCATTGTATGGTCACCCGTGTAAAGCACCGCATTGCTGGGTAGAAGTTGGTGAGCGCAGTTTGATTGGCCCAGAGTTGGTACAGGCGACATTAGAGAAAGTTGACATTATTCGACGTCGACTTCTGACAGCCCAGAGCAGGCAGAAGAGTTATGCTGATACGAGGTGGCGACCGCTTGAGTTTGAGGTTGGAGACCATGTATTTCTTAAGGTTTCCCCCATGAAGGGAGTTCTGCGGTTCGGTAAGAAGGGAAAGCTCACGCCGAGATTTATTGGTCCATTTCAAATATTGGATCGAGTGGGAGCGGTAGCATACCACCTTGCTTTACCCACATCACTTGCAGGCGTGCATAACGTATTTCATATTTCTATACTGAAGAAGTACGTTCCTGATTCTTCGCATATTATCAGTTGGGAGTAGGTGCAGTTGAGCGAGGATGCCACATATGTACTGCGACCGACACGTATCCTAGACAGGAAGGAGCAGGTATTGCGTAACAAGGTCATCCCTCTTGTGAAAGTACTATGGACGCATCATAGTGAAGAAAAGGCTACTTGGGAGACTGAAGCTGAGGTCAAAAAGAGCTACCCTCAGATCCTTGAGGAGTATGAGAAGGTATGAATTTCGATGATGAAATTTTTCTTTAAGGGGGGTAGATTGTAATGACCCGAAAAATTTTGTGCTAAGACCCGAGTATTACCTCTATTTTTCTTTGAAGTTATTTGTGGGTTAATTAGCACTAAACTTGATTGCTTGTGAAACTAGCATCAATCACTTTAAATTTGATCTGCAGGACTCAAAACCTGTAGAATCGTTAGCACTATGTTACTCTGAAATCTGGGATTCAACGCTAAATCCAGTTGCTCTCGAGAATTTTTAGAAGCTTTGGATCGGACAAGGACCGCGCGTTGAAAGTCCAATAGCGATGATCTTAGACAGTTATGGTCACCTAGTTGGACTTGACCATCACCTCAAAAATCAAGTCTAGATGATGTCCTGGGTCAATTTGATTGAGTCCGGAGTGAAGAGTGTGAGAACGGTGAGAAATTAAATATGATTTTATGAAATCTGAGTCGTGTCGCTTGTGCGACGATTTTAAGAAATGTGATCATTGGATTCTGACCCAATTTCACCCTCGGATCAGGGAAGATGGCCCAGGCATGTCATAGTGCTTGTGGACCTAATCGAGTTTCGGTGACCGTTGAATTGAGAGTGGTCCGCCACGGCTGATCTGTAAATTCGATCAGTACGAAAACTCATCCTTACCTAGATCCATGGTCAGTGAGCTTATGTCCGACCGCACGTGGAGAAAGGACCACCAGAAGTGTTCCGTTGGATCGAGAGAGGCCTGATTTGGTTATAACCTAAGTATACCTTGGCCCTAGGGCTATTTTCATCAATGTTAGGCCTATATAAAGACCTTAAAACTCTCACTCTCTTTTCCATACGAATTTTCAAACCCTAGCTAAGAAAGAGAGAGGAAAATAGAGAGGAAAGTGAGAGAGAAGTTGGTGAATCATCTTAAAATTCTTTCCTACTACTCTACATCCTTAAACCATCACTTCTGAATCGTTGTTCCGGCGATTCTAAGTTCCTTCTTGGGTAAGTTAATCTAACCCTAATCTGTTTTAGAGCTTAGACTTGTCTAAGTGTTGATGTAGCTCATTTCTATTCATGCCTTAGGTTATCTAGTTGCCGTTGACGAAGACTTATCGTCTGAATCAGATATGTGTGCTTTATCTGGTTTAAGGTGCAGACTATATTCATATAGGTTATGGTTTTCAAGGCTTTCAATGTCAGATAATGATTTATTATTGTTGTGGGTGTAATTTCACATGCTAAATGCTATGTTTATATTGCATTCCTAATATATATGTCTTGTGTTGAGATTTGTGTATTCCTTGTGTATATAGAAAGTATCGTATACGTATAAAATATGAACATGTGCTTGCCATGATTAATTGTCGTGTATTTGTGCTAGTTGTATGTGTGTCAACTCCTTGGCAAAAGGAATTGTCCAAATGCATGTATTCCAACAAATGTCATGTATGTTAAACTATATAGTCTAAGTGTTTGTAGAAATGTCTGAATGGTCTAAAGTGTAATATATTATCCTATTTGCGGATGTTGAGAAGCGATTCTCAACTCTCCTATTGGTGTGTATGATTTCCTACATGCAAGTCACATTCTTTGTTGTTTAACTTCAAGTATTACTTATGTGTAAATCTATGTTAAGTTGATATTCTTCAAATGCTCACATGCCACATGATTTGAATTGTTGTTCCATTAATGTTCTAAATTGCTATATGCATATCTGTTATAATGGAATGTGTTTGGGACTATGAAATAGTCCAGGAAATCGGTAATCGGCCTTGAGTTCGTAGCTGAGGTTGCTTTCGCCACGAAGGACATGATTTGACGAACCCGAGTCTTATTAGAGTTTTCGGGAGTGGTTTGGCCACACGGAGTGTTTGCGCACTCTATGTCATTCAACCCAACGTGCGCTCGTACTAGTCGAGTTCGTCAAGTAACCCGATTGTCCGATGTATGTTCACCATGTATGGATGCTATTGTTTGAATCTACGGTACCAAACTTACCGATGAAATCCCGTTAACCGTTGTACCTTGATCCGCTAAGACTCATGAGCCGGACATGGTGGTATGGGACACCGTGGTCGAGCTGTCGGCCTACGCTGGGGTGACGAGCCTCTCCGTAGTGACCAGTGAGCACACCAGACTCGTGAGCCGATTATAGTGGTATGGGACACTATATTCGCGTTGTCGGCCTGCATTAATTGGTGACGAGCCCTTTGTAGTGACCTCGAGCATACTTTGATACTGCATTAAGGCGACGAGCCTTAGAGTAGTAATGAAGGTATGATAGGCGTGCATTGATTGGTGACGAGCCCTTTGCAGCAACCTAGAACCATATGATCGTATGAGATTGTATAGGACTGACGAACCTAGAATGGATCACTGTGTGGAAATTGATATGAGGAAGGTACCTTAGCTTCCTAATCCTATTGTATGAAAAGGACTAATAATAACTTGGTAATCATGTTCATGCACCGCATTGCATGTGCGTAGAAGTTGTTGGCACTGCGGGAGGTTATCATGCGTAACGTAAGATGAAGACGTTGAGGGAGTGTAGGCGAGGGCATGCATCATTTATACGTACATCCCTGCATTAACAAGAGTACTTTAGACTTGGTTAATTGTATTGCCTTATCATTACTGCTTGATTGATTTGATATCATGTTAACTTTTACTGTATGGTTCCACTGAGTTGATCACTCACTCCCACGTTCTGGGACGGTGTTTTAACACTAATCAGACCCTGTCTTAGATGCAGATGTTGACGCGACCCCTGAGGCAGAGCAGGAGTTCAAGGATGATGAGGCCGCATTTTCTTTTATGCAGTTCTCAGGCAGGTTCAAGTGAGCCAAGTCCTGATATGCAGGGATTCTGGGTTTTCATTGTAATTGTACTAGATGATGTCATTTGATGCTTGTATTTTTGAAAGCAACACTTGTAAGTATGACCTGGCATGTATATGTATTTTAGGGACTTGCAAATATACACATATGCTTCTTTAAGTCTTCCGCTTGCGTCTTTCACTTATCCCTGGATTATGTTTGCAGTTTGGCTTAATCTATTCCATGTTTAATGCACTCATACAAACAACATACATCCTTCATTAAATATGTTGCATAAGTGATGTTTTGAAACTTGGGAGTTGAGTTATGCGCGACCCCCGATTTTCAGGGCGTTACATATTGATGACAGGAAATCAACCAATGGTGGTTGTTTTTATATTGGAAATTGTATGGTTTCTTGGTTTAGCAAGAAGCAAAGTTCTATATCACTCTCAACTATGAGGCTGAATACATTGCAGCAAGAAATGCATGTACTCAGCTTGTTTAGATGAAACGTATGTTAAGCGATTATGGAATTGCATAGGATTCAATGGTTTTATATTGCGATAATTTAAGTGCAATAAATATTTTAAAAAATTCAATCCAGCATTCACGTACCAAGCACATTTACATTAGGTTTCATTACATTCATGAATTAGTGGAAGAAAAGTTGATATGTGCATTTTAAATTGATTATTCATGCATATTTGTATCATAGTATATATATTTGATAATTTATTGATTAAAATTTTAGATTTTTATGAAAAAAATGCATATTTTAGTCGGTACACGACTAGTCGAGGATGTACTCGACCAATCGTGGCATGACCGATCGAGGACATCCCACGACCAGTCGTGTAGCGTGCTGGACATTTTAAAAATTGGAGAAATCTTCATCTTCGTCATTTCATCTTTCCTCTCCAACGAGTCGACGCCCAACCAGTCGTACTCACCTTCTTAGATCTTTAAGGTTAGTGCGTCATTTGTATTTTTCTTGTAGATTCTAGTCAATATTACTTCATTTTCACTCTTGAAATAATCTATTTTATCAAAAATTATGATTTTGGGGTTTTCTTTTGAAAAATCTGATCTAGCAAAACCCCACTTCACATCTTTTGAAGCTACTTGTTTCTTTGAATCTTCTATTACAAATGGATGCTAGAGGGAAAAAGAAATCTTCTCGTGGTCCATCATCTTCTAGATCAACTCCTATCACTCGGCGCCATCTTCGGTCACGCGAAGATGATCCCTCGCATGTGCTGGATTTGCATATGCACAATGTCATTATTGAAAGACCTGTTGATCTTAACTATATTACTCATTTTGGTGTCCTTCCCCTAGTACAATCTGTAGGATGGGCTAACTTCTTACATTGGGGTGGGCCTGCATACCAGTCTATTGGTCAGGCCATGTTTGCATGTATCTCTAACTTTTTGGCTGAGAATTTAACATTTAAAATTGATGCTAGAGAAGGTCCATTTCATATTGACCGTCATTTGATTTCAGCTCTAATGGACATACCGGTTAATGATGAGGGTATTTCTATTCATACTTTAACTGAGAAACACTCAGAATCAGAAAAACGCATGCTCACTAGAACACTATGCAATATGAATGTGCAATGGACTCATAAAGGGAATTCGCTCCCCTCAAAGTATTTGTTACCCAGATACACGGTTCTCCACAGAATCTTTATTTCAAATTTGTATCCATATTCTTGTAATAAAACAGAACTAACTGCCTTTATGGTTCAGGTTTTACACTCTATCACCTCTAGTACTAATGTCTGTATGCCTTCTTTAATATGTCACTCCATCATTCAGTTTCGTCTCCATACAGATCATAGTGATATTCCATTTACATATCTTATGACGTGTTAGCTTCTCACATGCTTGTTGTTTTTCCTGTTAGAGAGGCTCCTATTCATCATCTTATTTTTAACAACTCTAATATAAATAAGATGAAATTGGAATTAGCTCTTGGCCAAGTGGATGTGGGTGGTGCTGGTGCTGAGGCTGTGGATGAAGAAGAGGCTGGCGATCTTCCTCCTGATGATATTAATATGGATGATATTTTTGATGAAATTGAATCAGACACTGGAAATGATCCTGACTATGAGCCATCTGATTTTGATGCTCGTCTTCATGCTCTAAAGGAGAAGGTAGAGAATATGAATGTTACCCATGATTACAATTTAAATATATGCGCAAGTATCTTAGGTGCTTAAACAAGGGCCTTCATCAACTTTATCTTACCATACCTGCTCCTTCTTCAGGATCTGATTAAGTACTTTACTCTTGGTCTGTAATAACTTTACTTCTACTTTTGTTGGCTTGTGAACTTTGTTTAGTTAACTAACTTTTGTTTAAACTAGTTAATGGCTTGTGGACTTTAATTTACTTATTTCTTGACTAGTTAATCTAGTTATTGCTCCTGTTTATTATCCTTTTCTATTTTTCTTCCTTTGTCATATTGTGACAAAAAGGGGGAGAATTTATTTTATTTTGCATATGGATTGATATATTACTATTGATTATGGATAATATGGACTGTGGTAGTAGCATATGAATTGATATATTGCTATTGATTATGAATAATATAGACTAAATATATGTGTGCTACTCAGGGGGAGTAAGGAAGAATTTGTGCTAGTTAATGACAACCGGTGCATGATTCTTTAGCTAGGTTGTTTCTAGTTCTCTTATATATGACTGGTGCATGATTCCTTATTGAGCATGTAATGCTTCTCTTATTTTGCTTGGAGTGTGTTTTGTCACAAATTTAACAAAGGGGGAGATTGTAAGTGCTATGGTTTTATGCTCCTTTGGTTGTCAAATTTTGTAGTGCTAAAACCTCAATCTATTTCTTGTGTAGCTCATTGATATATATGTTCAAGACATTGCATATGGGTTTAAGACATTGCATCACTTCTCTAAACACTTTACTTCAAGTCAAGAACGAAGAACTACTTTAAACCATTTCAAAAAATACAAGTATAAGCTACAACGAAAGAAGTGATCTTGTTTAAAGACTTAAGTTAGTGTACAACTCAGGATGAAGTATAACTCAAGCTCTAGAAGATCTCAAGTTCAATGCTACATCAAGTATAGAGATCTCAAGCTTCACAATCTTCAATTGTCAACAATCATCTGAAGAAATGAAGTGTCAATGTCCGTACTTCACATTTAAGGTATGAATGACCTTAGATTGATCTTAGGGTAGGTCATTTTATATACATAAGTCAATTGAATCATTTTATAAAGTGTTTGGTCTATTCTAAGACTAGTCCTGGGCCTTATTCGACTAGTCCTAGAATTGGCTCGACCAGTCCAAGAAATTCCAGGACCGGTCCTAGGTTTGTTAAAAAAATTTAAAATTTTTTGGTTGAGCTACGACCAGTCCTGAAGTCTGCTTGACCGGTCGTAGGAACAGTGACGACTCGATCCAAGACCAGTCGTGCACTTACGAGTCAATCTACAGCGACTAAACCTGGTGTCACACGACCAGTCGTGGAACGGTTTTATCTGATCGCGCTTAAAATTTCAAAAATCCATTTCTTCTAAGACCAGTCATAGTGTCCTTAGGACCAGTCATAGATGCGATTTCTGTAACTATAAATAGAACACGAATTTCAGAGTTTGAAATCGAATTTAAGTAAAATCAAGGCTTCACTCTGAGATAAGTTTGTGTTCATTTTAAGCTACTTCGTGCATATTTAAAATTCTCTTTTGTTAGCTTTATTGATTTGATTTTGTTTCTATATTCCAATCTGAATTGAAAAGAGGAATTGTTGTATTCCTTCTTCTTGGAATCAAAATCAAATATAGCTAGCCCATCTGGTTTAATTTAAAATCAATTAGAACTTAGAACTATTTCAAAGTGAGTACTGGACATTGAACTTCTATATTCGAACTTCTACTCCAATTGGTTCTTCTGAGCTACAACAAAAGGAGAAATCCAGGTATTTTACTTTATTGTAATTTCCTTCTTTTGGTTTTATTTGAGATTAAGCCAGAAAAATCTCAATTTATTAGTTATCTGAGGGGAGCAAGAAAACTCAGAAGTGGGATTTTTTAAATTGTGTAAGCCCATTTGAAAGACACAATTATGAAGGTTTTAGGTGAACCTGAGAAACCTATTCTCATAGTGAACGCTAATATCCCCTGTGTGAGGATATTAGGAGTGGAGTAGCAAGCTGTGTGGTTGTTCTTTAACAGTTAGTGTACACACAGGCAAACCATTATAACTCTTTTGTTTTGTGGATGTGTGATTTATTTTCTATGTCTTTTATCATTCAAGTTTGTGGGATGTATGTGTGGATGTGAATGTTGTAATATTTACATTTCAAGCATTGTGGGGAATGTTGTAATAGTTTAGAATTTATTTCTTGCTATTTCCTTTATTTCCTTTCATTTTGAGTTTTTGATATTCAAATTGTTCAAGTAAGGTTGTCCTTCCATAAACCCTTGATTTTTATGGTGCAAGGTTGTCCTTAGAGCAACATTGGTATTAACCTCACTGTTCTAGTATTTTAAGGTTGCTTTACATTTTCTCATACAGTGATTGGTTTATAGTGTTATCTTTGCTTTATTCATTTAAAATCTGTTATTAAAGTTTTAATTTGGCATAGTCCTATTCACCCCCCCTCTAGGACATACATGTAGGCCTTTTCAGAAGGTTTAATGACCGTGAAACTATAGGGTTATGACCGTCTTATTGGACTTGACAACCATCGCGGGAATTGAGCCCAAATATTACCCAGAAACGCACAACTTGAGCCTTGAGCGAAGTGTGTGAGAAACACGAATATCCTTAGAAAAAGTATTGAAACTTAAGTGAATTGGACCATTGGCTTATGGGTGAAATTGAAGACTTTGGACTGTCAGATTCTAACCAAACTTCACCGATCAGGGAAATTTCCCTACACATATCTATATACTTGTGGCCCTGATCAAGTGACAACGACCATTGATCTAATATAGGTCCGTCACGATTGATCGGCCTATCTAAATGCGCTAAAATCGTGTCCTAGCCTAGATCCATTGTCAGGGAATTTACTCTGTGACAGACAGGTAATGGACCCCCAGATGAGCCCTTTTCGTCAGAAACAGTCGCCCTTTGGCCATAACCTAAGTATACCATGGCCGTGGGGCCATTTACACCAGTTCTGGCCCTATATAATACTCTTAAACCACCCCAATTCTATTCCATACGAATTTCTCTAACCCTCGGAGAGATAAGAGAGAAAAGAAGAGAAAAGAGTGAGCAGAAGAGAGAGAGAGAGAGAGAGAGAGAGAGTTCAGGAGATCGTTGCTGGGATTCACTCCCACTACTCCTCGAGCTGATTCGCCTTTCCACATCGCTACATGACTCATTTCAACTACAATTTAGGTAAGAAATCTTAACCCTAATCTTGATTTAGGAATCCAAATAGAGTAATTGACGAAATACCTAACCTATTTCAATGTTTAGGTAACTATTGTTCTGTATACGGGAGCGTAGGATTCGAATCGAGTTCGAAACGAGCAATCTAACAAAAGGTGCAGATTATAAATGTTTAGGTTATGGTTTTCAAGGCTTTCAGTGTCAGCTAATGATTTATTTCTGACTTGATTGCTGTCATATGATCTTAGTTATGACATTTTCGATAAATTATACATGTGTGAACTATGTTGAATATAAGATGCATTCCATGTGTTTCTTGAAATGTTTGAATGAGTGTGAAATCCTGACTTGTGCTTGTCATGATTTCTAATCTAAGATCCATGTATGTTATATGCTTTATAACTGATGTTGTGTAATGAATTGTTATGGTTCATGTCGTAACTAATCTAGTCTATGTAATTAGTTATGTGTAGTCTAAGTGTTTGATAAAATGTCTGAATGAGAAATTGTTGATGAAATGTATTAAATAAGGGTATTGAGATGGAATTCTCAATTACCTTACCCATATGTATAGTTCCTTCACGAAATCTTAATTTCGACTACGTAATTTATGAATGAAATGCGATGTTTGATAACATACTCAATATGCTTGATGAAATGCTTAAATGAGATATTGATTTGAATTATTTGTCAAATGCTAATATAACTTTCACATGTATTTACATGCTACATCTAAGTAAGATTGGGGCTGCAACATAGTCCAGGCAATCGGTAATGATTTCCATTGAGTGGCTGAATTCGTCTCGCCACATTTGATATGTTCAATAAATCTGGGTCGTACGAAAATTGTTGACAGTGGTTAGGCTACGGGGAGTGCTAACGTGCTCCATGTCGATTAATTCGGCGTGTGCCCATACCAATCGAACTTGTCTAATAAACCAATTGGCCTATTGTGTGTTTACCATGCATGGACATCACTGTTTGAATCTAAGGTACCACTTACCAATGTAAAGGCTCGTTTTAACCAAGGTACCATAATCTGCCAAGACTCATGAGCCGGACATGGTGGTATGGGACACCGTGGTCGAGTTGTCGGCCTATGCTAGGGTGATGAGCCTCCCCATAGTGACCAGTGAGCAACCTAAACTCGTGAGCCGAATATGTTGGTATGGGACACTGTATTCGAGCTGTTGGCTTATGCTGAGGTGACGAGCCTCCTAAAGAGCTGAACATGTTGGTATGGGACACTGTATTCGAGCTGTTGGCCTACGCTGAGGTGACGAGCCTCCCAAAGAGCCGAATATGTTTGTCTATCCACTACTTACATTAAGGGTGATGTCTTACAACTTGCCTATCATATGTGATTAACTAAGATTGAAGACCCTAGATAGATCCCTGTTTGGGTTAATGATGTAAAGGGAGGTACCTTAGCTTCCTAAATCTGCTATATGAATTTTCTTAATTAAGTACTCAGCTAACACGACCATGCACCGCATTGCATGTGCTTCGATGAGGAAGTGCATGTTTAGGGAGCTTGCCATGCGTGAATGGTTCATGAAGTCACTTGAGGGAGCTTTGTGTGAGGACATGCATCATTACTACACACCATCCCTGCATTAACAAGAGTAGCTAGGAAGTGATTGTTGTATTGCTTTATCATTTCTACTCAATTGAATTGATAACATGTTAACCTTTGCCTTATATTACCACTGAGTTAATCACTCACTCCCACTCTGGGATGATGTTTTAAAACACCAACCAGACTCTGTTATAGACGCAGGTGATGAGGACGTATATGCAGTAGAGTTGGACTTCGTAGACGAGGAGGAAGAGTTCTCCTATGTTCAGCTCTTTCGTAAGTCCATGTAGACCTCGTGCTGCTTCGATGGGATTACATGGATACACGGATTAGCTGAATACTCCACATTTTGACATTTTTTTATTTTAAACCAATACATGTATAAATTTCAGCCTGGTTATATGATCATACTCCAGAGGTTGTTGAACCCTTGCTTGTTCAGATATATATGTGTTTCAGTCTTCCGCTTGATAAATTTAATTATATCTGAAGTATGATATGTTATTTTAGTATAATCCCCCTCATCTTTAATGCACTAATATGGACAACATTTAAACATCATTATCTATGTTACATAAGTGATGCATTGGATTTCAGGAGTTGAGCTTTGCTCGACCCTCAAAATTCGGGGTGTTACAAGAAGAGAGTAATGCCAAAAAGAACGTATGAGTGGATGATCGTCACGATTGAGTCGACTGATGCCATTGATTTTTATCAATTCTCATTCTCTCAGCATATTGTGGACCATAAGACTTATGATGACGATAAACTTCCTCTTGCCAAGCATGCTTTCTTTATTTCAATACAGTCCAACAGTTTACGATTGCAGGAAGGCAGTGAATTTTAGAGTGAACACTACTACCCGAGTAGGTTTGCGAGACAATTTGGGTACAATCAAACCATTCTTGAACATCCTAAGCTGGTGACTTATACCATGAGAAGCTACGGTGTAGGTCCCTACAATTGGGGATTGATTTGGAGAGAGTTGCTTGTAGCACAAATTAATTCAAAATTCATCATTCCTGGCTTTGGATGTTTTGTTCGCACCACATATCCATGGATGAGATGGTGGGCACGCCAATCTTTCCTGATCCGTCGCTGTATGCCAGTGGATTCTCCCATATGGATCCTTGCTCCTAGAATCAGAAAACGTAATCTTATTGAAGTAATAAGACATACTGTTGAATGGGATCACGCCCTCGCTCCCGGTGAAGCCTACGTAAAAATCTCTTTAGAAGAACCCATTCATGAAATTAAGCCTGCCAACACTCTTGAGGGTTGGATTGCCCACTCATTCCCTCTGACATACTTGAAGGCTCAAAGAAGGCATCTGGCAGAGAAGATGCCACTACAGATGCTACCGACATTTCTTAGATTCTTGCATTAACAGATCCCATTCCAACTCTAGTGACTGTTGGTCCCTTTGAACTTCAAACTGCCCCGATGGCTGTTGGATCCTCTGAACCCCAAACAATATCTCCATCTGTTCCTCAACCACTGTCTACTCAGAGGGATTCGTCATCCCCTATCACTAGATCGTAGACTCGGGCTATATCTCTGCATCTCCTATGATTGCCACTGCGAAAGGCCCTGCCCTTGCTGAGAAAAGACAACCTTCGCAGAAAGGGAAACAAGTGGTTGTTGAAGAACTAGTCTTGGATTCATCATTGTCTTCATCATCGTCTAAGAAAGAAAGTGAAGGATCTTTTTCCAGTGGTTCTTCTTCTGACGGAAGTGAGTCATCTTCTGGCGACTCGAGGCAAGAGGGTGAATTGAATATAAGTGAAGAAGAAGAAGGAGAAGAGGTAGAAGTAGAGGGAGGAGAAGTAGAGGGAGGATAAGAAAGAGGAGAAGTAGAGGGAGGATAATAAAGAGGAGAAGTAGAGGGAGGAGAGGTAGGCATGGGTGATGATGAACAAATCATTATGGCTACCGAAGTCAATAAAGGGATCCCTCAAGAAGATGATATTCCCCATGCCACATCTACAGGAGTCAATGAAGAAGAAGAACCCCTCGACTACGGAGAGTATGAAGATACACTCGGTGCCGATCTGACTATATCATTTAGTAGCAATTATTCTCCCCTTCCACGCACAATGTTTTCGGATCCTCCGGCTAATGTCACAATAGTTCCAGAGACTCTCCCAATTTCCACAGACATGATTCAAACCGTCTCGGCCGCTCCTTCTTCTGGTAAGTGCTCTACCAGAAAAGTTAGGGCACCTCTCAAGCTCCTAATTAAAACCAATACAGTGGTTCATGGAATAGTTTTCCCGACGAAACCAATTGATGCCGCTACTCTAACTACAGCTGTGTCTAGTACCGAAGCCAGGGCACCATCTTTTGCCAACATGGCTTCAGACATGCTTGGCCCGTATTCTCTTCCTGAAGAAATGCAACCTGTAGGAACAACAATCCCTATTCCAATGATTTCGCCAACTGTAGGTATACTTTATTCCGTCTCCCAGTTTTATAATAATATTTCACAATTCATCTTCTGACTCATGTTTTCCTTCTTATACTTTGTAGTTAGCCCTATTTCTAGCTATTCTGCAAGTTCTAGCTCTGTTGTTACTGTCTCACATAAAATATCTTTAGAGAAGATTCCCCCGCCTGCACTGATTTTGTTGAAGAGTTTTCTATCAACATCTATATATATATTTAAAGATCCCACGTAGTGGTCAGATTTGGAAATAGTACTGGCATCCCTAAAAAATGCTACAAGGATAATAAGAATCAACATCTCTCCCTTGCGCAAATATCTTTCTCACTTCTATGAGACATTTCGCAAATTGGGAGCTGCTCAAGACATGACCATCGCACCTGAGATTCTCACTCACCAAAAAGAGTTATTGCAACTCAGAAATAAAGTTTCCATGGCAGCAACAACACTCTGGATATGACAAAGATTTCAACTCACTCGAGGAGCAGGTGAGAGCTTCTAAACATTCTTCGGCGCTCATAAATGAGAAGATTTCCAGCCTTAGACAACAAATCTCTAATTTAGAGGCCCAACAGCATGAAGCCGATTTGAGGACTAACAAGCTTGAAGCCGATATTGAGGTTAATAGGTGAATAAATGATTTGGAATGATCAGAGATTTCAAATGGGGAAGCCGCAATAGTTTCTCTAAAGCAAGAACCGATTGACGTTCTAGATCAAGTAAAGCTTATTGTCGATGCCGAGCTGGACAATGCGGTTGCAAAAGTGCAATTAAAGGAGGATTTTCGTCGATACGTGCTTGCATTAGGAATGTCAGAGGATATATGAATTTTGTTTTATGCTTGTTGTCACTTTCATACTTTATCCTTTAAACATCATGAATGAATTTTGATAATTCAAAATTTTAAATTTTGTAGATGTATTGCAAACATGCTTCTATATCATCCTTTGTTAGCATGATGTTACCTACATGGTGTTATTTTCATAGGCGGTGTTAAATTTCAGTTTCAGTTAGTTTCACACACAATTTAAGATCATGAGTAGTTGGAGCAATCACAGTTTTTAGACTCATAAGTAGTTGGAGTCGGGTCTTACCTGAATGGCCTCTGTAACTCTCTAGAGTTCACTGGGTTCATCATGGCTAGGTTCATCATGGCTAGGGAGTTCACAAACTGTGATCCATCAGAGGGGGCTAGTGAAGTTACTGGGGCAGTGAACTCGGTGGGTTTTACCCACAAGGTTGGCGATAGTAACTCTCTAGGGTCCACGGGGCACACAAGGATACCTTCAAGTACCAAATCCACGGCCCCCAGTCCATCAATGAGGGGTCATCTTGCTTTAGAGGCCTGTCCTTATGCATTACTACTGAAATCAAGCCAGGGATCTGAGGAGTCATCTTGCTTCAGATTGTTTGCAAGGTCGGACCCATTTACAAGAGGACATTTTCTCGCCAGCCCTCGTGACATTGTCCGACACTGTATAGACGGCATAGATCTTACGTGATTGCTTCATTAACTACCTGCATGGGTGCACATGATGCTCTTTACGAGCTTTTTAGGGCCACAGGCTTCTCATTGTTATCCAAATAATCTCATCGTATTGCCATCGCCAATGATAATAAGTCTTATACGTAGTTGGCTTCATATGCTCAACTCTGCTACCATAAATGATGAATCACCATCGTTGTCATAGGACTTATACATAGTTTGGCTTTATAAGCTTATTCTATTGCCATAGATGATAGATTGCCATTGCCGATGATATTTATATAGAATTAGCTTTATAGGCCATGCTAAAGGTAATAAATTGAAATTGATATATCACCCCTTGCTAATGATATGAAACAAATTTTTATAGCCAGAATAGTGTATCATCTTGGGGATGCTATTAATTTTGATAAATTTAGATAATAAAATGGCCTTTATGTCGACAATACAGCAATGGCAATGACGACTTTTGATGATTTGATGGTAATCATTGGCGTTTTTCATTTGATGATAATCATTGACACTTTTCATTTGGCGATAACCATTGACACTTTTCATTTAGCGATAACCATTGGCACTTTTCATTTGGCGATAACCATTGGCGCTTTTCATTTGGCGATAACCATTGACGTTTTTCATTTAGCGATAACTATTGGCACTTTTAACTTGATATGCTTGAAAATCTGCATTTTTATTCATATATAGGGACAAATACAAAGTTCTAACTTCTATAACTTTTCTATTGTTCACTTGCCTTGCACCCTTTTGGTTTGGAAGTATCGGACTGATACTCTTCGGAAACAAAACTGCAGCCACCTTCTGGATTGATGTACTGTTGACAAACCCAGTATTTATTGGGTTTATTGATGCAGATTTATCCCCACAACGAATATGCTTTATATCATGGTTTCATATCTTTATCTTATTTCTTTCTATTCGTGTATTTGGGCCATCGTAACTTGATTTTATCTATTATTAACAGTCAGTTCATCATCTGAAGCATGTCATCTTCTTCGAATGTGGATGCCCCCAAAATTCTCTTCTACCTAATGGATTCTTTTACTAGTTCCTCCTTTTGGCGATAGGTAGAAGCTAGGTCTTCCAGGTTGACTTTTCTAACAGAAGATTTTGACAATTCAATCGCATACGTCGTATTTATGGTTTCCTTTCTATGTCGTTCATTGTCCTTTTTCAAAACTATTTCTCCTTGTTTTATCATCCTTTGCAACATATGTTTTAGTGTGAAACAATCTTTTGTATGATGCCTCAGACAATGAAGAAAATGACAGTAATTCTTCCCTTTAGTCATTTCGACCTCTTCTGGATATCTCGGTGAAGGTAACCTGATAGTTCTAATGGCTAGTAGTTATTCCATCATTGGCAACACATCTTCTTTAACAAAAGCATATTCCCTATGAGAATTATACGACTGTGGTCGTTTATCATTTTTATAATCTCTTCGTCGATCAGAATCTTCCCTTCTTCTTGTTTCCCGTTTGTCGTGAAAAATGTTTTTCTTTTTTCTCTTGATCAACTGCATTTACTATTGCTCTATATGGTCCTCTCTTTTCTATATGGATTTTAAATGCTGGCATCCTTTTAGTCATCAACTCCAATGCATGCGCTTTGGTTGCCATGTCTCGAAAATTTCTTATGTTGGCACTGGTGAGTCCAAATGCGATTCCTGTCTCCATAGAGCTCAAACACATTTTTACCTATACTCTCTCTTTGGGTAATTGTCGGCACGATGCTCCCAAAGTCTTTCATCTGCTGATAAATTTTTCCACAAGTTCATTTTCTCTCTACCGTACGGATGCTAACTCTGCAATACTGACATCACGATCTGACAAAAAGAAATTTGACATAAATGTGTCCTGCATCTGTTCCCAAGTTTGTATTGATTTGAGCGCCAGACCAGAATACCATCGGAATGCCTTGCCTGTCAGAGAAGACCCAAACAGTCGCAAGCAATATTGAGGAATAGTGGAGAAGTTACCCATGGACGTGATGAAATGCATCAAATGTTCGTCTGGAGACTCATCCCCGCTGAATTTTTGAAATTCGGGATGCTTGAAGTTAACAGGAAAGGTATGTCTTCTACTTCTCTCAGATATGGCATTCGGTAGTGAAACCTTCCCGCACTATCACGTTTCCTTTCTACTCTAACAGCTTCTGCAACCACCTGCCACACTTCCTCTTAGGTTATTACTCTCGCCACAGTGGCTGATCCGTGTGATCCTGCTCTTGCTGGTTGAGAACCTTCAGGTTGTTATTCTCGTTCATTCATAGTATCCATCATCGGAGGTGCTATTATCTGGGCCACATTATGTGCGAGAGTAGCCAAAGATTCTTGGAGGTTTCTGTATTCTTCCATCAACATTTTTCTGTGCTTGAGCCATTTTGACCATATGATCTTTAGTGGTAGGCAGCAGATCTTTACTTCTACCGGCCATACATACGGCGGCTTCTCCATTCCCTGACAAAGTAGTTATTGGAGTGGAGTTAGAATATGCCAATGTGACAGGGCTTATTGAAGAGGGAGTTTTATTTATTTCAGTGCTTCCATAGAGTTCAGCTGAACGTGATACAACTTGAGGCGATACGCTTTAAGGCAATTTATAAATTGGTGGACTTCCCATGAGTGATTTACCCTTCTGTTTCTTCGTCCATCAAGCACTTGCGACAGGTAGGGCCGAGAAATCTCATGACATTGGCGAGGACAAAGATTTTGCAGGGTATATCGCTAGAGGAGCAAGTTCAAGATTCTTTCTTACTTGTTTCGTGTCACTTGTCCTCTGGTTTTTAGTGTTAATAGACTTGCCCTAGCAGTTACAATATTTCGGGCCTTCAATCTTTGGTGTGATATGACAATCCAATCATTTTCATTTTCTTGTGCCATGGAAGAGACCGTCATGACTCCAAAGGGACTTAAAACTTTTCTTTCTGCTTCTGATGGACTAGGAGTTGGTCACAGACATACTCCACCACGAATCCTGTGGGTGTGAAGTAGAAGATCATTTCACTTGTAGCGGTTGCCATTGATTATAGCTTGGATATGTATATCGTATCATATTTTTGTCAGAGGAGATGAATGTTGAGGGTCAAATATTGCATATTATCCCCCACTTATATCTTAGTTTTATAAACATGATAATGCTTAATGTTTTATTTTACTCATATTTGTGTTGCAAGGTGAATTTAAGAGATTAGAATGAAAAGCGTGTTAAAAGCATGGATTTGATGCTCAAGAATCACCAAGGCAAGGGATGTATCTTAGGAGACCGAGATTGAAGAATTCACATGCCAAAGATCTAAGGAAACCAAGTGATAAAGGAAGAGAATTGAAGATTTAAAGTGAAGAAAAGAAATCCTGAAAATTGTCCTGAAAATTGATTCCGGAGCTAAAAGAGTCTAGTTTTGGAAAACTGTCAAAATGGCCTTCGATATATCGAAGACCTGTAGATAATATTGAAGGACATATCGAAGACTATTTGATTAATTTAGAATTTTAGAATTTTAGGCCAAACTCGCTGGACAATTATGGATTGATCTTCGATATATCGAGGACTCTTTGATATATCGAAGGACATATCGAAGATACTTCGATATATTGAAGCTGCGTAAATTTGAGGCGATTTCTAAATTTTTCCAAGTTGGTGAGAAAGGAGGTGCTGCAAAACTATAAATAATTGTCTTTAAGGCACTCCTAGGCATCATCTAGGGTTTGAGGAGTGGAGCAAAAGCATGGAGAAGCCATCATCAAGAGTTTTTTCTTCCCTTTTCCTTAGTTGTTTTTATGCTTTTATTAAGGGATTTTGTTCAATCATGTCTATGGTTGAATAAACCTCTTAGTTAGGGTTAAGAGATGAAGCTTGTAGCTTGATAGGATGTTTCTATTACCTTGATTCATGTATATATTGAACTCTCTTTGATTCTAGTTTGATTATAAGGAATACTTTTAGTTTTTAATGGTTTATTGTGACTCAAATTACAATAGATCTACAATAACTTTAAGTATGTTCTTTTCATGTTTTGAGATTGTGAATTTAGGAAATCCTGTTGTTCACCATCATGGGCATGGTTGGATGACAGAATCCTCCCTAACTTTCACAATTCTCTCAGATTGATTGTGGGATTGGTAAATCTTATTGTGAACCATTGTCTCATGGGCATGGTTTTGTGATGGAATCACTTCCAGTTCTCACACCTCTCATCCCTTAAGAATTAGGTCAAAGGAAGTTCAGATTTAGTTTTACTGAGATATCTTCCAATTGGAGAAGATGGGGTTCTGATTCCAATTGTGTTCTTGAATCAAGCATAGATCTCCCTGATCTCTACAAGTGGATCTTTAGAAACCCTAGTTCCCATCTTTGAATTTCTTAAGTTTTTCATTAAATTTCTCACAATTACTCTCTCAAATATTCTAGATTTAGGTTTTCATCTTCTTCTAGTTCTAGTTGCTTTCAAAAAACACACGAGATTAGTCCCTATGGATTCGACCTTAGTCTTACTGAAATTGTAACTACATCGCGGCCCTACACTTGGGGTTGTGAACAAGTTTTTGGCGTCGTTGCCGAGGATAAACGGTTACATTTTTCTAAGATTAGCTAGTTTTAGAATTAGGTTAAGATTAGGGTTTTTCTATTTTCTATTTTTAGAATAGGGTTTGTTTTCTGTCTTTAAAAACTTTCTAATTCTTGGATTTCTTTTATTTTTAAAAACTAACTTACTTTCTAATTCTAAGTTTAGAACCTCCCTAATCAGTTTTTAGAAGCTTTCTATTTTATGTTTTTAGAAACTTTCCTTTTAGAAACTAGTTTACTTTCTATTTTTATTTTTTAGGAACTTCTTAATTTTAGAATTTTTGTTTTTAGAAACTGACTTATTTTATTTTGTTTTGCAGGATTTTAATTAGGAACTTCTAAGTTGGTAACTTCTTTCCAATTCCCACTCTCTTTCTATTTCTAGATTTCTATTTTATTTCTCTTTTAGGTTTAGGAAGACAACCTCAACCTAGGGTTGAGGAAGTCTAGGATAAGAATGAGGTGCATCAAGCACCCTCGTCTCGTACTTTGCGAGATTATTTACAACTAGCGGGGTTAAGCACGTCCTCATGCATGGTTTTTCCAGAAAATATGGGACACGTGGATATTAAGCCAGGGGTGATCCAACTCCTTCCAAAATTCCATGGACTTGAATCTGAAAGTCCATATTTGCACTTGAAAGAGTTTGATTAGATTATAGCCACTTTATATTTTCCAAACATGTCTGAAGACACGGTCAGACTGAAACTCTTTCCATTTTCTTTGAAAGAGAAACCTAAGACACGGTTGCATTCACTCTGTCTCGGATTTATTGGCACATGGAATGACATGATAAGGGAGTTTATAAAGAAATTTTTTTCACATCATAAAACAAACTCCCTTAGAAAGTTAATCATAAACTTTGCCCAAAAGGAGGATGAAACATTCTTCTAATGTTGGCAGCGGTTCAAGGATCTTGTCAGTTTATGCCCACAACGTGGTTTTAAAACATGGCGCATTACACACTTTTTCTATGATGGATTGACATCTTCCGTGCACTAATTGTTGAGACAATTTGCAATGGGAAATTCATGAATAAACATGTCAATGTTGTGTGGGACTACTTGGATAGACTTATTGAAAACACATAATCATGGGACACTTACTCAAAATCAAGCAGCACTTCTAGGCCCACTCAATCAAGGAGAGGGGCGGATTATACCTTCTGAAAGAGGATAATGATGTCAATGCTAAAGTGTCTAATCTCATAAGGAAATTTGAGGCCATGAAACTAAAGAAAGCTAAGGCTAAGGAAACCATTTGCGGTATTTGTACTTGCAGCATTCACACAATTGAAAATTGTCCAACAATACCTGCCTTTTAAGAGGTATTGAATGAGTAATCCAATGCTGTGAATAATTACTAAAGACCTTTTAATGGACTTACCTCCAATACATATAATCCTAATTGGAGAAATCATCTAAACTTCAGTTGGAGGAATGGGCAAACTGCTACCCCTCAAGGTTTCTTTTATCAAATTCCAAATCGAGTGAAACCTCAAGAAGAACCGATTCAAAATTCCACACAAACTCAGGAGCTTACTCAAGAAATGCGAGAACTTACAAAATTTATGCAAATGATGGATTCACGTGTTACAGTTATAGAAAGGAGGATGCTTCCGGCTCAACCTCTCCCCAAGCCCAAATCGCAATATGAGATAAACGATCCAAGCTCTTCAAATCAGATGAAGCAAGCTAAATCTGTCACCACTCTTAGGAGTGGGAAGACCATTGACAAAACTATCCCGATTAGGGATGAAAAGCCTAAGGACCCAGAAGAGGAAAATGATGATAGAGCAAGTATTGCTCCACAAGAATTAGAACCAGAACTTCAAGGTAAGCTGATTGCACCATTTCCCTAACGGTTGGTTGCACCAAAACCTCTTTCTAACTCCCAGGACATTCTAGAGGTGTTGAAACAAGTGAAGGTCAATATTCATCTACTTGATGTCATAAAATAAATACCTTCATACACCAAATTTTTGAAAGACTTGTGTATAACTAAGAGGCAGCAAAGTATCAAAAAGAAAAAATTTTTGATAGAAAAAGTGAGTGCCATCCTAAAGTAAGATGTGTCACAAAAGTATAAAGATCCTGGTGGCCCGACCATCACTTACATAATTGGGAACTACTGGATTGAGCACGCACTTCTTGACTTAGGAGCAAGAGTGAATCTGATCCCATACTCGGTCTATGAATAATTGGGTCTATGTGAATTAAAACCCACCCGAACCACATTACAACTTACCGATCACTTAGTTCGTGTACCGAGAGGGATAATTAAGGATGTGTTGGTCTAGGTTGACAAATTCTACTACCGGATAGATTTTATCGGCATAGATACTCAACTCATCATGGACATGAGCACTCAAATTCCTACCTTTCTTGGTCACCCATTCCTTGCCACATCAAATGTAATGATTAATTACAGGAATGGAGTCATGAGTTTCTCTTTTGGAAATATGACATTGGAGTTAAATATTTTTTTCAATACGGGCAAATAGGTAGAGGATGCTGATGATGCTCACAATATTAACTTGATTGATTCTTTCGTGGAAGATAGAGCACTTTTAACCTTATCCTCTGACCCTCTAGAGAGGATAAGGTCAAATTACAGGAATGGAGTCATGAGTTTGTCTGTCATTCTTGGTCGCTCATTCCTTGCCACATCAAATGCAATCATTAATTACAGGAATGGAGTCATGAGTTTGACTTTTGGAAATATGACATTGGAGTTAAATATTTTTTCCAATACGGGCAAACATGTAGAGGATGATGATGATGCTCACGATGTTAACTTGATCAATTCTTTTATGGAAGATAGAGCACTTTTGACCTTATCCTCTGACCCTCAAGAGACATATCTGGCCCACTCCCATGCTTTTGATGATAACATTATTAGGGAGATTAAGGAGATGGGGAGCATGCTGGATACCGTGCTGGTACTTGAAGTTAACCGGTGAAGGTCACAATTCGAAGAATTACCCCAAACTGATGTAGTGCATCTACCATTTAACCTCAAGGCACCAAAGCTTGACCTAAAACATTTGCCCTCTAATTTGAAATACATCTATTTAGGTCCAGATGAGACATACCCAGTGGTGATTTCTTCCCACCTTGAGCAAGAACAAGAGAGTATATTTATCTCTACTCTCATTGAGCATAAAGGAGCCCTTGGATGGTCAATTGCAAACCTCAAGGGAATTAACCCTTTAATTTGTACTTATCATATTCATCTTGAGGATAATGTGAAGACCTCCCGACAACCACAACTTAGACTAAATCCAAACATGAAAGAAGTGGTTAAAGCCGAGGTTCTTAAGCTATTAGATGTAGGTATCATATACCCAATATCCGATAGCCATTGGGTGAGTCCAACTCAAGTGGTCCCTAAGAAGTCTGGAATCACCATCGTAGTCAATGCCAACAATAAACTCGTGCCAACTAGAGTTACTACTGGTTAGAGAATGTGCATTGACTATAGGAAGCTGACTACCATCACGAGGAAGGACCAGTTTCCTTTGCCATTCATTGATCAAATTTTGGAAAGGCTAGCTGGTCATTCCTACTACTGTTTCTTTGATGGATATTCGGGCTATAATCAGATTAAGATAGCCCTTGAAGATCAAGAAAAGACCACATTCACATATCCTTTTAGCACCTTTACTTACCGAAGGATGCCATTCACTACGTGAAAAAATGGAAAATAAGACGAATTTTGAGATGGTTGTGAACCATCTCTAAAATCCCTTTGTTTAAAGATGGTTATGAACCATATCTAAAATTTTAGGCGGCTCTTAATCGTCTATAATATGAACCAAAATCATCTTATAAATGTTGAACATCCACAAATCATTTAAGACAGTCAAAATCCGTCAGTAACTGTGGAGAAAAGACGGTTATCGACCGTCTGGAATAAAAGACGGTCCTTAGTTGTCTTATAGGTAGTCATCTGAGACAGTCAAAGACCGTCTGCATTAGAGACCGTCATTAGCCATCTTATAGCTGTAATCTAAGACAATCATTAGTTGTCTTATAATGGTCATCTGAGACAGTCAATGACCGTTTGCATTAGAGACTGTCATTAGCCGTCTTATAGTGGTCATCTAAGACGGTCAAAGACCGTTTGCATTAGAGCCGGTCATTAGCCATCTTATAGTGGTGGGGCTTATCACCGCCTTAAATGGTAACCTTAAACAAACACCAACTTTTATTAACCAATGGGAGTTGATGGTCCTACACTTCATAACTTTTAGGTGCGATGATAACTGCCACTAGAATTGGAGGATTGGGAGTGGCTCAAGGATGAACGTTAATTTATATGATAAGTGGGGGCCTATGAGGTCATCCATGTCACACACCAAACTTGGAAACCGGGCTCACAAAATTCTCGATCGCCGAATCCAGTGCCGACAACCTCCGTAGTACCCTGTTCTTGGCTCCCAGCATGCATACGCCAGATTCTGATCCTGGGATCTTATAAGGAGGATTTTTCAATGTACATTTATCTCATAAGAAGTATAACCACAAGTTTACCCAAATCACAAAGGTAGCATCAACATCACATATCCACTAATATAAACATTTGAATATAGTACTGAAAGGCAAATATATATGTCAAAATCAAAGCTGCAAATGTCTGCTGCACGCTCCAAGCTCAACGCTGCTGCGACCTAACGCCACCTGCATGCATCTATCATGCATAAGCTTATAAAATCTTAGAGGGTGGTGAAAGTGTGTGCACAAGGGAAGTGCCAAGTATGCAATACAATGCCATAAATCATACAATATCCAGATAAGAGGAAATACTGACAAGATCATGAATCATATGATATCAGAGTAAGCGAAAATACTAACAAGATCATGAATCATATGATATCAGAGTAAGTAGAAATATTGATAAGTTCATGAGTGTCATCATCCGTACCAAGGCTATGCTATGTAAGGCATGAATGCTAATGACCATATCAATGCAAAAACATGGCAACCCAAAATGTTAAGTTTTGCGGATGCAATGTAATATGCGGTGCGAATGAAATGACCAAGCTAGAGTGAAGTTGGGATGATAGTACGTAGTATCACTGGCTATGGGGTCCATCACAAGGGACTTCTATCCAAACCAGTCTCATACCTAAATTTGGATAGCCAGACTCAATGTAGTAGACTCCTGATCTCAGATTAGTATCATGCCCCAACCAAAATTCTTGCCATTACAAAGGTATATAATAATAGTTGCGCACCACCAGGCCAAGTGGATAGTGAATGAATGAATGAATGAGTATGCAACTCCTACTCAATAAGTCCACATATCAGTACAGTTCCTCTTTGGGAAATCACTGGGGTCTTTTACATTCTAAACTAGATTGCCACCCCATCATGTGCAATAAGGTGAGTGGAAGAGACTTCACTATCCACCTGCCGATATCGGGCCCGACTCGTTGATAGCGGACCCATTCCTCGAGTTGGTTAAACTCAGCCCAGGTTTTTCCCCTCCTCTCGGGCAGGTTAGGCTGCACCCCCTTCTAACCAACCATGATACAGTGGGAGATGTGGCTTAACGGTATACAGCCCTTATGCACTCAAGCATCCACTCGGTCTAGACATTAGAGCAACCTCTGAAACCAAGAGGGTTCTGATACTTTCACCTAAAGATATCTATAGCACCCCATGTAGAACAGATTTTCGGTGTCCCATCTAGCTTTTCATGCTATGCCTGTGGAGGCTACGGCCCTGATGTCGCTAGGGCGTATGATAATCATAATTGCACAATGCGAGATGCATGAGTCACATAGTCCAATCATGCATCAATCATACGTATACCGTGCACTTATGTGGGACAACTCTGCCTATCAGGGAGTCATATGAACAACCTGCCCTATGGCATATGCAATGGCCAACTATATCTCATAACAAACATGCAAATGATGCGTATGGGCATGTATCATGATACTTACACCTTGGAGCCCACCTTGTGTATATATTAGGCCCTATAGGGAAGTTCAGTTTATTGCACAATAGAGAGGGTAAGGAAGCCCACTTATTACACTTAGACTCGGCTTTGCCCTCGGTGGAGATATTGTGATGCTCCATCACTATGATCATATATGGGCGGACACTGAGGGGGCGGTACATGAGGACATGAGCATACAGTGAAGGTAAAACTACTGTGTACACAGTGAAGGTAAAACTTTGTCTCACATCGGGAGCATCGTCCGATGTTGTGGTGACTATAAGTTGGATTATTTCCTAAACTATCGTGACTCATTTTAAATTAGTGAGCCTATGTTGATATTTGGACTAGATCTGTCATCCTTCTGTGGACCCCTATCATTCATATGCATGTTGTGATGGATGATTGATTAAAGCAAATGCCATTAGGCTGAGATGTTTATGGGACTCCTTGTAAAATGGAGTTATTCCCACATGATCGCGTGATGCACGCAGGTTTGATATATGGCCTAGATGAGGTTGATGGTATTCGTGGCTCTTCAAGACTTACATATTGCATTACATCATCAACATCTGATATTTAGCTCTCTATGATTCTACATTTGCATAGTCCATCCACATTGCATATTCTGATATTGAATGATTTATAGACTTGCAGTATTTCTACTTACTCTGATATTTACGTGCTTGGCCCTTATCTTGTGCACAAACTTTCACCACCTTCCCAAGCTTTCTATAAGCTTATGCACAATAGATGCATGTAGGTGGCATTAGGTCACAACAACATTAAGCTTGAAGCGTGCAACGGACTTTTGGAACTTTGACTTTGACATACGTATTTCCTTTTCAGCATTGTATTCAAATGTTTATATTATTGGATATGTGATGATGATGATGCCTTTATGATTTGGGTAAACTTGTGGTTATACTTATTACGAGATAAATGTACATTGAAAAATCCTCCTTGTAGGATCCCAAGATTGGAATCTGGCATATGCACGTTGGGAGCTGAGAATGTGGTACTACGGAGGCTGTCGGCACCAGATTCGACGATCGAGAATTTTGTGAGCCCAGTTTCTGAGTTTGGGGCGTGACAAAAGATGGTATCAGAGCATAACTTGGGAATACCTAAAGATAACATCACATATTTGTAGATAGCTACCCTACACTCTATGATTGTTGAGAACTTAGAATGGTTAGATCCCCGAGTTCAGATAACTTAAATTTTTTTGATATAGCTCCCAACTGTTGAGATGTGAGGCTGCATAGTTTCCCAACTTCGATCATTTCTGGTCTGATGATCAGTGGGGTCATCATAGCATTGATGAGGCATCATGAGGGCACGAGGTTTAGATTAGAGAGCACTATTTGTTTATAGATTGATTATGCCTTGTGTGGTATTGATTAGTATTTCTATAAGTCGATGCTTCCTCTTCCCTTGCTTTGTCCTACATGATAGTAAATTTCAAGGATAAAATTTTTATTAGGAGGGGAGAGCTGTGAAGCCCGTATCCTAGCCTATACCATTCCATAAGCTTCCGCATTCCTCCCAGTCAAATTCCGGCAACCCATGACCTGTATCCGATGTTTACGCGTGATCTTAAGCCGAGTCCTACATATCGAAGTTGACTCGACTTGAAATTTATACCAGTGTGACCGCGCCGTCGTCGCAGTTCCGATGCCGTGTATTAAGCGGCGAGGCGATACCCAAGGCAGGAGATGTGGGCCCGCATTCAATTCGAGAAAAAGCTCCGTGTAGTTGAAAAACCCAAGAGAGAGCTTTCAAATCAATCCCATCAATCACATCTCATGTCAAGTACACATCACCTCACACCCCATCCCTAAGCAACCCCAAAGTCAACTTTCTCTTACAACCAAGTACACCCATCACTCACCTATCACTCACCCCATCCATCACCCATCCCTCTCTCTCTTACAACCTCTCTCTCTCTCTCTTATCTCTCTCTCTCATTTTTCTCCCAAGCAAGCAATCGTCCAAGCTCCATGAGAGGAGAAAGCTTGGTGTGGCCCACCTTCCAACCTCCCATCTCTACCATCCAAGCTTCATCTCGACCATTGAATCTCATCAATTGGAGCTTTAGAATGCGTTGATGGAAGGAGAATTTCATGATTAAAGGTGGGTGATTCTATGATTTATACCTTTGATTTGATGATTTGAGGGCCCACTTGTGGTGGGACCCATCTTGATGTATGCATTGTATGGGGAGGGCCCATAGTGGTGGGGTCCCTCTCTCTCTCTCTCTCTCTCTCTCTCTCTCTCTCTCTCTCCCTTGTTGATGGCCCCCATGATGCATGTATTTTATCCTGGCTGTCCACCAAGTGGGCCAGCTTGCTGACCGTCCAACCATGGGACATCCAGCAGCAAATGCTGTTGGACTGTATGAAAAGGAGACATAAATATCAGCTTGATCCCCAATTGGGTGGGCCACATTGACGTGACACCACCCTAATGTATGTGTTTTATCCACCATCCATCAGGGATGGTGGGACTCCACCGTGATGATCTGTGCATCTAGCCATTCGTCCATTGCTGGACGCTGGATGCTAGCTTGATTTAAATATATATATATATATAATGTAATATATATTATACGATACATATATATATATATACATTACATATATCTAGTGGGCCCCACGTAGGACCCACTGCTAAGAGAGAGGATTGGCTGGACATCTATACACCAGTTATATAGCTGATGTATTGACGTCAGCAAGTAAGTGGGACCCACCCCTTGTGTTAATCCACCGTGCAACGGTGGGCTGCACATGATTTATTTATTCTATATGCACACCGTCCATATGCCAGAATGGTGGGATCCTGTGATGTATGTGCTTTATTCACGCTGTCCATTTAGGCCGTCCATCTGGACGGTGGCCTGACCATACAGACCTGTTATATAGCTACTGCTTGATGTTATCAGATTCTGTGGACCCCACATGAGGCATGTGTTATATCCAAACTGTCCATCTGTTTATCCAGCTGGGATGGTGGGCCCTCCCCTAATGAATGTATTACATCCAAATCATCCATCTGTTGGTGGGTCAGCGTCCCACTAGCAATGTAGGTGCTGTATTTTTACGTCAGCAATTTTTGTGGGTCCTATCAACTACACAGCTAATGCATTAACGTAAGTAGTTCCATGGGAATGATCATGAGGTTGTGTTAGATCCAAATCGTCTGTCCTTTTATTTGGGACGTGTGGACCCCACACATGATATATGTGTCTTCTATACATCGTCCGTCCATCTAGACGTGTGGGGCCTGCTGATGTATGTGTTTTAGTTCCACCATCCAGATGGGACGGTGGGCCCACCATGATATGCATTTTATCCTCACCATTCACTTAGACGGTGGGACTCCACCATGATGTATTTGTTATCCACACCGTTCATCTTATGCAATGTGGCGCACCTTGGTGTACGTATTTTATATTTACACCATCCATCATTGGACGGTGGCATGTGGGGCCTACTATTAATGCATGTGTTGTATATCTATGTGTTCATTTGTGTGGCCTACCATGATGTGTGTGTTGCATGCACATAGTTCAACTTTTCTAGGCCCATATGATGCGGCCCATTAGATGTATGTTGGCCCATATGATGCGGCCCATTTAATGTATGTTAGCCCATTGTTGCGGTCCATTTGATGCATCCCATTGTGATTTATTTGAGGCCCGTGGGACGTGGCCCATTGAGATATATTTTCGACACATATGATGAGGCCCATTGTGATGTATTTTCAGCCCATATGATAAGGCCCATTGTGATGTATTTCCAGCCCATATGATGAGACCAATGGTGATATATTTTCCAACCTATATATTATGGCCCATTTGACATATATGAGGCCATGTATTGCGGCCCATTGTGATGTACATGAGGTCCATGAGTGAGGTCCAATGTGATGCATATGTAGCTCATAAGTGAGGCCCATTATGATGTGTATTAGGTCCTTAAGAGAGGCACATGGTGATGTATATTGGGCTATTATGTGAGGCCATGGGCCCACTAAATGTTTGGCTTTATGTGGACCACTCCTTCGGAGCAATGTTGGTTAAATATCAACATTGATGGGAAATGATGGTTAAATGTTCACATTGTGACCTTCCTTAGGTCGATTGTTGACTGATTCCGATTGTCAAGGCTGATTATCGAGGCTGATTCCAATTGATGGGGCTGATTGTTGAGGCCAATTCCAATTGTCGAGGCTGATTCCGATTGTTGAGGCCGATCCCGATTGTCGAGGCCAATTCCGATTGTTGGGGCCGATTACCGTGGTTAATTCCAATTGTCGAGGCCGATTCCAATTGTCGAGGTCGATCCTGATTGTCGAGGCCGATTATTGATGGTGATTTTGATTGCCGATGCCGATTATCGATACCGATTATAAGTATGTGACAACATAACATCATGATACCTACACCTTAGAGCCCAACTTGTGTATATATTGGGCCCCATAGGGAAGTCCAATTTATTGCGCAATAGAGAGGGTAAGGAAGCCTACTTATTGCACTTAAACTCGGCTTTGCCCTCGCTGGGGGATATTGTGACGCTCCATCACTATGATGACATGTGGGTAGGCGCACATGGGCGGACACTGAGTGGGCGGGGCATGAGGACCTGAGCGAGCTACCAGTGAGTGGCAGGCTACTGTGCTGGCAGGCTACTATACACACAGTGAAGCCAGAACTTTGTCTCATATCGGGAGCATCGTCGGATATTATGGTGGCTATAAGTTGAATTCTTTCCTTAATTATCGTGACACATTTTAAATCAGTGAGCCTATCTCGATATTTGGACTAGATCTACCGTCCTTCTATGGACCCCCATTATTCGTATGCATGTTGTGATGGATGATTGATTAAAGTAGATGTCATTGGGCTAAGATGTTTATGGGACTCCTTGTGAGACGGAGTTATTCCCACATGATCGCACGATATTTGTAGGTTCGATGTATGGCCTAAATGAGGTTGATGGTATTCGTGGCTCTTTAGGATTTGCATATTACATTGCATCATCGGCATCTGATATTTAGCTCTATATGAATCTGCATTTGCATAGTCAATCCGCATTGCATATTCTGATATTAAATGATTTATAGACTTGCACTATTTCCACTTACTCTGATATTTGCGTGCTTGGCACTTATCTTGTGCACACATTTTCACCACCCTCTAAGCTTTTCATAAGCTTATGCACGATAGATGCGTACAGGTGGCATTAGGTCTCAGCAGCATGCAGCAGACTTTTGGAGCTTTGATTTTGACATATGTATTTCCCTTTCAGCACTGTATTCAAATGTTTATATTAGTGGATATGTGATGATGATGCTGCCTTTGTGATTTGGGTAAACTTGTAGTTATGCTTCTTATGAGATAAATGTACGTTGAAAAATCCTCCTTTTAGGATCCTAGGATCAGAATCTGGTGTATGCATGCTAGGATCCGAGCATGGGGTATGATGGAGGCTGTCAACACCAGATTCGGCGATCAGGAATTTTGTGATCCCAGTTCCGAGTTTGCGGCGTGACAATCCAGACTATTGATTTGATGGGCCTACAAGGTAGATGACCAATAAATCACCTAGATTAAAAGATCCTAATCATTTGATGAATGGAAATGGATTAACTGATCCCCCTACCATTAGCTAATGGTTGGTGGTTGATGCTCTGTGGTCCCCACCATGATGTATGTGTTTCATCTATGTCGTCCATCTATTTTTCTAAATACTTTTATGGTATGAACCAAAAAATGGTATATCCCAATCTCAAGTGGACCACATTACAAGAAATAGTATTGATTGAACGTCGACCATTAAAAACTTTTTGAGGGCCATAAAAGTTTTAGATTAAGCCTTTTTTTTTACACATGCACACACACCCCACACACTCACGCTAGTGGAATTTCACCACCTATGGGACTCAAACCCTTGATCAGGTGTTGAAACTCCTGAGAGTCTATGACCCGAGTAAGAGTAGATCTTTGTTTTTTTCCTTTAATCAAGGTTTGTATGACCTAATCAACAGATTTGATGTCAAATAAATGGTTCAATGGGCTTTAGGAGGCTTTTAATGGTGGATTTCTAATCACTATTGTTTTCCTGTGGTGTGGTCCACCTTAGATTTATATTCATCTCATTTTTGGTATTAAGCCTTAAAATGATCTTTAAAAAATGGATGAACGACATGGATAAAAGACACTTCATGGTGTGGCCCACATGACTAGTGGGAGGGGAGTAGCTAATATGTTTCCCCACATGTGTTGTACAGCAGGGACGCGGATTAGCTATTGACAGGTTGAGTAGCGAGACTCTCGCTACTGAAGTGACATCACCAAGTTCTGTGGGCCCACCATGATATATGTTTTGTATCCACACCATCCATCCATTTGGAGAAATCATATTAGGGGGTGATTCAAAGAATGAGTAGATCCAAAGCTCGAGACCCCACCAAAGAAAACAGTGGGGAGAGTGACGCCCATCATTAAAAAGTTACAATGGCCACAAAAGTTTTCACTCAAGCTAATACTTGTGATTTCCCTTCTTTCATGTCTGCATCAACACATGAACAGGTTGGATCTCAAATAAACACCATGGTGGTCCTTCAGAAGGTTTCAACTGTGGGCGTCACTCTCCCCACTATTTTCTGTGGTGGGGTCCACCCCAACCTTGGATCTGCCTCTTTCTTTGGACCATGCCCTAAAATGATCTCTCCAAATGTATGGATGGCATGGATATAACACATACATCATGGTAGGGGCCAGGGAACTTGGCGACGTCACTTCAGTAGTGAGTCTCGCTACTCAACCGATCCGCATCAGCAACTAATCCGAGGATGCGGATTTCCTACAAAAGACTGGGAACTCAGGTGGGGCCCACTATGATGTTTGTAAGAAATCCTCCCCGTCTATACATTTTGTAAGTTCATTTTAGGACATGATGCCAAAAATGAACCATTTCCAAAGCTCAAGTGATCCGAAAACGTGATAATTGAACGTCCACAGTCAAAATATTCGTGGGCTACAAGTGTTTTAAATCATGCTAATATTTGTGAATTCAGTTCATCCCAATAGGAATGAAGTTATTAACGGTATGGATGGCATGTAAACATCACATCTCGAACCCAAGTAGGTTTCAATTATAGGAATTTCCCTGACCACATTTTCCTTTAGTACGGCCCACTTGAGCTTTGGATATGGTTCATTTTTCGCATCATGTCCTAAAATTAACTCAGGGAACGGATGGAAGGTGAGGACTTCTCACAAACATCATAGTGGGCCCCACCTGGTTCCCAGCGCATGAACTTCCTAGAAAGGCTTTCGTAGGAAATCTGCATCCCTAGTCCGGAGACGTAGTTTGGCCAGTTACGCTGCCACCAGGCGGGTGAGTACTGGTCGGTGCTATGTGGACCTAGCAGAATGTATGTGTTTCATCCACGTCATCCATCCATTTTGAAAGATAAATTTAGGGCTTGATCCCAAAATTGAGGTAGATCTAAATCTCAGGTGGACCATACCATGGAAAAACTGTTTTGATTGAACGTCCACCATTAAAAACATCCTAGGGCCCATTATAATGGTTATTTGACATCTAACCTATTGATTAGGTCATACACACTTAGATGAAGGGAATATATATATATATATATATATATATATATATATATATATATTAGGTTGATCCAAAACTTTGGTTGCTTTAAAAACTTTTTAATGGTGAGCGTTCAATCAACATTGTGAGGTCCACTTGAGATTTGGATAAAAATCATTTTTGGGCTCATACCATAAAATGATATGAAAGAATGGGTGGACGGCATGGATGAAACACACACATCATGGTCGGGCTCACGCAGCACTGACCACTGGCCATTCGCTAAAGGGTTAGCAAGTGATCCGTTTCTAAGATTTCTTGCCAAAGCCTTACGCATGAAGTTCATGTTTGTGAGAAATCCACCCCATCCATCCATTTTTTGAGATCATGTTAGGACATGGGGCAAAAAATGAGCTGGATCCAACACTCAAGTGCGCTGAAAACAAGAGGATTAAATGTCGACAGTTAAAATATTTAAGGGGCCACAAAATTTTTGAATCAACATAATATTTGTGGTTTTAGATCATCTGAGTAGGAATGATGTTATGAATGGTGCAGATGGCATGTAAACATTAATATCGACCCAGGGAGGTTTCAACGGTAGGAATTTCCTTACCCACCTTTTCCCTTAGTGTGGCCCACTTGAGTCTTGGATCCTTTTTATTTTTAGTTTCTAAGTCCCAAAATTAGCTCACAAAATGGATGGAAGGGGAAGATTTCTCCCAAATATAATGATGGGCCCCACCTAAGTTTCCCGCGCAGGAACTTCATGCGAAAGGCTTACATGGGGAAATCCGCTTCCAGCTAATCCGCTCCCCCTTTTTAGGTGGCGGAATTGGAAAGGACTCAGATTGCATCCTACCGGCCATATCTAGCTAGTAAAGGAACTAATCTTTGAGTGGCCATCATGATGTATGGGACTTATCCACTCTTTCCATCCATTTTTTTCGTATAATTACAAGACAAAAAATGAGACAGATCCAAGGATCAAGTGGACCACACCATAGGAAGCAGCAGTGTTAACGATTCTCACCAAAGAAACTTTTGTAGGGCCCACCGTCTTGTTTATTTTCCATCCAACGTATTCATAAAGTTACATAGACCTGTACAAAGAGAAAACATAGAGAAAACACAAATATCAGCTCCATCTAAAACTTGTGCGGGCCCCAAGAAGTTTTCAACGGTAAGAGTTTAATCCCGATTGTGTAGTCCACTTGAGGCTTGGATCCACCTCATTTTTAGGCTTATACCCTAAAATGATACGAAAAAATGGATTAACGGTGTAGATATGATCCATACATCCTGGTGGCCACTCAAAAATTATGTGTGTGCGTACCCAGAGACTGGTGGGGTGCCAAAGTCTCCCGCCACTCAAAAATTAAAACTCATGCACGTTCCCTCCCTCAATTTCCTTTTTCCCTCTATAGCTCTTATCAAAACCTTTTTGTGTGAGAGAGAGGTGGAGCCTTCACCATAAGATCCAAGCTATCAATGGGTAGATCCAACTCAACCAAACCATCTCCAAGTGAGTACCTTTCCATTTCCATTGTCTCTTTTGAAATTTAGATTTATCCTTTAGACATGATCATGATGATGTAAAGGGACCTACTGATGGATGGCCCACTTGATGGATGATGTCCATGATGATCCAACCATCCATCCATATGGTAAATTCACCTTGATGCTTGTATTGTATATTCACGTTGTCCATCAAGTTTGACAACTCCTTTTTGTGATTTGGGACCCATTGGTGTAGCTTATCATGATGCATATGTTCTGTCCAAGCCACCAGTTTGGTAAATAACTTTGATGATGGCCTCAAAGTAGACCTAACATCAGGTATACTAATCTCAAAACAATCCAACATGGACAGACCTAACCATGTTGGATTGTTTTGAGATTATTTTGGAGACTGAAATTTTAAAAAATAAAAAAATAATAAAAAAATAATGTTAGGTTGTACATTTTTACCTAATTTATTTTGCAGTGTGTACAAGGATTAAGCATAATACTGTACCTAAAGTTGTGCTTAGTTGAAGGGAAAATATATATCATGAAATTTTATTATATTTCATGATTAATCAATCTAATTTGTGCAAAATACAATGAAATTTCATGATATTAGATATAACCAAACGCACCCTAAACAAGAACCAAAATCACAGGTCTACCAATTGGATAATTTTCACTCCATTCCTTCAATTAGGTTTTTGATTAATGATTGGGTGAGATGTTCTAATAAAATAGTAGAATGTGAGCTACCCCACTTTCACTTGGTAGGGAATCATCAAGGTTGTTCATTTATGTGGGCACGGCATGTGATATTACCTTAGATCTAAAGAGCCTTAGCAAATTGTTTTGATCAGATCGGTGCAATGTGAAATCTGATTGCATTTTTCTCTATCATACAAGTTGTGGCTATCATATAATATTACCTCCTCGTAGGGAAACATTTAATGATGTGTACATTTCTTATGAGTTCATGGACACTGATTGTCACCAAATTATTCGTTCTAATCAAGCTTTATCAGAGAAGCATTGTCAAGTTATATTTAAGATTTTCATTGTAAATAGATTAAGAGCCAATAATAATTGTAATTAGACTTACAAAAATTATAAATAGAATTGAGCAAGGCTTAGATGATGATGATAAATCTATATAATCATGAGAAAAGTTTTTGATTTTCAGGTTTTGGTGGGGAAATATTGGAATTGCTCCTATGACTTTCAGTCTGTGGTGAAAATCTAAACATGCATATCTAGCCTTATTAATGCATCTTTATTAGCACTAAACAAAGGTGAGTTGACTTGCACCAAGTTGAGAATCTTGTATATGCATTTTATTCTTGCACCAAATGCAGCATTATAAATAGGAGATTATTTTGTGGAATGTTGTTAAGCAATCAACTTTGTTGGAGAACCTTTCTTGTATAACACATCTCCTTGTACATGTACATTAAGCGTATTTGCATTTGACTGCTGCTTTCCTTGCATGACCTACTGCAAGGCTACCTTGTTAAGATAGCTCTACTTTTGTATGATGCATGAGTTGGGCACATGCGTTTCATTTAATTAGTTGTTTATTATAATTTATTTTATTTTTTTTACTTTTTAGCTAATGTGTATTTTATGAATTACTTTTCCAGCTCTTTCGTTGAAATTGATGAACTTACCGGGATTGGATCAGAGGGTTATGGATGGATCAATGGTGTGTAACTCTACTTATCATTATTTACATTCAAGTGTTAGGTGAACATGAAGCATCCATTTTGGTGTCTTCACTGAATTTCTTTCTTCTTGCTTAGTTTTTGGCCTAGGCGAAAGAGAGTATGTTGTGCACATTGATAATAGTGCTAATTTTGGTAAATGGTTTGCTCTCATATAAATAAATAACAAATGAAGTTTCTTTTTAAGCTTAGCAATTATACTTGTTATGATTTATATCTATGTTCTGTTGGTTGAATAATTTTATTTATTTTTTGCTATTAATGGAAGAAATAAAAAAAGAAAATTTATGTTGTAATGCAAGAAAATTTCCGACGATGATGATAAATCTCTATAATCATGAGAATAGTTTTTGATTTTCAGGTTTCGGTGGGGAAATATTGGATTTACTCCTATGACTTTCATGGTGAAAATCTGAACATGCATATTTGACCTTGTTAATGCATCTTTATTGGCATTAAACAAATGTGAGTTGACTAACACCAAGTTAAGAAGCTTGTATATGCATTTTATTCTTGCACTAAATGCATCATTATAAATAGGAGATTATTTTGTGGAAGGTTGTTAAGCAGGCAACTTTGTTGGAGAACCTTACTTGTACCAAAGGCATTGTGTGATGGTCTTGATACATGAGGTTGGAAATAAGACAAATGTGGCTAGTGATTTAGAGGTCTATAATGGATTATGGAAGCTGCTATGGATTTGACTTTTGGCTATGGAAATGCTAAAAGTTAATTTGGCTAAACACTTGCTAGTAAAAATAGTTTGCCAATATCATGAAAATAAATTTCCAAAACTTTATAAATTCTTCATGGTTACAAATTCACATGGACCATAAAATAGATGAATTTAATAGCATTTTGTTTTATGCTACTAGATTTTATAATGTCATTATATTAGAAGTTTGTAGACTGTGAAGGCCATCTAGTTAAATGAATACTGTTTTTTTTTTTTTCAAACCCTCTTTTAAATCATTGATTAGTTTTCATAAGATTGTACAATTCTATTGCAAAGGAAAAGAAAATGGCTTGATTAGTTTTTGAGCTTTTCTAAGCTTCCTTATCATTCATGTATGGCAGTGCAAACCTTTGCTAAACTGTAGCTCTAATCCGAACTTTGTGTGCAATTTGATCAAGTACATTAATGGTTTAATTTGATCAAGTGCATTAACATCTAATACTATAGTTAACATTTAATACCATCTTATTTCTTTATAGGATAACATTGCCATATTTATGGACCCTAGTGCTGCAATTCTTGTTCTCATCATCATTGGACTCTTATGCATAGAATCAACGAGGAATCCTTTACACATGCCTCTTTTTAGAAAGCTTTAATTTTTGTTGTTGTTTCTAGTAACTTGAATTGGAATACTTTTCTTTATTATTTCCTTGTCCATTTAAATGAAGCTTCTATTTATGCTTAACAATTCTTCTTAATTCCAAATTATAACCATGTTTTGTTGGTTGAATATTTTTTTATTAGATGAAAGAAATACAAAAAGGAAATTGCTGCTGATTTTATTTTTTTTAATGCAAGAAATTTTTCGACAGCTTTAAGCTGTCCATATTTTTTCAAAATATTGAAATCCGAGATGGTCCATAACCGTCCTTTTAACGTCCATCTTAATGATGGTCCATGATCATCCTTCTTTACAAACGGTCCATAACAGTCCTTTTTTAAAGACATTAAATGAACATCAGAGACAGTCCATAACAATCCTTTAATTGTCCATCTTTAATGACGGTCCGTGACCGTCCTTCTTTACAGATGGTCTATAACCGTCCTTTTAACATCAATCATTAATGACGGTCCATGACCGTCCTTTAACTAATATGACACAGCAAAATAAAACGGCCATGTGATGGTTCAAAACCGTCATTTATTGAGATTTGAGACATTTATCAGCTGTCCTTCTTTCACTATTTTGGCATAATGATTTGGATTGATGCTCCTGCCACCTTTTAGCGATGTATGATGAGTATTTTTTTGATATAGTGGGACAATATTTAGAGGTCTTCATAGACGATTTCTCGATTTTTGTTCCATCCTTCAGCGAATGCTTAGAAATTTTGAAAAATGTGTTGAAGCGATGTGAGGAAAAGAACTTGGTACTGAATTGGGAGAAGTGCTATTTCATGATTTGTAGGGAAATTTTCCTTGGACATATCATCTCGTCCAAGGGAATTGAGGTAGATAAGGCTAAGATTGACCTTATCATTAACCTACCTCCACCCATGAACATATGAGATGTGCGATCCTTCCTAGGACACGTCGAGTTTTACAGGAGATTTATAAAGGACTTTAGTCACCTCTCTTGTCCTCTATGTAATCTACTTCAAAATAACACACCATACGAGTGAACTGAGCAATGCAAGGAAGCTTTCACCGAGCTTAAAGGCATGTTAACCACTGCCCCTATCATATAGCCACCTGACTGGAGTCTTCCTTTTGAACTATGTGCGGTGTGTCTGACTATACTCTTGGGGAAGTTTTAGGTCAGAGAAAAGAAAAGAAGCCCTACATTATTCATTACACAACTAGAACTCTGAATCCTATCCAAGTGAACTACTCGACTACGGAAAAGGAACTGTTAGCTATAGTGTTCACTTTGGAAAAATTTAGGTCCTACTTGATCGGATCCAAAATCGTCATTTACACAGATCATGAGGCACTCAAGTATCTTCTTTCTAAGAATGATGTTAAGCCCTGCCTGATTAGATGGATCCTCTTACTCTAAGAATTTGATTTGGAAATAAAAGATAAAAATGGAGCAGAGAACGTAGTGGTTGACCATCTTTCCCACCTTAATATCTCTGATTCTCTTAAGACGACACATATAAATGACATGTTCCCTGACGAACAATTGTTCAAAGTCTCTCATTCACCTTGGTTTACTAATATTGCTAATTATCTTGCTACAGGTTTCATGTTAACACATTAGACTGCGCAAGATAAGGAAAAATTCTTCACCGAGGTTCGTGAGCTCTCCTGGGATGATCCATATTTATTTAAATATTACCCATACCAAATCTTAAGGAGATGTGTGACAGACAATGAACACTAAAGTGTCATCACCTTTTGTTACTCTTAGGCCTGTGGTGGTCACTTTCCTGCTAAAAAGACCACGGCCAAAATTCTACAATGTGGCTTTTACTAGCTCACTATGTTCAAGGACACTCATGAGTTTTGTAAAGCTTGTGAGCATTGTCAGAAATTGGGAGCATTGCCCTTTCAAAATATGATGCCCTTAAACTCCATTCTTATCATAGAAGCAGTTGATTGCTGGGGCATCGATTTCATGGGACCATTCCCCTAATCTTTTGGGAATTTATACATTCAGCTAGTAGTAGACTATCACTAAATGGGTCGAAGCGATTCCATGCCAGAACAATGACCATCAAACGGTCATTAAATTCTTAAAAAAGAACATCCTTTCCCTGTTCGGAACGCCTCAAGCCATTATTAGTGATGGAGGCTCACATTTTTTTAATAGGCCATTCGCGAACTTATTGAAGAAATATGTCATCTCTCACGAGGTGAGCACTCCATATGTAACGCCCCAATTTCCAGAACCCGAGTACGAGACTCGTTCCAGAGACTTGAGTGTTAATAAATCAAATAACTAGTAAAGTACTAAAATCAGAAGGCGATGGCATAAGCAAGCAAGGAATATATCATATAAATCTGAATATTTGGCCCACTCAGCTGGGGGCCTTAAATACAAAATTTATAAGTTTCTAAATACCAACAACCATAAAGAGATACTGAATTTACTGGTTAGGCCCAAAATAATTAGCCGCTTCTTGTTGCGGCTCATCATCATAATATCCTTCCTCAGGTTTTGCCACCACGCCCTCCAAGTCCAGTGCTGCCATCTTCTCCATCTACACCTGCATACTCTATACAGCTGGATATTCGATGAATGAGTGGCCAACTCAGTGTGAATTCCCCTCAAGATTACACATTTTTGCCTTAAAGAACATAGTTTTAAAGAAAAGCAATGAAACATTCCAAAATGCATGGATGTATGAATGCACATTGACCTGGGGATGCTTATCTAATCAAACTTAGGCTTAACACCCATGCATAAGACTGGTCACCAACATAGCATATCTTGTATAGCATGGTGCCAAGTCATCAAAATAGGTCGATAGTCGGTGGTCTGGGAGCTAGCGAAACGATACCCTGACAAATCCAAGGCACATGCTACAACATCCAGAATTAGTCATCCATCTTCGCCAACATGCTATGTATGCATGATTAGCTAGATAGTTATTATTCCAGTTACAATCAGCCAATTTAAGTAACTTAATGGTCACTACGGGGGGCTTGTCATCTAGCATAGGCCGATAACTCGGGCATAGTGTCCCATGACCACGATCCCCAACTCATGAGGTTTTCCACCTTAGGATGCTCAATAGAATTCCTCCACTAATGGTTGATCAAAATAACTCCAAGTTGAGGGTCCCATTTCTCACAACATCTATCTGGTTGCACCCCAAGTGTGGTTCACATGCAATAGTGGAATGTCGTGAGTTAAATTTTATGGGTGACTCACAACAATCTTTTAACATGTAAAGGCATATAAGGTTTAAATAATGAAATTAGAATTTGTAAAGGGCATCATAAAACCAAAGTATGAACTATCAAGTGTTATAATGCTAGAACATGGAAATTAAGATCATTACATATGAACAATATTTATGATTTATCAACTGATGTGTTGGCCTGGCATGTAACCCTATTTTCAAGTGGATGTGGTTTATTGATCATAGATTAAGGTAGGTCTGCTAATAGCATTTTAACACAATTAATCAAAACCTTACTAGCGATTATATGTTAGATGGAAACCATGTTTAAAGTAACTAAGAGATGGAAAGCCCAAGGGGAAAAGTCATCACCTGGAGGGTTGTAGCTCCAATCTTGATTCAGTTTTTTATGGTTAGCTAATGGTCCAATACTATATAATTGATTTCCTAGAATCATTTCCAACCCAAGAGCTTGCATTAGATAGTCTTTCCCAAGATTTAAGCTAACTAAAGTATTGAAGTTGCGTGGGGGTTTGCAAGGACCCATGAACAAGGTTAATTTGGGCCTGCATTAGAGCGACCAGGCCCACCAGGTTTCATCCCAACAAATGATCCAGATTTGGGCCTACATTAGAGCGACCAGGCCCACCAGGTTTCATCCCAACAAATGATCCAGATTTGGGCCTGGAGTCATCCCTAACCAAGGCCCGAATAGGGCCTGCGTAATGTCGTGAAAAAATCCGTACAAAGACTCGAGTACAACCTCAGGCAGAACAACCCTAGGACCGCATCCGGTTGTATAATTTAAATAGGATTTAGTTAAGTACTAAATAATCAGTGGATTAAGATTGGGCCACCATTTTCACAAATGGAAAGGTCTAGAACTAGGAATACCACTAGCTCAATGTCATCTTAAGACCTAGAAAAAAATCCCAAGGGCCTGTCGCTCTTGGGAGTACATTGAAACTCTGAAACGGACCTAGACCGTACGTCAAGGGACCGAAGACCCTGGAATTATAGGATGATATCCATCCTACTGGGCATGACAACCGTCGCTGGAACTAAGACCAGGCAGTGTCCAGAAACGCCCAACTTGAGCCTTGAGTTAAGTGCATGGGAAACGCAAATACCTTAAGAAAATGAACAAAAACTTAAGCGAAATGGAACATTCGCTCTTATGTAAAGTTGAGGATTTCTGACTGTTGGTTTGTGACCAAACTTCACACATGGAGAAACGAAATTTTCCTGCACATATCTGTATAACTGTGGCCCTGATTAGACACATATGATAGTCGATCTGACACAGGCTCTCCACGGTCGATCTGCTTATTCGATCACCTGAAATCATGTCTTAGCATGGATCCATTGTCAGGGAGTGTACCCTATGACATAGATGAGCAGTGGGCCTCCCTAAGAGCCTTGTTCGTCAGAAACGGCCACCCTCAAGGTATAAACATTGCATAAGGTGGCCCTGGGGCCATTTACATCACATCTGGAGATATAAATAGCTCTCATTTCACCCTCTCTCTCTCATATGCGAATTTTCCAAACCCTAGGGGAAGAGAGAAGAGAAAAGAGAGAAAAGAGGAAGGGAAACTTGGGGAGATCGCTGCAACTGTGGGAAATCTTCTCCCACACATCCACGTGCCTAATCACCACCTCCTTTTACTATCCAAACCTCTTCCGGCTACGATTTCAGGTAAGAAATACCAACCCTAATGTCGAGGTAGAGCTCCCGAATAGTTTTTCGTCAACATAGCTAACCATTTTCATCATTTAGGTGCCCGGCGTTTCATTTTTGGAAACGTAAAATTTGGACCGAGTCCAAGTCGAGCATACTAACAAAAGGTACAGACTATAAATGCTTATGTTACGGTTTATCAATGCTTTCAACACAGCCAATGATTTATGCTTGCCTTGATTGTTACCGTATTATCTTAAATACTTTGATTTCTTTATGAGATACACCTTTGAACTGTTGTAGCAAATGATGCAACCTATGTGTTTGTTGAAATGTTTAAATGAGAAATAAAAAATGACTAGTGCTCCCCATGATTACTAATCTAGGATCCCTCATTGTCATATGCATATAGATTTCTTTGTATAAAGAATTGATAAAATATATGTTGCAACTAACGTAGTTATGTGTTTGATAAATTGTCTAAATGAGAAATTGTTGATGATTTGAATTGACTACAAGTATTAAGGTAGGATTCTTTATTGTCTTATGCATATGTACGTTTTCCTCTATGAAATCAATTAATAAAATGTAAGTCATATTTAAATGGTCGATGTGTTTGATGAAATGCCCAAATGAGAAGTCCAATTGGATTGTTTGTCAAATGCTGGGATAGACATTACACGTCGTTGTTAACAGCATTTGGATAGGATTGGGGCTACAAACATAGTCCAGGCAACCGGTAAACGTCCATGTTTGGGTGGCCCAATTAGTCTTACCACCCTGGGCAAAGTCGATCAACACGAGTTGTATGACGACTACCAACAGTGGCTAGGCCACGAGGGGCGCTTATGTGCTCCATGTCGATTAGGTCGTCATGCACCCATACCAATCGAGCTTACCTAATAAACTGGTTGACTTATTGTGTGTTTACCATGTATGGACATGACTGTTTGAATCTAAGATACCCCTCACCAATGTAAAGATCCACCTTCAACCATGGTACCACATCCTCAAGACTCGTGAGCCGGGCATGGTGGTATGGGACACCATATTCATGTTGTCGACTTACGCTGGGGTGATGAGCCTCCCCGTAGTGACCGCAAGCACCACTTCTTGTAACTTGACTATCATATGAGTTTATCGAGGAGTGACGAACCTAAATGGATCCAAAACACTGGAATAGGACCGCTATGGTTGTCTGATGCCTAATGTTTGATTTGGGTCGATATTAAAAAGGGAGGTACCTTAGCTTCCCAAACTTGTTGTGTGAATGAGAAGAATTAATCACTTGGCTAACATGACCATGCATCACACTACATTAGTTAGGATGTGGCAAAAAGGTGTTAAAGTTGCACATTTGAGGAAGTGTTGTCATATATGAAACAGGTGGTTGGAGTTGCGTGTTGAGGGAGTATTAATGAGTGAGGGCATGCATCATTACTTATACTCCATTCCTACATTAAATAGAATAGTTAGGAAGTGATTGTTATGATTGCCTTATCATTACTGCATTGATTGACTTGATAACATGTATAACTTTTGCCTTATAGAACCACTAAGTTGATCACTCACTCCCACTCTGGGATAGTGTTTTAAAACACCAACCAGATGCTGATTTATATGTAGGTATAGACAATGTCTACGCTCTGGAGCAGGACTTCTTGGATGAGGAGGAATTCTCATACTTCCAACTCTTGGGCGGGTCGATGTAAACCACGTACCATTGCGTAGGGGACACTGGGCATCAGGACTTAATTAGACACATTTACACTACCACATTTTGTACATTTTGAAAATTTACATGTATATATTGAACCCGGTCACGTACTCATACTCTGGAAGAAATTTTGTGCAACACTTGCATACTTACATAGACATGTTTTAGAATTTCGCACTTGCTTAACTTCATTAAATCTGTAGTATGATGTGTTGTTTAGTATAATCCCATGCATGCTTAATTCATGAATATGAAAGAAATCTGAATATCATTATCCACACGACATAAGTGATGTTTGAAATCTCAGGAGCTTTGCTTGACCCTCAAAATTCAGGGCGTTACAAGTTAGTATCATAGCATGAATTGGATTAAACTAGACCTGGGGTAATAGGCTAACATGACGCACTCTGACACACTCTAACTTATGAAGGGGGTGATGGAATTTAGAGAAAACACTAGAATCCCAAGGTTTCACCAAAAGATGAAACTAAGCACTGTAGTTAAGTCAATGACTTATAACTGAGGGACTGGGTCGCTAGTTGACAGATTTTGAATCTAAGATGGACCTAAAAAACATTATAAAATGTCCTTTAGACTGCGTTAAGTAGACCCGATTGACTCGGGGGCCAAACAAATGGATTTATGGGGCCCAGGAGGTCTCATAGATAGAGAATAACGACCCAAGAGGGGTGGCCACCACCAGAAAGGCCAGCGGGGCATGGGGGGAGCGTAATGACCCCGCCGAATCAGCGGTGCACCGCTATTATTTCCAGCAGGGTGTGGTAGCACCGCCAGATCGGCGGCGCGCTGCCACTGGCCCGAGTGTGTGGGCCCCTCCCATGAGTGGGGGAACACTTAAACGACCCTACCACCCCTCCTTTCTTCATTTCCACCCTTTTTCAAACCCTCTACCCTTCCTAATCCTCTCCAAACCCCATTTCCACCCTCAAATCCCTATTTCCCAAACCTTTAAATCGCATCATTGCTTTTCCTATTCTCTACACCCCTCCACTTCTATCTTTCTAAATCATCCTTTTCATTTCTCCCCTTTTGTTCATTTGAACACAAATCCAAAACCTAGGGCTCCCAAAACACTCATCTTCTCAATTCCCTCCTTTTCTTACTTCCTTCCAAGTTCATGGCCCTTTTTCAAATAGTGGTCACCATTTTCTCCATTTCGACGCTCCTTTCCCTTATGGGGAAGGAACGAGCAGCCCCAGACGAGGTCGGGCCAAGTCGTCCGAGTCACTCTAGACGACTACCGGGGCAAGTTCTAGTGCCGAATTGAGGTCAAAGTGGGACCTTGACCCTTAAATCCCAATAGAGAGGTCTCTACGAGCGGGCATTGAACTTGGTAAGTTCTGCCAACATAGAATTGTCTTTAAAGCTCATACGGATGAGAAGTTGTTTGGGATGTACCCGATGATCGACCACATTCTGGAGAATGGGTGGGGCCCCATATTTGAAGGAAGATTGCATGCTAGTGAGGGCTTTATGCGGGCCTTCTACGCGCACATAAGGGACCCAACTCTTGATCCTCTCCAATTTACTATCCCTTTGCGGAGAACAGAAACCAGGGTTGATGTGGACATCATGGCCCGCATCTTGGGAGTGGAGCGAGGTGTTGTGCATGCCAGTGAGACTAACCTCACTGTGGGACAGGAGAGAGATTGATGCATACGCTTCCTTTGTGGCCAACTCGTTAATTGGAGGCGACAGAACAACCTCAAAATGACCCACATGACGGATGATGATCACCTGCTCCACCACATATGCACGTACAAAGTGTATCCCAGATGGAGCAACTGCATAGAATGCAGGTTTATGGTGGATTTCCTATACCGAGTTAGACAGGGAGAGAAGGTATGCCTGCCCACTCTTGTCTTGACCCAGATTGTGAAGGCGGCGCAATCTGTTCAGGGGGATTCGTCCCTCCCATTCGGCCGACTGATTTACAAGATTGCCCGTAACTTTGGATTTAGACTCCAAATGGACAATCATGACCCTATCCATTTCATCAACGAGACTACCCACAACAACATGAAAAAAGGTCCCAAACAACGCCAGGCCTGACTTGAGGAGTTCGGGGATGAGATAGAGGAAGAGACAGAAGAAGAGGAAGAAAGTGAGGAAGAAGAACAAGAAGAATAAAGGGAGGCTCAGGACTCCGACTAGGAGCCTCCCATCACTCGGGACGACTGCCAAGATCGGGCTGCCCACGATGCCTGCCTGGCTAAGATCGAAGAAAATCATGAATATCTAAAGAAGAAATTCAAGAAGATGTCTTGCAACCTGAAGGCCCTTCTGTGCTGCATGCATAATAAGGGAGCACCTCTACCTTCACCAGAATCAAAGGATTAAGAGGCTAGCATGTGGTTGCTTCTTTTTGTAATAGCCTTGGATAGGCTTAGTTCAGATGTTGGGTTTGTAAATGTTAAAGTCTTTTATTAATTAGCCATCATGTATTCTCTGTCATAGTACATGTAATGTCATACCATATGTAACTGTGACAAATTTTGTTTAATGAAATGCATGAAGCTTCTTTTATTTTAAGTAATGTATGGAATGTTTGGGAAAAGCTGATGATGTTACCCTAATTTTAAGAAAATTGTACCCTATGTTACGTTTAGGGAATGCCTCCCAAAACCAGTCGGAACGACCTGGCGGGTTGGTCGACAGGGCCTCTCTCCTGAATGATAGCCAAATGGGCTCTAGTTTAGGTCCAAGTAGTGAGATGATGCCAGATTCACCACCGACCACCGGCCCCACGGATGGGCCAATACCGAGTGCGCCCCTGGTTCTAGGTCAGAACCATTCTTTTTCGTCGGTGCCACATATACCTCAAGCAACCCCTCCTGCAGATACATTGGAGGAGATGATGGTCCTAATGCAACAGCAACAACAAATCCTAGCAACTATAGCGGGGGCCATTGCACAGAATATGAATGTGGCCCGCCGATGCAACAAATGCAGGCCACCAGGGCAATGGCTGCATGCGTGCTTTGCAAGCATTTTCAACACCTCCGTCCTCCCACTTTCGTGGGTACCCATAGACCTGAGGAGGCCGAGTACTAGTTGGATCAAATTTCCAAGATGATAAGGCCATTACATTGCTCCGAGGCGGGGCAAGTCAAACTTGTTACATACATGTTTGAAAAGGAGGCTAGCCTATGGTGAGACAATGTCTTACGAACCATTCCTGTAGGGTTTGTGTGGACGTGGGACGAGTTCGAAACACGTTTCTAAGAGAAATACTTCCCCCTCATCTACCATAATGAAAAAGAGGGCAAATTCCTCTGCCTTAGGCAGGGGGGAATGCCATTGGTGAAATATGAGAACTACTTCACGGAGCTATCTAGATAATCTCCCTTGATTTTGGCTAATGAGCTGATGAGAATGCGGTGATTCTTAAAAGGGTTGCAGGCTGACATCCACACCAAGATGTATTGCGTTAGCATCTACACCTATGATGAATTAGTGAACATGTCCTTGCGAGCTGAGCAGGATGGTGAGTGGGTGTCCTGAACACACTTGCCAAACGGCCCGAGGCCTAGGCCTGAACTGCAGACCCAGCCACTTCTCGGTAAGAGGCCACGTATGAACTCACCTCCTAGACTGATGGCTCCGCTGGCCTAGCAAAGGCGTTCCGACCGCATGTGCACCTACTACGGTAAAGCTGGACACACTGACCCCTTCTCCTTTACCAAGATGAGGGATAACGGCTACACACCACCTCAAAGGGTCAATCGCCAGCCCCCACACGCAATTTCAGCCCCTCCTTTATGATCCATGGCACCGGTGTAACCATACAATCACCCTCCTAACCCTGAAACAGGCCCCCTCAACAGCCTATGATAACACCACCTAACCGCCTGTAATAAGCTCATCTACATGCACTCGCAGCCGAAGCAGCTGAATCAACGGTTACAGTATCGCTAACATTTGAAGTCACTGCTCACGTCTAAGGTACACCTGTATTCTTTTTGGTGGACACCAGATCCATTGTTTCTATGGTAGCATGCTCTGCAATCAAGCGATTAGGTTGGACACTATCCCTATGATTGGGGCGAGAGTCATCACCGCAACAGGAACCTTCTCAGATGCCACTAAGCTTTCTAAGAGTTGCCTGATAGACTTAAAGAGTTGAGTGGTGTACATTGACCTGATTGTAACTAAGATATATCATTATGACGTCATCCTCAGCATGGATTGGCTCACCGAAATGAAGGCAGAGGGTGACAGCCCATGGGCCCAAGGACACGATCTTCACCTTCCCAGTTCGGGTCAGTTGTCTCTACCGCATTCGTTGTTTTCTTCCTTGTTAGAGGATTATGATGGTCCATCACTTGGAAACACGCCAGTGGTCCAAGACTTCATGGATGTATTCAGAATGATCCCTATACTACCTTCTCAGTGCGAGATCAACTTTACCATCGACCTTGTGCCAGTCATGACACCTATCTCTTTACCAATGTACCACATGCCTCCATATGAAATGGAGGAATTAAGTAAGCAAATTGATGATTTATTGGACTCAAGTTTTATACAGCCGAGCGTATCTCCTTGGGGAGCTCCTGGGTAATTTGTGAAAAAGAAGGATGGATCGCTACGATTGTGTATACACTACCGCAAGCTGAACTACGTTACAGTAAAGAACAACTATCATCTACCCAAGATAGTGACCTATTCGACCAATTAAAGGGGGCTCAATATTTAACTAAGATAGACTTATAGTCCAGGTATCATCATTTGTGCATTAGGAATGAGGACGTGCAGAAAACAACCTTCAGGACTAGTTTCGGGCACTACGAATTCCTCATGATGCCATTTGGACTTATGAATGCACCGACCGTATTCATGGATCTCATGAACCTGGTGTTTCGGCTGTATCTTTACCGATTCGTCATCGTATTCATAGACGACATTTAATGCACTCAAAGAGTCGAAAAGATCACAAAGAACACCTGCGAGCAGTCCTTGATACTCTTAAGTAGAATCAGTTATTTGCATAATACCGAAAATGTGACTTTTGGAAGGAAGAAGTTAAGTTTTTGGGACACGTAATTTCCAAGGAAGGAATCGTTGTGGACTCGCCAAGGTGACCGCGGTATAGGACTGGGAGCAGTCAGGCTCAGTTACAGAAGTGAGGAGTTTCCTCGGACTTACCGGCTATTATCGTCGATTCATTAAAGATTTCTCTAAGATAACTTGACCATTATCCCAACTTACTCGAAAAGATCTTAAATTTGCTTAGAATGAGAAGTAGAGGCAACCTTTCAAGAATTAAAGGACAAGCTGATGTATGCACCCATACTAGTGCTGTAAGAGCAGGGGTCAAATATACTATTTACACCGACGCCTCTCGAGTGGGTTTGGGGTGTGTGCTTATGCAAAAGGATAGGGTGATCGCCTATGCCTCTCGATAGCTGAGGAAACACGAAGAAAATTATCCCACTCATGACCTGGAGTTGACGGTGGTCATTTTCGCGTTAAAGCTTTAGAGACATTACCTCTACGGCGAGGAGTTCGAGCTCTTTTACGACCATAAGAGCCTCAACTACATATTTACATGGCGGGACCTGAATATGAGGCAGCACCGTTGGATTGAGACTTTAAAAGACTTTAAGTTTGAAGTCTCCTACCATCCTGGCAAGACCACCTTGTGGCTGATGCGTTGAGCCGCAAGAAAACCATGGAATTTATAGCCTCACTAATGTTGAGAGAGCGGGATATGGTGGAGTTCGTGCGATATTTCGAACAGAGGTTAACAGTGGAGGAGTCATTCGAGAGCGTCTCGCACTTCCACGTACAACCACTTATTAATGACCGAATCATTATGGCTCAGAAAGAAGATAAGTTATTGTTGAAGATGAGAGAGCGTGCAAGCGAAGGTGAAGAATCCGAATGGAGGTTTGGTATAGATGGAGGTTTGCGGTATCATGGTCGCCTATGCATCCTGAACCTTCACGACTTGAGGAGAGAAGTTCTAGAGGCTGCTCACAGTTTAAAGTTGGCGATGCATCCAAGTAGTACGAAAATGTATCCGGACGTGAAGCGTTCGTACTAGTGGGACAACATGAAGGCCCAAATAGCAGATTTTGTATCTTGATGCCTCACGGTCAACAAGTCAAGGCCGAGAACTATCGACCCCCAAGTTTACTCCAACCCATGCTCATACCCGAGTGGAAGTGGGATTTCATATCAATGGATCTCATTTTCGGGTTACCAAAGATGAGAAAGGTGTATGACTCCATTTGGGTGATTGCGGACCGGTTGACGAAGTCGGCCCATTTCCTCCCGTTTCGGGTTTCTAATTCGCTAAACGACCTGGCCAAGCTGTGCATTAAGGAGATAATATGGCTGCAAGGATTTCCTCTAGAGATTGTGTTGAAATGAGACACATGATTCATGTATATGTTCTGGACTCAAATCCAAGAGGCGATGGGGGTGAAGTTGAAATTTAGTACCGCGTTCCACCCACAGACCGATGGGCAGATGGAGTGGGTAAATTAGATACTTAAAGACATGTTACAAGCATGCGTACTTGACTTCAAGGATAGTTGGGATGACTGCCTCCCTTATGCCGAATTTTCCTATAACAACAGCTTTCAAGCAAATATTAGCATGACTCCCTATGAAGCCTTATATGGATGCCCATGTCGGGCTCCACATTGTTGGGTGAAAGTGGGCAAGACGAGCTTTGTTGGCCCAGATCTGGTTCAGGTGGCCTTAGAAAAGATCAATATTATCAGGTGTCGACTCTTTATAGCCCAGAGTAGGTAGAAGAGCTACGCAGATACGAGACGTAGGCAGTTGGAATTTGAAGTTGAGGATCATGCATTCCTTAAAGTTCCCCCAACGAAGGGAGTACTTCGTTTTGGCAGGAAAGGGAAACTCACGCCGAGGTTCATTGGCCCTTTCCAGAATTTAGACCAAGTAGGTGTGGTGGCATACCGTCTTGCCTTGCTCACACCACTTACAGGCGTACACAACGTGTTTCACGTGTTTCATATGCTGAAGAAATATGTTCCCGACCCTACTCATATTGTCAAGTGGGAGTAAGTACAACTAAGAGAAGATGTCACCTATGTATTGCGGCCCACGCGTGTTCTAGATAGGAAAGAACAAGTGTTGCGTAGCAAGGTCATCCCACTCATAAAAGTGTTATGGATGCACCACATTGAGGAGGCTACTTGGGAAATGGAAGCTGAAGTCCGTAAGAACTACCCACAAATCCACGAGGAGTACCAAAGGTACAAATTTCGAGGATGAAATTTTCTTTAAGGGTGGTAAATTGTAACGTCCTAAAAAATCCGTACAAAGACCCGGGTACAACATTAGGCTGAATAACCCTAGGACTGCATCCGATTGTATAATTTAGATGGGATTTAGTTGTACTAAATAATCAGTGGATTAAGCTTGGGCCACCATTTTCACCAATGGGAAGGTCTAGAACCAGGAATACCACTGGCTCAATGTCATCTTAAGACCTAGAAATAAAATCGAAGGGCCAGTCGCTCTTGGGAGTACATTGGAACTCTAAAATGGACCGAGACCGTACGTCAAGGGTCCGATGACCTAGGAATTATAGGATAATATCCATCCTACTGGGCTTGACAACCATCACGGGAAGCAAGCCCAGATAGTGTCCAAAAACATCCAACTTGAGCCGTGAGTTAAGTGCATAGGAAATGCAAATACCTTATGAAAATGAACTGAAACTTAAGTGAAATGGACCATTTGCTCTGATGCAAAGTTGAGGATTTCTGACCGTTAGTTTATGACCAAACTTCACACATGGAGAAAGAAAATTTCCCTGCACATATCCGTATAACCGTAGCCCCGATTGGACACGTATGACTGTTGATCTGACACGGGCTCTCCACGGTCGATCAGCTTATCCGATCATGCTGAAATCGTGTCCTAACATGGATCCATTATCAGATAGTGTACCCCATGACGTAGATGAGCAGTAGGCCTCCCTAAGAGCCCTGTTCGTCAAAAACAGCCACCCTCAGGGTATAAACAATGCGTAAGGTGGCCCTGGGGCCATTTACATCACATCTTGGGCTATAAATAGCTCTCATTTCACCCTCTCTCTCTCTCATATACGAATTTTACAAACCCTAGGGAAAGAGAGAAAATAAAAGAGAGAAAAGAGGAAGGGAAACTTAGGGAGATTGTTGCAAATGTGGGAAATCTTCTCCCACGCATCCACGTGCCTAATCACTGCCTCCTTTCACTACCCAAACCTCTTTCAGCTACAATTTTGGGTAAGAAATACCAACCGTAATGTCGAGGTAGAGCTCCCAGATAGTTTTTCGTCAACATAGCTAACCAGTTTCATCATTTAAGTGCCCGGCGTTTCATTTTTGGAAACGTATAATTTGGACCGAGTTCTATTCGAGCATACCAACGAAAAGTGCAGACTATAAATGCTTAGGTTATGGTTTATCAATGCATTCATCACAGCTAATGATTTATGCTTGCGTTGATTGCTACCGTATTGTCTTAAATATGTTGATTTTTGTATGAGATACACCTATGAACTGTGATAAGCAAATGATGCAACCTATGTGTTTGTTGAAATGTTTAAATGAGAAATAGAAAATGACTAGTGTTCGCCATGATTACTAATCTAGGATCCATTATTGCCATATGCATATAGATTTCTCTGTCTAAAGAATTGATAAAATATATGTTGTAACTAATGTAGTCTATGTGTTTGATAAATTGTCTAAATGAGAAATTATAGACGATTTGTATTTACTACGAGTATTAAGGTAGGATTCTTAATTGTCTTATGCATATGTATGTTTTCCTTTATGAAATCAATTGATAAAATGCAAGTTATATTTAACATGGTCTATGTGCTTGATGAAATGCCCAAATGAGAAGTACACTTGGATTGTTTGTCGAATGCTAGGATAGACATTACACGTGGTTGTTAGCAGTATTTGGATAGGATTGGGGTTATAAACGTAGTCCAGGAAACCTGTAAATGTCCATGTTTGGGTGGCCGAATTAGTCTTGCCACCCTGGGTAAACTCGATGAACACGAGTCGTATGAGACTACTGACAGTGGCTAGGCCACAAGGGGCGCTTATGCACTCCATGTCGATTAGTTCGTTGTGCGCCCGTACCAATTGAGTTTACCTAATGAACCAGTTAACCTATTGTGTGTTTACCATGTATGGATGCGACTGTTTGAATCTAAGATACGCCTCACCAATGTAAAGATCCACCTTTAACCATGGTACCACGATCCTCAAGACTCGTGAGCCGAGCATGGTGGTATAGGACACCGTGTTCATGCTGTCGGCCTACGCTGGGGTAACAAGTCTCTCCGTAGTGACCGCGAGCACCACTTCTTGCAACTCGCCTATCATATGAGTTTATCTAGGAGTGACGAACCTATATGGATCCAGAACACATGAATAGGACCACTATGGTTGTCCGATGCCTAATGTTCGATTTGGGTCAATATTAAAAAGAGAGGTACCCTAGCTTTCCAAACTTGCTGTATGAAAGCATAATTAATCACTTGGCTAACATGACCATGCATCACACTACATTAGTTAGGATGTGGCAAAATGGCGTTGGAGTTGCACATTTGAGGAAGTGTTATCATACGTGAAATAGGTGGTCGGAGTCGTGTGTTGAGGGAGTGTTGATGAGTGAGGGCATGCATCATTACTTACACTCCATTCCTACATTAAACAGAATAGTTAGGAAGTGATTATTATGATTGCCTTATCATTACTGCTTTGATTGACTTGATAACATGTGTAACTTTTGCCTTATAAAACCACCGAGTTGCTCACTCACTCCTAATCTGGGATGGTGTTTTAAAACACCAACCAGACGTTGATTTAAATGCAAGTACAGACAACGTCTACACTCTGGTGCAAGACTTCTTAGATAGGGAGGAGGAATTCTATAAGTGCTATAGTTTATATCCTTGTCTATTGTCAAATATGTGGTGCCAAAATCACTGTTATATATAACGTGCATAAGTGAAGCTCTCTCAAGGATCAACATTCATAAACAAGCAAAGCTCACAAGACAAGACTCAAGCTGCAAGACTTCAAGAAGAGTTCAAGGCAATTTGTACACTTTCAAGATTGAGCTACATCAAGATTTCAACTACATCAAGACTTCAAGGCTCATACTTCAAGGTCACTTGTTCCTAATGTTTCAATGTCCATACTTCATGGTTGAGGTTTGACTGACCATAGGTTGACCTTAGAGTAGGTCATTTTGGATACATAAATCGAAATTTATTTTACATGAGTTTGGTCTGTTCTTCGACTAGTACTAGGCCTTCTTCGACTAGTCCTAGAGTTGCTTCGACCAGTCTAAGAAATTCCTCGATCAGTCGTGAGTTTGTTACAAATTTCGGATAAAATCTGTTAGGCTTCGACTAGTCTAGGAATCTGTTCGACCAGTTGTAGGAACAGTGTCGACTGCATCTTCGACCAGTCGAAAAACTTCGACTCAAAATCCAGCGATATGTTTCAGGTTCTTCGACTAGTCGAAGGAGACCTACGACCAGTCGAAGGAAACTTTCGACCAGTCGTAGAACAGTCAAAGCATATCCCGCCGGATTTTTCAAATATCTGTTATTGCTTCGACTAGTCGAAGAGCTCCCTAGACCAGTCGAAGACGCGATCTGCTCACCTATAAATAGTGCACGAATCTCAGAAGAAATCATCGAATTAATTAATCCATTCAAGCCAATCTTCATCGAACTTCGGAGAGATAATTCTGTGCTCCATCTAAGCTAAGTGTGCTTATTTAATATTCTCTTTCCTTAGCTTTATTTAATTGATTTTGTTTCTGCTATTCCAATCTAATTTGATAAGAGGAATTGTTATTCCCTTTCTTTGGAATCAAAATCAATTAAGGCAAGCCTTATTTGGTTTAATTTAAAATCTATTAGAATTAGAACCATTGTAATTGAGTACTGGACATTGAACTTGGACATTCAATCATCTACTCTGATTTGGTTCTACCGGGCTGCTACAACAAAGGAGATAATCAGGTATTTTACATTTAATTGTAAATTCCTTTCTGTTTTGGTTTCTTTCAAGATTTGCCAGAAAAATCTTGTTGTATTGGTTATCTGAGGAGAGCCAGGAAAACTCAGAAGTGGGGCTTTTTAATTGTGTAAGCCCACAGACAAAGACACAATAGTAAAGTTTTTAGGTGAAACTAGGAAAACCTATTTTTTTAGTGAACGCTAATATACACTGTTTTAGGATATTAGGAGTGGATTAGCATTTAGTGTGGCTGTTGTTTAACAGTTGGTGAACACACAGGCGAACCACTATAATCCCTTGTGTTGTGGTTGAATGATTTATACTTCTGATCTTTAATTATTCTTTTGTGGGATGTATGTATGGTGGTGAATGTTGTAATCATTTAATTCAAGCATTGTGAGAATGTTGTAATAGTTTAGAATTTATTTTCTGTTATTCCTTTATCAGCTTGATATTCTATTTCTTTTAAAAGTTGTTCCAGCAAGGTTGCCCTGCCATTTTTATGGTGTATGGCTATCCCTAGAACAATACATTTGTGATTACAATTTATTTTAATTCAGTTTGTATTTATTTCTGTATTCCTCTTCTGTTTGAGATTTGATACAAAGATCTTTCTAGAAATAAGGTTGTCCTACCATAAACTCTGGTTTTTGGTGTAAGGTTGTCCTTAGAATAACATTTGTATCAACCTCTCAAGATCTGAATTTTGAGGTTATTTTACTTTCTTGCATTGTGATTTATTTTGGCTATCATATTCTTTTTAATTCCGCTGTTATAAGTTTTATTTGGCATTGTCCTATTCACCCCCCCTCTAGGACATATAGCTTGGCCTTTTCAAGTGGTATCAGAGCCTAAAAGCTCTTTTTTAATTCTTGGATTTAATTCCTGAGCTAACGATTTAAGCTATTTAAGATGTCAAATTTTGATAGCCTTGCAGTCACAAGGCCTCCACCCTTTAATGGCTCCAACTATGCCTATTGGAAAGCCAGAATGAGGATCTTCCTCAAATCAATGGATGAAAATGTGTGGCAAGCCATAGTGACTGAATGGAATCCTCCTATCATGGAAGTTACTGGGGTTGATGGTTCAAAATCTATGAAAGTCACACCATATTACCAATGGACCACTCTTCAGAAAAGTGAGAGTAGTGCAAATGCTAAAGCACTAAATGCAATTACTTGCACACTATCACCGGATGAGTTCAAAAGAATCATTTCCTGTGATACTGCAATGCAAGCTTGGGATATATTAGAAATGACACACGAGGGTACTACAATTGTCAAAAAATCTAAAGTCCAACTCCTCACAACCAGATTTGAAGAAATTCATATGGAGGAAAATGAAATGTTTATGGACTTTTACACTAGATTGAATGACATTGTAAACTCAATGTGGGGTCTTAGCGATAAAATCCCAGAAAGTAAAGTGTGTGCAAAAATATTACGCTCACTTCCTGAACGGTTCAATTCTAAAGTAACCGCGATCCAGGAACTTCGTGATACGAATAATATGAGGGTAGAAGAACTAGTTGGTTCTCTATAAACCTACGAGTTAAACTTTAAAGCTCCTAAAGGTAAATCTATCGCACTAAAATCTTCTAAATGTAATTCAGAAGAAAATTCTGATTCAGAAGATGATATGGCTCTCTTAGCTAAAAAATTTTACAAGATTTTCAAAAGCAAGAAAAGGGTTGATTTTCAAAAATCAAACGATAAAAAAAAGTTTAGACCCAAATCTCGAAAATCTTTGAAAGATAGTCAATGTTACAACTGTCAAGAATATGGGCACTTAGCAAATAGATGTCCTAAAAGGGACAAACCCAAGAAGAAGGGTATGTTGGCTATATGGGATGAATCATCTGATTCTGAAGGTTCTTCTGAATCAGAAGATTCTGAAACTGAGTAGGGTAATGAGGTTAATGCTCTTATGACTCTAGCCAAATTCACATTTTCAGATAATGACTCGACAAGTGAAGAACATCTGAATAGTGAATGTGAAAATGAAAATGATCTTCAAGATGCTTACAATGCCATATATAAGGAAAGTTGTAAAATTGCTGTCAAACTTAAACTTCAAAAAGAAAAGTTTTCTTAACTTAAAAATTATTTTGAATCACTTGTCTTAGAAAAATCACAAATTTCAGATTGTTTTGAAAAATCAAAATGCGATTTGGAATTCAAAAACTCCCTAATTATTGATTTAAAATCTGAAATTGAGAAACTTAAAACTGAAGTATCTTCTCTTCTGAGTCTAAAGGACACATGGAAATATGCCCAAGGTGATCCAAAGTTAGAGAAACTTTTATCCGGATCAAGAAAAAGCGGCGATCGATCCGGGTTGGGCTATGATAAAAATCTACCTCCTAAACAAAAGTATACTCCTCCTATGTTTGTTAAAGGAGAGTCCTCAAACTCAAAAGGGAAAAGTACTTATCAAGATTTTTCTAGAAATTCAAAAACTTTTCAAAAACCTAGAAGCAGCCATGTCAACTTTAATCAGAAACAAAATCCACTAGCTGAAAAGATAGTTGATTTACTCAATAGGTCATTCCTACAAATATACACAAAAGAAGACCAACTATGTTCCTAAACCCAAAACAGTTATGAAATGGGTTCCTAAAGTTACCTTCTTGGTTGCTCACACTGCTTTCAAAGCAACAAGTCATTCAAAGTGGTACCTAGACAGTGGATGCTCCAGACATATGACAGGTGACAAAGCTTTATTCACGGATCTAAAAGATATGACTGATGGTTCAGTCACTTTTGGTGATGGTAGCAACTGCAAGATTATAGGCCAAGGTACGGTTCAACTTTTTGATCTTCCTATGTTTAAAAATGTTTTATATGTTGAAGGCTTAAAACATAACTTGCTTAGTATATCTCAAATATGTGATAATAACCATAGTGTTCGGTTTTCTAATCAAAGCTGTGAGATACTAAACAATAAGGGTTCTGTAATATTAACTGGACGTAGAACGTCTGAAAATTGCTATATTATTAGCGAATCCAGCTCATCTAATCAAACATGTTACATGGTCCATACAGACGAGACTGATTTATGGCACAAACGTCTTGGACATGTACATTATCGAAATTTATATAGATTGAGCAAACGAGAACTTATAAGAGGTTTACCCAAACTTCAGAAATTAGATAAAATGTGGTGAGTGCCAGATAGGCAAACAAACAAAGAACTTACACAAAAAGGTGAATTCAAATACCACATCAAGACCACTCGAACTTCTCCACATGGATCTGATAGGACCTACCAGAACAGAAAGTCGTGGTGGGAAAAAGTGTATCCTGGTAATAGTTGATGACTTTACCAGATTCACTTGGGTAGTCTTCTTAAGGGATAAATTTGAAACCCTTGAAGAAGTAAGAAAAGTTCTCAAAAGGATTCAAACTGAAAAATCTTCTCAAATCAGTAAAATTCGTAGTGATTATGGATCTGAATTTGAGAATAGCAATTTTGAGAAGTTCTGTACCGACCAAGGAATATTACATGAATTCTCTGCTCCCAAAACTCCACAACAAAATGGAATTGTAGAAAGAAAGAATAGGGTGCTTCAAGAAATAGCTAATGTCATGTTGAATAGCTTGAAGCTCTCTAAAAATCTTTGGGCTGAAGCAGTCAACACAGCTTGCTATATTATTAACCGAGTCTACACTAGCAAAGATAATAATAAAACGGCTTACGAATTGTGGTTCAATAAAAAGCCTACTGTTAAATACTTTCGAGTTTTTGGCAGCAAGTGCTATATTTTACGTGATCGTGAAAATTTGGGAAAATTCGATACGAAGAGTGATGAAGGGATTTTTCTAGGATATTCCTTAAACAGTCGAGCTTATAAGGTCCTGAACAAAAGGACTGGTGTGATTCAAGAATCCATTAATGTTGTCATTGATGATCACTTAAACATGCCAATTTCTAATTCAGATAATGATGAAGTACTAATCATTGATAAACCTGATACTTCATCGAATCAAACTGATTCTGAGTTGAGGACTGTTAAAGATCATCCAACCACATAAATTCTTGGAAACCCTCTCACCGGTGTTCGCACCCGTAGACAACTTGAGGATATATATAATTATGTATGTTTTACATCCCAAATTGAACCATCTAACGTAAAAGAAGCTCTTACTGATGAGAACTGGATTGTTGTGATGCAAGAAGAACTCAACCAATTCGTAAAAAATGATGTTTGGTATCTCATACCCAGACCTAAAGATAAATACATCATTGGAACAAAATGGATTTTCAAAAATAAGTCTGACGAGTGTGGAAATATAATTAGAAACAAGGCTAGACTAGTGGTACAAGGTTATACTCAAATTGAAGGGATTGATTTTGATGAAACTTTTGCACCAGTAGCACGTCTTGAATCTATCAGACTATTTATATCCATTGCATGTTTTAAAAAGATAAAGATCTATCAGATGGATGTGAAAAGTGCTTTTCTAAATGGCGATTTACATGAAGAAGTCTATGTTGAATAGCCAATGGGTTTTGAAGATTCCAAAAATACTGATCATGTATATCGGCTTAAAAAGGCACTTTATGGATTAAAACAAGCACCTAGGGCATGGTATGAGAAACTAACGAAATTTCTTTTAAGTCATAATTTTCAAATGGGATCTGTTGATAAAACTCTGTTTGTTAAAAAACATGATGATCATATCTTAATGGCACAGATTTATGTTGATTATGGATCAACTTGTACTGACCTGACTACTGAGTTTGCAGATTTGATGAAATCACAGTTCGAAATGAGCATGGTTGGGGAATTGACTTATTTCCTTGGATTACAAGTAAAGCAACAACCTGAAGGAATATTCATTTCTCAATCTAAGTATGCTTTGAATCTAATCAAGAGATTTGGATTTGAGAATGGCAAGAATTTCGATACTCCTATGAGTACTACCCTGAAACTATCAAAAGACTCTAATGGTAAAAATGTTGACTCAAAACTTTATCGGAGTATGATTGGTAGTTTGTTATATTTAACTGCTAGTAGACCTGATATTTCTCTAAGTGTTGGTATTTGCGCAAGATATCAATCTGATCCAAAAGAATCTCACTTGATTGCTGTCAAACGAATTATTAGATATGTCGCAAGTACTGTAAATCTTGGTCTCTGGTATCCTCATGAGACTAGTGTCCAATTAGCTGGGTACTCGGATGCTGACTGGGCTGGTAATCTAGATGATAGAAAATCAACCAGTGGTGGTTGTTTTTACATTGGAAATTGTCTAGTTTCCTGGTTTAGTAAGAAACAAAATTCTATATCACTTTCAACAGCTGAAGCTGAGTATATCGCAGCTGGTAATGCATGTACACAGCTTGTTTAGATGCAATGAATGCTAAGTGATTATGGAATTAAACAGGATTCTATGTTATTACATTGTGATAATTCCAGTGCGATAAATATTTCAAAAAATCCTATTCAGCATTCTCGTACTAAGCACATTGACATTAGATTTCATTATATAAGGGAATTAGTAGAAGAAAAAGTTATATCTCTAGAATATATTCCTACTGAAGATCAACGAGCTGACATTTTCACAAAATCTCTCGATAAAAGCAAGTTCAAAAAGATGAAATTTGATCTTCGCATGTGCATTTTAAATTGATTATTTATGCCTACTTGTATTATAGTGTATATATTTGCTAAATTAAATTCTAAATTTTGTATAATTTGTAAGAAATATGAATTTTTGGGCTTCTTCGACCAGTCGTGAGTATACACGACCAGTCGTCCTACGACCGGTCGTAGATACCCACGACCAGTCGTAGAACTCGGGTTTCACTTAAAATTGGAGATTTTTGCTTTCTTCCTCATTTCATCTTTCTTCTCCTTGGAGCCGAGCTTCAACTTGTCGAACCCATCTTTCTTGTTCTTCAAGGTTAGTGTTCCAAATCTCGTTTTTATTGCAGATTTGTGTCTAGATTGCTTTCTTTTCAAGCTTTAAGCTTTCTATTTTGAATTTCATTGAGATTTGGGGTTTGGATTTTGAAAAATTTGTTTTGAGCAAACCCACTTCTCAATCCTTTGCAACTTCTTAAATCCTTGAAATCCTTGTTGCAAATGGCTTCTAGAGGTAGGAAAACTACTTCCCGTGGTCCTTCTTCTTCCTCCAGATCGACCACTATCTCTGAGCGTCATCTTCTTGTTCCCAATGATGATCCATCATATGTTAGGGACATTAGATTACGTAATGTTATTGTTGAACATCCTGTTGATGTTAATCATATTGAACCTTTTGACATCCTTCCTATGCTTGAAGCTGTAGGTTGGGTTAACTTATTACATTGGGGTGGGCCTGCATACCGGTCCATTGCCCAATCCATGTTTACATGTATTAGTGCTTTTTTACAGGATGATTTAACTTTTAAAATATCTACTAGAGAAGGGCCTTTTGACATTTATCGTCTTTTAATTTCAGCCCTTATGGACATTCCTGTGAATGATGAGGGTATTCCTATCCATAACTTAACTGATAAACCCTCAATGTCTGAAAAACGCATGCTCACTAGAGACTTGTGCAACATGGATGTTCAATGGACTCAAAAAGGGAATGCGCTTCCCGCAAGGTATTTGTTACCCAAGTATAGAATTCTCCACAAAATCTTTGTGTCCAATCTGTATCCTCGTTCGGGTAATAAATCTGACTTGGCTTCGTTTATGGTTCGTGTTATCCATGCTATTTCCAATGATACTCAGATTTGTTTGCCATCCTTAATCTGTTTTTTCATTCTTCAGTTTAGACTTCATCCTGGTCATAGTGACATTCCTTTTGCCTATTTAATGACTGAATTGGCTACACATATGTTAGCCGATATGCCAGTTGATGAGGCACCAATCCATCATCTGATTTTCAACAATACTAATATCAATAAGATGAAGCTGGATCTACTTCCTGAACAAGGTGGTGGTGGTGGTGGTGGTCATGAAGAAGCTGGTGATGACATTAATGTGGATGACATTTTTGAGGAACTGGATTCTGACTCAGCAAATGATCTAGATTTTGTACCATCTGATGTTGATGCTCGTCTGAGTGCATTAGAGGAGAAAGTTGAGAATATAAATGTAAAGATGGAAAACATGTCTGTTGCTCATGATTTGCAATTCAAGTACATTTGCAAATATCTTAGGCGCTTGAACAAAGGCATGCACCAACTTGATCCCTCTATTCCTACTCCGCCATCAAGTTCTGGTTCTGAGTAGTTTTTATGAGACTTCTGGTCTGTAATAACTTTATAACTTAGCACTTGGTTGACTGATTTTGAGTTGGATACTATCTATGTTTTATGCTGGATATTTATTCTATGTGATGCTATGCTGAGTATTTCTATCACTATTTTGCTATACTCTCATAACTCCTCATGTTTACTCTCATATATCCCTTTATTTAGTTCTCCTTTGTCATATTGTGACAAAAAGGGGGAGAATGGTTTGTTCTTAATGATGTGATTGTGAGAGGAGTAGCATTGATTATGTTACTCAGGGGGAGTGGGGGAGTATGTTTGAGCTTGTTGAATGAAATTGGTTGAATGTTGAATATTGAATATTGATTTGCAGGTATCAACCAGTTGTTTTACTTTTTATTTATCTTGGTTATGTGTTTTATCACTAATTTGACAAAGGGGGAGATTGTAAGTGCTATAGTTTATATCCCTGTCTGTTGTCAAATTTGTGGTGCCAAAATCACTGTTATATATAACTTGCATAAGTGAAGCTCTCTCAAGGATCAACATTCATAAACAAGCAAAGCTCATAAGACAAGACTCAAGCTGCAAGACTTCAAGAAGAGTTCAAGGTAATTTGTACACTTTTAAGATTAAGCTACATCAAGGTTTCAACTACATCAAGACTTCAAGGCTCATACTTCAATGTCACTTGTTCCTAATGTTTCAATGTCCATACTTCATGGTTGAGGTTTGACTGACCATAGGTTGACCTTAGAAGTAGGTCATTTTGGATACATAAATCGAATGTTTATTTTACATGAGTTTGGTCTGTTCTTCGACTAGTACTAGGCCTTCTTCGACTAGTCCTAGAGTTGCTTCGACCAGTCTAAGAAATTCCTCGATCAGTCGTGAGTTTGTTACAAATTTCGGATAAAATCTGTTAGGCTTCGACTAGTCTAGGAATCTGTTCGACCAGTCGTAGGAACAGTGTCGACTGAATCTTCGACCAGTCAAAAAACTTCGACTCAAAATCCAGCGATATGTTTCAGGTTCTTTGACCAGTCGAAGGAGACCTACGGCAGTCGTAGGTGACCTACGACCAGTCGAAGGAGACCTTCGACCAGTCGTAGAACGGTCAAAGCATATCCCGCCAGATTTTTCAAATATCTGTTATTGCTTCGACTAGTCGAAGAGCTCCCTAGACCAGTCGAAGACACGATCTGCTCACGTATAAATAGTGCACGAATCTCAGAAGAAATCATCGAATTAATTGATCCATTCAAACCAATCTTCGTCGAACTTACGAGAGATAATTCTGTGCTCCATCTAAGCTAAGTGTGCTTATTTAATATTCTCTTTCCTTAGCTTTATTTAATTGATTTTGTTTCTGCTATTCCAATCTAATTTGATAAGAGGAATTGTTATTCCCTTTCTTTGGAATCAAAATCAATTAAGGCAAGCCCTATTTGGTTTAATTTAAAATCTATTAGAATTAGAACCATTGTAATTGAGTACTGGACATTGAACTTGGACATTCAATCATCTACTCTGATTTGGTTCTACCGGGCTGCTACAACGAAGGAGATAATCAAGTATTTTACATTTAATTGTAAATTCCTTTCTGTTTTGGTTTCTTTCAAGATTTGCCAGAAAAATCTTGTTGTATTGGTTATCTGAGGAGAGCCAGGAAAACTCAGAAGTGGGGTTTTTTAATTGTGTAAGCCCACAGACAAAGACACAATTGTAAAGGTTTTGGGTGAACCTGGGAAAACCTATTTTGTTAGTGAACGCTAATATCCCCTGTGTGAGGATATTAGGAGTGGAGTAGCATTCTGTGTGGCTGTTGTTTAACAGTTGGTGAACACACAGGCGAACCACTATAATCCCTTGTGTTGTGGTTGAATGATTTATACTTCTGATCTTTAATTATTCTTTTGTGGGATGTATATATGGTGGTGAATGTTATAATCATTTAATGTAAGCATTGTGAGAATGTTGTAATAGTTTAGAATTTATTTTCTGCTATTCCTTTATCAGCTTGATATTCTATTTCTTTTAAAAGTTGTTCCAGTAAGGTTGCCTTGCCATTTTTATGGTGTATGGTTGTCCCTAGAACAATACATTTGTGATTACAATTTATTTTAATTCAGTTTGTATTTATTTCTGTATTCCTCTTCTGTTTGAGATTTGATACAAAGATCTTTCTAGAAATAAGGTTGTCCTACCATAAACTCTGGTTTTTGGTGTAAGGTTGTCCTTAGAATAACATTTGTATCAACCTCTCACGATCTGAATTTTGAGGTTATTTTACTTTCTTGCATTGTGATTTATTTTGTCTATCATATTCTTTTTAATTCCGCTGTTATAAGTTTTATTTGGCATTGTCCTATTCACCCCCCCTCTAGGACATATAGCTTGGCCTTTTCAAATTCTCCTACTTCCAACTCTCGGGCAGGTCGATGTAGACCATGAACCGTTGCGCAGGGGACACTGGGCATCAGGACTTAGTTGGACACATTTACACTACCACATTTTGTATATTTTCAAATTTTACATGTATATATTAAACCCAGTTACGTACTCATAATCTGGAAGAAATTTTGTGCAACACCTGCATACTTACATAGACATGTTTTAGAATTTCGCACTTGCTTAACTTCATTAAATCAGGAGTATGATTTGCTGTTTGGTATAATCCCATGCATGCTTAATTCATGAATATGAAAGAAATATTAATATCATTATCCACACGACATAAGTGATGTTCGAAATCTCAGGAGTAGAGCTTTGCTCAACCCTCGAAATTCAGGACGTTACAGCCTGACCTTGGCCCGATCTGGCCCAACAACTTGTTGTCCAGTTGTAGTCCAGACTAGGCCTGATCGTGGCCCAATGTTGCTGGCCATTAATGGCTTAGAGATTTGGCTGGACCAGGCCCTGTTCGGCTCAGCTCGACAGCCCACTTCCTGCTTGAGTGTGGCCCACATGATTTATGGTAAGGCCGACTGAGATTTATCTCAGGTGCGGCCCACCATAATTTATGGTGAGGCCCACTAGGCATGCACTCAGTGAGGCCCACTGTGAGGTGTGGCGTGGTTAAATCCAAGCGCAGATTGCCTCCTAAGCAAGTTGATCTCGGCCCAACACTTTTGGGTTAGAACTGGGTCAAATCTCAGCCCAATTCTGAGGCTATTAAGGTGAGTTGGTTTCAGCCCAGTATTAAGATATGATCTCAACACTCCTTTCAGCTACTGTTTTTGGCCCACACCACCATCCAAAATGTGGCAGTTTTTTCGCCCACTACACGGACCAGTTGGGGGACGATTGCAGTCCATCTTCACGGCCCACTAAAGGCCTATCTTCTGCTCATTTTCTAGCCCATCTGAGAGCCTGGTTTCATTCCAGCTTTCGGCCCATCTGGAGGCGGTTTCAGTCTAACTTACAACCCAACAAAAAGACTGGTTCCAGTCCTTCCTTTGGATGTATTTCAGTCTAGAATGTGGGCTGATTTCAACCCACTTTCCAGGATTGATTGGTGGCTCGAACCTAGTCAGAGGACTCCAAGATGAGCCTAGGCTCTGCACAGTTCATAGCCCATCTGGAGTAGTGTTTCCAACACTGTTTCATGGCCTAATTGAAGGCCATTTTAAGCCCCTGTCTGGGACCGTTCCAAGTCCTAGTTGAGGCCTATTTTCAGCCCATACCTCAGACCATTATGCGGCCTGATCTTGGCCCACATTCTAGCCATTAAATGACCTGAGCTCGGCCCATTTCTCAGCCATTACATGGCTTGTAAGAGAGCCTAACGGCCATATTACAACCAGAAATCAAAGTGGAGTAATGGAGGTGGGGTGTTCGGTGTTACCTGGGTTCCTTGTCACACTCTTAGAGATGCCTCTGGTCTACACTAGTTTGACTCAGTCTAAAAGGGCTGGGATGACTCAGTGCGGTACCAAAATTACACTTACCTTCTCCTCTCTTTCATGTTTCTCTTTCTCTCACAACCTCTCTATTCTTGTCTCTTTTTCCCTCTATCTGGGAGATGCTTATGGGCTGCATTGACCCGACTTGATCTGACTCGAACAACTCGACTCGGTGCAGTGTCGCACCTGGTTTTCACACCCAACACTAGACTCGACTTCTCTCACTCTCTCTATCTTTCTTTGCGAGCTTGTGGTCCGAATCCCAAGGCCAACAACTACCTTTATAAGGTTGAGAAACGTGTGAATCATCCATCCGATGGTTGAGATAGGGCATTGATTTTCACACCCATCTAGTTTTCCTGAATGCATGGCGTCCATCCATCTAGAGGGATGGTTTCTTGATGCTAGCACCCACCGAAAAAGCATTTTTCCTCCCCTAATGGGTCCCACTCATCACGATGGATATTTTGATGTAATGGGGAAGATGACACAGTTGGTAATGATGGATTTTTACCCATGGTCTAACGGAATGATCTGGTCCATTTGAACAGGTTAGATGTGGTCACTGATCATCATAGGACCCACTTTTCTCCCCATTCATAGTTATTTTTTCACATTCCACGAGAACATCCGCCTCATCTAATTTTCTCTCGAGATAAGACGTCTCTAATGAGGGAACAGTTGTAGCCCTAAAGGAGGTGGTGAAGATTGCTCCATGTGGTCGGTAGAAGGCTTGGATCAAGCCAGCTGGGGTTTCCCAAAGGAGAAATGCCTCCCACGCAGCTTGCTTCCACAGACAGTTGCTTGTGCATTTCTAGTAATGGACGAAAGGCTTGGATTTTACCCCTAGGAACAGCTGGGATTGAGAGAGAACCGTAGATGCGGATTATTAACGTGGAGGACACCACAACGACTCTATTTTGGAGAATACAACTATCCGTCCGAGGCCGTCTGTTGCTCATACACATGCACGCATGCATGGGCCAAGATGGTCGTCATGGGGTTGCCGAGATAGTCGTCATGGGGTTAGTCTCCGGGGCATCCCTATCTAATGGATGGTTCAGATCGTCCGAATGGTGGCTAAAAATGGGCCTCAATACATCCACAACAAACATCTCCCTATCGTGCTTTACTTGTGCATGTGAACGATTGCATGGACTTGGTTGACCGACGTGGGTCTGGTCGTCCGGATCATGTAGGTCCGATCAATAGTCCGGATCCCACCGATGATGATCACAGGTGGGCCACAATCTGCTAAATAGTGTTGCCCGGTCTTCCGTGATGTTTGTGGAAAATCTACACTATCCATTGACCCCTGGGTCCCTAATCAGGGCCCCCTAGTTGAACATCAGGTGAGTCTATGGCCTAGGTGGGACCCATAATTCAATTTGGGGCCATACTGGTGGATTTTTGTCAATCCGACGGTTAGATACTTCTCAAATTTGACCTTTGGGGCACCTAGTGGTTCTTTGTTGATCCTAGAAGAATCCAATGGTCGTCACTATAACCAAATGACTGGGTTAGTGGATTTCAACTCTTATTGATGAGACTTGGAGGACCTGGCAATCTGGATTCAGGTTAAAGATGGTATAAGGTCATTCTATAACCTGGTGGCTGAAATCCTAAATCAGGTTCACCTCGTGGTTTGGTATTATTTCTTGTGGATTAGTATATTGATGGCTTAATGTATGATCAGGATTTATTCCAAATGGTTGGATTTGGACTAGAATGATTGCTAACTATTTGAGTAAGTTATGGTAACACTCGAGTACCGAAAGGTGTGGGGTGTTACAATTTACCCCCTAAAAAAAGTTTGCCCTCGAAATTACCTGAGGTGTGTCATTAAATAGGTGAGTGTATTTCTCTTTAACTTCTGCTTTTCGCTCCCAAGTTGCCTCTTCTTCTCCATAATGCAACCAAAGGACCTTAACCAACGGTATAGTCTTTGTCCGTAGGACCTGCTTCCTGCGATCTAGGATGCAGATAGGTTCCTTTGTGTAATAAGCGTTGTCTGTAACTTCAATTTGCTCCCAGCTAACAATGTGTGACTCATCTGGCGTGTACTTCTTCAACATGGATACGTGAAAGATATTGTGGATACTGGCCAGTTCAGTAGGCAGTGCGAGGTAGTATGCTACGGCTCCCACGCGATCCAAGATCTCAATGGGTCCAATGAAACGAGGTGCTAACTTTCCCTTCTGAATCTCATCAAGCCCTTCATAGGCAAAACCTTCATGAATACATGATCGCCCGTCATAAACTCCAAGTCGTGACGTTAATTGTCTGCGTAGCTCTTCTATCTGCTCTGGGCGGTGCGAAGCCATTTCCGAACAACATCGATCACCTTAGTGGTAACCTAGATGAGCTCAGGCCCTAATAAGCTTCTTTCTCCTACTTCTGGCCAACACTGTAGAGCTCTACAGGGGCAACCGTAAAGAGCTTCGTAAGGAGACATGCTTATGCTAGACTGAAAACTGTTATTGTATGCAAATTCGGCAAGAGGCAAATGGTCATCCCAATTCCCCTTGAGGTTGAGGACACACGCTCTTAGCATATCTTCCAGAATATGGTTCACCCACTCTGCCTACCCATCTGTCTGGGGGTGAAAAGTCATACTAAACTTGAGTTCTGTGCCGAGTTCTTCCTGTAACCTTCTCTAAAAAGTTGACGTGAACCGGGAGTTCTAATCTGATATGATCTCTCAAGGAACCACGTAAGATCGAACGATTTCATGAACGTACAACTTTGTCAGGTCATCAGTCGAGTCTGTCATACGAATGGGAAGGAACCGAGCAGACTTCGTCAGCTATCCATAATGACCCATATTGAGTCGTGTTTCTTCTAAGTCCTAGGAAGTCCTGCGATGAAGTCCATAGAGATGTTGTCCCACATCTATTCTGCCAATAGTAGCAGCTGAAGAAGGCCTGTAGGCTTGCGATGCTCAACCTTTATCTTCTGGTATACATCTTACTATAAAACCCGTTATGTCTCTCTTCATGTTGTCCCACCAATATTGCCTTTTCACATTATTGTACATCTTCGTACTCCCCGAGTGTATGACCATTCTGGAGTGATGTGCCTCTACCATCACTTCTCTCCTCAAATCTGCATTGTAGGGTATGCATACTCGCCCCTGATATTGGAGAACACCATCACCACCCATCCTCCAACTGGGCATTTCCACACTCCTACACCTCTCCTTCATCTTGGTAAGTCATTCATCCTGGTCTTGGGCAGAAATCACTTGGTGAACCAAGGTCAGCTCTATAGTCAAAAGAGCCACATAAGCGTCTGGCTCATCGAGTGTGAGCTAGACATCAAAGTCCTAGAGAAACTCCATCATTTCCCATTCCTTGATCATCGGAGTGGCTATCAGCTCATGCTTCTTCTTCCAACTTAGAGCATCGGCCATAGAGTTTGCCTTACTAGGATGGTAAGATATATTAAAGTGGAAGTCCTTAAGTGTCTCCATCCACCAAAACTGGCGTATATTGAAGTCCTTTTGTGTGAATATATATTTCAAGCTCTTGTGGTCACAAAATAGTTGGAAATCCTCCCCATAGAGATAATGTCTCCATAATTTTAAAGCAAAGACCACAGCTGCCAATTCTAGGTCATGTGTTGGGTAATTCTTCTCATGCTTTTTCAACTAACAAGCAGCATAAGTGATCACCTTATTATTTTGCATCAGTACGCAACCTAGACCCAACTTCGAAGAGTCGTTATACACCACAAACTTCTCCCCCTCCTGTGGAAGAGTGAACACTGGCATAAATGTTAGTCTCATCTTCAACTCCTAGAAAGCTGCTTTCGTATTCTTGTCCCAAGTGAATTAGCGTTCTTCTTAGTCAATTGACTAAGCGATCACGCGACCCTTAAGAATTCCTTGATGAAGCGTTGGTAGTACCCTGTACAGTTAAAGTTGCAAAATTGCTATCAAACTAAAAATTCAAAAAGAGAAATATGCTAAATTAAAAGAAGAACTTGAAGACAATGTTTAAAAAAATCTCATCTTTTAGACTATTTTGAAAAAAAAAAAATTAGATTTAAATTTCAAATCATTAGAGTTACAAAAACTCAGAACTGAAAATGAGAAACTAAAACTCGAAGTTTCTTCCCTTTTGAGTTCTATGGATACTTGGAGATATGCCCATGGAGTCCTAAAACTGGAAAAATTGTTAACCTCATCTAAAAAATGTAGTAACAAGTCAGGTCTGGGTTATATAAAAAATGATTCCCTAAAAATCAAGAATACACCTCCTACATTTTTAAAAGGAGAATCCTCGAACTCTAAAGGTAAGAATGTAAGAGAGTTTAATCGAAATGATTTCAAAAAAATCAAAACCTCTTTAAGTTCCTAAAATTAATACTAATGCCATCAGCTATAGAAATCAAAGATATAATAAATCACATTTAGTTGAAAAAATTGTGGACTTACTCAAAGAGCTTCTAAAATCCAACTCAGATGGAATTAGAGTTAATACAAAGCGGAGAAATTCTAACTCCCCAAAATAAAGAAAATTCAATGGTACTCCTAAACCTAGAACCATAATGAAATGGGTTCCAAATGTTACATGTCTTATTGCCTACATAGCTTTCAAAGCCATGAGTCATTTAAAATGGTACCTAGATAGTGGATGTTCAAGACATATGATAGGTGATAAAGCAATATTCACCAACTTCAAAGAAGAAAACAATGGTTCAGTTACTTTCGGTGATGGAAGCAACTGCAAAATAATAAGCCAAGGTATAGTTCAACTTCCTAACCTCCCTCTCTTTGAAAATGTACTTTATGTTAAAGGTTTAAAACTTAACCTCTTAAGCATATCTCAAATCGGTGATAACAAACACAGCGTAAAATTTTTAAATCACAAATGTGAGATTACAAATGAGAAGGGTTGTATGATATTAAATGGTCGTAGGACTTCTGAAAATTGCTACATTATTAATGAATCGTGCTCATCTAACTATTCATGTTACATGGTTCAAACAGACAAGACTAAATTATGGTATAAACATCTTGGACATGTTAACTTTAAAGATATTTATAGATTGAGCAAGAAAGATCACATTTGGGCTTACCCAAATTGAAAAAGGTATGTCAGATTGGCAAGCAAATAAGGAGTAGCCACAAGAAAGTGAACTCCTTTTATCATGCCTCAAACTCAAAAACTGGGCTCACAAAATTCCCGATCACCGAATTCGGTGCCAACAGCCTAGCTTCCGTAGTACCCATTCTCAGCTCCAAGCACTCATATACCATGTTTCGTTCCTATGATCGTACAAGGAGGATTTTTTATGTACATTTATCTCATAAGAAGCATAACCATAAGCATAACTCACAACAACAACAACAACAAGAAACATCACCACATATCCACTATAATAAAAAACTTTAAGTACAATGCATAAGGGGAAATACAATGGATAACAAAAAGGCTTTGAAAGCTCAGTTGTGCGCTCCTGCTCCTGCTCAGCTATGTCCTAACTCACTTGAACGCAATGGTTGTGCATAAGCTTATAGAAAGCTTAGAGGGTGGTGAAAGTGTGTGCGCAAGGTAGAAATGCAAATGTACAATATCAGAGTAATACGAAAATGCTGGTATGTCCATGAATGTTATCGGCCACACTGAGGTAATGCGATGTAAGGCATAAATGCTATTGACCATACCAAGGCTATGCGATGCAAGGCATAAATGCTATCGGCCATACCAAGGCTATGCGATGCAAGGCCTACATGGCCAATGTCATATGCGAGTTGTAACTCAAGCACACTAATCCTCATCTGAATTACATAACATTACAACTCATCAATGGAATATCACTGGGGTCTAGTACACTCCAAACTAGATTGCCTCCCCATCGCGCGTAATAAGGTGAGTGAAAAAGACCTCACTATTCACCTGCCAATATCGGGCCCGACTCATCGATAGCGGACCCATTCCTTGAGCTAGTAAAACTCAGCCTAGCTTTGCCCCCTCCTCTCGGGTAGGTAAGGCCGCACCCCTTCCCAACCGACCACAACATAGTGGGAAGTGCAGCTTCCTGGTATTCGACACTTGGCGCTCATACATCCATTCGGTCCATAAGTTGGAGCAACCTCCTGGTACCATAAGGGTTTAGGGAATTTCACCTAGGGACATCTATCGCACCCCATGTAGGGAAAGATTTTTGGTGTCCAATCCTGCCACCCACGATATGCATGTGGAGGCTACGGCCCTGATGTCGTTAGGGCATACAGTAGTCATGTCACACAAATGCGAGATGCATGAATCACACTATCCAGTCATGTAGCAATCACATGTGTATCGCTCGCTCATGTGGGCAACCCCTCTTATCATAGAGTCCTATAATAATACACCTAGTGGTATGTGCCATGATCAATCACTCCTCATATTAAGCATACATATGATGTGCATGGGCATGAATCAAGGAGCTATACTAATCATGCTTTACGATGGTGAAGTACTCTCCTCATATCAAGGATGGGCATAGACGGCTTACTCATATTAAGAATGGGCCTAACAATTATGGGGGCCTAACGGTTTGGGTTAGCCTACCAACGGAAGATGAGAATGGGCCTATCGATGGGCCTTAGGGAGGGTTATAATGTGGACATTTAAACATCATTGCTCTTACAATGTGGACATTCAACCATCATTGCTCTCAAGGCATGGCCTATTATAATACCAATTAGGAAGATGAATAGGCATCATAAACATCATGGTGGAATCACACATCACAATGGGCCTCATATACATCACATTGGGCCTCACATACATCACATTGGGCCTCATACAAGGGCCTCACATGCATCAAATTAGGCCTCATACAAGGGCCTTATATACATCACATTGGGCATCATACAAGGGCCTTATATACATCACATTGCTCTTCACTCATGGGCCTCATATACATCACATTAGGCCTCACTGGGCCTCAAATACATCAATCGGGCCACATCCCATGGGCCTTAAATACATCACAATGGGTCATATCCTGGGCCTTAAATACATCTCAATGGGCCACATCATGAAATTGTGGTAAAAATCGCTTTAGTTGAAGTAGGAATATGCCAATATGTCCTATAAGGGGGTGAATAGGACTTTTTAATAATTTTATAACAGTTAAAAACCTATCACTCTAATCCTAACAACAAGCATACATTAGGATTACTCAAGAGTAACTCAACTGGCTTCCAAGCTCGGTAGAGGATCCAATCACAAACTATTTAAGAGATGAACAATATGCAAATTAGTTTATGATCGATATGACTGTGCGTGTGTATGAGGTGTGATCTCAGATAATCGAATATGAAAGTATTTAAAGAAATCACATAAGAAAATGTAAGACAATAGTAATCTCAAACACAACCATTTTTATAGTGGTTCAACTACTTATCTACTCCACTCCCGGCAGACGCACTCAACCCTTGAGTGTGCCAGATTTCACTACGGAGGTTTCACATGGTTCACCTTAAACCTAAGGTTTTAAATTAGGTTCACCTTTAACCATTACAACCTACACCTAGGCTGATAGTTTATGCTCCCACGAGCAAGGGTCAACACATAGCACCCGATTTTAAGCACACTGGCCAAGGATCCACATAAGGAACCTCTCACATTTATGCTCTCATGAGCAAGGGTTAACACAAAGCATCCACTTTTAGGCACACTGGCCAAGGATCTTCTGCAAGACCCTAACTATTTATGCTCTCCACAGAGAAAGGGTCAACACAATATACCCACCACATACACTCCCGCCGGAGGCCTCCTAGAAGACTTGCGAAGGGTGAGAAACATCTTAGACCCAATCCTATAAAGGAATGATCACAAGGGTCCTTTGGACTCTAATAACTTACAGATAAGCGGATGAGTCCCTTTTTAGCTCGTTGTTGAAGATCTCCTCCTTTGTTGATGAAGAGTCTTCCACTTCCTTGAACCACAACTGAGAAGAAGTACCAATACATGGTAACGGGTTGGGTCAAGGTTGTAATGGAATCCTACTCTATTGAAGATTTTCTTATAAGTGAAATAGAGTGATTTCAATCACTCATACATTCAAGGCATCATAGCTCAATGATTTGCCATTAAGATAGTAGTTGGAGGATCCTTGAATGCGGAAGTTCATTCCCCAATCCACTCTATTGAATGTCAATGATGAGGGTAGATTGGAGGATGAACTTCTATGAGAGAAAGGACTTTGGGTATATGATCTAAGGTTAGACACTCAAAAGCACTCTCTACTTTCTCTACCAGCAACTAAAGACAAGTTCTCTATATATAGGCCAAAAGTTCCAACGGATATAAAACGGTCACATTTATGATAGAGTTCGATATCATCGAGCAGGGTCGATAAAATCGCGTATATTCTCAATTGTATTGACTGGCCGCTCGATGACACAAACTCAGATATCATACACTTTTAAAACATTTTGCCAACTGGTCGAGGGAATCGAAACATGCGTCGATGTCATCGAATTTCAACGATTCCTTAACATTTGAAAATGAGAGAGACATGCCTTAGAAATATTTCAAGTCAAAGATATGATCGAGGTACACTCGATATCATCGAAATTTGAATGTCGATGATATCGATAGTCGTGTCAATGCATCAATAAATCAAAAGGATTTTCCAATTAAGCTTACTGGGCAGTTTATGTCCATTCTCGATGCAATTGACACGGCCTCGATATCATCAATATTTGAATATCGATTCTCCACCGGCTGCTTGAAAGAAGCAGATATTTATGTTTTCTTCACCGTCCGGACTTGCTGAATGGTGGGCAGCAACATACATCAAGGTGGGGTCCACGAGTGTGGCCCCACCAGCTTTGGATCACTCTCTAAGCATTAAGCCCTTAAGAGAGACCCGCTCTGATACCAATTGAAATTATGGTAAGGACCGCAGTAATAGAAGTTGGAATAGGTCAAAGTGTCCTAGAGGGGGGTGAATAGGACTTTATAAACTTTTCTTGATAAAAAATCTTATTAACCCAATCTTGATTTTATGTGCGACTATCAAGATATACTTATAACTCTAATGGCTTCTAGGCCAAGTAGAGGATCCAATCACAATACTACTCAATATTTAAACAAGATTTAGTAATTAGTCTATGATGGATGAACAATGTGAAAATGTGTGTGGGATGTGATTCTTAGCAATTCTAAACATTCATGTTATCATGTTTCATGTAATCATTCAAAGTAAACATAATAAATGAATATGCAAATATCAATCCCAAACACAGTCGTTTATAGTGGTTCAGCTATGTGCCTACCCCACTCCCGGTGGACGCACTCAACCCTTGAGTGTACCGGATTTCACTAACAGATGTTTTAAATCAGGTTCACCTCTAACCTTTATAACCTACACAAGGTCAACTCTAGGACCTACACAAGGAACCTAGACATGCCTACACAAGGCACAAGTTTGTGCCTTACACAAGAGGAAAGGTCAACACGAAGCACCTAGGTTTTATGCCCTACACGAGAGTAAAGGATCCACACAAGGAACCTCAGTTTATACCACACAGGTCAAGGAACCACACAAGGATCCTAGTTTAGGCCACACAGGCCAAGGATCCACCTAAGGACCCTAGTTTAGGCCACACAGGCTAAGGATCCACACAAGGACCCTAGTTTAGGCCACATAGGCTAAGGACCTACACAAAGGACCTAAGTTTATGCCCTACACAAGAGCAAGGGTCAACACACAACACCTAAACGTACTCTCCCGTTGAAGGCCTCCTATGAGGGCTTGAAAGGGTGAGATGTACCTATGACCTAATCCTACAAAAGGAATGATCAATAAGGTCTCTGGACTCTAATGACTTACAGATAAGTAGATGAGCCCCATTCTGCATGTTATTGAAGATATACTCCCTTGATGACTGAGATTCTTCAGATCCCTTAATCCGCAACATTGATGATGCTCCAATGTAAGATGATGGGGTTAGGTCAAGGTTTATTGGAATCTACTCTAATAAATGTTAATTAAGGGATGGAGTGATTCCAAGGTTTTAAGCATTCAAGGGATCCCAGTTTAATGATTTCCCATTAAGATGGTAGTTAGATGATCCTTGAATGAGGAAGTTCATTCACCAATCCACTCTACAAAAAATTAATGATGAGGGTGGATTGAAGAATGAACTCCCATGAGCAAAAGGACTTAAGGTAGATGATATGCAAGTATTGTCTCAAGGATCTATCTCTTTTTCTCTCTCTCAGCAACTAAGAACAAGCTCTCCTTATAAAGGAAAAAAGTCCCAACAAAAATAAAATAGTCAGAGTCTGACTGAGTTCGATATCATCGTACCTAATTCAATGTCATCGAACGTATACTTTCAATGCCATCGGCAATCTGTTCAATGATACAAACTTAACTGAAAACTATTCCGGGAACTTTTTGATCGAAGATCGATGTTATCGAACATCCTTTGATGTCATCGATATTTGAACTTCGATGACATCGAATCACTATTCGATTCCTCGACATAACATTACTCAAAGCTTGCTAGACTTTTTAAAGAAGGCATCAATTACATTGAACCTGGTTCAATGATATTGAAATTCAAATTCTGATGTCATTGACTCCAAGTTCGACTCCTCGATCTTTTTGGATAATATATCATAAAAGCTTGTTGGACACTTTTGTCCTCATTTCAATCTGATCGAGCCTTCATTGATATCATTAGAGTTTGAATATCAATGATATCGAGGCTATCTCGATTCCTCGAATATTTCCACTGATTTTCCTGTTAAGCTTGCTAGACACATCTAGTCTAGATTCGATCCCATCAGACCCGTTTTGATATCATCGTAATTTGAATTGCGATGACATCGACACTCCTTCGATTACTCGACCAATATCAAAATATTTTCCAAAAAGATTTTACTTGATAATGTTCTAAGTCCTTCGATGATATTGACTAGCCTTCGATGTCATCAATTACTAATGGTTGATGTCATCAAAGGTATATTCGATCTATTGAAAAGTCTATCCAAATACTTTGTGGTTGCTGGACATAAAATGCCTTAATTCAATGTTATCGAAGCCTGTTCGATGTCATCGACATTGAGTGTTTGATGTCATCGACAGAAGCTCGATGTCATTGATATGAGCTGAAAAACTTAGAAAATTTTCTTGTTTAAGAATAAGTTTTTAACCTTTTACCTCCTGTATTGTTCTAAGGTTTTTAAGGATTTATTTACTTAGGTGTTTTGGGACATGGGATGTGAGGCTTAATTTACCTTTGACGGCTTGAAACACACATCCGGTTGAGGCAATGACTTGAATGATCTTCTTATGGTGCTCACTTGATTCATCGACTCAACCTTCATGCTAATTAATAAACCAGGGCACTTTCATGCCATGGCAAAACGGTCACTATAACAATCCCTGGGTAGGCCTCCTTTACAGTGAAAGGAAGAAATAGGCATTGTACGCTCGAAATCTTACAAGCCCTAGATGAATCAGAATCAGTCCAGTCCACCATCAGCCCAATCCTAGTAGTGCGGGATTTCCCTGAGGTATTTCAAGAGATACCAAGGCTGCCCCCAAGATGAGCGGTAACTTTTTGCAGAGACCTTAAACCAGGGACTGCTCTCATATCATTACCGTCGTTTCGCAGCCCCCTTGTGAAATGGAAGTGCTAAGGAGCCAAATAGATGAGCTGCTGACCCAAGGCTTCATCCGCCCCAACGTTTCTCCATGGGGAGCGCTAGCCCTTTTTGTGAAAAAGAAGGATGGGTTGATGTGGGCATTGATTATTGGTGACTGAACAAAGTCATGATTAAGAATAGATACCCTCTGTCGCGTATCGACGACCTGTTCGACTAGCTCAAGGGTGTCAGATACTTCTCCAAGATTGATCTGCAATTGGGGTATCACTAGTTGAGAATCAGGGATGATGATATCCCTAAGACGGCATTCAAGACTCACTATGGGCACTACGAGTTCTTAGTAATGTACTTTGGCCTCACAAACGCTCCGATGGTATTGATGGACTTAATGAACTGGGTCCTCATGCTATACCTAGACCAGTTTGTAATTGTGTTTGTTGACGACATCTTGGTTTATTCCAAAATCTAAGAGGAGCATGAACAACACATATGCATAGTCCTGAATACTCTGAAGGAGAATCAGCTATATGCTAAGCTATCCAAATGCGAATTTTGGGAAGAGGAAGAGAAGTTTCTGGGGTACGTAGTAAAAGTAGAAGGCATAGAAGTCAATCCCGCTAAGGTGGAAGCCGTATTCAAGTGGGAACAACCTACCACGGTCACCGAGGTTGGAAGCTTTTTAGGCATGGCAGGACATTATAGGTGTCTTGAAGATCATCTTCATTTTCATTTTCAGGGTCACTCCTGAGATTTTCATAGACAGATATATTACAACTATCTAAGGAGGTGACTCTGGCTATAGTCATGAGGGCTTTCACATCATTTGTATTTTCTTGTTCTAATTCATCATACTTAGAGGAACTTTCAGAGCCTGTTGACTTATCCCAAGTAGTTATCATAACCTTTCTTTTTGACTTATCCCTTTTAGGACATTTATTCGCCAAGTGCCTGTATTCATGACAGTTAAAGTATTGACTGTCTATTGTTTTGGATTTCTAAGACTTAGATTTTCCTTTTCTTTTATCAGATGGTTTTTGAAAATATGGTTTTTTTTTTCTTATTTTTGAAAATTCTATAGAATTTCTTAGCAAGCATTGCCATATCGTCTTCAGTTTCTTCAAAATCAGAATTAGTACAATTTTCTTTTGAAACCAATTTAGAATATTTAAGAGCAATAAACTTACCTTTAGGAGCTATAAAATTTAACTCACATTTTTGGAGAGAGCCAACTAACTCCTTAACCTTCATATTATCAGTATCTCTTAATTCCTGAATGACAGTAACCTTAGAGTTGAATTTATCAGGAAGAGACCACTGTATTTTTGTACAGACCTTGCTTTCTGGGATTCCATCTCCTAGACCCCACATGAAATTTACTATATCATTTAGTTTCGTATAGAAGTCCATGAAAGTTTCATTTTCTTCCATACAAATCTCCTCAAATCTAGTAGTGAGGAGTTGAACTTTTGATTTCTTGAATATAGTAGTTCCTTCATATGTCATTTCAAGAATATCCCAAGTTTGCTTAGCTACATTGCATGAAGTAATTCTTTTGAATTCGTCAGGTGATAGAGCACAAGTTATAACATTTAAGGCCATAGCATTAGCAATGCTTTCACTTTTCTAAGTTCCAGTCCATAAGTAGAATACAATTTCTCTTATAGACTTGGTTCCATCTTCGGCTACTACCTCAGTCATAGGAGGTTTACATTTGGTTATAGTGGCTTGCCACACACTTTCATCTAGGGATTTTAGAAAAATTCTCATTCTGGCTTTCTAGTATGCATAGTTAGAGCCATCAAAAGGTGGTGGCCTGGTAATAGACAAACTATCAAAATTTGACATGATTAAGCTCTAGATCTTTGAACTCAGGGAATTTAATCTAAAAAAAATGAGTAACTTAGCTCTGATATCACTTGAAAAAGGAGAGCTTAGCCAGTCTTAGAGGGGGGGGGGGGTGTAAATAGGATTATGCCAAATAAAAAATAAAGTGCAGAAATAATAAATAAATTACAGATCTCAATTGCACTAGTATTGAAATGTTGATTCCAACTAGTTCGTAGGACAACCCTCACCCAAACAAGTTTAGGCAGGACAACCTTATTTCATGAGACTTATAAGAATCAAAATCTCAAAATTAGCAAGAGTCAATAAAAGCTAAACTTATTACAAGCATTGACCACATAAACATAAACATAAAAGGCATTCACCACGACACCAAGATTTATAGTAGTTCGGTGTGTTGACAACTATTCTCAAATAGCCACACCTACTCTACTCCCAATAATCACTACCACATGATATTAGATTTCACTATAAATAAGGGTTTCACATGAACACCTTAAAACCTGATACAGTTGTGATTTTTTAGAGCTATCAAAAAAAAATCTTCACTGAGATTTTCTAGCTATCTCAGGAAAATCAACAAATGAGATTTTCTAGCTATCTCAATAAAACCAAAATACAAAAGCAAAATATACTTATCTTGATCTTTGAAGATGTATCTGTCGATGTAGCCGTAGAACCACTTCTCTTGAATGTAGAATGTTCAATGTTCAGCCATATAGACAAGGGTTCAAAGTTCTAGATTGATTTAAATATATTCAAACCAAAGGCTACTTGTTTGAATTCCTTTAAGAACTCAAAAGAAAAGTATTTACTCTCTTTATAAAATAAGATTGACAGCATAATAGATCAAGGAATTAAACAAAAAGCTATTAAAAATATTTAATAAATACCATGCAATAGCTTGAGCATAACAAGGACTTCTCTCTCTCTTGAAAAAGGATTTGATAGACTTGAATTGTATTTTCGGATTGAGAGAAGGCCTCAATTTATAGACAAAGAAGTTGTTGCTTCGACTCGTCTAAAATTGTCTTCGACTCGTCTAAGAACTAGATTCTGTTCCAACGAATTTTCAAATTTTGAGCACGATAAGATAAAACAGATCTTCGACTGGTCGAAGGCCCTTCTTGACTGGTCGAGGGCCCTATTCGACTGGTCGAGCAAGGTCTTCGACTGGTCGACGGTGTAAGAAATCCAAACTATTTCGATTGCTTAACTTTGAGTCGAGCAACCCTCGACTGGTCGAAGGCCCACCTTCGACTAGTCAAGCAGCTTCCCCGACTCATCGGGTGTGACAAAAATTCTATTTTACTTCGATTGGAACTAGCGTAACTTAAACTAGTTGAACCTTAGCCAACTATAAGCATAAAAATTCACTTAAATTATATTTTGAAAGTACCTAATCCTAAGGTCTTTCTAGGGTTTATTATACTTGAAATGACTGAACTTTTGAAGTTTATTGGATGCTTAAACTTCATGGAACTTATTCTTCTACTTGACTTAAACTTTAATAGAGTCTTGAACTTTCCATCTTGATCTTTTACTTAATTTGAACTTTAGTAGAGTCTTGAACTTTCTATCTTGATCCACATTAGAAGGCCACTTCATAAATTGTTTTGTCAAAATGAAATTTGACAAATAAGGTGTGCTTTATTCACTATAGCACTTACAGAATCCAACCCAAGATCTTCAGATTTCATCTATAGAAGACATGAGACCGGGAATAGAGATGAGGTCTTGCACGAATCCGGTGAGCATGGGATTTGGATGGTGTGATCCGGCACCAGGCCCCATAATTTCTCTCATTTCTCTCTTCTTCTCTTTCTCTTTCTCTCCTTACCTGTGGAAAAATTTGTATGAGAGAAGGGGGTGTGTAAACGAGGTTCTTTTATAGAGCAAAAATTGTTAAAAATGGCACCAATTGCTCTTTATTCATTATACTAACCCTGGAGGGGGTTATTTCCTACCAATGGGACCCATCGAGAGAAGTATGGGTCAATTTAAGCCATGGTATAGGTTTTCCACTAGGAGATCTATATTTGGACACAACCATCCGATGATCAGACATGCTGATCAACCAAAAAGGCCCTAACCCAGATCAACGGTCACCGAGCGTCAATCGGGTCTGCGACTATACGGATTTGTGTAAGACATTAATCTAAGTTGTAAGTGCTTATAATTAAATCGCATATTAGTTTGTAAAATTTCGTAGCACGGTTACGATCGCAAGTTCGACTGAAGACAAGCTATCAACTCAATCAAGCACCTGGAAAGAAGATTCAACATCTCAAAGCAAGATCAAAGCAATGGTTCGAAGTTCAGAACACTTCGTATGAGTCAACCTATAGGTGGTATAAACCTAGTTGGACCATAGGTTAGGTGTATTTCACTCATGCATATCTTAAATCACATTTTATGTTAAATACACTCTAGTTAGACCAGCCCAATGTCTGGTTCGGCCAACCTAACTACTTGGACTAGCCATGCAAAATTTAGACAAAATTCAGATCTCATAAGATCTTATTTTGCGATAAGTTCACCCAACCCAAGGAGGGGTTCGGCAAGCCAAACCTAACTTTAGCCAACCCAAGGTGGTTCGATCAAGTTTCCAGCAATGGAACGAATTCAGAATCTGGAACAATTAGGCTAGCCAAACTTGATATTAGGCCAGCCGAACTGCTTGTTCGGTCAGTCGTACCTGGGCTTAGGCCAGCTGAAGATTTGAAAGATTTTATCCCGTGATTTTCAGATTCTGATTGGAATGTAATCTTTGGAGTTCAGCCAGCCAAACTGAATCTTGGGCCAGCCGAACTACACAAATCCTTGGCTATATGTAGAGGCTTTCTCTTACATTCTAAATCACGAAAATTCATATTTTTTTAATTGTGTTGTAGAGAAAGATCCTTCAAGTCTTCTTAAGTTATTTGTATTGTAATTCATATTTTATTATCAGCTTATTCTATTCTCCTTTTTAAAGTTAGATTAAATCATTTTGATAAGAGTAATCCATACTCTACTTCGAGAACAAGGAGAATTGAATCTACAGCAATAGGGTTTCATTTATTACATTGAAAATCTATTAGATCCCTTTGCATCTTTTTGGGTTGAACTCATACATTGGCTTCATCAATATCCCAAGAAGAAGATCAGTGCATTCAAGCTACAACTACGACTTCGACTTGCTAAATCGAAGATAAGTACTGTTTGCTTTTAATTATTTCAGTTTGGGTTTTTCTGAGATAGCTCGGAAATCTTAGCGAGTTTGTTTGTGGTGACCCCTAAAAATTACAAAGCCGGTTTATTTTTGGTGACCCCGTAAAATCAAAAAGTGGGTTTGATTGTGATAGCCCGTAAAAATTATAATAACTATATAAGGTTGTTAAGGTGAACCTGGAAAACTTTAAAATAGTAAAAAGCAAAAATTACGAGGGTAATAATTTTGGGAGTGGAGTAGGTTGCATTAAGGCACCGAACCACTATAACTCTTTTGTGCATTGTAATGATTGGATATTATTATTTGTACTATTATGTTTTTTTCATTCTTTGTATTAGTTTGAGTTTTTTATTTCAAAAATGTCGCGACATAAAGCTATACTACCTAAATATTTTAGGTGAAAAGTTGTCCTACGAACTATTTGGTATCAAGGATTCAATACTTTGCAATATTGTATTTAATTGATTCATTATTCCGTATTATATCAAATTATTTGGCATTGTCCTATTCACCCCCCCCCCCCCCCCTCGCCCCTCTAGGACATCTATAGCTTGTCCTTTCAAGTGGTATTAGAGCGAGGTTGCTCTTTTTGGGATTAACTTCCTAGAGCTAGATACAGAGCTATTAGAATGTCAAATTTCGATAGTCTATCCATTTCTAGGCCACCGCCCTTTAATGGATCGAGATATTCCTACTAGAAAGCTAGAATGAGGATCTTCCTCAAATCTATTGATGAAAGTGTGTGGCAAGCTACCATGACCCAATGGGTCACTCCAATGTTGGAAGTGGTGAGTGAAGATGGAACCAAATCCATGAAAGTACAAGTTTATAATCTAAGGACTCCAGGTTAGAAAAGCGAAAGTGGTGCTAATGCAAAAGCACTTAATGTTATCACTTGTGCTTTATCACCAGACGAGTTCAAAAGAATCATCTCGTGTGATACAACAAAACAAGCTTGGGTTATACTTGAAATGACACACGAAGGAACTAACATTGTCAAGAAATCTAAGATTCAAATCGTTACAACAAGGTTTGAAGAAATCCATATGGTAGAAAACGAATCATTCATGGATTTCTTCACTAAACTAAATGACATTGTTAATTCCATGTGGGGTCTTGGAGAAAAAGTCCCTGAAAGCAAAGTGTGTGCAAAAATCCTACAATCGCTACCTGATAGGATTAATTTGAAAGTCATTGCTATACAGGAATTGAAGGACACTGATACAATGAAGGTAGAGGAATTAGTGGGATCTCTACAAACATATGAGTTGAATTTCAAAATTCTCAAAAGTAAATCCATAGCCTTAAAATCCTCAAAATCCAAATCAAAAGATTCAGATAATGATGAAAATGAGGATGCCATGACTATACTTGCTAAAAAGTTTTATAGGATTTTTAAAAATAAAAATGGATATGATTTTCAAATACCGATGTCAAAAGAAAAGGAAATTGGAAATCTAAATCTAAAGACTTTCAATGTTTCAATTATTCTAAATATGGGCATTTAGCTGCAAAATGTCCTAAGAAGGATAAATCTAAAAGAAGAGGCATGATCGCCACATGGGATGAATCGTCTGAATCTGAATCCGATTCAAAAACTGATGAATCAGATCATGAAACTGAAAATGATCAAATGGCGTTTATGACTATAGTTAGACTTACTTCCTCAAATGAAGATGAAACATCAGATTATGAAATGCCAGGAAGTGATGTTAAAAATGAAGAAGATCTTCAAGTAGCCTACGATGCCTTGTATAAAGAAAGTTGTAAGATTGTAACAAAATTAAAAATTCAAAAGGATAAATTTATAGATTTAAAATTAGAACTTGAAAAATCTGTTTTGGAGAAATCACATTTTTCTGATTGTTTTGAGAAAACCAAACTTGAACTCAATCTAAAAAATTCTAAAATTGAAGATCTCAAAACTAAAAATAAAAATTTACTATTAGAAATTACTTCTCTAAAAAATTCTAAAGAGACTTGGATGTATACCCAAGGTGACCTGAGACTTGAAAAACTACTATCTGCGTCTCATCGAAGTAACGACAAATCCGGCTTAGGTTATATCAAGAGTCGTTCAGAAAAATCTAAAAATACTACTCCTATATTTGTTAAAGGTGGATCTTCAAAATCTAAAGAAGAAATTACAAAGGAAATAAAGAAAAAAAAAACCTTTTTATCTAAAAACTAAGTCTAACTATCAAAAGAAAAAGTATAACCCCTCTCTTAGTGATAAAATAGTGGACTTACTTAAGGAACTCTTGAAATCCAACTCTAGAACTAATAGAGTAAGTAAGAAAAAAGAAAAATCTTGCTCTCAAACTAATCATGTTATTAGAGATCCTCTTAAACCCAAAACTATATTGAAATTGGTTCCAAAAATTAAGTGTCTTGTTATCCACATAGCTTTCAAAGCTAGTATCCATTCAAGATGGTATCTAGACAGTGGATGCTTTAGACATATGATAGGTGATAAGGTAATACATTCAGACATCAATCACGTTGATGGAGGTTCAGTAATAATTGAGGATAGCTTTAAGTACAAAATCAGTGGAAGGGGTAATGTAAAACTTCTCAATCTTCCTATTTTTAAAGATGTTTTATATATTGAAGGTTTGAAACACAATTTTCTAAGCATATATCAAATCTGTGATAATAATCATAGTGTTAAATTTTCTGATCACAGATGTGAAACAATTAATAATCAAGGTCATATAATATTAAATGCTAGAAGAACCTTTGAAAATTGCTATATAATTGATTAATCATGTTCCACGAGTCACTCTTGCTATATGGTCCAAACAGATGAAACTGAATTGTGGCATCAACGTCTTGGACATGTGAACTTTAGATATCTATATAAACTTAGCAAGAGAGATCATTTTCAAGGCTTACCCAAGTTGAAAAAATTGAAAAAGAAAGTATGTGGCGCCTGTCAAATAGGCAAACAAATCAGGAGTAGTCACAAAAAGGTGAACTTCTTAGCCACATCTAGACCCCTCGAATTACTCCATATGGACCTTGTTGGACTAACCCAAACAGAGAGTAGAGGAGGTAAAAAAAATATTTTCTAATTGTAGTTGATGACTACACTAGATATTCATGAGTAGCCTTCTTAAAAGAAAAGTCAGATGCTTTTGACGAAGTCAAAAAGTTATTTAAACGCATCCAGACGGAAAAAGAACTACTTGTGAAAAAGATTGGAAGTGATCATGGAACAGAATTTTAAAATAGCAATTTTGAGAATTTTTGTGATGACCATGGAATATTACATGAATTTTCTGCGCCTAAACTTCCTAACAATGTATATCGTCTTAAAAAGGCCCTGTATGGATTAAAACAAGCTCCTAGAGCCTGGTATGAAAATTTAACAAAATTTCTTCTCAGTCAAAATTTTAAAATGGGTAGTGTTGATAAAACTTTATTCATCAAAAGAATTAATGAAGAGCTGTTGATTATTCAAATATATGTAGATGATATTATTTATGGATCAACAAATGCTAACCTTTCTTCTAAGTATACAGAGTCTATGAAATCCGAATTTGAGATAAGCATGGTGGGAGAACTGAACTATTTTCTTGGACTTCAAGTGAAACGACTTGAAGACAGAATTTTCATATCTCAAACCAAGTATGTGATAAACTTAGTTAAGAAATTTGGGTTTGAGAATGGTAAAAACTTTGCTACTCCCATGGCTACAACACTCAAATTATCTAAAGATGGCATATGTAAAAGCATTGATCCTCATCTTTACCGTAATATGATTGGTAGTCTCTTATATTTAATAGCTAACAGGCCTGATTCTCTTTCAGTGTAGGCGTATGTGCCAGATATCAATCTAACCCTAAAGAATCTCATCTGGCTGTAGTAAAAAAGAATAATTAGATATATTGTTAGTACTGTTAATTTGGGTTTATGGTATCCTCATGATACATCTTTACAAATTGTTAGATATACTAATGCTAATTGAGCAGGAATGTGGATGATAGAAAATCCACAAGTGGTGGATGTTTTTACATTGGAAACTGTCTTGTTTCTTGGATGAGCAAGAAGTAAAATTCAGTATCTTTGTCTACTACTGAAGCTAAACATATTATGGAAGGAAAGTCATGCACGCAATTAATGTGGATGAAAAGGATGTTAGCAAACTATGGTATTGATCAAGAAACAATGCATTTATAATGTGATAATACCAATGCAATAAATATATCCAAAAATCTTATTCAACATTTTTGCAATAAGCACATTGATATTCGATATCACTATATTAGAAAATTAGTTGATAGCAAGTCTGTTATGCTTGAATATATTAATACTGAAAAACAACTTGCAGATATTCTGACAAAATCTCTTGATAGTGTCAGATTTTTTAATTTAAAAAATGATATTGGTTTATGCAGTGTTACTTAATTAATTATTCTATATTGAAATTTGTTGTTATATATTATTGCTTTAATAGAATAATGTGCATTCATGTCATTTTTTTAAAAAAAATTATAAAATATTTTAAAAATATTTTTGGCCAACCCGGAGCTGACCACCTGGTTCGGCCAACCGAGGACATGCTCGGGCTAGCTGAACCATGCACAAACAGGTTATATTGGGTATTTTTTCAAAACCATTATTCCATTCTCATCTTCTTCGGTCAGCCTATGGATTCCTTCGGCCAACCCATCACTCTAGTGTCCTTGTAAGTGAATATTTTTTAATTTCCTTCAAGATTTAAGTTTCTAGTTGTGCATTATTGTAGATTTCATCATCTTTCTTGAATCTAGAATTCTATTTTATTGGGTTTTTGATAGAAATCTGATATAGATCCTTTCATTCCATTTGTTGATATTTCTTTTACAAATTTAGTCATTTTCTATCATGGCATCTTGTTCTAAGCGTACTGTGAGAGGCCCTCAAACTGGTTCTTCCTATCAATTTGCTAATCGGGTTGTGCGCTCTATCCATTTACCTGAAAATGATCTAGAAAATGTGTGAGATTTTCTTACCCGTAAAATTGTCATTGAGCGCATCGTTAATACAAATCATATTGCCTGATTCGGTCTTGTAGAAATTCTATCCGCGGTGGGATGTGATAAGATTTTCGCATGGGGTGGTGCGACTTATCGGTCTATTGCAAGAGAGTTGTATGCATCTATAAATACTGCGTCTTTAGATCAATTATCATTTTCCATTCAGTTTGTGGAAGTCACAGTTACTATTAACCCCTCCATCATATCATCAATCTTAGGTATTGATATGGCGGAAGAGGGAATCTCTATTCCACTAATCTTTAAAGATATGTACCAAGAGGAAAGAGAATCTCTCACTAGGGAGTTATGTGGTTTTAATGCAACTTGGCGTAACCATAACTCGCTCTCCACTTACAATCTTCTTCCCAATTACAATGTCCTGCATCGTATTTTCACTTCGAATGTTTATCCTCATGGTGGGAATAAGATAGACCTTACTCCCTATATGATGCATATCCCTATCCCTCATTCGGTCGTTTCTGATACCCGTATCTATCTTCCATCTTTAATCACTTATCAGATTATCGATTGACGTCTTCATCCTCACCATGGCTCTATTCCTTTTACATATCTCATGACTTGCATTGCATTATGCTATAATATTCAAATTGTTGCAAATGAAGCACTAGAGTCTTAGCTCCCATTTGGTAATGTTAATATCAACATGATGCAACTTGAGCTAAGACCTGAGCAGCAAGGACATCAGGAACGTGTTCTTAAAGAAGATGTCAATATGGATGATATTTTTACAAATATAGAAGAAACTAATGATACCAATGACTCTGATTTCTAGCCCTCCCAATTCTCAAAGAGGTTGGATAATTTAGAGAAGAAGGTGGATGACCTATATGTTTCTCAGAAACAACAGATGAAGTACATGAAAAAGTACTTTCATCATTTTAACAAGAGTCTGAGGATTAATGACCCTGACATACCAGCACCATCCTCCTCCAGTTCTGACTGATTTTCTTAAACTCTTGGTCTGTAATAACTTGATATATTTTTACTTTTGCTGACATACATCTGGATATGACACTATGCTATGCTTATTTTATGCTATTAAATCCTTATGTTATTTTCTTCTTATATCCATTGTGCTTTATTGATTACTTCTTCCTTTGTCAACTTCTGACAAAAAAGGGGAAAAATATATTATATTTTTGTGATATGGATATGAGATCATCCTTTCTCTCACAAATATGAGCACACACATATTTGTATGCACTCTATGACCTATATTTTTGCAAATATGACTAAGTGCTCAGGGTGTCACACCCCGGACTCGGAAACTAGGCTCACAAAATTTTTGATCACCGAATCCGACACTAACAGCTTCCGCAGTACCCCATTCTCAGCTCCCAGCACTCATATATTGGATTCTCATCCTGGGATCTTACAAGGAGGATTTTCAGCATATAAGCATAACCCACAACAAAAATCACAACATCACCACATATCCACTCTATAAAAAACTTTAAGTACAATACATGAAGGGGAAATACAAGATAAATATCAGAAACTCCAGAAGCTCAGTCGCAAGCTCCTGCCTCAGCTCGACTGCGACTTAGCGTCACCTACACGCATCTATTGTGCATAAGCTTACAGAAAGCTCAAAGGGTGGTGTAAGTGTGTGCGTAATATACGTGCCAAGTATACAGTATCAGAGTAATACGAAAATACTAGCAAGCCCATGAATGTTATGTGAAATACTAGCAAGTCTATGAATGCTATTAGCCATACCAAGGCTATGCGATGCAAGGCCTACATGACTAAATGTCATATGTAAGATGCAATGCAAGCACACCAGTCCTCAGCTGGATCACATATTAGTACAGTTCCTCTCTGAAATATCACAAGGGTCTAGTACACTCTACGCCAGCTTGCCACCCCATCTAAGCACACAATTGGGCAAGTAGAAGAGACCTTACTATCTTCCTGCCAATATCAGCACGGCTCGTCGATAACGGACACATTCCTCAAGTTAGTCAAACTCAGCCTAACATTGCCCCCTTCCGTCAGGCGGGTAAGGCTAAACCCCCTTCCAACCGACCACGACACAATGGGAGATGCGGCCTTCTGGTATTCGGCACTCTGGCGCTCATGTATCCACTTGGTCTAGACATTGGAGAAACCTCTTGGTACCATAAGGGTTTAGGGACTTTCATCTACGGACATCCATATCGCCCATATGCTAGAACCAAACATTTTCGATATCCAATCTTGTTATCCACAATATGCCTGTGGAGGCCATAACCTTGATGTCACTAGGGCATACAGTGATCATACATAATGCAAGATGTATGAGTCATATTATCTAGTCATGCATCAAACCTGCGCGTACCGCGCGTTCATGTGGGGCAACTCCATCTTTCAGGGACTCCCATAAACAGTCCGCCCAATGGCATATGCTATGATCAGTCACTCCTTATATCAAGCATACATATGATGCATATGGGCATGTATCATGATGTTATGCTAGCACATACTTAGTGAGTCTTACTAGATAAAGTATACTATCATGGCTACAAATAATTGGCCTATATACATGGCGCGGTCCACAGAAGGATAGCGGATCTAATCCATAACATCAACAGTGGAGATGCCTAATATGATACCACATGTTCTTCCATCTACAGGAAGCGGTGATGATGTACTCTCCTATATATATAGTGGGCGGTCTAGATGTCATACTACATCAAGGATGGACCTCATGGGGTGAATCATACAAGTCATGGTTTATTCTTATAAGGGTGGTGGAAAGCACTAGCATAAATGGGGGCCCAACGGTTTTGGTTAGCCCACTAGGGTAAGATGGGTAATACTTATGGGGGGCCTAATGATTTGGGATAGCCCAATAAGGGAAGGATAGTTGTGGGCTTAACAACAAGCCCTAGGGAGGTTTACAATGTAGAGATTTAACCATCATTGCTCCCAAGGTAATGGGCTTGACAACGAGCCTTAGGGAAGTTTACAATGTGGACATTTAACCACCATTGCTCTTAAGGTGTGGCCCACTTATAACCTATCCTATAATGGGGCCCATAGCCCTAATACTAGCTAGGAATGGATGGGCATCATAAACATTATCATATGCATCATGGTGGACTCACACATCACAATTGGGCCTCACATACACAATGTAATGGGCTATATATCACAATGGGCCTCACACAAGGGCCTCCTATAAATCACAATGGGGCTCATATAGATCACAATGGGCCTTATCACATGGGCCTCATATTCATCACAATGGCTTTATCACAAGGGTCTCATGTACATCACAATGTGTCATGCCCCAAACTTAGAAAACGGGCTCACAGAATTTCCCATCACCGAATTCGATGCCAACAGCCTCCGTAATACTCCATTCTTGGCTCCCAGCGCCCATATGCTAAGTTTCGATCCTAGGATCCTATAAGGAGGAATTTTAGTGTGAAATTTTTCTGTAAATAAAGGAGCATAACCACAAGTGTACCCAAATCACAAAGGCAACATCATCATCACATATCCACTAATATCAAAAACTTAAGTACAATATATGAAGTGAAAATACAAGAAATGTCAAAAGCTCAAGAAGCTCTACCGCACGCTCCTTCTTTAACTTGACTGCGTCGTAACATCACCTGCACGCATCTATCATGCATAAGCTTATGGAAGGCTTAGAAGGTGGTGTACGTGTGTGCGTAAGATAAGTGCTAAGCACATAAATATCAGCATAAGTGGAATACTAGCAAGGCTATAAGTCATTCAATATTAGAGTATGCAATGCAAGTCGACTATGCAATGCGGAGTCATAATGAGCCAAATATTTGATACCGAGGATGCAATACAATATGCAATTTTGAAGAGCCATGAATACATCAGCCTCATCTATGCCATATAAATGCAGAAACATAGCAACCCAAATGCGAAATGCCGTGGATGTAATGCAATATGCAGATCCTGGTGAGTCCATAATACCATCAACCTCATTCAGTTTATGCAATACAGAAGCATAGTAAACCAAATGCTATGTGCTGAGGATGCAATGCAATATGTGGTGTGAAAGAAATGACCAACTGGAGTGTGAATTGAGGATGATAGTACGTAGTATCACAAGTTGTACAGTCCATCACAAGGACTTCTATCCAAACCAGTCTCATACCTAAATTTAGAAAGCTAGACTCAATGTGGTAAACTCATGATCTCAGGTTGGTCGCGCGCCCAATCGAAATCTAGGCCATTGCGAAGGTACACATAATAATTCATGTAAGACTCGCATCATAGACCATACCGTTCCGTAGACTCTCGTGGTCGTCTTAGTCAAATTTCGACGACTCACGACCTGTAATCGATGTTTCGCGTGACCCTAAGTCGCATCCCAAATATCTGAGTCGACTCAACTCGAAACTTGTACTATTGCGATTGTGTCGTCATTGCAGTTCTAATGTCGTGTCTCACGCGCCAATGCGATACCCAGGCTTGGAGTTGTGGGTCCACATTTATTTCGAGTAAATGTCAAATCAATCCCATCAATCAATCAAGTACAACACCCATATCTCTCTCACCCAAAAGCCAATACAACCTTACCTCTCAAGTACACCCATCACTCACAGCCATGACTCGCCCATCACACCCATCCCTCTCTCCCATCCATCACTCTCTCTCTCTCTCTCTCTCTCATTTCTCTCCTCACTCCCAAGCAACCCAAGGAGAGGAGAAACGTATAAGCTCTCCATGAGAAGAGCCATGTGTGGCCCACTCCCTACCCCAAGATCTCCCATGTCTACCCTTCATTCTTCATCTTCCACCATCAAAGAGAAAGATTAGGAGCTTAGCATTCCAAGAAGCTAAGAAGGAGTGAAATCGGTGGGTGTTCATAGCATTAGATATCTAATTTTTTTTATTTAGGGCCCACATGATTTGGGACTCATCTTGATGTATGCATTGTAAGAAAGGGAGGGCCTATAGTAGCGGGGTCTCTCCCCTCCATCACGATTTCTCTCTCTCTCTCTCTCTCTCTCTCTCTCTCTCTCTCTCTCTCTCTCTCTCGATGCGTGGCCCATTTGAGGATGCATGTGTTTTATCCATGCTGTACACTTTCATGGGACCCACCTAATGGCCTAATGGATGTGTCGGATCTACACCATCCATCCTGTTACCAGGTCTGAACGGGAGGGAAAATGCAAATATCAGTTAGATCCGAAGCTGGTGGGCCACACGGTGGACCCACCTTGATGCTGTGCTGGATCCACACCGTCTAGCCCATGGACGGTGGGTCCCAGTAACCTATGGTCGTTAGCAGGTTCTGGCACTCCATCATGATGTATCTGATAATCTAAGCCGTCTATGGGTCCCACATGGGAGCAACCCTGATGTATGTGTTTGCCACACCGTCCAGACTCTGGATGGTGGGGCCTATCTTGATGTATGTATTCACATCCAGGCCATCCAAGGCCTGGTCGCTGGACCAAAACAAAACAAAAAAATATATATAAGATAATAATATAATATAATATAATATAATAATAAATGATAAATATTAAGGTGGGACCCACCTGCCGGGAAAGGGATTCGCGGGTGTACCTGTAGCAACTATATAGCTGCTATATTAATGTCAACCAAATTTGTGGGCCCATCATGAAATGTGTGTTAGATCCACATTGTCCAGTTGCAAGGATGGTGGGACCCACCTTGAGGTTATGTGTTGTATCCGCACCGTCTAGCCACTGGATGGTGGGAGTTGGTTGGCTGGTGTATCCTAAGTAAGCTATATAGCTTATTATTTTAACATCAGCACGGGTGGGCCCCACCTTAATGTATTTATTGTATATCAGCACCGTCCATTTGGATGAGCTATGTGGGGCGCACCTTAATGTATCTGATCCATCTAACCGTCCGTCTAGATGTTTTGCTGGGTGGGGCCCACCTTAATGAGGTGTTGTATCCACTCCATCCAGCCATGTGAACATGAGGTCCCACCTGATATTTGGGTTTCACCCACGTTGTCCAGATCATGGTCGTGTGGACCCCACACATGATGTATGGGTTGATCTACACCGTTCATGTAGTGGACCCCATCATGATTTATGTATTTTATTTACACCGTCCAGCGGTCTGGACGGTGGAAATCACTGTGCATCCGTGAGGCCATATGATGTATCCACACCGTCCACATGGGACGTGAGCCTCACGTGATTTATATGTTTAATCTAAACGGCCCATTTAATAAGGCCTAATGTGATGTATTTGTGGCCCATTTGGTAAAGCCCATTATGGTGTATTTTTGGCCCATTGACAAGGCCCATTATGGTGTAATTATAGCCCATTTGGCGAGGCTCGTTGTGGTGTATTCATGGTCCATTTAGCGAGGCCCATTGTGGTGTATTTATGGCCCACCTTCATGTGATGCATTTGTGACCCATTTAGTGAGGCCCATTGTGATGTATTTATGATCCATTGTCACGTATTTGAGACCCATGGGTTGTGGCCCAATGCGATGTAAATCGGCCCATATGATGAGGCCCAGTGTGATGTAGGCGAGGCCCATGTAATAAGGCCCATTGTGATGTATGAGACCCTTGTATAAGGCCCATAGTGATGTATATACGGCCCATGAGATGCGGCCATTGTGATGTATATTAGGCCCGTGTGAGTGGCCCATTGTGATGTATATGCGGCCCATGTGATGAGGCCCATTATGATGTATACGTGACCCATGAGTGAGGCTCGATGTGTTGTATATGACGCCCATATGATGAGGCCTGATTTGTTGTATATGAGGCCCATGTGATGTGACCCATTGTGATGTATGAGACCCTTGTGTAAGGCCTATTGAGATTGTATATGAGGCCCTTATGTGAGGTCGTGGGCCCCAGTATATGTTTGGCCCTATGAGGGCCACTCCTTGGGAGCAATGTTGGTTAAATGTCCACATTGATGGGCAATGATGGTTAAATGTGCATATTATGACCTTCCCTTAGGCCTTATTAGGCACATTCTCATTCTTCTCTAAATGGGTCGACCCTAATCATTGGATCATTGGGCCCCATTGATATGTGCATGATCTATCTATTCATATTGGGATAACCCACAATGTTGCCCCCCCCCCCCCCCCTCCCCCATTGGTTGCCAATAGGGTTGTTTTTAATCTTGGAGTCCATCTAGGACTTACTTGGGGCCCTTAGGGCATCTAGCAGGACATATGATAGTATGGAGAAGGAAGTCCGTTCCAGATCCTTAGACCATAGTAGGCCACATAGGCCCAACCTTGATATGAGGAGAGTTCATCATCACCATAGACGGATGGATCCGTGCTATCAGATTTGGCATGTCTACAATTGAGGATTGACCCTCATGTTATGGGTCTACTGTCCATCTATGGACCCCGCCATGTGTATAGGCCGATTATCGATGCGGACTATGAGTACATGCTAGTATAACATCATACAAGCTATTGAGATGGTACGTGGCCCATTGTGATTGTATTAGACTCATTCTCATTTCTCTTAGTGGGCTAGCCTAAATTGATGGGCCCCTATTATTGTTAGTGTAATCCATCTCGCCTTATTGGGCTATCATAATTCTTTGGGTCCCCATTGATGTTAGTAGAAATACCTAAACCTGGAAGCCCATTCTCAGGCCCATGAGTAGGCCATTTAGACCCATCCTTTTTATGAGGAGGATGCATCATCACCTCTGGCCATAAGAAGAAGAATTTGTGGTATTAGATTTAGTATATCCACTGTTGAGGACCGATCCTCATATCATGGATCAGATCTTCTTAGTCTACACACTGAGTATGTATTAACATAGCATTATGATTGTATAAGGTCATTGTGAGGTCCACTGTGAATATATGAAGCCTATCGTGATTGTATGAGGCCCATTGTGACCATGTGGGCTTATTGTGATTATAAGAGGCCTATCGTGATTGTATAAGGCCCATTGTGAGACTATATGAGACCTATTATGATTATATGAGGCCTATCATGATTGTATACGCCCATTGTGACCATGTGAGGTTTATTGTAATTATAAGAGGCCTATCGTGAATGTATGAGGCCCATTGTGAGACAATATGGGACCCATTGTGATTATATGAAGCCCATCGTGATTGTGTGAGGCCTATTGTGTGATTGTATGAGACCCATTGTGATTGTATGAGACCCAATTGTGATGTACGAGACCCATCATATGTGTGAGGACCATTATATGTGTGAGGCCCACCATGTGTAGGTGATTATTGCACACCACCCATTCACCTATACGGGCCATGGGTCGTCTTATACTGGCCCACTATGATGTATGCGATTATAATCATGCTTGGTATACTTCATTATATATGCTCATATGCATCATCTGCATGCTTGTTATGAGTGATTGAGCATAGCATGTGCCATTTGGCAGGTTGTTATGGGCTCCCTGATAGGCAGAGTTGTCCCACATGAGCGTGCGGTACGCATAGGGTTGATGCATGACTAGATTGTTTGACTCATGCATCTCGCATTGAGTAATATAATCACCATACGCCCTATCGACATCAGGGTCATAGCTTCCACAAGCATATCGTGGATGGCCAGATGGGACATAGGAAATCTTTTTCTACATAGTGTGTCATAGATATCCCTGGGTGAAAGTACCTAAACCCTCTAGGTACCAGAGGATGCCCCAACGTCTAGACCGAGTGGATACATGAGTGCTAGAGTGTCGAATAATAGTAGGTCGTGTCTCCCATTATGTCGTGGTCGGTTGGGAGTGGTGTGGCCTTACCCGCCCGAAGGAGTAGGCAATCTAGGCTGAGTCTGACCAGCTCATAACTAGGTCTGCTATCGACGAGCTAGGTAGGCATTGGTATACTGCAGGCAGGTGGGTAGTGAGGTCTCTTCCACTTACCCAGTTGTGCGCTTGATGAGGCAGTAGGTGGCGTCGAGTGTATAAGACCCCGATGATGATCCCAAAGATATACGGTACTGATATGTGGACTTACTGAGTAGGAGTTGCGTACTCAGCATCTCATTCATTCATTCATTCATTCACTATTCACTCGAGCTGGTGGTGTGTAACTAGATCATTATGTGTACCTTTGCAATGGCCAGGATTTTGGTTGGGCGCGCGACCAACATGAGATCAGGAGTTTACCACATTAAGTCTAGCTATCCAAATTTAGGTATGAGACTGGTTTGGATAAAAGCCCTTTGTGATGGACCCCATAGCTTGCGATACTACATACTATCATCCCGACTCCACACCCAGCTTGGTCATTTCATTCGCACTGCATATTTCATTATATCCTCAGCACATGGCATTTGGCTTGCTACAACCCTACATTACATAACCGATCTGCATTGCATACTCTGACATTGTACGACTCATGGACTTGTCAGTATTTCTGCTTGCCTTGGTATCGTATGACTCATGAACTTGCCAGTACTTCCGGTATTGTATGATTTATGGACTTATATTGCATATTTGGCTTACTATGTTTCCGCATTGCTCTGATATTGCATACTTAGTACTTATCTTGCGCACATACTTTCACCAACCTCTAAGCTTTTGTAACGCCTTGGATTTTGAGGTTCGAGCAAAGCTCTGCTCCCGAGATCCAGCACATCACTTATGCAACATGGATAATGATGTTCAGATTTTTGTCCATATTAATGAGTTAAACATGAGTGGGATTATACCAAAACAGCATATCATACTCCAGATATAATTTAATTAAGTAAGCGGAAGACTAAAACATATATATTTGAACGGTAAGTGTTTCATAACCTCCAGAGTATGATTATGTAACCGAGCTGAATATATACATGTATTGTTTCAAAATAGACAAAATATCAACATTTGAAATGTCCCGCTAATCCATATGTCCATGTAATCCCGACCAATCAGCATGAGGTCTACATAGACCCGCCTAAGAGCTGAACGTAGGAGAATTCTTCCTCCTCATCTATGAAGTCCAACTCTGCTGCATAGGCTTCGTCATCACCTGCATCTAAACCGGAGTCTAGTTGGTGTTTTAAAACACCGTCCCAGGGTGGGAGTGAGTGATCAACTCAGTGGTACTATAAGACAAAGGTTAATATGTTATCAAGTCAATCAAGCAGTAATGATAAAGTAATATAATAATCACTTCCTAGCTACTCTTGTTAATTCAAGCATGGTGTACAATAATGATGCATGCCCTCGCACAAAGCTCCCTTACAAGCGACTCTGACAACTAATTTCGTGTATGACAAACTCCCTAAAGTGTAACTTCCTCGCCAAAGCACATGCAATGTGGTGCATGGTCATGTTAGCCGAGTACTTAATTAAGCTTGTTCATACAACAGATTTGGAAAGCTAAGGTACCTCCCTTTATATCATTTACCCAAATCGAAAGATCCATCTAGGGTCGTCAATCCTAGTTAATCACATACAATAGGCAAGTTGTAGGGCATCACTCCTAATGAAAAGTAGTTGATAGGCAAGTTCAAAGTTTATACTCGCGGTCATTACAAGCTGAGTAATCACCTCGGCATAGGCCGGCTCCTCGAACACGCTATCCTATATCACCATGCCAGGCTCACCAGTTTGGGTTGCTCACTAGTCACTACGGGGAGGCTCGTCACCCCAGCGTAGGTCGACAGCTCGACCACGGTGTCCCATACCACCATGCCTGGCTTATGAGTCTTAACAGATCATGGTACCATAGTTAAAGTGGGCTTTCACATTAGAACGGGTACCTTAAATTCAAGCAGTACTGTCCATACATGGTAAACATACAATAAGCCAATCAGTTTATTAGAGAAGTTCGATTGGTACGAGTGCATGCTAACTTAATCGACATGGAGTGCGTAAACACCCCTTGTGGCCTAATCACTGTCGATAATCGTTGTACGACATGGATTCATCGAATATATCCAATGTGGCAAGACTAATTCGGCCACCTAAATTGGGACTATTATCGATTGCCTGAACTATGTTGTAGTCCCAATCTCACTCAGATGCAGTAAGTAAATACATGTGATAATCATTTCAGCATTCAACGGACAATTTAAGTGAATTCTTCATTTGAGCATTTCATCAAACACATTGGACATGTTACTAAACACTTGCATTTTATCCATAAATCGCGTATAGGCAAATAAGATTACATGAAGGAAACTATACATATGAATAAGGTAATTGAGAATCCTATCTTAATACCCTTAATAAATACAACTCATCAACAATTTCTTATTCAGACAATTTATCAAACACTTATACTACACTTTACCAAATACATAGACTAGGTTAGTTACAACGTACATTTTGGCAAATCCTTATATAGAGAGGTCAGCATGCATATAACAACGATGAATCCTAGATTAGTAGACATGGTAAGCACAAATCATAATTGCATGTTCATTTAAACATTTCAACAAACACAGGGGATGCATCTTTTATTCAACATAGTTCATACATTTTATTTCATCGAAAATGGCGTAACTAAGATCATATAGCAGCAATTAAGTCAGACATAAATCATCAACTGACATTAATAGTATTAAAAACCATAACCTAAATATTTATAGTCTGCACCTTTCGTCGGAATACTCGATTCGGACATGATTTGAATTCTACGTTCCCGAAAATAGAACATCGGGCACCTAAACAACGAAATAAGATAGCTAGTCCATCGATTACACTACCTGGATTTCTAAATCAATATTAGGGTTAGTTTTTCTTATCCAAATTGTAGCTGAAATGGATCATGTAGCGAAATGGGGAGGTGATTTAGTGCGTGGATTTGTGAGAAGGAATCCCAATAACGATCTCCCAAAATCTCCTTCCTATCTTTCCTCCTTTCTCTTCTTTTCTCTCTTCTCTCTCCTAGGGTTTGGAGAAATTCGTATGAAATAGAAATGGGGTGAAATAAGGGCTATATATAAGCCCAGAAGTGATGCAAATGGCCCCAGGGCCCTGGTATAATTAGTTTATAACCAATGGGCGTCTGTTTTTGACAAACAGGGCACATAGGGAGGCCCATTACTCACTTACATTACAGTGTAAGTCCCAAACAATGGATCTATGCCAAGATGTGATTTCGGTGCGATCGGATAAGCTAATCGACTGTGGAGGACTTATGTCAGATCAACGGTCATACTTACTTGATCGGGGCCACAAGTATATGGATATGTGAAGGGAAATTTCTTTTTCCAATGGGTGAAGTTTGGTCAAAAACTGACGGTCTGAAATCCTCAATTTCGTATGTGAGCAAACGGCCCAATTCACTTAAGTTTTGGTTCATTTTCTAAAGGTATTCACGTTTCTTACACACTTTACTCAGGGCTCAAGTTGTACGTTTCTGGACACTATTTGGGTTCAATTCCTGCGATGGTTGTCAAGCCTAGTAGGACGGACACAATTCTATAGTTTCGACGTGTGGTCCAGGTCCGATATGGGGTTTCAATGTACTCCCGAGAGCGATAGCCTCTTGGGATTTCACCTAGGCCTTTAAGGGACGTTGCGTCAATAGTATTAATGATTTTAGGTCTTCTCATTTGTCAAAATGGTGGCCCAATCTTAATCCACTAATTATTTAATTACGGTCATCTCAATTAGTCAGTGATAGTTAGGCTAGAATTAGACCCTACGTGAACAAATCCCATGGCTAATCTCGATGTTTAAGTGATTGAGCGGATTCATTGGTCTTCTATGGTCGATTAATCCTATATGTATGATTCTTTATCGTTTCCAGCCACGTATAAGCCCATCTCGAGTGTCAAGCGTCAGTAAGTAATGACGTGGCTAGTTTAAAAAAAATTAATGATTTTTTAAAATTTCAAAATAGCAAAAATTAGAGGTGTTACAATCTACCCCCGTTAAAAATAATTTCATCTCTGAAATTACCTAAGGGTAATAAGTAAAGATATTGTCATTTCATTTGCTTAATTTTGTTGGTTTCAGGTTTATACGTGTTAGGGTATATAATAACTACACTAGCTTAGCTCATTGTGGTTTACCCCCCTTAACAGTTTCCACCTTTGAGGTTTGAAAACAAATGTCAAAATCATCATTATCGTGCTATGATGATAAAGTTTACCTAAGGGTGGTATATTCTACTCTTTATGATTGGGCCAATACGGAAAGATATTGTTGTAAGCTTTGATCTGATACGTCGATTGTCCACCTGATCAAGGCAGACAACTCGTTGTATCCCTTTCTAATCCTGATGGATCCTGATCTTCTACTCGGCCAAAGCAGTGAGTCCGTTAGTAGTCACCCAAGATTGAGAATTGAGTGAAGTCGTGAATGCTTCGCAGTTGTATACTTCAGTAACTCCGTGGTCCGATCAATCTAAATGCTTAGGGAATGTCCATCATTAAAAAGTTCAAATTTCCTATTTATGAGGTTATCATTTGGGTCTTGGTTTAAGAGAGTCCTTGTTTTAATTTATGTCTAAGGTAAGGGTTAATAAATATCTTAATATACCTATGGTCAAAGATTATCCTAAAAAGATTTCTAATAGTATAAAATTTTATATGTATATCACCATTTTGATCTTATGACTAGTGGGTTATGAGCAGACTGCACTTTGGTTTCATTAACTTCGAGAGGGAAAGAATAATTGAGAGTTCTAAAATATTTCAGAAGTTAGGAATGTTAGCAACATAAGGCCGTGGGAAGTAAAGAAGAGAGACATCTCCTCGATGCGGTATGAACCTTGAATTTACAAGAGAATAAGAAACTTATAATATTTTACTATAGTCCGCCTCTAACATGAGCTAATAGAGTATTAAACTATGAAACCCAATCCTACTCAAGGGTCCTAATTTAATTGCACAAAAATAACTTAAATAAAAATACATGTATGTATGTATAATCAAATTTAATCACAGGATGATTCCTAGTATGATTATAAATAATTCCTAAATAGACACCAAATACTAAACTTTAATATGAAAAGATATGACTAGTCTATTGGCAAGTCGAAGTTGTAGAATTCTTTTTTGGTTTCAACCCTTCTATTATTTATAACATATTTGTCACCACTAGTTACCATATTATTTTTATAATTTTTATAGTAATCCATTGTTAAGCTTACTTTCATTTCACAAAATTTTGTTTCATTCGAAGTTTCATAAAAATTATAAAAATTTAGCAAGTACTAGTTGTCCAAGACCAACGATTTTCTATATGATTCCATAATGTCTTTATTCTTTATAATATTTTCAGTTAGTGAAATATTTTAAAAATTTTTATGGTGGTTTATCATTAAGTTTAAAGTCATCACACAAAATTTCAGTTCATTTGGAGTTGTAAAAAAATTATTAAAATTCTAAAACTTAAAAAAATGTCAAAGCGTCCTAAATTTAACTATATTAATATTTTAATTTTATTTTTCACTTATTTTTATATGAAACTAGACTTATCAAGCTTTAATCTGGCTTTCACATAAATCGGAGTTATATTAAGGGAGATACGACTTTTTGAAGTTAGTTAAAAAATGCAGAAAACTGCAGAAATCCAGCAGTGCCACCGCGCTCCGCTAGGGCTGGCAGCGGTGCGCCGCTGATTGGGCGGTGCCACCACGCCCACCTAGGCTATCCGATGGTGGTTCTGCCACTCAATTTTTGAAATTAGTGTATCTTTCAATCCAGAATGAGTTACGCAATGTGCCATATATGAATTTGGGGTAGGAGAAGCTGATCTATCTAGATAATATAGTTATTTTATGAAATTCCATAAGTTTAATGGTTAAAATTTCATTTTATTTATATTCTTACTATTTATAGTAAATTTTAGTTTAATTATAGTTCTTCATCCCTTGAGCTTTAGGATTTGTGTCTACTATGAAAGTACTTAGAAATATTTAAAGAATAAGGTGGTGAAAGGTGAAATTTTTAAAGGAGATGGGTTGAAAAGGGATGGAAATGGATTGGGTCCATTTTTCATGGTCTAACGCGCATGTATTCGCACCACCTAGATCTATCTTAGGTTTGGAATTCAACAACTAACGACTCAACCCGTCGACTAACGGCCTTAAGGCGACTTGGGTTAATTCACGTGGTCTAAAATACGTTGTGGACTAAACTACGTCGTTTGGTCTCGCCTGTCGGCAAAACATTAGGATCCTATTACGGTATCTAAATTTCATCACTCCCTTCCTAAGTTTGAGTGTGTCAGAGTGCGTTGTGTGGCCAATAACCCAGGTCCAATTTAATCCAAATCATGCTCTGATACCATCTTGTAACGTCCCGAATTTCGAGGGTCGAGCAAAGCTCTACTCCCAAGATCCAGCACATCACTTATGCAACATGGATAATAATGTTCAGATTTTTCCATATTAATGAGTTAACGTGAGTGGGATTATACCAAAACAGCATAGCATACTCCAAATATAATTTAATTAAGCAAGAGGAAGACTGAAACACATATATTTGAACGGTAAGTGTTTCACAACCTCCAAAGTATGATTACGTAACCGGGCTGAATATATACATGTATTGTTTCAAAATAGATAAAATATAAAAATATGAAATGTCCCACTAATCCATATGTCCCTGTAATCCCAACGAATCAGCACGAGGTCTACATAGACCCGCCTGAGAGCTAAACGTAGGAGAATTCTTCCTCCTCATCGATGAAGTCCAACTCCGCTGCATAGGCTTCGTCATCACCTACATCTAAATCAGAGTCTAGTTAGTGTTTTAAAACACCATCCCAAGGTGGGAGTGAGTGATCAACTCAGTGGTACTATAAGGCAAAGGTTAACATGTTATCAAGTCAATCAAGCAGTAATGATAAAGTAATACAACAATCACTTCCTAGCCACTCTTTTTAATGAAGGAATGGTGTGCAGTAATGATGCATGCCCTCGCACAAAGCTCCCTCACAAGTAACTCTGACAACCAATTTTGTGCATGACAAACTCCCTAAAGAGTAACTTCCTCGCCAAAGCACATGCAATGCAGTGCATGGTCATGTTAGCCAAGTACTTAATTAAGCTTATTCATACAACAGATTAGGGAAGCTAAGGTACCTCCCTTTATGTCATTGACCCGAACCAAAGGATCCATCTAGGGTCGTCAATCCTACTTAATCACATATGATAGGCAAGTTATAGAGCATCACTCCTATTGAAAAGCAGTCGATATGCAAGTTCAAAGTTTATACTCACGGTCACTACGAGGTGGCTAATCACCTCCACGTATGCCGACAGTTCTAACATGGTATCCCATACCATCATGTCCAGCTAACGAGTTTGGGTTACTCACTGGTCACTATGGGGAGGCTCGTCACCCCAGCATAGGCGGATAGCTCGACCACGGTATCCCATGCCACCATGCCCGGCTCATGAGTCTTAACGGATCGTGGTACCATGGTTAAAGTGGGCTTTCACATTGGAAGGGGTACCTTAGATTCAAGCAGTAGTGTCCATACATGGTAAACATACAATAGGCCAATCGGTTTATTAAAGAAGTTCGATTGGTATGAACAAATGCTGACTTAATCAACATGGAGCACGTAAACACCCCTTGTGGCCAAACCACTATCGACAATTGTCGTACGACATGGATTCATCGAATATATCCAATGTGGCGAGACTAATTCGGCCACCTAAATGGGGACTATTACCGATTGCTTGGACTACGTTGTAGTCTCAATCTCACTTAGATGTAGTAAGAAATACATGTGATAATCACTTCAGCATTCAACAAACAATTTAAGTGAATTCCTCATTTGAGCATTTGATCAAACACATTGAACATGTTACCAAACACATGCATTTTATCCATAAATCGTGTAAAGGCAAATAAGATTACATGATGAAAACTATACATATGAATAAGGTAATTGAGAATCCTATCTCAATACCCTTAATAAATACAAATCATCAATAATTTCTCATTCAGACAATTTATCAAACACTTAGACTACACTTTACCAAATATATAGACTAGGTTACTTACAACGTATATTTTGGCAAATCCTTATACAGAGAGTTCAACATGCATATAACAATGATGAATCCTAGATTAGTAGACATGGTAAGCACAAATCAAAATTGCATGTTCATTCAAAAATTTCAACAAACACATGGGATGCATCTTTTATTCAATATAGTTCATACATGTTTATTTCATCGAAAACGGCGTAACTAAGATCATATGGCAGTAATCAAGTCAGACATAAATCATTACCTGACATTGAGAGAATTGAAAAACATAACCTAAACATTTATAGTCCGCACCTTTCATCAGAATACTTGATTCAGACGCGGTTCGAATTTTATGTTCCCAAAAACAGAACGTCAGGCACCTAAGTAACGAAATAGGTTAGCTTGTCCGTCGATTATGCTACCTGGATTTCTAAATCAAGATTAGGGTTAGGTTTTCTTACCTAAATCGTAGCTAAAACGGATCGTGTAGTGAAATGGGGAGGTGATTCGGTGCGTGGAGTTGTGAGAAGGAATCCCAGCAACGATCTCCCAAAATCTCTCTTCTCTCTTTCCTCCTTTCTCTTCTTTTCTCTCTTCTCTCTCCTAGGGTTTGGAGAAATTCGTATGTAATAGAAACGGGGTGAAATAAGGGCTATATATAGGTCCAAAAGTGATGCAAATAGCCCCAGGGCCCTGGTATAATTAGTTTATAACTAAAGGGCATTTGTTTTCGACAAAAAAGGCATATAGAGAGGCCCACTACTCATTTACGTCACAGTGTAAGTTCCCTAACAATGGATCTATGCCAGGATGTGATTTCAGTGCGATCGGATAAGCTGATCGACCATGGAGGACCTGTGTCAGATCAGCGGTCATACTTACTCAATCGGGGCCACAAGTATACGGATATGTGCAGGGAAATTTTCTTTTCCCATGGGTGAAGTTTGGTCAAAAACTGACTGTCCGAAATCCTCAATTTCGAGTGTGAGCGAACAACTCAATTCACTTAAGTTTTGGTTCATTTTCTAAAGGTATTCGCGTTTCTCACACACTTTACTCAGGGCTCAAGTTATGCATTTCTGGACATTATTTGGGTTTGATTCCCATGGTGGTTGTCAAACCCAGTAGGATGGACATAATCCTATAGTTTCGCGGTCATCGAATTTTCGACGTGCGGTCCAGGTCCGATAAGGGGTTTCAATGTATTCCTAAGAGCGACAGGCTCTTGGGATTTTACCTAGGTCTTTAAGGGACGTTGCGTCAGTGGTATTAATGGTTTTAGGTCTTCTCATTTGTGGAAATGATGGCCCGAACTTAATCCACTGATTATTTAGTTACGGTCATCTCAATTAGTCAGTGATAGGTAAGCTAGAATTGGACCCTATGTGAACAAATCTCAAGACTAATCTCGATATTTAAGTGATCAAGTAGATTCATTGGTCTTCTACGGTTGATCAATCCTATTTACATGGTTCTTTATCTGTACCAGTCGCGTATAAGCCCATCTCGAGTGTCAAGGGTTAGTAAGTAATGACGTGGCTAGTTTTTTTAAAAAAAATTAACGATTTTTTGAAATTTCAAAATAGCGAAAATTTGGGGTGTTACAGCTTTCTATAAACTTATGCATGACAGATGCATGCAGGTGGCATTAGGTCACAGCAGCGTTAAGCTTGGAGCATGCAACTGTCTTTTAGAGCTTTGATTTTCGATATATGTATTTTCCCTTTCAACACTGTATTTAACTGTTTATATTAGTGGATATATGATGATGATGTTGTCTTTGTGATTTGGGTAAACTTGTGGTCATGCTTCTTACGAGATAAATGTACGTTAAAAAATCCTCCTTATAGGATCCCTGGATCGGAATCTGGTGTATGGGCATTGGGAGCTGAGAATGGAGTACTATAGAGGCTGTCGGCACTGGATTCGGTGATTGGGAATCTTGTAAGCTCAATTCCCAAGTTTGGGGTGTGAAAGAAGTTGGTATCAGAGCATAACTTAGGAATACCTAAGGATATATCACACACCTGTTGATAGTTACCCTACACTATGATTGTTAAGAACTTAGAATGATTAGGTCCCCGAGATCAAATAACTTAAAAACTTTGTGATAAAGCTCCCTACTGTTGAGATTGTGAGGCTACTAGTATTCCAATTTCGATCATTTCTTACTAGGATCCGAGGATCAGTGGGGTCATCATAGTGCTGATGAGGCGTCTTGGGAGCAAGAGGCTGAGATTCGTGGGCGTTATCCCCATCTCTTAGGTGTTAATTATGTTGGTATGTTGTGATAGGATTTCCCTCCCTCATGAGCTCTGTATTAGTTGTGTTGTGGTTTAAATTTTGAGGATGAAGTTTTTATTAGGAGGGGAGAGCTGTAAGACCCGTATCCTTAACCATACCGTTCCTTAGACTCCCGCGGTCCTCCCGGTCGAATTTCGGCGACTAGCGACCTATAATCGGTGTTTGCACACAACCTTAAGCCGCATCCCGTATATCTGAGTTGACTTAACTCAAAACTTGTACTGTTGCGATCGTGCCATAGCTGTGGTTCAAACGTCGCGTCTCATGCGCTGATACGATACCCGGGTTAGGAAGGCCCGCGTTTATTTTAAGGAAAATGCCCCATAAGAGAATCTTTAACAAATGTCAAATTAATCTCATCAATCAAACAAGTACAACACCCATATCTCTCACCCAAAAGTCAACACAACCTTACCTCTTAAGTACACCGATCACACCCATCCCTCTCTCCCATCCATCACTCTCTCTCTCTCTCTCATTTCTCTCTTCACTCCCAAGCAACCCAAGGAGAGGAGAAACGTCCAAGCTCTCCATGAGAAGAGCCATGTGTGGCCCACTCCCTACCCCAAGATCTCCCATCTCCACCTTTCAATCTTCATCTTTCATCATCAAAGGGAAAGATTATGAGCTTAGCATTCCAAGGAGCAAAATTGGTGGGTGTTCATAGCATTAAATATCTAATTTTTTTTATTTAGAGCCCACATGATTTGGGACCCATCTTGATGTATGCATTGTAAGAAAGGGAGGGCCCATAGAGAGGGGTCCCTCCCCTCCGTCACGATTTCTCTCTCTCTCTCTCTCTCTCTCTCTCTCTCTCTCTCTCTCTCTTGATGCGTGGTCCACCTGAGCTTGCATGTGTTTTATCCATGTCGTCCACCTACATGGGACCCACCTGATGGATGTGTTGGATCTGTACCGTCCAGCCTATTACTAGGTTTGGATGGGAGGGAAAACACAAATATAATCTAGATCCGAAGTTGGTGGCACTAAAATTTCTTGGTTTAAAGATGGTTTAGAGACGACCGTAAGCCGTCTCTAAAATTTTAGACGGCTCTTAACCATCCTTAATATTGTCTTAAAATGTTGAACATCCACAAATCGTTTAAGACGGTCGAAGACCGTCTTATATGTGGTCATCTAAGACGGTTAAAGATCGTCTGCATTAGAGACGGTCCTTGACTGTCTTATATGGGGTCATCTGAGACGGTTATTGGCTGTCTACATTAGAGACGGTCATTGGCCATCTTTTACTTGTAATCTGAGACTGTCAAAGACCGTCTCTATTAGAAATGGTCTTTAGCCATCTTATAGCCTTATCAAAGACCGTCTCTATTAGAGACTGTCAAAGACCGTCTCTATTAGAGAGGGTCCTTAGCTGTCATATAACCCTGTTAAAGACCATCTCTATTCGAGACTGTCAAAGACCATCTCTATTTAAATTTTCTTTTTCAAAATATCATTTTTCTTAAACATTGTCAAAAATTGAGAAGCTCAAAAAAATTATGAATTTCAAAAAAAAAAAATTTGTTGAGAAGCTCAGAAAAATAATTAACAATGTTTAAGAAAAATTTAAATTTTTAAAAAAAAAAAAAAAAAAAAAAAACTGTTGATAATTTTGAAAAAAAAAAGATTTTGATAAAAAAATGATATTTTGAAAAAGGAAATTTAAAAAATTAAACAAAATTGTGAAAAAATTGACAAATTGTAAAAAAAAATATTTTTGAAAAAAGAAAACTAGATTTTGTATTTTGACAAGAAAAATTGAAAAGTTATATAACAAAAGTGAGATTAAAAAAATGATATTTTGAAAAAGAAAATTTTAAAAATTAAACAAAATTGTGAAAAAATTGACAAATTGTAAAAAAAATTATATTTTAAAAAAGAAAACTACATTTTGTATTTTGACAAGAAAAATTGAAAAGTTAGATAACAAAAGTGAGATTTAAGAAATGATATTTTGAAAAAGAAAATTTTAAAAATTAAACAGAATTGTGAAAAAATTTGACAAATTGTAAAAAATTATATTTTTTAAAAAAGAAAACTAGATTTTGTATTTTGACAAGCAAAAATGAAAAGTTAGATAACAAAAGTGAGATTTTGATGATGTGTTGTATATCCTTGCCGCCCCTATGTTTCTCCAACCCATTTTTGGGCCGGGTATAAAAAAATTGTGTAGATTTAAATCTTAAGTGGACCACACCACTAGAAAGAATGAGAATATAGTACCTCGCCATTAAAAATTATAAAGAGCCCATCGTAAGGTTTTAGTAAAGTTTATTTGTAATCCAACTTGTTGATAATGTAAAGAAGATCTAGATGAAGGTAAACTACAAAGATCAAATTGATTCAAAACTTTTGTGGCCTTCAAGAGGTTTTAATAGTTATTCATCATTGTTTTGATTGGTATGGCCCACTTGAGATTATTGAGTTCTTATGATTTGAAATCACATCCTAAAATATGATGGAAAAATATATGGATGGTGTCGATATACATAAAACATATCAAGGTAGGCCCTACACGGTTAGAGTAACACCTATGAAGGAGTTTCCTAAAATCGTGAAATGGTACTATAAGGTCACCTCATGGGAACTTCCCATGAGGTTAATTTGTGCGCGCCCCATCATGATGAGTGTAGAACATCAACACCATGCATTTGATGTGTCCGCTTTAAGTCCAAAAATTAGTCATATACGAAACTCAGGTGGGGCATAACATTTAAAACTATGTGAAGACATCCCTAAAACATATAAAAGCATTTGGTGGGGGCCCCATGAGTTTTGGATGTGTATGAAACTTAGTTTGACTCCTCATCCAAGTGGGATACACATTATGAATGGGCTGGATCTATGAACCACATCTAGGTGGGCCCAATAAATGATTATGAATGTTTTAATGGGAGGGTAACCCTCTCAACTATAGTATGTAGTGTAGCCCACCGAAGTCATGGATTGATTTTATTTTTAAGCTTGTGGCCCACCATGGAATGGTGCATCTAACTGACGGGGCAAATCCAAAGTTAAAGTGGACCCACCATAGAAAAGAGTGGGATAGTGACACCCACTATTGAAACCTTCTTAGGGCCCGCCGCGATGTTTATTTGAGATCCAACCTATTTATAAGTTAATACCGAAATGGAATAAGGTGGGACATACACATAGTTTTGATGTGTCCCCTTTAGCTTATGAGATATCTCAAAAATCATCCGTATACGAAACTCAGGTGGGCCATACCATCTAAAACTATGTAAAGACATCTAAAAATATATAAAAGAACTTAGTGGGGCCCACATGAGTTTTGAATGCAGCTGAAACTGGGTCTGACCCCTCATCCAAGTGGGACACACATAATGTGCTTGATCCGAAACTTCTCCAGCTCCCAAGAAGTTTTTAATGGTGGAAATGCAATGCCCAATTTGTAGTCCACTCAAGCCTTGCTCCTTCCTAATGTTTTGCATGATACCTTATAATGATCTGAGAAAAAAGCTTAGCAAGGCCTACAAAAATATAAGCCATCCATCTATTTTGAAATATTATTAAAGTCGTAGCCAAAAGTCAATTATCCGTCGGCACACCACACATTTTGAATGGTGGACATCCAACTGTCCACCTTTTTCTCATTTTGTGGTCCACCAGAGACTTAATTAGGGCTAATGTTTGGCGATATATCTCAAAATGATGTTGAGAAATGGATGGACGGCGTGGTTGAAACATATCCATCATGGTGGGGCCCATAGAGCCCTCCCCTTTCCAAAGCTATATTTGCCATTTTCTGTTTTGTAAAAAAACAATGAGTTTTGTACAAAATGTAAAATAGTGGTGACTCGTTCATGAAAATAGTGGCAATGATATAGAGTTATCCAGACCATTCAAATAATACTTCTAATTGTAAATGTTTAATATTTATAATTTTCTTATATAATACAATCTTAACCATCCAGAAAATGGTCCCTCTTGCATGTACGACTGTTAACAAATTCTTTTGTTATAAGCAATGGTAAACACACACTGTTTCAGATTTGAAAGAGTTATCTTATTTAGAAGAGGATTTGTAATATCGAGCGCCATTTCTATTTTCCCATTTTCAAGCCACGGCATCTTCCATCGCCTCGAGCAGCGGCATCTTCCATCACCATCGACAGCGTCATCTTCCATGGATCAGCATCTTCAAATAGGTGAGCTTCTCTTTCCTCACCGATCGGACCCACCATGATGTGTTTTATGTGGCCACATTATGATTTATTCCACTACGATCGGATCTATCCATCCATCACGTGGGCCATACCAATGGAATCACCGATCCCATTATGTATGGTAACGGGCAGATTGAGGAAGATGGTATCGTGTCCTTCCTCTCGGACCCAATCGGTCAAGGGCTGGAAATCATCGTAAGAGCGGACCGAATCCTTTTTATCTCCTTTTCCCATGTTAGTACTCATTTAGGCTTAGTATACCAAGAGAACTTGAGGTAAGAACTTGCATTGATTTATACAGATAGTTATACGAATGAGTTTGGATGGCAAAATTCGGTTTGGGTTCTTTTGGAAGGCAAGAAAGGAAAAACTGTGATTTGGGTTTTCTTCCAAATGAATATTCTATTTCTATTGCTTAGTATTTAATGGAGTTTTTGTATTGATTCGATGATGCTTTGGTGGTGGTGTTGTGATCACCTCTTGGTTGAGCAAATGTGAAAATTCCTTTTTTTTTCTTTTTTTAAGGGTGAGTTGATAGAGCGATTTGTGGGGCCCACAACTTTGTACTGTGGCAAGTGAGGGCCATGGTTCGGTGATCTAGGCCATTGGCCCAATTAGATGGAACTCGCTCCAAAAATTGCCCTGATTGGAGGATCTTGATTTCTCATATTAGGGACCATTTTTTTCTCAATTGTCTCTGGGTTTCTCTTTTTAACAGGTCTGATCATTGGGTGGACTGGTGTTGTTCTCTTCTTACTCTATTCCTCTTAACCATCTATATGCAAGATGTGGGGGCTCATAATGTTAAGTGATGGGCCCCACTAGTAGTAACTAAGGCCCGTTATACAAATCATGGGGCCGAGGAATTGGATGCTTGTTCCCTAAATTCTCACAAATTGAAAGATCACAGCCATCCAGTCTTTGGCCTTTTCACATTGGATGTGGATTTGTTGTTTTCTCAATGCCTCATTTAGGCACATGGACGGTTTGATTTTTTCTATTTTTTGTTTCATGTTGGGTGTTTATGAAATGATCTCTTTAATGATACTAGTTGAAGTAGGTTTTGATACTTCTAAGTCTAAAATTTTCTTGAATTTCTCTTTTGGTTAGTATTTTTGGGACTTTTTGATATTTCCAGTTGGCGATAATTGGTTTTGGCCTTTAGTTTTTCATGTTTTTCTGTTATTTGTCCTTGAATTTTTATGGTTTTGTTTTGTTTTTTTTTTTTTTTTTTGAGTTAAGGAATGTTCTTTGGTGTATCCATTCAGCTGTTTTTGTAGAATCTGATTTCATTTTCACCCATTTATTCATTGTCGTGGGGCTAGCTTTTTTCATTGCTACTGTTAGAGATTGAGGTCAGTTGTTCTCTAACCTATATTTTTCAATAAAGAGTGATGGGTTGGCTCCTTTTTAGTTTCTCTTCTTAGATTTATTGCTACTTTTATGGGGATTTAATGTTCATACCTTTCATTTCTTTTCTTTTTTTCTTTTCTTGCCATGCAATGGAGGTGTGAATTGTATTGTTGTTGCTTTTGTATTGTTACCATTTTTTGATGGGATGATTAAAAGGCTTGTATTTCCTTATTTCATTGTTTGAATTTATTGCCTATGATGTCCCATCACCGCCTTTTTTATAAGATTGGTTGGATGATTATTCCATTTTTTCTTTTTATGTGTTCTTGCTATTTTTCAACTACTTGATGATGTGGTTGGTTACAAGTGAAAATTTTTCAAATTTGAAAGAGATTGGGATTTGGTCTTATAGTAATTCTTTTGTATTTGAATGGTAGAACTTACATACTGCAATCTCTCTTGTTACTGGTTGTTTGGATTGATCATACCTTTTACATATGAAATATCAATGCCATTAATGTCATCCAGAACAAAGACAGTAACAATTTATAATAGAAATTTCCCCAGATTTCCCTTCGCGTTGATATTTCAGCAGAACAGCTGGTTAGCTGCTCTGTTGTTGCATCTGGGGTGAACAGATGATGTATCCCAAATTTCGTTCTTCCTCTCTTTATTCATGAAGGTGCATGATAATGGACATATATTTGATAAATGTATGTTCTGTCAGGAGATAATGGACAAAGCTTTAATAATTGGATGTTCTGTCTTATTCCAAGTTTAAGGTGTGACTTGACCAAACTTGCCATGTGTCAGATTGGTTTTATGTTTGCATTGTGTTGCTTATTCATGTTGAGGTCCAGTTTAGTACACGTGTGCAAGATCTTGACCATTTGTGGGGAGATCCCCTCCGATCATGTGTAATGGCCTGAAAATCAAGATGGTCCAATCTTTAGATGAGCTGAAAAGATGTGATTAATGCTCTTTTGACAATTATCAATTAGTCTTAGTACTGCCTTTGATTGATGAAAGGTTCAAGTAAGGCTAGAGAAGTTCAATTGAGACCAATCTCCCATAAGGATTGCAGACACAAATCTAGTCATTAAGCTTAGACATCCACATAAGTGCCAATATGGAATGCATGTGTGATCCAGACCATTCATCAAGATCCAAAATTTCATCTAGTAGGCCCAATTGTCAATCTATCCAGCCTAAGAATCAGGCCAGTTATCTCATATTTGAGCCACTGCATGCAAAACAAATGGGCAGTTGAAAAAGAATGGCCAATAGTCCAACATTCGATGCGAATGTTTGGCCCTCCTGACGAGTCTACCACCCTGATTCATACTGAGTTTCAAATCAGTCACAAATAGCCAAATCCTAGTTGAAATTGTCATCCTTTTCCAATTATTTTCATTAGCCAATTCCTTCATCTACATGTTAGTTTTTACAAAAATAACATAATACATTTTGGGTTGTATTTGGATGAGCAACTAAATTGAATTGAAAATATTCAGCTTAAAAAAGATGAAACAACCAAATCCTGGTTACATTTCCTAGCATTCACTAATGAGTAACTCACCCTCAAATTTCAACTCCAGTTATTTCAGGTCCATCTTCAAAGTATAGCGATTACACTTAGGAGCCAAAGTCCCAAACCCATACCAGCCATATTATAATTACAAATTGGTAATTTTCACTTTACCAGAATAACTATTGCAATTCAGATCATCCATTCATACATGCATGGTTAAATAATTTTCTACATGGTTTATCCTTTGGATGCTCAAATTGCAACTCTTTATCTTAAATTCTTGCAATCCATTTTAAATGGAATATCCATTCATACATGTACTTCAGCAATTTGTCTAATAAAAAATGATGGCCAAGAGACATGTTCTTTCCAAATTGGAATTCCAATGCATGTGATGTGAAGCTAGCTTAGAAAATTGATTACAATTTGGTCATTTCTCTAGTTTCCGTCTAGGTTGCTGAGTTGTACATCCAAACACACCCTAAGTTTCTTTTGTTCATGCTCATGTTATGTATGATCATCTTTGTGTATTGGGAGTTCCATTCCACTTTAGTGATTTTTGGTTTCTGATTTTTTATGTTATAATATATTTCTTTCTATTTAATAGCAATTTCAGTATAACCCATTTCTTCCTTGATTGTTAAGTACACATTTGGGACTGATCTGGTTTCCATTGTTGCAGGTTAGTGTAGGTGTCACTTCAGGGGGAGTTAACAAGATAAGTTTATATTTTTCTTTTTGGTAGCATTTGAGTGTCTAATTACCTATTTACCTTCTTTTCTTTTCTTTTTTCTTTCTTTCTTTTAATTGTAATTCTCTTTGGCTGTTTTAGATCAATAAGGGACGTCCTCATATTCAAGGAACGGTTTCAACATGACAATGATAGTAAGCTTAACTCTCTCTCTCTATATATATAATTATTATTATTATCTTGCAACCTATGATCTATGGTAGGTGACCAACTGTAAGACCCGTATCCTAGTCCATACTGTTCCGTCGACTGTCATGATCCTTCCCGTAAAATTTCGATAACCTGCGACCTATAATCGATGTTTGGGTGTGATCATAAGCCATATCCTGTAGATTTGAGTTAGCTTAATCTGAGCCATGTACCATTGTGACCGCACCGTCGCCGCGATTCCAAGCCGCGTCTCATGCACCAACCCAACGCTTAGATCATAAGATGTGGACCGTGCATTATAATAGTCGTAGACCGCATATTGCGGGACCCACCCATCCCATGTGACACCAATCTCTAGGTAATCATGAGGGTGATGGATGTAATCACCCTAGCTATAGCCACCCTACCCTAGCTATAGCCACCCTACCCCCTAGCCTTCTTATAAACATTTATTGTTAGCCACCCTCCCTTACAAGTAATCATGGCCTACCTAAGCTACTCTCTCTCCTTACAACCCTCCTCTCTCTCCCATTTCTCATCACTTTTCCCAAGCAAGAGAGGAGGCTCACGTCCAAGCTCCTCCAAGAGAGAAAAGTGATATTGGTGGCCCACTTTCCATCCCAAAAATCCTTCATCTAAGCTATCCACTTCTCATCTCCCTCCATCCAAGTGAAGCACAAGGAGATCGGCTTTCCAACAAACCAAGAAGATCGACGGTGGGTGCTTATTAGGATAGATTTTCATGTTTTGATGATGGGCCAAGTGAGGCCTACCGATTGATGGTGTGGATCTCACTTTGGACCCTTGATGTGGCCGATGGACCACTTTGATCCTCATGATCATTCCATGATGGGGCCATTCTCCATGGACCCCATCATGATGTTTATTTTCCATGTATGGACAGGGTCATCTAGACTTACATTTGGTGGAGAAAGGATCTCCACCATTGAATCCTTGATTTGGTGGGCCCACATGTATTGGGACCCACTTGATGTATGATTGAATACAAGGGAAGGCTCATAGTGGCGAAGCCCTCCATCACACGTGTCCCACCCCCTTTTCTCTTTCTCTCTCTTTCCCTCTCTTTTCCATATATTTTTGTGTGTATGATGATGTGTTCGCGTGGCCCATTCAGATGGACCCCACTTTGATGTATGTATTTCCCATGCCCTCCAACCCCTTCTTTGGTGGCCCACATCCATAGGTGGGGCCCACCTCAATGTATGTATTATGTCTAGACTTTCCAGCGTCTAGGGACGCTGGACATTGAATTGAAAACACAAATATGAGCTTGGTTTAAGACACATTTGAGGTGGGCCACTTGTGTAGGCTCCACATTGATGTATGAGTTCAATCCATGCCATCCATCCTATTTACCAACTCATTTTAGGCGTTGAGCCAAAAATGAAATCCATCCGATCTTTGGGTGGGCCATAACATGTAAAATAGTGGTTTCTACCGTTGAAGGTCACCCTGCCATTTTTTATGCACCGAAAAACATCGGTTATTGGACTCATTTTGACGATCTTGAGCCATAGAGTGCAATGGACGGGCCAGATTCAATTGATGCGCGTCCCATACATGAAAAACTACAGAAAAACTCATTTTTTAAAAAAAATTATTAATGCAGCAGGCACTGCTGCTGCCAGAGGCGCGTAGGCAGCGCCTACTGCGTGGAGGCGGGCGGACGGCTAGGCAAGGACCCACGGTCCCAGCCATGGGCCCCACCATGATGTATATTTGTCATCCAACCCATTCATTAGGTGGGCCCCTTCCTTAAGTGGGCCCCCTCCAAATTTCAGCCACATCCAAGACTCAGGTGGCCCACATCATATGAAACAGTGGTGGTTTATAGCCTGCTATTGAAACACTTTTTGGGTCCACAGAAGTTTTGGATCAAGATGAAATTTGTTTTTACTCTTCATTTAGGTCTGCGTGACCTTATGGACAAATGGGATGGCATATAAGCATTATGGTGGGCCCCACATGGGACCCACAGTGAGGTATGTGTTCATTCTCACCGTCCACTATAACGGTGGAACCAATCCCCCCCCCCTATGTTCTATCCACACTGTACAGGAGACGATGTGTGTGCATGTGTGTGTGTGCGTGTGTGTGCGTGTGCGTAGATATATATACATACATATATATATATATATATAATATTATATTATATATAATATTCTATATATATACTGTATATAAATTATATATTACATTATACATAATATATATGATGGTGGGCCTTCATGTGGACCCCCCCACCATGATGTTTGTGTTGCATACAACTGTCCAACCATTTTGAAAGCTCTTTTTATAGGCTTGAGACTAAAAATAAGACATATCTATAGTCCAAGTGGACCCGACTTTGGTATAAATATAAGGCCATAGGATTAGGCCCATCTTGATGTATTATGGCCCGTTGTTGGGGCCCACTTGAGTATAAACATGGGGCCCAATTGGTGTGGCCCATCTGATGTACATAAGGCCCATGTAATTAGGCCCATTCAATGTATTTGTGGCCGTTGTTGAGGCCCACCTTTATATGAATATAAGCCCATGTTATAAGGCCCATTGTGCTGTATTCAAGGCCCATGGGTTATGGCCCATTGCAATGTGCACAAGGCCCATTGATGCGGCCCACTTGATTTATATAAGGCCCATATGAGGCGGCCCATTTGATGCATCTAAGGCCTATGGGTTGAGGCCCAATAAGATGTATATAGGTCCATTGCAATGTGTGATTCCCTATGGTTTGGGTAATGATATTTTATGGCGAGCCATGCCTTGGGAGCAATGTTGGTTTGACGTCCACGTTGTAAGAATAATGTTGGTTAAATGTCCACATTATAACTCTCCCTAGGGCCCATTGGTAGGCCCATACTTGTTGATGGTTCATCACTTTGTAACATGCTTAGTATATCTCCATGATTCACGCCCATACGCATCATATGTATGCTTGATATGAGGAATGTTTGATCATTGCATAAGCCGTTGGACTGAGACATTTACGGGACTCCTTATGAGATGGAGTGCCCCACATGAGCACGTGGTACATACGAGATTGCTGCATGACTGACGGCGTGACTCATGCATTTCACATTGTGTGTCGTGATTCACTGCACGCCCTAGCGACATTAAGGCCATGGCCTCCACAGGCACATCGTGGAGGGTCGTATGGGATATCGAAAATATTGGTTCTAGTATTGTGGGCACTTAGGATGCCCTTGTGTGAAAATCTCAGAACCTTTTTGGCACCAGGAGATGCTCCAACATCTATACCGAGTGGATACACGAGCGCCCGAGTGCTGAATACCAGTAAGCCGCGTCTCCTACTGTGTCGTGGTCGGTTGGAAGAGGGTGTGGCCTTATCCGCCCGAGTGAGGGGGCTATAAGCTAGGCTGAGTTTGACCAGCTCATAAATGAGTCCGCTATCGATGAGCTGGGTGGGTATTGGAAAACTACTGGTCAGGTGGATAGTGTGGTCTCTTCCACTTGCTTGACTGTGCAGCTAGGGAGGAGGCAGTCAGTGTGAGGTGTATTAGACCCCGGTGATATCCAGAGAGGAACTGTACTGATATGTGTACTTGATAAGTACTAGCACGCTTGCTTTACATCTCGCATATGACATTTGGCTACATAGGCCTCGCATCACATGGCCTTGGTATGGTCGATAGCATTCATGCCTTGCATTACATAGCTTTGGTACAACTGATAGCATTCATGGACTTACCATATATTTCTGCATTATTCTGATATTGCACACTTGGCGCTTGCCTTACGCACACATTTACACCACCCTCTAAGCTTTTGTAAGCTTATGCACGACCGTTGCATGTAGGTGTCGTTGGACAGTAGTAGCGTTGAGGCAGGAGCACGTACCAGAATATTTTGGAGCTTTTGATCACCATGTATTTTCCCTTTTGCATTATACTTAAAGTTTTTGATATAGTAGATATGTGGTGATGTTGTTGACTTGGTTATGCTCTATTACAATATATATATATATATATATATATATATATATATATATATATATATATATATATATATATATATATACTGAAAATCCTCCTTGTAGGATCCCAGGATCGAAAACTGGCATGCGAGTGCTGGGATCCGAGAATGGGACACTACGGAGGCTGTCGGCACTGGATTCGGCGATCGGGATTTTTTTTAGCCCGTTTTTCAAGTTTAGGGCGTGACACCAACTCCTGCTGGCATGTCAATGGTGCCAATGCTATTGCCCGATGGACAGCTTGGATATGTCCTGTATGTACAAATCATTAACATACTACTAATAATGTTTTTTTCTTTTGCCTTCTAAGGTGAATCATGACTCACAAGGCTGGTCAGTTTGCATCTAAACACACTAATTACTATCACTCTGATGATTAAAATTTCAAAGAAAGAAGAAAAAACATTTATATGACTAAACTACTTTTAGATTTCCCATTCATGATAGTGTCAAAATGTGCACAATAGTCAATTCTGACCCAGGAAAGCTGCAAAATATGCATGATTGCAAGAGCTCATCTTTTTTGTTGAGGATTTCACTAACACCCACACCGTTGACACACACACACAAAAAATATACAAGATAGAATTTCTTGGAAGGTGGGAACCGCTGTTATGACCATGATGAAGCTGTCCATTTCATATGGACAACATTGGAGGGTGTAAGTGCTATAGTTTTTATCCCTGTCTGTTGTCAAATTTGTGATGACAAAATCACTGTTATGTTATATATAACTTGCTTAAGTGAAGCTCTCTTAAAGATCAACATTCATGAACAAGCTAAGCTCACATCAAGCAAAGCTCACAAGTACAAGGATCAATCTTGAATGAAAGAACTGCTCACAAGACAAGACTCAAGCTGCAAGACTTCAAGAAGAGTTCAAGGCAGTTTGTACACTTTCAAGATTGAGCTACATCAAGGTTTGATCTACATCAAGATTACAAGGCTCATACTTCAAGGTCACTTGTTCCTAATGTTTCAATGTCCATACTTCATGATTGAGGTTTGATTGACCATAAGTTGACCTTAGAAGTAGGTCATTTCGGATACATAAACCGAATGTTTATTTTACATGTGATTGGTCTGTTCTTCGACTAGTCCTAGGTCTTCTTCGACTAGTCCTAGACTTGCTTCGACCAGTCTAAGATATTCCTCGACCAGTCGTGAGTTTGTTACAAATTTCGAATAAAAACTGTTAGCCTTCGACTAGTCCAGGAATCTGTTCGACCAGTCGTAGGAACAGTGTCGATTGATCTTCGACCAGTCGTACTATCTTCGACTCGAAGTCCAGCGAAGATTTTCTGGACCTACGACCAGTCGTAAAACGGTCAAAGTATATCCCGCCGGTTTTTTCAAATATCTGTTATGCCTTCAACTAGTCGAAGAGCTCTCTAGACCAGTCGAAGACCCGATCTTCTCACCTATATATAGTGCACGAATCTCAGAAGAAATCATCGAATTAATTATAGTATTCAAGCCAATCTTCGTCGAACTTCTGAGAGATAATTCTAAGCTCCATCTAAGCTAAGTGTGCTTATTTAATATTCTTCTTTCCTTAGCTTTATTTTAATTGATTTTGTTTCTGCTATTCCAATCTGATTTGAAAAGAGGAATTGTTATTCCCTTTCTTTGGAATCAAAATCAATTAAGGCAAGCCCTATTTGGTTTAATTTAAAATCTATTAGAACTAGAACCATTGTAATCGAGTACTGGACATTGAACTTGGACATTCAATCATCTACTTTGATTTGGTTCTACCGGGCTGCTACAACGAAGAAGATATTCAAGTATTTTACATATTGTAAATCCCTTTCTATTTTGGTTTCTTTCAAGATTTGCCAGAAAAATCTTGTTATATTGGTTATCTGAGGAGAGCCAGGAAAACTCAGAATTGGGGGTTTTTTTAATTGTGTAAGCCCACATACAAAGACACAATTGTAAGGGTTTTAGGTGAACCTGGGAAAACCTATTTTTAGTAAACGCTAATATCCCCTGTGTGAGGATATTAGGAGTGGAGTAGCTTTCTGTGTGGCTGTTGTTTAACAATTGGTGGACACACAGGCAAACCACTATAAACCCTTGTGTTGTGGTTGATTATTTTATACTTCTTATTTTTAATTATTCTTTTGTGGGTTGTATGTATGGTGGTGAATGTTGTAATCATTTAATTCAAGCTTTGTGAGAATGTTGTAATAGTTTAGAATTTATTTTCAGCTATTCCTTTATCAGCTTGAATTTCAATTTCATTTGAAAGTTGTTCCAGCAAGGTTGCCCTGCCATTTTTATGGTGTATGGCTGTCCCTAGAACAATACATTTTTTATTACAAGTTATTTCAATTCAATTTATATTTATTTTTGTATTTCTCTTCGATTTGAGACTTGATACAAAGATCTTTCTAGAAATAAGGTTGTCCTACCATAAACTCTGTTTTTGGTGTAAGGTTGTCCTTAGACAAACGTTTGTATCAACCTCTCAAGATCTGAATTTTGAGGTCATTTTAATTTACTGCATTGTTATTCACTTTGGCTATCATATTCTTTATTATTCCGCTGTTATAAGTTTTTATTTGGCATTGTCCTATTCACCCCCCCTCTAGGACATATAGCTTGGCCTTTTCAAGTGGTATCAGAGCCTAATAGCTCTTTTTTTTAATTCTTGGATTTAATTCCTGAGCTAATGATTTAAGCTATTTAAGATGTTAAATTTTGATAGCCTTTCAGTCACTAGGCCTCCACCCTTTGATGGCTCCAATTATGCCTATTGGAAAGCCAGAATGAGGATCTTCCTCAAATCAATGGATGAAAATGTGTGGCAAGCCACAGTGACTGAATGGAATCCTCCTATCATGGAAGTTACTGGGGTTGACGGTTCAAAATCAATGAAAGTCACACCATATTACCAATGGACCACTCTTAAGAAAAGTGAGAGTAGTGCAAATGCTAAAGCACTAAATGCAATTACTTGCGCACTATCACCGGATGAGTTCAAAAGAATCATTTCCTGTGATACTGCAAAGCAAGCTTGGGATATATTAGAAATGACACACGAGGGTACTACAATTGTCAAAAAATCTAAAGTCCAACTCCTCACAACCAGATTTGAAGAAATTCATATGGAGGAAAATGAAATGTTTATGGACTTTTACACTAGATTGAATGACATTGTAAACTCAATGTGGGGTCTTGGCAACAAAATCCCAGAAAGTAAAGTGTGTGCAAAAATATTACGCTCACTTCCTAAACGGTTCAATTCTAAAGTAACTGCGATCCAGGAACTTCGTGATACAGATAATATGAGGGTAGAAGAACTAGTTGGTTCACTACAAACCTACAAGTTAAACTTTAAAGCTCCTAAAGGAAAATCTATCGCACTAAAATCTTCTAAATGTAATTCAGAAGAAAATTCTGATTCAGAAGATGATATGGCTCTTTTAGCTAATATTACAAGATTTCAAAAGCAAGAGAAGGGTTGATTTTAAAAAATCAAATGACAAAAAAAAGTTTAGACCCAAATCTCAAAAATCTTTGAAAGATAGTCAATGTTACAACTGTCTAGAATATGGGCACTTAGCAAATAGATGTCCTAAAAGGGACAAACCCAAGAAGAAGGGTATGTTGGCTACATGGGATGAATCATCTGATTCTGAAGGTTCTTCTGAATCAGAAGATTCTGAAACCGAGTCGGGCAATGAGGTCAAAGCTCTTATTACTCTAGCCACATTTTCCGATAATGACTCTACAAGTGAAGAAAATCTGAATAGTGAATGTGAAAATGAAGATGATCTTCAAGACGCTTACAATGCCCTATATAAGGAAAGTTGTAAAATTGCTGTCAAACTTAAAATTCAAAAAGAAAAGTTTTCTAAACTCAAAAATTGTTTTGAATCACTTGTCTTAGAAAAATCACAAATTTCAGATTGTTTTGAAAAATCAAAATGCGATTTGGAATTCAAAAACTCACTAATTGTTGATTTAAAATCTGAAATTGAGAATCTTAAAACTGAAGTATCTTCTCTTCTGAGTCTAAAGGACACATGGAAATATGCCCAAGGTGATCCAAAGTTAGAGAAACTTTTATCCGGATCTAGAAAATGTGGCGATCGATCCGGGTTGGGCTATGATAAAAATTTACCTCCTAAACAAAAGTATACTCCTCCTATGTTTGTTAAAGGAGAGTCCTCAAACTCAAAAGGAAAAAGTACTTATCAAGATTTTTCTAAACATTCAAAAACCTAGAAATAGCCATGTCAACTTTAATCAGAAACGAAATCCACTAGCTGAAAAGATAGTTGATTTACTCAAGGAGCTCTTAAAATCTAACTCTATAGGTCATTCCTACAAATGTACACAAAAGAAGACCAACTATGTTCCTAAACCCAAAACAGTTATGAAATGGGTTCCTAAGGTCACCTGCTTGGTTGCTCACACTGCTTTCAAAGCAACAAGTCATTCAAAGTGGTACCTAGACAGTGGATGCTCCAGGCATATGACAGGTGACAAAGCTTTATTCACGGATCTGAAAGATATGACTGATGGTTCAGTCACATTTGGTGATGGTAGCAACTGCAAGATTATAGGCCAAGGTACGGTTCAACTTTTTAATCTTCCTGTGTTTAAAAATGTTTTATACGTTGAAGGCCTAAAGCACAACTTGCTTAGTATATCACAAATATGTGATAATAACCATAATGTTCGGTTTTCTAATCAAAGCTGTGAAATACTAAACAATAAGGGTTCTGTAATATTAACTGGACGTAGAACGTCTGAAAATTGCTATATTATTAGTGAATCCAGCTTATCTAATCAAACATGTTACATGGTCCATACAGACGAGACTGATTTATGGCACAAACGTCTTGGACATGTACATTATCGAAATTTATATCGATTGAGCAAACGAGAACTTGTAAGAGGTTTACCCAAACTTCAGAAATTAGATAAAATATGTGGTGAGTGCTAGATAGGCAAACAAACAAAGCACTCACACAAAAAGGTGAATTCAAATACCACATCTAGACCACTCGAACTTCTCCACATGGATCTGATAGGACCTACTAGAACGGAAAGTTGTGGTGGTAAAAAGTATATCCTGGTAATAGTTGATGACTTTACCAGATATACGTGGGTAGTCTTCTTAAGGGATAAATCTGAAACCCTTGAAGAAGTAAGAAAAGTTCTCAAAAGGATTCAAACTGAAAAATCCTCTCAAATCAGTAAAATTCGTAGTGATCATGGATCTGAATTTGAGAATAGCAATTTTGAGAAGTTCTGTACTGACCAAGGTATATTACATGAATTTTCTGCTCCCAAAACTCCACAACAAAATGGAATTGTTGAAAGAAAGAATAGGGTGCTTCAAAAAATGGCTAATGTCATGTTGAATAGCATGAAGCTCTCTAAAAATCTTTGGGCTGAAGCAGTCAACACAGCTTGCTATATTATTAACCGAGTCTACACTAGAAAAGATAATAATAAAACGGCTTACGAATTGTGGTTCAATAAAAAGCCTACTGTTAAATACTTTCGAGTTTTTGGCAGCAAATGCTATATTTTACGTGATCGTGAAAATTTGGGAAAGTTCGATACGAAAAGTGATGAAGGTATTTTTCTAGGATATTCTTTAAACAGTCAAGCTTATAGGGTCCCGAACAAAAGGACTGGTGTAATTCAAGAATCCATTAATGTTGTCATTGATGATCACTTAAACACACCAATTTCTAATTCAGATAATGATGAAGTACTAATCATTGATAAACCCAATACTTCATCGAATCAGATTGATTCTGAGTTGAGGACTGTTAAAGATCATCCAACCACTCAAATTCTTGGAAACCCTCTCACCGGTGTTCGCACCCGTAGACAACTTGAAGATATATGTAATTATGTATGTTTTACATCCCAAATTGAACCATCTAATGTAAAAGAAGCTCTTGCTGATGAGAACTGGATTGTTGCGATGCAAGATGAACTCAACCAATTCATAAGAAATGATGTTTGGTATCTCGTACCAAGACCTAAAGATAAACACATCATTGGAACAAAATGGATATTCAAAAATAAGTCTGACGAATGTGGAAATATAATTAGAAACAAGGCTAGACTAGTGGTACAAGGTTATACTCAAATTGAAGGAATTGATTTCGATGAAACCTTTGCACCAGTAGCACGTCTTGAATCTATCAGACTATTTATATCCATTGCATGTTTTAGAAAGATAAAGATCTATCAGATGGATGTGAAAAGTGCTTTTCTAAATGGTGATTTACATGAAGAAGTTTATGTTGAACAGCCAATGGGATTTGAAAATTCTAAAAATATTGATCATGTATATCGGCTTAAAAAGGCACTTTATGGTTTAAAACAAGCACCTAGGGCATGGTATGAGAAACTAACAAAATTTCTTTTAAGTCATGATTTTCAAATGAGATCTGTTGATAAAACTCTGTTTGTTAAGAAACATAATGATCATATCTTAATGGTGCAGATTTATGTTGATGATATCATTTATGGATCAACTTGTACTAACTTGACTACTGAGTTTGCAGATTTGATGAAATCACAGTTCGAAATGAGCATGGTTGGGGAATTGACTTATTTCCTTGGATTGCAAGTAAAGCAACAACCTGAAGGAATATTCATTTCTCAATCTAAGTATGCCTTGAATCTAATCAAGAGATTTGGATTTGAGAATGGCAAGAATTTCGATACTCCTATGAGTACTACCCTGAAACTATCAAAAGACTCTAATGGTAAAAATGTTGACTCAAAACTTTATCGGAGTATGATTGGTAGTTTGTTATATTTAACTGCTAGTAGACCTGATATTTCTCTAAGTGTTGGTATTTGCGCAAGATATCAATCTGATCCAAAAGAATCTCACTTGATTGCTGTCAAGCGAATTATTAGATATGTCGCAAGTACTGTAAATCTTGGTCTCTGGTATCCTCATGAAACCAATGTCCAATTAGCTGGGTACTCGGATGCTGACCGGGCTGGTAATCTAGATGATAGAAAATCAACCAGTGGTGGTTGTTTTTTTATTGGAAATTGTCTAGTTTCCTGGTTTAGTAAGAAACAATATTCTATATCACTTTCAACAGCTGAAGCTGAGTATATCGCAGCCGGCAATGCATGTACACAGCTTGTTTGGATGCAACGAATGCTAAGTGATTATGGAATTAAACAGGATTCTATGTTATTACATTGTGATAATTCTAGTGCGATAAATATTTCAAAAAATCCTATTCAACATTCTCGTACTAAGCATATTGACATTAGATTTCATTATATAAGGGAATTAGTAGAAGAAAAAGTTATATCTCTAGAATATATTCCTACTGAAGATCAACATGCTGATATTTTCACAAAACCTCTTGATAAAAGCAGGTTCAAAAAGATGCAATTTGATCTTGGCATGTGCATTTTAAATTGATAATTTATACCTTCTTGTATAATATTGTATATATTTGCTAGATTGAATTTCAATTTTTGTTTAAATTGCAAGAAATTGAATTTTTTGGGGTTTGTACGACCAGTCGTGAGTATACACGACCAGTCGTACTACGACCGGTCGTAGATACCCACGACCAGTCGTGGAACACGAGTTTCACTTAAATTGGGGATTTTTTCACCTTCTTCCTCATTTCTTCTTTCTTCTCCTTAGAGCTGAACTTCGACTCATCGAATCCATCCTTCAAATCCTTCAAGGTTAGTATTCCAAATCCTCTTTTTCTTGCATATTTGTGTCTAGATTGGTTCCTTTTCTCTCTTGAAGCTTTCTATTTTGAAATTCATTGAGATTTGGGGTTTGGATTTTGAAAAATCTGTTTTGAGAAAACCCACTTCTCAATCCTTTGCAACTTCCTTTTTTCTTGAAATCCTTGTTGCAAATGGCTTCTAGAGGTAAAAAAACTACTTCCCGTGGTCCATCTTCTTCCTCCAGATCGACCGCTATCTCTAAGCATCATCTTCTTGTTCCTAATGATGACCCATCATATGTTAGGGACATTAGATCTCGTAATGTTATTGTTGAGCATGCTGTTGATGTTAATCACATTGCACCTTTTGACATCCTTCCTATGCTTGAAGTTGTAGGTTGGGTTAACTTATTGCATTGGGGTGGGCCTGCATACCGGTCCATTGCCCAATCCATGTTTACATGTATTAGTGCATTTTCACAGGATAATTTAACTTTTTAAATTTCTACTAGAGAATGGCCATTTGACGTTGATCATCATTTAATTTCAGCCCTTATGAAAATTCCTGTGAATTATGAGGGTATTCCTATTCATAATTTAACTGATAAACCCTCAATGGCTGAAAAACGCATGCTCACTAGAGACTTGTGCAATATGGATGTTGAATGGACTCAAAAAGGGAATGCGCTCCCCGCAAGGTATTTGTTACCCAAATACAGAATTCTCCACAGAATCTTTGTGTCTAATCTGTATCCTCGTTCGGGTAATAAATCTGACTTGACTTCGTTTATGGTTCGTGTTATCCATGCTATCTCAAATGGTACTCAGATTTGTTTGTCATCCTTAATCTGTCATTTCATTATTCAGTTTTGACTCCATCCTGGTCATAGTGACATTCCATTTGCCTATTTTATGACTGTATTGGCTACTCATATGTTAGTCGATATGCCTGTTGATGAAGCACCTATCCATCATCTGATCTTCAACAATACAAATATTCATAAGATGAAGTTGGATCTGCTTCCTGAACAAGGTGGTGGTGGTGGTGGTGGTCATGAAGAAGCTGATGTTGACATTAATATGGATGACATTGTTGAGGAACTAGATTCTGACTCAGCTAATGATCCAGATTTTGTTCTATCTGATGTTGATGCACGTCTGAGTGCATTAGAGGGTAAAGTTGAGGATATTAATGTTAAGTTGGAAAACATGTCTGTTGCTCATGATTTGGAATTCAAATACATGCGCAAATATCTAAGGCGCTTGAACAAAGGCATGCACCAACTTGATCCTTCTATTCCTGCTCCTTCATCAAGTTCTAGTTCTGACTAGTTTTTATAAGACTTTTGGTCTGTAATTACTTAGCACTTGTTTGCTTGAGTTTGAGTTGGATTTTATGCTGGATATTTGTTCTTGATGTAATATTTATGCTGGATATATGTGATGCTATCTTGAGTATCTATATGACTCTTTTGCTATACTCTCTTACTTCCTCATGTTTCCTCTCATGACTTCCTTTATTTAGTTCTCCTTTGTCATATTGTGTTTCAATGTCAATACTTCATGATTGAGGTTTGATTGACCATAGGTTGACCTTAGAAGTAGGTCATTTCGGATACATAAACCGAATGTTTATTTTACATGTGATTGGTCTGTTCTTCGACTAGTCATAGGTCTTCTTCGACTAGTCTTAGACTTGTTTCGACCAGTCTAAGATATTCCTCGACCAGTCGTGAGTTTGTTACAAATTCCGGATAAAAACTGTTAGCCTTCGACTAGTCCAGGAATCTGTTCGACCAGTCGTAGGAACAGTGTCGACTGATCTTCGACCAGTCGTACAATCTTCGACTCGAAGTCCAGCAAAGATTTTCTGGACCTACGACCAGTCGTAGGTGACCTACGACCAGTCGTAAAACGGTCAAAGTATATCCCGCCGATTTTTTCAAATATCTATTATGGCTTCGACTAGTCGAAGAGCACTCTAGACCAGTCGAAGACCCGATCTTCTCACCTATATATAGTGCACGAATCTCAGAAGAAATCATCAAATTAATTATAGTATTCAAGCCAATTTTCGTCGAACTTCTGAGAGATAATTTTGTGCTCCATCTAAGCTAAGTGTGCTTATTTAATATTCTTCTTTCCTTAGCTTTATTTTAATTGATTTTGTTTCTGCTATTCCAATCTGATTTGAAAAGAGGAATTGTTATTCCCTTTCTTTGGAATCAAAATCAATTAAGGCAAGCCCTATTTGGTTTAATTTAAAATCTATTAGAACTAGAACCATTGTAATCGAATACTGGACATTGAACTTGGACATTCAATCATCTACTTTGATTTGGTTCTACCGGGCTGCTACAACGAAGAAGATATTCAGGTATTTTACATATTGTAAATCCCTTTCTATTTTGGTTTCTTTCAAGATTTGCCAGAAAAATCTTGTTATATTGGTTATCTGAGGAAAGCCAGGAAAACTCAGAAGTGGGGTTTTTTAATTGTGTAAGCCCACGGACAAAGACACAATTGTAAGGGTTTTGGGTGAACCTGGGAAAACCTATTTTTAGTGAACGCTAATATCCCCTGTGTGAGGATATTAGGAGTGGAGTAGCTTTCTGTGTGGCTATTGTTTAACAGTTGGTGGACACACAGGCGAACCACTATAAACCCTTGTGTTGTGGTTGATTATTTTATACTTCTTATTTTTAATTATTCTTTTGTGGGTTGTATGTATGGTGGTGAATGTTGTAATCATTTAATTCAAGCTTTGTGAGAATGTTGTAATAGTTTAGAATTTATTTTCAGCTATTCCTTTATCAGCTTGAATTTCAATTTCATTTGAAAGTTGTTCCAGCAAGGTTGCCCTGCCATTTTTATGGTGTATGGCTGTCCCTAGAACAATACATTTTTTATTACAAGTTATTTCAATTCAGTTTATATTTATTTTTGTATTCCTCTTCGATTTGAGACTTGATACAAAGATCTTTCTAGAAATAAGGTTGTCCTACCATAAACTCTGTTTTTGGTGTAAGGTTGTCCTTAGAACAACGTTTGTATCAACCTCTCAAGATCTGAATTTTGAGGTCATTTTAATTTACTGCATTGTTATTCACTTTGGCTATCATGTTCTTTATTATTCCGCTGTTATAAGTTTTTATTTGGCATTGTCCTATTCACCCCCCCTCTAGGACATATAGCTTGGCCTTTTCAGAGGGGCCTGGCCATTTGGATAGGCTGTGTTTATGTATTTGCTCGAAATTAATGGAGCAGACTCGGATGTGCGTCGGAGCTATCCAGATGTTGAGCGGGGGTCCCTAGAATGTGGGAACCGCTGTTATGACCATGATGAAGCTATCCATTTCCTATGGACAGCATTGGAAGGGCCTGCCCAATTGGAGCAGGCCGTGTTTATATTTGTATTTGCAGGGACCACACCCTTAACCTATAACCTAAACCTATTCTCAAATCCCAAAACCTATAACTACAACCTAAACCTTAACCTAAGCATATAACCTATAACCTAAACTCAATTCCCTAAACTTTGACCTACAACCTAACCTAAACCTATACTTATAACCAAAACCTATTCTCAAATCCCAAAACCTATAACCTAAACCTTAACCTAAACCTATAACCTATAACCTATAACCTAAACTCAATTCCCTAAACCTTAACCTATAACCTAACCGAAACCTATACTTATAACCTAAACCTATTCTCAAATCCCAAAACCTATAACTATAACCTAAACCTTAACCAAAAACCAATAACCTAACCTAAACCTATTCTCAAATCCCAAAACCTATCACTATAACATAAACCTTAACCAAAAACCAATAACCTAAGCTAAACCTAAACTTATAACCTTAACCTAAACATAAACCTATAACCTTAACCTAAACCTATTCTTAATTCCCTAAACCTATAACCTAAACATAAACTTGAAAACCCAAACCTAAACCCGATCTCGAACCCGAACCCGATTTCCTAGACCTAAACCTTAACCTATTCTCAATTCCCTAAACCTATAGCTTATAACCTAAACCTAAACCTTAACCTACACCTAAACCTAAACCTATAACCTTAACCTAAACCAAAACCTATGACCTAAAACCTTAACCTATAACCTATAACCTAAACTTATAACTTATAACCTAACCTTAACCTAAACCTAAAACCTAAAAGTTAACCTATAACCTAAAACCTAAACCTAAACCTAAAACCTAAATGCATTCTCAAATACCTAAACCTAAACCTACACCTAATCCTAATCTCAACTCCCTAACCTAAACCAAAACCTAAACTTCAAAACCCAAACCTAAACCCCGATCCCGAACCCGAACCCGATTTCTGAAACCTAAACCTTAACCTATTCTCAATTCCCTAAACCTATAGCTTATAACCTAAACCTAAACCTAAACCTTAACCTAAACCTAAACCGAAACCTTAACCTAAACCTAAACCTATAATCTTAACCTAAACAAAAACCTATGACCTAAAACCTTAACCTATAACCTATAACCTAAACTTATAACTTATAACGTAAACTTAAAACCTAAACCTTAACCTATAATATAAAACCTAAACCTAAACCTAAAACCTAAATGTATTCTCAAATACCTAAACCTAAACCTACACCTAATCCTAATCTCAACTCCCTCACCTAAACCTAAACCTAAACTTGAAAACCTAAACCGAAACTTGATCCCAAACCTGAACCCGATTTCCTAAACCTAAACTTTAACCTATTCTCAATCCCCAAAACCTATAGTTTATAACCTAAACCTCAACCTTAACCTAAACCTAAACCTAAACCTTAACCTAAACCTATAACCTAAACCTAAACCAAAACCTATGATCTAAAACCTTAACCTATAACCTATAACCTAAAATTATAACCTATAACCTAACCTTAACCTAAGACTAAAACCTAAACCTTAACCTATAATCTAAATGTATTTTCAAATCCCTAAACCAAAACCTACACCTAATCCTAATCTTAGCTCCCTAACTTAAACCTAAACCTAAACTTGAAAACCCAAACCTAAAACCGATCCCGAACCCGAACCCGATATCCTAAACCTAAACCTTAAACTATTCTCAATTCCCTAAACCTATAGCTTATATCTAAACCTAAACCTTAACCTAAACCAAAACCTATGACCTAAGACCTTAACCTATAACCTATAACCTAAACTTATAACCTATAACCTAACCTTAACCTAAACCTAAAACCTAAATGTATTCTCAAATCCCTAATCATAAACCTACATCTAATCCTAATCTCAACTCCCTAACCTAAACCAAAACCTAAACTTCAAAACCCAAACCTAAACCTGATCCCGAACCCGAACCTGATTTTCTAAACTTAAACCTTAACCTATTCTCAATTCCCTAAACCTATAGCTTATAACCTGAACCTAAAGCTTAACCTAAACCTATAACCTTAACCTAAACCAAAACTTATGACCTAAAACCTTAACCTATAACCCATATCCTAAACTTATAACCTATAACCTAACCTTAACCTAAACCTAAAACCTAAACCTTAACTTATAACCTAAAACCTAAACCTAAACCTAAAACCTAAATGTATTCTCAAATCCCTAAACCTAAACCTACACCTAATCCTAATCTCAACTCCCTAACCTAAACCTAAACCTAAACTTGAAAACCCAAACCTAAACCCGATCCCGAACCCGAACCCAATTTCCTAAACCTAAACCTTAACCTATTCTTAATTCCCTAAACCTATAGCTCATAATCTAAACCTAAACCTAAACCTATAACCTTAACCTAAACCTATAACCTTTACCTAAACCAAAACCTATGACCTAAAACCTTAACCTATAACCTATAACATAAACTTATAACCTATAACCTAACCTTAACCTAAACCTTAACCTATAACCTAAAACCTAAGCCTAAACCTAAAACCTAAATGTATTCTCAAATCCCTAAACCTAAACCTACACCTAATCCTAATCTTAACTCCCTAACCTAAACCTAAACCTAAACTTCAAAACCCAAACATAAACCCAATCCCGAACCCGAACCCGATTTCCTAAACCTAAACCTTAACCCATTCTCAATTCCCTAAACATTAACCTATAACCTAACCTAAACCTAAACCTATAACCTGCACTTATAACCTATAACCTGCACTTATAACCTAAACCTAAGCCTAAAACCTAAACCTAAACCTAAAACCGAAATGTGTTCTCAAATCCCTAAACCTAAACCTAAACCTACACCTAATCCTAACCTCAACTCCCTAACCTAAACTTAAACCTAAACTTGAAAACCCAAACCTAAACCCAATCCCGAACCCGAACCCGATTTCCTAAACCTAAACATTGACCTATTCTCAATTCCCTAAAGCTATAACCTATATACTATAACCCATAACCTAAACCTAAACCTTAACCTAAACCTATAACCTAAACCTTAACCTAAACCTAAACCAAAACCTATAACCTAAACCTTAACCTATAACCTATAACCTAAACTTATAACCTATAACCTAACCATAACCTAAACCTAAAACCTAAACCTAAACCTAAACCTAAAACCTAAAACCTAAACCTAAAACCTAAATATATTCTCAAATCCCTAAACCTAGACCTACACCTAATCCTAATCTCAACTCCCTAACCTAAACCTAAACCTAAACTTGAAAACCTAAACCTAAACCCGATCCCAAACCCGAACCCGATTGCTGTAATAATGTAGCCCAATCACATAGCAGCAAACAAGAATGTATCCCTTTTAACACATGCCCCATTTACAAAGCTTTAATTTTTGTTGTTGTTTCTATTAACTTGAATTGTAGCCCAATCACATGGCAACAAACAAGAATGTATCCCATTTAACACATGCCCCTTTTTTACAAAGCTTTAATTTTTGTTGTTATTTCTATTAACTTAAATTAAAACACTTTTTTGCATTATTTGCTTGCATTAGTTTTATTTTAATGATTAGTTTTATTTTTAAAAAGTGCCCACTTTTTTTGGAAGAAGTTTCTGCAATTCTTCAAGATTCTGAATTATAATGTTTTGTTGGTTGAATATTTTTTTATTAGATGAAAGACACAAAGAAAATTGTTGTTGATTTTTTCCCTTTTTTTATTTATGATGTTAAACTTATATGTATTTATGCGTGGATGAATGTAATGTGGATAAGATTGCTTGTGTTTGGATGGATGTAGTTTATGTTTGGATGAATGTAGTTTATGTTTGGATGGATTTACGTAGTTTGGGTTTAGATGGATGTGAATGTGAATATGATGAAATATATTATATAACAAGTGTATATCAGGAAGAATACGATGAAATATATTGTAACAGGTGTATATTGACCATCTCAAATTTGAAAATCTCCTATGAAGGCTCATAAGAGACGGTTCATAGCAGTCCTTTTTAAGGACGGTCCATGACCATCCTTTGAGGGCTCATAAGAGACGGTTCATAGCAGTCCTTTTTAAGCATGGTTCATGACTGTCCTTTTAAAGAACGGTCCATAACCATCCTTTGAAGGCTCATAAGAGATGATTCATAGCAGTCCTTTTTAAGGACGATCCATGACCATCCTTTAAAGGCTCATAAGAGACGGTTCATAGCAGTCCTTTTTAAGGATGGTCCATAAACGTCCTTTTTAAGGATGGTTCATCGCCATCCTTTGAAGGCTCATAAGAGACGGTCCATGACCGTCCTTTTTTCATCATTAAGAATGACGATTTTCAACCGTCCTTTAAGTAATACGACACGTCAAAATTTGACGGCCCATGCGATGGTCCATGACCGTCCTTTTTGGTCATTTGAGATGGTTTTGGACCATCCTTTTTCCACTATTTTGGCGTAATGTGGACCACACGTGTGGACCCACCTTGATGTTGTGTTGGATCCACACCGCCTAGCCCATGGATGGTGTGTCCCAGCAACCTATGGTTGTCAATAGGTTCTGGCGCTCCACCGTAATGTATCTAATAATCCAAGTCGTCTTTGTGTCCCACATGGGAGCAACCTTGATGTATGTGTTTACCACACCGTCCAGACTTTGGATGGTGGGGCCCATCTTGATGTATGTAATCGCATCTAAGACGTCCAAGGCCTGGATGCTGGAACAAAACAAAATAAAATAATAATAATAATATAATATAATAATAAATAATAAATATTATGGTGAGCCCTACGTGGGACCCACCTGCTGAGGAAAGGGATTGGCCGGTGTACCTACAGCAGCTATATAGCTGCTGTATTGACATCAACCAAATCCGTGTGCCCATCATGAAATGTGTGTTTGATTCACACAATCCAGCTGAAGGACAGTGGGACCCACATTGGCTGGTGTATCCCACGTCAGTTATATAGTTGACTGTTTTGACATCAGCAAGGGTGGGGCCCACCTTAATGTATTTATTGTATATCAGCACCATCCATTTGGACGGGCTGTGTGGGGCTCACCTTGATGTATTTGATCCATCCAGCCATCCATCTAGACATTTTGCTAGGTGGGGCCCACCTTGATGAGGTGTTGTATCCACTCCATCCATCCATGTGAACATGGGGTCCCACCTGATGTTTGGGTTTCACCCACGCTATCCAGATCATGGTCGTGTGGACCTCACACGTGATGTATAGGTCGATCTTCACCATTCGTGTAGTGGACTCCGTCATGATTTATGTATTTTATTTACACTGTCCAGTGGTCTGAACGGTGGAAATCACCGTGATATGTGTTAATCCACACCATGCATCCGTGGGGCCATATGATGTATCCACACCGTCCACATGGGACGTGAGCCTCATGTGATGTATATGTCTGATCCAAATGGCCCATTTTATGAGGCCCAATGTGATGTATTTGTGGCCCATTTAGCAAGGCCCATTGTGGTGTATTTGTGTCCCATTTGGCGAGGCCCATTATGGTGTATTTATGGCCCATTGATGAGGCCCATTGTGGTGTAATTATGGCCCATTTGGTGAGGCCCATTGTAGTGTATTCATGGCCCATTTAATAAGGCCCATTATGGTGTATTTGTGGCCCATTTGGAATATCCAGGGCCCACCTTAATGTGATGTATTTGCAACCCATTTAGTGAGGCCCATTGTGATGTATTTATAATCCATTGTAATGTATTTGAGGCCCATGGGTTGTAGCCTAGTGTGATGTATATATGCCCAATGTGATGTATGCGAGGCCCATTGTGATGTATGAGACCCTTCTATAAGGCCCATTGTGATGTATATATGGCCCATGAGATGCAGCCATTGTGATGTATATTAGGCCCGTGTGAGCGGCCCATTGTGATGTATATGCGGCCCATGTGTGAGGCCCATTATGATGTATATGTGGCCCATGAGTGAGGCCCGATGTGTTGTATATGAGGCCATATGATGAGGTCTGATGTGTTGTATATGAGGCCCATTGTGATGTATGAGACCCTTGTGTAAGGCCCATTAATATTGTATATGAGGCCCTTATGTGAGGCTGTGGGCCCCACTATATGTTTGGCCCTATGAGGGCCACTCCTTGGGAATATTGGTTAAATGTCCACACTGATGGGCAATGTTGGTTAAATGTCCATATTGTGATCTTCCCTTAGGCCTTGTTAGGCCCATTCTCATCGTTCTCTAAATTGGTTGACCCTAATCATTGGGCCCCATTGATATGTGCATGATCCATCTATTCTTATTAGGATAACCCATAATGTTACCCCCATTGGTTCCCAATAGGGTTATTTTTAATCTTTGAGTCCATCTAGGACTTATTTGGGCCCCCTAGGGCATCTAGCGGGCCATATGATAGTATGGAGAAGGAGGCCCATTTCGAATCCTTAGACCATAGGTAGGCCACCTAGGCCTAACCCTGATATGAGGAGAGTTTATCATCACCGTAAACGGAAGGATCCGTGCTATCAGATTTGGCATGTTCACAATTGAGGATTGACCCTCATGTTATGGGTCTACTGACCATCTATGGACCGGGCCTTATGTATAGGCCAATTATCGATGCCGACTATGAGTACGTGCTTGTATAACATCATACAAGCCACTGAGATGGTACAAGGCCCATTGTGATTGTATTAGGCTCATTCTCATTTCCCTTAGTGGGCTAGCCCAAATTGATGGGCCCCTATTATTGTTAGTATAATCCATCTCGCCTCATTTGGCTATCCTAATTCTTTAAGTTCCCATTGATGTTAGTAGAAATACCTAAACCTGGAAGCCCACTCTTAGGCCCATGAGTAGGCCATCTAGACCCATCCATGTTATGAGGAGGATACATCATCACCTCTAGCCATAGGAAGAAGAATTTGTGGTACTAGATTTGGTATATCCACTGTTGAGGACCGATCCTCATATTATGGATCAGATCTGTCGTCCTTCTATGGATCCCGCCATATATAGATCGATTATTAATTGCGACTATGTTAGTGTACACACTAAGTATGTATTAGCATAACATTATGATTGTATAAGGTCATTGTAAGGTCCACAGTGATTATATGAGTCCCATTGTGACCATATGAGGCTTATTGTGATTATAAGAGGCCTATCGTGATTGTAAGAGGCCCATTGTGAGACTGTATGAGACCCATTGTGATTATATAAGGCCCATCTGATTGTATGAGGCCTATTGTGTGATTGTATGAGGCCCATTATGATTGTATGAGGCCCATTGTGATTGTATGAGACCCAATTGTGATATATGAGGCCCATCATATGTGTGAGGACCATTATATGTGTGAGGCCCACCATGTGTAAGTGATTATTGCACACCACCCATTCACCTATATGGGCCATGGGCCGTCTTATACTAGCTCACTGTGATGTATGCGATTATAATCATGCTTGGTATACTTCATGATACATTCTCATACGCATCATCTGCATGCTTGTTATGCGTGATTAAGTATAGCATGTGCCATTGGGCAAGTTTTTATGGGTACCTTGATAGGAGAAGTTGTCCCACATGAGCGCACGGTATGCGCATGGTTGATGCATGACTAGATTGTTTGACTCATACATCTCGTATTTTGTGATATAATCACTATTCGGCCTATCGACATCAGGGTTGTAGCCTACACAGGCATATCGTGGATGGCCAGATGGGACACTGAAAATCTTTTTCTACATGGGGTGTCATAGATATATTTGAGTGAAAGTCCCTACACTCTCTAGGTACAGAGGATGCCCCAACATCTAGATCGAGTGGATACATGGGCGCCGAGTGCCGAATACTGGTAGGTCGCGTCTTGCACTGTGTCATGATCAGTTGGGAGGGGGTGTGGCCTTACCCTCCCAAGGAAATAGGCAATACTAGGCTGAGTCTAACCAGCTCATAAATGGGTCCGCTATCGACGAGCCGGGTAAGCATTAGTATACTGCTGACAGGCGGGTAGTGAGGTCTCTTCCACTTACCTAGTTGTGCGTTTGATGGGGCGGCAGGTGGCGTCGAGTGTACTTGACCCTGGTGATGATCTCAAAGATGTACAGTAATGATATGTTGACTTATTAAGTAGGAGTTGTATACTCAGCATCTCATTCATTCATTATTCACTCAGGTTGGTGGTGCGTAACTAAATCATTATGTGTACCTTCATAATGCCCATGATTTCGGTTGGGTGCGCGACCAACAAGAGATCAGGAGTTTACCACATTAAGTCTGGCTATTCAAATTTAGGTATGGGACTGGTTTGGATAGAAGCCCTTTGTGGTGGACCCCATACCTTGCGATACTACATACTATCGTCCTGACTCCACACTCCAGCTTGGTCATTTCATTCGCACTGCATATTTCATTACATCCTCAGCACATGGCATTTGGTTTACCACAACCCTACATTATATAACCGATCTGCATTGCATACTCTGACATTGTACAATTCATGGACTTGTTAGTATTTCTTCTTACCCTGGTATCGTATGACTCATGAACTTGCCAGTACTTCCGGCATTGTTTGATTTATGGACTTGTATCGCATATTTGGCTTACCATGTTTCCACATTGCTCTGATATTGCATACTTGGCACTTATCTCGCGCACACACTTTCACTATCCTCTGAGCTTTTTATAAGCTTATGCACGATAGATGCGTGTAGGTGGCATTAGGTCGCAGCAGTGTTGAGCTTGGAGCGTGTAGCTATCTTTTGGAGCTTTAATTTTCAATATATGTATTTCCCTTTCAGCACTGTATTCAACTGTTTATAGTAGTGGATATGTGATGATGATGTTGTCTTTGTGATTTGGGTAAACTTGTTGTTATGCCTCTTACGAGATAAATGTACGTTAGAAAATCCTCCTTGTACGATCCTTGGATCGAAATCTGGCGTATGGGCGTTGGGAGCCAAGAATGGGGTACTACGAAGGCTGTCAGCACCGGATTCGGTGATTGGGAATCTTGTGAGCCCGATTCCCGAGTTTGGGGCATGGCAATTTAGTTACGCACCACCCGCCTGAGTGGACAGTGCATGAATGAATTAATGAGTCAAATGATAAATATGCAACTCCACATCTTAGTACAGTATGTCTCTCGGATCATTATTCTACACCAGCTTGCCATGCCATCAAGCGCACAACTAGGTAAGTGGAACAGACCTCACTATCCACCTGCTAATATCAGACCGGCTCGTCGATAGCGAACTCATTCCTCAAGCTGGCCAGACTCAGCCTAATATTGCCTACTCCCTTAGGCTGGTAAGGCCACACCCCCTCCTAACCAACCATGACACGTGGGAGCGCAGCCTAATTGGTATACGGCCCTCATGCGCTTATGTATATCCACTCAGTCTAGATGTTGGAGCATTCCCTGACCTTGGGGGTTTAGGGATTTTCACATAGGGACGTCTATCACGCCCGTATAGTAGAACCAAGCATTTCCAGTGTCCCATCTGGCTATCCACAACATGTCTGTAGAGGCCACGACCCTTATGTCACTAGGGATTATGGTGGTCATATCACACAATGCGAGATGTATGAGTCATATCATCTAGCCATGCATCAAACTTGCGCGTACTGAGCATTCATGTGGGGCAATTTCATCTCTCAGGGAGTCCCATAAATAAACAGCCCAATGGCGCATGCTATGCTCAATCACTCATAACAAGCATGCGGATGATGCGTACGGGCATGTATCATGAAGTATACCAAGCATGATTATGATCACATACAATCATAATGAGTCTCATAAAATCACAATGGACCTCATACGATCATAATAGGCCTCATACAATCATAACGGGCCTTGTACCATCACAATGGATCTCATACAATCATAATGAGTCTCATATGATGACAACAGGCCTCGTACCATCACAATGGATCTCATACAATCACAATGGGCCTCATACGATCACAACAGGCCTCATACCATCACAATGGATCTCATACAATCACAATAGGCATCATACGATCACAATTAACCTTATAATGACCTTACAGAATCATAAAGCTATACTAACACATACTCAATGGATATACTAACATAGTCATAATCAATAATCGGCCTATATATGGCGGGGTCCATAGAAGGTCAGCAGATCTAATCCATGACATGAGGATCGGTCCTCAACAGTGTATATACCAAATTTAATACCACAGATTCTTCTACCTATGGCCAGAGGTGATGATGGATCCTCCTCATAACAAGGATGACGCTAGATGGCCTACTCATGGGCCTAAAGTGGGCTTCCAGGTTTGGGTACTTCTACTAGCATCAATGAGGACCCAAAGAATTGTGATAACCCAATAAGGCAAGATGGATCATACTAATAATAATAGGGGACCATCAATTTGGGTTAGCCAACTAAGGGGAAATGAGAATGAGCCTAATACAATCACAATGGGACTCATACCATCTCAATGGCTTGTATCATGATGTTATACTAACACGTACTCATAGTCGGCATCGATAATCGGCCTATACACAAGGCGGGGTCCATAGATGGACAACAAATCCATAACATGAGGGTCAATCCTCAACTGTGGATATAAGCAAATTTGATAGCACGGATCCTTCCGTCTACAGTGATAATGAAGTCTCCTTATATTAAAGTTGGGCCTAGGTGGTCTACCTATAATCCTAAGGATCCGGAATAGGCTTCCTTCACCATACTATCATATGGCCCTCTAAATGCCCTAGGGGGCCCAAATAAGTCCCAAATGGACTCTAAGATTAAAAACAACACTACTAGCAACCAATGGGGGTCGAACATTCTAGGTTAGCCCAATAAGAATAGATGGATCATGTAATTATTAGTGGGCCACAATGATTAGGGTCAACCCACTTAGAGAAAGATGAGAATAGTCCTAACAAAGGCCTAAGGGAAGGTCACAATGTGGACCTCTAACCATCATTGTCCATCAATGTGTACATTTAACCAACATTACTCCCAAGGAGTGGCCTGCATAGAGCCAAACACAGTGGGCCAATGGCCTCACACAAGGGCCTTATATACATCATAATGGGCCTCAAATGGGCCTCAAATACATCATAATGGGCCTCATCATATGGGCCTCTCATGCATCACAATGGGCCTCATCATATGGGCCTCTCATACATCACATCGGGCCTCATCATACATTACAATAGGCTCACATATGGGCCACACAAATATCATATCGAGCCACACCCGTGGGCCTCATGTACTTTAAGTGAGACCCACTGTCCTAGTTGGATGGTGTGGATAAAACATTATTATTATATCTACCCCATTCATCTATTTTTAGAGATCATTTTAGATCATTACCCAAAAAGTACCATGACGAAATATCATCTGGACTGCATGACAAATACTAGTGGAGATAATGATTTCACTATTGAGCAATTCACAAGCCCACCATAACGTTTATTTTTCCATCCAATCTGTTTATAAGGTCACAAAGACTTGAATTAAGAGGAAAACAAATTTCATATTAATCCAAAACTTATTAGACCCTAAATGGGTTTCAATGGTAGACGTTCAATCCCCCACTGCTTTTTGCAATGTGATCCACTTGATAGACAGATCTGTCTTATTTCCTGTCTCAAGCCTTAAGACGAGCTCACAAGGTGGATGGACGGTTTGGATATAACACATATCATGGTGGGTCCTACCATCCCAGCTAGATAGTGTGGACACCACACGTGTGGTATGGGACCCACATAGATGAACGGTTTGGATATAACACATATCCATGATCAGGCCCACGGATCTTACTGACGTCATTACAGCAGGTGCTCCGCTACCATCCAGATGGATGGTGGGATAAAATACATAAATCACGGTGGTCCTGACAGATGGATGGCGTGGATAACAAATACATCACAGTGAGCCCCACATAGCACCATCCAGCTATGGATGGTGTGATGTACAACACATCATCAAGGTAGGAGCCCACCCCACACGTGCAACACGTGTCGGGGGTCCCACGTCCGAAAAAGGGCGGACAGCATAGATATACCACATACCTCACGGTGGAACCCACCGTCTAGCAGACTGGATGGTGTGGATACACATCATTAAAGGCGGGTCCATGTGGTGGCCCACCATAGCTTTAAATAACGCTGATATTTATGTTTTCTCTTCATTTGGGCTTGTCCAGACAGACAGGCAGCAAGCCCATTCGTTGGACAATCAAGCAAGATGGGCCATCTCGTGGACAATGTAGATAAAATTCATGCATCATGGTGGGCCACAAACAGGGGAGAGAGAGAGAGAAAGAGGGAGAATCGAGTGGTGAAGGGAGCTCCGCCACTATGAGCTCCCTTTACAAGATACAAACATACATCAAATGGGTCCCACCATAAGTGGGCCCTCAAATCATACAAATCCATGGTGGAAATCCTAGATCACCCACCAATTGTCTTCTTCTTTAGCTCCTTAGAATCTTGGCTCCTAAGCTTTTTCTTTGATGGTGGATGATGAAGTTTGGATGGTTGAATGGTGAGATGAGGGGGTAGGAAGTGGGCCTTGATCTTGGGTTCTCTTTTCTCTCTTTAGTTGCTAGGGATTTTTGGGTAGAGAATGAGATGAGATGGAGTGATGGATGGGAGAGAGGGATGGTGTTGTAAGAAGAATGAGATAAGAGAGATGGGTGGTGTAACAGAGGGATAGGTGTGTGTAAGAAAAGGGATGGGTGGAGAGAGAAAGTTGACTTTTGGGGATGACTTGTGTAAGAGAGGGATGGGTAGAGTGATGGGTTGTACTTGACTTGTGATTGATTGATTGATGTGATAGATTGGGTAGAGATTCTCTCAGAATTCACAATGCGCGGCATTTTCCTCAAAATAAACACGGGCCCACAACTCCTAGCCTGGGTATTGCATCAATGCGTAAGTCACAACGTTGGAACCACTATGACGGCGCGGTCGTAATAGTACAAGTCTTGGTTCGAGTGGATTTAGATTTATAGGATGTAACTTGGTCGCATGCAAATGCTAACTATAGGTTGTGGGTTGCCAAAATTCGACGAGGAGGATCACAAAAATATAAGAAATTGTACGGACTAGGTTACGGGTCTTACATAATGGGCCTCATCACATGGGCCTCATATGCAACACAATGGGCCTCATGAAACAGCCCATGGCCCTCACAATAGTTAGAAAGTAATTGGGCATCATTCATATTATCTCATACATCATGTTGGGCTTCTTGGGTCAGCCCATGGTCTACATACATCAACATGGGCTACATGGCGTAACCCTTAGCCCAGGAAAATGGTTAAGCAGCACATCCATCATGGTGGGCCCCTTTAGGCAGTCCATAGGCTCCAAAAAATAGCTGGGCAAGGTGTACAACACATACATCATAGTGGCTTACAACATAGCCCACACAATCCACCATAATGGATGGGCAGCTCATACATTAGAGCGGGCTCTAAGGCTGGACATCCAGCCCATCTAGGCCTGCTGGACATCCAGAAATCTAGATAGTCTGGTCCTCATTCAATCAGATGGAAGGTCGGCCTTATGGGGTAGCCCATGATCCAGCAAAACGGATAGGCAACATGTATATTCAAGAAGGTGGGCCCTGCACGTACCTAGTAGATGGGCCCTGCACATGCAGCGGGTGGCCCTGCTAGACTGGACAACGTGGATGAAACACTTACATCAAGGTGGGCCCACGTCTAGGGACTGGACAGCATGGATAAAACACTTACATCATAGTGCGTCCAGCACTGTCCCAAACGTCTGGACGTTGTGGATAATACACATACATCACGTGGGCCCCACAACCGCTAGACGACGTGGGTGCAACACATACATCACATGGGGTCCACATCCTGGTAATGGACGGCGTGGACAAAACACTTACATCATGTGGGTTCCACCATCCTTTGCTGGATGGTGGACAGTACATACATCACAGTTGGCCCCACCGTCCAGCCTATCTGGACGGTGTGGATACAACAAATACATCAGGTGGGTCCACATGTGTGGCCCACCACCTATGGATACAAGCTGATATTTGTATTTTCTCTGCCATCCAAGCATGTCGAGGATGGGCAGCGTGGATCAAACACATATGGTGGGCAGCTACCTTGGACGGTGTGGATCATATACATCACGGTGGGCCTGTTGGCCCTAGACGGTGTGGATGTACATCAAGGTGGGGTCCACACATTAGTGGGCCACCCCACCACAAAAGATTCAGGCTGATATTTGGTTTTCCATCCAAACAGGCCCATGAGGCCACTAGACATCCAAAAATCTGGACAGCAAGGACATCCAACAAATCTGGACGGTTGGACGTCGTACACACATCAGGTGGGCCATCATACAAGGAAAGGGGAGAGAGAGAGAGAGAGAGAGAGAGAGAGAGAGAAGATTGACCAAAGGGAGGGGCTCCTCCACTATGAGCCCCTTAACATAATCCAAGCCATACATCACATGGGTCTCATACATGCATGGGCCCTTACATTAGAAAATCTGAGGTGGGGATGTCATCCCCATCATGCAATCAAGGGTCTAGATGACCCTTCAATGTTCTAGTTCAAGCAATACATCATGATGGAGAATGGCCCCATCATGGCATGTGTATACAACTAAGGTGGGCCATTGGCCACACCTAGGGGTCAAAATAGGATCCCCACCATTGATTGGAGGGTCCCACTTGCCCCATGCAAGAGAACCTAAAGATCTAAGCAAGAAAACAAATAATGTAAACCTAGAAGGGCACCCACCTCTATTCTTCTCCTCCTTCTTCCACCCTTGGGTTCTTTAGCTTTAAAGGAGGTGTTCTAATGGTGGAGATGGGATATGGATGGTTAGATTAGAAGGGATTAAGCTTGGAAGTGGCTAGAAACGGAGAGCTCTCATAGACGTTGGGAGCTCTTGCTAGCATGGAATGAGGGAGAAGAGAGGGAGGGAGAGAGATAAAAGAGAAGAATGCTTGCATGTAAGGAAATGATTGCACATGGGAAGGAGGCTAGGCATGCTTGCCATAATTACTAGCATGCTTGCAATAGGGAGGGTGATGTCACCCCTAGGCTAGTAGCCTTGGATGACATCATCCTAATGATGTCTATTTAGGGATGCACTTTATCTGGAATTCCACGACCCCGCAACATGCGGTCCACGGCCAGGATAATGCTCGAGCCACATCTCCTAATCTAGGCGTCGCATTGGCGCACAAGACGCGGCGACGGCGTAGTCACAATGACATGGGTCTCGGGTTGAATGAACTCGGGTTTACAAGATGCGACTTAAGGTCGCTCGCAAATGCTATCTACAGGTCGTGGGTGGCCAAAATTCGACGAGGTGGGTCGTGGGATCCTAAGGAATGGAATGGTACTAGGACACAGGCCTTACACAGGGGGAGTGATACAAATGCATGATCTCAAGGGAAGTAACAAGATTAATAGTATCTACTCAAAAGATTTACATTGTTTGAGATGTTGTAATATGTATGTTGAGTTATATTATTGTCTAAGTGAGTTTTATCACGAAATTGACAAAAGGGGAGATTGTAGATGCTTATAATCAAAGCACATATTAGTTTGTCAAATTTTGTAGTCCGGTTACGAACGCAAGCTCAACTGAAGACAAGCTATCAACTCAATCAAGCACCTAGAAAGAAGATTCAACATCTCAAAGCAAAATCAAAGCAATGGTTCGAAGTTCAAAACACTTTGTATGAGTCAACCTACAGGTGGTATAAACCTAGTTGGACCATAGGTTATGTGCATTTCACTCATGCATATATTGAATCATATTTTATATTAAATACACTCTAGTTAGGCCAGTCGAACGTCCGGTTCGGCCAGCCTAACTACTTTGACCAACCATGTAAAATTCAGACAAAATTCAGATCTCATAAGATCTTATTTTTTGGTAGGTTTGACTATCCTAAGGTGGGGTTCGGCCAGCCGAACCTAACTTCGGTCAACCCAAGGTAGTTCGGTCAAGTTTCCAGCAATGGAACGAATTCGGAATCCGGACCATTAGGCCAGCTGAACTTGATCTTAGGCCAACCGAACTGGGTGTTCGGTCAGCTGAACCTGGGCTTAGGCCAACCGAAGATTTGAAAGATTTTATCCCATGATTTCTAGATTCTGATTGGAACATGTAAGTGCTATATTATATATCTAGCACTCTGTGTTGTAAAATTTCGTAGTGACAAACCACTTTGGAATGATGGACTTGTTCAAAGATGGAAAGTTCACCTTCAAGTGATGAAAGATGGAAAGTTATGTGCTACAAGTCATGAAGATTGTTCTATCTACATCAACTTCAAATGTTACATTAACTCAAGTGCTACTACTAGTTCAACTGCAAGTTCTATTTCAAGTCAAAGTGCATGTTCAACTGCAAGTACTAGTTCAAGTTCAAGTACTAGTTCAATTTCAAGTGCTAGACCAAGTTTAAGTGCTACTTCAAATGCAAAATCAAGTCCAAGTGCACTACATGGTCAAGATCAAGTTAAAGCTTCTAGTGTACAAGATCAAGCTTCAAGTACATCAAGTAGAAGATCAATTGGAAGCAACTGAAGCTACAAGTTCAATGTTCAATATTTTAGGTATAAATGACCCTAGAAAGACCTTAGGATTAGGTCATTCATATTGCATATTTGATATGGGTTATTATACTTCATATAGGCTTTGCCTCGACTAGTCCTAGTCATTGTTCAACTAGTCTTGGCTCTGACTCGACTAGTCCAGGGTTTTTCTCGACCAATCCAGGATTTATTTTAAATTTTTGAATTTTTCTAATAGGGTCATGACCAATCGAGCACCCTGCTCGACCAGTCGTGAAGACAGGCTTGACATCGAGTAGGGCTCGACTCAAACTCCAGCAAGCTTTTTGGGACCCACTTGACTAGTCGAGTGTTATGCTTGACCAGTCGAGTAGGCCACTCGACCAGTTGAGCAAGCCACTCAACCAGTCGAGGGTCAGTTTTATCCGATCGTGCCAGAATTTTTAAAATTTGGTTGAATCTTAGACCAATTGAGGCTGACCTTAAACCAGTCGAAGGAACCGTTTTTCAGCCCATAAATAAAGAACTTTTCTCAGCTTTTTGATATCATTCAAAGCAAAATCAAGACACCTCTTTGAGAAAAAGATCTCCGTGATTGTCAAGCTATTGTCCGGTAAATTAAGATTCTTTTGTATAACTTTTTTATTTCTAATTTCTTGATCTCTCTTTGGTTCTTATTTTAGTTTGAGTTTTTTATCCTTACCGAGTTCAAGAAATCAAGTTGTCCTACCATAAACTTTGATTTTTAATGTAAGGTTGTCCTTTGATCAACGTTTGAATCATCTTCTCAATACTCTTACAATTAAGATCGTTATTTGATTTAGCTATCTTTATTTTTATTCCATAATTATTTTTTATTTGGCATAGTCCTATTCCCCCCCCCCCCCTCCTCTAGGACTGAAAACTCGCCCTTTTCAGAACGTAATCTTTAGAGTTCGGCCAGTTGAACTGAATCTTGGGTCAGCCGAACTACACAAATCTTTGGCTATATATAAAGGATTTCTCTTACATTATAAATTACAAAAATTCATATTCTTTTATTATGTTGTAGAGAAAGATCCTCCATGCCTTCTTAAGTTATTTGTGTTATAATTCATATTTTATTATTAGCTTATTTTATTCTCCTATTCAAAGTTAGATTAAATCATTTTGATAAGAGTAATCCATACTTTACTTTGAGAAGAAGGAGAATTGAATCTGTGGCAATAGGGTTTCATTCATTACATTGAAAATCTATTAGATCCCTCTGCATCTTTTTGGGTTAAACTCATACATCGGCTTCATCAATATCCCAAGAAGAAGATCTACAGCTACGACTTCGACTCACCAAATCGAAGATAAGTACTATTTGTTTTTAATTATTTCAGTTTGGATTTTTTTGAGATATCCTAAAAATCTCAGTAGGTTTGTTTGTGGTGACCCCGTAAAATCACAAAGTGGGTTTGTTTGTGGTGACCCCATAAAATCACAAAGTGGGTTTCATTGTGATAACCCGTGAAAAGTGCAATAGCTGTATAAGGTTGTTTAGATGAATCTGGAAAACCTTGAAATAGTGAGAAGCCAAAATTGCAAGGGTAGTAATTTTGGGAGTGGAGTAGGTTGCATTGAGGCACTGAACCACTATAACTCTTTTGTGCATTGTGGTGATTGGATATTATTATTTATGCTATTATGCTTTTCTTATTCTTTGCATTAGTTTAAGTTTTTGATTTCAAAGATGTCTTGGCATAAGGTTGTCCTACCTAAATCTTTTAGGTGAAAGGTTGTCCTATAAACTATTTGGTATCAAGGATTCAATACTTTGCAATATTGTATTTAATTGATTCATTATTCTGCATTGTATCAAATTATTTGGCATTGTCCTATTTACCCTCCCCCCTCTAAGACATCTATAGCTCATCCTTTCATAAGTTGTTACCTTAAATTTGGTCTCAATCTAACGGTCCGAATGCCACAACTTCACGAAAGAGCAAAGAGCCCAATTCACGTAAATTTCAAGTTTCTACTTAGGGAATTTGCGTATCCCAAGTGCTCGACCTTTGTCACAAGTTGAGAATTTATGGGTACTTTCCTACTTCACTACCCGCGATGGACATCAAGCCCACTAAGACGAACGTCTTTCTATAGTCTCAAGTTTAGTGGCCCACTAACAAATGGTCTAAAGCTTATTCGGATAATCAAGGCATTTTCGGAATGAAATGGGTCGTGATATTTTTCGTGCACAATGATTGGGGTTTATATTAGATAAATTCATAGTGTGACCTATTTGCAATTAGCAAAAATGGTGATTCGACTCTAATTACCCTAATTCAATGATACTAGAAACTACCTAAATTTGTAAAATGTACTAAAAATATAAAATATTAATTTAATCATATGGGATTGTTTCTAGTATGATTATAAGCAATTCCTAAGAAGATACCAAATATAAAAACCATAAGATGAAAACGATATGCATGGCCCATCAACAACATGCAGTTGCAGAAATTTTCAGTTTCAATAGGTTTATTTCATATAATAATTTTGGTACTTTTAGTTATTATATTATTTTTATTATTTTTTAATAGTTCATCATCAATTCTACTTTATATCTACCAAACTTCATTACATTTTGAGTTCTAGAAAAATTTTAAAAATTTCAAAAGTACCAGCTGTCTGAAATCAAGAATTTTGGTATAGTTTACAGAACTTCCTAAAATTAACCTCCTTTAACTTTTGTTTTTATTTTTAGTTTATTTTTCTATGAAACTAAACTCATCAATATTTAATCTGGATTTTGAATCACCTCAATCAGAATTGTAAACAAAAAATAGATATGACTTTTTGAAGTTAGTACACTAAAACTGTTAAAATCTGAACGTGCAGAATATTGCTAAACAGAGTTACTCGGTTTAACCAATCCCACTCGGTGCAACCGAGCCCTGCTATCTAGATTTACTCGGTTACTCAATGTTTACTTGGTGCAACCGAGCATTACTACCCCAGTTTGATCAGTGCAACCGAACCTTGCTATCCATATTCTTCAAAATTCTCAAATTTCACTCGATCGGCCGGTTTTGGTGGATCCAAGGTCACTCTTTTTTATCCCAAACATGTGTGAATACACACACAGACATGCACTCAAGTCTAAAAATCAAATGTACTACCCAAGGATGTCCAATTTTTAGCTGGCAAAAATTTGGGACATTGCAAACTGTCACACCCAAACTTGATCAAGATGATGAAATAATTGTTATCAATCAATCTAAACCAAATTCAGATTTAAATGAGCTAAACTTAGTCAAGGATCATCCAACAAATCAAATACTTGGTAACCCTTATACTGGTGTTCAAACCAGAAGACTGTTGGAAAATATTTCAAAATATACCAAATGGATGTCAAAAGTATCTTCTTAAATAGTGACTTAAATGAGGAAGTTTATGTTGAACAACCTAAGGGCTTTGAAGATCCCAAACTTCCTAATAATGTATATCATCTTAAAAAGGCTCTGTATGATTTAAAACAAGCCCAAAGAGCATGGTATGAAAAAATGACTAAATTTCTTCTTAGTCAAAATTTTAAAATGGGGAGTGTCGATAAAACTCTATTTATCAAAAAAAAATAATGAAGACATGTTGATTGTTCAGATATATGTAGATGGTATTATTTATGGATCAACTTATACTAACCTCTCCTCTAAGTTTGAAGATTTAACGATGTCAAAATTTGAAATGAGTATGGTTGGTGAGCTAAATTATTTCCTTGGTCTTCAAGTGAAATAGCTCAAAGATGGGATATTTATCTCTCAAACCAAATATGTTATGAATCTAGTAAAAAGATTTGGTTTTGAGAATGGTAAAAACTTTCAAACACCTATGAGTACAACACTCAAACTATCTAAAGATGATACAGGTAAAAGTGTTGATCCTCGTCTTTACCGTATCATGATTGGTAGCCTATTATATTTAATTGCCAGCAGACCTGATATTTCTTTCAGCATAGTCTTATGTGCTTGATATCAATCTAATCCTAAAGAATCTCATTTGTCTGTGGTTAAAAGAATAATCAAATATGTTGCTAGCACAGCTAACTTAGGCTTATAGTATCCTCATGATACATCATTACAAATTGTTGGATATACTAATGCAGATTGGGTAGGTAATGTGGATGACAAAAAATCCACATGTGGTAGATGCTTTTACATTGGAAATTACTTAGTTTCTTGGATGAGCAAGAAGCAAAACTCAGTATCATTATCCACTGCAGAAGTTAAATATATTGCGGCAAGGAATGCATGCACACAACTAATGTGGATGAAACGTACATTAGCAGATTATGGTATTGATCAAGATACTATGAATTTATACTGCGACAATACCAGTGCTATAAACATATCCAAAAATCCTATTCAACATTCTCGCATAAAACACATCAACATTTGATATTATTATATTCGAGAATTAGTAAAAATAAGACTGTCATTCTAAAATACATTAATACTAAGAAATAGCTTGCAGACATTCTGATAAAACCGTTAGCCAGTATCAGATTCTCCAATTTAAACAATGTTATTGGATTATGCTACATGACTTGATTGCATTTTATTTATTATTTTTTTGTTTCATGCTTTCTGTTATATATATTTGCATAAAAAAATAAAATAATAAAAAATATTTTTTAGGGATTTTTCGGCTAGCCCATAGCTGACCAACCGGTTCGACCAGCCGAGCACCCACTCGGGATAGCCAAATCAGGCACGGATTGGACAAATAGGGTGAAAATTCCCAAATTGCTCATTTTCACTTCTTTTTCTTTGGCTCGCCGATGTTTCCTTTGGCCAACCCATCTCCATAGTCCTCTTGTAAGTGGTTTATTTGTTATTTTCTTCTAGATTTAAGATCTTAGTTGTGGTTTATTTGCAAATCTTGTATTTTGTTTGAATCTAGGTCTTTATGTTGTGGGTTTTCCTTAAAAAAATCCAATCTACACAAACCCATCACCCACTTTGCTATTTCTTGTTCATTTTCCTCCATGGAACAACGGATTAAAAGCACAGCTTGTAGACCACATTCTGGTTCCTCATCCCGCTCCACTCCTCGGCTTTTGTGATCCATAGGCGCACCGAAGGATGATCTGGAGAATGTACGGGATTTCCGCTCTCGTAGCATTATTATTAAGCGATCAATTAATGTTGATCACATCTCTCGATATGGTCTTATTGAACTACTAACTAAGGTAGGATGGAAGAATATTTTTAAATGAGGCAACTCACTGGTCCATTATATAAGGGATGTACACATCCATTAATGAAGTTTCTACAAAATATTTATCATTTAATATTCAATTTTTAGAAGAAACCATCACTATCACACCCTTCATCATATCATCCGTTATGGACATCGAGATGGCAGATGACAGGTTACCCATAACACCTCTTTTTGAAGATATGTACACTTCAGAAAGAACTACTATTACACGGGTGCTATGTGGATTCAATGCAAAATGGAGGTCCAGTAACTCTCTCCCCACTTATAATTTACTTCCAAAATACTGTATTCTTCATCGCATATTTGCATCTTATGTTTATCCAAGGGCTAGGAATAAGACTGATGTTATTCCTTTCATAATGCATATTATGCATTTTATTACATCCAGTATTCGCATTTGTCTTCCATCTTTAATATCGCATTTGATCATTCAGTATCATTTCCATCCTCGTCATGGTTCCACTCCTTTTGCATTCCTTGTGACTTCTCTTGCTTTGTAGTTTAATGTCCAAATTCCCATGATCGAAGCACCAGAATCTGAACTTCCATTTGGTAATGCAAACCTGAACATGATGAAGTTAGATCTAAGGCCTGAACAACAAGGAAATTAGGAAGAGGATCTAGCAACCGATATCAACATGGATGACATTTTTGTAGACTTGGAAGATTCTACAAATATAAATGACTCAGATTTCCAACCCTCACAATTTTCTGATAGGTTGGAGAGTTTAGAGAGAAAGGTGGATGCCTTACATGTGTCCCAAGATTCATTACCTCATACTCAAAACTCAAAAACAACATATGAAGTACATGAAAAATTACTCTCATCGATTTAATTGGAGTCTGAAAATCAATGACCCTGAGATGCCTGCACCGTCCTATTCTGGTTCTGATTGATAATTTTTCTTATGGTCTGTAATAACTATTATTCTCACTTTGGATTTCCTTCACTACTTGATGGCTTTCCTTTAAGCACATTTGGATAATTGTCTTTAGTTTTTTTAAATGATTTTATCTCTAATATTAAATGACTGTCTATCCTTATGTCCTATATCCTTGATATTCATGTTGCATGCTTCATTTAACTTTTCTTCCTTTGTCAACTTCTAACAAAAAGGGGGACAACATGGTTATGGATATATGAGATATGAGTACAACTCCTCACTTCAATGGATATCTGAGCATCTGCACTCACATGCATGAATTGTATGAAATTTTTTTAATTTTTTTAACATGTGATAAAGTATTAGATTGTATGGAAATATATTCTACATGACTAAGTGCTTAGTGGGAGTTATGAACGCTAGTACTAAGGAGGAGCTTCAAGATCTTCAAGATATGGTATCACTGGTAGTGTACAGATGTTCCTTCAAACTAGAGATCATATTTGTATGATGAGTCTATGAGATGTTGTAATTTGTTATGATGAGTTATGCATGATTGTGTTTTGTCACGAAATTGACAAAGGGGAGATTGTAAGTGCTTACACTTAAGCACAATTAAGATTGACAAATTTCGCAGTCCTAAAAGGGGCACAAGCACTCATGAAGATACGTTTTGATAGCTCATGAAGACCTCATAAAGACTCGATCAACATCTCGAGGAAGACTCAACATCTTAAGCATTTAAAGCCTTACTTGCTTTGAAGATCAGAACACTTTGTATGTGTCAACCATCAAGTGGTATTACCTTAGATTGACCCTAGGTTAGATATATTTCACATAATATCACAATAACATATTATTCTAAGTAAAATACACTAGAGTTAAGTCAGCCCGACCTTAGGTTCGGCCAGCCTAACTACCTTCGGCCAACCCAACATTATTTGGGCAAGTAAATAGCAAGTCATATATTTTCCTGAGTAAGTTCGACCAGCCCAACCTTGGGTTCGGCCAGACCGAAGGATGTTCGGTCAAGTTTCCAGCAAGTTAAGATCTTCAATCTCATTCAGATTCAACCAACAAAAGTTTTAAAAGATTTCATCTCGCGAAATCCAAAGATCCATTGGAACACAATCGTTGGAATTCGGCCAGCCGAACTAAAATCGGGTCAGCCGAATTTCCAATTCCTTTGAATATAAATAAAGGCTTTCTCTCACTCTTTCATACAAAGAAAAATATAGATCCATCTTCTCAAGAAAAGTGTGAAAGTCCAAGCCACCTTAAGCTATTTGAGTGGCAATTCTTATATTTGATTTAGCTAACTCTATTCTTTTTCTCAAGTTTGTTTAAATTATTTTAATAAAGTAATCCATAATCTACTTGAGATTTAGAGAATCGAATTTGCAGCATTAGGGTATTGTTCATTTCATCAAAAATATATTACATCCATATATTATTTTGGGGTTAAACACATACATGGCTTCATCTATATCCTAAGAAAGAGGATGCTGCTGCATTCAAGTTGTAGTCACGCCTTCGACTCGCCAATTAAAGATAAGTGTTGTTTTACTTTCATTTCAATTTGGGTTTTTCTGAGATAAACCTGAAAATATCAAAAGGATTGTTTTGTGGTGAGCCCGTGAAAATCACACTGTATAAGGTTATTAGGTGAACCAGTGAAAACCTTGAATAGTGAAAGCCATAATCACGAGGGTAGTAATTTTGGGAGTGGAGTATGTGTGGAGTTAAGTACCGAACTACTATAACTCCTTGCGCATTATGGTGATTGATTTATTTTTTATATGCTTTCTTTGTGATTGATTGTCTCTTGCTGAGTTTGATATTTTGATCTTAAAGACGTCGTGAAATAAGGTTGTCCTACCTAAATCTTTTAGTTGAAGGTTGTCCTACGAACTATTTGATATCAAGAATTCGATACTCTAAGCAATTGAGTGTATTTATTTTATTATTCTACATTATATCGAAATATTTTGAATTGTCTTACCCCCCCCCAAGGACATTTATAGCTCGTCCTTTCAGATTAATCACTCTAGCACTCATGTCATCCTCATTCCTTAAGGTGTAAATCCCTCCTTTTTCTCTAGAATGAGCTGGCTTAGAAGTTGTGGCTTTTGAGGAGGTATCCCATGATTGCGTATTTTCAACAATCATATCAAAATAATCCCACACATCATCTAAATCCTTATTCATAAATTCCCCATTACACATCATATCTACGAATTGGCGCATGGGCAAAGTCAGTCCATTGTAGAAAAAGCTTAGTATCTACCAAGTTTTGCATCCATGATGTGAACAAGAATTCAAAAGATCCTTGAATCTCACCTAACATTAAAATGTCTCTTCCTCTTTTTAAGAGAAGTTCACGAAAGCCCTCCTCAGGATATTGGTCTTGTGAACCGAGAAGAACTTTTTAAGGAATTGTTGGGTCATCTCAACCTATGTCCCTATAGATCTTGGCCTTACAGAGTTAAGTCAAGACTTAGCCTTCTCTTTCAAAGAGAAAGGAAACAATTTAAGTCCCAAGGTGTCCTTAGAAACGTTGTTGAATTGTAGGGTTGCTACAATCTAATTAAATTCCTTAAGATGTAGATATGAACTTTCATAATCAAGTCCATGAAACTTTGGGAGTAGTTGGATCACTCCCAGATTAAAATCCACATTTTCTGCATTGTGTGGAAACACCATGCAAGAAGGTGTACTAGCCCTTGCTGGTTAAAAATAATCACGTAACGTTCTACGCAAAGGAACAGTTTGCACATCGTTCTCATCTTATTGTTCCTCAAAGGGATTGTGCGGTTGATTTACAGCCATGTTTTCTTGTAATCCGATGATGGATAGGCAGGCCTTTGACTAATCCTCCTTCACTCAAGAGACGTAGAGTGTTGTCGCATACCCACTTAGGCATGAAACACTCTAATTCCCTAAGTTTTGAAGTAAAAAACCTAATTCAAAAAAAAGAAAACTATAGAAAAATTTGAAAAAAGAGAAGAGTTGGAAAGATGTTATCGAATTGAGGATTCTAAAAAGAGAAGAGTTGGAAAGATGTTACCGAATTGAGGATTCTATGTTAGGTTCTACAAAACAGAAAATTAAGTTTGTATCTAAAAGAAAATTCAAAAAATTTTAATCCTAAAAACAAAAAAATAAAACCTAATCCTAACCTAATTCTAATACTAATATATCTCATAAAAACGCAACCGAAGTCCCTGGCAACGGTGCTAAAAACTTGTTATGATAACCCCAAGTGTAGGGCTGCAATGTATTAATAACTCGGTGAGACCGAGGTTGTACCCACAGGGACTTGTTATTTGTGCAATTTCTAAAATAAATTCAAACTATAACTAAATTATAAACTAACAACTCAATTTTAAATTAAAGAGATCAATTGTGAAGAACTATCAATAGATAAAAATACTAGAGCATCAAGGGTCCACTTATAGCTTCCTTAATGTTACTTGATTTAATTGAATAGCACAACCGAAATCAAAGTCCTATCCTATACAACCAGATAGTGGAGCGGTTAAAACATCATTCATTCATCAAAACAGACCTGAATCTTTATTGAATTGGTACCCTCATAAAGCATCAACGAATTGATAATAGTTCATTTAAAGCATCTATCATGCTTGGAGTTAATGATAGATCAAGGAATTCTACAGATCAAAACTTCATAACTAAGAAAGCATTGATAGTCTTCATAAGCATCTAATATGCCCAGAGTCAACAATGAATCAAAATAAACTAGAAGTACTTCATTCAAAGCAAAATAATGAATTATTCAACATATAAATCAAATAACTTGAATCAAAGTAAAATAGACATTAAGAAAACTACAAGCTTCACCTCTTAGCTCTAGATAACTGATTAGCCAATCAAAGACATGATTCAATTAAAACTCTTAAAGAAAAATATAAAATCTAACTAAAACCAAAGGATTGAAGATGAGGGAGGACTCTTTGAAACTCCACAACTCCTTGCTCTACTCTTTCTACCATAATTCATTCTTAGAAACTCCTAAAACATCCCTTTAAATAGGCTTGATTCACACCGACTTCAATTTATGTAGTTATCACAACTTCGATTGCACCTTTGATGGCATTGAGCTCCCATTAAAGAGTCTGAGTGAAATTGAAAAACTATCCAACAACAAACTTTCGAATTTGCTTATTTTTCCGATGGGATCAAACTGGCTTTGATGTTATCGAACACTCCTTCGATGAGATTGAAGGGTGCTCCAATATGTCAAGCGAGAAATTCAATTTTTCTTTGATTTTTCCGATGGGATCGAAGTGGCTTCAATGGCATTAAACACTTACTTCGATGTCATCGAACCAATCATCAATGGCATCGAACAGTCGATTTTAGCAATTCGATTTTCTACACTTCGATTTCTTCAGTTTTCTTCCTTCTTCACTTAATTTCCTTAGATCTTAGACTCTTGAATTTTTCAATCTTGACCTCCAAATATTCAATCCTCCTTTTGATAATCTTTTGAGTATTAAATCTATGCTTTAAGTATCCTTTTATCATTAGCTCTCAAAATCACCTCGTAAGAGAAAACATGTGTAATTAAGACCAATTAAGCACATTCATATTTATAAAACCAGTGTATAACTAGGAAGAAATATGCAATATTTAACACTCAACAATATACAAAACATATATCAAGGTAGGCCCCAAGCGACTGTCTGGCTAACTTCATTAGGACCGACTTAACTGAATCCAGTCTCTGAATTCATGCGGTGTGGTGCACCTAGTTTTCGAGAACATTATGTTTTTTGGTTTGTTCTTTGATCCTGATGAGGTCCACTAAATAAATGGATTAAATAACATATAACCACCTAGGTAGATTACACATAACTAATGTTAGAGGTTTTCATCCCAACTATTTCCTCATGGCATGGCCTATATAAGTTTTTATGCTCAAAAGTTTTACTTTCAATGTATAAAAGGGGGAGTGGATCTCACGAACGTTCCTCCAACGTTAATTTGGGTTTGCGAAAGAAACCTCGGTGGTACAGTGTCACGCCCCAAACTCGAAAATCAGGCTCATAGAATTCCTGATAGCCGAATCCAGCGCCGACAGCCTCCGTAGTACCCCATTTTCTGCTCCCAGTGCCCATATGCTAGATTCCGATCCTGGGATCCTACAAAAAGGATTTTCCAATGTACATTTTTCTCGTAAGAAACATAACCACAAGTTTACCCAAATCATAAAGGCAACATCATCACATATCCACTAATATAAACAGTCGAATACAGAGCTGAAAGAGAAATACACATATCAAAAATCGAAGCTCCAGAAGATAGCTGCACACTCCTGCCTCAGCTCGACTGCATCCTATCGTCACCTTCACGCATCTATCATGCATAAGCTTATAGAAAGCTTAGAGTGTGGTATATGTGTGTGCACAAGATAAATGTCAAGCACACAAATATCAGTGTAAGTGGAATACTAGTAAGACTATAAGTCATTCAATATCTGAGTATGCAATATAGATCGACTATGCAATGCGGAGTCATAATGAGCCAAATATCAGATACCAGGGATGCGATACAATATGCAATTCTAAAGAGTCACGAATACAATCAGTCTTCTCTAGGCCATATAAATGCAGAAACATAGCAACCCAAATGCTAAATGTCGTGGATGTAATGCAATATGCAGATCCTAGCGAGACCATAATATCATCAACCTTATTCAGGCTATGCAATACAAAAGCATAGTAAACCAAATGCTATATGCTGAGGATGCAATGCAAGATGCAGTGCAAAAGAAATGACCAAACTGGAGTATGAAGTCAGGATGATAGTACATAGTATCGCAAGTTGTGGGGTCCATCACAAGGGTTTTCTATCCAAACCTGTCCCATACCTAAATTTGGATAGCCAGACTCTATATGGTAAACTCTTAATCTCAGGTTGGTCATACGTCCCAACTGAAATCCTAACCATTACGAAGGTACATATAATGATTTAGTTGCACACCACCAGCCTGAGTGGATAGTGCATGAATGAATGAATGAGTCAAATGATAAATATGCAACTCAACATCTCAGTACAGTACATCTCTGGGATCATCACTGGGGCCTAGTACACTCTACGCCAGCTTGCTGCCCCATCAAGTACACAACTGGGTAAGAGGAAGAGACCTCACCATCCACCTGCCAATATCGGCCTGGCTCGTCGATAGCAGACCCATTTCTCAAGCTGGTCAGACTCAGCCTAACATTACCTACTCCCTTAGGCAGGTAAGGCCACACCCCCTCCCAACCGACCACGACAAAGTAGGAAGCGTGGCCTCCTGGTATTTGGCACTCGACGCTCATATCTTCCACTCGGTCTAGATGTTGGAGCATCCCCTGGCCACGGGAGTTTATGGACTTTCACCCGCGAACATCTAAAGTGCTTATATGCTCAAACCAAACATTTTCGGTGTCCTATCTGGCCATCCACGATATGCCTGTGGAGGCCGCAACCCTAATGTCGCTAAGGCGCCAAATGATCATCTCACAAAATGCGAGACACATGAGCCATACCATCCAGTCATACATCAAACTTGCGCATACTGCGTGCTCATGTGGGGCAACTCCGTCTCTCAGGGAGTCCTATAAACAATCAGCCCAATGGCACATGCTATGCTCAATCACTTCTCATAACAAACATGCGAATGATACCTATGGGCATGTATCATGAAGTATGCTAAGCATGATTATAATCATATACATCATGGTGGGCCTGTATGAGGCGGCCCATGTCCTGTAATAATGAATGAGTGGCGTGCACACAGTCACATACACATGATGGGTCTCACACATCATAATTAGGCCTCACACATACAAGGGGCTTCACACAATGGGCCTTATACAATTGCAATGGGCCTCATACAATCATAATGGGCGTCATATCATCACAGTGGATCTCATACAATCATAATGAGTCTCATACAATCACAATGGGCCTCATACAATCACAACGGGCCTCACATGGTCACAATGGGCCTCATACAATCACAACGGGCCTCACATGGTCACAATGGGCCTTATACAATCATAATGGGCCTCATACAATAACAATTAACCTTACAATGGCCTTATCCAATCATGATGCTATACTAACACATACTTAGTGCCTATACTAACATAGTCTTAATCAATAATCGGCCTATATATGTCGAGGTCCATAGAAGGACAACAGATCTAATTCATAACATAAAGATCAGTCCTCAATTGTAGATATACCAAATCTGACATCGCAGATCCTACCATTTACAGTAATGATATACTCTCCCCACATTAAGGTTGGGCCTAGGTGGCCTACCTATATTCCTAAGGATCAGGAATGAACTTCCTTCTCCATACTATCATATAGCCTGCTAGATTCCCTAGGGGGCCCAAATAAGTCCTAGATGGACTTCAAGATTAAAATAATCCTACTAGCAACCAATGGGAGCCTAATATTTTAGGTTAGCCCAATAAGAATAGATGGATCATGTAATTATCAATGGGGCCCAATGATTAGGGTCAACTCACTTAGAGGAGGATGAGAATGTGCCTAACAAAGGCCTAAGGGAAGGTCACAATGTGAACATTTAACCATCATTGCCTATTAATGTGAACATTTAACCAATATTGCTCTCAAGAAGTGGCCGACATAGAGCCTAACATATAGTGGACCCATGGCCTCACACAAGGGCGTCATACACAACATAATGGGCCCCACACAAAGGGTCTAATATACATCACAATGGACCTCACTCATGGGCCACATATGCATCACATTGGGCCTCACTCATGGGCTACATATACATCACATTGGGCCTCACACAAAGGCTTAATGAAATAGCCCATAACCCTTAAATGGTTGGGAATAAAATAGACCTCTCTCATGTTATCTCATACATCATTGTGGCCTCACCACATGGGCCTCTCATACATCACAGTGGGCCTCATCACATAGGCCTCCCATACATTACAATGAGCCGCACATATGGGCCACATAAATATCATATTGGGCCGCACATATGGGCCATACAAACATCACATTGGGCCACACATATGGGCCATACAAACATCACATTGGGTCACACATAAGGGCCATACAAATATCATATTTGGCCTCACCATGTGGGCCATACAAATATCATATTGGGCCTCACCATGTGGGCCTCATATATATCACAATGGGTCACATATAATCTAAATGGACCTCATACAACCACAATGGGCCACATATAATCTCAATGGGCCTCATACAATCATAATGGGTCTTATACAATCACAATGGGCCTTACACAAGGGTCCAGTACATCACAACGGACCTCATCACGTAAGCCTCACATACATCACAATGGGTCATATCCCATGGGCCCGAAAACTGATGGATGGCAAGGATAAAACATATATATCATGGTGGGTGTCGGTGGGTCCACACATGTGACCTACCACATGCTTTGAAGTAAGCAAATATTTGTGTTTTCTCTTCTGTCCAGGCATGCTGGACATGTTGCTGACGGACGACCTAGATGTACACATCATCAAGGTGGCCCCATGATTTGGAAAAATGGACGAACGATGTAGATAAAACAAATACATCATTGTGGTGGGAATAAAATACACATATCACGGTGGGTCACACTGTCCCACGTGCAGGGATGGTGTAGATATAATACATACCTGTGATCAGACCCACAGAACTTGTTGACGTCACTACAACAGCTATATAGCTGGTGTGACCTAGCAGATGGACGGTTTGGATGTAACACATATATCATGCGGTCCCACGTTCATCAGTTGGATGGATGGTGTGGATATAAAACACATTCATTAGGTGGGTCCCACTGTCCTTTGCTGGACGGTGTGGACACCACGTCATCAGGTGGGACCCACAGTCCAGCTGCTGGATGGTGGTAAGATAGATACATCAGGTGGGTCCACACATGTGTTATTAATCAGAGTTAACAGCAACGAAGCTAGAATAAACCATGCATTAAATAAAAACATTCTGATCATTACCAAATTTCCAAATGTGGCGCCCATACAAGACTTATACAATCTCAAATAACAAAGTTCAGGTAAGTAAAAACATGAGTCTATCAACTAGTAGTGGAAATCAATGCGGGCCGCAAGGACCCCATCTAGCTCCCTAGCTACTCGATCTACTCCAGCAACCTAGTGAACAGTATCAGCTCGCCCTATACCTGCATCAACTGTTATGGTTTAATAGCGTTAATGGCTATCGCAGTGAGGAGCACCCTCTAGATTACGCACATATCATTCATAATCCAATGTAGATCGCAAGTCATGAAATTTTGATATATTAAACAAGGCATTGCATGATCATACTCATATACTTAAAAATTAAACCAATCAATAGAATTTCTGAAATTGCAGTAAAGACCACTTTAGTTGAAGTAGGAATATGCCAATATGTCCTACAGGGGGATGAATAGGACTTTTTAATAGTTTTATAATAATTTAAAATCCTATCAGTCCAATCCTAATCAACACGCATATATTAGGATTACTCAAGAGTAACTCTACTAGCTTCCAAGCCCGGCAGAGGATCCAATCACAAACTATTTGAGAGATGAACAATATGCAAACTAGTTTATGATGGATATGACTGTACGTGTGCGTGAGGTGTGATCTTAAATAATCAGATATGAAAGCATTTAAAGAAATCACATAAACAAATGAAAGAAAATAACAATCTCAAACACAGTCATTTTTATAGTGGTTCGACTACTTGTCTACTCTACTCCCGGTAACCGCACTTAACCCTTGAGTATACCAGATTTCACTAGAGAGGTTTCACACGGTTCACCCCAAAACCTAAGGTTTAAAATCAGGTTCACCTTTAACCTTTACAACCTACACCTAGGCTAACTATTTATGCTCCCACGAGCAAGGGTCAACACATAGCACCCGATTTTAAGCACACTGGCCAAGGATCCACACAAGGAACCTCACTGTTTATATTCTCACGAGTAAGGGTCAACACAACGCACCTACTTTTAGGCACACTGGCCAAGGATCTTCCACATGACCCTAACTATTTATACACTCCACAGAGCAAGGGTTAACACAACGCACCCACCACGTACACTCCCGCCGGAGGCCTCCTAGAGGACTTGCAAGGGGTGAGAAACACCTTAGACCCAATCCTATAAAGGAAAGATCACAAGGGTCCTCTAGATCTGATAACTTACAGATAAGCAGATGAGTCCATTTTAGCTTGTTGTCGAAGATCTCCTCCTTTGTTGATGAAGAGTCTTCTGTTTCCTTGAACTGTAACTCAGAAGATGTACCAATACATGGCGACGAGTTGGGTCAAGGTTGTGATAGAATCCTACTCTCAAATATTTTCCTATAAGGGAGATAGAGTGATTCCAATCGTCTATGCATTCAAGGCATCCCAATTTAATGATTTGCCATTAAGATGGTAACTGAAGGATCCTTGAATGTGGAAGTTCATTCCCCAATCCACTCTATTGAATATCAATGATGAGGGTGGATTGGAGGATGGACTTCCATGAGAGAAAGGGCTTTGGGTATATGGTCTAAGGTTAAACACTCAAAAGCACTCTTTTCTTTCTCTACCAGCAATTAAAGACAAGCTCTCTATATATAGGTAAAAAGTTCCAACGGATATAAAACAGTCACATTTATGACAGAGTTCAATATCATCAAGCAAGGTCGATATCATCAAGCATATACTCTCGATTCTATCGACTGGCCGCTCAATGACTTAAACTTAAATGTCATACGCTTTTGAAACTTTTTACCAGCTGGTCGAGGAGAACGAAACAGGTGTCGATATCATCGGATTTTGAAATCCGATTGTATCGATACAAGGTTCGATTCCTCGACATTTGAAAATGAGAGAGACATTGCCTTTGAAATTTTTCAAGTCAAAGATATAATTGAGGTATACTTGATATCATCGGAATTTGAATATCAATGATATCGATAGTTGTGTTGATGCATCGATAAATCTAAAGATTTTATCAGTGAGCTTGCTGGACAGTTTATGTCCTTTCTTGATGCAATCGATCCGACCTCGATATCATCGATATTTGAATATTGATTCTATCGAGTGACCCTCGATCCAAGATAAAAACAACCTGAAAAATGTTGCTAAAAAACTGTATCCAAGACTGAAATCATCAACGACTTTCCGATATCATCGGTTTTTGAATTCCGAGGATATCGAGGAGTACATCGATATATTGAAGGTCTTCATTTAAAAAACAGGCACACAAACTCTCTGTTGTCGATTATATTGAGTCAACTTCGATAGACTCGAGTTTCAAATATCGATGATATCGATAGGAGTATCGATACATCGATAATTCAGTCCAGATGAATATGTGGTTGTTGGACATCTTTTGTCCTCATTTAGATAGTATCGATTGAGTATCGAGGACATCAACAGCACGACTCGATTTTATCAAACATGATATCGATAAATCGACAGAGGTAAAAAACTTAGAGATTTTCTGAATTTGTAAAAAAAAATTCTAACCCAAAAACCCTATGATATTCTAATAGATTTTAAGGGTTTTATTTACCTGGTATTTTGGGACATGGGATGTGAGGCTTTGATTTACCTGTGGCGAGTTCAGGCACACATCCGGTTGAGGCAAACGATAGATTGATCTTCCTATGGAGCTTTTCTATCTAGCGGACTCAACACTCACGCTAATTGACAAACCATGGCACTTTCAATTTCATCATAAATAAATTATAATAGCAGCCGCAATGCAAGGAAACATGTCCAAATAACCAACAATCAACCATACGACTTTCTATTACACCCGAGAATCATATTTGTAAGTGAACTCCACAAGATGGCTAGAAAATTAATAAGCGAACTTCTGCTCCACCTAGAAATCATGGAACAAGTGAACTCCATGAGGTGAATAGAAAAGCAACCTTCAAACCACTTCTTCATCCGGAGATCATGTCGTACATGAACTCTACAAGATGGCTAGAAAATCGATAAGCGAACTCAGCTCCACCCGAAAATCATGGTACGACCGACACCGCAGATGAAGAGACACAACATACAAACCTTAGACCACCCGGAAATCATGTAGTATGTGAACACCGTAAGATGGCTAGAAAATTAATAAATAAACTTAAGCTTCACCCAGAAATCATAGTACAACTGAACACCGCAAGATGGCTAGGAAAACAAACATACAACTCTAGACCACCCAGAAATTATATCGTACGTGAACACCGCAAGATGGCTACAATATCGATAAATGAACTTTAGCACCTCCCAGAAATCATGGTACGACTGAACACCGCAAGATGGCTAGGAAAACAAACATACAACTCTAGACCACCTAAAAATCATATCGTACGTGAACACCGTAAGATGGCTAGAAAATCGATAAATGAACTTCAGCTCCACCCGGAAATCATGGTACGACTGAACTCCACAAGATGGCTAGGAAACAACAGATGTGTAAATATAACCAATAAGCCACAAAGGGCACCAATGACCCATCCAAGCCACAAGGGCAAATGTGTGATTCAAGCCGTGTAAGGTAAATGTGGATCGCAGGATCGTAAGTCCAAGGTAAGTTCGATTCAATTCATCATTCAAGCACAAGTGGTAGCATATAAATAGATTAATACATATACGATAAAGGATATCATGTTATCATCGAACCATTCATGCATGTTATGATTTAAAAGAAACATTTATCATCGAACACATAAATTAACTATACAACAAGTTAGCATATTCAATAGTAAAGTAAGAAACTCAGTTAAGGGAGTCATGCCATAATCTATATCTAGATTGATGAAATCAAGTGGGAAGCTCAAAGGGTGAGTCCTCACCTTAAAGCGTATACTTATTTCTTGCTTAGTTGGAGGTCATCAAAGGACTCAAGACACTCGATTAATCTAAAATATCGCAAGTCAATGGTTAGGATAGAGTAAGTCTAGATGCGCCCCAATGATTAAAGTTCCCAATGTGTATCCAAGTTGGATTCAAATTAGCACAACTAGACAACTCAAAGCGTAATTTAAATCCAAGAAAATGTGAACTCTCAAATCCTAAATTAGCCACTAATTAGTTATAATGACATTCTAGATCGAGTAGGGTTTACTTACCAAAAATTCAAGTCAACTTGGATTTAGCCCGACTCGAATGATCTATCCTTCTCAATGGAAATGACCTGTACCAATGTCATTCATGCACTTATAACCAAGAAACCGACTAACTATTTAATTATGCTAAATCAAGGTAAATTATTGCAAGAAGCTAAGTTAACTCACCTTAACCTGGGTCAACTTATTTGGATTTGGTGAGTTTCACTCGAGTTGACTCATTAGCCACCAAGCCTACGCTCCCTTTCTTCCTTTCATGATTTTTCTTCCTTCTTCCCTTTTATATGCTGGAATGTCCAGCAAGGGCCTGGACCAGCCCCAAGCCCACTTGATTCGGCTGGACTCAGTTTCAACCGAGTCAACTCAGCAACCATCAAAAGCCACTCTCTCCCTCTCTCCCCCTTTCCTCTCTTTCTTCTGTTTTTCTTTCTTTTCTTATTTATTTTTTTCCTTACTGGAATCCCAGTTAGACTAGGCCACTCGACCCAGTCAACTGAGTCCCAAAACTGAGTCGACCTGACTTTTGACCAGACAGCAGCCCTCTCTCTCTCTCTCTCTTTCCTTCCCTGTTCCTTCTTTCTTCTTCCTTTCTCCTTCCTTTCTCCCTCTAGCTTAGAGAGGTCTGGCAGCCTCCGGACTCGACCTAGCAACGACCGAGTTGGGTACTGGACTGAGTCAAGTCGGCGGGTCAGCTCGACCCGCCAGCGCACCTTCTTCTTCTCTCCCTTACACACTCTCTCTCTCCCTCTCTCCTTCTCATTTCTCCCCTTCACTCTACCTTCTCCTCTTACCTTACTCCCTTTCCTCTCTGCTTTTCTGGAGACCCAGCAGTGACCCAACTGAGTCGGGCAGCAGCTCGGTGCGACGCAAGTGCGTGAGGAAGAAGCTCTGAGCTTCAATGGCAGATCGCCATCTGACGGAGCTTTCTCCAATCCGAGCCTCGGGAATGGTAAGAACCAGTCCAGGGAGCTTACAGGAGGGAGGTTTCGGAGTTTCGGGGTGATTTTTCTGGTGGTTTCGATGAACAAAGGCTCAAGCTCTTCTCTTTTTTTCCTCTTTTTTATGGCTGTGGTAGGACCACGAACAGAAAATCCCGTTTGCACTTGGTTCCTACAATCCTTATAAAATTTCCTAGTCCGATCAGAACCCTGGGATTGAAAATGGACGTCCCAGATCTATTTTCTTGTTGAGAGATGGTTGTACGTAGCTGGTATAGTGAAACCAACAACGGTTTTCTCCAAGCATGCAGGAAACCCCAAACCGCATGGTTTTGAATAGAGGGCTAGGATTTCTTCGTGGTGAACGGTTAAGATGGGGCGAAATACAGCCACGCGGATCGCCAGCGTGGAGCTTTCCGTTTTTGGAAAGGAAGGAAACACAACCAGCTATCCTGCGCTGGCATTTGTGCACATATGCGCATGATTCATCGGGTGGGCTAACCATGGTTTTCGTCAGACCACCGCTGCGCACCAGATGGACGGATCGGATCGACCGTTCGGGTCATGATGGTGGGACACAATCGGAACAGAGGGACGGGTATCCGTCCGTTCAAAAACGCGCTTGGCGCGGGAGAAAGGAGAGGGAAATCCCTCTTTTTCAGGAGACATCGGTCAGACCCGATTTGACTGTGTCCTTGGACCAGTGCAGCGTGGGTGTACACCCGCTGTGTACATGCACCACTCAGGGTGGGGTCCACCGTGATGCTTTTGACAGATCTCCACCGTTCGTTAGTTTCGTCAGCCAGACTTAGGGTCTGGCCCAAAGAATGAGGTAGATCTATGGCTTAGGTGGGCCATACACGCCAAGTTCATGCCTGACTAGTGGTTTGCGCGGCCCATGGTAACGTCAAATGAGATCTGGCCGTCCATTAGTTTCAGTATTAGTATAAAAATAACATATATTTTGTAATGATGACTACATTAGTGTATAATGTGGTATATATTATAAACATATATACAACTTATTGTACATTGTATTATTTTTATATTTTATATTAATAATTATTTATTTACTTTGAAATATTATATATATATATATATATTAATTATTCAAAGTGTATTATAATTAATTCATACAATATTATTATATATTCATTATGGTAAAAATTAGTAAATAATATTTTAGATTATATAATAAAATACCCTTACATATTTGTTTTACATTAATAATTATAGATAAGGATTTATTTACAATTATTAACATGGATAATGTATTTTTGTGATTATATGCATATGTTGGTATAGAAAAATTTATGCTAAGTGATATATATTTTATATATACGATGTAAATATTTGTTAATATACATCGATTATATGATAATGTGTTGGCGTACAATTTATTTTATATATAGCTTAAATAATATATGTAATTTAAATAATTCAAGTAACATATGTACTTTTACAAATAATTATAAAATTATTTTGTATTATAATACATATATACCATCATATCACATTTTAATGAATTATTATGGTACCAACTTAAGGTAGGCCACCCATCTGACTTTGAGGTAAATCTATAGCTCTAGGTTTGACGATTACTTCTACAATTAGATTCCCCTACACCTCAGTTGGATGGTAGATCTCGAATCTCGTAGTTGCTCCACTATCTCGACGGTTGGATTTTATGAATCCGCATTTATACTAAGTCAGGTTCTTATGGTAACACCCGAGTATAAAAAAGTATAGGGTGTTGTAATCTACCCCCCTTAAAGAGAATTTTGTCCTCGAAATTCAATATTTCTACCTTAAATGGGAGCAACAATGTCTCTATGCATTTGCTAGTTTTCTACTACTTGTATTTATATGCCCAAGCAAGTTCACGATCAACCATTAGGACTGGGGTTGTTACAATCTACCCCCCTTAACGAAGAATCTCGCCCACGAGATTCGATCATGCCCATCCCAACTATAACACCTCATGTTTTCTGGAACCGAGTATATAACCTGTTTCCCAAAAACCCGAGTGTTAGCCTATAAAATCTAGTGTAAATTTGAACTGTTTGTCATTAATTAGAGTTAAGAGCAACGAAGCTAGAATAAACCATGCATTAAATAAAAATATTCTGATCATTACCAAATTTCCAAATGTGGCGCCCACCCCAGTTTCTTTTGGCACCAACTATAATCAAGGGTTTTCTCACACGACTTGAAGAAGAGTTTTATTATTATTCTATATTTATATATTTGTGTGTGTATGTTTGAGGTTCATAACGATAGTTCTACATCATCTAAAAGAAGAGTAATTGTCTTATGTTTTCAATATTCGGGTTAACACAAACAAATAGTTATGGTCAGCCTAAGCCTGATACACCAAACTTCTGCCCGGCCGGGCAATGAGTTTACTAGTATCTTTCTTAATCCTAGTGAGTATTGATCTTCTGTTTAATCAAGGCATTGAGATCATTAAAATCATCAGGATTTAGAATTTATGTCAAACCACGTATACTTCGCTTAAACATGGTTCCATCGATTCGTGCTCCCAATCATTCATTTGAGATATGTTATTTAATTTCCTATTTCCCCAAGGAATAGGCCTAAATGATTCATTATGCTTTAACGTTGCAATTTAGCTATTTAGGGTGCTATCCTAGAATCTGTAATTTTAATTATTTCTAATTATTTTAGTCACATTACTATGCATTCTCAAAATCTTATAATCCTTGCGAACTATCTTATAACTACTAAGGAAAGTCTTTAAAGGTCTTACCTTGGTGGCTGAAGTAATTGTACTGGTCTTAAAACAGTGCTTCAAGAAGTGACTTGGCCTTCCACAATAGTCGCAAAGCTTATCCTAACCCGAAGAATGAGTTTGGTGAGTCACTAATTCCATACTCTTCTCGACCATAGGAGATGCAATTGGCGTCGTCTTGGCTTTACTTGCCAAACCTCAAATAAGAGCACGTGCCTTGGCCCTACACTCGAAATCCTTCTCTATTCGCATGGCTTTGTCCACGAGATCTGCGAAGTCAGTAAAGTCGAAGGTACACAATCTCGATTGGATTTCAGGTCAGAGACCTTCCTTAAACTTTTTCAATTTATATTCTTCATCCTCAACGGCCTTTGGTACATATCGTGACAATTCGTCGAAGTGTGCTTCAGATTGCGGCACTGTCATATTCCCTTGTTCCAGTTTGAGAAACTTAGATATTTTCTCATGATGATAGCACGAAGGAAAGTATTTTTCATTAAACCTTTTCTTCTCAGTCCATGTCCACTCATAGTCAGATGAGACTCTTCTTAACATGCCTTCCCACCATATATCAGCCTCGCCTTCGAAGGCATAAGTGGCGAGAATAACCTTTTGGGCATCTGAACAACCCAGCGATCTCATCATCTTGGCCATTCTATTCAACCAGTGTTTTGCTAGGACTGGATCTAGTGCTCCTGAGAAGGACGGTGGCCTCAGCCTCTGAAACCGTTCAAACATATCTACCCCACTAACTTCTTCGGTCTTCGAGGTCGATGCATCCATATTACATTAGAGAGCTTCTAACAGTGTGGCGATCGAAGCCTGTTATTGTATTATGACGGTGGTCAGTTGACTAATAACATTGCCAGGTGGGGTTTCGGATTGCACATTTGGTGGAGGTGTGCCCACATGACTCACAGGCGACTGAGACGGGATAGTTCCTGATGTAAGCTCTCTTTAAGGGCCACTTGGCCTAACTGGAGGTGTAGGAGAGTGCTCAGGGCTCCCTTCTCTAACCACTTCGTCTGTCAGCGAAGTTGGTAAATGAGAAGTTCGTGATCTTGAACGACGAAAATTTGAGGCCATAATCCTATTAAAAGAAAGGATTTATTATTGTCCTATCCTCATAAGTTTAAACAAGTCTTAACCTAAGATCGTAAGGCAATTTATACGAATCATGCAACTGGAGCATTGCTCAAATTGATAGGTGCTCAACAACTCCCTATCCTTTGCGATTAGGTGTAACAAGACTCAAGGGTCCTAAGGTGACCCCTTAGCATCCTTAAACCCACGTCTCCTAGTCTTTGACCTACAATTAAGGTCCTACAATAATCTTAAGGTTATATTAGTGTTCAAGGATAGATTACAAGGGATCTAAACTTATGAGTTCTTGAGTTTAACCCAACTTTCCACAACACATAAAATTTTATTTCTAAGTTCAATGGTTATCCTAGAAATTCTCATGGGAGTCTAAAATTTCTACATGAGGGCTTGGGTTTAATATACATTAAACTTACCCAAAATTTCAAAGCTGGCCTCAACAAGCCTAGCCTAGGGCTGGAATTTTGCCTAAACTTCTAAGTTCTTACTATTAGTTATTTCCATTTGTTGGAACATACAAAAGATGTTGTTTCTAAAGAAAGAGATGTATTAGGGGATTTAAATTACAAGATCCTAGTCTGATTCCTTAAGCTTATAGAGCACTTATGTTTGATTTAATGCACAACATGGTGGGTACTTATTCCCTTATGGTACCTAAGTTTAATCACTAATTTCAAACCACTTATGGTTTACAAGGGAACCTAGTTCTTGCTTCTAAGTTCAAATGGCTAATCCTAAAATCATAAGGGACCTTGAAATTTAAGTTCTTAGATTCATCAATCACCATTCACAAAGGAACTTAGGTTTGTGTTTCTGAGTCTAAATGGTTAACCCTAACATTTCAAGGGAGCCTAAAATTTACGTTTCTAGATTCACAAAACACCCTTATGCTAAGGGAATAAGACCTAGCTTCAAGTCTCAAATTTCATCAATGAAACTTTAGGTTATTTGAAATCACATAAGTCATGTTTTTTTCCAAGGCCTAGTTTATCTAGACTCGCTCTGATACCAACTGTAACGCCCCATGTTTTCAGGACCTGAGTATATAACCCGTCTCCCAAAAACCCAAGTGTTAGCCTATGAAATCCAGTGTAAATTTGAACCGTTTGTCATTAATTAGAGTTAACAGCAACGAAGCTAGAATAAACTATGCATGAAATAAAAATATTCTGATCATTACCAAATTTTCAAATGTGGCACCCATACAGGACTTATACAATCTCAAATAACAAAGTTCAGGTAAGTAAAAACATGAGTCTATCAACTAGTAGTGGAGATCAATGTGGGCCACAAGGACCCCATCTAGCTCCCTAGCTACTCGATCTACTCCAGCAACCTAGTGAACAGCATTGGCTCGTCCTATACCTGCATCAACTGTTATGGTTTGATAACGTTAATGGCTATCGCAGTTAGGGGCACCCTCTAAGATTACGCACTTATCATTCATAATCCACTGCAGATCACAAGTCATGAAATTTTGATATATTAAACAGGGCATTGCATGATCACACTCATATACTCCAAAATTAAACCAATCAAAAGAATTTCATCATAAACAAATTTTAATAGCAGTCGCAATGCAAGGAAACATGTCCAAATAACCAACAATCAACCATACGACTTTCTATTACACCCGATAATCGCATTTATACGTGAACTACGCAAGATGGTTAAAAAATCGATAAGCGAACTTCAGCTCCACCCAGAAATCATGGTATAAGTGAACTCCATGAGGTGAATAGCAAAGCAACCTTCAAACCTCTTCTTCATCCGAAGATCATGTTGTACGTGAACTCCGCAAGATGGCTATAAAATTGATAAGTAAACTTCAACTCCATTCGGAAATCATGGTACGACTGACACCGTAAATGAAGAGAAAAACAACATACAAATCTTAGACCACCCTAAAACCATGTCGTACGTGAACACCGTAAGATGGCTAGAAAATTGATAAACGAACTTCAGCTCCACCTGAAAATCATGGTATGATTGAACAACGCAAGATGGCTAGGAAAACAAACATACAACTCTAGACCACCCAGAAATCATATCGTACGTGAACACCGTACGATGGCTAGAAAATCGATAAACGAACTTCAGCTCCACTTAGAAATCATGGTACAATTGAACACCGCAAGATAGCTAGGAAAACAAACACACAACTCTAGACCACCTGGAAATCATATCGTACGTGAACACTGTGAGATGGCTAGAAAATCGATAAACGAACTTTAGCTCCACCCGAAAATCATGGTACGATTGAACTGCGCAAGATGGCTAGGAAACAACAGATGTGTAAATATAACCAATAAGCCACAAAGGGCACCAATGACCCATCCAAGCCACAAGGGCAAATGTGCGATTCAAGCCGTGTAAGGCAAATGTGGGCCGTAGGATCGTAGGTCCAAGGTAAGTTTCATTCAATTCATCATTCAAGCACAAGTGGTAGCATATAAATAGATTAATACATATACGATAAAAGATAGCATGTTATCATCGAACCATTCATGCATGTTATGATTTAAAGGAAACGTTTATCATCTAACACATGAATTAACTATACAACAAGTTAGCATATTCAATAGTAAAGTAAGAAACTCAGTTAAGGGAGTCATGCCATCATCTATATCTAGATTGATGAAATCAAGTGGGAAGCTCAAAGGGTGAGTCCTCACCTTAAAGCGTAAACTTACTTCTTGCTTAGTTGGAGGTCATTAAAGGACTCACGACACTCGATTAACCTAAAATATCGCAAGTCAATGGTTAAGATAGAGTAAGTCTAGATGTGCCCCAATGATTAAAGTTCCCATTGTTTATCCAAGTTGGATTCAAATTGGCACAACTAGACAACCCAAAGCATAATTTAAATCTAAGAAAATGTGAACTCTCAAATCCTAAATTAGCCACTAATTAGTTATAATGACATTCTAGATAGAGTAAGGTTTGCTTACCAAAAATCCAAGTCAACTTGGATTTAGCCCAACTCGAATGATCTATCGTTCTCAATGGAAATGACCTGTACCAATGTCAGTCATGCACTTATAACTAAGAAATCGACTAACTATTTAATTACGCTAAATCAAGGTAAATTATTGCAATAAGCTAAGTTGACTCACCTTAACCTGTGTTAACTTATTTGGACTCGGTGAGTTTTAATCGAGTTGACTCATCAGCCACCAAGCTCAAGCTCCCTTTCTTCCTTTCATGATTTTTCTTCCTTCTTCCCTTTCATATGCTGGAATGTCCAGCAAGGGCCTGGACCAGCCCCAAGCCCACTTGATTTGGCTGGACTCGGTTTTAACCGAGTCAACTCGGCAGCCATCAAAAGCCACTCTCTCCCTCTCTCCCCTTTCTCTCTCTTTCTTCTCTTTTTCTTTCTTTTCTTATTTATTTTTTCCTTGCTGGAATCCCAGCTAGACTAGGCCACTCGACCCAGTCAACTGAGTCCCAAAACTGAGTTGACCCGACTTTTGACCAGACAGCCACCCTCTCTCTCTCTTTCCTTCCCTGTTCCTTCTTCCTTTCTTCTTCCTTTCTCCTTCCTTTCTTCTTCTAGCTTAGAAAGGTCCGGGAGCCTCCAGACTCAACCTAGCAATGACCCAGTTGCATACCGGACTGAGTCAGGTCGGCGGGTCAGCTTGACCCGCCAGCACACGTCCTTCTTCTCTCCCTCACACACTCTCTCTCCCTCTCTCGTTCTCGTTTCTCCCCTTCACTTTACCTTCTCCTCTTACCTTACTCCCTTTCTTCTCTACTTTTCTGGAGATCCAGCAGTGACCCAACTGAGTTGGGCTGCAGCTTGGTGCGATGCGGGTGCTTGAGGAAGAAGCTCCGAGCTTCAATGGCAGATCACCATTTGACGGAGGTTTCTCCAATCTGAGCCTTGGGAATGGTAAGAACCAATCCAGGGAGCTTACAGGAGGGAGGTTTCAGAGTTTTGGGGTGATTTTCCCAGTGGTTTGGACGAACAAAGGCTCAGTCGAGCTCTTCTCTTTTTTTCCTCTTTTTTTTTGCTGTGGTAGGACCACGAACAGAAAATACTGTTTGCACTTGGCTCCTACAATCCATATAGAATTTCCTAGTCCGATCAGAACCCTGGGATTGAAAATGAACATCCCAGATCTATTTTCTTGCTGAGAGATGGTTGTACATAGCTGGTATAGTGAAATCTGCAATGGTTTTCTCTAAGCATGCAGGGAACCCCAAAACCGCGTGGTTTTGAATAGAGGGCTACGATTTCTTCATGTTGAACAATTAAGATGGGATGAAATATAGCCATGCGGATCGCCAGCGTGGAGCTTTCCATTTTTGGAAAGGAAGGAAACACAACCACCTATCCTGCGCTTGCATTTGTGCGTACATGCACGTGATTCATCGGGTGTGCCAATAATGGTTTTAGTCAGACCCCCGATGTGCACCAGATGGACGGATCGGATCGACCCTTCGGGTCATGATGGTGGGACACAATCGGAATAGAGGGACAGGTATCCGTCTATTCAAAAATACGCCTGGTGCGGGATAAAGGAGAGGGAAATCCCTCTTTTTCAGGAGACATCGGTCAGACCCGATTTGACTGGGTCTCTTAGACTAGTGCAGCGTGGGTGTACACCCACTATGTACATGCACCACTCAGGGTGGGGTCCACCGTGATGCTTGAAATGGCCTAGCTATACGTCCTAAAGGGGCTGTGAATAGGACGATGCCAAAATAAAACTTTAACAGCGGAATAAAAGAATATGATAGCTAAATAAAATAAATCAATTCATAATGCTGAAATAAAAGTAACCTCAATAAACAAGAATTGAGAGGTTGATACGAATTTAGTTCTAAGGACAACCTTACACCATAAAAACCAAGGGTTTATGGCAGGACAACCTTATTTCTAGAACATCCTTTGTATCAAAAACTCAAACCGGAGAGGAATAAATAAATAGAAAGGAATTGAAATAAATTGCAGGAATTTAAATCTAAATTATTACAACATTCCCATTGTGCTTTGAAATGTAAATTTTACAACATTTACATTCACACATACATTCCACAAATTTGAATGATAAAAGACATAAAACTTAAGCAAGCATTCAAACCACAAGATAAAAATTATAGTGGTTCGCCTGTATGTACACCAACTGTTCAACAACAGCCACACAGAATGCTACTCCACTCCTAATATCCTCACACAGGGGATATTAGCATTCACTAACAAAATAGGTTTCACAAGTTCACCTAAAACCTTCACAATTGTGTCTTTTTAACTTGGGCTTACACAATCCAAAAACCCACACTTTCTGAGTTTTCTTGCTCTCCTCAGATAACCACACAATGAGATTTTTCTGGCGAATCTCAAACAAAAACTAAAAGAATAGAAATTTTACATAAACGTAAAATAGCTGGATTTCTCCTTTCATAGCAACCCGGAAGAACCAATCGGAGTAGAAGTTCAAATCAACGTTCAATATCCAATACTCACTTAAAATAGTTCTAAGTTCTAATTGATTTTAAATTAAATAAAATGGGCATAACTATATTTGATTTTGATTCTACGAAGAAGGAATAGAGCAATTCCTCTTTTCAAATAAGATTGGAATATATGAATAAAATCAAATAAACAAGCTAACAAAAAGAGAATATTAATTATGCACAACGTAGCTTAAAATGAACACTAACTTATCTCAGAATGGAGCTTTGATTTTCTTGAAGTGAGTTGTAAAACTTTGAGATTCGTATTCAATTTATAGTTGCAGAAATCACGTCTACGACTAGTCTTGAGAAAGCTTCGACTGGTCATAGCAACAACGACATTTTGAAATTTTAAGCATGATCTTAAAAAACCGTTCTACGACTAGTCGTAGGGATTCTACGACTGGTTGTGGACCACCTACGACCGGTCGTAGTTGACCCCGGACTGGTCATAGGAAACATAATTTGCATGCTGTAGTTCAAGTCGTAGATACATGACCGGTCGAAGGTCGAGTCATGGCCCTCCTACGACCGGTCGACTAGTTCTCAGGACTGGTCGTAGCTTAACCAAAAAATTCTGAAAATCTTCAACAACTGGATGAGGAATTTCTTAGACTGGTCGAACCAGTGCTAGGACTAGTCGAACAACGTCCAGGACTAGTCTTAGAACAGACCAAAATCATCTATAAAGATTCATCTTGAATTATGTAACCAAAATGACCTACCCTAAGGTCAATATAAGGTCTATCATATCTGGATCATTAGGTATGAACATTGAACTTCATTCTTTTCATATAATGGTTGACCTTTGAACCTTATGAAGCTTGAGATCTCTACTTGATGTAGCTTAATCTTGAGATCTCTAAAGCTTGAAATTAAACTTCATCTTGAGTTGCACTTGAGTCTTGAAATGTACTTGAGTCTTGAAGTGTTTATAGATGTAGCTTTGAATATTGATGTTTACAGAAGTTGACAAAGTACATGGCTTGACTTGGCTTGAAGTAGTTCGTCGTTCTTGACAGAAGCAATGTCTTTATAGAGTCGATGTGATGTCTTGAACAATGTCTTGAACATATGTATATCATCATACAAACACAAGACACAGATAGAGTTTTGGCACAACAAAATTTGACAACCAAAGGAGCATGAGACCATAGCACTTACAATCTCCCCCTTTATCAAATTTGTGACAAAACACACTCCAAAAAAAAAAGATAAGTACAACATGTTCAACAAAGAATTATGCACCAGTTTTAGCAGACAAACTAGGACACACATACATCTATACTTACTCCCCCTGAGTAGCAGCACTCATAGATATCACAAGGAAAATGCTACTCAAAAGGCTACTTATAGCAATAGCAATCCATTAGCAATCCATAAGCAATAGCACAAGCCTTCTCCCCCTTTTTGTCACAAAATGACAAAGGAAGAACAAATGAATAAGAATAATAAACAGGAGAGTAAAGTATCCAAGATATGAAATAAGGTGCATAAATCCATAGATCATGGGCTAGTCAAGTCCAAAGACAAATAAAAATAGTCTTACAAACTTAGCAAGTGTAGAATAGTATTAAAGTTATTATAGACCAGCAGATAAAAACTTTTAGTTAGATCCAAAAGATGGAGCAGGATTAGATGGATCCATTTTGTGTAAACCCTTAGCAAGGTGCCGCATATACTTGCGCATATAAGCAAATTGAGTTGCTTGGGTTACACGAATTTGAGCCACCTCTTCCTATAAAGAACGCAGCCTCTCATCAAAGCCAGAAGGCTGATAATTTGGATCATTACCAGAGTCAGATTCTAGTTCATCAAAAATATCATTCATATCAACATCATCAGGAAGATTGCCAGCATCTTCCGCTTCATTCCCAGCGTTAGTACCACTACCACCAACATCCACTTGGCCAGGAGCCAATCCTAATTTCATCTTGTTAATATTTGTATTGTTAAAAATAAGATAATGAATAGGGCCCTCTCCAACAGGCATAGCCACGAGCATGTGAGTAGCTAAAACAATCATAAGATAGGTAAATGGAAGATCACTAAGACAAGGATGGATTCGAAACTGAATGATGGAATGACAAATTAAAGAAGGTAGATAGATCTTTACACCAGTAATAACACAATGCAAAACACGAACCATAAAGGCAGTTAGTTCTGTTTTGTTACCAGACCGCGGATACAGATTTGAGATAAAGATTCTATGAAGAACCCTGTATCTGGGTAACAAATACCTTAAGGGGAGCGCATTTCCTTTATGGGTCCATTGCACTTCCATATTGCATAAATCTCTAGTGAGCATCTGTTTTTCTGATTCAGAGAATTTTTCAGATAATGTATGAATGGGAATACCCTCATCATTAATAGGGATTTCCATGAGACCAGCTATTAAATGTTGATCTACTTCAAATAGACCTTCTCTAGTATTAATTTTAAATGTTAAATTCTCATATGAAAAATCAGAGATGCATGCTAATATGGGTTGAGCAATAGACTGGTATGCAAGCCCACCCCAATGTAAGATGTTATCCTAACCTACATATTGGGGTAGAAGTAGGATACCAAATTGAGCAATGTGGTTAAGATCAATTGGACATTCAACAATGACATTGCGCATACACAAATCCCGTACATCGATGGATCATTTTTGGGAGACCGAAGATGGCGTTGTGTGATAGGAGTTGATCTAGAAGATGGACCACGGGAAGATTTCTTTTTCCCTTTGAGATCCATTTACAACACCAGATATAAGAAAACAACTGGATTCAAAAAATATGGAATGGGTTTTGATAGATCAGATTTTTGAAAAGAAAAATCTCAATCTTGCACTGAAAGACCAAATAAAGTGCACAAGAGTGAAAAATGAGATACAATAAGTAAGATTCTATAAGAAAAATGCAAAAGAACCACTAACCTTGAAGGAAAATGATGGTGGGTTCGACCGGTCGAGCTTAGGCTCGTTGGAGAGTGAAATGGAAATGAAGAAGAAGAAGTTTTTCCCCAATTTAATGATTTCACGAGTTCCACGACTGGTCGTGGATATACACGACCGGTCATACCAAGACTGGTCGTGTATACTCACGACTAGTCGAGTACCGGCCAAAAATTACATTTTACAACTAATTTTAAAATTCAACCAAAAAGATAAATAAATATATATAATATGATACAATAATGCAAGAATATTCAATTTAAATTGTACATACCAAGATCAAACTTTAATTTATTAAACCTACTTTTTCAAGCGGTTTAGTGAAAATATCCGCAAGTTGAGTCTCGGTAGGAATATATTCCAAAGATATTATCTTTTCTTCCACTAATTCACGAATGTAATGATACCTCATGTCAATGTGCTTGGTACATGAATGCTGGATTGGGTTTTTAGAAATATTTATTGCACTGGAATTATCGCAATATAAAACCATTGAGTCCTGTGTAATTCCATAATCGCTTAACATACGTTTCATCCAAATAAGCTGAGGAGATGCATTTCTAGCTGCAATGTATTCAGCCTCAGCAGTTGAGAGAGATATAGAACTTTGCTTTTTGCTAAACCAAGAAACCAAGCAATTTCTAATATAAAAACAACTACCACTGGTTGATTTTCTATCATTAATATTACCAACCCAATCAGCATCTGAGTACCCAGCCAACTGGACACTAGTATCATATGGATACCAAAGACCCAAATGCACAGAACTTGCAACATATCTAATAATCCTCTTAACAACAGTTAAATAAGATTCTTTAGTATTAGATTGATATCTAGCACAAGTACCAACACTGAAAGCTATATCAGGTCTACTAGCAGTTAAATAAAGCAAACTGCCAATCATGTTATGATACAATTTAGAATTTACATCTTTACCTGTAGAGTCTTTTGAGAGTCTTAAAGATATACTCATAGGAGTATCAAAATTCTTACCATTCTCAAATCCGAACCTTTTAATCAAGTTTAAAGCATACTTGGTTTGAGAAATAAAAATTCCATCAGGTTGTTGTTTTACTTGCAACCCTAGGAAATAATGTAATTCCCCAACCATGCTCATCTCGAACTTAGATTTCATTAAATCTACAAACTCAATAGTCATGTTAGTACAAGTTGATCCATAAATAATATCATCAACATAGATCTGAACCATTAAAACATCATTATTATGTTTCTTAACAAAAAGCGTCTTATCGACACTGCCCATTTGAAAATTATGACTGAATAAAAACTTAGTCAATTTCTCATACCATGCTCTAGGAGCTTGTTTTAGACCATAGATAACCTTTTTAAGACGGTATACATGATTAGTAAACTTAGAGTCTTCAAACCCTGTAGGTTGTTCAACATATACCTCTTCATGTAAATCGTCATTCAAAAAAGCACTCTTTACATCCATTTGATAAATTTTAAATTTTCTATAGTATGCAATGGATATAAAAAGTCTGATTGATTCAAGGCAAGCAACTGGGTCAAAGCTTTCATCGTAATCGATGCCTTCAATTTGAGTGTATCCTTGTACAACTAGTCTTGCCTTGTTTCGAATTATATTTCCAAGTTCATCAGACTTATTTTTGAAAATCCACTTTGTTCCTATAATGTATTTATCTTTAGGTCTAGGAACGAGATACTGGACATCATTACGAACAAATTGATTAAGTTCTTCTTGCATGACAACTATCCAGTTTTCGACAGAAAGAGCTTCTTTTACGTTAGCCAGTTTAATTTGGGATGTAAAACACACGTAGTTACATATGTCTTCTAATTGTCTACGAGTGCGCACACCAGTGAGAGGGTTTCTAAGAATCCGAGTAGTTGGATGATCTTTAACAATCCTTAATTCAGAATTAACTTGATTTGATAAAGTATCAGGTTTGTTAATTAAAAGAACTTCATCATAATCTAGATTAGGGGCAAGTGTATTCAATTGATTATCAATGACCATATTAATGGACTCTTGAATCACACCGGTCCTGTTGTTCAGTACACGATATGCATGATTGTTTAAAGAGTATCCTAAAAAGATCCCTTCATCACTCTTAGTGTCAAACTTTCCCAAATTTTCATGGTCATGAAAAATATAGCACATGCTGCCAAAAACTCGAAAGTATTTGACAGTAGGCTTCTTATCAAACAAAAGTTCGTAAGTTGTTTTATTATTAGATTTACAAGTATAAACCTAGTTAATAATATAACAGGTGGTATTCACTGCTTCAGCCCAAAGATTTCTAAGGAGCTTCATACTATTTAACATTATGTTTCTCATTTCTTGAAGCACTCTATTTTTCCTCTCCACAATTTCATTTTGTTGTAGTGATTTGGGCGCAGATAATTCATGCGATATTCCCTGATCGCTATAGAACTTTTCAAAACTGCTATTTTCAAACTCAGATCTATGACCACTACGGATCTTACTGACATGAGAACCTTTTTCAATTTGGATTCGTTTGATGATCTTTTTCACTTCATCAAGGGTTTCTGATTTATTCCTTAAAAACGTAACTCAAGTGAATCTAGTATAATCACCTATGATAACCAAGATGCATTTTTTGCCACCTCGACTCTCCGTTCTAGTTGGTCCTACAAGATCCATGTGGAGCAGCTCGAGTGGTCTTGATGTGGCATTGGACTTCACCTTTTTGTGAGAGCTCCTGATTTGTTTACCATACTAGCATTCACCACATATTTTGTCTACTCTTTGCAACTTTGGTAGACCTCTAATTAGTTCTCCTTTGCTCAATCTGTACAAATTATGGTAGTGTACATGTCCAAGGCGTTTATGCCATAATTCTGTCACATCGGTATGGACCATGTAGCACTGTTGATTAGATGAGCTACTATCACTTACAATATAGCAGTTTTCAGAAGTTTTACGACCATTTAATATTACAGAACCCTTTTTGTTTATGATTTCACAACCATGATTGGAAAATTTCACACTATGGTTGTTATCACATATTTGGGATATGCTTAACAGGTTGTGTTTTAGCCCCTCAACATATAAAACGTTCTTAAATAAGGGAAGATTATAGAGTTGAACCGTACCTTGGCCAATTATCTTGCAATTGCTTCCATCACCAAAAGTAACTGACCCATCAGTCATATCTTTAAGATCGGTGAATAAAGCCTTGTCGCCTGTCATATGCCTGGAGCATCCACTATCTAAGTACCACTTTGAATGGCTTGTAGCTTTGAAAGCAGTGTGGGCAACCAAGCAGGCAACCTTAGGAACCCATTTCAGAACTGTTTTGGGTTTGGGAATATAGTTAGTTTTCTTCTGTCTGTTGTTGTAAGAATGACCTACTGAGTTAGATTTTAAGAGCTCCTTGAGTAAATCAACTATCTTTCAGCTAGTGGGTTTTTGTTCTGATTTTTGAAGTTGACATAACTGCTTTTAGGTTTTTGAAAAGTTTTTATATTTTTAAAAAAACCTTGACTAGTATTTTTTCCTTTTGAGTTAGAGGACTGTCCCTTCACAAACTTAGGAGAAGTATACTTTTGTTTAGGAGGAAAATTTTTATCGTATCCCAACTCGAATCTGTCGCCACATTTTCTAGATCCAGATAAAAGTTTTTCTAACTTTGGATTTTCTTGGGTATACCTCCATGTATCCTTTAAACTCAGAAGAGAAGATACTTCATTTTTAAGTTTCTCATTTTCAGATTTCAGATTTTCAATTAGGGAGGTTTTGAATTCTAAATCACATTTTGATTTTTCAAAATAATCTGAAATTTGAAAATTTTCTAAAATAAGAGATTCAAAACATTCTTTAAGTTTAAAAAACTTTTTTTTTGAAGTTTAAGTTTGACAGCAATTTTACAACTTTCCTTGTATAGGGCATTGTAAGCGTCTTGAAGATCATCTTCATTTTCATAATCACTATTTAGATTTTCTTCGCTAGTTGAATCATCATGATCTGAAAAAGTGAATTTGGCTAGAGTCATAAGGGCTTTAACTTCACTGCCCAACTCAGTTTCAGAATCTTCTGTTTCAAAAGAACCTTCAGAATCAGAAGATTCATCCCAAGCAGCCAACATACTCTTCTTTTTGGGTTTGTCCTTTTTAGGACATTTGTTTGCTAAATGCCCATATTCTTGGCAGTTGTAACATTGACTATCTTTCAAAGACTTCCAAGTTTTAGATTTAGGTTTTGATCTTTTCTTATCATTTGATTTTTGAAAATCAAGCCTGTTTTTACTCTTGAAAATCTTGTAAAACTTTTTCGCTAAAAAAGTCATATCATCTTCAGAATTAGAGTTTTCTTGAGAAATATATTTAGAAGATTTAAGAGCGATAGATTTACTTTTAGGAACTTTAAAGTTTAACTCATAGGTTTGTAAAGAACCAACTAGTTCTTCTACCCTCATATTGTCCATAGCACGAAGTTCCTGGATCGCGGTTACCTTAGAGTTGAACCGTTCAGGAAGTGAGCGTAGTATCTTTGCACACACTTTACTTTATGGGATTTTATCGTCAAGACCCCACATTGGGTTTACAATGTCATTTAATCTTGTGTAAAAGTCCATAAACATTTCATTTTCCTCCATATGAATTTCCTCAAATTTGGTTGTAAGGAGTTAGACCTTAGATTTCTTGACAATTGATATACCCTCGTGTGTCATTTTTAAAATATCCCAAGCTTGCTTTGCAGTATCACAGAATATAATTCGTTTGAACTCATCCGGTGATAATGTGCAAGTGATTGCATTTAGTGCTTTTGCATTGGCACTACTCTCATTTTTCTGAAGAGTGGTCCATGAGAAATACGGTGTTACTCTCATTGATTTTGAACTATCGATACCAGTCACTTCAGTGGTAGGTGGGTTCCATTCAGTCACTGTGGCTTGCCACACACTCTCATCCATTGATTTGAGGAAGATCTTCATCCTGGCTTTCCAATAGGAATAGTTGGAGCCATCAAAGGGTGGAGGCCTAATGACTGATAGGCTATCAAAATTTGACATCTTTTATATAGCTTAGATCGTTAGCTCAGGAAATAAATCCAAATAAAAAGCAATAAGAGCGAGCTATTAGGCTTTGATACCACTTGAAATGGCCTAGCTATATGTCCTAGAGTGTAGGGTGAATAGGATGATGCCAAAATAAAACTTTAACAACGGAATAAAAGAATATGATAGCTAAATAAAATAAATCAATTCACAATGCTGAAATAAAAGCAACCTCAATAAACAAGAATTGAGAGGTTAATACGAATTCAGTTCTAAGAACAACCTTACACCATAAAAACCAAGGGTTTATGGCATGACAACCTTATTTCTAGAACGTCCTTTGTATCAAAAACTCAAACGAGAGAGGAATAAATGAATAGCAAGGAATTGAAATAAATTGCAGGAATTTAAATCTAAATTATTTCAATATTCCCACTATGCTTTGAAATATAAATTTTACAACATTCACATCCACACATACATTCCACAAATCTGAATGATAAAAGATATAAAACTTAAGCAAGCATTTAAACCACAGGACAAAGAATTATAGTGGTTCGCCTGTGTGTACACCAACTGTTCAACAACAGCCACACAGAATGCTACTCCACTCTTAATATCCTCACACAGGGGATATTAGCATTCACTAACAAAATGGGTTTCACAGGTTCACCTAAAACCTTCACAATTGTATCTTTTTAACTTGGGCTTACACAATCCAAAAACCCACACTTTCTGAGTTTTCTGGCTCTCCTCAGATAACCACACAATGAGATTTTTCTGACGAATCTCAAACAAAAACCAAAATAATAGAAATTTTACATAAACGTAAAATACCTGTATTTCTCATTTCGTAGCAACCCGGAAGAACCAATTGGAGTAGAAGTTCGAATCAACGTTCAATGTCCAATGTCGAATACTCATTTAAAATGGTTCTAAGTTCTAATTGATTTTAAATTAAATAAAATGGGCATAACTATATTTGATTTTGATTCCAAGAAGAAGGAATACAGTAATTCCTCTTTTCAAATAAGATTGAAATATAGGAATAAAATCAAATAAACAAGCTAACAAAAAGAGAATATTAATTATGCATAACATAGCTTAAAATGAACACTAACTTATCTCAGAATAGAGCTTTGATTTTCTTGAAGTGAGTTGTAAAACTCTGAGATTCGTGTTCAATTTATAGTTATAGAAATCACGTCTACGACTAGTCTTAAGAAATCTTCGACTGGTCATAGCAACAATGGCATTTTGAAATTTTAAGCGTGATCTTAAAAAACCGTTCTACGACTAGTCGTAGGGATTCTACGAGTGGTCATAGACCACCTACGACCGGTCGTAGCTGACCCTCGTAGGAAACATGATTTACACATTGTATTTCGAGTCGTAGATATATGACCGGTCGAAGGTCGAGTTGTGACCCTCCTACGACCGGTCGACCAGTTCTCAGGACTGGTCGTAGCTTAACCAAAAAATTTCAAAAATCTTCAATAACTTAGGACTAGACGAGGAATTTCTTGGACTGGTCGAACCAGTGCTAAGACTAGTCGAACAAGGTCCAGGACTAGTCTTAAAATAGACCAAAATCATCTTTAAAGATTCATCTTGAATTATGTAACCAAAATGACCTACCCTAAGGTCAATATAAGGTCTATCATACCTGGATCATTAAGTATGAACATTGAACTTCATTCTTTTTAGATAATGATTGACCTTTGAATCTTATGAAGCTTGAGATCTCTACTTGATGTAGCTTGATCTTGAGATCTTCTAAAGCTTAAAATTAAACTTCATCTTGAGTTGCACTTGAGTCTTGAAGTGTTTATCGATGTAGCTCTGAACATTAATGTTTACAGAAGTTGACAAAGTACATGGCTTGACTTGGCTTGAAGTAGTTCGTCGTTCTTGGCAGAAGCAATGTCTTTATAGAGTCGATGCGATGTCTTGAACAATGTCTTGAACATATGTATATCATCATACAAACACAAGACACAGATAGAGTTTTGGCACAACAAAATTTGACAACCAAAGGAGCATGAGACCATAGCACTTACAATGCTTTTGACAGATCCCCACCGTTCATTAGTTTCGTCAGCCGGACTTAGGGTCTGGCCCAAAGAATGAGGTAGATCTATGGCTTAGGTGGGCCATACACGCCAAGTTCATGCCTGACTAGTGGTTTGCGCGGCCCATGGTGACGTCAAATGGGATCTGGCCCGTCCATTAGCTTCAGTATTAGTATAAAAATAACATATATTTTGTAATGATGACTACATTAGTGTATAATGTGGTATATATTATAAACATATATACAACTTATAGTACATTGTATTATTTTATATTTTATATTAATAATTATTTATTTACTTTGAAATATTATATATATATATATATTATTCAAAGTGTACTATAATTATTTCATACAATATTATTATATATTTATTATGGTAAAAATTAGTAAATAATATTTTAAATTATATAATAAAATACACTTACATATTTGTTTTACATTAATAGTTATAGATAAGCATTTATTTACAATCATTAATATGGATAATGTATTTTTGTGATTATATGCATATGTTGGTATAGCAAAATTTATGCTAAGTGATATATATTTTATATATACGATGTAAATATTTGTTAAGATACATCGATTATATGATAATGTATAATGACCCGAAAAATTTTGTGCCAAGACCCGAGTACTACCTCTATTTTCCTTAGAAGCTCTTTGTGGGGTATTTAGCGCTAACTCGATTGCTTGTGAAATTTGCATCAATCACTTTAAATTTGATCTGCAGGACTCAAAACTCGTAGAATAGTCAACACTATGTTATTCCGGAATCTGGGATCCATCGCTAAATCCAGTTGCTCTTGGGAATTTTTTAGAAGCTTTGGATCGGACCTGGACCGTGCGTCGAAAGTCTGATAGCGAGGATCTTAGTCAGTTGTGGTCACCATGTTGGACTTGGCCATCACCTCAAAAATCAAGTCCAGATGATGTTCTGGGTCGATTTGATTGAGTCCGGAGTGAAGAGTGTGAGAACGGTGAGAAATTAAATGTGCTTGTATGAAATCTGAGTCGTGTCGCTTACGCGACGATTTTAAGCAATCTGACCGTTGGATTCTAACCCAATTTCACCCTCTGATCAGGGAAGGTGGCCCAGGCATGTCTTTATGCTTGCGGACTTGATCAAGTTTCGGTAACCGTTGAATTGAGTGTGGTCCGCCACGGCTCATCTGTAAATCCGATCGGTATGAAAACTCAGCCTGACCTAGATCCATGGTCAGTGAGCTTAAGTCCGACCGCACGTGGAAAAAGGACCACTGGAAGTGCTTCGTTGGATCGAGAGAGGCCTGATTTGGTTATAACCTAAGTATACCTTGGCCCTGGGGCTATTTTCATCAATGTTAGGCCTATATATAGACCTTAAAACCCTCATTCTCTTTTCCATACGAATTTCCTAATCCTAGCTAAGAAAGAGAGAGGAAGTGAGAGAGAAGTTAGTGAATCATCTTAGATTCTTTCCTGTTATTCTTCACCCTTAAACCATCACTTCGAATCGTTATTCCGGTGATTCTGAGTTCATCCTTGGGTAAGTTAACCTAACCCTAATCTATTTTAGAGCTTAGAATAGTTTATGTGTTGTTGTAGCTCATTTCTATTCTTGCCTTAGGTTATCTTGTCGCCGTTGATGAAGACATATCGTCTGAATCAGTTCGGTGTTCTTTTCTGGTTTAAGGTGCGGACTTTAATCGTATAGGTTATGGTTTTCAAGGCTTTCAATGTTAGCTAATGGTTTATTTTTGTTATGGATGAAATTTCACATGTCAAATGCTATGTTTATCTTGCGTTCCTGATATGTATGTGTTATGTTGAGATTTGTGTATTCTATGTATATGTAGGAAGTACCGTATACGTATAAAATATGAACATGTGTTTGCCATGATTATTTGTTGTGTACTTGTGCTAATTGTATGTGTGACAACTCCTTGGTAAAAGGAATTGTCCAAATGCGTGTATTTCAACATGCGTCATGTATGTTGAACTATGAATTCTAAGTGTTTGTAGAAATGTCTGAATGATCTAAAGTGTAGCATATTATCCTATTTGTGGGCGTTGAGAAGCGATCCTCAACTCTTCTATTGGTGTGTATGATTACCTACATGTAAGTCACTTTCCTTGTTGTTTAATTTCAAGTATTGTTTATGTTTGAATCCATGCTAAGTTGATATTCTGCAAATGCTCACTTACTACATGAGTTGAATTGTTGTTCCATTACTATTCTAAATTGTTGATATGATTATCTGTTGTAGTGGAATGTGTTGGGACTATGAAATAGTCCAGGAAATCGGTAATTGGCCTTAAGTTCGTGGCTGAGTTTGCTTTCGTCACGAAGGACGTGATTTGACGAACCCGAGTCGTATTAGAGTTGTCGGCAGTGGTTTGGCCACACGGAGTGTTTGCGCACTCTATGTCGTTCAACCCAACGTGCGCTCGTGCTAGTCGAGTTCGTCGAATAACCCGATTGTCCGATGTATGTTTACCATGTATGGACGCTATTGTCTGAATCTAGGGTACCAAACTTACCGATGAAATCCCGTTAACTGTTGTACCTTGATCCACTAAGACTCATGAGCCGGACATGGTGATATGGGACACCGTGGTCGAGCTGTCGGCCTACGCTGGAGTGACGAGCCTCCCCGTAGTGACCAGTGAGCAACCAAACTCGTGAGTCGATTATGGTGGTATGAGACACGATATTCGTGTTGTCAGCTTACATTGATTGGTGACGAGCCCTTTGTAGTGACCTCGAGCATACCCGGATGTCGTATTGAGGTGACGAGCCTTATTGTAGTAACGAAGGTATGATAGGCGTGCATTGATTGGTGACAAGCCCTTTGTAGTGACCTAAAACCATATGATCGTATGAGATATCTAGGACTGACGACCCTAGAATGGATCAGTGTGTGGAAAGTGATATGAGGAAGGTACCTTAGCTTCCCAATCCTGCTGTATGAAAAGGACTAATAACAACTTGGTAATCATATTCATACACCGCATTGCATGTGCCTGGAAAAGGTAGAGCACTTGAGGTGATGTCATGCGTAATGTAAGATGAAGACGCTGAGGGTGTATAAGCAAGGGCATGCATCATTCTACATTCATCCTTGCACCAACAAGAGTAATTAAGACATATTTGATTGTTCTGCTTTACCATTACTGCTTGATTGAATTGATAACATGTTAACATTTGCTATATTGTTCCACTGAGTTGATCACTCACTCCCTCGTTCTGGAGCGGTGCTTAAACACCACCAGACTCTGTCTTGGTTGCAGATGTTGATGCAAGCTCTGAGGCAGAGCAGGAGTTCGAGGATGATGAGGCTGCTTTTTCTTTTATGCAGTTTTTAGGCGGGTTCTAGTGAGCCATGTCCTGATGTGCGGAGATTCTAGATTTTCTTCGAAATAGATAATGTCTTTTAATGCTTGTATTATTTTGATAGCAACACTTGTAATATGACCTAGTATATATACAAACTTCAGGGATTTACACTTGTATACTTATGTTTCTATAAGTCTTCCGCTTGCGTTTCTCACTCATCCCTGAATTATGCTTGCAGTTTGGCTTAATCTATTCCATGTTTTATGTACTCATACAGACAACATACATCCAACATTAAATATGTTGCATAAGTGATGTTTTGAAACTCAGGAGTTGAGTTTTGCTCGACCCCCGAATTTCAGGGCGTTACATAATGTGTTGGCGTACAATTTATTTTATATAGAGATTAAATAATATATACAATTTAAATAATTCAAGTAACATATGTACTTTTACAAATAATTATAGAATTATTTTGTATTATAATACATATATACCATCATATCATATTTTAATGAATTATTATCGTACCAACTTAAGGTAGGCCACCCATTTGACTTTGAGGTAGATCTATAGCTCTAGGTTTGACGAGTACTTCTACAATTAGATTCCCCTACACCTCAATTGGATGGTAGATCTCAAAGCTCATAGTTGCTCCACTATCTCGATGGTTGGATTTTATGAATCTACATTTATACTAAGTTAGGTTCTCATGGTAACACCCGAGTACAGAAAAGTACAGGGTGTTACACCAGGCCTGCTGCTAGATAGCAGACCATTCACCAGCACCTGGTCCATCTGGCCAGCGTCCAACGTGGCTTGACCCCTCCACTAGACGGACGGTGTGGATAGAGATCGTGTACATCAAGGTGGGGTCCACCGGGGTGGGCTATACACGGCTCTAGATTAAGTTAATATTTATGTTTTCCCATCATCCAAACAGCCCAACCAGACCGACAGTCTAGCAGGGTGGACAGCAAGGCCGTCCCACCTGCTGGACAGTCTGGATCGTCCAATCATGCCTTCATCAAGGCGGTCCATGATCATAGAAAAGGGAGAGAGAGAGAGAGAGAGAGAGAGAGAGAGAGAGAGAGAGAGAGACACGTAAGGTGGAGGGGAGGGGCTCCACCACTATGAGCCCTCCCTAGGTGCGCCATGTAAATACAATACATACATCAAAATGGGTCTCAAATCATGTGAGCCCTAAATCATAAAAAGATCAACGGTGGAGATCCCTTTCCACCAAAATGTAAGTTCTAGATGACCTTTTCTCAATAGGAAATAAACATCATGATGGGGTCCATAGAGAATGGCCCCATCATGGGATGATCATATGAATCATGGTGGGCCATCGGCCACACCTAGGGTTCAAAGCAAGATCCATAACATCAATCGGTAGGCCCCACTTAGGCCATCATCAAAATATAAATCTACTCCTCCAAAACACCCACCGTTGGATCTTCTTAGTTCTATGGAATGTCAAACTCCTTGGCTCTCTCTTTGATGGAAGATGATGATGATTGAAGGGTGGAGATGGGGGATTAGGGGGGTAGGAAGTGGGCCACACCTAGGTTCTCCTTGGGAAGCATGGACATCCTCTCCTCTTTGGTTGCTTGGAAAAATGGGTAGAGAGAGAGAGAGGATGTTGTAAGTAGAAAGGGATGGGTTGTTGTAAGGAAGAGATGGGTTGTTGACTTTGGGGATGGTTTGGTATGTGTTTATTTGACTTGGTGAAGAGAGATGTATGGGTGAGTGATGGGTTGTGTACTTGACATGTGATTGATTGATTGATGTGATGAGTTGTAGAGATTCTCTCGAAATTCGTAACGCGCGGCGTTTCTTCGAAATATACGCAGGCCTATAACTCCTAGCCTGGGTATCGCATTGGCGCACGAGACGCGGCATTGGAACCACGACGACGACATAGTCGCAAGGGTATAAGTTTCGGGTCAAGTTAACTCAGATCGATAGGATGCGACTCAGGGTCGCACGCAAATGCTATCCACGTGTCGTGGGTTGCCGGAATTCGACAGAAAGGATCATGGAAGTCTAAATAATGGTACGGTCTAGGATACGGGCCTTACATACAAGACTTGGATTGTACAGTAACCCCTCCGCTGAAGTCCATGGTAGAAAGACTGTATCCACGTCCATCCACTTTCCCCTTGATTTTCAGAGGATGAGCCCAAAATTAAAGCAAATCCAAAACGAGGAAACACGACAGGAAACATAGGATTGAACTCCCGCAGTTGAAAAATTCTTAGGGGCCATGAAAGTTTTGGAAGAAGCTGATATTTGTGCTAACTTCATCGGTGTTATGTGAGTTTATTAACCGGTTGGATGGCATATAAACCATGTGACAGGCGTTTAGAAGTTTTCAACCGTAGGCGTTCATGTAGTTCATTTGTGCTCTGGAGGGCGTCATCCTTCTTCGCTTATGCCCTAAAATGAGCTGGAAAAATGGATGGACGGCGTGGATATAACACTTGCATCACCGAGTGGACCACAAAGCTTTTCTAGTGAGGGGTAGGTCACTACGCAATCCGAGTCCGGTGGTACCCAGCGCGAGTTATCTTGTTCAATAAATAGATGACGGTGAGGGGAGATAAAGCAGCAAGATTTTGACGACAAGGGAAGATCCTCTCAGGGCAAAAAGAATCTCCCTCTCCCTCTCTCTCTCTCTCTCTCTGTTTCTCTCACTAGCCCCACCGTAACAGCTGCTGCAGTCGCTTTCTCAATAATCTTTATGTCTTGCTTTTCTTGATAATAAAAAACGTGATTTTTTCCATGTCTTTTATTTATATTATTTTTAATTAGAAAATAAGAAGAAATAAGAATGTGCCTCGTGAAAGATTTCAGAAATGCCTTTCACGTCCAATCAGTCAGTACGTCCATTAAACTTCGATTGGCTCCGATATTTGGCGCCAACGGTCAATACCATTACCTTTTACGTGCCCCATCCGCCCGTCGCATTGGATATTACTTTCCTTTCGATCCATCTTCTACGAGGAACACGTGTATAAGACTCACATCTGAAGCATTCACCATGTCAGCTCGCAACGAATGGCACCACACGAGCCATTCATCGCGTCGACGGAAACGATGGCTCCAACTTTCGGAGCTTCGAACCGTCAAAGGAACAGAGTTCTGCGCAAAGAGAAGGATATGCCTTTCGAAAGATGTGATTTAATTTCACATCAATGGAACAGAGTTCTGTCCTCGCATATCTCTTTTAGAAGCTTACACGAAACCCGACGAGTGGTTAATACAAAGGGAGTTATGGAAAGCAAGAAAGAGCCTTGACGCACGGAGATCTACGATGATCTACTGTACTTCCTGTTAATTCCATTGTCGATGTTTCATGCTCTAACCAATTAGGGTGAGTTATCTGCGTTGTGTATTTAAATATTGAAAGAGATATGCGAGGAGAATTTTATAATATTATAATAATATCGCTGAAGCGCAACAAACAGTGTCATGTTATTCCAAACAGCCGATGAAGGGTAATTATGTAAAAACAGCGATAAGACACGTGACAAAAGGAGAAGGAAAGAAGGCTAAGTAGTGATGGACGGTTATAACGAATCATCGAATGAGGGAAAGATTAAAATGGCAAGGTAAAGATATAAATAATAGAGATATTTAAAAAAGAAAAAAAAAATTGTCTCACACTAAGCCAATCAAACCCAAATATTATCTTTCAATTATCCTTTCAAGCATCGATGTTGATCTAGAAATATTACATATTTCTCTCTATTTATACATTAGTTTTACGAACATGATAACATTTAATCCATCTATTTATGCATGTTTTGTCATGTGAGGTGATTTCAAGAGCATAAAGTGAAAATAATGCTAAAAGCATTTTTGATACTAAGAATTAACAAGGCAATGATAGATCTTCGGATGTCAAGATTGAAGATTTCAAGATTATAAAATTAAAAAAATAAAAATAATAATAATAACTACATGAAGAAGGAAGAAAAGTTTGCAAAGTGCAGAATTCAGGAGCTGTTGAACTTGACAGTTCGATAACATCGCACATAGCTTCGATGACATTGAAGTAAGTGTTCAATGCCATCGAAGGAGGCTCGATCACATTTGTCACGCCCCAAATTCAAAAATCGGGCTTAAAAAATTTTCGATCATCGAATTCGGTACCGACAGCCTCTGTAGTACCCCATTCTCGGCTCCCAACGCCTATATGCCAGATTCCGATCTTAGGATCCTACAAAGAGGATTTTCCAGTGTACATTTATCTCGTAATGAGCATAACCACAAGTTTACCCAAATCATAAAGGCAACATCATCATCATATATCCACTAATGTAAACAGTTGAATACATTGCTGAAAGAGAAATACATATATCAAAAATCAAAGCTCCAGAAGTCAGCTGCACGTTCCAAGCTCAACGCTGTTGCGACCTAACATCACCTGCACACATCTATCATGCATAAGCTTATAGAAAGCTTAGAGGGTGGTGTAAGTGTGTGCGATACACGTGCCAAGCATATAGATATCAAAGTAAGTGGAAATACTGGCAATCCATAAATCGTACAATATCATAGTAATATGGAAACATGCTGGCAAGTCTACCATCAGCCTTATCCAGGATATGTGATGCAAAATGTGATAAACCAATATCATATACTGAGGAAGCAATATAGATCAACTATGCAATGCGGAGACATAGTAAGCCAAATATCATATACTGAGAATGCAATACAATATACAAATCCTGATGAATCCACAAATGCCGTCAGGATCATCTAAGCCATATAAATGCATAAACATAGCAACCCAAAATGACATATGCCGTAGATGTAATGCAATATGCGGGGTGAATGAAATGACCAAATTGGAATGTGAAAGTCGGGATGATTGTATGTAGCATCGATGGGGTCCATCACAAGGGGCTTTTATTCAAACTAGTCTCATACCTGAATTTGGATAGTCAGACTCAATGTGGTAAACTCCGAATCTCAGGTTAATCACGCGCCCCAACCGAAATCCTAGCCATTACAAACGTACACACATCAATTACTTGCGCACCACCAGCCCGAGTGAATAGTGAATGAATGAATGAATGAGTAAAATTTTGAGTATGTAAGTCTTGCTCAATAAGTCCACATATCAGTACTGTACATCTCTGGGATCATCATCGGGGTCTAGTATACTCTACATGCAATCGTCGCTCACTGGACGCGCAACCTTGCAAGTGGAAGAAACCTCACTATCCGCCTGACCAGTAGTCAGCCAATATCAACTCGGCACGTCGATAGCGGACCCAATTACGAGCTGGTCAAACTCAGCTTAGCTATGCCCACTACCCTCGAGCGGGTAAGGCCACAACCCCTTCCCAACTAACAATGACAAAGTGGAGACGCGTCCGACTGGTATTCGACACTCGGGCGCTCATGTATCCATTCGGTCTAGACATTGGGGCGTCTCCTAGCCACGAAGGTTTAGGGATTTTCACCCAGGACATCTATGATGTCGGCCACGACCTTGATGTCGCTAGGGCATACGGTGGTCATATCACAAAATGCAAGATGCATGAGTCACACAATCCAATCATGCATCAATCATACGTATACCGTATGCTCATGTGGGCAACTTCATCTCTCAGGGAGTCCTATAAACAACCTGCCCTATGGCATATGCAATGGTTAATCACATCTCATAACAAACATGCGGATGATGCGTATGGGAATGTATCATGATCCTATGTTGTCACATACTCATAATCGATATCGATAATCGGCCTAACAAAGGGCCTAAGGGAAGGTCACAATGTGGACATTTAACCAACATTGCTCCCAAGGAGTGGCCCACATAGAGCTTAACATATAGTGGGCCCATGGCCTCACAGAAGGGCCTAATATACATCGCTTGGGCCTCATACAAGGGTTACATATACATCACGACGGGTATCATCACATGGGCCAAATACACATCACAGTGGGCCGCATCACACGGGCCACATATACATCAAGCAGGTCGCATCTCATTGGTCTAATATACATCGCAATGGGCTGCTCACACCGGCCCAATACATTTCACAATGGGCCGCACCACCTGGCCCTTACACATTAAGTGGGCCACATCGCATGGGCCGCACCAATGGGCCTCATATACATCAAGTGGGCCATAAATACGCAACAGGTGGGCCTTGCACATGAGCCTCAAATACATCAAGTGGGCTGTATCAACGGGCCGTACTAATGGGCCGATAAACATCAAGTGGGCCGCACTAATGGGCCGCAATACTTAGGCCTCAAACATATCACAATGGGCCATAACCCATGGGCCCCGAATACATCACAATGGGCCACAACACATGGGCCCCAAATACATCACAATGGGTCTCTCTTATGGGCCCAATACACATCACATCAAGGTGGGCCTCACAGATCAACCCCATGGTTCCAAAAAATTGGTGGACAAGGTGTCTGTAATACATACATCAAAGTGGGCCTGATGCACCACAAAATGGGCTGTATGAAGCGACCTATGGTTCGACCAAGATAGGTGGGCAGTCATGTACAATATATACATTAAGGTAGGCCGTGCACAAGTAGCAGGTGGGCCTACACAACCCATATGGGCCACATCAGATGGGCAGCTAGGATTTACAATGCATATATCATGGTGGACTCCATCGCTGATGGTCAGCAAGGACAAAACACATACATAATATGGCCCCATGGCCTGGTGTAAATATGCAACATATACCTCAAGATGGGCCTCACATACACCATCCAGATGGATGGTGCACAGATAAAATACATACATCGAAGTGCGTTCTACAGCACTGCACTGTCCAGATGGATGGTATAGATATAGAATATGTACATCCAGATGGGTCCCACACTTCACTGCACAGAAAATAGATGGACGGTTGGGATATACCCACATACATCACGGTGCGTCCCTCACAGCACTGTCCAGAATGGACGGTGTGGAGACATGATACATACATCAAGGTGGGTCCCACCCCCACATGTGCTACACGTGTGGGGTGGGCCCCACACCATATGAAAAATGGATGGACGGTATGTATAAAATACATAAATCATGGTTGGGAGGGTCCCACCATCCAGAGTACTGGACGGTGTGGATGCAGAATACATGCATAAGGTGGCCCCACCCTCACACGTGCCACGCGTGTGAGGTGGGCCCCACATCCAAGGAAAGTGGACGGACAGTCTGGATAAAACACAGACCTCACAATGGCACCCATAGAACTCGCTGCGTCAAAGCAGTAGTTGTAGTTGCTGGCTGCTGGCAGCTGGCCCACCAACAAAATGGATGGAAGGTCCGAATATAAAACATATACATCTTGGTGTGGCCCACCGTCCAGCTATCTGGACGGTGCCGATGCTGCACATATATCACAGTGGAGGCCACAACACCGTCCAGAATGGTGTCCAACACCATCCAAATTTTGTGGACGGTGTGGATGGAAGGCATACATCACAGTGGGGTCCACTATCCCAGCTAGATGGCTAGATAAAATATATGCATCAGGTGAGCTCCACCGTCCCAACTGGACAATTGGATGAAACACATTCATCAGGTGGGTCTCATTGTCCAGGTTTGTTGGACGGTGTGGACTTCTCACATACACCAAGGTGGGCTCCACCGTGATGGATGGCATAGATGCACGCATTAGGTGGGCCATCAAACAGTCAGAGAGAGAGAGAGAGAGAGAGAGAGAGAGAGAGAGAGAGAGAGATATGAGAAGGGGAGGGACCCTGCCACTATGGGCCCTCCCTATACAATGCTTACATCAAGATGGGTCCTACCATATGTGGGTCCTCAAATACACAATAATCAACGGTTGAAAAATCATAAAATCACCCACCTATTTCTCCTCTTTCTTAACTCCTTGGACTCCCTAGCTCCAAAGCTACAAGTTTGATGGAGAATGATGTAGATTAGACGGTTGGATAGTGGGGATCTTGGGTAGGAAGTGGGCCACACTAGGCTCTCTCATGGAGCTTGGACGGTCTCTTATGGTTGCATGAGAGGAAATGAGAGAGATGAGAGAGAGTGGTTGTAAGAGAGAGAGGGATGGGTGAGTGATGGGTGTACTTGAAAAGGAATGGGTGGAGAGAGAGAGTTGACTTTGGGGTTACTTGTACTTGACATGTGATGTGATTGATTGATGGGATATTCCCTTGGAATTTAAAAATGCACGGTGTTTTCTTCGAACTGAACGCAAGCCCACATCTCTTAGCTAGGGTATTGCATTAGATTACGAGACGCAGCGTCTGAACCACGACGACGGCGCGGTTGCAAGGGTTCAAGTCTCGAGCCAAACCAACTTAGATCGACAGGACTCAAATCAAGGTCGCATGCAAATGCTATATACGCATCGTAGGTTACCGGAATTCGACCGGGAGGACTGTGAAAGCCTATGGAATGGTACGGTGTAGGATACGGGCCTCACTACATCAAAATTTTAGAGCAAAAGCAAGTTTGTCATTGGATAATTGGGAGCAATTCTCGATCCCATCAAAGAGGTAGTTCGTTGTCATCGAAGTCAGTTTGATGACATCGATAATTTCAAGAATTTTGAACACAACTCGCTGGATAGTTCTGGACGATTTTTTATTCCGTCGAAGATACTTTCGATGTCATCGGAGCCAGTTCGATGACATCGAAGGTTGGTTGATGACATTAAACACTTACGCAGTGCAAAAGGCACATAGTTTCCGAATTCAAATATAACACAACTCCGATCATTCAATGATATCGAAGTCCCATTGAAGGTGACATTGAAGTTGCGCAAAGTGCGTAAATTTGAGGTGGTTTGCAAAGTCGGTTGAACAAAGCCTATTTAAAGGGGTTCTTTGAGGCATTCTAAACACGAATTAGGGTGGGATGAGTAAATCAAGGGGTGTAGCAACTTTCAATGAGTTCTTTCTTCTCTAATTAGTTTTCCATATTTTTCTTAAGAGTTGTTAGCTTAATCATGTCTTTGGTTGGCTAATCTCTTAGCTAGAGCTAAGAGGCGAAGCTTATAGTTATTTTGATGGTGTTTTTTTTTTTTTTTTTTTTTATTACTTTGATTCACATGTATGAACTTCATGTTGAATATTTCATAGTTTATGGATTAAATTTAAGAAGTATTTTTTTTATTACTTTAATCTATCGTCGACTCCAGGCATGGTAGATACTTGGGAACTCCATGAATGTTTTCTCTTCTATTTTTTGATTATTCGATCTTGTAGAATTCTTTAATCTACCATTGTATATGGGCATGGTAGATGCTTTGAACTCTTTACAATCAATTCAATAAGATGGTTATATGTTGAACCAACGCTATGAATGTTCAGAATCTATTTTAACTTATTTATGATGTTTTCACCACTCTATCATCCAACTAGATAGATTAGGACTTCGATTCTAGTTAAAGTATTAATTGGATCAAGTAAGATGGCATTAAGATAATTACAAGTGGATCCTTGTTGCTCTTGTGTTTCTTTTATTGATAATTTTACTTCACAACAATCGCTTTCAATTTTTAAATTCAATTTAGCTTCTAGTTCTAATTCTTAATTAGTTCAGAAATTTACACATATTCAGTCCATGTGGGTTCGACCTCAATCTTACCGAGATTATTAGTACATTGCAACCATGCACTTGGGGTATAAGCGAACAACTGACATTTTACATTCCTCAATGTAATGGCTCTACTTTTTTGCAAGTCAATTACATTCCTTAATGTAATTACTCTACTTTTTTATAAGTAAATTACATTTCTTAGTGTAATCCTTTAATTTTTGCTTGCTTTTTTACATATCATAGTGTAATCCGTTGCATTAATAGAGTAGCTGGTAACTTTAATTGTAATTTGGGTCTATGCTCATATGTTGGATTCAGTTCTTCATTATAAAAGGTGCTTCCCAGCCGTTCTCCGCGATGATTGTAAGAATCCTTTCCTCGATTCTCTTTTATCTATACTGAAAAGTTCTTTCGTACTGAACGCAAAGGTGTAACCCATCATTAGATGACGAACCTTACCTCTGAATATCATCTGATCCTATTTTACACACTGAGTGGTTGAATAGGTAGCCGAGCTTGGTCATCACTACTAAAAAAAATAGGGCAACGCCAACGGCTAAAAACTGTTGGTGATAGCTTTCCCCGATGGCTTTTAGCAATCGGAAGGGGCATCGAGAAAGGGGCGTCGGCGTTGCTTGCCAACGGTTATAGTTGTCAAACATGTCGACGATTGTAGCCATCAACAATGTCAATGGCTTTAGCCATCAAAATTACTGATGATTGTTGTCAACGATTTAGTCATCCGCATAATTGTGTTTTTTTATCATTTGTTGATGGCCTGTTTAACCCATGCCAACAGTGAAAAGCCATTGGCGTTTATTAAAAACAATAAAAAATGTAATCCCAACTTAAAGAGTCATCTATACTTGACCCAACTAAAATATATATGATTATTCATGAGAAAGTAGCCATCGATTTCTTTTTTAGCTTGGGTAAGATGCATAACAATGAATTATCAAAATGTCAAAAAAAATAATGCAAAGAGCAAGGTGGTTAACATTCATTGATGAGAATCATATGCTCAATAAATGAACAGTGATATACATAAATTCATACTCGAAAGGATGAAACAATACCTCTCTTTTTTCTTTTCTTTTTTAAATAACATAACAAAATCTTTAAAAGTAGGACCTGCATGGAGGAAAGTCAAAACTCTAAACCACCCAACCAAAAATAAGAACAATGTTAAACTGTTCCTAAAATTAGGAGCAATTAAAAAAAAAAGTATTAACAATACTAGAAACAGTTTATAACCATTCCAATAATACATTTTGAGCACATTTTAATCCATGAATTTCCTAATTTTTATCTATCTTTAGAATCCTTAGAATTTCATATTAAAAAGCCACTGAACATGAGGCACTTTCACACTACCAAAATCAACCGTTCCTAAATAGGGCGTCGCAAATTTTAAAAATTAGGAACGGTTAAAAATTGTCACAAATTTTTAAAATTAAGAATGGTTGAAAACCATCAGAAATTTTAGAAAACAACAATTTCAGAATGGCTTTAAACCCTCATTTAGGAAGTGCCAATAAAAGTCGTGCAACCACAGGCAAAGGCCAATATATTTTTTTTAATTACTGAAACCTGTATTTTTTTTAAAATATTTGAAACCCAAACCTGTATTTTATTTTATTTTTTAATATTTGAAACCCAAATAATGTTATAGTATAATGAAAAATGAATATTAAACAAATATTGTACGACTTTACAATAAAAGATATATAATATTTACAACAATAAGTTGAAATTTGTCTAGATACATTAAAATAAAATAAAATCTTTATGTGTTCAACTCCTAGCTTGGCCAATACAGTTAGCTATCTCCAACCTCTTAGTTCACACATAATTTCAACCAAGTAGTGTTGGTATCCATCTGCAACGGTTAATGCCAAAGTCTCTATCTGCAAGTTTTAAGAGAACAAACATGTCAAGAAATAAGTCAAATAAGACAAATGAATGGTTGCCTTGAGTATGTTATATATTGAATGCATATTATACTTTAACTAAGTTAATTGTTGCATGATAGAAACATCTATGAAATAGATGTAGGAGAAGGGCCTGTATTGTAAAGAGAATATCGACATCAATGGCATTGTGAACATAATTCAGCAAAGTAGGCAAAGATCTTTTCCCAATCTAAACATCTATATTGATGGTCAGGCCCTCAAATCTCACTGCCAAATTTGGAACTTGCAGGCCCACTCTGCTTAAGAAAGAATTTAAGATCATGAGAGAGAGAGAGAGAGAGAGAGAGAGAAAGAGAGAGAGATAACCAGAAATTTGCAGCAAATAGGAAAATAATAAGAGTAATTGACTATTTTCTCACTAATCGTAATGAGAATCGTATATTCACACCTAATGCTCTTGAGAAATCACTTCGAGAATCACTACCAAGAATCAGAATATTTTTACTTTATAACCTATAAAGAACATCCAAAGTTGTCTTAAAATTAGGATATAAAAAATAAAAAATTTATTGGATATTTTCTTGCTAAATTTGAACCATGGATTGTTTTCCATTATAACTGTTCTAACAAATAAAAATAAAATATATACTAGGATTTCAGAAATAATGAACTTCATATAATAGGATACAATTAAATTGCATCACACAAGAACCCGTGGAGTATATAACACCAATATCAATATCATATAGTGCGAACACTAGTGTAGTATTGTGAGCATATAAATGTATCTATATGCCTTACCTCTAGACTCTAAATTCCCAATAAAAACAAATTGCAGATAACATAAAATTTGCACATGTATTCTGTCTTGTATAGGTTTCGTGCATATATAATTTTTTTTTCCTCTTCCAAGAGGTTTTTATGACTGATCCATCTGCCATATCAACACAAGAAGAAAAGTAATTCAAAGCTAAAACAATGCATGCATGAAGTGTAGAAACTCACAGTAAACTGATGCAGATTGAGCTACGCAGAATGGCTGAACTGCGACATGTGAGTATAATCAGAACCAACATCGAACTGCCTAGAACCAAGCTCTGAAGAGTTTCAGTTTCTGTGACTTGTGATATGTAATATCAGACTGCACATAGAAAATTGAATACCCAAGATGGGTTGAAGGTCTATGTAAACAATCAAGGCATGTTAGCTTGCAACATAGCAGTAGCTGTTGAAGAAGCCAACCGTCGTTGACTTGGGCCTCCTAGCTTTCCTTTTATGGAACTTGGTAGAATCACATAATTTATGTTAGGGCTAGATCAAAATATGGAGCAAGCTGATTTCATAAAAGACACAAGCTCCTCCAGCATAACAGTAAACACAACTGCAACACCTTTAGTATCATTTTCAAATTGTAATAAAACTAGTGGCTGTAGTGGGGAAAACATGAGGACAACAATTGCCTACTTTACATACCAATATAAAAAGAAAAGGCCCAGTAAACTTTTCAAAGATAGTATAATTTGTTCGTGAACTCAGTTAATCCAGTATAGTAGTCATGCTAGCTTCTGTCTCCATTCTGACACCAGCAGTGTAATAAGTGGATTTTTCCTGTCCAATTTGATGATCTTGACCCAAGCTTAAAACAAATATGAGAAACTTAAGAGGAACCTAGTCCGCATTACTATTCCCTGTGCATATATTAATGCCATAATTTTGGAGAAACTGTAAACGTACGTGTCAGAGCAAAGTTTCAAAAATCCTTCAAACAAATACCAAGTTGAAATAATAGAACTGATGCAAACAATATAAAATTTATTTCGACCAAATTAAATGTACCAATAAGCCCAATTCATATTAATGAAAGCAGAAAAAAAAAAAGAAAAAAAAGAAAAAGTTCACGAATCGTCAAACTAAACGCATGAGAGCATTGTTGGAGTTGGCCATATGAGAGTAAATCTGTAGCTATATGAACAAGGTTGGCATGTTTGTCAGCAAATGACCGGAATTTCCGATGGGCCAGCCATCATGTCAATAGAAATCATGGTTTCACTGTTCTACAATTTAACCATGGGTGTGAACAATGCCACAATGGTCAATTGCACCAATGTGATCAGTGCCATTTGATATGGACTGTATGACCAAACTCCTTTTATCTGTAATTTTGGCAATCTAGCTCTTGTTCTGGACATGCTAGACACGAGCTATTTATTAGCAAAGGGTGATTAAGATGTTTTTAATTTTACTGAGATGTATTACAAGAAAGTTCATTTTTGTAATGACCCTTTAAGTTAAAACTAATAACCGGTTAAGTGGAAAATAATCTTGTTTGCTTAGGAATTAAATAACCAATTAAGCTTTAAACATGATTAATATTAAAAAAAATCCAAATTATGGATGATTTTTATTTCCCAAATACTAGTTTTGTTTTAATCAATTCCAGATCTCTTGCTACTGTACCATATGCAGACATATGGCTGTTGGTGACTAGGACATAGGCAATCAGTGGTAGGTTGGTTATCCGACAGCTGCACATCCAGCCGTCAAACTTCACACACCGCCTTGACCCTGTTGAACCTTTCCGGAATCTCCTCCTTCGCTGCATGTGAAGTCTTGTTAAGGAAATTAAAGCAGTGTGTCAATATTGCCATTCAAACAACATGAAGCAGGACAGGCACATTTTAGTAGTAAATGGACACATGCCCAGGAAATTCGATGTTTTAAAACAAATGAGAAATTCTGCAGGAAACCATTTCTGGCAGCATCACACTCTACAAACGGTATGTTTTTAAGGTGGGCAATGGCTCTAAAGAATGAGAACTAGAACATGACACCCATATTTAAAATTCCGAATATTATGAGAAAAAATGATATCTTGAAGAACTGTCCATGCTGCATGGTTATGTGTCCGACCATGTCCATCCCCACCTTTGCTGCACATACAGGGCATACCTGAAAATGCAAAAGATATCGTGATTGTAAGCAGAAATTCTCTACAAGGGTATATTCAGAAGTTTGCAAATTTGGCATCATAGAGGACACGCATAATGTTGTCAAATGACAGAAGCAATCCAATGGTGCAACCCAAGGAGGTTGTGCGCTTATGCGATGGCATAATCACATGGGCAATGAAGGCAGTAAAAAAAGACTTGACTTATGGTCTAACTGAAGGTATGGCCCTTGATAGAGTGGAATAGCAAAATGGGATTCATGTAGCCAACCCCAATTAATTGGGGTAAAGCTTCGATGATGATGATCACCAAATCATATGTTAGACAAGAATGCTTGGAAATGTTTTTCTTGCCTGTGAATTATTCAGAAGAAAAGGGCTGCCTAGTGAGGTTCCAATTTCCAAAGACACCCTAAATTAAGGAAGATTGATTTTGCTGAAAAAGCCAAGCCAAGCCAATCCTCATTTTCGGATGGAAAACTGGTGGCCTAAAGCATGTATATAAACCAAATCGTGCTAAAAGAAAGTTGAATTCATCAACATAATCATCATATTCACCTTCTCCCAACACTTCAAGAGTCGACTTTTAAATGGTTGATTGGAAAATCCTTCCTCTTTTACCCAATCTGGAACCTATTATTCTAACAATGGTTGAAAACCCACATAAGCTGGCTTCGATTTTCCTTCTTTCCCATAACAAATCACATGTGAGACATGCAGACATAAGCCCTGAATATCCACCTGCATTTCGGCATTAGTGAATCATGACAACCACGGGAACTATGAAATCCAAATGCACTTCTACATCAAGGGTTGAAATTCAAAAGCAACCCATTCAAGTGACCGCTCTTGAATCATAATACGAAATCAAAGCAAGATCACTGATATGAATGATTTTGGTCCTTCAAAGTACATGCTAAGAAATAAAGAAACAACTTAAAAGAAAAAAAAGTACAGCTTTGACGACACAAATGGATATGTATTGCAGACTCCAGGCAATGCAAATGTGCATCAGATCATGGTGCTAAGGCCAAGAACTGTCAGTAGAACTGCAAATACAGCTTGGAAGAAGGTCAAGAATCCATCAATTTTCTTTCTTTCATCAAATTGGGGAGAACCCTAACTGACCAAAATCTTTTTCATATGCATGTTTTTTGTCCCCGTTTTCTACATACTATTGAGGTAGCTTAAAGAAGCTTGGTGCTGTCATCATGTAGGTAGAGATGTGCTATAGGGGTAGCATTTATTATACGTGGGAGTATGACTGTGTTATAAGAAGGAACATGAGAAATAATAAAGGTAGGATGCACTACTAGCAAAAGAAAAGGGAAAAAAATTAAAAATAAAAGAGATAAGAAGCAAGTAGTTGTAAAAAAAAAAATTATAGTCCAGAAAGCAATTGAAGTTGTAAACATAGTTGTAATGCTAGTAGTACCTCTCCAATTGAGGTCACAATAGAGCAGTAGGTATTAGTCAGCTTGCAAAAAATGATGTAGCTTCAAGAGATCCAAGTTGCAACTACATCTATCCATGCAGAAACCAAAATCAAGATCATTAGTTCCATGAATGGAACAATCATACACAAGGAAATATATATTGCTCAACATTTGTTGTTCCACAAACAACTCTATAGGTGGGCCCACCTAATTCCTTTCTTAAATCTCAACCATTCATTTGACAAATACCAAATGAGTTAGTTTCAGTTTCAAAGCAATTTACAAATATGCAGATTTTTATTATCATTATCATGATAGTTAGCTAGCAAAGGCACCCCAAAGTAAAGAAGAGGTGTTTGAGCCCAGGTGCGTGCTTGGTCTAGGGCTGCAACTTGGGTTGGATTTTTCCACAAACAAATGTCCACGAATTAGAGGTTTGGATTTTTCAACCAATCTGATCTGAGTTTCTGCATGCCTGCGTATCAAGCGTCATACACAACTTGAGTATCATATACCTCATTGAGTTTTGTCTCTCTGGGTGAAAAGAGTACACATTGACTTCCACAAACAAATATATCAGATTCATTTTACTTGGAAATTTTAGAGAAAAGGTTTCGATTCAATTACTTGCCTCTGTTTGTTTGTTTGGTAATATGTTGTTGTTGCATTGTTGCATGTTGGAAAAGATGAAAGAGCTAATTGTTTGATTTTTGAGACACATTTACATTGATAAAACACTCTGCACCAGTGACAAATGTTGTTGAGATTTTGAAATATCACAATAATATTACAAATAATACACTAAAAGATATGATCATGATATTTTCAAACCATCGGCAGAGTTTAAAATATACCATTTTATTATGATATTAGCTTGAAAATTAGTTAAAGCCTTAGGAAAATATTTAAATTTCAAATTTATTTATTACATATTTGTACTTTTGGCAGGATCTTCTTGAGAAAAACCTAAAAGGTTGAAAATTTCCTGAGAAATTGACATGAATGAGTTGTCACTATGTTCTGTATCAACGAGTTCCAATAGGAACACATCAGATATCCTGAACCACTCATCGGTTGCCCCCATCACATGTGTCATTGATAAAAAAAAAATCTCACCAACTGGACAATCTTAATCCTAGTTGCTTGATTGGAACAGTTTTCATGCCTCTCGTGGTTGTCTGAGAATAGCAACATACCTTGCACATGAATACCTAAACTGGGCTAATGGGGAGAAGGCATTACTACATTTTTTTTCAAGACATTCATAAGCAGGGCATCAAAGGCTACTAGACATGACTAACTCGGACTGCTAGTTGAGGTGAAGATCTGGTGATATTCAGTAGAGGTGCATTCATACTCCGGTGGTAGGATTTTCCTACTCATTGTGGGCCACAACAAAATTATTGCAAGACATTCAAGTGTAAAATGCAAGACATTCAAGGAGTTAAAATCTTCAAACACAAGAAAACTCCATAGAAACCCTAAAAATTCAATTCCCTGTAAAATCTACACCGAAATCAAGTGTTAATTCCTTAATTAGCATCTCAAAACGGAGCTAAATCCTCCAACAGCTGAATTTTCATGAACGGATTTCAGATTATCTCATTTCAGCTGAAAATCAAAGAAAGGGAAGAAAAATCGCCCAATTTCAAGAGAAAATGAAAACAAACCAAAGCTCATGTGAAGCACCTTCATGAGCTGAGCTAGGGAGATAGAGAGACGAGGGTTTGGGGGGCAGCTAGAGGGAGAACGAGCGATGAGGGTTTGGGGTGCAGCTAGTGGGAGAACGAGAGATGAGGGTTTGGGGTGCAGCTAGTGGGAGAACGAGAGATTAGGGTTTAGAGCGAGAGATAAGGGTTTGGGGTTTGAGGTCAAGCACGGATTAGGTGGGGCCTTTTCTAGGAAGTTCCTAGGATGCTAGGTGTGCTAGGTGGGACCCACTGTGATGTTTGTGAGAAATCCATACCGTCCATCCGTTTTGAGAGATCATTTTAGGACATGAGACCAGACATGAGGTGGATCCAAAACTTAAGTGGGCCATACGAGATATGAGAAATCCACACCATCCCCTTTTTTTTTTTTATATATATATATATATATTTAGAAAGGTGTATAACCATTCCAAATTTGGAATAGCTTAAATCCATTCCTAATGTATTTCATCATTTCAGACACCTTCGGGCATTGGACCTGAGTTACAGTAGCATTCAGAAATTGCCTCCATTAGTAGGGAAATTGAAGCACTTGAGAAATCTTGATTTGTCTGAGACAAAGATAAAGGAGTTGCCTAAGGGGGTGTGTAATTGCGTAACAGACCTTGATACCCAATGGGTGTTATCAGCTAAAAAAACTACCTAGAGGGCTTAGAAAAATGATTGGCCTGAGACATCCTGAATTAAAAGACATCCACAAGTTGAATTACTTACCACAGGGCATAGGGAAACTAACTAGCCTTCGAACATTAACAAAGTTCATTGCGGTGGGTGATGACAAAGGATGTAAATGGGGAGAACTAAAACATCTCCATCATCTTTAAGGAAGACTTGAAATTAAAGGCTTGAAAAATGTGAGGAGAAGGGTCAAAGCTAGGGAGGGAGAACTTAATAAGAAGCAGCACCTTCATGAGCTGAGCTAGGGAGATAGAGAGACGAGGGTTTGGGGGGGTAGCTAGAGGGAGAACGAGAGATGAGGGTTTGGGGTGCAGCTAGTGGGAGAACGAGAGATTAGGGTTTAGAGCGAGAGATAAGGGTTTGGGGTTTGAGGTCAAGCACGGATTAGGTGGGGCCTTTTCTAGGAAGTTCCTGTGCTAGGATGCTAGGTGTGCTAGGTGGGACCCACTGTGATGTTTGTGAGAAATCCATACCGTCCATCCATTTTGAGAGATCATTTTAGGACATGAGACCAGACATGAGGTGGATCCAAAACTTAAGTGGGCCATACGAGATATGAGAAATCCACACCATCCCTTTTTTTTATATATATTTAGAACGGTGTATAACCATTCCAAATTTGGAACGGCTTAAATCCATTCCTAATGTATTTCATCATTTCAGACACCTTCGGGCATTGGACCTGAGTTACAGTAGCATTCAGAAATTGCCTCCATTAGTAGGGAAATTGAAGCACTTGAGAAATCTTGATTTGTCTGAGACAAAGATAAAGGAGTTGCCTGAGGGGGTGTGTAATTGCGTAACAGACCTTGATACTCAATGGGTGTTATCGGCTAAAAAAACTACCTAGAGGGCTTAGAAAAATGATTGGCCTGAGATATCCTGAATTAAAAGACATCCACAAGTTGAATTACTTACCACAGGGCATAGGGAAACTAACTAGCCTTCGAACATTAACAAAGTTCATTGCGGTGGGTGATGAAAAATGATGTAAATGGGGAGAACTAAAACATCTCCATCATCTTTAAGGAAGACTTAAAATTAAAGGCTTGAAAAATGTGAGGAGAAGGGTCAAAGCTAGGGAGGGAGAACTTAATAAGAAGCAACACCTTCATGAGCTGAGCTTGGATTATGGGTACACTAAACTAAATGAGGAGGTGTTTGAGATCCTCCAGCCCCACACAAACTTGAAAACGTTGGACATGTGGGGTTATGAAGATTGGAAGCTTCCCAAGTAAGTGGATAGAGGATCCGATGTTCTCCAATTTAGTTAATGTGTTACTATAGGGATGTGATAAGTGTAAACAATTGTTGGGTCTTGGGAAACTACCGTCTCTTAAATACCTTCAAATTGGGAGAATGTTAGAGGAGTAGCTTCACACATAGAGAAACCTGTCAGAAGATAGATTGTGTATATCAATTGATTCCTAGAAAGACAAAATAAAAGTAGACATCTTTAACCAAAAGCCTAAAAAACTATAGAGCACTTGGTAGATTTCTAACACACAAAAATATGATTCTGAAATCTCCTCTAAAAAGGCCAAGCTATATGTCCTAGAGAGGGATGAATAGGACTATGCCAAATAAAACTTTTAACAGCAGAAAATAAGAAATAGGATAGCCAACAACATAAAGAAAACAAACCACAATATAGGAATGTAAAGCAACCTCAAAATTCAAGTCTGGAGAAGTTGATACAAATGTTGTTCTAAGGACAACCTGACACCAAAAACCAAAGTTTATGGTAGGACAACATTATTTCTAGAAAGGTCTTTGTATCAAAAACTCAAACCAAAGAGGCATAAATAAATAGCAAGGAAATGAAATAAATTGCAGGAATTTAAATCTAATTTATTATAACATTCCCCACTGTGCTTGAAATGTAAAAATTACAACATTCACATCCACACATACATTTCACAACTTGAATGATAAATGATAGGAAATTAAGTAAACATTCAAACCATAATACACAAGGAGTTATAGTGGTTCGCCTGTGTGTTCACCAACTGTTAAACAACAGCCACACAGAATGCTACTCCACTCCTAATATCCTCACACAGGGGATATTAGCGTTCACTATCAAAATAGGTTTCACAAGTTCACCTAAAACCTTCACAATTGTGTCTTTTTAATTTGGGCTTACACAATCCAAAAACCCACACTTTCTGAGTTTTCTGGCTCTCCTCAGATAACCAAACACAATGAGATTTTTCTGGCTTAATCTCAAAAGAAACCAAAGATAGAATGTAAATTATAATAATGTAAAATACCTGTATTTCTCCTTTGTAGCAGCCCAAAAGAACCAAGTCAGAGTAGAGATTCGAATGTCAAAGTTCAATGTCTAATACTCACTTTATAATGGTTCTAGTTCTAATAGATTTTGAATTAAACCAAAATGGGCTAGCTTTAATTGATTTTGATTCCAGAAAAAGGAAAATAACACTTCCTCTTTTCTGATCAGATTGGAATACAAGAAACAAAATCAATTTAAAAAGCTAAAGAAAGAGAATATTAAATATGTACATTTAGCTTAAAATGGAGCACAAACTTATCTCTCAGAAGGCTAGATTAAAATTGCTTGAGTAGTCATAAATATTCTGAGATTCGTGCTCTATTTATAGGTAAGCAAATCGCATCTTTGACTGGTCCAGAAGTCGCTACGACTAGTCTTAGAACCAATGGATATTTGAAAATTTGAGCTTGATAGATAAGGCAGTTTCATGACTGGTCGTAGGTAGTCTACGACTGATCGAAGGACACCTTCGATTGGTCTTAGGTTGATCACGACTAGTCGAAGCCAAACAAAATACATCACTGTAGTTTGAGTCATAGGTTCATGACTGGTCGAAGGAACAGTCGACACTGTTCATACGACTGGTCGAACAAACCCCAGGACTGGTTGAAGCTTAACAAAAAATTCTGAATTTTTACAACAAATTTACGACTAGTCTAGGAAAATCGTAGACAGGTCGAAGCAGTGCTAGGACTAGTCGAGAAAGATTCAGGACTAGTCTTAGAGCAGACCAGATTTCCAAATATAAAACATTTGCATTATGTATCCGAAATGACCTACTCTACAGGTCAACCTAAGGTCAAACATACCTTAATTGTAAAGTAAGGACATTGAACCCTTAAGATATATAACCTTTAAAGAAAGTGAAGCTTGAAATCTTGATGTAGCTTTTCCTTAAAAGCTTTAATTATGCAATCTTGAATCTTGACTTGTAACTTGTACAAATTCAGTTGAACATTCTCGAGTCTTGACTTGTAAACATGTCTTGTCCTTCGAAGTCGATCTTGCGAGACAATGTCGTGGCCTGACATAGCTTGAGTTGAGCATTGTGCTTCACTGATGTAGTCAACATCCATACACTAAGACTCGCTTCATCCATACTGTGTATCTAACATTTGCATTTATGTAATTTCACAAAGTACAAGCAGTGTTTTTGGCACCACAAATTTGACAACATAAAGGGGCTTTCAACCATAGCACTTACAATCTCTCCCTTTGTCAAATTAGTGACAAAACACACTTTCAAGATATATTATACAAAGCAGAATATATGGTTAAAGAGTCATGCACTAGTTATTATTAACTGGCCCACATTCATAATCAATTCAATATATAGTCCACCTCTGCATATACCTGCACATACTCCCCCTGAGTAACATACATCACATAAATCCAATACCATAGACATCCAATATATATCCATTCTCCTCCTTTTTGTCACATTAGGACAAAGGAAGAAATGATCAAATGGCTGAGGAGTTAAAATGAAAGAGAGAGTAAAAAAAATTCATAAACAGAGATAAGTCAAAAGCAGTAACAATCTCACAAACAGAGAGAGCAGAAGAGTAATAATTTTATTACCGTCTAGTAAAATAAAAAGAACTAATCTGAGCCAGATGAAGGAGTAGGGATGGAAGGATCAAGTTGATGCATGCCCTTGTTTAAACGCCTAAGATATTCGCGCATATATTTGAACTACGTAACATTAGTAACATGTATATTCTCAACCTTCTCCTCTAAATCACGTAAACGTGCATCAAACTCAGAAGGCTCATAATCTGGATCATTATCAGAATCAGATTTAAGTTCTTCAAAAATATCGTCCATGTTAATGTCATCAGGAAGAAGATCACCAGCATTCTCCTCATTTTCAGCTTCAGCACCAACATTACCATCACCTTGGCCAGGAAGCAAATCCAGCATCATCTTATTAAGGTTAGAATTGTTAAATATCGGATGATGGATTGGGGCTTCTCCAACAGGCATGTCAACTAGAATATGTGTAGCCAACATAGTCATCAAATAAGCAAAAGGGATGTCACTGTGACCTGGATGGAGTCTAAACTGAATAATGGAGTGACAAATCAAGGATGATAAACAAACATGAACACCTCTGGCAACAGAATGAAGAACACGAACCATGAAGGATGTCAATTCGGATTTATTATCCAATCGAGGATACAAGTTAAACACAAAGATTTTGTGAAGAACTCTGTATTTGGGTAACAAAAACTTTGAGAGGAGCGCATTCCATTTATACGTCCAATGTACGTCCAAATTGCATAAGGCTCTAGTGAGCACACGTTTTTCAGTTTCAGAGGATTTTTCAAATAAGATATGGATGTGAATGCCCTCATCATTCACAGGAATTTTCATAAGAACTGAAATTAAATGACGATCAACATCAAATGATCCTTCTCTTGTGGCTATTTTAAAAGTTAAATTTTTCAATGAAAACTCACTTATGCAAACGAACATAGACTGGACAATGGACCAATATGCTAGCCCACCCCAATGCAATAAGTTATCCTAACTTACAGTTTGAAGAATAGGAAGGATATCATATGGTGCAACATAATCTACAGAAACAGGACATTCTACAAAATAACATTCCTCTATCTAATGTCCCATACATAAGATGGATCTTCTTCGTAGAACCAAAGATGAGCTTGGTAATAGGAGTAAATTTGGAAGAAGATGGACCACGGGATGTTGTCTTTCTTCCTCAAGATGCCATATGCAACAAAGATTTGAAAGAAACAAAGAGTTGCAATGGATTGAGAAATGGGTATTCTCAAATCAGATATGGGTGAAGAAAAAACCCCAAATCTTAACAAAACAAGAAAAAGACAACTTCAAGAGAGAAACAGAAGTATACTTGACATAAATCCATAAGAAATAAGCAAACGGAACACTAACCTTGATGGATTTGGAAGTTGGGTTCGACTGGTCGGGCGTCGGCCTGTCGGAGAGGGAAGTCAAAATAAGGAAGAAATGATATTTCTCCCAATTTAAGTCAATCAGCGCAATTTACGACTAGTCGTGGGCTTTCTTCGACCGGTCGTGTCATGACAGGTCGAGGAAATCTAGTCGAGTACCACCAAAAATCTGATTTCTAGTATATTTTACAAAATTTGAAATCTAAACGAAATATATACAATATGATACAAATAGGCATAAATAATCATTTTAAAATGCACATACTAAGATCAAATTTCAATTTGTTAAACCTACTTTTGTTGAGCGGTTTAGTGAAAATGATAGCACATTGATTCTCGGTAGGGATATATTCTAAAGATATAACCTTTTCTTCTACTAATTCACGAATATAATGAAATCTAGTGTCAATATGCTTGGAACGAGAATGCTGAATTGGATTTTTCAAAATATTTATGGCACTGGAATTATCACAATATAATAGCATAGAATCCTATTTAATTCCATAATCACTTAGCATACGTTTCATCTAAACAAGCTGTGTACATGCATTACCAGCTGTGATATATTTAGCTTCAGCAGTTGAAAGTGATATAGAACTTTGTTTCTTACTAAACCAAGAAACTAAACAATTTCTAATATAAAAGCAACCACCATTGGTTATTTTCTATCATCAAGATTACCAGCCCAGTCAGCCTCCGAGTAACCAGCTAATTGAACACTAGTCTCATGTAGATACCAGAGACTGAGATTAACCGTACTTGCAACATATCTTATAATTCGCTTGACAGCAGTCAAGTGCGATTCTTTAGGATCACACTGATATCTAGCGTAAATACCGATACTTAGAGCGATATCAGGTCTACTAGCAGTTAAATATAGTAAACTACCAATCATACTCCGATATAATTTCGGATCCATATTTTTACCTGCAGAATCTTTTGAGAGTTTCAAAGTTGTACTCATAGGAGTATCAAAATTCTTACCATTCTCAAATTCGAACCTTTTAATCAGGTTCAAGGCATACTTGGTTTGAGAAATAAAAATACCATCAGATTGTTGTTTTACTTGCAACCCTAGGAAATAATTTAATTCCCCAGCCATGCTCATTTCAAATTTTGATTTCATTAAATCTACAAACTCAACAGTCATGTTAGTACATGTTGATCCATAAATAATATCATCAACATAGATTTGAACCATTAAGATATCATCGTTATATTTCTTAACAAAGAGTGTCTTATCGACACTACCCATTTGAAAATTATGACTTATTAAAAACTTGGTCAACTTTTCGTACCATACCCCGAGAGCTTGTTTTAGACATATAGAGCCTTTTTAAGATGATATACATGATTAGTAAGCTTAGGGTCTTCAAACCCTGTAGGTTGTTCAGCATATACTTCTTCATGTGAATCGCCATTCAAAAAGGCACTCTTTACATCCATTTGATAAATTTTAAAATTTTCAAAGCATGCAATGGATATGAAAAGTCTGATTGATTCAAGGTGAGCAACTGGGGCAAAGGTTTCATCGTAATCAATGCCTTCTATTTGTGTGTACCCTTGAACAACCAGTCTTGCCTTGTTTTGAATAATATCAGACTTATTTTTGAAAATCCACTTTGTTCCAATTATATGTTTATCTTTATGTTCAGGAACAAGATACCAGACATCATTTTGAACAAATTAATTAAGTTCTTCCTGCATAGCTACTATCCAGTTTTCATCAGAAAGCGCTTCTTTTACATTTACCGGTTCAATCTGGGATGTAAAACACACATAGTTACATATGTCTTCTAATTGTCTACAAGTGTGCACACCAGTGAGAGGGTTTCCAAGTATCTGATTGGTTGGATCATCTTTGACAGTCCTTAGTTCAGAATTAACTTGATTTGATGAAGTATTTGGTTTGTCAATCAAAAGAACTTCATCATTATCTGAACTTGGGGCAGGTGTATTCAAGTGATCATCAATGACTACATTGATGGACACTTGAATCACACCAGTCCTGTTGTTCAAAACACGATATGCCCGATTGTTTAAAGAGTATCCTAAGAAGATCCCTTCATCACTCTTTGTATCAAACTTTTCCAGATTTTCACGGTCATGTAAAATATAGCACTTGCTGCCAAAAACTCGAAAGTATTTGACAGTAGGCTTCTTATCAAACCAAAGTTCATAAGCAGTTTTATTATCAGACTTACATGTATACACTCGGTTGATAATACAGCATGCAGTATTTATGACTTCAGCCCAAAGATTTCTAGGGAGCTTCATACAATTCAACATTACGTTTCCCATTTCTTGAAGCACTCTAATTTTCCTTTCCACCATTCCATTTTGTTGTGGTGTTTTAGGTGCAGAGAATTCATGTGATATTCCCTGATCATTACAGAATTTCTCAAAACTACTATTCTCGAACTCAGATCCATGATCACTACGGATCTTACAGACTTGAGAGCCTTTTTTAGTTTGGATCCATTTGAGAATCTTTTTTACTTCATCAAGGGTTTCTGATTTATCCGTTAAGAAGTCTACCCAAGTGAATCTGGTAAAATCATCCACGATTACGAATATGTATTTTTTTCCTTCTCGACTCTCCATCCTGGTAAGTCCTATAAGGTTCATATGGAGTACCTTGAGTGGTCTTGATGTGGCATTGGAGTTCACCTTTTTGTGAGAGCTCCTTGTTTGCTTGTCATACTGGCATTCACCACATATTTTGTCTACTTTTTGTAATTTTGGTAGACCTCTTATTAGTTTTCTTTTGCTTAATCTGTATAAATTACGGAAGTGTACATGTCCAAGGTGTTTATGCCATAATTCAGTCTCATCGGTATGGACCATATAACATAATTATTTAGATGAGCTACCATCACTTACAATATAGCAGTTTTCAGAAGTCCTATGACCAGTTAATATTACAGAACCCTTTTTTGTTTAAAATTTCACAACCTTTATTAGAAAATTTCACACTATGATTGTTATCACATATTTAAGATATGCTTAACAGGTTGTGTTTTAGTCCCTCAACATATAAAACATTTTTAAATAAGGGGAGAATATAAAGTTGAACTATACCTTGGCCAATAATCTTGCAGTTGCTATCATCACCAAATGTGACTGATCCATCAGTCACATCTTTTAGATCGGTGAATAAAGCCTTGTCACCTGTCATATGCCTGGAGCATCTACTATCAAGGTACCACTTCAAATGACTTGTAGCTTTGAAAGCGGTGTGGGCAACCAAGCAAGTAATCTTAGGAACCCATTTCATAACTGTTTTGGGTTTAGAAGTATAGTTGGTCTTCTTGTTTTTGTAATGACCCACTGAGTTAGATTTTAAGAGCTCCTTAAGCAAATCAACTATCTTTTCAGCTAAAGGATTTCAGTTCTGATTCTTATAGCTGATATGATTATTTTTAAAAGATTGAAAAGTTTTGGAATCTTTGGAGAACTTATGATTTGCACTCTTTTATTTTGAGTTTGTAGACTCTCCTTTCACAAATTTAGGAGGAGTATTCTTTTGTTTAGGAGGAATATTTCTATCATATCCCAGACTGGATCGATCACCACATTTTCTTGATCTAGACAGAAGTTTTTCTAATTTTGGATCACCCTGGGCATACCTCCATGTATCCTTTAAACTCAAAAGTGAAGAGACTTCAATTTTAAGTTTCTCATTTTCAAATTATAGGTTTTCAATCAAGGAAGTTTTGAAATCTAAATCGCATTTTGACTTTTCAAAACTATCTGAAATGAGGGATTTTTCTAAAACAAGAGAATCAAAATTTTCCTTAAGCTTCGAGAACTTTTCTTTCTGAAGTTTTAATTTTACTACAATTTTACAACTTTCCTTATGTAGGGCATTGTAAGCATCTTGAAGATCTTCTTCATTGTCATGATCACTATTCAAATTTTCTTCACTAGTTGAATCATCATGATCTGAAAAAGTGAACTTGGCTAGAGTCATAAGAGCCTTATCATTACCCGACTCGGTTTCAGAATCTTCTGATTCAGAAGTAGCTTCAGAGTTCAAAGATTCATCCTATGTAGCCATCATTCCTTTCTTTTTAGGTTTGCCCTTTTTAGGACACTTGTTTGCTAAATGCCCATATTCTTGGTAGTTGTAACATTGACTATATTTTAATGATTTTCGAGGCTTAAATTTCGATCTCTTATCATTGGATTTTTAAAAATTAACCCTCTTTTTACTTTTGAAAATCTTGTAAAACTTTTTAACAAGAAGAGCTATATCATCTTCAGAATTTTCTAAATTAGAATCTTGAGAAATACATTTAGAAGATTTAAGGGTAATAGATTTACTTTTAGGAGCTTTAAAGTTTAACTCATAGGTTTGTAAAGAACCAACTAGTTCTTCTACCCTCATATTATCCATTTCACGAAGTTCCTGGATCGCAGTTACCTTAGAGTTGTATCGTTCAGGAAGTGAGCGTAGTATCTTTGCACACACTTTACTTTCTGGGATTTTATCGCCAAGACCCCACATAGAGTTTACAATGTCATTTAATCTTGTATAAAAGTCCACAAACATTTCATTTTCCTCCATATGAATTTCTTCAAATTTGGTTGTAAGGAGTTGGACTTTAGATTTCTTGACAATTGAAGTACCCTCGTGTGTCATTTCTAAAATATCCCAAGCTTGCTTTGCAGTATAACAGGATATAATTCTTTTGAATTCATCTGGTGATAGTGCACAAATGATTGCATTTAGTATTTTTGCATTATCACTACTCTCATTTTTCTGAAGAGTACTCCATGAGAAATACAATATTACTCTTATTGATTTTGAACCATCGATCCCAGTCACTTCTGTGGTAGGTGGGTTCCATTTAGTCACTGTGGCTTACCACACACTCTCATCCATTGATTTGAGAAAAATCCTCATCCTGGCTTTCCAATAAGCATAGTTGGAGCCATCAAATGCTGGAGGCCTAGTGACTGAAAGGTTATCAAAATTTGACATCTTATATATAGCTTAGATCGTTAGCTCAAGAAATGAATCCAAGAATAAAGAATTACAAATGAGCTATTTGTCTCTGATACCACTTGAAAAGGCCAAGCTATATATCCTAGAGGGGGGGGGGAATAGCACTATGCCAAATAAAACTTTTTAATAGCGGAAAATAAGAAATAGGATAGACAACAACATAAAGAAAACAAACCACAATACAAGAATGTAAAGCAACCTCAAAATTCAAGTCTTGAGTAGTTGATATAAATATTGTTCTAAGGACAACCTTACACCAAAAACTAGAGTTTATGGTAGGACAACCTTATTTCTAGAAAGGTCTTTGTATCAAAAACTCAAACCGAAGAGGCATAAATAAATAGCAAGGAATTGAAATAAATTGCAGGAATTTAAATCTAAGTTATTACAACATTCCCCACTGTGCTTGAAATGTAAAAATTACAACATTCACATCCACACATACATTTCACAACTTGAATGATAAACGATAGGAAATTAAGTAAACAGTCAAACCATAATACACAAGGAGTTATAGTGGTTCGCCTGTGTGTTCACCAACTGTTAAACAACAGCCACACAGAATGCTACTCCACTCCTAATATCCTCACACAGGGGATATTAGCGTTCACTATCAAAATAGGTTTCACAAGTTCACCTAAAACCTTCACAATTGTGTCTTTTTAATTTGGGCTTACACAATCCAAAAACCCACACTTTCTGAGTTTTCTGGCTCTCCTCAGATAACCAAACACAATGAGATTTTTCTGGCTTAATCTCAAAAGAAACCAAAGACAATGTAAATTATAATAATGAAAAATACCTGGATTTCTCCTTTGTAGTAGTTCGGAAGAACCAAGTCGGAGCAGAGATTCGAATGTTAAAGTTCAATGTCCAATACTCACTTTATAATGGTTCTAGGTTCTAATAAATTTTAAATTAAACCAAAATGGGCTAGCTTTAATTGATTTTGATTCAGAAAAAAGAAAATAACACTTGCTCTTTTCAGATCAGATTGGAATACAAGAAACAAAATCAATTTAAAAAGCTAAAGAAAGAGAATATTAAATATGCACACTTAGCTTAAAATGGAGCACAGACTTATCTCTTAGAAGGCCAGATTAAAATTGCTTGAGTAGTCATAAATATTCTTAGATTCGTGCTCTATTTATAGGTAAGCAAATCGCATCTTCGACTGGTCCAGAAGTCGCTACGACTGGTCGAAGGACACCTTCGACTGGTCTTAGGTTGATCACAACTAGTCGAAGCCAAGAAAAATACATTGCTGTAGTTTGAGTCGTAGGTTCACGACTGGTTGAAGGAACAGTCGACACTGTTCATACGACTGGTCGAACAGACCCCAGGACTAGTCGAAGCTTTAAAAAAAATTCTGAATTTTTACAACAAACTTACGAATGCTCTAGGAAAATCTTAGACAGGTCGAAGCAGTGTTAGGACGAGTCAAGAAAGATCCAGGACTAGTCTTAGAGCAGACAAGATTCCCAAATATAAAACATTTGCATTATGTATCCGAAATGACCTACTCTAAAGGTCAACCTAAGGTCAAACATACCTTAATTGTGAAGTAAGGACATTGAACCCTTAAGATATGTAACCTTTAAAGAAAGTGGAGCTTGAAATCTTAATATAGCTTTTCCTTAAAAGCTTCAATCACGCAATCTTGAATTTTGACTTGTAACTTGTACAAATCCAGTCGAACATTCTCGAGTCTTGACTTGTAAACATGTCTTGTCCTTCGAAGTCGATCTTGCAAGACAATGTCGTGGCTTGACATATCTTGAGTTGAGCATTGTGCTTCACTAATGTAGTCAACATCCATACACTGAGAGTTGCTTCATCCATACATGCTTCATCCATACTGTGTCTCGAACATTTGCATTTATGTAATTTCACAAAGTACAAGTAGTGTTTTTGGCATCACAAATTTGACAACATAAAGGGGCTTTCAACCATAGCACTTAGATCATCACACACGATATTTCATATTTATATGTATAGGCCAATATTGTAAAAATCGGGATATTTCATAGAGGTATGAATGACATGTCATGCATGCCAGCCGATAACATCATTTCAAGATCCGTCATGGGCATGCTTTGAGACCAACATGTTAAGGGCCTGTTTAACATACAACATGAGAAAAAATAAATTTAAGGGCCTATTTCGATGCACATCAAATTCATGAATTGTGCAAATTCATGTGTTTGGGTTGGCTTTAATTGATAAATTCTCTAATTGCTGAATTGGCAAAAGGAGCAAAAAACAAGATCTTGGCAATTAAAAAAATAAAAATAAAATTCCCCAATTCACAAAGTTAGGAAATCAAAGGCTATTGAAGGCTAAGCTTGAGAATGTTAACCACCCACAACAAAATGTTTATTTATCGGCCCCAATAATTTCACAAGAAGATAGGCCGACAAACACCCTTATCTATAAAAATTGCAAAGAAAACAACATGCCTAAGTGGATTTGCAAACAGACAGGCAATTAGAACTATGACTAACGTGGGATTAATCGAATTTCAATGATTTTCGAAGTAGGAATTTGGAAGAAGAGACTTTGAAAGCTTGAAAATGCAGAAAATGATTGAACTTACTGTCTTAGAATCTCCGAAATCCCCTAGAGCATTGCTTGTAATCGAATACAACCTCAGCTTGTGTAGTTTTCCATTCTTATCAACCCCATTTGGAATAACACCAATGGTCAACCCTTCTGTGTATGAAACCTCTCCTATCATCAAACAACCGACCATCTGCAATTCAAAATAGAGAAACCACCAATTAAAATAAGAAATTTAGCACAATTAGATGAAGAGCAACTATCAGATCCCATGACACAAAGGGATTTACAGCTAGTTGTTACAATGAAATCTGAAAATAAAGAAAAGGTGTCTAATTGGGCAAGTGATTAAAGAAATAAGTCAAATAAAAAACATAAATGGTAGTCGATTGTAGCATAAATAATATATTTCAATAATTTAGCAGAGTAATTTCATATCTAACAAACAATATTTTTTTTTATGGTATTTACCATGAGCATAAAAGATTGCCATTTAAGAAATCTTACCTGCTTACTGTTATGCTCTGCTGTAGTTATGTTTCCTCTTTCAAAAGAGACAACCATATGCCTGTGACGGCCACTCTTTTTACCATTACAACCCCATGAAAGTGTAAAACACGCCTGTCTCATGAGAACAGTATCAGTTTATATTGGGTGTCTATCTTAGCAAAAATTATAATTTCTTCAGATTCGACCAATAAACCCTACAACTAAGCTATAAACGGCACAAAAATCTGAATTATCCAATAGATGAATTCAGACAAAAGCACAAACTACAAAATAGAAAATGGGATTAGGATTTTTGGAACTTACATTAACAGATCTTGAAGATCGGGAGATTCTTCGATTGGTGGAGAAAGACAAGGAGAGGCAGGCAATCGAGAAAGTGAGTGAGAGGGAGAGAGATTTGCCAGGGGGAGAGAGAGAGAGAGAGAGAGAGAGAGAGAGAGAGAGAGAGAGAGAGAGAGAGAGAGAGAGAGAGAGATTGGGCTCGTGATTGGGAGAGAGAGAGGAAAGGGGTTTTGAGTGGTTCTAGGGAAAGGGTTTCGAGAGAGAGGTTCTAACTGGACACGGATTGCATCTTACCCCGACCGTCTCTAGCCATCAACGGGTAGTTCTATGGTCAGGCTCACTGAGATGTATCAATCACAACCAATGCACAAGAGTTATAGTGGTTTGGTGCTTAAAACCACATCTACTCCACTCCCAAAATTACTATCTTCATAATTTTGGCTTTCACTATTTCAAGTAGGGCTGAAAGTTGGGTAGGTTCAAACCGACCGACCCGACATTGGGTTGGGCTTGGGCAGGATGTATCGGGTTTGGTCTTGGGCTTGGGCCATACAAACACCAACCCGATAAAACTTGGGTTGGGCTTGGGTTGAGGTCTCGAGTTGCTCGATCCAGCCCGAACCCGATCAGTATATAAGTTCCTTATAAATTAATTATAATTGAGTGCGGATCGTCTATGTTGAAGGTACGTGAAATTCCGATGCCATCGGGTTTCATTAGTCCATGTCATTTTCGATGACTTAAGCTAACAAGATACGCCAGATTTCTCTCTCCCAAATAGATTGCTTGATATACAATACGACTTTTAAAGGCGTAGTTATCCCATATATTAGCTTGTTTGTTTAAAAAATGAACTTTTTTTTATGACAAATAACTACATATATAATCAATACAATTATAGGTAAAAAAATAAGACGTGTATTGAAAATATAATAGACTAATGTAACAATGAAAATATTAGCATATACCAACCCAACCAACCCAACTGAGCCCGCTTGGGTTGGATTTGGGTTGAGAATTCCCAACTCGAGGTTGGGTTGGGTAGGGTTAGGGTTGAGGTATAGGAACCTTGGGTTGGGCTAGGGTTGAGCACCAACCCGACCCAACCCACCCGACTTTCAACCCTAATTTCAAGGTTTTCACAGGATTACCTTAACAACCTGATACAATTCTTGTGATTTTCATGAGCTATCACAACAAAACCCACTTTGTGATTTTCAAGGGCTCACCACTAAACAACCTGCTGAGATTTCCTGGCTATCTAAAAAAACCCAAATGAAACAAAAGTAAATATAAGGTACTCATCATCAAATGCCGATTCAAAGATGTAACCGAAGCTTAATTGCAGCGATATTCTTTCTTAGGAATTGATGTAGCAGTATATGTTCAACCCAAAAGATAAAAAAGGATCTAAAGTATTTTCAATAAAATAAAATCCTAATGTTGCAAATTTAATTCTTTAAATCTTAAGTAGAGTATGAAGAACTTTCTTAAATATGATTTAAAAACTAACTTGAGAAAGAGAATAGAAATGCTAAACAAGGATTAGAGTTACCGCATAACTAGCTTGAAGATGGCTTGAATTTCTCTCTGACTTTAAGAAGGTTATTCACCAATTTTCGTTCTTGAAATGAATGAGAAAATGCCTCTATTTATAGTTAAAGGATTTGGAAATTTGGTCAGCCCGATTTTTTGTTCGGCTGGTCAGATTTTAAAGACTGTCATCCAACGACTCTTGGATTTTGCGTGATAAAAAAATAAAATTTTTGGCTAGCTTGAGTCAAAATTCAGCTAGTTGAATCTCCAATTCGGCTGGCTAAATACAGGGTTCGGTTGGCCTAATTTGCTTAAAATCTGAAAAGTTGTATTACTGGAAACTTGACCAAACAAAACTCAAGTTGGTCGATGGTCATGTTCGACTGGTCGAACCCGGAGTTAGGCTAGCCAAACTTGCCATGGAAAATTCAATAATTGTTGTAAACTTGTCCGAATTATATTGGGTTAGCCGAATGTAGTTAGACTAACCGAACATGAAGTTGGGCTAGCCAAACTTCAAAGTATTTACATTGTATATGTTATATTTATAGCCATAATTTAAGAACACCTAACCTAAGGACATTCTAAGGTTATACCACCTGATGGTTGACATATACAGAGTGTTTTAGTCTTGAACCATGCAAAGTTTTTAAGGCATGAGATGTTGAATTGATCTTGAGATATTGAGCCTATATTTAAGTGATCTTCATGAGTTGCCAAAGAATATTAGAATGTTCTTGTGATCCATCTGGAACAACAAAATTTGATGATATTAAGTGTGCTTTAAATATAAGCACTTACATTTTCAGAATCAATTCTGCTCGGACCCTTTGGTCTGACCGAAGCCAAGTTCAGTCCCACCAAAGAAAGGTTTGGTGTGACCTAAGGGAGATGGATACTTTATGCATATTTCAGATGAAATTCGATTACAACCGAGAAATAATTCAATGCAACAAAAGGTATGTTCGGTGTGACTGAAGGTATGTTCGGTGCGAACAAAGCGTAACAAAAGTGCAAAAATTAAAGTCAGTTATGAAGTCGATGCGAACAAACTTATATAAAGGGATTTTAGGTTCTTCTCAATACGAATTTGGGTAGAAGGAGTAGAGTAAGGAGTTATGGTGCTTCAAGGAGTCCTCCCTGCTCTTCAATCATTCGGTTCTAATTTGTTTTTATGTTTTTCTTTAAGAGTTTTAATTCAATAATGTCTATGTTTGGCTAATCTCTTAGCTCGAGCTAAGAGGTGAAGCATGTAGCGTTTCTTAATGTTTAATTTACTTTAATTCAAGTTATTTGGTTTTTAACTATTTATTGATTTTTGGTTTGAATAAAGAAGTATTTTCAGTTTACTTTGATTCGTTGTTGACCCCGGGCACTTTGGATGCTTAGAAAGAATTGTGATATGTTCTTACATGTTTCACAATCATTTGGTCTGTAAAATCCATTGATTTGTCATTGACTCCAGGCATGATAAATGCTTTAAATTCCCTGCAATTAATACATTGGTGTATATGAGGGAACCGATTCAATAAATGTTCATATTTGTTTTGATGCATGAATTCTGAATTAACCATTCTATCATCCAGCTGGATAGAATTGGACTTCGATTCCAATTGTGTTATCCTTTTGAATCAAGTAGATTAGCATTAAGAAAGCTATAAATAGATCCTTATTGCTCTAGTTTCTCCTTATTCATGATAATTTTAATTCACAATTACTCTTTAACTTAAAATCATTGGTTAGCATAGTTCTAGTTCTAGTTTTAATATATTCTAGAAATCATACAAATAAGTAAGTCCCCGTGGATTTGACCTCGGCCTCACCGAGTTATTACTACATCGTAACCCTACACTTGGGGTTGTGGACAAGTTTTTGGCACCATTGCCGGGGACTTCGAATGTGTTTTCTAAATTTTATTAGTGTTAGAGTTAGATTAGGATTAGGACTGATTTTTTTTTTTTTTTTTGTGTTTTTAGATTAGTTATTAGATGCTAACCTTGTTTTCTGTTTTGTAAAATCTTACATAGAAGCATTAATTCAGTGATATATTTCTAACTCTTCTTGATGTAATATTCCAGATTTTCTTAGTTTATGTAATTTTCTTTTTTAGGTTATAGTTTAGACTTGGGATTGAGAGTGGTTAATGCACAAGTGGGTACGTAATAGCACTCTACCTCTTTTAAGTGAAGGAGGATCGGTCGAAGGTTTGCATATCCATCACCAGATTAGACACACCTTAAGATCCTCTGAGTTAGCGGAAAATATGGCTGCAAATCAACCTTACCATCTTGCTGAAGAGCAACAAGATAAGAGCGATGTACACAACCTTACCCTGTCCATTCTGTACATTTTCTATGCCTATGTGCACGATAATCAATGGCCTTGGCCAGACCTGGATTGGCCATGCATAGTGCACACCCAACTAACTTGAAACCAAAGACTTCAAAACCCTCGCATATTGACCGTCCCGTGGTCGCGTCGCGGAGGTACACCCGTGCATCTTACGATGCTTCGTTAGTGAGATACGCCGTGAGGAATCATTGGTGTATCATGTGTGCATGACACCATATATTCTATTCCACACATGTGCACAACACATGCTATGCACACATGCACCATACCACACATGGGTAAGAGAATCTCTACCCATGTGTGTGATGTCACACACCCATACCACCCCTCTCTCATGTGTATCCAAAGTCAACCCTTCTCCATACAACACCTTATGCATGATGTCATCATGTCATGCCACCTCATGTCTCATTTAATCCACCATTAAGTCTTAATCATGCATTACTTGCCGTAATCCTTGCCTAAGCTAATCATAACCACATTAATCTAACCTACCACAATTTTAGCAAATTCTCTACAAATACCCCTTCAATCCTCAACATTTTCACCATTTTTCTACCATAAGAGAGATAGAGAGAGAGAGGAGTGATCTTGGTGGGCCATCAATCCCATCCCTTTCATCCATCTCAACCATCCATCTAGTCCATCAAGGTGAGTACACCCCCTCACATTTCTCTTCTCTTGTTTCCTTGATTTCTTTCCCATGTAGTATAGGTGTGAAGACCCACAAAAGAGTGGAGCCCCAAGTGAAGATGATGAGCCATCCAATGGTGTAGATGGCTTAAGAACATAAATAATAACACACTTGGGAAGTTGTGTGGGAACATTGATCATGGCCCCACCAAGATGTTGGTCAGCCATCCAATCTGTTCATAAGGTTACAAAGACTTGGATGGGAGATCACACAAATGTCAGCTTGATTAGAATGGGTGGGCCCCATTGTAATGTTTGTATGCCATCTAGACCATCCAAGTATGGCCCATTGGGCTGGACAAACTCACACACACACACACACACACACGCACACACGTGTAAAAAAAAAAAACTGCTTAAAAAAAGGGGTAGGGATAGTGGGACCACAACGACCCCCATTATGTATGTATTTGATTCACACCGTCCATCTGATTTCCCAAGACATTTTTTTTAGGCCTTGAGCCAAAAAATGAAGCCAATCCAAATCTCTGGCAGGCCACATTATAGAAATATAGTGGTAATGATGATATTAGCTATTGAAAATTGTTAGGGCCCGCTGTGATGTTTCTATACACCCAAAAATATTGAATATTGGGCTTATTGGACCTGTCACAAGCCAGGGAACCCAACAAACGAAGTGGATCGTCCTGATGTGGGCCCCACCTATGAAAAACCATCAATATATATATATATATAAAGGGGTTGGACGTGAAAGTGCCCTGGTTTGTTAATTAACATGAGTCTTGAGTCAGCAAGTCAAGTGAGCCCCATAGGAAGATCATTCAAGTATCTACTTCAACTGGATGTGTACTCTGAACTCCTCAAACATAAATTTAGCCTCACATCCCATGTCCCAAAACACCCAGGTATAAAAATTCCCTAATAGATGATAGAACAACATAGGATTCAAAGTATGAAAACTATTTTGCAAAATCAGGAAAATCTCTAAGTTTTCAGCTTTTGTCGATATATCGAGATCACCCGATGAGATCGGACACCAGTTATCGATGTCCTCAGAATGCAATCGAAATCATCGAATTGAGGACTACTTGTGTCCAGCAACTAACTTAATCTCTGGACAAAATTATCGATGAATTGATGGAACAGTCGATATCATTGATATTCAAATTCTGTGATCATCAAGACAACTCGATATAATCGAATTATGGTCTGTTTGTGTCCAACAAACTTCTAAGGTAAATCATACATTTATCGATGACTCGAAGGAAGCCTCGATATCCTCGAAATTCAAACTCTAATGATATCGATGGACCTTAGATGTTATCAATTTTGGACCAAACTGTCTAGCAAGCTATTTAGGAAAATCCTCTTTAAATGATTCGAGGAATCGAGACTCCTTCAATAATATCAATATTCAAATATCGATTATATCAAATCTAGGTTGATATCATCGAATTCGGATAATGGAGTGTCCAGTGAGCTTATAGGAAAATTTTCTATAAAAGATCGATGAATCGAACTAGGTATCGATATCATCGACATTTAAAATCCGATGACATCATGGGAGGATCGATAATATCAAAGCCAACTGTCTCAATTCTTAGCCTACTCTCTTGTTTTTCATTGTCGAGGAATCGATTCGTGGGACGATGAAGTTGGAGTTCAAAATTCGATGACATCGAAGCATGTTCGATATGATCGAGCTGTGTATAAGAGATTCAACTGTAATTGTTAGAAGAATCCATATCATCAATCCGTCCCTTGATGTCTTCGAAAGTATATGTTTGATGATATCGAAGATGGCTCGATGATATCAAACTCTGTAAAAAATCTGACTATTTTATTACTGTTGGATCTCTTTGCCTATTTAAGGAGAGCTTGCTATTGGTTGAAAAAGTGAGAAAAATAGTGAGAGCCTTAATCGAGTCCTGCATACTATTTACCCTAAGCTCTTTTTCTCATGGGAGTTCATCCTCCAATCCACCTTCATCATTGATATTCAATAGAGTGGATTGGGGAATGAACTTTCACATTCAAGGATCATCTAGCTACCACCTTAATGGCAAATCATTGGGCTGGGATACCTTGAATGCTTAGATGCTTGGAATCATTCCGTCTTTAAAATAGGAAAACATTTAATAGAGTAGGATTCCAACATAACCTTGACCCAACCCGTCACCTTACATTGGAGCATCATAAGTGAGCTGAAGATTCTTCATTATCAAAGGAGGAGATCTTCATTAATGTGCTTAATGGGGCTTATCTACTTATCTATAAGTCATTAGAGTCCAGAGACCTTGCTGATAATCCTTTGTGTAGGATTGGGTCATAGGTGATTCTCACCCTTTTTAAGTCCTCATAGGAGGCCTCTGATAGGAGAATACATGTGGGTGCTATATCTTGACCCTTGCTCTTGGTGAGCATAAACTTAGGTCTTCAGTGTAGGTTCGTGGCATGTGTAGCCTAAAACCTAGGCGCTATGTGTTGACCTTTGCTCTTGTGTGGGGCATAAACTTTAGGTTCCTTGTGTAGATCATTGGCCTGTGTGGCCTAAAACCCTAGGTTCCTTATGTGGATCCATTGCTCTTGTGTAGGGCATAAAACCTAGGTGTTGTGTGTTGACCCTTGCTCCTATGTGGGGCATAAACTTGTACCTCATAGAGACATGTTAGGTACCTTGTACAGGTCCCAGAGTCAACCTTGTGTAGGTTGTACTGGTTTGAGGTAAACCTGATTTAAAACCTCTGTTAGTGAAATCCGGTACACTCAAGGTTGAGTGTGTCCACCGGGAGTGGAGTAGGCATATAGCTGAACTACTATAAAATGATTGTGTTTAAGATTGTTATTTGCATATTCTTTTATTGTGTATACTTTGAATGATCACATGATGTATGATTATTTAGAACTGATAAGTATCACATCTCACACACAGTCACTCTATGCATCCATCATAGACTAAATTTATATATTGCTTAGATATTGAATAGTCTTGTGATTGGATCCTTTATTTAGCTTGGAAGCCATTAGAGTAAAGATAAAGATATCTTGATAAATTGTTATATTAGATCAAGATAATGATGATAGGATTTTAAATTGTCATAAAATTTTATAAAGTCTTATTCACCCCCTCTAGGACACTTTGACCTATTCATACTTCTACTAGAGCGATCATTACCATAATTTCAAGACGCCCTTGCTATCAGTGTCCAGAGGACATTACAACAAGCAACGTCCTACTACTTGTTGAAGGCAGGGACTTTGCGTCCCACCATAGGCCCCACCATGATATATGTCGAGCATCAACACTGTACATTTGATGGGTCCCCTTTAAAAAATGGGATACCCCAAAAATCATTCATACACGGAACTCAGGTGGCCCACACCATCTAAAATCATGTGAAGACCAGATAAAATGTATAAAAACACTTCTTATGGTCCACTTGAAATTTGAATGCATTTGAAACTTGGATTGACCCCTCAACCAAGTGAGACACATAATAGATGGGTTGGATTCATGAACCACATCTTGGTGGGTCTAACAAATAATCATGAATGTTTTAATAGAGGGTAACCCTCTCAACTTTTATGTGTGGTGTGGCCCACACGAGCCACAGATTGACTTGATTTAAAGCCCCAGGCCCACCATGGATTGGTGCATTTGACTGTTCACAACCCCAAGTGTAGGGTCGCGATGTAGTAATAATCTCGGTGAGACCGAGGTCAAATCTATAGGGACTAATCTTGTGTGTCTTCTGAGAGCAACTAGAACTAGAACTAGAAGAAGATGTTTATCTAAATCCAAATTGATTGAGAGAGTAATTGTGAATTATTTAACTAAAACTTGTAAATTCAAAGGTGGGAAACTAGGGTTTCCAAGGATCCACTTGTAGAGATCAGGGAGATATATGCTTGATTCAAGTCACACAGTTGGAATCGAAGTCCCATCCCATCCAATTGGAAGATATCTCAGTAAAATCAAATCTGAGCTTCCTTTGACCTAATTCTCAATGGATGAGAGGGATGAAAACTAAAAGTGATTCTATCACAAAACCATGCCCAGGAGACAAGGCAAACAACATGATTTACCAATCCCACAACCAATCATAAGAAAATCATGAAGATTAGAAGGATTCCATCACCCAACCATGCCCATGGGAGGATGGTGAACAACAGAATTTCATAATTTCATAATCTCAATACATGAAAAGAACATACTCAAAGCTATTGCAGATCTATTGTAATTTGAGTCGCAATAAACCATTAAAAACTGAAAGTATTCCTTATAATTAAATTAGAATCAAAGAGAGTTCAATATAAACATGAATCAAAGTAATAAAAATATCCCATCATACTATAAGCTTCACCTCTTAGCCCTAGCTAAGAGGTTTAGCCAACCATAGACATGATTGAACTAGAATCTCTTCAGAAAAGCATAAAAATGACTAAGGAAAAGGAAGAAAAAATCTTGGCGACAGCTTCTCCATGCTTTTACTCCACTCCTCAAACCTTAGATGATACCTAGGAGTGCCCTAGGGACCCCTATTTATAGTTTTAAGTCTTACACTTTTGCACCGAGTGGAAATTTCTGGAAACTGCCTCAAATTTACGTAGTCCGCGCGAAAATTGCTTAACGATCGACTGGTCGTGGGACGTCCTCGACCTGTCATGGGCCATCCTTGACCGGTTGTGGGACACCTTTGACTGGTTAAGCAGGATGGAAATTTAGTTGTTTTACTTGCTGGAGTTCGAGTCGAGGAACCTCGACCAGTCGAGCGGTGTCCATGACTGGTCGTGCGGATTACGCAATTTCACTTCAAAACTCCGATTTTCTTCATTCTTGACTTAGTTTTCTTCGATATTTAGTATGTGCATTCTTCATTCTTGGTTTCATCATATCTAATCTTGGCTTTAGTGATTCTTGAGTGTTAAATACATGCTTTTAACATCCTTTTCAATCCAAGCTCTTGAATTCACCTTGCAACGCAAACATGATTAAAATAGAACATTAAGCATTATCATGTTCATAAAACTAAGTAATAGATGGGGTCCAATATGCAATATTTGACCCTTAACACAATCCCCAGCCAGCATTTTGCTAGTCCTGAGTAAAGTATGTGAAAAATGAACCTTAATGCGCAATGTTCAAACCTTTTTCAGAAAACGATCTTTTGTGTAATCAAGAATGAATGAGTAGACTTAAGATGAGAAAATGAGATTTTGAAAGCCTAGAGCCAAACAATATAAGCAATCGATCAAGTAAGTTCTTTTTCCATTACGTTAGAGTATAGTTCGCATATCAAGCTTTTCAACATACTCATTGAAAATACTATCGTTTCATAATGTTAGCCATGCTCAACACTTCAAGATTGGTTGAAAACCCAAGTACTGATTCCAAATTTATCCCCTTTTCCTTCTTTTTCCAGTATTTTTTTATTTTATATCGATGGTCATTTGTATCCATTCAGTCTTCTTTAAACATTACATCCTTTTCAAAGACATTTTTCATTCCCCTTAAAAATGTTGTCATTCTTCATTCTTTATGACCTCTTTGTTAATCTCCTATTTTTTAACTGGTTCTTTTTCTTCTTTTAAGGTGGATAAAATTTTTCAGAATTGTTCTTAACCTCTTTCAATGATCATCATACTAACAATCAGGAAATCTAGTACTATTCATAGAAAACAATTTGAATAACATAATATTCGAACTTACTCTTAATCAATTGAATGTAAGAACCATAAGTGATAGGTTACTCAGTTACTCCAACTCCAACAATTTAAAATTCAATTTCTATCCTATCATCATAATCAAAATAGTCTTAAATACACAGCTTATCGCTTTCCAAATAGATAAACATTGAAAGTTTTTCAAAATTTTTGTAAATTTTGCTCAAAACTAACAAAACAATGATTAGTTTACCTAATCTTCCATCCCCAACCTAAAATCTACCTTATCCTCAATGTAAAAGAAATGAGCATGATTTGTAAAAGAGACAATGTAATTGAAAGAGCAGTGATGGAAAGATAGTACTTGATGAAGAGATTTTGAGGCTTTTTCCAAAGGATCTCAGCGTGAAGGTGGGTTAGCATAAGAGTTAATCAGCTAAAAAGCAAACTATCCTAAACAACGGAAACCAACTATCCTAGAATGGCAAAAGCAAACTATCTTAGAACGAAGAAAGTAATAAACCTAACTACACCTCTGTCAGACTAGGAGATCAATCCTGATAAACAGGATCATTCAGAGGTATGGACATGTCCTCTGAATCAAATGTCCAAAAATGGCTTTAATCGATGTCCATTTACTTTAAACTAATTGCCATTGTTTGGATTTCGAATGTCGATAGCGCCATGAGGATAAATACTGGTAACAATAAAAGGGTCAGTCCAACGAGATCGAAGTTTGCTCGGGAAGAGAAGTAGCTGAGAATTATACAAGAGGACTTTCTGACCTGGTGTGAGTGATTTTCGAAGAATTTGTTAGTCATGAAACACCTTCATTGTGTCCTTGTAAATTCTCGAGTTCTCGTACGCATCATCTTGGATTTCTTTGAGTTTATTTAACTGAAGTTTGTGTAGCGAGCCAGTGTTGTCCAGATTGAAATTTAAATTTTTGATCGCCCAATAAGCTCTATGTTCCAACTCCACAGGCAAGTGGCAAGCCTTCCCATAGACAAGTCTAAAGGGAGATTTTCCAATAGGGGTCTTAAATGTGGTACGGTAAGCCCATAAGGCATCAGTCAATCAGATTGACCAATCATTATGGTCAGGGTTAACTGTCTTTTCTAAGATCTGTTTAATTTTCCTATTGAAAATCTCAGCTTGCCCACTTGTTTGTGGGTAGTATGGAGTGCTCACCTTGTGAGAGATGCCATATTTCTTTATTAAGTTCGCAAATGGCCTGTTACAAAAATATGAGCCTTCATCGCTAATGGTGGCTCGAGGTGTTCCAAATCGGGAAAGGATGTTCTCTTTTAAGAATTTAATGACCGTTTGATGGTCATTGTTCCGGCATGGAATCGCTTCGACCCATTTAGTGATATAGTCTATGGTGAGCATAATATATAATTTTCTAAAAGATTGGGGGAATGGTCCCATGAAATCAATGTCCCAGCAACAAATGCTTCAATGATCATAATGGGGTTAAGAGGTATCATATTCCGATGGGACAATGCTCCCAACTTTTGACAATGCTCACAAGCCTTGTGAAACTCATGAGTGTCCCTTAACATAGTGGGCCAGTAAAAGCCACACTGAAGAATCTTGGCCATGGTCTTTTTAGTAGAAAAGTGACCACCACAGGCCTGAGAGTGACAGAAGGAGATGACGCTTTGGTGTTCATTTTTTAACACACATCTCCTTAATACATGGTCTAGGCAATATTTAAACAAATACGGATCATCCCAGAAGAACTTACGAACCTCGGTGAAGAATTTTTTCTTATATTTTGCAGTCCAATATGTCGGTGTAAAACCTGTGGCAAGATAATTAGCAATATCATCAAACCAAGGAGAATGGTAAACTTTGAACAATTGTTCATCAAGGAACATGTCATTTATATATGTCATCTCAAGGGAATCTAAGAGAACAAGGTGGGAAAGATGGTCAGCCACTATGTTTTCTACTCTCTTTTTATCTTTTATTTCCAAATCAAATTCTTGGAGTAGGAGGATCCATTTAATCAGATGGGGTTTAGTATCATTCTTAGAAACAAGATACTTGAGCACCGCATGATCTGTGTAAATGACGATCTTGGATCTGAGCAAGTAGGACTTAAATTTGTCCAAAGCGAACACTACAACTAAAAGTTCCTTTTCCGTAGTAGAGTAGTTCACTTGGGCAGGATTTAGAGTTCTAATTGCATAATGAATAACGTAGGACTTCTTTTATTTTCTCTGGCCTAAAACCACCCCAAGAGCATAGTCAGACGCGTTGCACATAAGTTTAAAAGGAAGGCTCTAGTCGGGTGGTTGCATGATAGGTGTTATGGTTAACATGCCCTTGAGCTTAGTAAAAGCCTCCTAGCATTCCTTAGTCTACTCGAATGGTGCATCCTTTTGAAGTGGATTACATCAAGGATGAGAGAGGTGACTAAAGTCTTTTATGAATCTCCTGTAAAAATCGGTGTGCCCTAGGAAGGAACACACTCTTGTATGTTCTTGAGTGGAGGTAGGTTACAGATAAGATCAATTTTAGCCTTATCTACCTCAATTCCTTTGGATGAGATGATATGTCCAAGGACAATTCTCTTTCGAACCATGAAATGGCACTTTTTCCAATTCAGTACCAAGTTCTTTTTCTCATATCGCTTCAGTTCATTTTTAAAATTTCTAAACATTCACTGAAGTATAGACCAAAGTCTGAGAAGTCATCCATAAAGACCTCTAAAAATTGCCCCACCATGTCAAAAAAAATACTCACCATACATCGCTGAAAGGTGGTGGGGGCATTACACAATCCAAATGGCATCCTTCGATAAGCAAAGGTATCATAAGGACATGTAAATGTGGTGTTTTCTTGATCTTTAGGGGCTATCTTAATTTGATTATAGCCCGAATATCCGTCAAGAAAATAGTAATAGGAATAACAGCTAACCTTTCTAAAATTTGATCAATGAAAGGCAAAGGAAAGTGCTCCTTCCTTGTGACGGTATTCAACTTCCTGTAGTTAATACACATTCTCCAACTAGTAGTAACTCTAGTTGGCACGAGTTCATTGTTGGCATTGGATACGATGGTGATTCCAGACTTTTTATGAACCACCTGAGTTATACTCACCTATTGGTTATCGAATATAGGGTATATGATTCCCACATCCAATAGTTTAAGAAACATGGCCTTAACTACTTCCTTAATGTTTGGATTTAGTCTAGGTTGTGGTTGTCGTGAGGTCTTCGTATTATCCTCAAGATGAATGCAGTGAGTACAAATCAAAGGGTCAATTTCCTTAAGGTCTACAATCGACCATCCAAGGGCTCCTTTATGCTCAAAGAGAGTAGAGATGAGCATACTCTCCTGTTCTTGTTCAAGGTGGGAAGAAATCAGCACCAGGTATGTCTCATCTTAACCTAAGTAGACATATTTCAAATTAGAGGGCAAAGGTTTTAGGTCAAGCTTCGGTGCCTTGAGGTTAGACGGTAGAGGCACTACATCTTAGGGTAATTCTTCAAATTGTAGCCTCCACTGGTTAACTTTAAGTATCGGCACGGTATTAACATGACCCCCATCTCCTTAATCTTGCCATCATCAAAATCATGGGAGTGGGCCAAGCATATCTCTAGAGGATCAGAGGATAAGGTCAAAAGTGTTCTATCTTTCATGAAAGAGTCAATCATATTAATGTCGTGGAAATCGTCATCATCCTCTAATTATTTTCCTGTGTTGAAAAAGATATTCAACTCCAATGTCATATTCCTGAAAGACATACTCATGACTCCATTCCTACAATTAATGATTGCATTTGAAGTGACAAGGAATGGGCGACCAAGAATGATGAGAATTTGAGTGCTCATGTCCATGATAGGTTGAGTATCTAAGATGATAAAATCTACCGGGTAGTAGAATCTATCAACCTGGACCTACACATCCTCAATCATCCCTCTCGGTACACGAACTAAGCAATTGACAAGTTATAATGTGGTCCGGATGGGTTTTAATTAACCTAGACTGTAAGACCCGTATCCTAGCTTGTACCGTTCCGTATGCCTCTGCGGTCCTCCCAGTCAAATTCTGGCGACCCGCGACCTGTAGATTCCATTTGCGCTTGACCGCGAGTCACACCCTATTCACCCGAGTCGGTTCAACCTGAGACCTATGCCATTGCGACCATGTCGTCGCTACGATTCCGATGCTGCGTCTCATGTGTCAATCCGACGTCTAGATCTCAAGATATGACCCGTGTACGATTATAGTGGTGGACCACACGTTACGGGCCATGGTGTACATGTTTCCCCATAATCATAATAAGGATGATGTCATCCTAGGGATGACATCACAATATTCTACAACCTAACCTACCCCCCTTACCTAGCCTACCCCATAAATGCTCTCTTTTTTTTCAAAACTCATTATTACACCTCTTACAACCCATCCTTTCACTCTCTTTATCCTCTCACTTTCTCTCTCTTCTTCTTCACTTCCATTGCTAGCCATGGACGTCCTAAGCAAGCTCCATTTCCAACCCTCTTACCTCTAGATCCCTCCTAATCTAACCCTTAGAAGCCCATCTCCACCATTGGAAGAAGTCCTGGAAGGCTTATGAACCCATGGGAAGAAGAAGAAGGAGAAGATCAAGTGGGTGTTTCTCTCTCTTTCTCTCTCCCTCTCTCTCCCTCTCTTGTTCATTTGTTTCGTCTATGAAGATGTGATTGTGTGGCCCACTTAATGAGTTGTGAATGTCCAAACGGCTCATCAAATGGACCTCACTTTGATGTGTGTATTACCCACATCTTCAACTATTTGGGTGACCCACCTGGACAACATGTTCGTAGGTGGGGCCCACCTTAAAATGCATGTCTTAGACAACGGTCCAGCGTCCCTGGACGCTGGACGTTGCCACTGTAAAGTATGAGGACAGTGGGTGTACTATCGTCCAGAGAAAGAAAAAAAGAAAAAGAAAAAGAAGGGCTTTTGGGATGGGCTGTTGATGCAGGCCCCACCTTGGTGTATGTATAAAATCCACGCCGTCCATTTCGTTTCTTGGCCCATTTTAGACGTTGAGCCAAAAGATGAGGCTGATCTGACAATCAACCGTGCCATACCATAGGAAATAGTAGTGGTTACCGTTAAAGAAACCATCTTGATGTTTTTATTTGCCAAATATGCTGCATATTGGTGTTGTTTGGCTTGTCTTGAGCCGTAGAAGTTAATGGATGGGACGGATTTCCCTGATGTTGGCCCTACCATGGAAAATCTTTAGAAAAACTATTTTCTTAAAAAAAAAACAAGACAGGAGGAAGCAGCGCTGATGCTGCTGCTGTCACTGCCAGCGGACGCTGACGGGCAGCAGATGAGCTGGGCCTCATGGCTCCAGCTGTGGGCCCCACCGTGATGCGTGTCGACCATCAACACCGTGCATTTGATGGGTCCCTACAAACTAGGTGTCCATCCCAAAAAAATCAGCCTTATACGGGACTCAGGCGGGCCACACCATCTAAAATCATGTGAAAACATGCCTAAACATATAAAATCATTTGGTGGGGCCTACCTGAGTTTTGGATGTGATTGAAACTTGGTTTGGACCTCTAATTTTATGGGACACATATAATGGACGGAGTAGATCTGGTTAAGGTGGGTCCCACCTAGGATAAAAAAATAATAATAAAATAAATATGCATGTATGTGCCTTGACGTCCAGACTCTCTGGACGTCCAACGTTAAATAGGGAGGGCCCACTTGGCCCCAATTGTGGACCCTACCATGATGTATGTTCTACATCCATGCCGTTCATTTAATAGGTCCCCTTTTATGATGCGTTGGTTCCAAAAAATCAGTCATAAAAAGTTCTCGGATGGCCCACACCATCACCTTTCATGCGGTGGTATGCCAAGCCACATGGAATCAACTGTTGGGGTCCACATGCAGCTTGGATCCACCTGAAACTCGGTTTGGACCCTTAAATTGGTGGGACACACATAATGAATGGGTTGGATTTGTGAACTACATCATGGTGGACCCCAGGACCACATAACCGTACCAAAAGTTTGGTGGACAAATAAATATTACAGTGGCTCAGTCCACGTGACCTTATAAAGAGGTTGTATGGCAAGTAAACATTGCAGTGGGCCCCTGGCCCATGTGACTTTATCAACAGATTGGATGCAAGTAAATGTTGTAGTGGGTCCCAATGTCATGTGACCCTATCAACAGGTTAAAATAATAATAATAATAATAATAATAATAATAATAATAATAAATAAATAAATATTGTAGTGGGCCCCAGGTTTATATGACCTTATCAACAGGTTGGATGCAAATAAATATTACAGTGGCCCAGGTTGGATGCAAATAAATATTACAGTGGCCCAGGTTGGATGCAAATAAATATTATAGCGGGCCCTAGGCCCATGTGACCCTATCACCAGACCAGTTTGGATGGAAAATAAACATCATGTTGGCCCCAGTTTGGATGGACAGTATGTTGGACCCTAGGATGGGTGGAAAATAAACATTTTGGTGGGTCTTACTTAAGACCCATTTATGTATGTGTTGTGTCCACAATTGTGGACCTCCATAACGGAATATGTGACTTGTTTATGCCTTCCATCCCTATGGGACTCACCACGATGCATGTGTTTCATCCAACCGTCCAACCATTTTTGGAAAATGATTTTAAGGTTTAGGATGAAAATAATACAGATTTATTTATCAAGTGGACCATAGTGCATGGTGAGGATTGAACAGCTATCTTTGAAATCTTGAGACCTTATGATTAGATTAGATGGGAAATAAATGTTATGGTGGGCCTTGAAAATTTTAGTAGTGAAAATTATTATCACCACTTATATTTGAGTGTGGCCCATTTGATATACATGGGGCCCATTGGTGTGGCCCATTTGATGTATGTATGACCATGTTATGAGGCCTACTTTGATGTATGTTGTGGCCCATTTGTCAGGCCCACTTTGATGTATTTTATCCACGCCATCCAGGGTAGGCACCCCATTATGATATATATCAGGGCTCATGGGTCGAGGCCCATTTGATACAACCCACTTGATGTGTACGAGGCCCATTAGTGCGGCCCATTGATGCAAGGCCTATTGTGACATGTATTGGGCCCATGACGCGTGACCCATTTGATGCGTATAAGACCCATGGGTAGGGCCCACATATTATGTATTTGAAGCCCATGAGCAGGGCCCACCTGAGGTTTATATATGGGGCCCATTAATGTGGCCCACTTGTATTTGAGGCCCACGGGTTGCGGCCCATGGGTCGTGGCCCATTGTGATATATACTCGGCCCATACGTCGTGGCCCATTGAGATGTGTTTCTGACCCATTTAGTGAGGCCATTGTGAAATATTCCTACTCATGTGATGAGGCCCATCGAGATATATTTCTGGCTCATTGATGCGGCCCAATGATGCGACCCATCGTGATGTGCATATTAGGCTAATGGTGCGGCCCAATGTATCGACCCACGGTGATGCGTAGGCCCACGTGCTGTGTGTAAGGCCCACCTATGATGACTATTTGAGGCCACCTGTCGGATATTTGGGCCCACCTTATGTTTGACTCTACATGGGCCACTACTTGGGAGCAATGTTGGTTAAATGTCCACTTTGATGGGCGATGATGGTTGAATGTTCATATTGTGACCTTCCCATAGGCCATGTTCGACAAATCAATGAGGCTGATTATTGACCGATTCTGATTGACGTGACTGATTTGCCGATTCTGATTATCGACTACCGATTATGATTGTTGTGGTCGATTGGCCGATTATCGATCAAGGCCAATCATCGTGGCCGATTGTGGATTCCAATTGTGATGTATATTCTGCCTGTAGGTTGAGGCCCACTATGATGTATAAAGGCTCATGAACGTGGCCCATTGTGATGTATATGTAGCCCATGTGATGCGTATTAGCCCCATGTGACGCGGCCCATTATGATTGTACGAAGCCCATTGTGGTGTGTTTGAGGGCTAGGCTATGGAGCCATTGGGATGTATGTTAGGCCCATGTGAAAGGCCCATCGTGATATGTATTAAACTCTTGAGTAAGGCCCATGGTGTTCTATATTTGGCCCTTGTGTGAGGTCATGGGTCCACTATATGTTAGGATCCATGAAGGCCATTCCTTGGGGGGCAATGTTGGTTAAATATCCACATTGTCGGGGTCGATTGTCGATGCCGGTTGCTGATACCGATTATGAGTATGTGACAGCATAGCATCATGATACATGCCCATATGCATCATCTGCATGTTTGTTATGAGATGTGGTTGATCATTGTATATGTCATTGAGCATGTTGTTATGAGACTCCCTGATAGGCGGAGGTTATCTTACTTGAGCACGCAGTATGCACAGGATTGATGCATGACTGGATTGTATGACTCATGCATCTCGCATTATGATTACTGTACGCCCTAGCGACACCAGGGCCGTAGCCTCCACAGGCGTATCGTGGATGGCCAAATAAGACACCGAAAATATTTTGTTCTAGCATACGGGCGCCATAGATGTCCCTGGGTGAAAATCCCTAAACCTCCGTGGCCAGGAGACGCCCCAACATCGAGACCGAATGGGCCTTACCCGCCCGAGGGTAGGGTGCAATACTAGGTTGAGTTTGACCAGCTCGTGAATGGGTCCGCTATCGACATGCCAGATAGGTATTGGCAGACTATTGGCCAGGCGGATAGTGAGGTTTCTTACGCTCACTTGGACTGTGCGGCTGGGAGAGTGGCAGTGCCATTTGGAGTGTACTAAACCCCGGTGATGATCCCAGAGATGAACCGTATTGATATGTGGACTTAGTGAGTAGGAGTTGCATACTCATTCATTCATTCATCATTCACTATCCACTCGGGCTAGTGGTGCGCAACTATTTGTTACGTGTACCTTCGCAATGGTTAGGATTTCGGTTGGGGTGCGCGACTAACCTGAGATCAGGAGTTTACCACATTGGGTCTGACCATCCAAATTAGGTATGAGACTAGTTTGGATAGAAGTCCATTGTGATGGACCCTATAGCCTGTGATACTACGTACTACCATACCGACTTCACACTCCAGCATGGTCATTCCATTTGCACTGCATGTTGCATTACATCCGCAGCATATGGTATGGTTGACGCTATTCATTTTACTTATCAGGAATGTATATTGCATTGCATCCTCTGCATCTGATATTTGGCTCTCTACGACTCTTCATTTGCATACTGATTTGTATTGTGTATTTTAATATTGTATGATTTATGCACTTATCAATATTTCTGCTTACTCTGTTATCGTGTGATTTATGACTTTGTCAGTATTTCTGTTTACTCTAATAATTCCTGCCCTTGTCAATATTTCTGCTTATTCTGATTATGTACGATTTATGGATTACTAGTATTTCTGGTATTGTATGATGATGGCATTATATTGAATACTTGGCACTTACCTTCTGCACACACTTTCACCACCCTCTAAGCTTTCTATAAGCTTATGTACGATAGATACGTGCAGGTGTTATTATGTTGCAGCAGCGTTGAGCTTGGAGCGTGCAGTTGTATTCTGGAGCTTTGATTTCGATATATGTATTTTTCCCTTTCAGCATTGTACTCAAATGGTTATTAGTGGATATGTGATGATGATGTTGCCTTTGTGAATTGGGTAACCTTGTGGTTATGCTTATTATGAGTTAAATGTACAAAAAAAATCCTCCTTGTAGGATCCCAGGATCGGAATCTGGCGTATGGACGCTAGGACTCGAGAATGGGGTACTACGGAGGCTGTCAGCACCGGATTCGGTGATCGGGATTCCTGTGAAACCGATTTCTGGGTTTGGGGCGTGACATAGACCCAGTTGCTCATAAACCGAATAAGGGATTAGATTCACACTCACTCTTACGTCAAGAAGTGCATGCTCAATCCGATAATTTCCAATTACACAAGCGATGGTTGGGCTGCCAAGAACTTTATATTTTTGTGGCACTTCTTGCTTTAAGATGACACTCACTTTTTCAGTTAAAAAGATTTTTTTTTGAATATTTTACCATCTTTTGGTTGTACACAAGTTTGGCATATGAAGGTATTTGTTTAACCGCATTAGTAGAGGGATGTTGACCTTCACTTATTTCAACACCTCTAGAATGTCCTGAGAGTTAGAGAGAAGTTTTGGTGCAACCAACCATTGAGGGAATGGGGCAATCAGCATGCTTTGAAGTTTTGATTCCAATTCTTGTGGAGCAGTGCTAAGTCTATCATCATTGTCCTCTTCTGAATCCTTAGGCTTTTCAGCCCTTACCGAAATAGATTTGTCAATTATCTTCCCACTCCTAAGAGTGGTGATAGACTTAGCCTGCTCCATTTAATTTGAAGCGCTTGGATCACTTATTTCGTATTGTGGTTCACGATTGGGGAAAGGTTAGGCTGGAAGAATCGCTTTTTCTATAATCATAACACGTGAATCCATCTTTTGCATATATTTTGTAAGTTCTCGTATTGCATGAGTAAGCTCTTTAAATTGTGTGGAATTTTGAACTGGTTCTTCTTAATGTTTCACTTGATTTAGAATTTGATTAAAGAAACCTTAAGGGGTAGCAGTTTGTCGATTCCTCTAACTGAAGTTTGGATGATTTCTCCAATTAAGATTATATGTATTAGAGGTAGGTCTATTAAAAGGTCTTTGGTAATTGTTCAAGGCATTGGATTGCTCATTCAGTACCTCTTGAAAGACAGGTATTGTTGGACAATTTTCAGTTGTGTGAATGTTACAAGTACAAAAACCGTAAACAGTTTCCTTAACCTTATCCTTCTTTAGTTCCATGGCCTCGAATTTCCTTATGAGATTAGCCACTTTAGCATTGATATCATCATCTTCTTTCAGAAGGTATAATCCACCCCTCTCCTTTGATTGAGTGGGCCTAGAAGTGATGCTTGATTTTGGGTATATGTCCCATGATTGTGCGTTTTTAGCAATTCTATCCAAGTAGTCCCACACATCATCGACATTTTTATTCATGAATTTCCCATTACACATTGTCTCAACCAATTGGCGCACGGAAGATGTCAGTTCATCATAGAAAAAGAGTGTAATGCGCCACGTTTTAAAACCATGTTGTGGGTATGAACTAACAAGATCTTTAAACCGCTCCCAACATTGGAAGAATGTTTCATCCTTCTTTTGGGCGAAGTTCATGATTAACTTTCTAAGGGTGTTCATTTTATGATGTGGAAAAAATTTCTTTATGAACTCCCTTATCATGTCATTCCATGTGCTAATAGATCTGGGACGTAGTGAATGCAACCACGTCTTAGATTTCTCTTTCAAAGAAAAAAGAAAGAGTTTCAGTCTTTTGGAAAATATAAAGTGGTTATGATCTCATCAAACTCTTTCAAGTGCAAATATGGACTTTCAGATTCAAGTCCATGGAATTTTGGAGGAGTTGGATCACCCATGGCTTAATATCCATGTGTCCCATATTTTCTGGAAAAACCATGCATGAGGGCATGCTCATCCCCGTCGGTTGTTAATAATCTCACAAATTACGAGGCGGGGGTGCTTGATGCACCTCATTCTCATCCTGGACTTCCTCAACACATGGTTAAGGTTGTTTTCCCAGTTGATTAACCGGTTGATTTGCAACCATAACCTCAATTAACTCTGAGGATCTCGAGTGGTGTCTAATCCTGTGATGGATAGATAACCCCTCAACCAATCCTCCTTCACTCAAAAGACGTTGAGTGTTATCATAGACCCACTTGGGCATGAAACACTCTCAGCCCTCAATTTCAAATTCTATCCTAAACCTAAAAGAGAGAAAGAAATAAAAGTCTAGATATATAAAGAGAGAGGGAGTTGGAAAGAAGTTACCAAATTAAAACTTCCTAATTAAAATCCTGCAAAACAAAACAAAACAAGTCAGTTTCTAAGAACAAAAATTCTAAAATTAGAAAGTTCCTAAAAATAAAAATAGAAAGTAAACTAGTTTCTAAAAATGAAAAAAAAAGAAAGTTCTAAACCTGGAATTAGAAAGTAAGTTAGTTTCTAAAAATAAAAGAAATCCTAGAATTAGAAAGTTTCTAGAAGCAGAAAACAAACCCTAATATAAAACTAGAAAATAGAAAAATCGTAATCTTAACCTAATTCTAAAACTAGCTAGTCTCAGAAAAACATAATCGTTAGTCCCCGGTAATGGTGCCAAAAACTTGTTCACAACAAGTGTAGGGTCGCGATATAAAAATAATCTCGGTGAGACCGAGGTTGAATCCACAAGGACTAATCTCATGTGTCTTCTGAGAGCATCTAGAACTAGAACCAGAAGAAGATGTTTATCTAAATCTAAATTGATTGAGAGAGTAATTGTGAATTATTTAACTAAAACTTGTAAATTCAAAGGTGAGAAACTAGGGTTTCTAAGGATCCATTGTAGAGATCAGGGAGATTTATGCTTGATTCAAGTCACACAATTGGAATTGAAGTCCCACCCTATCCAATTGGAAGATATCTCAGTAAAATCAAATTTGAGCTTCCTTTGACCTAATTCTCAATGGATGAGAGGGATGAGAACTGAAAGTGATTGCATCACAAAACCATGCCTAGGAGACAAGGCAAACAACAGGATTTACCAATCCCACAACCAATCATAAGAGAATCATGAAGATTAAAAGGATTTCATCACCCAACCATGCCCATGGGATGATGGTGAATAACGGTATTTCCTAATTTCACAATCTCAATACATGAAAAGAACATACTCAAATCTATCGTAGATCTATTGTAATTTGAGTCACAATAAACCATTAAAAACTGAAAGTATTCCTTATAATCAAAGTAGAATAAAAAAGAGTTCAATATAAACATAAATCAAAGTAATAGAAACATCCCATCATGCTACAAGCTTCACCTCTTAGCCCTAGCTAAGAGGTTTAGCCAACTATAAACATGATTGAACTAGAATCTCTTTAGAAAAGCATAAAAATAACTAAGGAAAAGGAAGAAAAACTCTTGGCGACGGCTTCTCCATACTTTTGCTCCACTCCTCAAACCTTAGATGATGCCTAGGAGTGCCCTAGGGACCCCTATTTATAATTTTAGGTCTTACACTTTCGCACCAAGTGGAAATTTCTAGAAATCGTCTCAAATTTATGCAATCCGCGTAAAAAATTGCGTAACGCTCAACTGGTTGTGGGACATCCTCGACCAGTCATAAGACACCTTCGACTGGTTGAGCAAGACAGAAATTTAGATGTTTTACTCGCTGGAGTTTAAGTCGAGGAACCTCGATCGAACGAGCTTCGACTGGTCGAGCAGTGTCCAGGACTAGTCGTGCGTAGCCTGGACTGGTCGAGCAGAGGCCGGTACTGGTTGAGGATTATGCAATTTCACTTTAAAACTCCGATTTTCTTCATTCATGACTTGGTTTTCTTGGATCTTTAGTATGTGCATTCTTCATTCTTGGTTTCATCAGATCCAATCTTGGCTTTAGTGATTCTTGAGTGTTAAATTCATGCTTTTAACATCCTTTTCAATCCAAGCTCTTGAATTCATCTTGCAACACAAACATGATTAAAATAGGACATTAAGCATTATTATGTTCATAAAACCAATTAATAGATGGGGTCCAATATATAATATTTGACCCCCAACACTGACTGATGCTGTTGAGGATCAACACACATCACAATAGGTCACACACAACTCAACCTCATGGGAAATCCCCATGAGCTCGACCGAATAGAACCTTTTTCCATATATATATATAGTGTAAATTAAATTGTGGGCCTCTCAATAACTATATGATCATGTGAGGCTTAGGTGACTGCTGAAAATAAAATATTGGGACTTGTAATGTATGTGCGGTCCCTAAATATATGATCACGTGATGTTGGGTGGCCTATACACCATGTAAAGTATGAAGTATCTGCCGCCCTAAACCTTGTGAAATTAGGCAGCATGTGCAGTTCACCAGCACAGGACCACGATATATAAGATCGGCCTTAAATTATGCATGGTTGAGTTGCGGCCTTTAGTCAAGTAATTATACGGTGTATGGACAACCATTAACCTTAAAAAGAATATGTAGAATATGTGGCCCGCCAATCAAGTGACCCTGTGGTGTGGAAACAATTCTAAAATAATAGAAATTGTGTTGATTGTGTGACTGCTATCATGAGGTTGTATGATGTATGGTTGGCCCTTGACCATGTGGAATCCTGATTGGCGTGTGGCCCTAAGTCATAGATTTGTGTTTAACTTTTGGAATGTTTTCGATTATAACTTGTATGTGAAAATTGTTTGTGTGAGGGTGTGATGGAGTGGTTGGGTATGAACAATGTGATGTAATGAGTTAGGGCTGGCTGACCCCTTGATCATGAGGTCATGTAGCGTAAGTATGGCCACCTAATCATGTACAAAGGTGGTGTATATGTAACCATCTAATCGTACGATTGTGAAATGCGCATAAGGCCACCTAATCGTTTGAAATCAAGTGGCATTGGTGGTCATTCAACAATGTGGGTTTGTGCTTATCGACATAGACACCGCCACTTGAATCATGTATGACCAAGTTGTGCATTAGACCGAGTGTGATGTAGGGTTATGTTACCTAAGCTAATGCTCTCAAGGTCCTGGATTCTATGCGATGTGAACTCTAAACCGTAAATGGTATGATGAAATGTATCCCTTGACCCTTAACCATGTGACCTCGAATATGAGTCATTAACTATGTGGCGTGTGAAGTGATTGTAGTATAAGACTTAGTGTATTGTAGTGTATCCATGAATGGTGGGTATGATTGTGATTGTTCAACTATGTTTGGATATTTTGAAATATGCATGGATACTAGATCATGATAGTAATTGTATACATACTAAACTATGTGAAATTGTGGTACTTACTGCCTGACCATGTGAAAGTTTAGTAAAGTGGTTGCCCCATTATGTGAGCTATGATGTAATGAAAGTATGTAACCATCTAATCTTAAGACCTTTATTATGACAAGTAGGCTAACATTTGTATGGCCTCTCAACCATATGAACTACTGATAACGGAGTGGCCATAAGGCCATGTGGGCATATGAGAATTGTGTGGTTACTTAGATTGTGAACTATGCTGATGGTGTAACCTCTTGGATATGTGAACTTAGGATGTATGTCAAATTGATTGTTGAACCCATCTTATTAATAGTATTGGGCTTGATTTGTTGACTCCACTAATATGTTCATAATGGCATTAAAGTGATGGGTCTATTAGCCTTAAAGCCCACCTTGAGTGGACGCCTTGTGGGCCCATTAGCGATAAACCTTTCGGGCCCGTAGGTTACTTCCTCTTATTAAGAATGTAAGACTCCATGAGAAGTACATATTGGGCCTATGTTTGGGCTTCTTGGTAAGTGCATGAGACTCCTAATGATGTATGTATGCCAAGTCCCATTTGGGCCTTGTGAATGAGTTATGATTGAGTCCTCAAATGAACCATTTGTGGTAATTAAATGGACCACCCAACAAGCCAAAATAATGGGATGTAGCAACTCACTAACTAGCCCATTCAAGTGTGGCAATGAACTGGGCCTTAGTCCACTTGAAATGATAGCTAGATATGTTAAGGCATTGAATTGAAATCTAATTATGCATGTGGTGATGGCATATGTGCAGTGATTGTGTAACATGATACTTGTGGTGATGATGATGCGTGTATGGTTAGATGCGATGATTGTATTGTATGTTAATGCTAATTTATGTTTATATGCTTGGATAGTGTTCAATTGGACGTAAGGACTAAGTGGACCACCGTATGTATTACCTCGAGTCATAGATAGTGCACCTAGCATTGTATAATGACATGACACTTATGCACCCACTTCCTACGAAACTGATGAGGTGAACCACTTAACTCTTGACCATGAATGAGTATGTTGGTGATATGAAATAGCTTTCAAATAGCTATAGATCTTTACATACAGAATTGGGACATGTTATGGTATGTGTGCATCACTTGCATGTGTTTGATATACTGTAACACCCCGTACTTTCTAGTACTCGAGTGTTACCATGTAAATTAATTTAATATAAATAAATAAATAAAAATTATATATATATAAATAATGAAACCTAAATATATACACTATGAAATGTATATACCTTGTAAAGATTTAATGTTAAAATGATATATATGTATAACATGATATTGTATATTATAAATTATATAAATATGTGATCAATAGTATGAATATAGTAGTATGTTAATATTTAAAATTTTATTTACATATGTATATGAGATTTTAAACATTGTAGTTATAAGTTATACACAAAAATAATAAAAATTATATTAATATTCATATTGGTTAGTAATGTACGATGAAAGCCTTACAAATGGCCCATTAGGATCTTTTGACCGTTAACGCTCAGTTTTGATAAGATTCGACCATTAGATTAACAAGAATCCACTGTTAAAGCTAGGAATCAACCCGTATGTCCCACCTAGGCTTTGGATCCACCTCATCTTTAGCTAGGTGACCTAATATGACTTGTAGAATCATTTAGATGGTGTGGATTTTCCATAAACACCATTGTGGACCCCACTCGAATTGTACATGTGCACATTTCACGTGCACTCGCCGTGCACTGGTCGACCTAGCACGGTCAAAGCGGGCTGACCCGATATTTCCTTAATAGAGAGAATCTCTCTCCCTCTCTCGTTGCGTCAGCCAACGGACAACGTCCATTTGCGACGTGTTGGGGCCCACCATCTTAGATCATATGGGAGATTTGATACGTCCATTGTGTCTGGGCTTGGTCCCCACGAAAATTCAGCTAAATCACACGTTGAAATGCACTCGCGTGCGCACAACCCTTGCCGTAAACAGGCCCTTCAAAACCACGTTTCTAAAAACAAAAATTGCCAGCTGGCACGATTCGTGTGAAAGGAAGTCCTCCAATTCCAGCCCTTTATTTCAGCTTATCCTGACCGTTTTTCTAGGAAAATCTCAGCTGTCCAATTTAGCTATGGTTTAAGGCTTCAAAACCACGAGCGGTCTCCATTCTACCCACAGTTTTGAAGGCGATTTTGATCTGAGGAGATCTGGACCACTGGGTATTGATCCGACAATTTAGGAAGGATTAGAGCGAGCATAAAGGGGTGAGGATCAAGGAACAGTAGCTCACCCTCCATTTTCGCAGCCACAACCAAAAACCGGCTGTTTCCCTTCAACCTTCGAACCCACCGCCCAAGCTATCCTAAAGCTTTGAAAAAGCTTATCCTTAAGCTTCTTAGAGCCCACATGAACCGTCCCATGCGGTCGGATTGAAGAAAGAAGCATTCATTTGAGATCCACCATTAATGGCTGCCATCTTCTCCACCGTTCCAACTGAGTCAGACTCAGTTCGGGATGTGTTGTCAGGCTCTCACCATCTATGATGGTGCTGGGAAAGGAGAGTGGAGAAAAGAAAGGAAGAAAAGAGGAAGAAATGAAGAAGAAAGAATAAGGAGAGTGGTGCGGCTGTTACATCGCACCAACACAACCACTCGAACCGGCCGAGTCTCAGACCGAGTCTGAGTCTGTCTAGACCACAATGCTAGTCATGGATAACCCTGTATTGCTCTAAAGTTCTGGAGGGGAGAGAAGGAAGTGGTTGGAAAGGAGAACGGATCGCTATCTCCTTCGTTTCCTGCTTATGGTAGCTATTGTTGCGAGTCCAGCAGATTGCTAGCCGGGTGGGATACTACACTGAGAAAGAAGAAACAGGAAGATAAATGGAGAGAAAAATAGAGAGAGAGAGAGGAAGAAGGAGCTAGGTTGAGATGGGGCGTGAGGAGGTGCATGTTGCACCAACTCGACCTAGCCAAGTTCGGCCTAAGATGGGTCTGAGTAGGCTAGGGACCTTGCCGGTGTGCTGGTCCGAGTCAGGCCTGGTCCAGGCCATGTTGGAGTTCCCACAAAAGAAGGAAGAAAGAAAGTCGAGGTAGAGAGAGAAAGAGTTGGGTTGAGTTGTGCCGAGTTGCACTAACTCGCTGCACAATCCTGACTCGGTAGCCTGACTTGCTGCCTCTTCATGCAGCCACCACGCTGACTCATCTCGACTGAGGCTAGGTCAAGCCGGGTTTGACAGCCGTTGCTGGGTGGTTCTAGCGGTAGGAAGGAAGAATAAAAGAGATGGAGAGAGAGAGAGAGAGAGAGAGAGAGAGAGAGAGAGAGAGTTGATGGACGGTTGTGTTGAGCCGAGTCAACTCGGTTCGAATCGAATCATCATGAGTGAGTCAACATTTTCCCCCATTCTAGTTATGTTTCGACGTACTATTATCATTTGTTGCCATTGGGATTATTAATATTAGCAAAGATTAGCCATTAGTAGACCATTATGCTAAACTGGTTATTATAAACAAATTTCAATTATTAAATATTAGTATCCTGTTTATTATTCTTAAATATTCATTTTGGATAGTCGTTGGTGCCACCATAATGATTATTTTGCTACATTAACTAATATTAATTATAATACTAATGTTAACAATTATTTTCTAATTATTAAATTAACATGGTTACTATTTCCATTATTAATAGGATTGTTAAATATTAGGATGCATAACCATTAGTAAATTATCTATTCTAATAATAGTTATTATATACAAGAAATTAAAATTAATGCGTTGTCTTATCATAGATAAAATATCATAATATTAATTATCATCATAATAATTATTAACCAATATTAACTATAACACTAATGTTAGTAAATATTTTATAACTATTAAATTAACATTATAAATAATTACACACCACTAGGGTTCAACCTTAAAGATCTAGCCTAAACCCAAACTCTAGGATGAAGACCCTAATTCCACATTAACAACCCTAAGATAGATGACTCAAACCCTAGGATATGATCTTAAACCTAGGAAGTGCGTGGAACTTGGATCTAATGATGTAAGCTCATGATCTGTGGTAGGATTCAATTCTAAGGGCGCAAGCACTTAGTGACACTAGTAGGCGATTCAAAGTATAAGGTGATGATTCTTCCCCTTGAGCTTTCCATCTTCTCATTAGCTTAAGTTATAGTTTTTATTAAAATTTATAATTAATATCTCTCTCTTATAATCACATGTGTTAGCTGGTGGAAATTGAATTGCTATATTGTCTACTTAATGTTCATCCTGTATATTTGTTCATGTTTGTGGATTATTTATGTATTACTTATGGACTTTAAATTGGTACATTAGTGGAAAACCCCCACCTATAAATGTACACCTATACTTGGGATGTAACCCGGCTGGTTGTGATTAAAATGGACCTTCGACTTAGTGGTTATTGAGCGGTGGTCTAAATGAATCATTAATGTGGGCCTACCATCCAGGGTTGTTGTGTCCAATAATTTTCAAGGATGGTCTTTTATCGCATGGTTTTGATACTTGCCCTATGAGGCCTATTTGATAATTGCCCTATGTGGCTTGTTTGATATTGCCCTATGTGGCTTTGTTCTGGTATTTTTCCTATATGGGTTCGATGTTTTATACCGTGTAATCATGTGATGGTAAGCTCCATATACTGTAATATGATTGACCACTAGTCGACGGGTTTCCATTAAACATCCTAAGATGGTAACCTCATGAGCCGAGGATGGTGGTAATGGGACACTATGCCCAAGTTGTCGGCCTACGCTAGGCCATGTGCTCCCCATAGTGACCATGAGCTTATTTAAAAATGGCTGATTGCAATTGGACTAATAACGGGCTGGTAAATCATGCACGTATAACATATTATGACGGCTTGGTTCATTATGCCCATACGATTACGCCGCGTGTTGCGCTAATGACCAGTCGATCAATTGATGATGATGACTTGGATCACTCATGCCCATACGATTACGCCGCGTGTTGCGCTGATGACCAGTCACATCCTTGGGTGATGACCTCATTGCCTGTCTGGATGTTTTTCCTGGGGCACCGACCGTCCAGATGGTTTACCTGGGTCGATGATTGCATTCATGCATCTATGCACCTAATAAGACTACATTTACTCTGTTTTGGTTGTCTAGATGTTTTATACTATTTCTTACTGTAACGGCCTGAAATTCGGGGGTCGAGCATAACCCAGCTCCCGAGTTTCAAAATATCACTTATGTAACATATTGAATGATGGATGTATGTTGTCTGTATGAGTGCATAAAACATGGAATAGATTAAGCCAAATTGCAAATATAATTCAGGGATAAGTGAAGAACGCAAGCGGAAGACTTAAAAGAAATATATGTGTACATGTGCAAATCCTTGAAATACATATACATACCAGGTCATATTACAAGTGTTGCTATCAAAATTACAAGTATCAAATTACATTATTTAATCCCAAAAGAAATCCCAGAATCCCACGCATCAAAACAAGGCTCACTAGAACCCGCCTGAAAACTGCATAATGAAAATGCAGCCTCATCGTCCTCGATCTCCTGCTCTGCCTCAGAGGTCTCATCAACATTTGCAACTAAGACAGAGTCTGGTGGGTGTTTAACACTGCCTAGAATGTGGGAGTGAGTGATCAACTCAGTGGAACAATAAAGCAAAGGTTAACATATATCAATTCAATCAAGTAGTAATGATAAAGCAGAACAATCAAACATGTCCTAAGTACTCTTGTTAATGCAAGAATGTATGAAGAATGATGCGTGCCCTCGCACGTACACCCTCAACGTCTTCATCTTACGTTATGCATGACATACCTTAAAGTGCGCCACATCTTCCAAGCACATGTAAATGCGGTGCATGGACATGATTACTAAGTTGTTATTAGTCCTTTTCATACAGCAAGATTGGGAAGCTAAGGTACCTTCCTCATATCACCATCCAAACAGTGATCCATTCTAGGGTCGTCAGTCCTAGACATCTCATACAATCATATGGTTTTAGGTCGTTGCAAAGGGCTCGTCACTAATCAATGCACGCCTATCATATCTTCGTTACCACAATAAGGCTCGTCACCTCAATGCGGTATCCAGGCATGCTTGAGGTCACTACAAAGGGCTTGTCAATGTAGGCCGACAGTGCGAATATAGTGTCCCATACCACCATAATCGGCTCACGAGTTCGGTTGCTCATTGGTCACTACGGGGAGGCTCGTCACCCCAGCGTAGGCCGACAGTTCGACCACGGTGTCCCATACCACCATGTCCGGCTCATGAGTCTTTGCAGATCAAGGTACAATAGTTAATAGGATTTCATCGGTAAGTTTGGTACCCTAGATTCAAGCAATAGCATCCATACATGGTGAACATACATCGGACAATCAGGTTACTTGACGAACTCGACTAGTACGAGCGCACGTTGGGTTGAACAACATAGAGTGCGCAAACACTCCGCGTGGCCAAACCACTGTCGACAACTCTAATACCACTCGAGTTCGTCTAATCACGTCCTTCATGGCGAAAGCAACCTTAGCCAAGATCTCAAGGCCGATTACCGATTTCCTGGACTATTCATAGTCCCAAACACATTCCACTACAACAGGTATGCATATACAATTTAGAATAGTAATGGAACAACAACTCAATTCATGTAGTATGTAAGCATTTGAATAATATCAACTTAACATGGATTTTCACATAAGTAATACTTGAACTTAAACAACAAGGAATATGACTTGCATGTGGTAAATCATACACATCAATAGGAGAGTTGAGAATCGCTTCTCAATGCCCTCAAATAGTATAATATATTACACTGTAGTTCATTCAGGCATTTCTACAAACACTTAGAATACATAGTTCAACATACATGACGTATGTTGAAATACACACTTTGGACAATTCCTTTTACTAAGGAGTTGTCGCACATACAATTAGCATAAGTACACAACAAATAATCTTGGCAAACATATGTTCATATCTTATACGTATACGGTACTTTATACATACACATAGAATACACAAATCTCAATATATCACATGCATATCTGAAACGCAAAATAAACATAACATTTGGCATGTGAAATCTCATCCATAGCAAGAATAAACCATTAGCTAACATTGAAAGCCTTGAAAGCCATAACCTATACGATTAAAGTCCACACCTTAAACCAGAAATAGAGCACCGAACTGATTCAGACGATATGTCTTCGTCAACGGTGACAGGATAACCCAAGACAAGAATAGAAATAAACTACAACAACACAAAAACTACTCTAAGCTCTAAAACATATTAGGGTTATGTTAACTTACCCAAAGAAGGAACTTATAATCGCCGGAATAATGATTCAAAAGTGAAGGTTTAAGGATGAAGAAGAACAGGAAAGATTCTAAGATGGTTCACCAACTTCTCTCTCACTTTCTCTCTCTTTTCCTCTCTCTTTCTTAGCTAGGGTTAGAAATTCGTATGGAAAAGAGAGTTAGGGTTTTAAGGTCTATATATAGGCCTAACATTGATGAAAATAACCCCAGGGCCAAGGTATACTTAGGGTATAACCAAAACAGGCCTCTCTCGATCCAACAGGGCACTTCCGGTGGGCCTTTTTCCACGAGAGGTCGGACTTAAGCTCACTGACCATGGATCTAGGTTAGATTGAGTTTTCGTACTAATCGGATCTTCAAATCAGCCGTGGCAGACCACACTCAATTCAACGGTCACTGAATCTCGATCAGGTCCATAAGCATAAGGACATGCTTGGGCCACCTTCCCTGATCAGAGGGTGAAATTGGGTCAGAATCCAATGGTCAGATTGCTTAAAATCATCGCGCAAGTGACACAACTCAGATTTCATAAAATCTTATTAAATTTCTCACCGTTTTCACACTCTTCACTCCGGACTCAATCAAATCGACCCAGAACATCATCTGGACTTAATTTTTGAGGTGATGGCCAAGTCCATCATGGTGACCAAAACAGCCTAAGATCATCGTTATCGGACTTATGACGCGCGGTCCAGGTCCGATCTAAAGTTTCCAAAAATTCTCAAGAGCAAGTGGATATAGAGATGAATCCCGGATTTCAGAGTAACCTAACACTAACTATTCTACAGATTTTGAGTCATGCAGATCCAATTTAAAGTGATTGATGCAAATTTCACAAGCAATTGAGTTTAGCGCTAATTACCCTAATAAGCTTCTAAGGAAAAATAGAGGTAGTACTCGGGTCTTGGCACAAAATTTTTCGGGTCATTACACTTACCTAATGCGGCGGTGTTTAATCTTGAGGGGAATTCACACTGAGTTGGCCACTCATCCATCAAATATAAAACCATACAGGTAATCCAAGTAGCTTAAGTAATATGCTTGTTCAGACTTGATGAGGAGTAGGGTACGATCTCCAGGGATGTATGACTGTATTTTCTTGGAGGAGTTGCGTGATCTCACCGCTTGTGTTTATATGCTTTTTGTTATGCTTCATGTATTAAATCATGTAAATCTTGTACTTGTTTAAATTCAGAGACATTGGTTTGTATAAGTCATTATGGGCAGCTTCTTGTATATTTGAACGATAATGAAATTTTCCTTTATGTCAATTTGTCCACACTACGCTCATCTGCCTACTCTGATAATTTGAAAAAAAAATTACACTCAAATTTGACCATCCTTTAAAGTTAACACTCAGGCTTTTGGGACATGGGTCATATACTCGGGTCTTGAAAAGTCGGGGCGTTACAGGTTGGTATCAGAGCATAGTTTGCACAAACTTGGCCTTGGAAAATGATCTTATACAAGTCTTAAATGTCTCAAGTTAGGGTGTTTGAAACTAGAAAATTGAACCTAAGTGAATCTCCCTTAGACTTAGGAAGATCTGAGAATGTAGAAACCCAAACTTAGACCCCCAAAATAATTGTTTGGATGATCGTAGAACTTAGAAATGAAACTAGTTCCCTTTGAACATTTAGTCATTGAACTTATGAAAAGTTCCCTTAAAGAATTTGGAGAACATAGATACTTCGAACTCTAGGCTCCCTTAAAATTTTTGTAGGTTAGATTTTTGGACCTTAACTTACGTAGAAACCCTTAGAACTGGGAAGAAATGAGGATGTAGAAATTCAAATGTTAGGTTTCCTAGGTAATTGTCTTGGTAATTGTAGAACCTAGAAATGAACTTAAGTCCCTTGAGGATTATATGATTAGTCATTTGAATTTAAGAACATTCCTTATACTTACTCCCAAGTGAAAATTCCCAAAAAAAAAAAAAAAAAAACTTAGGGTATGAACTTCTAGAAATTTCATAAGTTAGGAATAATACTCTTGGGGAATCATATTGTGAATGTAACTCGAATTCCGTAATACATTTTCTCACTTAGAAATAATACTTTTACAAATTCTAGCACATGAAATTAATTAGAGGTGAAGAATTTTGGGTAAGTTTTCAACCCTAGGCTGCACATATTAGGATTATATTTGAAATCCTAGGTGGGTTTAGAAATTTCCAACTCAAACTTCATGTAGAAATCCTTGTCTTGAGACTTACAAGTAGTACTTAGATAATCAGAGTGTGCGCTGGAAGCGTGATGGCCGCTCGCGTCTATTCACATAAATTTCGGGCGCTCTCATTAGATGATTACAGGATCTCCCTATGAGTTTAGAATAATCAGGATCATGGACTGATGCAATCATGTGTATACGATATGTACGCGGTTTGATTCGAACCCCACATCCTAGCAGATTCTAGTGATCTCAATGCCTTGATCAGGCAGAAGATCGAGATTTACCAGGATTAGGGATGATACGGAAAATCCTCTATTTTACGTAGGCAAGGGATCGAGGTATCGGGCTCAAACCTACTATGACCATCTATTTGTGTTACCTTGAACGCTGAAAAAATAGAAATTGGTAATACACTTTGGACAGCTAGGGACTATCATTGGAAGTAAAAAATAAATAAAGAGAAAGGTAAAATATTATCATTAGTGGTCACCTAACTCTTTGTGGAGGCGATGGGACATTTGAAGTAGGTAAACCTTTAAACAAATCCTTAGTATTGGTTAATGCTAAAACGATTTCAAATGATTAGTAGAAATTGATATGCTAGGCTAGATGCGTAAGGGATGTGGTACATCTAAATATAGCTTGTTAGTAGTGTAGGACGTGATTGCGCAAATGAGAAATAGAGTACACTATTAAAATGAAATTACTACTTGTGACGTGACATTTAGGGACGCACAAAACAAATCTCGAGATGAGATTTCTGTTAAGTAATGAAACCTAAATATATACACTATGAAATGTATATACCTTGTCAAGATTTAATGTTAAAATGATATATATGTATAACATGATATTGTATATTATAAATTATATAAATATGTGATCAATAGTATGAATATAGTAGTATGTTAATATTTAAAATTTTATTTACTTATGTATATGAGATTTTAAACATTGTAGTTATAAGTTATACACAAAAATAATAAAAATTATATTAATATTCGTACTGGTTAGTAATGTATGATGAAAGCCTTACAAATGGCCCATTAGGATATTTTAACCGTTAGCGCTCAGTTTTGAGAAGATCCGACCATTAGATTAACAAGAATCCACTGTTAGAGCTAGGAATCGACCCGTATGTCCCACCTAGGCTTTAGATCCACCTCATCTTTAGCCAGGTGACCTAATATGACCTATAGAATCATTTAAACAGTGTGGATTTTCCATAAACACCATTGTGGACCCCACCCGAATTGTACATGTGCAAATTTCACGTGCACCCACCGTGCACTGGTTGGCCCAACACAGTCAAAGCGGGCTGACTCGCTATTTCCTTAACAGAGAGAATTTCTCTCCCTCTCTCGTTGCATCAGCCGACGGACAACATCTGTTTAGGAAGCGTTGGGGCCCACCATCTTAGATCATATGGGAGATCTAATCCGTCCATCGTGTCCGAGGCTTGGGTCTCACGAAAATTCAGCTGAATCACACGTTGAAATGCACCTGCGTGCGCACAACCCTTATCGTAAACATGCCCTTCAAAACCATGTTTCTAAAAACAAAAACTGTCAGCTGGCACGATTCGCATGAAAGGAAGTCCTCCAATCCCAGCCCTTTATTTCAGCATATCTCGACCGTTTGTCTGGGAAAATCTCAGCCATCCAGTTTAGTTGTGGTTTAAGGCTTCAAAACCATGAGCGGTCTCCATTCTACCCACGGTTTTGGAGGATGTTTTATACTATTTCTTACCTAATGCGGCGGTGTGTAATCATGAGGGGAATTCACACTGAGTTGGCCACTCATCCATCAAATATACAACCATACAGGTAATTCAGGTGGCTTAAGTAATATGCTTGTTCAGACTTGATGAGGTGTAGGGTACGATCGCCAGGGATGCATGACTATATTTTCTTAGAGGAGCTGCTTGATCTCGCCACTTGTGTTTATATGCTTTCTGTTATGCTTCATGTATTAAATTATGTAAATCTTGTACTTGTTTAAATTCAGAGACATTAGTTTGTATAAGTCATTATGGGCAGCTTCTTGTATATTTGAACGATAATAAGATTTTCCTTTATGTCGATTTGTCCACACTACGCTCATCTGCCTACTCTGATAGTTTTAAAAAAATGTACATTCAAATTTGACCATCCTTTAAAGTTAACACTCGGGCTTTTGGGACACGGGTCATATACTCGGGTCCTGAAAAGTCGGGCCGTTACATATACAACTTATTCTGGTGCCCCTGTATGAGTTTCGGCCATGCGCTTGGTGTTGAGTGATGGATTAATCTTAGTTGTGCTATTGTGTGGTTGGTGCACACTTGTGACGTGGAAGCGTGAACACTTGTATAGCCCCATGATCATGAGGGAGAGTGCACATTATACCATTGATTTGCCATGTGGTATCGTGATAATTTTTGACTAACCTTATGATATTTGTGCATATTGCATCTGCACGCACATATACATGTACATGCATCATGAATGAGGAGTGCATGGTGTGCATAGTTTGATCATGCAGAGATCATATGAATGTGGTAGAGGATGATGGTGCAGGGTGCACATGATGGAGTATGTGGTAGAGGATGTTGGTGCAGGGTGCACATAATGGAGTATGTGGGGATGTTATCTAGTCCGAGAGACCGCAGGCTTGGTCCCTTGGTTGAAGTCCCTAAGCAAATAGATCGGGCATGGTCCCTAGGTTAAAGTCCCTACAGCTCACTTGATGCTACATTATAATTTTTGTTTATGCTGATGCTGATATTTCATGTATATCCTTTCCATGATAAGTGTGGATTGTAGATCGGATGTGGTTGGCAAAGGAGTCCAATTGGTATTAGGGTTGCCTTATATGCATATGTGGCTTACATGCATAGCATTGCTTGAGTGCAATTATACTACATAGCGTGCTTGTGGATTATCATTGCATTTTGCATAGCATCCTCATGAGATGGAATGAACACCCTAGGAACATCATGGTTATATTGATGAGACTACCACAGTGGCATCATGGTTGGTATTTGTGGACATCAAAAATTTGGATTTCTTATATTGGGTCCCAGACCCCTTCATGAAACTCCTTAAACCTCGATTGGTAACCTCGAGCCTCATCATCCAGACCGGGCGGATGCCATGGGTCACCTAGTGCTGAAGACCATAGTAGGTTTGACTTCCATCGACACGGTTAGGTGAGAAGAGGTTCGGCCATGCCTAGCTAAAGAGTTAGAGTGAATGTGGTTGGGTTTGACTAGCACCTGAAATGGGTCCGCTACCGGCGTGCCGGGTGGGTATTGGCATGGCTATAGTATAAGACCTGACCCGAGTTCATGTGTGTGCATGTTTGTGTAGGTATGCATTTCGTTTCTCTTGATCCAGCGGTCTTACCGGTCGAATCCCGGTGACCCGCGACCTCAAATAGTGTTTGCGGTCATCTTTAAGTCCGGTCATGTAGACCCGACTCGGATCGAGCCGAAACTTATGCCATCTTGTCTGCTTCATCATTGCGGTTCTAATGCCGTGTCTTGTGCATCCATCCGACGTGTAGATCATAAGTTGTGTGCATTTCATTTTCTAAGCCCTTGATCATGACCATATGGCCCACCTAGGGGTGGTGTGTAGAAATTTCTAGGTGGTCTCATCTTTTAGCACAAGTTACAACACACACCACGCACACCCTACCTAAATCCCATCTTCTACACCACCCACTACCCACACACTACCCATCCCTACTCCAAGCCTATGAGTCTATGAGCATTGTTTATATCACCCTAGCTTCATGATGGATTTGTCTATCATAGGAGAGAGAACTCATGATGACTCTCTCTTTTCTAGCAATTTCTCTTCTCTACCTCTCATTCCTCTCTTCTCTCTTCTCTCTCTTCTCCTAGCAACACCTCCACACGTCCCCACCCTCTCCTTCTATCAGCTCATTCTCCCTCTAATCCCCTCCCATCTAGCCTTCAACAACCCATCTCACCCATTGAAACATGTCCCTTGGAGCATGGAGAGTAGATTGATGTAACTTTGAAGTAGGATCCTTAAGAGGTGGGTGCATGTTCTTCAAATCTTTAGACTTCTTTGCATTGTAGCTATTCTCCTTCTCTTCTTTCATATTGGAGCATGTAGGGCCCATCAAGAGATGATGGTGGCCCCAAGACTGCATGGATGCAGTTTGAAACCCATCCTACATTGCATGCATGTGCATGCAAGGGACCATCCTCCATGGATCCCTTCATGCCTCATCCTTCCTTAGATCAAGGATCTTTGGGTCATCTAGACTCTTGATCCTTAGTGGAGATTGGATCTCCACCATAGATCTCCATTTAATAAGCTTGATCATGTAATATGTGCATCCTATAATAATGAAATCTCCTTGTATGTGTGTGATGAAGGGAAGGGCCTCAATGAGGCAGAGACCCTTCTGTTGTGGCCGATTAATTCTCCTTTTCTTACTAAGAGTGCTGATCATGAGTGTGTGGCCCACCTTGTGGACCAACAAGATCTTAACCATCCATAGAGAGGGAACGTTTTCACAATCCCTCCCATTGAACGTGTGGCCCCTAAATGTACAAAAAGGGGTGCATGCAAGCTTGTTTTTGGTAATAGTATGGTTTGGATATTTTTGGGGCCCACTTGGGTGGACCACACCATGTTTCCAGAGGTTAAATCCTCATTTAATTTATGTTTGCAATTTATTTTTGTGAAGCATATGTTGTTGTCCAGTCTGTCTAGACAGATTTTGGACCATTTTGAGGCCTAATTTTTGGTCTTTCGGTGGGAAATTTGATGTTATCGAATATATGATTCTTAAAGACTAATGTCCCACGTATAAACCTACCAAATTTCAGCCCCACTTGACCCTAATTAAGGTCTCAAAGGTGTAGCCCAAGTGAGGTGGTTAGTCTATAATTTCTGCACTGTTCCAGCAACATATCAGTGTAGAATTCCTTAAATATAAAATAATTTTTCCACTGGTGGGCCACATCCGTGGACCCAACTTTGTAGTACATATATGAGGGGACACAAAATCTATTTTCTCCAATTTTTAGAGGCCATCAATCCACACCATTGGAAGCTCATATCAGGGCTTGTCAAAAATCTACACTAAATAGATTTTCTGTACAGTCCATTTTCTTTAAATAAAATAAAATACTTATGTTATTACAAAAATTCTGAAAATTTACATAGAGACCCATGGTACGAGCCACCTACCAAGTTTCGAGGTCAACGGGCCCCTGTGCAATTCGTGGCGCGGGCTGGACTGGCCCACCAGGCTGGGACCCCCAAGTCGGGATGTCCAACCATGGTTGGCCGTCCACCCTCCTTGTGGGCCCACCTTGATGTGTTGTGTATCCTCGTCGTCCATTTATTTGTGGTCCACGTGATATGTGGTCCACCTCCCTGAGGATTTGCCCATTTTTTGGACCCACTTTGATGTGTTTTGGGCTGACCGCCCAGGCCCATAGGACCGTCCACCTTGGGACGCCCAGGCCCATTGGGTTGCTGCTGGACGTCCAGTCCAGCAGCATGGCCCACCTGATTTATGTGTATTATCCATTCCTTTTACCTGGTGGGACCCACACAGATGTGTGTGGGTCACCAATGAGCAAAATACTTAGTCTATATTTATTATTGATGGACTCTACCAAGCCCAGGAACAGGTGGTCTGGAAATTCAACAATAGGCCCAAACTGGCTACCCTTAACGCCATGTTTTGGGGGCAGCAGGGCCCACCAGATATAAGGATGTTTATGCACATAATCTTGCCATTTCCTCATGTGCCTTTGGGCTTAATTAGTGCACATTTGAGGCCCACCCCAGTTGGGTTTTATTAGATCTATGTTCATAGTTTTGGTTGGACCTTGTAGGCCCATTTATCTTGGAATCTTCTAGTTAGGTCCCTTGACCTTTGGGTCTAGATCTCACCACTTATTGTGATGGGTTTATGGGCCATAATATGCAAGTAGTTGGGCCCTTGGTTGCCCACCAAAATAACCTTGTACTTGGGCTAAGTTGTGAGGCCCAACTCACTTGAATAAAGCACGAAAATTACCCACATAGTTGGATTACCGGGCTACCCACTAGGCCCACCCCAATATGTGTATTTATGACCTTTATGGTTGGGCCCAAGCCTTGTTTGAGGGCCCACCATATTGCCTATGTGTTGGGCTTAGTGTATAGCCCACTAGGCCATAGATTGCTTAGGCCTTGGGCCTTGTTTCATATTCGAGTAGTGGCGGGCTGCCTGTTGGGACTTAGTTGAGGTTGGATGTCCTCCTTAGTGGCCCTAAGGTAGGCCCATGGGTTGCTATGGGTACTTTAAGTCCCACCATAGGCCCTCTTTAGGACTGCTTATTCCCTTAGGCATATATATTGTCCTCCTTAGCTTTGTGGGCTACCCCAAAGTATTGGGCCCCCACTAGAGGTTTGTTCCTTAGATTAATTGTCTAAGTACCTAGACTTTACTCCCTCCTTAGGAAGGAGGAGTATGTTCTAAGTCATCATTGCCATATGGCGCACCCTCATGACCTATATGCATCATGGAGTGTTTGGATTACATATTGTGTGTGGTCGTTAGGTTGATATGATAGAGGGATGGAGTTCCCATCTTGTGCACATTGAGTGCTTAGAGCTAGTGCATGATTGGTATGCATGACTCATGCATCTAGCATCGCATCTCATAGGTATGATCACTCTTACTTCACCAGGGCCTTGCCTCCATAGATACATCATGGATGGCCATGATTGGACATCAGAAACGTTACCTGAGCATATGGGGTGCATAGGACGCCCTTGGATGAATATCCTAAAACTTTCATAGTACCAAGGATCTGCCCCAGCGCCGTGACCAAGTGGAAACTATGAGCGCACGAAGGCCTTACACTATTAGGCCACGACTCCCATTGTCATGTAGTCGGTTGGGATATGGTGTGGCCTTACTCGCCTATGAGAGAGGGCAATTGTTAGGCTAAGTTTTTCAAGCTCATGAATGGGTCTGCTACTGTCTAGCCTTTCTGGTGTTTGGCTGACCATGGGCAGGTAGTGAGGTCTCTTACGCTCGTTTGACTATGCAGGTCTGGAGAGTGGTAGTCATCTTGTGGTGCATTTGACCCCGATAAATTCCATATGATGGAACTATACTGATATGTGGATTAGAAATGAGGGTTGGCATCACTTCGCATTGCATCTACATCGGCTGTCTAAGCCTTATATTGCATTGCCTTAGTATGGCGCCTAGTACTCATTACATTGTATAGCCTTGGTATGGCTTCCTGCATTCATGGCTTAGCCTTGGTAAGGGTAGTGATATTGGCATTAATCATGTTTCCTTTCCTATATCTCCTATTATTCTTATGCGCACCATTGTCACATACTTTCACCACCCTCTAAGCTTTCTATAAGCTTATGCACGATTGATGCATGCAGGAGATCCTAAGTCGGTGTCTTAGCACCAGAGCTTAGATAGGACTTGAGCCGAGTACCCCAATGTTGCAGATCTTCTCCTTCTCTTCTTTTGTCATCAGATGTATTTCCCGTTAGCATTGTATTAAAGTTCAAATTTATAGTGGATTTTGTGATGTGTGCCTTTTTTATTTCTTAGATATACTTGCTTTGATCTTGGGTATGCTTGTATTAGAAATGGATATATGGTTATGAAAATCCTCCTTGTAGGATCCCATGATCGGAACCTATCTCAGGAGCTGAGAGTGGGGTACTACGGAGGCTGTTGCGGCCAAAACCGGCTATCGGGTTCCTTGTGAGTTCGGTTACTAAGTCTGGGACATGACATATATGCCCCCTACTAACAAGGCGGGTATGTGAGGCCTCTATTCAACAAGTTTCCACTTGATCTGGATATCAGGCCCCGATGATTCCCAATGATGATAACTATATTGTGATGTGGATTTTAGAGGAGGACCTGCATGCCTACATATATCCATCACGTCTTTGCATATCATCACTTGCATTGCATCCTATCCACTTGGCTTTATGTAGCATTACATATCACTATGTTTCAATTCATGTACTCTAATATTTTGATTGTTGCTGCATGCTTGTACACTATGTACACATGAGTGTACTCACTAGGCTTTTTGCTTAAGCTTCCTAAGTCCCATTTTTTCATGGCAGGAGTAGCTTAGAGGACAGCTTTTGGATACATTTGGTCTAAGCTATATTTTGGCGATGCCTTCACTTTTATACATTTTGGAAAAACATTGTACTTGTATTATGACTAAATCTATAATGAAGATTGTTGCTTGGTAGTTTTATCATGGATATTTATGCTCAAATAATAATAATAATAAGAACTTCCTTGTGGTGCACCGAACTCGGGACTTGGCATATGGAAGTCAAGTGCCAGATTCAGGGCATTACGGAAACTGTCCGTCCCCAGAATTGGGGCGTGACAGAACGCTACGTGATTATTTACAACTAGCAAGGACAAGTACAACTTCCTACATGGTGTTCCCACATAATGCAGGAAACGTGGATTTCAAGCCGGTAGTGATCTAACTACTCCTGAAGTTTCATGGACTCGATTATGAAAGTCCGTAGTTGCATATCAAGGGATTTGATGAGATCATAACATCCCTACACTTCCAAAACGTGTCCGATGACACCTTGAGATTGAAATTATTCCCTTTCTCTTTAAAGGAGAAAGCTAAGTCATAGCTCCACTCCTTAAGATCAAGATCGATAGGGACATGAGCTAAGATGACCAGAGAGTTTCTTAAAAATTTCTTTTTAATTCATAAAACCAATACCTTGAGGAGGGCAATCATGAATTATTCTCAGAAAGAGGAAGAGACATTCTTCCAATACTGGGAACGATTCAAGGATCTTACAAACTCTTACCTACATAATGGCTATGAAATCTGGTAGGGTATAAGCTTTTTCTATGATGGTCTGACTTCGCCCATGCGCCAATTTTTAGAGATGATGTACAATGGGGAATTTATGAATAAGAATGCCGATGATGCGTGTGATTATTTTGATATATTTATAGAAAACATGTAGTCATGGGTATTTCATCTAAGCCCATTAATCCCAGATCGACTCAGTGTAGAGATAAGGGAGGAATGTACATCCTAAGGGAAGAGGACGATATGAATGCTAGGGTGACCAATCCCATAAGAAAAACTACGGCCATGGAATTGAAGAAAGTAGAAATGGTCAAACTTGATGAGACCGTTAAGGTTGTTTGTGGTATTGTTTTACAAAACAGAAAAATAGTATAAGCCAGTTGCCCCATTCCCTCAAAGGTTGATTTCACCAAAACCTCTGCCTAACAGTTAAGATATATTGGAGGTGCTTAAACCAGTGAAAATCAATATTCCTCTTTTGGATGCCATAAAACAAATTCCATCATATGCCAAGTTTCTGAAAGATCTCTGTATAGCTAAGAGACGACAAAATATCTAAAATAATTTTTTTCTGATAGAAAAAGTGAGTTCCATTCTTAAGCAAGATGTGCCACAAAAATATAAAGATCCTGGTAGCCTAACCATCTCTTGTGTGATTGAGAATCACTGAATTGACCATGCACTACTTGACTTAGGAGCAAGTGTAAATCTAATTCCATTCTCGGTCTACGAGCATCTTGGCCTTGGTGAATTAAAACACACCACGACCACACTTTAACTTGTTGATCATTTGGTTCATATACCGAGAGGAATGATAGAGGACATGCTAGTCCAAGTCAATAAATTCTACTATCCAGTTATATATTCTACTATCCTATATACTTTATTATTTTGGACACTCAGCCCGTCATTGATGTAAGCCCTTAAATTCCTGTCATCTGTGGTCGACCATTCCTAACAACATCAAATGTCATCATTAATTGTAGGAATGAGATCATGAAATTAACTTTCAAAAATATGACATTAGAGCTGAATATTTTCAATATGTGTAAACAACCTAAGGATGTTGATGATGCCCACAAAGTAAACATGATCAACTCAGTCGTGGAAGATAGGTCACTTTTGAACCTATACTCTAACATCTTAGAGTTGTGCTTGGCCTACTCCCCTGATTCAGATGATGATATGATTAGAGAGATAGATGCCTTGCTTGATGCTACATTGGTACTTGAAATTAATTAGTGGAGGCCAAAATTTGAAAATTTGCCCTAGACTAACATTATGCCTCTGCTGTCTAGTCTCAAGGCATTGAAGCTTGACCTAAAATCATTACCCGCTGGTTTAAGTATGCTTATTTGGGTCAAGATGAGACATATCTGGTGGTGATTTCTTCCCACTTAGATGAGGAACAGGTGAGTATGCTTATTTCCACTCTCAAGGAACACAAAGGAGCCCTTGGATGGACGATCGCAGACCTCAAGGGAATCAATTATTAATGCACTCATGTTTGTACTCTGGTTTGTCAATCACATGAGCCATTGTGTCATGGAGTCGGTTGAGTCTTTAGAAAGTGAAGATCGAAGAAACAAGTGGATCAAAAGAATGAAGAAGCATATACAGGTAAAAGAGATGTCTTGGTGACCCTAACCCTTAACTAAAACAACCATATAACATCTGGATGATATTGACCTAATAGGAATATTAATTTGATCATCCTTTAGCCTTAGGAGACTAAGAAAAACATGATAAAAAAAGGCTAGAAGAGGTATGAATCTGCTGTGTAAAAGATAGTCTAAAACAACAGATTCAATGGCATCAATTAAGAATCAGGGAAGTCCAGCAACCAATCTGGAAATTTGGTTGGAATTCTCGATGGCATTGAAACTTGAGTTTTGATGGCATTGAAGACCCTTCGATGACATTGATTTGAGATCTAGATTTGTCCAGTAAGGTTCTTGAAATTTCTCCTAATTTTCTCGATGGCATCGAAGATTGTTCTTCGATGGCATCGAAGACCCTTCGATGACATTGACAGGACCATTTTTTGCCCCTTTTTTACGAGTGGAGCTTGAACTTTTTATAAAAAGCAGTCGGTTCTTGGGCATTTTGAAGTGTTTTTGGACCAATAGAAGGTAGGGTGATTCCATATGCAAATCCCTCATCCTAAGCTTCTATTCCATTGAGTTCTAAGCCATCTCCTTTGATGTTACAACTCTAATAAGAATTCTAACCTCAACATTGAGATGAGCTTGAACTCCTCCATTCCCTAGAGATTGGACTTAACCATTCTTAATAAATCATTGTTCAACTCTTCTAGGAGACTCATCTAGTTGAATCCCCTAGGATAAACAACTACCCATTAGTTGTAGGAGATTTAACCCACTCCTATCACCTTGGTCATCTTGAAGAACATTATATGAAAGCCAAATGAAAGCCAATTGATTGTGGAGCTGAGGCCTTGACGAAGCATTGACAACATGATTAGGGGAGCATTGAGAGGCTGATTGAAGACAGGAGAGCAGAGATCAAGTTACCTAAGAGGAGCATCAAAAGGGACCCAATCTCGACAAGTAAGTGTCAAGTGTAAGAGGATGATCTGTACTCTTTCCTTGTGTAGGTTGGAGTGCAAGAGTTTGTGTCCTAAACTCACCCAGGTTCAGGATTGGGACCTTGGCCTTTGCGGCCTAAATCCAGATTGGGGATTAAAATCATGCCCTATGTGGCCTAAATCTAGGTTCAGGATTAGGGCCTTGCCCTGTGTGGCCTAAATCCAGGTTAGGGATTAGGACCTTGGCCCATGTGGCCTAAATCGTCGGGTTTGCAATTAGGACCATTATCCTTGTATAGGACATAAACTTAGCTACTTGTGTAGGACTCTTGCTCTTATATAGAGCATGAATTTTAGAGTCCTTGTGAAGGGCTGTAAAGGTTAGAGGCTAACATGATTTAAAACCTCTGATAGTGAAATCTGGTACACTCATGGGTTGAGTGTGTCTACCAGGAGTGGAGTTGGCATGTAGTTGAACCACTATATATGATCGTGTTTGGGATTGTTATTTGTCATTTATTCAATTATGCTTGTGTCGTAAATGTTTAAATATGATGCATGATTAGATAAATGTTTAGGATTGATAGGAATCACATCCCACACACTCATATACGCTATCTTATATAGGCTAATTGCTTAACTTGCATATCTAGTCTAGCTTATGTGATTGGACCCTCTATTGGCTTGGAAGCCTTTAGAGTTAGATTGCCTTGCTTAGTTTAATTGTAAATTAGTTTAAGTTAGACAATTAGGATTTTAAATTGGTATAATTTTTAATTAGTCCTAATCACCCCCTCTAAGACTTAGTCTACATTCTATAGCTTCGCCATATTCGGTACTCAGACGCATTGCGGCCCATTATCGCAATTTCATCAATCCTTTGATTTGTACTAATCACATTACCTTGATGATAATGCAAAAACATCTAGACAACTACAATGCTGGTTAAATCCAAACATGAAAAAAGTTATTAAAGTTAAGTATTAAAGCTATTGGATGTGGGTATTATATACCCTATATCCGATAGCCAATGGGTGAGTCCAACTTAGGTGGTTACCAAGAAGTTCGAGATCACCATTGTAGCTAATGTGGATAATGAATTTGTACCAACCAAAGTCACTACTGGATGGAGAATGTGCATTGACTACAGAAAAATAAATGCTGTCACAAGAAAAAACCACTTTCCTCTGCCCTTTGTTGATTAAAATTTAGAAAGGTTAGCCGTCATTCTTATTACTATTTTCTGGACAGGTATCCAGGCTACAATCAGATGGAGATAACCCTTGATGATCAAGAAAAGACAATGTTTACATGTCCCTTCAGTACTTTCGCATATCGAAGGTTGCTATTCAGATTATGTAATGCTCCTGCCATAATCAACGTTACATGTTCAGTATTTTCTCTAATATGATGGGGCAATTTTTAGAGGTTTTCATGGACAACTTTTCTGTCTTTGGTTCTTCCTTCAGTGAGTGCATTGAACATCTTAAATTGGTGTTAAAGAGATGCGAACAAAGAACCTTGTGTTGAATTGTGAAAAATATCATTTTATGGTTCAAAAGGGAATAGTCCTTGGACATCATATCATCAAATGGAATTGAGGTAGACAAAGCCAAAATCGACTTAATCTCTACCCTACCTCCACCCAAAATCATATGTGATGTACAATCCTTTCTAGGACATGCCAGTTTTTACCAAAGGTTCATAAAGGACTTTAGTCTTATATCTCATTTTTTATGTAATCTTCTTCAAAAGAATACTTCCTTTGAGTGTGCTGAAGAATGCCACAATGCTTTCACTATGCTTAAAGGCATGTTTACTAGTGCACCCATCATGTAACCACCCAATTGTAGCCTTCCTTTTGAGATCATGTGCGATGTGAGCGACTATGCTATTGGGGTAGTGCTAACCCAGAGAAAAGAGAAGAGGCCTTATGTCATTTACTACATGAGTAGAACTCTACACTTGGCCCAAGTTAACTATTCCACTACGGAGAATGAACTCCTAACTGTAGTGTTTGCCTTGGACAAGTTTAGTTTGCACTTGATAGGATCCAAGATCATCATTTTCACTAATCATGCGACGCTGAAGTACCTTCTTTCTAAGAAGGATACTAAGCCACGCTTGTTATGATGGATCCTTCTACTCCAAATACGTGATAAGAAAGGAGTAGAAAACATAGTGGCTGACCATCTCTCTAGTCTTATCTTATCAAATTTCATGGAGACGACTCACATTAATGACATGTTCCCTGGTGAACAACTCTTTAAAGTCTTATCTTAGTATGTTGATATTACTAATTATCTAACCACAGGTACAATCCCCACCAATTCGACTGCGGAAGTTAAAAATAAATTTTTAACTGAGGTACGCAAATTCTTCTCAGATGATCCATATTTGTTTAAATATTGCCAGATCGAATCATTAAGAGATGTGTTCCTGATATTGACCATCACAGTGTCATCTCATTTTGTCATTCTCAAGCGTGTGATGGTGTTCGCTTGCACCCCAAGTGTAAGGTTGCGATGTAGTAATAATCTCGGTGAGACCAAGGTCATACCCATGGGGACTGAATATGTGTAACTTTTCTGAATCAATTAGGAATTAGAGCTAGAAACTAAAATTAATGTTGTAATTGAAGATATGTTGTTTTGAAGTGAAACTAGCAAATTATGGGAACTAGAGCGCCAAGGATCCACTTGTAGTCATCTTAATGCATCCTTACTCGATTCACTCAATACTTCAACTGCAATCGAAGTCCTAATATATCCCGTTGGGTGATATAGCAGTTAAAATATCATGAATTGTTTTAAGACAGATTCTGAACATTCATGGTATTAGTTCCACATGTAACAGTCTTACTGAAGTGATTGTAGAGAGTTCTAAGCATCTACCATGCCCATAGTTGATGGTAGATCAAAGAATTCTACAGATCAAACAATTATAATTAGAAAAGAAAGTATTCATGGAAGTTCCTAAGCATCCACCGTGCCTTGAGTGGACAAGAGATCAAAGTAATAATAAAAAATTCTTCTTAAATTCAAACCATAACTTATGAAATAGTGAACATGAAGATCATGAATGTGAATCAAAGTAAGAAAGAAATTAAAATAAACTACAAGTTTCACCTCTTAGCTCTAACAATGCTAACCAAAGATATGATTAAGCTAAAACTTTTAAGGAAAAACATGAAAAACTAACTAGAAAAGTAGAGAACTCCTTGGAAGTAGCTACACCCCTTGTTCTACTCCTCCAACCATAATTCATGTTTAGAATTCTTCAGAAAGCCCAAATATGTAGGCTTTGGTTGTTCGACTTTGGAAACCGCCTCAAATTTACACACTATGCGTACCTTCAATGTCATCGAAGGTGTGAAACCTAGTTGAATTCGAACTGCGCGCCCTTTCTCACTACATAACCTTTGATGTCATTGATCGACCTTTGATGTCATCGAACTGGCTTCGATGTCAGCGAAAATGGTTTAGAACTGTCTAGAGAGTTGAGCTTAAAATTATGAAATTCTCGATGTCATCAAATAGGCTTCGATGACATCAAATCCTGCCTTTGATGAAATCAAAATTTACACCCAATAGTTCAACAACCAAACTTGATTTTTTTCTAAAATTTCTGATGTGATTGAACCTCCTTCAATGGCATCGAACACTTACTTCGATGACATCGAAGTGTGTTCGATGTCATCAAACAGTCAAGTTCAACAGCTTCTAAATTCTGCACTTTGCAAACTCAATTTTCTTCTTTCTTCACTTGGTTTTCTTAGATCTTAAACTCTTGAAATATTCAATCTTAACCTCCAAAGATCCATCATTGCCTTGGTAATTCTTAAGCATCAATTTTCACACTTTTAATATCCATTTCACCTTAAGCTCTTAAAATCACCTCGCAAGATAAACATGCATAAATATGTCGATTAAGCATTATCATGTTTATAAAACCAATGTATAATGAGGGGGAAATATGCAATATTTGACACTCAACACACCCCCCAACCAGCATTTTGCTAGTCCCAAGAAAAACATACGTGAAGCAATCTTCAAATTCTCAATTTTCAAACCTCCTTCAAAAAACAACCTTCTGTGCAATCAAGTATGAATGAGTAACAGGCAAAGATGAAAGAGTGACAATTTGAAAATCTAGATTCAAATCCCATGGATAGACAATTGAATTAAGTCCTCTTACATCAATTAACTAATAGAATGGGTTCAAATATCAAGTTTCTAATATGCTCAGTAAATCCTAGCTCACTTTTCATAAAAGATAACTATCATTTCATAATGTTAGCCATGTGCATTACTTCAAAATTGATCGATCAACTCAAGCAGTGATTCCAAACTTATCCCCTTTATTCTTCTTTTTCCAGCTTTCAGATTTTATATCAATGGCCCTTTTTCACATTATTTTCAATCTTTTCCTTCTTTTTATTGAAATACAAATATATGTGGACTTTTTGTTGATCTAACTATTTTTAGCTAGTTCCTTTCTTATTTTTCATTGACTTTAAAGTGGATTAGAATCTCCAGACTTGGTCCTAACAATTTTTAGTTATAGATATGCTAAAATAAGAAACTGTAGTATTCCTCACATAAAACAAGTTAAGTGTGAATTAAATTCAATTGATGTTTAAACTTTATTTTAATTAAATCATTGAAAGAACTTAGCCAATAGTTTACTCAGTTGATCAAACTCTAAAAATTCAAAAATTCACCTCTCTATCTTATCGTAATTCCCAAATCATGCTCAATTACATAGATTTTCACTTTCCAAACAAGTTTTGAAATAAAAATGAAAATTTTGAAAAATTTAAAAGATTTTTGGTTGAAAACTAGGAAAACACAATTTAGTCTACTAATCCCATACCTCCAATCTAAAATCTACATTGTCCTCAATATAAAAGATGTAAATAATCAATGCACATGAGACAACAAAAATAAAAGGGGTGGGAATGCAATACCTAAAGAAGGAGAATTGAAGTATTTCCAAAGTTCTCAACATGTATGTAACGCCCTGAAAATCGGGGGTCGAGCATATCTTAGCTCCCGAGTTCCAAAACATCACTTATGCAACATATGTAATGATGAATGTATGTTTCTGTATTAATGCATAAAACATGAAGTAGATTAAGCCAAAACTGCAAACATAATCCAGGGACCGGTAAAATATGCAAGTGGAAGACTAAAGGTGTGTGTGTGTGTATATATATATATATATATATCAATATAAGTCCCTGAGATATGTATGCTCTGCCAGGTCATAATTACAAGTGTTTGTTTCAAAATATAAGTATCAAAATGAAATAAACCATTATAAAATAAGCCCTGAATCCCCGTAGCTCAGGACACGACTCACATGAACCCACCTGAGAACTGCATAAAGGAGAACGCCTCCTCATCATCCTCAAACTCTTGCTCTGCCTCGTGGGTTGCATCATCATCTGCATCTAAGACAGAGTCTAGTTGGTGTTTAAACACCGTCCCAGAACGTGGGAGTGAGTGATCAACTCAATGGAACTATACAGTAAAAGTTAACATGTTATCAATTCGATCAAGTAGTAATGTTAAAGCAGTACAATCAAACATGCCCTAATTACTCTTGTTAATGCAATGATGTATATAGAAGTGATGCATGCCCTTGCCTACACTCCCTCAGCATCTTCATCTTACAGTACGCATGACAACCTCCCGCAGTGCTCCACAATACCAAGGCACATGCAATGCGGTGCATGAACATGATTACCAAGTTGGGAAGCTAAGGTACCTTCCTTATATCGATTTCTAAATAGTGATCCATTCTAGGGTCGTCAGTCCTAGACAATCTCATACGATCATATGGTTCTAGGTCGCTATAAAGGGTTCATCACCAATCAATGCATGCCTAATCATACCTTAGCTGCTACACTAAGGCTCATCCACTCAATGTAGTATTAAGGTATGTTCGAGGTCACTACAAAGGGCTCATCACCAATCAATGTAGGCCGACAGCAGGAATATAGTGTCCCATACCACCATAATCAGCTCACGAGTCTGGTTTGCTCACTGGTCACTACGGGGAGGCTCGCCACCCCAGCGTAGGCCGACAGCTCGACCACGGTGTCCAATAACACCATGCCCGGCTCATGAGTCTTAGCGGATTGAGGTACCATGGTTAACGAGATTTGCACCGGTAAGTTTAGTACCCTAGATTCAAGCAGTTGCATCCATAGATGGTGAACATACATCGGGCCAATTGAGTTACTTAAAGAGCTCGACTAGCACGAGCGCACGTTGAGTTGAACGACTGAAGTGCGTAAACACTCCGTGTGGCCAAACCACTGCCGACAACCCTAATACGACTCGGGTTCGTCAAACATGTCCTACGTGGTGAATGAATCTCAGCCACGATTTCAAAGTTGTTACCGATTACCTGGACCATAACGTGGCCCCATACACATTCAACCATAATAGCAAACATATTATAAGAAACAGGATAACGAGAATCCATACACATGCATTTCATAAGTAAAGTGGTAAAAGTGACAACTTGCATGGAGGAAATCATACACATAGTTAACATGGATAATTAGACTAAGCAATTCATGGAGGAAAAAGTATATATAAGTAAGGTAATTGGGATTTCATATCTCAACTGCCTCATGGTTCGCACCTTACTAAATACGAACTCATTCAGACATTTTCACAAACACTTAGACTACACTTGGCAACATACATCACATATGTCGGCCATAGTACATATTAGGACAAATCCTTTTGACAAGAAGTTGTCACATAAATAACAATCATATTCCTATGACAATTAATCATGGCAAGCACAACGCCAAATTTCAAATGCATACAAACATTTCAACAAACACATGAATCACACTACTTACAACATAGACTATCGATATACGTAAAATGAAACAGATATCGTATTTGGCATGTGAAATGGCACCCACGTCAGTAATAAATCATTAACTGACATTAAAAGCTTTGAAAACCATAACCTATACGAATATAGTCCGCACCTTAAACTAGAAAGTGCGCAACGGATCTGATTTGGACGATAAGTCTTCGTCAACGGCGACTAGATAACCTAAGGCATGAATTAAATTAGCTACATCAACACTTAGACTATGCTAAGCTCCGAAATAGGTTAGGGTTTAATTGACTTACCCAAAAATGAGATTAGAATCGCCGAGATAACGATTCAAAAGCGACGGGTTAGGTACGCAAAGTAACTAGAAGGAATTTCAAGATGATTCACCAACTTCTCTCTCTCTTCCTCTCTCTTCTCCTCTCTCTCTCTTATCTAGGGTTTCTCTTATCTAGGGTTTGGAAAATTCGTATGGAATTAGAGAGTGAGGGTTTAAGGTCTTTATATAGGCCTAAAATTGATGGAATTAGCCCCAGGGCCAGGGTATACTTAGGTTATAACCAAATCGGGTCTATTTCGATCTAATGGAGCATTTCTGGAGGTCCTTTTACTGAATACGGTCGGACTCAAGCTCACTAATAATGGATCTTAAGAAAGTTAAGTTTTTAGTCCGATCGGGTTTCCAGATCGTCCATGGCGGACCAATTTCAGTTCAACGGTCACCGAAACTCGATCAGGGCCACAAGCACTTTGACACGTGTGAGCCATCTTCCCTAATCCGATGGTGAATTTGGGTCAGAATCCAATGGTTAGAATGCTTATAAATAGTGTGCAAGTGACACGACTCATATTACTTAAATTCATATTTATTTTCTAAATAAATTCACCTTTCTCACACTCTTCACTCCGGACTCAAGAAAATCGTCTCAAGACATTATCTAGACTTAATTTTTGAGGTGATTGTCATGTCCAACTAGGTGGTCATAATTGTCTAAGTTCATCACTATCGGACTTTCAACGTGCGGTCCAGGTCCAATACGAAGTTTCAAAGTACTCCCAAGAGCAACTGGGTTTAGAGTTGAATCCTAGGTTTCTATGTAACGTAACATTAGTGGTCTAACCCATTTTGGGTCTTCTAGTTCATATTTAAAGTGGTTCAAGCTAATTCTACCGAGTATTCAGTTTAGTACTTAACCAAATTCTACCCTAATTATGGCAGAATACGGTCCTAGGGCCATTCTATTTCCCATTTTTGGTACCTCTAGTTATTATATTATTTTAATTATTTTTCTAGTATTTCATCATCAATTTTTCCCTGTCTCCACCAAATTTCATGAGATTTCGTGTTTTAGAAAAATTCTAAAAATTCTAGAAGCAGCAGCTGTCCAACAAGTGATTTTTGGATATTTGTCACAACAACCTACTTTAAACTATATTAGATATTTTATTATATTTTTCACATATTTTTATATAAAACTATGCTCATTTAGCTTCAACATGATTTTGAATCACCTGAATCGGAGTTATAACGAGAGAGATATGATTTTTCAAAGTTGGATAAAATGCGCAGAAAAATTACAGAAAACGAGCTGCCCAATCTGCTAAAGGGACGAAGCCTCGCCAAACTGGCGAACCCTTCACCGGTCACTGGACATATGGGCGAGGGCTCGCTCCAGGGGCGATGTCCTCCCCCTCGGGGTTGCTGGAAACATGTGGGACCCACCCCGGGTCCCCCCGAATTGAGTCGTTTGGGCCAACGAGTTCGTCGAGGCATTATCGGGTCTCATTTGCAAACGAGAATGAGTTACGCGATGTACAATATATGATTTTGGGGTAGGAGAAGATAATCTATCCAATTATATTTTGTTAGATTCTAAAAGTTTAAGGGTCAAAAACCCATTTTATCCATTTATTTACTATTTATGATAAGTTTTAGTTTCGGTATTGTTCTTCATCATTTATACCCTATGATTGGTGTGTATTATGAATGTGCTTAGAAAAATTTGAAGGATAGGATGGTGAAAGATGAGATCTCGAAGGAAAAGGGTTAAAAAGGAACTTTACGCTTTGGGATTGAGCTTTGAGAGTGTTATAGTTGACCCATTACTTAAGGACGTCTAACTCTAGGTTGGCAAAAATTTGAGGTGTTACAATCTACCCCCCTTAAAAATAATTTCATCCCCGAAATTAGCTAAGGGTAATGAGTAAAGATTCTATTATTCCTTTCACCTAAGCTTTACTGATTTCAAGTTTATAAGCGTGGTAGGGTGTATACTATCTATGCTAATCTGGCGCATTTTAGTCTAACCTCCGTAAAACATTCTCACCCTAAAATTGGCTAAGGCTCCTATGGGGTCCATATTTAATGAGTACATTAGTGGATGCATGGACCTTGGCTATTATAGTTCAGCTCGTACCTATTTTAGGCCTATTCCTTAACATGAATTGGTTTAACACTTGAACCCTAATTGCTTTCCTTTAATGAATTCACTATTGACATTTTAAGGAAGATTCAGATCCGATTTAGTGACCTAACCTTACGTGTATCTTAGATCAATTTTCTTCAATCCTGGGCCAGTGGGGTAGGGGTCCACCACGCTTACGCTGCGCCACTTTGATTTAAATGGAAGCATTAGCCGACCTAACTAGATCGGGCTCATAGTGTTCTACCCCCCTTAAAAATTATTTCTACTCTTAGGGCTCAAGAATCTCTGTCCTAATTCGTTTGTCGGGACAAGGTGTAATTTGGAACCTATCCTTGACATAAAATGGGATACAATCTCCCAATACATTGGTCTTCCTTTCATTGATGATGTGTACTATGGCATTGATACCTATGGTTATAGAAATGAGCCTAATCTCTATTGTGGTTGATTCCAGGGACGGGTGTGAGTTGGTGGCAAGATGCCTAATTCTACCAAAGGACTCTTACTACGGTCCTAACTTACCCTCTTTAATCATGTCCAGTTTAATACCATAATATAATCTATACATTATTAGTACTATCTCTCTAAGTTCATATGCACAATATGTATGCCAGAATAGTCTATGATTCGGGACCTAATTCCTAACCGTCTATTGCCCATTGGAGACATTTCTTGGGCCCTAAAAGAAAAATCTCTATTGGCTATAGGTTCTTAACACTTCTCAAAGACAAAGTAATAAACTTTTAGTTGTAAGTGGTCGGGCCAACACGGAACAAAAGTTGTGTAGTGGGTCTGAGCCAGATACATAGATCTTCTGCCTAGCTAGGACAGAAAATTTTTCATATCGTTTCTTAATCCTAGTCGATCCCGATCTTCTGCTTGATCAGAGCATTGAGTTCATTGGTAATCTACTAGGATTGAGAATGCGATTCAAACCATGAATACATCGCTTATATATAGCTTCTCTATTCCGTGTTCCTGATTGTAACAAGTCCTTAAGAAGATAAGTCTAAGGGGTTTGTTGATTTGACCTAACGTTCAATCCGAGGGATATATAAGTTTGTCTACACATGAATAGTTTCTAAATCAAAACAGCTTCCTTAAGTATTAAGGGAATTCATCGAAAGAATGAGGCCCCACTCCAAGCTAATTGAGCCGACTAACTAAGTCTATCATTCAATTACTTTAGCATAATTAGTCTTTTACATTCCTTAGTATAACTAATAGCCTAGTCTTAACTTGTGAGTAGCGGTAATCCATTAGTTGTATTCTAAAGTCTATGTTTATACGCTAGATTTTTTTTTAGTTGCCCAGACTTAAATGTGATTGTGCTCGAGCACTACACATAGGACTATACCTGCTAATTGCATTGCTAATCCCACCTCGGGATTTGGGAATGACATGTTTGGAAGGAGGGTGGGATGGGATTAAAATTTAATTTTATAGGCTTTGGAAAATGAACCTTGTGTTGGAAAGTGTGAGATGGGATTTCCAAATCCCATGATGATGAAATTCCAAGTATCATTTGAAAGGAAATCCCGGGATTTACTGTTAATTGCATACATTCCAACCATGGCATTGGAAACCATGTGATACACCCAATCTAGGGACAATACCTTACACATGCATTTATTGTTACTTTTACAATTCCATCCACCCTAATCTCACCTAATGCAGTTGGTCGAACGGGCCCTAAATGTCCCAACATTTGAAGGTTGTGAAGGTTATGGGACACAAAAATGTGGGTTTTGTGCTCAAATGAGGAGGATATAAGGAAGGTGAAGAGTTGTAAAGAGTAGTAGTTTTTTTTTTTTGGATAATAGTGGTAGATGGGTGTAAGATGTAGAAGAAGACGGAAGCTTGGGTGAATAGAAGTGGGGATGTGAGATCATTTTTACATGGTCTCGGTTACGTATGGGCTATATTATGGTAGTCAATCTCGCCTGTCGGTGAAATTTGGGATTCTAAGGTCGTCTCTAAATTCCATCGCTCCCTTCCTAAATCAGAGTGCGTCAGTGTACGTCGTGTTACCATAACCCAGGTCCAGTTTAATCCAAATCATGCTCTGATACCATTTTGTAACGCCCTAAAAATCGGGGGTCGAGCATATCTCAGCTCTCGAGTTCCAAAACATCACTTATGCAACATATGTAATGATGAATGTATGTTGTCTGTATTAGTGCATAAAATATGAAGTAGATTAAGCCAAAACTGCAAACATAATCCAGGGATTGGTAAAATATGCAAGCGGAAGACTAAAGGAATATATATATATATATATCAATATAAGTCCCTGAGATATGTATGCTCTGCCATGTCATAATTACAAGTGTTTGTTTCAAATTAAAAGTATCAAAATAAAATAAACCATTATAAAATAAGCCCTGAATCCCCGTAACTCAGGACACGACTCACATGAACCCGCCTGAGAACTGCATAAAGGAGAACGCTTCCTCATCATCCTCAAACTCCTGCTCTGCCTCGTGGGTTGCATCATCATCTGCATCTAAGACAGAGTCTGGTTGGTGTTTAAACACCGTCCCAGAACGTGGGAGTGAGTGATCAACTCAGTGGAACTATATAGTAAAAGTTAACATGTTATCAATTCGATTAAGTAGTAATGATAAAGTAGTACAATCAAACATGTCCTAATTACTCTTGTTAATGCAAGGATGTATGTAGAAGTGATGCATGCCCTCGCCTGTACTCCCTCAGTGTCTTCATCTTACGGCACACATGATAACCTCCCGCAGTGCTTCACAACACTAAGGCACATGCAATGCGGTGCATGAACATGATTACCAAGTTGCTATTAGTCCTTTTCATACAACAGGATTTGGGAAGCTAAGGTACCTTCCTTATATCGATTCCTAAACAGTGATCCATTCTAGGGTCATCAGTCCTAGACAATCTCATACGATCATATGGTTTTAGGTCGCTGCAAAGGGCTCGTCACCAATCAATGCATGCCTAATCATACCTTAGTTGCTACACTAAAGCTCGTCACCTCAATGCAGTATCAAGGTATGCTCAAGGTCACTACAAAGGGCTCATCACCAATCAATGTAGGCCGACAGTACGAATATAGTGTCCCATACCACCATAATCGGCTCACGAGTCTGGTTTGCTCACTGGTCACTATGGGGAGGCTGGTCACCCCAGCGTAGGCCGACAGCTCGACCACGGTATCCCATACCACCATGCCTGGCTCATGAGTCTTAGTGGATCGAGGTACCATGGTTAACGGGATTTGCACTGGTAAGTTTGGTACCCTAGATTCAAACAGTAGTGTCCATAGATGGTGAACATACATCGGGCCAATCGAGTTACTTGAAGAGCTCGACTAGCATGAGCGCATGTTGAGTTGAACGAAATGAAGTGCGCAAACACTCCGTGTGGCCAAATCACTGCCGACAACCCTAATACGACTCGGGTTCGTCAAACACGTCCTACATGGCGAATGACTCTCAGCCACGATTTCAAAGCTGTTACCGATTGCCTGGACCATAACGTGGCCCCATACACATTCAACTATAATGGCAAACATATTATGAGATACAGGATAACGGGAATCTATACACATGCATTTCATAAGTAAAGCGGAAAAAGTAACAACTTGCATGGAGGAAATCATACACATAGTTAACATGGATAATTAGACTAAGCAATTTATGGAGGAAAAAGTATACATAAGTAAGGTAATTGGGATTTCATATCTCAACTGCCTCATGGTTCACACCTTACTAAATACGAACTCATTCAGACATTTTCATAAACACTTAGACTACACTTGGCAACATACATCACATATGTCGGCCATAGTACATATTAGGGCAAATACTTTTGACAAGGTGTTGTCGCATAAATAACCATCATATTCTTACGACAATTAATCATGGCAAGCATAACGCCAAATTCCAAATGCATACAAACATTTCAACAAACACATGAATCACACTACTTATAACATAGACTATCGATATACGTAAAATGAAATAGATATCGCATTTGGCATGTGAAATGGCACCCACGTCAGTAATAAATCATTAACTGACATTGAACGCTTTGAAAACCATAACCTATACGAATATAGTCCGCACCTTAAACTAGAAAGTGCGCAACGGATCTGATTTGGACGATAAGTCTTCGTCAACGGCGACTAGATAACCTAAAGCATGAATTAAATTAGCTACATCAACACTTAGACTATGCTAAGCTCCAAAATTGGTTAGGGTTTAATTGACTTACCCAAAAATGAGATTAGAATCGCCGAGATAACGATTCAAAAGCGACGGGTTAGGTACACAGAGTAACTAGAAGGAATTTTAAGATGATTCACCAACTTCTCTCTCTCTTCCTCTCTCTTTTCCTCTCTCTCTCTCTCTTAGCTAGGGTTTGGAAAATTCGTATGGAATTAGAGAGTGAGGGTTTAAGGTCTTTATATAGGCCTAAAATTGATGGAATTAGCCCCAAGGCCAAGGTATACTTAGGTTATAACCAAATCGGGTCTATTTTGATCTAATAGAGCATTTCTGGAAGTCCTTTTACTAAATGCGGTTGGACTTAAGCTCACTAATAATAGATCTTAAGCAAGTTAAGTTTTCAGTCCAATCGGGTTTCCAGATCGTCCATGGCGGAGCAATTTCAGTTTAACGGTCACCGAAACTCGATTAGGGCCACCAGCACTTTGACACGTGGGGGCCATCTTCCCTAATTCAAGGGTGAATTTGGGTCCGAATCCAACGGTCAGAATGCTTATAAATAGCGCGCAAGCGACACGACTCAGATTACTTAAATTCATATTTATTCTCTAAATAAATTCACCTTTCTCACACTCTTCACTCCAAACACAAGCAAATCGTCTCAGGACATCATTTGGACTTAATTTTCGAGGTGATTTTCAAGTCCAACTAGGTGGTTATAATTGTCTAAGTTCGTCACTATCGGACTTTCGACGTGCGGTCCAGGTCCAATACGAAGTTTCAAAGTACTCCCGAGAGCAACTGGATTTAGAGTTGAATCCTAGGTTTCTAGGTAATGTAGAATTAGCAGTCCTACTCATTTTGGGTCTTGTAGTTTGTATTTAAAGTGGTTCAAGCTAATTCTACCAAGTATTCAGTTTAGTGCTTAACCAAATTCTACCCTAATTATGGCAGAATACGGTCCTAGGGCCATTCTATGCCCCGTTTTTGGTACTTCTAGTTATTATATTATTTTAATTATTTTTCTAGTATTTCAACATCAAGTTTACCCCGTCTCCACCAAATTTCATGAGATTTCGTTTGTAGAAAAATTCTAAAAATTCCAGAACCAACAGCTGTCCAACAAGTGATTTTTGGATAGTTGTCACAACAACCTACTTTAAACTATATTAAATATTTTATTATATTTTTCACATATTTTTATATAAAACTAGGCTCATTTATCTTCAATCTGGTTTTGAATCACCTAAATCAGAGTTATAACGAGAGGGATATGATTTTTCAAAGTTGGACAAAATGCCTAGAAAAATTGCAGAAAACGGGCTGCCCAATCCGCTGTACGGACGAGGCCTTGCCAAACTGGCTAGCCCCTCACCGGTCACTGGACATATGGTTGAGGGCTCGCTCCAGGGGCGATGTCCTCCTCCCCCCTCCCCCCCCCCCCGGGGTTGCCTGAAACATGTGGGACCCACCCCGGGTCCACCCGAATTGAGTCGTTTGGGCCTACGAGTCCGTCGAGACATTATCAGGTCTCATTTGTAAATGGGAATGAATTACACGACGTACAATATATGATTTTGGAGTAGGAGAAGCTAATCTATCCAATTAACCTATCTATTTTGTTAGATTCTAAAAGTTTAAGGGTCAAATTTTATCCATTTAGTTACTATTTATGGTAAGTTTTAGTTTCATTATTGTTCTTCATCATTTATACCCTAGGATTGGTGTGTATTATGAATGTGCTTAGAATAATTTGAAGGATAGGATGGTGAAAGATGAGATCTCGAAGGAAAAGGGTTAAAAAGGAACTTTACGCTTTGGGATTGAGCTTTGAGAGTGTTATGGTTGACTCATTGCCTAAGGACGTCTAACTCTAGGTTGGCAAAAATCCGGGGTGTTACAATGTAAAAGGAGTTAGTATGAAAACTAAACGAAATAAAATAAACTATCCTAATCCTAAATTTTAGGAAAGCAATAAACCTAACTACACCTCCATCAGACTAGGAGGTCAATCCTGGTACACAGGATCAATCAGAGGGATGGACGTATCCTCTGAATCAAATTTCTCAATAAATGACTTTAAGCGATGACCATTTACTTTAAAAGCATGACCATTCATTGGATTCTCAATTTCTATAGCACCATGAGGATGAACAGTTTTGACAATGAAGGGGTTTGTCCAACGAGATCGCAATTTCCCCATAAATAAATGGCACCTAAAATTATATAATAGGACTTGTTGGTTTATCATGAATGTTTTCCAAAGAATGTTTCGATCATGGAATCTTTTCATCTTGTCCTTGTAAATTCTAGAATTCTCATAAGCATAATTTTGGATCTCTTCGAGTTCATTAATCTGTAATTTGCACAACAAGCTACAGTTGTCCAATTTAAAATTTAAATTTTTTATTGCTCAGCAAGCCTTATGTGCCAGCTCCATAGGCAAGTGGCAAGCCTTCCCATAGACGAGTCTAAAGGCGGGCATTCTAATAGGGGTCTTATATATGGTACAGTATGCCTATAACGCATTGGTCAATCGAATTGACTAATCTTTACATTGGGATTTACCATTTTCTCCAAAATTTGTTTGATTTCCCTATCAGAGATCTCAGCCTAACTGCTTATGTAACGCCCTGAAATTCGGGGGTCGAGCATAACTCAGCTCCCGAGTTTCAAAACATCACTTATGCAACATATTTAATGATGGTTGTATATTGTCTGTATAAGTGCATAAAACATGGAATAGATTAAGCCAAATTGCAAACATAATTTAGGGATAAGTGAAAGACGCAAGCGGAAGACTTAAAGAAACATATGTGTACATGTGCAAGTCCCTGAAATATGTATACATGCCAGGTCATACTTACAAGTGTTTATGTTCAAATTACAAGTATCAAAATGAAATTATTTATTCCAAAAGAAAACCCAGAATCCCCGCACATCAGGACATGGCTCACACGAACCCGCTTGAAAACTGCATAAAAGAAAATGCGGCCTCATCATCCTCAAATTCCTGCTCTGCCTCAGGGGTCGTGTTAAGATCTGCATCTAAGACAGAGTCTGGTTGGTGTTTAAACACTGCCCCAGAACGTGGGAGTGAGTGATCAACTCAGTGGAACAATAAAGAAAAGGTTAACATGTTATCAATTCAATCAAGCAGTAATGATAAAGCAGAATAATCAAACATGCCCTAATTACTCTTGTTAGTGCAAGGATGTATGTATAAATGATGCATGCCCTCGCCTTACTCCCTCAGCGTCTTCATCTTACGTTACGCATGACATCCTCTCGCAGTGCCAACGACTTCTATGCACATGCAAATGCGATGCATAAACATGATTACCAAGTTGTTATTAGTCCTTTTCATACAGCAGGATTGGGAAGCTAAGGTACCTTCCTCATATCAATTTCCACACAGTGATCCATTCTAGGGTCGTCAGTCCTAGGCCATCTCATACGATCATATGGTTTTAGGTCGCTACAAAGGGCTCATCACCAATCAATGCACGCCTATCATACCTTCATTACTACTCTAAGGCTTGTCGCCTTAATGCAGTATCAAGGTAGGCTTGAGGTCACTACAAAGGGCTCGTTACCAATCAATGTAGGCCGATAACACGAATATAGTGTCCCATACCACCATAATCGGTTCACGAGTCTGGTGGGCTCACTGGTCACTACGGGGAGGCTCGTCACCCCAGCGTAGGCCGACAGCTCGACCACGGTGTCCCATACCACCATGTCCGGCTTATGAGTCTTAGTGGATCAAGGTACAACGGTTAACGGGATTTCATCGGCAAGTTTGGTACCCTAGATTCAAACAATAGCATCCATACATGGTGAACATACATCAGACAATCGGGTTACTTGACAAACTCGACTAGCACAAGCGCACGTTGGGTTGAACGACATAGAGTGTGCAAACACTCCGTGTGGCCAAACCACTGCCGACAACTCTAATACGACTCGGGTTCGTCAAATCACGTCCTTCGTGGCGAAAGCAACCTCAGCCATGAACTTAAGGCCGATTACCGATTTCTTGGACTATTTCCTAGTCCCAAACACATTCCATTATAACAGATATGCATATACAATTTAGAACAATAATGGAACAACAATTCAAATCACACAGTATGTGAGCATTTGAAGAATATCACTTAACATGGATTTCAACCCAAGTAGTGCTTGAACTTAAAGAATAAAGAATGTAAATTGAATGTAAGAAATCATACACACCAATAGGAGAGTTGAGAATCGCTTCTCAACGCCCGCAAATAGGATAATATATTGCACTTTAAACCATTCAGGCATTTCTACAAACACTTAGACTACATAGTTCAACATACATGACGTATGTTGGAAATACACGCATTTGGACAATTCCTTTTACCAAGGAGTTGACACACATAGAATTAGCACAAGTACACAACAAATAATCATGGCAAACACATGTTTATATTTTATACATATACGATACTTCCTACATATACATGGAATACATAAATCTCAATATAACACATACATATCAGGAACGCAAAATAAACATAGCATTTGGCATGTGAAATTGCACCCACAACAAGAATAAACCATTAACTGACATTGAAAGCCTTGAAAACCATAACCTATATGAATATAGTCAGCACCTTAAACCAGAAAAAGCACACCAAACTGATTCAGACGATATGTCTTCGTCAACGACGACTAGATAACCTAAGGCAAGAATAGAAATGAGCTACATCAACACATTGACTATTCTAAGCTCTAAACAAATTAAGGTTAGATTAACTTACCCAAGGATGAACTTAAAATCGCCAGAATAACGATTCAAAAGTGATGGTTTAAAGATGTAGAGTAACAGGAAAGAATCTTAAGATGATTCACCAACTTCTCTCTCACTTTCTCTCTCTTTTCCTCTCTTTTTCTTTGCTAGGGTTAGAAAATTCGTATGGAAAAGAGTGAGGGTTTTAAGGTCTTTATATAGGCCTAAAATAGATGAAAATAGCCCCAGGGCCAAGGTATACTTAGGTTATAACCAAATCAGGCCTCTCTTGATCCAACAGAGCACTTTCGATGGTCGTTTCTCCACGTGCGGTCGGACTTAAGCTCACTGACCATGGATCTAGGTCAGGCTGAGTTTTCGTACCGATCGGATTTACAGATCATCCGTGGCAGACCACACTCAATTCAACGGTCACCGAAACTCGATTAGGTCCACAAGCATTATGACATGCCTGGGCCATCTTCCCTGATCCAAGGATAAAATTGGGTCAGAATCCAACGGTCAGATTGCTTAAAATCGTCGCGCAAGCGACACGACTCAGATTTCATAAAATCATATTTAATTTCTCACCGTTCTCACACTCTTCACTCCAGACTCAATCAAATCGACCCAGGACATCATCTGGACTTAATTTTTGAGGTGATGGTCAAGTCCAACTTGGTGGCCATAACTGTCTAAGATCATCGCTATCGGACTTTCGACGCGCGGTCCAGGTCCAATCCAAAGCTTCTAAAAATTCCTAAGAGCAACTGGATTTAGTGTTGAATCCCAGATTTCAGAGTAACATAGCGCTAACGATTCTATAGGTTTTGAGTCCAGCAGATTAAATTTAAAGTGATTGATGCTAATTTCACAAGCAATTGAGTTTAACGCTAATTAACCCACAAATTAACTTTGAAGGAAAATAGAGGTAATACTCGGGTCTTAGCACGAAATTTTTCGAGTCATTACAATGCTTGTTTGTGGGTGATAGGGGGTATTCACCTTGTGTGTAATGCCATATTTCTTCATTAGGGTTTCAAACGGCCTATTACAAAAGTGCGACCCGCCATCAGTAATGTTGACTCGAGGTGTGCCAAACTAAGAAAGGATGTTTTCTTTTAGAAATTTAATAACTGTGTGATGGTCATTATTTTGGCACGGGATTGAAATTGCAGTATAACCGCTACTGTAATAAAAGTATAGAATTGGTCAAAGTGTCCTGGAGGGGGGTGAATAGGATTGTACAAAATTTATACCAATTTAAATCCTAATTTCCTAATCTTGAAGTAATTTTTCAATTGATCAAGTTATGTCAATCTTAACTCCAAAGGCTTCCAAGCCAAGTAGAGGATCCAAATAATAGACTACTCAAGTGACTAGTCTATGTAAGTTTATATATATGAGTGTGTGGGATGTGATTCCTATCAATCCTAAACATTCATGTAATCATGCATCATATTTAAACAACCAAGATAGGCATAATTAAATGAGTGCACAAATAGCAATCCCAAACACAATCATATATACTGGTTAGGCTACGTGACTACTCCACTCCCGGCGGACGCACTCAACCCAGGAGTGTTCCGGATTTCACTAGTTGAGGTTTCGAATCAGGTTCACCTTAAACCTTTACAACCTACACAAGGTTGACACTAGGACCTACATAAGGGTCTTAAAGATGCTTACACAAGGCAAATCATCCTACACAAGGACTCAACAGTTTATGCCCTACACAGGAGCAAAGGTTCTACACAAGAACCTAAGTTTAGGCCACACAGGCCAAAGTTATACAGAAGAACCTAGGTTTAGGTCACACAGGCCAAGGTTCTACACAAGAACCTAAGTTTAGGCCACACAGGCCAAGGTTCTACATAAGAACCTAAACATACTCTCCCGTTAGAGGCCTTCATCGAGGTCTTGATAAATTTGAGATACAACCTGAGACGCAATCCTACGCAAGGAATGATCTATAAGATGTCTGGACTCTAATGACTTACTTCTAAGTAGGTGAGCCCCGTTCAACACATGATGAAGATGATCTCCCTTGATGATGGAGGGTCTTTAGCTCCCTTGAACTGCAACACTTGTAGATGCTCTAGTATAAGTAGATGGGGTTGGGTCAAGGTATTTTGGTGGAATCTACTCTAATGAATGTGGATCTTTAAGAGACAGAGAGATTCAAGGGTTTAAGCATTCAGGAGATTTTAGCGTAATGATTTGTCATTAAGTTGTTGGAGGACCCTTGAATGGTGAAGTTCATTCTCCAATCCAATCTATTGAATATTCAATGATTGCATTCAAGAAAGGATTGAAGGATCAACTCCCATGAGAAAAAGGTTTATGATGTTAGGTAAGCAATAACTCTCTTAGTGCTCACTCTTTTTCTCAATCCCACCACAAGAACTAAGCTTCTGTTTATAAAGGAAGAAAGTCCCAACAGTAATAAATTTGCTAGAAACTATCTGTGTTCAATGTCGAGTGTTACAATTGATGTCATTGAGTCACGGTTCAATGACACGAGATTTTCATTTAAATTTTGTTGGACGCTTTCTTGACCTTATTCAATGTCATCGAACATGATTCGATGTCATCGAAATTTGACTTTCAATGTCATCGAATCGAGTTCAATTCCTTGAAGTTTTAAGTGCTTTTTTCTCCAGAGCTTGCTGGATATTTTCTTGTCCTTTTTCGATATCATCGAGTGTGATTTGATGTCATCAAAATTTGAATCTCGATCTCATCAAATTGAGTTCAATTCCTTGAATTTTGAAGATATTTTCCTTCGAAGCTCGCTAGACATTTTCTTGTCCTGTTTTGATGTCATCGAAATTTGAATCTCAATGTCATTGAGACTAGTTCGAGTCATTGAGCATTTCTAGGAGATTTTTCAAGAAGCTTGCTAGACATAAGTTTCTAATTCATCAATGTCATCAAATCACCATCGATGTCATTAAGCAAGCATGTTCGATGTCATCAAAGGCATGTTCCATGAATCAACTTTTCAGTTAATATATCTTGTGTGGTTGTTGGACATTTGAGAGTCATTTTTCGATGTCATTAAGTCATGTTCGATGTCATCGAGACATGTTCGATGACTCGAAGTGACATGCAAAAAACTAATTTGATTTGCTTATTTGTAACTTAGTTTTCAAACATGAGTTCCTTTGTTGTTCTTTGAATTTTAGTGGGGATTTTATACCTGAGGTGTTTTAGTCATGGGATGTGAGGCTTAGTTTACCTTTGACGTTTCTGATTCATCCACTTTGTTGAGGCAATAGCTTGTAATTTCTTCTTGTGGGGCTCACTAGACTAACCAACTCAACCATCACATTAATTGACAAATAAAGACACTTTCAAGGATCGCTTCGACCCATTTGGTAACATAGTCTAATAGGAGAAAAATGTATGTTTTACCAAAGGATTGGGGGAATGGTCCCATGAAGTCAATTCCCTAGCAATCAAATGCCTTAATGGTCAGAATGGGGTTCAGAAGCATCATGTTTCGATGAAACAATCCTCTTAATTTTTGACAACGCTCTATTCACAACCCCAAGTGTAGGGTTATGATGTAGTAATAATCTTGGTGAGACCGAGGTCGAATTCACAGGTAATAATCTTGTACGTTTTTTTAAAGTAATTAGAACTAGAGCTAGAAGAAGATCTAAATTAGAAATCTAGAATAAAGGGAGTAATTGTGAATATTATAGATTGAAACTTGTGAATTTAAAGGTGGGAACTAGGGTGCTAAGGATCCACTTGTAGATATCAGGTTGCTACCTTGATTCAAGAGATTCAATTAGAATCGGAGTCCTATCTTATCTAATTAGAAAGAGAGATGATCAAATCTCTAAAGTTTTCATTGATCCAGCCTCAATGGAAGAGGATTGTGAAGATTGGAAGGGATTCCGGCACCCAACCATGCCTAGGGGACGATGGTGAACAATAGGATTTACCAATCCCACAATCTCAAATAGGAAAAGAAGTTATTCAAAGCTATCACAGTTTTATTGTAATTTGAGTCACAACAAACCATAGAAAACTGAAAATATTCCTTAAAATCAAACTAGAAATCAATGAAGTTCAACAAGAACATGAATCAAAGCAAGATAAACATCCCAATCATGCTACAAGCTTCACCTCTTAGCCCTAACTAAGAGGTTTAGTTAACCATAGACATGATTGAACTAAAAACTCTTAAACAAAATATAAAACCTAACCAAGGAAGAAGAAGAAAAACTCCCGAGCAACAGCTCCATCCTTTTGCCCCACTCCTTAAACCCTAGGAGATGCCTTGGAGCATCTTAGGAATACTATTTATAGTTGGGGAACTCCAACTTTCGCATCGAGTTGGAAAATTCCAAAAACTACCTTAAATTTACACAGTTCACGTAAAATTTGCGTAACCTTTGACTAGTTGAGAGAAATCCTTCGACTGGTCGAGAGTCATCTTCGACTAGTCGAGTGAAGTCTTTGACCAGTCAGATTTGACGTGAATTTGAAAGATAATGTTGCTAGAGTTCGAGCCGAAGTTTCTCGAACTAGTTGGACTAGAACTCGGGCTAGTTGGACCATAACTCGGGCTAGTCAAACTAGAACTTAAGCTAGTCAAATTTCACGCGAATTCCTTTTTTTCACTTCAAATCTTCGATTTTCTTCATTCCTCACTTGGTTTCCTTGGATCTTTGACATGTGAATTCTTCAATCTTGGTCTTCTAAGATCCATCCTTTGCCTTGGTGATTCTTGAGCATCAAATCCATGCTTTTAACATTCTTTTCAATCCAACCTTTTAGATTCACCTTGCAATACAAACATATATAAAATATACCCATTAAGCATTATCATGTTCATAAAACCAAGATATAAATAGGGGGAAATATGCAATATTTGACACTCAACATGTTCGCAAGCTTTACAAAAGTCTTTCATGTCTTTGAACAAAGTGGGCCAATAAAAGCCACACTGTAGAATTTTGGTCGTGGTCTTTTCAATAGAAAAGTGACTACCACAGGCCTAAGAATGACAGAATGAGATTACACTTTGATATTCATTGTCTGGCACACATTTCCTTATAATTTGATTTGGGCAATACTTAAATAAGTATGGATTGTCCTAGATGTACTTGCGCACCTTTGTGTAGAACTTTTTCTTATCTTGCTTAGTCCAATATATCAGCGTGATACCTGTAGCAAGATAACTTACAATATCATCATACTAAGGTAAATGGGAGATAACTAAAAGTTATTCATCAGGGAACATATCATTAATATTAGTCATCTTAATTGAATCAAAGATAACAAGCCTGGAGAGGTGATCGGATACTTTGTTCTCTACTCCTTTCTTATCTCTGATTTCTATGTCAAACTCTTGGAGTAGGAGGATCCATCTCAACAATTAGGGCTTAACATCATGCTTAGAAAGAAGGTACTTCAACACCGAGTGGTCCATGAAAACTATAATCTTGGATCGAATCAGGTAGTACCCAAACTTATCCAGTGCAAAGACTATGACTAAGAGTTCCTTCCCCATAGTAGAATAATTTATTTAGGCTGATTTTAGAGTTCCAATTGCATAGTAGATCATGTAAGGCTTTTTATCTTTTCTCTGGCCCAATACCACCTCAATGGTATAGTCACTCGTGTTGCACATGATTTCAAAAGGAAGGCTCCAGTCAGGTGGCTACATGATTGGAGCATTAGTTAGCATGCCCGTAGGCTTGGAGAAAGCTTTGTGGCATTCTTCAGACCACTCGAATGGGTTTTTCTTTTGAAGAAGATTGCACAAAGGATGAGATATGCAACTGAAGTCCTTTATAAATCTTCTATAAAAGCTGGGGTGTCCTAAAAAGGAACACACATCATGAATACTTTTGGGAGGAGGTAAGTTAGAGATAAGATCAATTTTTGCTTTGTCCACCTCGATTCCATTGGACGATATAATATGTCCAAGTACAACTCTCTTGCGAACCATGAAGTGACACTTCTCCCAATTAAGCACAAGGTTCTTTTACTCACATCTTTTGAGCATAAGTTTTAAAATTTCAATTCAATTGCTGAAAGATGAACCAAATACAGAGAAGTCATCCATAAAGACCTCTAAAAATTTCCCCACCATGTCTGAGAACATACTCAACATGCATCGTTGGAATGTGGCGGGGGCATTACATAGTCCGAACGATATCCTTCAGTATGCGAAAGTGTCAAAGGGACATGTAAACGTTGTCTTCTCTAAGTCTTTAGGGGTTATCTTTATTTGGTTATGGCTCGAATAACCATCTAGAAAATAGTAGTAGGAATCACCAGCTAACCTTTCTAAGATTTGATCAACGAAAGGCAAAGGAAAGTGATCTTTCCTAGTGAAGGTATTGAGTTTTTGGTAGCCAATGCACATTCTCCTGAAAGTGCCCTTGTTTGTCAATTAATATGACGATTCAATCATAGAGTCCAGTGAGCCCCACATGAAAGACTACAAGCTGAACATTCAACAAAGTGGAAGTGTTCAAAGATCTTTAAAGGTAAACTAAACCTCACATCCCATGACCCAAAACACCTCAAGTAAAGATCTTCAAAGGTAAACTAAACCTCACATCCCATGACCCAAAACACCTCAAGTAATAATCCCCTTAAAATGTTCTAATAATCTATCCTAAAATCAACTAGGAAAACATCTCTGGTAGTTTAGAAAATGAAAAAACTAATTGCAAGAGCAAATGAAAAATTACAAGTTTTATGCAACTTTCGATTCATTGAACAGCCTTCGATGACATCGAGAATGGACTAATTTCTGTCCAGCAACCAAACCAAAAATTTGGATCAAATCTCAATTACATCGAATAGGGTTCAATGACATCAAACCTATCTTAATGACATCGAAAAACAACACTCATATGTTTAGCAAGCTCAGGTTGAAAAACACTTAAAATATCAATGACTCGAACCATGTTCGATGACATCAAAATCAAATTTCGATGACATCGAACCTATACCTAACTTAATTATGTGTTTGAATGCTTAATTATGTATGCATGATTAGATGAATGCCTAATATTGATAAGTAGCATATTCCATACACGCATGTTCACGATGCTATAAGCTAGTTGTTTAATCTGCATATCTTGAGTAGCCTATGTGATTGGACCCTCTATTGGCTTAGAAGCCTTTAGAGTTAAATTGTCATGCTTCGTTTAACTGCAAATTAGTTTAAGTTAGGTAATTAAGATTTTAAATTGGCATAATTTTTAAAAGTCCTATTCACCCCCCCTCTAAGACACTAGGACATATATCCATACTTCAGTAATAGTGGTCCTACCGCAATTTCATCCTTAACTAGTTGTGACTTTAGTTAACACGAGTTCATTATCGACATTGGCTACGATGGTGATCCCGGACTTCTTGGGAACCACTTAAGTTTGACTCACCCATTGGCTATCAGATATTGGGTATATGATACCCACATTCAATAGCTTAAGCACCTCTGCTTTAACCACCTCTCTCATATTTGGATTTATTCTTCATTGTGGTTGTCTAGATGTTTTCACATCATTCTCAAGGTGAATGCGGTGAGTACAAGTCAAAGGATTTATTCCCTTGAGGTCCGCAATGATCCATCCAAGGGCTCCTTTTTGTTCTTTCAGAGTAGTAATGAACATACTCTCTTGTTTTTCATCTAGGTGGCTAGAAATCACTACCAGATATGTCTCATCTTAACCTAAGTAATTGTATTTAAGATCTGATGACAATTGTTTTAGGTCAAGCTTTGGTGCTGTAATGTCTCAGAAAAATCCGTACAAATGCCCGAGTACCACCTCAGGCAGAAATCCCTAAGGATCGTATCCTGTAGAAATTTAGGCGAAAATTAATTAAATACTGAATTAGATTAATCGGTGGATTTAGCTCAAACCACTATTTATACAAATGGCAAGACCCAAAATCATCAAAATTACAAACACAACACTGCTTGAGAACTTGGGAAAAATCCCAAAAGCCTGTTGCTCTCGGGAGCACATTGAAACTCCGTATTGGACCTAGACCGCACGTTGAAAGTCCGATGACTACGAAGCTATAGGGTTATATCCGTCCTATTGGGCTTGACGACCATCTTGGGAATGGAGCCCAAATAGTATCCAGAAATGCACAACTTGAGCCCTGAGCATAATGCGTGAGAAACGCGAATATTTTTAGAAAATGTAATGAAACTTAAGTAAATTGGGTCATTCACTCACCGCAAAATTGAAGATTTCAGACCATCATTTTCTAACCGAACTTCACCCATGGATCAGGGAAATTTCCTGGCACATATTTGTATACTTGTGGCCCTGATTGAGTGATAATGACTGTTGATCTGATACAGGTCCTTCATGGTCGATCGACTTATCCAATCGTGTTGGAACCACATCCTGGCATAGATCCATCATCAAGGAACTTATCCTACGTCGTAGTTGAGTAGTGGACCTCTAGATGAACCCCGTCTGCCCGAAATAGACGCCCTTTGGTTATAACTTAAGTATACCATGGCCCTCGGGCCATTTACACCAGTTCTAGGACTATATAAAGCCCTTAAACCACCCCATTCCCATTCCATACGAATTTCTCTAACCTTAGGAGAGAGAAGAGAGAAAAGAAGAGAAAAGAGTGAGGAGAGAGCGAGAGTTTGGGAGATCGTTGCTGGGATTCCTTCCCACAACTCCATGCACTGAATCGCCTTCTTGTTGTGCTACACGACCATCCCAGCTACTATTTGGGTAAGAAATCCTAACCCTAGTCTAGATTTAGGGATCCAAATAGAGCAATCGACGAAATAGCTAACCTATTTCATTGCTTAGGTGCCCATTAGTCCATTTTCGGGAACGTAGGACTCGAACCGAGTCCGAATCGAGTACTCCACCGAAAGGTGCAGACTATAAACATTTAGGCTATGGTTTTCAATGCTTCACTACAAGAAAACCCACTTTTACCGACAAAAATTTTCATCGCTAAAAGTTAGTTTTTCGTAGGTAAAAGGTTTTACCGATGAAAATTTTCATCGGTAAATTCGTCGGTACAAGACCGACGCGAAAGGTTTTTACTGACGAAAATTTCAATCGTCGGCAATGACAGGACTTTTACTAACGAAACTTTTCGTCAGTAAAAAATAAGCAAAAGACTTTTACTGACAAAAATTTTCATAGGTACAAATGATTACATAACTTTTACCAACGAAAATTTTTGTCGGTAAAAAATAAGTAAAAAATGTTTATCGACGAACATTTTTGTAGGTAAAAATAAATACAAATCTTTTACCAACGAAAAGTTTCATCGATAAAAAATAAGCAAAAAACTTTTACCGATGAAAATTTTCGTAGGTAAAAATAATTACAAAACTTTTACTGACGAAAATTTTCATCGCTAAAAAATAAGCAAAAAACTTTTACCGACAAAAATATTCATAGGTAAAAATAATTACAAACCTTTTACCGACGTAAAGTTTCATCGATAAAAAATAAGCAAAAACTTTTACCAACAAAAATTTTCGTAGGTAAAAATAATTACAAACCTTTTACCGATGAAAAGTTTCGTCACTAAAAAATAAGCAAAAAACGTTTACCGACGAAAATTTTCGTATTTAAAAATAATTACAAAACTTTTACTGACAAAAATTGTCGTCAGTAAAAAATAAGTAAAAAACTTTTACTTATGAAAATTTTCGTAGGTAAAAGTCTTGTTTTTTTTTTTTCAATATCCAGCACAAAATTCCTGATATACACCCGTTACAATAAAATTCACAGATATTCTTCCTGATATGCACCTGTTATATAATATATTTCATCATATTCACATTCACATCCATCTAAACCCAAACTAGTAAATCCATCCAAACATAAACTACATTCATCTAAACACAAACAATATTATCCACATCACATTCATTCATGCATAAATACATATAATTTTAACATCACAAATAAAAATACAAAAAATCACAAAGATGAAGGCGGAGGTGGTGGGGCATCAGTGGGTAAGCATGCAACGAGAGCCTGAAACATCTTCGTCATCCGTCACTCATGCTCCACCCGCATCTCTTCCATCCTCCTCTCCTGCGCCTCCCTCTGCCTCGCCTGCTCCGCCATCCTCCTCCTCTCCTACTCCTCCCTCTGCCGCATCAACTCCTCCATCCTCCTCTCCTACTCCTCCCTCTGTCTCACCAGCTCCTCCATCTTCCTCTCCTGCTCCTCCCTCTGCCTCGCCTGCTCCTCCCTCTGCCTCTCCAGCTGCTCTTTGATGTCATGGACGATGACCCGTAGCTGCAGAACTTCTCTCTCTCTGCGATATCAGCTCGGCGTATGGTGTTGTCGCCAATGATGATGGATCGCCTGGAGGCAGCTCTAGCGGGTGCCATGAGCTTGGCACCATGGCCAAGCTCACACACATATCCCGAATGGGTGCCAAGCACCTGACTCAGGATCTCTGGTTCACTCTGCTGAGTACCATCAGGAGTGGGCTGACTGCGTAAGGTGTCCATCGCCGCCTATAATGAAAACATATGAATTTTCATAACAAATGACATTATTATAATTCAATGCAATTAAATTTTACAATGTAAGGATTTTTACCCAATTCTCGCTAGCTGTAGGAGTACCCAAGATCCCGTCGCTTGCCGATAATGAGTCCCTCTGTAGAGGTCTACTGGTTTGAGCTCCTAGCCAGTGAAGGAATCTCGCTGCACAATTGAAAGGACAATAGAGTTAATATAAATGCATATAAAGAATATATCAACTTATTAATTACTAGTAATTTCTTACCATGTCATGATGAAGTCGTACAAATAACTTTGAACCAGCCACGTGGTTCACTTCTAACTTTCCCCTATTATCAGAATTTATTTTGCTCCTCTTCTGAACCATTATTCATAATACATTGTTATTAATTGTGAATTTATTTGTTACCTTAAGATATCATAAATATGTAAATATTACCTGAAAAAATCAGATGAAAATCTATTATAGAGTATCCGCTAGTCGACATGGGTCACATGCGGTGGTGTGGACTATACGACCTCCTCGTGGCTCACGCACCGCTTGTACCACTTGTGTAAGTCACCACGGTACTCCTTGACCGTTCCTTGACCATGTCGTCGACAGCATGAGAAATATATGGAACACTCAAATCCAAGTCAAATTTATCCTGCAATTTCGTAAATGATTAAGGCAAATAAACTTATTAAGAAAATAACTTAACCGTAAATGAACTTTTATAAAATAAATTTTAATTTACTAAAATTTACATAAAGGCGGTAACAGATGAGCTACCGCACATCATCTGTCATGTCCGCCCAACGGGGGGTGGTAGAGTGATCAGAGATCGGCATAAGACACCGACCTCAGACGTAAAAAACCTGACATTGTTCCCAAGAGGTCTAATGCAGTCCTATGGGAACTCTACCATCACCCTACCATCACGCGTAAGTCGCTCTAAAAGCAACCCACGTGTGGGTCCACATCCTCATCGGTTGGTCAACGATGCTGTTGTAAAAGAAATATGTAAGTCTAAGCATAAAATAAATATATTACAAAAGAAGTCATTAAAAGAAATATATGTATAGACTTACATGCAGTGCCCGGTGTATGCACAACCGAGGGATCAGATGCCTGCGATGCAACATGTGACGGCGATGCCAATGTTGTTTCTGTTGCATCACGTGTAGAAGGGGTAGATCCAGTACATGAAAGACGTAGTCTTCCACCTGGTGCCATCACTGAATATGTGTGAGCTACAAACTTGTAAATTTAAACAATGTCAATACAAGTGGAATATAATAAAACATTATACGAGTACTGTTTATGGTACAATGCATTTGTGCTTATGCTTAGAGAGATGATTAAAATATGATTAGACCATTACACTATAATGCAAGTAGAATATAATAAATCATGACTTGTAATTTTCATGTATACATGGAATACATAAATTATTCGATTTAAAAAATGATATGTAACTCATGTATACATTTAATAATCGTTGTTTGTATCACTATCGCGTAAGACTATTTTTTCTTCACCATCACTATCGCTGATCAGTATTTCCTCTTCATCGTCTGCAACGTCGTCATCAATGAAACCGCTATCAGCTCTAATAATGTCATGTATTATTGAGGCATTAACATGATCAGGTGGCACATAATCTCTGTCTAATTGCACCACATCAATATCAACACTTAAATCAGTCCTTGTATCCCCAGATGACATGTCTTATTGATATGCTTATTTAACCCTAGATCTTCAACTTCTGGTACAGGAACGTCAAATACATTCCTAGGCTTTATTTTCTGCACCACGTGCCAAGAGCCACCTAACTTGGTGTCCGCGAAGTAAAATACTTGTTCCGGCTTGGCCGGCGAGGACAAATGGGTTGTCCTTAAACCACTTCGAGATAAATTTACGCTCGTAAAGTAGTTGTCAGTCTGTATTCCCAACTTCTTATTTCCAATGTCCCACTAATTACATTTAAATAAGTATACTCGCATTCTCATAGAATAACTCAGCTCAATAATATCCATCAAAATGTCATAAAAGTCTATTTGTACCTCCTCATGCATTCCCTTCACAACCACCCCACTATTTTGTGTGGTCCTATACTTCTCATGTTCTTCGGTGTGGAACCGAATCTCATTTACAATACAACATATATATATATATATATATATATATATATATATATATAGACACACATCTATCAGGGCCACACGCCAGTGAGTATAATGCATCAGACACATTTGTAGAGTTGCTAATGTGCAACGTCTTCATCTATTATCATGTACAGAATATAATAGTTTAGGAATTTTCTTAAGTTCAAATAATGTGTAATACAACAAAAATTCTAAGTGTGGTGAGATACAATGTGAAATCTAACACGTTTTGCGAACCATTTTAGAAACTGATCCTGATGCATTTGATCATAATTTGTCAGAAATTGGAACTTCATCTGGTCGATATGTTCACTACACATAAATGGCATGTCATCAGCAAGAAAAATTAAGATCATCGTATATAGAGAAAACAATAATCGAGAGAAGACTTACTCTAAGTATGACTCTATTTATTCACAATTATGTAACACATACCACCGCACCTTTGCTAGATCCCCAAGGTCCATATCCTGAAACATTGGGGATCCTAAAGGACGAACATTATGTGTGAATACAGATATGAGTCCTTGTTCATGCTCATACCCTTCATCAGCATTCTGATCTTCTCGGTTGAATCTAGTCTCTATAGCACAAAGATACATGGAGCAAAATGTCAGTCACTCATTATCAATGTACACTTCAGTAATTGATCCCTCCGGTCGTGCCTTATTCCTCACAAATCGCTTTAGTGTGTCAAGGTATCTGTACATAAAACCATTATATTATACATATGAAAACATGGATATATGTAGTTTATGGAATGAATAAAAATTTATTGTTATAGGTTGTACCACCTTTCGGTCGGATACATCCAACGATATTGTACTGGGCTTGCAAGCTTTACCTCGTGCGGTAAGTGAATCACTCTGTGTACTATGACATCGAAAAAAGTGGGTGGAAATATTCTTTCAAGTTTATAAAGGATTACGATAATGTCCCTCTCCAGTCATTTAATAACATCTACATTCAACGATTTCAAACACAAATCCTTAAAGAATATCCCTAACTCAATCAGCGTCGTACTGATGTTCTTATTCAAGAATCCACGAATCGCAACCGGTAGTAGGTGTTGCAGAAGGATGTGACAATCATGACTTTTTATTCCTGTTTCCTTACAGTCTATAACGTTTACGCGCCGAGATATGTTTAACGCATACCCATCGGAAAACTTCATCGATCTTAACCATTCACATAAACGCTTTTTCTCTAGTTTTGTTAATGTGTAGCAGGCTACTGGTATAATATACAAATTTCCATGTGGCTACAAGTGCAACTCTTTCCTTAAACCCATTGCTTGTAGATCCAATCCAGCCTTGAAACTGTCTTTTGTTTTCTTCTCTATGTTCATCAATGTTCCGAAGACATTGTCACATATATTTTTCTTAATATAGATGACATCCAAGTTGTGTCGCAATTTCAGATCACTCCAATAGGGCAACTCAAAAAAATGCTATTCTTCCTCCAGTTATAGTCCAATACTGTACGTTTCCTTTTCTTCAAGTGCGATGCCTTACCAAATCTAACTTCTCCAATGTTACTCAGTTGTTGTATCACGTCTTCTCCAGATAGTTCTTTCGGGGGTGGCCTATGATCTTATTTGCCATCAAAGATCATTGTCATCCTCGGCCAACTATGATCGCTCAGAAGGAAGTGACGATGGCCCATATAACACATTTTTCTACCATGCTTTAATGACAACGAACAAGTCTCAATACCACATATATGACAAGCCAACTTTCCCTTCGTGCTCCACCTAGACAAATTTCCATAAGCGAAAAAGTCATTTATTGTCCACAAGATCGCTGATGCAATCGAAATGTCTGTCTTGCAAATGTGTCGTACGTTTGTACACCTTGACTCCACAACTCGTTTAACTCATCTAAATACACATGTGACTTGGGTCCAGGAATAAGCAATGACATCATGAAAAATGATTCCTTCATACACAACCGAGGAGGTAAATTGTAAGGCATAAGTACCACTAGCCACATACTGTACGAGCTACTCATATTATCAAATGGATTAAAACCATCACTTACAAGACCTAGTCGAACATTGCGTGAATCCTCTGCAAACCAGTCATATTGCTTGTCAAAATTTTGCTAGGCTTTAGAGTCCGCATGGTGCCTTAGTATACTATCATCATGAAAGTATTTCTCCTTATGCCACCTCATATCTTCAGCCATCTTGCGAGACATAAACAATCTTTGCAATCTGGGTTTCAATGGAAAGTACTTAACACCGTTTGCGGAATTTTCTTACGCTTAGCTTCGTCATACTTCCACCTAGACTTTTCACATTTTGGATACTCCTCAACATTGTCATGCTCTTTCCAATACAGTAAACAATCATTTTGTACATGCATATATGGGGATGTAACTAAGGCCTAAGTCTCGCATCAAGGATTTTGCCTCGTAATGAGACTTAGGCAATGTCTCACTGTCCGGTAATACTTCTTTCAACAAGTCAAGAAACATGTCGAACGATTTGTTACTCTAATGATTTATTGTCTTTAAATGAAGTAACCTTGTAAGAAAATTCGACTTGGAGAAGTTCTCACAACTCGGATAAAGTGGACGTTGTGCATCCCTCAACAACCTACTAAACTTCTCTGATTCCACATCACCCATAGGAGGAATATCTTGGCTACTGCTTGTAGCTGTAAAATCAGTATCTGCAATTGTCCCCTTGAATACATCCCTTATGATATCTTGCATTTCATCAACGTCTTCATCCTTCACATCCGACACAATTGGGTCAGCAATGACTTCAGTGGCCTTAACTCTATGACGGATATCTTCACCATGATGGATCCGCCAAGTGTAACCTTGGTCAATTTTGTAAGTGCTATAGTTGATACCCCTTTTTGTTATCAAATTTGTGGTGCCAAAGACACTGTTATGAAGCTTGCATATGTGAAGAACAAAGCACTACTCAAGATCAGCTTTGATTGACAAGCACTATTCACAAGTCAAGATCTCAAGAAGCTTTCAAGTTCAACCTCAAGATCTCAAGAAGCTTTTAAGTTTGAGCTACATCAAGACTTCAAGCTTCATCACTTTCAAAGGTCACTCGTCTCTAAGTTTTAATGTCCTTACCTCACTATTGAGGTATGACTAACCTTAGGTTGACCTTTAGAGTAGGCCATTTTCGATACATAATTCATATGTTTTATAAAGTGAGTTTAATCTGTTCTAAGACTAGTCCTGGACTTTGTTCGACTAGTCCTAACACTGCTTCGACCTGTCTAAGAATTTCCTGCGTCAGTCGTAAGTTTGTTGTAAAATTCAAAAATTTTCTGTTAGGCTTCGACTAGTCTTAGGGACTGTTCGACCATTCGTATGAATAATGTTGACTATTTCTTCAACTAATTGTAGTCCTATGACTCAAAGTACAGCGTTGAAATTCAGCTAGCTTCGACTAGTCGTGAGTAACCTATGACTAGTCGAAGGAGACCTACGACCAGTCGTAGACCACCTACGACCAGTCATGAAACCGCTAGATTTATCGGGCCTGAATTTTTAAATATCTGTTGGTTCTACGACCAGTCGTATAGATCTTTAGACTAGTCGAAGACGTGATTTGCTTACCTATAAATAGAGCACGAATCTCAGAATAAAATATGAAATTCAAGTTAATTTATTTCGGCCTTCTGAGAGATAAGTCTGTGCTCCATTTAAGCTAACTGTGCATGTTTAATATTCTCTTTCTTTAGCTTTTCAAATTGATTTTGTTTCTTATATTCCAATCTGATCTGAAAAAGAGGAAGTTTCATTTTTTCCTTTTTTCTGGAATCAAAATCAATTAGAGCTAGCCCCATTTGGTTTAATTTAAAATCTATTAGAACCTAGAACCATTATAAAGTGAGTATTGGACATTGAACTTTGACATTCAAATCTCTACTCCGACTTAGTTCTTTTAGGTTGCTACAACGAAGGAGAAATTCAGGTATCTTACGTTTATGTAATTTACTTTCATTTGGTTTTCTTTTGAGATTTGCCAGAAAAATCTCATTGTATTGGTTATCTGAGGAGAGCCAGGAAAACTCAGAAGAGGGGTTTTTTTAATTGTGTAAGCCCACAGAGAAAGACACAATTGTGAAGGTTTTGGGTGAACTTGAAAAACCTATCTTTGATAGTGAACGCTGATATCCCTTGTGTGAGGATATTAGGAGTGGAGTAGATGTGTGGCTGTTTATTAACAGTTGGTGTACACACAGGCGAGCCACTATAATCCCTTGTGTTTTGTGGTTGTGTGAGTTATATTTCATATCTTTAATTATTCATTTGTGGGATGTATATGTGGATGTGAATGCTGTAATCATTTTATTTCAAGCTCAGTGGGGAATGTTGTAATAGTTTAGATTTATATTTCTGCAATTTATTCCTTGCTATCTCTTTATTAGTTTGAGCTTCAGTTTCTCTATTTGTTCTAGTAAGGTTGCCATGCCATTTTTATGGTGCATGGTTGTCCTTAGAGCAATCAATATTTTGAGATTGCATTCCGCATTGTGTATTGATTTATTTATTTGGCTATCTCTCTTTCTTTATTTCTACTGTATTTATTTTAAATTTAGTATAGTCCTATTCACCCCCCCTCTAGGACATATAGCTTGGTCATTTCAACTGGTTTCATAGCCTAATAGATCTCTTTCTTATTTGGATTTAATTCCTGAGCTAACGATCTAAGCTTTATATAAGATGTCAAATTATGATAGCCTTTCAGTCACTAGGCCTCCACCCTTTAATGGATCTAACTATGCCTATTGGAAAGCCAGGATGAGGATCTTCCTCAAATCAATGGATGAGAGTGTGTGGTAAGCCACAGTGACTGAATGGAACCCACCTACCACTGAAGTGACTGGTATCGAAGGTTCAAAATCAATGAGAGTAACTCCTTATTTCTCTTAGACCACCCTTCAGAAAAATGTGAGTAGTGTCAATGCAAAGCATTAAATGCAATCACTTACGTACTATCACCGAATGAGTTCAAAAGAATCATATCTTGTGATACTATAAAGCAAGCTTGGGATATATTAGAAATGACACACGAGGGTACTACAATTGTCAAAAAATCTAAAGTCCAACTCCTCACAACCAAATTTGAAGAAATTCATATGGAGGAAAATGAAATGTTTATGGACTTTTACACAAGGTTAAATGACATTGTAAACTCAATTTAGGGTCTTGGCGATAAAATCTCAGAAAGTAAAGTGTGTGCAAAGATACTATGCTCACTTCCTGAACGATTCAACTCTAAGGTAACCATGATCCAGGAACTTCGTGATACGGACAATATGAGGGTAGAAGAACTAGTTGGTTCTTTACAAACCTATGAGTTAAACTTTAAAGCTCCTAAAAGTAAATCTATCGCTCTTAAATCTTCTAAATGTATTTCTCAAGAAAACTCTGATTCTGAAGATGATATGGCTCTTTTAGCGAAAAAGTTTTACAAGATTTTCAAGAGTAAAAAAAGGGTTGATTTCAAAAAATCAAATGATAAGAAAAGATCAAAACCTAAATCTAAAACTTGGAATTCTTTGAAAGATAGTCAATGTTACAACTGCCAAGAAAATGGGCATTTAGTAAACAAATGTCTTAAAAAGGATAAACCAAAAAGGAAGGGTATGTTGGCTACTAGGGATGAATCGTCTGATTCTGAAGCTTCTTCTGAATGAGAAGATTCTGAAACTGAGTCAGGCAGTGAAGTTAAAGCCCTTATGACTCTAGCCAAATTCACTTTTTTAGATCATGATGATTCAACTAGTGAAGAAAATCTGAATAGTGATTATGAAAATGAAGATGATCTTCAAGACGCTTACAATGCCATATACAAGGAAAGTTGTAAAATTGCTGTCAAACTTAAACTTTAAAAAGAAATGTTTTTTAAACTTAAAGAATGTTTTAAATCTCTTATTTTAGAAAAATCCCAAATTTTAGATTGTTTTGAAAAATCAAATTGCGATTTAGAATTCAAAACCTCCCTGATTGAAAATCTGAAATCTGAAAATGAGAAACTTAAAAATGAAGTATCTTCTCTTCTGAGTTTAAAGGATACATGGAGGTATGCCCAAGGAGATCCAAAGTTAGAAAAACTTTTATCCAGATCTAAAAAATGTGGCGACAGATCTCGGTTGGGCTACGATAAAAATGTTCCTCCTAAACAAAAGTATACTCCTCCTAAGTTTATGAAAGGAAATTCCTCTAACTCAAAAGGGAAAAATACTAGTCAAGGTTTTTCTAAAAGTACAAAAGCTTTTCAAAAACCTAAAAGTAGCTATGTCAACTTCAAAATTTAGAACAGAAACCCACTAGCTGAAAAGATAATTGATTTACTTAAGGATCTCTTAAAATCTAACTCAGTAGGTCATCCTTATAACAACACACAGAAGAAGACCAACTATATTCCCAAACCCAAAATAGTTCTGAAATGGGTTCTTAAGGTTACCTGCTTGGTTGCCCACATCGCTTTCAAAGCGACAAGCCATTCAAAGTGGTACCTAGATAGTGGATGCTCTAGGAATATGACAGGAGACAAGGCTTTATTCACTGATCATAAAGATATGACTGATGGGTCAGTTACTTTTGGTGACGGAAGCAATTGCATGATAATTGGCCAAGGTACGGTTCAACTCTATAACCTTCCTTTGTTTAAAAATATTTTGTATGTTGAAGGACTGAAACATAATCTTCTAAGCATATCTCAAATTTGTGATAATAACCATAGTGTATGGTTTTCTAATCAAAGCTGTGAGATTCTAAACAACAAGGGTTCAGTAATACTAACTGGATGTAGAACGTCTGAAAACTACTATATTGTTAGCGAATCTAGCTCATCCAATCAATCATGTTACATGGTCCATACAGACGAGACTGATTTATGGCACAAACGTCTTGGACATGTACACTACCGAAATCTATATAGATTGAGCAAACGAGAACTTATAAGAGGTCTACCCAAACTACAAAAATTAGATAAAATATGTGGTGAATAACAGATTGGCAAACAAATGAGGAACTCACACAAAAAGGTGAATTTCAATACCACATCAAGACCACTCGAGCTTCTCCATATGAATCTTGTAGGACCTACCAGCACGGAAAGTCGATGTGGCAAAAGATATATCTTGGTAATAGTAGATGACTTTACCAGATATACATTGGTTGTCTTCTTAAGGGACAAATCAGAAACCCTTGAAGAAGTGAAAAAGGTTCTTAAAAGGATTCAAACTGAAAAAAGTTCTCAAGTCAGTAAGATTCATAGTGATCATGGATTTGAATTTGAGAATAGCGGTTTTGAGAAGTTCTGTAGCGACCAGAGAATATTACATGAATTCTCAGCGCCCAAAACTCCACAACAAAATGGTATAGTTGAAAGGAAAAATAGAGTGCTTCAAGAAATGGGTAATGTCATGTTGAATAGTATGAAGCTCTTTAAGAATCTTTGAGCTGAAGTAGTCAATACAGCTTGCTATATCATTAACCGAGTTTACACTAGTAAAGGTAATAATAAAACGGCTTACGAAATGTGGTTTGACCAAAAGCCTACTGTAAAATACTTTCAAGTTTTTGGCAGCAAGTGCTATATTTTACGAGATCATGAAAATCTAGAAAAGTTTGATACAAAGAGTGATGAAGGGATCTTTTTAGGATACTCTTTAAATAGTCGAGCTTATAGGGTTCTGAACAAAAGGATTTGTGTGATTCAAGAGTCTATCAATGTAGTCATTGATGATCACTTAAACACACCAGTCTCAAGTTCAGATAATGATGAAGTTCTAGTAATTGATAAATCTGATACTTTATCTAATCAGACTGATTCTGAACTGAGGACTGTTAAAGATCATCCAACCACACAGATTCTTGGAAACCCTCTCACTGGTGTTCGTACCCGTAGAAAACTTGAGGATATATGTAATTACATATGTTTTACATCCCAGATAGAACGATCTAACGTAAAAGAAGCTCTTACTGATGAAAACTATATTGTTACGATGTAAGAAGAACTTAACCAATTTGTGAGAAATGATGTTTGGTATCTCGTACCTAGACCTAAAGATAAACACATCATTGGAACCAAATGGATTTTCAAAAATAAGTCTGACGAGCTTGGTAATATAATTAGAAATAAGGCTAGGCTAGTGGTACAAGGTTACACTCAAATTGAAGGTGTTGATTATGATGAAACCTTTGCACCAGTAGCACGTCTTGAATCAATTAGACTTTTTATATCCATTGCATGTTTTAGAAAGTTTAAGATTTACCAAATGGATGTGAAAAGTAAATTTCTAAATGGCGATCTGCATGAGGAAGTCTATGTTGAACAACCGATGGGTTTTGAAGACCCTAAAAATGCTGATCATGTGTATCACCTTAAAAAGACACTTTACGATTTAAAACAAGCTCCTAGGGCATGGTACGAGAAACTAACAAAGTTTCTATTAAGCCATAATTTTCAAATGGGATGTGTTGATAAGACTCTGTTTATTAAAAAAAATAATGATCACATTTTAATAGTACAAATTTATGTTGATGATATCATTTATGGATCTACATATACTGACATGACTATTGAGTTTATGGATTTGATGAAATCTCAGTTTGAAATGTGCATGGTTAGGGAATTGAATTATTTCCTTGGGTTGCAAGTAAAACAAAAACCCGATGGAATGTTTATTTCTCAATCTAAATATGATATGAATTTGATTAAGAGATTTGGATTTGAGAATGGTAAGAATTTTGATAATCCTATGAGTACAACTTTGAAACTCTCAAAAGATTCTACTCGTAAAAATGTGGACCTGAAATTATATCAAAGTATGACTGGTAGTTTACTGTATTTACCTGCTAGTAGACCCGATATCGCTCTAAGTGTTGGTATTTGCGCTAGATATCAGTCTGATCCTAAAGAGTCGCACTTGACTGCTTTCAAGCGGATTATGCGATATGTCGCAAGTTCTGTTAATCTTGGTCTCTATTATCCACATGAGACTAGTGTTCAATTAGCTGGGTACTCGGATGCTGACTGGGCTGGTAATCTTGATGATAAAAAATCAACCAGTGGTGGTTGCTTTTATATTGGAAACTGTTTAGTTTCTTGGTTTAGCAAGAAACAAAGTTCTATATCACTTTCAACAGCTGAAGCTGAATATATCGCAGCTGGTAATGCATGTACACAGCTTGTTTGGATGAAACGTATGCTAAGTGATTATGAAATTAAATAGGATTCTATGTTATTATATTGTGATAATTCTAGTGCCATAAATATTTTAAAAAATTTAATTCAACTTTCTCGTACAAGCACATTGACATTAGATTTCATTATATTCGAGAATTAGCAGAAGAAAGGTTTATATCTTTGGAATATATCCCTACTGAGAATCAACGTACTAACATTTTCACTAAACCGTTCGACAAAAGTAGGTTTAATTAAAATGAAATTTGATCTTGGCATGTGCATTTTAAAATAAGTATTTATGCCTATTTGTATCATATTATATATAATTGCTTTATTAAAGTTCAATTTTTGTATATAATACTGGAAATCAGATTTTTGGCTGGTACTCGACCAGTCGTAAGTATACACGACTAGTCATAAATCGCGTGAATCACTTAAAATTGGGAAAATTGCTTCATCTTCTTCATTTCCTCTTCACTCTCCAACGAGTCGACACACAACTAGTCGAACCCTTCCTTCAAAATATTTAAGGTTAGTGCTCCATTTTCTTTTTTCTTATAGATTTGTGTCTATATTACTTGTATTTTACTCTTGAAGTTATCTATTTCAAATTTCGTTGAGATTTGGGGTATTTCTTTTGTAAAATCTGATTTGAGAAAACCCTCTTCTCAATCCTTTACAACTCTTTATTTTCTTGAAATCCTTGTTGTAAATGGCATCTAGAGGGAGAAAGACAACATCCTGTGGTCCATCTTCTCCCTCCAGATTAGTCCTTATCACTAAGCGTCATCTTCGAGCTCCCCAGGACGATCCATCTTATGTTCGGGACATCAGATTACGTAACGTTATTATTGAACATCCTGTTGATACTAATCATTTTACTCCTTTTGATATCCTTCCTATGCTCCAAGCTGTAGGTTGGGATAACTTATTGCATTGGGGTGGGCTAGCATACCGGTCCATTACCCAGTCCATGTTCGCATGCATAAGTGATTTTTCATTGGAAAATTTATCTTTTAAGATAGCCACAAGAGAAGGACCATTTGATGTTAATCGTCATTTGATTTCAGCTCTTATGAAAATTTTTGTGAATGATGAGGGCATTCCTATCCATAACTTATCCGAAAAACCCTCAGTAACTGAAAAACGTATGCTCACTAGAGATTTATGCAATTTTAATGGACACATAAAGGGAATGCGCTTCCCTCAAAGTATCTGTTACCCAAATACAGAGTTCTTCACAAAATCTTTGTGTCTAACTTGTATCCTCGATCAGCTAATAAATCTGAGTTGACTTCCTTCATGGTTCATGTTCTTCATGCTGTTGCCAGCGGTGCTCATGTTTGTCTACCATCCTTAATTTGTCACTCTATTATTCAGTTTCAACTCCATCTAAGTTACAGTGACATCCCTTTTGGTTATTTGATGACTATGTTAGCTACGCATATGTTAGTTGATATGCCGGTTGGAGAGGCCCCTATCCATCATCTGATATTTAACAATTCTAATATCAATAAGATGAAGCTTGATTTCCTTCCTGGTCAAGGTGCTGGTATTGACAATGCTGAAGCTAAACATGAGGAAGAAGCTAGCGATCTTCCTCCTGATGATATCAACATGGATGATATTTTTGATGAACTTGAATCTGATTCTGCAACTGGTCCAGATTATGAGCCTTTTGAGTTTGATGCACGTCTACGTGCATTGGAAGATAAGGTTAAGAATACGAATGTTAAGATGGAAAACATGTCTGTTGCCCATGATTTACAATTCAAGTATATGCGTAAATATTCATCGATAAAACTCTTAGTGAAAACTTTTCACAACTAAGAAAACAACACTTTTACCGACGACAATTTTCATCGGTAAAAATATTATTCCCAATGGTTTGGGTTCATCAGTAAAAGTCAGGGCAAAAATTTTCTATTTGAAAGACACCACTTTTGCCAATGAAACTTTTCATCTGTAAAAATGTTCTCTGCTTTCTACCGACAAAAATAGTCGACGGTAAAACTCTTAGTGGAAACTTTTTTAAGTTAAAAATACAACACTTTTACTGACGAATAGTTTTGTCAGTAAAAATATAATTCCTGACGGTTTTGGTTCGTCGGTAAAAGTCAGGGTGAAAATTTTCTAACTTAAATATACTACACTTTTACTGACGAAAATTTTCATCGGTAAAAGTGGTTCACTGCTTTTTTCTGACAAAAATAATCATCAGTAAAACTCTTAGTGGAAACTTTTTTAAGTTAAAAATACAACACTTTTACCGACAAACATTTTCGTCGGTAAAAATATTATTCCTGACGGCTTTGGTTCATTGGTAAAAGTCAGGGCAAAAATTTTCTTACTTAAATACACTACACTTTTACTGATAAAAATTTTCGTCGGTAAAAGTAGTTCACTGCTTTTTACCGACAAAAAGTTTTGTCGGTAAAACTCTTAACGGGAAAATTTTCAATATAGCGGGAAAATTACTTTTACCGACGAAAATTTTCGTCAGTAAAAAAATAATTTCTGATGAAAAAAAAATCATCGGTAAAAGTGTTGTTTTATCGACGAAAAAAATTTCGTCGGTAAAATAGTACTTTTACGAACAAATTTTTTATCATCGGTAAAAATTTCGTCGCTGAAAACGTTGTTTCTTGTAGTGCTTTTAATGTCAGCAATGACTTATGTCTGACTTGATTGCTGCCATACAATCTTAGTTATGCCATTTTTGATGCAATATACATGTGTGAACTATGTTGAATAAGTATTTGTCGAAATGTTTGAATGAACATGAAAATATGATTTGTGTTTGCTATGTTTACTGTTCTAGGATTCATCGTTATTATATGCATGCTGACTTCCTTATATGAAGATTTGCTAAAACACATGGTGTTACTAATCTAGTCTATGTATTTGGTGAAGTGTAACTTAAGTGTTTGATAAAATGCCTGAATGAGAAAATGTTGATGATTTGTATTTATTAAGTGTATTAAGATAGGATTCTCTATTTCCTTAATCATAGGTATAGTTTCCTTCATGTAATCATATTTGTTGTTACGCAATTTATGGAAAAAATGCAAGTGCTTGGTGACATGTTCAATGTGTTTGAAGAAATGTTCAAATGAGAGTTTTATTTGGATTATTTGTTAAGTGCTAATATGATTATTACATGTGTCTATCTATTGCATCCGATTAAGATTGGGGCTACAACGTGGCCTAGGCAATTGGTAATAATCCTTGTACGGGTGGCTGAATTAGTCTTGCCACATTGAGTAACTCGACAAATCCATGTCGCACGGCGATTGTTAACGGTGGTTAGGCCACAAGGGGTGCTTATGCGCTCTATGTCGATTAAGTCAACGTGTGCTTGTACCAATCGAACTTACTAAACAAAATCATTGTCCTATTATGTGTTTACCATATATGGACATCACTGCTTGAACCTAAGGTACCACTTACAAATGTAAAAACCCATTTCAACCATGGTTCCATGATCTACTAAGACTCATGAGCCAGACATGATGGTATGGGACACCGTGGTTAAGCTGTCGGCCTATGCTGGGGTGACGAGCCTCCCGTAGTGACAAATCAGCAACCCCAACTTGTGAGCTGGGCATGGTGGTATGAGACACCGTGTTCAAGCTGTCGGCCTACGCTACGGTGACAAGCCTTCCCATAGTGACCGCGAGTATAAACTTTTAAATTTGCCTATCCACTACTTTTCATTAGGGGTAACACCTTACAACTTGCCTATTATATGTGGTTAACTAGGACTGATGACCCTATATGAATCTTCGTTTGGGTTAATTATTTAAATGGAGATGCCTTAGCTTCCTGAACCTACTGTATGAATAAACTTAATTAAGTACTCAACTAACACGACCATGCACCGCATTGCATGTGCTTTGGTGAGGAAGTTGCACTTTAGGGAGGTTGTCATGCATGAACTTGGTTGTTGGAGTCGCTTGTGAGGGAGCTTCGTATGAGGGCATGCATCATTACTGCATACCATCCCTGCATTAATAAGAGTATTTAGGATATGATTGTTGTACTACTTTATCATTACTGCTTGATTGACTTGATAACATGTTAACCTTTACCTTATAGTACCACTGAGTTGATCACTCACTCCCACTCTGGGATGGTGTTTCAAAACACCAACCAAACTTTGCTTTAGATGCAGGTGATGCCAAAGTCTATACAGTTGAGCTAGACTTCATAGATGAGGAGGAGGAATTCTCCTATGTTTAGCTGTCAGGCGGGTCTACGTAGACCTCGTGCTGATTCGGCGGGATTATAGGGACACATGGATTAGTCGGACACTTACTTTTTGACATTTTGCCTATTTTGAAACAATACATGTACTTATTCAGCCTGTTTACATAATCATAATCTGGAGGTTGTAAAACATTTACCTGTTCAGATATATACATATATTCCAGTCTTCCGCCAGATAATTTAATTATATCTGGAGTATGATATACTGTTTTAGTATAATCCCACTCATGTTTAATACATTGACATGGACAACATCTAAACATCATTATTCATGTTGTATAAGTGATGCGTTGGATCTCGGGACTAGAGCTTTGCTTGTCCCCTGAAATCTGGGGCATTACAAGTTGGTATCAAAGCATGATTTGGATTAAACTGGACTTGGGTTATAGGTAACACGACACACTCTGATGGACTCTAATACACTCTGACTTATGAAGGGGGTGATGAAATGTGGAAATGATCATAGGGTCCTAAAGCTTCGCTGACAGACGAGATTGGCTATTGTAATGTAGCCCATACGCGTCTTTGATCATGTGAATTGATCTCAATCCCTTTAGGTCTCCAATCGACGGGTTTGGACTACAATTCGGCGAATTTCAAACTTAAAACAAGCCAAAAGGCGTGAATATGTGCCTCTTGGACCAAGAAATTGCATCATTCGGGCATATGGGCCCAAATCACAAAATCTAGTGGGACTCAGGGAGTCCCCCACACATGCACCGCACCTCGGGAGGGGCTGGCCACTGCCGGTGACCCCAGAGGAGCGCAGCGACACCGCCAGGCTCCACAGCGAACCGCGGTGGCACCTCACAGCCGGCGGCGCGCCCCCCACCGCCCACCGCCCACTCATGTGGGGACCGTTCACATGTGGGACCCTCTATGCTACTCTTTTTAACCCCCTAAAACCCTCCCATGCTCATTTTAACCTACATCTAACCCTCTAATATCTCCAAAATCCCATTTCCCTTTCAAATCCCCTCCCATTCACTCCAACCCTTCAAATCTCCTATCTTCTTCATCCTTACATCACTATTCCCTAAAATTACCTCTTACAACCCTCCACCTTCCCTATTCTCACCTATTAGAGCATAAAAAATCCCTTTTTTATGTCTCATACTTCCCAAATCTTTCAATCCACTTCACTCTCCAAGCTTTTCCACTTATATGGCTCTCTTTGAGCTTGTCACCGCCATCTTTCAATATCAATTCTCCTTTCCCTTATGGTAAAGAGAAGAACAGCCCCAGATGAGGCCGGGCGGAGCCGTCCAAGCCGTTCGAGGAAGAAGGCGAGCGCCGAGGCTAGTACAAGCGCCGAGAGAGAGCAAAGAACGAAACGAGATCTCGATCTTCAAATCCCGCTTGAAAGATCTCTATCGGCGGGCACCGGACTTGGTAAGTTTCGTGATCGTAAAGTCATATTTGAAGCTCATGTTGATGAGAAACTATTTGGATTATATCTGGTTATTAACCTTCTATTGGAAACTGGATAGAGTCCCATGTTTGAAGGGAAGGCTCATGCAAGTGAAGGCACCATACGGGCCTTTTATGCCTGTATACAGAACCCACTACTGGATCCTCTTCAGTTTACTATTCCTTTAGGGAGGCATGAAGCCATAGTTAATGTAGATGTGATGGCCCATATCTTGGGAATTGAATGTAGTGTGGTATATGCAAGCGCAACTCATCTCACTAGTAGATGAGAGAGAGATCGCTGCACGCATTTTCTTTGTGGCCGACTGGCTCATTGGAGGTGAGACAATAGCTTTCCATCGACTGAAATGATAGCAGACTTCCGCCTACTCCACTATATATGCACATACAATGTGTATCCTAGGTGGAGCAATCATACAGAATGCACTCGTTTGATAGTGGACTTCCTGTACAGAGATGGAGAGGGAGATAAGCTATGCTTGCCTACCTTCACCTTATCACAGATATTCAGGATTGTAAGTTCTACTCGGGGAGATGCCTCACTCCCATTTAGCCGACTTATTTGCAAGATTGCTCGTAACTTCGGTTTCAGGCTAAACATGGATAATCTTGCGCCTCTCCACTTTATCAGTGAAACTACACTGAACAATATGAGGATTGGCCCTAGGCAATGCCAAGCTCATCTCGATGAGTCTAGAGATGAAATGGAAGAAGAAAGTGAATAGGATGATGGAAGTGAAGATGAGGAGGGAAATGAAGAGGAAGAAGATAGTGAGGAAGGAAGCAGTGGGCATGAAGAAGGAAGTGAGGAGGAAGAGTAGGAAGAGGTAGAGGAGGCCTACGACTCAGATGGGGACCCTCCTACTACACATGAGGACCACTATGATCAGGCGGCCTTAGAAGCCCGCATGGCCAGGATTAAAGAAAACTAGGCCACCCTGAGACAGGAGTTCAAGGAGAATCAGGCCTATCTGAAACAAAAATTCAAGAAAATGTCTCTCACTTGGAAGGCCCTCCTATGTTGTATGCAGGATAAAGGTGCACCTCCACCTTCGCCAGAGTCAGGGGACTAGTCATATGTTGTAGTCATCTTTTGGTTTTCTTTATTTCTTACTTTTTTATGTAATAGCCCTTGTCGGCTTAGTTGGATGTTAGAATAGTTAGTGTTAAAACTTTTGCTAGATTAGCTCACATGCATCTTCTGTCATGATTCCTGTAATGCTACATCATATGTATCGTGACAATTTTGGCCAAATGAAATGCATGAAGCTTCTTTTGATTTGGAATGTGTAAAATGTTTGGAAAAGTGCATAATATTATCCTAATCTCACAAATGTTACACCCTATGTTGTATATAGGGAATGCATCCTAAAAACACTCGGAACATAGCACGCCTCGCACTTGGAAGATCGACTAACGGGCCACCTCCCCTGAGCAATAACCATACAGACCCTAGTTTGGGCCTGGATATTAAGATTATGCCAGATTCACAGCCGGCCACTGACCTTACAAATGGGCCAACACCGAATGCACCACTGGTTCTGGGACAGAACTGTGTGTCTTTGTCGATGCCACACATGCCTCAGGCGACTCCTCTCCCTGATAGGTTAGAGCAGATGATGCTCCTGATGTAGCAATAGTAGCAGTTTTTGGCCACTATTGCGGCGGCCATTGCCTGGAACATGAATATGGTCCCGCCTATGCCACCCGTGCAGCCCACTGGGACTATGACTGCCAGTGGCTTGTTTGAGCACTTTCAGTGCTTCCACCCTACCCAAGGAGGCAGAGTATTGGTTGGATCATATATCCAAGATGCTGAAGCCGTTGCATTGTACTGGGGCAAAGAAAGTGGAGCTTGTTATGTATATGTTTGAGAAGGAGGCTAGTCTTTAGTGGGACAACATCCTATGGACCATCCTCGTGAGATATGTGTGGATGTGGGGCACATTTGAGACCCGTTTCCATGGAAAGTACTTCCCTCTCACTTACTGTAATGAAAAGGAGGGTGAATTTCTTCACCTTCAACAAGGGGGGATGACCATGGCTGAATATGAGAACCATTTCATAAACCTAACCGGATATGCTCCATTGATCATAGTGGATGAGCCGATGAGGATGCAGTGATTTTTCAAAGGGTCTGTGGCCTGATATCCGCACTAAGATGTGTTGTGCTAACATTCCTAACTATGTTAAGCTAGTGAACATGTCCCTGCGATCTTTGGTGCGTTTACCATAAGATGGGCCATAATGAGCCCGTTTGCTTTACTAAGATGAGGGAAAATGGCTTTAAGCCACCTCAGAAGATCAACTGCTGGCTACCACAAGTTATTTCGGCTCCACCTCTACAATCTATGCCACATGCACAACCGTACAACCGACCTCCTATATCCCAAAATAAGTTGCCTCAACGACCTATGGCAGTGCAACCCAATCGTTCTTAACAAGCGCATGTACATGCACTTGCAGCTGAAGCATCTGAGTTAGCAACTGTAGTGCCTTTAGCCTTTGAAGTCATTGTCCACATTCAAGGTACACCTGTATTTCTGTTGGTGGACACCAGGTCCACTATTTCCATGATAGCATACTCTATAGTCAAGCATTTGGTGTTGAACACTACCCCTATGGTGGGGTGAGAGTCATCGCAGCAGCAGGAACTTTTACTGATGCCGCGAAGCTTTGTAAAGGTTGCATGATAGACTTAGGAAGCAGGGTGGTGTGCATTGACCTGATTGTCACCACGATATATCATTACAACTTCATCCTTGGCATGGATTAGCTCACTAAAATGAAGGCAGAGATCAATTGTGAAACCAGATTAGTGACAGCACATGGGCCTGAGGGCACAACCTTCACTTTCCTAGTTCAGGTCAGTTGCCCTTTCAACATCCTTTGTTATGCTTCCTTATTGAAAAATGTTGGAGGTCCAACACTTGGGAACACGCCAGCAATCCAATACTTCACGGACGTGTTCAGAAAGATCCCTAGGCTACCTCCACAGTGTGAGATCAATTTTATCATCATCCTAGTGCCGGGTGCGACACCTATCTCTTTACCAACGTATCGCATGCCTCCATATGAAATGGAGGAGTTGAGGAGACAGATTGATGATCTGTTGTATTCAGGTTTCATACGATCGAGCGTATCTCCTTGGGGAGCACCTGTGTTGTTTGTAAAGAAGAAGGACGGATCACTACGATTGTGTATTGATTATCGCAAACTGAATCACATCACTGTCAAGAACAAGTATCCTCTGCCCCAGGATAGATGATCTGTTCGACCAGTTGAAAGGGGCACAGTATTTCTCCAAAATTGACCTACAGTCTGGGTATCATCAGTTACGCGTTAGAAATGAGGACGTGCAGAAAACATCAATCAAAACCAGTTTTGGGCACTACGAGTTCCTCGTGATGCCATTTGGGCTTATAAATGCATCGGCTATGTTCATGGACCTCATGAACTGGGTGTTTCGGCCGTATCTGTACCGATTTGTCATCGTGTTTATAGATGACATGTTGATATACTCCAAGAGTCGAAAAGATCACAAAGAACACCAGTCTTCGATACTCTCAGAAAGAATCAGTTGTTTGTACAATACCAGAAATGCAACTTCTGAAATGAGGAAGTCAAGGTTCTAAGATATGTGGTCTCTAAGGAAGGAATTGCCATGGACCTTACCAAGGTGACCGCAATACAAGACTGGGAGCAACCCGACTCCATTACTGAAGTGAGGATTTTCCATGGACTTGCTGGCTACTATTACCGGTTCATTAAAGATTTTTTCAAGATAGCCAGACCGTTGTCTCAACTCACTCGAAAAGATCTTAAGTTTTCATGGAACGAGAAAGCAGAAGCAGTCTTTCAGGAATTAAAGGACAAGCTGACGTCTCCACCCTTGCTAGTATTGTCAGAGTAGGGGTCAAATATATATATACACCAACACGTCTCGTGGTGGTTTGGGTTGTGTACTTATGTAAAAGGATAGTGTGATTGCCTATGCATCGTGACAGTTGAGGAAGCACGAAGAAAACTACCCCAAGAACGACCTGGAATTGGCAGCAGTCATCTTCACATTAAAGCTCTGGAGACATTACCTTTACGGAGAGGAGTTCGAGCTCTTTTGCGAGCACAAGAGCCTTAAGTACATTTTTACGCAAAGGAACCTAAATATGAGACAATGCCGTTGGGTGAAGACTTTGAAAGACTTCAAGTTTGAGGTCTCTTACCACCTTGGCAAGGCCAACCTTATGGTGGATGCGTTGAGCCGCAAGAAGATAATAGAATTTGTGACTCCACTGATGATAGAAGAGTGGAATATGGTAGAGTTTGTGTGGGACTTCGAACAAAAGCTGGTAGTGGAGGAGCCATTTGAGAGCGTCACACATTTCCATGTGCAACTGCTTATTGATGACCGAATCATTGCAGCTCAGAAAGAAGATGAACTATTGGTGAAGATGAGAGAGTGTGCGAGCAATAGTGAAGAATCCGAATGGAGGATTGGCTTAGACGGAGGTTTGAGATTTTATGGCTGCCTATGCGTCCCAAATCTCCATGACTTGAGAAAGGAAGTCCTAGAAGCCACTCACAATTCAAAGATGGCGATGCATCCTCATAATACGATGATGTATCGAGACATGAAGTGTTCATACTAGTGGGACAACATGAAGGCCCACATAGCAGACTTCGTATCCCATTGTCTCATGTGCTAGCAGGTCAAGGCCGAACATCACCGACCGCCTGGTTTACTTTAGCCCATGCCCATAGCTGAATGGAAATAGGACTTCATATCAATGGATTTCATTTCTGGGCTACCCAAGATGAGAAAGGGGCATAACTTCATTTGGGTGATCATAGACTGATTGATGAAATCGGCTCATTTTCTCCCGATTAGAGTTTCAAACTCAGCAGATGATTTAGCCAAGCTATACATCAAGGAGATTGTACGACTGCATGGAGTTCCTATGGAGATTATGTCGGATAAGGACACGCGATTCACGTCTATTTTCTGGACTCGAATCCAAGAAGTAATGGGAGTGCAACTGAAGTTCAGTACCGTGTTCCACCCACAGACCGATGGGCAGATGGAATGGCTAAATTAGATATTAGAATATATGTTGCGAGCATGTCTGCTTGATTTCAAGGACAGTTGGGATGACTGTCTCCCTTATGGCGAGTTTGCTTATAACAACAGCTTCCAAGCAAGCATTGACATGGCTCCCTACGAAGCTTTGTTTGGGCGCTCATGTTGAGCTCCACATTGTTGGGCAGAAGTTAGAGAGAAGAGTTTGATTGGCCCAGATTTGAAGCATGCAACCTCAAAGAAGATCGACATCATTAGGTATCGACTTCTTACAGCCCAGAGCAAACAGAAGAGTTACGCCGATACCAGACGGCGACAGCTACAATTTGAGGTTGGGGATCACGTATTCTTGAAAGTTTTCCCAATGAAAGGAGTCCTTCGATTTGGCAAGAAAGGGAAACTCACGCCAAGATTCATTGGCCCATTCCAGATTCTAGACCGAGTGGGTGTGGTGGCATACCATCTCGCTTTGCCCACATCACTTACAGGCGTGCACAATGTGTTCCACATATCAATGTTGAAGAAATTTATTCCTGACCCTTCCCATATTATTAAATGGGAGCAAGTATAGCTAAGTGAAGATGTTACCTATATACTGTGATTGACAAGTGTTCTCGATAGGAAGCAACACTACGCAACAAAGTAATCCCACTTGTGAAGGTATTGTGGATGCATCACACTGAGGAAGGGGTTACTTGGGAAACAGAAGCCGAGGTCCATAAGAATTACCCTCAGATTCTTGAGGAGTACGAAAAGATACTAATTTAGGGGATGGAAATTTTCTTTAAGGGGGTAGATTGTAACGTCTCAAAAAAACTCATACAAAGGCCCGAGTACCACCTCAAGTAGAAATCCCTAAGGATTGTATTCTGTAGAAATTTAGGCAAAAATTATTTAAATACTAAACTAGATTAATCAGTGGATTTAGCTCGAACCACTATTAATACAAATGGCAAGACCTAAAAGCATAAAAAATCACTAACACAAGACTACTTGAGAACCTGGGAAAATTTTCAAAAGCCTGTTCCTCTCGGGAGCACATTAAAACTCCGTATCGGACCTGGACCCCATGTCGAAAGTTTGATGACCACAAAGCTATAGGGTTATATCCATCCTACTGGGCTTGATGACTATCGTGGGAATTGAGCTCAAATAGTATCCAGAAATGCACAACTTGGGCCCTGAGCGAAGTGCATGAGAAACGTGAATATCTTTAAAAAATATTATGAAACTTAAATAAATTAGGCTATTCGCTCTCGCGCTAAATTGAAGATTTTAGACCGTCAGTTTCTGACCAAACTTCACCAATGGATTAGGGAAATTTACCTGCACATATCTGTATCCTTGTGGCCCTGATCGAGAGACAACAACCGCTGATCTAATACAGGTCCTTCACGGTCGATCGACCTATCCAATCACATTGAAACCACATCCTGGCATAGATCCATCATCAAGGAACTTACCCTACGCCGTAGTTGAGTAATGGACCTCTAGATGAACCCCGTCTGCCCGAAACAGATGCCCTTTGGTTATAACCTAAGTATACCATGGCCTTGGGGCCATTTACACCAGTTATGGGCCTATATAAAGCCCTTAAACCACCCCATTCCCATTCCATACGAATTTCTCTAACCCTAGTATAGAGAAGAGAGAAAAGAAGAGAAAAGAGTGAGGAGAGAAGAGAGAGTTCAGGAGATCGTTGCTGAGATTCCTTCCCACAACTCCATGCATTGAATCGCCTTCCTGTTGCATTACACAATCCATCTCAGCTACGATTTGGTTAAGAAATCCTAACCCTAATCTAGATTTAGGGATCCAAATAGAGTAATCGATGAAATATCTAACCTATTTCATTGCTCAGGTGCCTGTCAGTCCATTTTCGGGAAGGGAGGATTCGAACCGAGTCCAAATCGAGTATTCCGACGAAAGGTGTGGACTGTAAACATTTAGGCTATGGATTTCAATACTTTCAATGTCAGCAATGACTTATGTTTGACTTGATTGCTACCATACAATCTTAGTTATGCCGTTTTCGATGCAATATAAATGTGTGAAATATGTTGAATAATATATGCATCTCATGTGTTTGTCGAAATGTTTGAATGAACATGAAAATATGATTTGTGTTCATTATGTCTACTGATCTAGGATTCATCGTTATTATATGCATGCTGACCTCTTTATATGAGGATTTACTAAAACACATGGTGTAATTAATCTAGTCTATGTATTTGGTGAAGTGTAACTTAAGTGTTTGATAAAATGCCTGAACGAGAAAATGTTGATGATTTGCATTTATTAAGTGTATTAAGATAGGATTCTCTGTTTCCTTAATCATAGGTATAATTTCCTTCATGTAATCATATTTGTTGTTATGCAATTTATGGAAAAAATGCAAGTGCTTGGTGACATGTTCAATGTGTTTGAAGAAATGTTCAAATGAGAGTTTTATTTGGATTATTTGTTAAGTGTTGATATTATTATCACACGTGTCTATCTATTACATCTGAGTAAGATTGGGGTTACAACGTGGCCCAGGCAATCGGGAATAATCCTTGTACAGGTGGTTGAATTAGTCTTGCCACATTGGGTAACTCGACGAATCCGTGCCACATGGCGATTATCGGCAGTGGTTAGGCCATAAGGGGTGCTTATGCGCTCTATGTCAATTAAGTCAACGTGTGCTCGTACCAATCAAACTTACCAAACAAATCGATTGGCCTATTGTGTATTTACCATGTATGGACATCACTGCTTGAATTTAATGTACCACTTACTAATGTAAAGACTCGTTTCAACCATGGTACCACGATCCGCTAAGACTCATGAGCCAAGCATGGTGGTTTGGGATACTATGGTTGAGTTGTCGGCCTACGCTGGGGTGACGAGCCTCCCCGTAGTGACCAGTGAGCAACCCAAACTCGTGAGCTGGGCAAGATGGTATGGGACACCGTGTTCGAGCTGTCGGCCTACGCTAAGGTGACGAGCGTTCCCGTAGTGACCGTGAGTATAAACTTTTGAATTTGCCTATCCACTGTTTTTCATTAGGGGTGATGCCCTACAACTTGCCTATGGTATTTGGTTAATTAGGACTGATGACCTTAGATGGATCTTCGTTTGGGTTAATGATATAAAGGGAGGTACCTTTGCTTCCCAAACCTGATGTATGAATAAACTTAATTAAGTACTTGGCTAACACGACCATGCACCACATTGCATGTGCTTTGGTGAGGAAGTTGCACTTTAGGGAAGTTGTCATGCGCAAACTTGGTTGTCGGAGTCGCTTGTGAGGGAGCTTCATGCGAGGGCATGCATCATTACTGCATACCATCCCTATATTAACAAGAGTATTTAGGATATGATTGTTGTACTGCTTTATCATTACTGCTTGATTGACTTAATTACATATTAACCTTTGCCTTATAGTACCACTGAGTTGATCACTCACTCCCACTCTGGGACGGTGTTTCAAAACACCAACTAGACTCTACTTTAGATGCAGGTGATGCCGGAGCCTATGCAGCTGAGTTGGACTTCATAGATGAGGAGGAGGAATTCTCCTATGTTCAACTATCAAGTGGGTCTACGCAGACCTCGTGCTGATTCAGCGGGATTACAGGGACACATGGATTAGTCGGACACTTAGTTTTTGACATTTTGCCTATTTTGAAATAATACATGAACTTATTCAACCTGGCAACATAATCATACTCTAGAGGTTGTAAAACATTTACCTGTTCAGATATATATATATATATATTCCAGTCTTTTGCTTGCTAATTTAATTATATCTGGAGTATGATATGCTATTTTAGTATAATTGTAAGACCCGTATCCTAACCCGTACCGTTCCGTAGGCTTCTGCGGTCCTCCCGAACAAATTCTGGTGACCCGCGATCTTTTACCAACAGTTGTTCATGACCCCAACATATCCTGTATTCCAGAGTCATCTCGACCTAAGACTTGTAGCATTGCGACTGCACTGTCGCCGCGATTCCAACGCTACGTCTTGTATACCAATCCAATACCCTGGCCGAGAGATGTGGGCCCGCGTTATTTCTAAGAAACACTACGCGTTTGCAATCCCAAGAGAATCTCTGCAACATGTCCTATCAATCAATCACTCAATCAATCAATCAATCAATCACCTCATGTCAAGTACAAGAGCAACCCAAAGTCAACTCTTTCTCACCCTCTCTCTTACACACCCATACATGTAAAGTATGCTATCACCTCACATCCATCACTCACACCCGTCACCTCTCTTACAACCACCCCCTCTCTCCCACTTTCTCTTCACATTTTTCCAAGCAACAATGGAGAAGAAAAGAGTGGACGTCCAAGCCCTTCCATGTGAGAAAAGAGTGTATGTGTGTGTCCCACTTCCCACCCCAAGATCCACCATCCTAGCCCTTCATTTCTCATCACCTTCTATCAAAATGAAGCACAAGGAGTTAGACGTTCCATCGGACCAAGAAGATCGAACGATGGGTGCTTCTATAGGCTTAGATTTCATTCTTTTGATGATGGACCAAGTGGGACTTACCGATTGATGGTATAAATCTCACTTTGGACCTTAGATGTGGCCGATGGCCCACTATGATTCATATGATCATTCCATAATGGAGCCATTCTCCATATACCCCATTATGATGTTTATTTTCTAGTTTGATAAGGGTCATCTAGGCCTTCCATTTTGGTGAAGAAGTAATCTCCATTATTGATTTTTGATTTCGTGGGCCCACATGTATTGGGACCCACTTAATGTAGGATTTAATGCATGGAAGGGAGGGCCCATAGTGTCGGGGTTCCTCCATCGCACGTCTCTCTCTCTCTCTCCCTCTCGTTTTCATTTTGTTATGTGATAATGTGACTATGTGGCCCACCTAGATGGACCCCACCTTGATGTGTGTCTTATCTAAACCATCCAACCATTTGGTGACCCACCTGTAACGCGTCTGTAGGTGGGGCCCACCGCATATATGTGTTACTGAAACCATCCAACATCCAGGGACGCTGGATGTCGCCACACAGAGAAGTGTGAATTGATGGTATGTACCGCCTAGCAAACAGCAAAGAAATATATATATATATATATATATATTAGCTTGGTTTAAGCTTTTGGAGTGGGCTACTCATGCAGGCCCCATCTTGATGTATGGAGCTCATCCACGCCATCTATCCCGTTCCCCTATTCATTTTAGGCGTTGAGTCGAAAAATGAAGTTAATCCGACTATCTGGTGGGCCATAGCATAGAAAACAACATTTTTACCGTTGAAATCTACCTTGATGTTTGTACACACCAAAACACATCGAATATTGGGCTCATTTAAGCTATCTTGAGCTATAGAATCCAATGGCTAGGTCGGATTCTCCGGATGTCGGACCCATATAGGAAAAACCATAAAAAAAATCCATTTTTTCAAAGTAATAATAATAATAATAATAAAATAGCAAGCAACAGGTGCTGCTGCTGACATCCAGATGACGCGCAGCAACGTCCTGCTATACTGGGGCATGAAGGAGGGCAGGGACGTGGGTCCCATATGTGGGCCCCACCATGATATGTGTTGAATATCCATGCCGTGCATTTGATGCCCCTTCTAGGCATTGGAACCCCCTCCCAAACTCAGTCATACTTGTAACTCAGGTGGCCCACGTCACTAGAAATAGTGGGATTGAACCATCTGCCATTGAAACCTTGTGTGGGTTACAGAAGTTTTGGATCATTATGAAATTTGTTTTTCCTCTTCAATCAGGGTCGTCCATCAGTTGGACATCCAGTAGCATGCAACTACTAAACCATCGGCAAGTTTAGTGGGCTCCATCCCACCGTCAGTCCGTCCAGACATCCAACCATCTGGACGTTGGATTTATTTTTTTAAAATAATAATATGTAACACCCTGAAAATCAGAGGTCGAGCATAGACTAAACTCCCGAGTTCCAACGCATCACTTATGCAATATAGATAATAATGATTAAATGTTGTTCGTATTAGTGCCTTAAACATCATTGAGATTATACCAAAACAACATGTCATACTCTAGAGGCAATTAAAGTATGCTAGCGGAAGACTGTGATATGAATATAAACTGTGAAAAAGTAACAGCAAGCCCTCAGAGTATGAATGTCACTAGGTTAAATAATTACAAGTTTAATTCAAAATATACAAAATCAGAATGTGTAATGTCCTCTATCCAAAACCCTGTAGCCCCGCCAGCGCAACTCCAGGTCTACATAGACCCACCAAAGAGTTGCATATAGGAGAACTCCTCATCATCGTAATAGTCCGGCTCTACCTCATAAGCATCGCCATCACCTGTAGCTAAGACAGAGTCTGGTTGGTGTTTAAAACACTGTTCCAGAACATGGGAGTGAGTGATCAAGTTAGTGGAGCTATAAGGCAAAGGTTAACATGTTATCAAATCAATCAAGTAGTAATGATAAAGCAATATAATCAAGCATCCCTAAGTACTCTGGTTAATGCAAACATGATATGTATTAATGATATATGCCCTCGCCTACACTCCCTCTGCGATCTTCCTTTTACGGTCGCGGCATGCACCCCTTCCTCTGTGCACTTCCTCGCCAAAGCATTGTGCAATGCGATGCATGGTCATGTTAGCCAAGTTCTTAATTAGACATATTCATATAACAGGATTGGAAAACTAAGGCACCTCCCTTTACATCATAACCCAAACATTGATCCATCTAGGGTCGTCAATCCTAGTAGTCACATACGATAGATGGTTTCTAGGTCACTACGGAGAGGCTCGTCGCCGTCAGCATAGGTCTGGTTTATACTCTAGTTTACTATGGAAAGGCTCGTCACCTCAACGTAGTTTCTAGTATATGCTCGAGGTCACTATGGGCTGGTCACCTGATCATAGGCTGACAGCTCGAATACAGTGTCCCATACACCACCATATTCGGCTCATGAGTTTAGGTTGCTCACTAGTCACTAAGAGGAGGCTCGTCACCCCAGCGTAGGCCGACAGCACGACCACGGTGTCCCATACACCACCATGTCTGGCTCATGAGTCTTATCGGATTGAGGTACCAAGGTTAAACGGGTTTGACACTGGTAAATTAGTACCTTAGATTCAAATGGTAGCGTCCATACATGATAAACATACGTGGGGCCAATCGGGTTACTTGACAAGCTCGACTAGTACGAGCGTACATCATCTTAATTGACATAAAATGCATAAGCATTCCGCGTGGCCTAACCACTGTTGTCAAACAACGTACGACTCGGATTTATTGAACGTATCCGTCATGGCTAAATTAATTTGGCCACCAATCGTAAACCGTTACCGATTGTCTGGGCTACATTGTAGCCCCAATCACACTTCAAACATTAACATTCACGTGTAACAACCAAAGCTAGCATGTGACAACCAAATCTGAATATAAATCTTATCTAAGCATTTCAACATAAAACATACTACACATGTTACAATACATAGGCAATTTATCCATCAATCACATAGTAGTAAGGTAGGTTACTTTAACCATAGATAAGGGGACTGAGAATCCCATCTCAACACCCTCATTACATACATTTAAACTAGCATTTTCTCATTCAGGAATTTTATCAAACACTTAGTCTACACATATTACATACGCGTAATAAATCAGTTAAAACACATGTTATAGAAAATCCTCCTACATAGGCGTTTCCACACGCACAACGATCATGTATTACCAATCAATAATCATAGTAAGTACAAAACATAATTCCATATTCATTCAAACATTTAAACAAATACTTAGAATGCATTCAAAATAGCCTAACCTACACATATATATAATGTGTTGAAATGTCCTAACTACGCATATATGATAGCACTCAAGTCAGTCATAAATCATTAAATGGCATTGAAAGCCTTGAAAACCATAACCTAAACGTTTATAGTCTGCACCTTTCACCGGCAGACTTGTAACGAACTTAGTTTAAACACTAAGTCCTCGCCTACGGCACAACGGCAACTTATATTATGGAATAGGTTAGCTACTTCAGCATTCCCTCTACTTGTATCCCTAAAATAGATTAGGGTTAGGATTTCTTACCTATGAACGGAGTCGGAATCGCCGGAATAGCAATACAGACGAGGTGGTAAAGCACGTGGAGTGGAGGGATTGAATCCCAGGAACAAATGCCAACAAACTCTCTCTTCTCCTCACTTTCTTCTTCTCTTTTCTCTCTCCTCTCCTAGGGTTAGGAATTCATATGGAATGAGAGAGGGGTGGGTTGAAGCCCTTATATAGGCCCAGAACTGATGGGAATGGCCCCAGGGCCATGGTATACTTAGGTTATAGCCAAAGACTGGCCATTTTGGTCTAACAGAGCTGTTTTGGAGGCTCCTTTTTTACATATGGTCGGACCTAAGCTCCCTAAGATTGGATCTAGGTCAGGCTAAGTTTTTAGTTCGATCAGATTTGTAGATCGACAGTGGCGGATCAGTTTCAGTTCAACGGTCACTGGTACTCGATCAGGGTCACAAATGCACTGACATGTGTTGAAAATTTTCCTTGATCCGAGGGTGTATTTCGGTTAGAATCTAACGGTCTAAATCCTTAGATTTGGCCTGCAAGTGAACGACTTAATTCACTTAAGTTTTAGTTCATTTCCTAAAGATATTCGTGCTTCTCACACACTTCGCTCCGGGCTCAAGTTATGCTTTTCTGGGTACTATTATGACTTGATTTTCGAAGTGGTTGTTAAGTCCAGTAATACGGTCATAATTGTATAGTTTTGGGGCAATTGGACTTTCGACGTGTGGTCCAGGTCCGATACGAAGTTTCATGATGCTCCTGAGAGCAACTGGGTTTTGAGATGGATCCTAAGTTTTTAGTCAATGTAGCGTTAGCGATCCTATAGATTTTGGGTCTTACAGATAATATTTAAAGTGATTAGTGCTAATTTCACCGATAACCTAGTTTAACACTAGTTAATTCTCGCTTAATTTCTAAAGGATTTGGTCCTTAGTGATTTCTGCCTGAGGTGGTGCTTGAGTCTTTGTACGGATTTTTTCAAGACGTTACAATCCACCCCCCTTAAAGAAAAAATTTCATCCTCAAAATTAGTACCTTTTTATACTCCTCGAGAATATGAGGGTAGTTCTTTCGAACCTCGACTTCCATTTCCCAAGTAGCCTATTCCTTAGTGTGGTGCGTCCACCGAACCTTCACAAGTGGAATCACCTTACAGCGCAATACCTGCTCCTTCCTATCTAGAATACGTGTCGGTTGTAGTATATAAGTGGCATCTTCACTGAACTGTACCTGCTCCCATTTGATAATGTGGGAAGGGTCAGGAACATATTTCTTCAACATTGATACATGAAATACATTATGCACGCCTATGAGTGGTGTGGGCAAAGCCAAGCGGTAAGCTATCACCACCACTCGATCCAGTATCTGGAATGGGCCAATAAATCTTGGCGTGAGCTTCCCCTTTTTGCCAAACCAAAGAACTCACATCATTAGGAAAACTTTCAGGAATACATGGTCCCCTACCTCGAACTCTAGTGGTCGCCGCCTCGTATCACCGTAACTCTTCTGCCTACTTTGTGCTGTCAGGAGTCGATGCCTGATAATGTCAATCTTTTCTAAAGTCGCCTAAACTAACTCTGGGCCAATCAAGCTCTTCTCTCCAACCTCTGCCTAGCAGTGTGGTGCTCTACACGGACGCCCATACAATGCCTCATAGGGGGCCATACCAATACTCACTTGGAAGCTGTTGTTATAGGCGAACTCCGCATAAGGAAGATAGTTATCCCAACTGTCCTTGAAATCCAACACACAAGCTCATAGCATATCTTCCAACACCTGATTCACTCATTCTGTCTGCCCGTCAGTCTGTGGGTGGAACGTGGTACTGAACTTCAACTTCAACTTCACACCCATTGCTTCCTGGATACGGGTCCAGAAGATAGATGTGAATCGCTTATCTCGGTCTGACATGATCTCCATAGGAACTCCATGCAGACGCACTATCTCCCTAATGTACAATCTAGCTAAGTCATCTGTCGAGTTCGAAACTCTAATAGGGAGAAAATAGGCCAATTTCGTCAACCGGTCCACAATCACCCAAATGGAATCGTGACCCTTCCTCGTCTTCGGTAGCCCAAAGATGAAATCCATAGAGATGAAGTCCCATTTCCATTTAGTTATGGGCATGGGCTGAAGTAATCCAGGAGGTCGGCGATGCTCTGCCTTGACCTATTAGTATGTGAGACAATGGGACACATAATCTGCTTGTGGACCTTCATGTTGTCCCACCAGTATGACCTCTTTATATCTCGATACATCTTCGTACTGCAAGGATGCATCGCCGTCCTCAAATTGTGATCGACTTAGAGAACTTCCTTTCTCAAGTCATGAAGATTTGGCACGCATAGCCAGCCATGATAACGTAAGCCTCCATCCGTACCAACTCTCCACTCAGAGTCTTCTTCATCACTAGCTCACCTCCTCATCTTCACTAACTATTTATCCTCCCCATGAGCCACTATGATTCGGTCATCGATAAGTGGCTGCGCATGAACATGAGCGACGCTCTCAAGCGGCTCATCAATAGTAAGCTTCAGCTCAAAGTCTCGCACAAATTCCACCATGTTCCACTCGCCTATCATTAGTGGAGCCACAAATGCTATTGCCTTCTTGCGGATCAACATGTCTGCCACAAAGTTAGCCTTGACAGGATGGTAGGAGACCTCAAACTTGAAGTCCTTTAAGGTTTCCATCCATCACTGCTGCCTCATATTCAAGTCCCTTTGCGTGAATATGTACTTGAGGCTCCTGTGATTGCAAAAGAGCTCAAACTCCTCTCCATAGAGGTAATGTCTCAAGAGCTTCAATGCAAAGATGATAGCCGCTAACTCTAGGTCGTGCGTAGGGTAGTTTTCCTCGTGTTTCCTCAACTATCGCGATGTATAGGCAATAACTTTGTCCTTCTGCATCAGAACGCAACCCAAACCCACACGAGATGCGTCGGTATATATCGTATACTTGACCCTTTGCTCTGGCAATACTAGCATAGGGGCGGACGTCAACTTGTCCTTTAGCTCACAAAATGCTATCTCTACCTTCTCATTCCATGCAAACTTAAGATCCTTCCAAGTCAGCTGAGACAATGGCCTGGCCATCTTGGAGAAATCTTTAATGAATTGATGGTAGTAGCCTGCTAGGCCTAGAAAACTCCTCACCTCAATAACTAAACTGGGCTGCTTCCAGTCCTAAACTGTGGCTACCTTAGCAAGGTCCACAACTATCCCTTCCTTGGACACCACATGTCCCAAGAACTTGACTTCTTCTTTCTAGAAGTTGCACTTCTTGTACTATGCAAACAACTGGTTCTTCCTGAGAGTATCGAAGACTACTCGCAGGTGTTTCTCGTGCTCCTCCTGACTCTTGGAGTATATCAGGATGTCATCTATAAATACGATGATGAATTAGTATAAGTACGGCCGAAACACCCTGTTCATCAGATCCATGAACACGGTCGGTGCATTCGTGAGTCCAAACAACATCACCAGGAACTCGTAGTGCCCAAAACTGGTCCTGAAAGCTGTTTTCTACACATCCTCTTGCCTGACGTGCAACTAGTGGTACCCTGACTATAGATCAACCTTTGAAAAATACTGTGCTCCCCTCAACTAATCGAACAAATCATCAATCCTAGGCAAGGGTACTTATTCTTCAACATCACTTGGTTCAACCTGCGATAATCAATACACAATCGCAGAGATTCATCCTTCTTCTTTATAAACAACACAGGTGTTCCCTAAGGAGACACACTCGGTTGTATGAAGCCTGCATCCAATAGATCATCGATCTGTTTCCTCAGCTCCTCCATCTCACATGGAGGCATGTGATAAGTCGGAAGAGATATAGGTGTCGCATTAGGCACTAGATCGATGGTAAAATCAATCTCCCGCTGAGGGGGTAATCTAGGTATCTTTATGAATACGTCTTAGAACTCTTGGATTACAGGGGTGTCCTTAAGTGCTGGACCATTAATGTCCTCTAGTAACGAAGCGTAACAACTAATGCGATAGGGCTAACTGACCTGCACTGGGAATGTAAAAGTCGTGCCCTCTGGTCCATGGGTTGTCACCACTTTAGTACCGCAGTCGAGCTCTGCCTTCACCTCCGTGAGCCAATCCAGACCAAGAATGACATTATAATGGTGCAACGGAGAGACAATCAGGTCAATGCACACTATTTGCTCCCTAAGTCTATTGAACAACCCTTACACATCCTGGTAGCATCTGAGAAAGTTCCCGTGGTGGTAAGGATTCTCACTCCAACCATAGGAATAGTTTCCAACCCTAGTCGCTTGACTATTGCGCATGATGTTATAGACATAGTGGACCCAATGTCCACTAATAAGAAGACTAGTATACCTTAAATATGTGCAGTTACTTCAAAAGCCAGTGGTACTGTGGTTACCGTCTCGGATGTCTCAGCTGCAAGTGAGTGCACATGAGCATGCTGAGAACGGTTCAGCTGCAGTACCATGGGCCATTGAGGCGGCCTAAATCGGGGTGCAGGCAGCCAGAAAGATGGATGTGGTGGTCTGACCATAGAGGTGGAGCTATAATCGTCTGAGGAAGCGGGTGGTTGATCCTCTAAGGTGGCGAGAAGCTGTTGTCCCTCATCTTGGAGAAACAGTAGGTATCTGCATGGCCCGCACACTTACAGTATGTACACCACAAGTCTGGTTGCCTCATAGGGGCTGGTGGAGCCACGATCCTGGGAAGCGAGTCTGTACGGGGCCTCTTGCCGAGGAATGACAGACTTAGTAGATCTGGTCAAGGCCTCTAACCCATGGGTGCACGCGTGCAAGATAAAGGATCCCCATCATGCTCCGCTCGCAAAGACATGTTCACTAGCTCAGCATAAGTGGATATGCTAGCACAACACATCTTCGAGCGAATCTCAAGTCGCAGACCCTCATAGAAGCGCTGCATCCTCATCGGCTAATCGACGAGAATCAAAGAAGTATACCTAGCCAGCTCTGTGAACCTGTTCTCGTACTCTGCCACTATCATGCCTTTCTGTCGGAGGTGAAGGAACTCACTCTCCTTCTCATGGTGGTACGTGAGGAAAAAATATTTCTCATGGAAGCGCGTCTTGAAGGCCTCCCACGTCCATATGTATCCGACAGCAACAATGCGGAGAACACTATCCCATCGTAAGTTGGCCTGCTTCTCAAACATGAAGGTGACTAACTCAACTTGCTCTGCCTCAGTACAGTGCAGCGGTTTCAGCATCTTAGAGATGCGATCAAGCCAATACTCGGCCTCCTCAGGTCGATGAGTACCCGTAAAGGTGGGAGGCCATAAGTGCTAGAATCGCTCGAAAAGGCAATCAACACTCATATTGCCTGCAGGCTGCACAAGAGGTGCAGGCGAAACCACACCCATGCTTTGGGCAAAGACCCCTGTGATGGTGGCAAAAAACTGCTACTGCTACTGTTGCTACTGCATTAGTAGTATCATCTACTCCAACCTATGAGTAGGAGGAGCAGACTGGGAAGCGTGGCTTCCTGGTATTCGGCACTCGGCGCTCATGTCTTCCACTCAGTGTAACGACCTTGGAAATTTTTGTGCTAATCTTTCCTTAAGTAGTTGTTTTTGGGGTGATTAGCACTATACTCGATTGCTTGTGATATTCGCATCAATCACTTTAAATTGTATCTGCATGGCTTAAAACTTGTAGATTAGTTAGCGCTATGTTACTCTGAAATCTGAGACCCATCGCTAAATCCAGTTATTCTGGGAAATTTTTGAAAGATCTGGATCGGACCTGGACCGCGCGTCGAAAGTCTGATAGCGATGATCTTAGGCTGTTGTGGTCACCATGTTGGGCTTGACCATCACCTCGAAAATTAAGTCCATCTGATGTTCTGGGTCGATTTGATTGAGTTCGGAGTGAAGAGTGTGAGAACGGTTGGATATTTAATAAGTTTTTATGAAATCTGAGTCGTGTCGCTTGCGCGACAATTTTAAGCTATCTAACTGTTGGATTCTGACCCAATCTCACCCTCTTATCAGGGAAGGTGGCCCAGGCATATCCTAGTACTTGTGGACCTGATCGAGATTCCGTGACCGTTGAATTGAGTGTGGTCCGCCATGGCTGATCTGAAGAGCCGATCGGTATGAAAACTCAGCTTGACCTAGATCCATGGTCAATGAGCTTAAGTCTGACCTTTCGTGGTTATAGGCCCACCAGAAGTGCTTCGTTGGATCGTAAGAGGCAGGTTTTGGTTATACTTTAAGTATACCTTGACCCTGGGGTTATTTCCATCAATTTGAGGCGTATTTATAGTCCTTAAACCCTAGCCCTCTTTTCCATACGAATTTTCTCTAACCCTAGCTTGGAAAGAGAGTGGAAAAGAGAGAGATAGTGAGAGAGATAAGTTGGTGAATCATCTTGGATTCTTCCTTGTTCTTCTTCATCTTTGAACCTTCACTTTGAATCGTTATTCTGACGGTTCTGAGTTCATTTTGGGGTTAGTTAACCTAACCCTAATCTGTGTTAGAGCTTAGATTAGTCTTGGTGTTGTTGTATCTCATTTCTATCCTTGTTTTAGGGTATTCTATCGCTGTTGACGAAGACAACTCGTCTAAATCAGTTCGGTGTTTCTTTCCTTGCTTAAGTTGCGGACTTTAAGTGTATAGGTTATGGTTTTCAAGGCTTTCAATGCCAGTTAGTGATTTATGGATGAGATTTCACATGCTAAATGTTGTGTTTATGTTGCTTTCCTAATATGCATGTGCTATATTGAGATTTGTGTATTCTATGTGTATTTATAAAGTACCGTATACGTATAAAATATGCACTTTGTGTTTGTCATGATTATTTGTCATGTATGTATGCTAGATGTATGTATGACAACTCCTTGGTAAAAGGAATTGTCCAAATGCATGTATTCCACTATACGTCATGTATGTTGTATCATGTATGCTAAGTGTTTGTAGAAATGCATGAATGATCTAAAGTGTAACTTATTACACTAATTGCGGGCGTTGAGAAGTGATTCTCAACACTCCTATTGATGTGCATGATTTCCTTTATGCAAGTTACATTCCATGTTATTTAAATTCAAGCATTTCATATGCTTACATTTATGTTAAGTTGATATTCTTCAAATGTCTATGTACCATGATTTGAGTTGTTGTTCCTTTACTATTTTACATTCAGTATGAACATCTATAATAGTGTAATGTGTTTGAGACTATGCATTAGTCCAGGAAATCGGTAATCGACCCTATGTTCGTGGTTGAGATTGCTTTCGCCACGTACGACATATTAGACAAACCCGAGCCATATTAGAGTTGGCGGCAGTGGTTTGGCCACACGGAGTGTTTGCGCACTCTATGTCGTTCTACTCAACGTGCGCTCGTGCTAGTCGAGTTCGTCAAGTAACCCGATTGTCCGATATATGTTCACCATGTATGGACGCTACTGCTTGAATCTAGGATACCGAACTTACCAGTGAAATCCTAATAACCATGGTACCTCGATCCGCTAAGACTCATGAGCCGGACATGGTGGTATGGGACACCGTGGCTGAGCTGTCGGCCTACGCTGGGGTGACGAGCCTCCCCATAGTGACCAGTGAGCAACTAAACTCGTGAGCCGATTATGGTGGCATGGGACACTATATTCGTGCTGTCGGCCTACATTGATTGGTGACCAGCCCTTTGTAGTGACCTCGAGCATACCTGGATACCGCAAGGAGGTGACGAGCCGAACTGTGGTAGTAAAGGTGTGAAAGGCGAGCATTGATTGGTGACGAGCCCTTTGCTACGACCTGAAACCATATGATCGTATGAGATGCCTAGGATTGACGACCCTAGTATGGATCACTGTTTGGATGGTGATATGAGGAAGGTATCTTAGCTTCCCAATCCTGCTGTATGAAATGGACTAATAACAACTTGGTAATCATATCCATGCACCGCATTTGCATGTGCTTTGTAGATGTGGCGCACTTTGAGGCGATGTCATGCGTAACGTAAGATGAAGACGCTGAGGGTGTACGCGTGAGGGCACGCATCATATTGCATACATCATTACATTAACAAGAGTACTTAGGATTTGTTTAATTATTCTGCCTTATCATTACTGTTTGATTGAACTGATAACATGTTAACCAGTGCCTTATTGTTCCACTGAGTTGATCACTCACTCCCACGTTCTGGGGCGGTGTTAAACACCCACCAGACTCTGTCTTAGGTTTTGATGTTGCAGATGTGGATGCGACTTCTGAGGCAGAGCGGGAGATGGATGATGATGAGGCTGCTTTCTCTTATATGCAGTTTTCAGACGGGTTCTAGCGAGCCTTGGTCTGATGCGCGGGATTATTTTTTTAGAATTTAAATGATGTAACTTGATACTTATAATTTTGTTAAATAACACTTTCATACGACCTGGCTTGTATATGTACTTCAGGGATTTACACTTGTACACATATTTTTCTATAAGTCTTCCGCTTGCTTTATTCACTTATCCCTGAATCATATCTGTGTTTTGGCTTAATCTATTCCGTGTTTTATGCAATAATACAGTCAACATACATCCATCATTCAATATGTTGCATAAGTGATGTTTTGGAACTCGGGAGCTGAGTTATGCTCGACCCCCGAATTTCAGGGCGTTACAACAGGTGTAGGCTCATTAGTGGGGCCAGTGGCCGGCTGAGAGTCCAGCATAGTGTCAACGTGAGTCGGGCCGGAACTAGGGTCCATATGCTTATTGCTAAGGGGAGGTGCCCCGTCAATCGAATCGCTAAGAGTGAGATATGCCATACTCCGTGTGGCCTTAGGTGGCATTCCCTATATACAACATAGGGTGCAACCCACATCAAATTCAGCATGCTCACAAACTCAATTACACAGCATTCACACTCAGCTTAAGGAAACTTCATGCATTTCATTTATCAAAATTGTCACAATACATGAGATACAACGTTACATGAATTATGATAGAAGATGCATGTGAGCTAATACAACCAAGGCTTTAAATGTTAAAACATAATACCAAACTACACACTACTAAGCTTATCGAGGCTATACATAAAAATAAGCAACCAAAGCAAAATAAAAGACGACTACATGCACGACTAGTCGTCAGAATCCGGTGATGGTGGAGGTGCACCCTTATCCTGTACATAGCACAGGATAGCCCTCAAGGTGTGAGACACCTTCTTGAATTTTTATTTCATGAAAACCTCGTTCTCTTCAAGCTTGGCTTGGGTCTCTCCAAGTTCGGCCCGGACCTTCTCGACCTCTTATCGCAGGGCGGTTTGACCCTCCTCGATTCGAGCCCAGCGAGGTTTTGATGTAGCTTGATCACTGTCACGCTCGTGCATAGCAGGAGGAGAGAGCACATCAGGGCCTTGGGCCTCCACTTCTTCCTCTTCTTGCCCTTCCTCCTCGCCACTGGTGTCATCTCCATCGCCATCCTCACCACTTCCTTCTTCTTCCTCACCACTTTGTTCCTCACCCTCACTTTCCTTGATCTCATCACTTTCCTCTTCGGTATCGTCACTTTGCTCCCCAAGGTGGCCCCGGCGTTGCCTTTCGCCAATCCCCATATTGTCAAGCGTGCTTGCATTGATAATATGGATTGGGGCAACATCATCCATATGGAGTCGGAAGCTGTAGTGGCGGGCAATCTTATAAATCAGTCGGCCGAATGGCAGGGCAGTGCTTTCCTTATTGGACCTTGCCGCTTTGATTATCTGCATCAGGACGAGAGTGGGTAGACATACTTTATCTCCTTTTCCAACTCAAAACAAGAAGTCCACCATGAACCTCGTGCACTCGGTGAGGTTACTTGATCAGGGGTACACGTTATATGTGCATATGTTGTGGAGTAGACAGAAGTCATTTGTCATCTTGGTTGAAGCGAGGCTAGTTCCCTGCCTCCAATGCTTGAGCTTACCATAGAGGAATCGCATGCGGAGTCTCTTCTCCCGCTTACTAGAGCAATCCTTCTCGCTGGCATGCACCAATCCCTTCTCAACACCCATGACACGAGCAATATCATCCACACCAATCGTTACCTCCCGCCTACCCAGAGGAATGGTAAACTAGAGGGGCTTATTTATCAGATTTCGAATGAGGGCATAAAAAGTGTGCACAATATTTGTGCTTGCAGGCTCCTTTCCCTCAAATATGGGCCCCCACCCCTTTTCCAGAAGGAAGTCAATCATTGGATATGTCCCGAACATCTTCTCATCTACATGCGCCTCAAACACGACCTTGCATTTACGGAACTTACCAAGTTTGATGTTCGATAGTAGGGATCTCTCTAACGGAATCCGAGGATCGAGGTCCCGCTTAGACCTCCGTTGTTGCTCGAAACTGGTACTTGCTTCGACATCCGCCCTTCTCGTAGGACGACGTGGTCGGCTTGGCCTGACCTCATCCGGGGCCGCTCTTTTCCTCGTCATGAGAGACAAGAGCGTAGAGATGGAGAAGATGGCGGTGACCACTTCAAAGAAAGCCATGGACAATAGGATGGGTTGGTGGGTCTTGGAGTTTTGAGACAGACAAATGGGTTTATGTACTCAATTGAGAAGGAAAAGGAAGATGGTGAAATGGCCAAGCTATACATCCTAGAGGGGGGGTGAATAGGACGATGCCTAAATAAAACTTTAACAGCGGAATAAACAAATATGATAACTAAATAAAATAAATCAATTCACAATGCTAAAATAAAAGCAACCTCAATAAACAAGGATTGAGAGGTTGATACGAATTCAGTTCTAAGGACAACCTTACACCATAAAAACCAAGGGTTTATGGTAGGACAATCTTATTTCTAGAACGTCCTTTGTATCAAAAACTCAAACCGAAAAGGAATAAATAAATAGCAAGGAATTAAAATAAATTACAGGAATTTAAAACTAAATTATTATAACATTCCCACTGTGCATGAAATATAAATTTTACAACATTCACATCTACACATACATTCCACAAATCTGAATGATAAAAGATATAAAACTTAAGGAAGCATTCAAACCACAAGACAAAGAATTATAGTGGTTCGCCTGTGTGTACACCAACTGTTCAACAACAGCCACACAGAATGCTACTCCACTCCTAATATCCTCACACAAGGGATATTAGCGTTCACTAAGAAAATAGGTTTCACAGGTTCACCTAAAACCTACACAATTGTGTCTTTTTAACTTAGTCTTACACAATCCGAAAACCCACACTGTCTGAGTTTTCTAGCTCTCCTCAGATAACCACATAATGAGATTTTTCTAGCGAATCTCAAACAAAAACTAAAAGAATAGAAATTTTACATAAACGTAAAATACCTGAATTTCTCCTTTTTGTAATAGCCTGGTAGAACCAATCAGAGTAGATGTTCGAATCAACATTCAATGTCTAATACTCACTTTATAATGGTTCTAAGTTCTAATTGATTTTAAATTAAATCAAATGGGCTTAGCTCTATTTGATTTTGATTCCAAGAAGAAGGAATACAACAATTCCTCTTTTCAAATAAGATTGGAATATATGAATAAAATCAAATAAGAAAAGCTAACTAAAAGAATATTAAATATGCACAGTGTAGCTTAAAATGAACAAACTTATCTCAGAGTGGAGGCTTGAATTTTCTTAAAATTAATCAATAAAAAACTCTGAAATTCGTGTTCAATTTATAGATGAAAAGATCATGTCCACGACTGGTCTTAGGAACCCTTTGACTGGTCATAGCTTCAACGACATTTTGAATTTTTAAGCGCGATCTTTGAAAATTGTTCTACGACTGGTCTTAGGGAGTCTACGACTAGTCATGGACCACCTACGACCGGTCGTAGCTGACCCAGGACTGGTTGTAGACAGCCAGGCTTGGTTACTGGAGTTTAAGTCGTAATTCTAGGACTGGTCGAAGGTCGAGTCGTGACCTCCCTACGACCGGTTTAACAGTCTCTAGGACTGGTCGTAGAGTAACTAAAAAATTCTGAAAATCTTTAACAACTTAGGACTAGTCATGGAATTTCTTGGACTAGTCGAATCAGTGCTAGGACTAGTTGAACAAGGTCCAGGACTAGTCTTAGAACAAACCAATTCATATAAATAGATTCATTTTGAATTATGTATACAAAATGACCTACTTTAAGGTCAACCTAAGGTCTATTATACCTGGGACATGAAGTATGAACATTGAACTTCATCCTTTCAGATGTAGGTTGACCTTTGAACCTTATGAAGCTTGAGATCTCTATCTTGATATAGCATAATCTTGAGATCTTTGAAAGCTTGAACTTAAACTTCATCTTTAGTTGTACTTAGGTCTTGAAATGTACTCTTCTTATCGATGTAGCTCTGAACATTGATACTTAAAGTACATGACTTTACATTTCTTGAAGCAGAGCATCATACATGTTTTGAACCATTGTGATGCAGTGTCTTGATCATATACATATCAACATACAAACACAAGACACGGATAAAGGTTTTGGCACAACAAAATTTGACAAGCAAAGGAGCATGAGACCATAGCACTTACATCTCTCCCTTTGTCAAATTTGTGACAAAACACACTCATATAAAAATAAGAGAAGCACCACATGCGTAATAAAGATCATGCACCAGTTGTCATAAACTAGCAAGCACACAACATTCATCTATACTTACTCCCCCTGAGTAGTAGCACACATATGAAAAATATAATGATTGCTACACATATTATAGTACTACTCATATCCATAAGCAATCAAACCAAAAGCTTCCAAAAGAGCTTCCAAGCCTTCTCCCCCTTTTTGTCACAAAATGACAAAGGAAGAACCAATGTAAAGGATTGAAAGATGGAGTAATAGATGGATTTAATTGACAATATATAAGCAAGTAAAAGTTCATAATCCATTTACCAGTTTAACTAAAAAGTCAGCAAACCAACTAAAGTGCACAATCCAACATAAGTATGAAAGTTAATACAGACCAAGAATTAAAATCATTTAATCAGATCCTGAAGATGGAGCAGGAATGGTATGATCAAGTTTATGCATCCCCTTGTTCAAGCACCTAAGATACTTATGCATATATTTAAACTGAAGATCATAAGCAACATTCATATTCTCTACCTTCTCCTTTAGAGCACGAAGACGAGCATCAAACTCAGATGGCTCATAGTCAGGATCATTTTCAGAATCTGAATCAAGTTCATTGAAAATATCATTCATATCAACATCATCAGGAAGATTGCCAGCATCTTCTGCTTCATTCCCAGCTTTAGTACCACTACCATCCACTTGGCCAGGAGCCAATCCCAATTTCATCTTGTTAATATTTGTATTGTTAAAAATAAGATGATGAATAGGGGCCTCTCCAACAAGCATAGCCACGAGCATGTGAGTAGCTAAAACAGTTATAAGATAGGCAAATGGAAGATCACTATGACCAGGATGGATTCGAAACTGAATGATGGAATGACAAATTAAAGAAGGTAGACAGATCTTTACACCAGTAATGACACAATGCAAAACATGAACCATAAAGGCAGTTAGTTTTATTTTGTTGTCAGACCACGGATACAGATTTGAGATAAAGATTCTATGAAGAACCCTATATCTGGGTAACAAATACCTTAAGGGGAGCGCATTTCCTTTATGGGTCCATTGCACTTCCATATTGCATAAATCTCTAGTGAGCATCTATTTTTCTGATTCAGAGGGTTTTTCAGATAATGTATGAATGGGAATACCCTCATCACTAACAGGGATTTCCATGAGACCAGCTATTAAATGTCGATCTACTTCAAATAGACCTTCTTTAGTATCAATTTTAAACGTTAAATTATCATATGAAAAATCAAAGATGCATGCTAACATGGATTGCGTAATAGACTGGTATGCAGGCCCACCCCAATGTAAGATGTTATCCCAACCTATAGATTGGAGTAGAGGTAGGATACCAAATTGAGAAATGTGGTTAAGATCAACTGGACGTTCAACGATAACAATGCGCATATGCAAATCCCATACATCGGATGGATCATTTTCGAGAGACCGAAGATGGCGTTGTGTGATAGGAGTTGATCTAGAAGAAGACGGACCACGGGAAGATTTCTTTTTCCCTTTGGGATCCATTTGCAATACCAAATATAAGAAAACAACTAGATTTAAAAAATATTGAATGGGTTTTGATAGATCAGATTTTTGAAAAGAAGAACTCCAATCTTACACTGAAAGACCAAATAAAGTGCACAAGAGTGAAAAATGAGATACAATAAGCAAGATTCTACAAGAAAAATGCAAAAGAAGCACTAACCTTGAAGAAAAATGATGGTGGGTTCGACCGGTCGGGCTTAGGCTTGTTGGAGAGTAAAATGGAAATGAAGAAGAAGAAGCCTTTCCCCAATTTAAAGAGATTTCATGAGTTCCACGACTGGTCGAGTACCGGCCAAAAATTGCATTTTACAACTAATTTTAAAATTCAACCAAAAAGATAAATAAACATATACAATATGATACAATAATGGAAGAATATTCAATTTAAATTGTACATACCAAGATCAAACTTTAATTTATTAAACCTACTTTCATCAAGCGGTTTAGTGAAAATATCCGCAAGTTGTCTCCGTAGGAATATATTCCAAAGATATTATTTTTTCTTCCACTAATTCACGAATGTAATGATACCTAATGTCAATGTGCTTGGTACGTGAATACTGGATTGGGTTTTTAGAAATATTTATTGCACTGGAATTATCGCAATATAAAACCATTGAGTCCTATGTAATTCCATAATCACTTAACATACGTTTCATCCAAACAAGTTGAGTATATGCATTTCTAGCTGCACTGTATTCAGCCTCAATAGTTGAGAGTGATGTAGAACTTTGCTTCTTGCTAAACCAAGAAACCAAGCAATTTCCAATATAAAAACAACCACCACTGGTTGATTTTCTATCATCAATATTACTAGCCCAATCAGTATCTGAGTACCCAGCCAACTGGACACTAGTAACATATGATACCAAAGACCCAAATGCACAGAACTTGCAACATATCTAATAATCCTCTTAATAGCAATTAAATGAGATTCTTTAGGATTAGACTGATATCAAGCACAAATACCAACACTGAAAGCTATATCAGGTCTACTAGCAGTTAAATAAAGCAAACTGCCAATCATGTTACGATACAATTTAGGATCTACGTCTTTACCTATAGAGTCTTTTGAGAGTCTTAGAGTTGTGCTCATAGGAATCTCAAAACTCTTACCATTCTCAAATTTGAATCTTTTAATCAAGTTCAAGGCATACTTGGTTTGAGAAATAAAAATTCCATCAGGTTGTTGTTTTACTTGTAACCCTATGAAATAATGTAATTCCCCAACCATGCTCATCTTGAACTTAGATTTCATTAAATCTACAAACTCAATAGTCATGTTAATACAAGTTGATCCATAAATAATATCATCAACATAGATCTAAACCATTAAAATATCATTATTGTTTTTCTTAACAAAAAGCGTCTTATCTACACTACCCATTTGAAAATTATGACTGAGTAAAAACTTATTCAATTTCTCATACCATGCTCTGAGAGCTTGTTTAAAACCATATAGAGCTTTTTTAAGATGGTATACATGATCAGTAAACTTAGGGTCTTCAAACCCTGTAAGTTGTTCAACATATACCTCTTCATGTAAATCGCCATTCAAAAAAGCACTCTTTACATCCATTTGATAAAGTTTAAACTTTCTAAAGCACGTGATGGATATAAAAAGTCTGATCGATTCAAGGCGAGCAACTAGGGCAAAGGTTTCATCGTAATTGATGCCTTCAATTTGAGTGTACCCTTGTACAACCAGTCTTGCCTTGTTTCGAATTATATTTCCAAGTTCATCAGACTTATTTTTTAAAATCCACTTTGTTCTTATAATGTGTTTATCTTTAGGTCTAATAACTAGATACCAGACATCATTACGAATAAATTGATTAAGTTCTTCCTGTATGGCAACTATCAAGTTTTCGTCAGAAAGAGCTTCTTTTACATTCACCAGTTCTATCTGGGAAGTAAAGCACACGTAATTATATATGTCTTCTAATTGTCTATGAGTGTGCACACCAGTGAGAGGGTTTCCAAGAATTTGAGTGGTTGGATGATCTTTGACAGTCCTCAGTTCAGAGTTTTCTTGATTTGATGAAGTATCTGGTTTGTCAATTAAAAGAACTTCATCATTATCTGAACTTGGGGTAGGTGTATTCATTGATCATAAATGACCACATTAATGGACTCTTGAATCACACTGGCCCTGTTGTTCAGTACACAATATGCACGACTGTTTAAAGAGTATCCTAAAAAGATCCCTTCATCACGCTTAGTGTCAAACTTTCCCAAATTTTCACGGTCACGTAAAATATAGCACTTGTTGCCAAAAACTTGAAAGTATTTGACAGTAGGCTTCTTATCAAACCAAAGTTCGTAAGTTGTTTTATTATTAGATTTACAAGTATAAACCTGGTTAATAATATAGCAAGCGGTATTCACTGCTTCAGCCCAAAGATTTCTAGGGAGCTTCATACTATTTAACATTACATTTCTCATTTCTTGAAGCACTCTATTTTTCCTCTCCACAATTCCATTTTGTTGTGGTGTTTTGGGCGTAGAGAATTCATGCGATATTCCCTGATCGCCACAGAACTTTTCAAAATTTCTATTCTCGAACTCAGATCCATGATCACTATGGATCTTATAGACTTAAGAACTTTTTTCAATCTGGATCCGTTTGATGATCTTTTTCACTTCATCAAGGGTTTCTGATTTATCCCTTAAAAATGTAACCCAAGTGAATCTAGTAAAATCATCCACAATTACCAGGATGTATTTTTTGCCACCTCGACTCTCCGTTCTGGTTGGTCCTACAAGATCCATGTGGAGCAGCTCGAGTGGTCTTGATGTGGCATTAGAGTTCACCTTTTTTGTGAGAGCTCCTTATTTGCTTGTCATGCTGGCATTCACCACATATTTTTTCTACTTTTTGTAACTTAGGTAGACCTCTTATTAGTTCTTCTTTGCTCAATCTGTATAAATTCCGCTAGTGTACATGTCCAAGGCGTTTATGCCATAATTTTGTCTCATCGATATGGACCATGTAGCACTTTGATTAGATGAGCTACCATCGCTTACAATATAACAGTTTTCAGAAGTTCTGCAACCAGTTAATATTATAGAACCCATTTTATTTATGATTTCACAACCTTGATTGGAAAATTTCACACTATGGTTGTTATCGCATATTTGAGATATGATTAACAGGTTGTGTTTTAGCCCCTCAACATATAAAACGTTCTTAAATAAGGGAAGATTATAGAGTTGAACTGTACCTTGGCCAATTATCTTGCAATTGCTTCCATCACCAAAAGTAACTGACCCATCAGTCATATCTTTGAGATCAGTGAATAAAGCCTTGTCGTTGTCATATGCCTAGAGCACCCACATATAGGTACCATTTCGAATGACTTGTTGCTTTAAAAGCGGTGTGCGCAACCAAGCAAGTAACCTTAACAACCCATTTCAGAACTGTTTTGGGTTTAGGAGTATAGTTGGTCTTCTTCTGTCTGTTGTTATAAGAATGACCTACTAAGTTAGATTTTAAGAGTTCCTTGAGTAAATCAACTATCTTTTCAGCTAGTGGTTTTCTATTCTGATTTTGAAGTTGACATAGCTGCTTTTAAGTTTTTGAAAAGTTTTTGTACTTTTAGAAAAACCTTGACTAACATTTTTCCCTTTTGAGTTAGGAGACTCTCCTTTCACAAACTTAAGAGGAGTATACTTTTGTTTAGGAGGAACATTTTTATCATAGCCCAACCCGGATCTGTCGCCACCATTTCTAGATCCGGATAAAAGTTTTTCTAACTTTGGATCTCCTTGGGCATACCTCCATGTATCCTTTAAACTCAGAAGAGAAGATACTTCATTTTTAAGTTTCTCAATTTTAGATTTTAGATTTTCAATCAGGGAGGTTTTGAATTCTAAATCGCATTTTAATTTTTCAAAACAATCTGAAATTTGGGATTTTTCTAAAATAAGAGATTTAAAACATTCTTTGAGTTTAAAAAACTTTTCTTTTTAAAGTTTGAGTTTAACAATAATTTTACAACTTTCCTTGTATAAGGCATTGTAAGCGTCTTGAAGATCATCTTCATTTTCATAATCAATATTCAGATTTTCTTCACTAGTTGAATCATCATGATTTGAAAAAGTGAATTTGGCTAGAGTCATAAGGGCTTTAACTTCACTGCCCGACTCGGTTTCAGAATCTTCTGATTCAGAAGAAGCTTTAGAATCTTCTGATTTAGAAGAAGCTTTAGAATCAGATGATTCATCCCAAGTAGCCAACATACCCTTCTTTTTGGGTTTGTCCTTTTTAAGACATTTGTTTGCTAAATGCCCATATTCTTGGTAGTTGTAACATTGACTATCTTTCAAATACTTCCAAGTTTTAGATTTAGGTTTTGATCTTTTCTTATCATTTGATTTTTGAAAATCAACCCTCTTTTTACTCTTGAAAATCTTGTAAAACTTTTTTGCTAAAAGAGCCATATCATCTTCAAAATTTTCTAAATCAGAGTTTTCTTTAGAAAATTTAAGAGCGATAGATTTACCTTTAGGAGCTTCAAAGTTTAACTCATAGGTTTGTAAAGAACCAACTAGTTCTTCTACCCTCATATTGTTCGTATCACGAAGTTCCTAGATCGCGTTTACCTTAGAGTTAAACCATTCAGGAAGTGAGCGTAGTATCTTTGTACACACTTTACTTTCTAGGATTTTATTGCCAAGACCCCACATTAAGTTTACAATGTCATTTAATCTTGTGTAAAAGTCCATAAACATTTCATTTTCCTCCATATGAATTTCCTCAAATTTGGTTGTGAGGTGTTGGACCTTAGATTTCTTGACAATTGATGTACCCTCGTGTGTCATTTCTAAAATGTGCTAAGCTTTCTTTGCAGTATCACAGGATATAATTCTTTTGAACTCATCCGGTGATAATTCGCAAGTGATTGCATTTAGTGCTTTTGCATTGGTAATACTCTCATTTTTCTGAAGAGTGGTCCATGAGAAATACGATGTTACTCTCATTGATTTTGAACCATTGATACCAGTCACTTCAGTGGTAGGTGGGTTCCATTCAGTCACTATGGCTTGCCACATACCCTCATCCATTGATTAGAGGAAGATCCTCATCCTGGCTTTCCAATAGGCATAGTTGGAGTCATCAAAGGGTGGAGGTCTAGTGACTGATAGGCTATCAAAATTTGACATTTTTTAAATAGTTTAGATTATTAGCTCAAGAAATAAATCCAAATAAAGAGCAATAGGAGCGAGCTATTAGGCTCTGATACCACTTGAAATGGCCTAGTTATACGTCCTAGAGGGGGAGTGAATAGGACGATGCCAAAATAAAACTTTAACAGCGGAATAAACGAATATGATAACCAAATAAAATAAATCAATTTACAATGCTAAAATAAAAGCAACCTCAATAAACAAGGATTGAGAGGTTGATACGAATTCAGTTCTGAGGACAACCTTACACCATAAAAACCAAGGGTTTATGGCAGGACAACCTTATTTCTAAAACGTCCTTTGTATTAAAAACTCAAACCGGAGAGGAATAAATAAATACCAAGGAATTGAAATAAATTATAGAAATTTAAAACTAAATTATTACAACATTCCCACTGTGCTTGAAATGTAAATTTTACAACATTCACATCCACACATACATTCCACAAATCTGAATGATAAAAGGTATAAAACTTAAGGAAGCATTCAAACCACAAGATAAAGATTTATAGTGGTTCACCTGTGTGTACACCAACTGTTCAACAATAGCCACACAGAATGCTACTCCACTCCTAATATCCTCACACAGGGGATATTAGCATTCACTAACAAAATAGGTTTCACAGGTTCACCTAAAACCTGTACAATTGTGTCTTTTTAACTTGGTCTTACACAATCCGAAAACCTACACTGTCTGAGTTTTCTAGCTCTCCTCAGATAACCACATAATGAGATTTTTCTAGCGAATCTCAAACAAAAACCAAAAGAATAGAAATTTTACATAAACGTAAAATACCTGGATTTCTCCTTTTTGTAGTAGCCCGGTAGAACCAATCGGAGTAGATGTTCGAATCAACATTCAATGTCCAATACTCACTTTACAATGGTTCTAAGTTCTAATTGATTTTAAATTAAATCAAATGGGCTTAGCTCTATTTGATTTTGATTCCAAGAAGAAGGAATACAACAATTCCTCTTTTCAAATAAGATTGGAATATATGAATAAAATCAATTGATGTCCATACTCATTTGAGCCTGATCTTGGGAGTATTCACCCTTTTGGCCTGTTTTACATGTGTGATTGACTGAATTGATGTCCATACTCGTTAATTGATGGACTAGAGGGAGATTAGGATTGTTTTACATGGTCAAAGGTGCCTACGTGGTGAACTAGGATGGTCAGTTTCGGTTGAATCCAACGACCGACGAAATTGAGAATTTCATAACCGTTTCTACATTTTATCATACCCTCCTAAGTCAAAGTACGTCAGTGGGTGTCATGTGACCATAACCCAGGTCTAGTTTAATCCAAATCATTCTCTGATACCAACTTGTAATGCCTTAAAAATCGAGGGTCGAGCATAGACTCAACTCCGGAGTTCCAACGCATCACTTATGCAACATGGATAATAATAATTGAATGTTATCCATATTAGTGCCTTAAACATGAATGGGATTATACCAAAACAGCATATCATACTCCAGAGGCAATTAAAGTATGTTAGCGGAAGACTGTGATATGTATATAAACTGTGCAAAAGTAATAGCAAGCCCTCAGAGTGTAAATGTCACTAGGTTAAATAATTACAAGTTTAACTCAAAATATACAAAATTAGAATGTGTAATGTCCTCTATCTAAAACCCTATAGCCTCGCCATCGCAACTCCAGGTCTACATAGACTGACCAGAGAGTTGCATATAAGAGAACTCATCATCGTAATAGTCCGGCTCTGCCTCATAAGCATCACCATCACCTGCAGCTAAAACAGAGTCTGGTTGGTGTTTAAAACACTGTCCTAGAACGTGGGAGTGAGTGATCAACTCAGTGGAACTATAAGGCAAAGGTTAACATGTTATTAATTCAATCAAGCAGTAATGATAAAGTAATACAATCAAGCAACCCTAAGTACTCTGGTTAATGCAAACATGATATATATTAATGATGTATGCCCTCACCTACACTCCCTCTGCAATCTTCCTCTTACAGTTGTGGCATGCACCCCTTCCTCTATGCACTTCCTCGCCAAAGCACCGTGCAATGCAATGCATGGTCATGTTAGTCAAGTTCTTAATTAGACATATTCATATAGTAGGATTGGGAAGCTAAGGCACCTCCCTTTACATCATAACCCAAACATTGATCCATTTAGGGTCGTCAATCCTAGTAGTCACATATGATAAATGGTTGCCAGGAAACTACGGAGAGGCTTGTCACCGTCAGCGTAGGCCTGGTTTATACTCTAGTTTACTATAGAAAGGTTCGTCACCCCAACATTGTTTCTAGTGTATGCTCGAGGTCACTACGGGCTTATCACCTGATCGTAGGCCGACAGCTCGAATACAGTGTCCCATATACAACTATATTCGGCTCATGAGTTTGGGTTGCTCACTGGTCATTACAGGAAGGCTCGTCACCCCAGCGTAGGCCGAAAGCACGACCATGGTGTCCCATACATCACCATGTCCGGCTCATGAGTCTTATCGGATCGAGGTACCAAGGTTAAATAGGTTTGGTACTGGTAAGTTGGTACCTTAGATTCAAAAAGTAGCGTCCATACATGGTGAACATACGTCGGGCCAATCGGGTTGCTTGACAAGCTCGACTAGTACGAGCATATGTCGACTTAATTGACATGAAATACATAAGCATTTTGTGTGGCCTAACTACTGCTATCAAACGACGTACGACTCGGATTCGTCGAACGTATCCGTCGTGACTAAATCAATTCAGCCACCGATCGTAAACCGTTACCTATTACCTGAGCTATGTTGTAGGCCAATCACAATTCAAACACTAACATTCACGTGTAACAACTAAAGCCAGCATGTGACAACCAAATCTGAATATAAATCTTATCTGAGCGTTTCAACATAACACATACTACACATGTTACAATACATAGGCAATTCATCCATCAATAACATAGTAGTAAGGTAGGTTATGTAAAGAAACTATAACCATAAATAAGGGGGCTGAGAATCTCATCTCAACACCCTCATTACATACATTTAAACCAGCATTTTCTCATTCAGGAATTTTATCAAACACTTAGTCTACACATATTACATACACGTAATAAATCAGTTAAAACACACGTTATAGCAAATCCTCTTACAAAGGAGTTTCCACATGCACAATGATCATGTATTAGCAATCAATAATCATAGCAAGTACAAAACATAATTCCATATTCATTCAAACATTTTAACAAATACTTAGAATGCATTTAAAATAACCTAACCTACATATATATGTAATATGTTGAAACGTCCTAACTACGCAAATATGATAGCACTCAAGTTAGTCATAAATCATTAACTGACACTGAAAGCCTTGAAAACCATAACCTAAACCTTTATAGTCCGCACCTTTCTCCGGTAGACTCGTAACGAACTTAGTTTAAACACTAAGTCCTCGCCTACGGGACAACGGTAACCTATATCATGGAATAGGTTAGCTACTTCAGCATTCCCTCTACTTGTATCCCTAAAATAGATTAGGGTTAGGATTTCTTACCTACGAATGAAGTCAGAATTGCTGGAATAATGATACGAACGAAGTGGTAAAGCACGTGGAGTGGCGGGATTGAATCCAAGGAACAAACGCCAACACTCTCTCTCTTCTCCTCACTTTCTTCTTCTCTTTTCACTCTCTTCTCTCTCCTAGGGTTAGGATTTCGTATGGAATGAGAGAGGGATGGGTTTAGGCCCTTATATAGGCCCAGAACTGATGGGAATGGCCCCAGGGCCATGGTATACTTAGGATATAGCCAAAGACTAGTCGTTTCGGTCCAACAGAGCTGTTCTGAGGCCCTTTTTCTACATGCGATCGGACTTAAGCTCTCTGACATTGGATCTAAGTTAGGCTAAGTTTTCAGTCTGATCGGATTTGTGGATCGACAGTGGTAGACCAATTTCAGTTCAACGGTCACCGGTACTCGATTAGGGTCACAACTGCATTGATATGTGTTGAAAATTTTTCCTGATATGAGGATGTATTTGGGTCAAAATCTGATGGTCTGAATCCTTAGATTTGGCCTGTAAGTGAATGACTCAATTCACTTAAGTTTTAGTTCATTTCCTAAAGATATTCGCGCTTCTCACACACTTCGCTCTGGGCTTAAGTTGTGCATTTTTGGGTACTATTAGGACTTGATTTCTGAAGTGGTTGTCAAGTCCAGTAATGTTGTCTTAACCGTATAGTTTTTGGGGCAATCGGACTTTCGACGTGCAGTCCAGGTCCGATACGAAGTTTCATGATGCTCCCGAGAGCAACTGGGTTTTGAGATGGATCCTAAATTTTTAGGCAATGTAGCATTAGAGATCCTGCAGATTTTGGGTCATGCAGATCATATTTAAAGTGATTAGTGCTAATTTCACAGATAACCTAGTTTAACACTAGTTAATTCTCGCTTAATTTCTAAAGGATTTGGTCCTTAGTGATTTCTGCCTGAGGTGGTGCTCGGGTCTTTGTACAGATTTTTCTGAGACGTTGCATAATATAATAATGATATATATATATATAGCGGTGGCGGTCCATCCACGTGGATCCCATCCATAAGGCCCACCATCATGCATGTGTGAAGTATCCATGCCATTCATACGTGACAATAGCACATGGTGTACATGTTTTATGACTAGGCCGTCCAGGGCCTGGATGTAGCAGCATCACCATTTTATATTTTATAATATAATATTATATATGTATATATATATATTACATGTGGTGGCCCCACATGGGACCCACACGACATGCATGATAGTGGTGAGGACACCACCTGATGTATGCGACTTATCCTAGCCGTCCAATCCATCTAAGGATGTGGACCCCACCCACCTTAAAATATGTATTTGGCATCCACACAGGATGGTGGAAAAAAAATCCACCTACTGGCGTGTCTGATCCAGACCATCCAGATCATGTGGGGCTTACCTTGACACGTGTGGTGCATCCACACCATCCAAGAAGTAGATTTAAATCTCTGGTGGGCCACGCCCATGAGGTACATGTTGTATCCACACCATCCAGCCCTTGGACAGTGGGACCCACCATGCTGCATGTGTTGTATCCATACCATCCAACCATTTTGAGATATCATTTTAAAGCTTGAGAAGAGAAATGAGGTAGGTCCATAAATCAGGTGGACCACACTGTAGAAATAGTGGGGAATGAACGCCTATCGTTGAAACCCCCCTTTTGGGAGTACAGAAGTTTCTGATAAGTATGAAATTTGTTTTCCTTCTTAATCCAGGTCTTTAAGATCTTATGATTAGATTGGGTGGAAAATAAACTTTATGGTGGGCCCTTTGATTTATTTAACAGTGAAAATTATTATCTCCACTGCTATTTGTGGCATGGTCCAAATGATCCTTCAATATGATTCTTTTTGGGATGTATGAGGTCCACCTTGATATATATATATATATATATATATATAAGGCCCATGTGATGAGGCCCATCTTGATGTATTTGTGGCCCGTCCATTGAGGGCCACCTTGATATATATAAGACCCATGTTATGAGGCCCATTTGATGTATTGGAGTCTCATGGGTTAAGGCCCAATGGGATGTAAATAAGGTCCATTGTAATGTGATTCCACCGTGGTTTATGTGTTGACCTTTATAGCAGGCTATGCCTTGGGAGCAATGATGGTTTGACGCCCACATTATAAGTACAATATTGGTTAAATGTTCTCATTGTAACTCTCCTTTAGGTCCATTGATAGGCTCATACTTGTTGTGTGTAGGCCATTTAGGCCCATCTGCGTTGTAAGGATAGTTCATTACTTTATAACATACTTAGTATAATTCCATGACTCATGCCATATGCATCATATGTATGCTTAATATGAGTATTAACTGATCATAGCATATGCCATTGGGCATATTATTTATGGGACTCAATGATAGGAGTTACCCACATGAGCATGCAGTACGCGCAAGATTGTTGCATGATTGGAGGGTGTGACTCATGCATCTCACATTTTCATAGCACGGTTATTATTCGTCCAAGCATCATCAGGGTCGTAGCCTCCACAGGCACATCGTAGATGGCCGAATTTGGACACCGAAAATGCTTGATTCTAGAATTGTGGGTACGTAGGATGTCCTTAGGTGAAAGTCATAAAACCTCCTTGGTACTAAGAGATGCTCCAACGCCGAGACCGAGTGAAAAATATGAGCGTCGGTGCCTTTACCATTAGGCCACATCTCTCACTATATCATGGTCGGTTGGGATGGGGTGTGACCTTATTCGCCTGAGTGAGGGGGCAATAGCTAGGTTAAGTCTGACCAGCTCGTAAATGGGTCCACTACCATCGTACCTTGCTGGTGTTGGCTATCCATAGGCGGGTAGTGAGGTCTCTTACGCTCACTAGGTTGTGCAGCTAAGGAGGCGGCAGTCAATGTGGAGTATAATCGACCCCGGTGATTCCTTAAAGAGGAACCGTACTAATATGTGGACTTGATATGAGGACTGACATGATATTATGACACCTTGTCACTGTTGCACATGTGGGCAGGCGCACGTGGGGGACGCTGATGTGGGTGGGTGTGCTTGGCAGGCTACTATGCTGGCAGGCTACTGAGTAGGAGTTGCATGCTCATTCATTCATCCATTCACTATCCACTCGGGCTGGTGGTGCACAACTATTTGTTACGCTTACCTTTGCAATGGTCAGGATTTCGGTTAATGCGCGTAACTAACCTGAGATCAGGAGTTTACCACATTGTGTTTGACTATCCAAATTTAGTTATGGGACTGGTTTGGATAGAATTCCCTTGTGATGGACCCTATAGCCTACGATACTATGTACTATCATCCCGACTTCATTCCAGCTTGGTCATTTCATTCGCATTGCATATTGCATTTCATCCACGATATATGGCATTTTGGATTGCTACGTTTCTACACTTATATGGCTTAGACGGACTTGACAGGATCTACATATTGCATTGCATCCGCAGTATATGATATTTGGCTCATTATGATCTACATTGTGTACTCTGGTATTATATGACTCATGGACTTACCAGTATATTTCCGCTTACTCTGATATCGTATGATTCCTGATCTTGTCAGTATTTTCACTTATTCCGATGATGTATGATTTATGGGCTTTATTGTATACTTGGCACTTATCTTACACACACTTTCACCACCCTCTAAGCTTTCTATAAGCTTATGCATGATAGATGCATACAGGTGGTGTTAGGTCACAACAGCATTGAACTTGGAGCATGCACCGGACTTTTGGAGCTTTGATTTTGATACATATGTATTTCCCTTTTAATATTGCATTCAAATGTTTATATTAGTGGATATGTGGTGATATTGTTTTTTGATTTGGTTATGGTTGTGGTTATGCTCCATTACAAAAAAAAATCATACTAAAAATCCTCAATGTAGGATCCTAGGATTTGAATCTGGAATGTGAGTGCAGGGAGCCAAGAATGAGGCACTACAGAGGCTGTCAGCACCGAATTCGACGATCAAGAATTTTGTGAGCCCATTTTTTGAGTTTAGGGCATGACAGAAGTTGATATCAAAGCATAACTTAGGAATACCTGAAGATAGCATCACATATCTGTTGATAGCTACCCTTCACTCTATGATTGTTGAGAACTTAGAATGGTTAGATTCCCGAGTTCGAATAACTTAGAGATTTTCTAATATAGCTACCTACCGTTGAGATTGTGAGGCTGCATAATATTTCAATTTCGATCATTTCTTACCAGGATTTGAGGTCCAGTTGGACCATTGTAGTGTTGATGAGGCATTTTGAGAGCAGAAGGCTTAGATTCGAAGGCGTTATCCTCATATCTTAGGTGTTTGATTATGGTGGCATGTTGTGTTCGGATGGGATTTTCCTCCCTTGGTGAGCTTTGTATTGGTTGTATTGAGGTTTAAATTTCGAAGATGAAATTTTTATTAGGTGAGGAGAATTGTAAGAGCTGTATCCTAGCCCATTCCGTTCCGTAAGCTTCTGCGATCCTCCAATCGAATTCCGACGACCCGCGATCTTTTATCGGTAGTTGTGCGTGACCCCGAGTCGTATCCCATATTCTAGAGTTTGCTCAACTCGAGACTTGTACCGTTGCGACTGCACCATCACCGCGGTTCCAATGCTACGTCTTGCATACCATTCCGATACCCTGGCTAAGAGATGTGGGCCCACGTTTATTTCGAAGAAACACCGCGCGCTTGTAATCCTAAGAGAATCTCTACAACATGTCTCATCAATCAATCACTCAATTAATCAATCAATCACCTCATGTTAAGTACAAGAGCAACCCCAAAGTCAACTCTTTCTCACCCTCTCTCTTACACACCCATACATGTAAAGTACACCATCACCTCACATCCATCACTCACACTCATCACCTCTCTTATAACCACCCCCCCTCTCTCTCACTTTCTCCCTCTCTCTCTCTCTCTTCACATTTTTCCAAGCAACAATGGAGAAGAAAAGAGTGGACGTCCAAGCCCTTCCATGTGAGAAAAGAGTGTGTGTGGCCCACTTCCCACCCCAAGATCCACCATCCTAGCCCTTCATTTCTCATCACCTTCCATCAAAGTAAAGCACAAGGAGCTCGGTATTCCATCAGACTAAGAAGATCGAATGGTGGGTGCTTCTATAGGCTTAGATTTCATTCATTTGATGATGGACCAAGTGGGGCTATTGATTGATGGTATGGATCTCACTTTGGACCCTAGATGTGGCCGATGGCCCACTATGATTCACATGATCATTCCATGATGAGGCCATTCTCCATGGACCCCATCATGATATTTATTTTCTACTTTGATAAGGGTCATCTAGACCTTCCATTTTAGTGGAGAAGTAATCTCCACCGTTGATTTTTTGATTTGGTGGGCCCACATGTATTGGGACCCACTTGATGCACGATTGAATGCATGGAAGGGAGGGCCCATAGTGTCTCTCTCTCTCTCTCCCTCTCTTTTTCATTTTTTTATGTGATGATGTGACTATGTGGCCCACCCAGATGGACCCACCTTGATGTGTGTCTTATCTACACCATCCAACCGTTTGGTGACCCACCTGTAGCGCGTCTGTAGGTGGGGCCCACCTCATATATGTGTTACTCAAACCGTCCAGCATCTAAGGACGCTGGACGTCACCACACAGAGAAGTGTGAAGTAACGGTGTATACCACCTGGCAAACAACAAAGAAATATATACATATATATATATATATATATATTAGCTTGGTTTAAGCTTTTGGAGTGGGCTACTCATGCAGGCCCCACCTTGATGTATGGAGCTCATCCACGCCATCCATCCCGTTCCCCAATTCATTTTAGGCGTTGAGCCAAAAAATGAAGTTAATCAGACTATCTGGCGGGCCATAGCATAGAAAATAACATTTTTACTGTTGAAATCCACCTTGATGTTTCTACACACCAAAACACATCGAATATTGGGCTCATTCAGGCTGTTGAGCCATAAAATCCAACGATTGGGTCGGATTCTCCGAATGCGGACCCCACATAGGAAAAATCATAAAAAAGATTCATTTTTTTAAAAAAAATAATAAAACAACAAGCAGCAGGTGCTGCTGCTGACGTCCAGATGATGCGCAGCAACGTCCTGCTGCGCTGGGTTGTGAAAGAGGGCAAGGACGTGGGTCCCATACGTAGGCCCACCGTGATATTTGTTGAATATCCACATCGTGCATTTGATGCCCCTTCTAGGCATTGGACCCCCCTCCCAAAATCAATCGTACCTGTAACTCAGGTGGCCCATGTCACTGAAAATAGTGGGATTGAATCGTCTGTCATTGAAACCTTGTGTGGGTTACAGAAGTTTTGGATCATTATGAAATTTGTTTTTCCTCTTCAATCCGGGTCGTCCATTAGTTGGACGTCCAGCAGCATGCAGCTGCTGGATTGTCAGCAAGTTCGGTGGGCTCCATCCCACCGTTAGTCCATCCAGACATCCAACCATCTGGACGTTGGATTTATTTTTTAAAAAATAATAATATAATAATGATATATATAGCAGTGGTGTTCCATCCACGTGGATCCCATCCATAAGGCCCACCATCATGCACGTGTGAAGTATTCACACCGTTCATACGTGCAACAGCACGTGGTGTATGTGTTTTATGACCAGGCCGTCCAGGGCCTAGACGTAGCAACATCAGCATTTTATATTTTATAATATAATATTATATATGTATATATATATATATATTACATGTGGTGGCCCACATGGGACCCACACGACATGCATGATAGCAGTGAGGACACCACCTGATGTATTTGTCATATCCTGGCCATCCAGTCCATCTAAGGATGTGGACCCTACCCACCTTGAAATATGTATTGGTATCCACACAGGACGGTGGAAAAAAATCCACCTACTAGCGTGTTTGATCCAGACCACCCAGATCATGTGGGGCCTACCTTGACACGTGTGGTGCATCCACACCATCCAAGAAGTAGATTCAAATCTCTGGTGGGCCATGCCCATAAGGTATATGTTGTATCTACACCATCGAGCCCTTGAACGGTGGGACCCACCATGATGCATGTGTTGTATCCATACCATCTAACCATTTTGAGATATCATTTTAAGGCTTAAGAAGAGAAATGAGGCAGGTCTATATATCAGGTGGACCACACTGCAGAAACAGTGGGGAATGAACGCATACCATTGAAACCCCACTTTTGGGAGTACAAAAGTTTTTGATAAGTATGAAATTTGTTTTCCCTCTTAATCCAGGTCTTTAAGATCTTATGATTAGATTGGGTGGAAAATAAACTTTATGGTGGGCCCTTTGATTTATTTAACAGTGAAAATTATTATCTCCACTATTATTTGTGGCATGGTCTAAATGATCCTTCAATATGATTCTTTTTGGGATGTATGAGACCCACCTTGATATATATATATATATATATATATATATATATATATATATAAGGCCCATGTGATGAGGCCCATCTTGATGTATTTGTGGCCCGTCCATTGAGGGCCACCTTGATATATATGAGACCCATGTTATGAGGCCCATTTGATGTATTGGAGTCCCATGGGTCGAGGCCCAATGGGATGTACATAAGGTCCATTGTAATGTGATTCCACCGTGATTTATGTGTTGACCTTTATAGCAGGCTATGCCTTGGGAGCAATGATGGTTTGACGTCCACATTGTAAGTACAATGTTGGTTAATTGTCCGCATTGTATCTCTCCTTAGGGTCCGTTGATAGGTCCATACCTGTTGTGCGTAGGCCGTCTAAGCCCATCTACGTTATAAGGATAGTTCATTACTTTATAACATGCTTAGTATAATTCCATGACTCATGCCATATACATCATATGTATGCTTGATATGAGTAGTGACTGATCATAACATATGCCATTAGGCAGATTATTTATGGGACTCAATGATAGGAGTTACACACATGAGAGTGCGGTACGCGCAAGATTGCTGCATGACTGGAGGGTGTGACTCATGCATCTCACATTTTCATAGCGCGGTTATTATTCACCCTAGCATCATCAGGGTCGTAGCCTCCACAGACACATCGTGGATGGCCGAATTTGAACACCGAAAATGCTTGATTCTAGCACCGTGGGCACGTAGGATGTCCTTAAGTAAAAGTACCAAAACTTCCTTGGCACCAGGAGATGCTCCAATGCCGAGACCGAGTGAAAAACATGAGCACCAGTGCCTTTACCATTGGGCCACGTCTCCCACTGTATCGTGGTCGGTTGGGAGGGGGTGTAGCCTTACTCGCCTGAGTGAGGGGGCAATAGCTAGGCTGAGTCTGATCAGCTCATAAATGGGTCCGCTACCATCATGTCTTATTGGCGTTGGCTATCCACATGTGAGTAGTGAGGTCTCTTACGCTCGCTGGGCTGTGCGGCTAGGGAGGCGGCAGTCAGTGTGGAGTGTAATAGACCTCGATGATTCCCTAAAGAGGAACCGTACTGATATGTAGACTTGATATGAGGACTGACATGATATTATGACACCCCGTCGCTGTTGCACATGTGAGCGGGTGCATGTGGGTGGGTGTGATGTGGGCGGGCTTGAGGCCTGGGCGAGCTACCACAATAGGCGAGCTACCAGTGATTGGCAGGCTACTGTGCTGGCAGGCTACTGAGCAGGAGTTGCATACTCATTCATTCATCTATTCAGTATCCACTCGGGCTGGTGGTGCACAACTATTTATTATGTATACCTTCACAACGGCCAGGATTTTGGTTGGGGCGCGCGACTAACCTGAGATCAGGAGTTTACCACATTGTGTTTGACTATCCAAATTTAGGTATGGGACAGGTTTGGATAGAATTCCCTTGTGAAGGACCCCATAGCCTGCGATACTGTAAGCCCCGTATCCTAGACATTACCGTTCCATAGGCTTCCGCGGTCTTTCCGGTCGAATTCCGGCAACCTTCGACCCTTAACCGGTATTTGCGCGCGACCTGGATTCTCGTGCCGTCAACCCGAGTGACTCAACCTAGGGCTTGTACCTTAGCGACCGCGTCGTCGCCGCGGTTCCGATGACGCGACTTGCCCCCCGAGGCGATACCCTGGTTGGGAGTTGTGGGCCAGCGTTCGGTGCGAGGAAACGCCGCGCGTGCGAATTTCGAGGGAATCTCTACAAGGTGTCACATCAATCAATCAATCCCATCAATCCCATCATGTCAAGTACACATCAACTTTCACCCTTTCCCAAGCAAGCCCCAAAAGTCAAAAGTTTCTTACAACCCATAACTCCTCTTACACCTTTTGCCAAAAAAGTCAAAAAAGGCTTCTTACACCCATCCCTCTCTCCCATCCATCACTCCATCACCCATCATTCTCTCTCTCTCTCTCCCTTACAAGTCTCTCTCTCATTTCAACTCTCCCTTAAGCAATGCCATACGTATGAGCCTCTCCCATTTCCTCCCAAGCTACATGTGTGGCCCACCTTTCCATCCTTAGATCTCTCATCTCAACCATCCATTTTTCATCTTCCTCCATCAAAGAGGAGCACAAGGAGCTAAGGAAGCCAAGGGAGCAAGAAGATCAAGTGGTGGGTGTTTTGATAGGATAGTTTTGATGCTTTTAAGATGGGCCAAGTGAGGCCAACCGATCAATGGTTTGGATCTCACTTTGGACCCTAAGATGTGGCCAATGGCCCACTTGGATCATCATGATCATTCCATGATGGGGCCATTCTCCATGGACCCCATCATGATGTTTATTTTCTTGTATATTTAGGGTCATCTAGACCGTTTAATTTAGTGGAGAAGGGATCTCCACCGTTGGATTTAATTTTAATGGACCCACATGTAATGGGACCCACTTGATGTATGATTTAGTGCAAGGGAGGGCCCATAGTGCCAGGGTCCCTCCATCACACGGTCTCACTCTCTATCTCTCTCCCTTTTTATTTTATTTTTATTTTATTTTGTTGTATGATGATGAGGTTTTGTGGCCCACTTGAATGGACCCCACCATAGGGTATGTATTCCATCCAAATCACCTACAAGTGGGGCCCACTTTGTGTGTAGTATCCACACCATCCTCCATGAGGTGGCCCACATAAGCAAGGCCCACCTCTAGTGTATTTACAGAGTCCAGCGTCCAGGGACGCTGGACGTTTCATGGGAAATGCAAATATTAGCTTGGTTTGGGGGTGATCCACTTATTAGGTCCCACCTTGATGTATGTATTAAATCCATGCCGTCCATTCCTCTCCCATGCTTATTTTAAGCGTTAAGCCAAAAGATGGGACCAATCAGACTTTCATGCGGGCCATGGTACGGCAAACGACGGGTTTACCATTGAATTTTCCTTATTGTTTCTATACGCCGAAACAGGCCCAATATTGGGCTTGTTTTGCTTGTCAGGAGCTATGGAAGGCTATTGGACGGAGTGGATCGCCTAGAAGTGGACCCCTCCTGTAAAAACCATTGAAAAACAAAAAAATAAATAAATAAATAAATAAACTAAACACAGCAGCCGCTGCTGCTGTGTCAGAGCCGCAGCAGGCGCTGCCTGCGCCCAGCGGGCGGGCGGACTGGCCGACGTTCAGCCCAGCACCGCGGTAGCCGTGGGCCCCACCTTGATGTTTATGTGTCATCCAATCCATTCATATGGTGGACCCTGGGGTCAGTGGACCACCCTTCAAATTTGAGGTCCATCCAAGACTCGGGTGGCCCACATCAAAGGAAACAGTGTGAATTGGACTCCACCCTTGAAACCTTTTCTGGGCCCACAGAAGTTTGGGATCAGGGTGAAAATTATTTTCACCCTTCATCTAGGCCCATGTGGCCTTACCAACGGGTTGGATGGAATATAAACATTATGGTGGGCCCCACATGGAGCCCACAGTGATGCATGTGTTTGGGCCACCCTCCAGGTGGACGGTGGGGCCAGCTATGATGTTTGTGTTTTCCCCACCGTCCAGGGACGGTGGGCGAGTGGTGTGCGTGCGTGTGTGTTGTGTGTGTGTGCATATATATATATAATATTATATTATATATAATATTATATGTATTATATATATATATTATATATTATATTATAAATAATCTAATGATGATGGGAGGCCCATCTCAGCCTACTTCTGACCCATTGTTGAGGCCCACTTCGACTTATATGTAAGGTCCATGGGTCGAGGCCCATTTGATATATTAGGGGCCCATGGGTTAAGGCCCATTAAGGTGCATTGGGACCTATGGGTTGAGGCCCATTTGATGCAAGTATGGGGCCCAATTGGCGAGGCCCATTTGATACATATAAGGCCCATGTGAGTAGGCCCATTTGATACATATAAGGCCCATGTGAGTAGGCCCATTTGATGCACTCTAAGGCCCACGGGTTATAGCCCATTGCAATGAACATAAGGCCCATTGGTGCGGCCCATTGATGTGGCCCACTTAATGAATATAAGGCCCATGTGATTTGGCCCATTTGATGTATTTAAGGCCAATGGGATATACCTAAGGTCCATTGCAATGTGTAATCCCAACGTGATTTATGTAATGATGTTTACGTCAGGGCTATGCCTTGGGAGCAATGGTGGTTTGACGTCCACATTGCAAGTATAGTATGGTTAAATGTCCGCATTATGACTTTCCCTAGGGCCCATTGTTAGGCTCGTACGTCTGATGTGTAGGCCGTCTAGGCCCATCTTTGTTATGATTATCATCCATCCTATATAACATGCTTAGTTCCATGATTCATGATCATATGCATCATACGTATGCTTGATATGAGAAATGACTGATCATTGCATATGCCCTAGGGCAAATTGTCTAGGGGCCCCGTACAGGGGTGTTGCCCTACATGAGCGCACGATACGCGCAGGATTACTGCATGACTGGATAGTGTGATTCATGCATTCACATTGAGTGATATGGTTACTATACGCCCTAGCGACATCAGGGTCGTAGCCTCCACAGACGTATCGTGGTTGGCAGGATTGGATACCGGAAATACTGTTCTACATGGGGTGCGATAGATATCCCTGGGTGAAAGTCCCTAAACCCTTATGGTACCAGGAGGTTGCTCCAACGTCTAGACCGAGTGGATGCATGAGCGCTAAGTGCCGATTACCAGATAGTTGTGCTTTCCACTGTGTCGTGGTCGGTTGGAAGGGGGTGCGGCCTTACCCGCCCGAGAGTAGGGGGCAATGCTAGGCTGAGTCTGACCAGCTCGAGGAATGGGTCTGCTATTGACGAGCCGAGTCCGATATTGGCAGGGAGATAGTGAGGTCTTTTCCACTCACCTTATTGCGCGCGATGGGGCGACAATCTGGCTTGGAGTGTACTAGACCCCGGTGATATTCCAGATTTGAGCCGTATTGACATGTGGACTTAGACGAGGATTTGTATGCTTGACTTGCATTTCGCATTACATGGCCTTGGTATGGCCGACATCATTCTTTGCACCGCATGGCCTTGGTACGGCTATAGTATTCTTGGCATTCATCAGCTTGTTCCGCATTACTCTGATACTGTATAGCTGCATTACCACCTTGAGCATACACTTTCACCACCCTCTAAGCTTTCTATAAGCTTATGCACGACTGTTGCGTGCAGGTGACGTTGGATCGCAGCAGCGCTGAGGCTTAGGCGCGTGGCAGATCATTTTTGGAGTTTTGTTCATCTTCATTGTATTTCCCTTATGCTCATTGTACTTGTAAAGTTTTTTATTATATGGAAATGTGATGGAGTTTTTGGTTGTTGTGTGTGGGTTATGCCTTTGGTTATGCTTATTACGAATTAAACTGATGTTGAAAATCCTCCTTGTAGCATCCCAGGATCGGAATCTGGCGAATGGGCGCTGGGAGCCGAGAATGGGGTTCTACGGAGGCTGTCGGCGCCAGATTCGGCGATCGGGAATTTTGTGAGCCCGGTCTCCGAGTTTGGGGCGTGACAGATACTATGTACTATCATCCCGACTTCACTCCAGCTTGGTCATTTCATTCGCATCGCATATTATATTTCATCCACGGCATATGACATTTTGGATTGCTATGTTTCTACACTTATATGGCTTAGACGGACTTGGCAGGATCTGTATATTGCATTGCATCCACATTATATGATATTTGGCTCATTATGATTTGTATTATGTACCCTGGTATTATATGACTTATGGACTTACTAATATATTTTCGCTTACTCTGATATCGTATAATTCATGATCTTGTCAGTATTTTCGCTTATTTCGATGATGTATGATTTATGGACTTTATTGTATACTTGGCACTTACCTTACACACACTTTCACCACCCTCTAAGCTTTCTACAAGCTTATGCACGATAGATGCATGTAGGTGGCGTTAGGTCGCAGCAGCGTTGAACTTGGAGCGTGCAGCAGACTTCTGAAGCTTTGATTTTGATACATATGTATTTCCCTTTTAGCATTGTATTCAAATGTTTATATTAGTGGATATGTGGTGATGTTGTTTTGTGATTTGGTTATGCTTGTGGTTATGCTCCATTACAAAAAAAAAATCATACTGAAAATCCTCCTTGTGGGATCCCAGGATCAGAATCTAGCACATGAGTGTCGGGAGTTAAGAATGGGGCACTACGGAGGCTGTCAGTACCACATTCGGCGATTAGGAATTTTATGAGCCCGTTTTCTGAGTTTGGGGCGTGCCAATAATCCCCCTCATGTTAATATATTAACATGGACAACATCTACACATCATTATTCATGTTACATAAGTGATGCATTAGATCTCGGGAGTAGAGCTTTGCTCGACCCCCGAAATCCGGGGCGTTACAGGTGCCTTGATACTTGACGGTAGAGGCTTTGTCTCATTTTGGGGAAATTGTTCAAATTGTAGTCTCCACGGGTTAACTTCAAGTACCGGTATTGCATCAAGCAAGGCATCCATTTTCCTTATCATGTCATCATCCAAATCGAGGGAGTGGGCTAAGCACATCTCTAGAGCATCAGAGTATAGAGTCAATGTAGCTCTATCTTCCACGAATGATTTGATCAGATTGATTTCATGGATATCGTCAACTTCCTCAGGTTGTTTGCACATATTGAAAATATTTAACTTCAATATCATGTTCTCGAAAGTTAGTTTCATAACCCCATTCCCACAATTGATGATTATGTTTGATGTGGATAAGAATGGGAGGCCTAAGATGACTGGAATCTGAGTGCTCATATCTATAATAGGCTATGTATCCAAAATGATAAATTCTACTACATAATAGAATTTTTTGACTTAGACAAGCATATCCTCTATCATTCCTCTCGGTATGCGAACCGATCAATCAACTAATTGAAGTGTGGTCCTGGTGGGTTTTAATTCAGTAGGGCCAAATTGTTCGTAAACTGAGTAAGGAATTAGATTTATGCTCGCTCCTAAATCAAGAAGTGCATGCTCAATCTGGTGGTTCCCGATTAGACAAGAGATAGTTGGGCTACTCAGATCTTTGTGCTTTTGTAGCACATCTTATTTTAGGATGGCACTCGCTTTTTCAGTTAACAAAATTTTCTTTTGTATGCTTTGCTGTCTTTTAGCTATGTAAAGGTCTTTAAGGAAATTGACATAGTTTAATGGCATCCAAGAGAGGAATGTTGATCTTCACTCATTTTAGAACCTCCAGAATATCCTGAGAATTAGATAGAGGTTTTGGTGCAATCAACCATTGGGGGAATGACACAACTGGCTTGTTTTTTCTTTTTGACTCTTTCTCTTATAGAGTATTACTAGGTCCATCACTTTCCTATTCTTCCGAGTCCTTAGGCTCTTCAACCCTCATTGGAACAGTTTTGTCAATTCTCTTTCCACTTCTAAGAGTGGTGATAGACTTGGCTTATTCCATTTGATTTGAAGAGCTTGGGTCACTTATTTCACATTGCGGCCTTAGATTGGGTAGATGTTAGGCTGGAAAGGCCCCTTTCTCTCTAATCCCTAAGTGTGACTCAATCCTTTGAATAGATTATGCAAACACTCCCATTGTTGTTTTGAGATCCTGGAATACTTGCACTGTATTCTGGTTGAATAGCTCTTGGTTTTGCACAAATTTTTGAACATTATTCTCTTAAGGCCTCCTTTGATTGAAAAGTTGAGTTAGGGCCTCTTGAGGTGTTGCCGCTTGTCTGCTCCTCCAACTGAGGTTTGGATGGTTCCTCTATCTAGAATTGTATGTATTTGAGGTGGATCCGCTGAATGGGTGTTGGTAGTTGTTTACGGTGTTTGATTAGTCATTTAAAAACTCTTAAAATGCAGGAATTGTAGGACAATCTGTATTAAGTGTATGTTGTTGGCACAAATACCACGAGCGACTTACATAACCAAATCGAGTTTGACTATTTCCACCTTCTTAAGTTTCATGGCCTCAACCTTTCTCGTGAGATTGGCCACCCTTGCACTTATGTCATCTTCTTCCTTTAAGACGTATATCCCTCCCTTCTCTCTTGACTAAGTAGGCTTAAAAGTGTTGGGCCTTGAGGAGGTGTCCCATGATTGCGCATTTTCTGGAAGTAGATCAAAGTAATCTCACTCATTATTGGCCTCCTTGTTCACGAATTCACCGTTACACATCATCTCTACAAACTGGTGCATGAGGAAAGTCAATCCATTATATAAAAAAAAAGCTTATTGCATGCCATATTTCATAGATGTTCACAACCCCACATGTAGGGTCATGATGAAGTAATAATCTCGGTGAGATTGAGGTCAAATCCACAGGGACTAATCTTGTGCGTATTCTCAAAGTAACTAGAACTAGAACTAGAATAAGATCTAAATCTAAATCTGGAATAAAAGAGAGTAATTGTGATTGAGATTTCAATAATTAAAAGGGAACTAGGGTGTTAAGGATCCACTTATAGCTATCAGATGCTACCTTACTTTAATTCAAGAAACACAATTAGAATTGGAGTCCTATCCTATCCAATGGGAAGATAAAGCAATTAAACTAAATTTGAAATTTTTATTGATCTAGTCCTCAATGATGGAGTATTATGAGGATTGGAAGGGATTCTATCACCCTACCATGCCCAGGAGACGATGGTGAACAACAGGATTTACCAATCTCACAATCTCAAAACAGGAAAAGAAGATATCCAAAGCTATCACAGCATCTATTGTAATTTAAGTCACAAGAAATCATAGAAAACTAAAAATATTCCTTAATATCAAATTATAAATCAATAAGGTTCAATAAGAACAAGAATCAAACCAAGAAAATCATCCCAACACGCTATAAGCTTCACCTCTTAGCCCTAGTTAAGATGTTTAGCCAATCATAGACATGATTAGATCTAAAACCATAAAAGAAAGTATTAAAAATAGGAAAGGAAGAAAGAAAAACTCTTGGGAGGTTGTTTCATCCTTTTGCTCTACTTCTTAAAACCTAATTCATGTTTAGAACTCCTAGGAAAACTCATATTTATAACTTTGTCCTTCTAATTTCGAAAAACCACATCAAATTTTTGCAGTCCGCGTAACTCTGCATAACGCCTTCGATGTCATCGAACGTAACTTGAATCCGGAAGTCATGCCTTTTCAAACTGCATAATGCCTTTTGCACTAACTTTTCATGTTATTGAACCTGCCTTCGATGTCATCGAAGGGTAGTCGATCCATCGAGAATATGTTTAGAGTGTTCCAGCAAGTTGCTCCAAAAATCTATAAAAAGTTGATGTCATCGAACTGCCTTTGATGTCATCGAATAGGTCTTCAAGCAATCAAACATGGCTTTGATGTCATCGAGAACTGCATCCAATAAGTCCAGTAACCAAACTTGATTTTCTATAATTCTTCGATGTCATCAAGGACTGGCTTCAATGTCATCGAACAACCTTCGGTGACAGAGATAGTGTGAATTTCTGCACTTTGCAGTTTTGACTTCCTTCATTCTCCACTTGGTTTCTTTGGATCTTGGGATCTTGAAATCTTCAATCTTAGTCTCTTAAGATCCATTTCTAGCATTGGTGATTCTTAAGCATCAAATCCAAGCTTTTAACATTCTTTTCAATCTAAGCTCTTAAACTCACCTCGCAATACAAACATGTATAAAATATACCCATCATGCGTTATCATGTTCATAAAACTAAGATATAAATAGGGAAAAATAGGTAATATTTGACACTCAACAATAAACATGATGTGGACATGAATTTATGAGATCCTTGAATCTCTCCCAACATTGGAAGAAGTTCTTTTCCTCTTTTTGGGAGAAATTCATGATCGCCCTTTAAACATGATGTGGACATGAATTTATGAGATCCTTGAATCTCTCCCAACATTGGAAGAAGTTCTTTTCCTCTTTTTGGGAGAAATTCATGATCGCCCTTCTTAAAGTGTTTGTTTTGTGCATCAGGAAGAACTTTTTAAGGAACTCCTAGGTCATCTTGGCCCATGTGCTAATAGATCGCGTCTTTAAGGAGTGCAATCACGACTTAGAATTCTCCTTTAATGAGAAGGGAAACAATTTTAGTCTTACAGTGTCTTCAAACACGTTTGGAAAGTGTAATGTGGTGACTATCTCGTCGAATCCTTTTATATGCAAGTATGGACTTTCAAAGTCTAGTCCATGAAATTTAGGAAGGAGTTGTATCATACCTGGTTTAAAATCAACATTTCCTGCATTAAGTAGAAACACCATGCAGGAACGTGTACTCGCCCTTGCCGGTTGTAAGTAATCTCATAGAGTTCAAGGTAGGGAGCATGGTGCACCTAATTCTCATCTTAAAACTCCTCAACTGGGTGTCAAGGTTAATTTGAAACCATCACTTCAACTAGCTTAGAGGATCTTAAGTGGTGTCTAATCTGGTGATTGTTAGGCAACCCTTCGACTAATCCTCCTTCACTCAAGAAATGTAGAGTACTGTCATGAACCTACTTGGGCATGAAACACTCACAGCCTCTTATTTTAAAAAACTACCTAACTTTAGAATTAGAAAAATAAAGGACAAGAAAAGGAGAAAAGTTGGAAGGATGTTACCAAAGAAGAACTACTAAGTTAGATGCTACAAAACAAAAAAACTAAGTTAGTACCTAAAAAAAAATTCAAAAAATCTAAGAAAAATAGGCAAAAAGTTAATCTTAATCCTAACTAATTCTAAAACTTAATTTGAAAAAAATATAGCACATTGTAATCCCTGGCAACGGCACCAAAAACTTGTTTGTTTGTACCCCAAGTGTAAGGTTGTGATGTAGTAATAATCTCAATGAGACCAAGGTAGTACACACAGGGATTGAAATGTGTTACTTTTCTTAATCAATTGAGAATTAGAATTAGAAACTAAAATTAATGTTGTAATTGAAGAGATGTTGTTTTGAAATGAAACTATCAAATTGGAAACCAGAGCGTTAAGGATCCACTTGTAGTCATCTCAATGCATCTTTACTTGATTCACTCAATAGTTTAAGTGGAATCCAAGTCCTAATCTATCCAGTTGGGTGATAAAGTGGTTAAAACATCATGAATTGTTCCAAAACTTATTCTAAATATTCATAGTATTGTTTCCACTTGTAACAGTCTCATTGAAGTGATTGTAAAGAGTTCTAAGCATCTACCATGCCCGTAGTCGATGGTAGATCAAAGAATTCTACAAATCAAACAATCATAATTAGAAAATAAAGTATTTATAGAAGCTCCTAAGCATCCACCATGCCCGTAGTCGACGATAGATCAAAGTAATAATAAAAAATACTTCTTAAATTCAAACTATAACTTACGAAATAGTCAACATGAAGATTATGAACGTGAATCAAAGTAAGAAAGACATTAAACTAAACTACAAGCTTCACCCTTAGCTTTAGCTAATAGATTAGCCAACCAAATACATGATTAATGTAAAGCTCTTAAAGAGAAACATGAAAAAGTAACTAGAAAAGAAGAGAGAACTCCTTGGAAGTTGCTACACCCCTTGCTTTACTCCTCTAACCCTAATTTGTGTTTAGAATGCTTTAGAAAACTCAATTATATAGGCTTTGTTCAGATGATTTTGGAAACTACCTCAAATTTACGCACTCTGCGCACCTTCGATGCATTGAATTTTTGAGTCTAAGTTGAATTCGAATTGGAAACTACTCGCCTTTTCACATTGCGTATCATTCGATGTCATCGCTAGACCTTCGATGTCATCGAACAGGCTTCAATGTCATCGAACAACTCCTCAATGTCATCGAAAATGGTTTAGAACTATTCAGAGAGTTGAGCTTAAAATTTTAAAATTCTCGATGTCATCAAATGTCTTTGATGACACAGAACCTTGCCTTCAATGGATCAAAGGGTCTTCGATGAAATTAAAATTTACACCCAATAGTCCAGTAACCAAACTTGATTTTTTCCCAAAATTCCCAATGTGATCAAGCCTCCTTCAATGGTATTGCACACTTAAGTCGATGACATCGAAGTGTGTTCGATGTCATCAAATAGTCAAGTTTAGCAGCTTCTGAATTCTACACTTTATAAACTCGATTTTCTTCCTTCTTGACTTGGTTTTCTTGGATCTTGAACTCTTGAAAATTTCAATATTAGTTACCAAAGATCCATCCTTACCTTAGTAATTCTTAAGCATCAATTTCCATGCTTTTAATATTCTTTTCACCTTAAGCTCTCGAAATCACCTCGCAAGACAAACATACATAAATATATCGATTAAGTGTTATCATGTTCATAAAACCAAGGTATAATGAGGGGGAAATATGCAATATTCGACACTTAATAAACTGATCTCCACTACTCTATTTGGTTTTTAGATGCCTCCCATATTCTGCTTCCTTCACTTCTCTTTGCGTCATCTGTCTCATGACCGCTCGATCTCGACTGCCTTTTTCTACGCTATTCTAGTGCTACATAGCACCGACTGATATGTCATGGCTCCACTTCCCAAGACACATCCGTACATATCTACAAGCCAATCTTTGAGTGCAGCATGCATGGCTATACAGATCACACGTAACCTGCTCTAATTGGTTTCGACAGGGTACGACTGAAATTGGTGTGAACAGTACTATCATCCCGACTACACGCGTCAGCTTTGTCATTCATTTCTTATATACTTAACCCCTTGCTCTGGCAATACTAGCACAGGGGCGGACGTCAACTTGTCCTTCAGCTCCTGAAAAGCTAACTCCGCCTGCTCACTCCAAGCAAACTTCAAATCCTTCCGTGTCAGCTGCGACAACGGTCTGGCAATCTTCGAGAAGTCCTGAATAAAGCGTCGATAGTAGCCTGCAAGGCCAAGAAAACTCCTCACCTCAGTAACTGAACCAGGCTGCTTCCAGTCCTGCACTGCAGCTACCTTGGCAAGGTCGACGGCTATCCCGTCCTTGGACACCACATGTCCCAAGAATTTGACTTCCTCTTTCCAGAAATCACACTTCTTGAACTATGCGAAGAGCTGATGCTTCCTAAGAGTATCCAAAACCGCTCTTAAGTGCTCCTCGTGCTCTGCCCGGCTCGCCGAATAAACCAATATGTCATCGATGAAGACAATGACGAATCGGAACAGGAAAGGCCGAAACACCCTGTTCATCAGATCCATGAACACGGCCGGTGCGTTCGTCAGACCGAACGACATCATAAGGAACTCATAATGACCGAAGCTGGTCCTAAAAGCGGTCTTCTGCACGTCCCCATCCTTGACGCGCAACTGATGATACCTTGACAGTAGATCAACCTTCGAGAAGTACCGTGCCCCCTTCAACTGATCAAACAGATCATCAATCCTGGGCAAGGGGTACTTATTCTTCACAGTTACCAAATTCAACCTGCGATAATCAATACACAATCGCAAGGAACCATCCTTCTTCTTCACAAACAGAACAGGTGCTCCCCAAGGAGACACACTGGGCCGAATAAAACCCAATTCTAGCAAACCATCTATCTGCTTCCTCAACTCCTCCATTTCACTCGGAGGCATCCGATAGGTGGGTAAAGAAATGGGCGCCGCACCAGGCATAAGATCGATAGCAAAATCAATCTCACGCTGAGGAGGTAATCCAGGAATCGACTCAAACACATCTTCAAACTCCTGAACTACCGGCGTACTAATCAACGCCGACTCGGCCGAACTCTCCAACAGAGAAGAATAAAAATTAATACGAATAGGGTAACTGACCTGAACTGGGAAAGTAACAATCTCGCCCTCAGGTCCATGGATCGTCACTGATCTCGCTTCACAATCAATCTCAGCTCGCATCCTCGTGAGCCAATCCATACCCATAATAATATCGTAGTGATAAAGCGGTGCGACTAGCAAATCAACACGGATCGATCCACTTCCATGATCAATCACAGCACAACTCCAAAGACAAACAACATGCATTCCATTAATCAAAATCATCGCAATACAAGTAGTGCAGCAATACATGAATCACGACTAGGAAAGCATGAAAACAACAACATCTAACACTTCAAACAACCACAACAACTACAACCACTAACAGCTACCACACTACAACAACTCCAACTACAAGCCAACAATGGCTACACACAGAAAGAAAAACACAACAAAGCAAAGACGACCACGACGATGCTACTCGTCGGAATCAGGAGATGGAGGCGGAGCACCCTTATCCTGCAAGTAACACAGGATAGATTTCAAAGTCCGAGACATCTTCTTAAGCTTATGCTTAACAAAGCCTCGAAGATCCACCATCTCCTGGCGTAAAGCAGCTTGCCCTTCTTCAAGCCGTATAAGACGGGCATCTCTGGCAGTCTGCTCTGCGCCCTGCTCTGGCACCACAGGAGGAGAGCTATCACTCGAATCCTGTGCCTCAATCTCTTCCTTGTCTTGCTCTGCTTCTTCCCTAGACTCCGCACCGCCTTCAGCATAACTCTCATCATCACCACTCTCAGACCCAGCCTCACCCTCTGAGGCAAGCCGACCAGAACCAACCTCCATCAACTTAAGAGTCCTCAAGTTGATATGGCGAACAGGGACCGGCTTCTCAGCTCCAAGCCTATAGCCAAACTCATGTGCGATCTTGCAAATGAGGCGGCCAAAGGGAAGAGACTCGGTCCGTCTACTCGAACGAGCGATGAGAATAATCTGACGCAGGACGTACGTCGGCACACACAACTTCGCATCCTGCCCCACCTGATATAGAAAATCTACCATCAGGCGCGTACACTCGCTGCGGTTGCTCCACCTTGGATATACATTGAACGTAAAGATGTGGTGAAGCAAACGGAAGTCGTCCGTCATGAAAGAAGCCAGAAGACTCCTATTTGGCTGCCATTCAACCAGACGACCACACAAGAATCGGGTGCGACGATCCTTCTCGCGCACACTGTCCACATTCTTCTCGCTGGCATGCACTTCCCCAAGTGGCACCTTCAAGAGTCGGGATATCAAAGCAACATTGACAATTCCAACTCGACCACTACCACAGGGAATCTTGAACTGCAGAGGATCCAGCGAAGGCTCCAGAATGTTGGCATAGAAGGCCCGAACAGTGCTAGCATTCGCGCGATACTCACCTTTGAACAAGGGACCCCAACCAGCCCCTTCTAGGCGCTCCAACAAGAAGAACTCACCAAAGAGCCGCGGATCAACATGAGCCTCAAAAAGGACTCTACGCCCCTCATAGACTCCATGCGACAATTCCGCCAACAAGGTCCTACTGACAGGAGCTCGAGGATCGAGGTCCCGCTTCGTCTGGAACTCGCGCGTGGCGGACGTGCTAGCGGCGGCACCTCTCGGCCTCCGTGCACGGGTTGGGCGGCTCAGCCCGGCTTCATCCACGGGCGCTCTCTTCTTCCCCATCAAGGAAAGAAGGGAAGAAATGGAAAAGATGGTCGTCACAATCTCAAAGAGGGCCATGAGAAATGAGAGAAAGAGAGGAATAGGAAGATGGTGAAGCTTCCACACAACTATTAGCCAAATAGGGAATGAAAGGGCTCAAATGAGAAGGGAAAAAGAGGAAATCAGCAATGGAATGAAAGATTTGAGAATGGGGTGATGGGTTTGCACGAAAATGGGAGGAAGATGAAGATTTGGGAGAGATTTGAGAGAGTTTGGAGAGGTTTTGGAAGAAAAGGGGAGCTTGGGAGAGGGCTTTGTGAAGGAAATAGATAAAAGGAAGGGTTTTAAAATGAAAACCGTGGAGGGGTGGGCCATATTAAGCCTAGGGACGATCGGCCCGCGTCGGCCCGGCCCGCCTGGCCCGGCGACCGGCGATCCCTCGCCGAACCGGCGATGGCATCGCCGGTCTCTGGACATATCGGCGATGCCTCGCCGATTTGGCGAGGCCCTCCTGGTCCCCCTTGGTCCAAAAAGTGTGGTTCCCCCCCTGGGCCCCACTGGAAATGCCCCAAATGGCCTCTTGCGTAGTTTGAGGCCTATCGGGCCATTCTGACAGAAATCTGGTTCAAACAGCGATTTCTGGAAGGTTTAAAGATGAAAAAGGGAAGATAAACCATCTACACTCATTAATAGAGGGTCTAGGAATGGTTTTGGGTCGCTGTGTGTGATCAGGTTGGAGTATAGACTCGATCTCGGCAAAGGTTTCCAAGAAACTTTCGCCGATAGAAGCTACGGAGCACAAACACAAAGCGATGATAGACCCGCACCCAAATACACTAAAGTGGCGACAACGTGCGGTGTGTGACCATAACTCAGGTCTGGTTTAATCCAGATCATGCTCTGATACCAACTTGTAATGCCCTGAAATTCGGGGGTCGAGCATAACTCAGCTCCCGAGTTCCAAAACATCACTTATGCAACATATTTAATGATGGATGTATGTTGACTGTATTAGTGCATAAAACATGGAATAGATTAAGCCAAAACACAGATATGATTTAGGGACAAGTGAATAAAGCAAGCGGAAGACTTATAGTAAAATGTGTACAAGTGTAAATCCCTGAATTACATATACAACCAGATCGTGTAAAAGTGTTATTTAACAAAATTATAAGTATCAAATTACATCATTTCAGTCCCCAAAATATATCCCAGAAATCCCGCGCATCAGACCGAGGCTCGCTAGAACCCGTCTGAAAACTGCATATAGGAGAAGGCAGCCTCGTCGTCATCCAGCTCCCGCTCTGCCTCAGACGTCGCATCCACATCTGCAACATCAGGGCCTAAGACAGAGTCTGGTGGGTGTTTAACACCACCCCAGAAACGTGGGAGTGAGTGATCAACTCAGTGGAACAATAAGGCACTGGTTAACATGTTATCAGTTCAATCAAACAGTAATGATAAAGCAGGGTAAGTAAATAAATCCTAAGTACTCTTGTTAATGCAAGTATGAATGCAATATGATGCGTGCCCTCATGCGTACACCCTCAGCGTCTTCATCTTACGTTACGCATGACATCGCCTCAAAGTGCGCCACATCTACAAAGCACATGCAAATGCGGTGCATGGATATGATTACCAAGTTGTTATTAGTCCAATTCATACAGCAGGATTGGGAAGCTAAGATACCTTCCTCATATCACCATCCAAACAGTGATCCATACTAGGGTCGTCAATCCTAGATATCTCATACGATCATATAATTGGGGTCGTAGCAAAGGGCTCGTCACCAATCAATGCACGCCTTTCATGCCCTTACTACCACAGATCGGCTCGTCACCTCCTTGTGGTATCCAGGTATGCTCGAGGTCACTACAAAGGGCTCGTCACCAATCAATGTAGGCCGACAGCACGAATATAGTGTCCCATACCACCATAATCGGCTCACGAGTTTAGTTGCTCACTGGTCACTACGGGGAGGCTCGTCACCCCAGCGTAGGCCGACAGCTCGACCACGGTGTCCCATACCACCATGTCCGGCTCATGAGTCTTAGCGGATCAAGTACCATAGTTAATAGGATTTCACTGGTAAGTTCGGTACCCTAGATTCAAGCAGTAGCGTCCATACATGGTTAACATACATCGGACAATCGGGTTATTTGACGAACTCGACTAGCACGAGCGCACGTTGAATTGAACGACATAGAGTGCGCAAACACTCCGCGTGGCCAAACCACTGCCGCCAACTCTAATACGGCTCGGGTTTGTCTAATACGTCCTACGTGGCGAAAGCAATCTCAACCACGAATATAGGGTCAATTACCGATCTCCTAGACTAAGGCATAGTCCCAAACATCCTACACTACTACAGATATTCATATGGAATGTAAAACAGTAATGGAACAATAACTCAATTCATGGCACAAACGCATCTGAAGAATATCAACTTAACATAAATGTAAGCATAGGAGATGCTTGAATTTAAATAACTTGGAATGTAACTGCATAAAGGAAATCATGCGCATCAATAGGAGTATTGAGAATCACTTCTCAACGCCCACAATAAGTGTAATCAGTTACACTTAGATCATTCATGCATTTCTACCAACACTTAACATACATGGAACAACATACATGGCGTATGTTGGAATACATGCACTTAGACAATTCCTTTTACCAAGGAGTCGTCATACATGCATCTAGCATACATACATGACAAATAATCATGGCAAACATAAGTGCATAATATATACGTATACGGTACTTTATAAATACACCTAGAATACACAAATCTCAATATAGCACATGCATATCAGGAAAGCAATGTAAACACAACATTTGGCATGTGAAATGTCATCCATAACAAGAATAAATCACTAACTGAGATTGAAAGCCTTGAAAACCATAACCTATACACTTAAAGTCCTCACCTTAAGCGAAGAAAGAACCGCCGAACTGATTTAGACGAGTTGTCTTCGTCAACGGCGCTAGAATACCCTAAAATAAGGATAGAAATGAGATACAACAACACCAAGTCTAATCTAAGCTCTAACACAGGTTAGGGTTAGGTTAACTTACCCCAAAGGAACTCAGAATCGTCAGAAGAACGATTCAAAGCGAAGGTTCAAAGGTGAAGAAGAACAAGGAAGAATCAAGATGAATCACCAACCAATCTCTCTCACTAACTCTCTCTTTTTCACTCTCTTTCCAAGCTAGGGTTAGAGAAAATTCGTATGGAAATGAGAGCTAGGGTTTAAGGACTATATATAGGCCTTAAAATGATGGAAATAACCCCAGGGTCAAGGTATACTTAGGTTATAACTAAAGCATGCCTTTCTCGATCCAACGAAGCACTTCTGGTGGGCCTATAACCACGAAAGGTCGAACTTAAGCTCATTGACCATGGATCTAGGTCAGGCTGAGTTTTCGTACCGACCGGCTCTTCAGATCAGCCGTGGCGGACTACACTCAATTCAACGGTCACGGAAACTCGATCAGGTCCACAAGCACTAGGATATGCCTGGGCCAACTATCCTGATCAGAGGGTGAAATTGGGTCAGAATCCAACGGTCAGATATCTTAAAATCGTCGCGCAAGCGACACGACTCAGATTTCAATAAAGCTTAATAAATTCCAACCGTTCTCACACTCTTCACTCCGAGCTCAACCAAATCGACCCAGAACATCAGATCGACTTGATTTTCGAGGTGAAGATCAAACCCAACTCGGTGACCGCAACAGCCTAAGATCATCACTATCGGACTTTCGACACGCGGTCCAGGTCCGATCCAGATCTTCCAAAAATTCCCCAGAACAACTGGATTTAGCGATGGATCCCAGATTTCAGAGTAACGTAGCGCTCACTAATCTACACGTTTAGAGCCATGCAGATACAATTTAAAGTGATTAATGCGAATTTCACAAGCAATCGAGTAAAGCACTAATTACCCCAAAACTACTACTTAAAGAAAGATTAGCACAAAAATTCCAAGGTCGTTACATGACCTCATCACTCCATAACATCCCATGCCCCTTTAATCCACTATTAATTCCTAAACATACACAAATTCCCATAATCCTAGCCTAAGCTAACTATAATCACATTAATCTAATCTAACCACATTTTTATCCATTTCTCTACAAATACTCCTCCATCCCTTAACATTTTCATCATTTACCTACCATGAGAGAGAGAGAGAAAGGTGATCTTGGTGGGCCATCAATCCCATCCCTTCCATCCATCTCAACCATCCATCCCATCAATTTCATCCATTCCATCCATCTCAACCATTCCTCTAGTTCATCAAGGTGAGTACACCCACCTCACTCATTCTTAATTTGTTTTCATTGTGTTTATGTATGGTGGAGATGATGTTGATGATAATGATGTGATTAATGGTGTGGATGTATAGGAGAAGTCAAATAATAATAATTTATTATAGACTTCATGTGGGACCCATTGATAGTGGGCCCCACCAGAATGTTTGCATCCCATCCAAACCCTCCAAGTAAGGCCCATTGGGCCAGCCACACACACACACACCCTTGCACAGACGTTCACATTACACCACAAATGAATAAATAAACAAATAAATAAAAATAGAGGACGACGCTGCTGCTAGCGTCCAGAGGACGCTGTAGCAAGCAGTGTCCCAAATGCATGAAATTAAGAGGATGGGTTGTGGGACCACCACCCCCCCCCCCCCCCCCCCCCCCCCCCATGATGTATGTATATGATCCACACCGTTCATCTAATTTCCCAGCTCATTTTAGGCCTAGAGCTAAACAATGAAGCCAATCCAATTCTCTAGTAGGCCACACCATCAAAACATTTATTTTAATAGTGAAATTTATTATCAGAATTGTTAGGGCCTGCTGTGATGTTTCTATACACTTAAACATACCGAATACTGGGCTCATTGGATGCGTCACAAGCTAGGGGACCCAACAGATGGAGTGGATCGTCCAAATGTGGGCCCTACCTATAAAAAACCTCAGAAAAATAAGCAAATATATCCATACATATAATTAATATATACATATATATAAGCAAAGGAGGCTAATGTTGTTGCTGCCAGCGTCATACTGCTTAAAACATAGGTAGGGACGGTGGGTCCCACCACTTGTCCCACCGCGATGTATGTCGAGTATCTACACCGTGCATTTGATGAATCCCCTCTAGATAATGGGTTGTCCCGAAAATCAGCCATACACGGAACTTAGGTGGCCCACACCATCTAAAATTATGTGAAGATATGACTAAAATGTATAAAAACACTTGGGGTCCACCTGAAATTTTGATGCATCTGAAACTTGGTCTGACCCCTCAACCAAGTAGGACACACATAATGGATGGGTTGGATTTATGAACCATGTTCCGATGGCCCATCAAATAATTATGAATGTTTTAATGGAGGGTAATCGTCTCAACTTTTGTGTGTGGTGTGGCCCACACGAGCTACAAATTGACTTGATTTTAAGCCCCAGGCCCACCATGGATTGGTGGCCCATTAATTATGCAAAATTGGATTGTTTGCAAATGTGATATGTGAATGGTCCGGATCTTTGTTGAAATTACTATATATTGATGGCGTACAAGCATGTAACTATGTAGTGTGTGAACAGCTTGAAATTGATACAACTATATTGAATGCATAGCCCTAATCCTATGATTACGTGCTGCTTAGGTGACCACTAACATGTGAATTCACGGTCCGTAACCATGAAATTCAGTGATGCTTGGGCAACCTCTAAGCCATAGGAACTTGTAATGTATATGATGTCTTAAACCACGTAAAATTGTGCAGCATAAGTGGTCTACCACCACATGATCTGTAATGTGCTATCTACCTTAATTTATGTGGGATTGGGTATGCCCTAAATCGTGTGGGATTTGGTTGTTGCCCTAGATTAGATAATTATATAATGAGTGGATAACCCTTGACCACTTGGCACTTTGGTTGGAGTGTGGCCCCAAGTAATAGGATCATGTGACTTGTGTTTAAACCCTTAAACGTGTTCAATTATAATAAATATGTAGACTCTAGTGGTGTGAGGGTATGATATACCTGTTTGGCCCATTAATCATGTGGGTATTTAATGTATGTATGGCCACCTAATCATAGGCAATGGTGGTGTATGTAGCCATCTAACCATATGATTGTGAAATATGCATAAGGCCACCTAACTGTATGAAATCAGGTGGCATTGGTAGCCACCCAATAATATGACCACGTGCTTATGGGCATAGCCATGGTCACCTAAACCATGAACAATCAGGTTGTACATGCAGATTTTCTTAGTCATGAGAATTATGATATAAGTTGGATTATACAACTTGATAATAGAATGGTCCTCAACTCGGTATTATGCAATACGAATATGATCCCTACATTTAACTCATTAGTAAAGCGGAAGTAAGGACCGCTAAAATATATGTGATGTGATTTAATGTGGCCCTTAGTCCATTCATCATGTGACATTTACGTGACCTCTCAACCATATGGACTTCTAATAATGGAGTGGCCATAAGACCATGTGGGCATATGAGAATTGTGTGGTCACTCCAAACTCATGGACCATGCCGATGATGTAATCCCATGGGTATATGAACTTAGGATGTGTGTCAGATTGATTGTTGGAACCATCTCATTAATAATATTGGGCTTGATTTGTGGACTCCACTAATATGTTCACAATGGCATTAGAGTGGTAGGCCTATTAGCCTTAAAGCCCACCTTGAGTGGACGCCTTGTGGGCCCATTAGCAGTAAACCTATCGGGCCCATAGGTTACTTCCTCTTACTAAGAACGTAAGACTCCATGAGAAGTGCATATTGGACATATGTTTGGGCTTCTTGGTAAGTGCATGAGACTCCTTGTGATGTATGTATGCCAAGTCCCATTTGGACCTTGTGAATGAGTTATGATTGAGTCCTTGAATGAACCGTTTGTGGTAATCTAATGGACCACCCAACAAGCCAGAAGAGTGGGATGTAGCAACTCACTAACCTGCCCATTCAAGTGTGGCAATGAACTAGGCCCTAGTCCACTTGAGATGATAACTAGACTTGTTGAGATGTTGGATTGAATTCGAATTATAAAAGTGATGATGACATATGTGCGGTGATTGTGTAATGTGATACTTGTGGTGATGATGATGCGTGTATGGTTGGATGTGATGATTATATTGTATGGTAATGCTAATTTATGTTTATATGCTTGGATGATGTTCAATTTGTTGTAAGGACTAAGTGGACCACCGTATGTATTACCTCGAGTCATAGATAGTGCACCTAGCGCCATATAATGACATGACACTTATGCATCCACTTCTTACAGAACTGGTGAGGTGAACCACTTAACTCTTAACCGTGAATGAGTATGTTGGTGATACGATCTAGCTTTCGAATAGCTATGGATATTTATATGTGGATTTTGATACATGTTATGGTGTGTGGGTATTCCTTACATATGTTTGATATACAGTCTATTACGGTGACACTATTTGAGGTTTTGGTCATGTGATTGGTGTCGAGTGATGGATTGATCCTAGTTGTGTTATTGTGTGGTTGGTGCACACTTATGACGTGGAAGTGTGGACACTCGCATAACCCTATGATCATGAGGGAGAGTGCACATTATACCACTATTTTTCCATGTTGGTACCGTGATCATTTTGATTGGTCTGATAATATTTGTAAATATTGCATCTGCACGCACACATACATGTACATGCATCATGGATGAGGAGTGCATGGTGTGCATAGTTTGATCATGCGGAGATCATATACATGTGGTAGAGGATATTGGTGCGGGATGCACATGATTGAGTATATGGTAGAGGATGTTGGTGCGGGGTGCACTTGATGGAGTATGTGCGGATGTTATCTGGTCCGAGAGAACATAGGCATAGTCCCTGGGTTGAAGTCCCTAAGTGAATATATTGGGCACAATCCCTGTGTTAAAGTCCCTAAAGCTCACTTGATGTTATATTGTGATTTATGTTTATGCCGATGCTGATATTACATTACATCCTTTCCATGATGAGCGTGGATTGCAGATCAGATGTGGTTGGCAGAGGAGCCCAATTGGTATTAGGGTTTCCTCGTATGCATATGTGGCTTACATGCATAGCATTGCTTGAGTGCAATAATACTACATAGCGTGCTTGTGGATTATCATTGCATTTTACATAGCATCCTCATGAGATGGATTGAACACCACAGCAACATCGTGGTTATATTGATGAGACCACCGCTGTAGCATCGTGGTTGGTTTTTGTGGGCACCGAAAATTTAAGTTTCTTATACTGGGTCCCAGATCTTAGGTGAAATTCCCTAAACCTCAGGTGGTACCCTCGAGCCTCATCGTTAAGTCCGAGTGGATGTCATGGGTCTCCTGGTGCCGAAGATCATAATAGACCTGACTCCCGTTGACGCGGTCGGGTGAGAAGAGGTTCCGCCATGCCTAGCTAAAGAGTTGGAGTGAATGTGGTTGGGTTTGACTAGCCCTCAAAATGGGTCCACTACCGACGTGACAGGTGGGTATTATGAAATGTCCTAGCTATACGTCCTAGGGGAGTGGATAGGACGATGCCAAAATAAAACTTTAACAACGGAATAAAGAAAGATAGATAGCTAAATAAATTAAATCAAATCACAATGCTGAAATAAAAGCAACCTCACTAAACAAGTATTAAGAGGTTGATACGAATTCAGTTCTAAGGACAACCTTACACCATAAAAACCAAGGGTTTATGGCAGGTCAACCTTATTTCTAGAATGTCCTCTATATCAATAACTCAAATTGGAGAGGAATAAATAAATAGAGTGGAATTGAAGTAAATTGCAGGAATTTAAAACTAAATTATTACAACATTCCCACTGTGCTTGAAATGTAAATATTACAACATTCACATCCACACATACATTCCACAAATTTGAATAAAAAGAGATATAAAACTTAAGCAAGCATTCAAATCACAAGACAGATTTATAGTGGTTCGCCCGTGTGTACACCAACTGTTCAACAACAGCCACACAGTGCTTCTTCACTCCTAATATACTCATACAGGGGATATCAGTGTTCACTATCAAAGATAGGTTTTCCAGGTTTCCTCAAAATCTTCACAATTGTGTTTTTCTCTGTGGGCTTACATAATTGAAAAACCCGTCTTCTAAGATTTCCTAGCTCTCCTCAGATAACCAATACAATGAGATTTTTCTGGAAAATCTCAAAAGAAAAATAAATGAAAGTAAATTACACAAACGTAAAATACCTGACTTTCTCCTTCATTGTAGCAGCCCAGAAGAACCAAGTCGGAGTAGAGATTTGAATGTCAAAGTTCAATGTCCAATACTCACTTTATAATGGTTCTAGTTTCTAATAGATTTTAAATTAAACCAAATTTGGCGTATCTTTATTTGATTTTGATTCCAAGAAGATGGAATACAACAATTCCTATTTTTAAATAAGATTGGAATATAGAAACAAAATCAAATAAGAAAAGCTAAAGAAAGAGAATATTAAATATGCACACTTAGCTTAAAATGGAGCACAGACTTATCTTTCAGAAGGCTGAATTAAATTAGCTTGAAATTCATTGTTTAATTCTGAGATTCATGCTCTATTTATAGGTGAACAAATCATGTCTTCAACTGGTCTAAAGACCTCTATGACTGGTCACAGAACCAACAGATATTTTAAAATTCAGGCGCAATAAGATCTGGCGATTTCACGACTAGTCATAGGTGATCTACGACTGGTCGAAGGTCTCCTTCGACTGGTCGTAGGTTGCACACGACTAGTCGAAGCTAGCCGAAATTCAATACTGTACTTTGAGTCGTAGGTCTACGACTGGTCGAAACAACAGTCGACACTGTTCATACGACTAGTCGAACAGTCCATAAAACTAGTCGAAGCCTAACAGAAAATATCTAAATTTTGTAACAAACTTACGACTGATCTAGGAAATTCTTAGACATGTCAAAGCAGTGCTAGGACTAGTCGAACAAAGTCCAGGACTAGTCTTAGAACAACCTAAACTCACTTATATAAAACATATGAATTATGTATCCAGAATGGCCTACTCTAAAGGTCAACTTAAAGTCAGTCATACCTCAATAGTAAAGTAAGGACATTGAACATAGGAGACAAGTGACCTTTGAAAGTAGTGAAGCTTAAAGTCTTGATGAAGTTCAAACTTAAAAGCTTCTTGAGATCTTGAGGTTGAACTTGAAAGCTTCCTGAGATCTTGACTTGTGAACAGTGCTTGTCAATCAAAGCTGAGCTTGAGTAAAGCATTGTTCTTCATAAATGCATGCTTCATAATAGTGTCTTTGGCACCATGAATTTGTTAACAAAAAGGGGTTATAAACTATAGCACTTACAATCTCCCCCTTTGTCAAATTAGTGACAAAACACACTTCCAAGATATGTTACATAACACAGAATATCTGATTAAAGAATCATGCACCAGTTGTTATATCATGCACCCGTTGTTATCAACTGGCATATACTAACATGACCCTGCAAACCTGTAAATCAATATTCAACATAACATACAGTCCACTACTGCACATACTACTCTCCCTGAGTAACATCCCCCTGAGTAACACACAATGCTACTCCCTCCTCATAACATAATCATTGGACACATCACATCCATATCCATTCATCCCCTTTTTTGTCACAATAGGACAAAGGAAGCATAGAACAAATAGCTGAGGAGAAATAAGTAAAGAGATATATGAGTGGAAACAAGATAAGATATGATTAACCAGTATAAACAATTCACATAATCCATAAACTGAGCTAAGACAAAGATAGCTATAGTCTCAAAACCAGTTAAGCTAACACAAGAGTAATAAAGTTATAATAGATCAGCTAACAAAAAAAACTAATCTGAGCCAAATGAAGGAGCAGGGATGGAAGGATCAAGTTGATGCATGCCCTTGTTCAAGCGCCTAAGATATTTTCGCATATACTTGAATTGTAAATCATGGGCAATAGACATGTTTTCTATCTTAACATTCATATTCTCAACTTTATCTTCCAATGCACGCAGACGTGCATCAAACTCAGAAGGCTCAAAATCTGGATCATTTCCAAAATCAGATCTAAGTTCTTCAAAAATATTATCCATGTTGATATCATCAGGAGAAAGATCACTAGCTTCTTCCTCATGTTCAGCTTCAACATTGCCACCACCAACACCTTGACCAGGAAGGAAATCAAGCTTCATCTTATTGATATTAGAATTGTTAAATATCAGATGATGGATAGGGGCTTCTCCAACCAGTATATCGACTAACATATGCATAGCTAACACAGTCATCAAATATCCAAAAGGAATGTCACTGTGACCAGGATGGAGTCAAAACTGAATAATAGAGTAACAAATCAAGGATGGTAGACAAACATGAGCACCGCTAGCAATAGCATGAAGAACACGGACCATGAAGGAAGTCAATTCAGATTTATTATCCGATCGAGGATACAAGTTAAACACAAAGATTTTGTGAAGAACTTTGTATTTGGGTAATAGATACTTTGAGAGAAGCGCATTCCCTTTATGTGTCCATTGAACATCCAAATTACATAAATCTTTTGTGAGCATACGTTTTTCAGATACTGAGGGTTTTTCAGATAAGTTATGGATAAGAATGCCCTCATCATTCACACAAATTTCCATAAGAGCTGAAATCAAATGACGATCAACGTCAAATGGTCCTTCTCTTATGGCTATCTTAAAAGATAAATTTTTCAATGAAAAATCACATATACATGTGAACATGGACTGGGCAATGGACCGGTATGCTGGCCCACCCCAATGTAATAAGTTATCCCAACTTACAGCTTGGAGCATAGGAAGGATCTCAAATGGAGCAACATGATCAGTATCAACAGGATGTTCAACAATAACATTACGCAATTTGATGTCCCGAACATAAGATGGATCGTCATCGGGAGCTCAAAGATGACGCTTAGTGATAGGGGCCGATTTGGAGGAAGAAGATGGACCACAGGATGTTGTTTTTTTTCCTCTAAATGCCATTTGCAACAAGGATTTCAAGAAAATAGAGAGTTGCATAGGATTAAGAAGTGGGTTTTTTCAAATCAGATTTTACCCAAGAAAAACCCCAAATCTCAAAGAAATTTGAAATAGATAACTTTAAGAGAAAAAAAAAGAAGAAATCTAGACTCAAATCTATAAGAAAAATGCAAATGGAGCACTAACCTTGAAGATTTTGAAGGAAGGGTTTAACTGGTCGTGCGTCAGCCCGTTGGAGAGTGAAGAAGAAATGAAGAAGAAGCAATTTTCCCAAATTTTAAGTGATTCATGCGATTCATGACTGGTCATGGATGTACACGACCAGTCATAGCACGACTGGTTGTGTATACTCACGACTGGTCGAGTAGCGGCCAAAAAAACTTGATTTCCAGCAGTATATACAGAATTTGAAATCTAATCAAGTATGTTTATACAATATGATACAAATAGGCATAAATACTCATTTTAAAATACACATGCCAAGATTTAATTTCATTTTGTTAAACTGCTTTTATCAAGTGGTTTAGTGAAAATGTCAGCACGTTGATTCTTAGTGGGCATATATTCCAAGGATATAACGTTTTCTTCTACTAATTCTCGAATATAATGAAATCTAATGTCAATGTGCACAGTACGAGAATGCTGAATTGGATTTTTTGAAATACTTATGGCACTGGAATTATCACAATATAATAACATAGAATCCTATTTAATTCCATATTCACTTAGCATACGTTTCATCCAAACTAACTGTGTACACGCATTACCAGTTGCGATATATTCATCTTCAGCTATTAAAAGTGATATAGAACTTTATTTCTTGCTAAACCAAGAAACTAAACAATTTTCAATATAAAAACAACCACCACTAGTTGATTTTCTATCATCAAGATTACCAGCCCAGTCAGCATCCGAGTACCCAGCTAATTGAACACTAGTCTCATGTGAATATCAGAGACCGAATTAACAGTACTTGTGACATATCGCATAATCCACTTAACAGCAATTAAGTGCGACTCTTTAGGACCAGACTAATATCTAGTACAAATACCAACACTTAGAATGATATCGGGTCTACTAGCAGTTAAATATAGTAAACTACCAATCATACTCTGATATAATTTCGGATCCACATTTTTACCTTTAGAATCTTTTGAGAGTTTCAAAGTTGTACTCATAGGAGTATCAAAGTTCTTACCATTCTCAAATCCAAATCTCTTAATCAAATTCAAAGCATATTTAGATTGAGAAATGAACATTCCATCAGGTTTTTGCTTAACTTGCAACCTAAGGAAATAATTAAATTCCCCTACTATGCTCATTTCAAACTGAGATTTCATCAAATCTGCAAACTCAATAGTCATGTTAGTACAAGTAGATCCATAAATGATATCATCAACGTAAATCTGTACTATAAGAATGTGATCATTATGTTTTTTAATAAACAGAGTCTTATCAACACATCCCATTTGAAAATTATGGCTTAATGGAAACTTTGTTAGTTTCTCGTACCATGCCCTAGGAGCTTATTTTAAACCGTAAAGTACCTTTCTAAGGCGATACACATGATCAGTATTTTTGGAGTCTTCAAAACCCATCGGTTGTTTAACATAGACTTCCTCATGCAGATCGCCATTTAAAAAAGGACTTTTTACATCTATTTGGTAAATCTTAAACTTTCTAAAACATGCAATGGATATAAAAAGTCTAATTGATTCAAGATGTGCTACTGGTGCGAAGGTTTCATCAAAATCAATGCCTTCAATTTGAGTGTAACCTTGTACCACTAACCTAGCCTTGTTTTAATTATATTGCCAAGCTCATCAGACTTATTTTTGAAAATCCATTTGGTTTCAATGATGTGTTTATCTTTAGGTCTAGGCACGAGATACTAAACATCATTTCTCACAAATTAGTTAAGTTCTTCTTGCATCACAACAATCCAGTTTTCATCAGCAAGAGCTTCTTTTACGTTAGATGGTTTTATCTGGGATGTAAAACATTCGTGATTACATATATTCTCAAGTTGTCTATGGGTACGAACACCAGTGAGAGGGTTTCCAAGAATCTGTGTGGTTGGATGATCTTTAACAGTCCTCAGTTCAAAATCAGTCTGATTAGATAAAGTATCAGATTTATCAATTACTGGTACTTCATCATTATCTAAACTTGAGACTTGATGATCAATGACTACATTGATAGACTCTTGAATCACAGTAGTCCTTTTGTTCAGAACCCTATAAGCTCGATTGTTTAAAGAGTATCCTAAAAAGATCCCTTCATCACTCTTCGTATCAAACTTTCCCAGATATTCACGATCTCGTAAAATATAGCACTTGCTGCCAAAAACTCGAAAGTATTTGACAGTAGGCTTTTTATCAAACCACATTTCATAAGCCGATTTATTATTACCTTTACTAGTGTAAACTCGGTTAATGATATAGCAAGCTGTATTGACTGCTTCAGCCCAAAGATTCTTAAAGAGCTTCATACTATTCAACATGACATTAGCCATTTCTTGAAGTACTCTATTTTTCCTTTCAACTATACCATTTTGTTGTGGTGTTTTGGGCACTGAGAATTCCTATAATATTCCCTGGTCGCTACAGAACTTCTCAAAACTGCTATTCTCAAATTCAGATCCATGATCACTACGAATCTTGCTGACTTGAGAACCTTTTTCAGTTTGAATCCTTTTGAGAACCCTTTTCACTTCTTCAAAGGTTTCTGATTTGTCCCTTAAAAAGACAACCCATTTATATTTGGTAAAGTCATCTACTATTACCAAGATATATCTTTTGCCACCTCGACTTTCCGTCCTGGTAGGTCCTATAATATCCATATGGAGAAGCTCGAGTGGTCTTGATGTGGTATTGGAATTCACCTTTTTGTGTGAGTTCCTCATTTGTTTCCCAATCTGGCATTCACCACATATTTTATCTAATTTTTGTAGTTTGGGTAGACCTCTTATAAGTTCTCATTTGCTCAATCTATATAGATTTCGGTAGTGTACATGTCCAAGACGTTTGTGCTACAAATCAGTCTCGTCTGTATGGACCATGTAACACAATTGCTTAGATGACCTGGATTCACTAATAATATAGCATTTTCCAGACGTTCTACGTCCAGTTAGTATTACTGAACCCTTGTTGTTTAGAATCTCACCGCATTGATTAGAAAACCGAATATTATGGTTATTATCACAAATTTGTGATATGCTTAGAAGATTATGTTTCAGTCCTTCAACATACAAAATACTTTTAAACAAAGGAAGGTTATAGAGTTGAACCGTACCTTGGCCCATAATCTTGCAATTGCTTCCATCACCAAAAGTAACTGACCCATCAGTCATTTCTTTAAGATCGGTGAATAAAGCCTTATCGCCTGTCATATGCCTGGAGCATCCACTATCTAGGTACCACTTTGAATGGCTTGTTGCTTTGAAAGCGGTGTGGGCAACCAAGCAGGCAACCTTAGGAACCCATTTCAGAACTGTTTTGGGTTTAAGAGTATAGTTGATCTTCTTCTGTCTGTTGTTATAAGAATGACCTACTGAGTTAGATTTTAAGAGCTCCTTGAGTAAATCAACTATCTTTTCAGCTAGTGGGTTTCTGTTCTGATTTTTGAAGTTGACATAGCTGCCTTTAGGTTTTTGAACAGCTTTTGAGTTTTTAGAAAAACCTTGACTAGTATTTTTCCCTTTTGAGTTGGAGGACTCTCCTTTCACAAACATAGGAGGAGTATTCTTTCGTTTAGGAGGAACATTTTTATCATAGCCCAACCCTGATCTGTCGCCACATTTTCTAGATCCGGATAAAAGTTTTTCTAACTTTGGATCTCCTTGGGCATACCTCCATATATCCTTCAAACTCAGAAGAGAAGATACTTTATTTCTAAGTTTCTCATTTTTAGATTTCAGATTTTCAATCAGGGAGGTTTTGAATTTTAAATCACATTTTAATTTTTCAAAACAATCTGAAATTTGGGATTTTTCTAAAATAAGAGATTCAAAACATTCGTTGAGTTTAAAAAACTTTTCTTTTTGAAGTGTAAGTTTGACAGCAATTTTACAACTATCCTTAAGGCATTGTAAGCATCTTAAAGATCATCTTCATTTTCATAATCACTATTTAGATTTTCTTTGCTAGTTGAATCATCATGATCTGAAAAAGTGAATTTGGCTAGAGTCATAAGGGCTTTAACTTCACTACCCGATTCGGTTTCAGAATCCTCTGATTCAGAAGAAGCTTCAGAATTAGATGATTCATCCCAAGTAGCTAACATACCCTTCTTTTTGGGTTTGTCCTTTTTAGGACACTTGTTTGCTAAATGCCCATATTCTTAGCAGTTGTAATATTGACTATCTTTTAAAGACTTCCAAGTTTTAGATTTAGGTTTTGATCTTTTCTTATCATTTGATTTTTCAAAATCAACCCTCTTTTTACTCTTGAAAATCTTGTAAAACTTTTTCGCTAAAAGAGCCATATCATCTTCAGAGTCAGAGTTATCTTTAGAAAATTTAAGAGCAATAGATTTATTTTTAGGAGCTTTAAAATTTAACTCATAGGTTTGTAAAGAACCAACTAGTTCTTCTACCCTCATATTATCCATATCATGAAGTTCCTGGATCGCGGTTACCTTAGAGTTGAACCGTTCAAGAAGTGAGCGTAGTATCTTCGCACACACTTTACTTTCTAGGATTTTATTGCCAAGACCCTACATTGAGTTTACAATGTCATTTAATCTTGTGTAAAAGTCCATAAACATTTCATTTTCCTCCATATGAATTTCTTCAAATTTGGTTATGAGGAGTTGGACGTTAGATTTTTTGACATTTGTAGTACCCTCGTGTGTCATTTCTAATATATCCCAGGCTTGCTTTATAGTATCACATGATATGATTCTTTTGAACTTATCCGGTGATAGTGCGCAAGTGATTGCATTTAGTGCTTTTGCATTGGCACTACTCTCATTTTCTGAAGGGTGGTCCATGAGAAATATGGTGTTACTCTCATTGATTTTGAACCATCGATACAATTCACTTCAGTGGTAGGTGGGTTCCATTTGGTCACTGTGGCTTGCCACACACTCTCATCCATTGATTTGAGGAAGATCCTCATCTTGGCTTTCCAATAAGCATAATTGGAGCAATCAAAATTTGACATCTTTTTAAATAGCTTAGATCGTTAGCCTAGGAAATAAATCCAAGTAAAAAAGCAATAAGAGCAAGCTATTAGGCTTTGATACCACTTGAAATGGCCTAGTTATATGTCCTAGGGGGGGTGTGAATAGGATGATGCCAAAATAAAACTGTAACAGCAGAATAAAGAAAGATAAATAGCCAAATAAACTAAATCAAATCACAATGTTGAAATAAAAGCAACCTCACTAAACAAGTATTAAGAGGTTGATACGAATTCAGTTCTAAGGACAACCTTACACCATAAAAACCAAGGGTTTATGGCAGGACAACCTTATTTCTAGAATGTCCTCTGTATCAATAACTTAAACCAGAGAAGAATAAATAAATAGAGTGGAATTGAAATAAATTGCAGGAATTTAAAACTAAATTATCACAACATTCTCACTGTGCTTGAAATGTAAATATTACAACATTCACATCCACACATACATTCTACAAATTTGAATGAAAAGAGATATAAAACTTAAGCAAGCATTTAAATCACAAGACAGAGTTATAGTGGTTCGCCTATGTGTACACCAACTGTTCAACAACAGCCACACAGCGCTACTCCACTCCTAATATCCTCACACAGGGGATATCAACATTCATTATTAAAGATAGGTTTTCCAAGTTCACCCAAAACCTTCACAATTGTATTTTTCTCTGTGGGCTTACACAATTAAAAAACCCCTCTTCTGAGTTTTCCTGGCTCTCCTCAGATAACCAATACAATGAGATTTTTCTAGCAAATCCTAAAAGAAAACCAAATGAAAGTAAATTACACAAATGTAAAATACCTGACTTTCTCTTTCGTTGTAGCAGCCCAAAAAAACCAAGTCGGAATAGAGATTTGAATGTCAAAGTTCAATGTCCAATACTCACTTTATAATGGTTCTAGGTTCTAATAGATTTTAAATTAAACCAAATTGGGCGTAGCTCTATTTAATTTTGATTCCAAGAAGACGGAATACAACAATTCTTCTTTTCAAATAAGATTGGAATATAGAAACAAAATCAAATAAGAAAAGCTAAAGAAAGAGAATATTAAATATGCACACTTAGCTTAAAATGGAGCACAGACTTATCTCTCAAAAGGCCGAATTAAATTATCTTGAAATTCATTGTTTAATTCTGAGATTCGTGCTCTATTTATAGGTGAACAAATCACGTCTTCGACTGGTCTAAAGACCTCTATGACTGGTCATAGAACTAACAGATTTTTGCAAATTCAGGCGCGATAAGATCTTGCAGTTTCACGACTGGTCGTAGGTGATTTACGACTGGTCGAAGGTCTCCTTCGACTGGTTGTAGGTTGCACATGACTAGTCGAAGCTAGCTGAAATTCAATATTGTACTTTGAGTCGTAGGTCTACGACTGGTCAAAGCAATAGTTGACACTGTTCATACGACTAGTCGAACAGTCCCTAAGACTAGTCGATGCCTAACATTAAATATCCGAATTTTGTAACAAACTTACGACTGATTTAGGAAATTCTTAGACAGGTCGAAGCAGTGCTAGGACTAATTGAACAAAGTCCAGGACTAGTCTTAGAATAGCCTAAACTCACTTATATAAAACATATAAATTATGTATCTAGAATGGCCTATTCTAAAGGTCAACCTAAGGTCAGTCATACCTCAATAGTGAAGTAATGACATTAAACATAGGAGACAAGTGACCTTTGAAAGTAGTGAAGCTTGAAGTCTTGATGAAGTTCAAACTTAAAAGCTTCTTGAGATCTTGAGGCTAAACTTGAAAGCTTCTTGAGATCTTGACTTGTGAACAGTGCTTGTCAATCAAAGCTGAGCTTGAGTAAAGCATTGTTCTTCACAAATGCACACTTCATAATAGTGTCTTTGGCACCACAAATTTAACAACAAAAAGGGGCTATAAACTATAGCACTTACATATTGGCCTGGCTATAGGCCCCCCACTGATAGGGCGGGTATGCGAGGCCTCTATTCAACAAGTTTCGAACTTGTTCTAGATACTAGGCCCTGGTGATTCCCGATGATCATAACTATATTGTGAAGTGGAATTTTAGAGGAGGATTTGCATGCTTGCATACATCCAGCATACATTTGCATATCATCACTTGCATTGCATCATATCCTCTTGACTTTATGTAGTATTACTTGGTCACTATGCTTCAGTTTGTGTACTTTGATATTTGATTGTTACTGCATGCTTGTACAGTACGCACACACGAGTGTACTCACTAGGCTTTTTGCCTAAGCTTCATATTTCCCATTTTTTTTAGCGCAGGAGTAACTTGGAGGACATAGCTTTCTCGATGCACTGTATCTATTTTGTGATTTGGCAATATTGACGTTATGTACCTTTTGGAAAAGCATTGTACTTATAACCATCCGGATTTATAATGGAGACTGTTGCTTAGTATTGTGATTACGGATCATCATGCTCAGGTATTATTATTTAAAAAAAACAGTAAAAAATCTTCCTTGTGGTGCACCGAACTCGAGAATTAGTGTATGAAAGTCAAGTACCGGATTCGGAGCATCAAGGAAGTTGTCCGTCCCCAGATTTGGGGCGTGACAAAAATAGTCTCAGGCTTCATCGAGATCCTTGCCCATGAACTTGCCATTATACATCATCTCTACAAATCAGTGCATGTTTGAGCTTAATCCATCATAGAAGTAGCTAATCACGTACCACATTTCATAGCCATGATGGGGGCAAGTGAGTAGAAGATCCTTAAACCATTTCCAACACTAAATAAACATCTAATCCTCCTTTTGGGAGAAATTCATTATATTTTGGCACAAGTTTTGGTTTTGTGGACTGAAAAGAACTTTTTAAGGAACTCCCACGTCATCTCAGTGCATGTCTTGATCAATCTCGACCTTAAGGGGTGGAGACATGATTTGGACCTCTCCTTTAAAGAGAATGGAAATAGTTTAAGTCTAATGACAACAATGGAGAGGTTGTTGTGGTACAAGGTTGTGACTATCTCGTCAAATTCTTTCAAGTGTAAATATAAACTCCCAGAGTCAAGTCCGTGGAATTTAGGGAGCAATTGGATCACACCCGGTTTGAGATTTATGTTTCCTGCATTGGTTGGGAAAACCATGCAAGAAGGGGTGTTTGTTCTCGTTGGTTGCAAATAATCACGTAGAGTTCTAACCAGTAAAATGTGTGTTCGCAACCATTTGGCCGTACCTTGCCGAGATGAATCAGAGTAGGTTACGTGTGATCTTTACAAGAATGCATGCTGCACTCAGATATCGACCTGCAAATATGTATAGAGGTGTCTCAAGAAGTAGAGACACGACGTATCAGTCAGTGTCGTGTAGTACTAGAGTCGCTAAAAGCATGGTGATTCAGTTAGAATGATTAGGTAATGGATAACATAAGATAAGGCGGTCAAGCTCGAGCGATCGAATGACAGATGACGCAAAGAGAAGCAAAGGAAGCAAAATGGTGAAACATCCAGGAACCAAGTAGAGTAGTGGGGAGAAGTTATAGCAACTTTTGGAATGTGGGAAGGATCCAGAACACCTAAATCAAAGCAATAAATAGCAAAGCAAATCAAGAAGAAAAATTGTCTCATAAAAACCCAAACAAACCCAATCTATCTTTCAATTACCAGTCAATTTATATTCCATACTGTAATCCTTTATTTTCCCTGTCAAGCAAATTACATTTCTTAGTGTAATCATTTACTTTTCAACTTATTGTTTACATTTTGTAGTGTAATATGTAACGTTAATCAAGTAGCCGTAATTTGAGTTCTAACCTGCATGTTGGATCAGTCCATCTATCGAAAATAAGTTCTGTAGCTGCTCTTCACGACTGACTATAAAGATTTCTTTCTCATTTAATTTCATTTGTATTGAAAAGTCATTTCATATGGAAGGCAAAGAAGTAACTCATCATCAAAGAACAATCCCCACCCATGAAAAATTGCCTGATCCAATTTACATATCGAGCAAGTAGCTGATTATGCAACCAATCTCCTCAGACCTCGGTCATACACTCTATGTTTTCCTACCTTGGCACTCAGGGTCATTGTTTTTCGGTTCGAATTGGAGCCATAAATCTAATTTTGGCATGCCCACACCTTAGTGTAGAAAACAATGACAAATAATTTTTTGTCATGCGGAGTGGGACACTGTCTATTAACTACTATCACACCCCAAACTCAGAAACCAGGCTCACAAAATTCTCGATCATCGAATCCGATGCTGATAGCCTCTGTAGTACCCCATTCTCGGCTCCCAGTACCCATAAGTATAACCCAGATACAAACAATATCATCGAAACCGGGTTCCAATCCTGGGATCCTACAAGGAGGATTTACAACATGAAATTTTCTGTAAGAAGCATAACCATAAGTATAACCCAGATACAAACAGTAACATCACCACATATCCACTATAATAAAAAAAACTTTAGAGTACAATACATAAAGGGGAAATACAAGATATATATCAAAACTCCAGAAGCTGAGTCGCATGCTCCTACCTCAGCTCGGCTGCGTCTTAGCGTCACCTGCGCACATCTATCGTGCACAAGCTTACAGGAAGCTCAGAGGGTGGTGTAAGTGTGTGCGTAATATACGTGTCAAGCATAAAATATCAGAGTAATGCAGAAAGTGTTGATAAGTCCATGAATGGGGGAAATGCTGGTAAATCCATGAATGTTATTATCCATACGAAGGCTACCCGATGTAAAGCCTACATGACCCAATGTGATATGCAGGATGCACCACAAGTAGACCAGTCCTCAACTGGATCCACATATTAGTACAGTTCACTTCTGGAACATCATGTATCAGTACAATTCCTCTATGGGAAATTCACATATCAGTACAGTTCCTCTTTGGACAATCACCGGGGTCTATTGCACTCCACTTTAACTGCCCCTCCCCCAGGCACGCAGTCCAAGTGAGCGTAAAAGACCTCACTATCTGCCTGACCAATACTCTGTCAATACCTCTTTGGCACATCGATAGCAGACCCATTTCTCGAGTTAGTTAAACTCAACCTAGCTATGCTCCCTTCTCTCCAGGTGGGTAAGGTCACACCCTGTTCTAACCGACCATGACATAGTGGGAGACGCGGCCTCCTGGTATTCGGCACATGAACGCTCATATATCCACTCGGTCTTAACATTGGAGCAACCTCTTAGTACCATAAGGGTTTAGGGACATTCACTGAAAGACATCTATGGCACCCATGTCTAGAATCAAAACATTTCTGGTGTCCAATCCTGTCATTCACGATATGCCTGTGGAGGCCACAACCCTAATGTCACTAGGGCATACAGTGATCATATCACATAATGCAAGATGCATGAGTCATATTATCCAATCATACATCAATCTTACTCATACCGCATGCGCTCATGTGGGGCAACTCTGTCTATCAGGAATCCGATAAACAATCAGCCCAATGGCTTATGCTATGATCAATCACTCCTCATAACACGCATACAAATGATGCGTATGGGCATGTATCATGATACTATGCTACCACATACTCAGTGTGTCCTACTAGCTTAAGTAAAGTAGCACATTAATCGTCCCAAATACATGACGGGGTCCACAGAAGGATGGTAGATCTAGACCAAAATATCAAGATCAGTCCTCAACAGTGGATATACCAAATCTGATATCACAGATCCTTCCATCTACGATGATGATGTACTCTCCTCATATCAAGGATGGGCCTAGATGGCCTACTCATATCAAGAATGGGCCTAAGAACGAGGAGTGGGCTTCCTCATCCGCTCCATCATGTAGTAAACTAGGCTTCCTAAGGGGCCCAATAAGCACAAGATGGGCTTAATGACTTGGACAATCTACAAGGCATGATGGAAGCATCAACAATAATGGGGGCCCAACGGTTTCAGTTAGCCCACTAAGGCTAAATATGTAACACTTATGGGGGCCCAAATAGATGAGAATGGGCCTAACAATGGGCCCTAGGGAGGTTCATAACGTGGACATTTAACCACCATTGTCCCCTAGAGTGCAGCCCACCATGAAATCTAACTTACAATAGCGCCCATGGCCCACATACTACCTAGGGAAAAGAATGGGCAGCATATATATCATTTCACACATCATAGCGGCCTCAAGAAATGGCCCATGGTCCACGTACATTAAGGTGGGCTACTTGGGATAGTCCATAACCCAAAAATATAATGGCCAAAGGAACATACAATACATGCATCATGGTGGACCTCATGGGTCCCCCATATGCCCTAGAAAATAGTTGGGCTACGTGCACATCGCATATATCATTGTGGGCCTTATAGGTCAGCCCAAATTTTGGCAAATTGGTGAGCAACATAGATACAATCACATACATCATAGTGGGCTTACAAACAGCCCACAAGGGTCAACATAATGGATGGGCAACACATGTACCAAGGAAGGCTCTAAGGCTGGACGTCCATCCCATTTGTGCCTTCTGGACATCCAAAAATCTAGACAGCATGGTTCTACTATAATCAGAAGAAAGATGGGCTTCACAAGGCATTAAAGGGGCCCACAATCTCAAAAAATAAATGCATGGTGTATACATAACACCTTTAATCTGGTGGGCCTCACAACTTCAAGACATATAATTATATGCAGCAATTTTAGGCCCTTGCTGAACATTCAACCCACTTAACTTTCTGGGCCTGTTGGGGCCCAAGAAATAGGCTATCTGGATAAAATAAATACTTTAAGGTGGCCCATACATGTTACAGTGGGCCCTACCGATGGAAGACATGAATATAAACATATATCAGGGTGGGCTTGCTACTGGACAGCCAGTCTAGTAAGGCCCAACCCAGCTGGACGGTCCATAAGGCTTAGACGGTTGGCCTAAAACATAAATGGTGGGCCCCAACTGTCCTCGTCCCACCAGGGGATGAGCCACATCCAGGTGGGCCATAAAATGGAGGACAGGATGGATATATCACAAACATCACGGTAGGCCTAAGTCCATGGACGACCAGCCCCTATTGGACGCTAGGCCTACCTGGGCGTCCGGCAGATGGGCTGCTGCCCTGGCAAGTGGCATCCCACAGATGGACGGTCTAGATAAAATACATATACCTGAGGTGGGTCTTAGTTAGGTGGGCCACAATAGAGGTGAATGGGCCCAGGGCCTGCCTAATCATGGAAAATGGGTGGATGATATGCACCCTCAAATGAATAGCAAGGTGGGGTCCACATGAGTGGCCCACAAACCTAGAGATCTGGCTGATATTTATGGTTTTCCCTTCATACAGGTTGTTGGACAGTCCCAACTGTTGGACCGTCCAGGCCACTTGGGCCCACTCTAAGGGCGTCCCACCAAGGCCGGACGTTGTGGATATAATCATACATTAAGGCGGGGTCCACGCGCTAGTGGACAACCCCACTATAATGAGAAGAATCAAGCTAAAATACAGGGTTAAACTCCATTCAAACAATAAGCAATATGGGCCAAAAATCTAGACAGTAACATGCTATTGCATAGTGCAGCCCAAAGGTTGCTAGACAGTGAGAATATTTATAACATAGATCAAGATAGGCCCACCTAGATGGGCCACACACATCCAAACCAAGCTTATGTTTGTGTCTAACCTTGCGTGCAAAATAGGACAACAAGGTGGGCTAGCCTACATCCAGATTTTTGGACAGCAGGACCGTCCCACCTAGTTGGACGGTCTGGATGTGTTGAGCACATTAGGTGGGCCACACATCAGGGAAAAGATAGAGAGGGAGAGAAGGGTGTATATGGGAGAAATGATTACATTGTAAGGTTAAAATTACATGTGTATGAGGCATGGCATGTCTAGCAATTATTGCTAGCAAGCCTGGGATGGGGTACGTGATGTCACCCTAGGCTAAGTAGCCTAGGATGACATCATCCTCATGAAACTTTCTAGGGAATACACTTTATCAGGAAATCTATGGTCCCGCAACGCGCAGTCCATGGATGAATAATGTGTGGGCCACAGCTCCTAATCTAGGTGTCACATTGACGCACGAGACGCGGCATTGGAACTGCGACGATGGTGCGGTCGCAATGGCATAGGTCTCGAGTTGAGCTGACTCAGGTTTACTGGCGGTCACTCGCAAACTCTATCTACAAGTCATGGATTGCCGAAATTCAACAGGAAGGATCACAGGATCCTAAGGAACACCGAGATACTAGGACACGAGCCTTACAACTCTCCCCTCCTAAAAAAATTTTATCTTCAAAATTTACCCTACCACATGGAACAAAACAAGAAGGAAGAGAAAACAAGGCATCGCATAAATATATATATATATATATCAAAACACAATACAAGGAACAATCAGTCAACAAAAAGATGGGGATAGCGCTCTCGAATCTTAGCCTCGCACTTCCTAGATGCCTCATCAACACTATGGTGACCCCTCTGAGGGTCAAATATTGCATATTGGACCCCATCTATTACTTAGTTTTATGAACATGATAATGCTTAATATTCTATTTTAATCATGTTTGTGTTGCAAGGTGAATTTAAGAGCTTGGATTGAAAAGGATGTTAAAAGCATGAATTTAACACTCGAGAATCACTAATGCCAAGATTGGATCTGATGAAACTAAGAATGAAGAATGCACATATTGAAGATCCAAGAAAATTAAGTCAAGAATGAAGAAAATTAAAGTTTTGAAGTGAAATTCGGTCATCTTTGACTAGTCCTGGCTCTGACTCAACCAGTCCTATGTACGCTCGACCAGTCCTGTCCTCGGCTCGACCAGTCTTGAACTCTACTCGATCGGTCGAAGGTGTCTTGACTCGAACTCCAGCGAGTAAAGCCTCAAAATTTGTCCTGCTTGACCAGTCGAAGGAGACCCTCGAATGGTCGGCAAAACTTGCGCGGACTGCATAAGTTTGAGATGATTTTTAGAAATTTCCACTCGGTGTGAAAGTTTAAGGCCTAAAAATATAAATAGGAGTCCCTAAGGCATCCCTAGGCATCATCTACTATAAATAGGAGAAGCCATCGCCAAGAGTTTTTCCTTTCTTTTCCTTAGTTGTTTTTATGCTTTTCTTAAGAGATTCTAGTTCAATCATGTTTATGGTTAGCTAAACCTCTTAGATAGGGCTAAGAGGTGAAGCTTGTAGCATGATGGGATGTTTCTATTGCTTTGATTCACATTTATATTGAACTCTCTTGGATTCTAGTTTGATTATGAAGGAATACTTTCAGTTTTTAATGGTTTGTTATGACTCAAATTATAATGGATCTGCAATAACTTTGAGTATGTTCTTTTCATGTATTGAGATTGTGAATTTAGAAAATCCTATTGTTCACCATCGTCCCTTGGGCATGGTCAGATGATGGAATCATCCTTAACTTTCACAAATCTCTCAGATTGATTGTGGGATTGGTAAATCCTGTTGTTTGCCTTGTCTTCTGGGCATGGTTTTGTGATGGAATCACTTCCAGTTCTCACACCTCTCATCTATTGAGAACTACGTCAAAGGAAGTTCAGATTTGATTTTACCTAGATTATTACTCCATTGCGACCCTACACATGAGGTTGTGAATAGGAAGCATCCTCACGAACCTCAAGGAGCTACCAATCAATTGTAGAGATGGTGTCTGACCCACACTTCCGTAGCATAGAAACATGGAAAACGTTGTAGATGTCAAACAATCGAAGTGGTAAGGTGAGCCTATAGGCCACGATGCCAATGTGCCCAATGATCTTAAAAGGTCCAATAAATCTCAAGGAAAGCTTTCCCTTCACTCCAAATCAAACCACACCCTTCATGGGTGAGACCTTGAGATACACTCGGTCCCCTACTACAAACTCTAAGGGAGGACGCCAACGATCAGTAAAACTCTTCTGCCGGCTCTGAGCTATGCGTATCCTCTGCCTGATGATATCAATAACCTTTGATGTCTACTGCACAAGCTCAAGACCTAGGAGATGGTGCTCTTCAACCTCAACCCAACAACTAGGAGATCGACAAGGTCTGACATGCAAGGCGTCAAAAGGAGCCATGCTAATAGTTGTGTGATAGTTATTATTGTATCCGAACTTAGCCATGTATAAATGCTCATCCTAGCTACTTGAAAAGTCAATCACACAGGCCCGAAGATATCCTCAAGAATTTGGTTGACCCTCTCGGTCTGCCCATCGGTCTACGGATGATACGCGGTGCTAAACTGCAAGGCAGACCCCATCGCCTTCTGAAAGCTCCTCTAAAACTAAGATGTGATACTCGAGTCTCGGTCAGAAATGATCAAAACTAGAACACCATGCAGTCTCACGAGCTCATTAACAAATAATCTGGCAAACCGGTCGAAAGGCCAAGTCACAGAAATCGTGAGAAAATGCGTCGACTTCGTCAGACGATCCACGACAACATAAATGGCATCATGACTGCGCTGAGTCCTCATCAAGCTCATAATGAAATCCGTGGATACGTGCTCCCAGTTCCACATCATAATGCTCAATGGCTACAACGGACCTGGGGGTCTTTGATGATCGCCCTTAACACAATGACACGTGCCACACTCGGCCACGAAACTGGCGATCTGGTGCTTCATCCCCGCCTAAAAATAATGCCTTCTCATATCGCGGTACATCTTTGTCGAGCTAAGGTGTATAGAAAACCACAATCGATGTGCCTCGGTTATAAGATCCCAGCGCAACTTTAGAACACCTGGGACACATAATCAGCCTCTGAAATGAAGTCCACCATTAAAACCAATCTGGCAGTCTGACTACACTCAGATGCCGCTCTGCTCGATAACTCTGTAATGACTCATCTGTCTGCTGAGCCTCGATCACCCTTGCGACAAGAGAGGGTCGAATTGATAAGCTTGATAACTGCACGATAGAAGACTACAGACCAATCTTGAAGTCATACATTGCCACGTCCACGAGCATCTTCCACTCCTGAATCATTATATGCGCCACTAGGCCTCGTGGGTGACAGCTATGGGCATCCGCCACACATTCGCCTTGCCTGTGTGGTACTGAAGATCAAAATCATAGTTCTTTAGGAGCTCCATCCAATGTCTTTGCTGCATATGAAAGTGCCCTGGTTTATTAATTAGCGTGAGTGTTGAGTCGGACAGACTGCAGAGCCTCATAAGAACATTAATTCAAGCGTCTGCCTCAACCGGGATGTGTGCAAGCTCACCTCAGGTAAATATAAGCCTCACATCCCATGTCCCAAAACACCAGGTATATAAATCCTTAAAATAAATTAGAACATTATAGGGTTTATTAGTGAGAAAACTTTTTCAAAAATTAGAAAATCTTCAAGTTTCTTCCTCTGTCGATTGTATCAATACACATCTTGATATGCTCGACTTGCGCTATCGATGTCCTCGATGAACGAATCAATTCTATCGGAATGAGGATAAAATTATCCAGCAACCACATACTTATCTGGACAGAATTATCGATGTATTGATATACATATCGATATCATCGATATTTGAATCTCGAGCCCATCGAAGGTGGCTCGATAATATCGACAGGCATATATCCGGTGCCCCTATTTTTACTTAAGAAAATTGCATATGCATCGATATATTGAAGTCGTTCTCGATACCATCAAAGTTCAAATCTCAATGATATCGGAAGACTCTCGATGTTATCAGTCATGGGCGCCTAAGTTCTCCAGCAATTATTTTAGGTTTGTTTATCTACGATCGAGGGGCACTAGATAGAATTGATATTCAAATATTGATGATATCGGTATGGTTTCGATGGCATCGAACAGGGATGGAAACTGTCCAGCAAGCTTGAACAAAAATCCTTTAGATTTATCGATGCCTCAACACTCTATCGATATCATCGACATTTTTCGATGATCTCGAAGGTCCCTTAATCATTCTTGTAAGCCTGAAATATTTCATAGCAAGTCTCTCTCATTTTCATGTGTTGAGGAATTGATCCTAGTATTGATAATATCAAAGTTTGAAATCCGATGACATCGACGCTTGTATCGATTCCCTCGACCAACTAACAAAAGGTTTCAAAAGCGTATGACATTTGAGTTTGGTTCATCGAGTGACCAGTTGATGCTATCGAAAGTATACGTTCGATGATATTGACCCTGCTCAATGATATTGAACTCTGTCATAAATGTGACCATTTTATATCCATTGGAACCTTTTACCTATATAAAGAGAGATTGTCTATTGTTGTTAGTAGAGAAAGAAGAGAGTACTTTTGAGTGTTTTACCTTAGATCATATACCCAAAGCCCTTCTCTCAAGGGAGTTCATCCTCCAATCCACCCTCATCATTGATATTCAATAGAGTGGATTGGGGAAGGAACTTCCACATTCAAGGATCCTCCAGCTACTACCTTAATGGAAAATCTTTAAGCAGGGATGCCTTGAATGCATAATCGAAATCACTCTATCTTCCATATAGGAAAACATTTTATAGAGTATGATTCCGTCTTAACCTTGACCCAACCCATCGCCATATATTGGTACATCATTTGAGTTGCGGATCAAGGAAGCAGAAGACTCTTCATCAATAAAGGAGGAGATATTCATCAATGAGCTGAATGGGACTCATCCACTTATCTGTAAGTAACTAGAGTTTAGAGCACCCTTTGATCGTTCCTCTATAGGATTGGGTCTAAGGTACTTCTCACCCTTGCAATCCCTCGAAGGAGGCCTCCGGCTGGAGTGTACGTAGTGGGCGCGCTGTGTGGACCCTTGCTCTGTGGAGAGCATAAACATCTGGTTAGGGGTGAACCAGTTAAAACCTTGGGTTTGAGGTAAACCGTGTAAAACCTCTGATTGGGGCTTATGGAAGATCCTTGGCCAGTGTGCCTAAAAGTAGGTGCATCATGTTGACCCTTGCTCATGAGAGCATAAACAGTCAGCCTCAGTGTAGGTTGTAAAGGTTGAAGGTGAACCTGATTTAAAACCTTAAGTTTGAGGTGAACCGCTGTGAAACCTCCTTAGTGAATTTTGGTACACTCAAGGGTTGAGTGCGGTTACCGGGAGTGGAGTAGACAAGTAGTCGAACCACTATAAAAATGACTATGTTTGAGATTGCTATCCTTTTCTTTGTGTGATTTGCTTTAATATTTTCATATCTTAATATCTGTTATCATACCTCACACACATACACAGTCATATCCATCATAAACTAGTTTGAATATTGTTTACTTCTTAAATAGTTTGTGATTGGATCCTCTACTGAGCTTGAAAGCTAGTAGAGTTACTTTTGAGTAATCTTAACATGTGTTTGCTGTTAGGATTAGTGTAATAGGATTTTAAATAAACCATAAATCCTTAAAAAGTCCTATTCACCCTGCTCTAGGACATATTAACATATTCCTACTTTGACTAAAGTGGTCTTCACCGCAATTTCAATTGGTATCAGAGCGAGTCTCTCTTTAAGGGCTTCACCACCTAGAGAGTGATCGTGACTGAAGTTGGGAATTTGGCCAAAGGAGAGGGATCATCGGTCACTAGACCTCCAGTATTTGATGGATCAAATTAAGCATACTGGAAGGATAGGATGCATTACTTTCTGAGATCTTTGGATCATGATGTTTGGGATATAGTTGAAAGTGGATATGTGTCACCATCTGAACAAGTTGTACTTGACAGTGACACAACCATCACAAAACTCAAACAAAAAGAAAAGCGGACGACATTCGATAAAGAAAAATAAACTGTTGAAGCTAAAGCAATGAACACCATCTACTGTGTCATGTCTCAAGATATTTTCAATCAAATAAGCATGTGTGAGACATCTAAAGAAGCATGGGATCTATTGGAAACAACCCATGAAGGCACAAGCACTGTGAAGAGATCTAAACTTCGACTCCTGACTTCATAGTTCGAAAGTCTCAGAATGGAAGAGCAGAGACCTTTATGGAGTTTTTCACAAAGTTGAATATCATTTACAACTCCATGGGTGGATTGAGAGAAAAGGTTCTGGTGCCTAAAATTTGTAGGAAAATACTGAGATCACTGCCGGAATAGTTTAATCCCAAAGTAACAACTATTGAAGAGTTTAGGAATATTAATGAAATGAAAGTAGAAGAACTGGTAGGTTCGCTACAAACTTTTGAACTACACTTTAAACAAACCCAAAAATACAAAAATACTATCTTAAAAACTTCAAAGAAAACAACAAATGAGGATAGTAGAAGTGAAAAAGAAGATGAAGATGAGGAAGTGGCTCTACTGGCACAAAGATTCACGAAATTCTTTCAGAAGAATCGTGGCCGTCCATCCAGAGGAAAGTGGATAGACAACAAACCTTCTACAGGAAAATTTGGTAAAAAGACCAAAAGAACCACAATGTTATACTTGTCAAAAGTATGGACATCTGTCTACTGAATGCCCAAACAGAATAAGTAAGGGCAAAGCAATGGCTGCCACATGGTATGATACAGAAGAGTCAAACTCAGAATCTAGTGACTCAGAGAGTGATGGAGACCAAAAATCCTTAAAAACTCTTATGGTCTCCACTACTCCAATCATCCTCGGTAAATCTGAGAATAAGATAGAACAGCAAGCCACTGAATCATTTTCGTCAAATAATGAGGAAACTGAAAAGGAAGAAGAAGAAGAACAAAACAAGCTACAAGATGCCTACAATCAACTTTATATCCATAGCATCAAAGTGGTTAAAAGACTTGGAATATCTGAGGACAAAAAGGAATTACTGCAAAAAGATTTGGATAAAACTCTAGAAATTAATACACATCTAATAAATGATTTACAACAATATCACTCAGATAATGATAGACTTGAGAGAATTAACTCCTTCCTTAAATCCGAGGCTGAAAAACTAAATAAACTGGTTGAGCAATTAAAAGATAAAAATATGCTCCTTCAAAATGAAAATCATACACTCCTGTTTGATCTAGAAGAGTCTAGAAAAATTGCCAAACTAAATTGTAAGTTTTCCCAGAGTGGTGAGAAGCTAGAAAAACTTTCAGGTATGGGAAAATCTGGAAATAACAAAAATGGCTTAGGGTATGAGAAAGTTAGAGCAAAAATTGGGTATGGAACACAAATACTTGAAAAAATCTGATGCCTCCAGTAGCAACATAGAAACTAATCAAGTAGTTGAATCAAATAAGAAAAATAAATCTACTATAAGAAAGAATCCTGTCACAAAGTGAGTTATTAAAGAAAAGAAAAATTGTCTTGCCACTCACTCACATCACTTAACAGGCAATAATACTAAGTGGTACCTAGACAGTGGTTGCTCAAGACATGTCATAGGTGACAAGTCCCTTCTTTCAAACTATAAGAATCTTTATAATGGGATAGTCACCTATGGAGATGGAACCACTACTAAAGTAATTGGACAAGGAATCATAAAAAGGATTAATTTGCTCAAAAATGAGAATGTTTTCTGCATAAAAGGTTTGGCACATAATCTCCTAAGCATATCTCAAATCTGTGATAATGGGCATGTGGTCAAATTCAACAAGGAACCCTGATGTCATCAACATGATGCTCGATGATATCGACGGTTATTGGAAAATTAAAGACAAAATAATGGAAAAAGAGACTCACTGATTGATCTTAGAATAGGATCATAATTCTCAAAACAAGCTTCCCTTCAAACAAAAATGTCTAAAAATCTGGTTCTTCCACAACAACCCTCAATGAAAAGCAAGAAAGGAAATAATAAAGCAACTGGCTCATCTCCACTTTTCAACTTGAACCTTGTGGCAGAAAGGTTAGTTCAGAGAAAGAGCATTACACTTTTTGGAATCATCAATCTCTTAGAATTAATTGGATGGGGGAATATCATGAATTTTGGTGGAGGATTTCAACATAATCTGGTGCATCAGTTTTTGAGTCTAATCTATAATGTCGAAAATAATCCTCCAATTATTTCAGTAGCTATCACAAATAGAACCAAGCACATCACTCTTAGACTAATAAGCCAATTGATTGGGGTAGAGGTCACTAGAATACCTGTATCAGATCGAAATATGAATGGTCTTGGTGTGTGGGGTGAAGTTACTCGAGCACTGTGTGATGGTGCTATTATACTGAGAAATGCAAAGAATATCATTCATGTTAAATATCTTAATCTTGCGTACAAAATTCTTCACAGCATTTTCAGCACAAATGTCTATCCCTGTGAAGTCTCTGGCAACATGCTTTCTCCATACATGCTAAATGTCTTATATGATGTTCATCTCGATATTTACATCTGCCTACCCACTCTTATTCTACAACAATTAATTTGGGTGTCCTCAGATGAATCCATCACTGTACTTCCATTCCCATGTCTTATATCCAAGCTATCTCGATAATTTGGGCTGTCTCCTATTAATGATCTCCCACACCCGTGTGCTTGGTTTAATCATCAAGACATGCAATATCATTGCTAAAGTACCTCATAAGGACAAAATCGATTCAAGCTCAGACAAAGGCTATCCTGTACATAGCCCTGTCTCTGTTGAGAACATTCAAGCCATTCCCGAATTAGATACTATCCATGATCTACTCGAGAGACAATCCTACATCATGAAGTGGCTGGATGGCTGTGAAGCCTATCTATTGGAGATCAAAACCATGTTGGTAACTTAGCAACATGCTACTTAACAAATTCTCGATGCCTTACCAGCACAGTAAAGGTTTTTAATTGTCTAATGTATAACCAATGCATCAAACACCTGGAGTCTCCCTGAAATGTGAAGGGCATAAAATGTTTTTTTGAATGCTCTTCGCTCATATATATGTGTGTTATGCATTACTAATCCACCAAATGTGACTAGTTTTTGTTGATATCCTTGAAGTAAAAAATATACTTTAGTGTTGGGGGCCCGTAAAGTTTACTATTGTTTGTGGCGGTATATGTTTTGGATATTTGGATATGACTGAATATAATTCTAGTTTTACTACCATGACTATGAGTTTAGATCCCCTGGTTCATCTGACATGGAGTGCATGTGATTTTCATGATTATCCTAACTACTCTATCTAATCTGCTATGCATATATAGGTTCTGGAAATGTTGTCTGCCTAAAATGATTTAATCATTATACATCAATACTTTATATATGTATGCTTACTGGATGAGTGGTTCTCCCAAATACTTCAAGCTTCAGTCAATATCAACTGTTATATCTTTGTCAATGACTGACAAAAAGGGGGAGAATAGTTAAACACCTCGAACAGAAAATTGTATATCTGCTTGAAAGGTGTTGTAGATGTTAGGGGGAGCAGCTGCACCAAGATAAGGGGAGTTTTCAGTTAGGGCGAGCAGATACTGGGTTGTGTACATGGGTTCTCTAGAAATTGTAAAATTGTGTAAAATGCATGTACACACAATTTAGGATGTGTGTGTCCAGATACTGTTCTAGGGTGTTTTTGGTTTTGTCACGTAATTGACAAAGGGGGAGATTGAAAGTGCCATGGTTTGTCAATTAGCATGAGTGTTGAGTCGGACAGACTGTAGAGCCTCATAGGAAGAACAATTCAAGTGTTTGTCTTAACCGGGATGTGTGCAAGCTCACCTCAGGTAAATCTAAGCCTCACATCCCATGTCCCAAAACACCAGGTATATAAAACCCTTAAAACAAATTAGAACATTATAGGGTTTATTAGTGAGAAAATATTTTCAACAATCAGAAAATCTTCAAGTTTTCTTGCTCTGTCGATACACATCTCCATATGCTTGACCTGTTCGACCTCAAGCTCGACCTGTGCTGTCGATGTCCTCAATGAACGAATCGATTCTATCGGAATAAGGACAAAATTGTCCAGCAACCACATACTTATCTGGATAGAATTATCGACGTATCGATATACATATCAATATCATTGATATTTGAATCTCGAGCCCATAGAAGGTGGCTCGATAATATCGACAGACAGATATCCGGTGCCCTTGTTTTTACTTAAGAAAATCGCATATGCATCAATATATCGAAGTCGTTCTTGATACCATTAAAGTTCAAATCTCGATGATATCGGAAGACTCTCGATGTTATCGGTCATGGGTGCCTTTGTTCTCTAGCAATTATTTCAGGTTTGTTTCTCAGTGATCGAGGGGCACTTGATAGAATCGATATTCAAATATCGATGATATCGGTACGGTTTTGATGGCATCAAACAAGGACAAAAACTATCCAGCAAGCTTAAACAAAAATCCTTTGGATTTATCGATACCTCGACACTCTATCGATATCATCGACATTCAAATTCCGATGATCTCGAAGGTCCCTCGATTATTCTTGTAAACCTGAAATATTTCATAGCAAGTCTCTCAAATTTTCATGTGTCGAGGAATATATCCCAGTATTGATAATATCGGAGTTCAAAATTTGATGACATCGACGCTTATATTGATTCCCTCGACCAATTAGCAAAAGGTTTTAAATGCGTATGACATTTGAGTTTGGTTCATCAAGCGGCTAGTCGATGCGATCGAGAGTATACGCTAGATGATATCGACCCTGCTCGATGATATCGAACTTTGTCATAAATGTGACCGTTTTATATCTGTTAGAACCTTTTTGCCTATATAAAGAGAGCTTGTTTATTGTTGTTGGTAGAGAAAGAAGAGAGTGCTTTTGAGTGTTTTACCTTAGATCATATACCAAAGCCCTTTCTCTCAAGGGAGTTCATCCTCCAATCCACCCTCATCAATGATATTCAATAGAGTTAAAGGATCCTCCATCTACTACCTTAATGGCAAATCATTAAGCTGGGATGCCTTGAATGCATAATCGGAATCACTCTATCTTTCGTATAGGAAAACATTTTATAGAGTAGGATTCTGCCTTAACCTTGACCCAACCCGTCACCATATATTGGTACATCATTTGAGTTGCAGATCAAGGAAGCAAAAGACTCTTCATCAACAAAGGAGGAGATCTTCATCAACGAGCTGAATGGGACTCATCCACTTATCTGTAAGTAACTAGAGTCCAGAGGACCCTTTGATCATTCCTCTGTAGGATTGGGTCTAAGGTGTTTCTCACCCTTGCAATCCCTCGAAGGAGGCCTCCGGCGGGAGTGTACATAGTGGGTGCGCTGTGTGGACCCTTGCTCTGTGGAGAGCATAAACATTAGGTTAAGGGTGAACCAGTTAAAACTGTAGGTTTGAGGTAAACCATGTAAAACCTCTGATAGGGTCTTATGGAAGATACTTGGCTAGTGTGCCTAAAAGTGGGTGCGTCGTGTTGACCCTTGCTCGTGAGAGCATAAACAATCAGCCTCAGTGTAGGTTGTAAAGGTTGAAGGTGAACCTGAGTTAAAACCTTAGGTTTGAGGTGAACTGCTGTGAATCCTTCTTAGTGAAATTCGGTACACTCAAGGGTTGAGTGCGGTTACCGGGAGTAGAGTATAGACAAGTAGTCGAACCGCTATAAAAATGACTGTGTTTGAGATTACTATTCTTTTGTTTTTGTGATTTGCTTTAATATTTTCATATCTTAATATCTATAATCACACCTCACACACTTACATAGTCATATCCATCATAAACTAGTTTGAATATTATTTACTTCTTAAATAGTTTGTGATTGGATCCTCTACCGGGCTTGGAAGCCAATAGAGTTACTTTTAAGTAATCTTAACATGTGTCTGTTTTTAGGATTAGTGTAATAAGATTTTAAATAAACCATAAAACCTTAAAAAGTCATATTCACTCCCCTCTAGGACATATTGACATATTCCTACTTCGACTAAAGCGGTCTTCACCACGATTTTAGCATATTCAACTCGAATTGTGAGAAGAGATACTTCAAGCTCTTGTGGTCGGAGAAGAGTTCAAACCTAACCCCATAAAGATAGTGCCTCCACACCTTTAGTGTGAAGATGACTACTGCCAACTCTAAATAATGGGTGGGGCAGTTCAGCTCATGGACCTTGCGTTGGCGAGACACATTGGGCACCGGCTTCTCGTGCTGCATCAGGACAGCACCCAAGGCAACATGCGAAGCATCAGTGAACACCACAAATCCTTCACTCCCAGAGGGAAGAGTGAGGACAGGAGTGGACATGAGGCAGTCCTTTAGCTCAACAAATGCTCGCTCACAGGCATCACTCCACACAAACTTTGCGCCCTTCCAGGTCAACCTGATCAACGGTGCTACGATACGAGAGAATCCCTCAATAAAGCATCGATAATAGCTCGCCAGACCAAAGAAACTATGGATCTTAGACGCGTTCGTAGGCTGGCCCCACTGATGTATTACATCTATCTTTGAGGGGTCTACTGCGACACCCTCCCTCATCACCACGTGGCCGAGGAACTTTACCTCCTCCTGCCAAAACTCACACTTCTCTAGCTTCGCATAGAGTTGGTGGGCATGGAGGGTCTGTGGCTCAATCTCTAAATGCTGCTTATGGTCCTCGCGGGTCCTCTAATAGATCAAGATGTCTTCAATGAACACCATAACAAACTGATCGAGATAAGGACAAAACACTTCATTCATCAACTGTATAAAGACCATGGGCGCATTGGTCAGTCTGAAGGACATGACCTGAAACTCAAAGTGACCATAGCACGTCATGAAAGTTGTCTTCGGGATATCCTCCTCTCGAACCTGAATTTGATGATAAATGGACCGCAGGTCTATCTTTGAAAAGAACTGTGCACCCTGTAGCTAATCAAATAAATCATTGATCCTCAAGAGCAGATACTTGTTCTTAATCGTGACCCTGTTGAGCTCACAGTAATCCACGCAGAGCCTCAACGAGCCATCCTTCTTCCTGATAAATAGTACTGGCTCTCCTCATGATGAACTGCTAGGACGGATGAAGCCTAACTCACGTAACTCGTCCAATTACTTCTGCAGTTCCCACAACTCCAATGGTTCTATACGATACGGGACCTTTGAGAAAGGCGCAGTACTAGGCACAAGGTCGATATGAAACTCGATATGTCGGTGCGGTGACAACTCTGAAAACTCCTGGAATACATCAAGAAAATCACAAAAAACCTTCAACTGATCAATCCTCACGGCGACAAACTCCTCTACGACACACGACATCAGACAAGAAAGTTGCTCTCCTCTGGGCTCGACAATGAACTAGAACTGAGGCAAACCGGTATACGGAATGTAACTATCCTCGCGGAGCAGTCCAATACAGCATGATACTTGGTGAGTCAATCCATGCCCAGGATGACGTTGAACTCTAACATCGGCAACATAAACAAATTGACAGGCAAGAAAGTCTCCCCCACTAACACGGGGCAAGACGACCAAAATCGGCTTAACACGCGGTCTTCCCCAAGGGCGTCGACATGGTTAATCCCTCATGAGCAGATTCTATTGGTAATCTAGTTGATCGGCAAAAGTCCTCGGACACAAAAGAGTGAGATGCATCAGACTCAAACAAAACACAAGCTATGCATGCAGAAACAGGAAGGGTACCCTCAACTACTCCTCCAGATGACTAAGGGTCTTACTAGGCCATGTAAAATTTGCCCTGAGCCAGTTGGGGAGGCGCATATACCCTCTAAGGTTGTTGATGTTACTGCTATTGCTATGGCAGCAGAAACTGCTACCTCTGCTAATGCGGTCTCGAAGGCTGGTGTTGCTACTGCTTCTGTGGGGGCCTTAGTGATAGGAGCTGTTGTCGCTATTATTGTGGTGGAGGCTGATGCGGTGCTCTTGGCTGTTGCTATTGTTAAGGGCAGGGACACTCCCACCTACGATGCCCAATCTCTCTACATCCATGACAAGCACTCAAAAACTGCCTCTGAGGTGGTGCTGGAGGTGCTCATGGTGCTCGGAAGGCTGGGCAGGCCGTACGCCTCTACTGTGATCGGGGCTGCTGCTTCTGAGAGCCACCAGAGGGGGCCCTCCTCTTCCAATCTCTCCTCTGACTATGATCCCTCTGTAAACCAGCCCACTCAGCCTCATAAACATGGGCCCTCTATACTACCTCCTCAAAGGTCTGAAGCATATGTCCAACAACACGGCCCCAAAGACCATAACGTAAGTCGTTCTCAAAATGGTGAGCCTTCTGCCCCTCATCATCAACCAGATACGTCGTGAATCTCGATATCGTGATGAAGTGGGCCTCATACTGGGACACTGTCATATCCCCCTACACCAGAGTCTCGAACTTAAGTGTGCTCTGCTGTCGGATGTGTTCAGGGAAAAACTTCTAGTCAAACTGGTCTACAAAATCCTACCACGTCCATATAAAATCAGGCCCGGTAGGATGGGCGACTGAGGCCCACTAATACTCGGCCTCGCCCTCAAGTAGATACACTACCAGCGGGACCTGTTGGTGAGACGTACATCGCATGGTCTCAAAAATCTTCTCCACTTAGGAGTGCCATCTCTCTGCTACAGTCGGATCAGGCTCTCCCTAGAATTACGGGGGATCGAGCTGGAGAAAGTCTCATAATAGGGCACTCGCGTACTCCTGCACTGCTTGCTCTAGCGTCTCGACGGGACGCCTGCCCTGTCCCTAGAGGGCGGTGATCATAGCTTACAACATCTACTGTAACTGGGCGACACTCACAGGTACAGTCGGAGCCGCACAGGTCTCGGGTAGAGGAGCGGGATCCTCAGGCAAGGAAGCAGGAATCTCCAATGGGGGAACAGGAACCTCAGGTGGGGGAATGGGAATCTTAGGTGGGGGAGCGGGAGTCACTCGAGTCACTCACCTGAGCGGCATGTTGTAACGCCCTGAAAATTAGGGGTCGAGCAGAAGCTCAACTCCCAAGTTCCAATGCATCACTAATGCAACATAGAAAATGATGATTAAATGTTGTTCGTATTAGTGCATTAAACATGAATGGGATTACACTAAATTAGCATATCATACTCCAGAGATAATTAGATTACACAAGCAGAAGACTGTGATAAATATATAAAGCATATAAGTAGTTGTAAGTCTTTAGAGTATAAACATGTCACCAGGTTGCATAATTATAAGTATAGTTCCAAAAATTACAAAATGATACAATGTAATGGCATCTAATCCATATCCTTGTAACCCCGTCGACGCAACTCTAGGTCTACGTAGACCCGTCAGAGAGTTACATATAGGAGAACTCCTCCTCGTCATCATAAAATTCAGGCTCCGCTTCGTAAGGATCACCATCACCTATAGCTACAACAGAGTCTGGTTAGTGTTTTAAAACACTGTCCTAGAGTGGGAGTGAGTGATCAACTTAATGGAGCTATAAGTCAAAGGTTAACAAGTTATCATTCAATCAAGCAGTAATGATAAAGCAATACAATAATCATATCCTAAGTACTCTTGTTAATGCAAGAATGATATGCGATAATGATGCATGCCCTCGCCTGACTCCCTCAGCGACATCATCTCACGATCGCGCGTGCACCACTCCAGACACGTGCGCTTCCTCGCCAAAGCACATGCAATGTGGTGTATGATCGTGTTAGCCGATATTTAATTAAGCTTATTCATACAGCAGATTCAGGAAGCTAAGGTACCTCCCTTTATATCATTTGCCCAAACAATGATCCATTTAAGGTCGTCAATCCTAGTTAATCACATATGATAGGCAAGTTATAGGGCAACATCACCCCTGATTGAAAAGCAATGAATAAGCAAGTTCAAGTCACTATAGAGAGGCTCGTCACCTCAGCGTAGGCCTAGTTTATACTCAAGGTCACTACAAAAAGGCTCGTCACCTTAGCGTAGGCCGACAGCTTGAATACATTGTCCCATACCACTGTATTCAGCTCACGGGTTTGGGTTACTCAATGGACACTACAGGGAGGCTCATCACCCCAACGTAGGCCGACAGCTTGACCACGGTGTCTCATACCACCATGCCCAGCTCATGAGTCTTAGTGAATTGTGGTAACAAGGTTAAACGGCTTTTCACTAGTAAGTGGTGCCTTAGATTCAAGCAGTAGTGTCCATACATGGTGAGCATACATTAAGCCAATCAGGTTACTTGACAAGCTCGCCTGGTATGAGTGCATGTTAAATTAATCGACATGTAGTGCATACTCACTTCTCATGGCTTGACCACTGTCGATAATCACCGTATGACTCGGATTCATTGAACGTATCCGTTGTGGCGAAACTAGTTCGGCCACTGATCATAAACCGTTATCGATTGCCTGGATTATGTATTAGTCTCAATCATACTCAAATATAATAGACATTCATATGTAATATTCAAAACAGCATGTGACAATTAGTTCAAATATAAATCTCATTTGAGCAATTTAACAAACACATAGTGCACATGTCATCATACATATGCATTTCATCCATAAATCATGTAGTAGCAAGATAGGTTACATGAAGGAAACTGTAATGACCTGGAAAATTTCGTGCTAAGACCCGAGTACTACCTCTAATTCTTGAGAAGTTATATGTGGGTTAATTAGCATTAAACTCGATTGCTTGTGAAATTAGCACAAATCACTTTAAATTTGATCTGTAAGACTCAAAACCTGTAGAATCGTTAGTGCTATGTTACTCTGAAATCTAGGATTCAACGGTAATTCCAAATGCTCTCGGGAGTACTTGGAAACTTTGTATCGGACCTGGACCGTGCATCGAAAGTCCGATAACGATGATCTTGGACATTTATGATCACCTTGTTGGGCTTGACCATCACCTCAAAAATCAAGACCAGATGATGTCCTGAGATGATTTGCTTGAGTCCGGAGGAAGGAGTGTGAGAAAGGTGAGAAATTAAATATAAATTTATGAAATCTGAGTCGGGTCGCTTACGAGACGATTTTAAGCAATCTGACTGTTGGATTCTGACCTAAATTTACCCTCAGATCAGGGAAGATGGCCCAGGCATGTCATAGTGCTTGTAGACCAGATCGAGTTTCGATGACCATTGAATTGAGATTGGTCCACCATGGCTGATCTGTAGATCTGATCGGTACAAAAACTCAGCCTAACCTAGATCCATGGTCAGTGAGCTTAAGTCCAACCACACGTGGAAAAGGGACCACCAAAAGTGCTCCGTTGGATCGAAATAGACCCAATTTGGTTATAACCTAAGTATACCTTGGCCCCGGGGCTATTTTCATCAATTTTAGGCCTATATAAAGACCTTAAAACCCTCACTCTCAATTCCATACGAATTTTTTAACCCTAGCTAAAGGAGAGAGAGGAAAAGAGAGAGAAAGTGAGAGAGAAGTTGGTGAATCATCTTGAGATTCTTCCCTGTTACTCTGCGTCTCTAAACCATCACTTCTGAATCGTTATTCCGGCGATTCTAAGTTCATTCTCGGGTAAGTCAATCAAACCCTAGTCTGTTTTGGAGCTTAAAATAGTCTAAGTGTTGATGTAGTTCATTTTATTCATGCCTTAGGTTATCTAGTCGCCATTGACGAAGACTTATCGTCCAAATCAGATCTGTTGCGCACTTTCTAGTTTAAGGTGCGAACTATATTCGTATAGGTTATGGTTTTCAAAGCTTTCAATGTCAGTTAATGATTTATTACTGACGTGGGTGCCATTTCACATGCCAAATGCGATATCTGTTTCATTTTATGTATATCGATAGTCTATGTTGTAAGTAGTGTGATTCATGTGTTTGTTGAAATGTTTGTATGCATTTGGAATTTGGCATTGTGCTTGCCATGATTAATTGTCATAGGAATATGATTGTTATTTATGCGACAACTCCTTGTCAAAAGGATTTGCCCTAATATGTACTATGGCCGACATATGTGATGTATGTTGCCAAGAGTAGTCTAAGTGTTTGTGAAAATGTTTGAATGAGTTCGTATTTAGTAAGGTGTGAACCATGAGGCGGTTGAGATATGAAATCCCAATTACCTTATTTATGTATACTTTTTCCTCCATGAATTGCTTAGTCTAAATATCCATGTTAACTATGTGTATGATTTCCTCCATGCAAGTTGTTACTTTTACCGCTTTACTTATGAAATGAATGTGTATGGATTCTCATTATCCTGTATCTTATAATATGTTTACTATTATGGTTGAATGTGCATGGGGCCACGTTATGGTCCAGGCAATCGGTAACAGCTTTGAAATCGTGGCTGAGATTCATTCACCATGTAGGACGTGTTTGACGAACCCGAGTCGCATTAGGGTTGTCGGCAGTGGTTTGGCCACACGGAGTGTTTACGCACTTCATGTCGTTCAACTCAACGTGCGCTCGTGCTAGTCGAGCTCTTCAAGTAACCCGATTGGCCCGATGTATGTTCACCATGTATGGATGCTACTATTTGAATTCAGGGTACCAAACATACCAGTGCAAATCCTGTTAGCCATGGTATCTCGATCCACTAAGACTTATGAGCCGGGCATGGTGGTATGGGACGCCGTGGTCGAGCTGTCGGCCTACACTGGGGTGACGAGCCTCCCCGTAGTGACCAGTGAGCAAACCAGACTCGTGAGCTGATTATGGTGGTATGGGACACTATATTCGTGCTGTCAGCCTACATTGATTGGTGGCAAGCCCTTTGTAGTGACCTCGATCATACCTTGATACTATATTGAGGCGACGAGCCTTAGTGTAGTAACTAAGGTATGATAGGCATGCATTGATTGGTGACAAGCCCTTTGCAGCGACCTAGAACCATATGATCGTATGAGATGCCTAGGACTGACGACCCTAGAATGGATCACTGTGTGGAAATTGATATGAGGAAGATACCTTAGCTTCCCAATCCTGTTGTATGAAAAGGACTACTAATAACTCGGTAATCATGTTCATGCACCGCATTGCATGTGCGTTGGCATCGTTTGCACTGCGGGAGGTTGTCATGCGTACCGTAAGATGAAGATGTTGAGGGAGTGCAGGCGAGAGCATGCATCATTTCTACATACATCCTTGCATTAACAAGAGTAATTAGGACGTATTTGATTGTATTGCCTTATCATTACTGCTTGATTGATTTGATAACATGTTAACTTTTACTGTATAATTCCACTGAGTTGATCACTCACTCCCACATTCTGGGACGGTGTTTCAACACCAACCAGACTCTGTCTTAGATGCAGATGATGATGCGACCCCTGAGGCAGAGCAGGATGTAATGACCCGGGAAATTTTATGCCAAGACCCGAGTACTACCTCTATTTTTCCTTAGTAGTTGTTTTTGGGGTAATTAGCGCTATACTCGATTGCTTGTGAAATTTGCATCAATCACTTTAAATTTGATCTGCATGACTCAAAACTTGTAGAATAACTTGCGCTATGTTACTCTGAAATCTGGGATCCATCGCTAAGTCCAATTGCCCTTAGAAATTTTTGAAAGTTTTAGATCGGACCTGTGAAGAGGCCAAGCTATATGTCCTAGAGGGGGGGTGAATAGGACAATGCCAAATTAAAACTTATAACAGTGGAATTAAAATAAATATGATAGCCAAAGTAAATCACAATGCAGTAAATTAAAATAACCTCAAAATTCAGATCTTGAGAGGTTGATACAAACGTTGTTCTAAGGACAACCTTACACCAAAAACAGAGTTTATGGTAGGACAACCTTATTTCTAGAAAGATCTTTGTATCAAGTCTCAAATCGAAGAGGAATACTAAATTAAATACAAACTGAATTGAAATAACTTGTAATCAAAAATGTATTGTTCTAGGGACAGCCTTACACCATAAAAATGGCAGGTCAACCTTGCTAGAACAACTTTCAAATGAAATTAAAAATCAAGCTGATAAAGGAATAGCAGAAAATAAATTCTAAACTATTACAACATTCTCACAAAGCTTGAATTAAATGATTACAACATTCACCACCATACATACATCCCACAAAAGAATAAAGAATTAGAAGAATAAAACAATCAACCACAACACAAGGGTTTATAGTGGTTCGCCTGTGTGTTCACCAATTGTTAAACAACAGCCACACAAAATGCTATTCCACTCCTAATATCCTCACACAGGGGATATTAGCGTTCACTAAAAATAGGTTTTCCCAGGTTCACCCAAAACCCTTACAATTGTGTCTTTGTATGTGGGCTTACACAATTAAAAAAACCCCACTTCTAAGTTTTCCTGGCTTTCCTCAGATAACCAATATAACAAGATTTTTCTGGCAAATCTTGAAAGAAACCAAAATAATATAAAGGAATTTGCAATATGTAAAATACCTGAATATCTCCTTCGTTGTAGCAGCCCGGTAGAACCAAATCAAAGTAGATGATTGAATGTCCAAGTTCAATGTCCAGTACTCGATTACAATGGTTCTAATTCTAATAGATTTTAAATTAAACCAAATAGGGCTTGCCTTAATTGATTTTGATTCCAAAGAAAGGGAATAATAATTCCTCTTTATCAAATCAGATTGGAATAGCAGAAACAAAATCAATTAAAATAAAGCTAAGGAAAGAGAATATTAAATAAGCACACTTAGCTTAGATGGAGCACAGAATTATCTCTCAGAAGTTCGACGAAGATTGGCTTGAATACTTTAATTAATTCGATCATTTCTTCTGAGATTCGTGCTCTATTTATAGGTAAGAAGATCGGGTCTTCGACTGGTCTAGAGTGCTCTTCGACTAGTCGAAGCAGTAACAGATATTTGAAAGATTAGGCGGGATAAGCTTTGACCATTGTACGACTGGTCGTAGGTCACCTACGACTGGTCGTAGGTTTCCTTCGACTGGTCGTAGGTACTGAAAATCTTCGCTGGACTTCGAGTCGAAGATTGTACGACTGGTTGAAGAGCAGTCGACACTGTTCCTACGACTGGTCGTAGGTACTGAAAATCTTCACTGGACTTCGAGTCGAAGATTGTACGACCGGTCGAAGAGCAGTCGACACTGTTCCTACGACTGGTCGAACAATTTCCTGGACTAGTCGAAGGCTAACAGATTTTATCCGAAATTTGTAACAAACTCACGACTGGTCAAGGAATATCTTAGACTGGTCGAAGAATATCTTAGACTGGTCGAAGCAAGTCTAGGACTAGTCGAAGAAGGCCTAGGACTAGTCGAAGAACAGATAAATCACATGTAAAATAAACATTTGGTTTATGTATCCGAAATGACCTACTTCTAAGGTCAACTGGTCAATCAAACCTCAATCATGAAGTATGGACATTGAAACATTAGGAACTTGTGACCTTGAAGTATGAGCCTTGTAATCTTGATGTAGATCAAACCTTGATGTAGCTCAATCTTGAAAGTGTATAAACTGCCTTGAACTCTTCTTGAAGTCTTGCAGCTTGAGTCTTGTCTTGTGAGCAGTTCTTACATTCAAGATTGATCCTTGTACTTGTGAGCTTTGCTTGTTGTGAGCTTAGCTTGATCATGAATGTTGATCCTTGAGAGAGCTTCACTTATAACATAACAGTGATTTTGGCACCACAAATTTGACAACAGACAGGGATATAAACTATAGCACTTACAACCTGGACCGTGCGTCGAAAGTCCGATAGTGATGATCTTAGACTGCTGCGGTCACCATGTTGGACTTGGTCATCACCTCAAAAATTAAGTCCAGATGATGGTCTGGGTCGATTTGATTGAGTCTGGAGTGAAGAGTGTGAGAACAGTTGGAAATTTAATGAGATTTTATGAAATCTGAGTCATGCCGCTTGCGCGATGATTTTAAGCAATCTGACCGTTGGAATCTGACCCAATTTCACCATCTGATCAGGGAAGGTGGCCCAGGCTTGTCCTTGTGCTTGTGGACGTGATCGAGATTCTATGACCGTTGAGTTGAGTGTGGTCCGCCACGGCTAATCTGAAGATCCGGTCGGTACAAAAACTCAGCTTGACCTAGATCCATGGTCAGTGAGCTTAAGTCCAACCTTTCGTAGTTATAGGCCCACCAGAAGTGCTTTGTTGGATCGTGAGAGGCTGGTTTTGGTTATACCCTAAGTATACCTTGGCCCTGGGGTTATTTTCATCAATGTTAGGCCTATTTATAGACCTTAAAACCCTAGCTCTCTTTTCCATACGAATTTCCTAACCTTAGCTAAGAAAGAGAGTGGAAAAGAGAGAGAAAGTGAGAGAGAAGTTGGTGAATCATCTTAGATTCTTTCTTGTTCTTCTTCATCCTTGAACCTTCACTTTTGAATCGTTATTCCGGCAATTCTGAGTTCATCTTTGGGTAAGTTAACCTAACCCTAATCTGTGTTAGAGCTTAGATTAGTCTTTGGGTTGTTGTAGCTCATTTCTATTCTTGCTTTAGGTTATGTTGTCACCGTTGACGAAGACAAATCGTCTGAATCAGTTCGGTGCTCTTTTCTGGATTAAGGTGCGGACTTTAATCATATAGGTTATGGTTTTCAAGGCTTTCAATGCCAGTGAATGGTTTATTCTTGTTATGGATGAGATTTCGCATGCCAAATGATACATTTATTTGGTGTTCCTGATATGCATGTGTTATATTGAGATTTGAGTATTCTATGTGTATGTATAAAGTACCGTATGCATATAAAATATGAACACATGTTTGCCATGATTATTTATCGTGTACTTATGCTAATTGTATGTGCGACAACTCCTTGACAAAAGGAATTGTCCAAATGCGTGTATTTCAACATACGTCATATATGTTGTATTATGTATTCTAAGTGTTTGTAGAAATGCCTGAATGAACTAAAGTGTGATATATTAACCCAATTGTGGGTGTCGAGAAGCGATTCTCAACATTCCTACTATTGTGTATGATTTCCTACATGCTGTTACATTCCTTGCCGTTTAAGTTCAAGCATTACTTATGCTTACATTCATGTTAAGTTGATATCCTTCAAGTACTCATATGCTACATGACTTGAGTTGTTGTTCCATTACTATTCAAAATTGTAGATATGAATATCTGTTGTAGTATAATATGTTTGAGACTATGAATAGTCTAGGAAATCGGTAATCAGCCTTAAGTTCGTGGCTGAGATTGCTTTCGCCACGTAGGACGTGATTAGATGAACCCGAGTCGTATTAAAGTTGTCGGCAGTGGTTTGGCCACGCGGAGTGTTTGCGCACTCTATGTCTTTCAATTCAACGTGCGCTCGTGCTAGTCGAGTTCGTCAAGTAACTCGATTGTCCGATGTATGTTCACCATGTATGGACACTACTGTTTGAATCTAGGGTACCAAACTTACCGATAAAATCCTATCAACTAAGGTACCTTGATCCGCTAAGACTCATGAGCCGGACATGGTGGTATGGAATACCGTGGTCGAGCCTTCGGCCGACGCTGGGGTGACGAGCTTCCCCGTAGTGACCAGTGAGCAACCAAACTCGTGAGCCGATTATGGTGGTATGGGACACTATGTTCGCGCTGTTGGCCTACATTGATTGGTGACGAGCCCTTTGTAGTGACCTCGAGCATACCTGGATACCGCATTGAGGTGACGAGCCTTAGTGTAGTAACGAAGGTATGATAGGCGTGCATTGATTGGTGATGAGCCCTTTGCAACGACCTGAAACCATATGATCGTATGAGATGTCCAGGACTGACGACCCTAGTATGGATCACTGTTTGGATGGTGAGATGAGGAAGGTATCTTAGCTTCCCAATCCTGCTGTATGAAAAGGACTAATAATAACTTGCTAATCATGTTCATGCACCGCATTTGCATGTGCTTTGTAGACGTGGCGCACTTTGAGGCGATGTCATGCATAACGTAAGATGAAGACGCTGAGGGTGTACGCGCGAGGGCACGCATCATTCTGCATACATCCTTGCATTAACAAGAGTACTTAGGACTTGTTTAATTGTTCTGCTTTATCATTACTGTTTGATTGAACTGATAACATGTTAACCTTTGCATTATTGTTCCACTGAGATGATCACTCACTCCCACGTTCTGGGGCGGTGTTAAACACCTACCAGACTCTGTCTTAGTTTCTGATGTTGTAGATGTTGATGCAACCTTTGAGGCAGAGCTAGAGATTGAGGATGATGAGGTTACTTTCTCTTTTATGTAGTTTTCAGACGGGTTCTAGTGAGCCTTGTTCTGATGTGAGGGATGCTGGGATTTCTTTTGGGAATTAAACGATGTAATTTGATACTTGTAATTTTGATAGCAACACTTACATTACGACCTGGTATGTGTATGTATTTCAGGGATTCACACATGTACACATATATTCCTTTAAGTCTTCCGCTTGCTTTCTTCACTTATCCCTGAATTATATCTGCACTTTGGCTTAATTTATTCCATGCTTTATGCACTAATACAGACAACATACATCCATCATTAAATATGTTGCATAAGTGATGTTTTGGAACTCAGGAGCTGAGTTATGCTCGACCCTCGAATTTCAGGACGTTACACAGGAGTACGAGGACGACGATGATGCGTTTTCTTTTATGCAGTTCTGAGGCGAGTTCGTGTGAGCCGCGTCCTGATCTATGGGGATTCTGGGTTTTCTGTTGTAATAGATAATTTCATTTTGATACTTGTATTTTGAAGACAAACACTTGTAATTATGACCTGGCAGAACATACATATCACAGGGACTTGCACCTGTACACATATTTCTTTAAGTCTTCCGCTTGCGACTTTCACTTATCCCTAATTTATGTTTGCAGTTTGGCTTAATCTATTCCATGTTTTATTCACTCATACAGGCAACATATATCCATCATTGCATTTGTTGCATAAGTGATGTTTTGAAACTCAGGAGCTGAGTTATGCTCGACCCCCAAATTTCAGGGCATTACAAGTTGGTATCAGAGCATGATTTGGATTAAACCAGACCTGGGTTATGGTCACACAATGCACACTGATGCCACCTTAGTGTATGAGGGTGTGAGATTAATCTAGAATTTGTGTAAGTTTTCCCATTGCTCCTATCGGCGAAGGTTTACTAAAAATAATCGCTGAGATCGAGTCTGTACACACTCCTGATCACACACAGCGACCCCAAATCTCTTCTAGACCATCCATTAACGGGTTTAGATGGTGTATCATCCCATCCCAGCCATTAAAATGTCTGTAAACCTGAATCTGTATCAGATTCTATCCATAGTGACCCGATAAGCGTCAAATCGGACTAAGGGCCCAATCGGGGTCATTCCAGGGGGACCTAGGGGGGACCCGCATCATTTTGTGGCTTAGGGGCCAGGAGGACCTTGCCTAAATGGTGAGTCATCGCCGAACTGTCCAGAGACTAGCGATGACCTTGCCGGTTCGGCGAGCCCTCGCAGCCCAACGAGCCGGCTCGGGCCGACGCATATGGGGGCTAGTGTGGCCAACTCATCTAGGGTTGCATGATTGAAACCCCTTCTAAACCCTCTTTCCTCCATAAAATACCCTCTCATGCTTTCCTTTTCTTGAAGTTTCTCTCAAAGTCCCACAAAAATCCCTCCCTAAACCCTTTCTTCTTTCATTTTCGTGCATCCCCAATCTACCCATCTCAAAACCCACCTCCATTATTGTTTTTTCTCTCCTTTCTTTCCATTTGAACACTCAAATCCTTCCTTTGAACCTCAAATTCATGGAAGCCTCATCATTCTTCCCATTTTCCTCTTTTCTCTCATTTTTCATGGCCCTATTCGAGCTTGTTATGGCCATATTTTCCATCTCCACCATTCTCTCTTTCATGGGGAAGAAGAGAGCTCCTGTTGATGAAGCCGGGCCTAGCCGCCCAACCCGTGCACGGAGGCCGAGAGGTTCCACCGCGAGCACGACCGCCACTCGAGAGTTTCAGACAAAGCGGGACCTCGATCCTCAAGCTCCCGTCGGAAGAACCTTGTTGGCGGAGCTATCTCATGGAGTTTATGAAGGCCGTAGGGTCCTTTTTGAAGCTCATGTAGATCCGTGGCTATTTGGCAAATTTCTCTTATTGGAGTGCTTGGAAGGGGCTGGTTGGTGTCCCCTGTTTGAGGGCGAATACCGCGCCAATGTGGGTACTGTTCGAGCTTTTTATGCCCACATTTGGGAACCTTCGCTGGAGCCCTTGCAGTTCAAGATCCCTTGTGGAAGAGATCGGGAGGCCACGATCAACGTCGCTTTGATATCCCGATTTTTAAACGTGCTACTTGGCGAGGTTCATGCAAGTGAGAAGAATCTGAGTAGTGCGCGCGAGAGGGATCGCCACACGCTGTTCCTGTGTGGTCGTCTAGTCGAATGTTAGCCTAACAGAAGCCTTTTAGCAACCAACATGACGGATGACTTCCACTTGCTTCACCACATGTGCACATTCAATGTTTATCCAAGGTGGAGCAACCGCAGCGAGTGTACACGCGAGAGGGATCGCCACACGTTGTTCCTGTGTGGTCGTCTAGTCGAATGGTAGCCTAACAGAAGCCTTTTAGCAACCAACATGACAGATGACTTCCACTTGCTTCACCACATGTGCACATTCAATGTTTATCCAAGGTAGAGCAACCACAGTGAGTGTACGCGCCTGATGGTAGATTTCCTGTATCAGGTGGGGCAAGGAGAGAAGTTATGTGTGACAACGTACATCTTGCGTCAGATTGTCCTTATTGCTCTTTCGAATAGGAGGACCGAATCGCTCCCATTTGGCTGACTCATTTGTAAGCTTGCACATGAGTTTAGCTACAGGCATGGGGTGAAAAAGTCGGTACCTGTTCGTTACATTAATGAGACGACCCTTAATCAGATGGACATTGGGCCTCGTCGACGACAAGCCTTACTTGAAGAAAGTGAGGATGAGACAGAGAGCGATGAGGAAGAGAGTAATGAAGAAGGTGGAGTTGAGATAGTAGAAGAAGAAGAGCAAGACAAGAAAGAAGTGGAGGCCCAGGACACGAGTGAGAGTTCTCCTCCTGTGGCACTAGAGCAGGGCACAGATCAGGCCGCCAGGGATGCCTGTATAGCTCGGCTTGAGGAGGGTCAGGCTGTCCTACGCCAGGATATTATGGATCTTTGAGGCCTCGTGAAGCATAAGTTCAAGAAGATGTCTCGTACTCTGAAGTCCATCCTGTGTTGCCTGCAGGATAAGGATGCCCCTCCTCCATCTCCTGATTCTGATGAGTAGATTGCAGATATAGTCATCCTTTGCTCTGTTTTGTTATTTGTTATTGTGTGTAGCTGTTATAGGCGTAATAGTTGGAAGTTGTTTGTTGTTTGAAGCTTTAGATGTATTAACTCGCATGCTTTCTTTGTCGCGATCCATGTAATGTAGCACTTCTTGTATTGCGACAATTTTGTTAATTGAAATGCATGTTGTCTATCCTTGAGTTGTGATGTAATGCTGTGTGGGTGGATTATGTGGATGTTGAAACTCACTGGTTGTATCCTCTGTTGAATGTAGGGTATGCCTCCTAAGGGCTCGAAGACTTCAACCCGTCTCTCCTTAGGTGAATCGCTTGCCGGGGTTTCCCCCTAGGCGATAGCCAGACGGATCCACAGTCGGGCCCGTCTCATTTTGGTGCTGGGCCGAACTCTCAGCCAGCTACTGGCGCCGCTGCTGGGCCGACTCCTGTGATACCACCCATGGCTACACCAGTCACGCCATCAGTTCCTGAGCCGAACCGTGCATCTGCGTCGATGCCTTATGCATCTCCGTTCGCTTCGCCTCCTGATAGGCTTGAGTAGATGATGCTATTGATGTAGCAGCAGCACCAGCACAAGCAGCAGTTTTTATCTTCCATGGCTGGCATCTTTACTCAGTCGATGGGGGCGACTCCACCTGCTTCACTTATGCACCCATCTGGGAACACTAGTGCTAGCGGCACATTTGAGCAATTCCAACGCTTACGACCTCCCACATTTGCAGGTTCTCATAGACTTGAGGAGGCCGAGTACTGGATTGACCGCACCTCTAAGATGCTGAGGCCGCTTCACTGTTATGAGGCTGAGCAGGTCGAGTTTGCCTCCTTCATGTTTGAGAAGGAGGCCAGTTTATGGTGGGACAGTGTTCTCCGCACAGTTGCGGAGGGTTTTGAGTGGACATGGTAGGCGTTTGAGGCATGCTTCCACGAGAAGTATTTTCCGGTCACTTATCGACACGAGAAGGAGAGTGAGTTCCTTCGCCTCCGTCAGGGAGGGATGTCGGTGACTGAGTATGAGAACCGGTTTACTGAGCTAGGTCGATATGCTCCTTTGCTTCTGGGTGATCAGTCGATGTGGATGCGGTATTTTTCTGAGGGGTTGAGGCCTGAGATTCAATCAAAGATGTGTTGTGCTAGCATATCTTCTTATGTTAAGTTGGTGAGCATGTCCCTGCGAGCTGAGCAGGACGGGGACAGGTCGTCCCGTATGTGAGCACCTATGGTTCCTAGACCACGACCTGACTTTTCGAGTACATTATTTCTTGGCAAGAGGCCGCGAGCAGATTCTCCTCCGAGACGTGTTGCGTCGCCGGCTCAGCAGATGCGTTCTGACTTACATTGTTCGTACTGTGGGAAGATTGGACATTCGGATCGTAATTGTTTTACACAAATGCGGGACAGTGGATTTACTCCGCCATAGAGGATCAGTTGTCCGATGCCTCAAGTCATATCAACTTCACCCCTTTGTTCAGTGCCAGCTCACCCATCCTTCAGACCTTCTGTACCTCATTTCAAGCCACCTCAGCGGTCCATGGTTCCACTGCCGAATCGCCCGCAGTAGGCTCGAGTTCACGTGCTTACAGCTGAAGCGCCTAGGGCTGACTTGGCACTGAGATCTTTTGAGGTTACAGCTCACATTCAAGGTATTCCCGTTTCCTTGTTAGTGGATACTGGATCCACTACCTCTATTATATCATATGCGGCAATTAAGTGCCTGAGTTTGGGCACAGTTACTATGAAGGGAGTGACGCTCACTACCTCTACAGGGACCTCCTCTGATATTACCAAGATTTGTATGGGTTATTTGATTGATCTAGGGAGTAGATCGATTCTAGTTGACCTGTTTGTCGCATCTCTATATCATTACGATGTCATTTTGGGTATAGATTGGCTCACGAAGATGCGAGCAGAGATTAATTGTGAAGCTAGGGTGGTGACAGTCCATGGACCTGAGGGCGAGACTTTTACTTTTCCTGTTCAGGTCAGTTACCCTTTCCGTTTTGGTTATTATGCCTCTTTGTTAGAGAGTATTGTTGGTTCGGCGCTTGAAAGCATGCCAGTAGTTCGGGATTTTGAATATGTATTCGAGTCGATTCCTGGATTACCCCTTCGGCGCGAGATTGATTTTACTATCGATCTCATGCCTAGTGCGACACCTATTTCATTGCCCACTTATCGCATGCCTCCGAGTGAAATGAAGAAATTGAGGAAGCAAATAGATGGTTGTTAAATTTGGGTTTTATTCGACCTAGTGTGTCCCCTTGGGGAGCACCTGTCTTGTTTGTCAAGAAGAAGGATGGTTCCTTGCGATTATATATAGATTATCGCAGGTTAAATCAGGTGACTGTGAAAAACAAGTATCCTTTGCCTAGGATCGATGATTTATTTGATCAGTTGAAGGGGGCACGGTACTTTTCGAAGGTTGATCTATAGTCAGGGTATCATCAGTTATGTGTCAAGGATGAGGAGGTGCAGAAGACCCCGATCAGGACTAGTTTCGGCCATTATGAGTTCCTTGTGATGTCGTTCGGTCTTACGAACGCACCAGCCGTGTTCATGGATCTGATGAACAGGGTATTTTGGCCATTTTTGTTCCGATTCGTCATTGTCTTTATCGATGACATTTTGATATACTCTGCGAGTCGGGAAGAGCACGAGGAGCACTTAAGAGCAGTCTTGGATGCTCTTAGGAAGAATCATCTTTTTGCGCAGTTCAAGAAATGTGATTTCTGGAAGGAGGAAGTCAAGTTCCTAGGACATGTGGTGTCCAAGGAAGGGATAGCCGTCGACCTCGCTAAGGTAGTTGCAGTTCAGGACTGGAAGCAGCCTGGTTCAGTTACTAAGGTGAGAAGCTTTCCGGGTCTAGCAGGCTATTATCGACGTTTCATATGAGACTTCTCGAAGATAGCCAGACCGTTGTCTCAGTTGACATAGAAAGACTTGAAGTTTGCTTAGAATGAAAATACGGAAATAGCTTTTCAGGAGCTGAAGGACAAGTTGACGTCTGCCCCCGTGCTAGTATTGCCAGAGCAAGGGGTTAAGTATACGATATATACTGACGCCTCTCGCATTGGTCTGGGTTGTGTCCTTATGCAGAAGGACAGGGTGATTGCATATGCCTCGAGACAATTGAGGAAACACGAAGAGAATTACCCTACACACGACCTGGAGTTAGCAGCTGTCATTTTCGCACTAAAGCTCTGGAGACATTACCTCTACAGAGAGGAGTTCGAGTTCTTTTGTGACCATAAGAGCCTTAAGTATATTTTCACGCAGCATGACTTGAATATGAGGTAACGCCGATGGATGGAAACATTGAAGGACTTTAAGTTCGATGTCTCTTACCATCCGGGCAAGGCAAACCTTGTGGCAGACACGTTAAGTCGCAAGAAGGCTATAGAGTTTGCGGCTCCACTAATGATAGCAGAATGGGACATGATGGAGTTTGTGCGAGACTTTGAGCAGAAACTCATGGTGATAGAGCCATATGAGGTTATCGCACACATTCGAGTTCAGCCCCTCATTGACAAGAGGATCATTGCAACTCAGGCAGATGATGAGCTTTTGGCGAAGATGAAAAAGCGGATTAGTTCATATGAGGACTCTGAGTGGAGTGTTAGTTCAGATGGGGGCCTACGATATCATGGTCGGCTATGTGTCCCAGACATTCCTGACTTGAGACGAGAGGTTCTCGAGTCAGCCCATAATTCTAAGCTTGCGATGCATCCTAGTAGCACGAAGATGTATTAAGATATGAGAAGATCCTATTGGTGGGACAACATAAAGTTTCACATTGTTGAGTTCGTATCTCGTTGTCTCACGTGCCAGCAGGTCAAGGCAGAGCATCGCCGACCTCCTGGACTACTTCAGCCCATGCCCATAGCAGAATGGAAATGGGACTTCATCTCTATGGATTTTATTTCAGGGCTACCGAGAACGAGGAAGGGACATGACTCTATTTGGGTGATCGTCGACCGATTGATGAAGTCGGCTCATTTCTTACCGATCAGAGTCACAAACTCTACAGACGAGTTGGCTAGGTTGTATATCAAGGAGATTAAATGTCTGCATGGAGTTCTCTTGGAGTTTGTGTCTGACAGAGACACACGATTCACATCTATCTTCTAGACTCGTATCTAGGAAGCGATGGGTGTGAAATTGAAGTTCAGCACCGCATTTCATCCGCAGGCAGATGAGCAGACGAAACGTGTGAATCAGATTCTGGAAGACATGTTGCGAGCTTGTGTTTTGGATTTCAAGGACAGTTGGGATGACTATCTCCCTTATGTAGAGTTCGCGTATAATAACAGTTTCCAGGCGAGTATCGGCATGGCTCCCTACGAGGCATTATATGGTCGCCCGTGCAGAGCATTGCATTGCTAGGCAAACGTTGGCGAGCGTAATTTGATTGGCCCAGAGTTGGTTCAGGCGACTTCAAAGAAAGTTGACATTATTCGACGTCGACTTCTGATAGCCCAGAGCAGGCAAAAGATTACGCTGATACGAGGCGATGACCGCTTGAGTTTGAGGTTGGAGACCATGTATTTCTTAAGGTTTCCCCTATGAAGGGAGTCCTACAGTTTAGTAAGAAGGGGAAGCTCACGCCGAGATTTATTGGTCCATTTCAAATACTGGATCGAGTGGGAGCGGTAGCGTACCGCCTTGCTTTGCCCACACCTTTTGCAGGCGTACATAACGTATTTCATGTTTCTATGCTGAAGAAGTACGTTCCTGATCCTTCACATATTATCAGTTGGAAGCAGGTGCAGTTGAGTGAGGATGCCACATATGTACTGCGACCGACACGTATCCTAGACAGGAAGGAGCAGTTATTGCTTAGCAAGGTCATCCCTCTTGTGAAAGTACTGTGGACGCATCATAGTGAAGAAGAGGCTACTTGGGAGACTGAAGCTGAGGTCAGATAAGAGCTACCCTCAGATCCTTGAGGAGTATGAGAAGGTACAAATTTCGGGGATGAAATTTCTCTTTAAGGGGGGTAGATTGTAATGACCCGAAAAAATTCGAGCTAAGACCGATTTCTTATGAGAAGTTATATGTGGGTTAATTAGCGCTAAACTCAATTTCTTATGAAATTAGCACAAATCACTTTAAATTTGATCTGCAAGACTCAAAACCTGTAGAATCGTTAGCGCTATGTTATCCTGAAATTTAAGATTCAACGCTAAATCCAGATGCTCTCGGGAGTACTTGGAAACTTTGTATCGGACATGGACAGCGCGTCGAAAGTCTGATAGCGATGATCTTAGACATTTATGATCACCTTGTTAGGCTTGACCATCACCTCAAAAATCAAGACCAGATGATGTCCTGAGATGATTTGCTTGAGTTCGGAGGAAGGAGTGTGAGAAAGGTGAGAAATTAAATATAAATTTATAAAATCTGAGTCGTGTCGCTTGCCCAACGATTTTAAGCAATCTAACCATTGGATTCTGACCCAAATTTACCCTCGGATCAGGGAAGATGGCCCAAGCATGTCATAGTGCTTGTGGACCTGATCGAGTTTCGGTGAACATTGAATTGAGATTGGTCTGCCACGGCTGATCTGTAGATCCGATCGGTACAAAAACTCAGCCTGACCTAGATCCATGGTCAGTGAGCTTAAGTCTGACCACACGTGGAAAAGGGACCACCAGAAGTGCTCCGTTGGATCGAAGTAGACCCGATTTGGTTATAACCTAAGTATACCTTGGCCTTGGGGCTATTTTCATCAATTTTAGGCCTATATAAAGACCTTAAAACCCTCACTCTCAATTCCATACGAATTTTCTAACCTTAGCTAAAGGAGAGAGAGTAAAAGAGAGAGAAAGTGAGAGAGAAGTTGGTGAATCATCTTAAGATTCTTCCCTGTTACTTTGGGTCTCTAAACCATCACTTCTGAATCGTTATTCTGGCGAGTCAATCAAACCCTAGTCTATTTTGGAGCTTAGAATAGTCTAAGTGTTGATGTAGTTCATTTTATTCGAGCCTTAGGTTATCTAATCACCGTTGACGAAGACTTATCATCCAATTCAGATCCGTCGCGCACTTTCTAGTTTAAGGTGCGGACTATTTTCGTATACGTTATGGTTTTCAAAGCTTTCAATGTCAGTTAATGATTTATTACTGACGTGGGTGCCATTTCACATGCCAAATGTGATATCTGTTTCATTTTACGTATATCGATAGTCTATGTTGTAAGTAGTGTGATTCATGTGTTTGTTGAAATGTTTGTATGCATTTGGAATTTGGCGTTGTGCTTGCCATGATTAATTATCATAAGAATATGATTGTTATTTATGTGACAACTCCTTGTCAAAAGGATTTGCCCTAATATGTACTATGGCTGACATATGTGATGTATGTTGCCAAGTGTAGTCTAACTGTTTGTGAAAATGTCTGAATGAGTTCGTATTTAGTAAGGTGTGAACCATGAGGCAGTTGAGATATGAAATCCCAATTACCTTACTTATGTATACTTTTTCCTCCATGAATTGCTTAGTCTAAATATCCATGTTAACTATGTGTATGATTTCCTCCATGCAAGCTGTTACTTTTACCGCTTTACTTATGAAATGCATGTGTATGGATTCTCATTATCCTGTATCTTATAATATGTTTGCTATTATGGTTGAATGTGTGTGGGGCCACGTTATGGTCCAGGCAATCGGTAACAGCTTTGAAATCGTGGCTGAGATTCATTCACCATGTAGGACGTGTTTGAAGAACCCGAGTCGTATTAGGGTTGTCGACAGTGGTTTGGCCACACGGAGTGTTTGGGCACTTCATGTCGTTTAACTCAACGTGCGCTCGTGCTAGTCGAGCTCTTCAAGGAACCTGATTGGCCCGATGTATGTTCACCATGTATGGATGCTACTGTTTGAATCTAGGATACCAAAATTACCAGTGCAAATCCCGTTAACCATGGTACCTCTATCCGCTAAGACTCATGAGTCGGGCATGGTGGTATGGGACACCGTGGTCAAGCTGTCAGCCTACGCTGGGGTGACGAGCCTCCCCGTAGTGACCAGTGAGCAAACCAGACTCGTGAACCGATTATGGTGGTATGAGAAACTATATTCGTGCTGTCTGCTTACATTGATTGGTGACAAGCCCTTTGTAGTGACCTCGAGCATACCTTAATACTGCATTGAGGTGACAAGCCTTAGTGTAGTAACTAAGGTATGATAGGCATGCATTGATTGGTGATGAGCCCTTTGCAGCGACCTAGAACCATATGATCGTATGAGACTACCTAGGACTGACGACCTTAGAATGGATCACTGTGTGGAAATTGATATGAGGAAGGTACCTTAGCTTCCCAATCCTGATGTATGATAAGGACTAATAATAACTTGGTAATCATGTTCATGCACCGCATTGCATGTGCGTTGGCGTTATTGGCACTGCGGGAGGTTTTCATGCGTACCGTAAGATGAAGACGCTGAGGGAGTGCAGGCGAGAGCATGCATCATTTCTACATACATCCTTGCATTAACAAGAGTAATTAGGACGTATTTGATTGTATTACCTTATCATTATTGCTTGATTGATTTGATAACATACTAACTTTTACTGTATAGTTCCACTGAGTTGATCACTCACTCCCGCATTCTGGGATGGTGTTTCAACACCAACCAGACTCTGTCTGAGATGCAGATGATGATGCGACCCCTGAGGCAGAGCAGGAGTACGAGGACGACGAGGATGCATTTTCTTTTATGCAATTCTCAGGCGGGTTCGTGTGAGCCTCGTCCTGATCTACGGGGATTCTGGGTTTTCTGTTGTAATAGATAATTTCATGTTGATACTTGTATTTTGAAGACAAACACTTATAATTATGACCTGGCAGAGCATACATATCACATGGACTTGCACATGTACACATATATTTCTTTAAGTCTTCCGCTTGCAACTTTCACTTATCCCTGAATTATGTTTGCAGTTTGGCTTAATCTATTCCATGTTTTATGCACTCATACAGGCAACATACATCCATCATTGCATTTGTTGCATAAGTGATGTTTTGAAACTCGGGAGCTAAGTTATGCTCGACCCCCAAATTTCAGGGCGTTACAGAAACTGTAACTATAGATAAGGTTATTGAGAATCTTATCTCGGCACCCTCATTAAATACATTTCAGCAAGAAACTTCTAATTTAGACATTTTATCAAACACTTAGACTACACATATCAACATACATGTAATAAATTAGTTATAACATATATTATAGCAAATCCTTTCGTAAAGGAGTTGTCACACATACAATGATCATGTATTCTCAATCAATAATCATGTTAAGCACAAATCATAATTCCATATTCATTCAGACATTTCAATAAGCACATGGAATGCATTATATTCAACATAGTTCATATGTATGTGTAATACACGGAGAACATCACATCTAAGTACATGTGACAGCAATCAAGTCTGTCATAAATCATTAACTAACATTAAAAGCCTTGAAAACCATAACCTAAATATTTATAGTCTGCACCTTTCGTCGATACGTCGATTATGAACTCAGTTCGTACACGACGCCTTTATCTACAGCACAACGACTACCTAAATCATGAAATAGGTTAGCTATTTCACCGCTTCCCTTATTCGGATTCCTAAAACAGATTAGGGTTAGGATTTCTTACCTAAGAATGGATTCGGATCCAATGGTGTAGCGACACGGGAGAGATGATTCGGCACGTGGAGTGGTGGGAATGAATCCCAGCAACTATCTCTCACTCTCTCTCTCTCTCTTTTCTCCTCACTCTTTCCTCCTCTTTTCTCTTTTCTCTCTCCTAGGGTTTAGGAAATTCGTATGGAATGATAGAGGGGCGGGTTAGGGACCTTATATAGGCCCAGAACTGGTGCAAATGGCCCTAGGGCCAAGGTATACTTAAGTTATAGCCAATGGGCATCTGTTTCGGGCCAATGGAGCTCATCTGGAGGTCCATTTCCTGCATATGGTCCAGAGAAAGTTCCCTGACAATGGATCTATGTCAGGTTAAGATTTTAGTCTGATTGGATTTGTGGATCGACCATGGAGGACCAGTTTCAGTTCAACGGCCATCGTCACTCGATTACGGCCACAAGTACACTGACATGTGTTAGGAAATTTCTCTGATCCAAGGGTGTGGTTGGGTCAGAATCTGACAGTCTGAAACCTTAAATTTGTCTGGCAAGCAAACGGCCTAATTCACTTAAGTTTGAGTTTATTTTCTAAATATATTTGTGTTTCTCACACACTTCTCTCCAGGCTCAAGTTGTGCATTTCTGGATACTATTTGGACTTGATTCCCGAGATGGTTATCAAGCCCAGTAAGGCGGTCATAATTGTATAGTTTCACCGTAATCAAACTTTCAACACGTGGTCAGGTTCGCTATAGAGTTTCAATGTGCTCCCGAAAGCAACTGGGTTTTGAGATTTCTCCTAGGTTTTTAAATAATATAGAGTTACCGATTCTACTAGTTTTAGGTTTTGCAGTTCGTATAGAAAGCGGTTCAAGCTAATCTACTAATTAATTCAGTTTAGTACTTAATTAATTTTTGGCTAATTTCTACATAATTTGATCCTTAGCAATTTTTGACTGAGGTGATACTCGGGTCTTTATACGGATTTTTTCGAGACGTTACACATGTCCTATAGGAAGGAACAAGGGGTCCATCAAGAGTTACTACTTTAGGGAATTATATCGGAAGGTTAGGAACTCGGGACCTAACTGTTCTAAGTTCATAACAGATATGTGATGTTATCCTTAGTTATTCCCAAGTTATGCGTTGATACCAACTCTTGTCACACCCCAAACTCGGAAACTAGGCTCACAAAATCTTCGATCACCGAATCTAGCACCGACAAGCTCCATAGTACCCCATTCTCGGCTCACAGTACCCATATACTGGGTTTCGATCCTGGGATCCTATAAGGAGGATTTGTAACATGAACTTTTTTATAAGAAGCATAACCATATGTATAACTCAGATACAAACAATAACAACACCACATATGCACTATAATAAAAAAAGACTTTAGAGTACAATACATAAAGGAGAAATAAAAGATATATATGAAAACTCTAGAAGCTCAGCCACATGCACCTGCCTCAGCTCGGCTTTGTCCCAGCATCACCTGCACGCATCTATTGTGCATAAGCTTACAGGAAGCTCAAAGGGTGGGGTAAGTGTGTGTGTAATATACGTATCAAGAATACAATATCAGAGTAATGTGGAAAGTGTTGTAAGTCCATGAATGGGAAAAATGCTGGCAAATCCATGAAAGCTATCAGTCGTACCAAGGCTATGCGATGCAAGGCCTACATGGCCCAATGTCATATGCAGGATGCACCACAAGCATACCAGTCCTCAGCTAGATCCATAAATTAGTATAGTTCACCTCTGGAACATCATGTATCAGTACAATTCCTCTTTGGGTAAATCCACATATCAGTACATTTCCTCTCTGGACAATCACCGGGGTCTAGTGCACTCCACTTTAATTGCCCCTCCCCCCAGGCGCGTGGTCCAAGTGAGCGTAAGAGACCTCACTATCCGCTAACCAATAGTCTACCAATACCTATCCGACACGTCGATAGTGGACCCATTCCTCGAGTTATTCAAACTTAACCTAACTATGCCCCCTTCTCTCCGGGCGGGTAAGGTCACACCCCCTTCCAACCGACCACGATACAGTGAGAGATGTGGCCTCCTAGTATTCACCACACGGGCACTCATGTATCCACTCAGTCTCAACATTGGAGCAACTTCCTAGTACCATAAGGGTTCAGGGACTTTTACCGAGGGACATCTACGGTGCCCCATGTCTAGAACCAAAATATTTTCAGTGTCTAATCCTGTCATCCATGATATGCCTGTGGAGGCCACAACCCTAATGTCGCTAGGGCATACAGTGATCATATCACATGATGCAAGATGCATGAGTCATATTATCCAGTATTACGCGTTCCGCGTGCGCTCATGTAGGGCAACTCCGTCTATCAAGGAGTCCCATAAACAATCAGCCCAATGGTTTATGATATGATCAATCACTCCCCATAACAAGCATACACATGATGCATATGGGCATGTTTCAGGATGTTATGCTACCATATACTTAGTGTGTCCTACTAACTTAAGTAAAGTAGCACATTAATCATCCCAAATACATGACGGGGTCCACAGAAGGATGGTGGATCTAAACCAAAATATTAAGATCAGTCCTCAACAGTGGATATACCAAATCTGATATCACAAATCCTTCATCTACGGTGATGATGTACTCTCCTCATATCAAGGATGGGCCTAGATGGCCTACTCATATCAAGAATGGGCCTAAGAATGAGGAGTGGGCTTCCTCACTCGCTCCATTACATAGTAAACTAGGCTTCCTAAGGGGCCCAATAAGCACAAGATGGGCTTAATGACTTAGACAATCTACAAGGCATGTTGGAAGCATCAACAATAATGGGGGCCCAACGGTTTGGGTTAGCCCACTGAGGCTAAATAGGTAACACTTATGGGGGCCCAAATAGATGAGAGTGGGCCTAACAATGGGCCCTAGGGACTCACAATGTGGACATTTAACCACCATTGTCCCCTAGAGTGCGGCCTGCCTTGAAATCTAACTTACAATTGGGCCCATGGCCTGTATACTTCCTAGGGAAAAGAATGGGCAGCATACATACATTCACACATCATGGTGGCCTCAAGAAATTGCCCATGGTCCACATACATCAAGGTGGGTTAGTTGGGACAGCCCATAACCCAAAAATACAATGGCCAAGGGAACATATAATACATGCATCATGGTGGACCTCATGAGTAGCCCATATGCCCCAGAAAATAGTTGGGCTAGGTGCACATCACATATATCATTGTGGGCCTTATAGACCAACCCAAAATTTGGCAAACTATATGGGAAACATAGATATAATCACATACATCATATTGGGCTTACAAATAGCCCACAAGGTTCAACATAATGGATGGGCAACACATGTACCAAGGAAGGCTCTAAGGCTGGACGTCCAGCCCATTTAGGCCTGGCGGACGTCCAAAAATCTAGACAGCATGGTTCTACTATAATCAGAAGAAAGATGGGCCTCATAAGGCATTAAAAGGGCCCTTAATCTCAGAAAATAAATGCATGGTGTGTATACATAACACCTTTAATCTGGTGGACCTCACAACTTCGAGACATACAACTATATGCAGCAATTTTGGACCCTTGCTGGACATTTAGCCCACCTAACTTTCTGAGCCTGCTGGGGTCTGGCAAATAGGCTATCTAAATAAAATAAATATTTGAGGGTGGCTCAGACATGTTACAGTGGGCCCCACTAGATGGAAGGCATGAATACAACACATATATCATAGTGGACCCGTTCCTGGACAGCCAGTCCAACAGCACCCGACCCAGCTGGATTGTCCATAAGGCTTGGAAGGCTAGCTTAAAACATACTCAAGGTGGGCCCTAACTATGGACGTCCCACCAGGGGGTGAGCCACATCCAGGTGGGCAACAAAATGGAGTATGGGATGGATATATCACAAACATCACAGTGGGCCTGAGGCCATGGACAGCCAGCCCCTGCTCAACGCTGGGCTTGCCTAGGCATCCAGTAGATGGGCTGCTACCCTGGCAGGTGGCGTCCCATAGATGGATGGCCTAGATAACTGTAACGCCCTGAAATTCGGGGGTCGAGCATAACTCAGCTCCCGAGTTCCAAAACATCACTTATGCAACATATTTAATGATGGATGTATGTTGACTGTATTAGTGCATAAAACATGGAATAGATTAAGCCAAAACACAGATATAATTCAGGGATAAGTGAAGAAAGCAAGCGGAAGACTTATAGAAATATATGTGTACAAGTGCAGATCCCTGAAGTACATAAACAAACCAGGTCGTAATGAAAGTGTTACTTATCAAAATTACAAGTATTAGATTACATCATTTAAATCCCAAAAATAATTCCAGAGTCCCGCGCATCAGAACAAGGCTCGCTAGAACCCGTCTGAAAACTGCATATAGGAGAAAGCAGCCTCATCATCATCCATCTCCCACTCTGCCTAAGCAGTCGCATCCACATCTGCAACATCAGAACCTAAGACAGAGTCTGGTGGGTGTTTAACACCGCCCCAGAACGTGGGAATGAGTGATCAACTCAGTGGAACAATAAGGCACTGGTTAATATGTTATCAGTTCAATCAAGTAGTAATGATAAAGCAGAATAATTAAATAAATCCTAAGTACTCTTATTAATGCAAGGATGTATGCAAAATGATGCGTGCCCTCACGCGTACACCCCCAGCGTCTTCATCTTACGTTACGCATGACACCACCTCAAAGTACGCCACATCTACAAAGCACATGCAAATGCGGTGCATGGATATGATTACCAAGTTGTTATTAGTCCTTTTCATACAGCAGAATTGGGAAGCTAAGATACCTTCCTCATATCACCATCCAAACAGTGATCCATTCTAAGGTCGTCAATCCTAGGCATCTCATACGATCATATGGTTTCAGGTCATAGCAAAGGGCTCGTCACCAATCAATGCACGCCTATCACACCTTTATTACCATAGTTCGGCTTGTCACCTCATTGCAGTATCCAGGTATGCTCGAGGTCACTACAAAGGGCTCGTCACCAATCAATGAAGGTCGATAGCACGAATATAGTATCCCATACCACCATAATCGACTCACGAGTTTAGTTGCTCACTAGTCACTACGGGGAGGCTCGTACCCCAGCATAGGCCGACAGCTCGACCACGGTGTCCCATACCACCATGTCCGGCCCATGAGTCTTAGCGAATCAAGGTACCATGGTTAATAGGATTTCACTGGTAAGTTCGGTACCCTAGATTCAAGCAGTAGCGTCCATACATGGTGAACATACATCGGACAATCGGGTTACTTGACGAACTCGACTAGCACGAGTGCACGTTGGGTTGAACGACATAGAGTGCGCAAACACTTCGCATGGCCAAACCACTGCCGCCAACTCTAATACACTCGGGTTCGTCTAATACGTCCTACGTGGCAAAATCAACCTCAGCCACGATCTTAAGGCCGATTACCGATTTCCTGGACTAATGCATAGTCCCACACACATTACACTACTATAGATATTCATATTGAATGTAAAACAGTAAGGAACAACAACTTAATTCAAGTGGTACTCAAGCATCTGAAGAATATCAACTTAACATAAACGTAAGCATAAGTAATGCTTGAAATTAAATAACATGGAATGTAACTTGCATAAAGGAAATCATGCACATCAATAGGAGTGTTGAGAATCACTTCTCAATGCCCATAATCAGTGTAATAAGTTACACTTTAGATCATTCAGGCATTTCTACAAACACTTAGAATACATGATACAACATATATGACGTATGTTGAAAAACAAGCATTTGGACAATTCCTTTTACCAAGGAGTTGTCATACATACATCTAGCATACATACATGACAAATAATCATGGCAAACACAAGTGCATATTTTATACATATACGGTACTTTATACATACACATAAAATACACAAATCTTAATATAACACATGCATATCAGGAACGCAACATAAACATAACATTTGGCATGTGAAATCTCATCCATAACAAGAATAAATCATTAACTGGCATTGAAAGGCTTGAAAACCATAACCTATACACTTAAAGTCCGCACCTTAAGCCAGAAAAGAAACACCGAACTGATTTAGACGAGTTGTCTTCATCAACGGCGATAGAATACCCTAAAATAAGGATAGAAATGAGATACAACAACACCAAGACTAATCTAAGCTCTAACACAGATTAGGGTTAGGTTAACTTACCCAAAGATGAACTCAGAATCGTCAGAATAACGATTGAAAGTGAAGGTTCAAGGATGTAGAAGAACAGGAAAGAATCCAAGATGATTCACCAACTTCTCTCTCACTTTCTCTCTCTTTTCCACTCTCTTTCCAAGCTAGGGTTAGAGAAAATTCGTATGGAAAAGAGAGCTAGGGTTTAAGGACTATAAATAGGCCTAATATTGATGAAAATAACCCCAGGGTCAAGGTATACTTAGGGTATAACCAAAACCTGCCTCTTACGATCCAACGAAGCACTTCTGGTGGGCCTATAACCACGAAAGGTCGGACTTAAGCTCACTGACCATGGATCTAGGTCAAGCTGAGTTTTGGTACCGACCGGCTCTTCAGATCAGCCGTGGCGGACCACACTCAATTCAACGGTCACGGAATCTCGATCAGGTCCACAAGCACAAGGACATGCCTGGGCCACCTTCCCTGATCAGAGGGTGAAATTGTGTCAGAATCCAACGGTCAGATAGCTTAAAATCATCGCGCAAGCGACACGACTCAGATTTTATAAAAGCTTATTAAATTTCCAACCGTTCTCACACTCTTCACTCCGAACTCAAACAAATCGATCCAGAACATCACATGGACTTGATTTTCGAGGTGATGGTCAAGCCCAGCATAGTGACCGCAACAGCCTAAGATCATCGCTATCGGACTTTCGACGCGCGGTCTAGGTCCGATCCAGGTCTTCCAAAAATTCCCCAGAACAACTGGATTTAGCGATGGATCCCAGATTCCAGAGTAACATAGCGTTAACTAATCTACAAATTTTGAGCCATGCAGATACAATTTAAAGTGATTGATGCGAATTTCACAAGCAATCGAGTATAGCGCTAAATACCCCAAAAACAACTACTTAAGGAAAGATTAGCACAAAATTTCTAAGGTCGTTACAATCTACCCCCCTTAAAGAAAATTTCGTCCTCCAAATTCATACCTTCATAAATTCCTCAAGGATCAGAGGGTAGGTCTTCCTAACCTCAGCTTCAGATTCCTAAGTAGCCTCTTCCATACCATGATGCGTCCACAGCACCTTCTTAAGAGGGATAACCTTGCTACGCAATACCTGCTCCTTCCTGTCAAAAATACACGTCGGTCGCAGTACATAAGTGGCATCCTCACTCAACTGCACTTGCTCCCAACTGATAATATGTGAAGGATCAGGAACGTACTTCTTCAGCATAGAAACATGAAATACGTTATGCATGCCCGCAAGAGGTGTGGGCAAAGCAAGGCGGTATGCTACCGCTCCTACTCGATCCAGAACTTGAAATAGACCAATAAATCTCGGCGTCAGCTTCCCCTTCTTACCGAACCGCAGAACTCCCTTCATAGGAGAGACCTTCAGAAAAACATGGTCTCCAACCTCAAACTCAAGCGGTCGACGCTAGTATCAGCAAAACTCTTCTGCCTCCTCTACGCTGTCAGAAGTCGACGTCGAATGATGTCAACCTTCTCTGAAGTCACCTGCACCAATTCCGGGCCAAGCAAACTACGCCCACCAATTTCTGCCCAGCAATGTGGTGCTCTGCACAGGCGACCATACAACGCCTCATAGGGAGCCATGCCGATACTCGCCTGGAAACTATTATTATACGTGAACTCTGCATACTGAAGACAATCATCCCAACTGTCCTTGAAATCCAGAACACAAGCTCGCAACATATCTTCCAGGACTTGATTCACGTGCTCCGTCTGCCCATCTATTTGCGGATGAAACGCGGTGCTGAACTTCAGTTTCACACCCATCACTTCCTATATACGAGTCCAGAAGATAGATGTAAAACGCGTGTCTCTATCAGACACAATCTCCAGGGGAACTCCATGCAGACGCACTATCTCCTTGATATACAACCTAGCCAACTCGTCTGCAGAGTAAGTGACTCTGATCGGTAAGAAATGCGCCGACTTCATTAATCAGTCGACAATCACCCAAATAGAGTCATATCCCTTCCTCGTTTTCAGCAACCCAGAAATAAAATCCATAGAGATGAAGTCCCACTTCTATTCAGCTATGGGCATGGGCTGCAACAACCCAGGAGGTCGGCGATGCTCTGCCTTGACCTGCTGGCACGTGAGACAACGAAAAACAAATTCAGCAATCTGGACCTTCATATTGTCCCACCAATAAGACCTCTTCATATCCTGATACATCTTCATGCTACCTGGATGCATTGCAAGTTTAGAACTAATGGCTAACTCGAGAACCTCCCGTCTCCAGTCAGGGATGTCAGGAACACATAACCGGCCATGAAATCGTAGGCCCCCATCAGAACTAATACTCCAGTCGGAGTTCTCATCTGTACCAACCCGCTACCTCATCTTCACCAAAAGCTCATCATCTGCCTGAGCTGCAACGATCCTCTCGTCGATAAGGGGCTGTACACGAATGTGTGCAATAACCTCATACGGCTCAACCACCGTAAGCTTCTGCTCAAAATCACGCACGAACTCAAACATATCCCACTCTGCTATCATCAACGGAGCTGCAAACTCAATAGCCTTCTTATGACTCAACGCATCTGCCACAAGGTTCGCCTTGCTCGGATGGTAAGAAACATCGAACTTGAAGTCCTTTAATGTTTCCATCCATCGGCGCTGCCTCATATTCAAATCACGCTGCGTGAAAATATACTTAAGGCTCTTGTGGTCGCAAAAGAGCTCGAACTCCTCACCATAGAGGTAATGTCTCCAAAACTTTAATGTGAATATGACAGCTGCTAACTCCAGGTCGTGCGTAGGGCAATTCTCTTCGTGTTTCCTTAACTGACGCGAAGCATAAGCAATCACCCTCTCCTTCTGCATAAGGACACAACCCAGGCCAACGCGAGAGGCGTCAGTATATATAATATACTTAACCCCTTGCTCTGGCAATACTAGTATAGGGGCGGACGTCAACTTGTCCTTCAGCTCCTGAAAAGCTAACTCCGCCTGCTCATTCCAAGCAAACTTCAAATCCTTTCGTGTCAACTGCGACAACGGTCTGGCAATCTTCGAGAAGTCTTGAATGAAGCGTCGATAATAGCCTGCAAGACCCAGAAAACTCCTTACCTTAGTAACTGAACCAGACTGCTTCCAGTCCTACACTGCAGCTACCTTGACAAGATCGACGGCTATTCCTTCCTTGGACACCGCATGTCCCAGGAACTTGACTTCCTCTTTCCAGAAATCACACTTCTTGAACTGTGTGAAAAGCTAATTCTTCCTAAGAGTATCCAAAACCACTCTTAAGTGCTCCTTGTGTTCTTCCCGGCTCACCGAATAAATCAAGATGTCATCGATAAAAACAATGACGAATCGAAATAAGAATTGCCGAAACACCCTGTTCATTAGATCCATGAACACGGCCGGTGCGTTCGTCAGACCGAACGACATCACAAGGAACTCATAATGACCGAAGCTAGTCCTGAAAGCGGTCTTCTGTACGTCCCCATCCTTGACACGCAACTGATGATACCCTGACTGCAAATCAACCTTCAAAAAGTACCGTGCCCCCTTCAACTAATCAAACAGATCATCAATCCTGGGCAAAGGGTACTTATTCTTCATAGTTACCAAATTCAACCTGCGATAATCAATACACAATCGCAAGGAACCATCCTTCTTCACAAACAGAACAGGTGCTCCCCAAGCAGACACACTAGGCCGACTAAAACTTAAATCCAGCAAACCATCTATCTGCTTCCTCAACTCCTCCATTTCACTCGGAGGCATACGATAGGTGGGTAATGAAATAGGCGCCGCACCAGGCATAAGATCGATAGCAAAATCAATCTCACGTTGAGGAGGTAATCCAAGAATCGACTCAAACACATCTTTAAATTCTCAAACTACCAACGTACAAACCAACACCGATTCAGCCATACTCTCCAACAGAGAAGAATAATAATCAATATGAAGAGGGTAACTGACCTGAACTGGGAAAGTAACAGTCTTGCCCTCAGGTCCATGGATCGTCACTGATCTAGTTTCACAATCAATCTCAACTCGCATCCTCGTGAGCTAATCCATACCCATAATAACATCGTAATGATACAGCGGTGTGACAAAAAGGGCCAACAACATGCATTCCATTAAACAAAATTATCGCAATACAAGTAATACAACAATACATGAATCGCGACTAGGAAAGCATGTAAACAACAACATCTAACACTTCAAACAACCACAGCAACTACAACAACCACAAACAACTACAACAACTACAAACAACTCCAATTACAAAGCCAACAACGGCTACACACAGAAAGAAAACAACAAACAAAGCAAAGGATGGCCACGACGACTGCTACTCGTCGGAATCAGGAGATGGAGGCGGGGCACCCTTATCCTGCAAGCAACACAGGATAGACTTCAGAGTTCGAGTCACCTTCTTAAACTTATGTTTAACAAGGCCTCGAAGATCAACAATATCCTGGCGTAAAACAGCCTGCCCTTCTTCAAGCCGTGTAAGACGAGCATCTATAGCAGTCTGCTCTGCGCTCGGCTCTGGCGCCACAGGAGGAGAGCTATCACTCGAATCCTGTGCCTCATCTTCTTCCTCGTCCTGCTCTGTTTCTTCCTCAATCTCAGCACCACCTTCAGCATAACTCTCTTCACCATCGCTCTCAGACTCAGCCTCACTCTCTGAGGCATGCCGACCAGAACCGATCTCCATCTGCTTAAGAGTCCTCAGATTAATATGACGAACAGGAACCGGCTTCTCAGCTCCAAGCCTATAGCCAAACTCATGAGCAAGCTTGCAAATGAGGCGGCCAAATGGAAGCGACTTGGTCCTCCTACTCGAACGAGCGATGAGAATAATCTGGCGCAGGATGTACGTCGGCACACACAACTTCGCTTCCTGCCCCACCTGATATAGGAAATCCATCATCAGGCACGTACACTCGCTGCGATTGCTCCACCTTGGGTATACATTGAACGTACATATGTGGTGAAGCAAACGGAAGTCGTCTGTCATATAGGTAGTTAAAAGACTCCTATTAGGCTGCCATTCGACCAGACGACCACACAAGGATCGGGTGCAACGATCCCTCTCGCGCACACTGTTCACATTCTTCTCGCTGGCATGCACTTCACCAAGTGGCACATTCAAGAGTCAGGATATCAAAGCAACATTGACAATACCCACTCGACCGCTACCACAAGGAATCTTGAATTACAGAGGCTCCAGCAAAGGATCACGAATGTTGGCATAAAAGGCTCGAACAGTGCTAGCATTCGCGCGATACTCGCCTTCAAACAAGGGACACTAACCAGCCCCTTCTAGGCACTCCAACAACATAAACTCACCATACAGCCGCGGATCAACATGAGCCTCAAAAAGGACTCTACGGCCTTCATAGACTCCATGCGACAACTCCGCCACAAAGTTCTACCAATGAGAGCTCGAGGATCGAGATCCCGCTTGGTCTGAAATTCACGAGTTGCGGACGTGCTCACGGCGGCACCTCTCGGCCTCTGTGCATGGGTTGGGCGGCTAGGCCCGGCTTCATCCGCGGGCTCTCTCTTCTTCCCCATCAATGAAAGAAGAGTAGAAATGGAAAATATGACCGTGATGAACTCAAAGAAGGCCATGAGAAATGAGAGAAATAGAGAAATAGGAAGATGGTGAAGCTTCCACACACTTGAGAGCCCAAAAGGGAATGTGAGAGCTCAAATGAGAAGGAAAAAGAGGGAAATCAGTAATGGGAGTGAGGGTTTTGAGGCGAGGTGATGGGGTTTGCATGAAAATGGAAGAAGAAGATGATTTAGAAGGGATTTGGAAGGATTTGGAGAAGGTTTTCAAGAAAGGGAGAGCTTGGGAGGGATGTTTGTGAAGGGAATAGGGTAGAGGAAATGTTTTAAGCTAAAAATCATGGAGGGGTGGGCCACACAAGGCCTAGGAAGCATCGGCCCGCGCCGGCCCGACCCGGCCCGCCTGGCCCGCTGATCGCCGAGCCCTCGCCGAATCGGCGATGGCATCGCCGGTCTCTGGACTGACCGGTGATGCCTCACCATTTGGGTGAGGTCCTCCTGGTCCCCCATGCTTGGAAAAGTGTGGTTCCCCCCTGGGCCCCACAGGAAATGCCCCAATCGGCCCCTTGCATGATTTGACGCCTATCGGGCCATTCGAGTAGAAATCTGATTAAAATAAAGATTTCTTAAAGGTTTAAGGGTTAAAACAACATGATAAACCATCTACACTCATTAATAGATGATCTAGAAAAGGTTTCAGGTTGCTGTGTGTGATTAGGAGAGAGCACAGACTCGATCTTGGCGAAGGTTTTCAGGAAACTTTTGCCGATAGAAGCTACAGGGAACAAACACAAAATCTACGATAGACCCGCACCTAAATACACTAAAGTGGTGACAACATGTGGTGTGTGGCCATAACCCAGGTCCGGTTTAATCCAGATCATGCTCTGATACCAACTTGTAACGCCCTGAAATTCGGAGGTCGAGCATAACTCAGCTCCCGAGTTCCAAAACATCACTTATGCAACATATTTAATGATGGATGTATGTTGACTGTATTAGTGCATAAAACATGGAATAGATTAAGCCAAAACACAGATATAATTCAGGGATAAGTGAAGAAAGCAAGCGGAAGACTTATAGAAATATATGTGTACAAGTGTAGATCCCTGAAGTACATAAACAAACCAGGTCGTAATGAAAGTGTTACTTATCAAAATTACAAGTATCAGATTACATCATTTAAATTTCAAAAATAATCCCAGAGTCCCGCGCATCAGAACAAGGCTTGTTAGAACCCGTCTGAAAACTGCATATAGGAGAAAGCAGCCTCATCATCATCCATCTCCCGCTCTGCCTCAGAAGTCGCATCCACATCTGCAACATCAGAACCTAAGACAGAGTCTGGTGGGTGTTTAACACCGCCCCAGAACGTGGGAGTGAGTGATCAACTCAGTGGAACAATAAGGCACTGGTTAACATGTTATCAGTTCAATCAAGTAGTAATGATAAAGCAGAACAATTAAATAAATCCTACGTACTCTTATTAATGCAAGGATGTATGCAACATGATGCGTGCCCTCACGCATACACCCTCAGCGTCTTCATCTTACTTTACGCATGACACCACCTCAAAGTGCGCCACATCTACAAATCACATGCAAATGCGGTGCATGGATATGATTACCAAGTTGTTATTAGTCCTTTTCATACAGTAGAATTGGGAAGCTAAGATACCTTCCTCATATCACCATCCAAACAGTGATCCATTCTAGGGTCATCAATCCTAGGCATCTCATACGATCATATGGTTTCAGGTCATAGCAAAGGGCTCGTCACCAATCAATGCACGCCTATCACACCTTTATTACCACAGTTCGGCTAGTCACCTCATTACGGTATCTAGGTATGCTCGAGGTCACTACAAAGGGCTTGTCACCAATCAATGTAGGTTGACAGCACGAATATAGTGTCCCATACCACCATAATCGGCTCACGAGTTTAGTTGCTCACTGGTCACTACGGGGAGGCTCGTCACCCCAGCATAGGTCGATAGCTCGACCACAGTGTCCCATACCACCATGTCCGACCCATGAGTCTTAGCAGATCAAGGTACTATGGTTAATAGGATTTCACTGGTAAGTTCGGTACCCTAGATTCAAGCAGTAGCGTCCATACATGGTGAACATACATCGGACAATCGGGTTACTTGACGAACTCAACTAGCACGAGCGCACGTTGGGTTGAACGACATACAGTGCGCAAACACTCCGCGTGGCCAAACCACTGCCGCCAACTCTAATACGACTCGGGTTTGTCTAATACGTCCTACGTGGCGAAATCAACCTCAGCCACGATCTTAAGGCCGATTACCGATTTCCTGGACTAATGCATAGTCCCACACACATTACACTACTATAGATATTCATATTGAATGTAAAACAGTAAGGAACAACAACTTAATTCAAGTGGTACTCAAGCATCTGAAGAATATCAACTTAACATAAACGTAAGCATAAGTAATGCTTGAAATTAAATAACATGGAATGTAACTTGCATAAAGGAAATCATGCACATCAATAGGAGTGTTGAGAATCACTTCTCAATGCCCGCAATTAGTGTAATAAGTTACACTTTAGATCATTCAGGCATTTCTACAAACACTTAGAATACATAATACAACATATATGATGTATGTTGAAAAACAAGCATTTGGACAATTCCTTTTACCAAGGAGTTTTCATACATACATCTAGCATACATACATGACAAATAATCATGGCAAACACAAGTGCATATTTTATACATATACGGTACTTTATACCTACACATAAAATACACAAATCTCAATATAACACATGCATATCAGGAACGCAACATAAACATAACATTTGGTATGTGAAATCTCATCCATAACAAGAATAAATCATTAACTAGCATTGAAAGCCTTGAAAACCATAACCTATACACTTAAAGTCCGCACCTTAAGCCAGAAAAGAAACACCGAACTGATTTAGACGAGTTGTCTTCATCAACGGCGATAGAATACCCTAAAACAAGGGTAGAAATGAGATACAACAACACTAAGACTAATCTAAGCTCTAACACAGATTAGGCTTAGGTTAACTTACCCAAAAATGAACTCAGAATTGTCAGAATAATGATTCAAAGTGAAGGTTCAAGGATGTAGAAGCACAGGAAAGAATCCAAGATGATTCACCAACTTCTCTCTCACTTTCTCTCTCTTTTCCACTCTCTTTCCAAGCTAGGGTTAGAGAAAATTCGTATGGAAAAGAGAGCTAGGGTTTAAGGACTATAAATAGGCCTAATATTGATGAAAATAACCCCAGGGTTAAGGTATACTTAGGGTATAACCAAAACCTGCCTTTTACGATCCAACGAAGCACTTCTGGTGGGCCTATAACCACGAAAGGTCGGACTTAAGCTCACTGACCATGGATCTAGGTCAAGCTGAGTTTTCTTATCGACCGGCTCTTTAGATCAGCCGTGGCAGACCACACTCAATTTAACAACCACGGAATCTCGATCAGGTCTACAAGCACAAGGACATGCCTGGGCCACCTTCCCTGATCAGAGGGTGAAATTGGATCAGAATCCAACGGTCAGATAGCTTAAAATCATCGCGCAAGCGACACGACTCAGATTTCATAAAAGCTTATTAAATTTCTAACCGTTCTCACACTCTTCACTCCGAACTCAAACAAATCGACCCAGAACATCACATGGACTTGATTTTCAAGGTGATGGTCAAGCCCAACATAGTGACCGTAACAGCCTAAGATCATCGCTATCGGACTTTCAACGCGCGGTCCAGGTCCGATCCAGATCTTCCAAAAATTCCCCAGAACAACTGGATTTAGCGATGGATCCCAGATTCCAGAGTAACATAGCGCTAACTAATCTAGAAGTTTTGAGCCATGCAGATACAATTTAAAGTCATTGGTGCGAATTTTACAAGCAATCAAGTATAACGCTAAATACCCTAAAAACAACTACTTAAGGAAAGATTAGCACAAAATTTCCAAGGTAGTTACAATAACATACATATACCTAAGGTGGGTCTCTGTTAGGTGGGCCACAATATAGGTGAATGGGGAAGATAAAAACACATGCATCTGAAAGTGCCCTGGTTTATCAATTAGCATGTGCATTGAGTTAGCTAGCCAGAAGAGCCCTATAGGAAGATTTATCAAGCAACTGCTTCAACTGGATGTGTGCTCGAACTAGCCATAGGTAAATCTTGAGCCTCACATCCCATGTCCTTGAGCACCAGGCAATTAAAACCCTTAAAATTGCTTAGAACACCCTAAGGGATTATGGTTAGAAAAAAAATTTCAAACTTAGAAAAATCTCTAAGTTTTCTGCCTTTGTCGATTTATCGACAAGTGGTTCGATGAAATCGAACCTTGCTGTCGATGTCCTTGAAGTTCACTCGATGTTATCGAAATGAGGACATAAGTTGCCCAGCAACCACAAAGATATCTGGACAGAATTATCGATGTATCGATAGAGGGTTCGATATCATCAAAATTTGAATCTCGAGTCCATCGAATAGACTCGATAAAATCGACATCAGGTCTTTTGTATCTAATGTTCTGCTAAGGCAAACCATGTAATCTTCGATATATAGAAGAGCTTCTCGATATCCTCGGAGTTCAAATCTATATGATATCGGAAGCCCTTCGATGATATCGGACTTGGACACATTTTCATCCAGCAAGTTTTTCAAGATATTTCTCTCGGATCGAGGGTCACTCGATAAAATCGATATTCAAATATGATCATATCGAGGCATGGTCAATGTCATCGAAAGTGGACAGAAACTATCCAGTAAGCTTATAGGAAAATTCCTTGGAATTATCGATGAATCGACATTGCCTTCGATATCATCGATATTCAAATTCCGATGATATCAAGTGATGCTCAATCATATCTGTTTCTTGAAAAACTTTCAAAGTCAAGTCTCTCACATTTCCAAATATCGAGGAATTGATCCTCGTGTTGATGAAATTGGAGTTCGAAATTTGATGACATCGACGCCTGTTCGATTTCCTCGACCAGTTGGCAAAAGGTTTTAAAAGTGTTTGACATTTGAGTTCGCGTCATCAAGTGGCCAATCGATGCAATCGAGAGTATATGCTCAATGATATCGAACTCTGTTGAAAATATGACCGTTTTATATCTGTTAGAACCCTTTACCTATTTAATGAGAGCTTGACCTTGGTTGTTACATAGAGAAAAAGAGAGAGTGCTTTTGTGTGTTTAACCCTAGATCATATACCCTAAGCCTTTTTCTCTCATGGGAGTTCATCCTCCAATCCACCCTCATCATTAATATTCAATAGAGTAGATTGGGGAATGAACTTCTGCATTCAAGGATTCTGCAGCTACCACCTTAATGGTAAATCATTAAGCTGGGATACCTTAAATGCATAGATGATTGTAATCGCTCTATCTCCCTTATAGGAAAACATTTAATAGAGTAGGATTCCATTTAACCTTAACCCAACCCGTCACCATGTATTGGTACATCTTCTGAGCTGTGGTTCAAGGAAGATGAAGATTCTTCATCATTAAAGGAGGAGATCTTCATCAACACACTAAATGGGGATCATCTACTTATCTGTAAGTCATTAGAGTCCAGAGGGCCCTTGTGATCATTCCTTCTTAGGATTGGGTCAAAGGTGTTTCTCACTTCTTGCAAGTCCTCGTAGGAGGCCTCCGGTGGGAGTGTACATAGGGGTGCTTTGAGAGAACCCTTGCTCTATGGAGAGCATAAACTAGTTAGAGGTGAACCTATTTAAAACCTTCAGTTAGAGGTGAACCTGTTGTGAAACCTCCATTAGGTTCCTTGTGTGGATCCTTAGCTAGTGGGGCCTAAAAGTCGGGTGCTATGTGTTGACCCATGCTCATGGGAACATAAACAATGTTGTGTAGACACATTGTGTCAGCCTAAGTGTAGGTTGTACTGGTTAGAGGTGAACCTGTTTTAAAACCTCTGGTTTGAGGTGAACCTGTTGTGAAACATCCTTAGTGAGATCCAGTACACTCAAGGGTTGTGTGCGCTTGCCGGAAGTGGAGTAGACAAGTAGTCGAACCACTATAAAAATGATTGTGTTTGAGATTGTTATTGTCTTCCATTACTTATGTGATTTCCTTAAATACTTTCATACTTAATTATCTGAGATCACGCCTCACACACAGTCATATCCATCATAAACTGATTTGCATATTGTTTACCTCTCAAATAGTTTTATGATTCGATCCTCTACCGAGGTTGGAAGCCAATAGAGTTACTCGTTAGGAATACTAATGTATGCTTGCTTTTAGGATTATAGTGATAGGATTTTAAAGTATCATAAAATATTAAAAAGTCCTATTCACCCCCCTCTAGGACATATTGGCATATTCCTACTTCAACTAAAGCAGTCATTACCGTAATTTCAATTGGTATCAAAGCGGGTCTCTCTTAAGGGCTTCACCACCTAGAGAGTGATCTTGACTGAAGTTGGTAATATGGCCAAAGGAGAGGGCTCATCGGTCTCTAGACCTCCAGTATTTGATGGATCAAGATATGCATACTCGAAGGCTAGAATGCACTACTTTCTGAGATCATTGGACCATGATGTTTGGGATATAGTTGAAAGAGGATATGTGCCACCATCTGAACAAATAGTACATTAAAATGGCACAACTATCACCAAACCAAAATCCAAAGAAAAGTGGACGGCATTAGATAAAGAAAACCAAACTGCTGAGGCTAAAGCTATGAATGCTATCTACTGTGTTGTGTCCCAAGATATCTTTAATCAAATTAGTATGTGTGGGATAGCCAAAGAAGCATGGGATTTGTTGGAAACAACTCATGAAGGAACAAGCACTGTGAAGAGATCCAAACTACAACTCCTAACATCACAGTTTGAAAGTCTCAGAATGGAAGAGCATGAACCTTCATGGAGTTTTTCACAAAACTGAATATCATTTGCAACTCCATGGGTGGATTAGATGAGAAAGTTTTAGTCTCAAAAATCTGTAAAAAAATACTAAGATCATAATCGGAACGGTTCAATCCTAAAGTAACAACCATTGAAGAATGTAGAAACATAAATGAAATGAAAGTAGAAGAACTAGTAGGTTCCCTACAAGCATTTGAACTACACTTCAAACAAACCCCTAAATCCAAAACCACTGTCCTCAAAACTTCAAAGAATACAACACACGATGACATTGAAAGTGAAAGGGAAAACGAAGATGAGGAAGTAGCCTTGCTGGCACAACGGTTCAGAAAAATCGTGGCTGTCCATTTAAAGGAAGAAAGGTGGACAACAAACTTTCTATAGGTAAATTCGGTAAAAAGACCAAAGAACCGGAATGTTATGCCTGTTAGAAGTTTGGACACCTGTCAACCGAATGCCCAAATAGAAAAACTAAGGGGAAGGTAATGGCTGCCACATGGAATGATACGGAAGAGTCAAACTCAGAATCTTGCGACTCAAAAAGCGATGGAGACCAAAAATCCTTGAAAATTCTTATGGTCTTCACTGCCCCAATCATTCCCATTGAAACGAAGAACGGGAAGAACAGTAAGTCACTGAATCATTTCCATCAGATAATGAGGAAACTGAAAAGGAAGAAGAAGAAGAGCAGAATAAACTACAAGATGCTTACAATCAACTCTACACCCATAGCATCAATATCGTTAGAAGACTGGGAATATCTGAAAACAAAAAGGAACTGCTGCAAAAAGATCTGGATAAAACTTTGAAAATTAATACACATCTAATTAATGATTTGCACCAATATCATTCAGATAATGATAAACTTGAGAGAATCAACACCTTTCTTAAATCTGAGTCTAAAAAACTAAACGAACATGTTGAGCTATTAAAAGAAAAAAAAAAACATGCCCCTTCAAAATAAAAATCACACACTCCTATTTAATTTAGAAGAATCCAGAAAAATTGCTAAGGTAAACTATAAGATTTCCCAGAGTGGTGAGAAATTAGAAAAACTCTTAAGTATGGGAAGACCCGGAAAGGACAAGAGTAGCTTAGGATATGATAAATTTAAAACAAAAACAGGAAATGTAGCACTAATGGCTGAAAAATCTGCTGCTTCAGGAAGGAAAACAAGAACCACTCCTGTTTGTCATTTATGTGATGATTTTGGGCATTATAAGTTTAAATGCATGTCACCTGGATGGACTCAACATAAATCTAGTCAAAATCATACCGGTAAATATAGAATGACCAGAGGAATAATAAAAAATGACAGGAGTCCACCTAGGAATATGAATAGAAGAAATGCACATCCATCACTACCTAGAGTGACTAACAGAATGGAGAAAGTTATCAAATTAAGTGGCTGAATTAAATAAATGTGGAAATACGATTCAGTTGCCTAAAGAAACTACCATAGTTAAAAATCCTGTCATAAAATGGGTAGCAAAAGAAAAGAAAAATTGCTTGGTTACTGACTCAAATCATATAACAGGCAATGATACTAAGTGGTACTTGGATAGCGGTTGTTCTAGACATGTCACAGGTGACAAATCTCTCCTTTCAAATTATTCAGATCTTAATGATGGGATAGTCACCTATGGATACGGAAGCACAACTAGGGTAATTGGACAGGGAGTTATTAAAGGAATAAATTTGCTCAAAAATGAGAATGCCTTTTACATAAAAGGATTAACACATAACCTTTTAAGAATTTCTCAAATATGTGACAATGAGCATGTGGTTACATTCAACAAAGAAAAATGCAAGATCCTAGACCTTTCAAGTAAAACAGTGATGAAGGGTTCTCGCACAGATAACCACTGCTATGTCATTAAAGGTAAAGGAAAGGCTGATCCATCTGCCTAAGAATATTAAGCATGGAAAAACAAGTCTAGGTCTTGCATCTAGATCTAGATAGCTGCTGAAAAGATGCAATTTTTGCTGAACTCCTAAAGATACATCAGAGGTTTCTCACCTCAATCCTTTTGTATATAAACATCCTGATGTTTATAATTTTGATTTGTACAATGCTTGTACAACATTGTTTTTTGTGGTGTATACTGGTTAAGTCAAAGATATACTAAATTATACACAAAAGTTTATCGAAATGCTGAAAAATGAAAAATATTCACCTTTGATATGTCTGTCGATACATCATATGGACTTTTCGATTATATTGACCGAGAATCGATACCATCAACGACCTCTCGAGGAACTGAAATGTCGGGTCGATTGGTCTTCCCTCGAACTCTTTATTAAAAATATCAAATAGGGTATATTGATATCATCAAACCTATGCCCGATGATATCGAAGGTTACTGCTCAATTAAAGTCGGAAGAACGGAAAAAGAGGCTCACTTGCTGATCTCAGTTTAACATTGCATCTCTTAGAATCATATTTTTTTTTAGATTCTTTCATCTCAAACAGAATTGTCTAATGACAAAGGACTAGTTCTTCCATAATGTTCCTCAACTAGGAGCAAGAAAGGTAAGAAGAATGCAACTGCCTCATCTCTATTTTTCAACTTAAACTTCGTGGCAGAACGAGCAGTTCATAGGAAGTGCATTGAACCCTTTGGGATCATCGATCTCTTAGAACTAATTAGGTGGGGAAATATCATGAATTTTGGTGGAGGATTTTAGCATAATCTTGTGCATTAGTTTCTGAACTTAATCTACAATGTTGAAAATAATCCTCCAATCATTTTAGTCACTGTCATAAATCAAACCGAGCACATCATCCCTAGACTGATAAGTCGTCTGGTTGGTGTAGAAGTCATTAGGATACCTGTATTAGAATGAAATATGAATGGTCTTGGTGTATGGGGAGAAGTTACTCGAGCGTTACGTAACGGTGCTACAATACCCAAAAATGCAAAGAATTATCTTCATGTTAAGTATCTCGATCCTACATATAAAATCCTTCACAGCATCCTCAGCACAAATGTCTATCCCTATGAAGTCTCTAGCAACAAGCTTTCTCCATACATTCTCAATATTCTGTATGATGTTCATCTAGGTATTCATGTGTGCCTACCCACTCTCATTCTACAACAATTAATTCGTGTGTCTACAGATGAATCCATCACTACACTTTCATTCCCATGTCTTGTGTCCAAGCTGTCACGACAATTTAGGTTGCCTCCTACTAATGATCTTCCACACCCATGTAGCTGGTTCAACTACAAAGACATCTGTAATCTAAATATCATTGACAATGTGTTTTGTGGGGGAAAAATCGATCCAACCTCAGGCAAGGGCAATTCTATGCACATCCTCGACTCTGTTAATATCATTTAGGTTGTCATAGAAAGAGACATTGTTCAAGACCTTCTAGATGGACAATCTCACATGATGAAACGGCTCGATGACTGTGAAGCCCGTCTCTTAGAGATCAAACACCGGCTGATGACTTTGCAACATGCTACAAAATAAATTCTGGATTCCTTACCAGCACAATAAAGGCTTTCATTGTCTATAGTACGTCGTTCCCTTCATCACATACCTGGACTCTCCCTGGAACGCTTAGAGCATTAATATCTTTTTGAATGCCCTTCACTCATATGTGTGTGTGTGTGTGATGAATTACTAACCTGCATAGTATGACAAGTTTTCTTTGATATACTCTGAGTAAGGACCATACTCTCTTTTTGGGGTGCCCATGGAATGGCTTCGTTTTGTTCTGGTGCTTGGTATGACTGTTATAGTACTACTGCCAAACTTGGGCATTATATACATTTTGGATATTTTGGAATATGGCTGGTTATAATTCACACATATTTACTGCCGTGTTTATATTTTGAGATCCCCTGTTTTATCTAGTTTCTATCTACTGTGATGCATGTGATGTTTGCCCTGTATATTATCTGCTTATCTCACCACTCTACTTGGTCTACTATGCATACATGGTTTACATCTATCTACTGTGCCTATGCTCCTTGATTTTTGGTTCTCCCATATAATCTAAACTTTGGTCAATATTAACTGTTATGTTATCCCTTGCCAATGACTGACAAAAAGGGGGAGAAAAAATCCACACCCCAAAGGGAAATTGAGTGTATCTGTTTGTTGATGGTGATGCAAGTGTTAGGGGGTGTAGCTGCAAGAAGACAAGGGGAGATTGTTGTTAGGGGGAGCAGCTACTGAATGTGTGTATGTGCAAACTAAATAAATCTGTAAAATTGTGTAAAGTTTATGTACACACAATTTAGGGTGTTATGTCTAGAAGTTGTTCTAGGGTGTTTTGGTGTGTTTTGTCACGTAATTGACAAAGGGGGAGATTAAAAGTGCCCTGGTTTGTCAATTAGCGTGTACGTTGAGTTAGCTAGGCAGAAGAGCCCTATAGGAAGATTGATCAAGCAACTCCTTTATCTGAATGTGTGCCCGAACTCGTCACAGGTAAATCTTGAGCCTCATATCCAATGTCCCAAAACACCAGGTAATTAAAACCCTTAAAATTGGTTAGAACACCCTAAGGGATTGTGATTAGAAAACTTTTTTCAAACTCAGAAAAATCTCTAAGTTTTTTGCCTTTGTCAATTTATCGATAAGTGGTTCGATGAAATCGAACCTTGCTGTCGATGTCCTCGAAGCTCACTCGATATTATCGAAATGAGGACATAAGATGTCCAACAACCATAAAGATATCTTGATGGAATTATCAATGTATCGATAGAGGGTTCAATATCATCGAAATTTGAATCTCGAGTCCATCGAATAGACTCGATAAAATCGATATCAGGTCTTTTGTGTCCAATGTTCTGCTAAGGCAAACTATGTAATCTTCGATATATAGAATAGCTTCTCGATATCCTCGGAGTTCAAATCTTGATGATATCGGAAGCCCTTCGATAATATCGAACTTGGACACATTTCATCCAGCAAGTTTTTCAGGATATTTTTCTCGGATCGAGGGTCACTCGATAAAATCGATATTCAAATATCAATCATATCGAGGCATGGTCGATGTCATCGAAAGTGGACAAAAACTGTCTAGCAAGCTTATCAGAAAATTCCTTGGAATTATCGATGAATCGACATTGCCCTCAATATCATCGATATTCAAATTCCGATGATACTGAGTGATGCTCGGTCATATCTATTTCCTGAAAAACTTTTAAAGTCAAGTCTCTCACATTTTCAAATATCGAGGAATCGAACCTCGTGTCGATGAAATCAGAGTTTGAAATCCGATAACCTCGTCGCATGTTCGATTTTCTCAACCAATTGGCAAAAGATTTCAAAAGTGTTTAACATTTGAGTTCGAGTCATCGAGCAGCCAGTCGATGCTATCAAGAGTATATGCTTGATGATATCGACCCTGCTCGATGATATCGAACTCTATCAAAAATGTGACCGTTTTATATCCATTGGAACCTTTTTCCTATTTAATGAGAGCTTGACCTTGTTTGTTGGATAAAGAAAAAGAGAGAGTGCTTTTATGTGTTTAACCCTAGATCATATACCCTAAGCCTTTTTCTCTCATGGGAGTTCATCCTCCAATCCACCCTCATCATTGACATTCAATAGAGTGGAATGGGGAATGAACTTCTGCATTCAAGGATCCTACAGCTATCACCTTAATGACAAATCATTAAGCTGAGATACCTTAAATGCATAGATGATTAGAATCGCTCTATCTCCCTTATAGGAAAACATTTAATAGAGTAGGATTTCATTATAACCTTGACCCAACCCATCGCCATGTATTGGTACATCTTCTAAGTTGCGGTTCAAGGAAGCTAAAGATTCTTCATCATCAAAGGAGGAGATCTTCATCAACGTGCTATATAGGGCTCATCTACTTATCTGTAAGTCATTAGAGTCCAGAAGACCCTTATGATCATTCCTTCTTAGGATTGGGTCAAAGGTGTTTCTCACCCCTTGCAAATCCTCATAGGAGGCCTCCGGCAGGAGTGTACGTGGGGGTACTTTGAGAGGACCCTTGCTCTATGGAAAGCATAAACTAGTTAGAGGTGAACCTGTTTAAAACCTCCGGTTAGAGGTGAACTTGTTGTTAAACCTCCGTTAGGTTCCTTGTATGGATCCTTGGCCAGTGGGGCTTAAAAGTCAGGTGCTCTGTGTTGACCCTTGCTCATAGGAGCATAAACAGTGTCGTGTAGACACATTGTATTAGCCTAAGTGTAGGTTGAACTGGTTAGAGGTGAACCTGATTTAAAACCTCAGGTTTGAGGTGAACCTGTTGTGAAACCTCCTTAGTGAGATCCGGTACACTCTAGGGTTAGGTGCGCTTGCTGGAGGTGGAGTAGACAAGTAGTCAAACCACTATAAAAATGACTATGTTTGATATTGTTATTGTCTTCCATTACTTATGTGATTTCCTTAAATACTTTCATACTTGATTATCTGAGATCATGTGTCACACACACAGTCATATCCATCATAAACTGATTTGCATATTTTTATCTCTCAAATAGTTTTATGATTGGATCCTTTACCGGGCTTGGAAGCCAGTAAAGGTACTCTTTAGGAATCCTAATGTATGCTTGCTTTTAGGATTATAGTGATAGGATTTTATAGTATCATAAAATATTAAAAAGTCCTATTCACACCCCTATAGGATATATTTGCATATTCCTACTTCAACTAAAGCTGTCATTACCGCAATTTTAGCATCAAGGGTGGATAGTTACTGGATAGCAAGTTGCTGGGCATAATGTTGCTGACCCTGTTTGGTCCTACCTCTAGAATGGGCCTAGGGCCCGCCTAATCATGGAAAATGGGTGGAAGATATGCACCCTCAATTGTATAGCAAGGCAAGCTGATATTTATAGTTTTCCCTTCATACAGGCTACTGGACGGTCCTAACTGTTGGACCGTCTAGGCCTCTTGGACCCACTCCAGGGGTGTCCCACCGAGGCTAGATGTTGTGAATACACATCAAGGTGGGGTCCACACGCCAGTGGACCACCCCACTATAATGAGAAGAATCAAGCTAAAATACAGGGTTAAACTCCATTCAAACAGTCAGCCATATGGGCCAAAAATCTAGACAGCAACATGCTGCTGCATAGTGCAGCCCATTGGTTGCTAGACAATGAGAATATTCATAACATAGATCAAGTTAAGGCCACCTAGATGGGCCACACACATCCAAACCAAGCTTATGTTTGTGTCTAACCTTGCGTGCAAAATAAGACAGCAAGGTGGGCTAGCCTGCATCTGGATTTTTGGACAGCAGGACCGTCCCACCCTGCTAGATGGTCTAGATGTGTTAAGCACATCAGGTGGGCCACACATCAAGGAAAATATGGAGTGAGGGAGCGAAGGGTGTATATGGGAGAAATGATTGCATTGTAAGGTCATTATTACATGTGTAAGAGGCATGGCATGTCTAGCAATTATTGCTAGCAAGCATGGGATGGGGTAAGGTGATGTCACCCTAGGCTAGGTAGCCTAGGATGATATCATCTTATGATGACTTTCTAGGGAATGCACTTTATTAGGAAATCTATGGTCCTGCAACGCGCAGTCCATGGCCGAGATAATGCATGGGCTACATCTCCTAATCTAAGCATCACATTGGGGTATGAAACGCAGTGTTGGAACTACGGCGACGGTACGGTCGCAATGGCATAGGTCTCAGGTTGAGCCAACTTGAGTTTACCGGATGCGACTTGAGGTCGCTCGCAAACTCCATCTATAGATCGCGGGTTGCCGGAATTCGATGGGAAGGATTGCGGGATCCTTAGGAACATCGAGATACTAGGACAGGGGCCTTATAACTACTGGTCTTATTTTTGCCAAAAATATAGAGGAGAAGTGCCCGTATTATTGGGGCCAAACCCTCAACATCGACCATACCACCTCCAAGTGAGGATGTGTCGGTTCATGCACCTCATTAGGCGTCAAACTCGAATACTCCCCTCTCGGACGAAGTATCAGGGGTGCTTTAAGATGTTCAAATGAGAATCCAGATGATGTTGGAATATAGAAGAGCTCAAGCCGAGCAATTCCATATCCATGAAAGAGCACAATCGCCAAATGGCTAGTTAGACTGAAGCCATACAATGATTATTCATTGTAATAATGGAACGAACACCGTCAACACCACAACATAATATTAATGGAAGCTCGGTCGACAATGGAGTTCTATTGCTACCTATGTCACCTTTACAATGTAACTCACCACCGATTCCTCCTTTAGAGGTTAGGAATGTGCCACATATGGAGATCAGGTCACCAGAGCAAGAGGTCAGGAATTTTGTACTTGAAAACATAAATCATGGACTGTCAACCGGGTTCAATCTGTAGCAAGGGCTCAGATTTCTTGACAATCTTAAGCAATTTGGTCTGGATCACCCACCTGTCTTGGATCCTCAACGGGTCGACCGCAATCAAATAATACAAATTGTTCAAGAGGTTGTTGGCCAAGTGCTCGGCCACAACACCATCACTGTGTATCACAAACCATACCCCAAATGGGTAGATCGGCCACATCCATTGCCGAGAAATTATCGATTGTATTTTGTCATTTTCTCAGGTGAGCCTAGTCAATCGACTATTGAGCACATCAGCTGTTTCACGATGCAATGTGTCAAACTCGCCAATAATGATTATCTTAAGTTACAGCTATTTGGTCACTCATTGACGGTTGCAGCCTTCACTTAGTACTCAAACTTACTACCAGAATCTATGCATACTTGACAAGAGTTGGAGGAGAAGTTCCAAGCTCAATTCTTCTCTAAAAATTGGTAGATTACCATGGATGATCTCGCATGATTTCGATAGTTTCCTGGGGAACCATGCGAAAGTTATATTATGCGATTCAAGCGGGTGAAGAGCTGTTGTAAAGTAATCATGACTTAATTTGAATTTGTGCAGCTTGCACAAGCCGGACTAGAGTATAAGCTCCGTAAAAAGTTCATAGGCACGAAGTTTGTTGACGTATATGACTTGACTACAAAGGTTTCTCATTATGAGGAACTCTTACAGGAAGGGGCTAGGTGAACAAATTCGTCGTTGGGGATGTATCACAACAATCCTAATTATGAAATTGCAATCGTTGAAGTAGTGGCTAAGAAGCCACTAGGGTGTTTAACATTGGTCAAGGCAGAGTCAACCACCCTGACCACACAAAAGGCTCAGAATATGTATACCTTTGATATCACCCGAGCCAAAGAAATATTTGATATCTAGTTAGCTAGAAAACTTATTAAAGTTCTTAGTAATCACAAGGTACCTCTGGCTGATGAATTACTGTAATGACCCGGAAAATTTCATGCAAAGACCCGAGTACTACCTGAAATTCTTTAGAAGTTTAATGTGGGTTAATTAGCGCTAAACTCGATTGCTTGTGAAATTAGCATCAATCACTTTAAATTTGATCTGCAAGACTCAAAACTTGTAGAATCGTTAGCGTTATGTTGCCCTAAAATTTGGAATTCAATGCTATATCCAGTTGCTCTCGGGAGTACTTGGAAACTTTGTATCGGACCTGGACCGCGCGTCGAAAGTCTGATAGCGATGATCTTAGACATTTATGATCTCCTGGTTGGGCTTGACCATCACCTCAAAAATCAAGTCCAACTGATGTCCTGGGTCGATTTGCTTGAGTCCGGAGTAAAGAGTGTGAGAAGGCTGAGAAATTAAATATGAATTTATGAAATCTGAGTCGTGTTGCTTGCGCGCCGATTCTAAGCAATCTGATCATTGGATTCTGACCCAATTTCACCCTCGGATTAGGGAAGGTGGCCCAGGCATGTCATAGTGCTTGTGGACCTGATCGAGTTTCGGTGACCGTTGAATTGAGATTGGTCTGCCACGGCTAATCTGTAAATTTGATTGGTACGAAAACTCAGCCTGACCTATATCCATGGTCAGTGAGCTTAAGTCCGACCGTACGTGAAAAAAGGACCACCGGAAGTGCTCCGTTGGATCGAAATAAACCCGACTTGGTTATAACCTAAGTATACCTTGGCCCTGGGGCTATTTTCATCAATGTTAGGCCTATATAAAGACCTTAAAACCCTCACTCTCTATTCCATACGAATTTTCTAACCCTAGCTAAGAAAGAGAGAGGAAAAGAGAGAGAAAGTGAGAGAGAAGTTGGTGAATCATCTTGAGATTCTTCCTTGTTACTCTGCATCATAAACCGTCACTTCTGAATCGTTATTCCGGCGATTTTAAGTTCATTCTTGGGTAAGTCAATCAAACCCTAGTCTGTTTTAGAGCTTAGAATAGTCTAAGTGTTGATGTAGCTCATTTCTATTCATGCCTTAGGTTATCTAGTCGCCGTTGATGAAGATTTATCATCGGAATCAGATCTGTGCACATTTTCTGGTTTAAGGTGCGGACTATATTCGTATAGGTTATGGTTTTCAAGGCTTTCAATGTTGGTTAATGATTTATTATTGTTATGGATGTAATTTTACATGCCAAATGCAATGTTTATATTGCGTTCCTGATATATATGAGATAGATTGAGATTTGTGTATTCTATGTATATGTAGAAAGTATCGTATACATATGAAATATGAACATGTGTTTGCCATAATTAATTGTCGTGTATTTGTGCTAGTTGTATGTGTGTCAACTCCTTGGCGAAAGGAATTGTCCAAATGTGTGTTATCACCAACATATGTCATGTGTGTTGGAATATGTAGTCTAAGTGTTTGTAGAAATGTCTGAATGATCTAATGTGTAATATATTGTCCCATTTATGGGCGTTGAGAAGAGATTCTCAACTCTCCAATTGTTGTGTATGATTTCCTACATGCAATTTACATTCTTTGTTATTTAATTTCAAACTCTACTTATGTGTAAATCTATGTTAAGTTGATATTCATCAAATGCTTCCATATTGTATGATTAAAATTGTTGTCCCATTACTGTTCTAAATTGTTAATATGAATATCTGTTATACCTGAATGTGTGTTGGGACTATGAAATAGTCCAGGAAATCGGTAACAAACCTTGAGTTCGTGGTCGAGGTTGTTTTGCCACGTAGGACGTGTTTGACAAACCTGAGTCGTATTAGTGTTATCAGCAGTGGTTTGGCCACACGGAATGTTTACGCACTTTATGTGTTCAACTCAACATGCGCTTGTGCTAGTCGAGTTCGTCAAGTAACCCGATTGTCCCGATGGATGTATACCATGTATAGACGCTATTGCTTGAATCTAGGGTACCAAACTTACCGATGCAATCCCGTTAACTGTTGTACCTTGATCGGCTAAGACTCATGAGCCAGGCATAGTGGTATGGGACACCGTGGTCGAGTTGTTGGCCTACGCTGGGGTGACGAGCCTCCCCGTAGTGACCAGTGAGCTCACCAGACTCGTGAGCCGATTATGGTGGTATGGGACACTATATTCGCACTGTCGGCCTACATTGATTGGTGACGAGCCCTTTGTAGTGACTTCGAGCATACCTTGATACTGCATTAAGGCGACGAGTCTTAGGGTAGTAACTAAGGTATGATAGGCATGCATTGATTGGTGACGAGCCCTTTGCAGTGACCTAGAACTATATGATCGTATGAGATTGTCTACTGACGACCCTAGAATGGATCACTGTTTGGGAATTGATATGAGGAAGGTACCTTAGCTTCCTAATCTTGCTGTATGAAAAGGACTAATAACAACTTGGTAATCATGTTCATGCACCGCATTGCATGTGTGTTGGCATCGTTGGCACTGCGGGAGGTTGTCATACGTACCGTAAGATGAAGACGCTGAGGGAGTGCAGGCGAGGGCATGCATCATTTCTACATACATCCTTGCATTAACAAGAGTAATTAGGACATGTTTGATTGTATTGCCTTATCATTACTACTTGATTGATTTGATATCATGTTAACTTTTACTGTATAGTTCCACTGAGTTGATCACTCACTCCCACATTCTGGGACGATGTTTCAACACCAACCAGACTCTGTCTTACATGCAGATGATGACGCGACCCCTGAGGCAGAGCAAGAGTATGAGGATGATGAGGACGCGTTTTCTTTTATGCAGTTCTCAGGCGGGTTCATGTGAGCCGTGTCCTGATCTACGGGGATTTTGGGTTTCCTTTTGTAATAGATAATTTCATTTTGATACTTGTATTTTGAAGACAAACACTTGTAATTATGACCTGGCAAAGTATACATATTACAGGGACTTGCACATGTACACCTATATTTCTTTAAGTCTTCCGCTTACGACTTTCACTTATCCCTGAATTATGTTACAGTTTGGCTTAATCTATTCCATATTTTATGCACTCATACGGACAACATACATCCATCTAAATATGTTGCATAAGTGATGTTTTGAAACGCGGGAGCTGAGTTATGCTTGACCCCCGAATTTCAAGGCGTTACAATTACAAAGGATCGAGTATTGCAAATGGCATAGAACTCAGTCCTACTCAAGTAACAAATGTGTTGTTTTCAGGAATATCAGTCAGGACCACATCGATCGTTGGCTACTAAAGTTCCTGGAAAAGGGTGAGAATAGGATGTTGATCGACACTAACCCATTCCCAGCCAACATTGAGGTGAACATGGTAACCACCAATCTAAGGGACCACCCGCGACCAAAGTTTGATTTTAGTTCAGATGATCAACGACGAATGTCCAGCCGACCCAAAAGAAGGCACCAAGGTCCTCAAATCTTCGACTGATGCACTAGGAAAATTGCTTTCCGATCAGGGAACTCCCCCAAGAAGGGAAGGGAGGAGCACAATAACGGTCTCACTGTTATCAACTAATGTAGTCGACCTCCAATCGTCGTTCACGATGGGGACCACCCTTGCCAAGGATGGTCAAACCCCCTACCACATAGGAGGGGATATGAAAATGAGTTACTCATCTAAAGTTTCTATTAATACTGAAAGTTGTGAGAAAGACAGAGGGCTGTTGTAAAAAGAGAAATGGAAAAGGAAGGGACACCCCTTCAGCCAAGAGTTAAAATGCCCCGTCCCTTTTGGAAGACTTATGTTTTTCATGAGCAGTTAGCAGTAAACATGGTTGAAGCGGTGCTACCAGTCGTGATACACAAGACCTAGATATGCTTAAAAACAGAGTTCAGTCATAGGACATTAAAGAGGAAGACAGTTGTGGTAACTTGTAAGACTACCTCAACGAAAATTGCTTTCCAAGAGAGGAATGGCTAGGCAATGAATTCTCATTAGTTGTCGACACTCCAAATATTTCCTCACCCATCGACGTCTCAGCCAAACCTGCAGCTAATGAATACCCTAGTCAGATTAAAGAGACCAAATCTCAAAAACTTGGGGGAGGGGGGGCAAAGTTCGAGTGGTAAATTTGTGTTTGAATCATTGTCGCCAATAATGTTTCATTGTAATATGGTTTTCACATTGTTGTCTAGCTTTCAGGCAAGACCTTCTCAACCAAATAGTATGGTCAATGATGTAGAAGAACATCTCCTCCAATGATAATACATTATGCTTCTTTCCCATTTGAAGAGAGTGGAGAAAATGGATCCAAAGTCGACAAAGCACCACACGTCGATATAGTTATTGTTGAAGTCGGAGGTGTATCCGAAAGGATAATCATTAACAAGCCCACTCGCAACATGACGCAGTACCTTAAGCCACTATATATATCGGCTCACTTCGATGGTTGTCCTATTACCAGAATTTTGGTTAATAATGGGGCTGCAATGAATTTGTTACCATGGAGAATGATGGCCAAGCTAGGAAAGACTATGGCTGATCAAATCACTTCGAGGTGATCGTTAGCAATTTTATTAGTCATGTCAGAACACACATGGTGTCTTGTCGGTCGATTTAACCATCGGTATAAAAACTGTTTTAGCTCTATTTTTTGTTGTCGATACTTCATCAAGCTATAACGTAGTGTTAAGGACGGACTAGATCAATTCTTTCCCACGCATCCCATCCTCTCTTCACCAGTTCGTAGTCTTTTGGAACCAAAACAAAGTCGAGCTAGTCTTGGCAGACAACAAATCTTTCTTGGCCACGTCAAATGCCAATGGGGCTTAATACTATAATGAAGAAGTGAGACCTATCCGATTCACTAGGAGAAATAAGTTTGGTTGACCTACCGGGATTATGGTAAAAAAGAATCTAAAAAGCATTTTGTTGGCCATTACGGAAGTCACTCAAGTTAATGATAACCGGTCGAAGGACATTATCCCATATTGGTCGGTCTCCCACCGCACCATTGAAGAGATCCCATTATCAAGACATCAAGAAACGAGGTGAACGGGGCCGACTTCATGGCCAGAATAAAGAAGCTTAAAGAGAGCCCATAGGAAACTAATGAAGGTTGTTTTATATACTTGGCCGAGTTGGAGGAATCGGCCGAGGGTGACAATTTTGAGTGTGAAGAAGCATCAGAAGAAAGGGAAGATACTCAACCGCAAGTCCAAGACTCGTTGGTCGAGATCAATATGGGGACAGAACAAGATCCGAAACCAAAATTCATAAGCCATTTGTTGCAAATTCTTAAAGAGGAGTTAATAATTTGGAGTTCATCGACTGCTTTGCATGGAATTACCTTGAAATTCCAAGGCTTGATAGATCCTTGGTTGACCATAGCACAAAAGAGGTTTATTGGTCATATAAACAGTTGCCTAAGGGGATGATGGCCGATTTCAGGCTTAAGATCAAAGAGGAGATTGAGCAACTCCTGAAGGAAGGTTTCATCTGACTGATTAAATATGCGGAATGGATATCAACCGTGGCTCCCATGATGAAAAGGAATGATAAGTTGAGGGTGTGTATTGACTCTAAAAACCTAAACTTAGCCACACCAGAGGATGAATACCCCATGCCGGTGGCTGATCAGCTCATTGATCGGGCTGCTAGACATGGCATTGTGTCTTTTATGGATGGGCATTTTGGATACAATCAAATCCATATAGCATCAAACAATGTGCTAAAAATGACATTTAGATGTCCAAGGCCATTAGGGATGATTGTTGGGTAGTAATGTGTTTCGGATTAAAGAATACAGGGGCCACATACCAAAGAGAAATGAATGCAATCTTCCATGATATGATCGGTCACTTCATGGAAGTCTATGTGGATAATGGTGTAGTCAAATCGACTGATGCGACTGAGCATTTATTCCATGTGCTCAAGTCCTTTGAGCGAATGAGGCTTCACAAATTAAAATTAAACCATTTGAAATGTGCCTTTGCGTCCCTGCCGGTCACTTTTTAGATTTCCTCATGCATCAAAGAGAAATCGAAGTTGAACGAAACAAGGCTCAGACCGTGATTAATGCTCGGCTGCCAAGAGACAAAGCTAAGTTACAGAAATTCTTGAGTCACATTAACTTCTTGCGAATATTCATTTCTGTGTATGGAAGACTAACATTTTTTCTTTGTTGATAAAATTGAAGCAGGGGTTCAAATTTGTTTAGGAAGCGGAACACCAACTGGCTTTTGATAAGATTAAATAATATCTAATGAAGCCACCCGTGTTAACATTGCCAATCAAAGATCGACCGGTCAAGCTATACATTACAGCTTTTATAGAATCGGTCGGAGTCCTTTTAGCATAGGATGATGACATGCGAAAGGACTTGACAATTTACTATCTGAGTAGGATGTTACTCGATGCTGAAAGACACTATTTCGCCATGGAAAAGTTGTGCTTGTCTTTGTATTTTACTGCCAATAAGTTGAGGCATTACTTATTGTCTGAGAGGGTGAATGTAATAATAATTACCGACTTGATAAAATATATGTTGAACTGATTGATCTTGAGTGGACGAATTGGTAATTGGGTACTAGCATTGTCTAAGTTTGACCTACATTACATCCTAGAAAAAGCAATAAAGGGTCGTGCCATAGCTGACTTCTTAGTCAACCACCCTTCAAACCTTGAAGAACAAATTCCCTCGGGCATACTTGATTTGTATTGTGTGCAACTCACACCATGGAAGCTAATCTTCGATGGGTCAAGGATACATGATATGTCTGGAGTTGATGTGATCCTGATTGGTCCTAATTGGAATCGACAAGAATTAATGTTTCAATTAGAATTCGATTGTACTAACAATCAGGCCGAATACAAAACTATGATAATTGACCTGGAGCTGTTATTAGAATTCCATGCAAGAACTGTGACCGTTATAGGAGATTAACAGTTGGTAATAAATTAAATGGCGGCCCATCTTTATTGTTATATTACGCCTCATCGGTCCAGTTACCCCACCAATTTGAAGAGGTCAAGTTGATGCATGACACTAAGGATGATAACATGGATACCAATGAAATGACACAATTAGCTGCAGGGCTCGATGCCTTGAGGAGTTCGGCCGAACGGTCGATTACTGTCCAAAGAAGATCTTTGCCTTTTGTATTTCAAAGAGAGGATAATACAATGCAAATACACTAGGTGGATGCAAAGGAGAATGATTTGAGGGCTCCTCTCATGGGCTATCTATAAAGTCTGTATACTAGAACCGATGGAAGTATACGAAAGTCAGCTCTAAACAATGTGAATGTAGATAGCAAGTTGTATAGAAAAGGGGCCGATTAGGTTTTGCTTTGGTGCCTGTTAAAATAAGAAGTTATGCTGGCCATGAAAGAGGTCCACAAAGGGATTTGTGGTGCCCATCAGGCTGGAAGAAAGATGAAGCTCACGCTCAGATGTTACGACTATTTTTAGCTGATTGCATCCAGTACATAAAGGGCTACGAGGCACGCCAAAGAAATGAACCAATCCAACATGTGTATGCGATCAAAATACATTCCATAATAAAGCCATGGTCATTCGAAGGATGGGCGATCGACTTGATCGGCCAGATTCACCCACCTTCGACCTGCATGGACTCATTCATCATTGTAGCAACCGACTACTTTACCAAGTGGGTATAAGTAAAGGCTATGAGAGGAATCGGCCACCAGGGAATTATTGGGTTTTTTGAAACTAATATTACACACCATTTTGGAATACTAAAGTCCATTACTATGGATCGAGGTGCAACTTTTTTGACTAAGGCTATGAGAGGAATCGGCCACTAGGAGATTATTAGGTTTATCGAAACTAATATTACACACCATTTTGGAATACCAGAGTCCATTGCTATGGATCAAGGTGCAACTTTCTTGACTAAGGAAGTGCGAGCGATGGCCGATAGATATGACATAAAGATCTAGCACTCGACCCCATATTATGCCTAAGCTAACGGTCAGGCCGAAGCCATTAATAAGGTAATTAAAAACATTATGAGTAAAATGATTTGAGGAAATTCTCATGAGTGGCACATCAAGATGTTTGAAGCTCTTTGGGCTTACAGAACATCACCTCAAACCAGTATTGGGGTGAGTCCATTTGTACTAACTTATGGACACGATGCAGTCGTGCCCCTAGAGATCATGATACCATCACTTCAAACCGCCTATCAGGCCAAGTTAACAGTTCACAGAGGCAATGTTTGCTGAACTTAAGGAATTGGATGAAGTCCGTGTGAGAGCTTTAAATTTGATCGTGGCCAACAAGCAACCGTGGCGAGCGCGTATAACAAAAAGGTGAAATGAAAGTCTTTCAGGTTAGCGATACAGTTTGCAAAATGGTGCTACCAATCGATCAGAAGGATCGATCCTTAGGCAAGAAGTGGTCACCCACATGGGAAGGGCCATATGTCATTGAACAAGTCCTCAAGGGAGGATCCTATGTCCTTAGGGATATGGATGGAAAAGTTGCAAGGGCTCCTATAAATGGTCGATTCTTAAAAACCCGCTTCCCTTCACTGTGGGAAGTCGTTAAAGATCAAATCAAGAAGATTTAGGAAAGGAAATAGTTTATTTGAATAAAAAAGCCTTGGAAAAAGGCTGGTTGATTAGAAGAAAATAGATATTAAAAGAAAGAGAGAGAAAGATTTGGCAGATTGAATGACCAAGTTACAAGTGGGCCAATTTAAGCTCTTCGAACCTTTTGGCGGCCGATAATTTCGCCTTCACTGACATCTTTCACCTCTTAGTCCACGAGGCATGTTGGCTCACGAACTCTGTGAAGGAGCAATTGATCAATGCGAAACACCGGTTGAGAGTGGCATATTCCAAGTTAGCCAATTTCTTTTCAGCTTCATTGGATTCTACACGGTCCTAATAGAGTGTTATCTGGGACTCAATGAAAGTGACCAGCTCCGCATTCTGGATAAAGCTGATGGGTCTCAGCTAAGTCAGTAGATAGATTGTTGCATGCAACCTCCATCGACTGCAACATCTCCTCATTAAACTGATGTTCATGAGTCCAGTGCAGTTGGTTCTTTTAAGTTGATTCATAGTGGAACGAGAGATTTTTGGATTCAACACTAAGGGATGACAGACATGATAGTGAAGTGGTGCAACATTCGAACTCTCGGTCAGCCTTGGAGTATTCTTCTCCAAGTTGTTGGAGTTCTAGAAGAATGTTTAGAACCCCCTGTGGTGGCCTACGACCTTCAAGAAGTTTAGCAATATTCTTAAGAAAGGGATAAGGGTCGCGCAAAAGGGAAGATCGTGAGAAGGACTATAGCCCTTCTTCGAAATTTTCCTCCATGATTTTGATTGTCAGAGATGAGAAATCCATGAGGGGTGAAGTAGTGGCAACAAAATTCCAGGCTTGAGTTTCTTTGGGATGCATTCTTGAGTCCTACGGGTCGCTTTTATATACTGAAAATTCAAATAAATGTGCATTGGATAGGGTGTGACAGTTGGGAGACCGAAACCAACGGTCGCCGCATTCGGTTCATTTTTGAGATTATGGGGAACATAGTGAAATAAATGGGATTTCCTCAGAAAATGTGGCACCATTACCAGGACCGAGCTAATTCATTCATGAAATAAAAAAATGGCGAAGTAATGTGTGACCATATATCAGCACAAAAGCACGACCGATGGCTAAGTTACTATCAAGCATTCTTTGAATGAATGTTCAAATTGCATCAATAAAAGAGAGGTATGCCACATGCCCTAAAGATGATTTTATTGGCATGAGAATTTATTCACAAGCTCTGCGAGTCATCGACTGCATCACAACATAAAGGAAATAGAAACAGAAAGCATAAAGGCGGTCGACTAGTCTAGATCTTCATCTTCTCAAAATCATCAAGGAGAGCCTGCATCTCTGCTTCACTCTTCTCCTTAGATGTAGCTTAGGCCGGTCCTTCTTCAATGACAAGGGGCAAGTGGTAGAGTAACTGATCGACACGAAGTGCACTTAAGGAAACAGCCTCTTCGGCCTCTTTCTTAGCACTAGAACTTGCTTTCGATTGCACCTGATATACGGCAATCTGTTCGTCTAGAAATGCTATGTCTTCTGGGATGCCCATTTCCTTGGTGAAGTAAGAGCATTCTTATTCTTTCAATTCCTCTATCAGTCCAGCTTGATAGTTCTTCAGCATCCTCAGTATGGTTTGATTGAATTGGTGCATTTGGACACATTGCAATCTTTTGTACCAAGCTTGTTCCTGTTTGCTGCTCATCTCTGAAGAATCCTCTTTCGTCGCATCTTGTTGTCGGAGATATGCCGAATTCACTTGATTAGTAAATGTTAGTTTGCAATATCGATCCCTCATGGCATGCATATGCTTAAGCTTTTGAATGAGCTTCCCGAGCACAACATTTGACTCGGCCGCAGATGAAGCATCTATTGCAAAACCATTGGCATCGAATAACAGGCTGGAATATGAATATTCCTTCAAGCCCCATTTGAAAATTTTCCTTAAGGTAAGATTCAACACCTACAATTAGAGAAGAAGAGATGGAAGCCATCGAAACAGATTAAGGCTGCAAGAAAATGATGATGTGGGAACAGAATATGAATCGTGTGATGTTTAAATATGGATTCTCAGCACCCATGATCTAGGCAGGACGTGGCAATGAAACCGTCACACGTTCCAGTACACGATATTTAGGAGTCACCCACATTTACCAAATTTTATGGATGAGTCAATATGTCGTTACAATCAAAGCAACCTCAAAGAAATAGAAGGGCAACGAATTGCGAAATGGCTCAACGGCCGCTCATTTAACATGTGACAGATTACAATTAAAATTCTACTGATAAAAATCGTTGTAATGAATCCTTTATTAACCCTAGATGTCCCTTTGCTTCTTGTAGTGAAGCATTTTTCTTTACCGCAGAACAGAGACGTTGGCCGATGTTTGCCGTTTGAGAGCGCATAGTAGTTGCCAATTGTTGAACTTCCCCTTTGCACTGGAGATGTTCTGCATGCTTTCCCGCATGTTCTTGCTTCAGTGCAATCAGCTCCGCTCTAGAGCCGTAATCCTAACTTCTAGATTTTCCAGCTCAGTTTGGAAAGTTTTCATTGCTGCGTTCTTAACCTCGAGGTCTTAAGCAGTTGTCTATGCAGAGAGCTTCTTGGATTCTACCATATCTTATTCAGCTTCAAGGTGGTCGATGATGACACCAACACGATAACACGTCTTGAGCAACCCTTGGAACTATTGGAGAATGGGTATCTTGCTGACCAAACTGGAGTCCATCCAGGAGAGGATGTCGAATAATTTGACCAATCGTTTGAGTTTATCAATTAACTTGGCATCAAGAGATCCCTCTAAACCTGTAATACCCGTAACCTGGTAGTATCCAAACCGTACATCTCGATACCCTCTGCGGGTCGTTGGACGTTCCTGATAAGAATTGAACCAAGCACGCAAGTACACATCCGAGCGAATGGAACCCCATGAACTCAAAACCTACGTCAACACGACCGCGTCATCGCTACGAACCATCGGTACCCCTCGCGTGCCCGATCGCGAGATATCACGTGAAGAAATGAATGATGATCATGTGCAAGGTGTTATTCATGATGCAATGAGAAACTTTCCAAGGAACTCATTAAGCTAATCAAATCATCATAATTTGTATCTTATTATGGCCTTAAAACTCAATTAAAGTAATTTTATTAAGGCAACATCATACTTTCGATGAAAGTCAACATTTCTCATTAAATTAAAGGGAGGTAGGACAGCTCACCCTCTTTCAGAAACCATTAGGTGCTTCCTAAACACATCTAAGGCCCACCAAACACAACAAACTAGTCTAAAGAGTGATTATTGTCCACTTAGTAAAGTTTCATACAATCAAAGTAAACAAGATCACCTTAAATCAAGGAGAGCTTAATATTTTGTCTCCAACTTTTTTAGAAAGTTGACTCTTGCCCAATCAAGGGTCATTATGATCCTCTAAACATGTTTAAGTGGGACAAACTCTCCTTGAAATAACAAGGACCTTCCACCTATACCAACTCTAGAAACTACCTCACTAATCACCCTTAAATATATAAATATAAACCATGTAACACAAATTTGGGCCACCTTTTGTGCGTAAATTTCAATCCTTGCTAAACCCCTTTGAAGCTAAGAGAAAGAGAGAGGGTGGAGAGGAGGTGAGCCACGCATCAAGACCATCCAACACCTCTAAGGAGATCAATACCATCAATCATGTGAGTACATCTCCTTTTACATATTTTGTATGGTATAGATAATGATGATCATAATGTTGATAATGAGGTTGTGGGACCCATTGACCATGGGCCCACTGTGATGATGATAGCCATCCAATCTGTTGGCTGCGCTCGCAGCCTTGGATGGAAAGGAAAACACAAATATCAGCTTGATCCTAAACTTTGTAGTGTGCGCAAGACACCCTGACCGTCCACCCTGTCCCAGCGCATTCTGCGTGGCCCACTGGAGGTGGGACCACCCTGGATTCATGCATCTGAAATATGGACCGTCCGCATGTGGGACCCACCTTGACGTTAGGGTATAACCAGGGGTTCAGCCTGTTGGCCAGATAATAATAATAATAATAATAATAATAACAACAATAATAATCATAATAATTTATTATTATTATTATTGTTATTATTATTTTTTGTTTTTTATTTTTTATTTTTAAAAAAAACTGGGAATGAAAAAGAAATAGTAACAACGTCCAGAGGCTGTCCGTTTACAGAACAGCGTCCAGAAACGTTGCTGGACTCACGTAGTCACCAGGTATGACCCACTTCGTGGGACCCAAAATTATGTATATGTTTAATCCATACCGTTCATATATTTCTTCAGATCTTGTTATGCGTTGATCCTATGATGAGACAGATCCAAATCTGAGGTGAACCACACTACAGTACACAGTAGGGATAATGACGTCCACCATTGAACTATTTAAGTTCCCACCATGATGTGAATGTAAGATCCACACTGTCCATCCATTTAGTGAGATTATTTTTAGAGCAGGAACCTAAGGATAGGAAAGATCCACAGATCAAATCGACCACACCACTCACCAGGGGTAGATTAAACACTTACTGTTGAATATCTATCAAGGGCCGTTATCTGGTCCGTTATCTGGTGCGGTTGCTGTCCAACCTGCCAATAATAATAATAATAATAATAATAATAATAATTATTATTATTATTATTATTATGCAGGCTCTGGACGGAGCTAGCAACGTCAGTTGCTGACCCAAAGAAGGGAATACGGGATGTGGACTTAGTGGGGCCCGCTGCAGTGAGCGTCCGTAAAGTATGAGTGTCATCCAAACCGCCCATTCATTTCGTGAGATCAAGATGGGTCATATGCCTTAAAGCTTGAGTCAGATTTACAGTTCAGTGGACCACACAGTTTGGGTTTGAAACCCACCGTGCAAAGCTTCTAAGGGCCCTCCCTTTTGGCCATTTGATTTTTTATTTTTTATTTTTTTGAGAGGGAGAGAGAGGGAGAGAAAGAGAGAGAGAGAGAGAGGAAGAATGTGTGACGTTACTGACGTGCAGGAGGCTACTTCTCCGTAACGTCCAAGGAAGGGACGTAAGTACCCTTTCCTTACATTAGTGAGGTGGGCCCCACTGATGCACCCAGCATGATGCACGTGCTTCATCCACGCTGTCCGTCCGTCTTCCCATTTCGTTATGGGCCAGCAGCCCAACACCGGACAGAATGGGATCTCGGGTGGGCCACACCAAGGGACGGTGGGGACCGAACTGTCCACCGTTAAAACCCGTCCAGGACACACTCAGACAGCATAAAAAACATAACAATAAATAAATAAATAATAAGGATATATATATATATATCGGAAACGCTCACCTGCGAACCAGTTCGTACGTACTACGTACGAACTTTTTTGAGAACCCATCATACGTGATGTGATCCAAAATCTGAACCGTTCATGTGAAGCAGCACCTCCTGAAACCCCCCGGGCCTAAGTTTTTCTTTGATCTAAAACTTTTATGGGCCATGAAAAATGAAAACAGTTTTCTCCCTTGATTTGTATTTCTCTTTTCTATGGCCCACCAGAATATTAGATCGGGGTGAAAATTTGTCACATGGTTTTTTATGGGATTCCACATCACATGGACCGTTCAGATTAGACACCCATGGCACGTGTGCAAAGGTACGCACGTGCGTAGGTGCGCAGGGGAGCATGACTCTATATATATATATCAAAAAATGGGTGTTAGTTCAGGGACAATCACGTCTCTGATAACCACTCGCATTTAGGAAGGCAGACCTCAAGTTGGGAGGCCCACCTAATGTCTGCATCAGATCTACACGGTACAAAGTCTTTGATAGGCCATTTTAGTACATGAGCCCAAATTTTTTTGAAGCTGATCCAAATTTCGTATGGGCCTCACCACGTGAAACAGTGGAAATTGAATTCTCACCGATTAAAGCATCTTCTGGGCGTACCATGGTGTATTCGCTCTATCCTTGCCGTCCATCCTGATCGCCAAGAATAATTTTAAGCAATGAGAAAAAAAAAGAAAAAAAAAAGAACAATAATAATAATAATAATAATAAGCATGATTTAAATCCTGGGTGGGTCATATAGCGGGATTAAGCACTTACCGTTAAAAACGTTCTGGCACCCACCAGATTGCTTGTTTGCCATCCTCAAGTAGCACAGTATATCCACACCGTACATACCTCCAGCTCATATTAGGCCATGATTCCAAATATGAGGCGGACTCGAATCTCAAGTAGTCCGCCCCACAGCAAAAGGTGTTGATTCACCGCCCATCACTAAAACATTATAGGGCTTGTTGTAACCTTTATCCGTCATGCAACCTATTTATCCGTGCCAACCATGTTACAACCCTTCGTTATATTTACGAGTACCGCCATCGCCTATCATGTGAGGCACATTTGATGTATACTATTGGGCCCAGGTAAGACCAATAAAGATTTAGCAAAAATGATTAATGGCTAATCAAGTACATGGATTTATAATATGTTTAGCATCACATATATTATCACGTAATTAGGCATAGATCATACTCGTGAGTAATGGAATATTGGTATGCGCATGTGTGCCATCATAATACACCCATGCATAATACATGTCTTTTACATATGAATTTCCTTGCATATGGGCTAGGTACAACCGGACTCGTGGCACTACATGCTTGACATATACCTTAGCTAAATTGTTGGAATTCATACATGACATTAAATGATGTACCATAGCTGAACCGTATAACATGGACTAGATCATGACTATAAAATGTGCATTTATGATGATGACATCAGTTATCCTTAAAATAAAGAAAAAGAAAATAAAAAGATGGAACACCGGAAGTGCAAAATAATATGGACAGAAAGAAATTCTTTGGGTTGAAAGTTCATAAACTTTGATAGTACTTAAGGATGCTTATTGTCGGGCCTAGTGGATACATGGGTCATAGATTTGACTCCCACTAATGAAGTTGGATTGAGAAGAGGTGGGTTCAACCTACTTAAAGGTTGAGGTGCAAACAGGGACCAATCTGACTCACCGGCGAGGAGAAGTACGAATGAAGTCCGCTATTGACGTGCCAGATGAAAGTCCATCGCAAGGCAGGTATGCAAGGTCGATTATTGGTACCTGGTGTGCATGGGTGTTTACCATGGTGTTTCTTGAGACATATATAGTTACCCTACCGTGGTACGATAATATGATAATGATCATGATTTGGCTATAACAACGTATGATACGGTTATGGCTGTGGTGTTAAATGTATGGTATCTTGGTCTTGTGGTGTTGGTATTATTGTTTCGGAACATGATCATGAAGTACGTGCATTGTATTGCATTGATATCAATACAGTACCTTCTATACTACATGCTTCCTATTCCACATGTCTCATTCATGGCATATTTATTGGACTGCATGAAGGACACAACACATGTATACTCAGTAGGCTTTATTAGCTTATACCTTCCTTTCTTTCCACCTGGTATGGACATGAAGAAAGATTAAAAGATTGGAGAGTTATAAATAGATCATGGGCAACTTGTTTTTTTTTTTTTTCTTTTTTTTTGTATTTTGGGGTTTTTGGATGTATATGTGATATACATGATCTGAACATGTATGTAATAAATATGTGCAATGGAAAAGTTACTTTGTGTACAGTGGATAGTTGTCTTTGTTATAATATGAAAAGGCCTAGCTATATGTCCTAGAGGGGGGGTGAATAGGATAATGCCAAATAAAACTTATAACAGCGGAATTAAAAAGAATATGATAGCCAAAATAAATCACAATGCAAGAAAGTAAAATAACCTCAAAATTCAGATCTTGAGAGGTTGATACAAATGTTGTTCTAAGGACAACCTTACACCAAAAACCAGAGTTTATGGTAGGACAACCTTATTTCTAGAAAGATCTTTGTATCAAATCTCAAATCGAAGAGGAATACAGAAATAAATACAAACTAAATTGAAATAAATTGTAATCACAAATGTATTGTTCTAGGGACAGCCATACACCATAAAAATGGCAGGGCAACCTTGCTGGAACAACTTTCAAAAGAAATTAAATATCAATCTGATAAAGGAATAGCAGAAAATAAATTCTAAACTATTACAACATTCTCACAATGCTTGAATTAAATGATTACAACATTCACCACCATACATACATCCCACAAAAGAATAATTAAAGATCAGAAGAATAAATCATTCAACCACAACACAAGGGATTATAGTGGTTCACCTGTGTGTTCACCAACTGTTAAACAACAGCCACACAAAATGCTACTCCACTCCTAATATCCTCACACAGGGGATATTAGCGTTCACTAACAAGATAGGTTTTCTCAGGTTCACCCAAAACCTTTACAATTGTGTCTTTGTCTGTGGGCTTACACAATTAAAAAAACCCCACTTCTGAGTTTTCCTGGCTCTCCTCAGATAACCAATATAACAAGATTTTTCTGGCAAATCTTGAAAGAAACCAAAACAGAAAGGAATTTACAATTAAATGTAAAATACCTGATTATCTCCTTCGATGTAGCAGCCCGATAGAACCAAATTAGAGTAGATGATTGAATGTCCAAGTTCAATGTCCAGTACTCAATTATAATGGTTCTAATTCTAGTAGATTTTAAATTAAACCAAATAGGGCTTGCCTTAATTGATTTTGATTCCAAAGAAAGGGAATAACAATTCCTCTTATAAAATTAGTTTGGAATAGCAGAAACAAAATCAATTAAATAAAGCTAAGGAAAGAGAATATTAAATAAGCACACTTAGCTTAGATGGAGCACAGAATTATCTCTCAGAAGTTCGACGAAGATTGGCTTGAATGGATTAATTAATTCGATGATTTCTTCTGAGATTCGTGCACTATTTATAGGTGAGCAGATCGCGTCTTCGACTGGTCTAGGGAGCTCTTCGACTAGTCGAAGCAATAACAGATATTTGAAAAATCCGGCGGGATATGCTTTGACCGTTTTACGACTGGTCGAAGGTCTCCTTCGACTGGTCGTAGGTCACCTACGACTGGTCGTAGGTTTCCTTCGACTAGTCGAAGAACCTATAAAACATCGCTGGATTTCGAGTCGAAGATTTTCAACTGGTCGAAGATGCAGTCGACACTGTTCCTACGACTGGTCGAACAGGTTCCTGGACTAGTTAAAGCCTAACAGATTTTATCCGAAATTTGTAACAAACTCACGACTGATCGAGGAATTTCTTAGACTGGTCGAAGCAACTCTAGGACTAGTCGAAGAAGGCTTAGGACTAGTCGAAGAACAGACCAAACTCATGTAAAATAAACATTCGGTTTATGTATCCAAAATGACCTACTTCTAAGGTCAACCTATGGTCAGTCAAACCTCAACCATGAAGTATGGACATTGAAACATTAGGAACAAGTGACCTTGAAGTATGAGCCTTGAAGTCTTGATGTAGTTGAAACCTTGATGTAGCTCAATCTTGAAAGTGTACAAACTGCGTTGAACTCTTCTTGAAGTCTTGCAGCTTGAGTCTTGTCTTGTGAGCTTTGCTTGTTTATGAATGTTGAACCTTGAGAGAGCTTCACTTATGCAAGTTATATATAACAGTGATTTTGGCACCACAAATTTGACAACAGACAGGGATATAAACTATAGCACTTACAATCTCTCCCTTTGTCAAATTAGTGACAAAACACATATCAAGATAAATAAAAAGTAAAACAACTGGTTAATACCTGCAAATCAATATTCAATATTCAACATTCAACCAATTTCATTCAACAAGCTCAAACATACTCCCCCACTCCCCCTGAGTAACATAATCAATGTTACTCCTCTCACAATCACATCGTTAAGAACAAACCATTCTCCCCCTTTTTGTCACAATATGACAAAGGAGAACTAAATAAAGGAATATATGAGAGTAAACATGAGGAGGTAAGATAGTATAGCAAAAGAGTGATAGAGATACTCAGCATAGCATCACATAGAATAAATATCCAGCATAAAACATAGATAGTATCCAACTCAAAATCAGTCAACCAAGTGCTAAGTTATAAAGTTATTACAGACCAGAAGTCTCATAAAAACTATTCAGAACCAGAACTTGACGACGGAGCAGGAATAGAGGGATCAAGTTGGTGCATGCCTTTGTTCAAGCGCCTAAGATATTTGCGCATGTACTTGAATTGCAAATCATGAGCAACAGACATGTTTTCCATCTTTACATTTATATTCTTAACTTTATCCTCTAATGCTCTCAGACGAGCATCAACATCAAATGGTTCAAAATCTGGATCATTTGTTGAGTCAGAATCCAGTTCCTCAAAAATGTCATCCATATTAATGTCATCACCAGCTTCTTCATGACCACCACCACCACCTTGTTCAGGAAGTAGATTCAGCTTCATCTTATTGATATTAGTATTGTTGAAAATCAGATGATGGATTGATGCCTCATCAACTGATATATCGACTAACATATGTGTAGCCAATACAGTCATTAAATAGGCAAAAGGAATGTCACTATGACTAGGATGAAGTCTAAACTGAAGAATGAAATGACAGATTAAGGATGGTAAACAAATCTGAGTACCATTGGAAATAGCATGGATAATACGAACCATAAACGAAGTCAAGTTAGATTTATTACCCGAACGAGGATACAGATTAGACACAAAGATTTTGTGGAGAATTCTGTATTTGGGTAACAAATACCTTGCGGGAAGCGCATTCCCTTTTTGAGTCCATTGAACATCCATGTTGCACAAATCTCTAGTGAGCATGCGTTTTTCAGACATTGAGGGTTTATCAGTTAAGTTATGGATAGGAATACCCTCATCATTCACAGGAATGTCCATAAGGGCTGAAATTAAATGACGATCAACATCAAAAGGCCTTTCTCTAGTAGATATTTTAAAAGTTAAATTATCATATGAGAAAGCACTAATACATGTAAATATGGATTGGGCAATGGACCGGTATGCAGGCCCACCCTAATGTAATAAGTTAACCCAACCTACAGCTTCAAGCATAGGAAGGATATCAAAAGGTGCAATATGATTAACATCAACAGGATGTTCAACAATAACATTACGTAATCGAATGTCCCTAACATATGATGGATCATCATTGGGAACATGAAGATGACGCTTAGAGATAGCGGTCGATCTGGAGGAAGAAGAAGGACCACGGGAAGTAGTTTTTCTACCTCTAGAAGCCATTTGCAACAAGGATTTCAAGGAATTAAGAAGTTGCAAAGAATTGATAAGTGGGTTTACTCAAAACAGATTTTTCAAAATCCAAACCCCAAATCTCAATGAAATTCAAAATAAAAAGCTTAAAGCTTGAAAAGAAAGCAATCTAGACACAAATCTGCAATAAAAACGAGATTTGGAACACTAACCTTGAAGAACAAGAAAGATGGGTTCGACAAGTCGAAGCTCGGCTCCAAGGAGAAGAAAGATGAAATGAGGAAGAAAGCAAAAATCCCCAATTTTAAGTGAAACCCGAGTTCTACTACTGGTCGTGGGTATCTACGACCGGTCGTAGGACGACTGGTCGTGTATACTCACGACTGGTTGAAGAAGCCCAAAAATTCATATTTTATACAAAAATTGGAATTCAATCTAGCAAATATATACACTATATTACAAGTAGGCATAAATAATCAATTTAAAATGCACATGCCAAGATCAAATTTCATCTTTTTGAACCTGCTTTTATCGAGAGGTTTTGTGAAAATGTCAGCTCGTTGATCTTCAGTAGGAATATATTCTAGAGATATAACTTTTTCTTCTACTAATTCCCTTATATAATGAAATCTAATGTCAATGTGCTTAGTACGAGAATGCTGAATAGGATTTTTTGAAATATTTATCGCACTGGAATTATCACAATGTAATAACATAGAATCCTGTTTAATTCCATAATCACTTAGCATTCGTTGCATCCAAACAAGCTGTGTACATGCATCAGCTGCAATATACTCAGCTTCAACTGTTGAAAGTGATATAGAATTTTGTTTCTTACTAAACCAGGAAACTAGACAATTTCCAATGTAAAAACAACCACCACTGGTTGATTTTCTATCATCTAGATTACCAGCCCAGTCAGCATCCGAGTACCCAGCTAATTGGACACTAGTCTCATGAGGATACCAGAGACCGAGATTTACAGTACTTGCGACATATCTAATAATTCGCTTGACAGCAATCAAGTGAGATTCTTTTGGATCAGATTGATATCTTGCGCAAATACCAACACTTAGAGAAATATCAGGTCTACTAGCAGTTAAATATAACAAACTACCAATCATACTCCGATAAAGTTTTGAGTCAACATTTTTACCATTAGAGTCTTTTGATAGTTTCAGGGTGGTACTCATAGGAGTATCGAAATTCTTGCCATTCTCAAATCCAAATCTCTTGATTAGATTCAAAGCATACTTAGATTGAGAAATGAATATTCCTTCAGGTTGTTGCTTTACTTGCAATCCAAGGAAATAAGTCAATTCCCCAACCATGCTCATTTCGAACTGTGATTTCATCAAATCTGCAAACTCAGTAGTCAAGTCAATACAAGTTGATCCATAAATGATATCATCAACATAAATCTGCACCATTAAGATATGATCATTATATTTTTTAACAAACAGAGTTTTATCAACAGATCCCATTTGAAAATTATGACTTAAAAGAAATTTCGTTAGTTTCTCATACCATGCCCTAGGTGCTTGTTTTAATCCATAAAGTGCCTTTTTAAGCCGATATACATGATCAGTATTTTTGGAATCTTCAAAACCCATTGGCTGTTCAACATAGACTTCTTCATGTAAATCGCCATTTAGAAAAGCACTTTTCACATCCATCTGATAGATCTTTATCTTTTTAAAACATGCAATGGATATAAATAGTCTGATAGATTCAAGACGTGCTACTGGTGCAAAAGTTTCATCAAAATCAATCCCTTCAATTTCAGTATAACCTTGTACCACTAGTCTAGCCTTGTTTCTAATTATATTTCCACACTCGTCAGACTTATTTTTGAAAATCAATTTTGTTCCAATGATGTGTTTATCTTTAGGTCTTGGTACGAGATACCAGACATCATTTCTAACGAATTGGTTGAGTTCTTCTTGCATCGCAACAATCCAGTTCTCATCAGCAAGAGCTTCTTTTACGTTAGATGGTTCAATTTGGGATGTAAAACATACATAATTACATATATCCTCAAGTTGTCTACGGGTGCGAACACCAGTGAGAGGGTTTCCAAGAATTTGTGTGGTTGGATGATCTTTAACAGTCCTCAACTCAGAATCAGTCTGATTCGATGAAGTATCAGGTTTATCAATGATTAGTACTTCATCATTATCTGAATTAGAAATTGGCGTGTTTAAGTGATCATCAATGACAACATTAATGGATTCTTGAATCACACTAGTCCTTTTGTTTAGAACCCTATAAGCTCGACTATTTAAAGAATATCTTGGAAAAATACCTTCATCACTCTTCGTATCGAATTTTCCCAAATTTTCATGATCACGTAAAATATAGCACTTGCTGCCAAAAACTCGAAAGTATTTAACAGTAGGCTTTTTATTGAACCACAATTCGTAAGCTGTTTTATTATTATCTTTGCTAGTGTAGACTTGGTTAATAATATAGCAAGCTGTGTTGACTGCTTCAGCTCAAAGATTTTTAGAGAGCTTCATGCTATTCAACATGACATTAGTCATTTCTTGAAGCACCCTATTCTTTCTTTCTACAGTTCCATTTTGTTGTGGAGTTTTGAGAGCAGAGAATTCATGTAATATTCCTTGGTCGGTACAGAACTTCTCAAAATTGCTATTCTCAAATTCAGATCCATGATCACTACAAATTTTACTGATTTGAGAAGATTTTTCAGTTTGAATCCTTTTGAGAACTTTTCTTACTTCTTCAAGGGTTTCAGATTTATCCCTTAAGAAGACTACCCAAGTGAATCTGGTAAAGTCATCAACTATTACCAGGATATACTTTTTCCCACCACGACTTTCTGTTCTGGTAGGTCCTATCAGATCCATGTGGAGAAGTTCGAGTGGTCTTGATGTGGTATTTGAATTCACCTTTTTGTGTGAGTTCTTTGTTTGTTTGCCTATCTGGCACTCACCACATATTTTATCTAATTTCTGAAGTTTGGGTAAACCTCTTATAAGTTCTCGTTTTCTCAATCTATATAAATTTCGATAACGTACATGTCCAAGACGTTTGTGCCATAAATCAGTCTCGTCTGTATGGACCATGTAACATGTTTGATTAGATGAGCTGGATTCGCTAATAATATAGCAATTTTCAGATGTTCTATGTCCAGTTAATATTACAGAACCTTTATTATTTAGTATCTCACAGCTTTGATTAGAAAACCGAACACTATGGTTATTATCACATATTTGAGATATACTAAGCAAGTTATGTTTTAAGCCTTTAACATATAAAACATTTTTAAACATAGGAAGATTAAAAAGTTGAACCGTACCTTGGCCTATAATCTTGCAGTTGCTACCATCACCAAATGTGACTGAACCATCAGTCATATCTTTCAGATCCGTGAATAAAGCTTTGACACCTGTCATATGCCTGGAGCATCCAATGTCTAGGTACCACTTTGAATGACTTGTTGCTTTGAAAGCAGTGTGAGCAACTAAGCAGGTAACTTTAGGAACCCATTTCATAACTGTTTTGGGTTTAGGAACATAGTTGGTCTTCTTTTGTGTATATTTGTAGGAATGACCTATAGAGTTAGATTTTAAGAGCTCCTTGAGTAAATCAACTATCTTTTCAGCTAGTGGATTTCGTTTCTGATTAAAGTTGACATGGCTGCTTCTAGGTTTTTGAAAAGTTTTTGAATTTCTAGAAAAATCTTGATAAGTACTTTTCCCTTTTGAGTTTGAGGACTCTCCTTTAACAAACATAGGAGGAGTATACTTTTGTTTAGGAGGTAGATTTTTATCATAGCCCAACCCGGATCGATCGCCACTTTTTCTTGATCCGGATAAAAGTTTCTCTAACTTTGGATCACCTTGGGCATATTTCCATGTGTCCTTTAGACTCAGAAGAGAAGATACTTCAGTTTTAAGTTTCTCAATTTCAGATTTTAAATCAATAATTAGGGAGTTTTTGAATTCCAAATCGCATTTTGATTTTTCAAAACAATCTGAAATTTGTGATTTTTTAAGACAAGTGATTCAAAACAATTTTTGAGTTTAGAAAACTTTTCTTTTTGAAGTTTAAGTTTGACAGCAATTTTACAACTTTCCTTATATAGGGCATTGTAAGCGTCTTGAAGATCATCTTCATTTTCACATTCACTACTCAGATTTTCTTCACTTGTTGAGTCATTATCTGAAAATGTGAATTTGGCTAGAGTCATTAGAGCTTTAACCTCATTGCCCGACTCAGTTTCAGAATCTTCTGATTCAGAAGAACCTTCAGAATCAGATGATTCATTCCATGTAGCCAACATACCCTTCTTCTTGGGTTTGTCCCTTTTAGGACATCTATTTGGTAAATGCCCATATTCTTGACAGTTGTAACATTGACTATCTTTCAAAGATTTTCGAGATTTCGGTCTAAACTTCTTTTTATCATTTGATTTTTGAAAATCAACCCTTTTCTTGCTTTTGAAAATCTTGTAAAATTTTTTAGCTAAGAGAGCCATATCATCTTTTGAATCAGAATTTTCTTCTGAATTACATTTAGAAGATTTTAGTGCGATAGATTTATCTTTAGGAGCTTTAAAGTTTAACTTGTAGGTTTGTAGAGAACCAACTAGTTCTTCTACCCTCATATTATCCGTATCACGAAGTTCCTGGATCGCGGTTACTTTAGAATTGAACCGTTCAAGAAGTGAGCGTAATATTTTTGCACACACTTTACTTTATGGGATTTTATCGCCAAGACCCCACATTGAGTTTACAATGTCATTCAATCTAGTGTAAAAGTCCATAAACATTTCATTTTCCTCCATATGAATTTCTTCAAATCTGGTTGTGAGGAGTTGGACTTTAGATTTTTTGACAATTGTAGTACCCTCGTGTGTCATTTCTAATATATCTCAAGCTTGCTTTGCAGTATCACAGGAAATGATTCTTTTGAACTCATCCGGTGATAGTGCGCAAGTAATTGCATTTAATGCTTTAACATTTGCACTACTCTCACTTTTCTGAAGAGTGGTCCATTGGTAATATGGTGTGACTTTCATAGATTTTGAACCATCAACTCCAGTAACTTCCATGATAGGAGGATTCCATTCAGTCACTGTGGCTTGCCACACATTTTCATCCATTGATTTGAGGAAGATCCTCATTCTGACTTTCTAATAGGCATAGTTGGAGCCATCAAAGGGTGGAGGCCTTGTGACTGAAAGGCTATCAAAATTTGACATCTTAAATAGCTTAAATCGTTAGCTCAGGAATTAAATCCAAGAATTAAAAAAGAGCTATTAGGCTCTGATACCACTTGAAAAGGCCTAGCTATATGTCCTAGAGGGGGGGTGAATAGGACAATACCAAATAAAACTTATAACAGCGGAATTAAAAAGAATATGATAACCAAAATAAATCACAATGCAAGAAAGTAAAATAACCTCAAAATTCAGATCTTGAGAGGTTGATACAAATGTTGTTCTAAGGACAACCTTACACCAAAAACCAGAGTTTATGGTAGGACAACCTTATTTCTCGAAAGATCTTTGTATCAAATCTCAAATCGAAGAGGAATATAGAAATAAATACAAACTGAATTGAAATAAATTGTAATCACAAATGTATTGTTCTAGAGACAGCCATACACCATAAAAATGGCAGGGCAACCTTGCTGGAACAACTTTCAAAAGAAATTAAATATCAAGCTGATAAAGGAATAGCAGAAAATAAATTCTAAACTATTACAACATTCTCACAATGCTTGAATTAAATGATTACAACATTCACCACCATACATACATCCCACAAAAGAATAATTAAAGATCAGAAGAATAAATCATTCAACCACAACACAAGGGATTATAGTGGTTCGCCTGTGTGTTCACCAACTGTTAAACAACAGCCACACAAAATGCTACTCCACTCCTAATATCCTCACACAGGGGATATTAGCGTTCACTAACAAGATAGGTTTTCCCAGGTTCACCTAAAACCTTTACAATTGTGTCTTTGTTTGTGGGCTTACACAATTAAAAAAACCCCACTTCTGAGTTTTCCTGGCTCTCCTCAGATAACCAATATAACAAGATTTTTCTGGCAAATCTTGAAAGAAACTAAAACAGAAAGGAATTTACAATTAAATGTAAAATACCTGATTATCTCCTTCGATGTAGCAACCCGGTAGAACCAAATTAGAGTAGATGATTGAATGTCCAAGTTCATTGTCCAGTACTTAATTATAATGGTTCTAATTCTAGTAGATTTTAAATTAAACCAAATAGGGCTTGCCTTAATTGATTTTGATTCCAAAGAAAGGGAATAACAATTCCTCTTATCAAATTAGATTGGAATAGCAGAAACAAAATCAATTAAATAAAGCTAAGGAAAGAGAATATTAAATAAGCACACTTAGCTTAGATGGAGCACAAAATTATCTCTCAAAAGTTCGACGAAGATTGGCTTGAATGGATTAATTAATTCAATGATTTCTTATGAGATTCGTGCACTATTTATAGGTGAGGAGATCGCGTCTTCGACTGGTCTAGGGAGCTCTTCGACTAGTCGAAGCAATAACAGATATTTGAAAAATCCGGCGGGATATGCTTTGACCGTTCTACGACTGGTCGAAGGTCTCCTTCGACTAGTCATAGGTCACCTACGACTGGTCGTAGGTTTCCTTCGACTGGTCGAAGAACCTATAAAACATCGCTGGATTTCGAGTCGAAGATTTTCGACTGGTCGAAGATGCAGTCGACACTGTTCCTACGACTGGTCGAACAGATTCCTAGGCTAGTCGAAGCCTAACAGATTTTATCCGAAATTTGTAACAAACTCACGACTGATCGAGGAATTTCTTAGACTGGTCGAAGCAACTCTAGGACTAGTCGAAGAACAGACCAAACTCATGTAAAATAAACATTCGGTGTATGTATCCAAAATGACCTACTTCTAAGGTCAACCTATGGTCAGTCAAACCTCAACCATGAAGTATGGACATTGAAACATTAGGAACAAGTGACCTTAAAGTATGAGCCTTGAAGTCTTGATGTAGTTGAAACCTTGATGTAGCTCAATCTTGAAAGTGTACAAACTGCGTTGAACTCTTCTTGAAGTCTTGCAGCTTGAGTCTTATCTTGTGAGCTTTGCTTGTTTATGAATGTTGAACCTTGAGAGAGCTTCACTTATGCAAGTTATAGATAACAGTGATTTTGGCACCACAAATTTGACAACAGACAGGGATATAAACTATAACACTTACATAATACCATAAAAAAGATATTTTACCCCTAAATTTATAGTCGAGCACTAAGCTTGGGACTTGGCGTATGGATGTCAAGTGTCGAACTCAGAGCTCGACCCGTCACGTGTCATGTCTAGGACTAATGGTGTACACTGAGTCGAACTGAGTCGAAATGGCCTCAGCTCGACTCGGCTCGGTCAACAGCTACCTCCGGCTCGTGTTCGGCTTGGCTCAGTGACCGAGCCACTATGTCCAGCTCGACTCGGCTTAATTAGCAGATTAGACCACTTCGAGCCAAGTTCGAGCTCGAGCTTTTGAGCCGAGTTTAGGTTTGAGTTTTCGAGTTGAGTTGGAGTTTGAGTTCGAGTTTTCGAGTTATCAAATTTAAGTTTGAATTGAGTTTTCGAGATGAGATCAAGTTCGAGTTCAGTTTTTAAGATGAGATCAAATTGTAATTGTACATATAATTTAATAATAACATAATAAAGTAGAAAAATAAAATAAAATACAAATTGAAAACTAAAAATATTCTTATTATAACAACTCAACAACATTAGAAAAGTTCTTTTACTGTCGTTATATACTAATTACTATTGGAGAGAAGATTCATTTGCCAAGGTCAATCTGCTATCCAATTCTTCATATATATACTCATTCACCTTTACCGAATTAGAAGGTGGATAGAGCTTTTTATTGTCCTCTTGTATAGTTTGAATTAGATTTTTCAAATTTTTTTTTGTGAGTAGATTTACATGTAGTTCCCAACGCCCTGTAAAATACACCAAAACTGGAGAGAAACTTGAATGGTTTGTTACACTTCTTCTTTTTATTCGTACAGCTTGAACTTGCTTCGACATCATGTTATCTTGGAGGACATTGTTGATGTGTAGAAGCATCTTCTGTATTACGTTTTAAGGAGAGTTGGAATTGTTCTTCTTCCAATGTTAATAATGTAGCTTCCTCCTCTGCCTTAGAAAGTTTGGATGGGGGAGTAGAAGGTTTTTTATTCAAATCAATAAGTGCCTGAAAAAGAAGTTGTATTTCCTTTGGGGTTTTAGGATACGATTTTGCATTTCCACTCCAACATGATAAGTGTAACCTGAGTCGATTAGTTTTGTTAACAAACTTGACCCCACACAAATGACACAAAATCCTCAATTTTTTAGACTTTGTAGAGTGGGCTAAGGAACTATAGTCTCAAACGTCGGTTGATGGTTCACTTAAAGACATATCTACAGTTTGTGTTAGAAAAATTAGTATTTTAGAAATAATAAAGTATGCAAACATATGAAAAAAATGAAATATGACATAAAAAGACAATAATGAAATATGAATTATAATATAAACAAAAGCATTATATGAAAATAAAATAAAAGTTATTGATGCATTGCACTTATAACATCCATAAAAAAGTACACATTACATCATTTTCATGTTTCAAGAAATTAACAATAAATGTTAACGTAACTCCATTCATGTTGTTGTTGTTGCATGTGCTGCGTCTTGAAACTCATTTTCCTCCTCATCTTCCTCATCAATATCAAAACTATTATCTTCCCAATTCGGACGCAATTAATCTTGTGTACAAATTAATGCTTCAATTGTATCTGGGGCAAAAGAGCTTTGATTCTTACTTATGACCCTACTATCCCGTGCCATCATCGATAATGTAAGGCATTTTTCTTCACTAATTCTCATTTTTCATCATTCTAAAACATCGAAATTTGAATCCTTCCGCCTTACGATTGACTCTTTGAGATACAATTCTAACTTTGATTCTTTCGTTTCATCTTCTGTATTTACTTTTGTCCAGAAAAACATGTATTCATCATCGAATATAGTGTCAGAGCTTGTAGTAACATGAGTTCTAACTTCTTTATTACTTGATATGGATCTCGTGGTTGTGTACGCGTTATATAATTCTTAGATTGTGTCACGAACCTTCGAGGTTTTACTACCTTTTGATCAGAATAAATCTTCATAAAGATGAACTTAACATAGCTCATCTTACACTGAGGATCAAGAACAACTGCTAAGGCCATTAACAAATGATATTCATCCCAGTACTTACCGAACTTCATTTACATACTAAGTGTCATAAGTTGTAGAAAATTTGAACCTTCACTAGCACTTTTTTTAAGGCCTTCCTTAATCTTCGAAACAGATGGAAGATATATATTTGTTATGGAATACTTATTTTCAGAAAATATCTTCATGCAATCATAAAAAACTTTGAGAAACTTGTGAACTTCTCTTGCTTTGCTCCAATCTTTTTCAATAAGTAACCAAGCATACGTTCTATCTCGCACTACATATTCCAAAAATGCAAGTTCCATTTCCATGGCCGAATCTAACATTACAAAGTCGAATTCCAATGTATGCATACATCTAACTTTAACGTTTTTTGAGACTTCACATTCAAATGTTGGACTATGTCATTCTATATAATCAATCTTGAATGTGAGCCCCTTATGTACTTTAAACTCTCCCTCACATTCTCTATAGTTTAGTCAATTATTTTGAACCCTTCTTATACAATTAGGTTTAGTATGTGGGCACAACACTGAACTTGAAATATTTCTCTCAAAAAATAAATTATTGGTTGCATTAAACTGGTTATGTAAGAATGATATTACACTGTCATTTGTTGAAGCGTTATATAAAGTTACTAAAGAGACTTTATTTTCAATGCCCCAATCTCATATACAGTTAGAAATGCAATTTCAAATAACCAAACTGGTATGAGGTGGTGGAAGGTGATAGAAGTTCAATATTTTCTTACAAAGTTTCCAATCTTCATCAACATAGTATACGGTCAATGAAATGTATCCCTTTATTTGATTAAACACCGTCCCCAAATCAGAAGTCAAACATATCATTGAGACTGATGCCAAAACCATTTTCAGTTTCATTTTTTCACTTGTATACATCTTCATACACTCCCTCTTCACAATAACGCGGGAGACCTTCTCAACATGAGGATTGAGGAATTTACTATATCCCATGAAATCTTTACTCTTTATCATTCTAAATGGTTGTTCATCAACAATCACAAGTCTTACATATCACTCTTTCAGCTTCTCTTTTTCAAATTTATGAGTGAAAAGTTTACCTTGAGATGCATCTCCTTCAGACTTGCTAAACAATAGCAACTGTAGGCCTGGAAGTGGAATTCTAGGTCTCTTTGAATAACTTTCCCCATGTTTGTTTAAATGAGTAGTTAACCCCTATACATCTGATCTTAAGAACACTATTAAATAGAATTTCTTCAAAATCATCCCACATAACTGACATTTTCTTTCATTTACTTGCAGTTGTAGCTGAAGACCCCTCTCCCTCAACAATAAGAGGAGATGTAGCCGATGCACCGAAACTAGGGGTAGTTGGAACTTTCTCCTCACTAGTCATCTATAAATATAAAGATATGAAACTAACTTTTCGACACTTATTAACACAAGTGGTGTTTATATAAATGTTCTTTAAATTTTTAACAATTTCATAAGTGTTTAAATCAGTCAACCATTCAATGTTGAATAGATTGTAATGCTTTCATTATTTAATTTAAATGTCATACCAAAATTTCGACAACATCTCGCCTTATCTTTCCAAAATATATTAATTTTGTATTTGATTCCCACGTTAACTATCTATACAAAGTGTGGATATTCGATGAAGAAATAAATGCAAGAAATTTATCGAAAGAGAATAAGAGAGACGAACCGAAATAGGCATGTGCATTTAAATTAGAATAAATGAAAACATTTTTATCTATCCAATATTGAACTGTCCAAAAATAAATAATTCGAGAATTTCTATGCATAAAAAAACACACTGAATTTATATCTAACAACATAAAAATCCTCAAATAGGCAACTGATTATCCGATTCTACAACTACAACAATAAAATATTTAAAAAATAATAATGCTACTAATTAAACAATAAGAAATTAACAGTAACAATAATATTAATTAAATTAATAATAAAAAAACATTAGCATTAATATTAATGTTAAATTAAATTAATTTAACATTAATATTAATAACCTAACATTAACAATAACAACAAAATAGCACTAACATTAATATTACTTTAATGTGGGGATGGGAAACATTTACAATTAAATAATTACAAATGATAAATAACAATAACATTAACTCATTACGTCATATAATTACCAATCTAACATTAATTTTGTATATATATTATAATATTGATATATTATATTATATTATATTTATTATACATTATATATATATATATGTATTATTGATATATTATAACATTACTTTAATCCATCCATCCGATTCATCTATAATTCAACAAATCATCCATCCATCCCCACTTACCAAGTATCATCCATCCAACCAACCATCCAACTAATCATCCATCCATCTATCCCTCCCATCCATCCAAATGTCCAACCAATCATCCATCCATCCATCCAACCATCCAACCAATCATCCATACATAATTTTTATTTATGTATAATATATAAATATAATATAAGATTTACTATTTCAATTTTTTTTATTTAATATGTAATATATAATTAATTAATTATGCATATTATAATATATAAATATAGTATTAATAGAGTTTATTATTTTGTAATATAGGGCTTACTGTTTAGTATTTTTTATTTAATCAATAATATATAATAAAAATTTTAATTATATTATATATATATAATATAAATAATATTTATAATTTATATAATGCAATAAATTAAAAAATTGGGTTCGATTGCTTACCGGCGACTGAACTGGCGAGTTGCGGCAGGGGCAGGGCAACCGGGTAGGGCAGGGAGAACTGGACAGGCAGACAGTCGGACAGCAGCAGGGTTGACTGGGAGATCAGGTGAGCAAGGTCGGCGCAGGGTGACCAGGTAGGGCAGGGATCTCCGGACAGGCGAGCAGGCCAGCGAGAAGCAGGCAACCAGAGACGGCGTGACGGTGGCAAAGAGAGGGAGAGAGAGAGAGAGAGAGAGAGAGAGAGAGAGAGAGAGAGAGAGCTCGGGTGAGCACTGGCTGAGAGAGAGGGAGGGAGAGAGAGAGAGAGACAGAGAGGGGGGGGGGAGGGGGAGAAGTGGAGAGCTCGGGTAGCCTAAGTTTGGGTTGATTTGAAAGGGGTATGGGTTTAGGGTTTAAATTTTCCTTATATACCCCTTAACCGAGTCAAACCGAGTCGAGTTGAGTTCGATCTATATATCGAACCGAGTCGAGTCAAGCTCGAACTTGGCTCAAAAAATTTTCAAGCTAACAAAAACAAGCTCAACTCAGATCGAACTCAATTTCGAATCAAGCTTTTTCGAGCCAAATCTACCGAGTTGATCGAGCTAGCTCGGTTCATGTACAACTCTATCTAGGACTATGTAGTAGAAGTACAAGACACCAAATTTGGGGCACGACAAAACCCTTCTGCAAAAGGACTTGGAGCTTGACCCTTATTTCTTGCAGATTGCTAGTGGGGAGGGAGATTCGGCCATGGTTGTCTCCCCAGGTAAGGCTTACTGGAAAGAATAAATGATGTCATCCATAGGAGGGAAGTCTTCGCTACGGGGGATAAGAACAGTTAACTCAACGACCTCGATCGGCGCAAACTCAATGAACTCGGTATAAGCGGTCTCAATGATCTTGCCCATTGAGGGCGATGGAGTTTTGGCCGAAGTAGTCTCAATAACTTCGACTGTGCTAGCAGTGTTTTCATCAGCTTCAACCATGGTCTCTTTAGCCTCAACCATCGTCTCAACGACCTCTTTGGCGGCCGTAACCTCAGTCTCTATTGAGGTTGGGATCTCCTCGACCGTTATGGGTGCTGGGAGGAGCATCAATGGATGAGCAAAGTTCATAATTAAGGGCTGAGAGGGAGGCACCACATGTAATGCCCCCGGTTTTCGAAACCCGAGTACATGACTCATTTTCCAAAAACCCAAGTGTTAACCTTTAAAGATATCCAAATTCCACATATATTTTTCTTTTCTTTTCTTTTCTTTTCTTTTTCAGAGGCAGTTTTGTGGAAGAGAAATAAATCAAGCATAAATGAAATTGTATATTCATTCAAAATATAAGAGCGGTTGCCCAAAATGACTTATACAAACCAATGTCTGATACTAATAAATACATGAATGAATAACTTAACACATGAAACAAAATAAAATACGGCTAAACTTGAACTACAAGATCGTGCAGCTTCTCTTAGCAAATGCAGTCATGCATCCTTGATAATTGTACCCTGCTTGTCATGCCCCAAACTCAGAAACCGGGCTCACAAAATTCTCGATCGCCGAATCCGGCACCGACAGCCTCCGAGTACCCCATTCTCGGCTCCCGGCATCTATACACCAGGTTCCGATCCTGGAATCCTACAAGGAGGATTTCAGGCATGATTTTGATTCAATATAAGCATAACCATAAGCATAACCCATGAATAATAACCACAAGAACCCCATCACAAAATTCACTATGATAAAAAACTTTTGAGTACAATGCGTATAAAAGGAAAATACAAGATGATGATGATAATAGGAATCCCAAAAGCTCGACTGCACGCTCCAACTCTGACGAGGCTACAGCCACGTCCTGATGTCACCTGCACGCATCAATCATGTATAAGCTTATAGAAAGCTTAGAGGGTGGTGTAAGTGTGTGCGCAATATAAGCATGCTCAGAATATAAGGTTAGAGTAATGTGGAATCATGGTGATGAGTACATGAATGCAATCAGTCATACCAAGGCTATGTGGTGCAAAATATGAATGTTAACTGCCATAACACGGCCATGCGATACGAGATGCAACTCAAGTATGCCAATCCTCATCATACATTAGTACAGTTCTCACTCTGGATAATCACCGGGGTTCAGTACACTCCAAATGGCACTACCACTCTCCTAGCCGCACAGTCCAAGTAAGCGTAAGAAACCTCACTATCCACATGGCCAATAGTTTGCCAATACCTATCCGGCACGTCGATAGCGGACCCATTCACGAGCTTGTCAAACTCAGCTTATTATTGCCCTCTAGTCTCAGGCAAGTAAGGCCACACCCTTTTCCAACCGACCACAACACAGTGGGAGACGCGGCCTCCTGGTATTCAGCCCTCGTGTGCTCATATATCCACTCGGTCTCGACATTGGAGTCATCCTCTAGTACCATCAGGTTTATGGATTTTTACCCAGGGACATCTATGGTACCTCAATGCTTAGTAACAATATTTTTAGTATCCAATTTAGCCCCCCACGATGTGTCTATGGAGGCTATGGCCCTGATGTTGCTAGGGCATACAACAACGATACAAATGTAAGTGCATGAATCATACTACCAGACATACAACAATCCTGCGCATACCGTGCGTTCATGTAGGGTAACTCCGCCTATCAGGGAGCCCATAAAAGATCTGCTCGAAGGCATATGCTATGATCAATCACTTCTCATATCAGGCATACATATGATGCATATGATCATGAATTATGGATCTATACTGAGCATATTATGTGGTGATGGGCTCTGCTCAAAACAAAGATGGGCCTAGATGGCCTACGCACTACAGGTATGGGCCTATCACATTTAACTAACATCATCCTTACAATGTGGACATCAAACCATCATTGCTCCCAAGGCACGGCCGGCCATGAATCATATATTGTAATGGGCCTTATGTACATCCTGTTAGGCCTCGACCTAAGGACCTAAATACATCAAGTGGGCCGCATAGTATGGGCCCTATATCTATATCAAGGTGAGCCTCAATGGGCGGGCCACAATTACATCAAGTTGGGCCTAATCACATGGGCCTCATATGTATATATATATATATATATATATATATATATATATATAGACATATGAGGCCACACTAATTAGGCCTTACATACATTGCAATGGCCATAATCCATGGGCCTTGCATGCATTACAATGGGCCTCATAACCTGGGCCATAAACATGGTAAATGGGCCATATCTCATGGGCCACGCCCAAATCTAAGTGGTGATAATGATTCCCACCATTAAAATTCCCAAGGCCCGCCATAACATTTATTTCCCATTCATTCTGATCGTAAGGTCCCAAGGGACTTCAATGGTAGCCATTCAATCCTCACCATGCATTGTGGTCCACATGATAAATAGATTTGTCTTAATTTTGTCTCAAGCTTTAAAAATGATTGGACAGTTTGGATGCAACACATGCATCATGGTGGATTCCATATGGGAAGGATGGACAACATAGATGAGGTACATACCTCATGGTGGGGCCCACACTATGGAAGGTGTGGATTATAATACATACATTAGTGGGTCCCATGTGGGGCCCACCATAATGTTTATTTTCCACCCAGCCTGTTGACAAGGTCACACAGACATGGGGCCCACTGAAATGTTTATCCCACTGATAAGGTTACGTGGACCTGGGCCCACCATACTGTTTATTTTCCATCCAAACCTGTTGATAAGGTCATATAAACATGGGGCCCACTGTACTGTTTATTTGCACCCAACCTGTTCATGAGGTCACATGACCCAGGTGAAGAGGAAAAATAAATTTCATATTGATACAAAACTTCCATGACCCATAAAGGGTTTCAATAGCAGACGTGCAATCATCACTGTTTTTGGTAGTGTGGGCCACCTGAGTTGTGTACGTGGCTGGTTTTTGAGGGGGCCCACCATGTGGAAAGGGGCCCACCTAATACACGATGTTGATGTTCCACCCACATCACGGTGGGGCCTGAGATGGGGCCCACTAACTATTTCCATCCAAGTAGCGGATGCTGCTTGCTGCAGCGTCCAGAGACGCTGACAGCAATAGCGTCCACTGTTATTTTTATAAATATATATATTTTATTTTTATAATCTTGAGGTTTTTCCTAGTTGGGGCCCATATCAGGGAAATCCACCTCACCCATTGGTCTTTACGGATTAGTACAAGCCCATCAAGCCCAATATGCAGCATGTTTTGGCGAATAAAAACATCAATGCAGGTTTTAACGGTAAGCACTACTATTTCCTATGGTATGGCCCGCTTGATTATCGGATTGGCTCCATTTTTTGACTTAACGCCTAAAATAGGCTTAGGAACGGGATAGATGGCATGGATTATGTACAAACATTAAGGTGGGGCCTTCATGAGTGGCTCACCCCAAAAGCACCTTTTTTTTGCTTAACAGTACACACCCATGCCAGTACACGCACTCCATGTTAGCTGCCCTTATCACGTCTAACATCCAGAGACGCTAGATGGCATGAATAAATAGGGGCATCATGGTGGGTCCCACATGCACGTGGCCCACCTATTTGGACCACCTGATATTTATGTTTTCCTTCCATCCGGGCCCGCTAATGGGCTGGATGGTGTAGATCCAACACATTCATCCGATGGGTCCCACATGAAATATGTGATTCATGGTGGGCCACACTCACCCCTTCATCATCATCACCATTCAAAGAAAGAGAGAGAGGGAGAGAGAGAGAGAGAGAGAGAGAGAGAGAGAGAGAGAGAGAGATGGTGATAGAGGGACCCCGCCACTATGGGCCCCTCATGGATACAACACATACATCAATGGATCCCACAGCAAGTGGGCCCTTAAAAATTGAAATTAATGGAGGATCACCCACCTCTAGGCCTTCTCCTTGCTCCCTTAGGCTCCTAAGCTCCTTGCCTTCATCTTTGATGGAGGTTGATGGGGTTTTGATGGTAGGGATGAGAGATGAGAGGGTGGGCCACACTTGGTTTGGGAGAGAGAGTTGGACATTGGAAATTTTGGGTTGCTTGGGAGATTTGAGAAATGTGAGAGAGAGTGAGGTGATGGGAATGATATGGATGGGATGATGTAAGGGGTTTAGTTTGATTTTTTGTAAAAGAGGTATGGTTGTGGTTGAAAATTTGTAAAGGGGAATGGTGAGGGGAGAGAGAGAGTTGACTTATGGGAAAGGAGGGATGGGTTGATTTACTTAGGCGTATGGCTTAGATTTGACATGAGTGATTGATTGATTGATGGGACACATTGTAGAGGTTCCCTCAAAATTCACAACACGCGGCGTTTCTTCGGAACGAACGTAGGCCCACATCTTCTAGCCTAGGTATCGGTTCGGTGCGCGAGTCACGGTGTTGGAACCGTGGCGACGGCGCGGTCGTTATGATATAAGTTCTAGTTCGAGCCAACTTTAGTATGCAGGACCCAACTTAGGATCGTGCGCAAACGTTGGATATGGGTCGAGGATTACCGAAATTTGACCGGGAGGACCGCGAAAGCATACGTAATGGTACGGACTAGGATACGGACCTTACAACTACTCCTCATCAATCTAGACATGCATATTGTTTAAGCCGCTTACACTACCTGTACAGTTATATTTATTCAATGAATGAGAGGCTAGCTCAGTGTGAATTTCCCTTAAGATTACACACCACCGAATTAGTTAAGCATAGTTGCAAATATGAAATTATAAAAACAATACAATGCAATCTTATTAAATGCATGGATGCGTGAATACACATCAACTGGGGATACTCATTCAGTTGGTTTTTCAGCGAAACCCATGCATGTGGCCGGTCACTAACGAAAGTACATCTTGTACATGCATAGTGCCAAACTCACCAAAAGTGGGCTGATAGTCGATGGTCTGGGAGCTAGCGAAATGATACCAAGACTAATGACACATGCTACAGTATCCAAAATTAGCCACTCGTATTATCGGTGGTATAGGAGCTAGCGAAACGAAACCAGGGCATGTGCTACAACATCCAAAATTAGTCATCTGTTATCGCTCGTACACTATGAATGCATGATTAACCCAACCATTATTATTCCGATTACAACCAACCAATTTAAGAAAGCTCAAAGGTCACTACGAGGGACTTATCACCCAACGTAGTCCGACAGCTCGGGCATATTGTCCCATACCACCATCCACGGCTCATGAGACTCCAATATTAGGATGTTTAATGGTAACATCATCGACTAGTGGCTGATCATAGTTCAACATGTGGAGCCTACCATTGCATGGTTGTACAAAAATAATACATCGAACCCATATAAGAGAAATACCAAAATTAAGCCATATAAGGTAAATATGAAATCGAAACCATATAGGATAAATATCAAATCAAATACCACATAGGGAAAATACCAAATTGATGAGATAAAAAGAACATCCTCAAAAGCCACTTAGACACAACAACCCATGGATGGTAGGCCCACATCAATATTCCATTTAACCCATCATTCAAGTAGTCACTAAGTCGAAGGTCTATTATAATCACAATCAATCAAATTACATCCCAAGTTTAGATGTACATATGTAAGTGGGGTTCTTCGTCTTCTCATTCTTTTTTTCTCTCTAGTATAGGTAGCCAAGAGCCTGGATGCAAAACCTGACCCTAACTTAGTCTAACAGCAAATTTAACAGGGTGTACAACTCGCTGAGTTGACTCGGTGTTGGAAGGAGATATTCGAGCTTCTCCCTCTCCCTGATATCTTCTTTCTTCTCTTTCCTTCTTCTCTCTTTTTCCCCACTCCGGACTTCCCCAAAATCTAGAATGTATCAAACCCAACCAGCACTTGCACCAGCGAGTCAGTGGTCTAGGGCTTAGATGGCTGAGTCGAGTTCCCGAAATCAACCCACTCTCCCTGCACTCCCTCTATCTTTTCTCTCTCCCTCTCTCCTTTCTCCTCACTTCCTCCTCCTAAAAGGACATGGAGCACTTGAACCAGGCTAGAGCCTGAGTCGTGCTCGACTCAGCAACTCTACACAACTCAGTATGCTCTGGGAAAGAACTGATCCAGCTCGGTTCAAAGCTTGACTCCAGTAGAAACTCTCTCCCAGTCTGATTTCTCCTCTCTTTCTCTCTTCCAACCCTTGACAGGAGGAGCTCCAACCTGACTAGAACCCACCCTTGAAAGTGCCCTGGTTTGTCAATTAGTGTGAGTGTTGAGTCCGCTAGACAGAGAAGCTCCATAGGAAGATCAATCACTCATCTGCCATAACCGTATGTGGGCCCGAACTCCCCACAGGTAAATCTAAGCCTCACATCCCATGTCCTAAAACACCAGATAATTAAAACCCTTAAAACTTGTTAGTGTATCATGGGATTTTTGAGTTAGAAATTTTTTTTCAAAATTTAGAAAATCTCTAAGTTTTCTACCTCTGTCGATTTATCATTAGCCTGATTGATATAATCGATAAATGTTGTCGATGTCCTCGGAACTCACTCGATATTATCGAATGAGGACATATGTTGTCCATCAACTACATATACTTTTGGACGGAATTATCGATATATCGATATCATCAAAACTTGAATATCGAGTTTATCGAAGTTGACTTGATAAAATCGACAGCAGAGCTTTTGTGTCCCTGTTTTTCTACTCCTCGATATATCGAAGTACTCCTTAATATCCTTGAAAATTAAAAATCGATGATATCAGAGACCTTCGATGATATCGATCTTAGACACAGTTTACTTGCAATATTTTCAGGTAGTTTTTATCTTGGATCGAGGGTCACTCGATAGAATCGATATTTAAATATCAATGATATCGAGGCCGGGTTGATTGCATCGAGAATGGACATAAACTGTCCAGCAAGCTTAACTGGAAAATTCTTTTGATTTATCAATGCATCGACACGACTATTAATATCATCGACATTCAAATTATAATGATATCAAGTGTACCTCGATCATATCTTTGACCAGAAGTATTTCTAAGGCATGTTTCTCTCATTTTCAAATGTCGAGGAATCGATCTTCGTATCGATGAAATCGGAGTTCGAAATCCGATGACATTGACGCGTGTTTCGATTCCCTCGACCAGTTGGCAAAATGTTTCAAAAGCATATGACATCTGAGTTTGTGTCATCGAGCGGCCAGTCGATACAATCGAGAGTATACACTCGATTTTATCGACCCTGATCGATGATATCAAACTCTGTCATAAATGTGACCATTTTATATCCGTTAGAACTTTTTGCCTATATATAGAGAACTTATCTTTAGTTGCTGGTAGAGGAAGAAGAGAGTGCTTCTAAGTGTCTAACCTTAGATCATATACTTAAAGCCCTTTCTCTCATGGAAGTTCATCCTCCAATCCACCCTCATCATTGACATTCAATAGAGTGGATTGGGGAATGAACTTCCACATTCAAGGATCCTCCAGCTACCATCCTAATGGCAAATCATTGAGTTAGGATGCCTTGAATGCATGAATGATTGGAATCACTCTATTTTCCTTATAGGAAAATCTTCAATAGAGTAGGATTCCATTACAACCTTGACCCAACCCGTTGCCATGTATTGGTATATCTTCTGAGTTACTGTTTAAGGAAGCAAAAGACTCTTCATCAACAAAGGAGGAGATCTTTGACAATAAGCTAAAAAGGGACTCATCCGGTTATTTATAAGTTATTAGAGTCCAGAGGACCCTTGTGATCATTCCTTTATAGGATTGGGTCTAAGGTGTTTCTCACTCTTTGCAAGTCCTCTAGGAGGCCTCCGGCAGGAGTGTACGTATTGGGTACGTTGTGTTGACCCTTGCTCTATGATGAACATAAACAGTTAAGGTCTTGCAGAAGATCCTTGGCTAGTGTGTCTAAAAGTGGGTGCTTTGTGTTAACCCTTGCTCATGAGAGCATAAACGTGAGAGGTTCCTTATGTGAATCCTTGGCCAGTGTGCTTAAAATCGGGTGTTATGTGTTGACCCTTGCTCGTGGGACCATAAACTGTCAGCCTAGGTGTAGGTTGTAATGGTTAAAGGTGAACCTCATTTAAAACCTTGGGTTTGAGGTGAACCATGTGAAACCTTTGTAGTGAAATCCAACACACTCAAGGGTTAAGTGCATCTGCCGGGAGTGGAGTAGACAAGTAGTCGAACCACTATAAAAATGACTGTGTTTGAGATTGCTATTGTCTTACATTTGCTTATGTGATTTCTTTAAATACTTTCATATTCGATTATCTAAGATCACACTTCACACACACGCACAGTCATATCCATCATAAACTAATTTGCATATTGTTCATCTCTCAAATAGTTTGTGATTGGATCATCTACCGAGCTTGGATGTCAGTGGAGTTACTCTTGAGTAATCCTAATGTATGCTTTTGTTAGGATTAGAGTGATAGGTTTTTAAATGTTATAAAATTATTAAAAAGCCCTATTCATCCCCCTCTAGGACATATTGGCATATTCATACTTCAACTAAAGCGGTCTTTACCGCAATTTCAATTGGTATCAAAGCGGGTCATTCTTAAGGGCTTCACCGCCTAGAGAGTGATCTTGATTGAAGTTGGAATCATGATCAAAAGTGTCTTAGTGGGAATGACAGATCAGAACAATTGCCTTGTAATTCATACTACTCTGAAAGCTGGCAATAGTTCAAAATGGTACCTTGATAGTGGATGCTCCAGACACATGATTGGTGATCAAACTCACTTTTGTGAGTATTCAAACTTTGATGGAGGATCAGTCACATTTGGAGATGGTAACTCTGCCAAAATTGTTGGACAAGGAATAATAGCCATACCAGGCCTTCCAAAAATTAAACACGTTCTTTGTGTAGAAGGTCTAAAACATAATCTCCTTAGTATCTCCTAAATCTGTGACAAAGAACATCTGGTCACTTTCTCAAAGGATGTATGTAGGATCTTAGATCATCCAAGAAAATCTCTCACAAAAGGATTACGCACTAGTGATAACTATTATGTTATTGAGAGTACAAATGAGAGTGTGTTATCCACAAAGTGTAATATGGCTGTAAAGGATGAATCCAAACTATGGCATCAAAGGTTGGAACATGCTCACTACTGAAATTTAGCTAAGCTCAGTTCAAGAAATTTGGTTAGAGGACTTCCCAAGATTAGAAAGAGGAAAAAGTTGTTTGTGGAGAATGTCTAAAAGGAAAACAGATAAAAGTCGACCACAAAAGGACAACCACTATAGCAATAACAAAACCTTTAGATCTATTGCATATGGAATTAGTGGGTCCAACTAAAGTGGAAAGCCATGGCAAGAAAAAGTACTTTCTAGTGGTAGTAGATGACTACACCAGATTTACTTGGGTGACATTTCTTTGAGAGAAATCAGATGCCTTTGAGGAATTTGTGATCTTAGCAAAGCGACTTGAAAATGAAAAAGGATATTGCATAAATCACATCAGAAGTGATCATGGTGGGGAATTTGAAAATGAAAATTTTGAAAAATATTGCAATGAGAAAGGAATTCGTCATGAATTCTCAGCTCCAAAAACCCTACAGCAAAATGGAGTCGTTGAAAGGAAAAATTGAGTATTGCAGGAAATGGAATTAGTTATGCTAAATGGGAAAGATATGGCAAAATTTTCTGGGCAGAAGCTGTTAATACCACTTGCTACATCATAAATCGAGTATACCTTAGAGCAGGCTTCAACAAAACTCCGTATGAACTATGGTATGGGAAACTACCTAGTGTGAAATATTTTTGGGTTTTTGGTAGTAAGTACTATATCTTGAGAGATAGAGAACACCTAGGGAAATTTGAGTCTAAAAATGATGAAGGTATTTTTCTGGGGTATGCCATGAATAGTCGTGCCTATAGAGTATACAATCTAAGAACCCTCACTATTCAAGAGATAGTCAATGTGGTAATCGATGATTAACCTCATGAAGGAGATACCCCTGTAAATGAATTAAAAGATGATGTAGATTCATGCATACTAGATAAATCAGATAACAAATCTCCATCATCCAATGAACCCCAACCATCATCCAACATACCCATCATTAAGGATCACCCTTGAAAATAAATTATTAGAGATCCTAATGATGGTGTCAAAACTCGACGGCAGATAGAAAATATCTATAGTCATTTCTGCTTTACCTCAAAGATTGAACCCAAGAATATTGTGGAAGCTCTTCAAGATGAACACTGGATAAATGCTATGCAAGAAGAACTTCAACAATTTCAGAGAAATGAGGTATGGCAATTGGTTTCCAGACCACTCGATACAAATTTCATTAGAACCAAATGGGTCTTCAAGAATAAATTCGATGAATCAGGAAATGTGATTAGGAATAAAGCAAGGCTTGTAGCTCAAGGGTACTCATAGATAGAAGGCATTAATTTTGATGAGACATTTGCTCCTGTCGCTTGCCTTGAGTCTATTAGAATTCTTATGTCTGTTGCATGTGCATTAAAATTCAAATTATTTCAAATGGACATAAAAAGTGCTTTCCTTAATGGGGATCTTGCTGAAGAAGTTTATGTAGAACAACCAAAGGAATTTTTAGATCCTAAGTATCCCCATTATGTTTATCGTCTGAACAAAGCCCTCTATGGTCTCAAACAAGCACCACATGCTCGGTATGAATGGTTGACAAAATTTCTTTTAGACCATAAATTATATAGAGAAAGTGTAGATAAAACCTTGTTTACTCAAACAACAAAGGATTCACTGCTTATTGCACAAATATATGTGGATGATATAGTCTTTGGTTCAACATGTGAAGATGCTACTCTTAAATTTGCCAACCTCATGAAATCAGAATTTGAAATGAGTATGGTTGGTGAATTAAACTTCTTAGGATTACAGGTCAAGCAGCTAAATGATGAAATCTTCATTTATCAAACCAAGTATGCAAACTGATGAGGGTCAAATATTACATATCAGACCCCAATTATTACCTGATTTTACATACATGATAATGTTTAACGGAGTATTTTAATTATATTTTTGTTGCTAGATGAAATTAGGAGCGTTGATGGAAAAAGAGTACTACAAGCATGAATTTGACACTCCGAAGTCACTAGACCATGGGACGCACTCCAGAGAACTAAGACTGAAGAATTTACATGCCAGGGACCTGAGGAAATCAAGCCGTTTACATTAAAAAGGCCCGAAACAGGTTCAGAATGCAAGATCACATGGTTTCCGCCATCCGATTGACTCGAAACTTCATACATGGGATGGGGGGCATAAATAAACCGTACACATAAACTTTTAACCATTTCATATCTCGAGAAGTGGCCCAACGGCCAGATTAGCCCTTTAATTCCTTTAATGGGGCCCACCTGGTCCCTGGATATGGCTCATCTTTGGTATCAACGCTTTAAATTATATGGAGAGCCATATGGATGGAGGAGATTTGGTGCATACATCATGATGGACCTCAAATGTGCACTGCATGCACATAGTGCAGACGCACACCAGCAGTGCATCCATACGCTCAAGGTCGGTCAGCAGGCGCTGACCGACAAAATTTTGAAAAAAAGGAAACTGCTGTTTCCGGCTGCGCAAAAAAAGGAGCACGCACTGACTTTTGTTTCTCAACCAACCGGTTGCTATTTTCATGCGTAGCTCTGCACCGCACCTAAGAGCTATAAAGGAGAAAGAAAAGGCTCATTTTGAGGAGGAAACGGATCGAGAGTTTGGGGAAGGCTGGTTTTTAGAAGAGAAGAAAGCAAGAGGGAAGACAGGAAAATCGGTGGCTAGACGTGGATTTGAGAACAGAGAGAGAGAGAGAGAGAGAGAGAGAGAGAGAGAGAGAGAGAGAGCGAGAGTGGTTGAGAGATCCAGTGGAGAGATCTAGAGAAGAGAAAGAGAAGAAAAGAGAAGAAAGAGGGAGAGCTTGGTTGGACGTAGAGCAAAGCAGAATATGTGGATGTGCTCTTCATCACTTACATCTTCCTTCTCTGAATCTATGCTACATTCCATGGATTTTTAATTTCTTAGCTAGGGCTGAGATGAAGCCCCTAATTTGAATAACCCTTGTTATGTGTTGATTTCATTTTGATTTAATTGATTTGTTTCTTTCTCTAGTGTGCTTAATTGAAAGTTTTGTACTTCTCCATTCTAAGAGCTCAACCAAAGTTTAGTTATGGATGTTGTTTGGAATATTATCTAGGTGCTTGTGTCTGACCATGAACAGGTTTCCTATAGGGGAAGAAACAGGAATCTACATCTCTCCATGCCTGACCATGGATGGAAAGATATGATCCATATGCTTTAAGGAATTATACATTCTATGTGCCCGACCAAGGACATAGAGTGCGCTTTATTTATTTTGATATCAATCTGAATTAGGGTGAATCAACAGGTAGAACAAGGTTTAGGATAATTAGGGGTGGATTCGAAAGTCCTAGTCTTCTCCTTGATTGAATTTTCCTTATTGCTCTCGGTTATTTTTCCATTGATTTTTGTTTAGTTTACTCAATTACTATCTCAAATATTTGTTGGATTAGTTAAGAAGAGTCTTTAATTTTGAATTGTGACAACCAGTCCTCATGGGAATGATCTCGTAATACGTACCATATCTACATCTGATTCGTATACTTGCGAGTTTAAAATCATTTAAATCAGGTTGGTTTAAATAAAACATCACAAACGATTTGGTGAAAAGGTTTGGTCTCGAATCTGGTCGTACTTATCATACTCCCATGAGCACCACACTCAAACTCTCCAAAGATGTTAATGGCAAGAGTGTGGATCAACATCTCTACCGAAGTATGATAAGAAGCCTACTATATCTCATAGCCAGTCGTCCTGACATATCTTTTAGTGTGGGAGTGTGTACTTGGTATCAGGCAGATCTTAAGGAATCTCACCTGACGGCTGTTAAAAGGATCATTAAATACATAGTAGGAACTACCTCTTTCAGACTGTGGTATCCATTTGAAACATCCACCATCATCGCTGGATACTCTGATGCTGATTGGGTAGGAAATTTGGATGATCAAAAATCAACAAGTAGAGGTTGCTTTTATGTTAGAAACTATCTAGTCTCCTGGCAGAGTAAGAAGCAAAACTCAATATCATTATCTACTGTCAAGGCTAAATACATTACCGCTGGAAGTTACTGTGCACAACTCCTTTGGATGAAACAGATGTTGCTGGACTATGGAATTGAACAACCCATGATGAGTCTTTTCTGTGATAACACAAGTGCTATCAATATTTCAAAAAATCTTGTTCAACATTCTCGGACCAAGCATATTGACATCCATCATCATTTTTTTCAAGAATTTGTTGAAGACAAGATTATTATGTTAGATTATGTATCCACAGAAAGGCAACTCACAGACATCCTCACTAAACCTCTTGATTCAAATAGGTTTAGTGATCTTCAAAAATCCATTGGAGTATGCACTCACTGATGATATCCCAATAACCATGATCCTCATAGGTAAATCTTCACACTGAGACATTCATGGCTAAGTATCAGCCACAAATCTGAACCTTATTGATTTTTAGATTATGACATTCTCGATGATATCTAAATAATGTCGATAACATCGATATTTATAGTTCGATGATATCGATATTCACCATCGATGAAATCGAAGAATCTTGGGAATGCAAGGTTATAACCTGTGGTCCTTCCTAATGGTTGGACTTTCACAATTTCACTAGATATTAGCAATGGTCATCAGCACGGTCTTTAATGTTATTATGAGCAAGAGATCGATGCCATCGATGATGGATCGATATGATCGACAACTCTGCTATAATAATGAGGGATGTATTCGATTTCAAATCCTCATATCCCCTCTCTTCTCTGGTTGCTTCTTCTTACCTTTACCTGTCTCTCACACTGAAAAATCATGAACAAAGGGAAAGGTAAGTCTCTTCCTCAATCTTCAAAATCAAAGACTAACCAACTTAGTAAGCATGAACTCATTCCAGCGGAAAGACATCCAGCCACTGTTGTTGAATGTCTAGTTCTTAACAGTGCCATTGAGCCTTTTGGTGTAGACCTCCTCTTAGAAGTAATAGGATGGCAACCTTGGGGGTTCTTATCAACTTGGGTTAATCCATGAATTCTTCAGTACATGTCATATCATTCGTGATGATCCCTGTGCATTCAAATTGAATTCTTGCATTACTTAAAACCCATCACTCCCATCACTTTAGGTCATCTTCTAAATCTCGAGGTCACACGAATTCCAGTAACTAAAAGGAATCTCAATGGTTTGGGTGTTTGGGGAGAGGTAACTCGTGCACTATGTCAAGGGACCACTATTCGTCGAAATGATGACAATTAGCTTCACATTAATCCTCTTGGACCCACCTTTAAAATCCTCCATAGCATTTTTGGGTCCAATGTATATCCATGTGACGTGAATGGTAATCATCTTTCTCCCTTTGTGCTGAATGTGCTTTATGATGTGTATCAAGAAGTTCAAGTGTGCCTCCCAACGCTTCTTCTTAAGCAGATAATTCATATCATCCAAGGCGACCATCGAAATACACTAGCCTTTCGTGCACTTATCTGTAAACTAGCTCATCATGTTGGCCTCCCTACCACATCTGATGTCATACATCCAGAAGCATGGTTTGATAGTGATGCAGCCTAGGTGGCTCAACGGTTATGTCTCACTTCATCTCTTCCCGAGAATAGTGCTCCCATGCAGTCGGCCACTCAACATGCTCAACCTTCATATCCTCCTACTCCTTGGGAATCTAATCGAACACCACTGCTAAGTCCGGAGTCTATCACAAATCACCAAGCTCATCACCTCGAACGTCACCTATTGAACGGGATAGCTGATATGGAGGAGTGCCTTTATAACTGTGAAAGGTGCCTCACCGTGATTAAAGAGAAAGTAGATGCTCTCCAGCAAACCAGCCAGCAAGTGGTAGACTTGCTCACACATGGTGATCCTCGGGGACGTTAGGAGCAGACCGGGAAAGTTCTATGCACTGTGGTTTTTCACAACGTCCTTGTTATGGATGTGCTCATTTTTTTGGGGGGCTAAAATTAGATGGGTTTCCTATTTACACTGACTGAATGTTATACAAACTGTCAAACTGGGCAGTATATATGATTTTGAATATTTTTAATATGGCTAGTTATAATTCACACATGTTTACTGCCATGATTATCTTCCATGTTTTAAATGGTGTGGAATGCATGTGATGTTTTGATCATTATTCTATCTATTTATATCACTGCTCTATTTGGTCTGCTATGCATACATAATTTCTGAAAATGATGTCTAATTAATCAACTGTTTTGATCATTTTATATCTATCTGTTCTATGCATATCCCCTCTGAATGATGGTTCTCTCATATTATCTAAACTTCAGTCAATATCAACTGTTATCCCTTCGCCAATGACTGACAAAAAGGTGGAGAACGAATCAAACACCGCAAAAGGAAAATTGTATATCTACTTAAATGGTGATGTAGGTGTTAGGGGGAGCAGCTGCACTAAGAAAGGGGGAGAACGTTGTTAGGCGGAGTAGCTACTGATTGTGTGTATAGTTTCACTAGACATTATAAAATTGTGTAAAATACATGTACAAACAATTTAGGATGTATTTATTCAGATGTTGTTCTAGGGTGTTTTGGTATTTTGTCACGTAATTAACAAAGGGGGAGATTAAAAGTGCCCTGGTTTGTCAATTAGCATGAGTGTTAAGTCCGTTAGATAGAGAAGCTCCATAGGAAGATCAATCACTCGTTTGCCTCAACCGAATATGGGCCCGAACTCGCCACAAGTAAATCTAAGCCTCACATCCCATGTCCCAAAACACCAGGTAATTAAAACCCTTAAAACTTGTTAGTATATCATAGGGTTTTTGAGTTAGAAAACTTTTTTCAAAATTCAGAAAATCTCTAATTTTCTACCTCTGTCGATTTTATCGATATACTGATTGATATAATCGATAAATGTTGTCGATGTCCTCGGAACTCACTTGATATTATCGAATGAGGACATATGTTGTCCAGCAACAGCATATACTTCTGGACAGAATTATCGATATATCGATAGCAATATCGATATCATCGAAACTTGAATATCGAGTCTATCGAAGTTGACTCGATAAAATCGACAAAAGAGCTTTTGTGTCCCTATTTTTCTAAAGAAAATCATGAAGTCCTTCGATATATCGAAGTACTCCTTGATATCCTCGGAATTCAAAAACCGATGATATAAGAAGACCTTTGATGATATCGATCTTGGACACATTTTACCAGTAATATTTTCAAGTGGTTTTTATCTTAGATCAAGGGTCACTCGATAGAATCGATATTCAAATATCGATGATATCGAGGTCGGGTTGATTGCATCAAGAATGAACATAAACTGTCTAGCAAGCTTAACTGGAAAATCCTTTTGATTTATCGATGCATCGACACGACTATCGATATCATCGACATTCAAATTCCGATGATATCAAGTCTACCTTGATCATATCTTTGACCTGAAATATTTCTAAGGCATGTGTCTCTCATTTTCAAATGTTGAGGAATTGATCTTCGTATGGATAAAATCGGAGTTCGAAATTCGATGACATCGACGCGTGTTTCGATTCCCTCGTCCGGTTGGCAAAATGTTTCAAAAGCGTATGACATCTGAGTTTGTGTCATGAGCGGCCAATCGATAGAATCGAGAGTATACACTCGATTTTATCGACCTTGCTCGATGATATTGAACTTTATCATAAATGTGACCATTTTATATCCGTTAAAACTTTTTGCCTATATATAGAGAACTTGTCTTTAGTTGCTGGTAGAGAAAGAAGAGAGTGCTTTTAAGTGTCTAACCTTAGATCATATACCCAAAGCCCTTTCTCTCATGGAAGTTCATCCTCCAATCCACCCTCATCATTGACATTCAATAGAGTGGATTGGGTTAATGAACTTTCGCATTCAAGGATCCTCCAGCGACCATCTTAATGGAAAATCATTGAGCTGGGATGCCTTGAATGCATGAATGATTGGAATCACTCTTTTTCCCTTATAGGAAAATCTTCAATAGAGTAGGATTCCATTACAACCTTGACCCAACCCGTTGTCATGTATTGGTACATCTTTTGAGTTGCAGTTTAAGGAAGTAGAAGACTCTTCATCAACAAAGGAGGAGATATTCGACAACGAGCTAAAAAGGGACTCATCCGCTTATCTGTAAGTTATTAGAGTCCAGAGGACCCTTGTGGTCATTCCTTTATAGGATTAGGTCTAAGGTGTTTCTCACCCTTTGCAAGTCCTCTAGGAGGCCTCTGGCAGGAGTATACGTGGTGGTATGTTGTGTTGACCCTTCCTCTGTGAAGAGCATAAACAGTTACAGTCTTGTAGAAGATCCTTGACCAGTGTGCCTAAAAGTGGGTGCCTTGTGTTAACCCTTGCTCATGAGAGCATAAACGTGAGAGGTTCCTTATGTGAATCCTTGGCCAGTGTGCCTAAAATCGGGTGTTATGTGTTAACCTTTGCTCGTGGGAACATAAATTGTCAGCCTAGGTGTAGGTTGTAATGGTTAAAGGTGAACCTGATTTAAAACCTTGGGTTTGAGGTGAACCGTGTGAAACCTCCGTAGTGAAATCTGGCACACTCAAGGGTTGAGTGCATCTGCCGGGAGTGGAGTAGACAAGTAGTTGAACCACTATAAAAATGACTGTGTTTGAGATTGCTATTGTCTTACATTTGCTTATGAGATTTCTTTAAATACTTTCATATTCGATTATCTGAGATCACACCTCACACACACGCACAGTCATATCCATTATAAACTAATTTGCATATTTTTTATCTCTCAAATAGTTTGTGATTGGATCCTCTAGTGGGCTTAGAAGCCCGTAAAGTTACTCTTGAGTAATCCTAATGTATGCTTGTTGTTAGGATTAGAGTGACAGGTTTTTAACTGTTATAAAATTATTAAAAAGTCCTATTCACCCCCTCTAGGACATATTGGCATATTCTTACTTCAACTAAAGTGGTCTTTATCGCAATTTCAACCCCGACTCGCTATGATTAGGTGTGGTGTAACGCGACAGCAAATGAGGAAGAAGCTTCGGTGCTAATGGCGGATTGCAAACAGAGTTTCATTTCTTCAATATGGAGGTGTTGGATGATCCAAATGGGCTCAGAGGAACTTCTGGAATGTAGGTTTTGAAGGTCAAAGGAGGTTTGGGTGGTGTGTTCCTTGGGAGAAGGAGATGACTGGTTTTTCACGGGGCAGGCATAACCACTCATTCGAGTCTACTTCCCTTCTTTATATCATGCCCTAGCTCTCCCAGACCCATTGGATGCTCGACAAATGGCTAGTATATCACCCTGGAGTCTGGTTTCGGTTGTTGGTTTTTTAAGAAAACCCTAATCCCAGCGAATGGAATGAGTGGCTAGGATCTTTCAGATTAGAGGGCTTAGATTTAGGGAGCTACGCTAGTGCAGATTGCCAGCCTAGAAGCAAATGGGAGAAACGGAAACTTTCCATTTTCAGGAGATGTTACACACACGTATCTTTCACATTGGAAATCGTGTGCATGCACACGTGTTCCTGCGTGCAGAAGGGGATGGGTTTTGGTTAGACCCAAGCTCTAAGCACGATGGACGGTTTAGATCATCCAAAGAGCTGATGATGGTGGGCCACATGCACTGCAAATCGACATTGTTCGTTCAATTTGAAATCAAGCGAAAAAGGAGGGAGAAATCATCCCTTTTCGAGTAGGCTCAGGTCAAAGACATTTGACCGAGCCCCTTGGCTCAGCGCACAGTGGGTGCACACCCTATTGTGCATGTCCACGATCTAGAGGTGGGGTCCACATGGATGGTTAGACAAATCAACACTGTCCATTCCATTTGTAGGTTCCCAAGTAGGGCCTTAGATCGAAGATCAGGCAAATCTAAAGCCTAGGTGGGGCCTACAAATCGATTCGAGCCCCATTTATGGATTCTTACCGATCAAACGGTCGGAACGTCCCGAATTTAAACATCAATGGTTAAAAGGGTCCTAAGAATCCCAAGGAATGTTCGGGCATGATATAGGGGTTGACATGAAACTCAGGTGGCCCATACCAGTTGAAATTTATGGGTTAGGTGTCTATTAGTATAACTCCAACGGTCAAATCATTTTGGTAATTTAATAATTAAGATTCTTAAGCTAGGGCCTTATTTTAAGGAGGGTCGTGTAAATAAGCGGCCCACAAAATGATTTAGCTAAAATCTTTAGTAGTTAATTACAAGTTTTTGAAATCCGATGGTCTGATTGGTTTCGAATCGTTGATCTATATCAATCCAATGATTTGATGGCTTTCATTACTAGTTACAGATTAATTGATTAGTGGATCTATGAGTTTGATCCCGATTCTGGTGAATTGCAATCCAGCTTCGGTATGGCATGATGGTCCACCCTAAGAGTCAACGGTCAGATGACTTAATATTTGAATGAAGATTATACTAGATGGTTGAGATGGATAGATTGAGGACCATTGGATGATGATGCATAAGGTGAGTCACGTGTAGTGCCACATACGTGTAAATTAATTTAGATCTTCATGGTAACACCTGAGTATGGGGTTTTACAATTTCCCCCCCTTAAAGAGAATTTTGTCCCTAAAATTCAACACTCTTACCATACAATCCAATTTTCCATGCATCTAAGGATTCACCACTTTCCCCACGAATAATATTTGTATGCACAAGTGTTAAGAACTGACTACTAGGAATCGGGTTGTGACAATATACCCCCCTTAAAGAAGAATCTTGCTTGCAAGATTCGATAACATGCATCCAAATTACTTATTAAAATTATCTTAATGGTGTTCCGTATCTCGAATATATCTAAGTGTGCTATCGCAACATGGTTTCGACAAGTTATATTTAAATTTTGCCAAAACTCTTCTTCCTTTATTCTAACAAGTCAACCAACATATATATGTTCCTCTAAGGATTTAGAATCTTTTTAGTACCTATTAAAACTAGGAATTTATTTCCATGCCTAACGACGTCATAATTCCTTATAATATTTCATAAGATTTCAAGTTAATTTGGTGACAACTACTAATTTTATATCTTTCTCTATATTATTATTTTTTTTCTTTAATGATAGTTCCCCGTTGTCTAAGGTACAATGCAATTTTCCATTTTCAGTGTTCGAGCTAACACAAATAGATGGTTGTAATGGGTTTGAGCCTGATACATCAATCTTTTGCCTGTGCAAAACAGAGGATCCACTGGTATCAATTTGTAATCCTGGTAAATCTTGATCCTTTGCTTGATCAGGGCGTTGAGATCATTAAGATTTGCTAGGATTTAAGATTTGAGTCAAACCACGTATACTTCTCTTAAACATGTTTCCATCAGTCCATGATCCTGATTATTCTAGACCCTCGGGAAATATCACATAATCTTATATTCTCATAAATGATAAGTCTACGTGACCCATTACGCTTTCACTATGCACTCTGATTATCTAAGAACTATGCAAAAATCTCAGCACCAGGATTTTTACATGAAATTTGAGTTTAAAAATTTACCAATTTCACATAGGATTTCAAACCTAGTCTCGGTATGCTCAATCCAAGGTTGAAAATCTACCCCGAAATTTCATAACTTCACCTCTAATTAATTTTACGTGCTAGAATTTGTGGAAAATATTATTTCTAAAAAAAATGTATTAAGGAATTCAAATTACATACGTAGCATGATTTCCCCAAGTTTAAAAAGTGTTTATGTTTGATCTAATGTATAATGTGGTGAGTAAGGAATTTCCTATAGAGTCTAAGTTCGATCCATTTGCTGATTATTGTGACAATGTTATTCCTAACTATAAAATTTTAGGAAAGTTCATATCTTGGATTTATGGAAAATTTTCATTTGGAAATCAAGTATAAGGAATGTGCTTGTCAAGCCTTACGCACATCATAGTGAGAATTTGTCCTCCCACGATTCATAGGTTTAGTTTCTAAGTTCAATGACTAAACCTGAAAATTTTAAGGGAACTTAAGTTCATTTTTAACTCTTTTGGTTATCCAAACAATTTTCCAGGGAGTCTAACATTTTGAGTCTACACATTCTTACTTCCTCCCAATTTTAAGGGATTTCTGCATAAGTTTTAAACTCCAAAGGTCTAACCTAAAAATTTCAAGGGAGCCTACAGTTTGAAGTCTCTATGTTTTCAATTTTCCCTTATTCTAAGGGAATTTCACATAAGTTCGAATGGTTATTCTAATCATTTCTACGGAGACCTAAGTTTGGGTCTCTATATTTTCAAAATTTTCCTAAGTATAGGGGAGATTTACCTAGGCTCAAATTTCTAATTTTCAACATCTTACTTGAGACATTTATAGTTTGTATAAGTTCATTTCCCCAGGGCCTAGTTTGTTTAAACTCTACTCTGATACCAACTGCAACACCTCGGGTTTTCGAAACCCAAGTACATGACTCGTTTTTCAAAAACCCGAGTGTTAACCTTTAAAGATAACCAAATTCCATGTATATTTTTCTTTTCTTTTTCAGAGTTGGCAGTTTTACGGAAGAGAAACAAATCAAGCATAAAGGAAATTGTATATTCATTCAAAATATAAGAGCGGCTGCCCAAAATGACTTATACAAACCAATGTCTCATACTAATAAATACAGGAATGAATAACTTAACACATGAAAGAAAATAAAATGCGGTTAAACTTGAACTGTAAGATCGCGCAACTTCTCTTAGTATATGCAGGCATTCATCCCTAATAATTGTACCCTACTCCTCATCAATCTGGACATGTATATCATTTAAGCCACCTGTACTACCTGTACGGTTATATATTCGATGAATGAGTGGTCAGCTCAGTGTGAATTCCCCTCATGACTACACACCACCGCATTAGTTAAGCATAGTTGCAAACATGAAATCATACAAAATAATCCAATGCAATCTTATTAAATGCATGGATGTGTGAATGCACATCAACTGGGGATGCTCATTCAATTGACTTTTGGGTGAAACCCATGCATGTGGCTGGTCACTAACGAAAGTATATCTCATACGTGTGTAGTACCAAACTCACCAAAAGTGGGCTAATAGTCGATGATGTAGGAGCTAGTGAATTAATATCATGACTAAGGGCACATGCTACATCATCCAGAATTATCCACCCATATTATCGGTGGTCTGGGAGCTAGTGAAACGATCCCAGGGCACGTGCTACAACATCCAGAATTAGTCATCCGTCTTTGTCCATATGCTATGAATGCATAATTAGCCTATCCGTTATTATTCTGATTATAACCAGCTAATTTAAAAAAGCTCAAATGTCACTACGAGGGGGTTCATCGCCCAGCATAGGCTAATAGCTCGGGCATGGTATCCCATACCACCATCCATGGCTCACGAGACTCCAACATTGAGATATTTAATAGTAACATCATCGACTAGTGGCCAATCATAGTTCAACATGTGGAGCTTACCATCGCATAGTTACACAAAAATAATACATCGAACCCATATAGGAGAAATACAAAAACTAAGCCATATAAGACAAATATCAAATCGAAGCCACATAGGGCAAATATCAAATCAAATACCACATAGGACAAATGCTAAATCTTTGCGATAAAAAGACCATCTTCAAAAGCCAGTTAGACACAATAACCTATGGATGGTAGGCCCACATCAATATTTCATTTAACCCATCATTCAAGTAGCCACTAAGTCGAAGATCCATTATAATCACAATCAATCAAGTTACATCCTAAGTCTAGATGTACATATATAAGTGGGGTTATCCAATGATATATGCACTAATTCAAGTTTCACAAGTTTTTGCTTGCCTCCAAGTGCAAAGGTTCATAAGTAATATCTTATGAATACAGGGTCAATCCCAAAGGGAGATGATTTATGAGAATGAAAAAATCAAATACAAAATTAACTAAGTAATGGAAACTAAACAAATGAAATGATTTTGAAGGTTTTGAAGGTATGGAATTTAACAGAATTAAAAAAAAATCGAAGCTTCAAAGTTCCACACATAGGTTAATGATCAATAAATTATGATGATTTTGATAACATAATTAGGATCCCAGCACTATGGTCGGCCTAATCGAAAAATAAAACAATTTAAATATTTTAATAAATAATATAAAATATTAGAGAATCATGGATTAACACCATTAATTTATATTCTCAAGCGTCAGTGATTTTAAGCATTCAATATCCATGAGATAATGAATCAAAGAAATATAGCAGGTTGAGAACATCTCCCATTTAAGAAATCTAATTGATCTAGGTTAAGTCTATCCATCAATATGGATCTCACTTGATGGAAACATATGGATCTCACAGGAGGTTCAAAAACTTAAACCTAGATAATTGATAACATGCATACACCATTCATCTCATCATTAAAAATAATCAATCATCATAAATTAGAAAATCATTAAACCAATGTGCTTCCCTTCTAGCTTGGGTTAGAGGGAACTAGAAAAACATAACTAAATTGCAGAATGGAAAAGCAACAATAAAGCAAGAAAATAAAGAAAAAACTTGAAAATCTCTAAAAAAATCCTAGAAAAAACTCAAGATCTTGCCCTTGAATGCTTTGAATGATGCTTAAGAATGTCCTGGGAAGCCCTATTTATAAGTGGGGAACTCCCTCCTTCAAATCGACTTGAAAAATCCGGAAACCATGTCAAATTTTTTCACTCCGCGTAAACCCTTCAATGACATCGAACTGCTTTCGATGTCATCTAAGACTAGCTTCGATGTCATCCAAGACTAGCTTTAATTTGTCCAACAATCAAACTTGATTTCCCTGTAATTCTTCGATGTCATCGAAGATTGGCTTCGATGTAATCTAACGTAGTTTGATGTCATTTAAGTTCAGATCCTGCGAATTTTTACGCTAATTTCTGCACTTCATTCCTTTTCCACTTGGTTTTCTTAACTCTTGGGGTCTTGAAATCTTCAATCTTGGTCTCCAAATATCTATTCTTTGCCTTAGTGATTCTTGAGTATCAAATCCACACTTTTAACATTGTTTTCACTCTAAGCTCTCAAGTTCACCTTACAACACAAACATGAGTAAAACATATAAGCAATATAATGTTCATAAAACCAAGATATAGATGGTGAAAAATTTGCAATATTTGACACTCAACACACCCCTAAGCAGCATTTTGGTAGTCCCAAGCAAAATAAGCGAAGAAAAATAAAAATAAAAATAAAAACTAATTCTAGAAATAAAATTTAAAATGAAAAGAAAAATTCTAACTACATCACTTTCGTAGGTAATCTCGATTGCATTTAGCATATGAAACAAGCCTTTAAACCCCTACGTTTTCTCTAGTGGATGAGTTATAGTCGCATGAGGGTTTCCAGGAATGTTACCCATAAACATTGAAAATACGAAAAATAGTTCAAAACTCAGAAATTTATACAATTATTCCTCCATTCGTCATATGTATTCCAAAACAAAGCAACACTTGTCCTCAGTCTGAAGTTAGTTAGAATCTCAATTTCCTAATCCATTACATCTGTGAGTTCAGAGACCTAATCAAAATTTAAAATAATTATGATTCAATATACTTAGGTGCTCGGTGTCACTAGTCTAACTTTGAGAAATATTCCTATTCCATATCCTAACTCCTTTCAATCATCCCAAGAATATGAAATTTCTAGTTATTTCATTTCCATCATGCTCGTTCTTCTTTTATCATCATATCCTCATTATTTAGACCACCCTTAAATGAAGATTCCCACCGAGTTTGCTTTATAACCTAAGGCATTGTAATTGTAACGGTAACAGTAATAGATACTTAAATATCCTTACTTCGGATTGCTGACACAATTGTTATGGTCATTACATTCATGCTTTATGATAAAATTTCCTTTTTCCATCACTTTTTTTTTCTTTTAATATTCTCTATTTTAAGCATATGTCAATGGTACTAGTTCATTCAACCTTGTTTGAATCAAAATTTGTTATTCTAGTTTACATATCATATTCCTCACTTAGTTAGCTAGGGTGTATTGTGAATTCAATACATTAAATTACAACTTACTCTAAACTAGTGATTAGATAATCGAATTCAAGTCTATAATTTTCAGTTATCAGAATTCTGACTACTATCTACCTAGAATAAGTATTTACTTTGCCTTTGGAATTCACATAATATCATGTTCACATTCTTGTATAAAAAATAATTTATATTTTGAAAATTTTAAAAAAATTTCCCATAAACCAAACAAGTTTTCAAAAGTAGACTCTGTTATTTTAAAAATTCTACTCACATGGATGACTATCCACACCCCCCAACTTAAGATCTACATTGTCCACAATGTAATGATACATGTAATGTAGAAAATATGAGAACAATAAAAATAAAAAAAAAGATGGATAGGATGTGCCATGAAGAACTCACCTGCTAGGTGACACTAAAAAATTTGAATATTATACATATCTTACACAAATGCTCCGTCAAACTCGGAGCATCAATCCAAATGTTCTGCCTCATGAAGAGGGACGAACTCCTCTCCCAAATGAAAGTTTTCCATATAAGGCTTCAATCTTTGACCACTTACCTTGTACACATTGCCATTACATGGATTCTCAATTTTAACAGCTCCATGAGTATAAACATTCTTCACAATGAAGGGGCCTGTCCATCTTGGTCTTAACTTTCCCGAAAAGAACTGGAAAGGGGAATTGTACAATAGAACCTTTTGCTGAAGTTCAAAAATTTTCCTAAGGATGTTTTTGTCATGAAAAGCTTTGGTCATCTCTTTGTACATTTTAGAATTTTCAGAGGAGTCTCTCCTTAGCTCCTCTAATTCATTTAACTATAATTTCTTTTGCCCACTTGCTTGGTCCATGTCAAAGTTTAAAATCTTTATTACCTAGCATGCTCTATATTCCAATTCCATAGGCAAATGGCAAGCCTTCCCATACACCAATCTGTATGGGGACATTCAAATCAGGGTCTTATAAGCAGTCGTATAAGCCCATAAAGCGTTGGATAGTTTGAGGGACAAATCCTTCCTATCTGACCATATAATTTTCTCTAAAATGTGTTTGATTTCTCGATTAGAAATCTCAGCTTGCCCACTCGTTTGTGGGTGGTATGGGGTGCACACTTTATGCTTGATGCCATATTTCTTCATTAAAGCTTCAAATGTCCTATTACAAAAGTGAGACCCACCATCACTAATGATGGCCTTTGGAGTTCCAAATCCAGGAAAAAATATTTTCCTTGAGGAATCATATAACCACTTTGTTATCATTGGTCCTACTTGAAATTGCCTCAATCCACTTGAAAACATAGCCCACACCAACTAATATATAAAGAACTCTAAAAGAAGATGGAAATGGGCCTATAAACTCAATACCCCAACAATAAAAAAATTTTAATAGTAAAATAGGGGATAAAGGCATCATGTTGCGCTGAGACACTCTTCCCAATCTTTGACATCTATCACAAGTAGCACAGAAAACATGGGTGTCATTAAACATGGTGGGCCAGTAAAACCCACACTGTAAGGTGTTTGTAGTGATTTTCTTAGCAAAAAATGGTCACCAAATGCTTCCATGTGGCAAAAGGAAATAACACTCTAAACTTCATCCTCTAGGATACAACATCTAAAAATTTGATCAGTCTCATATTTATATAAATATGGGTAATCCCAGAAGAAGTTCCTAACCTTGGTTTCAAAACGCTTCCTATCTCGTGACTTCCAATGATATGACATTTTTCCATTACAAGATAGTTCACTATATCCGCATACCAAGGCAATTTGGAGATTGCAAATATTTGTTCATCAGGAAAAGTGTCCTGGATGTGCATCTCCTCAGTGGAATCATCTAACACCAAACCAGAAAGGTGATCGACCACTACATTATCTACTCCTTTCTTATCTTTTATCTCTAAGTCAAATTCTTAGAGCAGGAGGACCCATCTCAAAAGTATCAGCTTTGTATCCTTCTTAGATAGCAAATATTTCAAAGCTGAGTGATCCGTGAAAATGATCTCTTTGGATCCCAGCAAGTAGGACCTAAACTTATCCAAAGAAAAAACAACTGCAAGTAACTCCTTTTCAGTTGTTAAGTAGTTCGCTTGGGCCGAGTTTAGAGTTCTACTCGCATAGTGAATAACGTAGGGTTGTTTATCTTTCCTTCAGCCTAAAAAAACCCCTGTGGCATAATCACTTGCATCGCACATTAGTTCAAAAGGAAGTGTCCAATCTAGTGGACACATGATAGGTGCAGTGGTAAGGGATGATTTAATTTTATTAAAGGTACTTGCACATGCATCTGTCCACTTAAATGAGACATCCTTTTGAAGAAGATTAGTCAAGGGTCTACTAATGGCACTAAAGTCCTTGATGAATCTTTTATAGAAACCGGCGTGCTCTAGAAGTGATCTAATATCTCTAACAGTTTGGGGAATCGGTAGATTAACAATAATGTCCAGTTTTGACTGATCTACCTCGATTCCATTTTTGGAGATAACATGGCCCAAAACAATTCCCTTTTAAACCATGAAATGACACTTCTCCTAATTTAAGACAAGGTGCCTCTCTTCACACCTAGATAAGATAAGAGATAAATTGTTGAGCTATTCCTCAAAACTACTCCCAAATATAGAGAAATCATCCATGAAAATCTCAAGAAACTTCCCAACCATATTTGAAAAAATACTTAACATACACCATTGGAAAGTTGTTGGGGCGTTGCATAATCCAAATGGCATCTGTTTGAAAGCAAACGTGCCAAATGGACAAGTGAACATGGTTTTCTCTTAGTCTTATAGGGCTATCTCTATTTGGTTATATCCAGAATATTCATTAAGGAAGCTATAGAAGGAGTGATCTGCTACCATCTCTAAAACTTGATCAATGAATGATAGAGGAAAATGGTCCTTCTTTATAATCGTATTTAATTTTCTATAGTCAATGTAAACACGCCAACCTGTGGTGACACGTGTTGGTATGAGTTCATTATTTAGAATTTTGCACGATAGTTATTTCGGATTTCTTTGGAAGTACTTGGGCTGGACTGAACCAAACACTATCGGATATTGGGTAGATGATTCCCACATCCAACAATTTGATCATCTCATTTTTTACAACTTCCATCATGTTTGGATTGAGACACATTTAAGGTTGTTTAATTGGTTGGGCGTTCTCATCGAGGTGGATCCAATGGGTGCATATGGAAGGGCTTATACCCTTAATGTCAGAAATGATCTAGCCCAAGGCTCCTTTGTGGTCCCTTAGAACATTTAACAATTTAATCTCTTGGTCCTTGTCTAAAAATGAAGAGATCACCAAAGGATAAGTTTTATTTTCACCCAAGTATACATACTTAAGCTCATTTGGTAGTAGTTTTAGATCAAGCTTTAGAGCATTGGTTGGTGATGGCAGAGGTCGCAAGTCAACGATAAACAGGATTTGAGTATGTAGTCTCCATCAGTATATACCAATGTCCTAGGTGGTTGTGCTCTTATTATCATCACAAATTTCAGCAAGCACTTTTTCGAAATAAGAACTTTTCAAGTCCTTAGAGACTTTAATCAATTCCTTAAATAGGCTAGGTTCCAATTCATCTTCCTCTGTCAAGCAGTCCATAAAATTCAACTCATGGATCTCATTATTGTCTATGGGCTGCTTACATAGATTGAAAATATTTAGCTCTAAGGTCATGTTACCAAAAGACAACTTCATCATTCCATTCGTACAATTGATGATTGCATTTGAAGTTGCTAGAAATGGGCAGCCTAAAATAATGGGAACTTAAGCGCTTGCATTTACATATGGTTCGATGTCTAGTACAATAAAATCCATGGGGAAGTAGAATTGCTCCACTTGGACTAACACGTTCTCTAAAATTCTCCTTGGTACCTTAATGGAGCAGTCAGTGAGTTGGAGTGTAATCGTGGTTGGTTTAAGCTCACCTAACACTATTTGTTGGTAAACCGAATAAGGTACTAAGTTGACACTTACACCCAAATGTAGTAATGCATAGTGGGACTTCCCGGGTCTTTGTATTTGGGTACGACCCTTTTTTGAATGATAGCGCTCACTTTCTTAGTGAAGAAGGCCTTCTTGTGCATGTTTAATTTCCTCTTCACAGTGTAGATGTCCTTGAGATATTTTGCATGTGATGAAATTTATCTAATGGCATCAAGCAGAGGAATATTGACAGTAACCTTTTGGAACACATCCAACACCTCTTGATATTTCATGGGGACGGTCAGGTTCCGAAGTCTAGATGGGAATAGAACTGAAGGCTCATGTGACTTAGTCTCTTTATCCTTTTATTGTTGCGGCTCTTGAACCATAGCCGGTTCATCATTCTCTTGAGACGGTGGCTCATCCTCTGGTATTTCTACCAGTTGCATTATCTTGTTATTGACCTCTTTTTCACTTCTCAAGGTAATGATGGCCTTAACTTGTTCATGATTTAACTCACTTGAATTGAGTCTCCAATGAAACATGTATATCTAGGATTTGGCACAAGTTGAGAAGGAAGTGTGCCTTTTTTCCTAGTATTTAGTTGAGTCTCAATCCTAGCCATGGCCGTCTTTAATTCCTGATTTGATTGAATTAGAGACTGATTCATTTGAGCTTGAGAGTTCATGAATGTAGTCAATGCATCCTCCATAGATGATCGCTTTGGTGGGGGCACATATGGTGTATTATTAGGTGCCCCAAAGAAGTCGTTTTATAGAGGCCCTTGAGGTGCATTGGCGCATTAATTTGTGATCCACTCCTCCAACTAAAATCAGGATGGTTACACCAATTTAGATTGTACGTGTTTTCCATTGGTCGCACGACTGGCCTTTGGTAGTTATTTATAGCATTTGCTTGCTCATACTCATGCATGATATCTTATACAACTGGGATTGTTGGAAAATCCTTTGTTTCAAGATTGGCACCACCACAAATTGTATAAAAATTACCTAAGGAGGTGTTTACTTTGATCGCATCAACCTTCCTAATTTCCAAGGCTTCGACCTTTCTAGCCAATGCAACGAGTTTTGCATTAAGGTAGTCTTCCTCTCTTAGGACATACATCCCCGCTTTCTCTCTAGGAATGGGTCTAGTTTGGTTTGGTTTAGCAAAGACATCCCATGTCTGAGTATTCTCTACTAACATGTCTAGAAAATCCCAAGCCTCATTATGATCTTTGTCAAAAAAGGTTCCACCACATATCATCTTTATGAACTGACGGGTATCCATGGTAAGCCCCTTTCGGAACGCATCAATCAAGTGTCATGGTTCATAACCATGATGTGAGTAAGTATAAGGTTTTTGAAATGCTCCCAAGCTTGGAAAAATAGTTCATTCCCCTTTTAGGAGAACGACATGATTTCCTGTTTAAGTGCATTTGTTTTGTACTCGAAAAAGAATTTTTTGAAAAACTCTCTACTTAAGGCTTGCCATGTAGTGATGGTATGAGGTCTTAGAGAGTTGAGCCGTGCTTTGGCCCGATCCCTTAGAGAAAATGAGAATAACCTAAGTTTGAGTGCATCCTTATTACCATTATTTACTTGTAATGTTGCGATCAATTCCTCAAAGTAGTTTAGGTGCAAGTAGGGGCTTTCAGAATCCAAGCCATGAAATTTAAGAATTAATTGAATCACACCTGGTTTAAAATCAATGTTCCCTGTGTGAGCAGAGAACATAATGCAAGATGGTAAAGTTGATCTGTTAGGGTGTAGATATTCATGTAAAGTCTGTGGTTGGTTTAACACGTTCTTATGAACTTCATTCTCATCCTCAAGAGGAGGATTGCATTGATTTTCTCTATTTTGGATTTGAGTTGGAACTGACAAATTTAGATTTTCATTATCAATTGGGCCTGCCATGGAATCCAAGTGGTATTGAATGTCTTTCCTAAATGAATGATCAAGGCCTAAGACTAGTCCACCTTCAGAGGAGGGTCGATTGTTTTGATTTCCACTCCAACGGGACATAAAAACCACAACTTCAAATTGCAAGTATGATACTTAGAGTAAAAATAAAAACTTTCAAATAACCTAGGCGGCAGAGTCGATTATAAGGGTTTAAAATACAAAGCAAAATAAATTAACAACCCAGGTGGCAGAGCTGGCCATGAGGGTTCAAACCACGAAGCAAAATAAACAAAAAGAAAGTAAAACTAATGCATAAATTAAACTATGTTAATCTGGAAAATAGATTCAATGGATGATCTTTGTGATCAAACAACAACTGTAAGACAACCATAACACTTGGGTTATAAAATCCCAAACAGGAGTAACCTTATGTCATACTTAGTGCTTGAAAGACCCGACTGAATTTAATTTCAAAGTAAAACAGAAAATCTACAGAAATGTTAGAGATGATTTATGAGAATGAGAAAATCAAATGCAAAATTAACTAAGTAATGTAAACTAAATAAATGAAATGATTTTGAAGGTTTTGAAGATATGAAATTTAACAGAATTAAAACAACACCCAAGCTTCAAAGTTCCACACATAGGTTAATGATCAATAAATTATGATAATTTTGATAACACAATTGGGATCCCAACACTATGGTCAGCCTAATTGAAAAATAAAGCAGTTTAAATATTTTAATAGATGATATAAAAGATTAGAGAATCATGGATTAGCACCATTAATTTATATTCTTAAGCACCAGTGATTTTAAGCATTTAATATCCATGAGATAATGAATCAAAGAAATGTAGCAGGTTGAGAACATCTCTCATCTAAGAAATCTAATTGATCCAGGTTAAGCCTATCCATCAATATGGATCTCACATGATGGAAACATATGGATCTCACATGAGGATAAAAAACCTAAACCTAGATAATTGATAACATGCATACATCATTCATCTCATCAATAAAAATAATCAATCATCATAAATAATAAAATCATTAAACCAATGTGCTTCCCTTCTAGCTTGGGCTAGAGGGAACTAGAAAAACATAACTTAATTACAGAATGGAAAAGCAATAAGAAAGCAATAAAATTTAGAAAAAAACTTGAAAAGATCTAAAAAAACCCTAGAAAAAACTCTAGATCTTACCCTTAAATGCTTTGAATGATGCTTAGAAATGCCCAAGGAATCCCTGTTTATAAGTGGGGAACTCCCTCCTTTAATTTGACTTGGAAATTTCAGAAACTGTGTCAAATTTTCTCACTCCACGTAGGCTCCGCGTAAACCCTTCGATGACATCGAACTGCTTTCGATGTCATCAAACCTAGTTCGATGTCATCAAAGACTGGCTTTAATTTGTCCAGTAATCAAACTTGATTTTCTTGTAATTCTTCGATGTCATCTAAGATTCTTCGATGTCATCTAAGCTCAAATCCTACGAATTTCTACACTAATTTCTGTACTTCCTTTATTTTCCACTTGGTTTTGTTAACACTCTGAAAAGGCCAAACTATATGTCCTAGAGGAGGGGGGGGGGGGTGAATAGGACTATGCCAAATTAAAACTTTAACAGCGGAATTTAAACAAATAAAGGAAAGATAGCACTTTTAAACAAATCACAATATGGAAATGTCAAGTAACCTTAAATTTCTTATCTTGAGAGGTTGATACAAATGTTGTTCTAAGGACAACCTTGCATCATAAAAACTAAGGGTTTATGGCAGGACAACCTTACTAGAACGGTTTAAGTATCAATATCTCAAACTGAAGAGGAATAAAAAGTAAATAGCAAGAATGGAAATCAAAACTATTACAACATTCATCACAATGCTTGAAATGTAAATATTACAACATTCACATCCACACATACATCCCACAAACTTGAATGATAAAAGATATAGAAAATAAATCATACATCCACAAAACATAAAGAGTTATAGTGGTTTGCCTGTGTGTTCACCAATTGTTAAACAATAGCTATACAGCTTGCTACTCCACTCCTAATATCCTCACACCGGGGATATTAGCGTTCACTATGAAAATAAGTTTCTCAAGTTCACCTAAAACCCTCACAATTGTGTCTTTCTAATGGGCTTACACAATTCAAAAACCCCACACTTTGAGTTTTCTGGCTCTCCTCAGATAACCAACACAATGAGATTTTTCTGGCTTAATCTCAAAAGAAACCAAAATCATATAAGATTTACACAAATGTAAAATACTTGAATTTCTCCTTTTGTAGCAGCCTGGAAGAACCAAATCGGAGTAGAAGTTCGAATAGAGAAGTTCAATGTCCAATACTCACTTTGAAATGGTTCTAAGTTCTAATTAATTTTAAATTAAATCAAGTTAGGCTAACTTTATTTGATTTTGATTTCAAGAAGTGGAATATCCCAATTCCTCTTTCAAATTAGATTGGAATGTAAAAACAAAATCAAATATAAAAAGCTAATAAAAAAGAATTTTAAATATGCACAATGTAGCTTAAAAAGAACACAAACTTATCTCTCAAAGTAATGCCTTGATTTACTTTATTGGATATAAAACTCTGAAATTCATGCTCTATTTATAGTTGCAGAAATCGCATCTTCGACTGGTCCTGTGAACACTACGACTGGTCGTAGGACCAACAACATTTTGAAATTATTAGTGCGATTGGAAAAAACTGTTCCACAACTGGTCGTATGCTGTCCACAACCGGTCGTAAACCCTCCACGACTGGTCGTGACCTGCCCACGACTGGTTGTGAGGAACCAGAATTCATTACTGTAATTTGAGTTGTAGCTGCAGGACTAGTCGTGAACGAGTTGGCATTGTTCACACGACCGGTCGAGCAAACTCCAGGACTGGTCATAACTTAACCAAAAATTTCTGAAAATTTACAACAACTAAGGACTGGTCTTGAAATTTCTTGGACTGGTCGAGCCAGTTCTAGGACTAGTCGAACAAAGTCCAGGACTAGTCTTAGAACAGACCAAACACTTGTAAAAAGATTCAATTGACTTATGTATACAAAATGACCTACCCCAAGGTCAATTTAAGGTCATTCATACCTTAAATGTGAAGTATGGACATTGAGTCTTCATTTCTTCAGATGACGATTGACCTTTAAAGATTATCGAACTTGAGATCTCTATACTTGATGTAGCTTGAATATAAGATCTTCTAAAGCTTGGATTTGAATTATACTTCATCTTGTATTTTAGTCTTGAGTTGTACTTGATCTTGAGTCTTACTCGAGTCTTGAACAAGAACTTGTCTTTTGATGTAGCTCTTGTAACTCTTGAAATATTCTGGACCTTGAAGCTTACAAGAGTGGACAATGTACTTGACCTTGCATGTCTTAAAGTAGAGCTTCATTCTTAACTTCAAGCATTGTGATGCAGTGCCTTGAACAGATAAATATTCTCATGCTACACAAGACACAAAAAGTGTTTTTGGCACCACAAAATTTGATAAAACAAAGGAGCAATCAATAGCACTTACAATCTTCCCCTTTGTCAAATTTGTGAAAAAATACACTTAACAATAATATGACCAATATACACACAAGAATCATGCACCAGTTATAAAAGAAAACCAGTATAGCCTAGTTAAAGAATAATGCACCAGTTATCGTAGAAAACCAGTACAGCCTGGTTGAAGAATCATGCACCAGTTATCATCAACTAGCACATATCATACCTTCTTACTTACTCCCCCTAAGTAGCACATATATAACCATAAAAATAATGCTACTATGCATATCCATAAGCAATCAATCCAAAACTTGAAATATTTCTCCCCCTTTTTGTCACAATATGACAAAGGAAGAAAATAAGAAATGGAAAAGGATAATAAACAAGAGAGTAATAAAGGAATTAACTAGGCAAGATATGAGAGATAAATAAGCAAATTCAAAGTTCACATATCATTTACCAGCAAAAATCAAAGTCAACAAAAGTCAGTCTCACAAACTGAAAGAAAACAAAGTTATATAAGAGTTATTACAGACCATTGGATAAAAACACCTAATCAGATCCTGAAGAAGGAGCAGGTATGGTACGATCAAATTAATGAAGGCCCTTATTTAAGCCCCTAAGATACTTGCGCATATATTTAAATTGTAAATCATGGGCAACATTCATGTTCTCTACCTTCTCCTCAAGTGTATGTAGACGAGCATCAAAATTAGATGGCTCATAGTCAGGATCATTTGTAGAGTCTGATTCAAGTTCATTAAAAATGTCATCCATATTTATATCATCAAGAGGAAGATCGCCACATTCTTCTACATTCCCTGCTTCAGCTCCACCACCACCCACATCCACTTCGCCAGGAGCCAATTCCAATTTCAACTTGTTAATATTTGAATTGTTAAAAATCAGGTGATGAATAAGAGCCTCTCCAACAGGCATAGCAACTAGCATGTGAGTAGCTAACACAGTCATAAGATATGCAAATGGAATATCACTATGTCCTGGATGAAGATGAAAATGAATGATAAAATGACAGATCAAAGATGGAAGACAAACTTGAGTACCAGAGACGATCGAATGCAAAACTCGAACCATAAAGAAAGTCAGTTTTGTTTTGTTACCAGAACACAGATACAAATTTGAAATAAAGATTCTGTGGAGAACCCTATATTTAGGTAACAAGTACTTTGAGGGGAGCGCATTCCCCTTATGAGTCCATTGCACATCCATATTGCATAGTGCTCTAGTGAGCATGCGTTTTTCTGATTTTGAGGGTTTCTCAACTAGAGTATGAATAGGAATAGCCTCGTCATTAACAGATATGTCCATTAGAGCCAAAATCAGATGACGGTCTATATCAAATGGACCTTCTCTAGTAGCTATTTTAAATGTTAAATTCTCAGTCAAAAAAATCAGAAATGTAAGCAAACATAGCCTGTGTAATAGATTGGGATGCTGGTCCACCCCAATGTAGGATGTTAGCCCAGCCTACAGCTTGGAGGAGTGGAAGGAGACCAAAAGGGGCAATGTGTTCAAGATCAATAGGTCATTCAACAATGACATTGCGTAATCGCAAATCTTGGACATGTGCGGGATCATCTTTGAGTGACCGAAGATGACGCAAAGTTAAAGGAGTCGATCTAGACGAGGAAGCACCATGGGAAGTTTTATTTTTCCCTCTAGCATCCATTTGCAATTAAGAGTACAAAGAATCAAGAGATCACAAAGGATGTAGAGTGGGGTTTAGCTAGAACAGATTTCTCAAAAGAAAACCCCAAAACCTCAATGAAGCACAAAATAAATTACTCCAAGAGTGAAAATGAAGTAATATTGACTAAAATCCACAAGAAAAACACAAATGATGCACTAACCTTGAAGATCTAGGAAGGTGGGTACGACTAGTCAGGTGTCGGCTCGTTGGAGAGAAAAGATGAAATGAAGGAGTTTTCCCCAAATTTTAAAAGGTCCAGCACACTACACGACTGGTCATGGGTCATCCTTGACTGGTCGTGCCATGATTGGTCGAGTACGTCCTCGACTCATCGTGTACCGACTAAAATATGCATTTTTCATATAATTCTGAATTTTAAAATAAATAAAATAACAATTATATATGCTATAATATAGAAATGCATGATTAATAAATTTAAATTGAACATTCAAAGATCAAATTTCAATTTATTAAACCTGCTTTTGTCGAGCAGTTTAGTGAAAATGTCAGTAAGTTGATTCTTGGTCGGAATGTAATCCAAAGAGGTAGTCTTTTCTTCCACTAATTCATGAATGTAGTGATATCTAATGTCAATGTGCTTGGTTCGTGAATGTTGGATTTGATTTTTAAATATATTTATCACACTGGAATTATCACAATATAAAACCATTGAATCCTATGCAATTCTGTAATCGCTTAACATTCTATTCATCCATACAAGCTGAGTACATGCATTTTCAGCTGCGATGTATTCAGCCTCAGCAGTTGAGAGTGATACAGAGCTTTGCTTCTTGCTAAACCAAGAAACTAAACAATTTCTGATATAGAAACAACCACCACTGGTTGATTTCCTATCATCGATATTTGCAGCCCAATCAGCATCAGTGTACCCTACCAACTGAACACTAGTATCGTATGGATACCAGAGACCCAAATTAGTTGAACTTGCAACATATCGCATAATTCTCTTAACAACAATTGATGAGATTCTTTAGGGTCAGATTGATATCTAGTGTAAATACTAACACTAAAAGCAATATCAGGTCTACTTGCAGTTAAATAAAGTAAACTACCAATCATACTGCGATATAATTTAGGATCCACATTTTTACCTGTAGAGTCCTTTGAGAGTCTTAAAGTTATCCTCAGAGGAGTATCAAAATTTTTTCCATTCTCAAATCTGAACTTTTTTTAATTAAGTTTGAGAATATTTGGTTTGAGAAATAAAAATGCCATCAGGTTGTTGTTTTACTTGCAACCCTAGGAAATAATTTAATTCCTCAACCATGCTCATTTCAAACTTAGATTTCATCAAATCTGCAAACTCAATAGTCATGTTAGTACAGGTAGATCCATAAATAATATCATCAACATAGATCTGCACCATTAAGATATCATTGTTATGTTTCTTAACAAAAAGAGTCTTATCAACACTTCCTATTTGAAAATTATGACCTAGTAAAAACTTAGTAAATTTTTCATACCATGCCCTAGGAGCTTGTTTCAAACTGTATAGAGCCTTTTTTTGGCGATAGACATGATCAGCATTCTTAGGGTCTTCAAAACCTGTTGGTTGTTTAACATAAACTTCTTCATGCAAATTGTAACATCCCAGATTTTTTCCCAACTTGGCAATGCACGTCCTTAGACGTAGAACTGCCCTAGGACCTTATTCTGTTATAATTAGGGCATAATTTAGTTAAGTATTAATAGCTTGGATCACTTTCTATGCAAACTACAAAGGCCTAAGTACCACCTCAGGCAGAAATTAAATAGGACCAAATCCTTTTGAAACTAAACAAGAATTAATTTAGCGTTAAACTAGATTCTCTATGCAATGGGCCCTAATCACTTTAAATACAAACTGCAAGACCTAAAATGAGTAGAATAGATACCGCTATAATACCCTAAAACTTAGGATCAATCTCTAAACTCAGTTACTCTCGGGAGCACCTTAAAACTTCGTATCAGACCTGGACCGCCCGTGGAAAGTCCGGTTACTGCGAAACCATACGGCTAGGACCGCCTCACTGGACTTGACTTCCACCTCGAAAATTAAGTCCAAATGATACCCAGAAACGCACAACTTGAGCCTGGAGCAAAGTGTGTGAGGAACATGGATATCTTTAGAAATAAAATCCAAATTTAAGTAATCTGAGTCGTGTCACTTGTAGGCCAAATATAAGGATTCAGACCGTCAGAATTTGACCTAAAGACACCCTCGGATCAAGGAAAATGTCCCATACATGGCAATGCACTTGTGGCCCTGATCGAGTGCCCGTGACCATTGAACTGAAACTGGTCCGCCATGGTCGATCTGTAAACCCGATCGGAGCAAAAACTCAGCCTGACCTAGATCCAATGTCAGAGAGCTTAAGTCCAACCACACGTAGAAAAGGGGCCACCAGAAGTGCTCCGTTAGGTTGAAACAGACACCCTTTGGATATAACCTAAGTATACCTTGGCCCTGTGGCCATTCCCATCAGTTTTGGGCCTATATAAGGGCCTTAAACCCTCTCTCTCTCATTCCATACGATTTTGCAACCCTAGGAGAGAGAAGAGAGTGGGAGAGAGTCCCTGGTATACGAGCCCATCGCTCCACGTGCTAAATCGACCTATTTGTATCGCTATACTAGCGATTCTGATTCCATTTTTGGGTAAGAAATCCTAACCCTAATCTGTTTTAGGGATTTAGGTAGTGTAAATGGTGAAATAGCTGACCTGTTTCATGTTATAGGTTGCTGTTGTACCATAAACAAAGATTTAGTGTTTAAACTGAGTTCGTTACGCATTTACCGGTGAAAAGTGTGGACTATAAATGTATAGGTTATGGTTTTCAAGCTTTTCAATGTCAATTAATGATTTATTACTGACGTGGGTGCTATTTCACATGCCAAATGTGTCATTTGTTTCGCGTTTCAAATATATATGAACTATATTGACTATAGTGTATTCTAGGTATTTGTTGAAATGATTGAATGCGTGTAGAATTGGGATTTGTGTTGGCCATGATTATCTGTCATGGATAGGGGATAGTTGCATTTGTAACAACTCCTTGGCGAAAGGATTTGCCCAAATGCATGTTATGACTGATGTACGTCATATATGTTGGATGGTGTAGTTTAAGTGTTTGTTGAAATGACTGAATGAATATGAAATCATGATTTGTGCCTACCGTGGCTATGGGATGTAAGTGCATGATGATGGTGTATGTGACAACTCCTTGTTGGAAGGATTTGTTCAAGTATATGTTAAAAATCAACATATGTCATGTATAGGTGTAGTATAAGTGTTTGATAAATTGTTTGTATGAGTAAGTAATTGGTGAATTGTATTGTATATGGGCGTTGAGATAAGGTTCTCAACTACCTTAACTATGTGTATAAATCCCTCTATGTACCTTATATTATATTTTCTGATTACTTATGAAATACATATGTGTGAATTCATGTTTATATTGTATTTCATAAAATGCTTAAATGGTTGTAGGATTTGAATTACTTACTACTTGACTATCTCACATGAACTCTTGTTGGTACTGAGTGTGGTTGGGACTATGAAATAGTCCAGGCAATTGGTAGCAGGTTCCGATTTGGTGGCTGAGGTTGTTTTCGCCCATAAGACGTGTTTGATGAGCCCGAGCCATACTTCGGTTGTCGACAGTGGTTAGGCCACACAGAGTGCTCATGCACTTCATGTCGAATAATTCGATGTGCGCTCGTGCTATTCGAGCTCATCAAGTAACCAAATTGACCCGATGTATGGACGCTACTGCTTGAACCTAAGGTACCAAACTTACCAGTGGAAACCCTTTAACCTTGGTACCTCGATCCGCTAAGACTCATGAGCTGGGCATGGTGGTATGGGACACCGTGGTCAAGCTGTCGGCCTACGCTGGGGTGACGAGCCTCCCCGTAGTGACCAGTGAGCAACCCAAACTTGTGAACCGAATACGGTGGTATGGGACACTGTATTCGAGCTGTCAGCCTACCCTTGCATAACCTGGCTGTGATCCCCAGTCAGGTTGGTGACGAGCCTTCGAAAATAGACTGCCAGTTGGTAGGGTGTGGGTGGTAGTGACCTCAAGTGTACTCTGAGACTGCGTTGAGGCGATGAGTCTTTCCGTAGTAAGCAGAGTACAAACTAGGCCTTCACTGATAAGGTGACGACCCCTTTGCAGTGACCTAGAACCGCAACATCGTATGAGAATTTCTAGGACTGACGACCCTAGAATGGATCATTATTTGGGAATTGATATAAGGGAGGTACCTTAGCTTCCCAATCCTGCTGTAGGAAAAGGACTAATAAGAACTTAGTAATCACGCTCATGCACTGCATTATGTGTGCGTTTGGCATAGCAAGTCAAGCACTGAGGAAGTGTTTCATGCGCGATCATAAGATGAAGTCACTGAGAGAGCGCAGGCGAGGGCATGCATCATTATTTCATATCATTCTTGCATTAATCACAGTACTTAGGGATGTTTGCTTGTATTGCGTTGTCATTATTGCTTGATTAAATTGATAACATGTTAACCTTTGCTTTATTATTCCACCGAGTTGATCACTCACTCCCACGTTACGGGATGGTGTTTTAAACACCCACCAGACCCTATTTTAGTTTCAAATGATGGCGATGTGTATGAGGTACAGCTGAACTTTTATGATGATGAGGAGGATTTCTCCTATATGTAGCTATCAGGCGAGTCTATGTAGACCATGTTCTGATCGACGGGGTTACAGGGATGTTGTTTAGATGCCATTACACTTGTTATTTTGCACTTTTGGAACACCATGTATATTCGTTTTGTCCATTTTTTGAGTATACATGTAAATATTTAACTTGGTAATATGTTCACACTCTGGAGACTTGGAACAGTTTATATATTTTATATATCTATCACAGTCTTCCGCTTGCGAAATTTAACTGTTTCTGGAGTATGATATGTTGTTTTGGTATAATCCCACTCATGTTTAATGCACTAATATGAACAATATTCAATCATCATTATCTATGTTGCATAAGTGATGCATTGAAACTTGGGAGCTGACCTTCTGCTCGACCCCCGATTTTCAGGGCATTACAAGATCACCATTTAAGAAGGCACTCTTTACATCCATTTGATAAATTTTGAATTTTCTAAAGCAAGCAATGGATATGAATAGTCTGATTGATTCAAGACGAGCTATTGGGGCAAAGGTTTCATCATAATCAATTCCTTCAATTTAAGTGTACCTTTGTACAACCAATCTAGCCTTGTTTCTAATTATATTACCAAGTTCGTCAGGCTTATTTTTAAAAATCCACTTAGTTCCGATAATATGTTTATCTTTAGGTCTAGGAACAAGATACCAAATATCATTTCTCACAAATTGGTTAATCTCTTCTTGTATCGCTACTATCCAGTTTTTGTCAGTAAGAGCTTCTTTTACGTTACCTGGTTTTATCTAGGATGTAAAATACATGTAATTACATGTCTTCTAGTTGTCTACGAGTGCGCACACCAGTGAGAGGGTTTTCAAGAATTTGAGTGGTTAGATGATCTTTAACAGTCCTCAGTTCTAAATTTTTTTGACTTGATGAAGTATCTGGTTTGTCAAATATAAGAACTTCATCATTATCTAAACTTGGGGCAGGTGTATTCAAGTGATCGTCAATGACCACATTGATGGACTCTTGAATCACACCGATCCTTTTGTTCAGTACTCGATATGCTCGACTGTTTAAAGAATATTCTAAAAAGATACCTTCATCACTTTTAGTGTCGAACTAACCTAGATTTTCACGGTCACATAAAATATAACACTTGCTGCCAAAAAACTCGAAAGTTTTTGACAGTAGGGTTCTTATCGAACCACATTTCATAAGCCATTTTATTATTAGATTTACTTGTATAAACTTGGTTGATTATATAGCAAGTAGTATTTATGGCTTTAGCCTAAAGATTTTTAGATACCTTCATACTATTCAACATTACATTAGCCATTTCTTGAAGCACTTTATTTTTTCTTCCAATAATTCCATTTTGTTGTAGTGTTTTTGGTGCAGAGAATTCATGTGATATTCCCTGATCGCAACAGAATTTCTCAAAATTATTATTCTCGAATTCTGATCCATGATCACTACGGATCTTACAGACTTAAGAACCTTTTTCCATTTGGAGTCGTTTGAGAACTCTTTTCACTTCATCAAGGGTTTCTGATTTATCCCTTAAGAAGGCTACCCAAGTGAATCTGGTATAGTCATCCACGATTACCAGTATATATTTTTACCACCTCGACTCTCCGTTCTTGTTGGTCCTATAAGATCCATATAGAGAAGCTCGAGCGGTTTTGATGTGGCATTGGAGTTTACCTTTTTGTGAGTACTCCTAGTTTGTTTACCAATTTGGCATTCACCACATATTTTGTCTATTTTCTATAATTTAGGTAGACCTCTTATCAGTTCTCTTTTGCTCAATCTATATAGATTGCGGTAGTGTACATGTCCAACATGTTTATACCATAACTCAGTTTCATCGATATGGACCATATAACACAATTGATTAGATGAGCTAGAATCACTTACGATGTAGCAGTTTTTAGAAGTTCTATGACCAGTTAATATTACAGAACCATTTTTGTTTAAAATTTCACACCCTAGGTTAGAAAATTTAACGTTGTGGTTTTTATCGCATATTTGAGAAATGCTTGAGAAGTTATGTTTTAAACTTTCTATATATAAAACATTTTCAAATAAAGGGAGGTTGGAAAGTTGAACCATACCTTGGCCAATAATCCTACAATTGCTACCATCACCAAATGTGACTAAACCATCAGCCATATCTTTAAGATCGGTGAATAGACCTTTATCACCAGTCATATGCCTTGAGCATCCACTGTCTAAGTACCACTTTGAATGACTTGTAACTTTAAAAGCCGTGTGGGCAACCAAGCAAGTAACCTTAGGAACCCACTTCATAACTATGTTGGGTTTAGGAGTATAGTTGGTCCTCTTATGTTTGTAGTTAATGTAAGAATGACCTACTGAGTTAGATTTTAAGAGCTCCTTAAGTAAATCAACTATTTTCTCAGCTAAAGGGTTTCAGTTCTGATTATTATAGTTGATATGATTACTTTTAGGTTTAAATGATTGAAATATTTTGGTATTTTTAGATAACATTTGATTAGAACTTTTCTGTTTTGAGTTTGAGGACTCTCCTTTTACAAACTTAGGAGGAGTATTCTTCTGTTTAGGAGAAATATATCTATCGTAGCCCAAACCGGATCGGTCGCCACATTTTCTTGATCCAGATAAAAGTTTTTCTAACTTTGGATCACCTTGGGCATACCTCCATGTGTCCTTTAAACTCAAAAATGAAGAGACTTCAAGTTTAAGTTTTTCATTTTTAGATTTAAGATTTTCAATAAGGGAAGTTTTGAATTCTAAATCACATTTGCATTTTTCAAAACAATCTGAAACATGAGATTTTTCTAAAATAAGAGAATCAAAATTTTCTTTAAGCTTTGAAAACTTTTCTTTTTGAAGTTTTAATTTAACAACAATTTTACAACTTTCCTTGTATAAGGCATTGTAAGCGTCTTGAAGATCTTCTTCATTTTCATGATCACTATTCAGATTTTCTTCACTAGTTAGATCATCGTTATCTGAAAAGGTGAACTTGGCTAGAGTCATAAGGGCTTTGACTTCATTGCCCGACTCGGTTTTAAAATCTTCTGATTTAAAAGAGGCTTCAAAACCAGAAGATTCACCCTAAGTAGCCAACATACTCTTCTTTTTGGGTTTGTCCTTTTTAGGACACTTGTTTGCCAAATGCCTATATTCTTGGCAGTTGTAACATTGACTGTCTTTTAATGTTTTCTAAATTTTCACTACCCAAAAAAGGGGCAAAGGATGCAGACCATGTTAGTTTTTTGCTACGGATATAAACCGTAGCTAAATTTACTACGGTTTTAATCCGTAGCTAAAAAGGTGCCACACCATTAATAATTAACGGTGGTGTGAGGGGCTCTATAGGGCCTAAAAAAATATTATTATTTTTTGTTTAAGCCATCCATCTATTTTGAAATATTATTATAGGGCATGAAATGAAAACTCAGCTAGATCGAAGGCTAAAGTGGACCACACAGAAGGAAACATGGAGATTAAATCACATGTGATTCCTATGGTGTGGTCCACTTAGGCCTTTAATGTACATTATATTTTGGATCATGAACTAAAATAATTTATTAAAATTAATGGATGGAATGGATAACGCAAATACATCATAGTGGGCCCCACGAAGCCCCTGAGAGGACCGTCCATGGCCTATGCCCAAAATTGGGCACACGCTCAAAACAGAGCCATGCCCAAATGTCACCCCCATTTCTCTCTCTCTCTCTCTCACTCCATACCCTAACCTATTTTCTCATCTTCCTCCCTCTCTCTCTCCGTTCCCACCGTCAGCACTCTCCCTCTCCCTTTCCCTCCCCCTCTCTCGAGCTCCCTTGCCCTCGTCGTCTCCCTCTACCTATCTCGAGCTCCCATGCCCTCACACCTCCTTCAACAGCACCAACTCTTCAGCAGTGCTGCCTCCACCGGCTCTCCCTCTCCCTCTCTCGAGCTACTAGGTAATTCTTTTCATTGATATATTTGGAGGAGGATACTGAGTTGTTTTTCTAGTTTTGGGATCATTAAATACAATATATTAAACTGATTCTGTTCATGAATTCTGTTGTTCCTCCAATTTTGTGGTGGATTGCAAGCATCATTTGTGTTTTTATTGAGTAAAAATATCTTTACAGATTCAAATTTATATCGCTATTGAGGTAGTTTTGTCTGAGAAGAGTTTGTGATAATCAGTTCCTATTATGCTGAAATTTGATTTGTTATCATGTAGTTTTAAGATTGTTGGATACATTGTTTTCAATAGGTCTTTTTTTTTTTAAATTTCTTGATTTATTTATTTATTTTTTTCTGTAATTGTAGTTGCTATAGAGATTGAAGGATTTAGTTCAGTTGTTATTGATGTAGATATGCTTTTTATGGTGGCGATGTTTATGAAGATTTATTGTGATTATAGATGCTTAGTCATTTGGTTTTATTTGTTTTACACATCTTACTTGTTTCATGTTTTGAGTTTAGTCTTCAACGGCTAATGATGTTTTATGGCATTTAAAAGGATACTTGATACGTTCTTGTGTCTTCATTTGGTTTTGAGGCTGATCTCTATGTTCTAAATGCATTGGTTCATGCATATTCTTACTGTGGTGGGGGAATCGAACTTGCTCATGAGGTGTACAATGGAATGCCAAAGTTGGATTGTTCCTCATGTAGATTGAGGGTGTTAAGCCTGATGATATTATTGCATGAACATGCCTCTCTGTCAGAAGCTCCCCTATGTATTCTATTGAGTCTCAAAGAGGGGAAATGATTTCTCAGTGACATATGGTATGATTGGGGAAAGACTAGTATGCACACCATGCTTTAGACAATCTTTTGGAACATAAAATTGTTGGACTTTGTTTGTGCACTGCTTTAGAGGGTATCAGGGTTCTCCCAGAGTTATGAGGTATTGGGTGGGTGGTTTGTAAAGGTAAGGTGCTAGTTATTGATCATCTCAGGCATAGGGGTTGGCAAAGACAACATCCTAATTATTGATTTTCTCGGGCATAGGGAGATGTCTATGTCTATAATTAACAAAATTTCCTTGTGTCTGAGGAATGGGGAATCTGTAGATCACCTACTTTTACATTGTATTTTCTAGTGAAATTTGATGGGGATTCTTGGATTTTTCATATGGCTTGTGCAATGCCACATTCCATTCCTGAGTTGTTCCAAGAGTAGAAGTGAGGCAAAAGGGGAAAAACTTAAAAGCCTTAATTGAGGATCTCTTTAAGCAGTTTTATTGTAAATTTGGAAAAAGTGGTACCACATAATTTTTAATAACAAGGCATAATTGCCAACCCTAATTAATTGGGATTAGGCTCAGATGATGATGTCATAAATGCTGGTTGTGTTGTCAAGCCAAAAGTTTAAAATGTTAGGTGGTTGAAATGTATTTGGGGGATTAGAGTGGGTAGTTAAGTGTCTCAGGGTTAGTTGGTGGTTATTCTCCGTGGAACGATTTCTCATTGACCAATTTATTTTTAAAATTTTCTGCCTTATCTGAATTCTGCAGGTGAAAGTTGACTTAACCATGAGATATTTTTAGATTTGAAGTCCTTTGCATAGTTGATCTTGCATTTGCTGTAATGATATTACTATTATTGCATGAATATGTTAAGCTATGACTAATTGACTACTGGATACTTAAAAAAACTCTTGTATACTTGGATAAGGGAACTCTAGAGTACCGAGTTTTGAACTCTTAAATTTAGAACTAGCCAATAGTTGGTAATGTTAGAAAATTAAAGATTTTTTCTTCTACCCTCAATTTGTAAGATTTTTTTTTCCTGCTGGTTTGTGCAGTTCCTAAGAGAAGAACTGTAAAAAATAGATGAAAGCTGGACAGCTGCATGTTCTGATTCCTTGCCTCATGTTGTCCATATTTTGACATCGAAGGATCGTGAAGGTGAAGCCCAGTTTTTGAAGGAGCAGAGTGATATTATCGAGGATGTTATGGATGAAGTTGTGCACGCATATCATGGTGGTTTCAACAAAGCAATTCAAAATTATTGCAATCCAACTCTACAAAGCCTGGTGTGTAAACCACCCTTGAACCCGTGAAATGAATTACAAAATTACTCAAATGAAGTAGAAATAACAATGTGATTTCCTTTATTAACACTTACATTCAGGATATGTGCTTCAAATTGCAGTTACATTATGTGCTCCAAGTAGAAGAAGTATTTGTATATGATGCAGTAAAAACTACTGAAGAAACTCTAATGGATGTACTAACACAAGTCATTAAAAAGGCGAATCACCTTAATATAAAAGCAACTCCAATGGATATATAGACATATGTCATTGAATTTTAGAATTAGCTCAATATAAAGATATTATCAAACAATTTTTACTCCAATGGTTGTAGGAGATCTTATCTGCATTTATTTAAGAAAGTTGTGAAACCAAAGGTTTATTCCTTTTAGTTTAGAGGAGTTATATGATACTCAAGCTGTGCATGACACTTGATATGCAGGCACTCAAAAATTATAGATGTGGCATATATTAACTCAAATAAAACTGCTAGATTGTGCAGTCCACTGTATCCAAGTCAAAATCTCAAGACCATATTGGTTAAACGCTTCTAACCTCTGATTCTTGGACACTTGTTTGTGGAGATAGCTAGGACTGTTGGATATGTTTCATTTTTATCTCAGTACTTGATTTTTTTGGCATATGATTTTTTTTTTAGCAATACACCCATGTTTCCCTTCTATCCTTTCTTTTTATCTCGGTACTTGATTCATTGCATTTCTTTTGCTCGATTCACATGAATATATTTTAAGCATGTTATAATCCCTCATTATCATGATCTAAGACTTATCTATTTTTTCCCTTATCTAATTTAATTCCCACAATGTAGTTCTTATCATTACTCTCATTGGTATCCCTGACATTAGTGGGTCCTACTGCCCACCAAAGTTCTGCGACAGGTATCGACTCTCTGCTGTGATTGCTTTCTTGTCTTGCTTTCTTACCACCACTTCGTCACTTTTCAATATGTGGCTGCTTGCTTCTTGGTGATTCTCATTCAACTTGGGCTATTGTTATCTTGTTGGTGATATCTGAGACTGTTCATGGTGTGGTTGTGTCCATATATTATTGATATGATTGTGGAAGTGTAAGTGAGTTGTCAATAAAAATCAGATTCTTCCCATTGATGAGTAAAAAGATGAAAGAAATGTGAAATTCTATAATGTATTTGCAAAAAACTCTATACATCCATTGTGCAAAGAACTCTTTCATTTCTATAAGAATCCAAACAAAATGAAAAAATAGTATCCTAGCTAGGATGGGAAGAAAAGAACTTTCCCAAAACAGGATTGCTGCTAGATTCATATGTTAGAGGTATTTAATATATTTCAGGTTGATCTTCTGAAGAATGAGGTAGGCCTTGATGAAGCTTTCAATTACAAAGAGGTGTCAGACTTAGATGTAGCCTTGAAAAGGCCAGTTTTTGAAATTCATATGCATTGTGTTTCTAAAATTTATCAACATCATCAGAAAAAGGTAACAATGTCTTTTTTGCCATTTTCTAAAATTTATCATCATCACCAGATTTTAATGTCGATGAGGTTCACATTGCCATTGTCTTTAAATCTCCACCTGGGCATCAAGTTTCCAACTGATGTTGCTTGCAGATCCATTTTAGTGGAGCATATTTCTAACTTTTAGCTTTCTTGTTCCTCAGATTTTAGCGTCTCTCAATTTGGCTAAGGAAATCAAAGCTCCAAAACTCAGTGTTGAGAGTACGTGAGACTTTGAGATGTGATTTTTAAACTTTTCATATTGAAATTCATGTGGCCAAAATCATCACTATTGATTGTAACAATTTGAAGTTTTCAGCTTCCAACATGATTTTTAGACTTCTCAATTCTGCTCTTAACTCATCTCAACCATCAGTTAGCACCACTGATACATCTCTTTCTTCTAGCAATGGAGCTTTGGATCCTATGGATACATCTCCTTGTTCTACTAACCACTTAGATGGCATACATGATGACAACACTTACCCAATTCCCAAGATTTGCAAATCAACAAAAACCTGGAAGAAGGGCATCACTAGAAGCCATAAAGATGTGGAAAGAAAATGGTTTTAGTAGGTAAATATACAAAAGGATGTATTAAATGGCTAAGTGCTAGAAAGTTGTTAATATTCCATGGTGATACTAAGATTCAACCTTTTTGTGTTGGTTTGTTTTTTTGTAGGGATTTATCTGGTAACTTGCTATATGGAGTTATTCCGTTCTCGACATCTAGGCTCAAACAACTTACTATATGAAGATATTCCAGTAACTTGCTATGTAGGACCTTGAAATGAAACCCACCTTTGTTCCTAAGTCTGTCAAGGCTATTGCCATGTTATTCTTGGCAATCTCAAAATTTAGAGATACTATCAAACACCTGACATAGCAGAACATCTATCACTAAAGATAAATATCAATCAAAATGCATTAAGAGTCATGCACTATTTATGACTACAAATATGAGAGCAGATAACTAGTGGACTACCTCTCATAGCACGCAATAGCTGATTCTTCCCTCACATAGCCTTTTTAGATAAATCCAGTCTCTGTGACTTAAGTTTGTTTGAAATGCCTTTATTTTTCAAGAATAATTGAGCAAGCCTCTATGACTCAGGTCTGTTTGGAATGGCTCTATTTTTCAAGTAGATTTTTCAAACTTAAACCTATAAATTTTAAATAAATAAATTTTAACACTCCCTAAATGTAGGGGACCGTAATAGAAGTTGTAATTTGAATTCCCTAAACGTCTCTTTAGTTAGAAATAACATTTTACATAAATTTTAGCAATTAGAACTAACTAGAGATGAAGATAGTATAGTTTCTGTTTGAACTGGTGAATATTCGATTCAAGTGTCATTTAATGTTTATTAAGCCACTGAAATTCGATTATTGAATGTTGTCGTATTGGTTTGTGTTTGTTTAGATTCCATTCTTTTTATTTGAATTTCTGTTGTGATTGTGATTTTGATTTTGATTGTGATTGTTCTGGTGATGTTCTTATTTACTGTGTATACGGAGTGATCAGTGCAATGAATTGTACATGTGGGTCCCACCATTTGGCAATCCTACTAACCTATTCATGTGGCAGGCCATGTGTCGATGGGAAATGCGATAAAATTTTCTCTCATTAGATTATTCTAACTGTTTGATTGGGCCACATTTGATGTGAACTATAAGTTGCCTCATGTGGGGAAATTTTGGCATGGCCCATCTCATAATGTGGCTCACCATTTCAACCATTGGCTCAATGAACGGTGGCCGCACTCGTAAGAATACTGGATTTAACAAAAATGATGCCATTACTTCCTAATATCATCTGTACTAATTGAGGGGTTTGTATATTAATTTGCTTTTGTGTTGTTTTTGTTCTTTTAATCTTTGAATTTTATTATCTGTTTCCTAAATTGGGTTCCTATTTTTCGTAGCATTCTTCTCAAAACTTTTAGTTTATTATTTTTGTAGAATACAATTGCTTGGAGATTTAGTTTCATTGCTCCTCTCACTATATTTTGATTTCTTCCTATATAATGTTACACGAACCAATAGTCCATCAAACCACATTACTCATGTTAGATTTTGCCATAGTTTGGAAGATTAGCAGGTACATTTTTGATTTCTTCCTATATAAGTGTTTTTTTGTCTTTCTTTTTTTTGAGATGTGTACAAAGGCATGCTTGTTTGATTGTGTCTACAAATGTTGTTTTATACAGGCTGATAAGCTAAAGAAGCCATTGGAGGATGAAATTCATTTTATTAAAGGAAGGGTTTCAGAACTTGAAAGTGATCTTGTGTTAAAGTCCACAGAAGTTACATCTGCAGTTTCAGGGAAAGAAGAAGCTCTATCTTCTGCATTTGCTGAAACTAACTGTCTGAAGGAAGAAAATTCTGTAAAAATGCAAGCATTATTGCATTATATGGAGGGTCTTTACTGTGTTGGAGTGTATTTGTTTCTTACATATGAGGGCACACCTTTGTTGTAATTCTTATGGTAGGTTGAGCAAAGTGAAGTATTGTTTATTTAGAAATGTGAATGCGAGATGCATTGTATGATTTGATTGCTATTTGTAATAAATGCGTCATTTTTTTTCTTTTTCTGATTGCATTTTATGTATTATTCCTATCAGCATTAAGATGAGTTATCAATCACAGCAGGTTCTTGCAATGGAAACAAGCATCATTATTACAATTTTTAAAACAATAGCTATGAATTTTGGCCGTCGCTATTGTGCTGAAAACCATACCTATTGCTAACTTACAACATATTACTATGGATTTTATTCCACTTTTAACTACTGATATTATCCGTAGCCGTAGGTACATTTCACTACAGAAATTATAGCTACTGCTTTATTCCGTAGCTAGTGATATCTACTACTATGGATCTAATCTGTAGCTGCAGGTATATTTCTCTACAGAAATTATAGCTACGGCCTTTATTCGTAGACAGTGATATCTATTGCTACGGATTTAATCTGCAGGTGTAGCTACATTTTGCTATAGAAATTATAGCTACGGCTTTTGTTCGTAGCTATTGATATCTATTACTACAGATATAATCTGCAACAATTGGTTTTTTGACCTTTAACTACCCCACCAATAGCGACGGACGTGCTATGGACTAGATCCGTAGCAAAAAATCTTCAGCTACGGTTTTTGGCCATAGCCTTTGCCCGTTTTTCTTATAGTGTTTAGATTTGGATCTTTTCTTATCATTTGCTTTTTGAAAATCAACCTTCTTTTTACTTTTGAAATTTTTGTAAAAATTTTTCGCTAGAAGGGCCATATCATCTTCCATGTTCTAAATCAGAATTGCTATTATTTTCTTGAAAAACATTTTTAGAAGATTTAAGGCCAATAGACTTACCTTTAGTAGCTTTAAAATTTAACTCATAAGTTGTAAAGAGCCAACTAATTCTTCTACCCTCATATTGTTCGTATCACGAAGTTCCTGGATCGCAGTTACCTTAGAATTGAACCGTTCAGGAAGTGAACGTAGTATCTTTGCACACACTTTACTTTCTGGGATTTTGTCACCAAGACCCCACATAGAGTTCACAATGTCATTTAATCTAGTATAAGAGTCCATGAACATTTCATTTTCCTCCATATGTATTTCCTCAAATTTGGTTGTGAGGATTTGGACTTTAGATTTCTTGACAATTGATGTTCCCTTGTGTGTCATTTCTAAAATATCCCAAGCTTGCTTTGCAGTATCATTGGATATGCTTCTTTTGAATTCATTTGGTGATAGTGCACAAGTGATTGTATTTAGCGCCTTTGCATTGGCACTACTCTCACTTTTCTGAAGAGTGGTCCAAGAAAAATAAGGTGAGATTTTTATAGATTTAGATCCATCGATACCAGTTACGTCAATGGTAGGAGGGGTCCATTCAGTCACTGTGGCTTGCCACACACTCTTATCCATGGATATAGGGAAAATCCTCATCCTGGCTTTCCAATAAGCATAATTGGAGCATCAAATGGTGGAGGCCTAGTGACTGAAAGGCTATCAAAATTTAACATCTTATAAATAGCTTAGATCGATTAGCGCAGGAAATAAATCCAAAAATATAACAATTAAAATGAGCTATATGGCTTTGATACCACTTGAAAAGGCTAAGCTAGCTATATCTCCTAGAGGGGGGGGGGGGGTGTGAATAGGACTATGCCAAATTAAAACTTTAACAGCGGAATTTAAACAAATAAAGGAAAGATAGCACTTTTAAACAAATCACAATATGGAAATGTAAAGCAACCTCAAAATTCTTGTCTTGAGAGGTTGATACAAATGTTGTTCTAAGGACAACCTTGCACCATAAAAACTAAGGGTTTATGGCAAGACAACCTTACTAGAACGGTTTAAGTATCAATATCTCAAACTGCAGAGATATCTCAAACTGCAGAGGAATAAAAAGTAAATAGCAAGAATGGAAATCTAAACTATTACAACATTCCCCACAATGCTTGAAATATAAATATTACAACATTCACATTTACACATACATCCTACAAACTTGAATGATAAAAGATATAGAAAATAAATCACACATCCACAAAACACAAAGAATTATAGTGGTTCGCCTGTGTGTTCACCAACTGTTAAACAATAGCCACACAGCTTGCTACTCCACTCGTAATATTCTCACACAGGGGATATTAGCGTTCACTATGAAAATATGTCTCTCAGGTTCACCTAAAACCCTCACAATTGTGTCTTTCTAATGGGCTTACACAATTCAAAAACCCCACACTCTAAGTTTTCTGGCTCTCCTCAGATAACCAACATAATGAGATTTTTCTGGCTTAATCTTAAAATAAACCAAAATCATATAAGATTTATACAAATGTAAAATACCTGAATTTGTCCTTTTGTAGCAGCCTGGAAGAACCAAATCGGAGTAGAAGTTCGAATAGAGAAGTTCAATGTCCAATACTCACTTTGAAATGGTTCTAAGTTCTAATTGATTTTAAATTAAATCAAGTTAGGCTAGCTCTATTTGATTTTGATTCCAAGAAGTGGAATATCCCAATTCCTTTTTCAAATCAGATTGGAATGCAGAAATAAAATTAAATATAAAAAGCTAACAAAAAGGAATTTTAAATATGCACGATGTAGCTTAAAAAGAACACAAACTTATCTCTTAGAGTGATGCCTTGATTTTATTTTGGTTGGATATAAAACTTTGAAATTCGTGCTCTATTTATAGTTATAGAAATCGCATCTTCGACTGGTCCTATGGACACTACGACTGGTCATAGGACCAACAACATTTTGAAATTATTAGCGCGATCGGAAAAAACCATTCCACGATTGGTCGTAGGCTATCCACGACCGGTCATGAACCCTCCACGACTGGTCGTGACCTGCCCACGACTGGTCGTGAGGAACCAGAATTCATTGCTGTAGTTTGAGTTATAGCTGCAGGACGAACAAGTTGGCACTGTTCACACGATCGGTCGAGCAAACTCTAGGACTGGTCATAGCTCAACCAAAAAATTTTAAAAATTTGCAACAACTTAGGACTGGTCTTGAAATTTCTTGGACTGGTCGAGCCAATTCTAGGACTAATCGAACAAAGTCCAGGACTAGTCTTAGAACAGACCAAATACTTATAAAAAGATTCAATTGACTTATGTATACAAAATGACCTACCCTAAGGTCAATCTAAGGTCATTCATACCTTAAATGTGAAGTATGGACATTGAGTCTTCATTTCTTTAGATGATGATTGGCCTTTGAAGATTATCAAACTTGAGATCTTTATACTTGATGTAGCTTGAATATAAGATCTTATAAAGCTTGGATTTGAATTATACTTCATCTTGTATTTTAGTCTTGAGTTGTACTTGATCTTGAGTTGTACTTGAGTCTTGAATAAGAACTTGTCTTTTGATGTAGCACCTGTAGCTCTTGAAATACTCTGGACCTTAAAGCTTACATGAGTGGACAATGTACTTGACCTTGCATGTCTTGAAGTAGAGCTTCATTCTCAACTTGAAGCATTGTGATGTAGTGCCTTGAACATATAAATATTCTCATGCTACACAAGACACAGAAAGTGTTTTTGGCACTACAAAATTTGAGAAAACAAAGGAGCAATCAACCATAGCACTTACATTCACGGGGTCTTGAAATCTTCAATCTTGATCTCCAAATGTCCATTCTTTTCCTTGGCGATTCTTGAGCATCAAATCCACACTTTTAACATTATTTTCACTCTAAGCTCTCAAGTTCACTTGACAACACAAACATGAGTAAAACATATCATTAAGCAGCATAATGTTCATAAAACCAAGATATAGATGGGGGAAAATATGCAATATTTGACACTCAACAACAAGCAATCCATAAGTAATCAACAAGTATGAGAAAATATACAAGTGCAACATATAAATGCTCATGCAGGATAAATATTGAACACGTGATCTAAAATTTAGTTCCAACAACTAGCACAAATAATTATGAGATATAAATATCAATTATCAACTAAAATTAGAGCATAAACTATCACTTAAGCTAATGGGAAAGTGGAAAGCTCAAGGGGAAGAAATCATCACCGTATGATTTGAATCGCCTACATTGTCATTAGGAAGTGCTCACGTCCTTAGACTCGGATCCTACCATGAATTGTAAATTATACGGTTAGATTCAAGTTCTGCGCACTATCTAGGGTTAAGCTCATAACCTAGGGTTCAGATTACTTAGATTTAGGGGTTCATCCTAGAATTTAGGTCTAGGTTTAGATTTTGGATTCAATCTTTAATTGATGTAATAACAATATTAATGATATTACTAATTAAAAATAATAATCTAATAATGGCTAATGATATTAAAATAGCAACAATAACAAATATGATTGAATAAAATGGCTTACCTAACTCGAGCCTGATCTGAGCGAGTCAACTCAACTAGACTCGGCAGGGACAATGAAATCCATTGAACTTGGTTGGAATCGCTACAGGCCAGCGAGTCAACGACTTGACTCGATTTTGGACTGTAACGACCTTGGAATTTTTGTGCTAATCTTTCCTTAAGTAGTTGTTTTTGGGGTAATTAGCGCTCTACTTGATTACTTGTGAAATTCGCATCAATCACTTTAAATTGTATCTGCATGGCTCTAAACGTGTAGATTAGTAAGCGCTACGTTACTCTGAAATCTGGGATCCATCGCTAAATCCAGTTGTTCTGGGGAATTTTTGGAAGATCTGGATCGGACCTAGACCGCGCGTCGAAAGTCCGATGGCGATGATCTTAGGCTGTTGCGGTCACTGAGTTGGGCTTGGTCTTCACCTCGAAAATCAAGTCGATCTGATGTTCTGGGTCGATTTGGTTGAGTTCGGAGTGAAGAGTGTGAGAACGGTTGGAATTTAATAAGCTTTTTATGAAATCTGAGTCGTGTCGCTTGCGCGACGATTTTAAGCATTCTGACCGTTGGATTCTGACCCAATTTCACCCTCTGATCAGGATGGTTGGCCCAGGCATATCCTAGTGCTTGTGGACCTGATCGAGATTCCGTGACCGTTGAATTGAGTGTGGTCCGCCACGGCTGATCTGAAGAGCCGGTCAGTACGAAAACTCAGCCTGACCTAGATCAATGGTCAGAGCTTAAGTCCGACCTTTCGTGGTTATAGGCCCACCACAAGTGCTTCGTTGGATCGAGAAAGGCGTACTTTGGTTATAACCTAAGTATACCTTGACCACGGGTTATTTCCATCATTTTAAGGCCTATATATAGTCCTTAAACCCTAGCTCTCATTTCCATACGAATTTTCTCTAACCCTAGCTTGGAAAGAGAGTGGAAAAGAGAGAGTTAGTGAGAGAGATTGGTTGGTGAATCACCTTGATTCTTCCTTGTTCTTCTTCACCTTTGAATCTTCACTTTGAATCGTTCCTCTGACGATTCTGAGTTCTTTTGGGGTAAGTTAACCTAACCCTAACCTGTGTTAGAGCTTAGATTAGACTTGGTGTTGTTGTATCTCATTTCTATCCTTATTTTAGGGTATTCTAGCGCCGTTGACGAAGACAACTCGTCTAAATCAGTTCGGCGGTTCTTTCTTTGCTTAAGGTGCGGACTTTAAGTGTATAGGTTATGGTTTTCAAGGCTTTCAATCCCAGTTAGTGATTTATTCTTGTTATGGATGAGATTTCACATGTCAAATGTTATGTTTACATTGCTTTCCTGATATGCATGTGCTATATTGAGATTTGTGTATTCTAAGTGTATTTATAAAGTACCGTATATGTATAAAATACGCACTTATGTTTGCCATGATTTTTGGTCATGTATGTATGCTAGATGCATGTATGACAACTCCTTGATAAAAGGAATTGTCTAAGTGCATGTATTTCAACATGCGTCATGTATGTTGTTCCATGAATGCTAAGTGTTTGTAGGAATGCATGAATGATCTACGTGTAACTGATTACACTAAATGCAGGCGTTGAGAAGTGATTCTCAATACTTCTATGAATGCGCATGATTTCCTTTATGCATTTACATTCCAAGTTATTTAAATTCAAGCATTCCTATGCTTACATTTATGTTAAATTGATATTCTTCAGATGTGTATGCACCATGATTTGAGTGGTTGTTCCATTACTGTTTTACATTCCATATGAATATCTGTCGTAGTGTAGGATGTTTGGGACTATGCCTTAGTCCAGGAAATCGGTAATTGACCCTTTGGTCGTGGTTGAGATTGCTTTCGCCACATGAGACGCATTAGACGAACCCGAGTCGTATTAGAGTTGGCGGCAGTGGTTTGGCCACGCGGAGTGTTTGCGCACTCTATGTCGTTCAATTCAACGTGCGCTCGTGCTAGTCGAGTTCGTCAACTAACCCGATTGTCCAGTGTATGTTAACCATGTATGGACGCTACTGCTTGAATCTAGGGTACCGAACTTACCAGTGAAATCCTAATAACCATGGTACCTGATCCGCTAAGACTCATGAGCCGGACATGGTGGTATGGGACACCGTGGTCGAGCCGCGGCCTACGCTGGGTGACGAGCCTCCCGTAGTGACCAAAGTGAGCAACTAAACTCGTGAGCCGATTATGGTGGTATGGGACACTATATTCGTCTTTGTCGGCCTACATTGATTGGTGACGAGCCCTTTGTAGTGACCTCGAGCATACCGGATACCGCAAGGAGGTGACGAGCCGATCTGTGGTAGTAAGGGCATGAAAGGCGTGCATTGATTGGTGACGAGCCCTTTGCTACGACCTCAACTATATGATCTTATGAGATGTCTAGGATTGACGACCCTAGTATGGATCACTGTTGGATGGTGATATGAGGAAGGTATCTTAGCTTCCCAATCTTGCCTGTATGAATTGGACTAATAACAACTTGGTAATCATATCCATGCACCGCATTTGCATGTGCTTTGTAGATGTGGCGCACTTTGAGGCGATGTCATGCGTAACGTAAGATGAAGACGCTGAGGGTGTACGCGTGAGGGCACGCATCATACCGCATTCATACTTGCATTAATAAGAGTACTTAGGATTTATTTAATTGTCTGCTTTATCATTCTTGTTTGATTGAATCGATAGCATGTTAACCAAAGTGCCTTATTGTTCCACCGAGTTGATCACTCACTCCCACGTTTCGGCGGTGTTACACACCCACCGGACTCGTCTTAGGCCCCGATGTTGCAGATGTGGATGCGACGCCTGAGGCAGAGCGGTAGATGATGAAGATGCCTTCTCCTATATGCAGTTTTCAGACGGGTTCTAGCGAGCCTCGGTCTGTTGCGCGGGATCTATGGGATTACTATTTTGGGAACTGAAATGATGTAACTTGTACTTATAATTTTGATAAATGAAACTTTTACAATCTGGATGTATATGTAATTCAGGGACTTACACTTGTACACATATTTTACTATAAGTCTTCCGCTTGCTTTATTCACTTATCCCTGAATCATATCTGCGTTTTGGCTTAATCTATCCCATGTTTATGTGCTAATACAGTCAACATACATCATTCATTAATTATGTTGCATAAGTGATGTTTTGGAACTCGGGAGCTGAGTTATGCTCGACCCCCGAATTTCAGGGCGTTACATGGACCGAGTCGGGTTGTTGGCTCTCTTATCCTTTTCTTTCTTCATCTTCTCATTCTTTCTTTCTCTTTGGTCTGGCTAGCCAAGAGCCTGGATGCAAAAACTCAACCCTAACTTGGTCCAATAGCAAGTCAAACAGGGTGTACAACTTGCTGAGTTGACTCGATATAGGAATGAGATATTCAAGCTTCTCCCTCTCCCTGATATCTTCTCTCTCCTCTTTCCTTCTTCTCTCCTTCTTCTCTCTTTTTCCCCACTCCGGACTTTCCTAAAATCCGGAATGTATCGAACCCAACCAGCACTTACACCAAAGAGTCAGTGGTCCATGTGTTGAGTTCCCGAACTCAACCCACTCTCCCATCACTCCCTCTATCTTTTCTCTCTCCCTCTCTCCTTTCTCCTCACTCCCTCCTCCTGGAAAGACATGGATCACTTGAACCAGGCTAGAGCTTGAGTCGTGCTCGACTCAGCGACTCTACATAACTCAGTCAAGCTCGGGGAAAGAACTGATCTAGCTCGATTCAAAGCTTGACCCCAGCAGCAACTCTCTCCCAATTCGATTTCTCCTCTCTTTCTCCCTTCCAACCCTAGCCAGTAGGAGCTCCAACCCAACCAGAACTCACCCTGACTCGCTACAACTAGGTGTGGTGTAGCATGACAGCGAATGAGGAAGAAGCTCAGGTGCTAATGGTGGATTGCAAATGGAGCTTCGTTTCTTCAATTTGGAGGTGTTGGATGATCTAGATGGGCTCAAAGGAACTTATGGAATGTAGCTTTTGAAGGTCGAAGGAGGTTTGGGTGGTTGGTTCATTAGGAGAAGGAGAAGGCTGGTTTTTCTCAGGCGGTCGCAAGGGCAGGCGTAACCACTCATTCGAGTCTACTTCCCTTCTTTAATCATGCCCTAGCTCTCTCCAAACCCGTTGGATGCTCGACGAATGGCTAGGATCTCACCCTGGTGTCTGGTTTCTAAAAACATCTAAAGGACAGTGGTTTCGATTGCTGATTTTCTATGAAAACCCTAATCCCGGTGCATGGAATGAGTGGCTAGGATCTTTCGGATTAGAGGGTTGAGATTTCCATCTTGGAAGCAAATGGGAGAGATAAAAACTTTCCATTTTTGGGAGATGTTGCATGCATGTATCTTTCCCACTGGAAATCGTGTGCATGCACATGTGTTCCCGCATGTGGAAGGGGATGGGTTTTGGTTAGACCCAAGCTCTGAACATGATGGATGGTTCAGATCATCCAGAGAGTCGATGATGGTGGGCCATATGCGCTGTAAACTAATGCTGTCCGTTCAATTTGAAATCAAGCAGAAAAGGAGGGAGAATGTCAGGCCTGTGTCCTAGTACCATTCCATTCCTTAGGATCCCATGATCCACCCCGTCAAATTCCAGTGACCCACGACATGTAGATAGCGTTTGCAAGCGACCCTGAGTCACATCCTGTAAACATGAGTCGGCTCAACCCGAGACCTATGCCATTATGACCGCGCCATTGCCGCGGTTCCAACGCTATGCCTCGTGCGCTAATCCGATGCTAAGATTGTGAGATGTGGCCCGCACATCATCATGGCCGTGGACCACATGTTGCGAGGCCATTATAGTTAGTCCATTGCCCTAGAACAATCATGATGATGACATCACCACCCATGCCTCTTACATGTAATCATTCCAAGCATGCATTTCTCTTCCCCATGCTTGCTAGGCCATCATGCTAGGCATGCTTCTCTTTACCCATGTGCAATGATTGCTACCTAGCTAGCCTATCCCACTCTCTCTCTCTCATATCTCTCTCTCCCTCCCTTTTTCTCTCATTTTCCCATCTTCCCTAGCAACCAAGAGCTTAGATGTCCCACCTTGGAGAGAAAAACCCAACAAAAATCTAGCCCTATTCCACCTTAGATCCTACACAATCCAACCCTTAGATCATCATCTCCACCATTGAAGGAGCTTCTTAGGAGCCTTGGAGCACTAAGGAGGAAGAAGAAGGAAAGGTGGGTGCTTCCTTAGGTAGATCTTTCCATTTTCTAGCATGGGTCAAGTGGGACCCACCAATCAATGGGGGGATCTCATCTTGGTCCCTAGGTGTGGCTAATGGTCCACCATAACTTACATGTATGTGTCCATGGTGGGACCATTCTCCATGGATCCCACCATGATGTTTCTATTTATGCAACTTGTTATGGCCACCTAGGCCCTGATTTATGGGGTGCAAATGGGATTTTCCCACTAGAATTTCTAATGTATGGCCCATCTACGTGGGGCCCATCTAATGTATATGTGTAACTAGGAGAGGAGTTCATAATGGTGGAGCTCCTCCCACCACCACCATCTCCTCTCTCTCTCTCTATCTCTCTCTCTCTCCCTTTCTTTTATGATGATGTGTGGCCCACCTGATGATGCATATAACATCCAGACCGTCTATCCAATGGGACCAACCCACCTTGCTACCCACCATCCAGCAACCTTACTGCCTGATATTTGGGCCGGCCTGGCTATGAAAAAACACAAATATCAGCTTGGTGCAGACCATGTGGCCCACCACATGGCCATAACCATGATGTATCTAATCCACACCGTCTAGGGCAGCGACCCACTATGATGCATGAAATCCATGATGTCTGTTCCAGCCGGCAGGCTTGCTACCTGTCCGTTTGGACATGCTTGGGCATAGAGGAAAACAAATATTTGCTTGTTTTTAAAGCTGGTGGGCCACCATGTGGACCCACTAGATGTAAGTGTTTTATGCAAGCCGTCCAGTCTCTGGACGTGGGGCCTATAATGATGTATATGTTTTATCCTCACCGTTCATCCCTGGATGGTGAGACCCACCTTGATGAATGTATTGTATAACCACACCGTCCACACGTAGGATGGTGGGACCCACCTGACGCATGGTGTCCAACACCGTCCACACATGGATGGTGGGACCCACATGATGTATGTGTTTCATATCATGCCATCTATCCATTTTATTGCACACGTAGGGCCCACCTGCTGTATGTGCAAGGCTCACCCTACTGCATGTATTCCACCCACACTGTCCGTTTGCTGGGGCCCATCTGCACTGTACAGGCCCACCATGATGTGTATGTGAATCCAGGCAGTCTAGATTTTGGGATGTCTAGCAGGCCCAAATGGGCTGGATGTCCAACCAAGAGGCCCACCATGTTGTATGTGTTCTATATTCATGTTGTCCATCTATTTTGCTGGACCATAGGGGATGACCCAAGGGACCCACCATGATGTATCTGATTATATTCATGTTGTTCATTTATTTTCAAGACCATATGGGCTTCCCCATAAGGCCCAATGTGAAATATATGAGGCCCATGTGATGTATATGAGGCCCTTATGATAAGGCCCATTATAATGTATATAAGGCTCTTATGATGAGGCCCATGTGGTGAGGCCCAATATGATGTATATGAGGCCCTTGTGTGAGGTCCATTGTGATGTATGTGAGGACCTTGTGTGAGGCCCATCGTGATGTATATGAGGCTCTTGAGTGAGGCCCAATTGTGATGTATGATTCCACTATGATGTATGTGATAATATTTATGTAGCCCATCCATTTTCTAGCTAGTATAAGGGTCGTGGACCCCATTGTAGTTAGATTCTAGGTTTCAAATGGGCCACACCATGGGAGCAATGGTAGTTAAATGTACACGTTGTAAACGGTGGTTAAATGTCCCCGTTGTACATCTCCCTAGGGCCCGTTGTTAAGCCCATGACCACCTTACCTTATTGGGCTATCCCAAATCATTGGGCCCCCATAAGTGTTAACCATCTCACTTTGTTGGGCTAACCTTAAACCATTAGGTCCCCAATGATGCTAGTAGTATTATCCAAACCTTGAAGTCCACCTTGTGTGCTTACCGGGCCTCCATAAGGGAGCCCTTTTCATGACATGATAGAATGGATGAGGAAGCCCACTCCTTATTCTTGGGCCCATTCTCGATACGAGTAGGTCATCTAGGCCCATCCTCGATACGAGGAGAGTACATCATCATCGTATAACATGCTCAGTACACCTTCATGATTCATGCCCATGCGCATCATTTTTATGCTCGATATGAGGAGTGACTGTTCATAGCATATGTCATTGGGCATATTGTTTAAGGAACTCCTTGATAGACGGAATTGCCCCACATGAGCACGCAGTACACACAGGATTAATGTATGGATGGATGGTATGACTCATGCATCTCGCATTTGTGTGACATGATTACTGTATGCCCTAGTGATATCAGGGATGTGGCTTCCACGGGCATATTGTGGATGGTAGGATTGGACATCGGAAATATTTTGGTTCGGGACATGGGGTATCATAGATGTCTCTGGGTGAAAGTCCCTAAACCCTTATGGTACCAAGAGGTTGCTCCAACATCAAGACCAAGTGCATACATGAGTGCACAAGGGCCGTATACTAGTAGGTTGCATCTACCACTATGATGTGGTCGGTTGGAAAGGGTGTACCCTTACCCGCCCGAGTGAGGGGGCAATGTTAGGTTAAGTTTGACCAACTTGAGGAATGGTCCGATATTGATGAGCCAGGCCGATATTTGTAGGCTGATAGTGAGGTCTCTTCCACTCGCCCAGTTGTGCGCTTAGATGGGTGGCAAGCTGGTGTGGGTTGTATTAGACCTCGGTGATTATCCAGAGAGGAACTGCACTGATATGTGGATTCAGCCGAGCACTGATATGTAGGCCTTGCATCGCATAACCTTGGTATGGATGATAACATTCATGGACTTGCTAGCATTTCCACATAGCATTCATGAACTTGTCAGTATTTTTCGTATTACTCTAATATTGCATACTCGGCACATATATTGCGCACACACTTACACCACCCTCTGAGCTTTCTGTAAGCTTATGCATGATAGATGCGTGCAGGTGATGCTAAGACACAGTCGAGCTGAGGAGAGTGTGCAGCTAAGCTTTTGGAGTTTTTGATACCTATCTTGTATTTCCCTTTGTGCGTTGTACTCAAAGTTTTTAATTATAGTAGATATGTGGTGATATTTCTTGTTGTTGTTGTGGGTTATGCCTATAGTTATGCTTCTTATGGAATAAATTTACGCTGAAAATCCTTCTTGTAGGATCCCAAGATTGGAATTTGGTATATGGGTGTCAGGAGTCGAGAATGGGGTACTACGGAAGCTGTCGGCGCCAGATTCGATCATACATCCCTTCCCAATATCTCTTACCCATCTCAACATACTGATGTATCCACTCTTGCATGGTGAAACCCTAACTCTGAATCTAGTCCTAAGAAAATGTAACGCCCTGAAAATTGGGGGTCGAGTAGAAGCTCGGCTCCTGAGTTCCAATGCATCACTTATGCAACAAAGATAATGATGATTAAATGTTGTTCATATTACTGCATTAAACATGAATGGGATTACCCTATATCAGCATATCATACTCTAGAGACAATTGGATTACGCAAGCGGAAGACTATGATAGATATATAAAATATATAAGTTGTTGTAAGTCTCTAAAGTGTGAATATGTTGCCAGGTTAAATAATTACATGTTTAGTTCCAAAATATACAAAATGATAAAGTGCAATGTCATCTAATTCATATCCCTGTAGCCCCAATGATGCAACTCCAGGTCTACATAAACTCGCCAGAGAGTTGAAGGTAGGAGAACTCCTCGTCGTCATAGAAGTCAGGCTCCACCTCGTAAGTTTTAATATCACCTGAAACTACAACAGAGTCTAATTGATGTTTTAGATCAACATCCCAGAGTCGGAGTGAGTGATCAACTTAGTGGAGCTATAAGGCAAAGGTTAACATGTTATTAATTCAGTCAAGCAGTAATGATAAAGCAATACAACAAGCATTCCTAAGTACTCTGGTTAATACAAGGATGAGATGCGATAATAATGTATGCCCTCGTCTACACTCGCTTTGCGACATCATTTAACGGTCACGCATGCAATACTCCCGCTGTGTTCAACTCAAACGCCAAAGACACATGCAATGTAGTGCATGTGCGTGATTAACTAAGTTCTTAATTAGACATATTCATACAACAAGTTTGGGAAGCTAAGGTACCTCCCTTTATATCATTTACCCAAACAATGATCCATCTAGGGTCGTCAGTCCTATTTAATCACATACGATAGGAAAGTTCACGAGTTTACACTATAGGTCATTACGGGAGGCTTGTCACCTCGGCGTAGGCTTAATTCACACTCGAGGTCACTACGAGGGGATCGTCACCTGATCGTAGGCCTATTTTATCTCGAGATCACTACGAGAAAGGCTCGTCACCTTAGCATAAGCCGACAATTCGAATACGGTGTCTCATACAACACCATATTCGGCTCATGAATTTAGGTTGCTCACTAGTTACTACGGGGAGGCTTTTCACCCCAACGTAGGTCGACAGCTCAACCACGGTGTCCCATACACCACCATGCTCAGCTCATGAGTCTTAGCGGATCGTGGTACCAATAAATGGGTTTTTCAATGGTAAGTGGTACCTTAGATTCAAACATTAACGTCTATACATAGTGAACATATATTAGGCTAATCGAGTTACTTAACAAGCTCGACTGGTACGAGCGCACATTAAATTAATCGACATGGAGTGCATACGCACTCCTCGTAGCCTAACCACTGTCGATAATCAGCGTACGACTCGAATTCATCGAACATATCTATCATGGTGAAACTAGTTCGGCCACTGATCGTAAGCCGTTACCGATTGCCTGGACTACATACTAGTCCCAATCATACTCAAACACAATAAGCATCCAAATGAGATAGTCCAAGCAGCATATGACAACCAAATTAAATATAAATCTCATTTGAGCATTTTAATAAACACATAGTGCACATGTTGTCATACATAGTCAATTCATCCATAAAGCACGTAGTTGTGATATAGGTTACATGAAGGGAGTTGTAATTATAGATAAGGTAATTGAGAATCCTATCTCCACACCCTCATTAAATACATTTCAACAAGCATTTTATCGAACACTTAAACTACACATAACACATACATGTAATAAATTTACTATAACATATATTATAGCAAATCCTTCCACAAAGGAATTGCCACACATGTAACAATCATGTATTTTCAATCAACAATCATGGCAAGCACAAATCATGAATCCATATTCATTCAAACATTTCAACAAACACATAAAACTCATTATTTTCAACATAGTTCATATATATATATGTAATATGTGAAAAACATCGCATCTAAGCATATGTGATAGCAATCAAGTCAGTCATAAATCATTAACTGACATTGAAAGCCTCAAAAACCATAACCTAAATGTTTATAGTCCACACCTTTCGTCGGTAAACTCGTATCGTACTCAGTTTAAACACCACGCCTTTGTCTGCGACACAACGGCAACCTATAGCATGAAATAGGTTAGCTATTTCACCATTTACTCTATTTGGATACCTAACACAGATTAGGGTTAGGATTTCTTACCCAAGAACGGAGTCGAAATTGCTGGTATAGCGATACAGGTATGATGATTCAGCACGTGGAGCGATGGGGTCGAACCCCGGCAACTATCCCTCACTTCCTCTCACTTTCCTCACTCTTTCCTTCTCTTTTCTCTTTTCTCTCTCCTAGGGTTTAGGGAATTCGTATGGAATGAGATAGGGGTGGGTTAAGGCCCTTATATAGGCCCAGAACTGATGTCAATGGCCCTAGGGCCATGGTATACTTAGGTTATAGCAAAAGAGTGGCTGTTTCGAGCCAACAGAGCTCATCTAGAGGTCCATTTCCTACATAAGGTCCAAAGAAAGTTTCCTGGTAATGGATCTATGTTAGGTTAAGTTTTCGGTCCGATCAGGTTTGTATATCGACCGCGGAGGACCAGTTTCAATTCAACGATCATCGTCTCTTGATCAGGGCTACAAGTGCACTGACATGTGTAGGGAAATTTCCTTGATCCGAGGGTGTAGTTGGGTTAGAATCTGACGGTCTGAAACTTTAAATTTGGCCTATAAGTGAATGGCCCAAATCACTTAATTTTGAGTTCATTTTCTAAAGATATTCGCGTTTCTCACACATTTCGCTCTAAGTTCAAGTTGTGCATTTCTGGATACTATTTAGACTTGATTTCCGAGATGGTTGTCAAGCCCAGTAAGGCGGTCATAATCATATAGTTTCATGGTAATCAAACTTTTGATGAGCGGTCCAAGTCTGATACAGAGTTTCAAGATGCTCGCGAGAGCAACTGGGTCTTGAGATTGATCTTAGGTTTTTAGGAAATGTAGAACTAGCGATTCTAATGGTTTTGAGTCTTACAATTCATATAACAAGTGATTCGAGCTAATTCGCCGATCAATTCAGTTTAGTACTTAATTAATTTTCATCTAATTTCTAAAGGATTCATTCCTTAATGATTTCTTCCTGAGGTGGTACTCGAGTCTTTGTACAAATTTTTTCAAGATGTTACAATCTACCCCCCTTAAAGAAAAAATTTATCCTCGAAATTAGTACCTTTTCGTACTCCTCGAGAATCTGAGGGTAGTTCTTGTGGACCTCAGCTTCCGTTTCCCAACTAGCCTCTTCCTCAGTGTAGTGTGTCCATAGTACCCTTACAAGTGGAATAACTTTACAATGCAGAATCTGTTCCTTCCTGTCTAGAATACGCGTCGGTCACAGTACATAAGTAGCATCTTCACTCAACTGTACCTACTCTCATCTGATCATGTGGGAGGATTGGGAACGTATTTCTTTAGCATCGATACATGAAATACATTGTTCACATCTATAAGTGTTGTGGGCAAAGCAAGGCGGTACACTACCACACCCACTCAATCTAGTATTTGCAATGAGCCAATGAATCTCGGTGTGAGTTTCCCCTTCTTACCAAACCGAAGGACTCCCTTCATGGGGTAAACCTTGAGAAATACATGGTCCCCAACCTCAAACTCTAGCGGTCGCCCTCTTGTATCGGTGTAGCTCTTTTGTCTATTCTGTATTACCAGAAGTCGATGCCTGATAATGTCGATCTTCTCTAAGGTCCCTGCACTAACTCAAGGCCAATCAAACTCTTCTCATCCGCCTCTACCCAACAATGCGGTGCTCTACATAGACGCCCATACAATGTTTTGTAGGGGAGCCATGCCAATACTCGCCTGAAAGTTGTTGTTATAAACAAACATGGCATAAGGAAGATAGTCATCATAACTGTCGTTGAAATCAAGCACACATGCTCACACCATGTCCTCTAACACCTGATTCACCCGTTCCGTCTGCCCATCCGTCTGTGGGTGGAACACGGTACTGAACTTCAGTTTCACACCCATTACTTCCTGGATATGAGTCCAGAAGATAGATGTGAACCACGTGTCTCAGTCCGACACAATCTCCATAGGCACTCCATGCAAACACACTATCTCCTTGAAGTACAGCCCGGCCAAATCGTCTGCTAAGTTTGAGACTCTAATAGGGAGAAAATGAGCTAATTTTGTCAACCGGTCAACGATCACCCAAATGGAGTCATGTCCCTTCCTCATCTTTGGTGACCCTGAAATGAAGTCCATAGAAATAAAATTCCATTTCCATTCTACTATGGGCATGGGCTGAAGTAGTCCAGGAGGTCATCGATATTCGGCCTTAACCTGCTGGCACGTGAGACAACGGGATACATAGTCTACGATGTGGGCCTTCATGTTGTCCCACCAGTACGAGCGCTTCATATCTTGATATATCTTTATACTACCAGGATACATCTCCATCCTCGAATTGTGAGCAGTTTCGAGAACTTCATTTCTCAAGTCATGAAGACTTAAGATGCATAGGCGGCCACGATAACGTAAACCCCCATTCGAACCAAGTCTCCATTCTGAGTCTTCATCACCACTGGGTCGTTTCCTCATCTTCACCAACCATTCATCCTCCCCTTCGGGCACTATGATTTGGTCATCAATGAGTGGCTGTACCCGAATGTGTGCGATGCTCTCAAATGGCTCCTTTACTGTAAGCTTCTGCTCGAAGTCTCGTAAAAACTCAACCATGTTCCATTCATCGATCATCAGCGGAGCCACAAATGTTATAATCTTCTTGTAGCTCAATGCATTTGCCATGAGGTTAGCCTTGCCAGGATGGTAGGAGACCTCAAACTTGAAGTCCTTCAAAGTTTCCATCCATCGTCGCTGCCTCATATTCAGGTCCCTCTGCGTGAATATGTACCTGAGGCTCTTGTGGTCACAAAAGAGCTCGAACTCCTCTCCATAGAGGTAATGTCTCTAGAGCTTCAATGCAAAGATGACGGCTGCCAACTCTAGGTCATGTGTAGGGTAGTTTTCCTCGTGTTTCCTCAACTGTCGCGATGAATAGGTAATAACCCTGTCCTTCTGCATCAGAACACAACCCAAACTAACAAGACACGTGTCGGTGTATATTATATACTTAACCCCTTACTTTAGCAATACTAGCACAGGGGCGGATGTTAACTTATCTTTCAGTTCCTGAAAGGCTACTTCTGTCTTCTCATTTCAGGCAAACTTAAGGTCATTCCGAGTTAGCTGAGACAACGGACTGGCTATCTTGGAAAAGTCCTTAATAAATCAATAGTAGTAACATGCAAAGCCAAGAAAACTCCTCACTTCTGTAACCGAAATGGGCTGCTCCTAGTCCTGAACTGCGGTCACCTTAGCAAGGTCCACAACTATTCCTTCCTTAGACACCACATATCCTAGGAACTTCACTTCTTCTTTCCAGAAGTCACACTTCTTGTACTGAGCGAACAACTAGTTCTTCCTGCGAGTATCAAAGACTGCTCGTAGGTGTTCCTCATGATCTTTCCCGACTCTTGGAATATATTAGGATGTCATTTATAAATACGATGACGAATCAGTATAGATACGGCCGAAACATCCGGTTCAACAGGTCCATGAACATGGCCAGTGCGTTTGTGAGTCTAAACAACATCACAAGGAACTCGTAGTGCCTAAAAATGCTTCTGAATGCTGTCTTCTGCATGTCCTCATCCCTGACGCGCAACTGGTGATACCTTGACTGTAAGTCAATCTTTGAAAAATACTGTGCCCTTTTCAACTGATCAAACAAATCTTCTATCCTAGGCAAAGGATACTTGTTCTTCACTGTCACTTGATTCAACCTGTGATAATTAATACACAATCACAGTAATCCATCCTTCTTCTTCACAAATAACATGGGCGCTCCCCAAGGAGATACACTCAGTCGTATGAAGCCTACATCCAACAGATCATTAATCTGTCTCCTCAGTTCCTCCATCTCACATGGAGGCATGCGATACGTTGGTAAGGAAATGGGTGTCGTGCTAGGCACAAGGTTGATGGTAAAATCGATCTCGCGCTTAGGAGGTAATCCAGGTATTGTCCTGAACACATCCATGAAATCTCAAACTACAGGTGTGTTCCCCAGCGTCGGACCATCAACATTCTCCAGTAAGGAAGCATAACAACTCATGCAACAGGGTAAACTAACCTAAACTGAAAAAGTAAAGGTCGTGCCCTCAGGTGCACGGGCTGTCACCACTCTGGTATCACAATCGATCTCTGCCTTCATCTCAGTGAGCTAATTCATACTGAGGATAACGTTGTAATGGTATAGTGGGGCAACGATCAGGTCAACGAGTACCATCCTACTTCCTAAGTCTATCATGCAATCCTTACAAATCTTAGCTAACGTCCGAAAAGGTCCTTGTGGATGTAGGGATTCTCACTCCCTTCATAGGAGCTATTTCCAACACTAGTCGCTTGACCGCCGTGCATGATATGATAGAGATAGTGGACCCAGTGTCCACCAATAAAAAGACTGGTATACCTTGGATATGTGTTGTGACTTCAAAAGCCATCGGTGCTGTAACTGTTGTCTAGGACGCCTCCGTTGAAAGTGAGTGCACACAAGCCTATTGAGAATGGTTCGACTGCGGTACCATAAGCCATTGAGGCCGCTTAGATCGAGGTGTGGGTAGCCTGTAACAAGGCTGTGCAGGTAGTATAGAATGTAAAGGTGGAGCCGAGATAACTGCCGACATCTGTTGGTTGATCTTCTGAGGAGGCATAAGTTATCCCTCATCCTGGTGAAACAGTAGGTATTAGCATGGCCCAACCTCTTACAGTAGGTGCACCATATATCAGGTCATCTTGGTTGTGTCGGTGGAGCTGTAAGCCGAGGAGGAGAATCTACTCGCGGCCTCTTGTCGAGGAACAATCGGCTTGGCAAGTCTGGTCGAGGCCTAGGAACCATGGGGACGCGCATACAGGATAATCTGTCCCCTCCTACTTAGCTCATTGGGACATGCTCACTAGCTCAACATAGTTATTAATGCTAGTGCAACACATCTTCGAGTGGATCTCAGGCTACAAAGCCTGATAAAATCATTGTATCTTCATCAACTCGTTTGCTAGGATCAAAGGAGAATATTTGGCCAGCTCCATAAACTTATTCTCGTACTCTGCTACTGTCATTCCTCCTTACCGGAGACGAAGAGACTCTCCCTCCTCGTTATGGTAGGTGAGAGGGAAATACTTTTCGTAGAAGCATGTCTCAAAAACGTCCCACAACCACACAAAACCAGGAGTAACGGTCCTAAGGACATTGTCCCACCAGAAACTGGCCTCCTTCTCGAACATGTAGGTGACCAACTCGACCTGCTCTACCTCAGTGCAGTGCAGCGGCTTCAGCATCTTAGGGATGCGGTTAAGCCAATACTCAGCCTCCTCGAGTCTGTGAATACCCGCAAATGTAGGAGGTTGAAAGCGCTGAAATCACTCAAACAAGCCACTAGCACCCATGTTTCCAACAAGGTGCACAGGTGGTGCAGGTGGAACCGCGCTCATGTTCTGGGCAAGGGCCCTAGTAATAGTGGTCCAAATCTACTGTTGCTGCTCTATAAGGAGCATCATCTGCTCCAGCCTATCAGGAGGAGGAGCCTGATGCATGTGGGGCATCGATGAGGATGCACGGTTCTGCTCCGGAACCGGTGGTGTAAAAGGTGTCTGTCCATTTGTGGGGCCAGTGGCTGGCTAAGAATTTAGTATGGTCTCACAATCCGAGCCCAAACTAGGGTCCATATAGCTATCACTAAGGGGAGGTGCCCCGTCAATCGCGTCGCTAAGTGTAAGATGTGTCATACTCCATGTGGCCCTAAGTGGCATTCCCTATATACAACATAGGGTGTAACACATGTAAGATTTTGTATAACAACACTCAATTTTTCAAGCATTCTACACATTTCATAGCAAAAGGAGCTGCTTGCATTTTATTTAACAAAATTTGTCACAATACATGAGATATAACTTTACATGAATCATGACAGGAAACGCATCTGAGCTAACTTAATCAAAGCCTTAAACGTCAAACACACCATCAAACCTACCCTACTACTAAGCTTATCAAGGCTATAACACAGGAATCATGAAAGCAAAGAAAACCCAAATATGACTACAACATAGGACTAGTCATCAGAATTTGGTGATGGAGGAGGTGCACCCTTGTCCTGTAGGTAACACAGGATAGCCTTCAAGGTGCGAGACACATTCTTATATTTCTGTTTCATGGAGGCCTGACCCTCTTCAAGCTTGGCCCGGGTCTCATTGACCTCCTATCGCAGGGTGACATAACCCTCCTCAATTTGAGCCAAGCGGGCTTCTATAGTAGCCCGATCATGATGGTGCTCATGTTTAGCAGGTGGAGAGCCCTCGTCAGAGTCTTGGGCCTCCTCTTCTTCCTCTTCCTGCTCTTCCTCTTCTTCATTCTCTTTTTCTATCTCATCTCCGCCTTCTTCATCACTCTCTTCCTCTTCACTTCCCGTCTCATCCTCACTCTCATCGAGCCGGGCTTGACGTTGTCATGGCCCAATATTCATGTTGTTGAGAGTACTATCGTTGATGAAATGGATTGGTGTAAGCCTTTCTGAGCGAAGTCTGTAGCCGAATTCACGAGTAAGCTTGCATATAAGTTGGCTGAATTGGAGTCCGTCCTAAGAGAGCACACAGTCTGAACTATCTGTAGTAGTACATATGTAGGCGGGCACAGTTTGTCTCCTTACCCAGCTCGATATAGGAAATCTACCATTAGACGTGTGCATTCGCTGCAATTGCTCTACCTAGGATACATGTTATGAGTGAAGATGTGGTGAAGCAGGTGGAAGTCAGGAGTCATCCTGGACACCAGGAGGCAATTGCCTAGATTCTAATGGACCAGTCGGCCACAAAGAAATCCTGTGCAATGATCTTTTTCACGCGCACTCCTAAGGTTCTTCTCGCTAGCATGAACATCTCCACGTGGCATTCCCATGATCCGGACTATTAGGTCCACATTGACAATGGCTTCCCGCCTTCCCATGGGGATAGAGAACTGTAGAGGCTCCAGCAGTGGCTCTCATATATAGGCGTAGAAGGCTCGGACAGTGCTCTCATTCGCACAAGACTTGCCCTCAAATACGGGACTCCAACCAGCGTCCAATAAGAGATTCATCGCCAGGTAAAGCCCAAATAGTTTCTCGTCCACGTGTGTTTCAAAGAGAACCCTTCGGCATTAAAACCTACCATGTGCCATATTCGCCAGTAGAGCTCTTTCGAGAGGAAGCTGGGGATCGAGATCCCGTTTCGTCCTTCTCTCCCGATCGACGCTTGAACTTGCTTCGACGCCTAATTTCCTCCTAGGACGGGTATGGTGGTTAGGCCCAGCTTCATCCGTGGAAGCCCTCTTCTTCCCTATGAGGGAAAGGAGTCTGGAAAGGGAGAAAATTGTTGCTACAAGCTCTAAAAGAGCCATTTTAGTGAAACAAGATGGAGGGATAGAATGGGTTATTGGACTTTGAGATTTTTGAGACACAAAGTAAGGTTTGTGTGCTCAAATGGAAGGAAATGAGGGAGATAGGAGATGGGTTTGAAAGGAATGGTGGAAATGGGTATATAGTGAAGAAGATGAAGAAGATATGAGAATGAAGGGAGGATTTGAGGTGGGAAAATGAGATTTTTTGAAGTTTGGAAAGCTTAGAGGAGTAGAATTGAGGGAAAAGAAGTAAATGGGGGTGGTATAAGGGTACCCACACGATTTTGTGGGCCCCACTAGCATGCACAAGGGTCGGCCCGACCAGCGCGCTGCGGCCTGGTCGACCCGCTATCTGTGGACCGCGAGGTCTCATGGTTGGGGTGATGTTATCATCGTCCACTGGACATGTGGGTGATGGCTCGCCCCAGGTGCCGTATGTGTGCGGGGACCACTTTGGTCCCCCCCATTTAGGCCCTTGAGTCTGTTTAGTGCGGTTTCAGGTTTCATCTCGCATTTATTCACGCTCTTTGGATTATTTGAGTGTGGAATATGTCAAATTATGGTCTAAACCGATCGATTGATGGTTTGAAAAAGGATTGGGGTCATCTCGCATGATCATAGATGCCTACGGGTCCGATTTCAATGGTGAGTTTCACCTGTCGGCAAAACTGGGAATCCTATGACCATTTTTATGTTTTAACGCTCCCTCTTAAGTCAAAGTACATCAGTGAGCATCATGTGACCATAACTCAGGTCCAGTTTAATCTAAATCATGCTCTGATACCAACTTGTAACGCCCTGAAAATCGGAGGTCGACCAGAAGCTTAGCTCCCGAGTTTCAATGCATCACTTATGCAATATAGATAATGATGATTAAATGTTGTTCATATTAGTGCATTAAACATGAATGGGATTACCCTAGATCAGCATATCATACTCCAGAGACAATTAGATTACACAAGCGGAAGATTGTGATAGATATATAAAACACATAAGTTGTTGTAAGTCTCTAGAGTGTGAACATGTTACTAAGTTAAATAATTACATGTTTAGTTCCAAAATATACAAAATGATAAAGTGTAATGTCATCTAATCCATATCCCTATAGCCCCGGTGATGCAATTAAGGTCTAGATAGAGCCACCAGAGAGTTGCAGGTAGGAGAACTCCACCTCATCATCATAGAAGTTAGGCTCCGCCTCGTAAGCCTGACATCACCTGAAACTACAACAGAGTCTGATTGGTGTTTTAAAACACTATCTCAGAGTGGGAGTGAGTGATCAACTCAGTGGAGCTATAAGGCAAAGGTTAACATGTTATCAATTCATTCAAGGCAAACAATAGGATTTACCAATCCGATAACCAATCTAGGAGAATTATGAAAGCTAAGTAGGATTCCATCACCCAACCATGCCCATGGGACGATGGTAAACAACAGGATTCCTTAATTTCACAATCTCAATACATGAAAAGAACATACTCAAAGCTATCACAGATCTATTGTAATTTAAGTCACAACAAACCATTAAAAAATGAAAGTGTTCCTTATAATCAAACTAGAATCAAAGAGAGTTCAATATAAACATGAATCAAAGTAATAAAAAAATATCTCATCATGCTACAAGCTTCACCTCTTAGCCCTAGCTAAGAGGTTTAGCCAACCATAGACATAATTGAACTAAAGACTCTTAAACAAAACAAAAAGACTGACTAAAGAGGAAGCAGAACTCCCAGACTGCGGTTCCACCCTTTTTCTCCACTCCTCAAACCTAGAAGATGCCTAGGGGTGCTCTAGGGACCCCTATTTATAGTTTTAGGCCTTGACCTTTCACACCGAGTGAAAATTTCAGGAAACCGTCTCAAATTTACGCAGTCTGCGCAAGTTTTGTGTAACCCTCGACTGGTCAAGGGCCATCCTGAAAAAACTGATGGTGGGACGTCCTTGACCGGTTAAAGGTCTCCTTCGACTAGTCGAGCAGGACAGGGATTTTATGGTTTTACTCACTAGAGTTCGAGTCGAGACACCTTTGACCAATAGAGCAGAGTCCAAAACTGTTCGTGCATAGCCAAAACTGGTCGAGCGTATGTAGGCCTGGTCCAGTTGGATCCAGGACTAGTCGAGGATCATCTAATTTCACTTCAAAACTCCGATTTTCTTCATTCTAGACTTGGTTTTCTTAGATCTTCAATATGTTCATTCTTCATTCTTGGTTTTATCAGATCCATTTATGACTTTGGTGATTCTTGAGCGTTAAATCTATGCTATCATCCTTTTCAATCCAAGCTCTTAAATTCACCTTATAACACAAACATGATTAAAATAGAACATTAAGCATTATCATTTTCATAAAACCAAGTAATAAATGGGGTCTAATGTGCAATATTTAACCCTCAACACAATCCCCAACAGCATTTTGCTAGTCCCAAGCAAAGTATGAGAAAAATATTTCAAGAACACAAGATAATTTCTATAAACCCAAGTGATTTTTTTTAAATAATCCAGATAATAGAATTCTAAAATACAACAATGTTTAGCATTACTTTCTTTTAAACTCCAGCACTTAGTAAATTTCATAATCTAGTTCAAGGTCTTAATCCACAAATTAGAACAATTCTAAACATTGAGTTCCATGAGTGCATAGTGAAACCTAAACTTATCACAATTAAATGTTCAATTCTTTATTTTCATGATAACACTAATAATGGAAGGAGCATTCAGGATAACCATAACCTAAACCAAAAATTGCCTTACTGTTCATCTTTTTATTCTTCCAACTTTTGATTTTTCCATCGACTGCTTTCCCACTATGTTCAATCTTTTCAATGATCTTCAATAGGTAGCCCTTTTCAACGACTACTATTTTTTTAGCTGGGTATTCTTTTTCTTTCTTTTCAATTCTTCTCGTTGAACATGATGGACAAATTCCCCAGGTTGGTTCCTTCTATGCTTAATAATCATCAAGTTAACAATTCAATATCAAACTAAAACCTTAATGTGTAAGCTAAATGTGACATGTGAAATTATGACTCAATCAATATTTAAAACTTCTAATCATGGATTAATAATTCAAACTTAACTGTGAAATCTAACAAGTAACTGAACCTAAGAGTCATAAATCACCAACATGAAGTATCTTATATTTTTAAATCATGGATGAACTTCAAAATCACTTAAATTTACAAAATTTTCAGAAAACATTTTCTCAATTTTTGCTTAAAGACTAAGAAAACTTAATTAGCTTGCCTAATCCACACCCCCAACCTAAAATCTACTTTGTCCTCAATGTAAAAGATATAAGCATGCAATACACATGAGAAAACAAAAGCAAATGAGGGGTTATGGAAAGTAGTACCTAAAGAAGGAATTTAGAGGCTTTTTTCCAAAGGATCTCAGCATGAAAGTGGGTTAGCACAAGAGTTAAACCAACAAAAAACAAACTATCCTAAATAGCATAAAGCCTACTATCTTAGACATAATAGGAAAGCAATAAACAAATCCTAAACTAGGAAAGTAGGGAAAAAGTAACTCAGTCGTGCAGCAAGGTTCCTCCTCCGGCCAATATCTTGATAAATTTCTTAGTAGGTTTCTTAACAAGATCATCCAAAAGCCCTTTTTGCAATATGCTTGGATTCCCTGGAGCATGAATGTCCAGAGAAACTTATGTACGTCAATAAAAAATTATCGTTGAATTGCTTGAGGTATCCAAAGTATATATGAGTCACCTATGACAAAAAGTTTCAATGTTAGTACTTCATGGTGGATTAGAGACTACAAGTAGATAGAATTCAGAAAATTTCTTAGTGGATGTTGTAGTCTCAACACATTCCAAAGTTTCATACTTCAATTCAATTGTTAGCTCCTCCTCCTTTATTGATAAACATTTGGGACCTCCTTCATTGTCTTACAAGGCATTCACTATTTTTTTTATCATAAGATCATTTGAATCTGCAAGTTGTGCCAAGTAGTCTTCCAAAAGGTTAGGAAATTCAGTTAAGAGTGGCTCATTCTCCATATTAATGTTTGTGATGATCTGCCCAGGGATTCCATCATATCTGAAAGTGGATGGACGCAAGCTCTCTTGCTCTTGCCCTGCACAGACAAATTGAAAATCAATAACTGAAGACTTGATGTTAAGACTTTGTTCATTAGTACTACTCAGTAAAGGCATTGTATTGTCAAGGGTTGACAACTCAGATGATGGACTTAACTGGATGGTTTCAAATTCCAGAGTCATATCAAGCAACTCGTCGTTCTCCTAAATCATATCATCATTCAATTTAGGGGAATGGTCTAAACATGTCTCACAAGAGGTAGAAGGGTCAGTTGAAAGGGGCTCATCCTCCACATTTAAATTGGACATGTCAGATGAGTGGAGTAGATCCTTTTGACCGATCACTTCGTGTACTTCCTGATCACTGACCTGGACCAAACTTGAGATTGATTCCAGGGGAATTTGGGCTGCACATTCATGATCGTCATCCTAATACTCATCATTTTTCAATTCAGTGCAGTACACACTTGGGATGGGATCGCTTTCATCACATTTTGCTCCTAGATTGGGTTGAGGTTCGAATAAATTAACCTCTTCCTCATCATTAAAACCAAGTGTGTCATGTGAGTGAAGTGTGTCGTTATCATCATATTTGAAAGACACTCACGTCTCTTGATTATTCCTTTGGACCGTCATCGAGATCGACTCTTTAGGAAATTGAACCGTATGCTCATTAACGGAATCCAACTCCTCATTCTAAATTCCAGAATTCTCCACAAATGAGTTAGGATCACTTTCCTCGTATTGTGTTTCTGGATTGAGTTGTGGCTGGGACAAACGAGCCTCTATTATCTTATCGATACGCAATGCAAGTGCTTCAATCATTTGTCTAATGTCAGCCTAATCGTACGTGTAATCCTGAAGTAACTCATCCTAAATCGTTTCTAATTGGGTTTCAAAGGTAGAGGACCCATGAGAATTATCACTATGATGTATTGCTGGTTCATCTTCCCAATTTTGATATTTCTACCAATCATAGTCATACAGATCATAGGTGGGAGAATCTGATGGTTGTTGATACATGTTATCACCCATAACATAGTCTCTCATTATTTTCTTCTGGTCTGATTGTTGATAATAATTCTTACTCTCATAATTATGACAACCCCAACATTCACATACTGCCTTCTTAATCAGTGGGGTGTAATTATTCTCCCTCATATGACTGTGTAAGGACTTCTTAATCGGTGAAGCATTATATTTCGATCGGTTCTCAAGGATGGTTTCAGAAAAATTTTGAGACATAGGTTGATTTATATCATAGTCATTAAACATCCCTTCCCAATATCTCTTATCCATCTCAGCATACTGAAGTACCTACTCCTACATGGTGAAACCCTAACTTTGAATCTAGTCCTAAGAAAAGAATAAAAGAAAAATCCTACAATAATAAGAAATCTAGAAAGAGAAAGAGAGAATTAGAAAGAACTTACCAAGTTAGAAGTTCCTAAATTAAGATCCTGCAAAACAAAACGAAACAAGTCAATTTCTAAAAACAAAAATTCTAAATTTAGAAAGTTTCTAAAAATAAAAATAGAAAGTTTTTTAAAAAATATATTAGGAAAGTAAAGTTTCTAAACCTAGAAATAGAAAGCTAAGTTTCTAAAATAATTCAGAAAACCCTAATCCTAAAAATAGAAGCTAGAAAAACCTTAATCTTAAACTAATTTCAAAACTAGATAATCTCAGAAAAATGCAACTGTCAATCCTCGGCAACAACGCCAAAAACTTGTTCACAACCCCAAGTGTAGGGTCATGATGCAGTAATAATCTCGGTGAGACCGAGGTTGAATCCACAGGGCCTGAACTTGTGAGTATTCTGAGAACAACTAGAACTAGAACTAGAAGAAGATGAAAACCTAAATCTGAAATATTTGTGAGAGTAACCGTGATTAAAGTAATTAAAATTAGTGAATTTAAAGGTAGGAACTAGGGTGCCAAGGGTCCACTTGTACCAATTGGGTAGCTACCTTGCATGATTCAAGGACACAACTGGAATCAAAGTCCTATCTTATCCAGTTGGTAAGAAGAGATTTGTCAGATCTCTGAACTTCTCATGGATCTAATCATCAATGGATGAGAGTGGTGAAGATTTGGAAGTGATTCTATCACCTAACCATTCTAAAGAGACAAGTCAAATAATAGGATTTACCAATCCCATGACCAATCTGGGAGAATTGTGAAAGCTAGGTAGGATTCCATCACCTAACCATGCCCATGGGACGATGGTGAACAACAAGATTTCCTAATTTCACAATCTTGATACATGAAAAGAGCATACTCAAAGATATCGTAGATCGATTGTAATTTGAGTCACAATAAACCATTAAAAGCTAAAAGTATTCCTTATAATCAAACTAGAATCAAAGAGATTTTAATATAAACATGAATCAAAGCAATAAAAAACATCTTATCACATTACAAGCTTCACCTCTTAGCCCTAGCTAAGAGGTTTAGCCAACCATAGACATGATTGAACTAAAGACTCTTAAACAAAATAAAAAGACCAACTAAAGAGGAAGAAGAAGAACTCCTGGACGGCGGTTCCAGCCTTTTTCTCCACTCCTCAAACCCTAGAAGATGCCTAGGGGTGCTCTAGGGACCCCTATTTATAGTTTTAGGCCTTGACCTTTCGCACTGAGTGGAAATTTTTGGAAACCGTCTCAAATTTACACAGTCCATGCGAGTTTGCATAACCCTCGACTGGTCGTGGGCCGTCCTGAAAAAATCGGTCGTGGGACGTCCTCGACTGGTTGAGGGTCTCCTTCGACTGGTCGAGCAGGACGGGGATTTTGAGGTTTTATTCGCTGGAATTCAAGTTGAGACACCTTCAACCGGTCGAGTAGAGTCTAGGACTGGTCGAGCGTACACAGGACTGGTCGAGCCGGAGCTAGGACTAGTTGAGGATCACCAAATTTCACTTCAAAACTCCGATTTTCTTCATTCTGGACTTGGTTTTCTTGGATCTTCAGTATGTGAATTCTTCCTTCTTAGTTTTATGAGATCCATTCTTGACTTTGGTGATTCTTGAGCGTTAAATCCATGCTTTTAACATCCTTTTCAATCCAAGCTCTTAAATTCACCTTGCAACGCAAATATGATTAAAATAGAACATTAACCATTATCATTTTCGTAAAACTAAGTAATAAATGGGGTCTAATATGCAATAGTTAACCCTCTACACAATCCCTAACCAGCATTTTGCTAGTTCCGAGGAAAGTATGCCAAAAATATTTCATGAACACAGGATAATTTCTATAAACCCAAGTGATTTTTTAAAAAATAATTTGGATAATAGAATTCTAAAATACAATAATGTTGAGCATTACTTTCTCTTAAACACCAGCACTCAGTAAATTTCATAATTTATTTCAAAGTATTAATCCACAAATTAGAACAATTCTAAACATTGAATTCCATGAGTGCATGTTGTAACCTAAACTTATCACAATTAAAGGTTCAATTCTTTATATTTATGATAACATTGATAATCAAAGGAGCATTCAGGATAACCATAACCTAAACCAAAACTTGCCTTATAGTTTAGCTTTTTATTCTTCTAGCTTTTGATTTTTCCATCAATGACTTTCACACTATGTTTAATCTTTTCAATGATCTTTAATAGGTAGCCCTTTTCGCCGACAACTATTTTTTTAGCTGGGTATTCTTTTTCTTTCTTTTCAATTCTTCTCATTGAACATGATGGAAAAATTCCCCAGGTTGGTTCCTTTTATGCTTAATAATCATCAAGTTATCAATTCAATATTAAACTAAAATCTTAATGTGTAAGCTAGGTCTGACATGTGAAATCATAACTCAATCAATATTTAGTTCTAATCATGGATTAATAATTTGAACTTAACTGTGAAATCTAACAAGTAACTGAACCCAAGATTCGTAAATCACCAACATGAAGTATCTTATATTTTTAAATCATGGATGAACTTCAAAATCACTTAAATTTATAAAATTTTCAAAAAAAGTTTCACAATTTTTGCTCGAAGACTAAGAAAACCCACACCCCAACGTAAAATCTACATTGTCCTTAATGTAAAAGATATAAGCATGCAATGCACATGAGACAACAAAAGTAAATGAGAGGTTATGGAAAGGTAGTACCTGAAGAAGGAATTTAGAGGTTTTTTTTTGAAGGATCTCAGCGTGGAGGTGGGTTAGCACAAGAGTTAAACCAATAAAAAGCAAACTATCCTAAATATCATAAAGCCTACTATCATAGACATAACATGAAAGCAATAAACAAATCTTAAACTAGGAAAGCAGGGGAAAAGCTACTCAGCCGTGCTGCAAGGTTCCTCCTCCGGCCAATATCTTGATAAATTTCTAAGTAGGTTTCTCAACAAGATCATCTAAAAGCCCTTTTTGCAATAGGATTGGATGCTTTGGAGCATGAATGTCCAGAGAAACTTATGTACCTCAGTAAAAAATTGTCGCTGAATTGCTTGATGTATCCAAAGTTTATATGAGTCATTAGTGACAGAAAAAGTTTCAATGTTTGTGAGACCCGTATTCTAGCCTGTACCGTTCTATATGCCTCTGCGGTCCTCGCGATTTGTTATCGGTGGTTATGGAAAATCCTAAGTTGTATCCCATATTCCAGAGTCAGCTCGACCCAAGACTCGTACCCTGACGACTGCGCCATCACTGCGGTTCTGACGTCAGGTCTCGCGCGCCGAGGTGATACTCGGGCCAGGAGATGTGGGCCCGCATTCAGTTCGAAAAAATGTCACGCAATTGCAAATCCTAAGAAAATCACATCAATCAAGTACACATCATGTCAAGTACAAACAACCCTCCAAAGTCAACTCTCTCTCTCTTACACACCCTTACATGTCAAGTACACATCACTCACTCCCCATCACTCCATCACTCACTCACCCATCCCTCTCTCTCCTTACAACCCTCTCTCTCTCTTCTTTACCCATTCTCCACTTTCAAGCAATCGTCCATGGCTCTCCATGAGAGAAGCTAGTGTGGACCACTCCCTACCACCCAATCCCACCTTCCAAAACCAATCTCAACCGTTGAAATTATTCCCTTAGAGTTGTAGAGGCTATAGGTAGAAGAAGTCCAAGAAGATCTAACGGTGGGTGATTTTATGTGTTAATTTTATGATTTAAGAGCCCACTTATGGTGGGACCCATCTTGATGTATGCATTATATAGGGAGGGCCCATAATGGCGGGGTCCCTCCCCTTCTCACCGATCTCTCTCTCTCTTTCTCTCTCTCTTCATTTTTCTTGTGGTGATGACGAGGTGTGTGGCCCACCTTATGTGTGTGTGTGTGGTCCACCTGTGATATGGAATGATCATCCAGGCCATCCGATTGTGGGACCCAATTGTTAGAGGGGCTGGGTTGGCTGGTCACTTCATACTAGCTATATAGCTGATGTATTAAGGTTAGCAAGTTTTTGGGCCCCACCTTATATGATGTATATCAACACCATCCACTTGATTGGACAGTGGGACCCACGTACACGTGTGGGGTCCAGCACCGTCCAGCAGGGATGGTAGGACTCCATCACGGTTTATGTGTTTTATCAACACCATCCATCCAACCGATGGGAATCCCATCTGGACGTTGGATGTGCCCCCTATATAATATTATATATATATATATATGTGTGTGTGTGTGTGTCTGCATTATATATTATTTAATAATATTATATTATATTATGTGGGCCCCATGTGGGACCCACCTTGATACATTTATTCTATATCCACTACGTCCATCTGCCCTGGACAGTGGAATGGATCCCACTGTAATATATGTGCTTATGCACACTGTCCATCCATTTCAGCTTATGTGGGACCCACCTCACACATGTTACACGTGTGGGATGGGACTCACCCTAATGATGTGTTGTATATTCGCTCCGTCCATGGCATGTCGGACCCACTTGATGAAGTGGATTAGCTGGTGCGTCTCACACCAGCAACTTGTTGGACGTCAACAAGTGCTGTGTGGACCCACCATGATTTATGTATTTTATCTACTTTGGCCATCTATTTTGTTAGCTGTGGGCCCACCCCACATGTGCTGCATGTGTAAGGGCTGGCGCCCACCTTGTTTGCATATGTGTTACATCCATCCGTCACCCATTTAAGGGACGGTGCTGGACAATGTTTGGACGATGCTGTCCAATGTTTAGATGGTGCTGATTTACATAGACAATGTTTGGTTGGTGCTGATTTACATGGGGAATGTTTAGATAGTGCTGATCATCATTAGTGAGCCATGTGCCCCATGGAATGATAGTGTATAGTGATCCACATGTTACACCTACAACTATTGAAATGATTTTTGGTGTAATCCAAGCTCTCATATGAGGCCCATGTGATATATTTGAGACCAATGTGATGGGGCCCACCTGTTTTGTATTTGAGGCTGATGAGCGGGGCCCACCTGTTGCATATTTACGGCCCATTGGTGCGGCTCATAATGCAGCCCACTTAATATATATGAGGCCCATTGGTGCGGCCCATTGATGCAGCCCAATTGATGTATATGAGGACCATTGGTGCGGCCCATTGTTGCGGCCCACTTGATATGTATGAGGCCCATTGGTGCAGCCGATTGATGCGGCCCACTTGATGTATATGAGGACCATTGGTGCGGCCCATTGTTAAGGCCCATCTTAATGTATATGAGGCTAATTGTGATGTGTTGGAGGCCCATGGGTTGTGGTTCATTATGATGTATATTAGGCCCTGAGATGTGGCCCATTGTGATGTATATGCGGCCCTCGAGTGAGGCCCGATGTGATGTAATTATGGCCCATGTGCCGAGGCCCATTATGATGTATATGCGGCCCATAAGTGAGGCCCATAATGATGTGTATTAGGTCCTTGTGTGAGGCCATGGGCCCACGATATGTTTGGCTCTATGTGGGTTACTTCTTGGGAGCAATGATGGTTAAATATCCACATTGATGGGTGATGATGGTTAAATGTCCACACTGTATCCTTCCCTTAGGCCCTTTGTTAAGCTAATTATTGATTCTGATTTCGATTGTCGAGGCCGAATATCGAGGTTGATTCCAATTGTCGAGGCTGATTTCGATTATTGAGGCCGATTATCGAGACCAATTCTGATTGTCGAGGCCAATTATCAAGGCTGATTCTGATTATCGAGGCCAATTCTGATTGTCGAGGCTAATTCTGATTGTCAAGGCCAATTCCGATTGTTGAGGCCAATTATCAAGACTGATTCCGATTGTCGAGGTCGATTCCGATTGTCGAGGCCGATTCTGATTGTCGAGGCCGATTCCAATTGTCAAGGCCAATTGTTGAGGCCGATTATCGAGGCCAATTGTTGAGGCTGATTATCGAGGCCGATTCCAATTATCGAGGCCGATTACCGAGGCCGATCATCGAGGCTGACTGCCAAGGCTGATTGTCGAGGCCGATTATCAAGGCCAATTATCGATACTAATTATGAGTATGTGACAGCAAAACATCATGATACCTACACCTTGGAGCCCACATTGTGTATATATTGGGCCACATATGGAAGTTCAGTTTATTACGTGATAGAGAGGGTAAGGAAGCCCACTTATTGCACTTAGACTCGGATCTACCCTCAGTGGGGGATATTGTGACGCTCCATCACTATGATCACATGTGGGCGGGCACATGTGAATGGACACTAAGTGGGCAGGGCATGAGGACCTGAGCGAGCTACCAGTGATTGACAGGCTACTGTGCTGGCAGGCTACTATGCATACAATGAAGGCAGAACCTGATCCCACATCGGAAGCATTGTCCGATGTTGCGGTGGCTATAGGTTGGATTCTTTCCTTAACTATCTTGACACATTTTAAATTAGTGAGCCTATCTTGATATTTGGACTAGATCTACCGTTCTTCTATCGACCCCCATCATTTATATGTATGTTGTGATGGATGATTGATTAAAGCATATGTCATTGGGCTGAGATGTTTATGGGACTCCTTGTGAGACAAAGTTGCCCCCACATGATCGCGTGATATGTGCAGGTTTGATGCACGGCTTAGATACGGCTGACAGTATTTGTGACTCTTCAGGATTTGTATATTGCATTACATCATCGACATCTGATATTTGGCTCTCTATGACTTCTTATTTGCATGGCTGATATGTATTATGTACTTTGATATTGTATGACTCATGGACTTGTCAGCATTTCCTCTTACTCTGATATCGAATGATTCATGATCGTGTTAGTATTTCCGATATTATATGATTATGGCATTGTATTGAATACTTAGCACTTACCTTATGCACACACTTATACTACCCTCTAGGCTTTTTACAAGCTTATGCACGATAGATGCGTGTAGGTGATGTTAGGTTGCAGTAGCGTTAAGCTTGGAGCATGCAGCGGACTTCTAGAGCTTTGATTTTCGACATATGTATTTCCCTTTTAGCATTATATTCAAATGTTGTATATTAGTGGATATGTGATGATGATGTTATTCTTGTGATTTGGGTATACTTGTAGTTTTGCTTCTTATGAGATAAATGTACGTTTGAAAATCCTCCTTGTAGGATCGCAGGATCAGAATTTGGTGTATGTGCGCTGAGAACCGAGAATGTGGTACTACGGAGGCTGTTGGCACCAGATTCGGCGATCGAAAATTTCGTGAGACTGGTTTCTGAGTTTGGGGTGTGGCAATGTTAGTACTATATGGTGAATCAAAGACTATAAGTAAATAGAATTCAGAAAATTCTCAGTGGATGATGTAGTCTCAACATTGTCCGAAATTTCAGACTTCGGTTCAATTGTCAGTTCCTCCTCTATTGGTAAACATTCGGGATCTGAGGAAGGAGGGACTTTAGAATAAGGGTTTTCTTAGTCTGTGACGGCTACCGAGGTATTGTCTTGTGAGGCATTCACTATTTCTTTTATCATAGGATCGTTTGAATCTGTAAGTTATGCCAAGTAATCTTCTGAAGAGTTGAGAAATTCAGTTGAGAGTGGCTCATTCTCCACATTAAAGTTTGTGATGATTTGCCCAAGGATTCCTTCATATCTGAAAGTGGATGGATGCATGCTCTCTTGCTCTTGCCCTGCATAAACAGATTGAAAATCAACAGGCGAAGAATTAATGTGAAGACATTGTTCATTGATACTACTCAGTAAAGGCATTGTATTGTCAAGTGTTGACAACTTAAATGGTGGCCTTAACTGGATGGTTTCAAATTCCAAAATCATATTGAGCAACTTGTCCATCTCCTGAATGATATCATCATTCAATTCAGGGGAGTGGTCTAAACATGTCTCACAAGAGTTAGAAGGGTCGGTTGAAAGGGGCTCATCCTCCACATTTAAATCGGATATGTCAGATGAGTAGAGTAGATCCTTATGACCGATCACTTCATGTACTTCCTAATCACTAACCTGGACCAAACTTGAGATTAATTCCAGGGGAATTTGGGCTGCACATTCATGATCACCATCCTAATACTTATCATTTTCCAATTCAGTTTAGTACACACTTGGGATGGGATCGCTGTTATCACATTCTATTCTTAAATTGGGTTGAGGTTTGAATAAACTAACCTCTTCCTCATCATTAAAACCAAGTGTGTCATGTGAGTGAAGTGCGTCAGTATCATCATATTTGAAAGACACCAACGTCTCTTGATTATTCCTTTGGATCGTAATCGAGATCAACTCTTTAGGGAATTAAACCGTATGCTCATTAATGGAATCCAACTCCTCATTTCAAATTTCAGAGTTCTCCACAAACGAGTTAGGATCACTTTCCTCACATTGTGTTTCTGGATTGATTATGGTTGGGACGAATGAGCCTTTATTATCTTATCGATGCACAATGCAAGCACTTCTATCATTTTTTAATGCTAGCAAATTCATATGTGTAATCCTGAAGTGACTCGTCTTGAATAGTTTCTGATTGAGTTTCAAGGGTAGAGGACCAAGGAGAATTATCACTATGATGTATTGCTAGTTCATCTTCCCATTTTGATGTTTTCACTTATCATAGTCATACGGATCATAGGTGGGAGAATCTGATGGTTGTTGATACATATTATCACCCATAATATAATCTCTCATTGTTTTCTTCTTTTATGATTGTTGATAATAATTCTTACTCTCATAATTATGACAACCCCAAAATTCACATACAGTTTTCTTAATCTGTGGGGTGTAATTATTCTCCCACATATGATCACATAAGGACTTCTTAACCGGTGGAGCATTATATTCCAGTCGGTTCTTGATGATGGTTTCAAAAAAAAAATTGAGATAGATTTATTTCTATCATAGTCATCATACATCCCTTCCCAATATCTCTTATCCATCTCAGCATACTGACATACACACTCTTGCATGGTGAAACCCTAACTCTAAATCTATTCTTAAGAAAAGAATAAAAGAAAAATCCTACAGCAATAAGAAATCTAGAAATAGAAAGAGAGAGAATTAGAAAGAACTTACCAAGTTAGAAGTTCCTAAATTAAGATCCTGTAAAACAAAACAAAACAAGTCAGTTTCTAAAAACAGAAATTCTAAAGTTAGAAAGTTTCTAACAACAAAAATAAAAAGTTTTTAAAGAAATTAGTTTCTAAAAAAATATATTAGGAAAGTAAAGTTTCTAAACCTAGAAATAGAAAGCTAAGTTAGTTTCTAAAATAATTCAGAAAACCCTAGTCCTAAAAATAGAAACTAGAAAAACCCTAATCTTAAACTAATTCCAAAACTAGCTAATCTCAGAAAAAGGCAACCGTCATTCCCCAGCAATGGCGCCAAAAAGTTGTTCACAACCCCAAGTGTAGGGTCATGATGCAGTAATAATCTCGGTGAGACTGAGGTTGAATCCACAGGGACTAAACTTGTGAGTATTCTGAGAGCAACTAGAACTAGAACTAGAAGAAGATGAAAACCTAAATTTGAAATATCTGTGAGAGTAACTGTGATTAAAGTAATTAAAATTAGTGAATTTAAAGGTAGGAACTAGGGTGCTAAGGATCCACTTGTACCAATTAGGTAGCTACCTTGCATGATTCATGGACACAATTGGAATCAAAGTCCTATCTTATCCAGTTGGTAAGAAGAGATTTGTCAGATCTCTGAACTTCTCATGGATCTAATCATCAATGGATATTTGGAAGTGATTCCATCACCTAACCATCTCGAAGAGACAAGGCAAACAATAGGATTTACCAATCCCATGACCAATCTGGGAGAATTGTGAAAGCTAGGTAGGAATCCATCACCCAACCATGCCCATGGGACGATGGTGAACAACAAGATTTCCTAATTTCACAATCTTGATACATGAAAAGAACATACTCAAAGCTATCGCAGATCTATTGTAATTTGAGTCACAACAAACCATTAAAAACTGAAAGTATTCCTTATAAACAAACTAGAATAAAAAAGAGTTTAATATAAACATGAATCAAAGCAATAGAAAACATCCCATCACGCTACAAGCTTCACCTCTTAGCCCTAACTAAGAGGTTTAGCCAACCATAGACATGATTGAATTAAAGACTCTTAAACAAAACAAAAAGACCAACTAAAGAGGAAGAAGAAGAACTCCCGGACGGCGGCTCCACCCTTTTTCTCCACTCCTCAAACCCTAGAAGATGCTAGGGGTGCCTTAGGGACCCCTATTTATAGTTTTAGGCCTTGACCTTTTTCATCGAGTGTAAATTTTCAAAAACTATCTCAAATTTACGCAGTCTGCGCAAGTTTTGCGTAACTCTCGACTGGTTGTGGGCCGTCCTAAAAAAACCGATTGAGGGTCTCCTTCGACTAGTCGAGTAGGATGGGGGTTTTAAGGTTTTACTTGCTGGAGTTCAAGTCAAGACACCTTTAACCGGTCGAGCAGAGTCCAGGATTGATCGTGCATAGACAGGACTAGTCGAGCGTATGTAGGACTAGTCGAGCCAAAGCCAGGACTAGTCGATGATCACCGAATGTCGCTTCAAAACTCCTATTTTCTTCATCCTGGACTTAGTTTTCTTGGATCTTCAGTATCTGCATTCTTCATCCTTAGTTTTATTAGATCCATGCTTGACTTTGGTGATTCTTGAGCGTTAAATCCATGCTTTTAACTTCCTTTTCAACCCAAGCTCTTAAATTCACCTTATAACACAAATATGATTAAAATAGAACATTATGCATTCTCATGTATATAAAACCAAGTAATAAATGTGATATTTGACCCTCAATAAAAACTCAACAAAAATTCAGCCCTCTTCCCCCTTAGATCCTACACAATCCAACCCTTAAATCATCATCTCCACCTTGGAAGGAGCTTCTTAGGAGCCTTGGAGCACCAAGGAGGAAAAAGAAGGAAAGGTGAGTGCTTCCTTAGATAGATCTTTCCATTTTCTAGCATGGGGCAAGTGGGACCCAACAATTAATGGTGGGGATCCCATCTTGGTCCCTAGGTATAACGTCTCAAAAAAATTTGTATAAAGGCCCGAGTACCACCTCAGGAAAAAATCCCTAAGGATCGTATCCTGTGGAAATTTAAGTGAATTTAGTTAAATACTAAACTAAATAGGCGGTGGATTTAGCTTGAACCACTATCTATACAAATGGCAAGACCCAAAACTATCAAAAGCAATGACTCAACACTACTTAGTAACCTAGGAGAAATCCCAAAAGCCAATTGCTCTCGGGAGCACATTGAAACTCCAAATTGGACCTGGATCACACGACGAACGTCCGATGACTGTGAAACTATAGGATTATGTTAGTCCTACTGGGCTTGACAACCACCGTAGGAATCAAGCCCAAATAGTGTCCATAAACGCACAACTTGAGCCCCAAGTGAAGTATGTGAGAAAAGCGAATATCCTTAGAAAAGGTATTAAAACTTAAGTGAATTGGCCATTCACTTACAGGCGAAATTGAAGATTTTAGACCGTCAGCTTCTGACCAAACTTCACCCATGGATCAGAAAAATTTCCCTGCACATATCTGTATACTTGTGGCCCTGATTAAGCAACAACGACTGTTGATCTGACACGGCTCTGTCATGGTCGATCCACTAATCTGATCGCACCAAAATCATAACCTGGCTTAGATCCATGGTCAGGGAACTTACCCTATGCCGTAAGTGAGAAATGGACCTTCTTAAGGGCCCTGTTTGTCAAAAACAGGCACCCTTTGGCTGTAACCTAACTATATCATGGCCCTGGGGCTATTTACACCAGTGCTAGGCCTATATAATGCCCTTAAACCACCCCATTCCCATTTCATACGATTTTCTCTAACCCTAGGAGAGAAGAGAGAAAAGAGGAGAAAAGAGTGAGGAGAAGAGAGAGAGATAGGGAGATTGTTGCTGGGATTCACTCCCACTACTCCACGGGTTGAATCACCTCTCTCGTTTCACTACACAACCTGTTTCAACTACAATTTGGGTGAGAAATCCTAACCCTAATCTTGATTTAGGGATCCAAATAGCATAAATGATGAAATAACTAACCTATTTCAATGTTTAGGTACTCGTTGTTCTGTATTCAGGAACAAAGGATTCGAACCGAGTTTGAAATGAGTAAATCGACGAAAGGTGCAGACTATAAATATTTCGGTTATGGTTTTCAATGCTTTTAATGTCAGCGAATGATTTATGTCTGACTTGATTGCTACCATATCGTCTTAAACACGTCGATTTCAATGTATTACACATGTATGAACTATGTTCAATAAATATGCATCCTATGTGTTTGTTAAAATGTTTGAATGAACATGTAAACATGATTTGTGCTTACTATGACTACTAATCTAGGGTTCATATTTGTCTTATGTATGCCAACCTCTCTGTGTAGGGATTTGATAAAATATATGTTGTAGCTAATCTAGTCTATATATTCGATAAAGTGTAGCCTAAGTGTTTGATAAATTGTCTGAATGAGAAAATGTTGATAATTTGTATTTATTAAGAGTATTAAGATAGGTTTCTTAATTACCCTAATCATATGATAGTTCCTTTCACGTAATCATGTTTGGCGCTACGAAGTTATGGATACAACGCAAGGGTTATGTAATATGATAAATGTGTTTTGATGAAATGTTTAAGTGAGGAATTGATATGGATTGTTTGTTAAATGCTGAGATGATTATCACATGTGTCTACCTATTACATCTGAGTAAGATTGGGGCTACCACATAGCCCAGGAAATCGATAACAGTCCATGTACAGGTGGATGAATTTGTCTCACCACATTGGGTAATTCGACAAATCCGGGTCACACGACGGCTGTCGATAGTGGTTAGGCCAAAAGGGGTTCTTATGCGCTTCAGGTCGATTAAGTCAACTTGTGCTCGTACTAATCGAACTTACCAAATAACCCAATTGGCCTATTGTATGTTCACCATGTATGAATGTCACTACTTGAATCTAAGATACCCCCGCCAGTGTAAAAGCCCATTTTAACCATGGTACCACGATCCGCTAAGACTCATGAGCCAGGCATGGTGATGTGAGACACCATGGTCGAGCTGTCAACCTATGCTTAGGTAATGAGCTTCTGCGTAGTGACCAGTGAGCAACCCAAACTCGTGAGCCAAATATGGTGGTATGGGACACTGTATTCGAGTTGTCAGCCCACGCTGAGGTGACGAGCCTCCCCGTAGTGACCTCGAGTATAAACTTTCAAACTTACTTATCCACTATTTTTCATTAGGAGTGATGTCCTATAACTTGCCTATCGTGTGTGATTAACTAGGATTGACGACCCTAGATGGATCTTTCGGTTGAGTAAAATGATATAAAGGGAGGTACCTTAGCTTCCCAAATCTGCTGTATGAATAAGCCTAATTAAGAACCCAAATAACACGACCATGCACCACATTGCATATGCCTTTGTAGATGAAGGGCACAATTATGGATTGGACATGCATAAATGGCTGATGTTGTCGCTTGTGAGGGAGCTTTGTATGAGTATATGCATCATTACTACACTTCATTCTTACATTAACCAGAGTATTTAGGAAGTGATTGTTGTATTGCTTTATAATTACTTCTTGATTGAATTGATAACATGTTAACCTTTGCCTTATAGTACCACTGAGTTGATCACTCACTCCCACTCTGGGATAGTGTTTTAAAACACTAACCAAACTCTGTCATAGATGTAGGTGATGAGGATGTATATGCAGCGGAGTTGGACTTCGCAGATGAGGAGGAAGAGTTCTCCTATTTTTAGCTCTCTAGCAGGTCTATGTAGACCTCGTGCTGCTTCGATGGGATTTCAGGGATACATGGATTAGTCGCACACTTACATTTTGTCATTTTGTATATTTTGAGTTAAAACATGTATATGTTCGGCCCGGTGATATACTCATACTCTAGAGGTTGCGAAACATGTACATATACCTTATATATCTATCTCAGTCTTCTGCTTGCTTAATTACATTAACTCTGGAGTATGCTATGCCAATTTGGTGTAATCCCTCTCATGTTTAATGCACTAATATGGACAACATTTAAACATCATTATCTACGTTGTATAAGTGTGCATTAGATCTCGAGAGTTGAGCCTTGCTCGACCCTCAAAATCTGGGGTGTTACAAGTTAATTTCAGAGCATGATTTGGATTAAACTGGACTTGTGTTATGGTAACACGACGCACTCTGACACACTTTGACTTATGAAGGGGGCGATGAAATATAGAAATGACCGTAGGATCCCAAGTTTCGTCGATAGGCGAAATTGACCATTGTAATCTAGTCCGTATGCGTCTGAGATTATGTGAAATGATCTTAATACCTTTTTGGCCGTCAATTGATGGGTTTGAGCAAAGATTCGGCAAGTCCCGAACTCAAAATGATCCAAAAAGCATGAATACGCACTTGTAGGACTGAGAAAACATATCAAACGGAAATGGGGACCCAAATCCCAATTTCCAGTGGGACCCAGGGGATCCCCTGCACATGTACAATACCCCAGGAGGGGGTGGCCACTGCCCTAGGGCGGAGCCACCACTGGCAGTCCAGGGAGGGGGTGGCAGCGCATCGCCTGCCTTCACAGCAGGCGCCCGGCTGCACCACGCAGGTGGTGGTGTACCGCCCACTGGCCAACTGTGTGGGGCCCTCCCACATGTGGGACCCCTTATTTGAACCCCCTCCTCTCCCCTTTTGCCATTCCACCCAATTCCTAGCCCTCTAAACCCTCCAAAATCACATTTTCCCTCTCAAATCTCCATTCCATACATTCAAAGCTCCATTTTCTTCTACATTTCACATCAATCTTCCATCTTCTTGCATATTTTGCACCCAGCTACCACCATTCTCTCAAAACTACCTCTTACTACTCTCCATTTTCCCTACATCCCCACATTTGAGCACAAAATCCACATTTTTGTGTCTCATAACTCTTAAGCTCCTCAAATCTACTTCACTTTCAAGCTTTTCTAATTCCATGGCTCTCTTTGAGCTAGTTACCACCATCTTCTCAATCTCTACACTCCTTTCCCTCATGGGAAAGAAGAGAGTGGCCCCGTATGAGGCTGAGCCGAGCCGACCACATCGTACCATGAAGAAGGCGAGTGCCGATCGAGAGCGAAGACCCAAGCGGGACCTCAATCCTTAAATCCCGTTGGAAAGATCACTACCAATGGGCATCGATCTCAGTAAGTTCTGCAACCGCAAGGTAGTACTTGAAGCACATGTCGATGAGAAATTGTTTGGAACATATCCGGTCATTGACTTTCTCCTGGAAAATGGGTGGGGTCCCATATTTGAGGGAAACACTTACGCAAGTGAAGGCACTGTACGAGCCTTCTATGCCCACATACAGAACTCACTGTTGGAGCCTCTCCAGTTTACTATCCCTTTGGGAAGGTAGGAGGTCATAGTAGATGTGGACGTGATGGCCTGCATTATGGGTATTGAAAGAGGTGTGGTACATGCTAGTGAAACTCATCTCACTAGCGAACGAGAGAGAAATCACCGCACACGTTTCCTATACGGCCAACTTGAGCGTTGGAAGCGAGGAAATAAGATCGCTTCATCTAAGATGATGAACGACTTTCGCCTGCTCCACCACATATGCACGTATAATGTGTATCCTAGGTGGAGTAACCGCACCAAATGTATAAAGTTCATGGTGGACTTCTTGTATGGAGTCAGGCAAGGAGAGAAAGTATGCTTGCCTACTCTTGCCCTATCTCAAATAATCAGTACTGCACGATTTACTAGGTAAGACTCCTCGCTACCTTTCAGCTGACTTATTTGTAAAATTTCCCACTACTTCAGTTTCAGACTCCATATGGATAACGTCACCCTAATCCACATTATCAGTGAGAACATGCTCAACAACATGGGCATTGGCCCTAGGCAACGCCAAGCCCAACTCGATGAGAAGAGTGACGAAATTGAAGAAGAAAGTGAAGAGGACGAGGGAAGGGAAGGTGAGGAAGAAAGCAGTGATCGTGAAGAATGAAGTGGTGAGGAAGGCAGTGAAGAGGAAGAACAGGGAGAAGAGAGGAGGCCCAAGACTCTGATGGGGGCCCTCCTGCTACACATGAAGATCGCCATGATCGGGCTGCCTTAGAAGCCCGCATGGCTAGGATTGAGGAGAATCAGGCCTATCTGAAATAGAAATTCAAGAAAATGTCTCACACCTTAAAGGCCCTCCAGTGCTGTATGCAGGATAAGGGTGCGCCTCCGCCTTCACCAGAGTTGGCAGACTATTCATATGTAGCAATCGTCTGTTGTTTTTCTTTATTTCCTGCTTTTCTGTGTAATAGCCCTTGTCGGCTTAGTTGGATGATAGAATAGTTAGTGTCGAAACTTTTGTTAAACTTAGCTCACATGCATTCTCTATCATGATTCATGTAATGCTACATCATATGTATTGTGATAAATTTTGGCTTGATGAAATGCATGAAGCTCTTTTTATTTACAATATGTAAAATGGTTGGAAAAGTGAGTAATATTATTTTAAACCTGACACATGTTGCACCCTATGTTGTATATAGGGGATGCCTCCTAAAAACACTCAGAATATAGCACGTCTCGCACTTGGCCTATCGATTGACGGAGCGCCTCCCCTGAACGATAGCCAAACGGACCTTAACTTGGGCCTAAACTTTGAGACAATGTCAGATTCATAGTCGGCCACTAGCCCCACCAATGGGCCAACACCTCATGCACCACCGGTTCTGGAACAAAACCTTGCATCTACATCAACACCACACATGCCTCAGGCAGCTTCTCCTCTTAATAGGTTAGAGTAGATGATGCTGCTGATGCAACAACAGCAGCAAGTATTAGCCACGATTGCAGGGGCCATTGCCCAGAACATGACTACGGTACAGCCTATACCACCTATGCAGCCTGCTGTGGATATGAATACAAGTGGCTTATTTGAGTTCTTTCAGTGCTTCCGTCCTCCTACTTTTGTGGGTACCCATCGACCTGAGGAGGCAGAGTATTGGTTGGATTGTATATTCAAGATGCTGAAGCCGCTGCATTGTACTAAAGTAGAGCAGGTGGAGCTAGTTAAGTCTCTGGTGGGACAACATCCTACAGACCATCCCCATAGGATACGTGTGGATGTAGGACGCGTTTGAAACTTGTTTCTAAGGAAAGTATTTCCCCTCACTTATTATAATGAAAAGGAGGGTGAATTTCTTCGCCTCCGACAAGGAGGGATGACAGTATCTGAGTATGAGAACCACTTCACAGAGCTTGCCAGATATGCTTCATTGATTCTAGCAGATGAGCTAATGAGGATACGACGATTTTTAGAGGGTTGCAGCCTGATATCCGCATGAAGATGTGTTGCGCTAGCATTCCCAGCTACGCTGAGCTAGTAAACATGTCCCTGCGAGCTGAGAAGGATTGAGATAGAGTGTCACAGGCACATATACTTATGGGCACGAGTCCTCAGCCTGATTTGCCGAACTGACCATTCCTCGGCAAGAGGCCTCGTGTAGATTCGCCTCTTAGGCTAATGTCTCCAACGACCCAACCGAGGTGATCGAATACTTGGTGCACCTACTATAAGAAGATGGGCCATATAGATACTTACTGTTTTACCAAGATGAGGGACAATGGCTTAATGCCACCTAAGAAGATCAACCGCCATCTGTCACAGGCTATTTCAGCTCCACCCCTACGATCCACACCACCATCACAGCCATTCTACAGACCTCCCATACCTCAAAATAGGCCGCCTTAATGACCTATGGCAGCATAACCCAATCGTTCTCAACAAGCACGTGTACATGTTCTTGCAGCTGAAGCAACTGAGTCAGCAACTGCAGTGCTTTAGCCTTCGAAGTCATTACTCACATTCAAGGTACACCTGTATTTCTATTGGTGGACATCGGGTCCACTATTTCAATAATATCGTACTCTACAGTCAAGCTCTTAGGGCTGAACATTATCCCTATGATTGGGGTGAGAGTCCTTACCGTAACAGGGACCTTCTCCGACACCACTAAGTGATGTAAAGGTTGCCCGATAGACTTAGGAAGTAGAACGATGTGCATTGACCTGATCGTCACCCCGTTGTATCATTACAACGCCATCCTCAGCATGGATTGGCTCACTGAAATGAAGGCAGGGATCGACTGTGAAACCTGACTGGTGATGGCGCATGGAACCGAGGGCACAACTTTTACTTTCCCAGTTCAGGTCAGTTGGCCCTACTGCATAAGTTGTTACGCTTCCTTATTGGAGAATGTTGATGATCCGACACTTAGGGAAATGCCTATTGTGCAAGATTTCATGTACATGTTCAGAACGATACCTGAACTACCTCCTCGGTGCAAGACCAACTTTATTATCGATCTTATGCCTGGTGCGACGCCCATTTTCCTACCAACATACCACATGCCTCCATGTGAAATGGAGGAATTGAGGAGATAAATAGATGATCTGTTGGAATCAGGTTTTATATAGCCTAACGTATCTCCTTGGGGAGCACTTGTATTGTTTGTAAAGAAGAAATATGGGTCGCTGCGGTTGTGTATTGATTATCGCAGGCTGAATCACGTCATGGTCAAGAACATGTACCTCTGCCCAAGATAGATGACCTATTTGAGTAGTTGAAAGGGGCACAATATTTTTCTAAGATCGATCTGTAGTTAGAGTATCATCAGTTGTGTGTCAGGGATGAAGATGTGCAGAAAACAGCATTCAGAACCAATTTTGGGCACTATGAGTTTTGTGTGATGTCATTCGGACTTATGAATGCACCGACTGTGTTCATGGACCTCATGAACCAGGTGTTTCATCCTTATCTGTACTGGTTCATCATCGTGTTTATAGATGACATTTTGATATACTCCAAAAGTCAGAAAGATCATGAAGAACACCTGCGAGCAGTCTTCAATACTCTCAAGAAGAATCAATTATTTGCGCAATACCGGAAATGCGACTTCTGGAAAGAGGAATTCAAGTTTCTGGGACACATGGTGTCCAAGGAAGGAATTGTCGTGGACCTTGCCAAGGTGACCATGGTACAGGACTGGGAGCAGCCGAGTTCTATTACAGAAGTGAGGAGTTTCCTCAGACTGGCCGGCTACTATTGCCGATTCATTAAAGACTTTTCCAAGATAGCCTGACCATTATCGCAACTCACTCAAAAGGATCTTAAGTTTGCCTGGAATGAGAAAGCAGAAGCATCCTTTCAGAAATTAAAGGACAAGCTAACATCCATACCCGTGCTAGTATTACTAGAGCAGGGGGTCAAATAAACTATATACACCGACGCGTCTCGTGTTAGTTTAGGTTGTGTTTTTATGCAAAAGGAGAGAGTGATTGCTTATGCATCGCAGCAGTTGAGGAAACACATAGAAAAATACCCCACGCACGACCTGGAATTAGTGGTGGTCATCTTCGCATTAAAGCTCTGGAGACATTACCTCTACAAAGAGGAGTTCGAGCTCTTTTGCGACCACAAGAGCCTCAAGTACATCGTCACGCAGAGAGACCTCAATATGAGGTAGCGACATTAGAGAGAAACCTTGAAAGACTTCAATTTTGAGGTCTCCTACCATCCTGGTAAGGCCAACCTTGTGGCCGACACTTTGAGCCGTAAGAAGATAATAGAATTTGTAGCTCTGCTGATGATGAAAGAATGGAATATGATAGAGTTTCTGCGAGACTTCGAACTGAAGCTTATAGTAGAGGAGCCGTTCGAGAGCCTGCACACATCCATGTACAGCCACTTATTGATGATAGAATCATTGTGGCTCAGAAATAAGATGAACTGTTGGTGAAGATAAGAAAATGGGCAGGTGAGAGTGAAGAATCCGAATGGAGAGCCGGCTCAGACAAAGGTTTACGATACCATGGCTGCCTATGTGTCCTGAACCGTCATGACTTGAGAAGGGAAGTTTTAGATGCTGCTCACAATTCAAGGTTGGCAATGCATCTAGGTAGTACAAAGATGTATAGAGATATGAAGCGTTCATACCGGTGGGACAACATGAAGGCCCAGATAGTAGACTTCGTGTCCCGTTGTCTCATGTGCCAGCAGGTTAAAGTCGGGCATCGCCGACCTCCTGGTTTACTTCAACCCATGCCCATAGCTGAATGAAAATGGGATTTCATATCTATGGACTTCATTTTCAGGTTACCAAAGACGATGAAGGGGCATGACTCCATTTGGGTGATTGTGAACCGATTCACAAAATTGTCTCATTTCCTCCCGATTAGAGTTTCAAACTCAATTGACGATTTAGCCAAGCTGTATGTCAAGGAGATTATACGACTGCATGGAGTTCCTATGGAGATTGCGTCGAATCGAGACACATGATTCACGTCTATATTCTTGACTCCAATCCAAGAAGCAATGGGAGTACAACTGAAGTTCAATACCGCGTTCCACCCACAGACCGATGGGCAGACAAAATGAGTGAACCAAATATTAAAAGATATGTTACAAGCATGTGTGCTTGATTTCAAGGACAGTTGGGATAACTGTCTCCCCTACGCCGAGTTTGCTTATAACAATAGCTTCCAAGCAAGCATTGACATGGCTCCCTACGAAGCACTGTATGGGCGCCCATGTCGAGCACCACATTATTGGGCAGAAGTTGGCAAGAAGAGCTTGGTTGGCCCAGATCTAGTTTAGGCAACCTCAGAGAAGATCGACATTATCAGGCATTGACTTATCCCACAGCTGACAAAAGAGTTACGCCGATACCCGATGGCGACAGTTGGAATTTGAAGTTGGGGACCAGGTATTCCTGAAAGTTTCTCCACTGAAGGGAGTCCTTATCCTACAATTCCATCGACCGAGGCTACTATCCCAGTCATCCAAGAGGTCACTATGTTTGCTTCAGATGCTCCAGTTTTCATTCCACTGCCATCGATAGCCCTAAAGAAGATTTCCAATTTGGGAGCTTCGCTCACTCCACCTTCGAAAGCACCAATCTTAATTCTACAACGTGTTAGTCCTCTTAAGATGTATTCAATAATAGAGGATCGACCACTGTCAACATCTGTAGGGTCACGTCAACCTCAGGCACTTCTTCAGCCGAGGCCATATCTACTTTTAAAACATATTTCAAATCCAAGTACTGGCCCGGTCTCACTATTGCAGATTATTCACAAGAGATTGATGAGGGCTTGAAATGGCATCAAGAAGCTCATTTTAATAAGTACTAGAATAAATGGTGGTGGGCTAGAGAGAGGTTTAATAATCCTGACATTCCCTATAATAAGAAGTATCCCACGCCTTATTATCCTAATCCACCACCATTCCCTATTCCACTCTACCACTGGCAACTGTAATAAAAAATCTTCGAGCCGCGAGAGATCAGTCCATCATCTACGTAGTTCGATCTAACCTAGGTGGAAATTGCTCACTCATTCATATATTTCTATTTGATTTCTTACTTCTGGCATTGATTAATCTTTTTCTGTTCTTTGACAGTTACTTAGGAGTTGATAGTGCCGAGAAACAATTGGTTATGGCCCAGCCGCAACAACAACAACTAGCAACAACAATGAAATTGTGGGTAAACCACTACAAGCGAAGCTTGAAGATATGTCTAATTATCCTAGAGGGAGATTAATAGGACTTTTTAAATTTTAACTAATCTAATTGCATGCACTTACTTCTAAACAATTAAGTAAAGAAAACTAATCCAGAAGAAGTGCATAAACTAAGTTAAAACAGTAATATATACCATTCATGCATTTTAACAAACATGTTTTGTGTAGAAAAATGAATAGAGTATATATATCAATTAATCAACACAAAACATGAATCAAAACATTCACCATAGTGTACCATAATATATAGTGGTTCGGCTACATGCCTACTCCACTCTCGACTGACCCACTCTCTCCTAAAGCGTGTCAGATTTCACCATCCAATGGTTTTAAATGAGGTTCATCATAAACCTTCATAACCTATACAAGGTTACTGTAAGTGTTAAAGTGTATAAAGCACACCTTTGTTTGTTAAATTTCATTTAGACAAAATAGCTTATGAATTGGTTCACCTTTAAGAGAATCAAGATGGAAAGTTCACCTTCAAGAGAATCAAGTTCTACTAAAGACTAGTAGAAGATCAAACTCCTACTTCAAGCTCTATCGAAGATTCAATAACAAGTTCCAAGCTCTATTAAAGATTCAAGAACAAGTTCTGAGAAGTTCAAGCTACTTCAATGTTTAGTCTTTTCAGGTATAATAGACCTTAGAAAGACCTTAGGCTTAGGTCCTTTCAAAACATAATCATATATGGGTCTTTATACTTTATATAGGCTTAACTTTGACTAATCTTGACTTAGGTTCGACTAGTCTAAGTTGTGGCTCAACCAGTCTAAGAAAATCTTCAATCGGTTTAAGTTTAAAATCTTTTAAAAAAAGGATTTTTCCGTTACTTCTTTGACCAATCGAGCAGACTACTCGACTAGTCGAAGAGTGGCTCTCGACTAGTAGTGGGGTGCTTGACTCGAAGTCCAACAACTAAAATTTGGCACCCTCGACCAGTCGAAGCCCATGCTTGACCAATCGAACAACGCCCTTGACCAGTCGAGTAGGGCCTCTGACCAGTCAAAGAACCGTTTTATCTGATCGCGCTCAGAATATGAAAATTTTTTGAACCTTAAACGAGTTGAAGCAATAACCTTTCAGCCTATAAATAGAGGTCTTCTCTCAATCTAAAATTACCAATTCAAACTAAGAAAAGTCTTATGAAGAGAGAGAGAGAGAGAGAAGTCCCCATTATTGTCAAGCTATTGCATTGTATTTTTAATTCTTTAATAGCTTTTGTTTTAATTCATTGATCTCCTTTTTTATGAATCTCATTTTATAAAGAGAGTAGATACTCTTCTTTGAGATCTTGAAGAATTCAAACAAGTAGCCTTTGGTTTGAATTGATTTAAAATCTATTTAGAACCTGAAACTCTCATTCATATGAATGGACATTGAACATTCTAATACAAGATAAGTGGTTCTACAGGGTACATTATGAGATACGTCTTCAAGGTGAAGATAAGTAAATCCCTATCTTTTGTATTTTGGTTTCTTTGAGATAGCTAAAAAATTTCTATTGTTGGTTTGTCTGAGATAGCCAGAAAATCTCAGTGTGGGATTATTATTATTATTATTATTATTTTTTGTGATAGCCCTTTAAAATCACAACTGTATCAGGTTTTAAGGTAACCATGTTAAAACCTTATTTATAGTGAAAGCCAATATCATGTGGGTTGTGATTATTGGGAGTGGAGTAGGTGTGGTTGTTTGAGAACAGTTGGTGTACACACCGAACCACTACAATTCTTGGTGTTGTGGTAAATGTTTACTTTTTGCATTTGTGGTGAATGATTGTAATTTTATTTATGCAAAAGTGGTGAATGTTTGTAATACATAGCTTTATTATCTCTTGCTTGGTTTAAGATCTTGATCCTTACACACATTCATGAAATAAGGTTGTCCTACCTAAAACTTTGTTTTGATAAAGGTTGTCCTATGAACTAAGTTTGAATCAAATTTTCAATACTAGTGCTATTGATATTTCTAAATTATTTATTATTTTAGTAAGTTAATTTTTTATTTGGCATAGTCCTATTCACGCCCCCTCTAAGACTGTTAGCTCCTATTTTTCAAGTGGCATCAGAGCTAAGTTGCTCATTTTTAAAAAAAATTAATTTCCTTGAGTAAAAAGATCTAGATCTTTCATTATGTCAAATTTTGATAGCTTGTCTATTACCAGGCCACCACCTTTTGATGGCTTTAACTATGCATCCTAGAAAGCCAGAATGAGGATTTTTCTAAAATCCTTAGATGAAAGCGTGTGGCAAGCCACTGTAACCAAATGGAAACCTCCTATGTCTGAAGTTCTAGGCAGTGATGGAACTAAATCTACAAAAGAAACTGCATTTTATTTATGGATTACACCTCAGAAAAGTGAAAGCAGTGTAAATGTTAAGGCCTTAAATGCCATAACTTGTGCTCTATCACCTAATGAATTCAAGAGAATTATTTCATGTGATATAGCCAAACAAGCCTGGGATATTCTTGAAGTGACACATGAAGGAACTTCTATAATCAAGAAATTAAAAGTTCAAATCCTCACTATAAAATTTAAAGAAATTCATATGGAAGAAAATAAAACTTTCATGGACTTCTATACGAAACTAAATGATATAGTAAATTCCATGTGGGGTTTAGGAGATGGAATCCTAAAAAGCAAGGTCTATGCAAAAATACCGCGATCTCTTCCTGAAAGATTCATTTCCAAAATAACTGCCATTCAAGAATTGAGAGACATTGATCAAATGAAGGTTGAGGAGTTAGTTGGCTCTCTCCAAACGTATGAGTTAAATTTTAAAGCTCGTAAAGGTAAGTCCATAGTTCTTAAATCATCTAAATCTATTTCAAAAGAAAATTGTGTTAATTCTGATATTGAAGATACAAAAGATGATATGACTTTAATTGCTAAGAAATTTTTCAAAATTTTTAAAAACAAGAAAAGATCAGATTTTCAAAAATCATCTAATAAAAGAAAAGGCAAATCCAAATCTAGGAAATTTGTAAAGGACAATCAATGTTTCAACTGCCATGAGTATGGGCTCTTGGCGAATAAATGTCCTAAAAGGGATATGTCAAATATAAAGGGCATGTTAGCTACTTGGGATGAATTATCTGGCTCTGAAAGTTTTTCTTAGTCTGATGAATCAGAGCAAGAAAATTCAAATGATGTAAAAGCCCTAATGTGTAAGACCCCATCCATTTCGTACTATTTTCTATGCTTATGTGCATGATGATCGTCACCCTTAGCCAGACTTGGACTATCCCTTCATAGTGCACACCCAGCTGACCAGAACCCTAAGGCTTCAAAACCAATTTCATATCGACCGAACCATCGTCACGATCACGTAGGTACTACTCGTGCATCTATACGACGTTCCGTTAGTGAGATATGCCCCGAAGAATCGTTGGTGTATCATGTGCGCATGTCACCATATTCTCCATTCCACACATGTGCACAATACATGCCATGCACACATGTACATGCCACACATGGGTGAGAGAATCTCTACCCATGTGTGTGATGTCACCCTCCCATGTCATCCCTCTCTCATGTACTCCCCAAAGTCAACTTCTCTCCATACCATACCCTATACATGACATCATCATACCATGCCATCCCATACCCATTTAATCCACCATTAATTCTTAATCATGCACAATTTTCCATAATCCTAGCCTAAGCTAACATTAATCACATTAGCGTAACCTAACCAAAAATTTTATCCATTTCTATACAAATACCCCTCCATCCCTTAGCATTTCACCATTTTTCTGCACAAGAGAGAGAGAGAGAGAGAAAGTGATCTTCGTGGACCATCAACTCCATCAATCCTATCCCTTCCATCCATCTCAACCATCCATCTTATCCATCAAGGTGAGTACACCCCCTCCACTCTTATGGTTTGTTTTCTTTTTTATTATTTGGATGATTCATAGTGGTGATGATTTGATGATAATGATGTGATCAATGGTGTGGATGTATAGGAGAATACATATAAAAAGATGATTAATAGTTGTAATGATATGATGATAATGATATGATTAATGGTGTGGATGCATAGGAGGATTCATACAAAAAATTAATAAAATAATAATTTGTTATAGACTTTATGTGTGACCCATTGATAGTGAGCCCCACTAGAACCTTTATATGCCATCCAAACAGTCCAATGTGGCCTATTGGGTTAGCCACACACACACCCATGCACACATGTGCACACCACGCCATAAAAAATAAAATAAATAATAAATAAATAAAAAGGAGGGACACTGTTGCTGCCAGCGTCCAGAGAACGCTGCAGCAAGCAGCGCCCCATCTGCTTCAAACGGGCAGGGTTATAAGTCCACAACGGGCCCCACCCATGATGTATGTATTTAATCCACGCCATCCATCCACTTTTCCAGCTCATTTTAGGCATTAAGCCGAAAAACAAAGCTAATCTAAATCTCTGGTAGGCCATACCATTGAAATTGTTTTTAATAGTGACATTTACTATTGAACCTGTGAGGGCCCACCGTAATGTTTCTATACACCGAAACATACTGAATATTGGGCTTGTTAGACCTATTACGAGCCTAGGAACCCATTAGACGAAGTAGATCGTCATGATGTGGGCCCCACCTATGAAAATCCATCAAAAAATAAAAAAAAAATAATAATAATATAACAGCTGAAGCTGTTGCTACCACCGTCCAGAGGACGCTAGAGCAAAGAGCGTTGACTGCTTAGAATAGAAGTAGGGACCATGGGTCCCACCACAAGCCCCATCATGATGCATGTCGATCATCTACATCGTACATTTGATGGGTCCCCTTTAAAAATGGGTCACCCCCAAAAATCAGCCGTACACAGAACTCAGGTGGCCCACACCATCTAAAATTAAGTGAAGGAAACCTCTAGTGGGCTACACAAAGGAATTGGTGAGGACTAAAATGTCCATCGTTTGAACCTTCCTGGCCCACCAAAATTGGCAGCCCCTCTGATTTTCACAGCCTATGTCTGAGTAGCAGGGGATTGAATGTTTACCATTGGAACCCTTTCTGGGTCACAAAAGTTTTGGACCAATATGAAATTTGTTCTTCCTCTTAATTCAGGTCTTTGTGACCTTATGAACAGATTGGATGGAAAATAAATGTTATGTTAGGCCCCGTGAATTGTTTAACGGTGAAAACATTATCTTCACTACTATTTCTGGTGCAGTCCAGATAATCTTTGGATATGATTCATTTTTGTTTGGATAATGCTCTAAAATGATCTCTAAATATAGATGAATAATGTAGATATAATAATACATTACTTTGGGACCCATGTAACTTTAATCTTCTTGAACTGTTCATACAACTCGGAGCTAGAGGATATAGAATCACTTGCTAGGGTCCACTTGAAATCTGAATGCATCTGAAACTTGGCCTGACCCCTTAACCAAGTGGAACACACATATTGGATGGGCTGGATTTGTAATCCACGCCGCGATGGCCCAACAAGTAATTATGAATGTTTTAATGGAGGGTAATCCTCTCAAATTTTGTCTATGGTGTGGCCCACATGTGCCACAAATTGACTTGATTTTAAGCCCTAGGCCCACTATGGATTGGTGGCCCATTAATTATGCAAATTGGATTATTTGTAAATGTGATATGTGAATGGTCCGAATCTTTGTTAAAATTTCTATATATTGGTTGTGTACAATCATGTGACCATGTAGTGCATGGACAACCTACAATTGATACAAGTATGATGAATGCATAGCCCCATGAGCTCCACCGCATAGAACCCATGTGAATTCCATTGATATGTGGGCCCAAGAATGTTAAGGCCCATTTTTGAGTGAATGCCATATGGGCCCATAGTGGTAGCCTTGTTTGGGCCAACCACTGGCCCTCTTCAGCAAGAGTTTGTGATCTCCATGTGTTGAATGTATGCTATCTTGAATCATATGAAATTGTGTTGTGTGTATAGCCCTTCACCACTTGGCATGTGATATAATATAGGTTGTATTGTGGTGTTGCCTTAGATTACCTAATTATATAACGAGTGCACAACCCTTCACCACTTGGCACTTTGGTTAGAGTACGGCCCTAAGTAGTAGGATCATATGACATGTGTTTAAACCCATAAACATGTTCAATTATAACAAATTTGTAGACTCTAGTGGTGTGAGGGTGTGATATATGTGTTTAGACCCTTAATCATGTGGGCATGTGACGTATGTATGGCCACCTAATCATATGCAATTGTGGAGTATACGTATTTGTCTAACCGTATGATTGCGAAGTGCACACAAGGCTAACCAACTACATGAAGTCAGGTGGCATTAGTAACCACCCAATGATATGACCACGTGCTTATGGGCATAGCCATGGTCGCCTAAACCATGAACAATAGGGTTGTATGTGTAGATTTTCTTAGTCATGAGAATTATGATATAAGTTGGATTATACAACTCGATAATGGAGTGGCCCTTGATTCGGTGTCATGCAACATAAATACAATCCTTACATTATGCTCATAGGTGAGGCATATGCGGGGACCGCTAAACTATATCTGATGTGTTGGAAGCTAGTTCTTGGCCTCTTCATCATGTGACACCGAATCTGAGTCATTCTCCGTATGAAGTATTGGACGGTCATAGTTTAAGAGTTAGTGTAACCAAGTATGGTGCGTATGCTTGTGATTGTGCCTTGGATGCTTTTAAATGCTCTCTCTAGACCATGATACTAATTGTATGTTCACTCAACCAAGTGAAATTATGGCATCGACAACCTGACCATGTGGGAGCTTAATAAAGTGGTTGCCCATAGATGTATGAGTTATGGTGTAGTAAAATAAGTAACCATATGACCTTAAATCCTTTATTAATGGCAAGTAGAGTGACATTTGTGTGGCCACTCAACCATATGGACTTCTGATAATGGAGTGGCCATAAGACCATGTGGGCATATGAGAATTATATGATTACTAAGACTCGTGGACTATGCTGATGGTGTAACCTCTTGGGTACGTGAACTTGTGACATTTGTCAGATTGATTATTGACCCTACCTTGATGTAAATATTGCATATTCCACCATTTAGGCTAGCTAATTATAGAACATGGTTCCAAAATGACCTAGATCCAATTCTTAAATAAGTCAAATGATATGAAATAGTGTTAATTGAATGTATAACTTTCAAACACTTGTGAACCCACTCAATGCACATATTTTATCCGCACTATTCAATTATTTTGGCAACCAAACAATTCGATCGTGGAGCCCGCTGACATGTGCCTTGTACATCTAAACTGTTCTTCCTTGTACTACCTTAATGTATGTGAGTCACCTATACTATCTCCTTATTGGGACCCACCGTAATTTTTGTGTGTGGACCCATCTGCTTGCAGTACCACTTGGAAGTAGGACCCACTATGTTGTATGAGACAAACCCACATCATCTAACCATAACTAACTCTTATGTAACCATTGTAGAACTACTATAATAATTATTTGCAAATCTAACCTACTAACAGCCCACTTAAAGGTGAAACCCTCTACATTATATGAGTTTCACCAGCACCATCCATCCTGTGGCTCATTTACTATATATTATAATTATGCCTTTCATCTCATAACCACTTGGTGCATGTACTTTTTGTCACCACCACTCATTAACCATAAGGCCTAGTTAGGGTATAACCATGTGGTCCCAATAGAAGAAAATCATGTCGGGCCAAAGCCACTAATGGAATATCTATCTTGCGAAGGAGATGGTGTAATTCTAAATACAATTAATGCTCGTGATTATGATAACGATGGATGATATTAGTGAAATTCATCTACTTAACCATGTTGATATTGATCATACTCATGCACCATGGAATGATGTTATGTGCAAGTTTACTTCAATACATTTGTTCATGTGTAAGATATGTTCTCTTCAGTTTAGTCACATGACCATGGATTGATATAGTTGATAGTGGCACATGATGATTATATGTCATTTTTAGCTTGAAGGTTAAGCAGACCCTAAACTCATGGCATTATATGCATACCATATGCCCTTAAATGTGTATGCCATATCATAATTGCTTGAATTCATGCATAATCATTACATACATGATGATCGAAATACCACAGTCCTATCGTATAACATGAGTTGGATCTTGACGACGAAATTGCATCTATGATGATGACTTGGGTTATCCCTGAAAATGAGTGGGACACCGGAAGTGTGGAAGTAATAGGGGATGATGTGCCCCTTGGGTTGAAAGTCTCTAAACCCTGATGCTAGCTAGGGATATCTCACCGTCGAGCTGAGTGGATACATAGGTCATGGATTTGACTCCCACTGACGAGGTCGGGTTGAGAAGAGGTGAGTCCAACCTGCTTAAGGGCTGAGGTGCAAACAGGGACCGGTCTAACTCGCTGGAGAGGAGAAGTGCGAATGAGGTCCACTACTGGCATGTCGGGTGGAAGTCCACCGAAGGGTAGGTATGCGAGGTCGATTGCTGGTGTTTGGTGCATGAGTGTCGACCACAGTGTTTTCCCGAGATAAACAGTTATGATATGGCATGACAACATGATGATGATGATGTGATTACGGATTTGTGTAATATGGATATGGCTATGGTATAGGAGAAATGAAAATATGACTTGGTGATGCTGGTAGCATTGACTCGGAGTATTACTATGATGTATATGCATTGGCATCGGCATCGGCATCATACCTTACGTACTACATGCCTTTCACCATATATGATTTCTTCGTGGCATATTTATCTTGCTTGCATGTAGGACACACTGTATACACGTGTGTACTCACTAGGCTTTTTGCCTAAGATTCTTATTTCTCATTTTTTCAGGGCAGGAGTAGCTTGGAGGACTTAGCTTTCTCGATGCATTGTACCTATTTTTCGATTTGGCAATGTTGACGTTGTGTACCTTTTGGAAAGCATTGTACTTGAAACCATCAAAATTTATAATGGAGAGTGTTGCTTGGTATTTTGATCATGGATTTTCATGCTCAGGTATTATTATTATTATTATTATTATTATTATTATATATTTCGTCAAAAATCTTCCTTATGGTGCGTCGAACTCGGAACTTGGTGTATGGAAGTCGAGTGTCAGATTCGGGGCATCACGGAAGCTGTCTGTCCCTGGATTTGGGGCATGACATAATGACTATAGCCAGAGTCACCTCCTCAGATAGCTGTAACTTATCAGATTATGAAAATCTCAGTTGTGACCTTGAAAACGAAAATGAAGATGATCTTCAAGACGCCTACAATGCCTTATACAGGGAAAGATGTAAAATTGCTGTCAAACTAAAAATTCAAAGAGAAAAATATCTTAAATTAAAAGAAGAACTTGAAAACAATATTTTGTAAAAATCTCATCTTTCAGTTTGTTTTGAAAAAATAAAACTAGATTTAAATTTAAAAACCTCTGAGTTAGAAAAACTCAGAATAGAAAATGAGAACCTAAAACACGAAATTTATTCTCTTTTGAGTTCTAAGGATACTTGGAGATATGCCCACGAGACCCAAAGCTAGAAAAACTATTAACTGCATCCAGAAAATGTGGCGACAAGTCAGGTCTGGGCTATATCAAAGATAGTTCTCTAAAAAATAAAAATGCATCTCCTATATTTATAAAAGGAGAAACCTCAACTCAAAAGGTAAGAATTTGAGAACCTATGGTCAAAATGATTTCAAAAATCCAAAATCTTTTCAAGTTTCTAAGATTAATTCTAATGCCATCGGCTATAGAAATCATAGATATAACAAACCTCCTTTAGCTGAAAAAACAGTGAACTTACTCAAAGAGCTTCTAAAATCTAACTTAGATGGAGTCGGAGTTAATAGAATAGGGAGAAATTTCAACTCCCTGAAACAGAGAAAAACTAATGGAACTCCCAAACCCAGAACCATAATGAAATGGGTTCCAAAGTTTACATGCCTTGTTGTCCACACAACCTTTAAAGCCACTAGCCATTCAAAATGGTACCTGGATAGTAGATGTTTAAGACATATGACAAGTCACAAAGAAATATTCACCAACTTCAAGGAAGTAAACGATGGATCAATTACTTTTGATGATGGAAGCAACTGCAGAATCATATACTAAGGTACTGTTCAATTCTCTAATCTTCCTCCATTTGAGAATGTTTTGTATGTTGAAGGTCTTAAACATAATCTCCTAAGTATTTATCAAATCTGTGATAACAAACACAGTGTAAAATTTACAAATCACGAATGTGAGATTTCAAATGAGAAGGGATGTGTGATATTAAATGGTTGTAGGACTTCTGAGAATTGCCACATTATTAATGACTCATGCTCTTCTAACTTTTCATGTTACATGGTTTAAACAGATGAAATAGAACTATGGCATAAACGTCTTGGACATGTTAACTTTAGAAATCTTTATAGATTGAGCAAAAGAGATCATATTCGTGGCTTACCCAAATTAAAAAGGATATAAAAGATTTAGAGCGCATGTCAGATTGGCAAGCAAATCAAGAGCAGTCATAAGAAAGTGAACTCCTTAGCCACAACCAAACCTCTTGAACTACTCCATATGGATTTAGTTAGACCAACGAGAATGGAGAGTAGAGGTAGAAAGAAGTATTTTCTGGTTATTGTTGATGATTTTACCAAATATAGATGGGTAGCTTTCTTAAGAGAAAAATTAGAGAATCTCGATGAAGTCAGAAGAATTCTAAAATGTATTGAAACTGAAAAAGAAGTACATGTGATTAAGATCAGAAGTGATTATGGTACTGAGTTTGAAAATAGTAATTTTGAGAAGTATTGTACAGACCATGGTATATCACATGAGTTCTCTGCTCTTAAAACACCTCAACGGAATGGGATTATTGAAAGAAAGAACAGAGTATTACAGGAAATGGCTGATGTTATGCTAAATAGCATGAACTTACCAAAAAACTTATGGGCTGAAGCTGTTAATACTGTATGCTATATTATAAATCGTGTGTATGTTAGAAAAGTAAAAGATAAAATAGCCTATAAGTTATGTATTAATAAGAAGCTAACAGTCAAATACTTTCAAATTTTTTGAAGTAAATGTTATATTTTACGTGACCGATAAAATTTAGGAAAGTTCAAAGCCAAGAGTGATGAGGGAATATTCTTAGGTTATGCTCTGAATAATCGAGCATGTCGTGTTCTTAACAAAAGAACAGGAGTGATTTAGGAATCTATTAACATTGTAATTGATGATCACCTAATCACACCCGCATCAATTCAAGATGATGATGAAGTCAACATTATCGATAAACCTGACTCTTCATCTAATTCAGATAATGCTGAATTGTGATCAGTCAAAGACTATCCGATGGTTAGATGTTGGGTAACCCTCGTACTAGTGTTCAGACAAGAAAATAGTTAGAAAATATCTGTAATTACGTCTACTTCACTTCCCAAATTGAACCGGAAAATGTAAAAGAAGCACTTAGCGGTGAAAATTGGATATTGACTATATAAGAAGAGTTAAATCAATTCGTTAGAAATGATGTTTGGTATTTGGTTCCCAGACCATCTGATAAATATATAATTGGAACTAAATGGATTTTTAAGAATAAATCTGATGAAATGGTAAATATCATTAGAAACAAGGCATGACTAGTTGTATAAGGCTACATTCAGATAGAAGGAATTGACTATAATGAAACCTTTGCACCAATTGCACGCCTTGAATCCATTAAATTCATTTCAATTGCTTACTATAAGAAATTCAAGATATATCAAATAGATGTTAAAAGTATGTTTCTAAATGGTGATTTACATGAAGAAGTGTATGTTAAACAACCTAAGGGTTTTGAGGACCCTAAACTTCCAGATCATGTATATCATCTTAAAAAGGCACCTTATGGTCTAAAACAAACTCCCAGGGCATGGTATGAAAAGTTGACTAAATTTTTACTTAGTCACAACTTTATCATGGGAAGTGTTGATAAAACGTTATTTGTCAAAAGATATAATGAACATATTTGATTGTACAGATCTACATTGATGATATTATTTACAGATCTACATGGTCTAACTTGTCTATCGAGTTTGCAAATCTGATGAAATCTAAGTTTGAAATGAGTATGGTTGGAGAATTAAATTACTTTTTTGGATTACAAGTAAAACAACAGGAAGATGGTATATTCATCTCTCAAACCAAATATGCTTTGAATCTTGTAAAGAAGTTTGGGTTTGAGAATGGGAAAAAGTTTGATACTCATATGAGTACAACTCTCAAAATTTGTAAGGATGAAATAGGTAAAAGTATAGACTCTCATTTATATTGAACCATGATTGGTAGTCTTCTATACTTAACTTCTAGTAGACCTGATATTGCTTTTAGTATTGGAATATGTTCTAGATATCAGTCTGATCCTAAGAAATCTCATCTAATCATTGTTAAATGGATAATCTAATATGTTGCAAGTACAACTAATTTCAGTCTATGGTATTCACATGATACAAATGTATAACTTGCTGGATATACCGATGCAGACTGGGTAGGAAACATCGACGATAGAAAATTTACCAGTGGTGGATGTTTTTACGTAAGGAATTATTTAGTTTCCTGGCTCAGCAAGAAACAAAGTTTTATATCACTCTCAACTACTGAAGTTGAATATATTGCAACTGACAATGCTAGCACCCAGTCGATTTGGATGAAAAGGATGTTAGATGATTATGGGATTGCGTAAGATACAATGATACTATATTGTGATAACTCAAGCACTATAAATATTTCAAAAAATCTCATTCAACATTTTCGTACGAAACATATCGACATTCAATATCATTACATTCGAGAATTAGTTGAGGACAAGAGCATTTCATTATAATACATTCAGACAAAAAAGCAACTTGCGGACATTATGACCAGACAGCTTGACAAGAATAGATATTCCAAATTAAAACATGATATTGGTTTATGTACTTTTAATTGATTAAATCATGTTGTTTATGTATTTTTTATTTGTATATTTATTATTATTTTTAAAAATGCAAAACATATAAATTTCAAAATTTTTAAAAATATGAAATTTTCTAGCGGCACAATCGGTCGAGCATGTCCTCGAGCGGTTGACCTTCGATGGGTCGAGGACCATACTCGACCAGTCGAAGTGCGCAAGTGTGGTTCTTAAAAGAGGGAAAATCAATTTTTCTTCTTCATTTTGCTCTTCTTCCTTGACTAGCCGTGGCTCCACTCGTCGAACTCATCTCCATTTTGTCATTATAAGTGGTTTATTTTCAATTTCTTTCTAGTTTGGTTTTTTCCTTGCTAGTTAATCTTCATTTTGTGGTTGATTTGAGATTTACATCCTTTCTATAGAGGGTTTTTATGCAAAAATCTGATCTAAGCCAAACATATGTATATTTTTTAATATTCTCTTTTGCAAACTCTACATGGAGCATCGATCTAAGAGGAAGGCTGCACGCAAGGGCCCTAGCGGCTCCTCCTCCAGGATGACTCCAATTAGGGTGAGAACCCTAAGATCTCTCGATGAATATTCAGAGCATGTTAGGGATCTCCGCTTTAGAGATATTATCATCGAAAGGACTGTGAATATCAACCACATTACTTCATTCAAACTCTTGCCTATCCTTAATGTCGTTGGTTGGGAAAACATTCTTGGTTGGGGCGGAACGGCATACCGCTCCATAGCACAAGGGATGTATACTTCAATAAGAGAATTGTCCCTTGAGAATCTGACATTCTCTATTAATTTTAGAGAAGGGATAGTTCCATTTGATAGGCAGCTAATCTTAAGATTGCTTGATGTGAATGTTAATGATGAAGGGATTTCCATTGCCACCCTTGCTGACAAATTGAATGAATATTGGTGAAGGGAAATTACTCGCAAGTTATTTAGTTTTAATGGTGATTGGAGTTCTGGTAATGCCTTCGTGCCACCCATATGATTCCAAGATTCAGAGTCCTTCATTATATTTTCACATCTAATGTGTATCCTCATTTTGGGAATAACTCTAAACTTACTCCCTTTATGACTCGTGTCCTTCATGTCGTTGCTTCTGGCATTCTTATCCGTCTTCCCTCATTGATATGTTACTTGATTATCCAATTTTGTATCCATCCGGGCCATGGGTCAATACCTTTTGCATATCTCATGACAACCCTTGCTATATATTGCAACGTTGTCATTCCATCAACTGAGGCACCCAAGTCCGCTCTCTCATTTGATGATATGAATATTAATAAGATGAACCTGACATTCCTTCGCGGCCTGAGAGATGAGGATGAAGAAGAAGAGGAAGATGCACCATTACCTGAGGACACATCTATGGATAATATCTTTGCAGAGCTGGAATCGAATGATGAAGTTGATCCTGACTATCAACCATCTCAAGTTGATGATCAGCTCAAGTCTTTAGAAGAGCAGGTTGTTGAGTTGAAAGTATCTTAGGTTAATCTAGTTGAAAGTCACAAAGCCTCCATGAAATATATGCGAAATTACTTTCATCACATTACCAAAGGACTTCATCAGATTTATCCATCTATACCTCCTCCATCCTCTTTTAGATCTGACTAGGCTAATTTTCATTTATCTTTAGGCTATATAACTTTATACTTTGTGTGTGCTGGTTGATAACTTTCTAACACTACTCTCTTACTCCTTGTTGTTGACATTTTGGTAACTCTTTTGATATTCTCTATGCATTTTCCTCTTATTGATTCTACTGATTCTACTGTGGTTTATTTATTATAATCACATAAGTAGTCTTCCCTTTGTCCTCTTGTGATAAAAAGGGGAAGAGAATTGCTAATTTTATAAGTAGAATAAATGAAGATGCGCACAACATATGAATGTTGATATGTTGATATATTGATATATGGTTAGAATGGAAAATATTTGATATATGATTGTTGGAGTTTTGCATTGGAAATGTATATGTATTTGTCATAACACAGGGAACATCTCACATTGAGGGGGAGTAAAAATTGCACATTCAATAAAGTTGCACCTTCTACAACATGGAAATTAAGTTGCTATTATAATTGTTATGTTTTGTCATGAATTTGACAATGGGAGATTGTAAGTGTTAAAGTGTATAAAGCACACCATTATTTGTCAAATTTCGTTTAGACAAAACAACTTATGAAGTGGTTCACCTTCCAGAGAATCAAGATGGATGAAGAAAGTTCAAGTTCTATTAAAGACTAGTAGAAGATCAAAATCCTACTTCAAGCTCTATTGAAGATTCAAGAACAAGTTCTGAGAAGTTCAAGCTACTTCAATGTTTAGTCTTTTCAGGTATAATAGACCCTAGAAAGACCTTAGGATTAAGTCCTTTTAAAACATAATCATATATGGGTCTTTATACTTTATATAGGCTTAACTTCGACTAGTTTAGGCTTAGGTTCAACTAGTCTAAGTTGTGGCTCAACCATTCTAAGAAAATCTTCAATCAGTCTAAGTTTAAAATCTTTAAAAAAAAAACCAGATTTTTTCATTACTTCTTCGACCAGTCGAAGAGTGGCTCTAGACCAGCTATGGGGTGCTCGACTCGAAGTCCAACAATTAAAATTTGGCACCCTCGACTAGTCGAAGCCCATGCTAGACCAGCCGAATAGGGCCCTCGACCAGTCGAAGAACCGTTTTATTTCATCGCGCTTAAATTTTGAAAATTTGTTGAACCTTAGACGAGTCGAAGCAACAACCTTTCAGCCTATAAATAGAGGTCTTCTCTCAATCCGAAATTACCAATTCAAGCTAAGAAAAGTCTTCATCAAGAGAGAGAGAGAGAGAAGTCCCCATTATTGTCAAGCTATGGCATGGTATTTTTAATTCTTTAATAGCTTTTATTTTAATTCCTTGATCTCTTTTTTATGAATCTCATTTTATAAAGAGAGTAGATACTCTTCTTTGAGATCCTGAGGAATTAAACAAGTAGCCTTTGGTTTGAATCGATTTAAAATCTATTTAGAACCTAAAACCCTCATTCATATGATTGGACATTGAACATTCTTCTACAAGATAAGCGGTTCTATAGGCTACATTATGAGATACGTCTTCAAGGTGAAGATAAGTATATCCCTATCTTTTGTATTTTGGTTTCTTTGAGATAGCCAGAAAATCTTAATTGTTGGTTTATCTATGATAACCAGAAAATCTCATTGTGGGATTTTTTTTTTTGTGATAGCCCTTTAAAATCACAACTGTATAAGGTTTTAAGGTGACCCTGTTAAAACCTTGTTTATAGTGAAAGCCAATATCACGTGGGTTGTGATTATTAGGAGTGGAGTAGGTGTGGCTGTTTGAGAACAGTTGGTGTACACACCGACCTACTATAATTCTTTGTGTTGTTGTGAATGTTTACTTTTTGCATTTATGGTGAATGATTGTAATTTTATTTATGCAAAAGTGGTGAATGTTTGTAATATATAACTTTATTATCTCTTACTTGGTTTGAGATCTTAATCCTTACACATGTTCGTGAAATAAGGTTGTCCTACCTAAAGCTTTGTTTTTGGTGAAAGTTGTCTTACGAACTAATTTTGAATCAATTTTTTAATACTAGAGCTATTAAGATTTCTGATATATTTTATTATTTTAATAAGTTAATTTTTTATTTGGCATAGTCCTATTCATGCTAGTTAGGGATTGTGTTGAGGGTCAAATATTGCATATTGGACCCCATTTATATCTTGGTTTTATGAACATGATCCTGCTTAATGTCCTATTTTACTCATGTTTGTGTTGCAAGGTGAATTTAAGAGCTTGGATTGAAAAGGATGCTAAAAGCATAGATTTAACACATAAGAATCACCAAAGCAAGGATGGATTTAATGAGACCAAAAATGAAGAATTCACATGCCAAAGATCTAAGAACACTAAATGAGGAATGAAGAGAATTAAAGACTTGAAGAGAAGAAAAGGAACCCTAAAAAGCTACCTGCTTCGACTAATTTAAGCCCTCCTTCGACCATTCTAAGGCTTCTACTTGACTAATCAAGATTGCTCGACTCGAACTCCAGCAAGATAAACTTTTAATTTCGCGCGATCCTCAACCAGACGAAGGAGACCCTCGACCAGTTGAAGGTGACCCTCGACCAGTCAAATGTTGTCCTCGACTAGTTGAGGGTTACACAGATGTTGCACAGACAGCGTAAATTTGAGGCGGTTTCCAAAATTTTCCAACTTGGTACAAAAGTTGGAGTTGCACAACTATAATAGGAGTCCCTAGGATGTTCCTAGGTATCTTTTAGGGTTTGAGGAGTGGAGAAAAAGGGTGGAGCTGCTGTCCGAGAGTTTTTCTTCTTTTTCCTCAGTTGATTATTTGTTTTGTTAAGAGTTCATAGTTCAATGATGTCTATGGTTGGCTAAACCTTTTAGCTAGGGCTAAGAGGTGAAGCTTGCATCGTGATTGGGATGTTTGCTTTGTTTTAATTCATGTTTTGTTGAACTCTTATGGATTCTAGTTCTTTATTAAGGAATATTTTTAGTGTTTAATGGTTTGTTGTGACTCAAATTACAATGAATCTCTGATTGCTTTGGATATCTTCTTTTCCCAATTCAAGATTGTGAGATTAGTGAGATTAGTTCTAGTTCTCGTTACTTTAAGAAACAGATGAGATTAGTCCATGTGGATTCGATGTCATGCCCCAAACTTGGAATCCGGGCTCACAGAATTCTCGATCGTCAAATCTTGTGCTAACAGCCTCCGTAGTACCTCATTCTCGGCTTCCAGCGCCCATACGCCAGATTCTAATCCTGGGATCCTACAAGGAGGATTTTCAATGTGAATTTTTTTGTAAAGGAGCATAACCACAAGTGTACCCAAATCACAAAGGCAACATCATCATCACATATCCACTAATATGAACATTTGATTACAGTGCTAAAAAGGGAAATACATGAATAACAAAATCTCCACAAGCTCGACACACGCTCCCACCTCAATGCTACTGTAACCTAACATCACCTGCACGCAATGGTCATGCATAAGCTTATAAAGAAGCTTAGAGGGTGGTGTACGTGTATGCGCAAAGCATGTGCTAAGCATATAATATCAGTGTAAGCGGAATACTGGCAAGTCTATAAGTTATACAATATCAGAGTATGCAATGTAGATCAGCTATGCAATGCGGAGTCATAATGATCCAAATATCAGATGCCGAGGATGCAATGTAATATGCAATTACTGACGAGTCACGAATACCATCAACCTCATCTAAGCCATATAAATGTAAAAACATGGTATCTCAAATGCCATATACTACGGATGTAATGCAATATGCAAATCCTAGCGAGCCCATAATTGTAAGGCCCGTATCCTACTCCGTACCATTCCATAGACTCTCGCGATCCTTCCTGTTGAATTTTGGCAACCTGTGATCTGTAGACAGCGTTTGCACGTGACCCTAAGTCATATCCCATAGATCTGAGTCAGCTTGACTCAAAACTTGTATCTTAGCGATCGCGCCATCGCTGCGGTTCCAACGCCTCGTCTTACGCACCGATGCGATACCTAAGCCAGGAGATGTGGGCCTGCATTTATCTTAAAGAAACGCCACGCATTTACAAATCCCGAGAGAATCTCTATGTCACGCCCCGAACTTGGAAACCGGGCTCACAAAATTCCCGATCGCCGAATCTGACGTCGACAGCCTCTATAGAACCCCATTCTCGGCTCCCGGCACCCATTCACCAGGTTCCGATCTTGGGACACTACAAGGAGGATTTATAATCATCAGTCTGATTCATAATGAGCATAACCAAAAGAATAACCCATGAACAATAACCACAAGAACACCACCACAAAATCTACTATGATAAAAAACTTTTGAGTACAATGCGCTTGAAAGGGAAAAATATAAGATAATGCAAAAGATAGAAACTCCAAATCTCATCTGCATGCTCCTGCTGCTACTATGCTATGGCTGCATCCTGGCGTCACCTACACGCATCAATCGTGCATAAGCTTATAGAAAGCTTAGAGGGTAGTATAAGTGTGTGCAGGTCAGAGTAATGCGGAACCATGGTGATGAGTACATGAATGCAATCAGCCGTACCAAGGCTATGCGGTGTAAGATATGAATGTCATCAGCCATAACACGGTCATGCGATACGAGATGCAACTCAAGCATGCCAATCCTCAACATGTATCAGTACAGTTCTTATTCTGGATAATCACTGGGGTTTAGTACACTCCAAGAGGCATTGCCGCTCTCCATGCCGCACAGTCCAAATAAGCATAAGAAACCTCACTATCCGCCTGGCCAATAGTCTGCCAATACCTATCTGGCACGTCGATAGCGGACCCATTCACGAGCTGGTCAAACTCAGCCTAGTATTGCCCCCTACCCTCGGGCGAGTAAGGCCACACCCCTTTCCAATCGACCACGACACAGTGGGAGACGCGGCCTCCTGGTATTCGGCCCTCGTGCGCTCATATATCCACTCGGTCTCGACGTTGGAGTCATCCTCTGGTACCATCGAGTTTAGGAATTTTTACCCAAGGACATCTATGGCGCCCGTATGCTAAAACCAAACATTTTCGGTATCCAACCTAGCCACCCACGATGAATCTGTGGAGGCTATGGTCCTGATGTTGCTAGGACATAATAATCATGATCACACAAATGCAAGTGCATGAACCACCCTACCAAACATGCAACAATCCTGCGCGTACCGAGCGCTCATGAGGGGCGACTCCACCTACCAGGGAGCCTATAATGATCTGCCCGAAGGCATATGCTATGATCAGTCACTTCTCATATCAGGCATACATATGATGTGTATGATCATGAATCATGGATCTATGCTAAACATATATAAAGAGATGGGCTCTGTATATTACGGGGATGGGCCTAGACGGCCTATTTCTACAAGTATGGGCCTATCAGTGGGCCTTAGGGAGAGTTACAATGCGGACATTTAACCAACATTATCCATTCAATGTGGACGTCAAATCAACATTGTTCTCAAGGCATAGCCCGCTACAATGGTCAACACATGAACCATGGTAGAATCAAGTTGTAATGGGCCTTATATAGATCTTGTTGGGCCTCGACCGAAGGGCCCAAATACACCAAATGGGCCTCAAACCATGAGCTCATTTATCTCAAGTAGGCCTTAGGGGGGGCAGGCCACAAATACATCAAGTTGGGCCTTAACACATGATTCTTACATACTTCACAATGGGCCTCATAATATGGGCTCTATACAAATCAAGGTGGGCCTCAACAATGGGCCTTAAATTATCTCCAAAATAGTTGGACAGTTGGATGAAACACATGCATCATGATGGAGCCCACTCTAATGAAGGGGCCCACAGTAGTGTTTATTTTCCAAGCAACCTAGGGCCCAACATAATGTTTATTTTCCAACCAACTATTCATTAGGTCATGTGGACCAGGGTAGGGCCCACTGTAATATTTATTTATCATCCAATTTATTCATAAGGTCACGTGGGCCTGGATAGGGCCCACTGTAATATTTATTTTTCGTCCAAAATGGACCCACTGAAGTGTTTATTTTCCATACAACCTGTTGATAGGGTCATGTGGACCAAGGGCCCACTGGAATGTTTATTTACACCCAACCCGTTCACAGGGCCACGCGGTCAGGGAGGGGCCCACCGTAATGTTTATTTTTCATCTAACCTGTTGATGAGGTCACGTGGGCAGGGAGCCCACCATGACGTTTATTTGATGTCCAACCTGTTTATAAGGTCACCTGGACCTGGGGGTGGATGTGGGGCCCACTGAAATGTGGTTCACAAATCCAGCCCACCCATTATATGTGTCCCACCTGGCTGACGGTCCAGACCAAATTTCAGCAACATCCAAAACTTAGGTAGGCCCCACCAAGTGATTTTATATGTTTTGGCATGTCTTCACATGATTTTAAGTGATGCGGCCCACATGAGTTCTGTATAAGGCTGATTTTTGGGATGGACGGCTAGTCCGTGGGACCTGTCAGGCCGTCCGCCCACCCAAGCAGCCGCAAGCGCGCTGCCTGCGTCTTCTGACAGTAGCAGCGTTGCTGCTGTAAAAAATTTTTTTTTTTTTTAAATACCGTTTTCTCACGGTTTTTCACAGGTGGGGCCCTCATCAGAAAAATCCACCCCGTTCATTGGCTTTCATATCTCAAGACCATCCAAACAAGCCCGATGTGTAGCATATTTTTGGCGAATAAAAACATCAAAGTGGGTTTTAACGGTACACATTACTGTTTCCCATGGTATGGCCCGTATGATTATCAGATTGATCTCAACTTCCAACTCAACACCTAAAATGATCGAAGGAAGAGGATGGACAGCTTAGATTTGACTTATACATCAAGGTGGGGCTTGCATGAGAGGCTCACCACTTCTTTCTTCTTTTTATTAAGTACACACCCATGCCAGTATACACACTCCATGACAGGCTCGCCCGTCCAACGTCCAGTGACGCTGGACGGTGTGGATAAACACATGCATTGTGGTGGGTCCCACATGGACGTGGCCCACCAAATATATACATATAATATATATATTATATTATATATATAATACATATTATATTATATAAAATATAACATATATATAAAAAAAAGATGCATTGGGCCCATCCAAACAGTGGATGGTGTGGATCATCACCCGCAATAGGGTGGGCCACACCGTCTGATGTAGATAGACGGGGTAGATATAACACATATTGGTGGGATCCACACCATCACAACGAAAGTGAGAGAGAGAGAAATATACGGTTGGATAGAGAGGAGGGACCCCGCCACTATGGGCCCTCCATTAATACATACATCAAAATGGGTCCCACAAAAAGTGGGCCCTAAAGATCAAGATTTCAACGGTGGATCACCCACCTTTAAGCCTCCTCCTTGCTCCCTTAGCCTCAAATGCTCCTTGCCTTAGCCTTGGACGGTGGATGATGGGAGATTAATGGTGTGGATGAGAGATGAGAGGGTGTAGATGGAAGATGAGAAGGTGGACCACACTTGGGAGGGAGAGGGAAGCTTGGACGTGTGAGGCTTGAGTTGCTTGGGAGATTTGAGAAAAGAGAGAGAGAGAGAGAGAGAGAGAGAGAGAGAGAGATTATATGAATGGGTGAGGTGTGATGGGTGATGGGTTGGGTTGAAAATTTTGAAAAAGAAGTATGGTTGTTGTTGAAAATGGGAAAAAGAGGAATAGTGAGGTGGAAAGTGAGTGAACTTTTGAAAAAGAGGGAATGGGTTGATGTACTTGGGGTAAGGGATGCATTTATAGTTGATTGATGGGACTAATTGTAGAGATTCCCTCGAAATCCGCAATGCGCAGTGTTTCTTCGGAATAAACGCAGATCGACATCTTCTAGCCTGGGTATCGGTTCGGTGCACGAGTCACGGTGTTGGAACCGCGGCGACGACGCGGTCGCTATGATATAAGTTTTGGGTCAAGCTGACGTCGGTGCATGGGACCTGACTTAAGATCGCGCGCAAACATCGGATATGGTGTGAAGGTTACCGGAAGGACCGCGGAAGCCAACGGAACGGTACAGACTAGGACACGGGTCTTACAGCTTTCCCCTCCAAATAAAAATTTCATCCTCAAAATTTACATAATCATTACAAGAAAACATAAATCTTAATAGAAAAGGAAGCAAGGCATCGTCATATCAAGTCGAAGACAGCATATAGGATACAACACACAATCAATTATCAAAGAGATGAGGATAGTGCTCTCGAATCTCAACCTCGCGCTCCCATGATGCCTCATCAGCAGAATGGTGACCCCACTGAACCTTCACCAAGGAGATGACCTTGGTCTAGAGGACCTGCTCCTTCTGATCAAGGATACGAACTGGCTACTCAATGTAAGAAGCATCCTCACGAACCTCCAACGGCTGCCAACCAATAACAGGAACGATGTCTGACCCACACTTCATCAACATACAGATGTGGAAAACGTTGTGGATTCCAGACAACTGAGATGGTAAGGCAAGCCGATAGGCCACAACGCCAATGCGCTCAGTGATCTCGAAAGGTCCTATGAATCTCGGGGCAAGCTTGCCCTTCGCTCCAAATCGAACTACGCCCTTCATGGGCGAGACCTTGAGATACACGTGGTCCCCTATATTAAACTCCAAGGGACGACGCCGGTAATCAGTAAAATTCTTCTGCCGGCTCTGAGCTGTGCGTATCCTCTACCTGATGATATCAATAACCTCTGATGTCTCCTGCACAAGCTCGGGACCTAGGAGACGCCGCTCTCCAACCTCGGTCCAACAACTTAGAGATCTGCATGGTCTGCCATATAATGCCTCAAAAGGAGCCTGCTAATGGTCACCTGATAGTTGTTGGTGTATGCGAACTCAGCCAATCGCAAATGCTCATCCCAGCTACCACCGAAGTCAATCACACAGGCCCGAAGCATATCCTCAAGGATCTAGTTGACCCTTTCGGTCTGGCCATCGGTCTGCGGATGAAACGCGGCACTGAGCTGCAAATCAGTGCCCATAGCTCTTTGAAAGCTCCTCCAGAACTGAGACGTGAACCTCGGGTCTCGGTCAGAAACGATCGAGACTGGTACACCGTGCAGCCTCACAATCTCCTCAATGAATAACCTCGCAAGTTGGTCCAAAGGGCAAGTCGTATGAATCGCAAGAAAATGTGCCGACTTCATCAGACAGTCCACGACAACCCAGATGGCGTGATGACCGCGCTGAGTCCTCGGCAAACCCATAATAAAATCTGTAGATACGTGCTCCCACTTTCACGTTAGGACACTCAAAGGCTACAATAGACCAAGGGGTCTCTGATGATCGGCCTTGACACGCTGGCATGTGTCACACTCGGCCACAAAATTGGCGATCTGGCGCTTCATCCCCGCCCAATAATACTGTCTCCTCATATCACGATACATCTTCGTCGAGCCAGGGTGGATAGAAAACTGCAATCGATGTGCCTCGACCATAAGATCCCTGTGTAACTCGGGAATATCCGGGACACACAATCGGCCTCTAAAGCGAAGTGCACCATCAGAACCAATCTGCTACTCTGTCTGACTCTTAGATGCCACCTCTGCTCGGTAATCTTGTAACGACTCATCTATCTGCTGAGCCTCGATCACCCTTGCGACAAGAGAGGGTTGAATCAACAGGCTCGAAAGCTGAACGATAGAAGACTGCAGACCAAAATCGAAGTCATACTCTACTATATCCTCGAGCATCTTTCACTCCTGAATCATCATATGTGCCACCAGGCCTCGTGGCTGACGGCTGAGGGCATCCGCCACCACATTTGCCTTGCCTGGGTGGTACTGGAGGTCAAAATCATAATCTTTTAAAAGCTCCATCCAGCGTCTCTGTCTCATGTTCAACTCGGACTGAGAGAATAGATACTTCAAGCTCTTGTGGTCGGAGAAGAGCTCGAACCTTATCCCATAGAGATAGTGTCTCCACACCTTCAGTGCGAAGACGACTGCTGCCAGCTCCAAATCATGCGTGGGGTAGTTCAGCTCATGAACCTTGAGCTGACGAGACGCAAATGCTACAGGTCTGCCGTGCTGCATCAGGACAACACCCAATCCAATACGCGAAGCATCAGTAAATACCACGAATCCATCACTCCTAAAGGGAAGAGTGAGGACAGGAGCGGACGTCAGACGGTCCTTCAGCTCCATAAATGCTCGCTCACAGGCGTCACTCCAAATAAACTCTGCGCCCTTCTGAGTCAACCTGGTCAACGGGGCTACAATACGGGAGAAGCCCTCAATGAAACGCCGATAATATCTAACCAAACTAAGGAAACTGTGGATCTCGGACGCAGTCGTGGGCTGGCCCCACTGACGCACTGCTTCAACCTTCGAGGGGTCCACTGCGACACCCTCCCTCATCACCACGTGACCGAGGAATCTCACCTCCTCCTGCCAGAACTCACATTTCTCCAGCTTTGCATATAACTGGTGGGCATGGAGGGTCTGCAAGGCGATCTCCAGATGCTGCATATGGTCCTCACGGGTCCTCGAATATATCAGAATGTCGTCGATGAAGACTACAACAAATTGATTGAGATATGGACGAAAGACATCGTTCATCAATTGCATGAAGATCGCAGGTGCATTGGTCAGTACAAAAGACATGACCTGAAACTCAAAATGACCATAGCGCGTCCTGAAGGCTGTCTTCGGGATGTCCTCCTCTCGGACATGAATCTGATGATAACTGGAATGCAGGTCAATCTTCGAAAAGAACTTTGTACCCTGTAGCTGATCAAATAAATCGTCTATCCTCGGGAGCGGGTACTTGTTCTTAATCGTAACCCGATTGAGCTCACGGTAATCTACGTAGAGCCTCAACGAGCCATCCTTCTTCCTAACGAAGAGTACCGGCGCTCCCCACAGAGAACTGCTTGGACAAATAAATCTCAACTCATGCAACTCGTCCAACTGACGCTGCAGCTCACGTAACTCCATCGGTGCCATATGGTACGGGGCCTTCGAGATAGGCATGGTATCAGGCACAAGGTCTATTTGGAACTCAACATGACGGTGCGGAGGCAATCCTGGAATCTCCTGGAACACGTCGGGGAAGTCGCAGACCACCGGCCACTGATTAATATAAATGGCAACAGGCTCCTCAACGGCGCAGGACATCAAGTAAGATAGCGGCTCTCCTCGGGGCTCTACAACGAACTGAAACTGCGGCAAGCCTGGTATGCAGAACGTGACCGTCCTCGCAGAACAGTCCATCATGGCGTGGTACTCGGAAAGCCAATCCATGCCCAATATAACGTCGAAGTCTGTCATTGGCAGCACAAATAAGTTAGCGGGTAAAAAGATATCACCGACCAGAACAGGGCAAGATGAATAGAAATGGCCCAATACTGTGGTCCTCCCCAATGGCGTCGATAAGGTCAACCCCTCACTAGCAAACTCTGTCGGCAATCCAGTCGATCGCCAGAAATCCTCAGACATGAATGAGTGAGCAGCACCGGAATCAAATAATACTCAGGCGATGCATGAAAAGACAGGAAGTATACCCTCGACGACTCCTCCGGATGACTGCGGGTCCTGCTGAGTGGCGTAAAATCTAGCCTGAGTTGGCTGGGGAGGTGTTTGGCCCCTCTGAGGTCCCTCGTGCTGCTGCTGCCTCTACGGCGGCCTATACTGCTGTCTCTGCTGCTGCTGGGGTCTCGGCAGCTGAGGCGGCTGTGGTCGCTGCTGATGGGGTCGCTGCTGTGCTGGAGGCTGCTGTTGAGGTCGCTGCTGTGCTAGAGGCTACTGTAGTGCTCTCGGCGGCTGTAGATGAGGCTATTGTGACCCTCTCGACTGCTGCAGATGAGGGCGAGGGCACTCAGACAAGCGGTGCCCTGTCCCACAACATCCAAAATAAGTCCCTGTAAACAGCTGCCGGGGTGGCGCTGGAGGTGTTGCTGGTGCTCTAGCAGGTGGGTGGCTCCTATACCTCTATGGTCGTCGCTGCTGTTGGGAGCTACTGGAGAGGGCCTGCCTCTTCTGACCCCTCCTCTGATCTCTGTCGGCCTGCGTGTCGGTCCACTCAGTCTCATAAATCTGAGCCTCCGCACTACTGCCTGGAAAGTCGGGAGCTCGTGCCCAATCACACGGCCTCGAAGGCCGTAACATAAGCTGTTCTCGAAACGGCAAGCATTCCGCCCCTCATCATCAACCATATATGGCGCGAACCTCGATAGTGCCATGAAATGGGCCACATACTGTGCCACGGTCATGTCCCCCTGCACCAGAGTCTCGAACTCTAGTGCTCTCTGATGTTGAATATGGTCAGGGAAGTATTGCTCCTCGAATCGGTCTATAAAGTCCTCCTATGTCCAGACATAGTCAGGTCCTACGACTAACAGAGGTCCACCAGTGCTCGGCCTCACCCCGAAATAGAAACACTGCCAACCGAACTCACTGCTCGGTCGTACATGACATGGTATCGAAGATCTTCTCCACATCGGAGCGCCACCTCTCAGCTACAGTCGGATCTGGCTCACCCTGGAAATGCGGAGGATCAAACTGTCAGAACTCTCGAAGTAGGGCACTCGCGTGCTCCTGCTCTGTCTGGGCCAGTGAAACAACCGGGCGCCTGCCCTGCCCCTGAAGTGCAGCCGTCACAGCCTGCAGCATCTGCTATAACTGGGAAGTACTCACGGATACGGTCGGATCCGCACCGGTCTCTGGTGGAGGAGCAGCATCCCCAGGATGGGCGGTATGAATCTCTGGTAGAGGAGCGACATCCTCAGGCTAGGCAGTAGGCATCTCTGGTGGTGGAGCAGGAATCGTAGGTGGTAGTGCGGGAGCCGCAAGTGGTGGAGCCGGAGTCTCAGGTGGTGGTGCAGGAGTCGATCGGGTCACTCTCCTGGGCGGCATGTCCTATAGGAAAGAACAATGAAGCCAATCACCCTAGAGAATTGCACTCGGAACCTAATCGCCCTAAGCTCATAGTAAACATGTGATGTTGTTCTTGGTTATTTCCAAGTTATGCTCTAATACTAACTTCTGTCACACCCCGAACTTGGAAACCGGGCTCTCAAAATTTTCGATCGCCGAATCCGGTTCTGACAGCCTCCGTAGAACCCCATTCTCGGCTCCCGGCACCCATTCACCAGGTTCCGATCTTGGGACACTACAAGGAGGATTTATAATCATCAGTCTGATTCATAATGAGCATAACCAAAAGAATAACCCGTGAACAATAACCACAAGAACACCACCACAAAATCCACTATGATAAAAAACTTTTGAGTACAATGCGCTTGAAAGGGAAAAATATAAGATAATGCAAAAGATAGAAACTCCAAATCTCATCTGCATGCTCCTGCTGCTACTATGCTATGGCTGCATCCTGGCGTCACCTACACGCATCAATCGTGCATAAGCTTATAGAAAGCTTAGAGGGTAGTATAAGTGTGTGCAGGTCAGAGTAATGCGGAACCATGGTGATGAGTACATGAATGCAATCAGCCGTACCAAGGCTATGCGGTGTAAGATATGAATGTCATCGGCCATAACACGGTCATGCGATACGAGATGCAACTCAAGCATGCCAATCCTCAACATGTATCAGTACAGTTCTTATTCTGGATAATCACTGGGGTTTAGTACACTCCAAGAGGCATTGCCGCTCTCCATGCCGCACAGTCCAAATAAGCATAAGAAACCTCACTATCCGCCTGGCCAATAGTCTGCCAATACCTATCTGGCACGTCGATAGCGGACCCATTCACGAGCTGGTCAAACTCAGCCTAGTATTGCCCCCTACCCTCGGGCGAGTAAGGCCACACCCCTTTCCAATCGACCACGACACAGTGGGAGACGCGGCCTCCTGGTATTCGGCCCTCGTGCACTCATATATCCACTCAGTCTCGACGTTGGAGTCATATATCTATGGCGCCCGTATGCTAGAACCAAACATTTCTGATATCCAACCCAGCCACCCATGATGAATCTGTGCAGCCTATGGTCCTGATGTTGCTAGGACATATAATAATCATAATCACATAAATGCAAGTGCATGAACCACCCAACCAAACATGCAACAATCCTGCGCATACCGAGCGCACATGAGGGGCGACTCCGCCTATCAGGGAGCCTATAACGATCTGCCCAAAGGCATATGCTATGATCAGTCACTTCTCATATCAAGCATACATATGATGCGTATGATCAGGAATCATGGATCTATGCTAAACATATATAAAAAGATGGGCTCTATATATTACGGGGATGGGCCTAGACGGCCTATTTCTACAAGTATGGGCCTATCAGTGGGCCTTAGGGAGAGTTACAATGCGGACATTTAACCAACATTATCCATTCAATGTGGACGTCAAACCAATATTGTTCCCAAGGCATAGCCCGCTACAATGGTCAACACATGAACCATGGTAGAATCAAGTTGTAATGGGCCTTATATAGATCTTGTTGGGCCTCGACCGAAGGGCCCAAATACACCAAATGGGCCTCAAACCATGAGCTCATTTATCTCAAGTAGGCCTTAGGGGGTGCAGGCCACAAATACATCAAGCTGGGCCGTTACACACGATTCTTACATACTTCACAATGGGCCTCATAATATGGGCCCTATATAAATCAAGGTGGGCCTCAACAATGGGCCTTAAATTATCTCCAAAATAGTTGGATAGTTGGATGAAACACATGCATCATGATGGAGCCCACTCTAATGGAGGGTATGGTTTACAATACATACATAAGTGGGTCCCGTGTGGGGCCTACCATAATGTTTATTTCCCATCTAACCCATTGATAAGGTCATGATAAACAATAACTTTGAGATTTTTCTGGCTTAACCTCAAATAAAACCAATCAATGTAAATTACACAAATTGTAAAATACCTGATTCTCCTTCATTGTAGTAGCCCAAAAGAACCAAGTCAGAGTAGAGATTTAAATGTCAAAGTTCAATGTCCAATACTCACTTTATGATGGTTCTAGGTTCTAAATGATTTTAAATTAAAACAAAAGGGCTAGCTCTAATTGATTTTGATTCCACAAAAAGGAAAACAACAATTCCTCTTTTCAGATTAGATTGGACTGCAAGAAACAAAATCAATTAACAAAGCTAAAGAAAGAGAATATTAAATATGCACACATAGCTTAAATGGAGCACCGACTTATCTCTCAGAAGACTGAATTAAATTAACTTAAATTACCTTTTCTTTCTCTGATTTATTCTAAGATTCGTGCTCTATTTATAGGTGAGCAAATCATGTCTTTGACTGGTCTAAGGACCTCTACGACTGGTCGTAGAGTCAACAGATATTTGAAAATTTAGGCGCGATAAGATTTGACAGTTTTACGACTGGTCGTAGGTGGTCTACAACTGGTAGTAGGTCTCCTACCACTGGTCGTAGGTTTCACATGACAAGTCGAAGCTAGTCAAATTTCAGCGCTGTACATTGAGTCGTAGCTCTATAATAGGTCGAAGAAGCAGTCGACACTGTACCTATGATTGGTCAAACAGTCCCCAGGACAAGTCGAAGCCTAACAAAAAAATTTTGATTTTTGTAATAAACTTACGACCGATCTAGGAAATGTTTAGACAGGTCAAAGCAGTGCTAGGACTAGTCGAACAAAGTCGAGGACTAGTCTTAAAACAGACCAAACTCACTTATAGAAAACATATGAATTATGTATCCAGAACGACCTACTCTAAAGGCCAACCTAAGGTCAGTCATACCTTAGGAGTGAAGTAAGGACATTAAACATAGGAGACAAGTGACCTTTGAAAGTAGTGAAGCTTGAAGTCTTGATGGAGCTCAAACTTGAAAGCTTCTTGAGATCTTGAGGTAGAACTTGAAAGTTTCTTGAGATTCTTGACTTATGACCAGTGCTTGTCAACCTAAGTTGATCTTAAGTAGAGCATTGTTCTTCACAGATGCAAGCTTCATAACAGTGTCTTTGGCACCACAAATTTAACAACACAAAGGGCTATAAACTATGGCACTTACAATCTCCCCCTTTGTCAAATTAGTGACAAAACACACTTTCAAGATATGCTTCATAACATAGAATATCTTATTAAAAAATCATGCACCAGTTGTTATCAACCAGCATCCTACAGACTTGTAAATCAATATTTAATCCACCTCTGCACACTTCTGCTCACACCTTTGCACATACTCCCCCTGAGTAACATACTCATATGTACATGTCTATAACATATCCATACTCCCCCTTTTTGTCACAATAAGACAAGGGAAGCACAAAATAGATGGCTAAGGAGAAATAATCAATGAGAAATATGAGAGGTAACTAGTCAAGATATGAGAACATAGCATAAGCAACACACATAATTCATAGACAGTGCTAAGTTAAAGAGAGTGACAAACTCAAAAACTAGTTAAGAGTAATAAAGTTATTATAGTCTAGTAATCTTAAAAATACTAATCTGACCCAGATGAAGGAGCAGGAATGGAAGGATGAAGTTGATGCATGCCTTTGTTCAAGCGCCTAAGATCAATATATATGCCTTTGCACATATATTTGAACTGTAAATCATGGGCAACAGACATGTTTTCCATCTTAACATTTAGATTCTCAACTTTATCTTCCAATGCACTCAGACATGCATCAAATGAAGAAGGCCATAATCTGGATCATTTGTAGAATCAGACTCAAGTTCTTCAAAAATATCATCCATGTTAATATCATCAAGAGGAAGATCACCAACTTCTTCCTCATGTATAGCTTCAGCACCGCCAACACCATCACCTTGGCCAGGAAGGAAATCTAACTTCATCTTATTGATATTGGAATTGTTAAATATCAGATGATGGATAGGGGCCTCTCCAACCGGCATGTCAACTGACATATGTGTAGCCAACACAGTCATCAAATATCCAAAAGGAATGTCACTATGATCAGGATGGAGATGAAACTGAATAATGAAGTGACAAATCAAGGATGGTAAACAAATTTTAACACCTCTAACAACAGAATGAAGAATACGAACCATGAAGGACGTCAATTCAGATTTGTTACTTGACCGAGGATATAAATTAGACACAAAGATTTTGTGAAGAATTTTGTATTTGGGTAACAAATACCTTGAGGGAAGCGCATTCCTTTTATGCGTCCATTGTACATCCAAATTGCATAAGACATTAGTCAGCATACGTTTTTCAGCGACAGAGGGTTTATTATATAAAGTATGGATAGGAATGCCCTCATCATTCACTGGAATATCCATAAGGGCTGAAATCAAATGTCGATCAACTTCAAATGGCCCTTCTCTTGTTGAGATAGAAAAAGTTAAATTTTCCAGTGAGAAAGCACACATGCATGCAAACATGGATTGGGCAATGGACCGGTATGCTGGCCCACCCTAAAGCAATAAGTTATTCCAACCTATAGATTGAAGTATAGGAAAAATATCAAAAGGAGCAACATGATTAATATCAACTGGATGCTCAACAATAACATTACGCAATCGGATGTCCCGAACATAAAGATGGATTGTCCTCAGGAGCCCTAAGATGACGCTTAGTGATAGGGGCTGATCTGGAAAAAGAAGACGAACCACGGGACGTTGACTTTCTTCCTCTAGAAGCCATAGCAACAATGATTTCAAGTATATAAAGAGTTGTAATGGATTGAGAAATGGGTTTTCTCAAATTAGATTTTTCAAAAGAAAATCCTCAAATCTTAACTAAATTCGAAATAGACAACTCTAAGAGAGAAATAGAAGCAATCAAGATACAAATCTACAAGCAAAATGCAAATGGAACACTAACCTTGAAGATTTTGGAAGATGGGTTTGACTAGTCTTGTGTCGGCTCGTTGGAGAGTGAAGTTGAAATGAAGAAGAAGATGATTTCTCCAAATTTTAAGTGAATCCACACGATTCATGATTGGTCGTGGATATACACGACTGGTCGTAGCACGATTGGTTGAGTACAGGGCAAAAAATCTGATTTTTACATATTTTTCAAGATTTGAAAACTAAACTAGCAAATATATACACTATGATACAAATAGGCATAATTAATCATTTTAAAATGCACATGCCGAGATCATATTTCATTTTGTTAAACCTGCTTTTGTCGAGCGGTTTAGTGAAAATATCAGCACGTTGATTCTCGGTAGGGATATATTCCAAAGATATAACCTTTTCTTCAACTAATTACCCAATATATTGAAATCTAATATCAATGTGCTTAGTACAAGAATGCTGAATTGGATTTTTCGAAATATTTAAGGCACTAGAATTATCACAATATATTAACATAGAATCTTGTTTAATTCCATAATCACTTAGCATATGTTTCATCCAAACAAGCTGTGTACACGCATTACCAGCTGCTATATATTCAGCTTCAGCTGTTGAAAGTGATATAGAACTTTGTTTCTTGCTAAACCAAGAAACTAAATAGTTTTCGATATAAAAACAACCACCACTAGTTGATTTTCGATCTTCAAGATTACCAGCCCAGTCAGCATCCGAGTACCCAGCTAATTGAATACTAGTCTCATGTGGATACCAGAGACCAAGATTAACAGTACTTGTGACATATCTTATAATCCGCTTAACAGCAGTCAAGTGCGATTCTTTAGGATCAGACTGAGCGATACCAACACTTAAAGCGATATCGGGTCTACTAGCAGTTAAATACAATAGACTACCAATCATACTCTGATATAATTTCGGATCCACATTTTTACCTGCAGAATCTTTTGAGAGTTTCAAGGTTGTACTCATAGGAGTATCAAAGTTCTTACCATTCTCAAATCCAAATCTCTCAATCAAGTTCATAGCATATTTAGATTGAGAAATGAACATTCCATCAGGTTTTTTTTTACTTGTAACCCAAGGAAATAATTTAATTCCCCAACCAAGCTCATTTCAAACTGAGATTTCATCAAATCTGCAAACTCAATGGTCATGCTAGTACAGGTAGATCCATAAATGATATCATCAACATAGATTTGTACTAATAATATGTGATTATTATATTTTTTAATAAACAGAGTTTTATCAACACATCCCATTTGAAAATTATGGCTTAATAGAAACTTTGTTAGTTTCTCGTACCATGCCCTATGAGCTTGTTTTAAACTGTAAAGTGCCTTTTTAAGACGATACACATGATCAGCATTTTTGGGGTCTTCAAAACCCATTGGTTGTTCAACATAAACTTCTTCATGTAGATCGCCATTTAAAAATGCACTTTTCACATCCATTTGGTAAATTTTAAATTTTTTAAAACACGTAATGGATATAAAGAGTCTGATTAATTCAAGACGTGCCACTGGTGCAAAGGTTTCATCATAGTCAATACCTTCAATTTGAGTGTAACCTTGTACCACTAGTCTAGCCTTATTTCTAATTATATTGCTAAGTTCGTCAGACTTATTTTTAAAAATCCATTTGGTTCCAATGATGTGTTTATCTTTAAGTCTATGTACGAGATACCAAACATCATTTCTCACAAATTGGTTAAGTTCTTCTTGCATCGCAACAATCCAGTTTTCATCAGTAAGAGCTTCTTTTACATTAGATGATTCTATTTGGGATGTAAAATATACGTATTTGCATATATCCTCAAGTTGTCTATGGTACGAACACCAGTGAGAGGGTTTTCAAGAATCTGTGTGGTTGGATGATCTTTAACAGTCCTTAGTTCAGAATCAGTCTGATTAGATGAAGTATTAGGTTTATCAATTACAAGAACTTCATCATTATCTGAACTTGAGACAGGTGTGTTTAAGTGATCATCAATGACCACATTGATGGACTCTTGAATCACACCGGTCCTTTTGTTCAGAACCCTATAAGCTCAACTGTTTAAAGAGTATCCTAAAAAGATCCCTTCATCACTCTTCGTATCAAACTTTCCCAGATGTTCATGATCTCGTAAAATATAGCACTTGCTGCCAAAAACTCAAAAGTATTTAACAGTAGGCTTTTTATTGAACCATATTTCGTAAGTCGTTTTATTATTACCTTTACTAGTGTAAACTTGGTTAATAATATAGCAAGCTGTATTGGCTGCTTCAGCCCAAAGATTCTTAGAGAGCTTCATACTATTCAATATGACATTAGCCATTTCTTGAAGCACTCTATTTTTCCTTTCAACTATACCATTTTGTTGTAGAGTTTTAGGCACTGAGAATTCATGTAATATTCCCTGGTCACTACAAAACTTCTCAAAACCGCTATTCTCAAATTCAGATCCATGATTACTACGAATCTTACTGACTTGAGAACCATTTTCAGTTTGAATCCTTTTGAGGACTTTTTTTTACTTCTTCAGGGGTTTCTGATTTGTCCCTTAAGAAGACAACCCATGTATATCCAGTAAAGTCATTTACTATTACCAAGATATATCTTTTGCCACCTCGACTTTCCATCCTAGTAGGTCCTACTAGATCTATATGAAGAAGCTCGAGTGGTCTTAATGTGGTATTGGAATTCACCTTTTTGTGTGAGTTCCTTGTTTGTTTGCCAATCTGGCATTCACCACATATTTTATCTAATTTTTGTAGTTTGAGTTGACCTCTTATAAGCTCCCATAGATTTCAGTAGTGTACATGTCCAAGACATTTGTGCCATAAATCAATCTTGTCTGTTTGGACAATGTAACAAGATTGATTAGATGAGCTGGATTCACCAACAATATAGCAGTTTTCAGACGTTCTACGTCCAGTTAGTATTACTGAACCCTTGTTGTTTAGAATCTCACAGCTTTGATTAGAAAACCGTACACTATGGTTATTATCACAAATCTGAGATATGCTTAAAAGATTATGTTTCAGTCCTTCAACATACAATACATTTTTAATCAAAAGAAGGTTATAAAGTTGAACCGTACCTTAGCCCATAATCTTGCAATTGTTGCCATCTCCAAATGTGAGTGAACCGTTAGTCATGTCTTTGAGATTGGTGAATAAAGCCTTGTCGCCTGTCATATGCCTGGAGCATCCACTATCTAGGTACTACTTAGAATGGCTTGTTGCTTTGAAAGCGGTGTGGGCAACCAAGCAAGTGACCTTTGGAACCCATTTCATAACCATTTTGGGTTTAGGAGGATAGTAGTTCTTTCGATTGTAAGAGTTATAAGTATGACCTAGTGAGTTAGACTTTAGAAGCTCCTTAAGTAGATCAACTATCTTTTCTACCAAAGGACTTTGGTTTTGCTTTTTATAGTTGATATGTCTTTTAGGTTTTTGAAAAGACTTAAAGTTTTTAGAAAACATTTGATCCTTCCCTTTTGAGTTTAAGATCTCTCCCTTTACAAACGTGGGAGAAGTATTCTTTAGTTTAGGAGGAACACTCTTGTCATAGCCCAGACCAGATCGATCGCCACATTTTCTCGATCTAGATAAGAGTTTTTCTAATTTAGGATCACCTTGGGCATATTTCCAGGTTTGATTTAAACTTAAGAGAGAAGAGACTTCATGTTTTAGTTGTTCATTTTTAGATTTAAGATTTTCAAACTGGGAGGTTTTAAACTCTAAATCGCATTTTGTCTTTTCAAAACAGTCTGAAATATGGGACTTTTCTAAAACAAGAGATTCATAAATTTCTTCGAGTTTAGAAAATTTCTCTTTTTGAAGATTTAATTTCACAGTAATTTTACAACTTTCCTTGTATAGGGCATTATAAGCATCTTGAAGATCATCTTCATTTTCATATTCACTATTCAGATTTTCTTTATTAGTCGAGTCATCATTATTTGAAAAAGTGAATTTGGCTAGAGTCATAAGGGCCTTAACATCACACCCAGACTCAGTTTCAGAATCTTCTAATTCAGAAGAGACTTCAGAATCAGAGGACTCATACCAAGTAGCCATCACCAAGTAGCCATCATACTTTTCTTTTTTGACTTGCCCTTATTAGGACATTTGTTAGCCAAATGCCCATACTCATGGCAGTTGTAACATTGACTGTCTTTTAAAGATTTTTTAGCTTTAGATTTAGGTTTCTTTTTATCAATGCTTTTTGAAAATCAACCCTCTTTTTACTTTTAAATTTTTTATAAAATCTCTTGGCCAAAAGAGCCATATCATCCTCATAGTTTTCTAAATCTGAGTTTAAATCAATTTCAGAAGTTTTTAAAGCAATAGATTTACCTTTTGGAGTTTTAAAGGTTAACTCATAAATTTGTAATGAGCCAACTAATTCCTCAACCTTCATATTGTCCGTATTACGAAGTTCCTGGATTAAGGTTATTTTAGAATTGAACCGTTCAGGAAGTAAGCGTAGTATTTTAGCACATATCGTGCTTTCAGGAATTTTATCGCCTAGACCCCACATAGAGTTTGCAATGTCATTTAATCTAATATCGAAGTCCATGAACATTTCATTTTCTTCCATACGTATTTTCTCAAATTTAGTTGTGAGGATTTGTATCTTAGATTTCTTGACAATTGAAGTACCCTCGTGTGTCATTTCCAATATATCTAAAGCATGTTTTGAAGAATCACAAGATATAATTCTTTTGAATTCATCCGGTGATAGTGCACAAGTAATTGCATTTAGTGCTTTAGCATTTACACTACTCTCAGTTTTCTGAAGTGTGGTCCAAGAGAAATACGGTGTAATTTTCATAGATTTTGAACCATCAATCCCGGTTACTTTAGTGGTAGGAGGGGTCCATTCATTCACTGTGGATAGTGTAAGTGCTATAGTTTATATCCCTGTTTGTTGTCAAATTTGTGGTGCCAAATTCACTGTTATAAATAACTTGCATAAATGAAGCTCTCTCAAGGATCAACATTCATAAACAAGCTAAGCTCACAACAAGCAAAGCTCACAAGTACAAGGATCAATCTTGAATGCAAGAACTGCTCACAAGACAAGACTCAAGCTGCAAGACTTCAAGAAGAGTACAAGACAATTTGTAAAGAACTCAAGACTTCAAGGCTCATACTTCAAGGTCACTAGTTCCTAACGTTTCAATGTCCTTACTTCATGGTTGAGGTTTGACTGACCTTAGGTTGACCTTAGAAGTAGGTCACTTTGGATACATAAATCGAATGTTTATTTTACATAAGTTTGGTCTGTTCTTCGACTAGTCCTAGGCCTTCTTTGACTAGTCCTAGAGTTGCTTCGACCAGTCTAAGAAATTCCTCGATCAGTCATGAGTTTGTTACAAATTTCGAATAAAATTTGTTAGGCTTCGACTAGTCCAGGAATCTGTTCGACCAGTCGAAGGAACAGTGTCGACTGCATCTTCGACCAGTCGAAAAACTTCAACTCAAAATCCAGCGATGTTTTTCAGGTTCTTCGACCAGTCGAAGGAGACCTTCGACCAGTCGTAGAACGGTCAAAGCTTATGCGCCTGATTTTTCAAATATCTGTTATTGCTTCGACTAGACTAGTCGAAGAGCTCCCTAGACCAGTCGAAGACGCGATCTGCTCACCTATAAATAATGCATGAATCTCAGAAGAAATTATCGAATTAATTAATCCATTCAAGCCAATCTTCGTCGAACTTCTGAGAGATAATTCTGTACTCCATCTAAGCTAAGTGTGCTTATTTAATATTCTCTTTCCTTAGCTTTATTTAATTGATTTTATTTCTGCTATTCCAATCTAATTTGATAAGAGGAATTGTTATTCCCTTTCTTTGGAATCAAAATCAATTAAGGTAAGCCCTATTTGGTTTAATTTAAAATCTATTAGAATTAGAACCTTTGTAATTGAGTACTGGACATTGAACTTGGACATTCAATCATCTACTCTGATTTGGTTCTACCGGGCTGCTACAACGAAGGAGATAATCAGGTATTTTACATTTAATTGTAAATTCCTTTCTGTTTTGGTTTCTTTCAAGATTTGCCAGAAAAATCTTATTGTATTGGTTATCTGAGGAGAGCCAGGAAAACTCAGAAGTGGAGTTTTTTTAATTGTATAAGCCCACAGACAAAGACACAATTGTAAAGGTTTTGGGTGAACCTGGGAAAACCTATTTTGTTAGTGAACGCTAATATCTCCTGTGTGAGGATATTAGGAGTGGAGTAGCATTCTGTGTGGCTGTTGTTTAACAGTTGGTGAACACACAGGCGAACCACTATAATCCCTTGTGTTGTGGTTGAATGATTTATACTTCTGATCTTTAATTATTCTTTTGTGGGATGTATGTATGGTGGTGAATGTTGTAATCATTTAATTCAAGCATTGTGAGAATTTTATAATAGTTTAGAATTTATTTTCTGCTATTCCTTTATCAGCTTGATGTTCAATTTCCTTTAAAAGTTGTTCCAGCAAGGTTGCCCTGCCATTTTTATGGTGTATGGCTGTCCCTAGAACAATACATTTATGATTACAATTTATTTTAATTCAGTTTGTATTTATTTCTGTATTCCTCTTCGGTTAGAGATTTGATATAAAGATCTTTCTAGAAATAAGGTTGTCCTACCATAAACTCTGGTTTTTGGTGTAAGGTTGTCCTTAGAACAACATTGTATCAACCTCTCAAGATTTGAATTTTGAGGTTATTTTACTTTCTTGCATTGTGATTTATTTTGGCTATCATATTCTTTTTAATTCCGTTGTTATAAGTTTTATTTGGCATTGTCCTATTCACCCCCCCCCCCCTCTAGGACATATAGCTAAGCCTTTTCAAGTGGTATCAGAGCCTAATAGTTCTTTTTTATTCTTGGATTTAATTCTTGAGCTAATGATTTAAGCTATTTAAGATGTCAAATTTTGATAGCCTTTCAGTCACTAGGCCTCCACCCTTTGATGGTTCCAACTATGCCTATTGGAAAGCCAGAATGAGGATTTTCCTCAAATTAATGGATGAGAGTGTGTGGCAAGCCACAGCAAATGAATGGAAACCTCCTATCATGGAAGTTACTGGGGTTGATGGTTCAAAATCTATGAAAGTCACACCATATTACCAATGGACCACTCTTCAGAAAAGTGAGAGTAGTGCAAATGCTAAAGCACTAAATGCAATTACTTGCGCACTATCACCGGATGAGTTCAAAAGAATCATTTCCTGTGATACTACAAAGTAAGCTTGGGATATATTAGAAATGACACACGAGGGTACTACAATTGTCAAAAAATCTAAAGTCCAACTCCTCACAACCAGATTTGAAGAAATTCATATGGAGGAAAATGAAATGTTTATGGACTTTTACACTAGATTGAATGACATTGTAAACTCAATGTGGGGTCTTAGCAATAAAATCCCATAAAGTAAAGTATGTGCAAAAATATTACGCTCACTTCCTGAACGGTTTAATTCTAAAGTAACCGCGATCCAAGAACTTCGTGATATGGATAATATGAGGGTAGAAGAACTAGTTGGTTCTCTACAAACCTACGAGTTAAACTTTAAAGCTCCTAAAGGTAAATCTATCACACTAAAATCTTCTAAATGTAATTCAGAAGAAAATTCTGATTCAGAAGATGATATGACTTTTTTAGCTAAGAAATTTTACAAGATTTTCAAAAGCAAGAAAAGGGTTGATTTTCAAAAATCAAATGATAAAAAGAAGTTTAGACCCAAATCTCGAAAATCTTTGAAAGATAGTCAATGTTACAACTGTCAAGAATATGGACACTTAGCAAATAGATGTCCTAAAAGAGACAAACCCAAGAAGAAGGGTATTTTGGCTACATGGGATGAATCATTTGATTCTGAAGGTTCTTCTGAATCAGAAGATTCTGAAACTGAGTCGGGCAATGAGGTTAAAGCTCTTATGACTCTAGCCAATTTCACATTTTCAGATAATGACTCAACAAGTGAAGAAAATCTGAGTAGTGAATGTGAAAATGAAGATGATCTTCAAGACGCTTACAATGCCCTATATAAGGAAAGTTGTAAAATTGCTGTCAAACTTAAACTTTAAAAAGAAAAGTTTTCTAAACTCAAAAAATGTTTTGAATCACTTGTCTTAGAAAAATCACAAATTTCAGATTGTTTTGAAAAATCAAAATGCGATTTGGAATTCAAAAACTCCCTAATTATTGATTTAAAATCTGAAATTGAGAAACTTAAAACTGAAGTATCTTCTCTTCTGAGTCTAAAGGACACATGGAAATATGCCTAAGGTGATCCAAAGTTAGAGAAACTTTTATCCGGATCAAGAAAATGTGGCGATCTATCCGGGTTGGGCTATGATAAAAATCTACCTCCTAAACAAAAGTATACTCCTCCTATGTTTGTTAAATGAGAGTCCTCAAACTCAAAAGGGAAAAGTACTTATCAAGATTTTTCTATAAATTCAAAAACTTTTCAAAAACCTAGAAGTAGCCATGTCAACTTTAATCAGAAACGAAATCCACTAGCTGAAAAGATAGTTGATTTACTCAAGGAGCTCTTAAAATCTAACTCTATAGGTCATTCCTACAAATATACATAAAAGAAGATCAATTATGTTTCTAAACCCAAAACAGTTATGAAATGGGTTCCTAAAGTTACCTGCTTGGTTGCTCACACTGCTTTCAAAGCAACAAGTCATTCAAAGTGGTACCTAGACAGTGGATGCTCCAGGCATATGATAGGTGACAAAGCTTTATTCACGAATCTGAAAGATATGACTGATGGTTCAGTCACATTTGGTGATGGTAGCAACTGCAAGATTATAGGCCAAGGTACGGTTCAACTTTTTAATCTTCCTATGTTTAAAAATGTTTTATATGTTGAAGGCTTAAAACATAACTTGCTTAGTATATCTCAAATATGTGATAATAACCATAATGTTCGGTTTTCTAATCAAAGCTATGAGATACTAAACAATAAGGGTTCTGTAATATTAACTGGACGTAGAACGTCTGAAAATTGCTATATTATTAGCGAATCCAGCTCATCTAATCAAACATGTTACATGGTCCATACAGACGAGACTGATTTATGGCACAAACGTCTTGGACATGTACATTATCGAAATTTATATAGATTGAGCAAACGAGAACTTATAAGAGGTTTACCCAAACTTCAGAAATTAGATAAAATATGTGGTGAGTGCCAGATAGGCAAACAAATAAAGAACTCACACAAAAAGGTGAATTCAAATACCACATCAAGACCGCTCGAACTTCTCCACATGGATCTCGTTGGACTACCAACAGAAAGTCGTGGTGGGAAATAGTATATCCTGGTAATAGTTGATGACTTTACCAGATTCACTTGGGTAGTCTTCTTAAGGGATAAATCTGAAACCCTTGAAGAAGTAAGAAAAGTTTTCAAAAGGATTCAAACTAAAAAATCTTCTCAAATTAGTAAAATTCGTAGTGATCATGGATCTGAATTTGAGAATAGCAATTTTGAGAAGTTCTGTACCGACCAAGGAATATTACATGAATTCTCTGCTCCCAAAACTCCACAACAAAATGGAATTGTAGAAAGAAAGAATAGGGTGCTTCAAGAAATGGCTAATGTCATGTTGAATAGCATGAAGCTCTCTAAAAATCTTTGGGCTAAAGCAGTCAACACAGCTTACTATATTATTAACCGAGTCTACACTAGCAAAGATAATAATAAAATGGCTTACGAATTGTGGTTCAATAAAAAGCCTACTGTTAAATACTTTCAAGTTTTGGCAGCAAGTGCTATATTTTACATGATCATGAAAATTTGGGAAAATTCGATACGAAGAGTGATGAAGGTATTTTTCTAGGATATTCCTTAAACAGTCGAGCTTATAGGGTTCTGAACAAAAGGACTGGTGTGATTCAAGACTCCATTAATGTTGTCATTGATGATCACTTAAACACACCAATTTCTAATTCAGATAATGATGAAGTACTAATCATTGATAAACCTGATACTTCATCGAATCAGACTGATTCTGAGTTGAGGACTGTTAAAGATCATCCAACCACACAAATTCTTGGAAACCCTCTCACTGGTGTTCGCACCCATAGACAACTTGAGGATATATGTAATTATGTATGTTTTACATCCCAAATAGAACCATCTAACATAAAAGAAGCTCTTGCTGATGAGAACTAGATTGTTGTAATGCAAGAAGAACTCAACCAATTCGTAAGAAATGATGTTTGGTATCTCGTACCAAGACCTAAAGATAAACACATCATTGGAACAAAATGGATTTTCAAAAATAAGTCTGACGAGTGTGGAAATATAATTAGAAACAAGGCTAGACTAGTGGTACAAGGTTATACTCAAATTGAAGGGATTGATTTCGATGAAACTTTTGCACCAGTAGCACGTCTTGAATCTATCAGACTATTTATATCCATTGCATGTTTTAGAAAGATAAAGATCTATCAGATGGATGTGAAAAGTGCTTTTCTAAATGGCGATTTACATGAAGAAGTATATGTTGAACAGCCAATGGGTTTTGAAGATTCCAAAAATACTGATTATGTGTATCGGCTTAAAAAGGCACTTTATGGATTAAAACAAGCACCTAGGGCATGGTATGAGAAACTAACGAAATTTCTTTTAAGTCATAATTTTCAAATGGGATCTGTTGATAAAACTCTGTTTGTTAAAAAACATAATGATCATATCCTAATGGTGCAGATTTATGTTGATGATATCATTTATGGATCAACTTGTACTGACTTGACTACTGAGTTTGCAGATTTGATGAAATCACAGTTCGAAATGAGCATGGTTGGGGAATTGACTTATTTCCTTGGATTGCAAGTAAAGCAACAACCTGAAGGAATATTCATTTCTCAATCTAAGTATGCTTTGAATCTAATCAAGAGATTTGGATTTGAGAATGGCAAGAATTTCGATACTCCTATGAGTAATACCCTGAAACTCTCAAAAGACTCTAATGGTAAAAATGTTGACTCAAAACTTTATCGGAGTATGATTGGTAGTTTGTTATATTTAACTGCTAATAGACCTGATATTTCTCTAAGTGTTGGTATTTGCGTAAGATATCAATCTGATCCAAAAGAATCTCACTTGATTGTTGTCAAGCGAATTATTAGATATGTCGCAAGTACTGTAAATCTCGGTCTCTGGTATCCTCATGAGACCAGTGTCCAATTAGCTGGGTACTCGGATGCTAACTGGGCTGGTAATCTAGATGATAGAAAATCAACCAGTGGTGGTTGTTTTTACATTGAAAATTGTCTAGTTTCCTGGTTTAGTAAGAAACAAAATTCTATATCACTTTCAACAGTTGAAGCTGAGTATATCGCAGCTGGTAATGCATGTACACAGCTTGTTTGGATGCAATGAATGCTAAGTGATTATGGAATTAAACAGGATTCTATGTTATTACATTGTGATAATTCCAGTGCGATAAATATTTCAAAAAATCCTATTCAGCATTCTCGTACTAAGCACATTGACATTAGATTTCATTATATAAGGGAATTAGTAGAAGAAAAAGTTGTATCTCTAGAATATATTCCTATCGAAGATCAACGAGCTGACATTTTCACAAAACCTCTCGATAAAAGCAGGTTCAAAAAGACGAAATTTGATCTTGGCATGTGTATTTTAAAATGATTATTTATGCCTACTTGTATTATAGTATATATATGCTAGATTGAATTTCAATTTTTGTATAATTTGCAAGAAATATGAATTTTTGGTCATTCTTCGACCTGTCGTGAGTATACTCGACCAGTCGACCTACGATCGGTCGTAGATATCCATGACCAGTCGTAGAACTCGGGAATCACTTAAATTTGGGGATTTTTGCTTTCTTCCTCATTTTTTTTTCTCTCTAAGGAGCTGAGCTTCGACTTGTCGAACCCATCTTTCATGTTCTTCAAGGTTAGTGTTCCAAATCACGTTTTTCTTGCAGATTTGTGTCTAGATTGTTTACTTTTCAAGCTTTAAGCTTTGTATTTTGGATTTCATTGAGATTTGGGGGTTGGATTTTGAAAAATCTGTTTTGTGTAAACCTACTTCTTAATCCTTTGTAACTTCTTATTTCCTTGATATCCTTGTTGCAAATGGCTTCTAGAGGTAGAAAAACTACTTCCCGTGGTCCTTCTTCTTCCTCTAGATCGACCATTATCTCTAAGCGTCATCTTCTTGTTCCCAATAATGATCCATCTTATGTTAGGGACATTAGATTACGTAACGTTATTGTTGAACATCCTGTTGATGTTAATCATATTGCACCGTTTGACATCCTTCCTATGCTTGAAGCTGTAGGTTGGGTTAACTTATTACATTGGGGTGGGCCTGCATACCGGTCCATTGCCCAATCCATGTTTACATGTATTAGTGCTTTCTCACAGGATAATTTAACTTTTAAAATATCTACTAGAGAAGGGCCTTTTGACATTGATCGTCATTTAATTTCAGCCCTTATGGACATTCCTGTGAATGATGAGGGTATTCCTATCCATAACTTAACTGATAAACCCTCAATGTCTGAAAAACGCATGCTCACTAGAGACTTGTGCAACATGGATGTTCAATGGACACAAAAAGGGAATGCGCTTCCCACAAGGTATTTGTTACCCAAGTACAGAATTCTCCCCAAAATCTTTGTGTCTAATCTGTATCCTCGTTCGGGTAATAAAACTGACTTGACTTCGTTTATGGTTCGTGTTATCCATGCTATTTCCAACGGTACTCAGATTTGTTTACCATCCTTAATCTGTCATTTCATTCTTCAGTTTAGACTCCATCCTGGTCATAGTGACATTCCTTTTGCCTATTTAATGACTGTATTGGCTACACATATGTTAGTCGATATGCCAGTTGATGAGGCACCTATCTATCATCTGATCTTCAACAATACTAATATCAATAAGATGAAGCTGGATCTACTTCCTGAACAAGGTGGTGGTGGTGGTGGTGGTCATGAAGAACCTGGTGATGACATTAATATGGATGACATTTTTGAGGAACTGGATTCTGACTCAACAAATGATCCAGATTTTGTACCATCTGATGTTGATGCTCGTCTTAGTGCATTAGAGGATAAAGTTGAGAATCTAAATGTAAAGATGGAAAATATGTCTGTTACTCATGATTTACAATTCAAGTACATGCGCAAATATCTTAGGCGATTGAACAAAGGCATGCACCAACTTGATCCCTCTATTCTTGCTCCGTCATCTGGTTCTGGTTCTGACTAGTTTATATGAGACTTCTGGTCTGTAATAACTTTATAACTTAGCACTTGGTTGACTGATTTTGAGTTGGATACTATCTATGTTTTATGTTGGATATTTATTCTATGTGAAGCTATGCTGAGTATCTCTATCACTGTTTTGCTATACTCTCATAACTCCTCATGTTTACTCTCATATATTCCTTTATTTAGTTCTCCTTTATTGTTGTTTCCTTTGTCATATTGTGACAAAAAGGGGGATAATGGTTTGTTCTTAATGATGTGATTGTGAGAGGAGTAGCATTGGTTATGTTACTCAGGGGGAGTATGTTTGAACTAGTTGAATGAAACTGGTTGAATGTTGAATGTTGAATATTGAATATTGATTTGCAGGTAAGCCAGTTGATATGACCTGGTTCATAACTCTTTAACCAGTTGTTTTACTTTATGTTTATCTTGGTTATATGTTTTGTCACTAATTTGACAAAGGGGGAGATTGTAAGTGCTATAGTTTATATCCCTATCTGTTGTCAAATTTGTGGTGCCAAAATCACTGTTATATATAACTTGCATAAGTGAAGCTCTCTCAAGGATCAACATTCATAAACAAGCTAAGCTCACAAGTACAAGGATCAATCTTGAATGCAAGAACTGCTCACAAGACAAGACTCAAGCTACAAGAACTCAAGCTGCAAGACTTCAAGAAGAGTACAAGGCAGTTTGTAAAGAACTCAAGACTTCAAGGCTCATACTTCAAGGTCACTAGTTCCTAATATTTCAATGTCCTTACTTCATGGTTGAGGTTTGACTGACCTTAGGTTGACCTTAGAAGTAAGTCACTTTAGTACATAAATCGAATGTTTATTTTACATAAGTTTGGTCTATTCTTCGACTAGTCCTAGGCCTTCTTCGACTAGTCTTAGAGTTGCTTCGACCAGTCTAAGAAATTCCTCGATCAGTCGTGAGTTTGTTACAAATTTCGGATAAAATCTATTAGGCTTCGACTAGTCCAGGAATCTGTTCGACCAGTCGAAGGAACAGTGCCGACTGCATCTTCGACCAGTCGAAAAACTTCGACTCAAAATCCAGCGATGTTTTTCAGGTTCTTCGACCAGTCGAAGGTGACCTACGACCAGTCGAAGGAGACCTTCGACCAGTCGTAGAACGGTCAAAGCTTATCGCGCCTGATTTTTCAAATATCTGTTATTGCTTCGACTAGTCGAAGAGCTCCCTAGACCAGTCAAAAACGCGATCTGCTCACCTATAAATAGTGCACGAATCTCAAAAGAAATTATCGAATTAATTAATCCATTCAAGCCAATCTTTGTCGAACTTCTGAGAGATAATTCTGTGCTCCATCTAAGCTAAGTGTGTTTATTTAATATTCTCTTTCCTTAGCTTTATTTAATTGATTTTGTTTCTGCTATTCCAATCTAATTTGATAAGAGGAATTGTTATTCCCTTTCTTTGGAATCAAAATCAATTAAGGCAAGCCCTATTTGGTTTAATTTAAAATCTATTAGAATTAGAACCATTGTAATTGAGTACTGGACATTGAACTTGGACATTCAATCATCTACTCTGATTTGGTTCTACCGGGCTGCTACAACGAAGGAGATAATTAGGTATTTTACATTTAATTGTAAATTCCTTTCTGTTTTGGTTTCTTTCAAGATTTGCTAGAAAAATCTTATTGTATTGGTTATCTGAGGAGAGCCAGGAAAACTCAGAAGTGGGGTTTTTTAATTGTGTAAGCCCACAGACAAAGACACAATTGTAAAGGTTTTGGGTGAACCTGGGAAAACCTATTTTGTTAGTGAACGCTAATATCTCCTGTGTGAGGATATTAGGAGTGGAGTAGCATTCTGTGTGGCTGTTGTTTAACAGTTGGTGAACACACAGGCGAACCACTATAATCCCTTGTGTTGTGGTTGAATGATTTATACTTCTGATCTTTAATTATTCTTTTGTGGGATGTATGTATGGTGGTGAATGTTGTAATCATTTAATTCAAGCATTGTGAGAATTTTGTAATAGTTTAGAATTTATTTTCTGCTATTCCTTTATTAGCTTGATATTCAATTTCCTTTAAAAGTTGTTCTAGCAAGGTTGCCCTGCCATTTTTATGGTGTATGGCTGTCCCTAGAACAATACATCTATGATTACAATTTATTTTAATTCAGTTTGTATTTATTTCTGTATTCCTCTTCGGTTTGAGATTTGATATAAAGATCTTTCTAGAAATAAGGTTGTCCTACCATAAACTCTGGTTTTTGGTGTAAGGTTGTCCTTAGAACAACATTTGTATCAACCTCTCAAGATCTGAATTTTGAGGTTATTTTACTTTCTTGCATTGTGATTTATTTGGGCTATCATATTCTTTTTAATTCCGCTGTTATAAGTTTTATTTGGCATTGTCTTATTCACACCCCCCCCCCCCTCTAGGACATATAGCTAGGCCTTTCAGATAGCCACACACTTTCATCCATGGATTTAAGGAAGATCCTCATCCTAGTTTTCCAATAGGCATAGTTGGAGCCATCAAAGGGTGGAGGCCTAGTGACTGATGGGCTATCAAAATTTGACATCTTTTATATAGCTGAGATCGTTAGCTCAGAAATTAAATCCAAATAAAAAGCAATAAGAGCGAGCTATTAGGCTCTGATACCACTTAAAATGGCCAAGATATATGTCCTAGAGGGGGGGTGAATAGGACTATGCCAAATTTAAAACTTAATACTGTGGAATATGAAATAAAGAATAGATAGCACTATACACCAATCACAGTATACGAATGGAAAGGAACCTAAAATAGAGAAATTGAAACAAAAATTGTTCTAAGGACAACTTTACACCAAAAACCAAAGTTTATGGTAGGACAACTTTATTTCTAGAACAAATAGAGAAACAGAAGCTCAATGTAATAAAGAGATAGCAAAAATATAATGCTGAAATGTAAATCTAAATTATTACAACATTCCCCACTGTGCTTGAAATGAAATGATTACAACATTCACGTTCACACGTACATTCCACAATTCTGAATGATAAAAGATTGGAAATATAAATCACACATCCACAACATAAAGAATTATAGTGGTTCGCTTGTGTGTTCACCAACTATTAAACAACAGCCACACAGAATGCTACTCCACTCCTAATATCCTCACACAGGGGATATTAGCATTCACTATCAAATAGGTTTTCACAGGTTCACCCAAAACCTTCACAATTGTGTTTTTTTTTCAAAGGGCTTACACAATTCAAAAACCCTCACTTCTGAGTTTTCTGGCTTTCCTCAGATAACCAACAACTTTGAGATTTTTCTGGCTTAACCTCAAATAAAACCAAACAATGTAAATTACACAAATTGTAAAATACTTGATTTTCTCCTTCATTGTAGCAGCCCAGAAGAACCAAGTCGGAGTAGAGATTTGAATGTCAAAGTTCAATGTCTAATACTCACTTTATAATGGTTTTAGGTTCTAATTGATTTTAAATTAAAACAAAAGGGCTAGCTTTAATTGATTTTGATTCCAGAAAAAGGAAAACAATAATTCCTCTTTTCAGATTAGATTGGAATGCAAAAAACAAAATCAATTAACAAAGCTAAAGAAAGAGAATATTAAATATGCACACTTAGCTTAAATGGAGCACCGACTTATCTCTCAGAAGACCGAATTAAATTAACTTAAATTGCCTTTTCTTTCTCTAATTTATTCTGAGATTCGTGCTCTATTTATAGGTGAGCAAATCACGTCTTCGACTGGTCTAAGGACCTCTATGACTGGTCGTAGAGCCAACAAATATTTGAAAATTCAGGCGCGATAAGATTTGACAGTTTTACAACTGGTCGTAGGTGGTCTACGACTGGTCATGGGTCTCCTACGACTGGTCGTAGGTTTCACATGACTTGTCGAAGCTAGTCAAATTTCAATGCTGTACATTGAGTCGTAGCTCCATGATAGGTCGAAGAAGCAGTCGACACTATACCTACGATTGGTCGAACAGTCCCCAGGACAAGTCGAAGCCTAATTGAAAATTTTTGATTTTTATAACAAACTTATGACTAATCTAGGAAATGTTTAGATAGGTCGAAGCAGTGCTAGAACTAGTCAAACAAAGTCCAGGACTAGTCTTAAAACAAACCAAACTCACTTATAGAAAACATATGAATTATGTATCTAGAATGACCTACTCTAAAGGCCAACCTAAGGTCAGTCATACCTCAGGAGTGAAGTAAGGACATTGAACATAGGAGAGTGAAGCTTGAAGTCTTGATGGAGCTCAAACTTGAAAGCTTCTTGAGATCTTAAGGTAGAACTTGAAAGCTTCTTGAGATTCTTGACTTGTGACCAGTGCTTGTCAACCTCAGTTGATCTTGAGTAGAGCACTGTTCTTCACAGATGCAAGCTTCATAACAGTGTCTTTGGCACCACAAATTTGACAACACAAAGGGCTAAAAACTATGGCACTTACACTAGGCCCACTTCCTACCCCCAAATCTCACCATCTAACCCTTCAATCTTCATCATCCTCCATCAAAGAGAGAGCCAAGGAGTTTGGCATTCCATAGAACTAAGAAGATCCAACAGTGGTTGTTTTATAGGCTTAGGTTTGTGTTTTAATGATGGGCCAAAATGGGACCTACCGATTGATGGTATGGATCTCACTTTGGACCTTAGGTGTGGCCGATGGCCCACCATGATTCATATGTTCATCCCATGGTGGGGCCATTCTCCATGGACCCTATAATGATGTTTGTTTTCCTAGTGTAGAAAGGTCATCTAGACCTTGCATTTTGGTGGAGAAGGGATCTCCACCGTTGATTTTGATTGAAGGGACCACTTGTAATGGGACCCACTTGATGTATACTTTGTAATGCATAGTAGGGAGGGATCATAGTGGTGGAGCCCTTCATCGCACGCCGTTTCTCTCTCTATCTCTCTCTCTCTCTATTTATCTCTCTTCCCTATTTTGCAGCCCACCATGATGAATGTATTTTATCCATGCCGTCCACCGAGTGGGCCCACCTATCAGTCTGTTTAGATGGGCCTGATTGGAGGAAAAACATAAATATCAGCTTTATCCAAGGCTGGTGGGTCCCACACGTATGGACCCACCTATGAAGTATATGTTTCATCCATGCTATCCACCGTCCAGACCCTGGACGGTGGAGCTACCTTAATGTATCTGTTTTTGATCCACACCGTCCAGCGTTCCTAGATAGTGGGGACCATTTGACCATCCACGTGGTACGTGGCCTCTACAATGATGTATGTGTAGTGTCCACACCGTCCAGACCTTAGACGGTGGGACCCACCATGATGTATGCATTGTACATCCACACCGTCCATTGTTTGGGATGGTGGGGACCCACCCTACACATGGGGCCTTCCTTGATATGGGAAGTGGATTGGTTAGAGTACTTCACACTAGCTATATAGCTGTTGTAATGACGTCATCAAGCTCTATGGGGTCCTCTATGATGTATGTGCTTTAGATCCACACCATCCAGACCTCTGGCCGGTGGGTCTAATCATGAGGCGTGTGTGATATCTGGACCGTCCATCTGCTGGATGGCCAGCAGCCACAACTACTGGATTAATGCCAACAAGTTTTGTGGGTCCCACTTGATATATTTGTTTCATCTTGATCGTCCATCTAGATGGGACCCACCGTGATATGTGTGCTAGATCCAAACCGTCTATCAGACAAACCACACTACAAATCAGTGGACGATTGAACATCTACCATTGAACCCATTTAGGTTTCTAAAAGCTCTGGATCAATATGAATTTGTTTTCCTCTTAATTCAGGTCTTTGTGACCTTATGAACAGTTTGGAAAATAAACGTTATGGTGGGCCCTGGAAATTTTAAATGGTGAAAATCTTTATCTCCACTGCTATTTGTGGTATGGTCCAGATGATCTTTCGATATGATTCATTCTTTTGGAAAATGCTCTTAATGATCTCTAAAAATAGATGAATGGTGTAGAGAGTCCAGTTAGGACTGTGGGTCCCACTTGATGTGTATGAGGCCCAGATATGAGGCCCATTGTGATGTATTTGAGGCCCATGGGTTGTGGTCTATTGTGATGTATATGAGGTCCACGTGATGCAGCCCACTTGATGTATATGAGGCCCACGAGATGCGGCCCACTTGATGTATATGAGACCCATGTGTGAGGCCCAATTCTATGAGAGGCCCATTATATGTGTGAGGCCCGTTACGTGTGTGAGACACACCATGATGTATGTGTTATATACACACCATTTATCCATTTTTAGGTTGTGGGCCCCGCCGCCTTATGCAGGCCCACATGTATGAGTAATGGGCATGCGCTGTCCATCCATTTCCTCGATAGTCGGAGGGCCAAGGGCTCCGTTATGATTTCGATTCCTATTTCCAAACGGACCGCTCATTAGCACAATGGTGGTTAAATGTCCACCATTGTAAGCTTCCTAAGGCCCTTTGTCAAGCCCATGTCCACCCTTACCTAGTGGGCTAACCCAAACCGTTGGGCCCCCACTTATGTCAGTAATACACATTAGGCTAACCCAAACCATTGGGCCCCCATTGATGAATATACTTTCCACCATCCTTTCAAGTGGACCCCACCTTTAGATATATGATATACTAGTACCTCGAATAGATTATGATAGTCTAACATGGACCATTCCATATAGACTTCAATACCGTTCAACCCCTATTCTTGTAAGTGGCAAACCGAGTAAGACCGATCATCGCCTGTTATATCTAATAACCATGCTAGTGTACTTAGTCAGTAAGACACACTGAGAATGTGCTTAATTTAACATCATGATACATGCCCATACGCATCATTTATATGCCTGTTATGAGAAGTGTTTGATCATAACATACGCCGTTGGGTAGAGACATTTATGAGACTCCTTCTGAGACGGAGTGCCCCACATGATCATGCGGTACGCGCAGGTTTGATGCATGACTGGATGGTGTGACTCATACATTTCGCATTCCGTGTGACGTGATTCACTATATGCCCTAGCTGCATCAGGGTCATGGCCTCCACATCACTTTGTGGATGGTCGGATTGGATACTGGAAATGTTGGCTCTAGCACTGTGGGCACATAGGATGTCCTTAGGTGAAAGTCCCACAACCTTTTTGGTAGCAGGAGATGCTCTAACATCTAGACCGAGTGGATACATGAGGGCATGAGTGTTGAATACCTGTAGGTCGCATCTCCCACTATGTTGTGGTCAATTAGGAGGGGGTGTGGCCTTATCTACCCAAGTGAGGGGGTTGTAAGCTAGGCTAAGTTTGACCAGCTCGCAAATGGGTCCATTATCGATGAGTCGAGTAGGTATTGGAAGACTATTAGTCAGGAGGATAGTGTGGTATCTTCCACTCATTGGGTTGTGCGGCTAAAGAGGCGGCAGTCAGCGTGGGGTGTTTTAAACCCTGATGATATCCCAGAGGGGAACTATACTTATATATGTACTTGATATGAGGATTGACATGCTTGGATTGCATCTTGCATATGACATTTGGCTACATCGCATAGCCTTAGTATGGCTGATAACATTCATAGACTTATTACCATTTCCGTTTACTCTAATATTATATGCTTGGTACATGCATTGCGCACACATGTATACACCCTCTAAGCTTTTGTAAGCTTATGCATGACCGTTGTGTGCAAGTGACATTGGATCACAACAACGCTGAGGTAGGAGCACGTATCTGATCATTTTGGAGCTTTTTTATCATCTTGTATTTCCCATGTGGTGATGTTGTTTTGTGACTTGGTTGTGCTTGTGGTTATGCTCCATTACAAAAAAAAACCTCATATTGAAAATCCTCCTCGTAGGATCACAGGATCAAAATCTGGCATATGGGTGCTGGGAGCCGAGAATGGGGCACTACGAAGGTTTTCGGCGCCGGATTCGGCGATCGAGAATTCTGCGAGCCTGGTTTCTGAGTTTAGGGTGTGATAATAATACCATCAACCTCATTCAATCTATGCAATATATAAGCATAGTGAACCACATGATATGTGCTGAGGATGCAATGCAATATGCAGTGCGAAAGAAATGATCAAGCCGGAGTGTGAAGTCGGATGATAGCACGTAGTATCATAAGTTGTGCGGTCCATCACAAGAGACTTCTATCCAAACTAGTCCCATACCTAAATTTGGATAGCTAGACTTAATGTGGTAAACACCTGATCTCAAGTTGGTCATGTACCCAACCGAATCCATGGCCATTGTGAAGGTGCACGTAATGATCTAGCTGCGCACCACCAACCCGAGTGGATAGTGAATGAATGAATGAATGAGTCAAATGCTGAGTACACAATTCATACTTAGTAAGTCCATATATCAATATAGCTCATCTTTAGGATATCACCGGGGTCTAATACACCGTACAGTGGTTGCCGCCTCCCTAGCCGCACAACCAGCAAGTGGAAAAGACCTCACTATCCGCCTAGCCAGTAGTCTGCCAATGCCTACCCGGCCGTCAATAGCGGACCCATTTATGAGCTGGTCAAACTCAGCTTAGCTTACTGCCCCCTTACTCGGGCGAATAAGGCTACACCCCTTCCCATTTGACCACGACACAGTGGGAGACGCCGCCTACTGGCATTTGGCATCCAGGCGCTCATGTATCCACTCTGTCTACATGTTGGAGTATCCCCCGATATCAAGAGAATTTTGGGACTTTCACCCAAGGACATCCAAAGCACCCACAGTGCTATAACCAAATATTTCCAGTATCCCATCTGGCCGTCCACGATGTGCTTGTGGAGGCCACAACACTGATATTGCTAGGACGTCAAGTGATCATGCGACATAAAATGTGATATGCATGAGTGATACCATCCAGTCATGTGTCAATCTTGCACGTACCACGCTTATGTGGGGAAACTCCGTCTCACAAGGACTCCCATAATAAATCAACCCAATGGCATATGCTATGATTAATCACTCCTCATAACAAGCATACATATGATGCGTATGGGCATGTATCATGATGTAATAAAGTACATAGGCATGATTAACTGATAGGGCAGACAAGAATGATCCACAATCGACCATCACTGGCATATCACATACTAGGAGTATAAGCTGGAAGACGTACTCCTTTTACAACTATAGGAGCCTATGCAGTATGTCTTATATTAGCCTTCCATGGCTCTGTATGATCCAAGATGAGGATGACGGGTCTAGTCCATACGTTGAGATAGATTCTACATAGTGGACATACCAACCTGATACTACATATTTTTCTATCTATGGCAAGGGGTGATGATGTACTAAGCAACGGATGGCCTAAATGATACATTAATGTTAAGGATGGACCTCGCACTTATCTCAACAAAGAGATGGATGGTGCAGAAGATATGTACATGTCACGAGGTCCTAGAAAATTAGGTACAAAAGTAGGATACACCTCTCGTGGTGAGTCAAGTGGGTATATAACAAGGTGAGCTAACAAGGTAAATAATTGGGCTTTCTCAACTTCTTATCATGAACAAATTGGGCTTCCTTGTGGGGCTTGATACATACACAAAGTGGGTTTGGTGGTGTAACACCCTGGATTTCGAGAGTCGAGCATAGCTCTACTCCAGAGATCCAGCACATCACTTATGCAACATGGATAATGATGTTCAGATTTTGTCCATATTAATGAGTTAAACATGAGTGAGATTATACCAAAACAGCATATCATACTTCAAATATAATTAAATTAAGCAAGTGGAAGACTGGAACATATATATTTAAGTATGTAAGTGTTTCACAACCTCCATAGTATGAGTATGTTACCGGGCTGAATATATACATGTATTGTTTCAAAATTTACAAAATATCAAAATGTAAAGTGTCCAACTAATCCATATGTCCATATAATCTCGTCAAGTCAGTACGAGGTCTACATAGACCCGCCTGAGAGCTGAACGTAGGAGAATTTTTCCTCCTCATCTATGAAGTCCAACTCCGCTACATAGGCTTCCCCATTACCTGCATCTAAACTAGAGTCTAGTTGGTGTTTTAAAACATCGTCCCAGGGTAGGAGTGAGTGATCAACTCAGTGGTACTATAAGGCAAATGTTAACATGTTATCAAGTCAATTAAGTAGTAATGATAAAGCAATACAACAATCACTTCCTAACTACTCTTGTTAATGCAGGAATGGAGTGCAAGTAATGATGTATGCCCTTGCACAAAGCTCCCTCACAAGCGACTTCGACAACCAATTTCGCATATGACTACACTCCCTAAAGTACACAATCCTTGCCAAAAGAACATCCTAACTAATGCAATGCGATGCATAGCCATGTTAGCCGAGTACTTAATTAAGCTTATTCATACAATAAATTCGGGAAGCTAAGGTACCTCCCTTTATATCATTAACCCAAAACAAAGGATCTGTCTAGGATCGTCAATCCTAGTTAATTACATACGATAGGCAAGTTGTAGGGCATCACTCCTAATGAAAAGTAGTCGATAGGCAAATTCAAAGTTTATACTGGTGATCACTATGGGTAGGCTCGTCACCTCAGCTTAGGACAACAGCTCGAACACGGTGTCCCATACTACCATGCCCGGCTCACGAGTTTGGGTTGCTCACTGGTCACTACGGGGAGGCTCGTCACCCCAGTGTAGGCCGACAGCTCGACCACGTGTCCCATACCACCATGCCTGGCTCATGAGTCTTAGTCAATCGTGTTACCATGGTTAAAACGGGCTTTTACATTGGTAAGTAGTACCTTAGATTCAAGCAGTGATGTCTATACATGGTAAACATACAATATGCCAATCAGTTTGTTTGGCAAGTTCGATTGGTACGAGCACGTGTTGACTTAATCAACATGGAGTGCATAAGCTCCTCGTGTGACCTAACCACTGTCAACAATAGTCGTGCAACCCGGATTCGTCGAGTCACCCAATATGGCGAGACAAATTAAGCCACCCAAACAGGAACTGTTACCGATTTCCTGGGCTAAGTTGTAGCCCCATTCTTACTCAGATGCCATTGGTAGACACATGTGATAATCATGCCAACTTTCAACAAACAATCCAAATAAATTCCTCACTTAAGCATTTCATCATACACATTGATCATCTTACCTAGCACTTACATTTTATCCATAAATTGTGTAGACAAAATTAAGTTACATGAACAAAACTATACATATGATTAAGGTAGTTGAGAATCCTATCTCAATACCCTTAATAAATACAAATCATCAACAATTTCTCATTCAGACAATTCATCAAACACTTAGACTACACATTACCAAATACATAGACTCGATTAGTACGGCGTATATTATGGCAATTCCTTATATAGAGTGATCATCATGCATACAACAAGGATGAATCCTAGATCAGAAATCATGGCAAGCACAAATCATATTTACATGTTCCTTCAAACATTTCAACAAACACATGAAATACATCTTTTGTTCAACATAGATCATACATGTATTATATCAAAAGCGGCGTATCTAAGACAATTGGCATCAATCAAGTCAGACATAAATAATTAGCTGACATTAAAAGCATTGAAAACTATAGCCTAAATGTTTATAGTCGGCACCTTTCGTCAGAATACTCGATTCGAACTCAGTTCGAATTTTACATTCCCGAAAACGGAACATCAGGCACCTAAATAACGTAAACGGTTAGCTAGTTTGACAAATAATCAGTTCGTACCTCTATAACAAGATTAGGGTTAGATTTTCTTACCCAAATCTTAGCCAAAATAGGTTGTGTAGCGTAATAGGGAGGTGATTCAAGGTGTGGAGTCGTGGGAGAGAATCACAGCAGCAATCTCCCACAATCCTTCTTCTCTCTTTCCTCTTTTCTCTTCTTCTTCTCTCTCTCTCTCTCTCTCTCTCTCTCTCTCCCTTAAGGTTTTGGAGAAATTCGTATATGAGAGGTGGGGTGGTATAAGGGCTATTTATAAGCCTAGAAGTGATGTAAATGGCCCTAGGGCCACTATATACATGGGTTATATCCTTTGGGCATCTGTTTTTGACAAACAGGGCACATAAGGAGGCCCACTACTCACCTACGACACAGGGTAAGTTCCCTAACAGTGGATCTATACTAGGATGTAGTTTCGGTGTGATTGGATAAGCTGATCAACCGTGGAGAATGCGGATCTGATCAACGGTCATACTTGCTCGATCGGGGCCATAGTTATACGGATATGCGCTGGGAAATTTCCTTTCGCCATGGGCGAAGTTTGGTCAGAAATTGACGGTCCAAAATCCTCAATTTCGCGTGTGAGCAAATGGCCCAATTCACTTAAGTTTCAATACATTTTCTCAAGATATTCACATTTCTGACAAACTTCGCTTAGGGATCAAGTTGTGCGTTTTTGGAAACTAACTGGGCGAGATTCCCGCGATGGTTGTCAAGCCCAGTAAGACGGACATAATCCTATAGTTTCGCGGTCATCAGACTCTCGACGTGTGGTCTAGGCCCGATATGGAGTTTCAATGCACTCCTGAGACGACAGACTCTTGGGATTTTTCCTAGGTCTTTATGTAGTGTTGAGTCAGTGGTATTAATGGTTTTAGGTCTTCTCATTTGTGGAAATGGTGGCCCAAGCTTATTCCACCATTTATTCAGTTTAGTACTTAACTATATTCCGCCTTAATTACAACTAGATACGGTCCTTAGGTATTTCTAGCTTAGGTGGTACTCAGGTCTTTGTACAAATTTTTTTGAGATGTTACAATCTACCCCCCTTAAAAAAAATTTGTCCCCGAAATTAGTACCTTTCTGTACTCCTTAGGAATCTGAAGGTAGTTCTTACGAACTTCGACTTCCGTTTCCTAAGTAGCCTCTTCCTCAATGTGGTGCGTCCATAATACTTTCACGAGTGGGATAACTTTACTACGTAGCACTTGTTCCTTCTTATCTAAAATACATTTTGATCATAATACATAGATAACATCTTCACTTAGCTGTACTTGCTCCCATTTGATAATATGGGTAGGGTCAAGAACATATTTCTTCAACATCGATACATGAAATATGTTGTGCACGCCTGCTAGTGGCATGGGCAAGGCGAGACGGTATGTCACCACACCCACTCGGTCTAAAATCTGGAACGGGCCAGTGAATCTTGGTATGAGTTTCCCTTTCTTGCCAAAACGAAGTACTCCCTTCATTGTGAAACCTTAAGAAATACATGGTCCCTTACTTCAAATTCTAACTGTCTCCGCCTCGTATCAGCATAACTCTTTTGTCTACTCTGAACTGCAAGGAGTCAACTCCTGATAATATCAATCTTCTCTGAGGTCGCCTGTACCAAATCTAGGCCAACTAAACTCTTCTCACCAACTTCTGCCCAACAATGTGGAGCTCGACATGGGCGCTCATACAAGGCCTCGTAAGGAGCCATGCTAATGCTTGCATGGAAGTTGTTGTTATATGCAAACTCTGCATAGGGGAGACAGCCATCCCAATTGTCCTTGAAATCAAGCACGCACGCTCGCAGCATGTCCTCGAGTATCTGATTTACCCGTTCCATCTGCCCATCGGTTTGTGGGTGGAACGTTGTACTGAACTTCAGTTTCACTCCCATTGCTTCTGGATTCGAGTCCAGAAAATAGACGTGAATCGTATGTCTCGGTCTGACATAATCTCCATAGGATCTCCATGTAGTCATACTATCTCCTTGATGTACAGCTTGGCTAGATCATCTGCTGAATTAGAAATTCTAATCAAAAGGAAATGGCTGATTTTGTCAATCGGTCTACAATCACTCAAATGGAGTCATGCCCCTTTCTCGTCTTCAGTAACCCGGAAATGAAATCCATAGATATGAAATCCCACTTCTACTCAGCTATGAGCATGGGCTGAAGTAAACTAGGGGTTCAGCGATGCTTGGCCTTAACTTGCTGGCACGTGAGACAACGGGATACAAAATTTGCTATATAGGCCTTCATGTTGTCCCACCAGTACGAACGCTTCATGTTTCGATACATCTTCATACTGTCTAAATACATCGCCATCTTCAAATTATGTCCGACCTCTAAAACTTCTCTCCTTAAGTCATGGAGGTTCGGTGTCACACCTCAAACCCGGAAATTAGATTCACAGGAATCCCGATCGCCGAATCCGGTGCTGACAACCTCCATAGTACCCCATTCTCGGCTCCTAGCGTCCATACGCCAGATTCCGATCCTGGGATCCTATAAGGAGGATTTTTTTTTTGTACATTTAACTCGTAATAAGCATAACCACTAGATTACCCAATTCACAAAGGTAAAATCATCATCACATATCCACTAATATAATCATTTGAGTACAATGCTGAAAGGAAAATACATCAATCGAAAATCATGCTCCAGAAGACCGCTGCACGCTCCAATCTCAACACTGCTGCAACCTAACATTACATGCATGCATCTATCGTGCATGAGCTTATAGAAAGCTTAGAGGGTGGTGTAAGTGTGTGCACAAGGTAATTTCCAAGTATTTAATACAATGTCATCATCATAAAATACTGGAAATATTGGTAATCTATAAATCATAAAATATCAAAATAAGCAGAAATACTGACAAGATCATGAATTATCAGGGTAAATAGAAATACTGATAAGATCATAAATCATACGATAACAGAGTAAGCAGAAATACGGACAATTTCATGAGTCAATCAATATCAGAATACGCAATATATAACAGCTATGCAAATGAGGAGTCATAAAGAGTCAGATATCAGATGTCGAGGATGCGATGCAATATGCAATTCCTGATGAGTCCACGAATAGCATCAGTTGTATCTAGACCATATAATGCAGAAACACAGTAACCTAAAATGTCATATGCCACAGATGTAATGTAATATGCAGTGCGAATGAAATGACCATACTGGAGTGTGAAGTTGGGATGATAGTATATAGCATCGTAGGCTATGAAGTCCATCACAAAGGACTCCTATCTAAACCAATCTCATACCTAAATTTGGATAGTCAGACTTAACGTAGTAAACTCTTGATCTCAGGTTAGTCGCGTGCCCAACCAAAATCTTGGTCATGCGAAGGTACACGTAACAAATAGTTATGCACTACCAGCCCGAGTGGATAGTGAATGAATGATTGAATGAGTATGCAACTCCTACTCAATAAGTCCACATATCAATACGGTTCATCTCTAGGATCATCACTGGGGTTTAGTACACTCCAAATGGCACTGCCGCTCTCCCAGCCGCACAGTCCAAGTGAGCGTAAGAAACCTCACTATCCGCCTCACCAATAGTCTACCAATACCTATCCGGCACGTCGATAGTAGACCCATTCACGAGCTAGTCAAACTCTGCCTAACAATGCCCCCTACGCTCGGGCGGGTAAGGCCACACCCCCTCCCAACCGACCATGACACAATGGGAGACATGACCTCCTGGTATTCGGCACTCGGGCGCTCATGTATCCACTCGACTCGACGGTGGGGCGTCCTTTGGTACCAAGAGGGTTTAGGGATTTTCACATAGGGCCATCTATGGCAGCCCGATGCTACAACAGATTTTCGGTATCCCATCTGGCCATCCACGATATGCCTGTGGAGGCTACGGCCCTGATGTCGGTAGGGCGTATAGTGATCACAATGCAAGATGCATGAGTCATACAATCCAATCATGCATCACTCTTATGCATACCATGCACTCAGGTGAGACAATCTCTGCCTATCAGGGAGTCTCATAACAACCTGCCCAATGACATATGCAATGGTCAACCACATCTCATAACAAATATGCAGATGCTGCGTATGGGCATGTATCATGATGCAATGTTGTCACATACTCATAATTGGTATCAATAACCGGTATTGACAATTGACCTTTACAATATGGATATTTAATCAACATTGCCCCCAAGGAATGACCCACATAGAACCTAACATATAGTGGACCCATAGCCTCACACAAGGGCTAAATATACAACACCATGAGCCTCACTCAAGAGTTTAATATACATCACGATGAGCCTTTCACATGGGCCTAACATACATCACAATGGGCTTCATTGCCTGGCCAGCAAATGTATCACAATGGGCCTCATCACATAGGCCTCATATACATCACATTCGGCCTTAACAATTGGAATCGGCGATTGGAATCGACAATCGGTCATGATAATCGGCCTCGATCGATAATCGGTCAATTGGCCACAACAACCAGAATTGGAAATCGGCCACAATAATTGGCATCGATCGATAATCGGTCAGTCGGCCACAACAACCAAAATCGGCAATCGGCCATGATAATCGCCCTTGATCGATAATCAGTTAATCGGCCACAATAATCAGAATCGACAATTTGCCACGATAATAGGCCTTGATCGATAATCGGTTAATTGGCCACAATAATTAGAATCGGTAATCGGCCACGACAATCGGCCTCGATCCATAATCGGTCAATTAGCCACAACAACCAGAATCGGCAATTGACCACGATAATTAGACATGACAATCAGAATCGGCCTAACGAAGACCTACGGAAATGTCACAATGTGGACATCTAACCATCATTGCCCATCAATGTAGACATTTAACCAACATCGCTCCCAAGCAGTTGCCCACATAGAGTCAAACATACAATGGGCCCATGGCCTTACACAAAAGCCTAATATACATCGCTATGGGCCGCATCACACAGGCCGAAAATACATCTCAAAGGGACCTCATCATGTGGGCCAAAAATATATCATAATAGGCCTCGTATATATCAAGTGGTCCGCACCAACGAATTGTACCAATGAGCCTCAAAAACATCAAGTGGGTCGTATCTATGGGCTACACTAACGGGTCGCACCATTGGGCCTCATAAACATCAAATGGGCGTATCAATGGGCCGCACCAACCGGTCGCAGCAATGGGCTTCATAAACATCAAATGAGTGTATTAATGGGCCACACCAACGGGTCGCACCAATGGGCCTCATAAACATCAAGCGGGCCCTATCAATGGGCCGCACCAATGGGTCGCACTAATGGGCCTCATAAACATCAAATGGGCGTATCAATGGGCCGCACCAACGGGTCGCACCAATGAGCCTCATAAACATCAAATGGGCGTATCAATGGGCCGCACCAACGGGTCGCACCAATGGGCCTTATAAACATCAAATGGGCATATCATTGGGCCGCACCAACAGGTCCCACCAATGGGCCTCATAAGCATCAAATTGGTGTATCAATAGGTCGCACCAACGGGTCACACCAATGGGCCTCATAAACATCAAATGGGAGTATCAATGGGTCGCACCAACAGGTCGCACCAATGGGCCTCATAAACATCAAATGGGCGTATCAATGGGCCGCACCAATGGGTCGCACCAATGGGCCTCATAAACATCAAGCGGGCCGTATCAATGGGCCTCGTATATGGTGTAGATAAAATAATTACATCACTGTGGTCCCCACCGTCCAAATGGACGGTGGGAATGAAATACACATATCACGATGGGTCACACCGCCCCACATACACGTGAACGATGAGGATGAAACCCATACTCTAAGGCCCCACTTCTTCAGACGTACGACGTGGATGGCATAGATAAAACACATTTTGATCATGGTGGATCCCACATAGTGGGCCATCCCACTATCACACGTGCTGACAGTGGATGAAACAGACCCCACATGGGTCCCACTGTCACACATGTCACATGTGTGCACAACACATAATGTAAGCTGGGGTCCCACTTCAGTTGGATGGACGGTGTGGAATTAAAGCACATACATCTACGGTGAAGGTAAGGCACGTATATCACAGTGGGTCACCGTCCTATATACATGTGGACGGTGAAGATGCATGATACATATAGTAAGGTGGGACCTACCCCCACACGTGTGGGGCCCACGGTGGCAGAACAGATGGACGGCCAGGGTGTAGCACACACCTCATGATTAGACCCGACGTAGCACACTGGTGTCTATACAGCAACTACTTAGCTGTTTAAGGAATACCAGCCAATAGCCTCACATCAGGTGGGTCTCACATGAGGTCCACCACATATACATATAATGTACTATATATTATTATATATTATATATTATTATTATTATTATTAAAACCTAACGTCTAATCCCTGGACCGCTTGGATGCAAACACATGCAACATGGTGGCGTCCCACTCCACTTGTCCTGATGGACGGTTAGGATATAGCAGATATCATGGTGGGCCACGCTAGACGGCTAGGATGTAGCATGTATACAAACGAGGTGGGCCCCATCCCTCACACGTGAGGCACGTGTGGGGTGAGCCCACAACTACCAAACAGATGGACAGAATGGAAAACAAATGCATACCTGACTATGGTCCCTCTCTGCGCTGTCCAACACAGACGGTGTGGATACTAGCGTGCATCATCAATGTGGACCCATCTCCACACGTGCAGCACGTGTGGAGTGGGTCCCACCACTAACAAAAAGGATGGGCATTGTAGATATAATACATACCTACCCTCGTGACTTGCTGAATCCGATAGCAGCTAGATGGCTGTGTGTGGTACACTAGCCAATCCGTTTACAGCAAGTGGGTCCCACGTGGGGGCCCACCATAACGTTTATTTTCCATCCCCTCTGTTGATAAGGTCACAAAGACCTGGATTAAGAGGGAAAAAAACAAATTTCATGTAGATCCAAAACTTCCATGACTCAAAAACGGTTTCAATGGCAGACGTTCAATTCACCATTATTTCCTTTGACGTGGGCCACCTGAGTGTTGTATATGGCTGATTTTGGGGTGGCCCACAGCTGGAAAGGGGGGCCACCAAATGCACGGCATTGATGTACTACACACATCATGGTGGGGCCCACCACTAGGGCCCACGTCCTTGGCACATTCACCATCGGCATAGGACGCTGTCGTCCTCTGACGGTCAGCAGTAGCAGCGCTGCTGCTCTCCCTTTTTTTTTTTAAAGGATGTTTTCTTAGGGTTTTTACGTGATAAGGCCCGCATCGTGAGGATCCATCCCGCCCAATGACCCCTATGGCTTAAGACAAGCCAAACAAGCCCAATATTCAATATATTTTGGCATATTGAAATATCGGGGCGGATTTAAACGGTAGACACACTATTTGTTATGCTATGGCCCACCAGAAAATTGGATTGCCCTCATTTTTCATCGCAACGCCTAAAATGATCTCGAGAATGAAATAGACGGTGTGGATTAGATTGATACATCAAGGTGGAGCCTGTATGAGTGGCCCACCCCAAGCTTAGTACACCCCAACGTCAGTTCACACTTCACTGTTAGCCACACCCCAAGCCAGTTCACACTTCTCTGTTGAGCCCGGTCCAGCGTCTCTGGACGGTGGATGGTGTGGAATGACATAGGCATCATGGTGCGTCCCACATGGACGTGGCCCACATCTCATCAAGGTGGGTCCCACGTGAACATGGCCCACCTGATTTGAATCAATCTGATAATTGTGTTTTCCACCATCATAAGGTAGGTCCCACATGACTTGGACAGTTTGGATAAGACATACATCAAGGTGGGGTCCATCCGAGTGGGCCACACATCACACAAAAATGAGAAAGAGAGAGAGAGAGAGAGAGAGAGAGAGAGAGAGAGAGAGAAGCACCCACCTTTGATCTTCTTGGACTTTTTCTTCCATCAATGCATGCTAGAGATCAAATGGATGGACTACAACAGTTGAGAGAGAGAGAGAGAAGCACCCACCTTTGATCTTCTTGGACTTTTTCTTCCATCAATACATGTTAAAGATTAAATGGATGGACTTCAATGGTTGAGATCGACTTAGGATGGTGAAGATGAGAGATAGGAAGGTGGGCCACAAAAGCTCTATCCATGGAGCTTGCTTGGATGTTGGAGCCTCGTGAGGTTTGCTTGGAAATGAGAGAAAGAGAGAAGTGGTGAAGTGGAGTGATGGGATGAGATGATATGGTGTTTGTTGACTTGAGGTAAGAAATTAATGAGATGAGTATGGGTTATGTAAGAAAGAGTTGACTTGGGGAATGGGAGAGAGATGGACTTGGTAAGGTTGTGTACTTGACATTTATTGAAGGATTGATGTGACCTATCGTAGAGATTCTCTCGGAATCCACAACACATGGCATTTCATCGAAAAAATACGCGGGCCCACATCTCCTAGCCCAGGTATCGGATCGATTCGCGAGTCACGGCGTTGGAACCGCAGCGATGACGCGATCGCTAGTGTACAAGTTTCGAGTCAAGTCGACTCCAATATGCGGGACTTGGCTCAGGATTGCGGATACAGGTCGAGGGTTGCTGGAATTCGACCGGGAGGACCGCAGAAGCCTACGGAATGGTACGGGCTAGGATACGAGTCTCACAGCTCTCCCCTCCTAATAAAAATTTCATCCTCGAAATTTACAGAACAGACAAGGGAAGAGAAAATATCATCAAGTATATATGTCAAGGCTTAATCAATTTACAAAAGGATAAAGGTAGTGCTCTCTAATCTCAACCTTGCCCTCCCAAGACGCATCATCAACACTATGGTGACTCTACTAATCTTCGAACGGATCAAAGACGACCGAAACTGGAATACTATGTAGCCTCATAATCTTAATGGTAGGGGGCTATATCAGAAAATCTATAACTTATTCGAACTTGGGGATCTATTCATTTTAAGTTCTCAACAATCATAGTGTAGGGTAACTATTAGCAGATATGTGATGTTATCTTCAGGTATTCCCAAGTTATGCTCTGATACCAACTTCTGTCATGCCCTAAACCAGGAAATCGGATTCATAGGAATCCTGATCACCGAATCTGGTGCCGACAGCCTCCATAGTACCCCATTCTCGGCTCCTAGCGTCTATACACTAGATTCCGATCCTAGGATCCTATAAGGAGGATTTTTTTATACATTTAACTCGTAATAAGCATAACCACAAGATTACCCAATTCACAAAGGCAACATCATCATCACATATCTACTAATATAATCATTTGAGTACAATGCTAAAAGGAAAATACATCAATCGAAAATCATGCTCCAGAAGACCGCTGCACGCTTCAAGCTCAACACTGCTGCAACCTAACATCACCTGCACGCATCTATCGTGCATACACTTATAGAAAGCTTAGAGGGTAGTGTAAGTGTGTGCACAAGGTAAGTGTCAACTATTCAATACCACGCCGTCATCATACAATACCGGAAATACTAGTAATCCATAAATCGTACAATATCGGAATAAGAAGAAATACTGACAAGATCATGAATTATCAAGGTAAACATAAATACTGACAAGATCATAAATCATATGATAACAAAGTAAGTAGAAATACAGACAATTCCATGAGTCAATCAATATCAGAATACGCAATATAGAACAACTATGTGAATGAGGAGTCATAGAGAGTCAAATAGCAGATGCCGAGGATGCAATGCAATATACAATTCCTGATGAGTCCACGAATAACATCAGCTGTATCTAGACCATATAATGCAGAAACACACCCAAAATGTCATATGCCACAGATGTAATGCAATATGCGGTGCAAATGGAATGACCATGCTGGAATGTGAAGTCGGTATGATAGTATGTAGTATCGCAGGCTACGGGGTCCACCACAAAGGACTCCTATCCAAACCAGTCTCATACCTAAATTTGGATAGTTAGACTCAACGTGGTAAACTCCTGATCTTAGGTTAGTCATGCACCTAACTGAAATCTTGATCATGCGAAGGTACACATAACAAATAATTGCGCACTACCAGCCCGAGTGGATAGTGAATAAATGATTGAATGAGTATGCAACTCCTGCTCAATAAGTCCACATATCAGTATGGTTCATCTCTGAGATCATCACTGAGGTTTAGTACACTGCAAATGGCATTGCCTCTCTCCCAGCCGCACAGTGTAAGTGAGCGTAAGAAACCTCACTATCCACTCGGGTGCTCATGTATCCACTCAGTCCAAGTGAGCGTAAAAAACCTCACAGTGGGAGACGCAGCCTCCTGGTATTCGGCACTTGGGTGCTCATGTATCCACTCGGTCTCGACATTGGGGTGTCCTCTGGTACCACGAGGGTTTAGAAATTTTCACGCAGGGCCATCTATGGCAGTCTGATGCTAGAATAGATTTCCAGTATCCCATCTGGCCATCCACGATATGTCTATGGAGGCTACGACCCTGATGTCGCTAGGGTGTACAATGATCATAATGCAAGATGTATGAGTCATACAATCCAATCATGCATCACTCCTACTCATACTATGCGCTCAGGTGAGACAATCTATGCCTATCAGGGAGTCTCATAACAACCTACCCAATAACATATGCAATGGTCAACCACATCTCATAACAAACATGCAGATGATTCTTATGGGCATGTATCATGATACTATGCTATCACATACTCATAATCAGTATCAATAACTGGCATCGACAATCGACCTCTACAATGTGGACATTTAACTAACATTGCCCCCAAGGAATGGCCCACACAGAGCCTAAAATATAATGGACCCATGGCCTCACACAAGGGCTAAATATATAACACCATGGGCCTCACTCAAGAGTTTAATACACATCACGATGGGCCTTTCACATGGGCCTAACATACATCACAATGGGCTCCATCACCTGGCCCGCAAATGTATTACAATGGGCCTCATCACATAGGCTTCATATACATCACATTGGGCCTTAACAATCGGAATCGACAATCGGTCACGATAATCGACCTCGATCGATAATCGGTCAATCGGCCACAACAACCAGAATCGGCAATCGGCCTCGATCGATAATCGTTCAATCGGCCACAACAACCAGAATCGACAATCGGCCATGATAATCGACCTCGATCAATAATCGATTAATCAGCCACAACAATCAGAATCGGCAATCAGCCACGATAGTCGACCTCGATCGATAATCAGTTAATCGGCCACAACAATCAGAATTGGCAATCGGTCACAACAATCGGCCTCGATCGATAATCGATCAATCAGCCACAACAACTAGAATCGACATCGGCCTGATAATCGGTTAATTGGCCACGACAATTAGAATCGGCCTAACCAGGGCCCAAGGAAATGTCGCAACGTGGACATCTAACCATCATTGCCCATCAATGTGGACATTTAACCAACATCGCTCCCAAGCAGTTGCCCACATAAAGTCAAACAAATAATGGGCCCATGGCCTCACACAAAGGCCTAATATACATCGCTATGGGCCGCATCACATGGGCTGAAAATACATCTCAAAGGGGCCTCATCATGTGGGCCGAAAATATATCACAATAAACCTTGTATATATCAAGTGGGCCGTACCAACGGATTGTACCAATGAGCCTCATAAACATCAAGCGGGCCATATCAATGGGCCGCACCAACGGGTCGCACCAATGGGCCTCATAAACATTAAATAGGCGCATCAATGGGCCGCACCAACGGGTCACACCAATGGGCCTCATAAACATCAAATGGGTGTATCAATGGGCCGCACCAATAAGTCGCACCAATGGGCCTCATAAACATCAAATAGGCATATCAATGGGCCGCACCAATGGGTAGCACCAATGGGCTTCATAAACATCAAGCAAGCCATATCAATGGGCCACACCAACGGGTCACAACAATGGGCCTCAAAAACATCAAATGGGCGTATTAATGGGCCACACCAACGGGTCACACCAATGGGCCTCATAAACATCAATTGGGCGTATCAATGGGCTGCACCAATGGGTCACACCAATGGGTCTCATAAACATCAAATGGGTGTATCATTGGGTCGCACCAATGAGCCTCATAAACATCAAATGGGTGTATCAATGGGTCACACCAATGGCCTCATAAACATCAAATGGCCGTATCAATGGGCTGCACCAATGGGTTGCACCAAAGGGCCTCATAAACATCAAGTGGGCCGTATCAATGGGCCTCATATACATCAAGGCGTGGGACCCACCGTCCAACTATTTGGACAGTGGATGGACGGTGTAGATTAAATAATTACATCACTGTGGTCCCCATCGTCCAAATGGACGGTGGGAATGAAATACACATCACGGTGGGTCACACCGCCCCACATACACGTGAACGGTGAGGATGAAACCCATACTCCAAGGCCCCACTTCTTCAGACGTACAACATGGATGGCGTAGATAAAACACATTTTGATCATGGTGGATCCCACAAGGTGGGCCATCCCACTATCACACATGCTGACAGTGGATGAAACAGACCTCACATGGGTCCCACTATCACACATGTCACATGTGTGCACAACACATAATGTAAGCTGGGGTCCCACGTCAGTTGGATGGACGGTGTGGAATTAAAGCACATACATCTACGGTGGAGGTAAGGCACGTATATCACAGTGGGTCACACCATCCTATATACATGTGGATGGTGAAGATGCATGATACATGTAGCAAGGTGGGACCCACCCCCACACGTGTGGGGCCCACAGTGGCAGAACAGATCGACGGCCAGGGTATAGCACACACCTCATGATCAGACCCACGTGTGGCTCAAGATAAGCCACACGTGTGTTGATGTACTACACACATCATGGTGGGGCCCACATCCCTAGCCCATTCACTGTCAGTGCAGGACGCTGCCGTCCTCTGACGGTCGGCAGCAGTAGCGCTGCTGCTCTCCCTTTTTGTTGAAAGGATGTTTTCTTGGGGTTTTTCTGTGATAGGGCCCGCATCATGAGGATCCACCCCGCCCAATGACCCCTATGGCTCAAGACAAGCAAACAAGTCCAATATTCAATACATTTTGGTGTATCAAAACATCGGGGTGGATTTAAATGGTAGGCACACTGTTTGTTATGTTATGGCCCACCAGAAAATCGAATTGGCCTCATTTTTTGGCTTAATGCCTAAAATGATCTGGAGAATGGAATAGACGGTGTGGATTGAATTGATACATCAAGGTGGGGCTTGTATGAGTGGCACACCCCAAGCTTAGTACACCCCAACGTCAGTTCACACTTCACTGTCAGCCACACCCCAAGCCAGTTCACACTCTCTGTTGAGCCACGTCCAGCGTCTTTGGACACTGGACGGTGTGGAATGACATAGGCATCATGGTGGGTCCCACATGGACATGGCCCACATCTCATCAAGGTGGGTCCCACATGAACGTGGCCCACCTGATTTGAATCAATCTGATACTTGTGTTTTTACACCACCATAAGATAGGGTCCACATGACTTGGACGGTTTGGATAAGATATACATCAAGGTGGGGTCCATCCGAGTGGGCCACACATCACACAAAAATGAGAAAGAGAGAGAGAGAGAGAGAGAGAGAGAGAGAGAGAGAAGCACCCACCTTTGATCTTCTTGGACTTTTTCTTCCATCAATGCATGCTAGAGATCAAATGGATGGACTTCAATGGTTGAGATCGACTTAGGATGGTGAAGATGGGAGATAGGAAGGTGGGCCACAAAAGCTCTATCCATGGAGCTTGCTTGGACGTTGAGCCTCATGAGGTTTGCTTAGAAATGAGAGAGAGAGAGAAGTGGTGAGGTGGAGTGATGGGATGAGATGGTATGGTGTTTGTTGACTTGAGGTAAGAAATGAATGAGATGGGTATAGGTTATGTAAGAAAGAGTTGACTTAGGGAATGAGAGAGGGATGGACTTGGTAAGGTTGTGTACTTGACATTTATTGAATGATTGATATGACCTATCGTAGAGATTCTCTCAAAATCCGCAATGCACGGCGTTTCATCAAAAAAATACGCAGGCCCACATCTCCTGGCCTGGGTATCAGATCGATTCGTGAGTCACGGCATTGGAACCGCGGCGACGGCGTGATCACTAGGGTACAAGTTTCGAGTCAAGTCGACTTTGTTATGTAGGACTCGGCTTAGGATCGTGCGTAAACATCAGATACAAGTCAAGGGTCACCGAAATTCTACCGGGAGGACCACGGAAGCCTTTGGAACGATTCGGACTAGGATACGAGTCTCACAGGATGCATAGGCGGCCACGATACCGCAAACCTCCATCCAAGCCAATCCTCCACTCGAATTCTTCACTATCACTCGCACGCTCTCTCATCTTCACTAATAGTTCATCTTCTTTCTGAGCTGTAATAATTCAGTCATCGATAAGTGATTGCACGTGGAAATGTGCAACACTCTCAAATGGCTCTTCCACTATCAGCTTCTGCTTGAAATCTCGCACAAATTCCACTATATTTCACTCTTCTATCATTAATGGGATGGTAAATTCTATAGTTTTCTTGCGGTTCAATCCATCAGCCACAAGGTTGGCCTTGCCAGGATGGTGGGAGACCTCAAACTTGAAGTCGGTCTCCATCCAACGTCGTTGCCTCATGTTCTGGTCCCTCTGCGTAAAGATGTACTTGAGGCTTTTGTGGTCGCAAAAGAGCTCAAACTCCTCTCCATAGAGGTAATGTCTCCAGAGCTTTAATATGAAGATGACTGTTGCCAATTCCAAGTCATGAGTGGGGTAGTTTTCTTCATGTTTCCTCAACTGTCGTGAGGCATTAGCAATCACCCTATCTTTCTGCATAAGTACACAACCCAATCCGACTCGAGTGTATATAGTATATTTGACCCCTTGCTCTGGCAATACAAGCACGGGTGCAGACGTCAACTTGTCCTTTAATTCTTGAAATGCTGCTTCTGCTTTCTCGTTCCAAGCAAACTTAAGGTCTTTTTGAGTGAGTTGAGACAATGGTCGAGCTATTTTGGAGAAGTCCTTAATGAATTGGCGATAATAGCTGACAAGTCCAAGGAAACTCCTCACCTCTGTAACTGAGGCTGTTCCCAGTCCTGCACAACGGTTACCTTAACGAGGTCCACGACGATTCCTTCCTTGAAAACCACATGCCCTAAGAACTTGACTTCTTCCTTCCAGAAGTCGCATTTTTGGTACTATGCAAAAAACTAATTTTGTCTTAGAGTATCAAGGACTGATTGTAGGTGTTCTTTATGATCCTTCTGACCCTTCGAGTATATCAAAATGTCATCTATAAATACAATGACAAATCGATATAAATACGGCTGAAATACCCGGTTCATGAGATCCATGAATACGACCGGTGCATTTATAAGTCCAAACGGCATCACGTGGAACTTGTAGTGCCCAAAGCTGGTTCTGAAAGCTATTTTCTACACATCTTCATTCCTGATGTAGAACTGATGATACCCGGACTATAAGTTTATCTTAGAGAAATATTGTGCCCCCTTCAACTAGTCGAACAGGTTATTTATCCTGGGCAGAGGATACTTATTCTTGACCGTGACGTGATTTAGTCCGTAATGATCAATACACAACCGCGGTGATCTATCATTCTTCTTTACAAACAACACAGGTGCTCCCCAATGAGATATGCTCTGTCGTATGAAACCTAAATCTAACAAATCATCAATTTGATTTCTTAATTCCTCCATTTCACATGGAGGCGTACGATACGTCGGTAAAGAGATCGATGTCGCGCTTGGCACTAGGTCGATGGTAAAGTCGATCTCGCATTGAGGAGGTAATCCAGGGATCGTTCTGAACACGTTTGTGAAGTCTTGGACTACTGGCATGTCCCCAAGTGTCAGACTATCAACATTTTCCAATAAGAAAGCATAACAACGAATGCAGTATAGACAACTGACCTGAACTGGGAAAGTGAAGGTCGTGTTTTCGGGCCCACGTACTGTCACCAATTTGGTTTCACAATCAATCTCAGCCTTCATTTTAGTGAGTTAATCCATGCTGAGAATGTCATCATAATGATATATAATGGAGACAATCAGGTCAATGCACACCACCCTGCTTCTTAAGTCTATCGGGCAATTCTGCCAAAGCTTAGTGGCGTCAGTAAAAATTCAAGCTACTGCGATGACTATCACCCCAACCATAGGGGTCGTATTTAACCCTAAACGCTTGACTATGGAGTATGCTATCATCGAAATGGTGAACCCAGTGTCCACCAACAGAAATACCAGTGTACCTTGGATGTGAGCAGTGACTTCGAAGGCTAGCGGTATTGCAATCGCAGATTCAAACGCTTCAGTTGCGAGGCATGCACGCAAGCTTGTTGGGGATGATTTGGTTACACTACCATTGGTCATTGAGGCGGCCTATATCGAGGTGCGGGAGGTCAGTTGAATGGCTATGCCGGTGGCACAGATCGTAGAGGTGGAGCCGATATAACTTGTGGTGGCTGGCGGTTGATCTTCTGAGGCGGCGTAAAGCCGTTGTCCCTTATCTTGGTAAAACAAAAGCACTCTATATGGCCCATATTATTACAATAGATGTACCAAAGATCAGATCACCTTTGCTGGATTGGCGGAGCCAGTTGTCTGGAGGTGAATTTGCACGCAACCTTTCCGAGAAATGGTCAGTTTGGTAATTCAGACCGAGGCCTCGGGCCCATCGGCGTGCGTGTCTGAGAGACTCTCTCACCATCCTGCTCAGCTTACAGGGACATGATCACTAGCTCAACATAGTTAGGAATGCTAGCACAACATATCTTGGTGCGGATATCAGCCCACAGTCCCTCTGAAAACTGACGTATTTTCATCGGCTCATTTGCCAAGATCAAATGAGCATATCTGGCTAGCTCCATGAACTGGTTTCCATATTCTACCACTGTCATCCCCCCTTGTCGAAGGCAGAGAAATTCACCCTCCTCATTACGGTAAGTGAGGGGGAAGTACTTTCCGTGAAAATGGGTCTGAACTCATCCCAAGTCCACATAAATCCTGTGGGAACGGTTCGTAGGATGTTATCCCACCAAAGACTAGCCTCCTTCTCAAACATATATGTAACCAACTCGACTTGATCTGCTTTAGTACAGTGTAATGGCCTCAACATCTTGGATATGCGATCCAACCTGTACTCAGCCTCCTCGGGTCTATGAGTACTCGTAAAAGTGGGAGAATGAGGGTGTTGAAAATGCTCAAATAGGCCACTTGTGGGCATAGCCCCAATAGGCTGTATAGGTGGCATCGACAGGGCCACATTCATGTTCTGGGCAATGGCCCCTACAATGGTAGCCTAAACTTGTTATTGTTGCTGCATTAGGAGCATCATCTGCTCCAACCTATCAGGGGGAGAGACTGCCTGAAGCACGTGTGGCGTTGACGTAGACGTACGGTTTTGATACAGAACCAGTGGTGCCTAGGTGTTGGCCCATTCATGGTGCCAGTGGCCGGCTATGAATCTGGCATTGTCTCAATACCTAGGCCCAAACTGGGGTCCGTATGGTTATCGCTCAGGGGAGGTGCCCCGTCAATCGATCCGCCAAGTGGGAGATGTATCATATTCAGAGTGGTTTTAGGAGGCATTCCCTATATACAACATAGGGTGCAATGTTTACAGGGTTAGGATAACATCAATCACTTTTCCAAACATTTTACACATTTTTAAACAAAAGAAACTGTATGCATTTCATTTAACCAAAATTGTCAAAATACATATTATGTAGCATTACATGAATTATGACAAAGAACGCATGTGAGCTAATTTAACAAAAGGCTTTAACACTGACTAACCTAACATCCAACTATGCCTAACTAAGGCTATAACAAAAAAACAAGAACAATAACTACAAACATATGACTAGTCCTCTGATTTTGGCGAAGGCGGAGGTGCACCCTTATCCTGCATATAGCATAGGAGGGCCTTTAGGGTGTGAGACATTCTCTTGAACTTCTATTTTAGATAGGCCTGGTTCTCCTTAAATTTTTACTTCAGATGGGCTTGAATTTCTTCAATCTTAGCCATACAGGCTTCTAAGGTGGCTCGGTCATGGCTATCCTCATGTGTAGCAGTAGGAGGTCCCCCATCTGAGTCTTAGGCATCCTCCTCTTCTTCCTGCTCCTCTTCCTCCCTGCCTTCCTCTTCTTCATTTCCTACCTCTTCTTCACTACCTTCCTCTTCTTCATTTCCTTCCTCTTCTGCAGTCTCTTCTTCTATCTCATCCCTGTACTCATCAAGCCTTACTTGGCGTTGCCTGGGGCCTATACCCTTATTGTTGAGTGTAGTTTCACCGATGAAATGGATTGGGACAAGGTTATCCATATTGAGTCTGAAGCCAAAATTTAGGGCGATCTTACAGATGAGTCGGCCGAAAGGGAGTAAGGCGTCTCCCCTAGTAGATCGTGCAGTGTTGATTATCTGAGTCAAGGCGAGAGTAGGCAGGCACATCTTGTCTCCCTATCCAGCTCTATATAGGAAATCCTAGATGAAAATTTGCCATCATCCGAGTTAATGCGAGGCTATTTCCTCGCCTCCACCTCTCAAGTTAGCCGTAAAGGAAATAAGTGCAGCGATTTCTCTCCCGCTCACTAGTGAGATTTGTCTCACTTGCATGTACAACTCCACGTTCTATTCCCATGATATGTGCAATGACATCCACATCAGCCTTGGCATGAGATCTTCCCAACGGTATGATAAACCGAAGAGGCACCAGGGTTAAGTTTCGTATGTGAGCATAGAAGGCTCATACGATGCCTTCACTTGCGTGAGCTTTTCCTTCAAATATGGGACCCCACCCATTCTCCAGAAGGAGATCGATCATGGGATATAATCTAAATAATTTCTCATCAACATGAGCTTCAAAGACAACTTTGCGACCACGAAACTTACCGATTTCGGCGCTCGCAGGTACCGACCTTTCTATCGGGACTCGAGGGTCGAGATCCCGTTTTGACCTTCGCTCGATGCTTGCACTAGTCTCAACGCTCACTTTCTTCTTAGAACAGCTTGGACAGCTAGGCTCAGCTTCATCTGGGGCTGCTCTCTTCTTTCCTATAAGGGAGACGAGCATTGAGATGGAGAAAATGGCAGTGACTAGCTCAAAGAGGGCCATTGAGTTGGAAAAAATTTGGGAATGAAGTAGGTTTGAAGATTGGGAGTTATAAGACACAAAAAGAGGGTTTTTATGCTCAAATGAGTGGAAATAAGGAAGATGGAGAGTTGTAAGGGATAGTTTTTGGGAAATGGTGGTGAATAGGTGTAGGATGTAGAAGAAATGGAAGATTTGAATGTATGGAGAAGGAGATTTGAGAGAGAAGGAGAGTGGTTAGTGGGTTTGAGGGTGTTTCTGGGGTATGAATAGGGTGCAATGGGGTGAAATGAGCAAAAGAAGCAAAAATGGGTTAAGTGGGAGGTCCCACACGTGGGAGTGGCCCCACATGGACAGCCAGTCGGTGGTGCAGCACCACTGCCGTGCCCCGCTGTGGAGGTGGTTGGTAAGCCGTTGTCCAAGCGATGCCACCGTGCCCCTTTGGGGTGTCCCGCAGTGGCTCCGTCCTGGGGCGATGTCCACCCCCTCCCGAGGTGTCGTATAGGTGCGTGGGACCCCTTGGACCCCACTGAATTTTGTGATTCGGGTTTTTAGGCCCACACGATATGTTTTCCCAACTGCACGTGCATGTATTTGAGCCTCTTGGCCTGTTTCAGGTTTTATATTTGTCGACTAATGGTTCAAACTCATCAATTGACGGCCTAATGATGACTGAGACCAATTTACATGATTTAGGATGCATACGGGCTACACTATAGTAGTCAATCTTGTCCGTTGGTGAAACTTTGAGATCCTAATGTAGTTTCTAGATTCCATCACTCCGTTTCTAAGTCAGAGTGCGTCAGAGTGCGTCGTGTTACCTATAACCTAAGTCTAGTTTAATCCAAATCATGCTCTGATATCAACTTGTAACGCTCTGGATTTCGAGGGTCGAGCAAAGCTCTACTCCTGAGATCCAGCACATCACTTATACAACATGGATAATGATGTTCAGATTGCATCCATATTAATGAGTTAAACATGAGTGAGATTATACCAAAACAGCATATCATTCTCCATATATAATTAAATTAAGCAAGCGGAAGACTGAAACATATATATTTAAGTATGTAAGTGTTTCACAACCTCCAGAGTATGAGTATGTTACCAGGCTGAATATAACATGTTTTACTTCAAAATTTACAAAATATCAAAATGTAAAGTGTCTAACTAATCCATATGTCCCAGTAATCCCGTCGAGTCAGCACGAGATTTACATAGACCCGCCTGAGAGCTGAACGTACGAGAATTCTTCCTTCTCATCTATGAAGTCCAACTCCACTGCATAGGCTTCCCCATCACCTGCATCTAAACCAGAGTCTGGTCAGTGTTTTAAAACACCGTCCCAAGGTGTGAGTGAGTGATCAACTCAGTGGTACTATAAGACAAAGGTTAACATGTTATCAAGTTAATCAAGCAGTAATGGTAAAGCAATACAACAATCACTTCCTAACTACTCTTGTTAATGCAGGAATGGAGTGCAAGTAATGATATATGCCCTCGCACAAAGCCTCACAAGTGACTCCGACAACAAATTTTGCATATGACAATACTCCTTAAAGTGCACCTTCCTCGCCAAAAGCACATCCTAACTAATGCAATGCGATGCATGGCCGTGTTAGCCGAGTACTTAATTAAGCTTATTCATACAGCAAGTTCGGGAAGCTAAGGTACCACCCTTTATATCAATAACCCAAAATAAATGATCCATCTAAGGTCGTCAATCCTATTTAATCACATACGATAGGCAAGTTGTAGGGCATCACTCCTAATGAAAAGCAGTTGATAGGTAAATTCAAAGTTTATACTCGCGGTCACTACGGGGAGGCTTGTCACCTCAGCGTAGGCCGACAGCTTGAACATGGTATCCCATACCACCATGCCCGACTCACGGTCTGGGTTGCTCATTGGTCACTACCGGGAGGCTCGTCACCCCAGCTTAGGCCGACAGATCGACCCCGGTGTCCCATACCACCATGCCCAGCTCATGAGTCTTAGCGGGTCGTGGTACCATGGTTGAAACGGGCTTTTACAATGGTCAGCGGTACCTTAGATTCAAGCAATGATGTCCATACATGGTAAACACACAATAAGCCAATCAGTTTGTTTGGCAAATTCGATTGGTATGAGCACATATTGACTTAATTGACATGGAGTGCATAAGCACCTCATGTAGCCTAACCCCTGTTGACAATCATCGTGCAACCCGGATTCATCGACTTACCCAATGTGGCAAGACTAATTCAGCCACCTAAACAGGAACTGTTACCGATTGCCTGGGCTAGGTTGTAGCCCCATTCTTACTTAGATGTCATTGGTAGACACATATGATAATCATGCTAACATTCAACAAACAATCCAAATTAATTCCTCATTTGAGCATTTCATCATACACATTGATCATCTTACCTAGCACTTGTATTTTATCCATAAATTGCGCAGACGAAATTAAGATTACATGAACGAAACTATACATATGATTAAGGTAATTAAGAATCCTATCTCAATACCCTTAATAAATACAAATCATCAACAATTTCTCATTCAGATAATTTATCGAACACTTAGACCACACATTACCAAATACATAGACTAGATTAGTTACAACATATATTATGGCAATTCCTTATATAGAGAGATCATCATGCATACGACATGGTTGAATCCTAGATCAAAAATCATGGCAAGCATAAATCATATTTACATGTTCATTTAAACATTTCAACAAACACATGAGATACATCTTTTATTCAATATAGATCATACATGTATATTATATTGAAAGCGACGTATCTAAGACAATATGGCATTAATCAAGTCAGATATAAATCATTAGCTGACATTAAAAGAATTGAAAACCATAACCTAAACATTTATAGTCCGCACCTTTCGTCGGAATACTCGATTTGGACTCGGTTCGAATTCCATGTTCCCGAAAATGGAACATCGGGCACCTAAATAACATAAACGATTAGCTAGTTTGACAAATAATCAGTCCGTGCCTCTATAACAAGATTAGGGTTAGGTTTTCTTACCCAAATCTTAGCCGAAACAGGTCGTGTAGTGTAACGGGGAGGTGATTCGAGGCGTGGAGTCGTGAGAGAGAATCACAGCAGCAATCTCCCATAATCCTTCTCTCCCTTTCCTCTTTTCTCTTCTTTTCTCTATCTCCCTTAGGGTTTTGGAGAAATTCGTATATGAGAGAGATGGGGTAGTATAAGGGCTATTTATAAGCCCAGAAGTGATGTAAATGGCCCCAGGGCCACTAAATACGTGGGTTATAACTTTGGGCATCTGTTTTTTTATAAACAAGGCACACAGGGAGGCCCATTACTCACTTACGACATAGGATAAGTTCTCTGACAGTAAATCTATGCTAGGATGTGGTTTCGGTGATATCGGATAAGCTGATCGACCGTGGAGGACCCGTGTCAGATCAACAGTCACACTTGCTCGATCAGGGCCACAATTATAGGGATTTGCGCAGGAAAATTTTCTTTTCCCATGGTTGAAGTTTGGTTAGAAACTGACGGTCCAAAATCCTTAATTTCATGTGTGAGTGAATGGCCCAATTCACTTAAGTTTCAATACATTTTCTAAAGATATTCGTATTTCTGACACACTTCGTTCAGGGCTCAAGTTATGTATTTTTGGACGCTATCTGGGCTCGATTCCCATGATTGTTGTCAAGCCTAGTAGGACGGACATAATCATATAGTTTCGCAATCATCGGACTCTCAACGTGCGGTCTAGGTCCGATACAGAGTTTCAATGCACTCCCGAGAGCAATGCGCTCTTAAGATTTTTCCTAGGTCTTTATGTAGTGTTGAGCCAGTGGTATTAATAGTTTAGGGTCTTCTCATTTGTGGAAATGGTGGCCCAAGCTTATTCCACCACTTATTCAATTTAACACTTAACTAAATTTTACCTTAATTACAATAGGATACGGTCCTTAGGTATTTCTGGCTGAGGTGGTACTTGGGTCTTTGTATGGATTTTTTTGAGACGTTACAAGTTCCTACATCTAGGACTATGTGTCCTTCCAAACGGATTAGGTGGTTCGCTCAACACCTAAGTGGGCCTTGGGTATAGACACTAAACTTTGGGTAGTCACATGTATCTAGGTGAGCCACATCTCCTATGGAAGGCCCGATATGAATATAAGGAGGGCTCTAAGGTTTGGATAATCCTACAAGGTATGGCAGAAAGCACCATCAGCAAATAAGGGCCCAACGGATTGGGATAGCCCAACAAGGGAAAGATGGGAATTACTAGCATTAATGGGGGCCCAATGGTTCAGGATAACCAATTAAGAGAAAATGGGTATCACTAACATTAATGGGGGCCCAATGGTTTGGGATAACCCAATAAAGTGAGATGGGTCATACTAATAACAGTGGGGACCCAACGATTTGGGTTAGCCCACTAAGAGGAGATGAGAATGGACCTAACAATGGGCCCTAGGGAGGATTACAATGTGGACATTTAACCACCATTGCTCCCAAGGTGCAGTCCATTTAAGGTCGAAATCGGAATCATAACGGGGTTGTCAGCCCTCCAATTATCTAGAAAATGAATGGACAGCGCATGCTCATCACTCATACGTGGTGGGCCTACATAAGGTGATGGGGCCCATGGCCTAAGAATGGATAAATGGTGTGTATATAACACATACATCATGGTGGGCCTCATCCCTCACAATGGTCCTCATACAATCACAATGGCCCTCACATATAGGCCTTACACATCTCAATGGGCCTCACATATGGGCCTCAAATGCATCACAATGAGCTGCATCACATGGGCCATAAATACATCACAATAGGCCGAATCCATGGGCCATAAATACATCACAATGGGCCACATTCATGGGCCACATATACATCACATTGGGCCTCATACCGGGGCCTCAAATACATCACCATGGGCCTTGTAACTAGGCCTCAAATATTGCAATGGGCCGCATCACATGGGCTTATATACATCACAATGGGCCGTAACCATGGGCCTCATGTACATCAACTGAGACCCACCGTCCTAGCTGGATGGTGTGGATAAAACATTATTATTATATCTACACCATTCATCTAATTTTAGAGATCATTTTAGAGCATTACCCCAAAAAAAGAACCATATCGAAATATCATCTGGACCGCACCACAAATAGTAGTGGAGATAATGATTTCACCGTTAAACAATTCACAGGGCCCACCATAACGTTTATTTTCCATCCAATCTGTTCATAAGGTCACAAAGACCTAAATTAAGAGGAAAACAAATTTCATATTAATCCAAAACTTCTGTGACCCCAAATGGGTTTCAATGGTAGACGTTCAACCCCCCACTGGTTTGCAATGTGGTCCACTTGATAAATAGATCTGACTTATTTCTGGTCTCAAGACTTAAGACGAGCTCATAAGTGGATGGACGGTTTGGATATAACACATACCTCTGATCAGACCCTGAGAAATTGTTGATGTCCATATAGATGGATGGTTTGGATATAACACATACGTCGGATCAGACCCTCAGAACTTGCTGACATCCATACAGATGGACGGTTTGGATATAACACATACCTCTGATTAGGCCCACAGAACTTGCTAACGTCCATACAGATAGATGGTTTGGATTAACAGATACATCATGGTGGAGTCCCATGGATGGTGCGGATATGCAACACATCAATAAGGTGGGCCCCACCCGTCTAGAGTGTTGGACGGTGTGGATAAGACCTATACATCACGGCTGGCCCCACAGCACCGTCCAGAGATGGACGGTGTGGGCATAGAATACATACATCAAGATAGGGCCCCACTGTCCAGGGTCTGGACGGTATGACAAAACACATACATCAGGGTGGTGCAACATGGTGGCCCACCCGACCCAGCTGATATTTATTTTCCTTCGTCCAGGCCCGTCTAGGAGGGATGCCTATGATATACAATGCATACATGGTGGTGGGTCCCACGTCCCACTTGGACAACATTGATAGCAGGGATGAAATGCATACGTGTGGTGGGTCTACACGTGTGGCACACCAATAGTTTTAAATCAAATTGATATATGTATTTTCCCTTCATCAGGGTCTATCCAAACGGACAGCAAGGGTGGGCCCCGGTTGGACAGTGGGGACAGCCCACTAGATGGATGGTCTGGATATATCGTACATCAAGGTGGCCCACAACAAGGAAAGGAGAGAGAGAGAGAGAGAGAGAGAGAGAGAGAGAGAGAGAGAGGGAGGGACAGAGGGAGGAAGAGACGCGTGATGGAGGGGCTCCGCCACTATGAGCCCTCCCTAGGTGGGCCATGTAATACAATACATACATCAAAATGGGTCCCAAATCACGTGGGCCCTAAATCATAAAAAATCAACGGTGGGGATCCCTTTGCCACCAAAAATACAAGGTTTAGATGGCCTTTTCATAAAGGGGAGAAATAAACATCATGATGGGGTCCATGGAAAATGGCCCTATCATGGGTGATCATATGAATCATAGTGGGCCATCGGCCACACTTAGGGTCCAAAGTGAGATCCATACCACCAATTGGTAGGCCCCACTAGGCCCATCAATAAAAACACAATCTAATCCTACAAAACACCCATCGATTGTCTTCTTCATTAGCTCCTTGGAATCCTTGACTCCTAAGCTCTCTCTTTAATGGAGGATGATGAAGATTGAAGGGTTGGATGGTGGGATTTAGGGGGGGGGGGGGGTTAGGAAAGTGGGCCTAACACTTAGCTTCTTTTCTCTCCTTAGGATTTTTCTCTCATAGTTGCTTGGAAAATGGAGGGAGATAAGATGGAATGGGTGAGAGATGGGAGAGAGGAATGGATGTTGTAAGAAGAAATGACATGGAGGGTATGGGCTTGGTTGACTTTTGGGTGAGAGAGGGATGAGTGTCATGCCTTGTTGGTAAGAGAGGGATGGGCTAGGTATGGTTTGTGATGGGATGTGTACTTGATTGATTGATGTGATGTTTGGGTAGAGATTCTATCAGGATTCATAATGCATGGCATTTTTCTTGAAATAAATGTGGGCCCATAACTCCTGGTCTAGGTTTTGCTTTGGTGCGCAAGACGTGGCGTTAGAACCGCGACAACGGTGCGGTCGCTAGGGTACAAGTCTTGGGTCGAGCCAACTCAAATCTATGGGATGTGACTTAGGGTCACGCGCAAACACCGATTATAGGTGGCGGGTTGTTGGAATTCGACGGGGAGGATTGCAAAAGTCTAAGAAATGGTATGGACTGGGATATACACCTTACATTCTACCTCGGTCTTATCAAGATTATTACTACATTGCGACCCTACACTTGGGGTCATAAACATTAGCTCACCTCTTTCAATTACTATTTACCTACACAAGGCCTTATCAAGTCCTACCCAAGAACTTGAGAGTCTTACACATGGACACAACACGTATTCTCTCGTCGGAGGCCTACGCAAGGACTTAGCGAGTTTGGGAGTACAAACTCTAAATACCAATCCTACACAAGGAAGGGTTTTCAGGAAAAAATGGACTCTTACACTTACCTAATATCCGTAGCAAACAAATGATCTAAGCCCTCATTCATCACTTAATCAATAAAAGAATTCTAAACATCAAGTTTCTAGGATACTTGGTTATCTCTAACTTATAATTATATGAAATTGATTTACTTTTCATAATGTTAGCCATGTTCATTACCTTAAAGTGGACAGCTCAACACTAGTACTGATTACAATCTTATCCCCCTTTTTCATTTATTTTCCAGCTTTTCTATTTTATATCAATGGCATTTACCTATTTTCATTTTTTATTCTTTCTTTTCATGAATTTTTCTTTGAAACACACTTATAATAGGAATCCAATTTTGATCTCACTATTTTTAGCTGATTCAATTTTCTTCTTTTTAACACTTTTTTTAGGTAGATAATGATTTCCAAAATTGTTTCCTAATCACTTTTAAGAAATTATCATGTTAACACTAGAAAGTAAGCAACTTCACAAAACATAGGTTAGATGTGAATTGTGAGCTAGACTCAATTAATGTCTACAATTTTTATTAATTAACTAATGAGGAAAACATAGTCAAAAGTTTACTAACTAGAATTTAGATTTTCAAAGTTTATTTCATATCTTATCATAATACTCAACATACATTCAAATTACACAGAAATTACATCGATCCAATGGTTCGGATTACTGTCCCACCATTTAAAAATTTTGCTCAAAACTAGAAAATACTGATTAGATCCATCTAATCACCCCCAAACTTAAAATTTACATTGTCCTCAATGCAAGAAATATGAAACCAACTTAACATAAGACAAAGGAAATAAAAGAGGAATGAATTAGAAAGATAATACCTAAGAAGGAATTGAATGTAGCGATATTTAAAGTCTATGTTATGTAAGAGATCAAAACTAATAAACACAAATAAAGTAATAATCTAACAATCCTAATCCTAATCTTAAAAAAGCAATAAATCTAACTATACTTTCATCTGACTAGAAGGTCAATCCTGATACACAAGATCAATTAGAGGGATGGATTTGACCTCTAAATCAAAACTCTCAATGAATGGTTTGAGTCGATGACCATTTACTTTAAAAGTATGACCATTCATTTGGTTCTCAATCTCAATAGCCCCATAAGGATAAACCGTTTTAACATCAAAGGGGCCGGTTAAACAAGATCTCAGCTTTCTAAAAAAATAAATGAAGTCTAGAATTGTATAAAAGGACTTTTTGATTCGACACAAATATTTTTCGAAGGATGTTTCGGTCATTAAACTTCTTCATCCTGTCCTTGTAAATTCTGGAACTCTCGTATGCATCGTTCTGGATCTCTTCAAGTTCATTGAGTTGTAATTTACGTAGTGAGCTTGCTTTGTTAAAATTAAATTGAAATTTTTAATTGCCCAGTAGGCCTTATGCTCCAGCTCTACAGGCAAGAAGGCAAGCTTTCCCATAGACGAGTCTAAAGTGAGACATTCCAATAAGGGTTTTATATGCGGTACGTGTCACGCACCAAATCTGTAATGTAGGCCTTACTACTTCTCAAGTCCCAAACTCAGGTCATGACAGCTTCCTTGCCACTCACCGGACTTGGTGAACGGTTATCAAACTTCTAGAACGCCAAACTTAACTCATGGCGAGGGAGTTTTTTTTTCTCTGAATGGTTAATCTGATTAGGCGGTTACACCTTTTATACATGGTATCAATGCATATCTAAGAAACGAACCTAGTCGATATGTCACACATATGATGGTGCATCAGCTCAACAATGAGGGAGAAGAGATAACAAATCCCCCATAACTCCTGCACGCACCATGATACTAAACATATCCTGAAAAAGTGAAATCATTTGTATGAGCAAACCCTAGCTTGTGAGTCTATTGTGTGCTAGGAGTAAAACACATCTTGTCAGGCTACCCCCGTAAAGACATCCAAAACAACCAAAGGCATATTATTAACCAAGCATGTTATCATAAGTGAGCATGTTATCAACCAAGCATGTTATTACAATTAGACAGGTTATCCTGAATCATGTCATCAATCTTAGGGCATACTACTCAGATGAACGATCATGAATTATAAGAATAGCCAATCATCATGTATAAGATAATCAAATTTCATATTTCACTATAAAGCATACGATGAAAAAGGAATAACAAAGATGGTGTGTGTAGTCAGGATGATAGTACGAAGTATCACAAGTGTAGGGTTCATCATAAGGAACTTCTATCCAAAACAGTCCCATACTTGATTTGGATAGCTACTCAATGTGGTAAACTCCTGATCTCAGGTTAGTCACGTACTTAACCGAAATCATGGCTATTATGAAGATGCACATAATGATTAAGTTACACATCACCAGCCTGAGTGGATAGTGGATGAATGAATGTATGAATCAAATGCTGAACATGCAAGTCCCACTCAGTAAGTCCACATTTCAGTACAGTTCATATCTAGAACATCATCGGGGTCTAGTATACTTCTAACACAGGTTGCTGCCTATCGTGTGTAAGACTAAGTGCAAAAGACCTCACTATCCACCTTATTAGTGGTATATAAAAACCACTCGATCCGTCAATAGCGAACCCATTTCACGAGCTGGTCAAACTTAACCTAGCATATAGTCCTCTACACCTAGGTGGGTAAGGTCAAACGCCCTTCCAACTGACCTCAACACAGTGGGAGACGTAGCCTACCGGTATCCAGTAATCGTGCACTCATGAATCCACTCGGTCTAAATGTTGGAGCATCCTATAATACCACATGGTTTAGGGACTTTCACACCGAGGGATGCCTATGACGCCCTGTAACCTCAGTAATTTCTCGTGTCCATCATCCTCCAGCCACAACAAGGCTACAGGACCACCTCCCTGGTGTCTCTAAGGAGTAGATGTGCGTATCACACATAGTGCAGAATACATGGATCACACTATCCAAGACATGCATCAAACCTACGCGTATCGCGCGAATCATGTGGGGCGACCCTGTCTCATATAGAGTCCCCTAAGTGTCTCAAGACAAAAGGCATATGTTATGAATAATCATCATCCACAATAGGCATACAAATGATGCGTATGAGATATGATAACGTACAATCATAAGCATTATTCATGAGATGTGTAATACTGCATTAAGCATAAAATAGGGTTAAATCAACATAAAGCAATGCTAACTTAAATGCAACAATAATGCTACGTCTAATATAAAATAAGTGTCGCATCAATATAAAGAAAGTATCATTTCAATATAAAGAAAGTGCCATGTCAACATAAACAAAATGCTATTATCAAACATTCAGTGTAACCCTCGCACCAATAACTAAGGTAACACCGCAAAAATCATCAGGTGTCATACCAACATTTACCAAATTATTTAAGTCATGCATGCTTGTGCAATGAATATATATCTGTTCACCACCCCAAGTGTAGGGACGTGATGTAGTAATAATCTCAATGAGACTGAGGTCGAATCCACAGGGACTGAACTTGTGTGTCTTCTAAATTTAACAAGAATTAGAACTAGATGAAGAATTAAAGAAAAAATATAAATTTAAATAATTAATTTTGAGTAATGAGTGAAGTATCAATTAAAATTAGGAACTATGGTGCCAAGGATCCACTTGTAGCAATTAAGATGCTATCTTGCTTAATTCAAGAGATCCAACTAGAATTAGAGTCTTATCATATCTAGTTAGAAGAATAGACAGTCAAATCTCTGAACCTCTCATTGATCTAGCCTCAATGAAGGAGAATTGTGGTAAATTGGAAGGGATTCCATCACCCAACCATGCCCATGGGAAGATGGCAAACAACAGGATTTACTAAATCCACAATCTCAAATAAAAAAGAAGATAGTTAAAGCTATTACAGATCTATTGTAATTTGAGTCACAACAAACCATAAAAACTGAAAATATTCCTTAGAATCAACTAGAATTCAATGAAGTTCAAACATAAACATGAATAAAAGTAAAGTAAACATCTCAATCATGCTACAAGATTCACCTCTTAGCCCTAGCTAAGAGGTTTAGCCAACCATAGACATGATTAAACTAAGAACTCTTAAACAAAGCATAAAAACCAAGGAAGAAGAAGAAAGCTCTTGGATAATGGCTCTACCCTTTTTCTCCACTCCTTGAATCCTAGAAGATGCCTAGGAACATCCTAGGGACTCCTATTTATAGTTGTGAATCGTCCTCTTACGCATCGACTTGAAATTTTGTTGAGACTCAAATATTGCGTAATTTTCCCCATTTATATCTTGGTTTTATGAACATGAATCAACTTAATGTTCTATTTTACTCATGTATGTGTTGCATGGTGAATTTAAGAGCTTGGATTGAAAAAAGGTGCTAAAAGCATGGATTTGATGCTCAAGAATCACCAAGGCAAGGGATAGATCTTAGGAGACCAAGATTGAAGAATTCACATGCCAAAGATCCAAGAAAACCAAGTGAGAAATGAAAAGAATCGAAGATTTGAAGTGAAGAATTCTGAAATTGTCCTGAAAAAGTGTATTCTGAAGCTCTGAAGTCTGTTTTAACAAACTGTGCAGCGAGAATTCTATTTTGGGAAACTGCATAAAATTGAGGCGGTTTCTAGAGTTTTTCAGCTTTGTACGAAATTTGGCATTCTCTACTTATAAATAGGGCTTCCCAGGGTATTCCTAAGCATCATTCAAAGCATTCAAGAGTAAGATTTAGGGTTTTTAGAGGGTTTTCAATTTTATTTAAGTTTTATAAATAATTTTTTTCTTTTAGATCTTTTCTATTTGCATTTATTTCTTTCTTGTTGCTTTCTTTCTTTATTCTAATTATATTTTTCTAAGTTCCTTATAACCCAATCTAGAAGGGAAGCATATGGGTTTTCTAAGACCGGTATCCTAGCCCGTACTATTCCGTCGACTCCTGCAATCCTTCTCATCGAATTCTAGCAACCCACAACCTATAATTGACATTTGCGCGTGACCGTAAGTCGTATCCTGTAGATTTAAGTCAGCTTAATCCGAGACTTGTACTATTACGACTGCACCATCATCGTGGTTTCAACGCCGTGTATTACACACTGAATTGATACCCTGGCCAGAAGAGTGGACCCGCATTCAGTTCCAAGAAAAACACCGCGAGTTGCAAATCCTAAGAGAATCTCTACAACATGTCCCATCAATCAACCACTCAATCAATCAATCAATCACCTCATGTCAAGTATACAACCTATGCTTTCTTTATCCACAAGTCAAGCAATCTACCCCAAAAGTCAACAAATCTCTCACCTCACCCATTACTCACCTCACATTCATCCCTCATCACTCTCCTTACAACCCTCTCTCTCTCTCTCATTTCTCAAACAAAAATTCCAAGCAAAAGAAGTGGTGGACGTCCAACAATTCTAAGAGAGAAAAGTGAGTGTGTGTGGCCCACTTCGCACCCCAAAATCCTTCATCCTAGCCATTCATCTCTCATCATCTTCCATCAAAGAGAAGCACAAGGAGATCGGTGTTCCATTTGACCAAGAAGATTGAACGGTGGGTGCTTTATTGGCTAGATTTTTCATGTTTTGATGATGGGCCAAGTGAGGCCTATTGATTGATGGTATGGATCTCAATTTGAAACTGAGGTTGGCCGATGGCCCACCTTAATCTTCATAATCATTCCATGATGGGGCCATTTTCCATGGACCCCATCATGATGTTTATTTTCCTTACATTAAAAGAGGTCATCTAGACCTTTCATTTTGGTGGAGCAGGAATCTCCACCATTGATTTTTGATTTAGTGGGCCCACCTATATTGGGACCCACTTGATGTAGGATTGAATGCATGAAAGGGAGGGCCCATAGTGTCGGGGTCCCTCCATCACACGTGTCCCTTTCTCTCTCCCCCTCTCCCTCTCTCTCTCTCTTTCTTTTTATGTGATGATGTAGTTGTGTGGCCCACTCGGATGGACCCCACCTTGGTGTATGTCTTATCCACACCATCCGTGCATTTGGTGGCCCACCTGAGCAAGGCCCACCTTAAATGCATGTGTTATGGCTAAACCATCCAGCGTCTAGAGACGTTGGGTGTGAAATGAAAACTAAAATATTAGCTTAATTCAACAAGCTTTTGGGTGGACCATTCATGCAGGGCCCAACTTAATGTGTGGGTCCAATCCACGCCGTCCATTCCATTCCCTAGCTCATTTTAGACATTGAGCCGAGAAATGAAGTTAATCCGATTATCTGGCGGGCCATTTCATAGAAAACATTGGTTCTTACCATTAAAATCTACTCTAATTTTTTCTACATGCCAAAACATACTGCATATTGGGCTTATTTGGTTTGTCTTAAGCCATGGAATGCAATGCTAGAGTGGATTCACCTGATGCGGGCCCCACGTATGAAAAAATGTGGAAATACTATTATATATGTGTGTGTGTAACGTCTGCTGCTGCATTTGAGATAGGGACAGGGTCCCAGCCATGGGCCCCACTGTGATGTGTGCCAAACATCCACATCGTGCATTTGGTGGCCCCCCCTTTGGATAGTGGACCTCCCAAAAGTTAGCCATATACAACACTCAGGTGGCCCATGTCACGGGAAACAGTGAGATTGAATGGCTACCATTGAAACCCTGTTTGGGTTCATAGAAGTTTTAAATCCATATGAAATTTGTTTTTCCTCTACATCCAAGTCTACGTGACCTTATGAACAGATTGGATGGCAGATAAACATTATAGTGGACCCCATGTGGGACGCACAATGATGTATGTGTTTTATTCACACTGTCCAAAGTATTGGATGGTGGAACCCACCATGGTTTATGTGTTTTAACCTCACCGTCCACACCACTGGATGGTGAGACCCCCAATAATGTATGTGTTCTCTCCACACCATCCACACCACTAGACGGTGGATGATGCATGTGTTGCATCCAATCTGTCCAACCATTTTAACATATCATTTCATGATATGAGGCAAGGAATGAGTCAGATCTAAGGTTCAAATGGACCCCACCATTTAAAATAGTGGGCAGTGACCTCCACCATTCAAACTTCTAAAGGTCCCTGTAGTTTTAAATAAAGCTGATATTTATTTTCACTTCATCTATCTCTATGTTAACTTATAAATTGGTTGGATCTCAAACACATCATAGCGGGCCACTCCGTGATATGATCATCCATTGATCGGGTGGGCCACACGAGAGAAATAATGGAGGATTAAACGTCTATCATTGAAACCTATTTGGGTCACGGAAGTTCTGGATCAATGGGGAATTATTCTCCCTCTTAATCTAGGTCTTTATGACCTATGATTAGATTGGTTAGAAAATAAACTTTATAGTGGGCCCTATGAATTGTTTAAATAGTGAAAATTATTATCTCCCCTGTTACGTAGGGTATGGTCCAAATGGTCCTTCAATATGACTTATTCTTTTGGGAATTACCGAGGCCCACCTTGGTATATGTATGAGGCTCATATGATTAGGCCCATCTTGATGTATTTGTGGTTGTCCGTTGAGGCCCACCTCGATATATATGAGGCCCATTTGATGTATTGGAGGCCCATGGGTTGAGACCTAATGGGATGTACACAAGTCATTACAATGTGTGATTCTACCATGGTTTATGTAATGATGTTTATGATGGGCTATGCCTTGGGAGCAATGATGGTTTGACGCCTACATTGTAAGTACAATGTTGGTTAAATGTCCACATTGTAACTCTCCTTAGGGCCCATTGATAGGCCCATACTTGTTGATAGTTCATCACTTTATAACATGCTTAGTATAATTCCATGACTCATGCCCATATGCATCATATGTATGCTTGATATGAGTAGTGACTGATCATAGCATATGCCATTGGGCAGATTATTTATGAGACTCATTGATAGGAGTTACCCACATGAGCACGTGGTACGCGTGAGATTGCTGCATGACTATATAGTGTGATTCATGCATCTCGCATTTGTGTGTCATGATCATTGTCCGCCCTAGCAACATCTGGCTCGTGGCTCCACAGGCACATCATGGATGGCCGTATCGAATACCGAAAGTACTTGGTTATAGCACTGTGGGCACTTAAGATGTCCTTGGGTGAAAGTCCCAGAACCTTTTTGGTACCACGAGATGCTCCAACGCCTAAACCTAGTGGATACATGAGCGCCCGAGTGCCAAATACCAGTAAGCCGCGTCTCCCACTATGTCGTGGTCGGTTAGAAGAGGGTGTGGCCTTATCCACCCGAGTGAAGGGGCTATAAGATAGGCTAAGTTTGACTAGCTCGCAAATGAGTCTGCTATCAAAAAGTTGGGTAGGTATTGATAGACTACTGGTCAGGCGAATAGTGAGGTCTATTCCGCTCACTTAGTTATGCAGCTAGGGAGGCGGTAGTCAAGTGGAATGTACTATACCCCAGTGATACCCCATAGAGAAACTGTACTGATATGTGTACTTGATGAGGACTAGCATGCTAATTTTACATCTCACATATGACATTTCGCTATATAGGCCTCGCATCGCATGGCCTTGGTATGGCCAATAGCATTCATGCCTTGCATCACATAGCCTTGGTACAACTGATAGTATTCATGGACTTATCCACATATTTCCATATTACTCTGATATTGTATACTTGGCACTCGCCTTGCGCACACACTTACACCACCCTCTAAGCTTTTGTAAGCTTATGCACGTCCGTTGCGTGTAGGTGTCATTGGATCGTAGCAGCGCTGAGGCAGGAGTACGTATTGGATTATTTTGGAGCTTTTTGATCACCTTGTATTTCCCATTCCGCATTGTACTTAAAGTTTTTGATATAATGGATATGTGGTGATGTTTTTTTGTGACTTAGTTATGCTCTATTAAAAAAATCATACTGAAAATCCTCCTTGTAGGATCCTAGGATTGGAATCTGGCATATGAGTGCCGGGTTTCGAGAATGGGGCACTACAGAGGCTATCGGCGCCGGATTCGGTGATCAAAAATTTTGTGAGCACGTTTTTCGAGTTTGGGGCGTGACAGAAGTTGGTATCAGAGAATAACTTGGGAATACCTGCGGATCACATTACATATCTATTATGAACTTAGAATGAATAGGTTTCGAGTCTGAATAACTTAGCGATTTTCTGACATAAACCCTTAACGTTTATGCCTTTGAGAATTCTCAAGGCTAATAGGCCCTTGTTCCTTCCTGTAGGACACGCCGCCTAGAAGAGTGACCCGAACGAATCCCGCACTACCACCCGCGACCCCCGCTCTACCACCCATGACTCCCGCTCCACCATCGGATATTCCTACTCTCCAGCCTGAGGATGTTACTCCTCTACCTGAGACCGTGCGGATCTGACCGTACCTGTGAGTGCCGCCCAGTTGTAGCAGATGCTATAGGCGATGACTGCTATTCTTTGGGGGCAGAGCAGGGATCCCACTGTTACGCCAACCGAGGTCGAGCAGGAGCGTGCAAGCACCCTTCTCAAGGACTTCGGACAGCACGATCCCCCATGTTTCCGGGGAGAGCTAGACCCTATTACAGCAGAGATATAGTGCTCTGAGGTGGAGAAGATATTCGACACCATGAGATGTACTACACAGCAGTGAGTCCCATTAGCCGTATTTCTTCTCCAGGGTGAGGCTCAGCATTGGTGGGCATCTGTAGCCCGAGGGGTAGCAGTTGATTTTGAGTGGACATAGGAGGACTTTGTAGACCAGTTTGACCGAAAGTTCTTTCCAGATCATGTGCGGTAGCAACGCACATTAGAGTTTGAGACTCTTGTCCAGGGGGACATGACTGTCCCAGTATGAGGCACGTTTCATCACACTATCGAGATTCGCGACGTATCTTATTGATGATGAGGGGCGAAAGGCCCACCATTTTGAGAACGGTTTACATCCTACCCTCAAGAGTCGTGTGGTCGGACACATGCTTCTGACATTTGAGCAGATTATGGAAAGGGCCCAGATCTACGAGGTATATTAGGTCAGTTTACAAAGGGCCCATGACCAGAGAGGAGATTAGAAGAGGAAGGTGCCCTCTAGTAGCTCGCAGCAGCAGCAGCAGCATCATCCACAGTAGCGACGCATTACCTGCCCAGCATTCCGAGCACCAGTGGTACCCCCGGTACCACCTCCGGGACCATTTTTAGGTACTTGCTTTGGATGCGATAGGATAGGACATCGTAGGCACGAGTGTCCCCATCTACAGCAGCAGCAGCCAATGACACCATGTCATCCTCTACGACAGCCCCCACAACAGCAGCAGCGACCACAACAGCAGCCTCCATGACCTCCCCCACAACAGCAGAGGTAGCAGATCAGGCCACCACAGTGACAACAACATCAACAGAGACCTCAGAGGGGACCTGCACCTCCCCAACAGGCCTAGGGTAGATTTTATTCTGCCTAGCAAGACCCTCAGTCATCAGGAGGAGTCGTTGAGGGTACTCTCCCTATTTTACATGCATTGCATGTGTATTGTTTGATTCTGGTGCATCGCATTCCTTTGTGGCTGATGCTTTCTACTGATCAACCGATTTACCGATGGAGTCTGCCCGCGAGGGTTTGTTAGTATCGACGCCCTTGGGGAAGACTGCAGTATTAGACTGATTTTACTCATCTTGCCCAGTTCTGATTGGGGATATCTTTTTACATGCCGACCTATTCGTATTACCGATGTCCAAGTTTGATGTCATCCTGGGCATGGATTAGCTCATTAAGTACCACTCTATATTGGACTGCTCTGCGAGGACAGTCACGTTCTGTATACTTGGCATGCCAGAGTTCCATTTTGTTGCCGAGCCTAGAGGAGAGCAGCTTTCTTTCCTGTTATCATGTACCATTGAGGATTCAGCTGCTTTGAGTATCGACCAACTGCCAGTCATTTGTGGTTTTCTCGATGTGTTCCAGGAGATTCCGGGATTACCACCTCGTCGGTACACTGAGTTCCAGATTGATCTCGTGCCCTCTACCATGCCTATTTCGAAGGCCCCATATCGTATGTCATCGTTGGAGTTACGGGAACTCGAAAAGCAGTTAGACGAGTTGCATAAGTTAAGCTTTATCCGTCTGAGCAGTTCACCGTGTGGAGCGCCGATACTCTTCGTGAAGAAGAATGATGGCTCATTGAGGCTCTATGTGGATTACCACGAGCTCAACAAGGTCACGATCAAGAACAAGTACCCGCTCCCGAGGATCGATGATTTGTTTGATCAGCTGCAAGAGGCGCAGTTCTTTTCAAAGATAGACTTGTGATTCTGTTATCATCAAGTTCAAGTCCGAGATGAGGATATTCCAAAGACAGCCTTCAGGACTCGCTATGGTCATTTTGAGTTCCAGGTCATGTCCTTCGGACTGACTAATGTGCCCATAGTATTTATGCAGTTGATGAATGAGGTCTTCCGTCTGTATCTTGACCAGTTTTTTGTGGTGTTCATTGACGACATTCTGATATATTCGAGGACCTGTGAGGAGCATGAGTGACATCTGGAGATTACCTTGTAGATCCTTCATGCACACCAGCTTTACGCGAAGCTAGAGAAGTGCGATTTCTGGCAGGAGGAGGTGAAGTTCCTCGATCATGTGGTGAGGAGGTAGGGTGTCGTAGTGGACCCCTCGAAGATTGATGTCATGCGTCAGTAGGACCAGCCCACAAACGCATCCGAGATCCGCAGTTTCCTTGGTTTGGTGGGCTACTACTGATGTTTCATTGAGGGATTCTCTCGTATTGCAGCCCCGTTGACCAGGTTGACTCGGAAGGGTGCAGAGTTCGTTTAGAGCGACACTTATGACCAGGCATTTGTGGAGCTGAAGGATCACCTCACGTCTGCTCTTGTCCTCACTCTTCCCTCTGGGAGTGATGGATTTGTTATATTTACCGATGCCTTGTGAGTTGGCTTGGGTGCTGTCCTGATGCAACACGGGAAGCTAGTGGCTTATGCATCTCACCAGCACACGGTCCATGAGCTGAACTACCCCACGCATGATTTGAAGCTGACAGTAGTGGTCTTCGCACTGAAGTTGTGGAGGCACTATCTTTATGGGGTGAGGTTCGAGCTCTTCTCCGACCACAAGAGCTTGAAGTATCTATTCTCTCAGTTCGAGCTAAACATGAGGCAGAGGTGTTGGATGGAGCTCCTGAAAGACTATGATTTTGACCTTCAATACCATCCAAGCAAGATGAACTTTGTGACGGATGCCCTCAGCCGTCAGCCACGAGGCTTGGTGGTACACATGATGATTCAGGAGTGGAGGATGCTTGAGGATGTGTCAACTTTTAACTTCAAGATCGGCTTGTAGTCTTCTATCATTCATCTATCAAGCCTATCGATTCAACCCTCTCTTATCGCAAGGGTGATCGAGGCTCAGCAGACAGATGAGTCATTACAGGATTACCGAGCAGAGGCAGCATCTAAGAGTCAGACAGATTGACAGATTGGTTCTGATGGTGGACTTTGCTTCAGAGGCTGATTATGTGTCTTGGATATTCCTAAGTTACGACGAGATCTTATGACCGAGGCACATCGATCGCAGTTCTCTATCCACCCTGGCTCAACGAAGATGTATCGCGATATGAGGCGTTAGTATTTTTGGGCGGGGACGAAGTGCCAGATAACCAGTTTTGTGGCCGAGTGTGACACATGCCAGCATGTCAAGGCCAATCATCAGAGACCCCCTGGTCTATTACAGCCGTTGAGCGTGCCGATGTGGAAGTGGGAACACATATCTACCGATTTTGTCATGGGTTTACCGAGGACACAGTGCGGTCATGATGTCATCTAGGTTGTCGTGGACTATCTAACAAAGTTGACACATTTTCTTGCCATTCGTGAGACCTGGCATGCAGACTAGCTCGTCAAGATGTTTGTTGATGAGATCGTGAGACTGCACGGTGTTCCTGTCTAGATCGTTTCAGACCGAGACCAGAAGTTCACGTCTCAGTTTTGGGGGAGCTTTCAGAGAGCGATGGGGACTGATTTACAGCTCAGCACTGCATACCATCCGCAGACCGATGGCCAGACTGAGAGGGTCAACCAGATCCTTGAGGATATGCTTTGGGCCTACATGATTGATTTCTCGGGTAGTTGAGACGAGCACCTGAGATTGGCTGAGTTCGCATACAACAACGGCTATCAGGCGACCATTAGCATGGCTCCTTTCGAGGCATTGTATTGCAGACCATGCAGATCACCGAGTTGTTGGACCGAGGTTGGAGAGAGGCGTCTCCTAGGTCCCGAGCATGTGCAGCAGACGTCAGAGGCTATCGATATCATCGGGCAGAGGATGCGCATAGCTCAAATCCGACAGAAGAGTTTTGCTGATCACCGGCGTCGTCCCTTGGAGTTTGCCGTTAGGGACCATGTGTATCTCAACGTCTCACCCATGAAGGGTGTAGTTCGATTTGAAGCGAAGGGCAAGCTTATCCCAAGATTCATAGGACCTTTCAAGATCACCAGACGCATTAGCGTCAAAGCCTATCGGCTTGCCTTGCCATCTCAGTTGTCTGGCATCCACAACATTTTTCATATCTCTATGTTAAGAAAATATAGGTCAGACATCATTCCTGTTATTGATTGGCAGTCGTTGGAGGTTCGCGAGGATGCTTCTTGCGTTGAGCAGTCAGATCGTATCCTCGATCGGAAGGAACAGGTCCTGCAGACTAAGGTCATTCCCTTGGTGAAGGTGCAGTGGGGCCATCATAGTGTTGATGAGGTATTTTGGGAGTGCGAGGCGGAGATTAGAGAGCGCTATCCCCATCTTTTCGATGTTTGATTGTATGTTGTATTGTGCTTTGATTATATATGATGTTATGTTTTCTATTCCCTTATGAGTTATGTTTGGTTGTGATGGTAGTGTAAATTTTGAGGATAAAATTTTTATTAGGTAGAGAGAGTTGTAAGACCCGTATCCTAGCCTGTACTATTCCGTCGACTCCTGCGATCCTTCTCGTCAAATTTTGGCAAACCACGACCTATAATCGACGTTTACGTGTGACCGTAAGTCGTATCCCGTAGATTTGAGTCGGCTTAATCTGAGACTTCTACTATTGCGACCGCACCGTCGCCGCGGTTCCAACGCCACGTCTAACACACAGATTCGATACCCTGGCCAGGAAATGTGGACCTGCGTTCAGTTCGAGGAAAAACACCGCGGGTTGCAAATCCCAAGAGAATCTCTACACATGTCTCATTAATCAATCACTTAATCAATCAATCAATCACCTCATGTCAAGTACACAACCCATGCTTTCTTTCTCCACAAGTCAAGTAATCTACCCCAAAAGTCAACAAATCTCTCACCTCACCCATCACTCACCTCACATCCATCACCCATCACTCTCTCTCCTTACAACCCTCTCTCTCTCGTTTCTCAAACAAAAATTCCAAGCAAAAGAAGTGGTGGACGTCCGACAATTCTAAGAGAGAAAAGTGAGTGTGTGTGGCCCACTTCCCACCCCAAAATCCTTCATCCTAGCCATTCATCTCTCATCATCTTCCATTAAAGAGAAGCAAAAGGAGATCGGTGTTCCATCAGACCAAGAAGATCAAACGGTGGGTACTTTATAGGCTAGATTTTTTATGCTTTGATGCTGGGCCAAGTGAGGCCTACCAATTGATGGTATGAATCTCACTTTGGACCCTAGGTGTGGCCGATGGCCCACCTTAATCCTCATAATCATTCCATGATAGGGCCATTTTCCATGGACCCCATCATGATGTTTATTTTCCTTACATGAAAAGAGGTCATCTAGACTTTTCATTTTGGTGGGGAAGGAATGTCCACCATTGATTTTTGATTTGGTGGGCCCACCTGTATTGGGACCCACTTGATGTAGGATATGCATGAAAGGAAGGGCCAATAGTGTCGGGGTCACTTCATCACACGTGTCCCTCTCTCTCTATTTCTCCCTCTCTCCCTCTCTCTCTCTCTCTTTCTTTTTATGTGATGATGTAATTGTGTGGCCCACTCGGATGGACCCCACCTTGGTGTATGTCTTATCCACACCATCCATGCATTTAGTGGCCCACCTGAGTAAGGCCCACCTTAAATGCATGTGTTATGGCCAAACCGTCTGGACGCTGGACGTGAAATGCAAAATATTAGCTTGATTCAACATGCTTTTGGGTGGACCATTCATGCAGGCCCCACCTTGATGTATGAGTCCAATCCACGCCGTCCATTCCATTCCCCAGCTCATTTTAGACGTTGAGCTAAGAAATGAAGTTAATCCGATTATCTGGCGGGCCATTTCATAGAAAACATTAGTTCTTACCGTTAAAATCTACTCTGATGTTTCTACATGCCAAAACATACCACATATTGGGCTTATCTGGTCTGTCTTAAGCCATGGAATGCAATGGCTGGAGTGGATCCACCTGATGCGGGTCCCACATATGAAAAATCGTGGAAATACTATTTTTTAAATATATATATATATATATATATGTGCAGCACATGCTACTACTGACGCTGCAGCAGGACACTGTTACGTTTGAGCAGCGATAGGGTCCCAGCCGTGGGCCCCGCTGTGATGTGTGTCAAACATCCACGCCATGCATTTGGTGGTCCCCCGTTTGGACAGTGGACCTCCCAAAAATCAGTCATATACAACACTCAAGTGGCCCACGTCACAGGAAACAGTGGGATTGGATGGCTACCATTGAACCTTGTTTGGGTTCACAGAAGTTTTGAATCCATATGAAATTTATTTTTCCTCTACATCCAAGTTTGCGTGACCTTATGAACAGATTGGATGGCAGATAAACGTTATGGTGGGCCTCACGTGGGACGCACAATTATGTATGTGTTTTATTCACACCGTCCATAGTATTGGACAGTGGAACCCACCATGGTTTATGTGTTTTAACCTCACTGTCCACACCACTGGATGGTGGGACCCCCAATAATGTATGTGTTCTCTCCACACCGTCCACACCACTGGATGGTGGGACCCACCATGATGCATGTGCTGCATCTAATCTGTCCAACCATTTTAACATATCAATTCATGATATGAGGCAAGGAATGAGTCAGATTTAAGGTTCAAATGGACCCCACCATTTAAAATAGTGGGTAGTGACCTCCACCATTCAAACTTCTAAGGGCCACTGTAGTTTTAAATAAAGCTGATATTTATTTTCACTGCATCTATCTCTATGTTAACTTATGAATTGGTTGGATCTCAAACACATCACGGCGGGCCACTCCGTGATATGATCATCCATTGATCGGGTGGGCCACATGAGAGAAATAGTGGAGGATTAAACATCTATCATTGAAACCTATTTGGGTCACGGAAGTTCTGGATCAATGGGGAATTATTCTCCCTCTTAATCCAGGTCTTTATGACCTATGATTAGATTGGTTGGAAAATAAACTTTATAGTGGGCCCTGTGATTTGTTTAAACAATGAAAATTATTATCTCCACTATTACTTAGGGTATGGTCCAAATGGTCCTTCAATATGACTTATTTTTTTGGGAATTACCTAGGCCCGCCTTGGTATATGTATGAGGCCCATATGATTAGGCCCATCTTGATGTATTTGTGGTCATCCGTTGAGGCCCACCTTGATATATATGAGGCCCATGTTATGAGGCCCATTTGATGTATTGGAGGCCCATGGGTTGAGACCCAATGGGATGTACACAAGTCCATTACAATGTGTGATTCTACCATGGTTTATGTAATGATGTTTATGACGGGTTATGCCTTGGGAGTAATGATGGTTTGACGCCCACATTGTAAGTACAAGTTGGTTAAATGTCCGCATTGTAACTCTCCTTAGGGCCCATTGATAGGCCCATACTTGTTGATAGTTCATCACTTTATAACATGCTTAGTATAATTCCATGACTCATGCCCACACACATCATATGTATGCTTGATATGAGTAGTGACTGATCATAACATATGCCATTGGGCAGATTATTTATGAGACTCATTGATAGGAGTTACCCACATGAGTGCGTGGTACGCGCGAGATTACTGCATGACTGTACAGTGTGATTCATGCATCTCGCATTTGTGTTTCATGATCATTGTACTCCCTAGCGACATCAGGGCCGTGACTCCACAGGCACATCATGGGTGGCCATATCAGATACCGAAAATACTTGGTTCCAGCACTGTGGGTACTTAGGATGTCCTTGGGTGAAAGTCTCAGAACCTTTTTGGGACCAAGAGATGCTCCAATGCCTAGACCGAGTGAATACACGAGCGCCCGAGTACCGAATGCCAATAGGTCGCGTCTCTCACAGTGGCGTGGTCGGTTGGAAGGGGGTGTGCCTTATCCGCCCAAGTGAGGGGGCTGCACTATAAGAAACAATGCTTTTACCGATGAAATTTTTACCGACGAAACAAATTTCATCGGTAAAAGTACATTTTTACCGACGAAAATTTTTTTCGTCGGTAATAATATTTTTACCGACGAATATTTTCGTCGAAAAAAGTATTTTCATGGCAAAGATAGAAAATTTTCGCACCATTTTGACAATGTCGTGGTAAGACTTTTACCGATGATAATTTTCATCGGTAAAAAGAATAAAACACCGATGAAAATTTTCGTCGGTAAAAGTGCTATGTTTTTAACTTAGAAATTTTGGTCCCGAGTTTTACCGACGGACTGAAACCGTCGGGAATAATGGTTTTACCAACGAACACTTTCGTCGATAACAGTGTTATGTTTTTCACTTAAAAGAATTTTTCCCTGAGTTTTACCGACGAAGAAAAGCTGTCAGCAATAATGTTTTTACCGACGAAATGTTTCGTTGATAAAAGTATTTTAATTTTTAAGAAAGAAAATTTTAGCGGTGTTTTGAAATTTTCGCGATAAGACTATTCCTGATAAAAAAATTTGTCGGTAAAAACTTGTTTTAGCAACGAAAATATTCGTCGATATAAGTGTTATGGTTTTAACTTAGAAATTTTGGCTGTCTTTTACCGACGAACCAAAACAGTCAGGAATAATATTTTTGCTGACGAAAAGTTTCGTTGGTAAAAGTGTTGTATTTTTAACCTAGAAAATTTTCCTCAAGGAGTTATACCGATGAATAGTTTCGTCGGTAAAAAGCAAGGCCCTACTTTTAGTGACGAAAATATTCATCGGTAAAAGTGTTATGGTTAACTTAGAAATTTTGGCCGTCTTTTACCAGTGAACCAAAACCGTCAGGAATAATATTTTTGCTGACTAAAAGTTTCGTTGGTAAAAGTGTTGTATTTTTAACTTAGAAAATTTTCCTCTAAGAGTTATAGCGACGAATCATTTCGTCGGTAAAAAGCAAGGACCTACTTTTAGCGACGAAAATATTCGTCGGTGTAAGTGTTATGGTTTTGACTTAGAAATTTTCGTCGACTTTTACCGATGAACCAAAACCGTCGGGAATAATATTTTTGCCAACAAAAAGTTTCGTCGGTAGAAGTTGTGTATTTTTAACTTAGAAGATTTTCCTCTAAGAGTTATACCGACGAATAGTTTCGTCGGTAAAAAGCAAGGCCATACTTTTAGTGACGAAAATAGTCGTCGGTAAAAGTGTTATGGTTTTAACTTAGAAAATTTCACCATCTTTTACCGACGAACCAAAACCGTCGGCAATAATATTTTTGCCAATGAAAATGTTCATCAGTAAAAGTGTCATATTGTCAAATTACAAAAGTTTCCATTAAGAGTTTTACCGATGAATATTTTCGTCGGTAAAAAATTGAGAACTAAATTTCTTGACGAACATTTCCGTCGGTAAAAGTGTTTACCATTTAACTTGGAAATTTTCACCGTCTTTTACCAACGAACCAAAACCGTTGGGAATAATAGTTTTACTGACGAAAAGTTTCGTAGAGTTATAGTGATGAATAGTTTCGTCAGTAAAAAACAAGGCCCTACTTCAGCGACGAGAATAGTCGTCGGTAAAAGTGTTATGGTTTTAACTTAAATTTTCACCGTCTTTTACCAACGAACCAAAACCGCCGACAATAATATTTTTGCCGATAAAAAGTTTCGTCGGTAAAAGTGGTGTATTTTTAACTTATAAAATTTTTCTCTAAGAGTTAAACCGATGGAAATGTTCGTCGGGAAATTTAGTTCTCAGTTTTTTACCGACGAAAATGTTCATCAGTAAAAGTGTTGTATTTTCAAATTACAAAAGTTTTCATTAAGAGTTTTACCAACGAATATTTTCGTCAGTAAAAAACTAAGAACTAAATTTCCCGACAAACATTTCCGTTGGAAAAAGTGTTGTACCGTTTAACTTGGGAAATTTTTGCCCTGACTTTTACCGACGAACAAAAACCATCAAGGAAAATATTTTTACCGATGAAACTGTTCGTCGGTAAAGGTATAGTATTTTAAACTTAGAAAATTTTACACTAGGAGTTTTACCGACGACTATTTTCGTCAGTAAAAAGCAGAGAATTACTTGTCCCGATGAAAATGTCCATCAGTAAAAGTGAAGTTCGTGGTAAGACTTTTGTTATATTTTGGTTTGAAAAGTTAATATTTGTACCGACGAAACTATGCGTCAGTAAAAAACACACAAACAACTTTTATTGACGAAATGTTTCGTCGGTAAAAGTGTTATATTTCTATGGATGAGACTTTTACCTATGAAATATTTCGTAGGTAAAAGTCTCTTTTTTTTTCCACTATCCCAGCTCAAAATTCCTAATATACACCTGTTACAATATAATTCATCATATTCTTCCTGATATACACCTGTTATATAATATATTTCATCATATTCACATTCACATCCATCTAAACCCAAACTATGTAAATCCATCCAAATATAAATTGCATCCATCCAAACACAAACAATCTTATCCACATCACATTCATCCATGTATAAATACATATAAGTTTAACATCATAAATAAAATACAAAAAATTATTCATAGCCTATTTCCTAGTGGGGCTTACAAAATTCAGTGTGGTGAACACATCGCCGACTGTGCACACACACTTAGGTCTTTACTCATGCCTTCATGGTAGATTCAAAATAGTTTCAATACAAGGTCACCGGTTCAAGCAGCCATTGTGGCTGTAAGCGACTCTGGTGTGAGTGAGTGTGTTTTAAAAGATAAAGAAAGAAAGAAAATGTTGATTTATCTTTTGAGTTGAGCCTAATGGTACTTGGTGATTTCTCATCAGGTAGAAATTATTATTAGTTGCTTTTAGAAAGGTGATATTAGGCCACTTATAATTATATTAAAATGATAAAACGTTGTACGTATATTAGAGCAAACACCACAAAATAAACAATCCTATGGAAAAAAAATGAAAAGAGAGAACATATGAGAGGTTATCCTTATCTCCTTTGATGGATTTAAGCTGCATGTGCCCTACCCAACTTCCTATAAGGAGAAGTTATATGTGTCTTGGAATAATGTTGGTGACAAATCGACCTTGTCTATTAATATTATCATATTGTGTTAGGACATGACTCTAAAAATGAGATAAATCCAAATCTCAAATAATCTGTTATAAGAGATAGTGGAGATAGAAATAGATGCATTGTGATGCTTGACTTCGAGTATGGTTGCCAACAAAGCAAGATATTCTTGTTTGTTGCCATGTGATTGGGTTATACATTATTACATCAATCGGGTTCAGGCTCGAGATCAGGTTTAGGTTTGGGTTTGGGTTTTCAAGTTTAGGTTTAGGTTTAGATTTAAGGATTTGAGAATACATTTAGGTTTTAGGTTTAGGTTTAGGTTTTAGGTTATAGGTTTAGGTTTAGGTTTTAGGTTTAGGTTAAGGTTAGGTTATAGGCTATAAGTTTAGTTTATAAGTTATAGGTTAAGGTTTAGGTTATAGGTTAAGGTTTAGGTTATAGGTTTTGGTTTAGGTTAAGGTTTTAGGTTTAGGTTAAGGTTAAGGTTTAGGTTTAGGTTATAGGTATAGGTTTAGGTTTAGGTTATAGGTTATAGGTTATAGCTTTAGGGAATTGAGAATAGGTTAAGGTTTAGGTTTAGGAAATCCGGTTCAAGTTCGGGTTCGGTATCGGGTTTAGGTTTCGGTTTTCAAGTTTAGGTTTTGGTTTAGGTTAGGGAGTTAAGATTAGGATTAGGTGTAGGTTTATGTTTAGGATTTGAGAATACATTTGGGTTTTAGGTTTAGGTTTAGGTTTTAGTTTATAGGTTTAGGTTTAGGTTATAATTATAGGTTATAGGTTTAGGTTTAAGTTAGGTTATAGGTTAAGGTTTACGGAATTGAGAATAGGTTAAGATTTAGGTTTAGGAAATCAGGTTTGGGTTTAGGTTCGAGTTTTCAAGTTTAGGTTTAAGCTAAGGAGTTGAGATTAGGATTAGGTGTAGGCTTAGGTTTAGGGATTTGAGAATACATTTAGGTTTTAAGTTTATGTTTAGGTTTTAGTTTATAGGTTTAGGTTTTAGGTTTAGGTTTAGGTTTTAGGTTTAGCTTAAGGTTAGGTTATAGGTTATAATTTTAGCTTATAGGTTATAGGCTATAGGTTAAGGTTTAGGTTATACGTTTTGGTTTAGGTTAAGGTTATAGGTTTTGGTTTAGGTTAAGGTTTTAGGTTTAGGTTTAGGTTAAGGTTTAGGTTTAGGTTATAGGTATAGGTATATGTTTAGGTTTAGGTTTAGGTTATAGGTTATAGATTATATGTTATAGCTTTAGGGAATTGAGAATAGGTTAAGGTTTAGGTTTAGGAAATCAGGTTTAGGTTCGGGATCGAGATCGGGTTTAGGTTGGGCTTTCAAGTTTAGGTTTAGGTTTAGGCTAAGGAGTTGAGATTAGGATTAGGTGTAGGTTTAGGTTTAGGGATTTGAGAATACATTTAGGTTTTAGGTTTAGGTTTAGGTTATAGGTTTAGGTTATAGGTTATAGGTTTAGGTTTAGGTTTTAGGTTTAGGTTAAGGTTAGGTTATAGGTTATAGCTTATAGCTTATAGCTTATAGGTTGAGGTTTAGGTTTTAGGTTTAGGTTATAGGTTTTGGTTTAGGTTTAGGTTTAGGTTTTAGGTTTAGGATAAGGTTATAGGTTTAAGTTATAGGTTTAGGTTAGGTTTAGGTTTAGGTTATAGGTTATAGGTTTAGGGAATTGAGAATAGGTTAAGGTTTAGATTTAGGTTATAGGTTTAGGGATTTGAGAATACATTTAGGTTTTAGGTTTAGGTTTTGGTTTTAGGTTTAGGTTAAGGTTATAGGTTTAGTTTTAGGTTTTAGGTTTAGGTTAAGGTTAGGTTATAGGTTATAAGTTTAGGTTATAGGTTATAGGTTATAGGTTAAGGTTTAGGTTATAGGTTTTGGTTAAGGTTTAGGTTTAGGGTTATAGGTTTTGGTTAAGGTTTAGGTTTAGGTTTAGGTTTTAGGTTTAGGTTAAGGTTATTGGTTTAAGTTAGGTTTAGGTTTAGGCTATAGGTTATAGCTTTAGGGAATTGAGAATAGGTTAAGGTTTAGGTTTAGGAAATCGGGTTCAGGTTCGGGTTCGGGTTCGGGATCGAGTTTAGGTTTGGTTTTTCAAGTTTAGGTTTAAGTTAAGGAGTTAAGATTAGGATTAGGTGTAGGTTTAGGTTTAGGGATTTGAGAATACATTTAGGTTTTATGTTTAGGTTTAGGTTTTAGTTTATAGGTTTAGGTTTAGGTTTTAGGTTTAGGTTAAGGTTAGGTTATAGGTTATAAGTTTAGGTTATAGGTTATAGGTTAAGGTTTAGGTTATAGGTTTTGATCAAGGTTTAGGTTTAGGTTATAGGTTTTGGTTTAGGTTTAGGTTTAAGTTTTAGTTTTTGGTTAAGGTTATAGGTTTAGGTTAGGATTAGCTTTAGGTTATAGGTTTATGTTTGGATTAGGTTTAGGTTATAGGTTATAGCTTTAGGGAATTGAGAATAGGTTAAGGTTTAGGTTTAGGTTAGGGAGTTGAGATTAGGATTAGGTATAGGTTTAGGTTTATGGATTTGAGAATACATTTAGGTTTAGGTTTTAGGTTTTAGGTTATAGGTTAAGGTTTAGGTTTAGGTTTAGTTTATAGGTTTAGGTTTGGGTTTAGGTTATAGGTTACAGGTTATAGGTTTAGGTCATAGGTTTAAGTTTAGGCTGTAGGTTTAGGTCTAGGTTTTGGGAATCAGGTTCGGTTTCGGGTTCGGATCGGGTTTAGGTATTCTCTAATATTATCTACTATTGAACCTAGTATTATCTACTACATACTAGTAACATACAACCAATATTGGGGCACCATACCATAAGCTACAAGAATTTCATGTCTCCCTAAACAAGGTATCCTCCATTGATAACATATATATATATATATTATAAGTTCTTTATTTCCATTTACATTCGCAAATACATTCATCATCCATCTAAGAAAATTAAAATAGGTACTGTCACTCTATGATTAACAGTTGAAAAGAAAAATCATGCATCTTATCTTACCTAAACATAAACAGCGGTTCCCACCTTCCAAGGACATCCGCTCAACATCCGGAAGTTCCGACACATATCTGGATCTGCTTCATCAATTTCGAGCAAATACATAAACACGGCCTGTCCAAATGGATGGGCCACTCCAATTTTATCCATAGTAAATGGACAGCTTCATCATGAGTAACGCCCTGAAATTCGGGGGTCGAGCATAACTCAGCTCCCGAGTTCCAAAACATCACTTATGCAACATATTTAATGATAGATGTATGTTGACTATATTAGTGCATAAAACATGGAATAGATTAAGCCAAAACACAGATATAACTCAGGGGTAAGTGAAGAAAGCAAGCGGAAGACTTATAGAAATATATGTGTACAAGTGCAAATCCCTGAAGTACATATACAAACCAGGTCGTAATGAAAGTGTTACTTATCAAAATTACAAGTATCAAGTTACATCATTTAATTCCCAAAAATAATCCCAGAATCTCGCACATCAAAACAAGGCTCGCTAGAACCCGTCTGAAAACTACATATAAGAGAAAGCAGCCTCATCATCATCCATCTCCCGCTCTGCCTCAGAAGTCGCATCAACATCTGCAACATCAGAACCTAAGACAGAGTCTGGTGGGTGTTTAACACCGTCCCAGAATGTGGGAGTGAGTGATCAACTCAGTGGAACAATAAGGCCTTGGTTAACATGTAATCAGTTCAATCAAGCAGTAATGATAAAGCAGAACAATTAAACAAGTCCTAAGTACTCTTATTAATGCAAGGATGTATGTAAAATGATGCGTGCCCTCACGCGTACACCCTCAGCGTCTTCATCTTACGTTACGCATGACACCACCTCAAAGTGCGCCACATCTACAAAGCATATGCAAATGCTGTGCATGAACATGATTACCAAGTTGTTATTAGTCATTTTCATACAGTAGGATTGGGAAGCTAAGATACCTTCCTCATATCACCATCCAAACAGTGATCCATTCTAGGGTCATCAGTCCTAGACATCTCATACGATCATATGTTTTAAGGTCGTAGCAAAGGGCTCATCACCAATCAATGCACGCCTATCATACCTTCGCTACTACACCAAGGCTCGTCACCTCAATGCGGTATCCAGGCATGCTCGGGGTCACTACAAAGGGCTCGTCACCAATCAATGTAGGCCGACAGCACGAATATAGTGTCCCATACCACCATAATCAGCTCACGAGTTTAGTTACTCACTAGTCACTATGGGGAGGCTCGTCACCCCAGCGTAGGCCGACAGCTCGACCACGGTGTCCCATACCACCATGTCCGGCTCATGAGTCTTAGCGGATCAAGGTACCATGGTTAATAGGATTTCATTAGTAAGTTCGGTACCCTAGATTCAAACAATAGCGTCCATACATGGTGAACATATATCGGACAATCGGGTTACTTGACGAACTCGACTAGCACGAGCGCACGTTGAGTTGAGCGACATAGAGTGCGCAAACACTCCGCGTGGCCAAACCACTGCCGACAGCTCTAATACGACTCGGGTTCGTCTAATCACGTCCTTTGTGGCGAAAGCGATCTCAGCCACAACCTTAAGGTCGATTACTGATTTCCTGGACTAATGCATAGTCCCACAGATATTCATATTGAACGTAGAACAGTAATGGAACAACAACTTAAATCAAGTGGTACTCAAGCATCTGAAAAATGTCAACTTAACATAAATGAAAGCATAAGTAATGCTTGAAATTAAATAACAAGGAATGTAACTAGCAAGAAGGAAATCATACACATCAATAGGAGTATTGAGAATCACTTCTCAACGCCCGCAATTAGTGTAATAAGTTACACTTTAGATCATTCAGACATTTCTACAAACACTTAGAATACATGATACAACATATATGACGTATGTTGAAAAACAAGCATTTGGACAATTCCTTTTACCAAGGAGTTGTCACACATACATCTAGCACACATACATGACAAATAATCATGGCAATCACATGTTCATATTTTATACGCAAACGGTACTTTATACATACACATAGAATACACAAATCTCAACATAACACATGCATAATAGGAACACAACATTTGGCATGTGAAATCCCATCCATAACAAGAATAAATCATTAACTGGCATTGAAAGCCTTGAAAACCATAACCTATACACTTAAAGTCTGCACCTTAAGCTAGAAAAGAACACCGAATTGATTTCAGACGAGTTGTCTTCGTCAACGGTGATAGAATACCCTAAAACAAGGATAGAAATGAGATACAACAATACCGAGACTATTCTAAGCTCTAACACAGGTTAGGGTTAGGTTAACTTACCCAAGGATGAACTCAGAATCGTCAGAATAACGATTCAAAATGAAGGTTCAAAGATATAGAAGAACAGGAAAGAATCCAAGATGATTCACCAACTTCTCTCTCACTTTCTCTCTCTTTTCCACTCTCTTTCCAAGCTAGGGTTAGAGAAAATTCGTATGGAAAAGAGAGCTAGGGTTTAAGGACTATAAATAGGCCTAATATTGATGAAAATAACCCCAGGGCCAAGGTATACTTAGGGTATAACCAAAACCAGCCTCTCGCGATCCAACGAAGCACTTCTGGTGGGCCTATAACCACGAAAGGTCGGACTTAAGCTCACTGACTATGGATCTAGGTCAAGCTGAGTTTTCGTACCGATCGGCTCTTCAGATCAGCCGTGGCGGATCACACTCCATTCAACGGTCACTGAATCTCGATCAGGTCCACAAGCACAAGGATATGCCTGGGCCACCTTCCCTGATCAGAGGGTGAAATTGGGTCAGAATCCAACGGTCAGATTGCTTAAAATCATCGCGCAAGCGACACGACTCAGATTTCATAAAAGCTTAATAAATATCTAACCGTTCTCACATTCTTCACTCCGAACTCAATCAAATCGACCCAGAACATCACATGGACTTGATTTTCGAGGTGATGGTCAAGCCCAGCATGGTGACCACAACAGCCTAAGATCATCGCTATCGGACTTTCGACGCGCGGTCCAGGTCTGATCCAGAACTTCCAAAAATTCTCCAGAACAACTGGATTTAGCGATGGATCCCAGATTTCAGAGTAACATAGCGCTAACTAATCTACAAGTTTTGAGCCATGCAGATACAATTTAAAGTGATTGATGCGAATTTCACAAGCAATCGAGTATAACGCTAATTACTCCAAAAACAACTACTTAGGGAAAGATAAGCACAAAATTTCCAAGGTCGTTACATCATAGGCATAACAGTGGTTCTCACTTTTCAGGGACCCCCGCTCAACATCCGGATAGCTCCGACGCATATCTGGGTCTGCTTCAACAAATTCGAGCTAATACATAAACACGACCTGTCCTAATGGCCAGGCCACTCCAATGTTGTCCATAGGAAATGGACAGCTTGTCTCTAGTCTATAGATGATATTTGTAAAGGTCATGGGAGGAATTATGAAGAGTTGTTGTATTATATACATTATATTAATTTCATTGTTGAATATACATTGTACATTGTTGTCCCACTCATGTACTGTTTCATGTTATATACATTATATTATATACATCATTAAATATATATTGTACGAGGTTTACAGTAATCTTGGAGTGCAAAAAATTTTCAAGTCTGTGCATTTTAGTCTGAGTTCCTTCTCTAATCACGATAGCCTTGGGAGGGTAGATCTGAGGGATGGGTTGACTGCAAAAGGGCTGATTAAAACTATATTGGGTTATCTTTCTGGTCCTGAAATCATTATACCAGCAAGATAACCCAATATAGTTTTAATCGGTCCTTTTGCAATCAACTCATCCCTCAGATCAACCCTCTCAAGGCTATTATGATTAGAGAAAGAACTCAAACTGAAATGCACATACTTGGAAATTTTTTGCACTACAAGATTACTATAAACCTTGTACAATTTACATGGAAATTTTCTTCAGTCATAAGTCATCTAGTATAAAGAGCTTGTCCTTCTCTACTAACCGAACATAAAACATGAACTCAATGGCAATTTTTTAGCCTCTGAAATGACGCATTGTAATAAAGCTAATTGCAAACTCACATTTTACGTATAAGCAGTCCATCATTCCTTTCTCCAAGTCCAACTACAAGAAAATGCGACTCATTAGTCACGCAGAATAACTACTATCCGTATACCTCTGACACACATTCGGGTCTGTCCATAAGGTTTACAATGACCATTTTAGGCAACAGAAGGCAATGGAACAATATACACATTTTATCTTCATACTGAGAAGATAAATACAATGCTAAGTAAACAAATTCCGATGACTTCTAGGAAAAAAATGTCTACCTAGTCACGAATGTAATCTTTAAGGCCTAATTTAAAAGAGAAGAGGTTGCATGTGTAAGAGACAAAAAATCCTTGAAAAAAGTGTTAACGGGATCTCCTTTGATCCATTGATACAAACAAGGGTTACTAGGAGGAAAACATGGACTATGGTGATTGATTCTCCATTGATGAAAGGGCTTTCATAAGTGGATGTCAACATACCCAGGAAAAAAATGCCTACCCAGTTACAAACTCAAATTGATGTAAGCAAACCTTTGAACTAAAAAACAATCTAATAACTGATAACATACAACTGGTGTCCCATACCACTATGTCCGGCTCATGAGTCTTAGCGGATCAAGGTGCAACGATTAACGGGATTTCATTAGTAAGTTTGATACCCTAGATTCAAACAATAGCATCCATACATGGTGAACATACATCGGACAATCGGGTTACTTGACGAACTTGACTGGCACGAGTGCACGTTGGGTTGAATGACATAGAGTGCGCAAACACTCCGTGTGGCCAAACCACTACCGACAACTTTAATATGACTCGGGTTGGTCAAATCACGTCCTTCATGACCAAAGCAACCTCAGCCACGGACTCAAGGCCAACTACCGATTTCCTGGACTATTTCCTAGTCCCAACACATTCCACTACAACAGATATTCATATCAATAATTTAGAATAGTAATGGAACAACAATTCAAATCATGTAGTATGTGAGCATTTGCAGAATATTAACTTAGCATGGATTTAAACATAAGTAATACTTGAAAATAAACAACAAGGAAAGTGACTTGCATGTGGGTAATCATACACACCAATAGGAGAGTTGAGGATCGCTTCTCAATGCTCACAAATAGGATAGTATGCTACCCCTTAGACCATACAGACATTTCTACAAACACTTAGAATACATAGTTCAACATACATGACGCATGTCGAAATACACGCCTTTGGACAATTCCTTTTGCCAAGGAGTTGACACACATATAATTAGCACAAGTACACGACAAATAACCATGGCAAACACATGTTCATATTTTATAGGTATACGGTACTTCCTACATATACATAGAATACACAAATCTCAACACATGGCATATATATCAGGAATACGATATAAACATAACATTTAGCATGTGAAATTATATCCATAACAAGAATAAACCATTAACTGACATTGAAAGCCTTGAAAACCATAACCTATACGAATATAGTCCGCACCTTAAACCAGAAAAAGAACACCGAACTGATTCAGACGATATGTCTTCGTTAACGGCGACAAGATAACCTAAAGCAAGAATAGAAATGAGCTACAACAACACATAGATATTCTAAGCTCTAAAATAGATTAGGGTTGGGTTAACTTACCCAAGAAAGAACTTAGAATCGCCGGAATAACGATTCAAAAGTGATGGTTTAAGGATGCAGAATAACAAGAAAGAATCTAAAGATGATTCACCAACTTCTCTCTCACTTTCTCTCTCTTTTCCTCTCTCTTTCTTAGCTAGGGTTAGGAAATTCGTATGGAAAAGAGAGTGAGGGTTTTAAGGTCTTTATATAGGCCTAACATTGATGAAAATAGCCCTAGGGCCAAGGTATACTTAGGTTATAACCAAATCGGGCCTCTCTCGATCCAACGGAACACTTCCGGTGGTCCTTTTTCCACGCGCAGTCGGACTTAAGCTCACTGACCATGGATCTAGGTCAGGCTGAGTTTTCGTACCGATCGGCTTTACAGATCAGCCGTGGCGACCACACTCAATTCAACGGTCACCGAAACTCGATCAGGTCCACAAGCATAATGACATGCCTGGGCCATCTTCCCTGATTAGAGGGTGAAATTGGGTCAGAATCCAACGGTCAGATTGCTTAAAATCGTCGCGCAAGCGACACGACTCGGATTTCATAAAATCACATTTAATTTCTCACCGTTGTCACACTCTTCACTCCGAACTCAGTCAAATCGACCCAGAACATCATCTGGATTTGATTTTTGAGGTGATGGCCAAGTCTAACATGGTGACCACAACTGTCTAAGATCATCGCTACCGGACTTTCGACGCGCAGTCCAGGTCCGATCCAAATCTTCTAAAAATTCCCAAGAGCAACTGGATTTAGCGTTGAATCCCAGATTTTAGAGTAACATAGCGCTAACTATTCTACAGGTTTTGAGTCCTACAAATCAAATTTAAAGTGATTGATACTAATTTCACAAGCAATCAAGCTTATCGCTAATTACCCCACAAATAGCTTCTAAGGAAAATAGAGTACTCAGGTCTTGGCACAAAATTTTTCAGGTCATTACAAGAGGAATAGGGCACGAGAGAGAGAAAGAGAGGGGATGGAGAGGATTAGAGAGAGAGGGTCGAGAGAGCGTTGACACTCCTCGAGCTCCGAGTTGTATGAACGGTTTAAAGGATATTAAAGTTAAATGGGCCCCATTGTGATGCGTGTCGACCATCAACATCGTGCATTTGATGGGCCCCCTTTAAATTATGGGATATCCTAAAAATCAGCCGTATACAGAACTTAAGTGGGCCATACCATTTAAAATCATGCGAAGAAATGGCTAAAACATATAAAAGCACTTGGTGGGGCCCACCTAAAATTTTGATGCATATGAAACTTGGTCTGATTCCTCATCCAAGTGGGACACACATAATGGATGGTCTGAATTTGTGAACCACATCTCGGGGGGCCCAACAAATGATTATGAATATTTTGATGGTGGGTAACCCCTCTTAACTTTTGTATGTGGTGTGGCCCAAAAAAGTCATAGATTGACTTGATTTTTAAGCCCCATGCCCATCATGGAATGGTACATCTTACTGATGGGGTAGATGTTCGACACCCATCACGGCGAGGCCCACACAGCTCGACCGTATGAGTAGTTCCCATGAGATGAAGGGGAAAAACAAAAATTAGTTTGATCCAAAACTTTTATGGCCCCAAAATGTTTTTTAATGGTTGACGCTCATTCAACACTGTTTCCTGGAATGTGGTCCACTTAAGATTTGGATATATCTCATTTTTGGTCTCATACTGTAAGATGATCTTTAAAAATAGATAGACGGCATGGATTAAACACATACATCATGGTAGGGCTCACAGAGCGCCAACCACCAGCCATTCGATGGTGTTAGGGGGAGTAGCTAATCCGTTCCCCTTATTTTTGTGGTGTGGTCCATTTAATCTTTGGATATGATTCATTTTTTAGATAATTATCTAAAATTATCTCAAAAAATGGATGAACGGTGTGGGTTGATCCCAAATTTTTGGTAAATCCAAAACTCAAGTGTACCATGCCCTATATTTCTCCATAAATTATCAAAGTAGGATAATAGCTCTAGTGGTATATATTCTTAACATGAAACCAAAATAATTTTCTAATAGATTCTTCTCATACATTACTCTTAGTCTTTACTCGAACACTGTTTTTTAAAGTTTTTTAAAATATGATTTGTAAGTTTAATCTCACAATAGTTAGTGGAGCATTATATGTCTCCTTTATTCATATAAATAGTACCATAGTACCTTTCATCCATACGTTTGGCATTTTCTTCAATCTTAAAAATCTTGGTGAATAACTTCGTGGACCAAAATAACTTAGTACAAACACTTCCAAACTTCTATTAAATACCATCTTGTCCAAGGGTCTTTCTTATTTTTATATTTCTCAAAGCTTCTTTTTTACTTCAGATATTCTATTCCTGTGAAAGTATCTATAGACTCTAATGTCTTTCGAGTTTATGGTTTCTTTTATTCTATGCTCTAAAAGTGATTGTCATTTAGTAAGTTTTGAAAATAGCTTTTCATGTTATGGTCTGGATCCATCCATGATGGGGAATAAGTCCAATGGTCTGGATCAATAAACCATTAGGCCCATATATACAAAATTTTAGCACGATAAGGAATTCCGTGTTATCCACTAAGGGCATGTTTGGATTCACATTTAGGGTTGTATTGTAAGGTATTAAAGGGGTTGATGTGATGTATATGGTGTTTGGTTAGGAGTTAAACATCATGGATTACCATGCGCGCGAATACTGCGCGGAACTAGAAAAATGCAGCCATGCGATTGTAATGTCTGACGTCTCAGCTGCCATCTGTACAGCCAATTGAATGTATTGTTCTCGCATGTGACTGACTTTCAAAACCTTACAGAGACATCTCTCCATGAGGGGAACGATCAGGTTTCTGCACTAGCACCTCCTTATATCGTCGTCAAGCTTCTGCATGTCAGTTTTCTGCTGAGAAAGTGATCTTCCGAATCTGAGTGTGGATGTCGCCGCATTGGGTTTGATTATTGGCATTTTCATCTACTACTGTTGGATAAGGCATAGAAGAGGAGAGAGAGATGTAGAGAAGGAAGAAAAAGGAGAAGAAGGGAAATGAGTTTTCTATGAGAGAAGTGAAGGAGGAAGAGATGGTTATTTTCGAAGGGTGTGAGGGTTTTGAGACAGTGGAGGCTTTGCTGAGGGCATCGGCTGAGTTGTTAGGGAAAGGGAGTGCAAGGTCCACCTATAAGGCCGTGATGGAGGGTGAGGGTAAGGTGGTTGTGGTAAAGAGGGTGAGGGAGAGAGGGAGAAGGAAGGTTGGGGATTGGAAGGAGGTGGATGGGTTGATGAGGGAGATCGGACGGTTGAGACATGCGAATGTGGTGGGCCTCAGGGCGTATTACTAGTCCAAGGATGAGATCCTACTGGTCTATGATTACATGCCCAACGGTAGCCTGCATTCACTGCCTGTATCCAAACATTGATCTGTACAAGATATCGTATACTTTCCCGCACAATACCTCTTATCCAAACATTGATTAATGGCATGTTGATTAGATGTATTGTGAAAACCATCCAACGTATACATGAATGGTACCTGAATACAATACAATACACCCTTATACACAAATCAAAATAGGCCCTAATTGAGAAATTGGACTCTTAGGAGCCCGTTTGTGTGCCAATTAAAAATGAGTTGAACTCATTTTATTTAATTATCATTTTTAAGTGGCCACGAACCATTGAATTTAATTACAATAGACAACTTGTGGCATCAAAAATAATTGAATTTAATTACAATATATAATAGATTTTTATATTTTTTAAAATATTATGCATATATATATTATAATAGTATAATGTATATGGAAAAGGTTCTATACGGTGGAGCTCATGGGAACTCCCCATGAGGTCAAGCTGTGTGGGCCCCACCATGATGTGTGTGAAACATCAACACCTTGCATTTGATGGGTCGCCTTTAAATTATGGGATATCCCAAAAATCAGCCATATACGGAACTCTGGTGGGCCATACCATCTAAAATCATGTGAAGACGTGCCTAAAACATATAAAAGCACTTAATGGGCCCCACCTAAAATTTAGATGCGTCTGAAACTTGGTATGACCCCTCATACAAGTGGCACACACATAATGTATGGGCTGGATTTGTGAACCACATTTCGGTGGGCCCAAAAGATAATGGATGGGCATTAAGATAGTTTCGATGGTGGGAATCACTCTCCCTGCTGTTTTTTGTGGTGGGGTCCACTACAGATTTTTATCTCCCTCATTCTTTGGCTGATGACTTAAAATGATATTTCAAAATGGATGGATGGTGTGGATATAACACATCGTCATAGTGGAGCCCACGGAGCTGTGTGTAAATGAAATCCCCAAATTCATTTTCCCGGTCTCGCGCCTCTCATTTCTTCCCCCTTTCTCCCTCTCATTTTTGGATTCCCGAAACCCTAAAACCCGATTCCAGCTCTCATTTTTCCCCCTCTCTTGCTCTCATTTTCGGATTCAAGAAACCCCAAAACTCGATCTCCATTTTGGGCAAGAATCCATTTCTATCGGGTGCTTGTTTCAGAGGTTTTAGTTTCTCAGATTTCGCATCGGAAGGTATGTGATTTGCACCCTCTCCTCTCTCTCTCTCTGTCTATCTCTCTCGTACCCTCTCCCTCTCTCCCTGTCTCTCTCTCTGTCTGTCTCTCTCGCACCCTCTCCCTCTCTCTCCATCTCTCTCTTCCTCTCTCTCTTTCTCCCTCCATCATGTCGAGGTAGACCACACCACAGGAGACAGTAGCGATTGAACGCTGACCATTAAAAACTTCCTAAGGCCCACTGTAATGTTCGTTTGCCATCCAGCCTGTTGATCAGTCACACAGACCTGGATGAAGGGAAAACCTAAATATCAACTTGATCCAAAACTCCTGTAGCCTGGAGAAGTTTTTACTGGTGGGCATTCAATCTGCACTATTTCCTATGGTGTGGTCTGCCTCAATTTTGAGCTTGGATGGCCTGTGTGGATAAAACACATACATCATTTATAATACCTAAAACACATACATACTTATAATGTATTTTTTGTCAAGAAGATAATATGTCATGTATCTCTATAGATAGAGCTTTGCTAAGCCCACACAAGTGTGGAATAAAGCTAATATGACCAGGAAAGAAGGCTCAGTTATCATTGACTCTATGATGCCAATGTGGTAGTTATGTATATAGTTAAACGGGAACACTCTTTTTCTTAAAATCTGGTAGATCAGGCCATTCATCAAGTTGTTTTTTTTGGTACTAATACTCAATATTTTAAATAGTTGTATGAGTGTTTTCAACCATTGGTCTTAACAGTTAAATTATTTTTATCATACTTAATGGCAATTTCAACAATTAAGATCTTATGATCCATTACTTAACTTACATGAGAATTAGATTAAGGAAGAATTAATGTTCATTAGAGGGGTGTTAGATATAGGTAGTCGGTTATACAGAATTATAGACTTCAAAAGTTTAAATTCTACTGCTTTTCAAAAGATTCTAATATACGCTATGAACATGGCTTAGACTAAAAGGTACTTGTATGTGAATAATATGCAATTATGAAAAATAAAAAAATAAAAAATCAAGTGGTGTAGATTCAACATACTTGTTTACTACCCCGATTTCTTATGTTTACGTTGAGCATTAATTATTAAGTAATGCATATAATTACATGTCCATCCAAATGGTGGTAAGTGGTCACCAAGCCCACATAATAGGCAACAGGATCCTCATTTTGTCCAAACCTCGATTCTTGGTGTGGAAATGCTAATTTACTGTAATAAAAGGGAATATTTGTAAACATCTCCTATGTTTTGAAATATTTCAAGCACCTCTTCTCTACTAGAGATGTTAGATGAATGTAGGCCAAATGATAAAAATAGTAGTAGATAATCGTATGATGCTTAGCCAGAAGTGTTACAATTTAATGCAATATTTATATATATATAGCAGCCATTACGGCCAATAAGTGGAGATTAGTTAAAACTATAGTGATCTATGCACTCCTCCAAATATACACTAGATGATCTCGAAAGAAAAATATAGTAGAGATTCACATTCATTATCATTGTCGTTGTATCACCATCATCATAGCTTGTTAGAAATGGTGTGTTTGACTAAAATAGTGATCTATAGTGATCTGTGCACTCTCCCAAATTGAAGTTTTCATTTGACTTTAAGATATTACATCCATTGCCTTCTGTTGCCTAAAATTGTCCTTGCAAACTTTAATGAGCTTGTATATTACATTTTTTTATCTTAAATTATTATTGTGATTAGTTAGTTTATAGTTGTGACTTGTAATTGTGATTTGTAAGTTAGATAATTAGTTATTCGTTTGAGGATTTCTATGAAGCCATACATAGATATGGTGTATTTTTGGTGGCATAGAAATCACTCAAATTGTCCCATTTTGGACAGTTCAAGGTTAGATGGATAGTATGCTTTCATATAATCTATTTAAATGTTCATACCTGATCCGATGAACCATCTCCTCATTTCTCTTTAGATATGTTTCTTCCGTTCCGTATCTAATGACAAATATCTTTACATTGCTTTAAATATTTGGCATCGGAATGTAACATATGATCAACTTATCTGGAGAGGCATGGGGAGATGCTACCAGATTTTCGGTGTGGATGTTTAAATGGGAATATGAAGGTATTACGATCTATCCAACCTTGGATGAGTAACTAATTTAGGATTTAATTGTATTAGCTTAGAATTGATGGAGCAGACCCAGATGTGCTCGGAGCTATTCGGATATTGAGCGGGGGTCCCTGGAAGGTGGGAACTACTGTTATGACCATGATGAAGCTGTCCATTTCCTATGGACAACATTAGAGTGGTCTGGCCATTTGGACAGGCCGTGTTTATGTATATGCTCGAAATTGATAGAGCAGACTCGAATGTGCGTCGAAGCTATTCGGATGTTGAACGGGGGTCCCTGGAAGGTGGGAACCGCTATTTATGTTCGGGTAAGATAAGATGCATGATTTTCCTTTTCAACTGTTAGTCATAGAGTGACAGTACTTATTTCTTGGATGGATGATGAATGTATTTGTGAATGTAAATGAAAATAAAGAACTTATAATATATATATATATATATATATGTTATCAATGGAGGATACTTGTTTAGGGAGACATGAAATTCTTGTAGCTTATGGTATGGTGCCCCAATATTGGTTGTATATTACTAGTATGTAGTAGATAATATAAGGTTTAATAGTAGATAATACTAGAGAATACCTAAACCCGATCCAAACCCGAAACCAAACCTGATTCCCTAAACCTAGACATAAACCTATAGCCTAAACCTAAACCTATGACCTAAACCTATAACATAAACCTAAACCTAAACCTAAACCTATAACCTAAACTTATAACCTTAACCTAAACCTAAAACCTAAACCTAAACCTAAAACCTAAATGTATTCTCAAATCCCTAAACCTATAACCTATATCCTAAACCCAAACCTAAACCTATAACTTAAACCTAAACTTAAACCTAAACCTATGACCTATAACCTAAACCCGATCCCGAACCCAAACCCGATTTCCTGAACCTAAACCTTAACCTATTCTCAATTCCCTAAAGCTATAACCTATAACTTAAACTTAAACCTATAACCTAAATGTATTCTCAAATCCCTAAACCTATAACCTTAACCTAAACTTAAAACCTAACCTAAACCTTAACCTATAACCTATAACCTATAACCTAAATCAAAACCTCTATAACCTAAACCTAGACCTTAACCTTAACCTATAACCTAAACTTATACTTATAGCCTTAACCTAAACTTATAACCTTAACCTAAACCTATTCTCAAATCCTAAAACCTATACTTATAACCTAAACCTAAACCTTAACCTATAACCTAAACCTATAACCTATAACCCAAACCTATAACCTATAACCTATAATCTAAACCTATAACCTATAACCTAAACTCGATTCCCTAAACCTTAACTTATAACCTATAACCCATAACCTATAACCCAAACCTTAACTTATAACCTAAACCTATAACCTAAAACCTAAAACCTAAACCCAAACATAAACCCGATCCCAAACCCAAACCCGATTTCCTAATCCTAAACCTAAACCTCAACCTATTCTCAATTCCCTAAAGCTATAACCTATAACCTAAACCTAAACCTATAACCTAAACCTATATCCTAAACCTAAACATATAACCTAAACCTAAACCTAAAACCTAAATGTATTCTCAAATCCCTAAACCTATAACCTTAACCTAAACTTAAAACCTAACCTAAACCTTAACCTATAACCTATAACCTAAACCTAAGCCTAGACCTTAACCTTAACCTGTAACCTAAACTTATACTTATAATCTTAACCTAAACTTATAACCTTAACCTAAACCTATTCTCAAATCCCAAAACCTATACTTATAACCTAAACCTAAACCTTAACCTATAAGCTAAATCTATGCGTATAACCTTAACCTAAACTTATAACCTTAACCTAAACCTGTAACTTATACCTACACTTACAACCTTAACCTAAACTCAATTCCCTAAACCTTAACCTATAACCTATAACCTATAACATATAACCTAAACTCAATTCCCTAAACCTTAACCTATAACCTATAACCTATAATCTATAACTTAAACTCAATTCCCTAAACCTTAACCTATAGCCTATAACCTAAATCAATTCCCTATACTTTAACCTATAACCTATAACCTAAACCTATAGCTTATAATCTAAACTCAATTCCCTATACCTTAACCTATAACCTATAACCTATAACCTAAACTCAATTCCCTATACCTTAACCTATAACCTATTACCTATAACCTATAACCTAAACTTATAACCTATAACCTAAACTCAATTCCCAAACCTTAGCCTGTAACCTATAACCTAAACTCAATTCCCTAAACCTTAACCTATAACCTATAATCTATAACCTAAGCTCAATTCCCTAAACCTTAACCTATAACCTATAACCTAAACTCAATTCCCTAAACCTTAACCTATAACCTAAGCTCAATTCCCTAAACCTTAACCTATAACCTATAACCTACACTCAATTCCCTAAACCTTAACCTATAACCTAAGCTCAATTCCCTAAACCTTAACCTATAACCTATAACCTAAACTCAATTCCCTAAACCTTAACCTATAACCTATAACCTATAACCTAAACTCAATTCCCTAAACCTTAACCTATAACCTATAACCTATATCCTATAACCTAAACTCAATTCCCTAAACCTTAACCTATAACCTATAACCTATAACCTAAACTCAATTCCCTAAACCTTAACCTATAACCTATAACCTATAACCTAAACCAATAACCTATAACCTAAACTCAATTCCCTAAACCTTAACCTATAACCTATAACCTATAACCTATAACTTAAACCTATAACCTATAACCTAAATTCAATTCCCTAAACCTTAACCTATAACTTTTAACCTATAACCTATAACCTAAACCTATAACCTATAACCTAAACTCAATTCCCTATACCTTAACCTATAACCTATAACCTATAACCTATAACCTAAACCTATAACCTATAACCTTAGCTCAATTACCTATACCTTAACCTATATCCTAAACCTATAACCTATAACCTAAACTCAATTCCCTAAACCTTAACCTATCACCTATAACCTAAACTCAATTACCTAAACCTTAACCTATAACCTATAATCTAAACCTATAACCTATAACCTAAACTCAATTCCTTAAATCTTAACCTATAACCTCTAACCTAAACCTATAACCTTAACCTAAACTCAATTCCCTAAACCTTATCCCTAAACCTATAACCTACACTTATAACCTAGTTATAATCTAAACCTAAAACCCAAACGTAAACCCGATCTCGAACCAAAACCCGATTTCCTAAACCTAAGCCTTAACGTACCTACACCTAATCCTAATCTCAACTCTCTAACCTAAACCTAAGCCTAAACTTATACCTATTCTCAATTCCCTAAACCTAAACATATAACCTAAACCTATAACCTAGCCTAATCTTAAAGCTATTTTCGTAAACTGACTCTAGTCTTTTCATTGTAGAGATGGATAAGAGTTGGATGTGAGCTAAGAACAGGTTTGGCCCAGAGTATAAATAAGGGGTTCAAGAGTTCATGGAATTTGTGTGAAATCGGGGAGATTTAGGGAATAGGATTAGGTGTCCATGTCAAAAATGCAAGAACATGATATATAAGACTTTAGACAAAGTAGAGGATGATTTGTTCATAGTTGGGATTGACCAAGGTTACACTTGGTTGATCCATCATGGTGAAGATATGACCCATAGAGTTGAGGCCACTGAAGACTTTGTTGACCCAAGTGTGCTGGATGATGAGGATGAAGACATTGATGACATGCAAGATATCATAGGGAATGTGTTCAGGGGAATAGTTGCGGATAATGATTTTGCAGCAACAAGTAGTAGCCAAGATATTCCTCCAATGGGTGATGTCGATACAGAAAATTTTATTAGGTTGTTGAGGGATGCACAACGTCCACTTTATCCGGGGTGTGAGAACTTCTCCAAGTTGAATTTTCTTGCAAAGTTACTTCATTTGAAGACAATAATCGTTAGAATAACAAATCGTTTGACATGTTGCTTGAGTTGTTGAAAGAAGCATTACCAGACGGTGAGACATTGCCTAAGTCTCATTACGAGGCAAAATCCTTGATGCGAGACTTAGGTCTTGGCTACATCCTCATACATACATGTATAAATGATTATTTATTGTATTGAAAAGAGTATGAAAATGTTGAAAAGTGTCCAGAATGTGGAGAATCTAGGTGGAAGTATGAGAAAGTCAGGTGTAAGAAAATCCTGCAAAAGGTGTTAAGGTAATTCTCATTGAAACCCAGATTACGAAGATTTTTTATGTCTCGTAAGATGGCTGAAGATATGAGGTGGCATAAGGAGAAACATGTTCATGATGATAATACACTGAGGCACCCTGCGAACTCTGAAGCCTGAAAAAATTTTGACAAGCAATATGACTGGTTTGCAGAGTATTCTCGTAATGTTTGACTAGGTCTTGAGAGTGTTGGTTTTAATCCATTTGGTAATATGAGTAGCTTGTACAGTATGTGGCCAGTGGTACTTATGCCCTATAATTTACCTCCTTGGTTGTGTATGAAGGAGTCATTTTTCATGATATCATTGTTTATTCTTGGACTCAGGCCACCTGAGGATGACATTGATGTGTATTTGCGACCGTTACTAGATGAGTTAAATGAGTAGTGGAGTCAAGGTGTACAAATGTATAATATATTTGCAGGACAGACATTTCGATTGCATGTAGCAGTCTTGTGGATAATAAATGACTTTCTCACATATGAAAATTTGTCTAGGTGGAGCACGAAGGGCAAGTTGGCTTGTCCTATATGTGGTATTGAGACTTGTTCATTGTCATTGTAGCATGGTAGAAAACTTGTTATATGGGCCATCGTCGCTTCCTTCCGAGCGATCATAGTTGGCGCAGGAAGACGATGATCTTTAATGGAAAACAAGATCATAGGCCACTCCTGAAAGAGCTATCTGGAGAAGATGTGATACAACAACTGAGTAACATTAGAGAAGTTAGATTTGGTAAGGCATCACACTTGAAGAAGAGAAAACATACAGTATTGGACTATAACTGGAGGAAGAATAACATCTTTTTAAAGTTGCCCTATTAGAGTAATCTAAAATTGCGACATAACTTGGATGTCATGCATATTGAGAAAAATATATGTGACAATGTCTTCGGAACATTGATGAACATAGAGAAGAAAATAAAAGACAGTTTCAAGGCTTGATTAGATCTACAAGCAATGGGTTTAAGGAAAGAGTTGCACTTGCAACCACATGGAAATTCATATACTATACCAGCAGCCTGCTACACATTGACAAAACTAGAGATAAAGCGTTTATGTGAATGGTTGAGATCGGTGACGTTTTTCGATGGGTATGCGTTAAATATATCTTGGCGCGTAAAAGTTACAGACTATAAGGTAACAGGAATGAAAAGTCATGATTGTCACGTCCTTCTACAACGCCTACTACCGATTGCGATTTGTGGATTCCTGAGTAAGGATATCAGTGCGATGCTGATTGAGTTGGAGATATTTTTTAAGGATTTGTGTTCGAAATCATTGAATATAGATATTATTAAACGACTGGAGAGGGATATTACCGTAATCCTTTACAAACTTGAAAGAATATTTCCACTTACATTTTTCGATGTCATGGTACACCTAGTGATTCACTTACCGCATGAGGCGACGCTTGTAGGCCCAGTACAATATCGTTGGATGTATCAGATCAAAAGATGGTAGAACGTATTAAAATTTTTGTTCATTCCATAAACTACATATATCCATGTTTTCATACGTATAACATAGTGGTTTTATGAACAGATACCTTCACACACTCAAACGATTTGTGAGGAATAAGTTACGACTGGAGGGATCCATAGCTGAAGCGTAGATTGATAATGAGTGCCTTACATTTTTCTCTATGTATCTTCATGGCATAGAGACTAGATTCAACCGAGAAGATCAGAATGCCAATGAAGGGTAGGAGCATGAACAAGGACTCATATCTGTATTTGCACATAACGTTCATCCTTTAGGATCCCCAACGTTTCAAGATATGGACCTTGGGGATCTAGTAAAGGCATGGTAGTATGTGTTGCATAATTGTAAAGAAATAGAGTCGTACTTGGAGTAAGTCTTCCCTCGATTATTATTTTCTCTACATGCGATGATCTAATGTTTCTTACTGATGACGTGCATTTATGTGTAGCGAACACATAGATGAGATGAAGTCCAAATTCCTCACAAATTATGATCGAATACATTGGGATCAGTTTCCAGAATGGTTCGCAAAATGTGTAAGATTTCACATTGCATCTCACCACACTTAGAATTTTCATTGTATTGCACATTATTTGAACCTAAGAAAATCTCTAAACAATTACATTATGTACATGATAATAGATGAAGATGTTGTGCACGAGCAACTCTACGGATACGTCTAATGCACTGTACTCACTAGCGTGTGGCCTTAATAGACATGTATCTAGATATACAAGTTGTATTGTAAATGGGATTTGGTTTCACACCAAAGAACGTGAGAAGTATAGGACCACACAAAATAGCGGGGTGGTTGTGAAGGGAACGAATGAGGAGGATAAAATTGACTTTTATGGCGTTTTGATGGATATTATTAAGCTGAGTTATTGTATGAGAAAGTAGGTGTACTTATTTAAATGTGATTGGTGGGACATTGGAACTAAGAAGTTAGGAATACAGATTAACAACTACTTTACGAGCGTAAATTTATCTTGAAAGTGGTTTAAGGACGACCCATTTGTCCTCGCTAGCCAAGCTGAACAAGTATTTTACCTCGCAGACACCAAGTTAGGTGGCTCTTGGCATGTGGTGTAGAAAATAAAGTCCAAAAACGTATTTGACGTTCCCGTACCAGAAGTTGAAGATAGCGAGGATGGGGGAAATGAAACATCTGGGGTTGAACAAGCATATCAAGATGACATGCCATCTGGGGATCAGGGACCGATTTAAGTGTTGATATTGATGTGATGCAATTAGACAAAGATGATGTACCACCTGATCATGTTGATGCCTCAATAATATAGATATTATTAGCAATGATAGCGGTTTCATGGATGATGACATTACAGATGATGAAGAGGAAATACTGATCAGCGATAGTGATGGTGAAGAAGAAAAAGCCCTAAGCGATAGTGATATAGACAATGATTATTAAATGTACATATGATTTACATGTCATTTTTCAATTCGAATAACTTATGCAAGGAGTACTTCGGATAGTTTACCTTAAAGTTGTTTCGTATTACAACGAATATATGTATTTAATATAGAATGACAATGTATAATGGAATTTCTAAGGGTTATAGATTAAAGTTTACAGTTTTATTATATTCTACTTGCATTATAGTGTAAATATTTTAATCATCTCTCTAAGTATAACCACAAATGCATTGTACCATCAACTATTTTAGTATATTCCACTTGTATTGACATTGTTTAAATTTATAAGTTCGTAGCTCGCACATATTTAGTGATAGCACTAGGTGGGAGAGCATGTCGTTCGCGCACTGGATCTACCCCTTCTACCCGTGATGCGGCGGAGACAACATCGCCGTCACATGTTGCATCGCAGGCATCTAATCCCTCAGTCGCGCATACACCGAGCACTACATGTAAATCTAGACATATATTTCTTCAATGATTTTTGTTTATGTTTAGACTTACATATTTCTTTTACAACAGCCTCATCAACTAGCTGACGAGGACATGGACCCATGCGTGGGTTACTTTTAGAGCGAATTACGCGTGAGGGTAGGGTGACGGTAGAGTTCCCATAAGACTGCATTAAACCTGTTGGGAACAATGCCAAGTTGTTTATGTTGGAGGTTGGTGTCTTATGTCGATCTTTGATCTCCCCACCACCCCCCGTTGGGTAGACATGACAGATGATGTGCGACAGCTCATCTGTCAGTGCCTTCAGGTAAATTTTAGTAAATTAAAATTTATTTTATAAAAGTTTACTTACGGTTAAGTTATTTTCTTAATAAGTTTATTGCCTTAATCTATTATTTATGAAACTGGAGGATAAATTTGACTTGGATTTGAGTGTTCCGCACATATCCCATATCATCGACGACATAATCAAGGAGCGATTCAAGGATTACCACGGTGAGTTACACCAGCAATACAAGCGGTGTGTGAGCCATGAGGAGGGCACACTGTTTGCACAGCCACACGTGACCCATGAGGACTGGCGGATACTCTATGATAGGTTTTCGTCTGATTCTTTTCAGGTAATATTTACATATTTACGATATCTTAACATAATATTAAATTCACAATTAATAACAATGTATTATGAATAATGTGTTCAAAAGAGGAGCAAAATAAATTCTGACAACAGGGGAAAGTTGGAAGTGAACCAAGTAGCTGGTTCAAAGTCATTTATACGACTTCGTCATGACATGGTAAGAAATTCCTGGTAATTATTATGTTTATATATTCTTTCCATGTATTTATATTAACTTTATTGTCCTTTCGATTGTGCAGCGAGACTCCATCACTGGCCAGGAGCCCGGACCAGTAGACTTCTACAGAGGGACTCACTGTCGGCAGGCGACGGGATCTTGGGTACATCCTAGAGCTAGCGAGATTTTGGTAAAAATCTTTACATTGTAAAATTTAATTGTATTAAAGTATAATAATGTCATTTATTATAAAAATTCATATGTTTTCATTACAGGCGGAGATGAACACCTTACAAGTCAACCCACTCCCGATGGTACTCAGCAGAGTAAGCCAGAGATTCTGAGTCAGGTGCTTGGCACCCGTTCTAGATATGTGCGTAGGCTTGGCCATGGTGCCAAGCTCATGGCACCCGCTAGAGCTGCCTCCAGCCAATCCATCGTCGTTGGAGACAGCGCCGTACGCCGAGTTGATATCATAGAGAGAGAGAGAGGTTCAGTAGCTACAGGTCGCCATCCATGACATCAGAGAGCAGCTAAACAGGCAGAGGGAGGAGCAGGAGAGGAAGATGGAGAAGTTGGCAAGGCAGAGGGAGGAGCAGGAGAGGAGGATGGAGGAGCTTGCGAGGTAGAGGGAGGAGCTGGCGAGGCAGAGGGAGGAACAAGAGAGGAGGAGGGTGGAGAAGCAGGAGAGGCAGAGGGAGGAGCAAGATAGGAGGATAGAGGAGATGTGGGTGGAACATGAGCAATGGATCACAGAGATGTTTCAGGCTCTCGCTGCACGCTTACCCACTAATGCCCCACCACCTCCGCTTTCATCTTTGTGATTTTTTTTATATTTTTATTTATGATGTTAAACTTATATGTATTTATGTGTGAATGAATATGAAGTGGATAAGATTGTTTGTGTTTGGATGAATGTAGTTTATGTTTAGATGGATTTACTAGTTTGGGTTTAGATGGATGTGAATGTGAATATGAATAAATATATTATATAACAGGTGTATATCAGGAAGAATATGATGAAATATATTCTAACAGGTGTATATTAGGAATTTTGTGCAAAATTTTGTGCTAGAATATTTTTTTAAAAAAGAGACTTTTACCTACGAATATTTTCATGGATAAAAGTTTTGCAAATATTTTTACCTATGAAAATTTTCGTAGGTAAAAGTTTTTTACTTATTTTTTAGCGATGAAAAATTTCGTCGGTATAAGTTCTTTGAATATTTTTTCTAATGAAAACAATCGTCAGTCAAAGTTCTTACTTAATTTTTACTGAAGAAAATATTCGTCAGTATAAGTTTAGTAATTTTTTTACTGACGAAAATAATTGTCGATATAAGTTTTGTAAATTTTTTTACCGACGAAACAATTCGTCGGTAAAAGTTTTGTAAAATTTTTTACCTATGATAATATTCATCGGTAAAAGTTTTATACATATTTTTTACCGACGAAAAAAGTCGTCAGTAAACGTTTTGTAATTATTTTTACCTACTAAAAAAATTATTGGTAATAGTTTTACACTTATTTTTTACTGACAAAAATATTCGTTAGTAAAAAATTTGTAATTATTTTTAGTGACGAAACATATCGTCGGTAATAGTTTTACAGTTATTTTTTACCGACAAAAATATTCGTCAGTAAAAAATTTATAATTATTTTTAGCGACGAAACATATCGTCAATAATAGTTTTACACTTATTTTTTACCGACGAAAATATTCGTCAGTAAAAAATTGGTAATTATTTTTAGCGACAAAACATATTGTCGGTAAAAGTTTAACATTTATTTTTTACCGATGAAAATATTCGTCGGTAAAAAATTTGTAATTATTTTTAGCGACGAAAAATATCATTGGAAAAAACTATTTTCCTTATTTTTTACCAATGAAAAAATTCATCGGTAAAAACCTTTTTCCTTGGTCTTTTAGCGACGAATCTACCGACCAAATTTTTCGTTGGTAAAACCGTTTACTGACGAAAATAACACTTTTAGCGATGAAAAATTTCATAGTGCTATAGGCTAGGCTGAGTTTAACCAGCTCACAAATGAGTCTGCTATCGATGAGCCGGGTAGGTATTGGCAGACTTCTGGTCAGGTGGATAATAACATCTATTCCGCTTGCTGGGTTGTGTAGCTAGGGAGGCGGCAGTCAATATGGAGTGTACTTGACCTTAGTGATACCCCAGAGAGAAATTGTACTAATATGTGTACTTGATGAGGACTGACATACTTGTTTTGCATCTCGCATATGACATTTGGCTACATAGGCCTCGCATCGCATGGCCTTGGTATGGCCAATAACATTCATGCCTTGCATCACATAGCCTTGGTATGGCTGATAGTATTCATGGACTTATCCGCATATTTTCGAATTACTCTGATATTGTATACTTGGTACTCGCCTTGCATACACATTTACACCACCCTCTAAGCTTTTGTAAGCTTATGCACGACCGTTGTGTGCAGGTGTCATTGGATCACAGTAGCGCTGAGGTAGGAGTGCGTATCAGATTATTTTGGAGCTTTTTGATCACCTTGTATTTCCCTTTCTACATTGTACTTAAAGTTTTTGATACAGTGGATATGTGGTGATGTTGTTTTATGACTTGGTTATGCTCCATTATAATAAAATTCATACTAAAAATCCTCCTTATAGGATCCCAGGATCGAAATCTAGCATATGAGTGTCGGGATCCAAGAATGAGGCACTATGGAGGCTATCAGCGCCGGCTTCGACGATCGGGAATTTTGTGAGCCCATTTTCCGAGTTTGGGGCGTGACAGGTTTAATAATTCTTTAAGTTATGATGATTGATTATTTTAATGATGAAAAGAATGGTGTATGCATGTTATCTATTGTTTAGGTTTTGTTTTTTATCCTCTTATGAGATCCACATTAATGGATAGGCTTATCCTGAATCAATCAGATTTCCTAGATAGGAGAGGTTCTCGACCTACTACATTTCTTTGATTCATTATCTCATTGATATTGAATTCTTAAAATCACTGGCACTTGAGAATATATATCAATGGTGCAAATCCATGATTTTCTAATCTTTTATATCATTTATTAAAATATTTAAACTATTTTATATTTCGATTAAGCTGACCATAGTGCTCAGATCCTAGTTGTGTTATCTAAGTCATCATGATTTTGGAACATTAACCTATGTATGGAACTTTGAAGCTTGGGTGTTGTTTTAATTCAGTTGAATTACATCCATTCAAAACTCTTGAAATCAAATCATCAGTTTAGTTTTTATTACTTAGATTGTTTTGTATTTGATTTTCTCATTCTCACAATTCATCTCCCTGTGAGATTGACCTTGTATTCACAGGATACTACTTACGAACCTCTGCACTTAGAGGTAAGCAATCAAGTTTTTGGCACCGTTGCCGAGGAGAGACTGAGATAGATTAGATCTGTGCAAGATAGCTAAGGTAAGTTCTTTTTTAAGGTAAGTTCTCTTCTGAACCCTCTAAATTTTCCATAGATTTTTTGTTTTTCTTTAAAATTAAATTCATTTGGGTCTTTCAAGCACTAACTATGACATAAGGTTGCCCTGTTTGAGATTTTATCACCCAAGTGTTATGGTTATCCTACAGTTGTTGTTTAATCACAAAGATCATCCGCTAAATCTATTTTCTAGACTAGTGTAGTTTAATTTCTGCATTAGTTTTACTTTTGTTGATTTATTTTTTATTTTGCTGAACCCTCATGGTCGGCCCTGCCACCTGGGTTGTTGATTTATTTTTACTTTGTGGATTGAACCCTCATGGTCGGCCCTGCCACTTGGGTTGTTGATTTATTTTTGTTTTATGGACTGAGCCCTCATGGTCAGCCCTTCCGCTTGGGTTGTTGATTTATTTTTGCTTTGTGGATTGAACCCTCATGATTGGCCCTGCCGCCTAGGTTGTTGATTTATTTTGCTTTATGGACTGAACCCTCATGGTCGGCCCTGCCGCCTGGGTTGTTGATTATGTTTTTATTTTTATTTTAAGTTTTATACTTGCTATATGAATTTGTGATATTTGTTGTGTGGTGTGGATGGTTTATGTCCCATTGGAGTAGGGATCAAAACAATCGACTCTCCTCTAAAGGTGGACTAGTTCTAGGCCTTGATCATTCACTTAGAAGAGGCTCTCAACATCACTTGGATTTCATGGCAAACCCAGTTGATAATCAAAATCCAAATCTGCCAGATCTAACTACAAATCAAAACAAAGAAAATTAACCTAATCCTCCTCTTGAGGATGAAAATGAAGTTCATAGGAATATGTTAAACCAACCACGGACTTTACGTGAACGTCTACACCCTGAGAGATCAACTTTGCCATCTTGCATAGTGCTCCCTACTCACATAGGGAACGTTGAGTTTAAACCAGGTATGATTCAATTGATTCCTAAATTTCATAGCTTAGATTTTGAAAGCCCATACTTACACCTCAAGGACTTTAAGGAAGTAATTGGAACATTATAAGTAAATAATGACAATAAGGATGCACTTAAGCTTAGGTTATTCTCATTTTCTCTAAAGGATCGGGCTAAAGCATGACTCAACTCTCTAAGACCTAATACCATCACTACATGGCAAGCCTTAAGTAGAGAGTTTTGAAAAAAATCTTTCTCGAACACAAAACAAATGCACTTAAACAGGAAATCATGTCATTCTCCCAAAAGAGGAATGAACTATTTTTTCAAGCATGGAAGCACTTCAAAGACCTTTTACTTACTTGTCCATATTATAGTTATGAACCATGGCACGTGATTAATGCGTTCCGAAAGGGGCTCATCATGGATACCCGTCAGTTCATAGAGATGATGTGTGGTGGAACTTTTCTTGACAAGGATCATATTGAGGCTTGGGATTTTCTAGACATGTTAGCAGAGAATATGCAGACATGGGATGTCTCTGCTAAACCACACCAAACTAGACCCATTCCTATAGAGAAAGTGGGGATGTATGTCCTAAGAGAGGAAGATGACCTTAGTACAAAATTCGTTGTATTAACTAGAAAAGTCGAAACCTTGGAAATTAGGAAGGTTGATATGGTTAAAGCAAACACTTCCTTAGGTAATTTTTGTAGCATTTGTGATGGTGTGGACCATGACACAAAGGATTGTCCAATAATCCCAGTTGTACAAAATATCACTCATGAGCATGAGCAAGTAAATGCTATAAATAACTACCAAAGGTCAGTTATGCAACCAATGGGAAACATGTATAATCCAAATTGGTGTAACCATGCTAATCGTAGTTGGAGGAATGGATCACAAATTAATGCACCCAATGCACCTCAAATGCCTCCACAAAACAACTTCTTTAGGGCACAAAACAACTTCTTTAGGGCACCTAATAATGTACCATATGTGCCCCCACTAAAGCAATCATTTATGGAGGATGCATTGACCGCATTCATAAATTCTCAAGCTCAAATGAATCAGTCTCTATCCAATCAAAGCAGGAATTAAAGACGGTCGCGGCTAAGATTGAGACTCAACCAATGCTAGAAAAAAATGTACCCTTCCTTCTAAACTTGTGCCAAACCCTAGAAACACACATTTCATTGAAGACTCAAATCCAAGTGAGCTACATCATGAACAAGCTAAGGCCATCATTATCTTGAGAAGTGGAAAAGAGGTCGATAACAAAATAATGCAACTGGTAGAAATACTAAAGGATGAGCCACCATCTCAAGAGAATGATGAACCGGCTATGGTTCAAGAGCCGCAAAAACAAAAGAATAAAGATACTAAGTCATATGAGCCTCCAATTTCGTTCCCATCTAGACTTTGAAATCTGACTGTCCCTATGAAATATCAAGAAGTGTTGGTTGTACTCCAAAAGGTTACTATCAATATTCCTCTGCTTGATGCCATTAAACAAATTCCATCATATGCTAAATATCTCAAGGACTTGTGCACTATAAAGAGGAAATTAATATGCACAAAAAGGCCTTCCTTACTAAGAAAGTGAGCACTATCATTCAACAAGGGGCCATTCCAAAATACAAAGACCCGGGAAGTCTCCCTATTCCTTGTATTATTGGGAATTTCTAAATTGAGCATGCTTTGCTAAATTTGGGTGGAAGTGTCAACTTAGTACCTTATTCGGTTTATAAACAAATAGGGTTAGGCGAGCTTAAACCAACCACAATTACACTTCAACTCAATGACCGCTCTATTAAGGTACCAAGGGGAATTTTAGAGGATGTACTGGTCCAAGTGGAGAAATTCTACTTCCTTGTAGATTTTATTGTACTAGACACTGAACCATGTGTAAATGCTAGCGCTCAAGTTCCCATCATTTTAGGCCGCCCATTCCTAGCAACTTCAAATGCAATCATAAATTACAGGAATGGAATGATGAACTTTTCTTTTGGCAATATGACTTTAGTGCTAAATATTTTCAATCTATGTAAGCAGCCCATTGATAATAATGAGATTTGTGAGATGAATTTCGTGGACTACTTAATAGAAGAAGAGGAATTAGAACCTAGTCTAACTAAGGAATTGATTCAAGTCTTTGGGGACTTGAAAAATTCTGATTTAGAAAAAATGCTTGCTAAAATTTATGATGATAATAGGAGAACTACCACCTAGGACATTGGTATGTACCAATGGAGACCACGCACTCAAATCCTATCTATCGAGGACTCCTATCCTCTGCCATCACCAACCAATATTCCAAAGCTTGATTTAAAACTACTACCAAATGAGTTTAAGTATGTATACTCAAGTGAAAATAAAACTTATCCTATGGTGATCTCTTCATTTTAAGACAAGGATCAAGATATTAAATTGTTGAATATTCTAAGGGACCATAAAGGAGCCTTGGGCTAGACCATTTCTGACATCAAGGGTATAAGTCCTTCCATATGCACCCATCGAATCCACCTTGATAAGGATGCCAAACCAATTAGACAACCTCAAAGGCGTCTTAATACAAACATGATGGAAGTTGTAAAAAATGAGGTTATCAAATTATTGGATGTGGGAATCATCTACCCAATATCTGATAGTGTTTGGGTGAGTCCAACTCAAGTAGTCCCAAAGAAATCTGGAATAACTATTGTGCAAAATTCTAATAATGAACTCATACCAACACGTGTCACCACAGGTTGGCATGTTTGCATTGATTATAGAAAATTGAACTAGGTCACAAAGAAGGATCATTCCCCTCTACCATTCATTGATCAAGTTTTAGAGAAGGTAGTAGGTCACTCTTTCTATAGTTTTCTTGATGGATATTCTGGATATAACCAAATAGAGATAGCCCTGGAAGACCAAGAGATAATCACATTCACTTGTCCATTTGGCATGTTTGCTTTCAAACGAATGCCATTTAGATTGTGTTACGCCCCAGCAACTTTCCAACAGTGTATGTTAAGTATTTTTTCCAATATGGTTGGAAAGTTTCTTGAGGTTTTCATGGATGACTTCTTTGTATTTGGAAGTATTTTTGAGGAATACGTTAACAATTTATCTCTTGTCTTATCTAGGTGTGAAGAGAAGCACCTTGTCTTAAATTGGGAGAAATGTCATTTTATGGTTCAAAAAGAAATTATTTTGGGCCATGTTATCTCTAAAAATGGAATCAAGGTAGATCGCTCAAAACTAAACATTATAGCTAATCTACCTATCCCCCGAACTGTTAGAGATATTAGATCACTTCTAGGGCACGCTGGTTTCTATAGAAGATTCATTAAGGACTTTAGTGTCATTACTAGACCCTTGACTAATCTTTTTCAAAAGGATGTTCTGTTTAAGTGGATAGATGAGTGTGCAAGTGCCTTTAATAAAATTAAATCATCCCTTACCACTACACCTATCATGCGTCCACCAGATTAGACACTTCCTTTTGAACTAATGTGCGATGCAAGTCATTATGCCATAGGGGTTGTTTTGGGCCAAAGGAAAGATAAACAGCCCTACGCTATTCAGTATACAAGTAGAACTCCAAACTCGACTCAAGTGAACTACTCAACAACTGAAAAAGAGTTACTTGCAGTAGTTTTTGCTTTGGATAAGTTTAGGTCCTACTTGCTAGGATCTAAAGTGGTCATTTTCATGGACCACTCAGCTTTGAAATATCTACTATCTACAAAGGATGTAAAGCTGAGACTTTTGAGATGGATCCTTCTACTTTAAGAATTTGACTTAGAGATAAAAGATAAGAAATGAGTAGAAAACGTAGTGGCCGTGTTGAGGCGTAAAAAAGAGAGAGAAGAAAGAATTGAAGATTAAGAAAATAAAAAGAAAGAAGGAAACAAAAGACAAAGAAGAAAAAGTATCTTTTAAGGGGGTTTGCGTGGGTCCACTTAAACCATATTGATTGCGCAGGTTCGCACAACTAATGACACCAGTTGTGCGGGTTCGCGCAACTAATTTCAAGACTTATTGTCCATGAATGATCATAATTGATGAAAGGTGGGTCCCATGGCACTAAGATCGAGGGTTAGCATGTGTGGAGGTCTATAAATACCCCCATCCCTCTCATTTGGAGGATTAAAGATTTTGGAAGAAGTGCAGAGCTGCAGAGAAGACTGAAGGTAGGAATGAAGAAAGGCTTAGGGTTTGCACAGACCCACGCAAACCACGTTGTTTGCACGGGTCCGCGCTACCAGACTGCCATGCTGGCAATAATGATAAGAGGTCAAAATGTTATCGAAATGATCAGGTTTCAATTCTTCTTCTGTTCAAGCTTCAAAAAGAGAAATCAACTAATCGAATCCACACAAAATTCCTCTTAAAGAGATCATCAAATCACGAGTCAAAGTACTGCCAAATTTGACATCCGGATTCGACATTTGAACTTTGTCAATTTTTACATTCTAGATAATTTATCTCAAAATCAAGGGACACCCGAGGATGTAAATGAACTCAATATTAATAATATGATGATTGTTCTTAAAGTACTCTTTCTCTATTATATTTGAATAAGATAATCTCCCAAATCAAAATGCATTTGTTTCTTGTTCAAAACAAGATGGCGACTCTGTTGGGGATGTTTATCTTATTTAATGTTAACATTAAGATAGTTACAGGACTTTTGTTATAGTTTGGCGTCTTTCTGACGCCAAAATGGCGACTCTCAGTGGGAACATCCTCCCCTTCATCTCTCAGATAAATTATATTATTATTCAAATAGTGATTACAATTTTGTGTCTTATCCTGAAGGTAAGAAGATAAAATTGTGAACTATAATCAAATGGGGATCATAATGAGGAAGGTGAACTTTTATTTCACTGCAACTGGATTCATGGTGGAATATGCGCTGGATCAGCCTCCGAGGTGCGAAACCCAGTCTCCTATATGCAAAAATGACCTAACCCGAAAAACGGTTGGAGTCATGTCTGCTTCACCTCGAGTACTAGAAGATGATGAGAACTGGACTGTCATGACATCTCAAAGGATGAGAGCTCAAAATGCAAGGAACTTTAGAACAAGTCTACCTTCACCACGAACCAGGGGACCAATAACACGAAACGCTGCAAAAAAGAATCCTGAATTATCCCCTCCTGCAATATATCCTGGGCTAGCGGTTCTGCAGTTAGCATCACGTGACTTCTTGGCTTTGGTTGCTCCAAGAGTCCGATAGACAAAAGAACAAAAAGGAAAGACGTTACTCGTAGGATCACCTACTTCTGCATCATCTCGATCAATCAGTTACAATGGAAGTATAGGAAATTCGAATGGGACTCCCCTATTTGTAAGCCCCATTACCTCAACATATTCTTATCACACTCTAACTACAACTTCATCAGGAAGTGGGGAAGCTACAATACACATGGCCAGAAAAGATCAGGGAACTATGCCGACCATGGAGGACTGTATGAATGAAATTATACAAGCACAGAGGACATTAATGGAAGAATGCTGAAATCTCAGAGAGGCTCTGGCAACTCTTGCACACAACGTAGCCCAGATAGCAGCTCCTCCAATGATGGGCATGATGAACAAACAAGAACATCAACCTAAAGGTTTCCAACCACAGGGGGCAGGGTCACTCGAATCTACCCCGGCAGTGAGGTTCATGACTCAAGAGGCAGTACGACAAGTTGTTGAGGAAGCCATCAGAGTAGAAAGGGAGCGCGAAAATGTTGGTTGGTTCAGATACCGAACACCATATCCACAGGAAGTAGAGGATGTCCCGTTCCCAGTTAACTTCAAGCACCCGAATTTTCAAAATTTTAATGGAGAGGGGTCGTTGGAGGAGCATTTAATGCACTTTATTACCAGCATGGAGAATTTCTCTACGATACCACAGTACTACCTACATTTGTTCAGATCATCTCTAATAAGTAAAGCATTCTGATGGTATTCTATTCTGACTCTAGGATCGATACACACGTGGGAGAAAATGCAGGACACCTTTATGTCAAACTTCTTCTCTTCAGAGCGTGATGTCAGCATCACAGAGTTGGCTTCAGTACAACAGAGAGAAGGGGAACTAGTGGAGATGTTTATAAATAGATTGAAGACATTAGGAGCCTCGTGCAAGTAGCTGTCGGAAGAAAAAGAACAGGTCAATATGTGCCTAAATTCCATGGAAACGGGAATTGCGTTTGGGCTCACTAGCACCGATGTTAAGACTTTCTGTGACTTGGCCACCAAAGCCCACACCCTAGAACTGATGACCTGAAAAATGCTAGCGTTTCACTATGAAATGGCCAGAAGAGGACCCAGTAGGTTAATCGCAAATACTGTGGACCACAAAAAAAAGGAGTCAGGAAACAAGGGATTCAAGAGAATAAAGGACAGCAGAAAGAAGAATCAAGCTGTCCTAGAAGCTGATTCACTGGAAAAAGTCCCAGATCACTTAATTCTCACGTAGGGTTCACATTCGATAGAGAAGATGTTGTTCCTATGATGAACCAACTGTTGAAAGCCAGTATAATAGAATTACATATGTCCAAATGCCCTAAAGATGCAGGAAGAGTAAGAGAGAGATTTCTTTCACTATCATCGTTTGGTAGGGCATCCGATAGAAAATTGCTACACATTAAAATGCATAATACAAAGAATGATAAACAGAGGGGAAATAGTGATTGGAAAAGAAAAAGAAAGGGATGCAAAGGTGATAGTGAACGTGCTGAGAGTTCGGGAAAGTGCTCATGAAAGAGCAGAGAAAGAAAATCGTAAGATGACAGGGAAGGCCGCGGTAATTACGCTACGGTCAGGAAAAAGAATGGCAAGTCCCCCAAATCAGAAGTCGGAACTACAAGAATGGAAATCATCAAGGATCAGCGCGACAGTGATAAGAAGGAAGAGAAGAATGAAATAGTAAAGGTGACTTATGACGTTGTAAGTCATTTGAAAGGTATACCGGCTCGATAAAGCATTTATGATGTGTTAAAATTATCAGAAGATTTCAGGCAAAGTCTAATTCAAGCGCTATCTGACCACGATGTCAGAGAAACGTTGCTGGTGGAAATGGAAAATGAAGAACGCAAAGAGCAGGAAGACTGTATGCCAGTAGTTTACTTCTCTGATGATGATCTAGCTTGTGATATAGGGCATACTAGGCCATTGATGATAGTAGGCCACATTCACGGCATGGAACTAAAAAGGATTATGCTCAACAACAGATCTACGGTAAATCTGTTACCACTGACGATGTTCAATAAATTGGGTTACCGTCATTCCGATCTACACCCTAGTGGAAAGATGATGCAGGGCTTCTAAAAAGGCCAAGCTATATGTCCTAGAGGGGGGGTGAATAGGACTATACCAAATTTAGACTATAACAGTGGAAAAATGATAACCAAATAAAATAAATCAATTCACAATGCTTAAAATGAAAAGCAACCTCAATAATCAAGTATTGAGAGATTGAAACAAATGCAGTTCTAAGGACAACCTTACACCATAAAAACTAAGGGTTTATGACAGGACAACCTTATTTCTAGAATGTTCTTTGTATCAAAAACTCAAACTAAAGAGGAATAAATAAATAGTAAAAATTGAAATTTTGTAAGAATTTAAATCTAAATTATTACAACATTCCCCACTGTGCTTGAAATGTAAATATTACAACATTCAAATCCACACATACATTCCACAACTTGAATGATAAAAGATAGAAAATTAAGCAAACATTCAAACTACAATACACAAGGAGTTATAGTGGTTCGCCTGTGTGTTCACCAACTGTTAAACAATAGCCACATAGAATGCTACTCCACTCCTAATATCCTCACACAGGGATATTAACGTTCATTATCAAAATAGGTTTCACAGGTTCACCTAAACCTTCACAGTTGTGTCTTTTTAACTTAGGCTTACACAATCCAAAAACCACTTTCTGAGTTTTCTGGCTCTCCTCAGATAACCAAACACAATGAGATTTTTTGAGCTTAATCTCAAAAGAAACCAAAAACAGAATGCAAATTACAATAATGTAAAGTACCTGGATTTCTCCTTTGTAGCAGCCCAGAAGAACCAAGTCGGAGTAGAGGTTCGAATGTCAAAGTTCAATGTCCAATACTCACTTTATAATGATTATAGGTTCTAATCGGTTTTAAATTAAACCAAAATGGGCTAGCTTTAATTGATTTTGATTCCAGAAAAAGGAAAATAACACTTCCTCTTTTCAGATCAGATTGGAATACAAGAAACAAAATCAATTTAAAAAGTTAAAGAAAGAGAATATTACATATGTACACTTAGCTTAAAATGGAGTACAGACTTATCTCTTAAAAGGCCGGATTACAATTACTTCAGATGTCCTCAATATTTAGAGATTCATGCTCTATTTATAGGTGAGCAAATCGCATCTTCGACTGGTCCAAAGATTACTACGACTGGTCTTAGAACCAATGGATATTTAAAAATTTGAGCGTGATAAGATAAGGCAGTTTCACAACTAGTCGTAAGTAGTCTACGACTGGTCGAAGGACACCTTCGACTGGTCTTAGGTTGATCACGACTAGTTGAAGCCAAGCAAAATACATCATTGTAGTTTGAGTCGTAGGTTCACGACTGGTCGAAGGAACAGTTGACACTATTCATACGACTGGTCGAACAGACCCCAGGATTGGTCGAAGCTTAACAAAGAATTTTAAATTTTTGCAACAAACTTACGACTGGTCCAAAAAAATCTTAGACAGGTCAAAGCAATGCTAAGACTAGTCGAGAAAGATCCAGGACTAGTCTTAGAGCAGACCAGATTCCCAAATATAAAATATTTGCATTATGTATCCGAAATGACCTACTCTAAAGGTCAACCTAAGGTCAAACATACCTTAATAGTGAAGTAAGGACATTGAACCCTTAAGATATGAAACCTTTAAAGAAAGTGAAGCTTGAAATCTTGATGTAGCTTTTCCTTAAAAGCTTCAATTACACTATCATGAATCTTGACTTGTAACTTTTAAATTCAGTTAAACATTCTCGAGTCTTAACTTGTAAACATGTCTTGTCTTTCGAAGTCATACGAGACAATGTCGTAGCTTGACATATCTTAAGTTGATCATTGTGCTTCACTAATGTAGTCAACATCCATACACTGAGACTCGCTTCATCCATACATGCTTCATCCATACAGTGTCTCGAACATTTACATTTATGTAATTTCACAAAGTACAAGCAGTGTTTTTGGCACCACAAATTTGACAACATAAAGGGGCTTTCAACCATAGCACTTATAATCTCCCCCTTTGTCAAATTAGTGACAAAACACACTTTTAAGATATATTACATAAAGCAGAATATGTGGTTAAAGAGTCATGCACCAGTATTATTAACTGGCCCACATTCATAATCAATTCAACATATAGTCCAGCTCTACACATACCTGCGCATACTCCCCCTGAGTAACATACATCACATAAATCCAACACCATCAATACCATAGACATCCATTAGACATCTGTTCTCCCCCTTTTTGTCATAATAGGACAAAGGAAGCAATGATCAAATGGCGGAGGAGATAAAATGAAAGAGAGTAAAAAAAAATAATCCATAACCAGAGATAAGTCAAAAGCAGTAACAATCTCACAAACAGAGAGAGCAGAAAGGTAATAATGTTATTACAATCCAGTAGAATAAAAAGAACTAATCTGAGCTAGATGAAGGAGAAGGGATGGAAGGATCAAGTTAATGCATGCCCTTGTTCAAACGCCTAAGATATTTGCACATATATTTGAACTGCGTGACATTACAAACATACATATTCTCAACCTTCTCCTCCAATGCACGTAAACTCATATCAAACTCAGAAGGCTCATAATCTGGATCATTAGCAGAATCAAATTCAAGTTCTTTAAAAATATCGTCCATGTTAATGTCATCATGAGGAAGATCACCAGCATCCTCCTCATTTCCAGCTTAAGCACCACCATTACCATCACCTTGGCCAGGAAGCAAATCCAGCTTCATCTTATTAAGTTTAGAATTGTTAAATATCAGATAATGGTCGGGGCCTCTCCAACAGGCATGTTGACAAACATATGTGTAGCCAACATAGTCATCAAATAAGTAAAAGGGATGTCACTGTGACCTAGATGGAGTCGAAACTGAATAATGGAGTGACAAATCAAGGATGGTAAACAAACATGAACACCTCTGGCAATAGAATGAAGAACACGAACCATGAAGGACGCCAATTCAGATTTATTACCCAATCGAGGATACAAGTTAGACATAAAGATTTTGTGAAGAACTCTGTATTTAGGTAACAAAAACTTTGAGGGGAACGCATTCCCTTTATGCGTCCAATGTACGTCCAAATTGCATAAGGCTCTAGTGAGCATACGTTTTTCAGTTTCTGAGGATTTTTAGATAAGATATTGGTGAGAATGCCCTCATTATTCATAGGAATTTCCAAAAGAGCTAAAATCAAATGACGATCAACGTCAAATGGTTCTTCTCTTGTGGCTATTTTAAAAGTTAAATTTTCCAATGAAAACTCACTTTTGCAAGCGAACATGGACTGGGCAATGGACCGGTATGCTGGCCCACCCCAAAGCAATAAGTTATCCCAACCTACAGTTTGAAGAATAGGAAGGATATCATACAGTGCAACATGATCTACAAAAATAGGACATTCAACAATAACATTCCTCAATCTAATGTACCGTACATAAGATGGATCTTCTTCGTAGAACCGCGATGACGCTTCGAAATAGGAGTAGATTTGGAAGAAGATGGACCATGGGATGTTGTCTTTCTACCTCTAGATACCATATGCAACAAAGATTTGAAGGAAACAAAGTGTTGCAATGGATTGAGAAATGGATTTTCTTAAATTAGATTTAGGTGAAGAAAAACCCCAAATCTCAACAAAACTAGAAATAAACAACTTCAAGTAAGAGATAGAAGCAAACTTGGCACAAATCCACAAGAAATAAGCAAATGGAATACTGACCTCGACAGATTTAGAAGGTGGGCTTGATTAGTCGGGCGTCGGCTTGTTGGAGAAGGAAGTTGAAATAAGGAAGAAATGAAATTTTACCCAATTTAAGTCAAACAGCGTGACTTATGACTGGTCATGGGCTTTCTTCGACCGGTCGTGTCACGACAGGTCGAGTACCACCAAAAATCTGATTTCCAGCATATTTTATAAAATTTGAAATCTAAACAAAATATATACAATATGATACAAATAGGCATAAATAATCATTTTAAAATGTACATACCAAGATCAAATTTCAATTTGTTAAACCTACTTTTGTCGAGCGATTTAGTGAAAATGTCAGCACGTTGATTCTCGGTAGGGATATATTTCAAAGATATAACCTTTTCTTCTACTAATTCACGAATATAATGAAATCTAATGTCAATGTGCTTGGTACGAGAATGCTGAATTGGATTTTTTGAAATATTTATGGCATTGGAATTATCACAATATAATAACATAGAATCCTATTTAATTCCATAATCACTTAGCATACGTTTCATCCAAACAAGCTGCGTACATGCATTACCAGCTGCGATATATTCAGCTTCAGCAATTGAAAGTGATATAGAACTTTGTTTCATGTTAAACCAAGAAACTAAACGATTTTCGATATAAAAGCAACCACCACTGGTTGATTTTCTATCATCATGATTACCAGCCCAGTCAGCATCCGAGTACCCAGCTAATTGAACACTAGTCTCGAGTGGACACCAGAGACCGAGATTAACAGTACTTGCGACATATCTCATAATTAGCTTGACAGCAATCAAGTTTGATTCTTTAGGATCAGACTGATATCTAGCGCAAATACCAACACTTAGAGTGATATTAGGTCTACTAGCAGTTAAATATAGTAAACTACCAATTATACTCCGATATAATTTCGGATCCACATTTTTACCTACAGAATCTTTTGAGAGTTTCAAAGTTGTACTCATAGGAGTATTAAAATTCTTATCATTCTCAAATCTGAACCTTTTAATCAGGTTCAAGGCATACTTGGTTTGAGAAATAAAAATACCATTAGATTATTATTTTACTTGCAACCCTAGAAAATAATTTAATTCCCCAACCATGCTCATTTCAAATTTAGATTTCATTAAATCTGCAAACTCAACAGTCATGTTAGTACATGTTGATCCATAAATAATATCATCAACATAGATTTGAACCACTAAGATATCGTCGTTATGTTTCTTAACAAAGAGCGTCTTATCGACACTCCCCATGTGAAAATTAGGACTTAGTAAAAACTTAGTCAATTTTTTGTACCATGCCCTGGGAGCTTGTTTTAGACCATATAGAGCCTTTTTAAGATGGTATATATGATCAGTAAGCTTAGGGTCTTCAAACCCTATAAGTTGTTCAACATATACTTTTTCATGTAGATCGCCATTCAAAAAGGCACTCTTTACATCCATTTGATAAATTTAAAATTTTTTAAAGCATGCAATGGATATGAAAAGTCTAATTGATTCAAGGCGAGCAACTAGGGAAAAGGTTTCATCGTAATCAATGCCTTCTATTTGAGTGTACCCTTGAACAACCAATCTTGCCTTGTTTCGAATAATATTACCAAGTTCATCAGACTTATTTTTAAAAATTCACTTTATTCTAATAATATGTTTATCTTTAGGTTTAGGAACAAGATACCAGATATCATTTCGAACAAATTGATTAAGTTCTTCTTGCATAGCTACTATCCAATTTTCATCAGAAAGCGCTTCTTTTACATTTACCGGTTCAATCTGGGATGTAAAACACACATAGTTACATGTGTCTTCTAATTGTCTATGAGTGCACACACCAGTGAGAGGGTTTCTAAGTATCTGATTGGTTAGATGATCTTTGACAGTCCTTAGTTCAGAATTAACTTGATTTGATGAAGTATCTAGTTTGTCAATCAAAAGAACTTCATCATTATCTGAACTTGAGGCAGGTGTATTCAAGTGAACATCAATGACTACATTGATGAACTCTTGAATCACACTAGTCATATTGTTCAGAACACGATATGCCCGACTGTTTAAAGAGTATCCTAAGAAGATCCCTTCATCACTCTTTGTATCAAACTTTCCCTGATTTTCACGGTCACATAAAATACAGCACTTTCTGCCAAAAACTTGAAAGTATTTGACAGTAGGCTTCTTATCAAACCAAAGTTCATAAGCAGTTTTATTATCAGACTTACATGTATACACTTGGTTGATAATATAGCATGTAGTATTTACGGCTTCAACCCAAAGATATCTAGGGAGCTTCATACTATTCAACATTACGTTTCCCATTTCTTGAGGCACTCTATTTTTCCTTTCCACAATTTCATTTTGTTGTGGTGTTTTGGGCGCAAAGAATTCATGAGATATTCCCTGATCATTATAGAATTTCTCAAAACTACTATTCTCAAACTCAGATCTATGATCAATGCGGATCTTACAGACTTGAGAGCCTTTTTTAGTTTGGATCCATTTGAGAATCTTTTTTACTTCATCAAAGGTTTCTGATTTATCCCTTAAGAAGGCTACCCAAGTGAATCTGGTAAAATCATCCACGATTACTAGTATGTATTTTTTGCCTCCTCGACTCTTCGTCTTGGTAGGTCCTATAAGGTCCGAATGGAGAAGCTCGAGTGGTCTTGATGTGGCATTGGAGTTCACCTTGTTGTGAGAGCTCCTTGTTTACTTGTCATATTGGTATTCACCACATATTTTGTCTACTTTTTGTAATTTTGGTAGACCTCTTATTAGTTCTCTCTTGCTTAATTTGTATAAATTACGATAGTGTACATGTCCAAGGCGTTTATGCCATAATTCAGTCTCATCAGTATGGACCATGTAACACAATTCTTTAGATGAGCTACCATTGCTTACAATATAGCAGTTTTCAGAAGTCCTGCGACCAGTTAATATTACAGAACCCTTTTTGTTTAAAATTTCACAACCTTTACTAGAAAATTTCACACTGTGATTATTATCACATATTTGAGATATGCTTAACAGGTTGTGTTTTAATCCTTCAACATATAAAACATTTTTAAATAAGGGGAGATTATAAAGTTGAACCGTACCTTGACCAATAATCTTGCAGTTACTACCATCACCAAATGTGACCGATCCATCAGTCATATCTTTAAGGTCGGCGAATAAAGCCTTATCGCCTGTCATATGCCTGGAGCATCCACTATCAAGGTACCACTTCGAATGACTTGTAGCTTTGAAAGCGGTGTGGGTAACCAAGCAAGTAACCTTAGGAACCCATTTCATAACTATTTTGGGTTTAGAAGTATAGTTGGTCTTCTTGTATTTGTAATGATCCACTGAGTTAGATTTTAAGAGCTCCTTAAGCAAATCAACTATCTTTTCAGCTAAAGGATTTCAGTTCTGACTTTTATAGTTAACATAGTTGCTTCTAAATTTTTGAAAAGATTTAACATTTTTAGAAAAACTTTGATTAGTACTTTTCCCTTTTGAGTTTGAGATTTTTCCTCTTACAAACTTGGGAGGAGTATTCTTCTGTTTAGAAGGTATATTCTTATCATAGCCCAACCCGGATCTGTCACCTTATTTTCTAGATCCGGATAGAAGTTTTTCTAACTTCGGATCACATTGAGCATACCTTCATGTATCCTTCAAACTCAGAAGAGAAGATACTTCATTTTTAAGTTTCTCATTTTTAGGTTTCAGATTATTAATCAGGGAGGTTTTGAATTCTAAATCGCATTTAGTCTTTTCAAAATAATTTAAAATATGGGATTTTTCTAAAACAAGAGACTCAAATTTTTTTTTAAGTTTTAAAAACTTTTCTTTTTGAAGTTTTAGTTTTACGGCAATTTTACAACTCTCCTTATATAGGGCATCGTAAGCATCTTGAAGATCTTCTTCATTTTCATGTTCACTATTCAGATTTTCTTCACTAGTTGAATTATCATGATCTAAAAAAGTGAACTTGGCTAAAGTCATAAGATCTTTAACTTCATTACCCGACTCGGTTTCAGAATCTTCTGATTCAGAAGAGGCTTCAGAATCAGACGATTCATCCCAAGTAGCCAACATTCCCTTCTTTTTGGGTGTTTCCTTTTTAGGACATTTGTTTGCTAAATGCCCATATTCTTGGCAGTTGTAACATTGACAATCTTTCAAAGATTTCCAAGTTTTTGATTTAGATTTAAGTCGTTTCTTATCATTTGATTTTTGAAAATCAACTCTCTTTTTATTTTTGAAGATCTTGTAAAAAATTTTGGCTAAAAGCGTCATATCATCTTCAGAATTTTCTAAATCAGAATTTTCTTGAGTAATACATTTAAAAGATTTAAGAGCGATAGATTTTCCTTTAGGAGCTTTAAAATTTAATTCATAGGTTTGTAAAGACCCAACTAGTTCTTCTACCCTCATATTGTCCGTATCACGAAGTTCCTGGGTTACCTTAGAGTTGAACCATTCAGGAAGTGAGCGTAGTATGTTTGCACACACTTTACTTTCTAGGATTTTATCGCCAAGACCCCACATAGAGTTTACAATGTCATTTAATCTTGTATAAAAGTCCATAAACATTTCATTTTCCTCCATATGAATTTCTTCAAATTTGGTTGTGAGGAGTTGGACTTTAGATTTCTTGACAATTGAAGTACCCTCGTGTGTCATTTCTAAAATATCCCAAGCTTGCTTTGCAGTATCACAGGATATAATTCTTTTGAACTCATCTGATGATAGTGCGCAAGTGATTGCATTTAGTGCTTTTACATTGGCACTACTCTCATTTTTCTGAAGAGTGGTCCATGAGAAATACGGTGTTACTCTCATTGTTTTTGAACCATCGATCTCAGTCACTTTAGTGGTAGGTGGATTCCATTCAGTCATTGTGGCTTGCCACCCACTCTCATCCATTAATTTGAGGAAAATCCTCATCCTGGCTTTCCAATAAGCATAGTTGGAGCCATCAAATGGTGGAGGCTTAGTGACCAAAAGGCTATCAAAATTTGACATCTTATATATATATATATATATATATAGCGTAGATCGTTAGCTTAGGAAATGAATCCAAGAATAAAGAATTAAAAACGAGCTATTAAGCTCTGATACCACTTGAAAAGGCCAAGCTATATGTCCTAGAGGGGGGGTGAATAGGACTACCAAATTTAGACTATAACAGTGAAAAAATGATAACCAAATAAAATAAATCAATTCACAATGCTTAAATTGAAAAGCAGCCTCAATAATCAAGTATTGAGAGATTGAAACAAATGCAGTTCTAAGGACAACCTTACACCATAAAAACCAAGGACAGGACAACCTTATTTCTAGAACGTTCTTTGTATCAAAAACTCAAACTAAAGAGGAATAAATAAATAGCAAATAATTGAAAATTTACAAGAATTTAAATCTAAATTATTACAACATTCCCCACATTGCCTGTGTGTTCACCAACTGTTAAACAACAGCCACACAGAATGCTACTCCACTCCTAATATCCTCATATAGGGGATATTAGTGTTCACTATCAAAATAGGTTTCATAGGTTCACCTAAAACCTTCACAGTTGTGTCTTTTTAACTTAAGGCTTACACAATCCAAAAACCCACACTTTCTGAGTTTTCTGTCTCTCCTCAGATAACGAAACACAATGAGATTTTTTTGGCTTAATCTCAAAAGAAACCAAAAATAGAATGTAAATTACAATAATGTAAAATACCTGAATTTCTCCTTTGTAGCAACCCGGAAGAACCAAGTCGGAGTAGAGGTTCGAATGTCAAAGTTCAATGTCCAATACTCACTTTATAATGGTTCTAAGTTCTAATATATTTTAAATTAAACCAAAATGGGCTAGCTTTAATTGATTTTGATTCCAAAAAAAAAAGAAAATAACACTTCCTCTTTTCAGATCAGATTGGAATACAAGAAACAAAATCAATTTAAAAATCTAAAGAAAGAGAATATTAAATATACACACTTAAATTAAAATGGAGCACAAACTTATCTCTTAGAAGGCCGGATTACAATTACTTCAGATGTCCTCAATATTTAGAGATTTGTGCTCTATTTATATGTGAGCAAATCACATCTTCAACTGGTCCAGAGATTGCTACGACTGGTCTTAGAACCAATGGATATTTAAAAATTTGAGCGCGATAAGATAAGGCAATTTGAAGACTAGTCGTAGGTAGTCTACGACTAGTCGAAGGACACCTTCAACTGGTCTTAGGTTGATCACGACTAGTCGAAGCCAAGCAAAATACATCGTTATAGTTTGAGTCGTAGGTTCACAACTGGTCGAAGGAACAGTCGACACTATTCATACGATTGGTCGAACAGACCCCAGGACTAGTTGAAGTTTAACAAAGAATTCTGAATTTTTACAACAAACTTACGACTGGTCCAGGAAAATCTTAGACAAGTCGAAGTAGTGTTAGGAATAGTCGAGAAATATCCAAGAGTAGTCTTAGAGCAGGCCAAATTCCCAAATATAAAATATTTGCATTATGTATCCGAAATGACCTACTTTAAAGGTCAACCTAAGGTCAAACATACCTTAATAGTGAACTAAGGACATTGAACCCTTAAGATATGTAACCTTTAAAGAAAGTGAAGCTTGAAATCTTGATGTAGCTTTTCCTTAAAAGCGTCAATTACGCAATCTTGAATCTTGATTGTAACTTGTAAATTCAGTTGAACATTCTGGAGTCTTGACTTGTAAACATGTCTTGTCTTTCGAAGTCAATCTTGCGAGACAATGTCGTGGCTTGACATATCTTGAGTTGAGCATTGTGCTTTACTAATGTAGTCAACATCCATACACTGAGACTCGCTTCATCCATACATGCTTCATCCATACTGTGTCTCGAACATTTACATTTATGTAATTTCACAAAGTACAAGCTGTGTTTGTGGCACCACAAATTTGACAACATAAAGGGGCTTTCAACCATAGCACTTACAGCTTCAATCAAGATGTGCAATGTGCACTCGGCAAAATTACGATGACATTAGCAATAAGAGAATTAACTACTGATGTTGTTTGCCATGTGATCAAGGTAGTCATGACATATAATCTTCTCTTGGGAAGACCATAGATGCATTAGTATGGTATTAGACCTTCTAACCTTCATCAATGCTTCAAATACTGTAAGGATGGAATACAGTATAAAGTAATGGCCGATGCAAGACCATACAAAGAAGCCGAAGCCTTCTTTGCAGATGTCAGTTATTATGACAGATTTGCCAGAGGAGAAGAGAAAAAGAATGATGAAAACAAAACCCTAAAAAATGCTCATGTGAAAATGATAAAAGGGGAGTTTGAAACGACTGGGTCATCCGAAACATCAGAAGCAAAGAAGTTCTATTTTGTACTGAAACATCTGAGGCAGCCAGGACAACCACCCTTAACACTACTATCACCTGAAGAGTTGAAAATCCTGCAGTCAAATTATACAGTACATTTCCATATGCTGAAAGAAACAAGCCATTCCTGGATGTTCCGAGGAAATTTCATGTTGAAGCCAATCCGAAATATCTGAAGCCGATTGAATTTTATGCCTCTTTGGAAGTAAAGATAGAAGCAAGGGTTGAGAATAATGTGTATCTTGGAAAACTGACATCTCACGATCTCAAGAAATACAGTCTGGCAAGCAGAAGAATGATGAAAAGGATGGGTTTTGATGATGAAGAAAGAACCAACTAGTTTAAATTAGGGAAAGGAATTCAAGTCCCAATCGAAGTTGGTCAGAAGAGGAGAGGAAAATTTCAAGGATTAGGGGCAGAGTCTTCAGTAAATATGGTCACAGTAGATCAGCTATTAGAGACAAATGCCGAAATAGTCAAACATCCTAAGACAGCTCCAAAGAAGATAGAAGACAGGGGGCAGCCAACAATCGACAGTTTGCGAGAGGTAAATTTGGGCACAAAAGAAGAGCCAAGAAATACATTCATAAGTGTTGGTCTTCTTGAGCAAGAAGCGGAGGAATATATCCAACTGTTGAAAGAAAATAAAGATGTTTTCGCCTGGACATATGCAGAAATTCCAGGTTTGGAACCCTCAGTGGCAGTGCATCGATTAAATATTTCTAAGGACAACAGACCGATTAAGCAAGCGCAAAGGCGATTTCATCCAGATTTGGTCCCTTTAATAGAAGAAGTGAACAAGCTGATCAAAGTCAGATTTATTAGGGAGGTTAAATATCCTAAGTGGATATCGAATATTGTTCCAATAAAAAAGAAAAATGGACAAATCAGGGTGTGCATAGATTTTAGGGACCTAAATGAGGCTTGCCCGAAGGATGACTTTCCCCTCCCAATAGCAAAACTACTGATTGATAGTACGACACAATATGTCTTTATGTCTTTCATGGATGGCGATGCTGGTTACAATCAAATTAGAATGACTCCTGAAGATGAAGAAGTGATGGTGTTCAGAACCTCGTTAGGAATTTACTGCTACAAGGTTATGCCATTCGGTCTTAAGAATGCTGGGGCAACATACCAAAGGGCGATGCAAAGTATCTTTCAAGATATGATGCACAAGCATGTTAAATGTTATGTAGATGACCTGGTGGTTAGGTCAAGAAATCATCAGGAAAATCGCAAACATTTAGCATCGGTCTTCCATCAGCTCAGAAAGAAGCATCTAAAAATGAACCCAGCTAAATGTGCTTTCGGAGTGTTGTCAGAAAAATTCCTCAGCTTTGTTATCAGGCATAGGGGTATCGAGATTGATCCAGGGAAAGTCAAGGCCATCCAAGATATGCCGCCTCTAAAAACATTAAAGGAATTAAGGATCTTGCAAGGGAAACTGTCACGCCCCAAACTTGGAAATCGGGCTCACAAAATTCCCAATCGCTGAATTCGATGCCGACAGCCTCCGTAGTACCCCATTCTCGGCTCCCAACACCCATACGCCAGATTTTGATCCTGGAATCCTACAAGAAGGATTTTCCAATGTACATTTATCTCGTAATAAGCATAACCACAAGTTTACCCAAATCACAAAGGCAACATCATCATCACATATCCACTAATATAAACAATTGAATACAGTGCTAAAAGGGAAATACATATATCAAAAATCGAAGCTCCAGAAGACCACTGCATGCTCCAAGCTCAATGCTGCTACAACCTAATGCCACCTGCACCCATTTATCGTTCATAAGCTTTTAGAAAGCTCAGAGGGTGATGAAAGTGTTTGCAATGCACGTGCCAAGCATATAGATATTAGAGTAAGCGGAAATACTGGTAATCCATAAATCATACAATATCAGAGCAAGTGGGAAACATACTGGTAAGTCCATGAGTCATGTAATATCAAAGAACGCAATGTAGATCATAATGAGCCAAATATCATATACTGCGGATGCAATGCAATATACAAATCCTGCTAAGTCCGTCTAGGCCATATAAGTGAAGAAACATATCAACCCAAAATGTCATATGCCACAGATGTAATGCAATATGTGATGCGAATGAAATGACCAAACTGAAGTGTGAAGTCAGGATGATAGTACGTAATATCGCAGGCTACGGGGTCCACCATAAGCGACTTCTTTCCAAACCAGTCCCATACCTAAATTTGGATAATCAGACTCAATGTGGTAAACTCCTGATCTCAGGTTAGTCGCACGCCTAACCAAAATCTTGGCCACTGTGAAGATACACACAATGACTTGATTTCACACCACCAGCCCGAGTGGATAGTGAATGAATGAATGAATGAGTAAAACGCTAGGTATACAACTCCTGCTCAGTAAGCCCACATATCATACTGTACATCTCTGGGATCATCACCAGGGTCTAGTACTCCAAACCATATTGCGCCCCATCGCGACAACAAGGCGAGTGGAAGAGACGTCACTATCCGCCTGCCAATATCGGGCCCAGCTCATCGATAGTAGACCCATTCCTCGAGCTGGTCAAACTCAGCCTAGCTTTGCCTCCTCCTCTCGGGCAGGTAAGGCCGCACCTCCTTCCAACCGACCATACATGGTGGGAGATGCGGCCTAATAGTATACGGCCCTCATGCGCTCATGCATCTACTCGGTCTAGACGTTGGAGCAACCTCTGAAACCAAGAAGGTTTAAATTTCACCCAGGGATATCTATAGCACCCCATGTAGAACAGATTTTTGGTGTCCCATTTGGTCATCCATGATATGCCTGTGGAGGCTACGACCCTGATGTCGTTAGGGCGTAAGGTGGTCATATCACAAAATGTGAGATGCATGAGTCATACCATCCAGTCATGCATCAAACCTATGCATACCGTGCGCTCATGTGGACAACTCCTCCTATCAAGGAGTCCCATAATAAATTGTCCAATAACATGTGCCATGATCAATCATTCCTCATATCAAGCATACAGATAATGCACATGGGCATGGATTATGAAGCTATACTGAGCATGTTATAAGATGTTGGTATACTCTCCTCATATCAAGGATGGGCCTAGACAGCTTACTCATAACAAGAATGGGCCTCATAATGGGCCCAAGGGAAGGTCACGATATGGACATCTAACCATCATTGCCCATTAATGTGGACATTTAACCAACATCGCTCCCAAGAAGTGGCCCACATAAACATCATTATATACATTATAGTGAAATCACACATTACATCGGTCGCACATTCATCGTATTAAGCCTCACTCAAGGGCCACATATACACCACATCGGGCCTCGCCATACAGGCCATAAATACATCACAATGGGTCATAAATACATCACAATGAGCCACATACCTGGGCCTCAAATACATCACAACGGGCCACATACCTGGGCCTAATACACATCACGATGGACTGCATGACATGGGCCTAATACAATTCACAATGGGCCGCATGTCATGGGCCTAACATATATCACAATGGGCTGCACAATGGGCCGCATTAATGGGCCTAGAAAAGTGGATGAACTATGTGCATGCAACACACATCATGGTAGGCCGCATAAATAAACGGCATAGATATACAATACATGCATCAATGGTAGGCCCCACGTGGCACCGTTCAAAGGTGGACGGTGTGAATATAAAATACGTACACCAAGGTGGGCCCCATCACATGGGCCTCATATACATAACAGGTGGGCCCTACATACACAGCAAATGGGCCCCCACCAGATGGGCAGCGTGGGTACAACATACATCACGGTGAAGATCACGGCACCATCCAAACATTGTTTATGTAAATCAACACTGTCCAAACATCATCCAACATTGTCCAGCACACTGGACGGTGTGGATGAAATAAGTACATCATGGCGGTCCCATGCTGGCAAGACAGATGGACAACTTGGAGGAATACAAAACATACATCACAATGGGTTTTCACAGATAGATGGACAATGTGATATACGAACATCAAGGTGGGCCACTACACGGACAGTGCAGATTCAACACTGCATCATGGTGTGTCCCACATGGATGGAGTCCACTATCAAACGGACGATGTGGATCGACAGATACATCATGGTGGGACTCACATGGCATCGTCCAGATGGACGGTGTTGATATACAGCACATACACGAAAGGTGGGTCCCACAAAATTTGCTGACATCAATCAGCTATGTGGCTGGTGTAAGATGCACCAGCCAACCCACTGCCTCCAGTAGGTGGGTCCCACGTGGGGCCCACCATAACGTTATTTTCCATCCAATCTCTTCATAAGGTCGCATGCACCTAACCTAAGAGGAAAAATAAATTTCATATTGATCCGAACTTCTGTGACCCCAAAAAGGGTTTCAATGGTAGTCGTTCAACACCCCACTGCTTTCTGCTATGTGGTCCACCTAATCATCGGATCTACTTCATTTTTAGTCTCAAGCCTTAAAATGAGCTTACTAAATGGATGGACGGTTAGGATGGAAAACATCCATCATGGTGGGGCCGCTGACCGTCTAGCAGATGGACAGCCCTGATACTGTCCAGATGGACGGCGTGGAATACAAATACATCACGGCATGGCCTGCACAGCACCGTCCAGCAATGGACGTTGTGGCATACAGATACATTATGGTGGCCTGCTCACACAGCACTATCTAGATGGACGGTACAGATCACATACATCATGGTGGCCACCCACCATCCAGAGAGAGATGGAAGGTTAGGATATAAAACACATACCTTGTGATGGACCTACAGAACTTGCTGTGTCAATTCAACAGCTGTAGGCTACTGGGTCCCACCCTCTGGATGGATGGTGTGGGTGACATAAACATCAAGTTGGGGTAGGATAGCGCCTACACATAGTGTCCAGCACCATCTAAAGCATTGGACAATGTGGATGAAAGACATACTTTACGGTGGGGTCCACCGTCCCACCTGGACAGCTGGAATAATACATACATCATGGTGTGGTGCCATGTGGTGGCCCACATGAGTCTGGATCATGCTGATATTTGTAATGTCCATTCATCCAGGCCTGCTGGACCGTCCAGGCCTGCTGGACCGTCCAGTAGGTCCTAGCCCGTCTGGATTACATAGACAAAACACCACATCAAGGTGGGCTCCACGTGGTGGCCCACCAGCTGGACCAAGCTAATTTTTTTGTGTTTTCAGTTCATCCAGGCCCGTCCAAATGGACAGGCAGTGAGGTGGAGCCCACACACGGATGGTCTAGATCGGGTGGGCCACATTCCAACACGAAAAGAGAGAGAGAGAGAGAGAGAGAGAGAGAAATAGAGAAATAGAGAGAGATCGGTGGAAATAGGAGGGACCCCGCCACTATGGGCCCTTTTAGCTTACAATCACATATATTAAGATGGGTCCCACCATATGTGGGCCTGCTAATCATCAAATCCAAACAAAAAAATACCCACCTTTGATGTTCTTGGACTCCTCCTCATCTTTAGCTCCAAAGGAACAAGGTTTAAGGGTTGAGATGAAGCTTGAATGGTGGAGATGGGAGGTAGGAAGTGAGCCACACAAAGCTCTCTCATGTAACTTGGATGTTGGAGTTTTCTCCTCTCCTTGGGTTTGCTTAAAAATGGAGAGAGAATGAGAGAGAGAGAGAGAGGACATGAGAGAGAGGGATGGGTGAAACGTGATGGAGTGATGGGTGTACTTGACATGTATGGGTTGTGTAAGAGAGAGAGTTAACTTTAAGGTTTACTTTTGGGGATGGAACATGTACTTGATTGATGAGATTGATTGGATTGATTTGACATGTTCTCTTGGGTTTTGCAAAGCGCGGTGTTTTCCACGAATTGAACATGGGCCCACATCTCCTGGCCTGGGTATCGCCTCAGCGCACGAGATGGGGCATCAGAACTGCGGCGACGGTGCGCTCGTAAGGATACATGTCTTAGGTTAAGCTGACTTAGATTAATAGGGTACGACTCAGGGTTGCATGCAAATGCTAATTACAGATCGCGGGTTGTCGAAATTCAACCTGGAGGACCGTAGAAGCCTACAGAATGGTACGGGCTAAGATACGGGTCTCACATTCGCTATTTTATTTTGAATTTGGCAGGGAGATGTCATCCATTTTCCCATTTGATGAAGAAAGGAACAGAGTTCGTGTGGGAGAAAGCCTGTCAGAACGCATTCGATTCAATAAAAGAATTACTGAGACAGCCTCCAGTATTGGCAACTCCTATAAAAGGTAAAACCACTTATCTTATACATATCTGTGGCTGAAAACTCACTGGGAGCCTTGTTAGCACAGGTGAATGAAGATGGAAAAGAAACTCCTTTTTATTATCTGAGTCGAACTCTGATAGGCGCGGAATGTAACTACTCTCTGATCGAGAAAGAATGTCTAGCGTTGATATTTACAGTATAAAAATTAAGACATTATTACCTCTCTTATGATATAATTTTGATTTCAAGGGCAGATCCGATAAAGTTTTTAATGACAAGGCCGATGTTATCAGGAAGATTGGCTAAATCTATGAGCGGGCAAAAGTAGTGAAGGGACAAGCAATGGCAGATTTCTTGGCAGCACATCCCGTGATGGAAAGTGAGACCATTAGCGATGATTTTCCTGATGAGTAGGTAATGATGATTGAGTCGCAAGGTCAGTGGCAGATGTATTTTAATGGTGCTTCTCGAGCATCAGGAGAGGGGCAGGAGTTATTTTCATCACTCCTCAGGGTGATCTATTACCCTATTATTTCACATTAGGCACCGCTTGCATGAACAATGAAGCCGAATATCGGGCTCTCATCATTGGAATGGAAATTGCCCAAGAAATGAAGATAAAGACGTTGCAGATTTTTGAAGATTCCAAGATGATTATAAATTAGCTAACGACTGAGTTTGAAATAAGAAAGCAAGACTCTTATCATATTGTCAAAAAGCTCAGCAGTTATTAGAATGATTCTGCCATGTCAAAATCACACGTGTACCCCGATCCGAAAATGCAAAGGCAAGTGCTTTGGCTAGTTTGGCAGCAGCCCTGTCCTGTCTGAACCGAAGTCCGCTTCAAGTGACTATAGAAGAAAGAAGATTCCTGCCCTCTTCTGAAGTTGTCGATGAAGTCATCGAAGCGCTCCCTATATCATGTTTAGAAGTAACAATAGATGATTGGAGACAGTCATTCATAGATTACCTCAAATATGACATCTTGCAGGAAGATCCAGCACAAAGGCAGTAAATCAGGCAGAGATCGAGCAAGTTTATTATTCGGAGTGAAGTGCTCTATAGAAAATCTTACAATGGGATGCTGCTACATTGTCTTGATGAATAAGAGCAGGTCAGATGCTACAAGAAGCTCGCTCTGGCGAATGCGGGGCACACCAGGCTGGACGAAATTTATTTCATCGGATATATCGAATGGGGTATTACTAGCCCACAATGTTCAAAGATGCAATAGATTATGCAAAAAGGTTCCACGAATGTCAGATCCATGGAAATGTCATACATATTCCCCCTGAAAATCTCCATCAAACGGTCGCTTCTTAGCCTTTCATCACTTGGGGACTTGATGTTATCGGGCCCATAAATCTGCCTTCATCCAAAAGAAAACAATATATTCTGGTAGCAACAGACAACTTCTCCAAGTGGATAGAAGCAATCACATTGCGCAATGTCAAAGAGAAAGATGTGGTTAATTTCATTCAACACACGATAATATATCGCCACCGCATCCCGAAGAAGATTGTTACCAATAATGGTACCCCTTTTAAAAATAGAGGCATGGAAAAACTATGTCAAAAGTTCGGTATCCACCATTCATTTTCAACACCTTACTATCCACCAAAAAATGGATTAGCAGAGGCATTTAACAAAATAAATGTGAAAATACTGAAGAAGACAATGAGTGGAAACAAGCACAACTGGGACGAAAGGTTACAAGAGGCATTATGGGTGTACAGGACTACCCACTGAACACCAACAAGCGCAACACCTATTCATTGGTTTACGGTGTAGAGGTGGTTATTCCGATTGAAACACAGGTCACGTCGCTCAGAAAAGCAATGCATCAGTTAATTACAGATGATGAAAATGTAAAGATAAGGTTGAAGGAACTGGACCTACTTGACGAAAAGTGCCTAGCAGCCCGACAGTGATTACAGTTGTATCAGGTAAGAATATCGGTTGCCTTTGATAAACGAGTTAAATATTGCTCTTTCGAGAAAGGGGACATGGTACTAATGTTGAAAAGACTGATAGTGGTACCCGTAGAATAGGGGGCAAGTTTGAGCCTAAGTGAGATGGGCCATACATCATAAAGGAAGTATATTCTAATGGAGCATACAAAGTGGTCGATCAAGATGGACAGGGTATCAGTATACCGGTCAACATATGCTTCATCAAGAAGTATCGACCCTGAAGATGGTTCCAATTTTGATCCAGAAGATTATCGTCATAATGCTTCTAAATCAAAAGGGGGCAAGGACAAGTGAAGTCATGTTCATATATTCTTTGTCAAATGATTGAATAAAGGAGGAATTCCAAGTATATCGTCAAAGATTACATATCAGTGATTTCTTAAAAGAGAGTAACCATCATTGTCTTCATCAAACAAGCTTTCTGAAACTCGTCGAAATTGGTATCATCGCCAGGCCGATATATTATTATGAGCATAGCACGAATATCGTCAACATTATCAGCAGTGGTGATATATCAATCAAGACGCCTATTACTATTATGAAAACGATGGCAGCTTATCATCATTTAAAGTAGCCTAGCCAAGCCCATACAACCAACTACACATAACGCCTATCACTATCGCCATTCGAGCAGAGGTGAAGCCAGTGGCCCTAAAAAGCCCGTGAAGGCCATTGTACACATACCCATGTGGGCAGCGGATGAAGCTAGTGACTAAAAGCCCTAAAAAGGCCAAAAGGTCCTCAACAGCCAGTCATGCATAACATTCATGCTGTCTGTATAGCTTTTTGATAGTATCATAGGGAAAGGATGAAATTTCCCTCCCGTGAATGGGTCTAACCTTGCAGATGAAGAAAATGCGGGCTACAATGTGCGCTCTTTGGCCATTGTCCATAGATAGGCCAACCATGTATAAGACCCCCTAGATTCTTAGCTTGATTTCAATAGTAACTCACGAGGAAGGGCCTAAACCTACTCATTAATGGACTAGAGGCCCTAGATTTGTTACTCCAAAGGTCACCTTATGCACCCCGTGAACTCTAAAGAGTTACTATGGCCAACCCCGTGGGTAAATCCAACCAAGCTCACGGCCCCGGTAGCTTCACTGAGCCCCTCTGATGGATTGCCATTTGTAAACTCACCAGGCTATGAGAAGTTTAGCGAACTCATAAGAGTTACAGAGACTATCACGTGAGACCCAACTCCACTACACAAGAGTTTAAAAAACTATGTTGCTCCACTACTCAAGATCTTAAACTGTGTGTGATCATCTAACTAAATTGAAATCTAGTACCGCCTATCAAAATTAAAAAAATCATATAGGAAATCTCATACTGACAGTGTAACGTCTCAAAAAAATCCGTACAAAGGCCTGAGTACCACCTCAAGCAAAAATCCATAAGAACGTATTGTGTAGAAATTAGACAAAAATTAATTAAGTACTAAACTGAATTAATCGGTGGATTAGCTTGAACCATTATTTATACAAATGGTAAGACCCAAACTTGTCAAAATCACTAACTCAACACTACTTAAAAACCTAAGACGAATCCTAAAAGTCAGTTGCTCTCGGGAGCACATTGAAACTCCGTATCAGACCTAGGCCGCACGTCGAAAGTCTGATAACTGCGAAACTATAGGGTTATAACCGTCTTATTGGGCTCGACAACCATGTTGAAAATCAAGCCCAGATAGTATCCAGAAATGCACAACTTGAGCCCTGAGCAAAGTGTGTGAGAAACGCGAATATCTTTAGAAAATGAACCAGAAGTCAAGTAAATTAGGCCATTGGCTTGTGGACAAAATTAATGATTTCAGACCATTAGTTTCTGACCAAACTTCACCCATGGATTAGGAAAATTTTCCTACACATATCTGTATATTTATGACCCTGATTGAGTGACAACGACCGTTGATCTGACGCGGGTCCTCCACGATCGATCCGCTAACCCGATTGTACCGAAATCATAACCTATCTTAGATCCATAGTCAAAGAACTCATTCCATACCATAAGTGAGTAATGGACCTCTAGATGTGTCCCGTTTACCCAAAATAGGCACCCTTTGGCTGTAACCTAAGTATATTATGGCCCTAGGGCCATTTATACCAGTTCTAGGCCTATATAATGCCCTTAAACCACCCCATTCCCATTCCATACGAATTTCTCTAACCCTATGAGAGAGAAGAGAGAAAAGAGGAGAAAAGAGGGGGGATAAGAGAGAGAGAGTTCGGGAGATCATTGCCGGGATTCACTCCCACTACTCCACATGCTGATTTACCCCCCCCCCCCCCCCTCCACCAACGCTACGCGAATCGTTTCAACTATGATTTGGGTAAGAAATTCTAACCCTAATCTTGATTTAGGAATCCAAATAGAGTAATCGATGAAATAGCTAACCTATTTTGTGATTTAGGTACACGTTGTTCTGTATTTGGGGACGCAAGATTTGAACCGAGTTCGAAACGAGCAACTCGACAAAAGGTGCTGACTATAAATGTTTAGGTTATGGTTTTCAAGGCTTTCAATGTTAGCAATGATTTATGTCTGACTTGATTGCTGCTATATGATCTTAGTTACAATGTTTTTGATATGCTATACATGTGTGAACTATGTAGAATATAAGGTGCATTCCATGTGTTTATTGAAATGTTTGATTGAATGTGAAATTGTGATTTATACTTACCATGATTTCTAAACTAAGGTTAATATTTGTCATATGCTTTATAACCTAATTTGTGTATGGTTTTGCTATAGTTCTTGTCGTAACTAATCTAGTCTATATATTTAGTAATGTGTAGTTCAAGTGTTTGATAAAATGTCTGAATGAGAAATTGTTGATGAATTGTGTTTAATAAGGGCATTGAGATAGGATTCTCAATTACCTTATATATATATATATATATATATATATATATATATATATATATATATATAGTTTCCTTCATCTAATCTTAATTTCGATTACGTAATTTATGGATGAAATGCGAACAGTTGGTAACATGTTCAATGTGTTCGATGAAATGCTCAAGGAATTGATTAGAATTATTTTTTGAATGCTTATATGATTAATACATGTATTTACATGATACATTTGCATATGTTTAGGACTACAATGTGGTCCAGGCAATCGGTAATAGTTTCCGTTTAAATGACCGGATTAGTCTTGATACATTTGATATGTTCGGTGAATCTAGGTCGTATGATGAATGTCAACAATGGTTAGGCCACGTGGAGTGCTTATGCACTCTATGTCGATTAATTCAGCGTGCGCTCGTACCAATCGAACTTATCTAATAAACCGATTGGCTTATTATGTGTTCACCATATATGGACACCACTGCTTGAATCTAAGATACCCCTACCAGTGTAGAAGCTCATTTTAAACATAGTACGATGATCCGCTAAGACTCATGAGCCGAGCATGGTGGTATGGGACACCGTGGTTAAGCTGTCGGCCTACGTTGGGGTGACGAGTCTCCCCATAGTGACCAGTGAGTAACCCAAACTCGTGAGTGAAATATGGTGGTATGGGACACTGTATTCGAGTTGTCGGCCTGCGCTGAGGTGATGAGCCTCACCGTAGTGACCTCGAGTATAAACTCTCGAACTTACCTATCCACTACCTTTCATTAGGAGTAATGTCCTACAACTTGCCTATCGTATGTGATTAATAGAATTGACCACCCTAGATGGATCTTTCGGTTGGATAAATGATATAAAGGGAGGTACCTTAGCTTCATGAATTTATTGTATGAATAAGCCTAATTAAGTACTCAGCTAACACGATCATGCACGGCATTGCATGTGCTTTGGCGAGGAAGTGCACTTTAAAGAGTTTTCCATGCACGAATGGTTGATGTAGTCACTTGAGGGAGTATCGTGTGAGGGCATGCATCATTACTGCATATCATCCCTGCATTAATAAGAGTAGTTAGGGAATGTTTGTTGTACTACTTTTTCATTACTACTTGATTGAATTGATAACATGTTAATCTTTGCCTTATAGTAGCACTGAGTTGATCACTCACCACTCTAGGATGGTGTTTTAAAACACCAATCAAACTCTGGTTTAGAAGCAGGTGATGCCAGAGTCTATGCAGCTGATCTGGACTTCGTAGATGAGGAGGATGAATTCTCATATGTTCAGCTATTAGGTGGGTCTATGTAGGCCTCGAGCTAATTCAACGGGAGGGACACATGGATTAGTTGGACATGTACATTTTGATATTTTGTAAATTTTGAAACAATACATATTTATATTTAGCCCGATATCATACTCATACTCTGGAGGTTGCGACACCCTCACGTACTTATATGTGTGTGTGTGTGTGTTTCAGTCTTCTGCTTGCTAAATTAAATTGTCTCTGGCGTATAATATACTGTTTTAGTGTAATCCCCCTCATGTTTAATACACTAACATGGACAACATTTAAACATCATTATCTACATTGCATAAGTGATGCGTTAGATCTCGGGAGTTGAGCTTTGCTCAACCCTTGAAATTTGGGGCATTACAAGTTGGTATCAGATCATGATTTGGATTAAACTGAACCTGGGTTATGGTAACATGATGCATATTGATGCACTTTGACTTAGGAGGAGGTGATAAAATGTAGAAATGATTGTAAGATCCCAAGGTTTTATCAATGGGCGAAATTGACCATTATAATGTTGCCTGTACGCATCCGAGATCATGTGAAATGATCTCAGCCCCTTTTTAGGCCATTAATCGACGAGTTAGAATAAAAATTCAGCGAATCCTGAATTTGAAACAAATCACAAGGCGTGAATACGCGCGAGCTAGACCCAAAAAACACATCACGCCGGCGTAAGGGCCCAAAACCCGATTTTCGGTGGGACCCAGGGGGTCCCCCGCATGTTTCTGGCACCACGGGAGAGGGTGGCCACCGCCCCAAGGCGGAGGCACTGTCAGCAGCCCAGGGGGCGTGACAGCACCCCCCCCCCCCCCGGACTGCGATGCGCTGCCCGCCTTCACAGTGGGCTGCGGTTCCAGCGACCCACCGCCCACCACCCACTCATGTGTGCCTTGTCCAAGTGTGGGACCACTCCGTTTAACCTCCCTTTACTCCCCTTTATTTATTTCACCCCTCTCTTAACCCTTTAAACAACTTCAAACCCCTCTAAAACCCATTTCCCTTTCAACTCCCCTTTTTCATACACCCAAACTTTCATTTTCTTCCATATCTTCCACCCCTCCACCATGATTTCTTTAAAACCCCTCTCATACAACTCTCCATCTTCCCATTTCACACCCATTTGAGCACAAAACCCATCTTTTGTGTCTCATAACCTTTCAAACCCACGAATTCACCTCATTCTCAAGCTTTTCCAACTCCATGGCTCTTTTTGAGCTTGTCACCGCTATCTTTTCCATTTTAACTCTTCTTTCCCTTATGTGAAAGAGAAGAGTGACCCCGAATGAGGCTGGGTCGAGCTGTCCAACCCGCTCGAGGAAGCAAGCAAGCGTCATGGCTATTACGAGCGTCGAGCGAGTGCGAAGAACAAAACGGGACCTTGATCCCAAAATCCTGCTTGAAAGATCTCTACCGGCAGGCACCGGACTTGGTAAGTTTCATAACTGTAAAGTCGTATTTGAAGCACGTATTGATGAAAGGGATTTGGGCTGTACCTAGTGATGGACCTCTTGTTGGAGTTCGGGTGGGGTCCTGTATTTGAAGGAAAGTCTCATGCAAGTGAAGGCACTGTCCGAGCCTTCTATGCCCACATACGGAATCCACTACTGGAGCCACTTCAGTTCACTATTCCCTTGGGGAGGCAGGACGTCATAGTCGATGTAAATGTGATGTCCCGTATTATGGGAATTGAGCGTGGGGTGGTACATGCTAGTGTATCTCGACTCACTAGTGTGCGAGAGAGAGATCGCCGCACGCAGTTTCTTTGTGGCCGACTGGCTCATTGGAGGTGAGGCAATAGCCTCCCATTAACCAAGATAATAATAGACTTCCACCTACTCCACATATGCATGTACGATGTGTATCCTAGGTGAAGTAGCCATATGGAATGCACTCGTCTGATGGTGGACTCCTGTACAGAGCTGGACAGGGAGACAAGCTGTGTCTGCCTACTTTCACCCTGACACAGATAATCAGGGATGTACGCTCTACTAGGGGAGATGCCCCACTCCTATTCGGCCGACTTATCTGCAAGATTGCCTGTAATTTTGGCTTTAGACTTAATATGGATGAGCTTGCACCGATCCACTTCATTACTGACACTACACTCAATAACATGGAGATTGGTCCTAGGCAACGTCAAGCCCGACTCGATGAGTATGGGGTTGAAATAGAAGATGAAAGTGAAGAGGAAGATGAAAGTGGAGATGAGGAAGAAATTGAGGATGAAGGAAGTGGAGAGGGAGAAGGCACTGAGGATGAGGGAGACAGTGAGGAGGAAGAGCAAGATGAAGAAGAGGAGGCCCAAGACTCTGATGGGGGACCTCCTACTGCTACTAGTGAGGACCGTCATGATCGGGCTACCTTAGAATCCCGCATGGCCAAAATTAAAGAAAATCAGGCCGCCCTGAGACAGGAAGTCAAGGAGAATCAGGCTTACCTAAAGCAAAAATTCAAGAGGATGTCTCGCACTTTGAAGACCCTCCTTTGTTGTATGCAGGATAAGGGTGCACCTCCACCTTCATTAGAGTCAGCGGACTAGTCCTATGTTGTAGTTGTCTTATGGTTTTCCTAGTTTCTTGTTTTTCTTTGTGATAGCCTTAGTAGGCTGAGTTGGATGTTGGTGTACTTAGTGTTTAAAGCTTCTACTAGGTTAGCTTACATGCATTCTCTGTCATGATTCATGTAATACTACATCTCATGTATTGTGATAATTTTGGCAAAATGAAATGCATGAAACTTCCTTTGTTATGGAATGTGTGGAATGTTTGGAAAATTGAGTAATGTTGTTCTAAAATCTCACACATGTTGCACCCTATGTTGTGTACTGGGAATGCCTCCTAAAAAACCTTGGAACATTGCACATCTCACACTTGGCAGATCGATTGATGGGGCACATCCCCTAAGCGATAGCCATACGGACCCCAGCTTAGGCCCGGATATTGAGACTATGCCGGGCCACTGGCCCCACTAATGGGCCAACACGTTATGCACCACTGATTCTGGAACAGAACCGCAGGTCTACATCGACGCCACACATGCCTCAGGCGACTTCTCCCCTTGATTGGTTGGAGTAAATGATGCTCCTAATGAAACAATGGCAGCAAGTTTGGACCACTATTGTGGGGGCCATTGCCCAAAACATGAACATGGTCCCACCTACGCCACCTATGCAGCTTGCTGGAGCTATTAACATTAGTGGCTTATTTAAAAGCTTTTAGCATTTTTGTCCTCCTACTTTCGCAGGAACTCACCAATCCGAGGAGGCTGAGTATTGGTTAGACCGTATTTCTAAGATGTTGAAGTCGTTGTACTGTACTGAGGTAGAGTAAGTGGAGCTGGTTATTACATGTTCGAGAAGGAGACTAGTCTTAAGTGGGACAACATCCTACGAACCATCCCCGCAGGACACGTGTGGACATGGAACGCATTTGAGAATAGCTTCAATGGAAAGTATTTCTCCCTCACTTACTTTAATGAAAAAGAGGGTGAATTTCTCCGCCTACGACAGGGAGGGATAACCGTTGCTGAATATGAGAACCACTTTACGGAGCTGGCCAGATATGCTCCAGTGATCATAGCAGACGAGCCGATGAGAATGCGGCGATTCTCAGAGGGTCTGTGACCCGATATCCGTACAAAGATATGTTGCACTAGCATTCCTAACTACACTAAGCTAGTGAACATGTCCCTATGAGCTAAGCAGGATGGAGACAGACTGTCTCGCACACATTTACCAATGGGCCTAAGACCTCGTCCTGAATTGTCGAACTGACCGTTACTCGATAAGAGGCCACGTGCAGATTCGCCTCCCAGGCTTATGGCTCCACCGACCTAGCCGAGGTGATTAGATCTTTGGTGTGCCTACTGTAAGAGGGTGGGCCATACAAACACCTACTGTTTTACCAAGATGAAGGACAACGGCTTTATGCCGCCCTAGAAGATCAACCGCCAACTGCCCCAAGCTATTTCGGCTCCACCTCTATGACCAGCACCACCAGCACAGCCTTTTTACGGACCAACCATACCTCAAAATAGGTTGCCTCAACGACTTATGGTAGTGCAACCAAATCGTCCTCAACAAGCTCATTACACACACTTGCAGCTGAAGCATTTGAGGCAACAACTGCAGTGCCTTTAGCCTTTGAAGTCACTGCCCACATTCAAGGTACACCTGTATTTCTATTGGTGGACATTGGGTCCACTATTTCAATAGTATCGTGCTCAATAGTCAAGTGATTAGGGTTGAGCACTACTCCTATGGTTGGGGTGAGAGTCCTTACCGTGATGACACTACTAAGTTTTATAAAGATTGCCCGATAGACTTAGGAAGCAGAACAGTGTGCATGAAATGAAGGCAGAGATCGACTATGATATCAGATTGGTGATAGCCTGTGGACCTGAGGGCACAACCTTTACTTTCCCAGTTCAGGTCAGTTGACCCTTCCGCATAAGTTGTTACGCTTCCTTATTGGAGAATGTTGATGGTCTGACACTTGAGGAAATGCCTATAGTCCAAAATTTTACAGACATGTTCAGCACGATAACTGGACTACCTCCTCGGCAGATCGACTTTACTATTGATCTTGTGCCTAGTGCGATACCCATTTTCTTGCCAACATACCGCATGCCTCCATGTGAAATGGAGGAATTGAGGAGGCAGACAGATGATCTGATGGAATCAGGTTTTATATAGCCTGGTGTATCCCCTTGGGGAGCACCGATATTGTTTGTTAAGAAGAAGGACAGGTCGCTGCGGTTGTGTATTGATTATCGCAGGCTAAATCACGTCACGGTCAAGAACAAGTACTCTCTGCCAAGGATAGATGACCTGTTTGACCAGTTGAAAGGGCACAATATTTCTCTAAGGTTAACCTATAGTGAGGGTATCATTAGTTGCACGTCAGGGATGAAGACGTGCAGAAAACGACATTCATAACCAGTTTTGGGCACTGAGTTTCTTGTGATGTCGTTTGGACTCACAAATACACCAGCCATGTTCATGGACCTCACGAACCAAGTGTTTCATCCATATCTATACTGATTCATCATCGTATTTGTAGATGACATTTTGATGTACTCAATGAGCCAAAAGGATCACAAAGAGCACCTACGAGCAGTCTTCGATACTCTCAGGAAGAATCAGTTGTTTGACCAATACTGGAAGTGCGACTTCTAGTAGGAAGAAGTCAAGTTTCTAGGACACGTGGTGTCCAAGGAAGGAATTGTCGTGGGCCTTGCCAAGGTGACCGTGGTACAGGACTGGGAACAACCCAGTTCAGTTACTGAACTGAGGATTTTCCTCGGCCTTGCAGGCTACTATCATTGATTTATTAAGGACTTTTCTAAGATAGCCCGACCGCCGTCTCAACTCACTTGAAAAGATCTTAAGTTTACTTGGAACGAGAAAGCAGAAGCAGCCTTTCAGAAATTGAAGGACAAGTTAATGTCCGAACACGTGCTAGTATTACCAGAGCAAGGGGTCAGATATACTATATATACTGACGCGCCTCATGTTGGTTGGGTTGTGTTCTTATGCAAAAGGACAGAGTGATTGCCTATGCATCGCGATAGTTGAGGAAACATGAAGAAAACTACCCCACACATGACCTGGAATTGGTGGAAGTCATCTTCGCATTAAAGCTCTAGAGACATTACCTCTACGGAGAGGAGTTCGAGCTCTTTTGCAACCACAAGAGCCTCAAGTACATCTTCACGCAGAGAGACTTGAACTGAGGCAGCGTTGTTAGATGGAGACCTTGAAAGACTTCAAGTTTGAGGTCTCCTACCATCCTGGTAAGGCCAACCTTGTGACTAATGCATTGAGCTGCAAGAAGATAATAGAATTTGTAGCTCCGCTGATGATAGAAGAGTGGAATATGGTAGAGTTTGTACGAAACTTCGAACAAAGGCTTACAGTAGAGGAGTCGTTCAAGAGCGTCGACACATCCACATATAGCCACTTATTGATGACCTAATCATTGTGGCTCAGAAAGAAGATGAACTGTTGGTGAAAATGAAGGAACATGTAAGTGATAGCGAAGAATCCGAATAGAGATTAACTTAGATGGAGGTTTACGATATCATGGCCGCCTATGCATCTCAAATCTCCATAACTTGAAGAGAGAAGTTTTAGAGGCCGCACATTATTCAAAGTTGGCAATGCATCTAGGTAGTACGAAGATGTATAAAGACATGAAGCGTTCATACTGGTGGGATAACATGAAGGCCCAGATAGCAGACTTCATGTCCTACTGTCTCACGTGCCAGCAGGTCACGGCTGAGCATCACCGACCTCCTGGTTTACTACAGCCCATGCCCATAGCCGAATGGAAATGGGATTTTATATCTATGGACTTCATTTTTGGGTTACCGAAGATGAGGAAGGGGCATGACTCCATTTGGGTGATTGTGGACCGATTGACAAAATTGACTCATTTCCTCCCGATTAAAGTTTCAAACTCAACAGATGATCTGGCCAAGCTGTACATCAAGGAGATTGTGTCGGATCAGGACACACAATTCACATCTATTTTCTAAACTCGAATCCAAGAAGCAATGAGTGTGAAACTGAAGTTCAGTAATGTGTTTCACCCACAGACCGATGGGCAGACGAAATCGGTAAATCAAATATTAGAAGATATGTTGTGGAACTGTGTGCTTGATTTCAAGGACAGTTGGGATAACTGCCTTCCCTATGCCGAGTTTGCTTATAACAACAGCTTCTAAGCAAGCATTGGCATAGCTCCCTACGAAGCATTGTATGGGTGCCCATGTCAAGCACCACATTGTTGGGCAGAAGTTGGTGAGAAGAGCTTGCTTGGCCCAGGGCTTATATAGGCAACCTCAAAGAAGATCGACATTATCAGGCGTCGACTTTTTACAACTCAGAGCAGACAGAAGAGTTACGACGATACCCAACGACGACAGTTGGAATTTGAAGTTGGGGACCATGTATTCCTAAAATTTTCCCTAATGAGGTTGTTCTTCATTTTGGCAAGGAAGGGAAGCTTACGCCGAGATTGATTGGCCCATTCCAGATTCTAGATCGAGTGGGTGTAGTAGCATACCATCTTGCCTTGCCCACACCACTCGCAAGTGTACACAACGTATTTCACGTATCGATGCTAAAGAAATACATTCCTAACCCTTCTCATATCATCAAATGGGAGCAAGTACAACTAAGTGAAGATGCTACCTATGTACTTCGACCAACATGTATTCTAGATAGGAAGGAACAAGTGCTCTACAGGAAAGTTATCCCACTTGTGAAAGTATTGTGGACTCACCACACTGAGGAAGAGGGTACTTGGGAAACGGAAGCCGAAGTTCGTAAGAACTACCCTCAGATCCTCGAGGAGTACAAGAAGGTACTAAATTTGGGGATGAAATTTTCTTTAAGGGGGGTAGATTGTAACGTCTCGAAAAAATCCGTACAAAGGCCCGAGTACCACCACAGACAGAAATCCCTAAGGACCGTATTCTGTAGAAATTAGACGAAAATTAATTAAGTATTAAACTAAATTAATTGGTGGATTAGCTTGAACCATTATCTATACAAATGGCAAGACCTAAACCCGTCAAAATCACTAACTCAACACTACTTAAAAACCTAAGAGGAATCCTAAAAGCCGGTTAAACTCGGGAGCACACTGAAACTCTGTATGGGACCTAGACCATACATCAAAAGTTTAATAACCGTGAAATTATAGGGTTATGATAGTCTTATTGGGCTTGACAACAATTATGGGAATTGAGCCCAAATAGTATCTAGAAATGTACAACTTGAGCCCTGAGCAAAGTGTGTGAGAAATGCGAATATCTTTAGAAAATAAACCCGAACTTAAGTAAATTGGGCCATTGGCTTGTGGGCAAAATTAAAGATTTTAGATCGTCAGTTTTTGACTGAAATTCATCCATGGATCAGAGAAATTTCTTTGCACATATCTGTATATTTGTAGCCTTGATCGAGCGACAACGACCATTGATCTGACACGGGTCCTCCAGGGTCGATCCCTAACTTGATCATACCGAAATCATAACCTGGATTAGATCCATGGTCAGAGAACTCACTTCATGTTGTAGGTGAGTAATGGACCTCCAGATGTGTCCCGTTTGCCCGAAACAGGCACCCTTTGGCTGTAACCTAAGTATACCATGGCCCTGTGGCCATTTACACCAATTCTGGGCCTATATAATGCCCTTAAACCACCCCATTCCCATTCCATACGAATTTCTCTAACCCTAGGAGAGAGAAGAGAGAAAAGAAGAGAAAAGAGTGAGGAGAAGAGAGAGTTTGGGAGATCATTGTCGGGATTCACTCTAACTACTCCACATGCTGATTCACCTCCCCACCATCACTACATGAATCGTTTCAACTACGATTTGGGTAAGAAATCCTAACCCTAATCTCGATTTATGAATCTAAATAGATTAATTGATGAAATAGCTAACCTATTTTGTGATTTAGGTACCCGTTGTTCTGTATTCGGGGACGTATGATTTGAACCGAGTTCGAAACGAACAATCCGACGAAAAGTGCTGACTATAAATGTTTAGGTTATGGTTTTCAACGCTTTCAGTGTCAGCAATGATTTATGTCTGACTTGATTGTTGCTATATGATCTTAGTTACAATGTTTTTGATATACTATACATGTGTGAACTATGTAGAATATAAGGTGCATTCCATGTGTTTATTGAAATGTTTAATTGAATGTGAAATTGTGATTTATGCTTGCCATGATTTCTAAACTAAGGTTAATGTTTGTTATATGCTTTATAACCTAATTTGTGTAAGGTTTTGCTATAGTTCTTATCGTAACTAATCTAGTCTATGTATTTAGTAATGTGTAGTTCAAGTGTTTGATAAAATGTCTGAATGAGAAATTGTTGATGAATTGTGTTTAATAAGGGCATTGAGATAGGATTCTCAATTACCTTATCTATATGTATAGTTTCCTTCATGTAATCTTAATTTTGATTACACAATTTATAGATAAAATGCGAACAGTTGGTAACATGTTCAATGCGTTCGATGAAATGCTCAAATGAAGAATTGATTAGAATTGTTTGTCGAATGCTGATATGATTAACACATGTATTTACATGCTACATTTGCGTAAGTTTGGGACTACAACGTGGTCCAGGCAATCGGTAATAGTTCCCGTTGGAATGGCCGGATTAGTCTTACCACATTTGATACATTCAGTGAATTCGGATTGTACGATGATTGTCGACAGTGGTTAGGTCACATAGAGTGCTTATGCGCTCCATGTCGATTAATTCAGCATGCGCTTGTACCAACCGAACTTGTTTAATAAACTGATTGGCCTATTATGAGTTCACCATGTATGGATGCCACTGCTTGAATCTAAGATACCCCCACCATTGTAGAAGCCCATTTTAACCATGGTACCACAATCCGCTAAGACTTATAAGCCTGACATGGTGGTGTGGGACACCATGGTCGAGCTATCGGCTTACGCTAGGGTGACGAGCATCCCCGAAGTGATCAGTGAGCAATCCAAACTCGTGAGCAAAATATGGTGATACGGGACATTGTATTTGAGCTGTCGGCCTATGCTGAGGTGATAAGTCTCCCTATAGTGACCTCGAGTATAAACTCTTGAACTTATCTATCCACTACTTTTCTTTAGGAGTGATGTCCTACAACTTGCCTATCGTATGTGATTAATTAGGATTGATGACCCTAAATGGATCTTTCGGTTGGGTAAATGATATAAAGGTAGGTACCTTAGTTTCCTGAATTTGTTGTATGAATAAGCCTAATTAAGTACTCGGCTAACACGATCATGCACCGCATTGCATGTGCTTTGGCAAGGAAGTACACTTTAGGGAGTTTGTCATGCGCGAATGGTTGATGTAGTCGCTTGAGGGAGTGTCATGCGAGGGCATGCATCATTACTACATATCATCCCTACATTAATAAGAGTAGTTAGGGAATGATTGTTGTACTACTTTTTCATTACTACTTGATTGAATTGATAATATGTTAACCTTTGCCTTATAATAGCACTGAGTTGGTCACTCACTCCCACTCTAGGACGGTGTTTTAAAACACCAACCAGACTTTAGTTTAAATGCAGGTGATGCCGAAGTCTATGCAGCTAATCTGGACTTCGTAGATGAGGAGGAATTCTCCTATGTTCAGCTATCAGGCGGGTCTATATAGACCTTGTGCTGATTCGACGGGATTACAGGGATACATGAATTAGTTGGACATGTACATTTTGATATTTTGTAAATTTTGAAACAATACATGTTTATATTTAGCCTGGTATCATACTCATACTCTGGAAGTTGCGACACCCTCACGTACTTATGTGTGTGTGTGTGTGTGTGTGTGTTTCAGTCTTCCGCTTTCTAAATTAAATTGTCTCTGGAGTATGATTTGTTGTTTTAGTATAATCCCCCTCATGTTTAATGTACTAACATGGACAACATTTAGACATCATTATCTATGTTGCATAAGTGATGCATTGGATCTTGGGAGTTGAGCTTTACTCGACCCTCGAAATTCGGGGTGTTACAGACAGTCATAATATGTTAATGTTTTTATCTCAATTCTTCGTTAAATATCATGTCAAAATTATTGTATAAATGAATATGCTTGAAATGATCCATGATTTAGAAATTTATGAAAGAGCAAAATATCTCAAAGATATCATCATGTCTTCATTAATATATGCTGAAAATCAAAAGAAATTACATGTTCAAAAAAAAAACCTACACAAATGAAATGACTTCTTTTAAGCTTGTCCGTGATTCCTAATATTCCCATGTACTTTTCCAAATCTTCCTTTAACTAAATTTGAGCTGCGACATGCTTTAATTTTTCTTCAAGGATGATCTTTACCTGATCAAGAATTCCAGCTAGCTTATTTTCCAAAGATGCATTATCTCTTCATTTCTGAGTAATTTAGATTTCTTAGCATCAGCAAATTGAATACTGATTTGCATCTTTTCCTCGATTTTCTTCATGGTTGATTCCTTTGAATGATCTTTCAACTCCAGCTGCAAGATTTCCTCTTTTAGGACGGCTATGCGGTTCTAAATAATCGTCTTGTCATCAGCACAAGCCTTCAACTATTCCTAGAGAGTTAATTGTTCTTAATTAAATTCAGAAATAACAGAGGTGATGAGGGAAGCCTTTTCCTTAGAAAGAGCCAGTTGTTTCCCGTATTCTAATATCTCAAGTGCAATGGTGACATTTTCCACTGATGCTAGAGAAATTATTGAATTGAGAAATCTGAAAAGAGAGTCATGTCGGGTAGAAATGTTAATCTTCGCCATCCTTTCAGTACTTTCCAGAATTTCGATGGTGATGTCCAAATCTGACCATTACTCAGGATCCTTGAAAATATAAACTATTGTCGACATAGAATTCTTCATCAAAAGCATTTTGCATGTAGGAATCTTCACAAAAGATAATAATTCAGACGGGTGGCTACAGATTCGGAGCTTGTTGCACCGCTACAAGGAGGAGTTCCTGTAATATAAAGAAGAAAAGAAGTTAAGGTAATTATAACAAGGCTAGAGGATGCGAAAATTTTGATAAAGTAACCGATATATATACCTACTGCAGAAGTACAACTGACAGAAGGTGGAACTTCCTGGACCGAAGAAGGACCAACTCCTAACATATCGGCAAAAGAAGGCACTCTGGCCTCTATGTCGAATCTCTGGTAGTTAGAGTTGGTAGATCAGTGGTCTCTACTTGAAAAATAATTTCAGGAGCCACCACTTTTGGTGCCACCAGAGGAACCAGAGGAGCTCTCGGTGAAATCACTAGTACAATTGAAGGAAGATCCGTGGGAGGAGTATCACCCATCCTAGCATTAACAATATGAGCACCTGAAATAAACATATAACAATAATAATGAGATAACTATTGCAAAATGCATACATTTATATATGGAATTATAAATTTAAATAAATATATATATATATATATATATAAGAGAAGAAAAAATTCCATACTTGGTGAATATCCATATTCTCCGTAATCCAAACGCTCATCTTCTTCCTCCTCTATTATTGCAGGGGACTTTGTATGAATATTGACATTAGGAAGAGTCTCAGAAATCAGTGGGAGATACTCTTTATCAGTACCTTCTGCAATGACATCTTCCTCACCATCAATGTCAACTTCTCCTTCTTCGAAATCATCATCATTTTCATCATTTTTATCATCTTCATCATCTTCGTATTCGGCAAAAGCAGTACCTTCTAATGGAGAGGCTAAACTTTCATCCCCTAAGTCTTCTTCATCGACTTCTTCAATCATAACATGTTTCCCTTTAAAGGGAGATGCTTGGCTACCTCCTGGTTGAGAGTCTTTATTAACTGGAATCGAAGGAGATGGAGAGGCCTGACTATCTCCTTGGAGAACAGATGGTGACGATTACAAGCACACCCGAGACCTAGTCATAGAAGAAGATGAGCTAGGAGGAGTAGGCTGTGAAGAAGGAGCCAGTTCATCTTGAGTTGTAGCGGTGTCTGCCGGAATGGGAGAAGATGTTCCTTCAACATCATCTACAGCCCGACTAGTGAAGTCACGAGGGACTTGTTCAAATTCCACAATAACCCCATGAGCAATATAGCCTTCCAAGGTATTGATAGCCTTCTTTTCACGAATTGGATCTTCTAAATATATTCTTCTGCAAATCTGGCCGTGAAAAGGTGCGCGGCTCTTCTCCGGTATATAGCCAACTCCGTCCTCGAGCTTCCTACCTCTTAGCCTTGGCGGGGGAAGCCAGATGGGTTCATCTACTGGCAAATGATTATTGACCAAATATGATTGGTGATCCCACCATCGCATCTAGCTATATGAAGCATGAACTATACGATCACAACCTGGGATTACGAAAGTGGAATCAACATGACCTCCTAGTAGCTGTTTCCATACCATGACCCAATTATAAGGACTAGTGCTATAACGACGCATTCTTCTGGTAACTAATCCACAGTCCTCTAGAATAGCCTAGTCAAAACCAAACTGATGAGCAAAACGACTAGGATAGTACGGCTCTCTCCAAAACTCTGTTCCTTCCTGCAGTGGTAAACTACATGAACACATGGAGAGGAAGAATGCCCTTTCCCCTGCAGTGAGTGTCGCGGTATCTACCATATCAGTATCTTCGATGTAGCGATAAAGGCAAAATTGGAAGAAATCAATCTGATCAGTATCCCGAATCTTGTTGGCTACCCAATTATATGATCTTTTTACCATAGCCCTTTGCTGAAAGAACTAGAGTGGGAGATGCGAAGGATGAACGTATGCCTTCTCTGGGGTTTCAAAAGTCTAAGGAAAGTAGACCCCCATCTAGCCGGTAATATAATTCCATGGAGTATATGTTGAAGAAGCTACAATGGTAGGGTACTTTACATGTGTGGCTATCTCCCCGAGGGCTCTTTAAATAGAGCATAAAACTGGAGGTGCAAGTGAATGTTTTTGGCCTTCCAACAAAGCGCCAGCAATAGCAAAGACCATGGGGCGAATTGCATCTACCCATTTTGAACTGGGAAGTACCACGACGCTCAGCCAATAAGCCAAAAAGCTCCCCATATAGACTATACTCTTCCCACTCTTTGATGTTGGCACGAAGCTCCATTAACTCTTTAGAATGATAATCGCGGAATCTGTAAGAAGAGTAAAAGGTGAGTGAGAAAAGGGTGCAATTAAAGAAAATAGTGGATTTATGGATTTAAAATTACCTGAGGGCTCTGGAAAAGTGTGTAAGCCATTACAGAGGAGAAATCTTATGAATGTTTGGAAATTTCGACATTTCCTTGAAAAGTTCGATGGTGGTTTCTGAGATGGAAGGCTTACGGTCAGGTGAAGAAACGAACGCCAACTCCTTCTTAGATGAGACAGACTCATCATAAAATTTCCCTATTAGTGGAAGGCCCACGATTCGGTGGAGATACCAGAGCGTGATGCTCATCTCACCCACTGGCAGATGAAAGGAATTGGTGGTAGGAGACCAGTAGTTGAGAAAGCCTTTTATCACAGTCGGCACCCTGCAGAAGTACTTGGACGTAACTTTTACAGCATTGTACGGACCTATTTTGATCAGCATCTTTGAGTGTTTTGTCAAGATATCTTCTGCCCAATCTGAGTAATAACGGTGCAAAGTTAAGAGACCCCTCGTCTAGAATTCTTCTGGCCCCCAAAGCAGCTCACGGTCTTGAAAATGCTGTTGGACTGTCTCGTAAAAGTATGTGGGGAATAGGTTGTGGGGATTGTGAGAAGGGACGGGAAAATTCATTAGGTAGACCTCGTCGATCCATTGTCGTGGTTTATGGGCTAGTAAAATCCCCTCGAGAATGCGCGGTTCTTTCAATGTCCAAGAAGAAGTATACATTAGTCTCTCCCCATCCATATGATCTCTTGGCTCGCAGTCAAGCATAGATTGATGACGATGAAGACTGAGGGGAATCACAGTCATACCCTCCGAGTGCGGGTTGTCAAATTTCCTTATACCTTTAATGACCCTGATCATTTCCCACGAGTTGTGAAGCTTCTTTTTATTATGTTCCCATATTTTTTCTTGAAATTCTCTAGCCTTATTTCGATGATTCTTCTTTCGACCGAGACGTGGGGGGTGTATCCTCTCGGGCAGGAGGTCTTTAGCTGTCAGTATGCATATGAGCAGTTGATTTCAGCCACTCATCCCAGTTGTATTCTCGACCATGTTTCGAGGGTCATTTTACATCTCCCATTGAAATTGCCCAATGAATAGGAGACGGAAGTGAGGAAAAACGATCAAAAAAATCAAAGGTTGGGAGCACAGGCTCCTTGAAGTAAGTAGGATGACGGGCGGTGGTTTTTGTGCACTTTGGTTGCGGCTGGTCAGAGAATGGAGAAGGATTGAAAGTGTGAAAAGAAGATGGGTCTGGTAGATCTTTGTGAGAAGGTTGTGCAGTAGGAGGGTCAGCAACAAGAAATGTTCACTTAATGCGGGCCATGGTGAAGAAAAATTTAAGTCTTAAGGATATTTAAAGAAGAAAAAAGGTGTGTCTAAAAAAAAAATTCTAAGTCTTGGTTGCGCGAACTCGAGCAAACAAAGTCCTTTGCGTGAAGTAGCATAAAAGTCGAAAGTCTTGTGCGAACAGAAGACCTGTTGCGTGGGTTCGCGCAAGCAAAGTTGGTTGCGCAGGGATTCGGTGGAGAGAGGGAAGTTTGTTACAAACTAAAGCAAGTGCAGAATGAGTGAAGTTCAAGGTATTTATAGTGCATGTGGCCGAGTACAATACACGGGCATTGGTTACACAGGTCCACGCAAACACTTTCAGGGTGAGATTGATCATGATTCTTTGATGTTTAGAGAAACAAAGAAAGGATTAAGGGGGCATCTGTTGAGGCATAAAAATGAGAGAGAAGAAAGAATTGAAGATTAAGAAAATAAAAAGAAAGAAACAAAAGATGAAGAAGAAAAAGTATCTTTTAAGGGGGTTTGCGCGGACCCCCGCAAACCATACTGATTGTGCCGGTTCGAGCAACCAGTGACACCAGTTGCACGGGTTCGTGCAATTGATTTTAGGACTTATTGTCCATAAATGATCAGAATTGATTAAAGGTGTGTCCCATGGCACCAAGATCGAGGGTTCGCACATGTGGAGGTCTATAAATACCCCCCTCCCATCTCATTTGAGAGGATTTAAGATTTTGGAAGAAGTACAGAGCTATGGAGAAGATTGAAGGTTGGAATGAAGAAAGGCTTAGGGTTTGCACGGACCCCTGCAAACCAAGTCGATTGCACGGGTCCGCGCACCTAGACTGTCATGCAGTCTGTAATGATAAGGGGTCGAAATGTTATCAAAATGATCAAGTTTCAGTTTTTCTGCTGTTTAAGCTTCAAGAAGAGAAATCAGCTGATCGAATCTGCACAAAATTCCCCTTAAAGAGATGATCAAATCATGAGTCGAAGTGCTGCCAAATTTGACATCTGGATTTGACATTTGAACTTTGTCAATTTCTGTATTCTAAATAATTTATCTCAGAATCAAGGGACACCCGAGGATGTAAATAAACTCAATATTAATAATACGATGATTGTTCTTAGAGTACTCTTTCTCTGTTATATTTGAATAAGATAATCTCCCAAATCGAAATGCATTTGTTTCTTGTTTAAAATAGGCCAATCACCTTTCCAGATTGGTGTTAGATGATTCCACTGAGGAGATGCATATCTAGGACACTTTCCCTGATGAACAATTATTTACCATCTCCAAAATGCCTTGGTATGTGGATATAGTGAACTATCTTGTAACGGGAAAAATGTCATATCATTGGAAGTCACAAGATGGGAAGCATTTTGAAACTGAGGTTAGGAACTTCTTCTAGGATAACCCATATTTATATAAATATGGGACTGATTAGATTTTTAGACGTGGTGTCCCAAAGGATGAAGTTCAGAGTGTTATTTCTTTTTGCCACATGGAAGTATGTGGTGGCCATTTTTTTGCTAAGAAAACCACTGCAAAAATCCTGCAGTGTGGTTTTCACTGGCCCACCATGTTTAAAGACACTCATGCTTTCTATGTTGCTTGTGATAGATGTCAAAGGTTGGGAAGAGTGTCCCATCGCAACATGATGCCTTTATCCCCAATTTTACCATTGAAGATATTTGATTGTTGGGGTATTGATTTTATGAGCCATTCCATCTTCTTTTGGATTTTTTTATATATCGGTTGGTGTGGACTAGGTTTCAAAGTGGATTGAGGCAGTTCCAAGTAGGACCAATGACAACAAAGTGGTCATACGATTCCTCAAGGAAAATATTTTTTCAAGATTTGGAACTACAAAGGCCGTCATTTGTGATGTGGATCTCACTTTTGTAATATAACATTTGAGGCTTTGATGAAGAAATATGGCATCAAGCATAAAGTGAGCATCCCATACCGCCCACAGATGAGTGGGCAAGCTGAGATTTCTAATCGAAAAATCAAACACATTTTAGAGAAAACTATAAGGCCAGATAGGAAGGATTGGTCCCTCAGACTATCTGACGCTTTATGGGCTTATAGGACTACTTATAAGACCCTGATTGGAATGTCTCCATACAGATTGGTGTATGGGAAGGCTTGCTACTTGCCTGTGGAATTGGAACATAGAGCCTACTGGGCAATAAAAAAATTAAACTTTGACATGGACCAAGCAAGTGGGTAAAGAAAATTAGAGTTAAATGAATTAGAGGAGCCGAGGGGAGACTCCTTTGAAAATTCTAAAATCTACAAAGAGAGGACCAAAGCTTTTCATGACAAAAACATCCTGAGGAAGAATTTTGAATCTCAGCAAAAGGTCCTATTGTACAATTCCTGTCTCCAGTTCTTTCCGGTAAAGTTAAGATCAAGATGGACAGGCTCCTTCATTGTGAGGAATGTTTATACTCATGAGGCTGTTGAAATTGAGAATCGACTTAATGACAATGTGTACAAGGTTAATGGTCAGAAATTGAAGCATTATGTGGAAAACTTTCATTTGGGAGAGGAGTCCACCCCTCTTCATGAGCCCAAATATTCAGATTGATGCTCCTAGTCTGACGAAGCATTTATGTAGGATTATATCATATTCAAATTTTTTTAGTGTCACCTAACAGGTGAGTTCTTCATGATAGGTACTATCCACCCTTTCTTTTATTTTTATTGTTCTTCGCATTACATTATCATTACAATGGGGACAATGTAGATTTTAGGTTGGGGGGTGTGGATAGTCATCCATGTGAGTTTTTTTAGGTTTCAGTTTATTTTTCTTATTTTTTTATTTTTTTTTAGGTTTCAGTTAGGTTTAAGTTTTTTTTTTTTAGGTTTATGGAAAAACTTTTTAACATTTTCAAAATAATATTTTTATATATAAGAATGTGAAGATGGTATTATGCAAATTCCAAAGGCAAAGTTAATACTTAGTCTAGGTCGATAGTAGTCAGAATTCTTGTAACGCCCCCAAAATCGGGAGTCGAGCAAAGCTTAACTCCTGAGTTCCAACGCATCACTTATGCAACATAGATAATGATGTTTGAATATTGTCCATATCAGCACATTTAAACATGAGTAGGATTACACTAAAACAACATATCATACTCCAGAGTTAATGTAATTAAGCAAGTAGAAGACTAAGATAGGTATATAAAGTATATGTACGAGTTTCATAACCTCCAGAATATGATCATGTAGCCAGGCTGAATATATACATAACTTGTTTCAAAATACACAAAATATCAAATGTAAATGTTCAACTAATCCAATATCCCTGTAATCCAGACAACGCAGCTCTAGGTCTACACAAACTCACTTGAGAGCAGTACGTAGGAGAAATCCTCTTCCTTGTCAATGAAATCTGGCTCCATCGTGAAAGCCTCGTCATAACCTGCATCTAAACTAGAGTCTGGTTGGTGTTTTAAAACACCATCACAAAGTGGGAGTGATCAACTCAGTGGTATTATAAGGCAAAGGTTATCATGTTATCAATTCAATCAAGCAGTAATGATAACGTAATACAACATCACTTCCTAATTACTACTGTTAATGCAGGAATGATATGTAATAATGATGTATGCCCTCACCTGCACTTCCTCAGCGACTTCATCTCACGATCATGCATGACAAACTCCCTAAGCGTGCGCTTCCTCGCCAAAGCATATGCAATGCGGTGCACGGTCGTGTTAGCCAAGTATTTGATTAGGCTTATTCATACAGCAGATTCAGAAAGCTAAGGTACCTCCCTTTATATCATTAACTCAAAAGAAAGATCCATCTAAGGTCATCAATCCTAGTTAATTACATACGATAGGCAAGTTATAGGGCATCACTCCCAATGAAAAACAGTGGACAAGTAAGTTCACGAGTTTACACTCGAGGTCACTACGGAGAGGCTTGTCACCTCAGCGCGGGCCTAGTTTATACTCGAGGTCACTACGGGAAGGCTTGTTACCTTAGTGTAGGCCTAGTTTATACTCAAGGTCACTATGGGAAGGCTCGTCACCTTAGCGTAGGCCGACAGTTCGAATAAAATATCCCATACCACCGCATTCTGCTCACGAGTTTGGGTTGCTCACTGGTCACTACGGGGAGGCTCGTCACCCTAGTGTAGGATGACAGCTCAACCACGATGTCCCATACCACCATGCCTGGCTCATGAGTCTTAGTGGATCATGGTACCATGGTTGAGACGGTTTTTACATTGGTAAGCGGTACCTTAGATTCAAGCGGTAGCGTCCATACATGGTAAACACACAATCGGTCGATTAGGTTATTTAACAAGTGGGATTGGTACAAGCGCATGTTAAATTGATCAACATGGACCGCATAAGCATTCCACATGGCCGAACCACGGTCGACAATCAGCGTACGGGTCGGATTCGTCAAACGTATCTAATGTAGCGAAACTAGTTGGGCCACTCAATTGGGAACCATTACCTATTGCCTAGACTACGTAGTAGTCCCAATCATACTCAAATGCACTAAGTAGTCACATATGTTATTCATAACAACATTTAACAAACAATTTAAACAAAATTTTCATCTGAGCATTTTATCAAACACATAGAACATCTTACCATACATATGCATTTCATCCCTGAATCACATAATAGCAATTTATGTTACATGAAGGAAATTATAGATATGGATAAGGTAGTTGAGAATCCTATCTCAACACCCTTATTAAATACAATTCATCAAGCAATTTCTCATTTAGACATTTTATCAAACACTTAGACTACACATTGCTACGTACATGAAGTAAATTAATTATATCATTTATTGTGGTAAATCCTTTCACAAAGGAGTTGTCATACATACAACAAACATGGATTCTAGATTAATAGTCATGGCAAGCACAAATCATAACTCCAATTTCATTCAAACATTTCAACAAACACATGGAATGCATTATATATTCACATAGTTCACGCACACGTACAATTTATTGAATACATCGTAACTAAGATCATATGACAGCAATCAAGTTAAACATAAATCATTGCTGACATTAAAAGCCTTGAAAATCGTAACCTAAACGTTTATAGTCCGCACCTTCCATCGAATTTCTCGTTTCAAACTTGGTTCGAATCCTATGTCCCCGTATATAGAAGAATGGTACCTAAACATCGAAATAGATTAGCTATTTTGTCGATTCCTCTACTTGAATTCCTAAAACAATATTAGGGTTAGGATTTCTTACCCAAATCAGAGTTGGAATTGTTGGTGTAGCGAAACGGGAGAGGTGATTCAGCCCGTGGAGTGGTGGGAGTGAATCCCAGCAACGATCTCTCTATCTCTCTCTCTCTTCTCCTCACCCTTCTCTCCTCTTTTCTCTCTTCTCTCACCTAGGGTTTCAGAAATTCGTATGAAATGAGAGGGGTGGTTTAAGGTCTTTAAATAGGCCTAAAAGTGATGTCAATGGCCCCAGGGCCTTGATATACTTAGGTTATAGCCAAAGGGTGCTTATTTTTAACAAACAGGGCCCTTAAGAAGGTCTATTTCTTATCCATGTCATGGAGTAAGTTCCCTAACAATGGATCTATGCTAGGATTGGGTTTATGGTATGATCTGACAACTGGATCAGCCGTGAAGGACTCGTATCAGATCAAGGCTCGTCGTTACTCGATCAGGGCCACAAGTATACCAATAGGTGTAGGGAAATTTTCCTGATCCATGGGTGTAGTTAGGTCAGAATCTGACAGTCTGAAGTCTTCAATTTTGTCCACAAGCGAACAGTCCAATTCACTTAAGTTCTGGTTCATTTTCTAAAGATATTCGCATTTCTCACACACTTTGCTCAAGGCTTAAGTTGTACGTTTATGGATACTATTTGGGCTTGATTCCCGTGATGGTTGTCAAGCCCAATAAGGTAGTTATAACCTAATAGTTTCGTAGTAATTGGACGTTCGACGCGCTGTCCAGGTCCAATACGGTGTTTCAATGTGTTCCCAACAGCAATTGTGTTTTGGAATTTCTCCTAGGTTCTTATGTAATGTTAAGCTAGCGATTTCAAAGGTTTTGGGTCTTGCAGTTCGTATAGATAGTCATTCAAGCAAATCCACTGATTAATTTAGTTTAGTACTTAATTGATTTTCGTCTAATTTTCATAGTATACAGTCTTTAGGGATTTCCACCTAAGGTGGTACTCGGGTCTTTGTATGGATTTTTCCGATACATTACAATCTACCCCCCTTAAAGAAATATTTTGTCCCTGAAATTAATACCTTTTCATACTCCTCGAGGATCTGAGGGTAGTTCTTACAGACTTCGACCTCCGTTTCCCAAGTAGCCTCTTCCTCAGTGTGGTGTATCCATAATACTTTCACAAGCGGGATAACTTTGCTACGTAGCACCTTCTCCTTCCTACCTAGAATACGTGTTGGCCACAATACATAAGTAGCATCTTCACTTAGCTGCACCTGCTCCCACTTAATAATATGAGTAGAATCAGGAACGTATTTCTTCATCATCGATACATGAAATACGTTGTGCACGCCTGCGAGTCGTGTGGGCAAGGCAAAGTGGTATGCTACCACACCCACTCGGTCTAGAATCTAGAATGGGCCAATGAATCTCGGCGTAAGCTTCCCTTTCTTGCCAAATCGAAGTACTCCCTTCATGCGGGAAACCTTACGAAACACATGGTCCCCAACCTCAAAATCTAACTGTTGCCATTGGGTATCGGCGTAACTCTTCTGTCTACTCTGTGCTGCAAGAAGTCGGCATCTAATAATATCAATCTTCTCTGAGGTCACCTGAACCAAATCTGGGCCAATTAGGCCCTTCTCACCAACTTCCGCCCAACAATGTGGTGCTCGATATGGGCGCCCATACAATGCTTCGTAGGGAGCCATGTCAATGCTCGCTTAGAAGCTGTTGTTATAAGCAAACTCGGCATAAGAGAGACAGTCACCCCAACTGTCCTTGAAATCAAGCACACATGCTCGCAACATGTCTTCTAATATCTAGTTTACTCGTTCCCTCTACCCATCTGTCCGTGGGTGGAATGCGGTACTGAACTTCAATTTTAACCCCATTGCTTCCTGGATTCAAGTCCAAAATATGGATGTGAATCGCGTGTCTCAATCCGACACAATCTCCATAGGCACTCCATGCAATCATACAATCTCCTTGATGTACAGTCTAGCTAAATCATCTGCTGAGTTTGAAACTTTAATCGGGAGGAAATGAGCCGATTTCATCAATCGGTCCACAATCACCCAAATGAAGTCATGTCCCTTCCTTGTCTTCGATAACCCGAAAATGAAATCCTTAGATATGAAGTCCCATTTCGATTCAACTATGGGCATGGGCTGAAGTAAAATAGGAGGTTGGCTATGCTCAGCCTTGACTTACTGGCATGTGAGGCAACGGGATACAAAATCTACTATCTGGGCCTTCATGTTGTCCCACCAGTACGACTGTGGTGTGTGTGGTGTCGATGAGGATGCACGGTTCTGTTCCAGAACCGGTGGTGCAAAAGGTGTTGGCCCATTCGTGGGGTTAATGGCCGGTTGAGAATCCAGCATTGTCTCATAATTCGAGCCCGGGCTAGGGTCCGTCTGGCTATCGTTCAAGGGAGGTGCCCCGTAAATCGATCCGCCAAGTGCAAGACGTGTCATATTTTGAGTGGTTTTCGGAGGCATTCCCTATATATAACATAAGGTGCAACATGTGTAAGATTTCGAATAACAACACTCAATTTTTTTAAAAGAAGCTTCATACATTTCGTTTAACTAAAATTATCATAATACATGAGTAATAGACTTACATGGATCATGACAGAAAATGCATGTGAGCTAATCTAATAAAAGCTTCAAACACTAAGCACAATAACAAGCAACCAAGCCTACCAAGGCTATTACAAAGGAAAACAAGAAACAAGGAAACCTAAAGATGACTACAACATATGACTAGTCGTCCAACTTTGTGATGGTAGAGGAGCACCCTTGTCCTGCATACAGCACAGGAGGGTCTTAAGAGTGCGAGACATCCTCTTAAATTTCTGTTTCAGATAGGCTTGATTCTCCTTGACCTCTTATCTTAGGGCAGCTTGGTTCTCTTCAATCTGAGCCATGCAGGCTTCTAAGGCAGCCCGATCATGGCGGTCGTCATGTGTGGCAGTAGGAGGCTCCCTATCTGCATCTTGGGCCTCCTCTTCTTCCTCTTCCTGCTCTTCCTCATCACTTCCCTCTTCATCACTACCTTCCCCCACACTTCCTTCCTTCTCACTTCCTTTCTCCATTTCATCTTCCTCCTCTTCTTCACTACTTTCTTCCTCTTCCTTTATCTCATCCCCATACTCATCAAGCCTTGCTTGTCACTGCCTGGGGCCTATGCCCATATTGTTGAGCCTAGTGTCACTGATGATATGAATCGGGGCAACATCACCCATATGGAGTCTGAAACTGAAGTGGCAGGCAATTTTACAAATAAGTTGGCCGAAGGGAAGTGAGGAATCTCCCCGTATAGATCATGCAGTACCCACAATTTGAGACAGTACGAATGTAGGCAGACATAGCTTGTCTCCCTGACTAGCTCTGATAAGAAATCCACCATAAGCTGAGTGCATTCCGTGCATTTACTCCACCTAGGGTATATATTATATGTGAATATGTGGTGGAGCAGGCAAAAATTATTTGTTAATTTGGTCGATGCAAGACTATTTCCTCTCCTCCACTGCTCAAGCTAGCCACAGAGAAAATGGATTCAACGATTCCTTTCTCGCTCACTAGCGAGGTTTGTCTCTCTAGCATGTACAAGTCCATGCTCCATACCCATGATACGAGCTATCATGTCAACATTGACTATGACTTTCTCTCTTCCCAAAGGTATGGTAAATTGTAGCAGCTCCAGTAGTGGGGCCCATATATGGGCATAGAAGGCACGCACTGCCCCTTCACTCGCATGGGTATTTCCCTCAAATATGGGACCCCATCCATTCTCCAGGAGCATGTCCATTACTGGGTACAACCCGAAAAGCCTTTCATCCACATGATCCTCGAATACAACTCTTCGATTACGGAACCTACCTAATTTGACGCCCACCGGTAGCGATCTTTCGATAGGGATCCATAGGTCAAGACCCATTTTGATCTCCTTTCTTGCTCAGCTCTCGTGCTTGCTTCAGCACCCATCTTCTTCCTCGAACGGGTTGGGTGGCTAGGCTCGGCTTCATCCACAGACACCCTCTTCTTTCCCATAAGGGAAAGGAGTGTGGAGCGGGAGAAGATAGTACTAACTAGCTCAAAAGGAGCCATGGGGTTGGAAAAGCTTGAAAGGTGGGATGGGTTTATGGATTTGGAGGGCTATGAGGCACAAAAGAGAGCCTTTGTGCTTAAATAGGTAGGAAATGGGAAGATGGGGGGTTGTAAGAAAGAGTTTTGAGGAAAATGGTGGAGGATAGGTGTGTAATGTAGAAGAAGAAGAAGCCTTGTATATGGGAGGGAGATTTGAGAGAGGAAATGTGAATTTGGAGGGGTTTGGAGGGTTTGGAGGGTTTGAAATATTGGAAGGTAGGTGAAACGGACAAAAGGGGCAAATGGGACCCAAATAGGTGGTCCCACATGAGTACCAGGCCCCACACATGTGGGTGAGGGCGGCGAGCCACTGGATCCGTGGGCCCGCCGCAACCCGCTGGAGGAGGGCACTACGCGCCACCGTCGTGGTGGTGCCTCCGCGGTCCTCTAGACTGGTAGCAGTGCCGCTGCCTGAGGACGATGGCCTCCCCCTCCCGAGGCTCTGAAATAGTCCGAGGGACCCCTTGGGTCCCACCAAATTTTACAGTATGGGCCCCTATGTTCGTGAAATGTGTTTCTTCGATCCATTTCTCACATATTCACGCCCTTTGGCATATTTTAAGCTTTGGATTAGCCGACTAATAGTTTAAACCCATCGATTGACGGCCTAAGAAGGAATCGAGATCATTTCATAGGATCTTGGATGCGTACGGGTCACATTTCAACTGTCAATCTCGCCCATCGGCGAAACTTGGGATCCTACGATCATTTCTACATTTTTCGCCTCCTCCTAAGTCAAAGTGCATCAAAATGTGTCGTGTTACCATAAACCAGGTCCAGTTTAATCAAAATCTTACTTTGATACCAACTTATAATGCCCCAAAAATCGAGGGTCGAGCAAAGCTCAACTCCCGAGTTCGAACGCATTAATTATGCAACATAGATAATGATGTTTGAATGTTGTCCATATTAGTGCATTTAAACATGAGTGGGATTACACTAAAACAATATATCATACTCCAGAGTTATGTAATTAAGTAAGTGGAAGACTGAGATAGGTATATAAAGTATATGTATGAGTTTCATAACCTCCAGAGTATGATCATGTAGCCGGGCTGAATATATACATAATTTGTTTCAAAATACACAAAATATCAAAATGTAAATATTCAACTAATCCAATATCCCTGCAATCCCAACGACGAAGCTCTAGGTCTACACAGACCCGCCTGAGAGCTGTACGTAAGAAAACTCCTCCTCGTCAATGAAATCTGGCTCCTTTGTGAAAGCCTTGTCGTAACCCGCATCTAAATCAGAGTCTGGTTGGTGTTTTAAAACACCGTCCCAGAGTGGGAGTGAGTGATCAACTCAGTGGTACTATAAGGTAAAGGTTAACATGTTATCAATTCAATCAAGCAGTAATGATAAAGCAATACAACAATCACTTCCTAATTACTCTTGTTAATGCAGGAATGATATGTAATAATGATGCATGCCCTTATCTACACTCCCTCAATGACTTCATCTCACAATCACGCATGACAAACTCCCTAAACATGTGCTTCCTCGCCAAAGCACATGCAATGCGGTGCATGGTCATGTTAGCCAAGTATTTGATTAGGCCTATTCATATAGTAGATTCGGAAAGCTAAGGTATCTCCCTTTATATCATTAACCCAAACGAAAGATCCATCTAGGGTCGCCAATCCTAGTTAATCGATATGCAAGTTATAGGGCATCACTCCTAATGAAAAACAGTGGATGGGTAAGTTCACGAGTTTACACTCGAGGTCATTACGGAAAGGCTCGTGACCTTAGCAAAGGCCTAGTTTATACTCGAGGTCACTATGGGAAGGCTTGTCACCTTAGCGTAGGCCTAGTTTATACTTGAGGTCACTACGGGAAGGCTCGTCACCTTAGTGTAGCCGACAGCTCAAATACAGTGTCCCATACCACCATATTCGTCTCACAAGTTTGGGTTGCTCACTGGTCACTACGGGGAGGCTCGTCACCCTAGCGTAGGATAACAGCTTGACCACGGTGTCCCATACCACCATGCCCGGCTCATGAGTCTTAGCGGATTGTGGTACCATGGTTGAGATGAGTTTTACATTGGTAAGCGGTACCTTAGATTCAAGCAGTAGCATCCATACATGGTAAACACGTAATAGGCCAATCGGGTTATTTGACAAGTGGGATTGGTACGAGCACATGTTGAATTGATCGACATAGAGTGCATAAGTACTCCATGTGGCCTAACCACTGTCAACAATTAGTGTACGGTTCGGATTCATCGAACGTATCTAATGTGGCGAAACTAGTTCGGCCACTCAATTGAGAACCATTATCAATTGCCTAGACTATGTAGTAGTCCCAATCATACTCAAAGGTACTAAGTAGTCACATATGTTATTCATAACAACATTTAACAAACAATTTAAACAAAATTTTCATCTAAGCATTTTATCAAACACATAGAACATGTTACTATACATACACATTTCATCCCTGAATCACATAGTAGCGATTTATGTTACATGAAGGAAATTGTAGATATGGATAAGGTAGTTGAGAATCCTATCTCAACACCCTTATTAAATACAATTCATCAAGCAATTTCTCATTCAGACATTTTATCATACACTTAGACTACACATTGCTTCGTACATGAACTAAATTAGTTATAGCATATATTGTAGTAAATCCTTTCACAAAGGAGTTATCATACATACAACAAACATGGATTCTAGATTAAAAGTCATGGCAAGCACAAATCATAATTGCAATTTCGTTCAAACATTTCAACAAACACATGGAATGCATTATATACTCACATAGTTCACACACATGTACAATTTATCGAATACATCGTAACTAAGATCATATGGCAACAATCAAGTCAGACATAAATTATTGCTGACATTGAAAGCCTTGAAAACCATAACCTAAACGTTTATAGTCTGCACCTTATGTCGGATTTCTCGTTTCGAACTTGGTTCGAATCCTACGTCCCCGTATACAGAACAACGGTACCTAAACATCGAAATAGTTAGCTATTTTGTCGATTCCTCTACTTGGATTCCTAAAACAAGATTAGGGTTAGGATTTCTTACCCAAATCAGAGTTGGAATCGATGGTGTAGCGAAACGGGAGAGGTGATTCAGCCCGTAGACTGGTGGGAGTGAATCCTAGCAACGATCTCTCTATCTCTCTCTCTTCTCTTCACCCTTTTCTCCTCTTTTCTCTCTTCTCTCACCTAGGGCTTGAGAAATTCATATGAAATGAGAGAGGGGTGGTTTAAGGTCTTTCAATAGGCCCAAAAGTGATGTCAATGGCCCTAGGGCCATGGTATACTTAGGTTATAGCCAAAGGGTGCCTATTTTTTACTAACAGGACCCTTAGGAAGGTCCATTTCTTACCCACATCATGGAGTAAGTTCCCTAACAATGGATCTGCGTCAAGACTATGTTTAAGGTATGATCTGACAACTGGATCAGCCGTGAAGGACCCATATCAGATCAACGGTCGCCGTTACTTAATCAGGGCCACAAGTATATCAATAAGTGCAGGGAAATTTTCCTAATTCATGGGTGTAGTTGGGTCAGAATCTAACGGTCTGAAGTCTTCAATTTCACCCACAAGTGAACGGTCCAATTCACTTAAGTTCTAGTTCATTTTTTAAAGATATTCGCATTTCTCACACACTTTGCTCAAGGCTCAAGTTGTGTATTTCTGGAGAATATTTAGGCTCGATTCCTATGATATTTGTCAAGCCCAATAAGGCGGTCATAACCTTATAGTTTCATGGTAATCGAACTTTTGACCCGCGGTCCAGATCCGATACAGAGTTTCAATGTGCTCCCGAGAGCAATTGGGTTTTGGGATTTCTCCTAGGTTCTTAAGTAATGTTGAGCTAGCGATTTCAATGGTTTTGTGTCTTGCAGTTTGTATAGATAGTCATTTAAGCGAATCCACTAATTAATTCAGTTTAGTACTTAATTGATTTTCGTCTAATTTCCACAGTATATGGTCTTTAGCGATTTTCACCTAAGGTGGTACTCGGGTCTTTGTACGAATTTTTCTAAGACGTTACAATTCTGATAACTAAAAATTATAGACTTGAGTTTAATTATTTAATCACTAGTTTAAAGTGAGTTGTAATTTGATGTACTGAATTCACAATACCCTGGCTAACGAAGTGAGGAATATGATATGTGAACTAGAATAACAAATTTTGCTTCAAACAAGGTTTAATGAACTAGTACCATTGATATATGCTTAAAAGAGAGAATATTGAAGAAGAAAAAAAGTGATAGAAAAAGAAAATTTTATTATAGAGCATGAATGTAATGACCATTACAATCATCTCAGTAATCTGAAGTAAGGATACTTAAGTATCTATTACTATTACCATTACAAGTATAATACCTTAGGTTATGAAGCAAACCTGGTGGGAATCTTCATCTAAGAGTGGTCTATAATAATGAGGATATAATGATAAAAGAAGAAATAACATGAAGAAAATGAAATAACTAGAGATTTTATATTCTTGGGATGATTGAAAGGAGTTACGATAGGGAACATGCATATTTCTCAAAGTTAGACTAGTGTCACAGAGAACCTAAGTATATTGGATCATAACTATTCTAAATTTTGATTAGGCCTCTGAACTCAATGATGTAATGGATTAGAAATTGAGATTTTAACTAACTTCAGACTTAAGGTAAGTATTGTTTTGTTTTGAAATTCATATGATGGAGGCATAATTGTATAAATTTCTAAGTGTTGAACTATTTTTCATGTTTTCATTGTTTGTGGATGACATTTCTGGAAACCCTCATGAGACTATAACTCGTCCACTAAGGGAAACCTAGGGGTTTAAAGGCTTTTTGCATATGCAAAATGCAATCGATGTTACCTGTAAAAGTGGTGTAGTTAGAATTTTTTTCGTTTTAATTTTGTTTCTAGAATTAGTTTTTATTCTTATTTTTATTTTTTTTCATTTATTTTGCTCAGGACTAGCAAAATGCTGGTTGGGGGATGTGTTTAGACTCAAATATTACATAATTTCTCCCATTTATATCTTGGTTTTATGAACATGAATCAGCTTAATGTTCTATTTTACTCATGTATGTGTTGCATGGTGAATTTAAGAGCTTAGATTGAAAAAAGGTGCTAAAAGCATGGATTTGATACTCAAGAATCACCAAGGCAAGGGATGGATCTTAGGAGACCAAGATTAAAGAATTCACATACCAAAGATCCAAGAAAACCAAGTGAGGAATGAAAAGAATCGAAGATTTGAAGTAAAGAATCCTAAAACCGTCCTGAAAAAGTTATTCTAAAGCTCTGAAGTTTGTTTTAACAAACTGTGTAGTGAAAAGTATATTTTGGAAAACTATGTAACTTTGAGGTGGTTTCTAGAGTTTTTCAACTTTGTACAAAAATTAGAGTTCTCCACTTACAAATAGGGCTTCCCAAGGCATTCCTAAGCATCATTTAAAGCATTCAAGAGCAAGATTTAGAGTTTTTAGATGGTTTTCAATTTTATTTAAGTTTTATAAATTATTTTTTTCTTTTAGATCTTTTCTATTTGCGTTTATTTCTTTCTTGTTGCTTTCTTTCTCTATTCTAATTATGTTTTTCTAAGTTCCTCTAGCCCAAGCTAGAAGGGAAGCACATGGGTTTAATAATTCTTTAAGTTATGATTGATTATTTTAATGATGAGAAAAATGGTGTATGTATGTTATCTATTGTTTAGGTTTTGTTTATTATCCCCTTGAGAGATCCATATGTTTCCATCATATGAGATCCATATTAATCGATAGGCTTACCCTGAATCAATCAGATTTCCTAGATAGGAGAGGTTCTCAACCTACTACATTTCTTTGATTCATTATCTCATTGATATTGAATTCTTAAAATCACTGGCGCTTGAGAATATATATCAATGCTGCAAATCCATGATTTTCTAATCTTTGATATCATTTATTAAAATATTTAAACTGTTTTATTTTTCGATTAGGCTAAATATAGTGCTTAGATCCTAGTTGTGTTATCCAAGTCATCATGATTTTGGAACATTAACCTATGTGTGGAACTTTGAAGCTTGGGTGTTGTTTAAATTTAGTTGAATTACATCCATTCAAAACTCCTAAAATCAAATCATCGGTTTAATTTTTATTACTTAGTTTGTTTTGCATTTGATTTTCTCATTCTCACAATTCATCTCCCTATGGGATCGACCATGTATTCACAGGATACTACTTACGAACCTCTGCACTTGGAGGTAAGAAATTAAATTTCCGCAAACCGCCTCAAATTATGCAATCTGCGTTGGCCCTACGCAACAACTCTACGCGATTTCGGTGGCACTGAAGTTGGTTCAGTGGCACCAAAATCGTATCTGCATCTGAAATTGTATGTGCAGAGTACTTAGGTGGCAAAATGTGCCACCGAATTTGCTATCGAAATTGGTTTCGGTGGCACCGAATTAAGCATAGGTGACACCAAATTAAGTTATTTTCGTGCTGGACTATTTTGTGCACTTTTGGTGGCACTGAAATGTGTTGTTTCTCTGTTATTTAACTTATGCTTTTACCAATCTTTTCTTCATCCTTTGCACTTGGTTTCCTTGGATCTTTGGCATGAAAATTTTTCATTCTTAGTCTCCTAAAATCCCACCTTTGCCTTGGTGATTCTTGAGTATTAAATCCTTGCTTTTAATATTCTTTTCAATCTAAGCTCTCATATTCACCTTGCAACACAAACATGCATAAAACATAACATTAAGCATTATCATGTTCATAAAATCAAGATATAAATGGGGGATAATATGCAATATTTGACCCTCAACAATATCATACAAGGATTCACATGCATCATCAATATCATATCCATCATCCAACACTAGCATCATACATACCCTAGGCATTAAGCTTCTATCATGCATGAGGTTATCCTTACGTTCACCAACACCATTTATTTATCATCATTCAGGCATAAAGTAAAACATGGTTATCCTATGCATGAGATCATCGTGACTATCAATGTGTGCATTATTGTCACTTTGATATCAATATCATCTCTAATGTAACTAATATCAAGCAAAGCATAGTGATTATACACATAATCGTCATAAGTATCAACACGTGCATGATTATCAACAAGGATATCAACGTCATCATCCAATGTGATGATTATCAAGTAAAGCGTGTTGATCAACTAGCATATTTTTTCATCATATATACATGTACATACTATCATCATCATTAGCATGAAGATCACTTCCACTTCATGATTAACATAGGCAATGTGACAACTACCATAAACAACTAATTTATCATCAATGCATATGTCATCAATTTACTATCCATTAAGTCATCACCATAATCAATATTAACCCTACTATAATCACCATCAATTAAATCATATCTATCATTTTAACCAACAACTCACCATCATCATTATCATGTTATCACACATGTATCATTATCTCGACCATTACTAGGTGTGTCCCACCTAGGGTGACTTCCATATTGACCTTGGACTACACACAAGACATGGGGTCGTATAGGTCAAGTGTGAGTCTCACTTGGTGGACCACTGAGCCAACTCCGAGGGATGAACTTCCAACCATAAGGCCTTCAATGGTGTGGATCCAACTCCACAACTAAGTAGAACCCACACATTCCACCATCAACTAGAAACAATGTACAATCTCAAACATAACGACAACATGGTAACATCTTTAATGTCATACATCATATTCGGCCCACTAGCCACATATACAAGCAAACCAAAAAAAAGCCCAATTATCCAGCTTACGAATTCTAAAATAGGCATTGCTAAGTGTGGTCTACTTGACTATAGGTATTGTGCAAGGCACACTGACCACTAGGCAATAGGCCTGCCCAACGGACTCAAGGAAGGTTACCATGGTGCGTTTCTCACTCCCCAACGGTTTCTCTTAATGTTAGCCCACTTGGGCCTTAGGGTTTTGCTTCATTTGGATTGGCCCAAGGCCGCATATGACCTAAGAGAAACAATTGCACAGCAAGGCTGTCCACCACATTTTCCACAAGGTAAAAGAACAGATTTACACAATATACCTAAGTGAGCCTTATTTGGCAAGGGTGTGGCTCATATAAGATAGCCCACTTAGGCCTTAATGTTACTTCCATTGGGTTGGCCCAAGGACACTCATAACCTAAGAGATGATAAGTGGGCAGCAAGCGTTGTTTACCACACAAATCACGAGATTAAATAACACTCATTTACAAAACATGCTAGGTGGGCCTCATCAGATGAAGGGAAGGGCACACACAAGACAACCCACACTAGATGGCCCACCTAAGGTTTTGGGCTCACCAGCAGCAACGAGTTCTTTTCCATGGTTTAGATGTTGCATTAAATGCCCTGGGAAGGTGGTGGACCCCATTAATGTGGCCTACATGAATGTTATATTAAATAGACTTTTCGTGCAAGGTTAGTTCTAGGTCATTTTAGAGTCAGATTCATGATCACGTGGGGCCTATATATGGTGAAAGAAAATAGTCACCTGGTAAGAAAGAAAATAGTCACCTGGTAACTATGTATGGGCTTTATAAATTATAAGGCGGGCCTCATTGGTTGGGTGAGTACAATTTACAATGATGGCCCAAACATGGGTACTTGGAGAAACTGTGCGGGGAAACACAATGCAGAATTAGTTTTGGCCCAAGTTGGAGTACATCCCATGATCACGAGGGACCACCTTTCAGCATACCATCAGGTGACCTTGGTATTCCTATATATGGACTTCAAAAAATATGAGATGAGACCAACAGATTATGTACACATAATTTTTGGTGTAGGGTCAAACATATGTATTTTAATTTTCTGAACAACCATTCCTAGCCCCATTTTGGGATCCACTCCCCGATCATGTGGTGTCTGATTTAACCCGAGTAAAATATTATTCATCTATTAATTTGTATAGGTTAAAGGTTAAAAGTGGTGGCCAACTCATATCTTCTGCGTGGGGTCCATTATAGAAGCCCAAAATTGGTATAAAGTACAAAATAATCAGAGAATTTTCAGCAATGGGGTCTGTCACAACTTAGGGCCCACTTTCCAAACACTTGGGGATCATTCTTAATAAAAGGTTGGGACATCCCAACTCGCTTATATAACCATTAAACATCCTCCAAATTGGGACCCTTAAATAAAAATCGTGGGGCCCACCAGAAGGTGTCGAAGAGGCCTACATGCAATACAATTAAGTACTTGAAAAATTTTTAGTAAACAGAAAAAGTGCAAAGGAAAGGAAATAGATATAATGGCAAGTGGGGCCCACACACTGGCAAAGCATAGATAAGATACACATCAATACACATGGCTGACCATATTAAATGAACTAATAAAGTACATAAATCAAAACTGATCCCACTACCAAGTGGGTCTACAATAAGAGGATGAATGTTGTGGACAACATACATACAACATACAAGTAGCACATGAAATGTCTTGTTCAAATCTCTATGATCAGATTCTTTGTTGGGAAATCTGATCTAATATATGATTTAAGAATACATCATTTAGGCTGTATATAGGTTTCCAACCATACAAAGCCTTGGATTCATCTGAACCACACATAACAATTCAAGTTTTATCCTTACAGAAGTATCTGTCGATCCAGAATTTTCTAAATTCTATCATGAAAGAATCTAACCATATGGACCATACATATGATTATTAAATATCTTAAGTATGTTAATAAAAAAATATATCAAATACATCTAACCGTTGGAATCACATATTTGGCCCACATAATATGTAGTCACAACAAGCTCTCAGATACATTTTTGTAAGTCTAAGATCTTAGCCATCCGAACTCTGATCGAGGTGTATTTTATACCATTGAAAAGCTACTTTGATTTTCTACGAAGCTAATGGAATATATCTTGCTATTGGGTTTAATAAAGGGACCAAAAATGGGTAATTGTTTGGCAAATTGGAACCCTCTGTGTGCTGCTGGACAGCAGCCAAGAAAAGTTAATGCCACAGATGATTAGACCGTTAGAAGGCTACGAGATTTGTCCCAGATTTAGCTCACATTGTTTTTTATATTATTCTCAAGTTTCAACTCAAATCTTAGTATGATTGATTTTATACAATTTTTGCAAGTTGCTGTCCAGATACAAAAATAGGATTACATGTGAAGGTTGTGGATATAAGGTTCAGGTGGACCATATTGACGTGGGCCACCTTGTTGACCACCATGGCCAGTAATATATGCACCAATGGGGCTCCACACTAGTGGGCACCACACATATCAAGAAAATTTAAAAAAAAAAAAGAAAAAGAAAAAAGAAAGAAAGAGGAGGATGGAAGGAGGGGTGTAGACTCACTACACCAAAATAACTATTCAAGAACAGTGAAAACCATTCTTAAATTTGTTATGAATGATTTTCAACCATGGTTAAATAGGGCATCGCAAAAATTAGGAACGGTTGAAAACTGTCGCAAATTTTCAATTTCGGAATGGTTGAAAACTGTTCCTAAAATAGGGCGTCGCAAAATATTTTCAATTTAGCATACTTCCAGATCCTTCTTAATTTTAGGGAAAAAAAAAATTTCCATTTGAAACTTGTATTTTTTTTAATATTTGAAACTCAAAGAATGTCGCAGTACTATTAAAAATCATAAATGACTTTAGAAATGTAAGATACAAAAGTCAAATCTTTATTAACCAAAAATATCCCAAATATCACAAACCATTTAACGTAAATCTATCAAAATACAAGCTAGTTCGCACTTTTCTTAGTTAATATGACGATTACATTTAAAATAAAGTGTAAAGCAAAGTTAGATTAAGAAATAAATTTTAAACAGTTTGGATTGAACCACCAAAATGATTTATGTAGTTGAATCCTAAGTCTTGAATGGGCATGAGTTTTGGTATATAAGAAGAATATGTGGTGGAAAATGTGATGGAAAGATTGGATATCATGCACACAATATGATGAGCTTCAAACTCACATTATCAACAAATGACACTTCATGAAAAATGACTGAGAATCACAACTCCCTCCATAACCCTTAATAATACCAAGATAGTCTTTGTATGATTTATTAAGAAATGCCACAGCTACTACAAATTGGAGTGGACCACCATGATCAAGCCTCAAGAGGATCAACCAACCTATACAATTAAGAAAAAAAAACCCAACATTAGTCTACATTCAATGAAAACTAAGCCAATAGTGAAGTGGTACCCATCAAACCCATTATCTCCATTCGATGGGCCTCATATGCATGAGATCGTAAAATCATACATATGCTAAGGCAAGGGACCCTGCATATCAGCTTGTTGCACACTCCTTAGAGTGTAATGAAGGTGTATGAACCATGTGATCACAAGCATGAAAGTGTAAAAACTCACACTCAACTCTCTACACTTGAAGGTCTGCTTGGATGCCACTTAAAAATGAGTTAATCTCATTTTAGTTAATCATGATTATGAATTTGAAGAAGAATTCATCTATCAAAGTGATACACCATCTAGGAAACACAACAAAAATCTCCATTGTCTTTTATTGGAAGTAAGAAATTAATTAGTTCACATCCTTATGGTATTAGACTTTCTAAAAGTTCAGCAACCGAGAAACTAGCCCGTATAGCCACTGCTTGTGTTATAGAGCAATGCCAAGTGTGCTCAAATACAACTTTGGGCATTCTCCTCTCACACACAGCAGCATGCCTGTAGGACTTCTAGGCATGCACAAGGTGGGCCCACCAGGAAGATCAGTGGTGTAAAATCGGATCACTTCGCTTATTAGCTAGGCCACATATTTGCATAGAGTCAAACACCTGATGTCTGATTCAAACCATAATTAGGCATCTGTCAAACAGTACTTACATGAGGAATTCAACATCAGATTGTCACAACTAGAAGTTGTGTCTAACATGACAACCAGATTCAGTAAGAAATTGCGTCCAGGGTGACAACCAGAAATTGTCAAACCCCAGATATCGCTTCCTTATCTCTCCTCACATCATCCCTTAGTTTTCAGATTGAAAATCAGAAGCAGCTGAGGAAGTAGAAACAGGAGCAGCAAAGTAAAAGCAAGTATGCTATTTCAGGAAACCAAATTTTCTAAAGTGACAGACTGGTTATCTAGTGGCTTTGAGTTACAGATGCAAAGTGGGCTCACTATCTAAAGTAACATTTGCCCATATTACACTTGTTTATGAGATTTGTAAGTGCTATGGTTTTATGCTCCTTTGGTTGTCAAAATTTGTGGTGCCAAAACCTCAATCTACGTCTTACGTAGTTCATTGTTATAAATGTTCAAGACATTACATAACCGCTCTAAGCACTTTACTTCAAGTCAAGAACGAAGAACTACTTCGAACTACTTCAAGAAATGCAAGTATAAGCTACTACAATAGAATGCAAGTACAAGCTACAACAGTAGAAATGATCTTGTTCAAGACTCAAGTCAGTGTAGAACACAAGATGAATTGTTATTCAAGCTATAGAAGATCTTGTGTTCAGTGCTACATCAAGTTCAAAGATCTCAAGCGTCACAATCTTCAAAGGTCATCTATCATCTGAAGATATGAAGTTTCGATGTTCATAGCTCACTTTCAAGGTATAATTGACCTTAGATTGTCCTTAGGGTAGGTCATTTTGAATACATAATTCAATTGAATCATTTTACATAGAATTGGACTATTCTAAGACTAGTCCTAAACCTTGTTCAACTAGTCCTAGCACTGCCTCGACCAGTCCAAGAAATTTCAAGACCAGTCCTAAGTTGGTCGCAATTTTTCAGAATTTTCTATTCCTGGACTTTGTTCGACCGGTCATGTGAACAGTGTTGACTCTTTCTACGACCAGTCCTGGTTCTATGACTCAAACTATAGCAACCAATCTTTGAGTCCTATGACTAGTCGTGGGTATGCTACGACTAGTCATAGAACGGTTTTATCCGATCGCGCTCAAAAATTTAAAAATCCACTTCTCCTACGACCAGTCATAGTGTCCTCAGGACCAGTCGTAGCCGAGTTTCTACAACTATAAATAGAGCACGAATTTCAGAGATTGATAACTCAATTCAAGTAAAATCAAGGGATCACTCTGAGATAAGTTTGTGCTCATTTTAAGCTACTTTGTGCATAATTTATATTCTCTTTTGTTAGCTTTATTAATTTGATTTTGTTTCTACATTCCAATCTTAATTGAAAAGAGGAATTGTGATATTCCTTCTTCTTGGAATCAAAATCAAATATAGCTAGCCCAACTGGTTTATTTAAAATCAATTAGAACCTAGAACCATTTTAAAGTGAGTATTGGACTTTAAACTTCTACATTCGATCTTCTACTCTGATTGGTTCTTCTAGGCTGCAACAAAAGGAGAAATCCAGCTATTTTACATTTATTTAAATTTCCATTTTAGTTTTATTTAAGATTAAGCCAGAAAAATCTCATTGTGTTGGTTATCTGAGAAGAGCAAGAAAACTCAGAAGTGAGGGTTTTTGAATTGTCTAAGCCCTTTTATAAAAAGACACAATTGTGAAGGTTTTAGGTGAACCTATGAAAACCTATTTTGATAGTGAATGCTAACATCCCCTATGTGAGGATATTAGGAGTGGAGTAGCAATCTGTGTGGCTATTTTTTAACAGTTGGTGTACACGAAGGCGAACCACTATAACTCTTTGTGTTTTGTGGATGTGTGATTTATATTTTCTATCTTTGATCATTCAGATTTGTGGGATGTATATGTGAATGTGAATGTTATAATATTTACATTTCAAGCACTGTGGGGAATGTTGTAATAGTTTAGAATTTATTTCTTACTATTTCATTTGTTTCCTTTCTGTTTGAGTTTTTGATATTCAGTTTGTTCTAGAAATAAGGTTATCCTGCCATAAACCTTTGGTTTTTATGGTGTAAGGTTGTCCTTAGAACAACATTGATATCTATCTCTCTTTCTGAGGTTGCTTTACATTCCAATATAGTAATTTATTAATAGTGCTATCTTTTATTCATTTATATTCCACTGTTATTATTTAAATTTAGCATTATCTTATTCAACCCCCCTCTAGGACCCTCTCTACGTCATATAGCTTGGCCATTTCAAGTGGTATCCGAGCCTAATAGCTCATTTTAATTCTTGTTATTTGGATTTATTTCCTGAGCTAACCGATCTAAGTTATATATAAGATGTCAAATTTTAATAGCCTTTCAGTCACTAGGCCTCCACCTTTTGATGGCGCCAATTATGCCTATTGAAAGCCAGGATGAGGATCTTCCTTAAATCCATGGATGAAAGTATGTGGCTAGCCACAGTGAATGAATGGACCCCTCCTACCACTGAAGTAACTAGGATCGATGGTTCAAAATCAATGAGAGTAACACCTTATTTCTCATGGACCACACTTCAAGAAAGTGAGAGTAGTGCAAATGCAAAAGCACTAAATGCAATCACTTGCGCACTATCACTGGTTGAATTCAAAAGAATTATATCCCGTGATTCTACAAAGCAAGCTTGGGGTATTTTAGAAATGACACACAAGGATACATCAATTGTCAAGAAATCTAAAGTCCAAATCCTCACAACCAAATTTGAGGAAATACATATGGAAGAAAATGAAATGTTTATAGACTTCTACACTAGATTAAATGACATTGTGAATTCTATGTGGGGTCTTAGAGATAAAATCACAGAAACTAAAGTGTGTGCAAAAATATTACGCTCACTTCCTGAATGGTTTAATTCTAAGGTAACTGCGAACCAGGAACTTCGTGATATGGATACTATGAGGGTAGAAGAATTAGTTAGATCTTTACAAACCTACGAGTTAAATTTTAAAGCTCCTAAAGGAAAATCTATTGCCCTTAAGTCTTCTAAAAATGTTTCTTAAGAAAACAATTCTGATTTAGAAAATTTTGAAGACGATATGGCCCTTTTATCGAAAAAGTTTTACAAAATTTTCAAAAGTAAAAAGAGGGTTGATTTTCAAAAAGCAAATGATAAGAAAGATCTAAATCTAAATCTAAGACTTGAAAATCTTTAAAAGATAGTCAATGGTACAACTGCTAAGAATATGGCATTTAGCAAACAAGTGTCCTAAAAAGGACAAACCCAAAAAGAAGAGTATGTTGGCTACTTGGGATGAATCCTCTGATTCTAAAGCCTCTTCTGCCTCAGAAGATTCTGAAACTGAGTTGGGCAGTGAAGTTAAAGCCCTTATGACTCTAACCAAATTCAGATTTTTAGATAATGATTCAACAAGTGAAGAAAATCTGAACAGTGAATGTGAAAATAAAGATGATCTTCAAGATGCTTACAATGCCCTATACAAGGAAAGTTGTAAAATTGCTGTGAAACTTAAACTTCAAAAAGAAACATTTTTAAAGCTTAAAGAAAATTTTGAGTCTCTTATTTTAGAAAAATCCCATATTTCAGATTGTTTTGAAAAACGCAAATGCGATTTGAAATTCAAAACCTCCCAGATTGAAAATCTAAAATCTAAAAATGAAAAATGTAAACTTGAAGTCTCTTCTCTTTTGAGTTTAAAAGATACCTGAAGATATGCCTAAGGTGATCCAAAGTTAGAAAAACTTTTATGCAGATCAAGAAAATGTGGCGACCGATCCGGTTTGGGCTACGATAAGAATATTCCTCCTAAATAGAAGAACACTCGTCCCAAGTTTGTGAGAGGAGAAACTTCGAACTCAAAAGGGAAAAGTAATCAAAAATTTTCTAAAAAATCTAAAACTTTTCAAAAACTTAAAAACTTCTATATCAACTATAAAAATCATAACCGAAGCCCTTTAGCTGAGAAAATAGTTGATCTTCTTAAGGAGCTCTTAAAATTTAACTCAGTGGGTCACTCTAACAATAACTACAATCAAAAGAAGACCCGCTTACTCCTAAACCCAAAATAGTTATGAAATGGGTTCCTAAGGTTACCTGCTTGGTTGCCCATACTGCTTTCAAAGCTACAAGCCATTCAAAGCGGTACCTAGATAGTGGATGTTCAAGGCATATGACTGGTGATAAAGGTTTATTCACCGATCTCAAAGACATGACTGATGGTTCAGTCACATTCGGCGATGACAGCAATTGCAAGATTATTGGCCAAGGTACTATTCAAATCTATAACCTCCCTTTGTTTAAAATTGTTTTATACGTTGAAGGCTTAAAACACAATTTATTAAGCATATCTCAAATATGTAATAACATTCATAGTGTAATATTTTCTAACCAAGGTTGTGAAATTCTAAATAATAAAGGTTCAGTAATATTAACTGGTCGCAGAACTTGTGAAAACTGCTATATTGTTAGTGAATCCAGCTCATCTAGTCAAACGTGTTACATGGTCCATACTGATGAGACTGATTTGTGACATAAACGTCTTGGACATGTACACTACCGTAATTTATATAGACTGAGCAAAAGAGAACTAATAAGAGGTCTACCTAAATTACAAAAGATAGACAAAATATGTGGTGAATGCCAAATAGGCAAGCAATCAAGGAGCTCTCACAAGAAGGTGAACTCCAATGCCACATCAAGACCACTCGAGCTTCTCCATATGAATCTTATAGGAGCTACCAAGACAGAAAGTTGAGGTGGAAAAAAATACATTTTGGTAATATTGAACGATTTTACCAGATTCACTTGGGTAGCTTTCTTAAAAGATAAGTCAAAAACCCTTGATGAAATAAAAAGAGTTCTCAAATGGATTCAAACAGAAAAATGTTCTCAAGTCTGTAAGATCCGTAGTGATCATGGATCTGAATTTGAGAATAGTAGTTTTGAGAAATTTTATAGCGATCAAGGAATATCGCATGAATTCTCTACGCCCAAAACTCCTCAACAAAATGGAATTGTAGAAAGGAAAAATAGAGTGCTTCAAGAAATGGCTAATGTAATGTTGAATAGTATAAAGATATCTAAAAATCTTTGGGCTAAAGCTATTAATACTTCTTGTTAAATAATTAACCGGGTTTATACTAGTAAATCTAATAATAAAATGGCTTATGAAATGTGGTTCGATAAGAAGCCTACTGTCAAATACTTTCGAGTTTTTGGCAGCAAGTGTTATATTCTATGTGACTGTGAAAATCTAGGAAAGTTTGATACTAAAAGTGATGAAGGGATCTTTTAGGATATTCTTTAAATAGTCACGCTTATCAAGTACTGAATAAAAGGACCAGTGTTATTCAAGAATCTATAAATGTGGTCATAGACGATCACTTGAATACACCTGCCCCAAGTTCAGATAATGATGAAGTTCTTTTAATTGACAAGCCAGATACTTCATCAAATCAAACTGATTCTGAATTGAGGACTATTAAAGATCATCCAACCACTCAGATTCTTGGAAACCCTCTAACTGGTGTGCGCACTCGTAGACAACTTGAAGACATATGTAATTACATATGTTTCACATCCCAGATAGAACCGGCTAACGTAAAAGAAGCTCTTACTAACAAAAACTAGATAGTTGCGATGCAAGAAGAGCTTAACCAATTTGTGAGAAATGATGTTTGGTACCTTGTTCTTAGACCTAAAGATAAACATATTATTGGTACTAAGTGGATTTTTAAAAATAAGTCTAATGAACTTGGTAATATAATTCGAAACAAGGCTAGACTGTTGTACAAGGGTACACTCAAATTGAAGGAATTGATTATGATGAAACCTTTGCCCCAGTAGCTCGTCTTGAATCAATCAAACTATTTATATCCATTGCTTATTTTAGAAATTTTAAAATTTATCAAATGGATGTAAAGAGTGCCTTCTTAAATGGCGATCTACATGAAGAAGTGTATGTTGAACAACCAACAGGTTTTGAAGACCCTAAGAGTGTTGATCATGTCCATCACCTAAAAAAGGCTCTCTATGGTTTAAAACAAGCTCACAGGGCATGGTATGAAAAGTTGACTAAGTTTTTACTAAGTCATAACTTTCAAGTGGGAAGTGTTGATAAAACTTTGTTTGTTAAGAAACATAACGATGATATCTTAATGATTCAAATCTACGTTGATGATATTATTTATGGATCTACCTATTCTAACATGACTGTTGAGTTTGCAGATTTAATGAAATCTAAGTTCGAAATGAGCATGGTTGGGGAATTGAACTATTTCCTTGGGTTGCAAGTAAAACAACAACCTGATGGTATTTTTATTTCTCAAACCAAATATGCTCTAAACTTAATCAAAAAGTTCAGATTTGAGAATGGTAAAAATTTTGATACTCCTATGAGTACAACCTTAAGACTCTCAAAGGACTCTATAGGTAAAAATGTTGATCCTAAGTTATATCATAGTATGATTGGCAGTTTACTTTATTTAATTGATAGTAGACCAGATATTGCTTTAAGTATTGATATTTGCACTAGATATCAGTCTGATCCTAAAGAGTCTTAGTTAACTACTGTTAAGCAGATTATGTGATATGTCGCAAGTTCAGTTAATTTGGGTCTCTGGTATCCATATGATACTAGTGTTCAGTTGGCAAGGTACACGGATGCTGATTGGGCTGGAAATATCGACGATAGGAAATCAACCAGTGGTGGTTGTTTTTATATCAAAAATTATTTAGTTTCTTGGTTTAGCAAGAAGCAAAGTTCTATATCACTCTCTATGGCTGAGGCTGAATACATCACAGTTGGAAATGCTTGTACTCAACTTGTTTGGATGAAATGTATGTTAAGTGATTATGGAATTACACAGGATTCAATGGTTCTATATTGTGATAATTCCAGTGCTATAAGTATTTCAAAAAATCTAATCCAGCATTCACGTACCAAGCACATTGATATTAGGTATCATTATATTCATGAATTAGTGGAAGAAAAAATAATCTCTTTAGAATACATTCCGATCGAGACTCAACTTGCTGACATGTTCACTAAACCGCTCGACAAAAGCAAGTTTAATAAATTAAAATTTGATCTTGGTATGTGTATTCAAAATTGATTATTCATGCATATATGTATCATAGTGTATATATATTTGATAATTTATTTGGTTAAATTTCAAATTTTTATGAAAAATGCATATTTTTATTGATACTCGACCAGTCGTGGGTGTACTCAACCGGTCGAGGATAGCTCAAGACCGGCTATGGAGCGCGCTGTCCTCTTTTATTTGGAGAAAATCTTCATCTTCCTCATTTCTATCTTGCTCTCCAACAAGCCATGACACGACTAGTCGAACCCTACAGTGTGATTCGTCAAGGTTAGTGCATTTTATCAGTCTCGCTTGTAGATTCATAGTTCATTTGCTTCAATCTCATCATTGGAGTGCTTGATTTCAAGCTTTGTTAGGTTATTTGGGGTTTTCTTCTCAAATTTCTAATTTTGAGAAAACCCATTTCTCATCTTTTGCATCTCCTTAGTTCTTTGAATTTCTTGTTGCCAATGGATGCTAGAGGGAAAAAGAAAATAGCTCGTGTTCCATCTTCTTCTAGATCTACTCCAATAACTCAGCGCCATCTTCGGTCACCCAAAAATGATCCCTCATAAGTACGGGATTTGCGTTTGCGCAAGGTTATTGTTGAAAGAGCTGTTGATCTTAACCACATTGTTCCTTTTGGTATCATTCCACTCCTCCAATCTGTAGGATGGGATAACATCTTACATTGAGGTGGGCCTGCATACCAATCTATTGCTCAGTCTATGTTCGCATGTATCTCTGATTTTTCTATTGAGAATTTAACATTTAAAATAGATGCTATTAAGGCCCTTTAATGTAGATCGTCATCTAATATCTGGCCTTATGGAAATACTTGTTAATGATGAGGGTATTCTTATTCATATTCTAACTAAAAAACCCTCAGAATCAGTAAAACGAATGTTCACTAGAGCATTATGTAATATGGATGTGCAATGGACTCATAAAGGGAATGCGCTCCCCTCAAAGTACTTGTTACCCAGATACAAAGTCTTCCACAGAATCTTTACTTTAAATTTGTATCCGCGTTAATAAAACAGAACTGACTTCCTTTATGGTTTGTGTTTTGCACTCTGTCGTCTCTGGTACTAAAGTTTGTCTTCCATCTTTAATATGTCCTTCCATCAATCAGTTTCATCTCCATCCAAGTCATAGTGATATTTCATTTACCTATCTTATGACTGTTTTAGTTTCTCATATGTTGGTTGTTATGCCTGTTGGAGAGGCTCCCATCCATCATCTTATTTTTAACAACTCAAATATAAACAAGATGAAATTGGAATTGGTTCTTGGCCAAGTGGATGTTGTTGGTGATGGAGCTGAAGCTAGGAATGAAGAAGAAGCTAATGATCTTCCTCCTAATGACATAAATATGGATGATATTTTTGATAAAATTGAGTCTAATTCTACTAATGATCCCGATTATGAACCATTTGAGTTTGATGCGCGTCTGCGTGCACTTTAGGAGAAGGTAGAGAATATGAATGTTGCCCATGATTTACGATTTAAATATATGCACAAGTATCTTAGGCGCTTAAATAAGGGCCTTCATCAACTTGATCCTACCATACCTGCTCCTTCCTCAGAATCTGATTAAGTGATTTACACTTTGGTCTGTACTAACTTTAAGTCTACTTTTGTTGGGTTGTAAACTTTATATGGTTTGTTGACTATAGCTTGCTGACTTTGTTTAAACTAGTTCATGGTATGCGGACTTTAATTTGCTTATATCTTGTCTCCTTGATTACTCCTGTTTATTATCCTTTTCCATTTTTCTTCTTCCTTTGTCATATTGTGATAGAAAGGGGGAGAATTTATATGATTTTTCATATGAATTGATATGTTGATGGAATATGGATTATGATAGACTAGCATTTTTTTAGATATATGTGTGCTACTCAGGGGGAGTAAGTAAGGAGGTGTTCTACCTACTTCATTTATATGTGTGATGACAACTGGTGCATGATTCTTTAACCAGGCTGTAACTAGTTTTTTTTTCTTTTATAACATGTGCATATTTTTTTTTTGTATTCATATTTGTTATATTATTGTTGAGTGTTTTGTCACAAATTTGACAAAGGGGGAGATTGTAAGTGCTATGGTTTTATGCTCCTTTGGTTGTCAAATTTTGTGGTGCCAAAACCTCAATCTATGTCTTACGTAGTTCATTGTTATAAATGTTCAAGACATTGCATCACCGCTCTAAGCACTTTACTTCAAGTCAAGAACGAAGAACTCCTTCAAACTACTTCATGAAATGCAAGTACAAGCTACTACAGTAGAATGCAAGTACAAGCTACTACTGTAGAAGTGATCTTGTTCAAGACTCAAGTCAGTGTACAACACAAGATGAATTGTTATTCAAGCTATAGAAGATCTCATGTTCAGTGCTATATCAAGTTTAAAGATCTCAAGCTTCACAATCTTCAAAGGTCATCTATCATCTGAGGATATGAAGTCTCAATGTTCATACCTCACTTTCAAGGTATGATTGACCTTAGATTGTCCTTAGGGTAGGTCATTTTGAATACATAATTCAATTGAATCATTTTACATGGAATTGGACTGTTCTAAGACTAGTCCTGAACCTTGTTCAACCTTGTTCGACTAGTCCTAGCACTGCCTCGACCAGTCCAAGAAATTCCAAGACCAGTCCTAAGTTGGTTGCAATTTTTCAGAATTTTCTGTTTGTCCACGACCAGTCCTGGACTCTGTTCGACCGGTCATGTGAACAGTGTCGACTCATCCTACGACCAGTCCTGGTTCTACGACTCAAATTACAGCAACCAATCTTTGAATCCTATGACCAGTCGTGGGTATGCTACGACCAGTCGTAGAGGACCTACGACCAGTCGTAGAACGGTTTTATCCAATCGTGCTCAAAAATTCAAAAATCCGTTTCTCCTACGACCAGTCGTAGTGTCCTCAGGACCAGTCGTAGCCGAGTTTTTGTAACTATAAATAGAGCACGATTTCAAAGATTGATAACTCAATTCAAGTAAAATCAAGGGATCACTCTCAGATAAGTTTGTATTCATTTTAAGCTACTTTGTGCATAATTTATATTCTCTTTTGTTAGCTTTATTAATTTGATTTTGTTTCTACATTCCAATCTTAATTGAAAAGAGGAATTGTGATATTCCTTCTTCTTGGAATCAAAATCAAATATAGCTAGCCCAACTGGTTTAATTTAAAATCAATTAGAACCTAGAACCATTTTAAAGTGAGTATTAGACTTTAAACTTCTACATTTGATCTTCTACTCCGATTGGTTCTTCCGGGCTGTAACAAAAGGAGAAATCCAGGTATTTTACGTTTATGTAAATTTCCATTTTGGTTTTATTTAAGATTAAGTTAGAAAAATCTCATTGTGTTAGTTATCTGAGGAGAGCCAGAAAACTCAGAAGTGAGGGTTTTTGAATTGTGTAAGCCCTTTTCTAAAAAGACACAATTGTGAAGGTTTTGGGTGAACCTATGAAAACCTATTTTCATAGCGAACACTAATATCCCCTGTGTGAGGATATTAGGAGTGGAGTAACAATCTGTGTGGCTGTTTTTTAACACTTGGTGTACACACAGGCGAACCACTATAACTCTTTGTGTTTTGTGGATGTGTGATTTATATTTTCTATCTTTGATCATTCAAATTTGTGGGATGTATATGTGAATGTGAATGTTGTAATATTTACATTTCAAGCATTGTGAGGAATGTTGTAATAGTTTAGAATTTATTTCTTGTTATTTCATTTGTTTCCTTTCTGTTTGAGTTTTTGATATTCAATTTGTTCTAGAAATAAGGTTGTCCTGCCATAAACCTTTGGTTTTTATGGTGTAAGGTTGTCCTTAGAAGAACATTGATATTAATCTCTCTTTTTGAGGTTGTTTTACATTCTAATATAGTGATTTATTAATAGTACTATCTTTTATTCATTTATATTCCACTGTTATTGTTTAAATTTGGCATTTTCCTACCCCCCCCCCCTCCCCCCCCCCCCCTCTAGGACATATAGCTTGGCCATTTCAAGATTCGAGCTTTCCATCAAGTGGGCTCACTGTTTAGATCTTCTAGCCTAAAATCAGGCTGTTGGTTCTTTATGTTGTCCACAGTTTACAAGAAAATGTACAACTTTGTTTCCAAACAGTGGTCCACTTGGTTATTCTAAGAAATCTTAGTTCTAATAATTAGTTAAAAATTTCAATTAAAGAAAAATTCTACCAGCTGGAACATAGAGCATATTGTGGTATTTCATTTACCATGTCTTTAATTGGACATGCTAGTGTGGTGAGCATCTAGCACCGGATACTTGATGATTCATACAACATGAAGCACTTTGGCATCTGTAAAAAATAAAATGACAAGCGAAATTCTACATATTTACTAGTTTACATTGGAAGAAATAACATCAATACCTTACAACAATGACAGGGCTGATGCCCACCTGACCATCTTTGTTTTATATGCTTACATGTGGGTAAGATAGCAGGTGAATATGCTAGCATTTGGGTTTTAAAAAAAAAAAATCTAACAAAATAAGCTGAGCATACACAGTCATATAACCACTACATTCCATTTTGGTCAGATGAATTTGTGGATTGGGTGGGCTCTAGTTGACCTTTAAGCCAGCCTAACCCAGCAAAGTTGAATTCCTAGTTTAGTCTACAATAGAACCATGTCTTCTAGGAAACCTACACTAGAAAAGTGGCTCCATTTTCATTTATATCATAATAGTTTCAAACACTTAATAAAAATAAAAATAAAAATAAAAATAAGCAATGGGTGTTGTAGCTCATAAAAAAATGTTTAGGTAGGATTAAACGTGCATATTTTTTTAACTAACCAAAATATATATATATATATAGGTGAGAAGTGTATTGAAAAATATATTGAAACCCAATAAGGCAGCATCCCTTCTTTAAAAATTGTGGCCATTTGGTTGTTTTTAGAGAAAGTTTTAACATGTTATTACCTTTCATGCCTCCAAATTCTCAGATACTTGTATTCAATGAAATGGATATTACATGCAAACCGCAAGTACTGTGAAAACCTACCTCTTCAGGTTTAGAGAAACTCTGTAGCTCTTTCACCTAAAAATTGCACCAAATAGGTACGTGAGCTGAGATTGAAACAATGGCCTTATTGTCTTAATCTCAGCACATGATTCTAGATCTTGAACTAGGACAATGGCCTTATGCTAATAAGTTGGTTTTGTATTGTCATTAATAGATCTAAGCGCCTATTTGGGTCGAATGCAAAATGGGGAATGCAACCAATTTGTATTGACAAGATCTTTGCACCTGTTTAGGAAGCAGCGAATGCTGTAGCAAAGTATTTATATTTGCATTTACTTTCCCCTCTTGAGAGTACAACCTTTTTCTAAAGTCAAATGGAGGGAAAAGAGTTTACCTTGGAAACTGCATTTTAAGTGGCAATTTTGGACGCAAAAAGGTTTTCCTATTTTGGATTGCAATCCAAACAGTTGTAAATTGCAAAGAAAAGGCATTTCCAAGGACTTTTCTTTAGCAAAAGAAACAAGTGCAAAGGGTTTCCTTCCCCTAGTATAAATGATGGTTTACTTGCATCTTATGTCACTGGTTTTCTTTTCTTTTCCTTACATTCCCCTAATTTACCTTCAATCCAAACATACTAATAGTCACTGTAAAAATTTAGTCAGTTATACACCAGAAAATGCAGCGGTTTTAGATATTTCTCTGGAGGATCATCATAGCGTCATCCCAACTCTGTGGAGTAGGTTATTACTTTTGAGGGTACATAATTAAAGAATGAAAAGCGTTGATGAGAATGATGTAAACACCACAACAATCAATCATAATTAACAAGTAATGGTGTAAACACCACAACAATCAATCATCAAAAGGAAGTCAATGAAGTGTGAAAGCCATACATACCAAACAAATGATAAAAAGAAAACAGAATTATTTTATATAAAAAAAAAGTCCACAAACCTTGCAGCAAGAAGCAATGATATGCACTCATACCAACTATCCACATTAGGAAATCCTGCTTCAGGTTTTCCTAAAACCGCAACGAATAACTTGATATCATCTCTAGTGAGTTGATTACTGTACCATCAAAAAATAAACAGAAGACTCATTGTTAAGCTTAAAAATAAGATACCAACTACCACTCAAGCTAAAAAAAAATTGCATTAGCTTAAAAACATAAATCCACACAAAAGAATACAATTCAAATCAAACAATAGATCTATAGAAGTTACCAATCGAAAAATCTACCACATGTAGTTAAAAGAAAAAGAAAACATTAATTAAACAAACCCAATAACTAATAAAACAATACTAGAGAAGCTTTTTTAGCTTAAAAACACAAAATCTAAATATACAAGGCGTAGACTCCTACGGTCACAACAAAATCTAAACATCCATCAAGCTAAATGCACATCCAAACATGTCAAAAATTAGATGGTTGTTAATTAACAATCTGGACTTTCTTATAAATTAGTAAAAACAACCAGATCTTGAACCTCTCGACCAAATCTATTTATCCGTGGAATGTAGAACTTTTTAAAGGAAATTTTCATGAATTTGATTCAAATCAACAATAAAACAGAATTATACAGTATTGTTGATAAAACCAACAAGCATTTTCATAACATTGGGGTGTAGTGCAAAAGCATTGAATTTCACAACACCTCAACAAAACTCAACACCCCTGAAGACATCACTAAAAATAAATAAAAATAAACAGAAAAAAATTATATTCTTCATTTCTTGTTGCCACTGGCCAACAGATCATGCACAATTTAGAAAATATTATCTATTTCCCTCTAGAGATAGGTAGAACCATGCCTCTTCCCATTGATGGTGTCCTCTAAGGGGAGTACCAGTGGCACTGTTGCAACACATATTCAATTCAGGAGAGTGCCAATGGCACTGTTGCCATACATATTCAGTTCTGCATCCATCAGTAATAAGAAATTTGAGAATTACATATCTCCATTCTTACACATTGCCCATTCCTCATGTATATCCCAGATAATCAAACTCCCTCTCATCCTCTGCACCACAGATTAGTAAAACATAAAAGAGTGAAGCATATAAATGAGTTCATTTTGGGTTAGGTTAGGGTCCACTCATGCCCAATCCATCTACAAATAGGCCTAGACTCAGTTTCAGTTCATAGAGTAATCCATCTTTCCAAACCCAATACTATCATACACTATAAATTTAAAAGGTAAAACAGACAAGGCATGAACATTCAATTATTTAACTTTCACCCATATAAGAGGAGTGTCTGTTGCATTTGCAACGAGGAAAGCCATTGCAATATCTTCTAGATAGGGTTCCCATAATATTAAAATTGAGGTAGTTTTAAAAGAAAATGGGCTAGCTATTTTTGAGACATGGTGATGTCTCATCCTATTGATCATGTAAGCAGTAGTTAATTTTGTTAACTTACAGGATCATAATTTTCTTTGCATCGGAGGTTAATCCTTTCGCTAGCTCAGTGAGAGGATCCTCCTTTTTTGTATCCTGTTTCTTTTATCAATATAGTTTCTAGTATCTCTCTCTCTCTCTCTCTCTCTCTCTCTCTCTCTCTCTCTCTCTCTCTCTCTCTCTCTATATATATATATATATATATATATATATATATATTATAACTGCATTATCTCAATGGATCTTATGCACACTCATTTATATCAACATGGATCGGGTAACCTCAAATGGATGACAATTCTTTCGTTTAGCCTCCCCATTCTGTTGGGGTTTGTATACACATGAAGTTTGAAATTCAGTACCATACTTGGGAAAGAAATTTTACAATTGATGACATATACACTCTTTGGCATTATTGACCTATATATTTTGATGCGTGCTTGAAACTAGTTCTGAACATGTGTAAAACATAAGCACAATTGATAGGACTTCATTTATGTTGTTCATCAGATATTTCCATATAAACTTAGTAAAACCATTGATAAACGAAATGAAATACTAAATAAAGAAAAATCTGGCAGCAGGACCCCACACATAAGAATGGATCAGTGCAAATGGAGGAATTGATTTATTTTCAGCAATGAGATAAACAAAGTAAGCATGTTTAGATAATAGGCATGGCAAGCTTCACAATCAAAGGAAACAATGGTACTAAAATTATTAGAAAAAAAAAGAAAGAGAATGTACAAACCGAAATGTATCATAATCGGGCATGTTAATGATCCATATAATCCGGATTATTCAACCCATACTCAGCCACATGAGTAGAAAATAACCGGTCTACATGCAACAGATATAATCCTCTAGACTCATGCCCATCCCCAATTTTTTGCTTGATCTTCAAATCCTGAACCATGAAGAATGTATAAAAAAAAAAGGTGATAGAATAATTTAATTGTTTTGATAAAATACTAAGAAAAAAGAAAGTAAACTTGATAGGAAGACTGGGACATGAAGAACATAGGGTAACAAACATTAGAACTAAGCTGTTAAGATCCTTTACCACTTTGGAATAGGATCCATTAGCTACTTTAATTCGGTGAGGAAAGGAAGAGAAGATGTAGAAGCACTGAGATCTCAAGAACTCCATGAAAAAGCTCATTAATGGCACCAGGCTTCACTGTGGTAAGCTCCCCCTCAACTATAGCCGTGTTAGCCCTAATGGATCATCTCAGTTCTGATAGGACTTGGTGCTAGATCAAGCATCACCCACATCCCGTAGCTGATCCCAGCATTAGACTCATCGTAGAGCAGCTTAGCAGATTTACTAGATGTGATAGATGATATCTTGGAGATATGTATATAGCTAATACAACTATACAAAGATATTCTCTATTGTGGAGTAGTTCCATGTCAATGAATAATGCACACAACATTTACAATAGTGGATCAAATTAGAACGGGTGCCATTAGCCTCCTACCATAGTTCAATTTCATATCCTCAGTCGAGCCCTTCTCTGAACAGGATGCGTTTAGCCACCTCTACCATCCATAAAGGTTGATCCAAGCACCTTCACGTTCAACAGTTCTTACAACCATAACAGCAAACACCTTATAGTTATGCACTCATTCCATTTTCAGGAAGATGATAAACCATATTAGAATTTCATCCATCTTACAGACCCTCAATCGAAAAGCTCCGATCACCCGTGACCATTGCCTCACATGGATCTCACACAGCCTCAAAATCACTCCAACTAGACAATCACTTCCATTCAAAACAAGCCCTGCAAAATGCATGTATGCAAAATAAATAAGGCAAGGTTTCTATCCAAAAACTAGAAATTTCTGCCCAAAACTCGAAAATTTATGCCTAAAAATAATTGTATGTATTGATGCAGTTTTCCAGCAGACCCTCCGCAGCGCACCTTCTTGAACCTGCACAGGTGAAAGTGAGAGACAAAGGAGGCTCTGGCTTGTACAGGGGACTCTCTGATGCCTAAGTTAGGCTTAAGGTCTTTAAATTGGGGTACGATCTCCAAAAAAGAGACCAGTCGAGTACTAGGGTTTTTGTGAACGTACCTCAAACGATGGGAAATGTTTACATATTTATAGGGGAGAGAGGATCCCATAGTATGGGGATTCTTTCTTGATATCTTAGAGATCTGATATGATCCAGGATCTTCCTGAGATTGTAGGTTCCTGAGTTTGTCAGGATTTAATATTATCTCTCAAAGATCTTGGGAGAGATCCTCGAGAGTTGGGATTCTTTGAATCTGTAGTTCGGCTTTAGGTCAGATCCCAAGGCAGGTGCTGAGTTGGAAATGAATGATACTGACCTAATCGATAGATCGGCATTCACCATTTTTAACCATCAGATAAGCCGAAAGGTTCGTGTTCCCTTCATCTAGGGTTTGAGACCTTTTGACCTTGTTAGGGGTATCGTCAATCTATGGCTGATCTATGACGATCTATGGTCGATCTATGACCGAGCTATGGCCGATCTGTGACCAATCTGTGGCCGATATATGACCGAGTTATGGTTGATCCGTAACCGACATGTGGTTGATTTATAGGCAACCCATAATCGTTCTTTAGCCGACCTATAAATTAAGTCGGTATTTCAGCCACTTATGTGAGCTTGTAAGCTATTTGTGGCCTTACAATTGCAATGCTCTCCTTGGAGATTGCTCTATTTCTGGACATAGAGGCATTATCAAGCTTGTGTTTCCATGGGCCCGTGCTAGCTCAGTAAAGTTGGTCCATTCCATAAGCCAAGCTATGGACTTGTAGATTTTTCCCCAATAGTGAGCCCCCCTTGCTTTTTGAATCGACAGTTCAAAAAGTAAGCTTAGCCGTAGCTAGGTTAGGTTATGCATGGGCTAGGTCAAGTCGCGTCGCCATTAATGCCAGGAATGGCGGCCAGCGCAATAGTCAAAGCACTACCAATCCGTAATTATGACGTCTCACTTCATGGCTCGACGTCATGTGAGGCGCCAATCCATCTTTTCGATGATGAACAAACGAGGTCGTGACGCGTGGTGTCGTACTCGATATTAGGGTCGAGCAGCGCGTCAGGTTACACCACGTGTCGAGTCGGGGTAGCCGATGGGGCTTTGTACAGTATGATATTGATGAGCGCCTTAAATGTCTGCCACATGCCCCGTCTATTTAAGGGAAGCCCTAACACTTAGGGCTTTTCTCTTTCGCAATTCCTCTTCTCGATTCCTTTTCTCTGTTGGACGATTCCCGGGGTCCACCGCTCCTCACAATCCCTTCCTTTGTACCAGTGAGCCTCTTCTCCCCCTCCTTTTGTTTTTAAATTGAAAACTACCATGTTCAGCTCCATGAGCTCACAGGAGGGGGTTTTCGACGGCGACAGTGGGGCAAGCAGTCACCTTAGGGCGATGTCAAACCAACCATCGCCATTGGTAAAGATGGCGGACATTGCTTTTCGATCGTCAGCGTCAAGGAGGGTGACAGAATGTTCTCCGGCATAGAGGTCATTGCCCGTTGCTAGGGCGTTGGATCTATCCCCTAAGCGTGGGCCAATTGCATCTAGGCCCAGGGGATCAAACTTGTCCCCGGCAAAGGGGCAAGTTGCTGAGGCGCACGATGCGCCCAGCGAGGTCAATTCTGAGGGACCTAAGGGCGAGAAGGGTCCGAGAGGACCGGTGCCTTCTGAAAAGGCCGAGCTAAATGTCCTAGAGGGGGGGTGAATAGGATAATGCCAAATTTAAAAATAAAGCACGAAAATAAAGAATTAATATGCAGTTGATAGCACAATAGAAAGAAACCTCTAAAATCAAGTATTAAAAGGTTGATATGGACTTAGTTCTAAGGACAACCTGACACCAAAAACCTACGGTTTATGGCAGGAGCACCTTACTAGAATGTCGGTGAGTATGAAAAACTCAAACTCAAATGGAGATGAAAGAAATAAGAACTAATCTATTACAACATTCACCACACAATGCTTGAAAAACAAAGATTACAACATTCACAACCACAAATACATCCCATGATCTTAAACCACAAAATGATAAAGAAATAAATCACACTTCCACCAAACACCAGAGAATTATAGTGGTTCATGTGTGTACACCAACTGTCTAAAAATAACCACACAACTACTCCACTTGTAATATCCACTCCCTCGAGATATTAACATTCACTAATCAAATAGGTTTTTCAAGGTTTACCTAAAACCTTCACAATTGTATTTTAAATGGGCTCACACAATCACAACCCCACACTCCGAGATTTTCTAAATGATCTCAGTAAAAACCAAATGAGATTTTCTGGTTTATCTCATAAACCAAGAAAAATGAAATTACAAAAAAGGAAACACTTATCTGTATGAAGATTCTGAAGTAACCCGATAGAACCAACTTGATGACGACATAGATGTTCAATGTTCAGTCCAACAAGTGTATAAGGTTCCAAGTCTAGATGATTTTTTAATTTAAATTAACATGGCTAGCTTTGATTTGATTTTGATCTCAAGAAAGGGTAAATTAAATGTCCCTTTTCAAAATTAGATTAGAATACAGATCTAAAATTAAATAACAAGAACTACTTATAAAGAATCTAAAATATGCACAAAATAGCTTAGAATGAACATAAAATTATCTCAGAGTGATTGCTTAAAAATAATTAGAATTGAATAGAAAACTTTGACATTCGATTGCTATTTATAAGTGAAAAATCTATTCACTCGACTGGCCTTAGGTCCAAAAAATTTTTGACAATTCTGGCGCGATAAGATTTGGCAAGTACTTGACTGGCCTTGTGGGTCCCATAACTGGTCGAGTGGCCTACTCGACTGGTCGTGGACTACACACGACTGGTCAAGTGAAGCTAGATTGCTTACTGTAATTCGAGTTGAGCCCTGCATGACCAGTCGAGCACTGTTTACTCGACTGGTCGAGCAGTTTTTAGGACTGGTCAAGGACCAACAGAAAATTTTCAAAAATTTGTAACAAATCCTGGACTGGTCGAGAAAGTTCTAGGACTGGTCGAGCCAGTGCTAAGACTAGTCGAACAAATAACCTATTAACCTATAAAATGATCGATACCAAGTATGAAATAAATGTAACATGTCCTAAGGTCAATCTAGGTCATTCATACCTTACTTGTGAGATAGAACGTGTGAACCATCAAATTATCGATCACATCGGTAACTTCAATTCTTACGATATTCGAAGCTTGAACTTAATGTATCGAACTTAGTCCTCAATTAGGACTTGAGTTCTTGGACGTTTCGGGTTGCAGAACTTAAACTATAATATTGCGATTGGGTTCTTGAAAGTTGAGTCTTCAACCAACACTTGAAACTCATACACTTTCTTCAGCTTGAAGATCTCGGCAAGTTCGTCGTAAATATCGACAAGATTGATTCAGCACGAACGTCGAAGATTCAAAGCAAATCAAAGCATAAGCTTGATACATAAAACACATAAGCATGACATAAACTCGAATTGGTTTAGCACACCAAAATTTAACTAAACTTAGGGTTTTCAACATAGCAATTTCAATCTCCCCCTTTGTCAAATTTGTGATAAAACAAAAATACAAGTTATGCAATAGATATTCAATAAGAACACATGCTCAATAAAGAATCATGCACCATTTAGTCAACAAATGATCAAATGATCAATAAAGAATCATGCACCATATGTGCACACCATGTAACTCTCCCCCTTAATCCATTAGTCAAAAAATTTGTTCATCCACATCATCATATCAAATCAAGCTTATTCCCCATAATATTCTCCCCCTTTTTGTCACAACATGATAAAGGAAAGAAATAGATGATAAATGATAAATGTAGATAATAAGAGAGTAAATAAGATAGAAAAGAACATAATAAAAAGATTAATATCAGATAACCATCAAGTATCATACCACAATGGGTAAGTAGTTCAAGTAGTTATCATCCAAACTCACAAATGGGAAAGAGAGTTAAAAGTAATTAATACAGAACCAAAGCAAATAGAACAACTAGTTAGATCCTGATAAAGGAGTGGGAATAGATGGATCATTCTTATGTAAACCCCTATTAATGCGCCTCATATATTTGCACATATATTTGAAATGTGATTGTTGGGTTACATGAACTTGAGCCACCTGTTCCTCAAAACAATGTAGTCTCTCATCAAAATCAAAAGGCTGATAATCAGAATCAGCCTCAGAATCTGAATCTAGCTCATTAAACAAATCATTCATGTTTACATCTTCTTGTGGCAAAGCATCACCTTCTTCAACTTCTTCACCTCCTCCAACATCCCCATTAACTTGACCAGGATTCAGGTCTAGGTTCATCTTGTTGATATTTGAATTGTTGAAGGGACAGAGATTAATGGAACCTTCCCCAACAGGCATAGCTACCAAAGCATGGGTAGTTAGGGCAGTCATAAGATAAGCAAAAGGAATATCGCTATGACAGGGATGGAGACGAGACTGAATGATAAGATGACAAATAAGAGAAGGAAGACATATATGGATACCAGACATAATAGAGTGCATAATACGGGCCATGAAAGCAATCAACTCAGTCTTGTTACCTGAGCGAGGATACACATTTGAAATAAAAATGCAATGAAGGACACTGTATCGGGGTAACATAAATTTGGAACTGAGCGTAATACTGAAGTTCCACTCCGCATCCATGTTGCAAAGAACTCTTATAATCAAACGTTTTACATTCTCAGAAGGTTTAGAGGTCAAAGTAGATATGGGAACTCCATCGTCAACAACAGGTATATTCATGATAGAAGAAAACTAATGATGGTCTACCTCGATCGGACCTTCTCTAGTTGACACAATAAGTGTCAAATTCTCTTGAGAAAAGTCAGTAATACAAGCATACATAGCCTGCGCAATGGACCGGTATGCCAAATCGCCCTAAGATAATATGTTCTCTCATCCTACAGCTTGAAGGAGGGAGACGATGTTGAAGCATTCAAAATGATCAACATTAACAACACGCTCAACAATGATATTTTTATGTCGGATATCCCGCACATACTCGGGGTCCTCTTTAGGTGACCGAAGATGACGCACTGAATGGGTGCGGAATGAGATGAAGAGGGAGCACGAATGGTTTTCTTCCTATTTTGCCCTTCCATAGCAATAACAACTCAAGGAAAATAAGGATTGTAAAAAAGAGAGGATTCTAAGGAAATCAGATTTATGAGACCATAAAACTTGAAACAAGTTGTAAAATCAAGTTAAAGGAAAATCAATGAACTCAAATCTACAAGGAATTTGAAAATGAAGCACTAACCGAAGAGGAATCGAAGATGGGTTTGACGATTCATGGTAGGGCTTATTGGAGAAGAAGAACAAAGTGGAGAAAAAGGTGTTCCATGACTGGTCGTGTACATACTCGACCAATCGAGTCACGACTGGTTGAGTGTGTACTTAACTAGTCGTGCACCACTGAAAATTTAAAATTTTACATCTATTTGAATTTTAAATTTTTTAAAATAATAGATATATACATTATGATACAAATAGGCACAAATCATCAGTTCATATTGCACATACTAAGATCAAATTTCAATTTTGCAAACCTATTTTTGTCGAGCGGTTTTGTGAATATGTCTGCAAGTTGATTCTCGGTCTGAATATATTTCAATGCAATTATCTTGTCTTCCACCAATTCATGAATATAATGATATCTAATGTCAATATGCTTGGTTTGCGAATGCTAAATTGGATTTTTAAAAATATTAATTGTGCTTGAATTGTCATAATATAAAACCATAGATTCTTGCACAATTCTGTAATCGCTTAATATTCTCTTTATCCACATAAGCTGAGTGCATGCATTACCAGCAGCAATATATTCAGCCTCAGCTGTGGAGAGTCATAGGGAACTTTGTTTCTTACTTAGCCAAGAAACCAAACAGTTCCCGACATCGAAACAACCACCGTTGGTCGATTTACGATCATCAATGTTACTAGCCCAATCAGCATCCATGTAACCAACTAATTGCATACTAGTATCATGTGGATACCAAAGACCAAGATTTACTGAACTAGAGACATATCGTAAAATTTGCTTAACAGTAACCAGGTGGGACTCTTTAGGGTCTGATTGATATCTAGCACAAATTCCTATGCTAAAAGCAATATCAGGTCAGCTCAAAATTAAATAAAGTAAACTACCTATCATATTGTGATATAACTTTGGATCCACACTCTTGCTTGTTGAATCCTTAGAGAGTTTTAGAGTAGTACTCATTGGAGTATCAAAATTTTTCCTTCTCAAATCTGAACTTTTTAACTAAGTTTAGAGCATATTTGGTTTGAGAGATAAAGAATCCATCAGGGAGCTATTTGACTTGCAACCCTAGGAAATAGTTTAGTTCTCCAACCATGCTCATTTTAAATTTAGATTTCATAAGATCTACAAACTCAAAAGTCATGTTAGCACAGATAGATCCATAGATAATGTCATCAACATAGATTTGTACTATTAGTATATGATCATTATGATTCTTAAAAAATAATATTTTATCTACACTCCCCATAACAAAGTAATTACTTAATAAGAATTTAGTCAATTTCTCATACCATGCCCTGGGAGCCTGTTTCAAACCATAGAGTGTCTTTTTGAGGTAATAGACATGATTAACATGCTTAGGGTCTTCAAAACCCTTTGGTTGTTCAACGTATACTTCTTCGTGCAAATCGTCGTTTAAGAACACACTCTTTACATCCATTTGATATATTTTAAATTTTTTAAAGCATGCAATGGATATCTTCCATACATATTTCCTCAAATTTGGTTGTGAGGATTTGAACTTTAGATTTCTTGACAATTGTTATACCCTCGTGTGTCATTTCTAAAATATCCAAGGCTTACTTTGCAGTATCACAGGATATAACTCTATTGAATTTATCCGATGATAGCGCGCAAGTAATAGCATTTAAAGCCTTTACATTGGCACTACTCTCACTTTTCTGAAGAGTGGTCTAAGAAAAATAAGGTGAAACTTTTACAGTTTTAGATCCATCAGTACCAGTCACTTCAGTGGTAGGAGGGGTCCAATTGGTCATTGTGGCTTACCACACGCTCTCATCCATTGTAACGTCCTAAAAAAATTTGTACAAAGACCCGACTACAACCTCATGCAGAACAACCCAAGGACTGCATCCTGTCGTATAATTTAGACGGGATTTAGTTAAGTACTAAATAATCAGTGGATTAAGATTGGGCCACCATTTTCACAAATGGGAAGGTCTATAACCAGGAATACCACTGGCTCAATGTCATCTTAAGACCTAGGTGAAATCTCAAGGGCTTATCGCTCTCAGGAGTACATTGAAACTCTTTAACAGACCTAGAGCGTACGTCGGGGGTCCGATGACCGCGAAACTAGAGGACGATAGTTGTCCTGCTGGGCTTGACAACCATCACGGGAATCAAGTCTAGATAGTGTCCAGAAATGCCCAACTTGAACCATGAGTGAAGTGCATGGGAAACGCAAATATCCTTAGAAAATGAACTGAAACTTAAGTGAATTGGGTCGTTCGCTCTTACGCAAAGTTAAAGAATTTAGATTGTTATTTTGTGACCAAACTTTAGCCATGTGGAAAGGAAATTTCCCTGCACATATCCGTATAACCATGGCCCCAATTGGACACGTATGACCGTTGATCTGACATAGGTTCTCCACGGTCGATCGGCTTATCCGATCACACCGAAATCATGTCCTGGCATGGATCCATTGTCAGGGAGCATGCCCTATGACGTAGATAAGTCGTGGGCCTCCCTATGAGCCATGTTCGTCAAAAACAGCCGCCCACGGGGTATAACCATGTATAAAGTGGCCCTGGGCCATTTACATCACATTTAGGGCAATAAATAGCCCTCATTTCACTCTCTCCCTCTCATATATGAATTTTGCAAACTCTAGGGGAGAGAGAAGTGAAAAGAGAGAAAAGAGGAAAGAGAGAAGAGAAACGTTAGGAGATTGCTGCAGAAACCTTCTTCCACAAATCCACACGCCAAATCATCGCCCCGTTGCACTACCAAACATCTTTCGGCTATGATTTCGGGTAACAAATACCAACCCTAATATTGATGTAGAACTCCCGGATTATTTTTTGTCAACCTACCTAACTAGTTTCATCATTTAGGTGCCCGACGTTCCATTTTTGGAAACGTAGAATTTGGACTGAGTCCGAGTCGAGCATACTAATAAAAGGGGCAGACTATAAATGCTTAGGTTGCGGTTTATCAATTCTTTTATGACAGCTACTGATTTATGTCTATCTTGATTGCTACCGTATTGTCTTAAACACGTTGATTTTTATATGAGATACACTTATGAACTGTGATAAATAAATGATGCACCCTATGTGTTTGTTGAAATGTTTAAATGAGCAATAGAAAATGATTAGTGCTTGCCATGATTACTAATCTAGGATTCATCATTGCCATATGCATGTAGATCTCTCTGTATAAAGAATTGATAAAACATATGTTGTAAATAACATAGTCTATGTGTTTGATAAATTGTTTAAATTAGAAAATTGTTGATGATTTGTATTTACTACGAGTATTAAGATAGGATTTTCATTGTCTTATGTATATGTATAATTTTCTCTATGAAATCAATTGATAAATACATGTTGTATTAGCATGGTCTATGTGTTTGATGAAATGTCCACATGAGAAATCCACATGGATTATTTATTGAATGCTGGGATAAATATTACACGTGATTGTTAGCAACATTTGAGTAGGATTGAGGCTACAAACATAGCCCAGTCAATAGGTAAAAGACCTTGTTTGGGTGGCCAAATTAGTCTCACCACCTTGGGTAAACTCGATGAATCAGAGTTGCACAATGATTGTCGACAGTGGCTAGGCCACGAGGGGTGCTTACGCGCTCCATGTCGATTAAGTTAGTGTGGGCCCGTACCAATCGAGCTTTCCTAATGAACCGATCCACTAAGATTTATGTAAGTTAGTGCTTACACTTATTATGTGTTTACTATGTATGGACGCGACTACTTGAATCTAAGGTATCCCTCACCAATGTAAAGATCCACTTTAACCATGGTACCACGATCCACTAAGATTCATGAGCCGGGCATAGTGGTATGGGATACCATGTCTGGGTTGTCGGCCTACGCTGGAGTGACGAGCCTCCCCGTAGTGACCAGTGAACAACTAAAACTCATGAGCTGGGCATGGTGGTATGGGACACCGTGTTCGTGCTGTCGGCCTACGCTGGGGTGACGAGCCTCCCTGTAGTGACCGCGAGCACAACTTCTTATAACTTGCCTATCATATGTGTTTGAATAGGAGTGACGAACCTACAACTTGCCTATCGTATGTGTTTAACGAGGAGTGACGAACCTAGATGGATCTAGAACATAGGAAAAGGACCACTGCAGTTGTCCAATGCCAAATGTTCGATTTGGGTCAACGATATAAAGGGAGGTACCCTAGCTTCCCAAACTTACTCTACGAATGAGCTTAATTAATTACTTGGCTAACATGACCATGCATCACACTACATCAGTTAGGATGTGCCAAAAAGGCATTGGAGTTACACCGTTTGAGGAAGTGTTGTCATATGCGAAATAGGCTGTCAGAGTCATGTGTGAGGGAGAATTGATGTGAGGACATGCATCATTACTTGCACCCCATTCATGCATTAAAAAAGTAGTTAGGAAGTGATTGTTATGATTGCTTTATCATTACGGCTTTGATGGACTTAATAACATGTGTAACTTTTGCCTTATAGAACCACTGAGTTGATCACTCACTCCCACTCTGGGATGGTGTTTTATAACACCAACTAGACTCTGATGTAGATGCAGGTATAGATGACATCTATGCAATGGAGCAGGACTTCTTGGATGAGGAGGAGGAATTCTCCTACTTCCAACTCTCGGATGGGCCGATCTAGGCTACGTACCGTTACGCAGGGACCACTGGGACATCTGGGCTTAGTTGGACACTTTTACATATCCATATTTTGTTCATTTTGAAATGATACATGTATATATTGAACCCGGTTATGTGCTCATACTCTGAAAGAAACCTTGTGAAACATCTGTATACTTACACAGATATGTTTAGAATTCCGCATTTGCTTAACTTAATTAAATCCGGAGTATGATGTGTTGTTTAGTATAATCCCATGCATGCTTAACTCATTAACATAAAAGAAATCTGAATATTATCATCCGTAATGCATAAGTGATGTTCTGAATCTCGGAAGTAGAGCTTTGCTCAACCCTCAAAATTCAGGGCATTACAAGTTGGTATCAAAGCATGAATTGGATTAAACTAGACCTGGGGTAATAGGTTAACATGATGCACTCTTACGTACTTTGGAAAGGGGTGATGGAATTTAGAGACGATATTAGGATCCTAAAGTTTCGCCGATAAGCGAGACCAAACACTATAGTTTAGTCGAAGGTTTATAACTGGGAGACTCAGATCACGTGCAATGACTTAAGTCACCTCTGACCAAAGATAACAAATCAAGTCGACTTGAGGTCGACTCGATCGTAGTACAATGGGACTTGGCGCAAATAGTTAAAAAGGCCAAGATGGCCTAAACGTTGAACTTTGTAGTTCAAAATGAGTATAGATCTTTGCCAAATTTAGTACCGACTAAGTAAAGAAGCTCCCGAATAACCTTGGCGATCTGGGTTGTCAATTGATGGATTTCTGGATCATAAAGGAATCTAGAACACGCGATGAAACACCCCTTCATACTGCGATGGGTGGACCCGACCTATCGGGGACCCAAAACAATGAGTCAGTGGGGCCCAGGGTGCCCCACAGAGTGTAAACACCCATTGGAGGGGGGGCCACCGAGGATCGGCGGCGCACCACCAGAATGCCCAGCAGGGCGCGGCAGCGTACCACCAGAATGCCCAGCAGGGTGTGGCGGCGTCCCGGGATCGGCGGCGCACCGCCGCTGGTCTGATGGTGTGGGACCCTCCCACGTGTGGGGGTCCACCTATATGACCCCACCTCCTCCCCCCTTGCTCGTTTTACCTATTTCTAAACCCCTCTAGCCCTCCAAACCCTCCAAAAACCCTCCCTCTCTCTCAAATTTCCATTTCCATGCTTGTAAATCAACTTTCTCCTTGCATTCTACACCCCCTCACCTCAACTCTCTCCTAATCTCCCTTGCTTTTCTTCCCTTTTTCTCATCTGAGCACCAACCCCATCACCTAGGGCTCCCAAAACACTCATCTCCTCAAAAATCCCTCCTTTCCATATCCCTTCCATCTCCATGGCCCTTTTTGAGATCGTGGCTACCATCTTCTCCATTTCGACGCTCCTTTCCCTTATAAGGAAGAAGTGAGCGGCCCCGGTCAAGGCCGAGCCAAGCCGTCCGACCCGTTCCAAGAAGAAGGCGAGTGCCGAAGCAAGCTCGAGTGCTGAACGAAGGTCGAAGCAGGACCTCGAGCCTCAAATCTCGATAGAGAGGTCTCTACTAGCGGGTATTGAATTTGGTAAGTTCCACCATCGACGAGTTATTTTTGAAGCTCACGTGGATGAGAAATTGTTTGGGATTTATCCAGTGATCAACCACCTCCTGGAGAATGGATGGGGCCCCATATTTGAAGGAAAGACACATGCTAGTGAGGGCACCGTGCGAGCCTTCTATGCACACATAAGGGACCCAACTCTTGATACTCTCCAATTTACCATCTCGTTGGGAAGAACAGAAACCAAGGTCGATGTGGACATCAAGGACCGCATCATGGGAGTGAAGCGTGGTGTTGTATGTGCCAATGAGACTAATCTCACTAGTGGATGGGAGAGAGATCGTTGCACTCACTTCCTTTGCAGCTAATTCATTAATTGGAGGTGAGGGAACAGCCTTAAAATGACACGCATGATGGATGATTACTGCCTGCTCCATATATGCACGCACAACGTGTATCCCAGATGGAGCAACCGCACGGAATACACTAGATTTATGGTGGATTTCCTGTATTGAGTTGGACAGGGAGAAAAGGTGTGCCTGCCCACTCTTGCCTTGACTCAAATAATGAAGGTGGCCTAATCTACTCGGGGGGACTCTTCCCTCCCATTCAGCCAACTAGTTTGCAAGCTCGCCCAAAACTTTGGATTTAGGCTCCACATGGACAATCTCGCCCCCTCCATTTCATCAACAAGACTACCCTCAACAACATGAAAATAGGTCCTAGACAATGCCAGGCCAGACTTGAGGAATTCAGGGACGAGATTGAGGAGGAGATAGAAGAAGAGGAAGAGAGTGAATAAGAGGAACATGAGGAAGAAGTGGAGGCTTAGGACTCCAACTGGAAGCCCCCCACTGCTCGAGACGACCACCAGGATCGGGCCACCCACGACCCCCGTCTGGCTAAGATCGAGGAAAACCAGGCCTATCTGAAGTAGAAGTTCAAGAGGATGTCCCGTACTCTGAAGGCCCTCCTGTGCTCCATGCAGGATAAGGGAACACCTCTGCCTTTGCTAGAATCAGAGGATTAGTAGTATAGTTTGTAGTTACTTTTTTTTTGTAATAGCCTTGGATAGGCTTAGTTTGGATGCTAGGTTGGTAAATGTTGAAGTCTTTTGTTAGTCAGCTATCATGTGTTCTCTGTCATAGTACATGTAATGCAATATCATATGTAACTGTGACAATTTTTATTTAATGAAATGCATAGAGCTCCTTTTGTTTAGTAATGTGTGGAATGTTTAGGAAAAGATGATGATGTTACCCTAATTCTATAAATATTGTACCCTATGATGTATATAGGGAATGCCTCTTAAAAACACTCGGAACATGGCACGTCTCCCACTTGGCGGGTTGGTTGATGGAACCCTTTTTCTGAATAATAGCCAACAGGGCCCTAGTTTGGGTCCAAGTAGTGAAACAATGCCAAACTCACAACCGGCCATTGGCCTTATAAATGGGCCAATGGCAAGTGCGCCACCAGTTCTAGGTTAGAACCATGCGTCTTCGCCGGCACCACATATACCTCAGACAGCCCCTCCCCCAGATAGATTAGAGCAGATGATGCTCTTAATGCAATAGCAGCAACAAGTCCTAACGACCATAGCGGGAGCCATTGCACAGAATATGAACGTAGCCCCGCCAATGCAACACGTACAAGTTACTAGGACAATGGCTACAAGTGGCCTGTTTAAACATTTTCAACACCTCCGTCCTCCTACTTTCGTGAGTACCCATAGACTCGAGGAGGCCGAGTATTGGTTGGATAGAATATCTAAGATGTTAAGGCCATTACACTACTCTGAAGTGGAATAGGTCGAGCTTGTTACATACATGTTTAAGGAGGCTAGCCTATGGTGGGACAGTGTCCTTTGAACCGTTCCTACAGGGTTTGTATGGACGTGGGACAGGTTCAAGGTACGCTTTCATGAGAAATACTTTCCCCTCACCTATCGCAATGAGAAAGAGGGAAAATTCCTCTGCCTCAGGCAAGGGGAAATGACGGTAGCAGAGTATGAGAACTGCTTCACAGAGCTAGCTAGATATGCTCCCCTAATTTTGGCTAATGAGCCGATGAGAATACGGCGATTCTCGGAAGGGTCGCAGGCTGACATCCACACCATGATGTGTTGTACTAGATTCCCACGTATGCTGAATTGCTGAACATGTCCCTGCAAGCTGAGCAAGATGGTGAGCCGGTGTCCTAAACACGCTTGCCAATGGGCCCGAGGCCTAGGCCCAAATTGCAAACCCAGCCGTTTCTCGATAAGAGGCCGCGTATGAACTCGCCTCCAAGACCAATGGCTCCACCAGCTCAATAAAGGCATTCCGCTCTTATGTGTACCTACTATAACAAAGCGGGTCATATTGACCCCTTCTGCTTTACCAAGATGAGGGATAACGGCTACACACTGCCTCAAAGGGTCAACCGCCAGCCACCGCATGCTATTTCAACCCCACCTCTATGATCTGTGGCACCGGCACAACCATACAACCGACCTCCTGTATCTCGAAATAGGCCGCCACAATGACATATGACAACGCTGCCAAACCGCCTGCAACAGGCTCCTGTACATGCACTCACAACCAAAGCAGCTGACTCAGTGGTTACAATATTGCTAACATTTGAAGTCACTAGCCGCATCCAAGGTACACTTGTATTCCTTTTAGTGGACACCGAGTCCACTGTTTCTATGGTAGCATTCTCTACAGTCAAACAATTAGGGTTGGACAATACCCCTATGATCGGGGTGAGAGTCATCACCACAGCAAGAACCTTCTCAGACACCACTAAGCTTTGTAAGAGTTGCCCAATAAACTTAGGGAGCAGAGTGGTGTGCATTGACCTGATTGTAACCCAGATATATCATTACGACGCCATCCTCGGCATGGATTGCCTCACCGAAATGAAGGCAGAGATCGACTGTGAAACCAGATTGGTGATAGCCCATGGGACCGAGGGCACGACCTTCACCTTCCCAGTTTAAGTCAGTTGTGCTTACCACATTTGTAGTTACGCTTCCCAATTAAAAGATTTTGATGGTCCATCTCTTGGTGAAATGCCAGTGGTCCAGGATTTTTGGGACGTTTTAAGGATGATCCCTGGACTACCTCTACAATGCGAGATCAACCTTACCATCGACCTTGTGCCAGACGCAACACCCATCTCCTTAATGACGTATCACATGCCTCCGTGTGAGTGGAGGAACTGAGAAAACAAATTGATGATTTATTAGACTCAGGTTTTATACAGCTGAGCGTATCTCCTTGGGGAGCTCTTGTGTTGTTTGTGGAAAAGAAGGATGGATCACTGCGATTGTGTATAGACTACTGCAAGTTGAATCACATTACAGTTAAGAACAAGTATCCTCTGTCCAGGATAGATGACTTATTCGACCAATTGAAGTGGGCTCAGTATTTTTCTAAGATAGACTTACATTCTAGGTATCACCAGTTACACGTTAGGAATGAAGACGTGCAGAAAATAGCTTTCAGGACCAGCTTCGGGCACTACAAATTCCTCGTGATGCTGTTTAGACTTACAAATGCACCGGCCGTATTCATGGATCTCATGAATCGGATGTTTCGGCCGTATCTTTACCGATTCGTCATCGTATTCATAGACAACATTTTGATATACTCAAAGAGTCAGAATGATCACGAAGAACACCTGCGAGTAGTCTTTGATACTCTTAGGCAAAATCAGTTATTTGCACAGTACCGAAAATGCGACTTCTGAAAGGAAGAAGTCAAGTTATGGGGACATGTAATTTCCAAAGAAGGAATCACCATGGACCTTACTAAGGTGACCGCGGTACAAGACTAGGAGCAGCCCAGCTTAGTTACAGAAGTTAGAAGTTTCCTCGGACTTGTCGGCTATTATCGATGATTCATTAAAGATTTCTCCAAGATAGCCCGACCATTTTCCCGACTTACTCGGAAAGATCTTAAATTTTCTTAGAATGAAAAAGCAGAGGCAGCCTTTCAAGAATTAAAAGACAAACTGACGTCTGCACCCATGCAAGTGTTGTCAGAGCAAGGGGTAAAATATACTATATACACCGACGCCTCTCGAGTCGGTTTAGGGTGAGTACTTATCAGAAGGATAGGATGATCGCTTATGCCTCACGACAGTTGAGGAAACACGAAGAAAATTATCCCACTCACGACCTCGAATTGGCGGCAGTCATTTTTCGCATTAAAGTTTTGGAGACATTACCTCTACGGCAAGGAGTTCGAGCTCTTTTGCGACCATAAGAGCCTCAAGTGCGTCTTTACACAGAGGGACTTGAATATGAGGCAACGCCGTTGGATGGAGACATTGAAAGACTTCAAGTTTGAAGTCTCATCCTAGCAAGGCCAACCTTGTGGCCGATGTGTTGAGCCGCAAGAAAACTATAGAATTTGTAGGCCCACTGATGGTGGGAGAGTGGAATATGGTAGAGTTCGTGCGAATTTCGAACAAAGGCTGACAGCGGAGGAGCCATTCGAGAGCGTCGCACACTTCCACGTGCAACTACTTATTGATGACCGAATCATTGTGGCTTAGAAAGAAGATGAGCTATTGGTAAAGATGAGAGGGCGTGCAAGCAACAGTGAAGAATCAGAATGGAGGATTCGTTTGGATGGAGATTTGCGGTATCGTGGCCGCCCATGCGTCCTGAACCATCACAACTTGAGGAGAGAAGTTCTAAAGGCCGCTCACAATTCAAAGTTGATGATGCATCTAGGTAGTACAAAAATGTATCAAGACGTGAAGCGTTCGTACTGGTGGGACAATATGAAAGCCCAAATAGCAGATTTTGTATCTTGATGCCTTACATGTCAATAAGTCAAGGCCGAGCACCGCCGACCCTCGACTTTACTTCAACCCATGCCCATAGCCGAGTGGAAGTAGGATTTCATATCTATGGATTTCATTTCTGGGTTACCAAAGACGAGAAAGGGGCATGACTCCATTTGGGTGATTATGGACCGGTTGACAAAGTCGGTCCATTTCCTCCCGATTCGAATTTTTAATTCAGCAGATGACCTGGCCAAGCTGTACATTAAGGAGATAGTACAACTGCATGGAGTTCCTCTAGAGATTGTGTCAGACTGAGACACACGATTCACGTCTATGTTCTGGACTCGAATCCAAGAGGCGATGGGGGTTAAGCTGAAGTTTAGTACTGCACTCCACCCACAGACCGATGGGCAGACGAAATGGGTAAATCAGATACTCGAGGACATGTTGCGAGCATACGTACTTGACTTCAAGGATAGCAGGAATGACAGTCTCCCTTAAGCCGAATTTGCTTATAACAATAATTTCCAAGCAAGCATTGGCATAGCTCCTTACGAAGCCTTGTATGGACGCCCATGTCAGTCTCTGCATTGTTAGGCGGAAGTTGCAAAAAGAGCTTGGTTGGCCCAAATCTGGTTTAAGTGACCTCAAAAAAGATCGATATTATCAGGCATCGACTCCTTATGGCCCAGAGTAGGCAAAAGAGCCACGCTGATATGAGACAGAGACAGTTGAAATTTGAAGTTGGGGACCATATATTCCTTAAAGTTTCTCCAATAAAAGGAGTACTTGAAAGGCCGAGCTAAGAGTCCTAGAGGGGGGTGAAAAGGACTATACCAAATTAAAAATTAAATGCAGAAATAAAAAAATATAAATAAAGATAGTACTTAAACAATCCCACAATGCAGAAATGTACAACAAGCTCAAATGTACAAGTATTGAGAGGTTGGTACAGATGTTGCTCTAAGGAGAACCTTACACCAAAAACCAATGGCTTATGGTAGGACAACCTGATTCCTAGAACGGTCTATGTATCAAAACCTCAAATCGATATAGAGGAATAAAGAATAAAATAGCAAAGAAAGAAACTAAGCTATTACAACATTCTCACACTTGCATAAAAAGGATTATAACATTCTCCACAAATGCATAAAGGAAAATTACAACATCCACACAATGAAATAATCAATCAATCACCACAAGACCAGAAATTATAGTGGTTCACTTTTATGTACACCAACTGTTTAGAAAAACAACCACACAACTACTCCACTCCTAATATCCTCACACAGTGGATATTAGCGTTCACTATGAAATAGGTTTTTAAAGGCTCACCTAAAACCCTCACAATTGTGTCTTTCAAGTGGGCTTACACAATTCAAAAACCCCACACTCTGAGTTTTCTGGATTACCTCAGACAATCCAAAAGAAAGAGATTTTTCTGGCACAATCTCAAAGAAACCAAAAGAATAGATTTACAAAACTGTGAAATACTTATCTGGATATTCTCCTTTGTTGCAGCCCGGTAGAACCAATTCGGAGTAGAAGTTCAACGTAAATGTTCAATGTTCACACTCACTTATGAAATGGTTCTAAGTTCTAAATGGATTTTAAATTAGATCACCTTGAGCTAGCTTGATTTGATTTTGATTCTAAGAAATGGAAAATTTTCAATCCCTTCTTCAAATAAGATTGGAATTTAGAATACAAAATCAAATGCAAAAGGCTAATTAAAGAGAATATTAAATGAGCACTAAAGCTAAAGAATATCACTTACTTATCTCTCAGAGTGATGTCTTGATTTTGCTTGAATTGGATATCAAACTCTAAAAATCGTGCTCTATTTATAAGTGCAGAAACTGTTCACTCGACTGGCCCAAAGGTCAACTCAACTGGTCGAAGGACCAACAAACATTTGAAATTTTGGGTGCAATAAGATCAAGTCGTTCCACGACTGGTCGAAGGACCTGCTCGACCGGTTGAGTTACCTTCACGACTGGTCGAGTCCTGTCCACAACTGGTTGTGTAGGACCCAATTTAGTTGCTGGACTTTGAGTAAAACCTGCACGACTAGTCGAGCACTGTTCACTTGACTGGTTGAGCAGTCTCCAGGGCTAGTCAAGGCTTTAACAAAAAATTCTAAAAATTAGTAACAAACCTTGGACTGGTCGAGAAATTTCTTAGACTAGTTGAGCCAGTACTAGGACTAGTCAAACATAGGCTAAGACTAGTCAAGAAACAGTCTATACACTTATGTAATGACCCAATTAAAGTATGAAATCAACAATGACCTAACCTATGATCAATCTAGGGTCTTACATACCTTATAAGCGATGTTTGAACATTGAAACATCTTATGCTTCGGTTGATAGTAGATCTTGAAGTATATGAAGCTTGACATCTTCACGTACATGAAGCTTGCATCTCGTAACACTTTGAAGCTTGAACTTGAAGTACTTGACTTGTATTTCATCTTGAGCTTTGAGGTTCAACATAAAGAACTTTGTCTTGACATGGATGAAGCTTTGAAACCTCTAAAAATTAAAGCTTGAAAGATTGAACTAACACTTGGTGTTATACTTGATCTTGAACTTGTAATCTCTTGATCTTGCATTGAAGTTATTGAGGTACAAACATTTGTTTTTATACTTGAGATGCATGATCTTGAATATGTTGATGAGCTACACAAAACACAGATTCTTAGAGGTTTTGGCACTACAAAATTTGACAATCATAGGAGTTAGAAAACATAGCACTTACAATCTCCCCCTTTGTCAAATTTGTGACAAAACACACTTCATTAAAATAAGATAAGTATAACCCGTACAATAAAGAATCATGCACCATATATGCAAAATAAAGAATTATGCACCGGTTACAACTTGAATAAACCAATATGCATTATCAATCAATACTCATCAATACTCCCCCTTACTACCAACTTCATATAATGAAAAATTTGTCTACCTATCCACAATCGCACAATATCATAAATGCTCCCCCTTTCTGTCACAATATGACAAAGGAAAGAGTGATAATGGAAGTAGATCACTAAAGAAGTAAATAGAAGAGAAAAATAAGAGAATATTGATCAAGAGAAGTTCACAAGTAAGTTAACCAAGTTAACTAAATCCATTAAAAAGCATGTTCAAGCATGTCCAAGCCCATAAAATAAGAGAAATTCAAGTATCTTAAAAGTTATTACAAACCACAAATCCAAATACTAATCTGAACCTGATGAAGGAGCAGGTATGGAAGGGTCAATTTAAAGAAGTCCCTTGTTAATGCACCTAAGATATTTGTGCATATATTTAAATTGCATATCATGGGACACATTCATGTTTTCAACCTTCTCCTCAAGTGAGCGCAAACACGCATCAAAGTCAGATGGCTAATAGTCAGAATCAGTAGCAGAATCAGATTCAATTTCATCAAAAAGATCATCCATATTTACATCATCTACAGGCAAACCACCTTCCTCTTCATTTGGGGCAATAGCTCCACTAGCACCCACATCAACTTGGCCTGGGGCCAACTTCAAATTCATCTTGTTAATGTCAGTGTTATTGAAGGGTAGTTGAGAAATGGGAGCCTCTCTAACAGGCATAGCCACTAAACTATGGGTGACTAACACAGTCATAAGATAAGTGAAGGGTATGTCACTGTGACCTGGATGGAGACGAAATTGAATGATGTTATGACAAATTAGAGAAGGAAGACATACAAAGGTTTCAGAAATGATGGAATGAAGAATATGAACCATAAACGCAGTAAGTTCGATTTTGTTACCAGAACGAGGATAGACATTCGAAATGAATATCCTATGAAGGATTCTGTATCTGGGTAATAAAAACTTTGAGGTAAGCACATTTCCAGCAGTATTCCATTTCGTGTCTATATTTCATAAATCTCTAGTGAACATTCGCTTCTCAGTTTCAGATGGTTTTTCCACTAGAGTGCTAATGGGAATACCTTCGTCATTGACAGGTATATCCATTAATCCAGAGATAAGATGACGGTCCACATCAACTGGACCTTCTCTGGTTGAGATAGTGAATGTCATATTTTTAGTAGAAAAATTAGTAATGCAAGCATACATAGCATGCGTAATGGAGCGATATGCTGGCCCACCCCAATGTAGTATGTTATCCCATCCTATAAATGAAGGAGAGATACAATATCAAAGGATGCCACATAAACAAGATTGACATTCCGTTCCACTATTACATTGCGCAATCGAATATCCTGCACATAATTAGGATCATCCTCGGGCAACCGAAGGTGGCACACTGTCATAAGAGCCGAACGAGATGTAGACGGACCACGAGATCCTTTCTTTTTGGTTCTACCTTCCATTTGCAATAAAGAAATCAAGGAATAAAGAGATAAAGTGAGTTTCCAATCGATCAAATTTTTGAGAAGAAAACCCCAAAAACTAACATAAATTAAGAAATAAACCACATAAATGATGAAAAGGAAGTGCAAAGGACTTGAATCTACAAGAAAAATGAAAACAATGCACTAACTATGGAGAAATCGAATATGGATTCGACCGGTCGACGTAGGAGCCATTGGAGAAGACAACCCATATGAAGAAAAAGTGATTTTTCTCAAATAAAATATCAAACCCGCGATTCACGACTGGTCGAGTACATGCTCGACCGGTCGTGCCACGACTGGTCGAGTATGTACACAACTGGTCGTGCATAGCCCAAAATGTGCAATTTTTCATAAAATTTAAAATTTTAAAATTTTAAAATAACAAATATATACATTATCATACAAAAAGACATGACTTATCAATTTATATTACATATACCAAGATCAAATTTCAATTTAGCAAACCTGCTTTATCGAGCGATTTTGTGAATATGTCAGCTAGTTGATTCTCGGTCGGAATATAATCTAAGGAAATTATCTTGTCTTCCACTAATTCATGAATGCAGTGATATCTACTATCAATATACTTGGTTCGTGAATGTTGGATTGGATTTTTGGAGATATTAATTGCACTTGAATTATCAAAATATAAGACCATAGTATCTTGCGTAATTTCGTAATCGCTCAGCATCCTTTTCATCCAAACAAGTTGAGTGCATGCATTACCTGCAGCAATGTATTCAGCCTCATCTGTTGAGAGCGATATGAAACTTTGTTTCTTACTTAGCCAAGAAACTAAACAGTTCCCTACATAGAAACAACCACCACTGGTTGATTTTCGATCATCAATATTACCAGCCCAATCAGCATCCGTGTAACCAGCGAATTGCACACTACTATCATGTGGATTCCATAGACCAAGATCAGCTGAACTAGCAACATATCGTAAAATGCGCTTAACAGTAATTAGATGTGACTCTGTAGGGTCAGATTGATATTTAGCATAAATTCCTACGCTAAATGCAATATCAGGTCAGCTCGTAGTTACATAAAGCAAACTACCTATCATACTGCGATACAATTTAGAATCCACACTCTTACCTGTAGAGTCCTTTAAGAGTTTTAAAGTAGTACTCATTGGAGTATTAAAATTTTTCCCACTCTCAAATCTGAACTTTTTAACTAAGATCAGAGCATATTTGGTTTGAGAAATAAGGAAACCATCAGGTTGTTATTTAACTTGCAACCTTAAAAAATAATTCAATTCTCCAACCATGCTCATTTCAAATTTAGACTTCATAAGATCTGCAAACTCAATAGTCATACTAGCACAGGTAGATCCATAAATAATATCATCAACATAAATTTGCACCATTAAAATGTAATCATTATGTTCCTTTACAAACAATGTTTTATCAACACTTCCCATTATAAAGTTATGACTTAGTAGAAACTTAGTCAACTTTTCACACCATGCCCTGGGAGCTTGTTTCAAACCATAAAGTGCCTTTTTTAGGTGATAGACATGATTAGCATGCTTAGGGTCTTCAAAACCCGAAGGTTGTTCAACATACACTTCTTCATGCAAATCGCCATTCAAGAATGCACTCTTTACATCCACTTGATAAATTTTGAATTTTCTAAAGCACACAATGGATATAAATAATCTGATTGATTCAAGATGAGCTACTGGGGTAAAGGTTTCATCATAATCGATGCCTTCAATTTGAGTATACCCTTGTACAACCAGCCTAGCCTTGTTTCTAATAATATTACCAAGTTCATCAAACTTATTTTTGAAAATCCATTTTGTTCCGATAATGTGTTTATCTTTCAGTCTTGGAACTAAGCACCAAACATCATTTCTGACAAATTGATTGAGCTCTTCTTGCATAGCAATAATCCATTTTTCGTCAGTAAGAGCTACTTTTATGTTAGCCGGTTCTATCTGAGATGTAAAGCACATGTAGTTACACATATCTTCAAGTTGTTTATGAGTGCGCACACCAGTGAGAGAATTTCTAAGAATTTGATTAGTTGGATGGTCTTTAACTGTCTTTAGTTCAGTGTTATATTGATTTGATGAAGAATCTAATTTATCAATTAGAAGAACTTCATCATTTTCTGAACTTGGGATAGGTGTATTCAAGTGATCGTCAATAACCACATTAATGGACTCTTGAATTACACCAGTCCTCTTGTTAAGAACTCGATATTCTCAACTATTCAAAGCATACCCTAAAAATATACCTTCATCACTTTTGGTGTCAAACTTACCCAGATTTTCTCGGTCACATAAAATGTAGCACTTACTGCCAAAAACTGGTAAGTATTTGATAGTAGGCTTCTTATCAAACTACATTTCATAAGTCATTTTACCATTTGATTTTCTAGTGTAAACGCGGTTAATTATATAACAAGCAGTATTTATGGCTTCGGACCAAAGATTTTTAGGGAGCTTCATACTATTTAACATTACATTTGCCATTTCTTGAAGCACCCTATTTTTCTTTCTACTATACCATTTTGTTGTGGTGTTTTGGACGCAGAGAATTCATGTGATATTCTTTGATCACTGTAAACTTCTCAAAATTGCAATTTTTAAATTCTGAACCATGATCACTATGGATTTTAGAAACTTGTGATTCTTTTTCTGTTTGGATACATTTAAGTACCATTTTTACTTCATCGAGAGTTTCTGATTTGTCTCTTAAGAAGACTACCCAAGTGAACCTGGTAAAGTCATCAACAATTATCAAAATGTACCTCTTGTCACCTCGACTCTCTATTCTAGTTGGTCCAATGAGATCCATGTGGAGCAGTTCGAGTGGTCTAGATGTGGCATTGGAGTTCACCTTTTTGTGAGTACTCTTAGTTTGTTTGCTAATCTGGCATTCACCACATATTTTGTCTACTTTCTGTATTTTGGGTAAACCTCTAACTAACTCTCTTTTGCTCAATTTATATAAGTTGCAGTAGTGTACATGTCCAAGGCGCTTATGCGATAATTCAGTCTCATCGATATGGACCATGTAGCACGATAGATTAGATGAGCTTGAATCACAAACAATATAGCAATTTTCAAACGTTCTGTAACCAGTTAATAGTACAGAACCATTTTTATTTAAAATTTCACATCCTTGGTTTGTAAATTTTACACTATGATTATTATCGCATATTTGAGAGATACTAACCAAGTTGTGTTTTAACCCATCTACATATAAAACATTCTCAAATAGAGGGAGGTTAAAGAGTTGAACCGTACCTTGACCAACAATCCTACAGTTGCTACCATCACCGAATGTGACTGAACCATCAGTCATGTCTTTAAGATTGGTGAACAGACCCTTGTCGCTTGTCGTATGTCTGGAGTAACCACTGTCTAGGTACCACTTTGAATGGCTCAAAGCTTTGAAAGCAGTGTGAGAAACTAAGCAAGTATCCTTAAGGACGCATTTCATTACAGTTTCGGGTTTAGGAGTATAGTTGGTCTTCTTATGTTTGTAGTTGATATAATACTGACCCACTGAGTTAGATTTTAAGAGCTCCTTAAGTAAGTCAACTATTTTCTTAGCTAAAGGATTACGATTCTGATTTTTATGTTTGATATGTTTGTTTTTAGGTCTTAAGTTTTGAAAAGTCTTAGCATTTTTAGAATTATTTTAATTTAGACTTTTCCCTTTTAAGTTAGAAGACTCTCCTTTCACAAATATGAGTGGAGTATTCTATCGTTCAGTTATCGAGCCTGTCGATTCAACCCTCTCTTGTCGCAAGGGTGATCGAGGCTCAGCAGACGGATGAGTCGTTACAGGATTACCGAGCAGATGCGGCATCTGAGAGTCAGAAAGATTGGCAGATTGGTGCTGATGGTGGACTTCGCTTTAGAGGCCGATTGTGTGTCCCGGATATTCCCGAGTTGCGCAGAGATCTTATGACCGAGGCGCATCGATCGCGGTTTTCTATCCATCCTGGCTCGATGAAAATGTACCGTGATATGAGGCGACAGTATTTCTGGGCTGGGATGAAGCGCCAGATTGCCAGTTTTGTGGCCGAGTGTGACACATGCCAGCGTGTCAAGGCCGATCATCAGAGACCCCCTGGTCTATTGCAGCCATTGAGCGTCCCGATGTGGAAGTGGGAGCACGTATCTACAGATTTTATTATGGGTTTGCCGAGGACTCAGCGCGGTCATGACGCTATCTGGGTTGTCGTGGACCGTCTGACGAAGTCGGCACATTTTCTTGCGATTCGTGCGACTTGGCCCTTGGACCGGCTTGCGAGGCTATTCATTGAGGAGATTGTGAGACTGCACGGCGTTCCAGTCTCGATCATTTCTGACCGAGACCCGAGGTTCACGTCTCAGTTCTGGAGGAGCTTTCAGAGAGCTATGGGCACTGATTTGCAGCTCAGTACCGCGTATCATCCGCAGACCGATGGCCAGACCGAAAGGGTCAACCAGATCCTTGAGGATATGCTTCGGGCCTGCGTGATTGACTTCGGTGGTAGCTGGGATGAGCATCTGCGATTGGCTGAGTTCGCATACAACAACAGCTATCAGGCGACCATTGGCATGGCTCCTTTTGAGGCATTATATGGCAGACCGTGCAGATCTCCGAGTTGTTGGACCGAGGTTGGAGAGCGGCGTCTCCTAGGTCCCGAGCTTGTGCAGGAGACATCAGAGGTTATTGATATTATCAGGCAGAGGATGCGCACAGCTCAGAGCCGGCAGAAGAGTGTTGCTGATCGCCGGCGTCGTCCCTTAGAGTTTGATGTAGGGGACCATGTGTATCTCAAGGTCTCGCCCATGAAGGGCGTAGTTAGATTTGGAGCGAAGGGCAAGCTTGCCCCGAGATTCATAGGACCTTTCGAGATCACTGAGCGCATTGGCGCTGTGGCCTATCGGCTTGCCTTACCATCTCAGTTGTCTGGCGTCCACAACGTTTTCCACGTCTCTATGTTGAGGAAATGTGGGTCAGACACTATTCTTTTAATTGGCAGGCGTTGGAGGTTCGTGAGGACGCTTCTTACATCGAGCGGCCGATTCGTATCCTTGATCGGAAGGAGCAGTCCTCCGAACCAAGGTCATTCCCTTGTGAAGGTTCAGTGGGGTCACCATTTTGTGGATGAGGCATCTTGGGAGCGCGAGGCTGAGATTCGAGAGCGTTATCCTCATCTCTTTGATGATTGATTGTATGTTGTATGTTGTATGCTGTCTCTGATATTTTTATGGCGATGCCTTGCTTCCTCTTCTATTATGATTTATGTTTTCTTGTGATGATTGTTTAAATTTTGAGGACGAAATTTTTATTTGGAGGGGAGAGCTGTAAGACCCGTGTCCTAATCCGTACTGTTCCGTTAGCTTCCGCGGTCCTTCCGGTCAAATTCCGGCAACCTTCGCATCGTATTCGGTATTTGCGCACGATCCTAAGCCAGGTCCCACGCACCGACGTCGGCTCGATCCGAAACTTATGTCTTGGCGATCGCGTCGTCGCCGCGGTTCCAACGCCGTGACTTGCGCACCGAATCGATACCCAGGTAAGAAGATGCCGATCAGCATTTATTCCGAAGAAACACCGCGCGTTGCGGATTTCGAGGGAATCTCTACACAATTAGTCCCACTAATTAACCATAAATGCAACCATACCTCAAAGTACTTCACCCATTCCCTCTTTTTCCAAAAGTCCACCATCTTTCCACCTCACCATTCCTCTTTTTCTCATTTTCAACCTCAACCATCCCTCTTCTCAACCAATTTCAAACTAAACCATACCCCTCATCACTTCTTTCTTACAACCATCACTCCACCCATCCCTCCACCCATTATTTCTATCTCTCCCTCTCATTCTCTAATAACTTTTCCAAATCCCATGAGAAGTTTCACACATCCAACACACACTCTCTCAACTTCAAGTGTGGCCCACCCTCTCATCTCCAATCTCAAAAGGTAAGGAGCTAAGGAGTCCTAGGGAGCAAGGAGAAGAAAGATAAGGTGGGTGATTATCCATTATTTTAAATTTTAGGGCCCACTTGTTGGTGGGACCTATTTGGATGTATGTGATTTAATCAAGAGGGCCCATAGTGGCGGGGTTCCTCTATCTCATCGTGTATCTCTCTCTATCTCTCTCTCTTTCTTTCTTTGCAGGGGTGTGGATCCCACCAATATGTGTTACATCTCTCCCGTCCATCTACATCAGATGGTGTGGCCCATTCTATTATAGGTGATGATCCACACCATCCACTGTTTGGATGGGCCCAATGCACTTTTTTTTTGTATATATATACTTATATATATATATATATATGTTATATTTTATATAGTATATATAGTATATATAACTTAATATGTATTATATATATAATATGATATATATATTATATGTATATATATATATATATATTCGGTGGGCCACATCCATGTGGGACCCACCACAAGCCATGTGTTTATCCGCACCGTCCAGCGTCACTGGACGCTGGACGGGCGACCCCTTTGTGTCTCAAACAAAAAAAAAAGGTAGGGAGAGGTGGGCCACTCATGCAAGCCCCACCTTGATACTTTCATGCAATCCAAGCCGACCACCCTATTTCTCAGATCATTTTAGGCGTTGAGCCGAAAAATGATCTCAATCTGAATTTATGGTGGGTCATAGCATAGCAAATGAGTTTCCTACCTTTGATTTACTCCCTAATGCTCCTGTATATCTGAAACAGCCCAATATTGGACTCTATGGGTTTGTATCGAGCCACAGCGACCAATGGCTGGGATGGATTCGTTTGTAGTGGGCCCCATCTATCAAAAACCACCAAATCTCTGATTTTCAAAAATAAAAATAAAAATGCAATCAGAGGCAGCAGCGTCTGCTGCTGCCGCTGTCAGAGGACGGGCGGACGGACCGAGCAGGCCCTCACGGCCCAATTGTGGGCCCCACGTTGATGCCTTTCGACCATCATCCAAACCGTGTATTTGATGGGTCCCTACGGACTAGCCGTCCATCCAGAAGCTTAGCTGAAAACGGAACTCAGACGGGCCATACCACCTAAAACTATGTGAAGATATGTCAGATCATAAAAAGGTACTCGGTGGGACTCACCTGAAGTTTGGATGCAGGTGAAACTAGTTCTGGACGGGTAGAACAGTGGGATACACATAATGGACGGGCTGGATTGTGAATCACATCTCGGTGGGCCCCAAAACAAAAATAAAAAAAAAATTTAAAGCAGCAGCGCTGCTGCTGCTGCAGTGACGGGCGGGCGGCCAAGAGGCAGGGACCCACGGCTCCATCCGTGGGCCCCACCATGATGTATATTTTGTATCCACACCGCCCATTTGGTGGGCCACGATTTGACATGGACCCCCCTCAAAAATCAGGCCAATCCAGCGCTCGGGCGGCCCACATCACAAGAAACAGTGTGAATTGAACTCTACCATTGAAACCCTTTCTGGGTCCACAGAAGTTCCAGATCAAGCTGAAAATTGTTGTTCCCCTCCTCCCTGGCCCGTGTGACCTTATGAATAGGTTGGATTTCAAATAAATATTATGGTGGGCCCTAGGACCCACAGTGGTGCATGTGTTGCATGCCCACCGTCCAGACGGACGGTGGGGCCTACTTGATGTATGTGTTCGTCCGCACAGTCCTGGACGGTGGGACCCTTCCCTGCTGCATGTGAATGTGCACGTGTGTGCACGTGTGTATGCATGTGGGTGTGTGTGCATGTGTGTATGCATGTGGGTGTGTGTGCATGTGTGTATGCATGTGGGTGTGTGTGCACGTGTGTGAGTGTGTGTGTGGATATACATACATACATATCTATATATATATATATACATATATGTGTATATATATATAATATTATTATTATTATATATAATATTGTATATATTTACATATATTAATATTATATATAATATATATATATATATATGATGGTGGGCCTATATGGGCCCCACCATGATGCATGTGTTGCATCCAAGTTGTTCAACCATATGGCCGTTGTTGAGGCCCACCTGGATGTGTATTTGTGGCCATTATTGAGGCCCACCTTGGTATATACATAAGGCCCATGTGATTCGACCCATTTAACGTATTTAAAGGCCCATAGGTTATGGCCCATTGCAATGTACATAAGGCCCACTAATGCGGCCCACTTGACTTATATAAGGCCCATATGAGATGGCCCATTTGATGTATCTGAGCACTATGGGTCGAGGCCCAATGAGATGTATATTAGTCCATTGCAATGTGTGATTTCCTATGGTTTGTGTAATGGTGCTTTATGGCGGGCTAAGCCTTGGGAACAATGTTGGTTTGACGTCCACATTGTAAGGACGATGTTGGTTAAATGTCCGCATTGTCACACTCCTTAAGGCCACTGATAGGTTCATACTTATACTCTGCAGGCCGTCTAGGCCCATTTCTGTGATACGCAGAGCCCATCCCTATGTGCATGTTTAGTATAGATCCATGATTTATCATCATACGCATCATATGTATGACTGGTATGAGGAGTGATTGATCATAGCATATGCCTTCGAGCAGACTGTTACGAGCTCCCTGATAGGCGGAGTTGCCCAGTATGAGCGCATGGGTTACGCAGGACTATTGCATGACTGATAGTATGATTCATGCACTTGCATTTGTGTGATTGTAGTTACTGTATGCCCTGGCGACATCAGGGCCATAGCCTCCACAGATACATCGTGGATGGCAGGATTGGAAACCGAAAATATTTGGTTCTAGCATACGGGCGCCATAGACGTCCCTGGGTGAAAATCCCTAAACCCGATGGTACCAGAGGATGACTCCAACGTCGAGACCGAGTGGATATACGAGCGCACGAGGGCCGAATACCAGGAGGCCGCGTCTCCCACTGTGTCGTGGTCGGTTGGAAAGGAGTGTGGCCTTACTCGCCCGAGGGTAGGGGGCAATACTAGGCTGAGTTTGACCAGCTCGCGAATGGGTCCGCTATCGACATGCCGGATAGGTATTGGCAGACTATTGGTCAGGCGGATAGTGAGGTTTCTTACGCTCATTTGGACTGTGCGGCTAGGAGAGCGACAGTGCCATTTGGAGTGTATTGAACCCCGGTGATTATCCAGAATGTACTGATATATGATGAGGATTGGCATGCTTGAGTTGCATCTCGCATCGCATGGCTGTGTATGGCCGATAGCATTCATATCTTGCACCGCATAGCCTTGGTACGGCTGATTGCATTCATGTGCTCATCACCATGATTCCGCATCACTCTGACCTTGCATTTTGAGCACGTTTATATTACGCACACACTTACACCATCCTCTAAGATTTCTATAAGCTTATGCACGATTGATGCGTACAGGTGACGCAAGGATGCAGTCGCAGCCATAGTCTCGCCGTAGTTGGAGCGTGCAGCCGAGCTTCTGGAGTTTTGTTTTTTTTTTGTTTCATTGTATTTTTTCTTTCTGACGCATTGTACTCAAAAGTTTTTTATCATAGTGGATTTTGTGGTGGTGTTCTTGTGGTTATTGTTTGTGGGTTATGCTTTTGTTATGCTCATTATGAATCAGACTGATGACTTAAAATCCTCCTTGTAGTATTCCAGGATCGGAACCTGGTGAACGGGTGCCGGGATCCGAAAATGGGGTTCTACGGAGGCTGTCGGCGCCGGATTCGGCGATCGGGAATTTTGTGAGCCCGGTTTCCGAGTTCGGGGCGTGACAGAAGTTGGTATCAGAGCATAACTCGGGAATAACCAAGAACAACATTACATGTCTGCTATGAATGATTAAGTCCTAAGTTCGGATAGCCTAGCGATCTCTTATTACAGACCCTTAACGTGCGTGCCTTCGAGAGCCTTTAAGTTGATAGGCACCTTCGCTCTTTCCTGTAGGACATGGCGCGCAGGAGAGTGACCCGATCGACTCCCGCACCACCTGAGACTTCAGCTCCACCACCTGCGGCTCCCGCACTACCACCTACGACCCCTGCTCCGCCACCAGAGATTCCTACCGCTCAGCCTGAGGATGCCGCTCCTCTACCAGAGATTCCTACCGCTCAGCCTGAGGATGCCGCTCCTCTACCAGAGATTCATACCGCCCATCCTGAGGATGCTACACCTCCACCAGAGACCGGTGCGGATCCGACCGTATCCGTGAGTGCTTCCCAGTTACAGCAGATGCTGCAGGCTGTGACGGCCGCACTCCAGGGGCAGAGCAGACATCCGGTTGTTTCACCGGCCCAGGCAGAGCAGGAGCGCGCGAGTGCCCTACTTCGAGAGTTCCGACAGTTTGATCCTCCACGATTCCAGGGCGAGCCAGATCCGACAGCAGCTGAGAGGTGGCGCTCTGATGTGGAGAAGATTTTTGATACCATGTCATGCATGACCGAGCAGCGAGTTCGGTTAGCAGTGTTTCTTTTTCAGGGCGAGGCCGAGCACTGGTGGACCTCGGTTACCCGCGTCGCAGGACCCGACTATGTCTGGACATGGGATGATTTCATAGATCGATTCGAGGAGCAGTACTTCCCTGACCATATTCGACGTCAGAGGGCACTAGAGTTCGAGACTCTGGTGCAGGGAGACATGACCGTGGCTCAGTACGCGGCTCGTTTCGTGGCGCTATCGAGGTTTACGCCTTATATGGTTGATGATGAGGGGCGGAAGGCCCGCCGTTTCGAGAGCGGCCTACGTTACGGTCTTCGAGGCCGTGTGATTGGGCACGAGCTTCCGACCTTTCAGGCTGTAGTACGGAGAGCTCAGATCTACGAGACAGAGTGGGCTGGCGCGCAGGCCGACAGAGATCAGAGGAGGGGACAGAAGAGGCAGACCCCCTCCAGTAGTTCCCAGCAGCAGCGGCGACCACAAAGGTATAAGAGCCACCCACCTCCTAGAGCACCAGTAGCCCCAGCAGCACCTCCAACGCCACCTCAGTAGCCATTTGCAGGGACTTGTTTTGGATATGGTGGGACAGGGCACCGCTTATCTGAGTGCCCTCGCCCTCATCTGTAGTAGTCGAGAGGATCACAGTAGCCTCATCTACAGCCGCAGAGAGCACCACAGCAGCCTCCATTGTATCAATAGTGGTCGCAGCCACCTCACAGCAGCGACCCCATCAGTAGCAACCGCAGCCACCTCGGCCACCGAGGCCCCAGCAGCAGAAGAGACAGCAGCAGCAGGCAGCAGCAGCACCAGGGACCACAGAGGGGACAGGCACCTCCCGGTTAGATTCTATGCAGCTCAACAGGACTCGCAAGACCCGCAATCATCCGGAGGAGTCGTCGAGGTATACTTCCCGTCTCTTCATGCATAGCTCGAGTATTATTTGATTCGGCGCTTCTTACTCATTCATGTCCGAGGGTTTCGCCGATCGACCGGATTGCCGACAGAGTCTACTAGTGAGGGATTGATCGTATCGACGCCCTTGGGAAGGACCACATTGGGCCGTTTCTGTCCATCTTGCCGGTTCTTGTCGGTGATATCTTTTTGCTCGCTTGTTTGTGCTGCCGATGACAGATTTCAACGTTATCTTGGGCATGGATTGGCTTCTGAGTATCACGCTATCTTGGATTGCTCCGCGAGAGTCACATTCTGCATACCAGGCTTGCCGCAGTTCCAGAGTTCATCGCCGAGCCCCGAGGAGAGCCATTATCTTGCCTGATCTGTGCTGTCGAGGAGCCTATTGCCTTGTGTATTGATCGGTTGCCGGTTGTCTGCGACTTCCCGACGTGTTCCAAGAGATTCCCGGATTGCCTCCTCGCCGTCATATCGAGTTCCAGATCGATCTTGTGCCGTCGCGCCTATCTCGAAGGCCCCGTCATATGGCACCGATGGAGTTGCGTGAGCTGCAGGGACGAGTTGGACGAGCTGCGTGAGTTGGGATTTATTCATCCGAGCAGTTTCGCCATTGGGAGCGCCGGTACTCTTCGTTAGGAAGAAGGATGGCTCGTTGAGGCTCTGCGTAGATTACCGCGAGCTCAACCGGGTCACGATTAAGAACAAGTACCCGCTCCCAAGGATAGACGATTTATTTGATCAGCTGGTGCACCGTTCTTTTCGAAGATTGACTGCGTTCGGTTATCATCGATTCGTGTCCGAGAGGAGGACATCCGAAGACAGCCTTTCGGACGCGTTATGGTCATTTTGAGTTTCAGGTCATGTCCTTCGGACTAACCAATGCACCCACAGTCTTCATGCAGTTGATGAATGAGGTCTTCCGTCCATATCTCGATTAGTTTGTGGTGGTCTTCATCAATGACATTCTGATATATTCGAGGACCCTTGAGGACCATATACAGCATCTGGAGATCGCTTTGCAGACCCTCCGTGCCCACCAGCTATATGCGAAGCTGGAGAAGTGCGAGTTCTGGCAGGAGGAGGTGAGATTCCTCGGTCACGTGGTGACGAGGGAGGGTGTCGCAGTAGACCCCTCGAAGGTTGAGGCAGTGCGTCAGTGGGGTCAGCCCACGACTGCGTCCGAGATCCGCAGTTTCCTTAGTTTAGCGGGATATTATCGGCGTTTCATTGAGGGCTTCTCCCGTATTGCAGCCCCGTTGACCAGGTTGACTCGGAAGGGCGCAGAGTTTATTTGGAGTGACGCCTGTGAGCGAGCATTTATGGAGCTAAAGGACCGTCTGACGTCCGCTCCTGTCCTCACTCTTCCCTCTGGGAGTGATGGATTCGTGGTATTTACCGATGCTTCGCGTATTGGATTGGGTGCTGTCCTGATGCAGCACGGTAGACCTGTAGCATTTGCGTCTCGTCAGCTCAAGGTTCATGAGCTGAACTACCCCACGCACGATTTGGAGCTGGCAGCAGTCGTCTTCGCACTGAAGGTGTGGAGACACTATCTCTATGGGGTTAGGTTCCAGCTCTTCTCTGACCACAAGAGCTTGAAGTATTTATTCTCTCAGTCTGAGCTGAACATGAGACAGAGACGCTGGATGGAGCTTCTGAAGGATTATGATTTTGACCTCCAGTACCAACCAGGCAAGGCGAATGTGGTAGCGGATGCCCTTAGCCGTCAGCCACGAGGCCTAGTGGCACATATGATGATTCAGGAGTGGAAGATGCTCGAGGATATAGTAGAGTACGACTTTGATTTTGGTCTGCAGTCTTCTATCGTTCAGTTATCGAGCCTGTCGATTCAACCCTCTCTTGTCGCAAGGGTGATCGAGGCTCAGCAGACGGATGAGTCGTTACAGGATTACCGAGCAGATGCGGCATCTGAGAGTCAGAAAGATTGGCAGATTGGTGCTGATGGTGGACTTCGCTTTAGAGGCCGATTGTGTGTCCCGGATATTCCCGAGTTGCGCAGAGATCTTATGACCGAGGCGCATCGATCGCGGTTTTCTATCCATCCTGGCTCGATGAAAATGTACCGTGATATGAGGCGACAGTATTTCTGGGCTGGGATGAAGCGCCAGATTGCTAGTTTTGTGGCCGAGTGTGACACATGCCAGCGTGTCAAGGCCGATCATCAGAGACCCCCTGGTCTATTGCAGCCATTGAGCGTCCCGACGTGAAAGTGGGAGCACGTATCTACAGATTTTATTATGTGTTTGCCGAGGACTCAGCGCGGTCATGACGCTATCTGGGTTGTCGTGGACCGTCTGACGAAGTCGGCACATTTTCTTGCGATTCGTGCGACTTGGCCCTTGGACCGGCTTGCGAGGTTGTTCATTGAGGAGATTGTGAGACTGCACGGCGTACCAGTCTCGATCGTTTCTGACCGAGACCCGAGGTTCACGTCTCAGTTCTGGAGGAGCTTTCAGAGAGCTATGGGCACTAATTTGCAGCTCAGTACCGCGTATCATCCGCAGACCGATGGCCAGACCGAAAGGGTCAACCAGATCCTTGAGGATATGCTTCGGGCCTGCGTGATTGACTTCGGTGGTAGCTGGGATGAGCATCTGCGATTGGCTGAGTTCGCATACAACAACAGCTATCAGGCGACCATTGGCATGGCTCCTTTTGAGGCATTATATGGCAGACCGTGCAGATCTCCGAGTTGTTGGACCGAGGTTGGAGAGCGGCGTCTCCTAGGTCCCGAGCTTGTGCAGGAGACATCAGAGGTTATTGATATTATCAGGCAGAGGATGCGCACAGCTCAGAGCCGGCAGAAGAGTGTTGCTGATCGCCGGCGTCGTCCCTTAGAGTTTGATGTAGGGGACCATGTGTATCTCAAGGTCTCGCCCATGAAGGGCGTAGTTAGATTTGGAGCGAAGGGCAAGCTTGCCCCGAGATTCATAGGACCTTTCGAGATCACTGAGCGCATTGGCGCTGTGGCCTATCGGCTTGCCTTACCATCTCAGTTGTCTGGCGTCCACAACGTTTTCCACGTCTCTATGTTGAGGAAATGTGGGTCAGACGTAGTTCCTGTTATTGACTGGCAGCCGTTGGAGGTTCGTGAGGACGCTTCTTACATCGAGCAGCCAGTTCGTATCCTTGATCGGAAGGAGCAGGTCCTCCGAACCAAGGTCATTCCCTTGGTGAAGGTTCAGTGGGGTCACCATTTTGTGGATGAGGCATCTTGGGAGCGCGAGGCTGAGATTCGAGAGCGCTATCCTCATCTCTTTGATGATTGATTGTATGTTGTATGTTGTATGCTGTCTCTGATATTTTTATGGCGATGCCTTGCTTCCTCTTCTATTATGATTTATGTTTTCTTGTGATGATTGTTTAAATTTTGAGGACGAAATTTTTATTTGGAGGGGAGAGCTGTAAGACCCGTGTCCTAATCCGTACTGTTCCGTTAGCTTCCGCGGTCCTTCCGGTCAAATTCCGGCAACCTTCGCATCGTATTCGGTATTTGCGCACGATCCTAAGCGAGGTCCCGCGCACCGACGTCGGCTCGATCCGAAACTTATGTCTTGGCGATCGCGTCGTCGCCGCGGTTCCAACGCCGTGACTTGCGCACCGAACCGATACCCAGGTAAGAAGATGCCGATCAGCGTTTATTCCGAAGAAACACCGCGCATTGCGGATTTCGAGGGAATCTCTACACAATTAGTCCCACTAATTAACCATAAATGCAACCATACCTCAAAGTACTTCACCCATTCCCTCTTTTTCCAAAAGTCCACCATCTTTCCACCTCACCATTCCTCTTTTTCTCATTTTCAACCTCAACCATCCCTCTTCTCCACCAATTTCAAACTAAACCATACCCCTCATCACTTCTTTCTTACAACCATCACTCCACCCATCCCTCCACCCATTATTTCTATCTCTCCCTCTCATTCTCTAACAACTTTTCCAAATCCCATGAGAAGTTTCACACATCCAACACACACTCTCTCAACTTCAAGTGTGGCCCACCCTCTCATCTCCAATCTCAAAAGGTAAGGAGCTAAGGAGTCCTAGGGAGCAAGGAGAAGAAAGATAAGGTGGGTGATTATCCATTATTTTAAATTTTAGGGCCCACTTGTTGGTGGGACCTATTTGGATGTATGTGATTTAATCAAGAGGGCCCATAGTGGCGGGGTTCCTCTATCTCATCGTGTATCTCTCTCTATCTCTCTCTCTTTCTTTCTTTGCAGGGGTGTGGATCCCACCAATATGTGTTACATCTCTCCCGTCCATCTACATCAGATGGTGTGGCCCATTCTATTATAGGTGATGATCCACACCATCCACTGTTTGGATGGGCCCAATGCACTTTTTTTTTGTATATATATACTTATATATATATATATATATGTTATATTTTATATAGTATATATAGTATATATAACTTAATATGTATTATATATATAATATGATATATATATTATATGTATATATATATATATATATATTCGGTGGGCCACGTCCATGTGGGACCCACCACAAGCCATGTGTTTATCCGCACCGTCCAGCGTCACTGGACGCTGGACGGGCGACCCCTTTGTGTCTCAAACAAAAAAAAAAAAAGGTAGGGAGAGGTGGGCCACTCATGCAAGCCCCACCTTGATACTTTCATGCAATCCAAGCCGACCACCCTATTTCTCAGATCATTTTAGGCGTTGAGCCGAAAAATGATCTCAATCTGAACTTATGGTGGGCCATAGCATAGCGAACGAGTTTCCTACCTTTGATTTACTCCCTAATGCTCCTGTATATCTGAAACAGCCCAATATTGGACTCTATGGGTTTGTATCGAGCCACAGCGACCAATGGCTGGGATGGATTCGTCTGTAGTGGGCCCCATCTATCAAAAACCACCAAATCTCTGATTTTCAAAAAAAAAATAAAAATGCAATCAGAGGCAGCAGCGTCTGCTGCTGCCGCTGTCAGAGGACGGGCGGACGGACCGAGCAGGCCCTCACGGCCCAATTGTGGGCCCCACGTTGATGCCTTTCGACCATCCAAACCGTGTATTTGATGGGTCCCTACGGACTAGCCGTCCATCCAGAAGCTTAGCTGAAAACGGAACTCAGACGGGCCATACCACCTAAAACTATGTGAAGATATGTCAGATCATAAAAAGGTACTCGGTGGGACTCACCTGAAGTTTGGATGCAGGTGAAACTAGTTCTGGACGGGTAGAACAGTGGAAAAACAAAAAAAAAAGAAAGAAAGAGAGAGAGCCAGCGCGGACACTGCTGCTGCAGGACGTGCAGGCAGCGCCTGCGGCTGGCGGGCGGGCGGCCAAGAGGCAGGGACCCACGGCTCCATCCGTGGGCCCCACCATGATGTATATTTTGTATCCACACCGCCCATTTGGTGGGCCACGATTTGACATGGACCCCCCTCAAAAATCAGGCCAATCCAGCGCTCGGGCGGCCCACATCACAAGAAACAGTGTGAATTGAACTCTACCATTGAAACCCTTTCTGGGTCCACAGAAGTTCCAGATCAAGCTGAAAATTGTTGTTCCCCTCCTCCCTGGCCCGTGTGACCTTATGAACGGATCGGATGGAAGATAAACACTATGGTGGGCTCCGCATGGGACCCACAGTGGTGCATGTGTTGCATGCCCACCGTCCAGACGGACGGTGGGGCCTACTTGATGTATGTGTTCGTCCGCACAGTCCTGGACGGTGGGACCCTTCCCTGCTGCACGTGAATGTGCACGTGTATGCACGTGTGTATGCATGTGGGTGTGTGTGCATGTGTGTATGCATGTGGGTGTGTGTGCATGTGTGTATGCATGTGGGTGTGTGTGCACGTGTGTGAGTGTGTGTGTGGATATACATACATACATATCTATATATATATATATACATATATGTGTATATATATATAATATTATTATTATTATATATAATATTGTATATATTTACATATATTAATATTATATATAATATATATATATATATGATGGTGGGCCTATATGGGCCCCACCATGATGCATGTGTTGCATCCAAGTTGTTCAACCATATGGCCGTTGTTGAGGCCCACCTGGATGTGTATTTGTGGCCATTATTGAGGCCCACCTTGGTATATACATAAGGCCCATGTGATTCGACCCATTTAACGTATTTAAAGGCCCATGGGTTATGGCCCATTGCAATGTACATAAGGCCCACTAATGCGGCCCACTTGACTTATATAAGGCCCATATGAGATGGCCCATTTGATGTATCTGAGCACTATGGGTCGAGGCCCAATGAGATGTATATTAGTCCATTGCAATGTGTGATTTCCTATGGTTTGTGTAATGGTGCTTTATGGCGGGCTAAGCCTTGGGAACAATGTTGGTTTGACGTCCACATTGTAAGGACGATGTTGGTTAAATGTCCGCATTGTCACACTCCTTAAGGCCACTGATAGGTTCATACTTATACTCTGCAGGCCGTCTAGGCCCATTTCTATGATACGCAGAGCCCATCCCTATGTGCATGTTTAGTATAGATCCATGATTTATCATCATACGCATCATATGTATGACTGGTATGAGGAGTGATTGATCATAGCATATGCCTTCGAGCAGACTGTTACGAGCTCCCTGATAGGCGGAGTTGCCCAGTATGAGCGCATGGGTTACGCGGGACTATTGCATGACTGATAGTATGATTCATGCACTTGCATTTGTGTGATTGTAGTTACTGTATGCCCTGGCGACATCAGGGCCATAGCCTCCACAGATACATCGTGGATGGCAGGATTGGAAACCGAAAATATTTGGTTCTAGCATACGGGCGCCATAGACGTCCCTGGGTGAAAATCCCTAAACCCGATGGTACCAGAGGATGACTCCAACGTCGAGACCGAGTGGATATACGAACGCATGAGGGCCGAATACCAGGAGGCCGCGTCTCCCACTGTGTCGTGGTCGGTTGGAAAGGAGTGTGGCCTTACTCGCCCGAGGGTAGGGGGCAATACTAGGCTGAGTTTGACCAGCTCGCGAATGGGTCCGCTATCGACGTGCCGGATAGGTATTGGCAGACTATTGGTCAGGCGGATAGTGAGGTTTCTTACGCTCATTTGGACTGTGCGGCTAGGAGAGCGACAGTGCCATTTGGAGTGTATTGAACCCCGGTGATTATCCAGAATGAAAACTGTACTGATACATGTTGAGAATTGGCATGCTTGAGTTGCATCTCGCATCGCATGGCTGTGTATGGCCGATAGCATTCATATCTTGCACCGCATAGCCTTGGTACGGCTGATTGCATTCATGTGCTCATCACCATGATTCCGCATCACTCTGACCTTGCATTTTGAGCACGTTTATATTGCGCACACACTTACACCACCCTCTAAGCTTTCTATAAGCTTATGCACGATTGATGCGTGCAGGTGACGCCAGGACGCAGTCGCAGCCATAGTCTGGCCATAGTTGGAGCGTGCAGCCGAGCTTCTGGAGTTTTGTTTCTTTTGTTGCATTGTATTTCCCCTTTCTGCCGCATTGTACTCAAAAGTTTTTGATCATAGTGGATTTTGTGGTGGTGTTCTTGTGGTTATTGTTTGTGGGTTATGCTTTTGTTATGCTCATTATGAATCAGACTGATGACTTAAAATCCTCCTTGTAGTATTCCAGGATCGGAACCTGGTGAACGGGTGCCGGGATCCGAAAATGGGGTTCTACGGAGGCTGTCGGCGCCGGATTCGGCGATCGGGAATTTTGTAAGCCCGGTTTCCGAGTTCGGGGCGTGACAGCTAACACGACCAAGCATCGCACTGCATTAGTTAGGATGTGCTAAAAAGGCATTGGAGTTACATCGTTTGAGGAAGTGTTGTCATATGCGAAATAGGCTGTCGAAGTCACGTGTGAGGGAGAATTAATGTGAGGGCATGCATCATTAGTTACACTCCATTCCTGCATTAAAAAGAGTAGTTAGGAAGTGATTGCTATGATTTCTTTATCATTACTGCTTTGATGGACTTGATAACATGTGTAAACTTTGCCTTATAGAACCACTGAGTTGATCACTCACTCCCACTCTGGGACGGTGTTTTAAAACACCAACCAGACTGATGTAGATGCAGGTACAGATGATGTCTATGCAATGGAGTAGGAATTTTTGGATGAAGAGGAGGAATTCCTACTTCCAACTCTCGGACGGGCCGATTTAGGCTACGTACCGTTACGCAGGGACCACTGGGACATCTAGGCTTAGTTGGACCCTTTTACATATCCATATTTTGTTCATTTTCAAATGATACATGTATATATTGAACCTAGTTACGTACTCATACTCTGGAAGAAACCTTGTGAAACATCTGTATACTTACACAGATATGTTTAGAATTCTGCACTTGCTTAATTAAATCTGGAGTATGATGTGTTGTTTAGTATAATCCCAAGCATGCTTAGCTCATTAACATGAAAGAAATCTGAATATCATCATCCGTAATGCATAAGTGATGTTCTGAATCTCGGGGGTAGACCTTTGCTCGACCCTCGAAATTCAGGGTGTTACATCCATGGACTTTAAAAAGATCTTCATTCTGGCTTTCCAATAAGCATAATTGGAGCCATCAAATGGTAGAGGCCTAGTGATTGAGAGGCTATCAAAATTTGACATCTTAAAAAGCTAAGATCGATTAGCTCAAGAATTTAATCCAAATAACAAAAATAAAACGAGCTATTAGGCTCTGATACTACTTTAAAAGGCCGAGCTAAATGCCCTAGAGGGGGGGGTGAATAGGACAATGCCAAATTTAAAAATAAAGCGCGAAAATAAAGAATTAATAAGCAGTTGATATCGTAATAGAAAGCAACCTCTAAAATTAAGTATTAAGAGGTTGATACAATGGTTCTAAGGACAACCTGACACCAAAAACCTATAGTTTATGGAAGGAGAACCTTACTAGAACGTGGGTTAGTATCAAAACTCAAACTCAAATGGAGATGAAAAAAATAAGAACTAATTTATTACAACATTTACCACACAATGCTTGAAAAATAAAGATTACAACATTCACAACCACAATTACATCCCACGATCTTAAACCACAAAATGATAAAGAAATAAATCACACATCCACCAAACATCAAAGAATTATAGTGGTTCATGTGTGTACACCAACTGTCTGAAAACATCCACACAAATACTCCACTCCTAGAAATCTAAGGGGAAGGTCGCTTCCTCTTGCCCGGTCGTTATTAAGGCCAAGGGAGAGGGCATGGAGGTGGAGACCCCCTCTGGGGCGACAAGGATGGTCACTCCTGACGCACCATTCCAACTGATGCTCAAGGGGTTACCGAGCCTCTGGCTGAGGCTCGTCCTCCTAAGGGAGCAGAAGTTGGGGAGAGGTAAGGGAGCTACTTTCATCAGACTGTGGAGGAGATCCTCTATAACATCCCTAGTTTCACGGCTAGAGTTTGTACTCGTGCCTGAGAAAACTGGGTATTAACAATGTATAAACTGGATGCTTAAAATCGCACCCTTTTTTTCCATTTAGATTACATCCAGATACATTCAAGAAGGTAACATTCACGAGAATAATATTAACTATATTTCTTATTCCAAAATCAAATAAATTATCAAATGCTTTCACAATGGGACCTTATTACAAGTTCTGAGTTGCGTGGCAGAATTATAAAGAAAATAAACCATAAACTAATTTTTTTCCTAGTCTAATTAGTACAGTCTTCTGCCAAGGTCTGGTCTTTTAGGTCCTCAGCCTGTACGTCACCTACAACAACTGCACAGTCAGGAGAGGGTCAATGCCCTACTCATAATGATGGTTATCCTTTAAGATTAACAGTAATTCAAGAGATTCAAGAAAAACATTGTAAAGGTTCCGATATGTCTCGTACTCCACAGCTGCAAGAGGTATCAATGCACAAGCAATCTATATGAGATGCATGCCTAGCAAAGTATATGCAGTTTATCACACTTAGCGATCGCCACAATGTGGAATATGATTAGAGTTATCCAGCTTGCCCTGCATCCCATACTATGGAGATCCCCGGCATGTCCCACGTTTAACATGGTTTTTTGTGGTTATCCTTGTTTCGATAAGAAACAAATGCATTGGATTTGGCGGAATTCATTTACTCAATAATTAACAAAAGAACAATAAAGAGAATAATCACATTATTCATTTTATCTGGATTCGTTTACATCCTTTGTCTCCTTTGATTCCAAAGTAAAACATTTACATAATTCAATACAAATATTAAATGTTTAATATTAGTTTCTACCAGATTTCAAATCCCATTGTAAATCTTTAGCATAGGAAAAATTGATGTATTGGGATGATATCCATTCCGATTGATTCCATGCTTCTGAGAAGATTCTTTGATCTTTCAACCCAGACCATGGTCTCTTTTGATTAATCCCTTGATGATTGTACAATCATCTAAATGTCTCCATAGTAGACTCATTGACAGACTCCTTATGTGCACGTAACAGGCTCATTGTGCGCACAGGGAGTGTTGTGCGGATTGCATGTGTAGGCCACTGGTTGTGTGCTCCCCCCTTCAGTTGTGCGGCCATTTAGCTGTGCGGACCACTTCGTTGTGCACTCCATGGGTTGTGCGCCACACAACAGGTATTGCCAATACCTGATTTCTCCTAAAGTTCTGACCTCTCCTTACTGCTCTGGTTGCTCGAATGAATCATCCATGGGGATAATGGGGCATTTATAGCCTTCCGCACATGTGATCTCTCCACCAAACCCGTTGTGCGCTGGTCCCTTTGTGCGATCGAACCATTGTGCACCAACATGCTTTGTGTGCTTGAAAAGGCCGAGCTAAGAGTCCTAGAGGGGGGGTGAATAGGACTATGCCAAATTAAAAATTAAATAAAGAATTTAAATAAATATAAATAAAGATAGCAATTAAACAATCCCACATGCAGAAATGTAAAACAACCTCAAGTGTACGAGTATTGAGAGGTTAATACAGATGTTGTTCTAAGGACAACCTTACACCAAAAACCGATGGCTTATGGTAGGACAACCTGATTCCTAGAACGGTCTGTGTATCAAAATCTCAAACCGATACATAGGAATAAAGAAATAAATAGCAAATGAAATAACTAAGCTATTACAACATTCCCACACTTGCATAAAAGAAATTACAACATTCTCCACAAATGCATAAAGGGAAATTTCAACATCCACAAAATGAAATAATCAATCAATCACCACAAGACCAGAAATTATAGTGGTTCGCTTGTGTGTACACCAACTGTTTAGAAAAACAGCCACACAACTACTCCACTCCTAATATCCTCACACAGTGGATATTAGCGTTCACTATGAAAATAGGTTTTTTAAGGTTCACCTAAAACCCTCACATTTGTGTCTTTCAAGTGGGCTTACACAATTCAAAAATCCCACACTCTAAGTTTTCTGGATCACCTCAGACAAACCAAAAGAAAGAGATTTTTTTGGCACAATCTCAATGAAACCAAAACAATGAATTTACAAAATAGTAAAATGCTTATCTGGATATTCTCCTTTTGATGCAGCCCAGAAGAACCAATTCGGAGTAGAAGTTCAACATAGAAGTTCAATGTTCACACTCACTTGTGAAAAGGTTCTAAGTTCTAATTTGATTTTAAATTAAATCACCTTGGGCTAGATTGATTTGATTTTGATTCCAAGAAATGGGAATACTTCAATCCCACTTTCAAATAAAATTGGAATGCATAATACAAAATCAAATGCAAAAAGAGAATATGAAATGAGCACTAAATAGCTTAAGAATATCACTAACTTATCTCTTAGAGCAACGTATTGATTTTGCTTGAATTGGATATCAAACTCTGAAAATCGTGCTCTATTTATAAGTGCAGAAATCGCATCTACGACTAGTCCTGAAGTCAGTTCGACTGGTCAAAGGACCAACAAACTTTTGAAATTTTGGGCACAATAAGATCAAATCGTTCCACAACTGGTCGAAGGACCTGCTCGACCGGTTGAGTGGCTTCCACGACCGGTCAAGTCCTGTCCACGACTAGTCGTGTGGAACTCAAATTAGTTGATGGACTTTGAGTCGAGCCTGCAGGACTGGTCGAGCACTGTTCACACAACCAGTCGAGCAGTCTCTAGGACTAGTCGAGGCTTTAACAAAAAATCCCAAAAATAAGTAACAACCTTAGTGAAATTGCAGTAATGACCACCTTAGTTGAAGTAGGAATATGCCAATATGTCCTAGAGGGGGGTGAATAGGACTTTTATAAAATTCTACAACATTTTAAAATCCTATCACTCTAATCCGAATAGCAAACATACATTAGGATTACTCAAGAGTAACTCTACTAGCTTCCAAGCCCGGTTAAGGATCCAATCACAAACTATTTGAGAGATAACAATATACAAATTAGTTTATGATAGATATGAGTGTGTGTGTGTGAGGTGTGATCTCAAATAGTCAAATATGAAAGTATTTAAGGAAATCACATAAGCAAATGTAAGATAATAGCAATCTCAAACATAGTCATTTTTATAGTGGTTCGACTACTTGTCTACTCTACTCCTGGCAACCACACTCAACCCTTGAGTGTACCAGATTTCACTAAGGAGGTTTCACACAGTTCACCTCAAACCCAAGGTTTTAAATCAGGTTCACCTTTAACCAGTACAACCTACACCTAGGTTGACAGTTTATGCTCCCACGAGCAAGGGTCAACACATAGCACCTGATTTTAGGCACACTGGCCAAGGATCCACACAAGGAACCTCTCATGTTTATGCTCTCACGAGCAAGGGTCAACACAAAGCATCCACTTTTAGGCACACTGGCCAAGGATCTCCTACGAGGCCATAACTGTTTATGCTCTCCACAGAGCAAGGGTCAACACAAAGCACCCACTACGTACACTCCCACCGGAGGCCTCCTTAAGGACTTGCAATGGGTGAGAAACACCTTAGATCCAATCCTACAAAGAAATGATCACAAGGGTCCTCTGGACTCTATTGACTTACAGATAAGTAGATGAGCCCCATTCAGCACGTTGTCGAAGATCTCCTCCTTTGTTGATGAAGAGTCTTCTGCTTCCTTGAACCACAATACAGAAGATGTATCAATACCTGGTGAGGGTTGGGTCAAGGTTATGATGGAATCCTACTCTCCTAAATATTTTCCTATAAGGAAGATAGAGCGATTCTAATCATCTATGCATTCAAGGCATCCCAGCTAAATGATTTGTTATTAGGGTAGTTGCTAGAGGATCCTTGAATGCAAAAGTTCATTCCCCAACCCACTCTATTGAATATCAATAATGAGGGTGGATTGGAGGATGAAATTCCATGAGAGAAAGGGCTTTGGGTATATGATTTAAGGTTAAACACTCAAAAGCACTCTCTTCTTTCTCTACCAGCAACTAAAGACAAGCTCTCTATATATAGGCAAAAAGTTCCAATAGATATAAAATGGTCACATTTATGACAGAGTTCGATATCATCGAGCAGGGTTAATATCATCGAGCGTATACCCTTGATTGCATTGACTGGCTGCTTGATGACACAAACTTAAATGTCATTCGCTTTTGAAACATTTTGCCAACTGGTCGAGGAAATCAAAACACGCGTCGATGTCATCGGATTTCAAACTCCGATTTCATCGATACGAGGATCGATTCCTTGACATTTAAAAATGAGAGAGACATGCCTTTAAAACATTTTAGGTCAAGGATATGATCGAGGTACACTCGATATCATCGAAATTTGAATGTCGATGATATCGGTAGTTAAGTCAATGCATCGATAAATCCAAAGGATTTTCCAGTTAAGCTTGCAAGACAGTTTATGTCTATTCTCAATGCAATCGACCCAACCTCGATATCATCGATATTTGAATATCGATTCTATCGTGTGACCCTCGATCCAAGATAAAAATCACCTGAAAATAATGCTAGTTAACTATGTCCAAGGCCGATATCATCAAAGGACTTCCGATATCATCGATAGTTGAATTCTAAGGATATCGAGGGGTGCTTCAATATATCAAAGGTCTTTATGATATTCCATAAAAAACAGGGACACAAAATCTTTACTGTCAATTTTATCGATTCAACTTCGATAGACTCGAGATTCAAATTTCGATGATATCGATACAGCTATCGATACATCGATAATTCCATCCAGAAGTATATGCGGTTGCTAGACAACTTATGTCCTCATTCGATATTATCGAGTGAGCTTCAAGGACATCAACAGCACTTGTCGATAACATCGATCAACTTATCGACAAATCGACAAAGGTAGAAAACTTAGAGATATTCTAAAATTTTGAAAAAAGCTTTCTAACTCAAAAATCCTATGATATTCTAATCAGTTTTAAGGGTTTTAATTACCTAGTATTTTAGGACATGGGATGTGAGGCTTAGATTTACCGGTGGCGAGTTCAGGCACACACCGGTTGAGGCGGACAATTGATTGATCTTCCTATAGAGCTTCTCTGTCTAGCGGACTCAACACTCACTCTAAATGACAAACCAGGGCACTTTTACTTTGGATTGGTCGAGCTAGTGTTAGGACTAGTTGAACTTAGTCTAAGTCTAGTCAAAAAATAGACTATGCACTTATAAAATGACCCAATTAAATTATACATTCAAAATGACCTATCCTATGGTCAATCTAGGGTTATTCATACCTTGTAAGCAATATATGAACATTGAATCTCTTTTACTTCAGTTGATAGTCGTTCTTTGAAGTTCACGAAGCTTGAGATCTTGACATATGATGAAGCTTGATCTTGAGACCTATTGAAGCTTGAAATTGAAGAACTTGTCCTGTATTCCAACTTGACTTTTGAGTACCAAAGTAAAGACTATTGTCTTGCCTTTAGATAAAGCTTTGAAACCTTAAACTTTGAAGTTTAAAGGAGTGAACTATGTACTTGAACTTGTATATCTCTTGATCTTGCATTTGAAGTTCTTGAGGTAAAGAACTTTGATCTTGTACATGATATGCAATGTCTTGAACTTGTAGATGAGCTACAGAAGACGCAAATTCTAAGAGGTTTTGGCATTACAAAATTTCACAATAATAGGAGCTAGAAAACATAGCACTTACAATCTCCCCCTTTGTCAAATTTGTGACAAAACACACTTCATTTAAAATAAGCATAATATGCACAATAAAGAATCATGCATCAACTATCAATATAAACTAGTTACAACCTGGTTAAAGAATCATGCACCAGTTATTAACAGGTCAAAACAATTTACATCTACTCCCCCAACAATACTTCTCCTTTGTTTACTCCCCCATATAAAAAATTGGATGGCTACCTATCCACAATCCACATGCCACATATCATAAGGCATGATAAAATTCTGCCCCTTTTTGTCACAATATGACAAAGGAAGAAACCACTAAGTGATAATGGAAGTAGATAAATAAGGAAGAATAAGAAGAGAAACAAGGAATAAATGAACAAGATATTCAAGATAGTAATTCCATAAATAAGCATTGTTCAAGCATGATCAACCACGTTCAACCCAGAAAAAAAAAAAAAAGAAATCCAAGTATCTTAAAAGTTATTACAAACCACATAATCAAATACTAATCAAAACCCGAAGGAGCAGGTATGGTAGGATCAAGTTGATGAAATCCCTTGTTAAGGCGCCTAAGATATTTACGCATATATTTGAATTGTAAATCATGGGATACAATAATGTTTTCTACGCTCTCCTCAAGCGTGCACAACTGCACATCAAAGTCAGATGGCCGATAATCAGGATCATATGCTGATGTAATCTAAAGGCAAATCACCTTCTTCTTCATTTTCGGCATCAGTTCCACCAGCACCTACATTGACTTGGCCTGGGGCCAACTTCAAATTCATCTTATTAATATTGGAGTTGTTGAATGGTAGGTGATGAATGGGAGCTTCTCCTACAAGCATAGGCACTAAACTATGTGTGGCCAACACAGTCATAAGATACGTGAAGGGAATGTCACTATGTCCTGGATGGAGATGGAACTGAATGATGCAATGACAAATCAAGAAAAGAAGGCATACAAATGTACCAGAGATGATGGAATGAAAAATACGGACCATGAATGTAGTGAGTTCGATTTTGTTACTAGAACGAGGATAAACATTTGAAATAAATATCCTGTGAAGGACTCTTTGTCTGGGTAACAAATACTTTGAGGTAAGCGCATTTCCATTAGTGTTTCATTCCGCATCTATATTGCATAAATCTCTAGTAAGCATACGTTTCTCAATTTCAGATGGTTTTGCTACTAGAGTGCTAATGGGAATACCTTCATCATTGACAGGTAAATCCATTAAGCCAGAGACAAGATGTCGATCCACATCAATTGGACCTTCTCTAGTTGAGATAGTGAATGTCAGATATTCAGTAGAAAAATCAGTAATACAAGCATACATAGCTTGCGCAATGGAGCAGTATGTCGATCCACCCCAATGCAGTATGTTATCCCATCCTACAGACTGAAGGAGAGGAAGGATATCAAACGGAAGTAAATGATCAACATTAACAGGTCGTTCAACTATAACATTGTGCAACCTAATATCTCATACATAAGAGAGATCATCTTTAGGTGACTGAAGGTGGCGCACTGTTATAAGAGTTGATCGAGAAGTAGAAGGAACACAAGATCCTTTCTTCTTGGTTCTACCATCCATTTGTACCAAAGATAACAAAGAACAAAGAGATTACAAAAGAGGTAGAGAGGGTTTTCACTAGATTAGATTTTTGAGAAGAAAACCCCAAAAACTACTATGAATCAAGAAATAAACCACACCAATGATGAAAAGGGAGTGCAAAGAACTTGATTCTACAAGGAAAATGAAAACCATGCACTAACCTTGAAGAAATAAGAGATGGGTTCGACGGGTCGACCAGTCGTCCTAGGAGCCATTGGAGAAGAGACCCAAAATGAGGAAAAAGTAATTTTTCCCCCCAAATAAAACACCAAACCCACGCAACACGGCTGGTCGAGTACATGTTCAACCGGTCGTGCCACGACTGGTCCAGTATGTACTCGACTGGTCGTACACAGCCCAAAATATGCAATTTTCATAAAATTTAAAATTTTAAACATTTAAAATAACAAATATATACATTATGATACAGAAATGCATGAATAATCTATTCAAATTGTATATACCAAGATCAATTTTTAATTTAGAAAACCTGCTTTTGTCAAGCGGTTTTGTGAATATGTCAGTAAGTTGAGTCTCGATCGAAATATATTCAAAAGAAATTGTCTTTTCTTCCACTAATTCACGAATGTAGTGATATATAATGTCAATGTGCTTGGTTCGTGAATGCTAGATTGGATTTTTGGATATATTAATTACACTGGAATTATCACAATATAAAACCATAGAATCTTGTATAATTCTGTAATTGCTTAACATTCTTTTCATCCATACAAGCTGAGTACATGCATTACCTGCCGCAATGTATTCAGCCTCAGTAGTTGAAAGCGATAAGAAACTTTGTTTCATACTTTGCGAAGAAACTAAACAGTTCCGTACATAGAAACAACCACCACTGGTTGATTTTCGGTCATCAATGTTACCAACCCAATCAGCATCCGTGTAACCAGCCAATTGCACACTAGTATCATGTGGATACCAAAGACCAAGATTAGCTGAACTAGCAACATATCATAAAATGTGCTAAATAGTAATTAAATGTGACTCTTTAAGGTCATATTGATATCTAGCACAAATTTCTACGCTAAATGCAATATCAGGTCGGCTCGCAGTTAAATAAAGTAAACTTCCTATCATACTGCGATATAGATTAGGATCCATACTCTTACCTGTAGAGTCTTTTGAGAGTTTTAAAGTAGTACTCATAGGAGTTTCAAAATTTTTCCCACTCTCAAATCTGAACTTTTTAACTAAGTTCAGAGCATACTTGGTTTGAGAGATAAAGAAACCATCAGGTTGCTGTTTTACTTGCAACCCTAGGAAATAATTCAATTCCCCAACCATGCTCATTTTGAACTTAGAGTTTATAAGATCTACAAACTCAACAGTCATGTTAGCACAGGTAGATCCATAAATAATATCATCAACATAAATTTGCACTATTAAAATATGATCATTATGTTTCTTTACAAACAAAGTCTTATCAACACTTCCCATTATAAAGTTATGACTTAGTAAAAACTTAGTCAACTTTTCGTATCATGCCCTGGGAGCTTGTTTTAAACCGTAAAGGGCCTTTTTTAGCGGTATACATGATCAGCATTCTTAAGGTCTTCAAAACTCATTGGTTGTTTAACATACACTTCTTCATGCAAATCACCATTTAAGAATGTACTCTTTACATCCATTTGGTATATTTTAAACTTTCTAAAGTACGCAATGGATTTAAATAGTCTAATTGATTCAAGATGAGCTACTAGGGCAAAGGTTTCATCATAATCAATGCCTTCAATTTGAGTGTACCCCTGTACAACCAGCCTAGCCTTGTTTCTAATAATATTACCAAGTTTATCAGACTTATTTTTAAAAATCCATTTTCAGATAATGTGTTTATCTTTAAGTATAGGAACTAAGTACCAAACATCATTTCTAACAAATTGATTGAGCTCTTCTTACATCGCAACTATCCAATTTTCGTCAATAAGAGCTTCTTTTACGTTAGCCGGTTCTATCTGAGATGTAAAGCACACATAATTACATATATCTTCCAGTTGTTTACGAGTGCACACACCAGTGAGAGGGTTTTTAAGAATTTGATAGTTGGATGGTCTTTAATAGCGTTCAGTTTAAAGTTATTTTGACTTGATGAAGTATCTGGTTTATCAATTAAAAGAACTTCATCATTTTCTGAACTCGAGTGAGGTGTATTTAAGTGATCGTCAATAACTACATTAATAGACTCTTAAATTAGACCAGTCCTCTTGTTAAGAACTCGATACGCTCAACTATTCAAAGCATACTCTAAAAATATCCCTTCATCACTTTTGGTGTTAAACATACCAAGATTTTCTCGGTCACGTAAAATGTAACACTTGCTACCAAAAACTCGAAAGTATTTGATAGTAGGCTTTTTATCAAACCATATTTCATAAGCTATTTTACCATTTGATTTTCTAATATAAACATGATTAATTATATAACAAGCAGTATTTACGGTTTCAACCCAAAGATTTTTGGGGAGCTTCATACTATTTAACATTACATTTGTCATTTCTTGACACAGTCTATTTTTTCTTTCTACTTTACCATTTTGTTGTGGTGTTTTGGGTGCAGAGAATTCATATGATATTCCCTGATCACTGTAAAACTTCTCAAAACTACTATTCTCAAATTCTGATCCATGATCACTACGGATCTTATAGACTTGAGATCATTTTTCCGTTTAGATACGTTTAAGTACCATTTTTACTGAGAGTTTATAATTTGTCCCTTAATAAGATGACCCACAATATCAGATAAAGTCATCAACAATTACCAGTATGTACTTCTTTCCACCTCGACTCTCCATTCTGGTTGGTCCAATAAGATCCATGTGGAGAAGTTCGAGCGGTTTAGATGTGGCATTGGAGTTCACCGTTTTATGAGTACTCCTGGTTTGTTTGCCGATTTGGCATTCACCACATATTTTGTCTATTTTCTGTTTTTGGGTAAGCCTCTTACCAACTCTCTTTTGCTTAATCTATACAAGTTGCGGTAGTGAACATGTCCAAGGCATTTATGCCATAACTCGGTTTCATCGGTATGGACCATGTAGCACGATAGATTAGATGAGCTTGAATCACTCACAATGTAGCAGTTTTCAGACATTCTGCGACCAGTTAATATTATAGAACCATTTTTATTTAGAATTTCGCACCCAAGATTAGTAAAATTTATACTATGATTATTATCGCATGTTTGAGAGATGTTTAATAAGTTGTGTTTTAACCCTTCTACATATAAAATATTCTCAAATAAAGGAAGGTTAAAGAGTTGAATTGTACCTTGACCAACAATTCTGCAGTTGCTACCATCACCGAATGTGAGTGAACCATCAGTCATATCTTTAAGAATTGTGAACAGACCTTTGTCAACAATCATGTGTTTGGAGCATCCACTGTCTAGGTACCACTTTGAATGACTAGAAGCTTTGAAAGCAGTGTGGGCAACCAAGTAAGTAACCTTAGGAACCCATTTCAAAATAGTCTTGGGTTTAGGAGTATAGTTGGTCTTCTTATGTTTGTAGTTGTTATAAGACCGACCCATTGAGTTAGATTTTAAGAGCTCCTTAAGTAAGTCAACAATTTTCTCAGCTAAAGGGTTACGATTCTGATTTTTATAGTTGATATGATTGTTTTTAAGTTTTAAGATTTGAAAAGTCTTAGCATTTTTAGAATAGTTTTAATTCAAACTTTTCCCTTTTGAGTTTGAAGACTCCCCTTTCACAAATTTAGGTGGAGTATTCTTATGTTTGGGAGGAATACTTTTATCGTAGCCCAATCTAGATTAATCGCCACATTTTCTGGATCTGAATAAGAGTTTTTCTAACTTAGGTTCACTTTGGGCATACCTCCAAGTGTCTTTTAAACTCAAAAGTGAAGAGACTTCAAGCTTTAGCTTTTCATTTTTCAGATTTTAAGTTTTCAACTTGAGAGGTTTAGAAATCTAAGTCACACTTAGTTTTTTCAAAAAAATCTAAAATGTGAGATTTTTCTAAAATATGATTATCAAAATTTTCTTTAAGTTTTCTGAAGTTTTAGTTTTACAGCAATTTTGCAACTTTCCTTATATAAGGAATTATAAGCATCTTGAAGATCTTCTTCATTAGCATGATCACTATTCAGATTTTCTTCACTAGTTGAATCATCATTATCTGAAAAAGTGAACTTGGCTAAATTCATAAGGTCTTTGACTTCATTACCTGACTTGGTTTCAGAATCTTCTAACTCAGAAGAGGCTACAGAGCAGGAAGATTCATCCCAAGTAGCCAACATTCCTTTTCTTTTAGGTTTGTACTTTTTAGGACATTTGTTTGCTAGATGCCCATATTCATGGCAATTGTAACATTGACTATCTTTTAAAGATTTCCAGATTTTAGATTTAAATCTTTTCTTTTCATTAGGTTTTTGAAAATCAACCCTCTTTTTACTTTTGAAAATCTTATAAAACTTTTTAGCTAAATGGGCCATATCATCTTTAGAATTTTCTAAATCAGAATTACTACTATTTTCTTGAGAAATACTTTTAGAAGATTTAAGAGCGATGGATTTACCTTTAGGAGCTTTAAAGTTTAACTCATAGGTCTGTAATGAGCCAACTAATTCTTCTACCCTCATATTCTCTGTATCACGAAGTTCCTAGATCGCAGTCACGTTTGAATTGAACCGTTCAGGCAATGAGCGTAATATCTTTGCACAGACTTTACTTTCTAGGATTCTATCACCAAGACCCCACATAGAGTTGACAATGTCATTTAATCTTGTATAGAAGTCCATGAAAGCTTCACTTTCTTCCATACGAATTTCCTCAAATTTAGTTGTGAGGATTTGGACTTTAGATTTCTTGACAATTGTTGTTCCCTCATGTGTCATTTCTAAAACATCTCAGGCTTGCTTTGCAGTACCACAAGATATAATTCTCTTGAATTCATCCGATGATAGTGCGCAGCTGATTACATTTAGAGCCATTGCATTGGCACTACTCTCACTTTTCTGAAGAGTGGTCTAAGAAAAATAAGGTCTGACTTTCATACATTTGGATCCATCGATACCAATTACTTCAGTGGTAGGAGGGGTTCAATTGGTCACTGTGGCTTGTCACACACTTTCATCCATGGATTTTAAGAAAATCCTCATTATGGCTTTCCAATAGGCATAATTGGAGCCATCAAATGGTGGAGGCCTAGGGACTGAAAGGCTATCAAAATTTGACATCTTAAAAAGATCAAATCGATTAGCTCAGGAAATAAATCCAATGAAAATAATTAAAGCGAGCTATTAGGCTTTGATACCACTTGAAAAGGCCGAGCTAAGAGTCTTAGAGGGGGGGTGAATAGGACCATGCAAATTAAAAATTAAATGCAAAATTTAAACAAATATAAATAAAGATAGCAATTAAACAATCCCACATGCATAAATGTAAAACAACCTCAAGTGTACAAGTATTGAGAGGTTGATACAGATGTTGTTCTAAGGACAACCTTATACCAAAAACTGATGGCTTATGGTAGGACAACCTGATTCTTAGAATGGTCTATGTATCAAAATCTCAAACCGATACAGAGGAACAAAGAAATAAATAACAAAGGAAATAACTAAGTATTACAACATTCTCCACAAATGCATAAAGGAAAATTTCAACATCCACAAAATGAAATAACCAATTAATCACCACAAGACCAGAAATTATAGTTGCTTGATTGTGTGTACACCAACTGTTTAGAAAAATAGTTATACAACTACTCCACTCTTAATATCCTCACACACTGGATATTAGCGTTCACTATGAAAATAGGTTTTTTAAGGTTCACCTAAAACCCTCACAATTGTATCTTTCAAGTGAGCTTACACAATTTAAAAACCCCACACTCTGAGTTTTCTAGATCACCTCAGATAAACCAAAAGAAAGAGGATTTCTGGCACAATCTCAATGAAACCAAAACAATGAATTTACAAAACAATAAAATACTTATCTGGATATTTTCCTTTTGATGCAGCCCAGAAGAACCAATTCGGAGTAGAAGTTCAATGTTCACACTCACTTGTGAAAAGGTTCTAAGTTCTAATTTGATTTTAAATTAAATCACCTTGGGGTAGCTTGATTTGATTTTGATTCCAAGAAATGGGAATACTTCAATCCCTCTTTCAAATAAAATTGGAATGCATAATACAAAATCAAATGCAAAAAGCTAATTAAAGAGACTATGAAATGAGCACTAAATAGCTTAAGAATATCACTAACTTATCTCTCAGAGCGACGTATTGATTTTGCTTGAATTGGATATCAAACTCTGAAAATCATGCTCTATTTATAAGTGAAGAAATTACATCTATGATTGGTCCTGAGGTCGATTCGACTGGTCGAAGGACCAACAAACTTTTGAAATTTTAGGCACAATAAGATTAGACCGTTTCACGACTGGTCGAAGGACCTGTTCGACCGGTCAAGTGGCCTCCACGATCGGTCAAGTCTTGTCCATGACTAGTCTTGTGGAACACAAATTAGTTGCTAGACTTTGAGTCGAGCCCGCAGGACTGGTCGAGCACTGTTCACACGATCAGTCGAGCAGTCTCTAGGACTGGTCGAGGCTTTAACAAAAAATCCTAAAAATAAGTAACAACCTTAAGACTGGTCGAGCCAGTGTTAAGACTAGTCGAACTTAGTCTAAGACTAGTAAAAAAATAGACAATGCACTTATAAAATGACCCAATTAAATTATGTATTCAAAATGACCTATCCTATGGTCAATCTAGGGTCATTCATACCTTGTAAGTAATATATGAACATTGAATCTTCTTTTGCTTCAGTTAATAGTCGTTCTTTGAAGTTCACAAAGCTTGAGATCTTGACATACGATAAAGCTTGATCTTGAGACCTTTTGAAACTTGAAATTGAAGTACTTGTCTTGTATTCCAACTTGAGTTTTGAGTACCAAAGTGAAGACTATTGTCTTGCCTTTAAAATAAAGCTTTGAAACCTTGAACTTTAAAGTTTGGAGTGAACTTGCCTTTACATAAAGCTTTGAAACCTTAAACTTTGAAGTTTGAAGGAGTGAACTATGTACTTGAACTTGTAAATCTCTTGATCTTACATTTGAAGTTCTTGAGGTAAAGACCTTTGATCTTGTACATGAGATGCAATGTCTTGAACTTCTAGATGAGCTACACAAGGCATAGATTCCAAAAGGTTTTGGCACTACAAAATTTGACAATAATAGGAGCTAGAAAATATAGCACTTATAGTGCTCGAACCATTATGTGCCAACATGCTTTGTGCACTTATAATGGTTGTGCGCCGCACAATCTCATTCCTTCGGCAATTTCCGTTATGCGCCTCACTACATGTTTAATGGATCAATTCCAACCTTTTTGCAAAAGATCTTCTTTCTCTTTTAATCAATTTTTATGCCTCAATAATCCCAAGATGGACACAACACATGACCGGGTGAATCACGCAACCCCGATTGGAGCAACTAATTGGGATAACCAACCCCCAAAAATTGATGTAACACGTTTATATAATGATTCACATACACCAACTAGTGCACCATCACCCTAAAACATGGAATTACCTGTCACCCCAGGGCCGCTACTGAAACCGCATTACGTCCATGATATTTATTCGATTGTTAGAAGAGGGATACCTGACATAGTACTTACACTAAGAGAGAAACCCTTGAACTGTGGGAGTTTAGGAATATCAAGACACCGGCCCAAGCCTTTAAGGTAAATAAGAGACGAGTGGCGATGACCAGCTAAAATAACAAGTAAGTGACAAAGGTCAACTCAAATAAGAGGTGAGTGGCAAAGACCAGCTCAAATAAGAGGCGAGTGACGAAGGTCAACTCAAATGAAAGGTAAGTGACAAAGACCAGCTCAATTAAGAGGTGAGTGTCGTCACTCAAATAAGAGGCGAGTGGTAAAGGCCAGCTCAAACAAGATTAAAGACAAGAGTAAGGCTCGTATCCCTATCCCCACATGAATTTACGAAGACTCCTTGCAATGGACATCACATCATAATCCCAAAAGGGCCAATAATTGTCCATGACAATTTAAACGAAAACAGAGAGAAAGTCATGGTAATCTGAGAATAGGTAAAAAAGGCATGGAAAATGGCACGTAAAAGGCAAGATAAAATACATCAACTCAATTAAGATAAAAGGAAGTAAAGAGAAAATAACATGAAGGCATGTAAAATGCAGGATAAATACAACAACTTAAATTAATGTAAGCTTAAAGGATAAAACTCTCACATAAATTCTGAAAGGATAGGGATCATTACTCCTAAATCACTATTTTCAAAGGATAAACAATGGATGGTGGTAAAATTAGCTATTTGTAGGTAGGATTCAAAGCATGTGAGGGAGCAGAATCATTTAGACTATCTTAAATTATCGTAAGCTTAAAGGAAAAGCCCTCACCTTATCAATCTTGATCTCTCTTCCTTTCTTTCTTTTCTCTTTTTCTTTCCTTCCTTTTCCTTTCCTTTCTTTTCTTTCATTTCCTTTCTTTTCTTTCTTTTTCTTTCTTTCCGTGCTGGTACGTCTGGCAATGGGTTGGTCGTCTTTCACTCCCTCACATTTTTCCTCTCTCTTCTTTCTTGTTTTATTTCCTTGGAATGGCAGTGCCTTTTCCTTTTTATAGGCTATCTGAACTCAAAAATCTTTCTGCGTAACCTTGTTTATGCAGCAAGGAAATTGGGCATAAAAGCTTACGTAGTGGGTTTACGCAACAAGAAGTTACGTAGCACGATCGAAGGTAGTGTGGCAATCCTGGCTTTCATTTCTAACCACAACAGCTGATGTGGGAGGGATCGGTTTTGTATGACCGACAGGGTGGACGGTTTGGATTCCGTGATCGGTCGGTTGTGATGGCCCACAACTACTCACAATCAGGTGTTATTTCTTGCAGTGGGGTTTCTTGTGACTGTCATTGCAAGGACGTGTGCATGCATGGGTGCACTCAATCGGTGAGGTTTTGTTGAACCCACCACTCAAACATAATGGACGGTTCGGATCATCAGAAACGATCACGGTGGTGGGCCATAACGTCGTCATAGCGGACGTTCTTCCGTAGAAGGAAATTCATTGTGAATTTCGTCGGGTTATGTTCGATCGTGGAAGCCTAGAACTTGTGTAAGAAACTTAAGGTCCAATATTTTTCTGGCATGCCTTCAAGATGGACGGTCCTGATCACCTCTAATGATCATGGAAGTGGGCCAACAAACCCCAAAATGGACGATGTTCATTATACAACGACAAGGAGATATCCCTCTATTTTTTAAAGATTTCGTCGAGTTAAACGTGGTTTGTCCCGACCTTTAGTTCGGTGTGCGGCCGGAGTGCGTGCGCTGCGTGCGTACACTACTTAAGATGGGGTCCACTGTCGTTTTTCTAAGGGATTTACTCCATCCATCCATGTTTTTCATCTAATTTAAGGGGTTGATCCCAAATTTGAAGCATACCCAAAGATCAGGTGCCCCAAAATTAATAGTTAATGGCTGATCTATCCATTAGGTCATTCCTACAATGATCTAAGGGTTGAAATTCGACGTGTACAGTTAATTTAGGATTTATAGGCCTGGTATAAAATTTCATGTTAAACGGATAGTGAGAACTATTTGATCTAGAATTCATGGGTCTAGGCTAGTAGTATCTTCGTAATTATTGCTGATCTAAGTGTTTTGTGAAATCTAAGGGTTCTACGAGGTTGTATGCACCTTTTTAAACAATTCTTACAAAGAGACTTGTGTCTGGATCATTACAGATAGGGAGTTAATCACCAGTTCATTCAAGGGAAGGTGCTTATGTCAAATCACGTAATGGATGATCTCGTCTTAAAATCAATGCTTAGATGTCTTGGTCTATCGCTTAGAGATCATTCCTAATGGTTAGGTTTGTGTCAGGGTGATGCTGTAAGGCTATGATAGTTAGATTTGTATCATACGCATGTACATATTATGTTAACTTCTAGGTAATGCTCAAGAACTTTCAATACTCGGGTATTGAAAAGCTCGGGGCATTACGTCCTCCCTTCGGTGGATCGCCATACGTCCGATGCAAAGTATGTCACCTTGTTTGACTCTCCAACAGAGATGACCCTCACACATGTGACGACCACCCTTCTCGGGGTAAGTACTTCGTCCGAAGTAGATTCTGTCTTTCAGTTTGCTCGTACTTATCTTTTTCATGTTCTCTATAGTTCGCTTCGTGTGTGTTGAAGCTGAGAAAAAGGTGGTTCAGCTAGATGTCGGGCTTGAGATTGTGAAGATGGATCTTGAGGCATCTATCACTGAGAAGGCTACGATGGCGACGTAGCTGGAGGAGGCCAAGTGTGTGCACGATGAATGTCATGCTAAGCTGCTTAAGGCTATGGGGAAGTTGGACAAACTGAAGGCGGAGACTAAGGACATCATTGTCAAGGCTCAGGAGGAGGTCGTCTGTCAGTTCATATCTTCTCAAGCGTTCATGGACGAGAGAGACACCCTCTTTCGCTAAGGTTACGCTGAGTGTACGAAGGACATGAGGGCCTCCTTCCCTAACCTCGATCTCTCTGATTTCGACGAGGCAGAGTCGAGCTCCGATGGGTCGGGTGATGAGATGGCTCCTGAGTCTTGAATTTAATTTTGCACAGCAGTTTTTGTTCTCTTTTTAAGCTTCAAGTACTTCAAGCACACCAGGCGTCCGGGCTCCAGGCACTTCAAGCACACCCAGTGTCGTCGTCTTTTGTATTTTCCTTCTCTGGCATTTTGTTCATTGTCTGATGTACAAACTCGAATTTGTAGTCGATGTAAAGCCGATGTAATCAAACCATTTTTTGGGTCTTATCAATGAGAAACATTCCTTTTTTGTCAATCTTCATTTGTTTGAGTCGAGTAATTAGAATTGTCTCTTTAATTTTGTTGTTGTTGGTCGGATTGAATCTGAGCTATTGCTCTGACATTAAACTAGTGCTGATCAGGATTTTATTGTAGTTCCTACGGATGGATAGATCAGATCTTGGTCAGATCTTGGTCGGATCTTGGTCAGCTCTTGATCGGATAGAGAACTGGTGATTTTATTAATCTGATGTAACTTTGACAAGTACAAAAAATGAGTATCACTCCGGTCTGTCTATGGGTAGTAGATCTTTAGATGCTTGGCGTTCCATGGCTGTGGGAGCAATTGGCTGGTCAGATCTTCTAGTCGGTACGTACCAGGCCAGATGGTGCTTGAAACCATGTAGGGCCCTTCCCAGTTCAGGCCCAAGGTCCCTGTTCTTGCTTCTTTAGTGTTTTGGAATACCTTTCGGAGAACCAAATCTCCAACTCGAAACCTTTTGACGATGACCCGAGCCTTATAAAACCGTAATACTTGCTGTTGACGGACAACGGTTCAAAGCTGAGCTTACCCCTTTACTCTTCCAGGAGGTCAAGACCGAGGGACATAAGCTCGTTATTGGCCTGTTCATCAAACAAGCTCGTTCGGGCTACAGGTAATCCAATCTCTACGGGGGTAACTAGCTTCGCTCCGTATGCTAAGGAGAATGGGGTTTCCCCAGTAGCAATCCGGGCAGTAGTTCGGTAAGCCCATAGAACTTTGGGAGGTTCTTCAGCCCAAGCTCCCTTGGTGCTTTTGAGCTTGGTTCAGAGGTGATGTTTAATGATCTTGTTAACTGTCTTGACTTGCCCATTTGCTTGCAGATGTCGTGGTGATGAGTAGATGTTGTGAATCCTAAGGTTCTGGCACATCTCTTGATATTACTTTTGTTGAACTGTTTCCCATTATCAGAGACAATGGTCTGAGGTATTCCGAACCTACATACGATATTTTTCCAAATGAAATCCGTAATCTTTTGTTCGGTTATCTTTGCTAAGGGTTCAACTTCTTCCCACTTAGTGAAGTAGTCTACTGCCACTACAGCAAACCTGGTCTGACCTTTGCCCATGGGGAGTGGGCCGATGATGTCAATCCCCCATTGAGTAAGCGGCTAAAGTCCGGCCATCTATGTGAGCTCTTGCGGTGGCTGCCGAGGGATGTTTGCGAACCTCTAGCATTTGTCGCATCTCTGGATGAGCTTTCGGGCATCATGTTGGATGGTCGGCCAGTAATACCCTTGTTGGACAACTTTATTTGCTAATGAACGCCCTCCCTAGTGATTTCCGCAGATCTCTTCATAGATCTCCCTAAGGACGTATTCCGCTTCCTCTGGTTAGACACACCTTAATTAAGGAAGGTAGAATCCTTTCTTGTAGAGCACACTGTTGAGTATGGTATACCGGGCAGCCTTAACTTTCATTCGACGCGCTTTCACTCAATCCTTGGGGAGTTCATTATTCTCGAGGTCCTGGATAATCAGATCCATCCACGTTGGTTCTGAACTAACCAAAAGGATGGGCGTAAGGTCGACCTCATTGACGGTTGGTTTAGCCAAGAATTCAAACGGGATGGATCTTAGGATTTTGTCCTCATTTGCTGTAGTGAGCTTCGGCAACATGTCGACTTTCGAATTCTCCACTCAGGGAATCAAGGCGACGTTGCATTTATGGTAACTTTTGATCAATTCCTTGGCTTTTTTGAGATAAGATTTCAAACATTCTTTCTTGGCTTGGTAAACGTCGGCTATTTGGTTGACGACTAGTTGTGAGTGGCGGAAGACTTCGAGATGTCGAGCCCCCTTGTTTACTGCCAGTTTGAGTCTGATGATCAAAGCTTCATATTTTGTCGTATTGTTGGAGGCTTGGAATCTAAATCTCAAGGCATACTGCATATACGTATGGTCAGGAGTCTCCAGGACTATCCCGGCCCTACTTGCCTTAGAGTTGGATGAGCCATCAACATAAAGCATATACTTGGGTGGGTTGGGAAGCATATGGGCGTCGGAAGGTCCTGCGATATGTTGTTCTGCCGACCTCTCTAGGAATAACCCTAACCTGGGTAGGTCGGCTGTGGGTTGGATATTGATCGATCCTGACTCTGAGATATATGATTGGGTTGTTGGTCAGTTGTTGGTCAGCTTTTGCTCTAGAGATTGTGTCAGTTTGACAATGAAGTCGGCCACTGCTTGACCTTTGATTGTTGCTCGTGGCTGGTACTTGATATCGAACTCACTCAACTCGATCGTCCACTTAGTCAACCAGCCTGAGGCTTCGGGTTTTTTCAGGACTTGGCACAATGGGTGATCGGTTAACACGACGATCAAGTGAGCTTACAAATATAGCCGCACACGTCGAGAAGATGTAACTAAAGCCAGAGCCAACTTTTCCAAGGTCGAATACCTCGTCTCTGTAGGAACTAATGCTTTATTGATGTAATAGACCGGTAATTGCTTTCCCTCATATTCTCTTATCAATGCCGAGCTGACTGCTGCATCGGATATGGCCAAATATAGCAGCAGAGACTCGCCCAGCTCAAGTTTGGAGAGTAAAGGCAGCGATCCCAAGTATTCCTTGAGCTGTTAGAAAGTTGTCTCACATTCTTTGATCCATTCTATTATTTGTCTCCCCTTCAGCTGTTTGAAGAAAGGGAGGCATTTATCGATAGCTTTGGACATGAAGCGGTTGAGAGCAACTATTCTTCCGGTTAACCTCTGTATGTCTTTGATTGTCTTTGGAGACTGCATGTCGAGGAGGGCCTTAATTTTCTCAAGATTTGCCTCGATCCCTAGCTGGCTGACCAAAAATCTTAGGAACTTTCTCGAGCTTACGTCAAAAGCGCATTTGCTCGGGTTTAGTTTCATCCAGTATTTATGGAGAATGAGAAACATCTCCTCTAGATCGGCTATGTGATCTGTGGCTTTTATGCTCTTAACTAGCATGTCATCGATATAAACCTCCATTGTTCTCCCTATTTGGTGGGCGAACATCTTGTTGACCAACCTTTGGTAAGTCGCTCCTACATTCTTTAAACCGAAAGGCAACATGCGGTAATAATAAAGACCTTTGTCAGTGACAAAGGTAGTCTTAGATTTATATACTGGGTGCATTACAATCTGATTATATCACAAATATGCATCCATAAAACTAAGCAGATCATGACCCATAGTACTGTCAACCAACTGATCGATCCTGGGAAGCGGGAAGCTGTCTTTGGGCAGGCTTTGTTTAGGTTTGTATAATCAAATTCCCATCATTATCCTCTAACTGTTTACCTGTATTGGAAAAGATATTTAACTCTAATGTCATATTTCCAAAAGACAAACTCATTACTCCATTCCTACAATTAATGATTGCAATTGATGTGGCAAGGAATGAGTGTTCACAACCCTAACTGTAGGGTCGCGATGTAGTAATAATCTCGATAAGACAGAGGTCGAATCCACAGGGACTAAAACTTGTACATTTCTGAAATTAACTAGAAGTAGTCCTAGAAGAAGATGTGAAATAAATTCTGAAGTATTTGAGAGAGTAATTGTGAATTGAGTAATTAAAACTAAGAATTTAAAGGTGGGAACTAAGGTGTCAAGAATCTACTTGTAATGATCTAGGAGCACTCTTCCTTGATTCAAGTAACACAATTAGAATTGGAGTCCTATCCTATCCAATTAGAAAATATATCGATAAAACCAAATTTGAACTTCTATTGACCTAATTCTCAATGAATGAGAACTATGATAATTGGCAGGGATTCCATCACCAAACCATGCCCAGGAGACAATGGCAAACAACAAAATTTGCCAATCCCATAATCTAAAAGCAGGAGAATTGTGAAGATTAGGAAGGATTCCATCACCCTACCATGCTCAAGGGATGATGGTGAACAATAGGACTTACTAATTTCACAATCTCAAATCAGGAAAAGAAGATACTCAAAGCTATTGCAAATCTACAGTAATTTGAGTCACAATAAACCATTACAAACCGAAAGTATTCCTTAAATATCAAATTAGAATCCAAGGAGTTCAACATAAACATAAATCAAAATAATAGAAAAATCACATCATGCTACAAGCTTCACCTTTTATCCTTAGCTAAGAGGTTTAGCCAACCACAGACATGATTGGATCTAAAACCCTAGAAGAAAGCATGAAAACAACTAAGGAAGAAGAAAAAAACTCTTGGCGACTGCTTCTCCACCCTTTTCTCTCCACTCTTTAAACCCTAGAAGGAACATCCTAGGGAGTTTTATTTATAGCTATGGAACTTCAACTTTCGTACCTAGTTGGAAAACTCTAGAAACCCCCAAGTCAAGAAGTGCGTGCTCGATTCGCTAGTTCCCAATTACACAAGTGATGGTTGAACTACTAGGGTCTTTGTACTTTTGTGGCACGTCTTGCTTGAGGATGGCACTCACTTTTCTATCAGAATAATTCTCTGTTAAATAGTTTGTCGTCTCTTGGTAATGCATAGATCTTTTAGAAATTTGGTGTATGAAGAGATTTATTTAACAACATCTAGTAGAGGGATGCTGACCTTCACTTGCTTAAGCACCTCTTGAATATCCTGAGAATTTGATAGAGGTTTTGGTGCAATCAACCATTGAGGTAATTGAGCAATCGGCTTGCCTTAAGGTTCTGGTTCTAATCTACATGGAGTAATGCTAGGTCTATCATCCATGTCTTCTTCCATATCCTTAGACTTTTCAGTCTTCACCGGAATATATTTATCAATTATTTTACCACTTATAAGAGTGGTGATAGACTTAGATTGTTCCACATATTGATTTGAAGAGCTTGATTCACTAATTTCATATTTTGGTTTAGGATTGGGGAGAGGCTGGGCCGAAAAGATCTCTTTCTCCCCACTCAAAATTTTTGTCTCACACCCTTGTATAACCTTCGAAAGGTCTTGAATGGCCTGCATTATACTCTGGTTAAAAAGCTCTTGATTTTGAAGGTTTTTGAAGACTGGATCCTCTTGAAGGTTTCCTTGATTCAGGAATTGGTCAGGGAATCCTTGAGGAGTAGGAGTTTGTCCATTCCTCCAGCTGGAGTTGTATGTATTTGAGGTGGGTCCACTGAAAGGTCTTTGGTAGTTATTCGCGGCATTTAACTGCTCATTCAGAATTTCTTGAAAAGCAAGTATTGTTGGACAATTTTCAGTTGTATGTATGTTGTAAGTGTAAATACCGCAAACTTCTTTCTTAGCCTTATCCTTTTATTGTTCCATGGCCTCGACTCTTCTTATGAGATTGGCCACCCTTGCACTCAAGTCATCTTCTTCTTTTGTAGCATATATTCCTCCCCTTTCCTTTGATTGAGTAGGCTTAGAAGTTGTGGGTTTTAGAGAGATGTCCCATGATTATGTGTTTTCAGCAAGTCTGTCTAAATAATCCCACATATCGTTGACATCTTTGTTCATGAATTCCCCATTGCACATCGTCTCGACCAATTGGCACATGGAAGATGTCAGTCCATCGTAAAAGAAATTTGTGATATGGCATGTTTTAAAACCATGTTGTGGGCATGAACTAACAATATCCTTGAACCGCTCCCAATATTGGAAGAATGTTTCATCTTCCATTTGGGCGAAGTTCATGATTAACTTTCTAAGGGTGTTTGTTTTATGATATGGGAAAATTTTCTTAGTGAACTCCCTTGTCATGTCATTCCACCTACCAATCGATCGTGGACGTAGTGACTGTAACTACGTCTTCGCCTTTTCTTTTAAGGAGAAGGGAAAGAGTTTCAGCATGACCACGTCCTCAGACACATTATGAAAGTATAAAATGGCTATCATCTCATTAAACTCTTTCGAGTGTAGATATGAATTTTCATATTCAAGTCCATGAAATTTTGAAAGGAGTTGGATCACTCTTAGCATGATATTCATATGTCCTACATTCTCTGAAAAAACCATACGGGAAGGTGTGCTCACCCTCGCTAGTTGTAAATAATCTCATAAAGTACGAGGCGAGGGTGCTGGATGCACCTCATTCTAATCCTGGATTTCCTCAACCCTAGTTTGAGGATTTGGAGGTTAATTGGTTTGTTGATTGTGTCATGCCCCAAACTCGAAAACCGGGCTCACAAAATTCTCGATCACCGAATCCAATGCCGACAGCCTCTATAGTACCCCATTCTCGGCTTCCAACGCCCATATGTCAAATTCTGATCCTGGGATCCTACAAGGAGGATTTTTCAACGTACATTTATCTTGTAAAAAGCATAACCACAGGTTTACCCAAATCATGAAGGCAACATCATCATCACATATCTACTAATATAAACAATTGAACACATTGCCGAAAGGGAAATACATATATCGATAATCAAAGCTCTAGAAGACAGTTGCATGCTCCAAGCTCGACGCTGCTGCGACCTAACGCCACCTGCATGCATCTATCATGCATAAGCTTATAGAAAGCTTAGAGGGTGATGTAAGTGTGTGTGCAAGGTAAGTGTCAAGTATGCAATATCAGAGTAATGTGAAAACATGCCGGTAAATCCATAATTACTATCAGCCTTATCCAGGCTATGCGATGCAAAACATAATAAGCCAATATCATATACAGAGGAAACAATGTAGATTATCTATGCAATGCGGAGTCATAGTAAGCCAAATATCATCTACTGAGGATGTAATACAATATGCAAATCCTGACAGCTCCACGAATACGGTCAACCTCATCTAGGCCATATAAATACAGAAACATAGCAACCTAAAATGTCATATGTAGTGGATGTAATGCAATATGCAGTGCGAATGAAATGACCAAGCTAGAGTGTAAAGTCGGGATGATAGTACGTAGTATCATAAGCTATGGGGTTCATCATAAGGGACTTCTATCCAAACAAGTCTCATACCTAAATTTGGATAGCTAGACTCAATGTGGTAAACTCCTAATCTCAGGTTAGTTGCGTGCCCCAACAGAAATCCTGGCCATTGCAAAGGTATAAAATAATTAGTTGCACACCACCAACCTAAGTGGATAGTGAATGAATGAATGAATCAAATGCTAAGTATGCAACTGTTGCTCAGTAAGTCCACATATCAGTATTATACATCTCTGGGATCATCACCGGGTTCTAGTACACTCCAAGCTAGCTATCGCCCCTGCCGGCCTCGCAGCCCAACGAGTTGAAAAGACCTCATTACCCGCCTGCCAATTTGTGAGCTGGTCAAACTCGACCTAGTGTACAGCCCCCTCACTAAGGCAGATAAGGCCACACCTCCTCCCAACTGACCACGACACAGCGGGAAGCACGGTCTCCTGGTATTTGGCACTCGGCGCTCATGTCTTCCACTTAGTCTAGACATTAGATCATCCCCTGGCCACGAGAATTTAGGGACTTTTACCCACGGACATCCAAAGTGCCCATATGATCAAACTAAACATTTTCAGTGTCTCATCTGGCCATCTATGATATACCTGTGGAGGCCACAGCCCTAATGTCACTAGGGCGCCAAATGATCAAGTCACAAAATGTGAGACGCATGAGCCATATCATCTAGTCATGCATCAAACATGCACGTACCGTGTGCTCATGTAGGGCAACTCCGTCTCTCAGGGAGTCCCATAAATAATCAGCCCAATGGCACATGCTATATTCAATCACTCCTCTTAACAAGCATGCGAATGATGCGTATGGGCATGTATCATGAAGTATACTAAGCATGATTATAATCACATACATCATGATGGGCCTGTATAAGGTGGCTCATGGCTCGTAATAATGAATGAGTGGCGTGCACACAATCACATACACATAGTGGGTCTCACACACCACAATTGGGCCTCGCACATAGAAGGGGCCTCATATAATCACAATGGGCCTCATATAATCACAATGGGGCTCATACAATCACACAATGGGCCTCATACAATCGCGATGGGCCTCACATAGTAACAATGGGCCTCATACAATCACAATGTTATGCTAACATACACTCAGTGTGTATACCAATCATAGTTGTAATCGATAATCAGCCTATATATATGGTGGGGTTTATAGAAGGACAGTAGATATAATCCATAACATGAGGATTGGTCCTCAAAAGTGGATATACCAAACCTAATACCACCGATCTTTCCATCTATTGTGATGATGTTCTCTCCTCATATCAAGGATGGGCCTAGATGGCCTACTCCTATCAAGAATGGGCCTAAGAACAAGGAGTGGGCTTCCTTGCCCGTTCCATCACGTAGCAATCTAGGCTTCCTAAGGGCCCAATAAGCACTAGGTGGACCACATTCCCTATGAAAGGTTCGGTACGAACATAAGATGGGCTCCAAGGCTTGGGTGGTCCTACAGGGTATGGTGGAAAGCATCATTATCAAATGGGGGCCCAACGGATTGGGATAGCCTAATCAAGGGAAAGATGGGTAATATAATCATCAATGGGGGCCTAACGGTTTGGGTTAGCCCATTAAGGGGAGATGAGAATGGGCCTAACAACGAACCCTAGGGAGAGTTACAATGTGAACATCTAACCATCATTACTCATACGACGTGGACATTAAACCATCATTGCTCCCAAGGCATGGCTCGTTTAATATCGACCAGGAACATGGATGGGCATCATAAACATTATTACATACATCCTAGTGGAATCACACATCACAATGGGCCTCACACAAGGGATTTATATACATCGCATTGGGCCTCACTCATGGGCCTCATACTTGGGCCTCAAATACATCACAACAGGCTGCATCATATGTGTCTAATACACATGAAAATGGGTTGCACCACATGGGCCTAATATACATCACAATGGGCTGTATCACATAAGCCTCACTCATCACGATGGGCCGCATCACATGTGCCTAATACACATCACAATGGGCTGTATCACATGGGCCTCATTCATGGACCACATATACATCATAATGGGCCACATCCGATGGGCCTCATGTACATCACAATGGGCCTTAAAGACGTGCCGCATGCTCATTATAATGGGCCTCATATACATCACAATGGGCTGTAACAATGGGCCTCAAATACATCAAAATGGGTTGCATCACGTAGGCCTCATATACCTCAAGTGGGTTGCATCACATGGGCCTCATGTACATCAAGTGAGCCGCATCACATGGGCCTCATATCTGGGCCTCAAATATATCACAATGGACCGCATTACATGGGCTTCAAATAAATCACAATGGGCCACATCCATGGGCCTCAAATATATCACAATGGGCCTCATCATTTGGGCCTCATATACAACATATCGGGCCTCACTCATGGGCCACATATAGATCACATTGGGCCGCATCTCATGGGATTCCAATACATCAGGTGGGCCCTACACCTAACAGATGGACCCCTCCAAATGGTCGGCATAGATGTAGAATATATACATCAAGTGGGTCACTCACCCCATGGGCAGTGTGGGTACATTACATTAAATCATGGTGGGGGGGTCGACATGTGTTGGGCAGCGAGGATGAAATACACTCAGTGGGCCTGCTGCCACTAGACCGCATGGATGAAACACATCGAGTGGACCTCACTGCCACTGGACGGCGTAGATAGAATACATATGCTATGGCCGCGTTCAGAAAATGGGCGGACGGCATGGCTGAAACACACAGCATGGTGAGTCCATGTCTAAGAAATGGACGGACGATGGGAATAAAAGACATAAATCATAGTGGGTTTCCACCATCCAGATAGTTGGACGGCGTGGATATAAAACATATACATCACGTGGGGTCCACGTGTACGACAGATATGTCAAGGTGGGATCCACACAGATGGACGGTTTGGGTATAACACGTACCTGTGATCAGACCCACAAAACTTGCTAGCGTCAGTACAACAGCATGATAGCTATTAAGGTACACCAGCCAATCAGCTACCACGGTAGGTGGGTCCCACATGGGGCCCATCATAATATTATATTATATTATTATTTATATTATTCTTTTTTTGTGCACTAGCATCCAGCGTCCAGTGAGCTGGACGGACTGGACACGGACATCATCAAGTGAGGTCCACAGATGGACAGTATAGATGAAACACTTACATCATTGCAGGACCCTCGTCTAGCCAATGGACGGTGCGGATGCAACGCATCCACCAAGGCAGGCCCCACGCGTCCAACTACTGGACGGTGTGGGGTAAACAGATACATCAGGGCGGGACCCATGATCTAGACGGTCTGGATGACCCACCATCCTAAAATGTTGGACGGTGGGGATAAAGCAGATACATTAAGGTGGGCCCACCAGGTGTTGAATAAAGCTGATATTTGAATTTCTCTTCATTTAAGATGGCTGGATGTCCACAGACGGATGGCCTAGATGAACTCGGGTGGGCCTGCTGGACGTCATGGCCTTGTTGGGCTTGGCGGACAGCGTGGATGCATATACACGCACGGTGGGGTCCATGTACATGTGGCCCACCGGCCTTTGGATCAAAGCTGATATTAGTGTTTTCCCATCATCCAAATTATCCATCTGGATGGTCAATCCAGTAGGGTGGGATAGCAAGGTCATCCCACCTGTTGGACAATCCGGATTGCCCTTGGGTCGGCCAGCAAAACAGGGAAAAGAGGGAGATGGAGAGAGAGGGAGAGAGAGAGAGAGAGAGAGAGAGAGAGAGACGGTGTGATGGAGGGACCCCGCCACTATGGGCCCCTCTATGCTTAGAACACATACATAAAAATGGGTCCCATCACAAGTGGGCCTTACATCAAAATCAAGATCTAATGCTATGAACACCCACCGATGGTCTTCTTCTTTAGCTCATTGGACTTCTAAGCTCCTTGGCTTCAATTTTAATGGAGGATGATGAAGATTGAAGGGCTAGGATGAGAGATGATGGGGTTAGGAAAGTAGGCCTTGATCTTGGGTTTTCTTTTCTCTCCTTGGGATTTTCTCTCATGGAAGCTTCGAAAAATGGTGGAGAATGAGATGGGATGGAGTGATGGATGGGAGAGAGGGATGGTGGGGTAAGAGAGAGATGGGTGTGTGTGTTCGTGTAAGAAAGGGATGGGTTGTGTAAGAAAGAGGTGGGTGGAGAGAAAGAGAGTTGACTTTGGGGATGGCTTGTGTACTGGACTTGTGATTGATTGATTGATGTGATAGATGGTAGAGATTCTCTTGGGATTTGCAACGCGCGGTATTTTCTTTGAAATAAACGCGGGCCCACAACTCCTAGAATGGGTATGCATTGGTGCGCAAGACATGGCGTTGGAACCGCGGCAACGGCACCGTCGCTAGGGTATAAGTTTTGAGTCAAGCTAACTCAGATCTACGAGATACAACTCAAGGTCACGCACAAACGCTGTCTACAGGTCGCGGGTTGCTAGAAATTGTCGGGGAGGATCGCGGAAGTCTAAGGAATGGTACGGTCTAGGATACAGGCCTTACAGAATGGCAGCCATAACTTTAGTTAACTCCGTGGATCTCAAGTAGTGTTTAATCCTGTGATGAATAGATAACTTCTCAACCAATCCTCCTTCATTCAAGAGACGTCGAGTATTATCACGGACCCACTTGGGTATGAAACACTCTCAGCCCTCAATTTCAAAATCTAACATAAACCTAAAAGAAAGAAGGGAAATAGAAATCTAGAAATAGAAAGAGAGAGAATTAGAAAGAAGTTACCAAATTAGAAGTTTCTATGTTAGGATCTTGCAAAAGAAAAAGGAAAGTGAATTAGTTTCTAAAAAAGAAATAAGAAAGTTTCTAAAAATAGAAATAGAAAGACAAGTTAGTGTCTAAAACTAAAAAGGAAAGTTTCTAAAAAAACAACCTAGTTTCTAAAAATGAAAAAGGAAAGTTTCTAAAAATAAGTTAGGAAAGTTTCTAAAAACAAATTATGAAAGTTTCTAAAAAAAGCAATCCAGTTTCTAAAAATGAAAAAGGAAAGTTTCTAAAAACAAATTAGGAAAGTTTCTAAAAAAGCAACCTAGTTTCTAAAAACAAAAAAGGAAAGTTTCTAAACCTAGAAATAGAAAGCTAAGTTAGTTTCTAAAAACAAATTCGGAAAGTTTCCAAGTCTAGAAATAGAAAGAAAAGTTAGTTTCTAAAAACAAATTAGAAAGAACCCTAACCTAAAAATAGAAAGTAAATAAATCTTGATCTTAACCGAATTCCAAAACTAATCAAATCCAGAAAACGCAACTGTCAATCCCCGATAATGGCGCCAAAAACTTGTTCACAACACTAAGTATAAGGTCGTGATGTAGCAATAATCTCGATAAGACCGATGACGAATCCACGAACTAGAAGTAGAACAAGAAGAGATGCGAAACTAATTCTGAAATATTTGAGAGAGTAATTGTGAATTAAGTAATTAAAATTAAGAATTTAAAGGTGAGAATTAAAGTACCAAGGATCCACTTGTAGTGATCAGGGAGCCCTCTTGCTTGATTCAAGCAACATAATTAAAATTGGAGTCATATCCTATCCAATTAAAAAATATATCAATAAAACCAAATCTAAACTTCTATTGACCTAATTCTCAATGAAGGAGAACTATGATAATTGGCAGGGATTCCATCACCAAACCATGCCTAAGAGACAATGGCAAACAATAGGATTTACCAATCCCATAATCTCAAAGCAAGAGAATTGTGAAGATTAGGAAGGATTCGATCACCCTACCATGCCCAAGGGACGATGGTGAACAACAGGACTTACTAATTTCACAATCTCAAATCAAGAAAAGAAGATACTCAAAGCTATTACAGATCTACTGTAATTTGAGTCACAATAAACTATTAAAAACTGAAAGTATTCCTTAAATATCAAATTAAAATTTATGAAGTTCAACATAAAGTAACTCAAAGCAATAGAAACATCCCATCATGCTATAAGCTTCACCTCTTAGCCCTAGCTAAGAGGTTTAGCCAACCATAGACATGATTGGACCAAAGTTTCGTAAGAAAAACATGAAAATGATGAAGGAAGAAGAAGAAAAACTGTTGGTGACGGCTTCTCTACCCTTTTACTCCACTCCTTAAACCCTAGAAGATACCTAAGGACATCCTAGGGAGTCCTATTTATAGTTGTGGAACTCTAACTTTCGCTCCTAGTTGGAAAACTCTAGAAACCGCCTCAAATTTATACAGTTTCTAAAAAAGACTTCACTCTACACAGTTTTCAAAAATAGACTTCACTCTATGCAATTTCACAAAATGACCAAGAGTTTCAGAATATGTTTTTTCAAGACAATTTCAGGATTCCTTTTCTTCACTTCAAATCTTTTATTCTCTTCATTCCTCATTTGGTTTTCTTGGATCTTTGGCATGTGAATTCTTCAATCTTAGTCTCCTAAAATCCATCCCTTGGTGATTCTAGAGCATCAAATCCATGCTTTTAGCACCCTTTTTAACTAAGCTCTTAAATTCACCTTACAACATAAACATGAGTTAAATAGAACATTAAGCATTATCATGTTCATAAAACCAAGATATAAATGGGGGATAATATGCAAAATTTGACCCTCAACACCAACCAATGCCCATCTTATCGAAGGCTTGGAGGAAAAGCATGTCCGCAGATGACCCCGTATCGACGAGAATTCGAAAGACCTTTCGATTAGCTATGATCATAGAAATCACCAATGCATAGTCGTGAGGCTGGTGAACACCTCGGGCATCTTCATCGGTGAAGGTTATACTGTACCTCTCTAGCTTTCTCTCTTTCGAGGGTTAGGCAAGGACCATCATTTCTCCCTCTGGGTGACTAATGCTTCTTGCATGTATCTTTCGGGCATTGTTCAAATTGCCTCCTCCTTTGTGTCCCCCAATAAACGTGTGAATCTCCCCAGTTGGCTAGTTGTCGATCGGTTGTTCCTTGGCAATTGTAATTCGACTTCCTCTCTAATCTATATGTTCACTAAGGTGACCCTCCTGAATGAGCCTTTCAATTTCCTATTTGAGGTTATAACAGTTGCTCGTGTTATGACCATGATCCTGATGAAAATAGTAAAAAATTTTCTTACTTCTTCGGTCGGGATTGCCTCGTAACTTGTTTAGCCATTAAACGAAACGCTTATCTTTTATCTCCATCAGGACCTGCTCTTGGGATTTGTTGAGTGGGGTGTAAGTAGTAAACTTACTGTTAGGTCATTTGTTTGACCTACGGTCGTCCCAAGAACGAACATCCTTTCACTTTTTTTCTTGTGTTGGTCGGATCAGGCTCTTTCTTCGTCTGCTCTTTGGCTAAGGGTTCTTGCTTTGGGCAGCATCCCGCAAGATCCAGGACTCCTCAGCATTAACGAACTTTTGTGACTGATTTAGAAACTTGGCCAATGTAGTAGGGGGATTCTTGTTCAACGAAAAGAGGAGCGGCTTGTCTCTCTCCCCAGTCATGATGGCATTCAGTGCGGTCTCATTTGAGTATTTCTGAACCTGCAATGCTTCCAGATTGAAGTGTTTGATGTAATCCTTTAAGAGTTCACTATCTTTTTGAACTATGTTCATGAGGTGGGTTGGTGCTCTTTTTTCCTCCAATAAAATTAGTGACGAAGGCCTCACTGATTTCGAAGAATGAGTTGATTAACCTCAGTTTTAACTGTTTGAACCAGAGTCGAGAATCGTCAGTTAGAGTTAGCGAGAAGGCTCGGCACATGACTGCGTCGGAAGCATTGTGAAGTTCCATATAGGTTCAGAAAGACTCCATGTGCTCCGTCGGGTCGGTATTCCCTATGTAGGGAGTGATTTGAGGCAGTCGAAACCTATCCAGCAATCGTGCTCATAGGATGTCGACCATGAATGGGGATTCAATCTCTTCTAGGGCAATCGTATTACCTCAGTAAGTCTGCTTCATGTCCGCGATCTGTCACTGCAAACTTTACAACTCGGTCCCCCAAGGTTCCTCGCTGTTGACAGTGGCTTCGACTAGGGCTCTGCTATGCCTCCTCAGATCTATTTCATGCCACGGGTCGGAGGCAGGCAATGGAACAGTCCCTGAAACATGGGATGGAATAGGTTCAGTAGGAGCATGTTGCAAGCTCTGTTACAAGGTGGCCTGTGCAACGGAGGGTCGAGGAGGATTAGTGCATGGTCGAACATAGCTCGACTGTCCCTCCCTCTAATCAGGCTCATGAACATGCTGGGGCTGCCTGTCTTCCATCATTTGCTTCAAATGGCCTAGGTCAGCCCTGATATCTCTGACCTCCCTCTTGAGAGTGTCTCATCGACCATTTCTTATATGCCTTTGTTGACCGCGACCGTTCGAGCCTAAGGTGGCCTAATGCTATGGAGAGCCCCGATGGCTCTCCTGTCATTCAGGACGCTCGACGGGTTACGGGGCCTGAGCGGGCATAGTAGCAATTAGAACGGCTACCAGAAGGGATTAGGCTTTCTTCTTTCCCTTGGCCATTACTAGATTTGAGACGTTCACTAGCAAAATTGAAACGTCTTAACTACGTCGTTCCCAGAGACCACGCCAAACTGTTGATGCAATTTTCCGGCAGACCCTTTGTTGAGGCACAAATATATTCCATCGTTCTCTCTTTGGAAATCTCGTTCTGGGACTGAAGAATGAACAGACGTTATCTAATGTAAAGGAATAGATGGATATCATTTAATGTAAAAGAATGAACTGACGTCATCTGATTCAGAGGAGTGAATGGGGGCATTTCGGTAAAAAGGAGTGAATGAGGGTATTTCGATAAAAAGGAGTGAATGGGGGTATTTTGGTAAAAAGGAATGGATAGGGTTATTTTGGTAAAAATTAGTGGATAAGTGTTACCTTGTATGAGGGGAGGAAGTGAGGTTCTTGTCTTAGAAAGGGAGGTACACCATCATTTAAGGAAAAGTGGTTGAACACCACTATGTAAGGAAGGAGGGTGGAAGTTGTATGAGGAGAAAAGTGGTGGTGATCACCACTATGTAAGGAAGGGATGAGCTTGGGAAGTCTATAAATACCCCCTCCTCACTCCTCATCTAGACAAGAGACAAGAGGGAGAGAAGTAGGGAGAAGGAAGTGGAGAGAGGGTTGTGCGCTGGAGGGGGTGTGCGGCGCACAACCCATTCACCGCACAATGGCTTTCACCACACAATGTCATTCACCGCACAATGGGGTTTGCACACAACCCATGTCCAAAGGGACGTTCGCACAACGCCACTTTAAGGGGAGCTTTATGTGCGCACAACGCCACTTCTCAAGAGACCTTGTCCTAAAGTCAGGCTTCCGGCACCACTTCTTATGGTGTCATGTCTTAATCCAAGGCATTGTGCGCCACTTTGTAAGAGGCCTTGTCCTAAGACCTGGCATTGTGCGCCACTTTATAAGGGCTCAATGTCCTAATACATCCATTGTGTGTCACTTTTAAAGGTCTCTTTGTCTTAATACATCCCTTGTGCGCCAATTCTATGGGAGCTTTGTCCATACACAAGCCCTGTGCGCCACTTGCAGAGATTTGTCCTGACAGATGGCTTTTGCACCACTTCTATGGGAGCTTTGTCCATACACAAGCCCCATGCACCACTTGTGGTGGAGATTTGTCCTGACAGATGGCTTTTGCGCCACTTCCAATGGAGCTTTGTCCAGACACAAGCCCCATGCGCCACTTGTGATGGAGATTTGTCCTAATAGATGGCTTTTACGCCACTTCCAATGGAATCTTGTCCTAACACAAAGTATTGTGCGCCACTTATAAAGGAGCTTTGTGCGCTCCTTTGTGCTTCATCCTAAAGACATTCTCCCCTGCTCCACATTTCAAGGGTTGTGCACTCTACATTTCAAGGGTGTGCGCTCCACATTTCAAGGGTGTGCGCTCCACCTTTAGAGAAAAATGACAAAAATGTGAAGTACAGAAAGAGAATTTCAAAAGAAAGAAGAGTTTGTCCATGCGACTGAAAGGATAAATGGAAAGACGATCAACGCCTATCGTACAACCAAATCAAGGACTTTGAGTCTGCACAAGCATTCTGCCTTTGCGATTAACGTCAAAAGCGTCAAAATGCTGCTAAAATTGCCACTGAACCGTCTTCTATTTCATTCATGAACAGTCTTCTATTTCATTCATTACGTTGCATTGATTGTACTCTATTTTTAGCATCGAGGGAATGAGAGGATGTAAATGAACTTAGATTGAATAAAATTCTTTGTGATCATTGTTCTCTCATTCTTTCTTTGTTATCATTTAATGAAATCCCTCAAATCGAATGCTTTTGTTTCTTGTCGAAACACCCTCCGCAACGCACCTTCTTGAACCTACACAGGCGAAGGTGAGAGACAAAGGAGGCCCTGGCTTGTACAGGGGACTCTCCGATGCCTAAGTCAGGCTTAAGGTCTTTAAAGTGGGGTAGGATCTCTAGAAAAGAGACCAGTTGAGTACTAGGTTTTTGTAAACATACCTGTAATGACCCAAAAAATTTCAAGCCAAGACCCAAGTACTACCTCTATTTTCCTTAGAAGCTATTTGTGGGGTAATTAGCACTAAACTTGATTGCTTGTGAAATTAGCATCAATCACTTTAAATTTGATCTGCGGGCCTCAAAACTTGTAGAATCGTTAACGCTATGTTACTCTGAAATCTGGGATTCAACGCTAAATCCAGTTGCTCCTGGGAATTTTTAGAAGATTTGGATCGGACCAAGACCGCACGTCGAAAGTCCGATAGCGATGATCTTAGGCTGTTATGGTCACCATGTTGGACTTGGCCATCACCTCAAAAATCAAGTCCAGATGATGTCCTGGGTCGATTTGATTGAGTCCGGAGTGAAGAGTGTGAGAACGGTGTGAGATTAAATGTGATTTTATGAAATATGAGTCGTGTCGCTTGCGCGACGATTTTAAGCAATTTGACCATTGGATTCTGACCCAATTTCACCCTCGGATCAAGGAAGATGGCCCAGGCATGTCATGATGCTTGTGGACCTGATCGAGTTTCGGTGACCGTTAAATTGAGTGTGGTCTGCCACGGCTGATCTGTAAAGCCGATCGGTACAAAAACTCAACCTGACCTAGATCCATTCAGTGAGCTTAAGTCCGACCGCACGTGGAAAAAGGACCACCAGAAGTGTTCCGTTGGATCGAGAGAGGCCTGATTTGATTATAACCAAAGTATACCTTGGCCCTGGGGCTATTTTCATCAATGTTAGGCCTATATAAAGACCTTAAAACCCTCACTCTCTTTTCTATACGAATTTCTTAACCCTAGCTAAGAAAGAGAGGAAAAGAGAGAGAAAGTGAGAGAGAAGTTGGTGAATCATCTTTAGATTCTTTCCTTTTACTCTACATCCTTAAACCATCACTTTTGAATCGTTATTCCGGCGGTTCTAAGTTCCTTCTTGGGTAAGTACATCTCACCCTAATCTGTTTTAGAGCTTAGAATAGTCTAAGTGTTGTTGTAGCTCATTTCTATTCTTGCCTTAGGTTATCTTGTCGCCGTTGATGAAGACATATCGTCTGAATCAGTTTGATGTGCTATTTCTGGTTTAAGGTACGGACTATATTCGCATAGGTTATGGTTTTCAAGGCTTTCAATGTCAAATAATGGTTTATTCTTGTTATGGATGAAATTTCACATGCCAAATGCTATGTTTATTTTGTGTTCCTGATATGCATGTGTTATATTGAGATTTGTGTATTCTATGTATATGTAGGAAGTACCGTGTACGTATAAAATATGAACATGTGTTTGCCATGATTATTTATCGTGTACTTATGCTAATTGTATGTGTGTCAACTCCTTGGCAAAAGAAATTGTCCAAATGTGTGTATTTCAACATGCGTCATGTATGTTGAACTATGTATTCTAAGTGTTTGTAGAAATGTCTGTATGGTCTAAAGGGTAGCATACTCTCCTATTTGCAGGCGTTGAGAAGCGATCCTCAACTCTCCTATTGGTTTGTATGATTTCCCACATGCAAGTCACATTCCTTATTGTTTAGTTTCAAGTATTACTTATTTTTAAATCCATGCTAAGTTGATATTCTGCAAATGCTCACATACTACATGATTTGAATTGTTGTTCCATTACAATTCTAAATTGTTGATATGAATATCTGTTGTAGTGGAATGTGTTTGGGACTAGGAAATAGTCCAGGAAATCGATAATTGGCCTTGAGTTCGTGGCTGAGGTTGCTTTCGTCACGAAGGACGTGATTTGACGAACCCGAGTCGTTTTAGAGTTGTCGGCAGTGGTTTGGCCACACGGAGTGTTTGCGCACTCTATGTCATTCAACCCAACGTGCGTTCGTGCTAGTCGAGTTCGTCAAGTAACCTGATGTCCGATGTATGTTTACCATGTATGGACGTTATTGTTTGCATCTAGGGTACCAAACTTACCGATGAAATTCCGTTAACTGTTGTACCTTGATCCGCTAAGACTCATGAGCCGGACATGGTGGTATGGGACCCCGTGGTCGAGCTGTCGGCCTACGCTGGGGTGACGAGCCTCCCCGTAGTGACCAGTGAGTAACCAAACTCGTGAGCTGATTATGGTGATATGGGACACTATATTCGTGCTGTCGGCCTACATTGATTGGTGACGAGCCCTTTGTAGTGACCTCGAGCATACCTGGATAACGCATTAAGGTGACGAGCCTTATTGTAGTAACGAAGGTATGATAGGTGTGCATTGATTGGTGACGAGCCCTTTGCAGCGACCTAAAACCATATGATCGTATGAGATGATCTAGGACTGACGACCCTAGAATGGATCACTGTGTGGAAAGTGATATGAGGAAGGTACCTTAGCTTCCCAATCCGGCTGTATGAAAAGGACTAATAACAACTTGGTAATCATGTTCAAACACCGCATTGCATGTGCCTGGAAGAGGTGGAGCACTTGAGGACGGTTGTCATGCGTAACGTAAGATGAAGACGTTGAGGGTGTATAGGCGAGGGCATGCATCATTCTACATACATCCTTGCACTAACAAGAGTAATTAGGACATGTTTGATTGTTCTACTTTATCATTACTGCTTGATTGAATTGATAACATGTTAACCTTTGCTTTATTGTTCCACTGAGTTGATCACTCACTCCCACGTTCTGGGATGGTGTTTAAACACCAACCAGACTCTGTCTTAGATGCAGATGTTGATGCGACCCCTGAGGCAGAGCAGGAGTTCGAGGATGATGAGGCCACATTTTCTTTTATGCAGTTCTCAGGCGGGTTCATGTGAGCCATGTCCTGATGCACGGGAATTCTAAATTTTCTTTTGGGAATAGATAATGTCATTTAATGCTTGTATTTTGATAGCAACACTTGTAATTATGACTTGGCATGTATACGTATTTCAAGGACTTACACATGTACACTTATGTTTCATTAAGTCTTCCGCTTGCGTCTATCACTTATCCCTGAATTATGTTTGCAGTTTGGATTAATCTATTCCATATTTTATGTACTCATATAAACAACACACATCCAGCATCAAATATGTTGCATAAGTGACGTTTTGAAACTCGGGAGCTCAGCTATGCTCGACCCCCGAATTTCAGGGCGTTACAGTACCTCAAACAGTGGGAAATGTTTACATATTTATAGGGGAGAGAGGATCCCATAGTATGGGAATTCTTTCCTGATATCTTAAGAATCTAATATAATCCAGGATCTTCCCAAGATTGTAGGTTTCTGAGTTTGTCAGGATTTGATCTTATCTCCCGAAGATCTTGGGAGAGATCCTCAAGAGGTAGGATTCTTTGAATCTCTAGTTCGGTTTTAGGTTAGATCCCAAGGTAGGCACTGAGTTGGAAATGAATGATACTGACCTGATCGATAGATCAACATTCACCATTTTCGAGCTTCAGATGAGCCAGAAGGTTCGTGTTCCCTTTATCTGGGTGTTGAGACCTTTTGACCTTGTCAGGGGTATCGTTGATCTATGGCCAATCTATGATCGATTTATGGCCGATCTATGACCGAGCTATGGTCAGTCTGTGACTGATCTGTGACAAAGCTATGGTTGACCCATAATCGACATGTGGCTGATTTATAATCAATCCATAATCATCCTTTAGCCAACCTATAAATTAGGTTAGTATTTCAGCCACTTGTGTGAGCTTGTAAGCTCTTTGTTTCCTTACAGTTGCATTGCTCTCCTTGGAGATTGCTCTATTTCTGGACGTAGAGGCCTCATTAGGCTCGGGTTTTCATGGGCCCGTGTTAGCTCAGTAGAGTTGGTCCATTCCATAAGCCGAGCTATGGACTTGTAGATTTTTCCCCAACAATATGCATGAGAGAAAGAGAAAGAGAGTGCTTGAAGAGGTCGTAGAGAGATAGCTTGAGAGAGAGAATCAGAGGGATGGAGAGGATCGGTGTCAGGTTGGGGCTGCAGCAATGAGGGAGAAGGAGAGGGAGAAGGAGAGAGAAAAGAGGGTGACTAGGTTTTGGCTATCTAAGGGAAACGGATTGCATCCTACATTCCTACCCCACCCGGATGATAATCCGTCCAGGTAGGGCTCTGTGGGGCCTATTATGATGTAAGGGTTTTATTTACATCGTTCATCCCCTTTCTTAGATTATTTTACAGCATCATCCCAAAAATGAGGCAGGTCCACAACTCACATCGACCACACCAAAGGAATTAACGATATTAATGATAACCACTGTTGAAACGTTTCTAGTGGCCACCATGATGTTTATTTACCATCCAGCCCATTCATAAGGTCACGTAGATGTGGATGAAGTGAAAACATAAATATCAAATAAATCTGAAACTAATGTGGCTCCTGAGAAGTTTTTAATGTTGGGCGTTCAATCTACACTTTGTGGTCCACTTCAGCATTGGTTCTACCTCATTTTCGGGATCATGTTATAAAATGATGTGAAAAAAGAGATCAATGGCGTGGATAAAACTCTTACATCACGATGGGCCCTATAAATAGCAGGGGTAGAATGCAATTTACTTCTATTCTGTACTTATTATTAAGAACGGTTTAAAACTATTCCTAATTAGGAATGGCTTTAAGCGGTTCCAAAACCAAAGGTATAGCCATTCCTAATAAGGATTTTTGGTGTAGTGACTCACCTTAAATGGATGGATGGCTTTATGATGATGTGTGGTCCACTCCCTCTATGTTTGGTGATGGGCCACACCTTGGCCCCACTCTCTCTCACTCTCTTAAAATCTCAGAATTTTCTAAGTATATATAGCAAAAGGATGACTATAGAAGAGCTCCTACTCTTATATAAGGAATTGGGGGTTGAGGTGGCAAGTTTATGGGGTCTTATTGGTGCTACGAGTGAGGTGGAATGTGGTGTATAGTATGGGTGGTGGATGGATGATGTGAATGGTGCTAATCATGCATTGGCCAAGGTGGAAGAAATCTAAACATGTATTAGTTAATGAATGGATAAGGGTTGTGGGTTATAGGTGATGCATGGTGAATGATGAAGTGGAGTGTTGCAATTGGTTGTTTGAAGTGATGTGGTACAAAATAAGACATACATTGGATGCATGTGTAGGATGAGGTGGACATGGGCCATGCTTAGTTTTTAAGGCATAGGGAGAGGGCTAATGATGGATTTTGGGGTAGAGTTCAATTTTGTCTTATAGTGCATTATCTTATATGTGCTAGCTCCTTATTTTTCATGTAGTGATTGTCTTATCTTGTGATAATTTCTATGTTCTAGAAAGTGGGCTTTAGTCCTACATGGGCTCAAGTCCAATGGGCCTAACACAATAATGGCTACTTGTGTTATAGGATACACAATATGGGCTATGGATTTAATGGGTCATATCTCACTAACAGAGTATCAGATTGATACACGGTTTTTGCCGTGGCAACCGCACTGATGACACGGTCCACATGACAGAGGTTTCAAAGTTATCTAGGAAAAATCACTTGGGAGGTTTCTAAGTGCGCTGGGGTGTAGTGTATGGTCTATCAAGGGTGCGAGTTGGGACATGAGTGCGTACGAGCAGTGTTATAAAAGACAGGGATCGTATAGTACGATATGCCCATAATGCATCGGTCAATCAAATTGACCAATCTTTACGATTGAGGTTTACCTTTTTTCCTAAAATCTTCTTAATTTTCCTATTAGAAATTTCGGCTTGGCCTCTTGTCTGCGGGTGATAGGGAATACCCATTTTGTGCAAGATGTCATATTTCTTCGTTAAAGATTTGAATGGCCTATTACAAAAGTGGGTTTCTCCATCATTGATAATGACTCGAGGCATCCGAACCGAGAAAGGATGTTTTCTTTTAGAGTTTTAATGACCATGCGATGGTCATTATTTCAACAAGGGATTGCTTCGACCCATGTAGTAACATAATCCACTGCATGTGTTCAGAAACCCCAAGTGTAGGGTTGCAAAGTATTAATAACTCGGTAAGACCAAGGTCGAACCCACAGGGACTATACGTGTATAATTTGAAAATGACCTTGTTTATCAATTAACGTGACAGTTGAGTCGTAAATTCAAGTGAGTCCCACATTGAAGACTATAAGACTAAAGGCCCAATAAGGAGAAGAGGTTCAAGGCATTTCCAAAGGTAAATTAAGTGTCACAACCCATGAGCAAAATACTCTAGGTAATAAACCCTTAAAAATGGTCTAATATTACCCAAAACCAACTAGGAAAACACCTTGGTAAGTTCGGAAGAAGTAAAACCATGTTGTAAGTCAGTCTATAAAGGAGCCTAAAAAATATGCAATTGTTGATGACATCAAACCTATGTTCGATGACATCAAAAAAGTGCCCCAATATGTCCAGCAAGCTCCAAGCATTTTTTAGAGAAAATTCCAATGACATCAAGTTAGCATTCGATGACATCTAAGGTCATATTTGATGCCATCGAAGGTCACCTTTGATGTCATCCAGTCAATGACATTGAGCAGAACTATTTAGCACTCATATGAAAATCTTAGTGCAGGGATTCGATAACATCGAAGGAGATTCAATGACATTGAAGGAAACTTCGATAACATCAAAGCCCTTCGATAACATCGAATCCTGACAGATTTCTGCCCATTTTTTTATCGTTGGAATTTTTTCTTATAAATTTGGGGGCTTGTTTCTTTGGTTCTTTAGTGAGAAAAGGAGAGATATTTGAGAAAGTTATTACTATAAGAAAACCACCTACCCTCTTAAATCCCTTTTTCCTCATGGGTGTTCATCTGTCAATCTTATCTTAAATGTTATCATTGGAAATTCAACAGATTGGATTGAAGAATGAACTCCAGCATTCAAGGATCTTCCAGCAAATCATTAAGCTAGAATCCTTTGAATGCCTAACCTTAGAGAATCTCATCTAGACTTAAAGACACATTTAATAGATAAGATTCACCAAATACCTTAACCCAATGCCCGACGACTTCCATTGGAGCATCTACTGTTGTTGCGGATTAAGGGAGCTGAAGACTCTTCATCATAAGGAAGGTCATCATCAACGTGTGCTAAAAAGGGGCTCACTTACTTACAAGTAAGTATCTAGAGTCCATTATGTCTGAAACATCTTCCTTGCATAGGATTTGGTTTCAAAGTTTGGTTTTACAAACTCGTCAGACCTTTCGTAGGCTCCAACAGGGGAAAACGTATAGTGTCCTTATGTAGGATACATTGCCTTTGTGTAGGCATGTGTGTTTGCCTTGTGTAGACACCTAGGGATGTCTTGTGTAGGCTCCTTAGTTAACCTTGTGTAGGTTGTAAAAGTTTATGGTTAACCTTATTGAAAACCATTACATGGTGAAATCTGGTACACTCTAGGAAAGAGTGCGTCCGCCGGGAGTGGAGTAGGCACATAGCCTAACCACTATATATCGATGCATTTGGATGAACGCTTATGGATGTGGTTTTGTTATTTGATGCTATGTTTAAATTATGCACATTACATGTTTAATAAAATGCAGCTGAGATATATTTCACTATGTTAGTTTTTGGTTTATCCAGTGATCCTGCTTATTATTGTTTAAGTACTTAATATTTACATTAAGTAGGATTAATAATTTAAAAAGTCCTATTCACCTCCCTCTAGGACACTTGGACATATTTCATACTTTAATTACTGGTCTAGCCGCAATTTCATGATTTTCTTTAATTACTTTAGATTTAGAATCAGTAACTAAACTTAAAACTATAATTAAAAAAGATGTTATTGCAAATTGAAATTATCAAAATTATGGAAACTAGAGCGTTAAGGATCCACTTATATTCATCTTAATGCATTCTTACTTGATTCAATCAATACTTCAAATGGATTTGAAGTCGTAATCTATCCAGTTAGATGATGAGTGGTTAAAACATCATAAATAATCCCAATATAAATCTGGACATTCATAGTAAAAATCCATGTATAATGGTCTTATTAAATTGATTGTAGAGAGTTCAAACCATCTACCATGCCTGTAGTCAATGGTGGATCAAGGAATTCTATAGATCAAACAATCACAACTAGAGAAGAAAACATTCATGAAGTTCCAAAGCATCCACCATGCCTGAAGTCGACGATAGATCAAAGTTAATAAAAAAAATACTGCTATATTGAATCATAAACCATGAAATATCCATCATGAAGTTCATAAAACTTCAATCAAAGTAAGAATAACATTAAAATAAACTATAAGTTTCACTTCTTAGCTCTAGCTAAGAGATTAGCCAATCTTAAACATGATTGAACTAAAACTCTTAAAAGAAAATATGAAAAAATAACAAGAAAAGGAAGAAGAACTCCTTAGAGGGAGCACGACCCTCTTGCTCTACTCTTCCAACCCTAATTCATGCTTATGAAGCCCTAATAGATCCCTATTTATAAGCTTTGCAAGAACCAACTTCAATTTATGTAGCTTTACGCAGCTTTGATGGCACCTTCGATGGGACTTCGATGACATTGAAACCTTATCTTCAAGTTCAATTCGAATTTGGAAGCTAATAGTAACTTCCTGCATAGGTCCTTTGATGAAATCGCCCGACCTTCGATGACATCGAACTGGCTTCGATGTCATCGAACATGCTTCGATGTCATCAAACATGTGTTCGATGGAATCAAGAATTGTCTGAAACAATCCAGCTAGTTTCTCTCAATATTCACGATAATTTCAATGTCATCGAATTGGCTTCAATGGCATCGAACTGATCTTCGATGGCATTGACTGATCTTTGATGGAATCGAAGGGGCCTTCAATGAAATTGAGAATTGCATCTTTTTGTCTAGCAATCAAACTTGATTTTCTCTGAAATTTTGATGGGATCGAGCCTCCTTCGATGGCATTGAGCACTTACTTCGATGGCATTGAAGCTATGTTCGCTGTCATTAAACTATTAAGTTCAGCCATTCCTATTTTCTGTACTTTGCGATCTCATTTTTCTTCCTTCTTGACTTGGTTTTCTTGGATCTTGGACTCTTAGATTCTTTAATCTTAGTGACCAAATATCTAATTTTCACTTTGGTAATTCTTGAGCATCAAATCCATGCTTTTAGCATCCGTTTCACCTTAAGCTCTTGAAATCACATTGTAAGAGAAAACATGTAGAAATAGATCGATTAAGAAGCATCATGTTCATAAAACCAGAGAATAATAGGGGGAAATTATGTAATATATCACACTCAACAGCGCGCAATATGTAAATATTTCCAAATGATTGGGAGAATGGTCCCATGAAATCGATTTCCCAGCAATCAAATGCTTCAATAGTAAGAATGCGATTCAAATGCAACATATTTCGACGGGACAAACCACCCAATTTTTTACAATGCTCACAAGCATTGCAAAAATCGTTAGCATCCTTGAATAAAGTGGGCCAGTAAAAGCCACAATGCAGAATTTTTGTTGTGGTCTTTTTAGCTGAAAAACAGCCACCACAGGCATGTGAATGACAGAAAGAGATTATGCTTTGATGTTCGTCGTCAGGAACACATCTCCTTATGATCTGATCTGTGCAATACTTGAATAGATATGGATCATCCTAGATATTCTTGTGCAACTTGGTGAAATTTTTCTTTTTATCTCTGCTTTGTCCAATGTGTTGGCATGATACTTGCAGTAAGATAATTGGCAATATTAGTAAACCAAGATAAATGGGAGACTTTAAAAATTTATTCGCCAGATAACATATCGTTAATTTGCGTCATCTCAATGGAATTAGATAAGACTAACCTAGAAAGATGGTCAGTTATTACATTCTCTACTCCTTTCTTGTTGTGAATCTCTATGTCAAATTCCTGGAGTAGGAGGATCCATCTCAACAAATGGGGCTTGACATACTTATTAGAAAGAAACTACTTTAGCGCTGAGTGGTATATGAATACTATGATTTTGGATCCAATCAAGTAGGACCTAAACTTGTCCATAATAAAGACTACTGCTAACAGTTCTTTCTTTGTAGTAAAATAATTAACCTGGGCAGAATTTAGAGTTCTACTAGCATAGTAGATCACATATGGCTTTTTCTCTTTTCTTTGGCCTAATACTGCCCCAATAGCATAATTGTTAGCATCACACATAATCTCAAAAAGAAGATTCCAGTTGGCTAGCTGCATAATCAGAGTGCTAGTCAACATGCCCTTAAGCATAGGGAAAGCATTTTGACATTCTTCAGACCACTCGAACGGGTTCTCCTTTTGAAGAAGATTGCACAAAGGAGAGATATGTGATTGAAGTCCTTAATGAATCTTCTATAAAAACTAGTGTGTCCTAAAAAGGAACACACATTACGTATGTTTTTAAGTGGAGGTAGGTTACAGATAAGATCAAATTTAACTTTATCCACCTTGATTTCATTGGACGATATGATATGTATAAGCATTATTCCCTTACGAACCATAAAGTGACATTTTCTCAATTGAAAACAAGGTTCTTCTCTTCACATTTTTTCAGCACATGTTTGAGATTTTTAATGCAATCATTGAAAGATAAACCAAACATAGAGAAATCATCCATGAAGACCTCTTCACATCTTTTTAGCACATATTTGAGATTTTTAATGCAATCACTAAAAGATGAACCAAACACAAAGAAACCATCCATGAAGACCTCTAAAAATTGCCCCACCATGTCTGAGAAAATACTCGACATGCATCATTGGAAGGTGGCGGGTGCATTACATAGCCTGAATGACATCCTTTGATATGCGAAAGTGCTAAAGAGACATGTGAAGGTTGTCTTTTCTAAGTCTTCAAGGGCTATCTCTATTTGGTTATAGCCCGAATAACCATCCAAAAAGCAATAATAGGAACGACCAGCTAACCTTTTTAGAATTTGGTCAACGAAAGGCCAAGGAAAGTGGTCTTTCGTAGTGACAGTATTTAATTTTCGGTAGTCAATTTACATTCTCCAATTAGTAGTAACTCTAGTTGACACTAGTTCATTTTTCGCATTGGCTATGATGGTAATCCCGGACTTCTTGGGAACTACCTAAGTTAGACTCACCCATTGGCTATCGAATATTAAGTGCATGATACTCACTTCCAACAACTTAAGAACCTCAACTTTAACCACCTCTTTCATTTTTGGATTTATTCTATGTTGTGGTTGCCTAGACGTTTTCTCATTATCCTCAAGGTGAATGCAGTCAGTGCAAATTAAAGGATCAATTCCCTTGAGGTCCGCGGTGGTCCATCAAAGGGCTCCTTTATGTTCTTTTAGAATAACAATGAGCATACTCTCTTGTTCCTTATCCAGGTAGGAAGAAATTACCACCGGATATGTCTCATCTTGACCTAAGTAAGCATATTTAAGATCACCTGATAATGGTTCTAGGTCAACCTTCGATGCCTTAACGCTTGACGGTAGAGGCTTTGTCTCATTAAGGGGTAATTGTTCAAATTATGGCCTCCACCGATCAATCTCAAGTACTGGTGTTGCATTAAGCAAGGCATCCATCTCCCTGATCATCTCATCATCCAAATCAGGGGAGTGGGCTGAGCACATCTCTAGAGCATCAGAGTAAAGAGTCAAGAGGGCTCTTTCTTCCATGAATGAATCAATCGGGTTAACTTCATGTACTTCGTCAAATTCCTCGAGTTGACATGTTAAAGATATTCAGCTCTAATGTCATGTTCCTGAAAGTCAATTTCATGATTCCATTCCTACAAATGATGATGGCGTTCGATGTATCTAGGAATGGATGGCTTAAGATAACTGGAATCTGAGAGCTCGTGTTCATGATGGGTTGTGTATCCAAGATGATAAAATCTATTATAAGTAGAATTTGTCAACTTGGACAACATCCTCGATCATTCCTCTCAGTATACGAACCGAACGATCAACTAGTTGTAGTGTGGTCCAGGTGGGTTTTAATTCACCTAGACCAAGATGCTCATAAACTGAATAAGTAATCAAATTCACACTTCCTCCTAAGTCAATAAGTGAGTGCTCAATCCGATGGTCCCCGACTACACAAGAGACGGTTGGGCTACCCGGATCCTTGTACTTTTGTGGAACGTCTTACTTTAGGATGACACTCACTTTTTCAATTAGAAAATTTTTCTTTTTGATGTTTTGCCATCTTTTGGCTATACAAAGGTCTTTAAAAAACTTAGCATATGAGGGTATTTGTTTAATGCTATCTAAGAGAGGAATGTTGAACTTCACTTATTTTAGAACCTCTAAAATATCCTAAGTATTAAATAGAACTGTTGGTGCAATCAACTGTTGGGGGAATGACGCAACCGGCTTGTATGCTTTTCCAGTTCTTTCTCTTGTGGAGCAATGCTAGGTCTATCATCTCTCTCAGCTTCTTCCGAGTCCTTAGGCTTTTCAGCCCTCTTCGACAGTCTTATCAATTGTCTTTCCACTTCTAAGAGTGGTGATAGACTTGGCTTACTCCATATGATTCGAAGAGCTAGGGCCACTTATTTCACATTGTTGTTTTGGGTTAGGGAGAGGTTGAGCTGGTAAAGTCCCTTTCTCCCTAACAATAAGTTATGACTTTATTCTTTGGATAGATGATGCAAACACTCCCAAAGTTGTCTTGATATCTTAGAATGCTTGTAATGTATTTTAATTAAATTGCTCTTGATTTTGCATGAATTTTTAAACTATGTTCTCTTGAGGCCTCATTTGATTGAGAAGTTGAGAAAGGGCCTCTTGAGGGGTAGCTGTTTGTCTGTTCCTCCAACTGAAGTTCGGATAGTTCCTCTAACTAGGATTGTATGCATTTGAGATGTGTCCATTGAATGGTCGTTGGTAGTTGTTCACAACATTTGATTGCTCATGCAACAACTCTTAAAATGCATGAATTGTAGGACAATCTTGTGTTAAGTATACATTGCTGGCACAAATACCGCAAGCCACTTCCATGGCCTCGTCGGGTTTCACCATTTCTACCTTCTTAAGTTCCATGGCCTCAACTTTCCTTGTGAGATTGGCCACCCTAGCACTCATGTCATCATCTTCCCTTAGGACATACATCCCTTCCTTCTCTCTTGACTGAGTTGGCTTAGAAGTGGTGGGCCTTAAGGAGGTGTCTCATGATTGTATGTTTTAAGTAACTTGGTTAAAGTAATCCCACGCATCATTGGTCTCCTTGTTCATAAATTCGTTGTTACACATCATCTCTATAAATTGATGTATGGGCGAAGTCAAAACTTGCCATGTTTCATAGCCATGATGTAGACATAAATTCAAAAGGTCCTTGAATCTCTCCCAACATTAGAAGGTCTCTTCTTCTTTTTGGGAGAAATTCATGATCACCCTCCTTAAGGTGTTTGTCTTATGAACTGGGAAGAACTTTTTATGGAACTCCCGAGTCATCTCAGCACAAGTGCTAATGGATCGTGACCTTTAAGGAGTGCAACCACGACTTAGCCTTCTTCTTCAGTGAGAAAGGAAATAATTTCAGTCTTAATGTATATTTAGAAACATTATTAAAGTATAAGGTAGCAATGATCTCATCAAATTCTTTTAAGTGCAAGTAAGGTCATTTAGAGTCTAGCCCATGAAATTTATGAAGGACTTGAATCACTCCCGGCTTGAAATCCACGTTAGCTGCATTGAGTGGAAAAATCATACAAGAAAGTATACTTACCCTCACAGGTTATAGGTAATCGAGTAAGGTTTTAAGCGAGGGAGCCTAATGTACCTCATTCTGTTGTAACCATTCTAGTCGAGCCCTGTTTCAACCAATCAGATTCATTCACGTGTGATTTGTATGGATACACATGGAATGGTCAGAGGATTTCCTGTAGATATGTATGGTTCTTTCTAGGAAAGCGTGACCATAACGTATCAATTGCAGCCTAGCGCTAGAGAAGCGGTTGAGAAGATAACAACCGAACTCGGATGATTATGTGACAAGTGGTAAGGGCAGAAGCAATCAAATCTACATGATTGCTTGACAGGTGGTGAAAGAAGATCCAGAATGATTGAATTAGAGCTATAAATAGCAAAAGATTGCGGGAAAATAATTTTACCAAACCAAACAAACCAAACTTATCTTTCAATTATCTTGTCAATTAACATTTCCTAGTGTAATCTTTTACTTTTCTTGTTAAGTAAATTTCATTCCTTAGTATAACCATTTACCTTCCGAACTTGCTATTAACATTTTGTAGCGTAATTAGTAGTGTTAATCAAGTAGCTGATATCGTAGTTGCAATAGTGGGTCTACACTCATACGCTGGATTCAGTTTTACATCGGAGAGATGTTCTTCAATAGTTTGTAGTGGTCGACTGTAAGGATTCCTTTTTAATTTTATTCAATCTATATTAAAAAGTCCTTTCATAAGGAAGGCAAAAGAGCAGCCCATCTTCAAAGGATGAACCCCACCCTCTGACTATCACCCGATCCATTTACACACCGAACGAGTGGCTGAATAAGCTGTTGATCTCCCTCGATCTCGGTCATAATTTGTGTCTACTTATCTTGGCGCTCGAGGTCATTGTTGTTTGGTTCAAATTGGAGCCGCAAATCCAATTCTGGCATGCCCGCACACTGTGTGAGAAAAACAACAGTCAAACAATTTTTTGGCATGCCTGGTGGGACCCTTACTAATTTTTCTGTTATCAAAAATGCAAATAAGAATTGCCTTAATTATTGGGACTGAACCCGTGATGCCAACCGCACCACCTCTAGGTGATGACGTGCAAGTTCAGGCACCCCCAGTGGGGCCTAATTTGAATGTTAACCTGACCGAAAATTAGGCTGGACCGTCCACGTCCCATGTCATACTCCCGGATGAGATATCTGTTGTGCTTCGGGATGTTCAAATGATCATTCTGATGATACAAGAATATGGAAGGGCCCAGGTGGAGCAATTTCGCATTCAGTCCTAGGCTACCAATCGTTATATGGCCAGTCAGACTGAAGCTATGCAACAATTATTAGATGTGATAACAAAGAGGACGTCGTTCGCATCCCAACATAATGGAAGCTCAATCGATAATATAGTCTAATTACCACCTATGCCGCTATTACAACAGAATCCACCATTGATTCCTCCTTCGGATGTCAGGAACGCGTCACCTTCTATGGAAGTTAGACGACCTAAATAGGAGGCCAAAGAATTCATACCTGAAAATAAAAATCATGGACCTCCTGTCAGATTCAATCTACTACAAGGCCCTAGATTTCAAGATAATCCTAATCATTTTGGGCCAGATCAACCGTCTGTCGTAGAACCCCAGCAGATCAATCGGGACCAGATAATGCAACTCGTTCAAGTGGTTGCTAGCCAAGTGTTTAGCTGCAATGCTATCCCTATCTATCACAAACCATACCCCGAGTGGGTAGATCGGCAACACCCATTGCTAAGGAATTATCGACCAGATTTCGCCTTATTTTCTGGTGAGTCCGGTCAGTTGACCATTGAGCACATTGACCGATTTTCCATGCAATGCAACAAGTTAGCCAATAATGACTATTATAAGCTACAGTTGTTCTATCACTCATTGACCACTTCGGCCTTCATATGGTATTCAAACTTGCTGTCGAATTCAATACACAGTTGGTAGGAGTTAGAGGAGAAGTTTCATTCTAAAATTTTCTCCAAAACAGGGAAATAACCATGGTCGATCTTGCACAGTTCCGACAGTTGCCCGAGGAACCATGTGAGAGCTATATAATGTGATTTAAGTGGGCCAAAATCCGCTATAAAATAGTCATGACTGAGGCCGAATTCATGCAGCTCACACAAGACGGTATAAAATACAAGCTCCGTAAAAATTTTATTAGTATGGAGTTTACGGACTTATATGATCTGACTAAGAAAGTTTCTCGCTATGAGGAACTGCTCTAAGGACCTAGACGAGCAAGTTGATCATTAAGGATGTATTATAACGACCTTAACTATGAAATTGGAATTATCAAAGTAGTGGCTAAGAAACTATTGATATGTTCGGCATTAGTCAAAGCGAAATCGACTTTTCCAACCATGCAAAAGGCCAAGAAGGTGTATACCTTCGATATAACACGAGTCGAATAAATATTTGATAATATTTTATATATTATTAGCTAGGGAGTTCATTAAGGTTCTTATAAATCAAAAAGTACTTCCGGCCAATGAATTACAGAAGATTGAATATTGTAAATGGCATGGGTCTCGATCTCATTCCACTAACAAATGTGTTGTTTTTAGAAAATGTCATTCAGGACCACATCGACCGTGGGCTATTGAAGTTTCCGAAAAAGTAAAAAGAGGCGATGTTAATCGATATCAACCCATTCCCAACTAATATGGAAGTAAACATGGTCACGGCCAACCTGAGGGATAGTCTAAAGGTGAAGGTCGATCTCAGATAGTGTAGTCCACCAGGAATGACTGACTGACCCATGTGAGGGCATCGCTGGATTCCTCGAAATGATCGGTCAACCACTTTCAGAGGGAGGCACCAACAACACTAAGGTTCTCAGATTTACGATCTATGTGTGTAGGAAATGGTGTCTTAATCGGAACAACCTCTCGAAAGGGGAAGACTATACCATAACAATGGTCGAGACAGGTATCAGTCAACATCCTCGGCCTCTAATCGCCGTTCATGTTGGGGACCACCTCTAATAAGGATGGTTAAGCGTCCCACCACCCAGGAAGGGGTATGGAAGCGAATTAGTCACCCAAAATTTTTAGCAATTCCATTGGCTCTGAAAAAGACTCAACTGCCCTAGTTATAAAGGCAGGGGGCTATATCAAAAAGAGAAATGGAAGGAAAAATCTTTTGACTAGAAGCTAAGCTTTCGCGGCCATTTTGGAAAGTCCTCACGCTTAAGAGTTAGTGGTTGTAAATGCAGTCGAAACTGTGATCCCAATTGTTGTGCAACAAAGCCAGAATGCATATGATAACACAACCCCTTTGGAAGATCCCAAAGAGGATGATAGTTGCAGTAACCTATTAGACTATCTCAATGAAGATTGTTTTATTAATCTCTTGGCCGAACCTGTGGCCGAGAAACACCCTAGTCAGATCGAAGAAATCAAATCTAAAACACTAGTGGGGCAATGTTTTAGTGGCAGGATTGTGTTTGGCTCGTTGCCACTAGTGACGTTTCATTGTAATGTGATTTTCATGCTACCATCCGACTTTCAGGCACAGCTTAGCCAACCACACATAATGCCTGAGAGGTAAGCATTCATCATTGAGGTCAGCCGGGATGACTTCGTTACAAACTTCCACTCCAAACATGTTTTATTCAAAGCCAATGAATTCCCCAAAATGGTGGAATGTCAGTTTTGAGTTAAGCGACGATTCATTCTCCTTGACATCCCATATGACGGATTATTCCCCCTTCCTTTGTATCAGAACAATCGAGAATTTGAATTTAATAAGGGTTGAGAAGAGCATTGAATAAGCTAAAATATAATATATAAAAGACAATGCAAAAAGCTTGAAAAGAATAAGATTTTTCTATTTTGTTCCCCCTTTTTTTTCTATGTTGAAACAGTAAGAAACGAGCTCTATTTATAGCAAAAAGATTAGATCTTCAATTAGCTTAAGAATCTCTTTGGTTTGTCGAAGTTTCACGATTCTGTTTCAATGGCCAGCAAATTTCATGAGATCTGATTTGAATCAATCTTAGGTTGCCTGAGACAGAGTTTGGTTGGCCTGAGATTCATTCGGCTAACCTGAGATAGGGTTCGACGGGCCTAAGATTCATGAAAATCAAAATAAACCATTATTGGAAACTTGACCTAGGTTGCTATCGGGCTGACCTGAGATGGTTCAGCTAGCCGAAGATAGGGTTAGGCAAGCTGAACAATCCTGAAATTTGATGTAATAACACAATAAGTTATGACTTAGAAAACTACTAAGATGTACTTTGTTATGACAACCCCGAGTGTAGGCTGTGATACAGTAATAACTCAGTGAGACCTAGGTTGTACCCACAGGGACTTGCTATTACACGATTTATGGAATACGTTAGAATTAAAACTGAGTCTAAACTAACTACAAAAATATGGTTTAAACAGTAATTGTGTAAGAAACTGTTGAGTGCCAAATATTGCATATTTCCCCATTTTTATAACTTGGTTTTATGAACATGGTAACGCTTAATCGATATATTTATGCATATTTGTCTTGCAATGTAATTTTAAGAGCTTAAGGTGACAAGGATGCTAAAGTATGAATTTGATGCTCAAGAACTGCCAAAGCAAGGATTGGATATTTAGAGACCAATATTGAAGATTTTAAGAGTCCAAGATCTAAGAAAACCAAGTGAAGAAAGAAGAAAATTGATTTCCAAAGTGTAGAATTTAGAGTTGCTGGACCTAACTTATCGATGACATCGAACACACTTCAATGCCATCGAAGTAAGTGTTCGATGCCATCGAAGGAAGATCAATCACATTAAGATTTTAATGGAAAATCAAGTTTGTTGCTAGATAATTAGGCGCAAAGTTCGATTCCATCAAAGTTGTTGATGCAGAAATTTGGTCAATCTTGCCTCACCTCCTGTTAGTCGAAGTACCTGTGATTTATTAGAAAACAAGAGAAGAAATTGGGGGCGCCAATTAAGGCTGAGGACCCTCTGATGCCTAAGTCAGGTAGTTTCGCAAGAGGAGTGGAAGAATCGGGATATGTGTTGTGTGTACCTTTACTCATGGCATTAGGTGTATTTATAGGCTTTTGGGGGCAGTGGAGTATATGGGAATGCCTCTCTATGATGGATGCATATTGCAAAAGAGATCTTCTTCCAAATGCATTGTATTTATTTCCCCGAGATCCACGACAAAGTTCTTGGGAAGATCTTCTTCAGATAAGATCTCTGAGTAGTCGAGATTCGAGGAGGTCTAGGTAGATAGATGAGCTAACCTCTAGGATGGCTGGGTTGAGATCTTATAGACTGGGCTGAAGTGTTGATTGTGATCGAAGCTCTTCTTCGAGGCCGAGGTCAGTATCCGAGGCCGAAGTTGGCACCTGAAGCCGAGGTCAGCATCCGAGGTCGAAGTTGGTAACCGAGGCAAGGTCGATATCCGAGGTCGACCTCCAAGGTTGGTAATTGAGGCCGAGGTCAACCTCCAAGGTTGGTAACCAAGGCCAAGGTCGAAGTCAACCTCCGAGGCCGAGGTTCGTACTCAGGGCCGACCTGGTACCCAAGGTCGCGGTGATTTTTCAGCCCTTAAGCAATCCATAGTCTTTGAGTCTATACATCTGGTCAGACTATTTTTACCCACAACATAAGGCAATGTTCGATGTCATCGAAGCCAGTTCAATGACATGGAGAATTTCTGATTTTCAAGTTCAACTCGCTGGACTATTCTTGACCATTTTTTATTGCATTAAAGACTGTTTGATGACATCAAAGATCGGGCAATGACATCGAAGGCTACGTAGTGTGAAAAGGCACGCAGTTCGAATTTAGCCTGGATTGCTATATTTGATGACATCGAAGGCCATATTCTGCACAGAGCATAAATTTGAGTTGATTTCCAAAGTCGGCTGAACAAAGCCTATATATTTAGGTTCTACAAAGGATTCTAAGCACGAATTAGGGATAGAGGAATATAGAAAAGGGTGCAGCGCAGCAACTTCCAAGGAGTTATTTCTTCTTCTTTAGTTAGTTTTTCTAAGTTTTTCTAAAAAAGTTTTAGTTTAATCATGTCTAGGATTGACTAATCTCTTAGCTAGGGCTAAGATGTGAAGCTTGTAGTTTATTTTGATATCTTTCTTACTTTGATTCATGTTGATAATCTTCATATTGAATATTTCATAGCTTATGATTTGAAATAAAGAAATATTATGATTATTACTTTGATCTATCGTCGACTCCGGGCATGGTGAATGCTTAAGAACTTCATGAATGCTTTTTTTTTTTTTTTCTATTTTATGGTTGTTTGATCTGTAGAATTCTTTGATCTACCATTGACTATGGGCATGGTAGATGCTTAAAACTCTCTACAATCAGTTCAACAAAATTGTTATGCATGGATCATTAGTATGAATGTTCAGAATTTGTTTTGGAACAGTTAATTATGTTTTAATTGCTCTATCACCCAACTGAATAGATTAGGTCTTCGATTCCAGTTGAAGTTTTGATGAATTAAGTAAGGATGAATTAAGATATCTACAAGTGGATCCTTGGTGCTCTAGTTTCCCATATTTTGATAATTTCACTTCAAAACAATATCTTTTCAATTACAATATTAATTTTAATTTCTAGTTTTAATTCTCAATTAATTCAGAAAATTCATACATATATTCAGTCCCTGTGGGTACGACCTTGGTCTCACCGAGATTATTACTACATCGCAATCATGCACTTGGGGTACAAGCGAACAGAAACTATTAGAGATAAAATACTAGAATTCCAGGGATCCACTTATAGTTTCCTTAATGTTAATTTACTTAATTCAATCGTATCACACAACTGGAATCGAAGTCCTATTATATCTAGTCGAATAATAGAGCAGTTAAATCATCATTCATACACTTTAAAATAGATTTGAACTTTCATTGAATTGGTTCCCTCATAAAGCATCAACGACTTGATTGTAGTATATTCCAAGCACCTATCGTGGCTGAAATCAACAATAGATCAATGGAATCTACAAATCGATCTCTTATAAAATAGGTAAGAATATATTCATAGCCTTTCTAAACATCTAATGTGCTCGGAGTCGACAATGGATATGAACTGGAAATACTTCTTTATTCAAACCAAATATCAATTAATTGTTCAACAAGAAAACCAAATAAATTAAATCAAAGTAAAATAAATATTAAAAAGAACCATAAGATTCATCTCTTAGCCCTAACTAAGATATTAGCCAACCATAAATATGATTGAACTACAACTCAAATAGAAAAATATAAAAACTAACTAGAATCGAATGATTGAACAGGAGGGAGGATTCCTTGAAGCTCCACAACTCATTGCTCTATTATATCTACCCTAATTCCTGTTTAGAAGATCCTTAAACACCCCTTTTATATAGCTTTAATTCACACCAACTTCAAAACACACTTGATTTTATGCAGCTATGACAGTTTCGATGGCAGCTTCGATGACATCGAGCTCCCATTGAAGAGTTCGGGTGAATCAGGAAGCTGTCCAGCAATGAACTTTCGAATTCTCGTATTTTCTTGATGTCATCAAACCTCATTCGATGCGATCGAACTTAACTTCGATGGCATCGAAAAGTGACTAAATTTGTCCAGCAACAAAATCGTATTTTTACGATTTTTGCGATGGGATCCAAGGTGGCTTTGATGGCATCGACACTTACTTCGATGACATCAAATGTGTCATCTATCTCATCGAATGGTCAATTTCTGCACTTCCAATTTTTTGCACTTTGACTTCTTAGTTTTCTTCTTTCCTTACTTGGTTTCCTTGAATATTGGACTCTTGAATTCTTCAATTTCGACCTTCATAGATCCAATCATCCACTTAATTATTCTTTAAGGATTAAGTTTATGTTTTAAGCATCCTTTTCTCCTTAGCTTTTAAAATCATCTCATAAGAGAAAACATGTGTAATTAGATCAATTAAGTGCATCATATTTATAAAACCAATGCATGACAATGGGGAATACAATATTTCACTCTCAACATACTTTAACTTAGGGTCATTCCTAAGGTCTTCTTTACCTGTAGGTTGGCATATAATTGATTATTCTCTTGAAACTCTTTTAAGCCTTCTGATCTTGACATGTTGAGTTGTGCTATAGTATTGAAATGTTGAATTGAGCTTAAGTTACATATAATATATATTTTGTTTACGAAATTTGACAATTACTTGTGTGCTTAAAACATTAATACCTATAAGAAGGATATGGAAGAACAAGTTGCAAAAAAACTCTATAAATAATAGAGTTCTTTAAAAAAAAAAAAAAATCAACAAACCTAACACAACAATCAATCAAACCAAATCTATCAATTTATATTTTATCTTAGTTTATTGTAAGAGTAGCGACAATCTAATAACAATAATTCTTAGTTATACTCTTTAGTTGTAATCTAAATTTATGCTTTATGATCAAACGTTGGATTTGTTCTTTATCTTATACCACGTAGTTCTTTTAAGAGACACATTTTTATATTTGCCTCTGGTGACCAATTGTGAGTTTTTCCTTTTGTTTGATTGCACTAGTATTCTGAAAGTCCTTTCTTACGGATGTCACAAAGTAACTCGTCTTTAGTGGAAGATTATCACCTGATTATTATCAAATTATGTAAGTGGCTGAGTAAGCGACCGATTTTCTTAGAATCTAATCATATACGTTTATATTGGACGTATCTGCTAATTTCGACGCTTTGGGGTCGAAGTTGATCGGTTTGTATCGAGCCACTATATTGATTCTGGCATGCCCGCACATACTACGTGTGACGGAAAGAAAACATTAGTGTCAACGCTATCCCGCCTGTCTCAAGCTCGGAATATACTAGAGCTCTTAGGGACCCGCCCCTATGGGTTTACTAACACAGCCGATCAAATTTTCCCTTCCATTTTAGAATAAAAGTTAAATAATGAAGCAGATGCAAGGATCAAGTGGAAACACAGTGGGTAGTAAATACACATTATTAAAAATTTCGTAGGAGTCGTAGGTGCCTTAGATCTGCCTATTTTTGGGCTCGTATCCTTAAAATAATTTATCAAAACAGTGTTGATAAAAACATGAGCCCCGGTTGCCCCTCAAAGCCCAACCCTGTTTCGAGTGCAAGACAGGCGGGGTAATACTTAATCTACGTCCTTTTGTTTGCCATACAACCTGTTTAATGTCACATGGACCTTGATGAAGAGAAAAAAATCATATTATCTCCCTCCCTCCCACCAAAGTTTCATATGTAATAGTTCAATCTCCATTCTTTTCTGTGGTGTGGTCCACTTGAGATTTGAATCAATCTTTTGGGCTTATTCATTAAAATAAGTTGGAAAAATGGATGGATGGCGTGAATAAAACATATGCACCATGGTGAGGCCTACATCAGCTCGGTGGATGGTGCTCCACGTCATCAACCAAACCGCGTCCGTTGAATATTCAAACTCCTGGCCCGATCGTGGATTAGCTACTAAAGATGTAGGTAGCTACGACGGTCCTCTGTGGCTCCACCCTGGTGTATTTGTTTTATCAATGCAGTCTATTTATTTTCCAAATTATATTGAGGGCATTGGCCCAAAAATGAGGCAGATCCTAATCTCGTGTGGACCGCACCATGCAAAACATAGTGATTGAACGTCTACTGTTAAAATCCTTTTAGGGGTCACGAAAGTTAGATGAAGCTGACGTTTGTGTTTTCCTTTTATCAAGATCTGTTACCTAATCAACTTGCAAATAAACATTACGGTTGGCCTTTCGGTTGCCACTGTTTTGTTGTATTGTGAACCACTTGGGATCCGAATTTCTTCCATTTTTTGTCTCGTACTATAAAATAAATAACCTGAAAATATAGGCGAAAACACACGTGTATATATATATGAGTTGGGATCCTCTGTTATCAGGTCAACAGAAAATTCCTGTACCCTAATGGTTTGGTGTCCGAAGTTGTTTTTTATTATTTTTATTTTTTTAGTGAGTGGTGATTTGGACCAATGAGAATTTGGGTAACAGGAATTCTCTGTTGACCTGATAACAGAGGATCCCGATCGATCGGAGAATTCCTGTTACCCTAATGGTTTGGCGTCTGAAGCTGTTTTTTATTATTTTTATTATTTTAGTGAGTGGTGACGTGGACCAATGAGAATTTGGGTATCAGGAATTCTATGTTGACTAGATAACAGAGGATCCGGACTCTGTATATATAGACACACGGTGGGCCCCTCCAATGGCAGCGTTAGTAGGCCATCCGTGTCTGCTCGTCTTAAGTACTTTTTTTCGAAAGCTTGGCCACCAAGGAACCTCTCGCTTAACTAACGATTATTGCCCTCGCTTGCATGTAATTTGCATGTCCACTCACACCCCGCGATTAGAAACCAGCAAACGTGTTCAAAATCATAGCCGCTAGTCAGGCCATTTGAGCGACATCGAACAGCAGCGTACTATCATCAGGTGGGCCAAAAGTGTACAGTGAATGAACAACGATGAAAATACACAGTTGATTCTAATTCTGTTTGCATGTGGTCAATCTGATGATCATATTTGATTGATTATAGATTCTTGGAATCTACGTATTTAGATTGCCTGATGAACGAGTCGGATCTTACGTAGATGGGACTAATTTACACGTGTGACGTGAGGGGGTGAACGCATCCTTGCGCGTCTCGTCCATTGTAAATTCATCACATCACACCTGTTTGTCCCTCGAAACAATACGGAAATAACTCCGGCGTAGTGTCGCGGACGATAAGCAGGCATTCAGAAACCGTCCATATATTTGAGATTTGCTTGAGATCTTTTATATGGTAGCTGTTAGACTTAAACGATGCATTAGATGGCAAATAAATTTATATCTAATGGACGGCCGTTCTGTAAAAAAAAATAATAAAATCAACGGTTCAAAGAATTCTACCTTATGACCCGAAGAGCAAAAAAATCCAACTAGCATTATTTTAAGTTTATAATCTATCTGCTGAATGTTCAGCATTTTGGACAGTTTAATTTCAGTTCAAGAACATACCATGTCTAGGAATTCAAGCGCATGTGTGTCATCAATCACTCCCTGCCGGGTAACAAGGTAACTCAGCGGCAACAAATTGGACGTACCCGAGGCTACGAGGTTCGGTATGTGTCCGTACCCGAGCCTTGTTTTGCAACGGCTACTACTTTCCCGCCCACACGCCCTCCGAGGTGAAAGAAATTAAAAAAAAAAAGAAAAAAAAAAAAGAAAAAGAAGAAAAAAAAGCTATTTATTTCCCTCTCGTTTTCCCTGTTCTTTCATTCTTCCTTCCTCTCCAGAGGTGTTCTATGCCTCCAAAGCGTCGTCGTAGACATCATTCATGGCAAGGTTAGCGAACTCCTACCCTTTTTGTTTACTTCTCTTCCTTTCACTTCTATCTATGGTTTTTTTTTTTTGGTTCTGATCTGTCAAGTGCGCGTTGGGGCCGCTGAGCAGCATCCACACTGTTCATCAGTTGCGCCCCACTGTGAAAATAGGAAACCCCAAAATCAGGCTCATCCATAACACAGTTGGCCAGAGAACAGTGTTAAATCACGGCTAAAACCTATCAAATCACGTGGTGTTAACCACTTATTTCTAGAGTGGCGTGATTTTTTGGATCGTTCCTTCATCCAGTTAGGGTTCACATGATGAACGGGTTGAATGGGATATGTACATCATGGTCGACCTCACACACAAACCTACGGTGGGCATCCCCTCTCCATTGTTCACTTAGGTTTGGCCCACCTGAGTTATTTCTCAGGCTGATTTTTGGCTTTGGGCGTAACATTTGGGGGGAAGAACTGATGGACGGATTGGATGTATGACACACATCATGGTGGGCCCAACACAGCTTGACCGTATGGGAACTTCCCATTCAATCAACTATATTGGATCATTGCCCATATATATGTGTATTGGATCACTGTCCATGTATATGTATATCGGATCATGGTGGGGACGTGCAAGTTGCATGTGGAGAGAGGAATCGGTTTGCAGGAGGTGGAATATGCAGGGAGGAGCAATTGTGAAAGTGGAGTTATTTGATAATCTAGTAGTTCATGACTCGTCATGTAGGAATATATCATAATCCATAAATGGTATTGTCGGAGAAATTCTAACCTCTGATTAGTGGACTGATGTTTGGTAGATTCAGACCATAGTATAGTATTCACTGAACCGTCCTTGAATGTCCACCATTTGGCTATTTAGATAATCAACCAAGACAATGTTTTTGGTTTATAGTCCATCAAATTTGCCTAACAGTAGGCCAAGTGTACAATATCTCTGCGTCTGTGTCTCAACTGTTATGCTTTGCCAAAGTATCAAAGGTTTCCTCAATCTAAAAATGGGATGTTTCACCTCCAAATTACCTAAGCACCATTATATTTAGCGTAAAAGTCCTGAAATAGTGTGTAGTTTAGTAATGAGTATAAGCACATGCAGAATAAGTTTTCCCCTGAATCATTAAACAGTTACTTTTGCCTGTCTTTATTCTCCTCCAGTTATATATATTAATGTGGATGGTGCGCACATGTGGAGAGAGAGTGGTTACAAGCTACATGCATGGAGGGGATAGAAGGTTTGGGCTACTTTCATAAAAAAATGAAAAATGTTAAAAATGCCTGTAAGTGACTAAAGTGTCTCGACTTAGTGATGGGGAATGGGTAAAAACTGAACCATACGTTGATAAGCACGCAGACTTCGCCAATGACCTAAATACCTCTGCATGTGTTTGGATATCTTTTTCAATGTCCTTTGAAATCTCAAAAGTTCATGACCCTCTTATGACTAGTTGTGTGGTTAAAATTGTCCCAAGTAACTCATTTTGCATTATCTATAGTAGCATACGTACATACATAAATGTGTATATGTACACACACACACACACACACACACACACACATATATATATATATATGTATACAATGAATATAGGAATGCTCTCTTATGAGCTATAATACATGGAGTGTTTATGTGAGCTCATATGAGAGTTGTAGGATGAAAATGGAGGTTTGAGATAGCCTCTGCATCCTTTCCAAGTCAGGAGAGGAGCACACGAGCCTTGTTGCGTTCGTGTCCGAGAAGTTTACTTTTTGGTTTTTAAACGGGCCATGTACATACATGAGTCCTATTTCACGTAAGTAACAAGAATCGTGTGCTCCTCTCCTGACTTAGATTGGATGCCCTATTTGGAGCACTCATTTTCATCCTGACTCTACTATGAGCTTGCATAAGCGCTCTATGCAATGTAGCTTGTAAGAGAGCTTCTCTCTGCCTATATTCATCATCATCATCTAAGCCTTATCATCCTAATTAGCTTGGAGTTGGCTACATAAATCATGTTATGCCATTCCACTCCATCAAGGGCTATACCTTTAGTTAGACCACAAGTCATCAAGTCCTTTCTTACTACCTCTATCACGTCGTTTTGGGCATTCCCCTTGTCCTTTTAGACTTTTCAACTTGTACCAACACACTACTAACCGGCATGGTTCTTGGTCTCCATTGCACATGACGAAACCATCAAAGTCTACTTTCCCTCATCTTATTACCTATTGGTGATACTCCTATATTCCCTCAAATGCATTCATTTCTAATTCTATACTTCCTCATCTTGCCACTCATCCATCTCAACATCCTCATTTAAGCTAAACTCATCATATGAACATGTTGTCCCTTAACTACCCAACATTCTGCCCCATAAAGCATGATTGGTTTTATAGATATCCTATAAAATTTCCCTTTTAGTTTGAGTAGTATACGACGATCACATAAAGCTCTAGAGGCACATCTCCATTTCTTCCACCCAGCTTGAATTCTTTGGGTGACATCCTTCTCAATCTCACCAATCTCATGAATTATTGACCCAAGGTATCAAAAGTGGTTATTTTGGGAAAGTTCCTGGTTAGCTAACTTAACCAATTCATTGTTTTCACCCTTATTGTTAGTAAAATTGCATTCTATATATTGTTTTATTATGATAAATTTTAAATCCTTTAGATTCTAAGGTATCTTGCCATAAATCTAGCTATGTTTACGCCTTCCCTTGTCTCGTTAATTAAAACTATGTCATCTGCAAACAACGTACACCATGGGATCTCTTCCCGCAAGTGCCTTAAACTTGTCCATAATCAATGCAAAGAGGTACGGGCTCAATGCCGACCTTTGGTGCAAGCCTACAGTAATTGGGAAATCACTTGCTTCTCCACTAGTGGTCTTTTACATTGTTACCACTCCCTCATACACATCTTTAATCACATTGATATATCTTCTTGAAACTACTTTCTTTCCCACACCCACCATATTAGCTTTCTAGGGATCCTATCATATGCTTTCTCTAAGTCAATAAAGACCATGTGTAGATGCTACCTCCTCTCCCAATAATATTCTCCATCAATTGTTTAAGTACGAAAATAGCTTTAGTGGTAGACCTCCTAAGCAAGAAACTAAATTGATTTTATGATATATTCGTCTCATGCCTTAATTTTTTGCTTGATCACTGTCTCCCAAAGTTTCATAGTATGACTCATAAGTTTAATTCCATGATAATTAGTGCAACTCCATATCTCCTTTATCCTTATAAATAGGTGTCATGGTACTTCTTCTCAATTCTTCCGGCATTTTCTTCGATCTTACACTCTTGTTGAGCAACTTTGTCGACTAAAATAATCAGTTATCTTTCATACACTTTCAGACATCTAATGGTAGACCATTTAGACCGAGGACCTTTTCTATTTTCATCTCTCTCAAATCTTCCTTTCCTTAAGATATTCTAATTCTATGAAAGTGTTTGTGGTCTCCAATGTTATTTGAGTTAATGGTTCTTTTTATCCATATGCTTTCAGAGTGGTTGTCAGTAACAAGTTTTGAAAATAGCTTCTCCTCATTTCATTTATCTCATTGTCCTTTACTAATACCCTTTGGCCTCTAGTTATTGCACTTAATGCATTTAACATAATCTAGGTCTCTACCCTTTTACCTCATTTTTGTAAGTTTCAAGACATTTCTCATCTTCCCTTTTACCTCATTTTTGTAAGTTTCAAGACATTTCTCATCTTCCCTTTTACCTCAATTTTGTAAGTTTCAAGACATTTCTCATCTTCCCTTGTCCTTATTCTATTGTAAAGGTCACCATAAGCCTTTTGTTTAGTCTTCACTTATTAGTTTCTTGGCAATCATGTTGTCATTTCTATATTGTTCAAAATTTTCATCCTTTCTAGTCCCTTGGTAGGCTTTGAAACATGAACGTTGTCGTTAATTGTTTTTTTGTACATTGTCATGCCACCACTAAGTTTCCTTAAATGATCGACTTTTCCTTCTAAATACTTCTAAAGCATCTTTTGCCACTTTCCTAATGCACTTTGTCATCTCTAGCATTTCTTCATTGACAATCCACTTTCCTTCTTCCATCAATTATTTATGAATAACATTGTTTTCTCTCCATTTAAAATTAACCAACTAGTTTTGGAAATCCATTAATTTCATTCCCTTTCTTTCATCTCTTGATGTAAACATCTATAGCCATTAACTTCTGTTGTGCAGTTAAACATCTTCACATATTGATCATTTTGTTTTCATAAGTACAAAGAAATCTATTTGGCTTGTTTATGATCCATGTTGAAAGTTAATAAATGTTCATCTCTCTCTGTCTCTGTCTCTTTAAAGTAATTGTTTTCTAGAGGCAGATTGTATGCCATAGTGACATTAAGGATAACATCCCTTATCTCATTCCTTCTCCCAAAGCCATATCTTCCATGTATGCTTTCATGTCTCTACTTTCTTTTCCTATATGACCATTTAAGTCTCTTATAAATATCTTCTTTCTTTTTGGAATTCCTTGCATTACTCCATCCATATTCTCCCAAAATTGTCATTGATTCTATCCTCTAACCCTACTTGCGGTGCATATGTATTAATAATAGTGATCATCTTCTCTCATAACACAAGTTCTATTAATAAATTCCTATTACTTACTCTCCTAATATCTACAACTTTATCCTTTAAATCTTTATCTACCAGTACCACTATCCCTACCCCATTTCTATTATTGTCCTTGCCAATATACCAAAGTTTATATCCATCAATTTCTCTAGTTTTGGCCCCTTTCTACTTGCCTCCTGTACGCAAGCAACTCTCTTTCATTTCATTGTGTCTACTTACCTTTCAATATATAAATCATTTTGTGGGGCCCATGTGACTTTTAGAATAACCTAAAATTTGGTAGGACCCCTCATCTATGAGGGACACGCAATGGATATCTTTGATGTTTAAATCACATCTTGGTGGGCCCCACAAACAATTGGGAAGGTTTTATTAGGTCTCTTAACTGTTTCTTGTTGTGTGTGGCCCATTAAGGCCCGTTTGGACGGGGGGATTGAAAGGGAGTAGGGTGTAATGGGGTGGATTGCACAGAAACCGATACTCTTAAATGCAAGTTAGTGGATTGTCTCCAATCCCACTGTATTGGATGATCCAACGTCCAATGGATGGGTCTGTTTGGATAGCCGAGCGTATCCAACGTCCCGCACAATGCTTGATAGAGAGAGAGATGAAAGAGGAGAGAAGGAAACTGCTTGGAGAGAGATGGGTGTTGTGAGAAATGCTGTTGAAGAAGGAGGAGGAGGTGAAAGAGGGAAGAAGATGGAGTGGGAGCAGCAACAACAGCAGCAAAAAACAGGGCCTGCGTAATCTGATACATGCTTTTGCGTTGCGACGTTGGTGGGGCCATGATCATCGACGATTTGAGGAATCCACACCATCCATCAGCTCCGTGATGAAATTTCAGCTGGAGGGCCGGTTTTGGATTGCTTCTGACACGGCCTACTTGATTTTCCATTTTGCCGTCCATCCTACGTTTTGACGGTCAAAATTCGATACATGCTGCTTCTTGGAAAATTTTCACCTAGGTCGTGGTTAGTGGGCCTGTAGGACTCTGATGGACGGTCCGGATCGGACCTTTGAATGGAGGCAAAGGTCCTTCAAAAAAGTTCTTACACGCCCGGTTCTCTCTCTGGATTACCTCCCGCCACCACTCCCTTCGAATCCAGCAGTGAATCCTCCGGACTGCCATCCGCGTTATCTCCTCGCCCTGCCAAACACGTAGTCGCCTGTACACCTTTGGATTAGACAAGCTAATCCCATTTACTACCACCTACTCCCTTTCAAGCCCCCCGTCCAAACGGGCCCTTAAAGTCATGGATTAGGCTGGATTTCGGGCTTTAGGCCTAAAATGAGGGATGCATTTGATGGACGGAGCAGATGTTTGACACACACACCATGGTGGGGCTCAAAGAGCTTGACCACACCATGCGTCCTCTCCCAGTTTGTTCCCTTTGATGCGGCCCACCTAAGTTTTAGATTGGGCTGATTTTTGGGTCTTCAGGGTTTCATGAGGTGACACATCCGATGGATAGATGGATGTTGTGTGCACATCACATGGGATGAGTTCCCATGAAATTATTTAGGGGACTTTTGGATTATAAGTTACTTTAGATAAGCTCCTTATGCCATAAGTAGCTTATCTTAGTTTCTACTTATTCAGTTGATAAGTATGTTTGGTAAACAACATACTTATCAACCAAAAAGTAGAAAAACATGCTTGGTTTCCAGCATCATAAGTAATTATCCCTCAAGTTTTTTTGGTCCCCCTCACATCCATCATCCATCATGTGGGGCCCACCTTGGATGTGGACCGTTCACTGTGTAGGCCCCACCTTTGATGTGGGTTCCATCATGTGGGGTCCACCATCATAATGTGGGTCATTCATCATTAGGGGCCGACCTTTAATTTGCACCATTCATTATGCAGGGCCCACCTTTAATGTCGGTCAGCCATCATGTGGGGCCCACCATCAATATTAATGCCCATCATGTGGGTCCCGCCTCTGATGTGGGCTGTCCATCATGTGGGGACCACCTTGGATATGGGTCTGTTGAGGTATAAAATAAAGGATCAAGAATAAATCAGAAAAAGAAAACTAGAAGAAAATACGTAGAAAAGGAAAGAATTCATGGTTGTTGTGCAGACCCGCGCAAAGGGTATTGATTTCGCGGGTCCGCGCAAACGCCATTGATGGTTGCGCGCACTTGCTCAATGCCGGTTCGGACAGGTTAAGTTGTCTGACTGAGATCCGATGAAAAGTGGGCCCCACGGCACGAAGATCGAGGGTTCGCACGTGTGGAGGCCTATAAATACCCCACTCCCCCTCTCATTTGCACACATTGAAGATTTCGAAGAAGGTCAGAGCTCCAGGAAGAAAAAGACTTTGAAGGTATCGAGAAAGGAAAGAAGACAGAGGACGAAGGCTTTGCACCGGTCTGCGCAACAGCATGGTGTTGCGCGGCAATAAACCCAAGGGAGTCGGAATGCTGCCGAAATGATCAGATGGAATTCGACCTGTCTTCCCTATATGAATACGAGTTCAAGAAGGAGATATGAGATGATCATATCCGCACAACATTCCTCTCAATGAGATGAACAAATTACAAGCAAAAATGCTGCCGGATTTGATATCCAGATTTGATATTCAAACTCTTTCTATACTTGTATTCTGAATATTCTATCTTAGAATCAAAGGAAATCGAAGCATGTAAATGAACTTAGTATGAATAAATATGATGATTGTTCTCTACACACTCTTTGTTATGATTAAATAAGATAATTTCCCAAACCAAATGCATTTGTTTCTTGTCGAAACAAAATGGCTACTCTACTGGGGAATTTTATCTTATTTAAGATTAATATAGAGAAAATTTGAGAACTTTTATCATAGTTTGGCGTAAGATTAACATAGAGAAAATTTGAGAACTTTTATCATAGTTTGGCGTCTTATTGACGCCAAAATGACGACTCTCAATAGGAACATCCTCCCCTAAGATAGAATATTTTACTATTTTAATGCTAATTGTGATCTTATATTTTCGTTTGACGGTTATAGGACACGATTTCAAATTATGATCAATGGCAAGAGTAATGAAGAAGACGAACTTCTACTTCATGGCGACCGGGTTTGTAGTAGAGTATGCAATGAATCAGATTACAAATCGTGAAGCCCAGCTTACTGCAAGCAAGAATGACAAGCCCCAAGTTATGGCCGGAGTCATATCCACTTCGCCACTGGCACAAGAGAATGACAATGATTGGATTGTCATAGCATTCGAAGAACAAGAACCCGAAATACAGTAGCTGTCATAAGATGAACTCATCTCCACATAAGATCAGGGGACCAATAACACGGAATACAGTTAAAAATAATCCTGAACTCGCTCCTCCAACCTTGTATCCAAGGATATCTCTTCCTTCTCTGACATTACAAGATTTCTCAGCACTACCTATTATGAAGATTCGATGGATGAGAAAAGAGAAAGGCAAGGCACCGATGAATAATGTAGTTTTTGTTTCACCTCAAGATACACCTCAACAAGAAATCTCGCCGTCGGCCGAATTCTGCGGGAGTACGGAAGGTCCGAATGGAACCCCTCTCAATAAGTCCTATCATACCCGGATATTCTATTCCTACGATTGCCTCTTCAGATAGTGTAGAAGCCACTATGCACATGGCAGGAATTAGTCAAGGTCCCCTACCAAATGTTGATGAATGTATGGCTGAGATGGCCGAAACTCAAAGAATCTTAATAGAGGAGTGTTGAAGCCTCCGAGAAGCTTTGGCTACTCTTGCTCATAACGTGGCTCAAGCGACAGCCCCGCTAGTAATGGCTACTATGAATGAATAAGAGCAACAACCCGAGGGTTCATTGCCACATAGAGTAGGATCGCACGGATCTGCACCGGTTGCTAGGGCAATAACACGAGGAAATGCAACAGATGGTTGTGGAAGTCGTCAGGGAGCATGAACATATTGGGAGGTTCCGCTATGAACACCGTATCCGAGAGAGGTAGAAGATGTTCCCTTCCCAGTAAACTTCAAGCAACCAGATTTTCAGAAATTTAATGGAGAAGGGTCTCCAGAGGAACATCTCGTACACTTTATCACCACCTTGGGGAATTTCTCTACTATTTCACAATATTGTTTACAGCTATTCGGTTCTTCCTTGCCTAGCAAAGCATTTCGATGGTATTCTAATCTGACGCCAGAATCAATAAGAACTTGGGAACAGATGCAAGACGCATTTATATCTAATTTCTTCTCATCAGGCGCGATGTCAGTGTTGCAGAATTGGCCACTGTCAAACAAAGAGAAAACGAACCCGTGGAGAAATTCATTGATAGGTGGAAGACTTTGGGGGCTTCATGCAGACAGTTGCCAGAAGAGAGAACAAGTAAACATGTGTTTAAATTCTATGGAGCTAGGAATTGCCTTTCGGGCTCACAAGTGCTAATATAAAGACCTTTTGAGATCTAGCAATGAAAGCACACGCATTGGAGTTGATGGCCAGGAAAATGCCAGCATTTCAGATCAGGACAGAAAGAAGAACGAATAGATTAATGGTGAATACTGTTGATCAAGAAAAGAAAAAGAATACTTTTTACATAGAGAAGATTCAGATCGATACAAGGATCGAGTAAACGACAAGCAAACTCGATTGTACGACTATCATTAAAGAATATGATTTCATTAAAGAATATGATTTTGAAAAAGAAGATGTCATACCAATGATGGAATAGTTATTGGCTGCCGGGACCGTTCAATTACCTTAGCCCAGACGTCCAGAGGAAGTCGAAATGACTAAGGATAAGAGATATTGCCGTTATCATCATTATGTGGGACATCCAATGGAAAATTGCTTTACACTAAAGGATATGTTGCAAAGGATGACAAGACAAGGTGAGATAGTGATGAAAAAGAATGAGAAGGGAAGACAAGAAAGTGACTGTGAACGAGATATTTGCAAGAGATTCGTTTAAAATTTGGAAAGACAAAGGGAAGACTGTTGCAACAAGAAAATGGCTAGCTACAATAGATTCTATTACCAGTTCTCGTTATAATTCACGATTTGTTGGATCATCTTCTGAAGACGTCAGTAATGACTTAGCCTCTATTCGCCAAAGAAAAGATGAATCGGTCAAAGAATTCATTAGTCGATGGAGAACCCTGGGGGCACTAAGTTTACGGTTGGTGAAAGAAAAAAGAGAACGAATCAAGCTATGCATGGGATGCTAATGCAGGACATGAAATTCAGATATGATGTGCAAGATTTCAGATTTAAGATCACATAGTTCATAAACAATTACACAAATTCCACATCCCACGCAAAAGTCCAAATATTCAATTAAGGGGAATCTATGTGGGTCCAGGCCTACACACGTTCGGGCTGGATCAATAAAAGTTATGAACCAAACAATACTCAAAGGGAAATAGAAATCATCCACACATGTATGATAATCAATCCTTAATCCAAGGAATTCACCAATTTCAAATCAAGGAACCTTAGGGTGAGAAAAGAGATAGAAATAGGGGATTTAGGGCAATCTAGGGTTAGGGTTTATAAGATTAGGTATGAAAAGAGGAAAACAAGAGAAAAATCTGACCCAGAAATAGCTCCCGCGTGCAGACAGTGCCTCGGGGCTGACACACGTGCGCAGATGGGCTGGCCGCACATGCGATGAAGGCCCGCCTTCCCAAATCAGCTTCTTGGCCTTGGTCGGCCAGGCTGGGGCTATAAAACCTCCAAATCTCATGTCGATCTGGGCTGTGGTGCTCTATCGAAGTTTCAGCCCTCCTGCAGGGCCAGATTTTGAAAACTGGCATGGAGGGATGAACAGCTGCAAAACAAACGGATTGGGCGCGAAGATGGTTGTGGGAAGGATGAAATAAGATGGAGGGGCGGATGGGGATAAACGTGGCTTCGCACTACGGTAGTTAACCCTTCGAAAAGGGACGGCTTCGCACCCACTTTAATCTCAGCCTTTCGAAAAGGGAGTGCTTCGCACCCACTTTAATTTTTCCACAACTCAGAAACTCAGAGAGTAGAAAAACCACACAGGAATTTTTATTCAACTTTAATGAATCAAAAGAACTACAAGCGGTGCCTATTTATAGGGGAAACCCTATACTCCAAAACTCGTGCCATGTGCGCAACCTATTACTTAGCGATGAATTAAATTAAAATAAAAACCAAATAAAGAAATCTAAAGTGTTTATGATGTTCTAAATAATAACAATAAGCAAAACTTAAAATATGAAATCAATCCGACTAGTGGGCCACGATCATGAGATCCCGTGATGGGCTTTTCTTGGTTATCGGGCCCATTCTTTGAATCCTCCGTCTTCTAACTATTTGGCCCTCCCTGCATGTCTTCATTGAGCCAGATCGACGGTGGGCCCCTTCGTACGTACGTGCGTAGGGGGCGGTGTGCGTGTGCGTGTGCGCGTGATGTCCCCATCAATTCTCCCCGGCTGCGAAGATTTCGCCAATAGCGAAATAAAACTCTTGAACCACTCCAGGATGTCAGGATCAAGTCTCTGAAGCTCCTCCTCAGTGAGCCACGTGCTGTCTGAAGCTGGGCGTGACTTCCATTTAACCAGGTACTTCTGAAACTCGTCGTCCGACGTTGAAACTATTTGATGGTCCAGGATATCCTCTATTTCCTCTATAGGTGTGTGAAGGTTAAGTATGAGAGGCAGAGGCTGAGAAAAAAGGTTAGGAATAGTAGGTATGGGAGGTAGAGGCTGAGAAAATAGGTCGGGACGAGTAGGTATGGGAGGTAGAGGCTGGGAAAATAGGTCGGGACGGGTAGGTATGGGACGTAGAGGCTGGGAAAATGGGTCGGGAAGGGTAGGTATGAGAGGTAAAGGCTGGGAAGAAAGGTCAGGAAGGGTAGTTATGGGAGGTAGAGGCTGGGAAGAAAGGTCAGAAAGAGTAGGTATGTGGGAGGGTGAGGCTAGAAAAATGGGTCGGGAAGGGGCCATAGTTTAAGAGATAAATATAGGGAATTAGGATGGGTGGGCGAAGGGCCGGACAAAGTATTAGTGGTCCCCTAAAAAGTAACTAGATCATCTACATCGAATATGAAACTAATTCCCATGGATGGTGGAAGATCTATCTCATACACATTGAGACCGTTTCGTTTTATAATTTTGAAGGGTCCAGCATTACGCGTGTGTAACTTACGAACAGCCCCCGGAGGGTACCGCTCGGGCCTAATGCGGGCCATCACAGAGTCCCCAATATTGAATTCTTTGAAATGCTTTTGCTGGTTTGCAGAAAATTTGTAATGTTCATTACTAGTTGTGATCTTCTGCCTGATTTTTTGATGCCATGAATGAATGTGATGCGCAAAAGACTCCGCAAGCTTTGACGCCCTATGGGACAGTGATATAAGGACAAGATCAATAGGTTTCCCAGGTTTATAAACAGTAACGATTTCATATGGATTGAGACCTGTGGACCTATCGACAGAACTATTAAACGCAAACTCGGCTGTATGTATTACGGTATCCCATGTTCTAGTGTGCTCTATATCCCTCATAGGGGGAGACTCATTCGGTAGATCATCAGGAAAGACATCATGTAACTCATCCATTACCGGAACGGCCTCAGTGGGTAACTCTACACTAGCCTCTGGTGCACTCTCTTTAGCCACAAGGCCGCACATGTTGTACCCCTCAAAATAGTGGTCTTGATGCCCCTCATGGGGTGGGTGCACAGGTGCACACCCATAATTGATTCTTTGACCAACTCCATTCATTGGTCTATCCTCTAGGCCACCTGCCTGAGATTGGACATTTACCCCAATGGTGGGGTTTGTCCTGGCGATGGTATTTAGTCGGGTAATGCGCACACCAAGTTGTTCAAAGCATTGGTTTATTTCCAAGCACTTATCCAAAGACTCGATCTGCTGGGACAACTTGTTTAGTGACTCTAGCAATTGTTCCATGTTTAATGTAGGGTGCAAGCCAAAACCATGACCTGTACGTGTGTCATACGACTGCTAACTCCACCTAAGGACTTTCTACTGCGATTATATGCAACTAAACGGGACTAAATGATCCTATGAGACTCTATATGAGGGAAACTATGCAGTGCTATCAAAATTCAGCAATATAGTTGTCAAAATATAAGAAAGCTTTTAAAAAAAAAAAATAAAAATTTATTAAGGAAACAACCTAGTTTCTAAAAAACGAAAAAGGAAAGTTTTTAAAAACAAATTAGGAAAGTTTCTAAAAAAAAGCAACCTAGTTTCTAAAAACGAAAAAAGGAATGTTTCTAAAAACAAATTAGGAAAGTTTCTAAAAGAAAACAAATTAGGAAAGTTTCTAGAAAAAACAAATTAGGAAAGTTTCTAAAAAAAAAAGGAAAGTTTCTAAAAATAGAAAGTAAGTTTTTTAAAAGTTTCTAAAAAACAGAAAAAGAAAGTTTCTAAACCTAGAAATAGAAAACTAAGTTAATTTCTAAAATAATTCAAATAAGGGTATAACAGAAAATTTCAGCAGCTTATGTCAGGGTTTATGGACCTCTAAATAGCCATATATGATGAGAATTGATGTGTAATGGACATAAACAACTAAATCCTAAACATGTAATGCATTCCCCTATAAGAATCTTAAGCTCCGATACCAAATTTGGTGCAGGACATGAAATTCAGATATGATGTTCAAGATTTCAGATTTAAGATCACATAGTTCATAAACAATTACACAAATTCCACATCCCACACAAAAGTCCAAATATTCAATTAAGGGGAATCTATGTGGGTCTAGGCCTATACACGTTCGGGCTGGATCAATAAAAATTATGAACCAAACAATACTCAAAGGGAAATAGAAATCATCCACACATGTATGACAATCAATCCCTAATTCAAGGAATTCACCAATTTCAAATCAAGGAACCCTAGGGTGAGAAAAGAGATAGAAAAGGGAATTTAGGGCAATCTAGGGTTAGGGTTTATAAAATTAGGGATGAAAAGAGGAAAGCAAGAGAAAAACCTGACCCAGAAATAGCTCCCGCGTGCAAACGGTGCCCCGGGGCTGATGCACGTGTGCAGATGGGCTAGCCGCACGTGCGATGAAGCCCCGCCTTCCCAAATCGGCTTCTTGGCCCTGATCGGCCAGGCTGGGGCTGCAAAACCTCCAAATCTCACGTCGATCCGGGTTGTGGTCTGGGAGTGGTGCTCCGTCGAAGTTTCAGCCCTCCTGTAGGGCCAGATTCTGAAAATTGGCTGTGGAGGGATGAATAGTTACAAACAAACGGATTGGGCGCGAAGATGGTTGTGGGAAGGATGAAATAAGATGGAGGGGCAGATGGGGATAAACGTGGCTTCTCACCACGGTAGTTAACCCTTCGAAAAGGGAGGGCTTCGGACCCACTTTAATCTCAGCCTTTCGAAAAGGGAGTGCTTCGCACCCACTTTAATTTTTTCACAACTCAGAAACTCAGAGAGCAGAAAAACCATGCAGGAATTTTTAACTTCAATGAATCAAAATAACTACAAGGGGTGCCTATCTATAGGGGAAACCCTATACCCTAAAACTCACGGCATGTGCGCAACCTATTACTTAGCGATGAAGTAAACTAAAATAAAAACTAAACAAAGAAATCTAAAGCGTTCATGATGTTCTAAATAATAACAATAAGCAGAACCTAAAATATGAAATCAATTCGAATAGTGGGCTATGATAATGAGATCCCATGATGGGCTTTTCTTGATTATTGGGCCCACTCTTTGAATCAAAACTCCATTTTCTAACTGTGGCCCTCCTTGGATGTCATCATCGAACCAGATCGATGGTGGGGCCCTACTTCATATGTACGTGCGTAGGGGGCAGCGCGCGCGCGCGTGCGTGATGTCCCCATCAGATGCATAAGACCAGACATTGCATTGAATCTTATTAGTTTGAATATACACACCTTTCAGGATCTAATCGAAAAGGCTGGTCATGTAGAAGAGATCACTGCCAAAATATAGTCTTGTAAAGGTGAGATATTTAGAATTTTAAAAGAACTTCAATCAGTATCACGGAAGAAGTAAGAAAGATGAAGAATCAACAAGATGAGCAGAGGAAATCTACCAGAAGAGATATGAATAAACATATAGCCAAGAGAATAAAGAAAGAATTCGGATAGTCCAACGATTATGGGAGATATTCGTTTGAAGAAGATGACATACATCCTATGCTGAACAAATTATTAGCTACAGAGAAGATCAAATTGCCATGGCCAATACGTCCAAAGGAGATGAAGAAAATAAGTGAAAGTGACTATTGCTATTATCATTGTTTCCTCGAACGACGAACTGAGAATTGCTTCAAACTAAAGAGTATATTACAAAAAATGATTGATAATGGCGAAATAATCATAAGGAAAGCATATAATGTTAGAGAGGAAACAAGAGCACACAAGCCTGATTGAAGCGACTTTTCATATCTTCGTAATCGGGATGTAAGAGTATAAATATTCGCAAAATTGGGGACAACTCTAATCTCGGATAGTCCGTGTGCAATGATAAGGCATCAATATATTTGTCGAAATTCACCACATCAAGATGTATTACCTCTGAAGATCATTGTGATTTTGATTACAAAGATTATCAGTACAATGCTTCCTAATCAAAAGGGGGCAAGACAAGTAGAAATGGATGAAATAGTTTCAAAAGGCGAAGCCATGTATTTGTCCCCGAACATGAATGAATAAAAAGGCCGATTTCCAAGCATATCAAGTTCAAACATATTATCGTCAAGCGCTGACGATTATTGCTGGATCAACAAAAACTACCACTGCCATCGCCATATCGTCGACGTGAAGATTATTCTATTATCGAAGTTGATATTATTGCCAAGCTGATACTCCATTTTGACCGAATTTTATAATATCATCAACATCAGTAGGGGCGATATATCAATTATCAATTTATTATCTTCAGTGAAACTTATATGATCAGCCATATATATAAATACTAGGACAACGATGGTAGCTTATCATTTAAGGCAGCCTAGCCAAGCCTATACGACCAACTATGCATAAGACCTATATATATTATTCGGGTAGCAGTGAGAAGCCAGTAGCCCTAAAAAGCCCGTATAGGCCATCACATGCATACCCATGTGGGCAGCAGATGGAGCCATTGACTAAAAGCCCTAAGCGGCCAAAAAATCTACAACGGCCAGTCACGCGTGAGACCAATGCTGTCTGTATAGCTTCCGACAGTGTCACGGGGAAGGAAGAAAATGCCATCCTGTGAATGGTTTTGACCTTGCAGGTGAAGAAAAAGCGGGCTGCAGTGTGCGCTCTTGGCTATTGTCCATAGATAAGCCAACCATGCATAAGACTCTCCAGATCCCTGGTTTGATTTCAGTAGTAACTCATGAGGAAGGGTTTTTTAGCCTACTCATTGATGGACTGGCGGCCTTGGATTTGGTATCCAAAGGTAGCCTTGCGCACCACGTGAACTCTAGAGAGTTACTGCGGCCAACCCTATGCGTAAATCCCACCGAGTTCACAGCCTCGGTAGCTTTACTGGGCCCCTCTGATGGATCGTGGTTTGTGAACTCTCCGGCCGCGATAAGTCCAGCCAACTCATGAGGGCTACAACGACCATTCGTGTAAGACCTGACTCCAACATGAGTCTAAGAAACTGTGCTTGCTCCACTACTCAAGAGCTTAAACTGTGAAAATGTTCAGTCTAATTAAGTCCAGTTTAGTTCGGTTAAGTTAAGTCATATACAGTCAAAGTATGATAAGTTAAAAAGCATATTAGCTCGAGCTTAAACTATGTGTAGCATCAAAATGCTGCAGATACATTGATGATAGTGCAAATGCGTATGTTCGCCTGTTTTACCTAAGATATACTCAAAGATGCTAATTGTCTGATATGATCTCATAAATCATAAACATTTCATGTTTAGATTAAACAAACATACAAAATGCATTTCTTTTGAAACAGGTTCAGACTATAAACATTTCGTGGTTAGATTAAACAAATATGCAAAATATAGCTCTTCTGAAACAGATCCAGACCACAACAACATCAAGTTTGATCAAAACGTTTACTATTTTATATATAAAGTCAAAATGCTTCAAGATCAATTACGAGCCTTCAATTGCGATATGTTTATCCTTCTGAAGAAGACGAGTCTTCAATTATGATATGTTTATCTTTCTGAAGAGGGCGACAATGTCTTTCTACTTCTCACCTTTCTGATGGCAAAGGAGAGTTATCCCGTACAATTTGCAAGGGTGGAGGAGGATAGAGTCGCAAGAAACCATCATTTTCTTCTGGAAATCTCGGAGACTTAAGGGTATTCTTCAAAGGAGTGCCAAAGGCTATCCATCCTTCGAGAGTATCGGCAGGCTTCACTTTAGAAATATTATTTTCTTAAGAAATCTTTATGCAAAATTGGCCTGGAGAGGGGGCACAGTCTGTTTCTTCAAAGTAACCGATGCCTTGGTCTTTTTGATAATCTTTTAATTGAGGAGGAAGAATCCATATAGCATGATCTACCGGGTAATAATTGTCCACCAAGTAATACTGATGAAGCCACCAGCGCATCTAGCAATAAGAAGCACTAAATAGATAATTATAGCCAGGAATTATGAAATGCGATCTGGTATGAATGTTTAAGAGTTGCTTCCATATCAAAGCCCAATTATATGGCCCAACTCCGTAACTTCTCATCTCTCTAGTGACAATATCAAAAGTCTCCGGTATAGTTTGATCGAATCCAAACTGGCGAGCAAATCTACTTGGATAGTAAGGTTCACGCTAGAATATACTACCTTCTCTCCAAGGAAGAGTATTAGACCTGATAGAGACAAGAAAAGAATGCTTGCCAAATGAGATGGAATCATCATTAACGACTGCTACGTCTTCGGGAGAACTAGTAAATGGAAATTGATGAAAATCGATAGGATCATTGCATTTTATCTTCCTAGTGACCCAGCCATTCGACTTTTCAATCATCTTTCTAAGTTGAAAATGTTGAAGAGGAAGTCGATCACTGTTCGAAAACGCTCTTCCAGAATCAGAAAACGTCTAGGGGAAGTACACTCCTAGCTAGTCGATGAATAAATGCCATGGAGCACAAATAGAAAAGGATTCGGAAGAAGGATCTTTAGAACCGGAGATGATGTCCCCAAAAGCGTGATACAGAGAACACAGAACTGAAGGAGCTAGCAAATATTTTTGGCCCTCAGCCATCACACCTGCGACCACGAAGAAAGACGACCTGGTAGTATCTATCTGTTCAGAATCAGGAAAAATTACCTAGCTTAGCCAGTAAACCAGAAAAGTAGTTAGTTCGCAGGAAGAACTGTATTTAGTGGTATTCTTGATGCCCTTGCGAATGGTCTTGAGTTCTTGATGGTTATGGCCTGCAAAACTGTTAGAGTGAAGATACAGTTATTAAAGCAAGACCATGAAAGATCAAAATTTTGGGGAAATAGAAGACAGGAAGAAGAAAGTATGTTGCAACTTTCGAGAAAAATGGGTTAGCCATTCAAGAGAAGTAATGTGATCAGGCCGAGGAAAATTAGCCAGCGCACTAAAAAGTTTAAGCGTGGTCTTCGAAATCCCAGATTTATCGTTCCCTGCAGAAGCTAAAGCAAGCTTTCCATTAGAAGGTACATATGCATCAAAAATATTACCCGTGATGGGAAGGCCTGCTATGCAAAGAAGGTCCCATAAGGTAACACTCATTTCGCCCAAGGGAAGATGGAATGAATTGGTTATTGGAGACCAATGATTGAGGAAACCTATGAAGATAGTTGCACCTGCATGAAAATGTTCGGACGTAGCTATGATTGCATCAGAGAGGTTGATCTGCTCCAAAATGGTAGTGTCGTCGAGCGATGGCTCGAGCCCAGACACTATAGACATTGAGAAGAGACAGAAGACCTATTGTCGAGAATTTTTCTGTATTCCAAGGTAGTCTTTCAGAAAAGAAGAGTTGTTGGGCAGTTTCAAAATAATGGGCAGAGAAAGGTTGCTGAGGATCATGGCATGGACGCAAAAATCTCATTTTATGAATCCTACCAGCTCTTTGGCGGGATCCATTTTCTTCCAGATATCCTGTCAAAATCCTTGGTTCCTTTATGACCCAATTGTTCACGGAAACAAGGACATTTCGTTGATCGAATGGCTCACTGTGTAAAATTGACCAGTGACGTCGCAGATTGATGGGAATGATGGATGGTTCATTGGCAAATTGAAGTTCCAAAGTCTCTTCATTTATCTCTACATAATTCCAAGAATGCTGGAGAAACTGTTTAGATCCCGAGGAAGATGGATGATTCTTTCTTCTTGAAGAAGAAGCCTTCGAGCGATGCATGATTATGGGCCAAGAATTATCAAGATGAAAATAAAAGTAAAGATTCAAGGGTTGAAGAATGTAGACAAGGAAAGAATGAAAAGTTCAAAAGCACGAGATTCTCAGTACTTGGAAGTTTTTCTGGACAAAGAAACAATTGTGCGGGTGCACGCAAATGAAGCCACTTGTGAAGAGTCCCGTTAAGAGAATTTCCTGCGCACAGACAAAGTGCCTGTTGCGTAGGTGCGCGCAAAAGCGTGCAGTTGTGTAGGGATTCTTCAGTTGGGCAGAGCTTTAGCAAGAAAATGGGGAGTAAAGAGTGAAAGGGATGGTTCTGGTATTTATAGAGGGAAGAGACCCGATTACGGACCCGATTGTCCTTTGCGTGGGTGCGCGCAAATAGCTGAAAACAAGGAAAAAGAGAGGAGATTGATCCTACTTCTTTATTTTAGAAAATAAAGAAAGGATCAAGGGGGCATCTATTGAGGCATAAAATAAAGGATCAAGAATAAATCAGAAAAAGAAAACTAGAAGAAGAAAATAAGTAGAAAAGGAAAGAATTCATGGTTGTTGCGTAGACCCGCACAAAGGGTATAGATGGTTGCGCGCACTCGCTCAATGCCGGTTTGGACAGGATAAGTTGTCTGACTGAGATCCGATGAAAAGTGGGCCCCACGGCAAGAAGATCAAGGGGTTCACACGTGTGGAGGCCTGTAAATACCCCACACCCCCTCTCATTTGCACACATTGAAGATTTCGAAGAAGGTCAGAGCTCTAAGAAGAAGAAGACTTTGAAGGTATCAAGAAGGGAAAGAAGACAGGACGAAGGCACCATGTGTTGCGCGGCAATAAACCCAAGGGAGTCAGAATGTTGCCGAAATGATCAGATGGAATTTGATCTTTCTTCCCTATAGGAATATGAGTTTAAGAAGGAGATATGAGATGATCATATCTACACAATATTCCTCTCAATGAGATGAACAAATTACAAGCCGAAATGCTACCAGATTTGATATTCAAACTCTTTCTATACTTGTATTCGGAATATTCTATCTTAGAATTAAGGGAAATCGAAGGATGTAAATGAACTCAGTATGAATAAATATGATGATTGTTCTCTACGCGCTCTCTGTTATGATTAAATAAGATAATTTCCCAAACCAAATGCATTTGTTTCTTGTCAAAACAGGGTCACTCATCATTAGGGCCGATCTTTGATGTGGACCGTCCATTATGTGGGGCCCACCTTCAATATCCACCACCTATCATGTGGGCCCCACCTTTGATGTGGACCATCCATCATGCGAGCCCCACCTTCAATGTGGGTTGCCCATCATGCAGGGCTCACCTTGGATGTGGGTCATTCATCATTAGGGGTTGACCTTTGATTTGGATTGTCCATCATGTGGGGCCACCTCAATATGGGTCATGCATCTTCATCCTTAGGGGACTATCCATCATGTGGGGCCACCTCAATATGGGTCATGCATCATGTGGGGCCCATCTTCAATATCCACTGCCCATTATGTGGAGCCCACCTTTGATGTGGACCATCTATCATGTAGGCCCCACCTTTAAAGTAGGTCGTTCATCATACCAGCCTACTTTGGATGTGGGTTATTTATCATTATGGGCTGACCTTTGATGTGTACCATCCATTATGTGGGCCCAAATTAATATGGGGTTATCCATCATGTGGGGCCCACCTTCAATGTGGACAGTCCATCATGTGGGGCCTCCTTTGATATGGACCATGAGAGAGCCTCGTTTGACATGGACTGTGAAGAGAGCCTCCTTTGGCATGGACTGTGTGAGAGAGAAGTAAAAAAGTAATGATGGGGACATCACGCACACACGCGCATGCACGCCACCCCTTACGCACGTACGGAAGGAGAGGGAGGGCCCCACCGTCGATCTGGCTCGATGACGACGTCCAGGGAGGGCCTCCTAGTTAAAAAACGGAGTTTTGGTTCATTAGAGTGGGCTCGATAATCAAGTAAAGCCCATCATGGGATCTCATGATTGGGGCCCACTAGTCGGATTAAGTTTATATCTTAAGTTTTGATTATTCATGTTATCTAAAATATCATGAACGCTTTAGATTTCTTTGTTTAGTTTTTGTTTTGGTTTACTTTATCACCAAGTAATAGGTTGCGCACATGACGCGAGTTTTGGGTATGGGGTTTTCCTTATAAATAGGCACTCCTTGTAGTTCTTTTGATTCATTGAAGTTGAATAAAAATTCCTTCGTGTTTTTCTGCTCTCTGAGTTTCTGAGTTGTGGAAAAATTCAAGTGGGTGCGAAGCCCTCTCTTTTTGAAGGGCTAAATTCAAGTGGGTGCGAAGCTCTCCCTTTTCGAAGGGCTAACTACCATGGTGCGAAGCCATGTTTATCCCAATCCGCCCCTCTATCTTATTTCATCCATCCTACGATCATCTTCGCTTCAAATCCGCTTGTTTTGTAACTATTCGTCTCTCTACAACTAGTTCCAAAGTCTGGCCCTGCAGGAGGGCTGAAACTTCGATGGATCACAGCGCATAGACCGTACGTCGGATCACTACGAAACTTGGAGGTTTTGAAGACCCCCCTGGCCGACTAGGGCCAAGGAGTCCGTTTCGGAAATCGGGCCTCACTCGCACGTGCGGCCAGGCTCGTGCGCACGTGTGCCTGGCCCTGTTGCTGTCCGCATGCGTGGACTTTCTTCGGTTCAGGTTTTTCTCCTTATTTTTCTTCTTTTCATACTTATTTTCATAAACCCTAACCCTAGATTGCATTATCCTTAATTTATTTGTCCTTTTTTTCACCCTAGGGTTCCTTGAGTTGAAATTGGTGAATCCCTTAGATTAGGGACTGATTGCTGTGCATGTGTGGATGAATATTACTTACCATTGAGTATCGTTTGGTTCATAATTTTTATTGATCCAGCCCTAACATGTGTAGGCCTGGACTCGCATAGATTCTCCTAAATTGAAGACTTTTGTGTGAGATATGGAATTTGTGTAATTGTTTCTGAACTAACGTGATCTTAAACCTGAAATCTTGCACATCATATTTGAATTTCATGTCTTGCATCAAGTAATAAGTTAAAAAACTTAAAAAAAAAAGAAAAGAAAAACTAATTGAGATAAGTAGCTTTTAGCACATAAGTTACTTTTACAATGATGCTTACCAAACTAACTTAAGTGAGAAAATTAAGTTAATGATGTAACATAAGTTAAAAAGTAATTTATTTGATGGTATCCAAACAGGCCCTTATAGACTGGTTCTTAGTATATCATAACCATGTACAGTGCAAGTGTATTGGAGTATGATCCACCACACTTTGTTGGAATATCATAATTCATGGATTTCACAAAATTCCTGCCCTAAATCCCTCACCCTAAACAATCTGTCAATTTTTTGAGCAAGGAAGGGATTGTAGGGGTTTGTGTTTAGCATTTGTTGGAGTTGTGTATTTCGCATGGTAAATTAACATGCCACACAACTTGTTGCTTGAAGAATCGATGCATAATGTATTTAGGAATATAGTCAATCAACAACTTCCAATTTTAGCAAGCGATATCTTGCTGTCGAACACATCTATCAGCAAAAAATGGTATTCTCTTGGGATCTCGATCCTATTGGACCACCTAATCGGGGTTCGTTTGCAGTTGCTGACTATGGAGTAGCCTCATTATTTGCATACACATGCTGACTTTGACGTGTTATTAGCAAATTGTGCAAATAACATGTGTGAGACAAGGATTGGCATGCGAATAACTGCCTCTTCCCTCTATCTACAACAAGGTGAGTCATTTTCTTCAAAGCCAATATGAGTATCATTCCCTTTGCCAATGCTTTGTTACTTGTACACTTCGCCTTCTTCAGCTCCGGGTTGCTCGGCTGAGGTTCTCCTCCTGACAACTGCTTGACATTCAGTTCACAACTGCCTGACATTCAGTTCCTATGCTGTTTGATGATCTGCTTGAACCTTGTGAGCTTGTGGTGATAATGCTCTTCTTTTCTTCCCTTTTGGGGTCTTATAGTTCAGCCTATTTGCTCCTGCATCCTTTCCTTCTTGTGTCTTCAGCTACTGAAAGTAAACCACATCCTATCTGACCGACCATAAGGGGTATGTGCCTACGCGCAAACGAAAACCGCACACTGCATTATCACCTATCAATTTGGACAGTCTTTTTGCCTTATCTTCTCACTGAACATTGTGGACCCAATTTATTTTATAGTTGCATTAAGCGTGAAGCAAATCGGCAGCAGGTTGGGTTGCAGGAGTGGGGAAGCTTGTGTTTTAAAATGTTAGCAAATATAAATTATTAGGAAGTGGGAGTGGCACACATAGTTAGAAGGATCATGTAACTAAGACTTTTGTTCAGCATCACATGTCTATGCATGTCTTTGCTTATCTATTTGTTGTCAATTGCATTGTACTGGATGCCTATAGATTTGCATATGTATTTGACATGTTTGTACCCATGGACAATTTAAGTATTTTGTTACTAAAATCTGAATTTATTTTCGAAATAATTCTAGCTACTTCGATCTTTTAGTCTATCTATTTGTTTGAGGTATTTTGGGTGTTCAAAGCCCCATATTGATACCTTATTATGGAGCATGTAATGAATTACAAATTGAATTAATTATCACTAAAGGAATTATCTAAAGAAAGGTTGTTGTTACGTGCATTAAATTTACAAGTAAATAGGTTATGTTGCCTATAACTCATTAAATGAAGAATAGAAGAGAAAGTTAATTCAAATTATAATCATGACACACCATTTTCTCTTCTCAATTTCACTTCTTTCTCCTCTCTGTATGTCAAATGTGGACTCACCTTATGGGTGGCCTATAATTCTTTAGAGGCAAATGCAATTAAATGGGGTCCCAGGTGATAGAGACTCTAAGAATTATGTAATAATCAATGTGGATCATCCGTTTTAAGGGGCATTAATTGGATGGTTCAGATTGTTAGGTTAATGAGATCTTGAGAGGTTAGGGGCCTACATGATATATGGTCTAGATAGATGGTTGCTCCTGCCTCAATATAATGAATATGGACCGTTAATTTCCTTGGCAATTGATAAAATGGTTAGCATTATACAATCAAAGTGATTGCTGAGAGTCAAGGGGTAATGAATGGTGCGGCCCTCATGATGGAAAATTCAGATCAATTATTATTTCTTTTACAACATTATTAATCTAAATGACTTGATTTCCTGGCCATTAATCAAATGGCTAGGATTGTCCAATCCAATGTTTTTGGTGTCGTTATCTCATAATGCATCACACCCTTGGGATATGGATACATATTGGTTATCGCATGGGATATATTGGTTGTATTGCATAATTTATTGCTATTGTTGGGAAAGAGGGGGAACATTAGGAAATTACTCGTATTTTTCAATGAAACCTCGTGGTTTGTTAAAAAAGACACCAATGAACGCTTAGGAAAAAATCACAAAAAACAAGTGCACATTATTGGTTTTCTTTGTATATGGTCCTAAAATCTATGAGTTGTTTGACTGAACTAATCCAATTATATTCAAAGTCAATTCATAAAATTTATAAATGTAAGAAGACATGTATGGAGACACAAGTATTACATTTAAAAGCAAAAGAAGTAGAAAACTAGAAATACACCGGCTGATTTCGAAAAAAAAAATATTTTTTAACATTTTTAATTAAAAATTATATATATATATATATTTTGAAAAATCCCCGAATTGCTAAGAAGACATGTATGGAGACACAAGTATTACATTTAAAAGCAAAAGAAGTAGAAAACTAGAAATATACCGGCTGATTTCGAAAAAAAAAATATTTTTTAACATTTTTAATTAAAAATTATATATATATATTTTGAAAAATCCCCGAATTGCTAAGAATGTGTAGATTAGATTATATGCATAAACGATTTCTTGTTTGGACACTAAGATTGCAACCATTTGAAAAAAAATGATTTTTAAAAAAATTTTCCCCAAATTTCCGTAGCTCCGCCCATCTTTCCCAAATCTCGAAATCAAAGCTCTAAATTCATAATTTTTCTTGCAAAATATGAAGAATCATGGATTCTTATCATTTAACACTATTGACAACATAAAAACGAATCAAAAACCTTTTAGAAATTCGGGCCCAAGAAGCTTTCGATTGAGATATCAGAGAAATTTTGAATATTTTATTCCAACAAACTAGAGTAGACTGGTTGAAATCACCTTAGAATGTATTAGGAAGTTTTTTTTTTTTGGAAAAAAATAATAAAATAAAAAAAATAATATTTGGAAAATTTTGAGGATTTTCTAGACAAAACAGCATCGATTTCCTTTTATCCCTCTTGATATTGCACTTTGTATCGATATATCACATAATGCGTTAAGAATTTATAAAGGGGAGAGGGGATCGGTATCGTGATATCCACGATATACCGTGATATCGTGCGATATATTGCACAATACAATGACAAATGGATATTAAAGCTGGGTTTCATATTACCCAGCTAGGATAACCGATGCATCGTAGGATATATCTGTGATATCAAAGATACTGAAAACACTAATTAGACCTTTTATAGTATATCTGATTTGAACCATCAATTTTTATGGTTATCGATTAGATGGTTATGCTTTTTTTTTTTTCAAAGTGGTTAGTTTGATACATGGGCGTAGTGGATCCGGGTCATTTATTAGTCCTTTTTAAATATAATTAGTACAGTGAACCCATCTTTCAACCATTCATCACATGGTTGGGATCATTCGATATAAGTGATTTTTGTAAGGGATGAGCAATCAAATGTGCAACTGCATGATGGGTGGGCCTAATTAATGATTACACCATTTCTAATGCGATCATAGGGGACTTCTTAAGCATGGTATCCAAAAATGATATATTTTTACAATAGCAAAAGACTAAAAAAAGACTAAAAAAGGAGGTGGTGACACCATGTTGTCATAAAAAAAATGGTTTAAAATCATTTTATCAAAGTGATTACTAAGGTTTGTGACATTGATATGATTGTTTGTCTAACTTTATGATTTAGACAGATCTAAAGAGATGGGAGCTCGACCTCGTCTCGTCACTACTCTTAGGCAAGACTGTGATTCGGGTAGGAAGTTTACTAGGTTGAAATAAGGAGAAAAGGAAAGAATCGCCTCCCTCCCTTTGGAGGTTCGTCCAACTCTAATTAGGTTACCTATTTTGTTTGAATTTTCCCCAAAGTCCCTCCATATCTAACTTGAAAAACCTATTAAAAATGGTAGGTTTGTTGGGGGAAGTCGTCATATCCCTTTGAGGTTTGAGCCTTTCTGTAAAGATTTGAAATCCTTCAGGATTGTAAAGAGCTAAATTTGGACTAGAGAACTGTCGGTGATTTGGTGAAGGCGCTTTGGGTGGTTCTCATCCTCACGTTCAATCCTTAGGAGAAGCTACTAGTTAAAGGTTTTTCAATTAATCATAAAGCTTCCTATTTAGTTTGTGGACTTGTTGTGAACCTTAGTTGCACAATCCTTCCGACTTGTTTATAATGAAACATGTTCAAAGCTCTAAAGAGTCATAGTTTTGTATGTTCTTGTGAAGCTTCATACCGGGAGGATTTTATTCTTATTCTCTCTATTCTTATCTCTTATTCTCATTTATGATGTTCTTATCATAATCATGGTATCCAAAAACGATTATGTGATGACAACAATTGGTACTATTACGCAGCTGTGAGGCTATAATGGCTATCATGGAAAAATGGCTAGGTGTCTATTATAGTGCTATTATTTTTTTATTTTTTATTTTCTAATTGGTTGTATTAACAACTATTACAGCTTGTATCATAATGATAATGACAGTGATGTCGTTACGATCACTGTTACCATTATTGAATACCTTGATCGTAATCATCTATTAAAAACCATTTGTGAGAGATAATGCATCCTCTCATCTAAGGTGTGGCGTAATGGCCATTATATAATGGTAATTGTGGCAACTGTCGTGTTATGTGGTCACAACGGCCGTAATTGTAATGGCCTCGTAATGACCATTTATGTTTTTTTTTTTTTTTTTTAAATTTGTTGTAATAACAACTATTACAGCTTGTGTCATAACGATAATGACAGTGATGTCGTTACAGTCACTGTTACCATTATTGAATACCTTGATCGTAATCATCTATTAAAAACCATTTGTGAGAGAGAATGCATCCTCTCATCCAAGGCCCTCCATGTTACCTCATTCAATATCTTTCATCTCTCTCTTTTCTCCCTCTCTCTCTCTCTCTAATATCATGTATTAACTTGGTATCGGAGTGGGATTGGGGGCAACTTATTACCTATCATCTTCATCATTATGTTGCCACCAACGTTTTCATCTTCCCAACATCAACATGCCATTATCTCAATTGCATGTCATCACAATGTTGTGATCTCCATGCTAACTCTATAATCCAAACATCATCTAAAAATCATCCATTCTTCATTCAAACATTGTCCAGAGAAGCTCTCTAATAATAATCTCATGTCACGTGTTGTAGATGATCCATCCATGATGACTAGAAAAGCGATGTCATGATGTATGTTGTAGATTAACCATCCCATGTTGACAAGGAAATAAATAAACTAATAGTGATGTCTTGGTGTTTACTATAAATGATCCATCCCATGATGATTGGGAAAACTAATTGTACAATGATGTCTTGACATCTGCTATAAATGATCCATCTCGTTATGATTCAAAAGCGATAATTTAATAGTGATGACTTTGCTTTTTCTATTGATGATACATCTCATAATGGCATTGAAATCAATAATCTAATGTAGTGGTGTCATTGTGTCTATAGTAGTTGATCTATCCAAGGATGAATGAAAAAAACAATAAACTAATAGTTATGTGATGTGCACTCGTCTTTGTAATACTTGGGCAAGCTGGGTATGTGCATCTATGTTGTAGCTTGAGGGGTACTATTGAGAATGTAGTATGTTAGAAGTTCTAAAGTGTCATTATTTTCTATGTTCTTGTAGAGCATAATAATGAGACAATTTTATTCTCATTTATGGTGTTCTTATCTTACCTTTTATAAATAAATAATTTGTGAAAGGGAGAATGTATATCTCATCCTCTCATTTTACCTTCTTTAATTTAATTTCTTTCCTCTCTCTGTGTTATGTATTAACATAACCAAGTACTGCTTCCTCTTGGAATCACGCTTTGACCTTCCCTCTTCCAAGCGGTTTATACTTGCCAACATTTTTAATAGGTGCTTCCTTCTTTTCAATTGTCCTTTAAAGATTTCGTTTAAGATCTGTGCTAGTAGATCGTGAGTGGTTTAGGGTGGACAAATTCTAAATCTCAAGGGGCTTTTCTTCATGGAAAGAAAATTTTAAATGAAATTGTAATTGTTCATGAATGTATTGATTCTAGACAAAGGATGTTGTTACTCTCATATGTTCACTCAACTACAAACTACTTGATGAACGGTTTGTTCACTAAGATCTAACCCCCTAAGATGTCCTAGGTGAACCAGTGCAACCTATGTTGGAACATGTGGACCTTGACTGTATCCTTAATGCATAGGCCCAGCCACACTCGTATGTCAATCACAATTGTAACCCTCGTAGGGTGAGCTAGGGCTTCGAAATCCCCATATGTCCGTAGGTCATAGCTTTAGTCAAGGATAGTGTATGATCAAGTCAATCCAATCCGGACATGATGAGCCTCCCGAATAAGAGATGATGTGATTCTCCAATGTAAGTATCCAGTCGAACCTAAACACGAGCCTGCAAACATGATGAGCACTTACACTTTTGTGGGGTACGGCATAAGAAGCCCCATGGTGGAGATTGTCCATCCCAACTCTTTGTTGGTTATCGTCATACATGATGACCACAAAACATGATTATAGGTAGTCCAAACTTATTAAAGTGGTCATGCACATTTAGGGTACTTGAGATCCATGGACCGCAACTCTCTCATGGCTAGTGGTCATTGCGTCCAATCTCATCTTCCCCATGGACTACTAGAGGAATCCTCCTTTAGTAGCTTCCCTCACGTTAATTATAACATCGATAACATATTTCAAATATAAGTGGTCATCTATATCCATGATCGCAGTTATCATTGGCTTTCTAGGGTACACTAAACCAACAGCAGATGCGTGAGTGTTTGGCGCAGATGCATAACTAAGTTATTGTTAGTGGCTCTCACATTTTTTTTTCCCCTTGGAGACTAAGACGTTTCCAGCTAATCATGGAAGCTCTTAGCAAAATGATCAATATGGCAACTGAGAGAAGCTTATTCAGTTGTTTTAAGGTTGGGCAGAATCTCCATGTTGTGCATCTTTAATATGCTAATGATACTCTTTTGTTCTATGAAGCTAAGCTGATTAGGTGGACAATTTGAAAAAGGGTAGTTATCAGTCCAAAAACAAATTCAGGCCCATTTCTCTATCAAATTTCATTTACAAAATCATTGCTAAGGTGCTTTGTAACAGGCTCAAAGAGGTCATGCCTTCTCTAATTTATCTGGCTAAATCTGCCTTTGTCACCAATAGAAATATGACAAATAATATTCCTCTGTGCCAAGATCTTTTTTCAAAGTTCAATAGAGCCAGAGGTAATAAAAGAATGTGCATCAAAGTGGATGTTAGGAAGGCATTTTGATAATGTTAAATGGGATTTTCTTTTTGAAGTGATGGTTGCCATGGGCTTTCCCCAATTACGGGTATCATGGATTAAAGAATGCGTTACCACATCAAAATACTCTTATCTGGTTTCTTCAACAGCTCTCGTGGATTGAGGAAAGGTGATCCCCTTTCTCCCCACCTCTTTTGCAATCGTTATGGAGGTTCTATCACATACTTGAGGTTTGCAAGGTGAATAATCTCATTCGATTCCCATTTGTAAGGAGGCAATGCTTAATCACTCAGTTAATTGTTGCTAATTATCTGGTGGTGTTCCCTAGTGTTGATGTTGAGGAGATCCTATCACTGAAGGCAGTTCTCATAGAATTTCACACTTTCTTTGGCCTTGAAGTCAATGTTTTCCAGTCTAGTGTTTCCTTCTCCAAGTGGTCACTTCGGGCAAGGAGCAAATTCTAGAAGGTCTTCGAATGCAAGAAGGTAACCTTCCTATTAGATACCTGGGAGGGACTCCCCCTTCTATCCATGACATTGATAATTACGGATTATAGTGAGCTCCTCGACAAGTTAGATAACGGATTTTCAGGGTGGAAGGCATCCTTCCTTTCATTTGGAGGCAGACTTCAGCTCATGAAATCATCTTTATCCTCGGTCCTATATTGGGCTGCTGCTCTTCCTCTTCTGATGGTGCTTATTATTGCTGTGGACAGAATTCTTAGGAACTTTCTTTGGGCTGACTCGGAGATTAGACCCCTCCATATTGTTAGCTGGCAAGACATTTGCAAGCCTAGGGAATTTGGAGGCTTGGGCATAAAGAATCTAAAGACGTAGAATGCGGTGTGCATGGCAAAGCTCTTATGGCATATCGTATGGGGTCATAAATCCTTATGGATTGATTGGATCCATGCAAAATATATTAAAGGGCAAAGCTGCTGGAATAATTCCTTCTCCACAAGCAGAGCATTCGGAAGCACATCTTCAGCATTAGGCCACACACATCAAAATGCATTTATCATATAATTTGGGCAAAGGTAAAAGTTTGTTCTTATGGCATGATTCTTGGGTCTATGGCTATAGTCTTTTTTATGCATTTGGGAGCAGCAGCCCAATCATCAATTTGGGGGAGAGGCCAGCAGCTTAAAAGTGTCTGATCTCATCTCTAATGGAAGATGTAGTTGGCATGTGGGCCGTGCACCCTCGTTGGATTTAGTCAGGCAAACTATTGAAATTATTCCCATTTCAGATCGAGATGACAGCGTTACATGGAGGAATGCATCATCAGATCAATTCACCCCTTAAGCGGCATATTCTAGTTTCCTACACAATGGGGCCTGAAGTTCTATGGGCTTTCTTCACTTGGAATAGCTTGAATGTCCCCAACTTTGCTGCCTGGTTTGCTCTTCAATCCAAGCTCAAAGCAAAAGATCTTCTTGTTGCTTGAGTCATCTCTATCACTGATGGTTGCACTTCATGCAATTCCCCTCAAGAAAATGTTGCTCGCTTCCTCTCTGTCTGCCTATACTCAAGCTGGATTTGGAATCATCTTTGGAAAATTCAGCTGCATCCCAGTTAACCATTGGATGTTATGAATCCCTTTATTTTATTTTTTAAGTCATTCCATGCCTCCCAAATCTATGATCGAAGCCTTAGCTGGGTTGCGCCTTTGTGCTGCAGCATGGCATAATTGGAAGGAGCGTAATCATTGCATTTTCAAGCAAAATTCAAGGACAAGGCCACTGTCTACAGCAGTATTCTCCTAAATGTCTGGAATAGGCTGAACTTTACAAGTAATATAGGAGATCATTCCTCTCTACCTCAGTCAATCAAAGCTCTTTGGGATCTCCCAGCTTAAGCAGTTGTTCCCTTGATTTTTTTTCTTTCCTCTTGGTTGGTTGCCTGTGCTGTGGGGCCTCTTTTGTCTTTTTGCTTGCCCTGATGTGGTTTTATATGAAGTTTGCTTCTTCCCTTTGGTTACTAACAAATTATCTTTGCTTGCCTACCCAAAAAAAAAGGAGTTCTTGGTCTTTTGGGTGGTCACCTCACTCTTGTTAACGCTTCCATGTCCATCATTCCTATTTATTTTGTCCCATTCTGAATGCCTAATAGGGTTGTCAACCAGGTCGAAAGGCTTCAAAGAGACTTTCTTTGGCACCACAATGAAGAGAAGAACAGATTTTGTTTTGTTGGGTGGTGGGATGTTTGTCAAGACTAGTGGAATGGGGGAATGGGAATCAAAGATATTAGAGCTCTGAATGAAGCACTTCTCAGAAAGTGGCTGTGAGAAGAGGACAAAATTTATTGGAGGTGGATTATCTCATACAAATGTGGGATTCAACAAGGTTGGTGGTTCAACCTTCCATCCTCACTTTAATGGATGTCCGGTGTTTGGAAGGCAATTAGTACTAAGATTGGGCATGCTTTTTTTATGGAGGTAAGTCTTGACTCTTGAGGTGTGTGATAGCATTGAGATTATATTCCAGGACTTTTGGCTTAGAAATTCTCTTCTTAGTCATGATTTCCCCACGTATATATGGTATTGTGGTTGATTATCAGGCTTCGGTTGCTCAATGCTTCGATTTGGGACGTGTGTGTTGATGTGGTCTCCTCGCTTTGCAAGGAATCTGATGGAGGACTGCACTGACCATATTTTGGGGATTTCTCCGTCCATGTCCGTGAGAGAGTTAGCGGTGGAAGTTACCCCCATTCTTGCTGGGTTAAATCTTTTTATAGATTGCTTTGCGGCGATTCTGTTCTTCTTCCTTCTTGCTTATCAGAGGGTCTTATTTGGAGCCTTAGGGGCACGCCCAAAGTGTGTGGCTTTGTCGCATAGAACTGGATCCTTATGAAGGATAATCAGAGAAAGAGGATGATGATAACTAATGTTTGTCTCATGTGCCTGAAAAACAATGAACCGGTTTCTTCATCCACTGTGAGGTTGCTAGGAAGGTTTGGAGTGATTTCTTCAATATATTTGAAACTACAGAGGTGATGCCTAGCTCGGTGAATAATCTTCTCCTCACCTAGATTGGAGGGAAGGTCGGTAACTTTAAAGTTAAGCGTGAATGTAGGACAACCAAATGGAGGCCAGTGTTGAAAAATTCTGAGAGTTTTTTGGGAGTCTCCTCAGGAGGGAGAAATAGAGAGTACTTTTCTCCTTATGATTTAGAAAATCTCTTTTGGTTTGTTTGTTTATAAAATTGTCTGGCACATATCTGTGTTTAAGGTGTGGTCTGATGGTTTGGCAAGTTTTCTATTGGCATGCTGGTCCGTGGTTCCTTTTGGCAAATGTAATCTCTGCAGTGCATAGCCGTGCATGTTGCTTAGTTTGAAATATTTTCTTAATGTTTAATATAATTTTGTTTTCTCGATTTAATAGTCTTACTAGAACACCTTCCACAATCTTATCAGATGTTAAATTTGTAGGACATGGCTGATTGATGGTAGGGGAATTGCAAGGAAAGTAAAGAATGCCACTCAGTTTTCTACGTATCAGAACAAGGACTGGGCTGTAGAAGCACATCGACATTGCCCCAATTGCAATCATCGTATTGATAACAGTGATGTAAGCTCATGCCTTTATCCTGAGTAGTCTGTACCTTTTTATATATATATTTTGGCATTTTAATGCAGGGGAAAATTCTCAACTGGTAGGATTTCACACAGAACTAAAAACTGAATTTCATTCAATAATCAAAGTCTCCACTTTGTCAAAATCTCCATTATGTAGGACACTAGACACTACTTGTGGACTCTTCAAATTCCATCAGTTCAAACTGGAAACACCATACAATTAGAACTTATGTAGCAAAATACCTCAACTCAAACCAATTCCAAGAACCAGCATAGATAGAAACTGACTCTAATTAAAAGTAACTCAATTGAAAATATTACAAACACCTTGATCTAAACCTAATCCTACCAAAACCATAAAGTAATAAAATGGCAGCTGTTGTCCCATTGCTAAACATGGACCCTTGAAACAGATTATTATAAAATTCATTTTGTGCTTTCTGAAAAGAAAAAAAGAAAAGAAAAGAAATAAAATATATCCATTTTGTGATTTACCTTCACAAAAGTGGAACCCTTGTCATATAGATACATGAAGACTACTTTGCAAAGAATGGACACCAAAGCAATAAGTTATAAGCATCCGATTGTGACAACATAAAATTCCCAAAAATTTGTTGGTGACTGCTTTTGGATTTTTACCAGTTCACATCAATCTTAATAATCTTATGGAGGTAGTGCTTTAAATAGCTATTTAATGAAGTGTGTAGCTTACGCTACATAGCATAGCTTAGCCTTAATGTTACCTAGCTTAAGTCGCGTTTAGCATAAGTTATATGATTATTTGAATATGCTACATGCTACATAGACTATGCTACATGCTACGTAGCTCACATTACTAAATTATTTTTCACTACAAAAATATAATCAATTAATGTTTTCAATGATTTGTACCAATTTTCTATTTCCAATAAAAATTAGTTAATCTTTTCAATGTGTTTAGTAAAATAATACGAATAACAATATTAACACAATTTTGTTGCTCTTTCTTTACCTATCTACTTAAATCATTGCCCTTTCCTATTACTGTAGGTTGTGCTTAGTTGCACCAAATATCATGAAATTTTGTTAAATTTCATTATTAATTAGTCTAATTTGGTGTAGAATATCATGAAATTGGTGCAACCAAGTGCACCTTTATGATTTATTATTATTATTATTATTATTATTATTATTATTATTGTTATTTTTATTTTTTTTAATTATTTTTTTATTTTTTATTTTTTGGTGCAACCAAGCACAACCTTAATTAAAAATATAGAAGTAGCATGTAGCTTACGCCTCATGCTTCAGAGGGGTGAACATTGTGCTTCATGCTATTCGCTATTTAAAACATCTTTTGGAGGTTTGTTTCTTTATGTTGGTGGATTGTGATGATCTCACGTGTGAACTGTGATGATCTCACATGTGGTTTCCCATCATCATTTAGATGAAATATGGGTTAGAGTAGAATTTAAGCCCATGGGCTTTGTTTATGTAATAACTTAAGTATTGACGGGGACATCACGCGCACACGCACGCCCACCCTATGCACGTACGCAAGGAGGGCCCCACCATTGATCTGGACCGATGACGACATCCAGGGAGGTCCTCCTAGCTAGAGGACTACATTTGGGTTCGTTGGAGTGGACCCGATAGTCATGTGAATCCCACCATGGGTTCTCATGATCGTGACCCACTATTCTAATTAATTTAGTACTTTGAGTTTTGCTTATTATTGTCATTAGGAATATCATGGACGGTTTAGATTGCTTTGATTAATTGTTATTTTTGATTACTTCGTCTCCAAGTAATAGGTTGCACATATGGTGCCAGTTTTGGGGTATAGGGTTTTATTATAAATAGGCACCCCTTGTAGTCTTTTTTTTTTTTTTTAATTGAAGATTAATAAAAATTCCTGCGTTTTTCTATTCCTTTTTTCCGAGTTGTAGAAATCTAATTGGGTGTGAGACTCTCCCTTCCTCGAAGGGCTGACTATCGTGGTGCGAAGCCACAGCTATACCGATTCGTCCCTACGTTCTTCCATACATAATTTTTCTCCTACAATCATCTACGCTTCAAATCCATTCTCTATTGCAGTCGTTTTTTTCTCTACAGCAGATTTCCAGAATCTGGCCCTACAGGAGGGTTGAAATTTTGGCGGAGCACCACGCACAAACCATGTATTGGATCGAGTTGAAATTTGGGAATTTTGGAGTCCACCCATGGCTGACTAGGGCCAAGCTGACTTTTTTGTGAATAGTCGGCCCCACACACGTGCGGCCGAGATCACACGCACGTGCAATTGGGCCTTTGCTGCTGTCCCCACGTGCGGTACTTTTCTGGTTCGTCTCTCCTCTCTTTCACTCTTTCACCCAAAATCCCTAAACCTAATCCTAAATTATTCAAATCCCCAATTTTATGCCCTTTCTTCAACCTTAGGGTTTACCGAATTGAAATTTCTAAATCCCTTGGATTGGGGGAATTATTTCTGTGCATGTGTGGATGAATTTACCCTCCATTGATTCTTGTTTGGTCTATAATTTTGATTGATCCGGCCCTAGCATGTGTAGGCCCGGATCTGCATAAGATTCCCTTTTGATTGAATGCTTGAACTTTTGTGTGGGATATAGAATTTTGTGTAATTGTTTCTGAACTAACGTGATCTAAAGCCTGAAAATCTTGCACATCTTGTTTGAATTTCATGTCTTGCATCAAATTTGGTATCAGAGCTCAAGGTTTTTTATAGGGGAAAGAATTACATGTTTAGGGTTTAGTTTATTTGTGTCCATTATGCATTAAGTATCATCATATAGAGTTGTTTAGAGGTCCATAATTTCTGATATAGGTAGCTGAATTTTCTGCTATCAGAAAATCCGCATCTCTTTACTGGATTTTCTTTGACAGATAAGTTGCTGGAAATTAAGTAGTATTGTGTCGTTTTCTCTATGTAGAGTCCTATAGGAGCATTTAGTCCTATCTAGGTGCATATAGTCGTAGTAGGTCTTTAGATTGAGTTAGTAGTTGTATGCACACACGTACGGGTCATGGTTTTGGCTTGCACCCTACACAAAATGTGAAGCAATTGCAAGAGTCAATGAATGAACTGACCCAGTAGTTTGACTCTTTGGGGAAGCACTTGGAACAACGCTTTGGGCAATTTAATGTGCGCGTTATCCAACTAGAGACCTCTGCCGGGGCAAACCCCGCCATTGGGGAAGATGCCCAATCTCAGGCAGGTGGTCAGGAGGTTAGACCAAGGAATGGAGGTAGCCAAAGAATTGGTCATGGGCGCGCACCCGTGCACCCACCCCCCCGCGAGGGACATCATGATCAATATGACCCAGATGCGGAACTCTTCAAGGGAGTTAGAGCAGATGCTCCTACGTTTGATGGCCAATGGACCTTAAAGCTTGTTTAGACTGGCTGACGGATATGGACCACTATTTTGAGTGGTATGACATGTCGGATGCTCGTCGAGTTTGATTTGCGAAGATGAAGCTTGTGGGCCAAGATGGAGCTTCCAATAGTCCATTGGGGAGAAATAAAAGAAACACTTAAGAAGAAGTACCTCCCTTTCTCTTATCGCTTACGGTTGATTGAGGAATGGCAGTCTCTTCGACAAGGCGCCATGAGTGTGGCGGAATACATTGAGAAGTTCGAAGAGTACTTGACTAGGTGTGAAGTTGATGCGGATACTGTACTCACCCTTGATTTAAAATGGGGCTCTGTACTGACATTAGGAGAGAATTGCTCGCCAAAGACAGACACTATTAAACAGTTGTATCAAGTAGTGTTGGAGGTTGAACAATACCTCAAAGCATCTGTGGGAAGGCGATTTGAGTTTCGCGATTCTGGCGCCAAGACCAACCCTTCTGGGGCTAAGCCTAATGCTGGACACCAAAGCAAACCTTCCATTAATTTTCAGCCCAGGCCTAAGGATGATAAGGGTAAAGAATCGGGTCTAGCTCATGTAAGAGTGGAGCAACTAGGTGTTTTAGGTGTTAAGGGTTTGGTCACTTTCCCCACCAGTGCGATACGAGAGAGGGCACCAAGGTGCTCCTTATTGATGGGCAAATAGAAGTAGTGCTCCCAGAGAGTGACGACGAAGAGGAAGAATATGAGCCAGTAGAAATCCCTAGTGATGAGGAAGAGGGAGTGCAAGAGTCCGTGACCCTCGCAGTTGTGCGATGCGCCCTTGCTCAAGCCAAGAACACTGACAATTGGTGCCGCAACACGATCTTCTATACTTATGGAAAATGTGGGGAAAAGAGTTGTAAGATGATTGTGGATAGTGGTAGTTGTGCCAACGTGGCATCAACTAGCACTGCGAACCATTTGAGCTTAAAGCTTGAAGCCCATCCTCAACCCTATAGAGTGTCTTCGGTTAATGAAACTTCCATTCCAGTCTCGCACCGTTGTCTTGTTCCTATTCAGTTTGGATCTTATAAAGACACATTTTGGTGTGATGTTGTTCCCATGGATGTGGGCCATATCATTTTAGGTAGACCGTGGCTTTATGACAGGGATGTCACCATATTTGGCCATTTGAATGTGTGTACATCTTGGTTTGCGGGCAAGAAAGTCAAGCTAAATCCACTTCCACCTAAGAACACCACTGGAAAGGAGTCCACCACACAGAGTGGCATGAGCGGCTCAAAAGAATTGAAGGAGTTGAAGTCCAAGTTCAATTCTCTTAATATTCTAAATGCCAAAGACTTTGAGCGAGAAATTGAGACGGACTCGATGGTATACGCCCTTGTGGCTAGGGAAAATGTACCAGAGACTAGCGTAGAGTTACCCATTGAGGCCATTTAGGTAGTGCATGAGTTTCATGATGTCTTTCCTGATGATCTACCGAATGAGCTTCCCCCTATGAGGGATATACATCATACCATTGATTTAGTCCCTGGGGCGAATCTACCAAACCTCCCTCATTATAGAATGAACCCAAAGGAGCACCTAAAGTTGAAGAGACAGATTGATAAGCTCCTAGAAAAGGGTTTTAATCGAGTGAGCATGAGCCAGTGTGCCATGCCCTGCCTTTCTTACACCTAAGAAGGATGACACATGGAGGATGTGTGTTGATAGTAGGGCCATCAACAAAATCACAGTCAAATATTGATTTTCCATACCGCGTCTTGATGACATGTTAGATATGATGGCCAATGCTACTATCTTTTCAAAAATTAACCTCAAAAGTAGGTATCACCAAATCCGTATACACCCTGGTGATGAGTGGAAGACGGCTTTCAAGACTAAGGATGGGCTATACGAGTGGCTAGTTATGCCTTTTGGGCTGACTAACGCCCCAAGCACCTTCATGCGTGTGATGACCCAAGTGTTGAGGCCCTTTATGGGGAAGTTCTTGGTCATATACTTTGATGATATCTTGATTTATAATATGACCAAGGAACAACACCTCAACCATTTGAGGCAGGTTTGTGGGATCCTTAAAGCCAAGAAATTGTATGCCAACCTAAAGAAGTGTGCGTTTTTGTCTAGTAGTGTTATCTTCTTAGGTTTTGTTGTGTCAGTTGAGGGCGTATCAGCGGATCCCGAGAAGGTCAAGGTCATCGTCAATTGGCCTGAACCCCGCAATATTCTTGAGGTACGCAACTTTCACGGTTTAGCCACCTTCTATAGGCGGTTCATTCGAAGCTTCAGTTCCATTATGGCTCCCATCATAGATTGCATAAAAAAGGGAGAGTTTTAAGGGATAAAGGCAGCCTCGAAGGCCTTCAAGGAGATAAAGGTCAAGATGACCGAAGCTCCAGTAACGCGACTTCCGGATTTTTCGAAGGCTTTTGAAGTCACATGTGATGCATCAGGAGTTGGCATAGGAGGAGTACTTAGTTAGGAAGGGCACCCTGTCGCCTTTTTTTAGTGAGAAACTGAATGAGGCGAAACAAAAGTATTCCACCTATGACAAAGAGTTCTATGCGGTAGTGCAATCACTGCCCCATTGGCGTCATTACCTATTGCCGCAAGAATTCGTCTTATTCTTAGATCACGAGGCCTTGAGATATCTGAACTCTCAGAAGAAATTAAACCCCAGGCACGCCAAGTGGGTTCAATTCCTTCAAGAGTACACTTTTGTGCTTAAGCATAAGGTCGATGTAGAGAATAAGCCTGTTGACGCATTGAGTCGTTGAGTCGCGTTACTCAATTCCATGAGTGTCAAAGTCACTGGCCTTGAGCGCATCAAAGAAGATTATTGCGAGTGTCCAGATTTTGGAGTTGTGTACGTGTCGTTGTTAGAGAGTCCGTCAGGAGCTAGCAGTGAGTAGTGTTCAAGTTGTCTGTATCACTACAAGTTTCGCTGGCTGGAGATAAAGATATAATATCGTTATCGCTGATAATATCGATGATAACCGGAAATGCGAGGGAAAAATAGGGAAATATGGGAAAAGGTGTATAATTTTTCAGTGAAACTTCAGGACATGCCTAAATACACATATATGGATATTTAAGAATAAAAAATTGTAAAAAGAATACATTACATAAAAAGTTTTCATTTAACGAGGACCCAAAAAGCATGCACTGCCGTAAGAAATCACTCCAATAAGGACACCTTATCTAAGCAAAGAGAACATATTAGTTATGGCCATGGCTTCACCTAACAGGATTTGGCCTTGATCCATGGTTTGTGACACCTTATCAACGGTTCGGATGATCAATAAAACAATATGGTGGACCTTGGCAAGTTTTCTAGGGATAGGAATGTGGGTGGCACCTGATCATGGGCCCACCTTAATGTATGTGTTGTATATCCACACAGTCCATCCTTTTTGCCAACTCATTTGAGTGCATAGGCCCAATAATGAAGCATATCCAAATCTCGAGTGGACCACACTGCAAGAAAAACATGCATATCAATATCAGTTCGATCCAAAACTTTTATAGCCCCAAGAGGTTTTCAACTGTACGCAGTTAGTCCTCACTGTTTCCTGTGTTGTGCTCCACTTGAGCATTTGATCTGTCTCACCAATAGCAAGATATATGTGTTTTATCTACACTGTTCATTTGTTTTTAAAGATTAATTTATGGCTTGGGCCAAAAGATAAGACTGATCCACATCTCAACTGGACCACACCATAAGAAACAGTGGTGACCGAAAGCCCACCATTAAATACTTCCCAAGGCCCACTGTAATGTTTATTTTCCATCCATCCCATTGATAAGCTCATAAAGTCCTAGATGAAAGGAAAAAAACAAGTATCAGCTTCATACAAAACTTTTGTGACCCCTAATTTTTTTTTAAATGGTGGGCATTCAATCACCACTGATTTATGTGGTGTGCTCCACATGAGATTTGGATTTGCCTATTTTTTTGGCTCATATCCTAAAATGATCTGAAAAAATGAATGAACGGCATGGATAAACACAGACATCATGGTGGGTCCCACAAAGCACTGTCCACTAGCTATTGGCTATAAGCGTCAGTAGGCAATGTGTCCTTCGTGGGAGCGGATTAGATGTTACCCGGATACATGTGGGTGTTATCTTTACCATGTGGGGTCCACTGTCATTCTTTTGGGAAATCCACTCCATTTATCCATTTCACCATATCATTTTAGGATAGTCTAAAAAATGAAGTAGATCCAAATCGCAAGTGGAACACACCAAGGGAAACAATACTGATTGAATCTTGCCATTAAAAACTTCTTAGGGGCCCACTGAAAGTTTGATCAAGCTGATAATTGTGTTTTCGCTTCATCCTAGTCCATGTGACCTAAGCAATAGGTTGGATGGCAAAAAACATTACAATAGCTCTAGGAAGTTTATAATGGGCCCTACGAAGTTTTTAATGGTGGGCATTTAATCACCATTGTTTCCTTTGCTGTGGTACACCTAAGATGTGGATTTGCCTCATTTTTTTTGGCCCATGCCCTAAAATTATATCTGACAAATAAATGGATGGTATTGATAAAATATAACACATCATGATGGGTCCACGGAGCACCAAGTCACCAACTTAAACAAGTCACATGCTCGCGACCTTGTAGGGAAGTGGATTGCACAGTCAATACGCACTGAGTAAACAATACACTAAGCGAACTTAGTCAACTCTGTGGGGCCCACCATGATTTATATATTTTATCCACTATTTGCATCCATTTTAACAGATAATTTTAGGGCTTGATCCTAAAGATGAAGTATATCCAATGGTCAAGTGGACCACACCATAGGAAACAGTGTGAATTGAGCATCTATTGTTGAAAAATTCTTAGGGGCCACAAACGTTTTGGATTGGTGTCATTTTTGTGTTTTACCTTCATCCATGTACGTGTGATCTTATGAACAATGTGGATGACAAATAAAAATCACTGTGGGCCCTAGTAAGGTTTCAACAGCAGGAATCATTGTTCCCACTGCTTTCTGTAGTGTGGTCCACTCGAGCTTTGGATCTGCCTATTTTTGGGCTTATTACCTAAAATGATCTGCATGTATATAACACATATAGCACATACATCATGGTGGGGCCCACAAAACTTAGTAATGTCCAGACGCCACCGAGATTGGCCCGCACACCACACTACCAACTAATCCACTCGTTTTGACTTTGAGAAGCCATTTCTGAAAACAGAAGAGGGTTCCAAAGGGAACCCTAAAATCTCGAAAAACCCTCTCCAAGATTGTTGAGATTTTGCAAATTCTTCGCTAAAATTGTCATTCCATTTGAAATTTATGATCTATTCGAAAAAAACGATCAACACTCTTCTTGTACAGGTACGAAATCCAAAAAGTTTCCCCTTTTCTTCCTTTTTTTTTTTTTTTTCTATTTTTGGGTATTTACAGTCTCCCGATATTATCGACGTCAAAAAGGGGTTGTTTGCGACAGTTATCTCGTGGCAGGGTAGGTAGCTACAACAATTTCTCACTGACAACTGTACTTTTCGCGAAAAAACGATAAAATCGCCGATATTAGGAACATCGATATTATTGGCGATGTTATTGATTTCTCGTTGATAATATGAACAACGACGGTGAGTACTTGATTTTAGACGGATATTTGTTTAGGAGTGACCGCTTGTGCATACCTTGCACCTCCCTCCGCGATTTTCTTGTCTGGGAGTTACGGAGTTACGTTCAGGAGGGGTCGCGGGTCATTTCGGTCGAGATAAGACCATTGCCTTAGTGGAGGATAGGTTTCATTGGCCAAGCCTCAAGCGAGACGTAGCCAAAATTATAGGGCAATGTCGTACTTGTCAACTGGCAAAGCAGAAAAAACAAAATACAGGATTATACACACCTTTGCCAGTTCCATTCATCCCTTGGCAGGACATCAGTATGGACTTCGTGCTTGGACTCCCTAAGACTATTCAGAAACACAATTCCATATTTGTTGTCGTTGATTGTTTTTCTAAAATGACCCACTTCATTCCATGTTCTAAGACCTCCGACGCATCTCATGTTGCCAAGCTGTTCTTTAGTGAGGTCGTTAAATTGCATGAGTTACCAAAAACTATAGTGTTTGACCGTGAGGTGCGATTCATGAGTTACTTTTGGAAGACACTATGACACATGATGAATAATAGGCTACAATTTTCTTCTGCCTACCATCCTCAGACCGATGGTCAGATTGAGGTGATCAATAGGAGCCTAGGGAGTTTGCTCAGATGTTTAGTGAGGGAGCACACCAGGAAGTGGGACACTGTACTACCTATAGCCAAGTTTGCGTTCAATAGTTCTGTCAATAGGTCCATAGGTCTAAGTCCTTTTGAAGTCGTTATTGGTTACAAGCCTAGGAAGCTTATTGATCTTGTCCCTTTGTCACTGTCCCATAGGTCATCAGAGTCTGCAGAGTCCTTTGCATATCACATTCATTCATTGCATCAAGATATTAGGCGAAAGATCACTACTAGTAATGAACATTACAAATTTTCTGCAGACCAGCATAAACATTTCAAGGAATTCAATGTAGGGGACTGTGATGGTCCGCATTAGGCTCGAGCGGTATCCTCAGGGGGCCGTTCGTAAGTTACACGCACGTAGCGCTGGACCCTTCAAAAATTATAAAACGAAACGGTCTCAATGCATATGTGGTAGATCTTCCACCTTCCATGGAAATTAGTTCCACATTCAATGTGGAGGATCTAGTTACTTTTTAGGGGACCGCTGATACTTTGTCCGGCCCTTCGCCCATCCATCTTGATTCCCCAGACCTGTCTTTTGATCCATGGCCTCTTCCCGACTCTTCTTCCTAGCCTCTACCTCCCGTACCTACCATTCCCACGCCTGGAGAGGAAATAGAGGATATTCTGGACCATCAGATAGTATCAACGTCGGACGGCGGGTTTCAGAAGTACCTGGTTAAGTGGAAGTCACGCCTAGCTTCAGTTAGCACGTGGCTCACTGAGGAGTTTTAAAGACTTGATCCTGACATCTTGGAGCGGTTCAGGAGTTTTATTTCGCCAGTGGCGAAATCTTCGCAGCCGGAGAGAGTTGATGGGGATATCACGCGCACACGCACCCCCTACACACGTACGCAAGGAGGGCCCCACCATCGATCTGGACCGATGACGACGTCCAGAGAGGGCCTCCTAGCTAGAGGACTATGTTTGGGTTTGTTGGAGTAGACCCGATGGTCATGTGAATCCCATCATGGGTTCTCATGATCGTGACCCATTATTCTAATTAATTTAGTACTTTGGGTTTTGCTTATTATTGTTATTAGGAATATCGTGGACAGTTTAGATTGTTTTGATTAGTTGTTATTTTTGATAACTTCGTCTCAAAGTAATAGGTTGCGCATATGGCGCGAGTTTCGGGGTATAGGGTTTTATTATAAATAGGCACCCCTTATAGTCTTTTTTTTACTCATTGAAGATTAATAAAAATTCCTGCGTTTTTCTACTCGTCTGAGTTCCTGAGTCGTGGAAATCTAATTGGGTGTGAAACTCTCCCTTTCTCGAAGGGCTAACTACCGTTGTGCGAAGCCACAGCTATACCGATTCGCCCCCACGTTCTTCCACCCATATTTCTCCTCATACAATCATCTATGCTTCAAATCCATTCTCTATTGCAGTCGTTTTTCTCTCTACAACAGATTTCCAGAATCTAGCCCTACAGGAGGGCTGAAACTTCAGTGGAGTATCACGCACAAACCGTGCATCGGATCGAGCTGAAATTTGAGGATTTTGGAGTCCACCCCTGGCTGACTAGGGCCATGCCGGCCCTTTTTTGAATAGTCGGCCCCACACACGTGCGGCTGAGATCACATGCAAGTGCGTCTGGGCCTATGCTGCTGTCCCACGTGCGGTACTTTTCTGGTTCGTCTCTCTCCTCTCTTTCACTCCTCTTTCACCTAAAATCCCTAAACCTAACCCTAAATTATTCAAATCCCTAATTTTATGCCCTTTCTTTAACCTTAGGATTCATCGAATTGAAATTTCTGAATCCTTTGGATTGGGGGAATTATTTCTGGGCATGTGTGAATGAATTTACCCTCCATTGATTCTTGTTTGGTCTATAATTTTAATTGATCCGGCCTTAGCATGTGTAGGCTTGGATCCGCATAAAATTCCCCTTGATTGAATGCTTGAACTTTTGTGTGGGATATAGAATTTTGTGTAATTGTTTCTGAACTAACGTGATCTAAAGACTGAAAATCTTGCATATCATATTTGAATTTCATGCCCTGCATCAAGTATGGATGGGTATTTTTGTAATTCTGCTTTTATTATACAAGCCCTAATGATAAAATAGAGAGGCTAGGGTTGTGAGAGGTTGTTCAAACCCTCTCTTTCGTGCTTTCTCTCATATTCTCTCTCTCAATCCTACTCAAGAACATGCTATTAGAGTTTTGATTGATCTTGTACCTTGTTTCTTTTCCTTTCTTTCACTTTGTTTCGTTTCCCTTTATTCTTTTGTTTCTATTAGGTGAAATCTTAAATTGTTTGGGGGCTGGTTTACACAAATCACCTTTTCTCATTGTTTGACCACTATATGGTGGGTTGTGTAGTTGTATCCCTTAAGTGTACTTGAGGCCCACTTATGCATACAACCAACCGTGATAGTTTAAAGTGAGCCATTGTGCATTTATGACCAGATTTGAAGATCAAGTGTATGTGTGAAAGTCATTTATGGCCAAATTTGAAGATCAAGTGTGTGTTGCAATGTTGTCAAATGGCATATGTGATCACATGTGCCTGATCACTCGTGCGATTGCACGGTATTTTTTTTTTTTTAAAGAAAAAAATGGGAAAATTAAGAAAAAATTGAAAAAATCTAAAAAAAAGAAAAAGATAAACATTATGAATTTCTATAAATGATCCAATTTGTTGTTGTTATTATCGATTTCATTGTAAATTTGGAATTTGTAATTTGTAATTTGTGTAATAAGTCCTTAAGCTACATAAGTAAGGTATTATTCAAAAAGTCACACTTACGACTTAATACAAACTCACTAATTCATCTTCTAACTTACAATTCATTAACAATTAACAAGTAACAACTAATAAATAACAAGTAACAACTTGCTAAAAATTTAAAATTTTGTTGAGAAATGAATTTGATTCTTGACAACTTACAAACTTACAAATTATAATTTACATACCTAACAAGTAACAACTTATACTAATAAAGTAACAATACTATATCACTATATACATTGATCCCTCTCCCATCATGACACATCGCCACCATCATTATTGTCATCATCATCGTTGAAGTCATCTCATTCTTCAACATATACTTCATCTTCTTCTGTTTCTTCATCATTGGTTTGCACAAGTTGCTCAACCACATCCAATGGTTGATCATCTTCTTCTTGTACATCTTCAATCTTATTCTCATCTTCTTGGCCTTGACTGCTATTAGGCCTCGTGCTACTGCGTGCCCTTTTTCTCCGCCTTTGTGATGAAGAACCTTTGCTAGGTGCCGATCCAAAAGCGACATTTTTGACTTGGGCCCATGTCATATCTCTGCTTGCAAACACTGGATTCTCTGTCATTTAGGTGGATAGGATCATCGAAATCAAGCTTTTCTCATGTAGCTTGGAATCGTTCTCGCAACTTTTCGTTGTATTGGATAAAGATCAAGTCATTGAGCTTCTTTTGTTCAAGGTTTTTTTTTTTTTTTGTGTGAATATGCATAACATTCATAATTTTCAATTGAAAAGTGAATTAACATTGAGTTGATGATGGTTGTTTACTTTTACAATTAGTGAACTGAAAGTGAATTATAGAACTTACTGACTCGAATGTACTCCAATTGCTCTCACAACCACTAGCAACATACGTAAGACCATGAATTCTCATGGCCGACTTCTGTACTGCCAAATCAATCTTGTTCGCGACGACTCCATACATTTACCGACCACCAGTCAGTCGTGTAAATAAGTTTAAGATAAACTTCTTGCATTCTAAGTTGTAACTTGTTACTTGTAACTTGTAAGCATTGTTGTCATGTGTGATCGCATATGCGCATATGTGATCGCATATGTGCATATCCATATGCAGATTGCATATGCGATCCGGCACATATGTGATCGCATATGTTGCATATGCGATGTATGCGATCACATACTGCATATGCGATCGCATATTGGCCATGGCACATTGAATTATTATTATTTGTTTTTGGCAAAAAAAACATTTTGTCTATAAAAAAGCTTCCAAATCTCCTCCATTTTCAATATTCTCACTCCAAAACTCTCTTACTCTATTTTTCTCTCACATTTCTTAATTACAAGTGGCCTTAATTTCCCCCTCTTGTATTTCCTACTTCCAAGTGATCTTAATATCTCTCTCTCTCTCTCTCTCTCTCTCTCTCTCTTATATTCCCTCTCTCTTGGAAGTCGGAAGATCAAGATTCAAGCACTTTTAAGTTTCAAATTCCCTCTCTTGGAAGTCGGAAGATCAAGATTCAAGCACTTTTAAGTTTCAAATTCCCTCTCTTGGAAATTGGAAGATCAAGATTCAAGCACTTTTAAGTTTCATGGAAGATAGCTTGTTGATTTTCTACCATAATAAATAAATAGCTTGTTGATTTTGTTGTTACTTCTTGTTAACTCTATTGTTAAATGTGAATGACTTGATGTTTAATTCATTGTTTAATTGATTTTATCTCTTTCAAATGCATTTTAAATATGTAAAATTAGTTATTTATTGACTTAGAAAAGTTATCCTGATTTTCTTATATTTTTTTTACAATTTTAAAAATTTTTCCCTGATACACACACACACACACACACACACATAAATTTTTCAGAAAATAAAAAATATGCGATTGCATATGCGATTGTGCGATTGCATATGTACATAGGCATATGCGATCTTACATGATCGCATATGCGATTCGACAACATTGCTTGTAAGAACTATCGTTCATACTTGGCAATTTTATACTCCTATGCCTAATAACTATCTTTAGTGAAAAAATCTCTGTACTCTTCATGCAAAAGTCCCATCTCTTAAGAAATCCTATCCCGCTCTTCTTTACTTGAAATCATTCTTTCTAAAACATCGATAAATCCGACCATATGCATTGCCAATGTCATGGACTGATTGGTGGACGAAAAGAATACAATCAGATTAAGGATGTAGGCAGTTGAATACAATGGAGATGAAATTTAGTTGGCTCGTCTCTTATCTATAATATCTTGGATGGGCTTGTAATAACGCTCTTTATAGTTGAAGTGGTCAATGATTTTGTTTTTGACCCTCTCCATCATATCATAGATGTAGCCCATTGGCGGCTTTTCATCACCGTCCACCAATCACAACACACTTAGGTTCCGACGATTTTAAGGCTCTTATCACTTGATTCCAAAATGATTGGGAAAGAATGGTTTGTTGGCCTTTGCTTTGGTCTTCTTGACCAGGGCCATTATTCCAATCGGCCAATGCTGCAAAGGTTCTAAGCTCAGATTTCTTTGAATGCAGCGTTTGTAGTGTTAAGAAGGTTGTTTTGAATTGGGTAATAGTTGGACACAGTGTTTGAAATATCGGTATCACATCCTTGGGACACAGATACGTATTGGTTATCACACAAGATATATCGTTTGTATTGAGTAATTTATCGCATTTTTTGGGAAGCATTGGGAAAATGGTTGAATTTTTCAATGAAACTTCAAGGATTGTTAAAAAAGATCTTGATACACACTTTTAAATCATAACATCTCAACGAATAAGTGCACATAAGGAGAAGGGCACAGCAACTGCTGCCGCAGCAGCGCCACAGCTACAACCGCAACAGTGTCGCAACAGCAGCAATAGAATAAGAAGAAAAGGAAAAAAAAAAAAAAGGTATGTTTTTTTTCCCCCCATTTTCTTCAAGGTTATGGCCCGTAACGGCCGTTACGAATCCAAAAAACAGAGGTGCCCTGTTTCGGGGTCGTATCACGTAACGGTTGATACCGTTAACATTACGTATCGGTTGATACGTAATCGATTTTGATTACGTTGCCTATACCTCTACGATTTTTACAATTTGGGTAAAGGTGTTCTATAGAAAATTTTCATCACAAAGAGGAAATTTTGATAGACTGACCTATGCTAAAATTGTTCTTCGATACCAAATTTGATGCAGGACCGATGCATGAACTAATTAACTTATGAGATCAAGTAGCCGAATTATGATACTCCAAACAAACAAACATCACTATAATCATCACAAATATCATGACAAATCAAAAGTGTATCATGCATAATCATAGTCGAAGCTACCAACATCGTAACAGAAGATCATTAAATAAAAAGAAACTAGGATCTAAAAGATGTAGGGACATCCAATTGGCATAGGGTATAATTTATTTCAAAATAGGAAGCCTAATACAACTTCACTTTCGTTGATGAAGATTAGCCTCACACCGATCTTCCTTCCAAATCGCATGAAAGATGGTAGAAGAAAGCAAGAGCTTCTCTCTTTTTTCTTTTTTTTCTTTTTTTTTTATTATTATTAAAAAAAAAAAAATTACAAAATCCAATTGGAGAGAGGTTACACGCCCCCCTCTTTTTATAGATTCAAGAAGTTTCAAAAATTACAATAATTCCCATCTTGTGAATTTTAACAAAAATAGCCATAGTCTAAATAAAATCAACTAAAACACTCATAATGTGTACAAATATAAAATAATTAAAAACTAAATCCTAAAATATGAAGAAGTCTAAAACTGATGTGGACGATCAATGATCAATGGCCCGATCATGTGATCCATGCGATCCAATGGCTTGATCGTCGCATCCCTCTAATCCAATGGTCTAGATTACTCCATAAAGCAGCCCATGTGCATCTTCCCAGTGTGGGGTCTTCCAAATGCTTGCACATACACATGGGGTATTCAGCACAATCATGGGTACTTGCCTAGCCATAGGGAAATTGGTGCAGCCCGCCTCCTCTGATACATACGCAAGGGTGTATGTGATGTGATGTCCTCGTCATAAGTCTATGGAAAGTATATGCCAAGCCAACCCGCGAAATAGTGCCATGACGCATATGTAGAAGAAGCACCAATGGTGGGTCGCTTGTAGTGATTCATGGCATCTCCAAAAGTTTGGTACAATGAATAGAGTAGTGGAGGAATTGGAGAATATTTTTTCAGTTCTATCATCGGCCCAGCGACTACAAATAAAGTGGGCCTAACAGTTTTCGTCCATTTGGAGATTGGGAAGACAATTGAATTCAACTAGTAGGCCAAGAATGCGATGAGTTCACATGAATGAATGCGATGAGTTCACATGAATGGGAGAAGACACCAGGATGTTTTATCTTTCGTCTTATATCTTCCAAATCCTTATTGGCACAATCAAGAATACTACCAAGAAAAAAAAAAAAAAAAGAAGGGAGGAAGGATTAAGTCAACTTGAATAGTTGAATTAGCTTAAAGAAAGCAAAAGGTGTTTTGAAATTTATCGAAGATATCATGTAAAGTGTGCGAGCCAATTATTTTTTTGACATCAGGGAACTTAACCGTCTCTTTGAAGAGTTCTATTGTAGTCTTTGAAATATTTGGCTTCCAATTATTTGAAGAAAAGTGCGCGAACTCTTCATTGGTCGGCACATATTCATAAAAAAGATTACTGGTAATTGGCAGGCTGACCATTTTGTATAAATCCCAGAGGGTGATATTGACTTCACCCACAGGGAGATGAAAGGAATTGGTGGTGGCGCACCAACAGTTCAGAAATCCTTTGAAAATATTGACATCTCGGTAGAAGTAGTAGCAAGTTACTTCAACAACATCCAAAAGGCCTACCCTAATCAATGTATCAGAGTGTCTTCTTATGATTATCTTCGGCCAAGCATTATAATATGAACGTGGAGAAAAAAAAACTGCGGATACGGAATTCGTGATTACCTCACAAGGTAGGAGCTTCGTGAACTTGATACCTCTGCTTCAATGTCTCAAAATTATGTGTTAGAAAGAGGTCGTGTGGGCTATAGCTGGGCATAAAAAACTGCATGGTAGAAATTTTTCTGGCTATCTGCTTAAGACCCCTTCTCGACTAGTGAACCCTCTAGAATGTTGGGTTCCTTCTTGATCCAATTAGTGTTGAGAAACAGTCTGTTATGAGTCATCATGTTTGTCGTCTCACTTCACAAGATGGAGTGATGACGACATAGAGTGAGGGGGATTGCGATTATTTTGTCCTGGAAAGGGCTCTAAATTTTGATTAAGCTCTGTGCTGCTTTAATGCTATCCCAGGAGTTTTGTAGACGTTGTTTCTTGAATCTGTAATCTTCTCTTGGAATTGTCGCTTCTTGGCTTCTTTTTTTTTTTTTTTTTTTTTTCTTCTGTGGATGAGTGGGAGGTGGACTATCCTCCCTAGCCATCAATTTGGTACTAGCGGTGCGAATATTGGCGGTACCAACCATTCTTCCCAACTGGATTTGTGACCTCTCCTAGGTGGCCTTTCTATCTCTCCAATTATAGTATCCTTGTTGACTAGACTTAATAGACGGACGATATAGTCTGAAAAGTCTATTTCTGGTGAGACAAGCATTTTGAAGAACACCGGATTATTGATCGAAGTTTTTGGCCTCTTCGAAGGACGCTCTGTCGACGAAGGGGATCGAGCACTAGGGAGTGGTGCTTGGCTTCTCGTCTGGTGAGATGGAGTTGAAGATCCATCCTGAGTTCTAGAAGTTCCCTTTGACCTTAGCCTTTTTAAAAAAAAGAATCTGTTAAAAGGAAAGGAGTTAGGATTAAAAGATAAAAGTCAAGAATATAACAAGGTGTGTAAATGACTAGAAGAAAGAAGTTGAGCAATTTTTATAAGTTGTGTGGAGTTTCAACACTTGGGAAACTTTTTGCCTAAATGAAGCCAGTTGTGTGGGTCCAGATAAGTTGCGCGGAGTTTCAATACTTGGGAAAATTTTCGTCGAAGCAAATAAAGTTGCACGATCGCGCAACTATATAGTAGCAAGACAAAGTACGGGGTGACTTAGTGAATGAAATGACGAGAAGATGCCATAGTCCGACTTTTATAGAAATGGACCCGATAGAAGTTGTGGAGACCCGGTCGTGCAACTATTGTCGCACAACAGCAAGAAGTCGCGCAACTTTGGGAAGTTTTCGAAAATCAAAATTAATTGTGAATCTTAGAATTCTTAAATGGGAAAACAAGAGAGCATTCAATCCACCTTTAATTTTTGAAGAATTCATGGGGGATCGAGGGGGCATCTGTTGAGACACCAAAATCATTAATCTGGGACACAAGTTGCGCAGCCGCGAGAGAGCAAAACGATAAAGAAAGAGATGATGGGGAACACAGGTGGAGTTCTACAAGAAACCGGCAATTGTGCGACCACACGATCTTAATAAGATTCAAAGACATCCGTGCAATTTGATTAAGTTGTGCGGAATTCGGTGTCGCACGTCCGAATGCCTATAAATAGCCCTTTTGCCTTCTCTTTCGAGGAATTTTTTTTTGGAGAATTTAGAGCTCTCTGGAGATCTTGCCCAAAGAAGAGAAAGGTATCAAGGAGGATCAGCACAACTCCTCTCCGGGAGTTGTGCACTGACCATGGTCAGTGTATCACGAGGATGGAAGGAATCAGAGCTGAAGCAGAAGGCTTCTAGATAAGTTGCGCAATCGCGCAACTTGTCAGTCTTACGCTGTTGTGCAACTACTTTCTAGATGAATCGGCTTGAGCATTTTACAAGTTAAAGAAAATTCCATTCTGAAGTGTGCGAAAGGGACTCAGTACCCGCACACAACTCTTCTGTCATTCCGACGGACATCCAACATGGATCAAAATGCTGCCGAAATTATTTTTTTCAATTATTATTTGATACTGTCAATCATATCTTTTTTTAGAATCAAGGGCAATGCAAGGAATGTAATGAGAACTCATATTAATAAAACAATGTGCTGACGAATATTCTTCTATTCAAGCTTTTCTTCTTATTTTTAGAATACAAATAAATATCCTAATCTTAGGGAATTTTATTTATTTATTTATCAAAACACCGATACAAAACTCAAATGCCTACTTAAACAATTTATCAATTAAAATTAAGGCAAATAACACTAAAGCTTCCAAACCAGTAGTGAGTCCAATCACATAGAATACACAAGATATGTCAATGGAGCAACTAATCTATATTTGATAGTGAGCTTATGTGTGAATTACAAGTTAAATGCCTAGCATACAATCCAATTCATGCATTCAAATGATTAAACTTAATCAAACACATAAGCAAGAATAGAACGTGCACAATTCACAATCGCAGACACTAGCATGTATAGTGGTTCGATTGCCCTACTCCCCTCCCGGCAGACGCAATCTCTAAGTGTACCGGTATTCACTATCGGAGGTTTTAAATCAGGTTCACCTCCAACCTTTACAAGCGTACAGTCCCACCGAAAGCCTACACAAGGACTTACCCACGTACTCACCTGTGTCAATGGCCTACGCAAGGACTTACCATGTACACACCTGTGTCGGTGGCCTACATAAGGACTTACCACGTACACACATGTCAGTGGCCTACATAAGGACTTGACAAGCGTACACTCCCACCGGAGGCCTATATAAGGACTCACACATATTCACCCATGTTGGTGGTGATATGGTCCTACACAAGAACCTACATGAGTTTGGGTTACAAACTCTACACTCAATCCTACATAAGGAAAGAGTGTATGGACTCTTACAATTTGACAACTTGTTGGATTTGAGCCCCTTTTGTAGCGTCGGGCTTTAATCGGTTCCTCAAATGCTCCTCCAATTGTTAATGCTAATGCTTGCCAATGCTTTAGCTCCTACGGTCGTTTGTCTTGCATATGATGTGCTAATGAGGTGACCAAGGCAAGGGGGGTTGTATGAATCTTCTTCAACTTGTAGGAAGGTTGGAATCCTATGGGATTCGTCTAAAAGGGTCTTCTGGAGGGTTTAGACAAGGATTTGACTATAAGCATAGTGTCTAATCTCTAGAATGGTGAGAATTCATCCATATATTCGAGTAGGAGCATGGAATGCTTATTACAGTGAAGAATCACAAGAATATTGTCATGGAACTCTTTGGATGGAGGTATAAGATACGTGGTATGAGTGGGAAAATATCTAGCCTTAATTTACACAAAAAAACCCTCAATTTGTCCAAGAACCGAATTCCCTTTAATAATAAACCTAAGCATAGTGTCTAATCTCTAGAATGGTGAGAGTTCATCCATATATTCGAGTAGGAGCATGGAATGCTCATTACAGTGAAGAATCACAAGAATATTGTCATGGAACTCTTTGGATGGAGGTATAAGATATGTGGTATGAGTGGGAAAATATCTAGCCTTAATTTACACAAAAAACCCCTTAGTTTGCCCAAGAACCGAATTCTTTTTAATAATAAACCGATTTGCAACGGCCATAAAACGGCTAATTAACAACTCTGTCGATCCGATTAACAGGCCATTTGATGGGATCGAATAGTCCGTCGATCCATCGAGAAAATTTAGGAATTTATTTGTTGGGTTGCTGGACCGATTCTTCGATTAGATTGAGTGCTCCTTCAATTCCATCGACTCCCATCGACACTATCTCGATGGGATTGAGAACTATTAAAAAAATGTTGTTTTGGGTTTTCGATGAGATTAAGGACTACTCAAAAACTATTGTTTTGGGCATATGATTTCGCTACAGCTTCGCACTTCTTCTAGCCTTATCATGTTCCAATTAAGCTTCTAATGCTAGGGGATGATCAATAAGGTTTTCCTATTAAGGCACCTCATGCTAGGGGATGATCAATATGGTTGTCCTATTAAGGCACCTCATATACCTATTCTTTGCTTAATGCTCTAGTCTTCATATGTCTTCATCCCCAGCTTCCAAGGGCTCAACCGACTCCTTGACACAGATGCACGTGATTGACAAACAAGGTGCACAAGTCAGTACACTAACAATCTTCCCCTTTGTCAATTACGTGACCAAAAAGTAACCTAGACAATGTTATGATCCATACCAATGACATACCAAACCGATTTGGAACGGCTATAAAATAGCTAGTTAACGGCTCCGTTGATCCGATCAAAAGGCCCTTCGATGGGATCAAAGGTCCTTCGATAAGATCGAATGGTCCATTGATCCATTGAGAAAATTCAAGAGTTTATCTGTTGGGTTGCTGGACTAATTGATGTAGGACATGAAATTTTAAACATGATATGCAAGATTCTAGGCTTTAGATCATACTACTTCAAAACAATCACACAAAATTCCACATCCCACATAAAGTCAAGCACTCAATCAAGGGGAATCTATGCGGGTCCAGGCCTACGCATGTTAAGGTTGGATCAATTAAAGTTATAGACCAAACAATGCTCAAAGGAGAGTAAACTCATCCACACATGCACAGAAATATTTCCCTAACCCAAGGGATTCATAGGTTTCAATTCGGGGAACCCTTGGGTTGAAGAAACGGGCATAAAAATTGGGATTTAAGACAATCTACGGTTAGGGTTAGAGAAATCAAGTAAGAGAGGAGTGAAAGAGAGGAGAGAGTAAACCTGAAGCTAGCCTGCACGTGTGGATAGCAGGCCAGGCCTGACGCACGTGCGTTGAGGGCTATCCGCACGTGTGTGGGGCCCACAAACCCAGAAAAACCCCAACTTAGGTCTGGTCGGCCAGGGCTGGGCTACACAACCTCCAAGTTTCAGCCCAATCCGAGTTTCGGTCCGCGTGTGGTGCTCCACCAAAGTTTCAGCCCTCTTACGGGGCCAGATTATGGAAATCTGATGTAAGGAAGGATTGGCTGCAAAATAACAATGGATTTGAAGGTTGGATGACTGTAGGAAAAGGTGAATAGGGATGGTAGGAGATGGTAGTGAATCGGGATGGGTGTGACTTCGCACCACGGCAGTAGCTCTTCAAAGAATGGAGGGTTTTACACCCAATTAGGTTTTCACAACTCAGAAATTTTATTCTAATCATTAATGAGAAAAAAAGACTACAAAGGGTGCCTATTTATAATAAAATCCTATACCTTAAAACTCGCGCCATGTGCGCAACCTATTACTTAGAGACGAATTAACCACAAATAACAATTAATCAAAGCAATCTAAACCGTCCATGATGTTCCTAATAACAATAATAACCAAAACTCAAAGTGCTGGATTGTTTAGAATAGTGAGCCATGATCATGAGAACCCATGGTGAAATTCAAATGACGATCGGGTCCACTCCAAAGAACCAAAACGCAGTCCTCTAATTAGGAGGCCCTCCATGGATGTCGTCATCGATCCAGATTCATGGTGGGGCCCTCCTTGCGTACGTGTGTAGGGGGCATGCGTGTGCGCGTGATGTCCCCATCAACTCTCCTCAGTTGCGAAGATTTTGTCGCTGGCGAAACAAAACTCTTGAATCGCTTCAAGATGTTAGGATCAAGTCTCTAAAGTTCCTCAATGAGCCACGTGCTGTCTGAAGCTGGGCGTGACTTTCACTTGACCAGGAACTTTTAAAATCCGCTGTCCGACGTCGATGCTATCTGATGGTCCAAGATATCATCTATCTCCTCTCTAGGTGTGGGAGGGGTGAGTATGGGAGGTAGAGGCTGGGAAGAAGGGTTGGGAAGAGGCCATGGATCAAGGGATAGGTCTGGGGAATCAGGATGGTTGGGCAAATGGCCGGACAATATATCAGTGGTCCCCCGAAAAGCAACTAAATCCTTTACATTGAATGTGGAACTAATTCTCATGGAAGGTAGAAGATCTACCACATATGCATTGAGACCGTTTCGTTTTATAATTTTGAATGGTCCGGCGCTACGCTTATGCAATTTACGAACCTCCCTAAGGGAACCACTCGGGCATGATGTGGACCATCACAGAGTCCCCTACATTGAATTCCTTGAAACGTTTATGCTGGTTTGTAAAAAAATTGTAATGTTCATTACTAGTAGTGATCTTTCGCCTGATTTCTTGATGTAATGAATGAATGTAATACGCAAAGGACTTTGCAGACTCTGATGGCCTATGAGACAGTGACATAGGGATAAGATCAATAGGCTTCCTAGGCTCATAATCAGTAACAACTTCAAAAGGACTTAGACCTGTGGACCTATTGACAGAACTATTAAACACAAACTCGGTTATAGGTAGTACGGTGTCCCACGTCCTGGCGTGTTCCCCCACTAAACATATGAGCAAACTCCTTAGGCTCCTATTAACCACCTCAGGCTAACCATCAGTCTGAGGGTGGTAGGCAGAAGAAAATTGGAGCCTAGTATTCATCACGTGCCATAGTTTCTTCCAAAAATAACTCATAATTCACATGTCACGGTCAGACACTATAGTTTTGGGTAACCCATGCAGTTTGGCGACCTCACTAAAAAACAACTTGGCAACATGAGATGCATCGGAGGTCTTCGAACAAGGGATGAAGTTGGTCATTTTAGAGAAACGGTCCACGACAACAAATATGGAATCATGTTTCCGAATAGTCTTGGGGAGTCCAAGCACGAAGTCCATATTGATGTCCTGCCATGGGGGGAATGGAACTGAAAAAGGTGTGTATAGTCTCGTGTTCTGCTTTTTCTGCTTTGCTAGCTAAAAAGTACGACACTGCCCTAAAATTTTGGCCACGTCTTGCTTGAGGATTGACCAATAAAACCTATCCTCCATTAGGGCAATGGTCTTATCTCAACCAAAATGACTCGCGACACATCCTGATTGTAACTCCCTGACAAGAAAATCGCGGAGAGAGGTGCGAGGTATGCACAAGCGATCACCCCCAAACAAATATCCGTCTAAAATCAAGTACTCACTGCTAGCTCTTGACGAACTCCCTAACAACGATGCGTACACAACTCCAAAATCTGGACAATTAGAATAATCTTCTTTGATGTTCTCGAGGCCCGTGACTTTGACACTCATGGAATTTGAGTAACGCGACTTAGACGACTCAACGCGTCGGCAGACTTATTTTCTACACTGGCCTTGGGGCTTTAGTCAGCCCAAAAGGCATAACTAGCCACTCATATAGCCCATCCTTCGTCTTGAAGACCGTCTTCCACTCATCATTAGGGTGTACACAGATTTGGTGGTAACCACTTTTGAGGTCAATTTTTGAGAAGATAATAGCATTGGCCATCATACCAACATGTCATCAAGATGTGGTATGGGAAACCGATACTTGACTGTAATTTTGTTGATGGCCCTACTATCAACACATCTTCCATGTGCCATCCTTCTTAGGTGGAAGAAGGGCGAGCACGACACACAGGTTCATGCTCTCTTGAATGAAACCCTTTTCTAGGAGCTCATCAATCTGTCTCTTCAACTTCGCATGCTCCTTTGGGTTTATTCTATAATGAGGTTTGGTAGAGTCGCCCCAGGGACTAAATCAATGGCATGTTGTATGTCCCTCATAGGGGGAAGCTCATCTAGTAGATCCGCAGGAGAGACATCACGAAAATCATTTACTACCGGAATAGCTTCAGTGGGTAACTCTACACTAGCCTCTGGTGCACTCTCCCTAGCCACAAGGGCGTACACTATCGAGTTCGACTCAGTCTCTCGCTCTAAGTCATTGGCATTCAGAATATGGAGAGGCTTAGACTTGGACTTTGATTCTTTCAATTCTTTTGAGCCACTCACCACTCTGTGTGGTGGACTCTTTTCCAGTCGTGTTCTTAAGTGGAAGTGGATTTAGCTTGACCTTCTTGCCCTCAAACCAAAATGTACACACATTTAAACGACCAAATATGGTAACATCTCTGTTATAGGGCTAGGGCCTACCTAGAATGATATGGTCAACATCCATGGGAACAACATCGCACCAGAGTGTCTTTATATGATCCAAACTGAATAGGGACAAGACAACGGTGCGAGACTGGAATGGAAGTCCCATCAACCCAAGACACTATAGGGTTGAGGATGGGCTTTGAGCTTCAATCCCAAATATGGCTCACCGTACCAGTTGATGCCACATTGGCACAACTACCACTATACACGATTATCTTGCAACTCTATCCACACACTTGGCATAAGTATAGAAGATCGTATTGCTGCGCCAATTGTCGATATTCTTTGCTTGAGCAAAGGCGCAACGCACAACTGCCAGGGTCGTGGACTCTTGCGCTCCTTCTTCCTCATCATTAGAGGTTTCTGCTGGCTAATACTCTTCATCCTCACCGTCACTTTATGGGGGCACTACTTCTACTTGCCCATCAATAAGGAGCACCTTGGTGCCCTCTCTCGTGCCACACTGGTGGGCAAAGTGACCAAACCCTTGACACCTAAAACACCTAGTTGCTCCACTCTTACGCGAGCTAGACCCGATAACCTCTTTACCCTTATCATCCTTGGGCCTGGGTTGAGAACTGCTAGAAGATTTGTTTTGGTAACTAGTGCTGGCCTTAGCGCCAGAATCGTGAAACTCAAACCGCCTTCCCACAGATGCTTTGAGGTATTGCTTGACCTCCGATACTACTTGATACATCTGTTCAAAAGTGTCTGTCCTTGGCGAGCAAATCTCTTCTAATGTCAGAACGGAGGCCTGTCTTAAATCGAGCAAGGGTGAGTACAGGGTCCTCATCAACTTCACAACGGGTCAAGTACTCTTCGAACTTCTCAATGTATTTAACAACACTCATGGAACCCTGTCGAAGAGACTGCCTTTCCTCAACCAACCTCAAGTGGTAAGAAAAGGGGAGGTATTTTTCCTTAAGAGTTTCTTTTATTTCTCCCCAATGGACTATTGGGAGCTCCCTCGCCCTTTCTTTATTTCGCTCTACAGTATCTCAAAACCTCTTTGCTTGGCTCACAAGCTTCATCTTGGCGAATCGGACTCGAGAGCATCCGACATGTCATACCACTCAAAATAGTGGTCCATATTCATCGACCAATCTAAAAAAGCTTTAGGGTTCAAGTGGCCATCAAACGTGGGGGCATCTACTCTAACTCCCTTGAGGAGCTGTGCATCGGGGTCATAATGGTCTTAATGTCCCTCATGGGGTGGGTGCACGGGTGCGCGTCCATAACCGATTCCTTGGCCACCTACCTGAGATTGGACATCTTCCCTAATGGTGGGGTTTGCCCGGGCGAAGGTCTCTAATTGCGTAACGCGCATATTAATTTGTTCAAGGCGATGGTCAATATGTTGTTTCAAGCACTTGCCCAAAGACTCAAATTACTGGGTTAGGTTTTCCATTGATTCTTGCAATTGCTCCATGTTTAGCGTAGGGTGCAAACCAAAACCGCGTCAAGTACGTGTGGGCATACTACTCCCAAACTCAATGACCCTTTAACACAACTATATGCATCTAAATGACACTAAATGATCCTACAAGACTCTATGATGAGAGAAAATGCAAACTAAACGTGAATAGACCAAACCCTAAACATGCAGTGCATTCCCCTATAAGAACCCTAAGCTCTGATACCAAATTTGATGCAAGACATGAAAATTTAGACATGATATGCGAGATTCCAGGCTTTAGATTATATTAGTTCAAAACAATCACACAAAATTCCACATCCCACATAAAGTCAAGCACTCAATCAAGGGGAATCTATGCGGGTCCAGGCCTACACATGCTAGGGCTGGATTAATTAAAGTTATAGACCAAACAATGTTCAAAGGAGAGTAAACTCATCCATTCATGCACATAAATATTTCCCCAACCCAAGGGATTCACAGGTTTCAATTCGGGGAACCCTAGGGTTAAAGAAAGGGGTATAAAAATTGGGATTTAAGACAATCTAGGGATAAGGTTAGAGAAATCAAGTAAGAGAGGAGTGAAAGAGAGGAGAGAGTAAACCTGAAGCCAGCCTGCAAGTGTGGATAGCATGCCAGGCCTGATGCACGTGCGCTGAGGGCTGTCAGCACATGTGTGGGGCCCACGAACCCAAAAAAACCTCAACTTGGGTCTGGTCGGCTTAGGCTGGGCGACACAACAACCAAGTTTCAGCTCGATCCAAGTTTCGGTCCGCGCGTGGTGCTCCGTCGAAGTTTCAACCCTCTTGCAGGGCTAGATTATGGAAATCTGTTGTAGGGAAGGATTGACTGCAAAATAGCAATGGATTTGAAGGTTGGATGGCTGTAGGAAAAGGTGAATAGGGATGGTAGGAGATGGTAGCGAATCGGGATGGGTGTGACTTCGCATCACGGTAGTAGCCCTTCGAAGAATGGAGGGCTTTACACCCAATTAGGTTTTCACAACTCAAAAAGGAGCGGGAAAATGTAGAAATTTTATTCCAATCATCAGTGAGAAAAAAAGACTACAAGGGGTGCCTATGTATAATAAAATCCTATACTCCAAGACTTGTGCCATGTGCGCAACCTATTACTTAGAGACGAAGTAATCAAAATAACAACTAATCAAAGCAATCTAAACCGTCTATGATGTTTCTAATAACAATAATAACCAAAACTCAAAGTACTAGATTGCTTAGAATAGTGGGCTACGATCATGAAAACCTATGGTGGGATTCACATGACGATCGGGTCCACTTCAAGGAACCAAAACGCTATCCTCTAACAATGAGGCCCTCCCTGGACGTTGTCATCGATTTAGATAGATGATGGGGCCCTCCTTGTGTACTTGCGTAGGGGGGGCGTGCGTGTGTGCGTGATGTCCCCATCACTGATTCTTCGATCGGATCGAGTGGTCCTTCGATTTCATCGACTCCCATCAACAGCTTATTGATTGGATCGGGGACCACTAAAAAACTCTTGTTTTTGTCATATGATTTCACAACAGCTTCGCACTTCCTCTAGCCTTATCATGTTCCAATTAAGCTTCTAAGGCTAGGGGATGATCAATAAGGTTTTCCTATTAAGCTTAGGAGATCATTTAAATGTTGTTTTGGGTCAAGGTTAAGGTCACCAAGGCACCTCATATACTTGTTTTTTGCTTCTTTGATGCTCAAGCCTTCACATGTCTTCAGTCTTCAGCTTCCAAGGGCTCAACTGACTCCCTGACACACAGACGCACGTGATTGACAAACAAGGTGCACAAGTCAGTCCATCAACAATTTCCCCCTTAGTCAGTTACGTGGCAAAAAATTAACCTAGAAAATGTCATGATCCATACCAATGACTAATGTTTTAAATATCAACGTTATCGGCCGATATGTCTTGATTCTCACCTGTGCGATATGAAACGCACAGGTAGTGCCGATATGTCTTGTATCCCACATATGGTGTGCCGTATAGGTAATGGTGGCAACTGTTACACGTTACGGGGTCGTAACGGCCGTAACAACCATTATGAAAAAAAATGGCCCGTAATTGTCATTAATGGCATGTTACGTCCCCTATAAAGGCCATAACAGCCTCGTAATTGTCTGTTATGGGGAAGATACATGTTTTCCATACTTTTTTAATGAACATTACGAGGCAAATACAAGTTTTTTAGGATTTTTTCAATAAAAAGAGACCATAATGGCTGTTACAGGGGCTGTAATAGCTGTTACGACCCGTATCGAAGAGGTAACGGTGGTAGCCATTACGACGACCATTACCATTACAGAACACCTTGATCCCGCATGTTCGATTCAATGAGCATTTTCAATTTTCGATCCCTTTTTTGTTGAAATTATGTTAAATCGGTGTCAAATGATTACAAATCCATTAGTTCTTCATGTTTTGCATAAAAAATCATGGAAAGCTTTGATTTCGTTATCCATTGGTTCTCCATTTTTTTTTTTCCGAAAATTTCCTTCAACCAACTATTAATTGAGATTAATTTCAAAGTATTTAAGAGTATTTGATGAAATGATCATAACAAACACTCTAATTTTGAAATTTGAGTGTAGGTGGTCCGATTTGGGGAAAATTCAAAATTTCCCCATTTTCTCCCAATTTGCTAGCAATGTTGCACTCCAAACATGAAATCAAGCATGAATGGGGGTCGTTCTACTGAGTTGTTAAGTCCTTGTCAATTTTCGAAAAATAAAAATTATTTTTGAATTAAAAATTAATTTAAAAAATGAAATTTCCCTTCATCCAGTTGTCAATTAAGACTAATTTTGAAGTATTTAGGAGTGTTTGTTAAAATGATCATCACATACACTTATGCATTCAATTTAAATATAGTTGCATTAGTTCAGTCAGACAATGCATAGCTTAAGACCTTATACAAAAGAAACCTATTATGTTCACTTGTTTTTTAAGATGTTATGATTTAGAAGTGTGTATTAAGGTCTTTTTTAACAATCCCTGAAGTTTCATTGAAAAATTCAAACATTTTCCCTATGTTTTCCAATATTTCCCGAAAGTGCGGCAAATTAGGGTTGATACAAACGATATATCTCGTGCGATAACCGATACGTATCTGGATCCCAAAGATGCGATACATAACGTGATATCAATATTTCGAACATTGCCAATGATATACCAAAACAACTGTAAATATTGCTTGTAATATTACAAAAGGTTTACAACTCGATACACACCAGACATGTAACACTTGCAATGCTCCCCCAATCTTCATCAATTCCTGCAACAACAAACAAAATCTTGCAAAATAAAATTTAACTTGTTTTGGTGGGACTTGATCTTTCTCCCTCTTTTTGTCGGTATTTGACAAAGAGTTAATTTCAATAGATATACCAATTATAAGGCACATACTAACAGGAAAATAAATGGTTCATAAAAACATAAAAACATGGAATATGCTTATTCATGGTCATTCAAAAGATATACCAATTGAATTAGGAATGACCAATGATAGTCTAGCAATAAACATATGATATTAAAATTAAGCAACTTTAGGGCTAAACTATCACAAAGAAATTAGGTTAAAAATCCCCGACTATACCTATTAAGCACATGATGAGGCTAGATCCTCTGATTTTATTATAAGCTCTCATAGACCTTCCAAGGTCACCTATCCTTTTTCACAACCCACTCGGGTGTGAATTTCTTACGACTTCGGACTATGTTCGAGAGGTGGAATAATTTTCCTAGATTTATATCCCTTGGGTGAATTTATGGTTCGAGATTTATGTTCGGTAGGTGATTATCATTGCCCTTCATTAGCATTTTTGCCTTTTCATTAAGCTGTGCAATTAGTTTCAGCTAATGTTTTAAATATCGACGATTTCGGTTGATATATCCCATGATATATTTTCTATCCCACCTATGCGATACGAAACGCACAAGTAGTACCGATATATCCCACATGTTCGATCCAGTGAGCATTTTCAATTTTTGATCGATTTTTTTTTCTTGTTGAAATTATGTTAAATCAATCTCAAATGGTTACAAATCCATTGGTTCTTCATGTTTTGCATGAAAAATCATGGAGTCAGAGCTTTGATTTCGATATCCATTGGTTCTTCATTTTCTCCATGTTTTTTTTTTTTTTTTTTTTTCGAAATTAGAGTGTATGGTGGTCGAATTTAGGGAAATTTGAAATTCCCAAATTTCTACTGAATTGCTTGCAATGTTTCACTCCAAACATGAAATTAATCATGTATGAGGGTTGATATACTGATTTGTCAAGTCCTTGTTGATTTTTGAACAATAAAAATCATTTTTAATTAAAAATTATTAAAATACTTTTTTCTTCAAAATTTTCCTTCAACCAGTTGTTAGTTGAGACTAATTTCGAAGTGTTTAATGAAATAATCATCACATACATTCTAAACGTTATGCATTCAATTTGAATATAATTGCATTAGTTCGGTTAAAAAGCGCATAGTATAGGGCCCTTTATAGAGGAAACCTATTATGTGCACTTGTTTTTTGTGATGTTAAGATTAAAAAGTGTGTTAAGGTCTTTTTTTTAAACAATCCTTGAAGTTCCAAAAAAAAATTCAATCATTTTCCCAATGTTTCCCATTGTTTTTTTCTTTTGAAGACACAGGGTGTCCCCACTTCTTTTTTGAAGTGAGACTAATCCATGCAGATACACGCAATCCCAATGTCTTCCAATGTTTCCCAAAAAGTACTAAATTACCTGATATAAATGATATATCCCATGCAAATAGAATGTACGCAATTCATAATTAGAAACACTAACATGTATAGTGGTTCAGTTTCCCTACTTCACTCCTGGCAGACACTCTCCCTAAGTGTACCGGTATTCATTATCGGAGGTTTTAAATCAGGTTCACCTATAACCTTTACAAGCATACGTTCCCGCCAAAGGCCTACACAAGGACTTACCCACGTACTCACCCGTGTCAGTGGCCTACGCAAGAACTTACCACGTATACACTCGTGTCGGTGGCCTACACAACGACTTACTACGTACATACCTGTGTTGGTGGCCTACATAAGGACTTGACAATTATGCACTCCCGCCGAAGGCCTACACAAGGACTTACATGTACTCACCCGTGTTTGTGGGAATACGGTCTTACTCAAGAACCTACGTGAGTTTGGGTTATAACTCTACACTCAATCATATACAAGGAAGGAGCATGTTGACTCTTATAATTTGACAACTTATCAGATTGAGCCTCTTTTATAGCGTCGTGCTTGAGTCACTTCTTCAAAGTTCTTCCGTGCTTGAATCGGCTCCTGAAATGCTTCCTCGATCGTTGATGCCGATGCTTCAACTCCTACAGTTGTTTACCTTGCATATGATGTGCCAATGTGGTGACTAAGGCAAGGGAGGTTGGGTGAATCTCCTACAACTCATGCGAAGGTTGCAACCGTGGTAGATTCATCTAGAAGGTTCGTTTAGAGGATTTAGACAAGGATGCATAGTGTCTAATCTCTAGAATGGTGAGAGTTCATTTACATCTTCGAATATGAGCATGGATTGCTCATTAGAGTGAAGAGTCACAAGAAGATTGGCATGAAACTCTTTAGATGGAGGTCTAGGATGTGTGTAAAAATACCCAGCCTCTATTTGCACCAAAAACCCCTTAGTTTGCCCAAGAACCGAATGCCCTTTTATAAGAAATCGATTTGCAAAGACTGTAAAACGGCTAGTTATCGATCCGATCGAATGACCCTTCGATGGGATGGAAGGTCCTTCGATAGGATCGAACAATTCATTGATCCATCGAGAAAATTCAAGAATTTATTTGTTAGGTTGATGGACTAATTCTTCGATCGAATCGAGTGGTCATTCGATTCCATTGAGTCCCATCGACAACACGTTTATGGGATCAAAGACTGCTCGAAAACTACTGTTTTGGGCATATGATTTCATAGCAACTTTGCACCTCTTCTAGTCTTATTTATCATGTTTTAATTAAGCTTCTAAGGCTAAGGGATGATTAATAAGATTTACCTATTACGGTTAGGATCATCTAGATGTTTAAGGGTTGTTTCGGGTCAATGTTAGGGTCGCTAAGGCACCTCATATACCCGTTCTTTGATTCCTTGATACTCCAGTCTCCATGTGCCTTCGGTCTTCTACTTCTAAGGGCTCAACCGATTCCCTGACACAGATACACGTGATTGACAAACAAGGTGCACAAGTCAGTGCACTGACAACTTCTACTAGTAACATATTTATAGGACTTCATTCCAACTGTGATACAGATGATGAATTTGAACCCATTGATTGGGACGGTGAGACTTGAGAGAGGAGAACGTTGAGATTGAGAAAATGAAAGATCATGTAATGAGGAAGGGGTCGCGGTCCTTGTGATAGGTCCCTATATTGATGGAATCTGTTTGCTCTGCTACAATGGTTCTTTTGGAGGGATAGTCAGTGTTTCTTTCGCTCGAGGTTATATCGCCGATTTTCCTTTCATTGTCTTTGGCGTTCTTCTGGAATTTGGATTGGCTGTTATGGTTCCGACATATGCCATTTGGCGAGTAATAGTTCCCTTTCTCGCTTTGTAAGGTGGTTCTTGTTTGTTGGTACTTCTGTTTTGAACCATTAAAAGATCCATCCCTACCGCAAGACATGCAGTCCAACCCACGGCTTCATCACATTTCTCTTCCATGCGAATGTCATTTCTGTAATTCTTCGGCTCATCTTGTCTTTTCATTAGGCCGGTCATCGTGATAGGTGGGAGAAACTCTTGTCCGTTATGTTCCCGCTCAACAATAGTCATTGATGAAGATACCCCCATAGGTGGAAGGATAACATCGAAATCTTCGGTAGGAAGGAAGAAGCACAAAGCCATTGTGTTAGCCGTGCATCGAGTTTTCGAAACGCTGATTGTGTAGGTCGTACTTGGGAAAAGCCATAAAGTACCTATGTCACCACACATGCTATTTTATCTTTTCTTGCCAAGTATGTCTTCTACATTTCACCTTAGAGATGAAGGGAGGAATGCGTCCATTAGGAGTCGCCTCTTTGGTGTCTTATCAGACACCAATGGGTTTTCCAACTATACATGTTCTGATGTATGTGTTAATGCTTCCAAGATGCACAATTATCTTACACATGACAATAAACCAGAGATTCTACGTTCAATCCTCAACGAAGTCGCCTATTTGTTGTTTGGTGATTTGGAAGTTGGACATAAATATCAAATAAATATTGCACTAGGGATCACATATGTTGCCATGGGTAGAACATTCATGAACATTATCATCACATTGACACACTCAAGAGAGAAGAGAACTCACATAGCTAGAAAGCCTTTATTTTGTGGGTTCTTATTACATTATAGGTTGTAATTTACCACAAACCCTTAAGTACATCTCTTTTAGAACACCCTTCATTCTAAGGTAAAATATGTAATCATATTGTATAAGATGGCATGATAGTGATAATTAAATCTATGGTGACAAATTTGTGATATGTAATAAGATGCAAGAAATGCATGATATGCAAGATTGCATGCACTTATGATTGCTACTTTGGCAACCTTAGGATTGTCTATGCGATCCATGCTCGGGCTCTGTGCCCCCCTCACATGGTGAGTTATCGGGGCTTTGGCCCTTATTGGTATCCTCCTCTTCAATACAAAACCATGGTTGTTCAGGAGATTCAAGATAAAGGGATGTACTCTTGTCATGTATTAATCTCCTAGTTAGGGAGTGAATGCACTATTAATTATCAAAGAGCATTTTTCACGCATTGGGATAATGCAAAAGCACACTGTATGGGATGTAGAAAGATGTCCACAAATCTGTATTGGATTTGAGAATGGGTAATGCCTCCCCCTTCATAGTCTATTTGGATCACCATGGTAGTAGCCATTAAGCTAGCTTTAATGTTTGGTTACATGGTATGATAATGAAATGAGCAACTAAGCAATTAATGTTATTAAATATGCATAAAAGAGCCTATTTGGAGGTTAGCGCGGCCACGGTAGCACCCTAGTGCTGCCCAGGTTGATGCAATAAGCTGAAATATGTAGAAAGGGATGCTTTCTGGGGTAAGCGTGACTTCTCCTTGAGATGAGAGGGTTAGTGCAACTTTTTCTTGGAGTGCCCTGGTAGCGTGGCCGCGCAAATACTACTTAGTGTATTTTTTCCTGGATTTGCACACAGGGAAAGCCGCTCTACTCTATCCTCAGAGCTATATAAGGAAGGAATGAAGTGAATTTATTAAATGAGACTCCGATGGGGTGTCTATAGGGTCCTCCGAGTCAAACGATGACGTGGTGATATAGTGTCAACTACGGGCCGTGCTAATTTCCAATCTTATTCATTTAGAAACCATTCCGATGACATGGCAGCAACAAGGCTCTAAATAGTCCACGTGGTAGGAGGGTTAACACAATCGCGCTAATAGGGCAGAGCTACATGGCAGCTCTATCAAAGTTGCATTACTCGAACCTTGGCCCGCATCCTCTATGTTTCCATCCATGCTAATCGGCCACACTTTTGAAATGTTATGGCTTCTTTGAAGCCGTGCTAACTAATGCACAAGTTTGCACTAACCTTGGACTTAGAGGATTTTCTAACTTTTTCCAGTCGAACAACTAGTAAATAGACAAGAAGGAAAGTATATGGAGCATCTAGCATCTTGGGGAATACCCATTGGATGCGACCAATATTGGGACTATATTGTCCGCTTCTAGTGGGATATTCCACTAGGCATCGACATTTGCCTAGTATAGTTTGGATATTGCGATGAAATCTCCCCTGAGTGCAGGTCTTGGTCCAAATACACTAGAAGCGCTGAGATGTAGTCCTCTCTAAGCACTTGTATAATTCAAATATAGTTGATGCATTAGGACCATGATTCCTTTAGATGTGGTTAGGGGGAAAATGCACTAATGACATTGATACCAAAATTCCCTTTGGCAATGCTAGGCTAAATGAGAAGGCGCAATAACTCAATTTACCTGTAAAGGTTCAGTACTCATGGGGATTCTCGGAAATGCTCTCGGAGAGAATTTCAAGAATATGAAGTTCATTACCCAATATGAACCCTTGATGGTGTATTTATAAACGACATTGGCAGGTCCAGACTCAAAAGTTAACACACCAAAGTGATAGTTGTACTGCACTACTTAGCCGCGCGCACTTTGGCAGGTGATTTTTAGACGATATTGCCTCAACTATTCAGAGGTTGCGACCTCTAGTGCCCTCCCGGTGTTAAGCCCCCACGAAATTAAGCTGGAGTCCACACCTTCCACTATTCGCATGGTGCGACAGACTCTACTATCCTTTTTAAGCTTGGCATTTTTCATTCCAATAGAAGTGTCATTGTGTTGGTCATGTATGTGGGTAATGATGGTGTCATCAGGAGTGACAATATAGGTATTAATAAGTAAAGGGATTTTTTTTTTACGACAACACTTCCATGAAAGGTACTTGGGTCGTCTTCAATACTTGGGAATTGAGGTGACGAGATTTATGGTAGGCATGAATTTGTCATAAGTTCGTAACTAAAATGTGTGGAATTTATTGCCGAATACAAGTCTTTTGGGAGCTAAGCCAGTCGAAACTCCTATGGACGCAAATAAGAAGCTTAGTGTGGATCAGCGAGAATTGATTGGTGATCCAGGAAGATATCATTGACTTGTTGAAAAGATAATCTCCTTAACACTCACTTGACTTGATATCACTTTTCCTGTAAGTGGGTTAGTTTATGAGGCTGTCCATGTTCTTCATGTTGAAGTCATTTTTTGTATACTCGGGTACTTGAAGGGAGCTCATGGTCGTGGAATTCTTTATAAGCATAATGGGCATCTTCAAGTAGAAGGTATTTAGATGTAGGATGGGATGGTTCTCCATTTGACAGGCAATCTACTACAGGTTATTGTACCTTTGTAGGAGGTAATCTAGTTATGTGGGCCACCACCCTGGGCTTCAAATGGTGGCCCGCCCATTGTTTGCAATTCCTCAAAAAGCTCTTTGAGGTCATCCACGATGGGGATCTCCCTGCATTGGACGTGTTCATTTGCACTGCATCCCCTTACAAGGAGCCCTCGATGAGCGTTGTGAACATCGCCCTTTCGACGATGGCATTTGACTATTCGACAAACAACTCAGTCTATATCTCTGATGATGGAGGGTCGGATCTTACTCTCTTTGCTTGCATGGAGGCAACGAAGTTCGCTTGTTATTGGTTGCCCTACTGTAGGGAGAACGGGATTGAACCCAGGTGCTCGGAAGTTTGCCTTAGATCTACGTCTTGTAAGCCCTTGGAGAAAATAAAGGTAACACAAAGAACTGCTTTTTAGAAACCTTATTTTGAAATCTTGGGACTCCTATCGATGTCCTTAGGACGGTGTAAGATAGTTGTGCATTGGATATTGCTCCAAACTGGGTGCATTGGAGTTGAGCCCTTCTTTACTAATAATTGGTGCACATACATGTCTCACTGTAGAAAGCCAGTTGGTGGTAATCTTAGCACCTGTTTCGACATGGGTTTTTCATGTTAGTTGAGGAAGAGATAAAATTGCATTGAGTTTCTCAAGAGGGGGGAAAAAAAAACAAAGCAAAATAGGGTAAGGTGCATTTGGTTGCACCAAATATAACTAAATATCTACTACAAGCTATCCTACCTTTGTAGGAGGTAATCTAGTTATATTGAGAAGTAGAATCAAAGGTTTTGGGCCCATTTAAGTGTGTAGAGGTAAGAGTATTAGGCAATGACTCATGTTGCATGTTGCGATTTATTATTGATATTCCCATGAAGCTATATTGTGATAATTAAGCCACCTCCCATATTGCCAACAATCTAGTTTATCATAAGAGAACCAGCCACCTCGAAATTGATTGTCACTTCATCAATGAGAGTTGTGGGAAAGTAAATTTGCATGTCATTCATCAAGTCTTAAGATCAATTGGCAGATGTTCACTAAGGCTGCTAGTCACAGTCATTTGGATTGTCTCTTCGTTAAGCATGGCACTCATAATATAGGTGCTCCAAGTTGAAGGGGAGTGTTCGCGTATTGTGATAATCTCATAGGCATACCAATGTTATTTTACCTGTGGTTTCTCATTATTATTGGGCTCAAATATGCATTAGAATAAAGTTTAGGCCTATGGGATTTCCTTATGTACTAACTTTAGTATGGAGGGGTATTTTTATACTTGTGTTTTTATTATGAAAGCCCTAATAATAAAATAGAGAGGCTAGGGGTGTGAGAGGCTTTTCTCTCTCTCTCTCTCTCTCTCTCTCTCTCTCTCTCTCTCTCTCTCTCTCTCAATCCTACTCAAATACACTTTACAACTCCTATTGCTTGTTTGCATAATTTGAAATCTATATTTGATGATAGTATTAGCTTTTATATAAATTTTGGTTCACATTCAGCTATTTTTGGGTATCTTAATTGACACTTCATTATTTTTATGATTAGGTAAAAAATAGGTAGTTGCACCTATTGGCAGCCCCCACCATCCATGCCTACTATATTGGTGGTTCACTCCACTCTCCGCACCATGTGTTGGCTTGTGCACAGAGCTCAACACCATTCGAATAATAGGCCCTCCCACCTTAGATGGGAATGACCTAAAAATTTACTTTTATTGGGAGATCTTAATCTACGAACTTTTGCCAATTAAGTGTGAATAGTAACCCATACTTGTTCCAAGTGTTTTTTTTTTAGTCCATTAATGAGATGCTTAGAATTTTTGTTTGGGTTGAATTATGGTGAAGAGGTTATGAGAACCGTTACATGAATGATTCCAATAAACATACACATTCCACTTATCTGATGGAGACTACAATAGACCACTAATTTGATGGTGTGACTGTCTACCAAATAAGTCCTTTCTTGTTAAACTAGTGGAATATATACTAGCTTTAACAAAACTTTGCCTCTTTATACAAGAGAATCTCATATCATGACAGGTTGTGGAATAGAGTCCTCCATTACTGCAAATGTCATGTTTCTTGCAACTACAAAGAAGCATGGAAAATGGTATGAGAGATGAATTCATCGAACAAAAGCATCTCCTGTACATGTCAATTGTTGAAGAGATTTTTTCGAAACTCAAACGCATGCAGGAGTTGAATGTATATCAGCCCCTTACAATTTGTCTAGAAAGACAACATAATTAGCTTGAAGAGTTCAAGGTAGCCAAATTCTTTTTAGGTTTGAAGACAAAATATGAACCTACCCGTGCTCAAATCTTGGGCCAAAAGGATGTTTCATTGGTTTGTAATGGAGTCGACGATAGATCGGCTCTTACTCATGCTTCGATGGTAGACTCACAAGATTTTCAACACAAGGTCTTGGGTTCTAGTACCCATTGTGGTGAAATCCCACTATAGTGTGAGTGCGTGGGTGTGTGTGGGGTGTGAGTGCATGTGTAAAAAAAAAAAATGATAGATCAGCTTTGGCATCATTTGGTGGATGAGTAGGAGGTAGTTGTGGTAACCCCGATAATAAGGGAGGTAACTAGGGTAATCGTAATGATTCAGGAGGTCGTGGGGGCTTAGAAAGTGCACTCATTGTGGACTCATGAATCACACAGTCATGAGATGTTGGGACATACGTTGCAAACCGGCTTGGGCAAATCAGGTCTCCCATTTTGAAGAAAGTAGTGAGTCTCGTTTTAATGGATCCACTCCCAGTCCTCAACAGCCACGAGGTACATTTGGAGACATGGCCACACTTGCTAAGGATGAACACTCTAAGATATTGAAGAATTAGTAGTGGTTTGTGAGCCCTGGAATGAAAATAATAATGACTATGATTATGTTTATAGATGACCACACGAATGAAAATAATAATGACTATGATTATGTTTATAGATGACCACACGTGTTTGTTTTACACCATGGATGCCATTATTAATAGATAAGAAACTTTTACTAATTATGCTTTTATAAGTTACAAGGAGGGTTTCCTCTAGTTGCCCTAAGGGAAGGTGAGTTTGGACACAAGGGCCACTCTCCAAGGGAGAGTTATGTTTCATGGAACTCAATACCCTAAATTCCATGACCACAGTAGTGGGATTAGGCAATCCATGAAAGGTTAAGTGCTCATCCTATGTGTGGGAACCAATGATGAGTAGGGATGAAAGGTATCTGCCATTGGGCTAGTTGTACCCAGTGTTCAAATTATCGGTGATATTATCGAAATATAGCCGATAATATTAGTGTCGCTGCACTGGTGACACTGAAACCCCATTATTTCGTGTCGCTTCCAGGTTTCGCCAAAATCTCGCCGATATTTTGTTGTTCCCACTAACCACGGGTGAGAACTGTAGCTAACAACCCACTTTATCGATAAAAGGGGTGGTTGTCGGCGAGAAAATCACAAAAAACATAAGAAATACCCGTTTTGCGCCCGGATTTGGAGGAAGACGCGAATTCAGCTGCTGTTGAGTGCAAATCAGCATTTCCGGTAAGATTCAACCCAAAAATTTCTTCTTTTTTTTCCCGCCCAAAAATCCTCTGCAGTTTCTTGATTCCACTAGCGAGCGGAGATCTTGTTCGAAATTAGAGGGTTTTTTTTTTTTTTATTTGGGATGAGGGAGAGGGATTTTCGGGTTGAAAATCCGCAGAAATCGGTGGTAAGGAGATAAAATTTTGAAAATTTTCGAAGGGGAGAGGGATTTTGGGGGTTTTTATCGCAAATTGGGGATCGGGCGGCATGAATGGGATTGCGTACTTGGTTACTCAGTACGCTCTTATTGTACTGAGTACACTCGGTTGGGCCCACAGAGAATGTATCTGGTCTATCCATGCGGTCCATCCGTTTTTCCATATTATTTTAGGGGTTGAGACCAAAATTTAAGTGTACCAAAAGATCAAGTGGACCACACCATTGGAAACAGTTTGAATAATGACTTCCACCGTTCAAACTTTTCTAGGGCCCATAGTGATGTTTATTTCTCATCCAACCTGTTCATAAGATCACACAGACATGGATGGAGGGAAAAAAACAAATAGAAGTTTGATCCAAAACTTCTGTGGCCCCAAGATATTTTCAACGGTGAATGTTCAATTCATACTGTTTCCTATGGTGTGGTCTACTTGAGGTTTGGATATACTTCGTTTTTAGTCTCAAGACCTAAAATTATCTGTTAAAATGGATGGATGGAGTGGATAAAATACAAAAATCACGGTGGACCCCACAGATGAGCTTTGACGGTGCAGATGATGTTCAAAAGACACCCCACCACAGCTTGGGCTCCGACGGTGCAGGTCGGTGCTCCGTGGGCTCCACCATGATGCATCTATTGTATCCATGCTGTCCATTAATTTTGAAATAATATTTTAGAGCTTTATTCGAAAAATGAGTTAGATCTAAAACTCAGGTGGACCACACCACGGGAAAACAGTAGTGATTGGATATCCACCATTTAAATCCTCCTAAGGCCCACTGTACTGTTTATTTGACATCCAATCTGTTAATTAGCTCATAAAGACTCAGATGAAGGGAAAAAACAAAGATCAGGTTTTTACAAAACCTTTATGGCCCCCAGAAAGTTTTTAATGGTTAAAGTTCATTCAACACTGTTTCTTGTAATGTGGTCCAATTGAGATCGGGATATACCTTTTTTTTTCAAATTATAAAATTATCTATAAAAATAGATGGACGGCATGGATGAAACACATACCTCGTGGTGGGGCCCACAGAGCGCGGCAGGGGAGTAGCCAAATCCGTTTTCGCAACACGTGGATCAGGGACGCGGATTTCCTATGGAAGCCTTTCCCTCTGTTCCAGTGCTGCAAGCTCAGGTGGGGCCCACGGTGATGGTTGTGAGAAATCCTCTGTCCATCCGTTTTGTGATTTCATTTTAGGACTTGTTTTAAAAAATGAATGGTATCCAAAGCTCAAGTGAGCCATACTAAAGGAAAATGTAGTTTGGGAAATTCCTACCATTGAAACCTTCTTAGGTTCAACAGTGATGTTTAGATGCCATCCATACCGTTAATAATGTCATTACTATTGGGATGACTATTGGGATGAGGTGAAAACAAATATTGGCATGAATCAAAACTTCTGTGGCCCCACGAATATTTCAACTGTGGATGTTTAATTATCACGTTTTAGGCTCACTTGAGCTTTAGATACGGTTCATTTTTGGCATCATGTCCTAAAATGAACTCACAAAACGGATGGACGGGGAGGATTTTTCACAAACATCACAGTGGGCCCCAGAAGTGGGGATAATGATCCACCGTTCAAAACTTCTTAGGGGCCACAGAAGTTTCCAATCAAGCTTATATTTTTATCTTCACGTCATCTATCTCTATGTTAACTTATGAAGAGGTTGGATCTAAAAAATACATAATGGTGGGCCTTATAAATGTTTCAACGGTGGGTGTGACTGATCCCATAGTTTTCTGCAGTGGGTCCACTTGAACTTTAGATCTATCTCATTCCTTTTATCATGCCATAAAGCCATCTTTACAAATGGTTGGACGGTATGGATACAAAACACGCATCATGGCGGGGTCCACGGAGCTTGGTGACGTCACTTCAGTAGCGATTTGGCTACTGCTTTGACAGTATCTAATCCATCACTTCAGTAGCGATTTGGCTACACCCCCTGCCACCAGCCAATGGCTGGTGGTTGGTGATTTGTGGGCCCCAGTCCCACCATGATGAATGTGTTTCATCCATGCCGTCCATCTATCCAAATCATGGGTCCATTTTGGATGGATCATAGCTTGAAAATCACAGCAATGGAAAGATTTTTAAACCATTTAATCTTCCCCATTGAATTTCTAGATGGGACGATTGTCATTTTATCCATCCGATTGGCCACTTAGAATCATCTTATCCGTGTTGTTTTCGATCCATGCTCTGTTTCTAGTGGGACTAGCGATATGGATGGTCTGGATTGGCCTAAATTTATATGTTTCATTTTTTTATCCAGTACTCTATAATTAAATACAAAAACAGATGAACGGCGTGGATATAGAATAAATACATCAAGGTGGGGCCCACAATTAGGACCGCACTGTCGTGGTTGAGGCTGGGGTCACACATGCACATGTATTCATAAAGTAAAATCCAACCCGTCCATCCTATGAAACTGTGAATTTTACTCTAAATTTCCAAAAATCAGGATGATCAATTAATTAAATGGGCTACACCAGAGGGAACAAGTTGGGAGATAACATCCACCCTTTATTTACATGGACCCATCATGTTGTATGTATAAATCACAATAGGCCCCATAAAGTTTACTCAGTATGCAATCTGTAGACTCTTTCCTCAATTGTAACTTATATGAAATTTTGATTTGATCTAAAATCTTAGCCCTTGAAATGATTTGGACTTATTACACTGAATACGAGCCGATGCAACTTTTGTATGTCTTAATTGTTGTAAGCTTGCATTTATATTATATAAACTCATTTTGATTACTATTTGAGTGATTTCTTACAACAACGCATGCTTTTTGGCCCCCATTAAATGGAAACTTATTATTTAATGCATTCTTTTTGCAAATTTTTCATTCTTAAATATGTAAATATATGTATTTAGGCATGTCCTGAAGTTTCACTGAAAAATTCCACCATTTTCTCCATGATTCCCCCTTTTTCCCTGCATTTCCAGTTATCGGTGATATTATCGGCAATAACGATATTATATCTTTATCTCCGGCCAGCGAAACTTGTAGCGACACCGACAACTCGAACACTGGTTGTACCTTGCCCTACCCCACATGGGAGTGGGAGTGTTCAAGGATGTAGGTTCTCATATTTAGAACTAGTTGAGCACTTGCATTGGAGGATTGTATCAAGTCTCTGATTTGGGAGACCAATCATGCTCAGATTGAGTTGAGTTGATCATGTACTAGCTTTGACTAATCCTTAGACTTGAGGACGTTCGGGGAGTTCGAGCTTCTGGTGTTTGTGCTTTGGCTCACCTTGCAGAGTTACGTTAGTGGCTCACAAATGGGTGTAGTTGGGTATATACATCAAGTATGCGGCCATGGTTTGGATTTTCCAACATGGAATCCACTAGTTATCCCAATGAACTTACTCATTTTTTAGATCTTAGTGATCTTATTGCCCATTAAGTGATTTTCTTTGGGGGCACATTTAAAAGCTTTTAAATGATTAATCGATGGTTTTTAATTATTGATATTTTGTTTTTAACCGTTATACTGTTATAAGTGTTTTATCGTACTTGATGGATATCCGATGGTTGAGATCTTGTGGTCCACCTCTTAGATCGACATGGGATTATGGTCAAGAGTGGATGTCGCTTAATAGTGGAAGGATTCCATCAATTTGGGTGCATGGATAAGGCAGGTTTACAAACTTTTGCAGTAGGGCATACCTAAGTCTGTGGAGGCAAGGAGCTCCAAACCAATGTCTCTCTCTCTAAAACCTTGACTAATAAATATCCTATCACAAGTGGAGAGCATAAAAGAGAAAAAGAAGAAGAGGTAAATATCTCTCCTCTCCACCTTCCATTCACACATGCAATGTTTGAGGTCCATCTTGTGGACAGCTCCCAAAGGCACATGCCCATGGATAGCCGATGGTTGAGATCTTGTGGTCTACCTCTTAGATCGACATGGGATTATGGTCAAGAGTGGATGTTGCTTAGCAGTGGAAGGATTCCATCAATTTGGGTGCATGGATAAGGCAGGTTTACAAACTTTTGCAGTAGGGCATACCCAAGTCTGTGGAGGCAAGGAGCTCCCTACCAATCTCTCTCTCTCTCTCTCTCTCTCTAAAACCTTGACTACTTATAAATATCCTATCACAAGTAGAGAGCATAAAAGAGAAAAAGAAGAAGAGGTAAATATCTCTCCTCTCCACCTTCCATTCACACATGCAATGTTTGAGGTCCATCTTGTGGACAGCTCCCAAAGGCACATGCCCAGTCAGTCCTGTGGTTGGTACATGACACGATTCTCTACTCTCTCCTATTATTAGGATAGAGAGGGTTAGAGAGATGGCACCGGCAAAAGCATCTCACAATTAAAGGGTAAATCAGAGGTAAGATCTTGACCGTGATGTCGTGTTTGATTGGATTTGATTATATATGAAGCATAAAACCAATTGCCCCTTATGGAGGGAAGATCTCATTGCTATAACAAACCCTCGGGAATTTCCATACAATTCAAATCCTTACCAACTGCTAAGGAAAAGGAAAGAAAACTTCTCTCAACCAATTAAAATAAAGGAACTAAGGTCCATTGAGATTCAACGACAGCCGGTAATAAGGAAAGGAAACAGAATTTCTAAACTTGGAGGGGCTTGACATGGAGCACACAAATGCCCTCCACCAATCTTTGCTCACCACATGGTTTGAGAGCCTTCAAAACAAACTGAATTCTAGAGGGAAAGTCACACTGATAGCTGGCCAAAACCATACACAACTAGGCTCTGGAAGAAGCATTGGGTGCACAAGTGGAGACAACTAGTAAGCTTGCATGGACTGGTGGACTCACATGGCTTAGTTTGTTGATCATGAATTTTCAACTGCCCAAACTCTGTGATTTGATGAAGATGGGTCATAGGTTAACTCAATCCATCCAACTGATGTCACTGTTGATCTACCTCGTCGAGCGTGCATCTTCTGATTTTCAAGGTTCATCTTGTCAAGGATGCCAGTGATGTCCTCATCACAACTTGCATAGAATCCTGCACATTAGTATATTTTCTGATGGTTGGGATCCTATAATTTCTCTTCTGGGAATGAGGCTTGGATTGTGCTTGTCTTACTGAGATTAGGTTTCCTAAAGAAGTTTTTTTTTTTTTTTTTTTCAACTGGAAAGTTCTCGAGAAGCGTGACAGATCAAAATTTACCATATAATTTCTGTATGAAAGTAGTTAGTGCATGGCTGGACTTTCATTGTTGTTAATGAAATCTTCCCTTTAAGTTTTGTGATTGAGCTTGTTTGTGCAGGTTTCACTAGAATGGCCAGGACTACCTTCTGGTGTAAAATTCGATCCATCCGATGTGGAGCTTTTAGAACATTTAGCAGGAAAAGTTGGGCTGGGAAATTCAAAGCCTCATTTGTTTATTGATGAATTCATTCCAACATTGGAGGAGGTGGAAGGAATTTGCTATAGGCATCCTGAAAATCTTCCTGGTAAGGGGGCTCACCCCTTCATGTTTGACTTGTGCCAGTTCCATTATGTTTCATTAATGACTTCCCCTTGTAATTTTTTTGTCAGGTATCAAGAAAGATGGAAGCAGCGTTCATTTCTTTCATAGAACATCCAATGCATATGCAACAGGTCAGCGTAAACGCCGCAAGATCCACCCACAATGTTGTTTGTTTGAGGAGCGTGTACGGTGGCATAAGACAGGTAAAACCCGACCGATAATAGAGAATGGTGTTCAGAAGGGCTGCAAGAAGATAATGGTTCTTTATAAAAGCTTGAAGAAAGGGTCAAAGCCACATAAAGACAACTGGGTCATGCATCAATACCATCTTGGAACTGAAGAAGATGAAAGGGAAGGTGAATTCGTGGTTTCAAAAATTTTCTACCAGCAGCAATCGAAGCATGTGACGGAGAAGAGCAATGTCGATGTGTTCAAGAAAGAATCTGATATGGTGGCAGCCAGAGTTAGTCCAAGAACTCCAAAGACTAATACACCCCATCCGCCTAGGCCGGGAAAGCATGCTCTATATGAAGTAGGCAAAGAGAAAATGAAACATTTGTCTGACCAGGTAGCTTGAGACTTTGTTCTGTATGTTTAGATGGGTAACATCATGTGTTTTGGTCATGAAAATTTTTATGTGCTTGTACCAGTGTTTTAAATAGTGGTAGCGTGATGCGTAGCGCTCAGCCCTCTATAGCATGTAGCGTAAATACGTAGCGCGTAGTGTAAGCTACACGATACTTCTATTTTTTTAATTTTAAAATAAGACAAATATAATAAATAGTGAAAAAAAAGGGAAAAATATATAAAAATGTCTAAAAGATTATTCATTTTATCAATTATAAGCATGTTTTAAAAAGTTATTAGTTATCATTTATCAAAAGCCAATCCACATATATAAGCCAAATCAAATAATTATCACATCAACTACTTTCTAGGCAAACCACTTTAATTAATAATGTCTAATTGAAACTACAAGTCACAATTATGAACAGAAATAAAAATCCCATAGGTTAAAAGTATCAAGTACGATACAAGTGTCACATACTTCAACATTAGAAACAAAGAAAACGTGAAAAAATAATAAAAAACTAAAATAGTAAAAAAATACATTGTAGCTTACACTACGGACGCTACACGCTACATAGCTGTAGCGTACGCTATGACCCCTGTAGCGTGCGCTACTGGGGACGCTACACTACGTAGCGTACGCTACCGCTACACTACGGGCGCTATCTGAAACACTGGCTTGTACTAAGAGGCAGTGAAGTGTACACGTCAATTAATTTGTCATCATCACCACCGTCATCATTAAAGCCTTTTTTTCACAATAAGCTGGTTTAGTCAATCCAATATAAGGGCTTATCGTTGGTAAGTACACAACAAAATTTCCCTTCTCACCACCTCAATGCAAGTCCTTTTAGGTCTTCCTTCTAATCCTCTCTTCAGGCGCTTCAGCCCACTTAATGTCCGCCTTTTTATTGGACATGTCTTTGATCTTTGTTGCAGATGACAAACCATCTCACTTCGCTCCCCCATCATTTTGGGTTTTCAACCACCTCAATCCACCTCCATTTCAATCGAAGTCCTTTTTGGGTCTTTCTTTTATTCTCCTTTCAGGTCCTTAAACACTAAACAATATAACCCTCCTTGCTCAAGTTGTCTCTAGCACTAAATAATGGGTAACGCTGACTGTAACAGCCATCCCCATTACTGTTACACCAGTATGACAAAAAAAAATTTCTTTTTCTGAAATAAAAAAACCTGTTACGGGCGATATTTTCCGTAACAACCATTATAACCTACTAACGTTATTGCTACATGTAACCATTTCTTAATATCTTGGTCTCTAGTCTTCGTTGTTCATGACCAAATCATCTTAGTTTGCTCTCTAGTAGTTTCTCCCCTATTGAGCTGTTTCTAGGCTACTCATTCTTAATTGAGAAAAAACCTTGATGCTCTAGCAAAGTGTGATATATGATAAGTAGGCACTTAGAAATTACTCTTAAATTTGCAAGCAGTGTTTGAAATATTGGTATCGCGTTACATATCGCACCCTTAGGATACATATCGGTTATCGCATGGGATATATCGGTTGTATTGCTATTGTTGGAAACATGGGGAAACATTGGGAAATTGGTCAAAATCTTCAATGAAACTTCAGTGATTATTTTAAAAAAGACATCAATATACACTTATAAGTCAAAACATTATAGAAAACAAGTGAACATAATAGGTTTTCTTTGTATGATGTTCTAATCTATGCATTATATAACTACATTGTTGCAAGTATATTCAAAGTCTATTCATATAATTGATAAATGTAAGAAGGCATGTGGAAACACACGCAATACATTTAAAAACAAAAGAAGAATCACTGGATCAGGTTACATACATGTTTGATTTTATGTTCGGACAAAAAGATTGCAACCAATTTGCAAGAAATTGGGAAATTTTGATTTTTTTTTTTTTTTTTTTTTTAAATTTTACCTTTTTCCTCCAAATTTCAAAATTGAAGCTTCCAATCCACGAGGGGGGTTTGGCTGAGGACCTAACCCATGGGAATAAAGGGATTGATGTGTCACGCTCTATCAGTTCAAGCTTTTAGAGCAAGTGATTAGTTGTCCTGCGTTAAAGTGGTATCGGAGTTGGAGGTCTCGTGTTCGAGACTCCTCACCGGGGGTGATTAATGCATGGTTATTTTCACACCGGGCTCGAGTGAGGTGGCCTGTGGGATGCAGGGGCACACTCGGGGTGGGCGACTTGTGAGGGGTGGTGGGTGTCTCATGTGAGGTGGAACCCATGTGATGTGGGGCTCACAAGGGGGGCCTAACCCATGGGTTGTGGGGCTTGGGCTATGAGATAAATGGATTGATTCGCCACACACTCTATCAGTTCGAGCTTTTAGAGGAAGTGGTTAGTTGTCCTTCATCAAGTAAGTCAAATTGAACTCTCCAAATCATGGGTACTAGCATAGATGTATCATGAACAAAAATTCTCTTATTTGATTGTTTGTTGATTGGATTGGTGGATATTTATTGGATAGTTAAAAATGAAAAAATATCAAATGGTCCTATTTCAATAGATAACTGTCCACTAATCAAAGGTTCAGATTGGTTGGTTCAGATTGTTCAACCAATCTAATTTTGGGACTGCATTAGTGACAGTGGGTTCACATCTCACTTGGTTTAATTCGAGTTAATGGATGCGATGTGTATAATTAGTAAGTTCCTGTATATGAAGCATTCCAATTTGAAACAAATGCAGTTTCAATTTGAGCCCTCTCTTGTCCAAATTGAAACAAATGCAATTTCAATTTGATTTGAGCCTGGTCTATAATCTTCTAGAAATAGATTACATCTCTCTCTCATGCATTGATGCATACAATTGTTCCATATAATGTCTTTCCTTCAAGTAAAAATTTCAATGATTGGACTCTCATTTACTGTTTCATTTGGAAATAGGATGCAGAATTCATTTCAGAAATGCCTCAACCCTCTGGAGCCATTTGTCTTGAGGATGAGAATGCAAACATTACATGGTGGGCAGGCGAGTCTCAGGGTGTAGAGGAGACAAATCTGGATGATGCGGATGACTCACTGTTGTGCAATGAAATACTCGATTTTCAACTTCCTTTTGAAGAATCGGAACTCAAACATGTTCCATATTTCCCAGATGTTGGTTGCAGCAGAATGAACACACATGAGAGAGAGACCAAGCCTGTTTGTGGAAGTTTGGACCTCGACAATATTGAAGTCGACACGCCACCAGATTTTCAACTTGCCGTAAGCTTCTTCCCCTTTTTTCAATCAAGCCATTGCTTTCCAAGAATAGAACTATTACATTTCAATTCGATTTTAAAGGAAAGATATAAATTTATTTATAGTCTCATTTGCATAATGCAGGATTTGCAATTTGGTTCTCAAGAAAGCATTATGAGTTGGTTGGATCGATTTTAGAGCGATGAAATTTGTATCTAATGCTTCTGCATATGGCAAGGAAGGCCATTTTTGTGTGCAGCGCTGGTGATGGAGTGTGTGTATATATGCGAGGCTTTGGCCTTTTGTGGAGACAGCCTAGTGAATGGGAATCGACAAATGCAACCCATGTATATATGGGGCAAAGGATGGTTCTGTTCCAAGAGCTTTCTTTAGTTTAGGAAATCCATAACTTTTCAGTCCCATGTTTAATGGAGTATTAAACCAGCACAACCTCCTTGTCTGTAGAAACAGTAAAGAGCATGTGGGTCTCAGCCATTTTGTGGAAGCTTTGTTTCTTTTTCTTTTTTTTTTTTCCTCGGGAAACTCACATTGTTATTTCATGACTAGCAGCTGGCATTTGAATTGGAAAAGTTGGGAGAACTGAAAATTGAAATATGGATTCATTCGGAGATGATCTAGTGTTTGGGTGTCAACTGGATGTACCTCACTTGGACAGTCCATTCAAACAATCTATACTGTCTATTGAATCAGGAGCACACTTCAAAGGCTACCATAGAAAATTTTTACCGATTAGGAAGATTTGGCCTCATTTTCTATAATCATGCGTTTTGAAAGCCATGGCTGGGATGTTTTCAATTGCCCAACATATGCTTTGGATGAGATGTTTACAATTGGCTAACAAATGTGATTCTTTAGAATCATAAGCAATCTATGATAGACGGATCAAATTTTTTTATTGGACCTATTTTTTCATAGATATTCTTGACCATTCATACTAAAGACCATTGATCAAGTAGTTCATATATGTAGAGTAGTGTGATGTTTGCATGGTAACCCACTAATGTTTGTTGAACCTAATGAACAGTCTAGATATGTGAATTGGACTGTTTTAAATGTCCCAATGCAATAGGGGCATTATAACTTAGTGCTATGAGAGAATTGGAGCATCTTTCATCTCAAATGATACGGTTAAGCAAATGCATTGGAAAAAGAGGCAACCAAGAAAATTTTGAAAGAATCCTTACCCTGGTATCCGAAGATTTGACATTGCCTTTTGAAAAGAATGTCTTGGAGAAGGTTGTTAGAATGCCTCAGGTCTCTACTTGTACCATGCATGCATTGGCCGTTTTTAGGAGTATAGCTGATAATACTCTATCAGCATATATTAAATAACATGTACAAAAGGGATTTAGTACATCTTATCATGATCTTCTTGAGTCATTGTAAGTTTGAATGTGCTAATGGCTAAGTCAAACGTCATGTACACACATTGATCCATAGTTCAAATGGTAGACTGAGTAAAGATAACCTCATTTCAACACTGAGGGCTTGGTATTGATTCCCAATTAGGGTGTGGCTACCAATGGGGTGTATGTACTAACGTGCTAACCAATAATAATAAGTCAAACCTCATGTACTACTACTTTGAAGCAATTCATAGATTTCAAAATTTTACATTCTTTCTTTAGGTCCTTTTTGTCCACATATTTCATTTCGTTGTATATATATTTTTTCATCTGTCAGAATTTCATAATGCAATCCTTATATATGTATTGAGTATAATTTGAAGTCTAAATTTGTGACAATGGACAAGATCATGTAGATTAAGTTGAATTTTGCAATAGGTGAAAGTCTCCTTGTAATCAATGCCTTTTTATTGTATGAAATCTTTAACAACTAACTATGACTTAGTTTAGTGTACTATCTGCCATTTTTTTTAATCTTAAGTATCCACAAGTTTTTAGACTTTATTCTTCATCATGGAGGTGATCTCCTTCTCCATAATAATTAATTAACCAAATTTAGAGACAATAATGCATCATGACAAGAATCAAGTTTATCATTGTTAATCGATGTAATAGTATGATTCACCATCAATATAAAAGTATTTTTGAGGAATCAATCTTCATTCTCTTAGACATAATTTGGGAGCCCGTTGAGGTGTACTCATTATGTTGACCAACTTTGGGAGCATCTCCATTGTGATAAGTGGAGGTACCACTCTTCGAAGATCCATCAAGGATTTTGAAAAGTTTTATCTAAAACTTTTGCTTCTTTCGGTTGAGATATCTATCTTCAATAAAGGTCACATCTCAAAATTCTTAGTTCATTCTTAACGGTCCTCGTGAACAAGAATGTATTCATTTGAGTACATGGAATATCTGATAAATACACACTTAATGATTTTTACTATTAAATTTACCTTTATGAGGAGCAGGCAACAAACATATCCCAAAAATCCCCATGGGCATAGGTTGGCTAGACAAATAATCATCCTAGTCTACACCTCACATGGGGACTTGGAAATTGATTTCAACGGGACTTTATTAAGAACATAGATGACTATAACCAATATGTTTCCTCATAATGTGTTCAAAATAATGGCATGCGTTGTCATTAATCAAATCATGTTCAATAGTGTCATGTTGTTATCTCTACAACTCTAATTTGTTGTGGAGTATAAGTCATGGTGTACTGCTGGGCAATGCTAATATTTTTGTAATATGATTTGAATGTTTTACATGTATATTTTCACCTCTATAACATCTAAAATTTTAATATTTTTCTTTATTTAATTCTTTACTTTAATTTTCTATATGAGAAAAAGTTTAAAAATGCGTAAATTTATTATAGCATCCTGGATGTTACCGTTTCAGCCTCAGTTCAACCCACTTTTTATGTTTCTTCCCTTACTTAATGTGAATACTTATTTAGTGAATAACATTTTACCTATGATGATTTTAGATATGAGTTTATATATATATATATATATATATATATATATATATATATATATATATATATATATATATATATATATATATATATATATATATATATGAAACATATTTTTACAACTCTTAAAAATCATTAGGTTTCCTAAAATTCTCAAATTAGAAATAATTACAAAAATGCAATTAACCCCAACCCTTGATTTCCGTATCAGATGGTTTTCATGATCCATTTGACTTGAAATTTGTCCCATGCCTATCTATCATAAATTAGCCGCACATAAAAAAAATCATCCATTGGATCATATTAGAAGTGATCCAATTGCCAAATCAGCCCCTTAAGCCTTGATTTTATTATCCATTGAGTGAGGAAAGTTTGTGGGTAGTCGTAGTAGAATATTTTCCTACATGTGAATGAATTACATTGCCTATTATATGGACCGAATATTGGATATGAGGCTTCACAATGATAAGCATTTTCTTAAGCACCAAGTTGTCCATTTTAAGCTTACCAAATCTTTCCAAATATGGACCTTTCAATTTACTGTCTTTCAACCATCAATTGCAACTCAAATTCGGACCACACCTTCACCTTATATGACTATAGGATCATACTATAACATCTCGAAAAAATCCGTACAAAGATCCGAGTACCACCTCAGGGAGAAATCACTAAGGACCGAATCCTTTAGAAATTAGACGAAAATTAATTAAGTACTAAACTGAATTAATTTGTAGATTAGCTTGAACTGCTTTCTATACGAACTGCAAGACCCAAAACCAACAGAATTGCTAACTCTACATTACCTAAAAACCTATGGTCAATCTCAAAACCCAGTTGCTCTCGAGAGCACATTGAAATTCCGTATCGGACCTGGACCGCGCGTCGAAAGTCCGATTACTGCGAAACTATACGATTATGACTGCCTTACTGGGCTTGACAACCATCTTGGGAATCAAGTCCAAATAGTATTCAGAAACGCACAACTTGAGCCCGGAGCGAAGTGTGTGAGAAACGTGAATATCTTTAGAAAACAAACTCAAACGTAAGTGAATTGGGCCGTTCACTTGCAGGCCAAACTTAAGGTTTCAGACCGTCAGAATCCGACCCAACTACACCCTCGGATTAGGGAAATTTCCCAACACATGTCAGTATACTTGTGGCCTCGATCGAGTAACGATGACCGTTGAACTGAAACGGGTCTACCGCAGTCGATCCATAAATTCGATCGGATTGAAATCTTAACCTGGCGTAGATCCATTGTAAGAGAACTTTCTCTGGACCGTATACAAGAAATGGGCCTTTAGATGAGCTCTGTTGGCCCGAATCGGCTACTATTTAGCTATAACCTAAGTATACCATGGCCCTAGGGCCATTGACATCAGTTCTGGGCCTATATAAGGGCCTTAACCCACCCCTCTCTCATTCCATACGATTTTCCAAAACCTTACGAGAGAGAAGAAAGAAAAGAGAAGGAGAAAGTGAGGGGAAGTGAGAGAGAGTTGTGGTTTGTTGCTGGGATTCGATCCCACAGCTCCATGTGCCGAATCATCCTGCTTGCATCAGTATACCGGAGATTTCGATTCCGTTTTTAGGTAAGAAAGCCTAACCCTAATCTGCTTTAGGTATCCAAGTAGAAGAATTGGCGAAATAGTTAACCTATTTCGTGATTCAGGTAGTCGTTGTGCTGTAGACGAAGGCATAGTGTTCAAACTGAGTTTAATACGAGTTTACAGATGAAAGGTGTGGACTATAAACATTTAGGTTATAGTTTTCAATGCTTTCAATGTCAGTAATGATTTATGACTGACTTGATTGCTATCACATATGCTTAGATGTGATGTTTTTCGCGTATTACATATATATATGAACTATGTTAAAATTAATGCATTCCATGTGTTTGTTGAAATGTTTGTATGAATATAGAATTATGATTTGTGCTTGCCATGATTGTTGTTTGAGAATACATGATTGTTGTACGTGTGGTAACTCCTTTGTGAAAGGATTTGCTACAATATACGTTATAACCAATTTATTACATGTATGTGATATGTGTAGTCTAAGTGTTTGATAAAATGCCTGAATGAGAAAATGCTTGCTGAATTGTAATTAATTAAAGTGTTGAGATATGATTCTCAATCCCCTTATCTATGATTATAATTTCCTTCATATAACCTATCTTACTACTACGTGATTTATGGATGAAATGCCTTTGTATGATAACATGTACACTATGTGTTTGTTAAAATGCTCAAATGAGGTTTATATTTGGATTGGTTGTCACATGCTGTCTTTGACTATCACATGTGAATGCTATTTCTTTGGAGTGTGATTGGGGCTACAATATAGTCCAGACAATCGGTAACGACTTTCAATCGAGTGGCTGAATCAGTTTAGCCACCACAGACACGATGGATGGATCTGAGTAGTACGTTGATTATAGGCAGTGGTTAGGCCACGAGGAGTGCGTATGCGCTCCATGTCGATTAATTCAACATATGCTCGTACCATTCGAGCTTGTCAAGTAACCCGATTGACCTAATGTATGTTACCATGATCTGTCAAGACTCATAAGCCGGGCATGGTGGTATGGGACACCGTAGTCGAGCTGTCAGCCTACGCTAAGGGGACGAGCCTCCCCTTAGTGTCCAGTGAGCAAACCAAACTCGTAAGCCGAATACGGTGGTATGGGACACTGTATTCGAGCTGTCGGCTTATGATCAAGTGACGAGCCTCTCATAATGACCTCGAGTATACACTAGGACTACGCTAAGGTGACGAGCCTTTCCGTAGTGACTTCGAGTATAAACTAGGCCTGCGCTGAGGTGACGAGCCTCTCCATAACGACCTGGAACTGTCATCGATGCGACTAACTAGGATTGATGACCCTAGATGGATCATTGTTTGGGTCAATGATATAAAGGGAGGTGCCTTAACTTTCTAATCCTACTGTATGAATAGGTCTAATTAAGAACTTGACTAATCACACACATGCACCGCATTGCATGTGCCTTTGGCGTTGGAGTTGAGCACAGCGGGAATGTTGCATGCCGCGATCGTGAGATAATGTCGCTAAGGGAGTGCACGCGAGGGCATACATCATTAATACATACCATCCTTGCATTAACAAGAGTACTTAGGAATGTTTGTTGTATTGCTTTATCATTACTACTTGACTGAATTGATAACATTTATCATTACTACTTGACTGAATTGATAACATGTTAACCTTTGCCTTATAGCTCCACTGAGTTGATCACTCACACCCACTCTGGGATGGTATTTTAAAACACCAACCAAACTCTGTTGTAGTTTCAGGTGATGTCGAGGCTTATAAGGTGGAGCCTGACTTCTACGACGACGAGGAGTTTTCCTACCTGCAACTCTCTGACGGGTCTATATAGACCTGGAGTTGCATCACCGGAGCTACAGGGATATGGATTAGATGACATTATACTATATCATTTTGTACATTTTGGAACTATACATGTAATTATTTAACCTGGTAACATTTATACTCTAGGGACTTACAATCACTTATATGCTCTATATATTTATCACGATCTTCCGCTTGCGTAATTTAACTGTCTCTGGAGTATGATATGCTGATTTGGTACATTCCCACTCATGTTTAATGCACTAATGTGGACAACATTTAATCATCATTATCTGTGTTGCATAAGTGATGCGTTGGAACTTGGGAGTTGAGCTTCTGCTAGACCCCCGATTTTCAGGGCATTACAAGTTGGTATCAGAGCATGATTTAGATTAAACTGGACCTGGGTTATAGACACACGATGCACATTGACATACTTTGAATTAAGAGGGAGCGATGAAACGTAGAAATGATCCTAGAATCCCAAGTTCCGCTCGACGGTGATCATATGACCATTGAAGCGAAACTAACCGTAGAAACGGGACCCGTATGCATCTATGATCATGTGAGTTGATCCCAATCCTTTTCCAGACCATCAATCGATGAGTTTAGATGATTATTCGGCGTATTCCACACTCAAATAACCCGAAGAGCGTGAATATGCGTGAGATCGGACCCGAAACGCCTTAAACGGACTCGGGGGCCTAAACAGTGCAAATTGGGGGGGATCCAAAGTGGACCCCACACGCATAAGGAACCCAGGGGGGATGCCAACTCCCCATCGGTAGGCCTCGCTGACCGCCGACAGCAGGGCTGTCGGGCCGCGCCGGGTAGGTCGGGCCGACTGATGTACACATTAGTGGGGCCTACGAAAATGTGTGGGACCCCTTATATCCATCATATTTGCTTCCTTTTCTTCATTCCTACCCCTCCAAGCTTTCCAAACCTCCAAAAATCCTATTTTTCTCTCTTAAATCCTGCCTCCATTCTTATATCTCCTTCATTTTCTTCATTCCATACACACCTCCCACCATTCCTTTCAAACCCACCTCCTATCTCCCTCATTTCCTTCCATTTGAGCACACAAACCCTCTTTTGTGTCTCGAAAATCTCAAAGTCCAACAATCCATCCTATCCCTCCATTTTATTTCACTTAAATGGCTCTTTTCGAGCTTGTGGCGGTGATTTTCTCCATTTCCACACTTCTTTCCCTCATATGGAAGAAGAGGGCTTCCACGGATGAAGTTGAGCCTAGCCGCCCTACCCGTTTGAGGAGGTAGAGGCGCCGATGAAAGTTCAAGCGTCGATCGAGAGATCAGGACGAAGCGGGATCTCGATCCCCAGCTTCCTCTCGAGAGAGCTCTACTGGCGGATATGGCATATGGAAGATTTCAAGGCCGTAGGGTTCTCTTTGAAGCACACATGGACAAGAAACTATTTGGGCTTTATCCGGCGATGGATCTCTTATTGGACGCTGGTTGGGGTCGCATATTTGAGGGCAAGTCTCATGTGAATGTGAGCACTGTCCGAGCCTTCTACGCCCATCTACGAGACCCACTGCTGGAGCCTCTATAGTTCTCTATCCCCGTGAGAAGGCGAGAAGCCATTGTTAACGTGGACCTAATAGCCCGGATCATGGGGATGCCGCGTGGGGAGGTTCATGCTAGCGAGAAGAACCTCAGGAGTGAGCGTGAAAAGGATCGCCGCACGCGATTTCTTTATGGCCGACTGGTCCACTGGAATCCAAGCAATTGCCTCTTGGCGTCCAAGATGACTCCTGACTTCCGCTTGCTCCACCACATCTTCACACATAACGTGTATCCTAGGTGGATTAATTGCAGCGAAAGCACGCGTCTAATGGTAGACTTCCTATACCAATCTGGGCAAGGAGACAAGCTGTGTCTGCCTACTTATGTCTTACTACAGATAGTTCAGACCACGCACTCTCCTAGGATAACCATCTCACTCCCATTCGTCCGACTTATATGCAAGCTTGCTCGTGAATTCAGCTACAAACTTGGCTCAGAAAGGCTTGCGTTGATCCATTTCATCAACGACACCACTCTCAACAACATAAATATTGGGCTGCGACAACGTCAAGCCCAGCTCGATGAGAGTGAGGATGAGACGGAAAGTGATGAAGAAGGCGGAGATGAGATAGAGGAAGAGAGTGAAGAAGAGGAAGTGTAGGAAGAGGAAGAAGAGGAAGGGTAGGAAGAGGAAGAAGAGGAGGCCCAAGACTCTGACGAGGGCTCTCCTCCTACCACACATGAGCACCATAATGATCGGCCTGCTATAGAAGCCTGCTTGGCTCAGATTGAAGAGGGCCAGGCTACCCTGCGACAGGAGGTCAGTGAGACTCGGGCCAAGTTTGAAGAGGGTCAGGCCTCCATGAAACAGAAATTCAAAAAGGTGTCTTATACCTTAAAGGCTATCCTATGTTTCCTACAGGACAAGGGTGCTCCTCCTCCATCACCAAATTCTGACGGCTAGTCCTATGCTGTAGTCGTCTTTGGGTTTTCTTTGTTTTCCTGTTTCCTGTGTTATGGCCTTGATAGGCTTAGTAGTAGGGTAGGTTTGATGGTGTGTTTGGTGTTTAAGGCTTTGATTAGGTTAGCTCACATGCGTTTTCTGTCATGATTCATGTAAAGCTATATCTCATGTATTGTGACAAATTTTGTTAAATGAAATATGTGCAGCTCCTTTGTTATGGAATGTGTAGAATGCTTGACAAATTGAGTATTGCTATGCTAAATCTTACACGCGTTGCACCCTATGTTGTATATAGGGAGTTCCACCTAAGGCCACACAGAGTACGGCACGTCTTACACTTGGCGACTCGGTTGACGGGGCACCTCCCCTAAGCAATAGCCATATGGACCCCAGTTTGGGCCCGAATCACGAGACTATGCCAAATTCTCAACCGGCCACTGCCCCACAAATGGGTTGACACCTTTTGCACCACCGGTTCCTGAGCAGAACTGTGTGTCTACTTTGACTCCTCACATGCCTCAGGCGGCTTCTCCCCTTGATAGGCTGGAGCAGATGATGCTCTTATACAGCAGCAGCAAATTTGGACCACTATTGCTGGGGCCCTTGCCCAAAACATGAGCATGGTTCCGCCTGCACCATCTGTGCACCCTGCTGGGAATGTTGGTGCCGACGGCTTATTCGAGCGATTTCAGTGCTTCCGACCTCCCACTTTTGTGGGTGCTCACAGACCCGTGGAGGCCGAGTATTGGCTTGACCACATCTCTAAGATGCTAAGGCCGCTGTACTGCACTAAAGCAGAGCAGGTTGAGTTAGTCACATACATGTTTGAGAAGGAGGCCAACCTCTGGTGGGATAGCATCCTACGAACGGTGCCTGCTGCGTATGTATGGACATGGGAGGCTTTTGAGACATGCTTCCACAAGAAGTATTTTCCTCTTACCTACCATAATGAGAAGGAGGGAGAGTTCCTTTACCTCCGACAAGGAGGGATGATAGTGGCAGAATACGAGAATAGGTTCACAGAACTGGGCAGATATGCTCCTTTGATCCTAGCGAACGAGCCAATGAAGATGCGGCAATTTTCTGAGGGTTTGCGGCCTGAGATCTACTCGAAGATGTGTTTTGTTGGCATTAATAATTATGTTGAGCTAGTGAGCATGTCCCTGCCAGCTGAGCAGGACAAGGATAGGCTATCCGGTACATGTGCACCTATGATTCTTAGGCCTCGACTAGACTTGTCGAGCCGACCGTTTCTCGGCAAAAGGCCTCGTACAGATTCTCCTCCTCGGCTTACGGCTTCACTAACACAGCCGAGACGACCTGATATATGGTGCACCTACTTTAGAGGTCGAGCCATGCTGACACCTACTGTTTCACCAGGATGAGGGACAACGGCTTCATGCCTCAGAGGATCAACTGGCAGATGCTACCAGTATCTCAACTCCACCTCTACGTTCTGTATTGCCTGCACAACCTTCTTACAGGCCACTTAGACCTCAATCTAGGCCGCCTCATCGACCTATGACATCACAGCCAAACCGTTCTCAATAGGAGTGAGTACATGCACTTGCAGTTGAAGCATCTGAGTCAGCAACTATAGTGCCTTTAGCCTTCGAGGTCACTACCGACATCAAGGTACACCCGTATTTCTATTGGTGGACACCGGGTCCACTATTTCGATGATATCATGTTCTACGGTCAAGTGCTTAGGGCTGAATATGACCCCTATGGTTAGGGTGAGAGTTATCATGGCAGTAGGAACTTTTACAGATGCTACTAAGTTGTGTGAGGGTTGCTTGATAGATTTAGGGAGCAGAACGATATGTATTGACCTGATTGTCACCACGTTATACCATTATGACGTCATCCTCGACATGGATTGGCTTACTGAAATGAGGGTCGAGATTAACTGCGAGACCCGACTGGTGACAGCACACAGACCCGAAAACACGACCTTAACATTTCCCGTTAGGTTAGTTGCACCTTCCGAGTCCTTTGCTATTCTGCCCTATTGAAAGATCATAATGGTCCGGCACTTGGAAACACGCCCGTAGTCCAGGACTTCTGGGAAGTGTTTAAGATGATACCTGGATTATCTTCTCAGCGCGAGATCGATTTTACTATTGACTTGGTGCCTGGTGCGACACCCTTTTCCTTACCCACGTATCGCAGCCTCCGTGTGAAATGGAGGAATTGATGAGACAGATTGATGACCTGTTGGATTCAAGTTTCATACGGCCCAGTGTGTCTCCTTGGGGAGCACCCGTGCTGTTTGTGAAGAAGAAAGATAGTTCGCTGCGATTGTGTATTGATTATCATAGGTTAAACCGGGTGATGATGAAGAACAAGTATCATTTGCCCAAGATAGACGATGTGTTCGACCAGTTGAAAGGGGCACAGTATTTCTCGAAGATTGACTTATAGTCAGGGTATCACCAGTTACACGTCAGGGATAAGGACGTGCAGAAGACAGCTTTCAGAACTAGTTTTGGCACTACGAGTTCCTTATGATGTCGTTTGGACTCACTAACGCACCCACTATGTTCATGGACCTGGTGAATCGGGTGTTTCGGCCGTACCTGTACTGATTCGTCATCGTATTTATAGATGACATCCTGATATATTTCAAGAGTCGGGAGGATCACGAGGAGCACCTGCGAGCAGTCTTTGATACTCTCAGGAAGAACCAGTTGTTTGCGCAGTACATAAAGTGTCACTTTTAGAAGGAAAAGGTTAAGTTCCTGGGACATGTGGTGTCCAAGGAAGGAATAGCTGTGGACCTCGCTAAGGTGACTGCAGTTCAGGACTGGGACCAGGCCGGTTCGGTTACAGAAGTGAGGAGTTTTCTTGGCCTGGAAGATTACTACCGTCAATTTATTAAGGACTTTTTCAAGATATCCAGACCATTGTCTCAGCTGACTCGGAAGGATCTTAAGTTTGCCTGGAATGAGAAGGCAGAAGCAGCCTTCTAGGAACTGAAGGACAAGTTGACATCCACCCCTATGCTAGTATTGCCAGAACAAGGGGTCAAGTATACGATATACACTGACGCATCTCGTGTTGGTTTGGGTTGTGTTCTGATGCAGAAGGACAGGGTTATTGCCTATGCATCACGACAGTTGAGGAAACACGAGGAAAACTACCTTACACACGACATGGAGTTAACTGTCGTCATCTTTACATTGAAGCTCTGGAGACATTACCTCTATGGAGAGGAGTTTGAGCTCTTTCGCAACCACAAGAGCCTTAGGTACATATTCACACAGAGGGACCTGAATATGAGGCAGCGACGATGGATGGAAACCTTGAAGGACTTCAAATTCAGGGTCTCCTACCATCCTGGCAAGGTTAACCTTATGGCAGATGCGTTGAGCTGCAAGAAGACTATAACATTTGCAGCTCCGTTAATGATCGATGAATGGAATATGGTCGAGTTTTTACGAGACTTCGAGCAGAAGCTTATGGCAGAGGAGCTGTTCAAGAGCGTTGCATACGTTCGTGTGCAGCCACTCATTGATGACAGGATTATTACGGCTTAGAAAGACGAACTATTGGCCAAGATGAGAGAGTAAGTGAGCGACAGTGAAGACTTGGAATGGAGAGTTGGTACGGATGGGGGTTTACGTTATCGTGGCCACCTATGCGTCCCAAACCTTCATGACTTGAGAAAGGAAGTTCTTGAAGCTGCTCACAATTCGAAGATGGCGATGCATCCTGGTAGTACGAAGATGTATCGAGACATGAAGAGGTTGTACTGGTGGGACAACATGAATGCCCACATAGCAGATTATGTGTCCCATTATCTCACGTGCTAGGAGGTTAAGGCCGAACATCGCCGACCTCCCAGTTTACTTTAGCCTATGCCCATAGTAGAATGGAAATGCAATTTCATCTCTATAGATTTTATCTCAGGATTACCGAAGACAAAGAAGGGATATGATTCCATTTCGGTAATCGTGGACCAGTTGATGAAATCGGCTCATTTTCTTCCTATTAGAGTCTCAAACTGTGGAGATGATTTGGCCAGGTTGTACATCAAAGAGATAGTACGTCTGCATGGAGTTCCTATGGAGATCGTGTCGGACCGAGACACGTGATTCACATCTATTTTCTGGACTCGTATCCAGGAAGTGATGGGTGTGAAACTGAAGTTCAATACCGCGTTCCACCCACAGATGGTGGGTAGACGGAATGGGTGAATCAGGTGTTGGAAGATATACTGCGAGTTGTGTGCTTGATTTCAAGGACAGTTGGGATGACTGTCTTCCTTATGATAAGTTCGCTTATAACAACAGCTTTCAGGCTAGTATTGGCATGGCTCCCTACGAAGCACTGTATGGGCGTCCGTGTAGAGCACCGCATTGCTGGGCAAAGGTTGGCGAGAAGAGTTTGAGTAGCCCAGAGTTAGTACAGGCGACCTCAGAGAAGATTGACATTATCAGGCGTCGACTTCTGACAGCACAGATCAGAAAGAAGAGTTACGCCGATACGAGGCAGCGACCGCTAAAGTTCGAGGTTGGGGACCATGTATTCTTGAAGGTCTCCCCCATGAAAGGAATCCTTCGGTTTGGCAAGAAGGGGAACCTCACGCCACGATTCATTGGCCCATTCCAGATACTAGACCAAGTGGGTGTGATAGCGTACCGCCTTGCTTTGTCCACACCACTCGCAGGCATGCATAACATATTTCATGTATCAATGTTGAAGAAATATGTTCCTGACCCTTCCCACATTATCAGATGGGAATATCTACAGTTGAGTGAGGATGCTACTTATGTACTATGACCGATGTGGATTCTAGATAGGAAGGAACAGGTGTTGCATAGTAAGGTTATCCCGCTTGTGAAGGTGCTATGGACACACCACACTGAGGAAGAGGTTACTTGGGAAACATAAGCCAAGATCCACAAGAACTACCCTCAGATTCTCAAGGAGTACGAAAAGGTACTAATTTTCAGGATGAAATTTTTCTTTAAGGGGGGTAGATTGTAACGTCTCAGAAAAATTCGTACAAAGACCCGAGTACCACCTCAGGCGGAAATCACTAAGGACCGAATTCTTTAGAAATTAGACAAAAATTAATTAAGTACTATTAATTTATAGATTAGCTTGAACTGCTTTCTATATGAACTGCAAGACCCAAAACCAGCAGAATTGCTAACTCTACATTACTTAAAAACTTAGGGTCAATCTCAAAACCTAGTTGCTCTCGGGAGCACATTGAAACTCTGTATCGGACCTGGACCATGCGTCGAAAGTCTGATTACCGTGAAACTATATGATTATGACCTCCTTACTGGGCTTGACAATCATCTCGGGAATCAAGTCCAAATAGTATCTACAAACGCATAACTTGAGCCCAGAGCGAAGTGTGTGAGAAACATGAATATTTTTAGAAAACAGACTCAAACTTAAGTGAATTGGGCCTTTCGCTTGCAGGCTAAACTTAAGGTTTCAGACCGTCAGAATCTGACCTAACTACACCCTCGGATCAGGAAAATTTCCCAACACATGTCAGTGTACTTGTGGCCCTGATCGAGTAACGATGATCGTTGAACTGAAATTGGTCCACTGCGGCCGATCCATAAATTCGATCAGACCGAAATCTTAACCTGGCGTAGATCTATTGTCAGGGAACTTTCTCCAGACCGTATGCAGGAAATGGGCCTCCAAATGAGCTTCGTTGGCCCGAATTAGCTACTCTTTGGCTATAACCTAAGTATACCATGGTCGTGGGGCCATTGACATCAGTTCTGGGCCTATATAAGGGCCTTAACCCACCCCTCTCCTATTCCATACGATTTTCCAAAACCCTAAGAGAGAGAAGAGAGAAAAGAGAAGGAGAAAGTGAGGAGAAGTGAGAGAGAGTTGTGGTCTGTTGCTGGGATTCGATCCCACCGCTCCACATGCTAAATCATCCTGCCTGCATCGCTATAACGGCGATTTTGATTCCATTTTTAGGTAAGAAACCCTAACCCTAATCTGCTTTAGGTATCCAAGTAGAAGAATCAGCAAAATAGCTAACTTATTTTGTGATTCAAGTAGCCGTTGTGCCGTAGACGAAGGCATAGTGTTCGAACTGAGTTCGATATGAGTTTACCGACGAAAGGTGCAGACTATAAACGTTTAGGTTATGGTTTTCAAGGCTTTCATTGTCAGTAATGATTTATGACTGACTTGATTGCTATCACATATGTTTAGATGCGATGTTTTCCGCGTATTACATATATATATGAACTATGTTGAAATTAATGCATTCCATGCGTTTGTTGAAATGTTTGTATGAATATGGAATTATAATTTGTACTTGCCATGATTGTTGTTTGAGAATACATGATTGTCGTGTATGTGGCAACTCCTTTGTGAAAGGATTTGCTACAATATACGTTATAACCAATTTATTACATGTATGTGATATGGGTAGTTTAAGTGTTTGATAAAATGCCTGAATGAAAAAATGCTTGCTGAAATGTAATTAATTAGGGTGTTGAGATATGATTCTCAATCCCCTTATCTATGATTATAATTTCCTTCATATAACCTATCTTACTACTATGTGATTTATGGATGAAATGCCTTTGTATGATAACATGTACACTATGTGTTTGTTAAAATGCTCAAATGAGGTTTATATTTGGATTGGTTGTCACATGCTGTCTTTGACTATCACATATGAATGCTATTGCTTTGAAGTGTGATTAGGGCTACGATGTAGTCCAGGCAATCGGTAACGACTTCCAATCGAGTGGCTGAATCAGTTTAGCCACCACGGACACGTTCGATGAATTTGAGTTGTACGTTGATTATAGGCAGTGGTTAGGCCACGAGGAGTGCATATGCGCTCCATGTCGATTAATTCAACATACGCTCGTACTAGTCGAGCTTGTCAAGTAATCCGATTAACCTAATGTATGTTCACCATATATAGATACTACTGATTGAATATAAGGTACCAACTTACCAGTAAAAATCTCGTTTAACCTTGGTACCATGATCCGCCAAGACTCATGAGCCGGGCATGGTGGTATGGGACACCGTGATCAAGCTGTCGGCCTACACTGGGGTGACGAGCCTCTCCGTAGTGTCCAATGAGTAAACCAAACTCGTGAGCCGAATACGGTAGTATGAGACACTGTATTCGAGCTGTCGGCCTACGATCAGGTGACAAGCCTCACGTAGTGACCTCGAGTATACACTAGGACTACGTTAAGGTGATGAGCCTTTTCCTAGTGACTTCGAGTATAAACTAGGCCTGCGCTGAGGTGATGAGCCTCTCCTTAGCGACCTGGAACTGCCATCGTATACGACTAACTAGGATTGATGACCTTAGATGGATCATTATTTGGGTTAATAATATAAAGGGAGGTACCTTAGCTTTCCAATCCTGATATATGAATAGGTTTAATTAAGAACTTGACTAATCACGCGCATGCACCACGTTGCATGTGCCTTTGGTGTTAGAGTTGAGCACAGCAGGAATGTTGCATGCCGCGATCGTGAGATGTTGTCGCTAAGGGAGTGCAGGCGAGGGCATACATCATTAAGACATACCATCCTTGCATTTACTAGAGTACTTGGGAATGTTTGTTGTATTGCTTTATGATTACTGCTTGACTGAATTGATAACATGTTAACCTTTACCTTATAGCTCCACTGAGTTGATCACTCACTCCCACTCTGGGACGGTATTTTAAAGCACCAACCAGACTTTGTTGTAGTTTCAGGTGATGTCGAGGCTTACAAGGCGGAGCCTGACTTCTACAACGACGAGGAGGAGTTCTCCTACCTGCAACTCTCTGGCAGGTCTATGTAGACCTGGAGTTGCGTCACCGGGGCTAAAGGGATATGGATTAGATGACATTACACTTTATCATTTTGTACATTTTGGAACTATACATGTAATTATTTAACCTGGTGACATTCATACTCTGGAGACTTACAATCACTTATATGGGCTATATATTTATCACAGTCTTCCGCTTGCGTAATTTAACTATCTCTGGAGTATGATATGTTGATTTGGTACAATCCCACTCATGTTTAATGCACTAATACGGACAGCATTTAATCATCATTATCTATGTTGCATAAGTGATGCGCTGGAACTCGGAAGTTGAGCTTCTACTCGACCCCTGATTTTCAGGGTGTTACACATACAAAATTTTGACCCCAATCTGTGATCCTATACTATTGAATGATAATCGCCTTAAAGCCATTTTCTTCATTTTGGCGCGATAGGTTATATTTCAAATTTAGACCTTTTCTATCATTGATGAACCACCAAATTTTGTTCAATTGTTTGCTTATCATGACTACACATTTTTCCCAAATCTGGACGCGAATCATCAAGCGTGGACTGTTAATGGAGATGAAGTCCATTTTGGCATCCATCAGTTATTTTTCAAGATCGGTATATCTAAGTTTCGGATCACTAAAAAAGTTGTGTATCCTAACACTATTCCTCAACTTAGACATGATGAATGGATTAAAATATAAAAAAGATCGTCGGAGAATGAAAATTTTGAGTGTCCCAATAAGAGTGGGATGAGGTGTACACACATACCCTTATAAAACAAGAGGCGCACACCCCTCTCTGTTCCCTCATGTGCACGCCCCAAATCCCAAACCCCTCACATTTGAGAGAGAGAGAGAGAGACGCCCAAGCCAAGGTGGACGCCCTCCCTTGATTCATCTTTTTCCCCGCATGTGTGACTCCTCCCTCCTTTCTCATAGATGCTATGGTTCGTGTTGCCTCCTTCTCCATCAAAGTTCTACCGAGGGTTTTCATCATAGGTTAAGGTGAGGAATCCCTTAAAACTTAGACACAATTCTAGAATAGGTTTTCATAAATCTACATCTAGATTCTGTCAATTATTTATTATTTATTTTAATTACATAATCCTTGATTAATTTTCTATTTAAACATGATTTATTGCTGTAAATTGTGTGATGGATGTTAGATTTCATGTTTTGATGTGATTTGATGAAGGTTTGAATCATGTTTATGCCCAAATCCAAACTATGTAGTGTGGGGTACCTAAACTATATAGAATTGATGTTGGTAGCCTAACCTAGATAAGGCGTGTGACCTTATTGACCCTATATTGATGTCACATGATGGAGGTTTTCATGGAATCATGTAGGTCAATGAGTTAACTCATTGAATTGAGCTAACCTACTAATACTACATTGGTGCGCCCACTAGGGTTGGACATTTGGACCATATATGAAGTAGTTTTGGTTTGGTTAGTGAATTATAATGTTTGTACATATTGTGATGATATGTAATATGAAAATATCATGATAATATGTTGCTGGAATTTTTGTGAATATTCAACATGATGTATATTGGGACATTTGGAATTGGAATCATGTATGTGAACATGAATACGTGGAAACTATGTTGAAACTATGCTTGGGAGTTTCGCTCTACATCTTATTTAGTCAGGGAGCCTTCATCATTTAAGTGTAAAAGTTTATCAATTACATGTGATATGTGTCGTCAAGTTCAGGTGAGCCCCATTGATAGTCAAAGACTCAACAAGACTTGAAGACTTAAAGACTTGCAAAAATCAAAGTGTGAAGATAAGTAAATTGATTGTGGCTTGGTACCTTACCTCAAAACCAAATACTCCTAGCCCTTTCTTGACCCAAAAATCCAATTGAAGATGTCTCAATCCTATAGGAAAACCTTAAAAATGCATCTTCAAAAAGCCTAAGATAGAATGATTTGAAAAAACATAATTTCAGGCATGTACGGTCGCACCGAATCCACCTTCGGTCCAACCAAAATAGATCACAACAGGATAGCAAGCGAACATGCTAATTCGGTTGCAACCGAATGACAAGTTCAGTCCGATTGAAGGTTATGTTCAGTCATACCAAAATTTACAAAAATACGATAGCAAGTGAACTAATAAATTCAGTTGTAAGCGAATGCAAATTCAGTCCGACCAAATGTACCAAAATCTGTTCATCAACCATTGAGGTTTTTCATGCTTAATTTGGTGTGACCAAAGGTAAAATCGATCTGATCGACAATTAGCCATTTTCTAACTGTTTTCACCTATACAATCATTCTATAAAGCTGATCTTTAGGCATCTAAGCTCAGGAGTGAGAAATCCATAGAGCCTTAAGATAGTGTTATTCCGTTGTTAAAATCCCTCATCCCAATCTCCTTTCCTCATGGAGTTCATTATTTAATTCCTATGATTAAGAACATTCATTGAACATTCAAAGCTCAGATTGAAACATGAACTCCAACATTCATTAATTCCCTAACCCCGATCTTTAATGGAAAATATTTTGTGTTAAAGGGCATTAAATGTTAGTCCTTAGGTATCCTAACTTGTACATCCCTCACCTTGAATTAGGTTCTCCTACCCTTTTTCCCTTACCTCAGCACTACAAAGGTACATCAACTTCAATTTTGTGGGTCAGGGGAGTTGAAGAAGAAGCTTTCATGATAGATGAAGCTCTTCAACAAAGCGTGTTCATGGGGCTCATCCACTTTGAGTAAGAAAGTTATTTTTTAGTACATTTTTTCTGGAAACTGATTCTTATGTAGAGTTGGAATTCAAAGTTTGATCAACTGAACTCGCTAAGTCCTTGTGTATGCCTTCGACAGAGCATATGTGTCTCATCCTTGTGTAGGACATCTTGTTGAGTTGGAGATCCAAACTCAATAAGACATTGTGTAGGCCATTGACGGATGCAAATGTAGGTTATAAATGTTTGTGGTAAATCTGATTTAAAATTGTTAATGCAAAAATCTAGTTAGCCCTCCTTTAATCTTCGAATACTTGCACAAAGAAGAAATAAGGAAGACCCTGGCTAATGCAGGGGACCCTCCTATGCCAAAGTCAGGAATCTGGGTCTAGTAGAGTAGAGATTGTTTAGGGCTAGAGATTGTGTGCGTGTTGTAGATAGATTTGGATCCCTAACGTATGGGAGTCTCTCAAGATCCTTGGCGGGGATCTTCGGATTATGAGCTTATCGCGGATTAACTTCCGTGATATTTGGAAAGAACTTCGGACCGCTCCTTTAGATAAGGTCGGATTGCTCCCTCGGGTAAGGTCGAATTGCAGATCCAAATAAGGTCGGATGCGAGTCGGGAACCGAGGTGGATTTGCCTGGCCGTCGGATAAGGTCGGGCGATAAAAGTAACAGTGCATAAGGTCGGATAAGCTCATCCTCGCCTACCGACCAGACCTTTCATTAATAAAGAACGTCCTTGTAATGTTCAATTTCTGTAACCTTTAACTTCTTCATGAGTCTTGATAGCCTCTTTGGGTATCCCTCGGAGAGTTCGTTTTGAGTCATGTCGACCTTGATCGTGCCGACCTAGGTCGTACTGACCTTCCTCCTTAATCGGGCGGCCAGGTTTCATGTCCTTTTTTGCACATTGGAGCATACCAGGTCCCGACCTGACCTGCTTTTATAGGTCGATCCATTTTCCCCCATAACAGTAAGCCCCCTGCTTTGAATTGGTGAAACAAGCTTGAGAAGTAGGTCAGGCGTAGTCAAGTCGGGTCATTCCATCATTAATGTTGAATAAGGCGGTAGGCGCGAGAATCAAGACATATTAGCAATCATGATACAACACCATCGAGGTGGCATGTCATGGCTCGAGGTCACGTAATCTGTCAGGCCACCTTTTCGGTGCCAGGCCAATAAGGAGGTGACACTTGGCTTGTCCTTGGGGACGCACTATGTGTCGAGACGGGGGAGTTGAGGAGGCGTTGTACGGCCACGCATTAATGAGGGACATTTAATGCCCGTACATATGGCCTCCCTATAAAAGGGAAGCCCTAACCCTCGAGCGGGCTCATTTGCTTCTTCCTGCCTCCGACTTGCTCCAACCTTGGCGGTAGGCGATTTCCGGCAACTATACTACATTAGGCTCCAATGACCTCCTATCTCCGGTGTGCTCCATCACCAATCTCCCCTCCATTCCTTTTATCTTCTTTTCTGTACAACGGTTTTTTGGTGTTCTTGGGCTGACTGTCATGCCAAAAACTTCAAGTTCTCAGGAGGGGACCTCAGGTGTTAATGGCGGGGAGGATGATCTACGTCCCATGTCGAACCCACCATCTCCTCTGAGGATGATGAGTGACGTCGAGTTTCGGGCGTCATAGGCATCGTGAGTACTCGAGAGATCCCTGGTGGAGCAACCAATTGAAATAGAGGAGGATTTCCCTGTGGAAGAAGGGCTCATCAGGTCCTCGCCAAAGGAGTAGGAGGAGGAGGTGAAAGGACCCGTAGAGTCCATCTTTAGGGAGGCCGACCTTGTGAGGATTAAGTCGGGGTATCACATACCTGACTCGGTGGTACTTTGAGCTCCCTCACCGGGCAAGCTTCCCAATAACCCCTCCTGGGGAGAGGTGGCCATTTTTTAGGTTGCCCTCCAGTGCTGCCTCAAGCTCCCTCTCTAAAAGATAATAAGACGGATGCTTGTGCATCTGGGGTTGGCTCCAGGACAGCTGATCCCCAATGTGTGGAGAGCATTGGTCAGATGTTTTGTCTTCTGGTCCGAGCTTGACTAGCCTGAGCTGACCGTGGATGAATTCCTCCATCTATACGAAGTGAAATCTAACCCTCTACATAAAGGCTAATATTACTTCTCTTCTTGGCGGGGAACCGGGAAGGCCTTGGTCACGGACGTTCCGACCTCTAATATAAATTGGAAGAACAAATGGTTTTGGGCTTCGGGAGATTGGGAAGTGTTAGGAATAACCGGGCTTCGCTGATGGGTCTTGACTTCCTTCTCTGATCTAGGTCGGTATCGTCCAGACTTAGTTCATCTCTCCTTTTTTTTCTTACTTGGTCATCTTTGGTACTTTGAATTGGTCGTATACACTTGTTTTTTGTAGTTATTCCCAAGTTTCCTTCCGTGCTTAGGCCTGAAGCTATTGCTCGGACTGGTGGATCAAGGTCAGTAGAGGCCGTGTTGAGATCTTGGAGGAAGCTCCTCCAACTCGAGCTCTTGCTTAAGTCAGGTCTTGACTCCGAACTAATGGGTATAAGTCTTGGCTGATCTTGGGACTTAGCACCCTTCATGAATTCGTTGCTAACTTTTTATTTTCGTCAGTGTAGACATGCCTGAAGCTCGGCTCGTGAAGTGTAAGGCACCCCCTCTTGGGGATGTGGCCCCAAAGAAGAAGAAGACTTCCAAGAGCAAGGGGAAGGTCGGCCCTTTGTCCTCGGCGGTCGTAGAGGTTGCAGCGAGGCACCGACCTCAGTGCCCATCACCACTGCTTCTGAAAAGGTTGCTGGGACGACTTCACTTGGGGAGGCTCGTCCTGTGGAGCTCCAGGAGGCAACGAAGACCTCTGCTGAGCTTCCTATGCCCCAAGCGAGAGGTTTGTTGGTCGGCGGTGGAGAGAGTTAAGGTGCTCTTACATCAGCAAGAAGGGCTTTGGAGCACCTTCTGCCTTGGGTGGAGTGTCATGTCCCCGACGCCGAGTTCACCCATTGGCTAAATGCGCCGCCGGAAGGAACCATCGGCCAATTGGTAAAGATCTTCTTCGGGGTAAGTTAATCTCAAGTCGTTGTTGCTTCTCTCTTGTCTTGTCCTGATATTTCTATTATCTTTTTGGAATTTCTCCCCTTGCTTGCTAAACGTATATCATGAGCTTTTGCATCTACAGGAGGAAGTGAGGGAAGCAGAAATGGGGCTGCTGCAGAAAGGGGTAGAAGCCGAGCGATCTCCTCTCGAGGCCAAGCAACTTCACTCTGTCATGGAGACGTAGGCAACAGAGTCGACGGCCGAGCTGGAGGCAACTAAGAAACTGCTTACCGAAGCTTTAAAGAGGGCGGCATGGTGGAAGGCTGATAATGTCGAGCTGAAGTGCACCTTGGAAGTGAAGCTCAAAGAGGCCCAGGAAACTATCTCTTCAGCTCGAGTAGCCGTTGTTGAGGAGTTCATGTCCTCTGAGTTGTTCTTGGAGGACAAGGACACTTTGTATAGTGCTAGCTACGAGAAGTGTCTCGAGGATGTGAATGGAGCACATCCGGAGCTCGATCTCTTGGCCTTTGAGGAGGCTGACTCTGACTCTGAGGCACCTCCTGAGGAAGCATCCACCGAGCAGCCCCTCGAGACTTAGCAGTCAGTTCCCTATATATATATTTTGTTTCCTTTTTGTAGACCTGATGTAATATGCTCCTCGGAGTCCTATCAATATACTCAAATTTTTAGCATTTCATTCATGTATAAAATTTTCTAAGTAGGAAGGTCGACACCTTAGTCGTTATAGTCGTAGAAGATCTGACCCTTTTTTCAAGGATCGATCAACTGGTTAGGGCTTTCTCCTCCTTGTATTAAGGGGAGCCCTTAGTAGCTCTCTTCGTAGGTCAGATACGCAAATTTAGGCGGTGATTGTATTATATGGCCTAATCTCTTGTTGGAGAGTCAGCTCATTAATAAGGGTTATTCTTCCCAATATTGTGGGGAGCCCTTAGTAGATATCCAGTAGATGATTATTTGTAGATACAAAAGTAGAAAGTAGACTATGGAATTTTATTGTAATAGTTCCAACGCGAACTATACATAGTAGATTTCGTACTCCAGGCAGGTCGGCCCTCTATGCATAGTAGATTTTGAGGTACTTGGCGCTCCATGGATGTGGCGGGAGTCGGCCTTCCAAGTCTTCAAGTCAATACGATCCAGGTCGCCTGTGCTCGTTACCACGTAGGGCCCTTCCCAGTTCGGTCCTAAGGTTCCCGAGCTGGGTTCCTTGTTGTTTTGAAAGGTTCTGCGGAGAACCAGGTCTCCAACTTGGAACCTCCTTGTCTTCACCCTGGAATTGTAAAAACAGGTGACCTGTTTTTGCCGAATTGCAATCATGACCCGTGCTTGCTCTTTTCTTTCCTCGATGAGATCGAGGTTTAGCGCCATTAGTTTGGCATTTTGTTGTTCATCGTAAGAGTGAGTCCGAGCAGTCGAAAGTCCAATTTCAACCGGGGTAACGACTTCGGCGCCAAAGGTTAGGGAAAATGGAGTCTCCCTTGTTGTTATTCGAGCAGTAGTTCAGTATGCCCAGAGAACGTGGGAGAGCTCTTCAGCTCATGACCCTTTGGCCTTTTCAAGCTTCATTCGGAGATGATTTTTAATAATCTTATTGACCGCCTCGAACTTTCTGTTGGCCTGTGGATGGCGTGGCGACGAATAAACATTATGGATCCTGAGGTTCTTGAACATACCTCAGAACTGCTTATTGTCTAATTTCTTTCCATTATTTGAAATGATCGCGCGAGGGATCCCATACCTACACACGATGTTCTTTCAGATGAAATCCGTGACCTTTTGCTCAGTAATCTTCGCCAGGGGCTCGGCCTCGGTCCATTTTGTGAAATAATCGACTACGACAATTGCAAACTTGGTCTGCCCTTTGTCGGTCAGCAGGGGGCCGATGATGTCGATTCCCTATTAAGCGAACGACCATGGTCCGATCATAGGGGTTAGCTGTTTGGGTGGTTGTCAGGGTATTGCTGCAAACTGCTAACATTTGTCACATTTCCGGACGTATTGCCATGCGTCTGTCTGGATGGTCAGCGAAAAGTACCCCTGTCGAATGACCTTGTGAGCCAAGGCTCGACCGCTAGAGTGATTCCCTTAAATGCCTTAGTGGATCTATTTTAGGATGTACTTAGCTTCCTTAGATCGGAGGCATCTAAGATAAGGAAGAAAGAATCCCTTTTTGTACAAGACATCCCCGACCATGGTGTAACGAGCTGCTTTAATTCGAAGTCTACATGCTTCGTGCGGTCTTGGGGCAGCTTGCCCTCCTTGAGGAAGTCAATCATCGGATCCATCCAGGTCGACTCTAAATTTATCGGAAGGATTGTAGTTGGGTCGGATTTGTTGATGCTTTGCTCGGTAAGGAACTTGATTGGAATCGACCTCGGGATGTCATCCTCGGCTGCAGTAGCTAACTTTGCCAACATGTCAGCTTTAGAGTTTTTTACTCCAGGAATTAGGTCGACCTTACACTTCTGGAAACTACTGATTAGCTCTCTGGCTTTTAATAGATATGCTTTCATGTGTCCTTTTTGGCCTGATACTCGTCGGCTATCTAATTGACAATGAGTTGTGAGTCACTGTAAACTTTAAAGTGCTGAGCTCCCATGGCGACCGCCAACCTAATCCCGGCTAGTAGCTCTTTGTACTCTATTATGTTGTTTGATGCTCAGAATCCAAATCTTAAGGCATATTGTACGCATGCGTGGTCTGGGCTTTCGAGAACTATACCGGCCCTGCTGGCTTTAGAATTGGATGAGCCATCGACATACAACGTCTACGTCGGATTTGATTGGAGGTCGGTTTGGATTGAATGCTCAAACCAGATTTCAGCTCGAGATAATTCAGTTCAGCAGAATCTAGATCATGCCCAAGGACAAGCTCAACGATAAAGTTAGCCACTGCTTGGCCCTTGATTACTGTTTGGGGTCGATACTTAATGTCTATCTCACTGAGCTCGATTGCCCATTTTGTCAGCCTCCCTGATGCTTTAGGCTTCTATAGCACTTGATGGAAAGGTTGATTAGTTGGAATGACGATAGTGTGGGCTTAAAAGTACGGCCGTAAGCGTCGAAATGAAACGACTAGGGCTAGTGCCAGTTTCTCCATGTCTGGATACTTGGTCTCGGAAGAGACCATAGCCTTACTGATGTAATACACTAGGAGTTGTTTCCCTTCATGTTCTTTAATTAGGGTCGAACTATCTGCTACAGCTGAGACTGCCAAGTACAATAGTAATGGTTCTCCTTGCTCTGATTTTGAGAGCAATGGTGGCGACCCCAAATATTGTTTAAGCTGTTGAAAAGCGAGCTTGCATTCTTCCGACCATTCCACCATCTGCTTCCCCTTCAATTGCTTGAAGAAGGGAAGACACTTATCTGTTGCTCGAGACATGAAGCGGTTCAGTGCAATTATTCTTCCTATAAGGCACTGGATTTCTTTCATTATACGTGGCGAGCTCATATCGAACAAAGCCTGGATTTCATCAGGGTTTGCCTCAATTCCTCTTTGGCTGACTAGGAATCTGAGAAAATTTTCAAAGCCAACACCGAAAGCGCACTTACTTAGATTCAATTTCATCTGGTATTCTTGAAGGATTACAAACATCTCTTCGATATCAGATACATGATTTACAGCTTTAATGCTCTTGACAAGCATGTCATCCACATAAACTTCTATTATTTGCCCAATCTGGCGGGCAAACATTTTGTTGGCAAGCCTTTGGTATGTGGCTTTGGCGTTCTTCGATCCGAAAGGCATGACCCTGTAACAATAGAGAACTTTGTCGGTAATGAAGGTTGTCTTCTTCTTGTCCTAAGGGTGCATCGTAATTTGATTAAAGCCTAAATTGGCATCCATGAAGCTCAATAGTTCATGCCCGGTAGTGATATCGACAAGCTAGTCAATCTTGGGAAGAGGAAACTTTCTTTGGGGTAGACTTTGTTAAGGTCGGTGTAATCAACACAAACTCGCCACTTCTCATCGGACTTTTTAACCAAAACTACATTGGCTATCCTGTCTGGATATTAGACCTGCTCAATGAACTTAGCTTTGAGGAGCTTTTCGACTTCTTCTTCTATTATGGCGTATCATTCAGGATCGAACGTCCTATGCTTCTGTCAGATTGGTTGATGGTCAGGATCAACATTCAGCCTATGGACAATGACCTTCGGGTTAATACCGGGTATATCCTGATGAGACTATGCAAATACATCAGTATATTGTTGAAGGAGGTTCATGATTTTGTCTTATAGTGGAGGCGCTAGGGATGAACTGATCTGAACTGTTCGGTTTGGATCTGAACTGTCGAGCGGGACGAGCATGAGGTCCTCCATGGGACATCCTCTTTCAGTTGAATCTTCTCGGGGATCGAGGGAGGTGATGGTTATTGTTTGATGTTGAGATCTCAGTGCCATTATATAACATTGTCAAGCTTCATGTTAATCTCCCTTGACCAATTCGGTACCATGTTCGGTTGGGAACTTCATCATGAGGTGATACGTTGAGACTACAACTCACAAAGTGTTGAGGGAAGGTTAGCCAAGGATTGCATTATAGACAGACGAGCAGTCTACCACTAAGAAGTTGATCACAGTGGTTACCTAGTTCTGCTCGTCCCCGATAGTGAGCAGGAGTTGAATTATCCTACTGGTGTGACCTTGTCTCCTGAAAATCCGAGTAGGGGAGTTTTAACAGCTTGGAGTCGAGACCATTCGACTCCCATCTTATCGAATGTATCAGTGAAGAGGATGTCAGCCTAGCTTCCGGTGTCCACCAGAATTTGAAACACTTTGTGGTTGGCTATAGTCATTGTAACCACAAGTGCATCGTCATGGGGATGATGGACTCCTCGGGCATCCTCTTCAATAAAGGTTAAACCACAAGATATTACCTTTTTCTCTTTCGAAGGTCTGCTGGTGGTGAGGATCTGGTGCTCTGAGCTGGAGTGGCTGATGTTCCTGGTGTGAGCTCCTTGAGCTCGGTTCGAGTCCCCTCTGCTAGCGGGTCCACCGAAAATAGTGTGGATTTCTCTAGTCGGTTCGTTGTTGATAGGCTATTCATTCTTTGAATTAGCCCATTCTCCTCTTTTGCTAACATATTCCCAGATATATCCATTACAGATGAGTGCTTCAATTTCTTCCTTAAGGTCAAAACAATTGCTTGTCGAGTGGTCGTGGTCTTAGTAGAAATGAAAATACTTTTGCTTGTCTCGTCTGTCGACACCGGACTTCATCTTTCTTAGCCATTTGAGGATACGCTTGTCTCCAACTTCCATAAGGACTTGCTCAAGCGTCTTGTTGAGGGGAGTGTACATACTAAACCTATTGTCAGGCCGCTTGTTCGGATGTTGACTTCCTTGTGGTTGGTCTTCCTTTCTCCTCTTGCTCCCGCTAGCCAAGCCGAGCTCTTCCTTAGGTCGTCGGTCTTTGATCGCAGTTCCCTTGTTCTGGGCGACCTTTTATAGGTTGAAGGCTTCCTCGACATTTGAATACTTTTGTGCTTTGTTTAGAAGGTTGGTCGTCGTCGTTGGGGGGTTTTTATCGAGTGAGAAGAGAAACCTCCCGTCTCTCAGGCCTCCCATTATTGTAGTCAGAGCAATTTCTTCGGAATGTGCCTATACTTGCATCGACTCGAGGTTGAAGCTTTTGACGTAGTCTTTCAACAGCTCACCTTCCTTTTGAATGATATGGAGGATGGGAGAGGTCGGTTTAAGTCTTTCCCTCCCCCCAATAAAGTTAATGATAAAGACTTTATCGAGTTGGGAGAAAGAACTAATCGACTGTGGTTTCAACTATCTGAACCACTTCCAAGTTGCTCCTTTCAGGGTCAGTGGAAACGCACGACACATGACCGCAGTAGATGCGTTATGGAGCTCCGTCCAAACCCTGAACGACTTTAAATGCACAGCTGGGTCACTAGTCATGGAAAATTGGGCGATTTGTGGCATGCAAAATCTCGGCGGCAGTTATGCCTACATGATGTCAATGGTAAATGGAGGCTCGGTTTCTCCAGTATTGCCTCTATCAAGGTCGGGGCATTTGCATGGTAGGCCTGCCGTATGTCGATGATCTGGCCGCGCAGGTCTTTCAATTCGGCTTCCCATAGACCACCGCTTTCAGCCATAGCCTCAATGGCTACCTCGGGAGCATTGTCACACTGCTTCCTATCCAACTCATGACGGAGGTCGGAGGTGGGCAAGGTTGTAGTACTGGAGATATGAGAAGGCACCGGCTTGTTGAACTTAAGGTGAGAATGGCTTTTGATGTCGCTTCCCACAAACAACGCCAAACTATTAATGCAGAAATCTGATTAGCCCTCCTTTAACCTTCGAATACTTGCACAAAGAACAAACAAGGAAAACCCTGGCTCAGGGGACCCTCTGATGCCAAAGTCAAGAATCTGGGTCTAGTAGAGTAGAGATTGTAAAGGCTAGAGATTATGTGCATGTTGTAGATAGATTTGGATCCCTAACGTATGGGGAGTCTCTCGAGATCCTTGGCGGGGATCTCAGGATCCTGTGCTCATCGCAAATTAACTTTTGTGATCTTTGGAGAGAACTTTGGACCACTCCTTTGGATAAGGTCGGATCGCTCCCTTAGGTAAGGTCGGACTGCAGATCCGAATAAGGTCGGACGCCAGTAGGAAAACGAGGTGGATTTTCCTGGCCGTCAGATAAGGTTGGGCGATAGAAGTAACAACGCATAAGGTCGAATATGCTCATCCTCGCCTGCTGACTAGACGTTTTATTCATAAAGAACGTCTTTGTGATGTCTAATTTCTGTAGCCTTTAACTTCTTCATGAGTCTAGATAACCTCTTTGGGTATCCCTCGGAGAGTTCGTTCTGTGTCATTCCGACCTTAATCGTACTGACCTAAGTCGTACTGACCTTCCTCCTTAATCGGGCGGTTGGGTTTCGCATCCTCTTTTGCACATTGGAGTGTACCAGGTCCTGACCTGACCTACTCCTATAGGTCAATTCATTTTCCCCCATAACAAAAACCATTGTGATAGTGAAAATCTGGTACACTCTAAGAGAGAGTGAGTCAGCTACGAGTGGAGTAGGCACATAGCCAAACCACTATACATAGTGTGCAATGGGTTGAATAAATCTTATATATTGTTGGTTTCATTTTTCCTAAATGTTCATGAATGCATATCCTTAGTGTAACCAACATGTTTGATGAAATGCACACACAATGATTCACTATACTCGTGCTTTAGAGTTGAGTTAAATTGGTATATCTATATCTTGTGTAGTTAAGTAAGGGATTAGAGGTGGACCTTAGCAATTTAATATAGAAATTTGTGATCCTAAGGGATTCATATAGATAAGTGTGCAATGTTCAAATGAGGGTTCAAGTTTAATCTCTACAACAAGGTGGAGACTAAGTTAATCTCTGTCATTGAGGTTGGAATCATCTTTCAAGTGATGAATCAAAATGAAAATGACTCACATCTCATTGTTATAGAGGCTTGGAATGTGGGATATGAGTGGGGAATCTCCTAAGCTTTTATTGCACCAAAAAACCTTGCTTTTGTCTAAGAATCGAATGCTCTTTTATAAGAAATCGATTTATAACGACTAGTTAATGGCTCAATCGATAAGATCGAAAGGGCCTTTGATGGGATCGAAGGTCCTTCAATAGGATGAGCCCTCTATCGATCTTATCGAGACAATTCACAATTATCTTTGTTGGTTGTTGGATTGATTCTTTGATCAGATCGAGTCGACCTTCAATTGGATTGAATCACATCGACAGCTTGTTGATGGGCTCAAGGATCACTTGAAAAATGTCGTTTTGGGCATTAGATTTTACAATAACTTCACATCTCTTCTAGCCTTACTTATCATGTTTCAATTAAGCTTATAAGGCTAAGGGATAATCAACAAAGTTTACCTATAGGGCTAGGATCATCTAGAGGTTATAAAGTTATTTTTTGTTAAGGGTTAGGGTCACCAATGCGCTTCATTTACTTGCTCTTTGCTCTTTAATGCTCCACGTCCTCTTGTGTCTTTGGTCTTCAGCTTCCAAGGGCTCAACCATTCATTAGATTCTATCGCATTGACTTTAGTAATCATTGCTACAAGTTGGTCTTCTCTCATGTTCTCTTAAGCCTTCAATTGATTCTTCCTATGTCGACATTGCTTTATGTAGTGTCTAACGTTGTTATAAAATTAAACTTGCTTTTCTTTTTGTCATTTTTCTCAAAATCTACATGCTTCTTTAGATGAATGGATTTGAATTTTTGAAATTTTAGCTTGTCTTCTTCTACTACATTTGCTTTAAAATAGTTTTCTGTAACATATTCTCGTCTCAGTTTCTATACTCTTTATCTTTGAAGCCCTTCAAGGGTGTGCTTATTCTCATTAGGTTTTAATTTTCTTTTATAATCAAACCATGATTAGTGTAATTTTGTAATTATTACACGGATCATGGATTCTTTAAGAAATCTATACTACCAATCTTCAATTTGTCTACCAAGTTTTGTTGATAACTTGGGATAGAATTGGCATATCATTCTTGTACTTGAATTAGACATAGTTATCAATATCAAAATTTTCTAAGTACTAGCCTCTTTGGTTTTACATTTTGTATCTAATATTGTCCATAATTCCTTGGCGGATGGTATTTTACTTATGAATTATAGATTGAATTAGAGAGGAAGTAAAGGATATGAGTCTTGTACAAGAAATCATCCTCTCTTTTCTTCCTCTCAGCTTTAATTTCTTTAGAATCATCATCTTTTAGCTCAGGCAGAAAAGAAAGATTATCATCTAAGATGTAAGACAATTTTTCACGGTTCACAATGAACAACATCTTTTGCTACCACCTTGAGAGGACTTTACCGCTGAAAAGTTCCAATTGAACAAAGTCTTAGTTTATTACTTAAATGAAATGAATCACCTCCATTGTGACTAAATAAAAAAAAAAAAAAATCTGTTTTGAATGTTTAAAAATAGGAAGTATCACACAATGGAGGAAATAACAAATTGAAGACAAAAATATCAAATCTTATTGTTTCAAGTCTTGACTTAAATATTCAATGTCTCAAGACAAATCTGTTGTCAAGTGCAAAGGGAGACAGCAAATTATCTTTGGAATACAATGAACTCACAGATTCTTTGCACCTACATGTGTTGAACAAATTTTCAAGAGATGATACCAACATGCCTAGCGGAAAACTTTTTCAAAAAGAAAAGTGCAAGTGAGCAAAGATGAGAATGCAATATTTGATGGTTTGATCTAGGAATTATATATTTTTCTCTAGACTATACAATATATACAACCTGTAGGGATATGGTATCCTTGGAGAAACACTTTATGCCTCTTCAAGTATGCTTTAATTCATAATAACCAGTCACTTTGCAATGAATGGACAGTGACCCGTTGTCTTGTGGTGATTATTTCTAGTTCTTATGGACAGACAGTTACTCAATAATATAAAACTATTGCTACATCTGACTCGAATCGTAGTTGCCATGTCACTCTCAATCAACATCATGGCTAAAATCTAAGGCGCCAAAAAGCTAAACCTATGACTAAACTCCGGTTCACTACTAATTGCACCATAGCTCAAATGAGTCCAAACTAAGTGTCAAAAAGATTAGGCACATTAAGCACCTTGCTACGATGCATACCTGCAAAATACAAAGCGCGCTAAATAAAGCACCAAAAATGCCCAAACCCTACCGCCCACGAATCCTTGTGAATATTTAAACATTGGATCCTATGACAAAAGCCTATCCTCTTACCACAAATTCAGTGAATATTTTTTATAAACTTTTTATATATAATATATTTACTTAATTTTTTTTTAAAAAATAAACATTTATTTTTGAAATTTATTTTTCTTATAAAAACACAGCATGGTTTGACTAATGACCCAACATTGCAGGATTTAACTGGGCTACATGCCTACCACTGTGTTTACGTGCCATCGAATCTCTTACATTAAGTGAGACCCACTCGGATTGAGCAAAGCATAAATATTAGTCGTCCAAAATTCTGGTGGGCCCCAATAAAAGTTTCAATGGTGAACATCTTCAACTTAGTTTCCTATGATGTGGCTTACTTTAGTCAGGGCTCACATCCTAACATGAGCAGGCAAACTGATGGAAAGAAATGATTTCACATGGACTTCTAGGTGGGTCAGACTTGGGTTTTTGTTGCACGGGCTCCCGACATGATATGGGGAACTTGCATCCGTTATCTTCTCTAGTTCTCCAGTGGAAGTAAATATTTCATAAGCTGGTCCAATATAACTAACCAATGCTTGCACATTTGCACCAGTAGCATGGCGCACATCCCAATCAACACAATTCAAATTGTCAGGCCTAACGCAGATGGTTCATATGCTAATTCAATGGTGGCCATCAAATTAATGGTTAAACTTCATAAAAGCCAACTGTCCAAATGTTGTGAACAATGATGATATGGCCAATACTACAACAAATCCGATTATATCAAGCTACACGCCATGTGCATGAGCAGGCTGTAGACACAGTAAAACTCGTATCAGCAACCCATTTATTTGGCTGATGTGAGGACCATTTTGGACAGAACACTTGACAGAAATGGCATATGCATATAAGTATTCAAACTATTAGAAAACAGAAATGGGTTGACATTGGCTTTCTAGCACTATTGGAATTTATCACAAAATGGAATATACCTTACTATTCAAACTAAAAGGACAAACAACCTTAGGCTTAGGATCACCGTCAGTTGTTTGGTCACATGAATGAATATCCTCAGTTAAGGCTAAAAATATGGACACTTAAAAGGATCATTTTCGTGCCTTTGTATTTCCCGTGACGGTAGTCACATGTATGAGATCTAGATCATTCATCTTGTGGACAGCATTCACCAACTTTTTCTTTTTCTACTCAACCATCCATCCGAAACCTTCAGAAGGCATCTGATTGATGATTAACACGGTCGAATTGGTGTCTCATCAATCATGACTAATCTGAAAACAGTAGTGCATGTGAAGCTTAACAAACTGATAAGTTACTAGGTTCCACCCAAACGTCCCAGACATTTACAGTCAGGACTGAATCTAGACATAAATTTAAAGGCTGTCCTTGGTTTTTTACACTGCATAAACTGGAAAATCACAAGGCATGGTTACACAGCAATAACAAAAAAGGCCAAACAAGTGGTATAAAAGTAAAAGATATTTGGAGGTTTGCCAATCCCAGTGTAAAGGCCATGACACGTTGGTGCACGATCCAAGCTAGCAATCAGGTCGGTCCCACCATGTAGGTTCCTTGGCCAACTTCTTTTCATTCATAAATGGTGGTGCAGTTTCATTTGACCAGCCTGATTTGTGGGCAAAGACATCTGCAGGTTGCAACACAGCCCATAGATTGCTTGAATCTCTCACCTTGTGCCTCATTGTCACAGGTGGGTCATGAAGATTCCTACATGAACTGACGTGGGATTAGTAAACCTCACGCATTTTTGGACCATGGGCGGTATGACGTTATACGAATGAAGATTGATTTTATATAAGTATACACATTAGCATCAGCGAGAAGCACGCCAGTTGTCAGCAGATTGCATGGCACGATCTCTTGAAGGCGGTGACAGCTGCTGGAGTAGAACATTCCTGACATGTGCTGCAGCAGTTTCACCACCCCGTGTTGCAAGCTCAAGATAGACCAGAGCAGTTGTCATCTCCCCCATCTAATGTAAATACAGAAGCAAGCAATTAATCCTTGATTAGTAGCCAACTTGAAAACATTCCTACCTTATATATGTACACACACACACACACACACACACACACAGAGAGAGAGAGAGAGAGAGAGAGAGAGAGAGAGAGAGAGAGAGGATGGCCTCCTGCAAGGCAGACTGTAATTAAGATATGTTCGAGTGTTAACCATGTTCATTGGATGGCACTGACGGCTGAACTAAAGGGCAACTTAAAGAGTCTCACCCATCAACTTGCTACTTGAAGCCACCTTGCGCGACTGCAAAGTCTCTCTCTCCTTAAAATTGCCTTATGCTTCAGGAATTTTATTTATTTATTTTTATTTTATTTTGATTATTATTATTATTATTTTTTCAAATTCCCTTAAAGCCATTTATACCAAGGTATTCCATAACCGTAATGGTTCCTGTTACAGTCACCGCCATTACTGTTATAATATGTAAATGCTCCCGTAATGGCCTTCAAAAAAAAAAAAAAAAAACCAGAAAAAACCTGTTTTGGCCCTTAACAGACTGTTAACACGTAGCGGTTACCACCGTTACTGTCATGCAACAGCCACTGCGTAACCGTTTTTTAGTACCTTAAATACAGACTAATTCTTTTCTTTTCTAGCATTTTAAATTAATAAAATCCATAATTCGGGATTATGTAATCTGAAATCGTTTTCTTTGTTTTTTTGCATCTTACAAAAATGAAATCCCTAATTGGGGATTTGAATTTTGAAACCCCTAATTGGCGTTTCTGAATTCAGAAATCCCTAAAAGGGATTTTGAATCAAGAATCCCTACTTGGGACGATTTTGTATTAAAAATCCCTAATTAGGGATGCTTGTGAATGTTGAAGTATGTGATTATAAATGATTTTGAAATCCCTAATCCCTGAATATTTGAATACTGAAATCCCTAATTGGGGATGATTTTTATTGAAATTTTCCTAATTGAGGATGATTGTAAATGTGGATATGTGATTGGAGATGATTTTGAAATCCCCAATCCTGAAACTGAACTTGTGCGTACTAAACTGATTTTGAAGTGTGCACTTAGGGATGATTTTCTACAAGATTATAGCTGGTGTTTTATTGAAAAATTCCTAATCGAGGATGATTGTAAATGTTGACATGTGATTGGAGATGATTTTGAAATCCCTAATCCTTAAATTGAACTCGTGCGTACTAAACTGATTTTGAAGTGTGCACTTAGGGATGAGTTTCTACAAGATGATAGCATGTGTTTGTATCTACAATAATGGTTCAATTGATTTCTAATTGCATATTTCCATATCTACAATATCCCCAATTAAGGATTTTCAATACAAAAGCATCCCTGATTCGGGATTTCTGAATTCAAAAATCCCAATTAAGGATTTCGTAATTCAAAATTTTAAGGATTAGGGATTTTAAAAATGATCCCCACTTCAACATTCACAATCATCCCAATTAGGGTTTTCAACATAAAAAAATAAAAAATAAAAATCGTCCACTAGGAATTTAATTTCTCTAAAATGCAATAATAATAATACTAATAATAATAAGGAACATTAGGGATTTCAAAATACAGAATTCCCAAAAAGGGATTTTTAATTCAAAAACCCCAATTAGGGATTTCAGAATATGGAATCCCAGGGACATTTGGATTCAAAAACCCCAGTGAAGGATTTTAGAATTCATATTCCCCTATTAAGGATTTCATTTCTCTAAAATACAAAAACAAAGAGGAAAAGAACTTAGTTTATATACACAACCTCACGGGTTTTTATAAATGAAAAACTGCATGTCAAAATCCCCAATTGTAATTCCAAAAATAAAAATAAAAATCCCCAAGCATAATGCAATCTTGAGAAGAAGAGGGGAAAGTGGTGAGCCTACGAGCGGGACTTTGTCTCATCTGTCAGCATAACATGGTTAGCACTTGCATACAATGTTTTCATAATCGTTATCGTATTGTAAATCGTAAAGGGGTCCAAATTGTATCATATCATGAATTGTATCGTAAATCGCAAGATTTTTTCAGATTTTCATTTTTAAAATGTCATAAAAATATAAAAATTGTAAAAAAACAAAAAAAAAAAAACAAAAAAAACAAAAAAAAACAAAAAACAAAAAAAAACAAAAAACAAAAAACAAAAACAAAAAAATAAAAAAAAAAAAACAAAAAACAAAACAAAACAATTAAGGGGTTTTTACTCGAAAAATTCTGCAAGAGCATGATATTCCGATAACATCCTTTGACCATGCCTATTTACCATAAATGTTCCCTCTCAGCATACGGATAGAGGATGAAATGTCTAAATTACCTTTGTTTGTTCAACCGGAAGCCCCGTCTCTTGCACGATGCGGGAGAGAATTACACCTACAACCAGAGGCCCTCGTCTCTTACACAATACAAAAGGAAATTACGCCTGCGAAAAAAACAAAAGCTATGTGGACACTAACTTTTTGTGTTTAGGAAATCTAATCCGATCACTAATTACTTGACCGAACTTTAGGTGTAGGTATCAAAAACCAGTCCCATCCGTGATTTAGGTGGACTATATGGAAATAATGTACTCGGTGATGCCCACCCTCTAAACTTTTTGCCTCCGTGGCTCCCCTGAATTAAGAATTGTCCTGGCTTTAGGGACGTAGGCCTAAATGTCTGTGGCATCTAATGGTGTGAGTGGATTTCACAAATCAATGGTAGATGTCTCTTCCAAATATTTCATTTGGTGTGGCCCATCTGAATCACAAGTTAGCCTGATTTTTTGGTTGTAGCCCCAAGTTGGATTACACGTGTAATGGTCCACGTGGATTTTCATATACACATCAAAGGGCCCCTGCAAAAATTGGTCATGGCGGTCCCTATGAAAACGGATGTGGATTGGGTACTACCTTGGCAAGGACCTAGCTAGAAACGGATGGGGCTAGGCTCTGTGGGGCTCATCTTGATGTATGTTTTTTATCCATGCCATCCATCCATTTTGACGGATCATTTTGGAGAGAGCCCTAAAAGGAGGCAAATCTAAGGCTCAAGTGGACCACACCACAGGAAATGGTGGGAATGGAACACTTACCATTGAAACCTCTTGGAGTCCACACAAGTTTTGGATCAAGCTAATATTTATGTTTTCCCTTCATCCAAGTATGTCTAACCTTATGAAAAGGTTGTATGGCAAACAGACATCATGGTGGGCCTTAGGAAGGTTTCCATGGTGGGCATCATTGTCACCACTATTTCATGTGGTGTGGTCCACTCAAGCCCTAGATCTACCTCCTTTTTGGGAGCATGCCGTAAACTGTTCCGCCAAAATGAATGGACGTCGTGGATGAAACGCATACATCACGGTGGACCCCACAGAGACTGCAGGACCGTCCGTCTCTAGCTAGGTCCTAGTGGAGGTTACCAATCTGTGTCCTCTAGTGACCATTTTAAGGGTGGGCGGATTAGGTGAGACCTTGCCTCACACAAGACGATTCAGCCTTTACTTTGGGGCTCACCTTGATGAATGTATTCTATATCCATGTTATACATCCATATTTCCAAATCATTTTAGAGTATTACCCCAAAAATGAAGCAGATCCAATTATCAAATAGACAATATCTTAGGAAACAGTGGTGATTGAATGCCCTACCATTAAAAACTTCTTAAGGCGCACCTTGATGTTTCTGTAGTGTTTATTGGCCATCTAATTTGTTGATAGGATCACATAAGCCTGGATGATGGGAAAAAACAAATATCAGCTTGATCTAAAATGTTTGTGGTCCATTAATGGCCAATCACCATTGTTTCTCATGTTATGGTCCCCCTGATAATTGGATTTGTTTCATTTTTGAGATAATGCCCTAAAATGATCTGGAAAAATAGATGGACGGCATGGATACAAAATACATACATCAAGGTGGGCTCCATGGCAAGGGTCACACCATCTTGTTCAATCCAAGATCTCACCTAATCCGCTTCCGTTTTAAGGGACTTCTGCTTTCCTTTTTGTTTTGTTTCTTTTTTTTTTCCCCCTACGCACACACCCTCACGCTCACATGCACACCACAATGGGTACTCGAACCCATGATGTATATGTGAAATCCACTTTGACCATTAGATGCATAATTCCACCTTGGGCCCAAGGCCAAAAAATCAAGCTGATGGGTGAATTAGATGGGCCACAACAAAAGGAAGAGTTAGGAGAGAAGTCAACCGTTGCTTTTTATAGAGACCACCATAATGACTATAAGAAATCCACTCCAACTAATAGATTCCACAAAAAACATTTACGCTTGGGGCATTTAAAATATAATAATAATAATCCTTGATTCAAATGAGTCACACCAAGGGAAACAATTTGAAGGGTGGGCATCGTCATGTACAATGTTTCCAATCGTATGGTCCACCTGAATAACGGATGGGGTTGGCTTTTGATACTTATACTTAAAATTAGTTCACTCAACTTGTCATCAAATTGGATTTCTTGAACACAATTAAGTTAGTGCATACAAAGCTTTTAGTTTGTCATAAATTGTAAGTCCCTTCCCCACTGACGGAGACACCAGTTATGCGTAACTCTTTGTTAAGGGTAGTTTGGACTTTTTATCTTCTGCCCATACAATGAGGTAGTAACCTTTTGGTAAATATGAAGGGGTCAAAGCATGTTATCAGAATATTGCGTACTAAGAGGAATTTTCAGGTAAAAATCCCAACAATTAAATCTAAAATTGTGATAAATTGTATGTTAAATGTATCATTGATTCATTGTCATTGTGTTGTATCATCATATCATAATCAGGTTGAAAAAATAACCCCTTTCCCATCCCATGTACATATGTTAGTTTTCCATATGATTCAAAAAAATAACATTCCCCCATCCCCATTTACATGTATAATGTATTCTCTATCACTTGTTTTTATAAGTCAAAAAGGAAATAAAAAGTCCAAACGAATCAATTATTTAGTGGCTGCAAGGTGTCATCATCCTCCTCATTACCAATGAGGTCAACATTATCAACATCATCTTCATCTTCAAAATTTGATGTCGAAATAAACTTTGCTTCCTCCTCTTCTACCACTTTCGTTTTTCCCTTCGCTTTACTTCGAATAGCAAGTTTTCTAGGACCTACGAAATAGTTTTGGCATAATGCATTATAATATAAGACTATTAATTAATAATTATTAGAAACAAGACTAAACAATAAGAATATGACGTGCAATCATACCACATCGCCCATCCGATCTTGATGTGGATCCACCTACACCTTGCACATCCTCCAATCCTTTGGTAAATCATTCACCTATGTCCATCCAGGTGTTATCTATAGGAAGTGCAGGATCATCTTTCTTCGTGATCCATTCACCATCAAATTCCATATCTGATAAGCATATAGGATCAAGCCATTGGTCCTTCTCTCTCTCTTTGCATGACGGATTTCAAGTTGGAGATTATATTTTACGAAGACGAACGCATTCAATCTCTGTTGCTCGAGTCTATTCCTCTTCTTTGAATGTATCTACAAGCCAATGAATGTAATAACATGAGGTTATTGGTCGCAACATGGTGAATTTATAAGTTAATTAATGAATTCAATAATGCCTCACCTGCTCAAAATTGTTCCGGTTGCACTCACAACAAGTAGCACTACATGTCAAACTTAAAATATAAATAGCTAGCTTTTATAATTCTGGACACTCGTCTCCGTAACTATCCCACCATAAACCTAAAACACAATCATATATAATTATATAAATAAACTAATTCATAAACCATATGCACACCATCAAATTCAAAGAAGTAAAATAATTGTTAGTAAAATTACCTGGTTTCTTTGTTGTTCTAGTTAATTTTGCCGTCTCTCTTCTAAAAAAACTAGAAGCCCTTTTGAAATTATCCATCTGCTCATCAATGATGGCCTTTGCCTTGAATCCGGAACCATTCTTTCAATACAGTCATACAGGTCGGTTTTAATCTCTAAATCCAGATAAAAATTGTCATCATACTGAAATCTAGGATTTAAGAAATAAGCAACCGCATGTAAGGGCCTATGCAACTGAAGATTCCATCATTAGTCTATGATTTCTCATATTGTCTAATATTGCCTCTCCCAAGTTTTTTGCTATAGCCTCTTTCGCCCGATCCATTGCTACATAAATATATCCCATGGCCGGCCTCTTATCCAAATCAACTAGTCGTAAAACCTAGACCAATGAGAGAGTGGTCTTTAAGCAAAACTTAATAAACAACCAAAAATCTACATTGGCCAAAACTGTCTTTAACATGCTTCCCCTTTGTGATCTTAGAGAAGCTGATACCTTTCCATTCTTTTGAGGTAAGCATCGACCTCAAGCCAATTCTATTTTCATGAATGCTTTTCGAAGTCAAGTAACACGTAGCAAACCGTGTTATAGTCGGTCGAGTTAACTCCCCCCTAGTGTGCTACCTCTTAAAATTCAAGACCCAACAATGTTGGTAAATATAGACTGTTATAGCCCTTGCTTTCACCACGGTCTCCAAATGAAGTTGCAACTTTCCAATGTCTACAAGCATTAAGTTTATGCAATGGACTGCACATATAGACCAAAACAATGTCTTCCTCTTTTCCATTTACGTCTGACCCGCCTTCACATAGGTGGATGCGTTATCCGTAACTACCTGTACTACGTTCTCTTCGCCCACTTCATCAATAACTAATTCAAGTAAGCCCAACAAATTGTTTGCATTTTTTGAAATATCAGACGTATTAACAAATCTAAAAAATACAATACCGCTTGGACTATTAACCAAAAAATTTGTAATCGACCGATTCACTCCATTGGTCCACCTATTTGACATAATCGTACACCCGGTCTTTCCCATTCTTTCTTATAAACATCAATAGATTTCTATATTGACTCAACCTCCATCTTAAAAAATTTTATTTCTTACTTTGTGATACAACAGATGCTTAAATTCCGGCCCAAACGCAGTAACTGCTTCCATCATAGGTGCAAAGAATAAGCTCTTACAAAGTTAAAGAGTAGAGCACTCACATATAGGAAACAAGAAATAGACACACATTGTCTTTATCTCCCTTCTTCCAAATTTTGTTTAGAATAGCATTTATTTATTTTTTTGGCCCACTCTTGCTTATGATAAAATCATCCACTATTCCTTTTCTTTTACCTCTACCTATTTCATCGACATCATAAATAATAGGAATCCTTCCGACATCATATGCCATTTCTTCTTCTTCTTCTTCTTCTTCTTCTTTTTTTTTAAATTTTGTTACACACGCGCACACACCCCCACACACTCACGCCACACGCACACACACCCCCGACACATGCACACCGTGGGATTTCACCACTGTGGGTACTCGAACCCTTGACCCGGTGTTGAAACTCCAGGGAGTCTACCACCCGGGTAAGAGTAAGGACCCATCATATGCCATTTCTTCTTGTTGCTTCTTCTCACTAACATTACCATCCAATAAATTCTTGAATTTTTCCACTATATCATCAGTCATCACCAACTCGGGGACATCCCGCTATATTTTTCTTCATTTGGGCTAGGTGATGTTTCATTCGAAACACACCTCCCCAATATGCCTTTCCACAATTTACATTTTAGGTGGAGTCGTGGAGATTGTTGTTCTCATCCATCTTTGAACAATATTCCCACGTAAGATCATTGTCCTTGGTCTTTAATTTCTTTCCCATCTCCAATGCTCAAAAAGAATCAACACACAAATGACAAGCCTACGTATTAAATACTAATAATAATAATAATACTATTTAGGCCCAACACAAACATAGAAGATTAAAAATGAGAAAACGAGTGAAATTTTGAAATAAGAAAACTCTTGAAAAAATAACTATTTAGGCCCACATAAACTCTAAATCTCACCACTATCTCTCAAAAAAAGAAGAAGAAGAAGAAGAAGTGATATTATAATGTATGTTGGGCATAAATAGCTTTTAAACACAAAAGCCCTAAACAAAAATTGCAAAAAAAATTCAAAATATACTATTTTTCCTTGGGGTTTTTACCCCAAAATTCCTCTAAGTTGATGATATTCTAATAGTGACCTCTGACATTTCATATTTACAAAAACATTCTTGTAATCATACAGATGGTAAGTGGAAAGTCTAATTTACCCTTATTTACCATTATAAGGACTTACGCATAACCCAAAGCCCCGCCATGTGCTGAAGAAAATTAGGATTGCAAAAACCAGATGTTATGTGGATCCTAACTTGATGTGTTTCTTAAATCCAATTTGATCACCAGCTGTTTAGCCTAATTTTAAACGTAGGTCTCAAAAACCAGCCCCGTCCATAATTCAGGTGGACCATACCATTGGGAAAAGTGTACAGGGCAATGCTCACCATTCAAACTATTTCCCTCAGTGTGACCCACCTGAATCACAGATTGTCCGGAATTTTGAACCCTGGGCCTACATGTTTTTTTTTTTTTTTGGCATTTAATGGTTCGAGTGGATTTTAACTAATCAGCATGGTGAGGCTCCATAAAAATTCAACAATGGTCTCTCTCCCAACTCTTTCCTTTAGTGTGGCTCACCTGAATAACAAGTCAGCCTGATTTTCTGGACGTGGGACTAACATTCAATAACATACCTAATGTTTAATAACATACCTAATGGTCGGAGTGGATTTTACATACATATCAAGGTAGGCCCCGCCAAAAATATGTCGTGGTGTCCCACTCCAGCTGTTTTACGAGATTTTTGAAAGCACAGCACCGGCTACGTTGTGGCGCGTGATGTGGGCTAAGCTCGGGGCGCACCATGATGCATGTGTTTTATCCACGTCGTTCATCCATTTTGCCAGCTCAATTTAAGGCATGAGCCCAAAAATGATGTAGATCCAAAGTTCAAGTGGACCACATCATAGAAAATAGTGGGAGTTGAACGCCCACCGTTGGAGCCTTCCTAGGGCCCATCATGATGTTTTATTTTCCATCCAACCTGTTCATAAGGTCACACAGACTTAAATGAAGGGAAAACACAAATATAAGGTCGATCCAAAACTTTTGTGGCCCCCAAGAAGTTTTCAATGGTAAGCATTCAACCACCACTATTTTTGTGGTGTGGACCACTTAGAACTTTGGATTTGCAACATTTTTGGGCTCATGCCTTGAAATGAGCTGGAAAAATGAATGGACGGCATGGATAAAACACATACAACAGAATGGGCCCCACGGAGCTTGGGCCACATAATGTCATAGGGATATCCCTATGGCAAGTGTTGTAAGCAATCCACTCGAACCCAATGGCAATGTGTACTTGAAATCCATTCCGACCATTAGATGTATAATTTCACGTTAGGCCTGAGTCCAAAAAATCAGCCTTAATCTGTGATTCAGATGGGCCACAATAAAGGGAATGGTTGAGAGACAGATGTCCTCCATTGAGTTTTCACAGGGCTTACCATGATTATCATGGGACAATCCGTTACTCAGGTGGGCCACACCGAGGGAAACAATTTGGAGGGTGGGCGTCGCGCTATACATTGTTTTTAATCGTATGGTCCACCTGAATCACAGATAGAACTGAGCCTTGAGCACTTCTCCTAAATATGGGTCACACACTAGATGGCTAGAATGGATTTCAGAAACGGGTCCCACCCCATGCAACCGACCAATTACTGTGACGGAAGCCTTTTACGAGTTTCTATTGGCAAGACTCGGTTGTAAATGTATTCCGTATCGATAACGGTGGTCGTAACAGTCACCACCATTACCGATACGGGTATCAGCCATAACGGTCGATATGGGGCATAACGGTTGAAAATTTTCTTTTGCCTGAAAAATTCTGAAAAAAAATAAAAAAAATAAAAAATAAAAAATCAAGAAAATCAAGAATAATGTAAATATTTCAAATATATATTCAATTTTTTTGTTTTGAACATATTTATGACAGTGTAATGGGCCACTCTTTGGTGAGAGTATTGTATCGGGTTGTCTAGTAAATTGTTTAATATAATTATGTCTCTAATGTTTACACATCATAATCAAACATTAGAACTAGAATTTTTTTTTTTTTTTTAAAAGGCATAAATACTGCTTTTTCAATTTTTTGAAAAAAAGGCCCTCGGAGATTCTATTTGCTCAAATTACTTCAATCCACAGTTTTAATCTTAAAAGCTATAGTAAGAGTGGTCGAAATCTGTTGTAAAATGATATAGGAGAGTTTTCGAAATGAGAAAAGTTAAAAAGAGGAGAAAAGTGAATTTAAATAGGAAAAAAAAGAAAAAAAGTAATCATTTTTCGACCGTTACGGGAGTAACAGTCATTATGCCCAGTAATGGCCTTTGTGACCACTGTAACGGATGATATTGTCTAAAAAAACCAACTGCCCCTTGTCACCCCCGTATCGCATAACGGTCATGGCCATTACCTATACGTATTAGCCTTTACGGGCGTATCGTAATGGATACAGAACACCTTGGCTGTAATCGGTCTCCATGGGAGAGATGATGGATGAGAATGGATGGGTTAAAATGTCTTTTTACCTTCATCTATATAGTAGGAAGCATGATTTCGTAAATATGGAATTTAAAGACATTCTATAGTAAAATTATTATTTATGACGAATTTTCTAGTAAAATCCCTCTTTCTTTTCCGGAAAAATGCATACTTTCACCAATATATGAAAGAAACGAAATAAAAAAGAATAAATGAATATTTTATATGTATTCTTACCTATTTTAACATAAAAATCGAATGCAACAAGCGGAATTCTATTTTATTGAGCGACAAAAAAGATATGTTAATTTCTTTCTCTAGATTTCTTATGGCCCATAAGCTCCAAAAGTCCCCAAAATCTAGTATAATATGTGTTATTCTAATGAGTGTGGGGCCTAAATAGCTTTTAAAACTAAAAGCCCTAAAATTTTTGCAAAAAAAAAAAAAGAAGAAGAATTTTCTACTGGACGATCCCAGTTCTGCGAAGGAAATATCGAATTGTACGATAAACCCCCAATTGTGATTTGAATGCACAATTCAGATCGTACAATCATACAATACGATTCGTAAATCGTACAATTTTAACAACACTACTTGCACACAAACCAGGTGGGCTCCACCATAATTTCTTGTTGAAATCCAATCTGACCATCAAGTGTGTCGATTTGCCTTAGGGCCAGGGCCCAAAATTCAAGCCAATTTGTGATTCAAGTGGGCCGCACCAACAAAAACAGTTGGGAGTGAATGCCCACTCTTAATTTCACCAAGCCCACCTAAATTGCAAAATGGAGTAATTTTTTGGACTGTAGGCCTGAAGTGGACTGACACATTTGATGGTTATAAGTACTTAAAGCACACTTAGTATTGTCAAATTTCGTAGTTCCAGATGGATCACAAGCACACTCCGATATTCTTCGGCAACTCATGAAGATCACTTGAAGACTGGCTCAACATCTCAATTGTTAAAGACTTTGCATGGTTCAAGACTAAAGCACTCTGTATATGTCAACTATCAGGTGGTATAATCTAGAATGACCCTAGGTTCGGTGTTCTTAAGTTTTGGTCGTAAGCATAACGTATACAATGTAAAAACTTTGAAGTTCGGCTAGCCTAACAATATTCAGCTAACCCAACATAATTCGGGCAAGTTTACGGCAATGATTGAATTTTTCGTGGTAAGTTCAGCCAGCCGAACTTAACATCGGTCAGCCTAAGTTTTGTTCGGTCAAGTTTCCAGCAATGCAATTTTTCGGACTCCAAGCAAATTGGATCAGTCAAATTTGGGTCGGGCCAGCAGAAAATTTGATTTTCTTATCCCACGAAATCCAAGAGTCGTTGGATCGCAATCCTTGGCTATAAATAGATGCAGTTTCTCATTCATTTCAACAATGAAAATTAGTGAATAACCTTCTCAAAGTAGTAAATAACCTTCTCAAAGTCAGAGAGAAATTCAGGCCCTCTTCAATCTAGTTGTGCAGTAACTCTAATCTTTGTTTAGCATTTCTATTTTCTTTCTCAAGTTAGTTTTTAAATCAAATTTAAGAGAGTTCTTCATACTCTACTTGAGATTCAGATAATTGAATTTGCAGCATTAGAGTTTTGTTTTATTGAAAATACTTTAGATCTATTTTTATTCTTTTGGGTTGAACATATACTGCTACATCAATTCCCTAAGCTTCGGTTACATCTTTAAATCGGCATTTGAAGATAAGTATCTTGTATTATCTTGTATTTACTTTTGTTTCATTTGGGTTTTTCTGAGATTGCCCGGAAATCTCAGCGGGTTGTTTTGTGGTGAGCCCGTGAAAATCATAAAGTGGGTTTTGTTGTGATAGCCCGTGAAAATCACAAGAACTGTATCAGGTTGTTAAGGTGATCCTGTGAAAACCTCGAAATAGTGAAACTCAAAATTACGAGGGTAGTAATTTTGAGAGTGGAGTAGGTGTGAGTTTAAGCACCAAACCGAAGGAGTGGTCCTCAAGTACTTTCGGTCCATAAATCCATTAGGAGGCCCTTAAATAAAAAAAATAAATAAATAAAAACAAAACAAAACTTGCCAAAGTTCTTGCTTCCAAGCTACGCTCGGCCCTTTCCAATATTATTTTTTAGGCTCAAAGAGCCTTTATGGCTAACCGGCAGATTCTTAATTGTGCCCTTGTTGCCCATGAAAGCATTGATTCTCATCATTGCGAGGGCAAAAGCGGTGTGGCCTGTAAGATGAATATTGAGAAGGCCTTAGATCATGTGGATAGGGGCTATCTGGATTATATGTTGTTTCGTCTCGGTTTCAAACTGCGATGGTGAAGCTGGATCAAAGTCTACATTTCCTCGGCTAGGTTTTCTATGCTGGTCAACGGATCCCCCAAAGGGTTTTTCCCCTCCTAACAAGGCCTTAGGCAGGGCAATCTACTCTCCCTCTTCCTTTTGTCATTGCCACTAAGGGCCTCGATAGGATGCTACTGAAAGGCGAGTCGATTGGCCTCTTCAATGGCCTTCAGGTGATTTGTCAAGCCCCTGTAGCCCACATTCAGTTTGTAGAAGACATGCTTCTCCTTTGTGAGGCTTCGAAGGTGGCTGTTAATAACCTCAAAAAGTGGTTCATTGCTTTAAAGTCATCTTGAGCTATCCCTTTCTATCAGTAAGCCAGCCAGGCACCTTGAGGATGTGGTGATTGAGTGTGTCGAGAGGAAACTATCCTCCTAGAATGTCACTCTCTCCCTCAGGAGGTGTCTCACCCTTATCAAAGTTGTCCTTCCAAATCTTCCCACCTACCCTTCTCTCTCTTGTCCAATGCCCCAAATTGGTTCTGCTTAGGATCAATAAGCTCAGAAGAGATTCCTATAGAAAGGTAACTTTGAGGGGCATAAATTTCACCTTCTTGGTTGGTCTGGAGTTTGCAAACCTCTTTCTAAAGGAGGTGCCAGCATTCGAGACTTAGTGGCTTTCAACTCTGCTCTTCTAGGCAAATGGGTTTGGCATTTCAACTTAGGAGGAAGTTGGTGGAGAGGGCTCCTTGACAAGAAGTTTGGGCTTGAGGCTAAGGAGTGGTTCACCAAATGTTCTTCTCTCTATAGGGCCTCCTCTATTTGGAAAGCTATCTCAGCCCTCAAGCCCCGTAGTCAGGAAAACATTTCCTTCGCCCTCAACAATGGTCTCCACATTAGGTTCTGGAAAGATTGTTGGTTCTTTGATAGGCCTCTCATCTCTGCCTTTCCCTACCTAGGTCTTGTTGCCCCGAACATGATGCAGAGCAATTAACCACTTGTTCTAAAAGCTCGAACTGTTAGAGTATGGCGAATTAATCCCTTTATCTCATAACTCAGGCCCCACATGATGGGGACATCACGCGCACACGCACACGCACGCCGCCCCCACCCACGAACGCAAGGAGAGGGAGGGCCCCACCGTCGATCTGGCTTGATGACGACGTCTAGAGAGGGCCCCACCGTCGATCTGACTCGATGACGACGTCCAGGGAGGGCCTCCTAGGTAGAAGACGGAATTTTGGTTCAAGAGAGTAGGCCCGATAGCCAAGTAAAGCCCATCATGGGATCTCATAATCGTGGCCCACTAGTCGGATTGATTTCATATTTTATGTTTTGATTATTTATGCTATTTAAAATATCATGAATGCTTTAGATTTCTTTGATTAGTTTTTATTTTGGTTTACTTAATCGCCAAGTAATAGGTTGCGCACATGGCGCGAGTTTTGGGGATAGAGTTTTCCTATAAATAGGCAACCCTTGTAGTTCTTTTAATTCATTGAAGTTGAATAAAAATTCCCGCGTGTTTTTCTGCTCTTTGAGTTTCTGAGTTGTGGAAAAATTCAAATGGGTGCGAAGCCCTCCCTTTTCGAATGGCTAAATTCAAGTGGGTGCAAAGCTCTCCCTTTTCGAATGGCTAAATTCAAGTGGGTGCGAAGCCCTCCCTTTTCGCAGGGCTAACTACCGTGGTGAGAAGCCACGTTTATCTCAACTGCCCCTCCATCTTATTTCATCCATTCTACGATCGTCTACGCTTCAAATCTACTTGTTTTGCAGTTGTTCGTCTCTTTACAGTCAGTTCTAGAATTTGGCCCTGTAGGAGGGCTGAAACTTCGACGGAACACCGTGCCCCGACCGCACATCGGATTGCGATGAAACTTGGTGGGTTTGAGGTCCCCCCCTGGCGACCAAGGTCAAGGAAGCAGTTTGGGGACTCGAGCCCCCACCACACGTGCGGCCAGCCTACTGTGCACGTGCGCCAGGCCCTAGCCCGCTGTCTGCACGCTGGAGCTGTTCCCGGTTCATGTTTACTTCCTATTTTCCTTTTTAAAAAAAAAAAAACTTATTTTCATAACCCTAACCCTAGATTGCATCTTCCATAATTTATTTGCCCCTTTTCTCACCCTAGGGTTCCTTGATTTGAAATTGGGGAATCCCTTGGATTAGGGACTGGTTACTGTGCATGTGTGGATGATTTCTATTTCCCTTTGAGCATCGTTTGGTCCATAATTTTACTGATCCAATCCTAGCCTGTGTAGGCCTGGACCCATGCAGATTCCCCTTTACTTGAATGTTTGAGCTTTTGTGTGGGATGTAGAATTATTATGTGATTGTTCTGAATTAGTATGATCTAAGCCTGAAATCTTGCACATCATATTTAAATTTCATGTCCTGCATCAAATTTGGTATTAGAGCCTAGGGTTCTTGTAGGGAAATACATTACATGTTCAGGTTTAGTTTGTTAAGTCCTTCATGCATCCAGTTCATCACATATAGCTGTTTAGAAGACCGTAGTCCCTAATATTTGTTGCTAAAATTTTTAGCAGCAGGAAGTTAGCAATTTACATTGTTGTAACTTTCTGTTATTCCCTTATGTCAACAACTATATTGCTGGATTTTAGTAACACTGCGTAGTTTCCCTCATATAGAGTCTCATAAGATCATTTAGTCCCATTTAGTTGCATATAGTCGTCATAGAAAATCTTTGGGTGGAGTTAGCAGTCGTATGCCCCACGTACGGGTCGTGGTTGGTTTGCACCCTACACTACATGGAACGATTGCTAGAGTCACTAATCAAACTGTCCCAGCAGATCGAGACTTTAGATAAGCGCTGGGAACAACATATAAACCAACGCTTCGAATAATTTGAGATGCGCATTACCCAACTAAAGGCCTCCACCGGGACAAACCCCACCATTGAGGTAGATGCCCAATCTTAGGCAGATGGCCAAGAGGATAGACCAATGAATGGAGTTAGCCAAGGAATCAGTCATGGGCATGCACCCGTGTACCTACATGAGGGATATCAAGACCGCTATTTTGAGTGGTACAACATGCACGGCCTTGTGGCTAGAGAGGATGCACCAGAGGCTAGTGTAGAGTTACCCACTGAGGCCATTCCAGTAATGGATGAGTTCCGTGATGTTTTTCCTGATGATCTACCAGATGAGTCTCCACCTAAGAGGGATATAGAGCACACCAGAACATGGGACACCATAATACCTACAGCCGAGTTTGCGTTTAATAGTTCTATCGATAGGCCCATAGGTCTCAGCCCTTATGAAGTTGTTACTGATTATAAACCTGAAAAACCTATTGATCTTGTCCCCATGTCACTGCCCTATAGGCCGTCAGAGCCTGCAGAGTCTTTTACGCATCATATTCATTCATGACATTAAGAAATCAGGTAGAAGATCACTACTAGTAATGAGCATTACAAATTTTCTGCAGACCAATATTAATGTTTCAAGGAATTCAATGTAAGGGACTCTATGATGACCCGCATCAGGCCAGAGCGGTACCCTCGGGGAACCGTTTGAAAATTACACGCGTATAGCGTTAGACCATTCAAAATTATAAAACGAAACGGTCTCAATGCGTATGTGACAAATCTTCCACCTTCCATGGGAATTAGTTATACATTCAATGTGGAGGATCTAGTTGCATTTCAAGGGACCATTGATATATTGTCCAACCTTTCGCCTAACCATCCTGATTCCCCAGACCTTTCCCTTGATCCATAGCCCCCTCCTGACCCATTTTCTCAGCCTCTACGTCCCATACCTACCTATCCCGACCCATTTTCCAAGCCTCTACCTCTCATACCTACTCTTCCTGACCTTTTTTTCCAGCCTCTACGTCTAATTCCTACCCGTCCAAACCCATTTTCCAAGCCTCTATCTCCCATACTTACTCTTCCTGACCTTTCTTCTCAGCCTCTACCTCCCATACCTAACCTTCACACACCCAAAGAGGAAATAAACGATATCATGGACCATCAGATAATTTCAATGTCGAACAATGGGTTTCAAAAGTAGCTGGTTAAATGGAAGTCACACCCAGCTTCAGACAGCACGTGGCTCACTGAGGAAGAATTTCAGAGACTTGATCCTGACATCCTGGAGTGGTTCAAGAGTTTTATTTCGCTAGTGGCGAAATCTTCGTAGCTGAGGAGAATTGATGGGGACATCACGTGCACACGCGCACGCACGCCGCCCCCACACACGTACGCAAGGAGAGGAAGGGCCCCACCGTCGATCTGGCTTGATGATGACATCCAGGGAGGGCCTCCTAGTTAGAAGACAGAGTTTTGGCTCAAGAAAGTAGGCCCGTTAGCCAAGTAAAGCCCATCATGGGATCTCATGACCGTGTCCCACTAGTCGGATTGATTTCATATTTTAGGTTTTAATTATTTATGTTATTTATAATATCATGAACTCCTTAGATTTCTTTGATTAGTTTTTATTTTGGTTTACTTAATCCCCAAGTAATAGGTTGCGCACATGGCATGAGTTTTGGGGTATAGGATTTTCCTATAAATAGGCATCACTTGTAGTTCTTTTGATTCATTGAAGTTGAATAAATATTCCTGCGTGTATTTCTGCTATCTGAGTTTTTGAGTTGTTGAAAAATTCAAGTGGGTGTGAAGCCCTTCCTTTTCGAAGGGCTAAATTCAAGTGGGTGCAAAACCCTCCTTTTTCGAAGGGTTAACTACCGTGGTGTGAAGCCACGTTTATCCCAATTCGTCCCTCCATCTTATTTCATCCATTCTACGATTGTTTTCGCTTCAAATCCACTTGTTTTGCAGCTGTTCGTCTCTCTGCAGCCAGTTCCAGAATCTGGCCTTGCAGGAGGGCTGAAACTTCGACGGAACACCGCGCCTCGACCGCAGATCGGATTACGACGAAACTTGGAGGGTTTGAGGTCCCCCCCTGGCCGACCAAGGTCAAGGAAGCAATTTGGGGATTCGGGCCGCCACCACACCTGTGGCCAGTCTATTGCGCACGTGCGCCAAGCCCTGGCAGGCTATCCGCAGGCGGGAGCTGTTCCAGGTTTAGGTTTTCTTCCTACTTTCGTTTTTTTTTAATGCCTATTTTCATAACCCTAACCCTAGATTGCATCTTCCATAATTTATTCACCCCTTTTCTCACCATAGGTTTCCTCGATTTGAAATTGAGGAATCCCTTGGATTAGGGACCGGTTACTGTGCATGTGTGGATGATTTCTATTTCCCTTTGAGCATCATTTGGTCCATAATTTTACTAATCCAGTCCTAAGCCTGTGTAGGCCTGGACCCATGCAAATTCCCCTTGAATGTTTGGCTTCTGTGTGGGATGTGGAATTATTATGTGATTGTTTTGAATTAGTATGATCTAAGCCTGAAATCTTGTAAGGCCCGTATCCCAGTCTGTACCATTCCGTAGACCCCCGCGATCCTCCCTGTCAAATTCCGGCAAACCGCGACCTATAATCGGCATTTGCGCGCGACCCTGAGTCGCATCCTGTCAACCCAAGTCGACTTGACTCGAGACTTTATCCTAGCGACCGTGTCGTCGTTACGGTTCCAACGCCGCGTCTCGCGCATCGATGCAATACCCTGGCCAGGAGTTGTGGGCCCGCGTATATTTCGAGAAAACGCCACGCGTTGCAAATCCCGAGAAGATAATCTCTACAATCTATCAAATCAATCTCATCAATCAATCAAGTACAACACCCATCCCTCTCTTACCAACAAGGCATGGCAACCCATACCTCTCCCATCCAAAGTCAACTCTCTCTCTCTCTCTCTCCACCCATCCCTTCCTTACACCCATCACCATCACTCTCTCATTTCTCTCTTCACTCCCAAGCTACCAAGGGAGCAACCGTCTAAGCCTTCCAAGGGAGAAAGAGAGCCAAGTGTGGTCCACTCCCTACCGGCCAATCTCCCATCCTAGCCATCCATACTTCATTAACCTCCATCCAAGAGAGCTTAGGAGCTCAACATTCCATGGAGCCAAGAAGGAGCGAAATCGGTGGGTGATCTTGGGATTTCCACCGTTGATTTTCATTTGAGGGCCCACTTGTGATGGGACCCATTTTGATGTATGTGTTATAAACAAAGAGGGGCCCATAGTGGCAGGGTCCCTCCATCACACCGCTCTCTCTCTCTCTCTCTCTCTCTCTCTCTCTCTCTCTCTCTCTCTCCTTCTTATGTTGATGATAATATGTGTGTGGCCCACCCTGATGCACCCCACCATGAAGTATGTATCCAGATGAAGAGAAAATACAAATATCTGCTTGATTCAATGCAGCTGGTAGGTCTCACACATGTGGACCCACCTAGAAGTGGATTGGCCGGAGCACCACACCCAGCTATATAGCTGCTTCAAAGACGTTAGCAAGCTCTGTGGGCACCATGATGTATGTGCATCTCCAAGCCGTCCAGGGCTGGGATTTTTGGGGACATGAGGCCCATATGTTGTGCATCCACACCGTCCATCCATTGGGTGTGGACCCCACCAAGGCAGCAAGGTGTCCCATATCGGTATCAGTTGGCGTAACGGTGCCCTCCGAAACCGATATGGATACGTGGGCGTAACGGCGATACGGGGGAGTAACGGCCCGTAACGGTGCAAAAATTTTTTTTTTTGGCCAAAAAAATATGGATAAAATCCGGAATATTCTAAGCATTCCAAATATGCATTCATTTATAAATTGGAACATGTTTATGGAGGTGTAACGGCCCACTCTTTGGGGAGTTGTATCGGACTGTCTGATGAATTTATGAACCAGATAACCTGAATTTGACTGCAAAATTCATATATTTAATTTTCTAACTATCTAATATCAATGATAGATATATTAGAATGAATGTAATATGAAAATATCTTACATTAGGTGTTTGCAATTATTTTTGAGGAATTTCTCGAACATACCTGTGCATGTGACTGTGATTCCTATCTATGACCTATCATCCTCAAGTTAAGAATATTAAAAAAAATAAAATTAGTAGTGTCTGATATACTCCCCTGCAACTTGATTAAGGATTACTTGATTGGTTGTCAGGGGAGCTATTTTAAATACAAGTTCGGCAGTGTCAAGTGTGTGCATGGCTTCTTGCAATAATACTGCTGTGAGCTGTCTGCTGCAAATACTTACCTTAATACAAATATATACTCACAATCACAAGTCACCACCAAAATGAAAATCTGCTTTTTCGTGGTTGCTCGACCTCCACATCATTGTCATTGTCACCATCAGGTTGAGACTGTCCAATAGGTGTAGGTGCTGCATATCCATATTATCCAGTGCCAGAAGGAAATACTAGATCAACGAAACCAGAGGATGACTGATTCTGACTAGGCAATGACTCTGACCCCGAGTAAGGATATCCACCAGTGCCCATCGAATAGCCATACTGGTGCCCATACTCAGGCTGTTGAGAATCTCGAGATTGAGAGTACGTTTGCTGTGATGAGTAACTTGGATTTGGATCTGGATATCTATAATCATATGGATATTAACCGGGAGGGCTACTCCAACATGAATGTGATGGAACAGGCTCAGTATAACTATCATAATCATAATTCAATTGACCATAAGAATATCCATCATAATAACTAAGACCATGAGCCTGCTGATGTTCCAGACCTCCCGGATCCGGTGCACCATTAGATGTACCCTCCTGCTGGCTGTATCGTGACTCGGTACACTCATAAGTCCGACCTCGTGTACCACCTCGTCGATGTTCATCGGCATCGCGATCTATAGACGGCTGTATAGGGCACTGAGCAACACCGGAAGTTCCAGCACCAGGGGCAGGGAGTCATCCTCACCATCATCCGATACGGTCACGCTACCACTGCTCGTACTATTTTGTTGATCTTGAGCCGTACCCGTACTTGGCATAAACGCTGCCCCTCTTACTAAGTCCAACACATCTGCACGACTCTTGTTGCGCTCTACGTATTTCTGGATCATCAATTTCCAATTCTTCACAATCCTCTTCAATTTGCTTTTCCTTTGTTTCCAACCAAGGTAGAAGCGGGTCATCCTCATCATAAATATTGTCCAAGCTTATTGGACAGTAGTCTCCGTCATTGACAGCTGTAATGCTCCTATGATGTCGTCGCATTCTTAGTTTGATATTGTACTGCATGAAGACAAGTCTTATCTAATGTTCTAGTCTGCAATCTATTCCTATTCTTTGAATGAATAAGCGCAAAACAACTCCAATTCCTTTCACAGCTAGATGAAGATGTCTGGCTTAAAAACTTTTACTACAATTTTTTGGAGAGCCTTCGTACTCTCTCCGAAATTAATCCACCATTCGGCCGGTTGCAACCTAGATACTGCATGCTGTGCAAGAACATCTCCAAAGCTACCAAGGCGATTTCCAAATATATCTAATTCATTCAACGCCCGTATTTGCAGATCTATGTCAGGCTCTAATCTCTTTATCACATTTTTTAGCCCGACACGAACTTCATCATCCTCAACAAATGATTGGGCATATCTATACCTAGGATTTAGATAATAATCTGCTGCATGAAGATCATGATGGAGTTGTCTTATCCATCTCTTGTCGATCATCCTCCAATAAAACTCTTAGCTTTTACAATCACGTTGAGTTGCCAACTTTGCCTTATCCATGGCATCGTATAGGAAGCCCATGGTAGGTGCTTCGTCAGTTTCAACAAGACGGAGTACCCTCATTAGTGGCTCCATCACCTTTAGGATCAACTTGACCCTCTTCCAATATTTGTTGTCCCGTACGGTGTTCACAACTTCAACCGGTGCCCCTGATGTCTTCTTCCCATGTTTTGTATTGAGACCATTCTCGGGAAGCAAACATCTCACTCAACTCTCCCCTATGCTGGAATAAACTCTCTAATGCTATAAAGTTTGTTGCGAATTTAGTCACCGCAGGCCTCAACAACTCTCGTCCTTTCGTGAACTTTCTCATTATTGCGACTACTTGATCATGGTTGTAAATAAACGCCGTCACTTCTCTTGCCCTTTCGACTATTTCCTTGACATTCTTCTTCTTCCTAATATCTTCAAATATAAGATCAATACAATGGGCAGCACATGGTGACCAAAAAAGATATTTTCTCTTATCCATCAACATGTCCTGCAAGCTTATATGATGCTTCATTATCTGTCACAATCTGCACTACATTCTCCTCTCCAATCTCTTCTACAACTTTATCCATTAGTTTAGTAATATAATTAGAATCTTTTGTTACTTCTGAGGCATCAATTGACTTGTAGTATATAGTTCCTAAGTGGCAGTACACCATGAAGTTGATCATGCTGCGTCTGGTTGGGCCAATCCAACCATCACACATGATCGTGCATCCTCTGGCTTGCCATACAGGTTTAGAGGTAGCCATGTATGCTTTCACATCCACATACTCTGCATTTGTCCATTTCCCCCTAATCTCCTTAGCCGTGGGAGCTTTTATTCCTTCACCTGCTTCTGCTGCTGCATCAATTACCACCTACCAATATGGAGAATTGGCCGCATTATGAGGTATGTTAACATGTATAAATAACTTTGCTGCTGCTCTACCTAATTTCTCAACGGAAGTTCTACTCCACATTTTTTTTATCTTCTTTTGTTTAGTTGATTCTTTCCTAAACAGGATTGGATCAATAGAGGGTCTCCTAGGCTCATTTACTTCTTCATCCAAACATATAGGGGCATCACGTGAAGATGTCTGTCGTCGGCTCCCAAACACACGTCGTAACCCACCAAACCTACACTCCCCATATATCACGCACTGACCCATGAGTGCCAAACATGCGGCGACGTTCTTCCTCTTCACGAGCTAGACACAAGCTCTCTCTCCTAACTATAGTTACTTCCCGATCTGAATCTTCATCAGAATCAATAATATCTTCATCACAAACGCCCATATATTCAGGACCAAACACCTTTTGTCGAACTGCATCCAAAACATCATCTTTCTTCTTTTGTACAGCAGCACGTTTACCCTTCGACTCATCCAGACTAGCTTGCATTAAATGCATTATCTCTTTCGGTACTCTAGTACATGCCGCAACTTGACCCTTTCGATGTGCCAAATGTTGTTTGAGACGGGTAATTCCACCAGTCACTATTCTATCACAATACCCTCTCACCATGTTGCCATCCAATATCTTCACTTGTTGTTGGCCAGACCCAGACATTTCTTTAGGTTTAGGTAGATACTAGATAATTAGATATAGATTAGAGTATGAGTGTATGACTTATGTCAATAAAGATGATTTTATGTTCTAACTAAACCCTAAGAAGCTCCAAAACCCGTCCAATATAAGCAAATAAAAACATAAAGTCACTAATTCGATAATAGAAAAAAATATAAAATGGCACCCCAAATCTGTAAATGCACATTAACATGTTCTACTATGATTAACACATCATAAGGCATGATTAAAACAGCAAAACAATCATTAAAAATTGATGTTTTGATTTTATTTTTTTAAAAAAAGAGCCAAAATTAATGTGTAAATAGAAAAAAAATATAAAATGGCACCCCAAATCTGTAAAACGCACATTAACATGTTCTACTATGATTAACACATCATATGACATGATTAAAACAGCAAAACAATCATTAAAAATTGATTTTTTGAATTTTTTTAAACAAAGCCAAAATTAATGCGTAAATAGAAGAAAAATATTTAAAAAATATAAAATGGCACCCCAAATCTGTAAAATGCACATTAACATGTTCTACTATGATTAACACATCATATGACATGATTAAAACAGCAAAACAATCATTAAAAATTGATTTTTCGAATTTTTTAAAAAAAGGGCCAAAATTAATACGTAAATAGAACAAAATAAATAAAAAATATAAAATGGCACCCCAAATCTATAAAATACACATTAACATGTTCTACTATGATTAACACATCATATAGCATGATTAAAACAGAAAAACATATTAAAAAAAGTATAAATACCAATTTTTTACGAATTTCTGAAAAATGGCCCACCAAGCTTCGATTCAAGAAAATCCGTAATATAATATGTTTTTATCTCAAATACCAAGCCAAGATTGGTCGAAATTAGTAGCAGAAAGATTGAGTGAGAGTTTGGAAGCAAATGGTTTTAAAAAAATGAAAAATGGAGCTTAAAAAGGCAAAAAAAAAAAATTTGCCGTTATATGACTGTTACGGGTCAGTAACGGCTGTTACGCCCGTAACGGCCGTTACGGGTGCAAAAATGGGACATCGCCGATACGGCCCCGAAACGCGTAACAGGTCCCACCGTTACCAATACGTAACCGATTTGGGATACCTTGCATGGCAGCGTGGGGCCCACCTTGACTTGATGTGTTACATCCACACCGTCCAATCCATGGACGGTGGATGTGGATTGGCCGGAGTACCCCCATGCAGCAGTTGCTACTGCCCACTGACGCCAGCAAGTTCCGAGGGTCTGATCACGAGGTAGTGTTGTATCTAAACCATCCGTCCAAGACATGGGACCCACTCCACACGTGTTGCACGTGTGGTGGGACCCACCTTGATGTATGTATTCGATCCCCACACTGTCCATCTAGACGGTGCAGGTGTGGGGTGCACCATGATGTATGGGTTTAGTTCCCACCGTCCGTCCGTTTGAGGACGTGGGCCACACCAAGATGCATGTGTTTCTCCACACCACCTATTTGTTTTAAGGGTGGGCCCACCCCACACGTGGGCAGGTAGGACCCACCTTGATTTATGTATTTTGCACCCACGGTGTGTTGAGTGGCGCGCACCCTGATATGTGTTTGTATGCTCACCATCCTTCTTTGGGGGGGGGGGGGTGGGGGGGGTAATGGCTATGGACCCCACTGCGGTGTATTTGGCCCACCTTGATGTATATTTCGTATATCCAGACCGTCCATCCGGGGGCTGGACGTTGAGGCCAACCATAATGTGTTTTATTTTAAGCCGTCCATCCATTTTTTTTGGACGTGGCCACCATGATCTGGACAGTGGGCCCTATCATGATGCATGTGTTCATCCATGCAGTCCATCATCCAGATATGGACAATGGGACCCATGCAATGAATGTGTAATATCCAAACCGTCCAGATCATGGGGCCTACCTTGATATATATGTGGTCATTGTTTGAGGCCCAATTCGATTTATATGTGGCCCATGTAGTGAGGCCCAATGTGATGCATATATGGCCCTTGTTTGAGGCTCAATGAGATGTATATGAGGCCCTTATGTGAGACCTAATATGATGTATTTAAGGCCCATTGGAAGAGGCCTATTGAGATGTATTTGAGGCCCAGGTAAGAGGCCCATTGTGATGTATTTGAGGCCCAAATATCAGGCCCCAATGTGATGTATATGCGGCCCATTTGATAAGGCCCATTACGATGTGCAAGTGGCCCATTGTGATGTGTATTGGGCTCTTGAGTGAGGCCCATGGTGATGCATATTAAGCCCTTGTGTAAGGCCATGGGCCCACTATACGTTTGGCTCTATGTGGGCCACTCCTTGGGAGCAATGTAGGTTAAATGTCCACATTGATGGACAATGATGGTTAAAGGTCCACATTGTGACCTTCCCTTAGGCCCTTTGTTAGGCTGATTATCGATACCGATTGTGAGTATGTGATAGTATAGCATCATGACACATGCCCATACGCATCATCCGCATGCTTGATATGAGATGTGGTTGACCATTGCATATGCCATTGGGCAGGTTGTTATGGGGCTCCCTGATAGGCGGAGTTGTCCCACATGAGCGCGTGGTATGCACAGGTTTGATGCATGACTGGATAGTATGACTCATGCATCTCGCATTTTGTGATATGACTACCATACGCCCTAGCGACATCAGGGCCGTAGCCTCCAAAGGCATATCGTGGATGGCCAGATGGGACAACGGAAATCTTTCTACATGGGGTGCCATAGATATCCTTGGGTGAAAGTCCCTAAACCCTCTAGGTACCAGAGGACCCTCCAACGTCTAAACCGAGTGGATACATGAGCACCTGAGTGTCGAATACCAGTAGGTCGCATCTCCCACTGTGTCGTGGTCAGTTGGAAGGGGATATGGCCTTATCCGCCCGAGTGAGGGGGGCTGTAAGCTAGGCTGAGTTTGATCAGCTCCCAAATGGGTCCGCTATCGACGAGCCGGGTAGGCATTGCTATATTGGTGGCAGGTGGGTAGTGAGGTCTCTTCCACTTACCCAGTTGTGCGCTTCATGGGGCGGCAGATGGCGTAGAGTGTAATAAACCCCAGTGATGATCCCAGAGATGTACGGTACTAATATGTGGACTTATTGAGCAAGAGTTGCATACTCAGCATTTTACTCATTCATTCATTATCCAATCGGGCTAGTGGTGCATAACTAACTGTTGTGTACCTTCGCAATGACTAGGTTTCGGTTGGGGCGCGCAACCAACCTGAGATCAGGAGTTTACCACATTGAGTCTAGCTATCTAAATTTAGGTATGGGATTGGTTTGGATAGAAGTCCCTTGTGATAGACCCCATAGCCTGCGATAATACGTACTATCATTCCGACTTCACACTCCAGCTTGGTCATTTTATTCGTACCACATATTGCATTGCATCCTCAACACAGCATTTGGTTTACTATGCTTCTATATTGCATAGCCTGAAAAAGGTTGATAGTATTATGGACTTGGTAGGATCTCCATATTGTATTACATCCGCGACATATGACATTTTGGGTTGCTATGTTTCTGCATTTATATAGCTTAGATACAGCTGACGGTATTCATGGACTTGTCAGGATTTGCATATTGCATTGTATCCTCAGTATATGATATTTGGCTTACCATGCCTCCGCATTGCATAGCTAATCTACATTGCTTCCTCAGTATATGATATTGGCTTATTATGTTTTTGCATCGCTTAGCCTGGATAGAGCTGATGATATTTATGGACTTACCAACATGTTTCCGCATTGCTCTGATATTGCATATTTGGTACTTACCTGGCGCACACACTTACACCACCCTCTAAGCTTTCTATAAGCTTATGCACGATAGACGCGTGTAGGTGGCGTTAGGTCGCAACAGCATTGAGCTTGGAGCATGCAGCTGTCTTTTAGAGCTTTGATTTTCGATATATGTATTTCCCTTTCAGTACTGTATTCAAATGTTTATATTAGTGGATATGTGATGATAATGTTGCCTTTGTGATTTGGGTAAACTTGTGGTTATGCTTCTTACGAGATAAATGTACGTTGAAAAATCCTCCTTATAACCTATAGGATCCCAGGATCGAAATCTAATGTATGGGCGCTGGGAGTCAAGAATGGGGTACTACGGAGGCAGTCGGCACCGGATTCGGCGATCAGGAATTTTGTGAGCCAGGTTTCCGAGTTTGGGGCGTGACAAATCTTGCATATCATATTTAAATTTTATGTCCCGCATCACCACATCTCATGGGTTAGGACCTCAGCCGAACCCCCCTCGTGGGCCCCAAATCACGAGTATCGCCTCACACAGGCCGCCCACCCCGAGTGTGTCCCCGCATCCCAGAGGCTGCCCCACTCGAGCCTGGTGTGAAATGCGCATTAATCACCCCCGGTTAGGAGTTTCGAACACGAGACCTCCCCCGTAGGCCCCGCCCACCCCGAGTGTGCCCCTATATCCCACAGGCGACCCCACTCGAGCTCGGTGTGAAAATGCCCCTGCATTAGAACATAAATGGCCTTGTTTCTTGTTTTGCCAATGAGGAGTCTGGGGTGTGGTGCCCTCCTTGCAAGAGACCTCTCTTGGATTAGGAGCTCAATAAGTTCATTCGGCTTTTGGAGTTGTCACGGTGTTCACCCTTCTCCTAGAGTCATTTACTCACCAACCTAGCTCCTAGAAAGATCTAGCAAGTTCTCAATTCACTCCCTCTTCAAGCTCCTTGGCTCTCTCTCAGTTCCTCTTGGCCATGCTTTCCCTTCATCCAGTCCAATGGTGCTTCACTGAAGATTGTTTGCCTTTGCTTGGCTCCTCGCTAAAGGGAAAATTCTGACCATCACAACCTCCAAAGGCAGGGATTAGTTTTCCCCAATATCTGCCTGATGTGTAGTAAGGCAGTCGAATTTATTGATCATCTATTCATTCTCCGTCTATACGCTCAAGGGATCTGGTCGGCCATCCTAAGCAGCCTCCTCACATCTTGGGAAATGCCCTGTTCTACTCAGGATCTCTTTGATTGGCATGATGGCAGAAATGTTAGAAATGCTCGTAGAGTCATTTGGCACCTCTCCATCCTGGCTGCCCTTTGGGCCATTTGGAAATAAAGGATTACACGGTGCTTCCTAAGTTCCTCTTCATCTTCAGCCTGTGTTCTGGCCATTATCTTCAGCGACATCACGGATTGGGAGCCCTGTCTTTTTCACCTCTGGGATCTGGACCTCTTCTCCTTAGGCTTCTTCTCGGGCCCAGGCCCGGTGGTTTTGTTCTTCGAGTTGTATAGCTATATAGGCCTTTTTTTATTTTGTTTTGTTTTGATTTGTTTCTATGTACCTTTGTTTTCTCTTTTCTGTTTCTTTTGTTGTTTTCAGCCTTTTGTCCTTTTAATTCAGCAAGCTTCAAAAAAAAAAAAAAAAAAAAAGAAAAAGAAAAAAGAAAAGAAAGAAAGGCAAGTGTGTGCAAGCAAGGCTGGGACATGCCCACAAGGTGTGGAAGTGCTATAGTAACTTGCAAATGCACACGCAAAGCTTGCAAGCAGCGAAGGGATAAATGTACATACAGAAAAGAGTTTGAGGCCGTGTTCATATTGAGCTTTCCTGTGACCACAGTCGGCTGCCCGTTTCATCCACTTCTTCGCTTGTCGATGGCTTCGCATTAATCCTTCACCAGAGGAGTAACACAAGGAAGTATTGTACATTGCACGCGCATTTCCACCTTCTGCTGCTCTTAAATACCACTTAGCCTGTTTTCAAAACCCACATTCAGGATCCTCTGCTTTTAGGTTTACAGAAAAACAAATAACACACTGTATCCTAATTGCAAAAAAATGATTAAACAGATGCCAAATTTAGAATCAGCATCTAATGCATTACTCAGGAAGAAATATTAATCTTCCCATTCATAATAGCAAACTATAGCCTGGAGTATCTGAGAGAAGAGTTTAGAATCATGGATTCTGCCATATTTAGGAAGACCTGCTATTCAAGATTATTTTAGTATTTACAAGCTGCTCCTCTCATCGAATTCCTAGCATAGAAAGCATGCCAGTTTATCATGTTTATCTCAACTTGCTATTAGTAATAGCATTGCTATAAACAAAAGCAGAGGATACACTGTCAACATTAATAAACTGCTAAAACATTCAGTAGCAGGAAATACAATTCAAACTTTCTCTTTACAGCTCTTAGAGGGAGAGGTACACAAATGATGTTGGCAAAATATATAGAACCATCATAATCATCATCATTGTAGACTTGTCCCATCTATTTGGGGGTTGGCTTACAATGGGTATAGAACAATATATGAAAATGACATCTTCGAAAAAAATGTTAAGGATTAGATTTTATTAAGGAAAAAGAAGCATTATAAAACAGAAAGGGTCTTCATAAAAAAACAAAGGAGAGATCTCTTTCTAGCCAAATCATCTGCTACATCATTAATGTCCCCTACTGAAATGGAAAAATGTGGCAACTAAAAACAGCAGCACCATGCCATAAAACCAGTGTTTTAAATATCAACAATATTGGCTGATATATCTTGTATCCCACCTGTGCGATACAAAACTCGCAAGTAGTGCGGTATATCTCACATGTTCGATTAGGTGAGCATTTTCGATCCTTTTTTTTTTTTTTTTTTTTTTTTTTTTGTTTTTTTCTGTAAATCATGTTAAATCAGCGTCAAACTGTTACCAAGGTGTCCCGTATCGGTATCAGTTGGCGTAACGGTGACCTCCAAAACCGATACGGATACGGGGGCGTAACGGTGATACGGGGGCGTAACGGCGCAAAATTTTTTTTTTGCCAAAAAAATATGAAAAAATATGGATTAAATCCGAAATATTCTAAGCATTCCAAATATGCATTCATTTATAAATTGGAACATGTTTATGGTGGTGTAACGGTCCACTCTTTAGTGAGAAGTTGTATCGGACTGTCTGATGAATTTATGAACCAGATAACCTGAATTTGACTACAAAATTCATATATTTAATTTTCTAACTATCTACTATCAATGATAGATATATTAGAATGAATGTAATATGAAAATATCTTACATTTAGGTGTTTGCAATTATTTTTGAGGGCCAAAATTCATGCGTAAATAGAAAAAAATATAAAATGGCACCCCAAATATGTAAAATGCACATTAACATGTTCTACTATGATTAACACATCATATGGCATCATTAAAACAGCAAAAGAATCATTAAAAAATGATTTTTCGAATTTTCAAAAAAAGGGCCGAAAAAAATGCGTAAATAGAAAAAAATAAAAAAATATATAAAATGGCACCCCAAATATGTAAAATGCACATTAACATGTTCTACTATGATTAACACATCATATGGCATCATTAAAACAGCAAAAGAATCGTTAAAAAATGATTTTTCGAATTTTCAAAAAAAGGGCCGAAATAAATGCGTAAATAGAAAAAAATATAAAAAAAATATAAAATGGCACCCCAAATCTGTAAAATGCATGTTAACATGTTCTACTATGATTAACACATCATATGGCATCATTAAAACAGCACAAGAATCATTAAAAAATGATTTTTTCAAATTTTCAAAAAAAGGGCCAAAATAAATGCGTAAATAGAAAAAAATATAAAAAATATATAAAATGGAACCCCAAATCTGTAAAATGCACATTAACATGTTCTACTATGATTAACACATCATATGACATCATTAAAACAGCAAAAGAATCATTTAAAAATGGTTTTTCGAATTTTCAAAAAAAGGGCCAAAATAAATGCGTAAATAGAAAAAAAATATTAAAAAAATATAAAATGGCACCCCAAATCTGTAAAATGCACATTAACATGTTCTACTATGATTAATACATCAAATGGCATGATTAAAACAGCAAAACAACCATTAAAAACTGATTTTTCGAATTTTAAAAAAAGGGGCCAAAATTCATGCGTAAATAGAAAAAAATATTAAAAAATTATTAAATGGCACCCCAAATCTGTAAAATGCACATTAACATGTTCTACTATGATTAACACATCTATGACATGATTAAAACAGCAAAATATATTAAAAAAAGTATAAATACCTATTTTTGACGAATTTCTGAAAAATGGCCCACCGAGCTTTGATTCAAAAAAATCTATAATATAATGTGTTTTTCTATCAAATACCTAGCTAAGGTTGGTCGAAATTAGTAGTAGAAGGACTTAGAAATAGTTTGGAAGCAAGAGGTTTCAAAAAACGGCAAAAACAGAGCTAAAAAAAAAGTTACCGTTTTGGGCCCGTTACGCCCGTATCGGTCCCGTATCGGCCGATACGGGTACAAAAAATCGAATCGGCCGTTTCGGCCCCAAAACGGGTAACGGTTCGCACCGTTACCGTTACGTATCGGCCGATACGGCCGATACGTAACCGATTTGGCATTCCATGACTGTTACAAATACATGGTTTTTCATGTTTTGTATGAAAAAGCATGGATTGCGAGCTTCAATTTTGAGATTTGGAGGAGATGGGCCGAGTTGCAGAAAGTTGAAAAATTCAAAATTTCCCACTTGCTCACAAATCGGTTGCAATCCTTGTGTCCAAACATAAAATCAAACATGTATGTAACCTAATCTAGTGATTCTTCTTTTGCTTTTGAATGTATTACTTGTGTTTCCACACGTCTTCTTATATTTATAAATTATATGAATGAACTTTGAATATACTTGCATCAATTCAGTTAGACAATGCATAGATTAAGACCCCATACAAAGAAAAACTATTATATGCACTTATTTTTTGTAATGTTTTGATTTATGAGTGTGTTGATGTGTTTTTTAAGGCAAATGCTGGAAGGAAGCAAAGTATTGTTCTGCCTACATGGATGTTCTCTTGTTAAGGTCTCATTGACATGCTCATGTATCACAAACAGGGACCTGTAAAAATTGATAGATCAAAAGCATTAGGAATCAGATTCAACCATGTGCTATCAACTATGAGGCGCAGTAGACGCAGCTGCTGCAGACATTGAAGCAACTAAAATATTAGCAGCAGATTCCAGTCAACATCAATCATACTTGTCTATGTTGATGTAAAGAGTGATAGCAGAGGCTTCATCTCTGACTAACAGTGAGGAGAGGTGGGCAGAAATAGCATTGAGGAAAACACTGAATGCCACTGATTTTCAGAACCTCATCTATCCATGTGAGCAACATCTTGGAGGGAACAACAGATCTCCTTAGAATCTTCAGTTCTTGCAGGGAGCTTATTATTCTCAGAAAGAAGCTGGTGCTGCTTTTATGAAGATGTGGAATGGAAGATTAATCAATACAATGTCCGTACATACCAAATAGCCGAGTATGGATTGGGGAACAAGGAAAGGCATTGTGATGGGAAGGGTGAATATAGAACGTCGGAATGATAGTAACAAGCAGAAATGAAAAAGCTGCTCATACCATTCTCATTGAGAAGAAAGGGCCAGAAAAGAGAAAAATGCTCTCTTAGAGCACTATAAACTATAGTGGTCCTAGTTGCATCTGAATACTTAGCCCAATCAATTTTTCTAGACTATTCCTTAGGTCTAATGCACATTTCATGGGCTACCATGCAAGCATCGAAGCAATCTGACTAATAAAAACCATTTGATCAATGCACTTTAACATAGACAGTTAAGATCATTTACACAAAAATAAGTCCAATCAACAATGTGATCCATCTATTTGTTAGTGAACATCGTGGATATCTTGTGGAAAAAAAAAAATCAATTTTGTTAAGCAATCATAAACATCCCATTCATGGATTGGAAAAAGAAATGCCTACGGAAAAGAAGGCCAAACCAAGGATGGATTGGGTCATCTTAATTGACAATTCAGATCGATCAATTGGACGGTCCAAGCAAACCAATGTAACTAGGAGCACTATAACTTATAGTGCTCTGAGAGCACTGGAGCATATATGTTTTATGAATAGGTACGAATATAAATAACACTTAATAGATAGTTCAGATCGATCAATTGGACTGCCCAAGCAAACTGATGTAACTAGGTGCACCATAACTTACAGTAATAATGTAGGGGCATTTTCACATCGGGCTCAAGTGGAGTGGCCTATGTGAAGCGAGGGCACACTCCGAGTAGGCGGCCCGTGTGAGGTGGGTGGTTCGTGTGAGGCGAGACCCATGTGATGTGCGCCCATGTGAAGTGGGGCCGACAACGGGAGTTCGGCCAAGGACCTGAACCATGTGAAGTGGGGCCTGGGCTATGACATAAAGGGATTGATTCGCCACGCTCTATCAGTTCGAACTTTTAAAGCAAGTGGTTAGTTGTCCTGCATCAAGTGCTTTGAGAGGACTGGAGCATATCTGTTTTTATTAATATGTACAAATATAAATAACACTTAAGACAACTCAAATCGATCAATTGGACTATCCAAGCAAATCGATGTAACTAGGATCACTATAACTTATGCTCTGAGAACACTAAACCATTTCTACTTTATGAATAGGTACTACAAGAATAAATAACACTTAACCCTACCGCCACCCTTCGTTTAGGAATTAAAATTTGTGGTAATGCTACCCTCCCTCTAGGTCGTAGACATGGAGTTGTGGCTCTGGGGTTTGGCCGCATGACTATGAAACTTAAACAAAATTTTACCGAATACTTGACTGGCTATGCCAAGGTCAAAAATGGTAATGTAACGGCCGTAACTTAACGGTAATGCTAGTAGCCATTTCGCGTTACAGGGGTGTAATTGGGGGTTGGGGGACTAAAAAACAATCAAGTAATGGTCGTTACGTGCATAACGGTCATAAAACAGCTAGTTTATTATGTATAAAATTTATCATTTTGCACTCGAAATCAAGGTATTAACATACAATTACGTATTGGTCGTATTGCCCGATACGTAACGGTAACGGTCGATATCGTTACCCGATATGCCCCACAAATCCGTGCCCCTCCATAATGGGCCGTTATAGGGCATAACAGCCATTACGGTCCTCGTAACAGATGTTACGCATGGTAACCTAAAAGAAAATGAAAAAAAAAAAAAACAGATCAAATGGCCATTTTTTATTTTTTATTTTTTTTGCTTTTTAAGATCTGTTTTTATACTTTTTGAAACTTCTTTCTTCCAAACACTTCCTAAATCATTCTATTGTTATTTTTGACCACTCTTAGCTTGATATTACAGATAAAAACAACTTATATTAAGGATTTTCTTTATTCGAAGCTCCGTGGGCTATTTTCCAGAAATTCCTCAAAAATAGGTATTTATATTTTTTATTCAATGTTTTGCAGTTTGAATTGTAGAATATGATGTGTTAATTATAATAAAAGATATTAATGTCCATTTTACAGATTGTTGTTGTCATTTTATATTTTTTTCTAATATTTTTCTATTTACGCACTATTTTCAGCCCTTTTTTTTTAAATTCGAAAAATCATTTTTTATTGAATGTTTTGTTGTTTTAATGATAGAATATGATGTGTTAATCATGGTAGAACATGTTAATGTCCATTTTACAGATTGTTGTTGTCATTTTATATTTTTTAAAATAATTTTTTTTAGTTACGCACTATTTTCAGCCCTTTTTTTTTAATTCGAAAAATCATTTTTTATTCAATGTTTTGTTGTCTTAATGGTAGAATATGATGTGTCAATCATAGTAGAAGATATTAATGTGCATTTTACAGATTGTTGATGTCATTTTATATTTTTTATAACTTTTTTCTATTTACACACTATTTTCGGCCCTTTTTTTTAATTCGAAAAATCATTTTTTATTCAATGTTTTGCTGTTTTAATGGTAGAATATGATGTGTTAATCATAGTAGAACATGTTAATGTCTATTTTACAGATTGTTGTTGTCATTTTATATTTTTTTATAATTTTTTTCTATTTATGCACTATTTTCGACCCTTTTTTTTTTAAAATTCGAATATATAACACATGTAAGATATTTTCATATTACATTCATTCTAATATATCTATCATTGATAGTAGATAGTTAGAAAATTAAATATATGAGTTTTGCAGTCAAATCCAGGTTGTCTGGTTCATAAATTCATCAGACAATTCGATACAACTTCTCACCAAAGAGTGGACCGTTATACCACCAAAAACACATTCCAATTTATAAATGAATGCATATTTGGAATGCTTAGAGTATTCCGGATTTAATCCATATATTTTCATTTTTTTGGCAAAAAAAAAAAATGCACCATTACAGGCTGTTACGCCCCCATATCGCCATTACACCCCCATATTCGTATCGGTATCGGAGGGCACCATTACGCCAACCGATACCGATACGGAATACCATGTCACTCACTATGGTCCACCTGAGATTTAGATCTGTCTGATTTTTGGGATCCTGCCTTAAAATGAGTTAGCAAAACAGATTAGCGGCATGAATATAAAAATACACTGAGATGGACCCCACATTCAAGGTCTCGTCCACTAGTGGTCCACCTGAGATATGGATCTACCTCATTTTTTTTTTATCATGTCATAAAATGAGTAGGCATAACAGATGAACAATGTGGATATATAATACATACATCAAGGTGAGCCCATATACATGGGCCAAAAAAATTGGACATAAGGCATATATTAACTCAAAATTAATTAATTAAATTATAGACTATTGTTGCTATGTCACAATCTAAAATTTAATTTATTTGAATGATTTCATCGTTAATTTGTAGACACTTGTTATTTTGAAATTGGACCATTTGATATTTTTTTCATTCTTCACTGTCCAATAAATGTGCACCAATCCATCAGTGGGACAGGTACCAATAAATTACATGAATTTCAGGCTGATTTGGGACATCAAATGGTCTGCCAAATCAACAACATGATCACCTGAATTTAATTTCAATTTTTTTTTAAGATATTAGGAAAAAAAATAATATCAAGAGTCCCTAACCTCTGTATGTCGAAATCAAATGTATGAGAGTTGCAAGGTATGTAACATACCAATACTATAAATAATAATAAAACCTATAAATATGAGATGTTTTGGTATTACATTCATTCTAATAAATTTATATTGATATTATATAGTTGAATAATTAAATATAAAAGATTTGCAATTAACTCCAAGTTGTCAGGTTCATAAATTCATCAGACAACCCGATACAACATTCTCACTAAAGATTAGACCGTTATACTACCTTAGACATATTCAAAATTATAAATGCATATTTGGAATGTTTACAATTTTTCGCATTTTTTGGATTTTTTTTTTTGGGATTTTGTATTAGCAAAAATAAAAATAAAAATCGACCGATATAGGGGCATATCGGTCGTTACGCCGATTCAGCGTATCGGTAACGGTGGGCACCATTATGTCGATATAGGGACTTTTTTTTTTTTTTTTTTTTTTTTTTTGTGATTTCTTATTGGAAATGATGAAATCAAGTGGGGAAACACCAAATCAACGGTATCTTGCTAAATATTTTCTCAATTTATTTTTTCCTTTTTTCTTTTTTGAAAGATGATGAAATTTATTAAAGCCAAAAGGCAAAGAAAAAGCTACAAGCAGAAAGCAAAACACAAAAGCAAAGAAATAAAAAGAAAAACAAACCTATACAAGCTTACCCAACCTTTAAAATAAAATTTAAAAAAAAAAAAAAAAAAAAAAAAAACACCCTAAAGGAGCCCCTGCAGACCCCACACATAGAGCCTCTCATGTTATGAAACCACCTATTATTTCTTTCCAACCAGATGGACCAAAGGGCAAGTAAGAGTGCAAACCACCACCTAACAGCTCTGGAAAGACCTCCCCCACCTTGATGCTAAGACCAAAATAAACCTTCAATAAAGAGCAGCATCACCCAAGTAATGTTCGCAGATATGAGAATGTTAGACAACACAATACGAGAGAAGGAACAATGGATGAAGTGAACAGGCGATCGACTGACTCTTCAGCAATTAGACAAAGAGGGCACACATTAGTCCGAATGAAGGATCTTTTACATAGATAGTCGATGGTAAGAATCTTATTTCTCCCAGCCAACCAAGCAAACAAACAACAACCTAGCTGAGAAGACCCCGGACTTGTTGAAGCGCCACACCGACGAATCCTCGGCTTCTAGAGCCACAATCCCCTGCAGACAAGAAAAGAAGACAACCAAATAACTAAACTTCGAATCAAACAACTCTATGACACAGAGGTAGCCACACTCCCCTAGAGCCCTGATGAGAGAAACAATTGGCAACCGAAATATTTTCCAACGGAGGAAGGTTGGCAAGGGCAGAGAACGAAGTGCGAAGAGGGGTATTCCCACACCATGCATCATGCCCAAATCTAACCCTAGAACCCTCCCTTGATAGCAAAACTAAAGCCCACATACAACAAAGAGGCAAGCCTAGCCACCAATTTCCACAAGGAGGCCCTATAGATGAAAGACTCACTAATCCTCCAGCCTAATGAGGAGACATACTTGGCATTTATAACTCTTCACCACAAACCAAACTCCACGCCGAATCTCCACACTCACCCATTAGAGCATTATTAATGAGCTCAACGTTCTTAATCCCTACCCCACCTACCCACACAAGGCGTCAAACTTCTTTCCAATTTAACAGATGAAATTTCCTATTAGAAACGCTACCTTGCCACAAGAAATCCCTTCGTAACCGATCCAAGCCAACACTGACTTAGGGCACCTAAACAAGGACATAAAGAAAAGGGAGATTGGAGAGAGAAGCTTTAATAAGAGTAATTCTACCGCCAAGGGATAGAAATTTTATTTTCCAAGGAGACAGGTTCCTCTCTATTTTTTCCACCACCTTGTCCCAGAGATGAAGAGCTAGCTTACCTAAACACAATAGGAGGCCTAGATAAAACCAGTGTTCGTGTTGTCAACGATATTATCGATAATATCGTTTTCGGCAGCCTACCGACATCAACTCCGCCTTTATTCGCATCCCTCCCTGGTTTCAACGAGTTGTCGATGAAAATGGCAATATTGGCGACATTTTCACACATAACATCTTCGAGCATTGTTGTCATGAAATAGCTTCTACCACATGCGACGATATTTTCTTTATATATTGCGATATTATCACTCCAACAACAACGATTTCTACCGACAGTAGCACCTACGTAAATAGAAGAAAATCAAAGGAAAAAAAAAAAAAAAAAAAACTGGAAAATTGTGAGGACTTGTTGTAATTACTTCAGATCTTGGTTGGATGATCAATTTCGGCATCTCCTCTTGAAGCAATTTGGATTTGAGCAGAAGATTTGGGGCGATTTCAGAGATTGAAGCTCATGTGGACCGAAACTTAAAGAGATGAAAAAATCACCAAAAACCCTCATTTTTCTTAGATTTAAGCATGGATTTCACTTGAAATCCATGTTTGTGCATGAGAATCATGCATTCACATGGTAAAATCCATAGTTTTTGGGATCGCTTCAATCCGATTTGGGGAAAATGGGAAGAATCTGATTTCTCCCAATTTCCTCCCAAAAACAACAAATTGAGGCCCCTTTTTTTATACTATTATGAAGACGGACTGATCTAGCCATTGCTTAAAATTTTCTAATTTTTTTGGAACTTCTAAATATTTTATAAAAAATATATATTTAATCTATTTTTTTCCTTTAAATGGGGCCCATTGGATCATTTTAATATATGATAATTAGTGATGATGATGGGGCATGAGCCGAGCTAATTGGGGCTCATTGGGGCCCATTTAAAGAGAAAAAAGAGGGGGGTGGATTAAATTTTTTTTTTCAGATTTTGTTTTTATTTAAAAAAAATAAAAATACAAATATATTGGATGTAAAAAATAATAATGTATCATCTATTATGTATGGATGGATGGATGGGATGGGATGGTTGGATGAATGGATCGATTGGATGGTTGGATGGATGGATGGATTGGATGGTTGGATGGATGGTTGGATTCAAGGGTTGAATGGATGGATGGGATGGTTGGATTGGATGGTTGGATGGATGTGATGGTTGGATGGATGGATTGGATGGAAGGATGGATTGATGTTCATTTACTTTTACATGTCCTAATTATTGTATGTTGCTTGCCTGCGTTTGTATTATATAAATTCATTTTGGTTACTATTGGACTGATTTCTTATAGTAGCACATGCTTTCAAGCCCTAGTTAAATAAAAAAATTCCATCGTTTTCCCCATGTTTCCCCCTTTTTCCCCGCATTTCTTGTTATCAGCGATAAAGATGTTATATCTTTATCTCCGGCTAGAGAAACTTGTAGCGATACCAACAACTCGAACACTAGATAAGATGAAGGGAAGAAGTTGGCCAGGCAGCCAAAGACCTAATCTAACTGGTCAACCAATTCCTGGAAAATATTAATACCCAAAAGCTCACTTTTAGTAAAATTAACGTTAAAGTCAGAAACTACCTTGAACCATCTGATAGTGATCTGGAGATTAGCCACCTCAAACTTAAAGTCTCATAAAACAGGAGGGTATCATTTGGAAACTGAAGGTGATTTTCCATGTATTTGGGGGTTTCCATGTTTATAATTTTCATGTGGTTTTTTTCTTCATTATTTTTTTAAAATACAATGTTTTGTCAAAAATATATATATATATAGAAATTTTTTTTTCCAATTTCCAGCTTTGCTTCCAATAGAAGCTAGTCTCCTTTCTTTTTTTTTTTTGTTAGCTGGTTAGTACACCCCACTGTCAGTTCACACTTCACTGTTAGCCACCCCCACAAGGGATCGATACCAAGACCTGAGTGTTGAAATGAGGTATCTTTCACTCAGTCTGCCACTTGAGCTATGGATCAGGGTGTAAAAGAGTGACGAGGCACGAATGTTTTATTGTTGTAATACATGTAGAATGGTTGAATCTAAAACATCATGCAGTAGATCACTTTCTGTAATGCAATTTTCGATTTTTTATTTTATTTTTTAGTAATTTCATATGTATTTTTCATGATTATTGAAAAAAAATTTTAAAAAAATTAAAAGTAGGTTTCTTTGTTTTTTTTTCTCTAAGTTGATGCTTTATGGTTGTAACAAGGAATGCCAAATCGGTTACGTATCGGCCGATACGGCCGATACGTAACGGTAACGGTACGCACCGTTACCCGATTCGGGGCCGTATCGGGCGTAACGGTCACCCGTAACGGTCGAAAAACGGCCATTTTTTTTTGCATTTTAAGGTCCGTTTTTGATGTTTTTTCGAAACTTCTTGCTTCCAAACTCCTTCTCACTCCTTCTACTGCTAATTTCGACCAACCTTGGCTGGATATTTGAGGAAAAAACACATTATATTGGCGGATTTTGTTGAATCAAAGCTTGGTGGGCCATTTTTCATAAATTTATCAAAAATAGGTATTTATACTTTTTTTAATATGTTTTGTTGTTTTAATTATCTCATATGATGTGTTAATCATAGTAGAACATGTTAATATCCATTTTACAGATTTGGGGTGCCATTTAATATTTTTTTAATATTTTTTTCTATTTACGCATGAATTTTGCCCCTTTTTTTTAAAATTCAAAAAATCAATTTTTAATGATTGTTTTGCTGTTTTAATCACTCCATATGATGTGTTAATCATAGTAGAACATGTTAATGTGCATTTTACAGATTTGGGGACCCATTTTATATTTTTTAAATATTTTTTTCTATTTACGCATGAATTTTGCCCCTTTTTTTAAAATTCAAAAAATCAATTTTTAATGATTGTTTTGCTGTTTTAATCACTCCATATGATGTGTTAATCATAGTAGAACATGTTAATGTGCATTTTACAGATTTGGGGTCCCATTTTATATTTTTTAAATATTTTTTTCTATTTACGCATGAATTTTGCCCCTTTTTTTAAAAATTCGAAAAATCAATTTTTAATGATTGTTTTGCTGTTTTAATCACTCCATATGATGTGTTAATCATAGTAGAACATGTTAATGTGCATTTTACAGATTTGGGGTCCCATTTTATATTTTTTAAATATTTTTTTCTATTTACGCATGAATTTTGCCCCATTTTTTTAAAATTCGAAAAATCAATTTTTAATGGTTGTATTACTGTTTTAATCATGCCATATGATGTGTTAATCATGGTAGAATATGTTAATGTGCATTTTACAGATTTGGGGTGGCATTTTATAATTTTTTCTATTTTCGAATTAGTGACTTTATGTTTTTATTTGCTTATATTGGACGAGTTTTGCCTTGGAGCTTCTTAGGGTTTAGTTAGAATATAAAATCATCTTTATTAACATCGGGCATACAGATACACTCATACTCAAATCTAATTATCTAGTGTCTACCTAAGCCTAAAGAAATGTCTGGATCTGGCCAACAACAAGTAAGTGATGATATTGGATGGCAACATTGTGAGAGGGTTGGTGGTACTAGGCACCAAATGAAGTGCAAGTATTGTGATAGACTAGTGACTGGTGGAATTACCCGTCTCAAACAACATTTGGCACATCGAAAGGGTCAAGTTGCGCCATGTAGTAGAGTACCGAAAGAGATAATGCTTTTAATGCAAGCTAGTCTGGATGAGTCGAAGGGTAAACGTGCTGCTGTACAAAAGAAGAAAGATGATATTTTGGATGCAGCTCGACAGGAAGTGTTTGGTCCTGAATATATGGGCATTCGTGATGAAGATATTATTGATTCTGACGAAGATTCAGATCGAGAACTTACTATAGCTAGGAGAGAGAGCTTGCGTCTAGCTCGTGAAGAGGAAGAACATCGCCGCATGTTTGGCACGCATGGGTCAGTGCGTGATACAGGGGGGGGGAGTGGGAGTGGGAGTGGGAGTGCAACTGGAAGTGCAACTGCTTCTGCAGGTGGGGGTGGGGGTGGGGGTAGGTTTGGTGGGTTACGACGTATGTTTGGGAGCCGACGACAGACATCTTCACATGATGCCCCTATACGTTTGGATGAAGAAGTAAATGAGCCTAGGAGACCCTCTATTGATCCAATCCTATTTAGGAAAGAATCAACTAAACAAAAGAAGATAAAACAAATGTGGAGTAGAACTTCCGTTGAGAAATTAGGTAGAGCAGCAGCAAAGTTATTTATACATGCCAACATACCTCCTAACGCAGCCAATTCTCCATATTGGCAGGTGGTAATTGATGCAGCAGCCAGGTGAAGGAATAAAAGCTCCCACGGCTAAGGAGATTAGGGGAAATGGACAGATGCAGAGTATGCGGATGTGAAAGCATACGTGGCTACCTTTAAACCGTATGGCAAGCCGGAGGATGCACAATCATGTGTGATGGTTGGATGGCCCAACCACATTTTAATGGACCACTTCATAGTGTACCGCCACTTAGGAACTATATACCACAAGTCAATTGATGCCTCGAGGCAACCAAAAATTCTACTTATATTAATGAACTAATGGATAAAGTTGTGGGACGAGATTGGAGAGGAGAATATAGTGCAGATTGTGACAGATAATGAAGCAACATATAAGCTTGCAGGACATATGTTGATGGATAAGAGAAAATATCTTTTTTGGTCACCATGTGCTGCCCATTGTATTGATCTTATATTGGAAGATATTGGGAAGAAGAAGAATGTTAAGGAAATGGTCGAAAGGGCAAGGGAAGTGACGACGTTTATTTACAACCATAATCAAGTAGTTGCAATAATGAGAAGGTTCACGAAAGGACGAGAGTTGTTGAGGCCCGCGGCGACTAGATTCGCAACAAACTTTATAGCATTAGAGAGTTTATTCCAGCATAAGGAAGAGTTGAGTGAGATGTTCGCTTCCCGAAAATGGCTCAACACAAAACATGGGAAGAAGACATCAGGGACACTGGTCGAAGTTGTGAACACCATACGGGACAACAAATATTGGAAGAAGGTCAAGGCGATCCTAAAGGTGATGGAGCCACTAATGAGGGTACTCCGTCTTGTTGAATCTGATAAAGCACCTACCATGGGCTTCCTATATGATGCCATGGATAAGGTAAATCTTACAATTCAACGTGATTGTAGAAGTTGGCAGACTTATTGGAAGATGATCGACAAGAGATGGACAAACCAACTCCATCACGATCTTCATGCAAGTTACTACCTAAATCCTAGGTATAGATATGCCCAATCATTTGTTGCGGATGATGAAGTTCGTGTCGGGCTAAAAAATGTGATAAAGAGATTAGAGCCCGACTTAGATCTGCAAATAAAGGCATTAAATGAATTAGATACATTTGGAAATCGCCTTGGTAGCTTTGGAGATGCTCTTGCACGAGCATGCAATATCTAGATTGCAACCGGCCGAATGGTGGATTAATTTCGGAGAGAGTACGAAGGCTCTCCAAAAATTGCAGTAGAAATTTTGAGCCAGACAACATCTTCATCTAGTTGCGAAAGGAATTGGAGTTGTTTTGCGCTCATTCATTCAAAGAATAGGAATAGATTATCGACTAGAACATTAGATAGACTTGTCTTCATGCACTACAATATAAAACTAAGAATGCGACGACATCATAGGAGCATTACAGCTACTGATGACGGAGACTACTGTCCAATAAACTTGGATAATATTTATGATGAGGATGACCCACTTTTACCTTGGTTGGAAACAAGGGAAAAACAAATTGAAGAGGATAGTGAAGAATTGGAAATTGATGACCCAGAAATACGCAGAGCGCAACAAGAGAGTCGTGCAGATGTGTTGGACCCAGTAAGAGGGGCAGCGTTTATGCCACGTACAGATACGGCTCAAGATCAACAAAAGAGTACGAGCAGTGGTAGCGTGACCGTGTCGGATGAAGATGATGACCCCCCTGCCCCTGGTGCTGGCACTTCTGGTGTTGCTCAGTGCCCTATACAGCCGTCTACAGATCATGATGTCGATGAACAGCGACGAGGTGGTACACGAGGTTGGACTTATGAGTGTACCGAGTCACGATACAGCCAGCAGGAGGTGGGTACATCTAGTGGTGCACCGGGTCCGAGAGGTTCGGAACATTAGCAGGCTCATGGTCTTGGTTATTATGATGGATATTCTTATGGTGAATTGAATTATGATGGTTATACTGAGCCTGTTCCATCACATTCATGTTGGAGTAGCCCTCCTGATCAATATCCATATGATTATAGATATCCAGATCCAAATCCAAGTTACTCATCACAGCAGACGCACTCTCAATCTCAAGATTCTCAACAGCCTGAGTACGGGCACCAGTATGGCTATTCGACGAGCATTAGTGGATATCCTTACTCGGGGTCGGAGTCGTTGCCTAGTCAAGATCAGTCATCCTCTGGTTTCGTTGATATAGTATTTCCTTCTAGCACTGGATATTATGGATATGTAGCACCTACACCTATCGGACAGCCTCAGCCTGATGGTGACGATGACGATGATGTGGAGGTCGAGCAACCACAAAAAAGCAGATTTTCATTTTGGTGGTGACTTGTGATTGTGACTTGTGAGTATATATTTGTGTTAAGGTAAGTATTTATTACAGCAGACAGCTCACAACAGTATTATTGCAAGAAGCCATGCACACACTTGACACTGCCGAACTTGTATTTAAAATAGCTCCCCTGACAACCAATCAAGTAATCCTTAATCAAGTTGCAGGGAGTATATCAGACACTACTAATTTTTTATTTTTTATTTTTTAATATTAGGATGTTAGGTCATAGACAGGAATTACACTATCACAGTCACGTGCATGGTGCACCACACTGCACAGGACCACAGGTATGTTCGAGAAATTCCTCAAAAATAATTGCAAACACCTGATGTAAGATATTTTCATTTTACATTCATTCTAATATATCTATCATTGATAGTAGATAGTTAGAAAATTAAATATATGATCAAATTCAGGTTATCTGGTTCATAAATTCATCAGACAGTCCGATACAACTTCTCACCAAAGAGTGGACCGTTACACCACCATAAACATGTTCCAATTTATAAATGAATGCATATTTGGAATGCTTAGAATATTCTGGATTTAATCCATATTTTTTCATATTTTTTTGGCAAAAAAAAATTTTGCGCCGTTACGGGCCGTTACGCCCCCGTATCCGTATCGGTTTTGGAGGACACCGTTACGCCAACCGATACCGATACGGGATACCTTGGGTTGTAACCATGTAGAATGGTTGTAATTCCGAAAAGAAGTCCGTGACATCTCTGCTAACCAACAGCCAAAAAAATCTGAAAGAACTTTATTGGGAACCCATTTGAACCCAGGGCCTTGTATCCCCACATAGAGTCTAGAGCAATTTTAACATCTTCTTCTGAAAATGGCATCTCAAGAGAAATAGAATCTTCTAATGGCAACTGTAGAAACTGTAAGTTATCCAGCTGTGGTCTAGACTAATGATCACAAGAAAGCAAATTTTTATAGAAGTCCACAATGGAATTACAAATCTGACCCTTATCTGCAGTTCTAGAACCCTCAATCACCAAACTACTGATTTTATTAACCCTGGCTTGAGCACTGGCAATATTATGAGAAAAAAAATAGTGTTTTTGTCCTCTTCCTTCAACCACATTGCTCTAAATCTTTGCCGCCATCTAATTTCTTCTTCCTTGGAGAAATTTGAGTATTTCAGCGATAACTCTGATCGTTTGGTTCTTTCTTCTTCCGACAACCCTCCACCCTCCTTTATATCAAGCTCATGAAACTTTGACAAAATAAATTCAAATTCCGCATCTCTGGCACTGAAAACCTTTTTCTTCCAAGTATTGATTTTATCTTTTAATAACTTGAGCTTGCGACTTAGTCTAAACCCTGCAAATCCCTCAACTCCAAACGAAGACCACCATTCCGCAACTAACTGTTTGAATCCTTCAATTTCCAACCATGCTAATTCAAATTGAACGCTCTTGGACCCCAATTGACATCGTTCACTTCTAAGACAATCGTTCTATGATCGGAGAAAAGCCACGGCAGCACACGTTGATTTACTAGAGGACATTTTTGGAGCTAGTCGGGCGAAACTAAAAATCTGTTAAGACGTGACATTATAGAGACTGCTTGATTATTTGTCCAAGTGAAATTCACACCTCCTAGAGGAAGATCAACTAATTCATGAAAGGCCACCCATCCAGAGAACTTTTTCATGCTGTGATTGACACGACAACCATTGGATTTCTCATGCAAAAATTGAACAAGTTAAAATCCCCGCCGATACACCAGCGAAGATCCCACCTCTGTCCAACTGCAAAAAGTTCCACCCAGAACTGGTCTCTTAAAGAGTAAGAACAAGGACTGTAAACTGCTATGAAACCCCATTTAAAATTGGAAGAGCAGCCATGAAGAACAACTGAGACTGAAAATGAGCCCGTGAAAGTATCTTCCTTGTGCCAAAAATGTGTTCCACACAACTATGACACCTCCCGCGGAACTGTGAGCTTCTGAAACAACCCAATCTTTATTGCAAATGCCCCAGATAGAATTTACCATACCTCCATCGACAAACTGCAGCTTCGATTCTTGCAGCACTATAACATTAGTCTTAGATTTCTTACACAATTTTCTAACCTGGGCCCTTTTTAGGTTGCAGCCCAAACATCTAACATTCCAGGAAAGGATTAACATTGATCGCCTGATCTACCCCCTCTAACCCTTGAGCTGCCACTAGCTTTATTTGACGAATTGTAATTGATCGAGCACTCTAGGCTGAGAAGTTCTTTCATTCCCCGAGGAGATTTCCTAGTCGTCGATCTATGTTCCTGATGAAACCTTTGCGCACCCTTGCTTTCGACAAATTGAACAAATCGTAGACATCTTCCTCTCATGCTCCAAAGGATAGACCTATCATGTCTCCCACTCTATCCAGCACATCTTGAGACCATTTGATTTGGGCTTGTGATACATTATAACTAACAACGTTGCAACGGTGATATATTAAAAATATCGCATTTATTGATATATTGTCAATACAACGCGATATTTAGCAATATCTTTGTCAATACCCAGAAGTCCAATGACTACCGGGGTGTTTCATATCGGCAAACGTTGATACCCAGAAGTCCAATGACTTCCGTGGTGTTTCGAATCGGCAAATGTCGATACCCAGAGGTCCAATGACTTCTGGGGTGTTTTGTATCAGCAAACGTTGATACCGATAGTATCAGCCAATACTATCCACACGGCAAACCCTATTCCTTGTTGCATAGACTATCAGCAGCACTTGACCTATTTTGAAACAAATAGTAGTTAAAGCAGGAGGCTGAAAGTGTTGCTGAAAACCTTCATTGTATCCATATGGAATGAAAGATCGAATTTCCATTCAAAGGCTGTAAACGGGTTACCTGTGTCTAAGCAGACTCAAAATAGTATACATATATTTGCCAGAATAATAACTTTACTAATATCTTAAGGATAATAAGATTTTTCAATTTTCTATGAACAAATTAATTCTGATAATGATAAGGATGAGGATAATATAAAGTGTTACCAAATCAAGGCTTAGTGACCATCAAAAACCATGCGAAGTCGATCAGAATTTTCATCAAAACAGTAGGAAATGGCAATTTACAAAAACTGCATTGAAGAAAGTTATCTTACTGATCGAGTGCATATGCCATTCCAATTAGGAAATTTAGATTTAATGAAAATAAGGTGAGTACTAAAAATCCATCCTTAACAGCTTAATTAAAATGCTATTGTGTGAGAGAAGTGAGCCATTATCAGAGGAATGTGAATTCTTACAGTTGGTTTTTTCATGTGCCCATCCAAGACACTACAGAATAGGATGCTAACAGAAAAGTAAAAAGAAAAGACAAAAATAATAATAATAATAATAATAATAATAATAATAATAATAATAATAATAAAAAATAAAATCAAGTAGGATATTCATAAACCTGGAGCATTGTAAGAAAATAAGTGAAAGCAGGTGTCAGCAAGTAGCAAGCTTGAATCATGGAATTGTACAAATCCTGAACTCTGAAATGGAAATTCCAAAATAGTTTGCAAAGAGTGTCACTAGAACTTTGGTAATAGTGTTGTGCAACCTATACCTCCCTCTACGTCTCCTTTAAAAGTTCATTTTCACCCATACATTAATGGAATGACCAATTTAAGGGTAATGTCAACATGAATACGAGGACCATAACCACGAGGAGACTTTTGTTTATTTTTTTTATTTTTTATAGGTAAGCTGGGCTCAAATCCGAGACCTCAATGTTTGAAAATTCTTTCAAAGAAAGCATGCTATTCCAATGTTGTATATTCCACTCATAGGTTTTAGAAATCTAATAAAAGGTTCAAGACGCAAATTACATACAGCTTCTGGTAGATTGCGCTCAATGCCACGTCCCTGATGCAGACTGAGTGCGAGATTATATTGAGCTCTAACATGGCCTGCAATTGCAGCTTGGTAGAACCATTTTACAGCCTCCTCTTGCCTTGGAGGTTCAGCTTCAAACATGAAGAAGGTTATAATAAGTACAAAGTAATGTCTACTAAAGCTAACTGTTTGTAACTCGAATCATCATCATGATCATCATCTAAGCCTTCCCCCAGCTAATTGAGGCAACCGTAAATCAAATGTTCACCATCATCATCGTCTAAGCCTTATCCCAACTAATTGGAGTCGGCTACATGAATACTATACCGTCATTCCACACTATAGATGTAAACCAAATGTTGAAAAAGAAGAAGCAAGTATAATATATTTCGCTTAAAAAAATGACTTGCTAGCTTTCCAATGGGATTCATTAGTCAAAAGCATGAAAACTAAGGAACCAAAATAAGGATGGTAATATTTCAACATCTTTATCAGTAACATTTGAGGAAGTACAATGGACTGGAATCTCCTCTTCTTCTTTTTTTTTTCCTTTCTTTCATTCACAAAGTATAGCTCAGGTTTTCAGTTCTGACAAGTGGGACCATGGTTCAGTTTAGCAGACCCTTGGTCTGGTATTTCCCAACATGGATGCACCATGTCCAAAAATTATGCCACATTGGATAGAGAGTTTAGCCAAAATTCTTGTGCCTTTTTTTTTTGGTTGAATATTGACCACTGATCTCTTTTCAACCATCTATTTGTAGCCAACAAAATTCAGAATCTAGAATTGTCCTATCAAAGAGATTTCGGGCATATTTTATCCAGGGTGGGACAATGCCCAATCACTGAGCCATAGCCTCACTTCTCAGAACTGAAAACCCAAGATTCCTCTTTTAACCACCAGCAAAGGAATTTGTTGCAATAAATTCTTTCCTGAGAAGAACATGACGATGGAGCGTGCACATAGCACCTCATCAATTCACTTTGATGGTTCCAAATTCCAATCCATCCCAAACAAGCAAAGGAGAGCAGAAGTCACTGGTAAGTTTATTGACACTCTCTTCATATGATTCCTATTGATGTTTTTGTGATTATTTGTGAAACTATTGTTGGATTGAGATGTTGGATGTTTCTTCACAATTCGTAGGTCATCCTAGTTGTCATCAAGATCCAACGGTTGAAACTGCATTAGAACACCTAAGAAGTGCCCCCCACCCCAATTGGCAGAGATGATACAACTTGTGAAATCCACATTATTAAGAACAACAAGATTATGCTGGTTAATGGAATCCGAAAACACCATATTATGATGCCTCCCCATCTTCCATGGGAGAACCTTTTCCCTAAGCACCAACAAATATTAGGATTTTGTTAGATGGACTCCAATTTAATGCAGGGGCATTTTCACACCTAGCTTGAGTGGGGTGCACTGTGGGATTTAGAGGCACACTCGGGGTGGGCGGCCCATGTGAAGTGGGCCCCACCTGTGTGAGGCAGGTCACGGGTGGCTCGTGTGAAGCGAAACCCATGTTAAGTGGGGCCCACGAGGGGAGTTCAGCCGAGGTCTTAACCCATTGGGATGTGGGGCTTGGGCTATGAGATAAAAGGATTGATTCGCCATATTCTATCAATTCGAGCTTTTAGAGCAAGTGGTTACTTGTCCTGCATCACAATTACTCCAAATACCCAAGGTATTGTAGCATATTTAGAGCATGAACTGAAGTTGGAGCCATCCAAAATTATCTTCTACCAAAATGAACCACACAGATTACGAGGATCCCATCAAAGTCCAAGAATCCTCAAAGCAAATCGCACAAGTGCAACAAATGGAATAAAATTGCCATGCTAAAAGATTTATTTCATTCAATGTTTTAAATAGCACATAGCGTACAGTGTTCAGCCCTCTCTATAGCATGTAGCATAAGACATGGTGCTGTTAGCATAAGCTACACCATTTTATTTTATTTTTTGAAGGATAGCATAAGCTACACGATACTTCTATTTAAATTATTTTTTTTAATAGGAAAATATGATAAATAGAGTGGTGGCCCACATAATGGACCGGACAAGTAGGATTCCATTCCATATACCACAGTGGCCCCAATGCAACAAATGAACGGAGAACAAGCTTATTTAAGAGTTTTGCACAATACTGACCCACCAAAAATAAAATAATAAAAAAAGGTTTATCCTGTTGGATTGGGAGGTGGGCCACACCATAAAAAGAATGGCCAACTGTGAGCCATCTATGAAAGTTAAGCCTATCCAACCATCACGTGTGCCACGCCATAGAAAACAATGTGCAAGCACCCAAACACCACTAAAGCAGGGTAGCCCATGTGTTATTTGGATGGGTTCCATGCATGCCATACACACACCACAGCAGGCCCCACATAGAAAAATGTTGTAGAAAAATCATATCCCATAACATTGCATAGGAACTTGCCTTCCAAAAAGGGAAAAAAAAAATCCCAAAAGAAACCATAAATCTTTATCCAAAACGAAAAAGAAGTCACTAAAAGATATTAAGGGGCAAGAACATACCTCTATCAAAGCTCGAGAAGATATTCAATTAATCAAAAAACTGAATTTTTGAGCTCCACAACCATACAAACACGAAAAGGGGGAAATTAGGTATCTTCCTTCACTTGGGCTCCAATATCTTGAAAATAAAACGGATAGACCTTGAAATGCCGATTGATCAGCTAAAATCACCTATTCAACGGCTTCATAGATCGAGAGAATCGAATAATAGGATTTGGGGCCGGAGGGGTGTTTGTCGTTGAGTATTAGGGTTTGAAAGAGGGATTTTGAAACCCTTAAGTTTTTAAGTCATTATGTTTAGATGTAAGTTTTAACTTTTACGTCATTTACAATAGTCACAAGCGTCCCTGGGTGAAAGTCCCTAAACCCTGTGGTACCAATAGGATGCTCTAATGTGTAGACCAAGTGGATTCATGAGCACCTGATGGTTGGATACCGGTACGTCACGTCTCCCACTGTGTCGTGGTTAGTTGAAAGGGGGTTTGACCTTACCAACCCAGGTGAAGAGGGTTATATGCTAGGTTAAGTTTGACCAGCTTGTAAAATGGATTCGTTATCAACGAGCCGGTGGGTTTCCGTATACCACTGACAAGGCAGATAGTAAGGTTTCTTGCACTCGGTTGATCTTACACGATGGGCGGCAGCCAGTGTCGGACGTGTACTAGACTCCGGTGATGATCCAATTGTGAATTGTTCTAAGATGTGGATTAGAGATCAGCATTGACATGTAACATATGGTAATCATACATTCATTAGCACTCGAGGAGATTGTAAATGCATAAATATAATTCAGTGTCATACAATAGTGGGTTCAATCCCCAATAGGTATGGGACTATTCAGGATCAGGAGTCTATCATCATTGAATTACATTACATGTTAGGTAAGGAACTAACATGTGTTGTAACCCTAGGTGCAAGGCCCTTATCAGCAAAGATCCTTAACCTTAAGGTAATTCTTGAGTTTGCGTTCCAGAGATTCTGAGTAAGGGACAACGGTTACAGAGAGGGAAGGTGTTAGGCACTCACTTTGCCAGTACAAATATACGGTCTTTCCTTCACAAAATTTGACTAATTTCTGAGGAATAAGATTAATTCTCACACACAAATGATGTAATGTAATCCAATGTTAATGATGGGGAATTTATCTTAATTTCTGATGGGCATGATCCGATTATATCGGCAAGCAGCAAAGCATAATTCGAACTGATCGAATGTAGGCTGTGAAGTATGTAAAAATGTGATATGTAAGATGCTTGATGCTATGTTAATGTTATACCAAAACAACGGTTGACTGGCTAGGTTTCTGGTGGGCAGGCTTCGATTATATCGGCACGATACTACGCACTACAACTCATTCATTCGTCATGTGTTTTTGTATTGCATGGTTGTATATGACATTTGGCTCAATGGGCCTTTACTTTGTATAACATTGGTATGGTTGATATCTTTCATGGACTTGGCAGTATAGCTCTTCATCATTTCTACATACTCTGATATCAGTATACTTGTCATATGAATTGTGCACGCACTCTCTAAGCTTCTTAGTAAGCTTACGCACGTTGTTTATGTGTAGGTTATGCTAGATAGTAGTAGTAGTGAGGCAGGAGCATGTCAGACCTTTTGGACTTTTTATATATGTATTGTATTTCCCTTTCCAATATTGTATTCAAATCCTTTTATAGTTGATGTATGTGATGCCGTTTTGGCTTATGGTAAATTAATGGTTATGCTTCCCTCTTTAAATAATAATAATAATAATAATAATAATAATAATAATAACCTAAAAATCCTCCTTGCGGGATCCTGTTTTCAAAACTTGGCGTATTGACATTGAATGCCGAAACTGGTATACTACGGAGGTTGTCGACTCCAAGTTCGAATTACGACGAATGGGCGCCGGAAACTAGATTTGGGGCGTGACAAGTTATTTACAAGGTATTCAATACCACCCTAATGACCATTATGATACAGGCCATAATGACCGAAATGATCATATTACAGCCAGAATCTTTTTCAAATGAAGAAAATGTATCAACCTGTTATGGGCCAATTTTTTTAGAATGATCGTTACGGCCCCATATTGCATAACAACATCCACCATTACCATTACATAACCATTTTTTAATACAATGGTTATGAATCCAAGACGTTCAAGAAGATTGTGGATCTACAACAAGACAATCTAACTATTGTGGAGCACACCCAAAAATATTATGATCATACATTGAAGTGTCATTTGGGAGAAAGTGCACCAGGTAGCTCACAATTGTAGAGGGCTCAGGAACATACAGAACAAGATGATACGGTCCAGCCTGAGACCGTGGATGTAGCATATCAGGTTGCACTGTGAACAAAGGAGAAGCACTGTTGGCAATAGCTAGGCTTAGTTAGTGATTTAAATATTAGCAGTGATGCATGTATTGCATCCTTCAAATACGGAAACATATCAATATCGCATGAATTGACTATTGAAGAATGTATCGTTGTTTGAGGGAAACATTAGGAAATTATGGAAATTTTCAACAAAACTTCAGGATATATTGAAAGAGACATGATTACACACCTGAACTCCAAAAATCACAAATATATATATATATATATATATATATATATATATATACAGTATGCACAACAAGTTTCCTTTGTTGTTTGTGAGTATGCATAACAAGTTTCCTTTGTATACAGTCCTAAACTATGAGTTGTCTGACAGAAGTGATGCAATTACATCCACGATGAGTTCATATAATTAATAAATCATACAATACAAGTATAAAAACATCATCCCCAAAAAATTTAAGAGAATATAGATTTTTGTGGGGTTTTTGCAATTTTTTTTTTTTAAATTTTCAATAGGTGAACGTATTTCACCTATACATATCACAATGTATTGTTGTATCAAGGATGCAAGGGAATTTTATCATAGGCTTTTGGAAAAATATCGCAATGTATCAATATATCGTGATATATTGGTGATGCATTGTGATATTTTATGCGAAACAAGGGAATTTAGTAACTCTTGTATATTGTATCGGCCACATGCAATATCACCATTGATATTTAAATCACTAGGCGTAGTTATTCACACGCTCCGATATCCAGAAATATGGCTCCATGCAGTTTTGGCCAATGTGACAAAAACAAGTTGCAAGGCATGCCATCAGGAAACGATGGTGGTAATTGTGCCCCACACAACCACAACAGAGTTTTGAGAACAAGGGCAAGGCAGTTGCCCCAAACCAAGGTAGGGCCACTAACAACTATTTCAAGTGTGGTGGCCAGGGATACTTTGCCTCAGCCTGTCCTATGTGGAACTTAAATTTCTATGAGGAATTGGTTTAAGGATGATAAAATGAGGAAGACGGTGACGGTGTGGATGATGAATATGTGGATTAGAGTGAAGAACCAAGCATAAAAGATGACAATTTAGATAGATGGTCTACCTGAGACGACCATATCATGCTTAGTTAGGCGCATTCACCCAAAGAAGATGAGGAAGAAATTTGGTCGTGAACCAACATTTCAACGCACGTGTGAAGTGTGGAGTCGTGAAGGTTATTATAGATGGTGAGAGCAGCATGAATTTAGCTTCACAAGGCATGATCAACAAGTTGAAGCTGAAAACAGAAAAACACCCTAAGTTGTATAGAGTTGCTTGGATTGATGACACTTTATTCTAGTGACCAAGTGATGTTTGGGAAATTTCTCTCTCTGGCCGTATAAAGAGGCCATGTGGTGTGACGCCATCCCTATGAACATTGCACATGTACTATTGGGTCAACCATGCTCATATGACAGGAAAAAAGTTTACCATTCCAGTCATAATAATATGTATACCTTCGCATACAAAGGCAAGCATATTACTCTCAAGCCAATGAAGAATGACGAGCCCCAAGGAGAAGCTACAGTTTCAATAGTGCTTGGTATGTCCTAATTTGTTGAGGAGAACCAGGATCCGGAAGTCACGTATGCATTAATGGAACCCGAAACAACTCATGACGCTACAACTGCACCGCCTGAAATTCAGGACTTACCGTCCCAATTTTAGGATTTGGTTCCAAATGAGTTCCCACCGTGCAAGATATCCAGCATGTGATCAACCTGGTGCCAGGAGTTACATTGCCCAATATGCTAGCTTGACGTATGAGTCTAATGGAGAACAAATAACTTCGTCGACTGGTAGAAGGATTATTAGCTAAAGTCTTTATTTGTGAAAGCCTTAGCCCATGCATCGTGCCAGCCTTGTTAAAACCGAAGAAAGCTAGTAGTTGCATCATAATTTTCAGAAGGCATAACTTTAATGCAGTTTTGAAAAACAAAGTAGAAGCAAGCATAATTTTTCAAAACTTTGGTCAATGTGAGCCTCTGCCCTAGCTGATTCCAAGAGTTCGAGTAAAAGAAGGGTGATGTATGGTTGGCAGCCGATGGTAAATCTTCTGTCAATCTACCATTCAAAACTTAACTGCTAGGAAAATGGCTAAGGTGATGAGATGATTGTTGTCATCATTGTAGGCCATGTTGGTCATATTGATATCATGTTTTCAGTTGACATCCTTCTTCTTGTTAGTGAAGTGGTATTTCAATTTCTTGCTTTTCATTTTTCATTGTTTTTACTAGTCAACAATAGCACCAGCACTAGTTCACGCAGCCTAGGATGTAGGGATAGGCAAGTGTCATAGAATCTCAGGTGCTACTGCATTTTGTGGTTAACAACTATAAAAATGTGATCAACCACAGGATGTCATTTATGTTATTTGGACATACCAGGCAATGGTGAATCCCTCACCACAAGCCATCTGTAGCTTCTCGTTTATCAAGTTACACTTGTGGCTAATGGACATGTGCAATTGTGACATTTCCTTTTACCAGTGGAGGATGGTCGAATCAAGTGCTTCTCACAAATACAGTCTCCGTCTATTGCCACTAGATGTTTAGAACCTTATAACTTCAGTCTAGAGTCAAGCCATTGCCAGCCAGATGCATACAACCTTATGAATCTGGGTCTAGGACAACCTAATGATTCTGGGTGTATGAATCGAGGCGTGTAACATTAAGTGGAGGGGTAACATGGGATTAGCTAGAATTCAAAATTCAAGTGCAGAATGAAGCTGTGACCAATAAATGGCAGGATAAGAGCTTCTCCATCTTAAAAACCTGAAGGACCCTTCCTAAGGCATGACTTTGATAGACGATTTTGAAAAACAGAGCAGAAATAATCATAATTTTTCAAAAATGCAATCTAAAACCTAAATAAGATCTACCGCAATTGTACAAACATGAACCGGAGCATGGATTTGTATTTTAGGGTGTAGCTTTAGAATTTGGAGGCAGACGACGAGTACCCACAGTGGATGATCTCCCAATCTCAAAACTTCCTTGAGACTTCCTAGAGACTCTCACACCAAATCATCATTGACTCCTTCAATCCTCTCTATAGACTGTGGGTCTAAAAAGGAACCTATCTAGAATGATGGCTTTCACCAAAAAGGGGGGTAATCCAACTCGGACTGGGAATGTATACCATATACATAGGGGAGCTGCCTCTCGGTCATGGTGATCAAAATACCAGCAAGTCCAAAAGCTTGCCCCTTAAAACCGTAGGCAATTTCAGATCAAAATTGCGTATAACCCCTTCAACATAACAATTGTTGCAGTTTAGTCCTTCCGATTGCAGCCAACGAAAAATGCATGGAACCATCCATCCAAACAAATGGGCCAGAAACATTGAAATAATCAGTACCTTGCAAGAAAGAGATACCAAGATTGCACTGCCCAGTGGGGTCCCCAAGAGCAGCTGCCTTTCTATACCAAGCGATGCCCTCTTCCTTGTTGCCCATCTCCCAGTAGAGGAGGCCAGCATCGACCATCGCGGGTGTGGAACCACGGGCAGCACCTTTGAGGAAGGAATCAAGGGCCTTTTGGAGATTGGGACGGACACCGCCGTGGCCATGCTTGAACCGTTTACCCCAACGGACAAGCACCATGGCTTCCCTTAGCGGACGGAGGGCCTCCCTCCACAATCGGCAGACCATGCTGGCGGCCCAGAGGTTGGGAACGGTGAAGGAGGCGGCGATGTGAGCCAGCACGTCGAAAGGGAGGGCCGAGAAATCGGGATCGAGGGCTGCCACTGATGGAGCAGATGCTGATAGTGATGGTGGTGGTGGTGGTGATTTAGGGTTAGTGGGTGGAAGAGGAGACGTTGGATCATGAGGACGGGAGACAGAGCCGCATCTTCTCTTTTGGGGTTCTTTTTCTTCTTCTTCTTCTTCTTCTTCTTCTTCCTTTGCAAAGGGAAGGGCGGAGAAGCGGATGCCATCCCAAGGGATGGCCCACTTCCTCTGTTCCCTCCCCTCCTTTCCTCTTCTTCTCATCTTTTACTCAGAGAGAAGGAGAGACTGGGGAAGATAGTAATGGCATCGTGCTTGCGGTGGTGGCACAGCTCGCTACCTCTGCCCCACCCGTCCAAGTGGCGATCATGACCGTCCATCTAGAAGCACCGTTGATATCCTGTCAATACTGAAGGAAACGGATTTGCGTCCTGGGCCCGCCTGGACGGAATCGGTCCACGCAGTGGCTCTGTGGGGCCCCTGTAATGTATGGTTCTAGGAAGCGTATTGCGCACTGAGCAAACTCTGTGGGTCGACTGTGATTTATGTATTTTATCAACTCCGTCAATCCATCTTACCACGTAATTTCATGGCTCGAGCCCAAAATGATGCATATCGGAAACTCAAGTGGACCACACCTCGGAAACAGTGTGAATTGAACGCCTACAGTTGAAAATTTCCCAGGGCCGTGTCCGTGTGATCTTATGACATATAAACGTCACCGTGGGCCCTAGCAAAGTTACAAAGGCGGAAATCATTACTTCCGCAGGAAAGCTTCCTATGATGTGGCATACTTGAGCTTTGGATATGTTTCAATTTTAAGATAAAGCCTTAAAATTGTCTGCAAAAACAGATTAACAGTAAGGATAAAAGATATGAACCCAACAAAGTTTACTCTGTACTATAAAAGCCTAATAACTCACTACACAATCCAATTTTATAGTATTATCGTTATGGTAAATACATTTTTCCACCAAATTTTAGGGTATGAGTCCAATTTTGACAGCCCTATGCAAAATGTCAGAAACTAGCAATTCTGTCTTTCAAGCCTTTTAGTACTGACTGTAAGGAGATGGGAGAGTGAGATTGTTTCTAATATATGGACCATTGACGCATCCAACGGTTAAATCATCCAATTGAAACTTGGCCAAGTCAACTCAATGAGATTTGACCCAAATCTCTTGAAAACTTGAAGCCAAAGGGGACTCACCCAAAATTATAGAATTAACTCAATGGCTTAACATAGCAAGACTGAATCCAAGTTGATCTTCTGGAATCTGCATTTTCATTACAATTTTCGAAAGAAAAAGATGAAAAATGGATATTAATGAAAAATTAAAAAGGAAATGTAATGATTATTCAATGATAAATTTGGTAGATTCTTTGAACACTATGGGTATCCATAATTTCCATATATTCCATTTTTAAAACTTTTTTTTTTATAATAAGTGGAAATCTCAATTTTATAAGATAATATTTACCTTAAATCTTGTGCTAAAGATTTTGACTACAATATGATAATTGCTACATGTAACTCTGGCAATAAAATATAATAAAATATTTCATCATGGGAAAAGTGTTCTATTTGCTTTTCTATTCATCCTATTAAATACACCCTAGGGGAAAATGGGTATCTTCATTAAGATTTGCTTGAATACACGTTGCATTGCAATATGATCTACCAAGACTTTATCTATTGAAATTGGGATTTTAAATGATCCTGTTCATTTAAGTTATAAAGAGTATATAAACCCTTTTCTATCAACACATTCTTTAGTTTCAAGAAGTAGAAACTAGAAAACCCCACTAAAAAAATCTCACCCCTTACATCATCTCCACTCATCCATTTGAAGGGAAAAAAAAAAAAATCATCTACAAAAAGGTATGTTTTTTCTTTTCTTTTCTTTTCTTTCTATTTTTTTCTGTTTTTATTGTGTGAGGCCAATAATCACCCTTTCTTGTATTTTTTTTATTGTCACTCTTAAATTATTTTGTGAGGTGAATATTGTATTTTCACCATGGTTTTCCATTTCCATTTCAAAGAGAAAAAAATTGTTAACTTTTTTTATTTTTTATTTTCCCATCCTCGTAAAAGATGAAACAAGGACAACTTGAGAGCATGATTAATTTTTAAGAGATCCCGTTATTGTTCATTGTGATCTAGATCATTTATCGTTAGGGTTGGCAATTAATATTAGTTCACTTAATTACATGGCATGTTTAACCTAAGAAAATTGAGCACAAATATGGGAGCTTTACCTGATTTAAAAAAGTTTACCCAATTACCTAATAATCTATTTTTAAGCAAGTTGGATACAGGTATGTAGACACCCCACCCAAGCTAGCATCTTGTGCAAGAAAGGACAACCCTCAAAAGATGACTCGAAACCCCAACCATTCCCTAAACCCTAACCCTAACCTAAACCCCAAGCTAATCCCAACCACCACCCAAGCCAATGTGTACCTGAAAATCAACCCAATTCCCAAAAACACACCTAACCATTTTGAGCCAAACAGCCGAAAACATGCTTTGAGTCGACCCAAAATCTCGAATCAAGACCACCAACCAAAGCCCAGAGGGAACCTAGACTGGGCAGTAGTCTGACTACCACTGGAGATAATTGGAGTGTCGCTCCTTATCCGACAGGTGTCCCTTCTAAGTACACAGTTGTCCTCCCTCCCAAAGTCAACTGTCATATAAAATTACTCCTGTAGTTCACCCATTTATCCTTTTACCAAACCCCAAGAGCCTATAAAAGCATGCCACATGGCATTTCTCTCTTCTTAACCAATCACAAGCTGCTATATCACCTTTTACCATTCACAAACCCAATAATTACCAAAATGTCATCACAAAAGGCTATAAATAGCCTTCACCTCTCTTTATTTCACACAACACTTTTATCCAAGAGAAAACATTCTTAAAATTTTCTACGGGAGAGTAAGAAAGAGAGGAAGGGAGTGAGAGTGAAGGGGAGCTTGAAGCTTTTAAGCTCCGATCTTTTAACTCTCCCCTAGCCTCCTCCAAGCCACCCTCAATCCTACAATCCCACCCGGGTTGGACATGGTGCACTCTATGTCCTAGCTATCGTAAGAGCAAGCCAAAGATCATCTCATTTTTCATTAAAGCATCCATCATATCATCTTCTCTCTTCTCAACCCCCTTGCTACTCTAGATTACTATCGAATGTATGCTCTGTGGCTTGCCGTATATCAGATCCTGTCACATCAGAAACTCATAGTGATCTAATCCACTTTTTTATTATTACATTAGCATCATTACATCCGCCTTTCTAGACATTCTTCAGACGTATGCTCTGTAGCTTGCCAGAATCTCGGATCTTGCTACATCAAAAATTCAAGTATGCTTAGCCCCTACTTCGACTACATCATTTGTCCCTTGAGATTACTTTACCACACAGATTAGAGATCGTACATGTGCACGGGTAGAGAGAGTGTTTAACACCTTCCCTCTTTATAATTGAAGTCCCTTACTGAGAATCTCGGATCGTGGACCAGGAGTCAATTTAAAGCAAGGGAGTTTTTAGACTCTCTAGCTTCACATATTCTGCAGGTTCTAGCCGACTACGGGATTTTAGATTAAGTGGCTAGTGGTAACTCCAAATCTACATCAATCAAATCACTCCCACAAACAAAAAGCAAAACAAAAACATAACAAGAACTAAGCGTGGGCACCGATTTCCCAACATTCACAAGGTATTACCATATTTGCATATGGTTAGCCAATTACTTATGGGCATTTCATAATTTACCTAACTAATAATATTTTAACAAATATTAAATACTAATATATGACGTATTAAATTCTATCGGTGTTAATTTTGTGGACATCACACCCAAGATAAGAGTGACTACTTCACAAGAATCAAGTCAAACTTCAAAATTAGGCCTTCAATCAACCCAGAGAAGCATCGCAAAATTGAAAGAGTCTAATAAAAGACATCCCAACAACTTCTTAGAGCCAGCTAAGTGTTGAAAACAAAGAAAGGGCACCATGAGGAATTCGATTCTCATAAGTCATTGTGGCCACCTAAAACTACATCAAATATTACTGACTAGATAAATGTGTAAAAAAGACCAACAGAAATCTGATTCCCACGGTGCCAAAAAGTCCACTTATTAGCTAGACAGCTTGTATCAACTAAATCTTCTTGAAAAAACTCGAGATTGGCAATGTAGGCCATCAACGGGAATCCAATTTCCACTAGTGCAATTTATAAAATCCAACTCATTTCTCTCATTTAGGAGAGGATTCTAAGAGTTGGGAAGGGCTTTAAAGAGGAGAGAAGGCAGTTTCATGGTGATAAGAGAGGCACTTCAAGGCTTTTCTAGGTGGTCTCTAACGGAGAAGAGAGATCCCTTCACTAGGTCGGAAGGCTGAAAGTTTTAAATGGGAAGAGATAAAAAGAGAAAGATAAGTTTGCTAAAGTTTACAAATAGGGTTGAGATTGGGGATACTCGATCATCTCTTTGCTCGAATAGTGTCTGGTCTCTCCCTTTCCTTCTCACATCTTGTTCAAGCTTGCATTTTCTGTTCTACATTCTTTTACTTGCAATCTATTATTGCTTTAATTTTCTTTTTCTTTTGCTTTGGTTGGTTAGGCTATTTTCACGCCCCAAAAATAGAGCCCTGGTCTCTAATTCCACTTTTGAGATGCGGCTCATTTAAGGAAATTTTTTATGGTTGGTTTAGTAGTATTTCCCCTTTTAACTATGGTATAACATCGAACACAAGATATACGCACAACACAAAATGAGATTCTATTTGATTTCCCAATACATACAACTATTTGATTACAATACCACATTTTCGAGAGACTAAATTAAATGGGATGTAATTTTTCTTATTGTCTAGCTATCTTCACTGGCTTCAATTCCTCAAAAAAGATTAAAGACAATTAGAATGAGATTTATAAGCCCAGTGAACACATCTCTACTCATGAGGGAAGATAAACTATAGTGTGTATAATAACAAGATGTATAGGCATGTAATCACAGGTATCAAATACTAAAATTAGTAAAGTGGAATCATGGATGCAATGCAAGTATGAATGCAATTAGTGTGCAAGCCTCCTCCAACATAACCATCTCCATCATAATCATATATTGCAAATTCGGTGCAAGCAAATTAGGTCATACCCTTGCGTCAGATCTATCTCCCCTTTAGATCCACCCGTGCTCAACAGTAGGGCATCATACTTGAACCTGACAATGAGCACCTCTCGTACCTCACCTGTCCTCAATAGTATGGCTCCTTGGTGACCAAAACCCAATGTGCATCATCCTACCCGAATTTGATGATAAAGGGGACGCATTTGTTTCTCACTCTAGCTAACCTCAGCGGTTGGGGATCCCTCCCTATAATCAAGTCACCAAATCTGACCCAATGCTATCTAGGCTCATCACACCTCTTCCCCACCCATCCTTGGCAGTGGGGACTAGCAAACCAAAATGCTTACCTAGGCTTCAACCCAACGATGGGGGACCCAATGCTAGGTATACGACCAATCATATAGTCCCAAGTATCCAACAATCCTGGCCAATCATAACCAAATAGAGATGATTCCCATACCCTCCCAGAGATATCCAACGATTTTGATCAGGCTAAAGGGATCGACAGGAATAAAATTCTTCCGAGTCACCTTAGCCCACTAGAATTTGCCAAGTGGACCGCAGGCTTATTGAGAAGGCAAAATTGCCTCAAGATTTGCAAAAAGGTATTGGCAAAAATTTTATTCCTACCGGCACTCGAAACTACTATTATCAGCTAAGAGAGCACTTATCACCCATCAGACTCTGATTGCTAGAAAATTGTGCCACATCAGCATTGACAGGAATAAAATCCCTATCGATCTGGTCTATAAATTTGGCCTTAATCCTCATTTTAAAATAGGAAACAAGGGTAGCCAAGACTTCCTAGTTATACCCCCTTGTCGGTAAGTGACTCTCAAATCACTAGGACACACTTAGGAGAGGTAAGGAAGGAGTGAGAGTAAAGGGTCCGCCGAGAGAAATAGTCATTCGCCTCGAGGGCTTTATAGGAGGAATATTCTTCAATGCCGAAAGGCCACCTGTTTTCGAAGAAGTTCACTAATTTCCAGAGTATAGTTAGAATTGGGGGCACCCGATCATCTCTTTCCACTTCAGATTGCCCGGTTTCCCTCTTTCTTCCTCACATCTCCTCTAAGTTTGTATCAACGCTCTCGCACATACCATCCACACATTGTTTTCTTATTCTTCATAGTTTACTTTTTTTACTCCTGAATTTATCACTTGACCATGAATGTAGTCAATCTTAGAACTTTCCAGATTCCTGAAAAATTCAAAATCTTGTAAAGTAGAGACCACACTCTATGTAGGAGAAAAAGGGTGCCTAACCCTTCCTTTTCCATCATAGAGGACCTTACTTGGGATCTCGGGACGCAAAATATCTACAAGACTCACTCAGATCGAGAGATCTTTGGATCTTTCATTTTTTAAATGATCTAAAGTTTCTAGTTTATCATAGATTCTAAGCTATTTGGCTAGTGACACTCTAAAATGAATAACTTACCATCTAAGAGTCAATACCACCCCGATCAACAATTCACCCAAACCAAACGATAAGGTGGAGGTGAAAGAGCTGCAGTGGGGTCATCCTGCCCCCTTGTGTGGACCAGGTTCTTGATAACATTTAAATATTACATATTTATCCTCTTAATTGCATTAGTTTTTCATACATTTAAAGTGCTTAATTGATTAACTAACATCTAGTTTGCACATGAGAGGTAATTTGAGAAACAAAGATGGAATCATACCTAAGAAGAAAAAGGATTAAAGCTCAAAACATTAGTCAAGAGAAGACTTGGAGATTTAGAAGCCATAAATGAAGAATTCACTTGCCAAAGATCCAAGAAAACCAAGTGCAATGGGTAGAGAAAAGATTAAACAATCACACAGTGCAAATGATTGAAATAACAGACTGTTCGGTCCCACTTAAGGATGGTTTGGTCGGACCGAATGTGCACAGAATATCTAGCAAAAAAACTATAATTTTCAAACTTAATTTAGCTCGAATTTAGGTGCGACCGAAGTTAGGTTCAGTGCTACTAAAGGGATGTTCAGTGTGACCTACGGGAGATAGAGACTTCAGATGCGAATTGAGGAAATTCGGCTGCAACTGAGCACCAATTTTGTGTGATCGAAGGCTATGGTCGGTTGTAGCTGAAGCGTAACAAAAGTACGGAAATTGAAGTCAGTTCTAAGTCAGTGTAGACTTTTCCTATTTTAAGAGGTGTTCTAAGCCTTCCAAAATACGAATTAGGGTAGAAGGGATAGAGAAGGGAGTTGTGGAGCTTTCATGGAGTTCTCCTTCTCTAATCTTTCGATTTTATTCAATTTTTTATGTTTTTATTTTTGAGTTTTAGTTCAATCATGTCTTTAATTAGCTATTCTCTTAACTAAGGTGAAGGGATGAACCTTTTAATGGATATTTGATGTTTAATTTCATTCTTTAATGAAAGTTAAGGTTTTTATGTTGAATTGTAATTGGATGTGATTGAATTCCTAGATTGGGGAAAGAATCAATCTGTAAAGTTATTTAATCTATTATTGCCTTCGTGTACATTAGATGCTTTCAATTCCCTACGATGTGATTACCTAAATCTTCATGAGAGATCAAGCTTATCTGATTTTTATCTATGTTTGATGTTTTTGATTGATATTAATGCGTCATCTTCCAATTAGAATAGATTCCAATTCAATTCTCGTTGAGTTATTAACTAGAGAAGAATTGAATTCAAAGTCTATTGATTAGGAATTCCCAGATCCTTAGTCCTTTTTATTGTTGTTTTTCACAACTCTACTTCGCTGTATTAAAAACTCAGACCAATTGTTTTTCTTAAATTAAAGTCATAGTATATCTTCACCAAGTTCCCTGTGGATCGACCTCAATCTTATAGAGTTATTACTACATCGTAGTCCTATACTTGGGGTTGTCAACCCTTGGGTTCGATCAAGTTTTTGATGTCGTTTCCAGGGAATTTGCGCTGAGAATACTTAGGTTTAGGTTAAGTTTTAATTTCTTGTTTTAACCTAGGGATTTGATTTTAGGTTTTAATTTTAGGAAGTTTAGTTATAGTAAGTGTTGTTACAGATTTTGAAACTAACGTTGTTGCTTGATTTTTTTTTTTTTGTAGAATCATTAATCATGTTTCTCCTAAACCGGTAACTCTGTTCCCTCATCTTATTACTTTTTAGTTGATTCTATGTCACGCCCCAAATTCGGAACCCGGGCACTAATACTACCCAAGTCTCAAACTCGAATCAGAGCAACTTCCTTGCCACTCGTTGAACTTGGTGAACAGTTAGCGAATTTTCTAAGCACTAAACCCCATGGCGGAGGAATTTTTTTGGAATGGTTAATCTGATTAGGCAATTACACATTTTGCACATGGTATCAACGCATATCAAAGAGACAAACTTGTTTGACATATCACACATATGATGGTGCACCAGCTCAATAATAAGGGAGAAGAGATAATAAGCCCCTATAACTCTTGCACTGTAACACCTGAGCCAAAACCATGTTGGGGTCTTAGGGCATCCACCAGCGGACCTGCCTGGGAACCCTATCGGGCTAGCCAAAAAGGGGTCAAGCACACAAAATCCCAGGAATTAACGGTAAATAAGGTCGAACAAGCACTTACACAAGTTGTAAATCGATGCTAACATAGACATAGCTAAACCTAGTTGCGACTGAAGCCCTGAGCGGATCTCGGGGATTTGTCTGGCCCCAAAAACATTCAGATGAACCAAATAGGGGCTAGATGAGCATCCTAGGTCCATTAAGCTTGAAACTATAAGGAATCGTTCGTCTTACGGGGCTTGGCACCCATTGTGGACAGTGAACCAGGATAGTGCATGGAACCACTCAATTTGGGTCAGAGGTCGGGTGCTTAATATATGTGAATCCCCTAGACTAGAATTGGAAATTTTAGTAAAATAGGCCTCTCAACTCTTTCGTGAAGTTGTGGTTTTTCAAATGTCGGAATACGACCAAACTCGATATACGAGTTAGGGATATTTCCCTGCTCATTTTCGTATAATCGTGGTCCCTATCAATCGCCAATGGCCGTCCAACACAAATGTGGTCCTCCCGATAAATCGAGTCGTCCGATCAAAGCCCAACCGTGACAAGTTGTAGATCCTATAATGGGAAACTTTTTCCCTATCATGGATAAATCGGTGGGCCCCGGTGGGGCCCTGTAAATCTAAAATTGACCACCCCCAGGACAAGTTAATAGAAAGGGGTGGCCTAGGGCCATTTCATACATTTTTGGCTTTATATAAAACCTCATTTAGCACCCCCCCTCCTCACTCTCATACGAATTTCCATTGCCAAGGGAGGGAGTGAGAGAGGTGGAAAGAGGGGAAAGTGAGGAAAGGGAGCTGGTGTAGAGGATGCACCCCGCCCCCACCAGCCGACAGCATATCTGCACCATGCCATACTGATGGAACTTCTCCTGACAACAATTTGAGGTGAGAAACCAACCTTTCCCTGAAGGTTTCCTCTTGAAAACCAATTGCATGAGCCCTTATGAGCTCATCATCTTGTTATAAGACATTGGGGAGTTAATTCGTGAGAACTTAGCCTAGGAACGAGCCTCCAAACCTAACACACCACCTTAAGGTGTAGACCATTACCTTTAGGCTACCATTTATCAAACACGTGTTGCGATCAATGGTTTGTGTAATGAATAAATGATCGCATGTTAACAATGTATAATTTTTTGATCGATTATCCTCCATGAATTGCAATTAATGATCGCATGCTAACCAATATATGTTCTTTTGTCTGATTATCTGTGAGACCTATATCCTAGCCTGTACCATTCCGTAGGCTTCCGCAGTCCTCCCGGTCGAATTTCGGTGACCCACGATCTGTTATCAGCGTTTGCATGTAATCCTGGGTCATGTCTCGTATATCAGAGTCGGCTCAACTCGAAACTTGTACCCTTACGACCGCACTGTCACTGCGGTTCCGACGCTGTGTCTCGCACGCCGAGGAGATACCCAGGCCAGGAGATGCGGGCCCGCGTTCAGTTCGAGAAAAACGCTGTGCATTTACAAACCCAAGAGAATCTCTAATCAAACCAATCCCATCAATCACATCACTAGTCAAAGTACAACACCCATCCCCAAGTACAACCACCCTCCCAAAGTCAACTTTTTCTTACAACCAAGTACACCCATCACTCACCCATCACTCACCCATCTCTCTCTCTCTCTTACAAGCTCTTTCTCTCATCTCTCTCTCTCTCATTCTCCAAGCAACCCAACGTCTAAGCTTCCATAAGAGAAGCTAGTGTGGCCCACCTTTCTACCACTCATCTCCACCATCCAAAGTCCATCTCAACCATTGGAATTGTTCCCTTAGAGCTACAGAACCTATAGGCGGAAGAAGGAAGATGAGATCTAACAGTGGGTGTTCATCATCTCATTTTTTTTTTGGATTTAGGGCCCACTTGTAATGGGACCCACCTTATGTATGCATTGTATTTAGAGGGACCCATAGTGGTGGGGTCCCTCCCATCTCCACCGTCTCTTTCTCTCTCTCCCTCTCTTTCCTTATTTCCTTTTTCTTTTAGTGTATGCCCACCTTGGTGTATGTGAGAAGCCCCACACCATCCAGTGGACAGAACCACTGAAATATGTCTTCCATCCACACCGTCTAATTGCTCTAGATGGTGCTGGACACCATGTGTAGGTGCTGCCTTGCCCCACCTTGATGTATTTGTTTCATCCACACCGTCTAGACTGTCTGGACGGTGCTGGACAGTTTGGACAACGCCGTAGTGGGCCACCTTGATGTATGTGCTTTGATCCACACCATCCAGGCAGCTGGGATGGTGTTGGACCACCTAGATGTTTGGATTATAGCCACACCGTCCAGTTGGGACGGTGGTAGCGCACATTGATGAATGAATCCTCACCATCCAGATAGTTTGGACGGTGGAGCTTGCATGATGCATATTGCATCCACGTGGTCTAGCAGGTGGGACCCACGTGATTTATGTATTATATCCTCACCGTCTAATCCAGCAAAGGATGGTGGGACACCACCTAATGTATGTGTTTTATATACACTGTCCATTAGGTGGACTCCACTATGATGTATAGGTCTTATCCACACCGTCCAGATAGTTGGACGGTGGGACCCACCTCTGATGATTTATTCTATATCCATGCTGTCTATCAGGTGGACCACACTACAACCAGTGAGGGATTGAACGTCTACCATTGAAACCGCCTTTTTGGGACTGCAGAAATTTTGGATCAGTATGAAATTTATTTTTCCACTTAATCCCAGTCTTTGTGACCTTATGATTAGATTGGATGGAGAATAATGTTATGGTGGGCCCTACCTTGATTGCACGTGTGGCCCACCTTGTATGTATGTTTTGTATATCTAGGCCGCCCACTCGTTTGTGCACCCATCAGGTCTAGCATGCAGCTGGGCTGACCGTCCAAAGCGGCCCACCTGTTATGAGGCCCATTATGATGTACATTGGGCCTTTGTGTGAGGCCTATCTGATAAGGCCTGATGTGATGTTTATATGGCCATGAGTGAGGCATAATGTGATGTTTATGCAGCCCGTGTTCGAGGCCCATGTGATATGGCCCATAGTGATGAGTGTTAGGCCTGTGTGAGCGGCCCATAGTGATGTGTATTAGGCTCGTGTGAGCGGCCCATAGTGATGTATTTTAGGCCTATGTGATGTGGCCTGATGTGTTGTATATGAGGCCCATTGGCGCGACCCATGCGATGCAGCCCACTTGAGGTATATTGGCCCATTGTTGTGGCCCATCTTGATGTATATAAGACCCATTGGTGCGGCCCACTTGATGTATATGAGGCCCATTGGTGTAGCCCATTGATGCGGCCCACTTGATGTATATGAGGCTCATTGGTGCGGTCCATTGAGTGGCCCATTATGATATGTGTATTGGGCCCATGTCATGTGACCTATTGTGATGTGTATTAGGCCCAGGTATGTGGCCCATTGTGATGTATTTGTGGCCCATTTGATAAGGCCTATTGTGATGTTGTAATGACCTGGAAAATTTCGTGCTAAGACCCGAGTACTACCTCTATGTTCCCTTAGAAGTTATTTGTGGGTTAATTACCGCTAAACTCGATTCCTTGTGAAATTAGCATCAATCACTTTAAATTTGATCTGCAGGACTCAAAACCTGTAGAATCATTATTGCTATGTTACTCTGAAATCTGGAATTCAACGCTAAACCCAGTTACTCTTGGAAATTTTTAGAAGCTTTGGATCGGACCTGGACCGCGCGTTGAAAGTCCGATAGCGATGATTTTAGACAGTTGTGGTCACCATGTTGGACTTGACCATCACCTCAAAAATCAAGTCCAGATGATGTCCTGCGTCGATTTGATTGAGTCTGGAGTGAAGAGTGTGAGAACGGTGAGAAATTAAATATGATTTTATGAAATCTGAGTCGTGTCGCTTGCGCGACGATTTTAAGCAATCTGACCGTTGGATTCTGACCTAATTTCACCCTCGGATCAGGGAAGATGGCCCAGGCATGTCATAGTGCTTGTGGACCTGATCGAGTTTCGGTGACCGTTGAATTGAGAGTGGTCCGCCACGGCTAATCTGTAAATCTGATCGGTACGAAAACTCAGTCAGACCTAGATCCATGGTTAGTGAGCTTAAGTTTGACCGCATGTGGAGAAAAGACCACCGAAAGTGCTTCGTTGGATCAAGAGAGGCCTGTTTTGGTTATAACCTAAGTATACCTTGGCCCTAGGGCTATTTTCATCAATGTTAGGCCTATATAAAGACCTTAAAACCCTCACTCTCTTTTTCATACGAATTTCCTAAACCCTAGCTAAGAAAGAGAGAGGAGAAAAGAGAGAGAAAGTGAGAGAGAAGTTGGTGAATCGTCTCAAGATTCTTTCCTGTTACTCTACATCCTTAAACCATCACTTTTGAATCGTTATTCCGGCGATTCTAAGTTCCTTCTTGGGTAAGTTAATCTAACCCTAATCTTTTTTAGAGCTTAGAAGAGTCTATGTGTTGATGTAGCTCATTTTTATTCTTGCCTTAGGTTATCTAGTTGCCATTGACGAAGACATATCGTCTGAATCAGTTCGGTGTGCTTTTTCTGGTTTAAGGTGCGGACTATATTCGTATAGGTTATGGTTTTCAAGGCTTTTAATGTTAGTTAATGGTTTATTCTTGTTGTGGGTGCAATTTCACATGCCAAATGCTATGTTTATTTTGCGTTCCTGATATGTATGTGTTATGTTGAGATTTGTGTATTCTATGTATATGTAGGAAGTATCGTATACGTATAAAATATGAACACGTGCTTGCCATGATTAACTGTCGTGTATTTGTGCTAGTTGTATGTGTATCAACTCCTTGGCAAAAGGAATTGTCCAAATGCGTGTATTCCAGCGTATGTCATGTATGTTGACCTATGTAGTCTAAGTGTTTGTAGAATTGTCTGAATGGTCTAAAGTGTAGCATATTATCCTAATTCCGGGCATTGAGAAGCGATTCTCAGCTCTCCTATTAGTGTGTATGATTTCCTACATGCAAGTCACATTCTTTGTTGTTTAACTTCAAGCACTACTTATGTTGAAATCCATGTTAAGTTGATATTCTTGTAATGCTCACATACTGTATGATTGGAATTGTTGTACCATTACTGTTTCAAGTGTTGATATGAATATCTGTTGTAGTGGAATGTGTTTGGAACTATGAAATAGTCTAGGAAATCGGTAATCGGCCTTGAGTTTGTGGCTGAGGTTGCTTTCGCCACGAAGGACGTGATTTGACGAACCCGAGTCGTATTAGAGTTGTCGGCAGTGGTTTCGCCACACGGAGTGTTTGCGCACTCTATGTCGTTCAACTGAACGTGCGCTCGTGCTAGTTAAGTTCGTCAAGTAACCCGATTGTTCGATGTATGTTAACCATGTATGGGCGCTATTGCTTGAATCTAGGGTACCAAATTTACCAATGAAATCCCGTTAAACATTGTACCTTGATCCGCTAAGACTCATGAGCCGGACATGGTGGTATGGGACACCGTGGTCGAGCTGTCGGCCTACGCTGGGGTGACGACCCTCCCCGTAGTGACCAGTGAGCACACCAAACTCGTGAGCCAATTATGGTGGTATAGGACACTATATTCGTGCTGTCGGCCTACATTGATTGGTGACGAGCCCTTTGTAGTGACCTCGAGCATACCTGGATACTACATTAGGGTGACGAGCCTTAGAGTAGTAATGAAGATATGATAGGCGTGCATTGATTGGTGACGAGCCCTTTGTAGCGACCTAAAACCATATGATCGTATGAGATGCCTAGGACTGACGACCCTAAAATGGATCATTGTGTGGAAATTGATATGAGGAAGGTACCTTAGCTTCCCAATCCTGCTATATGAAAAGGACTAATAACAACTTAGTAATCATGTTCATGCACCGCATTTGCATGTGCGTGGAAGTCGTTGGCACTGCAGGAGGATGTCATGCGTAACGTAAGATGAAGACGCTGAGGGAGGAAGGCAAGGGCATGCATCATTTATACATACATCCTTGCACTAATAAGAGTAATTAGGACATGTTTGATTGTTCTGCTTTATCATTACTGCTTGATTGAATTGATAACATGTTAACCTTTGCGATATTGTTCCACTGAGTTGATTAGTCACTCCCACGTTCTAGGGCGGTGTTGTACACACCAACCAGACTCTATCTTAGATGTAGATGTTGACGCGACCTCTGAGGCAGAGTACGAGTTCGAGGATGATGAGGCCGTATTTTCTTTTATGCAGTTCTCAGGCGGGTTCTTGTGAGCCATGTCCTGATGTGCGGGAAATTCTGGGTTATTGTAATAGATGTTGTCATTTAACACTTATACTTTTGATAGTAATACTTGTAAGTATGTCCTGGCATGTATACGTATTTCAGGGACTTGCACATGTACACATATGTTTCTATAAGTCTTCCGCTTGCATCTTTCACTTATCCCTGAATTATGTTTGCAGTTTGGCTTAATCTATCCCATGTTTTATGTACTCTTACAGACAACATACATCCATCATTAAATATGTTGCATAAGTGATGTTTTGAAACTCGGGAGCTGAGTTATGCTCGACCCCCGAATTTCAGGGCGTGACAAGTTGGTATCAGAGCATGAATTGGATTAAACCGGACCTGGGTTATGGTCACACACCACACACTGTCGCCACCTTAGTGTAGGAGGGTGCGAGTTTATTATAGAATTTGTGTATGTGTTTCCGTTGCTTCTATCGGCGAAAGTTTACTGAAAACGATCACCGAGATCGAGTCTGTGTGCACTCCTGATCACACACAGCGACCCAAACTCTCTTCTAGATCGTCCATTGATATGTTTAGATGGTTTATCTTCCCAAGTTAGCCCTTAAAATGTCTGTAAACCTGTGTTTGCATCATATTCTAATCTTAGTGGCCCGATATGCGTCGAATCGGACTAAGGGCCCGATCGGGGCAATTCCAGGGGGACCCAGGGGGGGCCCACATCATTTTGGACATAGGGGGCCAGGAGGACCTCGCCCAAACGGTGAGTCATCGCCGGATGGTCCAGAGACTGGCGATGACCTCGCCGCCCAGCGGGCCAGGCCGGGCGGGCCGGCTCGGGCCGATGCCGTTGGGGCCTAGTGTGGCCCATTCCTCCATGGTTGGTCGATTAAAACACCTCCTAAACCCTCTCTCCTTCATAAAATACCCTCCCAAGCTTTCCTTTTCTTCAAGTCTCTCTCAAAACTCTACTAAAATCCCTCCCCAATTTCCTTCTTCTTCCATTTTCGTGCACACCCATTCAACCCATCTCAAAAACTCATCCCCATTACTGTTTTCACTCCCTTTTCTTCTCATTTGAGCTCTCAAATCCTTCTTTGGGATCTCAAGTGTGTGGAAGCTTCACCATTTTTCTCATTTCTCCCTTTTCTCTCATTTTTCATGTCCTTATTTGAGTTTATTACGGTCATATTTTTCATCTCCACCTTTCTCTCTTTGATGGGGAAGAAGAGAGCGCCCATGGATGAAGCCGGGCCTAGCCGCCCAACCCCTGCATGGAGGCTGAGAGGTGCCGCCATGAGCACGTCCGCCACCCGTGAGTTTCAGACCAAGTAGGACCTTGATCCTCAAGCTTCCATTGGAAGAACCTTGTTAGCGAAGCTATCTCATGGAGTCTATGAAGGCCGTAAGGTCCTTTTTGAGGCTCATGTAGATCCGTGGCTATTTGGCGAGTTTCTTTTGTTGGAGTGCCTGGAAGGGGCCGTTTGGTGTCCCTTGTTTGAGGGCGAATATCGCGCCAATGCGAGCACTGTTCGAGCTTTTTATGCCATCATTTGGGAACCTTCGTTGGAGCCTCTGTAGTTCAAGATCCCTTGTGGAAGCGGCGGGAGGCCACGGTCAACGTCGCTTTGATATCCTGACTCCTGAATGTGCCGCTTGGTGAGGTTCATGCCAGTGAGAAGAAATTGAGCAGTGCGCGCGAGAGGGATCGTCGCACGCAGCTCCTGTGTGGTCGTCTGGTCGAATGACAGCCTAATAGAAGCCTTCTAGCTACCAACATGACGGACGACTTCCGCTTGCTTCACCACATGTGTACATTCAATGTTTATCCAAGGTGGAGCAACCGCAGCGAGTGTACGAGCCTGATGGTAGATTTTCTGTATCAGGTGGGGTAAGGAGAGAAGTTATGTGTGTCGACGTACATCTTGCATCAGATTATCCTTATCGCTCGTTTGAATAGGAGGACCGAATCACTCCCATTTGGCTGACTCATTTGTAAGCTTGTACATGAGTTTGGCTTTAGGCTTGGGGCAGAAAAGCCAGTACCTATTCGATACATTAATGAGACGATCCTAAATCAGATGGACATTGGGCCTCATCGACGACAAGCCTCAGAAAGTGAGGATGAGACAGAGAGCGATGAGGAAGAGAGTTATGGCGAGGGTGGAGCTGAGATTGAAGAAGAAGAGCAGGACGAGGAAGAGGTAGAGGCCCATGATACGAGTGAGAGTTCTCCTCTTATGGCACCAGAGCAGAGCGCAGACCATGCAGCAAGGGATGCCCATATCGCTCGGCTTGAGGAAGGTCAGGCTGTTCTACGCCAGGATATCATGGATCTTCGAGGCCTTGTGAAGCATAAGTTTAAGAAGGTGACTCGAACTCTGAAGTCTATCCTGTGTTGTTTACAGGATAAGGGTGCCCCGCCTCCATCTCCTGATTCTGACGAGTAGTTGCAGTTGTAGTCATCCTTTACTTTGTTTTGTTGTTTGCTGTTATGTGTAGCCGTTGTTGGCATAGTAGTTGGAAGTTGTGTGTTGTTTGCAGCTTAGATGTTTTAGTTCACATGCTATCTCTGTCGTAATTCATGTAATGTTGCACTTCTTGTATTGCAACAATTTTATTAAATGAAATGCATGTTGTTTATCGTTGAAGTTGTGCTGTGAATGCTGTGTGGGTGGATTATGTGGATGTTGAATCTTATAGGTTGCATCCTCTGTTGAATGTAGGGTATGCCTCCTAAAGGTTTGAAGACTTCGCTCCGTCTCTCTTTAGTCTAGTCGCTTACCGGGGTTTCTCCCCTGAGCGATAGCCAGATGGATCCACAGTTGAGCTCGTCTCATACTGGTGCTGGGCTGGACTCTCAGCCAGCTACTGGCCCCGCTGCTGGGCCGACACCTGTGATTCCACCTATGGCTCCTCCAGTCACGCCTTCGGTTCCTGAGCCAAACCGTGCATCTGCGTCGATGCCGTATGCATCTTTGTCTACTCCGCCTCCTAATAAGTTTGAACAGATGATGCTGTTGATGCAGCAACAGCAGATTCAGCAGCAGTAGCAGCAGTTTCTGTCTTCCATGGCTGACATCTTTGCTCAGTCGATGGGGGCGACTCCACCTGCTTCACCTATGCACCCATCTGGGAGCGCTAGTGCGAGTGGTACATTTGAGCGATTCCAACGCTTACGACCTCCCACATTTGTGAGTTCTCATAGACCCGAGGAGGCCGAGTACTGGATTGATCGCATCTCTAAGATGCTGAGGCCGCTGCACTGTTCTAAGGTTGAGCAGGTCGAGCTTGCCTCCTTCATGTTTGAGAAGGAGGCCAGTTTATGGTGGGACAGTGTTCTTTGCACTATTGCAGAAGGGTATGAGTGGTTGTGGTAGGCGTTTGAGACATGCTTCCACGAGAAGTATTTTCCGATTACGTACCGACCTGAGAAGGAGAGTGAGTTCCTTCGCCTTCGTCAGGGAGGGATGTCGGTGATGGAGTATGAGAACCGGTTTACTGAGATGGGTCGCTATGCTCCTTTGCTTCTGAGTGATCAGTCGATGAAGATGCGGCGTTTTTCTGAGGGGTTGAGGCCTGAGATCCGATCGAAGATGTGCTGTGCTAGCATATCTTCCTATGTGGAGTTGGTGAGCATGTCTCTGCGAGCTGAGCAGGACAGGGACAGGTCGTCTCGTATGCGAGCACCTATGGTTCCCAGACCACAACCTGACTTTCAGAGTGTACCATTTCTCGGCAAGAGGCTGCGGGCAGATTCTCCTCCGAGGCGTTCAGCCCCACCCGCTCAGCAGATGTGATCGGACTTACACTGTACGTATTGTGGGAAGATGGGACATTCAGATTGTACTTGCTTTACAAGGATGCGGGACAGTGGTTTTACTCCACCACAGAGGATCAACCGTCCAATGCCTCAGGTTATATCACCTTCACCTCTTCGGTCAGTGCCAGCTCACCTATCTTTTAGACCTCCTGTACCTCGCTTCAGGCCACCTCAGCGGCCCATGGTTCCTCCACCGAATCGCTAGCAGCAAGCTCGAGCTCATGCACTCTCAGCTAAAGCGCTTGTGGCTGACTTGGTGCCGAGATCCTTTGAGGTTACTGCTCACATCTAAGGTATTCCCGTCTCTATGTTGGTGGATACATGGTCCACTACCTCTCTTATATCGTATGCGGCAGTTAGGTGCCTAGGTTTGGGCACTGTTTCTATGAAGGGAGTGACGCTCATTACCGCTACAGGGATCTCCTCTGCTATAAACAAGTGTTGTATGGATTGTTTGATTGATCTAGGGAGTGGATCGATTCTTATTGACTTTTTTGTCGCACCTCTTTACCATTACGATGTCATTATGGGTATGGATTGGCTCACGAGGATGCGGCAGAGATTGATTGTGAAGCTAGGTCGGTGAGAATCCATGGACCTGAGGGCGAGGCAGTTACTTTCCCAGTTCAGGTCAGTTACCCTTTTCATCTTGGTTATTATACTTCTCTGTTGGAAAGTATTGCTGGATCGGCGTTTAAAAGCACACCTGTAGTTCGGGAGTTTGAAGATGTGTTCGAGTCGATTCCTGAATAACCCCCTCAGCGCGAGATTGATTTTACTATCGATCTCATGCCTGGTGCGACGCTCATTTCTTTGCCCACCTATCGTATCCCTCCGAGTGAAATGGAGGAATTGAGGAAGCAGATAGATGGCTTGTTGAATTTGGGTTTTATTCGACCTAGTGTGTCTCCTTGGGGAGCACCTGTTCTGTTTGTGAAGAAGAAGGATGGTTCCTTGCGATTATGTATTGATTATCGTAGGTTGAATCAGGTGACTGTGAAGAACAAGTATCCTTTGCCCAGGATCGTTGACCTATTTGATCAGTTGAAGGGGGCACGGTACTTCTCGAAGGTTGATCTATAGTCAGGGTATCATCAGTTACGCGTCAAGAATAAGGACGTGCAAAAGATCGCTTTCAGGAATAGTTTTGGCCATTATGAGTTACTTGTGATGTCGTTCAGTCTTATGAATGCACCGGCCATGTTCATGGATCTGATGAATAGGGTATTTCGGCCATTCTTGTTCCGATTCGTCATTATCTTTATTGACGACATTTTGATATATTCTGCAAGTCGGGAAGAGCACGAGGAGCACTTAAGAGCGGTCTTGGATACTCTCAGGAAGAATCAGCTTTTTGCACAGTTCAAGAAATACGATTTCTGGAAAGAGGAAGTCAAGTTCCTAGGACATGTGGTGTCTGAGGAAGGGATAGCTGTCAATCTTGCTAAGGTAGCTGCGGTTCAGGACTGGAAGCAGCCTGGTTCAGTTACTGAGGTGAGAAGCTTTCTGGGTCTAGCAGGCTATTATCGACGCTTCATACGAGACTTCTCGAAGATAGCCAGACCGTTGTCTCAGTTGACATGGAAAGATTTGAAGTTTGCTTGGAATGAGAGGGCAGAGACAGCTTTTCAAGAGCTGAAGGACAAGTTGACGTCCGCCCTTGTGCTAGTATTGCTAGAGCAAGGGGTTAAGTATACGATTTATACTGACGCCTCTCGCGTTAGCCTGGGTTGTGTCCTTATGCAGAAGGACAGGGTGATTGCTTATGCTTTGAGACAGTTGAGGAAACACGAAGAAAATTACCCTACACACGACTTGGAGTTGGTAGCTGTCATTTTTGCATTAAAGCTCTGGAGACATTACCTCTATGGAGAGGAGTTCGAGCTCTTTTGCGACCACAAGAGCCTTAAGTATATTTTCACATAGCGTGACTTGAATATGAGGCAACACCGATGGATAGAAACATTGAAAGACTTTAAGTTCGATGTTTCTTACCATCCAGGCAAGGCGAACCTTGTGGCAGATGCGTTGAGTTTGTGCAAGACTTTGAGTAGAAACTTACAGTGGAAGAGCGGTATGAGGTTATCACACACATTCGTGTACAACCCCTCATTGACGAGAGGATTGTTGCAGCTCAGGCAGATGATGAGCTTTTGGCGAAGATGAGAGAGCGGATTGGTACAGATGAGAACTCCAAGTGGAGTGTTAGTTCAGATGGGGGCCTACGATTTTGTGGCCGATTATGTGTCCCAGACATTCCTGACTTGAGACAGGAGGTTCTCGAGTCAGCCCATAATTCTAAGCTTGCGATGCATCCAGGTAGCACGAAGATGTATCAAGATATGAGAAGATCTTATTGGTGGGACAACATGAAAGTTCACATAGCTGAGTTTGTATCTCGTTGTCTCACATGCCAGCAGGTCAAGGCAGAGCATCGCCGACCTCCTGGGTTGCTTCAACCCAAGCCCATAGCAGAATGGAAGTGGGACTTCATCTCTATGGATTTTATTTCAGGGCTACCGAGAACGAGGAAGGGATATGACTTTATTTAGGTGATCGTCGACTGATTGACGAAGTCGGCTCATTTCTTACCGATCAGAGTCACAAACTCTGCAGACGAGTTGGCTAGATTGTACATCAAGGAGATTGTACGTCTGCATGGAGTTCCCTTGGAGATTGTGTCTGACAGAGACACACATTTCACATCTATCTTCTGGACTCGTATCCAGGAAGCGATAGGTGTGAAATTGAAGTTCAGCACCGCGTTTCATCCGCAGACAGATGGGCAGACGGAACGTGTGAATCAAATTCTGGAAGACTTGTTGCGAGCTTATGTTTTGGATTTCAAGGACAGTTGGGATGATTGTCTCCCTTATGCAGAGTTCGCGTATAACAATAGCTTCCAGGCGAGTATCGGCATGGCTCCATACGAGGCATTGTATGGTCGCCCGTGCAGAGCATCGCATTACTAGGCAGAAGTTGGCGAGCGTAGTTTGATTGGCTCGGAGTTGGTGCGGGCGACTTCAGAGAAAGTTGACATTATTCGACGTCGACTTCTGACAGCCCAGAGCAGGCAGAAGAGTTATGCTGATACAAGGCGGTGACCGCTTGAGTTTGAGGTTGGAGACCATGTATTTCTTAAGGTTTTCCCTATGAAGGGAGTTCTATGGTTTGGTAAGAAGGGAAAGTTCATGCCGAGATTTATTGGTCCATTTCAAATTCTGGATCGAGTGGGAGCGGTAGCATACCGTCTTGCTTTGCCCACACACTTGTGAGCGTGCATAACGTATTTCATGTTTCTATGTTGAAGAAGTACGTTCCTGATCCAACGCATATTATCAGTTGGGAGCAGGTGCAGTTGAGTGAGGATGCCACATATGTACTGCGACTGACGCTTTTCTTAGACAGGAAGGAGCAGGTATTGCGTAGCAAGGTCATCCCTCTTGTGAAAGTACTATGGACTCATCATAGTGAGGAAGATGCTACTTGAGAGACTGAAACTGTGGTCAGAAAAAGCTACCCTCAGATCCTTGAGGAATATGAGAAGGTATGAATTTCGAGGACGAAATTTTTCTTTAAGGGGGGTAGATTCTAATGACCTGGAAAATTTCGTGCTAAGACCCGAGTACTACCTCTACTTTCCCTTAGAAGTTATTTGTGGGTTAATTACCGCTAAACTCGATTCCTTGTGAAATTAGCATCAATCACTTTAAATTTGATCTGCAGGACTCAAAACCTGTAGAATTGTTATTGCTATGTTACTCTAAAATTTGGAATTCAACGCTAAATCCAGTTGCTCTTGGGAATTTTTAGAAGCTTTGGATCGGACCTGGACCGCGCGTTGAAAGTCCGATAGCGATGATTTTAGACAGTTGTGGTCACCATGTTGGACTTGACCATCACCTCAAAAATCAAGTCCAGATGATGTCCTGCGTCGATTTGATTGAGTCTGGAGTGAAGAGTGTGAGAACGGTGAGAAATTAAATATGATTTTATGAAATCTGAGTCGTGTTGCTTGCGCGACGATTTTAAGCAATCTGACCGTTGAATTCTGACCCAATTTCACCCTCGGATCAGGGAAGATGGCCTAGGCATGTCATAGTGCTTGTGGACCTGATCGAGTTTCGGTGACCGTTGAATTGAGAGTGGTCTGCCACGGCTATCTGTAAATCTGATCGGTACGAAAACTTAGTCAGACCTAGATCCATGGTCAGTGAGCTTAAGTTCGACCGCACGTGGAGAAAGGACCACCGGAAGTGCTCTGTTGGATCGAGAGAGGCCTGTTTTGGTTATAACCTAAGTATACCTTGGCCCTAGGGCTATTTTCATCAATGTTAGGCCTATATAAAGACCTTAAAACCCTCACTCTTTTTTCCATATGAATTTTCTAAACCCTAGCTAAGAAAGAGAGAGGAGAAAAGAGAGAGAAAGTGAGAGAGAAGTTGGTGAATCGTCTCAAGATTCTTTCCTGTTACTCTACATCCTTAAACCATCACTTTTGAATCGTTATTCCGGCGATTCTAAGTTCCTTCTTGGGTAAGTTAATCTAACCCTAATCTGTTTTAGAGCTTAGAAGAGTCTATGTGTTGATGTAGCTCATTTTTATTCTTGCCTTAGGTTATCTAGTCGCCGTTGACGAAGACATATCGTCTGAATCAGTTCGGTGTGCTTTTTCTGGTTTAAGGTGCGGACTATATTCGCATAGGTTATGGTTTTCAAGGCTTTCAATGTTAGTTAATGGTTTATTCTTATTGTGGGTACAATTTCACATGCCAAAGCTATGTTTATTTTGCGTTCCTGATATGTATGTGTTATGTTGAGATTTGTGTATTCTATGTATATGTAGGAAGTATCATATACGTATAAAATATGAACACGTGCTTGCCATGATTAACTGTCGTGTATTTGTGCTAGTTGTTTGTGTGTCAACTCCTTGGCAAAAGGAATTGTCCAAATGCGTGTATTCCAACATACGTCATGTATGTTGACCTATGTAGTCTAAGTATTTGTAGAATTGTCTGAATGGTCTAAAGTGTAGCAATTTATCCTAATTGCGGGCATTAAGAAGCGATTCTCAGCTCTCCTATTAGTGTGTATGATTTCCTACATGCAAGTCACATTCTTTGTTGTTTAACTTCAAGCACTACTTATGTTGAAATCCATGTTAAGTTGATATTCTTGAAATGCTCACATACTGTATGATTGGAATTGTTGTTCCATTACTGTTTCAAGTGTTGATATGAATATATGTTGTAGTGGAATGTGTTTGGGACTATGAAATAGTCTAGGAAATCGGTAATCGGCCTTGAGTTTGTGGCCGAGGTTGCTTTCGCCATGAAGGACGTGATTTGACGAACCCGAGTCGTATTAGAGTTGTCGGTAGTGGTTTGGCCACACAGAGTGTTTGCGCACTCTATATCGTTCAACCTAACATGCGCTCGTGCTAGTCGAGTTCGTCAAGTAACCCGATTGTCCGATGTATGTTAACCATGTATGGACGCTATTGCTTGAATCTAGGATACCAAACTTACCGATGAAATCCCGTTAACCGTTGTACCTTGATCCACTAAGACTCATGAACCGGACATGGTGGTATGGGACACCGTGGTCGAGCTGTCGGCCTACGCTGGGGTGACGACCCTCCTCGTAGTGACCAGTGAGCACACCAGACTCGTAAGCCTATTATGGTGGTATGGGACACTATATTCGTGCGGTTGGCCTACATTGATTGGTGATGAGCCCTTTGTAGTGACCTCGAGCATACCTGGATACTACATTAGGGCGACGAGCCTTAGAGTAGTAACGAAGGTATGATAGGCGTGCATTGATTGGTGACAAGCCCTTTGCAGCGACCTAAAACCATATGATCGTATGAGATGACTAGGACTGACGACCCTAGAATGGATCACTGTGTGAAAATTGATATGAGGAAGGTACCTTAGCTTCCCAATCCTGCTGTATGAAAAGGACTAATAACAACTTGGTAATCATGTTCATGCACCGCATTTGTATGTGCGTGGAAGTCGTTGGCACTGCTGGAGGATGTCATGCGTAACGTAATCGTGGATATCCAGATGAAACACTAAAAATTTATTCTACATGGGGTGTTATAAATATCCCTAGGTGAAATTTTCTAAACCCTCTTGGTTCTAGAGGTTGCTCTAACGTCTAGACCGACTGGATGCATGAGCGCATGAGGGTCATACACCATTAGGCTGTGTCTCCCACTGTGTCGTGGTCGGTTGGAAGGGGGTGCGGCCTTAATTGCCCTAGACGAGAGGGTAAAACTAGGCTGAGTTTGACCAGCTTGAGGAATGGGTCCGCTATCGACGAGTCAAGCCCGATATTGGCAAGTGGATAGTGAGGTCTCTTCCACTCACCTCGTTACACGCGATGAGGCAACAATTTGGTTTAGAGTGTACTAGACCCCGGTGATGATCTCAGAGATGTACGGTACTGATATGTGGACTTATTGAGTAGGAGTTGCATATTTATTCATTCATTCATTCAGTATCCACTCGGGCTGGTGGTGCTCAACTATTTGTTATGTGTACCTTCGTAATGACCAGGATTTTGGTAGGGGCGAACAACTAACCTAAGATCAGGAGTTTACTACATTGTGTCTGACTATCCAAATTTAGGTATGGGACTAGTTTGGATAGAAGTCCCTTGTGGTGGACCCCGTAGCCTGCGATCCTACGTATTATCATCCCGACTTCACTCCAACTTGGTCATTTCATTCGCATCGCATATTACATTACATCCGCGGCATATGGCATTTTGGGTTGATATGTTTCTGCACTTATATGGCCTAGACGGACTTAGCAGGATTTGCATATTGCTTTGCATCCTCGGTATATGATATTGACTTATTACGTTTTTGCATCGCATAGCCTCGATATGGCCGTTAGCATTTATGCCTTGCATTGTATAGCCTTAGTATGGCTGATAGCATTCATGGATTTACTATCGTATGATTCAGGATGTTGCCAGTATTTCTGACATTGTATGATTATGGTGTTGTATTTATGTGCTTAGCACTTATCTTGTGTACACACTTTCACTGCCCTTTAAGCTTTCTATAAGCTTATGCACGATAGATGCGTGCAGGTAGCGTTAGGTTGCAGCAGCGTAGAGCTTGGAGCATGCAACGTCTTTTGGAGCTTTGATTTCGATATATGAATTTCCCTATTAGCACTATATTTAATGGTTTATATTAGTGGATATGGATGATGATGTTGCTTTTGTGATTTGGGTAAACTTATGGTTATGCTTCTTATGAGACAAACGTACGTTGAAAAATCCTCCTTGTAGGATCCTAGGATCGGAATCTGGCGTATGAGCTTTGGGAGTTGAGAATGGGGTACTACGAAGGTTGTCGGCACCGGATTCGGCAATCGAAAATTTTGTGAGCCCGATTTCTGGGTTTGGGGCGTGACATTATCCTTTATAAATTGTTAATTATGTGTAGTGTAAATTAGATAAGTGATTAAATGCTAGGGTAGATTTAATTTACTAAGATTACTGCTCATGCATTGTATCATCCTCCAACATATGCATGTAAGTTGTTTGTTTATCACTTACAAATTTTGATGCCTGTGTAATACGTCTACATGTTCGGTAAAATGTCCAAGTTAAGTGAGACCTTCTTAATTTACTATTATTCAACCCTTCCTGTTCTTGAAATGAGTAATGCATGAAGTATGTTGTTTATTTGTGATTGATCGACTAATTCGGTTGGTCGGTAAAACCTAAACGCATGAGGGCAGCCCAAATCGAGTGGGCTACTTGGGCAAACCTAATTGGTCCAAGTCGAACACGGCCAACCGATAGTAGTTAGACTATGTGAGATGCGTGCACCCAGTGCTGGTGGTGTTGGAGTTCGCCCAGGTCAGTCAGATTAGCCCACCAATAAGCCAACCCCGTGTGTTCACCATGTATGATCACCCATGTCTGAATCCGAAGCACCCTATACCTCTGAAGGCCCACTATTAACCACCAATGACATGATCCATAAGATTCGGGAGCCGAGCATGGCGGTATGGGACACTGGGCCCGTGTTGTCGGCCTACCCTGAGGTGACGAGCTTCCCCGTAGTGACTGCGAGCAAATTTAATTCACAAACCTTCCCATTATATGTGCTCACCTGGGAGTGACGAACCCAGACGGATCAATGATTGTAGGTATAGGGCCGCCATGGCAGCCCTGGGCTAAGAGATTTGGATAGGGCCATTGATTCAATGGTGGTACTTCACCTTCCCCAACCTTGCTGGATGAACGGACTTAACTAAATACTTGGCTAACATGAACATTCATCGCATTACATTAGCTTAGGATGTAGCGACTTAGGTGTAGTGGTCGCTTGTTGAGGAGTGTTGGCATTAATGAATGAAGTGTTGGAGACGCTTATGAGGGAGTGTTGGAAAGTGAGGACATGCATCATTCCATATCGGCATGCATATGCACTAACGAGAATACTTAGGAACTGGTTGTTAATATGCTTTACCATTGATCATACTTGTGTAATTGATAATATGTGTAACTTAATGTTAATGGAACCATTGAGTTAATCACTCACTCCCACTCTGGGACGATTTTTTAAAATACCAACCAGACCCGATTCTATATGCAGGTACCCTAGAGTCCGATGCATCGGAAGAAACATATGTGGACTCAGAGGAGTTTTCTTACTTTTAGGCACTCGGAGGGCTGATGTAGGGCATCGTTGGGCCACTAATAGGATCTTAGGGCAGACACCATTTTCCTTCTTTTTTTTGCATTTTGGATTATATACTCACCCCTTGCCCAACTTTTGCTATGTACTCTGAACGAATGCGTATAATGTTTATTTTAGTTGATATGGTTTGGATCATTTACTTCAAAGTATATTGCATTAATTGGTTTAAATTCATGCCCACCGTGATACCTGGCTAAACGCACTAACTCTCGCATTCTCATGAAAGCATAAGTGACACCCAGGACCTCTGGAGTCGAGTACAGCTCGATCTCCGAAGTTTGGGGCGTTACATGCACACACCATGCTACTAAACATATCTTGAAAAAGTGTAAGTCATTTGTATGAGCAAACCATAACTCGTGAATCTATTCCGTGTCAAGAGTCAAACATGGCTTATTAGGGCACTCTCGTAAAGACATTCAAAATAACCATAGGCATATATCCACCAAACATGTTATCACAGGTGAGCATGTAATGAAAGCTAAATAGGTTATCATGAACACTCATCAATGTTAGGCATACTACTCGATCGAGTGACCATGAATCATGAGATCAGCCAATCATCTCGTACAAGATAATTAAATTCTATATTCTACTATAGGGTATACGATAAAAAAAGAATGACAAAGCTGGCATGTGTAGTCGGGATGATAGTAGGCGGTATCATAAGCTGTGGGGTCTATCATAAAGGACTTACTATCCAAACCAGTTCATATTAGATTTAGATAGCTAGAATTAATATAGTAAACTCCTGATCTCTAGTTAGTCCCACACGTAATCGAAATCATGGCCATTGTAAAGGTGCACATACTGATTTATTTGCGCACCCTAGCCCGAGTGAATAGTGGATTAATGAATGCATGAGTCAAATGTTGAACATCCCTCATCTCTGTGAGTACATCTCCACCATGAACCACAAATAGACCACACATGGGTTATCCACCATCCTCACATAAGAGTAGGACAACATCCCTCATCATTGTTAGTACATCTCCACAACACATAATACATCTCCACCATGAATCACAAACATACCATACCTGGGTAATCCACCATTCTCACATAAGAGTGGGACAACATTTCTAAAAAGTAAAGTATTGGACGTGTCACCCCTACCCATCTAGCCTTCGGCTTAGGGGGACCTTGATTTGTTTCACCCTACCTAGCCTTATCAGTCGGAATACCACCCACATCAACCTGGCACACGATGGTAGGTAGGCTCATCACACCTCTTCTCTTCCTGGTCCTGGCAGTGGAAATGACTCTTGCACCCATCCTACTTTGCTCACTCCCACTCGACACACGATGAAAGAGGACCTGATTGAACAATCTTAGCGGCTTCATTGAAGGATTTGTAACAACGCGAACTTTTTAATACCTGAGTATTGAAAGTTCTCGAGTGTTACCATGAAATTTAACTTGTTATGTATATGTGTACGATACCAATCTAATTATCCTAACCTTACATCCATTCTGCAACAAAAATCTGACGGTTGGGAATAATTTCCATTCATAGATCTAGCTATCTGACCGTTGATTTTGAGATATGATCATCATATACCCAAGTATTCTCACTTGTCCATCAGAACCAACCGTTCAGTCAACTATTCACCACTAAGTAAAGATATCTAACTGTCCACTATGAGTTTGGACCACCTGATCATAGTAAACTACCTACTTGATCTCAGCATCCACTCGTACACATATCAAATTAAGATTCTGATCCATTCATCTTGTTCACCACCTATAAATATGCTTAACCCGTCATCAAAACTACAATATGAGAAACTTATACATGTGAACAAGTCACTTGAATCTAATGGTATACATGTTCTACCTCTTGATCACTCCGAAAACTCACTTATGATCATCCGTTTACAAAACTGACCGCACACCCACTTACATACATGATCGGAATGCTAACCATCAAGTTTTTCTATTTTTAACATGTCATCTGACCATCCATTATGTTGGTTGATATATGTACATTCCCTTAATTAGTTTGGTGAATAATTCTTTATTCATAATTATTTAGATATAAGTTCTTTTGTAATAATTACTTAGAAACATGCCTACAATCATGTAGAACTATTAGATTTCCCCAAACTCTCATATCAGCAATAATTACGAAAATGCTATTAACCTAGACCCCTGAATTCTACATCACATGGTTTCTACGATCTGTTTGATGTGAAAATTTATACCATGCCTATGTATCATAAATTAACCTTACATGTCAAATTTTGGCCCTTAGATCATTGTAAAAGTGACCCAATTGATAAATTAGCTCCTTAACTATTGATTTTGATGTCCATTGCGTAAAGAAACCTCGTGGGTAGTCGCAGTAAGATATTTTTCTTTATATGAATGACTTGGAATGCCCATCATATGGACTAAGTGTAAAATATGAAGACCCTACTTTGGTAGGTTTTTCCTTAGGCGCGAAGTTATCCTGTCAAGGCCTACCAACTCCTTATAAATCTAGATCTTCTGATTGAACCACTTCCTTCTGTCCATCGCAAATCAAATTTGGACCACACTTTGTTCTCATATGAATATCATTTTATACAAAATTTAGGCCCCGATCTATGATCCTACACCGTTGAAGGTTAAAGCCAGTTCTTTCCTTTTGGTACAAAAGGTGAAATTTTAGATTTACACTTTTCCACCATCGATCAACTACCAAATTTTGTTCAACTGTTTGCCTATCTTGACTATATATTTCTCATAAAATTGGAGCTTGATCATTAAGTGTGAACCGTTAATTGAGATCAAGTTCTTTTTGGCACCCGTTAGGAGAATTTTCAAGATAGGCTAATCTAAATTTCGGATCACTAAGAAAATCATATACCCCGGCACTATTCAATGACTTTGACACAATGGACAAATTAAATTTAAAGAAAGATCATCAAAAAATGAAAAATTGGATAAACTCAATCTAAGTGGGATGTGAAACACACCCTTCTCACATGCACACTCCTTTTAAAAAGGAGTGTGCGTTCCCCTTTCCTCTCCCATGCCCAAGCTCCTAACGCCCAAGGAGAAAGAGAGAGAGAAAGAGAAAGAGAAAAAGAAAGAGAGAGAGAAAGAGAGAGAGAAAAAGAAAAAGAAAGAAAGAGAAAGAAAAAGAAAAAGAAAGAAAGAGAAAGAAAGAAAGAGAAAGGGAAAGAGAAAGACAAGGAGAAGCCTAGACGCCCCCTTCCTTCTCCATATGTATGGTGTCTCCCACTTACTCAAGCGATGTCATGATTCATGTAGAAACTTTCCTACATGGATATCTATATAAGGTTTAGATCTAAGGATAAAGTAAGGGATTCCTTTAAGCTTATATTAATTTGAATTGGTATGATTTATCTTTCCTTTTACATGCTTCCATGTTACTAAGATTCTCTCTCTGCAATTGTTTAATTTACTACCAACAATTATTTATCCTTTGAGAATTATGGTTAAGGTGTGAATTTAATTACGTGTGATCTTTATTAATTTATGTGGGGCGATGGATACAAGCCTTGCCCTTACCTTTACCAATTTTTGTTCAGTTAGCCCTTACTACTCTTCTCTTTTGTTGAGTTATCCCTTGTTACTCTCATCTTTGTTGAGTTAGCCATTATTATTCTCCTCCTTATTTTGTTAGCCTTATGCTATCTACGTTGGTGGCTTGGGCATGTGTCTTGGAATTCCAAAACTCACATGATTCAAATTATTTCTCTATCAATGCAAGTGATGTGTTAGAGGTATCACAATGTGAACACTAGGAAATCGGCGCCCACGCTGATTTATATTTTATGGGGATTGTTGATGCAATAGATTTGGAGTCGCCACTAGCTACTTAACTCAAAATCCCGCAGTCGGCTAGAACCTGTAAAATATGTAAAGTTAGAGAATCCGAAGACTCTCTTGCTTTAAGTTGACTCCTAATCTGCAATTCAGGATTTTGAGTAAGGGACCTCATTTACAAAGAGGGAAGGTGTTAGACACCCTCTCTTCTCATATGGATGTACAATCTCTACTTCGTGTGGTAAAATAGTCTTAAAGGATAGGATGCTGAGATTGAAATAGGAGTAGGTAAACTTGAATTTCTGATGGGGCAAGGTCTAGAATTCCGGCAAGCCACAGAGCATACATCTAAAGAATATCTAGAAGGGTTTTGAATAGATATGATGATGCTAAAATATTATTGAAAATGGACTAGTCTACTAAGAATTCTGATGTAATAGGATATAAGATTCTAGTAGTAACAACATACATTCGATGGTAATCTAGAGGAGCAGGGGGGTTGAGAAGGGAAGTAATGATATGATATGAGTATTAATGACGAACGTGCAATCCTTGACTTAGACTTGAAAAGGCTTGGATGTTTTGATGTACTATGGCTGGAAAGTTTGGCTTGAGTGGAAGTGAGAAAGCTAAGAGATGGCTGAAGAGGCTTAGAAGGATAGAGACTTGAAAACTCGAACATTGCTCATAACTTCCTCTCACTCTCTCTCATTGTATGATTTTTGTTGGTTGTTGGTTGATGAGAAATGAAGAGAAATGAAGGGTATTTATAGCCTTTTAGGATGGTCTTTTAGTGATTCTAAGGACTTTGGAGGGTGAATATGATGTGGCGGCTTGTGATTGGTTGATGAGAGGGTAATGCCATGTGGCATTCTCTTATAAGTCTTTGGGCTTGTTAGGATGGTAAATAGGGTAAGTATTGGGGTCAAATTGGTGGAAGAGTTGACTTTGGGAGGGAGCAACAACTGTATCTCAGAGGGGCACACTGTCAAGGTAGGTCGGTAATCCGATTACTGCCCGCCCACTGTTGATCCTGAATTCCCTTTGGTGGGCTTTAATAGAATCTTGGGTGTGGTCCGAAGCCTGTTTTGGTTTTTTAGCTTGAAAATGGCTTGATTGCGGCTTAGTTATGGCTTGGAAATGGCTCGAAAGTGGCTCAAAAATGGGTAATAGGATGACCTAGGTTTGGCTAGGGTTTGATTCCGGTTTTGGGTAGGGTGTGGGGTTTAGGTTCAATTCCTAAGGATCATCCATGCCTTACTAAATTGCTAGCTTAGGTGGGATGTCTACAGATGCCCCTCTTTGGCAGAGGTTGTGTGCACGAGTGGACACCCCACCCTTCTGGTCAAAAGAGATTGTGATTTAGATCTATCGCCTGTCATAGTATCGTCTTCAGTTTACTGTTTGGAAAAGAGATAACTTGTACATATCATGAGGGTTTGAGGAAAACGTTGTAATTGTCCTTGTGCTTTCTGTAGCATTACGGGCCACAAATCATAACCTTTTCACATCGGACTAATAATAGCATCGGAGGATAAGTCTGAAAAGTAGGGGCCCAACACGTCGTGGTCTTACGGGGATCCCCCTACTGTTTAAATCTTTGTTGTTCCTTTGCTACATAATCACACTCGGTGTCACGCCCCAAACTCAGAAACCGGGCTCACAAAATTCCCGATCGTCGAATCCGGTGCCAACAGCCTCCATAGTACCCCATTCTCGGCTCCTAGCGCGCATACGGCAGATTCCCATCCTGGGATCCTACAAGGAGGATTTTCCAACGTACATTTGTCTCATAAGAAGCATAACCACAAGTTTACCCAAATCACAAAAGCAACATCATCATCACATATCCACTAATATAAACATTTGAATACAATGCTGAAAGGAAAATACATAAATTAAAAATCAAAGCTTCAGAAGTCAGCTGCACACTCCAAGCTCGACGCTGCTACAACTTAATGCCACTTGCATGCATCTATCGTGCATAAGCTTATAGAAAGCTTAGAGGGTGGTGTAAGTGTGTGCATAAGATAAGTGTTAAGTATTCAATACAATGCCTTAATCACACAATATCGAAATTACTGGCAAGATCATGAATCATATGATATTAGAGTAAGTGGAAATATTGCAAGTCTATAAATCATACAATATCAGAGTATGCAATACAGATCAGCTATGCAAATGAGGAGTCATAGAGAGTCAAATATCAGATGCCAATGATACAATGTAATATGTAAATCCTGCTAAGTCCGTCTAGGCCATATAAATACAGAAACATAGCAACCCAAAATGCCATATGCCTGCAGATGTAATGTAATATACGATCCGAATGAAATGACTAAGCTGGAGTGTGAAGTCGAGATGATAGTACGTAGTATCGCAGGCTACGGGGTCCACTACAAGGGACTTTTATCCAAACCAGTCTCATACCTAAATTTAGATAGTTAGACTCAATGCGGTAAACTCTTGATCTCAGGTTAGTCGTGTGCCCCAACCGAAATCCTGGCCATTGCGAAGGTACATGTAACAAAAGTTACGCACCACCAGCCCGAGTGGATAGTGAATGAATGAATGAATGAGTATGCAACTCCTGCTCAATAAGTCCACATATTAGTACTGTACATCTCTGGGATCATTACCAGGGTCTAGTACACTCTAAACTGGCTACCACCCCTACAGGCCACGTAGGCCAGCGAGTGGAAAAGACCTCACTACCTACCTGCTAGTAGTATACCAATGCCTACCCGACTCATCGATAGCGGACCCATTTAGGAGCTGGTCAGACTCAGCCTAGCTATGCCTACTCCCTTAGGTGGGTAAGGCCACACCCCCTCCCAACCGACCACGACACAGTGGGAGACGCGACCTCCTAGTATTCGGCATTCGGGCGCTTATGTATCCACTCAGTCTCGATGTTAGGGCGTCCTCTGGTACCAAGAGGGTTTAGGGATTTTCACCTAGGGCCATCTATGACAGCCTGATGTTAATAATAGATTTTCAGTGTCCCATCTAGCCATCCACGATATGCTTGTGGAAGCTATGGCCCAGATTACAGTAATCACAACACACAACGCAAGGTGCATGAGTCATACAATCTAGTCATGCATCAATCTTGCGCATACCGTGCGCTCATGTGAGATAACCTTCACCTATTTGGGAGTCTCATAACAACCTGCCCAATGTCATATGTAATGGTCAGCCACATCTCATAAAAAACATGCAGATGATACATATGGGCATGTATCATGATGCTATACTGTCACATACTCATAATCGGTATCAGTAATTGACATCAATAATCGACCTCGACAACGTAGACATTTAACCAACATTGCCCCCAAGGAATGGCCCACATAGAGCCTAACATATAGTGGACCCATGGCCTCACAAGAGGGCTAAAAATACAACACCATGGGCCTCACTCAAGAGCTTAATACACATCACGATGGGCCTTTTACATGGGCTTAACATACATCACAATGGGCTCCATAGCCTGGCCCTCAAATGCACCACAATGGGCCTCATACAATCACAATGGGCTGTGTCACATGGGCCTAATACACATCACATGGGTTGCATCACATGGGCCTATATATATCGGATGGGCCACGTCCCATGGGCCCTGAACACATTACAATGGGCCACAACCCATAAGCCCTAAGCACATCACAATGGGACTCTCACACAGGTCCATTATGCATCACATCAAGGTGAGCCTCAATGGATGGCCATAAATACGTCACATTGGGCCTCATATACATCAAGTGAGCCACATCACATGGGCCACATATACATCACAATGGGCCTCTAACACGGGCCTAATATACATCACAAAGGGCCACATCCCATGAGCCTTATATACATTACATTAGGCCTCGACAATCGGAATCGACCTCGATAATCAGAATCGACCTCAATGATCGGCCTTAACAATTGGAATCGGCCTCGACAAATGGAATCAGCCTCGACAAATGGATTGGCCTCAACCAAACAGAATCGGCCTTAACAATGGAATCAACCTCGACCAAACGGAATCGACCTCGACCAAACAGAATCGGCCTCGACCAAATGGAATCGACCTCGACCAAACGGAATCGTCCTCGATAATCGGCACTAATGATCGATAATTGGCACCGACAATCAGCATCGATAATCGGCACCGATAATCAACATGTAAATAAAGCGGGGTCCATAGAGGAACAGCCGATCAACTATAATATAAAGATCGGCCCTCGGCTGAGGTTATATCAAATCTGATAGCACGAAACCATCCCTTTATGGTGAATGGGGCCCACTTATCTGGGTTAACCCATAAGAGAATTATGAGAATGGGCCTAATAAGGCCTAAGGGAAGGCCACAATGTGGGCATCCAACCATCATTGACCATCAATGTGGACATTTAACCAACATTGCTCCCAAGGAGTGGCCTACATAGGGCCAAACATATAGTGGGCCCATGACTTCACATACAATCATGATGGGCCTCATTTACGCCGAACGGGCCGAATCAATTAAATGGGTCGAATCAAATGGGCCGATCAAATGGGCCGAGTCAATTGGGCCGAATTAATTGGGTCGAATCAATTGGGCCGAATCAAGTGGGCCGAGTCAATTAGGTCGATCAAATGGGCCGATCAAATGGGCCGAGTCAATTGGGTCTAATACACATCACTATAGGCCTCTACCCATGGGCTTCAAATACATCACAATGGGCCTTAACCCATGGGCTCCAAATACGTCGTATTAGGCCTCTCAAATACAACAAGTTGGCCGCACTGCTTGGGCCGCACCATTCATCCATCTATAAAGATCATTTTAGAGCATTATCCAAATAATGAATTAGATCAAAAGATCATCTCGACCATACCACAAATAACAATGGTGATAATGATTTCCATTGTTAAAATTTAGAGGGGCCCACCATAGCGTTTATTTTCCATCCAGTCAGTTCATAAGGTAACAAAGACCTGGACAGGGGTAAGAAACAAATATCATATTAATCTAAAACTTTTGTAACCCAAAATGAGGTCTCAATGGCAGACGTTTAACACCACTGTTGTCTGTAGTGTGGTTCACTTGATAACTGGATCTGTCTCATCTCCAGTCTCAAGCTTGAGACAAGCTAGCCAAATGGATGGATGGCTGGATGGAGCACATCCATCGGCGGTGGGTCTAACCCGTCCAGCATGCTGGACGGGTGTGGCAAAACCCAAACATCATAGTGGCCCCACGTCCACACACAGATGGATGGTAGGGATACAACACACGCATCATGGTGGGGCCGTACCTGGCATGCCAGACCCACCATGATATTTATTTAATATAAACTATGATATTATATAATAAGATATATCATATATATATATTATATTACATAATATATAAAATAAGGCAAGGTGGTTTCCCACGTGGGGCCCACCATTCCATATATACATAATATGAATATTATATTAAATAATATATAATATTTCCCTTTTTTTAAAAAAAGAACAACGTCCAGACATCCAGATCCAGGCCTGGACGGACGGCCTGGATGTAAACACATATATCAAGGTGGCCCCCCACCGTCTAGGCCATGGACGGCATGGATATACCTCACGTGTGGGTCTCACATGGGTGGATGGCCTGGATTTTTTTCATGCACAAGGCATGTGGGCCCCATTGCTATAGATGTCACAATGATGGGACCCATAGAGCTTGGTGGTGCCAAACACCAGCTATGACGCTGGTGTGAGGTGGCTAGCATCCAGATCGTCCGTTTCCAACATAGGGCCCACCAGAGAATATATATACACATATATCAATTTTATATGCAAGTAGTCCAGCGGGTGGAATTCCCACCGTCCCAATAGTGGACGGTGTGGATCATCACCTATAGTAGGGTGGGCCACACCGTCTGATGGACTGAGTAAATATAACATATATCGGTGGGGCCCACTCCATCATAATGGAGAGGGAGGGAGAGAGAGAGAGAGAGAGAGAGAGAGAGAGAGAGAGAGAGAGAGAGAGAGAGAGAGAGAGAGAGAGAGATACGTGAGGGGGAGGGACCCCGCCACTATTGGGCACTCCCCATACAATGCATACATCAAGTGGGTCACACAACAAGTGGGCTCTTAAAAATTGAATTTAACTGTGGATCACCCACCTATCTGCATTCTTCTTAGCTTGTCACGCCCCAAACTCAGAAACTGGGCTCACAAAATTCTCGATCGTCGGATCCGGGGCTGACAGCCTCCGTAGTACCCCATTCTTGGCTCCCAGCGCACATGCGCCAGATTCTGATCCTGGGATCCTACAAGGAGGATTTTCAGTATGATTTTTTTTTTTTTTGTATGGAGCATAACCACAAGTTTACCCAAATCACAAAGGCAATATCATCATCACATATCCACTAATATAAATATTTGAATACAATGCTGAAAGGGAAATACATATGTCGAAAATCAAAACTCCAGAAGACCGCTACCCATCCCCCATGCTCAACGTTGCTGCAACCCAACGCTACCTGCACACATCCATCATGCATAAGCTTATAAAAGCTTAGAGGGTGGTGAAAGTGTGTGCCAAGATAAGTGCCAAGTATACCATAAAGCCCGTAAATCATACACCATCGGAATAAGCGAAAATACTAACAAGATCATGAATCATACAATATCAGAGTAATGCAAAAATATGCGGTAAGTCCGTGAATGCTATCAGCTGTACCAAGGCTATTTGATGTAAGGCAAGAATGCTATTGGCCATACCAATGCCATGCGATGCGAAACATAAAAAGACAATAACAAATGCTGAGGATGCAATGCAATATGCAAATCCTGACGAGCCGTGAATACCATCAACCTCATCTAGGCTATATAAGTGCAAAAACATAATAACCCAAAATGCTAAGTACTGCAGATGCAATGTGATATGCGATGTGAATGAAATGACCATGCTGAAATGTGAAGTCGGGATGATAGTACGAAGTATCACAGGCTATGGGGTCCATCACAAGAGACTTCTATCCAAACCAGTCCCATACCTAAATTTGGATAGTCAGACAAAATGTGGTAAACTCCTGATCTCAGGTTAGTCGCGCGCCCAACCGAAATCCTGGCCATGCAATGGTACACGTAACAAATAGTTACGCACCACCAGCCCAAGTGGATAGTGAATGAATGAATGAATGGATATGCAATTTCTGCTCAATAAGTCCACATATCAGTACGGTTGCTCTTTAGGAAAATCACCGGGATCTATTACACTCCACTCTGACTGCCTCCTCCCTAGCTACACAGCCCAGTGAGTGGAAGAGACCTCACTATCCACCTACCAATATCGAGCCCGGCTCGTCGATAGCGGACCCATTTACGAGCTAGTCATACTTAGCCTAGCTTATAGCCCCCTCACTTGGGTGGATAAGGCCACACCCCCTTCCAACCGACCACGACACAGTTGGAGACACGACCTCATGGTATCGGCACCGATACTCATATTTCACTTGGTCTAGATGTTGGAGCATCTCTTGGTACCAAGGAGGTTCTGAAATTTTCACCCAAGGACATCCTACGTGCCTACAGTGCTAGAACCAAGCATTTTCAGTGTCCCATCTGGCCATCCATGATGTGCCTGTGGAGCCACGACCCTGATGTCACTAGGGCATACAATGATCATGACACACAAATGCGAGATGTATAAATCACACCGTCAAATCATGCAGCAATCCAACGCGTACTGCACGATCATGTGGGGCACTCCATCTCATAAGGAGTCCCGTAAATGTCTAAGCCTAACTGGCTTATGTTAGGATCAAACATTCCTCATATCAAGCATACATATGATGCGTATGGGCATGAATCATAGAGCTATACTAAGCATGTTATATGGTGATGAACTATCCTTCCAACGAGGATGGGACTAAACAGCTAACACATAATAAGTATGGGCCTATTAATGGGCCTTAGGGAGAGTTATAATGCAGACATTTAACCAACAATAATCTTACAATGTGGATGTCAAACTAACATTGCTCCCAAGGCATGGCCCGCCATAAATGTCATTACATAACCCATGGGGAATCACACATTGCAATGGACCTATATACATCTCGTTGGGCCTTGACTCATAGGCCTCGGATACATCGAATGAGCCTCATAGCATAGGCCTCATGTATATCAAGGTGGGCCTCACAGATGGGCCATAAACATATCAAAGGTGGGCCTCACAGATGGGCTATAAACATATCAAAGGTGGGCCTCACAGATGGGCCATAAACATATCAAAGGTGGGCCTCAACAACGGGCCACAAATACATCAAGATGTATATATAACAGATATATATATATATATATATATATATATATATATATATATATATATGTATAAATGAATCATATCAAAAGATCCACTGGACTGCATTCAAATAATGGTAGTGACAATGATTTCCACCATTAAAAATCCTACAGGGGCCCATTATTATGTATTTTTGGGATCTAACCTATTTATAAGTTAACATGGAGGTAGATGAAGTGAAGGCAACACATCATCTTGATCAGAACTGTCGTGTCCCTTAAGAAGTTTTGAACGGTGAATGTCACTATCCCCACTATTTTAAATGGTGGGGTCCAGTTGAACTTCTGGATCTGGCTCATTCTTTAGCTCATGCCATAAATGAGCATTCCAAGGGGCTGGATGGCTTGGATGCATCACATGCATCATGGTGGGGTCTACAGACAAGCTTGCCAAATGGTTGGACGGTTGGAATGCAACACATGCATCATGGTGGGGTCTACAGCAAGCTTGCCAAATGATTGGACGATTAGAATGCAACACATGCATCATGGTGGGGTCCACAAACATAGCCCACCAATTAAATGTACGGTGTGGATTTAACACAAACACCAAAGGTGGGGCCTACTGGTCGTCCAGCAAGTGACTGGACGGCATTGATAAAACACAGATACGGTGGTTTCCACTGTTACACATACATCATTGTGGGTCCTACGTGGGGCCCACCATAATGCTTATTTACCGTCCAACCTATTGATAAGGTCACGCTGACCTGGATGAAAGAAAAAAACAAATTTCATATTAATTTAAAACTTCTATGACACAAAAAGGTTTCAATGACAGCCGTTCAATCTCACTATTTCCTATGATGCGGGCCACCTGAGCCATGTATACGACTAAATTTTAGAGGGGGGCCCACTACCCTAAGCGGCCATCAAGTGCATGGTTTGGATGTTCAAGACACTTCAGGGTGGGGCTCACACATGGCACCCTGTCCCGCCTCCAGCGTCTCAGTGTAGCGGGACGCTGCTGCACGTCAGTAGCGCCTGCTGCCTAAATATATATTTTTTATTTTTTTCTTAAAAAATTATTTTCCTATGGTTTTTAACAGGTGGGGCTCGCATCAATGAAATTTGACCCAGCGGTTGGATTCCAGGGTTCAAGACGGACCAAACAAGTCTAATATACGATGTGTTTTGGCGGGTAAAAAAAATCAAGGTAGATTTTAAAGTAATGACCACTGTTTTCAATGTTATGGCCCGTCAGAAAATCAGATTGGCTTCATTTTTCAGCTCAACGCCTAAAATGAAATGGGGAACGGGATAGATGGCGTGGATTAGAATCATACATTAAGGTGGGGCCTGCATGAACGATCCACCCCAAAACCAAAAATCTCTTCTTTTTTTTTTGTTCAGCTAACGTCCAGCGTCTCTGGACGTTGGATGGTTTTGGGCAAATGGCTTTACAAGGTGGGCCCTGCTCAGGTGGGCCACCAAATGATAGATGGTAAGAATACAACACATAGGTAAAGTGGGCCCCACCCATAGATGACTTGGACTAAATACATGCTTCATGGTGGGGCCCATCTAGGTGGGCCACACGGCCACGTTATCACACAAGAAGAAATGGAAAGGAGAGGGAGAGAGATAGAGAAAGGGAGTGGGACACGTGTGATGGAGGGCTTCGCCACTATGAGCCCTCTCTTACAAGCAATCATACATCGAGTGGGTCCCATTACACATGGGCCCATCAAATCGAAAATCAATGGTGGAGATCCTTTCTCCACCAAATGTAAGGTCTAGATGACCCTATCCATACAAGGAAAATAAACACCATGATGGGGGCCATGGAGAATGGCCCCATCATGGAATGATCATGAGGATCAAGGTGGTCCATCGGCCACATCAAGGGTCCAAAGTGAGATCCATACCATCGATCGGTAGGCCTCACTTGGCCCATCATAAAAACATGAAACTAGCCTATAGAAGCACCCACCGTTCGATCTTCTCGGTCCGTTGGAACGCCGGTCTCCTTGTGCTTCACTTTGATGGTGGAAGATGAGGTTTGAATGGCTAGGATGATGGATTTGGGATGGAAAGGTGGGCCACCAAAATCACTTTTTTTCTCACTTGGGATGGCTTGGACGTCCACTTTTTTTTTTCTCTCTTTGGTTGCTTGGAAATTGTGTAGAGAAAGATAGAGAGAGAGGATGTAAGGAGAGAAGTGATGGGAGATGGGTGATGGATGTGAGTGATGGGTGAGGTGATGGATTGGTTGACTTTGGTGGTTGTTTAACTTGTGGAAAAAGAAAGCATGGGTGTTCTTGTACTTGACATGATGTGATGTAATTGATTGATGGAGTGATTGATTGATGAGACATATTGTAGAGATTCTCTTAAGATCACAAAAGCGCAGCGTTTCTTCGAAATAAATGCCGGCCCACATCTCCCTACCAGGGTATTGAATCAGTGCACGAGTCACGGCGTTGGAACCGCGGCGACGATGCGGTCGTAATGGTACAAGTCTCAAGTCGAGCCAACTCTGATGTATGAGACATGACTCAAGATCACGCGCAACTGCTGTCTACGCGTCGCAGGTCACCGAAATTTGACCGGGAGGACCACGGAAGCCTACGGAACAGTATGGGCTAGGATACGGGTCTTACATAGCTCCTTAGACTTGTATGCTCTGTGCCTTCAACTTTAATGGAGGTTGATGGATATTGGAAGTTTGAGATGGGAGATAAGAGGGTAGGAAAATGGACCACACATGTTTTTGGGAGAGAGAGCTTGGATGTTGGAAGCTCTCATGGGAGTTGGCAAGTTGCTTAGAAAATGAGAGAGAAAGAGAGGTGATGGATTGATATGGGATGGGTGTTGTAAGGAAGGGGATGAAGAGGTATGGTTTTGTTGAAAATTATGGTAAAAAAGGGATGGGTAGGGGGAGAGAGAGTTGACTTATGGAGAGGAAGGAGTGGATGCTTGTACTTGGAATAGGGTGAGGTGGCATTGAGTTATGGAGGATGTACTTGACTTGATGGATGTGACATGTTGTAGAGATTCTCTCAGAATTCGCAACTCGCGGCATTTCTTTGGAATGAACGTGGGCCCACATCTCCTGGCCCGGGTTCGGATTGGTGCGCGAGTCGCGTTGGAACCTCGGCGATGACACGATCACTAAGGTACAAGTTTCAGGTCGAGTGGACTTCGATATGCAGGACTCGGCTGAGGATCGCGCACAAATGTCGGATACAGGTCAAGGGTTGCTGGAATTCGACTAGGAGGACCACGAAAGCCAATGGAACGGTACAGTCTAGGATATGGGTCTCACACTAAGAGTACTTGTTCCATTTGATCGTCAAAGTAGTTAGCTGCCCTGCGCGTTCTGAGGCCTTATGGGGAACTCACTACGTCGACTTAGACTCGATCAGACTTTCCAAGCATCCCAGACTAGGTATGTGCGGGTGATCTTTTTTCCATGCAGTCTTCTGATTTTGATGCGTTTGGTTACAACTAATTTTTTTCATTCTTTTGAATTAGTTACTTTGACTAGAGCTAATCGAGTCTATCATCATTTGCATTTCATGACTGTCATGATATCAAAAATTAGGCCAACTGTACTTGTATTGCATACAGATTCAATCAACTCCTGGGGAAACCAGAAGAAGTCGAATCTTATTTTACTATTTGCGCTGGATGCTACTGAGAAGTATAGGAGATCTCTTAGTAATTTACATGCTGAGCACTATTTTTGAAAATTTTATTTTGAAAACTATCCTGCATGAGGAGCTACACTCCCTGGGGATTTTATTGTAAAATTTTGAAGATTTTCTTGAAGTCCTTTTGAAAGGATTCATTCGATCTCACGGGAGGGCGTTGTCGTCTGATTTTTATTGTGGCCATCATTTTTTGGAATAAGTCCAGATAGTTCTGTTGCCTCCACTGGTGATTCCGTGGGACTGATCAACTAGTCTGGTTTTTATTGGTGGAGTGGGGTGTGATAAGAAAAGTGCCCCATTCTTATTTATGCATGGATATTTTATTTTATTTTTTATTTTTTATTTTTGTTTATTCTTTTGGAAGAAGGTCTAAGTCTTACATATCATGAAATGGTGGGCCACTAGAATGTATTCCCTTGGATGGATTGCTTCTTTGTGAGAAAGAAAGGGACTGACTTAATTTGATGGGCCAGATTGATCATTTGTGGCCCTTTCGGATCCTCAAATGTTTGTGGATTTTTTATGGTTGGCCACCATTTTGGAGTGGGTCTTGTTTTCTTCCCTGACATGATTTATCTTGACCCTTGGTGTGGCTTTGAATTGATGGATTTTCCCAGGTGGGCCTTAAAGTGATTTGGGGCTACTCTTAGGAGTTTCAACACCTGGTTAAGGGTTCGAGTACCCATAGGTGGTGAAATCCCACTACAGCGTGAGTGTGTGGTGGTGTGTGTGTGTGTGTTATAAAAAAAATGTGATTTAGGGCTAATGGAGATGGGTCTTGGATTGGGTTTTTCTTGAGATGGGTCTTGGAATGGGCTTGGACAATGGGCCTTGAGATGGGCTTTTCATGAGACAGGCTTTGAGGTGGACCTTTCTTGAGATGTGCTTTGAGATGGGCCTTTCTTGATATGGGCCTTGAGATGGGCTTGGTCAATGGGCTTTGGATAATGGGCTACAGGAGTAACTCATGTTAGTGAGAATTTATGGGACCATTCATGATGCGTCTTTTTTTTTAGGGAATATTTGAGCAATTTGTGAAGGTAGGGGTGCATACTTATCTGTGAATGTCGTTCTTTCAGCATGCCTCGTCGTGGTCGTATCGAGGCTAGACCTTCTAACTAGTCAGTCAACCCTTGTCATGTACCTCAAGAGGGTTGGCATCTCTCTAATGTAGCCTGAGAGGGAGGGGCTCCTGCTATCTTGAGGGGACGTGAGGTCTGCCGCCACTGGCCAGATTGGTTTGTGGATCACCAGCCATTGTTCTTTCAGGTGTTAGAGCGCACTCCACTTTATGGCTTGTTTAAAGTTCATCTGAGTAAGATGAACATGTTGCTCTTATCGGTATTGACTAAGCAATGGTGTGCTGAGACCTACACATTTCATCTTCCTTTTGGTGAGTGGGGGATCACCCCTTACGACATCTTTATCTAGCTTGGCCTTTAATATGAGGGGTGGTCCATTCCCTTTGAGGAGGATCTCCCTATTCCTTCTGAGGATGACTGGATGAACCTTTTAGGGATGGTTCCCCATTCCTCTGATTTCTCTGGACCCTAATATAAGCTGCTTTGGTTATCGTTGAATTTCTCCCGGTGAGTTCTGCAGACTGAGGTCGAAGCTGTTGTGAAAAATCATGCCTTGATTTTGTATACCTTAGGATGCATGATCTTTTATCCTAAGAATGAGTTGGTGAGCTCCCGTTTGCTATCACTTGTGACTGACATTACATTTCCCACATCGTATAACTGGAATGATGCGCTCTTGGCCCACTTGTATGAAGGGTTGGACAAGGTTAGCCGCTGTAGTAGTAGGTCGATGACTGGCTTTTTCCCAGTTATTGAGGTACGTTATTGAACCTTTTATCTCGCCTGTTTCTCATGACCACATGTCCTGATGATCGATCTTTGTACATGTCTGCTTTTTTGATCATTTTCCACACTTAGGGCCCACTTTGATAAACCACAACTCTCCTTTTCCTCGCATGATGCTGTGGTACAAGGATAACTGAAGCCATACCCGCCAGTTTTCAGATCTTGCTTGGAGGTCTAATGTAGACGCATTGCTCCCTGATGACGTGAGTGACTGCCTTTTCTTTCCTTTTCTCTTTTTGTTTGTGCCTTTATCCTAACCTTTGATTGTTCTGCCAGTTTCACACCAGGCCTTATATTCAATCTACCGCCGCTCTTACTCCTAAGGCCTAAGAAGCTTTCCAGGCCTTACGCCGTAGTTGTATTTTAGAGGATCCTCGGGTGACCAAATGGTACTTGAGAGAGAGACTCTTATGACAGTTGACTGGTAGTCCTCTTGTACCACTCAGCCCGCCAGCTGAACTGGCGAATTGGAGAGCAGTTCCTGAGCGCGAGTTGGCGGCTGCTTTAGAGGGTTACGATGCTAGTGCTTTTGTGCACCCTACGAGAGAGTGTAACTCTTGGTGTGTATAGTATGACATCGGTCCCATTCTGGGGAATGCATACGCTCCTGGCAGTGGTTCGCGCTTTGCTGGAGGGAATCTTTTGGGCCCTAAAGTTCTTTCGAAGGATTCATACGAATATATACCTGATGAGTAGCAGCTTATTTACTTTCTTCGTCCATGTACTTTTGTATAAAACTTTCCTGTATATCAAAAATTCATTTATCCAGTGCTACTTTTCCGATTGTTTTTCGAGCTCTTTAATGATCCAAGAGTGCATATTTTGATGTGTTTTTGGCTTCCCTAGGCCTTCATGGTGAGCAACATTCATCACCAGAGCATGTGGTAATCCAATTACCACCCCTGCTTATCTTCTCTTCCAGCAACCACTGCTTCTTCTCTGTTCCTCAGGTTGCTGTCCCATTATTCTTTCTCTGTTTTTACAGCTCAAATCTTTTCTTTTGTCCCTTTTCTTCCTTTTTGCCTCCTCTTTTTGTCCTTTCCTTTTCTTGTCTTCTTCATTGTGTCTTCTTTTCCATGGCTGAAGATAGAGGGAGCTTTGGTGGGCCTGAAAGTGAGGAGCTTTTGGGTTCCATGGTTGAGGTAAATGATGCACCTCTTAGCCTTTTTTTATGAAGAAATGATGGATGAGAGCTTATTTATGGGTGAAGCTCTTGATGGTGGGTTGGTGGGTGTTAATGGTGAGATAAATGCCATAAATGAAGGGGCTTTATCCTCCATTAATGGGGGAGAGATGGATATTAGAGAGGTTGTAGGGAATGGTTTGGGAGATGGATGGGTTTTTGATGGTTTGGATGAGTTCACATTTGGTGGGCCATTGGATAGTGAAGATGGGGATTTTCGTGGGTTGATTTTTAGGAGCCTAGGTGTGGAGATGGGACCATGATGATGATGGATGGTCCAGATTTGGCCATGATTGATGGCATGGGTATTGATGGTGGGGATGTGATGGATGGCATACATCATGGGGATGGGTTGGTTTTGATGGATGGCATGGATCATAGGGATGGGTTGGTTTTGATGGATGGAATGGATCATAGGGATGGGTTGGTTTTGATGGATGGCATGAATCATGGGGTTTTGACGGGTGGTATGCCCCATGGTGATGGTTTGACCATGATATTTGGTGCGGATTATGAGACCGTGATGGGCAGCATGGCTCACGGTGGTTGCGGATTAGTTGCAGTGGTTGGTGTGGATGTGGGTGAATATGGTGGTGAGGTGGCTATGATAGGTGATACAAATTTGGGTGGTGGGCTAGATGATTCGTTATATTGGGGAGGTCCTGATATTGTGACTCCTGAGGCGGGCGCCTTTCTGACGGCTCTCGATGTGATGATTGTGGCTTACTCGGGCCCTCCTGTTGCTGCTTTTCGGGACACATTGCATGAGGCTATTGGGCGTCGGGTTTCTTTTTTCATCATGAGATTGACTTTTTGGATGAGGGGATGCCTATCTTTGATGATTCACCAATTGATCCTGGCCTTCAGATTGTCGAGGGTGTTCCTGTCCGTACTTGTCACTTGCAGCCACGTGACACCTGTTCAGAGAGACTGCGTGTCTGAATATGGATTTTGACTACTCTTGAGAGCCGTGAGTTGCATCTTTTGGGCTTTGGAGAGGTTTTGCACCTTCATCGAGTTCACCTAGATTAGTGAATGTTGAGCAGTGCATCGTATGACTAGGTTCCAGCACTGAACCTATTTTCCTTTAATGACCTGGAGTTAGGTCGTTCTTTGGAGGAGTTATCTCGATTGACTGGTTTTCCCTTCTCTTGTGAGCCATATCTTCCTCCGTCTTGACAGGTGTGGACATCCGAATTGGAGGCTTGGTTCGAATTTGCAGCAGCTCCTCCCACAGTTGACGGTGCTACAGAAGAGTTCACCCATGAGTTATCGTATGATCGATGCTTGACTGCTCGAGGATGTGACGGATCTGCTCGTCAGCTGCAGTGCTTGAATGCACTGATTTTCTGTGTTTTGGCAGAGTTACTTTTTATTAGGATGGTGATGGTCATCTCTGATGGTCCTTTCTGACACCTTCCGCCATGTCCTTTCTCGTCAGAGCATCATCCCCTTGGTCTTGGCGGAGATCTTCGTGGGTTTGTCTGAGTGTTCTCTTGGGTAGACCCGTATCCTCTGAGGAAGAAGAGAGTGAGAATGAAGATGTTGATGAGGAGGTGGCTCTTTTGGCTAAATGGTTCAAAAAAATTCTTCAAGAAGAACCGTGGAAGAACATACGATAACAAGGGGAAACAATCGTACAACAAGTGGCAAATAGGCAAATCCTTCAGAAAGTCCAAGGAGCCCCAATGTTACAACTACCAGAAGTATGGTCACATATCCACGGAATGTCCCACAAAGAAATCAAAGGGAAAGGCTATGTGTTGGAGCATAAAAATGTTAGTGCTAGACATGGAAAAGGAATTTTGAAAGAAAGAGAAGAAAGTGATTAGTAGAAGAGAGGGGAAAGTGAAGACAAGAGAGAAAGAAGACAGTTGAGTTGCCCGGGTTTGCGCAACTTATGTTTGTTGCATAAGACCACATAACTCATATTGAAGATAAGATTAGTTGCGCGCCGTGCAACAAGAATGGCATGCAAGGTGGGTCCCATGGTCCAAGGTTTGAGGTCTTACATGTGTAGTGGGTCTATAAATACCCCTTCACCCCTTTATTTGAGGGACAAAGAAAATTAGAATTCAAGAAGAAGAAGAAGAAGTGCCCTGATACCTTTGTGAGGTATCTTAAGAAGAAGAAGAATGCAAAGAACATGTTGTGTTGGACCGTGCAACAGCAGTTGGATCACGCAACTCCTGCCTGTTGTACGCAAACATTGTATATGGGATATATGCTGCCGAATTTTCTGAATCTCCTCTAATCTTTTGAGATCCAGTCATTTATTTGTACAAGCTGTCATTTTAGACAAGTAGGAAGGAAAATGGAGGATGTTTCAGATCTACACAACACTTACGAATATATTGCACGCCGGGAGGCTGTCGAGATTATTATCTTTCAAGTTGGCATTCTCAACGTTATACTGATCTATCTCATCATTGTCCTTTAGATTGAGGATGACTGTAGTGGTGGAGGCCATAAGTATTTTCAATGATTTTTGGTCTCCATCACTTTCAGACTCACTAATTTCTAAGTTGGAGTCATTAGTGTCATCCCCTGTGGTTGTCATAGTGTTTCGACAAGAAACGAAAGTATTTGATTTGGGGGAATTATCTTATTCAATAATTACAAAGAAAAGATGAGAGAATGCTCATCAGAAAATATTTTATTAATTAGGAATGGACACTTTTGCTTGAGTTTGGTGCGGCCTAAGGGATCAAATCTTCCTTCCGTTCATCCTGCATTTGAAGCATATCCAGAGATCAGGTGGGCCCCAAATTGGTGGTTTTGTGGCTGATCTTTTTGTTTGGCCACTTCCACAAAGATCCAATGGCTGAAATTTTACCTGTACGGTTACTTTATGATCCTCAGGCCAGATATAAAGTTTTGAGCCAAACGGATGGTGGGAACCCTGTGATCTTGCATTCATGACGATTTTCGGGCCTCTTTATCATCAATCACTGGGTTTTCTCAGATAATTGGCATGTGAATTCTTCAATCTCAGTCCACGAAGATCCGTCCCTTGCCTTGGTGATTCTTGAGCATCAAATCCATGCCTTTAGCACCCTTTTTCAATCCAGGCTCTTAAATTCACCTTGCAACAAAAATATGATTAAAATAGAACGTTAAGCATTATCATGTTCATAAAACTAAGTAATAATTTGGTCTAATCTGTAATATTTGATCCTCAATACAATCCCCAACCAGCATTTTGCTAGTCCCGAGCAATGTATGCGAAAAATATTTTAAGAATTACAGGACAATTTCTATAAATTCGAGTAATTTTTGAAAAAAACAATCTAGATACTAGAATTGTAAGATGCATTAATGTTGAGCATTGGTTTCTCCTAAACTCAAGTGCATGGTAAACTTCAAGGTCAAGTTCAATGTATTAATCCATCGATTAGAACAAGTTTAAACATTGAGTTCCATAGGTTTATAATGCAACCTTGACTTATAACAATTAAAGGTCCAATTCCCAATTTTCAAGATATTATTGGTAATCAAAAAGAGCATTCAAGATAACCAAACTTAAAATGAAACTTGCCTTACAGTTTAACCTTTTTATTCTTCCAGCTTTTGATTTTTCTATCGATGGCTTCACGCTGTGTCAACCTTTTTAAAAATCTTTAACAGGTAGCCATTTTCGACAATGACTATTTTTTTTTTTGCTGGGTATTGTCTCTCTCTTTTTTTTTTTTTAAATGATGAACAAATTCCCCAGGTTGGTTCCTTCCATGCTTAGTGATTACCAGGTTATCTCTTCAATATCGAACTGAAACCTTAATGTGTAAGCTATATGTGACATGTGAAATCATGACTTAATCAATGTTTAAAATTCTAATCATGGGGTAATAATCCAAAATTAGCTATGAAGTTTAACAGGTAACTGAATCCAAGAGTCATAAATCACTAACATTATGTATCTTATACTTCTTAAATCAAGAATATCCTTCAAAATCACTCGAATTCACAAAATTTTTAGAAAAATTCAAAAAAAATTCACAATTTTTGCTCAAGATTGAGAAAACATTGATTAGGTAACCTAATCTCCCATCCCCAACCTAAAATTTACATCGTCCTCAATGTAAAAGATATAAGCATGCAATGCAAATGAGACAACAAAAATAAAGGAGAAGTGATGGAAAGGTAGTACCTGAGGAGGAAATTGAACGACTTTTTCCAAAGAATCTTAGCGTGAAGGTGGGTCAGCACAATAGTTAAACCAACAAAAAGTAAACTGTCCTAGAACAACTGGAAAGCAAACTATCCTAATAGCATAAAGTCGACTATCCTAGAACGACAAAAAACAAACTATCCTAGTCTTATGAAAGTAGTAACCCACCTATACCCCCATCAGACTAGGAGATCAATCCTAATAAACAGGATCATTCAGAGGTATAGACATGTCCTCTGAATCAAATTTCTCAGTAAATTGCTTTAATCGATGTCCATTTACTTTAAACTCATTACCATTGGTTGAATTTCGAATCTCGACAGCCCCATGAGGATAAACATTGATAACAGTGAAAGGGTCGGTCCAACGAGATCGAAGCTTACCCGGAAAGAGATGTAATCGAGAATTATACAATAGGACTTTCTAACCTGGTGCGAATGATTTTCGAAGAATGTATTGGTCATGAAATGCCTTCATCCTGTCCTTGTAAATTCTCGAGTTTTAGTACGCATCATTCTGGATTTCGTTGAGTTCATTCAACTAAAGTTTGTGTAGCGAGCCAGCGTTAAGTTGAAATTCAGATTTTTGATGGCCCAATATGTAACGCCCTGAAAATCGGGGGTCGAATAGAAGCTCAACTCCCGAGTTCCAATGCATCACTTTTGTAACATAGACAATGATGATTAAATATTATCCATATTAGTGCATTAAACAGGAGTGAGATTATACCAAATCAGCATATCATACTCCATACATAGTTGAATTATGCAAGCAGAAGACTGTGATAAATATATAGAGCATATAAGTGATTGTAAGTCCCAAGAATATGAATGTCACCAAGTTAAATAATTACATGTATAATTCTAAAATTTACAAAATGATAAAGTGTAATGTCATCTAATCCATATCCCTGTAGCCCCGGTGACGCAACTCTAGATCTATATAGACCCACCATAGAGTTGCAGATAGGAGAACTCCTCGTCGCCATATAAGGTAGGCTCCTTCTCGTAAGCCTCGCCGTCATCTGAAACTACAACAGAGTCTGGTTGGTGTTTTAAAACACCATCCCAGAGTGGAAGTGAGTGATCAACTTAATGGAGCTATAAGGCAAAGGTTAACATGTTATCAATTCAGTCAAGCAGTAATGATAAAGCAGTACAATAAGCATTCTTAAGTACTCTTGCTAATGCAAGGATGGGATGTGATAATGATGTATGCCCTTGCCTATACTCCCTCTGTGACATCATCTCATGGTCGAGCATGCAACACTCCCGCTGTGCTCAACTCTAATGCCAAAGGCACATGTAATGCGGTGCATGTGCCAAGTTCTTAATTAGACCTATTCATACAGCAGGTTTGGAAAGCTAAGGTACCTCCCATTATATCATTGACCCAAACAATGATCCATCTAGGGTCATCAATCCTAGTTAATCACATACGATAGGTAAGTTCGCGAGTTTACACTATAGGTCACTACGGGAGGCTTGTCACCTCGGCATAGGGTTAATTCACACTCAAGGTCACTACAAGAGGCTTGTCACCTGATCATAGGCCTATTTTATACTTAAGGTCACTACGAGAAGGCTCGTGACCTTAGCATAAGCCGACAGCTCGAATACGATGTCCCATACACCACCATATTCGGCTCATGAGTTTGGGTTGCTCACTGGTCACTACGGGGAGGCTCATCACCCCAGCGTAGGCCAACAGCTTGACCACGGTATCCTATACACCACTATGCCTGGCTCATGAGTCTTAGTGGATCGTGGTACTAAGGTTAAATGGGCTTTACACTGGTAAGTGGTACCTTAAATTCAGGCAGTAGTGTCTATACATGAAAAACACACATTAGGCCAATCGGGTTTTTTGACAAGTCCGATTGGTACGAGCGCACACTAAGTTAATCAACATGAAGCACATATGCACTCCTTGTGGCTTAACCACTGTCGATAATCACCGTATGACTCGGATTCATCGAACGTGTCCTTGGTGGCGGAACCAATCCGGCCACTCTAACGAAATCTGTTACCGAATACTTAGATTACGTCGTAGTCCCAATCACACTCCAATGTAATAGCATTCACATATGGTAGTCATAACAGTATAGAGCAAACAATTCAAGCATTACAATCATTTGATCATTTCATAAAAAAATACAGAATAAACATATTATCGCACATATGCATTCCGTATCTAAATCACGTAGTTGGATTGAGGTTACATAAAGAAATCAATGCATATAGTTAAGGTGGTTGATAATCTTATCTCGACACCTTTAATAATTACATTTTATCAAACAATTACTCATTCAGATATTTTATCAAACACTTAAGCTACACCTTTCGACATACATGATATAACTTGGTTATAACATGTATTAGGGCAAATCTTTTCACAAAGGAGTTGTCACACGTACAACAATCATATATTCTCAATAAATAATCATGACAAGCATAAATCATAATTCCATATTCATTCAAACACTTCATTAAACACACGGAATGCATTATATTCAACATAGTTCATATATATATGTGTAATATACGGCAATCATCGTATCTAAGTACATGTGATAGCAATCAAGTCAGTCATAAATCATTAATTGACATTGAAAGCCTTGAAAACCATAACCTAAACATTTATAGTCCATGCCTTTTGTCGGTAAACTCGTATCGTACTCAGTTTAAATACTACGTCCTTGTCTACGACACAACGGCAACCTATATCATGAAATAGGTTAGTTATTTCACCATTTACTCTACTTAGATACCTAACACAGATTAGGATTAGGATTTCTTACCCAAGAATAGAGTCGAAATCGCCGATATAATGATACAAGTAGGATGATTCGGCACGTGGAGCGGTGGGATTGAATCCCAGCAACGATCCCTCACTCTCTCTCTCTCTTCTCCTCACTTTCTCCTTCTCTTTCCACTCTTCTCTCTTCTCTCTCCTAGGGTTTGGAAATTCTTATGGAATGAGAGAGGGGTGGGTTAAGGCCCTTATATAGGCCCAGAACTGATGTCAATGGCCCTAAGGCCATGAAATACTTAGGTTATAGTCAAAAGTTGTTTGTTTCGGGCCAACGGATCTCATCTGGAGGTTCATTTTCTGCATACGATCCAGAGAAAGTTCCCTGAAAATGGATCTATGTTAGGTTAATTTTTCTGTTTGATCGGATTTACGGATCGACCATGGAGGACCAGTTTCAGTTCAACGGTCATCGTCACTTGATCAGGGCCATAAGTACACAGACATATGTTAGAAATTTTCCCTGATCCAAGGGTGTAGTTGGGTCGGAATCTGATGGTCTGAAACCTTAAATTTGTCCTGCAAGCGGACGACCCAATTTACTTAAGTTTGAGTCTATTTCCTGAAGATATTCGCATTTCTCACACACTTCGCTCCTGGCTCAAGTTGTGCATTTCTGGATACTATTTGGACTTGATTTCTGAGATGGTTGTCAAGCCCAGTAAGGCGGTCATAACCATATAGTTTTGCGTTAATCAGGCTTTCGACATGTGGTCCAGGTCTAATATGGAGTTTTAGCATGCTCCCAAGAGCATCTGGGTTTTGAGATTGATCCTCGGTTTTTTGGTAATGTAAAGTTTACGATTCTACTGGTTTTGGGTCTTGTAATTCGTATAGAAAGTGGTTCAAGCTAATCTACTAATTAATTTAGTTTAATACTTAAATTAATTTTCATATAATTTCTTCATAATTTGATCCTTAGCGGTTTCTGCCTGAGGTGGTACTCGGGTCTTTGTACGGATTTTTTCGAGAAGTTACAATCTACCCCCCCTTAAAGAAAAATTTCATCCTCGAAATTAGTACCTTTTCGTACTCCTCGAGAATTTGAGGGTAGTTCTTTCTGACCTCGGCTTCTGTTTCCCAAGTAGCCTCTTCCTCAGTGTGGTGTGTCCACAGTACCTTCACAAGCGAGATAACCTTGCTACGCAGCACCTGCTCCTTCCTGTCTAGGATACACGTTGGTCGCAGTACGTAAGTGGCATCTTCACTCAACGGTACCTGCTCCCATTTGATAATGTGAGATGGATCAGGAACGTATTTGTTCAACATGGATACATGAAATACGTTGTGCACGCCTGTGAGTAGGGTGGGTAAAGCAAGGTGGTACGCTACCATACCCACTCGATTTAGAATCTGAAATGGACTAATAAATTATGGCGTGAGCTTCCCCTTCTTGCCAAACTGAAGGACTCCCTTCATTGGGGAAACCTTAAGAAACACATGGTCCCCAACCTCAAACTCTAGCGATCATCGCGTCGTATCAGTGTAGCTCTTCTGTCTGCTCTGTACTATCAGGAGTCGATGCCTGATAATGTCGATCTTCTCTAAGGTTACCTACATAAACTCTGGGCCAGTCAAACACTTCTCGCCAACCTCTGCAATAATGCAGTGCTCTATACAGATGCCCATACACTGCTTTGCAGGGGGCCATGCCAATACTCTCCTGAAAGCTGTTGTTATAAGCGAACTCAGCATAGGGAAGACAGTTATTCCAACTGTCTTTGAAATCAAGCATACAAGCTCGCAGTATATCTTCCAACACCTGATTCACCCGTTCCATCTGCCCAACCGTTTGTGGGTGGAATGCGGTACTAAACTTCAGTTTCACACCCATTGCTTCTTGGATACGAGTCCAGAAGATAGATGTGAATCGCGTGTCTCGATCCGACATGATCTCCATAGGCACTCCATGCAGACACACTATCTCCTTGATGTATAGCCTGGCCATGATCACCCAAATAGAGTCATGTCCCTTCCTCGTCTTTGGCAACCCTGAAATAAAGTCCATAGAAATGAAATCCCATTTCCATTCCGCTATGGGCATGGGCTGAAGTAGTCCAGGAGGTCGTTAATATTTGGCCTTGACCTGCTGGCACGTGAGACAACGGGATACATAGTCTGCTATATGGGCCTTCATTTTATCTCACTAGTACGAGTGCTTCATATCTCAATACATCTTTGTACTACCAGGATGCATCGCCATCCTCAAATTGTGAGCAGCTTTTAGAACTTCCTTTCTCAAGTCATGAAGACTTGGGACGCATAGGCTGCCACGATAACGTAAACCCCCATCCTAACCAACTCTCCATTCCGAGTCTTCATCGCCACTAGCTCGTTTCCTCATCTTCACTAACCATTCATCCTCCCCTTGGACCACTATGATTCAGTCATCGATGAGTGGCTGTACCCGAATGTGTGATGCTCTCGAACGGCTCCTTTACCATAAACTTCTGCTCGAAGTCTCACACAAATTCTACCATATTCCACTCCTCTATCATCAACGGAGCCACAAATGCTATAGTCTTCTTACTGCTCAACGCATCCGCCATAAGGTTAGCCTTGTCAGGATGGTAGGAGACCTCGAACTTGAAGTCTTTCAAAATTTCCATCCATCGTCGTTACTTCATATTCAAGTCTCTTTGTGTGAATATGTATCTGAGGCTCTTGTGGTCGCAAAAGAGGTCGAACTCCTCTCAGTAGAGGAAATGTCTCCAGAGCTTTAATGCAAAGCTGACCGCTGCTAACTCTAGGTCATGCGTAGGGTAATTTTCCTTGTGTTTCCTCAACTGTCGTGATGCATAGGCTATCACCCTGTCCTTCTACATAAGGACACAACCCAAACCAACATGAGACACGTCAGTGTATATTGTATACTTGACCCCTTACTCTGGCAATACTAGCACAGGGGCGGACATCAACTTATCCTTTAGTTCCTGAAAAGATGCTTCTGCCCTCTCATTTCAGGCAAACTTAAGATCCTTCCGAGTTAGCTGTGACAACGGTCTAGCTATCTTGGAAACGTTTCTAATGAATTGATGGTAGTAGCTTACCAGGCCAAGAAGACTCCTCACTTCTGTAACCGAACCGGGCTGTTCCCAGTCTTGAACTGTGACCACCTTAGCAAGGTCCACAGCTATTCCTTCCTTGGACACCACATGTCCCAGGAACTTCACTTCTTCTTTTTAGAAGTCACACTTCTTGTACTGAGTGAACAACTAGTTTTTCCTGAGAGTATCGAAGACTGCTTGTAGGTGTTCCTCATGATCTTCCCGACTCTTGGAGTTTATTAGGATGTCATCTATAAATACGATGATGAATCAGTACAGATACGGCTGAAACACCCGGTTCATCAGGTCCATGAACATGGCCGGTGAGTTTGTGAGTCCAAACAACATCACAAGGAACTCGTGGTGCCTAAAACTGGTTCTGAACACTGTCTTCTGCACATCCTTATTCCTGACGCACAACTGGTGATACCTTGACTGTAAGTTAATCTTTGAAAAATACTGTACTCCTTTCAACTGATCGAACAAATCATTTATCCTGGGCAAAGGATACTTGTTCTTTACTGTCACGTGATTTAACTTGCGATAATCAATACACAATCGTAGTGATCCATCCTTCTTCTTCACAAACAACACAGGTGCTCCCCATGGGGATACACTTGGTCGTATGAAACCTGCGTCCAATAGGTCGCCAATCTATCTACTCAACTCCTCCATTTCACATGGAGGCACGCGATAAGTTGGTAGTGAAATGGGAGTTGCACCAGGCACAAGGTCAATGGTAAAATCGATCTCGCGCTGAGGAGGTAATCTAATTATCTTCTTGAACACGTCCGTAAAATCCTGAACTACTGGTGTGTTCCCCAGTGTCGGACCATCAACATTCTCTAGCAGGGTAGCATAACAACTAATGCGGTAGTACCAACTGACCTGCACTGAGAATGTAAAGGTCATGCCCTCAGGTCCATGGGCTGTCACCACCCTAGCATCACAATTGATCTCTGCCCTCATCTCGGTGAGCCAATCAATACCGAAGATCACATCGTAATGACATAGCGGGGCAATAATCAGGTCGACGAGTACTGCTCTGCTCCCTAAGTCTATCGAACAACCCTTACACATCTTGGTAGTATCTGAGAAGGTCCCTGTGGCAGCAAGGAGTCTTAACCCAACCATATGACTAGTTTCCAACCCCAGTCGCTTGACTGCTACGCATGATATTATAGAGATAGTGGACCCAGTGTCCACCAATAGGAAGACTGGTATACCTTGAATATGTGCTATGACTTTGAAAGCCATTGATGCTGTAATTGCTGTCTCGGATGCCTCAGCTACAAGTGAGTGCACACGAGCCTGTTGAGAAGGTTCGACTGCGGTACCATAGGTCACTGAGAGGTAGTTGCCTTGATTCCAGTGGACCTGTTGGCCACAAAGGCATCGTGTACGTCGATCTCTTTCATGCACACTCCTGAGACTCTTCTCGCTAGCATGAACCTCACCAAGCGGCATCCCCATGAGTCGAGCTATCAAGTCCACATTGACAATGGCTTCCCGCCTTCCTACGGGGATAGAGAACTATAAAGGCTCCAGCAGAGGCTCTCGTAGATGGACGTAGAAGGCTCGGACAATGCTCTCATTCGTACGAGACTTGCCCTTAAATATGGGACCCCACCCGGCGTCTAACAGGAGATCCATCGTCGGATAAAGCCCAAATAGTTTCTCGTCCATGTGTGCTTCAAAGAGAACCCTACGACCTTGAAACCTTCCATGTGTCATATTCGCCAGTAGAGCTCTTTTGAAAGGAAGTTGGGGATCGAGTTCCTGCTTTGTCCTAGCTCTCAATCGACGCTTGTGCTAGCCTCGATGCCTTTCTGCCTCCTTGAATGGGTAGGGTAGCTAAGCCCGACTTCATGCGTGGAAGCCCTCTTCTTTCCCATGAGAGAAAGAAGTGTGGAAAGGGCCGCCACAAGCTCAAAAAGAGCCATGAAAGTGAAATAAAATGGAGGGATAGGGTGGATTGGTGGTCTTTGAGATTTTTGAGACACAAAGGAGGGTTTGTGTGCTCAAATGGGAGGAAATGAGGGAGATAGGAGATGGGTTTAAGGGATATGATGGAGAATGGGTACATAGTGAAGAAGAAGAATATAGTATGAGGATGGAGGGAGGATTTGAAGGGGAAATCAAAGTTTTGGAGGGATTGGAAAGGCTTATACTCTAGGTGGGGGTGAAATGAAGCATAAAAGGGAAGAAATAAGTGTGCCCACATGAAAAACATGGCCCCACATGTGTGTATAAGTGCGTCGGGCCGCCCGGCTCGTCGGCCCGCTGTGGCTAGAACACAAGGCCTCGCCGTTGGGGCAATGCCATCATGGTCCACTGGACCTAGGGTGATGGTATCACCCTAGGGGTGATGCTATCCCCCCCGGGGTGCCGTATGTGTGCGGGGACCACTTTGTTCCCCCCCCCCCCCAGATTTGGGCCCCTGAGTCCGTTTGGTGTAGTTTCAGGTTCCATCTCAAGTATATTCATGCTCTTCGGGTTATTTAAGTGTGGAATCTGTTAAAGTATCATCTAAACCCATTAATTGATAGTCTAGAAAAGAACTGGGATCACCTCACATGATCAAACATATGTACAAGTCTTGTTTCAACGGTTAGTTTCACCTGTCGGCGAAACTGGGAATCCTACGACTGTTTCTATGTTTTAACGCTCCTTCCTAAGTCAAAGTATGTTAGTGTGCATCGTGTGACCATAACCTAAGTCCAGTTTAATCTAATTCATGCTCTGATACTAACTTGTAACGCCCTGAAAATCGGGGGTCGAGTAGAAGCTCAACTCCCGAGTTCCAACGCATCACTTATGCAACATAGACAATGATGATTAAATGTTGACCATATTAGTGCATTAAACATGAGTGGGATTGTACCAAATCAGCATATCATACTCTGGAGACAGTTAAATTATCCAAGCGGAAGACTGTGATAAATATATAAAGCATATAAGTGATTGTAAGTCCCTAGAGTATGAATGTCACTAGGTTAAATAATTACAGGTATAATTCTAAAATTTATAAAATGATAAAGTGTAATGTCAAATAATCCATATCCCTGTAGCCCCAGTGATGCAAATCCAGATTTATACAGACCCACTAGAGAGTTGCAGATAGGAGAACTTCTCCTCGTTGTCATAGAAGGCAGGCTCCGTCTTGTAAGCCTCAGCGTCATCTGAAACTACAATAGAGTCTATTTAATATTTTAAAACACCGTCCCAGCGTGGGAGTGAGTGATCAACTTAGTGGAGCTATAAGGCAAAGGTTAACATGTTATCAATTCAGTCAAGAAGTAATGATAAAGCAATATAATAAGCATTCCTAAGTACTCTTGTTAATGCAAGGATGGGATGCGATAATGATATATGCCCTCGCTTATACTCCCTCTGCGATATCATCTCATGATCGCGCATGCAACACTCCCACTGTGCTCAACTCCAACACTAAAGGCATATGCAACGCGGTGCATGTGCGTGATTGGCCAAGTTCTTAATTAGACCTATTCATACTGCAGGTTTGGGAAGCTAAGGTACCACCTTTTATATCATTGACCCAAACAATGATCCATCTAGGGTCGTCAATTCTAGTTAATCACATATGATAGGCAAGTTCACGAGTTTACACTATAAGTCGCTACGGGAGGCTCGTCACCTCAGTGTAGGCTTAATTCACACTTGAGGTTACTACGAGAGGCTCGTCACCTAATTGTAGGCCTATTTTATACTCAAGCTCACTACCAGAAGGCTTATCACCTTAGCGTAGGTCGACAGCTTGAATACGATGTCCCATACACCACCATATTCAGCTCATGAGTTTGGGTTGCTCACTGGTCACTATGGGGAGGCTCGTCACCCCAGCGTAGGCTAACAGCTCGACCATGGTGTCCCATACACCACCATGCCCAAATCATGCGTCTTAGTGGATCTTGGTACCAAGGTTAAATGGACTTTGCACTGGTAAGTGGTACCTTAGATTCAAGCAGTAGTGTCCATACATGATAAACACACATTAGGCCAATCGGGTTACTTGACAAGTCTGATTGGTATAAGCGCATGCTAAGTTAATTGACATGAAGTGCATACACACTCCTTGTGGCCTAACCACTGTTGATAATCACCGTACAACTTAGATTCATCGAACGTGTCCTTGGTGGCGGAACCAATCCGGCCACTCTAACGAAATCTGTTACTGAATGCCTAGACTACGTCATAGTCCCAATCACACTCTAAGATAATAGCATTCACATATGGTAGTCATAGCCGTATAGAGCAAACAATTCAAGCATTGCAATCATTTGAGCATTTCATAAAAAAATAGAGAATAAACATATTATCGCACATATGCATTCCATACTTAAATCACGTAGTTGTATTGAGGTTACATAAAGAAATCAATGCATATAGTTAAGGTGGTTGATAATCTTATCTCGACACCTTTAATGAATGCATTTTATCAAATAATTACTCATTCAGACATTTTATCAAACAATTAAGCTACACCTTTCGATGTATATGATATAACTTGGTTATAACATGTATTAGGGCAAATCCTTTCACAAAGGAGTTGTCACACGTACAAGAATCATATATTCTCAATCAATAATCATGGCAAGCACAAATCATAATTCCATATTCATTCAAACATTTCATCAAACACATGGAATGCATTATATACATAGTTCATATATATGTGTAATATACGGCAATCATTGTATCTAAGTACATGTGATAGCAATTAAGTCAGTCATAAATCATTAACTGACATTGAAAGCCTTGAAAACCATAACCTAAATGTTTATAGTTTGCACCTTTCATTGGTAAACTCGGATCGTACTTAGTTTGAATACTACGTCTTTGTCTACGACACAACGACAACCTATAGCATGAAATAGGTTAACTATTTCACCATTTACTCTATTTGGATACCTAACACAGATTAGGGTTAGGATTTATTACCCAAGAACGGAGTCAAAATCGCTGGTATAACGATACATGTAGGATGATTCGGCACGTGGAGTGGTGAGATCGAATCCCAGCAAGGATCCCTCTCTCTCTCTCTCTCTTTATCCTTCTCTTTTCACTCTTCTCTCTTCTCTCCTAGGGTTTGGAAATTCTTATGGAATGAGAGAGGGGTGAGTTAAGGCCCTTATATAGGCCTAGAACTGATGTCAATGGCCCTAGGGCCATGGTCTACTTAGGTTATAGCCAAAAGTTGTTTGTTTCGGGCCAACGGATCTCATCTGGAGGCCCATTTTTTGCATACGGTGTAGAGAAAGTTCCTTGATAATGGATCTATGTTAGGTTAAGTTTTCGGTCTGATCGGATTTAAGGATTGACTATGGAGGACCAGTTTCAATTCAACGGTCGTCGTCACTCGATCAAGGCCACAAGTACACTGACATGTGTTGAAAATTTTCCCTGATCCAAGGATGTAGTTGGGTCAGAATCTGATGGTCTGAAACCTTAAATTTGGTCTGCAAGCGAACGACCCAATTCACTTAAGTTTGAGTCTATTTTCTGAAGATATTCACGTTTCTCACACACTTCGCTCTGGGCTCAGGTTTTGCATTTCTTGATACTATTTGGACTTGATTTCTGAGATGGCTGTCAAGCCCAATAAGGTGGTCATAACCATATAGTTTCGCGTTAATTGGGATTTCGACGTGCGGTCCAGGTCCGATACAAAATTTCAGGATGCTCCCTAGAGCAACTTGGTTTTGAGATTGATCCTAGGCTTTTAGGTAATGTAAAGTTAGCGATTCTATTGGTTTTGGGTCTTGTAGTTCATATAGAAAGCGGTTCAAGCTAATCTACTAATTAATTTAGTTTAGTACTTAATTAATTTTCATCTAATTTCTTCATAATTTGATCCTTAGCGGTTTCTTCCTGAGGTGGTACTCGGGTCTTTGTTCGGATTTTTTCGAGACGTTACAATCGACCCCCCTTAAAGAAAAATTTTATCCTTGAAATTAGTACCTTTTCATACTCCTCGAGAATTTGACGGTAGTTCTTTCGGACCTCGGTTTCTTTTTTCTAAGTAGCCTCTTCCTCAGTGTGGTGCGTCCACAGTACCTTCATAAGCGGGATAACCTTGCTACGCAGCACTTGCTCCTTCCTGTCTAAGATACATGTCGGTCGCAGTATGTAAGTGGCATCTTCACTCAACTGTACCTGCTCCTATTTGATAATGTGGGACGGATTAGAAACATTTTTCTTCAACATAGATATATGAAATACGTTGTGCAAGCCTGCGAGTGGGGTGGGTAAAGCAAGGTGGTATGCTACCACACCTACTCGATCTAGAATCTGGAATGGACCAAAAATCGTGGTATGAGCTTCCCTTTCTTGCCAAACTGAAGGACTCCATTCATTGGGAAAACCTTAAGAAACACATGGTCCCTAACCTCAAACTCTAGCGGTTGCCACCTCGTATTGGCGTAACTCTTCTATCTACTTTGTGCTGTCAGGAGTCGACGCCTGATAATGTCGACCTTCTCTGAGGTCGCCTGCACTAACTCTGGGCCAATCAAACTCTTCTCGCCAACCTCTACCCAACAATGTGGTGCTTTACACGGACACCCATATAGTGCTTCGCACGGGGCCACGCCAATGCTCGCCTGAAAGCTATTGTTATAAGCGAACTCAGCATAAGGAAGACAATCATCCCAACTGTCTTTGAAATCACGCACACAAGCTCACAACATATTTAAACAAATACAAATTATCTCAGAAGAATTTGCGTACCTCGGTGAAAAATTACTTCATATCTTGTGCAGTCCAATGTGTCGGTGTGAAACCTGTGGCAAGATAATTAGCAAAATTAGCAAACCAAGGTGAATGAGAGACTTTGAATAAGTGTTTATTAGGGAACATGTCATTGATATGTGTCGCCTCAAGGGAATTAGGGAGATCATGGTGGGAAAGATGGTTAGCCACTACGTTCTCTACTCCCTTTTTATCTTTTATTTCCAAATCAAATTCTTAGAGTAGGAGGATCCTAATCAGGTGGGGCTTAACATCATTCTTAGAAAGAAAATACTTGAGCACCACATGATCTGTGTAAATGGTGATCTTGGATCTGATCAAGTAGGATCTAAATTTGTCCAACGCAAACACTACGACTACGAGTTCCTTTTTCGTAGTTGAGTAGTTCACTTGGATAGGATTTAGAGTTCTACTTACGTAATGAATAACGTAGGGCTTCTGTTCTTTTCTCTAGCCTAAAACCACCCCAAGTACATAGTTAGACACGTCGCACATAATTTCAAAAGGAAGGCTCCAGTTAGGTGGTTGCATGATAGGTGAGGTAGTTAACATGCCCTTGAGCTTAGTGAAAGCTTCCTAACATTGCTCAGTCCACTTGTATAGTGCATCCTTTTGAAGTAGATTACATAGAGGTTGAGAGAGGAGACTAAAGTCCTTTATAAATCTCTTGTAAAAATCGGCGTGTCCTAAGAAGGATCACACATCTCGTATGTTCTTGGGTGGATGTAGGTAAGAGATAAGATTGATTTTAGCCTAATCTACCTCGATTCCCTTAGACGAGATGATATGTCTAAGGACAATTTCCTTACGAAGCATGAAATGACACTTCTCTCAATTGAGTACCAAATTCTTTTCTTTGCATCTTTTCTTCACACATTTAAGATTCTTTAACCAATTGCTTAAAGATGGACCGAGGATAGAGAAGTCGTCCATGAAGACCTCTAGATATTTCCCCACCACATCAGAAAAAAATACTCATCATGCATCACTGAAAATTCGCAAGGGCATTACATAGTCCAAATGGCATCCTTCGGTAAGCAAATGTGCCATAAGGACATGTAAATGTGGTCTTTTTCTGATCTTCAGGGGCTATCTCTATCTGGTTGTAGCCCGAATACTCGTCAAGGAAACAATAATATGAATGACGAACTAGCCTTCATAAAATTTGATCGATGAAGGGCAAAGGAAAGTGGTCCTTCCTTATGACGGTATTCAACTTCCTGTAGTTAATGCACATTCTCCAACCAGTAGTAACTCTAGTTAGCACGAGTTCATTATTGGCATTGGCTACGATGGTGATTCCGAACTTCTTAGGAACCACTTGAGTTGGACTCACCCATTGGCTATCGAATATAGGGTATATGATATGCACATCGATTGTTTTAGAACTTCGGCCTTAACCACTTCTTTCATGTTTGGATTTAGTCTATGTTGTGATTGCCGAGAGGTCTTCACATTTTCCTTGAGATAAATGCGGTGAGTACAAACTGAAGGGTCAATTCCCTTGAGGTTTGCAATCATCCATCCAAGGGCTCACTTATGCTCAATGAGAGTAGATATGAGCATACTCTCTTGTTCTTGCTGAAGGTGGGAAGAAATCACCACTGGGTATGTCTCATCTTAGCTTAAATAGTCATATTTCAAATCAGAGGGCAAAGGTTTTAGGTCAATCTTCGGCGCCTTGAGGCTAGACAATAGAGGCACTATATCGATTTGGGACAATTCTTCAAATTGTGGCCTCCACCAGTTAACTTTAAGTATCGATGCCGTATCAAGCATGGCACCTGTCTCCGTAATCATATCATCATCTAAATTAAGGGAGTGGGCCAAACACGTCTCTAGAGGGTCAGAGGAATAGGACAAAAGTGTTCTATCTTCCATGAAAGAATTAATCATGTTAATGTCATGGAAATCGTCATTATCCTTTAATCACCTGCCTGTGTTAAAAAAGATATTCAACTCTAATGTCATATTCCAGAAAGACATACTCATGACTCCATTCTTACAATTAATGACTGCATTTGAAGTGGCAAGGAATAGGTGACTAAGAATGACGGAAATTTGAGTGCTCATGTTACTGATGAGTTCCATATCCAGGACAATAAAATTTACCGGGTAGTAGAATCTATCAACCTGGACTAACACATCCTTAATTATCCCTCTCGGTACATGAATTGAGCGATCAGCAAGTTGTAATGTGGTTAGGGTGGGTTTTAATTCACCCAAACCTAACTGTTTGTAGACCGAGTAAGGAATTAGATTTACACTCGCTCCTAAATCAAGAAGTGCGTGCTCAATGCGGTAATTCCCAATTACACAAGTAATGATTGGGCTACCAGGATCTTTGAATTTCTGTGGCATATCTTTCTTTAGGATGACACTCACTTTTTTAGTTAAAAATATTTTCTTTTAAATATTTTTCCGTCTTTTGGTCGTATACAAGTCTTTCAGAAATTTGGCGTATGAAGGTACTTGTTTACAGCATCAAGTAGAGGAATATTGACCTTCTCTTATTTCAACACCTCTAGAATATCTTGAGAGTTAGAGATTGGTTTTGGTGCAACAAACTATTGGGGAAATGGGGCAATCGGCTTCCCATGAGGTTATAGTTCTAATTCTTGTGGAGCAATGCTAGGTCTATACTTGTTGTCCTCTTCCGAGTCCTTAGGCTTTTCGGCCCTAACCGGAATAGTTTTGTCAATGGTCTTCCCACTCCTAAGAGTGGTGACGGATTTAGCTTACTCCATCTGATTTGAAGAGCCCGGGTCGCTAACTTCATATTGTGGTTATGGATTGGGAAGAGGTTGAGCTGGAAGGCTCCCCTTATTCCTAATCGCACTTTTAGTCTTAAGTCCTTTTATGACCTTTGTGAGGTCTTGAAAGGCTTGTAGCATACCTTGATTGAAAAGCTCTTGCTTTTGAAGATGTTTTAGAACCAGGTCCTCTTGTGGTTTCTCTTGATGTGGAATTTGAATGAAGAAACCTTGAGGGGTAGCAGTTTGTCCATTCCTCCAATTGAAGTTTGGATGATTTCTCCAACTAGGATTGTATGTATTGGAGGTAGGTCCATTGAAAGGTCTTTGGTAATCATTCATGGCATTAGATTGCTCATTCAACACCTCTTGAAATGTAGGTATTGTTGGACAATTTCAGTTGTGTGAACGTTGCAAGCACAAATACCACAAACAGTTTCCTTAACCTTATGCTTCTTTAATTCCATGGCCTCGAATTTCCTATTGAGATTAGACACTTTTGCTCTGATATCATTGTCCTCTTTTAGGAGATACATTCCACCCATTTCCTTGGATTGAGTCGGCCTAGACATGGTGCTTGGTTTTGGGGAGATGTCCTATGATTGTGTGTTTTCAGCAAGTTTATCAAGGTAGTCCCAGACATCGTCGTCGACACTTTTATTCATAAATTCTCCATTACATATTGTCTCGACTAATTGGCACAGGGGAGATGTTAGTCCATCATAGAAAAGGTCGTGATGTGCCACGTTTCAAAACTATGTTGTGGGCATGAACTAACAAGATCCTTGAACCGCTCCAACATTAGAAGAATGTTTCATCTTCCCTTTGGGCGAAGTTCATGATTGTCTTTCTAAGGGTGTTTGTCTTATGGTATGGGAAAAATTTCTTGATGAACTCTCTTGTCATGTCATTCTAACTACCAATAGATCGAGGATGTAGTGAATGCAACCACGTCTTAGCTTTCTCTTTCAAAGAAAAGGGAAAGAGTTTCAGCCTGACCATGTCGTCAGACACGTTAGGAAAATATAGAGTGGCTATGATTTCATCAAACTCTTTCAGGTGTAAATATGAATTTTTAGATTCAAGCCCATGAAATGTTAGAAGGAGTTGGATCACCCCTGGCTTGATATCATGTGTAAGACCCGTATCCTAGCCCATACTGTTCCGTAGGCTTCCGCGATCCTCCAGTCGAATTCCGATGACCTGCGATGCGTAGACTGCATTTATGCGCAACCCTAAGTCATGTCCCATATTCTAGAGTTGGCTCGATCCTAGACTTGCACCCTAGCAACCGCGCCATCGCCATGGTTTCGATGTCGCGTCTCACGCGCCGAGGAGATACCCAGGTCAGGAGATGTCGGCCCGCGTTCTGTTTAAGGAAAACACCGCGCATTTGCAATCCCAAGAGAATCTCTACAACATGTCCCATCAATCAATCACTCCATTAATCAGTTAATCAATCACTTCATGTCGAGTACAAGAGCAACCCTAAAGTCAACTCTCTCTCACCCTCTCTCTTACACACCCATACATGTCAAGTACACTATCAACTTACATCCATCACCTCTCCCTTACAACCACCATTTCTCTCTCTCTCTTTCTTAACATATTTTCCAAGCAACAAAGTGGTGGACGTCCAAGCAATTTCAAGAGAGAAAAGTGTGTTGTGTGGCCCACTTCCCATCCCAAGTTCCATCACCTAGCCCTTCATTTCTCATCATCTTCCATCAAAGAGGGAAACAAGGAGATCGGCGTTCCATCGGACCAAGAAAATCGAACGGTTGGTGTTTTATAGGCCTAAATTTTTATGTTTTGATGATGGGCCAAGTGGGGTCTACCGATTGATGGTATGGATCTCACTTTGGACCCCAGATGTGGTCGATGGCCCACCTTGATTCTCATGATCATTCCATGATTGGGCCATTCTCCATGGACCCTATCATGATGTTTATTTTCTTTGCATGGATAGGGTCATCTAGACCTTCTATTTTGGTGGAGAATGAATCTCCACCGTTGATCTTTGATTTGGTGGGCCCACATGTATTGCGACCCAATTGATGTATGATTGAATGCAAGGGAGGGCTCATAGTGGCGGAGCCCTCCATCACACATGTCCCTCTCTTTCTCTCTCTCTCCCTCTCCTTTTCATTTGTTATTGTGTGTGATGACGTGGCTGTGTGGCCCACTCGGATGGACCCCACCTTGATGTACGTATTATCTACACCACCAACCTTTTAGTGGCCCACGTTTGTAGGTGGGGCCCACCTTAAAAGGTTGTTGTAACCAAATCGTCAAGCGTCTAGGGATGCTGGACGTGGCCACAAGTGAAGTATGAACTGACAGCGTGGTGCACTGATGTGCAAACCAAAACAATTATATATTATTTTGATTCAAAACTTAGGTGGACCGCTTATGCAGGCCCCACCTTGATATATGAATTCAATCCACGCCATCCATCCTATTTCTTAACCCATTTTAGGCGTTGAGCCGAAAAATGAAGTTAATCCGATTATCTGGCAGGCCATAGCATAGAAAACAGTATTTTTTACCATTGAAATCCACCCTTATGTTTCTTTACACCAAAATACCTCGAATATTGGGCTCATTTAGCTGTCTTGAGTCGTAGAATCCAATAGTTGGAGCGGATTCTCCTGATGCGGGCCCCACCTAGTAAAAACCTCCGAAAAATAAAAAAAATATGTAGCAGCAGTCGCTGTTGCTACTGACCGTCTAGAGGAGGCAGCAGCGTCCTACGCTGTCATGGTGGGTAAGGACATGGGTCCTAACCAAAGGCCCCACCATGATGTGTGTTGACATCAACACCATGCACTTTGATGAGGCCCCTTTTACCGTGGGGCACCCCCAAAATTAGCTGTATACACAGCTCAGGTGGCCCACACGGCAAGGAACAGTGAGGATTTAGCTTCTGCCATTGAACCTTTTTTTTTGTTACAGAAGTTTTGGATCATTATGAAAATTATTTTTCCTCTTTATTCAAGTCCCTGTGACATTATTAATGGGTTGGATGGTATACAAACGTTATGGTGGGCCCCACGTGGGACCGCACCTTGATGTATATGGTTGGCCCACACCATCCAAATGGCTGGACGGTGGGCTGCACCCTGATGTATGTGTTTATTCCACCGTTTAGGTAGCTAGACAGTGGGCTTGGTTATGATGTATATGTTGTATCCAACTGTCTGCACATCTGGGGGGCCACACATGTGGACCCCACCATGAGGTATGTACTTTACCTATGTCGTCCATCCCTTTGGGACCCACCATGATGCATGTGTTGCATCCAAACCATCTAACCCTTTGGCGAGCCTGTCTTACAGCTTGAGACTAAAAATAAGACAGATCTAGGATCAGGTGGATCACATTATAGGAAACAGTGGGTTTGAGCGTCCACCATTAAACCCTTGGGCTTTAAAGTTTTGACCAATATTATATTTGTTTTTCCCCTAAATCTAGGTCTTTGTGACCTTATGAATAGGCTGGATGGGAAATAAACCTTATGATGGAGCCCACTGGAATTTAACCATGTAAATCATTACCCACGGTTAGATATGGTATGGTCCCGTCATCTCTTGATATGGCTATGTTTTTGCATAATACTCTATATTAATGTCTACAAATAGATGAATTGTGCTCGGCCCATTCAACTTGGCCCATTTAATTCGGCCCATTGATTCGGGCCATTTAATTAGGCCCGATGTGATATATGAGGCCCGTTGTTGAGGCCCAACTTGATGTGATGTATGAGGCCCGTTGTTGAGGCCCACCTTGATATATATAAGGCCCACGTGATGCGGCCATCTAGATGTATTTGAGGCCCATGGGTCGAGGCCCAATGGGATGTACATAAGGTCTATTGCAATGTGTAATTCCACCATGGTTTATGTAATGATGTTTATGACAGGCTATGCCTTGGGAGCAATGATGGTTTGACGTCCACATTATAAGGATAATGTTGGTTAAATGTATGCATTATGACTCTCCGTAGGGCCTATTGATAGGCCTATACTTGTTCTGTGTAGGCCATCTAGGCACATCCTCATTGGAAAGATAGTTCATCACCATATAACATGCTTCGTATAATTCCATGACTCATGCCATATGCATCATATGTATGCTTGATATGAATAGTAACTGATCATAGCATATGTCATTGGGCAGATTATTTATGGGACTCATTGATAAGAGTTACCCACATGAGCGCGTGGTACGCGCAGGATTGCTGCATTACTGGATAGTGTGATTCATGCATCTCGCATTTGTGTGTCGTGATCATTATACGCCCTAGCGACATCAGGGCCGTGGCCTCCACATGCACATCGTGGATGACCAGATAGGACACCGAAAATGTTTGGTTTGAGCATCTGGGCACTCTGGAAGTCCGTGGGTGAAAGTCCCTAAACCTCCGAGGCCAGGAGTCGCCCTAACGTCTAGACCGAGTAGATACATGAGCGCCCAAGTGTCGAATACTAGTAGGCTGTGTCTCCCATTGTGTCGTGGTCAGTTGGGAGGGGATGTGGCCTTATTTGCCTGAGTGAGGGGGTTGTAAGCTAGGCTGAGTTTGACCAACTCGCAAATAAGTCTGTTATTGATAAGCCAGGTAGGTTTGGCAGACTACTGATCAGGTGGATAGTGTGGTCTATTTCGCTTGCTGGGCTGTGTGGCTAGGGAGGCGGCAGTCAGTGTGGAATGTACTAGACACCAGTGATGATCCTAGAAAGGAACCGTACTGATATATGGACTTATTGAGTAGGAATTGTATACTCATTCATTCATTCATTCACTATCCATTCGAGCTGGTGGTGCGTAACTACTTGTTACGTGTACCTTCATATGGCTAGGATTTCGGTTGGGCGCATGACTAACCTAAGATCAGGAGTTTACCACATTGAGTCTGTCTATCTAAATTTAGGTATGTGACTGGTTTGGATAGAAGTACCTTGTGATGGACCCCGTAGCCTGTGATACTACGTACTGTCATCCCGACTTCACACTCCAGCTTGGTCATTTCATTCGCATCGCATATTACATTACATCTGCAGGCATATGACATTTTGAGTTGCTATGTTTTTGCACTTATATGGCCTGAACAGACTAGCGAAATTTGTATAGTGCATTGCATCCTCGGCATCTGATATTTGACTCTCTATGATTTCATGTTTGCATAGCCGATCTACGTTACATATTCTGATATTGTACGACTCATGGACTTACCAATATATTTCCGTTTACTCTGATATCGTATGATTCATGATCTTGTCAGTATATCTTCTTCTTCCGATATTGTATGATTTATGGCATTGTATTTGTGTGCTTGGCACTTATCTTGCACACACACTTTCACCACCCTCTAAGCTTTCTATAAGCTTAAGCACGATAGATGCGTGCAGGTGATGTTAGGATGCATCCGATCTGAGGCAGGAGCGTGTGGTGGAGCTTTTGGAGTTTCCTTTGATATATTTATATTGTATTTCCATTTCAGCATTGTACTTAAATGATTATATTAGTGGATATGTGGTGATGATGTTGCTATTGTAATTTGTGTATACTTGTGGTTATGCTTCTTACAAAATAAATATACGTTAGAAAATCCTCCTTATAGGATCCCAGGTTCGAAATCTGGCGCATGCGCGCTAGGAGCCGAGAATGGGGTATTACAGAGGCTGTCGGCACCGGATTCGGCGATCGAAAATTTTGTGAGCCCAGTTTCGAGTTTGGGGCGTGACACCGTGTGTCATGTATTTTCTAGAAAAACCATGCATGAGGGCGTACTCACCCCCGCCAGTTGTAAATAATCTCGTAAAGTACGAGGCGAGGGTGCTTGATGCACCTCATTCTCATTCTGGACTTCTCTAACCCAAGGTTGAGGTTGTTCTTCTGGTTGATTGGCCAGTTGATTTGCAGCCATAACCTCAATTAACTCTGGTGGATCTCGAGTGGTGTCTAATCCTGCGATAGATAGTTAACCCCTCAACTAATCCTCCTTCACTCAAAAGACGTTGAGTGTTGTCACGAACCCACTTGGGCATGAAACGCTCTCAGCACTCAATCTCAGATTCTAACCTAAACCTAAAAAGAAAGAAAGGAAATAGAAATCTAGAAATAGAAAGCAAGAGGGTATTAGAAAGTTCCTAAGTTAGGTCCTATAAAACAAAACAAAACAAGTCAGTTTCTAAGATAGGAATTCTAAAATTAGAAAGTTCTAATAGAAAGTAATCTAGTTTCTAAAAAAAGAAAAATTTCTAAAAGAAAATAAAAAATTTCTAAAAGACTGATTAGGAAAGTTCTAAACCCTAGAATTAGAAAGTAAGTTAGTTTCTAAAAATAAAAGAAATCTTAGAATTAGAAAGTTTCTAAAAATAAAAAAATAAAACCTAATCCTAAAAATAGAAAAATTGAAAGATTAGAAAGAGATTACTAAATTAGAAACTCTATATCAGGATCCTACAAAAAAGGACAGTTAGTTTAGTTTTTAAATATTAAACACAAAAACTAAAACCTAAAATTAGAAAGCCCTAATCATAACCTAATTTTAAAACTAGTCAATCGTAGAAAAACACAAGCGTTAATCCTCGGCAATGACGCCAAAAACTTGTTCACAACTCCAACTATAGGGTCGTGATGTAGTAATAGTCTCGATAAGATCGAGGTCGAATCCACAGGGACTGAACCTTATACGTGTTCTGAAAGTAACTAGAACTAGAAGAAGATATAATCTAAATCATGAGAATGTAAGAGAATAATTGCAAATTATTAAACTAAAACTTGTAAAATTCAAAGGTGGGAAACTTGGGTTTCCAAGGATCCACTTGTAGAGATCAAGGAGATCTATGCTTGATTCAAGAACACAACTGGAATCATAGTCCCATCTTCATCCAATTGGAAGATATCTCTTTAAAAATCCAATCTGAACTTCCTTTGATCTAGTTTTCAATGAATGATACGTATGAGAAGTAGAAGTGGCTCCATCACTAAACCATGCTAATAAGACAAAGAAAACAATAAAACACACCAATCCATAATCAATCTGAGAAAATTATAAAGGTTATGAAAGATTCCATCATCCAACCGTGTCCATGAGACGATGGTGAACAACAGGGTTCCCAAGTTCACAATCCCTATAATGAAAAGAGCATACTTAAAGCTATCATAGATCTATTGTAATTTAAGTCACAAAAAACCATTAAAAACTAAAAGTATTTCTTATAATCAAACTAAAATCAAGGAGAGTTCAATAAACATGAATCAAGCTATAGAAAGTATCCCATCACACTACAAGCTTCACCTCTTAGCCCTAGCTAAGAGGTTTAGCCAATCACAAACATGATTAAACTAAATATCTTAAAAAGCATCAAAGGAAAACTAAAGAAGAAGGGAGAAGGAAGAACTCTCTAGCCGCCGGCCATCCACGCTCTCTCTCTCTCTCTCTCTCTCTCTCTCTCTCTCTCTTCCTCCACATCAGATGATGCCCTCACATCCTTCTGTCCTTCTCTTTTATAGATAGAAGGTAGGGCGGTGGCATGTGCGTAACCTTACGCAGCAACAAATTGAAAACGTCTTGCGCGTAGGAAACACACAAACTGTCTTGCGTTTGGATGAGAGTTTTGGCCAGAAGATTGTCCCAAAAACTGATTTGACTCAATGGTTGGGGTCAAGACCCCCTTTCCAAGCTTTTGGACTGTTCGGATCATGCACCCGGACGTGATCTTGGCAATGTAACTGGCCCACAGTGTCCAAATGCTGCTGCGCATGTTCTTACGCACAAGAGTTGCGCTGAGTTGTTCGGTGGGCCCCTGGTCGACATTAATGGAGAAATCCACTCCATGCATTAGACTCGTGGCGAGATTTCAGTCGGGAATGGACACTTTTGCTTGAGTTTGGTGTGGCTTAAGGGATCAAATCTTCTTGTCGTTCCTCTTGCGGTTAAAGCATATCTAGAGATCAGGTGGGCCCCAAATCAATGGTTTTGTGGCTGATCTTTCCATTGGGCCACTTCCACAAAGATCCAATGGCTGAAATTTTACGTGTACGGTTACTTTAGGATCATCAGGCCAGATGTAAGTTTCGAGCCAAATGGATGGTTGAAACCCTATGATCTTACATTCATGATGATTTTCAGGCCTCTTTATCTTCAATCACTAGGTTTTCTTAGATCTTTGGCGTGTGAATTCTTCAATCTCGGTCCCCTAAGATCCGCCCCTTGCCTTGGTGATTCTTGAGCATCAAATCCATGCCTTTAACACCCTTTTTCAATCGAAGGTCTTAAATTCACCTTACAACAAAAACATGATTAAAATAGAACGTTAAGCATTATCATGTTCAAAAAACCAAGTAATAATTAGGTCTAATATGCAATATTTGACCCCCAACACAATCCCCAACCAGCTTTTTGCTAGTCCCAAGCAAAGTATACGAAAAATATTTTAAGAATTACAGGACAATTTCTATAAACTCGAGTGATTTTTCAAAAAACAATTTAGATACTAGAATTCTAAGATGCATTAATGTTGAGCATTAGTTTCTCCAAAACTTAAGTGCACGGTAAACTTCATGGTCAAGTTTAAAATATTAATCCATCGATTAGAACAATTCTAAACATTGAGTTCCATGGGTGTATAGTGCAACCTCGACTTATCACAATTAAAGGTCCAATTCTCAATTTTCATGATATCATTGGGAATCAAAAGAGCATTCCGAATAACCAAACTTAAACCAAAACTTGTCTTACAGTTCAGCCTTTTTATTCTTCCAGTGTTTGATTTTTCCATCGATGGCTTCACAATTCTCAATTCGTGAATGGCCTATTACAAAAATGTGAGCCTCTATCACTAATAATGGCTCGAGGCATTCCGAATCGAGAAAGGATGTTCTCTTTTAAAACTTAATGACCGTTCGACAGTCATTATTCCGGCACGGAATCGCTTCGACCCATTTAGTGACATAGTCTACGGTGAGAAAAATATATAGATTTCTAAATGATTGGGAGAATGGTCCAATGAAATGAATGCCCTAGCAATCAAATGCTTCTATGATAAGGATTGGGTTTAAGGGCATCATATATTGATGGGACAATACTCTTAATTTCTGACAACGTTCATAGGCCTTGCAAAACTCATGAGTGTCCTGGAACATAGTGGGATAGTAAAAGCCACACTGCAGAATCTTGGCCATTGTCTTTTTACCAGAAAAGTGACCACCACAGGCCTGAGAGTGATAGAAGGAGATGACACTTTGATGTTCATCATCTGGCACACATCTCCTTAATATTTGGTCTAGGCAATATTTAAACAAATACGGATCATCCCAGAAGAATTTACGCACCTCGGTGAAAAATTTCTTCTTATCTTGCACAATCTAAGGTGAATGGGAGACTTTGAACAATTGTTTGTAATGGAACATGTCAATGATATGTGTCATCTCAAGGGAATTAGGGAGATCAAGGTGGGAAAGATGGTCGGCCACTACATTCTCTACTCCCTTTTTTATCTTTTATTTCCAAATCAAATTCTTAGAGTAGGAGGATCTATCTGATCAGGTGGGGTTTAGCATCATTCTTAGAAAGAAAATACTTGAGTGCCATATGATCTGTGTAAACAGCAATCTTGGATCCAATCAAGTAGGATCTAAATTTGTCCAAAGCGAACACTATGACTAAGAGTTCCTTTTCCGTAGTTGAGTAGTTCACTTGGGTAGGATTTAGAGTTCTACTTGCGTAATGAATAATGTAAGGCTTCTTTTCTTTTCTCTAGCCTAAAACTGGCCCAAGAGCATAGTCAGACGCGTCAAAGATAAGTCCAAAAGGATGGTTCCAGTCGGGTGGCTGCATGATAGGTGAGGTAGTTAAGATGCCATTGAGCTTAGTGAAAGCTTCCTGACATTGCTCAGTCCACTTGTATAGTGCATCCTTTTGAAGTAGATTACATAGTGGTTTAGAGAGGAGACTAAAGTCCTTTATAAATCTCCTGCAAAAATTGGCATGTCCTAAGAAGGATAGCACGTCTCATATGTTCTTGGGTGGAGGTAGATTAGAGATAAGATTGATTTTAGCCTAATTTACCTCGATTCCCTTTGATGAGATGATATGTCAAAGGACAATTTCCTTATGAACCATGAAATAACACTTCTCTCAATTGAGTACAAAATTCTTTTCTTCACATCTTTTCTGCACACATTTAAGATTCTTTAACCAATAGCTTAAAGATGGACCAAAGACAAATAAGTCGTCCATGAAGACCTCTAGATATTGCACCACCATATCAGAAAAATACTCATAATACATTGTTGAAAAGTGGCAAGGGCATTACATAGTCCGAATGGCATCCTTCGGTAAGCAAAGGTGCCATAAGGATATGTAAATGTGGTCTTTTCCTGATCTTCAGGGGCTATCTCTATCTGGTTGTATCTTGAATACCTATCAAGGAAATAGTAATATGAATGACCAACTAGCCTTTTAAAAATTTGATTGATGAAGGGCAAAGGAAAGTGATCCTTCCTTGTGGCGGTATTCAACTTCCTGTAGTCAATGCACATTCTCCAACTAGTAGTAACTCTAGTTGGCACGAGTTCATTATTGGCATTGGCTACGATAGTGATTTTGGACTTCTCAGGAACCACCTGAGTTGGACTCACCCATTGGCTATCGGATATAAGGTATATGATACCCACATCCAATAGTTTAAGAATTTCAGCCTTAACCACTTCTTTCAGGTTTGGATTTAGTCTACGTTGTGATTGCCAAGAGGTCTTTGCATTTTCCTCAAGAAAAATGCGGTGAGTACAAACTAAAGGGTTAATTCCTTTGAGGACCGCAATTATCCATCTAAGGGATCTCTTATGCTTAATGAGAGTAGATATGAGCATACTCTCCTATTCTTGCTCAAGGTGGGAAGAAATCACCACCGGGTATGTCTTATCTTCACCTAAATCGATATATTTCAAATCAGAGGGCAAAGGTTTTAGGTCAAGCTTCAGTGCCTTGAGGCTAGACGATAGAGGCACTATATCGGTTTGAGGCAATTCTTCAAATTGTGGCCTCCATCAGTTAACTTCAAGTACCTACGCGGTAGTAAGCATGTCACCCATCTCCCTAATCATATCATCATCTAAATCATGGGAGTGGGCCAAGCATGTCTCTAAAAGGTCAGAGGAATTGGTCAAAAGTGTTCTATCTTCTACGAAAGAATCAATCATGTTAATGTCATGAAAATTGTCATCATCCTCTAACTGTCTTCCTGTGTTGAAAAAGATATTCAACTCTAATGTCATATTCTAAAAAGACATACTCATGACTCCATTCCTACAATTAATGATTGCATTTGAAGTGGCAAGGAATGGGTGACTAAGAATGACGAAAATTTGAGTGCTCATGTTACTGATGGGTTTCGTAAATAGGATGATAAAATCTATCGGGTAGTAAAATCTGTCAACCTGGACCAACATATCCTCAATTATCCCTCTCGGTACATGAATTAAGCGATCAACAAGTTATAATGTGGTTAGGGTGGGTTTTAATTCACCCAAACCTAACTGTTTGTAGACTGGGTAAGGAATCAGATTTACGCTCGCTCCTAAATCAAGAAGTGTGTGCTCAATGTGATAATTTCCAATTACACAAACGATGGTTGGGCTACCAAGATCTTTAAATTTCTGTGGCACATCTTGCTTTAGGATGACACTCACTTTTTTAGTAAAAAAAGATTTTCTTTTGAATATTTTACCGTCTTTTGGTCGTACACAAGTCTTTTAGAAATTTGGCGTATGAAGGTATTTATTTTACAACATCAAGTAGAGGAATATTGACCTTCACTTGTTTCAACACCTCTAGAATATTCTGAGAGTTAGAGAGAGGTTTTGATGCAACCGACCATTGGGGAAATGGGGCAATTGGCTTCTCTTGAGGTTCCAGTTCTAATTCTTGTGGAGCAATGCTAGGTCTATCCTTGTTATCCTCTTCCAGGTCCTTAGGCTTTTCGGCTATAACCAGAATATTTTTGTCAATGGTCTTCCCACTCCTAAGAGTGATAATAGATTTAGCTTACTCCATCTGATTTGAAGAGCTCGGGTCACTAACTTCATATTGTGGTTTTGGATTGGGAAGAGGTTAAGCTGGAAGGCTCCTCTTATTCCCAATCGCACTTTTAGTCTCAAGTCCTTGTATGGCCTTTGTGAGGTCTTGAAAGCCTTATCGCATACCCTGATTGAGAATCTCTTGCTTTTAAAGATGTTTTAGAACCAGGTCCTCATGTAGTTTTTCTTGATGTGGAATTTGATTGAAGAAACCTTGAGGGGTAGCGGTTTGTCCATTCCTCCAACTGAAGCTTGGATGATTTCTCCAACTAGGATTGTATGTATTGGAGGTAGGTCCATTGAAAGGTCTTTGGTAATTGTTCACTGCATTAGATTGCTCATTCAACACCTCATGAAAGGCAGGTATTGTTGGACAATTTACAGTTGTGTGAACGTTGCAAGCACAAATACCGCAAACAGTTTCCTTAACTTATCCTTCTTTAATTCCATGGCCTCAAATTTCCTTACGAGATTAGACACTTTAACACTGATATCATTGTCCTCTTTTTGGAGATACATTCCATCCCTTCCCTTGGATTGAGTCGGCCTAGACATGGTGCTTAGTTTTAGGGAGATGTCCCTTGATTGTGTCTTTTCAGCAAGTTTATCAAAGTAGTCCCACACATCGTTGAGACTTTTATTCATGAATTCCCCATTACACATTGTCTTGACTAATTGATGCATGGGAAATGTCAGTCCATTATACAAAAAGTTCGTGATGCGCCATGTTTCGAAACCATGTTGTGGGCATGAACTGACAAGATCATTGAACCACTCTCAACATTGGAAGAATGTTTCATCTTCCCTTTGGGCGAAGTTCATGATTGACTTTCTAAGGGTGTTCGTCTTATGGTATGGAAAAAATTTCTTTTTGAACTCCCTTGTCATGTCATTCCATCTACCAATAGATCAAGGACATAGTGAATGCAACCACGTCTTAGCTTTCTCTTTCAAAGAAAAGGGAAAGAGTTTCAGCCTGACCGCGTCGTCAGACATGTTAGGAAAATATAGAGTGGCTTTGATTTCATCAAACTCTTTTATGTGTAAATATGGATTTTCAGATTCAAGCCTATGAAATTTTGGAAGGAGTTGGATCACCCCTGGCTTGATATCCATGTGTCCCATATTTTCTGAAAAAAACCATGGATGATGGTGTATTCATCTCCGCTGGTTGTAAATAATCTCGTAAAGTATAAGGCGAGGGTGGTTGATGTACCTCATTCTTATCCTGGACTTCCCCAACCCGAGGTTGAGATTGTCCTTCTAGTTGATTGGCCAGTTGATCTGTAGCCATGGCCTCAGTTAACTCTAGGGGATCTCGAGTGGTGTCTAATCCTGCGAGGGATAGTTAACCCCTCAACCAATCCTCCTTCACTCAAAAGACGTCGAGTGTTGTCACGGACCCACTTGGACATGAAATACTCTCAGCCCTCAATCTCAGATTCTAACCTAAACCTAAAAAAGGAAGAAAGAAAATAGAAATCTAGAAATAGAAAGAAAGAGGGAATTAAAAAGAAGTTATCAAATTTGAAGTTCTTAAGTTAGGTCCTGCAAAACAAAACAAAACAAGTTAGTTTCTAAAATAGGAATTCTAAAATTAGAAAGTTCTAATAGAAAGTAAACTAGTTTCTAAAAAAAGAAAAATTTCTAAAAATAAAAAATAAAAAGTTTCTAAAAGACTGATTAGGGAAGTTCTAAACCCTAGAATTAGAAAGCAAGTTAGTATCTAAAAATAAAAGAAATCCTAGAATTAGAAAGTTTCTAAAAACATAAAATAAAACCTAATCCTAAAAATAGAAAATGGAAAGATTATAAAGAGATTACCAATTTAGAAAGTTAATATCAGGATCCTACAAAACAGGAAAGTTAGGTTAGATTCTAAAAATTAAACAGAAAAACCTAAGCCTAAAATTAGAAAACCCTAATCTTAACCTAATTCTAAAACTAGTCAATCTCAGAAAAATGCAACTGTCAATCCCGGGCAACGACGCTAAAAACTTGTTCACAACCCCAAGTATAGGGTCACAATGTAGTAATAATCTCGGTAAGACCGAGGTTGAATCCACAGGGACTAAACCTTATACGTATTCTGAAAGTAACAAGAACTAGAACTAGAAGAAGATGTAATTTAAATCAGGAGAATATAAGGAACTAGAAGAAGATGTAATCTAAATCAGGAGAATATAAGGAACCAGAAGAAGATATAATCTAAATCAGGAGAATATAAGAGAATAATTGTAAATTATTAAACTAAAACTTGTAAAATTCAAAGGTAGGAAACTAGGGTTTCCAAGGATCCACTTGTAGAGATCAAGGAGATCTATGCTTGATTCAAGAACACAACTGGAATTAGAGTCCCATCTTCATCCAATTGGAAGATATCTCTTTAAAAATTCAATCTGAACTTCCTTTGATCTAGTTTTCAATGAATGATAGGTATAAGAATTAGAAGTGGCTCCATCACTAAACCATGCCCATGAGATAAAGCAAATAATAGAACATACCAATCCATAACCAATCTGGGAAATTATGAAGGTTAGGAAGGATTCTATCATCCAACCATGTCCATGAGATGATGGTGAATAACAGGGTTCCCAAGTTCATAATCCCTATAATGAAAAGAACACACTCAAAGCTATCGTAGATCTATTGTAATTTAAGTCACAATAAACTATTAAAAGTTAAAAGTATTTCTTCTAATCAAACTAAAATCAATGAGAGTTTAATAAACATGAATCAAGTTATAGAAAGTATCCCATCACACTACAAGCTTCACCTCTTAGCCCTAGTTAAGAGGTTTATCCAATCACAGACATGATTAAACTAAATCTCTTAAAAAGCATAAAAGGAAAACTAAAGAAGACGGAAGAAGGAAGAAGGAAGAACTCTCTAGCCGCCGGTCGTCCACGCTCTCTCTCTCTCTCTCTCTCTCTCTCTCTCTCTCTCTTCCTCCACGTTAGATAATGCCCTCATGTCCTTCTCTCTCGCTCTTTTATAGAGAGAAGGTAGGGCGGTGGCGTGTGCGTAACCTTACGTAGCAACAAATTGGAAACGTGTTACGCGCAAGAAAACATAAATTGTCTTGCATTTGGATGAGGGTTTTGGCTAAAAGATTGTCCCAAAAACTGATTTGGCTCCATGGTTGGGGTCAGGACCCCCTTTCCAAGCTTTTGGACGGTCTGGATCATGCATCTGGATGTGATCTTGATCATGTAATTGGCACACAGTGTTTAGGACACTGTTACACAAGTTCTGATGCACGGGAGTTGCGCTGAGATGTTCAGTGGGCCCCTGGTCGACGTTAGCGGAGAAATCCACTCTGTACATTAGACTCGTGGTGAGATTTCAGTCGGGAATGGATACTTTTGCTTGAGTTTGGTGCGGCCCAAGGGATCAAATCTTCCTACCGTTCATCCTGCGTTTGAAGCATATCCGGAGATCAGGTGGGCCCCAAATTGGTGGTTTTGGGGCTGATCTTTCCATTGAGCCACTGAAACAAAGATCCAATGGCTGAAATTTTATGTGTACGGTTACTTTATGATCCTCAGGCTAGATATAAAATTTCGAGCCAAACGGATAGTGGGAACCCTGTGATCTTACATTTAGGATGATTTTCAGGCCTCTTTTCTTCAATCACTAGGTTTTCTCAAATCTTTAGCATGTGAATTATTCAGTCTCGGTCCCCTAAGATCCGTCCCTTACCTTGGTGATTCTTGAGTATCAAATCCATGTCTTTAGCACCCTTTTTCAATTCAAGCTCCTAAATTCACATTCCAACAAAAAGACAATTAAAATAGAATGTTAAGCATTATCATGTTCATAAAACCAAGTAATAATTGGGTCTAATATACAATATTTGATCCTCAACACAATCCCCAACCAGCATTTTGCTAGTCCCGAGTAAAGTATGCAAAAAATATTTTAAGAATTACAGGATAATTTCTATAAACTCGAGTGATTTTTGAAAAAACAATCTAGATACTAGAATTCTAAGATGCATTAATGTTGAGCATTAGTTTCTCCTAAACTTAAGCGCACGGCAAACTTCATGGTTAAGTTTAAAGTATTAATCTATCGATTAGAACAATTTTAAACATTGAGTTCCATGGGTGTATAGTGCAACCTCGACTTATCACAATTAAAGGTCCAATTCTCAATTTTCATGATATCATTGGTAATAAAAAAGAGCATTCTAGATAACCAAACCTAAACCGAAACTTGCCTTACATTTCGACCTTTTTATTCTTCCAGCTTTTGATTTTTTCCATCGATGGCTTCACGATGTGTCAACCTTTTTAAAGATCTTTAACAAGTAGCCATTTTTGACGACAACTGTTTTTTTTTTGTTGGGTATTTTTTTTAACATGATAGACAAATTCCCCAGGTTAGTTCCTTCTATGCTTAGTGATTACCAAGGTATCCCTTCAATATCGAACTGAAATCTTAATGAGTAAGCTAGATGTGATATGTGAAATCATGACTCAATCAATGTTTAAAACTTCTAATCATGGAGTATTAATCCAAACTTAATTGTGAAGTTTAACAGGTAAATGAATCAAGAGTCATAAATCACCAACATTACGTATATTATACTTTTTAAATCAAGAATATCCTTCAAGATCACTCGAATTCATAAAATTTTCAGAAAAATTCAAAAAAAATCATAATTTTTGCTCAAGACTAAGAAAACACTGATTAGGTAACCTAATCTCCCATCCCCAACCTAAAATCTACATTATTCTCAATGTAAAAGATATAAGCATGCAATGCACATGAGACAACGAAAATAAAGAAGAAGTGATGGAAAGATAGTACATGAGGAGGAAATTGAATGACTTTTTCTAAAGAATCCCTGTGTGAAGGTTGGTCAACACAAGAGTTAAACAACAAAAAAGACTATCCTAGAATAACTGGAAAGCAAACTATCCTAACATTATAAAACTGACTATCTTAGAACGATAAAAAGTAAATTACCCTAGTCCTATGAAAGCAGTAACCCACCTATACCTCCATCAGACTAGGAAATCAATCCTGATAAACAGGATCATTCAGAGGTATGGACATGTCCTCTGAATCAAATTTCTCAACAAATGGCTTTAATCGATGTCCATTTACTTTAAACTCATTACCATTGGTTGGATTTCGAATCTCGACAGCCCCATGATGATAAACATTGATAACAGTGAAAGGGTCAGTCCAACGAGATTGAAGTTTACTCGAAAAAGATGTAACCGAGAATTATATAATAGGACTTTCTGACTTAGTGTGAATGATTTTTGAAGAATGTGTTGGTCATGAAATGCCTTCATCCTGTCCTTGTAAATTCTCAAGTTTTCGTACGTATCATTCTAGATTTCTTTGAGTTCATTCAACTGAAGTTTGTGTTGCGAGCCAGCATTGTCCAAGTTGAAATTCATATTTTTGATGGCCAATTAGACTCAATGTTCCAACTCCATAGGTAAGTGGCAAGCTTTCCCATAGACAAGTCTAATGGGAGACATTCCAATAGGGGCTTTAAATGCAGTACGGTAAGCCCATAAAGCATCGGTTAATCGAATTGACCAATCCTTATAGTCAGGGTTAACCATCTTTTTCAAAATGTATTTAATTTCCCTACTGGAAATCTCAGCTTGCCCACTTGTTTGTGGGTGGTATGGAGTGCTCACCTTATGAGAGATGCCATATTTCTTCATTAAATTAGCGAATGGCCTATTACAAAAATGTGAGCCTCCATTACTAATGATGGCTTGAGGCGTTCCAAACCGAGAAAGAATGTTCTCTTTGAAAAACTTAATGACCGTTCGATGGTAATTGTTCCAGAATGAAATTGATTTAACCCATTTAGTGACATAGTCTATGGCGAGCAAAATATATAGATTTCCAAATGATTGGGGAAATGGTCCCATGAAATCGATGCCCCAATAATTAAATGCTTCTATGATAAGGATGGGGTTCAAGGGCATCATATTTCGATGGGACAATGCTCTAAATTTCTGACAACGTTCACAAGCCTTACAAAACTCATGAGTGTCCTTGAACATAGTGGGCTAGTAAAAGCTACACTACTGAATCTTTGCTATGGTCTTTTTAATAGAAAGGTGACCACCACGGGCCTGAGAGTGATAGAAGGAGATGACACTTTGATGTTCATCATCTGGCACACATCTCCTTAAGATTTGGTCTGGGCAATATTTAAACAAATACGGATTATCATAGAAGAATTTGTCCACCTCGGTGAAAAATTTCTTCTTATCTTGCGTAGTCCAATGTGTCGGTGTGAAACCTATGGCAAGATAATTAGTAATATCAGCAAACTAAGGTGAATGGGAGACTTTGAACATTTGTTCGTCAGGGAATATGTCATTGATATGTGTCGTCTCAAGGGAATTAGGGAGATTAAGGAAGGAAAGATGGTTAACTACTACGTTCTCTACTCCCTTTTTATCTTTTATTTCCAAATCAAATTCTTAGAGTAGGAGGATCCATCTGATTAGGAAGGGGTTAGCATCATTCTTAGAAAGAAGATACTTGAGTGCCGTATGATCTGTGTTAACAACGATCTTGGATTCGATCAAGTAGGATCTAAATTTGTCCAAAGCAAACACTACGACTAAGAGTTCCTTTTCCGTAGTTGAGTAGTTCACTTGGCCAGGATTTAGAGTTCTACTTGCGTAATGAATAACATAGGGCTTCTTTTCTTTTCTCTAGCCTAAAACCGCCCCAAAAGCATAGTCAGATGCGTCGCACATAAGTTCAAAAGGATGGTTCCAGTCGGGTGGCTGCATGATAGGTGAGGTAGTTAAGATGCCATTGAGCTTAGTGAAAGCTTCCTGACATTGCTCAGTCCACTTGTTAGTGCGTCCTTTTGAAGTAGATTACATAGTGGATTAGAGAGGAGACTAAAGTCCTTTATAAATCTCCTATAAAAATCGGCATGTCCTAAGAAGGATAGCACGTCTCGTATGTTCTTTGGTGGAGGTAGATTAGAGATAAGATCGATTTTAGCCTAATCTACCTCAATTTTCTTGGACGAGATGATATGTTAAAGGACAATTCCCTTACGAACCATGAAATAACACTTCTCTCAATTGAGTACCAAATTCTTTTCTTCATATATTTTTAGCACACATTTAAGATTCTTTAAGCAATCGCTAAAAGATGGACCGAAGATAGAGAAGTCATCCATGAAGACCTTTAGATATTACCCCACCATATCAGAAAAAAATACTCATCATGCATCGTTGAAAAGTGGTAGGGGCATTACTGTAACACCCCGTACTTTTTTGTACTTGGGTGTTACCATAAGGATCAAGTTTAGTACAGACACAAGCCAACTCCTTTAGACATTGACCTAACCTAAACCCGACCATCAGAAGGATCCCCATCCTTAGATCGGGTCATCCATCCATTATCTTTAAAGATGGACCATCACATCACAAGAAAGGTTTACTTTTAGGGTTTTAAATCTCCTTGATAGGTAAATCAAAACCATCTATTTTCAAAATGGACCTTCACATCAACTAAGAAGCCTATCTTTAAGAATTCATTCTCTTTAAATAGATAGGATATAACCTTACACCTTAAACTAGAAGCCGTGAATATGAGGTCCACTGTTTATCAGCTACATGCTTGAATAATAACAAAACACCACTAGAATGAGGGGGCACCTATGTTAGGATTTCAATCACTTTAATATACAAATTGAACCATTCATTTTAATAATAGGACATAGATCACCCGATCCAACCATCAAATTAATGTAAGCAGATGAAATAGCTCGAATTGGTGGAGTATGACCCACCTAAACTATGGATCTGCCTAATCTTTAGTCAGGTGTTGTACCTAGGCTTATGAAGTCAAATGATCGGGCTAGATTTTTAGTAGACATCTTGATGGACCACTAACGATTAGTGTTGAAGCGATCCAGCCATTCAAGTTCATTATTATGTGCCCAATTGGGATATAGGATTGGCGAACCATAGACGTACTTGACAAATTCCCTCTAAATTGAACTATAAACCTTCGTAACCATTGATGACCACATTCAGATATAATCTAATCATCGGATTAATAAAACCTATAACTAAGGACCCTGAATTAGAAGTATGATCCACCTGAGTTTGGATCTGCCTAAATTTTGGACTAATGGCCTATTAGGACCAATAAAGGCTAGTCAATGGAATGGATCCAGCAAAAGGATCATAGGGGCCCCACATTTGAGTTGGGCGGCGCACTGAACTCTGTGCCCAGTCAGAGCGCGTCTGATCCATGCAGCACCAAAAATAGGTGATTTCTCTCCTTGCTTCCCGCTCATGCTATTTGAAATAGCTATTTTCATGTGTGGATCAGTGGCCCACCATCAGAGGACACTTCGCTAATCCAAATTGTTCATAAATTCCAGGACAATGGTCCTACCAACTCTCGGTAGTTTCAACAGTTGGATCCCACCCACGCAATCACAAACGCCAGCGGAAGAAGGCTGTTTGTACTTCTTCCCTTTTTTTTCCTTCCCGAATGGCTACCCTAAAAGGAGGGCTTTATAGGTTTTATTGCCCTAGTTATAAGTGAGTTTGAAATAAAACTAATTAGAGATTAGCTTATGGAAATTGGGAGTTAATTCGAGCACGGTTTGAGATTCTGGTTGCCAAATTCAGTTGATTTTGGCCACCCAGACTAGCAGGATCGTGATCCGATCACAAGGGCTGGTTACTGGTAATCACAACCATCATTCGAACGACCCAGATCAGCAAATGGGCCCCACAATGCGCTGATGGGTTTTCTGCTAAAATCAGAGGAGGTGATGGGTTCATCAATGCCGATTTCTCATTGGATGGCTTATTGCCTGATCTGAATCCTTTGGAAGGACCGGATTGGTCCCTAAGGACTTGTGGGACCCATGACATGGATGGCTATTAGCACATTCTAATGGTCTAGCTTCAACAGCGACTGTGGTTGCAGATTTTGCTTAGCTATGAAGAAAGCCCTAGTACGAAGGGTTAGGATGAGTTTTTAATGAAAGGCTGAGATTCCAGGGGAGGATTTCACGCGGATTGCCAGCGTGCGTGTAAAGAGGAAAAACGACATCCTTTTCCATTTTTGAAAATGGGTGTGCTTCTCAGCCAGATTTGTGGCTAAGATTGTGTGCATGTGTGTGTAAATCAACAACTGAAATTTGTCGGGGACGGTCCTCTTTGTTCCCTCTACAAGATGGATGGCTCAGATCTTCCAACAGAGTGATTTTAGTGGGTCACAGTCATCACCAACGGACGGCCCTACATTCGTTCAAAAATGTGCCTGGCGCGGGAGAAGGGAGAGAGAAATCTCTCCCATTTTTGGAATATCGGTCAGACCCGATTTGACTGGGTCTCTTGGACCAGTGCACAGCGAGTGCACACATGGGCCGCGCACGCACATTGAAAGTGGGGCCCATAGAGTTGGCCAGCAATCCATCCCATTCATTCATCTTGACGGGTCAAATTAGGGCCCGACCCAAAGAATGAGGCCGATCTAAGACTTAGGTGGGCTATACCAATAGAATTAAGGTCCTTTATTATCGATTGCGTCAATCCAGCAGTCAGATTAGTTCCATCTCGACCATTAACGGTCAAAACACTGTAAGGGATCATTGGTGTGTCTAAGGACTCCATCACATCTTACTATTTGAATAGTATATTAATTTTAATTTTTGTTATAATTACCTGTAAATATATATATATATATTCGTTGTATATTTAAGTACAATTACTAACATATTATATCTTTTATATTAATAATCATTTATCAATTAATAAAATATTATAGATAGATATCATTAACAATATTTCGGGTGTACTATAGGCGGTTAACATACTATTCTGATATATTCGTTATGATAAATATTAGTGAATAATATCTGAGATTAAAATATATTTACATATTTGTTTAGTGTAATACATTAATATACATAATTTATTTAATTTAAGTAACATACGTATTTTTACAAATACTTATAAAATTATTATTATTATTTTTATAATATATATACAATTATATCCCATTTAAAATGAATTATTTGGTTTTCCTGGTAACACCCGAGTACTGAAAAGTACGGGGTGTTACAATCTACCCCCCTTAAAGAGAATTTCATCCCCGAAATTCAATACTTCTTCCTTAAATGGGAATGTGGATAACTATTATCAGAAGGATCCCCATCCTTAGATCGGGTGATCTAAGTCCTATTATTAAAATGAATGGTTCAATTTGTATATTAAAGTGATTGAAATCCTAACATAGGTGCCCCCTCACATTCTAGTGGTGTTTTGTTATCTATTCAAGCATATAGCTGATAAGCAGTGGACCTCATATTCACGGCTTCTAGTTTAAGGTGTAAGGTTATATCCTATCTATTTAAAGAGAATAAATTCTTAAAGACATGCTTCTTAGTTGATGTGAAGGTTCATTTTGAAAATAGATGGTTTTGATTTACCTATCAAGGAGATTTAAAACCCTAAAAGTAAACCTTTCTTGTGATGTGATGGTCCATCTTTAAAGATAATGGATGGATGACCCGATCTAAGGATGGGGATCCTTCTGATGGTCGGGTTTAGGTTAGGTCAATGTCTAAAGGAGTTGGCTTGTGTGTGTACTAAACTTGATCCTCATGGTAACACCCGAGTACAGAAAAGTACGGGGTGTTACAATCTACCCCCCTTAAAGAGAATTTCGTCCCTGAAATTCAATACTTCTACCTTAAATGGGACGAAGGCAATCTACTTTCTGTGTTTCTATGCGTTCACTACTTTCCCTATAAAGTGTGTCTAACTAAGGGACTGGGGTTGTTACAATTACATAGTCTGAATGACATCATTTGGTAAGCAAAGGTGTCATAAGGACATGTAAATGTGGTCTTTTCCTAATCTTTAGGGGCTATCTCAATCTGGTTGTAGCTCGAATACCTGTCAAGGAAACAATAATATGAATGACCAGCTAGCCTGTCCAAAATTTGATCGATGAAGGGAAAAGGAAAGTGATCCTTCCTTTTGATGGTATTCAACTTCCTGTAGTCAATGCACATTCTCCAATCAGTAGTAACTCTAGTTAGCATGAGTTCATTATTGGCATTGGCTACGATTGTAACGTCTTGAAAAAATTCGTACAAAGACCTAAGTACCACCTCAGGCAGAACTATTCGAGGACCGCATCATGTCGTATAATTTAGGCAGAATTTAGTTAAGTACTAAACTAAATAATTGGTGGATTAATCTTGGGCCACCATCTTCACAAATGAGAAGCTTAAAATCATGAGTACCACTGGCTCAATGCTACCTAAAGACCTAGGAGAAGTCCCAAGAGCCTGTCGCTCTTGGGAGTACATTGAAACCCTGTATCGGACCTAGAACACACGTCGAGGGTCCGATGACAATGAAACTATAGGACTATGTTCGTCCTACTGGGCTTGACAACCATCGGGGGAATTAAGCCCAGATAGTATCCAAAAACGTCCAACGTGAGACATGAGTGAAGTGTGTGAGAAACGCGAATACCTTTAGAAAATGAACCAAAGCTTAAGTGAATTGCACAGTTCGCTCTCATGTGAAATTGAGGATTTCGGACCATTAGTTTGTGACCAAACTTTACCCATGGGAAAAGGAAATTTTCCTGCATAAATCTGTATAACAATGGCCTCGATTGAATAAGTAAGACTGTTGATCTGACGCAGGCTCTCCACAGTCGATCGGCTTATCCGATCACACCGAATTTATGTCCTAGCATAGATCCACTGTCAGGGAGCATACCTTGTGACGTAGATGAGTCGTGGGCCTTCCTATGAGCCCTGTTCGTCAGAAACAGTAGCCCAAAGGGTACAAACTATGTATACAGTGGCCTTGGGGCCATTTGCATCACTTCTGGGCTTATAAATAGCCCTTATTTCTCTCTCACTCTCATATACGAATTTCACAAAAACCCTAAGGGAGAGAGAGGAGAGAGAGAAGAAAGATTTTGGGAGATCACTGTAGGAATCCTCTCCCACGAATCCACGCACCAAATCTCCACCCCATCGCGCTACCCAACCTTTTTCGGCTACGATTTCGGGTAAGAAATCCTAACCCTAATATCGTTGTAGTGATCCAGCTTAGTGTTCGTTAACCTAGCTAACCTGTTTCATCATTTAGGTGCCCGACGTTCCATTTTCAGAAATGTAGAGTTCGGATCGAGTCTGAGTCGAGTATTTCGATTAAAGGTGCGGACTATAAATGCTTAGGTCATAGTTATCAATGCTTTCATGTCAGCTAATGATTTATGTCCAACTTGATTGCTGCTGTATTGTCTTAGATATGGCAATTTCTGTATGAAATGTACATATGAACTGTGATGAGTAAAAGATGCATTCCATGTGTTTGTTGAAATGTTTAAATGAGCATTTGAAAATGATTCATGCTTGCCATGATTACTGATCTAGGTTTCATCATTGTCATATGCATGTTGTTCTTTCTGTATAAGGAATTGATAAAGCCTATGTTGTAACTAACCTAGTCTATGTGTTTGATGAATTGTCTGAATGAGAAATTATTGACGATTTGCATTTACTATGAGTATTAAGATAGGATTCTTTATTGCGATATGCATATGTATGATTTCCTTTATGTAATATATTTTCCTCTATGTAATTAATTGATAAAATGTAAGTTTTTGGTAACACGATCGATGTGTTTGATGAAATGCCCAAATGAGGAATCCACTTGGATTGTTTGTTAAATACTGAGATGAATATCACATGTGTTTGTTAGCTGTATATGAGTAGGATTGAGGCTACAACATAGCCCAGGCAATCAGTAACAGTCCTTGTTCGGGTGGCCGAATTAGTCTCACCACATTGGGTACACTCAATGAATCCGGGTCGCACGATGATTATAAATAGTGGTTAGGCCAAGAGGGGTGCTTATGCGCTCCATGTCAATTAAGTCAACGTGTGCCCGTACCAATTGAACTTGCCTAATGAACCGATTGACCTATTGTGTGTTTACCATGTATAGATGCGACTACTTGAATCTAAGGTACCCCTCACCAATGTAAAGGCCCACTTTAACCATGGTACCACGATCAGCTAGACTTATGAGTCAGGCATGGTGGTATGGAACACCATGTTTGAGATGTCGGCCTACGCTGGGGTGACAAGCCTCTCCGTAGTGACCAGTGAGCAACTAAGACTCCTGAGCCGGACATGGTGGTATGGGACATCATGTTCGTGCTGTCGGCCTACGCTGAGGTGACGAGCCTCCCCGTAGCGACCACGAGTATAATTTCTTGTAACTTGCCTATCGTATATGTTTAATTAGGAGTAACGACCCTACAACTTGCCTATCGTATGTGTTTGACTAGGAGTGATGAACCTAGGTGGATCCTTCGATTTAGGTCAATGATATAAAGGGAGGTACCCTAGCTTCCCAAACTTGCTGTATGAATAAGCTTAATTAATTACTTGGCTAACACGACCATGCATTACATTACATTAGTTAGGATATGCTTAAAAAGTGATGGAGTTACACCATTTTGAGGAAGTGTTGTCATATGCGAAATAGGTTGTTGGAGTCGCTTGTGAGGGAGCTTCGATGCGAAGGCATACATCATTGCTTGCACTCCATTCCTACATTAAAAAGAGTAGTTAGCAAGTGATTGTTATGATTGCTTTATCATTATTGCTTGATTGACTTGATAACATGTTAACTTTTGCCTTATAGAACCACTGAGTTGATCACTCACTCCCACTCTGGGACAGTGTTTTAAAACACCAACCAGACTCTGATTTAGATGTAGGTGCTGATGAAGTCTATGTAATGGAGCAGGACTTCCTAGTTGAAAAGGAGGAATTCTCCTACTTTCAAATCTCAGGCGGGTCGATATAGACCTCGTGCCGATGCGCAGGGACCACTGGGATATCTGGCTTAGTTGGTCACTTTACATTTCCATATTTTGTTCATTCTGAAATAATACATGTATATATTAAACCCGGTTATGTACTCATACTGTGAGGTTTTTGAAACACCCACATGCTTAAATAAATATGTTTCAGACTTCTGCTTGCTTAATTTAATTATATCCAGAGTATGATATGCTGTTTAGTATAATCCCACGCATACTTAACTCATTAACATGGACAAAATTTGAATCTCATCATCCATGCTGCATAAGTGAGGTTTTAAATCTCAGGAGTAGAGCTTTGCTCGACTCTCAAAATTTAGGGTGTTACAACGATGGTGATTCCGGACTTCTTAGGAACCACCTGAGTTAGACTCACCCATTGGCTATCAGATATAGGGTATATGATACCCACATCTAATAGTTTAAGAACCTTGGCCTTAACCACTTCTTTCATTTTTGGATTTAATCTGTGTTGTGATTCCCGAGAGGACTTCGCATTTTCCTTGAGATAAATGCGATGAGTACAAACTGAAGGGTGAATTCTCTTAAGGTTCGCAATCGTCCATCCAAGGGCTTTTTATGGTCAATAAGAGTATATATGAGCATACTCTCCTATTCTTGCTAAAGGTGAGAAGAAATCACCATCGGGTATGTCTCATATATGGCATGTATCTTAGTCCGTACCATTCCTTAGACTTCCGCGATCCTCCTTGTCGAATTTCATCAACTCGTGACCTGTAATCGGTGTTTACGCCAACCCTAAGTCACATCCAGTAGATCAGAGTCGACTCGACCCGAGACTTGTACCATTGTGACCTCGTCGTCGCCGCAGTTCCAACGCCGAGACTTACGCACCGATGCTATACCTAGGCCAGGAGTTATGGGCCTGCGTCAATCTCAAGGAAAACACCGCGCATTACGAATCCCGAGAGAATCTCTACCACCCATCACATCAATCAATCAAGTCAAGTCAAGTACCTCACCCATCCCTCTCTTGCACAAGCCATCCCTAAAGTCAACTCTCTCTCTCTCTCTCTCTCTCTCTCTCTCTCTCTCCACCCATCCCTTTTCTTACACACACCCATCCCTCTCTTACATCACCCATCCTTCTCATCCCTTCCTTCTTACAACACCATCTCTCTCTCCCATCCATCATTCCATCCCATCTCATTCTCTACCCAAAAATCCCTAGCAATTAAGGAGAGAAAAGAGAAGGCCCACTCCCTGTCGCCTAATCTCTCATCTTAGCCATTCAATCTTCATCGTCCTCTATCAAAGTTGAAGCTAAGGAGCTTAGCATCCCAAGGGCCTAAGAAGGAGTGAAATCGGTAGGTGATTTGTAGGTTTGATTGTATTTTTTATGATGGGCCAAGTGGGGCTTACCGATCGATGGTATGGATCTCACTTTGGACCCTAGGTGTGGTTGATGGCCCACCATGATTCATATGATCATCCCATGATGGGGACATTCTCCATGGACCCCATCATGATGTTTATTTTACCATTGTGAAAGGTCATCTAGACCTTACATTTTTGGTGGAAAAGGGATCTCCACTGTTGATTTGATTAGTGGGCCCCACATGTAATAGGACCCAATTGATGTATGTTTTGTGATACATGGAAGGGAGGGCCTATAGTGGCAGGGTCTCTCTCTCTCTCTCTCTCTCTCTCTCTCTCTCTTTCCTGTTGCGGCCCACCTCGATGTATGGATTAGATCCACACCGTCCGATCGTGGACCTACTATGATGTATGTATTTATCCATGTCGTCCACCTGTATGGACCCCACCTGCCAGACGTGTTTCATCCTGACCATCCAAATGGTAAGCCTGGACGAGGGAGGATACAAATAGCAGCTTGATCCAAAAAGGGTGGGCCACAGTGACGTGGACCTCACCCTGTAGCACATGCATCATGTCCAATCCACCCATCCAGGGCCTAGACGCTGGAGCTTTTCAGATAAAAAATAAAAATAATATATATATATAATGATATAATAATATAACATTATGTGGGCCCCATGTGGGACCCACCTACCTTAGAAGCAGATTGGCTGGTGTATTTCACATCAGCTATATAGCTGCTATATTAACGTCAGCTGGTTATGTGGGTTTGATCATGAGGTATGTGGTGTATCCCCACTGTCCAGCAGTTGGGACGATGAGACCCACCTTAATGTATTTGTTCTATCTACACCGTCCAAGCAGATGGACGGTGGGACACCGTGATATATGAGTTTTATCCTACACCATCCATCTGCATCAGATCCACCAGGATGTATGTGCCTCATCCACACATGGGGCCCTTGATACATGTATTCCATCTACACCATCTAGCATGGACGGTGTGACCCACCTAATATATGGGTTTTACCCTTACCGTCCAGGGGATGGTGAGACTTCCCCTAGCACATGTGGCCCACTGGACATGAGACCACATGATTTATGTATTTGATCTACACCGCCCAGACGGTGGGGGTCTCATGTGATGTACATGTAGCACCCACACCGTCCAGCTGTGGGGCCCACTTTGAGGATGTGTTGTATCCATATCATCCAATCATGGTAGAGATCATTTTGTGGCTTTACAAAGAGAATGTGATAGATCTAAAATTCAAGTGGGACCCACCGTTATGTATTTCATCCACGCTGTGCAGTAGTCGTGGGTCCCAACATGATGTATGTGTTGTAATCCACACCGTCTAGCCATGGACGGTGGGACTCACATGATATATATATGTTTTATATCCACGCAATTCATCCATGTTGTTGGACGTGCAGGGCCAGCCTGTTGTACATGCAGGGCCCACTTTCTGTTCATGTAGGGCCCACCTGTTGTATGTGCAGGGCCCATTGTGGCTGTATATGAGGCCCATTATGGTTGCGAGTGTGACGCCCACTTGATTGTGTACATGAGGCCCATGTATGTGTCCCATTGTGATGTATAGAGGCCTGTGGGAGAGGCCAATTGTGATGTATATAGGCCCATGATTGAAGCTTAATGTGATGTATACCTGGCCTAAGTGATGGGGCCCATTGCGGTGTATATGAGGGCCAAGTGATGGGGCCCATTGTGATGTAATGAGTCCCAAGTGATGGGGCCCATTGTGATGTATATGAGGCCTATGGGATGTGGCCCAATATGATGTATATGAGGCCTTTGAATGAGGCCCAATGTGATGTATTTGTGGCCCATCTGGAGAGGCTCATATGATGAGGCCTAATGTAATGTACGAGAGGCCCATGTGATGAGGCCCAATGCGATGTATCTGTGGCCCATATGATGAGGCCCAATATGATGTATATTAGGCCCTTGAGTGAGGCCATGGACCCCACTATATGTTTGGCTCTATGTGGGCCACTCCTTAAGAGTAATGTTGGTTAAATGTCCACATTGATAGGTAATGATGGTTAAATGTTCACATTGTGACCTTCTCTTAGGCTTTTGATAGGCCCATTCTCATCCATCTTTAAGTGGGTTGACCCTGATCATTGATCTATCTATTCTTATTGGGCTAACCCAAAATGTTGGGCCCCCATTAGTTGCTAGTAGGGTTGTTTTTAATCTTGGAGTCCATCTAGGACTTATTTGAGCCCCCTAGGGCATCTAGCAGGCCATATGATAGTTTGGTGAAGAAAGCCCGTTCCGGATCCTTAGGACCATAGGTAGGCCACCTAAGCCTAACCTTGATATGAGGAGAGTTCATCATCACTGTAGATGGAAGGATCTGTGCTATCAGATTTGGTATATCCATAGTTGAGGATTAACCCTCATGTTATGGGTCTACTGTTCATCTATGGACCCCGCCTTGTGTATAGGCCGATTATCAATGCCGACTATGAGTACGTGCTAGTATAACATCATGATACAAGCCATTGAGATGGTATGAGGTCCATTATGATTGTATTAGGCTCATTCTTATTTCCCTTAGTGGGCTAACCCAAATTGATGGGTGCCTATTATTATTAGTATGATCCATCTCACCTTATTGGGTTATCCCAATTCTTTGGGTTCCCATTGATGCTAGTAGAAGTACCAAAACCTAGAAGCCCACTCTTAGGCCCATGAGTAGGCCATCTCGACCCATCCCTGTTATGAGAAGGATGCATCATCACCTCTGGCCATATGTAGATGAATCCGTGGTATTAGATTTGGTATATTCACTGTTGAGGACCGATCCTCATGTTATGGATTAGATCTGCTGTCCTTTTATAGACCTCACCATATATAGGCTGATTATTGATTACGACTATGTTAGTATACGCATTGAGTATGTGTTAGTATAACATTATGAATATATAAGGTCATTGCAAGGTTAATTGTTATATGAGGCTCATTGTGACCATGTGAGGCCTGTTGTGATTGTATGAGACCCATTGTGATTATATGAGGCCCATTGTGATTGTATGAGACTCATTATAATAGTATGAGATGATATGAGGCCCGTTGTGATTGTATGAGGCTCATTGTGATTGTATAAGACTTATTATGATTGTATGAGGCCCAATTGTAAGACCCACCATGTGTAGGTGATTATTGTACACCACCCATTCACCTATACGGCCAAGGATCGTCTTATACTGGCCCACTATGATGTATGTGATTATAATCATACTTGGTATACTTCATGATACATGCCCATACTCATCGTTTACATGCTTGTTATGAGGAGTGATTGAGCATAGCATGTGCCATTGCGCTGATTGTTTGTGGGACTCCCTGAGAGACAGAGTTGCCCCACATGAGTATGCGGTACGTGCAGGTTTGATGCATGACTAGATGGTATGACTCATGCATCTCGCATTTTATGATATGACCATTGTACGCCCTAGCGACATCAGGGTCGTGGTCTTAACAGGCATGTCATGGATGGCCAGATGGGACACTAAAAATATTTGGTTCTAGCATACGGGTACAATAGATGTTCCTAGGTGAAAATTCCTAAACCCCTGAGGCCAGGGGATGCCCCAACGTTTAGACTGAGTGAATATATATGAGCGCATGAGGGCCGTATACCAGTAGGCCGCGTCTCTCACTGTGTCGTGGTCGGTTGGGAGGGGTGTGGCCTTACCCCCCTGTGGGAGTAAGCAATGTTAGGGTGAGTCTGACCAGCTCATAAATGGGTCCTCTATTGATGACCTAGGCCGATATTGGTAGGTGGATAGTGAGGTCTCTTCCACTTACCTGGTTGTGCACTTGATGGGGCGCAAGCTAGCATAGAGTGTACTAGACCATTGTGATGATCTCAGAGATGTACGGTACTGATATGTGGACTTATTGAGTAGGAGTTTCATACTCAGCATTTTACTCATTCATTCATTCATTCACTATCCACTCAGGCTAGTGGTGTGCAACTAATTTGTTATGTGTGTACCTTCATAATGGCCAGAATTTCGGTTGGGACACAAGACCAACCTAAGATTAGGAGTTTACCACATTGAGTCTGATTATCCAAATTTAGGTATGGGATTGGTTTGGATAGAAGTCCCTTGTGATGAACCCCATAGCTTACGATAATATGTACTATCATCTCGACTTCACACTCCAGTTTGGTCATTTCTTTCACACCGCTTATTGCATTGCATCCTCAGCACATAGCATTTGGTTTACTATGCTTTTGTATTGCATAGCCTGAATAAGGTTAATGGTACTATGGGCTCGCCGGGATTTGCATATTGCATAACATCCACGACATTTGGCATTTGAGTTGCTATGTTTCTGTATTTATATGGCCTAGATGAGGCTGATGGTATTCGTGGCTCTTCAGATTGCATATTATATTGCATCCTCGGTATATGATATTTAGCTCATTATGACTCCACATTGCATAGCCGATCTGCATTGCATACTCTGATATTAAATGACTTATACCCTTGTCAGTATTCCGCTTATGCTGATATTTGTCTGCTTGACACTTATCTTACACACACACATACACCACCTTCTAAGCTTTCTATAAGCTTATGCGTGATAGATGCGTTCAGGTGACAATAGGACGCAATTGCGCTAAGGCAAGAGCGTACGACAGAGCTTCTGAAACTTTTGACATTTATCTTGTATTTCCCCTTCATGTATTGTACTCAAGATTTTGATATTAGTGGATATGTGATGATGATGTTGCCTTTGTGATTTGGGTACACTTGTAGTTATGCTCCTTTATTTACAAAAAATTTTCACACTGAAAATCCTCCTTGTAGGATTCCAGGATCAGAACTTGGTGTATGGGCACTAGAGCCGAGAATGGGGTACTACGGAGGCTGTCGGCACCGGATTCAACGATCAGGAATTCCGTGAGCCTGTTTTTTAAGTTTGGGACGTGACATCTCATCTTGACTTAAATATACATATTTCAAATGAGAGGGCAAAGGTTTTAGGTCAAGCTTCGGCGCCTTGAGGCTAGACGGTAGATGCACTATATCGTTTGGGGCAATTCTTCAAATTGTGACCTTCATCGGTTAACTTCAAGTACCGGCGTGGTATCAAGCATGACACCCGTCTCCTTAATCATATCATCATCTAAATCATGGGAGTGGGCCAAGTACGTCTCTAGAGGGTCAGAGGAATAGGTCAAAAGTGTTCTATCTTCCATGAAAGAATCAATTATGTTAATGTCGTTAAAATCGTCATCATCCTCTAACCGTTTTCATGTGTTGAAAAAGATATTCAACTCCAATGTCATTTTCTAGAAAGACATACTCATGACTCTATTGCTACAATTAATGATTACATTTGAAGTGGCAAGGAATAGGCGACCAAGAATGACTGGAATTTGGGTGCTCATGTTACTGATGGGTTCCATATCCAGGACGATAAAATCTACCAGGTAGTAGAATCTGTCAACCTGGACCAACACATCTTCAATTATCCCTCTCAGTACATGAATTGAGCGATCAGCAAGTTGTAGACCGAGTAAGGGTGGGTTTTAATTCACCCACACCTAACTGTTTATAGACCGAGTAAGGAATTAGATTTACGCTCGCTCCTAAATTAAGAATTGCGTGCTCAATGTGGTAATTTCCAATTACACAAGCGATGGTTGGGCTACCGGGATCTTTGAATTTCTATGGCACATCTTGCTTTAGGATGACACTCGCTTTTTTAGTAAAAAAATTCTTTTAAATATTTTGTCATTTTTTAGTCGTACACAAGTGTTTCAGAAATTTGACACATGAAGGTATTTGTTTTACGACATCAGGTACGGGAATATTGACCTTCACTTATTTTAACACCTCTAGAATGTTCTGAGAGTTGAGAGAGGTTTTGGTGTAACTAACCGTTGGGGAAATGGGGCAATCGGCTTCCCTTGAGGTTCCAATTCTAATTCTTATGGAGCAATGTTAGGTCTATCCTTGTTGTCCTCTTCCGGGTCCTTAGGCTTTTCGGCCCTAACCGGAATATTTTTGTCAATGGTCTTCCCACTCCTAAGAGTGGTGATAGATTTAGCTTGCTCCATCTGATTTGAAGAGCTTGAGTTACTAAATTCATATTGTGGTTTTGGATTGGGAAGAGGTTGAGCTGGAAGGCTCCCCTTATTCCCAATCGCACTTTAGTCCCAAGTCCTTGTATGTCCTTTTTGAGGTCTGGAAAGGCTTGTAGCATGCCCTAATTGAAAATCTCTTACTTTTAAAGATGTTTTACAACCGGGTCCTCTTGAGGTTTCTCTTGATGTGGAATTTGATTGAAGAAACCTTGAGCAGTAGCAGTTTGTCCATTCCTCTAACTGAAATTTAGATGATTTCTCCAACTGGGATTGTATGTATTGGAGGTAGGTCCATTGAAAGGTCTTTGGTAATTGTTCACAGCATTAGATTGCTTATTTAACACCTCATGAAAGGCAGGTATTGTTGGATAATTTTCAGTTGTGTGAACATTGCAAGCATAAAGACCGCAAACAGTTTCCTTAACCTTATCCTTCTTTAATTCCATGGCCTCAAATTTCCTTATGAGATTAGACACTTTAGCACTAATATCATTGTCCTCTTTCAGTAGATACATTCAATCCCTATCCTTGGATTGAGTCGGCCTAGACATGGTGCTTAGTTTTAGGGAGATGTCCCTTGATTGTGCCTTTTCAGCAAGTTTATCAAAGTATTCCTACACATCGTTGAGACTTTTATTCATGAATTCCCCATTACACATTGTCTCGACTAATTGACGCATGAGAAACGTCAGTCCATTATACAAAAAGTTCGTGATGTGCCACGTTTCGAAACCATGTTTTGGGCATGAACTGACAAGATCCTTGAACCACTCCCAACATTGGAAGAATGTTTCATCTTCCCTTTGGGTGAAGTTCATGATTGACTTTCTAAGGGTGTTCGTCTTATGGTATGGGAAAATTTTCTTTACAAACTCTCGTCATGTCATTCCATCTACCAATAGATCGAGGACATAGTGAATGTAACCACGTCTTAGCTTTCTCTTTCAAAGAAAAGGGAAAGAGTTTCAGCTTGACCATGTCGTCAGACACGTTAGGAAAACATAGAGTGGTTATGATTTCATCAAACTCTTTCAGGTGTAAATATGGATTTTCAGATTTAAGCCCATAAAATTTTGGAAGGAGTTGGATCACCCCTGACTTGATATCCATATGTCCCGTATTTTTTGAAAAAACCATGCATGAGGGCGTAATCACCCTCGCCAGTTGTAAATAATCTCGTAAAGTACTAGGCGGGGGTGCTTGATGCACCTCATTCTCATCCTGGACTTCCCCAACCCGAGGTTGACGTTGTCCTTCTAGTTGATTGGCTAGTTGATTTGCAGTCATAACCTCAATTAACTCTGGGGATCTCGAGTGGTGTCTAATCTTACGATGGTTAGTTAATCCCTCAACCAATCCTCCTTCACTCAAAAGACGTCGAGTGTTGTCACGGACCCACTTGGGCATGAAACACTCTCAGCCCTCAATCTCAGATTCTAACCTAAACCTAAAAAGGAAGAAAGGAAATAGAAATCTAAAAGTAGAAAGAAAGAGTGAATTAGAAAGAAGTTACCAAATTGGAAGTTCCTAAGTTAGGTCTTGCAAAACAAGTCATTTTCTAAAATAGGAATTCTAAAATTAGAAAGTTCTAATAGAAAGTAAACTAGTTTCTAAAAAAAGGAAATTTTTTAAAAATAGAAAATTGAAATTTTCTAAAAGACTGATTAGGAAAGTTCTCAACCCTAGAATTAGAAAGCAAGTTAGTTTCTAAAAATAAAAGAAATCCTAGAATTAGAAAGTTTTAAAAATAGAAAATAAAACCTAATCCTAAAAATAGAAAAATAGAAAGATTAGACAGAGATACCAATTTAGAAAGTCTATATCAGGATCCTACAAAACAAGAAAGTTAGGTTAGTTTCTAAAAATCAAACAGAAAAACCTAAACCTAAAATTAGAAAACCCTAATCTTAACCTAATTATAAAACTAGTCAATCTCAGAAAAACACAACCATCAATCCCCGACAACGATGCCAAAAACTTGCTCACAACCCCATGTATAGGGTCGCGATGTAGTAATATTCTCGGTAAGACCGAGGTCGAATCCACAGGGACTGAACCATGTACGTATTCTGAAAGTAACTAGAACTAAGATGTAATCTAAATCAGGAGAATGTAAGGGAATAAATGTAAATTATTAGACTAAAGCTTGTAAAATTCAAAGGTGGGAAACTAGTGTTTCCAGGGATCCACTTGTAGAGATCAGGGAGATCTATGCTTGATTCAAGAACACAACTGGAATCAAAGTCTCGTCTTCATCCAATTGGAAGATATCTCTTTAAAAATCCAATCTAAGCTTCCTTTAATCTAGTTTTCAATGAATGATAGGTATAAGAAGTAGAAGTGGCTCCATCACTAAACCATACCCATGAGACAAAGCAAACAATAGAACATACCATTAAAAATTAAAAGTATTTCTTATAATCAAACTAAAATCAAGGAGAGTTCAATAAACATGAATCAAGCTATAGAAAGTATCCCATCACACTATAAGCTTCACCTCTTAGCCCTAGCTAAGAGGTTTAGTCAATCACAAACATGATTAAACTAAATCTCTTAAAAAGCATCAAAGGAAAACTAAAGAAGAAGGAAAAAGGAAGAACTCTTTAGCCATCGGCCATCCACGCTCTCTCTCTTTCTCTCTCTTCCTTCACGTCAGATGATGCCTAATGTCCTTCTCTCCCTCTCTTTTATAAACAAAAGGTAGGGTAGTGATGCGTGCGTAACCATACGCAGCAACAAATTGGAAGTGCCTTGTGCGGAAGAAAATACAAACTGTCTTGCATTTGGATGAGACTTTTGGCTAGAAGATCATCCCAAAAACTGATTTGGCTCCATGGTTGGGGTCAGGACCCCCTTTCCAAGCTTTTGGACGGTCCAAATCATGCATCCAGATGTGATCTTGATCATGTAACTGGGCCACAGCATCCGGACGCTGCTGGGCATGTTCTTACACATGGGAGTTGTGTTGAGATGTTCGATGGGCCCCTGGTCAATGTTAACAGAGAAATCCACTCCATACATTAGACTCGTGGTGAGATTTCAGTCGGGAATGGAAACTTTTGCTTAAGTTTGGTGTGGCCTAGCAGATCAAATCTTCATGCCGTTCATCCTACGTTTGAGACATATCCAGAGATTAGGTAGGCCCTAAATCTGTGGTTTTGTGGTTGATCTTTCCATTGGGCCACTTCCACCAAGATCCAATGGCTGAAATTTTATGTGTATGGTTACTTTATGATCCTCAGGCTAGATATCAAGTTCGAGCCAAACAGATGGTGAGAACCCTATAATTTTGCATTCAGGGCGATTTTCAGTCCTCTTTATCTTCAATCACTGGGTTTTCTCAGATCTTTGGTGTGTGAATTCTTCAATCTCAATCCCCTAAGATCCGTCCCTTGCGTTGTTGATTCTTGAGCATCAAATCCATGCCTTTAGCACCCTTTTTCAATTCAAGCTTTTAAATTCACCTTGCAAAAAAACATGATTAAAATAAAACAAAAAGCATTATCATGTTCATTAAACCAAGTAATAATTGGGTCTAATATGCAATATTTGACCCTCAACACCTCCACCCAAGAACATACGAGACGTGCGATCCTTCTTATGACACGCCATGTTCTACAGAAGATTCATAAAGGACTTTAGTCACCTCTCTCGTCCTTTATGAAATCTACTTCAAAAGGATGCACAATTTGAGTGGACTGAGCAATGTCAGGAAGCTTTTACTGAGTTCAACTGCATGTTAACCACTACACCTATCATGTAACAACTCGATTGGAACCTTCCTTTTGAACTTATGTGTGACGCGTCTGACTATGCTCTTGGGGCGGTCCTAGGCTAGAGAAAAGATAAGAAGCCCCCTACCTTATTCATTACACAAGTAGAACTCTAAATCCTGCCCAAATGAACTACTCTACTACGAAAAAGGAACTCTTAGCCATAGTTTTCACTTTAGACAAGTTTAGGTCCTACTTAATTGGATCCAAAATCGTTATTTACACATATCATGTGGCACTTAAGTATCTTCTTTCTAAGAATGATGCTAAGCCCTGCCTGATAAGATGGATCCTCCTACTTCAAGAATTCAATTTGGAAATAAAAGATAAAAAGGGGTAGAGAACGGAGTGGCTGACCATCTTTCTCGCCTTGATCTCTCTGAATCCCTTTAGATGAAACATATAAATGACATGTTCCCTGACGAACAATTGTTCAAAGTCTCCCATTCACCTTGGTTTGCTGATATTGCTAATTATCTCACTACAGGTTTCACGCCAACACATTAGACTGCGCAAGATAAGAAAAAATTCTTTATTGAGGTTCGTAAGTTTTTCTGGGATGATTCATATTTGTTTAAAATATTGCTCAGACCAAATCTTAAGGAGATATGTGCCAGACAATGAACATCAAAGTGTCATCTCCTTTTGTCACTCTCAGGCATGTGGTGGTCACTTTTCTACTAAAAAGACCACGACCAAGATTCTGTAGTGTGGCTTTTACTGGTCCACTATGTTCAGGGACACTGATGAGTTTTGTAAATCTTGTGAGCATTGTCAGAAGTTGGGAGCATTGTCCTGTCGAAATATGATGTCTCTTAACCCCATTCTGATCATTGAAGCATTTGATTGCTAAGGCATTGATTTCATAGGACCATTCTCCTAATCTTTTAAAATTTATATATTTTGCTTGCCGTAAACTATGTCACTAAATGGGTCGAAGCAATTCCATGCCGGAATAATGACCATCAAACGGTCATTAAATTCTTAAAAGAAAACATCCTTTCCCGGTTCGGAACACCTCGAGTCATCATTAGTGATAGGGGCTCACATTTTTGTAATAGGTTATTTGTGAATTTAATGAAGAAATATGGCATCTCCCATACAGTGAGAACTCCATACCACCTACAAACAAGTGGGCAAGCTGAAATTTCTAATAGGAAAATTAAACACATCTTGGAAAAGACGGTTAACCCTGACCATAAGGATTGGTCAATCCGACTGACGGATGCCTTGTGGGCTTACCGTACCGCGTTTAAGACCGCTATTGGAATGTCTCCCTTTAGACTTGTCTATGGGAAGGCTTGTCACTTACCTGTAGAGTTGGAACATAGAGACTACTGGGTAGTCAAAATTTTGAATTTCAATCTAGACAATGTTGGCTCTCTACGCAAACTCAGTTGAATGAACTTGAAGAAATTTGGATGATGCGTATGAGAACTCAGGAATTTACAAGGACAGGATGAAGGTGTTTCATGACCAATACATTCTTTGAAAATCATTCAGATCTGGTCAGCAAGTTCTCTTATATAATTCTCGATTACATCTCTTCTCGAGCAAACTTCGATCTCATTGGATCGGCCCTTTCACCGTTACTAATGTTTATCCTCATGGGGCTATCGAGATTCAGAATTCAAACAATGGCAATGAGTTTAAAGTAAATGGACATTGATTAAAGCCATTTTTGAGAAATTTGATTCAAAGGACATGTCCATACCACTAAATGATCCTGTTTATCAGGATTGATCTCCTAGTCTGACGGAGGTGTAGTTAGGTTTATTGCTTCTGCCATTTTAGGATAGTCGGCTTTATGCTACTTAGGATAGTTTGCTTCCGCTGTTTTAGGATAGTATGTTTTTTGTTGACTAACTCTTGTGCTAACCCACATTTAGGCTAAGATCCTTTGGACAAAGCCGCAAAATCTCTTCATCAGGTACTATCTTTGCATCACTTCTCTTTCAACTACATTGTCTCTTTTGCATATCATGATTATTTCTTTTAAATTGAGGACAATGTAGATTTTAGGTTGGGGATGGGAGACTAGGTTACCTAATCAGTGTTTTCTTAGTTTTGAGTAAATTTTGAAAAAAAATTCAAAGTCTATCTATTTGGAGAGCGATAAGTTGTGTATTTAAGATTTTTTTGAGTATGATGATATGATAGAAATCAAATTTTGAAATTGTTGGAGTTGGAGCAACTAAGTAACTTATCACTTATGGTCCTTACATTTAATTGATTAAGAGTAAGTTCGAATATTATGTTATTCAAATTGTTTTCTATGAATAGTACTGTAATTTCTGATCGTTAGTATGATGACCATTGACAGATATTGAGAACTAAGTCTGGAGAATTTTATCCACCTTAAAAGACAAAAGAACCAGTTATAAAATAGGAGATCGACAAAGAGGTCATAAATAATGAAAAATGACAACATCTTTTGAGGGGAATGAAAATGTCTTTTAAAAGGAGGTAATGTCTAAAGAAGAAGAATAAATATAAATGACCGTCGATATAAAATAAAAAACTAGAAAAGAAGGAAAAGGGGATGAGTTCAGAATCAGTACTTATTTTTTCAACCAATCTTGAAGTGATGAGCATGGCTAACATTATGAAAAGATAGTATTTTCACTAAGCACTTTGAAAAACTTGATATGAAAACCAAGATTTGACCTAATGGATAAAGGACTTATTTAATTAATTACTTATGTGATTCAACTCTAGGTTTTCAAAATCTCAATTTTTATCTTGAGTCTACTCATTCATACTTGATTACACAAAAGATTGTTTTCTGAAAAAGGTTTGAACATTGCGCATTAAAGTTCATTTTTCGCATACTTTGCTCGAGACTAGCAAAATGTTGGTTAGGGGATTGTGTTGAGGGTCAAATATTGCATATTGGATCCCATCTATTACTTAGTTTTATGAACATGATAATGCTTAATGTTCTATTTTAATCATGTTTGTGTTGCAAGGTGAATTTAAGAGCTTGGATTGAAAAGGATGTTAAAAGCATGGATTTAACGCTCAAGAATCACTAAAGCCAAGATTGGATCTGATGAAACCAAGAATGATGAATGCGCATACTGAAGATCCAAGAAAATTAAGTCAAGAATGAAGAAAATCAGATTTTTGAAGTGAAATTCGGCCAGCTTCGACTAGTCCAGGCTCTGGCTTGACCAGTCCTGGCTACACATGACCAGTCCTGGTCTTTGATCGACCTCGACCGGTTGAAGGTGTCTCGACTTGAACTCCAGTGAGTAAAAGCTCAAAATTCCCATCCTGCTAGACCAGCTGAGGATGACCCTTGACTGGTCGAGGATGTCCCATGACCAGTTGAGGACGACCCATGACCAGTCGAGGTTGAAAAGACCTAGCTATATGTCCTAGAGGGGGGGTGAATAGGACAATGCCAAATAAAACTTATAACAGCGGAATTAAAAAGAATATGATAACCAAAATAAATCACTATGCAAGAAAGTAAAATAACCTCAAAATTCAGATCTTGAGAGGTTGATACAAATGTTGTTCTAAGGACAACCTTACACCAAAAACCAGAGTTTATGGTAGGACAACCTTATTTCTAGAAAGATCTTTGTATCAAATCTCAAACCAAAGAGGAATACAGAAATAAATACAAACTGAATTGAAATAAATTGTAATCACAAATGTATTGTTCTAGGGACAGCCATACACCATAAAAATGGCAGGGCAACCTTGCTGGAACAACTTTTTAAGGAAATTGAATATCAAGCTGATAAAGGAATAACAGAAAATAAATTCTAAACTATTACAAAATTCTCACAATGCTTGAATTAAATGATTACAACATTCACCACCATACATACATCCTACAAAAGAATAATTAAAGATCAGAAGTATAAATCATTTAACCACAACACAAGGGATTATAGTGGTTCGCCTGTGTGTTCACCAACTGTTAAACAACAGCCACACAGAATGCTACTCCACTCCTAATATCCTTACACAGGGGATATTAGCGTTCACTAACAAAATAGGTTTTTCCAGGTTCACCTAAAACCTTTACAATTGTATCTTTGTTTATGGGCTTACACAATTAAAAAACCCCACTTCTGAGTTTTCCTGGCTCTCCTCAGATAACCAATACAATAAGATTTTTCTGGCAAATTTTAAAAGAAACCAAAACAGAAAGGAATTTACAATTAAATGTAAAATACCTGATTATCTCCTTCGTTGTAGCAGCCCGGTAAAACCAAATCAGAGTAGATGATTGAATGTCCAAGTTCAATGTCCAGTACTCAATTACAATGGTTCTAATTCTAATAGATTTTAAATTAAACCAAATAGGGCTTGCCTTAATTGATTTTGATTCCAAAGAAAGGAAATAACAATTCCTCTTATCAAATTAGATTGGAATAGCAGAAACAAAATCAATTAAATAAAGCTAAGGAAAGAGAATATTAAATAAGCACACTTAGCTTAGATGGAGCACAGAATTATCTCTTAGAAGTTCGACGAAGATTGGCTTGAATGGATTAATTAATTCGATGATTTCTTCTGAGATTCGTGCACTATTTATAGGTGAGCAGATCGCGTTTTCGACTGGTCTAGGGAGCTCTTCGACTAGTCGAAGTAATAACAAATATTTGAAAAATCAGGCGCGATAAGCTTTGACCGTTCTACGACTGGTCGAAAGTCTCCTTCGACTGGTCGAAGAACCTGAAAAACATCGCTGGATTTTGAGTCGAAGATTTTTGACTGGTCGAAGATGCAGTCGACACTGTTCCTTCGACTGGTCGAACAGATTCCTGGATTAGTCGAAGCATAACAGATTTTATCCGAAATTTGTAATAAACTCGCGACTGATCGAGGAATTTCTTAGACTGGTCGAAGCAACTCTAGGACTAGTCGAAAAGGCCTAGGACTAGTCGAAGAACAGACCAAACTTATGTAAAATAAACATTCGATTTATGTATCCAAAGTAACCTACTTCTAAGGTCAACCTAAGGTCAGTCAAACCTCAACCATGAAGTAAGGACATTGAAACATTAGGAACTAGTGACCTTGAAGTATGAGCCTTGAAGTCTTGATGTAGTTCAATCTTGAAATCTTGATGCTTGAGTCTTGTCTTGAGAGCAGTTCTTACATTTAAGATTGATCCTTGTACTTGTGAGCTTTGCTTGTTGTGAGCTTAGCTTGTTCATGAATGTTGATCCTTGAGAGAACTTCACTTATGCAAGTTATATATAACAGTGATTTTGGCACCACAAATTTGACAACAGACAGGGATATAAACTATAGTACTTACAATCTCCCCCTTTGTCAAATTAGTGACAAAACACATAACCAAGATAAACATAAAGTAAAACAACTGGTTAAAGAGTTATGAACCAGGTCATATAAACTGGCTTACCTGCAAATCAATATTCAATATTCAACATTCAACATTCAACCAGTTTCATTCAACTAGTTCAAACATACTCCCCCTGAGTAACATAACCAATGCTACTCCTCTCACAATCACATCGTTAAGAACAAACCATTCTCCCCCTTTTTATCACAATATGACAAAGGAAACAACAATAAAGGAGAACTAAATAAAGGGATATATGAGAGTAAACATGAGGAGTTATGAGAGTATAGCAAAACAGTGATAGAGATACTCAGCATAGCTTCACATAGAATAAATATCCAGCATAAAACATAGATACTATCCAACTCAAAATCAGTCAACCAAGTGCTAAGTTATAAAGTTATTACAAACCAGAAGTCTCATATAAACTAGTCAGAACCAGAACCAGATGACGGAGCAGGATTAGAGGGATCAAGCTGGTGCATGCCTTTGTTCAATCGCCTAAGATATTTGCGTATGTACTTAAATTGTAAATCATGAGCAACAGACATGTTTTCCATCTTTACATTTATATTCTCAACTTTATCCTCTAATGCACTAAGACGAGCATCAACATCAAATGGTTCAAAATCTGGATCATTTGTTGAGTTAGAATCCAGTTCCTCAAAAATGTCATCCATATTAATGTCATCACCAGCTTCTTCATGACCACCACCACCACCACCACCTTGTTCAGGAAGTAGATCCAGCTTCATCTATTGATATTAGTATTGTTGAAGATCAGATGATGGATTGGTGCCTCATTAACCGGCATATCGACTAACATATGTGTAGCTAATACAGTCATTAAATAGGCAAAAGGAATGTCACTATGACCAGGATGGAGTCTAAACTGAAGAATGAAATGACAGATTAAGGATGGTAAACAAATCTGAGTACCATTGGAAATAGCATGGATACCACGAACCATAAACGAAGTCAAGTCAGTTTTATTACCCGAACAAGGATACAGATTAGACACAAAGATTTTGTGGAGAATTCTGTACTTGGGTAACAAATACCTTGCGGGAAGCACATTCCCTTTTTGTGTTCATTGAACATCCATGTTGCACAAGTCTTTAGTGAGCATTCGTTTTTCAGACATTGAGGGTTTATCAGTTAAGTTATGGATAGGAATACCCTCATCATTCACAGGAATATCTATAAGGGCTGAAATTAAATGATGATCAATGTCAAAAGGCCCTTCTCTAGTAGATATTTTAAAAGTTAAATTATCCTGTGAGAAAGCACTAATACATGTAAACATGGATTGGGCAATGGACCGGTATGCAGGCCCACCCCAGTGTAATAAGTTAACCCAACCTACAGCTTCAAGCATAGGAAGGATGTCAAAAGGTGCAATATGATTAACATCAACAGGATGTTCAACAATAACATTACGTAATCTAATGTCCCTAATATATGATGGATCATCACTGGGAACAAGAAGATGACGCTTAGAGATAATGGACGATCTAGAGGAAGAAGAAGGACCACGGGAAGTAGTTTTTCTACCTCTAGAAGCCATTTGCAACAAGGATATCAAGGAATTAAGAAGTTGCAAAGGATTGAGAAGTGGGTTTACTTAAAACAGATTTTTCAAAATTCAAACCCCAAATCTCAATGAAATTCAAAATACAAAGCTTAAAGCTTGAAAAGTAAACAATCTAGACACAAATCTGTAAGAAAAACGTGATTTGGAACACTAACCTTGAAGAACATGAACAGTGGGTTCGACAAGTCGAAGCTCAGCTCCTTAAAGAAGAAAAATAAAATGAGGAAGAAAGCAAAAATCTCCAAATTTTAAGTGATTCCTGAGTTCTACTACTGATCGTGGATATCTACGACCGGTCGAAGGTCGACTGGTCGAGTATACTCACGACTGGTTGAAGAATGTCCAAAAATTCATATTTCTTGCGAATTATACAAAAATTAGAATTCAATCTAGCAAATATATACACTATAATACAAGTAGGCATAAATAATCATTTTAAAATGCACATGCCAAGATCAAATTTCATCTTTTTGAACCTGCTTTTATCGAGAGGTTTTGTGAAAATGTCAGCTCGTTGATCTTCGGTAGGAATATATTATAGAGATATAACTTTTTCTTCTACTAATTCCCTTATATAATGAAATCTAATGTCAATGTGCTTAGTACGAGAATGCTGAATAGGATTTTTTGAAATATTTATCGCACTGGAATTATCACAATGTAATAACATAGAATCCTGTTTAATTTCATAATCACTTAGCATTCGTTGCATCCAAACAAGCTGTGTACATGCATTACCAACTACGATATACTCAGCTTCAGCTGTTGAAAGTGATATAGAATTTTATTTCTTACTAAACCAGGAAACTAGACAATTTTCAATGTAAAAACAACCACCACTGGTTGATTTTCTATCATGTAGATTACCAGCCCAGTCAGAGTACCCAACTAATTGGACACTGGTCTCATGAGGATACCAGAGACCGAGATTTACAAAATTGCGACATATCTAATAATTCGCTGGACCGCAATCAAGTGAGATTCTTTTGGATCGATTGATATCTTGCGAAATACCAACACTTAGAGAAATATCGGGTCTTCGTACTTAAATATAACAAACTACCAATCATACTCCGATAAAGTTTTGAGTCAACATTTTTACCATTAGAGTCTTTTAAGAGTTTCAGGGTAGTACTCATAGGAATATCGAAATTCTTGCCATTCTCTAATCCAAATCTCTTGATTAGATTCAAAGCATACTTAGATTGAGAAATGAATATTCCTTCAGGTTGTTGCTTTACTTGCAATCTAAGGAAATAAGTCAATTCCCCAACCATGCTCATTTCAAACTGTGATTTCATCAAATCTGCAAACTCAGTAGTCAAGTCAGTACAAGTTGATCCATAAATGATATCATCAACATAAATCTGCACCATTAAGATATGATCATTATGTTTTTTAACAAACAGAGTTTTCTCAACAGATCGCATTTGAAAATTATGAATTAAAAGAAATTCGTTAGTGTCTCATACCATGCCCTAGGTGCTTGTTTTAATCCATAAAGTGCCTTTTTGAGCCGATACACATAATCAGTATTTTTGAAATCTTCAAAACCCATTTGCTGTTCAACATAGACTTCTTCATGTAAATCGCCATTTAGAAAAGCACTTTTCACATCCATCTGGTAGATCTTTATCTTTCTAAAACATGCAATGAATATAAATAGTCTAATAGATTCAAGACGTGCTACTGGTGCAAAAGTTTCATCGAAATCAATCCCTTCAATTTGAGTATAACCTTGTACCACTAGTCTAGCCTTGTTTCTAATTATATTTCCACACTCGTCAGACTTATTTTTGAAAATCCATTTTGTTCCAATGATGTGTTTATCTTTAGGTCTTGGTACGAGATACCAAACATCATTTCTTACGAATTGGTTAAGTTCTTCTTGCATCGCAACAATCCAGTTCTCATTAGCAAGAGCTTCTTTTACGTTAGATGGTTCTATTTGGGATGTAAAACATACATAATTACATATATCCTTAAGTTGTCTACGGGTGCGAACACCGGTGAGAGGGTTTCCAAAAATTTGTGTGGTTGGATGAACTTTAACAGTCCTCAACTCAGAATCAGTCTGATTCGATGAAGTATCAGGTTTATTAATGATTAGTACTTCATCATTATCTGAATTAGAAATTGGCGTGTTTAAGTGATCATCAATGACAACATTAATGGATTCTTGAATCACACCAGTCCTTTTGTTCAGAACCCTATAAGCTCGACTGTTTAAGGAATATCCTAGAAAAATACCTTCATCACTCTTTGTATCGAATTTTCCCAAATTTTCATGATCACGTAAAATATAGCACTTGCTGCCAAAAACTCGAAAGTATTTAACAGTAGGCTTTTTATTGAACCACAATTTGTAAGCCGTTTTATTATTATCTTTGCTAGTGTAGACTCGGTTAATAATATAGCAAGCTGTGTTGACTGCTTCAGCCCAAAGATTTTTAGAGAGCTTCATGTTATTCAACATGACATTAGTCATTTCTTGAAGCACCCTATTCTTTCTTTCTACAATTCCATTTTGTTGTGGAGTTTTGGGAGCAGAGAATTCATGTAATATTCCTTAGTCGGTACAGAACTTCTCAAAATTGCTATTCTCAAATTCAGATCCATGATCACTACGAATTTTACTGATTTGAGAAGATTTTTCAGTTTGAATCCTTTTGAAAACTTTTCTTACTTCTTCAAGGGTTTCAGATTTATCCCTTAAGAAGACTACCCAAGTGAATCTGGTAAAGTCATCAACTATTACCAGGATATACTTTTTCCCACCACGACTTTCTGTTCTGGTAGGTCCTATCAGATCCATGTGGAGAAGTTCGAGTGGTCTTGATGTGGTATTTGAATTCACCTTTTTGTGTGAGTTCTTTGTTTGTTTGCCTATCTGGCACTCACCACATATTTTATCTAATTTCTGAAGTTTGGGTAAACCTCTTATAAGTTCTCGTTTGCTCAATTTATATAAATTTCGATAATGTACATGTCCAAGACGTTTGTGCCATAAATCAGTCTCGTCTGTATGGACCATGTAACATGTTTGATTAGATGAGCTGGATTTGCTAATAATATAGTAATTTTCAGACGTTCTACGTCCAGTTAATATTACAGAACCCTTATTGTTTAGTATCTCACAACTTTGATTAGAAAACCGAACACTATGGTTATTATCACATATTTGAGATATACTAAGCAAGTTATGTTTTAAGCCTTCAACATATAAAACATTTTTAAACACAGGAAGATTAAAAAGTTGAACCGTACCCTGGCCTATAATCTTGCAGTTGCTACCATCACCAAATGTGACTGAACCATCAGTCATATCTTTCAGATCCGTGAATAAAGCTTTGTCACTTGTCATATGCCTGGAACATCCACTGTTTAGGTACCACTTTGAATGACTTGTTGCTTTGAAAGCAGTGTGAGCAACCAAGCAGGTAACTTTAGGAACCCATTTCATAACTGTTTTGGGTTTAGGAATATAGTTAGTCTTCTTTTGTGTATATTTGTAGGAATGACCTATAGAGTTAGATTTTAAAAGCTCCTTGAGTAAATCAACTATCTTTTCAGCTAGTGGATTTCATTTCTGATTAAAGTTGACATGGCTGCTTCTAGGTTTTTGAAAAGTTTTTGAATTTTTAGAAAAATCTTGATAAGTACTTTTCCCTTTTGAGTTTGAGGACTCTCCTTTAACAAACATAGGAAGAGTATACTTTTGTTTAGGAGGTAGATTTTTATCATAGCCCAACTCGGATAGATCACCACATTTTCTTGATCCGGATAAAAGTTTCTCTAACTTTGGATCACCTTGGGCATATTTCCATGTGTCCTTTAGACTCAGAAGAGAAGATACTTCAGTTTTAAGTTTCTCAATTTCAGATTTTAAATCAATAATTAGGGAGTTTTTGAATTCCAAATCGCATTTTGATTTTTCAAAAAAATCTAAAATTTGTAATTTTTCTAAGACAAGTGATTCAAAACATTTTTTGAGTTTAGAAAACTTTTCTTTTTAAAGTTTAAGTTTGACAGCAATTTTACAACTTTCCTTATATAGGGCATTGTAAGCGTCTTGAAGATCATCTTCATTTTCACATTCACTACTCAGATTTTCTTCAGTTGTTGAGTCATTATCTAAAAATGTGAATTTGGCTAGAGTCATAAGAGCTTTAACCTCATTGCCCGACTCAGTTTCAGAATCTTCTGATTCAGAAGAACCTTCAGAATCAGATGATTCATCCCATGTAGCCAACATACCCTTCTTCTTGGGTTTGTCCCTTTTAGGACATCTATTTGCTAAGTGCCCATATTCTTGACAGTTGTAACATTGACTATCTTTCAAAGATTTTCAAGATTTGGGTCTAAACTTCTTTTTATCATTTGATTTTTGAAAATCAACCCTTTTCTTGCTTTTGAAAATCTTGTAAAATTTCTTAGCTAAAAGAGCCATATCATCTTCTGAATCAGAATTTTCTTCTGAATTACATTTAGAAGATTTTAGTGCGATAGATTTACCTTTAGGAGCTTTAAAGTTTAACTCGTAGGTTTATAGAGAACCAACTAGTTCTTCTACCCTCATATTATCCGTATCATGAAGTTCCTGGATCGCGGTTACTTTAGAATTGAACCGTTCAGGAAGTGAGCGTAATGTTTTTACACAAACTTTACTTTCTGGGATTTTATTGCCAAGACCCCACATTGAGTTTACAATGTCATTCAATCTAGTGTAAAAGTCCATAAACATTTCATTTTCCTCCATATGAATTTCTTCAAATCTGGTTGAGGAGTTGGACTTTAGATTTTTTGACAATTGTAGTACCCTCGTGCGTCATTTCTAATATATCCCAAGCTTGCTTTGCAGTATCATAGGAAATGATTCTTTTGAACTCATCCGGTGATAGTGCGCAAGTAATTGCATTTAGTGCTTTAGCATTTGCACTACTCTCACTTTTCTGAAGAGTGGTCCATTGGTAATATGGTGTGACTTTCCTAGATTTTGAACCATCAACCCCAGTAACTTCCATGATAGGAGGTTTCCATTCAGTCACTGTGGCTTGCCACACATTTTCATCCATTGATTTGAGGAAGATCCTCATTCTGGCTTTCCAATAGGCATAGTTGGAGCCATCAAAAGGTGGAGGCCTTGTGACTGAAAGGCTATCAAAATTTGACATCTTAAATAGCTTAAATCGTTAGCTCAGGAATTAAATCCAAGAATTAAAAAAGAGCTATTAGGCTCTGATACCACTTGAAAAGGCCTAACTATATGTCCTAGAGGGGGGGTGAATAAGACAATGCCAAATAAAACTTATAACAACGGAATTAAAAAGAATATGATAACCAAAATAAATCACAATGCAAGAAAGTAAAATAACCTCAAAATTCAGATCTTGAGAGGTTGATACAAATGTTATTCTAAGGACAACCTTACACCAAAAACCAGAGTATGGTAGGACAACCTTATTTTTAGAAAGATCTTTGTATCAAATCTCAAACCAAAGACGAATACAGAAATAAATACAAACTGAATTGAAATAAATTGTAATCACAAATGTATTGTTCTAGGGACAGCCATACACCATAAAAATGACAGAGTAACCTTGCTGGAATAACTTTTAAAGGAAATTGAATATCAAGCTGATAAAGGAATAGCAGAAAATAAATTCTAAACTATTACAAAATTCTCACAATGCTTGAATTAAATGATTACAACATTCACCACCATACATACATCCCACAAAAGAATAATTAAAGATTAGAAGTATAAATCATTCAACCACAACACAAGGGATTATAGTGGTTCGCCTGTGTGTTCACCAACTGTTAAACAACAGCCACACAGAATGCTACTCCACTCCTAATATCTCACACAGGGGATATTAGCGTTCACTAAAAAAATAGGTTTTTCCAGGTTCACCCAATACCTTTACAATTGTGTCTTTATCCATGGGCTTACACAATTAAAAAACCCAACTTCTGAGTTTTCCTGGCTCTCCTCAGATAACCAATACAATAAGATTTTTCTGGCAAATCTTGAAAGAAACCAAAACAGAAAGGAATTTACAATTAAATGTAAAATACCTGATTATCTCCTTCGTTGTAGCAGCCCGGTAGAACCAAATCAGAGTAGATGATTGAATGTCCATGTTCAATGTCCAGTACTCAATTACAATGGTTCTAATTCTAATAGATTTTAAATTAAACCAAATAGGGCTTGCCTTAATTGATTTTGATTCCAAAGAAAGGAAATAACAATTCCTCTTATCAAATTAGATTGGAATAGCAGAAATAAAATCAATTAAATAAAGCTAAGGAAAGAGAATATTAAATAAGCACACTTAGATTAGATGGAGCACAGAATTATCTCTCAGAAGTTCGACAAAGATTGGCTTGAATGGATTAATTAATTCAATGATTTCTTCTGAGATTCGTGCACTATTTATAGGTGAGCAGATCGCGTCTTCGACTGGTCTAGGGAGCTCTTCGACTAGTCGAAGCAATAACAGATATTTGAAAAATCAGGCGCGATAAGCTTTGACCGTTCTACGACTGGTCGAAGGTCTCCTTCGACTGGTCATAGGTCACCTTCGACTGGTCGAAGAACCTGAAAAACATCGCTGGATTTTGAGTCGAAGATTTTCGACTGGTCAAAGATGCAGTCGACACTGTTCCTTCGACTGGTCGAACAGATTCCTGGATTAGTCGAAGCCTAACAGATTTTATCCGAAATTTGTAATAAACTCGCGACTGATCGAGGAATTTCTTAGACTGGTCGAAGCAACTCTAGGACTAGTTGAAAAAGGCCTAGGACTAGTCGAAGAACAGACCAAACTTATGTAAAATAAACATTCGATTTATGTATCCAAAGTGACCTACTTCTAAGGTCAACCTAAGGTCAGTTAAACCTCAACTATGAAGTAAGGACTTTGAAACATTAGGAACTAGTGACCTTGAAGTATGAGCCTTGAAGTCTTGATGTAGTTCAATCTTGAAATCTTGATGCTTGAGTCTTGTCTTGAGAGCAGTTCTTGCATTCAAGATTGATCCTTGTACTTGTGAGCTTTGCTTGTTGTGAGCTTAGCTTGTTCATGAATGTTGATCCTTGAGAGAACTTCACTTATGCAAGTTATATATAACAGTGATTTTGGCACTACAAATTTGACAACAGACAGGGATATAAACTATAACACTTACAGAGGGGTACATAAATTTTGCATGGATTGCGTAAATTTGAGACGGTTTTCAAAAATTTTTACTCGGTGTGAAAGGTTAAGGCCTAAAACTATAAATAGGGGTGGGCATCATCTAGGGTACTCCTAGGCATCATCTAGGGTTTAGGGAGTATAGCACAAGCGTGAAGAAGCCATCGTCAAGAGTTTTTCTTCCCTTTCCTTAGAGTTTTTATGCTTTTCTTAAGAGATTTTAGTTCAATCATGTCTATAGTTGGTTAAACCTCTTAGCAAAGGCTAAGAGGTGAAGCTTGTAACATGATGGGATATTTCTATTTCTTTTATTCATGTTTATATTGAACTCTCTTTTATTCTAGTTTGATTATAAATAATACCTTCAATTTTTAATGGTTGTTGTGACTCAAATTGCAATGGATCTGCAATAGCTTTGAGTATGTTCTTTTCATGTATTGAGATAGTGAATTTAGGAAATCCTGTTGTTCACCATCATACCTTGGGCTTGGTCAGATGATGGAATCCTCCCTAACTTTCACAAATCTCTCAGATTGGTTATGGGATTGGTAAATCCTGTTGTTTGTCTTGTCTCCTGGGCATGGTTTTGTGACGGAATCACTTCCAGTTCTCACACCTCTCATCCATTGAAAACTAGGTCAAAGGAAGTTCAGATTTAATTTTACTGAGATATCTTCTAATTGGATAGGATGGGACTCCAATGCCAATCGTGTGACTTGAATCAAGCCTAGATCTCCCTGATCTCTACAAGTGGATCCTTGGAAACCCTGGTTTCCCACCTTTGAATTTCTTAAGTTTTTCAATAAATTTTTCACAATTACTCTTAAATATTTTAGATTTAGGTCTTCATCTTTTTCTACTTCTTCTTCTTGTTGCTTTTAGAAAATACACAAGATTAGTCCCTGTGGATTCGACCTCGGTCTCACCGAGATTATTACTACATCGCAGCCCTACACTTGGGGTTGTGAACATGCATCTCATGTAGGTTGTTTGCGCATATTGATACCTCTCGTAGTCGTGGAGTACGGGACATATCAGAACTCCTACATTACTTTTACTGACCTCTTGAATAACTGTTAATCGTAAAGGGTGACCATCACTTTGAGTAAGGCGTTGACCCTCTCCAACTGTACAGAAGATGTAGGTGACGTACAGGTTAAGGATCTAGAAGATTCGTTCCCGACAGAAGACTTTATTGAATAAAATAGGGAAATATTTTATGATTTATTTATTTTACTTCTGCTACGTAACTCAATTTTTGTAATGAGCTCCCATTCAGAGATCATTTGACAATTTGATTACTTATGGAATAATGGTTGGCATAACTATTTTATTCTTGTAAAAGATTACCATTACGAATGTAATTGGATGTGATCTAGAGGAGAGGAAACTCAGAACAAAACCTGAGGCATCCTACTTTCTCACCTTATTAACACCCGGTTTCCTCAGGCATGAGTACGAACTTTGGCCGTGAAAATTTGGATTGTTACATCCGCAACATGGATACATGGAATATGTCATGAACACTTGCAAGCTGTGGCGGCAAGGCAAGCTGATAAGCTACAGGCCCAATCCTCTTTACTATCTCAAAAGGTCTTATGTAGTGCGGGGTAAGATTCCCCTGTTTTTCAAATCGTACTATGCCCTTCATGGGTGAGACCTTGAGATAAACATAATTCTTGACCTTAAACTCTAATTCCCTCTACTAATGGTTGGCGTAACTCTTTTGCCGGCTCTGGGCTATATGCATTCTCCTCCTGATGAGGTTAATCTTTTAAGAGGTTTGTTGAACTATCTTGGGCCCAAGCAAACTTCATTCCCCACACTTTTTTCCAACAGTTGGGTGACTTGCGAGGTCGACCATATAGCGCCTTAAAAGGGGCCATACTAATGGTTTCCTGATAAATATTATTGTACGTGAATTCAGCTCGACACAAGTGCTCATCCTAGCTCCCTACGAAATCCAACACACATGCTTTGAGTTTGTTCTTGAGGATCTGGTTGACCCTCTCAGTCTGCCCATCTGTCTGAGGGTGATATGCTGTATTGTACTTCAAGGTCATCTCTAAAGCTTGTTAGAAGCTCCTCCAAAATTGAGATGTAAATCTCGAGTCTCGATCAGACACTATGGAAATTGGGACCCCATGTTGCCTGACGATCTCATCCACATATAATCGAGTGAGTCTATCAGTTAAGTAGGTAGCATGGATTGTCAAAAAATGTGCTGACTTCGTCAAACGGTCTACGATAACCCATATTGCATTGTGGTTGCGCCAAGTCCTTGGCAATCCCATGATGAAGTTAGTTGTCATGTGCTCCCACTTCCATTGTGGGATCTCTAAAGGCTGTAAGGGACCTGAGGGCCGTTGATGTTCTACTTTGACCCTCTGACAGGTGTCACATTAGGTGACATACTCATCTATGTGGCACTTCATCCCTCATCACCAATATTGCCTCTTAATATCTCAATACATCTTCATCCCGCTTAGGTGGATAATGAATCTAGATTGGTGTGCCTGAGTTAATATATCTCGCCTTAGCTCTAGGTCATCTAGCACACACAGTCTCCCCTTGAAACATAGCTCACTGCCAGCTCCAACTTGCCAATCTAATGGACAATTGTCTGGGATGTCCTTGCGACGAGCCATAAGCATAGGGTCAAACTATTGAGCCTCTACAATTCGAAATATCAGAATTAGCTGGATCGATAAGTTCGGTAATTAAGTGGTAGTTGATTGGAGATCCAGCTCATAGTCATAATCTCAGGCAACTTCCAACATCTGCCATTCCCGAACCATAAGCTGGGCGATAACTCCTCGAGGATGGTGGCTAAGGGTGTTTGCTACCATGTTTACCTTGCCTAGGTGGTATTGTGAGAAAAAATTACAGTCCTTCAATAGTTCTAACCATCGTGTCTGCCTCAGATTCAGCTCGCTCTAAGATAATACATACTTTAGGCTCTTATAATCTGTAAATAATTGAAATTGTACCCCATAAAGATAATGTTGCCAAATCTTTAATGCGAATACTACTGTAACCAAATCCAAATCATGCATAGGGTAGTTTTCCTCGTGGACCTTCAATTGGTTAGAGGCATATGCTATAACCTTCTCATTCTAAATCAATACACAGCCTAACCCAGTCTATGTGGCATCAGTATACACCACAAACCCTTCATTACTAGAGGGTAAGGTGAGAACTGATGTAGATGTCAACTTACCCTTTAACTCTACAAAAGGCCTTCTCACAGGCCTCGCCCTAATCAAAAGATGTTCCCTTCCTAGTCACTGTGGTAAGAGGAGCAGCTACATGAGAGAAATTTTGAATAAATCGGCGATAATACCCTGCCAACCCAAGAAAGCTCTTGATCTCGGTAACATCAGTAGGCTGCTACCATTTAAACATGGCCTTGGGTTTTGAAAGATCAATTGCTACTCTGTCCTTCGAAATAACGTGCCCGAGAAACTTAACTTCCTCCTACGAGAACTCGCACTTTTCTAACTTTGCATATAACTGCTGATCACGCAAGGTCTGCAGGGCTACTTGGAGATGATGCTCATGCTCCTCTCAGATGCGAGAATATATCAAGATGTCATCAAAGAAAACCACTACAAACTGGTCAAGGTAGGGGCGGAATACTTCGTTTATCAAATGCATGAATACGGCTGGGGCATTAGTTAGCCCAAACGACATTACTAGGAACTCAAAGTGGCCATAACGGATGCGAGAAGTTGTCTTAGGAATGTCCTCTTCTCGAACTTGGACCTGGTGGTATCTCGATCGTAGGTAGATCTTTGAGAAGAATTATGCCTCTTTGAGCTGGTCGAATAAGTCATCGATCCTCGGTAGTGAATACTTATTCTTGATAGTTACCTTGTTTAGCTCTTGATAGTCCACGCAGAATCTCAATGATCTGTCCTTCTTCTGAACGAAAAGCACAGGTGCTCCCCATGGTGAATTGCTTGGGTGAATAAAGCTCAAAGCACACAGCTCCTTCAACTGGGCCTGCAACTCCCTTAGTTCCATATGTGTTATTCGATATGACGCCTTTGTAATTGGCGAGGTGCTGGGCATTAAATCTATACAGAACTTGACTGGCCTTCGAGGAGGTAGACCCAAAATAACTTGGAATACATCTGGGTACTCCCATACATTCGAGACTTGCTGGACTCTTTTAGATACCTCTTCTTACAGTAGGTAGGCTACTAATGCCTCCAATGGTTTCTCCTTCAGCGAGACTCTATATTGGAATTTCGGTTGGCTGGGTATAGAGAAGGTGACTGTCCTTTCAAAACAATCTAGAGTGGCATGATACGCGGCCAACCAATCCATGCATAGAATAACCTTTTACTCTGACATCTTCATCATAAACAAGTCGGTAGGCAAGGTATGATCCTTGATAACTATTGGGTAGCCTTTACACATTAGTCCTAGGGTAGAATGTTCCCCTAAAGGTGTGGCTATGGTCAACTCATTCACTAACCGTTCAAGCTCTAACCCCAATGCGTCTTCATATGTTGATGAGATAAAAGAGTGTGATGCACCGGAGTCAAATAATGCATGGGTAGGAGAATAAAAGATAATAAGCATACCCTCGACTGCTGCTCCTAATAACTGTGGGTCCACCTACTGAAGAGCGTATATGGGCGATAGTGTTGTTGGAGCAGGTCATCTCTATTGATGTTGGGGTAGTCGTTGGGGTGGTTGCTGGGGAAGTTGTGACGACTAAGGGTGATCTCTATGTTGTTGCAATTGGTGAGAAGATGGCTACTAATGCTGAGGTTGGTGGGATGGAGGTCTTTGAGGGTAAGGGCGGGTATGTTGTTGCTGCTGGTAGGGAGGCCTTTGTTGCGGGTGGTGCCGATCGATGGAGACTTCCGGTGGGTTGGGGTAGGATTTAACTTTATGTCCCACTCCACCACACCAGTAACACTGTCCCCTAAATAACTGCCTCTGCGCTTCTCTCTAGAATTGTTGAGCAATGGGTCCCTGCCTCACTGATCGTTTTGTTGCACGCATCTGGCCATTAGGGGTTGCCTTCCTTTTGTCCTTTTGCTCCATTCTTCGATGTGGCTACTCTCTGCCCTTGCTCTACTCTTCTAAATCAGCCTCAACAATCTTGGACCGGTCCATAACTTCCTTAAATGTGGGAAGACGAAGGGGTAATACTTTGTTGCAAAGACTCCCATGTAGCCCTTTATTGTACTTCCTCTCCTTCTTGCTCGAACTCTTATCTAAATAGGGGGCAAAGAGGGATAGCTCTACGAACTTGGCCTCGTACTAGGCCACTGTCATCATTCCTTGCTCTAAAGATTGGTATTCAAAGGCCATCATCTCTTGGACGCCTTTGGGAAAATACTTTTGATCGAATCACTTAATGAAAGTGTCCCAGGTCCAAACCATATTCGGCCCACCCGCTCTCTTTACTGACTGCTACCATAACTTTGCTTCTCCTTCAAACATAAAGGTGGTTAATGCCACTCACTGCTTATTAGGACAATCCATGACATCTAAGATCTTAACTACCTGTACTCGCCACCTATCTGCTTCAAACGGGTTGGGCTGGCCCCTGAATCGCGGTGGTCCTAAGGCTTAGAACTCACGTAGCAAGCTAATTTGATCAATCATAGTCGATGCCACTGTTGATCTCCTTTCCTGTTACTCCATCATTGTCACCATGGATCAAAGAATCTCATGAATAAATGTAATGTCACCGGGCGCAACTGGTGTCTGGGGCTGTGGCTCCTCGTATGAATCCCGATCCTCTGCTGGCCTAGCCCTAGTCCTTTTCTTGGGTGCCATGATTTATAGTAGGAAATGGATGTTGATATTAGTTAAGCTTTCCACATGACATATTAGGGTTCTAAATTCTCCTAATTCATCATAATAATGGGACCTTAATGGTTGGTCAAGTCCTTGATCGAGGGATCCCTAGGTGTAAGGTTCTATTTTCTTGTTGGGGATCCTTTGCCCTTCTAAGTTGTTAAGTCGAGGTCCTAACTCCAGTTTCTAATTTCTCATCTTATTTTTTTGGTTACTTGTCCACAGGTCATCCCTATCTCATGCTTTGATACTACCTCTGCCACGTCCGAAATCTGGCATCATATACTTCTACTACATAGTCCCAAAATGATGCGCAACGGGTCGAGCTCTGAGTTCGGCACCTGACGTCCATGCACCAACTCTTGAGTTTAGTGCCCGACTATAAAATTTAGGGGTATTTTATTTTGTATTATCATAACAAGGACAAGTATCCATTGTACACAAAGTAACATTTTCATTACATACATATTCAGCTCACATACATCACATATACATCTAAAAACACCAAAATACAATTTGAAAAGGAAAACATGATGCCCATGGTATATTTATAACCCTTCAATCTTCTAGTCTTTCTTCATGTCCATACTTGGTAAAAAGAAGGGAAGGTTTAGGCTTATAAAGCCCAACGAGTATATGCGTGTGTGCGGTCTGTCCTACATGCAGTTCAATGAATATGCCATGAACGACTCATGCAAGATGGGAGACATGTAATAGAGGAGATATGGTACCAATGTCAATGCAAAGCAATGCACGCGTGACATGATCAGGTTCTGGAATAATGATACGAACACTATAAGACTAGGTTACCACATATCGAATACTACAACCATAACCTACTTGTATCGCCCCAATTTTCAAAACTCAAGTATGAAACTTGTTTCCTAAAAACCCGAGAGTTAATTAATCAGATAATTTAGCAATTTATCAAAATTAGCGTATGATAGCATAACCAAGAGTAGATAAACATAATATAACCAAATATCAAGGGTCCACTCAACTGGGGACCCTAAGTACAAAACTTAATGTTTCAAATGTATCAAGACAACTAGAAAAGAAATAACTGCAACTATTGATTAAGCCCATAGTATTCTACCGCCTCTTGATGTGGTTCCTACTCGTAGTGCCCCTCCTCCAAATCTACCACAATGGCATTGGATCCTGCACCATAACCGTCCTCGCTCAAACCTGCATTCTCTGTATGGTTTAATATTCGATGAATAAGTGGCCAACTCAGTGTGAAGATTATACACTGCCGCCTTAGAGAACTATAGTTTAAAAATATATCAAGGCATACAAAACAATACAAATGTAGTCTTATTTAATGCGTGGATGTATGAGTGCACATTAACTGGGGATTCTCATCCAGTTGGCTTTTAGGCAAGACCCATGCATGTGGCCGGTCACTAGCGAAAGTACATCCCATACATCCGTAGTGACAAACTCACCAAAAGTGGGTCGATAGTCGATGGTCTGGGAGCTAGCGAAATGATACCACAACTAAGGGCACGTGCTACAACATCTAGAATTAGCCACCCGTCGTTGCCTTTAGGCTATGAATGCATGATTAGCCCAACCGTTATTATTTCATTTACAACCAACCAGTTTAATAAAGCGCAAAGGTCACTATAGGGGGTTTGTTGAGGGTTAAATATTGCATATTACCCCCCATTTATTTCTTGGTTTTACAAACATAATATGGCTTAATGGTATATTTTACATGCATTTGTGTTGTAAGGTGAATTTAGGGGCTTGGATTGGAAAAAATGCTAAAAGCATGGATTTAGTGCTCAAAAGTCACCAAAGAAAAGAAGGAATCTTTAGAGACCAAGATTAAAGATTTCAAGACTCCAAGATCCAAGAAAATCATGTAGAGAAGGAAGGAAGTTGAAAGAACAAGCGCAGAAATCACAAAGACTGTGTCATCAAAGACCATTGGATGACATCAAAGATCTGTTCGATGACATCAAATTTTTGAGGGAAAATCAAGTTGGTTGTTGGACATATTGGGTGATTTTCTTGATCAATCGAAGACATGTTCAATGACTCGAAGAAAGGTGCTCGATAACATCGAAGACTGCTCGATGACATTGAATTTATTAAAGAAAACTCGTTGTACTGTTTTGGACACATTCTCGATGACTCAAAGACTTGTTCAATGGATCGAAGATTCACTCGATGACATTGAGGGATGGTTTAATGACACAAAGACTTACACAGTGCGAAAGAAGAAAGGGCGCGACTTCTGAATTCAAACCCCTTCGATGACATTGAAGGCGTTACGCGGACTGCGTAAATTGATCTGGTTGCGATTTTGCGGAACTTTGCTTATAAATAGGGGTTTCCTAAGTCTTTTTAGGATATCTAAGGTTTGGAGAAGTAGAGAAAAAAGGTGGAGCCACTTCCCAAGAGTTCTTTTTCCCTTCTTAATATTTAATACTTTCTTCTAGGGTTTTTAATCCAATCATGTCTATAGTTGGCTAGATCCCTTAGCTAGGGCTAAGGGGTGATGATAGTAGCATGGTTGAGATGTTTTTCTTGTTTAATTCTTGTTATTGTTGAACTCCTTTTATTCTAGTTTGATATTTAAGAAACACTTTTAGTTTTTAATGGTTTGTTGTAACTTAAATTACAATAGATCTGCACTAGCTTGAAGTATCTTCTTTTTCTGTTTGGAGTTTGTGAAAATAGAAAATCCTGTTGTTCTCCATCGTCCCTTAGGCATGGCTGAGTGATGGAATCCCTTCTATTCTTCACAATTCTCCTATGTTGGTTGTTGGATTGCTATATCTTATTATCCACCATAGTCTCCTCAACATGGTTAGGTGATAGAATCACTTTCAATCTTCACAATTTTCATCTGTTGAGAATTAGGTCAATAGAAGTTCAGATATGAGATTATTGAATATTTTCCAATTGGATAAGATAGGACTCCAATTCCACTTGAGTGCCATGAATCAAATAAAGAAACATCCTAATAGCTGTAAGTGGATCCCTGGAAACCCTAGTTCCCACCTTTAAAATCTTAAGTTTCTAAATTCATCATCTCACAATTACTCCCTACTATCCTGATTTAGGTTAGATCTTCTCCTAGTTTTGATTTTCATTACATTCATAATAGACACACAATATTAGTCCATGTGGATTCGACCTCAGTCTCACTGAGATTATGAAATGGCCAAGCTATAAGTCCTAGAGGGGGGGGGGGGGGTGAATAGGACTATGCCAAATTAAAAATAAATACAGTGGAATATGAAATAAGGAATAGATAGCACTATACACCAATCACAGTATAGGAATGGAAAGCAACTTAAAATAGAGAAATTTAAACAAAAATTGTTCCAAGGACAACCTTACACCAAAAACTAAAGTTTATGGTAGGACAACGTTATTTCTAGAACAAATAGAGAAACTGAAGCTCAACTTAATAAAGAGATAGCAAAAATATAATGCTGAAATGTAAATCTAAATTAGTACAACATTCCCCACTGAGCTTGAAATGAAATGATTACAACATTCACATTCACACATACATTCCACAATTCTGAATGATAAAAGATAGGAAATATAAATCACACATCCACAACACAGAATTATAGTGGTTTGCCTGTGTGTTCACCAACTGTTAAACAACAGCCATACAGAATACTACTCCACTCCTAATATCCTCACACAGGGGATATTAGCATTCACTATCAAATAGGTTTTCACAGGTTCACCCAAAACCTTCACAATTGTGTCTTTTTCAAAGGGCTTACACAATTCAAAAACCCTCACTTCTGAGTTTTCTGGCTCTCCTCAGATAACCAACAACTTTGAGATGTTTCTGGCTTAACCTCAAATAAAACCAAACAAAGTAAATTACACAAATTATAAAATACCTGATTTTCTCCTTCGTTGTAGTAGCCCAGAAGAACTAAGTCGGAGTAGAGATTTGAATGTCAAAGTTCAATGTCCAATACTCACTTTATAATGGTTCTAGGTTCTAATAGATTTTAAATTAAAACAAAAGGGCTAGCTTTAATTGATTTCGATTCTAGAAAAAGGAAAACAATAATTCCTCTTTTTAGATTAGATTAGAATGTAAGAAACAAAATCAATTAACAAATCTAAAAAAAGAGAATATTAAATATGCACACTTAGCTTATATAGAGCACCGACTTATCTCTCAAAAGACCGAATGAAATTAACTTGAATTGCTTAATTTATTCTGAGATTCGTGCTCTATTTATAGGTGAACAAATCACGTCTTCGACTGGTCTAAGGACGTCTACAACTGGTCGTAGAACCAACAAATATTTGAAAATTCGGGAGCGATATGATTTGGCATTTCCACGACTGGTCGTAGGTGGCCGAATTTCAACGCTGTTCTTTGAGTCGTAGGTCTACGACTGGTTGAAGATGCAGTCAACACTGTTCCTACGACTGGTTGAACAGTCCCCAGGACTAGTCGAAGCCTAATAGAAAATTTTCAATTTTTGTAACAAACTTATGACTGATCTAGGAAATGTTTAGACAGGTTGAAGCAGTGCTAGGACTAGTCGAACAAAGTCCAGGACTAGTCTTAGAATAGACCAAACTCACTTATATAAAACATATGAATTATGTATCCAAAATGGCCTACTCTAAAGGTCAACCTAAGGTCAGTCATACCTCAATAGTGAAGTAATGACATTGAAACTTTAGAGACGAGTGACCTTTGAAAGTAATGGAGCTTGAAGTCTTGATGTCATTTAAACTTGAGAGCTTTTTCAGATCTTGAGATTGAACTTGAAAGCTTCTTGAGATCTTGAGGTTGAACTTGAAAGCTTCTTGAGATTCTTGACTTGTGAACATTACTTGCCAACCTAAGTTCATCTTGAGTAGCGTTGTTCTTCACAGATGCAAGGTTCATAACAGTATCTTTGGCACCACAAATTTGACAACAAATAGGGCTATAAATTATAGCACTTACAAATTACTATTACATCGCAATCCTACACTTGGGGTTGTGAACAAGTTTTTGGCGCCGTTGTCGGGGATTAATGTTGAGTGTTTTTTCTGAGATTGATTAGTTTTAGAAGTAGGTTAAGATTAGGATTTATTTAATTTCTATTTTTAGGATTAAGGTTGCTCTAGATTTTTTTTTTAAAACTAACTTAACTTTCTTGTTTTGTAGGATCCTAATATAGAAACTTCTGATTTGGTAATCTCTTTCTAATTTTTCTTTCTTTCTATTTCTAGATTAAGGTTTGTTATCTGTTTTTAGAAACTTTCTAATTCTAGGATTTTGTTTTTTCAGAAACTAACTCATCTTTCTATTTTTGCTTTTAGAAACTTTCTAATTTTAGAATTTCTATTTTTAGAAATTGATTTCTTTTGTTTTGTTTTGTAGGATCTTAAATTAGGAACTTCCAATTTGGTAACTCCTTTCTAATTCTCTTCCTTTCTTTTTCCAAATTTTTTATCCCTCTAGGCTTATTTTTTTAGTTTAGGTTAGAGTCTGAAATTGAGGGTTGAGAGTGTTTCATGCCCAAGTGTGTCTATGACAACACTCAACATTTTTTGAGTGAAGGAAGATTGGTTGAGGGGTTATCTATCCATCACATGATTAGACACCACTCAAGATCCTCAGAGTTAATTGAGGTTATGGCTGCAAATAAACTTGTAAATCAACCAATGAATCATCCGCAACCTTGAGTTGTGGAAGTCCAGGATGAGAATGAGGTGTATCTAGCACCCCGGCCTCGTATTTTATGAGAGATTATTTACAACTAGCGGGGTAAGCACGCCTTCTTGTATGGTTTTTCCAAAAAATATAGGAAACATGGATATCAAGACAGGAGTGATCCAACTCCTTCCAAAGTTCCTTGGACTTGAATCTGAAAGTCCATATCTATACTTGAAAGAGTTTGATGAGATTATAGCCACTTTATATTTTCCTAACGTGTCTGAGGACACGGTCAGGCTGAAACTCTTTCCTTTCTCCTTGAAAGAGAAAGTTAAGACGTGGTTGCATTCAATACGTCTATGATCTATTAGCACATGGAATGACATGATGAAGGAGTTCATAAAAAAATTCTTTCTATACCATAAGACGAACACCAATAAGAAGTCGATCATAAACTTCGCCCAAAAGGAAGATGAAACATTCTTCCAATGTTGGGAGCAGTTTAAGGATCTCGTCAGTTCATGCCCACAACATGGTTTTGAAACATGGTGCATAACAAGTTTCTTTCATGATGGATTGACATCTTCCATGCACCAATTCGTTGAGACGATGTGCATTGGGGAATTCATGAACAAAAATGTCAATGAAGTGTAAGATTACATTGACAAACTCCTGAAACCGCACAATCATGGGACATCTCCCCAAGACCTAACACCACATCTAAGCATACTCAATTAAAGGAGGGGCGGATTACACCTTCTGAAAGAGAATGATGATGTCAATGCTAAAGTGGCTAATCTCATAAGAAAATTCGAGGCCATGGAACTGAAGAAGGATAAGGCTAAGGAAACTATTTGCGGTATTTATGCTTTTAACATTCACACAACTAAAAATTGTCCAACAATACTTGCCTTTCAAGAGGTATTGAATGAGCAATCCAATGCCGTGAATAATTATCAAAGACCTTTCAATGGACCTACCTCCAATACATACAATCCTGGTTGGAGAAATCATCCAAACTTCAGTTGGAGGAATGGACAAACTACTACCCCTCAAGGTTTCTTCAATCGAATTCTAAATCAAGGGAAACCTCAAGAGGATCAGGTTCTAAAACATCTTCAAAATCAAGAGCTTTTCAATCCAGGGATGCTACAAGCCTTCCATGACCTCACAAAGGCCATACAACTTAACATAAGGAATACGATTGGGAATAAGGGGAGCCTTCCAGCTCAACCTCTTCCCAATCTAAAACCACAATATGAAGTTAGCGACCCGAGCTCTTCAAATTAGTTAGAGCAAGCTAAATCTATCACTACTCTTAGGAGCAGGAAGACCATTGACAAAACCATTCTGATTAGGGCTGAAATGCCTAAAGACCTGGAAGAGGATAACAATGATAGACCTAGCATTGCTCTACAAGAATTAGAACTGGAACTTCAAGACAAGCCGTTTGCCCCATTTTCCCAATGGTTGATAGTACTAAAATCTCTCTCTAATTCTCAGGAGATTCTAGGGGTGCTTAAGCAAGTGAAGGTCAATATTCCTCTACTAGATGTCGTTAAGCAAATACCTTCATATGCTAAATTTCTGAAAGATTTGTGTATGACCAAAAGATGGCAAAGCATCCATAAGAAAATCTTTTTAACTGAAAATGTGAGTGTCTAAAGAAAGAGGTGCCACAAAAGTATAAGGATCCTGGTAGCCGAATCATCGCTTGCGTAATTGTGAACTACCTGATCGAGCATGAACTTCTTGACTTAGGAGCGAGCGTGAATCTGATCCCGTACTTGGTCTATGAGTAACTGAGTCTAGGTGAATTAAAACCCACCTGGACCACGTTACAACTTGCTGATCATTCAGTCCGTGTACCAAGAGGGATAATCAAGGATGTGTTGATCCAGGTTGACAAATTCTACTATCCAGTAGATTTTATTGTCTTGAATACTCAACCCATCATGGACATGAGCACTCAAATTACCATCATTAATTGTAGGAATGGAGTCATGAGTATGTCTTTTGGGAATATGACATTGGATTGGAATATCTTTTTCAACACAAGTAAACATTTAGAGGATGAAGATGATTCCCACGATATTAACCTGATTAATTCTTTTGTAGAAGATAGAGCACTTCTGACCTTATCCTCTGACCCTCTCGAGCCGTGCCTAGCCCACTCCCATGATTTTGATGATGACATGATTAGGAAGATGGAGACCTTGCTGAATACCATGCTAGTACTTGAAGTTAACCGGTGGAGGGCATAATTCGAAGAATTGCCCCAAACTGATGTTATACCTCTACCATTTAACCTCAAGGCACCGAAATTTGACCTAAAACCTTTGCCCTCTGATTTGTAATGTGTCTATTTAGGTCAAGATGAGACATACCTGGTGGTGATTTCTTCCCACCTCAAGTAAGAATAAGAGAGTATGCTCATCTCTACTCTCATTGAGCACAAGGGAACTCTTAGATGGTCAATTGTGGACCTCAAGGAAATTGACCATTCGATTTGTACTCACTACATTTATCTAGATGATAATGCGAAGACCTCTCGACAACCCCAACGTAGACTAAATCCAAACATGAAGGAAAAGGTTAAGGCCGAGTTCTTAAGGTATTAGATATGGGTATCATATACCCTATATCAGATAGCTAATGGGTGAGTCCAACTCAGGTGGTTCCCAATAAGTTCGGAATCACCATAATGCCAATGCCAACAATGAACTCGTGCCAACTAGGGTGACGATTGGTTGGAGAATGTGCATTGACTACCAAAAACTAAATACCGTCACTAAGAAGGACAACTTTCCTTTGTGCTTCATTGATCAAATCTTAGAAAGGCTAGTTGATCACTCATTTTATTGCTTCCTTAACGGGTATTCAGGCTATAACCAGATAGAGATAACCCTTGAAGATCAGGAAAAGACCATGTTTATATGTCCCTTTAGCACCTTTGCTTACCGAAGGATGCCATTCGAACTATGCAATGCCCCCGCCACCTTTCAGCGATGCATATTGAGTATTTTTTTGACATGGTGGGGCAATATCTAGAGGCCTTCAGGGACAACTTCTCTGTCTTTGGTCCATCTTTCAGCGTTTGCTTAGAAAATCTTGAATGTGTGCCGAAAAGATGTGAAGAAAAGAATTTGGTACTAAATTGGGAGAAGTGCCACTTCATGGTTCATAAGGGAATTGTTCTTAGACACATCATCTTGTCCAAGGGAATTGAGGTAGATAAAGAAAAAATTGATCTTATCTCTACCCTACCTCCACCCAAAAGCATACGAGACGTGCGATCCTTCTTAGGACACGCCGAGTTTTACAGAAGATTCATAAAGGGCTTTAGTCACCTGTCTCGTCCTTTATGTAATCTACTTGAAAAGGATGCACAATTTTAGTGGACTGAGTAATGCCAGGAAGCTTTTACTAAGCTCAATGGCATGTTAACCACTATACCTATCATGCAGCCACTCGATTGGAGCCTTCCTTTTGAACTTATGTGTGACGCATCTGACTATGCTCTTAGGGTGGTCCTAGGCCAGAGAAAAGACAAGAAGCCCTACATTATTCATTATACAAGTAGAACTCTAAATCCTACCCAAATGAACTACTCTACCACGGAAAAGGAACTCTTAGCCGTAGTGTTCGCTTTGGACAAGTTTAGGTCCTACTTGATTAGTCCAAAATCGTTATTTGCACAGATCATGTGGGGCTTAAGTATCTTCTTTCTAAGAATGATGCTAAGCCCCGCCTGATAAGATGGATCCTCCTACTCCAAGAATTTGATTTGGAAATAAAAGATAAGAAGGGAGTAGAAAACGTAGTGGCTGACCATCTTTCTAGACTTGACCCCCCTGATTCCTTGAGATGACACCCATAAATGACATGTTCCCTCACGAATAATTATTTAAAGTCTCCCATGCACCTTGGTTCACTGATATTGCTAATTATCTTGTCACAGGTTTCACGCTGACACATTGGATTGTGCAAGATAAGAAGAAAATTTTCGCTGAGGTATACAAATTCTTCTGGGATGACCCATATTTATTTAAATATTGCACAGATCATATTTTAAGGAGATGTGTGCCAGACAATGAACATAACAGTGCCATCTCCTTTTGTCATTCTCAGGCCTGTGGTGGTCACTTTTCTACTAAAAAGACCACTGCTAAAATTTTACAGTGTGGCTTTTATTGGCTCACTATATTTAAGGACACTCATGAGTTTTGCAAAGCTTGTAAGCATTGTCAAAAATTAGGAGCATTGCCCATCGGAATATGATGCCTTTAAACCCCATTATCATAATCGAAGCATTTGATTGTTGGGGCATCGATTTCATGGGGCCATTCCCCCAATCTCAAGGGAATTTATACATTCTATTAGCTGTAGACTATGTCACTAAATGGGTCAAAGCGATCCCATGCTGGAACAATGGCCATCAGGTGGTTATTGAATTCTTAAAAGAAAACATTCTTTCTCGGTTCGGAACGCCCTGAGCCATAGTGGTGGAGGCTCACATTTTTGCAAAAGGCCATTCGCAAACTTAATGAAGAAATATAGCATCTCTCACAAGGTGAGCACTCCATACCACCCACAAATAAGTGGGCAAGCTAATATTTCTAATAGGGAATTTAAACAAATCTTAGAGAAAATGGTTAACCCTGACCGCAAGAATTGGTCAATCCTATTGACCGATGCTCTATGGGCTTATCGTACCACATTTAAAACTCCTATTGGATTTAGAATTGTCTATGGGAAAGCTTGTCACTTACCTGTGGAGTTGGAACATAGAGCCTACTGGGCTATTAAGAATCTAAATTTTGATTTAGACAACGCTGGCTTGCTGCGCAAGCTACAATTGAATGAACTAGAGGAGATCCGAAATGACACATACAAGAATTCAAGAATTTACAAGGACAGGATGAAGGTGTTCCATGATAAGAACATCCTTCGAAAATTATTCTTGACCGGCCAGAAAGTCCTTTTGTACAATTCTCGGTTACATCTTTTTCTGAGAAAGCTTCAATCTCGTTGGTCTGACCCTTTCACTGTTACAAATGTCTATCCTCATAGGGCTATTTAGATAGAAAATCCGAACAATGGTAATAGGTTTAAAGTGAATGGACATCATTTAAAGCCATTTGTGAAGAAATTTGATTCAGAGGACATGTCCATACCTCTGACTGATCCTATGCATTAGGATTGATCTCCTAGTCTGATGGAGGTATAGGTAAGTTTATTTCTTTCATAGGGTAAGGATAGTTTGCTTTATACTGTTTAGGATAGTTCGCTTATACTCTATTGAATTTTATTTTGTGCTAACCCATTTTATGTTGAGATCCGTAGAAAAGCTTCAATTTCCTTCTTTCAAGCACTATCTTCCCACACATACTCATTCCTTTTTCTTTCCTCATTTGTATTACTTGCTTCTTTCTTGTACATTGAGGACAATGTAATTTTTTTGTGGGGGTGTGGGGGATTAGATAACCTAATTAGTGTTTTTCTCAGTTTTGAGAAAAAACTTCAATATTTTGAGTTGAACTTTATATGAAAGGCAAGAAATTGTGTAATTAAGAATGCTTGAAGTATGATGAGATGAGAGATTGGATTTTAAATTGTTGAAGCTTGATCATTTAAGTAAATTATCACCTAAGTTTCTTGAACGATTAAGAGGAAATTTATATATCATGATGATTTAAATTGCAAAACACGTTCAAGTTGCTTCCTTGGGATATATTGGGGTTTCTAATTGTTAGTATGTGAATCATTGATAGATGTTGAGAATCGAGATTGGAGAATTTTATCTACCTTAAAAGATTAATAACCAGTAAAAAATAGAAAATCGACAAAAAGGCCATGAAATTATTTTTTTTACAACATCACTGAGAAGAATGAAAAAGGCCTCTGAAAAAGATGAATTGTCCAAAAAAAAGAAAAGAGGAATAAAAGCAGTCATCGATAAAAAAATCGAAAACTAGAAAAAAGAAGAAAAAGGGGGTATATTCGGAAGCAGTACTTGAGTTTTCGACTTATTTTGATATGATGAACTTGACTAACATTATGAAACACTAGTACTCCTATGGGACGTAAGTTGACATACATTGGAAAACTTGATATTTGAATTTCTATTTTGATTTAAGTAATATACTTGATCAATTGCATGTTTGATTCAGTTCTAAGTTTTCAAAATCTCACCTTGTTTTCTTGTCCGTACTCATTCATACTTGATTACACAAAAGATTGTTTTTCAAAAAAGGTTTTGAACTTGAGATTGAAGATTATTTTTCGCATATTTTGCTCAGGACTAGCAAAATGCTATTTTGGGGTTGTGTTGAGGATCAAATATTGCATATTATCCCCCATTTATTTCTTAGTTTTTCAAACATAATATGGCTTAATGGTATATTTTACATGTGTTTGTGTTGCAAGGTGAAGTTAGGGGCTTGGATTGAAAAGAATACTAAAAGCATAGATTTAGTGCTCAAAAGTCACCAAAGCAAAGAAGGGATCTTTGGAGACCAAGATTGAAGATTTCAAGACTCCAAGATCCAAAACAACTAAGTAGAAAAGGAAGGAAGTTGAAAGAACAAGCGCAGAAATCACAAAGACCGTGTCATCGAAGACCGTTCGATGACATCGAAGATCTGTTCGATGACATCGAAAACTGGAGAATGACATCGAATTTATGAGGGAAAATCAAGTTGGTTGCTGGACATATCGGGTGCTTTTCTCGATTAATTGAAGACTGTTCGATGACTCGAAGAAATGTGCTCAAAGACATCGAAGACCGCTCGATGACATCAAATTTATTGAAGAAATTGAAGCAACTTGCTAGACTGTTTTGGACACATTCTCGATGACTCAAAGACCTATTTGATGGATTGAAGCTTCACTCAATGACATCAAAGGATGGTTCGATGACATAAAGACTTACATAGTGTGAAAGAAGAAAAGGTGCGACTTCCAGATTCAAACCCCTTTGATGACATCAAAGGGTGTTCGATGACATCGAAGGCGTTATGTAAATTTGATCCAGTTTTGCGATTTTGCGGAACTTTTCTTATAATTAGGGGTTTCCTAAGTCTTAGGATATCTAAGGTTTGGAGAAGTAGAGCAAAAGGGCAGAGTCGCTTCCCAAAAGTTCTCTTCCCTTCTCCTTAGTTTTTAATGCTTTCTTCTAGGGTTTTTAATCTAATCATGTATATGGTTGGCTAGATCCCTTAGATAGGGCTAAGGGGTGAAACTTGTAGCATGGTAGGGATGTTTTTCTTGTTTGATTCTTGTTTTTGTTGAACTCCTTTAATTCTAGTTTGATATTTAAGGAATACTTTTAGTTTTTAATGGTTTGTTGTGACTTAAATTACAATATATCTGCACTAGCTTGAAGAATCTTCTTTTTCTGTTTGGAGTTTGTGAAAATAGGAAATCCTGTTGTTCTCCATCGTCCCTTGGGCATGGCTGAGTGATGGTATCCCTTCTATTCTTCACAATTCTCCTATGTTGGTTTTTAGATTGCTATATCCTGTTGTCTAAAATAGTCTCCTGGGCAAGGTTAGTTGATGGAATCACTTCCAATCTTCACAATTTTCATCCGTTGAGAATTAGGTCAATGGAAGTTCATATCTAAGATTATTGAATATCTTTCAATTGGATAAGATAGGACTCTGATTCCAATTGAGTGCCTTGAATCAAATAAGGAATCAAATAAGGAAACATCCTAATAGCTGCAAGTGGATCCCTGGAAACCCTAGTTCCTACCTTTAAAATCTTAAGTTTCATAAAAAATTCATCATCTCATAATTACTCCCTACTTTCTTGATTTAGGTTAGATCTTCTCCTAGTTTTGATTCTAATTACTTTCAGAATAGACGCACAAGATTAGTCCCTGTGCATTCGACCTCGGTCTCATCGAGATTATTACTACACCGCAACCCTACACTTGGGGTTGTGAACAGGGTTCATCACCCAGCGTAGGCCGATAGCTCGAACATAGTGTCCCATGACCACCATCCCCAGCTCATGTTTAATAGAACCCATTAACAAGTGGCCAATCAGATTCAATATAGGGGAAATTACCATCACATGGTTGGAAGGGAATGGACCATCGAAGCTGCAAGGGCAATACCAAATCTTGGGTTAAAAGTAAGTCGATGCGGTAAAAAGATGTATGACATAAATACTAAATCGAGATGGTAGGATAACGTTAAATCATGGCGGTAAATAGTTCATCCCAAGGCCACGTAGGCAAGAACATCCTATGGATGGTAAACCCACATTAATAATTCACCACCATAAATAACCTTCAAGTCGAGGGTCTATTCTTAACACAATTTGTCTTGTTACACCCTAAGTGTGGACTCACATACATAAGTGGAGATTCATTATTTAATGTAGTGATTTTGATTCTATAGGCGTCTTACAAACAAATCATTGACATGTGGAGGTGTGTGGATACAGCATACAAGTTATGTGTTGATAATAAAATTTAAACCATCACTAAAGATTATGAAATCAAAGCATAAACTATTAATTAAAGTGAAACTCAAAATGTAGGGTTTAATGATTATTGCATGTGGGCATAATTTACGAGCCACCAATTAAAAATGGGAACTTAACATGTAGAATTTAGTGTCTATTTTATATGAACATGATTTGCAGGTTATCTATCATGGATCAATGTAAGCCATCTAGTATAAGTGATCAAAGTTCTAAGCTAGTAATCATGAATTAAATGGAAACTATCCTTGGACTAATTTGGAGATGGAAAACTTAAGGGGAAAAGTCATCACCTAGCCCTGTAACTTGATTTAGAGGCAGGTTATCTCGCTTCTAGGCTGTCCCTCGCCCTAATTAACACAATTCTCTTCCAAGTTAGATAATTTAAACTATCAAGTTAGACAATTCACTTAGCCCTGAACTGTTTTATGTGTCCGTTGGGTCATCTTATCACTTGCACAACTACTATAATGGGTCGGGTTAACACCACTCTTGATGGATCAGCGATGCCGGTGCTTGATTCGAGTGCGGCCCGACTTGACCGGGATTCAGATGGAAGTGCAGTAGTGCACTCTTCCTGCCTCCTCCTATTTTTCTTCCCTCAACCTTACTAAGCCTGGACTCGAACAGCCGAGCAACTCAGTCCTGATATTCAGTCGGTGCGGATCTAGTAGACAGTGTTCCCAAACGCTGTCACTCTCTTCCTCTTTCCTACCTCCCTCCTACTTTCTCTCCTTCTTTCTTTTTGGCCTAGTTTCCTTTCCTTATGGCTGTCCCTAGCCCACACTAACCCAACTCAATCCGAGTTGGACGGGTTGACTTAGTGTAGTGCGGCACTAGTTTAGCTCCTGAACGTACCCACTCTCTTCTACTCTCTCTCTCTTCTCTCTCTCTCTCTGATTTCCTTCTCTCTTTCTCTCTAGCTGTGGTGATACTGGTCTGCACTGACCTAACTCGATCCGAATTGACCGAGTCGACTTGGTGAAGTGCGCCACCGAGTTCACTCACCTTTTTCCTCTCCTATTTTCCCTCTCTCTCCCTCTTTTATCCTGATTGCTCAGTGGAAATCCTGAGGCGAACGACCCTTATTTATAAGCCGTGAAGCAAGCTCGAACTGTCCATCCATTGGTCGAGATTTGGTGGCCGAACTCGTGCGTTCTTCTCTGATTTTTGAATACATAGGGTCCATCCATCATGAGGGATGGATTTCTACTGGCGTAGCCCACTGGAAAAGCATCTTTTTATCTTCAATGGGGCTCACTCCATCACGGTGGGTATTTCGATCTAACGGAGAAGATGTCATGGCTGGTAATGGCAGATTTTTGTTTATGGCCTATCAGGACAATCTGGTCCGTTTGAATGGTTCGGATGGGACCATTGATCACTGCATGGGCCACTAATCCCTCAATTCATTGCCATTTTTTCCATCTCGTGAAATCCTCCCTAGTAGAGACATTGTTGCCCTAGAGGGGACAGTGGAGTTCATCCTACATGGCTCTATGGGAGGTTTGGATTGCGACAATAAGACTTTCCCGAAGCAGAAATGTCTCCCACGCTCGTTCTCACCTCTCAGTCGGTGTTCGCCTCTTTTTGGCGTTGAGGGAAGCGCCAAGATGAGTTCCCATCGGACGGGCGAGGTTGAAGGCGGATTGTTGGCTCAGATTGCTAAAGTGGTAGCCATCCAACTCTCCTTTTCGGAAGGAAATTGACGCACCCAACCGTCTGATCTCTTCTTGCGTGCATGCACGCTTGCATGGGCCTGATCAGTCACCATGGACTTGATCGTCCGGGGTCTCCTTACCCGATGGACTTTTTAGATCATGTAGATGGTGGCCGTAGGTGGGGCCACATCTCGTCCAAAATGAACGCCGTTCGTTCAAATCTGCCCTGGGTGGGAAATCTCAGTATTTTGAGATTTTCTGTGGGTCAATGCCCGTTTGACCGATCTGGTGGTCTGGTGGACTGTGTATGCCGTCCATGGTGCACATGCACTCCAGTGTGGGACCCATCATGATAAAATTGTGAGATCCACACCGTTTATTCTCCTTGGGGGCCTCACTAAAGACATAAGGCCAGTGATTAAACCAATCCAACATCTGGGTGGGCCATATGTCGTGATTGGGGTGTTCATTTATGAATACCTACCGATCTGAGGGTCAGATCTTTCTGGGTTCAGATATCAATAGTAAAAAAGGAATCCTAGAGTCACTGGTGTGTTCAGGCCAAATTACTTTGTCTATTGAGCACTCCTAATAATGTCATTCGCACATTATGCCTTTCACTTGCTGCCGCTACATGTGTACACATGGACACCCATCCATTCATTTATTTGTCCACAAGGTCTACTCTTTGTCAAGATCGTCGATGTGGGCCATCTGTCCAACGATAAGCACATCTACTCTTTGAGTAGTTTGCGGTTAGATCCCATGATTCAACGGTTGTTAGGTTTATCCATGGGACTAGTGGATGGTTCTATTTAGTTTCTAGGAGATTTTGGTGACTTGTCCAGGTGTTGATGGACAGTTTCGACGACACTTGAAGGTTATTCTCACTATCTTGGTTTAAGTTAGAACCATTTATTAATTAGGTTCCCAATTATACTAGCTAAGGTTGTTACCAGAGTACGGAGTGTTACGGTACCATAGGTTGTCATAGCCACATCATCATCATTGTCATGTTACTGTACCACATCCGGGTATCTACATATATAACTCGAGAAACACCTTGATTGACACCCATGCACAATGAGCACCAGTAATCGACCTCGTATACCCGCCCCGCGGTGGACTTCCACCCGGCACGCTAGTAGCGGACCTCATTCGCGCTTCTCCTCGTCGGCGAGTCAGACTGGTCCCTGTTTGTACTTCAGTCCTCAAGCAGGTTGGACCCACCTCTTCTCAACCTGGCCTCATCAGTGGGAGTCAAATCCATGACCCATATATCCACTAGGCTTAACAATGAGTCATCCCTAGGTACCATTGGGGTTTAGGGACTTTCAACCCAAGGGATATCTATCTACCCCTACTATTAAGCACTTCTAGTGTCCCATCCCTTTTAGGGATAGCCCACCTCCTCATCATAGATGTGTGTTTTGCTGTCAGGATCCAACTCATGTTATATAACATGACTGTGGTATTTCCATCATCATGTATGTCAGATTATGCATGAATATGAGCAATTATGCTAAGGCATACATTCAAGTGCATGTAGTATGCATGTAATGCCATGATTTTAATGTCTGCTTAACCCTCAAACTAGAAAAATCACATATAATCATCATGTGCCACTAGCCATGGTGATGTGACTAAGCTGTAAAGGACATATCTTACGCATTAACAAATGTAGTATGGTACACTTGTACATACCATCAGTCAATGTCAACACAGTTAAGTAAATGAATTTAGCATGCTAGAAAGTAGAACAACGCTAATCCAGAGATTAAATCATGCACGAACATCATTAATATCATCCATAGCTCTCAAAATTACGTGTGCTATTTGCATTCACAATTACACCTTATTCTTCACAAGGTAGGTATTCCATTAGCGGCTTTGGCCACACATTTTTTTGTATAGGAGTTGAAGCTACCAGGGGATGGATGACAAATAAGCCTTTTAATGGCCTAAGAAAGGTTCAGTTGTATAACCAATCTTCATTCGTCCTTGCAGTGTGACCCACCTAAGACTTAGATCTGCCTTGATTGAAGGTCGGACCCTAAAATGATATGATAAAGTGGATGGTTGGCATGGATTAAATAGATATACCATGGTGGTCTTAGGTTAGATTCAATGGTTAGGCATTTATTCCACGGCCTTGTATTATGTGGTCCATTTGAGGTCAGATTGAATGATCTTTGGGATAATGGCTTAAAGGGACCCGGTGTTGAGTGTGACATATTGCATATTTCCCCTTATTTATGGCTTGGTTTTCTAAAATGATAGTGCTTAATTGATCTAATTGTGCATGTTTTCATGTGCGATGTGATTTTGAGAGCTTAAGGTGAAATTGATGTTAAAAGAAATATTTATGCTCAAAAGATTACTAAATGAAGATTTTGAGATTTGGAAGTCATTAGTGAAGAATTCACATGCCAAAGGAAACCAAGTGAGGAATGAAGAGAATCGAAGATTTGAAGTAAAGAAAAGGAATCCTGAAAATTGTCCAAAAAAAACATATTCTGGAATTCCAAATTTAAAAAGAGAAAGTCATGAAACAGACTTCGGTCCCACTGAAATTCAATTTTGGACCGACTGAAATCGTGCAAAGCAGTCTAACGAGAAGTAGAATTTTTAGGCTTAATTCGATCCAACTGAAGCCAACTTCGGTCCGACGAAAATCATGTAGAATTGTCCAGCGAGAATGTGAGATTTCCAGCTTTAATTAGGTCCGCCCAAAGTGTAACTTTTTACATAAGATTGAAATGAAGAGCTAGCGATGTCCTAGAGGGGAGGTGAATAGGACAATGCCAAATAATCAAAATAAATACGAAATATGTAAATAATATAAAGATCTCAATTGTTTGAGTATTGAAACCTTGATTCTAAATAATTCGTAGGACAACCTTCACCTAAAATATTAGGCAGGACAACCTTATCTCACAAATGTCTTTAAAATCAAACTTTCAAACTAGCAAGTGTATATAAAAAGGATTACAACATTCACCACTAAAATGAAATAATAAAATACATCCAATCATAAAAAATTATAAGGCATTCACCACATAACATAAGGAGTTATAGTGGTTTGGTGCTTAAAAACAACCACACCTACTCCACTCCCAAAATTACTTCCCTCGTAATTTTGGCTTTCATTATAAAAAGGTTTTCACAAGGTCACCTTAATAACCTGATACAGTTCCTTGTGATTTTCACGGGCTATCACAATAAAAACCCAACTGAGATTTTCACAGGCTATCTCAGACAAAACCTCAACTGAGATTTTTACAGGATATCTTAGAGAAACTTAAACAGAGTTTTAGAAGGTATACTTATCTTCAAATGTAGAAGACGTAGCAGAAGCTCGTAGTAGAAGGACCTCTTTCTTGAACGTAGATGGTGAAGTGTTCAATCAAATAGAAAGAGTTTGGGGTTCTAGAGATTTTAATTATGAAAAACCTAAATGCTACTTAATTCAATTCTCATAGATTTCAAAGAGGAGTATAATTTACTCTCTTAAATTAAAACTTAAAAAAATCTAAGAATAAAGGGAATTGGATAAGCTATTAAAATAAATTATAAATACCAACAAATAGCTTGCCCAGGACTTGAGTTTCTCTCTCTTTTACAAAAGAATTATGATAATAATTTTATGTAATTCAGAATGAGAGAAAGACTCCATTTATACCCAAATAAGTTAGAACTTCAACTAGCCAGAGATCGGCTTCGACTAGCCCGAATTCACCAGATTCTATTTAACGGATTTCAGATTGCGCGGGATAAGAATTATCCAAAATTTTGCTTGCCTGAGGTCAAATTCAGCTTGCTGAACATCACAATTTCACTAACCGAATTTTCCCTTCGTCTAGCCGAATCCCCGTGAATTCTAAATGATGGTGTTGCTGGAATTTCACTCGAACTTTCTCGGGATGACCAAATTTCAAGCTTGGGCTAGCCGAACTAAAACTCTAGTTAGCCAAATTTTCAACAAAAGTTGTTATTGTGCTCGGGCTTGAAGTTGGGCCGGCTGAGGAAGTTTAAGTTGGACGAACTAGAAGTTAGGCTGGCCAAATTCCAAGCAAAAACACATATAAAAACCCATGATAAAGATTTTTTGAGAGCACCTAGTCCTAAGGTCTTTCTAGGGTTATACTACATGAGATATATCAAATTGTAACACCCCGTACCTTTCAGTACTCAAGTGTTATTGTGTAACCTAATTTACAGTAAGTACAAATCTAATTCATCTAAACGTTCACACGTTCTGGTCCAAATCTGACCATTAGGAGTAATATTAATCTCTAAAACAAGTTATGCATTCATTGATTTCTAAGATGGATCACTACATCATCAAATCACTCTATTTTAGGAGTTCAACCACCCTGATAGACTAATTGCTCTAATGGATAAATCAGACAATCCAATATGAATCATAGAAGGCCCTAATCTTGGATCATCTTAAGGATTGGGACCCGAATCATCAAATCCACACTAAATTCATCATATTCACACTATTCAAATTAAAAATCCATTGCTTGACCACTACAATCAGGCATTCTGATCACCTCACCTACCGATCATCAGGCCACAACACTTGAAAGTTATAATCTAAACCTGACCATCATTCATGTAAGTAAACCATCTGATTCCAAATCAACTGCAAAACTCAACCCTAGTTAAACTAGGAAACTCCACTATTGATAATCAAATTACGAAGCAGTCCAACGATTGGATCGCATAACATCAATACTTAGAACCCAAATTTCGCACGGCAAGGACCAGGAATAAATGTAATTAAACATTTGTCATTAAATTTGTGGCCTAGATCATTAAGCCCACCTATCGTTAGGCTAACATCACTGAATGTAAGGATTCAACACTGATCATCTTAAATAAATTATATAATCCTTAAATCTACCCCTAACTAGCCTCAAACAAGTCCGAAAACCCTGATTTTTAGTGTCGGTCATATTTGGGATAGATCTAACCGTTGAGTCATCAAAAATTGTCAGTAGGCAATCAAATCAGAGAATTTTGAGTCACCTGAGCTTTAGATCTACCCAATCTTTAGGAAAGGACACTTATTTAGGTCCTCCAAAGTAAATGGACAGAGTGGATTGCACTAAACATCACTGTGGGCCCCACATCCATCACATGTGTGCACCAGAATGGTGCACCCACGGTGCACTGGATCGTTAACACGGTCAAAGACATGCTGACCCGCAGATTTCATGAAAAGGAGGATTTTTCCTCTGCTTTTCCCGCCTGAAGGCCATTTGAACGAGCGACAGTTAGTTGGCGTCCTTGGTGGCTCACCATCGCGAATCAAATCGATGATCCGAGCGGTTCATCATGATCAACGGGAAGATTTGACTGTCTCTACGTGTTGAAATGCCTGTGCATGCGCACGACAGAGACCACAAGCTGAGTGTCGTACGGAGGCTTTCCAAAAATGGAAATCACGTTGCTTTTAGCTGTCAACCTGGCAACTCACATGCGGGATTCTCCCTCGATCCTAACCCTCCGTGCAAAACAATCTTATCCATCCAATCCTCTCCATACTTTAGGGTTTCCATCACAATGTAAAAGCCGCCGCAACTCCAATACTCCAAATTCCATGGAGATTTGTGAATGTCTGTCTAAAATATGGACCCCAAAGTGACTAGTGGACTCATCCACACTGCCCATACACCTCAAATCATGAGATAAACCCCTCGTCTGAAACTTCCATGGATGAGGTGCCATTTTCCTTGATCGGCAGGAAAAAAACCACCCATCCATTTTAAGCCCTTAAAGTTTGATGAAAGCCGACCCTTAGGTGGGTCAGCGTCCTAGAAACCCATCCCTAGCGTCGGATTAAAGCCATGCAAGTTGTCTGGATCAACCCAGCTCAGATCAGCGAAATACCACCATATTACAACCGGATTTAAAACGACCTCATGTAACTAAACCTGTGATTAGTTACTTTCGAATCCTCTAGAAGATTAATACACTCTATAAAAGCCATTTTTAGGGCAACCTTTATAAAAAAAAAGAAAAAAGAAAGAGAGAGGGAGAATGCATCGTCTGCCATACCACAATGGATTAAGTCAATTCAGTCCGAGTCTGGGCCGAGTTCAGGCATGCTTTGGTTGAGGGAGAGAGAGAGAGAGAAGGAAGAAAAGAAAGAGAAAACTGAAAGAAGAAATGAGAGAGAAGAAGAAGATCAGAGGAAGGGATAGATCCCTGACTTGCCGCACCACTTCGGCCCGATCGAGTCATGGCTCTGAGTCTAGGCCAGATCTGAGCCATGTCTCATGCCTCGGGTCCTCCTAATATAAGAAAAGAAAGAGAGGATTAGAAGAAAAGAAAGAAAGGAAAGATGAAGAGAGAAGATGCAGGTGTTGGAGATGCAGTCCGAGTTTGGATGAGTCGTGATGCGAGTCTGCTACCAAGTCGAGTCTGGCTCAGCAGCATTGAATAGATGCTGCAGAAGGAGAGAGAAAGAGAGAAGATGAAGAAAGAGAAGAAGCGGGAGAAAATGAGAGAAAGAGAGAGAAAAATCTGAGAAAGAAAGAGGAAGTGAAACTGTGAGAAAGGGTCAGCTGCCTCATTGTTTCCGGTCAAGCCAAGCAGAGTCAGTCCAAGTTTTGCATAGTTAGGTCTGACTTGAGTCCAGGCCATTTCTGGCTGTAAGAAAGAGGAGAGAAAAGAACTAAAAGAGAAGAAGATGAGAGAAAGGAAGTGGCAGGGGGCGGAAATAGTTAAACTGAGTCGACTCACTAGATTTTCGGGCAAGTTAGGTTGAGTTGGCTGAGTCCAGCAAGCTATTAGACTTTCCAGCTGGAAGAAACAGAAATCGTAAAAAAAAAAGAGAAGAAATAAGAAAGGAAAGATAGGAGAGAAGAGAAGAGAGAAGAAGAGGGGTGTTTACTCTACTGAATCGACTCACTGAGTCAACTTGTTTACCCGTAGCAAGTTAGGTCAAGCTTAGCGAAGTCAGCAACTTTTCCCAATTACAGTATTTCACATAAGCGTAATCCTAAGGAAGTTAGAGTTATGTCATTTCTTTAATAAACGTGTCAACTCATTGAGTCGTCTCACTAAATTGGACTTGTTTTGACTAAGTTTAATTCCATCACAATTAATTGACCCTAACAAGGTAGTGCGATGAGATTTAGTACATAAGCGAGTTCACATCAATTCAGATCATATGAGTTGATTCGAATTGAGTCAAATCACACCGTGATTCATAGAAATTGATTTTAGAATTTTAGCTTAAATTTCAATACAGCGGATATTTAATTATGCTATTCTTATATTAGAATTTGAATCACCTTCTCTTAATCATAGATTCATACTCAAATCCTACACTATTTAATCTTTAGGAAAAATCTTAGGGATTGGTGTTGTGATCTAAATGACCAAACGGTTTAAAGTGCAGTTGGAATTGGATTGGTGGACGTGTGCAAACAATTCCAACAACATAGGAAGTTAATTCAACTCTTGGAAGGTGAGGATTACCTTCAAGCTTTTTCCACATCTTGATAATTAGCCCTGCTATTTCTCCTTACTCATTTATCTCATTAATTGCTTAATGTAGTGGATTGCTTTTATTGATTTTGATTCCTTAAGATACTTGATGAATGGGATTTGATGTGAATCAAATGCCTCTAATCTAATTTAAAATGTATGCTTTAGATGTGCATGCGATATCTCGATATTATTATACATGATTTAGTTTATCATCCTTGGTTACTTGGAGGTCCTAGAACTAGTGGCTACTTTGTCTAATAAATTAAATGGAACATTTGATATGGACTTATCATCTTATAGAATGTTTGTTGCCTAAGTGACTTTTAGGATAATCTATTTTCATCACATCCTTGGGATAGGTTGTATGCCCTATACGGCTTGATTTAATATTTTCCCTATGTGGCTTTAAGGAACCATCTTCATATAACCTTGCGATGATAAGTTCTACTTGTAGAACTATAATTGGCCACTAGTTGATTAGGTTACCTTTATACATCCTATTTGTCAGCCTCATGAGCCAGGGATGGTGGAATGGGACACTATGCCTGAGCTGTCGGCCTATGTTGGGTGACAAACCCCCCATAGTGACCTTTGAGCTTTCTTTAAATGATTGTGTGAAATTGGAATAATAATGGTTGGGCTAATCATGCATTTTTATGGTATGCGAACTTTTCTAAGTGCCTAGTCTTCCTTGGGCGTACCTTTTAGTACTTTTCTGGGAGACTAGTCCACCTTGGGTGTCCTCATTACATAGTCTTTTCCGGGTGACTAGTTCTCCTTGGGTGTACCTTAAGTACTTTTTCGGGTGGCTAGTTCTCCTTGGACGACTTTCATTTCTTGCATTCGTACCGCTATAGGTGTCCTTATTACTTTTTCGGGTGGCTACTTCTCCTTGGATGTACATTTGAGTATTTTTTCGGGTGGCTAGTTCTCCTTCGGTGACCTCGTTGCATAGTCTTTTCGGGTGGCTAGTTCTCCTTAGGTGTACCTTTGAGTACTTTTCCATGAGACTATTTCTGTAACACCCCGATTTTCAGAACCTGAGTACATGACTCGTATTCCAAAAACCCAGGAGTTAACTAATAATAATGGTAATCAATAGGTAAATTAAAGCGCAAATAGCGGAAATGAAACTTAGCATGGATATCGTCCAAAATGTGAACAATATCCTGGCCCACTAAGCTGGGGGCCAATTACAAAATTCAAGTTCAATGCATCAATTCCAAATAAACTATCAAAAGAAAACTACCGGTTGAGACCATAATATGCCGCTGCCTCCTGGTACGGCTCCTCGTCGCAAGGCTCCTTCTCACCTATAGCCTCCTCCTGATCCATCGCGAGTCCATCTGTCCCTGTATCCTCTATACGGTTGAACATTGATGAATGATGGCCTGCTCAGTGTGATCTCCCCTTAAGATTACGCACCATCGCCATATACAAGAAATAGCATAAAACACCCAGTCAAATCAAAACATGATAGAAGCAGTCTTAGTATATGCATGGATACGTAGAATGCAATCATCGCCCTGGGGATGCTCATCCGTGCGGACAGTGGGTTCATCACCCATGCAATCATCGACCTGGGAAAACTCATCCATTCGGACAGAATACGTACGTCACGTACGATAGCAATAGATGCTGGTCTGTGCCATGAATGCATTATTAGCCAATCCATTATTAGTCCAATTACACTCAGCCAATTTAATTAAGCTCACGGTCACTACGGGGAGCTCGTGGCCCAACTTAGGCCGATGGCTCGGGCATATTGTCCCCATGACCACCATCCCCGGCCCATGAGACCACCGCCTTAGTGTGTGTGTGTGTGTAGTACCCACCAACACGTGGTCAATCAACTTAATATGAAAGGACCACCACCAATGCCGATTACGAATGAAAGGTTGAAATTACCAATTATGGCGATTAAACATGGCGGCATGAATGGTTCAAAGATGAGTAAACAACGGTGTTTAAAAGGGTGCAAAGATCATCCCAAATTAGTTAAGTGAAGTCACACATGGATGGTACGCCCCATAGTCAATTATCACAACCAAAACATCCATGTTAGGGGCCTACTCGTATCGCAACTAGTCTTGTAACACCCTAAGCACGGACTCTCCTTAATTAGAGTTTTCTATGGAGAGATTCCAACAATGTGTGTGTCATAACAACATGGATCTCATTGTGATTAAGAATTCGAAGAACAATATCATAACAATAACCTGGATCTTGCTATGAACTAAGAATTGAAGAACAACTTATTTATTTCTACAAGAACGTACTAAATGAGCTGACATAAGGTACATGAAATGAATAATTAGTTTAATCACCTAGGCAGCTCAATGAACATATTCAAGGGTCTAAACAATAATAAGCATGGAAGTCATTATGCTAAACAAATATGTCAAGTAAATGCAGTTTAATCCCATACAATTCATCACAAGCCTAACTAACCATCAAACCCTTATGTTAAGTACTTCTGGTCTAATTGGAGAAGGAAAGCTCAAGGGGAAGAAAATCATCACCAGACAAGTCGTAGAGCAAATTTCCTCGAGAAGATAGTGACTTCACACCACTCAAGTAGTCCCTTATATAAATTTATTTGCATTAGACAATGAGTTCCAAGGTTTAAAGCATAAGGATTGGTGGAGGGTTGGAAGGCCCATCAAGGGACAATCAAGCCCACCAAACACTCGCCCCTATTTTAGTATAAATTGGGCCTGACCAAGGCCCACATCTGCTGCTCCTAAACAACCTAAAACTGGGCCAGTGGTGGGCCTTGTTTGGACTGAGCACGGCAGCCCACGTGCTGCATATGCTACCCATAGGCCCTAATGTGGGGCCCGCTTCCTTAGGTGGTTCGGGCCACAAAATTTTTAAATGGTGCAGCCCGCCTGGATTTGAATTGGGCAGGGTCCATTGCACTTTGTGTTGTGGCCCTCCTGGATCAAATTGGGCAGGGCCCACTGCACTCTGTAGTGTGGCCCGCCCAGATAAAATTGGGTAGGGCCCACAGTATAAAACCCTGCGGCCCACAAAAATTCGAGTGAGGCCCGTTGTGCAAAATCCTACGGCCCACCTGAAATTTGTTTTGGGCCCAGGTCCATTTTTTGGGCTTGGTTCAAACTGCAAACCCACTGTGCTGCAATACACCTGAGCTTTATACTAGGTGCGGCCCACCTGTGCTGCTGTTCGGCCCACCCAGGATTCATGTGAGGCCCACTGCATGCATGCATAGTGCGGCCCACCTGGTATTCACGTGAGGCCCACAACATCCATGCACTGAGCGACCCACTGTATAAAATAGTGTCACTGTAGTCATGCGGCCCACCTGAAATCCAACTGGCCTGGATCTGTTTAGTCTAACCGAGGTTCGCTTGAGACTCTTCTGAGGCGAGGCCCACCTGCTGTGGTGCCCTTAGATGGTTCGGCCGCATGAACGGATTGCAGCAGGGGTTCAAGCCCAACTGCTGGAGGTTTCTATGGCCCAAAACAAAGCCTCTCAAGACCTATTTTTTTTGTTGTGATTCAGAGCCTATGCAGGGGCTAATTTGAGCCCATTGTAGGGCCCAGACAAGGGACATTTGCAACTCAGATTCACAGCTCTGATAGAGGTCTAATTGAGGTTAGTTTCTGGCCTAGTTCAGAGCTAGTCTGAGGCCAGAACATCAGACGTTCTCATCTTGGGTGGGGTGCTCGTTCAGGGCTTGTTATTAGCTGAACCTAAGGCATGGTTTGCAGCCATTAAACGGGCTTTATCCCAGTCCTCAAAATGCTGCTATTTTAGCTCTACAGCCATGGATTGGCTTAGTTCCAACTTGAACTCCGGCCATTGTTTGGTCTATTCTCAGCCTGCTTTCAGCTCAAAATAGAGTCTCTGTATAACCAAACCTTAGCCTGAACACAGGCATTATTTGGCTTAGTTCTGGCCTAGATTCGCTGCTTCGTTCGAGTTTGGCATAGCCTGACTTCATGGCCTGAAGGAGGTCGTGCACCGCTCTCTGGAATTAGGTTGCAAGAATGAAAACACACACCTAACTCGTGACTCAACACTCGACCGAGTCGAGTAGCAGGTTAGGTCCTGGCTACACACTCCTCTCTCTCTCTCTTCCTCTTTTCTTTCTCTCCTTCTCTCTCTTTCCTTTCTCTCCTCCTTTCTCTCTTTGGTAAGAACCCCAAGGTCTACATGACCCTTTTTATAGCCAGGGAGGAGGGAGCTATAATGGTTAGAAATGGTCCACCTTGCAACAACCGTGATCAAAGATTGGCCTTGCATGGGGTCCATCCACTCGTTTGGATGGATAGCTGTGAAATTGCGGTAATGACCCCTTAAGTTGAAGTGGGAATATGCAAATATGTCCTAGAGGGGGGTGAATAGGACTTTTTAATATTTTATGATAATTTAAAACCTATCAACCCTATCTTGAATAAATATGCAAGTATCAGGATTTCTTCAAAATAAATCTAATGGCTTCCAAGCCAAATAGAGGAAGCAATCACAAAACTATTTAAAGAATAAACAAGATGCTCAATATAGTTCATGGTGGATGTGACTGTGTGTGAGGTGTGATTCAGTTAGTTCCAGAAAATCATGTGCATATGTAATATGAGAACAATCAGAGAAATCACACAAACAGTAGAAGTAAATGGCAATCTCAAAAATAATTATTTTTATAGTGGTTCGACTATGTGTCTACTCCACTTCCGGCAGACGCACTCAACCCTTGAGTGTACCGAATCTCACTAACAGAGGTTTCAAATCAGGTTCACCTCAAACCAGTACAACATACACTAGGCTAACTCTAACGTGTCTACACGACACAAGTTTATGCCCCACACAGGAGCAAGGGTCAACACACAGCACCCAACTTTTAGGTCACATAAGCCATGGATCCACACAAGGAATCTACCAGTTTATGCTCCCATGAGCAAGGGTCAACACAAAGCACCTAGGTTTTAGACCACATAGGTCAAGGACCTACATAAGGACCTACCGGTTTATGCTCCCATGAGCAAGGGCCAACACACAGAACCCAGGTCTTAGACCACACAGGTCAAGGACATTCACAAGGACCTAAGTTTATGCTCTCCACAGAGCAAGGGTGAACACAAAGCACCCACACGTACACTCCCATCGGAGGCCTCCTATGAGGACTTGAAAGGGGTGAGAAGTACCTTTGACCCAATCCTAAAAAAAGAATGATCATAAGGTTTCTCTGGACTTTAATGACTTACAGATAAGTAGATGAGCCCCATTAAGCACGTTGATGAAGATCTCCTCCTTTGACGACGAAGAATCTTCAGCTCCCTTGAACCGCAACTCAGATGATGTACCAATGTAAGGCAACAGGTTGGGTCAAGGTTATGATGGAATCCTACTCTATTAAATGTTTTCCTACAAAGGAGACAGAGCTATTCCAATCATCTATGCATTCAAGGCATCCCAGCTTAATGATTTTCCATTAAGATGGTAGTTGCAAGATCCTTGAATGCGGAAGTTCATTCCCCAATCCACTCTATTGAATGTCAATGATGAGGGTGGATTGGAGGATGAACTTCCATGAGAGAAAAGGCTTAGGGTATATGATCTGAGTTTAAACACTCAAAAGCACTCTCTATTTTCTCTACCAACAACCAAAGGCAAGCTCTCATTAAATAGGCAAAAGGTTCCAACGGATATAAAATGGTCATATTTTTGATAGAGTTTGATATCATCGAGCAGGGTTCGATATCATCGAGGGTATACTCTCGATAGCATCTAATGACCGCTCGATGCTACGAACTCAAACTGTCAAATGCTTTTGAAAGTTTTTGCCAACTAGTTGAGGGGATCAAACATGCTTCGATGTCATCAGATTTAAAACTCCGATTTCATTAACACGATGTTCGATTCCTCGACATTTGAAAATGAGAGAGTAATGCCTTTGAAACTAATCAGGTATATGATATGATCGAGCATCACTCGATATCATCAGAATTTGAATATCAATGATATCGATGACAATGTTGATTCATCGATAATTCTAGGAAATTTTCCTATAAGCTTGCTAAACAGTTTATGTCCTATTTCGATGACATCGATCACGCCTCGATATGATCGATATTTAAATATTGATTTTATCGAGTGATCCTCGGTACATGAAAACTTTAACTTGAAAACTTACTAGATAGATTTGTGTCCCAATCCGATATCATCGAAGGTATACCGATATCATTGAGATTTGAATTTTGAGGATATCGAGGATCCCTTTGATACATCGAGAATCATGTGTTTTGCCTTAGCAGTATATTAGACACCACTGACCAGATATCGATTTGATTGAGTCGACTCGATGGACTCGAGATTTAAAATTCGATGATATCGAACAGTTCATCGATTCATCAATAATTCAGTCCAGAGTTCTTTGTAGTTACTGGATACTTGAAGTCCTCAATTCGATATTATCGAGTGAGTTTAGAGGACATCGATTACATGGTTCGATCTCATCGAACCTAGAGTCGACAAATTGACAAAGACAGAAAACGTAAGGATTTTCCTAATTTTGTAAATTAGTTTTCTTACCAAAAACCCTAGGATGTTCGATTTAATTTTAAGGGTTTTATATACTTGGTGTTTTGGGACATGGGATGTGAGGCTAAGGTTTACATTTGGCAAGTTCGGGCAGACAACGCTTAAACAATCTTTCTATGGGGCTCTGTCTTGCTAACTCAACACTCCACTAATTGACAAACTAGGGCACTTTTAAGCTGATGCCCAGGCCCACCAGAAAAGTAATTTTTCTGATCTGGTGGGGCCTATCTCGTCATCTCATCTGATGATTCATTAGGAAGATGATCTGTCCATTAATGGCAGATCATCACTGGATGTATTGGAGCATGATCTGGTCTATTTAATCAGTCTGGATGAGGCCTTTGATCAATGTGGGGCCCACTTCTTGGGCTCTAAACGTCAGTTTCGAATCATCTCACGAGAATCTCCAATTCTTGTAAGATGGTATGTTTTCTCGTCTCCTTCTCATCTCGTCCAAAACCAATGGTTGGGATGGCACCACGTTGCCCCAGGAACAGCTAGAAATGAGCCAGCACTCCTTTCCTGAAGTGGAAATTTACTTTTTTGCTTTACCTTGGGCAGGCCTTGCTTGGCCATTTCTGGAAAAGAGAGCGAACGGCTCTCCCAGGCGATGGACAGCTGGGATGACCTGATATGGATGATCACGGGCCACCTAGAAGGTCCCAGATGGGTCCCACCTTGCGGACATCCACCATGTGCACGACTTTGGACGGTTACAACCTATCTTCCACGTCCCTTTGGATGGGCTAAAAAGTCTATACGGTTTTGCTTAAATGGGCCCCATGAGTCTAATGGACGGTTTAGATCACTTGGAAAGTGCCTAGGGTGGGTCACTTTAGGGATCAAAGATTCCCAATTTCAAATTTTGTTTTTGGTGGGAGGAACCTTCATTTCTCTCTTTTTACAAGGAGCTCGGTCAAAGCTCATTTGACCGAGCCCATCATCCCAGTGCACATCGTGCACAAGTGCATAGGATGCACATGCACATCTTGTGGGGTCCATCGCGATGGTTACGACGAATCTGGTCTGTCTAATTGTCTTAGGGGTATCCACAAGGAGTACTAGCCCATTGTAGGGTGGACCCGAGGCCCAGGTGGGCCGTACCACACCTCCCAGACTCCATTTAGCCTCATGACCGCTGATCCGATGGTTGGATCGGTTTGATATTAAACTTTAATGGCTTATTGTGTACTTTGAGTGTAATGGGTGTTCGGTTGGCTATTCACTAGCCTTTGAAGCTTGATCCACCATATATCGCTATAGTTAGTTGAGTCAGAACTATTCTAATTTGAGGCAAGTAATCAAAGTTACCCTGATGGATGACTTTATTGGTGATTGGAAGTCCCATCCTGCATTTGTTTGATTCAAGTCGATTATCAATCGAGCTTTGATATCCACTGCTTTGGGTTCAGATGGTAACGCCTGTATGACCCGACCCGAGTGCATGTGTGTGCATGTGTGTGTATGAGTGTGCATTTCGTTTCTCTTGTTCCCGCAGTCCTACTGGTCAAATCTTAACAACCGCGACCCCCAGATAGTGTTTGCAATCATCCTTAAGTCTGGTCATATAGACCCAACTCAGATCAAGCCGAAACCTATGCTATCTTGTTCGCAGCGTCGTTGCAGTTCCGACGGTGCGTCCTGTGCATCCATCCGATGTGTAGATCATAAGTTATATGCATTTCATTTCTAGCCTTTGATCATGATCATGTGGCCCACCTAGGGATGGTGCACACATTTTTCTAGATGGCTCCCTCCTTATGTACAAGTTCCAATACACACCACCCATACACCACCCAAAGTTTCATATCCTACACTACTCACTACCCAAACACCACCCATCCCTAGTCTATAGCCCCCATATAGCCTTCTTTTACGAGCCTATGATGAGTTTCTCTACCCCATGCAACTCTTCCCTAGAGAGAAATGATGGAATTCTCTTATCTAGGTGGTCTCTTTTAGGGAGACCATCATTGCTTTACTACAAGCTCTTTCCTCTCTCTTCTCTCCCTCATTTCTCCCTTCTCATTTCATTCTCCTAAGCTAGAGAGAGAGCTTGGACAAAGCTTGAGCTTGTAGATCAAAGTAGAGAATTGAGAAAGAGCTTGGATGAAGCTTGAGCTTGTAGATCAAAGTAAAGCTTGAGCTTGAGTTCGTACCTATGCTATCTTGATCAATCTTCCTATGGGGCTCCTTTGTCTAGCTGACTCAACGCTCATGTTAATTGACAAACCAGGGCACTTTCAATCTCCCCCTTTGTCAATTACGTGACAAAACACCCTAGAACAACTTCTAGACAACACCCTAAATTGTGTGTATATGAACTTTACACAATTTTACAAAGCTATCTAGTTCACACACACAGATGACTATGTCATTCAGTAATTGCTCCCCCTAACACCAATCTCCCCGTCTTCTTGCAGCTACTCCCCCTAACACCTGTACCATCATTCACAGATACATAATTTTCCTTCAGGGTGTGGATTTGTTCTCCCCCTTTTTGTCAGTCATTGGCAAAGGGTAATATAACAATGGATATTGACTGAATTTGAAGCATATGGGAGAACCAAAACGCAGATAGCATAAGCAGAATAGATAAATGTAAAAAGACATCTCTTTATAGAAAACATGTATGCATATTAAGTCAAAGGAGAGCAGTGAAATGATCAGATAATAATAATATGGAGATAAAGATCACGACCAAGCAGGGAATATGTAGGAGAAAAGACAATCACAAGTCATGCCAGTATTTCACAGAACATCAGAGCATAATACGGCAGCAAATATATATATATATATATATATATATATATATATATATATATATATATATATATATATATATATATATTAATCATCACAAAGCCATTTAAAAATATCCAAAAAGAAGAACTGCCCAAGCTTGGCAGTCTTGCAACATCCATCCCAAAATAGCAAACACAAGTATCTATCCCATCCATGGGCATATAGAAAAAAGTATTTTCCTCACTCAGAGGATATCTAAACAAAAAGAAACTTGTTAGACTTTACAAGTTAGTAATCCATCACATACACTCATACGATTGTTGGACATTCAAAAAGATATTTATGCCCTAAGCACTCCATGGATAATCTAAGTATGTGATGAAGAGAAGGAAGCACGACAAGTTATGAAAGCCTAGGTATGCTTAGTGCTCAGGTAGGGAATCCAGAATTTTTTTTTGTAGTACATTGCAGAGCCATCATCATGTTCTTAATCTCTGAAAGATAGGCTTCACAGTTGTCAAGTCGTTTCATCATGTGAGATTGTCCATCTAGAAGATGTTGCGCAATATCTTGTTCTGTAAAGGCCTTAATGATGGAGTCGAGGCTGTGCACAGGATTTCCCTTCCCTGAGGTTTGATTGGTTGGACACCCACGAAGCACGTTGTCAATGATATTTAATTTGTAAATGTCTTCAAAGTTGAACTAGGCACAAGGGTGCAGGGAATCATTTGCAGGAGGCAGCCCAATCTGTCGGGAAAGCTTGAACATAAGACACGGGAACGGAAGTGTAGTGATGTATTCCTCTGTAGTCACATGAATTAACTGTTGTAAAAGAAGAGTGGGTAGACACACTTGAATACCTTGATGAACATCATACAGGATATTGAGAATGTATGGAGAAAGCTTGTTGCCAGAAAATTCACAGGGATAGACATTTGTGCTGAAGATGCTATGAAGAATTCTATAGATGGGATTGAGGTGCTTAACATGAAGAACATTCTTTGCATTTCTGGATATTGTAGCACCGTTACATAATTCTCAAGTAACTTCTCTCCATACTCCAAGACCATTCATATTCCATTTCGTTACAAGTATCCCAATGACTTCTACACCAACTAGATGACTTATCAGTCCGGGGGGTGATGTGCTCAGTCCGATTTATGACAGCGACTGAAATGAGTGGGGGATTATTCTCAACATTGTAGATTAAGTCCAGAAACTGATGTACAAGATCATATTGAAATTCCCTTCCAAAATTCACGATATTGCCCTACCCAATCAGTTCTAAGAGATTGATGATCCCAAAGGGTTCAACGCACTTACTATGAACAGCTCGTTCTGCCACGATTTCTAAGTCTGAAAATGAAGATGAGGCAGTTGCATTTTTCTTACCTTTCTTACGCTTAGTTGAGGCACTTTGTAGGAGAACCAGACCCTTGTCTTTAGGCATTGAAACTTTGAAAGAAAGGAGACTCAGATTCTAGATATAGATAGCTAACCAAGAGAAGTAAAAATGTTCTGGAAGACGAAACGCCAAAATGAGATGGACAAGTGAAACTCTTTTTCCGCTCGCCCGACTTTTATTGAGTAGTAACCTTCGATATCATCGAACATGGGTTCGATGATATCATACCATAATCGATGTTTTTGATGAAGAGTTTGAGGGCAGACCAATCGACCCGATGTTTCATATTCTCGAGAGGTCGTCGATGGAATCGAGTATTTGTCGATGAGATCGACAAATCGTTTGATTCAACAATTTACTTTTCGACAATCTTCCATATATGTATAATTCAGTATACATGCATATCATTCTATATACACATCAAAATTTGTACAAAAGTTGTACCATCTAAAATTATAAAGAACAGAATGTTTATATAAAAAGGTTGAGGAGAGACACCTCAGATGTATCATGAAAATTCATTAAAATTGCATTATTTCAACCACCATCCAGATCTAGATGCATGACATGGACATGTTTTCCATGCTCAAATGTTACTAAGCATATGGATCAACCTTTCCATTGCCTTTAACCATATAGCAGTGGTCACTTGTGCGACAACCTTTCATCACTGGTTTGCCTGATAAGTCTAGGATCTCGCACCCTTGCTTGTTGAATGTAACCACATGCTCGTTGTCACATATTTGAGAGATGCTTAGAAGATTATGTGCCAATCCTTTTATATAAAAGACACTCTCATTTTTTAGCATATTCATTCCTTTGATAGTTCCTTGTCCTATTACCTTAGCAGTGCTTCCATCTCCATAGGTGACTATCCCATCATCAATATTTGAGTAATTTGTGAGGAGAGATTTGTTGCCTGTGACATGTCGGGAGCATCCACTATCCAGGTACCACTTAGCATCATTGCCAGTTGAAAGATTTGAGTGAGTTACATGGCAATTTTCTTTCAATACCCATTTTGTGACAGAATTTCTTACTTGGTTAGTCTGTGTTCCATTAATCAGGTTGGGTAACTGAATCATGTTTCTTTGTTTTACAAATTCATTAGTTTTTTTTTATTTATTCCAACCACTTGATTCAATAATTCCTTCATTCTGAGTGGTGATGAATGTGTATTACTTTTAGCCATATTCCTAGGTGGACACCTGACATCTTATATTGTTTTTCTGGTTGGTTTGAATTAACCAGCATGCTTTTGACTAGAGTTGAGTTGGGTCCTCCTAAGAAATATGTATTCAAACTTATAATGGCCAGAATCCCCACATAAATGACATACATGAGTAGTTTTTGTTTTACTTCCTGAAGCAGCAGATTTTTCAGTCATTGGTGCTGCATTTCCAAATATTGTTTTAAACTTATCATATCCTAAGCAACTCTTGTCTTTTCCAGGTCTTACCATCCCTAACAGTTTTTCTAATTTTTCACCACTCTGGAAAAATTTATAGTTTAGTTCAATAGACTTTCTGGATTTCTCTAAATCAATGAGGAGTGTGTGATTTTCATTTTGAAGATGTTTGTTTTTATCTTTTAATAGTTCATTTTGTTTGCTTAGTTTTTCAGACTCAGTTTTGAGAAAAGTATTGATTCTTTCAAGCCTATCATTTTTTTAGTGGTATTGTTGTAGATCATTAATTAGATGTGTATTGATTTCCAATGTTTTATCTAGATCTTTTTGCAGTAATTTATTTTTGTTTTTAGTTACTCTAAGTCTTTTAAGGATATTGATGCTATGAATATAGAGTTGATTATAGGCATCCTGTCGTTTATCCTTTTCTTCTTCTTCTTTCTCAGTTTCCTCATTATCTAATGGGAATGATTCAGTAGCCTGAGGTTCTTCGATGTTCTCAGTTTCATAGGAATGTTGGAGGCAGTAGAGACTATAAGAATTTTCAGGGATTTTCGGTCTCCATCACTCTCTAAGTCACTACATTCAGAATTTGACTCTTCATTATCATCCCATGTGGTTGCCATCGCTTTTCCTTTGGCTTTCCTATTTGGGCATTTAGTGGATAGGTGTCCAAACTTTTGACATGTATAGCATTGTGGTTCCTTAGTCTTTTTACCAGATTTACCTGTAGAATGTTTGTTGTTCAGCTGTCTTCCTTTAAATGGTTGACCACAATTTTTATGAAAGAACTTTCTGAACCGTTGAGCCAACAAAACCACTTCCTCATCTTCATTCTCCCCTTCACTTTCATCTTCCTCATTTATAGTTTCCTTTGAAGTTTTAAGGACAATATTTTTGGGTTTAGGAGTTTGTTTGAAGTGTAGTTCAAATGTTTGTAGGGAACCTACTAGTTCTTCTACTTTCATTTCATCCATGTTTCTACACTCTTCAATGGTTGTAACTTTGGAATTAGACCGTTTCGGTAATGATCTTAGTATTTTCCTAAAGATTTTTGGGACCAGAACTTTTTCTCTTAATCCACCCATGGAGTTACAAATGATGTTCAGTTTTATGAAAAACTCCATAAAGGTCTCATGCTCTTCACTTCTGAGACTTTCAAATTGTGATGTTAGGAGCTATAATTTGGATCTTTTCACTGTGCTTGTTCCCTCGTGGGTTGTTTCCAACAAGTCCCATGCTTCTTTGGCTGTCCCACACATACTAATTTAATTGAAAACTTCTTGGGACACAACACAGTAGATATCATTCATAGATTTAGCTTCAGAGGTTTGTTTTTCTTTATCAAATGTTGTCCACATTTCTTTGGATTTTGGTTTAATGATAGTTGTGTCATTTTCAAGTACTATTTGATCAGTTAGTGGCACATATCCTCTTTCATCATGATCTAAAGATCTCAGAAAGTAGTGCATTCTAGCCTTCCAGTATGTATAATTTGATCCATCAAATACTGGAGGCCTAGTGACCGATGAGCCCTCTCCTTTGGTCATATTACCAATTTCAATCAAGATCACTCTCTAGACAGTGAAGCCCTTAAGAGAGACCCTCTCTGATACTAATTGAAATTGTGGTAATGACCGCTATAGTTGAAGTAAGAATATGCCAAGATGTCCTAGAGGGGGGTGAATAGGACTTTTTAATATTTTATGATAATTTAAAACCTATTAACCCAATCCTGAATAAATAAGCAAGTATCAGGATTTCTTCAAAACTAACTCTAATGGCTTCCAAGCCAATTAGAGGATCCAATCACAGAACTATTCAAAAGATAAACAAGATGTAAAATATACTTTATGATGGATGTGACTTTGTGTGAGATGTGATTCTACTCAGTTCCAAATAATCATGTATGCATGTGATATGAGAACATTCAGAGAAATCACATAAGCAGTAGAAGTAAAGGGCAATCTCAAACACAGTTGTTTTTATAGTAGTTCGACTACTTGTCTACTCCATTTTCGACAGACGCACTCAACCCTTGAGTGTACCGGATCTCACTAACAGAGGTTTCACATCAGGTTCACCTCAAACCAGAGGTTTCAAATCAGGTTCACCTCAAACCAGTACAACCTACTCTAGGCTGACTCTAACATGTATACACGACACAAGTTTATGCCCCACACAGGAGCAAGGGTTAACACACAACACTCAAATTTTAGGCCACATAGGCCAAAGATCCACACAAAGAACCTCACCAGTTTATGCTCCCATGAGCAAGGGTCAACACACAACACTCAAGTTTTAGACAACACACATCAAGGAGCTACACAAGGACCTAAGAGTTTATGCTCTCCATAGAGCAAGGGTCAACACAAAGCACCCACTACGTACACTCCCGTCAGACGCCTCCTATGAGGACTTGAAAGGGGTGAGAAACACCTTAAACCCACTTCTACAAAAGGAATGCTCACAAAGGTCCTCTGAACTCTAATGACTTACAAATAAGTCGATGAGCCCCATTAAGCACGTTGATGAAGATCTCCTCCTTTGATGATGAAGAATCCTCAACTCCCTTGAACCGCAACTCAGATGATGTACCAATGTAAGGCAACAGGCTGGGTCAAGGTTATAATGAAATCCTACTCTATTAAATGTTTTCCTATAAAGGAGATAGCGATTCCAATCATCTATGCATTTAAGGCATCCCAGCTTAATGGTTTACCACTAAGATGGTAGTTGAAGGATCCTTGAATGCGGAAGTTCATTCCCCAATCCACTCTATTGAATATCAATGATGAGGGTGGATTGGAGGATAAACTTCCTTGAGGGAAAAGGCTTAGGGTATATGATCTAGGTTTAAACACTCAAAAGCACTCTCTATTTTCTCTACAAACAACCAAAGGCAAACTCTCATTAAATAGGCAAAAGGTTTCAACGGATATAAAATGGTCATATATTTGACAGAGTTCGATATCGTCGAGCAGGGTCGATATCATCGAGCGTATACTCTCGATAGCATTGACTGTCCACTTGATGGTACGAACTCAACCTGTCAAGCGATTTTGAAATTTTTTGCCAACTGGTCGAGGGAATCGAACGCACATTAATGTCATCGAATTTCGAACTCCAATTTCATCGACACTGGGTTCGATTCCTCGACATTTGAAAAATGTGAGAGCACATGCCTTTGAAACATATTAGGTATAAGATATGATCGAGCATCACTCGATATCATCGGAATTTAAACATCAATGATATCGATGATAGTGTCGATTCATCGATAATTCTAAGGAATTTTCCTATAAACTTACTGGAAAGTTTATGTCCTATTTCGATGACATCGATCTAGTCTCAATATGATCGATATTTGAATATCGATTTTATCGAACGATTCTCGATCCGAGAAAGATTAACCTGAAAACTTGCTAGATAGATTTGTGTCCCAATCCGATATCATCGAAGGTCTACCAATATCATCGAGATTTGAATTTCGATGATATCGAGGATCCCTTCGAGATATCGAGAATCACATGATTTGCCTTAGTAGTATTTTGGACACAACAGACCAGATGTCGATTTTATCGAGTTGACTCGATGGACCCAAGATTCAAATTTCGATGATATTGAACAGTCCATCGATTCATCGATAATTTAGTCCAGAGTTCTTTGTGGTTGCTGGACATCTGAAGCCCTTAATTCGATAATATCGAGTGAGCTTCGAGGACATCGATAATCATCGATCCATGTATCGATAAATCGACAGAGGTAGAAAACTTAAAGATTTTCCTGATTTTGTAAAATAGTTTTCTTACCAAAAATCCTAGGATGTTCTATTTAATTTTAGGGCTTTTATATACCTGGTGTTTTGGGACATGGGATGTGAGGCTAGGGTTTACCTTTGGCGAGTTCGGGCACACATCCTATTGAGGCAAACACTTGATCAATCTTCCTATAGGGCTCCTTTGTCTAGCTGACTCAACACTCACGCTAATTAACAAACCACGACACTTTCAGACAACACCTACGTAGCAGAGTGTGGGGTGTTAAAGTCTTCCCCCCCCCCCCCCCTAAAAGAAAATTTTCATCCTCAAAATTACCTGTGGTGAGTCACTAAACAGGTAAGGGTATTTCTCCTTAACCTCAGCTTCTTGTTCCCATGTCGCCTCTTCTTCTCCATGATGTGACCAAAGAACCTTGACTAATGGTATAGTCTTCGTCCGTAGGACCTGCTCCTTATAGTCCAAGATGCGGATAGGTTCCTCGGTGTAAGAGGCGTTATCTATCAGCTCGATCTGTTCCCAGCTAATGATGTGCGATTCGTCTGGCGTATATTTCTTCAGCATGGACACGTGAAAGACGTTGTGAATATCAGTCAATGCAGTAGGCAATGCAAGGAGGTATGCTACGGCTCCCACACAATCCAAAATCTCAAAAGGCCCAATGAAATGCGGTGCTAGTTTCCCTTTCTGTCCAAACCTCATCAGACCCTTCATAGGCGACACCTTCAGAAATACATGGTCGCCAATCGCAAACTCCACGTTGTGTCGTCGATTATCCTCATAGCTCTTCTGTTTGCTCTGCGCAGTATGCAAACTCTTTATAACTATGTCAATGACTTGGGTGGTGGCCTGAACAAGCTTGGTCCCTAACAAGCTCCTTTCCCCGATTTCTGTCCAGCACTGAGGAAATCAGTAAGGGCGACCATAGAGAGCTTCATACGGTGTTATACCTATGCTAGACTGGAAACTGTTATTGTATGCAAACTCTGTCAGTGACAGGTGATCGTCCCAGTTGCCCTGAAAGTTCAGAACGCATGCCCTTAGCATGTCCTCTAAGATTTGATTCACCCCCTCAGTTTGTCCGTCTGTTTGAGGGTGGAATGTCGTGCTGAACTTGAGCTCTGTGCCCATCTCTTCCTGTAGCCTCTTCCAAAAGGCAGAGATAAACCTAGCATCTCGGTTCGATATGATCTCCCACGGGACCCCGTAGGATCGCACGACTTCCTGAATGTATAATCTTGCCAAACTATCGGTCATGTGAATCGGGAGGAATCGGGCAGCCTTTATCAACCTATCGACAATGACCCAGATCGAATCATGCTTCCTCTGCATCCTAGGGAGACCATATATGAAATCCATGGAGACGTTGTCCCACTTCCACTCAACTAGCGGCAATGGCTGAAGGAGACCAGTGGGTTTATGATGCTTGACCTTGATCTTCTAACACACCATACACTTTTCCACAAAATCTGCTATATTCCTCTTCATATTCCCCCACCAATACTGCCTCTTGACATCACTGTACATTTTGGTACTACCCGGGTGGATAGCTAATTTGGAGTGGTGAGCTTCCACCATCACTTCCTTCCTTAAATCGACGTTATCTGGAACTCATACTCGTCCTTGACATTGAAGGCCGCCGTCACTACCAACCCTCCAATCGAGCAATTCCTCAACCTTACACCTCTCCTTCATCTTGACAAGCCATGAATCCTAGTCCTGGTTAGTGATTACTTGTCGCACCAGGGTGGGTTCTGCAGTCAAAAGGGCTACGTACACATCTAGCTCATCAAGAGTGAGCTGAATGTCGAAATCCTAAATGAATTCCATCATCTCCCATTCCTTGATCATCAAAGTGGCTACCAGCTCATGTTTCTTCTTTCGGTTGAGAGCATCGGCCCTGAAGTTCGCTTTGTCAGGGTGGTATGAGAATCAAAGTGGAAGTCTTTAAGTGTCTCCATCATCGACGCTAGTGCATGTTCAAGTCCTTCTGCGTAAATTTGTATTTCAAGCTCTTGTGATCGCAGAATAACTGAAAATTCTCTCCGTATGGATAATGCCTCCATATCTTTAAGGCAAATATTATTGCTGCTAACTCCAGGTCATGAGTCGGGTAGTTCTCTTCGTGTTTCTTCAGCTGGTAAGTGATCACTTTGTCGTTCTGCATCAGAACGCAGCCAAGGCCTAACTTCGAAGCATCGTTATACACCACGAACTTTTTCCCTTCCTGTGGGAGAGTGAGCACTGGCGCAGAAGTTAATCTCATCTTCAGCTCTTGGAATGCTGCTTCTGCATTCTTACCCCATGTGAATCGGGTGCTCTTCTTTGTCAGTTGAGTGAGTGGTCGTGCGATTCTGGAGAATTCCTTGATAAAGTGTCTGCAGTACCCGGACATGCCTAGGAAACTCCAAACCTCGGTCACTTTAGTGGGCTACTCCCACTTAAATACTGCTTCCACCTTAGCTGGGTCGACAGTTATTCCTTCTGCTTTCACTACATGCCCCAGGAATTTCAATTCCTCTTCCCAAAATTCACACTTGCTCAGTTTGGCATACAGCTGGTTCTCCTTTAGGGTATTCAAGACTGTGCACAGGTGTTGTTCGTGATCTTCCCGACTCTTCAAGTAGACCAAAATATTGTCAATAAATACGATCACGAACCGGTTTAGATATGGCATGAATGCTTGGTTCATCAAGTCCATAAACACTGCTGGAGCATTGGTGAGACCAAACGACATCAATAAGAACTCGTAGTGCCCGTAACGAGTCCTGAAAGCCATTTTTAGTATATCCTCATCCTTAATCCTCAATTGGTGGTACCCCGAGCACAGATCTATCTTAGATAAATATTTTACATCTTTCATCTTATTGAATAGATCATCGATGCATGGCAGGGAGTATCTATTCTTTATCGTCACATCAGTCAGCCTCCAGTAGTCTATACAGAGGCGTATCGAGCCGTCCTTCTTCTTTGTAAAGAGAACCTGCGATCCCTAAGGAGAAATGCTAGGACAGATAAAACCTTGAGCCAGTAGTTCATCAATCTAACTCCTTAGCTCCTCCATCTCGCAAGGAGGCATGCGGAATGGATGGAGTGATATAGGAGCGGTTCATGGCTTGAGGTCGATACAAAAATCTACCGCATGCCTAGGAGGCAGTCCTGGAATCTCTTGAAATACTTTGGAAAAGTCTCGAACTACTAGTATTCGTCTGATAGTGGCTTCCTCTAGAGCCTGCAAGCTCTCGAACTCTTGGCATTTGCCCCTCCCTTTCAAAGTGAAAGAGGCCTGCCCTGAGATGGATATAGTCACCGTTTTGTCACGACAATCCATGACTACACGAACTAACGTTAGCCAGTCCATCTCAAAGATGACGTCAAACCCTCTAACGGGCATGACGATTAGGTCCACAAGAAAATTACAATTTGCGAGTGTGATGGGACATGCCCTGCATATCTTATCTGTCTCCACAAATTTTTCCATAGGGGTCACTACAACTAAGGCGATATGCATCCTAGTGGTGTTCAATGCTAGTCTAGATGCAATAGCAGAATCAATAAAAGATAAAGTTACACCGAAATCAAATAAGGTAAGTACAGGGGTACCGTTAATGTGGGCAGTACCATGGATAGTCTATAAGGGGTCTCGCTCGACCTCCGCAGCGGTAACGACATACACTCTGGCCTGGGAGCTCTTTGTTGAGCTGGAGGTCCTTGTCTGGGCTGCTGAGGCCTGGGTGTTGCCCTGACTGCCATCTGGTTCTATTGTGGTCAATTTTCTAGGAGTGGAATGCCTTGGTCCCGTATCCACTAAAAACAGTTACGGGTAAGGTGGTTTGCCATACCACAGTAACCACAGCCCCCACCGAGAGGTAAAGGCGGAGCTCGTGCAAGCAGCAGTCTGGATTTTCCCGCAAGGATGGGCGAAGCAGGAGGTGCCTGCCTTGGCCTGACCGGAACACTGGTGCTGGAAGGCCGGAGCAGATGGTGCACTCAAAATCTCTCTCTACTCACATCACCTTATCCACCAACTCTGGGAAATCTCCAAAATTTCAGGTGCATGGTCGAGATTGTATCGTAGGCTTTAGCCCCTCCTTGAACTTTTCAAACTTGTACTCCTCGTCTTCGAGGGCTTTGGGTACCTACCGAGACAGGTCATCAAATTTCACCTCGTACTGAGCGACCGTGAGCTTTCCCTATTCCAACTTTAGGAACTGTGCGATCTTCTCGCTTCAACATAACTGTGGAAAATACTTCTCCAGGAACTTTGTCCTGAAGCTAGCCTACGTCCAGCCGTACCCAGCTGGCACGCCTCTTTGCACACTATTCCACCAATTTTCTGTCTCACACTCGAGCAGGTATGTGGCTAATGTGACCATCTGAAAATCTGTACACTCCATAGGTCGCATCATTTGGCGATCCTAGCTAGCCAATGCTCGGCTTGAACTGGGTCAAGCGCCCCTCCAAAAGTCGGTAGACGGAGCCGCATAAATCGGTCGAACACGTCAGAACTCTTGGTATCCTTATTCCTGGATGCTACCCTGCGGTCCCGAAGAGACTCCACTACTAATGCATGTACGTCCTGCTGCTGTCGGATGAACATGTCCTGTTGTTGCTGCATAGTAGCGGCCAACTGTATAAATGCCGCAAAGGCCACTGCCTCTGTGGGCGAATCTGCATGTGCATCCGCTGAGGGCCCGGCTGAAGGGGTCCACCGTTCGAAGTATTACAAGATAACCCAGACGTGAATATCTAAGGGCAGGAAGAGTCCCCTACAACTTCGGACCTAGTATCTGAAAAGGCCGAGCTATTAAGTCCTAAAGAGGGGGTGAATAAGACTATGCTAAATTAAAAAATTAACAGCGGAATTTAAACAAATATAAATACTAATAGCAATAAACAATCTCATAATGCTGAAATTAAATACAACCTCAAGAGTATAAGTATTGAGAGGTTGATACAGATGTTGTTCTAAGGACAACCTTACACCAAAAACCAAAGGTTTATGGTAGGACAACCTGATTCCTAGAATGGTCTGTGTATCAAAAACTTAAACTAATACAAAGGAATAAAGAAATAAATAGCAAAGGAAAAAACTAAGCTATTATAACATTCTCACACTTGCATAAAAGAAATTACAACATTCTCCATAAATGAAAAAAGGAAAATTACAAACATCCACAAAAAGAAATAATCAATCAACCACAAGACCAGAAATTATAGTGGTTCGCTTGTGTGTACACCAACTATTTAGAAAAATAGCCACACAACTACTCCACTCCTAATATCCTCACATAGTGGATATTAGCATTCACTATGAAAATAGGTTTTTCAAGGTTCACCTAAAACCCTCACAATTGTGTCTTTCAAGTGCACAATTCAAAGTAAAGAAACTTTGTCTTAACTTGGATGAAGCTTTAAAAACTTGAACTCTGAAGCTTGAAAGATTGAAATCACACTTGGTGTTGTACTTGAACTTGAACATGTAACCTTGCATTTGAAGTTCTTGAAGTAAGACCTTTGTCCTTGTACATGAGATGCATTATCTTGAATATGTAGATGCGCTACATAAGACAGATTCCAAGAGGTTTTGGCACTACAAAATTTGACAATAATAGGAACTAAAAATCATAGCACTTGCAATCTCCCCCCTTTATCAAATTAGTGACAAAACACTTCATAACATAAGCATTATATGCCCAATAAACGCACAATAAAGAATCATGCACCAGTTATCAATAGGTCACAACAATTCACATCTACTCCTCCAACAAAACTACTTACTCCCCCTGACATAAAAAAAATGTATACATATCTACAATCCACATGCCTCATATCACAAGCATGATAAAAATCTCTCCCTTTTTGTCACAATATGACAAAGGAAGGAACCAACAGAAGGAATAGGAAGTAGATAAATAAGGAAGAATAAGAAGAGTAATGAGGAATAAATGATCAAGATATTAAAACAAGTATTGTTCAAGCATGATCAACCATGTTTAACTAAGTTCAACCAAGTCTAACCCCATAAAATAAAAGAAATCCAAGTATCACTAAAGTTATTACAAACCATATGAGAAAATACTAATCAGAACCCGAAGGAGTAGGTATGGTAGGATTAAGTTGATGAAGTCCCTTGTTAAGGCACTTAAGATATTTGCACATATATTTGAACTACAAATCATGGGACACATTCATATTCTCTACCTTCTCCTCAAGTGAGCGCAACTCACATCAAAGTCAGATGGCTGATAATCAGGATCATCTGCTGAATCGAATTTGATCTCATCAAAAATATCATCCATATTGATGTCATCGGGAGGTTAATCACCTTCTTCTTCAGTTGCGGCATCAGCTCAACCAACACCCACATTCACTTGGCCTGTGGCCAACCTCATATTCATTTTGTTTATATTAGAATTGTTGAAGATTAGGTGTTGAATCGGAGCTTCTCCAACAGGCATAGCCACTAAAATATAGGAGGCCAACACAGTCATAAAATAGGCGAAGGGAATGTCACTGTGTCCTAGATAGAGACAGAACTGAATGATGCAATGACAATCAAAGAAGGAAGACATACAGAGGTATCAGAGATGATGGAATGAAGAATCAGAACCATGAACGTAGTGAGTTCAGTTTTGTTACCAGAACATGGATAGACATTCAAAATGAATATCCTATGAAGGACTCTATATCTGTGTAATAAATACTTTGAGGCAAGCACATTTTCATTAGTACTCCATTCCGTATCTATATTACATAAAGTGCTAGTAAGCATACACTTCTCAAATTCAGATGGTTTAGCCACTAGAATACTAATGGGAATACCTTTATCATTGACAGGTATGTCCATTAGACCAGAAATAAGATGTCAGTCTATTTCAATAGGACCTTCTCTAGTTGTAATAATGAACGTCAGATTTTTAGTAGAAAAATTAGAAATACATGCATACATAGCTTGCGCACTGGACCGATATGCTGGCCCACCCCAATGTAGAAAGTTATCCCATCCTACAGATTAGAGGCGAGGAAGGATATCAAACGGAGCTAGATGTTCAACATGAACAGTTGTTCAACTATAACATTGTGCAACCTAATATCCCGCACATAAGAGGGATCATCTTCGGGTGACCGAAGGTGGCACACTGTGATAGGAGTCGACCTAGAAGTTGAAGGACCACGAGAACTTTTCTTTCTGGCTCTACCTTCCATTTGTAACAAAGAAATCAAAGAACAAAGATTGCAAAAGAAGTAGAGCGGGTTTTCACCAGATCAAATTTTTTAGAAGAAAACTCCAAAAACCACTATGAATCAAGAAATAAATTACACCAATGATGAAAAAGGAGTGCTAAGAACTTGAATCTACAAGGAAAATGTAAATAAAGCACTAACCTTGAAGAACTAGCAGATGGGTTCGACCGGTCGACATAGGACCCGTTGGAGAAGAAACCCAAAATGAAGAAAAATGGATTTTTCCCCCAAATAAAGCACCAACCCACGCTACATGGCTAGTCGAGTACATGCTTGACCGGTCGTGCCACGACTGGTCGAGTATGCACTCGACTGGTCGTGTACAACCCAAAATATGTAATATTTATAAAATTTTAAAATTTAAACATTTAAACTAACAAATATATACATTATGATACAAAAATATATAATATATCAATTCAAATTGCACATACCAAGATTAAATTTCAATTTAGAAAACCTACTTTTGTTGAGTGGTTTTATGAATATGTCAGCAAGTTGAGACTTGGTCAGAATATGTTCCAAAAGAAATTATCTTTTCTTCTACTAATTCATGAATGTAGTGATATCTAATGTCAATGTCCTTGGTTTGTGAATGCTGAATTGGATTTTTAGATATATTAATAGCACTGGAATTATCACAATATAGAACCATAACATCTTGTGTAATTTCATAGTTGCTTAGCATTCTTTTCATCCATACAAGTTGAGTACATGCATTACCTACTGCAATGTATTCAGCCTCAGCAGTTGAGAGTGAAACGGAACTTTGTTTCTTACTTTGCCAAGAAACTAAATAGTTCCCAACGTAGAAACAATCACCACTGGTTGATTTCCTATCATCAACGTTACTAGCCCAATCAGTATCCGTGTAACCAGCTAATTGAACAGTAGTATCATGTGGATACCAAAGACCTAAGCAGTTAAATGTGAACTTGCGACATATCACATAATCCAATTAACAATAGTTAAATGTGACTCTTTAGGGTCAGGTTGATATCTAGCACAAATCTCTAAGCTAAATGCAATATCAGGTCGGCTTGCAGTTAAATACAACAAACTACCTATTATACTGCAATACAATTTAGGATCCACTCTCTTACTTGTAGAGTCCTTTAAGAGTTTTAAAGTAGTACTCATAGGAGTATCAAAAATTTTCTCATTCTCAAATCTGAACTTTTTAGGTAAGTTCAGAGCATATTTGGTTTGAGAGATAAAGAAACCATCAGGTTGTTGTTTAACATGCAACCCTAGAAAATAATTCAATTCTTCAACCATACTCATTTTAATTTTAGCCTTCATAAGATCTGCACACTCAACAGTCATATTAGCACAGGTAAATCCATAAATTATATCATCAACATAAATTTGCACTATTAAAATGTGATCATTATGTTTCTTAACAAACAAAGTCTTATCAACACTTCTCATTAGAAAATTATGACTTAGTAGAAACTTAGTCAACTTTTCCTACCATGCCCTAGGAGCTTGTTTTAAACCGTAGAGAGCCTTTTTTTAGGCGATAGGCATGATTAGCATTCTAAGGGTCTTCAAAACCCGTTGGTTGTTCAACATACACTTCTTCATGAAAATCGCCATTCAAGAAAGCACTCTTTACATCCATTTGGTATATTTTAAACTTTCTAAAGCATGCAATGGATATAAATAGTCTGATTGATTCAAGATGAGCAAGGGCAAAGGTCTCATCATAATCGATGCCTTCAATTTGAGTGTACCGTTATACAACCAGCCTAGCCTTATTTCTAATAATATTACCAATTTCATCAGACTTATTTTTAAAAATTCAATTTGTTCCAATGATGTGTTTATCTTTAGGTCTTGAAACTAAGTACCAAACATCATTTCTAACAAATTGATTGAGCTCTTCTTGTATCGTAACTATTCAGTTTTCGTCAGTAAGAGCTTCTTTTACGTTAGCCGATTCTATCTGAGATGTAAAGCACACGTAATTACACATATCTTCTAACTGTTTATGAGTGCGGACACCAGTGAGAGGGTTTCCAAGAATCTGATTAATTAGATGGTCTTTAATAGTCCTCGGTTCAGTGTTATTTTGACTTGATGAAGTATCTGGTTTATCAATTAGAAGTACTTCATCATTTTCTAAAGTTGAGACAGGTGTATTCAAGTGATCGTCAATAACCACATTAATGGACTCTTGAATAACACTGGTCCTCTTATTAAGAACCTGATACGCTCGACTATTCAGAGCATACCCTAAAAATATTCCTTCATCAATTTTGGTGTCAAACTTACCCAGATTTTCTCGGTCACGTAAAATGTAGCACTTCCTGCCAAAAACTCAAAAGTATTTGACAATAAGCTTCTTATCAAACAACATTTCATAAGTGTTTTACTATTTAATTTTCTAGTATAAACACAGTTAATTATATAACATGTAGTATTTATGACTTCGACCCAAAGATTTTTAGGGAGCTTCATACTATTTAACATTACATTTATCATTTCTTGAAGCACTCTATTTTTTCTTTCTACTATACCATTTTGTGGTGTTTTGGGATCAGAGAATTCATGTGATATTCCGTTATCACTATAAAACTTCTCAAAACTGTTGTTCTCAAATTCTGATCCATGATCACTACGGATCTTATAGACTTAAGATCTCTTTTCCATTTGGATACGTCTAAGTACCCTTTTTTACTTCATCGAGAGTTTTTGACTTGTCTCTTAAGAAGACTACCCAAGTGAATCTGGTAAAGTCATCCACGATTGCCAGTATGTACTTCTTACCACCTCGACTCTCCGTTCTGATTGGTTCAATAAGATCCATGTGGAGAAGTTCGAGCAGTTTAGATGTGGCATTGGAGTCTACCTCTTTGTGAGAACTCCTTGTTTTCTTGCCAATCTGGCATTTGCCACATATTTTATCTATTTTTTGTATTTTGGGTAGGCCTCTTACTAACTCTCTTTTGCTCAATCTATGTAAGTTATAGTAGTGTACATGTCTAAGGCACTTATGCCATAATTCTGTCCCAACGTATTGACCATGTAACACAATAGATTAGATGAGCTTGAATCACTTACAATATAGCAGTTTTCAGAAGTTCTGCAACCAGTTAATGTTACAAAACCATTTTTATTTAAAATTTCACACCCTAGGTTAGTAAATTTCACGCTATGATTATTATCACATATTTAAGAGATGCTTAATAAGTTGTGTTTTAACCCTTCTACATATAAAACATTCTCAAATAAAGGGAGGTTAAAAAGTTGGACCATACCTTGGCCAACAATCCTACAGTTGCTACCATCACCAAATGTGACTGAACCATTAGTCATGTCTTTAATATTGGTGAACAAACCCCTATCATATGTCTGGAGCAACCACTGTCTAGGTACCACTTTGAATGACTTGAAGCTTTGAAAGCAGTGTGGGAAACCAAGCAAGTAACCTTAGGAACCCATTTCATTACAGTTTTGGGTCTAGGATTATAGTTGGTCTTCTTATGTTTGTAGTTGTTATAAGACCGACCCACTGAGTTAGATTTTAAGAGCTCCTTAAGTAAATCAACAATTTTCTCAACTAAAGGATTACGATTCTGATTTTTATAGTTGATATGGTTGCTTTTAGGTTTTAAGGATTGAAAAGTTTTAGCATTTTTAGGATGATTTTGATTTAGAATTTTGCCTTTTGAGTTTGAAGACTCTTCTTTCACAAACTTATGAGAAGTATTCTTGTGTTTGGGAGGAATACTTTTGTCATAGCCTAATCCAAATCAGTCACCACATTTTCTGGATCCGGATAATAGTTTTTCTAACTTAGGATCACCTTGGGCATACTTCCATGTGTCCTTTAAATCAAAAGTGAAGAGATTTCAAGTTTTAGCTTTTCGTTTTCAGATTTTAAGTTTTCAACTTGGGAGGTTTTGAAATCTAAGTCGCCTTTAGTTTTTTCAAAACAGTCTGAAATGTGAGATTTTTCTAAAACAAGAGAATCAAAATTTTCTTTAAGTTTTGAAAACTTCTCTTTCTAAATTTTAAGTTTAACAACAATTTTACAACTCTCCGTGTAAAGGGCATTATAAGCATCTTGAAGATCTTCTTCATTTTCATGATCACTATTCAGATTTTCTTCACTAGTTGAATCATCATGATCTGAAAAAGTGAACTTGGCTAGAGTGATAAGGGCTTTGACTTCATTAGTCAGCTCGGTTTCAAAATCTTCTGATTCAGAAGAAGCTTCAGAGCCAGAAGATTCATCCCAAGTAGCCAACATACCTTTCTTTTTAAGTTTGTCCTTTTTAGGATACTTGTTCACTAAATGCCCATATTCATGGCAGTTGTAACATTGACTGTCTTTTAAAGATTTTCAGGTTTTAGATTTAGATCTTTTCTTTTCATTAGGTTTTTGAAAATCAACCCTCTTTTTACTTTTGAAAATCTTATAAAACTTTTTAGCTAAAAGGGCCATATCATCTTCAGAATTTTCTAAATCAGAATTACTACTATTTTCTTAAGAAATACATTTAGAAGATTTAAGAACGATAGATTTACCTTTAGGAGCTTTAAAAGTTAACTCATAAATCTGTAATGAGCCAACTAATTCTTCTACCGTCATATTATCTGTATCACAAAGTTCTTGGATCACCGTCACCTTTGAATTGAACCGTTCAGGTAGTGAGCGTAGTATCTTTGCACAGACTTTGCTTTCTGGGATTCTATCATCAAGACCCCACATAGAGTTAATAATGTCATTTAATCTTGTATAGAAGTCCATGAAAGTTTCACTTTCTTTCATACGTATTACCTTAAATTTAGTTGTGAGGATTTGGACTTTAGATTTCTTGACAATTGTTGTTCACTCATGTGTCATTTCTAAAATATTCCAGGCTTGCTTTGTAGTATCACAGGATATAATTCTTTTGAATTCATCCGATGATAGTGCGCAAGTGATTGCATTTAGAGCCTTTACATTGGCACTACTCTCACTTTTTTGAAGAGTGGTCCAACGAAAATAAGGTGTGATTTTCATAGATTTGCAGCCATCGATACCAGTTACTTTAGTGGTAGGAGGGGTCCAATTAGTCACTATGGCTTGCCATATGCTCTCATCCATGGATTTTAAGAAAATCCTCATTCTGGCTTTCTAATAGGTAGAGTTGGAGCCATCAAATGGTGGAGGCCTAGTGACTGAAAGGCTATCAAAATTTAACATCTTACACAGCTCAGATCGATTAGCTCAGGAAATTAATCTAAAAGAAATAATAATTAAAATGAGCTATTAGTCTCTGATACCACTTGAAAAGGCTGAGCTATTAAGTCCTAGAGGGGGGGGGGGGGGGTGAATAAGATTGTGTCAAATTAAAAAATTAACAGCGAAATTTAAATAAATATAAATACTAATAGCAATAAACAATCTCACAATGCTGAAATTAAATACAACCTGAAGAGTACAAGTATTGAGAGGTTGATAAGATGTTGTTCTAAGGACAACCTTATACCAAAAACCAAAGGTTTATGGTAGGACAACCTGATTCCTAGAACGGTCCGTGTATCAAAAACTCAAACTGATACAGAGGAATAAAGAAATAAATAGCAAAGGAAATAACTAAGCTATTACACCATTCCCACACTTGCATAAAAGAAATTACAACATTCTCCATAAATGCAAAAAAGAGAAATTAAAACATCCACAAAAAGAAATAATCAATCAATCACAAGACCAGAAATTATAGTGGTTCACTTGTGTGTACACCAACTGTTTAGAAAAATAGCCACATAACTACTCCACTCCTAATATCCTCACACAGTGGATATTAGCATTCACTATGAAAATAGGTTTTTCAAGGTTCATCTAAAACCCTCACAATTGTGTCTTTCAAGTGGGCTTACACAATTCAAAAACCCCACACTCTGAGTTTTTTAGATCACATCAGACAAACCAAAACAAGGAGATTTTTCTGTCACAATCTCAATGAAACCAAAATAATGAATTTACAAAACTGTAAAATACTTATTTGGATATGCTTCTTTTGATGTAGCCCGGAAGAAGAAGTTCAACGTAGAAGTTCAATGTTCGCACTCTCTTATGAAATAGTTCTAAGTGCTAAATAGATTTTAAATTAAAACACCTTGGGTTAACTTGATTTGATTTTGATTCTAAGAAATGGGAATACTTCAATCTCTCTTTCAAATAAAATTGGAATGCAGAATATAAAATTAAATACAAAGAAAGATAATTAAAGAAAATATAAAATGAGCACTAAATAGCTTAAGAATATCACTAACTTATCTCTCAGAGTGGCGTATTGATTTAGCTTGAATTGAATATCAAACTCTGAAATTTGTGCTTTATTTATAATTGCAGAAATCGCACTCTCGACTGGTCTTGAGGTCGACACGACTAGTCATAGGACCAACAAACTTTTGAAAGTTCGGGTGCAATAAGATAAGGTCGTTCCAGGACTAGTCTTAGGGTCTGCTCAACCAGTCGAATGGCCTCCACGACCAGTCGAGTACTGTCCACGACTGGTCGTGTGGAACCCAATTTAGTTGCTAGACTTTGAGTCGAGCCTACAGGACAGGTCGAGCACTGTTCACATGACCGGTAAAGTAGTCTCTACGACTGGTCGAGACTTTAACAAAAAATTTTGAAAATCAGTAACAAACTTAGGACTAGTCGAGAAATTCTTAGACCGGTTGTGCCAGTGCTAGGACTAGTCGAACTTAGTCCAAGACTAGTCGAGAAATAGTCATGCACTTATAAAGTGACCCAATTTAAATTATGTATTCAAAATGACCTACCCTATAGTCAATCTAGGGTCATTCATACCTTATACATGATGTATGGACATTGAATCTTCTTTTGCTTCAGTTGATAGATGTTCTTTAAAGTTCACGAAGCTTGGTATCTTTTCATATGATGAATCTTGAGCTTAAGACTTCGGAAGCTTGAATTTGTAATACATTAAAGCTTGAGCTTGTAGATCAAAGTAAAGAAAATTTGTCTTAACTTGGATGAAGCTTTGAAAACTTGAACTCTGAAGCTTGAAAGATTGAAATCACACTTGGTATTGTACTTGAACATGAACATGTAACCTTGCATTTAAAGTTCTTAAAGTAAAGACCTTTGTCCTTGTACATGAGATGTATTGTCTTGAATATGTAGATGTGCTACATAAGACACAGATTCCAAGAGGTTTTGGCACTACAAAATTTGACAATAATAGGAGCTAGAAACCATAACACTTACAGTATCCCCATTTACCACCCTAGGCAGGAGGCCTAGCGTGTAGATGGGGCTACGCTCTCTCTAGCGCTCTCTCTGGCGCTCTAGAGATGGGAGGGGGTGGATGTCGACAGTGCGGGTCTGGTGAGACCATAATACGGGCCGCATGGCAACCTATGTTATCAGAATTTTCAGGGTTCAAGTATGAGAAAAAGTAGTTCTAGTCAATTACGAGACACACACGGGTTAGAGATCTATCCTGATCGAATTTTTAAGGGGACTAAGGTTTTCGTTTTTAAGTTCAGATGACCAACTTGCTGTTTTCCAAGGGATTCTAGATTCTTCCCTAGGTGATTCATATTCTAAGTTCTTTTTAGCCATTAAAGGTTCCTTATAAGTTTAAAATGTTTGTCCTGTTAATATCTAAGGGGCCTAAGTTTTATCTAAGTTAATCCTCTAAGGTTTTGTATATTGATTCCATAGCTAGGCTATCTCATACTCTGCTCTAATACTAACTTGTAACACCCCGGTTCTCAGAACCCGAGTACATGACTCGCATTCCAAAAATCCAGGAGTTAACTAATAATAATAGTAATCAATAGGTAAATCAAAGTGCAAATAGCGAAAATGAAACATTGTATGGATATAATCCAAAATGTGAACAATATCCTGGCCCGCTCAGCTGGGGGCTAATTACAAACTTCAAGTTTAATACATCAATTTCAAATAAACTATTAAAGGAAAACTACTAGTTGAGGCCATAATATGCCATCGCCTCATGATACGGCTCCTCATCACAAGGCTCCTCCTCGCCTGCAGCCTCCTCCTGATACATCAAGAGTCCATCTGTCCCTGTATCCACTATACGGTTAAACATTGATGAATGAGTGGCCAGCTCAGTGTGATCTCCCCTCAAGATTACACACCGCTGCCATAGACAAGAAATAGCATAAAACACCCAGCCAAATCAAAACATGACAGATGCAGTCTTAGGATATGCATGGATGCATGGAATGCAATCATCGCCATGGGGATGCTCATTCGTGCGGACAGTGGGCTCGTCACCCATATAATCATCAAGCTGGGAAAACTCTTCCAGTCAGACAGAATACATACATCACATACGATAGCAATAGATGTTGGTCTGTGTCATGAATGCATGATTAGCAAATCCGTTATTAGTCCAATTACACTCAGCCAATTTAATTAAGCTCACGGTCACTATGGGGAGCTTATGGCCCAACGTAGGCCAACGGCTCGGGCATAGTGTCCCATGACCACCATCCCCGGCCCATGAGACTACCGCCTTACAGTGTGTATAGTACCCACCAACACATGGTCAATCAACTTAATATGAAAGGACCACCACCAATGCCGATTGGGAATGAAAGGTTGAAATTACCAATTATGGCAATTAAACATGGCGGCATGAATGGTTGAAAGACGAGTTAACAACGGTGTTTAAAACGGTGCAAAGATCATCCCAAATCAGTTAGGTGAAACACATATGGATGGTAAGCCCCATAGTCAATTATCACAACCAAAACCTCCATGTTAGGGGCCTACTCGTATCGCAACCAGTCTTGTTACACCCTAAGCACGGACTCTCCTTAATTAGAGTTTTCCATTGAGAGATTCCAACAATGTGTGTGTCATAACAACATGGATCTCATTGTGAATTGGAATTCAAAGAACAATATCGTAACGATAACCTGGATCTTGCTATGAATTAAGAATTGAAGAACAACATATGTATTTCTACAAGAACATACTAAATAAGCTGACATAAGGTACATGGAATGAATAGTTAGTTTAATCACCTAGGCAGCTCAATGCACATATTCAAGGGTCTAAACAACAATAAGCATGGAAGTCATTATGCTAAATAAATATGTCAAGTAAATGCAGTTTAATCCCATACAATTCATCACAAGCCTAACTAACCATTAAACCCTTATGTTAACTACTTCTAGTCTTATTGGAGATGGAAAGCTCAAGGGGAAGAAAATCATCACCAGACAAGTCGGCCCACTTAGGATTCATGTGAGGCCCACTTCATGCATGCATAGTGCAGCCCACCTGGTATTCACGTGAGGCCCACAACATCCATGCACTAAGCAACCAACTGTATATAATAGTGCTGCTGCAGTCATGTGACCCAACTGAAATCCACCTGGCCCGGATCTGTTTGGTCCAACCAAGGCCTGCCTGAGACTCAGCTGAGGCGAGGCCCACCTACTATGGTGCCATTAGATGGTTCGGCTGCATGAACGAATTGCAGCGGGGGTTCAAGCCCAACTGTTGGAGGTTTCTATGGCCTAAAACAAAGCCTCTTAAGCCCTATTTTTTTGCTGTGATTCAGAGCCTATGCAGGGGCTGATTTGAGCCCACTGCAGGGCTCAGACAAGGGGCATTTGCAACTCAGATTCATGACCCTGATAGAGGTCTAACTGAGGTCAGTTTCTGGCCTGGTTCAGAGTCAGTCTGAGGCCAGAACGTCGAACGTTCTCAGCTTGGGTGGGGTTCTCGTTCATGACTGGTGGGGCCAGGCGCACCAGAACGTCAGATGCCCAGGCCCACCAGAAAAGTAAATTTTCTGATCTGGTGGGGCCTATCTCGTCATCTCATCTGATGATTCGTCGGGGAAGATGATTTGACCATTAATGGCAGATCATCACTTGATGTATTTGGGCATGATCTAGTCCATTTGATCAGTCCGGATGAGGCCTTTGATCAATGTGGGGCCCACTTCTCGGGCTCCAAACCTCAGTTTAGAATCATCTCACGAGAATCTCCAATTCTCATGAGATGTTATGTTTTCTTGTCTCCTTCTCATCTCGTCCATAACTAGTGGCAGGGATGGCGCCACGTGGCCCCAGGAACAGCTAGAAACGAGCCAGCATGACTTTCCTGAAGTGAAAATTTACTTTTTGCTTTACCTTGGGTAGGCCTTGCTCGGCCATTTCTGGAAAAGAGAGAGCACGGCTCACACAGGCGATGAACGGCTGGGATGACCTGATCAGGATGATCATGGGCCACCTAGAAGTTCCCATATGGGACATCCGCCACGTGCACGACTTTGGACGGTTACAACCTATCTTCCACATCCCTTTACATGGGTTAAATAGTCTATACGATTTTGCTTAGACGGGGCCCACGAGTCTACTGGACGGTTTGGATCACTCGGAAAGTGCATAAGGTGGGTCACTTTGGGGATCAAAGATTCCCAGTTTCAAATTTCATTTTTGGCGGGAGGAACCTTCATTTCTCTCTTTTTGCAAGGAGCTCAGTCAAAGCTCATTTGACCGAGCCATCATCCCAGTGCATATCATGCACAAGTGCATGGGATGCACATGCACATCGTGTGGGGTCCACCACGATGGTTGTGATGAATCCAGTTCGTCCAAGTAATGACCCATTTTAGGGCGGACCCGAGGCCCAGGTGGGTGGTACCACACGTCCCAGACTCCATTTAACCCCATGACCATTGATCCGATGGTTAGATCGGTTTGATATTAAACTTCAATGGCTTATTGTGGACTTAGAGCATAATGGGTGTTCGATTGGCTATTCACTAGCCTTTGAAGGTTGATCCACCATATATCACTATAGTTAGTTGAGTTAGAACTATTCTAATTTGAGGCGTCTAATCAAAGTTACCTTCTAGACTGACTTGGGGTTCATCTCAGCTCCTAGGTCCTCCTGATGGATGGCTTCATTAGCGATTGGAAGTCTTGTCCTGCATTTTTTTTATTCAAGTCGATTATCAGTCGAGCTTTGATATCCACTGATTTGGGTTCAGATGGTAACACCCACGCAGCAGAGTGCGGGGTGTTACAAGTTCTCCTTGGGCGACTTTTTACCAGCTGGATGTGCTTCCCCAAGTCTGTGAGCATGTGCATGTATTCATACATTTAAACAAGATTATCCTTGTGGAATTTATCTGATGAATGCGTATCTGATGAACCTTGTCTAAATTCTATGATAATCATGGTGAAATAACTGTTATACATTGTTCCTGATAACTATGCTTAATTATCTTGATGATACGATAAATCTTGGGGGTTATACCTCACTGGATAGCCATTGACGCTATCAAATCATGCTCAGTGTGCAGGTGACGTAGATTACGCGCATGCTGGCGTTCATATGGAATAGGAGGAGCCAGATGATCTTGCGAATCTCTATTCCTGTCTTCATTTGTATTAAAAATGTACTGTCATGTTTTGTAAAACGTTAAGACATTGGTTTGTATAAGTTTACGGGTAACCACTCGAATATTTTATTTTTGTATAATGGGACTCGCTCTTATACTTAATTGTTTCCATCCCGTTATATTACTAACTCTGACAATAAAAGAAAAAATGTACATGATATTTGAGCCGCTGTTAAAGGTTAACGCTCGGGTTTTTTTTGAAAATGAGTGGTGTACTTGGGTTCCAGGAATCAGGGTGTTACACAAATATTTGAGTCACTTTGACTTGTACTTTGTCATAAACTTTGTCTTGGATTTTGTCTTGGATATGGGCGACGATTTCTTTGAGAAGATGTACAGATCTTTTCTTAAACATAAGCTGATCTTAAGGTTCTACCTTGAAGTGCTTTTGTCTTACCAAATTTGACAATCTATGTGTGCCTAACATCATAACACTTACAAAGATTGAGGCAGTTTCAAAGTTGGTTCAAGTAAAGCTTATAAATATGTGTTTTTTAGGAGTTTCTAAGCAAGAATTAGGGTTGGAAGAGTAGATCAAGGTGTTAGAGAACTTCAAGGAGTCCTTCCTTCTTCCCTAATCTTCTTCTTCTAATTAGTTTTTATGTTTTTTGAAAGGTCGAGCTATAAATGTCTTAGAGGGGGTGAATAGGATAATGCTAAATATTTCGATATAATGCAGAATGATAAATCATTGGAATACAATTTTGCAAAGTATTGAATTTTTGATATCAAATAGTTCATAGGACAACCTTACACTTAAAAGATTAAGGTAGGACAACCTTATGTCATGACGTCTTTGAAATCAAAATATCAAACTAATGTAAAGAATAAGTAAATCACAATAATAACATAAATAATAATATCCAATCACCACAATACACAAAAGAGTTATACTGGTTCGGTGCCTCAATGCAACCTATTCCACTCCTAAAATTACTACCTTCGCAATTTTGGCTTTAACTATTTCAAGGTTTTCCAGGTTCACCTTAACAACCTTATACAGTTATTTTGATTTTCATGGGCTATCACAATCAAACCCACTTTGTGATTTTATGGGATCACCACACACAAATCCACTGAGATTTTCGGGCTATATCAGAAAAACCTAAACTGAAATAATTTAAAAGATAGTACTTATCTTCAATTTGGTGAGTTGAAGTCATAGCTGTAGCATGAATGCAGCGATCTTCTTCTTGGGATATTGATGTAGTCGTTGTATTAGTTCAACCCAAAAAGATATAAATGGATCTAATAGATTATTAATGAAATAAATGAGACCCTATAGCTGTAGATTCGATTCTCCCTTTTCTCAAAATAGAGTAAGGATTACTCTATTAACACAGTTTAATCAAACCTTGAAAAGGAGAATGGAATAAGCTAATAATAATAAGAATTACAACATAAATAACTTAAGGAGGCTTGAAGAATTTCTGTTTACAACACAATATGAAACTATGATTTTTCATAGTTTTTAGAGTAAGAGAAAGCCTCTATTTATAGACAAGGATCTGAGTAATTCAGCTAGCCGAATTTTAAAGATTCTGTTCCAATTAGAACTCGAATATCATGGGATAAAATATTTCAAAACTTTGGCTGGCCTAAGCCAGAGTTCAGCTGGTCGAACACCAAATTCGGCTAGCCAAGCAGGAAGTTCGGTTGGCCTAACTGGTCTAAAATCTGATTTTGTTCCATTGCTGGAAACTTGACCGAAACCACCTTGGGCTTGCCGAACCCCTGGTTGGGCTGGCCGAACCTGCTGCTAAAAGATCTTTTCAAATCTGTCTTTTTGATCGAATATTGTAGGGTTGGCCCAAATGGTTAGGCTAACCGAATCAGACTTCGGGCTAGCCTAACTTGAGAGTATTTAACATAAAATATGATCCTAGATACGCATGAGTGAAATACACTTAACTTATGGTCAAACTAGGTTTATACCACCTGTAGGTTGACTCATACAAAGTGTTCTAAACCTCAAATCATGAATAGTCTTGCTTTGAGATGTTGAGCTTTCTTTCCAAATGCTTGATTGAGTCAATAACTTGTCTTCAGTTCGAGCTTGTGATCGTAACCAGACTATGAAATTTGACAAACTAAAATGTGCTTTAAATATAAGCACTTAAAATCTCCCCCTTTGTCAAATTCATGACAAAACTCACATATACAACAATACAACTCAGCACAACATATTACAATATCTCAAACAACACAAATATTTTAACTCAACACTTTTAATCTTGTTACTCCCCCTAAGATCATGCATCTGTATCACTCCCCCTAAGCACTTAGTCATATCTATAAAAATATAGTTCATATAGTGTATGCAAATGTGTGTGCTCATAAACGTGAGAGAAATGATTCTCATATCCATATCACAAAATATTCTCCCCCTTTTTATCAGAAGTTGACAAAGGAAGATGCAATCAATGAAGCACAGAAGGATATAGTAAAATGGAGCATAGTATAGTATCCAGATGTATGTCAGCAAGAGTAAAACAAAATATATCTTAAGTTATTACAAACTAAGAGAATTTAAAATGGATCAGTCAGAACTAGAGGAGGACGGTGCCATCATGTCAGGGTCATTAATCCTCAGACTCCTCTTGAAATGATGAAAGTACTTTTCCATGTACCTCATTTGTTATTTCTGAGTCTGGAGTAATGTTTCCTAAGAAACATGCAGGTCGTCCACCTTCTTCTCTAAATTATTCATCCTCTCTAAGAATTGAGAGGGATGGAAGTCGGAGTCATTGGTATCATCAGATTCTTCTAGATCTGTAAAGATTTCATCCATATTGACATCTTCTTCAGGAACACCTTCCTGATCTCCTCGCTGCTCAGGCCTTAGTTCAAATTTCACCATGTTGAGATTAGCATTACCAAATGGGAGCTTAGACTCTAGTGCTTTAATTGCAGGGATTTGAACATTATAACGCAATGCAATGCAAGTCATGGGATATGTAAAAGGAATAGACCCATGATGAGGATGAAGACGATACTGAATGATCTGATAGGTGATCAAAGATGGAAAACAAATATGGATACCAGAAACGACTAAATAAAGGATACGCATCATATAGGGAGTAAGGTCTATCTTATTCCCACCAGGAGGATAAACATTCAAAGTGAAAATACGATGTAGGACATGATATTTTGGAAGAAGATTGAAGGTGGGGAGTGAGTTACGGTTACATCAGGGTGCATCAAAACTGCATAACTCCCTAGTGAGAGAATCTCTTTCCGTTGGGTACATATCTTCAAAGATTGGTGGAATAGAGATTTTGTCTTCCACCATATCAATATCTAAGATTGATCATATGATGGAGGGGTTAATAGTGATTGTGTCTTCCACAAACTGAATGGAAAATGTTAATTGTTCTGAAGACACGGTATGTATGGATGCATACATCCCTCTTGCAATAGACCGATAGGATGCACCACCCCACGCAAAAATCTTTTTCCATCCTACCATGGATAGAATTTCAACAAGGCCAAATTAGGTGATATGATTTGTATTAACGGTGCGCTCAATGATAATATTACGGGTATGAAAATTTTACACATTTTTTGGATCATTTTCTGGAAAACGGATAGAGCGCACAAGCCTTTTAGCAGATCGAGAGGAAGAACCGTTTGAGGGCCTTGCACAGTATGCTTAGAGCGAGCTGCCATGATAGAAAATGACTACATTTTGCAAAAGAAATACCAATAAATGAAAGAAAAATATCTAGATCAGATTTCTACGAAAAAACCAACAAAATAAAGCTCTAGATTCAAGAATGATGTTGGAATCTATAATGATGTAAACAAGGAACTTAAATCTAGAAGGAAACTCAAAACTATTCACTTACAAGAACACTAGAGTGATGGGTTGGCTGAAGGAACCACCGGCTGACCGAAGAAGATGAGAATGAAACTAGGGTTTTGAAAAAAAAAATCCCCAATAAATCCCAATTGCGTACGGTTTGGCTAGCTCGAGTACGTCCTCAGCTGGCCAAATCGGGCGGTCAACACAGGGTTGGCCGAAATTTTTTTTTATCATTTTAAAATAATGACATGAAAAAATATATATTATTCTATTAAAGCAAAGTTGTAAAATAATAAAAAATTGCAATATAGAATAATTATTTAAGAAACACTAAATAAACCAATATCATTTTTTAAATTTAAAAATCTAACACTATCAAGAGATTTTATCAGAATGTCTATAAGCTGTTTTTCAGTATTAATATATTCAAGTATAACAAACTTACTTTCAACCAATTCTCTGATATAGTGATATTCGATATATCAATGTGTTTAGTACGAGAATGTTGAGTATGATTTTTAGATATATTTATTGTACTGGTATTATTATTGCTTCTTAATCAATACCATAGTCCGCTAACATCCTTTTCATCCACATTAATTGTGTGCATGCATTTCCTTCCACAATTATTCAGCTTCAGCAGTGGATAATGATACTGAATTTTGCTTCTTGCTCATCCAAGAGACAAGACAATTTTTAGTGTAAAAACATCCACCACTTGTGGATTTTCTATCATCCACATTACCTGCCCAATCAACATCAGTATATCCAACAATTTGTAAGGACGTTTCATAGGGATACTATAAACCCAAATTAATAGTACTGGCAACATATCTATTTTTTTTTACTGCAGCCAAATGAGATTCCTTAGGGTTAGATTGAAAGAGATATCAGGCTTGCTAGCTGTTAAATATAAGAGACTACCAATCATACTACGGTAGAGATGAGGATCAATGTTTTTACCTGTGTCATCTTTAGATAATTTGAGTGTTGTATCCATAGGAATAGCAAAGTTCTTACCATTCTCAAACCTAAATTTCTTAACTAAGTTTATCACATACTTGGTTTAAGATATGAAAATTCCATCTTCAAGTTGTTTCACTTAAAGTCTAAGAAAATAGTTCAGTTCTCCCACCATGCTCATCTCAAATTCTGATTTCATAGACTTTACAAACTTGGAAGAAAGGTTAGCATTTGTTGATCCATAGATAATATCATCTACATATATTTGAACAATCAACAATTCTTCATTAATTCTTTTGATGAATAGAGTTTTATCAACACTACCCATTTTAAAATTTTGACTGAAGAAGAAATTTTGTTGATTTTTCATACCAGGCTCTAGGAACTTATTTTTACCAGGCTCTAGGAACTTATTTTAATCCATACAGGACCTTTTTAAGATGGTATACATTGTTAGGAAGTTTAGGATCTTCGAAACCTTTAAGTTATTTTACATAAACTTCTTCATTTAAATCACCATTTAAGAAGGCACTTTTAACATCTATTTGATAAATTTTAAAGTTTTTATGACATGCAATGGAGATAAATAGTCTGATGGATTCAAGATGAGCGACTGGAGCAAAAGTTTCATCATAGTCGATTCCTTCAATTTGGGTGTACCCTTGTACAACTAATCTTGCTTTGTTTCTTAAGATATTTCTAAATTCATCAGATTTATTTTTAAATATCCATTTAGTTCCAATCATATGTTTGTCAGATAGTCTAGGCACTAGATACCAAACATTATTCCTGACAAATTGATTTAGTTCATCTTGCATAGCTAAAACCCAATTTTCATCAACTAAGGCTTCATTTACATTTGATGGTTCTATCCGGGAAGTGAAGCATACATGATTACAAATGTTTTCAACTTGTCTTTTGGTTTGAACACTAGTGTGAGGTTTATTAAGAATTTGATTAGTCGAATGGTCTTTGACTAGTCTATTCTCAGTTGTATCCGGTTTTGATGAATGTGCTGATTGATTGAATATAATAACCTCATCATCATGTTTATTAGCTGAGTTGGAGTGATAGTTTGATTATCAATTAGGACATTTATGGTTTCTTGTATCACTCTGGTCCTTTTATTTAGGACACAATATGCTCTACTATTTAGAGCGTACCCTAGAAAAATACCTTCATCACTTTTTGCTTCAAAATTTTCCAGATGTTCCCTATCTCGTAAAATGAAGCATTTTCTTACGAAAGTATAAACTAATTTACTGATGGTTTTTTGTTAGACAAGAGTTCATAAGCCATTTTATTTCATCCTGCTCTTACATATACTCGATTAATAATATAACAAGCAGTGTTGATAGCTTCATCCCTTAAATGTTTTGCTAATTTTTTACTATTAAGCATAACAGTCCCCATTTCGTATAGAACTCTGTTTTTCCTTTCAGCTATACCATTTTATTGAAGAGTTTTATGAGTAGAAAATTCATGTAATATTCCATGGTCATCACAAAACTTCTCAAAATTGCTATTTTAAAATTCTGATCCATAATCGCTTCTTATCTTTTTGACAGGCAGTTCTTTTTCCATCTGGACGAGTTTAAATAACTTTTTGACTTCGTCAAAAGCATCTGAATTTTCTCTTAAGAAGGCTACACATGAGTTTTTACCTCCTTTACTCTCTGTTCGGGTTGGTCCAACAAGGTCTATATGGAGTAATTCGAGGGGTCTAGATGTGGTTAAGGAGTTTACCTTCTTGTGACTACTCCTGATTTGTTTGCCTATTTGACAGGCACCACATACTTTCTTTTTCAACTTGAGTAAGCCTCGAAGATGATCTCTCTTGCTAAGTTTGTCTAGATCTCTAAAGTTCATATGTCTAAGACGTTGATCCCATAATTTAGTTTCGCCTTTTTAGACCATATAGCAAGAGTGGCTTAAGGAACATGATTCATCAATGATATAACAATTTTCAGAGGTTCTTCGACCATTTAATATTATATGACCTTGATTATTAAGTATTTCACATCCACGATCAGAAAATTTAACACTATGATTATTATTACAGATTTGAGATATGCTTAGCAAATTGTGTTTTAAACCTTCAGCATATAAAACATCTTTAGAAATAGGAAGATTGGGAAGTTTTACATTACCTCTTTTGCTGATTTTACAGTTGCTGCCATCTCTAAATGTTACTGAGCCTCCATCAATTTGATTGATGTCTGAAAGTATTGCCTTATCACCTGTCATATGTCTAGAGCATCCACTATCCAAATACCATCTTGAATGGCTACTAGCTTTGACAAGACACTTATTTTTTGAAACCCATTTCAATATGGTTTTGGGTTTAGGAGGATCTCTAATGACATGATTAGTTTAAGAGCAATATTTTTTTTCTTATTCTCACTTACTCTCATAGTTTTAGAGTTAATTTTATAAGTAAGTCCATTATCTTATTTGCTAGAGATGGATTATAATTTTTTTCTTTGACAGTTGGACTAAGTTTTTGGATAAAAAGGTTTTTGATGAGATTTTTTCATTTTCTTTATTTCCTTAGCAGTTTCTTCTTCAAAGTTTAAAGATATACCTTTAACAAATATAGGAGCTATATCTTTAGATTTTTCTGAACAATTTTTGGTATACCTCAAGCCGAATTTGTTGTTACTTTGACAAGACGCAAATAGTAGCTTTTCAAGTCTCGGGTCACCTTGGGTATATATCCAAGTCTCTTTAGATTTTTTTTTAAGAAGTAATTTCTAATAATAAATTTTTATTTTCAGTTTTAAGATCTTTAATTTCAGAATTTTTTAAATTGAGTTCAAGTTTGGTTTTCTCAAAACAATTAGAAAAATATGATTTCTCCAAAACAAAATTTTCAAGTTCTAATTTTAAATCTGCAAATTTATCCTTTTGAATTTTTCATTTTGTTGCAATCTTACAACTTTCTTTATATAAAGCATCATAGGCTACTTGAAGATCTTCTTCATTTTTAACATCACTTCCCGGCATTTCATAATCAAAAGTTTCATCTTCATTTGAGGAAGCAAGTCTTGCTAAGGTCATAAACGCCTTTAGATCATTTTCAGTTTCTTGATATGATTCGTCAGTTTTTGAATCGGATTTAGATTCAGACGATTCATACCATGTGGTGATCATGCCTTTTCTTTTAGATTTATCCTTCTTAGGACATTTTGCAACTAGATGCCCATATTCTGAATAGTTGAAACATTGAGAGTCTTTAGATTTAGATTTCCAATTTCCTTTTCTTTTGTCAATCGATTTTTAAAAATCAGATCTATTTTTATTTTTAAAAATTCTATAAAACATTTTAGTAAGCATATCCATATTATCCTCATTCTCTTTATTATCTGAGTCTTGTTATTTGGATTTTGAGGATTTTAGGGCTATGGATATACTTTTGGGAGCTTTGAAATTCAGCTCATAGGTTTGTAGAGATCCTACTAATTCCTCTACCTTCATTGTATCAGTGTCCCTCAATTCTTGTATAGTTGTGACTTTAGAATTGAACTTGTCAAGAAGCGATCGTAGGATTTTTGTACACACCTTGCTTTCAGGGAGTTTTTCTCCAAGACCCCACATAGAATTAACAATGTCATTTAATTTAATGAAGAAATATATGAATGATTCATTTTCTTCTATATGGACTTCTTTAAACCTTGTTGTAAGGATTTGAATCTTAGATTTCTTGACAATGTTAGTTCCTTCGTGTGTCATTTCAACTATATCTCAAGCTTGTTTTGTTGTATTACACAAGATGATTCTTTTGAACTCGTCTGGTGATAAAGCACAAGTAATAGCATTAAGTACTTTTGCATTAACACTACTTTCGCTTTTCTGACATGGAGTCCATAGATTATAAACTTGTACTTTATTGGACTTGATTCCATTTTCACCCACTACTTCCAACACTGAAGGGACTCATTGGGTCATTATGGCTTGCCACACATTTCATTAATAGATTTGAGGAAAATCCTCATTCTATCCTTTTAATAGGAATAGTTCGATCCATCAAAGGGCGGTGGCCTGGAAATGGATAGACTATCGAAATTTGACATTACAATAGCTCTGGATTTAGCTCTAGGAAGTTAATCCCCAAAAGAGTAACCTTGCTTTGATACCACTTGAAAGGACGAGCTATAGATGTCCTAGAGGAGGGTGAATAGGACAATGCCAAATATTTTGATATAATGCAGAATAATAAATCAATGGAATACAATTTTGCAAAGTATTGAATTCTTGATATCAAATAGTTCGTAGGACAACCTTACACCTAAAAGATTAAAGTTGGAGAACCTTATGTCACAACGTCTTTAAAATCAAAATATCAAACTAATGCAAAGAATAAGCAAATCACAATAATAGCATAAATAATAATATCCAATCACCACAATACACAAAAGAGTTATAGTGGTTCGGTGCCTCAATGCAACCTACTCCACTCCTAAAATTACTACCCTCACAATTTTGGCTTTCACTATTTTAAGGTTTTCCAAGTTCACCTTAATAACCTTATACAATTATTGTAATTTTCATGGGCTATCACAATCAAACCCACTTTGTGATTTTATGGGATCACCACAAACAAACCTGTTGAGATTTTCAGACTACCTCAGAAAAAACCCAAACTGAAATAATTTAAAAGACAATACTTATCTTCAATTTGGTGAGTCGAAGTCGTAGCTATAACATGAATGCAACGATCTTCTTCTTGGGATATTGATGAAGTCGTTGTATGAGTTCAACCCAAAAAGATATAAAGGGATCTAATAGATTTTCAATGAAATAAATGAAACACTATAGCTGTAGATTCGATTCTCCCTTTTCTCGAAGTAGAGTAAGGATTACTCTATCAAAACCGTGTATTCAAACCTTGAAAAGGAGAATGGAATAAGTTAATAATAATAAGAATTATATTACAAATAACTTAAGGAGGCTTAAAGAATTTCTCTTTGCAACACAATATGAAACTATGATTTTTCGTGGTTTTTAAAGTAAGAGAAAGCTTCTATTTATAGCTAAGGATCTGAGTAGTTCGGTTGGCCTGAGATTCGGTTCAGCTGGCCGAACTTTAAAGATTTCGTTCCAATCGAAACTCGAATATCGCGGGATAAAATCTTTTAAAACTTCGGCTAGCCTAAGCCCAAGTTCGGCTTGCCGAACACCAGATCAGATGGCCAAGCAGGAAGTTCAGTGGCCTAACTGGTCCAAAATCTAATTTTGTTCCATTGTTGGAAACTTGACTGAAACAACCTTGGGCTGGCCGAACCCACGGCAAAAAAAGATCTTTTCAGATCTGTCTTTTTAACTGAATATTGTAGGGTTGGCGTAAATGGTTAAGATGGCCGAACCGGATTTCAGGTTGGCCTAACTTGAGTGTATTTAACATAAAATATGATTCTAAATATGCATGAGTGAAATACACTTAGCCTATAGTCAAACTAGGTTTATACCACCTATAAGTTGATTCATACAAAGTGTTTTAAACCTCAAATCATGAATAGTCTTACTTTGAGATGTTGAGCCTTCTTTCCAAATATTTAATCGAGTTAATTGCTTATCTTTAGTTCGATCTTGTGATCGTAACTGGACTACAAAATTTGACAGACTAAAATGTTCTTTAAGTATAAGCACTTACATTTTCTTTAAGAGTTTTGGTTTCAATCATATCTTTGGATGACTAATCTCTTAGTTAGAGCTAAAGGGTGAAGCTTGTAGTTTGTTTAGATAATTATTTTACTTTAATTCATGTTTATATTGAACTTTTATTGATTTATAATTTGAATGAAGGAATATTTTTAATTTTCTATGATTTATTGTGACTTCAATTACAATAGATGCTTGGAAAGCTTTTGATATCTTCTTATCGTGTTTTATAATTGTAAGATCTGTAAAATTTGTGACTACCTTGTCTGCTAGGTATGGTGGATGGTTGAATTTCGTATGATCATCACAATGCTGCTTCCGTATGACCTCACTATCCGCCTACCAATATCGGCTCGGCCCGTCGATAGCAGACCCATTTATGATCTGGTCAGACTCAGCATAGTATCGCCCCCTACCCTAAGGCGGATAAGGCCACACTCCCTTCCAACCGACCACAACACAGTGGGAGATGTGGCCTACTGGTATATGGCCCTCGTGTGCTCATATATCCACTCGGTCTAGACATTGGAGTCATCCTCTAGTACTATCGGGTTTGGAGATTTTCACTTAGGGACATCTATGGCACCCCAATGCTAGTAACAATATTTTCAGTATCCAATTCTATCATCCACGATATGCTTATGGAGGCTATGGCCCTGATGTCACTAGGGCGTACAGAAATCATATCACGTAAATGTAAGATGCATCAATCATACTATCCAGTCATGTAGCAATCTTACGCGTACCGCGCGCTCATGTGGGTAACTCCTCCAATCAAGGAGTCCTATAATAATCCGCCCAATGGCATGTGCTATGATCAATCACTCCTCATATCAAACATACATATGATGCGCATGGGCATGGATCGTGAAGCTATACTAAGCATGTTATATGATGATGTACTCTCCTCATATCAAGGATGGGCCTAGACGACCTACTCATATCAAGAATGGGCCTAACGATCATGGGGGCCCAACAATTTGGGTTAGCCCACTAAGGGAAGGTAAGAATGGGCTTAAAATGGGCCCTAGGGAGAGTTATAATGTGGACATTTAACCATCATTGCCCATTAATGTGGACATTTAACCAATATTGCTCCTAAGGAGTGGCCCACATAGAGCTTAACATATAGTGGGCCCATGGCCTCACACAAGGGCCTCATATACTACATAATGGGCCTCACACAAAGGGCCTAATATACATCATGATGGACCTCACTCATGGGCCACATATGCATCACATTGGGCTCACTCATGGGCGTCATATACATCATAATGGGCCTTATCACATGGGCCATATATACCTTACATCAGGTCTCATCATATGGGACTCATACATCACATCGGGCCTCATTATAAGGGCTTTATATACTACACATCGAGCCTCATTATAAGGGCCTTATATACTACACATCGGGCCTCATATACATCAGATTGGGCCCCACATATGGGCCTCATACACATCAGATTGAGCCTCACATATGGGCCTTATACACATCAGATTGGGCCTCACATATGAGCCTCATATACATCAAGTGGGACCCACCGTTCCAGCTGGACTATCTACACCATTCATCTATTTTTAGAGATCATTTTAGAGCGTTACCCAAAAATGAATCATATCGAAAGATCATCTGGACCATTCCACAAATAGCAGTGGAGATGATGATTTTCACTGTTAACAATTCATAGGCCCACCAAAACGTTTATTTTCCAATCTGTTCATAAAGTCACAAAGACTTGAATTAAGAGGAAAACAAATTCCATATTGATCAAAACTTCTGGAACCACAAACGGGTTTCAATGGTAGGCATTCAATCCTCTGCTGGTTTTTGCAGTGTGGTCCATCTGATAGATAGATCTGTCTTATTTTTCTTCTCAACCCTTAACATGAGCTCATGTAGTGGATGGGTGGCTTGGATCTAACACATAACTTATGATCAAGCCCACACTTGCTGAAGTCACAACAATAGTTATATAGCTAGTGTGACCTAGCAGATGGACAGTTTGGATGTAACACATACATCATGCAGGACCCATAGATCTCCTGATGCCAATACAATAGGTATATAGGTGGGGTCCACATATACGAACGGCGTGAATAAAGCACACGCATCATGTGGTGTCCATGCAGATGGACGGTGTGGATGAAACCCACAAAACTTGCTGACATCAATACCACAGCTATATAGTTGTGTAACGTACACCAGCCAATCCTCTTCCCACATAGGTGGGTCCCATGTAGGGCCCACTAGATAGCATTATATATATATATATATATATATATATATATATATATATATATATATATATATATATATATTGAAAACATCCAGCATCCAGGCCTGCTGGACAATCTGGACAACAGGCCGTCCAACAGCTCCTGGACCTGCTGGATCTTGCCAGCTAGTCGGATGCTGCAGGTAAAGCCCGTACATCACAGTGGGGTCCACGTGGGTGGCCCACACAGTTTTGGATAAGCTGATATTTATGTCTTTCCTTCATCCAGGCCTGTCCTAACAGACAGGCAACAAGGTGGATCCCGCAAGTGGATGGTCTGGATCATCATACATGCATCATTAGGTGGGCTACACATAAAAAAAGAGCAAGAGAGAGAGAGAGAGATAAAGACGTGTGTGTGAGGGAGGAGCACCATCACTATGAGCTCCCCTCCATGCATTACAACACATACATTAAATGGGTCCTAAATAGGATCCGTACCATCAATCGGTAGGCCCCACTTGTTTCACCACAAAAATTGAAATCTAATCCTATAAAACACCCACCGATTGTTCTCTTCTTTAGCTCATTGGAATCATTGGCTGCTAAGCTCTCCCTTTGATGGAGGATGATGAAGATTGAAGGGTTGGATGGTGAGATGAGGGGGGTAGGAAGTGGGCCTTGATCTTTTCTCTCCTTAGGATTTTCTCTCTTGGAAGCTTGGAAAATGGTGGAGAGAATAAGAGAGGAGAGGGTGTTGTAAGAAGGATGGGATGAGAGGGATGGATGAAGAATGACATGGAGGGTATGGGCTTGGTTGAATTTTGGATGAGAGAGGGATGGGTGGAGAGAAAGAGAGAGTTAACTTTGAGGATGGCTTGTGTAAGAGAGGGATGAGTTTTGTACTTGACTTGTGATTGATTGATTGATGTGATGGATGGTAGAGATTCTCTTGGGATTGCAACGCTCGGCGTTTTCCTCGAAATAAATGTGGGCCCACAACTCCTGGCCTGGGTATTGCATCGACGCACGAGATGCGGCGTTAGATCCAAGGTGATAGCAAGGTCGCTAAGGTACAAGTTTTGGGTTGAGTTGACTCAGATCTACGGGATGCGACTTAGGATCGCGTGCAAAAGCCAGTTACAGGTCGTGGGTCGCCGAAAATCAATGAGGAGGATCGCGGGAGTCTAAGAAACTGTATGGAATAGGATACGGGCCTTACAATTACCATGGACTCCCTGAGGTCATGATGCCATTTGGGTCATCATTGATCGACTGGAGAAGTCAGCGCATTTCCTACCTATACGTGACCGACTTGCTCAATTATTTGTTAGTGAGATTGTCAAGCTGCATGGAGTACCGGAATCAATAGTATCCAACCGTGACTTGAGGTTCACGTCACAATTCTGGAAGAGCTTTCAATGAGCCTAGGGTGTGATCTAAAGTACAGCACTGCTTACCACCCCCAGACAGATGGGCAGACTGAGAGAGTCAATTAGATTCTAGTGGGTATGCTTAAAGCATGTGTACTGGATTTCCACGGTAGCTGGGATAATCATTTGTCGTTGGCAGAATTTGCATATATATAATAGTTATCAGGGGACCATCGACATGGCTTCGTATGAGGCCTTATACATCCAACCTTGCAGGTCACCCAGTTGTTGGACAAAAGTAGAAGAGCGGAGTTTGCTCGGGCTTAAAATCGTTCAGCAAGCCTCAGAAAAGATAGAGTTTATCAGAAAGAGTATGCGCACCACTCAAAGCTGACAAAAGAGTTATGCTGATCAGTGGTGTAGGGAATTAGAATTTACTACCAGAGATTTTTTCTGCCTCAAGGTCTCGCCCATGAAGGGTGTGTTTCGAGTTGGCAAGCAAGGGAAGCTCGCCCCGTGATATATAGATTCCTTCGAGATAATAGAATGGATTGGCCAAGTGGCATATCGACTAGCCTTACCTCCCTAGCTGTCAGGTATTGTAATTCACCTATCTATGTTGAGGAGGTGTGAACCGGAGACAAAGAACATTATCAACTGGCAACAGATCGAAATCCATGAGGACGTGTCATACATAGAACATCTGGTTCGTATCTTGGATCGGAAGGAGCAGGTCCTTTGGTCAAAGACGATTCCATTGATGAAAGTTCAATAGGGACACCATAACGAAGTAGAGACCTTGTGGGAACGTGAGGAGGACATTTGTAAGAAATATCCCCACTCATTTTAATGAACTTTATAAGCACTATAAAAACATCACCGATGTGTGATATCCTTCTTGCAATAAAAATGGTTTTCAATCATTTCACTTTTTCAATCATAAAGCCCTCATTTTCCAATATGGCATAAATTTCGAGGATGAAATTTTTATAAGGAGGGTGGATTTGCAATACCCGAATCAGCCTATAAGTATGACTGATTGGTTGGTAGATGAGACTCACCTTCCGAAATAAAACCCGATAATACCCGCATGTACAATTCAAATACTTGAGAGAACCCTAATAGTATGTAGGAGGTACACCCCTTGTAATGCGACTGTAAATAATCCAAACCGATATCATGATGACCACCCCAATGAGATGAATCTAATGATAACTTCCGCTCATTGGCACGTGACGCCGAACGCATGCTATGGCGTGAAGAACCAACACTTTTTATGTGAAAATATCCATGAAATTATATATGAATGACACCATCATGAGGTAATGATGAGCTCATATTTGAAACTATTCCATTAAGATTAGTTTAAACTAAATATAGATTTAAGTGTAAGCTAACCTACTCCATGCCTCATAAAAGTCAATTTAATGAGGTAAGTAACTTTATTAGCTAAAAGTCAAGGCTCTTCCTTAAATCAAGGAGAGCCATGACACTTAACATATTTTGATTAAATAAATATTGCTATAATGCTACATGGAACCTACTTAGGGAGGATAAAACTAGCTTAATAAGTCATTAATAAGGTGAGGACCCTAAAAGTCAAAAGTTTTTCATATTTCAAGGAGATCATACCACCTCACCAAGTTTTTGAATTCCTTAACCCTAGCTAGAAGGTCATTAAGACCCTCTAATAAAGCCCTAACAAGATATATGTGGTTAACAATTGAATTAATAAAGCATATGTGAAGAATGTCAACAACACAATCCCTTAAATTAAGGAGATGTGTCCACATGGATAGGATATTTCTATAGAAAAGGTATTGAGGCCATTTATAATAAGCTAAAAAGTCCCTAATTAGGGGATTATCATGGGACAATCTTCCATGAATCAAGGAGGGCCATACACCTCATAGATTATAAGATAAAGCAAAATGATTAAGCTCTTGTCTATAGGGAGGCATGGTTGAAACTTTGGGCACTTAGTGCCCAAAATTCCCACATCCCTTAGTTATTTCCAGCCCTCTTTAAGTCTTTAAACCACCCTCCAAAAAACCCCAATTAAACCCTCATGGCTAAGTTAAAACATCCCTTACAATCAAGGCCATCCAACCATTCTAGGAAGATCATCCTTTTATCAAGGTGAGTGCTCTCCCCTTCATCTCATTTGCTATCTGCATTTTATATTAATTTCATTCTCTTAATGATATAAGTGTGGGACCCATTGATGAAGGCCTCACTTAATGTTTATATGCCATCCTAATAGCTCAATGATTTGGATGATCTAGAAAACACTACAATCACCCTCAATTCAAGGCCTGGGTGGGATCCACTAATCATGGGCTCCACCATGATGATTATTAGCTATCCATCATGATCATAAGGTCACAAGCACTTGGATGGAGGGAGCACATAAATATTAGATTGATCCAAGACTTGTGGGCCTTTTAAGATGTCATTGAGAGATATAAGACATCGAATGGATGGACTCGCTGAGATGGTCGGTCACTCATACATACACACTACACACACACGTTCACTTACCTAAATAAATAAATAAGGGGGCTAGACACTATTGTTGCCAGTGTCCAAATGACATTGTAGCAAGCAGCGTCCCTGCTGATTTTGAAAGGTAGGATGTGTGGGACCCACAACACGCCCCACCATGATGTATGTATCTAATATACACTGTCCATTAGATTTTTCATATCATTGTAGGCCTTGGGCCGAAAAATGAAGTTGATCCAGATCTAGGGTGTATTAGTGCACTCATCTTGTACACTTGTTTATCAATCACGTGAATCATTGTGTCAAGTAAGACCGATGAGCCCTTGGAAAATGAAGATCGAAGACACAATTGGAGCAGAAGAATCAAGTAATATTCAAAGGGTAGAAAGGTGCTCTTATCCTCAAAACAAACTATGCCCCTTAGATGATCTTGACCCAAATTAGAAATCATCAACTAGATCATCCCTTTAAGCCATAAAAAGTCTAAAAATCCTATATCCTTTGATTTGGCTTTAGTAGGTTCAAAGTTGTTGAAAGAATTGCAGGACATGAACTTAAACTAAAAAATCTATCTCAAACTTCGGTTGGAGTAGGTGTCATCGAATGGCATCTTCGGTCCCATCGAAGAAACCTTCGGTGCCACCAAAAGTGACCAAAACAATCGAGTAACATTGGGTGTTAATTCAGTCCCACTGACTTTAACCGAAGACAACCATTGCTGCCACCAAAAGTGATCAAAATCTTCCGACAACTTTAGGACTTAATTCGGTACCACCAAGAAATAATTTGGTGCGACTGAAGGATCCCTCTGTAGGACCGAAATATAGCCATTATAGATCAGTTGAGACTTTTTCTCTATAAAAGGAGCATCTTGAACTTCATGAAAATTATGGATTAAGGCATCCTAGAGTCCCTAGTGCATCTCAAGCTTACCTTAGCCATCTTAGACTCTACCCATATGAGATTCATATTCTTTTCATTGTAAATCATCATCTCAATGAGCATTCAAAGCTCTTATTAATGAAGAACATGATCTCAAGCCTTTACTAGAGTATTGAGACCAAACCTATTGGTATATTCTTAGTCTCTTTCATACTCTAGTGCATCCATCAGTTGAATCCCCTAGGAAATCCACTTCCCATCAAGTTATAGGAGATTCGACCCACTTCCATTAACTTGCTTACCCAAAAAGGAACATCATATGTAAGGAAATCGATTGTGAAGCTGAAACATCAGATCAACCACAACATCATGATCGGGGGAGCTCATCAACTTACAAGTAAGTATTAGAGTCTAAAGAGTCTGAAACCTCTTCCTTGTATATGATCTAGTTTCAGAGTTTGTCCATAAACTCACTAAGACCTTTATAAGCCTCCGGTGGGAGAATACGCCGAGTCATTATGTATGACTGGTTAGCCTTGTGTAGGCATTTAAGGTTTCCTTGCATAGGCTCCTTATTATGTCCTTGCGTAGGACTGGTTAGCCTTGTGTAGGTGTTTAAGGCTGCCTTGCATAGGTTCCTTATTATGTCCTTGTGTAGGACTTATTGCCTTGTGTAGGCATTTAAGGTTGCCTTGTGTAGGCTCCTTGCTTAACCTTGTGTAGGTTGTGAAGGTTGAGGGTTAACCTAATTTAAAACCATTTAATAGTGAAATCCAGTACGCTCTAGGAGAGAGTGCGTCCACTGGGAGTGGAGTAGGCACATAGCCGAACCACTATACATGCTTGTATTCGGAATTGTCATTTGCGCATCTGTTTAACTATGCTTATGTGTTTAAATGCTTAATTATATATGCATGATTAGATGAATGCCTAGGATTGATAGGCAACATATTCTATACACACATGTTCACTATGTTATAGGCTAGTTACTTAATTTGCATATCTTAAGTACCTTATGTGATTGGACCTTCTATTGGTTTGACAGCCTTTAAAGTTATATTGCTTTGCTTAGTTTAATTGCAAATTAGTTTAAGTTAGGCAATTAGGATTTTAAATTGGCATAATAATTGAAAAGTCCTATTCACACCCCTCTAGGACACTTGAACTAATTCCATACTTCTATTATAACAGTCCAAATCGCAATTTCAGGGTGGGCCACACCATAGAAAATAGTGGCAATAGTGATATTTTGTATTAAAACCTATTAGGGCCCACCGTGATGTTTTTATACACCTAAACATGTTGAATATAGGGCTCATTGGGCCCACCATGACTTGGAGAGCCCAATAGATGGAGTAGATCGTCCTCATGTGGGCCTCACCTATGAAAAACAAAAAAAAAATGCTGGATGCTCTTGCTGTTAGCGTCCAAAGGACACTGCAGCAAGTAGTGTCCTTGCTACTTTTGAAAGCTAGGATGTGTGGGACCCACTATAGGCCCCACCATGATGTATGTATCTGATCCACACTGTACATTTGATTTTTCAGTTCATTTTAGGCCTTGGGCCGAAAAATGAAGCCAATTCAAATCTCTGGCGGGCCACATCATAGAAAACATTAGTAATGATGGCATTTACTATTGAAACCTTTTAAGGCCTACTGTGACATTTCTATGCACCTAAACCTATTAAATATTGGGCTCATTGGGTCCACCATGACTTGGAGAACCTGATAGACGAAGTGGATTGTCCTCATGTGGGCCTCACTTATGAAAACAACAAGAATAAAAAATTATTAAATAAATATTAATAAAGTAATACATCTATGGTGGGCCTCAATTACGACCTCTCAATAATTATATATTCTCCTTATTAAAGCCCAAATCAAAAACCATATAAGTCCACCATGAGTACTTAGGTGTGTATTAAACTTAAGGTCACCCTACATTACTGGAATTTGAGGCCCAATATCATGAATACCTTGAATAGTCACACTAGGGACCTAAACTGCCCAATACCGCGTAGAGATCAAATCATGAAGTATGCAATTAGATTGTTAGTAGGGCATTCATATATAAGAACAAAGGTTGGTTGATAGAATGGAGTAATAACTAAAATCATGATCAAGTACCCTAGTTTAGGAATTACAAGGACTACAATTTGATTAGTCATAATCAAGCAAGAAGGGAAAAATACTTCTTAGTTAAAAGTACCAAGCTACAAGGCCACAAGTTAATAGTACCATGTAGGGATTGCCTACCCAGGTACACAACTCTTTAGTAATCTTGTACCCTACATAGCGGCATACCTTGAGTTCTAGTTATCCTTGAGTCGCTTATCATGTAGCATCACCATTCATTCTATGGCATGATATATGATGAGAATTAGTATCAAAATTCTTTACAACACCACAGATTGACCTTATTACGTAATCCACTGTCGAATTGTGATAAGGACGATGATATTAAATCATGGGACACCGAAAATATAAAAATAGTAGGGGATGATGTGCCCCTTGGGTTGAGAGACCCTAAATACCTAAGGATGCCTCACCGTTGGGCCAGGTGGACACATGGGCCATGGATTTGACTCCTACTGATGAGGTCAGGTTAAGAAGAGGTATGTCCGACCTGCCTTAGGGCTGAGGTGGTAAATGGGGACCGGTTTGACCCACCGGCGAGGAGAAGCATGAATGAGGTCCGCTACTAGTGTACACAATGGAGGTTGTAACCCCACTGGTGGGTAGTAGGGTCGATTGCTAGTGTCTGGTGTATGAGCATGACCCTGGTGGATCCTAAGTTTCAACAATATATTGATCATAATTAAGATGATGATGTTCAACAGTAGTGTGGTCTAGTCCATGGTGAGATGACTATTGGCAGAGGTTTCTACAACTAGCATACAATATTTTGTGCATCTCATACATAATCACCCTCCATCAGTCATTAAGACATCGCTTTATATAAGTTATCTCTTTTGGCAGCTCTTTCATTATGTCTTTCATGTTAATTTATCTTGCATACTCATCGTGAGGACTATGCACTTGTTAAGTTATAAAACTTATTTGTCTTTTAACCACTCAAGTAAACAATCTAAACAAGAAAAACAAGTAGCAAGCACGAGTTAGGTGTCACGTCGGCGGATGGATTCGACTTTTGGACTTTTGAATTGTATATGATGTATGTATGTATTGCGTAGAGAAATGATGTATTTTTAGAATTTGTAGTACCTAGTTTACTTGTATACAGATATTACCTATTTTGTCTCTAATGTTCCTCTTTTATGAAGAATGGATGGTGATATCTATCCCTTACATTACCTTGCCGGACGTCGAGCTTGGGACTTAGTGTGTGGGCATTGGGTACCAATCTCAGGGTTCGGCTTGTCGTGCACCAAATTTGGTGGATATAGCGGTCATACAAGACTATCGAGTCTGGGGTGTGACACATAGTGCAAGGAACATCCTAACTCAGTTTTTAAGTTTTTTCCGCATAATAATAATGGACTTTAAAAGTTTTAGTCTTTATATTCCTCATCATACACAACAACCAATAGGGATCCTAAATTTTTGAGTCTCTATGTTCATTATTCTACACATCAATAAAATAAAGAATTTCTAAATGTTGTGTTTCTAATTCCAAGGGGGGGTCTACTAATTATGAAGTTAAGTGGGGTACATAACCTATAGATCACTCTATATTTTAGAAAACGCCTCTCTCTGACACCATTCTATCACACTCCGAAATTCGGATACAGTGTATGTACCCTTAGACCCAATTACGGACTATGAATCGTACACAATGTGTACTTAAACAAAGTAATCATATTGTTTTCCCAAAGGCACACCATTAATGTACTTTAAGTCCACAAGCTCAACCACTCATCAAGACATTACACATTCAATCATCCTAACCATTCGCATACATCAACCAATAAAAAATAATTCGAAATCATTCAGTGCATATGTTCGTATCTTCATATAGTACTACTCACTACATTACTGCCCACCCATTTAGGGCTTTATTAATCTACTAAATAAACAAATAAATTAAAATGTTCAAAATTCTAAGTTATAATCAACTCTGAAACATGATTAAAGAAAATAACATAATTCCATCCCGATATGCTATTGATTTAGCACATTTAGCTTGTCTTCTTCACAATAGGGCTACTGCCCTTGTGGATCATCCATGGTTTAGTCTCACATCCTAAGAATTTAGTAGTTGTTCCATCTTCCACAAAAAATTTGTACAATTTTTCCATCAATATAATGTTAGTTGGTCAGGCCCAATGAGTGAACACATTATCGTTCATGCACGTCATAAATAATATAGGAATGAATGAATGTTATGAGATGCATGGATGCATGAATGCATCAAGTGGATTGATCCATCCACTTACTTAAGTTGAATTCCATCAACTCGCATCTCCCATTTTTGGTAAGCTTCCACACATTCTGGGCATCTAGGAATGGTCTCCTAGGACTCGGTACTGTAAGTGCCTACAGGTCTTCTAGGCTGTGCCCTGGAAATAAGCATAGGAATGCTGTGAATGGCATGGATGAATAAGATGAGAATGATCAATGCATCCAATTAGCAATTTTTACATACAACAACATGCTTTTAATAATAGCATTTTAAATTTAAGCAAGTTCAATAAAGCAATCGGTACAAGGAAATACACTCAACAAAATAATCAAACAACTACTTTAATCACAACGGAGAGGAAACAAGTTAGGATCACTCACCTCTATTTTGGTGATGTGAATTTCAAAATGTCACCCCACTTTCAATTAACTGACAATTACCCAATTACGTGACACAATTATCTCATTGTTTCCATCTAATTGACCTATCTAATCAACCCACCTATGATTGCTCGAATCCTTACTTAGGGCCGCTCACATGAAGAATTCAATTGTCATATTTGAATTATCTTAGATCTCACCCTTAATACATATAGATGGTTATCTTTCTATGTGGGATCCCCTTGATTAATCAAGGTGATCTGACCATTCCAATGTCTCAAGATGATCAAGGGTTATAATAACTTTACATGGTATGATTAAAATATAAAATTACCAACTCAAATGGAAAGTTCCAGCGGATTGTCAATCGATCGACGATCCCATCAATCGATCGGGGTTTTATCGAAACCTACTTCAATCGATCAGAGGTAATTTGAATTTCCACCTCAACTCTTTGGACACTTTTTGTCCCCTTTGATCGATTAAATTGGCCAATCGATCGATCGAATTGGACCATCGATTGTTCGAGTTGACCTATCGATCGATCAGACTAAATTCGAATTCTAGACTTTGGTTGTTGGACATTTTGTGTTGGTTTTGATTGATCGAACAGTCCTCTTGATCGATCGAACTAAATCTAGAATTTTTTTTATTTAGTCTCTAGATTGTTTCTACTACATTCAATCGATCGATCGATCCAGTGCTGACGCCTAAAGTCCAGACGATCCGATTTGTTTTTTATTTATTTAACTTTTTGGATTTTCTTATTTCTCTTGTTTTGAATGATTCCTTAATCATATGGGATAGATCTGAACCATCCATTGACTCTCATAATCCTAAATTAGGGATGGATCAATAGATCGTTTAGATCCAAACCATTTATGATTTTAAACTCTAAATAAAAGTATGTTATGTACAATTCCTTCTATCAATCACCATGGCACACCAAATGATCAAATCCTTATTAAATTTCAGTTGTCATTGTGGATCTAATCAATTCTTTATATAGACGGTTCAAATTAGATCTAACATGTTCGATGGTTCTTAATCTCATTTTTTATATTATTCACAGCTAAGATTAGATCTAGATGTGTGGCTCATCTGATGATTAGATCGATCTAAAAATTAGGGCTCTAATATGTTTTGGCCCTTACGACTAAATGGTTTGTTAAGATCAGATCTAAGATCATTAGATAATATATACCAAATCAATTTCTTAAAAAAAATCTACTTTTCAAATTCAAATTTCACATTCTCTCATCCTGATATATCCGCATAGACCAATGTAAGGAACATGTGGCTGATCCACATCGTCCATTGCATCGATATAAGAATAATAAACTAATAGCAAAAATAAACATATGAAAAGGAGATGGGGACTTACCAGATCTAGGCTTTCTCTCCTAAGTCTCTCCCCCTCTCTCTATTTCTTTTAGATTTTCTCTCTTTAAGTGTTTTTTGACGAGAGACTCTCAAATCCTTTTTATAGGAGAGAAAAACCTAGATAAGGAAATCTTATCTAAAATTTAAAATTTCTAGAATTTCTTGCATAAACTTATTTATTATGACTGTAGAAATTGTTCCTCCGATCTTATAGGTAACCAAGGGTCACAGCAGCAATAGTCAATTCCTCGACCTCTCTCTCAACCAAGAGTCTCTACCAAACTAGCTAATAATTTATTTTTGCTCTTATTTTAAAAATTAAATTTATAACTATTAACTATGGCTTGCACCAAAATTTTAGGGTCATTACAACCTTTATGTATATATTATGACACCTCTTCTCTTTTGTGGCATGCCTATATAAGTAGATCACAAGTAAAGAGAATTGCATCTATGGGAGAATTTATTGGTGAAAAATTTCTTGATGCAAGGATGAACGTGATGAGGTCGATCACTGTTTTCCTCAAGGGGATAACTACTCTGAATCTACGGAGCTTCTCTAGACTCCTCACAGAAACTTCTCAAATCCACAAAAGGAAAATAGAAATAAATTCTAGAAATTTGTAAATTGATTAATAATTGAAATAAATGAGTCTACAACCCTTTAAATAGGGATACCAAGCCTTGGAAGAAGTTTTGGAATTAAACCACAACTAAAACTCCCTAAAATTCATAACTTACTATAAATAGTAAATTTACTATTTATGGTAAGTGTCCTATGTGGCTTAATCACGTTATTCTCATAATGTTTCTAAACACTTTTCATGTTGGACACAACTCCTAAAGCTCAAAGGATGAAGAGTTATAATCAAACTAAAACTTACTATAACTAGTAAAAATGGAAATAAAATGGATTTTCGACCATCAATCTAATGGAATCTCGCAAATTCGGCATGGGCTTGGTTGGCTAAAGTAGCTTCTCCTACCCCAAAATTATATGGTACGTCGAGTAACTCATTCCGGTTTGCAAGATACGCTTATTGTAAAGTTCTGACGGTCTAGATCACCTCTGCCTCCAATCAGGCCTTCTCTGGTCCATTTTGGACATGAAAGTGTCTACGACCCACTCTACATCACTTCTTGTATAGAGGAAGATTGGGAGAGAGGTAAGCCTTATTTTCTTATTTCATCTTCTTTTCTTTTTTTTGTAAATATAGTGAAGAAGAAAGGTTCGTGTTGTTGCCCTATAGAACATAGGCATGTTGTTGAACCACATAAATCTCTGTTTATTACATCTTATTTTTTTATTGGTCTTTTGGGTTTATGTTTTAAATATTTCCTATTGTGGTTTTGTATTGCTTACATTGAACATGTGAGGGTATTCTTTTTTGCTACAAGGTGGAATATACACATTATTATGTGGGATCCATGCAAAAACCCAGTGGTTGGGGTCACCTCTGTAAGACTTATATTATGTGCGCCCCATGTGGTTAATGGTTCGAACAACCCAACTTTTGGATTATTTGGATTGATTATACCGATGGGCCCCACAATAGTTGGGTTTTATATAATTGTTAAAAAATTTCTTTTGGATACACCGAAAATATTAAAAAAAAAATAGAAAAATAAAAATCATCACTAGGCTGAATCACGTATAAAATATGTTGTCCTTAAAGCGTGATTCGCCCCCTTATCAACTGCTGATGGGTTACAGGCGAATTGCTCCCAAGGTAAGACAAGCTTTGTCTGGATCCAGCGTGCAGCAATCATGATAGGTCTACTATGGAACAGTTTTAACGCAGTAGATTTCTTCTAGTAGACTTAGATGATGGAGATGATAACAGTATTCTAAAATGAAGCTATGGATTGTATCTGATTTAATGGGAGAGATGGTGTGTTGAGATGATGAAATCGGACTGGAATGGTCCAGTTTATATAGGCCTCAGGTTTAAACCTGTTGTTGTGTGGTATTCAACAGTCCAGAATGTTCGAAAAATGTTTCTGGCCGTTGTCCATTAATCGCAGATGTTTCTGCTCATTAGATCTGTAGATCTGACCATTGGATCATCCTGGCCCGTCCGTTTCCGGAGAAGTGCAAAGTGCGCCATCTAGTGCCACTACAGCCACACTGCCTCACTGCCCACACCCTCGATCACGCCCGTGCCCAAGCCCAAGCCTGAGCCCGAGCGTGAGCGAGCGCGTGCGTGTGCGCATGTGTTCCAGTGCTTTACACTGGAACATGCAACCCGTGTTTCATCTCCTTCAAAAAGCTCCAAGTAAGAATACCATTCTCAACATCTCATATAAACCACAAAACTACTCTTTACATTTTCAATGTGGGACAAAGCACACACACCGCACTTTTTAATTCAAAAAATTCAAAAAGTATTTTGGCAGGAAAATCCTGAAATTTTGAAAATTTTGAATTTTCATTTTTATTATTTTTAAAACCACTGATTTTCAACAATCCCCCACTGGTTTTTAAAATAATGAAAACTTTGCCAGAATAATAGCAGTTATTATGCATAAAGAAAGATATCTTGCGATTTGAATCTTTCCTTAGTGTAAGCATTTTAAAGTTATTTCAAAAATTTTGGTTGCCGCAGAATTAAACCAATTATTCCTTTATGATATAACCGAAAATACTACACACATAATAGCTCATGCGTTAGGTGTTCCTTTATAATCTCGATCAACACTTTTAATGGTCATGTGCTTATCCTGTTTCATGAACGATCCTGAGATAAATCTAAGTCTCAAGAGAAGCGGCACCACTTCTACGTTCACATAGGTGAAATCCTTCCAGTGTTTTCATTTAAAACACTTGTCCTGTTTGACTGGACTTCATTAAGAGTTTAATACTCATCTCTCTTTTATAACGGCCAGTACTATCATCCTGGATGAGGTTATTAATTTATTTAGTGTTGAAACTTTTCACTTATTAGTGAATTGTTGTTACCCGTTAAACCCAATATTTAGAGATTTTCTAATTTAGGGTTGGGTTTCTTTCACTGGTAAAATTTTGAGTAAAGAATTTCAACCCCATCCCTCTAGATGTTGTCCTTACTACCTCTCTCGTTAGAGGTTTAGCAAAAGGATCAGCCAAGTTGTTACTTGACTTTACATATGATATCGCAATAATTCCATCTTGAATCAATTACCTTACATAATCATGTCTCAAACTTATGTGTCTAGACTTCCCATTATAGGTACCGCTATAGGCTCTTGCTAGAGTGGCTTCACTATCATAATGAAGTGAAACAGCCGGTATAGGCTTCGCATAAAATTGGATTTCTAAAAGAAGATCCCTTAACCACTCAGTCTCTTTACCTGTAGCAGCTAAAGCTATGAACTCAGATTGCATAGTTGAGTGCGTTATGTAAATTTGTTTCTTTGATCCCCAAGATACAGCTGCACCTCCTAGGGTGAATATCCACTGTGTAGTGGACTTGTTGTCCCCTGCACTCGATATCTAACTTACATCGGTATATCCTTCCAACACCGTTGGAAATTCTGAGTAAAATAGCCATAGTTCTTTGGTTTCTTTAAGATAACCTAGAACTCTACTAATTGCTTTCCAGTGTACAACACTTGGATTACTTGTAAACTTACTTAGTTTACTCACAGCGTATGCTATATCTGGTCTTGTGCATTGCATTGCATACATAAAACTACCTATAGCACTAGCATACTCTAGTTGTGCAACTGCTCTTCCACTGTTTTCTTTTAACTTGATACTTGGATCAAACAGGGTCTTTTCCTCTTTAATTTTCAAGTGATTAAACTTGTTTATTACTTTCTCAATATAATGAGACTGGCATAATGCAAAACCTCCACTATGTTTTTTAACTTTGATACCTAATATGGTATCCACTTGTCCAAGATCTTTCATTTTGAAAACTGAAGAGAGAAACTTTTTTGTTTCAGTTACACCTTCCATTTTATTACTGATTATTAACATATTATCTACATACAAGCATATGATTACAACATAATCATTACATACTTTTGAATATATGCATTTCTTAGCAATATTGTATTCAAAATCATAAGACAACTTTAAAATCAAATTTATCATGCCACTGGTGCTTGCTTTAATCCATACAAAGGCTTAACAAGTCTATATACTTTTCTTTCATTTTCTGGTAGAACAAACCCTTCTGGTTGCTCCATATAAACCTCCTCATCAAGATCACCATTCAGGAATGCTTTCTTCACGTCCATTTGATGGATATGAAGATGATGTATGGATGCAAGAGCAAATAAAATCATAATTGATATTATTCGAGCGAGCTACTGGTGAATAAGTGTCAAAATAATCAATTCCTTCTTTCTGTAGGAAACCCTTAGCAACTAACCTTACTTTAAAGGTTTGAATTGTACCATCTGTGTGATATTTTTTCTTAAATACCTACTTACAACCTATTGGTTTAGAACCTAGAGGTAGATTTACCAATTTCCATGTTTGGTTAGATATTATGGAATCTATTTCATCATTAATGGCTTCTTTTCAAAAAACGGAGTCTCTTGAAGACATAGCTTCACTAAAGGTTTTAGGTTCATCTTCTATAGTCAAAACCATAGGTATTTTTCTAATCACCTTCTCTCTATCACCCTCAACTAGATGAAAAGAGAGTCGTTGAGAGTCTATTTGATCAGGATCAAGATTCTTTTCTACTCTTGCTATTTGACTCCTACGAGGTTCATTAGGAGTTTTCTCTTCTATTTGTGTTTCTTTTATAGTTTCATTAGGCGATTGAATCTCAACATTCTTTTTCTCTGTGAATACAGAATTCTCAAAGAACTCTACATCTCTAGACTCTATGATTACATTGGAGTCTAAGTTTAGAAGTCTATAGGCCTTACTATGTTGTGCATATCCTACAAGGATGCACTTGATAGCTCTTGGTCCTAATTTAGTTCTTTTAGGTTCCGGAGTTCTGTAATATGCAAGACACCCCCAGACTCTGAGATACCCTATGTTTGGTTTTCTTCCTTTCCATTTTTTATATGGAGAAGTCTTGGTTTTCTTAAATGAAATTCGGTTTAAAACATGACATGCAACTAACAATGCTTCTCCCCATAGGTTTAATGGCAACTGTGCTTGTATTAACATTGAGTTGACCATTTTTACTAACGTCCTATTTTTTCTCTCTGCCACACCATTTTATTGTGGTGTATAAGGTGCTATGCACTGATGTATTATGTTGTGTTCTTCACAATAGTTAGAAAATTCATTAGAGAAATTATTCTCCTCCTCGGTCACTACGAAGGATTTTTATATTTTTATCTAATTGATTTTCTACTTCAACTTTATAGATCTTGAATGCATTAAATGTTTCATCTTTCGATTTTAATAGATATATATATATATATATACATATTTCGAACAATCATCTATAAACGTTATAAAGTACATTTTACCTCCACGGGTAAGAACGCCATTTAGTTCACATATGTCAGTATGCACTAAGTCTAATAATTAAGATGATCTCTCAACGATGGGGAATGGTTTCTTGATTATTTTAGACCGTATGCATACTTCACATTTATCTTTGTCACTATCTTTGTATGGTATTAGGCCATTCTTTGCCATAAGTTTTATGGTACTGTAGCCAACATGGGCTACTCTACCATGTCATAGCGTTACAGACTCAATCATGTAAGTAGAAGAATTCTTTTCATTTAAAGAGAGTTTGATCATCCCATTACAAGCGTATCCCTTACCCACAAAGTTTCCATTCTTAGACAAGATCGGCTTGCCTGATTCAAACACAACCCTAATCCCAGGCTTGCTTAAGAGATCCCCTGAGACAAGATTCATTCTTATGTCTGGGACATGTAGTACGTTGGTTAGGATTACCTTCTTTCCAGAGGTAAAGAGTAATTCCATGGTTCTTTTGCCTACAACTTTCGATCGTCCTTCATTTCCCATTTGAACCTCTTGACCATTGGTCTCGTCTTCATAGGTTTTGAAGGCAGATCGATCATTGCATACATGGACTGTAGCACCTGTATCATACCACCAACCAGGAATTTTCTCTTGAACTAGGTTCACTTCTGTGACTATGGCTACGATTTCATCATCTACTGCATTAGCCTCTTTTTTAGGCTTTTTTTGGTCCCTACAGACTTGGGCAAAATGCCTGGTCTTGCCGCAGACATAGCAAGCTCCCTTAGGTTTGCCGTTTTTCTTCTTTTGAATTTTCTTGAATTTTCCTTGATCTTTGTTAGGTTTAAGGGAATCAGTTTTCTCATTGGTATTATTTTGAGATGTCTTTTCTACTGTGTTCACCTTGGATGAGGATGCACCATTAGCATCATCCTTTTTGTCTCGGTTACGAGATTCTTCTTCAATACGAAGATGCTTCTGGATTTGTTCTAGGGTGAACTCTTCGGATTTATGCAGTAATTTCTTCCTGTAGTCTTTCTAGCTCGGATGCAACTTTGCGATTATAGCTCGATTTGAAAGGATTCAGGAAGATCGATTTTTATGGCTTTTATTTTATTTACAACAAGTTGCAGTTCTTGGATTTGGGCAAGCAGCAGTAGATTGTCTACCATCGTGAAGTCGAAATACCTGGAAATTAGAAATTTCTGTGTACCTTCCTCTTCAGCTTTGTATTTGTATTCCAGTGCGCTCCAAATTTATTTCGCTGATGTGGTCCCCATGTACAAATCGTACAACCGATCAGAAAGAGCATTGAGGATGTGGTCACAACACAGCAGTTCATCTTCTTGTCACTTGATCCTAGCAGCGATCTGCTCTGGAGTGTCAGTGTTCTTTGCTTCAGGCAGAGGCTGGAGAGTTGGGTCCAGGATGTAGAAGATCTTCAGAGCGGTCAGCAGGAATTTTAGCTTGTCCTGCCATCTCATGAAATTTGAACCATCAAATCGGTCCAATCAGATCAGATCCTGGTTCATCAGTTTGATTGATGCAACACTTTCGGTGTCCATGAATCACGCTTTAAGATTGTTAAAAAATTTCTTTTGGATACACCAAAAATATATAAGAAAATAGAAAAATAAAAATTATCATTAGGCTGAATCACGTATAAAACACGCTGTCCTTAAAGCGTGATTCGCCCCCTTATCAACTGTTGATGGGTTACAGGCGAATTGCTCCCAAGATAAGACAAGCCTTATCTATATCCAGCGTACATCAATCACGATAGGCCCACTATGGAAAAGTTTTAACGTAGTAGATTTCTTCTGGCAGACTTAAATGATGGAGATGATAACAGTATTCTAAAATGAAGCTATGGACTGTATCTGATTTGATGGGAGAGATGGTGTGTTGAAATGATGAAATCGGACTGGAATGTCCAGTTAATATAGGCCCCCGGTTTAGACCCGTTGCTGTGTGGTATTCAATGGTCCAGAACGTTTGAAAAATGTTTCTGGCCGTTGTCCATTAATCCCAGACGTTTCTGGTCATTAAATCTATAGATCTGACTGTTGGATCATCCTGTCCCGTTCGTTTTCAAACCATTGTGGCTTTTAAGGTAGCCATCTGTTTAAAAAACGGCTGGACGTTTCGGATTTAAGATCCGACCGTTCTCAGTCACCTATAAAACCCAGACTAATTTCCAACTTTTCAGATCCACACCGCCTAAGGCTCTGACCAAACCCATCGTACTAGACCCATCGCACTGCTACCGCATCGTCTCGCGCCGGTTCGCGTAAGGTCGCGAGGGAGCGACCACTCTGTGACACGATGCGCACGTGCGAAGTGTAAAGTGCGCCTTCTAGCGCTACTACAACTATACTGCCTCACTGCCTCACTGTCTCATTGCCCATGCCCTCGCCCACGCCCGTGCCCGAGCCCAAGCGCGAGCGCGCACCCGCGTGCGTGCATGCGTGTGTTCCAGTGCTTCGCATTGGAACACGCAGCCCGTGTTTCATCTCCTCCAAAAAGTTCCAAGTAAGAATACCCTTCTCAACATCTCATATAAACCACAAAACTATTCTTTGCATTTTCGATGTGGGACAAAGTACACACACCACACTTTTTAATTCAAAAAATATTTTGGTGGAAAAATCCTGAAATTTTGAAAATTTTAAATTTTCATTTTTATTATTTTTAAAATCACTAATTTTCAACAATAAATATGTAAGGGGTGGTTTGCTTGAACTTTGCCACGTATGCCCAGTATTTGAGAAAGACTTAGAATCTTATAGTGTGGAGACCTATGCAGGAATAGATGTGATGGGCTGAATTACTCCATCCCTCATTCATTATAAACACTAGTCGTGCTTCCTTCACCTGCATATATAGAAAACAGAAGTCCTATTGTAGGATTTGAAGAAGGGTGGAAGGCTTAGAATATCAAAGATTCAACTTCGCTCGTATCAAAGATTCTTCATATTAAGTTCCTATTTAGGTACGTGATTTAAATTAAGTTCATATTATTTTCATAATTGATGCATCGACGATCCTACGTTCCACAAACTTAGTTAACCAACGATATCAAAATTAACTTATGCGGTATTTTTTTTTTCTCAATTGTAAGCCCCATTCATAAAATTAGATTCAATTTTTCAGAGGGCATATGCACTATGAGTGGAAACCATTCAGTGCATGCCTCTCACAAGTGATGGGTTGCGATCGGACCCTCCTGAACCGTGGATCAGGATGATTTTCTTCCCTCGGGATCTACAATGGAAAGGCGCACATGATGCGCTGAGTAGAAAGGTGTACTTGCCAGCGACAATAAATGAGAGCTGTACAGAGGAGACGAGACAACTCTCAGATCGTAAGACAGATACCATAGCGTACAACTATATGTGTAGCTGCGTAGAAATAGGTAGATGCAGATTATCTTATTTAGTATTTAAATTTTTTCTACATAATGAGTATTTGAATAAAAATCTAACTATAAAATAAGATGATCCACCTATGCGTATACAGGAAGATTATTACCGATGTTACGATCATACAAAAATTAAGTGGTGAAAATGGGAGGAAGAAGCTTAGATCTCTTTCCCCTAACAAGCGCGGTGGTGTCTGGGAATGTCCCACCATCCTCCCCAATTTCCTCAATACATCCTTCCTTTGTTACCCTCACGGGATAGTTGACAAGATGCACTCCTTCCATGTCTACTACGTCCTCCCCACTGTATGCCATCCACGTTTCCTCTCCAATGCCCACCATCCTCCTCACACACTCTACACTTTCCGGTTCTAGGAAGACTTGCTCAATGCGCCTGGTGTGCTCGTACCAGAGTGACATCCGATACTTGTGAACATCGCTACTGTCTCTCCTTTCGCCGGTGAAGTCAGGCTGATAGCATCCTATTGCTATCTCAGTGTCTCTTCTCCCATCCATCGATCGTTGGTTCACATTCGCCGACCCTATCAAGATGTACTCATCGTCCACTGGCTCACCAAAAAAAAAAAAAAAAAAAAAACACTTTTTACTATCACCTTCTGCATTAAATGCTGAGGTTTTCTTAAATGCCTTCTGACGTATTACAAAAAGATACCTTAGGAACCAAGCTGTTGGATTTAAGCCTTGAAAAAGATACAAACTATTTATTAATGTGGCTCCTTTAGGGTGGGGATGCCTAAAAATACTCTCAAATAAAATATTTTAACTTATTAATTATATAAATACATGGGTTGACTACTCATGTTCAAAGCAAATGACTCAGATTACCATAGGTTTGGAATAATCAAATTAAGAGCTTTTATTTATTGTCTTTCCACCATCTAAAGTGAGATTAGTCATATCAACGAACAAATCATTGGAAGATGACCCATAATCAAAAGTTAAAGTCCACATCATCAAACCGTGATTCGTCGGGATGTATTCAAGGAAAGCTCTTAAATATTTCATGTCTCACGCCATACAAGTAAACTTAATATGCTCTCACATGACGATCTTCCTTACCAAGGAAGCACAATCTAAGCTGTTCGAATAGTGGAACCCACTTTCGATGGTTCATATCTCAACCATACGCTGATGAATAATTACATCTGGCCTTTTTTTTTTTTTGCTGAAACGTGGACCATTATGTTGAAAATAGTCTACAAGAAAAATACCCAGTAATAAGACTGTTTGCATGGTCTGAACTAGTTGATTTTGAGATATGGCCCATCTGCTGTGAGAGAACCTTTCGAGTAACAGTACACGCATGCCACGTGCAAATTGATGGTGTGCATGTATGTGTTGCGAATGATCATACTAAGTCCGCATATGTCAAGTAAGAGCTCATTAGGGTGTGAATTCCTGTTCGAGCCTAGGAAGAACTACACGGTCACTTGTGGCCATCGTATGGGTAGATCCCTTAGATTAAAGTCATTTAAATTGAAAAGCAGGGGTAAAAATGATCTGAATATCCACTTGGCAGGAAATGGGATCATGGTTATTTCTACTCGGTGTGTTCTCAAGGAATGTTGAAAAAGGACCTTGGTGGAAGTAGCGAGAAAAGACTTAATAACCTGTGTTATAATTGATGATGCTGTCCTTGATTGTGTTGAATATTCATGTAGCCAAACTCAATGATGTAGGGAAAAACGTGATGAGGTCGACCACCGTCTTCCTCAAGGATAACTACTTCGAATCCACAGAGCTCTCTGGATTCCTCACATAGTTTCCTCAAATCCACGAGGGATAAAATAGAAATAATTTCTAAAAAATTCAAAATTAAATTAATTGATGATGAAAACAAAAAATTACAATCCTTTAAATAATGAGTTCAAACCTAAGGAGTTTTAGACTCAAACTCCAACTCAAACACCCTAAAAACGTGACTTAAACTTAATATATTTATATACGATCATCATTCCTAATAGACTTCATGGTTTTCGGTCAAAAATAGTCAGTGTCCAGTTTGGCATAACCACATTATCCTCTTAATTTTTCTATGTCCTTTTCATGTTGGGCACAACTCTTAAAACTCAAAGGATCAAAAGTTATAATTAAACTAAAACTTATTATTTATAGTAAAAACGAAAATAAAAGGGACTTTTGACCGTCAATCCTGATGGAATCTCACAAATCTAGCATGGGCAACCCAATATAGATGGGTTGGTTGGCTAAACTAGCTTTTCCTACCTTAAAATCATATATGATACGTCGAAAAACTCATTATAGTTTGCGAGATATGATTGTTTTAAGGTTTTGGCGGTCCAGAATTTTTTGAAAAAAAAAAAAAGGTGTTTAGCTCAGAATATGGTCCTTTACCATGGACATGGATTGCTAGCAACCTTGATGTGGCCCAATGAACGATCATCATGTACATTCTAACTTAACTCATGAGTGAAAAATAAAGATTTCCGAACGAAAGAGTACCATGTCTACTATAATGTGACCCATGGGTGGAAAATAAAGATTTTCTAGTGAAAGAGCACCATGTGCACCCTATGATGACCCATAAGAGAAAAATAAAGAGTTCTTAGTGAAAGAGCACTATGAAAAGGGCAAAACTATCATTCCACTCATGGGAATGTTCGATTTTCACTGCAGTAGCAGATTGTGATTTAAGTTGGTATCCAACTCCCGTGATGCAAAATCAAGGAGTCATTAAACTCACACATATTGCTTAAAATATCCAAAAGTACTGGCATATAACAATGATATATAGTGTTGTATAAAGTTTTTGAATATCATTAAATACATAGAATATATAGATACAATGCCCGGGGAACAACATTGCTTTTCGAAAATCAAGAAGAAAATGCCAAAAACTCCTCTCTCTTTTTCTTTTATTTTTTTTCTTTTCTTTTTGTTTTTTGTTTTTTTTTTAAAATTTTTTTTTAAATTTTATTTTTTAGAGAGAGAGGAGGATGAGTGGGGAAATAGAGATTGAAGAGCAGAAACAGACCAAAACTCAATCGGTGAGTTTTTTCAATTTAAAGTGTTTTTCTTCTTAAATGATTTATAATCGATGGAACCAGGTACTAATCTATATAATTTTACCTGTTTTGCTTGCACAAATTTTGAATTTTACTTTTGATTGTTTATTTTTACGACAATGGAAAATTTCATGGAAAATTGAAACTTCCCACTATTTTACCCATTTAACTTGCAATTAGAGTTTGAAAAAATTATGTAAGGTGTTTGTCGATAATTGATTTAGGACCTATTTGGATACACTCCCATAAGTAGCTTTTTTAAATAAAAAAAAACCTTATAAGTAGCAAATAAACTACTTAACAAAAGTTTGTTTCGTAACCACCTTCTTAAAGGTAGCATATTAACTTAAAACTTGCTCACAAGTATCAGTAAAGCTTTTTAGTCCACATCTCTACACATGATGGACAGTCTATATCAAAGGTTACCCTGCTTGATAGACGCCCACATCGAAGGTGGGGCCTACATGATGGATAGTGTAATTAAAGGTGAGCTCCACATGATAGGTAGTGGACATTAAAGGTGGGCGCCATATGATGGATAATTAATTGTGGGCCCCATATGATGGATGGCCAACATTAAGGTGGCCTCACATAATGAACTGTCAACGTCAAAAGTTATCCCCTAATGATGAATTGCTCAGCATGATGGACAACCCACTTGGAAGGTGGAACCCACGAAATAGACAACTTCAAAGTGGGCTCTACATGATTGGTAGTGAACATTAAAGGTCAGGCCTAAATAATGGGCTCTGTATGATGGATGACCCACTCAAGTGGGCCTTTCATGGTGGATGACCCACATTAAGGTGGGCCTCGCATGATGGACAATCCATATCAAAGGTCGACCTGTAATGCATTGAATGACCTATATCTAAGTTAGGCCCCGTATGATGGGTGTCCAACTACAAAGTTGGGCCTCACATGATGAACGATCCACATCCAATGTCTGACTCGATAGACAGTCCACATCCTAGGTGTGCCCCACTTGATTAATAGTCCACATCGAAGGTGGCCCTCGTGAGGTGAATGGTCCACATTATAAGTAGGCTCCACACAATGGATGGTTCACGTTGAAGATAATGCCAAGGTAAACTCAACACAATGAATGATCCACATTCAATGTTGGCCCCACATAATTGATAATGGATATTAAATGAGAATCCCACATGAATAAGTAAAAATTGGAAGAGATTTGAAAAAAAAAATGTTAAAGGGAAGAAAACAAAAGGAGATATTAATGAAAGATATTTAAAAATAACTTTTGTGATGTTGGAAATCAAATATTCTGTTTCACTTTTTGGGTGATAAGTATGTTATTTATCATATTTATTTCTTGAATAAGTAGAAACCAAGATAAGTTACTTGAGGTATAAGTAGCTTAAGTATAATGACGTAAGATCCAAACAGCCTCTCATTGAGGCCCACCTTGATATTGATATATATATATATATATATATATATATATATATATATATATATATATATATATATATATATATATATATATATATATATATATATATATATGGGAAATGGTTCTATGCGGTCAAGCTCATGGGAACTTCCCATGAGGTCGAGTTGTGTGGGCCCCACCATGATGCGTGTCGAACATCAACACCGTGCATTTAATGGGTCCCCTTTAAATTATGGGATATCCCAAAAATCAGCCGTACACGGAACTCAGGTGATCCATACCATCTAAAATCATATGAAGACGTGCCTAAAACATATAAAAGCACTTGGAGGGGCCCACATGAAATTTGGATGCGCCTGAAACTTGGTCTAAGCCCTCATCCAAGTGGGACACACATAATGGATGGGTTGGATTTGTGAACAACATCTCAGTGGGCCCAAAAAATGATTATGAATGTTTTAATGGGAGGATAACCCTCTCAACTTTTGTATGTGGTGTGGCCCACAAAAATCATAGATTGACTTGCTTTTTAAGCTAGAGGACCACCATGGAATTGTGCATCTGACTGATGGGGTAGATGTTCGACAGGTATCACGGTGGGGCCCAGCTTGACCTCATGGGAAGTTCCCATGAGCTCGAGTGCATAGAACTATTTCCCCACATATATATAACCAACCAAAATTGGTTCTTAATATGTTTGTGTATTGATAAGTGTATACTGATCTTACTATCAACAATACTCTTTTATTTAATTTTTTAAACAAGTTAAATCTTATGAAAAAGAAATTAGAAAATAATTTTGAAATATATTTTTTTAATACATACGCTGTATTAATATATGTATGTTTTTTTTACTTATTTTTTGATATTGAATGTATGGGTTGTATTTTCTTACTTGTTTTGTATAATTTATAAATGATATTACTCATCTTGGATATAAGTGCGTTATGTCCGCCACTTGTGTAGGACAACTCATAATTTGGGACCTTATATAAATGAAATTTATGATGTCTTTTAAGTTCTAAATATATAATTTAACATCTTTTGAAGTTTCATTGATAATTTAACTAATATATATATATATATATATATATATATATATATATATATATATATATATATATATATATATATATATATATTCTAATGTTAAAAAAAAAAAAAAAAAACAATGATTTATCAAGCAATACATGCGATATTTTCTATATGCTTTCATATTTTAAGGGTGCCAAACATGCAATGATACCAATATTTAAATCAGTGGGACCATTGTATGAGAGACGCACATCACCCATGCTTTTCAGGAAGATCAGGATACGCTGGCCAGGCCTGTAAGTTGGATAGACTAAAATGATGATGATGATCTGACCTCATTTGGCTGAGCAGGATTCGCTTGCCAGGCCTATTAGCTAGACTAGAATGATGATGATGATCTGACCTCATTTTATAATGTCCCACGGAGGAATTTGGAATGTCTAGCCAAAGAAAATGACATAGAATAGAGGATTCCTCTTACCTATCATAAGCTTGGAATGAACGTAGATCATGAACCTTCTATGCATTTGTGCTCTCCAATATTGACTTGTGTGCTGAGGCGAAGAAGGTGGAATAAACTCCCCTCTCACCACCTTCTCCCTGTTGGCTAGGCAGAAGAAGTTCAAGTAATCCATCGGGTGAACTCCCACACCAGTTTCTCCAATTGCTTCGCCGATCAACCGGTACATCATCGACATAGTCAACCTTGTCCAGTGCAGTATATCTTGAACACTCTCGCTCTCTGGTACCCCTTCAGGCCACATCGGGATCACAATGTACACTGCAAACCGCTCCCTTGACCGTATCTTACTCGCCAACTTCAGGGCTATCTCCACCGGGATCAAGTTCTTGCACCTGCATCGCTGATCCTTTTCCCACATATTGCAACCACCTATGAAATATTGGTTCTCAATGTAAACAAACCTTTCTGCCCGGCGAATGGCTTCTACGTAAGCTGCATGGATACTGCACTCAGCAACACAGACATCATCCAGCAAGGGCCTCGCCGAGATGTGGTCAATTGATCGAAAGACTTGAACTTTCCAATTGTAATCGTGTCCTACCATGATGGATGGTTGGATGAGATCGGAGATCTCATCGGTGGATAAGAGCAAACAAGGCTCGCATTGTTTCATCCAACGTTGCTCGAAGTTTATCAACACATCCCAAGCAGCTTGGCCTGTGATGGAGGCATGGGTGTCATGCCAGGGCTCTCGTGGTCCACCTCGGTGGAGGCTAGCACCGTCGAAATTGATCTGGTAGAAATCATCAGCGTGAGATTCGGTGTTGAGTGTTCGGAACAACGAGTGCTCCTCCGTATCATAGCGGCCATCACAGAGATCCAAACCGCCAACGAAGCTCATGATCTCTCTATGACCAATGCTTGACTGGATGTCAACGGTGATCGTCTTTTGGTGGTGGGCGAAGGATGTAGGGAATTTATGGTGCATCCTCGGGCATAACCGGCACACCACCTTTGAGTGCTTGAAGTAGTCGAAAGCGTCTTGATCGTGAGTTCTCATCACCCCTTTGTTCTTGATAATGGGCAGCGATGTTTCATCGTCCCAGAGCATGATCCTAACTGCTACTCCCTCCTCTGCCTTACGCTTCAACAGCTCCCCAATCGTAACTCCCTTCGCTTGTGGAATTTCAGTTTCTGGATCTCTTACCTTCGTACAAACATTCTTGGATTGGTATTAGCTTCCACATAACGGAGTTCATCGAAATGTTAGAGCGGCATTGCATTTGGATGCTCTATGGATTTGAATCGTAATAAAATTGCATTATCATTTTATTTGGGAAAGACTCCTTGGAATTAAAATCAAAGGATAGACTTGAGATGGAGGTGTTTTCAATTTGAGTCATTGCCTTTTTATGAAACTAGAATCCTCATCGTAGCTTCGGCATTTCGTAACAATTCAATTCACGTGTCCATCCAAACTAAGGGTGGTGATGGCCTGGGTTTCTACATTAGCCCAGGCCCATCCAAACAGATAAGACCCAAGTCTCAAGCCCAGCATGGGACAACCAAAGGAGGTTCAAGCTCAAGCCCAAAAACTTTAGTTGGACCCAGGCTGGAAATTGACAGAATCCTGATTTTCCCACTTCAATGTTTCTAATCTACCACTGATAAAGTTGGCTACACATGCACAAAGAAATAGCCATTTTAGAGGAATGAAACCAAGAGTCTACATTCAAGATATATGACTTTCCAATAGAGGGTTGTAATGACATATTTGTAAGAAATTACACATGCATGTATAGTGTTGGGTTGGGCGGGCCTGTTCTGGCCAAAATGACTTTTGCTCGAGTCTGGCCTAAAAATTGGTTGGGCCATGCGTGCAACGTCCAAGCCCTGGCCAAAGCCGAGATGGGTTTGTCATGTCATGAGGGAGGCTACAAAGCCCATTGCGACCCTTAATCAACGGTGAATAAATGGGATTTTAATACATCTTGCTAATGGATGATGCTTACCAGTACTATCTTAGGGTTGAGAGACCAGCCAGCTATGTATATCAAATGCTTGGTGCCGTCCATGGCCTTGTAGATATCCTCCCACAGCTTCCTTGACTGGTACATCTGCCCTCCATCCATATGAAGTGGTGGTTGAAAGCAAGGCCTGTGGTGTGCATCTTGATACAGCGTGACTGCGCAATTGGAACGTTGGTGGAAGGTCACGCCGCTGGTGATGCCCAAGAACGTGCCATGTGCAAACCCTCTACCCCAATGCCGGTCGGATTCCGCATGCTTAAAACCTAGGCGGAACCGGAGCTTGAGTTTCGGGATTGGCTTTCCTTTCTCCGTGAGGAGAGGGAAGAAACCATCATGAAGGGAAGCATTATTTAACAACTGGTGGGCTGGGATGTGGATCTTGCCCAGGATGGAAAATCTAGTCCTCAGTGTTATGACTATCATTGTCGAATCGGAGGAATGAGCACAAAGAATTTGGAAGGATTGGTTCCATGTACGGTCGAGTTCGTGGGTCGTCTCTGCCACTTTGGTTTCATTGAGCTTGATGGTCACGTATGAAGGCTTCTCTCCCACGCATATACACTGAAATGCATCCTGGTTTCATTGGTTTAGTTTGGAGAAGAAAATTGTCGGGATCCAACAGATGAAAAAAGAAAAAGAAAAAGAAAATTAAATTAAATACAACAATATGGCAATCTTAACATCAAAGAAACGGTATAAAAACAAATTGACGGTCCACATTCAACGTGGACGGCCAGGATTTCCTAACACTATGTTTTGTATTGTGGTTCATCCATGGCTGACATTAAACTGAAACGCTGGTCATCACAGGGACAAATGGGAAAGCTTCTCCCCTGACTTCCATCCATGCTTATACCAATTACCAAGTGTACATCTATACTTATGTATTCGTTAGCACGCATCAATATAAGAAAATGTGACCATATACAGCAGCTGTGTGTTGAGGTTTCAGATACAGCCACAAACATGTCACGTGTATAATATCCAATCAGTTGAAAAAGTGGGCCATGATGAGCACTTGGTATGCAAATGAGGCTTCTACACTCAATAGGTGGGCCACACTCTTGTACTGAGCCATACCATACAATAGGCTTTACAACATAGTTTGAAAACACTAAAAGTTGAGTGAACTCGATGTTCAGCTGGATCGGGTTGATTTAAGGACTCGACCCAACTTGACTCAATATTTAATAATTATAAATTCAAAAAATTAAGAATAGGAGTAGATATTTAACATATATAAATATGAGTAATATAAAATGCAAACATTATCATCAAACCACTCAACAGTGTGCTGCTTAAGCTCATCTTACCTCTCCCTGTGACTCGCTGAGTGACTCAGTTCTAGTCACTGGAAGGGATCCAGTTGACTCAATGATACGTCTGAGTTAGGATTGAGTAAGATCCAAGACTCAGTTTCTCAGTGACTCGTCTCAAAATCTTTCTGAGTCAAGTTGACTCGACCGAGTTTGGACTGTCCTGATTTTCACTACAGGAGATCATCATTGTGGTGTGGTCCACCCTTTCATGGATCAGACATTCTACATGAGCAGAAAGAATGTATCTAACAGTTTAGATATAGTCATTTGGCTATATATAATACTTACACTGCAGGGAGAGGATGGATCGTAGGCTGTAGCATAGAAGATGGAAGCTTCAAGTGTTCCATGCAGGAATTTGAAGAAGTTTCGTTCCATAACCAAAGATACGTTTGAAAAGTTGTGACTGTACATGAATCTTCAGATGTAGCAATCTTTAAATAAGGAAAGAGAGGAGGGTTTGCGTAAGAATGTATAAATAAAAGGGGTGAGGATTATCAATTTCTTGGATGTGAATTACAAGCCAAATGCAAACTTGAACTGCAATGGAAGAGGTCGGGGGTTGGAAAGCTTCGACGGGTCTGGACTTGATTTCTTAGAGGCAATAGCTGGAGTGTGTGATAAGGTACTTCTGTCCTCGTCGCTTAAACATCAATCAATCAAGTTTCCGTTTATACCACTTCGGGCTGTGGTTAGATGTGGGTGACGTACATAGTCAATTGTACCCTTCTTTAAGGAATTTTCATTTTATAGTTGAAAAATGTTGATATGCAGCTCCTTTTGACCATTCATCTGGTCGGCTTCCAGGGATTTTATTGAAATAGCCTCTAGCGTTTGGTCATCATGTTTTTCGGAGTTTGCTCAGGCTAAGGGCCTGTTTGTTAACTACGAAAATAGTACTTAAGTGGAATTCAGAAAATGCTCCGCATCAAGATTTGTTTGTTAACGCAGAAATCGGAAAGAGCTGAGTGATTTTTCATAGAATTCTTTCTGCTCTTCTTAGAGCATGGCCTGTCCAAGTGGTGTGGCCCACCGTTGAAAGAATTTGATCCTCGTCTAGTAGCACTCCAGCAGTTTCCATGGATTAAAAGAATTTGACTGTTGTCAAAATGTACATGGCCGATGATACCGACATGATTAATTAACAGGAACCGGCAACACGAACAGCGACGTCTAGCAAAGGGCACGGAAGGAGTGTTGGAGAAGAGGAGAGGAAGAAAAGATTTGACTCATTACAAGAAACAGTGCTTTTACCGACGAACTTTTTGCCGATGAAAAAAATTTCGACGAATTTTTCTTTCATCAGTAAAACAGCACTTTTACCATCCGTTTTTTTTTTTTTGTTGGTCAAAATGTTTTTACTGACGAAAATTTTCATCGGTAAAACTAATATAATTTTTAAGATAGAAAATTTTGGCGCTATTTTGAAAAATTGACGGTAAAACTTTTACCGACGAAAATTTTCATTGGTAAAGAGCACAAAACCACTTTTACCGACAAAATTTTCGTCGATAAAAGTGCGCTATTTTTTACTTAGTAAATTTTCGACCTTCGGGAATAATGTTTTTACCAACGAAAATTTTCGTCGGTAAAAGTGGTCTTTAAGGTCGAAAATTTTGGCGCGGAGTTTTACCGACGAAAATGTTCGTTGCTAAAAAACCATAAATTTTATTTTAGCACAGTCGGTGATGTGTTCACCACACTGAATTTTGTGAGCCCCACCAGGAAATACGCTATGAATAAATTTTTTTCATTTTATTTATGATGTTAAACTTGTATGTATTTATGCGTGAATGAATGTGATATGGATAAAATTGTTTGTGTTTGGATGGATGTAGTTTATGTTTGGATGAATGTAGTTTATGTTTGGATGGATTTACGTAGTTTGGGTTTAGATGGATGTGAATGTGAATATGATGAAATATATTATGTAATAGGTATATATCAGGAAGAATATGAAGAAATATATCGTAACGGGTGTATATCAGGAATTTTGTGCTAGAATATTGAAAAAAAGAAGAAGAAGAGACTCGTAGGTAAAAGTCCCATCCACGTTTTTACCTACGAAAGTTTCTGGATGGAAAAATATTTTTACCTACGAAAAGTAAGTATCGTGATATATTTTACCTACAAACCAAATCGTCGGTGAAAGTTCAGTAAATATGTTTACCTACGAAAATTTTCGTAGTTAAAAGTATCGTGAAATATTTCCACCTACGAAACAAATCGTCGGTAAAAGTTTTTTACTTATTTTTTACCGATGAAAAAAATCGTCGGTAAACGTTTTGTAAATATTTTTACCTACGAAAATATTCTTCGGTAAAAGTTTTTTACTTATTTTTTACCGACGAAAACATTCGTCGGTAAAAGTTTTGTAAATATTTTTACCTACGGAAATATTCGTCAATAAAAGCTTTTTACTTATTTTTTACCGACGAAAAAATTCGTTGGTAAAAGTTTTGTAAATATTTTTACCTATGAAAAATTCATCGGTAAAAGTTTTTTACTTATTTTTTACTGATGAAAAAATTCGTCGGTAAAAGTCTTACATTTGCCGACGAAAGCTTTTTCGTTGGTAAAAGCATTTACCTTCGGTCTTTTACCGGTGAATTTACGGACGAAAAATTTCATCGGTAAAAGTGTTTACCTACGAAAAAAGTGGATTTAGCGACGAAAATTTTCGTCGGTAAAAGTGGGTTTTTCTTGTAGTGACTTAGGAGTACTTTTTAGATATTTTTCTAATATTCTTTATTTTCAAATTATATTTTCAATGCTCCTCCTTAATTTGAAAATCTTGCACTCTCATCATTTTTTTGAATTTGATGAACGTTTCCATAGTCACGACCTAGGTGAAAATATCTACAAGTTGATCTTCTGACCTGCAACACTTCACCTCGATTCGTCCTTCCTCAACTAACTTCGTGATGAAGTGATGACATAGCTCAATGTGCTTTGATCGACTATGGAAGACTGGATTCTTTGTCATGGCAATCGTGAACATATATATTGTCACAAAAAATAAAAGTCAGCGATTTTTGTTCATTTTGTAAATCAACCAAAATTTTTTTAATTCATATAAGTTCACATGCTGCTCTAGTAGTTGAAATATACTCTGCTTTGGCGGATGATAACACAATTGTCTTTTGCTTCTTTTATGACCATGAGATAACCTTTGATCACATATAAAATACATATCCTAGAGTACTTTTTCTATTATCAACTAATCATTCCCAATTACTATTTATGAATCCAATAAGCTTGTTATCTTCTTCTATCGAATATTTGATGCTGTGACTTTTGGCCCCTTGGATGTACCTTAAAATTCTTTTTGCATCTTCAAAATGATTCTCATTAGGCTCACTCATGAACCTCAAGAGCATGCAGGCTGCATATACAATATCCGGCCTAGTTTTTGAAAGATAGATCAACGAACCAACTAAGCTTCTGTAAATTGAAGCATCAGCCTTCTGTGCTCCATCATTCTTTGACAACTTCTTATTTATACCCATTGGAGTTACGACAGATTTGCATCTTGAGATGTTGAATCTCATTAAGAGATCATTGGCATACTTTTCTTGTGAAATAAATATTTTTCCATAGTTTTGCCTTACTTAGATGCCAAGAAAATATATCATAAGGCTGCGATCAATCATTTTATATTCCTTCATCATCGCCCTTTTAAATTCTTTTATCATGTTTGGACTGTTGCGAGTATATATAAAGTCATCAACATAAATGCAGATATTAAGAAAATCATGCGTGCCTTCTTTATTCACATATAAAGATGGCTCACTTGGACTTCTTTTGAAGCCGTTTTGATGAAAGTACTTGTCGATCTTGTTGTTTCATACTCTTGGTGCTTACTTTAACCCATATAAAGCTTTCTTGAGTCGATATACATTTTCTTCTTTTCCTTTCACCACATATTCTCGTGGTTTCTTAACATATACTTCTTCTTCAATTTCTTCATAAAAATAAAAAGTTGATTTAACACTAAATTGAAAGACTTATAATTTTAATTGAGTTGCAAGTGCCAAAATAATCTTTATGGTTTCCATACGAGCGATAGGAGCAAAAGTTTTATTAAAATCTTTACCTTGTTGTTGAGAATAGCCTTTTGCCACCAATCAAGCTTTGTACTTCTGAATCGAGCTATCTTTATTATACTTAGTCTTATAAATCCATTTCAAGTCTATGACATATTTTCCTTTAGGTAGATCAACCAGCTCCCATGTGCGATTCTTCTCAATAACTGCAATTTCTTTATTCATTGCCTTCATCAAAGCTTGTTGTTTTATTGCTTCTTCAAATAGATGTGGCTGACATGCAAAGAAGGCAACATCACATTTATCATAAATTTCTCTTAGAGAACGTACTTTCCTTGGAGGTGAATTAAAATCTGATGAAGAATTGCTTGATGGGCTTAAAGAATTGTTGAAGTTTGAATTTGGTTTAGTGGGGTTTTGTGGAGGAGAACATGGAGCTATAGTCATCTTTGGTATAATTCTAGGTTCTTCAAATGCCTTTAGAACAAAGTTTTGTTTGTCATCCCATTCCATCTAGTCATTTCATCAAATACCACATCTCTAGAAATCACTAATTTACTAGAAGTGGGATTATAAACGCAGTAGGCTTTGGAGTCTTCACTGTAGTCTATAAATATACATTTTTCTCCATTTTCATCAAACTTTTCTTTTACTATTTATGATGGAATGTGAGCATATGCAATTCATCCAAAAACTTTGAAATATTTTATTGATGGCTTTTTCTAATGTCATGCTTCATATAGAGTCATGTTCCTAATTGCTTTTATTGGAGATTATTGAGGATATAAACTTTCATGTGCATAGATTCCGTCCAGTAATTATTTGGAAGCCCTTTGCCTTTTAGCATGCTCCAAGACATTTTTACAATTGTCCAGTTCTTTGTTTCCTCCATGCCATTTTATTGCAAAGTGTATCTGATTGTCAGCTCTCTTTTAATGCCATTTGACTTCTAGAAATTTCAAAATTCTTTTGATGTAAATTCTCCACCACGATTAATCCTTAGAACCTTCAACAATTGGCCGATTTGTTTTTCTGCAAATGCTTTGAATTAAAGAAAAATTGTGAAAGCCTCTGACTTTTGTTTAAGAAAATATATCCACATCATCCTGTTATAATCATCAACAAAGAGTAGAAAATATCTCTTCTTATTAAGAGATGGTGTGGTGTCTACGTAGGGCCACAAATATCACATGTACAAGCTCAAGAGGAGCTTTCACTCTCCATGATGAACTCGAAAATGGAAGCCTATGAAATTTACCATAGATGCAATTTTCACAAGCTTTATCTTCTTTGTTAATAAAAGTTAGACCAATCACCATATTTTACTACTTTAGCAATTTTAGGCCTCTGAAATTTAAATGCCCGTATCTCAAATGCCATATCCAAGTTTCATCGTCATCTTCAGATTTTAATGCAAAATTTCTTTTTAGTGGCATATTAAGAGGGAAAACCTTGTTTCATGTCATTTTCACTTTTGCCACAATTTTCTTATTCTTCTTATCAAATATCATGCATTCATCTTTATCAAATTTGACTGAATATCATTTTTGAATTAATTTTCCAATACTTAGCAAATTTCTAGCCAAGGTAGGAACATAAAGAATGTCATATATGAGTTTAGAATTATCTCCCTTTGTTTGACCGCTATAACTCCATTTCCTTTAATATTTTGAAGCTTTTCATCTCCAAGCTTTACTTGAGAATATACTCATTCATTCAAAACAACAAAACAACTCCAATTTCCTGTCATATGATTATTGCAACTGTTATCCAAATACCAAATATCATATGATTTTTCTCGAGTATTCAAACAAGAATATAATAATTTTTATTTTTTAAAATTTTTTTAATTTTTTTTGTCTTTTTAGAAAAAATTGCTTCATTCTATCTTATACCAACAATCTTTATCTATGTGGCCCGATTTTTTGCACATGTTGCATTTATTGTACTAACAATCCTTGTTAACATGATTAGACTTTTTGCAGATAGAGCATTGAGAATTATTTTGTTTGTTACCTCTTGGATTTCTTTGGTTGTTGAAATCAGACCTTCATCTGCCTCTTCCACAGCCACAGTTTAAGTTTATCCTCCCATGACCTCTTTCAGATTGCCATCTTTGATTCAGATATGCCTCTTAACTTCTCTTTTCTACTTCGATATTCTTCTTTTTTGGTATATTTATTTTGGACTGAAAAGCTTGTTCTATATTTTTCTCTACGAACATGCTCATCATTTGTTCATGTTCTTGAAGAGAACCCGTCAGCTCATGTAAACTTAACTTATATAAATCTTTATATTCTTCTATGACAACTACTACATGATCAAATTTTACCGGAAGAGTTCATAAAATCTTTTTCCACGATTTATTTTTATTATCTTTGATTGTATCTCGGTAACTTTTGAATTGATTAATGATGTCAGACACATGAGAGAAGTAAATTTGAATTGACTAATCTTCCTTCATTTGTAAATTATCGAAATATCTCCAAAGAGATTGAAATTTGATAGTGATCAACTTTTCTGATCCTTGAAATTCTTTCTTCAAAATCTCTCATGCTTCTTTTGAAGTTGTTCTAGGTACACTACAACAATTCAGACTTTTTACAACAAGTCAACTCATTGCTAAAACCTCAAAACTCGTTGCTAAAAACTTTTTGCTACGAGTGTTGATCGTCGTCAATTTTGTTGCAAATACGGCATCACAAATTATATTTTACGATGAAAACGCCAACCTGTCGCCAATGACTCAATTATTTACGATGACCTAATAACTTGTCGCAAAATATATCTATGTACTGACGAGTTAACACGTCACCATTGCATATCGTAAAACGTCACTAAATATGAAGCTCATTGTGAATAAGAACATTTTGCGACAAGTCATCATCGTCGCTAACAACCCCAAACTTGTTGCAAAAGTTTTTTTGTGACAAGTGTTCTTATTTGCGATGGGTGTTGCTTATCACTAATTATGTTGCAAATACTAATTATTTGCGACGATAAGTTGTCGCTAAATATAGCTTATTTGCCACGAGTTTACATGTCGCAATTGCATAATATTGTAACACATCACTAAAATGAAACTCATCGCGAATAAGGATGTTTTTGTACATAGGAGTCTGGGAAAGATTCTTTTGCTCACTCCTTGTTAGATGTAAAGTAAGGCTTTCGCAACCTTCTTTTTGTTCTCTTCTTTTTGTTCTCCTTGAATACTTGTTGTCTTGCATCTGTCCATGTTGCTAATGCTGCTGCATTTTCTAGTACTTTATAGTCGTCTTCCACTAACTCCCACTAGTCTTGTGAGATGAAGAAAGTCTTTATTTGAATGCTCCAATAGTCATAACTTTCTCCTTCGAATATAGGTACTATATTTTGTGAATAGTTAAAGGAGTTATTGCTAGAACTTGTTGCCATATATGTGTCTTGAACCTTGATTTGATACCAAATTTGTTGAAGAAAAGGAGATGAAGAAAAGATTTTTGGACTTAGGGGTACTTTCTAGATATTTCTCAAATATTTTTTATTTTCAAATTATATTTTCAATAAGGAGACACACTAAGAGCTTGGAGATGCCCCAAACTGTGCTACCAATGGGAAGATCTAGGGGCTTCAGTCCTCTGTCATGATCATGCAAGAGTGAACATAAGAAACTGTTAGAATTTTTATTCAAAAACTAAATGCTTATTTGGTTTTTTATGAGAGGAACGCATATTTCCTGGGAAAGCCTTTCGCAGGAAGTTCCTGCATAAGTATGCTTGGTGGGGCCCACCGTGATGCTTGTCAGAAATCCACCCTGTCCATCCATTCTGTGAGTTCATTTTAGGACATGCAACCAAAAATGAGGTGGATCCAAAACTCAAGTGGGCCACATGAGAGGAAATAGTAGGGATTCAATAAGCACCGTTGAAACATTGGTACAACCATAAAAGTTTTTTTATCAAGCTATATTTTTCCTGTTTCCACTTCATCCCAATATGAGTGACCTTATTAATGGTTTGGATGGAATATAGGCATCAAGGTAGAGCCTAAGAAGGTTCGAGGTGAAGCCTTTTGCTCGGACCACCAAGCAGAAGACAACCAAGTTCATCTAGAAGAGTATCGTCTGTAGATTCAGCATCCCCCACACTATCATTACCAATAATGGTAGGCAATTCGACAATGCTGGGTTTCGAGGATTATGTGAAAAACTCAACATTCTAACGCTTTCGCCTCACTTTGAAACCCTCAAGCTAACAGCCAGGTAGAGACAGTTAATAATATCATCAAAGGCCACCTTAAAACCAAGCATGAGTGATTCAAAGGTGCTTGGGTAGAGGAGTTGTTGCATATTTTATGGGCATATGACACTACTACTCGATCAACTACCTAGGAGACTACTTTCTCTCTAACCTTCGGTGTAAAGGCATTGGTCCCAATGGAAATTGAAATCCCATTAGGACGAACTGAAATATTTCAACCAGGGGAGGATGATGAGAAAATGTTACTGAGTCTCGACTTGCTTGAGGAACTAAGGGACAATGAGAAAATAAGAGTCACCGCCTACTAATAAAGAGCTACTCGAAATTACAATTCAAGTGTCAAGCAATGAAGATTCAAAGTAGGAGATTTGGTACTCCGACAAGTTTTCATGAGTACTAAGGAGCCCGATTCATGAGCCTTGAACCGAGATGGGAAGGACCCTACAAGGTCACTAGTATAGCCCGACCAGGGACATAATAGTTAGAGGACATGCAAGAATGGACCTTGCCTCATCCATAGAATGTTGAACCGAAAGATGAACTATAGATATCCTTGAGGGGGTGGGTGGGTGAATAAGACTAAACCAATTTATAACAATCGATCTCGTAAAGTAAATTCTCAATAACAATAGATATTGAAATCCTGATTTCAATTGAGTAGTAGGACAACCTTCACCTAAAATCTTAGGTAAGTCAACCTTATGTCATGGCGTCCTTGAATCCAATATTTCAAAATGATAAAAATAGAGAATAAGATAATCGATCACCACGATACACATGGAATTATTGTAGTTCGATGTTTAACACACACCTACTTCACTCCCAAAATTACTATTCCATGTAATTTTGGCTTTCCACTATTTTCAAGGTTTTCACAGGATCACCTCAAAAACTTCTTATAGTTCTTGTGATTTTTATAGGCTTAGCATAATAAAACCTCAAGTAATTTTCACGAGCTAACCACTACACAACCCGATGAGATTTCTAGGCAATCTTAACAAACCCAAACTGAAAGTAATATATTTAAAACAAATACTTATCTTTTTCTAGACAAAATGTAGACGTGAAGATACTGATGAAGTAGATGCTTCAATCAATGCAACGATCCTCTTTCTTGGATGATGATAAATCAATATATGCTCAACCAGAAAGGATATATGGATATATAATTTCTCAAGGAATAAAACCCTAAAAGCTACAGATTCAAATCTCTAATCTCAAGTTGAGTGTTGCTTACTCTCTCATTAAATTTAAATATACTTGAGAAATGGAATTGAATCATCTATAAATAAAATAAGAATTACCACACAAATAGCTTGGAAAGGACTAGACTTTCTTGATTTGTTTGAGGAAGAATTATCTCACTTTTTTATTGTTTAAAACAATGAGAAAATGTCTCTATTTATATCCAAAGGTTTTGGTCTTTCGGTCAGCCTAAGATTTGCTTTAGTTGGTCGAATTTTTACAATACTGTTCTAACAGCTCTCAGATTTCGCAAGATTTGATTTTATCAAAAATTCGGTTGGCCCGAGGAAAAATTTGATTGGCCAAATTTCCCTAAAATCCAAAAAATTATATTGTTATAAACTTAACCTGGGTCACCCTCGGGCTGACCTGAGCTAAGTTCGGCTGACCGAACTTCCAACTGATTTTACAAATTAAGTTGCTGGAAACTTGACCTAAGATGATGCCGGGTTGACCCGAGTTAAGATTATCTGATTAAAGGTGATGTTGGGTTGGCCAAACATCCTTAACTTTTCATGTAAAATTGTCACAATTTAAATTTTAGAAAGCCATAATCAAGTACTATATCCTATGGTCTTTTCTAAGGTCATTTTTACCTGTAGGTTTGCATACACTTAATCTTTCACTTGGAATCATTTCGAATATTCAATGCTTGAGGTGTTGAGTCATGCTCTTGAAGTGTCGTAGAGAACTGAAGTGTGTTGAAGATCCATACTATATTTTGTGTACGAAATTTGACATCTACATGTGTGCTTAGAATACTAGCACTTACAATCTCCCTATTTGTCAATTTTGTGACAAAACATTACATACACATTACATTCCACATACACATCACATTATGAACAATTACAATAGACACAACGAGTCAACAACCAAAACCATAAACAGAATATGTGTTCAGATCAAATCTTAAAAATGAAATTATGTTGTATGCTCAACTTGCTCCCCTTGATAAATATGCTCAAGAAAATCTTGTTTTCCATATAAATTTATAATTATAACTAGATAGTTCTCCCCATTTTATCACAATTTGACAAAGGAATATACCAATTTCAGAGAAATATATAGGAAGCAGTAATAGCAAAATTAACTACATCAAAGAGCATCAAATAACTAAGCATTTTTAAGTTAACACTTATAAGTTAACATACTAAGAAATCTGAAAATATCTAGCAAATCAAGTTAATAGAAATTATTACAAACTATTCTAGTAAAATTCATTCAGATTCAGAGGAAGACAGAAAATGCATCTCAGGATCAATAGTTTTCAAGCTCCTGTTAATTCGATGAAAGTATATTTTCATTTACCTCATATTTAACTTTTGATTTTATGTTAAAGCTTCCTGAGATACATGTAATGCATCTATCCTCAGCTCCAAGGAAGATAATCTCTCATCAAAATTAGATGGATGATAGTTTGAGTCATCTTCATCTTCTGTAGATTTTTCCTCCAAATCATCAAAAATGTTATCCATATTCACGCCACCTTCCTGTCTTTTATCATGAACTACTTAGGTAGAGGCAACAAGTTTATCATATGTAAATTGGAAGAATTAAAGGGAAGCTTAGATTCTGGTGATAATTTTTTACTTTTACTTTTAATTTTTCATTTTGATTTTTCTTTCAAAATCCAAAATAAACATAAAGATAAAGAAAGAAAGAAATATTAGCTTTGAAAAAGATAATTAAATAAAACACAAGCCAATATTATGTCTTAAATTAGATAATTTAACATTATCAAGCAGCTTGGTTAGAATATCTGCAAGCTGCTTTTTAGTTTAAATGTATTCCAGCATAATCGTCTTTTCTTTAACCAACTCTCGTATATAATGGTTTGGTGTGTCAACAACTGTTTTCAATTAGTCACACCTACTCCACTCCCAATAATCACTCTTCACATGATATTGGCTTTCACTATAAATAAAGTTTTCACAGGAATACCTTATAGCCTTATATAGTTGTGATTTTAGAGGGCTATCACAAACCAAAAAACTCCTCACTAAGATTTTCTGGCTATCTCAGGAAAACCAAATGAGATTTTCTGGCTATCTAATTAAAAAACAAAATATAAAAAAAATATATGCTTATCTTCTCCTTTGAAGACGTATCTGTCGATGTAGTCATAGAACCACTTCTCTTGAATACAAATCGTTCAACGTTCAATCATATAGACAAGGGTTCAAGGTTCTAGATTGATTTTAAATAGATTCAAACCAATGACTACTTGCTTGAATTCCTTTAAGATCTCAAAAGAAGAGTATTTACTCTCTTTATAAAATAAGATTGACAACATAAGAGATTAAAGAATTAAATAAAAGGCCATTAAAACTAGTTAATAAATATCGTGCAATAGCTTGAATATAACAGGGACTTCTCTCTCTATTGTAGAAGGATTTGATAGACTTGAATTGTATTTTTGGATTAAGAGAAAGCCTCAATTTATTGTTGCTTCGACTCGTCTAAGAAACGGATTCCGTTCCAACAAATTTTCAAATTTGAGCGCGATAAGATAAAATAGATCTTCAACTAGTCGAAAGCCCTGCTCGACTAGTCGAGGGTGCACAAAATCTGAACTAATTCAGTTACTAGACTTCGAGTTGAGCAAACGTTGACTGGTCGAACGCCCACCTCTGATGAGTCGAGCAGCTTCCTCGATTGGTCGAAGGTGTAACAACAATCCATTTTACTTCAATTTGAACTTGAACTAGTCCAAAAATTCTTAGACTAGTTGAGCCACAACGTAGACTAGTCGAACCTTAGCCAACTATAAGCATAAAAACCCATTTAAAGTAGATTTTGAAAGTACCTAAACCTAAGGTCTTTTTAGGGTTCATAATACTTGAAATGACTGAACTTTGAAGTGGATTATACACTTGAACTTTATGGAGCTTGATCTTCTACTAGATTCTTTAATAGAGCTTGAATTTTTTGATGGAGCTTGATCTTTTACTAAAAATTTAGTAGAACTTGAACTTAACTTGAACTTTCCATCTAGATCTTCTAATTGACTTGAACTTTAGTAAAGATTGAACTTTCCATCTTGATCCACACTAGAAGGCCACTTCATAAGCTATTTTATCGAAACAAAATTTGATAAAAAAGGTGTGCTTTACACATTATAGCACTTACAATCTCCCCCTTTGTCAATTTCATGAAAAAACACTTATTATTACAACAATTAGAATGAAGTCTTGTATTCTTAATCCCATGTTGTGGAAGGTTTATTGCAACTTTGATGAACTAGAGAAAAATTTACTACTCCCCCTCAATTTGAGCTTCCCCTATATTATGAGATACAATCTTCCATGCATTCTCATATAATCATGTATCATTCATATCAATCATATATTCATGTATCATGCATTCTTCATTCTACAAGTAATAAACTAGCCCTCTCCCCCTTTTTGTCACAATTTGTTAAGGGAAAGAATAGTTTACTATCAGAAAAATAAGACATTCAAATAACCATATTAATGAAAGTAGAAGAAGACATAAAGATATGAATTGTTAGGAAGTAAGCATATGTAAATGTCAAGTTGAAGATAATAAGCATTCAAGGAGTTTCGTAGAGTATACAAAGTCATCAAGCAAATACATAAAGGATTAAGTTTTACAGACCAATAAAAAAAACTTAAACAAACTTAGTTGGATCCAGAGGAGGGAGGAGGCACAAAAGGATTAATCTGGTGTAAACTTCTAGTGATGCGATGAAAATACTTTCGCATGTATTTCATTGAAGATTTTTGATTTTGTGTTAGATTGTCTTGAGAGACCTTTAACTCAGTAATCTTTTCCTCCAAGAATTTTAGCCGATCATTAACCTAAGAAGGTTGATAGTTTGGATCAGCTGGATCATCCAACTCATCAAGCTCGGCAAATATATTGTCCATCGATGTGTCCTCTAGTGCAGGCGCTTCCTCCTCCTTATCATCTTGTTGGCCCAGAAGAAATTCCAAATTCATTTTATTCAAATTTGTATTATTAAAAGATAATTGTGACTTTGGTGCCTCGGTCGAAGGTATGATGACATTGCAATAAAGAGTAACGCAAGTCATGAGATAGGCGAATGGTATCGAACCATAACCAGGATGAATTCGGAATTGAATGATCAAATAACACATTAAGGAAGGAAAGCATATTGGAACACCAGTAACTATAGAATGAAGGACACGAGTCATGAAGGGAGTAAGCTCACACTTATTGTCAAATTTTGGATAAACATTGGACGTGAAAATTCGATGAAGGACCCGATACTTGGGAATCATCTGGTTAGCACGGAGTGAATTACTAGATTTCCATTTAGCGTCAAAGCGACATAGTCTACGAGTGATTGCTTGTTGCTTAGTATGAGTCATTCTATTGGTGAGATTGAAAATGAGAATGCCATCATCATTAATGGCTATTTCAGTCAAAGCTAAAATAAAGTGGCGATCAATAGTGACTGTCCCCTCTTCAAAATTAATTGTAGAAGTAAGATTTTCAAGGGACATGTCGCTTATGGACGCATATATGGCTTGTGCAATGGAACGGTAAGCCATTCTACCCCAACCAAGAATATTTTTCCAACTGATATTGTTGAGGATAGGCATAAGCTGAAATGGTGCAATGTGATCAACATTCACAATCCTTTCTATTATAATATTTCTAGTGTAGAAATCTCTAACATGTTCTGAATCTTCTTCGGGGCTTCTTAGGGTTCTCACGCTAATGGGAGTCGACCTAGAGGAGGAGTCGTCATGGCCCTTACGAGTTGCCTTCCTCTTAGTACGATGCTCCATTTAGTGATTGCACAAGAGAAGATTAAGAAAATAGAGGGGTTGAGTCTAGATCAGATTTTTTACTTAATTCTCACTACAAAAAGGTTGAAAATCACAAATACACCACAAATATAAGATATACTAGCAAAGATTAACCCAAATCTAGAAGGAAAATGAAAAATGACCACTTACAATGAAAATTAGGAGATGGGTTCATCGAGAGAAGCCACGACTAGTTGAAGAAGAAGGTGAGAAATGAAATAGAAAAGTAATTTTTTCCTTTATTGTGCAAACCCACGATCCTCGACTGGTCGAGCATGTCCATGACCCGTCGAAGGTCGACTGGTTGAGCAGGCCACAAATTTAAAAAAATTTATTTAAAATTTTAAATTTATTTACATGTTATGCATATAAACATTATAAACATATAATAGTAATAACAAAATGCATAAATAACATAATTAATTAATTAAAAATACACAAACCAATATCATGCTTTAATTTAGAAAATCTATTCCTGTCAAGCGGTTTTGTTATTATGTCTACAAGCTACTTCTTAGTCTGAATATATTTTAATGCAATACTCTTGTCCTCAACTAATTCTCGAATATAATGGTATCGAATATCGATATATTTCGTATGAGAATGTTGAATAGGATTTTTTAATATATTAATTGCACTCGAGTTATCACAGTATAATGTCATTGTATCTTTCGCAATACCATAATCAGCTAACATTCTTTTCATCCATATCAGTTGAGTACAAGCATTACCAGCTGTGATACATTCAGCTTCAACTATTGAAAAAGACACAGAGTTCTGTTTCTTGCTGAGCATGGAAACTAAACAGTTCCCTATGTAGAAACATCCACCGCTGGTAGATTTTTTATCATCAATATTTCCTGCCCAGTCTGCATCAGTATATTTGACAATTTGTATAGTTGTATCATATGGATACCATATACCTAAGTTCGTAGTACTTGCGACATATCTGATTATTCATTTAAAAATGATTAGATGTGATTCCTTAAGACCAGATTGATATTTAGCACATATTCCAACATTAAAAACAATATCGGGTCTACTAGTAGTTAAGTATAGAAGACTACCAATCATACTCTAATATAAACGAGAATCTATACTTTTACCTGATTTATCCTTAGAGAATTTGAGAGTTGTACTCATAGGAGTATCAAAATTTTTTCCATTTTCAAACCCAAACTCTTTATAAGATTTAAGGCATACTTGGTTTGTGAGATGAATATACCATCTTCGTGTTGTTTTACTTGCAATCTAAGAGAGTAATTTAGTTCTCCAATCATACTCATTTCAAACTTAGATTGCATTAGATCTGTAAACTCAATAGATAAGTTAGTGCATGTAGATCCATAAATAATATCATCAACATAGATCTGAACTATCAATATATGATCATTATATTTCTTGACGAATAAGGTTTTATCAATACTTCCTATGATAAAGTTATGACTAAGTAAGAATTTAGTCAGTTTTTCGTACCAAGCCCTAGGAGCTTGTTTCAAACCATAAAGTGCCTTTTTAAGATGGTACACATGATTTGAAAGTTTAGGGTCCTCAAAACCCTTAGGTTGTTCAACATATACTTTCTCATGTAAATCATCGTTTAGAAACGCACTTTTGATATCCATTTGATATATTTTGAATTTTATATGACATGCAATTGAAATAAATAATCTTATGGATTCAAGGCGCGCAACTGGTGCAAAGATTTCATCATAATCAATACCTTATATCTGAGTGTATCCTTGTACAACCAGTCATGCCTTGTTTCTAATGATATTCCCCATTTCATCTAATTTGTTCTTAAATATCCATTTGGCTATAATTACATGTTTATCAAAAGGTCAAGGAACCAAGTTATCACGCCCCAAACTCGGAAACTGGGCTCATAAAATTTTCGATCGCCGAATCTGGCGCCGACAGCCTCTGTCAGGCTCGTATCCTAGACCACACCGTTCCGTAAGCTTCCACAGTCCTCCCGGTCAAAATTTTCCAACCCTCAACCTACCCGACATTTGCTCGTGATCCTAAGTCGAGTCCTATAAACCAGAGTCGGCTCGACCCGAAACTTATACCCTAGTGAACGTGACGTCGCCACGTCTCGCGCGCCGATGCAATACCCAGGCCAGGAGATGTGGGCCCGCGTTCATTCCAAAGAAATACCGCGCGTTGCGAATTCTGAGAGAATCTCTATGACCCATCACATACATTAAGTCAAGTACATCCTCCATACCCCAATGCCACCTCACCCTATCCCAAGTACAAGCACCCATTCCCTCTTTTCCCCAAGTCAGCTCTCTCTCTCTCCCCACCCATTCCACCTTTCCACAAATTTCAAACCAACCCATGCCCATTTCTTACAACACCCACTCCATCCACCTCTTTTCATCCACCACTCCTCTCTCTCTCTCTTTCATTTCTATCTTCATTCTCCAAATTCCCTAGAGCAAGCACCCAATATCCAAGGTCTCCCAAAAATAAGTGTGGCCCACTTTCCTCTCTCTCCTCTCCCATCTCAACCCTTTATTCTTCATCAACCTCCATCAGGATCAAAGCCAAGGAGCCTAGGGGTCCAAGGAGCTAAAGAAGGAGGCCTAACGTGGGTGATCCACTGTTGATTTCTATTTTTAAGGGCCCACTTGATGAATGCATTGCATATGGGAGGGCCCAATAGTGGCGAGGTCCCTCCCCTTCACATCTCTCTCTCTCTCTCTCTCTCTCTCTCTCTCTTCCCTGTTTGTGGTCCACCATGATGCATGAATTTTATATTCACCATCCACCAAGCAGGTCCACCCTACTGGCCGTTCGGCAACAATACCTTACTAGCGTTCTTGAGCGGACACTGGATGGAGGGGAAAGCACGAATATCAGCTTCATCCTATGTAGGTGGGCCACTCCTGTGGGACCCACCTGATATATATTTTATATCTAAGTCATCGTTCAGGGACGTGGACCCACCTTGAATTACACACACACACACACCACAAGCAGCAGTACTGCTGACACCGTGAATGTAGAGAAAACACAAATATCAGCTTAGTCCAGAACTTTGGTGGGCCACCATGTGGGCCCCACTCATTGCAGGTGTGAAACTGTAACGCCTTGAAATTCGGGGGTCGAGCATAACTCAGCTCTCGAGTTTCAAAACATCACTTATGCAACATATTTATGATGGATGTATGTTCTCTGTAAGAGTACATAAAACATGAAATAGATTACGCCAAATTGCATACATAATTCAGGGATAAGTGAAGAATGCAAGCGGAAGACTTAAGGAAACATAAGTGTACATGTGCAAGTCCCTGAAATACGTATACATGCCAGGTCATACTTACAAGTGTTACTATCAAAAAATACAAATATTAAATGACATTATCTATTCCAAAAGAAAACCCAGAATTCCCGCGCATCAGGACATGGCTCACATGAACCCGCCTGAGAACTGTATAAAAGAAAATAAGGCCTCATCATCCTTGAACTCTTGCTCTGCCTTAGGGGTCGTATCAATATCTGCATCTAAGATAGAGTCTGGTGGGTGTTTAAACACCGTCCCAGAATGTGGGAGTGAGTGATCAACTCAGTGGAACAATAAAGCAAAGGTTAACATGTTATCAATTCAATCAAGCAGTAATGATAAAGTAGAACAATCAAACATGTCCTAATTACTCTTGTTAGTGCAAGGATGTATGTAGAATGATGCATGCCCTCGCCTGTACACCCTCAGCGTCTTCATCTTACGTTACGCATGACAACCATCCTCAAGTGCTCCACCTCTTCCAGGCACATGCAATGCGGTGCATGAACATGATTTCCAAGTTGTTATTAGTCCTTTTCATATAGCAGGATTGGGAAGCTAAGGTACATTCCTCATATAAATTTCCACACAGTGATCCATTCTAGGGTCGTCAATCCTAGGCAATCTCATACGATCATATGGTTTTAGGTCGCTGCAAAGGGCTCGTCACCAATCAATGCACGCCTATCATACCTTCGTTACTACTCTAAGGCTCGTCGCCCTAATGTAGTATCAAGGTATGCTCGAGGTCACTACAAAGGGCTCGTTACCAATCAATGTAGGCCGACAGCACGAATATAGTGTCCCATACCACCATAATCGGCTCACGAGTCTGGTGTGCTCACTGGTCACTACGGGGAGGCTCGTCACCCCAGCGTAGGCCGACAGCTCGACCACGGTGTCCCATACCACCATGTCCGGCTCATGAGTCTTAGCAAATCAAGGTATCATGGTTAACAGGATTGCATCGGTAAGTTTGATACCTTAGATTCATACAATAGCGTCCATACATGGTGAACATACATCAGACAATCGGGTTACTTGACGAACTCGACTAGCACGAGCACACGTTAGGTTGAACGACATAGAGTGCGTAAACACTCCGCGTGGCCAAACCACTGCCGACAACTCTAATACGACTCGGGTTCATCAAATCACGTCCTTTGTGGCGAAAGTAACCTCAACCACGAACTCAAGGCCGATTACCGATTTCCTGGACTATTCATAGTCCCAAACATATTCCACTACAACAGATATTCATATCAACAATTTAGAATAGTAATGGAACAACAATTCAAACCATGTAGTATGTAAGCATTTGAAGAGTATCAACTTAACATGGATTTAAACATAAGTAATACTTGAAGTTAAACAACAAGGAATGTGACTTGCATGTAGGAAAACATCACACCAATAGGAGAGTTGAGAATCACTCCTCAATGCCCGCAATTAGGATAATAAATTACACTTTAGACCATTCAGACATTTCTACAAATACTTAGACTACATAGTGCAACATACATGATGAATGTTGGAATACACGCATTTGGACAATTCCTTTTGCCAAGGAGTTGTCACACATACAATTAGCACAAATACACGACAAATAATCAATGCAAACACATATTCATATTTTATATGTATACGGTACTTTCTACATATACATAGAATACACAAATCTCAATATAACACATATATATCAGGAACGCAAAATAAACATAGCATTTTACATGTGAAATTGCATCCATAACAAGAATAAACCATTATCTGACATTGAAAGCCTTGAAAACCATAACCTATATGAATATAGTCCGCACCTTAAACCAGAAATAGCACACCGAACTGATTCAGACGATATGTCTTCGTCAACGGCGACTAGATAACCTAAGGCAAGAATAAAAATGAGCTACAACAACACATAAACTATTCTAAGCTCTAAAATAGATTAGGGTTAGATTAACTTACCCAAGAAGGAACTTAGAATCGTCGGAATAACGATTCAAAGTGATGATTTAAGGATGTAGAGTAACAGGAAAGAATCTAAAAATGATTCACCAACTTCTCTCTTACTTTCTCTCTCTTTTCCTCTCTCTTTCTTAACTAGGGTTAGGAAATTCGTATGGAAAAGAGAGTGAGGGTTTTAAGGTCTTTATATAGGCCTAACATTGATGAAAATAACCCCAGGGCCAAGGTATACTTAGGTTATAACCAAATTAGGCCTCTCTCAATCCAACGGAACACTTCCGGTGATCCTTTTTCCATGTGCGGTTGGACTTAAGCTCACTGACCATGAATCTAGGTCAGGCTAAGTTTTCGTACCGATCGGATTCACAGATCAGTCGTGGCAGACCACACTCAATTCAACGGTCACCGAAACTCGATCAGGTCCACAAGCATAATGACCTGCCTGGGCCATCTTCCCTGATCCGAGGGTGAAATTGGGTCAGAATCCAACGATCAGATTGCTTAAAATCATTGCGCAAGCGACATGACTCAGATTTCATAAAGTCACATTTAATTTCTCACCGTTCTCACACTCTTCACTTCGGACTCAATCAAATTGACCCAGTACATCATTTGGACTTGATTTTTGAGGTGATGGTTAAGCCCAACATGGTGACCATAATTATCTAAGATCATCGCTATCAGACTTTCGACGCGTGGTCCAGGTCCAATCCAAAGCTTCTAAAAATTCCCAAGAGCAGTTGGATTTAGCGTTGAATCCTAGATTTCAGAGTAACATAGCGCTAACGATTCTACAAGTTTTAGGTCATGCAGATCAAATTTAAAGTGATTGATGATAATTTCACAAGCAATCGAGATTAGTGCTAATGAACCCACAAATAACTTCTAAGAAAAATAGAGGTAGTACTCGGGTCTTGGCACGAAATTTTTCGGGTCATTATAGAAACATCCACCCGTTCATTCATGTGAGGCCTACCATGATGGATGTGATTTACATCCAGGCCATGTGTGTGTGTGTGTGTGTGTGTGTGTGTGTGTGTAATATTCTATTATATTATATATGTATGCATATTAGATATAATATATATTATTAAATAATATTATATTTTGTGGGCCTTACGTGGGACCCACCATGATGTATGCCTTCATCCACACCGTCTGTGCTTAGATGGTGGTGTAGCCCCCCAGATATATGTATCTATCCCTACCGTCCTCCATTGCTGGATGTGTGGGACCCACCCAGATGTATTTATTCTATATCCACACCATCCATATGCATGACGGTGGGACCCTGTGATATATGGGTCTTACCCACACCATCCAAACGTGGACCCCACCGGATGATGTATATGTGACATTCAAACCATCTATCCATTTGATAAAAAAGGAAGCAAATTCAACCCTCTGGTGGCCACGTACGTGGACCCCACCCTGATGTATGTGATTCATCCAAACCATCCATCAATTTAGTGAGCTCGTCTTAAGGGCTTGAGAAGAAAAATAAGATAGATCTAGTTATCAAGTGGACCACATTACCATAAACAGTGGGGATTGAACATCTACCAATGAAACCCTTTTTGGGTGCACAGAAGCTTTGGATCAATATGATATTTGTCTTTCCACTTAATTCCGATCTTTGTGACCATATACACATTAGATGGAAAAATAAAATTTGTGGTGGGCCCTGTGCATTTTAACGGTGGAGATCATTATCACCACTGTTATTTGTGGTATGGTCCAGATGATCTTTCGATATGATTCATTTTGGGTAATGCCTTATAATAATCTCAAAAATATAGTATGTGGCCCCACCTTGATGTAATGTACATGAGACCCGTTGAGATGTATTTAGGGCCCATGGGTTGAGGCCATTGTGATATATTTGGGGCTCATGAGATGTGCCCCATTGTGATGCATATGCGGCTCGTGTATGAGGCCCATGGGATGTGGCCCATTTTGACGTATTTGATGCCCATAGGATGTGGCCCATTGTGATGTATATTAGGCCCCTTTGTGTGAGGCCCATTATGTTGTGTATAAGGCCCTTGTGTGAGGTCAGGGGCCCACTATATATTAGGCCCTATATGGGCCACTCCTTGGGAGCAATGTTGGTTAAATGTCCACATTGTAACCTTCCCTTGGGTGTAGTTAGGCCCATTTTCATCATTCTCTAGTGGGTTAACCAAAATTATTGGGCCCCATTGATATTGCCTAATCCATTATCGGCCGTCCATTTATGGACCCCGAGGCCGATGCCATAAGGTAGGGCCCACATGACTTGGATGGTTTGGATAAAACATACCTCAAGGTGGGGTTCATCCAAGTGGGCCACACATCACATAAGAAAAAAAGAAAAATGAGGAGGAGAGAGAGAGAGAGAGAGAGAGAGAGAGAAGCACCCACCTCGAGATCTCTTCTTCCTTCTTCCGCCAATGCATGATAGAGCCCCAAAGAAACAATTTCAATGGTGGAGATGATCATTGGATGGTGGAGATGGGAGATAGGGAGGTGGGCCACACTAGCTCTCTCATGGGAGCCATGGACGTGGGTTGCTCCATGGAGGGATTGCTTGGAATGGAGAGAAGTGAAAGAGAGAAATGATGTAAGGGAGTGATGGGAGAGAGGGATGGTGAGGTAATGGGAATTAATGAGTTTGACTTATGGGGAAAAGGGAAGGTAAGGTGGTAGGGTAGGGTGATGTCACCCCTAGGGTGACATCATAGTAATTATTTTTTTTCTAGGAAAGTACAACAATAGGGGTAGGTGGGTCCCACGATCAAGCGATCAACGACCTAGATAATGCACGGGCTGGATCTCATAATCTGAGCATCGCATTGACGCACGAGATGCGTCGTCGAAACCGCGGCGATGCCGTGGTCGCAATGACATAGGTCTCATTTTGAGTCGGCTTGGGTTTACAGGATGTGACTCAAGAGCGTGCGCCAATGTTATCTACGCGTCGCCGGTCGTCGAAATTCAACTGGGAGGACCGCGGAAGTTTATGGAATGGTACAGGCTAGGATACGGGTCTTACAGCTCTCCCCACCAAATAAAAATTTCATCCTCGAAATTTACAGAACAGACAAGGGAAGATGAAACATCATCAAGTATATATGCTAAGGCTCAATCAATCTACAAAAGGATGAAAATAACGTTCTCTAATCGCAACCTCGCCCCCAAGGTGTATCATCAACACTATGGTGACCCTACTGATCTTCGGACGGATCAGAGACGATCGAGACTTGAATACTATGCAGCCTCACAATCCCAACGGTAGGGCGTTATATTAGAAAAATTTCTAGGTTATCTGAACTCGGGGATCTAACCATTCTAAGTTCTCAACAATCATAGAGTGTAGGGTAACTATCAGCAGATATATGATGTCATCTTCAGGTATTCCCAAGTTATGCTCTGATACCAACTTTTGTCACGCCCCAAACCCGGAAATTGGATTCACAGGAATCCCGATTGCCGAATCTAGTGCCGACAGCCTCCATAGTACCCCATTCTCGGCTCCTAGCGTTCATACGCCAGATTCCAATCCTGGGATCTTATAAGGAGGAATTTTTTTTTTTTTACAATGTACGTTTAATTTGTAATAAGCATAACCACAAGATTACCCAATTCACAAAGGCAACATCACCATCATATATCCACTAATATAATCATTTGAGTACAATGCTGAAAGGAAAATACATCAATAAAAAATCAAGCTCCAAAAGACCGTTGTACGCTCCAAGCTCAACACTGCTGTAACCTAACATCACCTGCACGCATCTATCTTGCATAAGCTTATAGAAAGCTTAGAGGGTGGTGTAAGTGTGTGTACAAGGTAAGTGCCAAGTATTCCATATCAGAGTAATCAAATTAAGCGGAAGTACTGACAAATCCATGGATCATACAATATCAGGGTACATAACACAGATCAACTATGCAAATAAGGAATTAAAGCGAGTCAAATATTAGATGCCGAGGATGTAATGTCATAAATCACACAATATCGAAAGTACTTGTAATCCATAAATTGTATAATGTCGAAATAAGCAGAAATATTGACAAGAGCATGAATTGTCATAGTAAACAGAATATCGACATGATCACAAACATACGATAACAGAGTCAGCGAAAATACGGACAAGTCCATGAGTCAATCAATGTCAGAATATGCAATGTAGAACAACTATGCAAGTGAGGAATCATAGATGGCCAAATATCATATGTAGAGATTGCAATACAATATACATTTCTGATGAGTAACACAAATAGCATCAGTCGTACCTAAACCATATAAATGCAGGGACACAATAACCCAAAATGTCATATGCCGCGAATGTCATGCAATATGCGGTGCGAATGGAATGACCATACTGGAGTGTGAAGTCGGGATGATAGTACGTAGTATCGCAGGCTATGGGATCCATCACAAGGAACTTCTATCCAAACTAGTCCCATACCTAATTTGGATAGTCAGACTCAATGTGGTAAACTCCTGATCTCAGGTTAGTCGCGCGCCCCAACCGAAATCCTGGCCATTGCGAAGGCACGTGTAACAAATAGTTGCGCACCACCAACCCGAGTGGATAGTGAATGAATGAATGCATGAATGAGTATGCAACTCCTGCTCCCTAAATCCACATATCAGTATAGTTCATCTCTGGGATCATCACCGGGGTTTAGTACACTTCAAATGGCACTGCCGCTCTCCTAGCCGCACAGTCCAAGTGAGCATAAAAAACCTCACTATTCGCCTGGCCAATAGTCTGCCAATACCTATCAGGCACATCGATAGCGGACTCATTCACGAGCTGGTCAAACTCAGCCTAATATTGCCCCCTACCCTCGGGCAAGTAAGGCCACACCCCCTCCCAACCGACCACGACACAGTGGGAGACGCAGCCTCCTGGTATTCGGCACTCGGGCGCTCATGTATCCACTCGGTCTCGACGTTGGGGCGTCTCTTGGCCATGGAGGTTTAGGGATTTTCACCCAGGGACATCTATGACGCCCGTATGCTAGAACCAAACATTTTCGGTGTCCCATTGGCCATCCACGATATGCCTGTGGAGGCTACGGCCCTGATGTCGCTAGGGCATACAGTAATAATAATGCGAGATGCATGAGTCATGCAATCCAGTTATGCATCAATCCTGCACATGCTCATGTGAGATAATCTCCACCTATCAGGGAGTCTCATAACAACATGCTCAATGACATATGCAATGATCAACCACCTCTCATAACAAACATGCAGATGATGCGTATGAGCATGTATCATGATGCTATGCCGCCATATACTCACAACTGGTATCCACAACCAGCATCGATAATCGACCTCGACCATGTGGACATTTAACCAACATTGCCCCTAAGGAATGGCCTACATAGAGTCAAACATATAATGAGCCCACGGCCTCACACAAGGGCCTAATATACAACACAACGGGTCTTACTCAAGGGTCACATATACACAACAGGTGGTCCCTGCTCATGGGCCTAATACATATCACGATGGGCCTTGCCCATGGGCCATGAATACATCACAATGGGCCTTGCCCATGGGCCTCAAATACAGGACATGTGGGCCCTACACATGGGTCTTAAATACATCAAATGGACCATGCATCATAGGCTTAATACATATCACAATGGCCCTTAACTACGGGTCACATATACATCATATAGGTCTCGACAATCGGCCTCGACAAATCGACACTGATAATCTACATCGATAATTAGCACCGACAATCAGCATCGATAATCAACACTGACGACCAGTCATATAGACAAGACTGGGTCCATAGATGAACATCTGATCAACCATAATATAAAGATCAGCCCTCGGCCGTGGTTATATCAAATCTGGTAGCATGGAGCCATCCGTCCGTGGTAAATGGGCCCCACTTATTTGGGTTAACCCACTAAGAGAATGACGAGAATGGGCCTGATAAGGCCTAAGGAAGGGTCACAATGTGGACATCCAACCATCACTGCCCAGCAATGTGGACATTTAACAAACATTGCTCCCAAGGAGTGGTCCACATAGAGTCAAACATAAGATGGGCCCAAATATCCAACAAGTGGGCCTCAAATAGTCATCACAGGTGGGCCTTACACATACAGCACGTGGACCTACACATCACGGTGGGTCGATACATTGGGCCGCACGCCACACCAATGGGCCTCAATTCAACAAGTGGGCTGCATCAATGAGCCAGAAATACATCTCAATGGGCCTCATCACAAGAGTAGGAATATTTCACAATGGCCTCACTAAATGGGTCGGAAACACATCTCAATGGGCCATGACGTATGGGCCGAGTATATATCACAATAAGCCACGACCCATGGGCCGCAACCCGTGGGCCTCAAATACAAGTGGGTCACATTAATGGGGCCCATATATAAACCTCAGGTGGGCTCTGCTCATGGGCTTCAAATACATAATATGTGGGCCCTACCCATGGGTCTTATACACATCAAATGGGTCACGCGTCATGGGCCCAATACATGTCACAATAGGCCTTACATCAATGGGCCGCCCTAATGGGCCTCGTACACATCAAGTGGGTTGTATCAAATAGGCAGCACTAATGGGCCTCGACCCATGGGCCCTGATAAATATATCATAATGGGGTGCTTGCCCTGGATGGCGTGGATAAAGATACATCAAAGTGGGCCTGACAAATGGGCCACAACATACATCAAAGTAGGCCTCATAACATGGTCATACATACATCAAATTGGCCACATCAATGGGCCCCATGTATGTCAAATGGGCCACACTCAATATAAGTGGTGATAATGATTTCCACTACTAAAATTTTCAAGGTCCGCCATAACATTTATTTCCCATCTAATCAAATCATAGGGTCTCAAGATTTCAAAGATAGCCGTTCAATCCTCACCGTGCACTATGGTCCACTTGATAAGTACATCTGACTTATTTTCGTCCCAAACCTTAAAAAAAAAGGATCATTTTCCAAAAAAACTGGTTGGACGGTTGGATGAAACACATGCATCATAGTGGGTCCCATAGGGATGGAAGGAATAGATAAGTCACATGTTCCATGATGGAGGTCCACAGTTGTGGACACATCACATACATAAATAGGTCTTAAGTAAGACCCACAAAATGTTTATTTTCCACCCAACCTAGGGCCCAACATACTGTCCATCCAAATGAGGCCAACATGATGTTTATCTTCCATCCAAACTAGTCATAGGGTCACATGGGCCTAGGGCCCACTGTAATATTTATTTATCATCCAACCTGGGCCACTATAATATCTATTTGCATCCAACCTGTTGATAAGGTCTTATAGACCTGGGGCCCACCATAATGTTTATTTCCATTCAAACCTGTTGATAAGGTCATACAGACTTGGGGCCCACTACAGTATTTATTTATTTATTTATTTTTATTTTTATTTTTATTTTTTTTCAACCTTGTGATAGGGTCACATGATCATGGGACCCATTGAAATGTTTACTTGCATCCAATCTGTTGATAAAGTCGCATGGGCCAGGGGCCCACTGCAATGTTTACTTACCATTCAACCAGTTCTTAAGGTCACGTGGGCCTTTAGCCCACTGTAATATTTATTTGTCCACCAAATTTTTTTGGTATGGTTATGTGGTCCCGGGGGTCCACCGTGATGTAGTTCACAAATCCAACCCACTCATTGTGTGTGTCCCACCAATTTAAGGGTCCAAACCGAGTTTCAGTTGGATCCAAGCTGCATGTGGACCCCAGCAGTTGATTCCATGTGGCTTGGTACACCACTGCATGAAAGGTGATGGTGTGGGCCATCCGAGAACTTTTTATGACTAATTTTTGGAACCAACGCATCATAAAAAGAGACCTATTAAATGAACGGCATGGATGTAGAACATACATCATGGTAGGATCCACAATTGAGGCCAAGGGGGCCTCCCTATTTCACGCTGGACGTCCAGACTCCTCTGGACGTCAAAGCTATTTTATTGTTATTATTTTTTTTTATACTAGGTGGGACCCACATTAATCAGATCCACTCCGTCCATTATAGGTGTCCCATATAATTAGGGGCCCAAACCAAGTTTCAATCACATCCAAAACTCAAGAAGGCCCCACCAGACGATTTTATATTTTTAGGCATGTTATCACATGATTTTAGATGGTATGGCCCACCTAAGTTCCGTATATGGCTGATTTTTGGGTAGGCCATAGCCGGGAGGGAGACCCACCAAATGCACGGTTCTGATGTTCACACACATCACGGTGGGACCCACGGCTGGGACCCGTGATCCCTGCCCGTTTGGCATCCGCTCGGCAGAGACGCTGCTGGCGTCAGCGGCAGCAGCAGGCGCTGCTGCCAAATCTCTTCTTTTTTTTTTTAATTTCCTGAGGTTTTTCATATATAGGGCCTGGATTTGAAAAATCCAACCCGTCTATTGTGTTCTACGGCCTCAGACCAACCTATTGAGACCAATATGCGACATATTTTTGATGCATAGAAGAATCACGGTGGGTTTTAATGGCAGTACCACTATTTCCTATGGTATGGCCCGCTTGATTATCAGATCGGTCTCAAATTTCGGTTCAACGCTTAAAATAGGCTAAGGAATGGGATGGACGGTGTAGATTAGTTCTATGAGTCAAGGTAGGGCCTATATGAGTGACCCACCCTAAACTTTAAAAGCAAAGCATATTTTTTTTTTGTACAGATAGTACACGCCAATGCCAAAACACACACTTCACGTTAGCCACCCTCACGTCCAGCGTCCCTGGACACTGGACGGCATGCATAAACACAGTGGTGGGTCCCATGCCGATGTGGCCATATTTCATCAAAGTGGGTCCTCACATGAACGAGGCCTACCTGATTTAAATCAAACCGATACTTGTATTTCCACCGCCATAAGGTAGGGCCCACATGACTTGGATGGTTTGGATAAAACATACCTCAAGGTGGGGTTCATCCAAGTGGGCCACACATCACATAAGAAAAAAAGAAAAATGAGGAGGAGAGAGAGAGAGAGAGAGAGAGAGAGAGAGAGAAGCACCCACCTCGAGATCTCTTCTTCCTTCTTCCGCCAATGCATGATAGAGCCCCAAAGAAACAATTTCAATGGTGGAGATGATCATTGGATGGTGGAGATGGGAGATAGGGAGGTGGGCCACACTAGCTCTCTCATGGGAGCCATGGACGTGGGTTGCTCCATGGAGGGATTGCTTGGAATGGAGAGAAGTGAAAGAGAGAAATGATGTAAGGGAGTGATGGGAGAGAGGGATGGTGAGGTAATGGGAATTAATGAGTTTGACTTATGGGGAAAAGGGAAGGTAAGGTGGTAGGGTAGGGTGATGTCACCCTTAGGGTGACATCATAGTAATTATTTTTTTTCTAGGAAAGTACAACAATAGGGGTAGGTGGGTCCCACGATCAAGCGATCAACGACCTAAATAATGCACGGGCCGGATCTCATAATCTGAGCATCGCATTGACGCACGAGACGCGTCGTCGAAACCGCGGTGATGCCGTGGTCGCAATGACATAGGTCTCGTTTTGAGTCGGCTTGGGTTTACAGGATGTGACTCAAGAGCGTGCGCCAATGTTATCTACGCGTCGCCGGTCGTCGAAATTCAACTGGGAGGACCGCGGAAGTTTATGGAATGGTACAGGCTAGGATACGGGTCTTACAACTTATGCTTACATTCATGTTAAGTTGATATTCTTCAAGTGCTTATGTACCATGATTTGAGTTGTTGTTCCTTCACTGTTCTACATTCAATACGAATCTCTATTGTAGTGTAATGTGTGTGGGACTATGCATTAGTCCAGGAAATCAGTAATCGGCCTTAAGTTTGTGGCTGAGATTGCTTTCGCCACGTAGGACATATTAGACGAACCCGAGTTGTACTAGAGTTGTCGGCAGTGGTTTGGCCACGTGGAGTGTTTGCGCACTCTATGTCATTCAACCCAACATGCGCTCATGGTAGTCGAGTTCGTCAAGTAACCCGATTGTCCGATGTATGTTCACCATGTATGGACACTACTGCTTGAATCTAGGGTACCGAACTTACCAATGAAATCCTATTAACCATGGTACTTTGATCTGCTAAGACTCATGAGCCGGACATGGTGGTATGGGACACCGTGGTCGAGCTTTCGGCCTACGCTGGGGTGACGAGCCTCCCCGTAGTGACCAGTGAGCAACTAAACTCGTGAGCCGATTATGGTGGTATGGGACACTACATTCGTGCTATCGGCCTACATTGATTGGTGACGAGCCCTTTGTAGTGACCTCGAGCATACCTGGATACCGCATCGAGGTGACGAGCCTTAGTGTAATAACGAAGGTATGATAGGTGTGCATTAATTGGTGATAAGCCCTTTGATATGACCTCAAACTATATGATCATATGAGATGTCTAGGACTGACGACCCTAGAATGGATCACTGTTTGGATGGTGATATAAAGAAGGTATCTTAGCTTCCCAATCTTGCTGTATGAAAAGGACTAATAACAACTTGGTAATCATGTTCATGCACCGCATTTGTATGTGCTTTGTAGACGTGGCGCACTTTGAGGTGGTGTTATGCGTAACGTAAGATGAATAGGCTGAGGGTGTACGCGTGAGGGCACGCATCATTCTGCATACATCCCTGCATTAACAAGAGTACTTAGGACATGTTTAATTGTTCTGCTTTATCATTACTGCTTGATTGAACTGATAACATGTTAACCTGTGTTTTATTGTTCCACTGAGTTGATCACTCACTCCCACGTTCTGGGGTGGTGTTAAACACCCACCAGACTGTCTTAGCTGATGATGTTGCAGATGTTGAGGCAACTTCTGAGGCAGAGCGGGAGATGGATGATAATGAGGCTGCTTTCTCTTTTATGCAGTTTTCAGACGGGTTCTAGTGAGCCTCGTTTTGATGCGCGGGATGCTGGGATTTCTTTTGGGAAATTAAATGATGTAATCTAATACTTGTAATTTTGATAGTAACACTTTCATTATGACCTGGTATGTATATGTACTTCAGGGATTTGTACTTGTACACATATATTTCTATAAGTCTTCCGCTTGCTTTCTTCACTTATCCCTGAATTATATATGTGCTTTGGCTTAATCTATTCCATGTTTTATGCACTAATACAGTCAACATACATCCATCATTAAATATGTTGCATAAGTGATGTTTGGGAACTCGGGAGCTGAGTTATGCTCGACCCTCGAATTTCAGGGCATTACAATCATCGTGGTGTGACCCTTTTTTTTTGCACAGGTCCAATGTCCCATGCATGTGACAACTTAGCAAAAGTGCAAAAATGGGCTACAGTGGAAATGTACACGCTCTCCATGTATTTGATTAGTGTGTGTGTGTATATATATATATATATATATATATATATATATATATAGAGAGAGAGAGAGAGAGAGAGAGAGAGAGAGAGTAGTGGTCTCCTGCACACTGTACCGCAAGGAGGTTATATGTGAGCCTTCATATAAGTCGTGAGATGATGAGAACGGATGGGATTCAACCACATTGAGAGAGAGTCTTTAAAAAAATGATTGTCCTACACTCACACGCGCCGAGGGATGCCAAGTTGAGTAGCGAGACTTGAAGTGACGTCACCAAGTTCTGTGGGCCCACCTTGATGTATTTGTTGTATCCACACCATTCATCCATTTTTAAAGATCATTTTAAGACATGAGAAAAAGAATGAGTAGATCAAAAGCTAGAGTGGATCCCACCATAGAAAACAATAGGAAGAGAGACGCCCACCATTGAAACCTTCCTAAGGTCCACTGTGATGTTTATTTAATATCCAACCTGTTCATAAGTTAACATAGACATTAAAGAAGGGAAAACACTAATATCAGCTTGATCAAAAACTTTTATGGCCCTTAAAAGTTTTTAATGGTGAGCATCACTCTCTTCACTATTTTCTGTGGTGGGGTCCACTCAAGCTTTCGATCTGATTCATTCTTTGGCTCATGCCATAAAATGATCTCTAAAAATGGATGGACGGTGTGGATACAAAATAGATGGATGGGATATATTTATAACAAACATCACGGTGGGCCCACCTAGGCTTACAGCACATTAACTTCCTGCGAAGGACACGGATTGGCTACTGACAGGTTGAGTAGCGAGACTGCTACTGAAGTGACATCACCAAGTTCTGTGGGTCCCACCATGATATATGTTTTATATCCACATCGTCCATCCATCTGGATAGATCATTTTAGGGTATGGTATAGAGAATGAGTCACATCCAAAACTCCAGTGGACCACACCACAAAATAAAAAAACAGTGGGGAGAGTGATGCCACTGTTAAAAACTTCTAAAGGCCACAAAAGTTTTCAATCAAGCTAACATTTGTGTTTTCCCTTCTTTAATGTCTTTGTTAACTTTTGAACAGGTTTGACTTCAATAGTTGGCATAAATCTTCCCTCTGTTTTCTGTGGTGGTCCATTAAAGCTTTGGATCTGCCTCATTCTTTGGCTCATGCCTTAAAATTATATCTCCAAATAGATGAACGGCATGGATACAACACGTACATCATGGTCGGGTCCACAAAACTTGGTGACGTCCCTTCAATAGCGAGTCTCACTACTCAACCTGTCAGTATCTAATCCGCGTCCTCCTGCGAAAGGTCGCGGATTAAATACTGACAGGTTGAGTAGCGAGACTCGCTACTGAAGTGACGTCACCAAGTTCTACGGACCCGACCAAGATGTATGTGTTGTATCCATGATGTCCATCCATCTAGAGTATCATTTTAAGGCATGAGCCAAAAAATGAGGCAGATACAAAGCTTTAGTGGACCCACCATTAAAAACAGTGGGAAGATTTATGCCCACCACTGAAACCTTCCTAAGGCCCACCATGACGTTTTTTCAAAATCTAACCTATTCAAAAGTTAACAAAGACATTAAAGAAGGGAAAACACAAATATCAGCTTAATCGAAAACTTTTTTGTGGCCTTTAAAAGATTTTAACGGTGGTGTCACTCTCCCCACTATTTTCTGTGGTGTGGTCCACTGGAGTTTTGGATGTGACTCATTCTTTGGATCATACCCTAAAATGATCTATCCAGATGTATGGACGACATGGATACAAAACATACATCATGTGGGACCCACAGAACTTGGTGAAGTCACTTCAGTAGCAGTCTGGCTACTTAACCTGTCAGTGGCCAATTCGCATCCCCTGCAAAAGGCTTCTGCAGGAAATCCGCATCTGCTTGGGAAACGGATTGGCTACTCCCCCTGCCACCAGCTCGATGGCTGAAAGTCGGTCTTGTGTGGGCTTCACAATGATGTATGTTTTCCATCCATGCCGTTCATCCATTTTTACAGATCATTTTAGAGCTTGATCCAAAAAAAAAAAGAGAGGGATATAAATCTCAGTTGGACCACACCACAGGAAAAAAAAATAGTGTAATGGGATATCCACCATTAAAATCCTCCTAAAGCCCACTGTACTATTTATTTAACATTTAATCTGTTGATTGGTCATACATATCCAGATGAAGGGGAAAAACAAAGATCAGCTTAATCCAAAACTTTTATGGCCCTAAAAAGTTTTTAATGGTTGATGATCATTCAGCACTGTTTCTTATAATGTGGTCCACTTGAGATTGGGATATACCTAATTTTTTGTTTCATACGATAAAATGATCTATAAAAATATATGGACGGCATGGATGAAACAGATACATCATGGTGGGGCCCACAAAGCACCGACCAGGGGGAGTAGCTAATTTGTTCCCGCTTCGGTGGGTGCACGTATTAGATACTACCCCCGCCTATTCGAAGCTTGGGATAGGGGGAGGCTCTGAGGGCCACTGGGGGGCCACCGTGATGTATGCATTTTATCCATGTCATCCATCCAAATTTTCATATCATTTTAGATTACTTGACAAAAGTAAAACATATACAAGGCTCAAGTGGACCACACCATGAGAAGCAGCGGTGTTAAGGACTCTCACCATTGAAACCTTCTTAGGGTCCACCATGTCATTTATTTTCCATCCAACCTGTTGATATGGTCATATACATTTGCATGAAGAGAAAAAACAAATATCATCTTGAGTTAAAACTTATGTGGTCCTTAAGAATTTTTCAACAGTAGGAATTTAATCCCTACTGCATGGTCCATTTAAGCATTGGATTTTTGCTATTTTTGTGATCATAATATAAAATGATATGGAAAAGTAGATAGACGGTGTGGATAAAACTCATATATCACAGTGGCAATTCAATGGCCCTTAGAGCCTCTACCTGTCCCGATCACCAAACAAGTAGGGTGGTACCTAATTCGTGCCCCTTTGGTGGATCCGTGAATGTGGGTCCATGTTAAGGGTTAAATATTGCATATTAGACCCCAGTTATTACCTGAATTTACGAACATGATACTGTTTAACGGCCTATTTTAATCGTGTTTGTGTTGCAAGGTGAATTTAGGAGCCTGGACTGAAAAAGGGTATGAAAAGCATGGATTTAACGCTCAGAAGTCATTAAGGCAAGGGACAGACCCTAGGGGACCGAGATCGAAGAATTTACATGCCAAAGATCTCAGAAAATCAAGTAATTAAAGTTTAAGAGGCCTGAAAATTGTTCAGAATGTAAGATCACAGGGTTCTCCCCATCCGTTTGGCCCGAAACTTTATATTTATCTTGAGGACCATAAATTAACCATACATGTTGAATTTCAGCCATTGGATCCTTGTGAAAGTGGCCCAACAGATAGATCAACCACTAAATCCCTGATTTGGGGCCCACCTAATCTCTGGATATGCTTCAATTTTGGTCTCAACCCCTTAAATGGGATGAAAAAATGGATGGACGGAGCGGATTTCTCATCTACATCACATTGGACCCCATATGAACATTGGCGTGCACATAACACGTGCACAGGAAGTGCATCGGATAGAGAGTCCGATCAAAACACCTTTGACCCATCTCCCTCTCGCATTGGAACCAGCGGACGGACAGTGTCCGACCAGTTTTGAGTAGTGGGACCCACCCATCATCCAAATGGATGATCCAGACTGTCCATTGGGATCAGAGAGGGGGCACAACCCTCGCTATAGTGGCCTTTTGGTCTTATAGGCATGTACACATATGGATCGCCAGAAAACGCAGGATGAACGACGATTTGATTTGATACAGTGGACCACACCAAAACTTGACCAAAACCACTCGTTTTCGGCTAGTTTTTCACAAGGAATCCAATGAACGAGGTAGATCTATTCGAAAACATCACTGTGGGGCCCACCGAACATGTTAGCGCATGTACATGCATAAGCAACTAACGTCCACAAGATCTGGGATTTTTGGGCAGTTGTGTGATCTTGATTGTGGTCGGATCAGTGATCCAAATCGTCCAAACTCATTAACAGGGGGCCATGACTCTCACCATGGAGCCAGATTCCAGTTTTCAGAAGATCTTCCACGCCAAAATGCTTCCAAATGCAAGATATTTTGCATTTTTTCTTTCACCATTACGTTTCCTACTGTGTAAGGCACACTCCACCGCCTATTCTGCTGACTCCTTGCAGCGAAAGGAAGTTGGTTCTCCAACCGACCTGTAACGCCCCAAAAATTGAGGGTCGAGCAGAAGCTCAACTCCTGAGTTCAACGCATTACTTATGCAACATAGATAATGATGATTAAATGTTATCCATATTAGTGCATTAAACATGAGTGGGATTACACTAAATTAGCATATCATACTCTAGAGATGATTAAATTAGGCAAGCGAAAGACTGTGATAGATATATAAAGTGTAATAGTCGTTATAAACCCCCAGAGTATGATCTGTCACCAGGTTGAATATATACATATTTGTTCCAAAATATACAAAACGACAAAGTGCAATGTCCAACTAATTCATATAATCCCTGTAGTCTCGCCGATCAGTACATGGTCTACATAGACCCGCCTGATAGTTGTATATAGGAGAACTCCTCCTCATCGTCATAAAAGTCTGGCTCCTCCTTGTAAGCCTCGCCATCATTTGCAGCTAAAACACAATTTGGTTGGTGTTTTAAAACACCGTCCTAAAGTGGGAGTGAGTGATCAACTCAGTGGTACTATAAGGCAAAAGTTAACATGTTATCAATTCAGTCAAGCAGTAATGATAAAATACAATCATGTCCTAAGTACTCTTGTTAATGCAGGAATGATATGCTATAATGATGTATGCCCTCGCCTGCACTCCCTCAGTGACACTATCTCACAGTCGCACATGCTACTCCCACTGTGCCTTTATTGCCAAAGCACATGCAATGTGGTGCATGCACGTGTTAGTCGAGTTCTTAATTAGGCTTATTCATACAGCAGATTCGGCAAGCTAAGGTACCTCTCTTTTTATCATTTACCCAAATAATGATACATCTAGGATCGTCAATCCTAGTTAATCACATACGATAGGCAAGTTATAGGGCAACATCACCCCTGATTTGAAAAGTAGTGGATAGGCAAGTTGAGGTCGCTATGGAAGGCTCGTCACCTTAGCGTAAGCCTATTTTATACTCGAGGTTACTACGAAAAGGCTCGTCACCTTAGCGTAGGCCGACAACTCGAATACAGTGTCCCATACCACCATAGTCGGCTCACGAGTTTAGGTTGCACACTGGTCAATACGGGGAGGCTCGTCACCCCAGCGTAGGCTAATAGCTCGACCACAATGTCCCATACCACTATGCCCAGCTCATGAGTCTTAGCGGATTATGGTACTAAGGTTAAACGGGCTTTACAATGGTAAGTGATACCTTAGATTCAAGTAGTAGCGTTCATACATGGTAAACACACATTAGGCTAATCGGGTTATTTGACAAGTTCGATTGGTACGAGCATACGTTGAATTAATCGACATGGAGCGCATAAGCACTCCACATGGCCTAACCACTGTCGACAATCTTCATACGACTCAGATTCATCGAACGTATCCAATGTGGCGAATCTAGTTCGGCCACTCAACCGGGATCCATTACCGATTGCCTGGACTATGTAGCAGTCCTAATCATATTCAATGTAATAGATAGTCACATGTGATAATCATAATAGCATTTAGTAAAAAATTCAAATACAATAATCATTTGAGCATTTATCAAACACATAAAGCATGTTACTATACATAGGATATTTTTATACATAAATCATGTATGTGAAATTAAGATTACATGAAAGAATTTTATACACATAGATAAGGTAGTCGAGAATCCTATCTCAATACCCTTAGTAATTACAATTCAACAAACAATTACCCATTCAGACATTTTATCAAACACGTAGCCTATACATTAATACAAACATGCCCAAACTTAGTTATTGCATATATTATAGCAAATCCTTTCACAAAGGAATTGTTATACATACAACGAACATGTATTCTAGATTAATAGTCATGGCAAGTACAAATCACGATAGTAATTTCATTCAAACATTTCGACAAACACATGGAATGCATTATATATTCACTTAGTTCATACACATGTATAATTTATCGAATCCATCGTAACTAAGATCATATGGAAGCAATCAAGTCAGACATAAATTATTAGCTAACATTGAAAGCCTTGAAAACCATAACCTAAATGTTTATAGTCCGCACCTTTCGTCGGTACGCTCGTTCCGAACTCAGTTCATACACCACATCTTTGTCTACAGCACAATGGCTACCTAAACATTGAAATAGGTTAACCATTTCACCAGTTTCTCTATTTGGGTTCCCAACCAAGATTAAGGTTAGAATTTCTTACCCAAATCATATCTGGAATTGACGGTGTAGTGATGGTGTGGTGGTGATTCAACATGAGGAGCAATGGGAATGAATCCCAGTAACAATCTCCTGAACTCCCTCTCCTCTCCTCACTTTTTTCTCCTCTTTTCTCTCTCTTCTCTCCTAGGGTTAGGAAAATTCATATGGAATGAGAAAGGGGTGGGTTAAGGTCCTTATATAGGCCCATAACTAGCCCAAATGGCCCCAGGGCCATGCTATACTTAGGTTATAGTCAAAAGGTGTCTATTTCAGGCCAACAAAGCTCATCTGGAGTTCCATTGCTCGCATACGATTTGGGGAAAATTCCCTGACAATGGATCTAGGCCAGATTATGATTTCGGTTCGATCAGATTGGTGGATCGATCGTGGAGGACCCGTTTCAATTCAACGGTCATCGTCACTCGATCAGAACCACAAGTATACCAATGGATGCAGGAAAATTTTCTTGATCCAAGGGTGTAGTTGGGTCAGAATCTGAACGTCTGAAACCTTAAATTTAGCCTACAAGCGAACGGCCCAATTCACTTAAGTTTGAGTTCATTTTCTAAAGATATTCGCGTTTCTCACACACTTTGCTCCAGGTCCAAGTTGTGCATTCCTGGATACTATTTAGACTCGATTCCCACGATGATTGTCAAGCCCAATAAGGTGGTCATAACCTTATAGTTTCGCGGTTATCGGATTTTTAACGCGTAATCCAGGTCCGATACGGAGTTTCAATGCGCTCCCGAGAGCAACTAGGTTTTAAGATTGATCATAGGTTTTTAGAAAATGTTAAGTTAGTGATTCTAATAGTTTTGGGTCTTGCAGTTTATATAAAAAATAGTTCAAGATAATTTACCGATTAATTCAATTCCGTATTAATTAATTTTCGTCTAATTTCTATAAAATTCGACCCTTAGTGATTTTCGCCTAAGGTGGTACTTGGGTCTTTGTACGAATTTTTTCGAGACGTTACAATCTACCCCCCTTAAAGAAAAATTTTGTCCTCAAAATTAGTACATTTTAATACTCCGCGAGAATCTGAGGGTAGTTCTTATGGACCTCGGCTTCTGTTTCCCAAGTAGCCTCTTCCTCAATGTGGTGTGTCCATAATACCTTCACAAGTAGGATAACTTTACTGCACAGCACCTGTTCCTTCCTGTTTAGGATACATGTTGGTCGCAATATATAAGTAGCATCTTCACCCAACTGTACCTGCTCCCATTTGATAATGTGGGAAGGATCAAGAACGTATTTCTTCAGCATCGATAGATGAAATACGTTGTGCACGCCTGCAAGTGGTGTAGGCAGGGTGAGACGGTATGCTACCACACCCACTTGGTGTAGTATCTAGAATGGGCCAATGAATCTCGGCGTAAGCTTCCCCTTCTTACCAAAACGAATGACTCCCTTCATTGGGAAAACTTTCAGAACACGTGGTCCTCAACCTCAAATTCTAACTGTCGTCATCTTACATCGGCGTAACTCTTCTTTCTACTCCGGGCCGGAAGGAGTCAACGCCTGATAATGTCGATCTTCTCTGAGGTCGCCTACACTAACTCTGGGCCAATCAGACTCTTCTCACCAACTTCTGCCCAACAATGCGGTGCTCGATATGGACGCCCATACAGTGCTTCGTAAGGAGTCATGCCAATGCTCGCTTGAAAGCTATTGTTATAAGCGAACCCTACATAAGGAAGACAGTCATCCTAACTGTCTTTGAAATTAAGCACGCATGCCCGCAACATGTCTTCTAACACCTGATTTACCCGTTCCATCTGCCCGTCAGTCTGTGGGTGGAACGCGGTACTGAACTTCAGTTTCACACCCATTGCTTATTGGATACAAGTCTAGAAGATAGATGTGAATCACATGTCTTGATCTGACACGATCTTCATAGGCACTTCATGCAGCCATTCAATCTCCTTAATGTACAACCTGACTAAATCATCTGCTAAGTTTGAAACTCTAATCGGGAGGAAATGAGCCAATTTCGTCAATTGGTCCACAATCATTCAAATGGAGTCATGTCCCTTCCTTGTCTTCGGCAATCCTGAAATGAAATCCATAGAGATGAAATCCCATTTCCATTCAGCTATAGGCATGGGTTGAAGTAAACTAGGAGGTCGGCGATGTTTAGCCTTGACTTGCTGGCACGTGAGAGAACAGGACACAAAGTCTACTATGTGGGCCTTCATGTTGTCCCACCAATACGAACGTTTCATATCCCGATACATCTTTGTACTACCAGGATTCATCGTCATATTCGAATTATGAGCAGCTTCGAGAACTTCCCTTCTCAAGTCATAAAGATTTGGGACGCATAGGCGGCCACGATAGTGTAAACCCCCATCCGAACCAACTCTCCATTTAGAATCTGCATCATCGCTAGCTCGTTTTCTCAACTCCACCAACCTTTCATCTTCCCTCTGAGCCACAATGATTCGGTCATCGATAAGTGGCTGCACACGAATATGTGCGACGCTCTCGAACATCTCCTCTACTATAAGCCTCTGCTCGAAGTCTCGCACAAATTCTACCATATTCCATTCCTCTATCATCAGTGAAGCTACAAATGTTATCGTCTTCATGCGGTTCAATGCATCTGCCACAAGGTTAGCCTTGCCAGGATGGTAGGAGACCTCAAACTTGAAGTCTTTCAAGATTTCCATCCATCGTGATTGCCTCATATTCAGGTCTCTCTGTGTGAATATGTACCTGAGGCTCTTATGGTCACAAAAGTGCTCAAACTCCTCTCTGTAAAGGTAATGTCTCTAGAGCTTTAATGCAAAGATGACGGCCGCTAACTCTAGGTCATGCGTAGGGTAGATCTCTGTAAGTGCTATACTTTATATCCCTGTTTGTTGTCAAATTTGTGATGCCAAAATCACTGTTATGTTATATATAACCTGCTTAAGTGAAGCTCTCTCAAGGATCAACATACATGAACAAGCTAAGCTCACATCAAGCAAAGCTCTCAAGTACAAGACTCAAGATCTTGAATGACTCAAGATCTTGAATGAAAGAACTGCTCACAAGACTCAAGCTGAAAAGAAAAAGAAAGTACAAGGCAAGACTCAAGCTGAACTCAAGACTCAAGTTGAAACTCAAGCCACTTTCATGATTGAGCTACTTCAAGGTTTAGTCTACATCAAGACTTCAAGGCTCATTCTTCATGGTCTCTTGTTTCAATGTCCATACTTCTTGATTGAGGTTTGTTTGACCATAGGATGACCTTAGAAAGTAGGTCATTTCGGATACATAAGTCGAATGTTATTTTACATGTGATTGGTCTGTTCTTCGACCAGTCTTAGGTCTGCTTCGACTAGTCCTAGACTTGCTTCGACCATCCTAAGAAATTCCTGGATCGATCGTAAGTTTGTTACAAATTAGGATAAAATCTAGCCTTCGACTAGTCCTGGAATCTGTTCGACCGATCGTAGGAACAGTGTCGACGCATCTTCGACCAATCGTAGAATCTACGACTCGAAGTCCAGGGAAGGGTCGCCCAACCGGTCGAAGGAAACCTACGACCGGTCGTAGGTGACCTACGACGATCGTAGGAGGGCTACGACTCGTAGAACGGTCAAAGCATATCCCGCCGGATTTTTCAAATATCTTAGAGCTTCGACTAGTCGTAGAGCACTCTAGACCAGTCGAAGACTGATCTTTTCACTTATAAATAGAGCACGAATCTCAAGAAATCATCGATTTAATTATAGTATTCAAGCCAATCTTCGTCGAACTTGAGAGATAATTTTGTGCTCCATCTAAGCTAAGTGTGCTTATTTAATATCTTCTTTCCTTAGCTTTATTTTAATTGATTTTGTTTCTTATATTCCAATCGATTTGATAAAGAGGAATTGTTATTCCCTTTCTTTGGAATCAAAATCAATTAAGGCAAGCCCGATTTGGTTTAATTTAAAATCTATTAGAACTAGAACCATTGTAATCGAGTACTTGGACATTGAACTTGGACATTCAATCATCTACTTTGATTTGGTTCTACCGGGCTGCTACAACGAAGAAGATATTCGGGTATTTTACATATTGTAAATTCCTTTCTATTATTTTGGTTTCTTTCAAGATTTGCCAGAAAAATCTTGTTATATTGGTTATCTGAGGAGAGCCAGGAAAACTCAGAAGTGGGGGTTTTTAATTGTGTAAGCCCACATACAAAGACACAATTGTAAGGGTTTTGGGTGAACCTGGGAAAACCTATCTTTAGTGAACGCTAATATCCCCTGTGTGAGGATATTAGGAGTGGAGTAGCTTTTTGTGTGGCTGTTGGATAACAGTTGGTGAACACACAGGCGAACCACTTTAAATCCTTTGAGTTGTGGTTGATTGATTTATTCTTTTAATTGTTTTTATTCTTTTTGTGGGATGTATGTATGGTGGTGAATGTTGTAATTATTTCAAGCTTTGTGAGAATGTTGTAATAGCTTAGAATTTACTTTCTGCAATTCCTTTATAAGTTTGTTTTTCAATTTCATTTTGAAAGTTGTTCAGCAAGGTTGCCTGCCATTTTTATGGTGTATGGCTGTCCCTAGAACAATACATCTTTAATTACAAGTTATTTCAATTCAGTTCATATTTGTTTTTGTATTCCTCTTCGATTTGAGACTTGATACAAAGACCTTTCTAGAAATAAGGTTGTCCTACCATAAACTCTGTTTTTGGTGTAAGGTTGTCCTTAGAATAACGTTTGTATCAACCTCTCAAGATCTGAATTTTGAGGTTGTTTTTCTTTCCTGCATTATTATTTAATTTGGCTATCATTTTCTTTATTATTCCGCTGTTATAAGTTTTTATTTGGCATTGTCCTATTCACCCCCTCTAGGACATATAGCTTGGCCTTTTCAAGTGGTATCGAGCCTAATAGCTCCTTTTAATTCTTGGATTTAATTCTGAGCTAACGATTTAAGCTATTCGGATGTCAAATTTTGATAGCCTTTCATCACTAGGCCTCCACCCTTTGATGGCTCCAACTATGCTTATTGGAAAGCCGAATGAGGATCTTCCTCAAATCAATGGATGAAAATGTGTGGCAAGCCACGGTGACCGAATGGAATCCTCCTATCATGGAAGTTCTGGGGTTGATGGTTCAAAGTCTATGAAAACCACACCATATTACCAATGGACCACCCTTCAAAAAAGTGAGAGTAGTGCAAATGCTAAAGCACTAAATGCAATTACTTGCGCACTATCACCGGATGAGTTCAAAAGAATCATTTCCTGTGATACTGCAAAGCAAGCTTGGGATACATTAGAAATGACACACGAGGGTACTACAATTGTCAAAAATCTAAAGTCCAACTCCTCACAACCAGATTTGAAGAAATTCATATGGAGGAAAATGAGATGTTTATGGACTTTTACACTAGATTGAATGACATTGTAAACTCAATGTGGGGTCTTGGCGATAAAATCCCAGAAAGTAAAGTATGTGCAAAAATATTACGCTCACTTCCTGAACGGTTCAATTCTAAAGTAACCGCAATCCAGGAACTTCGTGATACGGATAATATGAGGGTTGAAGAACTAGTTGGTTCTCTACAAACCTACGAGTTAAACTTTAAAGCTCCTAAAGGTAAATCTTTCACTCTAAAATCTTCTAAATGTAGTTCAGAAGAAAATTCTGATTCAGAAGATGACATGGCTCTTTTAGCTAAAAAATTTTACAAAATTTTCAAAAGCAAGAAAAGAGTTGATTTTCAAAAATCAAATGACAAAAAGAAGTTTAGACCCAAATCTCGAAAATCTTTGAAAGATAGTCAATGTTACACCTGTCTAGAATATGGGCACTTAGCAAATAGATGTCCTAAAAGGGACAAACCCAAGAAGAAGGGTATGTTGGCTACATGGGATGAATCATCTGATTCTGAAGGTTCTTCTGAATCAGAAGATTCTGAAATCGAGTCGGGCAATGAGGTCAAAGCTCTTATGACTCTAGCCAAATTCACATTTTCAGATAATGACTCTACAAGTGAAGAAAATCTGAATAGTGAATGTGAAAATGAAGATGATCTTCAAGATGCTTACAATGCCCTATATAAGGAAAGTTGTAAAATTGCTGTCAAACTTAAACTTCAAAAAGAAAAGTTTTCTAAACTCAAAAATTGTTTTGAATCGCTTGTCTTAGAAAAATCACAAATTTCAGATAATTTTGAAAAATCAAAATGCGATTTGGAATTTAAAAACTCTCAAATTGTTGATTTAAAATCTGAAATTGAGAAACTTAAAATTGAAGTTTCCTCTCTTCTAAGTTTAAAGGACACATGGAAATATGCCCAAGGTGATCCAAAGTTAGAAAAACTTTTATCCGGATCAAGAAAATGTGGTGATCGATCCGGGTTGGGCTATGATAAAAATCAACCTCCTAAACAAAAGTATACTTCTCCTATGTTTGTTAAAGGAGAGTCCTCAAACTCAAAAGGGAAAAGTACTTATCAAGATTTTTCTAAAAATTCAAAAACTTTTCAAAAACCTAGAAACAGCCATGTCAACTTTAATCAGAATCGAAATCCACTAGCTGAAAAGATAGTTGATTTACTCAAGGAGCTATTAAAATCTAACTCTATAGGTCATTCCTACAAATATACACAAAAGAAGACCAACTATGTTCCTAAACCCAAAACAAATATGAAATGGGTTCCTAAAGTCACCTGCTAGGTTGCTCACACTGCTTTCAAAGCAACAAGTCATTCAAAGTGGTACCTAGACAGTGGATGCTCTAGGCATATGACAGGTGACAAAGCCTTATTCACCGATCTGAAAGATATGACTGATGGTTCAGTCACATTTGGTGATGGAAGCAACTGCAAGATTTTAGGCCAAGGTACGGTTCAACTTTTTAATCTTCCTGTGTTTAAAAATGTTTTATATGTTGAAGGCCTAAAGCACAACTTGCTTAGTATATCACAAATATGTGATAATAACCATAATGTTCGGTTTTCTAATCAAAGCTGTGAGATATTAAATAATAAGGGTTCTGTAATATTAACTGGATGTAGAATGCCTGAAAATTGCTATATTATTAGTGAATCCAGCTCATCTAATCAAACATGTTACATGGTCCATACAGACGAGGCCGATTTATGGCACAAACGTCTTGGACATGTACATTATCTAAATTTATATCGATTGATCTAACTAGAAATTGTAAGTGTTTTACCCAAACTTCAGAAATTTGATAATATATGTGGTGCGTGCCGCAGATAGGCAAACAAACAAAGAACTCACACAAAAAGGTGAATTCAAATACCACATCAAGACCACTCGAACTTCTCCACATGGATCCGATAGGACCTACCAGAACAGAAAGTCATGGTGGGAAAAAGTATATCCTAGTAATAGTTGATGACTTTACCAGATTCACTTGGGTAGTTTTCTTAAGGGATAAATCTGAAACCCTTGAAGAAGTAAGAAAAGTTCTCAAAAGGATTCAAACTGAAAAATCCTCTCAAATCAGTAAGATTCGTAGTGATCATGGATCTGAATTTGAGAATAGCAATTTTGAGAAGTTCTGTACCGACCAAGGAATATTACATGAATTCTCTGCTCCCAAAACTCCTCAACAAAATGGAAGTGTAGAAAGGAAGAATAGGGTGCTTCAAGAAATGGCTAATGTGATGTTGAATAGCATGAAGCTCTCTAAAAATCTTTGGGTCAAGTCAACACAACTTGCTATATTATTAACCGAGTCTACACAAAAAAAGATAATAATAAGACGGCTTACGAATTGTGGTTCAATAAAAAGCCTACTGTTAAATACTTTCGAGTTTTTGGCAGCAAGTGCTATATTTTACGTGATCGTGAAAATTTGGGAAAGTTCGATACGAAGAGTGATGAAGGTATTTTTCTAGGATACTCTTTAAACAGTCGAGCTTATAGGGTCCTGAACAAAAGGACTGGTGTGATTCAAGAATCCATCAATGTTGTCATTGATGATCATTTAAACACACCAACTTCTAATTCAGATAATGATGAAGTACTAATCATTGATAAACCCGATACTTCATCAAATCAAACTGATTCTGAGTTGAGGACTGTTAAAGATCATCCAACCACACAAATTCTTGGAAACCCTCTCACTGGTGTTCGCACCCGTAAACAACTTGAGGATATATGTAATTATGTATGTTTTACATCCCAAATTGAACCATCTAACGTAAAAGAAGCACTTACTGATGAGAACTGGATTGTTGCGATGCAAGATGAACTCAACCAATTCATAAGAAATGATGTTTGGTATCTCGTACCAAGACCTAAAAATAAACACATCATTGGAACAAAATGGATTTTCAAAAATAAGTCTGACGAATGTGGAAATATAATGAGAAACAAGGCTAGACTGGTGGTACAAGGTTATACTCAAATTGAAGGAATTGATTTCGATGAAACCTTTGCGCCAGTAGCACGTCTTGAATCTATCAGACTATTTATATCCATTGCATGTTTTAAAAAGATAAAGATCTATCAAATGGATGTGAAAAGTGCTTTTCTAAATGGCGATTTACATGAAGAAGTCTATGTTGAACAGCCAATGGGATTTGAAGATTCCAAAAATATTGATCATGTGTATCGGCTTAAAAAGGCACTTTATGGATTAAATCAAGCACCTTGGGCATGGGATGATAAACTAACGAAATTTCTTTTAACTCATAATTTTCAAATGGGATCTTTTGATAAAACTCTGTTTGTTAAAAAACAAAATGATCATATCTTAATGGTACAGATTTATGTTGATGATATCATTTATGGATCAACTTGTACTGACTTGACTACTGAGTTTGCAGATTTGATGAAATCACAGTTTGAAATGAGCATGGTTGGGGAATTGACTTATTTCCTTGGATTGCAAGTAAAGCAACAATCAAGAAATATTCATTTCTCAATCTAAGTATGCCTTGAATCTAATCAAGAGATTTGGATTTGAGAATGGCAAGAATTTCGATACTCCTATGAGTACTACCCGAAACTATCAAAAGACTCTAATGGTAAAAATGTTGACTCAAAACTTTATCGGAGTATGATTGGTAGTTTGTTATATCTAACTGCTAGTAGACCCGATATTTCTCTAAGTGTTGGTATTTGCGCAAGATATCAATCGATCCAAAAGAATCTCACTTGATTGTCAGCGAATTATTAGATATGTCGCAAGCACGTTAATCTCGGTCTCGGTATCCTCATGAAACCAATGTTCAATTAGTTGGGTACTCTGACTGGGCCGGTAATCTAGATGATAGAAAATCAACCGGTGGTGGTTGTTTTTTTATTGGAAATTGTCTAGTTTCCTGGTTTAGTAAGAAACAAAATTCTATATCACTTTCAACAGTTGAAGCTGAGTATATCGCAGTTGGTAATGCATGTACACAACTTGTTTGGATGCAACGAATGCTAAGTGATTATGGAATTAAACAGGATTCTATGTTATTACATTGTGATAATTCCAGTGCGATAAATATTTCAAAAAATCCTATTCAGCATTCTCGTACTAAGCACATTGACATTAGATTTCATTATATAAGGGAATTAGTAGAAGAAAAAGTTATATCTCTAGAATATATTCCTACTGAAGATCAACGTGCTGATATTTTCACAAAACCTCTTGATAAAAGCAGGTTCAAAAAGATGAAATTTGATCTTGGCATGTGCATTTTAAATTGATAATTTATGCCTTCTTGTATATTATTGTATATATTTGCTAGATTGAATTTCAATTTTTGTTTAAATTGCAAGATAATTCATGCTATCTCAAATGGTACTCAAATTTGTTTGCCATCCTTAATCTGTCATTTCATTCTTCAGTATCGACTCCATCCTGGTCATAGTGACATTCCATTTGCATACTTTATGACTGTATTGGCTACTCATATGTTAGTCGATATGCCTGTTGATGAAGCACCAATCCATCATCTGATCTTCAACAATACAAATATTAATAAGATGAAGTTGGATCTGCTTCCTGAACAAGGTGGTGGTGTTGATGGTGGTCCTGAAGAAGCTGGTGTTGATATTAATATGGATGATATTTTTGAGGAACTGGATTCTGACTCAGCAAATGATCCAGATTTTCTATCTGATGTTGATGCACGTCTGAGTGCATTAGAAGATAAAGTTGAGAATATTAATGTTAAGTTGGAGAACATGTCTGTTGCTCATGATTTGTAATTCAAATACATGCGCAAATACCTAAGGCGCTTGAACAAAGGCATGCACCAACTTGATCCTTCTATTCCTGCTCCATCTTCAAGTTCTAATTCTGACTAGTTTCTATGAGACTTTTGGTATGTAATAACTTTATTACTTTGCTCTTGTTTGATTGAGTTTGAGTTGGATTCTATGCTGGATGTTTGTTCTTAATGTAATATTAATGCTGGATATCTGTGATGCTATCTTGAGCATCTCTATGACTCTTTTGCTATACTCTATTTCCTCCTCATGTTTACTCTCATTCCTTTATTTAGTTCTCCTTTGTCATCTTGTGACAAAAAGGGGGAGAATGGTTTGTTGTTAATGTGATTGTGAGAGGAGTAGCATTGGTTATGTTACTCAGGGGGAGTGGGGTGTCAAGAAGAATATATGTTTGATCTTGTTTCTTGTTGAATGTTGAAACTGGTTGAATGTTAAATGTTGATTTGCATGTATTAACCAGACTTTTGTTTGGTTATGTGTTTTGTCACTAATTTGACAAAGGGGGAGATTGTAAGTGCTATACTTTATATCCCTGTTTGTTGTCAAATTTGTGATGCCAAAATCACTGTTATGTTATATATAACCTGCTTAAGTGAAGCTCTCTCAAGGATCAACATACATGAACAAGCTAAGCTCACATCAAGCAAAGCTCTCAAGTACAAGACTCAAGATCTTGAATGACTCAAGATCTTGAATGAAAGAACTGCTCACAAGACTCAAGCTGAAAAGAAAAAGAAAGTACAAGGCAAGACTCAAGCTGAACTCAAGACTCAAGTTGAAACTCAAGCCACTTTCATGATTGAGCTACTTCAAGGTTTAGTCTACATCAAGACTTCAAGGCTCATTCTTCATGGTCTCTTGTTTCAATGTCCATACTTCTTGATTGAGGTTTGTTTGACCATAGGATGACCTTAGAAAGTAGGTCATTTCGGATACATAAGTCGAATGTTATTTTACATGTGATTGGTCTGTTCTTCGACCAGTCTTAGGTCTGCTTCGACTAGTCCTAGACTTGCTTCGACCAGTCTAAGAAAATCCTGGATCGATCGTAAGTTTGTTACAAATTACGGATAAAATCTGTTAGTTCGACTAGTCACGGAACTGCTCGACCGATCGTAGGAACAGTGTCGACTGCATCTTCGACCGGTCGTAGAATCTACGACTCGAAGTCCAATGGTCTTTGCAGGACCTACGACCGGTCGAAGGAAACCTACGACCGATCGTAGGTGACCTACGACCGATCGTAGGAGGGCTACGACGATCGTAGAACGGTCCAAAGCATATCCCGCCGGATTTTTCAAATATCTCATTAGAGCTTCGACTAGTCGTAGAGCACTCTAGACCAATCGAAGACCCGATCTTTTCACTTATAAATAGAGCACGAATCTCAAGAAATCATCGATTTAATTATAGTATTCAAGCCAATCTTCGTCGAACTTCCGAGAGATAATTTTGTGCTCCATCTAAGCTAAGTGTGCTTATTTAATATCTTCTTTCCTTAGCTTTATTTTAATTGATTTTGTTTCTTATATTCCAATCGATTTGATAAAGAGGAATTGTTATTCCCTTTCTTTGGAATCAAAATCAATTAAGGCAAGCCCTGTTTGGTTTAATTTAAAATCAATTAGAACTAGAACCATTGTAATCGAGTCTTGGACATTGAACTTGGACATTCAATCATCTACTTTGATTTGGTTCTACCGGCGCTACAACGAAGAAGATATTCGTATTTTACATATTGTAAATTCCTTTCTATTATTTTGGTTTCTTTCAAGATTTGCGAAAAATCTTGTTATATTGGTTATCCGAGGAAAGCCAGAAAACTCGAAGTGGGGGTTTTTAATTGTGTAAGCCCACATACAAAGACACAATTGTAAGGGTTTTGGGTGAACCTGGGAAAACCTATCTTTAGTGAACGCTAATATCCCCTGTGTGAGGATATTAGGAGTGGAGTAGCTTTTGTGTGGCTGTTGTATAACAGTTGGTGAACACACAGGCAAACCACTATAAATCCTTTGAGTTGTGGTTGATTGATTTATTCTTTTAATTGTTTTTATTCTTTTTGTGGGATGTATGTATGGTGGTGAATGTTGTAATTATTTCAAGCTTTGTGAGAATGTTGTAATAGCTTAGAATTTACTTTCTGCTATTCCTTTATAAGTTTGTTTTTCAATTTCATTTTGAAAGTTGTTCCAGCAAGGTTGCCCTGCCATTTTTATGGTGTATGGCTGTCCCTAGAACAATACATCTTTAATTACAAGTTATTTCAATTCAGTTCATATTTGTTTTTGTATTCCTCTTCGATTTGAGACTTGATACAAAGACCTTTCTAGAAATAAGGTTGTCCTACCATAAACTCTGTTTTTGGTGTAAGGTTGTCCTTAGAATAACGTTTGTATCAACCTCTCAAGATCTGAATTTTGAGGTTGTTTTTCTTTCCTGCATTATTATTTAATTTGGCTATCATTTTCTTTATTATTCCGCTGTTATAAGTTTTTATTTGGCATTGTCCTATTCACCCCCCCTCTAGGACATATAGCTTGGCCTTTTCAATCTCTTCGTGTTTCCTCAACTATCACGATGCATAAGCAATTACCCTATCCTTCTGCATAAGAACAAAACCCAAACCTACGCGAGACGTGTCGGTGTATATTGTATATTTGACCCCTTGCTCTGGAGTAGTAGCACAGGGGTGGACATTAGCTAGTCCTTCAATTCCTGAAAGACTGCTTCTACCTTCTCATTCTAAGCAAACTTAAAATCTTTCCGAGTGAGCTAAGAAAACGGTTTGGCTATTTTGGAAAAGTCCCTAATGAATCGACGATAGTAACCTGCCAGGCCGAGGAAGCTCCTCACTTCAGTAAACGAATCGGGCCACTCCCAGTCCTGAACTGCGATCACCTTAGTAAGGTCCACAGCTATTCCTTCCTTGGACGCCACATGTCCCAGGTACTTGACCTCTTCTTTTCAGAAGTCACACTTCTTGTACTGTGTAAACAACTAGTTCTTCCTGAGAGTATCAAAGACTGCTCGCAGGTGCTCCTCGTGATCTTTTCGACTCTTAGAGTATATTAGGATGTCAACTATAAATATGATGACGAATCGGTATAGATCGGCCGAAACACCCAATTCATCAGGTCAATGAACACGGTTGTTGCGTTTGTGAGTCCAAACGACATCACAAGGAACTTGTAATGCCTAAAACCGGTTCTGAATGCTATTTTCTGCACGTCTTCATCCCTAACGCGCAACTGGTGGTACCTTAACTGTAAATCAATCTTAATGAAGTATTGTGCCCCTTTCAACTAATCGAACAAATCATCTATCCTGGCAAAGGATACTTGTTCTTCACTGTCACTTGGTTCAACCTGCGATAATCAATACACAATCGCAGTGATCAGTCCTTCTTCTTTACAAACAACACGGGTGCTCCCCAAGGAGATACACTCGGTCGTATGAAGCCTGCATCCAGTAGATCATCGATCTGTCTCCTCAATTCCTCCATTTCACATACGGGTATGTGATACGTCGGTAGAGATATAGGTGTCGCACCTGGCACTTGGTCGATGGTAAAATCGATCTCGGGCTGAGGAGGTAATTTAGGTATCTTTCTGAATACATCCGTGAAATCCTGGACTACTGGCGTGTTCCCAAGTGTCAGACCATCATGATCTTTTAATAAGGAAGCATAACAAAAGGACGTGAGAAAGGCAACTGACCTGAACTGGGAAAGTAAAGGTCGTGCCCTTAGGTCCATGGGCTGTCACCAATCTGGTATCGTAGTCGATCTCTACCTTCATCTCGGTGAGCCAATCCATACCGAGAATGACGTCATAATGATACAACAGGTTGACAATCAGGTCAATGCGTATCATTCTGCTCCCTAAATCTATCAAGCAACCCTCACACAACTTAATGGCATCTGTAAAAGTTCCTGCTGCTGCGATAACTCTCACCTCAACCATAAGGGTTGTATTTAACCCTAAGCGCTTGACCGTAGAACATGATATCATCGAAATAGTGGACCCAGTGTCCACCAACAGATATACGAGTGTACATGTGTAAGATTTAGCATAACAATACTCAATTTCTCAAGCATTCTACACATTTCATAACAAAAGAAGCTTCATGAATTTCATTTAACCAAAATTGTCACAATACATGAGATGTTGTCTTACATGGATCATGACAGAAGATGCATATGAGCTAATCTAACAAAGCTTTAAACACTAAAACACACCAACAACTCTACCCTACTACTAAGCCTATCAAGGCTGTAACATAGAAAGCAAGAAAATAAGGAAAACCCAAAGATGACTACAACATATGACTAGTCATCCGACTCTAGTGATGGAAGAGGAGCACCCTTGTCCTGTATACAACACAGGAGGGTCTTCAGAGCATGGGAAATCTTCTTGAACCTTTGTTTCATATAGGCCTTATTCTCATCCATCTCTTGTTTCACTTCGGCTCGGGTCTCTCTGACCCAGCCTGGCTCTCCTCAATCTAAGCCAAGCAGGCTTCTAAGGCAACCCGATCACGATGGTGCTCATGTGAAGCAGGAGGAAGGCCCCCATCAGAGTCTTGGGCCTCCTCTTCTTCCTCTTCCTGCTCTTCCTCATCACTTCCCTCTTCATCACTACCTTCCTTGCCTTCTTCATCTTCACTCCCCTCATCCTCTTCATTGTCTTCCTCTATCTCATCACCATACTCATCAAGATGGGCTTGGCATTGTCGTGGCCCAATATCCATGTTGTTAAGTGTGGTGTCATTTATGAAGTAGATCGGCGTAAGCTTATCAGCATTAAGTCTGTAGCTGAACTCACGAGCAATCTTGCATATAAGTCAGCCAAATGGGAGTGAAATATCTGTCCTAACAGTGCGTGCAATCTAGACTATATAAAGAAGGATGTACGTAGGTAGACACAGCTTGTCTCCTTGCCCAGCTCTGTATAGAAAGTCTACCATTAAACGCATGCATTCACTGCGATTGCTCCACCTAGGATACACATTGTGTCTGAATATGTGGTGGAGTAGATGGAAGTTATGAGTCATCTCGATCGCTAGGAGGCAATTGCCTCACTTCTAGTGAACCAGTAGGCCATAAAGAAATCATGTGCGGCAATCTCTTTCACGCATACTCTTGAGATTTTTCTCGCTAGCATGTACCTCTCCACATTGAATTCTCATAATTCGGGCCATCACGTCTACATCGACAATAGCCTCCCGCCTTCCCATGGGAATAGTGAACTGAAGAGGCTCTAGCAGTGGATCTCGTATGTGGGCGTAGAAGGCTCGGACAGTGTCCTCACTCGCACGTGACTTGCCCTCAAATATGGGACCCCACCCGGCGTCCAACAGGAGGTTTATCACCGGATAAAGCCCAAATAGTTTTTCATCCACGTGCGCTTCAAAGATAACCCTACGACCTTAAAACCTTCATGTCCGATGTCCAACGGTAGAGTCCTCTCGAATGGGATCTGGGGATCAAGATCCCTCTTCGTCTTTCGCTCTCTCGTGACGCTAGCACTAGCCTCGGCACTTGTCCGCTTCTTTGGACAGGTAAGGCGGCTAGGCTCGGCTTCATCCGTAGGCACCCTCTTCTTTCCTATGAGGGAAAGGAGCATTGAAATGGAAAATATGGTAGTGACAAGCTCAAAAAGAGCCATAAAGTCGGAAATGCTTGGAAATAGGGTGGATTGTGAGGCTTGTGAGCTATGAGACACAAACGTGTAGGCTTTGTGCTCAAATAGGTATGAAATAGGGAAGATGGGAGTTGTATGAGATGGGTTTGAGAGAATGGTGGAGGTGGATGCAAGAAAAGGAAGAAGATGAAGTTGATTTGAGAATAGAAGGAAGATTTGAGAAGAAAAGTGAGATTTTGAGGGAAAGAGAGAGCTTAAAGGGGATGAAATGGAGAGAAATAGGGCAAAGGGGTCAAAGTAGAGGTCCCCACATGGATTTGGAAGGCCCCACATGTGTTTAAGGGGCAGCGGGCCACCGGACCAGCGACCCCGCCGCTGCCTGCTGGACCCCACCGCGAGGCCTTGCGGTAGGCACGATGGCATCGCAGTCCTCTGGACCTAGGGCGGTGGCTTCACCCTGGGGGAGATGGCATCCCCCTCCCGGGGTTCTGGAAATGTACGGGGGCCACTTTGGTTCCCCCCATTTTCTGTCGTTTGGGCCCCCGAGTCCGTTTGAGGCATTTTTGGAGTCCATCTTGCGCATATTCACACTTTTCAGGTCATTTGAGTGTGGAATATACCAGATTATTGTCTAAACCCATCGATTGATGGTCTAGAAAGGAACTGGGATCATCTCAATTGATCACAAATGCATACGGGTCATATTTCAACAGTCAGTTTTGCCGGTCGACAAAACTTGGAATCCCAAGATTATTTCAACATTTTATCGCCCCCTCCTAAGTCAAAGTACATCAGTGTGGATCGTGTTACCATAACCCAAGTCCAATTTAATCCAAATCATGCTCTAATATAAACTTGTAACGCCCTAAAAATTGAGGGTCGAGTAGAAGCTCAACTCCTGAGTTCCAACGCATCACTTATGCAACATAGATAATGATGATTAAATGTTGTCCATATTAGTGCATTAAACATAGTGGGATTACACTAAATCAGCATATTATACTCCAGAGATAATTAAATTAGGCAAGCGGAAGATGTGATAGATATATAAAGTGTAATAGGGGTTATAAACCCCCGGAGTATGATCATATCACCATGTTGAATAAATACATATTTGTTCCAAAATATACAAAATGATAAAGTGTAATGTCCAACTAATTCATATAATGCCTGTAGTCCCGCCGATTAGTACATGGTTTACATAGACCCGCCTGATAGTTATACATAGGAGAACTCCTCATCGTCATAAAAGTCTGGCTCCACCTTGTAAGCCTCACCATCATCTGCAGCTAAAACAGAATCTGGTTGGTGTTTTAAAATACCGTCCCAGAGTGGGAGTGAGTGATCAACTCAGTGGTACTATAAGGCAAAGGTTAACATGTTATCAATTCAGTCAAGCAGTAATGATAAAGCAGTACAACAATCATTTTCTAAGTACTCTTGTTAATGCAAGAATAATATACTATAATGATGCATGCCCTCGCCTGCACTCCCTCAATGACACCATCTCATGATCGCACATACTACTCTCACTGTGCCTTCATCACCAAAGCACATGCAATGTGGTGCATGCATGTGTTAGCCGAGTTCTTGATTAGGCTTATTCATACAGCAGATTCAAGAAGCTAAGGTACCTCCCTTTTTATCATTTACCCAATGATCCATCTAGGGTCGTCAATCCTAGTTAATCACATACGATAGGCAAGTTATAAGGTAACATCATCCCTGATTTGAAAAGTAGTGGATAAGTAAGTTCAGGTCACTACAGAAGGCTCGTCACCTTAGCATAGGCCTATTTTATACTCGAGGTCACTACGGAAAGGCTCGTCACCTTAGTGTAGGTCGACAGCTCGAATACATTGTCTCATACCACCGTATTCAGCTCACGAGTTTAGGTTGTTCACTGGTCATTACGGGGAGGCTTGTCACCCCCAGCGTAGGCTGACAGCTCGACCACAGTGTCGCATACCACCGTGCTCGGCTTATGAGTCTTAGTGGATCGTGGTACCAAGGTTAAACGGGCTTTATATTGGTAAGTGGTACCTTAGATTCAAGCAGTAGCATCCATATATGGTAAACACACATTAGGCCAATCGGGTTATTAGACAAGTTTAATTGGTACGAGCGCATGCTGAATTAATCAACATGGAGCGCATAAGCACTCCACATAGCCTAACCACTATCGACAATCTTCGTATGACTCGGATTCATCGAACGTATCCAATGTGGCGAATCTAGTTCGGCCACTCAACTGGGATCCATTACCGATTGCCTGGACTATGTAGCAGTCCTAATCATATTCAACGCAATAGACAGTCACATGTGATAATCATAACAGCATTTAGTAAACAATTCAAATACAATAATCATTTGAGCATTTATCAAACACATAAAGTATGTTACTACACATAGGATATTTTTATACATAAATCACGTAAGTGAAATTAAGGTTCATGAAAGAATTTTATACACATAGATAAGGTAGTCGAGAATCCTATCTCAACACCCTTAGTAATTACAATTCAACAAACAATTACTTATTCAGACATTTTATCAAACACTTAGCCTACACATTAATAGATACATGCCCTAACCTAGTTATAGCATATATTATAGCAAATCCTTTTGCAAAGGAGTTGTCATACATATAACGAACATGTATTCTACATTAATAGTCATGGCAAGTATAAATCACAATAGTAATTTCATTCAAACATTTCAACAAACACATAGAATGCATTATATATTCACTTAGTTCATACACATGTATAATTTATCAAATCTATCGTAACTAAGATCATATAGTAGCAATAAGGTCAGACATAAATCATTAGCTAACATTGAAAGCCTTAAAAACCATAACCTAATTGTTTATAGTCCGCACCTTTCCTCGGTACGCTCGTTACAAACTAGTTCGTACACTATGTCTGTCTCTGACACAATGGCTAAACATTGAAATAGGTTAGCCATTTCACCGATTTCTCTATTTAGATTCCCAAACCAAGATTAGGGTTAGGATTTCTTATCCAAACCATATCTGGAATCGACGGTGTAGCGACGGTGAGGTGTTGATTCAACACGAGGAGCAGTGAGAATGAATCCTAGTAACAATCTCGTAAACTCCCTCTCTTCTCCTCACTCTTTTCTCTCTCCTCTCTCCTAGCGTTAGGAAAATTCGTATGGAATGAGAGACGGGTAGGTTAAGGTCCTTATATAGGCCCAGAACTGGCCCAAATGGCCCTAGGGTCATGGTATACTTAGGTTATAGCCAAAAGGCACATCTATTTCAGGCCAATGAAGCTCATCTGGAGGTCCATTGCTTGCATACAGTCTGGAGAAAGTTCTCTGATAATGGATCTAGGCCAGGTTATGATTTTGGTCCAATTGGATTAGTAGATCGATTGTGGAGGACCCGTTTCAGCTCAACGGTCATCGTCACTCGATCAGAGCCACAAGTATACCAATGGATGCAAAAAAAAATTTCTGATCCAAGGGTGTAATTAGGTCAAAATATGAAGGTCTAAATCCTTAAATTTGGCCTACAAGTGAACAGCCCAATTCACTTAAGTTTGAGTTCATTTTCTAAAGATATTCGCGTTTCTCACACACTTCGCTCCAGGCTCAAGTTGTGCATTCCTGGATACTATTTGGACTTGATTTCCACGATGGTTGTCAAGCCCAGTAAGGTGGTCATAAACTTATAGTTTCACGGTCATCAGACTTTTGACGCACTATCCTGGTCTGATACGGAGTTTCAATGCGCTCCCGAGAGCAACTGGGTTTTGAGACTGATCCTAGGTTTTAGAAAATGTTAAATTAGTGATTCTAATAGTTTTGGGTCTTGCAGTTCGTATAGAAAGTAGTTCAACCTAATTTATTGATTAATTCAGTTTCGTACTTAATTAATTTTTGTCTAATTTCTACAGAATTCAACCCTTAGTAATTTCTGCCAGAGGTGGTACTCGGGTCCTTTTACAGATTCTTTCAAGACGTTACATGACCTAGCCTCATGTTGCCTATAAAAGAGAAAAGAGAGAGAGAGAGAGAGAGAGAGAGAGAGAGAGAGGGCATCCTTGCAGCCGTGGAGGCATCTTTAGAAGCAGAGCACTTGGGTGAACGTGGAGCACAAGAGTTTTCTTCTTCCTTCCTTTTTCTTTATTTGTTTTATTTTTTTAGAGTCTTTAATTAATCATGCTTATGGCTGGCTAAACCTCTTAGCTAGGGCTAAGAGGTGAATCTTGCAATGGGATGGGGTATTTTCTATGGCTTTGATTCATGTTTAGGAACTATCTTTGATTATATGGAATATTCATAGTTTTTAATGGTTTATTGTGACTTAAATTACAATGGATCTGCGGTAGCTTTGAGTATTTTCTATGCATATATAGAGGTTATGGTCATAGGAGCCCTATTGTTCACCATCGTCTCATGTGCATGGTTAGATGACGAAACCCTTCCTAACGTTCATAACTCTCTCAGATTGGATATGGATTGGTTAAGTTTTGTTCTTTGCTTTGTCTCTTGGGCATGCTTTTGTAATGGAATCAATTCTAATTCTCAAACATATCTTCTATTTGATAACTGGATCAAAAGAAGTTTTGACGTGATTTTTAAGATTATATCTTCCAATTGGATGAAGATGGGACTCTAAATCCAATTGCATTCATAAATCAAGTATAGATCTCCTTGATCTCTACAAGTGGATCCTTGGCACCCTAGTTTCTCACCTTTGAATTTTACAAGATTTAGTTTAATAGTTCATCATTATTCTCTTAATTCTCCCTGATTTAGATTACATCTTTGCCTAATTCTAGTTCAAGTTACTTTTAGAGTACGTACAAGGTTCAGTCCCTATGGATTCAACCTCGGTCTTACCGAGATTATTACTACATCACGACCCTATACTTGGGGTGTGAACAAGTTTTTGGCACCGTTGTTGTGGATTGACGGTTATGTTTTTATAAGATTAACTAGTTTTATAATTAGGTTAAGATTAGGGTTTTCTAATCTAGGTTTAGGTTTTTCTGTTTAATTTTTTTTAGAAACTCACCTAACTTTCTAATTTTATAGGACTCTGAGATAGACTTTTTAAATTGGTAATCTCTTTCTAATTCTTTTATTTTTCTATTTTTTTAGGATTAGGGTTTTATTTTTCTATTTTTAGAAATTTCTAATTCTCGGTCTTCTTTTAATTTTAGAAACTAACTTACTTTCTAATTTTAAGAACTTTCCAACTTTAGAATTTCTATTTTTAGAAACTATTTTTTTTTTTTGTTTTCTTTTGCAGGATCTTAACATAAGAACTTCTAATTTGGTAACTTCTTTCTAACTTCTCCTCTATCTAGATTTTTTATTGTTATAAGATTTTTCTTTTCTTTTATTTTCTTTTAGGATTAGATTTATAGTTAAGGTTTCACCATGGAAGAGTGGGTACGTTAATATGCTGAGATGGATAAGAGATATTAGAGAGGAATGTATAATGACTATGATGTAATTCAACCTCTATCTCAAGATTTTTCTGAAAGCATCATTGAGAACTGACTGGAATATTATACTCCATCAGTTAAGAAGTCCTTATGCGATCATAATTTTGAGAATGAGGACTATTATCAACCATCATATTCTCCCACCTATGACCTGTATGATTATAACCAGTGGAAACATCAAAATTGGGAGGATGAACCAACTTGTTATAATGATTATTCTCTTGGATCTCCTACCTTTGAGATCCAACCTAAAATGATCCAAGAGAATCCATATGAAAGTCACATAGACTATCATGCAGAAATTAGAAAAACGTTGGAAGCGTTTAATTCGTGCCTTGATAAACTAATGAAGGCTCGTTTATACCAACCTCAACCCAGTCTAGAAATACAATGCGAGGAAAGTGATCCTAACTCGCTTGTGGAAACTTTTGAAATTTGGAATAAGGAGTTAGATTCCATTAATGAGCATACGGTTTAATTTTCTGATAAGTCAATCTCAATGACTGTCCAAAGGAATGATCAAGAGATGTGGGTGTCTTTCAAATATAATGATGATGACACACTTCACTCACATGACACACTTGATTCCAATGATGAGGGAGAGGTTAGTTTATTCAAACCTAACCCAATTTAGAAAGCGAATGTGAGGAAAGCAATCCCATCCCAAGTATATACTGCACGAAATTGGAAGACAATGCGTGTTAGGATGACCATCATAAATGTTCAGCCTAAATTCCCCTAGAATTAATCTCAAGTATGGTCCAAGTCATTGATCAAGAAATATATGAAGTGATCGGTCATAAGGATCTACTCCACTCATTTAACATCCTTGATTTAATTATAGAGGATGAGCCCCTTATAACTGACCCTTCTAACTCTCATGAAACATGTTTGGACCACTCTCCTAAATTAAATGATGATATGATTCGGGAGAGGGACGAGTTGCTCAATATGACTTTAGAAGTTGAAACCACCTAGTTTATGTCATCATCTGAGCTATACACTTTTGACGATTTAATGTCTCTACTGAGAGCTTCAATGAACAGAGTGTTCACATCAATGCTTCCCCTATTGATTTTCAATCTGTCTATACAGGGCAAGAGTAAGAGAGCATGCGTTCATCCACTTTCAAAGACAATGGATTCCTTGAGCAGATCATCACAAACTTCAATGTGGAGAATGAGTCACTCTCAACTAAAATTCTCAACTCTTTGGATGATTGGTTGGCACACTTTACAAATTCAAACGATCCTATGATAAGAGACACAGTGAATGCCTTGTAGGACAACATCTCGGTAGTTATCACTGACCGAGAGAACCGTTATTCTGAAGCCTCTCCTTCCCTAGATCCTGAACATTTATCATTAAAGGAGGAGGAGTTGAAAATTGAACCGAAGTTTGAAACTTCGGAATGTGTTGAGACTACATTACTTTCTGAGAATTTTTCTGAATTTTATCTACTTGTAGTCTCTGATTCACTATGGAGTACTAACATTGACGCTTTTTCTGTCACAAGTGAATCATATATCCTTTGGATACCTCAAGCGATTCAACGATAATTTTGTAATGAGGTACATAAGTTTCTCTAAAAAGTCATGCTCTAGGGCATGCAAGCCTATTGCAAAAAGGGCTTTTGGATGATCTTGTTGAGAAACCTACTAAGAAATTTATCAAGATATTGGCCGAAAGAGGAACCATGCGGCATGACTGAGTAACTTTTCCTTTGCTTTCATAGGACTAGGGTAGTTTGCGTTATGTCATTCTAGGATAGTCGGCTTTATGCCGTTAGGATAGTTTACTTTCTAGTTGCTCTAGGATAGGTTGTTTTTGTTGGATTAACTCTTGTGCTGAGCCGCCTTCATACTAAAATCTCTTTGGAAAAAAGCCGCTTAATTCAGTCATCAGGTACTATATTTCCATCACTACTCCTTTACTTTCGTTGTCTCACATGCATTATATGTGTATATCTTTTACATTGAGGACAATGTAGATTTTAGGCTGGGGATGGGAGATTAGGTTACCTAATTAGTATTTTCTTGGTCTTGAGCGAAAATTGTGAAAAAAAAAATAATTAATTTTTTCTGGAAATTCTGGTGAATTCGAAGTGATTTTGAAGGCCATCTTTGATTTAGAAGTATAAGATACGTAATGTTGGTAATTTATGACTCTTGGATTCAGCTTTCTTTAAATTTCACAGTTAAGTTCGAATTGCTAATCCATGATTAGAAGTTTTAAACATTGATTGAGTCATGATTTCACATGTCACATCTAGCTTACACATTAAGGTTTTAATTTAATATTGAATTATTAACCTGGTAATCACTAAGCATGGAAGGAACCAGCCTAGGGAATTTGTCCATCATGTTCATTGGAAAAAAAAACAAAGAGAGAATACCCAGCTAAAAAATAGTTGTGTTAAAAACCGACTACTTGTTAAAGATCTTTAAAAAGGTTGACACAGCATGAAGCCATTGATGGAAAAATCAAAAGCTAGAGAGCAAAAATGTTAAACAAAAAGGCTGAACTGTAAGGAAAGTTTCGGTTTAGGTTAAGATATCTAGGAATGATCTGTTTAATTATCAATGTTATTATGAAAATTGATGATTGGACTCTTAATGTTGAGAAGCCGAGATTACACTATACACCCATGGAACTCAATGTTTAGAATTGTCCTAATTGATAGATTAATACTTTGAACTTGAATATGAAGTTTACTATGTGCTTGAGTCTAAGAGAAAGTCGTGCTCAACATTAATGCATCTTAGAATTCTATTAATTGGATTGTTTTTCAAAAATCACTCGAGTTTATAAAAATTTATCCTGTGTTTCTCAACTTATTTTTCGCATACTTTGCTCGGGACTAGCAAACTGCTGGTTAGGGATTATGTTGAGGGTCAAATATTACATATTAGACCCAAGCTATTACCTGAATTTACAAACATGATACTGTTTAATGGCCTATTTTAATCATGTTTGTGTCGCAAGGTGAATTTAGAAGCCTGGACTGAAAAAAGGTACTAAAAGCATGGATTTAATGCTCAGAAGTCACCAAGACAAGGGACGGACCCCAAGGGACCAAGATTAAAGAATTTACATGCCAAAGATTCGAGAAAATTAAGTAATTGAAGTCCAAGATGCTTGAAAATCGTCCACAATGTAAGATCACATGGTTCTCACCATCCGTTTGGCCGAAAACTTTATATCCGGCCTGAGGACCATAAATTAACTGTATATATTGAATTTTATCCATTGGATCCTTGTGGAAGTGGCCCAATGGACAGATCAGACACTAAATCCCTGATTTGGGGCCCACCTGATCTCTGGATATACTTCAATTTTGGTCTCAACCCCTTAAATGGGATTTTAAAAAAAAGGATGGATGGAGCGGATTTCTTATCTACATCACATTGGAACCCATATGAACATTGGCGTGCACAAAAGACATGTGCATTGGAGGTGCACCGGACAGAGAGTCCGGTCAAAACACTTTTGACACGTCTCCCTCTCACACTGGAACCAGCGGACGGACAGTGTCCGACCGGTTTTAAGTAGTGGGGTCCACCCATCATCTAAATAGATGATCTGGACAGTCCATTACGACCAGAGGGGGGGCACAACCCTCTTCATGTTGGCATTTTTGTCCTATACGTACGTACACATGTGGATCGCCAGAAAATGGAAGATGAACGGTGAGTTGATTTGATACAGTGGACCACACCAAAACTTAACCAAAACCACTCTTTTTCGACTAGTTTTTCACCAAGAATCTAATGAATGGGGTTGATCTTTTTGAAAACATCACTGTGGGGCCCACCAAACACATCAGCGTATGTACGTGCGTAAGCAACGTACGTCTGCAAGATCTGGGATTTCTGGGCAGTTGTGTGATCTTGATTGTGATCGGATCAGTGATCCAGACCGTCCAAACTCATCAACAGGGGGCCACGACTCTCACTATGGAGTCAGATTCCAGTTTTCAGAAGATCTTCCACGCCAAAATGCTTCCAAACACAAGATATTTTGCATTTTTTCTTTCGGCGTTACGTTTCCTGTTGCGTAAGCTGCACTCCACCACCTCATGCTGCCTATAAAAGAGAAGAGAGAGAGAGAGAGAGAGAGAGAGAGAGAGAGAGAGAGAGAGAGAGAGAGAGAGAGAGAAGGCATCCTTAGAAGCAGAGCACGTGGGTGAATGTGGAGCACAAGAGTTATCTTCTTCCTTCCTTTTTCTTTATTTGTTTTATTTTTTTAGAGTCTTTAGTTAATCATGCTTATGGTTGGATAAACCTCTTGGCTAGGGCTAAGAGGTGAAGCTTGTAATGGGATGGGGTGTTTTCTACGGCTTTGATTCATGTTTAGGAACTCTCTTTGATTATAGTTTGATTATATGCAATATTCATAGTTTTTAATGATTTATTGTGACTTAAATTACAATGGATCTGCGATAGCTTTGAATATTTTCTATGCATATATAGAGGTTATGGTCATAGGAGCCCTGTTGTTCACCATCGTCTCACGGTCATGGTTGGATGATGGAACCCTTCCTAATGTTCATAACTCTCTCAAATTGGATGTGGATTGGTTAAATCTTGTTATTTGCTTTCTCTCATGGGCATGGTTTTGTGATCGAATCAATTCTAATTCTCATACCTATCTTCTATTTGATAACTAGACCAAAGGAAATTCAGAAGTAATTTTTAAGGTTATATCTGCCAACTGGATGAAAATAGGACTCTAAATCCATTTGTATTCGTGAATCAAGCATAGATCTCCCTGATCTCTACAAGTGGATCCTTGGCACCCTAGTTTCCCACCTTTGAATTTTACAAGCTTTAGTTTAATAGTTCATCATTATTCTCTTAATTCTCCCTGATTTAAATTACATCTTTGCCTAGTTCTAGTTCAAGTCACTTTTATATTACATACAAGGTTCAGTCCATGTGGATTCGACCTCATTCTTACCGAGATTATTACTACATCATGACCCTATACTTGGGCTATGAATAGTCTACCATGATGTATTTGTTGTATATCTGCATTGTCCATCTGTTTTTTTTTTTTTTTTTTTTCCTTTCCAGGTCATTTTAGAACACAGCCCAAAAATGAAGTAAATTTATATCTCATGTGGACTATGTTGTTGGAAATTGCATAAATATTCCATGACGAATCAAGCAAAGTACACACAATCGTAGAAACAAGTCCACTCCATCTTTCAATCTGCTCATTATTTTTCTCATGTCTTAAAATGATCTCTAAAAATGGATGGACAATGTGGATACAACAAAACACATCAAGGTGGGCCCATAGAACTTGGTGACATCACTTTAAGTCTAACTACTCAATTTGGCATCCCTCAGCCTATGAGTGTAGGAGAGAGTTATTCTTTTTTAGGACTCTCTCTCAATATGGCTGAATCTCAGCTGTTCTCATCATCTCACGGCTTATATAAAGGCTCGCATATAACCTCTTGCAGTACGGTGCAGAGGAGGCCACTACTATATATATATATATATATATGTGTGTGTGTGTGTGTGTGTTTGTGTGTGTGTGTGCGCGCGCGCGTGCACGCGTGCGTGTGCGTGTGTGTGTGTTTTTGAAAGATCTGTATTTGCATGGACATTTGAATTATCGGAGCATGGGACCAAATTGGTCTTTTCTGTCCATGCCCATTTATTAAATCCCAGCTGTAACTAACTTTCAGCCCCAAAACGGGTCCACCTCCCCCCATGTGATGGCTGCCCATGACTCTACTGTCTTCCGCCGCAGCGCCAATTCTCTCTCCTCTTGTGATCGTCTGGCTGCGCATGTAGCTTGATACGCAGAAACTTGGAAATGGTATACGCGACGTATATGAACTCAAATTAAACTAACTAAATCTTGGAACCCGGCATCATAAGTTACGATTGTAAGATTAGATAGGTGGAACAATCCTAACCTCTGATTCTTGGCCATTTTAGATACTTTTCTTTCTTAACCGTTTAACAAGTTTAACAAATGTCAAACAATCTGATAGATAATTGCATAAGAATAATTTCTTCTTCTCTTTTTTTTTTCATTATACATTCAAAGTATTAACCATAATGTGAACAGTTAGTTTGAATTACTTGCATGCCACGTATGCAATTTCGTAGTAATTTCTAACTGCCGTATCATCTACCATACCATACTCTGCCGGAGCATCAAGTATTTCTTTTCAATTAGATCTCATTAAACCTTGCTAGCATACGAAGTTCACCTCTCCCACTGTCAAGAGTATATTAGAATGATCTTGAGTAGATTATGATCATAATCTTGTGTATTTTCTAGAATAAATTAGGAATGTCTTATAGATATGCATACAGCTATGCATAGGTATTTTCCTTTGTGTACAAATATTTTCATGAATAAAATACAAAACAATTCTTCAACATGTATGTAGTCTTTAAATAATACCTTTTTTTTTTTTTGGCCCACTATCGGAAAGAAAACATGTTCAGCTCTTATCCTTTGTTCGAAGCTGATGGCAGCCACATGAATGGACATAAACTCGTGGACCATTCATTCAATTATTCTAGCATCCAAGCATACAGATACAAGCAAAAACCCTGTGGGCCACCTACACTGTTAGCATCGATTAAGCTAGAACAAGCAGTTTGTGAGGATGATAGAGTATCAGGCGTCATCGATGATGACAATGACGAGGATGATAGTGGCAATGACGGTGATGATGACATTGGCTTAAATACGAACAAAGCATGCTGCAAACCGGGAATGAAAAGCCAATCATGGACGTCCCAGTACACTTCTACTCTAAATTTGTCAATGGAGATGGATTCATTACCTCGGAATTTCCATTGCAGATGTTTCACATGAATTGCAAGATGTCCGTCTATCCTTATCACCATTTCGGGTTCTATCGACTCCCATGAATTACTGCTGCCGCAGTTGCTCCTCTTGGTATTGTTGTTGCTACACTCGATTAAGATGCCGTGGTTCTTTCCTTTCTCGTGGAATTTAGCTCTTGTAGAGAACCTCTTCTTGCCAAAGATATGCTCCTTCCTCAATACCAAGCTGGCATCGATCAGTGCCGGCCGTGATCCTGTCTTTCTGTAGGCTTCTTTCTTGAGATCCCCAAGAAGCAAGACCACTTCCTCTTCGCAGACCACTGCGACATAGTAGTCCGACTGAGGCTCGGGTTCTCTTCCAAATTTAACGGCCTTCAGGTCCCAAAAGACGTCGACTGGTTTTCCGTCAATGTAGAAGCGCTTAGAGCCCTGTTTCCGCCAGAAAGACCAAGGCTTTAGCTCCACCTTGCAGCTAGATTGGTTGTCGGATCCTTGGACAGAGATGGAAAGGCCGTGTACCAAGAGGCTCTTGCACCATGTTACTGTAACAGAACGGCATTGGCCAGTGATCTTCGTTTGGTACACAGACATGACAACGCTCTGGCCGGACTTGGTGGCAGCTGCCGGATCGTCAGTCAGCCTATCATGGGGTGAGAAACATGCTGGATTGCCTTCTGGGTCTTGCATTTTTCTCAATGAACTTTTCTATTTAGAAGTAATCTACTCAAATAGTTAGCAAGCAGGATGAAGTTAAGTATACATATACAGAGAGAGAGAGAGAGAGAGAGAGAGAGAGAGAGAGAGAGAGAGAGAGAGAGAGAGAGAGAGAGAGAAGAAGAAGAAGAAGAAGAAGAAGAAGAAGAAGAAGAAGATGATGATGATGATGATGATGATGAAGCTCTCACTTTCTTTTCTTCTTATCCAATATAGGGATTCCGCCGGGGGGGTGGTTGGGGGTCTGTGGTTTGGTTCCTTTACTATGAGAAACTATAATGGATATAACAAGGGCTTTAGAAGTGCCTTGTTCTACATCTTTTGCGAAACTGCTTTTCATATATACAATGTGGTTTCTCTGCTTTTCTAGCTAATCTAGCATTTAAAAATAACACTTTCCCATGCATGGTAAAAAGGAAGGAACACTGGATCTGGAGTTTATGTCGAGAATTTAACATAAACGATAGTTGGAGGAATGAGTGCGTATGGATACCAGGAGACAGTTGATAGAAAAAAGGGGAATTATTGGGTCTTGGGCCTTGCTTTGCAAGCCCCGATTCTTGTCATCTCAAGCACATGCTTCACGATCCATCCAGGCTGTAGATCCGATGAGTAGGAGATGCCACTAAAATACAGGTGACTCGACCCTTTGACTAGTTGAAGCGAAGTAGATGCGGCCCCGGCCTCACCTAACACGGTTTTGCCCTGATCGTGGGGCACACCTTGACCGTTTGTATTGTATATCCACGCCATCCATCCACTTTCCAGCTCATTTTAGGCCATGAGCCAAAAAAAATAAAATGAAGCAGATCGAAATCTCAAGTGGACCATACCATATAGGAAATAGTGGCGATTGAACGCTCACCGTTAAAAACTTTCTAACGCCCACCGTAGTGTTTATTTGCCATCCAAATTGTTGATTAAAGTCACACAAACCTGATAAAGGTAAAAACAAAATATCAGCTTATCCAAAACTTTTGTAGACAACCATAGGATTTTAAAACTCAATCACCATTATTTCCTGTGGTATGACCCACATGAATTTGGATCGGCTTCATTTTCGGGCACATGCTCTTGAATAAGCTGGAGTAACGGATGGACGGCGTGGATACACAATACATATTTCAAGGTCGGCCCACGGTCAGGGCCACACAATGCTGGGTGAGGTTGCTGGCCACACCCAACTTTTTTTTTTTTTTTTTTTTTTAAAGAGAAAAGAGCTTTCATTCACAGAGAAAAAATACACCCTAAGTCATTTGGGCAGCAAGCAGAGAAAAATTATCTGCCCCACCTATCATAAGCTATACAAAGAGTTGAGACCGGAAAGAGACCAAAAGTGACAAAGCCAGCACTAAATCTAGGAAGGGAGAGCGTCAGCACGTATGGTCCCTAACCCGGTTTTATCCAGAAGGACCTGGCCTCTAATGAAAAGGGGGAGGGAGGAGATATTATTAGACTGCTGCTTGCTCCCGATCTTCACCAAGCTATCAACCGGCCCCTTAGCTTCACAAAGGACATGAGTGAGAGAAACTGAGCCCCTGCCGATGAGGGAACGGATTCTGGTCAGCCAATACGTCCATTTCCAGGATGGGCCGGTATCCTTCTATAAGCAATGAACGGCCCAGTTGGAGTCGGATTACAAGATAATGTTTTGAAGCCCAAAGTCTAAACAGAATTTAATACCATCGTGAATGGCTCACAATTCAGCGGAGTTGTTGGAGGCTTCCCCGTAGCCGTCGGCAAAGGCGAAAACCAAATTGCCAAGATGATCGCGGCAAATCCCTCCGCCGCCTGTGGGGCCGAGATTGGATAAGGCAGAGCCGTCAACGTTTAATTTGAGAAATCCCTCTCTCGGCCTAATCCACCTTACAATAGAGAAGATGCAAGAGGGCCGGGGGGCTCGGCGAGGACTGGGGAAAGCGGGGCTGGCATGAGAGGGAGGGAGATCACAACTCTCGAGAATTGGGGAAATATGGAAATCAGCCACCACTTCACATTAAAGAACACCCCAGCAGCAGAAGGAGATCTGTTGTCAAATCTGGTCTCATTCCTAGCTTTCCAAATCTCCCAAAGAATAAATGTAGGGGGAAGGCGAAAGAACGATGAGTTAATATTGCGAGGCAGGGGTCAAAACCACCACCAATCATGCGCTCTTGGATAGAGGAATGGTGGAACAGGGGAACCCCGAACATATTGGCCACAAGCCTCCACTGATGGCTAGCTAGCGCACCATCCAAAAAGAGATGGGAGGGAGACTCGATATTCAGGCAGGATGTGGGGCTGATCATGCAACAGTTGCACATGGAAGGCAACTGAACGCCTTTCCTTTGGATAATAGCGTCGATGGGCAGAGAATTCCCCAGAAGCTTTCAAACAAATAGAGAGATCTTAGGTGTAAGGCCTGTATCCTAGACCGTATCATTCCTTAGACTTCTGCAATTCTCCGCGTCGAATTCCGGCGACCCGCGACCTGTAGACAACATTTGCGCGTGACCTTAAGTCGCATCATGTAGATTTAAGTCGACTCGACTCGAAACCTCTACCCTAGCGACCGCGCCATTGCCGCGGTTCCAACGCCGCATCTTGCGCACCAATGCAATACCCAAGCTAGGAGTAGTGGGCCCGCATATATTTTGAGAAAACGTCGTGTAAGGCCCGTATCCTAACCCATACCATTCCATAGGCTTTCGCGGTCCTCCCGGTCAAATTTCAGCGACCTGCGCGCGTAGATAGCATTTGCTGCAATCCTGAGTCGTGTCTCGTATTCCAGAGTGGGCTAAACCCGAGACTTGTATCATTACGACTGCGCCGTCGTCGCGGTTCCGATGCGGTGTCTCGCGCACCTAAGAGATACCCAAGCCAAAAGATGTGGACCCGCGTTCAGTTCGAGGAAAACACCGCACGTTGCAAATCCCAAGAGGATCTATCGAATCATTCACATCAATTAAGTTAAGTACAACAAGTACAACACCCATCCCTAAATATAATACCCATCCCCAAAGTCAACTATGTCAAGTACATCTATCACCTTTCACCCATCCCTCACCCATCACACTTATCTCTTACATCACCTCTCTCTCTCATCTCTCTCTCTCTCTCTCTCATTTTTTTCCCAAGCTCTATGAGAGCAACCGTCCAAGTTATTTCCATGAGAGAGAGCTAGTGTGGCCCACCTTCCTACCATCCAATCCCACCCTCAAAGCTTCATCTCAACTGTTGAAATGCATTCCATGGAGCTCTAGGATGCATTGGTGGAAGAAGGAAGAGGAGATCCAAAGGTGGGTGATTTTTGTGTGATTTTGATGATTAGAGGGCCCACATATGGTGGGACCCATCTTGATGTATGCATCATATAGGGAGGGCCCATAGTGGAGGGGTCCCTCCCCTTCTCTCTCTCTCTCTCTCTCTTGTGATGGGCGTGGCCCACTAGATCCACACCATTCGTGGACCCACTGTGATGTATGTATTTTATCCATGCACTACAAGAAATGTGCGCATCAGCGGCACACGTCCACAGGCGGCCACAATGAACCGCCCATGTAAACGACAAATGAGGGGCGTTTTTACGTGGCTGCCCCTGTACGAATAAGCCACCGCCGCTGCAAAAACAGAAATGGCTTTTCACCTCCCGCGTCCCCAAATCCGGGCGCAAAATTTCTCTCCCAAAACCATCCTCCCTCTTCTCTCCCCAAATCGTCTCATCCCCAAATCGTGCACGTGCTAATATTTCTCTCCCAAAACCCTTCTTCCCTCTTCTCTTCCAAATTGCCCCATCCCCAAATCCCGAAAGTCTCTCTCTCTCCAACGTCCCTCCACTCCTCAATCAATTGTTCCTCTCTTGCTCTCAGTCTCAATTTCCTCTCTCTCTCTCTCTCTCTCTCTCTCTATCTCTTTCGTTGAAGATGGTCGGTTTGCCATCCACGCCGACATCGACGCTGATAGAGGTGAGTTTGGGGATGATCAGATCTCTGAGTTCAAGGAGGCATTTGGCATGTTTGAGAAGGACAGAGACAATCCGATCCATCCCTTCGAACTTCACTTTTCCCCCCATTTTCTACTGAAAATCTGTTGATTTTATGATTTATTAATAGCATTTTTATGGTTGAGGATTTTTTTATGGAAATCTATTGATCACTTGGTTGTGTAAAAAGGGGAAGTTGAATGAAGCATAAATGGTGTTTGACGAAATGTGTAAGAGAGGGATAAGTGCTGCTAATGCAACATTAGCTGCTTTGGTTTATGGAGGGAATAAGATAGCTTGATGTGAGTGTTTACCATGGGCTGATCAAGGGTTTGTTGAAGTTTAGGAAGGCAAAGGAAGACACTCAAGTGTTTAGAATAGCACTTGTTTAGCCTATGTTACTCTATCCATGTCGTGTCTCATAGGTTTTGGCTCTTTCATGAATTTAGTATTTTGATGCTACACCAATATATCTTGTCCTGATTTTATTATTGTTCAATTTCTATAGGCTGAGACTCAACAATACGGGGCTGAAGAGCTACAAAGCATTAAACAAATACGGGTTTGTTAGTGGTGCTCTATTTAATGTAGAAGTTGTCCATATTCAGGGACGGTTTGGTAGACGCCTAAATTGAGTTCATCTCATATTCGTCAATCTTTATCATGTATTAGAGATCACATTTCAGGATTAAAAAGAATCTTGATAACCAACATTCATTATCTCTAATACATATTATGAGTAAATAAAATGAGATGAACTCATTTTTAAGTGTCTAGCAAACAACCCTGTATATAATGCATGAAAATGTTTCCTTGTTATTGTTTCCATACATTTTTTTTTTATATTGTTGAATCTTAAAATTTTTTATATTGAAGCATGTTTTTAACTTCTTTTTTTTTTTGGTTTGAGCTGTGCATTTCTTGTTTGAGCTGCTGGCTTGAAAATCTTGTGGTTGCTGGAACAATGGTGCAGTGTCTGCTTATTATCCGCTTGCCTACTACTTGCACTGGAGGGGCACATGGGAAATAATTTCCAATCCGCTGAAGTTGCTGCAGATCTTTAGTCGCGGTTCTGGTTCTTGTACAGCAGTTGCCACTGTTCTGAGTGGCCAAGTGAGTTTAGCTATCTATCCTCTGTTTAGGTATAAGCCTTTTACAGGTTTTGGCTTTTTTGTGTTGTATATGTTTACATTTAGCTAGGTGTGGCATGGCCCCTTTTTTTGTACTGCCTGTCCTCTAGAGACTCACACGAGATGTTGAATCTACTGGTTTTCAAATAGTCACGAGACCAGAGCTACTTTTAGTCTAGTCCTCAGTTACTTTGTGCAGCTGCAATTGGCTTCTTCCGTGACCCAAACACGGTATGTGGTGTTGGCTCTTTTACCAATTGCTAAGAGCCTAACCAACTTGCCAAAAGCATTAGAACTCATAAACCATTAGGGTTCATAACATAGTGACTCTTCGACTCATAAACCCTGCACTTACACAATATACTTTCTTTTACATGGTCACATGCCCACATCACACCACATGGGCACTCAAACACATGATCTTATAGTTGAAACACAATCTGTCTAAACTGAGTCATGGAACCAGAGCATTTTATGATATATACTTCCACATGTGAGGCCAGCATTTAAAAAAAATAAAAAATAAAAAATCATGGCACAATCTAAGCCACAATGCAATGTACATTATGATTTATGAGTATGTCAACAGTTTATCACATTTTGGTATTTATAACCCTTAACACGCCCTTCTCTATTTGCATCTTCACATGTAATGCAAATTCTAATGTGGCAAGCTTGTGTGACATTTGAACACTAGGTAGAGAGGCTCACCATTAAAATGTCCATACAAAAATCAGGATAGTCTACTCATCAAGCAATCCACACATGGATATTGGATGTAGATCATGAGCAAGTTTTTATTCTAAAAGATAGTAACTGGTGGTTCACATGATGATTAGACAAATTATTGGTATTCTTTCATAAGTTACATGGATATTGTAAAGCACGTCTTGGTTGATATGCGAGTAGGATACATGGATATATGAGGGGTATGTTTAACATGGATACCTCTAAGAACTTATGGTGGTCTTGAAATTTTGCTTGTCTTACCTCACATTTTGTTGCAAGAGTTATTTTCATGACCCAATATTGGTGTCTCTTCCATAATTAATCAATGCCTGTTGCTTTGTACTGTAACAGGGTTGCGGGAATTGTTCTCCCAAACGGATGGAAACCATCCAGTTCCAAGGATCTTAGTGATGGTCAATATGACTTCAAATTCTGATCCTTCTAAGAAGGATCAGAAATCACAGGAGCCTACAGTTTTGCCTAGCCCATCTGTGGATGAAATAAATGTTGCCAATAAAAACTTAATGATGGATGGAGAGTTTCAAATTGTTGGGCCTGAATAAGAGGTTTGTGTTCTGCCTCTCTCACATTGCTTGGACTTTTTCATTGTCTGAATGTAGATTTCATTCATATCGCAGGCACACACAATTAGGCTTGAGAGTGTTGTCGAGTAGGCAGGTTGGTTATATTTACTCTAGAGCCTTTCTATTCAGTCCATTTGACATGAGATCCTCATTTCTACAATCCAATGATCTTTTAATCATAGTATTGTTTGTCAACTGAAGTTATGGATGTGGTGCCTATAGATGAAATTGATTTTTCATGGTTTTCTGGCAATTTACGACGGGATTACTGTTATAATGGTCGTGACCGTTGGAGTATATCCGATGGCAACAACTTTAGAGACCGTTGCCAACATTATTTATCTGACAAAAGCAAGGTCATTTGATGCTTTCTTTAATACTAGTGAATTTATTTTTTTTTCCAGATTTTCATCATTATTTAACTGCACAAATGCGGCCAATGGGAAGCTCGTATGGGGCAGTTCCTTGGCAAGAAGTGAGAATCCCTGGATCCAATTCAGTTTTATAGACAATCATCTCTTAGATGTAGATTTTTTTGGTGCATGGTTTAGTGTCATCATCTTGAACATGAAATTGGATTTTGGAACTTGTAACCAGGGTCTTTTAGCTCCTCAGCATTTTGTTTGTTGATTCTCACTATATTTTAGCTTCTCTCTTCTTCTTCTTTTTTTTTTTTCCCACTTTCGTGAGGTAGATTTCCAGATCTTGCAAACCTTGAACATGTTAGCTTACTTGAATTTCACTGTTTTGTTCTTTACATAATTGCTTGTGGCTCCACATATCTAGGTCTCATCTTTTTGTGTAGGGCAAGAATCTGATATTTTCTTTTCTTTTTGTGCAAGGTGAGAATCTAATATTTTCTGTTTTTACTCTATTTATGGGAGTAACTGCTGATCAACTAATGGCTGGATAGATAAATGTTGGAGTATCTAGGATTCATCAGCTGAGTATTATTGCCTGGATGACTTATGGAAGCAACAGTTAAGAGTTAAGTGGTTCATGTTTACAGGTGGTTGATTTGTTACATTTCTTTCGTTTCATTCTTGTTTTGTTTGTTGAATAGACTTTTTATTGGTCTTGTTCATATGTATTAGAGATCAAGGAGTTTTATCTGTTTTTGTCTCTTATGCATTCATGCAAATTTGATTAATTTACAGTTTATAGCTAATCCAACAGTTCCTTCCATGTTAAGTGAAAGGAAGTGACAAACCATAGTCTATGCAAATTTTCTTTTCTTCACTTGTGTATTCACTACAAGAAATCTCTGTATCAGCGGTGCACTCTCACTGGCGGCCCCAACGAAACGCCAGTGTAGATATAAAATGTGCAGCGTTTTTACGTGGCCGCCCGTGTACGGATAAGCCACTGCTGCTGGAATAATTTAAAAAAAGAGTCTTTTCCCCTTCCGAATATCATCTCCAAATCATGCTCGCTGTATTTCTCTCCAAAACCCTTTTTTACCTCCTCTCCCAAATCGCCCCATCTCCGAATTGCGCGTGCGCCAATATTTCTCTCCCAAAAACCCTTCTTCCCTCTTCTCTCCCAAATCGCCCCATCCCCAAATCTTGCTTTGAATTGCACTTTAGACTCTTGCTCCTGCTCATGTTTCCTAAATATTTCTACATGTTTACTTTTGAAACAAACACATCCCCGCTCCTGTGACTGAATTTGTTGCCGCTTCGCTTCATGCTTAGTGCAACTATAGTTCCAAGCTTTTAGTTTCCATCACTGGCGTACGGATAAAATATGAATTGGCATTTTTTTAAAACAGTGGTTTCTCGTGTGTTATTTCTTTGGCAGAGATCTCAGCTTCAACAACTTGACAGGCAATGTTCCGATCTCCTTGGAGAAGTTGCAAAAACTAGATTTCATGTAAGACACTTTCTTTCAATGATTATATTTAGTAGAACTGATTATTTTGCTCATCTTTGGAAATGCTGATAGCAATGGCTCTGTTCAGGTTCTTGACCAGCAACAAGCTTGCCGGACCTATACCTCACTGGATTTTGAAAACAAACAGAAATGTGCATGAGTCTCTTTTCCTCTTGAGATTATCTTTGCCTGCTAACTGTTTCTATGTAAGTTTGTATGCATCTTTCCATTGCATACTGTTTCTATGGATTGGAAATGTATTTTAAATTGTACAAACAGAAACTTGCAGTTCCACAGCCTCAATCTGAGTCACATACACAAATTCAGTCTGCCCAACAAATTTCTCAAACTTAGCAGGTTGAGACTCAGCTCAGGCAGCAACAGCTGGTACAACTCCCGCAACAGTCTTTATCTTCATCGTTCAGTAACTTATTACACATTCTTGTATATGTCAAAGGTTGCTATTGTTCATTGTGTAACTCTTGCAAATTGGCCACCATGTATCAAAGGAAGGCAGAGATGTCCTGCCATTCCAACGCTTTCATCGCATGACCGAGTTCTATTCTTCTTCTCTCAATAACCCATTTAATCAGATTCCTAAAGCCTCTAGGTTTTCTTATTTCCTAAATCACCATGCAATCATTGACATTTAAGTAAAAAGAAGGGAAAATCAGTTGAAAGTGACAGAACAAAGCTTGTTTTTTCAACTTGTCTATTGCAAATTTGCAATTTCTATATTCGGTTAGGGGCTGTTTGGATTGGTGGAAATGGAAAATAAAAAAGTAGCCAAGGAAAACATCCATCTTTTTTGTGTTAAAATAAGCTCTTTGCGGATTTAAACACTTGATTTGGGCGACTTGGATGAATCAAAGTTCTGTAGGCCATTTTGGAGAAAATTTGAAAAAGATGCAAGTTTCAATTTCTTTTCTTTCTAGTTTCTTGCTGGAATAGATATAGGATGAATTTTAATCCATTTAGTAGATTAGGTCTTTTAATCCAATTTTCATTGTAGGGAGTGTTTAGCAAAGTCAAGTCAGTGGTAATGGTGGATACTCACAATCTCATGATCAGGTGAGATATGGTTGCCTTGAATGTTTGTTTCTGAGTCTTTTCTGTCTTATTTGGATTGAGTTCATCTTGATTTTACATAAGCTTTCATGGAGATGTGAGTACAGGTTATATATACAGACATGGGTCCACCAGATGAACAGTCGGTATCAGTAGGCTGTGTAAAGGATAGATGACCTCTTTTACTTTTATTTCATTATTGTTGGATTTATCAATTCTTAGAAATGTATGAGTTTTTTTACCAGTGCATCTACCAATATTTATGTATTCTACACTGTCTATATATGAATATTCATATTGGCCTTTGTGGAAATTTTTTTTAATACAACCCACCACTAACTGTGGGTTGTATACACAGCCATACCACCATGTGTAAAGCTGCATACACAGTTGCAAATAGGTTACTATACACAAACTGCTATGCATACAGATGCTATATTTTAGCATGCAAACCTTTTTCTTTTTTCTTTTTGGCACTATCAGGGCAAGTAGGTTACTATACACAAACTACATTGGTTGTTCATTGACTTTCACATAACAACATTTTCTTGGAAAGTAATTCCTGTTGGAGATAATTCTTTAAGTAATTCCTGCTGGTCAATGGAAGCGTGTTGCATGTCAAAACTTAGTTCATTTTTTTAATACTTCAAATGGATCCTAGTGGTTGAATATTGCATCAATTCATTTTTTAAAACTTAGTGATTTGACTAATCGTGTGCTCTATTCTCTTTCCAACTGCTGTCATCTGAAGACTTCTCAATAGGGGAAGAACTCCAAACAGGAGATCTTGTTGGTTGATTCTACTCATCCTGTCCTCTGTCTTCATTCCAACCACCAATGTCTGAAGATCTCTCCGTATGGGTACCCTTTGGGCTCCGACTACCACAGACAGAATTAGATTGACTGTACATCTTGTCCTTATCCCAAACATGTGGTTTGGCAGATGAATCATTCGGTTGGTTCCAACAATTTACATCTTGGGATTTAGCATCTTCAACCCTCTCATTTCCTACATCATTTGATTTCCAACTTCCCCAGGGAGTAGATTGATCAGATTGAATGGGCTGCTTCTTTTGCACTTCCATTCTATTCCAAGAATTAAATCCAGGACACTCCTCTGCTGTTGGTCTTTTAAATTCACTTGCCTGTGTTTCCTTTTTATACTATTCTAGCCACCCCATGCATTAGACTAATTTGACTGTGTCGGGTGCTTTTTCGCATCTCCCATACTATTACTATCCTAGCCACCATGAGCATTAGGTTGATTTGCTTATGTCTGGTGCATCTTTTCCGCATCTCCCACACTATTACTGCCCCAGCCACCCCAAGCATTAGACTGATCTGATTGCATATGGTGCTTCTTTTTCGCATCTCCGATACTATTCCAAGAACTAGTTCCGGGCAACTCTGATGATTGGATAGGTTAAGTTGCCTGTGTTTCCATTTTATTAGTATCCCAACTAGACCAAACACTTGTTTTGGATGGTGTTATATCATTTTTGCTTGAATTGGGATGTTTATCAACATCCCAGCCACCCCAACCATTTGATTTCACTTCTGCAGATGCAGCTTGTCCCCAGCATGACATGTTAGCTTTCCCATTCTCAAGTTCCGTATCCTCCAAGTTGTGCTGAATCTCAGCAGAGTCATCAAACGTTGGCTTCTCAGATGCTGAGTTGAGCTCCGGTGAAGGACAAAACTCCATGTTTCCATTTTCCTCATAAAGATCATCAACATCTGCACCTAGACATTCATTGCTTACTTCTTTTTCACTAGAAATAGTGCTTACCAAATGGAGGAAATCATACACATTTGTTACAACATCTAGATTTGATGCCACCTCTTTCTTGCTCCACATAATCTGGAAAGGTGTTCCTGTGCCAACGACGACATGTTTACCCTAAGAACATGTGGCAACTATATTGGATAGTGAATCTGTGTGACACCTTTTAGCTGCTCTCTCAAAACATTTAATTGGCCTAAATAATGTGGCTGCTGTAAATGGGACTTGAACATTCAAACAGTGAAACAGGGCCTTGTAGCTAGCAGTATTGAAACCAATAAGATTTCCACTGCATGTCATGCTATTTGCCACAAGCATCAGATGTTCTTTTAGCATGCCTTTTGCAACCATTTTTATAGATGTTGACAGTCGCTGAACTGACTGACCAAAAGCACATGAAATTCCGAGCAGTTTTTAAATTTGTTGAACACCATATGGTGTAGATCTCCTCGTGTCAATTAAGTGCATCACAGGTAGGCATGAATCCATGGCTACCCTCCAAGCATCACCATTTTTTTTGGATGCATCTTTCTCAATGACCACCTCAACAGCTACCTCACCCTTCCGCAACTTCCCATCATTTCTCACCCAAGTTGTCGAATCTGAACCAATCCAAATAATGTTGGCCATATGCACTTGAGGGTCACCATTACCCAGGGTCCCCAACAAAATTGGGCAGATAGCTTCAGCCATGATCTACAAAGTTTTCTCAATCGTATCACCCTGCTCACCCTGCAGACCACCATTTCCATCTTTGTAGAAGAACTGCAGGCATGGCAGCTGAGACCACTTCTCATCACATTGTTGCTGAAGTGTGCAACATTCATAGGAAGACAAATAAATCTTCTTAAAAAAAGGTGAAAGAGCGTGCTTCTTTCTCCCAAAGCAATTTATAACCAACTGGTTCACCAGCAAGAGAACTTCCGGGACTATTTTTGTCCACCTGGCACTTAAGTTTAAGATTTTTTTGGGTATGCTTATGTCTTTTGTGATAGTATTCAATTAAGTTTAAGTTTAATACACTCATAAAATGTTTCTTCATGGCTGCCTTACGTTGACTTGGCAAATAGCTATGGCACTGGGAAAATGTCAGAATTAGAGAGTTGTCTTGAGACAAACATGGAGAAGTTCAAAACTGTGAGTTCTCTATCTTGAATTATTTTTCCTTACTTTTTGCCAAAGCTTGGTAATCAACATGTTGCTGAGCTTCTCTTTGTATAACCTGCCATAGTCATGTGAGATTTAGAGGGTTGCTTTCCGTTGCTAACATGTTAAGGCTTGTTTTTCTAAAGTTTATGTTTGCCACTTGCCTAGGGCATTATGCACTCTTAGTATTGATGGAAAAATATCAATGCAAGAAGTGCCCCTTAGGGCCTGTTTGGTTGCTAGGGAATTCATTCGCTGGTTTTTATGTTTCCTGGGAATGGTAGAATTGGTATTTCTCTCCACAAGTACCTTTACACACAGCGAACCCTGTATGCCATGCATTCAGTCCTGAAGCAAACGACAGTCACGACCTCCTTATTGGTTCAAAGACAAGAGATGGTGAATGTCCTTTGCACCAAGCTTGTTGTCCTACATATTTCACTCTCTAGTACTTGCACCTTTCTCACTATTTTGTTGGCGTGCTCTTCCTACATGTTTCCCAGTCTACTAAGTCTCATTGAGACAACAATTGCAAGATCCTGGGAAGAAGCTTGTTGGAGTGCAACACTACAACAAAGACAGTTTGCTTAATAATAGGCAAGCATGCCCTTCTCAGATTCAATGTTTGTTCCTTTTCATCAAATTGTTAATTCCTTGTGGAGGGTTTTACCGTGGAGTTTGAAATTTGCACTTTGCCTGTCACTCACAGTCATACCAACTAATAAAGCTTTTACAGTAGCTCTTTCTTCTCCAACCTTGCTTCTTTTGCATGCCATGAAAGTATGATTTGTTAACATGCATGTTGATTATCTTGTTACATGCATGTTGATTATCTTGTTACATACATGTTGATTATCTTGTTACATGCTCATGCCGATGGAAACTTATGTGTATGAAAGAGTAAGTCCTAACACTGGCCAATAGCTAGCTTTCTTTTAACAGTTTGTGAATCTGCATGGACTGCATGATACTTAAGTTTCTTATTTGTCTTAGAACAAGGATTGCATTGGCGATTCTTCATTCCCTGTCATCAACGGCCAATCTCAGTTTTCTGTTGCACATGCACGGTCCAACAAGGTAATTTGGCCCTGATCTTTTCCAGCCATTTTGAGTTGTCAAAATATATCATCAGCCCTGTTGCATCAAATCAAATGAGTGCCAGTCAGACAATTGTTTTTGCACCATGCATCTAGGTACTAATATCTTTTGACCTTTCAAAAAACAAGCCTAGATTTTGTTCTAACTGAATATTAAGATGCATGTTTGCATATTTAGGAATAATAAATTTTCCCTTAATGGGGCCTAAAAGTACATATCGTTGACTCAGGGAAACATGGAGAAAATTGTGGATCCATCCATCCATCATGATTCATGCGTACACACATTCACAAACACACCTCATCCATCCATCCGTGCAAGCATACATACATCCATCCATCCATACTCCATCCATTCTTGCATGCATATACACACATAAAAACATGGATTTCATCATACAACCATGCACCCATTAAAAATTGTAGTGCACTTTGCATTTTGCACAACCAGTTACTTCCATTTTCTATTTTTTTAAGACTGAGAATTTATTCCTCATTGTGGCAGGCATACACGAACAAGCTGGAGAACATGGTTTCATGTCTGGAAGAAGAGAATGAAAGGCTCAAGAAGAAGAAGGTCAGCATTTCATCTCTCCTTGCGATTTATTTTTTTTTCTAAATGGGGTTGCAGGACCATGCAGAGTTGGTTATATCTAAGTTTTGGTCGGATATTGCCTGAGAATTAGATTGTGTTTGTTTTCCTTTTGGTTACATTTTAAGGCATCTTATGTTAAAAAAGCTAGGATTTAGTGGCCTTATTGTTGTTTTTTTTTTTTATTTTTCATTAGTTTCTCATAGCAAGTTGCGATTTTGGTTCGTTTCCTTTTGCTATTGAAATGCTAGGAATTTACTTAGCATTTAGAAACTGCGGGCTGCTCCTTGTTTATTTTTCTTTGTTGGATAGACTTGGTAGAAGAGAAGTATCTTGTCCCAGCTTCTTAGGGTCTGCTTCAAGGATCTTTTTTTTCTTGGTTGCCAAAATTCCTATCTAGGACCCTATCTTGTGCGAGTGAAAAAGCCATCTTGTCCATTATCACCACCTCTATCATGGTCTTGTTAGAGTATCTAAGGGCCCGTTTGGCCGGGTGGATTGGAAGGGATTGAATGGTATTAGGATGGATGACATGGATTTCTAGGTAATGATGGTGTTGTCAGTGGATTGTCTTGAGATCCATGGGATTGCTATATCCCTGGATTGCTATATCCAGTCTGTTTGGCACGCCTGGCCAATCTGGGGATTAAACCTTCCCATCCCTTCCAATCCCACGAACCGAACATGTCCCAGGCAAATTTGGATGGATTAGGGTGGATTGGATGGGATTTAAAGGTAATGATGGTGTTGTCAGTAGATTGTCTTAAGATCCGTGGGATTGGGATCAGATTACTGACTCTGTTTGGCACGCCCGGCTAATCCCGGGATTTAACTTCCAATCCCTTCCAATACCATCCAATCCCTTCCAATCCGACCGGCCAAACGGGCCCTAAGGTAAATTAATGGAATCTTACGAATATGAATGAACTGAATCAATCATATTTATCATCTACATTCTGACTGTTGAGTTTTCTTATTTCTTCAGGTTTTGGATGCATCTTGTACATGCCTGACTAGCAACGAAATCCACTTCAAGAATATTAGGTGATGACTTTTGTTTGCTTTTTCTTTCTAAAATTTTTCATACTTGGTGTGTTTTGCTTACTGGTTTTCTTTTACAAGGCCAATTTTTGTTTCCTTTGTTGCTTATGATTTGCAATACCTACCAGTAAGCAATTGAGTAGGGGTTGTATTGTGGTGCTTGTAAGCCTTGTAGCACCGTATAGTTTGATACAATGACAATTTATTCATGTGATTGAAGTTCCAATTGAAGGCAAATCATTAAGAAAAAAGGAAATGAAAAAAGAAAGAAAAGAGAAGAAAAGTTCCAATTGATACAATGACAATTTTTTTTTACTGTGACACTTTCCTAACTATAGAGGTGACTTGTGAAGCTGATTGTCCTTTTATTTTCTTGTTTATCATAGGCCTTGATTGTTTATAAAGGTTCAAGTCTTCAACAAATAGAGGGCTTGGTTCTGCAGCACTCTACAGCTCTAAGCAGTATAATCTCAATGCTGTGCCACTTACCGAATCAGCTATATACTTCTCAGCCCATTGCAGGGAAACTTCTCAGGGAGGAATTTAGGCTCATTGCAAGAAAAGGGCCTACATCACACATAGTGGACACGTGATCATGGCCAGTGAGGTTGGTGTTGTAGACATTTGCTAGAAGATGTGGCTAGGAAAGGAAGACATATGATCGGTCTAGAAGGGGACCGTACTGAAACAGTTCATGTGAAAGGCTAGGAAAGGAAGACATTTATAGTTTGTTTTGAAAACTTTAAATAGACCATTAATTGTAATTTTGTTGATATTGTGCTAATTGTTGTCTTGATGAATGTTAGATTATTGGGTAATTCAAATTCTTGTCATTCAATCATAGGTTTTTGATAATTATGCAGATCGAAATTTGATAGTTAGATTGATGGAGATTTGATTGTAGGACAGCAATTATAGGAAAGGATTAGTCAGAATTAACAGGAATTCGTGTGAAAGGATTAGTAAAGAATCAAGAAGAATTTCTATTATCGGCACTTTTAGTGGCGTCTCTCTAATCTTTTCGTCGCACTTGTTACATCTTTACCGGCATTTTTAGTACCTTTAGTGGCGTTCCTAACAAAATTTACATACATTTCTTATCACTTTAATGGCATTTTTATAGTTTTTAGCGGCATTTTTTTATCGCTTTTAACTGGCGGTTGTTGGAGTTTATCGGCGTTTCTACACTTTTTACTGACGCTTCGTGGAATTTTTAGCGGCGCTTTTACTTCCTTTACCGGAGCTTTTATAATTTTTAGCGGCAATCACATAAGCGCCGCGAAAGTATAAAAAGTGCCGCTAAAGTCGACTGTTGCGTGGCGGCTGTTAAAAACACCGCTAAAAATGGAAGACCGCCCGTAAAACATACAGCATAGCTCCCTTTTAGTGGCACGTGCCTGACCGCCGCTAATTCTTATACCGGCTATTTTTTGGTCTTTTAGGGACAGTTTCGGCTGCCGGTAATGGTCATTTTTCTTATAGTGATGCCGTCCACCGAGTGGGTCCACCTAACTGTCCGTATGGACAGGCCAGGATGAAGGAAAAACACAAATATTAGCTCCTTCGTGAGTTGGTGGGCCACCTACGTGGATCCCACCCAGATGTATATGTTATTTAGCCTCACTGTCCAGCAAGTGGATGGTGGGGTCTGCCCTGATGATGTCTGGCATCCTCACCATCCAGGAAAGGATGGTGGGACCCACCTGATGTATGCGTGATATATTCACGCCATCCTGTGGTGGACTAGGACCCACCATGACATGAGTGTTTTATACACGACATTCAGGACCCCACCATGACGTAAGTGTTTTACCTACACCATCCAGTTAACTAGACGTGGACCTTACCTTGATATATGTATTTGATCCACACCGTCCACCCAATTTCCCAGCTCATTTTAGGCATTGAGTCAAAAAATGAAGCCAAACCGTATCTATGGCGGGCCACACTGTAGAAAACAGTAGTTTTGGATTTTTAGACTATTAGGGCCCACTGTGATTTTTTTACACGCTGAAACATATCCAATAGTGGACTTATTGGAACTTTGTGAGACCCATATCCTAGCCCGTACAATTCCGTATGCTTATGCGGTCCTCCCGGTCGAATTCCGGTGACCCACGATCTGTTATCGGTGTTTACGAGTGATCTTGAGTTGTGTCCCATATATCAGAGTCGGCTCGACCCAAGATTTGTATCCCTGTGACTGCGCCATCACCACGGTTCCGATGCCGCGTCTCGCGCCCTGAGACAATACCCAGGCCAGGAGATGTGTGTCTGCGTTCAGTCTGAGGAAAAACACTGCACGTTGTAAATACCGAGGGAATCTCTATGACACGTCATATCAAATGTCAAGTACAACCATTCCATTCCCAAGTACAACAACCCCCCAAAGTCAACTCTCTCTCCCTTACACAAGTACATCCACCCATCACCTTTCACCCATCCCTCACCCATCACTCACCCATCTCTCTCTCTCTCTCATACCTCTCTCTCTCATTTTCCTCCCAAGCAACCCACGTCCAATGCTCCATGAGAGAGCTAGGTGTGGCCCACCTTCCTATCTCCCATCCTCACCCTTCAACACCAATCTTGACCGTTGAATCACGTCCCATTAGAGCTATAATGAGGAGGAGCCCAAGAAGAAGCAAAAGGTGGGTGTTTCTATAGGCCTAGATTGCATGGTTTTGTTGATGGGCCAAGTGGGGCCTACCGATTGATGGTATGGATCTTACTTTGGACCCTAGGTGTGGCTGATGGCCCACCTTGACTCTCATGATCATTCCATGATGAGGCCATTCTCCATGGACCCCATCATGATGTTTATTTTCCTTGCATGGATAAGGTCATCTAGACCTTGCATTTCGGTGGAGAAAGGATCTCCACTGTTGATTTGATCGGTGGGCCCATATGTAATGGGACCCACTTGATGTATACTGTAAATTATGAAAGGGAGGGCCCATAGTGCTGGGGTCCATCCATCACACGTGTCCCTCTCTCTTTCTCTCTCTCTCTCTCTTTATCTTTTTATGTGATGATATAGTTGTGTGGCCCACTCGGATCGACCCCACCTTGATGTGTGTCTTACCTACACCATCCAACCATTTGGTGGCCCACCTGTAGCACGTCTGTAGGTGGGGCCCACCTTGGAAATGTGTTGTATTCAAACCGTCCAGTGTCCAAGGATGCTGGACGTGGTCTGTGAAGTGTGAATAGATAGCGGGATGTGCTGAATAAAATAAATAAATATCAGTTTGATTTAAGCCTTGGGGTGGGCCGCTTATGCAGGCCCCACTTTGATGTATAAGTTTAATCCAAACTGTCCATTCCATTCCCCATTTCATTTTAGACATCGAGCAGAAAAATGAAGCAAATCCAACTATCTGGCAGGCCATAGCATAAAAAACAGTGGCTTTACTGTTGAAATCCACTCTGATTTTTCTATACACTAAAACATACCGCATATTAGGCTTGATTGGTCTGTCTTGAGCCATGGAATGCAATGGCTAGAGTGAATTTGTCTGATGCGGGCCCCACCTAGGAAAAACCTCAGAATTACACTATTTTTTAAAAAAATAAAAAAATAAACAATAACAGCGTCTGCTGCTGCTGCTGACAGAGGACGCTAGCAACGTCCTACACTGTTGCGTGGGTGGATGGCCAGGGACATGGGTCCCAATCGTGGGCCCCACCGTGATGTGGGTTGAGCATCAACACCGTACATTAAGTGGGCCCCTTTTCAAACGGTGGGCCCCCCTTAAATCAGCCATATACGAAGCCCAGGTGGCCCACATGGCAGGAAACAGTGGGATTGAGCGCCTGCCATTGAAACCCTTTTGGGTTGTCATTGAAGTTTTGAATCGATATGAAATTTGTTTTTCCTCTGCATCCGGGTCCGTGTGACCTTATTAACATATTGGATGGCAGATAAATGTTATGGTGGGCCCCACGTGGGACCCACTATGGTGTATGTGTTTTACCCCCATCGTCCACACCATTGGACGGTGGGACCCACTATGACGTATGTGTTTTATCTATGCCATCCAGCCATTTAGGCTGGGATGCTGGACGGTAGGGGACCCCACCATGAGGTATATGCTTTATCCATACTGTTTATCCATATGGGACCCACCATGATGTTTGGGTTACATCCAAACTGTCCATCCAGTAGCGAGCTAGCCTTAAGGCTTAAGGAAAATGAGGCAGATCTACCTATCAAGTGGACCACATAGTAAAAAGCAGTGGGGATTGAGTGTCTACCATTGAAACCTTTTGTTGTCACAGAAGTTTTGGATCATTAGGAAATTGGTTTTTCCTCTTAATTCAAGCCTGTGTGACCTTACGATCAGATTGGATAGAAAATAAATGTTATGGTGGGCCTTGAGAATTTAATGGTGGAAATCATTATCACCACTATTATTTGGAGTGCGGTCCAGTTGATCTTTTGATATGATTCATTTTTTTTTTATAATACCCTATATTGATCTTTAAAAATAGATGAATTGTGTTTAGCCCATTTGAATTGGCCCATTTAACTCAGCCCATTCGACTTGGCCCATTGATTCGGCCCATTTGGTAAGGCCCGATGTGATGTAGTTGGGGCCCATTTGATAGGCCCGATGGGATATATAAGGCCCATTGTTAAGGCCCACCTTGATGTGTACAAGGCCCGTTGTTGAAACCCACCTTGATGTGTTGAATATCCTCACCATCCATGTGTATGGGACGGTGGGACCTGATGAATGTGGGGCCACCTTGATGTATGTGTTGGTGGTCCATGTGTATGTGGACCCCACCTTTGATGTATGTATTATATTCCACGCCATTCACCTATTTTATATCCACACTTTCCATCAGCAAAGGATGGTGGGACTCCACCTGACGTATGTGTTCTATTCATACCGTCCATCCGTTTGATAGAGTGGGCCCACCCCACACGTGTGACACGTGTGGGCAGGTGGGACCCACCTTGATTATGTAATGTATTCCACATTGTCCGTCTGTCGTGGAGCATACCTTGACGTTATGTATTTTCAACCACGTTGTCCATTCCGTTTGCTGGAGAGGTGTGGCCCACCATGATGTATACGTAATATTCTCACCGCCCATTTGACAATGGGATCCACTTTGAGGTACTTCACAGCCACGCCGTCCATCCATTTTAGCTGCCACGTGAGGCCCAGATGATGTGTATGGAGCCCATTTAGAATGTGCAGGGCCCACCCCGATATGATAAGGCCCTTGTGTAAGGCCCATCATGATGTATTTATAGCCTTTGAATCAGGCCCATGTGATGTATTTATGGCCCATTGATGCACCCACTTAATGTATATTTGAGGCCCATATGTGGTGTATATCAGGCCCAAGTGGTGAGGCCTAATGTGATGTATGAGGCCCATGGGTTATGGCCCATTGTGACACATTCGAGGCCCGGGAGGTGCGGCCCATTATGATGTATTCGAGGCCCATGGAACATGGCACATTGTGATATATTTAAGGCCCATAGGATGTGGCCCCTCATGATGTATATTAGGCCCGTGTCAGAGGCCCATTGTGATGTATTCATGGCCTAAGGGCAAGGCCCATTGTGATATGTATTAAGCCCATGATGTGTGGCACACTTAATATATTCGAGGCCCAAGCACGTGGCCCAGTTAATGTATATGAGACCCATTAATGCGGTCCACTTGATGTATATTGAGGCCCATGGGTCGTAGCCCATTATGATGTATTTGAGGACCATGGGTCATGGCCCATGGTGATGTATATTAAGCCCGTGTATTCGGCCCATTGTGATGTATATTAGACCCTTATATGAGGCCGTGGGCCCACTGTATGTTCAATCCTTTGTTGGCCACTCCTTGGGAGTAATGTTGGTTGAATGTCCACATTGATGGACAATGATGGTTGAACGTCCACATTGTGACCATCCCTTAGGCCTTGTTAGGCCCATTCTCATCAAAGCCGATTCCGATTATGAGCATGTGACAGCATGGCATCATGTACATGCCCATACGCATAATCTGCATGTTTATTATAAGATGTGATTGACCATTGCATATGTCCTTGGATAGGTTGTTATAAGACTCCCTGATAAGCGGAGATTATCTCACATGAGCGCACGGTATGTGCAGGATTAATACATGATAGGATTGTATGACTCATGCATCTTGCATTGTGTGTTGTGATTACTGTACGCCCTAGCGACATCAGGGTCGTAGCCTCCACAAGCATGTTGTGGATAGCTAGATGGGATACTGAAAATGTTTGGTTCAAGCATCTAGGCATTTTGGATGTCCATGGGTGAAAGTCCCTAGACCTCTGTGGTCAGGAGACGCCCCAACGTCGAGATCGAGTAGATACATGAGCGCCTGAGTGCCGAATACCATGAGGCCGTGTCTCCCACTGTGTCATGGTCGGTTGGGAGGGGGTGTGGCCTTTACTGCCCAAGAGTAGGGGCATAACTAGGATGAGTTTAACCAGCTCATGAATGGGTCCGTTATCGACGTGTCGGGTAGATATTGGTTGATTAGTGGTCAAGCGGATAGTGAGGTCTCTTCCACTTGTATGGTCGCATGTCAGTGAGTGGCAATTTGCATGTAGAGTATACTAGACCCTGGTGATGATCCCAAAGATGTACAGTATAGATTTGTGGAGTAGGCGTTACATACTCATTCATTCATTCATTCACTATCCACTCGGGCTAGTTATGCGCAACTATTTGTTACGTGTGCCTCGCAATGGCCAGGATTTTGGTTGGGGTACGCAACTAACATGAGATCAAGAGTTTACCACATTGAGTCTGACTATCTAAATTAGGTATGGGACTGGTTTGGATAAAAATCGCTTGTGGTGGACCCCGTAACCTACGATACTACGTACTATCATCCCTACTTCACACTCTAACATGGTCATCCCATTCACACCGCATATTGCATTATATTTGCGGCATATGGCATTTTGGGTTATTGTGTTTCTGCATTTATATGGTCTAGATACGGCTGACGGTATTCGTGAACTCATCAGGAATTGTATATTGCATTGCATCCTCAGCATCTGATATTTGGCTCTTTATGGCTCCTCATTTGTATAATTGATCTGTATTGCATACTCTGAAATTATATGACTTATGGATTTGTCATTATTCCCGCTTACTCTGATATTGTATGATTCATGATCTTGCCAGTATTGCTGATATTATATGATTATGGCACTATATTGAATACTTGGCACTTGTGCACATATGTACACCACCCTCTAAGCTTTTTATAAGCTTATGCACGAGAGATGCGTGCAGGTGATGTTAGGTTGCAGTAGCATTAAGCTTGGAGCATGCGACAGACTTTTGTAGCTTGATTTTTGATATATGTATTTCCTTTTCGGCATTGTACTTAAATATTTATATTAGTGGATATGTGATGATGATGTTGGCTTTGTGATTTGGGTAAACTTGTGGTTATACTTCTTATAAGATAAATGTATGTTGAAAAATCCTCCTTGTAGGATCCCAGGATTGGACTCTGGCGTATATGCGTTGGGAGCCGAGAATGGGGTACATCGGAGGATGTCGGCACCGGATTCGGCTATCGGGAATTTTGTGAGCTCGGTTTCCGGGTTTTGGGCGTGACAAACTGTCCCGAGACCAGGAACCCAACCAGCAGAGTGGATCCTCTTGATGTGGGCCCCACCTATGAAAAACTTCAGGATTTCAAATAAAAAATTAAAAAATTAAAAAAATAAAAATACAACAGCTCTGGATGATGTTGCTGCCAGAGTCTAGAGGATAATGTGGCAAGTAGCGTCCTACTGCTTGGAATGAGGTAGGATGGTGGGCCCCACCACTGGTCCCACATTAATTGTAACGCCCTGAAATTCAGGGGTCGAGCATAACTCAGCTCCCGAGTTCCAAAACATCACTTATACAACATATTTAATGATGGATGTATATTGTCTGTATGAGTACAAAAAACATGGAATAGATTAAGCCAAACTGCAAACATAATTCAGGGATAAGTGAAGAACGCAAGCGGAAGACTTAAAGAAATATATGTGTACATGTGCAAATCCCTGAAATACATATACATATCAGGTCATACTTACAAGTGTTACTATCAAATTATAAGCATCAAATGATATTCATCTATTTCCAAAAAAGAAATCCCAGAATCCCACGCACATCAGGACATGGCTCACTAGAACCTGCCTACAAACTGCATGAAAGAAAATGCAGCCTCATCATCCTCAAACTCCTGCTCTGCCTCAGAGGTCGCATCAACATCTGCAACTAAGACAGAGTCTGGTGGTGTTTAAGCACCGCCCCAGAATGAGGGAGTGAGTGATCAACTCAGTAGAACAATACCGCAAAGGTTAACATGTTATCAATTCAATCAAGCAGTAACGATAAAGCAGAACAATCAAACATGTCCTAAGTACTCTTGTTAGTGCAAGGATGTATGTAGAATGATGTATGCCCTCGCTTATACACCCTCAGAGTCTTCATCTTACATTACGCATAACATCACCTCAAGTGCTCCACCTCTTCCAGGCACATGCAATGCGATGTATGAACATGATTACCAAGTTGTTATTAGTCCTTTTCATACAGCAGGATTGGGAAGCTAAGGTACCTTCCTCATATCAATTTTCACACAGTAATCCATTCTAGGGTCGTCAGTCTTAGACAATCTCAGACGATCATATGGTTTTAGGTCGCTGCAAAGGGCTCATCACCAGTCAATGCATGCCAATCATACCTTCGTTACTACAATAAGGCTCTTCACCTCAATGCGGTATCTAGGCATGCTCGAGGTCACTACAAAGGGATCGTCACCAATCAATGTACGCCGACAGCACGAATATAGTGTCCCATACCACCATAATCGGCTCACGAGTTTGGTTGCTCACTGGTCACTACGGGGAGGCTCGTCACCCCAGCGAGGCCGACAGCTCAACCACGGTGTCCCATACCACCATGTCCGGCTCATGAGTCTTAGCAGATCAAGGTACAACGGTTAACGAGATTTGCACTGGTAAGTTTGGTACCCTAGATTCAAACAATAGCGTCCATACATGGTGAACATACATCGGACAATCGGGTTACTTGACGAACTCGACTAGCACGAGCGCACGTTGGGTTGAACGACATAGAGTGCGCAAACACTCCGCGTGGCCAAACCACTACCGACAACTCTAATACGACTCGGGTTCGTCAAATCACGTCCTTCGTGACGAAAGCAACCTCAACCACGAACTCAAGGCCGATTACCGATTTGCTGGACTATTTCATAGTCCCAACACATTCCACTACAACAGATATTCATATCAACAATTCAGAATAGTAATGGAACAACAATTTAAATCATGTAATAAGTAAGCATTTACAGAATATCAACTTAGCATGGATTCAAACATAAATAATACTCAAAATTTAACAAGGAAAGTGACTTGCATGTGGGTAAACATACACACCAATAGGAGAGTTGAGAATCATTTCTCAACGCCCGCAAATAGGATAGTATGCTACCCTTTAGACCATACAAACATTTTTACAAACACTTGGAATACATAGTTCAACATACATGACGCATGTTGGAATACACGCATTTGGATAATTCCTTTTACCAAGGGGTTGTCACACATACAATTAGCATAAGTACACGACAATTAATCATGGCAAGTACATGTTCATATTTTATACGTATACGGTACTTCCTACATATACATAGAATACACAAATCTCAACACATAGCATGTATATCAGGAATACGATATAAACATAACATTTAGCATGTGAAATTTCATCCATAATAAGAATAAACCATTAACTGGCATTGAAAGCCTTGAAAACCATAACCCATACGATTAAAGTCCGCACCTTAAACCAGAAAAAGAACACCGAACTGATTCAGCGATATGTCTTCGTCAACGACGACAAGATAACCTAAAGCAAGAATAGAAATGAGCTACAACAATACATAGACTATTCTAAGCTCTAAAACAGATTAGGGTTAGGTTAACTTACCCAAAAAGGAATTTAGAATCGCCGGAATAACGATTCAAAAGTGATGGTTTAAGGATGGAGAATAACAGGAAAGAATCTAAGATGATTCACCAACTTCTCTCTCACTTTCTCTCTCTTTCTTAGCTAGGGTTAGAAAATTCGTATGGAAAAGAGAGTGAGGGTTTTAAGGTCTTTATATAGGCCTAATATTGATGAAAATAGCCCCAGGGCCAAGGTATACTTAGGTTATAACCAAATCAGGCCTCTCTCAATCCAACGGAACACTTTTGGTGGTCCTTTTTCCACGTGCGGTCGGACTTAAGCTCACTGACCATGGATCTAGGTCAGGCTGAGTTTTCGTACCGATCAGCTTTATAGATCAGCCGTGGCAGACTACACTCAATTCAACAGTCACCAAAACTCGATCAGGTCCATAAGCACAAAGACATACCTGGGCCACCTTCCTTGATCCGAGGGTGAAATTGGGTCAGAATCCAACGGTCAGATTGCTTAAAATCGTCGTGCAAGCGACATGACTCAGATTTCATAAAATCACATTTAATTTCTCACCGTTCTCACACTCTTCACTCCAGACTCAGTCAAATCGACCCAGAACATCATCTGGACTTGATTTTTGAGGTGATGGCCAAGTCCAACATGGTGACCACAACTAGCTAAGATCATCGCTATCGGACTTTCGACGCGCAGTCCAGGTCCGATCCAAAGCTTCTAAAAATTCCCAAGAACAACTGGATTTAGCGATGAATCCCAGATTTCAGAGTAACATAGCGCTAACTATTCTACAGGTTTTAAGTCATGCAAATCAAATTTAAAGTGATTGATGCTAATTTCACAAGCAATCGAGTTTAGCGCTAATTACCCCACAAAAAGCTTCTAAGGAAGAATAGAGGTATTCCCCTTTATATATGGGGTGCCCCAAAAAATCAGTCGTACACAGAACTCAGGTGGCCCACACCATCTTCAATCATGTGAAGACATGTTAAATCATATAAAAGCACTTAATGGGGTCCATCTAAGGATTGGATGCACCTGAAACTTGGTCTAACCCCTTAACCTAGTGGGACACATACATAATGGATGGGTTGGATTTGTGAACTACAGTTTGGTGGGCCCAACGAATGATTATGAATGCTTTATGGAGGGTAAACCCCTCAACGGTTGTGCGTAGTGTGGCCCACACAATCCACATATTAACTTGATTTTATGTCCCAAGCCCCAACATGATGTGTGTATTATACCCACATTGTTCATTCATTTTCTTAGGGTCATGGGTCCCATTGTCTTGAGAGGCCCACCCTACGTATGTGCCCCAAGCATGGGCCGCCTTAAGCAAGCTCACCATGATATATGTGTTTGTATACAGGCTGTCCATCCTTTTTCTAGGTCATGGGCTACCCCATGAGGCCCGCCATGATGAATGGGTTATATGCACACCATTTGCCCTTTTTTCCGGGCCGTGGGCTACCCCATGAGACCCACTTTGATGTATGTCTTACACACACTATCCACTCATTTTCCTAGGCCATGGGCTATTTTATGAGGCCCATGAGTAAGGCCCAATGTGTTATATATGAGGCTCATATGACGAGGCCCGATGTGCTGTATAAGGCCCATGTGCAGTGCCCACCTATTACGTATTTATGGCCCATTGAAGTGGCCAACTTGATGTATATGAGGCCCATTGGTGTGACCCATGCGATACGACCCACTTGATGTGTGAGGCCCATGTGGTGCGGCCCATTGTGATGTGTATTTGGCCCATGTGATGAGGCCCATCGTGATGTATATGTATCCCTTGTATGAGGCCCAAGTGATGTATATTGGGCCATTGTGTGAAGCCATGGGCACACTATATGTTTGGCTCAATGTGGGCCATTCCTTGAGAGGAATGATGGTTAAATGACTACATTGATGGGCGATGATGGTTAAATGTCCACATTGTGACCTTCCCTTAGGCCTTGTTAGGCTCATTCTCACCGATTCCGATTGTCGAGGCCGATTCCGATTATCGAGGCTGATTCCGATTGTCGAGGCCGATTCCGATTGTTAAGACTGATTCTGATAATCGAGACCGATTGTCGATTTCGATTGTTGAGGCTGATTATCGATACTAATTACGAGTATATCATCTGATACTGATTATGAGTATATGATAGCATATCATCATAATACATGTCATACGCATCATCTGCATATTTGTTATGAGATGTGGTTGACCATTGCAGATGTTATTAGGTAGGTTGTTATGAGACTCCTTGATAGGCGGAGATTATCTCACATGAGCACACGGTATGCTCAGGATTGATGCATGACTAGATTGTATGACTCATGCATCTTGCATTGTGTGTTGTGATTACGGTACGTCCTAGTGACATCAGGTTCGTAGCCTCCACAAGCATATCGTGAATGGCCAAATGGGACACCAAAAATCTATTACTAGCATCGGGCCGCCATAAATGGCCCTGGGTGAAAATCCCTAAACCCTATTGGTATTAAAGGACGTTCTAATGTCTAGACCGAGTGGATTATATAAGCGCCCGAGTCTCGAATACCAGTAGACCGTGTTTCCCACTGTGTCGTGGTCGGTTGGAAGGGGGTGTGGCCTTATCTGCCCAATTCGTAGTGGGCAAAACTAGGCTGATTTTGACCAGCTCATAAATGGATCTACTATCGACGTGCCAAGTAAGTATTGGCTGACTACTGGCCAGGTAGATAGTAAGGTCTCTTTCACTCACCTGGTTATGCATGATGGGGCAACAATCTGGTTGGAGGGTACTAGACCCCAGTGATGATCCCAGAGATGTACAGTACTGATACGTGGACTCATTGAGCAGGAGTTGCATACTCATTCATTCATTCATTCACTATTCACTCGGGCCAGTGGTGCGCAACTAATTGTTGTGTACCTTCGTAACAGCAAGGATATCGGTTGGGGCGCACGACTAACCTAAGGTCAGGGGTTTACCACATTGAGTCTGGCTATCCAAATTTAGGCATGGGACTGGTTTGGATAGAAGTCCATTGTGTTGGACCCCATAGCCTGCGATACTACATACTATCATCCCGACTTCACTCTAGCTTAGTCATTTCATTCGCATCGCATATTGCATTGCATTCGCAATATTTAGCATTTTGGGTTACTATGATTCTGCATTTATATGGCTTAGATGAGGTTGATGGTATTTGTGGCTCGTCAGGATTTGCATATTGTATTACATTCTCTACTTCTAATATTTGGCGTATTATGATCTGCATTCTGTACTCTGATATTATATGACTCATGGATTGGTCAGTATTTCTGCTTACCAGATATCGTATGATTCATGATCTTGCCAGTATTTTCGACATTGTATGATTATGGCATTATATTAAATACTTGGCACTTACCTTGCGAACACACTTTCACCACCCTCTAAGCTTTCTATAAGCATATGCACGATAGATGCGTGCAGGTGACGTTAGGTCACAGTAAAGTTGAGCTTAGAGCGTGAAGCTGTCTTCTGGAGCTTTGAATTTTGATATATGTATTTCCCTTTTAGCACTGTATTCAAATGTTTATATTAGTGGATATGTGATGATGATGTTGCCTTTGTGATTTGGGTAAACTTGTGGTTATGCTTCTTATGAGACAAACAAACGTTGGAAAATCCTCCTTGTAGGATCCCAGGATCGAATTTTGGCGTATGAGCGCTGGGAGCCGAGAATGGGGTACTACAGACGCTGTCGACACCAGATTCGACAATCGAAAACTTTGTGAGCCCGATTTCCGGGTTTGGGGGGTGACACGCCACTCATTGCGAATCCCGAGAGAATCTCTACCCAATCTATCACATCAATCAATCAAGTATAACCCATCACACCCATCCCTCTCTTACACAAGTCATCCCCAAAGTCAACTCTCTGTTACACACACCCATACCTCTCATGTCACTCCTCTTACACACCCATTCCTCTCATCCCATCCCTCTTACACGACACCACTCCTCTCTCATTTCACTCCATCCCATCTCATTTCTCTACCCAAAATCCCAAACAACCAAGAGAGAAAATCCTAAGGAGAGAAAAGAACACAAGTGTGTAGCCCACACCTTACCCCAAATCTCTCATCCTAACCCTTCAATCTTCATCATCCTCCATCAAAGAAGAAGCCAAGGAGCTTAGCATTCCAAAGAACCAAGAAGAAGTGGAATCAATGGGTGTTTTGTAGGATTATATTGCAATTTTGATGATGTGCCAAATGGAGCCTACCGATTGATGGTTTGGATCTCACTTTGGACCCTAGGTGTGGCCGATGGCCCACCATGATTCATATGTTCATCCCATAATGGGGCCATTCTCCATAGACCCCATCATGATGTTTATTTTCCTATTATAAGAAGGTCATCTAGACCTTGATCTTGTGGGTGGGGAAAGGGATTTCCACTGTTGATTTTTATTATTCGAGGGCCCAGATTCGGTGGGACCCATTTGATGTATGTGTTGTAATGCTTGGAGGGGAGCTCATAGTGGCGGAGCATCCTCCCTCACACACACGTTCTCTCTCTCTCTCTCTCTCTCTCTCTCTCTCTGTTAATGGCCCACCATCATGATGCATGGATTTTATCCACGTCGTCCAACAAAGTGGACCAAACCAGGGTCCACGTTGCAGCTGCCTTACTGCCTATTTTTTAATAGGCCTAGATGAAGGGAAAACGCATAACTCATCTTGGTCCGTGGGGTGGCCCACCCACATGGAACCCACCTATCCACATTGTCCGTTCTCAGACAGACCTGAATGGAGGGAAATCATAAATATCAGCTTGATCTGAACTCTGGTGGGCCACCCACGTGGACCCCACTATGATTTATGTATTTTATATCCAGACTGTCTAGGGCGTCCAGGAAGCCTGGATGGTAGGGACCTCTATAGCAGCTGGGTCTCCCAGCTAGTGGGCCACCCACGTGGCTCCACCTGATGTATATGTTTTATCCTGCACCATCCAGTATGCTGGATGGTGGGACTCCACCATGATGTCAGTGGTCTATCCACGCCATCCTGTATAGGGATGTAGGACCCCACGTGATGTAAGTGTTTCATCCACGTCGTCCGTCTGCTGGACGTGGGTCCCACATGATGTATGTGTTGTATCCTCTTCACTGTCCATCTGGACGTGGGGCCTGCCTTAATGATGTGGTGTCCACACCATCCAGCAAAGGACGGTGGGACCCACCAGATGTATGCGTTTTATCCATTGTCCAGTGGTTGGACGTGGACCCACCTAATGTAGTGTTTTATCCACACCGTCCAGCCATTTGGATAGTGGGATCCACCTTGATGTAAATGTTTCATCCACCCCGTCCATTGCTAGACTTCCAAGCAGGGCCCACCTGCTATATGAGCAGAGCCCCCCAGCCATATGTTAAGGCCCACCTTATTGTATATACAGGCTGCCCATCTGTTTTTCCTGAATTATGGGCTGCCCCATTAGGCCCATGTGATGAGGCCGAAAATGATGTATATGAGGCCCATGTGATGAGGCCCAATGTGATGTATGTGGGGCCCTTGTGTGAGGCCCAATGTGATATATGTGAGGCCCTTATGTGAGGCCTATTGTGATGTATGTAAGGCCCTTGTGTGAGGCCCATCGTGATGTATGTGAGGCCCTTGAGTGAGGCCCGATTGTGATATATGATTCCACCAGGATGTATGTGATAATACTTATGTACCCCATCCACTTTCTAGCTAGTATAAGGGTTGTGGGCCCCATTGTAGTTAGATTCTAGGTTCTAAATGGGCCATGCCATGGGAGCAATGGTGGTTAAATGTCCACATTGTAAACGGTGGTTAAATGTCCCCATTGTACAACTTTTCTAAGGCCCATTGTTAAGCCCATTTCCACCAATACCTTAGCAGGCTAACCCAAACCGTTGGGCCCCACTGATGATAGTAATACTCATTTTCCCTTGGGCTGTCTCATGAGGCCCACCATGATGTATGTGCTACATGCACGATATCCATCCCTTCTCTAGCTGTTGTCAGGGTCGTGGGCCCCATTAAGAGTCAAATCCAAATCCTAAGTGGACCGCATCATAGGAATTGTGGTGCTTAAACGTCCATTGTTGAAAACCATACCTTGTAGGGCCCACTGTTATACCCAATTTTCAACCCATCTTCCCTTATTGGGCTATCCCAAATCATTGGGCCCCCATTGTTGTAGAGGTAACCTTCTCTTATTGGGCTAACCCAAACCATTGGGCCCCATTGATGGTAGTACTTCCCACCATGCCCTGTAGGATTGTCCAAACCTTAGAACCAACATTATGTTCATACCAGGCCTTCCATATAATTGTGACTCACCTAAATTCATGTTTTGCCTAAGTTTAGTGACCATACCTAAGGCCCACTTAGGAGTTGAGCAGGCTACCCAATCCGTTAGAAGGACACATGGTCCTAGATGTATGAACTCCACCAAGCCTACTTTGTGTATGTATCGAGCCCCATAAGGAAGACTAGTTTATTCATGATAAGAGTTTGAGAAAGCCCAATTGTTCACCCCATTAGCTCACCCTATGAACTCACTTTATTGTATACCCACTTCACTCCCCACGAGAGATGTATCCTACCCTTGTACCCCATTTGCTATGACCTCGTGACATGTGCATATCATCCACACCGTCCATCTCCTTGTTGAGATAAGTGTGAGGTCCATCCTTGACATTAGTGCATCATCATCCCTTGTCGTAGACGAAAGAGTATATGGTATCAGATTTGGTATATCCATGGTGTTGAAACTACCTTAATGCATGGGTTAGACCCACCATCCTTTTAGTGGACCCCTCCTTAGGACATATGATATGCTAGTACCTTGAGTTGGTTGTGATAGTCTAATATGAACCATTCCATATAGACTTCTATATGTCTAATGGGGCGTATCGTTCAGCCCCTACTCTTGTAAGTGACATACCAGTTAAGGCCAATCATCGCCTGCTATACTTGATAATCATGACATTGTACTTAGTCTAGTAGGACACACTAAGAACATGCTTAGTATTACATCATGATACATGCCCATACGCATCATTGCATGCTTGTTATGAGAAATGATTGATCATAGCATATGTCATTGGGCTAAGATGTTTACGGGGCTCCCTTTGAGATGGAGTTGCCCCACATGAGCGCGCGGTACGCGCAGGATTGCTGCATGATTAATAGTGTGACCCATGCATCTCGCACTTGTGTGACATGATTACTGTACGCCCTAGCAACATCAGGGTTGTATCATCCGCAGGCATAGCGTGGATGGCAGGATTGGATACCGAAAATACTTATTAAGCACGGGGGCGCCATAGATGTCCAAGGGTGAAATGTCTAAACCGAGTGGATGTATGAGCGCATGATCGCCGGATACCAGTTGGTCGCATGTCCCACTATGTTGTGGTCGGTTGGAAGGGGGTGTGGCCATACCCATCGGAGTGAGGGTGCAATGATTACACTGAGTCTGACCCAACTTAAGGAATGGGTCCGCTATCGGCGAGCCGGGCCGATGTTGGCAGGCGGATAGTGAGGTCTCTCCCACTCACCCAGTTGTGTGCTTAAATGGGGTGGCAAGCTGGTGTGGAGTGTATTAGACCCCGATGATATTCCAGAGATGAGTTGTATTGTTATGTGGATTCAAATGAGGACTGGTATGCTTGAGTTACATCTTGCATATGTCATTTGGCCAGGTAAGCCATACATTTCAGAGCCTTGGTACGGCTGATAGCATTCATGGACTTACCAGCATGATTCCGCATTACTCTGATATTGCATTCTTGGCATATACCTTGTGCACACACTTACACCACCCTCTAAGCTTTCTATAAGCTTATGCACAACCGTTGCATATAGGTGACGCTTGGACGCCGCAGCAGCACTGAGTTGGGAGCGTACGGCTGACTTCTGGAGCTTTTGATATCGATATTATATTTTTCTTATGCATTTTACTCAAAGTTTTGATTGTAGTGGATATGTGGTGATGTTGTTGGTTGTTGTTTGTGGGTTATGCTTATGGTTATGCTTCTTATGGAACAAATTTATGTTGAAAATCTTCTTTGTAGGATCCCTGGATTGGAACCTGATATATGGGTGTCAGGAGCTGAGAATAGGGTACTACGGAGGCTATCAGCACCGAATTTGGTGATCGGGAATTTTGTGAGCCCGATTTTCGAGTCTGGGGCGTGACATTAGGAGGGATCGATGAGTGTTAAATGATCTTAGCCCAGGGAAAAGTTTAATCTCTATCATGGATAATGTTCCGAACAGTCTTAACAATGAACCTACTCGTAGGGTCGAAGGGCCATAGCAGACGGTCATCGTGATCCGACATGCAGAAACCCCCCTGAGAGATAAGCTAGGAAAGCCACGCTGGGATAAGAGAAGGAAGATTCTGCTTTAGGCCACTAGTGCCGAGGAAATCTGCTACCAGACTGTTGCTCGATGAGTCAGGAATGCTAAGGGAAGGAAGAGAGTCTAAGGGGCCTAAACCGGTCCAATTGTTATGCCACATGCTGCACGCCCCACGCCCAATCAGAACCTGCACATGGCGATCCAAAACAAGGAAAAGACGCACCAACATTTTCCAGATAGGGGAAGTGCGATCTGATGGGAGTGTGCAAATCTGGCAAATCCAATGAGTATTTGGAGTGCATGAAACCGCCTCAAAGGTTGTTGTTCCTGTCCTACTTGACCCCCAGCACCAGTTTCAGATGGAGGGAGCGTATGACTTCCTCTAGCTTCTTAACACCGAAGCCGGCCTCGGATTTAGGCTTGGTAATGAAGCTCCACTTTCGCCAATGAAGCTTCAACTTCTCGTCATTGTTACCCTAGAATAAATTAGCGAGGATCCTCTCAATAGACCTTAGGACTTTCTTTGGGACAGTCGTGGCAGCAAGAGTGTGGATCAGGACCTCGCTAAGCACGTATCTAATCAAGGCAAGCCAACCTGCCTGGGAGAGGATCCTAGCTCTCCACCCGCTGCCTCTAGCTACCAATTTATCAAGCAGCGGGGAGAAGAAGATGCTTCTAATCTTCCCCTTGATAATTGGAACTCCTAAGTATGATAAGACACTTACAGCCTTACCAATCACAAGGCCACACCCAACCTTGATGGTGGGAGTGTGGTTAACTTGCATGGAGGCTTCCCAATCATATTCACCATTGATAACACAATCCCACAGTGCAGCAACTGAGGCTTACCACATATTAGATAGGAGTGTTGGAACCAGAATTTGGTAATGGTGAGAGGTATTATTGACTGTTGAAATTGACTTTCAATTCCCTTGGTTGGTTTGGAATTGGGTCACATGTGATATGTATGCATCTACATGTGTGTTAGGTGTGCATGAGATAATTCAAGCCTAACACCTTATGACCCCAAGCGCTAGGTTCATGAAGATCAGTTTAATTACTTGCCCACCACTTATGCATAATCAAGTGATTTGCTAATGGAAGGTGTAGACACCCCACCTAATCCATGAGAAACTAGTACTCCTAAATGTTTTGGCTATACCATGAAGAAAAATTGTGCCTAAAGATTCCTCACCCATCATTGGGCGATGACAAAATTAAGGGGTAGGATCCCTAACTTGTGACAGACAAAATCACCTAGCCTGATCAAGGGATTTCAACCCCCGACCCTTAATCAAAACCAGCAAATTTGTGTCCATTAGAATATACGGTGTTGTGAGTAAACATGCTCTATATCATATCACAATGATGTAAATTCGAGCCAACAACAAACCCGGATCAAACCGTAAGTGTTAGAAATTCAGACCTAACACCACCACCAATTTATACGCTTTGCAGAAGAACAATAAACAAAGATAGAACAATATAGTAATGCAGGATAACCAAACCAAAAGCAAACAATTCATAAATATATGATATTTCTGTGGAAAATCCATGTGGAAAAAACCATGGCACAAAGAGACAGAAATCCACTATAATCAAAATCTTATAGTTGTAAAGACTCACCTCATGTTCTTCGATTACAGATGTACCTAATCTCCCCTTACAATGCACACCTTTAAGAAACCACTAAATCCCTTAAGAAATCATTCTCAAACCTATCGTAGGCATATTTTCCTCTTTGGTTGTAAACAACACTATCGTAGAACGTAGCATTAATCTCCAAAATATCGGTCCGCCTGCTAATGAGAAAACATATCCCATAGTGGACCTCCGATTGTCTAGATCACCTGCATAATTTGAATCCATGTAACATACAACTCCACCTAAAGGTCCGTTCCACCAAATATGATTCCAGTATCAACTATACCTTTAAGATACCTGATAATCCACTTAACAACATTCCAATGCTCCTTCCCTGAATTTGCCACATACCTGTTAACCTCACTAATTGTATGTGAGATGGTCGGCCCCGTGAAAACCATTTCATACATTAGAATCCCCACTGCACTAACATACGACACACATGACATTTCTGAAATTTATTCTACTGTATTTGGACACGACCTGACTGACAACTTAAAATGACATGCTAGAGCTATGGTAAATGGCTTTTCACTTTCCATGTAAAATCTCTCTAGCAACCTTCTAAGAAAGCCATAGTTTCTCAGATTCTTTATATTTACTTATCTATATGACTAGGATGTTCTTCGTAGTGCCCAGATCCTTCATGTCAAGCTCATTGCTTAACAGAAACTTAAGCAAGTGTATCCCTATATTGTCCTTTGCAATAATCAACATATCATCTACATAAAGCATCACTAAATGTATGACTTGTCCTCAACTACCCTATAGTGCATGCAACAATCATACTCACACATGTTATAACCAATCTCGACCATGTGGGAATCGAACCACTTTTACCACCGCCTCAGAGACTTCTTACGCCCATACAATAGCTTCTTCAACCTACACATGTGGCGTTCCTAACGAAGCTCCTCGAAACCTTCAAGACGCCTCATGTAAATGATTCTTCCAAGTTTCCATGAAGGAATGTCATCTTCACATCGAGTTGCTCCAATTCCAAATTAGATTTCGCTACCATCATTAGTAGCACCCTAATTGAGGTATGTTTCACGACCGAAAAGAAAACTTCATTATAATCCACTCATTCCCTCTGTAAGTACCCATTCAGTATGAGTCTTACCTTATACTTTTCACCCTCCTTTTTTATTAATGCTTCTTTCTTCATGTAGACCCATTTGCACCCTATAGACTGATGATTGATCAAATCAAACCCTAAGTGCAGGGCTGCGATGTAGTAATAACTCAATGAGACTGAGGTCGAACACACAGGGACTTATAGTTGTGCATTTTCTGGATCACTTTAGAACTAGAAATAAAATAACTTATGCAATTTTATTTTAAAAAGTAATGATGCAATTGAGTAAACTAAAAAAGGAAAATCAATGGAGATAAAGCACTAGAGCACTAATGATCCACTTATAGCTATTCTTAATGTATAATTCACTTGATTCAATTATATAACTCAATAAGAATCGAAGTCCTATCCTATCCACTGTTGAGGGTCAAATATTGCATATCAGACCCAGTTGTTGCATAGATTTACAAGCATGATACCGCTTAATGGCCCAATTTAATCGTATTTGTGATGCAGAGTATATTTACGAGCACGGACTGGAAAGGATGCTAAAAGCATGGATTTAAAGCTCAGGCGTCATCAAGGCATTGGACGGGGCCCCATGGGACCACGATCGAGGATTACACGTCAGAGATCAGAGAAATTCCAGCCGCTCATTTTAAACAGACCTAAAAGACGTCCAAAATGCAAGATCATAGGGTTCCCACCATCTGATGAGTTTGAAACTTCATACATGGCCTAAGGACCATAAAGTAACCGTACACATCGAATTTCATCCATTTGATCCCTGTGGAAGTGGCCTAACGGACATATCAGCCCATAAAACCATTGATTTTGGGCCCGCCTGCTATCTAAATGTACTTGAAAATTGGTCTCAACGCATAAAATGAGATGGAAAAACAGATGGATGGATTGGATTTTGATAAAACATCAAGGTGGGGCCCACTTTACATGGTCTGTGCACACAGCAGGCGTACGCCCACTGTGCACTGGACCGGGGTCTCCCGGTCAGCGACGGAGACCCGTCTCCCTCTCCTTCTCGAGCACGGACAGACAGCGTTCGTCCATTTTTTCATTGTGGGCCCCACTCATCAGCGATTTTGAAGATCGGAACCATCCATTGCATCCAGAGGGTGGGTGTAACCCACGTCTAGGTGACTTTCTTCCCCCAGGCGGGCGTATGCGCGTTTCCAGCCGTTAAACACAGGATGGACGGCAGAAACGAAGATTCAGTGGGCCTCATCAACAGAAGGAAAAAATGCACCTTCTTGACTGAAATTTCAAGGGAAAACCAATGGACGGCGTGGATTTCCCAAAACGAAAGCTATGGGGGCCCCACCATCAGCCAACGTAAGTGCGTAACGCACTCTGTTTCGCAACTGGACACCGTCTGGTTTTCACGGCGAGTTGTGCGCTCGTGGGGGCGATCGGACGGCTGATCTGAGCCGTTCATCATGTAGGTCTGCCAAAAATCTCCCAGAGGACGTTGTCCTTTTGGAAGGGAAGCAATGAAGAAGAAGAGTGGAAGGCTCCGAATTTGGCTGCTGTGCGTAAAGAAAACTTCCGCAGCTGACTCGTCCGCGGACTCCTAGCGACCTCCTGGCTCTATATGAGGAAAAAGAAAGAGAGAGAGAGGGGATCCACGGCTGGAACGTGTGGAGGATTGAAGGAAGAAAGGAAGAAACGTGACGTCAGGGAGCATTGGAAGAAAGGAGAGAAGACAGTTGGGCTGCACGTCAGGGAGAGAGAGAGAGAAACAGAGAAGGAGCGAGCTTGGCTTGGCTGTTTTGGGACTGGACGTGAGGCTGAGCATAAGCAGAGGTGGGAACGTGGAGACAGGAAGGAAAGTTTTCTTATTTCCTAGGATTATTTTTCTTTTCTTTCTTTCCCTTATGTCTTCTAAGGATTTAGCCTAATCATGCTTGGCTAAACCTCTTATCTAGGGCTAAGAGGTGAAGCCTGTAGCGAGATGGGAGATCATATTTTGTTCCTGTAATTTAAAATTCATAAACTGAATGTGATTTTAGTTAATTATTAAAGGAATATTTTTTTAGTATTTAAAAAAAAAAATACTCAAAGCCATTGCAAACCCATTGTAATTTCAGTCACAACAGACCATTAAAGACTAAAAAAATATTCCTTTAATAATTAACTAAAATCACATTCAGTTTATGAATTTTAAATTACAGGAACAAAATATGATCTCCCATCTCGCTACAAGCTTCACCTCTTAGCCCTAGCTAAGAGGTTTAGCCAAGCATGATTAGGCTAAATCCTTAGAAGACATAAGGGAAAGAAAGAAAAGAAAAATAATCCAAGGAAATAAGAAAACTTTCCTTCCTGTCTCCACGTTCCCACCTCTGCTTATGCTCAGCCTCACGTCCAGTCCCAAAATAGCCAAGCCAAGCTCGCTCCTTCTCTGTTTCTCTTTCTCTCTCCCTGACGTGCAGCCCAACTGTCTTCTCTCCTTTCTTCCAATGCTCCCTGACGTCACGTTTCTTCCTTTCTTCCTTCAATCCTCCACACGTTCCAGCCATGGATCCCCTCTCTCTCTTTTTCTTTTTCCTCATATAGAGCCAGGAGGTCGGTGCGGAAGGCTGGAGTCCGCGGACGAGTCAGCTGCGGAAGTTTTCTTTACGCACAGCAGCCAAATTTGAAGCCTTCCACTCTTATTCTTCTTTGCTTCCCTTCCAAAAGGACAACGTCCTCTGGGAGATTTTTGGCAGACCTACATGATGAACGGCTCAGATCAGCCGTCCGATTGCCCCCACGAGCGCACAACTCGCCGTGAAAACCGGACGGCGTCCGGTTGCGAAACAGAGTGCGTTACGCACTTACGCTGGCTGATGGTGGGGCCCCCATAGCTTTCATTTTGGGAAATCCACGCCGTCCACTGGTTTCTCCTTGAAATTTCAGTCAGGAAGGTGCATTTTTTCCTTCTATTGATGAGGCCCACTGAATCTTCGTTTCTGCCGTCCATCCTGTGTTTAACAGCTGGAAACACGCATACGCCCGCCTGGGGGAAGAAAGTCACCTAGACGTGGGTTACACCCACCCTCTAGATGCAATGGATGGTTCCGATCTTCGAAATCGCTGATGAGTGGGGCCCACAACGAAAAAACGGATGAACGCTGTCCGTCCGTGCTCGAGAAGGAGAGGGAGACGGGTCTCCGTCGCTGACCGGGAGACCCCGGTCCAGTGCACAGCGGGCGTACGCCTGCTGTGTGCACATGCCATGTAAAGTGGGCCCCACCTTGATGTTTTATCAAAATCCAATCCATCCATCCATTTTGCCATCTCATTTTACGCGTTGAGACCAATTTTCAAGCACATCTAGATAGCAGGCGGGCCCAAAATCAATGGTTTTATGGGCTGATATGTCCGTTAGGCCACTTCCACAGGGATCAAATGGATGAAATTCGATGTGTACAGTTACTTTATGGTCCTCAGGCCATGTATGAAGTTTCGAACTCATCAGATGGTGGGAACCCTATGATCTTGCATTTTGGACGTCTTTTAGGTCTGTTTAAAATGAGCGGCTGGAATTTCTCTGATCTCTGACGTGTAATCCTCGATCGTGGTCCCATGGGGCCCCGTCCAATGCCTTAATGACGCCTGAGCTTTAAATCCATGCTTTTAGCATCCTTTCCAGTCCGTGCTCGTAAATATACTCTGCATCACAAATACGATTAAATCGGGCCATTTAGCGGTATCATGCTTGTAAATCTATGCAACAACTGGGTCTGATATGCAATATTTGACCCTCAACACAACCCCCAACTAGCATTTTGCTAGTCCCGAGCAAAGTATGCGAAAAATAAGTTGAGAATTACAGAACAATTTCTATAAAATCGAATGATTTTTGAAAAACTATCCAGATCCTAGAATTCTATGATTCATGAATGTTGGGCATTACTATCTCCTGAACTCGAGTACACGATAATTTCATAGTCGAGTTCAAAGTATTAATCCATCAGTCAGAACAATTCTAAACATTAAGTTCCATGGGTGTATAGTATAATCTCGGCTTATTAACATGAAACTCACTTCTCAATTTCAGGATATCATTGGTAACCAATAAGATAATTCATGATAACCAAAACTTTCCTCACAAATCATCTTTTCATTCCTCCAGCTTTTGATTTTTCCATTAAAAGTAACGCCAAGAAGGGGAGTCAAATCCTCACCTACAGGGAGCAAACCTATGGTGAAGACCATTGCCTATCCCTTTCCGACTGGCTACTTTGGGAAATTGAACCTTCACCTATAGGGAGCAAACCTATGGTGAAGATTATTCACCCAATCCTTTCAATTTTCTTAGGCCGGTTCTTTTCATACTTAGTGAGTACCACGTTAATCCTTCAATATCAGACTGAAACCTTAATATGCAAGTGAGATGTGTCTTGCGAATTCATGACTCAATCAATGTTTACAAATTCTAATAATGGAGGACAATTCAAACTTAGCTGTGAAATTTAATAGATAACCGAATCCAAGAGTCATAAATTACCAACATCATGTATTTTGCAATTCCCAGTGTCCCAGATGGCCATCAAAATCACTTTGAATTCATATGAAATTCTAGAAAAATTAAAAATTTTCACAATTTTCGCTCAAGACTAAGAAAACACTGATTAGGTTTCCTAATCTCCCACCCCCAACCTAAGATCTACATTGTCCTTAATGTAAAAGAAATAGGCATGCAATGCACATGGGATAACGAAAATATAAGAGGAGTGATAGAAAGATAGTACCTGGATGAAAGAATCAAGAGGCTTTCCAAAGATATTTACAAAAGAGCGGGTCAGCACAAGAGAGAAACCAATCAGAAGTAAAATAAAAAATAACAAAAATAAAATCCTACCTATTCCACTTTCGTAGGTGCTCTCGATTGCATTTAGCGTATGCAACAAGCCTTTAAACCCCTAGGTTGCCCCTAGTGGACGAGTTGTAGTCTCGTGAGGGTTTGCAGTAATGTTACCCACAAACATTGAACTAACTAATGATAAAAACGAAATAAAGAGCTGGGTTGCCTCCCAGGAGCGCTAAGTTTATCGTCTTCAGTCAGACAAATAAAGCAACTACCCTAGTCCTATGAAAGCGATAAACCTACCTATACCTCCATCAGACTAGGAGATCAATCCTGGTAAACAGGAGTAGTCAGGGGCATGGACATGTCCTCTGAATCAAATTTCTCGACAAATGGTTTCAATCGATGTCCATTGACTTTAAACTCCTTGCCATTGTCGGGATCTTTAATCTCAACGGCCCCATGAGGAAAAACAGTAGCAACAATGTAAGGGCCGGTCCAATGAGATCGAAGCTTACCCGGAAAGAGATGTAATCGAGAATTGTACAAAAGGATCTTCTGACCAGGCGTGAATGATTTTCGCAAGATGTGTTGGTCATGAAATGCTTTCATCTTGTCCTTGTAAATTCTCGAATTATCGTACGCATCATTCCGAATTTCCTCAAGTTCATTCAATTGAAGTTTGCGTAGCGAGCCAGCGTTGTCCAGATTGAAATTAAGATTTTTAATCGCCCAGTACGCTTTATGTTCCAGTTCCACAGGCAAGTGACAAGCTTTCCCATAGACAAGTCTAAAGGGAGACATTCCAATAGGGGTTTTAAAGGCAGTACAGTATGCCCATAAGGCATCGGTCAATCAGATTGACCAATCCTTACGATCAGAGTTAACCGTTTTCTCCAAAATGTGTTTAATTTTCCTATTAGAAATCTCGGCTTGCCCACTTGTCTGTGGGTGGTATGGGGTGCTCACCTTAAGAGAGATACCGTATTTCTTCATTAAGCTCTCAAATGGTTTATTACAAAAGTGTGAGCCCCCATCACTAATGATGGCTCAAGGCGTTCCGAATCGAGAAAGGATGTTTTCTTTTAGGAATTTAATGACCGTGCGATGGTTGTTAAATCATCATTCACAAATAAAAATAGATTTGAACATCTATTGAACTGGTTCCCATATAAAGAATCAAAGTATTGATTATATAGAATTCAAAGGATCTATCGTGCCCTTTGTCTACGATAGATCAATGGATTTTACAGATCAATCCCTTGCAAAATAGATAAACAATCACTCTTAACTTTCTTAAGCATCCAATGTGCCCGTAATTGACAATGGGTCATAGTACATTAAAAATAAATCTTTATTTAAACCAAATATTAATAAACTATTTAACATTTAAATCAATTACTTGAATCAAAGTAAGCTAAGACATTAAAAACCACTACAAGCTTCACCTCTTAGCCCTAGTTAAGAGATTTGGCCAACCATATACATAATTGAAATAAACTCAAAAGAAAAACATAAAAATTGAAGAAGAACCGAAAGATTTGAGAAGAATGAGGACTTTGTAGAAACTTTGCCACTCCTTGTTATTTCTCTTCTACCCTAATTCATATCTAGGATGGCTAGAATCACCCTTTATATAGGAAAAACTTGTACCAACTTGGAACTAACCTCAATTTTATGCACTTATGTTATGCTTCAGTAGCACCAACTATATCCTTTGGTCACATCAAAGTCGCCCCTTGTACAACCGAAGATGCCTTCGGCTACAATCGAATTTCACGAGAATATGTTTGAAGTCTTTGTCTCCCTCAGGTCACACTGAACTTTCCTTCGGTGGCACAGAACATGGCTTCGGTCGAACCTAAGTGTCGAGATGAATTTCATCTGAATATCATAATTCTTGTTAGATTGATTTGTATACTTTCACTCAAACTGAACCAACCTCAAGTGGGAACCAAACAGTCTATTATTTTTATTGATGCACTTTGTAATTTTACCAGCCTTCTCTCTCTCCTTTGCACTTTATTTTTTTGGATTTTTGGCACTTGAAATCTTCATTAATCACCTCAAAATTTCCAAATCTTTACTTAGCCATTCTTTAAGCATTAAATATTCTTTTTAATCATTCTTTTCATCTTAGCTCTCCAAATCACCTTACATAGAAAACCATACGTAATTAGATCAATTAAATACATCTATGCTTATAAAACCAATGCACAATAAGGGAATATTTCACACTCAATACACCCCCCAACTAGCATTTTACTAGCCCCGAGCAAAACATGTTAAAAACTAATCTTTAAAACCCAAATTTCAAACCTCTCTCTTAAAAACAACATTCTATGCAATCTTATGCATATGTAGAATTCAAAGATACATGGATGAAATATTGTCAATCTAGAACCTAATATCACTAGTAAACAATTAAACTAAGATTGCTTTCATTAATCATTTAAAAGAATGTATTCAAACATCAAGTTTCTAATGTGCTCAGTGAATTCCAACTTATAATTCATAGGAGTTAGCCTTCTCTCCATGATGTTAACTATGATGATTACCTTAAAGTAGTTAAATCAACACAAGTTATTGATTCCGAATCTATTTCTTTTTCACTTATTTTTCATGCTTTTGATTTTTCTCATCGACGGCTTTCACATTATCATCCCTTCTTTTTTTTTTCTTTTCTTTTCTTCATTGTTTTCACATTTAGGCACATGCAATAAGTAGCTATTCTCAATTTCACATTTTTTTTAGCTGATCTGTAATGACCCAAAAAATTTCGTGTAAAGACCCGAGTACTACCTCAAATGTCTTAGAAGCTTTATGTGGGTTATTTAACGCTAACCTCGATTGCTTGTGAAATTAGCATCAATCACTTTAAATTTGATCTGCAGGACTCAAAACCTGTAGAATCGTTAGCGCTATGTTACCCTGAAATCTGGGATTCAACGCTATATCCAGTTGCTCTCGGGAGTACTTGAAATCTTTGTATCGGACCTGGACCGCGCGTCGAAAGTCCGATAGCGATGATCTTAGACAATTATCGTCACCTTCTTGGGCTTGACCATCACCTCAGAAATCAAGTCCAGATGATGTCCTAGGTAGATTTGATTGAGTCCGGAGTGAAGAGTGTGAGAAAGCTAAGAAATTAAATATGATTTTATGAAATCTGAGTCGTGTCGCTTGCGCGATGATTTTAAGCTTTCTGACTGTTGGATTCTGACCCAATTTCACCCTCGGATCAGGGAAGATGGCCTAAGCATGTCCTAGTGCCGGTGGACCTGATCGAGTTTCGGTGACCGTTGAATTGAGTTTGGTCCGCCACGGCTGATCTGTAAATTCGATCGGTACAAAAACTCAGTCTGACCTAGATGCATGGTCAGTGAGCTTAAGTCCGACCGCACGTGGAAAAAGGACCATCGGAAGTGCTCCGTTGGATCGAGAGAGACCTGTTTTGGTTATAACCTAAGTATACCTTGGCCCTGGGGCTATTTTCATCAATGTTAGGCCTATATAACACCCTTAAAATCCTCACTCTCTATTCCATACGAATTTCCTAAACCCTACTAAGGCCCCGTTTGTTAAATCTAAAGTCTAAAGCCTGAATCTGAAATCTGAAGCTGAATCTAAAATCTGAAGCCTGAATCTGAAATCTGAAGTCAAAAAACTTGTTTGATAATTATGGCTGAAGTTTGAAAATTAAGTACTGAATTTGAAACAATCTGTTTGTTAACAAACATCTGAAATGTCTGAAATATGTTAATTTGACACATTTGCCCCTATCTCCTGGTTGGAAATGTTTTATACCTGATGCAGATTTCCCGCCAACTTTGATCTCCTTTAAACCGTTCATATGACTCAGAGCTCAATGATTGTCAGCGTTATATAGCTACTGTTTCCTTTTGTGTGGCCCACTCGAGACTTGGATCCACCTCTTTTTTATTACTTGTACTAAAATTAGCTTGCAAAACAAATGAACGGAGTATATTTCCTAAAAACATGGTGATGGGCCCCATGAATATTAGCATGATTCAAAACTTCAGTGGCCCCATGAATATTTTAACTGTGGATGTTTAGTTATCACGTTTTCGGCCCACCTGAGCATTGGATACGATTCATCTTTGGCCTCATGTCCTAAAATGAACTCGCAAAATGGATGGACGGTGTGGATTTCTCACAAACATCCCAGTGGCCCCACCTGCGTTCCCAGCACAGGAACACCCTGCGGAAGGCTTTCGCAGGGGATCCGCGTCCTGGACTGGACGAAAACGTATTGGTTACTCCCCCGCCACCGTGGTCGATGCTCTATTAGCCCCTCGATGATGTATGTGTTGCATTCATTCCATTCATCCATTTTTACAGATCATTATAGTGATTCACCCAAAAAATTAGAGGGATATAAATCTCAGGTGGACCACACCATAGGAAAATAATAATGATTGGATATGCATCACTAAAATCCTCTTAAGGCCCACTGTAATGTTTATTTGAAATCCAATCTTTTTATTAGGTTATACAGGCCCAGATGAAGGGAAAAAACAAAGATCAGCTTGATCCAAAATTTTTATGGCCCCCAAAAGGTTTTTTATGGTCGACGCTCATTCAACACTGTTTCTTGTAATGTGGCCCACTTGAGATTTTGATATACCTAATTTTTTGTCCCATACTATGAAATGATCTGAAAAAATAGATGGATGGCATGGATGAAACACATACATCATGGTAGGGCCCACAGAGCACAGACCACAGCCACTTCAGTGTGGGAGTAGCCACTGGCACGGATTTCCTACGAAAGACTTTCGCACCAAGTTCCTGCGCTGGGAACTTAGGTGGGGTCCACTGTGATGTTCGTGAGAAATCCTACCTGTCCATCTATTTTTTGAGTTTATTTTAAGACATGATGTCAAAAATGAATCGTTTCCGAAGCTCAACTGGCCAAAAACTTGATAATTAAATTTCCACAGTTGAAATTTCCATGGGCCACAGAAGTTTTGAATAATACTAATATTTGTGATTTCAGTTCATCCCTACTGAAGTTATTAACGGTATGGATGACATGTAAACATCACTATCGAACCCAAGTAGGTTTCAACGGTATGAATTTTCCTAACCACATTTTCCTTTAGCATGGCCCACTTGAGATTTAGATACGGTTCATTTTTAGCATCATATATTTAAATGAAGTCACAAAACTAATGGACGGGTAGGATTTCTCACAAACATCACAGTGGGCCCTATCTAAGTTCCCAGCGTTTTGGCAGGGAATCCGCGTCCGTGCTGTGTTTAACAAGGACGCAGACTGCGTACTACCCCCGCCCATCCTTGGCTCCGAACGGGCAGTTCTGTGGGCGGGCCCACCGTGATGTATCTGTACATCCAAACCATAAATCCATTTTCTCAGACTATTTTAAGGCATGAACACAAAAATGAGGCAGATACAACACTTAAGTGGACCACACCAAATAATAATCTTGGTTGCATTAAAATGCACCAATTACATTAAATGCAAGAGTCATCTGTGATGTGGTCCATTTGATCGTTAGATGTGCCTCATTTTTGTTTTGATACCTTAAAATAATATGAGAAAAGAGATAGAGGGTTTGGATGTACAGATACATCATGGTGGACCTGCCCACAGAACTGCCCATTCAGAGCTACGGACGGGCGAGGGTATTACGCAATCCGCGTCCCTTGCACGAACAGTTCAAAGAGATCAAAGTTACATGGCCTACGGTATGTTTTTTTACCATCCAACCTATTCATTAGGTCACGTGGACTTGGATGAAGTGAAAACACAAATATCAGCTTGATCTGAAACTTCTCCAGCTCTCAAGAAGTTTATAATGGTGGACGTTCAATCCCCACCTTATGGTCCAATTAATCATTGGACCTGCTTCTTTTATTGGATCACATCTTAAATTATCTGAAAAAGTTGATGGACGGTATGGATCAAACACATAAATCATGGTGGGGCATAAAGAACTTTCACAAGTTAAAGGTTGATTTTGTATTTCGCAAACAAATGGAAAGAAAAAATTTTCGTAATAACTTGAAAAGGGATACTTTTGGAAGCAATAAATTTTTGTTTTATGAAAAAAACATGGAGCGCATTCGGCGTTCACCATTAAGCTAGACTCCTATCACTGAAAGAATTCAGTGAAAAACTACTTAGCGCTTTTTGTCTTCCACGTTAACAATACATTAACAAACACCACTAAACACGGAAAATTTTTCCCATTCCGTGTTAAGTGCAAAAATTCAGCATTAACAAACACGACCTAAGAGAGAGAGAGAAGAAAAGAGAGAAAGTGAGAGAAAAGTTGGTAAATCATCTTGAGATTCTTTCTTGTTACTCTGCATCCCTAAACCATCACTTCTGAATCATTATTCCCGTGATTCTAAGTTCATTCTTGGGTAAGTTAATCAAACCCTAGTCTGTTTTGGAGCTTAGAAGAGTCTATGTGTTGATGTAGCTCATTTTGATTCATGCCTTAGGTTATCTAGTCGCCGTTGACGAAGACTTATCGTCTGAATCAGATCGGTGCGCTTTTTCTGGTTTAAGGTGCGGACTATATTCGTATAGGTTATGGTTTTCAAGGCTTTCAATGTCGGTTAATGATTTGTTATTGTTGTGGGTGTAATTTCACATGCCAAATGCGATGTTTATATTACGTTCCTGATATATTAGAGTTATATTGAGATTTTTGTATTCCTTGTGTATGTAGAAAGTATCGTATACGTATGAAATACGAACATGTGTTTGCCATGATTAATTGTCGTGTACTTGTGCTAGTTGGATGTATGTCAACTCCTTGGTAAAAGGAATTGTTCAAATGTGTGTTATTGCCAACATATGTCATGTATATGTAGTCTAAGTGTTTGTAGAAATGTCTGAATGATCTAATGTGTAATATATTATCCTATTTACGAGCGTTGAGAAGAGATTCTCAACTCTCCTATTGGTGTGTAAGATTTCCTACATTCAATTTACATTCTTTGTTATTTAAGTTCAAGCACTACTTATGTTGAAATCCAAGTTAAGTTGATATTCTTCAAATGCTCACATACCGTATGATTTGAATGGTTGTTCCATTACTGTTCTAAATTGTTAATATGAATAGCTATTATAAGTGAATATGTTTGGGACTATGGAATAGTCCAGGATATCGGAAACAGACCTTGAGTTCGTGGCCGAGGTTGTTTTCGCCACGCAAGACGTGTTTGACAAACCTGAGTCAAATTAGGATTGTCGGCAGTGGTTTGGCCACACGAAATGTTTGCGCACTCTATGTCGTTCAACTGAACGTGCGCTCGTGCTAGTCGAGTTCGTCAAGTAACCCGATTGTCCCGATGTACGTTCACCACGTATGGATGCTATTGTTTGAATCTAGGGTACCAAACTTACTGATGAAATTCCGTTAACCATTGTACCTTGATCTGCTAAGACTCATGAGCCGAACATGGTGGTATGGGACACCGTGGTCGATCTGTCGGCCTACGCTGGGGTGACGAGCCTCCCCGTAGTGACCAGTGAGCACACCAGACTCGTGAGCAGATTATGGTGGTATGGGACACTATATTCATGTTGTCGGCCTACATTGATTGGTGACGAGCCCTTTGTAGTGACCTCGAGCATACCTTGATACTACATTAAGGCGACGAGCCTTAGAGTAGTAACTAAGGTATGATAGGCGTGCATTGATTGGTGACGAGCCCTTTGCAGTGACCTAGAACCATATGATTGTATGAGATTGTCTAGGACTCACGACCCTAGAATGAATCACTGTTTGGGAATTGATATGAGAAAGGTACCTTAGCTTCCCAATCCTGCTGTATGAAAAGAACTAATGACAATTTGGTAATCACGTTCATACACCGCATTGTATGTGCGTAGGAGTCATTGGCACTGCAAGAGGTTGTCATGCGTACCGTAAGATGAAGACGCTGAGGGAGTGCAGGCGAGGGCATGCATCATTTCTTAATACATCCTTGCATTAACAAGAGTACTTAGGACGTGTTGATTGTATTGCCTTATCATTACTGCTTGATTGATTTGATATCATGTTAACTTTTACTATATAGTTTCACTGAGTGGATCACTCACTCCCACATTCTGAGACGGTGTTTCAACACCAACTAGACTCTGTCTTAGATGAAGATGATGACGCGACCCCTGAGGCAGAGCAGGAGTACGAGGATGATGAGGACGCATTTTCTTTTATGCAGTTCTCAGGCAGGTTCCTGTGAGTCGTGTCCTGATCGATGGAGATTCTGGGTTTTCTTTTGGAATAGATAATTTCATTTTGATACTTGTATTTTGAAGATAAACACTTGTAATTATGACCTGGCAGAGTATACATATTATAGGGACTTGCACATGTACACATATATTTCTTTAAGTCTTCCGCTTGCGTCTTTCACTTATCCCTGGATTATGTTTACAGTTTGGCTTAATCTATTCCATGTTTTATGCACTCATACAGACAACATACATCCATCATTACATATGTTGCATAAGTGATGTTTTGGAACTCGGGAGCTGAGCTATGCTCGACCCCCGAATTTCACGGCGTTACAAGTTGGTATTAGAGCATGATTTGGATTAAACCGGACCTGGGTTATGGTCACACACCGCACACTATCGCCACCTTAGTGTAGGAGGGTGCGAGCTTCTTTTCGATTTGTGTTAGTTTTCCCGTTGCTCCTATCGGTGAAAGTTTACTGAAAATAATCGCCGAGATCGAGTCTGTGCACACTCCTGATCACACACAGCGACCCAAAATCTCTTCTAGACCGTCCATTGACGGGTTTAAATGGTGTATCATCCCATCCTAGCCATTATAATGTCTGTAAACCTGCATTTATATCGATTCTATTCATAGTGGCCTGATATGCATCGAATCGGACTAAGGGCCCAATCGGGGCACTTCCAGGGGGACCCAGGGGGGACCCACATCATTTTCTAGCCTAGGGGCCAGGAAGACCTAGCCCAAATGATGAGTCATCACCGGAATGTCCAGAGACCGGCGATGACCTCGCCGGTTCGATCAGCCCTCGCCGCCCAGCGGGCCAGGCCAGGCAGGCTGGCTCGGGCCGATGCATATGGGGCCTAATGTGGCCCACATATCTATGGTTGCTCGATTTTAACCCTTTCTAAAACCCCTTTCCTTCACAAACTCACCCTCCAAGCTTTCCTTTTCTTGAAATCTCTCTCAAAACTCCATAAAAACCTCTCTTCAAACCCTTCCTTCTTCCATTTTCGTGCATCCCCCTCCTACCCACCTCCATTGATGTTTTCCCTCTTTTTCCTTTTCATTTGAGCACTCAAATCCTTCCTTTGGGTCTCAAATTTGAGGAAGCCTCACCATTCTTCCAATTTCTCTCTTTTCTCTCATTTTTCATGGCCCTATTTGAGCTTGTTACGGCCATATTTTCCATCTCCTCCATTCTCCCTTTGATGGGGAAGAAGAGAGCGCCCGTTGATGAAGCCGGGCCTAGCCGCCCAACCCGTGCACGGAGGCCGAGAGGTGCCGCCGCGAGCACGACCGCCACTCGAGAGTTTCAAACAAAGCGGGACCTCGATCCTCAAGCTCCCGTTGGAAGAACCTTGTTGGCGGAGCTATCTCATGGAGTTTATGAAGGCCGTAGGGTCCTTTTTGAAGCTCATGTAGATCCGCGGCTATTTGGTGAATTTCTCTTATTGGAGCGCTTGGAAGGGGCCGGTTGGTGTCCCCTGTTTGAGGGTGAATACCGCGCCAATGTGGGTACTGTCTGAGCTTTCTATGCCCTCATTCGAGATCCCTCGCTGGAGCCTTTGCAGCTCAAGATCCCTTATGGAAGAGATCGGGAGGCCACGATCAACGTCGCTTTGATATCTCGACTCCTGAACGTGCCGCTTAGCGAGGTGCATGCTAGTCAGAAGAATCTTAGTAGTGCGCGCCAGAGGGATTGCCGCACGGGGTTCCTGTGTGGTCGTCTGGTCAAATGGCAGCCTAATAGAAGTCTTTTAGCTACCAACATGACAGACGAATTTCGCTTGCTTCACCACATGTGCACATTCAATGTTTATCCAAGGTAGAGCAACCGCAGCGAGTGTACGCGCCTGATGGTAGATTTCCTGTATCAGGTGGGGCAAGGAGAGAAGCTTTGTGTGCCAACGTACATCTTGCGTCAAATTATCCTTATCGCTCGTTCGAATAGGAGGACCGAATTGCTCCCATTTAGCCAACTCATTTGTAAGCTTGCACATGAGTTTGGCTATAGGCTTGGGGCAAAAAAGTCGGTACCTGTTCGTTACATTAATGAGACGACCCTTAATCAGATGGACATTGGGCCTCGTCGATGACAAGCCTCACTTGAAGAAAGTGAGGATGAGACCGAGAGCGATGAGGAAGAGAGTTATGGCGAAGGTGGAGCAGAGATAGAAGAAGAAGAAGAGCATGACGAGGAAGAAGTGGAGGCCCAGGACACGAGTGAGAGTTCTCCTCCTGTGGCACCGAAGCAGGGCGCAGATCAGGCCGCTAGGGATGCTCGTATAGTTCAGCTTTAGGAGGGTCAGGCAGTCCTACGCTAGGATATTATGGATCTTCGAGGCCTCGTGAAGCATAAGTTAAAGAAGATGTCTCAAACTCTGAAGTCAATCCTGTATTGTCTGCAGGATAAGGGTGCCCTGCCTCCATCTCCTGATTCTGACGAGTAGTTGCAGTTGTAGTCATCCTTTGTTCTGTTTGTTGTTTGTTTTTGTGTGTAGCCGTTATCGGCGTAGTAGTTTGGAAGTTGTTTGTTGTTTGAAGTTTTTGATGTTATAGCTCACATGCTTTCTCTGTCGCGATTCATGTAATGCTGCACTTCTTGTATTGCGACAATTTTGTTAAATGAAATGCATGTTGTTTATCTTTGAAGTTGTGATGTAAATACTGTGTGGGTGGATTATGTGGATGTTGGATCTCACAGGTTGCATCCTCTGTTGAATGTAGGGTATGCCTCCTAAGGGATCGAAGACTTCGACCCGTCTCTCTTTGGGCGAGTCGCTTGCCAGGGTTTCTCTCCTAGGCGATAGCCAAACGGATCCACAGTTGGGCGCATCTCATTTTGGTGCTGGGCCAGACTCTCAGCCAGCTACTGGCCCTGCTGTTGGGCCGACTCCTGTGATACCACCTATGGCTCCTCCAGTCACGTCTTCAGTTCCTGAGCTGAACCGTGCATCTGCGTCGACGCCATATGCATCTTCATCTGCTCTGCCTCCTGATAGGTTTGAGCAAATGGTGTTGTTGATCCAACAGCAACAGCAGCAGTAGCAGTAGCAGCAGCAGCAGTAACAGTTTCTGTCTTCCATGGCTGGCATCTTTGCTCAGTCGATGGGGGCGACTCCACCTGCTTCACCTATGCTCCCATCTAGGAACGTTAGTGCTAGCGGCACATTTGAGCGATTTTAGCGCTTACGACCTCCCACATTTGCGGGTTCTCATAGACCTGAGGAGGCCGAGTACTGGATTGAGCGCATCTTTAAGATGCTGAGGTCGCTTCACTGTTCTGAGGCTGAGCAGGTAGAGCTTGCCTCCTTCATGTTTGAGAAGGAGGCCAGTTTATGGTAGGACAGTGTTCTCCGCATAGTTACGGAGGGGTTTGAGTAGACGTGGCAGGCGTTTGAGGCACGCTTCCACGAAAAGTATTTTTAGGTCACTTACCAACACGAGAAGGAGAGTGAGTTCCTTCGCCTCCGTCAGGGAGGGATGTCGGTGACTGAGTATGAGAACCAGTTTACTGAGCTGGGTCGTTATGCTCATTTGCTTCTAGGTGATCAGCCAATGTAGATGCCGCATTTTTCTGAGGGGTTGAGACCTGAGATCCGATCGAAGATGTGCTGTGCTAGCATATCTTCTTATGCTGAGTTGGTGAGCATGTCCCTGCAAGCTGAGCAGGACGAGGACAGGTCGTCCCCTATGCGAGCACCTATGGTTCCTAGACTATGACCTGACTTTTCGAGTGCACCATTTCTCGGCAAGAGGCCGAGGGCAAATTCTCCTCCGAGGCGTCCAGCGCCGCCCGCTCAGCAGATGTGTTCTGATCTTCGCTGTTCGTACTATGGGAAGATGGGGCATTCGGATCATAATTGCTTTACGCGAATGCGGGATAGTGGATTTACTCCACCGTAGAGGATCAGCCGTCCAATGCCTCAGGTTATATCACCCCCACCCCTTCATTCAACGCCAACTCACCCATCCTTTAGACCTTCTGTACCTCGCTTCAGGCCACCTCGGCAACCCATGGTTCCTCCGCCGAATCGCCCGCAGCAGGCTCGAGTTCACGCGCTTACAGATGAAGCGCCTGTGGTTGACTTAGTACCGAGATCTTTTGAGGTTACAGCTCACATCCAAGCTATTTCTATTTCTTTTTTGGTGGATACTGGGTCCACTACCTCTCTTATATCGTATGCGGCAGTTAAGCGCCTGAGTTTGGGCATTGTTACTATGAAGGGAGTGACGCTCACTACCACTACAGGGACCTCCTCTGATATTACCAAGCATTGTATGGGTTGTTTGATTGATCTAGGGAGTAGATCGATTCTGGTTGACCTTTTTGTCGCACCTCTATACCATTACGATGTTATTTTGGGTATGGATTGGTTCACGAAGATGCGAGCAAAAATTGATTGTGAGGCTAGGCTGGTGACAGTCCATGAACCTAAGGGCGAGACATTTACTTTCCCTGTTTGGGTCAGTTACCCTTTCCGTTTTGGTTATTATACTTCTCTGTTGGAGAGTATTGCTGGTTCGGCGTTTGAAAGCACGCCAGTAGTTCAGGATTTAGAAGATGTGTTCGAGTCGATTCCTAGATTACCCCCTCAGTGCGAGATTAATTTTACTATCGATCTCATGCCTGGTGCAGCACCTATTTCTTTGCCCACCTATCGGATACCTCCGACTGAAATGGAGGAATTGAGGAAGCAGATAGATGGCTTGTTGAATTTGGGTTTTATTCGACCTAGTGAGTCTCCTTGGGGAGCACCTGTTCTGTTTGTTAAGAAGAAGGATGGTTCCTTGCGATTCTGTATTGATTATCGCAGGTTAAATCTGGTGACTGTGAAGAATAAGTATCATTTACCTAGGATCGATGATCTATTTGATTAGTTGAAGGGGGCACGATACTTTTCGAAGGTTGATCTACAGTCAGGGTATCATCAGTTGTGCGTCAAGAATGAGGACGTGCAGAAGACCGCTTTCATGACTAGCTTCAGCCATTATGAGTTCCTTGTTATGTCATTCGGTCTTACGAACGCACCGGCCGTGTTCATGTATCTGATAAACAGGGTGTTTTGGCCATTTTTGTTCTGATTCGTCATTGTCTTTATCGATGACATTTTGATATACTCTGCGAGTCGGGAAGAGCACGAGGAGCACTTAAGAGCAGTTTTCGATACTCTCAGGAAGAATCAGCTTTTTGCGCAGTTCAAGAAGTGTGATTTCTGGAAAGAGGAAGTTAAGTTCCTAGGACATGTGGTATCCAAGGAAGGGATAGCTGTCGATCTCGCTAAGGTAGCTGTAGTTCAAGACTGGAAGCAGCCTGGTTCGGTTACTGAGGTGAGAAGCTTTCTGGGTCTAGCAGGCTATTATCAATGTTTCATACGAGACTTCTCGAAGATAGCTAGACCGTTGTCTCAGTTGACACGGAAAGACTTGAAGTTTGCTTGGAATGAGAAGGCGGAGATAGCTTTTTAGGAGCTGAAGGACAAGTTGACGTCCGCCCCTGTGCTAGTATTGTCAGAGCAAGGGGTTAAGTAAACGATATATACTGACGCCTCTCGCATTGGTCTGGGTTGTGTCCTTATGCAGAAGGACAGGGTGATTGTATATGCCTCGAGACAGTTGAGGAAACATGAAGAGAACTATCCTACACACGACCTGGAGTTAGCAGCTATCATTTTCGCATTAAAGCTTTGGAGACATTACCTCTATGGAGAGGAGTTCGAGCTCTTTTGCAACCACAAGAGCCTTAAGTATATTTTCACGCAGCGTGACTTGAATATGAGGCAACACCGATGGATGGAAACATTGAAAGACTTTAAGTTCGATGTTTCTTACCATCCGAGCAAGCAAACCTTGTGGCAGACGCGTTGAGTCGCAAGAAGGCTATAGAGTTTGTGGCTTCGTTAATGATAGCAGAATGGGACATGATGGAGTTTATGCGAGACTTCGAGTAGAAACTTACGGTGGAAGAGCCGTATGAGGTTATCGCACACATTCGAGTACAGCTTCTCATTGATGAGAGGATCATTGCAGCTCAGGCAGATGATGAGTTATTGGCGAAGATGAGAGAGTGGGTTGGTACTGATGAGGACTCCAAGTGGAGTGTTGGTTCAGATGGGGGCCTATAATATCATGGTCGGTTATGTGTCCCAAACATTCCTGACTTGAGACGGGAGGTTCTCGAGTCAGCCTATAATTCTAAGCTTGCAATGCATCCCGGTAGCACGAAGATGTATCAAGATATGAGAAGATCCTATTGGTGGGACAGCATGAAGGTTCACATTACTGAGTTTGTATCTCGTTGTTTCACATGCCAGTAATTCAAGGCAGAGCATGGCCGACCTCCTGGATTGCTTCAGCCCATGCCCATAGCAGAATGGAAGTGGGACTCCATCTCTATGGATTTTATTTCAGGGCTGCCGAGAACGAAGAAGGGACATGACTCTATTTGGGTGATCGTCAACCGATTGACGAAGTCGGCTCATTTTTTACCGATCAGAGTCACAAACTCTGCAGACGAGTTGGCTAGGTTGTACATCAAAGAGATTGTACGTCTGCATGGAGTTCCCTTGGAGATTGTGTCTGACAGAGACATGTGATTCACATCTATCTTCTGGACTCGTATCTAGGAAGCGATGGGTGTGAAATTAAAGTTCAGCACCGCATTTCATCCGCAGACAGATGGGCAGATGGAACGTGTGAATCAGATTCTGGAAGACAGGTTGCGAGCTTGTGTTTTGGATTTCAAGGACAGTTGGGATGATTATCTCCCTTATGCAAAGTTCGCGTATAATAACAGTTTTCAGGTGAGTATCGTCATGGCTCCCTACGAGGCATTGTATGGTCCCCCGTGCAGAGCACCGCATTGCTGGGCAGAAGTTGGTGAGCGTAGTTTGATTCGCCCAGAGTTGGTGCAGGCGACTTCAGAGAAAGTTGACATTATTCGACGTCGATTTCTAACAGCCCAGAGCAGGCAAAAGAGTTACGCTATTACAAGGCGACGACTACTTGAGTTTGAGGTTAGAGACCATGTATTTCTTAAGGTTTCCCCTATGAAGGGAGTTATGCGGTTCGATAAGAAGGGGAAGCTCACGCCGAGATTTATTGGTTCATTTCAAATACTGGATCGAGTGGGAGCGGTAGCATACCGCCTTGCTTTGCCCACACCACTTCCGGGCGTGCATAACATATTTCATGTTTCTATGCTGAAGTACTACGTTCCTGATCCTTCGCATATTATCAGTTGGGAGCAGGTGCAGTTGAGCAAGGATGCCACATATGTACTGCGACCGACACGTATCCTAGATAGGAAGGAACAAGTATTGCGTAGCAAGGCCATCCCTCTTGTGAAAGTACTATGAATGCATCATAGTGAAGAAGAGGCTACTTGGGAGACTAAAGCTGAGGTCAAAAAGAGCTACCCTCAGATCCCTAAGGAGTATGAGAAGGTATGATTTTCAAGGATGAAATTTTTCTTTAAGGGGGGTAGATTGTAATGACCCGAAAAATTTCGTACAAAGACCCGAGTACTACCTCAAATGACTTAGAAGCTTTATGTGGGTTATTTAGCGTTAACCTCGATTGCTTATGAAATTAGCATCAATCACTTTAAATTTGATCTGCAGACTCAAAACCTGTACAATCGTTAGCGCTATGTTACCCTGAAATCGGGGATTCAACACTATATCCAGTTGCTCTCAGGAGTACTTGGAATCTTTATATCAGACCTGGACCGCGCATCGAAAGTCCGATAGCGATGATCTTAGACAATTATGGTCACCTTGTTGGGCTTGACCATCACCTCAGAAATCAAGTCCAGATGATGTCCTAGGTCGATTTGCTTAAGTCCGGAGTGAAGAGTGTGAGAAAGCTGAGAAATTAAATATGATTTTATAAAATCTGAGTCGTATCGCTTGCGCGATGATTTTAAGCTTTCTGACCATTGGATTCTGACCCAATTTCACCCTCGGATCAGGAAAGATTGCCCAGGTATGTCCTAGTGCCGGTGGACCTGATCGAGTTTTGGTGACCGTTGAATTGAGTTTGGTCCACCACGGCTGATCGGTAAATCCGATCGATACAAAAACTTAGTCTGACCTAGATCCATGGTCAGTGAGCTTAAGTTCGATCGCACGTGGAAAAAGGACCATCGGAAGTGCTCCGTTGGATCGAGAGAGACCTGTTTTGGTTATAACCTAAGTATACCTTGGCCCTGGGGCTATTTTCATCAATGTTAGGCCTATATAAAGCCCTTAAAACACTCACTCTCTATTCCATACGAATTTCCTAAACCTTAGCTAAGAGAGAGAAGAAAAGAGAGAGAAAGTGAGAGAGAAGTTGGTAAATCATCTTGAGATTATTTCTTGTTACTCTGCATCCCTAAACCATCACTTCTGAATCATTATTCCCGTGATTCTAAGTTCATTCTTGGGTAAGTTAATCAAACCCTAGTCTATTTTAGAGCTTAGAAGAGTCTATGTGTTGATGTAGCTCATTTCGATTCATGCCTTAGGTTATCTATTCGCCGTTGATGAAGACTTATCATCTGAATCAGATCGGTGCGCTTTTTCTGGTTTAAGGTGCGGACTATATTCGTATAGGTTATGGTTTTCAAGGCTTTCAATGTCGGTTAATGATTTATTATTGTTGTGGGTGTAATTTCACATGTCAAATGCGATGTTTATATTACGTTCCTGATATATTAGAGTTATATTGAGATTTTTGTATTCCTTGTGTATGTAGAAAGTATCGTATACGTATGAAATACGAAAACATGTGTTTGCCATGATTAATTGTCATGTACTTGTGCTAGTTGGATGTATGTCAACTCCTTGGTAAAAGGAATTGTCCAAATGTGTGTTATTGCCAACATATGTCATGTACATGTAGTCTAAGTGTTTGTAGAAATGTTTGAATGATCTAATGTGTAATATATTATCCTATTTACAGACGTTGAGAAGAGATTCTCAACTCTCCTATTGGTGTGTATGATTTTCTACATTCAATTTACATTCTTTGTTATTTAAGTTCAAGCACTACTTATGTTGAAATCCAAGTTAAGTTGATATTCTTCAAATGCTCACATACCGTATGATTTGAATGGTTGTTCCATTATTGTTCTAAATTGTTAATATGAATAGCTGTTATAAGTGAATGTGTTTGGGACTATGTAACAGACCTTGAGTTCGTGGCCAAGGTAGTTTTCACCACGCAAGACGTGTTTGACAAACCCGAGTCGTATTAGGGTTGTCGACAGTGGTTTGGCCAAACGGAGTGTTTGCGCACTCTAGGTCGTTCAACTCAACGTGCGCTCCTGCTAGACGAGTTCGTCAAGTAACCCAATTATCCCGATGTATGTTCACCATGTATGGACGCTATTGTTTAAATATAGGGTACCAAACTTACCGATGAAATCCCGTTAACTATTGTACCATGATCCGCTAAGACTCATGAGCCGGACATGATGGTATGGGACACCGTGGTCGAGCTGTCGGCCTATGCTGGGAAGACGAGCCTCCCCGTAGTGACCAGTGAGCACACCAGACTCGTGAGCAGATTATGGTGGTATGAGACATTATATTCGTGCTGTCGGCCTACATTGATTGGTGATGAGCCCTTTGTAGTGACCTCAAGCATACCTTAATACTGCATTAAGGCGACGAGCCTTAGAGTAGTAACTAAGGTATGATAAGCGTGCATTGATTGGTGACGAGCCCTTTGCAGCGACCTAGAATTATATGATCGTATGAGATTGTCTAGGACTCACGACCCTAGAATGGATCACTGTTTGGGAATTAATATGAGAAAGGTACCTTAGCTTCCCAATCCTGCTGTATGAAAAGGACTAATAACAACTTGGTAATCACGTTCAAGCACCGCATTGCATGTGCGTAGGAGTCGTTGGCACTGCGGGAGGTTGTCATGCATACCGTAAGATGAAGATGCTGAGGGAGTGCAGGCGAAGGCATGCATCATTTCTTCATACATCATTGCATTAACAAGAGTACTTAGGACGTGTTGATTGTATTGCCTTATCATTACTGCTTGATTGATTTGATATCATATTAACTTTTATTGTATAGTTTCACTGAGTAGATCACTCACTCCCACATTCTGAGACGGTGTTTCAACACCAACCAAACTGTCTTAGATGCAGATGATGACGCGACCCCTGAGGCAAAGCAGGAGTACGAGGATGATGAGGATGCGTTTTCTTTTATGCAGTTCTCAGGCGGGTTCATGTGAGCCGTGTCTTGATCGACGGGAATTTTGAGTTTTCTTTTGGAATAGATAATTTCATTTTAATACTTGTATTTTGAAGATAAACACTTGTAATTATGACCTGGCAGAGTATACATATTACAGGGACTTACCTATATACACATATATTTCTTTAAGTCTTCCGCTTGCGTCTTTCACTTATCCCTAGATTCTGTTTACAGTTTGGCTTAATCTATTCCATGTTTTATGCACTCATACAGACAACATACATCCATCATTACATATGTTGCATAAGTGATGTTTTGGAACTCGGGAGCTGAGTTATGCTCGACCCCCGAATTTCATGGCGTTATAAGTTGGTATTAGAGCATGATTTGGATTAAACTGGACCTGGGTTATGGTCACACACCGCACACTATCACCACCTTAGTATAGGAGGGTGCGAGTTTCTTTTCGATTTGTGTTAGTTTTCCCGTTGCTCCTATCGGTGAAAGTTTACTGAAAACGATCGCCAAGATCGAGTCTGTGCACACTCCTGATCACACACAGCGACCCTAAATCTCTTCTACACCGTCCATTGACGGGTTTAGATGGTGTATCATCCCATCCCAGCCATTACAATGTCTGTAAACCTGCATTTGTATCGATTCTATTCATAGTGGCCCGATATGCGTCGAATCAGACTAAGGGCCCAATCGGGGCACCTCCAGGGGGACCCACATCATTTTCTAGCCTAGGGGCCAGGAGGACCTAGCCCAAACGGCGAGTCATCACCGAAATGTCCAGAGACCGGCGATGACCTCGCCGGTTCGGCGAGCCCTCGCTGCCCAGCGGGCCAGGCCGGGCAGGTCGGCTCAGGCCGACGCATATGGGGCCTAGTGTGGCCCACTTATCCATGGTTGCTCGATTTTAACCCTTTCTAAAATCCCTTTCCTTCACAAACTCACCCTTCAAGCTTTCCTTTTCTTGAAATCTCTCTCAAAACTCCATAAAAACCTCTCTCCAAACCCTTCCTTCTTCCATTTTCATGCATCCCCCTCCTACCCATCTCAAAACCCACCTCCATTGCTGTTTTTCCTCTTTTTCCTTTTCATTTGAGCACTTAAATCCTTCCTTTGGGTCTCAGATTTGTGGAAGCCTCACCATTCTTCCTATTTCTCTCTTTTCACTCATTTTCCATGGCCCTATTTGAGCTTGTTACGGCCATATTTTTCATCTCCTCCATTCTCTCTTTGATGGGGAAGAAGAGAGCACCCGTTGATGAAGCCAGGCCTAGCCGCCCAACCCGTGCACGGAGGTCGAGAGGTGCCGCCGTGAGCACGACCGCCACTCGAGAGTTTTAGACAAAGCGGGACCTCGATCCTCAAGCTCCCATTGGAAGAACCTTGTTGGCGGAGCTATCTCATGGAGTTTATGAAGGCCGTAGGGTCCTTTTTGAAGCTCATGTAGATTTGCGGCTATTTGGTGAATTTCTCTTGTTGGAGCGCTGGGAAGGGGCCGGTTGGTGTCCCCTGTTTGAGGGCGAATACCGCGCCAATGTGGGTACTGTCCGAGCTTTCTATGCCCTCATTCGAGATCCCTCGCTGGAGCCTTTGCAGTTCAAGATCCCTTGTGGAAGAGATCGGGAGGCCACGATCAACGTCGCTTTGATATCCCGACTCCTGAACTGCCCTTGGCGAGGTGCATGCTAGTCAGAAGAATCTTAGTAGTGCGCACGAGAGGGATCGCCGCACACTGTTCCTGTGTGGTCGTCTGGTCGAATGGCAGCCTAACAGAAGTCTTTTAGCTACCAACATGACAGACGACTTTTGCTTGCTTCACCACATGTGCACATTCAATGTTTATCCAAGGTGGAGCAACCGCAGCGAGTGTACGCGCCTGATGGTAAATTTCCTGTATCAGGTGGGGCAAGGAGAGAAGCTTTGTATCCCAAAGTACATCTTGCGTCAAATTGTCCTTATTGCTCGTTCGAATAGGAGGACCGAATCACTCCCATTTGGCCAACTCATTTGTAAGCTTGCACATGAGTTTGGCTACAGGCTTAGGGCCGAAAAGCCGGTACCTGTTCGTTACATTAATGAGACGACCCTTAATCAGATGGACATTGGGCCTCGTCGACGACAAGCCTCACTTGAAGAAAGTGAGGATGAGACCGAGAGCGTTGAGGAAGAGAGTTATGGCGAAGGTGGAGCAGAGATAGAAGAAGAAGAAGAGCAGGACGAGGAAGAAGTGGAGGCCCAGGACATGAGTGAGAGTTCTCCTCCTGTGGCACCGGAGCAGGGGGCAGATCAGGCCGCCAGGGATGCTCGTATAGTTCAGCTTAAGGAGGGTCAGGCTGTCCTACGTTAGGATATTATGGATCTTCGAGGCCTCGTGAAGCATAAGTTCAAGAAAATGTCTCGAACTTTGAAGTCTATCCTCTATTGTCTGCAGGATAAGGGTGCCCCGCCTCCATCTCCTGATTCTGACGAGTAGTTGCAGTTGTAGTCGTCCTTTGCTCTGTTTGTTGTTTGTTTTTTTATGTAGCCGTTATCGGCGTAGTAGTTTGGAAGTTGATTGGGGAACACCAAATTGAACATGCACTGCTTGATTTGGGGGTGAGTGTGAATCTAATCCCATACTATGTCTACGAACAACTTGGCCTAGGTATACAGCCCATCATTAATGTTATCACTCAAATTCCTATCATTCTTGGTCGATGTCATGCCCCAGACTCGATAACCGGACTCACAAGGAACCCGATGGCCAGTTCTGGTTGCAACAGCCTCCATAGTACCCCATTCTCGGCTCCTGAGACAGGTTCCGATCCTGGGATCCTATAAGGAGGATTTTAACAGCAGTATAATCATTCCAATACGAGCCTACCTAAGATCACAGCAAGTACATCTGAGAATAACAAAAGGGCACACATCACAAAATCCTCTAAGAATTTGAACTTTTACAAGTTTACATCAGGTTCAAGAGAACATACATGAGGTAATAAGAAAGAGAGAGAAATCAACCACACCAAAGTCCTCACTACTCAACTCAACTCCACGATCTGCGGCTACGAAGCCTGCCTAGAATCTACTACATGCATCAATCGTGCATAAGCTTATAGAAGCTTAGAGGGTGGCGTAAGTGTGTGACAATGGTGTATAGAAGAATGGTAGGAGATGAAAGAAGGGAAACATGCTCAATGAGAATATCACTAGCCTTACCAAGGCTTATCATGAATACGATGCGATGAGTACAGGACACCATACTAAGGCAATGCATGAAGGGGCTTACACAGCCAATGCTAATGCGATGCAAGTAATGCCAGTGCCCATATCCAAACCATATGTCGAGTACATTTTCAATCCTAAGGAAATCACCGGGGTCCATTACACTGCTGAATGACTGACGCTCTACAGACCCCGCACAATCAAACGAGCGTAAGAGACCTCACTACTCGCTTGTGGACAACTAATCACCAATAAGGCCTGAAGGTAGCGGACCCATTTACAAGCTAGTCAGACTCAGCCTAGTTATACCTACTCACATCATGCAGGTAAGGCCACACCCCAATCCAATCGACTACAAGACAGTGGGAGTCGCGGCCTAACGGTATAAGGCCCTCGTGCACTCATAGTTTCCACTCGGTCACGGCATTGGAGCAGATCTTTGGTACCACGGAAGTTTTGAGAATTTCACCCATAGGCATCCTATGCACTCGGTATGCTCAACTAATATTTCCGGTGTCCACACATACGGCTATCCATGAATACCCCTGTAGAGGCAAGGCCCTGATGAAGTAAGGGCAGATATCCACAAGTTATGCAATGCCAGATGCATGAATCACACAATCACCCATGCATCAATCCCAAGCATCCATCTCTCAGGGAGATACCAACATGTCCTACATAATGGCACAACCATGGCCAATCATACCTCAACCAAGAATGCATATGATCCGTATGGGAGTGGGCCATGAAGATGAATAGGGGTGTCAATGAGGTAAGGATGAACTCTCTACCTAACCATGAAGAGTCTAGGTACTTAACCAATTCCTCATAAGGAATACAACCTCTAGTGGGGGCCCATATACCTAGGGTAGCCCACGAGACTATGGAAAACAATGATATGGGCCTAAATAGATGAAACGAGCTTAGCAAGGGTCTATGGTAGGCCTTTAACGACCCACAGAAGCCCATGGGCCTAGCTTAGGGCCACCAATGTGGACATCCAACCACAATTGGTCCCCAAGAGGTAGCCCATCTCTAATTGATAATGGATCAAGGCCCAAGGCCCATGCAACATCAGAAATAAGAAACGGGTAGCCATAATCATACCACAAACACTCATGTTAGGCTTCAAAAAGGCGACCCAAGGCCTATCCAAAACATGGGTCCAAGGAAAACACACATAGCCCAGGCCTATAGGGGAAAGGTTAGGGCCCAACATAAAGGCCACTAATCCTATATATTGTGGTGGCCTAGTGGGCAGCCCATTGCTCAAACCACATGGGCAAATGTCATGCTCTTAGTCAAGTAAGTTAGGCCAACAACCCGGCCCAAGTATTAAAGTTTATTTGGTGGGCAACCAAAGGCCCATCTACTTGTGTAATCCGGCCCACTAACCCAACATAATAGTATGGTAAAAATGGCCCAAGAGTTCAATGGGCCTATCTAAAAAGTTCCAGCCTAATTGGGCCTAAAGAGTTCAACAACTAGCTACATTCATGCACCCAATTAAATTCAACTGTGGTGGGCCTCAAAAGTGCATTTATTAAGCCCAACGTTTAAGGAACCAAAGGTATAAATTATTCCCTCTAATATCTTCACAATGTGGTGGGCCCCACTCCTCAAATTTTCAGCCCAAAGGCCAAGCATAATTATAACAAGTTGCTGGATTTTTAACCCAACAGGTTTATGGGCCTATTGGAGTCCAGTAACTGTTTCATTTGATTAGGACATCAGTCTAAGTGGTCCAGCTATCAAGTCAGAGGGCCCCACCACATAGAGTTACATCATACGAACAAGGGAGTAGGTGGGCCATACTGCTAGACCAAAGTCCAGCAGGTAGCCCACATGAGGCGTCCCATATGGGCCTGGGCGGTCCAAGGCCTGGATGGCCTGGCTATACATACATCAAGGCGGGCTCCACGTATACTAAAGTGGGTTCCATAGGGAATGTACACGTAGGGTGGACCCTCCCTACGTGGGCTACCAATGGATGGGATGGTTGGGATATACAACACATCAAGGTGGGCCCATGAAGCAAGCTGGACGCCCCACCCTGGGCTTTCCTGCCTAGCTAGCCACTCCCGCCATACCACGGCCAGGTCAAATGTCCGTTGAGTTTGAAATTTTACAGAGTGACACTTCCATAGGTGGGTCACACCCCCATAAAATTTCAGAATTTTTTCATATTCTTAAGTATTTTAATTAATTTAAACAAAATAATCTGTCTAAAAAATCAGACAGACCTGGACGTCCCAACGTGGTGGGCCAGTTCGGCCCTCTCCGCGGTGTGCACAGGGGTCCCAACATGGCTGGACCACCTCACAGTAAATTTTCATGATTTTAGGATACCCAGAAGTATTTTAGTTAATTTGATGGATACAATCTATACAGGGTGGAGTATTGCTGGAATATGACTGTGCTGAATTTGGGCCATTCCAATGGGTGGGTCCTGCGCCTCCAAAATTCTAGAAATTGAGGGCCAAGGTCTCTCATCATGTATACAATAAGAGAAAACCCAAAAGGGTAACCCACCATCATCAAAATAATTTATGAATTTCAGTTTACAACAGTCTATATTGCTGGACTGCACAGCAAAAAATCAGGCTGACCACCCATCTTGGCCCACCCTTTTGGATAACTAAATGGAGTCAGTTGGGGCTGAAATTTGGCATACTTATAGGTAAGGTCCACACCTTCAAGAACATATATACATGGGACCAAACACCCCTCCAAATGCCTAAAAATCTGGCCTCAAGATGACTCAAAAATCTGTCCAGACAGTTCTAGACAGCAACATATAACTGAAAATAAATAAATATAAATACTATTTAAAAGGGGATTTAATCCTTTGGACCACCCCAGTGGACCCCACAAACATCCAGACCCTTCCGATTACAAAACACCCCTTGCATGTGCCCCATCTAGGTAGATTAGGGGGCTCCAACATCCAAGGGTGGACTGTCATGGACGTCTACCCTCCATGGATGGTCTGGATATTTTTGGTCCAAAAAGTGGGCCACACACTCATGATCAGAAGGTTATCAACAAAGGAAAAAAAAGGATTCAGCCACAAGGGAAGGGTCTCCGCCACATTGAGGCCCTTCCCCTCATCACTCATGCACACACATTTCACTATCACAAGATATACAAGATCTACATGATCATAGGATTTCTACTTGAGATCTATGGTGGAGATGCAATCTCCACCAAGGATCAAGGGTCTAGATGACCCAAAGATCTCTGATCAAAGAAGGAAAAGCTATGTAGGGGTCCATGAAGAATGACCCCTTGCATGGAACATGCATGCAAGTAAGACAGGCTATGAGCCCCATCCATGAAATCTTGGGGGCCACCACCATCATTTGATGGGCCCTAGAAGCTTCAACATAAAAAAAAAAGGGAAGAATAGGTAAGAAATGGAAGAAATCTAAATTTGCAATTGCATGCACACCCACCTTAAGATCTCTATCAAAACTCCACTCCAAGCTTGTAACTATCCAAGGAAGCAAGATGAAGGGTTGAGATGGGTTTTCAATGGAGGGATTGAGGGGAAAAAGGAAGAGAAGGGGCTAGAAAAGAGGGAAAATGGGGCTGAATTTTTTTTGCAAGAGAGAAAGAAAGAGAGAAGAGAGTAAAGAGAAAGGAGAGGGAGAGTATGGAAATTTGCTAGAAAAGAGAGAGAGGGAGAGTAATCATCACTCTCTCTCCTAAATAAGAGAAAAATCATCATAGCCTATGGTGATATAAACTATGTTGCTAGGCTAGAGTAGGGATGGGTAGTATGTGGGTGGTGGGTGGTGTAGGATATGGGGGGTTTAGGTAGTGTATGAGTGGAGTGTGTTGGAATTTTTACAAGAGGGTGGCCACCTTGCAAAACATGCCCTCCACACTAGGTGGGCCACATGATCATGCTCAAAGGCTACAAATAAGACGCACACAACTTATGATTCACACATCGGATGGACGCACAAGACGCATCGTTGGAACCGCGGTGACGATGCGGTCACAATGGCATAGGTCTCAACTTGATCAGAGCTGGGTCTTCATAACTCGGCTCACAGATGACTGCAAACACTATCCAAGGGTCACAGATCACCGGGATTCGACCGGTTGGACCCCGGGATCAAGATGGAAGGAATGCATACTTACACCCACATGCACACATGTAAACTCCAGTCGGGTCTCACAACCCTCCCCACCAATAAAGAAATTTTTTCCTCGAAATTGACAAAACCAGAATAGCAAAATGTATAACATCATCATACATATATCAATCATCAATCTCAAGAGAAGGCAATACAAGCAATCAGTCATCAAACAAATGGGGATAACGCTCTCTAATCTCGATCTCACGTTCCCAAGATGCCACGGCCTCTGAATGATGACCCCATTGCACCTTCACTAAGGGAATGACCTTGGTCCTGAGGACCTACTCCTTCCGATCAAGAATACGAATCGGCTGCTCAATATAAGAAGCATTCTCACGAACCTCCAGTGGCTGTCAATCAATCACGGGAATAGTGTCCGACCCACACTTCCACAACATAAAAACATGGAACACGTCGTGTTTCATGGACAACCCAAGAAGTAAGGCAAGCCTATAGGCCATAGCGCCTACGCTCTCGATAATCTCAAAAGGTCCAACGAATCTCGAGGCGAGCTTGCCCTTCACACCAAAGTGAACCACGCCTTTCTTAGACGAGACCTTGAGATACACCTTGTCCCCGACTGTGAACTCGAGGGGTCGACACCGATGCTTAGCAAAACTCTTCTGCCGGCTCTGAGCTATGCGCATCCTTTTCCTGATAACATCAATAACCTCTGATGTCTGCTGCACAAGCTCAGGACCTAAGAGGGGACTCTCTCCAACCTCGGTCCAACAACTAGGAGATATGCACGGTCTGCCATAAAGTGCCCCAAAAGGAGTCATGCTGATAGTCAACTGATAGCTGTTGTTGTATGCGAACTCAGCGAGGCACATATGCTCATCCCAACTCCCCGCAAAGTCGATCACATAAGCCCTAAGCATATCCTCAAGGATCTGGTTGACCCTTTCAGTCTGCCCATCCGTCTGCGGATGATAAGCGGTACTGAGATGCAAAGTGATCCCCAGTGCCTGCTAGAAACTCCTCCAAAATTGAGACGTAAATCTAGAATCTCGGTCTGAAACGATCGAAACCGGGACGTCGTGCAGTCTCACTATCTCCTCAATGAATATCCTCGCTAACCGGTCCATAGACCAGGAGGCACGTACTGGAATGAAATGAGCCAACTTCGTCAAACGATCAATGATAACCCATATGGTATCGTGACCCCGTTGAGTCTTTGAAAAACCTGCGATGAAGTCCATCAACACATGTTCCCACTTCAACGCTCAATGGCTGCAAGGGACCAGGGGGTCTCTGATGATCAGCCTTGACACGCTGGCATGTGTCACACTTGGCCATAAAACTCACAATCTGGTGCTTCATCCCCTGCCAGAAGTACTGCCTCCTCATATCACGATACATCTTCATAGAGCCCGAGTGGATAGTAAGTCTCGATCGATGTGCCTCGGTCATCAGATCCCGACGCAACTCAGGAACGTCCGAAACACACAATTGGCCTCTGAAGCGTAATCCACCATCGGAACAAATCTGCCAGTCTGACTGCTCCATGGATGCGGCCTCTGCTCAGTACTCCTGAAGTGACTTATTCGTCTGCTAAGCCTCGATCACCCTGGCCACCAAGGAGGGTTGAATCGACAAGCTCAAAAGCTGAACAATAGAAGACTATAGACCAAACTCAAAGTCAAACTCTGATACATCCTCGAGCATCTACCACTCACACACCATCATCTGCATCACCAGGCCTCGTGGCTGGCTGTTGAGCGCGTCCGCCAGCACGTTTGCCTTGCCCGGGTGGTACTGAAGGTCGAAATCATAATCTTTCAGCAACTCCATCCATTGCCTCTGTCACAGGTTCAACTTGGACTGCAAAAATAGATACTTCAAGCTCTTATGATCCAAGAAGAGCTCGAAGCTGACCCCATATAGATAATGCCTCTACACCTTCAGTGCGAAGATGACTGTTGCGAGCTCCAAATCATGAGTGGGGTAGTTAAGCTCATGAACCTTGAGCTGGCGTGAGGCATACGCCACTGGCTTCCCATGCTGCATTAGTAGAGCACCCAATCCAACTCTAGAGGCATCAGTAAAAACAACAAAACTCTCACTCCCATTAGGAAGAGTGAGAACAAGAGTAGATATGAGGCGGTCCTTCAACTCTGTAAATGTCTTCTCGCAAGTGTCACTCCAGACGAACTCGACACCCTTCCGCGTCAACCGGGTCAACGGTGCTGCAATACGGAAGAAACCCTCAATAAACCGTCGATAATATCCCACTAGACCAAGGAAGTTACGAATCTCAGACGCGTTCGTGGGTTGGCCCCACCGACGCACTACATCAACCTTCGAGGGTTCCACAACAACACCCTCCCTCGTCACCACGTGACCGAGGAACTTCATCTACTCCTACCAAAACTCACACTTATCCAGCTTTGCATACAGCTGGTGGGCACAGAGGGTCTCAAGCATAATCTGCAAGTGCTCAGCATGGTCCTCTCGGGTCCTCGAATATATAAGAATATCATCAATGAATACCACCACGAACTGATTGAGGAATGGCCAAAAAACTTCATTCATCAACTGCATGAATATGGCGGGCGAGTTGGTCAGTCCAAATGACATGACCAGTAACTCGAATTGACCATAACGTGTCCGAAAAGCTGTTTTCGGAATGTCCTCCTCTCAGACCCAAATTTGATGGTAACCAGAACGCAAGTCTATCTTCAAAAAATACTACGCACCCTGCAACTGATCGAACAAGTCATCAATACAGGGCAGCAGGTGTCGGTTCTTGATGGTGACTCTGTTGAGCTTGCAATAGTCCACACAAATCCACAACAAACCATCCTTCTTCTTCGCAAACAATACCGGGCTCCCGAAGGTGAACTGCTGGAGGAATGAAACCTAACTCCCGGAGCTCATCCAACTGCTCCTATAGTTCCCACAACTCCAACAGTGTCATCCAATAGGGGGCCTTTGAGATAGGCACAGTACTGGGAAAAAAATCAATCTGGAACTCCACGTATCTCCTAAAACACATCCGGGTACTCACAAACAACTGGCAGCTGCTTTGTAAGTGCTATAGTTTATATCCTTGTCTGTTGTCAAATTTGTGGTGCCAAAACCACTGTTATGTTATAAGTGAAGCTCTCTCAAGGATCAACATTCATGATCAAGCTAAGCTCACAACAAGCAAAGCTCACAAGTACAAGGATCAATCTTGAATGTAAGAACTGCTCACAAGACAAGACTCAAGCTGCAAGACTTCAAGAAGAGTTCAAGGCAGTTTATACACTTTCAAGATTGAGCTACATCAAGGTTTGATCTACATCAAGATTACAAGGCTCATACTTCAAGGTCACAAGTTCCTAATGTTTCAATGTCCATACTTCATGATTGAGGTTTGATTGACCATAGGTTGACCTTAGAAGTAGGTCATTTTGGATACATAAACCGAATGTTTATTTTACATGTGATTGGTCTGTTCTTCGACTAGTCCTAGACTTGCTTCGACCAGTCTAAGATATTCTTTGACCAGTCTAAGATATTCCTCGACCAGTCGTGAGTTTGTTACAAATTCCGGATAAAATCTGTTAGCCTTCGACTAGTCCAGGAAATTGTTCGACCAGTCGTAAGAACAGTGTCGACTGCTCTTCGACCAGTCGTACAATCTTCGACTCGAAGTCCAGCGAAGATTTTCAGTACCTACGACCAGTCGAAGGAAACCTACGACCAGTCGTAGGTGACCTACGACCAGTCGTAGAATGGTCAAAGCTTATCCCGCCTAATCTTTCAAATATCTGTTACTGCTTCGACTAGTCGAAGAGCACTCTAGACCAGTCAAAGACCCGATCTTCTCACCTATAAATAGAGCACGAATCTCAGAAGAAATGATCGAATTAATTAAAGTATCCAAGCCAATCTTCGTCGAACTTCTGAGAGATAATTCTGTGCTCCATCTAAGCTAAGTGTGCTTATTTAATATTCTCTTTCCTTAGCTTTATTTTAATTGATTTTGTTTCTGCTATTCCAATCTGATTTGATAAAGAGGAATTATTATTCCCTTTCTTTGGAATCAAAATCAATTAAGGCAAGCCCTATTTGGTTTAATTTAAAATCTATTAGAATTAGAACCATTGTAATCGAGTACTGGACATTGAACTTGGACATTTAATCATCTACTTTGATTTGGTTCTACCGGGCTGCTACAACGAAGGAGATATTCAGGTACTTTACATATTGTAAATTCCTTTCTATTATTTTGGTTTCTTTCAAGATTTGCCAGAAAAATCTTGTTATATTGGTTATCTGAGGAAAGCCAGGAAAACTCAGAAGTGGGGTTTTTTTAATTGTGTAAGCCCACATACAAAGACACAATTGTAAGGGTTTTGGGTGAACCTGGGAAAACCTATTTTTAGTGAACGCTAATATCCCCTGTGTGAGGATATTAGGAGTGGAGTAGCATTTTGTGTGGCTGTTGTATAACAGTTGGTGAACACACAGGCGAACCACTATAAACCCTTGTGTTGTGGTTGATTGTTTTATTCTTATAATTTTTTATTCTTTTGTGGGATGTATGTATGGTGGTGAATGTTGTAATCATTTAATTCAAGCTTTGTGAGAATGTTGTAATAGTTTAAAATTTATTTTCTGCTATTCCTTTATCAGCTTGATTTTCAATTTCATTTGAAAGTTGTTTCAGCAAGGTTGCCTGCCATTTTTATGGTGTATGGCTATCCCTAGAACAATACATTTTTTATTACAAGTTATTTCAATTCAGTTTGTATTTAATTTTGTATTCCTCTTCGATTTGAGACTTGATACAAAGATCTTTCTAGAAATAAGGTTGTCCTACCATAAACTCTGTTTTTGGTGTAAGGTTGTCCTTAGAACAACGTTTGTATCAACCTCTCAAGATCTGAATTTTGAGGTTATTTTAATTTACTGCATTGTGATTTACTTTGGCTATCATATTTATTTTAATTCTGCTGTTATAAGTTTTAATTTGGCATTGTCCTATTCACCCCCCCTCTAGGACATATAGCTTGGCCTCTTCAAGTGGTATCAAAGCCTAATAGCTCCTTTTTAATTCTTGGATTTAATTCCTGAGCTAACGATTTAAGCTATTTAAGATGTCAAATTTTGATAGCCTTTCAGTCACAAGGCCTCCACCCTTTAATGGCTCCAACTATGCCTATTGGAAAGCCAGAATGAGGATCTTCCTCAAATCAATGGATGAAAATGTGTGGCAAGCCACAGTGACTGAATGGAATCCTCCTATCATGGAAGTTACTGGGGTTGACGGTTCAAAATCAATGAAAGTCACACCATATTACCAATGGACCACCCTTCAGAAAAGTGAGAGTAGTGCAAATGCTAAAGCACTAAATGCAATTACTTGGGCACTATCACCGGATGAGTTCAAAAGAATCATTTCCTGTGATACTGCAAAGCAAGCTTGGGATATATTAGAAATGACACACGAGGGTACTACAATTGTCAAAAAATCTAAAGTCCAACTCCTCACAACCAGATTTGAAGAAATTCATATGGAGGAAAATGAAATGTTTATGGACTTTTATACTAGATTAAATGACATTGTAAACTCAATGTGAGGTCTTGGCGATAAAATCCCAGAAAGTAAAGTGTGTGCAAAAATATTACGCTCACTTCCTGAACGGTTCAATTCTAAAGTAACCGCGATCCAGGAACTTCGTGATACGGATAATATGAGGGTAGAAGAACTAGTTGGTTCACTACAAACCTACGAGTTAAACTTTAAAGCTCCTAAAGGAAAATCTATCACACTAAAATCTTCTAAATGTAATTCAGAAGAAAATTCTGATTCAGAAGATGATATGGCACTTTTAGCTAAAAAATTTTACAAGATTTTCAAAAGCAAGAAAAGAGTTGATTTTCAAAAATCAAATAACAAAAAGAAGTTTAGACCCAAATCTCAAAAATCTTTGAAAGATAGTCAATGTTACAACTGTCTAGAATATGGGCACTTAGCAAATAGATGTCCTAAAAGGGACAAACCCAAGAAGAAGGGTATGTTGGCTACATGGGATGAATCATCTGATTCTGAAGGTTCTTCTGAATCAGAAGATTCTGAAACCGAGTCGGGCAATGAGGTCAAAGCTCTTATGACTCTAGCCAAATTCACATTTTCAGATAATGACTCTACAAGTGAAGAAAATCTGAATAGTGAATGTGAAAATGAAGATGATCTTCAAGACGCTTACAATGCCCTATATAAGGAAAGTTGTAAAATTGCTGTCAAACTTAAACTTCAAAAAGAAAAGTTTTCTAAACTCAAAAATTGTTTTGAAACACTTGTCTTAGAAAAATCACAAATTTCAGATTGTTTTGAAAAATCAAAATGCGATTTGGAATTCAAAAACTCACTAATTGATGATTTAAAATCTGAAATTAAGAATCTTAAAACAGAAGTATCTTCTCTTCTGAGTTTAAAGGACACATGGAAATATGCCCAAGGTGATCCAAAGTTAGAGAAACTTTTATCCGGATCAAGAAAATGTGGCGATCGATCCGGGTTGGGCTTTGATAAAAATCTACCTCCTAAACAAATATATACTCCTCCTATATTTGTTAAAGGAGAGTCCTCAAACTCAAAAGGGAAAAGTACTTATCAAGATTTTTCTAAAAATTCAAAAACTTTTCAAAAACCTAGAAGCAGCCATGTCAACTTTAATCAGAAACGAAATCCACTAGCTGAAAAGATAGTTGATTTACTCAAGGAGCTCTTAAAATCTAACTCTATAGGTCATTCCTACAAAAGTACACAAAAGAAGACCAACTATGTTTCTAAACCCAAAACAGTTATGAAATGGGTTCCTAAAGTCACCTGCTTGGTTGCTCACACTGTTTTCAAAGCAACAAGTCATTCAAAGTGGTACCTAGACAGTGGATGCTCCAGACATATGACAGGTGACAAAGCTTTATTCACCGATCTGAAAGATATGACTGATGGTTCAGTCACATTTGGTGATGGTAGCAACTGCAAGATTATAGGCCAAGGTACGGTTCAACTTTTTAATCTTCCTGTGTTTAAAAATGTTTTATACGTTGAAGGCTTAAAGCACAACTTGCTCAGTATATCTCAAATATGTGATAATAACCATAATGTTCGGTTTTCTAATCAAAGATGTGAAATACTAAACAATAAGGGTTCTGTAATATTAACTGGACGTAGAACGTCTGAAAATTGCTATATTATTAGTGAATCCAGCTCATTTAATCAAACATGATACATGGTCCATACAGACGAGACTGATTTATGGCACAAACGTCTTGGACATGTACATTATCGAAATTTATATCGATTGAGCAAACGAGAACTTGTAAGAGGTTTACCCAAACTTCAGAAATTAGATAAAATATGTAGTGAGTGCCAGATAGGCAAACAATCAAGGAATTCACACAAAAAGGTGAATTCAATTACCACATCAAGACCACTCGAACTTCTCCACATGGATCTGATAGGACCTACCAGAACGGAAAGTCGTGGTGGGAAAAAGTATATCTTGGTAATAGTTGATGACTTTACCAGATTCACTTGGGTAGTCTTCTTAAGGGATAAATCTGAAACCCTTGAAGAAGTAAGAAAAGTTCTCAAAAGGATTCAAACTAAAAAATCTTCTCAAATTAGTAAAATTCATAGTGATCATGGATCTGAATTTGAGAATAGCAATTTTGAGAAGTTCTGTACCGACCAAGGAATATTACATGAATTCTCTGCTCCCAAAACTCCACAACAAAATGGAATTGTAGAAAGAAAGAATAGGGTGCTTCAAGAATTGGCTAATGTCATGTTGAATAGCATGAAGCTCTCTAAAAATCTTTAGGCTGAAGCAGTCAACACAGCTTGCTATATTATTAACCGAGTCTACACTAAAAAGGATAATAATAAAAAGGCTTACGAATTGTGGTTCAATAAAAAGCCTACTGTTAAATACTTTCGAGTTTTTGGCAGCAAGTGCTTTATTTTACGTGATCGTGAAAATTTGGAAAAATTCGATACGAAGAGTGATGAAGGGATTTTTCTAGGATATTCCTTAAACAGTCGAGCTTATAGGGTCCTGAACAAAAGGACTGGTGTGATTCAAGAATCCATTAATGTTGTCATTGATGATCATTTAAACACACCAATTTCTAATTCAGATAATGATGAAGTACTAATCATTGATAAACCCGATACTTCATCGAATCAGACTGATTCTGAGTTGAGGACTGTTAAAGATCATCCAACCACTCAAATTCTTGGAAACCCTCTCACCGGTGTTCGCACCCGTAGACAACTTGAGGATATATGTAATTATGTATGTTTTACATCCCAAATTGAACCATCTAACGTAAAAGAAGCTCTTGCTGATGAGAACTGGATTGTTGCGATGCAAGATGAACTCGACCAATTCATAAGAAATGATATTTGGTATCTCGTACCAAGACCTAAAGATAAACACATCATTGGAACAAAATGGACTTTCAAAAATAAGTCTGACGAATGTGGAAATATAATTAGAAACAAGGCTAGACTAGTGGTACAAGGTTATACTCAAATTGAAGGGATTGATTTTGATGAAACCTTTGCACTAGTAGCACGTCTTGAATCTATCAGACTATTTATATCCATTGCCTGTTTTAAAAAGATAAAGATCTATCAGATGGATGTGAAAAGTGCTTTTCTAAATGGCGATTTACATGAAGAAGTCTATGTTGAACAACCAATGGGATTTGAAGATTCCAAAAATACTGATCATGTATATCGGCTTAAAAAGGCACTTTATGGATTAAAACAAGCACCTTGGGCATGGTATGAGAAACTAACGAAATTTCTTCTAAGTCATAATTTTCAAATGGGATCTGTTGATAAAACTCTGTTTGTTAAGAAACATAATGATCATATCTTAATGGTACAGATTTATGTTGATGATATCATTTATGGATCAACTTGTACTAACTTGACTACTGAGTTTGCAAATTTGATGAAATCTCAGTTCGAAATGAGCATGGTTGGGGAATTGACTTATTTCCTTGGATTGCAAGTAAAGCAACAATCTGAAGGAATATTCATTTCTCAATCTAAGTATGCCTTGAATCTAATCAAGAGATTTGGATTTGAGAATGGCAAGAATTTCGATACTCCTATGAGTACTACCCTGAAACTATCAAAAGACTCTAATGGTAAAAATGTTGACTCAAAACTTTATCGGAGTATGATTGGTAGTTTGTTATATTTAACTGCTAGTAGACCTGATATTTCTCTAAGTGTTGGTATTTGCGCAAGATATCAATCTGATCCAAAAGAATCTCACTTGATTGCTGTCAAACGAATTATTAGATATGTCGCAAGTACTGTAAATCTTAGTCTCTGGTATCCTCATGAAACTAATGTCCAATTAGCTGGGTACTCAGATGCTGACTGGGCTGGTAATCTAGATGATAGAAAATCAACCAGTGGTGGTTGTTTTTACATTGGAAATTGTCTAGTTTCCTGGTTTAGTAAGAAACAAAATCCTATATCACTTTCAACAGCTGAAGCTGAGTATATCGCAGCTGGTAAGGCATGTACACAGCTTGTTTGGATGCAACGAATGCTAGGTGATTATGGAATTAAACAGGATTCTATGTTATTACATTGTGATTATTCCAGTGCGATAAATATTTCAAAAAATCCTATTCAGCATTCTCGTACTAAGCATATTGATATTAGATTTCATTAGATAAGGGAATTAGTAGAAGAAAAAGTTATAACTCTAGAATATATTCCTACTGAAGATCAACGTGCTGATATTTTCACAAAACCTCTTGATAAAAGCAGGTTTAAAAAGATGAAATTTGATCTTGGCATGTGCATTTTAAATTGATAATTTATGCCTTCTTGTATAATATTGTATATATTTGCTAGATTGAATTCCAATTTTTGTTTAAATTGCAAGAAAATTGAATTTTTTTGGGTTTATTCGACCAGTCGTGAGTATACACGACCAGTCGTACTACGACCGGTCGTAGATACCCACGACCAGTAGTGGAACACGGGTTTCACTTCAAATTGGGGATTTTTCACTTTCTTCCTCATTTCTTCTTTCTTCTCCTTGGGGCCGAACTTTGACTCGTCAAACCCATCCTTCAAGTCCTTCAAGGTTAGTGTTCCAAATCCCATTTTTCTTACAGATTTGTGTCAAGATTGTTTCCTTTTCTCTCTTGAAGCTTTTTATTTTGAAAATCATTGAGATTTGGGGTTTGGATTTTGAAAAATCTGTTTTGATTAAACCCACTTCTCAATCCTTTGCAACTTCTTAATTTCTTGAAATCCTTGTTGCAAATGGCTTCTAGAGGTAGAAAAACTACTTCCCGTGGTCCTTCTTCTTCCTCCAGATCGACCGCTATCTCTAAACGTCATCTTCTTGTTCCCAATGATGATCCATCATATGTTAGGGACATTAGATCACGTAATGTTATCGTTGAACATCCTGTTGATGTCAATCATATTGCACCTTTTGATATCCTTCCTATGCTTGAAGCTGTAGGTTGGGTTAACTTATTGCATTGGGGTGGGCCTGCATACCGGTCCATTGCCCAATCCATGTTTACATGTATTAGTGCTTTTTCACAGGATAATTTATCTTTTCAAATTTCTACTAGAGAAGGGCCTTTTGACGTTGATCGTCATTTAATTTCAGCCCTTATGGAAATTCCTGTGAATGATGAGGGTATTCCTATCCATAATTTAATCGATAAACCCTCAATGGCTGAAAAACGCATGCTAACTAGAGACTTGTGCAACATGGATGTTCAATGGACTCAAAAAGGGAATGCACTCCCCGCAAGGTATTTGTTACCCAAATACAGAATTCTCCACAGAATCTTTGTTTCTAATCTGTATCCTCGTTCAGGTAATAAATCTGACTTGACTTCGTTTATGGTTCGTGTTATCCATGATATCTCAAATGGTACTCAGATTTGTTTGCCATCCTTAATCTGTCATTTCATTTTTCAGTTTCGCCTCCATCCTGGTCATAGTGACATTCCTTTTGCCTATTTAATAACTGTTGTGGCTACACATATGTTAGTCGATATGCCTGTTGATGAATGAAGCACCTATCCATCATCTGATCTTCAACAATACAAATATCAATAAGATGAAGTTGGATCTGCTTCCTGAACAAGGTGGTGGTGGTGGTGATGGTCATGAAGAAGCTGGTGTTGACATTAATATGGATGACATTTTTAAGGAACTGGATTCTGACTCAGCTAATGATCCAGATTTTGTACCATCTGATGTTGATGCACGTCTAAGTGCATTAGAGGGTAAAGTTGAGGATATAAATGTTAAGTTGGAAAACATGTCTGTTGCTCATGATTTGCAATTCAAGTACATGCGCAAATATCTTAGGCGCTTGAACAAAGGCATGCACCAACTTGATCCTTCTATTCCTGCTCCTTCATCAAGTTCTAGTTCTGACTAGTTTTTATGAGACTTCTGGTCTGTAATAACTTTATTACTTAGCACTTGTTTGCTTGAGTTTGAGTTGGATTTTATGCTGAATATTTGTTCTTGATGTAATATTTATGCTGGATATATGTGATGCTATCTTGAGTATCTCTATGACTCTTTTTGCTATACTCTCTTTTCCTCTCATGACTTCCTTTATTTAGTTCTCCTTTGTCATATTGTGACAAAAAGGGGGAGAATGGTTTGTTCTTAATGTGATTATGAGAGGAGTAGCATTGGTTATGTTACTCAGGGGGAGTGGGGAGTCAGGGGGAGTATATGTTTGATCATGTTGAATGAAAATGGTTAAATATTGAATATTGATTTGCAGGTTTTAACCAGTTGTTTTACTTTTGTTTATCTTGGTTATGTGTTTTGTCACTAATTTGACAAAGGGGGAGATTGTAAGTGCTATAGTTTATATCCCTGTCTGTTGTCAAATTTGTGGTGCCAAAATCACTGTTATGTTATAAGTGAAGCTCTCTCAAGGATCAACATTCATGATCAAGCTAAGCTCACAACAAGCAAAGCTCACAAGTACAAGGATCAATCTTGAATGTAAGAACTGCTCACAAGACAAGACTCAAGCTGCAAGACTTCAAGAAGAGTTCAAGGCAGTTTATACACTTTCAAGATTGAGCTACATCAAGGTTTGATCTACATCAAGATTACAAGGCTCATACTTTAAGGTCAAAAGTTCCTAATGTTTCAATGTCCATACTTCATGATTGAGGTTTGATTGACCATAGGTTGACCTTAGAAGTAGGTCATTTCGGATACATAAACCGAATGTTTATTTTACATGTGATTGGTCTATTCTTCGACTAGTCCTAGGCCTTCTTCGACTAGTCCTAGACTTGCTTCGACCAGTCTAAGATATTCTTCGACCAGTCTAAGATATTCCTCGACCAGTCGTGAGTTTGTTACAAATTTCGGATAAAATCTGTTAGCCTTCGACTAGTCCAGGAAATTGTTCGACCAGTCGTAGGAACAATGTCGACTGCTCTTCGACCAGTCGTACAATCTTCGACTCGAAGTCCAGCGAAGATTTTCAGTACCTACGACCAGTCGAAGGAAACCTACGACCAGTCGTAGGAAACCTACGACCAGTCGTAGAATGGTCAAAGCTTATCCCGCCTAATCTTTCAAATATCTGTTACTGCTTCGACTAGTCGAAGAGCACTCTAGACCAGTCGAAGACCCGATCTTCTCACCTATAAATAGAGCACGAATCTCAGAAGAAATGATCGAATTAATTAAAGTATTCAAGCCAATCTTCGTCGAACTTCTGAGAGATAATTCTGTGCTCCATCTAAGCTAAGTGTGCTTATTTAATATTCTCTTTCCTTAGCTTTATTTTAATTGATTTTGTTTCTGTTATTCCAATCTGATTTGATAAAGAGGAATTATTATTCCCTTTCTTTGGAATCAAAATCAATTAAGGCAAGCCCTATTTGGTTTAATTTAAAATCTATTAGAATTAGAACCATTGTAATCGAGTACTGGACATTGAACTTGGACATTCAATCATCTACTTTGATTTGGTTCTACCGGGCTGCTATAACGAAGGAGATATTCAGGTATTTTACATATTGTAAATTCCTTTCTATTATTTTGGTTTCTTTCAAGATTTGCCAGAAAAATCTTGTTATATTGGTTATCTGAGGAAAGCCAGGAAAACTCAGAAGTGGGGTTTTTTTTTAATTGTGTAAGCCCACATACAAAGACACAATTGTAAGGGTTTTGGGTGAACCTGGGAAAACCTATTTTTAGTGAACGCTAATATCCCCTGTGTGAGGATATTAGGAGTGGAGTAGCATTTTGTGTGGCTGTTGTTTAACAGTTGGTGAACACACAGGCGAACCACTATAAACCCTTGTGTTGTGGTTGATTGTTTTATTCTTCTAATTCTTTATTCTTTTTGTGGGATGTATGTATGGTGGTGAATGTTGTAATCATTTAATTCAAGCTTTGTGAGAATGTTGTAATAGTTTAGAATTTATTTTCTGCTATTCCTTTATCAGCTTGATTTTCAATTTCATTTGAAAGTTGTTCCAGCAAGGTTGCCCTGCCATTTTTATGGTGTAAGGTTGTCCCTAGAACAATACATTTTTGATTACAAGTTATTTCAATTCAGTTTGTATTTAATTTAGTATTCCTCTTCGATTTGAGACTTGATACAAAGATCTTTCTAGAAATAAGGTTGTCCTACCATAAACTCTGTTTTTGGTGTAAGGTTGTCCTTAGAACAACGTTTGTATCAACCTCTCAAGATCTGAATTTTGAGGTTATTTTAATTTACTGCATTGTGATTTACTTTGGCTATTATATTTATTTTAATTTCGCTGTTATAAGTTTTAATTTGGCATTGTCCTATTCACCCCCTCTCTAGGACATATAGCTTGGCCTCTTCAAGCTTAATACTCTTTGCCATAGAATCCTCAACGACCGACGCTAAGAAACTAGATAATGGCTCTCCTCTGGGCTCGGCGACGAACTGGAACACTAGCAAGCCTGGAATGTGAAACGTAACCGTCCTCGCGGCACAGTCTAAGATGGCACCATACTCTGCAAGCCAGTCCATACCCAAAATCACATCAAAACCTGACATCGGCATCACGAACAGTTCGGCAAGAAGAAACATCTCTCCCACTAACACCGGGCAAGAAGGACAGCGACCGGTCAACATAATAGACTTCCCCATGGGAGTCGAAACGGTCAAAGCCTCAGACACGGACTCCGATGGAATACCAGTCGATTGGCAAAACTGCTCAGCCACAAAAGAATGGGAGGCACCAGAATCAAATAAAACAAGAGAAATGTAGGAAGAAACAAGAAGAATACCTCGACGACTCCACCAGTCGATAACTACAGGTCCTAGCCTGGCACCTGCTATGCAGAATAAAAATGGCCCTGAGCTAGTAGGGGAAGCAAACTGGAAGACTGAGAGTCCTGAGTCTGAGCCTGCTCGGCTGCTATACATACTGGACCCAGGGACCGGACATACGGATATCCCCTCTGCTGGTGTTGCTGCTGTCGTTGTCTCTACTGTTGTTGTCACTGCTAAGGAGGTCTGCCTGGCTACCTCTGTTGCTGAGGAGGAGCCCTAGGAGCGGCGGGTGAAAGCTGAGCTCTCTGTTGTTGCTGAGGAGGGTGAGGAGGAGGCAACTGTAGTGGCCTCTGCTGCTGAATGGGGAGAGGGCACTCACGCCTCCAATGCCCGGCCTGTCCACAATCGAAGCATACACCAGAAAAGGGGCCGGAAGATGGTGCTGACAATGATGATGAAGCTACTGTCTGAATCGTAGGCTGCTAAAATCCTGATTTTCCCCTCCATCTCTGCTGACAGAGCTGCCTGGAACTGCCGGGTGGCGCTCTCCTCTTCCGGTCTCCACCGGAACTCTGCTTTCTCGACCTCTGAGTCATAGCCAGTCTTCCTCATAAACTAGTGCCCGATGAACGACCTGGTCAAATGTCTCCAAATAATGCCCTACCACACGACTACAGAGGGCAGGGCACAAACCAGTCACAAAACGACGGGCCCTCATCTTCTCATCTCTGGTGAGATGAGGAGCAAATCTAAATAAGGCCAAGAAATGGGCCTCATACTTAAATACAGTCATATCACCCTGCACTAGGGCTCGAACTCGATCGCCCGCTGGATCTGAACGTGCTCATGGAAGAACTTCTGGTTGAAACGGACCACGAACTCCTCCCATGTCTAAAAAAATTGAGGTCTGACCATCCTAGATATAGATGACCACCACTGACGAGCCTCACCCTGAAGAAGATAGGTCGTAAGGGATACTCTCTGAACCGCAGGACACTGAATAGTGTCAAAAATCCTCACAACCTCAGTGCGCCAAGCCCTAACGTGCAGATGGGTCAGGGTGACCACTAAACCTCGGGAGATCATGCTGCCGGAACTCTCGGGCTATCGCACTAGCACGCTGTAAGTTAGACTACCCAGAAACCTCATAAGTAGCAGGTTGACGGGTCTATAATGTGGTGGCAACAAGCTGCATCAACTGCTGGAAATGCTCGACTCCTATAGGTACTGTCGGAAAGGCAGGGGCGGCACTCGCCTCAGGCGGAAGCATGGGTGCGGCTGGCAGAGCAGGAGCCTCCGAAACTGGAACAGCAGGCTGAGGAGGGGGGATAGGTGGGGGAACTGGAGCAACTGAAGGTACGGGCATTACGGGATTAACTGGGGGAGCAGGCCGGATCGGGACCTCAGGAATCGGATCCTCAACAATGGGAGCAGGATGTGCTTGAGTATAAGGGGTAAATCGGGCGCCTCGTCCACGGGCACCACGACCACGGGTGCCACCACCATGGGAGCCATGACCACAAGCGCCACGTCTACGCGGCATCATGTACAAAATAATGACGATGTAAAGAATCAGGACAATTATAAGCTCAATACGGAGTGAAAGGAAGAATTTCAGGACACTACTTGTCCTATGTTCTTGGCAGACCAGTGATGTTCTCCTAAGTCATCCCAGAATTACTTACGAAAGGAAGAATTTTGGGACACTACTTGTCCTATGCTCTGCAGCTACGACGCCTGCCTAGAATCTCCTGCACATATCAATCGTGCATAAGCTTATAGAAGCTTAGAGGGTAGTGTAAGTGTGTGACAATGGTGCACAGAAGATTGGTAAGAGATGCAAGAAGGGAAACATGCTCAATGAGAATATCACTAGCCTTAGCAAGGCTTATCATGAATACGATGCGATGAGTACTGGACACCATACCAAGGCAATACATGAAGGGGCTTACACAGCCAATGCTAATATGATGCAAGTAATGCCAGTGCCCATATCCAAACCATATTCGAGTACATTTTCAATCCTAAGGAAATCACCGAGGTCCATTACACTGTTGAATGACTGCTGGTCTACAGACCCCGCACAGTCAAACGAGCGTAAGAGACCTCACTACCCGCCTGTGGACAACCAAACAACAACAAGGCCTGAAGGTAGCGGACCCATTTACGAGCTAGTTAGACTTAGCCTAGCAATGCCTCTTCATACCAGGCAGGTAAGGCCACACCCCTATCCAACCGACTACATGACAGTGGGAGTCGCGGCCTAACGGTATAAGGCCCTCGTGCGCTTAAAATTTCCACTCGATCAAAGTGTTGAAGCGGATCCTTGGTACCATGAAAGTTTTAAAATTTTCACCCATGGGCATCCTATGCACCCGGTATGCTCAACTAATATTTCTGGTGTCCACACATACGACCATCCACAAATACCCCTGTGAAGGCAAGGCCATGATGAAGTAAGGGTGGATATCCACAAGTTATACAACGTCAGATGCATGAATCACACAATCACCCATGCATCAATCCCAAGCATCTATCTCTCGAGGAGATACCAACATATCCTACATAATGGCACAACCATGGCCAATCATACCTCAACTAAGCATGCATATGATGCGTATGGGAGTGGGCCATGAAGATGAATAGGGGTGCCAATGAGGTGAAGATGAACTCTCTACCTAACCATGAAGGGTCTAGGTACTTAACCAAATCCTCATAAGGAATACAACCTCTAGTGGGGGCCCATATACCTGGGGTAGCCCACGAGACTAAGGAGAACAATGGTATGGGCCTAAATAGATGAAACGGGCCTAGTAAGGGTCTATGGTGGGCCTTTAACCACCCATAAAAGCCCATGGGCCTACCTTAGGGCCACCAATGTGGACATCCAACCACAATTAGTCCCCAAGAGGTAACCCATCTCTAATTGATCATGGATCAAGGCCCAATGCTCACGTAACATCAAAAATAAGAAACGGGCAGCCAAAATCATATCACAAACACTCATGTTAGGCTTCAAAAAGGCGACCCAAGGCCTATCCAAAATATGGGTCCAAGGGAAACACAAGTAGCCCAACCCATATGTACCACTATGGGCCTATAGGAGAAAGGTTAGGGCCCAACATAAAGGCCACTAATCCCATATATTGTGGTGGCCTAGTGGGTAGCCCATTGCTCAAACCAGATGGGCAAATGTCATGCTCTTAGTCAAGTAAGTTGGGCCTACAACCCGGCCCAAGTATTAAAGTTGATTTGGTGGGCAACCAAGGGCCCATCTACTTGTGTAATCTGGCCCACTAACCCAACACAATAGTATGGTAAAAATGGCCCAAGAGTTCAATGGGCCTATCTAGAAAGTTTCAGCCCAAATGGGCCTAAAGAGTTCAACAACTAGCTACATTCATGGACCCAATTAAATTCAACTATGGTGGGCCTCAAAAGTGCATTTATTAAGCCTAACGTTTAAGGAACCAAAGGTATAAATTATTCCCTCAAAGATCTTCACAATGTGGTGGCCACACTCCTCAAAATTTCAACCCAAAGGCCAAGCATAATTATAACAAGTTGCTGGATTTTTAACCCAACAGGTTTATGGGCCTATTGTAGTCCAGTAATTGTTTCATTTGATAAGGACATCAGCCCAAGTGGTCCAGCTTGCAAATCAGAGGGCCCCACCACATAGATTACATCATACGATATAAGGGAGTAGGTGGGCCATACTGTTAGACCAAAGTCCAGCAGGTAGCTGAAAAGGCCAAGCTATATGTCCTAGAGGGGGGGTGAATAGGACAATGCCAAATAAAAACTTATAACAGCGGAATAATAAAGAAAATGATAGCCAAATTAAATAATAATGCAGGAAAGAAAAACAACCTCAAAATTCAGATCTTGAGAGGTTGATACAAACGTTATTCTAAGGACAACCTTACACCAAAAACAGAGTTTATGGTAGGACAACCTTATTTCTAGAAAGGTCTTTGTATCAAGTCTCAAATCGAAGAGGAATACAAAAACAAATATGAACTGAATTGAAATAACTTGTAATTAAAGATGTATTGTTCTAGGGACAGCCATACACCATAAAAATGGCAGGGCAACCTTGCTGGAACAACTTTCAAAATGAAATTGAAAAACAAGCTTATAAAGGAATAGCAGAAAGTAAAGAAAGTAAATTCTAAGCTATTACAACATTCTCACAAAGCTTGAAATAATTACAACATTCACCACCATACATACATCCCACAAAAAGAATAAAAATAATTAAAAGAATAAATCAATCAACCACAACTCAAAGGATTTATAGTGGTTCGCCTGTGTGTTCACCAACTGTTATCCAACAGCCACACAAAAAGCTACTCCACTCCTAATATCCTCACACAGGGGATATTAGCGTTTACTAACGAATAGGTTTTCCCAGTTCACCCAAAACCCTTACAATTGTGTCTTTGTATGTGGGCTTACACAATTAAAAAACCCCACTTCTGAGTTTTCCTGGCTTTCCTCAGATAACCAATATAACAAGATTTTTCTGGCAAATCTTGAAAGAAACCAAAATAATAGAAAGGAATTTACAATATGTAAAATACCTGAATATCTTCTTCGTTGTAGCAGCCCGGTAGAACCAAATCAAAGTAGATGATTGAATGTCCAAGTTCAATGTCCAGTACTCGATTACAATGGTTCTAATTCTAATAGATTTTAAATTAAACCAAACAGGGCTTGCCTTAATTGATTTTGATTCCAAAGAAAGGGAATAACAATTCCTCTTTTCAAATCAGATTGGAATAGCAGAAACAAAATCAATTAAAATAAAGCTAAGGAAAGAAGATATTAAATAAGCACACTTAGCTTGGATGGAGCGCAGAATTATTTCTCAGAAGTTCGACGAAGATTGGCTTGAATACTATAATTAAATCGATGATTTCTTCTGAGATTCGTGCACTATTTATAGGTGAGAAGATCAGGTCTTCGACTGGTCTAGAGTGCTCTTCGACTAGTCGAAGCCATAACAGATATTTGAAAGATTAGGCGGGATAAGCGCAGACCGTTCTACGACTGGTCGTAGCCCTCCTACGACTGGTCGTAGGTCACCTACGACTGGTCGTAGGTTTCCTTCGACTGGTCGTAGGTCTCTGCAAAAGTTCGCCGGACTTCGAGTCGTAGATTCTACGACGGGTCGAAGATGCAGAAACACTGTTCTTACGACTGGTCAGCAGTTCCGTGACTAGTCGAAGGCTAACAGATTTTATCCGAATTTGTAACAAACTTACGATCGTCGAGGATTTTCTTAGTATGGTCGAAGCAAGTCTAGGACTAGTCGAAGGACCTAAGACTAGTCGAAGAAACAGACCAATCACATGTAAAATAACATTCGACTTATATATCCGAAATGACCTACTTCTAAGGTCATCCTATGGTCAAACAAACCTCAATCATGAAGTATGGACATTGAAACAAGAGACCATGAAGAATGAGCCTTGAAGTCTTGATGTAGACTAAACCTTGAAGTAGCTCAATCATGAAAGTGGCTTGAGTTTCAGCTTGAGTCTTGAGTTCAGCTTGAGTCTTGCCTTGTACTTTCTTTTTCTTTTCAGCTTGAGTCTTGTGAGCAGTTCTTGCATTCAAGAGTCTTGTCTTGTGATCAGTTCTTTCATTCAAGATCCTGAGTCTTGTACTTGAGAGCTTTGCTTGATGTGAGCTTAGCTTGTTCATATATGTTGATCCTTGAGAGAGCTTCACTTATGCAAGTTATATATAACAGAGTATAATAGTGATTTTGGCACTACAAATTTGACAACAAACAGGGATATAAACTATAGCACTTACAATCTCCCCCTTTGTCAAATTAGTGACAAAACACATAACCAAACAAAAGTAAATCAACTGGTTAATACATGCAAATCAATAATCAACATTTAACATTCAACCAGTTTCAACATTCAACAAGAAACAAGATCAAACAAGATCAAACATATATTCTTCTTGACACCCCACTCCCCCTGAGTAACATAACCAATGCTACTCCTCTCACAATCACATTAACAACAAACCAATCTCCCCCTTTTTGTCACAATATGACAAAGGAGAACTAAATAAAGGAATGAGAGTAAACATGAGGAGGAAATAGAGTATAGCAAAAGAGTCATAGAGATACTCAAGATAGCATCACAGATATCCAGCATAAATTTTACATTAAGAACAAATATCCAGTAGAATCCAACTCAAACTCAATCAAACAAGAGCAAAGTAATAAAGTTATTACATACCAAAAGTCTCATAGAAACTAGTCAGAATTAGAACTTGAAGATGGAGCAGGAATAGAAGGATCAAGTTGGTGCATGCCTTTGTTCAAGCGCCTTAGGTATTTGCGCATGTATTTGAATTGCAAATCATGAGCAACAGACATGTTCTCCAACTTAACATTAATATTCTCAACTCTACCTTCTAATGCACTCAGACGTGCATCAACATTGGATGGTACAAAATCTGGATCATTAGCAGAGTCAGAATCCAGTTCCTCAAAAATATCATCCATATTAATATCAACACCAGCTTCTTCAAGACCACCACCACCACCACCACCTTGTTCAGGAAGCAGATCCAACTTCATCTTATTAATATTTGTATTGTTGAAGATCAGATGATGGATAGGTGCTTCATCAACAGGCATATCGACTAACATATGAGTAGCCAATACAGTCATAAAGTATGCAAATGGAATGTCACTATGACCAGGATGGAGTCGAAACTGAAGAATGAAATGACAGATTAAGGAAGGCAAACAAATCAGAGTACCATTTGAGATAGCATGGATAACACGAACCATAAATGAAGTTAAATCAGATTTATTACCCGATCGAGGATACAGATTAGACACAAAGATTCTGTGAAGAATTCTGTATTTGGGTAACAAATACCTTGCGGGGAGCGCATTACCTTTTTGAGTCCATTGAACATCCATATTACACAAGTCTCTAGTGAGCATGCGTTTTTCAGCCATTGAGGGTTTATCAGTTAAGTTATGAATTGGAATACCCTCATCATTCACAGGAATTTCCATAAGGGCTGAAATTAAATGACGATCAACGTCAAATGGCCCTTCTCTAGTAGAAATTTGAAAAGTTAAATTATCCTGTGAAAATGCACTAATACATGAAAACATGGATTGGGCAATGGACCGGTATGCAGGCCCACCCCAATGCAATAAGTTAGTCCAACCTACAGCTTCAAGCATAGGAAGGATGTCAAATGGAGCAATGTGATTGACATCAACCGCATGTTCAACGATAACCTTACGAGATCTAATGTCCCTAACAAATGATGGATCATCATTGGGAACAAGAAGATGACGTTTAGATAAAGGGTTAGATCTGGAGGAAGAAGAAGGACCACGTGAAGTAGTTTTTCTTCCTCTAGAAGCCATTTGCAACAAGGAATTAAAGGAATAAAGAAGTTGCAAAGGATTGAGAAGAGGGTTTGCTCAAAGCAGATTTTTCAAAATCTCAACCCCAAATCTCAATGATTTTCAAGATAGAAAGCTTCAAGAGTGAAAAGGAAGTAATCTTGACACAAATATGCAAAAAAAAACGGATTTGGAACACTAACCTTGAATAACTTGAAGGATGGGTTCGACGAGTCGAAGTTCGGCTCCAACGAGAAGAAAGAAGAAATGAGGAAGAAAGTGAAAAATCCCCAATATGAAGTGAAATCCGTGCTCCACGACTGGTCGTGGGTATCTACGAACGGTCGTAGTACGACTGGTCGTGTATACTCACGACTGGTCGTATAAACCCCAAAAATTCAATTTTCTTGCAATTTTTACAAAAATTGAAATACAATCTAGCAAATATATACAATATTATACAAAAAGGCATAAATTATCAATTTAAAATGCACATGCCAAGATCAAATTTCATCTTTTTGAACCTGCTTTTATCAAGAGGTTTTGTGAAAATATCAGCACGTTGATCTTCAGTAGGAATATATTCTAGAGATATAACTTTTTCTTCTACTAATTCCCTTATATAATGAAATCTAATGTCAATATGCTTCGTACGAGAAGGCTGAATAGGATTTTTTGAAATATTTATCACACTGGAATTATCACAATGTAATAACATAGAATCCTGTTTAATTCCATAATCACTTAGCATTCTTTGCATCCAAACAAGCTGTGTACATGCATTACCAGCTGCGATATACTCAGCTTCAGCTGTTGAAAGTGATATAGAATTTTGTTTCTTACTAAACCAGGAAACTAGACAATTTCCAATAAAAAAACAACCACCACTGGTTGATTTTCTATCATCTAGATTACCAGCCCAGTCAGCATCCGAGTACCCAGCTAATTGAACATTGGTTTCATGAGGATACAAGAGACCGAGATTTACAGTACTTGCGACATATCTAATAATTCGCTTGACAGCAATCAAGTGAGAATCTTTTGGATCAGATTGATATCTTGCGCAAATACCAACACTTAGAGAAATATCAGGTCTACTAGCAGTTAGATATAACAAACTACCAATCATACTCCGATAAAGTTTTGAGTCAACATTTTTACCATTAGAGTCTTTTGATAGTTTCAGGGTAGTACTCATAGGAGTATCGAAATTCTTACCATTCTCAAATCCAAATCTCTTGATTAGATTCAAGGCATACTTAGATTGAGAAATGAATATTCCTTATGATTGTTGCTTTACTTGCAATCCAAGTAAATAAGTCAAATCCCCAAACATGCTAAATTAAAACAGTGATTTCATAAAATCTGCAAACTCAGTAGTCAAGTCAGTACAAGTTGATCCATAAATGATATCATCAACAGAAATCTGTACCATTAAGATATGATAATTTTTTTTTTTAACAAAAAGAGTTTTATCAACAGATCCCAATTGAAAATTATGAGTTAAAAGAAATTTAGTTAGTTTCTCATACCATGCCCTAGGTGCTTGTTTTAATCCATAAAGTGCCTTTTAAGCCGATACACATAATCAGTATTTTTGGAATCTTCAAAACCCATTAGCTGTTCAACATAGACTTCTTCATGTAAATCGCCATTTAGAAAAGCACTTTTTACATCCATCTGATAGATCTTTATCTTTTTAAAACATGCAATGGATATAAATAGTCTGATAGATTCAAGACGTGCTACTGGTGCAAAGGTGTCATCGAAATCAATCCCTTCAATTTGAGTATAACCTTGTACCACCAGTCTAGCCTTGTTTCTAATTATATTTCCACATTCTCGGACTTATTTTTGAAAATCCATTTTGTTCCAATGATGTGTTTATCTTTAGGTCTTGGTACGAGATACCAAACATCATTTCTTATGAATTGGTTGAGTTCATCTTGCATCGCAACAATCCGGTTCTCATCGGTAAGCGCTTCTTTTACGTTAGATGGTTCAATTTGGGATGTAAAACATACATAATTACATATATCCTCAAGTTGTCTACGGGTGCGAACACCAGTGAGAGGGTTTTCAAGAATTTGTGTGGTTGGATGATCTTTAATAGTCCTCAACTCAGAATCAGTTTGATTTGATGAAGTATCAGGTTTATCAATGATTAGTACTTCATCATTATCTGAATTAGAAGTTGGTGTGTTTAAATGATCATCAATGACAACATTAATGGATTCTTGAATCACAACAGTCCTTTTGTTCAGACCCTATAAGCTCGACTGTTTAAAGAGTATCCTAAAAAAATACCTTCATCACTCTTCGTATCGAACTTTCCCAAATTTTCACGATCACGTAAAATATAGCACTTGCTGTCAAAAACTCGAAAGTATTTAACAGTAGGCTTTTTATTGAACCACAATTCGTAAGCCGTCTTATTATTATCTTTTCTTATGTAGACTCGGTTAATAATATAGCAAGCTGTGTTGACTGCTTCAGCCCAAAGATTTTTAGAGAGCTTCATGCTATTCAACATGACATTAGCCATTTCTTGAAGCACCCTATTCTTCCTTTCTACAATTCCATTTTGTTGTGGAGTTTTGGGAGCATAGAATTCATGTAATATTCCTTGGTCGGTACAGAACTTCTCAAAATTGCTATTCTCAAATTCAGATCCATGATCACTACGAATTTTATTGATTTGAGAAGATTTTTCAGTTTGAATCCTTTTGAGAACTTTTCTTACTTCTTCAAGGGTTTGATTTAACCCTTAAGAAGACTACCCAAGTGAATCTGGTAAAGTCATCAACTATTACCAAGATATACTTTTTACCACCACGACTTTCCGTTCTGGTAGGTCCTATCAAGTCCATGTGGAGAAGTTCGAGTGGTCTTGATGTGGTATTTGAATTCACCTTTTTGTGTGAGTTCTTTGTTTGTTTGCCTATCTGGCACTCACCACAATTTTATCTAATTTTTTAAGTTTGGGTAAACCTCTTACAAGTTCTCGTTTGCTCAATCGATATAAATTTCGATAATGTACATGTCCAAGACGTTTGTGCCATAAATCAGTCTCGTCTGTATGGACCATGTAACATGTTTGATTAGATGAGCTGGATTCACTAATAATATAGCAATTTTCAGATGTTCTACGTCCAGTTAATATTACAGAACCCTTATTATTTAATATCTCACAGCTTTGATTAGAAAACCGAACATTATGGTTATTATCACATATTTGTGATATACTAAGCAAGTTGTGCTTTAGACCTTCAACGTATAAAACATTTTTAAACACAGGAAGATTAAAAAGTTGAACCGTACCTTGGCCTATTATCTTGCAGTTGCTACCATCACCAAATGTGACTGACTCATCAGTCATATCTTTCAGATCGGTGAATAAAGCTTTGTCACCTGTCATATGCCTGGAGCATCCACTGTCTAGGTACCACTTTGAATGACTTGTTGCTTTGAAAGCGGTGTGAGCAACCAAGCAGGTGACTTTAGGAACCCATTTCATAATTGTTTTGGGTTTAGGAACATAGTAAGTCTTCTTTTGTGTATACTTGTAGGAATGACCTATAGAGTTAGATTTTAATAGCTCCTTGAGTAAATCAACTATCTTTTCAGCTAGTGGATTTCGATTCTGATTAAAGTTGATATGGCTGTTTCTAGGTTTTTGAAAAGTTTTTGAATTTTTAGAAAAATCTTGACAAGTACTTTTCCCTTTTGAGTTTGAGGACTCTCCTTTAACAAACATAGGAGGAGTATACTTTTGTTTAGGAGGTTGATTTTTATCATAGCCCAACCCGGATCGATCGCCACATTTTCTTGATCCGGATAACAATTTTTCTAACTTTGGATCACCTTGGGCATATTTCCATGTGTCCTTTAAACTCAGAAGAGAGGAAACTTCAGTTTTAAGTTTCTCAATTTCAGATTTTAAATCAACAATTTGAGAGTTTTTAAATTCCAAATCGCATTTTGATTTTTCAAAATTATCTGAAATTTGTGATTTTTCTAAGACAAGCGATTCAAAACAATTTTTGAGTTTAGAAAACTTTTCTTTTTGAAGTTTAAGTTTGTAACAATTTTACAACTTTCCTTATATAGGGCATTGTAAGCGTCTTGAAGATCATCTTCATTTTCATATTCACTATTCAGATTTTCTTCACTTGTAGAGTCATTATCCGAAAATGTGAATTTGGCTAGAGTCATAAGAGCTTTGACCTCATTGCCCGACTCAGTTTCAGAATCTTCTGATTCAGAAGAACCTTCAGAATCCGATGATTCATCCCATGTAGCCAACATACCCTTCTTCTTGGGTTTGTCCCTTTTAGGACATCTATTTGCTAAGTGCCCATATTCTAGACGGTTGTAACATTGACTATCTTTCAAAGATTTTCGAGATTTGGGTCTAAACTTCTTTTGTCATTTGATTTTTGAAAATCAACTCTTTTCTTGCTTTTGAAAATTTTGTAAAATTTTTAGCTAAAAGAGCCATGTCATCTTCTGAATTTTCTTTTGAACTACATTTAGAAGATTTTAGAGCGATAGATTTACCTTTAGGAGCTTTAAAGTTTAACTCGTAGGTTTGTAGAGAACCAACTAGTTCTTCAACCCTCATATTATCCGTATCACGAAGTTCTTGGATTGCGGTTACTTTAGAATTGAACCGTTCAGGGAAGTGAGCGTAATATTTTTGCACACACTTTACTTTTCGGGATTTTATCACCAAGACCCCACATTGAGTTTACAATGTCATTCAATCTAGTGTAAAAGTCCATAAACATCTCATTTTCCTCCATATGAATTTCTTCAAATCTGGTTGTGAGGAGTTGGACTTTAGATTTTTGAACAATTGTAGTACCCTCGTGTGTCATTTCTAATATATCCCAAGCTTGCTTTGCGTATCACAAGAGATGATTCTTTTGAACTCATCCGGTGATAGTGCGCAAGTAATTGCATTTAGTGCTTTAGCATTTGCACTACTCTCACTTTTCAAGGGTGGTCCATTGGTAATATGGTGTGGTTTTCATAGATTTTGAACCATCAACCCCAGAACTTCCATGATAGGAGGATTCCATTCGGTCACCGTGGCTTGCCACACATTTTCATCCATTGATTTGAGGAAGATCCTCATTCGGCTTTCCAATAAGCATAGTTGGAGCCATCAAAGGGTGGAGGCCTAGTGACTGAAAGGCTATCAAAATTTGACATCTGAATAGCTTAAATCGTTAGCTCAAGAATTAAATCCAAGAATTAAAAGGAGCTATTAGGCTCTGATACCACTTGAAAAGGCCAAGCTATATGTCCTAGAGGGGGGGTGAATAGGACAATGCCAAATAAAAACTTATAACAGCGGAATAATAAAGAAAATGATAGCCAAATTAAATAATAATGCAGGAAAGAAAAACAACCTCAAAATTCAGATCTTGAGAGGTTGATACAAACGTTATTCTAAGGACAACCTTACACCAAAAACAGAGTTTATGGTAGGACAACCTTATTTCTAGAAAGGTCTTTGTATCAAGTCTCAAATCGAAGAGGAATACAAAAACAAATATGAACTGAATTGAAATAACTTGTAATTAAAGATGTATTGTTCTAGGGACAGCCATACACCATAAAAATGGCAGGGCAACCTTGCTGGAACAACTTTCAAAATGAAATTGAAAAACAAGCTTATAAAGGAATAGCAGAAAGTAAAGAAAGTAAATTCTAAGCTATTACAACATTCTCACAAAGCTTGAAATAATTACAACATTCACCACCATACATACATCCCACAAAAAGAATAAAAATAATTAAAAGAATAAATCAATCAACCACAACTCAAAGGATTTATAGTGGTTCGCCTGTGTGTTCACCAACTGTTATCCAACAGCCACACAAAAAGCTACTCCACTCCTAATATCCTCACACAGGGGATATTAGCGTTCACTAAAGATAGGTTTTCCCAGGTTCACCCAAAACCCTTACAATTGTGTCTTTGTATGTGGGCTTACACAATTAAAAAAACCCCCACTTCTGAGTTTTCCTGGCTTTCCTCAGATAACCAATATAACAAGATTTTTCTGGCAAATCTTGAAAGAAACCAAAATAATAGAAAGGAATTTACAATATGTAAAATACCTGAATATCTTCTTCGTTGTAGCAGCCCGGTAGAACCAAGTCAGAGTAGATGATTGAATGTCCAAGTTCAATGTCCAGTACTCGATTACAATGGTTCTAATTCTAATAGATTTTAAATTAAACCAAACAGGGCTTGCCTTAATTGATTTTGATTCCAAAGAAAGGGAATAACAATTCCTCTTTTCAAATCAGATTGGAATAACAGAAACAAAATCAATTAAAATAAAGCTAAGGAAAGAAGATATTAAATAAGCACACTTAGCTTGGATGGAGCGCAGAATTATTTCTCAGAAGTTCGACGAAGATTGGCTTGAATACTATAATTAAATCGATGATTTCTTCTGAGATTCGTGCACTATTTATAGGTGAGAAGATCAGGTCTTCGACTGGTCTAGAGTGCTCTTCGACTAGTCGAAGCCATAACAGATATTTGAAAGATTAGGCGGGATAAGCGCAGACCGTTCTACGACTGGTCGTAGCCCTCCTACGACTGGTCGTAGGTCACCTACGACTGGTCGTAGGTTTCCTTCGACTGGTCGTAGGTCCTGCAAAAGTTCACTGGACTTCGAGTCGTAGATTCTACGACTGGTCGAAAATGCAGAAACACTGTTCCTACGACTGGTCGAACAGATTCCAGGACTAGTCGAAGGCTAACAGATTTTATCCGGAATTTGTAACAAACTTACGACTGGTCGAGGATTTTCTTAGACTGGTCGAAGCAAGTCTAGGACTAGTCGAAGCAGACCTAAGACTAGTCGAAGAACAGACCAATCACATGTAAAATAACATTCGACTTATATATCCGAAATGACCTACTTCTAAGGTCATCCTATGGTCAAACAAACCTCAATCATGAAGTATGGACATTGAAACAAGAGACCATGAAGAATGAGCCTTGAAGTCTTGATGTAGACTAAACCTTGAAGTAGCTCAATCATGAAAGTGGCTTGAGTTTCAGCTTGAGTCTTGAGTTCAGCTTGAGTCTTGCCTTGTACTTTCTTTTTCTTTTCAGCTTGAGTCTTGTGAGCAGTTCTTGCATTCAAGAGTCTTGTCTTGTGATCAGTTCTTTCATTCAAGATCCTGAGTCTTGTACTTGAGAGCTTTGCTTGATGTGAGCTTAGCTTGTTCATATATGTTGATCCTTGAGAGAGCTTCACTTATGCAAGTTATATATAACAGAGTATAATAGTGATTTTGGCACTACAAATTTGACAACAAACAGGGATATAAACTATAGCACTTACGAAAATTTCTAAAATTCAAAATCTCAAAATTGAAAACGAGCTGGCTATACATACATCAAGGTGGGCTCCACGTACACTAAAGTGGGTCCCACAGGGGATGTACACATAAGGTGGACCCTCCCTACGTGGTCCACCCATGGATGGGATGGTTGGGATATACAGCACATCAAGGTGGGCCCATGAAGCAGGCTGGACGCCCCAGCCTGGGCGTCCCTGCCTAGCTGGCCATTCCCAGCCGCACCACGGCCAGGTCAAATGTCCCTTGGGTATGAAATTTTACAGAGTGACACTTTCATAGGTGGGTCACACCCTCACAAAACTTTAGAATTTTTTTATATTCTTAAGTATTTTAATTAATTTTAAAAAAATAGTATGTCCAAAAAATCGGACAGACCTGGATGTCCCAACATGGTGGGCCAGTCCGGCCCTCTCCACGGTGTGCATAGGGGTCCATTGGCCCTAAAAATTGGTATGTGGGTCCCAACATGGGTGTATCCCCTCCTTATAAATTTTCATAATTTTAAGATACCCAAAAGTATTTTAATTAATTTGAAGGATACAATCTGTATAGGGTGGAGTATTGCTGGAATATGATTGTGCTGAATTTGGGCCATTCCAATGGGTGGGTCCTGCGCCTCCAAAATTCTAGAAATTGAGGGACAAGGTCTCTCATCATATATACAATAAGATTAAATCCAAAAAAGGTGGCCCACCACCATCAAAATAATTTATGAATTTCAGTTTACAACAGTCTACATTATTGGACTGCACAGCAGAAAATCAGGCTGACCACCCCTCTTGGCCCACCCTTTTGGATAACCAAGTGGAGTCAGTTGGGGCTAAAATTTGGCATAATTATAGGTGGGGTCCACACCTTCAAGAAACATCTATTACATGAGACTAAACACCCCTCTAGATGACCCAAAAATCTGGACTCAAGATGACCCAAAAATCTGTCTAGACAGTTCTGGACAACAACATATAATTGAAAATAAGTAAATATAAACACTATTTAAAAGGCGATTTAATCCTATGGACCACCCCAGTGGGCCCCACAAACATCCAGACCCTTTCAATTACAAAACACCCCTTGCATGTGCCCCATATAGGTGGATTAGGGGGCTCCAACGTCCAAGGGTGGACTGTCATGGACGTCCACCCTCCATGGATGGTTTGGATATTTTTGGTCTATAAAGTGGGTCACACACTTATGATCAGAAGGTTATCAACAAAGGAAAATAAGGATTCTGCCACAAGGGAAGGGTCTCCGCCATATTAAGGCCCTTCCCCTCATCACTCATGCACACACATTCCACTATCACAAGATATACAAGATCTACATGATCATAGGATTCCTACTTGAGATCTATGGTGGAGATGCAATCTCCACCAAGGATCAAGGGTCTAGATGACCCAAAGATCCCTGATCAAAGAAGGAAAAGCTATGCAGGAGTCCATGAAGAATGACCCCTTGCATGGAACATGCATGCAAGTAAGACGAGCTATGAGCCCCATCCATGAAATCTTGGGGGCCACCACCATCATTGATGGGCCCCACAAGCATCAACATAAAAAAAGGGAAGAACAAGTAAGAAATGGAAGAAATCTGAATTTGCAATTGCATGCACACCTACCTTAAGATCTCTATCAAAACTCCACTCCAAGCTTGTAACTATCCAAGGAAGCAAGATGAAGGGTTGAGATGGGTTTTCAATGGAGGGATTGAAGGGAAAAAGGAGGAGAAGGGGCTGAAAAAGAGGGAAAATGGGGCTGAATTTTTTTTTGCAAGAGAGAAAGAAAGAGAGAAGAGAGTAGAGAGACAGGAGAGGGAAAGTATGGAAATTTGCTAGAAAAGAGAGAGAGGGAGAGTAATCATGACTCTCTCTCCTAGATAAGAGAAAAATCATCATAGCCTATGGTGATATAAACTATGTTGCTAAGCTAGAGTAGGGATGGGTAGTATGTGAGTGGTTGGTGGTGTAGGATATGGGGGGGTTTAGATAGTGTATGAGTGGTGTGTGTTGGAATGTGCAGAAAAGAGGGTGGCCACCTTTAAAAACATGCCCTCCACACTAGGTGGGCCACATGATCATGCTTAAAGGCTACAAATGAGATGCACACAACTTATGATCCACACATCGGATGGACGCACAAGACGCGTTGTTAGAACCGTGGCAACGATGCGGTCACAATGGCATAGGTCTCAACTCGATCCGAGTTGGGTCTTCACAACTCGGCTCACAAATGACTGCAAACACTATCTAAGGGTCACGGATCACCGGGATTCGACCGGTAGGACCAAGATGGATGGAATGCATACTTACACCCACATGCACACAAGCGAACTCGGGTCGGGTCTCACATCAACCATTCCTAGCCACATCAAACGCTATAATTAATTATAGGAATGGGATTATGAAACTATTATTTGGGAACATGACACTTGAGCCGGACATGTTTAACATGTGCAAACAATCGACGGATGGTGATGATGCCTACGAAGTTAAATAGATTAACTCATTCATGGGAGATAAGTCGCTTTTGACTTTATCCTCTGACACTTTAGAGATGTACATGGCCCACTCCACTAATTTAGATGATGACATGATTAGGGAGATGGATGACATTCTTAATGTTGTGTTAGTACTTGAAACTAACCGGTGGAGGCCTGAATTTTAAAGATTTCCCCAAACTAACATAAAGCCTCTACTATTTAGTGTCAAGTCATCGAAGCTTTACCTAAAATCATTGCCTGTTGGTCTTAAATATTCCTATTTATTTCAAAATAAAACAAATTCGGTGGTGATTTCATCACACTTGGATGAAGAATAAGAGAGTATGCTCATTTCTACTCTCAAAAAACATAAAAGAGCCCTTTGAAGGACAATTACGAACCTCAAGGGAATCGATCCTTTGATTTGAAATCACCACATTCACCTTTATAATGTGAAAACATCTAGATAACCACAACGCTAGTTAAATCCAAACATGAAAGAAGCGGTTAAAGATGAGGTGTTAAAGTCATTAGATGTGGGTATCATATACCCTATATCCGATAGCCAATGGGCGAGTCCAACATAGGTAGTACCCAAGAAATTTGGGATCACCATCGTGGCCAATGTTGATAATGAACTTGTGCCAACTAGACTCACTAATGGTTGAAAAATGTGCCTTGACTATCAAAAATTGAATATAGTCACAATGAAGGACCACTTCCTTTTACCTTTTGTTGATTGGATCTGTAAGTTGAGCTACAGATGTCTTAGAAGTGGGGTGAATAGGACTAAACTAATTTTTTTATAATCAATCACAAAAAATAAATTGACAATAGCAATAGATATTGAAATCTTGATTTCAATTAAGTCATAGGACAACCTTATTTCATGAAATCCTTGAATCCAATATATATTTCAAGATAATAAAACCATGATTAAATTTATCAATCACCACAATACACAGAGAGTTATAGTGGTTCGGTGTATAACACACACCTACTCCACTCCCAAAATTACTACTCCAAGTATTTTTGGTTTTCCACTATTTTCAAGGTTTTCACAGGAACACATCGACAACCTCTTACAGTTCTTATGATTTTTATAGACTAACCACAACAAAACCTCAAGTGATTTTCATGGGCTTATCACTCCACAACCCGATTAGATTTTCAGGAAATCTCAACAAAACCAAACTAAAAGTAATATACTGAAAATAAAAACTTATCTTCTCGTAGATGAATGTTGATGCGAAGATACTGATAAAGCCTTTTTGAAGAAAATGCTTCTGCAGCAATCATTTTCCATAGATGATGATGGACCAATGTGCACAACCAAGAAGGATCTAAGAATATATGATTTCTAAAAGAATCCTAAAAGTTGCAGATTCAATCATCTATTCTCAAGTTGAGTATAACGCACTCTCTAATTGAATTTAAATCTACTTGAGAAAAGAATTGAATAAGCTACAAAATAATATAGGAATGAAATGCAAATAGCTTTAAACAAACTAGAATCTCTCTTTTGTTTGTGGAAAAATTCTCTGTAATTTTTGTGTTTTTAAAACAATGAGAAATTGTCTCTATTTATAGCCAAAGATTTGGATCTTTGGTCATCTTAAGAATCCCTTTGGCTAGCCGGATTTCTACAATATTGTTCCAACAACTATCAGATTTCACAGGATTTGATTTTATCAAAAATTCGATTGGCCTGAGTAAATCTCTGGTTGGCTAGAGCAAGCTTCGGCTGGTCAAAGACAGGGTTCGGCTGGCCTAAGCTTCTAAAAATCAAAAAATATGCATTGTTGTAAACTTAACCTGGGTCGACCTCGGGCTGACTTGAGCTGGGTTCGGCTGGCCGAAGCTCTACGAGAAACAAAAGATTTTTGTTGGTGGAAACTTCACCTAGGTTGATCTTAGGCTGACTCGAGATGGTTCGATTAGCCGAAGGTGTGGTTGGGCTGGTCAAACACCTTGATTTTTCAAGTAAAATTTCCACAAGTTAACACTTAAAAAAATCATAAAGATGCACTTTATCTTAAGGTCTTTTTCTAAAGTTATCTTTACCTATAGGTTGCCATACAAACAATCATTCTCTTGAAATCATTTTGAGCCTTCTACTCTTAAGATGTTGACTCGCACTCTATCTTGAAGTGTCGAAGAGAGTTTAAGTATGTTGAAGTTCCATAAACTATACATTTTGTGTACGAATTTTGACAACTAATTATGTGCTTAAAACACTAGCACTTACAATATCTTAAAAAGGATAACAAGTCATTACTATTACTGCTTCCTTGATGGATATTCGGGCTACAACCAAATAGAGATAGCCCTTGAAGACTAAGAGAAGATCAAATTTATATGTCCTTTTGGCACTTTTGCATACCAAAGGATGCTATTCGGACTATGTAATGCTTCCGCCACATTCTAGCGATTCATGTTGAGTATTTTTTTCTGACATGGTGGGGAAATTTTTAGAGGTCTTCATGGATGAGTTCTCTGTCTTTGGTCCATCCTTTAGAGAGTGCCTTGAGCATTTGAAATTACTATTGAAGAGATGCGAATAAAAGAACCTTGTGCTGAATTGGAAAAAAATGTCATTTCATGGTTTAGAAGGGGATAGTCGTTGGACACATCATATCATCTAATATGTAGACAATGCCAAAATTAACTTAATCTCTAACCTACCTCCACCGAAGAGCATACGTAACGTACGATCCTTCTTATGACATGCTGGATTTTATCGAAAGTTCATAAAATATTTTAGTCACATCTCTCATCCTTTGTGTAATCTTCTTCAAAAGAAAATTCCCTTTGAGTGGAGTGAAGAATGCAAAAAAAAAAAAAAAAAAAAAAACTTTCACCAAGCTTAAAGGCATGTAGACTAGTGCACTCATCATGTAACCACTGGATTGGAGTTTTCCTTTTAACATTATGTGCAATGAAAGTGACTATGCAATTAGGGCGGTGTTAGGTCAGAGAAAAGAGAGGAAACCATATCTTATCTACTATGTAAGTAGAATTCTAAACCCTACCCAAGTGAACTATTCTACTATGGAAAAGGAACTCGTAGTTGTTCACAACCCCAAGTGTAGGGTCGTCATGTAGTAATAATCTCGGTAAGACCGAGGTCGAATCCACAAGGACCAAAACTTGTACGTTTCTGAAAGTAACTTGAACTAGAACTAGAGAAAGATCTCAGTTAGAAATCTAGAAATAAAGAAGTAATTGTAAAAGGAGTTTTAATAATTTAAAGGGAACTAGGGTTCCAAGGATCCACTTGCAGCTATTAGGTTGTTTCCTTATTCGATTCAAGGAACACAATTCGAATTGGAGTCCTATCCTATCCAATTGGAAGTTATATCAAATCTGAACTTTCATTGACCTAATTCTCAATGGAGGAGAATTGTGAAGGTTGGACAGGATTTCATTACCAAATCATGCCCTGGAGACAATGATTAACAACAGGATTTACTAATCCCACAATCTAAAAATAAAACAAAGAAGATACTCAAAGCTATTGTAGATCTATTATAATTTAAGTCATAACGAACCATTAAAAACTGAAAGTATTCCTTAAATATCAAATTAGAATCAACGAAGTTCAACAAGAATAAGAATCAAAACAAGTCCTAACACACTACAAGCTTCACCTCTTAGCCATAGCTATGAGGTTTAGCCAACCATAGACATGATTGTAATCAAAACCATTAAAGAAAGCATTAAAAAACTATGAAGAAGGGAAGAAGAAACCCTTGGATGACGACTCCACCCCTTTGCTCTACTCCTCAAAACCCTAACTATCTCAAAAATCCCATAGGAAACTCATATTTATAGCTTAGTTCGTGTAAGATCACAGAACTGCCTCAATTTACGTAGTCTGCGTAACTCTACATAACGCGTTCGATGACATCGAATAGCCTTCGATGTCATCGAACGTAAGTCAAATTCCAGAGGTTGTGCCTTTACGCACTGCGTAACCTTTCCTATCATCGAAAACACCTTCGATGTCATCGAGCAAACTTCAATGTCATCAATCAGTCTTTGAGTAATCGAAAAAGTGTCCAAAACAGTCTAGCGAGTTACTTCAAATTCTTCCATAAATTTAATGTCAGAGAACAAACTTCAATGTCATTGATCATCGCTTCGAGTCATCAAAAATGACTTCGATTCATCGAAAATTGCATCCAATATGTCCAGCAACCAACTTGATTTTTATGTAAAAATTTGATGTCATCAACCTATGTTCAATGTCATCGAACTATGGTTTTGATGTCATTGAACTATGGTCGATGACACAGATAATGAAGTGAATTTCAGCACTTTATTATTTCGACTTCCTTCCTTCTCCACTTGGTTTTCTTAGATCTTGGGGCCTTGAAATCTTTAGTCTTGGTCTCCCAAGATCTATTCTTTGCCTTGGTGTTCTTTGAGCATCAAATCCATGCTTTTAGCTTTCTTTTCAATCTAAGCTCTTAAATTCACCTTGTAACATAAACATGCATAAAGTATACCATTAAGCAGTATCATGTTCATAAAACCAAGATATATAAATGGGGGAAAATATGCAATATTTGACACTCAACACACTCCCCAACCAGCATTTTGCTAGTCCGAGCAAAACATTCATGAAATAATCTTCAATTCTCAATGTTCAAGACCTCTTTCAGAAATCAATCCTTTGTGCAATCAAGTATAAATGAGTAGAAATAAGGTGAGAATGTAAGATTTTGAAAACCTAGAGACGAATCATCTAAGCAATCAATCAAATAGGTTCTTTATCTATTAAATCAGAGCCTAAGTTTATACATCAAGTTTTTCAATGTGCTTAGTGCAAATCAACTTACTTCCCATAATAATACTATCCTTTCATAATAATAGCCATGCTCATCACTTCAAGATTGGTTGAAAACTCAAGTACTGATTCCGAACTTATCCCATTTTCTTTCTTTTTTCAGTTTTTGATTTTATTTCGATGGTCATTTATATTCATTCATTCTTTTCATTTCTACTCTTTTCTAGATTTTTCATTCTTTTTTCTATTCTTTTTTCATGACCTCTTTGTTGATCTCACTATTTTTTAACTGGTTCTTTTCTTCTTTTAAGCTAGATAAAATTCTCCAGACTTGATCCTCACCATTTATCAATGGTTCACATGCTAACAAACATAAATTCTAACATGTCTTGCAGAAGCTAAATTGAATGTGTCTAGTGATTCAGATTAACATGATATCAAACTTCCTCATACTCAATTAAATGCATGAACTTTAGATGATAGATTACTTAGTTGATCAAAATCCATTTATTCAAAATTCTCTTTCTACCTTATCATCATACTCAAAGTATCCTTAAGCGCACAACTATTGCTTTCCAAACAAGTTTTTAGTTTGAGAAACTCAAAATTTTCCACAATTATTCTCAAATCGAAGAAAATACTGATTAGTTTATCTAATCCACACCCCCAACCTAAAATATACATTGTCCTCAATGTAAAAGAAGTAAGCATGTAATGCACATGAGGCAACAAAACGAAAGGGAGTAGTGATGGAAAGATAGTACCTGGAGGAAGGAAATTTGAAGCTTTTCCACGAGTCTCAGCATGAAATGGGTTAGCATATAAAAAAACTAAATAGACTGGAAGTAAATTATCCTAATCCTAAATCCTATGAAAGCAATAAACCTAACTACACCTCCATCAGACTAGGAGGTCAATCCTGGTAAACAGGATCAGTCAGACGCATAGACATGTCCTTTGAATCAAATTTCTCAACAAACAGCTTTAACCGATGTCCATTTACTTTAAAAGCATTACCATTTGTTGGATTATTTATCTCGATAGCCCCATGAGGATAGACATTAGTAAAAGTGAAAGAGCCAGTCTGAGATTGGAGTTTATCTAGAAAAAGATGTAACTGAGAATTGTACAAAATGACTTTTTGATCGGTCAAGAATAATTTTCAAAGGATGTTCTTGTCATGGAACACCGTCATCCCATCCTTGTAAATTCTTGAGTTCTCGTATGTGTCATTCCGGATTTTCTCAAGTTCATTTAACTGAAGTTTACGCAACAAGCCAGCGTTATCCATGTTAAAGCTTAGGTTCTTAACAGCCCAGTTGGCTCTATGTTCTAACTCCACAGGCAAGTGGTATGCTTTCCCATAGACAAGTCTAAAGGGTGACATTTCAATGATGGCCTTAAAGGCTTTACAATAAGCCCATAAAGAATCGGTCAATCGAATTGACCAATCCTTACAGTCAGGGTTAACCATTTTCTCTAGAATGTGTTTAATTTTCTTATTGGAAATTCCAGCTTGCCCACTTATTCGTGGGTGGTATGGAGTGCTCACCTTAAGAGAGATGCCATATTTCTTTATTAAATTTTAGAATGACCTATTACAGAAATGTGAGCCTCCATCACTAATGATGGCCCGAGGCATTCCAAACAAGGAAAGGATGTTTTCCTTTAAGAATTTAATGACCGCTTGATGGTCATTATTCTGACACGAGATCGCTTCAACCCATTTAGTGACATAGTCTACTACTAGCAAAAATATATAAATTTCTAAAGGATTGGGGGAATGGTTCGATGAAATCGATACCCTAGCAATCAAATGCTTCAATGATAAGAATTGGATTTAGAGGCATCATATTTTGACGGGACAATGCACCCAATTTTTGATAATGGTCACAAGCTCTGCAAAACTCATAAGTGTCCTTAAACATAGTGGGCTAGTAAAAGCCACATTGCAGAATTTTGGTCATGGTCTTTTTAGTAAAAAAGTGACCACCACAGGCCTAAGAATGATAGAAGGAGATGATACTTTGGTGTTCATTGTCTAGCACACATCTCCTTAGAATTTTATGTAGGCAATATTTAAATAAATACAGATTATCCCAAAAAAATTTGCGTACCTTGGCGAAGAATTTCTTCTTATCTTGCATAGTCCAATGTTTTGGCGTGAAACATGTGGCAAGATAATTAGCAATATCAGCAAACCAAGGTGAGTGGGATAGTTTAAACAGTTATTCGTCAAGGAACATGTCATCTATGGATGTCATCTCAAGAGAGTTAGGGAGATCAAGTTGTGAAAGATGGTCAGCTACTACATTCTCTACTCCCTTTTTATCTTTTATTCTAAGTCAAATTCTTGAAGCAGAAGGATCCATCTTATCAAGCAGGGCTTAGCATCATTCTTAGAAAGAAGATACTTGAGCACCGCATGATCGATGTAGATGATGATCTTGGATCCAATCAAGTAGGACCTAAATTTGTCCAGAGCGAATATTACGGCTAAAAGTTCATTTTTCATAGTAAAGTAATTCACTTGGGCAGGATTTAGAGTTCTACTTGCATAATGAATAACATATGGCTTCTTTTATTTTCTTTTCATTGACCTAACACCTCTCCAATAGCATAGTCAAATGCATCATACATAATTTCAAAAAAAATGTTCCAGTCGGGTGGTTGCATGATAGGTCTGGTAGTTAGTATGCCTTTGAGCTTAGAGAAAGCTTTTGACATTGCTCAGTCCACTCGTATGGTACATATTTTTAGAGTAGATTGCATAAAGGACGAGAGAGGTGACTAAAGTCTTTTATAAATCTTCTGTAAAATTCAGCGTGTCCTAAGAAGGATCGCACGTCTCGTATGCCCTTGGGTGGAGGTAGGTTAAAGATCAGATCAATTTTAGCCTTATCCACCTCAATTCCCTTGGACGAGATGATATGTCCAAGAACGATTCCCTTACAAACCATGAAATGGCACTTCTCCCAATTTAGTACCAAATTCTTTCCTCACATCACTTTAGCACATTTTTCAAATTATCCAAACACTTGCCGAAGGATGGACCAAAGACAGAGAAATCGCCCATGAAGACCTCTAAATATTACCCCATCATGTCAGAGAAAATACTCAACATGCATTGCTGAAATGTGACGGGGGAATTACACAGTCCGAATGGCATCTTTAGTAAGCAAAGGTCTCAATGGGACATGTGAAAGTGGTTTTTTCTTGATATTCAAGGGCTATCTCTATCTGGTTGTAGCTCGAATATCTGTCAAGGAAGCAATAGTAAGAGTGACCTGCTAGCCTTTCCAAGATTTGATTAATGACGGGCAAAGGAAAATGGTCTTTCCTCATGATGGTATTCAACTTCCTATAGTCAATTCACATTCTCCAATTGGTAGTGACTCTAGTTGGCACAAGTTCATTCTCGGCATTGGCTATAATGGTGATTCCGGACTTCTTGGGAACCACCTGAGTTGGACTCAACATTGACTATCAGATATAGGGTATATGATGCCCACATCTAATAACTTAAGAACCTCAGCTTCAACCACTTCCTTCATGTTTAGATTTAATCTAGTTGTGGTTGTCGAGATGTCTTCGCATTATCCTTAAGATGAATGCGATGAGTACAAATCAAAGGGTCAATTCCCTTGAGGTCCGCAATCGACCATCAAAGGGCTCCTTTGTGCTCAATGAGAGTAGAAATAAGCATACTCACCTGTTCTTTCTCGAGGTGGGAAGAAATCACCACCGGGTATGTTTCATCTTAACCTAAGTAAACATATTTAAGATCAGAGGGCAAAGGCTTTAGGTCAAGTTTCGGTGCTTTAAAGCTAGACGGCAGAGGCACTGCATCGGTTCGAGGCAATTTCTTAAATTGTGGCCTTCACTGATTAACTACAAGTACCTGTGTAGCATCAAGCAAGGCATCCATCTCCCTAATCATATCATCGTCTAAATAGGGGGAGTGGACCAAGCACGTCTCTAGAGGGTTAGAGTATAGAGTCAGTTGTGCTCTATCTTCCACAAAAGAATTGATCATGTAAATATCATGGGAATCATCATCATCCTCTGACTGTTTGCCTGTATTAAAAATATATTCAGCTCTAATGTCATATTACTGAAAGATAAGCTCATTACCCCATTCCTACAATTAATAATTGCATTTGATGTAGCAAGGAATGGACGACCCAGTATGACCGGGATTTGAGTGCTCACATCAATAATGGGTTAAGTGTCTAGGATGATAAAATCTACTGGATAGTAAAATTTATCAACCTAGACCAACACATCTTTTATTATCCCTCTCAGTACATGAACTGAGTGATCAGTAAGTTATAAGGTGGTCTTGGTGGGTTTTAATTCACCTAGACCCAATTGTTCATAAACTGAGTAAGGAATCAGATTTACACTCGCTCCTAAATCAAGAAATGCATGCTCAATCTGGTAGTTCCCGATTATAAAAGCGATGGTTGGGCTACCGGGATCCTTGTATTTTTAAGGCACATCTTGTTTTAGGATGGCACTCACTTTTTCTGTCAAAAAGATCTTTTATATGTTTTGCCGTCTTTTGGTAGTGCATAGATCTTTTAGGAATTTAGCATATAAAGGAATTTGTTTAACAGCATGTAGTAGAGAGATGTTAACCTTTACTTGCTTAAGTACCTCTAGAATATCTTGAGAGTTAGACAAAGGTTTTGGTGCGACCAACCGTTGGGGGAATGAAGCAATTGGCTTACCATGAGGTTCTAGTTCTAAACCATGTGGAGTAATGCTAGCTCCATCATTCTCATCTACTTCCAGATCTTTAGGCTTTTCAGCCCTTATCAGAATAGTTTTGTCAATTATCTTCCCACTCCTAAGAGTGGTGATAGACTTAGCTTGCTCTATTTGATTTAAAGAGCTTGGGTCACTAATTTCACATTGTGGTTTAGGATTGAGAAGAGGTTGGGCTATAAGCACCCCTTTCTCCCCAGTCGTTAAATGTGACTCAATCCGTTGAATGGCCTTGGTGAGGTCTTGGAAGGCTTATAATATGCCTTGATTGAAAAGCTCTTGATTTTGGATGTGTTTTGAAACTGGATCCTCCTGAGGTTTCCTTTGTTCTAAAAATTAGTCAAGGATCCCTTTAGGTGTAGCTGTTTGTCCATTCCTCCAACTAAAATTTGGATGGTTTCTCTAGCCGGAGTTGTATGTATTGGAGGTGGTCCCTTTGAAAGGCCTCTGGTAGTTGTTTACGACATTTGATTGCTCATTCAAAATTTCTTGAAAAGCAGGTATAGTTGGGCAATTTTCAGTAGTGTGCACATTGCAAGAACAAATACCGCAAACTACTTCCTTAGCCTTGTCCTTCTTAAGTTTCATGGCCTCAAGTTTTCTTGTGAGATTGGCCACTTTAGCATTTACATCATTATCCTCTTTCAAAACATACATTCCACCCCTCTCCTTTAGTTGAGTTAACTTAGAAGTGGTATTGGTTTTTGGGGAGATGTCCCATGATTGTACGGTTTCAGCAAGTCTATCAAAATAATCCCACACATCATCGACATTCTTGTTCGTGAATTCCTCATTGCACATTGTCTCGATCAATTGGCACATGAAAGATGTCAGTCCATCGTAAAAGAAATTTGTTATGCACCACATTTCAAAACCATGTTGTGACCATGAACCGACAAGATCCATGAACCGCTCCCAACATTGGAAGAATGTTTCATCTTCCTTTTGGACGAAGTTCATGATTGACTTTTTAATGGTGTTCGTTTTATGGTATGGAAAGAATTTCTTTAAGAACTCCCTTGTCATGTCATTCCATCTACAAATAGATCGTGGACGTAGTGAATGTAACCACATCTTAGCTTTTTCTTTCAAAGAAAAGGGAAAGAGTTTCAGCCTGATCGTGTCCTCAGACACATTAGGAAAGTATAAAGTGGCTATTATCTCATCAAACTCCTTCAGGTGTAGATATGGACTTTCAGATTAAAGTCTATGAAACTTTGGAAGGAGCTAAATCACTCTTGGCTTGATATCCATATTTCCTGCATTCTCTGGAAAAATCATGTAGGAAGGTACGCTCACCCCCGCCGGTTGTAAATAATCTCGTAAAGTAAAAGGCGGGGGTGCTTGATGCACCTCATTCTCATCCTAGGCTTCCTCCTAGAGGTTGAGGAGGATTTGGAGGATTTACTGGTTGATTTACAGCCATAACTTTAGTTAACTCTGAGGATGTCAAGTGGTGTCTAATCCGGTGATGGATAGGCAACCCTTCAATCAGTCCTCCTTCAATTAAGAGACATCAAGTGTTGTCACTGACCCACTTGGGCATGAAACACTCTCAGCCCTGAATTTCAGAATCTAACCTAAACCTAAAAAGAAAGAACCTTAAGACAAATAAGAAATTTTGAAAAGAAAGAGAGCAAATTAGAAAGAGGTTACCATATTGGAAATTTCTATGTTAAAATCCTATAAAACAGAAAAATAAGTTAGTTCCTAAAAATAAATCAGGAAAAATTCTAACCTAAAAATAGAAAGTAAATAAACCCTAATCTTAAGCTAATTTTAAAACTAATTAATTTCAGAAAAACACAACCGTTAGTCCCCGGCAACTGTTGAGGGTCAAATATTACATATTATCCCCCATTTCTATCTTGGCTTTATGGACATGATAATGCTTAATGTTCTATTTTACTCATATTTGTGTTGCAAGGTGAATTTAAGAGCTTGGATTGAAAAGGGTGTTAAAAGCATGGATTTGATGCTCAAGAATCACCAAGGTAAGGGATGAATCTTAGGAGACTAAGATTGAAGAATTCACATGCCAAAGATCCAAAAAAATCAAGGAATGAAGAGAATTAAATATTTGAAGTGAAGAAAAGGAATCCTAAAATCGTCCTGAAAAAGCATATTCTGAAACTCCAAGTCATTTTGTGAAATTGTGTAGAGTGAAGTCTATTTTGGGAAACTAACCAGAGTGAAGTCTATTTTAGCAAACTGCATAAATTTGAAGCAGTTTCTAGAGTTTTCCAACTAGGTACGAAAGTTAGAGTTCCACAACTATAAATAGGACTCCCTAAGATGTTCCTAGGCATCTTCTAACATTTAAGGAGTGGTGCAAAAGGGTGGAGAAGTCGTTGCCAAGAAATTTTCTTCTTCTTCCTTAGTTGTTTTTATGTTTTTCTTAAGAGACTTTGGTCTAATCATGTCTATGGTTGGCTAAACCTTTTAGCTAGGGCTAAGAGGTGAAGCTTGTAGCATGATGGGATGTTTCTATTGCTTTGATTCATGTTTATGTTGAACTCCATGGATTCTAATTTGATATTTAAGGAATGCTATCGGTTTTTAATGGTTTATTATGACTCAAATTACAATAGATCTGCAATAGCTTTGAGTATCTTCTTTTTCTTATTTAATATTGTGAAATTAGTAAGTCCTATTGTTCATCATCGTCCCTTAGGCATGGTAGGGTGATGGAATCCTTCCTAATCTTCACAATTCTCCAGCTTTGAGATTATAGGATTGGTAAATCATGTTGTTTGCCATTGTCTCCTGGGCATGGTTTGGTGATGGAATCCCTGCCAATTATCATAGTTCTCCTTCATTGAGAAATAGGTCAATGGAATTTCATATTTTGTTTTATTGATATATTTTCCAATTGGATAGGATAGGACTCCAATTCTAATTGCGTTATTTGAATCAAGCAAGAGGGCTCCCTGATCACTACAAGTGGATCCTTGGCACCCTAGTTCCCACCTTTAAATTCTTAGTTTTTACTCTATTCATAATTACTCTCTCAAATACTTCAGAATTAGTTTCACATCTTCTAGTTCTATTTCTAGTTAATTTCAAAAAAGTACAAGTTTCAGTCCTTGTGGATTCAACCTCGATCTTACCGAGATTATTACTACATTGCGACCCTACACTTGGGGTTGTGAACAAGGTTTTGGCGTTGTTGCCAGGGATTGATAGTTCCGTTTTATATATTTGATTAGTTTTGGAATTAGGTTAAGATTAAGATTTTTCTACTTTCCATCTTTAGGTTAGGTTTTTTCGTAATTATTTTAGAAACTAACTTAGCTTTCTATTTCTACGTTTAGAAACTTTCCTTTTTTATTTTTAAAAACTAATTTACTTTCTAATTCTAGGATAGAAACTTTCCTAATTTGTTTTTAGAAACTTTTCTAATCCGTTTTTAGAAACTAATTTCCTTTCCTTTTTCTATTTTTAAAAACTTTCCTTCTTCTTTTTTTAGAAACTAGGTTGCTTTCTTACTTCTTTTTTAGAAACTAATTCATTTTCCTTTTTCTTCTGCATGATCCCAAAATAGAAACTTCTAATTTAGTAACTTCTTTCTAGTTCTCTTTCTTTCTATTTCCAAATTTATGAAACTTTCCTAATTTATTTTTAAAAACTTACGTTTCTTTCTATTTCCAGATTTAGAAACTTTCTTAATTTTTTTTTTAGAAACTTTCTATTTTTAGATTTAGAAACTTTCTTAATTTTTTTTAAGAAACTAATTTCTCTTTTCTATTTCTAGATTTAGAAACAACTTTTCTTTCTATTTCTGGATTTAGAAACTTTCTTAATTTGTTTTAGAAACTAACTTTCTATTTCTAGATTTAGAAACTTTCTTAATTTTTTTTAGAAAGTAATTTTTCTTTCTATTTCTAGATTTAGAAACTAACTTTTATTTATATTTCTAGATTTAGAAACTTTTTTAATTTGTTTTAGAAACTAACTTTTTTTTTCTAGATTTAGAAAGTTTTTTAATTTATTTTTAGGACTAATTTTTTGTTTTGTTTTTAGGTTAGGAGTTTTTGGAATTTTTTTTAGGGACTAACATTGTTTTCTGTTTTGTAGGATCCTAACATAGAACTCTCCAAACCGGTAAACTCTTTCTAACTTCTTCTTTACTTACTTTCCATATTGTTGTAGGATTTTTTTCTTTTCTTTTCTTTTATTTTATGTTAGGATTAGGTTCAGGATTAGGGTTTCACCATGTACATGCAAGAGTGAGAATGTCAATATGCTAAGCTAGTTTTAGAGGATGTGAGAACTTGTGAAGGGCTGTCAGATGATTATATTAGAAAACAACTTACGTCTCAAAATTTTTCTGGAAACATCATTGAGAACCAAACGGAATACAATGCACCACTGGCTAAGAAATCCCTATGCAATCATATGCGGGAGAATAATTACACCCCACGAATTAAGAAAACAGTACGTGAGTGTTGGGGTTATCATAACTATGGGAGTGAGAATTATTATCACCCATCAGATAAGAAGAAAACAATAAGAGATTATATTATGGGTGATAATATGTATCAACAACCATCAGATTGTCCCACCTATGACTTATATAACTATAATCAGTGAAAACATCAATATTGGAAAGATGAACCAAAAATACATCATAGTGACAATCCTCTTGGGTCTTGTACCTTTGAAATCTAACCAGAAACGATCCAAGAGAATTCACTTCAGGGTTACATAGACAATTTTGCTGGCATTAGAAAAATAATAGAAGCACTTGCATCGTGCCTCGACAAGCTAATGGAGGCTAGTTCACCCCAGCCTCAATCCAATCCAATTCTTCATTCCCAACTCCCTACTTATGATCAGTGGAAACATCAAGATTGGGAAGTTGAATCAACAATGCATCATAGTGACAATTCTCTTGGGTCCTATACCTCAAGATCCAACAAGAAACGATCCAAGAGAATTCACTTCAGAATTCCACACAAACTCTAGATCTCATCCAGCAAAACACACTCCAAAGATTACAAGAACTTGAAATTACGGTATAGACCGCTATAATAGAAGTAGGAACAGGTCAAACTGTCCTAGAGGGGGTGAATAGGACTTTATAAAATTTTATGACAATTAAAATCCTATTATCCTAATCTTGATTTAATGTGCAACAATTAAGATATACTCATTTCAACTCTAATGGCTTCCAAGCCAAGTAGAGGATCCAAGCACAAGACTACTTAATATAAAGTAAGATAAGCAATTAGTCTATGATGGATTGAAGTATGTGAAAGTGTGTGGGATGTGATTCTTATCAGTTCTAGCTATTCATGTTATCATGCTGCATGTAAAACATTTAAGTAAACATGATGAAGAGAATATACAAATATCAATCCCAAACACAGTCATTTATAGTGGTTCGTCTATGTGCCTACTCCACTCCCAACGGACGCACTCAACCCTTGAGTGTAACGGATTTCACTAACGGAGGTTTCAAATCAGGTTCACCTCTAACCTTTACAACCTACACAAGGTTGACTCTAGGACCTACACAAGATACCTAAACATGCCTACACAAGGCAAGGGTCCTACACAAGGATACTATAGTTTATGCCCTACACAAGAGCAAAGGTCCTACACAAAGTACCTATGTTTTAGGCCACACAGGCCAAGGATCCACACAAGGAACATAGGTTTTAGGCCACATGGGCCAAGGATCCACACAAGGAACATAGTTTAGACCACACAGGTTAAGGATCTACACTAGGACCCTAGTTTAGGCCACACAGGCCAAGGATCCACACAAGGAACCTGGTTTAGGCCACATAGGCCAAGGACCTAAGATTATGCCCTACATAAGAGCAAGGATCCTACACTAAGCACCCAATGTTTATGCCCTACACAAGAGCAAGGGTCCTACACTAAGCACCTAAACGTACTCTCCCGTCGAAGGCCTCAAATGAGGGCTTGAAAGGTTTCAGATACACCTATGACCCAATCTTACATAAGGAATGATCAACGAGGTCTGTGGACTCTAATGACTTACAAGTAAGTAGATGAGCCTCGTTCTACACGTTGATGAAGACGCACTCCTTTAATGATGGAGATTCTTCAGCTCCCTTGATCCGTAACACTAATGACGCTCCAATGTAAAGCGATAGGGTTGGGTCAAGGTTTTGTTGGAATCCACTCTAATGAATGTTAATCATTGAAGAGACGGAGTGATTCCAAGGTCTTAAGTATTCAAGGGATCCCAACTCAATGATTTTCCATCAAGGAGTTAGCTGGATGATCCTTAAATGAGGAAGTTCATTCACCAATCCACTTTATTGAATATCAATGATGAGGGTGGATTAAAGGATGAACTCACATAAGAAAAAGGGCTTAGGGTTGGTGATAAGCAATAACTCTCTCAAAGCTCTCTCTCTCTTTTTCTCAATGCAGCAACCAAGAACAAGCTCTCCTTATAAAGGCAAAAAGCTCCAACGGTAACAAAATAGTAATTATCTGATTGAGTTCAATGTCATCGAACGTATACTTTCAATGTCATCGAATATCAGCTCGATGATACGAACTCGACTGAAAAAAATTGCTGGAATTTTTTGACATGAGATTGATGTCATCGAACCATCTTCGAAGTCATCAAGATTTGAACTCTGATGACATCAAATTACAGTTTGATTCCTCGATATCCTACGTGATATTACACAAGAGCTTGCTTGACAAGTTTAAGGCTATCTTCGATGTCATCAAGGCTTCCTTGATGTCTTCGAAGTTTGAATTTCGATATCATCAAGGATAGCTTCATTCCTCGAACATTTCAGTTTGATTTTCCTTTGAAGCTTGCTGGACATAGACTTGTCTAGATACGATGTCATCGAACCTTGCTAATGTCATCAAAATTTGAATTTCGATGACATTGAAGCTCGTTCGATTCCTCGAGCAAAGTTAAAATATTTTCCAAGAAGTTTTGCTGGACAATGCTCTAAGTTTTTCCATGTCATCGACTTGCCTTCGATGTCATCGATTACTAATGTTCGATGTCATCGAAGGTATGTCGATTCATTGAATATTCTGTCCAAATGTTATGTGGTTGATGGACATAAAAGGTCTCATTTCGATGCAATCGAAGCCTGTTCGATGTCATCAAACATGATTATTCGATGTTATTGATGTAAGCTCGATGTCATCGAACTAAGCAAAAAACTTAGAAAATTTTCCTGATTAAAAACAAGTTTTCAGAGTTTTAACTCCTATATTATTCTAAGGTTTTTAAGGAGTTATTTACCTAGGTGTTTTGGGACATAGGATGTGAGGCTTAATTTATCTTTGACAATCTTGAAACACACATCCAGTTGAAGCAATAGCTTGTATGATCTTCATATGGGGCTCACTTGACTTACCGACTCAACCCTCACGCTAATTGACAAACCAGGGAACTTTCAAAACTTATAAAAGACATACAACAGTTAGGTTCACGTGATGCGATTATGGAGAATACTAAAATTGAGAATGAGGAGTTGGATTCTGTTAATGATCATATGGTTCAATTTCCTGGAGAGTCGATCTTGATGACTATCCAAAGTAAAGATCAAGAGACATGGGTATCTTTCAAATATAATGATACTGACACACTTCACTCACATGATACAATTGGCTTCATTGAGGAGGAAGAGGCTAGTTTATTCGAGCATCAACCCAACCTAGAAACAAAATGTGAAGAAAGTTATCCCATCCCACTTGTGAACTATACTGAATTAGAAGATGGTGAGTATTGGGATGACAGTCATGAGTTTACAGTCCAAATTTCCCTATAATCAATCTCAAGTATGGTTCAGGAAAGTGATCACAAGGTACAGGAAGTTGTCGACCATAATGATTAACTCCACCCATCTGACACACCTGATTTAAATGTGGAGGATTAGCCTCTTTCAATCGACCCTTTCATCTCTTTTGAGGCGTGTGTAGACCACTCATCTGATTTAGATTATAATATGATTAGGGAGATGGACGAGTCACTCGATATGACTCTAAAATTTGAAACCACCCAGTTAAGGCCATCATCCTATCAACCCTTGACGATATAATGCCTCTACTAAATAGTAGCAATGAACAGAATCTTCACATCAATGTGCCTACTGATCCACAATCTGTCTATATGCAAGGCAGGGTGAGATGTATCCGATGACAATTGACTCTCACCAAGGTGAAGACCAAGAGATCATGTTTCCCTTTATTCTAAGAGAAGACGAAGGAATCATTGGGCATATCATCACAGACCTCATGAGGAAAATGAGTCACTCTCAACTAACTATCTCAATTCTTTGAAAGATCGCTTGGTATATTTTACAGATTCAAATGATCCTATGATAAAAGAAATAATGGATGGACATGCAAAACAATACCTCGGTGGTTGTTACTGACCGAGAGAACCCTTATTCTGAAGCCCCTCCCATAGATCTTGAATGTATGCCATTAAGGGAGGAGAAGCTGAAAGTTGAACCAAAGTCTGAAACTTTGGAATATATTGAGACTACATCACTTATTAAGAATTTCTCTGAATTTTATCTACTTGTAGTCTCTGATTCACCATGTTACGCTAACTCTAAAACTTTCTCTATCTTAGGGGAATCATATGTACTTTGGACACCTCAGGAGATTACAAGGAAACTTTATGCTAAGGTCCACAAATTTTTCTAGAAATTCATGCTCTAGGACATCCAAGCCTATTGCCAAAAGGGCTTTTGGATGATCTTGTTGAGAAACCAACTGAGAAATTTATTAAGATATTGGCTGAAGGAGGAATCTTGTGACATAACTAAGTGGCTTTCTCCTGTTTTCCTAGTTAGGTTTATTACTTTCAGAGAATTTAGGATTAGGATAGTTTGCTTTTCGCCGTTTAGGATAGTTTGTTTTTTGCTATTTAGGAAAGTTTGTTTTCTGATAGTTTAATTCTTGTGCTAACCCATTTTTACAATGAGATATTTTGAAGAAAAAAAAAACCTCAGAATTCCTTCTTCAGGTACTACCTTTCCACCACTTCCCTTTTCTTTTCGTTGCCTCATTTGCATTAAATGCTTATCTCTTTTACATTAAGGACAATGTAGATTTTAGGTTGGGGGTGTACATTAGGCAAGTTGATCAATTGTTTTCTTAGTCTTTGGGCGAAGTTGTGAAAAATTGAGAAAATTTTTGCAAATTTAAGTGATCTCAAAGTTAATTCATGAATTAGAATTACAAGATACTTAATGTTGTCTCTTGGATTTTAATCACTTGGGAGATCTCAAAATTAAGTTAAGTCATTGATCCTCAATTAGAAGTTTTAAACATTGATTGAGACATGATTTCACATGTCACATGCAACTTACACATTAAAGTGTCAATTTGATATTGAATTGTTAACTTGATGATTATTAAGCATGGAAAGAACCAACCTGGGGAATTTGTTCATTATGTTCAATGAGAAGAATTGAAAAGAAAGAAAAAGAAAATACCCAGCTAAAAAAACAGTTATCGTCAAAAATGGCTACCTATTAAAGATCTTTAAAGAGGTTGACATAGCATGAAAGTCATCGATGGAAAAATCAAAAGCTGGAGGAATAAAGAGGGAATTAAACGATGAACCGTAAGGTAAGTTTCAGTTTAGGTTTTGGTTGTCCTGAATGCTCTTTTACTTTTAATGTTATCATGAAAGTGATGAATTGAACCTTTGATTGTGATAAGTCTAGACTTAATGCTTTGAACTCAATGTTTGAAATTGTTCTAATTGGAGGATTAATGCTTTGAACTTAATTATAAAACTTACTAAGTGCTAGAATTTAGGAGAAGGTAATGCACAACATTGATGTATTTTAGAATTCTATTATCTGAATTATTTTTTTAAAACCACTTGAGCTTATAGAAATTATCATGTGGTTCTCAAAATATTTTTCGCATACTTTGCTCGGGACTAGCAAAATGCTAGTTGGGGATTAGGTTGAGGGTCAAATATTGCATATTATCCCCCATTTATATCCTGCTTTTATGAACATGATAATGCTTAATGTTCTATTTTACTCATGTTTGTGTTGCAAGGTGAATTTACAAGCTTAGATTGAAAAGGGTGTTAAAAGCATGGATTTGATGCTCAAGAATCACCAAGGTAAGGGATGGATCTTAGGAGACCAAGATTAAAGAATTCACATGCCAAAAATCTAGGAAAACTAAGTGAGAAATAAAGAGAATAAAAGATTTGAAGTGAAGAAAAGGAATCCTGAAATTGTCCAGAAAAAGCATATTCTGAAACTCTGATTCATTTTGTGAAATTGCACTAAGTGAAGTTTATTTTGAGAAACTGCATAGAGTGAAGTCTATTTTAGCAAACTGCGTAAATTTGAAGCGGTTTCTAGAGTTTTCCAACTAGGTGCAAAAGTTGGAGTTCTACAACTATAAATTGGACTCCATAGGATGTTCCTAAGCATCTTCTAATGTTTAAGGAGTGGAGCAAAAGGGTGGAGAAGCCATCGCCAAGAGTTTTTCTTCTTCTTCCTTAGTTGTTTCCATGTTTTTCTTAAAAGACTTTGGTCCAATCATGTCTATCGTTGGCTAAACCTCTTGGCTAGGGCTAAAAGGTGAAGCTTGAGCATGATGGGATGTTTCTATTGCTTTGATTCATGTTTATGGTGAACTCCATGGATTCCAATTTGATATTTAAGGAATACTTTCAGTTTTTAATAGTTTATTATGACTCAAATTATAGTACATCTGCAATATCTTTGAGTATCTTCTTTTCCTCATTTGAGGTTATGAAATCAGTAAGTCATGTTGTTCACCATCGTCCCTTGGGCATGGTAGGGTGATGGAATCCTTCCTAAACTTCACAATTCTCCTTCTTTGAGATTATGGGATTGGTAAATCCTATTATTTGCCATTGTCTCCTGGGCATGGTTTAGTTTGAAAGTGCCCTAGTTTGTCAATTAGCATGAGTGTTGAGTTGGCTAGACAGAGAAGCTCCATAAGAAGATCAATCAACCGTCTGCCTCAACTAGATGTGGGCCCAAACTCACCACAAGTAAATCTAAGCCTCACATCCCATGTCCCAAAACACCAGGTAATTAAATCCCTTAAAATTGATTAGAATATCATAAGGTTTTTGAGTTAGAAAACTTTTTTTCAAAATTACGGAAAATCTCTAAGTTTTCTTCCTCTATCGATTTATCAAGAGACTGTTTGATATAATTGAACAGTGTTGTCAATGTCCTCGATGACCAATTGATACCATCAAACTAAGGACAAAAGATGTCAAGCAACCACATATAATGCTAAACGGATTTATCGATGTATTAATATACCTATCGATATCATCGAACTTTGAATCTCGAGTTTATCAAAGTTGACTCAATAAAATTGACAACACATTAAATGTGTCCCTGTTTTTCTAAGGAAAATCATAAAATCTTCGATATATTGAAGTTCTCCTCAATATCCTCATAATTTAAATTTTGATGATATCAGAAGTACTTCGATGATATCAATTTTGGATACTCTGTTTTCCAGCAAATTTTTTAGCTTAGTTCATCTTGGATCAAGGGTCACTCGATAGAATCGATATTCAAATATCGATGAAATCGAGGCCGGGTCGATGGCATCGAGAATGGACATAATCTGTCCAGTAAGCTCACTGGTAAACTCCTTGGATTTATCGATGCATCGACATGACTATCGATATCATCGAGATTCAAATTCCGATGATATCGAGTGTACCTCGATCATTCCTTTTAACCTGAAATATTTCAAAGGCAAGTCTATCTCATTTGTCAAAGTGTCGAGGAATCGAACCTCATGTCGATGCTACCGGAGTTCGAAATTCGATGACATCGACGCATGTTCGATTTTCTCGACCAACTGGGAAAAAGTTTCAAAAGCGTTTGACATTCGAGTTCGTGTCATCGAGCGGCCAGTCGATGTCATTGAGAGTATACGCTTGATGATATCGACCCTTCTCGATGATATCGAACTCTGTCAAAAATGTGACCGTTTTATAACAATTGGAATCTTTTGCCTATTTAAAGAGAGCTTGCCCTTGGTTGTTGGATAGAGAAAAAGAGAGTGTGCTTTTGTGTGCTTAAACCTAGATCATATACTGTTAGCCTTTTTCTCTCATAGGAGTTCATCCTTCATTCCACCCTCATCATTGACATTTAATAGAGTGGATTGGGGAATGAACTTCCGCATTCAAGGATCTACCTTAATGGCAAATCATTAAGCTGGGATGCCTTGAATGCATAGATGATTGGAATCGCTCTATCTCCCTTATAGGAAAATATTCAATAGAGTAGGATTTTATTATAACCTTGACCCAACCCGTCGCCATGTATTGGTACATCTTCTGAGTTACGGTTCAAGGAAGTAGAAAATTCTTCATCAACAAAGGAGGAGATCTTTGACAATGTGCGGGAAGGGACTCATCTGCTTATCTGTAAGTTATTAGAGTCCAAAGGACCCTTGTGATCATTCCTTTATAGGATTGAGTCTAAGGTATTTCTCACCCCTTGCAAGTCCTCTAGGAGGCCTCTGCCGAGAGTGTACGTGGTGGGTGCTTTGTGTTGACCCTTGCTTTGTGGAGAGCATAAACGTTAGGTCCTTTGTGTAGGTCCTTGACCAAGGTGGTCTAAAAGTTGGTGCGTTGTGTTGACCCTTGCTCCTGGGACCATAAACAAGTGAGGTTCCTTAAGTGGATCCTTGGCCATGTGCCTAAAATCGGGTGCGTTGTGTTGACCCTTGCTCGTGGGAGCATAAACAAGTGAGGTTCCTTGAGTGGATCATTGGCCAGTGTGCCTAAAATCAGGTGCTATGTGTTGACCCTTGCTTGGGGAGCATAAACTTTCAGCTTAGGTGTAGGTTGTACTGGTTAGAGGTGAACCTGATTTAAAACCTCCGGTTTGAGGTGAACCTGTTGTGAAAACTCCTTAGTGAAATCTGGTGCACTCAAAGGTTTAGTGCGTCTGCCGGGAGTGGAGTAGACAAGTAGTCGAACCACTATAAAAATGACTGTGTTTGTGATTGATGTTTGTCTTTAATTACTTGTGTGATTTCATTAAATGCTTTCATATTTGATCATACCTCACACACAGTTATATCCATCATAAACTCTGAATTCATCATGTTTATTATTAAATTAGTTTTATGATTAGATCCTCAAATTTTCTTAAAAGCCATTAAAGTTACTTTGAAGAAATCCTGATTTATGAATATTTCCTCAGGATAGGTTTTCATAAGATTTTAAATAATCATAAAACATTTGAAAAAGTCCTATTCACCCCCCTCTAGGACATATTGGCATATTCCTACTTCAATTAAAGCGGTCATTACCACAATTTCAATTAGTATTAAAGTGGGTCTCTCTTAAAGGGCTTCACTACCTAGAGAGTGATCTTGACTGAAGTTGGTAATATGGCTAAAAGAGAGGGCTCATCGGTCACTAGACCTCCAGTATTTGATGGATCAAATTATGCATACTAGAAGGCTAAAATGCACTACTTTTTGAGATCTTTGGATCATGATGTTTGGGATATAGTTGAAAGAGGATATGTGCCACCATCTAAACAAATAGTACTTGAAAATGGCACAACTATCACCAAACCAAAGTCCAAAGAAAAGTGGACAGCATTTGATAAAGAAAACCAAACTGTTGAGGCCAAAGCTATGAATGTTATCTACTGTGTTGTGTCCCAAGATATTTTCAATGAAATCAATATGTATGAGACAGCCAAAGAAGCATGGGATCTATTGGAAATAACCCATGAAGGAACAAGGACAGTGAAGAGATTTAAACTGCAACTCCTGACATCACAGTTCGAAAGTCTCAAAATGAAAGAGCAAGAGACCTTCATGGAGTTTTTCACAAAACTGAATATCATTTGTAACTCCATGGGTGGATTAGGTGAGAAAGTTCTGGTCCCAAAAATCTGTAGAAAAATACTAAGATCATTACCGGAACAGTTCAATTCCAAAGTAACAACCATTGAAGAATGTAGAAACATAGATGAAATGAAAGTAGAAGAACTAGTAGGTTCCCTACAAACATTTGAACTACACTTCAAACAAACCCCTAAATCCAAAACTACTGTCCTCAAACCATCAAAGAATTCACCAAATGAGGACATTGAAAGTGAAAGAGAAAATGAAGATGAAGAAGTGGCTTTATTGGCATAGCGGTTCAGAAAATTCCTTTAGAAAAATCGTGGCCATCCATTTAAAGGAAGAAAGTGGACAACAAACATTCTACAGGTAAATTTGGTAAAAAGACTAAAGAACCATAATGTTATGCCTGTCAGAAGTTTGGACACCTATTCACTGAATGCCCAAATACAAAAACTAAGGGTAAAGCAATGGTTGCCACATGGGATGATACAGAAGAGTCAAACTCAGAATCTAGCGACTCAGAGGGCGATGGAGATCAGAAATCTTTAAAAATTCTTATAGTCTCCACTGCTCCAATCATTCCCATTGAAACTGAGAACAAGGAAGAATCGCAAGTCACTGAATCATTTCCATCTGATAATGAAGAATCAGAAAAAGAAGAAGTGGAACAGAATAAACTACAAGATGCTTACAATCAACTCTACATCTATAGCATCAATATAGTTAGAAGACTTGGAATATCAAAAAATAAAAAGGAATTACTACAACAAGATCCGGATAAAACCTTGGAAATTAATACACTTCTAATTAATGATCTATAGCAATATCATTCTGATAATGATAGATTAGGAAGAATCAACACCTTCCTTAAATCAGAATCTGAAAAACTAAACAAACAAGTTAAGCTATTAAAAGACAAAAACATGCTCCTTCAAAATGAAAATCATACATTCCTATTTGATTTAGAAGAATCCAGAAAAATCGCTAAGCTAAACTATAAGTTTTCCCAGAGTGGTGAGAAGTTAGAAAAACTCTTAGGTATGGGAAGACCTAGAAAGGACAAGAGCGGCTTAGGAGATAAATTTAAAACAAAGACTAGAAATGCAGCTCCAATAACTGGAAAATATGCTGCTTCAAGTAATAATATTAGAACTACTCCTATTTGTCATTTATGTGGTGATTCGGGTCATTATAAGTTTGAATGGTTGACACCTAGGAGGACTCAACATAACTTTAGTCAAAATCATATTGGTAAATTCAAACTAACCAGAGAAATACAAAATATCAAGAGTCCACCTAGGAATATGGATAGAAGAAACACACATCCAACACCACCTGGAATGTCTAATAGAATGAAGGAAGGAGTGAATCAAGTGGCTGAATTAAACAAGAAAACTAAATCTACCACAGTTAATAATCCTGTCACAAAATGGGTAGTGAGAGAAAAGAAAAATTGCCTTATTACTCATTCAAATCATATAACAGGCAATGATACTAAGGGGTACCTGGATAGCAGTTGCTCAAGACATGTCACGGGTGACAAATCCCTTTTGTCAAACTATTCAAATCTTAATGATGGGATGGTCACCTATGGAGATGGTAGCACCGCTAGAGTAATTGGACAAGGGATTATTAAAGGAATAAATTCGCTCAAAAATGAGAATGCCTTTTGCATTAAAGGATTAACGCATAATCTCTTAAGCATCTCTCAAATATGCGATAATGAGCATGTGGTTACATTTAACAAAGAAAAATGCGAGATCCTAGACCTTTTAGGTAAATCAGTGATGAAGGGTTCTCGCACAAATAACCACTGCTATGTTATTAAAAGTAAAGGAAAGGCTAATTCATATGCTCAAAAATATTGGACATGGAAAAACAAGTCCAGGTCATGCATCTAGATCTAGATAATTGCTGAAAAGATGCAATTTTGCTGAAATTCTAATGATATATCTGAGGCCTCTCACCTCAACTTTTATATATAACATCTTGATGTTTATAATTTTGGTTTGTACAACACTTGTACAAAATTTTGCTATGTATACCGTGTGATTCATAAATATATATATATATATATATATACACACGAAATTATACATAAAAGTTTGTCGAAATACTGAAAATTGAAAAACATTCACCTTCAATATGTCTGTCGATACACCATGTGAACGTGTCGATTACATCGACCGAGAATCGATTCCATCAACGACCTCTCGAGCAGCTGAAACATCGGGTCGGTTGGTCTTCCCTTGAACTCTTCATTGAAAATATCAAATCGGGTATATCGATATCATCAAACCTATGCTCGATGATATCGAAGGTTACTGCTTAATTAAAGTCAGAAGATGGAAAAAGAGGCTCATTTGTTTGGCACTGCATCTCTTCAAATAGTTTTTTTTTTTTTTTTTGGACTCCTTCATCTCAAGCAACAATGTCTCATGACAAAGGACTGGTTCCTCCACAATGTTCCTCAACTGAGTGCAAGAAAGGTAAGAAGAATACGACTGCCTCTTCTCCATTTTTCAACTTAAAATTAGTGGCAGAACGAGCAGTCCATAGGAAGTGCATTGAACCCTTTGGGATCATCAATCTCTTAGAACTGATTGGGTGGGAAAATATTGTAAATTTTGGTGGAAGATTTTAGCATAATCTTGTGCATCAGTTTCTGAACTTAATCTATAATGTTGAAAATGATCCTCCAATCATTTCAGTCGCTGTCATAAATCGGACCAAGCACATCACCCCTAGAGTGATAAGTCGTCTGGTTGGTGTAGAAGTCACTAGGATACCTATATCTGAATGAAATATGAATGGTCTTGGTGCATGGGGAGAGGTTACTTGAGCACTATGTGATGGTGCTACAATACCGAGAAATGCAAAGAATGTTCTTCATGTTAAACATCTCAATCCTACATATAAAATTCTTTATAGCATCTTCAGCACAAATGTCTATCCCTGTGAAGTCTCTGGCAACAAGCTTTCTCCATACATTCTCAATGTTCTATATGATGTTCATCAAGGTATTCACATATGCCAATCCACTCTCATTCTACGACAATTAATTCGGTTGTCTACAGATGAATCCATCACTACACTTTCATTCCCATGTCTTGTGTCCAAGCTGTCACGACAATTTGGGTTGCCTCCTACTAATGATCTCCCACGCCTGTGTGCCTAGTTCAACTACGAAGATATCTGTAATCTGAACATTATTGGCAACGTGTTTGATGGGGAAAAAATCAATCCAACCTCATGTAAGGGCAATTCTGAGCACAGCCTCGACTCTGTTAATATCACTCAGACTGTCACAAAACAAGACATTGTTTAGGACCTTCTAGATGGACAATCTCACATGATGAAACGGCTAGATGACTGTAAAGTCTGCCTTTCAGAGATCAAACACATGCTGATGATTCTAAAACATTCTACAAAACAAATTCTGGATTCCTTACCGGTGCAATAAAGGCTTTCGTTGTCTGTAGTTCGTCCTTCCCTTCATCACATACTTGGAGTCTCCTTAGAACGCCTAGAGCATTAATATCTTTTTTGAATGCCCTTCGCTCATATGTGCGTGTGTGTAATGAATTACTAACTTGCATAGTATGACAAGTTTTTTTTGGACCATACTCTCTTTTTGGGGTGTCCATGGATGGGCTTGTTTTTTTTGGGATATGGAATGAATGACTATACTCCTGCCAATCTTGGGCAGTATATATTTTGGATACTTGGGGTAATGGCTATTTATATTGCATATATCTTTACTGCCATTATGTTTTGGCTTGCTTACTCGTCTGCTTTGGATGCTGCCATGATATGTGAATCTTGTCTACTGCTTTTTATCTGATTATAGCTCCAATGGTGTGTGATGCATGTGATGCTTTGCTCTATATATTGTCTGCTACGCATGTTGGTTCTCCTTAATTGCTTCAACTTCAGTCAATATCAACTATAGTACTATCCTTTGCCAATGACTGAGAAAAAGGGGGAGAACAACAAATCAAAACACCCCGACGAAAAAAGTGTGTATATTTGTTTGTAAATGGTGATACAGGTGTTAGGAGGAGCAGCTGCACCAAGATAGGGGGAGAATGCTGTTAGGGGGAGCAGGTACTGATTGTGTGTATGGGTTCACTAGATATTGTAAAATTGTAGAAAGTGCATGTACACACAATTTAGGGTGTTTGTCTAGATATTGTTCTAGGGTGTTTTGGTATTTTGTCACGTAATTAACAAAGGGGGAGATTGAAAGTGCATTAGTTTGTCAATTAGCGTGAGTGTTGAGTTGGCTAGACAGAGAAGCTCCATAGGAAGATCAATCAATTGTCTGCCTCAACTAGATGTGGGCCCGAACTCACCACAGGTAAATCTAAGCCTCACATCCCATGTCCCAAAACACTAGGTAATTAAATCCCTTAAAATTAATTAGAATATCATAGGGTTTTTGAGTTAGAAAACTTTTTTTCAAAATTGCGGAATCTCTAAGTTTTCTTCCTCTATTGATTTATCGAGAGACTGTTCGATTAATCGAATAGTGCTATCGATGTCCTCGATGACCAATCGATACCATCGAACTGAGGACAAAAGATGTCCAGCAACCACATATAATTCTGGACGAATTTATCGATGTATCAATTTACCTATCGATATCATCGAACTTTAAATCTCGAGTCCATCAAAGTTGACTCGATAAAATTGACAGCACATCAAATGTGTCCCTGTTTTCTAAGGAAAATCATAAAATCTTCGATATATCGAAGTTCTCCTCGATATCCTCAAAATTCAATTTTCGATAATATCAAATATCGGTTTTGGACACTCTGTTTTCCAGCAAATTTTCTAGGTTAGTTCATCTTGGATCGAGGGTCACTCGATAGAATCAATATTCAAATATCGATGATATCGAGGCCAGTCGATGGCATCGAGAATTGACATAATCTGTCCAACAAGCTCACTGGTAAAATCCTTGGATTTATCGATGTATCGATACGGCTATCAATATCATCGAGATTCAAATTCTGATGATATCGAGTGTACCTCGATCATTCCTTTTAACCTGAAATATTTCAAAGGTAAGTCTCTCTCATTTTTCAAAGTGTCGAGGAATTGAACCTCGTGTCGATGATATCGAAGTTCAAAATTCGATGACATTGACGCATGTACGATTTCCTCGACCAACTAGCAAAAAGTTTCAAAAGCATTTGACATTCGAGTTCGTGTCATCGAGCAGCCAGTCGATGTCATCGAGAGTATACGCTCGATGATATCAACCCTTCTCAATGATATCGAACTCTGTCAAAAATGTGACCGTTTTATATCCGTTGGAATCTTTTGCCTATTTAAAGAGAGCTTACCCTTGGTTGTTGGATAAAGAAAAAGAGAGTGTGCTTTTGTGTGCTTAAACCTAGATCATATACCCTTAGCCTTTTTCTCTCATGGGAGTTCATCCTCCAATCCACCCTCATCATTGACATTCAATAGAGTGGATTGGAAAATGAACTTCCACATTCAAGGATCCTCCAGCTACCACCTTAATGGCAAATCATTAAGCTGGGATGCCTTGAATGCATAGATGATTAGAATCGCTCTATCTCCCTTATAGGAAAATATTCAATAGAGTAGGATTTCATTATAACCTTGACCCAACCTGTCGCCATGTATTGGTACATCTTCTGAGTTGTGGTTCAAGGAAGTAGAAGATTCTTCATCAACAAAGGAGGAGATCTTTGACAATGCACTGAAAGGGACTCATCTACTTATCTGTAAGTTATTAGAGTCAAGAGGACCCTTATGATTATTCCTTTGTAGAATTGGGTTTAAGGTGTTTCTCTCCCCTTGCAAGTCCTTTAGGAGGCATCCGACGAGAGTGTACTTGTTGGGTGCTTTGTGTTAACCCTTACTCTGTTGAGAGCATAAACGTTAGGTCCTTTGTTTAAGTCCTTGACCAAGGTGGTCCAAAAGTTGGGTGTGTTGTGTTGACCCTTGCTCGTGGGAGCATAAACAAGTGAGGTTCCTTAAATGGATCCTTGGCTAGTGTGCCTAAAATCGGGTGTGTTGTATTGACCCTTGCTCATGGGAGCATAAAAAAGTGAGGTTCCTTAAGTGGATCCTTGGCTATGTGCCTAAAATTGGGTGCTATGTGTTGACCCTTGCTCAGGGAGCATAAACTATCAGCCTAGGTGTAGGTTATACTGGTTAGAGGTGAACCTGATTTAAAACCTCCAGTTTGAGGTGAACCTGTTGTGAAACCTCCTTAGTGAAATCTGATACACTCAAAGGTTGAGTGCGTCTGCCGGGAGTGGAGTAGATAAGTAGTCGAACCACTATAAAAATGACTGTGTTTGTGATTGATGTTTGTCTTTGATTACTTGTGTGATTTCATTAAATACTTTCATATTTGATCACACCTCACATACAGTTATTATCCATCATAAACTCTAAATTGCATCATGTTTATCATTAAATTAGTTTTATGATTGGATCCTCTAATTGGCTTGGAAGCCATTAGAGTTACTTTGAAGAAATCCTAATTTATGAATATTTCCTCAGGATACGTTTTGATTGGATTCTAAATAATCATAAAACATTTGAAAAAGTCCTATTCACCCCCCTCTATGATATATTGGCATATTCCTACTTCAACTAAAGTGGTCATTACCGCAATTTCATAGCGATGGAATCCCTGCCAATTATCATAGTTCTCCTTCATTGAGAATTAGGTTAATAGAAGTTCAGATTTGGTTTTATTGATATATTTTTCAATTGGATAGGATAGGACTCCAATTCTAATTGTGTTACTTGAATCATGCAAGAGGACTCCCTGATCAATACAAGTGGATCCTTGGCACCCTAGTTCCCACCTTTAAATTCTTAGTTTTAATTACTCTATTCAAAATTGCTCTCTAAAATACTTCAGAATTACTTTCACATCTTCTTCTAGTTCTACTTCTAGTTAATTTCAGAAATGTACAAGTTTCAGTCTCTTTGGATTCGACCTCGGTCTTACCGAGATTATTACCACATCGCAATCCTACACTTGGGTTTGTGAACAGCAACAGCGCCAAAAACTTGTTTACAACCCAAAGTGTAGGGTCGTGATGTAGTAATAATCTCGGTAAGAGTAAGGTCGAATTCATAGGGACTAAAACTTGTACGTTTCTGAAAGTAACTAGAACTAGAACTAGAGAAAGATCTAAGTTAGAAATCTAGAAATAAAAAAATAATCGTGAAAGGAATTTAAATAATCTAAAGGGAACTAGGGTTCCAAGGATCCACTTGCAACTATGAGGATGTTTCCTTATTCGATTCAAGGAACACAATTGGAATTTGGAGTCCTATCCTATCCAATTGGAAGATATATCAAATCTGAACTTTCATTGTCCTAATTCTCAATGGAGGTGAATTGTGAAGGTTGGACGGGATTTCATCACCAAACCATGCCCTAGAGACAATGGTTTACAAAGAAGATACTTAAAGCTATTGCATATCTATTGTAATTTGAGTTATAACAAACCATTTAAAACTGAAAGTACTTCTTAAATATCAAATTAGAATCAAAGAAGTTTAACAAGAACATGAATCAAAAGAAGAACAACATCCCAACCCGCTACAAGCTTCACCTCTTAGGAATATCTAAAAGGTTTAGCCAACCATAGACATGATTGGAATCAAAACCCTTAAAGAAAGCATTAAAAAACTAGGAAGAAGGGAAGAAGAAACTCTTAGATGATGTCTCCACCACTTTGCTCTGCTCCTCAAAACCATAGATATCTCAAAAAGTCCGTAGGAAACCCATATTTATAACCTAGTTCGCATAGGATTGCAAAACCGCCTCAATTTATGCAGTCTGCATAACTCTGCGTAACGCATTCGATGACATCAAACAGCCTTCGATGTCATCAAACGTAAGTCGAATTCTGGAGGTTGCGCCTTTACACACTACCAAACTTTTCCATATTGCTTTACATTTCTTGTCATCGAACACACCTTCAATGTCATCAATCAATTTTCGAGTAATCGAAAAAGTGTCCAAAACAATCTAGCAAGTTACTTCAAATTCTTCCATAAATTAGATGCCATCGAATAGACTTTGATGTCATTGATCGTCTCTTCGAGTCATCGAACATGACTTCGATTCATCGAGAATTGCATCCAATATGTCCCGCAACCAACTTGATTTTCATGTAAAAATTTGATGTCATTGACCTATGTTCGATGTCATTGAACTATGGCTTCGATGTCATCGAACTATGGTCGATGACACAGATAATGAAGTGAATTTCAGCACTTTGTTCTTTCGACTTCCTTCCTTCTCCACTTGGTTTTCTTGGATCTTAGGGTCTTGAAATCTTCGATCTTCGTCTCCCAAGATCTGTTCTTTGCCTTGGTGTTCTTTAAGCATCAAGTCCATGTTTTTAGCATTCTTTTCAATCTAAGCTCTTAAATTCACCTTGTAACACAAACATGCATAAAGTATACCATTAAGCAGTATCAAGTTCATAAAACCAAGATATAAATGGGGGGAAATATGCAATATTTGACACTCAACAATAGTCGTAGTGTTCGCTTTGGACAAGTTTAGGTCTTACTTGGTAGGATCCAAGATCATCATATTCGGTAACCATGTAGTGTCGAAATACCTTCTTTCTAAGAAGGATGTTAAGCCCTGTTTGTTAAAATGGATCCTTTTACTCTAAATGTTTGACCTGAAAATACGATATAAGAAAGGAGTAGAGAACGTAGTGGTTAACCATCACTCTCAACTTGTTCTATATGAATACATGGAGACGACACCTATTAATGATATGTTCCCTGATGAACAACTTTTTAAAGTCTCCCAAATACCTTGGTACAATGATTTTGCTAATTATATTACTACAAGTACAATTCTTACTCACTGGACTACGTAAGATAAGAAAAAATTCTTTGCCAAGGTGTGCAAGTTCTTCTAGGATGATCCATATCTTTTTAAATATTGCCTAAATTAAATCATTAGGAGATGTGTGCCTGATGATAAATGAAAAGGTGTCATCTCCTTTTGTCATTCTCACGCTTGTGGTGGCCACCTTTCGACTAAAAAAACCATAGGAAAAATTCTGCAGTGTGCCTTTTATCGTCCCACTATGTTCAAAGATACACACGAACTTTACAAAGCGTGTGAGTATTATCAAAATTTGATAGAATTATCCCATAGAAATATGATGTCGTTAAACCCTATTCTCATCATTGAGGCATCTGATTGCTGGGGCATCGATTTCATAAGACCATTCCCCCAATCCTTTAGAAATATTTACATACTACTCATTGTTAATTATGTTTCCAAATGGGTCAAGACAATTCTATGCCGAAATAATGACTATTGCATAGTTATTAAGTTTTAAAAGAAAATATCATATCCCAGTTCGGAACACCTAAAGTCATTATAAGTTATGGAGGATCTCACTTTTGTAATATACCTTTTGAATCATTAATGAAAAAACAGGTACTTCTCACAAAGGGAGCACCCGCTATCACCCTTAGATGAGCGGTCAAGCTAAGATATCAAATAGGGATAATAAACAAATTCTTTAAAAAATAGTTAACCCGGATCACAACCATTGGTCACTTCGACTGACCGATGAGTTGTGGGCCTACCGCACAGCATACAAAACTCCTATTGGTATGTTGCCCTTTAGACTTGTTTATGGGAAGGCTTGCCACTTGCATGTTGAGTTGGAACATAAAGAGTATTGAGCTACAAAGAATTTCAACTTTAATCTTGATGCAAATTACAATTGAATGAACTTGAAAAAAATCTGAAATGATGCTTATGAGAACTCTAGGATGTATAAGGATAGGATGATAGTGTTCCATGACTAGAACATTCTTCGAAAAATTTTGAACCAAATCAGAAAGTCCTCATGCATAATTTGAGACTTCATCTCCTTTTCGATAAATTGAGATCTCATTGGACTGGCTCCTTTAAAATCAAAATGGTTTATCCTTATGGGGCTGTCGAGCTAGAAAATCCAATGAATGGTAACATTTTCAGTGAACTATCATTGCATTAAACCATTTGTTGAAAAACTTGATTCAGAGGATATGTGAAAAGGCCAAGCTATATGTCCTAGAGGGGGGGTGAATAGGACAATGCCAAATAAAAACTTATAACAGCGGAATAATAAAGAAAATGATAGCCAAATTAAATAACAATGCAGGAAAGAAAAACAACCTCAAAATTCAGATCTTGAGAGGTTGATACAAACGTTATTCTAAGGACAACCTTACACCAAAAACAGAGTTTATGGTAGGACAACCTTATTTCTAGAAAGGTCTTTGTATCAAGTCTCAAATCGAAGAGGAATACAAAAATAAATATAAACTGAATTGAAATAACTTGTAATTAAAGATGTATTGTTCTAGGGACAGCTATACACCATAAAAATGGCAGGACAACCTTGCTGGAACAACTTTCAAATGAAATTGAAAATCAAGCTTATAAAGGAATAGCAGAAAGTAAATTCTAAGCTATTACAACATTCTCACAGAGCTTGAAATAATTACAACATTCACCACCATACATACATCCCACAAAAAGAATAAAAAATTAGAAGAATAAAACAATCAACCACAACTCAAGGGATTATAGTGGTTCGCCTGTGTGTTCACCAACTATTAAACAACAGCCACACAAAATGCTACTCCACTCCTAATATCCTCACACAGGGGATATTAGCGTTCACTAAAAATAGGTTTTCCTAGGTTCACCCAAAACCCTTACAATTGTGTCTTTGTATGTGGACTTACACAATTAAAAAAACTCCACTTCTGAGTTTTCCTGGCTTTCCTCAGATAACCAAAATAACAAGATTTTTCTGGCAAATCTTGAAAGAAACCAAAATAATAGAAAGGAATTTACAATATATAAAATACCTGAAAATCTCCTTCGTTGTAGCAGCCCGGTAGAACCAAATCAAAGTAGATGATTGAATGTCCAAGTTCAATGTCCAGTACTCGATTACAATGGTTCTAGTTCTAATAGATTTTAAATTAAACCAAATAGGGCTTGCCTTAATTGATTTTGATTCCAAAGAAAGGGAATAATAATTCCTCTTTATCAAATCAGATTGGAATATAAGAAACAAAATCAATTAAAATAAAGCTAAGGAAAGAGAATATTAAATAAGCACACTTAGCTTAGATGGAGCACAGAATTATCTCTCAGAAGTTCGACGAAGATTGGCTTGAATACTTTAATTAAATCGATAATTTCTTCTGAGATTCGTGCACTATTTATAGGTGAGAAGATCGGGTCTTCGACTGGTCTAGAGTGCTCTTCGACTAGTCGAAGCAGTAACAGATATTTGAAAGATTAGGCGGGATATACTTGACCGTTCTACGACTGGTCGTAGCTTTCCTACGACTGGTCGTAGGTCACCTACGACTGGTCGTAGGTTTCCTTCGACTGGTCGTAGGTCCTGTAAACCATCGCTAGACTTCGAGTCGAAGGTTGTACGACTGGTCGAAGATCAGTCGACACTGTTCCTACGACTGGTCGAACAGATTCCAGGACTAGTCGAAGGCTAACAGATTTTATCCGGAATTTGTAACAAACTTACGACTGGTCGAAGAATATCTTAGACTGGTCGAAGCAAGTCTAGGACTAGTCGAAGAAGGCCTAAGACTAGTCGAAGAACAGACCAATCACATGAAAAATAACATTCGACTTATGTATCCGAAATGACCTACTTCTAAGGTCAACCTATGGTCAAACAAACCTCAATCATGAAGTATGGACATTGAAGCATTAGGAACAAGTGACCTTGAAGTATCAGTCTTGAAGTCTTGATGTAGTTGAACTCTTCATGTAACTCAATCTTGAAAGTGGCTTGAGTTTCAGCTTGAGTCTTGAGTTCAGCTTGAGTCTTGTCTAGTGAACAGTTCTTTCATTCCAGAGTCTTGTCTTGTGAGCAGTTCTTTCATTCCAGAGTCTTGTCTTGTGAGCAGTTCTTTCATTCAAGATCTTGAGTCTTGTACTTGAGAGCTTTGATTGTTGTGAGCTTAGCTTGTTTATGAATGTTGATCCTTGAGAGAGCTTCACTTATGCAAGTTATATATAACAGAGTATAATAGTGATTTTGGCACTACAAATTTGACAACAAAGAGGGATAGAAACTATAGCACTTACAATCTCCCCCTTTGTCAAATTAGTGACAAAACACATAATCAAGATAAACAAGAGTAAAACAACTGGTTAATACCTGTAAATCAATATTCAACATTCAACATTCAACCAGTTTCAACATTCAACCATTATCATTCAACAAGATCAAACATATATTCAAGATCAAACATATATTCCCCTTGACACCCGACTCCCCCTGAGTAACATAACCAATGCTACTCCTCTCACAATCATATTAACAACAAACCATTCTCCCCCTTTTTGTCACAATATGACAAAGGAGAACTAAATAAAGGAATGAGAGTAAACAGAAGGAGGAAATAGAGTATAGCAAAAGAGTCATAGAGATACTCAAGATAGCATCACATATATCCAGCATAAATATTACATCAAGAACAAATATCCAGCATTAAACATAGATAGAATCCAAATCAAAATCAGCCAAGTGCTAAGTAAGAAAGTTATTACATACAAAAAGTCTCATAGAAACTAGTCAGAACTAGAACTTGAAGATGAAGCAGGAATAGAAGGATCAAGTTGGTGCATGCCTTTGTTCAAGCGCCTAATATATTTGCGCATATACTTGAATTGCAAATCATGAGCAACAGACATGTTTTCCAACTTAACATTTATATTCTCAACTTTACCTTCTAATGCACTCAGACGTGCATCAACATCAGATGGTATAAAATCTGGATCATTTGCTGAGTCAGAATCCAGTTCCTCAAAAATGATGGATCATCATTGGGAACAAGAATGCCCAAAAAATTCATATTTTTAGCAAATTATACAAAAATTAGAATTCAATCTAATAAATATATACACTATTATACAAGAAGGCATAAATTATCAATTTAAAATGCACATGTCAAGATCAAATTTCATCTTTTTGAACTTGCTTTTATCAAGAGGTTTTGTGAAAATATCAGCACGTTGATCTTCAGTAGGAATATATTCTAGAGATATAACATTTTCTTCTACTAATTCCCTTATATAATGAAATCTAATGTCAATATGCTTAGTACGAGAATGCTGAATAGGATTTTTTAAAATATTTATCGCACTGGAATTATCACAATGTAATAACATAGAATCCTGTTTAATTCCATAATCACTTAGCATTCGTTGCATCCAAACAAGCTGTGTACATGCATTACCAGCTGCAATATACTCAGCTTCAGCTGTTGAAAGTGATATAGAATTTTGTTTCTTACTAAACCAGGAAACTAGACAATTTCTAATGAAAAAACAACCACCACTGGTTGATTTTCTATCATCTAGATTACCAGCCCAGTCAGCATCCGAGTACCCAGCTAATTGAACATTGGTTTCATGAGGATACCAGAGACCGAGATTTACAGATTTGCGACATATCTAATAATTCGCTGGACAATCAAGTGAGAATCTTTTGGATCGATTGATATCTTGCGCAAATACCAACACTTAGAGAAATATCGGTCTAGTAGTTAGATATAACAAACTACCAATCATACTCCGATAAAGTTTTGAGTCAACATTTTTACCATTAGAGTCTTTTGATAGTTTCAGGGTAGTACTCATAGGAGTATCGAAATTCTTACCATTCTCAAATCCAAATCTCTTGATTAGATTCAAGGCATACTTAGATTGAGAAATGAATATTCCTTGATTGTTGCTTTACTTGCAATCCAAGGAAATAAGTCAATTCCCCAACCATGCTCATTTCAAATTGTGATTTCATCAAATCTGCAAACTCAGTAGTCAAGTCAGTACAAGTTGATCCATAAATGATATCATCAACATAAATCGGTACCATTAAGATATGATCATTATGTTTTTTAACAAACAGAGTTTTATCAATAGATCCCATTTGAAAATTATGAGTTAAAAGAAATTTCGTTAGTTTCTCATACCATGCCCTAGGTGCTTGTTTTAATCCATAAAGTGCCTTTTAAGCCGATACACATAATCAGTATTTTTGGAATCTTCAAATCCCATTGGCTATTCAACATAGACTTCTTCATGTAAATCGCCATTTAGAAAAGCACTTTTTACATCCATCGATAGATCTTTATCTTTTTAAAACATGCAATGGATATAAATAGTCCGATAGATTCAAGACGTGCTTGGTGCAAAGGTGTCATCGAAATCAATCCCTTCAATTTGAGTATAACCTTGTACCACCAGTCTAGCCTTGTTTCTAATTATATTTCCACATTCGGACTTATTTTTGAAAATCCATTTTGTTCCAATGATGTGTTTATCTTTAGGTCTTGGTACGAGATACCAAACATCATTTCTTATGAATTGGTTGAGTTCATCTTGCATCGCAACAATCCGGTTTCTCATCAGTTAGCGCTTCTTTTACGTTAGATGGTTCAATTTGGGATGTAAAACATACATAATTACATATATCCTCAAGTTGTCTACGGGTGCGAACACCGGTGAGAGGGTTTCCAAGAATTTGTGTGGTTGGATGATCTTTAACTGTTCCTCAACTCAGAATCAGTTTGATTTGATGAAGTATCGGGTTTATCAATGATTAGTACTTCATCATTATCTGAATTAGAAGTTGGTGTGTTTAAATGATCATCAATGACAACATTAATGGATTCTTGAATCACACCGATCCTTTTGTTCAGGACCCTATAAGCTCGATTGTTTAAAGAGTATCCTAGAAAAATACCTTCATCACTCTTCGTATCGAACTTTCCCAAATTTTCACGATCACGTAAAATATAGCACTTGCTGCCAAAAACTCGAAAGTATTTAACAGTAGGCTTTTTATTGAACCACAATTCGTAAGCCGTCTTATTATTATCTTTTTTTGTGTAGAGTAGGTTGGTAGGATAGCAAGATGTGTTGACTGCTTCGGCCCAGAGGTTTTTGGAGAGCTTCATGCTATTCAACATGAGAGTAGCCATTTCTTGAAGCACCCTATTCTTCCTTTCTACAATTCCATTTTGTTGTGGAGTTTTGGGAGCAGAGAATTCATGTAATATTCCTTGGTCGGTATAGAACTTCTCAAAATTGCTATTCTCAAATTCAGATCCATGATCACTACGAATTTTACTGATTTGAGAAGATTTTTCAGTTTGAATCCTTTTGAGAACTTTTCTTACTTCTTCAAGGGTTTCAGATTTATCCCTTAAGAAGACTACCCAAGTGAATCTGGTAAAGTCATCAACTATTACCAAGATATACTTTTTACCACCACGACTTTCCGTTCTGGTAGGTCCTATCAAGTCCATGTGGAGAAGTTCGAGTGGTCTTGATGTGGTATTTGAATTCACCTTTTTGTGTGAGTTCTTTGTTTGTTTGCCTATCTGGCATTCACCACATATTTTATCTAATTTCTGAAGTTTGGGTAAACCTCTTACAAGTTCTCGTTTGCTCAATCGATATAAATTTCGATAATGTACATGTCCAAGACGTTTGTGCCATAAATCAGTCTCGTCTGTATGGACCATGTAACATGTTTGATTAGATGAGCTGGATTCACTAATAATATAGCAATTTTCAGACGTTCTACGTCCAGTTAATATTACAGAACCCTTATTATTTAATATCTCACAGCTTTGATTAGAAAACCGAACATTATGGTTATTATCACATATTTGTGATATACTAAGCAAGTTGTGCTTTAGACCTTCAACGTATAAAACATTTTTAAACACAGGAAGATTAAAAAGTTGAACCGTACCTTGGCCTATTATCTTGCAGTTGCTAGCATCACCGAATGTGACTGACTCATCAGTCATATCTTTCAGATCGGTGAATAAAGCTTTGTCACCTGTCATATGCCTGGAGCATCCACTGTCTAGGTACCACTTTGAATGACTTGTTGCTTTGAAAGCGGTGTGAGCAACCAAGCAGGTGACTTTAGGAACCCATTTCATAATTGTTTTGGGTTTAGGAACATAGTAAGTCTTCTTTTGTGTATACTTGTAGGAATGACCTATAGAGTTAGATTTTAATAGCTCCTTGAGTAAATCAACTATCTTTTCAGCTAGTGGATTTCGATTCTGATTAAAGTTGATATGGCTGTTTCTAGGTTTTTGAAAAGTTTTTGAATTTTTAGAAAAATCTTGACAAGTACTTTTCCCTTTTGAGTTTGAGGACTCTCCTTTAACAAACATAGGAGGAGTATACTTTTGTTTAGGAGGTTGATTTTTATCATAGCCCAACCCGGATCGATCGCCACATTTTCTTGATCCGGATAACAATTTTTCTAACTTTGGATCACCTTGGGCATATTTCCATGTGTCCTTTAAACTCAGAAGAGAGGAAACTTCAGTTTTAAGTTTCTCAATTTCAGATTTTAAATCAACAATTTGAGAGTTTTTAAATTCCAAATCGCATTTTGATTTTTCAAAATTATCTGAAATTTGTGATTTTTCTAAGACAAGCGATTCAAAACAATTTTTGAGTTTAGAAAACTTTTCTTTTTGAAGTTTAAGTTTGTAACAATTTTACAACTTTCCTTATATAGGGCATTGTAAGCGTCTTGAAGATCATCTTCATTTTCATATTCACTATTGATTTTCTTCACTTGTAGAGTCATTATCCGAAAATGTGAATTTGGCTAGAGTCATAAGAGCTTTGACCTCATTGCCCGACTCAGTTTCAGAATCTTCTAATTCAGAAGAACCTTCAGAATCGGATGATTCATCCCATGTAGCCAACATACCCTTCTTCTTGGGTTTGTCCCTTTTAGGACATCTATTTGCTAAGTGCCCATATTCTAGACAGTTGTAACATTGACTATCTTTCAAAGATTTTCGAGATTTGGGTCTAAACTTCTTTTTGTCATTTGATTTTTGAAAATCAACTCTTTTCTTGCTTTTTGAAAATTTTGTAAAATTTTTTAGCTAAAAGAGCCATGTCATCTTCTGAATCAGAATTTTCTTCTGAACTACATTTAGAAGATTTTAGAGCGATAGATTTACCTTTAGGAGCTTTAAAGTTTAACTCGTAGGTTTGTAGAGAACCAACTAGTTCTTCAACCCTCATATTATCCGTATCACGAAGTTCCTGGATTGCGGTTACTTTACAATTGAACCGTTCAGGAAGTGAGCGTAATATTTTTGCACATACTTTACTTTCTGGGATTTTATCGCCAAGACCCCACATTGAGTTTACAATGTCATTCAATCTAGTGTAAAAGTCCATAAACATCTCATTTTCCTCCATATGAATTTCTTCAAATCTGGTTGTGAGGAGTTGGACTTTAGATTTTTGAAAATTGTAGTACCCTCGCGTGTCATTTCTAATATATCCCAAGCTTGCTTTGCAGTATCACAAGAGATGATTCTTTTGAACTCATCCGGTGATAGTGCGCAAGTAATTGCATTTAGTGCTTTAGCATTTGCACTACTCTCACTTTTCGAAGGGTGGTCCATTGGTAATATGGTGTGGTTTTCATAGATTTTGAACCATCAACCCCGAACTTCCATGATAGGAGGATTCCATTCGGTCACCGTGGCTTGCCACACATTTTCATCCATTGATTTGAGGAAGATCCTCATTCGGCTTTCCAATAAGCATAGTTGGAGCCATCAAAGGGTGGAGGCCTAGTGATGAAAGGCTATCAAAATTTGACATCTGAATAGCTTAAATCGTTAGCTCAGGAATTAAATCCAAGAATTAAAAGGAGCTATTAGGCTCTGATACCACTTGAAAAGGCCAAGCTATATGTCCTAGAGGGGGGGTGAATAGGACAATGCCAAATAAAAACTTATAACAGCGGAATAATAAAGAAAATGATAGCCAAATTAAATAATAATGCAGGAAAGAAAAACAATCTCAAATTTCAGATCTTGAGAGGTTGATACAAACGTTATTCTAAGGACAACCTTACACCAAAAATAGAGTTTATGGTAGGACAACCTTATTTCTAGAAAGGTCTTTGTATCAAGTCTCAAATCGAAGAGGAATACAAAAACAAATATGAACTGAATTGAAATAACTTGTAATTAAAGATGTATTGTTCTAGGGACAGCCATACACCATAAAAATGGCAGGGCAACCTTGCTGGAACAACTTTCAAAATGAAATTGAAAAACAAGCTTATAAAGGAATAGCAGAAAGTAAATTCTAAGCTATTACAACATTCTCACAAAGCTTGAAATAATTACAACATTCACCACCATACATACATCCCACAAAAAGAATAAAAATAATTAAAAGAATAAATCAATCAACCACAACTCAAAGGATTTATAGTGGTTCGCCTGTGTGTTCACCAACTGTTATCCAACAGCCACACAAAAAGCTACTCCACTCCTAATATCCTCACACAGGGGATATTAGCGTTCACTAAAGATAGGTTTTCCCAGGTTCACCCAAAACCCTTACAATTGTGTCTTTGTATGTGGGCTTACACAATTAAAAAAACCCCCACTTCTGAGTTTTCCTGGCTTTCCTCAGATAACCAATATAACAAGATTTTTCTGGCAAATCTTGAAAGAAACCAAAATAATAGAAAGGAATTTACAATATGTAAAATACCTGAATATCTCCTTGTAGCAGCCCGGTAGAACCAAGTTAGAGTAGATGATTGAATGTCCAAGTTCAATGTCCAGTACTCGATTACAATGGTTCTAATTCTAATAGATTTTAAATTAAACCAAACAGGGCTTGCCTTAATTGATTTTGATTCCAAAGAAAGGGAATAACAATTCCTCTTTTCAAATCAGATTGGAATATAAGAAACAAAATCAATTAAAATAAAGCTAAGGAAAGAAGATATTAAATAAGCACACTTAGCTTGGATGGAGCGCAGAATTATTTCTCAGAAGTTCGACGAAGATTGGCTTGAATACTATAATTAAATCGATGATTTCTTCTGAGATTCGTGCACTATTTATAGGTGAGAAGATCAGGTCTTCGACTGGTCTAGAGTGCTCTTCGACTAGTCGAAGCCATAACAGATATTTGAAAGATTAGGCGGGATAAGCGCAGACCGTTCTACGACTGGTCGTAGCCCTCCTACGACTGGTCGTAGGTCACCTACGACTGGTCGTAGGTCCTGCAAAAGTTCGCTGGACTTCGAGTCGTAGATTCTACGACTGGTCGAAGATGCAGAAACACTGTTCCTACGACTGGTCGAACAGATTCCAGGACTAGTCGAAGGCTAGATTTTATCCTGAATTTGTAACAAACTTACGATCGATCGAGGAATTTCTTAGACTGGTCGAAGCAAGTCTAGGACTAGTCGAAGCAGACCTAAGACTGGTCGAAGAACAGACCAATCACATGTAAAATAACATTCGACTTATGTATCCGAAATGACCTACTTCTAAGGTCATCCTATGGTCAAACAAACCTCAATCATGAAGTATGGACATTGAAACAAGAGACCATGAAGAATGAGCCTTGAAGTCTTGATGTAGACTAAACCTTGAAGTAGCTCAATCATGAAAGTGGCTTGAGTTTCAGCTTGAGTCTTGAGTTCAGCTTGAGTCTTGCCTTGTACTTTCTTTTTCTTTTCAGCTTGAGTCTTGTGAGCAGTTCTTGCATTCAAGAGTCTTGTCTTGTGATCAGTTCTTTCATTCAAGATCCTGAGTCTTGTACTTGAGAGCTTTGCTTGATGTGAGCTTAGCTTGTTCATATATGTTGATCCTTGAGAGAGCTTCACTTATGCAAGTTATATATAACAGAGTATAATAGTGATTTTGGCACTACAAATTTGACAACAAACAGGGATATAAACTATAGCACTTACAGTAGCCCACATGGGGCGTCCCATATGGGCCTAGGCGGTCCAAGGCCTAGACGGCCTGGCTATACATACATCAAGGTGGGCTCCACGTACACTAAAGTGGGTCCCACAGGGGATGTACACATAAGGTGGACCCTCCCTACGTGGTCCACCCATGGATGGGATGGTTGGGATATACAGCACATCAAGGTGGGCCCATGAAGCAGGCTGGACGCCCCAGCCTGGGCGTCCCTGCCTAGCTGGCCATTCCCAGCCGCACCACGGCCAGGTCAAATGTCCCTTGGGTATGAAATTTTACAGAGTGACACTTTCATAGGTGGGTCACACCCTCACAAAACTTTAGAATTTTTTTATATTCTTAAGTATTTTAATTAATTTTAAAAAAATAGTATGTCCAAAAAATCGGACAGACCTGGACGTCCCAACATGGTGGGCCAGTCCGGCCCTCTCCACGGTGTGCATAGGGGTCCATTGGCCCTAAAAATTGGTATGTGGGTCCCAACATGGGTGTATCCCCTCCTTATAAATTTTCATAATTTTAAGATACCCAAAAGTATTTTAATTAATTTGAAGGATACAATCTGTATAGGGTGGAGTATTGCTGGAATATGATTGTGCTGAATTTGGGCCATTCCAATGGGTGGGTCCTGCGCCTCCAAAATTCTAGAAATTGAGGGACAAGGTCTCTCATCATATATACAATAAGATTAAATCCAAAAAAGGTGGCCCACCATCATCAAAATAATTTATGAATTTCAGTTTACAACAGTCTACATTATTGGACTGCACAGCAGAAAATCAGGCTGACCACCCCTCTTGGCCCACCCTTTTGGATAACCAAGTGGAGTCAGTTGGGGCTAAAATTTGGCATAATTATAGGTGGGGTCCACACCTTCAAGAAACATCTATTACATGAGACTAAACACCCCTCTAGATGACCCAAAAATCTGGACTCAAGATGACCCAAAAATCTGTCTAGACAGTTCTGGACAACAACATATAATTGAAAATAAGTAAATATAAACACTATTTAAAAGGCGATTTAATCCTATGGACCACCCCAGTGGGCCCCACAAACATCCAGACCCTTTCAATTACAAAACACCCCTTGCATGTGCCCCATATAGGTGGATTAGGGGGCTCCAACGTCCAAGGGTGGACTGTCATGGACGTCCACCCTCCATGGATGGTTTGGATATTTTTGGTCTATAAAGTGGGTCACACACTTATGATCAGAAGGTTATCAACAAAGGAAAATAAGGATTCTGCCACAAGGGAAGGGTCTCCGCCATATTAAGGCCCTTCCCCTCATCACTCATGCACACACATTCCACTATCACAAGATATACAAGATCTACATGATCATAGGATTCCTACTTGAGATCTATGGTGGAGATGCAATCTCCACCAAGGATCAAGGGTCTAGATGACCCAAAGATCCCTGATCAAAGAAGGAAAAGCTATGCAGGAGTCCATGAAGAATGACCCCTTGCATGGAACATGCATGCAAGTAAGACGAGCTATGAGCCCCATCCATGAAATCTTGGGGGCCACCACCATCATTGATGGGCCCCACAAGCATCAACATAAAAAAAGGGAAGAACAAGTAAGAAATGGAAGAAATCTGAATTTGCAATTGCATGCACACCTACCTTAAGATCTCTATCAAAACTCCACTCCAAGCTTGTAACTATCCAAGGAAGCAAGATGAAGGGTTGAGATGGGTTTTCAATGGAGGGATTGAAGGGAAAAAGGAGGAGAAGGGGCTGAAAAAGAGGGAAAATGGGGCTGAATTTTTTTTTGCAAGAGAGAAAGAAAGAGAGAAGAGAGTAGAGAGACAGGAGAGGGAAAGTATGGAAATTTGCTAGAAAAGAGAGAGAGGGAGAGTAATCATGACTCTCTCTCCTAGATAAGAGAAAAATCATCATAGCCTATGGTGATATAAACTATGTTGCTAAGCTAGAGTAGGGATGGGTAGTATGTGAGTGGTTGGTGGTGTAGGATATGGGGGGGTTTAGATAGTGTATGAGTGGTGTGTGTTGGAATTTGCAGAAAAGAGGGTGGCCACCTTTAAAAACATGCCCTCCACACTAGGTGGGCCACATGATCATGCTTAAAGGCTACAAATGAGATGCACACAACTTATGATCCACACATCGGATGGACGCACAAGACGCGTTGTTAGAACCGTGGCAACGATGCGGTCACAATGGCATAGGTCTCAACTCGATCCGAGTTGGGTCTTCACAACTCGGCTCACAAATGACTGCAAACACTATCTAAGGGTCACGGATCACCGGGATTCGACCGGTAGGACCAAGATGGATGGAATGCATACTTACACCCACATGCACACAAGCGAACTCGGGTCGGGTCTCACATCAACCATTCCTAGCCACATCAAACGTTATAATTAATTATAGGAATGGGATTATGAAACTATTATTTGGGAACATGACACTTGAGCCGGACATGTTTAACATGTGCAAACAATCGACGGATGGTGATGATGCCTACGAAGTTAAATAGATTAACTCATTCATGGGAGATAAGTCGCTTTTGACTTTATCCTCTGACACTTTAGAGATGTACATGGCCCACTCCACTAATTTAGATGATGACATGATTAGGGAGATGGATGACATTCTTAATGTTGTGTTAGTACTTGAAACTAACCGGTGGAGGCCTGAATTTTAAAGATTTCCCCAAACTAACATAAAGCCTCTACTATTTAGTGTCAAGTCATCGAAGCTTTACCTAAAATCATTGCCTGTTGGTCTTAAATATTCCTATTTATTTCAAGATAAAACAAATTCGGTGGTGATTTCATCACACTTGGATGAAGAATAAGAGAGTATGCTCATTTCTACTCTCAAAAAACATAAAAGAGCCCTTTGAAGGACAATTACGAACCTCAAGGGAATCGATCCTTTGATTTGAAATCACCACATTCACCTTTATAATGTGAAAACATCTAGATAACCACAACGCTAGTTAAATCCAAACATGAAAGAAGCGGTTAAAGATGAGGTGTTAAAGTCATTAGATGTGGGTATCATATACCCTATATCCGATAGCCAATGGGCGAGTCCAACATAGGTAGTACCCAAGAAATTTGGGATCACCATCGTGGCCAATGTTGATAATGAACTTGTGCCAACTAGACTCACTAATGGTTGAAAAATGTGCCTTGACTATCAAAAATTGAATATAGTCACAATGAAGGACCACTTCCTTTTACCTTTTGTTGATTGGATTTGTAAGTTGAGCTACAGATGTCTTAGAAGTGGGGTGAATAGGACTAAACTAATTTTTTTATAATCAATCACAAAAAATAAATTGACAATAGCAATAGATATTGAAATCTTGATTTCAATTAAGTCATAGGACAACCTTATTTCATGAAATCCTTGAATCCAATATATATTTCAAGATAATAAAACCATGATTAAATTTATCAATCACCACAATACACAGAGAGTTATAGTGGTTCGGTGTATAACACACACCTACTCCACTCCCAAAATTACTACTCCAAGTATTTTTGGTTTTCCACTATTTTCAAGGTTTTCACAGGAACACATCGACAACCTCTTACAGTTCTTATGATTTTTATAGACTAACCACAACAAAACCTCAAGTGATTTTCATGGGCTTATCACTCCACAACCCGATTAGATTTTCAGGAAATCTCAACAAAACCAAACTAAAAGTAATATACTGAAAATAAAAACTTATCTTCTCGTAGATGAATGTTGATGCGAAGATACTGATAAAGCCTTTTTGAAGAAAATGCTTCTGCAGCAATCATTTTCCATAGATGATGATGGACCAATGTGCACAACCAAGAAGGATCTAAGAATATATGATTTCTAAAAGAATCCTAAAAGTTGCAGATTCAATCATCTATTCTCAAGTTGAGTATAACGCACTCTCTAATTGAATTTAAATCTACTTGAGAAAAGAATTGAATAAGCTACAAAATAATATAGGAATGAAATGCAAATAGCTTTAAACAAACTAGAATCTCTCTTTTGTTTGTGGAAAAATTCTCTGTAATTTTTGTGTTTTTAAAACAATGAGAAATTGTCTCTATTTATAGCCAAAGATTTGGATCTTTGGTCATCTTAAGAATCCCTTTGGCTAGCCGGATTTCTACAATATTGTTCCAACAACTATCAGATTTCACAGGATTTGATTTTATCAAAAATTCGATTGGCCTGAGTAAATCTCTGGTTGGCTAGAGCAAGCTTCGGCTGGTCAAAGACAGGGTTCGGCTGGCCTAAGCTTCTAAAAATCAAAAAATATGCATTGTTGTAAACTTAACCTGGGTCGACCTCGGGCTGACTTGAGCTGGGTTCGGCTGGCCGAAGCTCTACGAGAAACAAAAGATTTTTGTTGGTGGAAACTTCACCTAGGTTGATCTTAGGCTGACTCGAGATGGTTCGATTAGCCGAAGGTGTGGTTGGGCTGGTCAAACACCTTGATTTTTCAAGTAAAATTTCCACAAGTTAACACTTAAAAAAATCATAAAGATCAACCACACTTAGCTTAGATGGAGCACAGAATTATCTCTCAGAAGTTTGACGAAGATTGGCTTGAATACTTTAATTAAATCGATAATTTCTTCTGAGATTCGTGCACTATTTATAGGTGAGAAGATCGGGTCTTCGACTGGTCTAGAGTGCTCTTCGACTAGTCGAAGCAGTAACAGATATTTGAAAGATTAGGCGGGATATGCTCTGACCGTTCTACGACTGGTCGTAGCTTTCCTACGACTGGTCGTAGGTCACCTACGACTGGTCGTAGGTTTCCTTCGACTGGTCGTAGGTCCTGTAAACCATCGCTGGACTTCGAGTCGAAGGTTGTACGACTGGTCGAAGATCAGTCGACACTGTTCCTACGACTGGTCGAACAGATTCCAGGACTAGTCGGCTAGATTTTATCCTAATTTGTAACAAACTTACGATTGGTCGAGGAAGCCCTAGGACTGGTCGAAGCAAGTCTAGGACTAGTCGAAGAAGGCCTAAGACTAGTCGAAGAACAGACCAATCACATGAAAAATAACATTCGACTTATGTATCCGAAATGACCTACTTCTAAGGTCAACCTATGGTCAAACAAACCTCAATCATGAAGTATGGACATTGAAGCATTAGGAACAAGTGACCTTGAAGTATCAGTCTTGAAGTCTTGATGTAGTTGAACTCTTCATGTAACTCAATCTTGAAAGTGGCTTGAGTTTCAGCTTGAGTCTTGAGTTCAGCTTGAGTCTTGTCTAGTGAGCAGTTCTTTCATTCCAGAGTCTTGTCTTGTGAGCAGTTCTTTCATTCCAGAGTCTTGTCTTGTGAGCAGTTCTTTCATTCCAGAGTCTTGTCTTGTGAGCAGTTCTTTCATTCAAGATCTTGAGTCTTGTACTTGAGAGCTTTGCTTGTTGTGAGCTTAGCTTGTTTATGAATGTTGATCCTTGAGAGAGCTTCACTTATGCAAGTTATATATAACAGAGTATAATAGTGATTTTGGCCCTACAAATTTGACAACAAAGAGGGATAGAAACTATAGCACTTACAATATGTCCATTCATCTTATTGATCTCGTCTATAAGGACTGACCTTCTAATATGATGGAGGTCTATCAATCCATTTATTACTTTCTTAGGATTAGGTTAGAATAGTTAGGTTTTTTTAGTTTTGTTTAGTATTAATCCTTTTTATTTTCGGGACTGTCCATCAATCTTCCTTAGGTACTCTCTCTCCTACTCATTCCTCTTTTATTTTCGTTGTCTCATATTATGATGCATTACATATATTTTACATTGAGGACAACGTAGATTTAGGTTGGGGGAGATTAGATGGAACTAATTAGTATTTTCTTGATTTTGAGAAAAAAAATAATTTTTTTTATTTTATAGATTTCAAAACTTTTTTAGAAGATTGATATTCTATATATCTGAATAAATTTGAATGTAAAATGATAAGATACAAAGTAATTTTTGAAATTCTAAAGTCTAGTTGATTAGTATATTTTTAAACAAGTTCTTTTAATTAATTATTTGACAAAAAATCTAAACATCAATTGAGCCTAATTCGCATTTCATGTCTGACTCATATTCTATAAAGTTAACTTGAATTCTTAAATGTTTAACTTAATGATTATTTAAAAAGTGTTAGGAACCAAGTCTGGAGATCCTTATATACCCTTGATATAAAAAGAAGAAAAGTACCAGCTAAAAAATAGTTGAAATCGAAAATGGCTACCTGTTATATGTGATTGAATGAAAAAATAATGCAAAGTAAGAAAGAAAAAAATATAGAAGAGAATATAGTGTGAAAGTCGTCGATGAAAAATAAAAATAAATAAATAAATAAATAACTGGAAAGATATGTGAAAAATGTAAGACCCGACCCGAGTACATGTGTGTGTGTGTATGCATTCATTTCTCTTGGTCCCACGGTCCTACCGGTCGAATCCCAGTGACCTGCGACCTTCGGATAGTGTTTGCGGTCATCCTTAAGTCCGGTCAAGTTGACCCGACCCAGATCGACCTGAAACTTATGCCATCTTGTCCGTATCGTCATTGCGGTTCCAATGATGCGTCCCGTGCGTCCATCTTATATGTAGATCATAAGATGTAAGCATTTCATTTTTAGCCCTTTGATCATGATCATGTAGCCCACTTAGAGAGATATGCACATTTCCCAAGATGGCCTACCCATTTACTCAATTTCCAACACACACTACTTAGAGTTCCATCTACCACACTACCCACATCCCTAACACTACCCATCCCTAACCTATAGCCCCTATATAGCCCTTCTTTTGCTAGCCCATGATGAGCTCTCTAACCCAAGCCTCCCTACCCTAGATAGAGAGAAAGCATGATGGTTGCTCTTCTCAAGCCATTTGTAATGATGGGCTTACTACAACAACTCCCCTCTCTCTTCTCTCCCTCTCATTTTCTCCCTTCTCACTTCCATTTCTCCCTAGCAAGAGAGGGTGGGACGTCCCCACCAGCCCATCACCATTTCAGCCCCCCTTCTCCCATATTTCCTCCCCATCTATCCATTGAAAACCCATCTAACCATCAATCTTGCTTGTTTGGAGCCTTAGAAGCCTAGAGTTGGAGTTTTGGTAGAGATCCAAGGTGGTTGCTCCTCTAGATGTGTAATTTCTTTTCTCTAGTATAGATCTCCTTATTTCTTTCATTTGAGAAGTGTAGGACCCACCAATCAATGGTGGAAATCCTACACCATCCCTTGATGTGGCCAAATGGCCTATCTTATGCATTCATGTCCCATGCATGGGATTTTCCCTCTATGGGCCCCATCATGGAGGTTTTCTTTGGATTTCATAGCATAAAGGGTCATCTAGACCTTGGAATCATGGTTGGGATGGCATTCCAACTATTCATCTTGATTATAGGACATACATGATGTAGATATATGTTGTAATCTTATATTAATGAAGATGTGTGGTGTGATTGTTCTAGGGAGGGCTCATTAGTGGCGGAGCCCTTTCCCTATGGGCGGGATGTTCTTCTTCTCTCCCTTTTTTGCTTATTTTTTATAATAATATGTGTGGCCCATTTGGTGGGCCTGGGACATCCAGAAAATCCAGTAATGGTGGGATGCCCCTACCACCCATTTCTTGATTTGGGGTGTCCTACTTGCTGCATATTTGATGCATGCAAAGTGTTTTGGCTTGAGGCCTTGATCTAGACATTAGTGGGCCCACTAAGGAAGGCCACACCACCCTTGATTTGATGCATATGTCCAGATATGGGCTGATATGCCCAGCCATACATGGCTGCCCAAAATTTTGGACAATTTTATTGGACTGTCATAGCTAATTTTTGGGATGGAGTTTGCCCATGTTTGTGGGTTCTTTTCTCCCTGATGTGGGGTATCCTTTGGAGTAGTGGACCCCACCTTGAAGTACCCTAAACCCCTCCTCCATCTGTCCATCCAAAGGCACCCAAAAATGCAAGCCCATGGGGGTGGACGATCCACCATGCTGGACCGTCCAGCCCTATAGAATGAAAGGAAAACATAAATTTCAGTTTGGATTTTGAGGGGTGGGCCACCGTTTGTGGACCCCACCTTACTATATCTTCCAGCAAAAATATTAACCACTCATCCCTCCCCTTTTGGACAAGATTGGGCCCACTTTATTTGGGTGTACATTGTATAGACAGCAACATTTTTTTTATGTAGTAGATTTTCTATTTAGACCTTGCTATCCATGTGTTTGCTTCATGTTTTGCTTGGGTTTATGCCTTCCTAATTGGCCCATCTTGTGGCCATCATGTAGGGACCCATCTCAGGCATGTGGGTCACCCTTCTTTCACCCAAAATTGGGGTGTTTTGCAGCTAGACCGGCAGCCCACAGCTGGACGTTTCAGCTGGGCTGATGTCCAGGCATGGGCTAGCTGTCCACCCCTTTTGGCCCACCTTGATGTATGGTTTTATCCAAGCCGTTCCCCCCTTTCATGTGTCCCACTTGGACATGGCCCATTCCCTAGTGGGACGTCCACAAGTGGAGCCCACTTTGGTGTTTGCATGGGGCAGCCGTCCAAGCCCCCATGACCGTCCACTAAGGACGCCCAGCCTATTGGGCTACTACTGGACCTCCAGTCCAGCAGCATGACCCACTTGATATGTGTTGTATCCACTCCCTAGATCTAGTGGGACCCATTGTGACATGTATGGGTCATCAAGGAACACAATTTTTACATAAATTAAATTATTGCTGGATTCCAGCAAGCCTAGAAAGTGGATGGGCTGGAATTTCAGCAATAGGCTCAAAGTTACTGCCCATATTTCTATATTTTGGGGCAGCATGGCCCACCAGATTTGGGGATGTTTGCACACACATCTTGCCCTATTTCTTATCATGCTTTGGGCTTAATTAGTGCACATTTGAGGCCCACACAGTTGGATTTTTATTGGGTCCATTTTTTTAAGCTAATTGTTGGACTTTTAGGCTTTATTGGGCTGGAACTTTCTAGATACGCCCATTGGACCTTTGGGCCTATATTTATCACATTATTATAATGTATTTATGGGCCAAATTACACAAGTAGTTGGGCCTTTGATTGCCCACCAAATTAACCAAATACTTGGGCCAAGTTGCAAGGCCCGATTCACTTGATTTAAGCTTAAGGATTTGCCCATATGGTTGAAATAACAGGCTGCCCATTAGGCCCACCATAATATGTGGATTTATGACCTTTATGATTGGGCCCAAACCTTACTTATGGACCCACAATATTGCCTATGAGCTGAGCTTTATATGATTGCCCACTAGCCCATGATTGGTATAGGCCTTGGGCCTTGATTCGTATTTGGTTAAAGGCGGGCTACCTCTTGGGAACCAGTTGAGGTTGGATGTCCTCCTTGGTGATCCTAGGGTAGGCCCATGGGTTGCTATGGGTGGTTTAATGCCCACCATAAGCCCTTGCTAGGACCGCTTATTCCTTTAACTTATGACTAGTCCTTCTTAGTTTGTGGGCTACCCCAATCTATTGGGCCCCCACTAGCGGATTGCTCCTTAGAATATTTGCCTATATATCTAGACTTAGTCCCTCTTTGGGAAGGAGGAGTGTATTCCACATCATCATCGCCATGTGGTGCACCTATTTCACCCTCATGACCCATGTGCATCATTGCGTTGTTGGATTACATTAGTGTGGGGTCATTGGGTTGGTATGATAGAGGGATGGAGTTTTTCCCTCTTGTGCACATTGAGTGCTTGGAGCTAGTGCATGTTTGATATGCATGATTTATGCATCCGGCATCGTATCTTATAGATATTATCGCCCTTGCTTCACCAGGGTCTTACCTCCACAGGTATATTCGTAGATGGCTGTATGTGAACACCAAAAATATATTATTTGAGCATTTGAGGTACATAGGATATCCCTGTGTGAAAGTCCCTAAACCTTCAAGGTACCTAGAAGACGCCTCAACGCTGTAACCGAGTGGAAATTATGAGCACTTGAGCGCCTTACACCGTTAGGCCGCGTCTCCCACTGTCATGTAGTTGGTTGAGATAGGATGTGGCCTTATCCGCTTAAGTGAGAGGGCATTGCTAGGCTGAGTCTAACCAGCTCGTGAATGGGTCCGCTACCGTCGAGTCTTGCTAGTTACGGGTTATCCATGGGCAGGTAGTGAGGTCTCCTATGCTCGTTTGACTGTGCGAGTCTGTAAAGCGGCAATCATCCTACAGTGTACTTAACCCCGGTGGATTTCTTATGATGGAATTGTACTTGATATGGGGACTGGTTATGAGCATTAGCATTACTTCTGTGTAAGCCTTATTGCATTGCATAGCCTTGGTATGGCTTCCTGCATTCATGGCTTAGCTTGGGTAAGGCTAGTGATATTGACATTGATCGTGTTTCCCTTCTACATCTCCTATTATTCTTCTGTGCACATTGTCACACACCTTTACCACCCTCTAAGCTTTCTATAATCTTATGCACGATTGATGCGTGTAGGATATCCTAGGTCAGCGCAGTAGCGATGGAGCTGTGGATTTGGTTGGCGCGAGCTAAGGACCTCTTGCAGACCCTTCCTTTCCTCTCTCTACATTATGTATTTCCTTTTGAACCCTGTACCTGTAAAGTTTAAATTCATAGTGAATTTTACAGTGCTAGGACCGCTTTTTCCTTTAACTTATGACTAGTCTTTCTTAGTTTGTGGGCTACCCCAATCTATTGGGCCCCCACTAGCGGATTGCTCCTTAGAATATTTGCCTATATATCTAGACTTAGTCCCTCTTTGGGAAGGAGGAGTGTATTCCACATCATCATCGCCATGTGGTGCACCTATTTCACCCTCATGACCCATGTGCATCATTGCGTTGTTGGATTACATTAGTGTGGGGTCATTGGGTTGGTATGATAGAGGGATGGAGTTTTTCCCTCTTGTGCACATTGAGTGCTTGGAGCTAGTGCATGTTTGATATGCATGATTTATGCATCCGGCATCGTATCTTATAGATATTATTGCCCTTGCTTCACCAGGGTCTTACCTCCACAGGTATATTCGTAGATGGCTGTATGTGAACACCGAAAATATATTATTTGAGCATTTGAAGTACATAGGATATCCCTGTGTGAAAGTCCCTAAACCTTCAAGGTACCTAGAAGACGCCTCAACGCCGTAACCGAGTGGAAATTATGAGCACTTGAGCGCCTTACACCGTTAGGCCGCGTCTCCCACTGTCATGTAGTTGGTTGAGATAGGATGTGGCCTTATCCGCTTAAGTGAGAGGGCATTGCTAGGCTGAGTCTAACCAGCTCGTGAATGGGTCCGCTACCGTCGAGTCTTGCTAGTTACGGGTTATCCATGGGCAGGTAGTGAGGTCTCCTATGCTCGTTTGACTGTGCGAGTCTGTAAAGCGGCAATCATCCTACAGTGTACTTAACCCCGGTGGATTTCTTATGATGGAATTGTACTTGATATGGGGACTGGTTATGAGCATTAGCATTACTTCTGTGTAAGCCTTATTGCATTGCATAGCCTTGGTATGGCTTCCTGCATTCATGGCTTAGCTTGGGTAAGGCTAGTGATATTGACATTGATCGTGTTTCCCTTCTACATCTCCTATTATTCTTCTGTGCACCATTGTCACACACCTTTACCACCCTCTAAGCTTTCTATAATCTTATGCACGATTGATGCGTGTAGGATATCCTAGGTCAGCGCAGTAGCGGTGGAGCTGTGGATTTGGTTGGCGCGAGCTAAGGACCTCTTGCAGACCCTTCCTTTCCTCTCTCTACATTATGTATTTCCTTTTGAACCCTGTACCTGTAAAGTTTAAATTCATAGTGAATTTTACAGTGTGTTCATTGGCTTATTTTGAAGATTTATTTGCTATGATCTTGAGTATGCTCTATTGGATTGGAATTGTGATATAGAAATCCTCCTTGTAGGATCCCAAGATCGGAATCCTGCCTCAGGAGCCAAAAATGGGGTGCTACAGAGGTTGTTGCGGCCGGAACCGGCTATCGGGTTCCTTGTGAATCCAATCACCGAGTCTGGGGCATGACAAAAAATGAGAAGGGTTCAGAATCTGTAACTTATGTTGATCTATCCACTTTGAGGAAATCATCATAGTTAGTATTATGGAGAAAAAATTTGAACTATTAATGGAGTATAAGTTAGAAATTCACTGACCATACTAGGAACTTAATGTTTGAATGTATTGTGCTAATTAATTATGAAAGGGAACTGAGTTTAATGGTTTATTAGTGATATTAGGTTCTAGACTGACATAGTTCATCCTTGTATCTTTAATTCTTGTTTATATATGTATAGGGCTGCACATAATGTTATTTTTCTGAGAAATGTTTGAATTTTAGATATTGGAGATTAGTTTTTTGCATATTTTGCTCGGGAAACATAAAATGTTGGTCAGGGGGTGTGTCGAGTGTGAAATATTATATATTTTTCCCTTGTTATGTGTTGGTTTTATAAGCATAGATGCGTTTAATCGATTCAATCACGCATATTTTTCTATGTGAGATGATTTGGAGAGTTAAGATGAAAAGGACGCTTAAAGAGAAAATTAAATGCTCAAAGAATACCACAAGAAGATTTGGAGATTTTGAGGTGATTAATGAAGAATTAAAGTACCAAAGATCCAAGAAAACCAAGTGCAAAGGAGAGAGAAAAGACTCACTGAATCACAAAGAACTACAACGAAATAAATAGACCGTTTGCTCTCACCTAAGGTCGGTTCGGTCCGACCGAATGTGGACAAAACAGTCCAGTAACAAGCATTGATTTTTTGAGTTAATTCGGCTGCAATTGAAGACCAATTAGGTCATCCTGAAGTTGCGCTTGGTGCCACTGAAGCCATGTTTGGTGCAACCTAAGGAAGACAGAGACTTCCGATACAAATAGAAGAAATTCGGTTGCAACTAAGAGTTAATTCAGTGTGACCAAGCGCTATATTCGGTGTGACCAAAGCTTATCGTCGGATACAGTCAAAGCATAACAAAAATGCGTAAATTGATGTTGGTTCCAAGTCGGTTGCGATTTTTTCTATTTAAATAGATGTTTTAGGCTTTCTTAGATATGAAATATGGTAGAATGTGTAGAGAAAAGAGTTGTGGAGCCTCCGTAGAGTCCTTCAATCATTTAGTTCTAGTTAATTTTTATGTTTTTCCTTTTGGAGTTTTAGTTCAATCATGTCTTTGATTGGTTAATCTCTTAGCTATTGCTAAGAGATGAAGCTTGTAGTTATTCTTAATGCTTAGTTTACTTTAATTCAAGTATTTGATTTGAATGTTGAACAATTCATTGATACTTGGTTTGAATGAAGATTTATTTCTAGTTTACTTTGATCCATTGTCAACTCTGGACACATTGGATACTTGGGAATACTAAGAGTACTTTCTTATCTAATTTTTAAGAAATTGATCTGTAAAATTTATTTATCTATCATAGGTTCCGGACACGATAGATGCTTTTAATTCCCTACGATCAATACTTTGGTACATGATGTGGGAACCAATTTAATTGAAGTTCAAATCTGTTCTGGGTTTATGAATAATGATTTAACTGCTCTATTATTCAACTAGATAGAATAGGACTTCGATTCCGGTTGAGTTATATAATTGAATTAAGTTAATTAATATTAAGATATAACTATAAGTGAATCATTGGCACTCTAGTGTTTTATCCTTTATAGTTTCTCTCACAATTACTCCTTAAAGCAAATTTCAATAGTTAGTTTAATTCTATTTCTAATTTTAAAGTGTTCTAGAAATCACACAATTGTAAGTCCCTATGAGTACAACCTCGGTCTCACCGAGTTATTACTACATCGCAACCATATACTTAGGATTGTCGACCCTTAGGTTTGATCAATATGCTTATAGTGAAACCCAATTACTCTATGCTTTTCACGCACTCTCTCTCTCTCTCACGTGGTGTGGTTTATATAAGAAGATGCATAGTTAGAGAGAGGTGTTCTATTGCATTGATTCATCATCTAGGGTATTCTTTGGTTTGGGATTCCTCATATGATTGGGAGAGAAGTAAGCCTTGCATTTATATTTCTTTTATTTTTAGTGAAGAATAAATCTCTATATTGGCGTCCCTTGGAGTAGGCATACTATTGAACCACGCAAATCCTTATGCCTATTGTCTCTTGTTTTGGTTTAGATATTTTAGCTTTGGTTTAACCTTTTTCTTGTGTTTTTGGCTTCACCTACATTGACCATGTATGGGGTTTTTTTCTACAACAGTTAAGAGAATTAAGTCATGTTTAGATATAACTTCTATCTCTCCATGACACCAACGTTTTTTTAGGCCCGGGGAATTGTTGAATTCAATCAGCACTCCAACGTTTTTTGACAAGGCCTGTCCATCATAGACCCAATATAAGCCTCTATGGTCTACTTCGTGGGAGTGAGGAACCACGCACATAGAGCAGGAGTATCAATGGGCTTCCTAGCTTGGCTTGGGCTGGAGTACGAGGCCCAAGGACCAGGCTTGAGCCTAAATTTCAAGCCCATTTATAAATGGGCTGCGCTTGAACTAAGAAGCCCAAAGCTTATCAGCCGAACCCGCCCGGTAGGGTTTACAAATACATATCCCCAACACCCCTGGAGTGCCAGACCGCCAGATAAATATCCCTCCCTGGAGTGCCAGATTGAGTAAGGTAGGGGTAACAGCATAGTGGATGAGGCCTTGGCTTTGGGGCCCACCTTGATGTGTTATATATCAACACGGTCCATCTATTTTTCCAGATCATTTTAGGGCATTGTCCTAAAAATGAGGCAAATTCAAATCTCAGGTGTACCACACGGGAGGAAAATAGTAGTGATTGAACGTCCACCATTAAAAACTTCCTAGGGCCCACTGTAATGATTATTTGCCATCTAACATGTTGATAAGCTCACACAGACCTGACGAAGGCAAAACAAACAGCAGCTTGATCCAAAACTTTTATGGCCTATAAGAAGTTTTTAATGGCGGTAGTTCTATCCCTATTTTGTGGTCCACCTGAGATTTGGATCTACCTTATTTTATTTTACGGATGATGTCTTAAAATGAGCTGGAAAATGGATGGACAGCATGGATACAACACATACATCAAGGTGGGTCGCACGGTCAGGGCCTCACCCAAGTTGTACCCTTGCCTCACTCAATCCACGCCCTCATTCATTCCAATCCATTGGACTTCCAAGGCCTGATTAATGTTAATAAATAAAGAGAGAAGGGGTTGCTGACTTGAGTGGGACCCACCATGGTGTTTATCTGAAATCCATCCCGACTACCAAGTTTGCTACCCCATGTTAGGCCCGGAGCCAAAATCAGCCATTTCCATTATTTTAAGTGGACCAAGCAATTAGAAATGGTGTACAGGGCAATGCTTACCTTTCAAACTGTTTCCCACCTGAACGATGAATAACCGATAAAGCTGGTGTTTGGTGGAAGTGGATTTATTGGAAATGGTGTACAGGGCAATGCTTACCTTTCAAAGTGTTCACCACCTGAACGATGAATAACCGATAGAGCTGGTGTTTGGTGGAAGTGGATTTTAAATAATCATCACAGTGGGCCTTGTAAATATCTAGGGGGAACATCTCTCCCGACTGTTTCTCTTGGTGTGGTCCACCTCAGGTCAGCTGCCCAGGGGATAATATAGGACTAATGATCGAAGTGGATCTCACCTACACATTAAGGTGGGCCTCCAAAAAATAATGTGTGGTGTCGGGTAGATTTATTTTATGGCACGCATCTCAAGCAACAGAGGGAGTGGTTATTTCACCGATCATTTTGAAAAAGGGGTCGGCAGCTTGGGTGACTTCACCTTGTGTTAATATAAAATCCAACTAATCCATCAGCTGTGTCAGACCATGTTAGGTCCATGGCCCAAAAGTTAGCCTCATTTGTAATTCAAGTCAGCAACACACGATTGGAAATAGTATAAAAGACAAAGTTCACCTTCCAAACTATTTTCTTTGGTGTGGCAAACCCGAACTATGGATGGGCCTGATTTTTGGGATCCATGCCTAAATATTAGTGTGGCATCTAATGGTTGGAGTGGATTGTATATATTCATCACTGGCCCTGTAATAATCAAGGATGGTAGTGTCTCTCCAACCGTTTCCTTTGGTGTTGACCACTTGAATCACAAATAAGCCTGACTTTTTCAGTCTTCGCCTAACATGCGACTACACATCTAATGGTCGGAATAGATCTTACTTACACATCACCGTGGGCCCCTTAAAAATCAAGGATGTGCCTCCCTTTATTTTAAAAAATTTCTTTCACTTGGCGCCGGTCTCAAGCAAGACTCTTTTAGCCCCACGGACCCAGGCCAAGTTTGGGCTTAGATTATGTTTGATTTTACCATGGATGTTGTGGTGGAACAACGGCTAGGTCGATTCCAAGTTAAATATTTGCCAGGAAAGATTCCTTTGCAGCCACACTGACTTTACTAAAACCGAATATTACACACTTTGAGACCTATTAACCACAGCATTATCAAGTTTTTGTAGTAGATGGACTATTTTTATTTTTATTTTTATTTTTTATGTTATACATATGTAGATAAATGTATTAGCAAAAGTATCAAGGGATGTTTTACAAGGAAAGATTTAAACTCAATAAGTGAATAAGGAGAGACTGATTCAAGATGAAGGGTCATCTGCTCACGACCTGGACAGAGAGACCTAGGGCATTCCTTGAAGAGCTTGGAAGATCACGTTGTGTGGTGGCCATTTGGCATATAATTGACTATTATATATAGACACAAAAAACCAGCTGGTCCCACTCCCTTAATGGTCAGCTCATTAAGCTTTTCATCCCTGACCTTACGGGGTTAACTAGAAGATGTTATGACACAACACCAATTACATGATGGCATGCCTTCACGTGATGGTAAACCCAAGTGGAGTTCCGTCCTGACGTGGGTCCCCACCAACCTCCACTACCTTACATTCTTCCTTTCCCTCCACGTATCCCCACCTACCTCCACCATCTCACATTCTCTTTTCCCCTCCCATGTATCGCTCTGCGAAAGGGAAGAAAAGGAAATGGTTGGGATCCGTTGCCCTCAAATTGCACGAGGCATCTTTACCGTCGATTGGGGGGAAGTAGCCCATCTTTCCACTCATGGTTGATTTGAATGGGGCCATGAGGCTCCATGTTTTGGCTCCCCAAATCAATCCACTGTATAGTTTCCTTTTCTTCACTATGAAACCCATGCCCCCTGTCCATAACCAAACTAGCCAACAGAGCCAATAGTCTTTAGTGCAAGTGGTGGCATGTTTTTCTACCACTGTATAGTTTTCTTTTCTTCACTATGAAACCCATGCTCCCTATCCATAACCAAACTAGCCAACAGAGCCAATAGTCTTTAGTGCAAGTGGTGGCACGTTTTTCTACCAACTGTTAAACCCTAGCATGTAAAGCACAAGTATTATATATATATATATATATATATATATATATATATATATATATATATATATATATATATATATATTACTGATAGACTTGATTTTCGAAACATGAGACAAATCATATTAGGGCCCAATATATTATGGATCATGTGCAATCATGCGCGCCTACCTACCTACCGGTTTCATTGAAAATGATTCTTTCCGGAGGCGGCTCAGGTAGGTAGTCCGGGTTGGAAGTTTCCACTTCTTTTATTAAACATAACCTGAAGGTGCATTCTCTGTTATGCAGATCATCTGATATAAGTTGTCACACCCTAAGTGGCTAACATCTGACGCCAATAGCGTTCTGCAAATCCATGGGGAAAACCATAGGAAAATACAGTTATAAACCAATAAAACTGCACTATCATAGGACTCGAGAAACAAATAACAGCTTCAAATAGCATCAAAGGCAACAACACTGCTAAGAAGGCTTTGCCTTGACATGGAAAGAATTGCAATTTTACACCCTATCAAGGTAGCAATAAATTAATCGGAGTCAGGTTTTTCCGATATTGTTAAGAGACTTGTCACCATATGTCCAGGTGCAAAATGACTAACATGAAAAACATAGGAAAGCATTATTCTGTTGTGGTGTCAGAAAAACAAAAACAAAAAAACAAAAAAAAAAAAAAAAAACAAAAAAAAACAAAAAGAAGATGACAGAAAGAAATCCACACCATTGACAGCTTCACCATCTTTCTCTGGACTTGGACCTGCAAAACAAGTCACAGGCTTTAGGAACAGAATGAAGAAAAGATGTAAAACATTGACACTAAAATTTCCGTTTTCCTTTGTTCTTTTATTACAAGGGGAAAAAAACTGCTATAGTGTAAATCCAAATACACATGCTTGCAAAAATACCATCCCAAATTCTAATACATTTGGAAATCAACATGCAGCCATCCTTCTGGAAAATGCAAGCCTTGTTTGTGTCATGTGAAAATGAAAACAAGTTAAAGAAGTGGTGTTTCCAATTCCAGCCATGTTTTTACCACATTGGGTGCATTTGAATGCACTGTTGAACAGAATTGCACTTTTTTTCTTCTTTTTTCCTTTTTTTTTGTTGAAAATTCGGCGGGAACCAGTTACTAGACAGTTCGATTAGTCTTTAGGCATCTATACACGAGCCAGACAAACAATTTGCACGTCAGTATTGCTGTGGGCCTCCACCAGAGTTTCCTTTGGCTTCATCACTTATTACTATGATAAATTGGCAATTAACCAAATTGCATACTTCATTAGCATCCAAGTCATATGGACTCTATTTCTTTTTTTTGAAAAAAATGTCAAATTTCATTAAGCACCAAGAACGCATACAGCTCTAAACACCGCCGAGATAGGTGACTGTCTCGTCACCACCATGAATGAAAAACAGAGCAAAACCACCAAAAAGAAATAGCAGTGCCCTATAAAGAGCAGGAGACTCCGCAACAAATAGAAGATGAGGGATTACACAAAAATGACTGAATCCCAGCCACAAAGTCCAGCTGATTGAACACCCATTCCACACAAGAAGAAGAAATAGCCCACTTAACAGATTCCACAGTCGCAACCTTCCATCAAAGATCCTTGTGTTCCTACCCTAATTCCCTACAGAATCACAAAAGGCACCAGCTTCCACAATAGCTTACCCCGTGGTGTAAGAGGACCCAAAAGGCCAAAATTCCCTATAACCTCAAAAACTGTTCCATTGGCATCCCAGCTAATATTGAAGCACTTTCGGAAAATCTCCCAAACAGCTTGTGCAACTTAACAGTGCAGAAACAAGTGATTCCAGTATTCATATGGACTCCAAATTGCAGTTATATTACTTTCGAGTTGGACAAGAAAGAGACGAGATGTACAGGAACACCATCATGAATACTAGGAAACAACAATAATCTTGGTCGATCCATACTTGATTAAACTATAGGAAATTCAATTCAGCTGTGCATCAGAACACTTCAAACGTGTAAACTGATGCATCGGTATAGGAAAATGAAATCTCGATGAAGCAAATATATGCAGCAAATCCTCAGAATGTAATTTGAATGAGCTAGTATTATATGACGGTTGGCATCCAAGTGGGAACAATCATTGCTCGTTCGGATCATCATAGACTGCCCCAAAAACCATCCGATCAGTGGGCGTCTTCCCATTTTACTCAAGCAATAGCATATTAATAATTCCTCATTAAATCTCATAAAATTTTGAAATAAAACATGTATTCCTCCAAAAGTTACTGGGTTAGTGATCTTTAACCATTCCCCACACTTGCAAAATACAACAGGAGGAATGATGAAACAAGAGAAAAAAAAAAGGGTATGAGTTAAAATGTGCACCTGTCTACGTCCTTGCTGCTTAGAAATCCTCTTTCCCTGCTGCCTTGAAATGCTCTTCTGTCGTCTCCAGACCTGGACCAAACGTCCCCCACTGTTCCACGGGAACGGGGCCTCTCCATGAACTCCATGCTTCTTGACTCCTCTGACATGCCAGACTGGGAAGGTGGCCTACCTGCTCCAGAAGTGGGCCTGTCACTAGGTCTCTGGCTGAACCGAACTTTGTCATCCAACTCACATATCAGCAGCTGTAGGTCCCTTTCTTTGTGTCGTATCTGGTCACCTAGGCTAACCTGTTCCTCAGCAGATGCTGGTGTGGATTCTCCATTCACATTCACCTCAGCTTCTTTTGCCATTTCCATCTTAAGCTGGTTTATCTCTTCCTTCAGCAACCTTTCCTCATCCGTCTCAGGCCTAAGAATTTGAGATCCAAAACAAAATCCATGATCCAGATCAATGACAAAACAGCATCCATCAAAAACATGCATGATAATTATTTGGGTGAAACCTTCCAAGCACATGCTACATTCAAGCGTGTGCACATGGGAATACTTGTAACAAAATAACATTCAAGGTGCGGTGAAAGAAGCTTCAAAACAATACATAGAAAGGTTAAAAAGAGGGATTTGGGGGGGGGGGGTGGGGGATTAGTTATTTGTTAGTTGACTTGGCGGTGCAAGCCCCTTTCTAGATAGAAGACTTGGGTTGAGTCCTATTGATGTACTGGTTTCACTCCTGCATGAACTGACAATGTAATCCATATTTAGCAAGGTGTCCCGTATCCGTTACGATACAGTCATAAAGACGGATACGTATAGGTAAGAGCTGTGACCGTTACACGATGCGGGGGTGAAACAGGCAGTTGGTTTTTTCAAATCGTATCAACCATTACAGGGGCCATTACGATCAAAAAACAGCCACTTTTTTTTTCTATTTAAATCCATTTTTTCTCCCCATTTTTCTACTTTTCCCATCCCAAAAAACTCCCCTAGATCATTTTACAGCAGATTTCGACCACTCTTACTATAGTTTTTAAGATGAAAATCGTAGATTGAAGCAATTTGAGCGAATAGAAGCTCCGAGAGCCTTTTTTTCAAAACATTGAAAAAGGTGGTATTTATGCCTTTTTTTATAATAAAAAAAAAAATTCTAATTCTAATGCTTGATTGTAATGTGTAAACATTGCAGACACAACCATATTCATAAATTCACCAAACAGCCCAATACAACACTCTCACCAAAAGAGTGGACCGTTACGCTACCATAAACATGTTCAAAATAAAAAATAAATAAATAAATTTGGAATATTTACATTATCCTGGATTCTAGATATTTTTACAGAATTTTTTGGGTAAAAACAAATTTCAACCGTTACGGAGGTCGTAAGTCGTTACGCCCCCGCATCAGTAATGGTGGTGACCATTACGGCCACCATTACCAATATGGAATACCTTGATATTTACAAAAGGGAAAAAAACTAAAAAGAAAAGAACGGATTTTGACAAGAACCTGCTTCACAAAAACAAAGAACATTTTAGGAGACGAGAAGAGGATGGAACATTTTAGGAGACAACTTTGTTGCAAAACAGATTTCAATCGGGATCTTGGACACTAAAAAAGCAAATGTGCAGCTTGATTAATTTCACACCAAATATGTAAAGAGAAAAAACTTCGATACTCTGCCAGAGTGATGAATGATATGCAGGCTTACAAATTGCATGTGGCAGACAAGTAATTCAAATTTAAATATTCAAATTATGGGTCCCAGTCTAGATGTATCATGAACCAAAAATTAGGCTTATTTGATTATCTGCCCAAATGATTGATGGAAAATGAAAAATATCCAATGGTCCTATTTCAACGAACACATGTCCAAGACTCAGAGCTGTTCAACCAATCTCATTTTGGGACTTTTGACTTAGCGACAGTGGGTTCCTCAATTTAATCAGTTTACAAATTCAGATCTTGTATTCCACTTGTACAATTTCTGAGTGCCTGCATATCAAGTGTCATACTCAACATTTGTTAAACCCTCCAATTATGAAGCTCTGAAACGTCACTGATAATATGAGCAATGGAAACCTTGTTCTCAAGGGTGATCACACTTCAAAAGATTGTCTCCAGTACATTTTGAGTCGATTTCAATCGGAAGTTTCTGAACACCACTATGGGTGGCAGTGGAGATCTCTTTCCTGATTGATATCAATCACTCAATCTGGGTTAATGGACCATGATTAAAACATTAAAGAAAAAGGCACAACATTTTGCTGCAGATCTCTAGAAATGCCTCCCATCTCTGGGGCAGTGATTTGTGAAATCCACAGATTGGAAATCTCCCCAATTTATTTTTTGTTGGGGATTTGTCAGATCAATGGACTTCTAAATCCATACCCCCATTAATCTGTGGATTTGGGCCAAATCCGAATCCCCTAAAAAACTAAAGACTTGGAAATCCACACTTTTTGAAGTGAGGTAACAAGCCTCATGTAGGTATGTGGTAAAAACAGGCAAATGCAGGGCTGATTCCAGAGGTGCTTTCCATGAATCTAGATATGAAAATAATGTAGAACAACCACTGGCGAAGAAACTAAGATTGGGGGAAGGATTCCCAAGTAATCAAGAATAGTTGTTAATCATGCCCCCTCTTCTACCATAGAAACAAAGGAATTTTTGGGGTGAGGGATCTGGGGAGGGATTTGTGAAATCCACATATTGAAAATCTCCCCTATTTGTTTTTTGCTGGGTATTTGTCTAATCTGTAGACTTCCCAAAGGGCCTATTTGGATAGGAAGGGAAGGTAAAACTAAGATCATGGATTACCTAGGTAAAACTATTGAATTTCCATTTCCCTTCCACTTATTTGGTTTGCACAGCATTTGATGTGGATATGTATTTCATTTCCCTTTCATCTGTTTGATTGGTGTGCAAAAGTGTGGGAATCCAACCAAAAATGTTATGGTGCTCCACACAATCGTGACATATACATACATGCTCATGCTATGTTCATATGCCATCCAATCCATTCATATGCCGTGCCTCACTAAGATGAAAGAATTTCCCAAATATCACAGTATTCCAAAACTCAAGTGGGCCATACTATCCATCTTAAAGCACTGTACATGTGCCAATATGCCACGTGCACCAATGTGCCACATGTTCCATTTTCCACGTGCCACCATCATCTTCAAGTTCTCCCCATGCTACCACCCAAGTGCCCCACATGTCCATATGTCACCCCAATGTGTCACATGTGCAATGAGCTGTCATCATCTTCACTCAATCCACATGTGCCAAATGTACTGCCATACATCTTCAAGCGTTCCATGTGCTGCATTTGCCCATATGTGACGTGTGCACCATGTGCAACCAAACACCTTCAAGCACCCCCCTCATCTCAATGTGTTACATGTGCCCCCATCAATCCATCTTAAAGTGCTGCCCTAATAAGAAACAAATCAAGCATGAATTGGTGGTTTTGGGCTTACATATTGTTGATGCGTCATGGCCAAGTGTGGGCCATCCAGGCTGCATGTTTGGTCCCCCCAGTCTCTCACATGGTCCACTATGTTTGGATCTATGTTGGGCCTTAGTTATGTGTTTCTGTTAGAAGCCTTGGGCCCATAAATCATTAGTTTATTTTATCTTTAGCAAGAAGGGTATAAGTGTAATTTCATTGTAATAGTGATTGCCCTATTTTATAATAAAAGGGATGTGACCATATGGAGCTTTCCATGCTCTCTCCTCCTCCTCTTCTTCCTCTCATCTTCCTCCCTTTCTTCTTCTCTTCTTCCATCTCTAACTGCATAGTATCAGAGAGAGAGAAGTGATCTGATTTCTTTCTTCTCTCTTTATCATCTTTTCTTCCTTTTTATCATTTTTCTTCTTTTTAGGGAAACGCTAACATGCTTGGGGCTGACCTAACCTAATCCCTTTCTCTCGTTGTACCACCAATTGGTTGGAGGTGAAATCATGTTCAATAAAGGCATGCATAGCCCACTTTTATATTCTACCCACGTGATGGGTCAAAGTGGGCCATCTCTCATCTATAGTTGGATCTACAATCAGATTTGAAGGATGAGGTCAGATTTGAAAATGAAAATTATTCGTAAAGGTTGTCGATGGTATAGATTGAAGAAAAGGTATACAAGTGAGAGCAGATAATGATCTAGTTGATTATGTTTACGGTTTTATACATCTTTCTACATGTGAGGTTAATATTGTTGAAAGTTTTTCCTAGTGTGTATTCAAAGTACTTCCCTTTGTCAAGATGGATACCAAGGGATGATTCAAAGAATAATATCATGTCCCCACCAGAGTCGATGGCACTCCAAATCACATCGACTAAACAGAATGGAACAAATTATCTACAATGGCCTACGTCTGTAGAAGTTTTTCTGATAGGAAAAAGGAAAGTGAAATATCTGACACTAGGTATTCCATAATGATAACGGCGGCCACCACCATTAACTTTATGATGCGGGTCATAGCAACTGTTACGGCACCTATAACAACCGTTACAGTCTCTTTCTTTATTAGGAAAAAAAGAAAAAAGAAAAACCCGTATCTACCCTGTAACAAATCGTAATGGGGTTGTTATGACCTTTACAGGGGGCATAATGGGTCATTATAGGCAAGGCATTCCGCAACGGTAACGATGGTCATAACGGCCACCACCGTTACCTTTACAATACAGGGTGTAAAGGCCGTTATGGGGGGTCGTAACGACTGTTACGGTCTCTTTGTTTTTTTGAAAAAAAAAAATCCAAAAAACCGATAACCACCCCGTAATGGACCATTACGACCTTCGCGGGGGAGGGGGATAATGGTCCATTACGGGGGTTGTAACGGTCTTTACGGGTCATTTTTTATGTAATGGCCATTACGACCTTTACGACCCCGTAACGTGTAACGGTTGCCACTATTACCTTTACGGCACACCATGGTTATAGGGGTAGTAACGGCGATTGCAGATCATTTTTTTCCATAACGGTCATTATGACCCTATAACGTACAACGGTTGCCACCGTTACCTTCACGTAACGCCTTAACGGGTAACAACCATTACGGCACACCATGATCTGACATCACCCAAACCTAATGAAAACACTACAGAATGATTGGGTACAAAAAGATGCCCAAATAAGGGCGGGTACTATTGGGGAATAATATGGAGCCTCGTATCAGTGGGGATGCCATCTTCTTCAAGACCGCCAAAGAAGTCTGGGATTACTTAAAGGAGATATATTCGAGTGAGAAAAACGTAACTCCTATTTATGAGCTTCTATAGAATATATTTTTATTCCAACAGAGGGAGTCAAAGAGTGTGGGACAGCACTATTCTGACTTGCAATGCATGTGGGAAGAATTGAATGTTTATCAGTCAATGTCTACAAGTGTTGAGACTATGCAAAGGCAAAGTGAGGAATTGTGTCGCCAAATTCCTCTCTAGCCTCCGACCTGAGTTCGAACATGTGAGATCTCGAATTGTTGAAGAAAGTCAGATCCCATCAGTCATAGGCATTCACCAAAGTTCAACATACAGCTAGTATGACCAGTGACCACATAGGGTTCCTCATCATCCGATCGGTCTACTTTTACCTCTACATCTGGCAGAGGTGATGGGGGGGGGGGGGGGGGGGGGGGTGGTGGTCGCAGTCGCAGTGGTAGGATTTAGGTTACCTTCAGTGTTGACAATATCAAAGGAGGGAACTAACCTGTTGTAGTGAAAGTATGTGATGATTTTTTTAAAAGAGGCAGGTCTGCTTGCGACTAAGCTAGTTGAAAATCCCATGGACACTAATTCAAATTTGAGTATAGATGAAGGGGAACTATCTAATAACTTAGAGAGATATCGCTAGCTAGTGGGCAAATTGATCTATTTAATGATTACATGACCAGACATCACTTATCCAGTCAATGTAGCTGTGGCCAGTTTATCCATGCTCCTCATACGTCTCATATAGAGGTCATGTTTCACATACTCAGATATTTAAAGGGAGCTCCTGGCCATGGAATTCTCTACAAGTGAAACGGACACCTTAGAGTCGAGGGGTTTTCTGATGTAGAATGGGCTAGCTCTCCTTCTAACAGGCAGTCTACCACAGGCAATTGTTCGTAGGAGGAAATTTGGTTACATGGAAAAGCAAGAAGCAATAGGTTGTCGCTCAGTGCAGCGCGAAAGTAGAGTATAAGGTTATGGCCTTTGCAACATGCAAACTTATTTGGATGAAGACGTTAATGTGCGAGCTCAAGTTCATGGTGGATGCTCGAATGAGATTATACTATAATAATCAAGTAGCATCTCACATCGCCAACAATTCAGTTTATCATGAAAGAACCAAGCACATTGAAAGTCGACTATCACTTCATCAGGGAAATGGTTGCTAACGAGGAAATATGCACTCTATTTGTCAAGTCCCAAGATCAAGTAACAGATATGTTCATGAATGCTTTAAGTCGGGCTCATTTGGATGGATTCTTTGTCAAGCCAAACATTTATGATATATATGCTCCAGCTTGAGGGAGGAGTTGATACGTTATGACCATACATGTGGGCCATCTTGGCCGCATGTGTGGTCCCCCCAATCTCTCACATGGTCCACATATGTTTGCGTCCATGTTGGGCCTTAGTTATATGTTTGGGTTAAAGTCCTTATGCCCATAAGTCATTAGTTTATTTTATCTTAGCAAGGGGGTATAAGTGAAATTTCATTGTAATTAATGATTGCCCTATTTTATAATAAAATAGAGGTGGGGCGTGTGGAGCTTTCCATGCTCTCTCTCTCCTCTTCTTCTTCCTCTCCTCTTTCTTCCTTTCTTCTTCTCTTCTTCCATCTCAAACTTCACATAAATACAACAAAAAAGATGTAAAAGTGAAAAAAGAACAAGTGTTGGTTTACCCCTTCTTCTGATATTTTCCAAAATGATTCATTACTCGTTGATTCATCGAAGCCCACTTAAATTTTGTATTATTATCCTCCAAATAGCCAAGATCTTGTTTAAAGTTAGTTTATAAGCTTCCTTCACGGTTGAAATGAATAAGAGGTGGAAGACGAGAATTTGAAAATAAAAACTTCAATAATGGGCCCTTTATGGTCGTAATAGCTTGTGACCATCATTTATCAGCCCCATAACAATGTTGATACGAGGTACAGGCCAATATTGCCCATTTTCTTCATAACGGACCAAGTCACCCCACATCGTGTATGTGGGTGACAATTTCCTTCATCTAACCATTGATACAGCCATAACATGATTGCTTTTCAACACCATAACCATGATACGTGCAACATGGGCCACTATCCATCTTCAAGCAGCCCACAAGTGCCAATGTGCCACATGTGACAATGCGATATATCTAACAATGTATCATGTGACAATGCGAGACTTGAGCCGCAATCCATCTTCAACGCCACACAAGTGCCACCTTCCATCTTCAAGTAAAAGTTACATGAAAATTCTAATTTTTCAAACAACAAATTTGGAAATGAAGGAAAAATTTTCAACAATATCTTCCTTTAAAATAATCAAGGAAAATGGCTCTTTCCTTCCTCACAATTTCCTAGAAATGTCGATCCCCGCATAGTCTGCAAACTTAAACCCGGCTCAGGATTAAGTTTTCCTGGTCGAGTTGACCTGTAGAAAATGAGTCGACTAGATGGGTTAGAAAATGTGCATTTTATTTTATTTTATATATTTTTATGATGAAAATAAAAGAATGATCGTCGTGAGTTGACCCACCTATGACCATTCTTTTAAATAGTAGAGAGAAGTTAGTCTTCTTCTACACCCATGAGATCCACGAAAGACCCATCACAACCACCAACATGGAAAACCTAACCTATCACCACCTCCACTTGATGGTACCATCAATAACATCATCACAAAAAACCCACCACCACCACTTCTTTTTTAATCGTCCGAGAGAGGGAAATCACGTTTTCCCTAAATTTTATTACCCTCACTTCTTTTGTTAAATAATAATATTTCCCCTCAAAAGATCTGAGTCAACAAAGTCTTAGGTAAACTTAGGAAACCATGCCTAAGTCTCACCCTCATCAAGGCAAGGCTGGTTTTGGTAACCCCATGACCAGGTTATGACATGACCGGGTCAACTCAGTCAAGTCTCAAGTTGATGCACCCAATTTGTAAATTGTGGTTTCCTGAAAAACACTATTTCCTCTTGTTTTTCTATGAATCCAAACAAGCCCAAAAAAAATGAAAGAATTGGAAATTTTATGTTCAAATGAGATGCCAAGCTTCCCTCATGTAGTATGTGGTACAAATAGGCAAGCACCGAGCTAATACTAGAGGTGTTGTCTGTGAATCTATATATGAAAATGTTGTAGAACAATCACTAGTGAAGAAACTAAAACTGTGGGAAGGATTCCCTTGTAGTCATGATTACCAAACAATACACTTCAGGATTTTACAAATCCAAATTTCAAAAAAAAGGACCATGAATTTAACAAGTTCATAGATTTGCCAATGTTCTTATTTCGCTAATTTCGCTATGGTATACAATCTAGCATTAGCAAACACATTAAAAAGAGAGATGAACACTTAATTACTTTCAAAAGTGGATCACATGCAAGCTAAATAGATTTCTTTCTACATAGGAAGACAGAACGATCAATATGTAAGGGATGAAAGTTATAGGCTTATAGCAGGATGGTTTGACCGCGGAATATATGTTAATGGTTATGGATGTTTACATTAAGAGACGGAAGAAAGGGAATTTAAAAGGAGAGAAAACAATGTGATGGAAGAAGGAAAGTGGAATGTGATGCAAGACAATTAACCACTTGCTCTAAAAGCTCGAACTGTTAGAGTATGGCAAATTAATCCCTTCATCTCATAGCCCAGGCCCCACATCGCATGGTTAGGACCTCGGCTGAACCCCCCTCATGGGCCCCAAATCACATGGGTACCGCCTCACACAAGCCACCCACCCCGAGTGTGTCCCCGCATCCCACAGGTTACCCCACTCGAGCCCAGTGTGAAATGTGCATTAATCACCCCCGGTGAGGAGTCTCAAACATGAAACCTCCCTCGTGGGCCTCGCCCACCCCGAGTGTGCCCCTGCATCCCACAGGCGACCCCACTCGAGCCCAGTGTGAAAATGCTCCTACATTAGAATGTTGAGGAAGAAGTAAATGTTATGTGGAATGACAGGGTTGAGTCCTGAGTGCATCAGGAAAGTGGCAAAAGATGTTTTAGGAGTATCTAGAGGAAAAAGCCAATCATATAAGGAAACTTGGTGGTGGAATGATGATGTAGAAAAAGTTATTAACACGAAACATTCATTCTTCAAGGCCTGACAATGGGCTAGAAACAATGAAAATCTTGAACAATATAGAAATGCCAAAAAGAAAGCTAAGAAAGTAGTGAGGAAAATTAAGGCTTATGATGATCTTTACTACACTAGATTGGAGATAAGAGAAGGTGAGAAAATGACTTTAGACTGGAAAAAATGAGCAAGATGAAGAGTAGGGACATAGATCGAGTTAGATGCATTAAGAGTGATGATCGAGAGGGTATTAGTCAAGGGCAATGAGATCAATTAAAGGTTGAGAAGTGATTTTCAGAGCATGTTAAATAACAGTCACTCTGAGAGAAGAAGGATAGAAGGAAATATAAATTCAAATCATGTCAAAGTGAATCGATACTTTCATAAGGTTAGGATATCTGAAGTGAAAGAAGCTTTGGGAAAGATGGAAATAGGAAAGGTCCTTAGAGTAAATGGCATACCAATAGAGGTTTTAAAATATATAAGAGATAGTGGGTTATTTTGGTTGACAAAGTTGTTCAACAAGATTGTAAGATTAAAGAAAATGCTAGACGAATGGAGGAAAAGCATTGTGGTACCTATTTATAAGAAAAAAGGAAACATACAGAGCTGCACTAATTATCATGGGATTAAACTTATGGGCCATACAATAAAACTATGGCAAAGAGTAATTGAACAAAAACTAAGGCATGAGACGAATGTATCAAAAATTTAGTTATGTTTCATGCCAAGGATGTCAACCAATGAAACTATTTTCCTACTTGGCCAATTGATGGAGAAATACTGGGAGAGGAGAGAAGGATCTCCACATGGTCTTTATTAACTTAAAGAAAGCTTATGATAGGGTCCTCAGAGAGTGAATCTAGTGGGTGTTGTGAAACAAAGGAGTTTGAAGAGGATATATTAATATGACTAAGGATATATATGACGGAACAGTAACATATGTGAGGGCCACTAGTGAATAGATAAGTGAGTTCCCAATTACAGCAGACTTGCACTAGTTGTTGCCATTAAGACTGAACCTTTTTGCATTGGTTATGGATGAGTTAATGAGGCATTTGCAAGAAGGGATACCATGGTGTATGTTGTTTGTAGATGTCATAGTTTTAATTGACAAGACAAGTGAGGGCATAAAAACAAAAGGTAGATTTATGGAAGAGTGCTTTGCAAACTAAAAGATTTAAAACTAGTTGAACTAAAACAGAGTATATAGAGTGCAATTTTAGCAACAATAGGAGTGGGACCGAGGAATTAGTTAAGATTGCTAACCAAGAAGTTTTCCAACATGACCACTTTCGATATCTTGCGTCAATAGTTCATGGCTAGGGAGATTAAGATGGATGTTGCCCATAATATTCAAGCAGGGTGAAAGAAATGGAGATGTACCTCTAAGAGTTTTATGTGATCATCATGCACCACTCAAACTGAAAGGGAAATTTTGTATGATAACTATAATATCAACAAGGCTTTATGGACAGAATATCGAGCAAATAAGGAACAACATGTTCATAGGATGAGTGTAGCTGAAATGAGGATGTTGATATGGATGAGTGAGGATGGAATTAGAGATGAATCCATTCAAGGGAACTTGGGAGTAGCACCAATAGGTAAAAAGATGCATAGACTTGGATGGTTTTGTCATGTGCAACAAAGACCAATAACCGCGCTAGTTAAAACTTATAAGGAGTAAGTTGGTAAGTTGAAGGCTCTAAAAGGGCAAGGGGAAGGCCCATATGGATGTGTGTGGAGATAGTAAGAAAAGTCTAACCTATGATCTAACTGAAGTTATGGACCTTGATAGAGTGGAATTGCATAAAAGGATTCATGTAGCCGACACCAATTAGTTGAGACAAGGCTTGGATGATATATATATATATATATATATATATATATATATACAGTGTTCATGCGTTTATGGAGAGAGAGAGAGAGAGAGAGAGAGATGCTCACAGCCAACTAATTGGATAATAAGTTATCGTCTAACCAGCAGATAACTTCCAACCTATCATGTGTGTGAAACTTCCAACCCATCCAATATGATGGCAATGCCATGAGGATCACCTTGTGCAAAATCACTCAATCCACTCATCAAGTGGGTCATATATATATATATATATATATATATATATATATATATATATATATATATATATATAGAGAGAGAGAGAGAGAGAGAGAGAGAGAGAGTATATTATATATGGAAATGCTAACTTCTCCGCTATAATGGAGATGTTAGCAGCATCACCAATACATTTACACAACCCCTGGAAAGGCAAATTATGGGGACATAAAAGGACCTATTCGAGTGTACCAGAGATGGAGGAAACCACCTACATCAACACAGCTCTCTCTGTGGATGGGAGACGAGTTCCAGATGAGGTCCGCCGAGCCATTTTGAAGACCCTACATGCATTGGGCGTGCATTAAAAAGACCCCACCTTGGGATGATGCATGTGGGTTACTTAGGAGACCATTTTAGTCTTAGGGTTTTTATTTCGCGTCGATCCAACCGTTGGATCTTGTCGATCGGGCCATCAGGTCACCAAAACTTCCAAATCTTAGTCCCTTGGACTCTAATCTTGCTTCCTTTATGTTTTTTGTTATTTATAAGATTTATTTGACGGCTGATATTGATAATAAGTGTTTTAGTTTCCTTATTTTGGATGATGGGTCGTTTCACTTAAGTGAATGGCATAGTTGTAATTATTTTGATATTTTATTATAAAAGCATAGAGAGGGTGGACGTCCAATCCTAGTAAACAAGATTGAGATGACAAAAAAGAGTTCTCTTATGTAAAGGAATTTTTTTTTTTCTCTTTGTTTTTAGGGTTTGTGAGAAACCCTCCCTTCCAATTGAATTATGGAATGGTGGAGGCTTGTTTGGTGGTGGATTCCCCAATGTGCATTCTACCTCCTCTTCTCCAACTAGGTATTCCTCTTCTTCTCTTTCCCTCCTCATTTCCCTTCCCTTACAACCTTTCTAAATCTATCAAAACCCTAACCCAATCCATCCATTTTCTTCTATGTCCCTACCAATCCACGTGTGGACCTGCTCACACGTACACACGCACACACACATGTGCGTCCGTACGGCCTTCACGTGTGGGCCCCATTTCGTATCTTTTCCCTCCTTGATCCTCTTCCAACCCTACATCATCCCTAGACCCTTTTATCCCTAAAACCCTGATTCCCAAATCTCAAGTTGTGAACCTAGAACCCTAACAAAAATCTGAATTTTTGCAAAACCTTTCTCAAACCAGAATTTTATTTGCATCATTATCTATTCACATGCTTGTTGCACTACCCACGCTAGATTGAAAGTCCCTACTTCCAAGTGGGCCACTCTCGAACTATTTTATATTTTCGTTCATCGCGTGTGATAACCCAGGACCCGTGTGTTTCAAATCTGAATTTCTAAATCTATTACGTGGATATGTTTGATTTTACATGTTGACTACTGAAATTAATGCGTACTGATCTCTCATCTTGCATACTAAGTTAGTTTCCAACGTCCTACATCAAATTTGATATCAGAGCCTAGGTCTAGCGTAGGGTAGGTGTTCGACAAAACTCATATACCCATAGTGGGGCATATAGATCGCATATAGCTTACTGAATTTTCTGATTTGGCTTGCTGAATTTCTTGTTTGGGTATTTTCAAAGTTCTATATCATTGGAATTTTCAGATTTAGTAACTTTTAAGCCACCTAAGTGTTGAATTTTTAGTTTTAGCCTTATTAAAATCATTCTACTGCTATCCATAGAGTCATCAAACATAAAATAAATGTGCATCATATAACATCACATTGAGCGTCGTCAAATCTGATTTTTGGACCGCATTCATCATATAGTACACATTCAGCTAGGTTGTCTCTCATTAAGATCGTTTAGTGTATGCAAACGCGAACAGGTCGTGGTTTTGGTCTATTCCCCACCATGAACCCGGATCAACCTGTCGAGTCTCTCAAAAAGATTAACTGTCGTTTAAAGGCCATTGAGATGCACAATAGGACCACTGTCATACAATTGACTACTATAAACCAACATACTACGCAGCTAAAGGCTACCTCTCACGGTACCCCCGTCACCGGGGAAGACCACTAGTCTTAGGCAAGAGAGCCAGCAGATGAGGACCCAGATGAGTAGGGTCCACTCCCAGTAGAACCTATTAGGAGTCGTAATAGGAACTTTGGTAAGGGAGTAGGTCATGTAGGATCGCGTGCCCATGCTGCCCGTAGAGAGTCGCATGATCGTTACAACCCTGAGGAACGGGTTACGACGAGCGTTAAAGGTGATGCTCCCAACTTTGATGGTTGCTTGAACCTAAAGCATTTCCTTGACTGGCTAGCTCACATGGACCACTTCTTCAAGTGACATGACATGTCAGATCACCGTCAAGCAAGGTTCACTAAGATGAAGATGACGCGTCAAGCCAAGTTGTTCTGCACCAATACAAAACGGAAGGTAGAGCGGCGTAGAGATGAACCCATTATATCATGGGTTGAGATGAAAGTTCTTAAAGAAAAATGCGTATATGTCCCGCTCTCCTACCATGATCGCCTTTTGGATCAGTAGCAGTCCTTGAGACAAGGGTCAATGCCTGTATCGGATTACATCGGGAGATTCGAGGAGTACATGATGCGATGTGATGTCAATGAGTCTCCTGTTGTGACCCTGTCCCATTTTAGGACGGGCTTGCGCCCTGAGATTAGGCATGAGCTCATCCCTCATGATGTTGGTACACTAGAGGAGACCTACCTTAGGGTAGAGGAGCTTGTGCAATACCTAGTGCAATCGACCATGAAACGGTTTGGGTCTCATGATTCCAATGGCAGAGTTGCTCCTTGGGGAGCCAAACCTAAACCTAGGAGCTAGACCAAAGCCCCAGCTGGTGCTCCTACCTATAACAGACATGTTAAAGGTAAGTATCTATTCAGTCAAACATAAAATACATGTGCTCTTATGATGGATGAGGCAAGAGGACATTTGAGACAGAGGAACATGAGCCTGATATTGGTGCTAGTGATGAGGAGCTTGATGATCGAGAGACCCACAAACTCGCAATAATTAGATGCGTCTTTGCCCAAAGCTAAAGAAAATGATGATTGGCATAGGAACACGATCTTTTACACTTATACCAAGTGTGGAGAATGAATTGTAAAGTGATCGTGGACAGTGGTAGGTGTGCCAATGTAGTCTCTACAGCACTGTGAGTCGACTGGTTTGAAAGTCGAGTCTCACCCTCAGCCCTACAAAGTGTCGTGGGTTGATAAGTCCTCCATTATGGTCTAGCAGCGATGTTGTATCCCCATCTAGTTTTGGTTGTATAAGGGTTCATTGTAGTGCGATGTGGTTCCCATGGATGCCAGCCACATCATCTTGGGTAGGCCCCTGCTTATTTGACTTGGACGTTACAATATCCGGTCGCTCGAATATTTGTACATTCATGTTTGAGGGCAAGAAAATTAAATTGAGTCCTCTTCCACCCAAGAGCATACCTGAAAAGAAGGAGACCACTGAGAAGGGTGATCCTGGAACTTCAAAGAAGTCCAAACCTAAGTCTCTTCACATCATTAATGCATAGGAATTTGAAAGAGAGGCTAAGGAGGATTCGGAGGTGTATGCCATCGTGACTAGAGAGGCTACACCCCAGGTTGGTGTAGAGTTGTTAGTGAGGTGATTTCGCTGATGGATGAATTTATTGATGTCTTTCCTGACGATCTCCCGGATGAGCTTCCGCCCATGAGGGACATCCAGCATGCCATTAATCTTGTCCCCAGCTCCACTCTCCTAAACCTTCCTCATTACAGAATGAACCCTACGGAGTATGCGAAACTCAAGAAACAAGTTGATGAGCTTCTTAGAAAAGGGTTCATTCAGGAAAGCATGAATCCATGTGTCGTGTCCGCCCTTCTGACACCCAAGAAGGATGGCACGTGGCATATGTGTGTGGATAGTAGAGTCATCAACAAGATTACCATTAAGTACCGGTTTCCTATACCATGTCTTGATGACATGTTGGACATGATGGCCAATGCCACAATTTTCTCCAAAATAAACCTCAAGATTGGGTATCATCAGATCCATATTTGCCTAGGTGATGAGTGGAAAACGGCCTTAAAGACGAAGGATGGGTTGTACGAGTGGCTAATCATGCCTTTTGGGCTAACCAATGCCCCAAGTACATTTATGCAGGTGATGACCCAACTGTTGAGACCCTTCGTGGGGAAGTTCCTACTCATGCACTTTGACAACATCCTTATTTATAGCATGACTAAGGAACAACACATCCACCATCTAATGCAAGTGTGTGGGATCCTTAAGGTAGAGAAGTTATATACCAACCTCAAGGAAGTGTTCATTTTTGTCCAGTAGTGTCATCTTCTCAGGTTTTATCGTGTCATCTGAGGACATGTCTGTAGATCCCGAGAAAGTCAAGGCCATAGTCAGTTGGCCTGAGCCGCGTAATATTCATGAGGTGCGTAGCTTCCCGAGGGATGACTGATCGTTTTGGGCGTGACAAAACTATTGCCCTTGTAGATATGCGCTTTTATTGGCCAAGTCTCAAGCGAGATGTGGCTAACATTATAGGACAATGTAGGACTTGTCAACTAGCAAAGTAAAGGAAGCAGAATACCGGTTTATATGCACCTTTACCAGTCACCCACGCCCCATGGGTTGATATCGGCATAGATTTCGTGCTTGGGCTCCCCAAGACGATTAAAAAGCACGATTCCATTTTTGTAGTTGTGGACCATTTTTCAAAAATTGCTCACTTTCTTCCATGTTCTAAAACGTCTAATGCCACTAATGTGGTTAAGATATTCTTTAGGGAGGTAGTTCGTATGCTTGGTTTGCTGAAGACCATTGTGTCATAACGAGATGTGCAATTTATTAGTTATTTTTAGAAAACTCCATGGCGCATGATGAGAACTAAGTTGCAGTTTTCTTCGGCATACCATCCTCATATTGATGGTCAAACGGAGCTTGTCAATCAAAGCTTAGGGAATCTGCTATGATGTCTGGTGGGAGATCATATTAGGACCTGGGATGCGGTTTTGCCTGTAGCCGAGTTTGCATACAATAATTCCATCAATAGGTCCACAGGAATGAATCCATTTGAGATAGTATTTGGGTACAAGCCTAGAACGCATATGGATCTCATACTCATGTCCATTTCACATGGGACATCTGAGTCTGCAGAAGCATTTGCACGGCATATTCATGACCTACATAGTGATATCAAGAAGTGCATTAATGCTAATAATCAACATTATAAAATCTTTACATATTCACATCGTAGGTTTAAGGAGTTTCAGGTGGGTGACTATGTCATGGTCCGCATTAGACCCAAACGATTCCCATTGGGAACCGTGAGGAAATTGCATGCCTGCAATATAGGTCCATATAAAAATTTGACAGGAGTGGGCCCTGATGCGTATGTGGTGAATCTTCCACCTGACATGGGCATTAGTGCAACATTCAATGTGGAGGACCTTGTGCCTTGTGACGGACCCACACATCTATCTTCTAGCCCTCCTACAAACATTTCTCCTATCCTAGATGATGATGTCTGTGACCCCGTCCCTAGCCCATGGCCTTTATCAAACTTTACTTCCTACCCATTGCCTTCTCTTCCATCATTACCTGGTCAGAAAGAAGAGATTGAGGATATTCTAGACCACCAAGCGGTCTTTACCCACCACGGAAGATATTAGAAATACCTTTTGAAGTGGAAGAACAGATCAAAGTCAGACAATACCTGGATTACAAGGGCAGAGTTCCAGCGCATTGATCGCAACCTCCTTGAGCGTTACCATATCTTTACTTCACCAATGGCGAATTCTCAACCGAGGAGAATTGATGGGGACATCAGAGGACCTACACGTGTACCAAAGACGAAGGCGACCACCTACATTAGCGCAACTCTCTTTGTGGATGGGAGATGAGTTCCATATGGGGCCCGCCAGGCTATTTTGAAGACCCCGCATGCATTTGACGTGAATCAGGAAGACCCCACTTTAGGATGATGCATGTGGGCTACTTAGGAGACCATTTCAGTCATATGATTTTTATTTTGTGTCGATCCAACCGTTGGATATTGTCGATCAGGCCATCGGACCACCAGATCTTCCAAATCTTAGCCCCTTGGACTCTGATCTTTCTTCATTTATGTTGTTTTTGTTATTCTTAGGATTTATTAGACGGAGATTGATAGTAAGTGTTTTAGTTTACTTATTTTGGATGATGGGCCATTTCACTAAAGTGAATGGCATAGTTGTAATTATTTTGATATTTTATTATAAAAGCATAGAGAGGGTGGATGTCCAACCCTGGTGAACGAGATTAAGAAGACAAAAAAGAGCTCTCTTGTGTGTAAGTATTTTTTTTTTTCTTTGTTTTTAGGTTTTGTGAGAAACCCTCCCTTCCAATTGAATTGTGGAAGCATAGAGGCTTGTTTGGTGGTGGATTCCCGAAGGTGCATTCTTCCTGCTCTTCTCCAACAAGTTAATCCTCTTCTTCTCTTTCACTCCTCCTTTCCCTTCCCTTTCAACCTTTCTAAATCTGTAAAAACACTAACCCAATCCATCCATTTTCTTCTTTCTCCCTACCCATCCACATGTGGACTCGCCCGCGCGTACGCACGTACGCACGCATGTGCATCCGTACGGCCTTCACGTGTGGGCCCCATTTCGTATGCTTTCCCTCCTTGATCCTCTTCCAACCCTACATCATCCCTATATCCTTTAATCCCTAGAACCCCAAATTCCCACATCTCAAGTCGTGAACCTAAAACCCTAACAAAAATTTGAATTTTTGTAAAACCTTTCCCAAACCAGAATTTTATTTGTGTCACTATCTATTCACGTGGTTGTTGCACTACCCACACTAGAGTGGAAGTCCCTACTTCCAAGTGGGCCACTCTCGAGCTATTTTATATTTTCGTTCACCGCAAATGTGATAACGAAGGAACCGTGTTACAAATATGAATTTCTAAATCTATTCTGTGGATATATTTGATTTTACATGTTGATTGCTAAAATTAATGCGTAACTGATCTCTCATCTTGCATACTAGGTTAGTTTCCATCATCTACATCACAAATCTTTGATTTTGGATGCTTATTCATTCATACCTTTAGGGCAAGTCATGGTTGAAAAAAATTGCGTCACACCAATGATCCTAACCATCTAATCAATAGGATGAAAATGGACAGTTAAGATCAAATAGAGAAACAAAATAATTTTGATCAATCATCTTGGAATGTTTGTTCAACGCCATGAATTGCTTATGATTCCAAAAAAGCACATTGATTTAATGATGTTAGCCATCTGATCCATGCGTCATAAAAACGAATGGTTGTAAATATAGTACAAATTAAAAGGGTCAGTAGCATGAACACGGGAATGGTCTAAATCACACGCACGCACCCAAACGTGTATGTGTGTGTGGGCCTTCCCACAGCCCTTTTAGAGCCTTCAACTTGTACCAACTCACTCCTAAGTCCTATCTGGCATTTGTATGTGTACATATATGTACGCATGTATTTGCATATACATGTATATGTATACAATAGGTATACATGTATATGGATACACGCACGATAGTCGGTCCCTTGCAAATGTTACACGCGAGCAAATGCAAGGGTAGCCCAAGTGGGCCCAGCCTAAACATGAATGTGACATGTGCGCCAACCATCAGATGTGTCACCCAATTTTAGGCCCAACGTAAAAATAAATAAATAAAATAACATAAAAAAACCAAGTCCCTCTGTGATTCAGGTGGGCAGCAAGAGAGGGAACATTGCACAAGGAACACCCGCAATCAAAACTATTTTCCTTAGTGCGGTCCACCTGAATCACGATTGGACCTACTTTTTGGGCACTAAGCCTAATGTGGGATGATGCATCTAATGGTCAGAGTGGATGTTCCATACACAACATAGTGGGCCCCACAAAAATCAAGGGTGGCCATCCCCCTCCAATTATTTCCCTTGGTGTGCCCCACCTAAATCACAGATCAACCTGATTTTGGGGCCACCAGGGCTAAAATTTCCAAAAAATCTGGTTATGCACATGCACCTGATAATATGAGTGCATGTCCCAAAAATTGCGCAATGGGCCCCTTAAAAAATAAAGAGTGGGCAGGACCCTTCATAATTGCTTCCCATGGTGTGGCCCACCTAAATCACAAATCCAATAGATTGTTGGGCCTCAGGCCTAAAATTGGGTGAAGCACATGATGGTTGAAGTGGATTTCATATACAAATCACAGTGGGGCATCAAGGCGGACCATGTCATTTTGCTCATAAGAATGTCTCTTGCAGCACTTTGCTCGCAAGAATGGTTGTCTACTCCACACTTACATGCAAAAATATATGCACGCATGATGCATGTATTGTGCGTGTTTCCGCATCAGATCCAACCTATGTATGAGGTGGACCCTTGAAGCCTCATCTAAGCCTCATCTTATACCCATCATCTCCTCTTCATCTAAGCCTTATCTCAATGAATTGGAGTCTACTACACATCCTATGTGCAAGTTATGGTGGAAGTTTGATGCTAGCTGCCAACCTAACACAAACCTCCCTTGTTCGAACTTGGAACTACAAATGAGAGTGCAAACTCCCTTTGGCCAACCTAACCATGGGCCACACAACAGGATCAACTGGGAAGGGATGTCCATCCAATAACTTCTTTGTCTAATTTGCCTCAATACTATATGTCCCTATTCTCTTGCCCCAAGTTGGTAATTGTCCAAATTGATAAAATGTGAAGAGAATTTTTATGGCAAGGGGGATCGTCCTCCAAGAAGTTCCCTCTTCTCAATTAGGAGGAGGTCTATTCCCCCTACTTAGAAGGTAGGGTTGGTATTAGACGCTTAGATCTGTTCAATGAAGCCTTGTTGGGTAAGTGGATCTAGAGGTTTGCCATAGAAAATTTAAGCCTATGGAAGTCTATAATTGCCGTTTAATATGGTCTTTAGTGTGCGTGGTGGGAACCAAACCCTCTTCTCGTTATCATTCTTCTTTCTTATGGAAAGGTATTGTTAAACTATCCTCCAAAGTTTTCTCTGAACTTAGCTTCGTCCTTAGGAAAGATGATCAAATCAAATTTTGGGAAGACCCCTGGTGCGGGCCTTCACCCCTCAAGTATTCCTTCCCCTCCCTTGCTTACCTAAATTCTGATAAGGACATTTTGGAGTCGAATTGCTTCTTTAGGTCCAGAGATAATAGTGTTTGGATCCCTCCGTTGCAAAGGAATCTATCTGATAAGGAATGTTTGGACCTTACGTCTCTCCTCTCGCATCTGCTGGGCGCCAGGGCATGTCTCCTACTGGCAAAGAGGACTCTCTCCTAGAACCTGTCAAGCTCAGGTGTCTTCTCAGTTAAATCCTTTTACAATCATCTTGCTTCGGGTGACTTGTCAGGATCCATCAGCCATACAAGGATGATCTGGTTTTATGGATCCCCTCTAAAGGGGCAGCTTTTGCTTGGCTCCTAGGGAAAAATCACATTCTTACCATCGACAATCTCTGTATTCTTACCATCGATAATCTCCAAAAAAGGGGCATGGTTTTTTGCCTAATGCTTGCAGCCTCCGTCTCCAACGTGAAAAATCCACCAATCACCTCTTCATCCATTGCTGCTTCTATGTGAAAATCTGGTCTTGTGTGATGAAGATGATTGGGGTTCATTTGGATATGCCAAAAAACGTCGGAGGCCTATTTAGTTTGTGGCACAGCAAAGATGGGGGCTTGCTTGGTAGGAAGAAGTGGCATAACATGTTTCTTGCGGTCCTCTAGTCTATCTGGCTTGAGAGAAACAATCAGTGTTTCAAGAATTCAAGAATTGTTGAAATTCTTGAATAGTTTAGCGATCTTTAGCAAAGTCCTGAGCCTGTTTAGGGATTGGGCGCCTTAGTAGTCGCGATGTTTTCTGGGGGTCTTTCCAGCCATGGGGTTGGGGTTGTATAGTTTTTGTTCTTTTTTCTCTGTTTTTCCTTCCTTGTTTTGATTTTCGTGTTGTGTAGGTTTTCTTCTTATTTTGTTCTAATAAAATTTTCAACCTTAAAAAAAAAAAAAAAAAAAAAAAAAAAAAACGGTAGAAATGTCAACAAAACTAAAGAACTACCACATATGAAAAGAGTCAAAGACCCAAACAACGTGATTGCTAGACATTTTTTTAGAGTACGTGATTACTAGACATCTCCCTCGAGTGGTCAAAGAGTTTGCTTTAAAATACACCTCACAACCAATATGTGAGAAAGAAACATTGAGCTTTGTAACACACACCATAACTTCGCCAAAACATCAATGAGCTTCCAATGGAGATCCTACAAATGCCCGAAAGGTAATTTAAAGGAATCTACCATGTCCACAAGAGAGTTGTAGACCACAAATCATTACCAAGCTACCTCCTCACAAATAAATCACAGTTACTAGCATGCCCGTAAGTATCTTGGGTACAAGTCCACAAATTATTGTCTGAAAGACCCCACCCTTGTTGGACCAAGGTTCCTAAAAAGATTCCTATTAAAGTTCAATTTTGATTGAGTCCGTAAGGAGGCTCTTCTATCTTTTGATTACATGCAAACCTTAGTCAAACTAGAAATCACCTCCCAATAAGTATATCTAAGCACGTTTGCCTAAAACCATCCAGCAATATATCAGTTTTCCAATCAATAAACGACGTGAGAAGAAGTAAACACCCCCTTCAAGTTGCAATTCCTCCCCTAAGAAACCTCGTATTGCTCTCCAACCAACATTATTATTATTATAATCTTGTAATGAGCACGAAGTTTGCACCATTTATGGTGATCATGGTAGGGTTTAAGAGTGATGATGAGTGGATTACTGGTCATAAAATAAATCAAGAGGCCAAATACACCTATAAGATAGGAAGAATAACTATTTTATTTGGATATCATAACAGGACCAAGTTCATGTTATTCAGGAATCATATGATACCAGAAAAATGGCCCACAAAATAAGTGACAAAAATTCTAAGGGTAACTTCTTGAACATGTCTAGACTAGCCTTAACACTTACAATTAGTTAAATAATAACTATAATGATCCAGAATGCACACCATGATCGTTGACCTTCCGAATTAATCGGACCCCCAAATTGGTCTAAACCTTCAATCCAGATAATGCGGGGGCATTTTCAAACCAAGCTCGAGTGGGGTGGCCTGTGGGATGCAGGGCCACACTCAAAGTGGGCGACCCGCGGAACCCATGTGATTTGGACCCTTGTGAGGCAAGTAGCTCGTGTGAGGTAGAACCCATGTGATTTGGGGCCCGTGTGAGGCAGGTGGCTCATGTGAGGCAGAAACCATGGATTTGGGGCCCACAAGGAGGGTTCGGCCGAGGACCTAACCCATGGATGTGGGGCCTAGACTATAAGACAAAGGGATTAATTTGACATGCTCTATCAGTTCGAGCTTTTAGAGCAAGTGGTTAATTGTCCTGCATCAAATTGGTATCAGAGCGGGAGGTCTCGTGTTCGAGACTCCTCACCGGGGGTGATTAATGTCGGGGCATTTTCACACCAGGCTCGAGTGGGGTGGGTTGTGGGATGCAAGGGCACACTCGGGGTGGGTGGCCCGCGGAACCCATGTGATTTAGGGCCCGTGTGAGGCAGGTGGCTCGTGTGAGGCGGAACCCATGGATTTGGGGGCCCATGAGGAGGGTTCGGTCGAGGACCTAACCCATAGATGTGGGGCCTGGGCTATGAGATAAAGGGATTAATTCGTCATGCTCTATCAGTTTGAGCTTTTAGAGCAAGTGGTTAATTGTCTTGCATCACCAGAGATATGATCCAAATCTTTGATTAGGACCCTTGATGGCCCAATCTTTGATCGACCAACTTGTGAGGCCCAGATGCATCAAGACGAGAAGAGGAAAGAGGATCACCTTATTGTAAACCTCTTGATCTTTTAAAGTAATAGGAAGGGAAGCCATTCTCTAGGATTGAGAAAGAATGCAAAGATACACATTTCTTCATCCACAGGATCCACATATGCCCGAAAGCCCATCCCATCATATTTCGAGAATAAACAAGAAAGTCATAATCAACATGATAGTAGGATTTCTCTATATTTACTTTGCAAACTATGCCAGACAAGGTGCATTTAACTCTATAGTCAAAGCACTCGTTGGTGATAAGTATTCCATCTAAATATTTGACAATTGATGTGGGGAGATCACATAACTTGTTGCTTCCATCTCAGAGAGTGAACATTAACTGAAATCTTATAAACCCTTCCCACTAAGCAATAGGCCGTAAATGCTTGGATCTCCTTATCCCCTCCATTTTATGAGATACAATTACAAGGAACACATTGATACTTTTACAAGGTGGCCCTCTCATGGAATTCCCATACAAATTCATCAAAGCATCCTTGATGATATCCAAATGAGAATGTTGAGGTGAGGCCATCTGGCCCCAGACCTTTATCCCCATAAATCCCATAGATAACTTTTGAATCAGTAATGTTTCTTTCAAATCTATTATAAGCCAATTTACTATGTTCGACAAGAGATGGCTAAAAGTAAAACCACCATGCATTGGTATAACAATGTCTTCCTTTGTGTAAAGATTTTCATAGAACTGCATAAAATGATGGTGTTTCACCTTCCAAATTGTCAATAAGGCCACCTCCGACCACCAACTTATGAATTGAATTTGTTTCTTCTACAAAGACTCACCACACCAGTCAATGGACAAAAAAATAAAAAATAAAAAGGTGGGTTTGTCTCCTCGAGCCACATCTTATAGATTTTCGCCTCCAAGCCAATCCCTTTTTTCTCAAAAGGAAGCAATTCTCCTATAAAACTTTCGTGTCTTCCCTTTGCTTGATGTTACATGGCCCTGATCTTCCACATTGTCAATGCTAGCTACAATTGACAACATCTCATTTAATTCCACAACGCCCACAAAATTTGATCGCCATTTCTAGGTGATTTTTTATCTTTTTGAAATTTGGAAGCCATCCCAACCTTCAACATGGAAGCTCTTTGACCATCCAAGCACCAAGAACCAACTTAAAATTTTTAATTTTAAAAAAAAAAGGAACTTGAAAAAAAAGGGAACCTCCAACCACCATTTTTCTAAATGGAAAGGAATCCAACCGAAGACGATCCAATTGTCTACAACAATATCAGAACATGATGCATAGCTAGCCTAGGGAGGACAGACCATGACACTCTCTAACCTCTCCGAGTCGGTGATAATCAAGAAACAATCAAGTTCACACATCAACAGTCTTTGTTCATTATTCAACCAGGTCTACAACCTCCCATCAAGAGAGATGTTGATCGATTCATCAATTGACACTAATTAAGCAAATTCTCTCATCCTTAAACCTCCTTGCAATCCCCGAGCTTATCGTAAGGAAACTTAGGCCCCGTTTGTTAAATCTGAAGTCTAAAGCCTGAATCTGAAATCTGAAGCCTGAATCTAAAATCTGAAACCTGAATTTGAAATCTGAAGTCAAAAAACTTGTTTGGTAACTATGGCTGAAGTCTGAAAATTAAGTACTGAATTTGAAACAATCCGTTTGTTAACAAACATCTGAAATGTCTGAAATATGTTATTTTGACACATTTGCCCCTATCTATCTCCTGTTTGGAAATGCTTTACATTATAAAGAATTTATTTTTTATTAAATGAAAATAAAATTATTCTATTTAATTCAAATAAACTATAAAGTACTTAATAGAAAATTAAAATATCACATGATATAAAAATGCCATTGACCTAGACCCCTGAACTCCAGATCACATGGTTCCCATAATCCGCCTCATGTGAGATTTTATACTAGGCCTAATGATCATAAATTAACCATACACGTCGAATTTCAGCCCTTAGATCATAGTAAATTAGCTACTTAACCTCTACATCCATTCGTACACTTATCAGATCAAGATTATGATCTGTTATGCTTAACTCACTATTAGAATTACAATCCGAGAAACTTAGACATGTGAAAAAGTCACTCGAATCTAACGATATACCGGTCTTACCCCTAATCACTTCATAAACCCGCTTTATGTCCATCCAATTACAAAACTGACAATACAATCACCTGGATACATGAATAGAATACCAACAATCAAGTCTTCCTAGTTTTAGCATGTCATATGACTATCCATCATGGTTGGATCCACCAAACGGGCCACGTGAATATCATGATAAACCGATCATCATTAAGAGCTTAGGGTATAGGCCCAAACTACCTGGAAATTTGTCAAATAAATATGCACAAATATTATTTTGAATTACCGAGTGAGCTAGTCTATTTAAAAAGGCACGTGGATCATCTATAGTTGATCAAGGCCTAAACTGGACCGATGGAAAGAGTACGAAAAATGAGAAATGTTCAACAAATTTCAGGACATTCGGACGGCGCACCTTGACATAACGGACATCAGAAGCTACTTGAGAAGTGGATGGCAAAGTTGTAAATAGCCATTACTATTACATGCCACCGTTAACACTCTATTGAACTTCGTGGCCCACCCGAGCAATATACCTGCTCCATTTCCGGACCTATGTCCTAACATGTTGTGTCAATCTCGATGAACAGAGTGGATTATACCACTTCAAACAATCTAATGAACTCCACGAAAATATTCAAGTTTACGTTACTTCCTTGTTTTCACACGTCACATGTTATTCATTATGTAAAGAAGTTTTAATGTTACGGGTCATGCATTGGCGGATCCTTCGGCCCACCTGAAGATTGGATCTACTTCAAATTTGGGACCATAGGTTAGCACGGGGTGCTGAAGATGGTGAATGGAGTGGATCTTCCAGAAGATCATCACAAGTGGACCCCACTTATTTTTAACAACAATATAGAAAAGAAACTCGTCCACATGCGGTAACAGAGGACGTGAAATCGTTGAAACCTTTTTAAGGGCCACTGTGATGTTTTTTACCATCCAACCTATTCATTAGGTCATGTACACATGGATGTAGTGAAAACACAAATATCAACTTGATCTGAAACTTCTCCAGCTCTCAAGAAGTTTTTAACGGTGGACGTTCAATCCCCACCTTATGGTCCAATTAATCATTGGACCTGCTTCTTTTATTGGATCACACCTTAAATTATCTGAAAAAGTTGATGGACGGTGTGGATCAAACGCATAAATCATGGTGGGGCATAAAGAAGTTTAACAAAGGTTGATTTTGTATTGCGCAAACAATTTAAAAGAAAAAATTTCCGTAGTCACTCGAAAGGGGTACTTTTGGAAACAAAAAATTTTTATTTAATGAAAAATCCCGGAGCGCATTCCACGTTCACCATTAAGCCAGACTCCTATCACGGAAAGAATTCAGTGAAAAACCACTTAGCGCTTTCCGTCTTCCGTGTTAATAACACATTAACAAACACCACTAAACACGGAAAATTTTCCCCATTCCGTGTTAAGTGCAAAAATTCAGCGTTAACAAACACGGCCTTAATGAAACTAAAGTTGCCACTGATGCACCACAAAAGACCCCATTTCCTTCCTACCTTGTCGAGATATTCCAAAAGGCAATCATTTTCTTGCATTTTTCAGCTCATACACAATTGTGAGCACCTACTAAAAGCCATCTACTATGGAAACACAATAAACAAAGGTGCAAAACTCTCCCCTCAATTCATCTTGCACAAAAAGAGTCCACGACACAATAATTCCACACAGTTTCTCTTTCTGGCAATAAGTTGAAACCTTCTTTTTCGGGATCGCCAAATCTCAGGCATAGCTTTATAGTTTTCTTCCAGTTTCATTTCTTGCAGCATTACAATGTCTATCTTTCGCCTGCATAAATCTTCAACCACAAGACACCTCCCAGGGTTGCCAAGGCACCACTTCTAGGATACCAAATTCATTTTCCAATTGATGCCACTCCCCTCCCCTTGTCCTTCTTGCCAGAATTCTTTATGCCTGATTTGGTTGTCCTCGTCATAATTTATGGCCAAAGCAAGGTTGTTTAGCTTGCCTATCTCCTTTTTCCTATTATTCTTCTCACATTTATTTCATGTTCTATGTTCTTTCTGTCTCTTTCTTCCAGAGTATATAGCAGCTTCTTCAATGCTGCCTCTCCTCCTCAAGTAAGTCCCAAACTGTACCTGAAATAGACCAGGTCCTCTTCTTTTGTATTGGTGCCACCTTCATTGATTTTGCATCTGTCTTCCAATGATTGTGATCCTCTTCCATGACTGCAGACTTCACTACTGCTGTTCCTCGACATGTTCCCTAAACCTGATATGAACTTTCTTAGGAGAGGAAGTCTTCAACACCAACATGTACAAAGTTGGGCAGATAATTTGTTTTATTGCCCCTCCTACAGTGATGTTAGATGAGGAAGTAGAACTCTACTGCACTTCAAGAACATACATGCATTGACATAGAAGATGAGAAAGCCAATTTTCATAAACTCTACCTTGACATCAGGAGTGTGCTCTTTGAAATTCAATTTATGCTGTCCAATGAGACAAAATAGAGTCAAGAATCTGCAGATGACAAAAACAAGTCTGATTTTTGAGGAAATACAAACTAACCCTTTGACTGGTTCTGCAGCAGTCGTCTACTATCAATCATATTGATATATATATATATATATATATATATATATATATATGAACTATTTCTTTTGAACATTTCTCTCCATATACATAGATGATTCCCTAAGTCAATGCATTCTCATAAAAGCTTCATGTGCAGTAGTCAAGTTGGATTAGGAGCAAAATCAGCAAATAGGATTGGTAAGACACTTGTTATGCGAAAAATGTTTTGCAATTTCAAGTGTTTGCGGACTTCTTAATAAATTTGTTGTTATCTCCCAAAAAAAAAAAAAAACCTTCATGTTTGTATTCATAAAATCAAGCACAACTTCATCCATGTTTTGTTATCATAATTATTAACTATCTTCATTTCTTTTATGGTTGAGACCATGCAGTTGATCTTTATAACTGGCTGAAGTTGGTGATTTGACAGCTTTTCAGGATTTTCATGATACAACATGAGAGAGAGAGAGAGAGAGAGAGAGAGAGAGAGAGAGAGAGTGATAGAAAGTAGAAGGATAGGAATAATGGAATTTCCACCCAACTGCTTGGCCTACACAGTCCCTGCGGATGATAGCATAAATCCTCTATTGATAAAAGGCAATTCATAACCCTCATCATTGCCTCATTTTTATGCAGATGGAGTTAGATATTCAAAGGTTCATGGAGAACCCCAATCAAAATTAACTTGAGTTCCCGCATTTTCTAACTTCATATCTTCAGCTCGCAGGTCATCATTTTGTTTGACAATATTGCCTAGCCATCAACAGCATAGATGGTTAGGGAGGTGGAATCGTAGTGAGGAAGACAGCTGAAAGTAGGTGCCCAGCAGTTGCGTTAAAGGGCATTCCTTGATGCAGCTGGAGGATGACAAGCAAGAAAAAAAATAATAATAAATAAAATTAAAATAAAACTAGACTGCTATTAGGGCAAGGACATTCTTCCTATCGCAGTGTTCTTTCCCTTCTAGGCTTTTAGTTGCCCGGGCCCCTGTTACCCAGTCTTGAGTTGAATAGTTGATTTGGTGTCTTGTCTGTTTTGCTTTTGTCTTGTTGTTGTTTTTCAATTTCTTTTGCTTTGGTTTTGTTTCCTTGATTTTTCTGTTTCTGTCTCTGTTTTGTTTGCTTTTGCCTTTTGGCATTCTCTACTAATATTTCTTCAATCTTCCAAAAAAAAAAAGGAGAGACACGGGTGAAGCGTCACCGAATAATGCAACTGAACTTGGGATAAAAAGGAGTCCATTCAGAAATCTAGAAGATGGGAAGGAAGAATATGACAGAGCACAGGCATGCATCTTCAGTGGTCCTAGAAGTCCAAACGTGGAAGGCATGCTTTCTGAGGCTGCCTCAGATGGAAGAAGCTTGTACTTGGGCAGACAGGAATGCCACAGATGAGACGAGAAAACCAGCACCAAAGATAGCGCCTACAGAGTTGCTATTTTTAGAGATAGGGAAAAGAACTGTAGTGACCCAGACTATAATTGAAATTACAAAAGGTATGCTAGGAGCTTCCCACACAATCAAAATTTTAGCTCAGGTCCATTTATCATGCTCCACCCATTTGTTCAATATAAAACCAGTTATCCTCAGTTGGAGCAGAGGCCCTCGAATACCAGTCATAATGCCATTCTGTTACTCTACCATATCAAATCAGCCTTCAAGGCGTCTATCTTCAGTGGCCAAGCCCTACCATGCTGTACACAGTACACACACTCCTACGAGCATTTCAGACATGCTGTTTTCCATGCAACCTTCTATCAACCTTAAGCTTTGAGCATTCTCAAAACCGTTAGGAGGAATCGAGAGTCTTGTAGTGGTTGATGTCATTTTGGGTTTCATGGAGTGAGGTACATACACTGTTGAGATTTTCAGATTTTTCCATTTCAGTTTCAGGTTCTGTTTTGTAGTGCAAGGAAGTAAAGGTCCGCATGACCCGTTTCTTAGCGTTTTGGTAGCTAGATGTTTTTGCTGGTAGTGGAGGCTTTAATTCTTTGGATCCCTTTTTCTAGCATTATCCTTTTGTTATAATGTAAATAAAAGGAAGAAAAGAAAAGGATACAACATTTACAAAAGGGACAAACAGAAACAGCACATTTACCAGAGCATTTATCATTCTCTAGGCATCCTGTGTTACTCAAGGATGGGATTGAGTACAACAAGGATTGGGTACCATGAATCCTATAAATTCAAATTGCAAGCATAAGGATACAGCATGTTTGATTACAACTCATCATCGTCGTCGTCATCTAAGCCTTACCCCAAATAATTGGGGCTGGCTTCATGAATCCTTTTCCGCCATTCCACTCTACATTCAAGGCTATCTAATAGACTACTACATAGCTTGATTACAATCAACGGGTTTGTGTTGGACTACAACTCATAACCATAATTCTCATCTTCATCACACGTTCATAGCCTTATCCTATCTACTTGGGGTCAGCTACAACAAATGAGTACTAACAAACCGTATATACTCTTTTTAGGATGAACAGTAAACAGTATATACTATATCAACACCGCTAAACAAGAACAAAATAAAATCAATGGTTTTCTCTAGTAGTTGTGTCTGCATCTTTCCAACATGTGGGTCACACACGAGCACTAGACACATCAACTTGCTTAGAAAATGGAATAACCCATAACCTTTAAAGGTTCTAAAGGCAGGTCTGGTTAATACTAACTGTGAAAGGCAAAGCCATCAGTGCGGGGTGTACAAAGCCAAGTAAAATATGAAAGCAGAAATATGTCACAATGCAAACTGTCAAAATCCACATACAAGGGTAAACAAATGCGGGTGAGATGGATAGGACTGTTTTTGAGGACGTTAAGGAATTGAAGAAGATGTCAGTTCAAATCTTAGTCGCATTAGTTACGAGTCCAATATGAATGTACAATAACTTCAATATGTAGGCTAGGGACAGTCATTAAAGTTTGGTCATTTCCACTTTATTCAATTATTACTTCAATTCAATTCAACCATGCATCCAAACAAGGACTAGACTAACAGGAAGAAGCAATGCAAATGTGCCAACAAACCAGCATTGCCCAATTCCAACAAGCAAACCATGATGAAAGGGTGAGTATATTACAAAAACTAGTTAAGAAATCAAATGAATAGAGAAAGAAAGAGGGAGATCCAAACCTCTCAATACGGCGATGCTCCAGCTCCAAATCAATTTTCCGCCAATCTTTTCCCTGTTCTTGCAGCAGAACTTCCCGAGGCTTGGCATCCCCGAATGGATTGACTTTAGGGCGGGGCTTCACAGCTCCTTCCACTGCCTGAGCAGCTGGGCTACCCGGCCGGCTTGACTGTGCACTTGAAGGCCTGCTAGAATGCGAGCTTGTCGGACGACTTGTCTTCCGGACCTCAATCTCTGAATCCACTTTCCTCCAATCCAGCCCTTTCTCAGCCAAAACATCCTCCCTCGGACGGGCTGCACCGAATGGGCTCGGCCGAGTCCTCCCAGGTTCATTCATAGATCCTCCACCTTCAACCCTTGGCGGATCCAAAACAAGCCGTGGCCTCTCACGCTCCACATCTCGTGGTGGGCCACCCCTGCCCCATCGATCAGAATCCAGAGTTGAATCCCTAAAACCCGAACCAAAGCCGCCGGATCTAGCTGGAAGCGACTTCTTCCCGGAAGCCCAGTTATCGACCTCGTCAGCACGTGACCCACTTCCTCCACCGAGGGAACCATATCGATCATGTCGTCCAGAATCCATAGGAACAACTGCAGCAGGCTTCTTCACAGCTGCCCAATTATCAACCTCATCAGCACGAGAAGGCTGGTCAAAATCAGAAGTTCTAGGCGGTGGGCCCCTACGTTCCTCATCAAAACCCCCATAAGAAGATCTGTGACCTCCGCCACCCCAAGACTCGGTGCCCTCATCCGACCTATCCCGCATGCGGCCAATCGGGGCAGGACGACCAAATGAGCGGAACCCACCACCAAGACGGCCATGCTCGATCTCTTCAGCAGTCCGCTCCTTGGGCCCGGTTGGGAGGCGAAACATCTCTTCATGCGTCAATCCCTTGAATTCCAAGGAAGAATCACGCTTTCCACTGCCAGGTCCAACGTTACTACCTGTCGTGAATTCTGATAGTGTCATGACCTTCTTCTTCTTGGGTTTCGCGGCGGTGGCTTCCTTGAGGCTGGGGAAGCTCTGAGAGGATTCTCCAGCGGAGGATGCGGCCACAGCGGCTGCAGCGGCTAGCTCTTCGGCCTCTGCGCGTTCGGCATCTGCGGCCCAAGCGCCGACTCCTGCCCAGGGTTTCGACATTTTTGTGAGGAGATTCGATGGAAATAGGGTTTTGAAGTTTGGATTTTGTAGAGAGAGAGAGAGAGAGAGAGAGAGAGAGCTGAGGCTCCTTAAGGGAGCCGGAGCTCCGCTAACATGCGCGGTAGGAAGAAGGGGTGGTTGTGCTGCGGCTGCGTATTATGGGTTTTCGGATGGAAGAAGAAGCCCGATGGGTACTACATCCACAAGCACCCGCACGTGCCAAGTGACTAGGCGTGTGGGCATTCAGCTCGAGCGTCTGTGACCTCGTGTTTCCTTCGATCTAAAGAAAAAGGTTGTCCACTCGTCAGGTGGACACAGCGCGTTCACAAGCGATCGACACTGCAAATGGATGCCAGCGGTTCCATTCAGCTTACAGGTGTGGCCAATTGATTTTCGATGAGGTCCTCGTGGATGGGCGCGGCTTCGGTGAATCGGGTGTTTCTTGCACTCGGTTTGATTTTGGTTACATGAGGTGCGTGCGGGCATGCCGTGACCGATTGTACGGCCTGATTCAAACTAAACAACTTGGGGATGATTGTGAGTGTGTGTGTGTATATACATACATATATATATATATATGTGTGTGTGTGTGTGTGTGAGATACGAGAAAATCAGTCACTATTCAACCACTTATGATGGAATTATAAGATGATCGGGTGATATTTAACAAAGCAGGGTTCTTCCTTTCATGATAGGTTACTTCTTATCACAAAGTACAAAAGAACGTTAATATACTGGTGCAATCAAAAAAAAAAGAAAATATTTACGGTCGGTCGCAAAGAAAAACTTTAAGAAGCCTTTCTGGAAGATGAACTTGTATTGAGAATTAATATAGTATAGCATATGAGTAGAGACTTATGCCGTGTTTGTTAACGCTGAATTTTTGCACTTAACGTGAAATGGGGAAAATTTTCCGTGTTTAGTGGTATTTGTTAATGCGTTGTTAACGCGGAAGACGGAAAGCGCTAAGTGATTTTCCACTGAATTCTTTCCCTGATAGGAGTCTGGCTTAATGGTGAACGCGAAATGCGCTCTGTGATTTTTCATTAAACAAAAATTTTTTGTTTCCAAAAGTACCCCTTTTCAAGTTACTACGGAAATTTTTTCTTTTCAATTGTTTGCGCAGTACAAAATCAACCTTTAACCTGAGAAACTTCTTTATGCCCCACCATGATTTATGTGTTTGATCCACACCGTCCATCAACTTTTTCAGATAATTTAAGGTGTGATCTAATAAAAGAAGCAGGTCCAATGATTAATTAGACCATAAGGTAGGGATTGAACATCCACCGTTAAAAACTTCTTGAGAGCTGAAGAAGTTTCAGATCAAGCTGATATTTGTGTTTTCACTTCATCCACGTCTACATGACCTAATGAATAGGTTGGAGGGTAAAAAAACATCATAGTGGCCCATGTAACTTTGATCTCTTTGAACCGTTCGTACAACGGACGCAGATTGCGTACTACCCCCGCCCATCCCTAGCATCGTACAGGTAGTTCTGTGGGCGGGCCCACCGTGATGTATCTGTACATCCAAACCCTCTATCCCTTTTCTCATATTATTTTAAGGCATTAAAACAAAAATGAGTTAGATCCAATGATCAGACCACATCACAGATGACTCTTGCATTTAATGCAACTAGTGCATTTTAATGCAACCAAGATTACTATTTGGTGTGGTCCACTTGAGCGTTGGATCTGCCTCATTTTTGTGTTCATGCCTTAAAATAATCTGAGAAAAGGGATTGACGGTTTGGATGTACATATACATCACGGTGGGCCCACCCACAAAACTGCCTGTTTAGAGCTAGGGACAGGCGGGGGTAGTACACAATATGCGTCCTCGTTAAACACGCCGCTCATCTTAGATACAAGACGGGAACGGACTGGCTACTCCCACTGCCACCGGCCAGTGGCTGATGGTCGGTGCTCTGTGGGCCCTACCATGATGTATGTGGTTCATCCATGCCATCCATCTATTTTTTCAGATCATTTCATGGTATGGGACAAAAAATTAGGTATATCAAAATCTCAAGTGGGCCACATTACAGGAAACAGTGTTGAATAGTGTCGACCATTAAAAACCTTTTGGGGACCATAAAAGTTTTCAATCAAGCTGATCTTTGTTTTTTCCCTTCATCTGGGCATGTATGACCTGATAAAAAGATTAGATGTCAAATAAACAGTACAGTGGGCCTTAGGTGGATTTTAATGATGTATATCCAATCATTATTGTTTTCCTATGGTGTGGTCCACCTGAGATTTATATCCCTCTAATTTTTGGGGTGAAGCACTAGAATGATCTATAAAAATGGATGAACGGAATGGATGAAACACATACATCATGGAGGGGCTAACAGAGCACCGACCATGGTAGCTGGGGGAGTAGCCAATCCGTTTCCGTCTTGGACTGGACACGGATCATTATCTTGTTACTATTTTTGGTGTGGTCCATTTGAGTTTTGGATATGATTCATTTTTTAGATAATGCTCTAAAATGATCTAAAAACATTGATGAACAGTGTGGATATATGTAACGCCCTGAAAATCGAGGGTCGAGCAGGAGCCCAACTCCCGAGCTCCAACACATCACTTATGTAACATAGAAAATGATGATTAAATGTTGTCTGTATTAGTGCCTTAAACATGAGTGAGAATATACCAAACAGCATATCATACTTCAGAGACAATTAAATTTCGCAAGCGGAAGACTATGATAATTATATAAAATTTATAAACTGTTGTAAGTTTCGATAGTGTGAACATGTTACCAAGTTAAATATATACATGTATACTCCCAAAATGGACAAAATGAATATACATGGGTACTCCAAAATGTAAAATGACAAGTGTAATGGCATCTAGACAGCATCACTGCAACCTCGTCAATCAGAACACGGTCTACATAGACCCGCCTGATAGCTGCATATAGGAGAACTCCTGCTCATCGTCGTAAAAGTCCGGCTCTACCTTGAAAGCATCGCCATCATCTGTATCTACAATAAGGTCTAGTTGGTGTTTAAAACACCGTCCCAGAACATGGGAGTGAGTGATCAACTCAGTGGAGCTATGAAGCAAATGTTAACATGTTATCAATTCAGTCAAGCAGTAATAATAAAGCAATACAACAGGCATTCCTAAGTACTCTGATTAATGCAAGGATGATATGTGTTAATAATGCATGCCCTTGCCTGCACTACCTCTTGCAACAACATCTCACGATCATGGCATGCAACACTCCCGCTGTGCTCAACTCCAACGCCAAAGGCACTTGCAATACAGTGCATGTGCGTGATTAACCAAGTTCTTAATTAGACATATTCATACAGCAAGATTGGGAAGCTAAGGCACCCCCTTTATATCATTTACCCAAACAATGATCTATCTAGGGTCATCAATCCTAGTTAATCACATACGATTACAGTTCTAGGTCACTACGGAGAGGCTCGTCACCATCAGCACAGGCCTAGTTTATACTCCAGGTTACTACGGAAAGGCTCGTTGCCTTAACTTAGTTCTAATGTATACTCGAGGTCACTACGGGCTTGTCACCTGATCATAGGCTGACGCTCGAATATAGTGTCCCATACTACTGTATTCGGCTCACGAGTTTGGGTTACTCACTAGACACTATGGGGAGGCTCATCACCTCAATGTAAGCTGATAGCTCGGCCACGGTGTCCCATACCACCATGTCCGGCTCATGAGTCTTAGCGGATCGAGGTACCAAGGTTAAACAGGCTTTTCACTGGTGAGTTTAATATCTTAGATTCAAACAGTAGCGTCCATACATGGTGATCATACATTGGGCCAATCGGGTTACTTGACAAGCTCGACTAGTACTAGCGTACGTAGACTTAATCGACATGGAGTGCATAAGCAATTCGCATGGCCTAACCACTGTCGTCAAACGACATACGACTCGGATTCATCGAACATATCCATCATGGTTAAAACAGTTTGACCACCGACCGTGAACCATTACCGATTGCTTGGACTACATCATAGCCCTAATCACAATTTAAGCAATGGCATTCACATGTGATAGTCAAGACAGCATGTGACAACCAATTTCAGTATCCATCTCGTTTAAGCATTTCAACAAAACACGTAGTACACATGTTAACATACATAGGCATTCCATACATAAATCACGTAGTAGCAAGATAGATTACATAAAGAAAACTGTAACTAAAGATAAGGGGATTTAGAATCCCATCTTAATGCCCTCATCAAATACATTACATCAAGCATTTTCTCACTCAAGCATTTTATCAAACACTTAGACTACACATAGTACATACATGTAATAAGGTAGTTTAAAAAAATACATATAATAGTGAATCCTTCCACATAGGAGTTGCCACACGTACAACCATCATGTGTTCCCAAATGTCCATCACAACAAGCACAAATCATAATTCCATATCCATTCAGACATTTCAACAAACACATAGAATGCATTTAAAATAAACATAGTTACATATATGTGAAATATATGAAAAGCATTGTATCTAGGCATATGTGATAGCAATCAAGTCAGACATAAATCATTGCTGACATTGAAAGCCTTGAAAACCATAACTTAAACGTTTATAGTCCACACCTTTCGCTGATAAACGAGTATCGAACTCAGTTTGTATGCCAAGTCTTTGTCTACGGCACGACGGCCACCTATAGCATAAAATAAGTTAGCTATTTCATCACTTACACTATTTGAAACCCTAAAACAGATTAGGGTTAGGTTTTCTTACCTAAGAACGGAATCAGAATCGCCGGAATAACAATATAGAAGTGGTAATTAAGCACGTGGAGTGGCGGGGTTGAATCCCAAGAACAAACGTCAACTCTCTCTCTCACTTTCTCTCTCTTTCCTTCTCTTTTCTCTCTTCTCTCTCTTAGAGTTTTCCAAATTTGTATGGAATGAGAGAGAGAGAGGGTTTAAGGGGCTTATATAGGTCCAAAACTGATGGGAATGGCCCCAAAGCCATGGTATACTTGGGTTATAGTCAAATAGTGCCTGTTTTGGTCCAACGGAGCTGTTCTGTAAGCCCCTTTTCTACATGCGGTCAGACTTAAGCTCCCTGACATTGGATCTAGTTAGGCTAAATTTTCAGTCCGATTGGATTTGTGGATCGACCGTGGCGGACTAGTTTCAGTTCAACGGTCATCGTCGCTCGATCAGGGCAACGAGTACATGGACCTGTACTGGAAAATTTCCCTGATTTGAGGGTGTATTTGGGTCAGATTCTGACAATATGAAAGCTTAAATTTGGCCTGTAAGCGGATGGCCCAATTCATTTAAATCTGAGTTCATTTCCTAAAGGTATTCGCGTTTCTCACACACTTCGCTCCGAGCTTAAGATTTGTGCTTCTGGATACTATCTGGATTTGATTTCTGAGATGGTTGTCAAGTCCAGTAAGGCAGTCCTAACCGTATGGTTTGGCAGTAATCGGACTTTCGACGCATGGTCCAGGTCCGATACGGAGTTTCGGTGTGCTCCTAAGAGCAACTGGGTTAAGAAATTGATCCTAGATTTTAGGGTAATGTAGCGTTAATGATTCTACAAGTTTTGGATCTTGCAGTTCGTATTTAAAGTGGTTCAATCTAGTTTCAAAGCTAATCTAGTTTAGCACTTAGTTAATTTCATCTAATTTCTAAAGGATTTGGTCTTGAGTGATTTCTGCCTGAGGTGGTACTCGGGTCTTTGTACGGATGTTTCGAAGATGTTACAATCTACCCCCCTTAAAGAAAAATTTCGTCCTCAAAATTAATACCTTTTCGTACTACTCGAGAATCTGAGGGTAGTTCTTGTGAACCTCGGCTTCTGTTTCCCAAGTAGCCTCTTCCTCGGTGTGGGGCATCCATAATACCTTCACTAGCGGAATAACCTTATTGCACAACACCTGCTCTTTCCTGTCCAAGATACACATTGGTCGCAGTACATAAGTAGCATCCTCACTCAACTGTACCTACTCCCATCTAATAATGTGGGAAGGATCAGGAACGTATTTCTTCAACATCGACACATGAAATACGTTGTGCACGCCTATGAGTGGTATGGGCAAAGCCAGGCGGTACGCTACTACACCCACTCGATCCAGTATCTGGAATGGGCCAATAAATCTTGTCGTGAGCTTCCCCTTCTTGCCAAACCGAAGGACTCCCTTCATCGAGAAAACCTTCAGGAATACGTGGTCTCCGACCTCAAAACTTTAACTGTCGCCGCCTCGTATCGGTGTAACTCTTCTGTCTGCTCTGCACTGTAAGAAGTCAATGCCTGATAACGTCGATCTTCTCTGAGGTCACCTGTGCTAACTCGGGGCCAACTAAACTTCTCTTGCTAACCTCTACCCAGCTATGTGGTGGTGCTCTACACGGACGCCCATACAATGCCTCATAGGGGGCCATACCAATACTCGCCTGGAAGTTGTTGTTATAGGCGAACTCTGCATAAGGAAGACAGTCATCCCAACTGTCCTTAAAATCTAGTACACAAGCTCACAGCATATCTTCCAACACCTGATTCACCCGTTCCGTTTGCCCGTTAGTCTGTGGGTGGAACGTGGTACTGAACTTCAACTTTACACCCATTGCTTCTTGGATACGGGTCTAGAAGATAGATGTGAATCGTGTGTCTCGGTCCGATACGATCTCCATAAGAACTCCATGCAGACGCACTATCTCCCTGATGTATAATCTGGCCAAGTCGTCTGCCGAGTTCGAAACTCTAATAGGGAGGAAATGAGCCGATTTCGTTAACCGGTCCACAATCACCCAAATGGAATCATGACCCTTCCTCGTCTTCGGTAGCCTAGAGATGAAATCCATAGAGATGAAGTCCCATTTCCATTCTGCTATGGGCATGGGCTGAAGTAATCTAGGAGGTCGACGATGCTCTGCCTTGACCTGCTGGTATGTGAGACAACGGGACACATAATCTGCTATGTGGACCTTCATGTTGTCCCGCCAGTACGACCTCTTCATATCTCGATACATCTTCGTACTGCCAGGATGCATCGCCATCCTCGAATTGTGAGTGGCTTCGAGAACTTCCTTTCTCAAGTCATGAAGATTTGACACGCATAGGCGGCTACGATAACGTAAGCCCCCATCTGTACTAACTCTCCACTCAGAGTCTGCATCATCACTAGCTTGTTTCCTCAACTCTAATAACCCTTCATCTTCCCCCTGAGCCACGATGATTCAATCATCAATCAGAGGCTGTACACGCATGTGTACGATGCTCTCAACGGCTCTCCGACCGTAAGTTTTTACTCAAAGTCTCGCACAAACTCTACCATGTCCCACTCTGCTATCATCAGCGGAGCCACAAATGCTATCGTCTTCTTGCGGCTCAATGCGTCTGCCACAAGGTTGACCTTGCCAGGGTGGTAAGAGACCTCGAACTTGAAGTCCTTCAGGGTCTCCATTCATCGTCGCTGCCTCATATTCAAGTCTCTCTGAGTGAATATGTACCTAAGGCTCTTGTGGTCGCAAAAGAGCTCGAACTCCTCTCCATAGAGGTAATGTCTCTAGAGCTTCAGTGCAAAGATGACGGCCGCTAACTTTAGGTCATGCGTAGGGTAGTTTTCCTTGTGTTTCCTCAACTGTCGCAATGTATAGGCATTAACCCTGTCTTTTTGCGTCAAAACATAACCTAAACCAACACAAGAAGCGTCAGTGTATATCGTATACTTGACCCCTTGCTCTGGCAATACTAGCACAGGGGCGGACATCAACTTGTCCTTCAGTTCCTAGAAAGCTGCTTCTGCCTTCTCGTTCCAAGCAAACTTAAGATCCTTTCGAGTCAGCTGAGACAACGGTCTGGCTATCTTGGAAAAGTCTCGAAAGAATCGACAGTAGTAACCTGCCGGGCCCAGAAAACTCCTCACCTCAGTAACTGAACCAGGCTGCTCCCAGTCCTGAACTACGACTACCTTAGAAAGGTCCACAGTTATCCCTTCCTTGGACACCACATGTCCCAGGAACTTGACTTTTTCTTTCCAGAAGTGGCATTTCTTGTACTGTGCGAACAACTGGTTCTTCCTGAGAGTATCGAACACTGCTCGCAGGTGCTTCTTATGATCTTCCCGACTCTTGGAGTATATCAGGATGTCATCTATAAACACGATGATGAATCAGAATAGATACGGCCGAAACACCCGGTTCATCAAGTCCATGAACATGGTCGGGGCATTTGTGAGTCCAAATGACATCAAAAGAAACTCGTAGTGCCCGAAGCTGGTTCTGAATGCTGTCGTGGCCCAATCTCCATGTTGTTAAGAGTGGTGTTGCTGATGAAATGGATCGGCACAGGAAGTTCTGCGCCAAGTTTGTAGGCGAATTCACGTGCAAGCTTGCATATAAGTCGGCCGAAGGGGAGCGAAACAGTCGTCCGAGAAGAGCACGCAATCTACATTATCTATAGTAGTACATACGTAGGCACGCACAGCTTCTCTCCATGCCTAACTCGGTATAGAAAGTCTACCATCAGGCGCGTGCACTCGCTGTGATTGCTCCACCTGGGTTACACGTTGTACGTGAAGATGTGGGGGAGCAGGCGGAAGTCGTCGGTCATATTGGATGCCAAGAGGCTATTGTTTGGATTCTAGTGGGTCAGTTGGCCATAAAGGAATAGTGTGCGGTGATCCCTTTCACGTGCACTCCTAAGACTCTTCTCATTAGCATGGACTTCACCAAGCGGCATCCCCATGAGTCGGGCTATTAAACCAACATCAACTATGGCCTCCCGCCTTCCCACAGGAATTTTAAATTGCAAGGGCTCCAGTGTTGGCTCTCGAATATGGGCATAGAAGGCTCGGACAGTGCCCACATTTGCACGAGACTTGCCCTCAAATATGGCACCCCACCCGGCAGCCACCAGGCGGTCCATCACCAGATATTCCCCAAAGAGCTTCTCGTCCACGTGTGCTTCAAAGAGGACCCTGCGGCCCTCAAATCTTCTATGAGATAGATCCGCCAGTAGAGCTCTCTCGAGGGGAGCCTGGGAGTCGAGGTCCCGCTTTGTCCTTATCTCACGATCGATGCTTATACCTGCGACGGTGCCTTTCGGCCTCCTCGAATGAGTAGGGCGGCTAGGCCCGACTTCATCTGTGGAAGCTCTCTTCTTCCCCATGAGAGAAAGAAGTGTAGAGATGGAGAAAATAGCCGTTACAAGCTCGAAAAGAGCCATGGGAGCCAAATAACCTTAAAAGGAAGGTGGATTGGGAGAAATTTTTTAATATGAGACACAAAGCTATGGACTTTGAGCTCAAATGTGTAGGGATAAGAGAAAATGGGAGTAGTAGGAGATATGATTTGGAGGAGGATGATGGAAAAGAAGTATGTGGTGAAGGAAGTGAAGAAAATTGAAGAGTGGAAGGGGATTTGAGAGGAAAATGTGAGGTTTTGAGGGATTTGGAGAGCTTAGAACATAGTGGGGGAAAGAAATGAAGCAAATGGGACGAAAAAAGGGGTCCCATATGATTTCATGGGCCCCACAGCCTTGCACAAGTGTCGGCCCGACCGGCCCGGCGATGCCATTGCCGGTCCCTGGACCTCCGAGCGAGGGCTCGCCCCATGGGCGATGGCATCCCCCCGGGGTGCTGGAAATGTGTGGGGTCCACTTTGCCCCCCCTCGATTTGCACTTGTGGGCCCCGACTTCGTTTAAGTCACTTTGAGTCCCGATTTGCGTATATTCACGATTTTCGAGTTTATTGCGTGTGAAATGGGTTGGAGTCTCATCTAAACCTGTCAATCATGGTCTAGGAACGATCTGGGGTCACCACGCATGATCACAGGGGCGTACGAGCCCCGATTTCGACGGTCAGTTTCATCTATGAATGATCAGTTTCATCGACAGGCGAAACTTGGAAATCCTAGGACTGTTCCTATGTTCATCGCACCCTTCTAAGTCAAAGTACATCAGTGTGTGTCGTGAGACCATAACCGAGGTCTAGTTTAATCCAAATCATTCTCTGATACCAACTAGTAACACCCTGAAAATCAAGGGTCGAGTAGGAGCCCAACTCCCGAGTTCCAACACATCACTTATGCAACATAGAAATTGATGATTAAATGTTGTCTGTATTAGTGCCTTAAACATGAGTGGGATTATACCAAACAACATATCATATTTCAGAGACAGTTAAATTTTACAAGCGGAAGACTGATAATTATATAAAATGTATAAACTGTTGTAAGTCTCCAAAGTGTGAACATGTTACCAGGTTAAATATATACATGTGTACTCCCAAAATGGACAAAATGAATATACATGGGTGCTCCAAAATGTAAAATGACAAGTGTAATGACATCTAGACAGCATCACTGCAACCCCGACGATCAGAACACGGTCTACATAGACCCGCCTGATAGCTGCATATAGGAGAACTCCTTATCGTCATAAAAGTCCGGCTCTACCTCGAAAGCATCGTCATCATCTGCATCTACAACAAGGTCTGGTTGGTGTTTAAAACACCGTCCCAGAACGTGGGAGTGAGTGATCAACTCAGTGAAGCTATGAAGCAAAGGTTAACATGTTATCAATTCAGTCAAGCAGTAATGATAAAGCAATACAATAAGCATTCCTAAGTACTCTAGTTAATGCAAGGATGATATGTGTTAATGATACATGCCCTCGCCTACACTCCCTCTTGCGACAACATCTCACGATCGTGGCATGCAACACTCCCGCTGTGCTCAACTCCAATGCCAAAGGCACATGCAATACGGTGCATATCGTGATTAGCCAAGTTCTTAATTAGGCATATTTATATAGCAGGATTGGGAAGTTAAGGCACCTCCCCTTATATTATTTACACAAACAATGATCCATCTAGGGTCGTCAATCCTAGTTAATCGCATATGATAGCAGTTCTAGGACACTATGGAGAGGCTCGTCACCATCAGCACAGGCCTAGTTTATACTCCAGGTTATTACAGAAAGGCTCGTCGCCTTAACGTAGTTCTAGTGTATACTCGAAGTCACTACGAGCTCATCACCTGATCGTAGGCCGACAGCTCGAATACAATGTCCCATACCACCATATTTGGCTTACGAGTTTGGGTTACTCACTGGACACTACGGGGAGGCTTGTGACCTCAGCGTAGGCTGAAAGGTCGGCCACGGTGTCCCATACCACCATGCCCGGCTCATGAGTCTTAACGGATCGAGGTACCAAGGTTAAACAGGCTTTTCACTGGTGAGTTTGGTGCCTTAGATTCAAACAGTAGCGTCCATACATGATGAACATATGTTGGGCCAATTGGGTTACTTGACAAGCTCGACTAGTACGAGTGTACGTAGACTTAATCGACATGGAGTGTATAAGCATTCTGTGTGGCCTAACCACTGTTGTCAAAGGACATACGACTCGGATTCATCGAATGCATCCGTCGTGGCTAAAATAGTTCGGCCACCAACCGTGAACCATTATCGATTGCCTGGACTACATTGTAGCCCCAATCACACTTCAAGCAATGACATTCGCATGTGATAGTCAAGACAGCATGTGACAACCAATTTCATCTCGTTTAAGCATTTCAACAAACACGTAGTACATATGTTAACATACATAGGCATTCCATACATAAATCATGTAGTAGAAAGATAGATTACATAAAGGAAACTGTAACTATAGATAAGGGGATTTAGAATCTCATCTCAACGCTCACATCAAATACATTACATCAAGCATTTTCTCACTCAAGCATTTTATCAAACACTTAGACTACACATAGTACATACATGTAATAAGGTAATTAAAAAAAACACATTTAGTAGCGAATCCTTCCACATAGGAGTTGCCACACGTACAAACATCATGTGTTCCCAAACGTCCATCACAACAAGCACAAATCATAATTCCATATCCATTCAAACATTTCAACAAACACATGGAATGCATTTAAAATAAACATAGTTACATATATGTGGAATATACGGAAAACATTGTATCTAGGCATATGTGATAGCAATCAAGTCAGACATAAATCATTGCTGACATTGAAAGCCTTGAAAACTATAACCTAAATGTTTATAGTCCGTGCCTTTTGCTGATAAACGAGTATCGAACTCAGTTTGTATGCTAAGTCTTTTTCTACGGCACGACGGCCACTTATCGCATGAAATAGGTTAGCTATTTCATCACTTACACTATTTAAAACCCTAAAACAGATTAAGGTTAGGTTTTCTTACCTAAGAACGGAATTAGAATCGCCGGAATAACGATATAGAAGTGGTAGTTAAGCATGTGGAGTGGCGGGGTTGAATCCTAGGAACAAAGGCCAAGTCTCTCTCTCACTCTCTCTTTCCTTCTCTTTTCTCTCTTAGGGTTTTCCAAATTCGTATGGAATGTGAGAGAGAGAGAGAGAGAGAGGGTTTAAGGGGCTTATATAGGCCCAGAACTGATGGGGATGGCCCCGGGGCCATGATATACTTAGGTTATTGCCAAATAGTGGCCGTTTCGGTCCAACGAAGCTGTTCTGGAAGCCCATTTTCTACATGCGGTCGGACTTAAGCTCCTTGACATTGGATTTAGGTCAGGCTAAATTTTCAGTCCGATCGAATTTATGGATCGACCGTGGCGGACCAGTTTCAGTTCAACGGTCATCGTCGCTCGATCAGGGCCACGAGTACATGGACCTGTGCTGAGAAATTTCCCTAATTCGAGGGTGCATTTGGGTCAGATTCTGACTGTCTGAAAGATTAAATTTGGCCTGCAAGTGGACGGCCCAATTCATTTAAATCTGAGTTCATTTCCTAAAGGTATTCGCGTTTCTCACACACTTCGCTCCGGGGTCAAGTTGTGTGCTTCTAGATACTATCTAGATTTGATTTCTGAGATGGTTGTCAAGTCCAGTAAGGCGGTCCTAAACGTATGGTTTCGCAGTAATCGGACTTTCGACGCGCGGTCCAGGTTCGATACGGAGTTTCGGTGTGCTTTCGAGAGCAATTGGGTTTAGAAATTGATCCTAGATTTTAGGGTAATGTAGCGTTAATGATTCTATAAGTTTTGGGTCTTGCAGTTCGTATTTAAAGTGGTTCAATCTAATTTAACAGCTAATCTAGTTTAGCACTTAGTTAATTTCATCTAATTTCTAAAGGATTTGGTCCTGAGTGATTTCTGCCTGAGATGGTACTTGGGTCTTTGTACGGATTTTTTTGAGACGTTACAATATAATAAATACATTATTGTAGGGCCATGTAACTTTGATCTCCTTTGAACCATTCGTACAACTCGGATGTGGAGAAGCGTTGGCACTTATCTTTTACACGACAGATATTTACACCAGCTATATAGTTGGTGTGTGATACAAAACATTATAGTGGGCCTATATTTTTGTTTTCCCTTCATCCATGCCCTTATGATATAATGAACAGGATGGATGACAAATAAACATCATTGTGAGGCCTAGAAAGGTTTCAACAATGGAAATCATTATCCCCATTGTTTCGTGTAGCAGTGGGAGTAGCCAATCCATTTTCTGTGTGGTACACTAGCCCATGGACGTGGATTCCGTGAGAAAGCCTTTCGTAGGAAGTTCCTGCGCCGGAAACCTATATGGGGCCCATCCTAACTTTTGTGAATAATGATATTTTAATTTTTTTTATTAAGTAGTTTATAGTTTATTTGAATTAAATAGAATAATTGTATTTTCATTTAATAAAAAATAAATTCTTTATAATGTAAAACATTTCGAAACAGGAGATAGGGGCAAATGTGTCAAATTAACATATTTTAGACATTTCAGATGTTTGTTAACAAACAAATTATTTCAAATTCAGTACTTAATTTTCAGACTTCAGCCATAATTACCAAACAAGTTTTTTGACTTTAGATTTCAAATTCAGGCTTCAGATTTCAGATTCAGCTTTAGATTTTAGATTCAAGCTTTAGACTTCAGATTTAACAAACGGGACCTTAGATTACAGCTAAAAGGTTACCACTACTCCTAAGATAGAGTTTAGCTATGATAAGAAAAGATAAAAATAATTTGATTGGTTATTGGATTGGTGTGAAATGACTTGCTTTGCTAACTTTCTTACTATTTATAGAATCTTATTGTAACTTCCTTTCAGGCATTTCTCTTTGTTTATTTATTTATTTAATTTCAATGGTTATAACAACTAAATCGTTGTCACTCTTGGACTTTCATGTCCTTTCGTCTCTTCTCAACAGGTGTCCCTCTAACTGTTCTCTCCACTCGACCGTTTTTCGCTTCTTGGACTTGTCGGTCGTGCCTCGTTATCGCTAATTAAACTCAAGGGTTGACAATCTCAAGTGCAGGGCTACAATGCAGTAATAACTGATGAGACCAAGGTCGAATCCTTAGAGAATGGGGAACATGGTTTAAAACTAATATAAATCTAATGGTTTGTCTGGGTTTTTAATCCAACGAGATAAAAAGGTTTTGAACAAATAAATAAATAGATGACCAAGGATCTAGGAATCCACTCATAACAATCATAATATTTCATTTATTGATTCAATGTATAACTTAATTAGAATCGAAGTCATATCATATCCAATTAGAAGATAATTCTATTAAACCAATCATTAACACTAATAAGAATATGATTTTGATTGAACAATTCACTCATGAAGCACTCGGATCTTAATCGCAGGGAATTAAAAGTATTTAAAGCACCCTTATGCGACATTAGATTAATCAATTATACAGATTGCATACTTCTCTAATTCAGTTAAACAATTATTAAATCAAAGTTGTTAATGCAGAAATTTGGTCAATCCTACCTCACCTCATACTAGTCGGAGTACCTGTGATTTAAACAAGAGAAGACACTGGATGCACTGGTTAAGGTCTGGGACCTACAATGCATAAGTTAGGCTTATAGACTCACAGTAGGTGTAGTAGTATCAGTGTATTTGTGTGTATCTTTAACCATGACAGTGGGTGTATTATAGGCTTTTTAGGCGGTTTGCGTATCTGAGTTGATTTGAGGGGCTCGTATTGGAGTCGGACTCTAACTCCAAGAATATCATTGATCGGCATCATCCTCAGTAAAGATCTCAAAGCGTTATCTTATCTTTATATATTATAAGGGTATTTCTATTCTAAGCTGGTGGTCAATATCTGAGGTCAAGGTTGGTACTTGAAGCCGAGGTTGGTACTTGAGGCCGAGGTCGGTATCTGAGACCGAGGTTATCTCTTGAGGTTAGCGAACAAAACCGACCTCAAAGTCATTGGTCGGCATAAAAGCTTAGGGTGATTTTTCGGCCATCAAAAAATCCATAGTCATCGAGTCTGACTGCTCAGCTCATTTGTCTCACGTATTTGTTTTACCTCATTTTACCTATAACAGTAGCCCCTTACTTCCGAGCTCTATAGTTTATGAGCTTGAGAAGTAACTTTTGAACTAATGTATGAGAATGTCAGCTCCTTCCATATATGTTCCTCGATTTTGTTACCTTTATATGTGGTGGTTGAGCATGTAATGATAGGTCATATACGATAGAATCAATAGGTCGATCGACAAATAGTATACGTTGTTGTAGGCCGAGCAATAAGGACTTTCTTCCCTTAAATTGAGGAAAGTCCTTTTGGTCGATCGTACATCTCAGATAGTAGGGAGTTGAAATAAATTCTCCTCCCCTAACTTGGGGAGATTCTTTCATAGTAAAATTCACAGTGGAGGACTTTCTTCCTGTACACTAAGGGAAGCCCTCGTAGTTAATCGCGTATGCTAGATAGTTGAATTTTGAAAGAAATCCTCCTCCCCTGACCTAGGGCGGTTCTTTCATTGTAGAATTCAGTGGAAGACTTTCTTCCCTTTCATTGAGGAAAGTCCTCGTAGTTAGTCGTGTAGTTTGGATAGTCGAGAAATCATTAGAAGAAATCATTTTCCCGTGACCTGGGGAAGTTCTTTTATTATAGAATGCCTGAGCATAGTAAATGTTGAGTGTGAAATATTACATATTTTCCTGTATTTATACATTGGTTTTTATAAATGTGATAGTGCTTAATCGATTTAATTATGTATGTTCTCATGTGCGAGGTAATTTTGAGAGCTTAAGGTGAATCGATGCCAAAATGAACATTTATGCTTACAAGATTACTAAATGAAGATTTGGAGATTTGAAAGTCATTAATGAAGAATTCACATGCTAAAGATTCAAAAAAAATCAAGTGATGAATGAAGAGAATCAAAGATTTGAAGTGAAGAAAATGAATCCTGAAATTATCTCGAAAACAAACATATTCTTAAAATTGTCCTAAAAAAGCATATTCTAAAACTCCGAGTCTATTTTGAGAAAACTGCGTAGAGTGCGTAAATTTGAGGCGGTTTAAACTTTGAATTTATTTTGAAAATTTGCGTAGAGTGTGTAAATTTGAAGCGGCTTCTAGATTTTTCTAACTCAGTGCGAAAGTTGGAGTTCCACAAATATATATAGGACTCGCTAGGATACTCCAAAGCATCTTCTAAGGTTTGAAAAGGTCTTAAGGAGCATACACAAAGGTGGAGCAGCCGTCAAAGAGTTTTTCTTCTTCCCTAGTTTATTTTTCATGCTTTGTTTAAGAGATTTGGTTTCAATCATGTCTATGGTTGGCTAAACCTCTTAGCTAGGGCTAAGAGGTGAAGCTTGTAGCGTGTTTGAATGTTTATTTTGCTTTGATTCTTGTTCTTATTGAATTTCATTGATTTCTATTTTGATATTAAGGGAATGTTTTTCAGTTTTCTATAATTTATTGTGACTCAAATTACAATAGATGTTGTGATAGCTTTGGATATCTTCTTTTCCTGTTTTAAAATGGTGAGATTGGTAAATCCCATTGTTCACCATTGTCTTTTGGGCATGGTAGGGTGATGAAATCCCTTCCAATCATCATAATCTGCCTTCATTGAGAATTAGGTTAATGAAAAGTTCAGATTTGATTTAAATTGCTTTATCTTCCAATTGGATAGGATAAGACTCCAATCCAATTATGTTCCTTAAATCAAGTAAGGTAGCATCTTGATAGCTACAAATGGATCCTTGACATCCTATTTCCCACCTTTGAATTCATAAGTTTTAATCAACATTATTCACCATTACTCTCAATTATTCAGATTTCAATTTAAATCTTTTTCTAGTTCTAGTTCTAGTTATTTTCAGAATACGTACAAGTTTAGTCCCCGTGGATTCGACCTCGGTTTTATCAAGTTATTACCACATCGCGACCCTACACTTGGGGTTGTGAACAAGTTTTTGGCGCCGTTTCCAGAGACTACGGGTATATTTTTCTGAAATTAATTGGTATTAGAATTAGGTTGAGATTAGGGTTTATATTTCTAATATGCTTTTAGGTTAGGATTTTTTCTGAAATTATTTTTTGAAACTAACATTGTTTTCTGTTTTGTAGAATCTCAACATAGCAACTCTTATTCAGTAATTTTGTTCCAACCTTCTCTCTTATCTTTTCTAGATCTCTTATTTGTTTTAGTTTTTCTAGTTTTCTTTTTTAGGTTTAAGTAGTTAGTTAATTGAGGGTTGAGAGTATTTTATGCCTAAGTGGGTTCGTGACAATACTCGATGTCTCTTAAGTGAACGAGGATTATTTGAAGGGTTGCATATCCATCACCAAATTAGACATCACTTGAGATCCTCTAAGTCAATAGTAGTTATGGCTGCACATTAACCTCAACACCCAGTTGAGGAAGCCCAAGATGAAAATGAGGTGCATAATGCACCCCCGCCTCATATTTTACGAGATTATTTATAACCAGCGGGGGTGACCACACCTTCCTGCATGATATTTTCATTGACTGCAGGAACTGTGGATATTAAACCAGGGGTAATTCAACTCCTCTCTACGTTTCATGGACTAGAATCTAAAAGTTCATACTTGCATATGAAAGAGTTTGATGAAATAATATCTACATTACACTTCTCAAATGTGTTCGAGGACACAGCTAGACTGAAATTGTTTCCTTTCTCTTTGAAAGAAAAGGCTAAGTCGTGGTTACATTCCTTAAGACCAAGGTTCATTGGCACATAGGCTGAGATGACAAGGGATTTTCTTAAAAAGTTTTTCCCATATCCTAAAACAAATATCTTAAGGAAAGCAATCATGAATTTTGCATAAAAAGAGGATAAAACATTCTTCCAATATTGGGAGCGATTTAAGGATCTCATAAATTCATATCCACAACATGGCTACGAGACATGATGTATGACAAGCTTCTTTTATGAAGGATTAACCTCATCCAAACATCAATTTGTGGAGATGATGTGTAATGGGGAATTCATGAACAAGGAAGCCGATGATGCATGGGATTATTTTGATAAACTTGTTAAAAATGCGCAATCATGGGATACTTCCTCAAGAACCACCACTTCTAAGCCTACTCAATCGAAAGAAAGTGGATGAATTTATGTCTTAAAAGAGGCAGATGATGTAAATGCAAGATTGGCCGAACTCACAAGAAAAGTCGAGACTATGGAACTTAAGAAAGTAGAACCCGAAAAGACTACGGAAGTTGTTTGTGGTATTTATACTTATGACATACATACACCTGAGAATTGCCCAATAATTCTTGCTTTTTAAGAGATATTGAATGAGCAATTAGATGTCGTAAACAACTACCAAAAACCTTTCAGTGGACCCACCTAAATACATATAACTCAAGCTGGAGGAACCATCCAAACTTCAGTTGAAGGAACGAACAAACGGCTACTCCTCAAGGGATCCTTAACCAATTTCTGAATCAAAGGAAACCTCAAAAGGATCCAGTCTTAAAACATATATGTAATGACCCGAAAAATTTTGTGCCAAGACCCGAGTACTACCTCTATTTTTTCCTTAGTTGTTGTTTTTGGGGTAATTAGCGCTATACTCGATTGCTTGTGAAATTGGCATCAATCACTTTAAATTGGATCTGCATGACTCAAAACCTGTAAAATAGTTAGCGCTATGTTACTCTGAAATCTAGGATTCATCGCTAAATCTAGTTGCTCTTGGAAATTTTTATAAGTTTTGTATCGGACCTGGACCGCGCGTCGAAAGTTCGATAGCGATGATCTTAGGCTGTTGCGGTCACCATGTTGGACTTGGTCATCACCTCAAAAATCAAGTCCAGATGATGTTCTGGGTCGATTTGATTGAGTCCGGAGTGAAGAGTGTGAGAACGGTTGGAAATTTAATGAGGTTTTATGAAATCTGAGTCGTGTCGCTTGCGCGATGATTTTAAGTAATCTGACCATTGGATTCTGACCCAATTTCACCCTCTGATCAGAGAAGGTGGCCCAGGCATGTCCTTGTGCTTGTGGACCTGATCGAGATTTTGTGACCGTTGAATTGAGTGTGGTCCGCCACGGCTCATCTGAAGATCCGGTCGGTACGAAAACTCAGCTTGACCTAGATCCATGGTCACTGAGCTTAAGTCCGACCTTTCGTGGTAATAGGCCCACCGGAAGTGCTCCGTTGGATTGTGATAGGCCGGTTTTGGTTATACCCTAAGTATACCTTGGCCCTGGGGTTATTTTCATCAATGTTAGGCCTATTTATAGACCTTAAAACCCTAGCTCTCTTTTCTATACGAATTTTCTAACCCTAGCTAAGAAAGAGAAAGGAAAAGAGAGAGAAAGTGAGAGAGAAGTTGGTGAATCATCTTAGATTCTTTCTTGTTCTTCTTCATCCTTGAACCTTCACTTTTGAATCGTTATTTCGGCAATTCTGAGTTCATCCTTGGGTAAGTTAACCTAACCCTAATCTGTGTTAGAGCTTAGAATAGTCTTTGTGTTGTTGTAGCTCATTTCTATCCTTGCTTTAGGTTATCTTGTCGCCGTTGACGAAGACAAATCGTCTGAAATCAGTTCGGTGTTCTTTTCTGGATTAAGGTGCGAACTTTAATCGTATAGGTTATGGTTTTCAAGGCTTTCAATGCCAGTGAATGGTTTATTCTTGCTATGGATGAGATTTCACATGCCAAATGTTATGTTTAATTTGCATTCATGATATGCATGTGTTATATTGAGATTTGTGTATTCTATGTGTATGTATAAAGTACCGTATGCGTATAAAATATGAACATATGATTGCCATGATTATTTGTCGTGTATGTATGCTAGATGTATGTGTGATAACTCCTTGGCAAAAGGAATTGTCCAAATGCGTGTATTTCAACATACGTCATGTATATTGTATTATGTATTTTAAGTGTTTGCAGAAATGTTTGAATGATCTAAAGTGTGATATATCAACCTAATATGGGCGTTGAGAAGCGATTCTCAACTCTCCTATTGTTGTGTATGATTTCTTACATGCAAGTCTTATTCCTTGTTGTTTAAGTTCAAGCATTACTTATGCTTACATTCATGTTAAGTTGATATTCTTCAAGTACTCATATGCTATATGGTTGAAGTTGTTGTTCCATTACTGTTCTACATTCAATATGAATATCTGTTGTATTGTAATGTGTTTGGGACTATGAATAGTCCAGGATATCGGTAATTGACCTTAAGATCATGGCTGAGATTGCTTTCGCCATGAAGGATGTGATTAGATGAACCCGAGTCGTATTAGGGTTGTCGGCAGTGGTTTGGCCACGCGGAGTGTTTGCGCACTCTATGTCGTTCAACTCAACGTGTGCTCGTGCTAGTCGAATTTGTCAAGTAACCCGATTATCCGATGTATGTTTACCACGTATGGACGCCATTGTTTGAATCTAAGGTACCAAACTCACCGATGAATTCCTGATAACCATGGTACCTTGATCCGCTAAGACTCATGGGCCGGACATGGTGGTATGGGACACCGTGGTCGAGCTGTCGGCCTACGCTCGGGTGACGAGCCTCCCCGTAGTGACCAGTGAGCAACCAAACTCGTGAGCCGATTATGGTGGTATGGGACAATATATTCGTGCTGTCGGCCTACATTGATTGGTGACGAGCCCTTTGTAGTGACCTCGAGCATGCCTAGATACCGCATTGAGGTGACGAGCCTTAGTGTAGTAACGGAGGTATGATAGGCGTGCATTGATTGGTGACGAGCCCTTTGCAATGACCTGAAACCATATGATCGTATGAGATGTCTAGGACTGACGACCCTAGAATGGATCACTATTTGGATGGTGATATGAGGAAGGTACTTTAGCTTCCCAATCCTGCTGTATGAAAAGGACTAATAATAACTTGGTAATCATGTTCATGCACCGCATTTGCATGTGCTTTGTAGACGTGGCGCACTTTGAGGTGATGTCATGCATAACGTAAGATGAAGACGCTAAGGGTGCACGCGCGAGGGCACGCATCATTCTGCATACATCCTTGCATTAACAAGAGTACTTAGGACCTGTTTAATTGTTCTGCCCTATCATTACTGCTTGATTGAACTGATAACATATTAACCTTTGCTTTATTGTTCCACTGAGTTGATCACTCACTCCCACGTTCTGGGGCGGTGTTAAACACCCACCAGACTCTGTCTTAGCTGCAGATGTTGATGAGACTTCTGAGGCAGAGCAGGAGATCGAGGATGATGAGGCTGCTTTCTCTTTTATGCAGTTTTCAGACGGGTTCTAGTGAGCCTTGTTCTGATGCGAGGGATGCTGGGATTTCTTTTGGGAATTAAATGATGTAATTTGATACTTGTAATTTTGATATTAACACTTACATTACGACTTGGTATGTGTATGTATTTCAGGGATTCGCACATGTACACATATATTTCTTTAAGTCTTCCGCTTGCTTTCTTCACTTATCCCTGAATTATATCTGCACTTTGGCTTAATCTATTCCATGTTTTATGCACTAATACAGACAACATACTTCTATCATTAAATATGTTGCATAAGTGATGTTTTGGAACTCGGGAGCTGAGTTATGCTCGACCCCCGAATTTCAGGGCGTTACAATATATAAAACCAAGAGTTTTTTTAATTAGGGTATGCTGCGAGCCTTTCAAAACCTTACAAAGGGCATACAAGGGCTTGAAATAAAAAATTTGATTGGGGAGAAAGGGATCCTTTCGGCTTAGCCGATCCCCAACCCAAAACAGTAATATGAAATTAGTGACCCAAGCTCTTCAAATCAGATGAAGCAGGCTAAGTCTATCACCACTCTAAGGAGTGGGAAGACAATTGACAAATCTATTCCGGTAAGGGTTGAAACCCGAAAATAGATGAGGATGATAGACCTAGCATTACTCTACATGGGTTAGATTCGGAACCTCAAAGTAAGCCGATTGCGCCATTCCCTCAGCGGTTGATTGCACCAAAACCTCTAGCTAACTCACATGATATTCTAGAGGTGTTGAAACAAGTGAAAGTCAACATCCCTCTGCTGGATGCTATGAAACAAATCCCCTCTTATGCCAAATTTCTGAAAGACTTATGTATAATCAAAAGATGATAGAGTATTCAAAAGAAATTTTTTCTGATAGAAAAGGTGAGTGCCATCCTCAAGCAAGATGTGCCACATAAATATAATGATCCTGGTAGCCCCACTATCACTTGTATAATCGGGAATCATCAGATTGAGCATGCACTTCTTAACTTAGGAGCGAGCATAAATTTGATTCCTTTCTCGGTATATGAACAGTTGGGTCTAGGTGAATTAAAACCCACCCAAACTTTATTACAACTTGTTGATCATTTGGTCCGTGTACCAAGAGGGATGATTGAGGACGTGTTGCTTTAGGTTGACAAATTTTACTACCCAGTAAATTTTATCATCCTGGATACACACCCCATTGTAGATATGAGCACTCAGATACCGGTCATCATTGGTCGTCCATTCCTTGCTACATCTAATGCATTATTAATTGTAGGAATGAAATTATGAATTTATCTTTTGAAAATATGACATTAGAGCTCAACATTTTTTTCAACATGAGCAAGCAACAAGAGGATGATAACGATACCTACGACATTAATATGATCAATTCTTTCATAGAAGATAGAGTACTTCTGACTCTATACTTTGACACTTTAGAGACATGCTTGACCTACTCCCTTGATTTGGATAATGACAAGATTAGGGAGATGGATGGCATTCTTGATGCTGTGCCGGTACTTTGAAGTTAACAAGTGGAGGCCACAATTTGAGAAATTGCCCCAAACCGATGTAGTGTCTCTACTGTTTAGCCTCAAGGCACCGAAGCTTAACCTGAAATCTTTGCCCACTGATATTAAATATGTCTATTTAGGTCATGACAAGACATACCCGATGGTGATTTCTTCCCACCTTATAAAAGAATAGGAGAGTGTGCTTCTTTCTACTCTCATTGAGCATAAAGGAGACCTTGAATGGTCAATTGCGGATCTTAAGGGAATTGATCCTTTGATTTGTACTTACCACATTCATCTTGAAGATAATGCGAAAACCTCATGACAACCACAACGTCGACTAAATCCAAACATGAAGGAAGTGGTTAAGGCTGAGGTACTTAAGTTGTTAAATGTGGGTATCATATACCCTATATCTGATAGTCAATGAGTGAGTCCAACTCAGGTGGTTCCTAACAAGTCCAGAATCACCATCGTAGCCAATGCTGACAATGAAATCGTGCCAACTAGAGTTACTACTGGCTGAAGAATGTGCATTAATTACAGGAAATTGAATACCGTTACAAGGAAGGACCACTTTCCTTTGCCCTTCTTAATCAAATTTTGGAAAGGCTAGCTGGTCACTCTTACTGCTGCTTCCTTGACGGCTATTCGGGCTATAATCAGATAGAGATAGCCCTCAAAGATCAAGAGAAAACCATATTTACATGTCCCTTTGGCACCTTTGCTTATCAACAAATGCCATTTGGACTATGTAATTCTCCACTACTTTTCAGCGATGCATGTTAAGTATTTTTTCTGACATGGTAGGGCAATATTTAGAGGTCTTCATGGATGACTTCTCTATCTTTGGTCCATCCTTCAGCGAGTTTCTGGAAAACATAAAAAATGTGCTGCAGTGATGTGAGGAAAATAATTTGGTTCTGAATTGGGAGAAATGCCATTTCATGGTTCTCAAGGGAATTGTTCCTGGACATATAATTTCGTCTAAAGGAATTAAGGTAGACAAGGCTAAAATTGATCTAATATCTAACCTACCACCACCCAAGAGCGTACGTGACATGCGATCCTTCCTAAAATATGCCGAATTTTATAGACAATTCATAAAGGACTTTAACCATCTCTCTCGTCCTTTATATAATCTACTTGAAAAGGATGCACCATATGAGTGGACTGAACAATGCCATGAAGCTTTCACTAAGCTCAAGGGCATGTTGACTACCGCTTCTATCATGCAGCCACCTAACTGGAGCATACCTTTTGAGATTATATGTGATGTGTCTGACTATCCTATTAGGGCGGTGTAACACCCCGAACATTTCAATACCCGAGTATTGAAAGTTGTCGAGTGTTACCATGACATTTAATGTAATATGTACATGTGTTTGATACCAAACTATCCTAACCTTATATCTATTCCTTGACATGGATCCAACCATTGAGAATGACCTCCATTCCATAGATCAAGCCATCTAATCGTTGATTTCGTGATAAGACCCTCCATCATGTGATTTAACGTATATGCATTTCCTTAAATGAGTTGGTGAATAACTCCTCCTCCGTAATGATCTAGATATGAGTCCATTTGTAAGAATTGTTTAGAAAGGCACATACAACCATGTAGACCCACTAGATTTTACAAAACTCTTAGATCAACAATAATTACAAAAATGTCAATTAACCTAGACCCCTGAATTCTAGATCACATGGTTCCCACAACCCGTTTAATGTGAAATTGTACACCATGCTTATGTATCATAAATTAGTCATACACGTCGAATTTCAGCCCTTAGATCATTATAAAAGTGGCCCAATTGACAAATTAGCCTGTAATCGTTGATTTTGGTGTCCATCGAGTGAAGAAATCTCGTAAATAATTGTAGTTAGACATTTCCAGTCATATGGATGAAGTAGATTCGCTCGAAAAACATCACAAGTGGACCCCATTTGCAGTGCACGTGTACGGTACACATGCACCAGCAGTGCACTGAATGGAAAGTCGGGTCAAACTTGGTTTGACCCAACGAATCTCCTCTCTTTCTTTAGAGTCCCGCCAGCAATGATTTTTAAAACAACAACTGTCCGCTAGATGAGTTATGGGCCACCATTTGAAGATGCTTAGAGGATCAGGACCGTCGATCCTATCTAGGGGATAGATCCGACCACACCCTAAGTCATTTCACACCCAAGCAAGGTCCCACACGTATACAAATACAGTAAAAAAATGGATTGCGTATAGAAGTTTAACATGAGAACGGACAATGTCCGCTGAGGTGCATTGTGGCCCACCATCTACGATCAGATGGCCGATCCAAACCGTCCATCATGCAGTTGGGTTGAATCCGAGCAGACTCTAGCTTTCTTCACGTGAAGATAAGCTCACACGTGGGCACAAATCTAGCCATAGTTGGACTATGTGTAGAAAACCAATCCAAAGAAAAAAATGGAAACCGGTTCATTTCGCCTCGCTGACCACCCGCGTTCCTATAATGTCGGCCATTGGATCTAAACTATGTTAAAAGGGAAACCGACTCCCACCAACTCCAAGAAAATTAGAAGGAAATCTCCATAGTTTCAGAATCATAGAATCCCTTCTTAAGACGTCTCCTAGAGAAAACAACAACCTCCTCACCCGAATTGGGGAATCCATCTCAGATCCAGGCCATCCAAATCTAAGCAAGGAGGATTCTGACCACTTTCAAGAAGTCAGATCGGAAGGGTCAAATCAAATATCACTCCAATCTCAATCGAACGCAAGATATCCTCCCTGTTTTCACTGCGCAAGAAACAAGGTTGTGTAAACTAGACTTGCGGGAGCTTTCGCAAGAAGAGTCTGGAAGACTCACTGCATCATTATAAAAGGGCACCCTCGCCCAGTGATTTGAGAAAGCATTGTGAGAAAGAAAGTAAGAGAAAGAAAGAAAAGAGAAGAAACGTGAGAGATAGAGAGCTCCAACTCCAGCCAACGACCAGCTCCTGTTGGACGTACTAGCAAGAAAAGGAGAAGGAAGAAAGAAAGGAAGAAAGAAGGAAAGAAAGAGAAAGAGAGAGAAAGAGAAGGAAAATAAAAGAAAAAGAAAAGAAAGAAAAAGAGAGAGAAAGAGAGATAGAGAGTTGGGTGTTGAGTCGACTCAGCAAGTTTTGGATGGAGTCAAGGCCAGGATTAAGCCAGTTTTGGGTCCTGCGTTGTTAGGAATCCTGGTGGGGGAGTATTCATCAGGCAGAGTCATGGGATTGACAAGCTGACAATAAACGTTGAATGAGGTGAATTATTTGTTACCTAATATCTCGATTCAAGTTTACTTAGTTAGTTAAACCCTATACCTAGGCCAAAAACATAACCCTAGAACTAATCCTAACGTTATAAGTTTTGTGACATAGGATAGGATTGGAGTTGAAGGAGTATGCATAAACATCTAGCATTAGAAGAGTGTGATTCGACTTTAAATGTGAGGTTTTTATCCTTTAAGCTTACTTTGATTTAATTGATGTGAATTATCCTGCCTTTTCATGTTTACATATTACTGAGAGTTATCTGTTCGATTAATTACTTTAATGCCATCATTTATCTACCCTTTGAGAACTATGATATTACGCGTGATATTAATGAATTTATGTGAGGCAATGGATATAGGCCTTGCCCGTGCCTTTATCAATTTATTGAGTTAGCCCTTGCTACACTTCTCTTTATTGAGTTGGCCATTGCCACTCCTCTATTTATTGAGTTGGATATTGCCGCTCTTTTTATTATTGAATTGGCTATTGCCACTCTCCTATTTGTTGAGTTAACCATTGCTACTCTCTTCTTTGTTGAGTTGGCCATTGCCACCCTCCTCTATATTGAGTTAGTCATTGCTACTCTCCTCTTTTTAAGCATAGTGCTATTTATTTTTTACGCTTGGGCATGTGTCTTGATATTCCAGAACCCCCGTGATTTAGTTTATATTATCTATAAGTGCAAGTGATGTATTAAGAGGTATCACAACTAGTGACTCAATTATTATATCATGAACGTAATGCGCTCTGGGTAGAGACCCTCTTGGTCATCATGTAATTCAATGGGTTTTTAGGTAGTGGCACACAAATTAATGTGTGTAATTCACAAATGCAGTGTCACATCACTTCTGAGATTGAATGTCACAAATAGTCGCTCCATAAACAAATCGTGTCACATAATTGATCTGACTCATGTGTTGTGCGCCTTGAGGTGTTCATGTAAATCCATGGTAGCATTGGCCATGCTGGTGAATATCTGTAGTTATGGGACGCGGGTCGAGTCGGATTTTCTAAGAATCGTATTCCACATTGTGATGATCACTATGTATGATGAGCCGCACACACTTTGCTAGGCATGCATCTTATGTAGGTTGTTTGCGTATACTAATATTTCTTGTAGTAGTGGAGTACGTGACGTATCAGAACATTTACATTGCTTTTATGAATCTCTTGATTCAATGTTAATCTTGAAGGATAACCATCATTATAAGTAGGGCATTGACCCTCTCAAACCATATAGATGTTGCAGGTGACGTACAGATTGAAGACTTAGAGAACCATCTCCCTATGGAAGATTACACCAAAAGAATAAGAATATAGTTTTATGATTAAGTTTTTATACTTCCGGTGTAAACTCGATAAATGTAATAAGCTCCCATTGAGAGGGCATCTGATTATTAAATTCTTTTACTCCGATGAAATAATCAATAAAGTTAATTTTATTTCTCGTGAATGCTGCCTGCATGAATGCATCTGGATGTGATCTACATGTAAAAAAAAGAAGGTGCAATTTTAAAGCATCCAATTTATACATTATTAACACCTGATTTTTCTGGGCACGAGTATAAACTATGCGAGTTACAGGCGGTGTGTAATGTCTCGAAAAAATCTATACAAAGACTCGAGTACCACCTCAGGCAGAAATCACCCAGGACCAAATCCTTTAGAAATTAGGTTAATATTAGCAAGTGCTAAACTAGAGTGCTTATGAAATTAGCACTAATCACTTTAAATTTGATATGCAAGACCCAAAACGTGCAGAATCCTTAATGCTACATTACCTTGAAATCTAGAATCCATCTTTAAACCCAGTTGCTCTCGGGAGCATCTTGAAACTCCATATCGGACCTGGACTGCGCGACGAAAGTCCGATTATCCTGAAACTATACAGTTATGGCCGCATTACTGGACTTGACAACCCCGCCAGAAATCAAGTCCAAACTATGTCTAGAAATGCACAACTTGAGCCCGGAGCGAAGAGTGTGAGAAACGTGAAAATATTTAGAAATAAAATCTAAATTTAAGTAATCTGAGTTGTGTCGCTTGCAGACTGAATATAAGGATTCAGACCGTCAGAATCTGACCCAAATACACCCTCGGATTAAGAGAAATGTCCTACACATGTCAATGTACTTGTGGCCCTGATCGAGTGACCGTGACTGCTGAACTGAAACTGGTCCGCCACGGCTGATTTGTAAATCCGATCGTTACGAAAACTCAGCCTGACTTAGATCCATGGTCAGGGAGCTTAAGTCCGACCGCACGTGAAAAAGGGGCCACCAGAAGTGCTCCGTTGGACCGAAATAGACCCGATTTGGTTATAACCTAAGTATACCTTGGCTCTGGGACTAATTCCATCAATTTTTGGCCTATATAAAGACCTTAAACCCTCACTCTCAAATTCCATACGAATTTTCCAAACCCTAGCTAAGAGAGAGAGAGAGAGAGAGAGAGAGGAAAAGAGAGAGAAAGTGAGAGAGAAGTTGGTGAATCATCTTGGAATTCTTTCCAGTTACCCTGCGTACCAAATCCATCACATCTGAATCGTTATTCCGGTGATTTTAATCGCATTTTTAGTTAAGTCAATTAAACCCTAACCTGTTTTGGAACTTAGAATAGCTTAAGAGTTGATGTAGCTAATCTAATTCATGCCTTAGGTTACCTATTCGCCGTCGACGAAGACTTATCGTCTAAATCGAATCTGTTGCGCAATATCTAGTTAAAGGTGCGGACTATATTCATATAGGTTATGGTTTTCAAGTGTAAAGCCCTGAAATTCGGGGGTCGAGCATAACTCAGCTCCTGAGTTCCAAAACATCACTTATGCAACATATTTAATGAAGGATGTATGTTGACTGTATTAGTGCATAAAACATGGAATAGATTAAGCCAAAACGCAGATATGATTCAGGGATAAGTGAATAAAGCAAGCGGAAGACTTATAGTAAAATGTGTAGAAGTGTAAATCCCTGAAGTACATATACAAGCCAGTTCGTATGAAAGTGTTATTTAACAAAATTATAAGTACCAAATTACATCATTTAAGTTCTCAAAATAAATCCCAGAGATCCCGCGCATCAGACCAAGGCTCGCTAGAACCCGTCTGAAAACTGCATATAGGAGAACGCAGCCTCGTCGTCATCCAGCTCTCGCTCTGCCTCAGACGTCGCATCCACATCTGCAACATCAGAACCTAAGACAGAGTCTGGTGGGTGTTTAACACCGCCCCAGAAACGTGGGAGTGAGTGATCAACTCAGTGGAACAATAAGGCACTGGTTAACATGTTATCAGTTCAATCAAACAGTAATGATAAAGCAGGACAATTAAATCAATCCTAAGTACTCTTGTTAATGCAAGGATGAATGCAATATGCTGCATGCCCTCACGCGTACACCGTCAGCGTCTTCATCTTACGTTACGCATGACATCGCCTCAAAGTGCGCCACATCTACAAAGCACATGCAAATGCGGTGCATGGATATGATTACCAAGTTGTTATTAGTCCATTTCACACAGCAGGATTGAGAAGCTAAGATACCTTCCTCATGTCACCATCCAAACGGTGATCCATGCTAGGGTCGTCAATCCTAGACATCTCATACGATCATATGTTTAAGGTCGTAGCAAAGGGCTCGTCACCAATCAATGCACGCCTTTCATGCCTTTACTACCACAATTTGGCTCGTCACCTCCTTGCGGTATCCAGGTATGCTCGAGGTCACTACAGAGGGCTCGTCACCAATCAATGTAGGCCGACAGCACGAATATAGTGTCCCATACCACCATAATCGGCTCACGAGTTTAGTTGCTCATTGGTCACTACGGGGAGGCTCATCACCCCAGCGTAGGCCGACAGCTCGACCACAGTGTCCCATACCACCATGTCCGGCTCATGAGTCTTAGCGGATCAAGTACCATAGTTAATAGGATTTCACTGGTAAGTTCGGTACCCTAGATTCAAGCAGTAACGTCCATACATGGTGAACATACATCGGACAATCGGGTTACTTGACGAACTCGACTAGCACGAGCGCACGTTGAATTGAACGACATAGAGTGCGCAAACACTTCGTGTGGCCAAACCACTGCCGCCAACTCTAATACGGCTCGGGTTCGTCTAATACGTCCTACGTGGTGAAAGCAATCTCAACCACGAATATAGGGTCAATTACCGATCTCCTGGACTAAGGCATAGTCCCAAACATCCTACACTACTACAAATATTCATATGGAATGTAAAACAGTAATGGAACAGCAACTCAAATCATGGTACATACGCATCTGAAGAATATCAACTTAACATAAATGTAAGCATAGAAGATGCTTGAATTTAAATGACTTGGAATGTAACTGCATAAAGGAAATCATGCACATCAATAGGAGTATTGAGAATCACCTCTCAACGCCCATAATTAGTGTAATAAATTACACTTTAGATCATTCATGCATTTCTACAAACACTTAGCATACATGGAACAACGTACATGACGTATGTTGAAATACAGGCACTTAGACAATTCCTTTTACCAAGGAGTCGTCATACATGCATCTAGCATACATGACAAATAATCATGGCAAACATAAGTGCATATTTTATACGTATACGGTACTTTATAAATACACACAGAATACACAAATCTCAATATAGCACATGCATATCAGGAAAGCAATGTAAACGCAACATTTGGCATGTGAAATCTCATCCATAACAAGAATAAATCACTAACTGGGATTGAAATCCTTGAAAACCATAACCTATACACTTAAAGTCCGCAACTTAAGTGAAGAAAGAACCACCGAACTGATTTAGACGAGTTGTCTTCGTCAATGACGCTAGAATACCCTAAAATAAGGATAGAAATGAGATACAACAACTCTAAAACTAATTTAAGCTCTAACACAGGTTAGGGTTAGGTTAACTTACCCCAAAAGGAACTCAGAACCGTCAGAAGAACGATTCAAAGTGAAGGTTCAAAGATGAAGAAGAATAAGGAAGAAACCAAGATGATTCACCAACTTATCTCTCTCACTTTCTCTCTCTTTTCCACTCTCTTTCCAAGCTAGGGTTAGAGAAAATCGTATGGAAAAGAGGGCTAGGGTTTAAGGACTATAAATAGGCCTATTCTTGATGAAAATAACCCCAGGGACAAGGTATACTTAGGTTATAACCAAAGTAAGCCTTACTCGATCCAACGAAGCACTTCTGGTGGGCCTATAACTACGAAAGGTCGGACTTAAGCTCACTGACCATGGATCTAGGTCAGGCTGAGTTTTCGTACTGACCGGCTCTTCAGATCAGCCGTGGTGGACCACACTCAATTCAACGGTCACGGAATCTCGATCAGGTCCACAAGCACTAGAATATGCCTGGGCCAACTATCCTAATCAGAGGGTGAAATTGGGTCAGAATCCAACGGTCAGAATGCTTAAAATCGTCGCGTAAGCGACACGACTCAGATTTCATAAAAAGCTTAATAAATTCCAACCGTTCTCACACTCTTCACTCCGAGCTCAATCAAATCGATCCAGAACATCACATGGACTTGATTTTCGAGGTGATAGTCAAGCCCAACTCGGTGACCGCAACAGCCTAAGATCATCGCTATCGGACTTTCGACGCGCGGTTCAGGTCCGATCCAGATCTTCCAAAAATTCCCCAGAATAACTGGATTTAGCGATGGATCCCAGATTTCAGAGTAACGTAGCGCTCACTAATCTACACGTTTAGAGCCATGCAGATACAATTTAAAGTGATTGATGCGAATTTCACAAGCAATCGAGTAAAGCGCTAATTACCCCAAAACAACTACTTAAGGAAAGATTAACACAAAAATTCCAAGGTCGTTACAATCCACTCCCCTTAAAGAAAATTTCGTCCTCGAAATTCATACCTTCATATAATCCTCGAGGATCAGAGGGTAGGTCTTCCTGACCTCAGCTTCAGATTCCCAAGTAGCCTCTTCCACACCATGATGCGTCCATAGCACCTTCACAAGAGGGATAACCTTGCTACGCAATACCTGCTCCTTCCTGTCGAGAATACGCGTCGGTCGCAGTACATAAGTGGCATCCTCACTCAACTGCACTTGCTCCCAACTGATAATATGCGAAGGATCAGGAACGTACTTCTTCAGCATAGAAACATGAAATACGTTATGCACGCCCGCAAGAGGTGTGGGCAAAGCAAGGCGGTATGCTACCGCTCCCACTCGATCCAGAACTTGAAATGGACCAATAAATCTCGGCGTCAGCTTCCCCTTCTTACCGAACCGTAGAACTCCCTTCATAGGAGAGACCTTCAGAAAAACATGGTCTCCCACTACAAACTCAAGCGGTCGACGCCTCGAATCAGCATAACTCTTCTGCCTACTCTGCGCTGTCAAAAGTCGACGTCGAATGATGTCAACCTTCTCAGAAGTCACCTGCACCAACTCTGGGCCAAGCAAACTACGCTCACCAATTTCTGCCCAACAATGTGGTGCTCTGCACGGGCGACCATACAACGCCTCATAGGGAGCCATACCGATACTCGCCTGGAAACTATTATTATACGCGAACTCTGCATACTGAAGACAATCATCCCAACTGTCTTTGAAATCCAAAACACAAGCTCGCAACATATCCTCCAGGACTTGATTCACGCGCTCCGTCTGCCCATCAGTTTGCGGATGAAACGCGGTGCTGAACTTCAGTTTCACACCCATTGCTTCCTGGATACGAGTCCAGAAGATAGATGTAAAACGCGTGTCTCTATCAGACACAATTTCCAGGGGAACTCCATACAGACGCACTATCTCCTTGATATACAACCTAGCCAACTCGTCTGCAGAGTGACTCTAATCGGTAAGAAATGCGCCGACTTTGTTAATCGATCGACGATCACCCAAATAGAGTCAAATCCCTTTCTCGTCCTCGGTAACCCAGAAATAAAATCCATAGAGATGAAATCCCACTTCCATTCAGCTATGGGCATGGGCTGCAACAACCCAGGAGGTCGGCGATGCTCTGCCTTGACCTGCTGGCACGTGAGACAACGAGAAACAAATTCAGCAATCTGGACCTTCATATTGTCCCACCAATAAGACCTCTTCATATCCTGATACATCTTCGTGCTACCTAGATGCATCGCAAGTTTAGAACTATGGGCTAACTCGAGAACCTCACGTCTCAAGTCAGGGATGTCAGGAACACATAACCGGCCACGAAAACGTAGGCCCCCATCAGAACTAATACTCCAGTCGGAGTTCTCATCTGTACCAACCCGCTGCCTCATCTTCACCAAAAACTCATCATCTGCCTGAGCTGCAACGATCCTCTCGTCGATAACGGGCTGTACACGAATGTGTGCGATAACCTCATACGGCTCAACCACCGTAAGCTTCTACTCAAAATTGCGCACGAACTCCAACATATCCCACTCTGCTATCATCAGCGGAGCCGTAAACTCAATAGCCTTCTTGCGACTCAACGCATCTGCCACAAGGTTCGCCTTACCAGGATGGGAAGAAACATCGAATTTGAAGTCCTTCAATGTTTCCATCCATCTGCGCTGCCTCATATTCAAATCACGCTGCGTGAAAATATACTTAAGGCTCTTGTGGTCGCAAAAGAGCTCGAACTCCTCACCATAGAGGTAATGTCTCCAAAGCTTTAATGCGAAGATGATAGCTGCCAATTCCAGGTCGTGCGTAGGGTAATTCTCTTCGTGTTTCCTCAACTGATGCGAAGTATAAGCAATCACCCTATCCTTCTGCATAAGGACACAACCCAGACCAACGCGAGAGACGTCAGTATATATAATATACTTAACCCCTTGCTCTGGCAATACTAGCACAGGGGCGGACGTCAACTTGTCCTTCAGCTCCTGAAAAGCTAACTCCGCCTGTCACTCCAAGCAAACTTCAAATCCTTCTGTGTCAGCTGCGACAATGGTCTGGAAATCTTCAAGAAGTCCTGAATAAAGCGTCGATAATAGCCTGTAAGACCCAGAAAACTCCTCACCTCAGTAACTGAACCAGGCTGCTTCCAGTCCTGCACCGCAGCTACCTTGGCAAGGTCGACGACTATTCCTTCCTTGGACACCACATGTCCCAGGAACTTGACTTCCTCTTTCCAGAAATCACACTTCTTGAACTGTGCGAAAAGCTGATGCTCCATAAGAGTATCCAAAACCGCTCTTAAGTGCTCCTCGTGCTCTGCCCGGCTCGCCGAATAAATCAAAATGTCATCAATGAAGACAATGACGAATCAAAACAGGAATGACTGAAACACCCTGTTCATCAGATCCATGAATAGGGCCGGTGCGTTCGTCAGACCGAACGACATCACAAGGAACTCATAATGACCGAAGCTGGTCCTAAAAGCGGTCTTCTGCACGTCCCCATCCTTGACGCGCAACTGATGATACCTTGACTGCAGATCAACCTTCAAAAAGTACCGTGCCCCCTTCAACTGATCAAACAGATCATCAATCCTGGGCAAAGGGTACTTATTCTTCATAGTTACCAAATTCAGCCTGCGATAATCAATACACAATCGCAGGGAACCATCCTTCTTCTTCACAAACAAAACAGGTGCTCCCCAAGGAGACACTGGGCCGAATAAAACCCAATTCCAGCAAACCATCTATCTACTTCCTCAACTCCTCCATTTCACTCGGAGGCATACGATAGGTGGGTAAAGAAATGGGCGCCGCACCAGGCATAAGATCGATAGCAAAATCAATCTCACGCTGAGGAGGTAATCCAGGAATCGACTCAAACACATCTTCAAACTCCTGAACTACCGGCGTACTAACCAACGCCAATTCGGCCGAACTCTCCAACAGAGAAGAATAAAAATCAATACGAAGAGGGTAACTGACCTGAACTGGGAAAGTAACAATCTCGCCCTCAGGTCCATGGATCGTCACTGATCTAGCTTCACAATTAATCTCAGCTCGCATCCTCGTGAGCCAATCCATACCCATAATAACATCGTAGTGATAAAGCAGTGCGACTAGTAAATCAACACGGATCGATCCACTTCCCAGATCGACCAAACAATCCATACAACGCTTGCCCAAAGCAGAGGACATCCCCGTAGCGGTAGTAAGCGTCACTCCTTGCATAGGAACAGATCTCAAACCCAAACGCCTAACTGCCGCATAAGAAATAAGAGAAGTAGTGGACCCTGTATCCACTAGCATAGAAACGGGAATACCTTCAATATGCGCTGTCACCTCAAAGGACCTTGACACTAAGTCAGACATAGGCGCTTCAGTTGAAAGCACATGAACACGAGCCTGCTGCTGACGATTCGGCGGAGGAACCATGGGCCGCTGAGGTGGCCTGAAACCAGGAACTGCAGGTCTGAAGGATGGATGAGCTGGCGCTGATCGAAGAGGAGGAGGAGAAATAACCTGAGGCATCGGACGGCTAACCCTCTGCGGTGGAGTAAAACCACCTGCTCGCATACGGGAGAAGCAGAAACGGTCCAAGTGCCCCACCTTCCCACAATAAGAACATCTAAGATCAGCTCTCATCTGCTGTGCGGGCGGCGCTGAACGCCTAGGAGGAGAACAACTCGCGGCCTCTTGCCGAGGAAAGGTGCACCCTGAAAGTTTGGTCGCGGCGTAGGAACCATCGGTGCTCGCATGCGGGACGCTCTATCTCCGTCCTGCTCTGCTCGCAAAGACATGCTCACCAGCTCCGCATACGAAGAAATGCTAGCACAGGAAATCTTCGATCGGATCTCAGGTCTCAGTCCCTCAGAGAAACGCCGCATCCTCATCGGCTGATCACCCAGGATCAAAGGAACATACCGCCCCAACTCAGTAAACCGGTTCTCATACTCCGTAACCGACAACCCTCCCTGGCGGAGGCGAAGGAACTCACTCTCCTTCTCGTGTCGGTACGTCACCGGGAAATACTTCTCGTGGAAGCGCGCCTCAAACGCCTGCCATGACCAAATAAAATCCTCCTCGACAGTGCGAAGCACACTGTCCCACCACAGACTGGCCTCCTTCTCAAACATGAAGGTGGCAAGCTCAACCTGCTCGACCTCAGAGCAGTGCAACGGTCTCAGCATCTTAGAGATGCGGTCAATCCAATACTCGGCCTCCTCGGGTCTATGAGAACCCGCAAAAGTAGGATGTCGTAAGCCCTGGAATCGCTCGAATGTGCCGCTGGCACTGGCACTGGCACTGGCACTCCCAGATGGAGGCATAGGTGAAACAGGTGGAGTCGCCCCTACTGACTGAGCAAAGATGCCAGCCATGGAAGAGAGGAACTCCTGCTGCTGCTGCTGAATCTTCTGCTACTGCATCAACAACATCATCTGCTCAAACCTATCAACAGGTGGAGTAGATGAAGGTGCACGGCTCGGCTCAGGAACCGAGGGTGTGACTGGAGGAGCCATCGGTGTCGACCCAACACCGGCACGAGATGGACCCGCCTGCGGATCTGACTAGCTATCGCTCAAGGGAGGAACCCCAGCAAGCGACTCAATCAGAGAGAGACGGGCCGAAGTCTTCGAACCCTTAGGAGGCATCCCTACATTCAACAGAGGATGCAACCTGTCAGATTCTAAGTCACATAATCCATCCACACAACAACTCAGCACAGCACAACTCCAAAGACAAACAACATGCGTTCCATTAATCAAAATCATCGCAATACAAGTAGTGCAGCAATACATGAATCACGATTAGGAAAGCATGAAAACAACAACATCTAACACTTCAACAACCACAACAACTACAACCACCACAAACAGCTACAACAACTACCACAACTCTAACTACAAGCCAACAACGGCTACACACAGAAAGAAAACACAAACAAAGCAAAAGACGGCCACGACGACAGCTACTCGTCGGAATCGGGAGATGGAGGCGGAGCACCCTTATCCTACAAGCAACACAGGATAGACTTCAGAGTCCGAGACATCTTCTTAAACTTATGTTTAACAAGGCCTTGAAGATCAACCATCTCCTGGCGTAAAGCAGCTTACCCTTCTTCATGCCGTGTAAGACGGGCATCTCTGGCAATCTGCTCTGCACCCTGCTCTGACACCACAAGAGGAGAGCTATCACTCGAATCCTGTGCCTCATCTCCTTCCTTGTCTTGCTCTGCTTCTTCCTCAGACTCCGCACCACCTTCAGCATAACTCTCATCATCACCGCTCTCAGACTCAGCCTCACCCTCTGAGGCAAGCCGACCAGAACCAACCTCCATCAGCTTAAGAGTCCTCAAATTGATATAACGAACAGGAACTGGCTTCTCAGCTCCAAGCCTATAGCCAAACTCATGTGCAATCTTGCAAATGAGGCGGCCAAAGGGAAGCGACTCGGTCCTTCTACTCGAACGAGTGATGAGAATAATCTGGCGCAGGACGTATGTCGGCAGACACAACTTTGCTTCCTGCCCCACCTGATATAGAAAATCCACCATTAGGCGCGTACACTTGCTGCGGTTGCTCCACCTTGGGTATACATTGAACGTAAAGATGTGGTGAAGCAAACGGAAGTCGTCCGTCATGAAGGAAGCTAGAAGACTCCTATTCGGCTGCCATTCGACCAGACGACCACACAAGGATTGGGTGCGACGATCCCTCTCGCGCACACTGTCCACATTCTTCTCGCTGGCATGCACTTCACTAAGTGGCACTCTCAGGAGGCGGGATATCAAAGCAACATTGACGATACCCACACGACCGCTACCACAAGGAATCTTGAACTGCAGAGGCTCCAGCGAAGGCTCCAGAATATTGGCATAAAAGGCCTGAACAGTGCTAGCATTCGCGCGATACTCACCTTTAAACAAGGGACCCCAACTATCCCCTTCTAGGAGCTCCAACAACAAAAACTCACCAAAGAGCCGCGGGTCAACATGAGCCTCAAAAAGGACTCTACGCCCTTCATAGACTCCATGCGACAACTCCGCCAACAAGGTCCTATTGACGGGAGCTCGAGGATCAAGGTCCTGCTTCGTCTGGAACTCGCGTGCGGCGGACGTGCTAGCGGTGGCTCCTCTCGACCTCCGTGCACGGGTTGGGCGGCTCGGCCCGGCTTTATCCACGGGTGCTCTCTTCTTCCCCATCAAGGAAAGAAGGGAAGAAATGGAAAAGATGGCCGTCACAATCTCAAAGAGGGCCATGAGAAATGAGAGAAAGAGAGAAATAGGAAGATGGTGAAGCTTCCACACAACTATTAGCCAAATAGGGAAAGCAAGGGCTCAAATGAGAAGGAAAGAAGGAGAAATCAGCAATGGAAAGGAAGATTTGAAGATGGGGTGATGGGTTTGCACGAAAAATGGAGGAAGATGAAGATTTGGGAGAGATTTGAGAGGATTTGGAGAGGTTTTTGAAGAAAGTGAGAGCTTGGGAGTGGGTTTTGTGAAGGAAGTAGGTAAAAGAAAGAGATAAAAAGGGAAAATCATGGAGAGGTGGGCCACATAAGACCTAGGGACGATCGGCCCGTGTCGGCCCGGCCCGCCAAGCCCTCTGACTGGCGATCCCTCGCCGAACCGGCGATGGCATCGCCGGTCTCTGGACATATCGGCGATGCCTCGCCATTTTGGTGAGGCCCTCCTGGTCCCCCTTGGTCCAAAATGAATGGTTCCCCCCTGGGTCCCACAGAAAATGCTCCGATTGGCCCCTTGCGTAGTTTGACGCCTATCGGGTCATTCTGACAGAAATCTGATTCAAATAGCGATTTCTGGAAGGTTTAAAGGTGAAAAAAGGGAAGATAGACCATTTCAACTCCTTAATAGAGGGTCTAGGAAAGGTTTCGGGTCGCTGTGTGTGATCAGGTAAGAGTACAGACTCGATCTCGGCGAAGGTTTTCAAGGAACTTTCGCCAATAGAAGCTACGGAGCACAAACACAAAGCGATAATAGACCCGCACCCAAATACACTAAAGTGGCGACAACATGCGGTGTGTGACCATAACCCAGGTCCGGTTTAATCCAGATCATGCTCTGATACCAACTTGTAACGCCTTGAAATTCGGGGGTAGAGCATAACTCAGCTCCCGAGTTCCAAAACATCACTTATGCAACATATTTAATGAAGGATGTATGTTGACTGTATTAGTGCATAAAACATGGAATAGATTAAGCCAAAACGCAGATATGATTCAGGGATAAGTGAATAAAGCAAGCGGAAGACTTATAGTAAAATGTGTACAAGTGTAAATCCCTGAAGTACATATACAAGCCAGATCGTATGAAAGTGTTATTTAACAAAATTATAAGTACCAAATTACATCATTTAAGTTCCCAAAATAAATCCCAGAGATCCCGCGCATCAGACCAAGGCTCGCTAGAACCCGTCTGAAAACTGCATATAGGAGAACGCAGCCTCGTCGTCATCCAGCTCTCGCTCTGCCTCAGACGTCGCATCCACATCTGCAACATCAGAACCTAAGACAGAGTCTGGTGGGTGTTTAACACCGCCCCAGAAACGTGGGAGTGAGTGATCAACTCAGTGGAACAATAAGGCACTGGTTAACATGTTATCAGTTCAATCAAACAGTAATGATAAAGCAGGACAATTAAATCAATCCTAAGTACTCTTGTTAATGCAAGGATAAATGCAATATGATGCATGCCCTCACGCGTACACCCTCAGTGTCTTCATCTTACGTTATGCATGACATCGCCTCAAAGTGCGCCACATCTACAAAGCACATGCAAATGCGGTGCATGGATATGATTACCAAGTTGTTATTAGTCCATTTCACATAGCAGGATTGAGAAGCTAAGATACCTTCCTCATGTCACCATCCAAACGGTGATCCATGCTAGGGTCGTCAATCCTAGACATCTCATACGATCATATGTTTAAGGTCATAGCAAAGGGCTCGTCACCAATCAATGCACGCCTTTCATGCCTTTACTACCACAATTTGGCTCGTCACCTCCTTGCGGTATCCAGGTATGCTCGAGGTCACTACAGAGGGCTCGTCACCAATCAATGTAGGCCGACAGCACGAATATAGTGTCCCATACCACCATAATCGGCTCACGAGTTTAGTTGCTCATTGGTCACTATGGGGAGGCTCATCACCCCAGCGTAGGCCGACAGCTCGACCACGGTGTCCCATACCACCATGTCCGGCTCATGAGTCTTAGCGGATCAAGTACCATAGTTCAAGAAGGTGACTCGCACTTTGAAATCTATCCTGTGTTGCCTGCAGGATAAGGGTGCCCCTCCTCCATCATCAGATTCCGACAAGTAATTGCAGATGTAGTCATCCTTTACGCTGTTTTGTTGCTTGTTATTGTGTGTAGCTATTATAGGCGTAGTAATTTGGAAGTTGTTTTAGTTGTTGAAGCTTAAGTTGTATTAGCTCGCATGCTTTCTCTGTCGCGATCCATGTAATGCTGCACTTCTTGTATTGCGACGATTTTGTTAAATGAAATGCATGTTGTTTTGCCTAAGTTGTGATGTGAATGCTGTGTGGGTGGATTATGTGGATGTTAAATCTCACAGGTTGCACCCTCTGTTGAATATAGGGTATGCCTCCTAAGGGCTCGAAGACTTCGGCCCGTCTCTCTCCTCCCTAGGCGATAGCTAGATGGACCCCCAGTCGGGCCCGTCTCAGTTTGGTGCTGGGCCGGACTCTCAACCAGCTACTGACCTCGCTGCTGGCCCGACTCATGTGATACCACTTATAGCTCCTCCAATCACGCCTTCGGTTCCTGAGCAGAATCGTGCATCTGCGTCGACGTCTCATGCATCTCTGTCCGCTCCGCCTCCTGATAAGTTAGAGCAGATGATGCTGTTGATGCAGTAGCAGCAGATCCAACATCAGTAGCAGCACCAGTAGCAACAGCAACAGTTTTTGTCTACCATGGCTGGTATCTTTGCTCAGTCGATGGGGGCGACTCCACCTCCTTCACCTATGCTATGCTAGCGGCACATTTGAGCGATTCCAACGCTTACGACCTCCCACATTCATGGGTTCTCATAGACCCAAGGAGGTTGAATATTGGATTGACCGCATCTCTAAGATGCTAAGGCCGCTTCACTGTTCTGAGGCTGAGCAGGTCGAGCTTGCCTCCTTCATGTTTGAGGAGGCCAGTTTATAGTGGGACAGTGTTCTTTGCACAGTTGCGGAGGGTTTCGTATGGACGTGGGAGGCGTTTAAGACTCGTTTTCACGAGAAGTATTTCCCGGTCACTTACCGACACTAGAAGGAGAATAAGTTCCTTCGCCTCCGTCAGGGAGGGATGTCGGTGACAGAGTATGAGAACCGGTTTACGGAGCTGGGTAGGTATTCTCCTTTGCTTCTAGGTGATCAGCTGATGCAGATGCGGCATTTTTCTGAGGGGCTAAGGCCTGAGATCCGATCGAAGATGTGCTGTGCTAGCATCTCTTCTTATGCTGAGTTGGTGAGCTTGTCCCTGTGAGTTGAGCAGGATGGGGACAGGTTGTCCCGTATGCGAGTGGTTCCCAGACCGCGATCCGACTTTCCGACTAGACCATTTCTCGGTAAGAGGCCACGGGCAGATTCTCCTCCAAGATGTGCAGCGTCGCTGGCTCAGTTCATGCGTTCAGATGTGTGCTGTACATACTGTGGGAAAGCCGGGTATTTGGATCGTAATTGCTTCACGCGAATGCGGGATAGTGGATTTACGCCGTCACAGAGGATCAGCCGTCCGATGCCTCAGGTCATATCGACTCCTCCCTTTCAGACAGCACCGCACATCCTTCTTTCAGACCTTTCGTACCTCGAGTTAGGCCGCCTTAACGGCCTATGACACCTCAGCTCAATCATTTTCAGCAAGCTCGAGTACACTCACTTACAACTACAGCATCAGAGGCAGCACCTACGCCACCTATGGCCTTCGAGGTTACGACATATATTCAAGGTATTTAAGTCTTTTTGTTAGTGGACACTGGGTCTACTGTCTCTATAATATCGTGCGCAACAGTCAAGCGGCTAAGCTTGGAAACTAGTCCTATGGTTGGGGTGAGAATCCTTACTACCACAGGGACTTTCTTGGACGCTACCAGGATTTGTAAGGGGTGTTCGATAGACGTAGGGAGCGGGACAGCGCTCCTTAACTTGATTGTCACCCCATTACATATCTATGATGTCATTCTCGGTATGGATTAGCTCACAGAGATGAGGGCAGAGATCGGCTGCGATTGTAGAGTGGTGACAGTTTATGGACCAGAAGGCACGACCTTTACTTTTTCGGTGCAGGTCAGTTGGCCCTATCGAATTGATTGTTATGCTTTTATGCTGGAGCATGCTCATGGTCCAATGCTTGAGGACACTCCTATGGTCCAAGAGTTCTCAGATGTGTTCAGGAAGATACCTGGACTACTCCCTCAGTGCGATATTGATTTCACCATTGACTTAGTGCCTGGTGCGATGCTCATTTCACTTCCGACGTATCGTATGACTCCATGTGAGATGGGGGAACTAAGGAAACAGATCGACGATCTATTAGATACTGGTTTTATACGACCCAGTGTATCTCCATGGGGAGCGCCTGTATTGTTTGTAACGAAGAAGGATGGTTCACTGCGATTGTGTATTGATTATCGCAGATTGAACCAAGTAATGGTGAAGAATAAGTATCCTTTGCCTAGGATAGATGATCTGTTTGATCAATTGAAGGGGGCAAGGTATTTCTCGAAGATTGACCTGCAGTCAAGGTATCACTAGTTGTGCGTCAGGGATGAAGACGTGCAGAAGACGGCTTTCAGGGCCAATTTTGGACACTATGAGTTTCTCATAATGTCATTCGGCCTTACGAACGCACCGGCTGTGTTCATGGACTTGATGAACAGGGTATTTCGGCCTTTCCTTTTCCGATTCGTCATCATGTTTATTGATGACATCCTTATATACTCCAAGAGTCAGGAAGAGCATGAAGAACACCTGCGAGCAGTCATGGATACTCTGAGGAAGAATCAGCTTTTTGTGTAGTACAAGAAATGTGACTTCTGGAAAGAGGAAGTCAAGTTTCTAGGAGATGTGGTGTCTAGAGAAGGGATAACTATGGACCTTGCTAAGGTAGCTGCAGTTCAGGACCAGAAGCAGCCTGGTTCGGTTACTAAGGTGAGAAGCTTTCTGGGCCTAGCAGGCTATTATCGATGCTTCATTCGAGATTTCTCGAAGATAGCCAGATCGTTGTCTCAGTTGACACAAAAAGACTTGAAGTTCGCCTAGAATGAAAAGGCGGAAGCAGCTTTTTAGGAGCTGAAGGACAAGTTGACGTACGCCCCTGTGCTAGTATTGTCAGAGCAAGGGGTCAAGTATATGATATACAGGGACACGTCTCGGGTCGGATTGGATGGTGTTTTGATGCAGAAGGACAGGGTTATTGCATACCTGTCGCGACAGTTGAGGAAACACGAGGAAAACTACCCACGCATGACTTAGAATTAGCTGCCGTTATCTTTGCCTTGAAGATCTGGAGGCATTACCTCTACAGAGAGGAGTTTGAGCTCTTTTGTAACCACAAGAGCGTTAAGTATATATTCACTCAGCGAAATCTGAATATGGGGCAGCACTGATGGATGGAGACACTGAAAGATTTCAAGTTTGAAGTCTCTTACCATCCGGGTAAGGCAAATCTTGTGGCAGACGCATTGAGTCACAAGAAGACTATAGAGTTTGCGGCTCCGCTAATGATAGTAGAATGGGACATGATAGAGTTGTGCGAGACTTTGAGCAGAAACTCACGGTGGAAGAGCCGTATGAGGTTGTCACACACATTCGAGTATAGCCCCTCACTGATGATAGGATCATTACAGCTCAGGCAGATGATGAGTTACTGGTGAAGATGAGAGAGCGGGTTCATACAGATGAGGACTTCGAGTGGAGTGTTGGTTCAGATGGAGGCCTATAATATCGTGACCGCCTATGTGTCCTAGACGTTCCTGACTTGAGACGGGAGGTTCTCGAGTCAGCCCATAATTTAAAGCTTGCAATGCATCCAGGTAGCACAAAAATGTATCAAGACATGAGGAGATCCTACTGGTGGGACAATATGAAGGTTCACATTGCTGAGTTCGTATCTCGTTGTCTCACGTGCCAGAAGATCAAGGCAGAGCATCGCTGACCTCCTAGGCTACTTCAGCCCATGCCCATAGCTGAATGGAAGTGGAACTTCATCTCTATGGACTTTATTTCAGGGCTACCGAAAATGAGGAAGGGACATGACTCCATTTGGGTGATCGTGGACCGGTTAACGAAATCGGCTCACTCCTCCCTATTAGAGTTTCGACTCTGCAGACGAGTTGGCTAGGTTGTACATCAAGGAGATTGTACGTCTGCACGGAGTTCCCTTGGAGATCATGTCAGACCGAGACACGTGATTCACATCTATCTTCTGGACTTGTATCCAGGAAGCGATGGGTGTGAAATTGAAGTTCAGCACCGCGTTTCATCCGCAGACAGACGGGCAGACGGAACGTGTGAATCAGATTTTGGAGGACATGTTGCCAGCTTATGTTTTGGATTTCAAGGACAGTTGGGATGACTGTCTCCCTTATGCAGAGTTCACGTATAACAACAGTTTCCAAGCGAGTATCGGCATCGCTCCCTACGAGGCATTGTATGGTCACCATGTAGAGCACCGCATTGCTGGGCAGAGGTTGGTGAGCGTAGTTTGATTGGCCCAAAGTTAGTACAGGCGACTTAAGAGAAAGTCGACATTATCAGGCGCCGACTGCTGACAGCACAGAGCAGGCAGAAGAGTTATGCTGATACGAGGCGGCGACCGCTTGAGTTCGAGGTTGGAGACCATGTATTTCTTAAGGTTTTCCTCATGAAGGGAGTCCTTCAGTTTGGCCAGAAGGGAAAGCTCACGCTGAGATTTATCGGTCCATTTCAAATACTGGATCGAGTAGGAGCGGTAGCGTACTGCCTTGCTTTTCTCACACCACTTGCAGGCGTGCATAACGTATTTCATATTTCTATGCTAAAGAAATACGTTCCCGATCCTTCCCACATTATCAGATGGGAGCAGGTACAGTTGAACGAGGACGCTACATATGTACTACAACTGGCGCGTATCCTAGACAGGAAGGAGTAGGTATTGCGTAGCAAGGTCATTCCACTTGTGAAAGTGCTGTGGACGCATCACACGGAAGAAGAGGCTACTTGGGAGACAGAAGCCGAGGTTCGAAAGAACTACCCTCAGATTCTCGAGAAGTATGAAAATGTACTAATTACGAGGATGAAATTTTCCTTTAAGGGGGGTGGATTGTAACGTCTTGGAAAAATTCGTACAAAGACCTGAGTACCACCTCAGGCAGAAATCACCCAAGACCAAATCCTTTAGAAATTAAGTTAATATTAGCAGGTGCTCAACTAGAGTGCTTATGAAATTAGCACTAATCACTTTAAATTTGATCTGCAAGACTCAAAACATGCAGAATCATTGACGCTACATTACCCTAAAATTTAGAATCCATCTTTAAACCTAGTTGCTCTCGGGAGCATCTTGAAACTCCGTATCGGACCTGGACCGCGTGACGAAAGTCCGATTACCCCGAAACTATACAGTTATAGCCACACTACTGGACTTGACAACTCCTCTAGAAATCAAGTCCAAATTGTGTCTAGAAATGCATAACTTGAGCCCGGAGCGAAGAGTGTGAGAAATGTGAAAATATTTAGAAATAAAATCTAAATTTAAGTAATCTGAGTCGTGTCGCTTGCGGACCGAATATAGGGATTCAGACCGTCAGAATCTGACCCAAATACACCCTCGGATTAGGAGAAATGTCCCACACATGTCAATGTACTTGTGGCCCTGATCGAGTGACCGTGACTGCTGAACTGAAACTCGTCCGCCACGGCTGATCTGTAAATTCGATCGGTACGAAAACTCAGCCTGACCTAGATCCATATTCAAGGAGCTTAAGTCCGATCGCACGTGGAAAAGGGGCCACCAGAAGTGCTCCGTTGGACCGAAATAGACCCTATTTGGTTATAACTTAAGTATACCTTGGCCCTGGGACTAATTTCATCAATTTTTGGCCTATATAAAGACCTTAAACCCTCACTCTCAAATTCTATACGAATTTTCCAAACCTTAGCTAAGAGAGAGAGAGGAAAAGAGAGAGAAAGTGAGAGAGAAGTTGGTGAATCATCTTGGAATTCTTTCCAGTTACCCTGTGTACCAAATCCATTGCATCTGAATCGTTATTCCGGCGATTCTAATCATATTTTTGGGTAAGTCAATTAAACCCTAACCTGTTTTGGAACTTAGAATAGCTTAAGTGTTGATGTAGTTAATCTAATTCATGCCTTAAGTTACCTATTCGCCGTCGACGAAGACTTATCGTCTAAATCGAATCTGTTGCGCAATATCTGGTTAAAGGTGTGGACTAGATTCGTATAAGTTATGGTTTTCAAGGCTTTCAATGTCGGTTAATGGTTTATTATTGTTGTGGGTGAAATTTCACATGCCAAATGCAATGTTTATATTGCATTTCTGATATATATGAACTATATTGAGATTTGTGTATTTCATGTATAGGTAGAAAGTATCGTATACATATGAAATACGAGCATGTGTTTACCATGATAAATTGTCATGTGTTTGTGCTAGTTGTATGTGTATCAACTCCTTGGTGAAAGGAATTGTCTTAATGTGTACTATCACCAACATACATCATGTATGTTGGAATATGAAGTCTAAGTGTTTGTAGAAATGTCTAAATGATCAAGTGTGTAATATATTGTACTGTTTATGGGCGTTGAGAAGAGATTCTCAACTATCTTAATGATGTGTATGATTTCCTACATGCAACTTACATTCTTTGTTTACTTAACTTAGACTATGTGTGAATTCATGTTAAGTTGAAATCCATCAAATGCTCACATGCTTGTATGACTAGAATTGTTGATCCATTACTATTTTAAATTGCTGGTATGAGTATCTGTTATAATTGAATGTGTTTGGGACTATGAATAGTCCAGGAAATCGGTAACAAGCTTTGAGTTCGTGGTTGAGGTCATTTTCGCCACGTAAGACGTGTTTGACGAACCCGAATCGTATTAGGGTTGTCGGCAGTGGTTTGGCCACATGGAGTGTTTGCACACTTCATGTCATTTAACTCAATGTGCGCTCCGCTCTATACTTCATACAGAGAATAACTCAAATTCGTTGTCACATGATCAAGAGGCCAGGAACTAGCTTCCATCACATCAGATATAGTTTACTGGTCCCTGCATCTACCTCACCTATAAGCATAATGTAAAGGTTGTATTTGTGTCATGACATCGAATTGAGGGCCACTCCATTATCAAGTTATATAATCCAACCTATATCATAACTCTCATGACTAAGAAAATCTACACGTACAACCTGATTGTTCATGGTTTGAGTGTTATGGCTATGCCCATAAGCACGTGGTCATATCATTGGGTGGTCACCAATGCCACCTGACTTCATGTAGTTGGTTGGCCTTGTGTGAATTTCGCAATCATATGGTTAAACGACCACATATACTCCACAATTGCATTTGATTAGGTAGCCATACATACGTCACATGCCCACTTGATTAAGGGGCCAAACACGTATATCACATCCTCACACCACTAAAGTCTACAGATTCAGTATAATTAAACATGTTTAAGGGTTTAAACACAAGTCACATGATCCTATTACTTGGGGCCACACTCTAACCAAAGTACCAAGTGATCAAGGGCAGTCCACAGTCAGCCCATTTAAGGGATTAATCATCATTTAAAAATTACAATACCAGTTCGTCATACATTCAACACATGGAGATTACAAACTCTTGTCAAAGAGGCCCAATGGTTGGCCCAAACAAGGCTACCACTGATGGGCCCACATGGCATTCACTCAAAATGTGCCTTAACATTCTTGGGCCCACATATCAATGGAATTTACAATGGGTTCTATGTGGTGGAGCTCATAGGGCTTTCCCATGAGGTTAAGTTGTGTGTAACCCACTTAAGACTTAAGCCAGCTTTGATTTTAGAAAAAATCCTAAAATGATATGAGGAAGTGGATGGTCCGTATGGATTAAATAGATACACGATAGTGGTCTTAGGTTGGATTTAATAGTTAGGTACTTATTCTCACAGCCTTGTATTGTATATACATTTCAGGTTGGATTGACTGATCTTTGGGACAATGCCCTAAAGGGGACCCGGTACATGGGCTAGATGGGTTGAATATCTAATACATCATCAGGATGGCCCATAACAAATTTTTAGTGATGACAGTTCAATTTACATTATTTCATAATGAATGAATCATTCGATGGGCCTGATTCATAGTAACATACCATCAAAAGGGTTGATAAAATAGATAAACAGTGAGGATCTTAAATATGTATCATGTCATAGCCATGGTGGATTAAGTGGCATAACACTTACATCAAAGTGGGCAATACCACAAAAGTTGAGAGGGTTACCCTCCATTAAATATTTATAATCATTTGTTGGGCCCACAGAGATGTGGTCCATGAATCCAGCCCATCCATTATGTGTGTCCCACTTAGTTAAGGGGTCAAACCAAGTTTCAGATGCATCCAAATTTCAGGTGGACCCCAGCAAGTGTTTTATGAGCTTCGAGTTGCACTAATGATTCAAGGAGAACAAGGTTACATGGGTCCCATAATGATGTATTTATTATGTTTACACTATTCATCTATTTTTAGAGATTATTTTAAAGCATTATTTAAGGAATGAATCATATCCAAAGATTATCTGGACCATACCACAAATAGCAGTGGGGATAACAATGCACAGGGCCCACATAACGTTTATTGTCCATCCAATCTGTTCATTCAGTCATAAGTACCCGAATTAAGAGAATCAAATTTCATATTGATCCAAACTTCTGTGACCCCCAAAAAGGGTTGCAATGGTGGACGTTCAATCCCCTGCTACTTTTTGTAGCATGGATCACCTGATATTTAGATCTGTCTTATTTTCCTTCTCAAGCCTTAGGACGAGCACACCAAGTGGATGGACGGTTTGGATATAACACACACCTCATGATCATACCCACAGACATGCTGATATATATTTTTATTATTTTATTACTTTTATTTCTTTAGTTTTTGCATTATTTTAGATGGTGTGGGCCACCTGAGTTCCATGTACGGTTGATTTTTGGGGTATCCCACTTTCTTAAGGGGACCCATCAAATGCACGGTGTAGATGCTCGACATGCATCAAGGTGAGGCCTGTGGTGGGGCCCACTTCCCTCCAACGTTAGCAGCAGGGCGCTGCTTGCTGCAGCGTCATCTGGACGCTGACAGCAACAACGTCTAATGCTCTTTACATTTTTTTGTTTTCTTAAGGTTTTTCATAGGTGGGGCCCACATCGGACGATCCAGTCCATTTGCTGGGTTTTGTGGCTCGTGATGGGTCTAATGAGACCAATATTTAATATGTTTTGATGTACGAAAATATTACAGCGGGCCCTAACAGATTATTAGCATTAAAACAATCTCTTTGATGGTGTGGCCTACCAAAGATTTAGATTGGTTTCATTTTTTGGCTCAATGCCTAAAATGATCTGGGAAATTGAATGGACGGCATGGATTAAATGCATACATTATGGGTGGGGCCCATTGTGGACCCACACCACAGCCCCTTTGAACTTAAGCAGCAGGGACACTGCTTGCTGCAGCGTCCCCTGGATGCTGGCAGCAGCGTCCACTCCCCCTATATATATATATTTAAAAATTCATTTATTTATTTAAATGTGGTGTGTGTGCACGTGTGAACGGTTTGGATGGCTTATAAAATTCTGGTGGGATCCACTATTGATGGGTCCCACATGAAGCCTATGACAATTTAAGTTTTATATATTTTCTCTTACACATCCACACCATTAATCACATCATTATCATCATATCATCACCACTATTAACCATCTTTTTACATGTATTCTCTTATGAATCCATACCATTAATCACGTCATTATCATCAACATCATCTCCACCATACATAAACACAACAAAAACAAAATAAGAATGAGTAGGGTGGGTTTACTCACCTTGACGAATTAGATGGATGGTTGAGATGGATAGAAGGGATGAGATTGGTAGAGTTGATGGTCCACCAAGATCACTCTTCTCTCTCTCTCTCTCTCTCTCTCTCTCTCTCTCTCTCTCTCCCCATGTGTAGAAAATGGAGAAATGCTAAGGGATGAAGGACTATTTGTAGAGAAATTGTTAAAATGTGGTTAGATTCAATTAATGTGATCGTAGTTAGCTTAGATTAGGATTATGACAATTAATTCATGATTTGTAATTAATGGTGGGTTAAAGGAGCATGGGATGACATGGTGTGATGACATCATGCTTAAGGTGTGGCATGAAAAAGAGTTGACTTGAGGTGTACATGAGAGAGGGAAAGGTATGGGCATGTGACATGTACGTGTGTGCATGGCATGTACATGTGTGCATGACAGATGTTGTGCACAGTGTGGAATGGAGTACAAGGCGCCTTGCACACATGATATATTAATGATTCTTCACGGCGTATCTCACTAACAGAGTATTGTACAGATGCACGGGTGGTACCTACGCGATCGTAGCGATGGGGCAGTCGATATGAAATAGGTTTTGGGGTCTTGAGGTTCCGGTCAGTTGAGTATGTACTATGAACGGCCAATCCAGGTCTAGCTAAGGGCATCGATCATTGTGTACATAAGCATAGAAAGTCGTACAGAATAGACGTGATCTTGGATAATTTGTCGTTACCAAGATATACTGCTTTCCTTTGGACGAAGGCGGATTTATAAGGCTAATGACGTCAAGTCCCCAGGCAAAGAAGGGCCAAGAGGCGACTGACTGATGTAGGTCTTCTGGAGGAATGTGTATAACATCTCCATGAATTTGACATTCATGACACCGCTTCGCATAATCTATCTCATCTTTGAACATGGTAGGCCAATGTTACCCCATTCGATGTATGCGATGGAATACATTTCGGCCAGCTTGATGTGCCCCACATTCTTCAGAGTGTGCTTCTCGCAATGCCTGGCCTGCTTCTTGTTCGTCTAAGCAACATAGCAATATTCAATTGTAAGATTTTCTATACAACACTTCGCTGCATATAATGAATCTGCTTGACCTTTGCTTGATTTGTTGTCTCTGCACTAGATCTTCTGGTGAGATATTATATTTGAGATAATCTATGAAAGGCTGACGCCAATCATCTGTCGTTACCTCTAAACACGATATAGGAAGTGTTTCCACAATTTCATCGATGACCTCTGAAGATGGTAAAAATCTTCTTTGTTCTATAGTTACTTGGAGAGGGCTTCGATTTGGGCAGGACAGAGCCGCTGCCAAGCTGGCCAAAGCATCTGCTCTTACATTTTTAGATCGTGGTATATGCTTGATTTTGACATGACAGAACTGTTCTATTAATTGTTGTGCTTTTCGGTAGTATGGTAAAAGCTCTTGCTTTCTTATCTCAAATTCAGTCGTCAATTGATTTATGATTAATTTAGAGTCCCTAAAGATATGCAATGTTTTTATTTTCATTTCCCGAGCAATTTCCATTTTGATGATGAGGGCTTTGTATTCGGCCTCATTGTTTGTGCATGTAGTTCCCAATGTGAAGGAGTAAGGTAACAAATCACCTTGGGGAGTAATGAATATCAATCCTGCCCCTGCTCCTGATGCTCGAGAAGCACCATCAAAATACATCTGCCATGGGCTTTGTGACTCAGCCAACATAACTTGTTCATCTGAAAAATTATCACTGATGGTTTCACATTCTTCTACAGTGTGCATTGTAAGGAAGTCCGATACTGCTTGTCCTTTTACCGCTTTTGCTGGCTCATACGTAATAGTATATTCTAAAAGTAATAGCATCCATTTGGCTAATCTCCCAGACAACATCGGTCTTGTCATTAAAACTTTATCGGAGTTGCTCTTGAAATTAAAGTTATGTCATGGGAGAGACAATAGTGTCTCAATTTTTGTACCGCGAATTTCAGCGCCAAACATTCTTTCTCGATCGGAGAGTAGTTGCATTCCGCACCCATCAGAGTTCTGCTTAAATAATAAAGAGTGGTCTCTTTCCCAAATTCATTCACCTGTGCCAACAAAGCTCTTAAAGAATTCTCGGCTGAAGATATACAAAATCAGTGGCTTCCATTTTATTGGGGCTGTTAATACTGGCGGCTGTTTCAGCAGTTCCTTTATTGAATTAAAAGCATTCTGACAAGCTTAGTCCCATACAAACTCTGTACCTTTCTTCATCAAATGGAAAAACGGCTGACATCCTCCCTGCCAGATTTGAAATGAAACAGCAAATATATGCCAGCTTTCCTTGCAAACTTTTCAATTCTTTTAATGTCTTTGGTGGCGGCATATTTTGAATGGCTCTGACTTTCCCTGGATCTATCTCAATGCCCCTATGTCAGACAACAAAGCTAAGAAATTTACCAGAAGACACCTCAAATGCACATTTAGCTGGATTCATCTTCAGCTGTTTCTTTCTGAGTCGACGGAAAATCGATGCCAAATGCTTGCGATGCCCCTGATGATCTCCTGACCTAACTACCAAGTCATCGACATAACACTTTGAAAGTTCCCTGGTTTGTCAATTAGCATGAATATTGAGTTAGTTAGACTACAGAGCCTCATAGGAAGATCAACTCAAAGCGTCTGTCTCAACCAGATGTGTGCAAGCTCGCCACACGTAAATCTAAGCCTCACATCCCATCTCCCAAAACACCAGGTATATAAAACCCTTAAAACAAACTAGAATATCATAGGGTTTTTAAGTTAAGAAAACTTTTTCAACATTAGAAAATTCTCTAAGTTTCTTGCTTTATCGATTTTATCGATACACTTCTCGATAGAATCGACCTGTGCTGTCAATGTCCTCGATGCTTGAACGATATCATCGAAATGAGGATAAAATATGTCCAGCAAACACATATATCTCTGGATGGATTTATCAATGTATCGATATATCTATCGATATCATCGATATTTGAATCTCGAGTCCATCAAAGTTGACTCGATAATATCGATAGACAGATATCCAGTGCCCCTATTTTTACTTAAGAAAATTACATGTGCATCGATATATCGAAGTCGTTCTCAATACCATCGAAGTTCAAATCTCGATGACATCGGAGGGCTCTCGATATTATCGGTCATGGGCGCCTAGTCTTCCAGCAATTATTTCAGGATTGTTTATCTGTGATCGAGGGTCACTCGATAGAATCGATATTCAAATATTGATGATATTGGTACGGTTTCGATGGCATCGAACAGGGATAGAAATTGTCCAGCAAGCTTAAACGAAAATCCCTTGGATTTATCAATGCCTTGACACAACTATCGATATCACTGACATTTAAATTCTGATGATCTCGAAGGTCCCTCGATCATTCTTGTAAACCTAAAATATTTCAAAGTAAGTCTCTCTCATTTTCAAATGTCAAGGAATCAAACCTCGCTTCGATGGAATCGGAGTTCGAAATTCGATGACATCGATACGTGTTTCGATTCCCTCGACTAGCTGGCAATTGGTTTCAAAAGCGTATAACATTTGAGTTTGTGTCATCGAGTGGACTGTTAATGATATCGAGAGTATACGCTCGATGATATCGATCCCGTTCAGTGATATCGAACTCTGTCATAAATGTGACCGTTTTATATCCGTTGGAACATTTTGCCTATATAAAGAGAGCTTGTCTATTATTGCTGGTGGAGAAAGAAGAGAGTGCTTTTGAGTATTTTACCTTAGATCATATACCTAAAGCCCTTTCTCTCAGGGAAGTTCATCCTCCAATCCACCCTCATCATTGATATTCAATACAGTGGATTGGGGAATGAACTTCCACATTCAAGGATCCTCCAACTACTACCTTAATGGCAAATCATTAAGCTGGGATGCCTTGAATGCATAATCGGAATCACTCTATCTTCCTTATTGGAAAACATTTTATAGAGTAAGATTTTGTCTTAACCTTGACCCATCCCGAAGCCTCGTATTGGTACATCATCTGAGTTGCGGATCAAGGAAGTCGAAGATTCTTCATCAACAAGGAGGAGAACTTTGTCGACATGCTGAATGAGACTCATCCACTATTTGTAAGTTATTAGAGTCCAGAGGACGCTTGTGATCATTTTTTTTAAGGATTGGGTCTAAGGTGTTTCTCACCCTTGCAAGCCCTCGTAGGAGGCCTTCGGCGGGAGTGTACGTGGTGGGTGCGTTGTGTTGACCCTTGTTCTGTGGAGAGCATAAATAGTTAGGGTCTTGTGGAAGATCCTTGGCCAGTGTGCTTAAAAGTGGGTGCTATGTGTTGACCCTTGCTCATCAGAGCATAAACAGTGGTTCCTTGTGTGGATCCTTGGCTAGTGTGCCTAAAACCCGAGTGCTATGTGTTGACCCTTGCTCAGGGAACATAAACAGTCAACCTCAGTGTAGGTTGTAAAGGTTGAAGGTGAACCTGATTTAAAATCTTAGGTTTGAGGTGAACCTTTGTGAAACCTCCTTAGTGAAATTCGGTACACTCAACGGTTGAGTGCAGTTACTGGGAGTGGAGTAGACAAGTAGTCGAACCACTATAAAAATGACTGTGTTTGAGATTGTTATTCTTTTGATTGCATGATTTACTTTAATACTTTCATATCTGAGATCACACCTCACACACATACACAGTCATATCCATCATAAATTAGTTTGCATATTGTTCATTTCCTAAATAGTTTGTGATTGGATCCTCTACCGGGCTTGGAAGCCAGTAGAGTTACTTTTGAGTAATCCTGATAAGTACAGTCTGTTAGAATTAGTGTAATAGATTTTTAATAAATCATAAAAACTTTAAAAAGTCCTATTCACCCCCCTCTAGGACATATTGACATATTCCTACTTCAACTAAAGTGATCCTCACCGCAATTTCACACTCAACATGCTTGTGCATCATGTCTTGGAAGATATTCTACATTGCTCTCTGATATGTCGCCCCGACATTTTTGAGACCGAACGGTATAACTTTATAACAATAAATTCCCAGCGAAGTTCTAAACGTTGTTGCTTCTTCATCTTCAGGTGCCATTCTAATTTGATTATACCCTGCATAGCCATCCATGAAGGACATGATAATATATTGAGTCGTACTGTCAATCAGTAATTCAGTTATTGGGAGAGGAAAATCATCTTTCAGACAGGCCTCGTTCAGATCTCTGAAGTCAATGCACACCCTGACTTATCTGTTTTTCTTCTTCATGGGGATAATATTTGATATCCACTTAGGATATTTGACCTCCCTGATAAACCCGACTTTTATCAACTTATTTACTTCTTCTTCTATCAGGGGAACCAAGTCTGGATGAAATCGCCTTTGCACTTGTTTTACCGGCCTTTTCTCTTTAGAAATTTTTAATTAGTGCATTGCTTTGGAAGGCTCTAAACCTGGCATCTCTACATATGTCCAAGTGAAGACATCTTTATTTTCTTTGAGAATTTGAACATATTCCTCAGACTCCTATTCAGAAAGACCGGCGTTGATGAATGTGTTCCTGGACTCTTCCTCCATACCTGGGTTTATCTCTCGTAAACTGTCTATCATTGGCTGACCCCCGTCTTCCATCTTTTTTGGAGCCATTTCAGGATGCTTGACTGTTTTAGGATCCTCTTCCGATAACTGCTCGGTTGTAACCATATTCACTGATGACTCTGCCCCAATCCTTGCAAAATTTCTTTGCTTTCCTGACTGACCCAATAGGAATTTGAATTCCTCTCCCATGATTCAAGCTGGTAGGTTCTTCGTAATAAAAACCCATGTTTCTTATGATTTTCTTACTTGCCGGGCTATATTTTTTGAGATCTTGCGGTGTCAGCCTATTGCGGTACACATTATTCTTGGTCTCTTATCCTGCCTTTACTTCTATTGAGGCATAAAAATCTATTGGTTCCAAGTATTTTGTGCTACCCCTGACCTAAAATCTTCTTGGAGTGGCTAAAAATGGCTTATTTCTTTCAACATACGGCAATGGCACTGTATAATTGGACTGTAAAATTTTCAACTACTCAGGTGATAATTGAGTTAGTGGCGGTTACCCTGGTTGTCTCAATTGTTTCGGCACAATTGCTTCTATAGCCCTGAATGATTCTGCCTTCCCTATTTCTTCTTTCACCATCTTTACTTGAATGTCCTTTAGGACTTTGCTTTCATCATTCTTCCTTTCTTCTTTAGCGAACCCCTTATAATAACTGGCGTCTACAAAGAAGGACTCGACCTCTATATATGGCTTCGCATCGGCCATTATTTTATACTGTATCCCACCTTTACATTATTTGAAGCATTGATGCAAAGTAAAGGGTACAATGCTGTACTGATGTATCCATGGCCTTCCTACGAGAAGATTATATGTTGTCACTACGTTTATAATGTGGCATACGACATCAGTAGTTAGCTCTCCTATCTCTAGCATCACTGTAATTTTACCAAGTGCACATTGCCCGTCTTGATTGAAGCCTTGTATCATCATTCCACTAGGGTGTAGATCAGAATGATGATAACCTAGTTTACTCAACATCGAGAGTGGTAAGAGGTTCACCACAGACCCATTATTTATCTAATCTGCTTAACCTTCTTCCCACGGATATGGCCTTCTATCTAGCGGCCTGTTATGCTCTACATCGCAGATCAAATCATCATCAAAGAAGGAAACGACTGGTAGGTAGTTTTCTTGCTCATCGTACTCTTTGCGTTCCATCTCTGCTAGTAAGGTTTCTTTGAAATCATGATTGAACAATGCTTGGACTAAGCTCTGCCGAAATTCCTCTGCCAACTTAAGCGCATCATAGATGCTTAATCGAGCTAGTATGACCTTCAAATGACTTACTACATCATAAGTTACTTTTGTTGTTTCACTCTTATTTTCTTTCTCATCATCATCGCTCTTTCTTCTAGCAATTTCTTTTCTTATAATTCCTGCTTTCTGCTTCACAGGGCTTGTTATCTTCTTTCCTGATCGTAACGTAATCACCATTACCTTCTTTGTCGTCTTACGGTCCTCTTTCTCTTTCATTTCTTGGATCTTTTCTCGGATCGTGAGCATATTCACCGTTGCCATCGTACCTCTTTCCTCTTCATTTCCAATTACTATTTCACCCCTGTTTATCATTCGTTGTATTATACATTTCAATGTATAACAATTCTCCATCGGATGTCCCACCAGGTGATGATAGTGGCAAAAATATCTCTCTGGTTCTTGTCACATCTTCAGGGCATTTGGGTTCTGGTAATTCTATTGTACCGGCTTTTAGCAGTAGGTTCATCATAGGAACAATATCTTCCCTATCAAACAAGAACCCCTCGTAAGAATTGAGCATCTTGGGGCCTTTTTCCACTGTATCTATTTCTTGGCTGATTTGATTCTTCTTTCCATTCTGGCCTCTTATCTCTTGAGTCTCTTGTATCTTTGTTTCTCTTTTCATGATCGACGGTATTTACGACCATCCTGCTGGGTGCCCTCCTAGCTGTCTCATAGTGAAACGCTGGCATCTTCGGAGTCATCAATTTTAAAGCATGAGCCTTAGTGGGTAGGTCATGGAAAGTTCTGATATCGGCGCTGGTGAGTCCAAACGCGATTCCCGTATCCATAAAGTTCAGACACATCTTGACCTGTTCCTTTTCTTCCGGCAGCTGCCTACATGAGGCTCCCAATGTCTTCCATTTGTCTATAAACTTTTCTATTGGTTCACTTTCTTTTTGCTGCACAGAAGCCAATTCCGTAATACTAACATCAGGTTATGAATAAAAGAAGTTTGAAATAAAACCGTCCTACATTTGTTCCCAAGTACGTATTGACCTCTGGGCCAAGCTGGAATACCATCGGAATGCTTTGTTTGTCAGGGATGACCCGAACAATCGTAATCAATATTGTGGTATCATAGAAAAATTCTCCATGCTAGTGATGAAGTGCATTAAGTGTTCTTCTAGTGATCTTTTCCCATTAAACTTCTGAAAAACTGGATGTTTAAATTTGGCTGAAAATGGGATATCTTCTACCTCTCTTGGATACGGTGTTCGGTATCTGAAACGGCCAGTATTTTCACATTCTCTCTCCACTCTGACAGCTTCTTCGACGACTTGTCTCACCTCGTCTTGTGTCATGGTTCTTGCTGCTGGGACAAACCACAGTGATCCTGCCTCCTGTGGTTGAAAGTCTTCAGATTGGTTTTCTTGTCCATTCATTGTGCCCATCATTGAGGGAGATACTATCTGGGCTACATTATATGCGAGGGTTGTTAAAGCTTCTCTGAAGTTTCTACAGTCTTCCATTAGTGCCCTCTGTGCTTCTGCTATTTCATTCATACAATCTTCCGTAGTGGGTATATTTTCTTGGCTTATTCTGGCCATATTACTGTGGCTTCTCCATTTTTTGATGAAGCTATAGTTGGAGTGGGGCGGGAATATGTCGATGTGATAGGACTTACGAAGAGAGGGGAGGATGGAGCTTCATTTGACTTCTCTATGTTTCCATTACCATTGATCGATTGGGGCGATACAGACATTGGTGAACTTGCTAATAATGCCTTACCTTTCTGCTCTTTCGTCCATCTGACCCTTGGGGCGACCGAAGCCGGGAAGTCGCACGACGTTAACTGTGGAACTATTCGCCCGGGATATATTGCAGGAGGGGGGAGTTCAGGATTCCTCCTAACTGCATTACGCGTTATCGGCCCTTTAACTCTTGGAGAAGGCAGATTCATTCTGGGGCTTCTTGTGTTCCGTGCTCTTGTCCTATGAGACATCACAACAGTCCATCCCTTATCCCCTTCCAGTGATTGAGGCGAAGCAGATACCACCACAACTATTTCTTGAGTCAGGTTGCTTTTGCTTGTATGAAGTCGAGTCATGTATTCTGGGGGTTCGTTCGGTGCATATTCTATCGTGAATCCGGTTGGGGTGAAACAAAAGTTCACTCTCCTTGCAGAAATTGCTATTGGTTGTAATTTGTAGTTGGATTCAGAAACCTTCAATTATAAAACATAACTATAGTTAGCGTTTGATGAATCAAATAATCTATCTTAGAGATGAAGGGGGGGGAGGGGGGGGGGGGGATGATGTTCCCACTGAGAGTCTCCATTTTGGCATCTTTTGATGCCAAACTATGATGAAAGTTCTATAACTATCTTAATGTTAATATTAAATAAGATAAAACTCCCCAGCAGAGTCGCCATTTTGTTTCAAACAAGAAACAAATGCATTTGATTTGGGGGATTATCTTATTCAAATGTAACAGAGAAAGAGTCTATTAAGAACAATCATCATATTATTAATACTGAGTTCATTTACATCCTCGAGTGTCCCTTGTTTCCAAGATAGATTATTTAGAAAACACAAAAATTAATAAAGTTCAGATGTCCAAGTCGGATGTCAAATTCGGCAGCACTTCGACTCTTGGCTTGATCATCTCTTTTGAGAGGAATATAATGTAGATCTGATCAACTGATTTCTCTTCTCCTTGAAGCTTGGACAAAAGAAAATCCAGAGATTGATCATTTTAGCAGCATATCGATTTCTCATCATCATAGATTACAGGCAGTCTGGTTGCGCAGACCACCGTAACCGATATGGTTTGCACGAACTCGCGCAAGCCACCGACTCTTCCTCACTCCTACTTTGAGTCTTCTTTCCTACTTTGCTTCTTCTTTAAAATCTTCAATCGGTCTAAATGAAGGGGGGAGGGGATATTTATTGGCCTCTACATGTATGAAACCTCGATCTTGGTGCCATGGGACCGACCTTTCATTAATCTTGTCGGTTCATGGGAATCACTTCCTGAAATCATTTGTGCCAGCCTGTGCAACTGGTTTTTAGGTTGCGCGATCCCGCGCAACCGATATCATTTGCGCGGACCCGCGCAAACCACCCCAAAGACACTTCTTCTTCTTCTTCTTCCATTTCCTTTCTACTTTCTTACTTTTCAATCTTCCTTTGCTTTAATCCTTTTTTCTCATTTTTATGCCTCAACAAGGTTCAAGAGGGGATGTGGATTTGTCATTTGATTTACCTATTATTCAAGGTTCCACATCATCCTCTATTTCAATTGAAGGACCACTATTGTCATGAGGTTGGTCATCAACAACCACATTGACTGTTTCTTAAATTGTGAGTGTCCTCAAATTGTATACTCTATACGCACGAAGTACGACTGTTTAAAGAATATCCAAGAAAGATACTGTAAATGCTACATTATAAATCTAGCACCTAGTGCTGTCAAATTTTGTTGTGCCAAATCATTTAGAATCCGTTTCATGTATTGATGAGATATATAGATCAACTTCGTGTATTTTAAAGTTGTCCAAGTCTTCGTTGAACTTCTCTATGTATTCAAGTTGAAGAAGTGTTGTCGAAGTTCAAGATTTCAAGATCAAGTACAAGTACAAGTTCAAGGCTCAAGTTTAAGTTTAATCTTTAAGTTTAGTACTTTAAAGACTCAAGAACTCAAGTCTTTACTCAAGCTCAAGTTCAAGATTTGAAGACAAGCTTCAAGTATTTCAAGTGTATGCATTAGCAGAGCTAACGATGTTTCAATTGTTCAAACTCACAAATAAGGTATGGATGACCCTAGATTGACCATAAGTTAGGTCATATTTATTGCATATGCTATGTGGGTCATTTCATAGGTTTATAGGTCATTTCCTCGACTAGTCTTAGTCTTTGTTCGACTAGTCCAAGCTCTGGCTCGATCAGTCTAAGAGTTTTTCGACCAGTCCAAGGTTTGTTGTGAATTTTCAGAATTTTTTGTTGGACCCTCAATCAGTCGTGGAGACTGCTCGACTAGTTGAGTGAAAAGTGCTCGACCAGTCGAGTGAACAGTGCTCGACCAGTCTTGCGGGCTCGACTCAAAGTCCAACAAGGTTTTTTGGTCCCACTCGACCAGTCGAGTGCATTGCTCGACTAGTCAAGCAGGCCACTCGATCAGTCGAGCAAGCCACTCAACCAGTCGATTAACGACCTTATCTTATCGTGTCAGAATTTTAAAATTTGGTTGGTCCTTTGATCAGTCGAACCGACCCTTAGACCAGTCGAGAGAACAATATTTTCACCTATAAATAGAGGATGAATCTTAGAGTTTTTCATTCATTCCAAGCGATATCAAACCATCACTTTAAGAGATAAGTTCTTGCACTTCTTAAGCTATATTGTATTCATTTTAAATTCTCTTAAATAGCTTTTTGCATTTGACTTTGTGATCTCCATTCAACTCAATTTCATTAAAGAAGGGAATTGTGATTTTACCCTCTTTGAGATCAAAATCAAATCAAGCTAGCCCAGGCTGAATTAATCTAAAAATCATTTAGATTTAGAACCTTTCATTTAGACTGGACATTAAACCTTTCATTCTTCAGAAGGAGAATTTTTCAGATAAGTACCATTTAATCTTTGTGTATCTTTTGTGGTTTGTGAGGTTGTGCTAAAAAATCTCATTTTTAGTTTTGTCTGAGGTAATCTAGAAAATCTCAGAGTGTGGGGTTTTTGTAATTGTGTAAGCTCATCTAAAGACACAATTGTGAAGGTTTTAAGGTGAACCTTGAAAAACCTTTTTCATAGTGAAGGCCAATATCCCGTGGGTGTGGATATTAGGAGTGTAGTAGTTGTGTGGCTGTTTTTCAAATAGTTAGTGTACGCACAAATGAACCACTACAATTCCTAGAGTTGTGGTAGATGATTGAATTTGCTTATGTGTGTAAATGTTGTAATTTACTTTATGCACTTGTGGTGAATGGTGTAATTTACTTTATGCACTTGTGGTGAATGTTGTATTACTTTAGTTTATTTCCTTTGCCTCTTTATTGGTTTGAGTTTTTGATACTTACAAATGTTCTGGTAAGGTTGTCCTACCATAAGCCTTTGGTTTTTGGTGTTAGGTTGTTCTTAGAACTAAGTTTGTATCAACCTCTTAAGACTAGTACATTTGAGGTTGCTATTTACTTGTTCTATTTTATTATTTGATTGTGCTATCTATCTTTCTATTCTGCATTTATTTTTTTATTTAGCATAGTCCTATTCACCCTCCCTCTAGGATGTTTAGCTCAGCCTTTTCAAGTGGTATCAGAGCCTAATAGCTCCTTTTTATTATTTGGATTCATTTCCTGAGCTAACCGATCTGAGCTTATAAGATGTCAAATTTTGATAGCCTCTTGATTACTAGGCCTCCACCTTTTGATGGCTCTAATTACGCCTATTGGAAAGCCAGAATGAGGATCTTTTTAAGGTCCATAGATGAGTGCGTGTGGCAAGCCATAGTGACTAGATTGAACCCACCCATAACTGAAGTTCTAGGCACTAATGGAACTAAATCTGTTAAAGTTACACCTTATTTTTCATGGACCACACTTAAAAATGAGAGTAGTGCCAATATGAAAAGGCTTTAAATGCAATCACTTGTGCACTATCACTGGATGAATTCAAAAGAATTATATCTTATGATGCTGCAAAGCAAGCCTGGGACATTCTAGAAATGACACTTGAGGGTATGACTATTGTTAAGAAATCTAAACTTCAAATCCTCACCACTCGGTTTGAGGAGATACATATGGAAGAAAGTGAAACTTTCATGGACTTCTATACTAAGTTAAATGACATAGTTAACTCTATGAGGGGTCTTGGTGATAGTATCCCATAAAGTAAAGTCTATGTAAAGATATTATGCTCATTGCCTGATAGGTTCAATTCTAAAGTCAATGCCATTTAGGAACTTCGTGATACAGATAATATGAGGGTTGGAGAGCTTGTTGGTTCTTTACAAACTTACGAGTTAAATTTTACGGCTTCTAAGGGTAAATCCATAGTCCTTAAGTTTTCTAAAAATATTTTTCAAAATAATACTAGTAATTCTGATTGTGAAAATTCTGAAGATGATATAACACTATTAGCCAAGAAGTTTTATAAAATTTTCAAAAGCAAAAAGATGGTAGATTTTTAAAAACATTCTGTAAAGAAAATGACTAGATCTAAAAATTGAAAATCTATTAAAGATAGCCAATGCTTCAACTGCCATGAATACTGACATTTGAAAACAAATGTCCAAAGAGGGACAAACCTAAGAAGAAAGGTATGTTGCCCACATGGGATGAGTCATCTTGCTCTGAAGCTTCTTTTAAGTCAGATGATTCTGAACCCGAATCTACTAATGAGGTCAAGGCCTTAATGACTCTAGCCACAGTCACTTCCTCAGATAGTTGTATTTCAACTTATGATGAAAATCTAAGAAGCGACTCTGAAAATGATGATGATTCACAAGATGCCTATAATGCCATATACAGGGAAAGTTGCAAGATAGTTGTAAAACTAAAACTGCAAAAAGAAAAGTTTTTAAAGTTAAAAGAAGATTTTGATAACTTAGTTTTAGAAAAATTGCATTTTTCTGATTATTTTAAAAAAGCTAAGTGTGATTTAAATTTCAAAACATCCCAAGTTGAAAACCTTAAATCAGAAAATGAAAAACTAAAACTAAAAGTCTCTTCTCTCTTGAGTTTAAAGGATACTTGGAGGTATGCCCAGGGTGATCCTAAACTAGAAAGACTGCTAACTGGATCAAGCAAATGTGGCGATAGATCTGGTCTGGGCTACGATAAGAATACACCTCCTAAAAGTAAGTCCACTCCACATAAGTTTGTTAAAGGGGAGTCCTCTAACTCAAAAGGAAAAAGTCTGAATCAAAATAGTTTAAAAAATCTTAAAACTTTTCAGGCTATGAAACTTAAAAACAACCATATCAATTATAAAAATCAGAATCATAACCCCTTAGCTGTGAAAATTGTAGATTTACTCAAGGAGCTTCTAAAATCTAACTTGAATGGTAGAATATATAACAACTATAAGCGTAGAAAAACCAACTATGCTCCAAAACCTAAAACAGTAATGAAATGGGTCCCTAAGGTTGCTTGTCTGGTTTCCTACACCGCTTTCAAGGCTTCGAGTCAATCAAAGTGGTACCTAGACAGTGGTTATTCTAGATACATGACAGGTGACAAAGATTTGTTCACCAATCTTAAAGATATTACTGATGGATCTGTCACATTTGGTATTGGTAGTAACTGCAGAATTGTTGGCCAAGGTACGATTCAACTCTTTAATCTTCCTCTATTTGAGAATGTTTTGTTTGTAGAGGGCCTTAAGCATAATCTCTTAAGCATTTCTCAAATTTGTAATAATAAACATAACGTCAAATTCACCAACCAAGGGTGTGAGATTTCTAATGAGAATGGCTCTGTGATGTTAACTGGTCGCAGAACATCTGAGAACTGCTATATAGTCAGTGATTCAAGCTCGTCTAAGTTATCGTGTTACATGGTTTAAACCACTAAGACCGAACTATGACATAAACGCCTAGGAAATGTACACTACCGTAATCTTTATAAACTGAGCAAAGGTGAAGTAATAAGAGGTCTACCCAAGCTAAAGAAAATGGATAAAATTTGTGGCAAATGTTAGATTGGAAAAGAAACAAGGAGTGTTCATAAGAAAGTGAACTCCAATGCCACATCTAAACCCCTTGAACTCTTCCACATGGATCTCGTTGGACCTACAAGAATGGAGAGTCGAGGTGGTAAGAAATATATTATAGTAATATTAGATGATTTTACTAGGTATACATGGGTAGTTTTCATGAGAGAAAAATCTAAAACTCTCAATGAAGTGAAAAGGGTACTCAAGCATATCCAAACAGAGAAGGGAATCACATGTCTCTAAAATCCGTAGTGATCATGGTTCTAAATTTGACAATAACAGTTTTGAGAAGTTCTGTAGTGATCATGGTATATCACATGAATTTTCTATTCCTGAGACACCTCAACAGAATGGGGTTGTTGAAAGAGAAAATTGTGTGCTTCAAGAAATGACTAATGTGATGTTAAACAACATGAAACTTGCTAAAAATCTTTGGGCTAAAGCAGTGAACACGGCTTGTTATATTATTAACTGTGTTTATACTTGAAAGTCAAATAATAAGACTGCATATGAACTATGGTTCGATAAGAAGCCAATAGTCAAATACTTTTGAGTTTTTGGCAGCAAATGCTATATTCTACGTAACCGGAAAAATTTGAGAAAATTCGACACTAAAAGTGACAGGGGTATTTTCTTAGGATATACGTTAAATAGTTGAGCGTATCATATTCTCAATAAGAAGACCGGTGTAATTCAGGAATCCATTAATGTGATTACAGATGATCACCTGAATACACCTGTCTCAAGTTCAGAAGATGATGAAGTCTCTTTGCTTAATAAACCAGACTCTTCATCCAGTCTGTAAGACCCTACCCGAGTATCCATTTCGTTCCTTTAGGTCCCGGGGTCCTACCGGTCGAATCCCGACGACCTGCGACCTATGGATTGCATTTACAGTTATCCTTAAGTCCGGTCACGTAGACCCGATCCGGATCAACTTGAAACCTATGTCATTATGACCACATCGGTGCCACGGTTCTAACGCAGCGTCTCATGCATAATTTCGACATGTACATCTTGACTTATCATCCGAGCTTTTATTAGCCTTTCATCATGTGGTGGGACCCACTTAGCTAGCCTTACATGCTTTTCTAGAATGGGCCCCACCTAGCTCCCTTTTCTAGAAAGCCTACCCTACCCTTAGCCTAGGTAGTAGGCTACCTTATCTAGAAAGCTATCATGGGCCTTGGATTCTCCCCCCCATGTGCTATCATTGCACTACTCTTCCCTGGCCAAAAACTGTTGATTACATTGACATACCTCCCTCTCTCCCTTCTCTCTCCTTCCCATTCTCTCATTTCTCTCTTCTAGTGCTAGAGACGTCCCAACCTCAATACAGGAAATCCCACTTTTACCAATGAAAATTTTCTTCACTAAAAGCCAAATTTTTGTAGGTAAAAAGTTTTATCGACAAAAATTTTTGTCGGTAAATTCGTTGATAAAACACCGTCACAAAAGGCTTTTACCAACGAAAATTTTGAATCATCAGTAAATGCAAGATTTTTACCGACGAATTTTTTCGTCAGTAAAAAATAAGTAAAAAACTTTTACCAACGACTTTTTTTCGTAGGTATAAATATTTACAAAACTTTTACTGATGAATATTTTTGTTGGTAAAAAATAAGTAAAAAACTTTTACCGACGATTTTTTTCGTTGGTAAAAATATTTACAAAACTTTTACCGACGAATTTTTTCATTGGTAAAAAATAAGTACAAAACTTTTACCAACAATTTTTTTCGTCGGTAAAAATATTTACAAAACTTTTACCGATGAATTTTTTCGTTGGTAAAAAATAAGTAAAAAACCTTTACCGACTAGTTTTTTCGTAGGTAAAAATATTTAAAAACTTTTACCGACGAATTGATTCATTGGTAAAAAATTAGTAAAAAACTTTTAGAAACTTTTACCTACGAAAATTTTTATAGGTAAAAAACGTGGATGAGACTTTTACCTATAAAATATTTTGTAGGTAAAAGTCTTTTTTTTTTTTTTTCAATATTCCAGTACAAAATTCCTGATATATACCTGTTACAATATATTTCATCATATTCTTCCTGATATACACCTGTTATATAATATATTTCATCATATTCACATACACATCCATCTAAACCCAAACTATGTAAATCCATCCAAACATAAACTACATCCATCCAAACACAAATAATCTTATCCACATCACATTCATCCACACATAAATACATATAAGTTTAACATCATAAATAAAATACAAAAATTATTCATAGCCTATTTCCTGGTGGGGCTCACAAAATTCAGTGTGGTGAACACATCGCTGACTGTGGACACATACCTAGGTCCTTACTCATGCCTTCATGGTAGATTCAAAATAGTTTCAATACAAGGTCATGAGTTTAAGTACCCATTATGGCCGTAAGCGACTCTGGTGTGTGAGTGTGTGTTAAAAGAAAAAGAAATAAAGAAAATGGTGATTTATCTTTTGGGTTGAGCCTAATGGCACTTGGTGATTTCTCATCAGGTAGAAATTATTACTAGTTGTTTTTAGAAAGGTGAGATTAGGCCACTTATAATTATATTAACATGATAAAATGTTGTACGTATATTTGAGCAGACACCACAAAATAAACAATCCTATGAAAAAAATAAATGAAAAGAGAGAACATATGAGAGGTGATCCTTATCTCCTTTGATGGATTCAAGGTGCATGTGCCCTACCCAACTTCCTATAAGGAGAAGTTATATGGGTCTTGGAATAATGTTGATGACAAATCCACCTTGTCTATTAATATTATCATATTGTGTTAGGGCATGACTCTAAAAATGAGATAAATCCAAATCTCAAATGATCAATGCTATAAGAGACAGTGGAGATGAAAATAGATGCATTGTGATGCTTGAGTTTAAGTATGCTTGCCAACAAAGCAAGATTTTCTTGTTTGTTGCCATGTGATTGGGCTATACATTATTACATCAATCGGGTTCAGGTTCGGGATCGGGTTTAGGTTTGGGTTTTCAAGTTTAGGTTTAGGTTTAGGTTAGGGAGTGGATATTAGGATTAGGTGTAGGTTTAGCTTTAGGGATTTGAGAATACATTTAGGTCTTAGGTCTTAGGTTTTAGGTTTTAAGTTATAGGTTTAGGTTTTATGTTTAGGTTATAGGTTATAAGTTATAGGTTATAGGTTAAGGTTTAGGTTATAGGTTTTGGTTTAGGTTTAGGTTAAGGTTTAGGTTTAGGTTAAGGTTTAGGTTTAGGTTTAGGTTATAGGTTATAGGTTATAGCTTTAGGGAATTGAGAATAGGTTAAGGTTTAGGTTTAGGAAATCCGGTTTGGGTTAGGGATCGGGTTTAGGATTGGGTTTTCAAGTTTAGGTTTAGGTTTAGGATAGGGAGTTGAGATTAGGATTAGGTGTAGGTTTAGGTTTAGGGATTTGAGAATACATTTAGGTTTTAGGTTTAGGTGTAGGTTATAGGTTTAGGTTTAGGTTATAAGTGTAGGTTATAGGTTTAGGTTTAGGTTAGGTTATAGGTTAAGGTTTAGGGAATTGAGTTTAGGTTATAGGTTATAGGTTATATGTTATAGGTTAAGGTTTATGTTATAGGTTAAGGTTTAGGTTTAGGTTATAGGTTTAGGTTTAGGTTATAGGTTTTGGGATTTGAGAATAGGTTTAGGTTATAAGTATAGGTTTAGGTTAATGTTGTAGGTTATAAGTTTATGTTAATGTTGTAGGTTATAGGTTTAGGCTATAGGTTTAGTTTTAGGAATTTGACAATACATTTATGTTTTAGGTTTAGGTTTAGGTTTTACATTTAGGTTAAAGTTACAGGTTTAGGTTTAGGTTTAGGTTTAGGTTATAAGTGTAGGTTATAGGTTTAGGTTTAGGTTAGGTTATAGGTTATGGTTTAGGGAATTGAGTTTAGGTTATAGGTTTAGGTTATAGGTTATAGGTTATATAGGTTAAGGTTTAGGTTATAGGTTAAGGTTTAGGTTATAGGTTTATGTTAAGGTTTAGGATTAGGTTATAGGTTTTGGGATTTGAGAATAGGTTTAGGTTATAAGTATATGTCTAGGTTAATGTTGTAGGTTATAGGTTTAGGTTATAAGTTTATATTAATGTTGTAGGTTATAGGTTTAGGTTATAGGTTTAGGTTTAGGGATTTGAGAATACAATTAGGTTTTAGGTTTAGGTTTAGGTTTTATGTTTAGGTTAAGGTTACAAGTTTAGATTATAGGTTTAGGTTTAGGTTATAAGTGTAGGTTATAGGTTTAGGTTTAGGTTAGGTTATAGGTTAAGGTTTAGGGAATTGAGGATAGGTTAAGGTTTAGGTTTAGGTTTAGGAAATTGGGTTTGGGTTTGGGTTCGGGTTTAGGTTTGGGTTTTCAAGTTTAGGTTTAGGTTAAGGAGTTGAGATTAAGATTAGGTGTAGGTTTAGGTTTAGGGATTTGAGAATACATTTAGGTTTTAGGTTTTAGGTTTAGGTTTAGGTTTTAGGGTTAGGTTAAGGTTAGAGGTTTAGGTTAAGGTTATAAGTTTAGGTTATAGGTTTAGGTTTAGGTTATAGGTTATAGCTTTAGGGAATTGAGAATAGGTTAAGGTTTAGGTTTAGGAAATCGAGTTCGGGTTCGGGATCGGGTTTAGGTTTGGGTTTTCAAGTTTAGGTTTAGGTTAAGGAGTTGAGATTAGGATTAGGTGTAGGTTTAGGTTTAAGGATTTGAGAATACATTTAGGTTTTTGGTTTAGGTTAAGGTTTTAAGTTTACGTTATACGTTTAGGTTAGGTTTAGGTTTAGGTTATAGGTTATAAGTTATAGGTTATAGGTTATAGCTTTAGGGAATTGAGAATAGGTTAATGTTTAGGTTTAGGAAATCGGGTTCGGGTTCGGGATCGGGTTTAGGTTTGGGTTTTCAAGTTTAGGTTTAGGTTAAGGAGTTGAGATTAGGATTTGGTCTAGGTTTAGGTTTAAGGATTTGAGAATACATTTAAGTTTTGAGTTTAGGTTAAGGTTATAGGTTTAGGTTAGGTTTAGGTTTAGGTTATAGGTTATAGCTTTAGGGAATTGAGAATAGGTTAAGGTTTAGGTTTAGGAAATCGGGTCGGGTTTGGGATCGAGTTTAGGTTTGGGTTTTTAAGTTTAGGTTTAGGTTAAAGAGTTGAGATTAGGACTATGTGTAGGTTTTGGTTTAAGGATTTGATAATACATTTAGGTTTTAAGTTTAGGTTTAGGTTTTAGGTTATAGGTTTAGGTTTAGGTTATAAGTGTAGGTTATAGGTTTAGGTTTAGGTTAGGTTATAGTTTAAGGTTTAGGCAATTGAGTTTAGGTAATAAGTTATAGGTTAAGGTTTCGGTTTAGGTTATAGGTTTTGGGATTTGAGAATAGGTTTAAGTTATAAGTATAGGTTTAGGTTAATGTTGTAGGTTATAAGTTTATGTTAATGCTGTAGGTTATAGGTTTAGGTTTAGGGATTTGAGAATACATTTACGTTTTAGGTTTAGGTTTGGGTTTTACATTTAGGTTAAGGTTACAGGTTTAGGTTTAGGTTTATGTTAGGTTATAGGTTAAGGTTTAGGGAATTGACTCTAGGTTATTGGTTATAGGTTTAGGTTATAGGTTATAGGTTAAGGTTTAGGTTTAGGTTATAGGTTTTGGGATTTGAGAATAGGTTTAGGTTATAAGTATAGGTTTAGGTTAATGTTGTAGGTTATAGGTTTAGGTTATAAGTTTATGTTAATGTTGTAGGTTATCGGTTTAGGTTATAGGTTTAGGTTTAGGTTATAGGTTTAGGTTTAGGTTTAGGCTTAGGGATTTGAGAATACATTTAGGTTTTAGGTTTAGGTTTAGGTTTTACATTTAGGTTAAGGTTACAAGTTTAAGTTAACGGTTTAGTTTTAGGTTATAAGTGTAGGTTATAGGTTTAGGTTTAGGTTTAGGTTAGGTTATAGGTTAAGGTTTAGGGAATTGAGAATAAGTTAAGGTTTAGGTCTAGGAAATCGGGTTCGGGTTCGGGTTCAGTTTTAGGTTTGGGTTTTCAAGTTTAAGTTTAGGTTAAGGAGTTGAGATTAGGATTAGGTGTAGGTTTAGGTTTAGGGATTTGAGAATACATTTAGGTTTTAGGTTTAGGTTATAGGTTATAGGTTTTGGTTTACGTTTAGGTTATATGTTATAGCTTTACAGAATTGAGAATAGGTTAAGGTTTAGGTTTAGGAAATCGGGTTCTGGTTCGGGTTCGGGATCGGGTTTAGGTTTGGGTTTAGGTTTTAGATTATAGGTTTAGGTTATAGGTTAAGGTTTAGGTTTAGGTTTAGGTTTAGGTTATAGGTTTAGGTTAAGGTTATAGGTTTATTTTGGGTTTAGGTTATAGGTTAAGGTTTAGGTTTAGGTTTAGGTTATAGGTTATAGGTGTAAGTTTGGGTTTAGGTTATAGGTTATAGGTTTAGGTTATAGGTTTAGGTTTATGTTTATGTTTAAGTTTGGGTTATAGGTTTAGGGATTTGAGAGTAGGTTTAGGTTATAAGTTTAGGTTATAGGTTTAGGTTTAGGTTTGGGTTTAGGAATTCGGGTTCAGGTTCGGATTCGGGTTCGGGTTCGGGTTATATGTTTAGGTTAGGGTGTAGCTTTAAGTTAAGTGAATTAAGTTTAAGTTATTGGTTTAGGTTTAAGTTTTTGTTATAGGTTTAAGTTTAGGCTAAGGGTTTAGGGATTTAGTTCGGTTTCGAGATCAGGTTTAGGTTTGGGTTTTCAAGTTTAGGTTTAGGTTTAGGTTAGGGAGTTGAGATTAGGATTAGGTGTAGGTTTAGGTTTAGGGATTTGAGAATACATTTAGGTTTTAGGTTTAGGTTTAGGTTATAAGTGTAGGTTATAGGTTTAGGTTTAGGTTTGGTTATAGGTCAAGGTTTAGGGAATTGAGTTTAGGTTATAGTTTATAGGTTTAGGTTATAGGTTATAGGATATAGGTTAAGGTTTAGGTTATAGGATATAGGTTAAGGTTTAGGTTATAGGTTTAGGCTTATGTAAAGGTTTAGGTTATAGGTTTGGGATTTGAGAATATGTTTAGGTTATAAGTATTGGTTTAGGTTAATGTTGTAGGTTATAAGTTTATGTTAATGTTGTATGTTATAGGTTTAGGTTATAGGTTTAGGTTTAGGTTTAGGTTTGGGGATTTGAGAATACATTTACGTTTTAGGTTTAGGTTTAGGTTTTACGTTTAGGTTAAGGTTACATGTTTAGGTTTAGGTTTAGGTTATAAGTGTAAGTTATAGGTTTAGGTTTAGGTTTGGTTATAGGTTAAGGTTTAGGGAATTGAGTTTAGGTTATAGTTTATAGGTTTAGGTTATAGGTTATAGGATATAGGTTAAGGTTTAGGTTATAGGATATAGGTTAAGGTTTAGGTTATAGGTTAAGGTTTAGGTTTAGGTTAAGGTTTAGGTTTAGATTGTAGGTTTTGGGATTTGAGAATAGGTTTAGATTATAAGTATAGGTTTAGGTTAATGTTGTAGGTTATAGGTTTAGGTTATAAGTTTATGTTAATGTTATAGGTTATAGGTTTAGTTTTAGGTTTAAGTTTAGGGATTTGAGAATACACTTAGGTTTTAGGTTTTGGTTTAGGTTTTACTTTTAGGTTAAGGTTATAGGTTTAAGTTATAGGTTTAAGTTTAGGTTATAAGTGTAGGTTATAGGTTTAGGTTTAGGTTAGGTTATAGGTTAAGGTTTAGGGAATTGAGAATAGGTTAAGGTTTAGGTTTTGGAAATCGGGTTTAGGTTTGGGTTTTCAAGTTTAGGTTTAGGTTAAGGAGTTGAGATTAGGATTATGTGTAGATTTAGGTTTAGGGATTTGAGAATACATTTAGGTTTTAGGTTTAGGTTTAGGTTTTAGGTTATAACTTTAGGGAATTGAGAATAGTTTAAGATTTTGGTTTAGGAAATCGGGTTCGGGTTCGGGATCGGGTTTATGTTTGGGTTTTCAAGTTTAGGTTTAGCTTAAGGAGTTGAGATGTGTAGGTTTAGGTTTAAGGATTTGAGAATACATTTAGGTTTAAGGTATAGGTTTAGGTTTTAGGTTTAGGTTAAGGTTATAGGTTTAAGTTAGGTTTAGGTTTAGGTTATAGGTTATAGCTTTACGGAATTGATAATAGTTTTAGGTTTAGGAAATCGGGTTCGGGTTCAGGATCGGGTTTAGGTTTGGGTTTTCAAGTTTAGGTTTAGGTTTAGGTTAGGGAGTTAAGATTAGGATTAGGTGTAGGTTATTGGTTTTGGTTTGGGTTTTCAAGTTTAGGTTAAGGTTATAGGTTTAGGTTATAAGTGTAGGTTATAGGTTTAGGTTTAGGTTAGCTTATAGGTTAAGGTTTAGGGAATTGAGAATAGGTTAAGGTTTAGGTTTAGGAAATCGTGTTCAGGTTCGGGTTTAGGTTTGGGTTTTCAAGTTTTGGTTTAGGTTAAGGAGTTGAGATTAGGATTAGGTGTAGGTTTAGGTTTAATGATTTGAGAATACATTTAGGTTTTAGGTTTAGGTTTAGGTTATATGTTTAGGTTATAGGTTTTGGTTTAGGATTAGGTTATATGTTTAGGTTATAGGTTTAGGTTTAGGTTATAGGTTATAGCTTTAGGGAATTGAGAATAGGTTAAGGTTTAGGTTTAGGAAATTGGGTTCGGGTTCAGGATCGGGTTTAGGTTTGGGTTTTCAAGTTTTCAATCAAGTTGATATTTGTGTTATTCATTCTTCAGGTCTAGGTCTGTGTGAACTTACCAACAAGTTGGATCTTAAATAATCACCATTGTGGGTCCCAGGAAGGAATCAATGGTTGGGGGCACTGTCCCCATCATAATGTTTAGTTTTAGGTATTAGTTTTATGTGTGGGTTTAGGTTTAGGGTTATACTAGGGTCTGCTCCAACAATTTCGAGCTAATACATAAACACAGCCTATCCAAATGGCCATGCCACTCCAATGCTGTCCATAGGAATTGGATAGCTTCATCATGGTCATAACAGCGGTTCCCACCTTCTAAGGACCCCTACTCAATATTCGGATAGCTCCGACGCACATCCGGGTCTGCTCCATCAATTTCGAGTAAATACATAAACACGGCCTATCCAAATGGCTAGGCCACTCCAATGTTGTCCATGGGAAATGGACAGCTTCATCATGGTCATAACAGTGGTTCCCACCTTTCAGGGAGCCCCGTTCAACATCCGGATAGCTTCGACGCACATCCGTGTCTGCTCCATCAATTTCGAGCTAATACATTTTAAAATAACATAAAAGGTAAGTAAAGCAAGAAACATCCATATGAAGATATTGAGGGGAATTACTAGTGTATCTATATTCCTTCTATGTACTAGGTTGATTTTGAGTTGATTATGACTAACAACAATGATTTGTTGGAGTAGTGAAAATGACCATAAAAGAGGCTAGGTATAAGAGTTAAAAGTATTGTGTCAAGTGAATCAGCACCAAGCTGAGAGAACTTTGATTCCCCAGTGATGGCAGTTGCTTCCAGTAGGGCCAATTGGCTCCTGGCTATTTTACACACCTTATCCACCGAAAATCGAGATTGATTTCAGGCTAGAAATTATGTTTGTTGCTTGCTCAAGATCAACCATATGAATTTGAATAATCACTCAATTTGCGACATAGATGGATCATTGAAAAAAAAGAACTGTGAATATAGCTGCTAAACATACTTTTCTCATCCTTCACCCGTGACAAGGACACAATAATAGTTTAACAAATAAGAAGAGGAGGCAACCTAGGGAAGGGATCACATGCCTCTTCTTTTTCTTTTGAAGGTATATAATAGTAGTAGCAAATAATTTGACTTAAAGCAATAACTAAAACCATGACTGTCATAATCCTAAAAAAGAACAGTAGAATTTATAAGAAAATAGTAAACACAATCAGATATTTCCATCAATCATCTTAAGGAAAAATAATCCAGACCATAACAACAATGGTTCGATTTACTAGCTCCAGAGAAGAACCAAATGAAGATACAGTACGGGAACATGAGCACAACTCATTGGCCTGACCTGATACTCAAGGTACAGGCAAAAGAGGTGATTTTTTTTTTAATGCTACCTTATGAAAATTTTGATTAAAGAGAACTTGTTCGACTTTCCATCATCAGATTACCAATTGCTACCGGAGTGTCATAAGCAAAGGTTCATGTGTATTTGAAAAAAAATCAGAACATGAATATTATTTGACTGATTCATGTGTTATTTGGATGGATAATTCATGCCTACAGTCCAGATTGAGTACTTACTCCATTCTTGCTATTTTGATATTTGAAATCTCATGATTTGTACCATTTCATGTCCCTATTAGAAACCTATTACATATCTGAGTATGAACTCATGACTCCATTAAGTGGAGTCCTACAAACCAAGAACCATGGACAAAAATGATTGTCAGCATTTAATCAAGTTGGATGAGATATAAAATACAAAACTAATAAAATATGCCAACAGCACAACTGATAATCATTACCATGACAACCTAAAGAATAGAAAGCATTCCTAGATAGGTCATCCTAGAACAGGAGGTGAGCTATACTCACGCAAGCATGCATGCACAGGTGCATTAAGGCCATTATGTTGTTGATCACCATGAAGTTATTTGTATAGAAAACTTCTAGAATGTTGTTGGCAACAATGAGGGTCCATTCATGCTTTGGATACAGTTGCACAGGTGCACTAAGGCCATTATTTGTATATAAAAAAATTTGATACTCTGCTTGAGTGGAATGGTTGATGCATAGGCATTAAAAATGCCACCGTGGCACACATGTAACTTAGATTGAACTGTCCAAATTATGCCCCCAAATCTAGATATATAAAAATAATAGTAATAACTTACTTCAACAATGGGCTACGTACCTATTAGACAAGGTGAGTTAGACTTACCTGAATTTTATGTGTAGTAGAATCTAGATTGTGGCTTGCACCTGGTAAAAAGCTTTGATCATGCACCCATGTGAACTCCCCAGCGAAACATTATAGACCTACTCTCAAGGCTACACAATAAAATAGCTTCTTCTACTTTAACTCATATTACAAAGATGGACAGACATAAAATGAAAAAAAAGGAACAAATGAAACAGTTCCTTGGTACGTATTATACTAATTACAACTTAGACATTTTCCTTACTTCTGTTCCAATTTTCACTTAGCAACTATCAAACATAACCGCCCTATGATCATTGTAGAAACTTTGCCATTTCTTCCACACCTATTTTGAAGTAGTTGTATGCATATTTGAATGTGTTTCCAATGATATGGTTTTATGGTGCATTTGGCTCGTAACCTTGAGAAATGAAGAAAAATAGTTTGTGATTTTGGAATCTCTGCACTTAGTAGAATTTCCAACAATTGAGAAATGGGGCTCCTATGTGCTGTATTGGACAGAAAGGGCTCTTTCACATCCACATGTGCATTGTTTCACAATTTTTAGAAATTCTACAAAAAGTAGAAATACTGGTAGTCATGAATTATTTTTCTCATGGTCCTAGCCAAACGCAAGCTGAGGCTTTGGTTTCCCTGGTAATTTCTGTCACTGTCTTTTGCTTCTTTTTTTTTTGTAAAAGAAGATGGGCACTTGCCACCAGCATTGTATTGATGAAGAAGAATCTACACCATTCAGGCGGCCGGGCCATGATAGACAAAAAAGAAATCAGGCCCGACTATCATATACCCAAAATAGAAAAAACAAATAAAAGAGAGGCTGGCAATGTGCCGGGAGGGCATCAGCAGTGAATGGGGCGGTGGGGCGGCAAAGGAGGAAGAGCATCAGGAGCTGCCCGCCCAAGAGGAAGCAGGCTGGGGTGTGAGACCTGACCTGAGTTCGCATGTGTGCATGTGTGTGTGTGAGTATGCATCTCGTGTATTTTGGTCCCGCGGTCTTACCGGTTAAATTTCTGCGACCCGCGACCTTCTGATAGTAATTGCGGTCACCCTTGAGTTTGGTCACGTAGACCCGACTCGAATTGACCCAAGACCTATGCCATTGCGACCGCATCGTCGCCGCGGTTCCAGTGCCGCATCTCATGTGTAAATCCGACGTGTCCATCAAAAGTTATGGGCCGCGCATTATTTGGACCGTTGATTGCATTTTTGGTGGGACCCACCTAATTGCACATTTCCCCATGTGCACTATTCCCCATGTACGCCACCCTTTAGCCTAGCAATGATGGCTTCTTTTCTCAAGAAAACCATGATGATATTAGCTTCTCTAGGCAATGATGAGCCACCCTATCCCATGAGAAATGATTATTTTCTCTTTTCAAAAACTCATCTTTTTCTAAGAAAGTAATCATTTCAACTTTAGAAACTCTCTCATCTCCCTCTCTCTTTCTTCATTTCTCTCTTCTTCTCTTTGTAAATGCCCTCCAATGTCCTCCATTGCTGAACTTTTCCAGCCCTCTTTCCTCTTCTTTCCCCCTAGATCTAACCATCAAAGATCCATCATCACCATTGAACCTCCTTCCTTGAAGCTTAAGGAGCATGATGGTTGAAGAATCTTGAAGATCCAACAGGTGGGTGAGCATGTAGTATAGATTGCATGGTTCTTATTTTCATAGATCTTTTGTTGCTTCATATGGAGAGTGTAGGACTCACCACATCAATGGTGAAGGTCCACCACTCCTTGGATAAGGTTTTTTTTAGCATTCACTTGCATGCATGTGATCTTGATGGGGCCATTCTCCACGGACCCCATCTTGATGAGATTTCATTCTTCTTCTCTTCTCCCCTTTCTGTGGTTTGGATGTAATGATTATGTGGCCCACCTGATGTGACATGCAACCAGAATTTTTAAATTTTTGGGACATCCAGGCCCAACTGTGCTGCCTAGTTGTTGCTGCTTGATTTGGAAAGCCTTTGGGCCTGATTTTATGGATTTTCCTAGGGAGGGGCTGGGCCTGGGAGTTGTGCGACACATCAGGGTGGACCCCACCTTGTGGAATCTATGATTTATTTCTCATTTATTAATTTTTTTGGGCTGATCTAGACAGCAACATGTTGCTGTCCAGATTGCTGGAATTTTTTTTATGCTGTAATGTATGGGTTGTAGGCCTTGTTTGTGGTCTCTTTTTCCTGATTTCTTAGACTTCTCTTTGAGGTGTGGATCCCACCTAAAATTATGCTAAACCTCACCTTCAAATGTCCCTATTTGATCAACCAAAAGGGTGGGCCAAGGAGGGTGGATGGTCCAGATTTTTCTGGACTGTCCAGCCACACTGTTTGCTGGAAAATCATAAATATCAGCCTGATTTTGAAATGGTGGGCCACCTTTGTAGACCCCACCTTACTGTATACTTGTATAGGAAGGTTGGCCTTACATTTTTCCAAATTTACATAGACCTGGGCCCACTCAAATGGGGTGCTAAAGTCAGGGACAACAACATTGCTGTAGCAGGAAAATAAAAATCTGGACCTTGCTGTCCATAAATTGCATGAGTTAAATAAAATATTTTTACTATCCCAAAAATCCTAAATTTTTATAGGGAGGTTTCCCACCCATGTTAGGACCTATCCCCACAATTTCAGGGCCAAGGAATCCTATTTGGGCATCCAAAAGGGTGGGCCAACATACTGGACTGCCAGAAATTTCTGCTGTGCAGTCCAGCAGCATAGTCCCATAAAAATAATATTAAAAAAATAATTTCTAAGAAGGTGGGCCATATTTCTGGATCCCAACTTGTTTTAGACTTGATAAGAGACCTTGGGTCCAAATTTTAGAAATTTTAGAGGCCCAGAACCCACCCATTGGATGGCCCAAATTCAGGACAGTTATATTCCAGCAATATTTCACCCTGGATAGATTGTATTATTTAAATTAATTTAAATACTTATGAGTATCCTAAAATCATGAAAATTTACAGGGAGGTGGTCCACCCATGGTGGGACTCACCTAAAAATTTTTGAGGCCAATGGAACCCCGTGCACACCGCGGAAAGTGCTAGACTGGCTCACCATGTTTAGGTGTCCCGATTCACCAGATTTTCTTGATGGTCTGTTTTATTTAAATTAATTAAAATACTTTTGACCGTCCACAAATCACAAAATTTTGAGACTTCGTGGTCCACCTATGGTAGGACCATCTTGTAAATTTTTATGGCCATCAGGCCCCTGTGCTGACCGTGGTGTAGCCTGCAAACTTGCGTCAGTTTTGGGCCAGATACTCAGGCCCGTAGGACTACCCACCACGGGACGCCCCTACCTTGGGCTGTTGCTGGGCCTGTATTCCAGTGGCATGGCCCACTTCTAATGTGTGTTGTGCATTCCCCTCTTATCCGGTGGGACCCACTGTGATATGTGTGGGTCACTATGGGCTAGTAACCCATCTGAATTACATAAATTTCTGGATTCCAGCAGGCCCAGGAAGTGGGTGGGCTGGAATTCCAGTAATGGTTCCAAATTTGCTCCATAGTTGATTGTTTTAGAGCTGTTGTGGCCTACAAGATTTAAGGGAGTATTGCACACACTCCTTGCCTTATTTTCTTAGACATTTTGGGCATAATTAGTTCCTCTTAAGGCCCACCTTTGTGGTGATGTTGGGAGTTAGCTTTAACCATATTTTTGGTAGTTTATAGGCCCAATGGGCTGGAAACCTATTTCTTGAGCCCAAGATCGTGCAGGCCTGACCTTATTGTTTCACGGGCCCAACGGACCATCTACAGGCTGACCGTGTGTATTTATTAGCCGTGATGCCCTCATGAAATGCTTAATTATGGGCTAACTTGCGGGGCCCACATAAATGTATATTGTGGAGGGCCTTACTAAGTCTTTGGGCTGATGTGGCAAGGCCCACACTGTTAGTATAGGCCTTGCCCATGTGTATTCTTGGGCTTATGGGCTGTCCTCAAGTCCCCCATAATGTATGAATTGGATGACTTTTGTTTTGGGCCATTTCTTTAGGGCCCACTATGTGATATAGTATATGCATGTTTGTGTTAGCAAGTAGGCCTTGTGGACTCAGTTCTTTTGGATAGGCCCATTGATCTTGGGCCTATACTCTCCTATATATTGTGATGGGCTTAGGGGCAATGATACACAAGAAGTTGGGCCCTTGGCTGCCCACTAAACTGACCTTGTACTTAGGCCAAAAGTGAGGCCCAACTCACTTGTGTTAAATGTGAAACTTGCCCATGTAAATGAATTAATGGGCTGCCCATGAAGCCCACCACAATATGTGGAATTATGACCTTTGTGGTTGGGCCCAAACCTTACTTGAGGGCCCACTATATGGCTTATGAGTTGGGCTTGGTGTATGGCCTACTAGTCCACACATTGCTTAGGCCTTAGATCTTTCATTATATGGGTAGTGGCGAGCTACCTCTTGGAAATCAGTTGAGGTTGGATATCCTCCTGGGTGATCCTAAGGTAAGCTCATAGGTTTCTCTATGGGTGGTTAAAGGCCCACCATAGACCTTAGGCTATTTATTTAAGGCTCAATGTGCATGTATGTGGAACCTACCTTAATGCATGTTTGGTCCAGGCCATCCAAGCCTTAGATCGCCCGATTGTGGAAGCACTCTCTGCCTTGGGTTGCTGCTGGACTCACAATCCAGTAGCATGCCCACTTGATCTTTTCATGATATATATACACTCTCCATCTGGTGGGGTCCCCCAGTGAGTATAGTTGGCCTTCATGAGATTATTTCCACATACTTAACTAATTTCTGGACCTTAGCAGGCCTAGGAAGTTAAACGGGCCAAAAGTTTATCAAAGGGCCTTCGATGTACAATTTTATGGTTACAACTTTATTTGGCTGTGGGGCTCACCATATTGAGAACTTGTGTACGTGTTACATGCTTATGCTTTCTTATAATCTTTGGGCTTAATCAGTGCATTCTTTTGGGTCACTTTTAGTGATCTTATGAGGACCCCATCTTAAGATCAGAATTTTGGGACATCCAGTGAGCCCACATGGGGCAGGGACATCCCAGCTTGGCCTAACCATACATTGGGCCGACTTCCACCATTTTGATGGACTTGTGGGCTGAGGTAAGGATAGTATTGGGCCCTCGGTTGCCTACTTAAATTGCTAGTTATTGGGCTGATGTAGTGGGGCCTATTTCATCCAAACTTAAACCTATTTTTTTGAACCGTATATTGTGTACGTGGGCTGCCCACCAAGTCCAAGTTAATGCATGGATTCTATGACCATTGAGAATTGGGCCTTGGGCCTTAATTGCCCTCTTAGAGCCCATGTTGTTAAAAGTAGTATTATATCTTTTTATGGCCTATTATGAGGAATATATGTATGTGGTTAGTTTTATTTTTATCTTAAATGTAGGCCTTGAGCCTTTTATCCATATAGTTCATGGTTGATATGCCTTTTTGGGGAATGGTGGTTAAATGTCCTCATTATGGACCCCTATAGGTCCGGTTGTATTTAAGAGTGATTGAATACTTATCTTAGACAGTTGCTAGGCTCATTTCTATATTACTTAGACCCGTAGTTGTATGCTTAGTCTCGTGGGCTACCCCAGGTAAATGGGCCCCCACTAGAGGTGGGATTCCTTATGGATATTGTCTAAGTACCTAGTCTTGGTTCCTTCTTGGATAGGAGGAATGTAATTTACTTTGTATATCGCCGCATGATGCGCCTAGACCCATCTTCATGGCCCATGTGCATTATTGTATGCTTGGATGACACTGTGTGTGTGGTTATGATTGTGCCATTGGGCATTGCATGCTGTCTTCCCGATGGACGTAATATTCCCTCTTGAGCATGTTGGATGCTTAGAATTGATGCATAGTTGATTGTGTGATTCATGCATCTGGCATTGCATAATATATGAGCATTATCACCCTTGCTTCATCAGGGTTGTGGCCTCCACAGATACATCGTGGATAGCCATGTTTGGACACCGAAAATGTTACTTGAGCATACCGGGTGCATAGGATGCCCATAGGTGAAATTCCCAAAACTTTCATGGTACCAAGGATCTGCTCCAACACCGTGACTGGGTGGAATATATGACCGCACGAGGGCCTTATACCATTAGGCCGCGACTCTCACTGTCGTGTAGTCGGTTGGATAGGGGTGTGGCCTTACTCGCCTAATGTAAGAGGGCATTGCTAGGCTGGGTCTAACCAGCTTGTGAATGGGTCTGCTACTGTCAGGCCTTGCTGGTGATTGGTTGTCCACAGGCGGGTAGTGAGGTCTCTTACGCTCGTTTGACTGTGCGGGGTCTGTAGAGCGGCAATCATCCGGCAATGTAATGGACTCCGGTGATTTCCTTATGATTGGAAATATACTTGACATACAGTTTGGTTATAAGCACTAGCATTACTTGCATCGCATTAGTATTGGTTATGTAAGCCCCTTCATGCATTGCCTTGGTATGGCATCCAATACTCATTGCATCATATTCATGATAAGCCTTGGTAAGGCTAGTGATATTCTCATTGAGCATGTTTCCTTCCTGTATCTCCTATTATTCTTCTATGCACTATCATCACACACTTACACCACCCTCTAAGCTTCTACCACTGAAGCTTTAGATTTAACTCGTTCTTTGGACATTGCCCTAAAATGATTTCTCCAAATGGATGGAAGGTGTGGATACAAAACATACATAATGGTGGGGCCTAAAAATGAGAGGTATATAAATCTCAGGTGGACCACACCACATGAAAGCAATAGTGATTGGATATCCATCATTAAAATCCTCCTAAGGCCCACTTTACTGTTTATTTGACATCCAATCTATTTATTAGGTCATACAGGCCCCAACAGAGCTCTTTGTTGCCCAGCTCCTGTGGCCTGACCTCAGCCAACCTGATGCCAGACTTGACCTTGGACCCACTTTGATTTATATATTGTATATCCATAAGGTCCATTTGTTTTGCCAACTCATTGTAGGATATGAGCCCAAAAATGAATCATATTCAAATCTTAAGTAGACTACAACATAAAAAACAATGGTAATTGAACACCCACCGTTTAAAAACTTTATGGGCCCACCTTAGTGCCCACTGTAATATTTATTTTTATTCGACCTATTGATTGGGTTAGACATACCCGAACAATAGTGATTGGTTATCCCAAAAATGAGAAGTATATAAATCGATATCTCAGGTGCACCACACCACATGAAAACAATAGTGATTGGATATCCATCATTAAAATCCTCATAAGGCCCACTATACAGTTTATTTGACATCCAATATGTTGATTAGGTCATACATGGCCAGATGAAGGGGAAAAACAAAAATAAGCTTGATCCAAAACTTTTATGGCCCCAAAATGTTTTTTAATGGTTGACGCTCTTTCAATACTATTTCCTGGAATGCGGTCCACTTAAGATTTGGATATATCTCATTTTTGGTCTCATACCGTAAGATGATCTTTAAAAATAGATAAACGACATGGATTAAACACATACATCATGGTAGGGCTCACAGACCACCAACCACCAGCCATTGGATGGTGTCAAGGGGAGTAGTCAATCCGTTCCCCTTATTTGTGGTGTGATCCATTTAATCTTTGGATATGATTCATTTTTTGGATAATTCTCTAAAATTATCTCAAAAAATGGATGAATGGTGTGGGTTGATCCCAAATTTTTGGTAAATCCAAAACTCAAGTGTACCAAGCCACGCGAAACAGTGTGGAATTATGATTTCCACCTTTGATACCTTCCTTGGGCCCACAGTAATGTTTATTTGACATCCAACATGTTCATACTATTAAAAAGATATAAATGAAGAGATATCTCATAACCTAAAGAGGACACATCAAATCCACGGTGTTGATGTTCAACACACATCATGATTGGCCCCACAAAACTTACTAACATAAATTCTTAGGTTCTCACAAGGTCAGTAAGTTGGGTCACAATTTCGATAAGAATATTTGGCCCATTTTACATGTCTAGTCCATTCACTTTATTTTACTAATCATTACCCTCAATTTGACTAGTTACTCGCCCCGATCATGCTACATATGAGAAAGATATTGGGCAAACAAGATTGATCAACAATTTGAGTGAATTTTGATTTAAACATCTGAAGTTATTTACTCTTCAATCTGGACTGATCAGATTGTCCAAAAATATTTAAAGGTTGTTCATAATATCAAAAATATATGAATGAATAGAAAACACAAACATCACCTTGATCCAAAACTTCTATGGCCTTCAAGCAATTTTAAATGGTAGAGGTTCAATCACACTATTTCCTGTGGTGTGGTCCACTTGAGCTTTGGATATGCTTCCTTTTCGTTCTTTAGACCTCAAATTATCTATTAACATGGATGAATGGAGTGGATAAAATAAATAAATAATGGTGGACCCCACAGAGTTTACTCTGGTAAGGGTAACGAGTAACTCACCTAAACGTAGTGGAGAAGGGTTTCCTTAAAACATTCATAATCATATATTGGGCCTGCCTAAATGTGATTCACATATCCAACCCACTCATTATGTGTGTCCCACTTGGATGAGGGGTCAGACCAAGTTTTACCCGCATCTAAAACTCATGTGAGCCCCACTAAGTGCTTTTATATTTTTTAGGATGTCTTCATATAGTTTTTGATGGTATGGCCCACTTAAGTTTCATATACAGATGATTTTTGAGATATCTCATAACCTAAAGGGGACACATCAAATCCACGGTGTTGATGTTTGACACCCATCATGACGGGGCCCACAAAACTTACTAACATCAATTCTTAGGTTCTCATGAGGTCAGTAAGTTGGGTCACAATTTTGATCAGAATATTTGGCCCATTTTACATATTTGGTCCATTCACTCTATTTTACTGATCAATACTTTCAATTTGACTAGTTACTCACCTCAATTAGGCTACATATGAGAAAGATATTAGGCATAAAAGATTAATCAACATTTTCAGTGAAATTTGATTTAAACATCTGAAGTTATTTACTCTTCAATCTGAACTTATTAGATTATCCAAAAATGATTAAAGGTTCAATTAGTGGATGTGACTAATAATTTAGTAATTTTATTTTTCATAGATAAATTTCAATTTCCATTTAAAAATAACATTTTTTTTCAAAATGTATATTTTTTTACTCTTCTAACAAAATATCATTTTTATTATAAAATATTTCAAAAAAAATTAAAATACAAACATGTGATATTCTTTTCAATATTATTTTTCATGTGATATTATAAATATTCTTATAAAATATGAGAAATTTTTTTTCTCATATTTTAATTTTTTCTCAAAAAATTCAAAATGCCAATTTTTTTCTTCAAAAACATTATTTTGTTCTCAAAATTTTTCTCAAACATGTGATATTCTTTTCAATATTTTTTTTCATGTGATATTACAAATCATTTAAATATTACCTTCTAATTATATATATAAAAAATTTCCAATCATATGGTATAAAAATTAAATATATATACAAACTTACTACCTTTACCATTACCGACGGTTTTCATTTGTCGAAAAAACTCTTACCACGAAACTTTTCAAAGGCAGCGGGAAAATTTTCTAAGTTAAAATTATATCGTTATTCCCGACGAAAAATCATAAGTTTTACCGATGAAATTTTTCGTCAGTAAAAACATTATTCCCGACGGCTTTGGTCCGTCGGTAAAAATCTTACCGCGAAACTTTTCATTGAAGCGGGAAAATTTCCTTAGTTTAAACTATATCATTATTTCCAACGAAAATTTTTGTCGGTAAAAACATTATTCCCGACGGTTTTCGTTCGTCGGTAAAACTCAGGGCGAAAATTTTGTAAGTGAAAACCATAACACTTTTATTGACGACACAATTCGTCAGTAAAATCATTATTCTTGATGGTTTTAGTTCGTCGGTAAAACGTAGAGCGAAAATTTTGTAAGTATAAAACATAACACCTTTACTGACGATAATTTTCACTAGTAAAAACATTATTCGTAACGGTTTTAGTTCGTCGGTAAAACTCAAGGCGAAAATTTTCTAAGTTTACTTTCACTGACAAAAATTTTTGTCAGTAAAACCATTATTCCCGACGGTTTTATTCCATTGGTAAAACTTAGGACGTATTTTTTTTAAGTGGAAAACATAATACATTTACCTACAAAACAGTTTTCGTTCATCGGTAAAATGCATGGCGAAAGTTTTTTAAATGAAAAACATAACACTTACTGACGAAACTATTCGTCGGTAAAACCATTATTCCCGACGGTTGTAGTTTGGCGGTAAAACTTAGGGAAAAAAATTTCTAAGTTTACTTTTACCATCGAAAAGTTTCATCGGTAAAACCATTATTCCCAATGATTTTAGTTTGTTAGTAAAACTCAGGGGCAAATTTATTTAAGTGGAAAACATAATACTTACACTGACAAAAATTTTCATCGGTTAAAACATTATTCCCGACAGTTTTTGTTCGTCGGTAAAACTCAGAGCGAAAATTTTCCAGTTGTACTTTTACTGACAAAAATTTTCATCGGTAAAACCATTATTCCTGATGGTTTTAGTTTGTCGGTAAAACTCAGGGCAAAAATTTGTAAGTGAAAAACATAACACTTTTACCAATGAAAATTTTCGTCGGTAAAAGTGGTTTGGTGCTTTTTAGCGACGAAACTTTTCGTCGGTAAAAGTCTTACCGCGAAATTTTCGAAATAGCATGAAAATTTTCCATCTTAAAAATTTAAATAGTTTTACCGATGAAAATTTTCGTTGGTAAAAACATTATTAGCGATGAAAAAAAATTTCGTCAGTAAAAGTTCAGTTTTACCGACGAAAAAAAATTTCGTCAGTAAAAATGTAGTTTTACCAACGAAATTTTGTTCATCGGCAAAAATGTCATCGGTAAAAGTGTTATTTCTTGTAGTGCCTCTCCCTCATTCCAGCAACTCTCCTCCCTATCTCTCCCTCAATCCAACCTTCTAACCTCCATCTCCACCATCTAAACATCTTCCCTTGAAGCCTAGGCAATAGTCTTGGCGTTTTGAAGCTTTCCTTGGAGGTGGGTGCTCCATCGAGATCCTTCTCTCCTCCTTTCCTTCTCTTTCTCACATGAATGGAAGCATGTAGGACCCACCAATCCATGGTGGAGGTCCTACATGACTCCTAGGATCAAGGCCATGGGCCTAGATGCATGCATTTCATCTTCCATGGTGGGCCATTCTCCATGGACCCACCATGAGGCATTTCTTTTAGATCTAACCTATCATAGGTCATTCAAACCTTTGCATGCAATGGTAGGGAAGGTATCCCTACCTCAACACCTCTTTTCAATTGAACATAGCTTGCATGTATGCTATAAATGTATTGCATGGTGTGGATTGAAGGTGGAAGGTTCATTAGTGGTGGAACCTTCCACCAATGGCTGGATCTCTCTTCCTTTCTCTCCTTTTCTCTCTTTTTTCTTTCCATTGTTTCTGGAGATATTGTGGCCCACTGAGATGGTCAGCAACATCTCAAATCCATCAAGGAGATGGGACGTCCAGGCCCACCATGACATGCATGGCTTGGGTGGCCTCCAAACATGGTTTTTTCTTGAGGCTTTTGATGTACTAATGGATTTAAAATGTTGATGACCCATCTAGGTCGACCCCACTTGATGTATTAGGGTATAAAACCCTTTGGATAATTTATATGGACCGAAATATGGACAACATATGTTGCTGTCCAGATTTCAGGCCCATCTAGAGCATGATTTTGAACTAATGTTTGGGACAGTTTATATGCCTCTTTTTCCCAAATTTCTTTAGGGATTTTCTAGAGTGTGGACCCCACTTTGATGCCCATGATTGAGGCCCATGGGGTGGGCCAAAGTAGGCTAACTGTCCAGAAATTTGTGGACAATTAGCAACATTGCATGTTAGAAATGAGCACTTTCACCTTGATTTTTGGAGTAAGTGGGCCACCCCAGTGGATCCCACTTACTGTCCATACATGGGACCAAACTTCCCACCTATTTTCCAGAGGTTTGGACAAGCTTAGGCCCACCCCATGTGGTGCCAAACATGGGGACACCGGTATTTTCTGCACCAACAGATTTTTGGATGTATTGCTCCCCATATTCTTTTAAAATGCTTAACATGTGTTATAAAATTTAAAATTTATTCCTATGGTGGCCCATCCTTGCTGGGACCCACCTAGGTTGAATTTAGGCCAATTGGGCCATTGGAATTTTGGGGCAAGTGGCTGGACCAGCCACCTTGCTGGACATCCCAGGTGGTTGACATCCAGCAAGGTTGGCCGTCCCACCCTTGTGAGGCCCACCATGATGTAGTATTTCATCCATGTGTCCATCCACCTAGTGGCCCACTTGGATGTGGCCCACCTTAGTGTGGAACGTCCAAGGTGTGGTCCACATTGAGCTTGGGAGTGGGCTGGGCATCCAGGCCCATGGACCGCCCACCCCCTATGTGGGACGCCCAATGATGGGTTGCTGGACTTCTGGTCCAGCAATATGGTCCACCTAATTTATGTGTTTTATATATGCTCCCTATGTGGTGGGACCCCTTTTACATGGTGCTGGACCATCTGGACTTATGTCCCAATTAGAGTTTATTTTTACTGGGCTCTACAGGCCTAGAATGGCTGGTGGACTAAAAATCCAGCAAGGTATCTATAAATGTACATTATTTTGTGGTTGGAGTTTAAGGGTGTGGGCCCACCATATTGTGAGGATTTTGTAGGGATAATTCATGCCTTTACTCCCTTAATTTTGGGCTTAATTAATACATCATTGAGGCCCACTTTGGTTGGGCTATATGGGCACTTATATGTAACCATATTTTTGGACTCCTAGTAGGCCCAAATGGGCTAAAAATTTCTAGATAGGCCCAGTGGATTCTTGGGCTGTATTCTCCATGATATTGTGTTGGGCTAGTGGGCTACCCTTGGTTGCCACCAAATCAACTAAATTCTTGGGCTAGGTTGTAAGGCCCAACTTACTTATCTTGAATATGATTCTCACCCATGTGTTGGAGTAATGGGATGCCCACTAGGCCCACCACAATGTATGGACTTGGTGGCCCTTATGTTTGGGCCCTAACCTTCCTTATGGGCCCATATTATTGCATGTGGATTGGGCTATATATTGCCCCTATTAGACCTATGAATTGTGTGTAGCCTTGGGCCACTTTATTGAGGCCCAACATTTGATGTATCTATATGTACATAGCTGCCCATCTCTTTCTTATGGTGATGCTCAGGCCACGGGCCTTGATCCTTGGTAGATTATTATTGGGCCGCCTTCAGGGGACAATGGTGGTTGAATGCCCACATTGGTGTACCCCTCTAGGCCCTTGTTAGGCCCATTCTTGCTTCTATGGGTGGTTAAAGGTCCAACATAGACCATTGCTAGGCCCATTCTTATTATTTAGGCCTATGCCATTATCTATCTAGTCTCATGGGCTACTCTAGGCTATTGACCACCCACTAAAGGTTGTATTCCTTATGAAAATTTATCTATGTACCTAGGCCCTACTTGGTTAGGAGGAGAGTACAACATCATCGCATGACATACTTATTTATCTTCATGACCCATTCCCACATGCATCATGTGTGTGCTTGGTTGAGATTATGATTGGTTTGGTTATGCCATTGGGCAGGATATTATGGTATTCCCTGAGGGATGGAGTTGCCCCTCTTGAGCACATTGGATGCTCGGGATTGATGCATGACTGATTGTGTGATTCATGCATCTGGCATTGTATAGCACGTGGATATTCGCCCTTGCTTCATCAGGGCCGTAGCCTCCACAAGTATATCATGGATGACTCGATTTGGATACCAGAAATGTTACTTAAGCATTTAGGGCACTTAGGATATCCTTGGGTGAAAGCCCCTAAACCTTCATGGTACCAGGAGACGCTTTAACGCCGAGACCGAGTGAAAAATATGAGCGCTGAGTGCCTTACACCATTAGGCCGCGACTCCCACTGTAGCGTGGTAGGTTGAGATGGGGTGTGGCCTTACCTGCCTAAGTGAGGGGACAATAGCTAGGCTGAGTTTGACTAGCTCGTGAATGGGTCTGCTACCATCAAGCCTTGTTGGTGATTGGCTGTCCACATGCCGATAGTGAGTTCTCTTCCACTCGTTAGACTGTGCAGCTAGGAGAGCGACAGTCGGCTGGCAGTATATTTGACCCTGGTAGTTTTTCTAGAGTGGAACTGTATGGATATGTGGACTGGATATGAGGACTAGCATGATCGCATTTGAATTATGCATATGACATTGGCTATGTAGGCCTCTTGTGCATCGCCTTGGTATGGTGGCCAGTACTCATATGTTGCATCATATAGCCTTGTGATGGCTTACTGCATTCATGCTTGGTATAGCATACCCTCAGTATGGCTGGTGGAATTGATGATATTCATGGTTCATGCCGTATTCCACATTCTCTGATATTGCTTTCTCGGCATTAGTATTACACACACTTACATTGCCTTCTAAGCTTTCTATAAGCTTATGCACGATTGATGCGTGCAAGAGATTCTAGGCAGCAGCCGTAGCTGAGGAGGAGCGTTGAAGCATGTCGAGGACCTTTTAGAGATTTCCCTTTTTCAGTTCTTATAATTCTTTTTTGAGCTTATACCTTGTATCAAAGGTTTAATTCCTAGTGGATCTTGTAATGTGTTCCTATGGTTATTTTCAGTGGTTACTATGTCATGATCTTGGGTATGCTCTTATGGATTGGACTTATGTTATAGAAATCCTCCTTGTAGGATTCGAGGATCAGAAGCTGGTGAATGGGTGTCGAGAGTTGAGAATGGGGTACTACGGAGGATGTCAGCGCTGGAATTAGATATCGGGATTCTTGTGAGTTCCGGTCACCAAATCTGGGGCGTGACACAGTCAAAATGATACTGAACTACGGTTAGTTAAAGTCCATCCAACTAATCAAATTCTTGGGAACCTTTTTATTGGTGTGCGCACTCGTAGACAATTAGAAAACATTTGTAATTATGTGTGCTTTACATCCCAGATTGAACTGGTCAACGTAAAAGAAGCACTTGCTGATGAAAACTGGATAGTGGCTATGCAAGATGAACTTAATCAATTCATAAGGAATGATGCATGATACTTAGTTGCTAGACCTAATGATAAACATATTATTGGAACTAAATGGATCTTTAAAAATAAGTTTGATGAATTAGGTAACATTATAAGAAACAAGGCTAGACTGGTTATATAAGGGTACACTCAGATAAAAGGCATCGATTATGATGAAACCTTTGCCCCAGTAGCTCATCTTGAATCTATCAGACTGTTCATATCCATTGCTTGTTACAAAAATTTCAAAATCTATCAAATGGATGTCAAAAGTGCTTTCTTGAACGGTGATCTACATGAGGAAGTATATGTAGAACAACTTACTAGTTTTGAAGACCCTAAACATACTGATAATGTTTATCGCTTGAAAAAAGAACTCTATGGATTAAAACAAGTTCCCAGGGCATGGTGCGAGAAATTGACTAAGTTTCTATTGCGTCATAACTTTGTAATGTGGAGTGTTGATAAGACACTGTTTGTAAAGAAACACAAAGATTACATACTGATAGTACAGATATATGTTGATGACATTATATATGGATCTACTTGTTCTAACATTTCTGTTGAGTTTGCATATTTGATGACGTCCAAGTTTGAAATGAGCATGGTTGGAGAACTAAATTATTTTTTAGGACTGTAAGTGAAACAGCTTGAAGACGGGATCTTTATTTCTTAAACCAAGTATGCTCTAAACTTGGTGGAAAAGTTTGGATTCGAGAGCAGTAAAATTTCGATACTCCTATGAGTACAACACTTAAGCTCTCTAAGGATTCAACAGGTTAAAGTGTAGATCCTAAGTTGTATCACAATATGATAGGTAGTTTATTATATTTAATTGTGAGCCAACCTGATATTGCATTTAGCGTAGGAATCTGTGCTAGATATCAATCTGACCCTAAAGAATCCCACTTGATTGTTGTTAAGCGTATTTTGAGATATGTCACAAGTACGACCAATCTTGGTCTTTGGTATCCCCATTATACTAATGTTCAATTAGCCGGTTATACGGATGCTGATTGGGCTGGTAATATTGATGATCGCAAGTCTACCAGTGGTGGATGGTTTTATGTCGGGAATTGTCTAGTTTCGTGGCGTAGTAAGAAACAGAGTTTCATATCGCTTTTCACAGCTGAGGCTAAGTATATTGTAGCCGGTAATGCATGCACTCAACTTTTGTGGATGAAGAGGATGTTAAATGATTACAGATTTGCACAAGATTCTATGGTTCTGTATTGCGATAATTCTAGCGCAATCAACATTTCTAAAAATCTAATCTAACATTCACGAACTAAGCATATTGACATTAGATATCATTATATTCATGATCGGGAATTTTGTGAGCCCAATTTTTGAGTTTGGGGCGTGACAGAAGTTGGTATCAGAGCATAACTTGGGAATAAATCAGGACAACATCACATATCTAATATGAGCTTAGGACAATTAGATCCCGAGTGCATAACACCCCGATTTAGTTCCCTAATGTGCGTGCATTTGAGAGATTCTCAAGGTTGATTTGCATCCGTGCTCTTTCTTATAGGACATTCCGCCCAGGAGAGTGACCCGAGCGACTCCCGCTCTACCACCTAAGGCTCCCGTTCTACCACCTACGACTCCTACTCCACCACCAGAGATCCCTACTTCTAAGCCTGAGGATGCAGTTCCTCTACCTGAGATCAGTGCGGATCCGACCATACCCGTGAGTGTCTCCTAGTTACAATAGATGTTGCAGGCTGTGACGACCGCCCTTCAAGGATAGGGCAGGTACCCTATTGTTTCGCTAGCACAGGTAGATCAGGAGGGCACGAGCACCCTTCTTCGAGAGTTCAGACAGCTCAATCCCCCGTGTTGCTAGGGCGAGCCAGATCCGATAGTAGCCGAGAGATGGTGCTCCGAGGTGGAGAAGATTTTTGATATGATGGCATGTACGACCCAACAACAAGTCTGATTAGCAATATTTCTTCTCCAGGGTGAGGCTGCACTGGTGGACTGCCATTACTCGTGTTGCAAGGCCTGATTTCGTATGTATATGGGAGAATTTCGCAGACTGATTCGAGCAATAGTACTTCCTCGACCACATTCGTCGGTAGCGAACATTAAAGTTTGAGACCTTGGTGTAGGGAGACATGTTTATGGCACAGTACGGGGCTCATTTTGTGGCGCTACCGAGGTTCGTGCCATATTTGGTTGATGATGAGGGGCGGAAGGCCCGCTGTTTCAAGAACGGCTTGCGTTACGGTCTTTGAGGCTGTGTTATTGGGTATGAGCTCCTGACTTTTCAGGTAGTAGTACGAAGGGTTCAGATTTATGAGACTGAGTGGGCCAGCATACAAAGTGACCATGATCAGAGGAGAGACTGGAAAAGGAAGGCCCCCACCGGTAGCTCCCATCAGCAGCAGCATCGTTAGCAGTGGAGGCACACAGGCCACCCAGCCGCCACTGCACCAGTAGCACCAGTGGTAGCTTCGACACCACCTCAGAGGCAGTTTCTCGGTGTCTGTTTTGGATGCGGCAAGATAGGACACCGTAGGTGGGAGTGTCCCTGACCGCAGTAGTAGCAGTTGAGAACACTACAGCTCCACAACAGTAGTTGAGAGCACCACAGCAGCTTTCGCAGCAACAGCGATAACAGATCTCACCACCAAGGCCCCCTCAGCAGTAGCATCAACAACAGCCACCGAGACCTCAGCAACAGAGATAGCAGTTTTGACCACCTCAGCGACAGTAGTAGAAGCAACACCCTAAGAGGGCACAAGAACCTCCCCAGTCATATCAGGCTAGGTTCTACGTGGCTCAGCAGGATCAATAGTCATCTGGAGGAGTTGTGAAGAGTATTCTTCCTATCTTTGCATGTATCGCACATATACTGTTTGATTTCGGTGCATCGCATTCATTCATGTCCAAGAATTTTTATCATTTGACTGGATTGCCGACAGAGTCTGCTAGTAAGGGGTTGACCGTATCGACGCCCTTGGGGAAGACTACAGTGTTGGGCCATTACTATTCATCTTGCCCCGTGTTGGTGGGAGAGATTTTCTTGCCTGTCGACTTGTTTGTGCTGCCGCTGTTAGATTTTGATGTTATCCTGGGCATGGATTGTCTTGCAGAGTACCATGCCATCTTAGACTGCTCCATGAGGACAGTTACGTTCTGTATACCAGGCTTGCCGCAGTTCCAATTCATTGCTGAGCCCAGAGGAGAGCCGTTGTCTTGTTTGATGTCTTACATAGTTGAGGAGCTTGTTGCCTTGTGTATCGATCAGTTGCCAGTGGTCTACAATTTTCCTGATGTGTTTCAAGAGATTCCGGGATTACCGTCGTGCTAGCATATTGAGTTCCAGATTTATCTCTTGCCCGGTACCGTGCCTATTTCGAAGGCCCCGTATCGTATAACACTGATGGAGTTGAGGGAGCTGCAACGACAGTTGGATGAGTTGTGTGAGTTGGGATTCATTCATCTGAGCAGTTCGCCTTGGGGAGCACCGGTACTCTTCGTTAGGAAGAAGGATGGCTCGTTGAGGCTTTGCGTGGATTACTGCGAGCTCAACTGGGTCACGATAAAGAATAAGTATCAACTTCTGAGGATCGACGACTTATTTGATCAACTATAGGGTGCACAGTTCTTTTCGAAGATTGACCTACGTTCCGATTATCATCAGATTTAGGTCCTAGAGGAGAACATCCTGAGGACGGCTTTAAGGATGCGTTATGGTCATTTTGAGCTTCAGGTCATGTCCTTCGGACTGACTAATGCGCCTGCAGTATTCATGCAGTTGATGAACGAGGTCTTCCTCCTTATCTCAATCAATTTGTTATAGTATTCATCACCGACATTCTAATATATTCGAGGACTCGTGAGGAGCATGCGTAACATCCGAAAATTGCATTGTAGACCCTTCGTGCCTACCAGCTGTATGCGAAGCTGGAGAAGTGCGAGTTTTACCAGGAGGAGGTAAAGTTCTCGGTCACGTGGTGACGATGGAGGGTGTCACAGTGGATCCCTCGAAGGTTGAGGCAGTGCGTCAGTGGGACCAGCCCACTAGCGCGTTCGAGATCCGTAGTTTCCTTGGTTTGACGGGCTATTATCGGTGTTTCATTGAGGGCTTCTCCCGTATCGCAGCCCCGTTGATCAGGTTGACTCGGAAGGGTGCAAAGTTTGTTTGGAGAGACGCTTGTGAGTGAGCATTAATGGAGCTGAAGGATCGCCTCACGTCCGCTCTTATCCTCACTCTTCCCTTTGGGAGTGATGGATTTGTTGTATTCACCGATGCTTCGCATATTATCTTGGGTACTGTCGTATTACAGCACAGGAGACCAGTGGCTTATGCGTCTAGCCAACTCAAGGTCCATGAGATGAACTACCTCACACACGATTTGGAGCTGGTAGTAGTTGTCTTGCACTGAAGGTATGGAGGCACTATCTCTATGGGGTTAGGTTCGAGCTCTTATTCAACCATAAGAGCTTGAAGTACCTATTCTCTCAATCCGAGCTGAACATGAGGTAAAGGTGTTAGATGGAGTTCATGAAGGATATGATTTTGATCTCCAATACCACCCAGGTAAGGCAAACATGGTGGCGGATGCCCTTAGCCATAGCCACGAGGCCTAATGGCACATATGATGATTTAGGAGTGGAGAATGCTCGAGGATATAGCAGAGTATGACTTCAAGTTTGGTCTGCAATCTTCTATCGTTCAGTTATCGAGCCTCTTGATTCAACCCTCTCTTATTGCAAGGGTGATCGAGGCTCAGTAGATAGACGAGTCATTATAGGGTTACCGAGCAGAGATCACATTCAAAAGCAGGCAAATTAGTAGATTGGTTCAGATGGTGGACTTTGCTTCAGAGGCCGATTATGTGTCCCGGATATTCCTGAGTTACGCAGAGATCTTATGGCCAAGACACATCGATCGTGATTTTCTATCCACCCTGGATCGATGAAGATGTATCGAGACATGAGGTGACAATATTTTTGGACGATGATGAAGCGCTAGATCGCCAGTTTTGTGGCCGAGTGTGACACATGTTAGCGTGTCAAGGCCGATCATCAGAGACCCCCTGGTCCATTACAGTCGTTGAGCATCCTGTCGTGGAAGTGGGAGCACGTGTCAAAGGGTTTCATTATAGGCTTGCAAAGGACTCAGTGCGGTCATGACGCCATCTGGGTTGTTGTGGATCATCTGATGAAGTCGGCACAGTTTCTTACGATTCGTACGATTTGGTCTATAGACCGGCTTGCGAGGTTATTCATCAAGGAGATTGTGAGACTACATGACATTCCAGTTTGATTATTTTTTATCGAGACCCGAGGTTCACATTTCAGTTTTGGGGGAGCTTTTAGAGAGCGATGGGGTCTATTTTGCAGCTCAGCACTGCGTATCATCCACAGACTGATGGCCAGATTAAGAGGGTCAACTAGATCCTTGAGGATATGCTTTGGGCCTGCCTGATTGACTTCGGGGGTAGCTGAGATGAGTATCTGCGATTGATTGAGTTCGCCTACAACAACAGCTATCAGGCGACCAATGACATCACTCCTTTTGAGGCATTGTATGGCAGACCGTGAAGATATCCGAGTTGTTGGACCGAGGTCGGAGAGCGGCGTCTCCTAAGTCCGGAGCTTGTGCAGCAGATGTTAGAGGCTATCGATATCATCAGGTAGAGGATGCGGACAACTCAGAGCCGACAGAAGAGTTTTGCTAATCATCGGCATCGTCCCTTGGAGTTCTCTGTTGGGGACAGAGTGTATCTTAATGTCTTGCCCATGAAGGGCGTGGTTCGATTTGGAGCGAAGGGCAACATTGCCCCGAGATTTATAGGACCTTTCAAGATCACTGGGCACATTAGCACTGTGGCTTATCAGCTTGCCTTACCATCTCAGTTGTTTGGTATCCACAACTTTTTTCATGTCTCTATGCTAAGGAAGTGTGGGTCAGATATCGTTCCTATTATTGATTGGCAGCCGCCGGAGGTTCGTGAGGACACTTCTTACATTAAGCAGCCAGTTCGTATCCTTGATCGGAATGAGCAGGTCCTCTGCACTAAGGTCATACCCTTTATGAAGGTGCAGTGAGGTCACCATTCTATTGATGAGGCATCTTGGGAGCGCGATGCCGAGATTCGAGAGAGCTATCCCCATCTCTTAGATGATTGATTATATGTTGTATCTTATATGCTGTCTCCGATTTTATATGATGATGCTATGTTTCCTCTTCTTTATGAGTTATGTCTAGTTGTGATGATTGTGTAAATTTCGAGGACAAATTTTTATTTGAAAAGGAGAGTTGTAAGACCTGTATCCTAGACCGTTCCATTCCGTAGGCTTCCGTGGTCCTTCCGATCAAATTTCGGCAACCCTCGACCTATAATCAGCATTTCCGTCAATCATAAGTTATAGCCCGTAGATCTAAGTCGGCTCAACTTGAAACTTGTATCCTAAGAAACGCGCCGTCGCTGCAGTTCCAACACCGCGACTCGCGCACCGATCCGATACCTAGGCCAGGAGATGTGGGCCCGCGTTCATTTCGAGGAAAACACCGCCCGTGCAAATTTCGAGAGAATCTCTACAACTTATCCAATCAATCAATCAAGTCAAGTACACATCCTATCACAAGTACAAGCAACCATCCCTCTCTTACACAACCTTACCCAAAGTCAACTCTCTCTCTCCCTCTCTCCACCCATCCCTCTCTCACCCAAATTTCAACCAAGCCCATCCCTCTTCTTACACACCCATCCCTCTCTCCTTACATCACTCCTCTCTATCTCATTTCTCTCTCATTCTATGCAACTCCCAAGAGAGAGCACCCAATGTCCAAGCTTCCCAAGCAACCCAAGTGTGGCCCACTTTCCTACCCAAATCTCCCATCTTAGTAGTCCAATCTTCATCATCCTCCATCAAGATCGAAGCCAAGGAGTCTAGGAGTTCAAGGAGCTAAAGAATGAGTGCAATAGGTGGGTGATCCACTGTTGATTTCCATTTAAGGGCCCACTTATGATGGGACCCACTTTGATGTATGTGTTATGATCAAAGAGGGGCCCATAGTGGCGGGGTCCCTCCACTTCACTGATCTCTCTCTCTCTCTCTCTCTCTCTAGACATATGGCCCACCTGATGGTGTGGTGTCCGCACCGTCCACAAGGCTCGATGGGACCCACCAGACATATATGTTCTATCCACGCTGTCCAGTGTTTTATCGACAGTGGGGACCCCTGTTGATGTATGCACTCTATATCCATGCCGTGTGTCCGTCCATGGGACGTGGACCCCACTGATGTTTGTATTCCATCCATGCCATCCATCACTTGGACCCAATACACGTGTGACATCCATGGGCCACTTGATGTATGTATTTTATCCAGCCGTCCATCACTGGACGTTGGACACTACTGACCTGCAGAATAAAAACAAAAAAAATATAAAATAAAATAATAGTATATAATATAATATATATGTATATGTATATCATGGGTGGGCCACACCACGTGGACCCACATGATATATGCATTTCATCCACTCCATCCATGGCCAGGGATTGAAATAGATTCAAATCTCTGGTGGGCCACCACATGGACCTCACCATGATGTATATTATATCTACACCGTCCAGTTGCTGGATAGTACTGTGTAGGCCAACCTTATATGTATGTGTTTCATCTGCACCATACATCTGGATGGTGCCTTATACAGCCCCACCATGATGCATGTTGTATCTGCACTGTCCGTGTAGTGGCCCACCTTGATGTTCATGTTTATCATACCGTCCATCCATCTGTGGAAACCCACCGTGATGTATGTTTTGTATTCCACACCGTCCATCTGGACAAGCATGACCCACATGATGAATGTGTTTCATCCAAACCGTCCATCCACCAGCTGAATAGCTGTTGGATTGACAGCAACAAGTTTTATGGCTTCCTTTGATGGATGTGTTCCATCCAAATCGTTCATCCATTTGGCAAGCTCATCTTAAGGTTTGGGACAAAAGTGAAGTAGATTTAATGATCAGGTGGACCACACCGTAGAAAACAGTGTGGAGTGAACGTCCATCATTGAAACCCTTTTTGGGTCACGGAAGTTTGGATCAATATGAAATTTATTTTTCCTCTTAATCCAGGTCTTTATGACCTTATGATTAGGTTGGACGGAAAATAAAATGGTGGGCCCCACAAATTTAAATGGTGAAAATCTTTCCACTGTTATTTGTGGAATGGTCCAGATGATCTCTCGATATGATATGATTCATTTTTTTGGTAATGCTCTAAATGATCCCTAAAAATAGAAGAATGGTGTAGATGATGAGGCCCACATAATGCGGCCCATTTGATGTATATTGGCCCATTGGTGTGGCCCATATAATGCGGCCCATTTGATGTATATTGGCCCATTGGTGTGGCCCATTTGATGTATATTGGCCCATTAGTACGGCCCATATAATGCAGCCCATTTGTTGTATATTGGCCCATTGGTGTGGCCCGTGGATGCGGCCCGCTTAGTGTGTGTGAGGCCCATTGGTTCGGCCCATGTGATGTGGCCCACTTAATGTATATAAGGCTCATTTAGATGTATTTGCATCCCATGGGTTGAGGCCCAATGTAATGTATATGAGGACCATGAGTGAGGCCCGATGAGGCGTATGTGAGGCCTTTATGTGGGGTTGAATGTGTTGTATGTGAGGCCCATTGCGATGTGAGATTCCACCATGAAGTATGTAATGATGTTTATGGCGGCCATGCCTTAGGAGCAATGATGGTTTGACATCCACATTGTAAGAGCAATGATGGTTAAATGTCCGCATTGTAACTCTCCCTAGGGCCCATTGTTAAGCCCATACCTGTAGTCTATAGGCCATCTAGGCCCATCTTCGTTATGAATAGAGTCCATCACCATATAACATGCTTAGTATAGCTCCATGATTCATGCTCATACGCATCATATGTATGCTAGATATGAGGAGTGACTGATCATAGCTTATGCCTTCAGGCAGATTGTTTATAGGCCCCCTGACAGGCGAAGTTTCTCCACATGAGCACACGGTACGCGTAGGATTGCTACATAATTGATAGTGTGATTCATGCATTTTGCATTTGTATGACATGATTACTGTACGCCCTAGCGACGTCAGGGCTGTGGCCTCCACAGGCATATCGTGGATGCAAGATCAGACACCGAAAATACTGTTACTAGCATCGGGGCACCATAGATATTCCTGGATGAAAATTCCTAAACCTAATGGTACCAGAGGATGACTCCAACGTCAAGATCGAGTGGATACATGAGTGCACGAGGGTCGTATACCAGTAGGCCGCGTCTCCCACTATGTCATGGTTGGTTGGAAAGGGGTGTGACCTTACCTGCCTGAGTGAGAGGGCAATATCTAGGTTGAGTTTGACTAGCCTGACCATCCTAGCCGTTCTTCAACTTCTAGAAGCTTCATCTGAAGAGATCCGGGACGTCGGCTCTAGGGTTAATAGGAATCTCGTAGCTAAACGTGAAAATCCTGAGAAATTACCTAGATTTTGGGTCGGCACAAACCGCCTTCGTGCGGTTAATCCCGTTTACTCCATGACATTCCATCACCGTTGAGAGAGACCCACAAGCCTGATGAGCACCATTTGGACCATCTGAGCGTCCCAGATTAGAGAATCAACCATCCCCCTTGAAGACACCATTGTTAGCCGACCATCTTCCCCAAACCGACTGTGGGACCCATTTTCTGTAATGGAAACTATCCCTAAAATCCAAACCATCCATCTCGTAGCCCATCCCCTCAAACGTCCATCAGAGATTAAATCTAAGACCCATACACCAGATCTAAGACATTGAGGGATTCCGATGCCAAAACACTCTCGGCTAAATCATGTTATTTCCATGCCAATCTTTGTGATTAGTTGTGGATATTTTCAGAAACGGAACAGCTATAAATAGCCTTGCATTAGGGAAAATTTCAAGGGAAAGAAAAAGTGATAGAATAGAGAAAGAGAGGGGGAGCGCCACTGATGCGAGTTGCATGCACGGTAGCAACTCGACTCAGTTGGGTTGATGGTTGCTGTGAAGAAGATCGAGAGGGAAGTAGGAGATAGTGAGAAGGGAAGTAGAAAGAAGGAGAAAGAGAGAGGGAGAGAGAGTAAGAGAAGTAGGAAATGTCAGCCTCTGGAATAAGTTTCTAGCAGGCCAGTTGAAACTCCTTAGTTCCACTAAAGGTTCTATTGCTCGTAGCTCAAATCCCTAGCCAACTCATGTAACCATAATCGAAATCCATCCCTGTCTAAAATTCATATCAAACTAGTAAATACCTAACCCAAAATCTCTGCTATCTCGGCTGACTGTATTCACTGTCACCTCAACTCGGTCACGAGTTAAGTGACTCAGTTACATTTCTAGATGAAAAATCCAGATTGGAACCCATGGCTATGATCAGCCTATTGTGCACAGTGACCAGCACCACAATTCGATCTCCCATGAGTTCACCCAGTCATTCACTGCTACCCAAAGGAACCTGGTTGGGTGAGCTAGGCTAAGTCAGTGACTCGGGTTCAATTTTGGGAGGAAAACCCCAACTCAGCTGGGGCTGGGTTGTGGTTCACCCAATTTAGCTTGAGCCTGGACATGAGTGTTACAGGTTTGCTCATTTGGGGACTGACCTGACCATTTTTCCCAGCCAGGTCAACTCAGTACTCCCTATCAGGCTGACTCAATTAGTTTTTTCGGCTGAGTCAAGTTGACTCCAGCCAGTTGCAAATAATTTTGAGGAGCATTGGGACCAATAGACCCATGATGTAACCTTGTGGCTAACGAACCCTTGAAATAGACTCAACTAGTTACTAGTTGTGAACTCCAACTGAGTCAACTCAGTCACAACTCACCATTACCTTGTTAACATCTATTCATTTACTGACTGAAACCACCTATCTGGAAGGAAACTTTTTCCTTCAACAAAGTCCCAACAAGATCCCTACATTAGGACATTCCAAATCGGAAAGTAGAGCAACCACAATAGGTGAGGGATATCCCACATGGCTTCATCAGTTTGTTGAATTCTAAGATAGTTGGATAAAGATATTTTAATTGTGCAAATAGTTGCGTTCCTTTAATTTTTAATTGGCATGAATAATCATGCGGAAATATCCTAAAATTGTGTTACTCTAATCCACCTCATGAGAGTTATAATACATTCATTATGCCACATTTGAAATTACTTAAATACATGTATATTTCTACTAGTTGCGTTAAATTTAAGAATCTTGCTCCCATTCTAATGTTAAGTTTGCTACCTGGATTAGAATTGTTATAATTTGATACTAATGAAGTTTTAGAATAACAACAATAGTAAGTAGCCCTTAGTTTCCCATATGATGAGATAAACACGAGTTAGTATATTAAATTCCATTACTCAAGCCCCATAGTTGATAACTATGTAGTTGGAATTTAGCATTACATTCTCTATGATATATTAGTAGTGGCTTGATTTTGGACATAGTCCTACTAGTAATGATAAGGGTTATGATATTTAATTTCATCCTATTTTACAAACTGAAGTTATGTATGGAACTCTATCTTCCATGAGAAATGTTGAATGGACTTGTTAACAATTTAATATGCTTGAAATGTAATAATTGTGGGCCTTCCTTTGGACCTTGGGAAAGTAAATGAATTTATATTGAGCTCATATTTGAATTCTAGATATCCTATTAGAGGACTACAAGTCTTGATCATGCTTATGAGAGTAATCTTGTTAATCCTATGGAATGTGCATGAGCATCATGGTACATGACATTCATGCATGACATATGAGCTTTTCTGAGTGCTCGATGTAAGTCACACTCTGATTGAATTCCTGAAAGCTCTAGCACTTTAGTTAAACTCATAGAGCATGTGCATTTGTGCCACTTTGGGCACTCTTTCTTTACATGAGGCTTTTTCGGGATTAGACCTTCTTCGGGCGTATCGCATGTAGTTTTTCTGGAGATATCCTTGGGCACACTCACTTACATGGCTTGTTCCAGGTAGATAATCTACCGCGGGCGATCTGCATCCCGAGTGGCTAGTTCTCCTTAGGTGTACCTTTGAGTATTTTTTCGGGTGACTAGTTCGCCTTGGGCGACCCTTTATTTTGACAGCTGGATGTGCATCCCTAGATCTGTGACTTGTACATACATTCATACACCCATACATTCATTTATAATTTCATGATTTGTCTCCTTGTAATTTGAATATGTTGATTTAAACTGTTCTGGAATGATATGATATGCATGAATCCTTGAGGGAAGTACCCACTGAGTTTTCACTCACACAATCGTGCGGTTGCACCATATAGACACAGGTATGATGAACAGGTGGAGACCCCTAAGACGGGATTCCAAGGACGGCTAAGGTATGTGAATGTTGTTGAGCCGTTGGAGCTCAACTTATATTTTGGGATTTACTTGTTTTCAAATCTTAGACTTTTAGTTTTGTTGAGTTGTAATAACAATTCCCCTGCTGAGGGATTCCATGTTGCTTTCATTTTACTTGTATTAAATTGCCTTGTTATTACTCTTAATATTTATGGTTTATGCAATAGTTATCTTACTTAATGATTTTGAGATTTCCCATTAATTAGATACATGTTAGTCCATTTTATAACGTAAAACTCGGGTTCTCAATAAGGAGCAACTGTCACGCCCCGAACTCGGAAACCGGGCTCACAAAATTCCCGATCGCCGAATCCGACGCCGACAGCCTCCGTAGAACCCCATTCTCGGACCCCTGGCACCCATTCACCAGGTTCCGATCCTGGGAGACTACAAGGAGGGTTTCAAATCATCAGTCTGATTCATAATGAGCATAACAAAAGCATAACCCACAAACAATAACCACAGGAACACCACCACAAAATCAACTATGATCAAAAACATTTTGAGTACAATGCGACTGAAAGGGAAAATACAATGTAACAAAAGAAACAAAACTCCAGAAGCTCGGCTGCATGCTCCAACTACAGCGAGACTATGGCTGCGACTGCGTCCTGGCGTCACCTGCACGCATCAATCGTGCATAAGCTTATAGAAAGCTTAGAGGGAGGTGTAAGTATGTGCGCAATATAAGCGTGCTCAAAATGCAAGGTCAGAGTAATGCGGAATCATGGTGATGAGCACATGAATGCAATCAGCCGTACTAAGGCTATGCGGTGCAAGATATGAATGCTATCGGCCATAACACAGCCATGCGATGCGAGATGCAACTCAAGCATGCCAATCCTCATCATGTATCAGTACAGTTCTCATTCTGGATAATCACCGGGGTTCAATACACTCCAAATGGCACTGTCGCTCTCCTATCCACACAGTCCAAGTGAGCGTAAGAAACCTCACTATCCGCCTAGCCAATAGTCTGCCAATACATATCCGGCACGTCGATAGCGGACCCATTCGCGAGCTGGTCAAACTCAGCCTAGTATTGCCCCCTACCCTCGGGCGAGTAAGGCCACAATCCTTTCCAACCGACTACGACACAGTGGGAGACGCGACCTCCTGGTATTCGGCCCTCATGCGCTCATATATCCACTCGGTCTTGACATTGGAGTCATCCTCTGGTACCATCGGGTTTAGGGATTTTCACCCAGGGACGTCTATGGCGCCCGTATGCTAGAACCAAATATTTCCGGTTTCCAATCCTGCCATCCATGATGTGTCTGTGGAGGCCATGGCCCTGATGTGGCTAGGGCATATAGTAACTACAATCACACAAATGCAAGTGCATGAATCACACTATCAGTCATGCAACAACCCTGTATATACCATGCACTTATATGAGGTGACTCCGCCTATCAGGGAGCCCATAAACAGTCTATCCAAAGGTATATGCTATGATCAGTCACTCCTCACATCAGGCATACATATGGTGCGAATGATCATGAATCATGGATCTATACTAAACATGTATAAAGAGATGGGCTCTAGGTATAATGGAGATGGCCCTAGACGGCCTACTTACCATAATTATGGGCCTATCAGTGGGCCTTAGGGAGAGTTATAATGCGGACATTTAACCAACATTATCCATTCAATGTGGACATCAAACCAACATTGCTCCCAAGGGATGGCCTTCCATGAATTACACATTGTAATAGGCCTTTTGTACATCTAATTGGGCCTTGACCCAAGGACCCAAATACATCAAATGGGCTACATAACATGAGCCCCATATCTATATCAAGGTGGGCCTCAATGGGCCTCATAATATGGGCCTAATACAAATTGAGGTGGGCCTCAACAAGGACCACTAATGCATGAAGATGGGCCTCCATAATGGGCCTTAAATTATCTCCAAAACAGTTGGACAGTGGGATGAAACACATACATTATGATGGAGCCCACACTAATAGAGGGTGTGGTTTACAATACTTACATAAGTGGGGCCCACCAAAATGCTCATTTTCCACCCAGCCTAAGGCCCAATATGATGTTTATTTTCCACCCAACTTAAGGCCCATTATAATGTTTATTTTCCAACCAACTGTGCATAGGGTCATGTGGACCAGGGTAGAGCCCACTGTAGTTTTTAGTTATCATCCAATCTATCCATAAGGTCACGTGGGCCTGGATAGGGCCCACTGCAATATTTATTTTCCATCCAAAATGGGCCCACTGCTATATTTATCTTTCACCCAACCTGTTGATAGGGTGGTGTGGACCAAGGGCCCACTGGGATGTTTAGGTGCACCCAACCCGTTCACAGGGCCATGCAGCCAGGGAGGGGCCCACCGTAAAAATTTATTTGCCATCCAACCTACGTGGGTAGGGAGCCCACCGTGAGGCTGGCAGGGAGCCCACCGTGATGTTCGTTTAACGTCCAACCTGTTTATAAGGTTACCAGAACCTGGGGTGGATGTGGGGCCCACCGAAATGTGGTTCACAAATCCAGCCCATCCATTATGTGGGTCCCACTTATCTGTCCGTTCATACTAATTTTCAGCTGCATCCAAAATTCATGTGGGCCCCACCAGCTGGTTTTATATGTTTAGCATGTCTTTACATGATTTTAAATGGTATGGCCTACCTGAGTTCCGTATATGGCTGATTTTTGGGATGGACGGCTGGTCCGTGGGGACCCAGCAAATGCACGGTGCTGATGGTCTAAACACATCAAGGTGGGGCCCAAAGCTGGGGCCTTGAGCCCAGCTCGTCCGTCTGTCAGGCAGCCCAGCGCAGGCGCTGCCTGCGCGTTCTGCTTTTTTTTTTTGAAAAGGTTTTTCTGCGGTTTTTCCTAGGCGGGGCTCGCTTCAGTAAGATCCACACTAGCTATTAGTCCTTGTGGCTCGATACAAACCCATAGAGTTCAATATTGGGCTGTTTCAGATATACAGGAGCATCAGGGAGTAAATCAAAGGTAGGAAACTTGTTCGCCATGCTATGGCCCACCAAAAGTTCAGATTGAGATCATTTTTCGGCTCAACGCCTAAAATGATCTGGGAAATAGGATGGTTGGCTTGGATTACATAAAAACATCAAGGTGGGGCCTGCATGAGTGGCCCACCTCTCCCTTCTCTTTTTTTTTATTAAAGTACACACCCATTGCCAGTGCACACACTTCACTTGCCAACGTCCAGCGTCCCCTGGACGCTGGACGACATGCCTAAACACATTGCTATGGTGGGTCCCACATAGATGTGGCCCACCATCATATATGCATATAATATATATTATATTATATATATATATATATATTATATAAAATGTAACATATAAATATATATATATTTTAAAAAAATGCATTGGGCCATCCAAACAATGGATGGTGTGGATCATCACCTGAAATAGAGTGGGCCATACCGTTTGATGTAGATGAACGGGGTAGATGTAACACATATTGGTGGGATCCACACCATTACAAAGGAAGAGAGAGATAGAGAGAGATATACGGTGAGATAGAGGGACCCCGCCACTATGGGTCCTCTTGATTAAATCACATACATCCAAATGGGTCCCACCAACAAGTGGGCCCTAAAATTTAAAATAATGGAAAATCACCCACCTTATCTTCCTTCTTCTTGGTCCCTTAGACTCCAATGCTCCTTAGCTTCAACTTTGATGGAGGTTGATGGACTTTTGATGGTGGGGATGAGAGATGAGAGGGTGTAGATGGAGGATGGAAGGTGGGCCACACTTGAGAGGGAGAGGAAGCTTGGACGTTTGAGGCTTGGGGTTGCTTGGAGATTTTGAGAAATGAGGGAGAGAAAGAGGATATGAATGGGTGAGGTGAGGTGATGGAGTGATGGGTTGGGTTGAAAAATTGTAAAAGGTGTATGGTTGTTGTTGAAATTTGGAAAAGAGGAGTGGTGAGGTGGAAAGAAGGTGGACTTTTGAAAAAAAAAGGGAATGGGTTGATGTACTTGAGGTATGGTTGCATTTATGGTTGATTGATGAGACTAATTGTAGAGATTCCCTCGAAATCCGCAACGCGCAGTGTTTTTTCGGAATAAACGCAGATCGACATCTTCTTGCCTGGGTATCGGTTCGGTGTGCAAGTCACGGCGTTGGAACTGCGGCGACGACGCGATCGCCAAGACATAAGTTTCGGATCGAGCCGACGTCGGTGTGCGGGACCTGGCTTAGGATCGTGCGCAAACGCCGGATACGGTGCGAAGGTTGCCGGAATTTGACCGAAAGGACCGCGGAAGCTAACGGAACAGTACGGATTAGGACACGGGTCTTACAGCTCTCCCCTCCAAATAAAAATTTTGTCCTCGAAATTTAAACAATCATCACAAGAAAACATAAATCATAATAGAAGAGGAAGCAGGGCATATAAATATCAGAGACAACATACAACATACAACATACAATCAATCATCAAAGAGATGAGGATAGCGCTCTCGAATCTCAGCCTCGCGCTCCCAAGATGCTTCATCCACAGAATGGTGACCCCACTGAACCTTCACCAAGGGAATGACCTTAGTTCGGAGAACCTGCTCCTTCCGATCAAGGATACGTACTGGCTGCTCAATATAAGAAGCGTCCTCACGAACCTCTAACGGCTGCCAATCGATAACAGGAACTATATCTGACCCACACTTCCTCAACATAGAGACGTGGAAAACGTTGTGGACGCCAGACAACTGAGATGGTAAGGCAAGCTGATAGGCCACAGTGCCAATGCGTTCAGTGATCTCGAAAGGTCCTATGAATCTCGGGGTAAGCTTGCCCTTCGCTCCAAATCTAACTACGCCCTTCATGGGCGAGACCTTGAGATACACATGGTCCCCTACATCAAACTCCAAGGGACGACGCTGGCGATCAGCAACACTCTTCTGCCGGCTCTGAGCTGTGCGCATCCTCTGCCTGATGATATCAATAACCTCTGATGTCTCCTACACAAGCTCAGGACCCAGGAGACGCCGCTCTCCAACCTCGGTCCAACAACTCGGAGATCTGCACGGTCTGCCATATAATGCCTCAAAAGGAGCCATGCCAATGGTCGCCTGATAGCTATTGTTGTATGCGAACTCAGCCAATCGCAGATGTTCATCCCAGCTACCACCGAAGTCAATCACGCAGGCCCGAAGCATATCCTCAAGGATCTGGTTGACCCTTTCGGTCTGGCCATCGGTCTGCGGATGATACGCGGTACTGAACTGCAAATCAGTGCCCATAGCTCTCTGAAAACTCCTCCAAAACTGAGACGTAAACCTCGGGTCTCGGTCAGAAACGATCGAGACTGGAACGCCGTGCAGTCTCACAATCTCCTCAATGAATAGCCTCGCAAGCCGGTCTAAAGGCCAAGTCGCACGAATCGCAAGAAAATGTGCCAACTTCGTCAGACGATCCACGACAACTTAGATGGCGTCATGACCGCACTGAGTCCTCGGTAAACCCATAATAAAATCTGTAGATACGTGCTCCCACTTCCACGTCGGGACACTCAACGGCTGCAATAGACCAGGGGGGTCTCTGATGATCGGCCTTGACACGCTGGCATGTGTCACACTCGGCCACAAAACTGGCAATCTGGCACTTCATCCCTGCCCAAAAATACTGTTTCCTCATATCACGGTACATCTTCGTCGAGCCAGGGTGGATGGAAAACTGCAATCGATGTGCCTCGGTCATAAGATCTCTACGCAACTCAGGAATATCCGGGACATACAATCGGCCTCTGAAGCGAAGTCCACCATCAACACCAATCTGCCAATCTGTCTGACTCTCAGATGCCGCCTCTGCTCGGTAATCCTGTAACGACTCATCTGTCTGCTGAGCCTCGATCACCCTAGCAACAAGAGAGGGTTGAATCGACAGGCTCGATAACTGAACGATAGAAGACTGCAGACCAAAATCAAAGTCGTACTCTGCTATGTGCCACCAGGCCTCACGGCTGACGGCTAAGGGCATCCGCCACCACATTTGCCTTGCTGGGTGGTACTGGAGGTCAAAATCATAATCCTTCAGAAGCTCCATTCAGCGTCTCTGTCTCATGTTCAGCTCAGACTAAGAAAATAGATACTTCAAGCTCTTGTGGTCAGAGAAGAGCTCGAACCTAACCCCATAGAGATAGTGTCTCCACACCTTCAGTGCGAAGACGACTGCTGCCAGCTCCAAATCGTGCGTGGGGTAGTTCAGCTCATGAACCTTGAGCTGACGAGATGCAAATGCTACAGGTTTGCCGTGCTGCATCAGGACAGCACCCAATCCAATATGCGAAGCATCAGTAAATACCACGAATCCATCACTCCCAAAGGGAAGAGTGAGGACAGGAGCGGAAGTCAGGCGGTCCTTCAGCTCCATAAATGCTCGCTCACAGGCGTCACTCCAAATAAACTCTACGCCCTTCCGAGTCAACCTGGTCAACGGGGCTGCAATACGGGAGAAGCCCTCAATGAAACGTCGATAATATCCTGCTAAACCAAGGAAACTGCGGATCTCAGACGCAGTCGTGGGTTGACCCCACTGACGCACTGCCTCAACCTTCGAGAGGTCCACTGCGACACCCTCCCTCGTCACCACGTGACCGAGGAGTCTCACCTCCTCCTGCCAGAACTCACACTTCTCCAGCTTCGCATATAGCTGGTGGGCACGAAGGGTCTGCAAGGCGATCTCTAGATGCTGCATATGGTCCTCACGGGTCCTCGAATATATCAGAATGTCGTCGATGAAGACCACAACAAACTGATCGAGATATGGATGAAAGACCTCGTTCATCAACTACATGAAGACCGCGGGTGCATTGGTCAGTCCAAAGGACATGACCTGAAACTCAAAATGACCATAGCGCGTCCTGAAGGCTGTCTTCGGGATGTCCTCCTCTCGGACACGAATCTGATGATAACCAGAACGCAGGTCAATCTTCGAAAAGAACTGTGCACCCTGCAGCTGATCAAATAAATCGTCTATCCTCGGGAGCGGGTACTTGTTCTTAATTGTGACCCGGTTAAGCTCGCGGTAATCCACCCAGAGCCTTAACGAGCTATCCTTCTTCCTAACGAAGAGTACCGGCGCTCCCCACGGAGAACTGCTCGGACGAATAAATCCCAACTCACGCAACTCGTCCAACTGACGCTGCAGCTCATGCAACTCCATCGGTGCCATACGGTACGGGGCCTTCGAGATAGGGGCGGTACCGGGCACAAGGTCGATCTGGAACTCAATATGACGGCGCGGAGGCAATCCTGGAATCTCCTGGAACACGTAGGGGAAGTCGCAGACCACCGGCAATCGATCAATACATAAGGCAATAGGCTCCTCGACTGCGCAGGACATCAAGCAAGATAACGGCTCTCCTCGGGGCTCTGCAACGAACTGAAACTGCGGCAAGCCTGGTATGCAGAATGTGACCGTTCTTGGCTCTTTATAGGTTAACACTCAGGTTTTTGAAAAATGGGTCATATATTCGGGTCCTGCAATTGAGAGGCATTATAGATATCCCCAACCAAAATGGGGCAAGATGAACAAAATTAGACCAACACTATAGTCTTCCCCAAGGGCATCGATATCGACAAACCCTCATGAGCATACTCTAACAGCAAATTGGTCGATCGACAGAAATCTTCGATCACAAAGGAATGCGATGCACTAAAATCAAACAATACACGTGCTATGCATTCAAAAACAGGGAGGGTACCCTCGACGACCCCTCCTGATGACTAAGGGTCTTTCTGGGCGGTGTAAAATATGACTTGAGCTGGCTAGGGAGGTGTCTGTTCCCTTTCTGGTCTCTGTTGTTGTTGTTGTTACTGCCACTATGGCGGCCTATACTACTGCCTTGGCTATTGCTGGGGCATTGGCGGCTGAGGTGGCTGCGACCACTATTGATACAATGGAGGCCGCTGTGGTGCTCTCGGCTACTGCTACTGAGGGTGGTGTGATCCTCTCGACTGCTGCAGATGAGGGCGAGGGCACTTAGACAAGCGATGCCCTGTCCCACCACATCCAAAACAAGTCCCTGTAAATGGCTGCTGGGGTGGCGCTGGAGGTGCTGCTTGGGCTGCTGGTGCTCTAGCAGGTGGGTGGCTCCTATACCTCTGTGGTCGTCGCTGCTGCTGGGAGCTGCTGGAGGGGGTCTGCCTCTTCTGACCCCTCCTCTGATCTCTGTCAGCCTGCGCGCCAGCCCACTCTGTCTCGTAGATCTGGGCCCTCCTCACTACAGCCTGAAAGGTCGGAAGCTCGTGCCCAATCACACGGCCTCGAAGACCGTAACGTAAGCCGCTCTCGAAACGGCGGGCCTTCCGCCCCTCATCATCAACCATATAAGGCGCAAACCTCGATAGCGCTACGAAACGAGCCGCGTACTGTGCCACGGTCATATTCCCCTGCACTAGAGTCTCGAACTTCAGTGCCCTCTGGCGTCGAATATGGTCAGGGAAATACTGCTCCTCGAATCGATCTATAAAATCATCCCATGTCCAGACGTAGTCAGGCCCTGCGACGCGGGTAACTGAGGTCCACCAGTGCTCGGCCTCGCCCTGAAAAAGAAACACTGCCAACCGAACTCGCTGCTCGGTCGTACATGACATGGTATCAAAAATCTTCTCCACATCGGAGCGCCACCTCTCAGCTGTTGTCGGATCTGGGTCACCCTGGAAACGTGGAGGATCAAACTGTCGGAACTCTCGAAGTAGGGCACTCGCGGCTCCTGCTCTGCCTGGGCCGGTGAAATAACCGGGTGTCTGCTCTGCCCCTGGAGTGCGGCCGTCACAGCCTGCAGCATCTGCTGTAACTGGGAAGCACTCACGGATATGGTCGAATCCGCACCGGTCTCTGGTGGAGGTGCAACATCCTCAGGATGGGCGGTATGAATCTCTGGTAGAGGAGCGACATCCTCAGGCTGGGCAGTAGGAATCTCTGGTGGCGGAGCAGGTGTCGTAGGTGGTAATACGGGAGCCGCAGGTGGTGAAGCCGGGGTCTCAGGTGGTGGTGCGGGAGCCGATCGGGTCACTCTCCTGCGCGCCATGTCCTACAGGAAAGAGCGAAGGTGCCTATCAACTTAAAGGCTCGCGAAGGCACACACATTAAGGGTCTGTAATGAAAGATCGCTAGGCTATCCGAACTTAGGACTTAAATCATTCATAGTAGACATGTAATGTTGTTCTTGGTTATTCCCGAGTTATGCTCTGATACCAACTTCTGTCACGCCCCAAACTCGGAAACCGGGCTCACAAAATTCCCGATCGCCGAATCCGGCGCCGACAGCCTCCGTAGAACCCCATTCTCAGACCCCCGGCACCCATTCACCAGGTTCCGATCCTGGGAGACTACAAGGAGGGTTTCAAATCATCAGTCTGATTCATAATGAGCATAACAAAAGCATAACCCACAAACAATAACCACAGGAACACCACCACAAAATCCACTATGATCAAAAACATTTTGAGTACAATGCGACTGAAAGGGAAAATACAATGTAACAAAAGAAACAAAACTCCAGAAGCTCGGCTGCACGCTCCAACTACAGCGAGACTATGGCTGCGACTGCGTCCTGGCGTCACCTGCACGCATCAATCATGCATAAGCTTATAGAAAGCTTAGAGGGAGGTGTAAGTATGTGTGCAATATAAGCGTGCTCAAAATGCAAGGTCAGAGTAATGCGGAATCATGGTGATGAGCACATGAATGCAATCAGCCGTACTAAGGCTATGCGGTGCAAGATATGAATGCTATCGACCATAACACAGCCATGCGATGCGAGATGCAACTCAAGCATGCCAATCCTCATCATGTATCAGTACAGTTCTCATTCTGGATAATCACTGGGGTTCAATACACTCCAAATGGTACTGTCGCTCCCCTAGCCACATCAGGGCCATGGCCTCCACAGACACATCGTGGATGGCAGGATTGGAAACCGAAAATATTTGGTTCTAGCATACGGGCGCCATAGACGTCCCTGGGTGAAAATCTCTAAACCCGATGGTACCAGAGGATGACTCCAATGTCGAGACCGAGTGGATATATGAGCGCATGAGGGCCGAATACCAGGAGGCTACGTCTCCCACTGTGTCGTGGTCGGTTGGAAAGGAGTGTGGCCTTACTCGCCCGAGGGTAGGGGGCAATACTAGGCTAAGTTTGACCAGCTCGCGAATGGGTCCGCTATCGACGTGCCGGATAGGTATTGGCAGACTATTGGCTAGGCGGATAGTGAGGTTTCTTACGCTCACTTGGACTGTGCGGCTAGGAGAGCGACAGTGCCATTTGGAGTGTATTGAACCTCGGTGATTATCCATAATGAGAACTGTACTGATACATGATGAGGATTGGCATGCTTGAGTTGCATCTCGCATCGCATGGCTGTGTTATGGCCGATAGCATTCATATCTTGCACCGCATAGCCTTAGTACGGCTGATTGCATTCATGTGCTCATCACCATGATTCCGCATTACTCTGACCTTGCATTTTGAGTACGCTTATATTGCGCACATACTTACACCTCCCTCTAAGCTTTCTATAAGCTTATGCACGATTGATGCATGCAGGTGACGCCAGGACGTAGTCGCAGCCATAGTCTCGCTGTAGTTGGAGCATGCAGCCGAGCTTCTGGAGTTTTGTTTCTTTTGTTTCTGGAGTTTTGTTTCTTTTGTTACATTGTATTTTCCCTTTCAGTCGCATTGTACTCAAAATGTTTTTGATCATAGTGGATTTTGTGGTAGTGTTCCTGTGGTTATTGTTTGTGGGTTATGCTTTTGTTATGCTCATTATGAATCAGACTAATGATTTGAAACCCTTCTTGTAGTCTCCCAGGATCGGAACCTGGTGAATGGGTGCCGGGGGTCCGAGAATGGGGTTCTACGGAGGCTGTCGGCGCCGGATTCGGCGATCGGGAATTTTGTGAGCCCTGTTTCCGAGTTCGGGACGTGACAGCAACTATCCTCAGGTTTTGAGAACCAGGGTGTTATAAGATGGTATTATAGAGAGAGTTTAGACAATCCTTGCCTATGGGAAAGAATCTTATATCAACCTTGAATGACTTAAGTTAGGGTGATGGAATTAGATGTTGGAACTTTAGTAAATCTCCCCTAGACTTAAGGAAATCTCGAGAACGTAGAAAACAAAACTTAAGTCCCATTTGAAATTATTTAACCACTTGGATGCATGTGGAGCTCCCTTAGAATTAGGAAAGTTGGAGAATGTAGATATCCAAACTTAGGTTCCCTTGGGAATTGATAAGATAGCAATTTGAGTTTACTTAGAAGTCCATTAGAGTTAAGGAAAATTGTGAAAATAGAGATGCAAAATTTTAAACTCCTTTGAAAATTTTAGATTTAGTTATTTAAACTTAAAAACCAAATTTAGGTTCCCAGTACTGAACCTCGTAAACACATTAGGTTTCATAGATGTATACTCACTCATGTCAACATCCTTATTTCAACTACACCTAGCTGTAAACACCTTGTTCTTTAACTATCCAATATTTCTATCCATAATAACATTACTAGTTTGATGGCCCTCCTATAAAATTTAACTTTCAATTCGAGTAGGTACACCGATTTCATGTTGCGCCACAATTTGAATTCTATTATATCATCTTTCGTAAACATAATGAACTGACAATATTGTTATTTGAATAGTCATAATCTTTGACTTATGAAACTATAATTATTAAGCGTGAGCTGTTAATTTCATTTCATGAGGAGCATTCACTTGATTTTAACTAATTAGTTGATGATTCATTTCAGTCTAAGTATTATTTTATATACCATCTAAAGTAGGGATCACGGTGCATGTTTTAGACTACACATGACATGTTACAATTTCTAATGCCTATATATTATTCACCGCTAGACTATTAAAGGTGTCTCTTTTATTATGCATGCAGTTAAATTTTGATTTTCTACTATCCTTTAGGACATCGATTGAGGCTTGCAAAGTGAATGTTGAGATCATCGGTTTGTAGACATGCATATGCATCTTGGGTAGAATACATGTACAGTGGATCATCTAATAATGTTAACAGACACCACAAGAAGGATGGAATTAAATGACTAAATTGTGAAACCAGTCACTAATAATTCAAAAATAGTATTCTAAAAGAAAAAAAGTCTCCACATAGGCAGACACTTGTTTCTTGAGATATGATCATTAAATATTTTCATTTTTACAATTGTCCAATGAATGTCCACCCCATCTAGTTGTCTGAACATAGAAATTAAACTTTAGGCCCCGTAGGAAAGTTCAAGTTTGGTTGTTTAAATGCAAAAATTAAATTTAGGTTCCCATTGCGAACTACTAGTTGTCTGAACTCAGAAACCAAAGACTAGGTCCCCTTAGAAAATTTTTAGAAAAGCCATTTGAATTTATTTAGGACTCCCTTAGAATTTAGGAAAATTTTGGACATAGAGACGTAAAATTTCAGACTCCTTTGAAACCTCTAGATTTAGTTATTTGAATCTTAGAAGCTAAATTTATGTACCATGTGTGAACAAATAAACGTTGTGATGCACAGGAGATTAAATGAGAACATTCCTTGAACCTAACTTCTAAATAAAATCTTTAGCGATATAAAATTAAATTTTATCATTGTTATCATTATTTTCCTTAGTCGGAATCAATATTACCACAACACTCATCAAGTGAAACGAATTTAGGCATTTTAGGAAATTCTTCACCACCATAAACATGTTTCACCTAACTCAAATACTCCCTAAACTTGAAGAATCGTACTGCGAATCACAATCCGAACTCTCCCAATATGTATCTTTAGTTAGAGGCAACATTCCTTATAAATTCCAGCACCTAGAATCGACTAAAGGAGAAATTATAGAGTTCTGGGTAAACTTTTAACCCTGGACTGAGCATATTAGGACTAGATTTGAAAACCTAGGTGAAATTAGAAAATCTTTGAACTCGAATTTCCATGTAGAAACTTGAATACTGACATTTCAAATAATACATTAGGTGATCAGAATGCGTAGTAAAAAGGTGTTGGTCATTAAGGACTGTTCCACCTAGATTCCAAACACTCTTATTATGAAAATAGAATATATCATGATATTCCCAAGTGTCTAGGATAATCAGGATCACGAACTGATGGAATCATATTTTAAGCAAAGCATATGTGATTTGATCCAAATTTTAATCCTAGAAAACCTCAATGATCTCAATGTCTTGATTAAGCAAAAGATCGAGATTTACTAGGATTGGAAGATGATACTAGCAATTCCACTATTCTGCGTAAGTAGAGGATCAATGTGTCAGGCTCAAACCTATTACAACCATCTGTTCCTAATGGCTTGAACATTAAAAACTGAAAAAATTGTATTATACTTTAGACAGTGGGAAACTATCATTAGAAGTTAAAATAATAATAATAATAATAATAATAATAAATTAACAAAAGGATATAATATTACTATTAGTTGTCACTTGCATGAACTTATGCCCCTAATAAATGCTAGGGAAATTTCAGATGTAGTAGGCATTGAAATATATCCCTGGTTTTACAAAGTACTAAAACAAGTTCTAAATTATTATTTTTTTTGAAACCATATACATTAGGCTTGGTCGGTTTAGAGACTTAAGAGCTATAGTAGATTTAGATTTATCCTATCAAGAATACATGATGTAAATTTTGCATTTCTACAGATGATAGATAGATGCACAACCTAGACGATTTTATTACTTGTAATAATGCTATCTAGTGTAAGCATTACAGAATCTCGAGGATGAGATTTTCTTTAAAGGGGATAGATTGTAACACCTAGTACTTTTCAGTACTCGAGTGTTACCCTGAAGACTTAAATTAGTAAAAACAGAAGTTGAACTAAATTGAATGTTCACCTAGACCTAAGTCTAATATCATGGTAAGTAATCTCCATCCATTGGTCAAGCTATCCATCCATTACTCTTCCATCGTGAATTATCAAACCATCAAATCCACCATCCATTAGTCGGTGATGTCTGATCGAATAAAATCCCCACCCTAATGTAACAAATGGGCTGTTTAATCCCATATTAACCATTAAATTTCGTATAATTAATCTTAAATCCTAAATCATCGAGAAATTTGTTTTATGAAACGATTCAACCATAGGAGTTTCACGAGTTGTGGGTTAACCATAAATTTAGTGATCATGACCATCTAGCTCTAAACTTAACAGTTAAAAACTCGTCCAGATAGACTTTAAAACCCCTGGGACCATTAATAGTCAAATAAAGCCAATCCGACCATTAGATTAATAGAAATTAATATAAAAGGACCAAAACTCCTTGATATGGCCTGCTTGAGTTTTTGATTTTACTCATCTTGGGTCGTATACCATTTCAGGGACTGGTAAACCCATTGGACGAAGTAGATTTCTCAAAACATCTGGGCCCAACACTTAAGGGTGCGTGTGCACAAGCTGTGCACAACGGCAGTGCACCGGACCATGAAACCCGGTCAAACTTGCTCTGACCTGTTGAAATCCCAGAAAAATGGGATTTCTACCCATTTTTTCCTACCCAATCCGGTTTCAAATAGAACCGTCTGTTTGAATGATGCAGCAGATGTGTTTTCGAATATGAGAACTCGATCTAGACCGTTCATCTGATTGGTGGGGTCCAATCGACCCTAACCACGTATAAAACCGTAATTAAAAACCACTTACACTGGCCCCATCAGTGACTGATTAAGACGATACTGAAAAGGCTGAGCTATTAAGTCCTAGAGGGGGGGTGGGGGGTGAATAGGACTATGCCAAATTAAAAATTAACAGTGGAATTTAATCAAAATATAAATATTGATAGCAATAAACAATCTTAAAATGCTGAAAATAAATATAACTTCAAATGTACGAGTATTGAGAGATTGATACAGATGTTGTTTTGAGGACAACCTTACACCAAAAACCAAAGGTTTATGGTAGGACAACCTGATTCCTAGAAAGGTCTGTGTATCAAAAACTCAAACTGATACAGAGGAATAAAGAAATAAATCGTAAGAAATGAAATCTAAGCTATGACAACATTCCCATAGTTGCATAAAAGAAATTGCAACATTCTCCACAAATGCAAAAAGGGAAATTACAACCATCCACAAAAAGAAATAAACAATCAAACCACAAGACCATAAATTATAGTGGTTCGCTTGTGTGTACACTAACTGTTTAGAAAAACAACCACACAACTACTCCACTCCTAATATCCTCACACAATAGATATTAGTGTTCACTATGAAAATAGGTTTTTCAAGGTTCACCTAAAACCCTCACAATTGTGTCTTTCAAGTGGGCTTACACAATTCAAAAACCACACACTGAGTTTTCTGGATCACCTCAAACAAACCAAAATAGAGAGATTTTTCTGGCATAATCTCAATGAAACCAAAAGATAGAAATTTACAACAATGTAAAATACCTGGATATTCTCCTTTAGATGCAGCCCAAAAGAACTAAATCGGAGTAGAAGTTCAATGTCCACACCCTAAGGGTGCATGTGCATAAGCTCTAAAATTCGTGCTCTATTTATAGTTATAGAAATCGTATTCTGGACTGGTCCTATGGTCAGCACGACTAGTCGTAGGACCAACAGATTTTTAAAATTTTGAGCGCGATAGGATAAAGCCGTTCCACGACTGGTTGTAGGCTTTGTTCGATCGGTCGAATGACCTCCACGAATGGTCAAGTATTGTCCACGACTGGTCGTGTGGAACCTAATTTAGTTGCTAGACTTTGAGTCAAGGCTGCAGGACTGGTCCAGCACGAGTCAAGCACTGTTCATACGACCGGTCGAGCAGTCTCCAGGACTAGTCGAGGCTTAACAAAAAATTCAGAAAATTTGTAACAACCTTAGGACTGGTCGAGGAATTTCTTGGACTGGTCAAACCAGTGTTAGGACTAGTTGAACAAAGTCCAAGACTAGTCGAGAAACAGTCAATGCACTTATAAAGTGATCTAATTGAATTATGTATTCAAAATGACCTACCCCATGGTCAATCTAGGGTCATTCATACCTTAAACATGATGTATGAACATTGAAACTTCTTTTCCTTCCGTTGAAAGTTGATCTTTGAAGTTCACGAAGCTTAAGATCTTTACACATGATGAAGCTTGATCTTGAGACCTTTTGAGGCTTCAACTTGAAGTATATTGAAACTTGAACTTATAACCTTTGAACTTAAAACATCTTCAAACTTGAGCTTGAGGTTCAAAGTAAAGAACTTTATCTAGTAAAGAACTTTGTCTTGACTTGAAGCTTGACCTTGAATTTACACTTGATGTTGTATTCGAACATGACCAAGTAAGCTTGCATTTCTTGAAGTAAAAAATCTTTATTCTTGATAGATGTATTGTCTTGAATATGTAGATAAACTGGATAAGATACAGATTCAAAAAGGTTTTGGCACTACAAAATTTGACAATTATAGGAGCTAGAAACCATAACACTTACAATCTCCCCCTTTATCAAATTTGTGATAAAACATTCTTCATAATAACATAAACATTATACGCATAAAAAATCATGCATCAGTTATCAATATAAACCCGTCAACCTGGTTAAAGAATCATGTACCAGTTATAAACAGGTCGTAAAAATTCACATCATACTCCCCCTTACTTACTCCTCCCCCTTACATAAAGAAGGTTATATGTCTACATGTTCACAATTGACATGCCTATATCATTATCATAAACACCATACTCAAGCATGAAAACATGACAAAATTCTCCCCCTTTTTGTCACAATATGACAAAGAAAGAAATCAATACATGAAATAGGACATAAAACATAAGGAAGAATAAGTCAAGAAATATTAACTTTATAAGCAAGTAATGTTCAAGCATAATCTACCAACGTCAACAGAGTTCAACCAAAGTCAATCCCACAAACCAAAAGAAAATGAAGTATCATAAGAGTTATTACAAGCCAAATTAGAAAACACTAATTAGAACCCGAAGAAGGAGTAGGTATGGTAGGATCAAGTTTATGAAGTCCATTGTTTAGGTGCCTAAGATATTTACTCATATATTTGAATTGCAAATCATGGGACACATTCATATTCTCTACCTTCTTCTCAAGTAAGCGCAACCGTGCATCAAAGTCAGAAGGCTGATAGTCAGGATCATCTGCCGAATCAGACTTGATCTCATCAAAAATATCATCCATGTTTATGTCATCTGGAGGTAAATCACCTTCTTCTTCATTCATTGCAGCAGCTCCTCCAACACTCACATTGACTTGGCCCGCGACCAACCTTAGATTCATTTTGTTTATATTGGAGTTGTTGAATATTAGGTGTTGAATGGGAGCCTTTGCAACAGGCATAACCACTAATAAATGGGTGGCTAATACAGTTATCAGATAAGCAAAAGGGATATCATTGTGGTCAGGATGGAGATGAAATTGAATGATACAATGACAGATTAAAGAAGGAAGACATACATTAGTTCTAGAAACAATTGCATGAAGAATCCGAACCATGAAAGTAGTGAGTTCGATTTTGTTACCAAAACGAGGATACACATTGGAAATGAATATCCTATGAAGGACTCTTTATCTGGGTAACAAATTCTTTGAAGCAAGTGCATTTCCATTAGTACTTCATTGTGCATCTATATTGCACAAATCTCTAGTAAGCATAAGTTTTTCTAATTCAGATAGTTTAGCTACTAAAGTGCTAATGGGAATACCTTCATCATTGACAGGTATGTCCATTAGACCAGAGATCAAATGCCGATTAATTTCAACTGGACCTTCTCTAGTCGCAATAATAAATGTTAGATTTTTAGTGGAATAATTAGAAATATATGCATACATAGCTTGCGTAATGGACCAGTATGTTGGCCCACTCCAATGTAGAATGTTATCCCATCCTACAGATTGGAGAAGAGGAAGGATTTCAAATGGAGCAAGATGTTCAACATGAATAGGTCGTTCAACTATTACATTGCGTAACCTTATATCCCGCACATAGAAGGGATCATTTTCGAGTGACCGAAGGTGGCGCCTTGTAATAGGTGTCGATCTAGATGTTGAAGGACCATGAGAACTTTTCTTTTTCCCTCTACCTTCCATTTGTAACTAGGAAATCAAGGAACTAAGTGGTTACAAAAGAAGTAGAATGGGTTTTCTCAAGATCAAATTTTGGAGAAGAAAACCCCAAAAACCTTAAGGAAACAAGAAATAAATCACACCTAAGATGAAAAAGGAGTGATAATAACTGGAATCTACAAGGAAAATGTAAATAAAGCACTAACCTTGAAGAACAAAGTGATGGGTTCGACCGGTCGACCTAGGACCCATTGGAGAAGAAGCCCAAAATGAAGAAAAAGGGATTTTTCCCCCAAATAAAGGTCAAACCTACGTTACACGGCTGGTTGAGTACAAGCTCGACCGGTCATGCCATGACTGGTCGAGCATGTACTCAACTGGTCGTGTACAGCCAAAAATGAGCAATTTTCATATGATTTGAAAATTTAAACATAAAATAATAAATATATATACATTATGATACTTAAATGCATGAATAATCAATTCAAATTGCACATACCAAGATCAAATTTTAATTTTAGAAACTTGCTTTTGTCAAGCGGTTCTGTGAATATGTCAGCAAGTTGAGTCTCGGTTGGTATGTATTCCAAGGAAATTATCTTTTCTTCCACTAATTCATGAATGTAGTGATATCTAATGTCAATGTGCTTGGTTCGTGAATGCTGGATTGGATTTTTAGATATATTAATTACACTAGAATTATCACAATATAAAACCATAGAATCCTGTGTAATTCTGTAGTCGCTTAACATTCTTTTCATCCATACAAGTTGAGTACATGCATTACCTACTGCAATATATTCAACCTCAGTAGTTAAGAGAGATACGGAACTTTGTTTCCTACTTTGCCAAGAAACTAAACAATACCCAACATAGAAACAACCACCATTGGTTGATTTCCTATCATCAATGTTACCAGCCCAATCAGCATCGGTGTAACCAGCTAATTGAACACTAGTATCATGTGGATACGAAAGACCCAAATTTGCAGAGCTTGCGACATATCGCATAATTTGCTTAACAGTAGTTAAATGTGAATCTTTAGGATCAAATTGATATCTAGTGCAAATTCTTACACTAAATGCAATATCAGGTCTACTTGTAATTAAATAAAGCAAACTTCCAATCATACTTTAATATAGTTTAGGATTCACACTCTTACCTGTAGATTCCTTTGAGAGTTTCAAAGTAGTACTCATAGGAGTATTAAAATTTTTTCCATTCTCAAATCTGAACTTTTTAACTAAGTTCAGAGCATATTTGGTTTGAGAAATAAAGAAATCATCAGGTTGCTGTTTAACTTGCAACCCTAGGAAATAATTCAATTCCCCAACCATGCTCATTTCGAACTCAGATTTCATGAGATCTGCATACTCAACAGTCATGTTAGCATAGGTAGATCCATAAATTATATCATCAACATAAATTTGCACTATTAAAATGTGGTCATTATGTTTCTTAACAAATAAAGTTTTATCAACACTTCCCATTAGAAAATTATGACTCTATAAAAACTTAGTCAATTTTTCATACTATGCCCTGGGAGCTTGTTTCAAACTGTACAGAGCCTTTTTTAGGCTATAGACATGATCAACATTCTTAGGGTCTTCAAAACTCGTTGGTTGTTCAATATACAATTCTTCTTACAAATCGCCATTTAAGAAAGCACTCTTTCCATCTATTTGGTATATTTTGAACTTTCTAAAGCATGCAATAGATATAAATAATTTGATTGATTCAAGACGAGCTACTAGGGCAAAGGTCTCATCATAATTGATGCCTTCAATTTAAGTGTACCCTTGTACAACTAGCCTAGCCTTTTTCTAATGATATTACCAAGTTCATCAGACTTATTTTTGAAAATCCATTTAGTTCCAATAATGTGTTTATCTTTAGGTCTTGAAACTAAATACCAAACATTATTTCTAACAAATTGATTAAGCTCTTCTTGCATCGCAACTATCCAGTTTTTTTCAGTAAGAGCTTCTTTTACGTTAGCCGGTATCTGAGATGTAAAGCACACGTAATTAAACATATCTTTTAGTTGTCTATGAGTGCATACACCAGTGAGAGGGTTTCTAAGAATCTGATTAGTTGGATGGTCTTTAACAGTCCTCAGTTCAGAGTTATTTTAACTTGATGAAGTATCTGGTTTATCAATTAGAAGTACTTCATCATTTTCTGAACTTGAAATAGGTGTATTCAAGTGATCGTCAATAACCACATTAATAGACTCTTGAATAACACCGGTCCTCTTATTAAGAACCCGATAAGCTCTACTATTCAGAGCATACCCTAAAAATATTCCTTCATCACTTTTGGTGTCAAACTTACTAGATTTTCTCAGTCATGTAAAATATAGCACTTGCTGCCAAAAACTCAAAAGTATTTGACAGTAGGCTTCTTATCAAACCACATTTCATAAGCCATTTTACAATTTGATTTTCTAGTATAAACATGGTTAATTATATAACACGCAGTATTTATGGCTTCGGCCCAAAGATTTTTAGGGAGCTTCATACTATTTAACATTACATTTGCCATTTCTTGAAGCATTCTATTTTTTTTTCTACTATACCATTTTGTTATGGAGTTTTGGGCATAGAGAATTCATGTGATATTCCCTGATCACTGCAAAACTTCTCAAAATCGCTATTCTCAAATTCTGATCCATGATCGTTATGGATCTTATAGACTTGAGACTCTTTTTCAGTTTGGATACGTCTAAGTACCCTTTTGACTTCATCGAGAGTTTCTAATTTTTCTTTTAAGAAGACTACCTAAGTATATCTGGTAAAGTCATCAGCAATTAGCAGTATGTACTTCTTACCACCTCGACTCTCCATTCTAATTGGTCCAATAAGATCCATGTGGAGGAGTTTGAGCAGTTTAGATGCGGCATTGTAGTCCACTTTTTTGTGAGAGCTCCTAGTTTGCTTGCCAATCTGGCATTCACCACATATTTTATCTATTTTCTATATTTTGGGTAAGCCTCTTACTAACTCTCTTTTGCTCAATCTATACAAGTTGTAGTAGTGTACATGTCCGAGGCGTTTATGCCATAACTCAGTCTCACCGGTATGGACCATGTAACACGATAGATTAGATGAGCTAGAATCACTTACTATGTAGCAGTTTTCAGAAGTTTTACGACTAGTTAATATTACAGAACCATGTTTATTTAAAATTTTACACCCTAGGTTGGTAAATTTTACGCTATGATTCTTATCGCATATTTAAGAAATGCTTAATAAGTTGTGTTTTAACCCTTTTATATATAAAACATTCTTAAATAAAGGGAGGTTAAAAAGTTGGACCGTACCTTGGCCAACAATCCTGTAGTTGCTACCATCACTGAATGTGATTGAACCATCAGTCATGTCTTTAAGATTGGTAACAGACCTTTGTCACCTGTCATGTGTTTGGAGCAACACTGTCTAGGTACCACTTTGAATGGCTTGAAGCTTTGAAAGTGGTGTGGGTAACCAAGCAGGTAACCTTAGGAACCCATTTCATTACAATCTTGGGTTTAGGAGTATAGTTGGTCTTTTTATTTTTGTAGTTGATATAAGACTGATATATTAAGTTAGATTTTAATAGCTCCTTAAGTAAATCAACAATTTTCTTAGCTAAAGGATTACAATTCTGATTTTTATAGTTGATATGGTTGCTTTTAGGTTTTAAGGATTGAAAAGTTTTAGCATTTTTAGGATAATTTTGATTTAGACTTTTCTCTTTTCAGTTTGAAGACTCTCCTTTCACAAACTTAGGAGTATTCTTATTTTTGGAAGGAATACTTTTGTTGTAGCCCAATCCAGATCGGTCGCTACATTTTTAGGATTTGGATAATAGTTTTTCTAACTTAGGATCACCTTGGGCATACTTCCATGTGTCCTTTAAACTCAAAAGTGAAGAGATTTTAAGTTTTAGCTTTTCGTTTTCAGATTTTAAGTTTTCAACTTGGGAGTTTTTCAAATCTAAGTCACACTTAGTTTTTTCAAAATAATCTAAAATGTGAGATTTTTCTAAAACAAGAGAATCAAATTTTTCTTTAAGTTTTGAAAACTTTTCTTTCTGAAGTTTAAGTTTAATAACAATTTTACTACTTTCCTTGTAAAGGGCATTATAAGCATCTTGAAGATCTTCTTCATTTCATGATCACTATTCAGATTTTCTTCACTAGTTGAATCATCATGATCTGAAAAAGTGAACTTGGCTAGAGTCATAAGGGCTTTGACTTCATTACCCGACTCGGTTTCAGAATCTTCTGATTCAGAAGAGGCTTCAGAGCCAGAAGATTCATCCCAAGTAGCCAACATACCTTTCTTTTTAGGATTGCCCTTTTTAGGACACTTGGTTGCTAGATGCCCATATTCATAGCAGTTGTAACATTAGCTATCTTTTAAAGATTTCTAGGTTTTAGATTTTGATCTTTTCTTTTCATTAGGTTTTTGAAAATTAACCCTCTTTTTACTTTAAAAAATTTTATAAAACTTTTTAGCTAAAAGGGCCATATCATCTTCAGAATTTTCTAAATTAGAATTATTATTTTCTTGAGAAATACATTTAGAAGATTTAAGGGCGATAGATTTACCTTTAGGAGCTTTAAAAGTTAACTTATGGGTTTGTAAAGAACCAACTAATTCTTCTACCCTCATATTATCCATATCACGAAGTTCCTGGATCGCGGTCACCTTTGAATTGAACCGTTTAGGGAGTGAGCGTAACATCTTTACATAGACTTTACTTTCTGAGATTTTATCACTGAGACCCCACATAGAGTTGACAATGTCGTTCAATCTAGTATAAAAGTCTATGAAAGTTTTACTTTCCTCCATACGTATTTCCTCAAATTTGGTTGTGAGGATTTGGACTTTAGATTTCTTGACGGTTGTTGTTCCCTCATGTGTCATGTCTAAAATATCCCAGGCTTGCTTTGTAGTATCACAGGATATACTTCTCTTGAATTCATCTGGTGATAGTGTGCAAGTTATGGCATTTAAAGCCTTTGCATTAGCACTACTCTCATTTTTCTGAAGAGTGGTCCAAGAAAAATAAGGTGTGACTTTCATAGATTTGGATTCATCGATACCAGTTACTTCAGTAGTAGGAGGGGTCCATTCAGTCACTATGCCTTGCCACACGCTCTCATCCATGGATTTTAAGAAAATCCTCATTCTGGCTTTCTAATAGGCATAATTGGAGCCATCAAATGGTGGAGGCTTAGTGACTGAAAGGCTATCAAAATTTGACATCTCAAATAGCTCAGATCGAGTAGCTCAGGAAATAAATAAAAAAAGAATAATTAAAAGCGAGCTATTAGGCTTTGACACCACTTGAAAAGGCCAAGCTATTAAGTCCTAGAGAGGGGGGGTGAATAGGATTATGCCAAATTAAAAATTAACAGTGGAATTTAATCAAAATATAAATACTAATAGCAATAAGCAATCTCATAATGCTGAAAATAAATACAACCTCAAATGTACGAGTATTGAGAGATTGATACAGATGTTGTTCCAAGGACAACCTTACACCAAAAACCAAAGGTTTATGGTAAAACAACCTGATTCATAGAAAGGTCTGTGTATTAAAAACTCAAACTGATACAGCGGAATAAAGAAATAAATAGCAAGAAATGAAATCTAAGCTATTACAACATTTCCACACTTGCATAGAAGAAATTACAACATTCTCCACAAATGCAAAAAGGGAAATTACAACCATTCACAAAAAGAAATAAATAATCAAACCACAAGACCAGAAATTATAGTGGTTCGCTTGTCTATACACCAACTGTTTAGAAAAACAACCATACAACTACTCCACTCCTAATATCCTCACACAATAGATATTAGCGTTCACTATGAAAATAGGTTTTTCAAGGTTCACCTAAAACCCTCACAATTGTGCCTTTCAAGTAGGCTTACACAATTCAAAAACCCCACACTCTGAGTTTTCTGGATCACCTCAGACAAACCAAAATAGAGAGATTTTTCTAGCACAATCTCAATGAAACCAAAAGATAGAAATTTACAACAATGTAAAATACCTGGATATTCTCCTTTAGATGCAGCCCGGAAGAACCAAATCAGAGTAGAAGGTCAATGTAGAAGTTCAATGTCCATACTCACTTATGAAATGGTTCTAGGTTCTAAATTGATTTTAAATTAAATCAAGTTGGGCTAGCTCTATTTGATTTTGATTCCAAGAAAAGGGCAAGTCTCAATCCCTTCTTCAAATATGATTGGAATAAAGAATACAAAATCAAATATAATAAAGCTAAATTAAGATAACATTAAATGAGCACAATATAGTTTAAAAAGATGAGTAACTTATCTCTCAGAGTGGCGTATTGATTTAGCTTGAATTGAATATGGAACTTAAAATTCATGCTCTATTTATAGTTGCAGAAATCGCATTTTTGACTAGTCCTATGGTTGGAATGACTGGTCATAGGACCAACAAATTTTTAAAATTTTGAGCGCGATAGGATAGGCTCTGCTCAACCGGTCGAGTGACCTCCACGACTGATCGTGTGGAACCCGATTTAGTTGTTGGACTTTGAGTCGAGGCTGTAGGACTGGTCGAGCACAAGTCGAGCACTGTTCATACGATTGGTCGAGTAGTCTCCAGGACTGGTCGAGGCTTAACAAAAAATTCTGAAAATTTTTAACAACTTTAGGACTGGTCGAGGAATTTCTTAGACTGGTCAAGCCAGTGATAGGACTAGTCGAACAAAGTCTAAGACTAGTCGAGAAACAGTCAATGCACTTGTAAAGTGATCTAAATGAATTAGGTATTCAAAATGACTTACCCTATGGTCAATCTAGGGTCATTCATACCTTAAACATGATGTATGAACATTGAAACTTCTTTTCCTTCTGTTGAAAGTTGATCTTTGAAGTTTACAAAGCTTGAGATCTTTATACATGATGAAGCTTGATCTTGAGACCTTTTGAGGCCTCAACTTGAAGCATATTGAAACTTGAACTTGTAACCTTTGAACTTAAAACATCTTGAAACTTGAGCTTGAGGTTCAAAGTAAAGAACCTTATCTAGTAAAGAACTTTGTCTTGACTTGAAGCTTGACCTTGAATTCGCACTTGATGTTGTATTCGAAGATGACCAAGTAAACTTGCATTTCTTGAAGTAAAAATCTTTGTTCTTGAGAGATGCATTGTCTTGAATATGTAGATGCGCTGGATAAGACACAGATTCAAAAGGTTTTGGCACTACAAAATTTGACAATTATAGGAGTTAGAAACCATAGCACTTACAGATACAAACAGAGATCACTGATGGGGAGAGTACACCCACGTCCGTTGCTCCTCTCGCAGATCTAACTGTTGGGAATCATTGGATGGATGCCACGTACGCTGAAAAATCCCACTCAACCTTACTGCTTTCCAGAAATGTACCCCTACACGTCGGAAAGCGAAAAGAATCTTTCTGCTTATAACAAATACCATCCCAGCCGTTCTTCATCTTCCGGAAGCTTCATCTGAAGAGATCCGAGATGTCGGCTCTAGGGTTGCTAGGAATCTCATAGCTAAACGTGAAAATCCTGAGAAATTATCAAGATTTTGGGTCGGCGCAAACCACCTTCATGCACTTAATCCCATTTACTCCATGGCATTCCATCACCGTTGAGAGGGACCCACAAGCCTAATGAGCACCATTTGGACCATCTAAGCATCCTGGATCAGAGAATTAACCGTCCCCCTCGAAGACACCATTGTCAGCCGACCATCTTCCCCAAACTGACTGTGGGACCTATTTTCTGTAATAGAAACTATCCCTCAAATCCAAGCCATCCATCTCGTAGCCCATCCCATCAAACGTCTATCAGAGATTAAATGTAAGACCCATACACCAGATCTAAGACATTGAGGGATTCCGATGCCAAAACACTCTCAGCAAAATCATGTTATCTCCACGCTAATCTTTGTGATTAGATGTGGATATTTTTAGAAACGGAACGGCTATAAATAGGCTTGCATTAGGGTGAATTCCAAGGGAAAGAAAAAGAGATAGAATAGAGAAAGAGAGGGGGATCGCCGCTGGTGCGAGTTGCATGCACTGTAGCAACTCGACTTAGTTGGGTTGATGGTTGTTGTGAAGAAGATCGAGAGGGAAGCAGGAGATAGTGAGAAGGGAAGTAGAAAGAAGGAGAAAGAGAGAGGGATAGAGAGCTAGAGAAGTAGGAAACGTCAGCCTCTGGAACGAGTTTCCAGCAGGCCAATTAAAACTCCTTAGTTCCACTGAAGGTTCTGTTGCTCGTAGCTCAAATCCCCAGCCAACTCAGGTAACAACAATCGAAATCCATCCCTGTGTAAAATTCATATCAAACTAGTAAATACCCAACCCAAACTCTCTGCTATCTTGGCTGACTGTATTCACTGTCACCTCAACTTAGTCATGAGTTGAGTGACTCAGTTACATTTCTGGATGAAAACTCTAGATTGGAACCCATGGCTATGATCGGCCTACTATGCACAGTGACCAGCACCACAATCCAATCTCCCATGAGTTCACCTAGTCATTCGCTGCTAGCCAAAGGAACCCGGTTAGGTGAGCTAGGGCTGTGTCAGTGACTTAGGTTCAGTTTTGGGAGAAAAACCTAGACTCAGCTGGGCCTGGGTTGCCGTTCGCCCAGTTAAGCTTGAGCCCAACCATGAGTATTATAGGTTTGCTCATTTGGGGACTGACCCGACCATTTTCCCAGCTGGGTCAACTCAGTACTCCCTATCAGGCTGACTTAATTAGTTTTTCCGGATGAGTCAAGCTGACTCCAACCAGTTGCAAATAATTTTGAGGAGCATTGGGACCAATAGGCCCATGATGTAACCCTGTGGCTAATGAACCCTTAAAACAGACTCAACTAGTTACTAGTTAAGAACTCCAACTGAGTCAACTCAGTCACAACTCACTATTACCTTGTTAACATCTATTCAGGGACTGACTAAAACCACCTATCTGGAAGGACACTTTTTCCTTCAACAAAGTCCCAACAAGATCCCTACATTAGGACATTCCAAATTGGCAAGTAGAGCAACCACCACAGGGTGAGGGATATCCCACATGGCTTCATCATTTTGTTCAATTCTAAGATAGTTGGATAAAGATATTTTAATTGTGCAAATAGTAGTTATGTTCCTTTAATTTTTAATTGGCATAAATAATCATGTGGGAATATCCTTAAATTGTGTTACTCTAATCCACCTCATGAGAGTTATAATACATTCATTATGCCACATTTGAAATTACTTAACTACATGTATACTTCTACTAGTTGTGTTAAATTTAAGATTCTTGCTGCCATTCTAATGTTAAGTTTGCTACCTAGATTAGAATTTTTATAATTTGATACTAATGAAGTTTTAGAATAACAGCAATAGTAAGTAGCCCTTAGTTTCCCATATGATGAGATAAACATGAGTTAATATATTAAATTCCATTACTCAAGCCCCACAGTTGATAACTATGTAGTTGGAATTTAGCATTACATTCTCTATGGTATTTTAGTAGTGGCTTGATTTTGGACATAGTCCTACTAGTAATGATAAGGGTTATGATATTCCATTTCATCCTATTTTACAAACTAAAGTTATGTATGGAACAATATGTTTCATGAGAAATGTTGAATAGACTTGTCAACAATTTAATATGCTTGAAATGTAATAATTGTGGGTCTTCCTTTAGACCTTGGGGAAGTAAATGAATTTATATTGAGGTCATATTTGAATGCTAGATATCCTATTAAAGGACTACAAGTCTTGATCATGCTTATGAGAGTAATCTTGTTAATCCTATGGAATGTGCATGAGCATCATGGTACATGACATTCACGTATGACATATGAGCTTTTCTGAGTGCTCGATGTAAGTCACACTCTGATTGAATTCCTAAAGGCTCTAGCACTTTAGTTAAACTCATAGAGCATGTGCATTTGTGCCACTTTGGGCACTCTTTCTTTATATGAGGCTTTTCTGGATTAGACCCTCCTCGGGCGTACCCCGCGTATTTTTCCAAGAGATATCCTTGGGCGTACTCACTTACATGACTTTTTCTGGGTAGATAATCTACTACGGGCGGTCTGCATGGTTTTTTTCGGGTGGCTAGTTCTCCTTAGGCGTACCTATGAGTATTTTTTCGGGTGACTAGTTCACCTTGGGCGACCCTTTATTTTGACAGCTGGATGTGAATCCCCAAATTTGTGACTTGTACATACATTCATACCTTATACATTCATTTTTAATTTTATAATTTGTCTCCTTGTAATTTGAATATGTTGATTTAAACTGTTCTGGAATGATATGATATGCATGAATCCTTGCGGGAAGTTCCCACTGATTTTTCGCTCACCCAATTGTGCAGTTGCACGAAATAGACACAGCTATGATGAACAGGTGGAGACCCCTATGAAGGGATTCCAAGGACGGCTGCGGTGGAGTTTGGCGAGGAAGAACTCTATGTGAATGTTGTTGAGCCGTTGGAGCTCAACTGATATTTTGGGATTTACTTGTTTTCAATCTTAGACTTTAAGTTTTGTTGAGTTGTAATAACAATTCCCCTGCTGAGGGATTCTATGTTGCTTTCATTTTACTTTTGTTAAACTGCCTTGTTATTACTCTCAATATTCTTGGTTTATGCAATAGTTATCTTACTTAATGATTTTGAGATTTGCCATTAATTAGATACATGTTAGTCCATTTTATAACATAATACTCGAGTTCTTAATGAGGAGCGACTATCCTCGGGTTTTGAGAACTAGGGTGTTACACCCACAGTCGTCTTCTGGAGTAGTTGAGGGTATTCTTCCTATCTCTACTTGTATTGCCTGTGTGCTATTTGATTCTGGCGCATCTCATTCATTCATGGTCGAGGAGTTCTACCGATTAACCAGTATTCCATTAGAGTGTGCACTGAGGCCTTATCCATTTTGACTCCCTTGGGGAAGTCCACGGTTTTGAGTCGCCTCACTACAAGAAAGAGGGTTTTTAGCGATGAAACTTTTAGCGACGAAATTTAATTTTATTGCTAAAAGTCACTTTTAGCAACGAAAATTTATTTCGTCGCTAAAAGTTTAATTTTAGCGACGAAACTTTTCGTAGCTAAAAATCATGGATGAGACTTTTAGCGACGAAAATTTTCGTCGCTCCGCACATTTTTCCAACATATTCTAATGGATTACTTTTAGTGATGAAAATTTTCGTAGCTAAAAATCGTGTATGAGAGTTTTAGCGACGAAAATTTTCTTCGCTAAAGGCTCCAAACATTTTTTGACGATTACTTTTAGCTACGAAAATTTTCGTTGCTAAAAATCATGTATGAGACTTTTAGCGACGAAAATATTCATCGCTAAAGGTTCCAAACATTTTTTTAAAATTTTCATAGCTAAAAATGTTGTATGAGACTTTTATTGACGAAAATTTTCGTCGCTAAAGGCTCCAAACATTCGAATGGATTACTTTTAGCTACGAACATTTTCGTAGCTAAAAAAACGTGGATTAGACTATTAGCTAAAGGCTCCAAAATATTTTTAGCTACAAAAATTTTCGTCGCTAAGGGCTCCAAACAGTTTTGAATTTTCGTCGCTAAGGGCTCCAAACATTTTATCGAAAAATTCGGATGGATTACTTTTAGCTACTAAAATTTTCGTAGCTAAAAATCGTGTCGCTAAAAAACGTTAATGTGACTTTTACCTATGAAATATTTTGTAGCTAAAAGTCTCTTTAAAAAAAAAAAAAATTCCATCTCAAATTTCCTGATATACACCTGTTAGAATATAATTCATCATATTCTTCCTGATATACACCTGTTATATAATATATTTCATCATATTCACATTCACATTCACATCCATCTAAACCCAAACTACGTAAAATCATCCATACATAAACTACATTCATCCAAACATAAACTGCATCCATCCAAACACAAACAATCTTATGGAAAAAAACAAATGAAAAGAGAGAGAACATATGAGAGGTAATCGAAACAAATGAAAAAAAAACAACCTTAACCTAAACCTAAACCTATAACCTACACTTATAGGTTTAGGTTTTAGATTTAGATTATGGTTAGGTTATAGGTTATAAGTTTAGGTTATAGGTTATGGGTTATGGGTTATAGGTTATAGGTTATAGGTTATAAGTTAAGGTTTAGGTTATAGGTTTTGGTTTAGGTTAAGGTTTAGGTTTAGGTTTAGGTTATAGGTTATAGGTTATAGCTTTAGGGAATTGAGAATGGGTTAAGAAATCAGGTTCTAGTTCGGGTTCAGTATCGGGTTTAGGTTGGTTATAGGTTTAGGTTTAGATTTAGGTTTATGTTTAGGTTATAGGTTATATGTTATAGCTTTAGGAAATTGAGAATAGGTTAAGGTTTAGGTTTAAGAAATCAGGTTCTGGTTTGGGTTCGGTATCGAGTTTAGGTTTCGGTTTTCAAGTTTATATTTAGGTTTAGGTTAGGGAGTTGAGATTATGATTGTAGGTTTAAGTTTAGGGATTTGATATTACATTTAGGTTTTAGGTTTAGGTTATAGGTTTAGGTTTAGGTTATAAGTGTAGGTTATAGGTTTAGGTTTAAGTTGGGTTATAGGTTAAGGTTTAGGGAATTAAGAATAGGTTAAGGTTTAGGTTTAGGAAATCAGGTTCGGGTTCAGGTTTGGGTTTAGGTTTGGGGTTTCAAGTTTAGGTTTAGGTTAAAGAGTTGAGATTAGGATTAGGTGTAGGTGTAGGTTTAGGGATTTGAGAATACATTTAGGTTATAGGTTTAGGTTTAAGTTAGGTTACAGGTTTTAGCTTTAGGGAATTGAGAATAAGTTAAGGTCTAGGTTTAGGAAATCGGGTTCGGGTTCGGGATTGGGTATAGGTTTGGGTTTTCAAGTTTAGGTTTAGGTTTAGGTTAGGGAGTTGAGATTAGGATTAGGTGTAGGTTTAGGTTTGGGGATTTAAGAATACATTTAGGTTTTAGGTTTAGGTTTAGGTTTTAGGTTTAGGTTAAGGTTATAGGTTTAGGTTATAGGTTATAGCTTTAGGGAATTGAGAGTAGGTTAAGGTTTTGGTTTAGGTTTAGAAAATCGGATTCGGGTTCGGGATTGGCTTTAGGTTTGGGTTTTCAAGTTTAGGTTTAGGTTAGGGAGTTGAGATTAGGATTAGGTGTAGGTTTAGGTTTAGGGATTTGATAATACATTTAGGTTTTAGGTTTAGGTTTAGGTTTACGTTTAGGTTTTAGTTTATAGGTTTAGGTTATAGGTTTAGGTTTTGGTTTTAGGTTTAGGTTAAGGTTATAAGTTTAGGTTCTAGGTTATAGGTTATAGGTTAAGGTTTAGGTTAAGGTTATAGGTTTTGGTTTAGGTATAGGTTTAGGTTTTAGGTTTAGATTAAGGTTATAGGTTTAGGTTAGGTTTAGGTTTAGGTTATTGGTTATAGCTTTAGGGAATTGAGAATAAGTTAAGGTTTAGGTTTACGAAATCGGGTTCGGGTTTAGGTTTGGGTTTTCAAGTTTAGGTTTATGTTTAGGTTAGGGAGTTGAGATTAGGATTAGGTGTAGGTTTACATTTAGAGATTTGAGAATACATATAGGCATTAGGTTTTGTTTTAGGTTTTAGTTTATAGGTTTAGGTTTAGGTTTAGGTTTTAGGTTTAGGTTAAGGTTAGGTTATAGGTTATAAGTTTAGGTTACAGGTTATAGGTTATAAGTTAAGGTTTAGGTTATAGGTTTTGGTTTAGGTTAATATTATAGGTTTTGGTTTAGGTTTTAGGTTTAGATTAAGGTTATAGGTTTAGGTTTAGGTTATAGGTTATAGCTTTATTGAATTGAGAATAGGGCAAGGTTTAGGTTTAGGAAATCGGGTTCGGGTTCAGGATAGGGTTTAGGCTTGGGTTTTCAAGTTTAGGTTTAGGTTTAGGTTATGGAGTTGAGATTAGGATTAGGTGTAGGTTTAGGTTTAGGGATTTGAGAATACATTTAGGTTTTAGGTATAGGTTTAGGTTATAGGTTATAGGTTTAGGTTTATGTTTTAGGTTTAGGTTAAGGTTAGGTTATAGGTTATAAGTTTTGGTTATATGTTATAGGTTATAGGTTTTGGTTAAGGTTTAGGTTTAGGTTTAGGTTATAGCTTTAGGGAATTGAGAATAGGCTAAGGTTTAGGTTTAGGAAATCGGGTTCGGGTTCGGGATCGGGTTTAGGTTTGGGTTTTCAAGTTTAGGTTTAGGTTTAGGTTAGGGAGTTGAGATTGGGACTAGGTGTAGGTTTAGGTCTAGGGATTTGAGAATACATTTAGGTTTTAGGTTTAGGTTATGGTTTAGGTTGTAGGTTTAGGTTTTGGTTTTAGCTTTAGGTTAAGGTTATAAGTTTAGGTTATAGGTTAAGGTTTAAGTTATAGGTTTTGTTTAGGTTAAGGTGATAGGTTTTGGTTTAGGTTATAGGTTTAGGTTTAAGTTTTAGTTTATAGGTTTAGGTTATAGGTTTAGGTTTTGGTTTTAGGTTTAGGTTATAGGTTATAGTTTATAGGTTATAGGTTAAGGTTTAGGTTATAGGTTTTGGTTTAGGTTAATGTTATAAGTTTTGATTTAGGTTAAGGTTTGGTTTTGGTTATAGGTTTAGGTTTTGGTTTAGGTTAGGTTAAGGTTATAGGTTTAGGTTATAGGTTTAGGTTATAGGTTAAGGTTATAGGTTTTGGTTAGGTTTATGTTTAGGTTATAGGTTATAGATTTAGGTTTAGGAAATCGGGTTTGGGTTCGGATTCGGGTTCGGGATCGGTATTGGGTTTAGGTTTGGGTTTTCAAGTTTAGGTTTAGGTTTAGGTTAGGGAGTTGAGATTAGGATTTGGTATAGGTTTAGGTTTAGGGATTTGAGAATAGGTGAAGGTTTAAGTTTAGGAAATCGGTTTCGGGTTTGGGATCTGGTTTAGGCTTGGGTTTTCAAGTTTAGGTTTAGGTTTAGGTTAGGGAGTTGAGATTGGGATTAGGTGTAGGTTTAGGTTTAGGGATTTGAGAATACATTTAGGTTTTAGGTTTAGGTTTAGGTTTAGGTTTTAGCTTATAAGTTTAGGTTATAGGTTTAGGTTTTGGTTTTAGGTTTAGGTTAAGGTTATAGGTTATAGGTTAAGGTTTAGGTTATAGGTTTTGGTTTAGGTTAAGGTTATAGGTTTTGGTTTAGGTTATACGTTTAGGTATTGGTTTTAGGTTTAGGTTAAGGTTATAAGTTTAGGTTATAGGTTAAGGTTTAGGTTATATCTTTTGGTTTAGGTTAAGGTTATAGGTTTTGGTTTAGGTTAAGGTTATAGGTTTAGGTTAAGTTTAGGTTTAGGTTATAGGTTATAGGTTATAGCTTTGGGAATTGAGAATAGGTTAAGGTTTAGGTTTAGGAAATCGGGTTCGGGTTCGGGATCGGGTTTAGGTTTGGGTTTTCAAGTTTAGGTTTAGGTTTAATTTAGGGAGTTGAGATTAGGATTAGGTGTAGGTTTAAGTTTAAGGATTTCAGAATACATTTAGGTTTTAGGTTTTCGTTTATAAGCTTAGGTTATAGGTTTTAGGTTTAGGTTAAAGTTTAGGTTTTAGGTTTAGGTTTAGGTTTAGGTTTAGGTTTACGTTTTAGGCTTTAGGTTTAGGTTTAGGTTTAGGTTTTAGGTTATAGGTTTAGGTTATAGGTCATAGGTTAAGGTTTAGGTTATAGGTTAACATTTAGGTTATAGGTTTTGGTTAAGGTTTATGTTTAGGTTATAGGTTATAGGTTATAGCTTTAGGGAATTGAGAATAGGTTAAGGTTTAGGTTTAGGAAATTGGGTTCGGGTTCAGGATCGGGTTTAGGTTTGGGTTTTCAAGTTTAGGTTTAGGTTTAGGTTAAGGAGTTGAGATTAGGATTAGGTGTAGGCTTAGGTTTAGGGATTTGAGAAAACATTTAGGTTTTATGTTTAGGTTAAGGTTTAGGTTTTAATTTATAGGTTTAGGTTATAGGTTTAGGTTTTGGTTTTAGGTTTAGGTTATGGGTTATAGGTTATGCGTTATAAGTTTTGGTTTAGGTTAAGGTTATAGGTTTTGGTTTAGGTTTAGGTTTAGGTTTTAGGTTTAGGTTAAGGTTATAGATTTAAGTTATAGGTTTTCATTAGGTTTAGGTTTAGGTTATAGGTTATGGTTATAGGTTTTATACCTTTAAGGAATTGAGAATAGGTTAAGGTTTAGTTTATAGCTTTAGGTTTAACTTAAGGTTAGGTTAGGTTATAGGTTATAAGTTTAGGTTACAGGTTATAGGTTGTAAGTTAAGGTTTAGGTTATAGGTTTTGGTTTAGGTTAGCGTTATAGGTTTTGCTTTAGGTGTAGGTTTAGGTTTAGGTTTTAGGTTTAAGTTAAGGTTATAGGCTTAGGTTAGGTTTAGGTTTAGGTTTAGGTTATAGGTTATAGCTTTAGGGAATTGAGAATAGGTCAAGGTTTAGGTTTAGAAAATTGGGTTCGGTTTAGGTTTGGATTTTCAAGTTTAGGTTTAGGTTAGGGAGTTGAGATTAAGATTAGGTGTAGGTTTAGGTTTAGGGATTTGAGAATACATTTAGGTTTTAAGTTTATGGTTTAGTTTATAGGTTTAGTTTATAGGTTTAGGTTTAGCTTAAGGTTAGGTTATAAGTTAGGTTATAGGTTATAGGATATAGGTTAAGGTTTAGGTTATAGGTTTAGGTTATAGGTTTAGGTTAGGTTTAGGTTATAGGTTTAGGTTAGGTTTAGGTTATAGGTCATAGCTTTAGGGAATTGAGAATAGGTCAAGGTTTGGGTTTAGGAAATCAGGTTTGGGTTCGGGATCGGGTTTAGGTTTGGGTTTTCAAGTTTAGGTTTAGGTTTAGGTTAGGGAGTTGAGATTAGGATTCTGTGTAGGTTTAAGTTTAGGAATTTTAGAATACATTTAGGTTTTAGGTTTAGGTTTAGGGATTTGAGAATAGGTTTAGGTTATAGGTTTAGGTTTAGGCTTTATGTTTAGGTTAAGGTAAGGTTATAGGTTATAAGTTTCAGTTATAGGTTATAAGTTATAGGTTAAGGTTTAGGTTATAGGTTTTGGTTTAGGTTTAGGTTTAGGTTTAGGTAATAGGTTATATGTTATAGGTTATAGCTTTAGGGAATTGAGAATAGGTTAAGGTTTAGGTTTAGGAAATCGGGTTCGAGTTCGGGATCGGGTTTAGGCTTGGGTTTTCAAGTTTAGGTTTCGGTTTAGGTTAGAGAGTTGAGATTAGGACTAGGTGTAGGTTTAGGTTTAGGGATTTGAGAATAGGTTAAGGTTTAGGTTTAGGTTTTAGCTTATAGGTTTAGGTTTTGGTTTTAGGTTTAGGTTTAGGTTAAGGTTATAAGTTTAGGTTATAGGTTATAGGTTAAGGTTTAGGTTATAGGTTTTGGTTTAGGTTAAGGTTATAGGTTTGGTTTAGGTTAAGGTTTAGGTTTTGGTTTAGGTTAAGGTTTAGGTTTTGGGTTTATGTTAAGGTTATAGGTTTAGGTTTATAGGTTAAGGTTAGGTTTAGGTTTAGGTTATAGGTTATAGGTTATAGCTTTGGGAATTGAGAATAGGTTAAAGTTTATGTTTAGGAAATCGGGTTCAGGTTCGGGATCGGGTTTAGGTCTGGGTTTTTAAGTTTAGGTTTAGGTTTAGGTTAGGGAGATGAGATTAGGATTTGGTGTAGGTTTAGCTTTAGGGAATTGAGAATAGGCTAAGGTTTAGGTTTTGGAAATCGGGTTCAGGTTCGAGATTAGGTTTAGGCTTGGGTTTCATGTTTAGGTTTAGGTTTAGGTTTAGGTTAGGGAGTTGAGATTAGGATTTGTAGGTCTAGATTTAGGGATTTGAGAATAGGTTAAGGTTTAGGTTTAGGAAATCGGGTTCGGGTTTGGGTTTAGGCTTGGGTTTTCAAGTTTAGGTTTAGGTTTAGGTTAGGGAGTTGAGATTGGGATTAGGTGTAGGTTTAGGTTTAGGGATTTGAGAATACATTTAGGTTTTAGGATTATGTTTAGGTTTTAGCTTATAGGTTTAGGTTACAGGTTTAGGTTTTAGTTTTAAGTTTAGGTTAAGGTTATAAGTTTAGGTTATAGGTTATAGGTTATAGGTTATAAGTTAAGGTTTAGGTTATAGGTTTTGGTTTAGGTTAAGGTTATAGGTTTTGGTTTAGGTTATAGGTTTAGGTTTAGATTTAGGTTTAGGTTTAGGTTTTAGTTTATAGGTTTAGGTTATAGGTTTAGGTTTAGGTTATATGTTTAGGTTAAGGTTATAAGTTTAGGTTATAGGTTATAGGTTATAGGTTAAGGTTTAGGTTATAGGTTTTGGTTTAGGTTAAGGTTATAGGTTTTGGTTTAGGTTAATGTTTAGGTTTTGGGTTTAGGTTAAGGTTATAGGTTAAGGTTAAGGTTATAGGTTTAGGTTAGGTTTAGGTTTAGGTTTAGGTTTAGGTTATAGGTTATAGCTTTGGAAATTGAGAATAGGTTAAGGTTTAGGTTTAGGAAATCGGGTTCGGGTTCGGGATCGGGTTTAGGTTTGGGTTTTCAAGTTTAGGTTTTGGTTTAGGTTAGGGAGTTGAGATTAGGATTAGGTATAGGTTTAGGTTTAGGGATTTGAGAATACATTAGGTTTAGGTTTAGGTTATAGGTTATAGGTTTAGGTTTATGTTTTGGTTAAGGTATAGGTTTAGGTTATAAGCTATAGGTTTAGGGAATTGAGAATAGGTTAAGGTTAAGGTTTAAGAAATCGGGTTCGGGTTCGGGATCGGGTTTAGGTTTGGGTTTTCAATTTTAAGTTTAGGTTTAGGTTACGTAGTTAAGATTCGGATTAGGTGTAAGTTTAAGTTTAGGGATTTCAGAATACATTTAGGTTTTAGGTTTAGGTTTAAGGATTTGAGAATAAGTTTAGGTTATACGTTTTGCTTTAGGTTTAGGGATTTGAGAATAGGTTTAGGTTTAGGTCAAGGTTATATATTAAGGTTAATGTTATAGGTTTAGGTTTAGGTTTAGGTTATGTTTACAGGTTTAGGTTTAGGTTAGGTTATAGGTTTTTGGTTATGGTTTAGATTATAGTTATAGGTTTTGGGATTTGAGAGTAGGTTTAGGTTAGGTTATAGGTTAAGGTTTAGGGAATTGAGTTTAGGTTATAGGTTCAAGTTATAGGTTGTAGGTTATAGGTTTATGTTATGGTTTAGGTTATAGGTTCTGGGATTTGAGAATAGGTTTAGGTTATAAGTATAGGTTTAGGTTAGGTTGTAGGTTAAAGTTTAGGGAATTGAGTTTAGGTTATGGGCTTAGGTTATAGTTTATAGGTTTAGGTTATAGGTTTAGGTTGTAGTTATAGGTTTTGGGATTTGAGAATAGGTTTAGGTTATAGGTTAAGGGTGTAGTCCCTGCAAATACGGATATAAACAAGGCTTGCTCTAATTGTCTAGGTCCTTCCAATGCTGTCCATAGGAAATGGACAACTCCATCATAGTCATAACAGCGGTTCCCATCTTCTAGGGACCCCCGCTCAACATCTGGATAGCTCCGACGGACATCTGGGTCTACTCCATTAATTTCAAGCAAATACAGATATAAACACGGCCTGCTCCAATTAGCCAGGCCCCTCCAATGCTGTCCATATGAAACAAACAGCTTCATCATGGTCATAACAGCGGTTCCCACCTTCCAGGGACCCCCGCTCATTCGGATAGCTCCGACGCACATCCGGGTCTTCTCCATTAATTTCAAGCAAATACATAAACACGGCCTTTGCATGAGTGAGATAAGACAACGTTACCTTTGCATAGGTATTCAACTTACACTATGCGGTGGAGAAGGAACAGTTGAACATTTTGAATTACCAAATGCTAACTTAATCTCCACTTCTTCCATATCATAGACACCTCATTCTTTTCATTCATGCAAGCATTGATTGAGCTCTTCTCTGTTGCTAGCACATGTATGGATGCTCCCACAACTTAATAAGATTGCAAGAATGAATTAATTAAACACAGTACTGAAAAGAATAAATTTTCTAAGCCCATACACACTTCAATCCCTTTACCAACCACTTGCAAACACATTTGAGATCTAACGTTAACATAGGATGGGCCACATGCTTTGTATATTCAGGCATGATAAATTACCATACAGACTCAACAATTGAAATGATTGAGTCGCACAAATCATTGCACTCCATCCTAATCAAATTCCTCTTAGGAATTTCATCAAACACACCATGTGCACGCCCAATCTCTTCATCCCTTGTACTGTCCTAGTACATTAGTCTCGTATAAAACAATCATCATGAGAAAATTGAATAATATAAGAATCATCAATGCATCTTTTAAATGAAAAATACTTACAGTTTGTCCACAAATCAAAAGTTCAAAAGTAGAGATTGACTAGTATATCCAAAATGAGTTCATTTAAACCTCTTTTTTTTTTCCAAAGGAAAGGAAAAAATAATAAGAATTTATACATCAAACTGTTTTTCTTTATCAAAATTCACTAGTGGAATCTATACATTCTTCTTCTTGCAACTCATCAATCTCAACATCTTCATTTCAGACACTCAAACTAAATATGGTGGCCATCAGATATAAATGCTAAAGAATCTTTAGATCAAATGCATTACTAATCCAATCCTATGTATTACAAAATGCAGTATTTTGGTGTAATACAAGCTAAGCTTCATCAGTGAAAATAGAAACATGTAAACTAGATATGGATGTCCATCTAGGTGTAAGGCATGGCTACCAGATGTAAAACATGGAGACTCATGCAGGCATCTAGGTTAAGGTTTCGGGATTTGAGAATACATTTAGGTTTAGGTTTGGGTTATAGGTTAAGGTTTAGGTTAAGGTTGTAAGTTTAGGTTAAGGTTGTAAGTATAGGTTATAGGTTAAGGTTAAGGTTTAGGTTTTGGCTATAAGTATAGGTTTTGGGATTTGAGAATAGGTTAAGGTTAAGGTTATAAGTTTAGGTTAAGGTTATAGGTTATAGGTTTAGGTTAAGGTTTAGGTTTAGGTTTAGGTTATAGGTTATACGTATAGGTTTACGTTTAGGTTAAGGTCTAGGTTTAGGTTATAGGTGTAGGTTTTGGGATTTGAGAATAGGTTTAGGTTAAGGTTATAAGTTTAGGTTATAGGTTTAGGTTAAGGTTTAGGTTTAGGTTTAGGTTCAGGTTTAGGTTTAGGTTTAGGTTATAGGTTATAAGTACAGGATTATGTGAACGAGATAGAGAAGGGTATATGATGTTTGGAATGATAACCATACAATTCACAGCCAAACAAAAAAGAAAAATATAACTATTAAAATGCAGTTCTGGCTTTTCTATTTAAGCAGCACAAGGAATAACAATAATACCTCTGCATGGTATATGGACCCTCTGGTAGGCGTTTCCCTTCCTTCATGCAATTCTCAAACCGAAGATGGTTAACTATTTTTGTTCCCAAATCCTTAGCCAGACTATATTTCCTGAGAAAGTAACTCATCAATCTCATCACTCAAACCGGTACTATAATTGATTCCTTCATTTCAATTACCTATAAATGTGTCATCGATTTAGACATTGTCCCGACATAACTAGCACCGGTTTGATTGATGAGCTTGATGAGTTTGAACTTCTCTAATCCATGGTAGCTGCTGCTGTAGCAATAACAAATTCCATGCCTTGAAGAGGTATCTTTTTATCACTAAAATAACAAGAAAATGTACAAGGGATAAGCTTCATCAGAAATAAATTATTGTTGCTTCTGCTTTGTAGAAACCTAAAGTTCAAAATATTAGGAGTCATGCAAATATGGCGGCCATTGTGGAACAGCAAAGTGCAAAAGTTATGATAATGGATGATTCAAAATAGTAATAATAAGTTAAAAACCATGACTATACATGCAAATATCTTGGCTTTGGTTTAGGTTTAGGTTATAGGTTATAGGTTTTGGTTTAGGTTAAGTTTATAGGTTTTGGTTTTGGTTTAGGTCTAGGTTTTAGGTTTAGGTTAAGGTTATAGGTTTAAGTTATAGGTTTTGGTTTAGGGTTAGGTTATAGGTTTTGGTTTAGGTTAAGGTTATAGGTTTTGGTTTTGGTTTAGGCTTAGGTTTTAGGTTAAGGTTATAGGTTTAAGTTATAGGTTTAGGGTAGGTTTAGGTTATAGGTTATAGGTTATAGGTTATAGGTTGTAGCTTTAAGGAATTGAGAATTGGTTAAGGTTTAGGTTTAGGACATCGGGTTGGGGTTCGGGATTAGGTTTAGGTTTAGGTTTAGGTTAGGGAGTTGAGATTGGGATTAGGAGTAGGTTTAGGTTTAGGGATATGAGAATACATTTAGGTTTTAGGTTTAAGTTTAGGTTTTAGCTTATAGGTTTAGGTTATAGGTTTAGGTTTTGGTTTCAAGTTTAGGTTAAGGTTATAAGTTATAGGTTATAGGTTATAAGTTAAGGTTTAGGTTTAGGTTTTGGTTTAGGTTAAGGTTATAGGTTTTGGTTTAGGTTATAGGTTTAGGTTTAGGTTTAGGTTTAGGTTATAGGTTTAGGTTTTGGTTTTAGGTTTAGGTTAAGGTTATAAGTTTAGGTTATAGATCAGAATGAAAATATCGAAAGAATCAAAAGTGAAAACCCAATCAAATCAATAGATCCAGGAAAGTTTATTCAATTAAGAATCCAATGCTAACCATCTCAACAAAATTCAAGTAAAAACAAACTAAAAATGAAAGAAATTCCAACCACTATTCAAATCACATATGTAAATCTGAAGAGAAATATCTTGAAATGGATCTAAGATTGAAGAAATTCCAACCACTATTCAAATCACATATGCTCAAGAAGACTACACCACATAAATAGTGAGGATTGATTGCCTACTGCTTAAAACTGCTTGACATCATCAAGCTAATATTTATATTTTTCCCTTCATTCACTTCTATGTGACCTTATCATATTTCATAATCTATCATCCAAAAAACAAAAAGCATGTCGTTCTAGTTCAAAAATAGAAATTTCATCCTATCTACATGTCATGTTCATTGCCAAGATATATATCTATATATATATATATATCTATATATATATATATATATATATATATATATAGATATATTTCATCCATTTTTCCAGCTCACCCTATAGTTGTAAAAAAAAATCTTCTACCATTTTTCCTGCTTCATAATCTCACAATTCCTACAAACTTTAGGCTTGAAAATGGTTATTTACTACTAGTTTCTGCATTGACTACCACACCCACTTCCTACTATTTTTACCAGCTAAGGTTCAGCTTGAGTGATTAAGACCCCAATTCCATCATGATGTATCTAATTTATATCCACAATGTCCATCCATTTTTCTAGCTCAGTTCATAGCATGAGCCAAAAGATGAGCCAAATCCAAATCTTAACTGACAATTTGAATCCAAGGTCATATTTCAATCATCCAAGCTGCTCATATAACGGACCTGTTTGTAGCTGTGGGATTATTTATTTATTTTTTTAAAATCATTTACAATGGGATTGATAACTTGTTAATCATTTAAATCATTTTGTTTTGGTTATGGACTCCAACAATTTGAATCATATATGATACCACTTTTATAAAAACATAAATGGACAATCCAGCCTACAATCCCACGCCACAAGAATCAGTGAAAATGACAATATTCACTCTTTAGAAACATTTCCAGGACCCACAGTGAAGTTTGCTTATCATCCAAACCATTCATATTATCACAAAGACATGAATAAAAGAAAAACACGCATATCGGCTTGATCTAAGACTTCTAGGGCCCACAGGAAGTTTTTCAACGGTAGAGGATCATTTCACACTGCTACCTGTGGTGTGGTCCACTTGAGCTTTGAATATGATTCATTTTTGGGCTTAAGCCATAAAATTATCTTGTAAAATGGATGGACAGGGATGATAAAATACATAAATCAAGGTGGACCCCATAGAGATTACTCAGTACACAATACGATTCCCATCCAAAACTCCTATGGCCCGCAGGAAGTTCTCATTGGTGGGGATTCAATCTCCATTGTTTCCTGTAGTGCAATGGGCTTCATTTTCAGGGCCATTACCTAAAATGGGCTGGAAAAACAGAGATGGCATGGATATACAACACATACATCAAGGTGGGCCGCATGAAATAGTGGAGATAGAAATGCCGACCTAAATCCCCAAATCCCTAATTCCTTGAATCCCCAAATCATTTCAATCGGTATTGAGATTGACAGAGATTGAGAGAGAGAGACAGAGATACCTATTGGAGTTGGAGCCCCGATCACGATCCACCGAGAGAGACAGAGAGAGAGGATGTACGAGAGAGAGAGAGAGAGAGAGAGCACCGAGAGAGATAGAGAGAGACAAAGAGACAGAGAGAGAGAGAGATAGAGGGGTTGCAAGAGAGACTGAGAGGACGGGGTGGAGAGATCAGAGAGAGATAGAGAGCGAGAGGAGGGGGAGGGTGCGAGAGAGAGAGAGAGAGTTCTCAGCTCTCTCACGGGCGCGGGCACGGTTTATTCCCAGGTTGAGTAGCGAGTTGGCTACTGAAGTGACGTCGCCAAGTTATGTGGGCCCACTATGATGTATGTGTTGTATCCACACCGTCCATCCATTTTGAGATATTATTTTAGGGCATGATTCAGAGAATGAGGTAGATGAGAAGATATAGTGGACCTCACCACAAAAAACATTGGGGAAAGTGATTCCCACCATTGAAACTATCCTAAGGATGGCCATAATTTTTTTTGAAATCCAACCTGTTCAAAAGTTAAGAAAGACATAAAATAAGGTAAAACACAAATATAATCTTGATTTAAAACTTTCATAGCCTTTAGAAGTTTTTAACGGTGGGTGTCACTGTCCCCACCGTTTTTTGTGTTGGGTCCACTGGAGCTTTGGATTTATCTTTCGATATTCTCCTAAAATGATCTCTCCGAGGAGATGGAAGGTGTGGATATAAAAAATACATCATAGTGGGGCCTAAAAATGATAGGTATATAAATATCAGGTGGACCACACCACATGAAAACCTTAACCTTGGATATCCATCATTAATATTTCATAGATACTTTAAAAATCTTATTCATTTAATGGCCCATGGTCTTATCAAAGACGAGCGGATTCCGTTAGGTATCTGTGAGTTCTGACTATGATTGTGGGGCCCACCTTGATGTATGTACATGTTGTCTATATGTTTTGCCAGCTTATTTTAAGTTTATGAGCTTAAAAATAAAGTAGATTCAAATCTTAAGTAGACCATGCCATATGAAACTCTCACTATTAAAAACTTTCCAAGGTTCACTGAAATGTTCATTTGCCACTTAACATGATGATAAGGTTAATGCAAAACTTTCGTGGACCATAGGAAATAATTTTTAATGGTCCATCATCATTGTTCACGTGATGCGGTTCACTTCAGATTTTTGGATCTATTTCATTCATGGACCCATAACTTAATATAAGCTGGCAAAATAGATTAACAGGCTTCAACATACAATAGATGCATCAAGATGGCTCCAAGTCATGGCCTAAAGGAAGTACGTGTTATGTAGACTTGATCGAATCGGCTACCATCAAGACATGCTGTTTGCAGCTAGTAAAACACCCCAACTCTGTAAGGCCCACAGAGCATGTGCTATCCACTCCAATCATTAGGTCCTCATGTTCACTACCCCCCAAAACTAGTATGATCCAAAATTCAGGTCTCGATGAGGCCCACCTGATGAACAGATTGGATGTGGTGTTCTTGATGGACACTGGTGTAGCACAAAAACATGGTGGACCATGGAGCTTTGATGTATGATGAGAATTGTTAAGGATTTAGAAACTGGTTCTGTCAGTCATGCATGGCAACTACGAATGATTCCATTTTCATTCAGGGATTCATTTTCTGCTATACCTCATTGTTGAGTCTCTCTCCTACAGGGGTTGGGTACAAGTACAGCTAACAATTTGATGTGTCTAGAACTTCTACAGGGAGTTACAAAACAGATTGGCAGGACGATGCATGAACTAGCTGCAAAAGTTGACGAGTATGCTCGTGGAATGATCAGTGGGTTTGGTTCAACCCTGTTTGAGGAGCTCATGGGAACTCCCCATGAGGTCGAGCTGTGTTGGCCCCACCATGATGTGTGTCAGACATCAACACCATGCATTTGATGGGTCCCCTTTAAATTATGGGATATCCCAAAAAATCAACCATGCACTTGGTGGGGCCCCACCTGAAATTTGGATGCATCTGAAACTTGGTATGACCCCTCATCCAAGGGGCACACACATAATGGATGCGCTGGATTTGTGAACCACATCTATGTGGGCCCCAAAAATAATTATGAATGTTTTAATGGAGGGTAACCCCTCTAAACTTTTATATGTGGTCTGGCCCACCATGGGATGGTGCATTTGACTGATGGGGTAGATGTTTTACATGCATCATGGTGGGGCCCACAGAGCCATACCAAACCCCGATCGAAATTTAGGGCATGAGCCAAAAAAATGAGCCAGATTTAAAGTTCAAGTGGACCACGTCACAGGAAAAAGGGAATCATGATGAATGTGTTATATCCAAGTGGGTCTCGTCATGATGAATGTGTTATATTGGAGAGATAATTTCACAGTAGGATCCAAATAATGAGGCAGATCAAAATCTTTAGTAAACCCCACCACAGAAACAGTGGAGAGAGTGAGGCCCACCATTGAAACCTTCCTAAGGTCACCGTGATGTTTATTTGAGATCTAACTTGTTCATGAGTTAAAATAGATATTAAATAAGGTAAAATACAAATATCAGCTTGATCTAAAACTTTTATGGCGCTTAGAAAGTGTTAATGGTGGACGTCACTCTCTCCACTGTTTTCTGTGATGGGGTGACTTGATCTTTGGATTGACTCATTCTTTAGCTGATACCCTAAAATGGTCTGTCCAAATGAATGGACGGTTTGGATACAAAACATACATAATGAAGGGACCCACAGAATTTGGTGATCATGTCAGGCTCCCTGGGGCCCACCTTGATGTATATGTTGTATGTCCATCCAGTTTGGGTTTTTTTTTTTTTTTCAGCTCATTATAGGGCATGATCTTTAGAATGAATAAATAAGATTGAAGCATAAGTGGACCACCTCACATGAAAAAGTGCTCATTAACCATTAAAAACTTATGGTAGGCCACAAAATTTTGAATCAAGCCTATATATCTGTTTCCCCTTCCAGGTTTATGTGACCATATCAACAGTTTGATTGTAAATAAACATTAAAGTAGCCCACAGGCAGTTTTTAATGGCGGGCATTCAATGTCTTCAATCAAGCTAATATTTGGGTTGGATTTCAAGGTTCAAAGGCATATATATAGATCTCAACCCATTTAATGTTGGACCCAAACTAAAAAAAAGATTCAGAGAGCTATAAAAGTCTTGGATGAAGCTGATATTTGATTTTTTTCTTCATCCATTGTCACGCCCCAGACTCGGTAACCGGACTCACAAGGAACCCGATGGCCGGTTCTGGCCGCAACAGCCTCCGTAGTACCCCATTCTCGGCTCCTGAGGTAGGTTCCGATCCTGGGATCCTACAAGGAGGATTTTCATAACAATATAATCACTTCCAATGCGAGCATACTCAAGATCACAGCAAGTACATCTGAGAATAACAAAGGTAAACATCACAAAATTCACTAAAAATTTAAACTTTTACAATCATCCAAAAGGTCCAAAAGGACATACATGAGAATAAAAGGAAAAGAGAGAGAAATCAGCAACACTGGAGTCCTCACTGCTCAACTCTACTCCATGCTCTGCTGCTACGGCACCTACCTAGAGTCTCCTGCACGTATCAATCGTGCATAAGCTTATAGAAGCTTAGAGGGTGGTGTAAGTGTGTGACAATGGTGCACAGAAGAATAGTAGGAGGTATAAGGAGAGAAGCATAATCAATGAACATATCACTAGTCTTACCAAGGCTTACCATGAATGCGATGCAATAAGTAATGAGTGCCATACCAAGGCAATGTATGAAAGGGGGGCTTGTATAGCTAATGCTAATGCGATGCAAGTAATGTCAGTGCTCATATCCAAACCATATGTCAAGTACGTTTCCAATCATAAGAAAAATCATCGGGGTCCATTACACTGCTGAATGATTGTCGCTCTGCAGACCCCGCACAGTCAAACGAGCGTAAGAGACCTTACTACCCGCTTGTGGACAACCAATCACCAACAAGGCCTCAAGGTAGCGAACCCATTTACGAGCTGGTCAGACTCAGCCTAGCAATGCCTCCTCACACCAGGCAGGTAAGGCCACATCCCTATCCAACCGACTACACGACAGTGGGAGTCACGGTTTAACGGTATAAGGCCCTCGTGCGCTCATGTATTCCACCCGGTCACGGCGTTGGAGCAGATCCTTGGTAACATAAAAGTTTTAAAAATCTCACCCATGGGCATCCTATACACCCGGTATGCTCTAGTAATATTTCCAGTGTCCACACATGCGGTCATCCACAAATGTCCCTATGGAGGCAAGGCCCTGATGAAGCAATGGCAATATCATTATGAAATGCGATGCCAATGCATAAGTCGCACACATAGATCATGCACAAGTTTCAGGCACTCAATGTGCATAAGGGGAGAAACTCCATCCCTTAATGACCATTATACAATGCAATCAATTCATACAGATGATGCATATGGGTCGCAATGATGTAAGTGTGCTACCTGTGGAATATGGAATCATCCGTCCCAAGGAGGGTTAAGATCTAGGCACATAGACAAGTATTCTAAGAAGAAGAGAAGTCCTCTAGTGGGAGCCCAGTACTTTGGGATGACCCACAAACTAAGAGAGTCAAAATCCTAAGGAGGAACTAGCCAGGCCCAAGGTGGGCCTTTAACCACCTATAAGGGCCTCTATGGGCCTACCTTAGGGCCACCAAGGAGGACATCCAACCTCAACTGGGTCCCAAAAGGTAGCCTGCTATGTATGCAAAGAAAGGTCCAAGGCACAATCAATCCATGGCCTAGTGGGCCATACACTAAGCCCAAAACAAAGGCAACCTGGTGGGCCCTTAAGAAAGGTTAGGGCCCAACCATAAGGGTCATAGGTTCACTCATCGTGGTGGGCATAATGGGCAGCCCATTATCCCAACATATGAAAAATTCTTAAATTTTTAACACAAGTAAGTTGGGCCTCACATCTCGGCCCAAGTATGGATTTATTATAGTGGGCAAACAAGGGCCCAACTACTTGAGTATTTGGCCCATAAGGCCCATCACAATGACATGGTAAATATAGGACCCAAGGGTTCAATGGGCCTATCAAAAGTTCCAGCCCACCCAAGGCTATAAGGCCCTTACTTAACTAAGAGACTAGCCCAAGAAGAATCCTACTTGGGATGGGCCTTTAATCATACACTAATTAAGCTCAAAAAAAAATAAAATTAAGATGATAAGATACTGACATAAATCCTCCTCAAATCTAGTGGGCCATATTGCCCCAAAGAACATCTATAGGCAACGATTATTGGGCTCAATGCCAAATTCCAGCCCACCCAAATTTCTGGGTTGGTTGGAGTTCAGCATTAGAAGTATTTCTTAGTATAATTAATTTTGAATGGCTCACACACATCACTGTGGGCCCCACCAGATGAGAGAGGATATACAATACATATATGAAATGGGCCAGACTGTTAGAATGCAAGCCCAACAGTAGCCTAAGAGCAGGGATGTCCCATGTGTAGGCAGTCCTATGGGCCTGGGGTATATGGCCCAAAAATCCACCTAATGTGTTCTAATTGAATAAAAAGGGGCAAGTATGATCAATCCCCTAAGGACCCTACATGGATGGGTGGTGGGACATTCAACACATCGAGGTGGGCCCACGAAGCAAGCTAGATGCCCCAGCCTGGGCGTCCCTGCCTAGCAGACCACTTCCAGCCACACCACGGGCAACTCAAATGTATTTTGGATCTGAAATTTTACAGAGTGATACTTCCATAGGTGACCTACACCCCCACAAAATTTCAAGATTTTTGGACACTTAGAAATATTTTAATTTATTTAAATAAAATAGACTGTCCAGAAAATCGGACTGACCTGGACGTCCCAACGTGGTGGGCCAGTCCGGCCCTTGCCATGGTGTACACAGAGGTCCATTGGCCCTGAAATTTTGTAAGTGGGTCCTAGAATGGGTGGAACATATCTCCACAAAATTTCAGAATTTTTAGACATATATAAATATTTTAATTTATTTAAAGAAATCAATCTGTCCTAAAAATCGGACTGATCTGGACACCGTATTGTAATGGGCCAGTCCAGCCACCACCATGGTGTGTACAGGTGTCCATTGGCCCAAAAATTTTGTAGGTGGGTCCTACCATAAGTGAACCACCTCTCTGTAAAATTTTATGATTTTTGGATACTCATAAATATTTTAATTAAATTAAGAATTTCAATCTGTCCAGGAAGGGATGTTGCTGTCCATGCATTGTTTACCCAATAAGGTGGGCCCAACCTTCATCCAAGAGGGGAAAAATGGAGGTTTAGTATTTTCTTCATAAAATAAAGTAAGGTGGGGTCCATAAAAGTGGCCCATCCTTCAGAGAAACCAAGCTGAAGTGTATGTTTTCCCTCCATACATGTGGGTTGGACAGCCCAACAAGGTGGACCGCCCACCCCTATGGGCCTCCTTTTTGGGTACCATATCATGGACCATCTGAGGTATGACCCATCACACCTCATGGTGGGGTCCACACCTTCTCATTACACTCCATACTTATAAAGAAAATAATGACAATCATGATCCAAAAATCCATGCCAAAGATTGAACATGACAATCCATGCAACAGTCCAAGTTTTGGACAGCAATACATGGCTGGACACATCAGCCTATATCTCAATAATCCCAGCCATAAAAAGGGTGTGTGGCCTTCCTCAGTGGGCCCCACATAAGTCCAAATCACATACTAGAACTAGGACACTTGCATGCATTTGATTAAGGTGTCCGATGATCATGGAGTTAGGTGATAAGAGCATCCCACCTTGCTGGATTTTTATTTTTATTTATTTTGGGACATCCAAGGCCCACTATAAATGGGCCACACACACACTATCATCCATACATCAGAGAAAAGAGAAGAAGGAAAGAGAGTAATCCGGCCATGGGGGTAGGGCCCCGCCACTAGTGGGCCCTCCCAATAGTGAATCATACCCATACAACTACATTGATTTTACATGCAACATAAAATCACTACATGCATGATATATAATTGTTATGGATGGTTGGGATGCCATCCCAACATGATCCTTAGGGTCTAGATGACCTTAAGATGGAGTGGATTATAAAATACATCATGATGAGGTCCATGGAGAATGGCCCCATCATGGATCATGACATGCATGTAGGATGGGCCAAAGGGCCACATCCATGGGATCAAATGGGATCCCCACCATGGATTGGTGGGTCCCATATGATCCATCTAGAAAGAAAAAAAGATCAAAGGGTAGAAAATAAGATCAACAATTATAATCACCCACCTTGAATCTTCAAGCTACCACCAACACTAGGTACTCCAAGCTCCAAGCTTAAAGGTTCAATGGTCAAGATGAGTTTGTGATGGCTAGATGGAGGAAGAAAGGAAGGGAAAGTTGCTGGAAATTGGGAGTGGGAGGGCTGGAAATTCTTCCATGAAAGAGGAAAATGAGAGAATGAAGGAGGAGAGAGAGGAAGGGAAGGTTGTAGGGGAGTCATCATTACTCTCCCTCCTTGGTTAGAGAAAGAAATCATGACCTATGGTGATACAAACAATGCTTGCTAGGGTAGGTTAGGTGTGGGTAGTGTTTAGGATGGGTAGTGTTTATTCCATGGGAATTGTAGTGTGTGTGGGTGGTGTGCATGGGAACTTGTGCCTGAGAGTGGTCCATATGCTTTTGTACAAAAAGTGGGCCACATGATGAAATGCTCACAACTTTTGATCTATAAGTCAGATGAATGCACAAGACGCGTCGTTGGAATCGCAACGACGATGCGGTCACAATGGTATAGGTCTCAACTCGATCCGAGTTGGGTCTTCATGACTGGGCTCACGGATGACCGCAAACACTATCCAAGGGTCACGGGTCGCCGGGATTCGACCGGTAGGACCGCGGGATCAAGATGGACGGAATGCATACTCACACACACACATGCACACATGCGAACTCGGGTCGGGTCTCACAACCCTCCCCACCAACAAAGAAATTTCGTCCTCGAAATTAAACAATCTTAGACAAAATAAAAGACAAAACACCACCATCATATAGCAATCATCATATAAGGAAGGTAATACAAACAATCATATATCAATCAATCATCAAACAAATGGGGATAACACTCTCTAATTTCGGCCTCACGTTCCCAAGACGCCTCGGCCTCTGAATGATGACCCCATTGCACCTTCACTAAGGGAATGACCTTGGTCCTGAGGACCTGCTCCTTCCGATCAAGGATACGAATCGGCTGCTCAATATAAGAAGCATCCTCACGGACCTCAAGTGGCTGCCAATCAATCACAGGAATAGTGTCCGACCCACATCTCCGCAACATAGAAACATGAAACACATCGTGGATTGCAGACAACTCAGGAGGTAAGGCAAGCCTATAGGCCACAGCGCCCACGCGCTCAGTAATCTCAAAAGGTCCGATGAATCTCGGGGCAAGCTTGCCCTTCACACCAAAGCGAACCACGCCCTTCATAGGCGAGACCTTGAGATACACCATGTCCCCGACTGCGAACTCGAGGGGTCGACGCCGACGATCAGCAAAACTCTTCTGCCGGCTCTGGGCTGTGCGCATCCTCTGCCTGATAACATCAATAACCTCTGACGTCTGCAGCACAAGCTCGGGACCTAAGAGACGACGCTCTCCAACCTCGGTCCAACAACTAGGAGATCTGCACGGTCTGCCATAAAGTGCTTCAAAAGGAGCCATGCCGATAGTCGCCTGATAGCTGTTATTGTATGCGAACTCGGCGAGGCGCATATGCTCGTCCCAACTGCCCGCAACGTTGATCACACAAGCCCTGAGCATATCCTCAAGGATCTGGTTGACCCTTTCGGTCTGTCCATCTGTCTGCGGATGATAAGCGGTGCTGAGATGCAAAGTGACCCCCAATGCCTGTTGAAAACTCCTCCAAAACTGAGACGTAAATCTGGAGTCGTCTGAAACGATCGAAAGTGGGATGCCGTGCGGTCTCACTATCTCCTCAATGAATATCCTCGCTAACCGGTCCATAGACCGGGAAGCACGTACCTGAATGAAATGAGCCGACTTCGTCGACGATCGACGATAACCCGGATGGTATCGTGACGCGCTAAGTCCTCGGTAAACTGCGATGAAGTCCATCGATACATGCTCCCACTTCCACTCTGGAACGCTCAACGGCTGCAAGGGACCAGGGGGTCTCTGATGATCGGCCTTGACACGTTGGCATGTGTCACACTCGGCCACAAAACTCGCAATCTGGCGTTTCATCCCCTGCCAGAAGTACTGCCTCCTCATATCACGATACATCTTCGTGGAGCCCGGGTGGATAGTAAGTCTCGATCGGTGTGCCTCGGTCATCAAATCATGACGCAACTCTGGCACATCTGGGACACACAACCGGCCTCTAAAGCGTAATCCACCATCGGAACCAATCTGCCAGTTTGACTGCTCCACGGATGTGGCTTCTGCTCGATACTCCTGAAGTGACTCGTCCGTCTGCTGAGCCTCGATCACCCTAGCCACTAAAGAGGGTTGAATCGACAAGCTCGAAAGCTGAACAATGGAAGACTGCAGACCGAACTCAAAGTCAAACTCTGATACATCCTCGAGCATCTGCCACTCACGCACCACCAGGCCTCGTGGCTGACGGCTGAGCGCGTCCGCCACCACATTTGCCTTGCCCGGGTGGTACTGAAGGTCAAAATCATAATCTTTCAGCAACTCCATCCATCGCCTCTGCCGCAGGTTCAACTCAGACTGTGAAAATAGATACTTCAAGCTCTTATGATCCGTAAAGAGCTCGAACCTGACCCCGTATAGATAATGCCTCCACACCTTCAGTGCGAAGACAACTGCTGCGAGCTCCAAATCATGAGTGGGGTAGTTCAGCTCATGGACCTTGAGCTGGCGCGAGGCATACGCCACTGGCTTCCCATGCTGCATCAGTACAGCACCCAAGCCAACTCTGGAGGCATCAGTAAAAACAACAAAACCCTCACTCCCATCAGGAATAGTGAGAACATGAGCGGACGTAAGGCGGTCCTTCAACTCCGCAAATGCCTTCTCGCAGACGTCATTCCAGATGAACTTGACGCCCTTTCGCGTCAACCGGGTCAGCGGTGCTGTAATACGGGAGAAACCCTCGATAAACCGTCGGTAATATCTCGCTAGACCAAGGAAGCTGTGAATCTCGGACGCGTTTGTGGGCTGGCCCTACTGACGCACTGCATCAACCTTCGAGGGGTCCACAGCGACATCCTCCCTCATTACCACATGACTGAGGAACTTCATCTCCTCCTGCTAAAACTCACATTTCTCCAACTTCGCATACATCTAGTGGGCATGGAGGGTCTCAAGCACAATCCGCAGGTACTCAGCATGGTCCTCACAGGTCCTCGAATATATAAGAATATCATCAATGAATACCACCACGAACTGATCAAGGAACGCCCGAAAAAACTCGTTCATCAGCTGCATAAATACGACGAGTGCGTTAGTCAGTCCAAATGACATGACCAGGAACTCGAAGTGACCATAGCGTGTCCAGAAAGCTATCTTCGGAATGCCCTCCTCTCGGACCAGAATTTGATGGTAATCGGAACACAAGTCTATCTTGGAAAAAACTGTACACCCTGCAACTGATCGAACAAGTCATCAATAGGGGAAGCGGGTACCGGTTCTTGATGGTGACTCTGTTGAGCTCACGATAATCTACACAAAGTCGCAACGAACCATCCTTCTTCTTCACAAACAATACCAGGGCTCCCTAAGCGAACTGCTGGGATGAATGAAACCTAACTCCCAGAGCTCATCCAACTGCTCCTGCAGCTCCCTCAACTCCAATGGTGTCATCCGGTAGGGGGCCTTCGAGATGGGCATAGTATCGGGCACCAAATCAATCTGAAACTCCATCGGTCAACATAGAGGCAAACTCGAGATCTCCTGAAACACATCTGGGTATTCACAAACAACTGGCAGCTACTCAATACTCTCTGCCACAGAATCCTCAATGACTAAAGTCAAGAAACTAAATAACGGCTCCCCTCTGGGCTCGACGACAAACTGGAATACTGGCAAGCCTGGAATATGAAACGTAACTGTCCTCGTAGCACAGTCTAAGATGGCACCATACTTTGTAAGCCAGTCCATACCCAGAATAATATCAAAACCCGACATCGGCATCACGAACAGATCGGAAGGAAGGAACATCTCGCCCATTAACACCGGGCAAGAAGGGCAGCGGCGGGTCAATACCACAGACTTTCCCATGGGAGTCAAAATGGCTAAGGCCTCGGACACGGACTCTGATGGAATACCGGTCGATCAGGAAAACTGCTCGGCCACAAAAGAATGGGAGGCACCAGAATCAAATAAAACATGAGCAATACAGGTAGAAACAAGAAGAATGCCGTCAACGACTCCACCGGTCGATGACTGCGGGTCCTGGCTGACGCTCGTGCGAGAATAAGCGGCCCGAGGTAGGGAAGCAACCGGAAGACGAGGGTTGAGTCCGTACTGCGGCTGCGATACATCTTGGACCCGAGGGACCGGACATGCGGATATCCCCTCTGCTGGTCTTGCGCCTGTCTCTCTCTTCTTGTCTTTGCTTCTTCTCGCTCGCGAGGAGGTCTGCTGGCCTCTGCTGCGAGGAGGAGCCACTAGGAGCGGCGGGTGGAAGCTGAGCTCTGCTGCTGCCGAGGAGGACGAGGAGGAGGCAACTGCGGTCTCTGCTGCTGAATGGGGAGAGGACACTCACGCCTCCGATGCCCGACTGTCCACAGTCGAAGCATACACCAGAAAAGGGGCCGGAAGATGAAGCGGCTAACGGTGCTGATGATGATAAAGAAGCTACTAACTAAACCGCGGACTGCTGAAATCCGGATCTGCCCCGCCTCCTCTGCTGACGAAGCTCCCTGCAGCGCCGGGCTGGCGCCCTCCTCTACCGGTCTCCACCGGAACCCTGCTCTCACGACCTCTAGGTCATAGCCCAGTCCTCCTCATAAACCAGTGCCCTGATGAATGACCTGGTCAAACGTCTCTAAACAATGCCCTACCACACGATTGCGAAGGGCAGGACGCAAACCAGCCACAAACGACGAGCCCTCATCTTCTCATCGGTGAGATGAGGAGCAAATCTAGATAAGGCTAAGAAACGGGCCTCATACTGAGATACGTCATATCACCCTGTACTAGGGTCTCAAACTCGATCGCTCGCTGGATCTTGAACCTGCTCGAGGAAGAACTCTGGTCGAAACGGACCACGAACTCCTCCCATGTCCAAGCAACCGAGGCCCGACCATCCTAGATACGGATGACCACCAGTGACGGGCCTCACCTCGAAGAAGATATGTCGCAAGGGATACTCTCGACCCGCAGGACACCGAATAGTGTCAAAAATCCTCGCAACCTCGGTGCGCCAAGCCTCGGCGGCAGAAGGGTCGGGGTCACCACTAAACCTCGGGGATCATGTTGTCGGAACTCTCGAGCTATCGCACTAGCACGCGGTAAGTCAGACTCCCAGAAACCTCGGCAGTAGTGGCCTGCAATGCGGTGGCAACAAGCTGCATCAACTGCTGGAAATGCTCGGCTCCTATAGGTACTGTCGGAAAGGCAGGGGCGGCACTCGCCTCAGGTGGAGGCACGGGGGCGGCCGGCGGAGCAGGAGCCTCAGTAACTGGAATAACAGGCTGAGTAGGGGGAATAGGTGGGGGAACCGGAGTAACTGGAGGTATGGGCGCTACGGGCTCAATTGGAGGAACAGGCCGGATCGGGACCTCAGGAATCGGATCCTCAACAACGGGAGCCGGATGTGCTCGAGTAGAAGGGGTAACTCGGGCACCTCGTCCACGTGCACCACGACCACGGGTGCCACGACCACGGGAGCCACGTCCACGCGGCATCGTCTACAAAATAATGACGACTCAAGGAATCAAGACAATTACAGGCTCAATACGGAGCGAAATGAAGGATCTCGGGACACTACTTGTCCCATGTTCTTAGCAGACCTGCGATGTAATCCTTAGTCTTTCCAGAATTACCTGCTATGGTCTGATACCAACTCTTGTCATGCCCCAGACTCGGTAACCGGACTCACAAGGAACCCGATGGCCGGTTCTGGCCGCAACAGCCTCCGTAGTACCCCATTCTCGGCTCCTGAGGTAGGTTCCGATCCTGGGATCCTACAAGGAGGATTTTCATAACAATATAATCACTTCCAATGCGAGCATACTCAAGATCACAGCAAGTACATCTGAGAATAACAAAGGCAAACATCACAAAATTCACTAAAAATTTGAACTTTTACAATCATCCAAAAGGTCCAAAAGGACATACATGAGAATAAAAGGAAAAGAGAGAGAAATCAGCAACACTGGAGTCCTTGGACTCAACTCAACTCTACACTCTGCTGCTACGATGCCTGCCTAGAGTCTCTTGCACGCATCAATCGTGCATAAGCTTATAGAAGCTTAGAGGGTGGGGTAAGTGTGTGATAATGGTGTACAGAAGAATAGTAGGAGGTATAAGGAGAGAAGCATAATCAATGAACATATCACTAGTCTTACCAAGGCTTACCATGAATGCGATGCAATAAGTAATGAGTGCCATACCAAGGCAATGTATGAAAGGGGGGGGCTTGTACAGCCAATGCTAATGCGATGTAAGTGATGTCAATGCTCATATCCAAACCATAAGTCAAGTACATTTTCAATCATAAGGAAATCACCGGGGTCCATTACACTCCAAACTAGATTGCTCTACAGACCCGGACAGTCAAACGAGCGTAAGAGACCTCACTACTAGTCTGTGGACAACTAATCACCAACAAGGCCTGAAGGTAGCGGACCCATTTACGAGCTGGTCAGACTCAGCCTAGCAATGCCTCCTCACACCAGGCAGGTAAGGCCACACCCCTATCCAACCGACTACATGACAGTGGGAGTCGCGGCCTAATGGTATAAGGCCCTCGTGCGCTCATGTATTCCACCCAGTCACGGCGTTGGAGCAGATCCTTGGTACCATGGAAGTTTTGGGAATCTCACCCATGGGCATCCTACGCACCCAGTATGCTCAAGTAATATTTCCGGTGTCCACACATGCGGCCATCCACAAATGTCCCTGTGGAGGCAAGGCCCTGATGAAGCAAGGGCGGTATCCTCATGAAATGCGATGCCAATGCATGAGTCGCACACACAGATCATGCACAAGTTTCAGGCACTCAATGTGCAAAAGGGGAGAAACTCCATCCCTGAATGACCACTATACAATGCAATCAATTCATACAGATGATGCATATGGGTCGCAATGATGTAAGTGTGCTACCTGAGGAATATGAAATCGTCTGTCCCAAGGAGGGTCAAGATCTAGGCACATCGACAGGTATTCTAAGAAGAAGAGAAGTCCTCTAGTGGGAGCCCAGTACTTTGGGATGACCCACAAACTAAGAGAGTCAAAATCCTAAGGAGGAACAGTCCTAGCCAGGCCCAAGGTGGGCCTTTAACCACCTATAAGGGCCTCTATGGGCCTACCTTAGGGCCACCAAGGAGGACATCCAACCTCAACTGGGTCCCAAAAGGTAGCCTACTATATATGTAAAGAAAGGTCCAAGGCACAATCAACCCATGGCCTAGTGGGCCATACACTAAGCCCAAAAATAAAGGCAACCTGGTGGGCCCTTAAGCAAGGTTAGGGCCCAACCATAAGGGTCATAGGTTCATTCATTGTAGTAGGCCTAATGGGCAGCCCATCATCCCAACATATGGGAAATTCTTAAATTTTTAACACATGTAAGTTGGGCCTCACATCTCGGCCCAAGTATGGATTTATTATAGTGGGCAAACAAGGGCCCAACTACTTGAGTATTTGGCCCATAAGGCCCATCACAATGACATGGTAAATATAGGACCCAAGGGTTCAATGGGCCTATCAAAAGTTCCAGCCCACCCAAGGCTATAAGGCCCTTACTTAACTAAGAGACTAGCCCAAGAAGAATCCTACTTGGGATGGGCCTTTAATCATACACTAATTAAGCTCAAAAAAAATAAAATTAAGATGATAAGATACTGACATAAATCCTCCTCAAATCTAGTGGGCCATATTGCCCCAAAGAACATCTATAGGCAACAGTTATTGGGCTCAATGCCAAATTCCAGCCCACCCAAATTTCTGGGTTGGTTGGAGTTCAGCATTAGAAGTATTTCTTAGTATAATTAATTTTGAATGGCTCACACACATCACTGTGGGCCCCACCAGATGAGAGAGGATATACAATACATATATGAAATGGGCCAGACTGTTAGAATGCAAGCCCAACAGTAGCCTAAGGCAGGGATGTCCCATGTGTAGGCAGTCCTATGGGCCTGGGGTATATGGCCCAAAAATCCACCTAATGTGTTCTAATTGAATAAAAATGGGGCAAGTATGATCAATCCCCTAAGGACCCTACATGGATGGGTGGTGGGACATTCAACACATCGAGGTGGGCCCACGAAGCAGGCTAGATGCCCCAGCCTGGGCGTCCCTGCCTAGCAGACCACTTCCAGCCACACCACGGGCAACTCAAATGTATTTTGGATCTGAAATTTTACAGAGTGATACTTCCATAGGTGACCTACACCCCCACAAAATTTCAAGATTTTTGGACACTTAGAAATATTTTAATTTATTTAAATAAAATAGACTGTCCAGAAAATCGGACTGACCTGGACGTCCCAACGTGGTGGGCCAGTCCGGCCCTTGCCATGGTGTACACAGAGGTCCATTGGCCCTGAAATTTTGTAAGTGGGTCCTAGAATGGGTGGAACATATCTCCACAAAATTTCAGAATTTTTAGACATATATAAATATTTTAATTTATTTAAAGAAATCAATCTGTCCTAAAAATCGGACTGATCTGGACACCGTATTGTAATGGGCCAGTCCAGCCACCACCATGGTGTGTACAGGTGTCCATTGCCCCAAAATTTTGTAGGTGGGTCCTACCATAAGTGAACCACCTCTCTGTAAAATTTTATGATTTTTGGATACTCATAAATATTTTAATTAAATTAAGAATTTCAATCTGTCCAGGAAGGGATGTTGCTGTCCATGCATTGTTTACCCAATAAGGTGGGCCCAACCTTCATCCAAGAGGGGAAAAATGGAGGTTTAGTATTTTCTTCATAAAATAAAGTAAGGTGGGGTCCATAAAAGTAGCCCATCCTTCAGAGAAACCAAGCTGAAGTGTATGTTTTCCCTCCATACATGTGGGTTGGACAGCCCAACAAGGTGGACCGCCCACCCCTATGGGCCTCCTTTTTGGGTACCATATCATGGACCATCTGAGGTATGACCCATCACACCTCATGGTGGGGTCCACACCTTCTCATTACACTCCATACTTATAAAGAAAATAATGACAATCATGATCCAAAAATCCATGCCAAAGATTGAACATGACAATCCATGCAACAGTCCAAGTTTTTGGACAGCAATACATGGCTGGACACATCAGCCTATATCTCAATAATCCCAGCCATAAAAAGGGTGTGTGGCCTTCCTCAGTGGGCCCCACATAAGTCCAAGTCACATACTAGAACTAGGACACTTGCATGCATTTGATTAAGGTGTCCGATGATCATGGAGTTAGGTGATAAGAGCATCCCACCTTGCTGGATTTTTATTTTTATTTATTTTGGGACATCCAAGGCCCACTATAAATGGGCCACACACACACTATCATCCATACATCAGAGAAAAGAGAAGAAGGAAAGAGAGTAATCCGGCCATGGGGGTAGGGCCCCGCCACTAGTGGGCCCTCCCAATAGTGAATCATACCCATACAACTACATTGATTTTACATGCAACATAAAATCACTACATGCATGATATATAATTGTTATGGATGGTTGGGATGCCATCCCAACATGATCCTTAGGGTCTAGATGACCTTAAGATGGAGTGGATTATAAAATACATCATGATGAAGTCCATGGAGAATGGCCCCATCATGGATCATGGCATGCATGTAGGATGGGCCAAAGGGCCACATCCATGGGATCAAATGGGATCCCCACCATGGATTGGTGGGTCCCATATGATCCATCTAGAAAGAAAAAAAAGATCAAAGGGTAGAAAATAAGATCAACAATTATAATCACCCACCTTGAATCTTCAAGCTACCACCAACACTAGGTACTCCAAGCTCCAAGCTTAAAGGTTCAATGGTCAAGATGAGTTTGTGATGGCTAGATGGAGGAAGAAAGGAAGGGAAAGTTGCTGGAAATTGGGAGTGGGAGGGCTGGAAATTCTTCCATGAAAGAGGAAAATGAGAGAATGAAGGAGGAGAGAGAGGAAGGGAAGGTTGTAGGGGAGTCATCATTACTCTCCCTCCTTGGTTAGAGAAAGAAATCATGACCTATGGTGATACAAACAATGCTTGCTAGGGTAGGTTAGGTGTGGGTAGTGTTTAGGATGGGTAGTGTTTATTCCATGGGAATTGTAGTGTGTGTGGGTGGTGTGCATGGGAACTTGTGCCTGAGAGTGGTCCATATGCTTTTGTACAAAAAGTGGGCCACATGATGAAATGCTCACAACTTTTGATCTATAAGTCAGATGAATGCACAAGACGCGTCGTTGGAATCACAACGACGATGCGGTCACAATGGTATAGGTCTCAACTCGATCCGAGTTGGGTCTTCATGACTGGGCTCACAGATGACCGCAAACACTATCCAAGGGTCACGGGTCGCCGGGATTCGACCGGTAGGACCGCGGGATCAAGATGGACGGAATGCATACTCACACACACACATGCACACATGCGAACTCGGGTCGGGTCTCACATCCATGTCTTTTTTAAAACTTATTAACATATTAGATATCAACTAAACATCATAGTGGCCCTAGGAAAGTCGCAACGGTGGGTGTCACTGTCCCCACTGTTTTCGGTGGTGGGGCCACTTGAGATTTGGATACGACTCGTTCTTTTGATCATCCCATAAAATGATCTCTCCAAATGAATGGACAGTGTTGATACAATATATACATCATGGTGGGGCACATGGATCTGACTTCTTTTTAGGATCAACGATTAAAATAATTCATTAAAATGAATGGACGAAGTGGATAAATAACATACATCACGGTGGACCCCTCAAGAGTTAAAAACGGAAATTGGATTGCGTACTAAGTTACTCGGTACACTCTTATCGTACTGAGTAAACTTTATTGCTCCCACCATGAATGTATCTAGTCTATCCACGCCGTCCATCTATTTTTCCATCTTATTTTAGGGGCTGAGACAAAAATTTAAGCATACCCAAAGATCAAGTGGACCATACCACAGGAAACGGTTGGAATAATGATTTCCACCGTTGAAACCTTTATAGGGTCCACAGTGATGTTTATTTCTCATCCAACCTGTTCATCAGATCACAAAAAGATGGATGAAGGGAAATCACAAATACAAGCTTGATCTAAAACTTCTGTGGCCCACAAGAAATTTTCAATGGTAGATGTTCAATTCACACTGTTTCCTGTGGTGTGGTCCAATTGAGGTTTGGATATACTTCATTTTTTGGGTCAAGCCCTAAAATTACCAGGTAAAATGGATGGACAGAGTGGATAAAATACATAAATCAAGGTGGACCCCACGGAGTTTACTCAGTACAATGAGGGTACTGAGTTACTCAGTACGCAATCCGCTTCCTAAAACCCTATCCCTCCTAAAATGAAAATTCAAAACCGCCCCTCCCAAAACCCAAATCCCACGCCTACCCCTCTCCCAAACCCTCTCTCTCGCGCGCCCGGCCAATGGTTTTCTAACCTCTCTCCCACAAGCAAATGCGCCTGGCCCTCTGTTTCCCAACAACTCTCTCTCTCTCTCTCTCTCTCTCTCTCTCGGTAGGGTTTTGAAATCCCAACACTCGAAAGAAGAAGAAGAAGAAGAAGGAGAGGAAATCCTGCGAACCATCTACGATCTCTATCTCCTCAAAACAACGGGTAGTCTCTCTCTCTCTCTATGCCGATTTATGAATTTGGGGATTTAGTAATTTATGGATTTTTGATTTGATGTGGACCCTCATTTAGGGATTTGGGGATTTTAGGGCTTACAGATTTGAATCTGGACCCCGAATTTGGGTTTTTTCTGATTTTACAAATTAAGGATTCTACAAATTAGGGATTTAACAAATTATGGATATTAGGCCTTAGAGATTTGAATGTGGACCCCGAATTTAGCTTTTGATCTATTTCAATATATATATATATATATATATATATATATATAAGATTAAAAAAAACTCAAATTTAATGTTTCAAATATGAGATGCCATATAGTTCATGGAGAGGGGGCTGCCAAACAGCCTCTCCATCAACTATATGAAATACCAAACAGCCTATATTCTAGATTTCAGAATTTCCTGATTTGAGTCTTCATTTTTGTTATTTTTTATTTCCATTTTAGATTTAGAATCTCTTAATTGGTTGTTCAGTTAGTTTCCTATTTTAGTAGAAATTGTATCAATCTATTTATGTTCTTATCATAGCATAAGTAGTCTAAAAATAGTAAATTCTAGATTAACAATGTCTCTTGTATCGCTATCTTTGGTATTTGACTATCTAAAGACCTCTAAGGCATATGTAGGGAGGGAGTTGATGAATTTTGGAAACTAAATGGAAATTTTTATTTTCTCTTATGATGGGAATTGTTAATCTTTTATTGAGATGCCATTAGAACTGTTGGTAAGATTCCATTAGAACCGTTTGTGAGATGCCATTGGATTGGTTTAGTGATTGTACTTATCCATTATTTTTAATTTTCCTATATCTATGTGTGCATTCGTGAAGAACTCTTAGCTTCATGTCTATCATGGAAAGGTTCAAGATTTAGCCCAATTTCCATTTCATCACCACGGTGTATGACTAATGGGCTTTATGTATATTTTTCTGTCAAAGATCCATTCTCTATGTAACTAAAACAAGAAAAAGAAAAGAAGAGAACAAAAAAGCTCTATTCCCTATGTATTCGATGCTCAATTGAAATTGCTTCTTTTATAACCTAGGACTAGAAAGCTTGAAGGATGGGCTTCCAATGGGCCCTTTAGGCTTGTTATGTTCAGTGTTAAGATTTCATTAGGAAAAGATGAAATGACCTAAAAAAAAAGGACCAAATCTATAGGCAAAGATGATGAGAAATGACTTGAAATGCAAGTCCTGGGCCTACTTGTAATAATCCTTCCTTTGATCGATGAAAACTTAGAAAAAAAAAAAGAATAGTCCTTTTCGAAAACTGAGTACTCCTTGCTTTTCTAAAGGAAACTATCTTATGACTTTGATTTGTTGCAAAATGATAAATTTTTTTCCTCCTTCCATGATAGACCATGAACCCATGATCAGAGCTCAATGCTTAAGTTATAATGGAACTTTTATGGGTTTATCCTTTAGACCACATATGGAAGTAATTTAGGCAATATTTAGAATCCATGAAATTGAATTAGGCCCATTAAATGCAACTTACAGTTTGACATGTGTAAGAGCTCTCCATCTGTATTTGAAATTGAATCTTGAGTTGCAATTAGGTGGCAATAGTTGTTTACCAATGGAGTATGCCTTGTCTGGCTTTCTTTGTCTAGAGAGTGTTAGTGTAAAGTGTGTGTGTTAAGTGACTCTTTTACTATACTCGTTTACAAATTATATGATATACAGGTACATACTAGTTGTTTCTGTCTTCTCTTTCTAGTTGAATAGACTATCAGACTGCTGGAAATCCTCCATGATTCAGCCAATATGAGAACTATACTCGTTTATTTATCTTTCTAGTTAGGTCAAGAGGACCTGCTAGTAGGAGTCTTGCCTTGCTGTGTATTTTTTTCATGATTTCTTGGATGTACTTAAGTAGTTATGTGTGCTCAAAAACTACATTAAATAAAAGGGACAGGACATTGATTGAGAAAGAGGGAACAATCCCCAATATAAGTAACCAATTTTGATACCCATTTTTCTAGAATGTCAGAATTCTCATCACCTTCTCTAACAATATGAAAATAACAAGATGCTTCCTCTAAATCTATGTCCTGGAAAAAAGAAACCCTCCATGATTCAGCTTCCATGCAAGTTGCTATTTGATCACATTTTAAGAACTTTCTTAGACAATTTGATACCATTATGTTTTTTAAGGTTTCAAGTTTATATGACATTGTTTCCAACACTGGCATATGTCTGCTTTCAAGTTAGTTGGATTCGGGCAGACAAGACCATGCACACATATCCTCTATACAAGTGTAAAATGATGTTGTGTTTGACAGACATAGTTTCAATTGTTTGAATAATGCTTATAATGCTTAAATCAGTCCACTTGGACATGTGTTTACAATGCTTGAATCAGTCCACTTGAACATGTGTTTACGATGATTAAATCAGTCCACTGGAACATGTGTTTATGATGCTTAAATCAATCAACTCGGATGTGTGGAAATGGTGCCAAGATATTCGGCAAGAACATGTGTTTATGATGCTTAAATAAATCGACCTGGATGTGTGGTAATGATGTTAAGATCAGCCCCCTAGAACATTTGCTTATGATGCTTAAATTAATCCACTTGAACATTTATGAATGATGCTTGACTTTGAACATTTATGAATGATGCTTGACTTAGTTCACTTGAACATGTGTGAATGATGCTCAACTTGGTTCACTTGAAAATGTGCGAATGATGCTTGACTTGGTTCACTTGAACATGTGTGAATAATACTTGACTTGGTTCACTTGAGCATGGGTTTATGGTGCCTATGTTGTAATTTATAGATTTGTAAGTTAGATAATTAGTTACTCGTTTGAGGATTTCTATGGGGCCATACATAGATATGGTGTGTTTTTGGTGGCATAGAAATCACTCAAATTGTCCCATTTTGGATAGTTCAATGTTAGATGGATAGTATGCTTTCATATAATCTATTTAAATGTTCATGCCTGATCCGTGGTCCATCTCCTCGTTTCTCTCTAGATATGTTTCTTCCGTTCCGTATCCAATGCCAAATATCTTTACATTGTTTTAGATATTTGGCATCAGAATTTAATGTAAGATCAACTTATCTGGAGAGGCATGGGGAGATGTTGCCGGATTTTCGGCATGGACGTTTAAGTGGGAATATGAAAGTATTACAATCTATCTAACCTTAGATGAGTAACTAATTTAGGATTTAATTGTATTATCTCAAAATTGATGGAGTAGACCCGGATGTGCGTCGGAGCTATCTGGATGTTGAGCGGGGGTCTCTGAAAGGTGGGAACCGCTGTTATGACCATGATGAAGCTGTCCATTTCCTATGGACAACATTGGAGGGGCCTGACCAATTGGAGCAGGCTGTATTGATATCTGTATTTGCTTGAAATTGATGGAGCAGACCGGGATGTGCGTCAGAGCTATTCTGATGTTAAATGGGGGTCCCTAGAAGATGGGAACCGCTGTTATGACCATGATAAAGCTGTCCATTCCTATGGACAACATTGGAGGGGCCTGGCCAATTGGAGCAGGCTATGTTTATATCTATATTTGCATGAAATTAATGGAGTAGACCCGGATGTACGTTGAAGCTATCCGGACGTTGAGCAGGGGTCCATGGAAGATGGGAAGCACTGTTATGACTATGATGAAGCTATCCATTTCCTATGGACAGCATTGGAAGGGCCTGGCCAATTGGAGCAGGCTGTGTTTATATCTATATTTGCAGGGACCACACCCTTAACCTGTAACCTAAACCTATTCTCAAATCCCAAAACCTATAACTACAACTAAAACCTGTAACCTAAACCTATAAACTAAAACCTAAGCCTATAACCTAAACTCAATTCCCTAAAGTTTAACCTACAACCTAACCTAAACCTATACAAATAACCTAAACCTATTCTCAAATCCCAAAACCTATAACCTAAACCATAACCTAAACCTATAACCTATAACCTATAACCTGAACCTATAACCTAAACTCAATTCCCTAAACCTTAACCTAAAACCTAACCTAAACCTATAACCGAACCCAATTTCCTAAACCTAAACCTTGACTTATTCTCAATGCCCTAAAGCTATATAACCTATAACCTAAACCTAAACCTATAACCCTAACCTAAACCTAAAACCTAAACCTAAACCTAAAGCTAAACCTATAGCCTTAACCTAAACCAAAACCTATAACCTATAACCTGTAAGCTAAACTTATAACCTATAACCTAACTGAAACCTATACTTATAACCTAAACCTATTCTCAAATCCCAAAACCTATAACTATAACCTAAACCTTAACTAAAAACCTATAACCTAACCTAAACCTAAACCTATAAACTAAACCTAAACCTAAACCTATAACCTTAACCTTAACATATAACCTTAACCTAAACTTAAAACTATAACCTAAACCTAGTCTCAAATCCCTAAACCTAAACCTAAACCTACAACCTAAACCTATTCTCAAATCCCTAAACCTAAACCTAAACCTACACCTAATCCTAATCTCAACTCCTTAGCCTAAACCTAAACCTAAACTTGAAAACCCAAACCTAAACCCGATCCCGAACCCGAACCCGATTTCCTAAACCCAAACCTTGACCTATTCTCAATTCCCTAAAGCTATAACCTATAACCTAAACCTAAACCTATAACCCTAACCTAAACCTAAAACCTAAACCTAAAGCTAAAGCTAAACTTATAGCCTTAACCTAAACCAAAACCTATAACCTAAACCTTAACCTATAACCTATAACCTGTAACCTAAACTTATAACCTATAACCTAACCGAAAACTATACTTATAACCTAAACCTATTCTCAAATCCCAAAACCTATAACTATAACCTAAACCTTAACCAAAAACGTATTACCTAACCTAAACCTAAACCTATAACCTTAACCTTAACATATAACCTTAACCTAAACCTAAACCTATAACCTAAACCTATTCTCAAATCCCTAAACCTAAACCTAAACCTAAAACCTAAACCTATTCTCAAATCCCTAAACCTAAACTTAAACCTAAACCTATTCTCAAATCCCTAAACCTAAACCTACACCTAATCCTAATCTCAACTCCCTAGCCTAAACCTAAACCTAAACTTGAAAACCCAAACCTAAACCCGATCTCGAACCCGAACCTGATTTCCTAAACCTAAACCTTAACCTATTCTCAATTCCCTAAAGCTATAACCTATAACCTCAACCTAAACCTATAACCCTAACCTAAACCTAAAACCTAAACCTAAAGCTAAAGCTAAACCTATAGCCTTAACCTAAACCAAAACCTATAACCTAAACCTTAACCGATAACCTATAACCTGTAACCTTAACTTATAACGTATAACCTAATCAAAATCCATACTTATAACCTAAACCTATTCTCAAATCCCAAAACCTATAACTATAAGCTAAACCTTAACCAAAAACCTATAACCTAACCTAAACCTAAACCTATAAACTTTACCTAAACCTAAACCTATAACCTTAACCTTAACTTATAACCTTAACCTAAACCTAAACCTATAACCTAAACCTATTCTCAAATTCTTAAACCTAAACCTAAAACTATTCTCAAATCCCTAAACCTTAATGTACTCTCAAATCCCTAAACCTAAACCTACACCTAATCCTAATCAACTCCCTAGCCTAAACCTAAACCTGAACTTGAAAACCCAAACCTAAACCCGATCCCAAACCCGAACCCGATTTCCTAAACCTAAACCTTGACCTATTCTCAATTCCCTAAGGCTATAACCTATAACCTCAACCTAAACCTATAACCCTAACCTAAACCTAAAACCTAAACCTAATGCTAAAGCTAAACCTATAGCCTTAACCTAAACCAAAACCTATAACCTAAACCTTAACCTATAACTTATAACCTGTAACCTAAACCTATAACCTATAACCTAACCGAAATCCATACTTATAACCTAAACCTATTCTCAAATCCCAAAACCTATAACTATAACCTAAACCTTAACCAAAAAACCTATAACCTAACCTAAACCTAAACCTATAAACTTTACCTAAACCTAAACCTATAACCTTAACCTTAACTTATAACCTTAATCTAAACCTAAACCTATTCTCAAATCCCTAAACCTAAACCTAAACCTATTCTCAAATCCCTAAACCTTAATGTACTCTCAAATCCCTAAACCTAAACCTACACCTAATCCTAATCTCAACTCCTTAGCTTAAACCTAAACCTAAACTTGAAAACCCAAACCTAAACCCGAACCCGATTTCCTAAACCTAAACCTTGACTATTCCTAATTCCCTAAAGCTATAACCTATAACCTAAACCTAAACCTATAACCCTAACCTAAACCTAAACCTAAACCTATAGCCTTAACCTAAACCGAAACCTATAACCTAAACCTTAACCTATAACCTATAACCTGTAACCTAAACTTACCTAAACCTATTCTCAAATCCCAAAACCTATAACTATAACCTAAACCTTAACCAAAAACCTATAACCTAACCTAAACCTAAACCTATTCTCAAATCCCTAAACCTAAACCTAAAGCTAAAACCTAAACCTAAACCTAAAACCTAAACCTATTCTCAAATCCCTAAACCTAAACCTAAACCTATAACCTAAACCTATTCTCAAATCCCTAAACCTAAACCTAAACCTTAATGTACTCTCAAATCCCTAAACCTAAACCTACACCTAATCCTAATCTCAACTCCCTAGCCTAAACCTAAACCTAAACTTGAAAACCCAAACCTAAACCCGATCCCGAACCCGAACCCGATTTCCTAAACCTAAACCTTCACCTATTCTCAATTCCCTAAAGCTATAACCTATAACCTAAACCTAAACCTATAACCCTAACCTAAACCTAAAACCTAAACCTAAACCTAAAGCTAAACCTATAGCCTTAACCTAAACCAAAACCTATAACCTAAACATTAACCTATAACCTATAACCTGTAACCTAAACTTACCTAAACCTATACTTATAACCTAAACCTATTCTCAAATCCCAAAACCTATAACTATAACCTAAACTTTAACCAAAAACCTATAACCTAACCTAAACCTAAACCTATAACCTAAACCTATTCTTAAATCCCTAAACCTAAACCTAAACCTATAACCTAAACCTATTCTCAAATCCCTAAACTTAAACCTAAACCTAAACCTTAATGTACTCTCAAATCCTTAAACCTAAACCTACACCTAATCCTAATCTCAACTCCCTAACCTAAACCTAAACCTAAACTTGAAAACCCAAACCTAAACCCGATCCTGAACCTGAACCTGATTTCCTAAACCTAAACCTTGACCTATTCTCAATTCCCTAAAGCTATAATCTATAACCTAAACCTAAACCTATAACCCTAACCTAAACTTAAAACCTAAACCTAAACCTAAAGCTAAACCTATAGCCTTAACCTAATCAAAGCCTATAAGCTAAACCTTAACCTAGAACCTGTAACCTGTAACCTAAACTTATAACTTGTAACCTAACCTAAACCTATACTTATAACCTAAACCTATTCTCAAATCCCAAAACCTATAATTATAACCTAAACCTTAACCAAAAACCTATAACCTAACCTAAACCTAAACCTATAACCTAAACCTATTCTCAAATCCCTAAACCTAAACCTAAACCTATTCTCAAATCCCTAAACCTAAACCTAAACCTTAATGTATTCTCAAATCCCTAAACCTAAACCTACACCTAATCCTAATCTCAACTCCCTAACCTAAACCTAAACTTAAACTTGAAAACCCAATCATAAACCCGATCCCGAACCTGAACCCGATTTCCTATACTTATAATGTTAACCTAAACTATAACCTTAACCTATACCCTGTACTTATAACCTTAACCTAAACTTATAACCTTAACCTAAATCTATTCTCAAATCCTAAGACCTAAACTTATAACCTAAACCTAAACCTTAACTTATAACCTTAACCTAAACTTATAAGCTTAACCTAAACCTATAACCTATAACCAATAATCTATAACCTAAACTCAAATCCCTAAACCTAAACCTACACCTAATCCTAATCTCAACTCCAATTCCCTAAACTTAAACCTAAACCTATACCTAGTCTCTATTCCCTAAACCTAAACATATAACCTAAACCTATAACCTAGCCTAATCTTAAAGCTATTTCCGTAAACTGACTTTAGTCCTTTTGTCACGCCCCAAATCTGGAAATCGGATTCACAGGAATCCCGATCGCCAAATCCGGTGCCGACAGCCTCCGTAGTATCCCATTCTAGGCTCCTAGTGTCCAAACGCTAGATTTTCGATCCTGGGATCCTACAAGGAGGATTTTTCCAACGTATATTTAACTCATAATAAGCATAACCATAAGATTACTCAATTCACAAAGGCAACATTATCATCACATATCCACTAATATAATCATTTGAATACAATGCAAAAAGGAAATACATAAATTGAAAATTAAGCTCCAGAAGGTCGCTGCACGCTCCAAGCTCAACACTGCTGCAACCTAACATCACCTGCACGCATCTATCGTGCATAAACTTATCGAAAGCTTAGAGGGTGGTGTAAGTGTGTGCATAAGGTTAAGTGCCAAGTAAGCAATATCAGAGTAATCAGAGTAAGCAGAAAATATTGATAAACCCATAATCATACCATATCAGAAACACTAGCAAGATCATAAATCATACGAAATCAGAGAAATGCAAAAACATACTGATAGGCCCATAAATACCATCAGTCTTATCCAGGCTATGCGACACAGAAATATAATAAAAATAATATCATTATAGATGAAGCGATGTAGATCAACTATGCAATGCGGAGACAACAAGTCAAATATCAGATGTCGCTGATGCAATGCAATATACAAATCCTGATGAGTCTATGAATACTGTCAATTGTATCTAGGTCATATAAATGCATAAACATAGTAACCCGAAATGCCATATGCATTGGATGTAATGCGATATGTGGTGCGAATGGAATGACCATGCTGGAGTGTGAAGTCGGGATGATAGTACGTAGTATTGTAGGTCACGGGATCCATTACAAGGGACTTCTATCCAAACCAGTCCCATACCTAAATTTGGATAGTCAGACTTAATGTGGTAAACTCCTGATCTCAGGTTAGTCGCGCGCCCAACTAAAATCTTGGTCATGCGAATGTACAAGTAACAAATGGTTACGCACCATCAGCCCGAGTGGATAGTGAATGAATGAATGAATGAGTATGCAATGCCTGCTCAATAAGTCCACATATCAGTACGGTTCCTCTTTGGGAAATCAACGGGGTCTATTACACTCCAAACTAGATTGCCGCCCCATCGCGCACAACAAGTTGAGTGGAAGAGACCTCACTATCCGCCTGCTAATATTGGGCCCGGCTCGTCGATAGTGGACCCATTCCTCGAGCTGGTCAGACTCAGCCTAGCATTACCCCCTCCTCTCGGACAGGTAAGGCCGTACCCCCTTCCAACCGACCACGACACAGTGGGAGACGTGGCCTAACAGTATACGGCCCTCATGCGCTCATGCATCCACTCGGTTTAGATGTTAGAGCAACCTCTGGAACTAAGAGGGTTTAGAGACTTTCACCCAGGGATATCTATAGCACCCCATGTAGAACAGATTTTCGGTGTCCCATCTGGCCATCCACGATATGCCTGTGGAGGCTATGGCCTTGATATTGCTAGGGCGTACAATAATCATAATGTAAGATGCATGAGTTATACAATTCAGTCATGCATAAATCCTGCGCATATCGTGCACTCATGTGAGATAACCTCTGCCTATCAGGGAGTCTCATAACATCCTGCCCAATGGCATATGCAATGGTCAACCACATCTCATAACAAACATGCAAATGATGCATATGGGCATGATCATGATGCTATGTAGTCACATACTCATAATCAGTATCAATATCCGGCATCGACAATCAATCACAACAATATGGACATTTAACCAACATTGTCCCCCAAGGAATGGTGGACCCATGGCCTCACACAAGGGCCAAATGTACAACACCATGGGTCCCTCTCAATAGCACAATACACACCACGATGGACCTTTCACATGGGCCTAATATACATCACAATGGACTCCATCGCCTGACCCTCCAATGCATCATAATGGGCCTCAACTATGGATCACATATACATCATATAGGTCTCGACAAAAGGCCTCAGCAATCAACATCGGCCTCAACAATTGGAATCGGTAATCGGCCTCGATTGATAATCAGCCTCGATCGATATTCGGCGATCGGCCAAGATAGATCAGAATTGATAATCTGCCTCGATCGATATTCAGCCTCGATCGATATTCGGCAATCGGCTAAGACAAATCAGAATCGGTAATTGGCCTCGATCGATAACCAACAATTAGCCAAGACAAATCAGAATCGGTAATTGACCACGATCGATAATCAATCAATAAGACAATTCAGAATCAGTAATTGGCCTCGATCGATAGTTAATAATTAGCCAAGACAAATCAGAATCGGTAATTGGCCTCGATCAATGATCAATAATTAGCCAAGACAACTCAGAATCGGTAATTGGCCTCGATCGATAATTAGCCTCGATCGATAATCAACAATTGGCCAAGACAAATCAGAATCGGTAATTGGCCTCGATCGATAATCAGTCTCGATCGATATTCGGCAGTCAACCACGACAATTGGGATCAGTCAATAATCAGAATTGGCAAATCGGTCACGACAATAGCACCGATAATCAACAGATAAACCAAGCGAGGTCTATAAATGATCAGCCGATCAACCATAGTATAAAGATCAGTACTTGGCCGTGGTTATATCAAATCCAAAAGCACGGAGCCATTCGTCTACGGCGAATGGGCCCCACTTATTTCGGTTAACCCACGAAGAGAATGGACCTAACGAGGCCTAAGGGAAGGTTACAATGAGGACATCTAACCATCACTGCCCATCAATGTGGACGTCAAACCATCATTGCTCCCAAGGCATGACCGTCAAAAACATCATCATATAAATCATGGTGGAATCTCACAATGCAATAGTGTAAGACCCGTGTCCTAATCCGTACTGTTCCGTTAGCTTCCGCGGTCCTTCCGGTCAAATTCTGGCAACCTTCGCACTGTATTCGGTGTTTGCGCACGATCCTAAGCCAGGTCCCGCGCACCGACGTCGGCTTGGTCCGAAAGTTATATCATAGCGACCGCGTCGTCGCCGCGGTTCCAACACCGTGACTTGCGCACCAAACCGATACCCAGGCAAGAAGATGCCGATCAGCGTTTATTCCGAAGAAACACCGCGCATTGCGGATTTCGAGGGAATCTCTACAATTAGTCCCATCAATCAACCATTAAAGCATCCCATACCTCAAGTACAACAACCCATCTCCACCTTTTACAAAAGTCTACCCTCTTTCCACCTCACCACTCCTCTTTTTCCCATTTTCAACATCAACCATACCTCCTTTTACAATTTTCAACCCAAACCATCCCCCATCACTCCATCACCCATCTCTTTCTCTCTCTCTCTCTCTCCCTTTACAACTATCTCTCTTATTCATTTTTTTCAAAAATCCAAATCCAAGAGAGAGCACCATACGTATGAGTCCCCCATGGTGAGAAAACTTCATTTGTGAGGTCCACCTTTCCTACCCCTTCATCTCTCATCTCAACCATCCATTTTTCATCTTCCTCCATCAAAGAGAAGCACAAGGAGCTAAGAAAGCCAATGGAGCAAGAAGATCAAGTGGTGGGTGCCTTGATAGGGTAGATTTTCATATTTTTAAGATGGGCCAAGTGAGGCCAACCAATCAATGGTTTGGATCTCACTTTGGACCCTAAGATGTGGCCGATGGCCCACTTGGATCATCATGATCATTCCATGATGGGGCCATTCTCCATGGACCCCATCATGATGTTTATTTTTCTTGTATGCTTAGGGTCATCTAGACCATCTATTTTAGTGGAGAAAGGATCTCCACCGTTGGATTTCAATTCCATGGACCCCACATGTAATGGGACCCACTTGATGTATGATTTAGTGCAAGGGAGGGCCCATAGTGCCGGGGTCCCTCCATCACGCGGGTCTCACTCTCTATCTCTCTCTCTCCCTCTCTATTTCCTTTCCTTTTTATATGTGTGATCATAACAGGGTTGTATGGTCCACTTGGATGGATCCCACCCTGAAACATGCATCCTTTCCAAGCCATCTACAAGTGGGCCCACTTTGTGTGTAGTATCCACGCCATCCTCCATGAGGTGGCCCACATAAGCAAGGCCCACCTCTAGTGTATTTATAGAGTCCAGCGTCCAGGGACGCTGGACGTTTCAGGGGAAATGTAAATGTTAGCTTGGTTTGGGGATGGCCCACTTGTGTAGGCTCCACCTTGATGTATGTATTAAATCCATGCCGTCCATTCTTTTCCCAAACCTGTTTTAGGCGTTGAGCCAAAAGATGGGGTTAATCGGACCTTCGGGGTGGCCATACCATACCAAATGGCGGTTTTCACCATTGAAACCTTCCCTAACTTCCTATACGCCAAAACATGTCCGATATTGGACTTGAACTGCTCGTGGTGAGCCATGGAAGAGCACTGGATGGCGTGGATCTGCAAGAGGTGGACCCCACTGCAAAATCCTTTAAAAAAATAATAATAATAATAATAATAAGAAGATGCTGATCGACAGACCTGCCGGCGGACGGACGTCAGAATCAAAGATGGTGTAGCCGTGGCCCCACCTTGATGTTTATATGCTATCTAAACCGTTCATATGGTGGGCCCCTACCGACGTGGGCCCACCCCAAAAATCGGCTTGATCCAAGACTCGGGTGGCCCACACCGTAGAAAACAGGTGTGAATTGAACTCCACCCTAGAAACCTTTTCGGGCCCACGTAAGTTTGGGATCAAGGTGAAATTTGTTTCCACCCTTCACCGGGTCCGAGTGACCTTATCAACTGCCTGGATGGAATATAAACATTATGGTGGGCCCCACATGGAGCCCACAGGGATGTAAGTGTTTTAGTCTCACCGTCCGCCTGGACGGTGGACGTGGAGCCACTGTGATGAGTGTGTGGGCCCACTGTGATGAGTGTGTGGGCCCACTGTGATGTGTGCGTGTGTGTGTGTATATATATATATATATATATAATATTATATTTCATATAATATTATATGTATTATGTATATATATATTATATACTATATATATTATATACTATATTTTATGTATATATTTTTACTAATGTTGAGGCCCATGATTGAGGCCCACCTTGATATATAGGTAAGGCCCACCTCAGTACGTGTGGCCCATGGTTGAGGCCCACTTTAATGTATATATAGAGCCCATGGGTCGAGGCCCATTTAATGTATTAGGGGCCCATGGGTCGAGGCCCATTAAGATGAAATGTGGCTAATGTGAGTAGGCCCATTTGATGCATATATGGGGCCCAACTGTCGAGGCCCATTTGACACATGTAAGGCCCATAAGATTAGGCCCATTTGATACGTTCTAAAGCCCACAGTTTATAGTCCATTGCAATGCACATAAGGCCCATTGGTGCGGCCCATTGATGTGGCCCACTTAATGAATATAAGGCCCATGTGACTTGGCTAATTTGATGTATTTAAGGGCCCAATGGATGTACCTAAGGTCCATTGCAATGTGTGATCCCAAAATAACTTATGAAATGATATTTGTGGCAATCGTGCCTTGGGAGCAATGTTGGTTTGACGTCCACATTGTAAGTGTAGTGTGGTTAAATGTCCGCATTATGACTTTCCCTTGGGCCCACTGTTAGGCCCATATGTGTAGTGTGTAGGCCGTCTAGGCCCATCTTCATTATGAACATCATCCACCCCATATAACATATTTAATTCCATGATTCATGATCATATGCATCATACGTATGCTTGATATGAGAAATGACTGATCATAGCATAGCCTTCGGGCGATTGTTTAGGAGCTCCGTACACGGGGTGTTGCCCTACATGAGCGCACGATATGCGCGAGATTGATGCATGACTGAATAGTGTGATTCATGCATTCGCATTGTGTGGTATAGTTAATGTACGCCCTAACGACATCAGGGTCGTAGCCTCCACAGACGTATCGTGGTTGGCAGGATTGGATACCGAAAATACTGTTCTACATGGGGTGCGATAGATATCCCTGGGTGAAAGTCCCTAAACCCTTATGGTACCAAGAGGTTGCTCCAACGTCTAGACCGAGTGGGTGCATGAGCGCCGAGTGCCGATTACTAGACGGTTGCGCTTTCCACTGTGTCGTGGTCGGTTGGAAGGGGGTGTGGCCTTACCCGCCCGAGAGTAGGGGGCAATGCTAGGCTGAGTCTGACCAGCTCGAGGAATGGGTCCGCTATTGACGAGCCGAGCCCGATATTGGCAGGCGGATAGTGAGGTCTTTTCCACTCACCTTATTGCGCGCGATGGGGCGGCAATCTGGCTTGGAGTGTACTAGACCCCGGTGATATTCCAGATTTGAGCCGTATTGACATGTGGACTTAGATGAGGATTTGTATGCTTGACTTACATTTTGCATTGCATGGCCTTGGTATGGCCGACATCATTCTTTGCACCGCATGGCCTTGGTACGGCTAATGGGATTCTTAGCATTCATCAGCATGTTCCGCATTACTCTGATACTGCATGACTACATTATCACCTTGAGCATACACTTTCACCACCCTCTAAGCTTTCTATAAGCTTATGCACGACCGTTGCGTGCAGGTGATGTTGGATCACAGCAGCGCTGAGGCTTGGACGCGTGGCTGATCTTCTTTTGGAGTTTTGGTCTATCTTCATTGTATTTCCCTTATGCTCATTGTACTTGTAAAGTTTTTTTTATTATAGTGGAAATGTGATGGAGTTTTTGGTTGTTGTTTGTGGGTTATGCCTTTGGTTATGCTTATTACGAATCAAACTGAAGTTAAAAATCCTCCTTGTAGCATCCCAGGATCGGAACCTGGCGAATGGGCGCTGGGAGCCGAGAATGGGGTTCTACGGAGGTTGTCGGCGCCGGATTCGGCGATCGGGAATTTTGTGAGCCCGGTCTCCGAGTTTGGGGCGTGACAAATAGACCTTCTATACATCCCAATGGGCCTCGACCCCATGGGCCTCAAATATATCAAATGAGTCTCATCATATGGTCCGTATATATGTCAAGGTGGGCCTCAACAACGGGCCTCATACACATCACGATGGGCCTTAATAATGGGCTTCATATACATCAAGGTGGGCCTCAATAATGAGCCTTGAATACACCACAATGGGTCTTAACCCATGGGCCCCAAAAACATCACAATGGGTCTCAACCCGTGGGCCCTAATACATCACAATGGGCCTTAACCTGTGGACTTTAAATACATCAAATGGGCCACATCATATGGGCCTCATATACATTAAGTGGGCCTCACAACGGGCCATAAACATATCAAAGGTAGGCCTCACAGATGGGTCTCATACATATCAAAGGTGGGCCCCAATGGATGGGCCATAACTACATCAAGATGGGCCTAATCATATGGGCCTCATACATATCAAGGTGGGCCTCAACAATGACCCCATATATCACATCTGCCTAACCAACTGGGCCCCAAGTACATCGCATCAGGCCTAGTCAAATGGGCCGAATCAATGGGCCGATTTAAATGGCCGAGTCAAATGGGCCAAATGTATATCAAATCAGGCCCACCCTTATGTGTTTGAGATCCAACCTATGCACAAATTAACTTAGAGATAGGTGAAATGAAAACAATTATCAACTTGAGTGGGAACCACCGTGGCTCCTAAGAAGTTTTAAACGGTGGATGTCATTGTATCCCACTATTTATTGCAATTGGTGGGGTCTACTTGAACTCTAGATCTCACTCATTTAACTCATGTCCTAAAATGATCTCACTGATGGTTGGATGGTTGGGATAAAACACATGCACCAGGGTGGGTCCCATAGATAGACGGTGTGGGTGAAACAAATGGGACCCATGGAGCTTAATGCCGTATACAACACCTGATGGTGGGCCCACTCTCCTATATATATATGAAATATAATATATATATATATATATATATATATATATATATATATATATATATATATATATATATATATATATATATATATATATATATATATATATATATATATACCACACGTGTGTGTGTGAGAAATGCTGGATATAAAAAAAATATGACTGTTGCTGCACGTGCAGCTTTTCTACATATAAGAGAGGGAGGTGGGTTCCACATAGGGCCCACCACCTCAGCATGAGTATAATATATATATTATATAATATAATATATAATATATATAATATAATATAAAATATATTATACATATCTAACGTCCTGGACTGCAACATACATCACGGTGCTACCCCACACATGGGGTGGGCCCCACTGTCCAAAGATAGTGGACGGCTAGGATACAGCACATGCAACATGGTGGGGGCCCACCAGCTGTCCAGCAGCCCGCAAAATGGCTAGACGGCATGGTAAAAACACATGCATCACCGTGGTCTCCACCGTCCGCTGGACGATTAAATACAATACATATATCAATGGTGGGTCCCACCCTAATGCTTATATGCCATCCATTCTGTCCATAAGGTCACGTAGACCTAGATGAAGAGAAAAAAACAAATTTCATCTCGATCCAAAACTTTCGTGGACCCAAAAAGGGTTTTAATGGTATACATTCAATCCCACTATTTCCTATAATGTGGGCCACCTGAGTCTTGGATGTGGCTGAAATTCAGAGGGGGCCTGCCTCAGAAGTTGGCCCACCGAATGAACGGGTTGGATGACAAATATACATAATGGTGGGCCCCATGGCTGGAGCCGTGGTCCTTGGCCCGTTCGCCCACCGCGCAGGACGCCTGGCATCCTCTCCTTGTCAGCAGCAATAGCAATGCTGCCGTTATCATATTTTTATTTTTTTTTAAATCACATTATGTCGTGGTTTTTCACGTGTAGGGCCTGCGTATGATGGATCCACCCTGCCCAATGGCCTCCATGGCTCAAGACAAGCCAAACGAGTCCACTATTGCATATATTTTGGTGCATCAAAATGTCAAGGTGGATTTCAATGGCAGACACACTGTTTGCTATGTTATGGCCCGCCTGATAGTTAGATTAACCTCATTTTTCGGCTCAACGCCTAAAATGGGCTGTAAAATAGGATGGACAGCGTGGATTGAATCCATTCATCAAGGTGGGGCCTAAACAAGTGGGCACCATAAAAACTTGTGAACAAAGCTGATATTTGTGTTTCACGTCCAGCATCCAGGGGACTCTGGACGTTCTGGTGCATAAAGCGTTTTAAGGTGGGCCCTACCTCGGTGGGCCACCACATGGCTAGGTGGTGTGGAGCAACACATAGAAAGTGGGCCTCACCTATAAATGACTCAGATCCAATACATGCTTCATGGTAGGGTCCATCCAAGTGGGCCATACAGCCATATCATCACACATAAAGATAATTAAATAAAAAGAGAGGGAGAGAGAGAAAGAGAAAAGGAGTGGGACACGTGTGATGGAGGGACCCCGACACTATGGGCCCTCCCTTGCATTCAATCATACAGCAAATGATAATCAAGGTAGGCCATCAGCCACCTCTTAGGGTCCAAAGTGAGATCTATACCATTGATCGGTAGGCCTCACTTGGTCCATCATAAAAAAACAAAAATTTAGCCTATAGAAGCACCCACCTTTGATCGCCTATTCCTTCTTCTGCCAACACGATCTAGAGCTCCAAAGGACGGACTTCAACGGTTGAGATTGGTTTTGGAGGGTGGGGATGGAAGATAGGGAGGTGGGCCACACATGTCTTCTCCATGGAAAACCATGGATGATTTTCGCTTGGGGTTGCTTGGGAGAGAAAAAAATGAGGGCAAGATGAGAGAGAGAGAGAGGGGTTGTAAGAGAGAGAGGGATGGGTGAGTGATGGGGTGAGTGATGGGTGAGTGATGGGTGTACTTGAAAAGGGATGGGTGGAGAGAGGGAGAGTTGACTTTGGGTTGCTTCTTGGGTAATGTGACATGTACTTGATTGATTTGACATATTGTAGAGATTCTCTCGGAATTACAACGCGTGGTGTTTTTCCCGAACTAAACGCGGGCCCACATCTCCTGTACCAGGTATCTCCTTGGCGCGTAATACGCGGCGTTTGACTTGCGGCGACGGCGCGGTTGCAATGATACAAGTCTCGGGTTGAGCCGACTCTAAAAAATGGGATATGACTCATGGTTACGCACAAATACCGATAACAGATCGCAGGTCGCCGGAATTCGACCGGGAGGACCGCGGAAGTCTACGGAACAGCACAGGCTAGGTTACGGGTCTTACACTTTTCATTGTAGACATGAATAAGAGTTGGATGCGAGCTAAGAACAAGTTTGGCCCAAAGTATAAACAAGGGGTTCAAGAGTTCATGGAATTTACGCAAAATTGGGCAGATTCAAGGAATAGGATTAGGTGTCCATGTCGAAAATGCAAGAACATGATATATAAGACTTTAGACAAAGTAGAGGACGATTTGTTCATAGTTGGGATTGACCAGGGTTACACTTGGTGGATCTATCATGGTGAAGATATGACCTATAGAGTTGAATCCTTTAAAGTCCTTGCTGAGACAATTGTGCTGGATGACGAGGATAAAGACGTTAACCAAATGTAAGATATCATAGGGGATGTGTTCAGGGGAACAGCTGCGGATACTGATTTTGCAGTGACAAGCAGTAGCCAAGATATTCCTCCAATGGGTGATGTCGAATCAGAAAAGTTTAGTAGGTTGTTGAGGGATGCGCAACGTCCACTTTATCCAGGGTGTTAGAACTTCTCCAAGTTGAATTTTCTTACAAAGTTACTTCATTTAAAGACAATAAATCATTGGAGCAACAAATCGTTTGACATGTTGCTTCAGTTGTTGAAAGAAGTGTTATCGGATGGTGAGACATTGCCAAAGTCTCATTACGAGGCAAAATCCTTGACGCGAGACTTGGGCCTTGGTTATGAACTCATACATGCATGTATAAATGATTGTTTATTATATTAGAAAAAGCATGATAAGGCTGAAGAATATCAAGAATGTGGAGAGTCTAACTGGAAGAATGACAGAGCCAGGGGTAAGAAAATCCCACGAAAGGTGTTAAGGTACTTCCCATTGAAACCTAGATTGCAAAGATTGTTTATGTCTTGTAAGACGGCTAAAGATATGAGGTGGCATAAGGAAAAATGCGTTCATGATGATAGTACATTGAGACACCCTGCGGACGCTGAAGCCTGGTAAAATTTTGATAAGCAACATGACTGGTTTGCAGAGGATTCTCGCAATGTTCGACTAGGCCTTGCAAGTGATGGTTTTAATCCATTTGGTAATATGAGTAGCTTGTACCGTATGTGACTAGTGGTACTTATTCCCTACAATTTACCTCCTTAGTTGTGTATGAAGGAGTCATTTTTCATGATGTCATTACTTATTCCTGGACCCAGGTCACCTGGGAATGACATCGATGTGTATTTGCGATAGTTAGTAGACGAGTTAAACGAGTTGTGGAGTTAAGGTGTACAAACATATGATACATTTGCAGGATAGACATTTCGATTGCATGCAGTGGTCTTGTAGATAATAAATGACTTTCCCGCATATGAAAATTTATCTGGGTGGATCACGAAGGGCAAGTTGGCTTGTCCTATATGTGGTATTGAGACTTGTTCATTGTCATTGAAGCATGGTAGGAAAACGTGTTATATGTGCCATCATCGCTTCCTTCCGAGCGATCATAGTTGGCGTAGGAAGATGATGATCTTTGATGGCAAACAAGATCATAGGTCACCTCCGAAAGAGCTATCTAGAGAAGACGTGATGCAGCAACTGAGTAACATTAGAGAAGTTAGATTTGGTAAGGCATCGCACTTGAAGAAGAAGAAATGTACAATATTAGACTATAACTGGAGAAAGAAGAGCATCTTTTTTGAGTTGCCCTATTGGAGTGATCTGAAATTACGACACAACTTGGATGTCATGCATATTGAGAAAAATATATGTGATAATGTCTTTGGAACATTGATGAACATAGAGAAGAAAACAAAAGACAGTTTTAAGGCTCGATTGGATCTACAAGAAATGGGTTGAAGGAAAGAGTTGCACTTGCAACCACATGAAAATTCGTATACTATACCAGCAGCCTGCTACACGTTGACAAAACTAGAGAGAAAGCATTTATGTAAATGGTTGAGATCGGTGAAGTTTCCCGATGTGTATGCGTCAAACATATCTCGGCGCGTAAACGTTACGGATTGTAAGGTAACATGAATGAAAAGTCATGATTGTCACGTCCTTCTGCAACGCCTACTGCTGGTTACGATTCATGGATTCTTGAGCAAGGATATCAGAGCTGCACTGATTGAGTTGGGGATATTCTTTAAGGATTTGTGTTCGAGATCATTGAATGTAGATGTTATTAAACGACTAGAGAGGGACATTGTCGTAATCCTTTACAAACTTAAAAGAATATTTCTACCTACGTTTTTCGATGTCATGGTACACCTAGCGATTCACTTATCGCACGAGGTGAAGCTTGCAGGCCCAGTACAATATTGTTGGATGTACTCGATCGAAAGGTGGTACCAATATGTTAAAGTTTTTATTCATTCCATGAACTATATATATCCATGTTTTCATATGTATAACATAGTGGTTTTGTGTATAGATACCTTCACACACTGAAATGATTTGTGAGGAATAAGGCACGACTAGAGGGGTCGATAGCTGAAGCATATATTGATAATGAGTGCCTTATATTTTACTCCATGTATCTTTATGGCATAGAGACTAGATTCAACCAAGAAGATCGGAATGCTGATGAAGGGCAGAAGCATGAACAAGGACTCATATCTGTATTTACACATAACGTTCGTCCTTTAGGATCCCCGACGTTTCAGGATATGGACCTTGGGGATCTAGTAAAGGCGCAGTGGTATGTGTTGCATAATTGTGAAGAAATAGAGTCGTACTTGGAGTAAGTCTTCCCTCGATTATTATTTTCTCCATAAACGATGATCTTAATGTTTCTTGCTGATGACGTGCCATTTGTGTAGCGAACACATAGACGAGATGAAGTCTAAATTCTCCACAAATTATGATCGAATACCTCAGGATCAGTTTTCAGAATGGTTCGCCAAACGTGTAAGATTTTACATTATATCTCACTACACTTAGCATTTTCGTTGTATTGCACATTATTTCAACTTATGAAAATTCCTAAATAATTATATTATGTACATGATATTAGATGAAGACGTTGCGCATGAGTAACTCTGAGGATGCGTCTGATGCATTATACTCACTGGCATGTGGCCCTGATAGACGTGTATCTAGATATACAAGTTATATTATAAACGGGATTTGGTTCAACACCGAAGAACGTGAGAAGTACAGGACCACACAAAATAGTGGGGTGGTTGTGAAGGGAATAAATGAGGAGGATGAAATTGACTTTTATGACATGTTGACAGATATTATTGAGCTGAGTTATTATATGAGAAAGTGGGTGTACTTATTTAAATGTGATTGGTGGGACATTGGACATAAGAAGTTGGGAATACAGACTGACAACTACTTTACGAGAATAAATTTATCTCGGAAGTGGTTTAAGGACGACCCATTTGTCCTCGCCAGCCAAGCTGAACAAGTATTTTACCTCGCTGACACCAAGTTAGGAGGCTTATGGCACGTGGTGCAGAAAATAAAGCCCAGGAACGTATTTGACGTTCTCATACCAAAAGTTGAAGACAGCGAGGATGGAGGAAATGACACGTTTAGGGTTGAAGAAGCATATCAAGAAGACATGCCATCTAGGGATACATGGACTGATTCAAGTGTTGATATTGATGTGGTGCAATTAGATAGAGATGATGTGCCACCTGATCATGTTGATGCCTCAATAATACGTGATATTGTTACAGATGATAACAGTTTCATTGATGACGACATTACGGACAATGAGGATGAAATACTGATCAGTGATAGTGATGGTGAAGAAATAGCCCTAAGCAATAGTGATACAGACGACGATTATTAAATGTACACATGATTTGCATATCATTTTTTAATTCGAATAATTTATGTATTCCATGTATACGTGAAAATTGCAAGTCATGATTAATTCTTTTTATTGACTTGTTTATAATCCACATTTGCAGTTGAGTCAATTTTTGATCATGTCCTCCTTAAACCGGAGCGTAGTAGAATCACGCAACATACTTCATCAGCTATTGTAGATGGATGTTTCAGTCCTATCTTCTTCTGGTAGGGCCATAGAGATACCCGGTTTAGTCGATGAGTGTAGAGTGGAATATATCGACGATGACTCAAAGAAAAAATTATGCCATCTCAAAGAAATTCCGGGGCTGATGGAGATATATAACCGCATGAAACGAGATATGGAAGATGCGACTCTATCACTTGCACATCTGAATGGAGTCCCAAGAGACCAGATTTCTCCTATTGTGACTGGCATGTTGGCTGTAAATATGTCAAGTGCTTCACATGAAAGACATGCTTTTGAAGCATACGATATCTTACACAGGGAGTACTTCGAATGTTTACCTTAAAGTTGTTTCGTATTACAATGAAATATGTGTATTTAATATAGAATGACAATGTATAATGGAATTTTTAATGGTTATAAATTAAAGTTTACAGTTTTATTATATTCTTCTTGCATTATAGTGTAATGGTCTAATCATATTTTAATCATCTCTCTAAGCATAAGCACAAATGCATTGTACCGTCAACACTACTTGTATAATGTTTTAGTAAATTCCACTTGTATTGGCATTATTTAAATTTTTAAGTTCATAGCTCATACATATTCAGTGATGGCACCAGGTGGGAGAGTACGTTGTTCGAGCATTGGATCTACCTCTTCTACCCGTGATGTGATGAAGCCAGCATCGCCGTCACATGTTGCATCGCAGGCGTCTGATCCCTCAATTGTGAATATACCGGGCACTGCATGTAAATCTAGACGTATATTTCTTTTAATAATTTTTGTTTATGTTTAGACTTACATATTTCTTTTGCAACAGTGTCGTCGACCAGCAGACGAGGACGTGGACCCACGCATGGGTTGCTTTTAGAGCTACTTACGCGTGAGGGTAGGGTGACGGTAGAGTTCCCACAGGACTGCATTAGACCTGTTGGGAACAATGCCATGTTATTTATGTTGGAGGTCAGTGTCTTATGCCGATCTCTGATCCCCCCACCACTCCCCGTTCGGGAGACGTGACAGATGATGTGGGGTAGCTCATCTGTCAGTGCCTTTAGGTAAATTTTAGTAAATTAAAATTTATTTTATAAAAGTTCATTTATGGTTAAGTTATTTTCTTAATAAGTTTATTGTCTTAATTTATTATTTATGAAACTGTAGGATAAATTTAACTTGGATTTGAGTGTTCCGCACATCTCCCATGCCGTCGACGACATGATGAAGGAGCGGTTCAAGGATTACCGCAATAAGTTACACCGGCAGTACAAGTGGTGCATGAGCCATGAGGAGGCCATACAGTCCACACCGCTGCACGTGACCGATGAGGACTGGCGGATACTCTGCGATAGGTTTTCGTCTGATTCTTTTTAGGTAATATTTAAATATTTATGATATCTTAACGTAATAATTAAATTCACAATTAATAACAATATATTATGAATAATGTGTTCAGAAGAGGAGCAAAATAAATTCTGACAACAAAGAAAATTTAGAAGTGAACCACATAGCTGGTTCAAAGTCATTTGTACGACTTCGTCACGATATGGTAATAAAGTACTGGTAATTATTACGTTTATATATTCTTTCCATGCATTTATATTAATTCTATTATCTTTTCGATTGCACAGCGAGATTCCGTCACTAGTCAGAAGCCCAGACCAGTAGACTTCTACCAAGGGACTTACTATCAGCAGGTGACAGGATCTTGGGTACATCCTAGAGCCAGCGAGATTTGGATAAAGATCTTTACAATATAAAATTTATTTGCATTAAATATAATAATGTCATTTATTATGAAAATTCATATGTTTTCATTACAGGAGGAGATGGACACCTTACGCAGTCAGCCCACTCCTGATTGTATTCAGCAGAGTGAGCCAGAGATCCTAAGTCAGGTGCTTGGCACCTGTTCTGGATATGTGCGTGGGTTTAGCCATGGTGCTAAGCTCATGGCACCTACTAGAACTGCCTCCAGCCGATCCATCGTCGTTGGCGACAGCGTTGTACACTGAGCTAATACCACAGAGAGAGAGGTTCAGCAGCTACAGGTCATCGTCGATGACATCAAAGATTAGCTGGAGAGGCAGAGAGAGGAGCAGAAGAGGAAGATGATGGATCAGTTAGCGAGGCAGAGGGAGGAGCAGGAGAGGAGGATGGAGGAGGAGCTGGCGAGGTAGAGGGAGGAGTAGGAGAGGAGGATGGAGGAGATGCGGGTGGAGCATGAGCGACAGAGGATGGAGATGTTTCAGGTTATAGCTGCATGCTACCCACCGATGCCCTAGCGCCTCTGCCTTCATCAGTGTCATTTTTTGTATATTTGTTTATTATGTTAAGTTTATATGTATTTATGCGTGAATGAATGTGATGCGGATAAGATTGTTTGCGTTTGGATGAATGTAGTTTATGTTTGGGTTTAGGTTAATTTAGATGGATGTGAATGTGAATATGATGAAATATATTATATAATAGGTGAATATCAGGATAAATATGATGAAATATATTATTAACATGTGTATATCAGGAATTTTGAGCTGTATATTAAAAAAAAGGGACTTTTAACGACGAAAATTTTCGTAGCTAAAAGTTTTGTAATTTTTTAGTAACAAAAATTTTTACTGCTAAAAGGCTTGCAAAGTTTTTTAGCGACGAAAATTTTCGTTGCTAAAGGTGTAACGAATTTTTTGGCAGCGAAAATTTTCGCTGCTAAAAGCCATGTAAAGGTTTTTTTAGCGACGAAAAGTTTCGTCGCTAAATAAGGAACGAATTTTTAGCAGCAAAAATTTTCGTTACTAAAAATATTGTTCAGTTTTTTTAGCGACGAAAATTTTCATCGCTAAAAGTTGAACAATTTTTTGGCAACAAAAACTTTCGCTGCTAAAAGTCTTGTACAGTTTTTTTAGCGACGAAAATTTTCTTCGCTAAAAGTAACGAATTTTTTAGTAGCGAAAATTTTCACTGCTAAAAAGTCTTGTACAGGGTTTTTAGCGACGAAACTTTTTGTCGTTAAAAGTCTAACAAATTTTTTTAATAGCGAAAAGTTTTACTGCTAAAAGGTCTTGTAAATGTTTTTTAGCGATGAAAATTTTCGTCGCTAAAAGTGTAACGAATTTTTTTAGCAGCGAAAATTTTTGCTGCTAAAAGTCTTATACAGTTTTTTTAGCGACGAAAATTTTCGTCGCTAAAAGTGTAACAAATTTTTTTAGCAGCGAAAATTTTTGCTGCTAAAAGTCTTGTACAATTTTTTTAGTGACAAAAATTTTTGTTGCTAAAAAGCTTGCTTTAGTGACGATTTGGATTTTTCGCCGATAAAATCCTTGTACGTGGTCTTTTAGCGACGAATTTAGCAACGGAAATTTTCGTCGCTAGAAGTCTTTTAGTTACAAAAATCTAACTTTTAGCGACGAAAATTTTCATCGCTAAAAGTGGAATTTCTTGTAGTGCCTCTGTTCATCTTATCCTGTTTTGGTCTGTAAGATGTTCCTCCCTGCTGACTTGTTTATGTTACCGATGACTGAGTATGATGTCATCCTGAGTATGGACTGGCTACCGAGTACCATGCTATCTTGGACTGTGTCGCGAAGACAGTCACGTTTCATGTTCCCGGCTTGCCAATATTCTAGTTCGTTGCCGAGCCTAGAGGAGAGTTGTTGTCAAGCTTGTTGACTTGTGGTGTTGAGGAGTCAGTGGCAGGGTGTTTTGAGCAGCTGCCGATAGTTTGCGAGTTCCCGAATTTATTTCAGGAGATCCCGGGTTTGCTGCCGCATCAGCAAATAGAGTTTCAGATTGATATGGTGCCCGGTATTGTGCCTATTTCGAAGGGTCCCTACTAGATGGCACCGATGGAGTTGTGGGACTATAGGATTAGTTGGATAAGCTCCGAGAGTTGGGTTTTATTTGTCATAGTAGTTCGCCATGGGGAGCCCCAGTATTGTAAGTGAAGAAGAAGGATGGCTCGTTGAGGCTCTACGTAGATTACCGCGAGCTCAACAAGGTCACTATTAAGAACATATACCCGCTCTCGGGGATTGATGATTTATTCGACCAGCTACAGGGTGCTCAGTTCTTTTCCAAGATTGACTTGTGCTCTAATTATCATCAAATTTAGGTCCGAGAGGAGGACATTCTGAAGACAGCTTTCTTGACGCGCTACGGTCACTTTGAGTTTCTGGTCATGTCTTTTGGGCTGACCAATGCACCCACCGTGTTCATGCAGCTGATGAACTTGGTCTTCTATCCCTACCTTGACTAGTTTGTTGTGGTGTTCATTGATGATATTCTGGTGTATTCGAGGACCCAGGAGGACCATGAGATGCATTTGTAGATTGTGCTTGAGACCCTCCGTGCCCACCAGCTATATGCGAAGTTAGAGAAGTGTGAGTTCTGGCAGGAGGAGGTGAAGTTCCTCGATCACTTGGTGAGAAGGGAGGGTGTCACTATGGACCCCTCGAAGATTGATGCATTACGTAAGTGGGGCCAGCCCATGAATGTGTCTGAGATCCGTAGCTTCCTTGGTCTCGCGGGTTATTATCGACGATTCATCGAGGGTTTTTCTCATATTGCAGCATCGCTGACCCGGTTGACATGGAAGGGCATCGAGTTCATCTGGAGTGATGCCTATGAGGATGCATTTTTAGAGCTGAAGGACTGCCTCACGTCAGCTCTTGTCCTCACTCTTTCTGATGGGAGTGATGGTTTTGTTGTTTTCACCGATGCCTCTAGAGTTGGTTTGAGTGATGTTCTGATGCAGCACGGGATGCCTGTGGCGTATGCCTCAGGCCAGCTTAAGGTCCATGAGCTGAACTACCCCACCTATGATCTGGAGCTAACAATAGTTGTCTTCGCACTGAAGGTGTAGAGGCATTATCTCTATGGGGTTAGGTTCAAGCTCTTCTTGGATCATAAGAGCTTAAAGTATTTATTTTCGCAGTTGGAGCTGAATATGTGACAGAGGCGATGGATGGAGCTATTGAAAGATTATGATTTGGACCACCAGTACCACCTAGGCAAGGCGAACGTGGTGGACACGCTCAGCCGTCAGCCACGAGGCCTGGTGGCACAGATGATGATTCGTGATTGGAAGATGCTTGAGGATGTATCAGAGTTCAACTTTGAGTTCAGTTTACATTCTTCTATTGTTCAACTTTCGAACTTGTCGATTCAACCTTCTTTGGTGTCTAGGGTGATTGAGGCTCAGCAGATGGACGAGTCGTTACAAGGGTACCGAGCAGAGGCAATATCCCTGGAGCAGTCAGACTGGCAGATCAGTTCCAATGGTGGACTTCGCTACAGAGGCCGATGGTGTGTTCCGGGCGTGCCGGAGTTACGTAGAGATCTGATGACTAAGGCACACTAATCGAGACTTATGATCCACCAAAGCCCCACGAAGATGTACAAAGAAATGAGGAGACAGTACTTCTGATCGGGGATGAAGCTTCAGATTGCTAGTTTTGTAGTCGAGTGTGACACTTGCCAGCGTGTCAAGGTCGACCACCAGAGACCCCCTGGTCCTTTGCAGTCGTTGAGCGTACCACTGTGGAAGTGGGAGAACTTGTTGATTGATTTCATCATGGGCTTGTCGAGGACTCAGCACGGTCACGACGCCATCTGGGTTATCGTCGATCGTCTGATGAAGTTGGCACATTTTATTCCGATGCGTGCGACCTGGACATTGGATCGACTTACGAAGGTTTTCATTGAGGAGATAGTGAGACTACATGACATTCCAGTTTCGATCATTTTTGACCGAGACCCCAGATTCACGTCTCAGTTTTGGAGGAGCTTTCAGCAGGTAATGGGGTCTACCTTGTAGCTCATCACTGCTTATCATCCACAGACGGACGGGCAGATCGAAAAGGTCAATTAGATCCTTGAGGATATGATCAGAGCTTGCATGATCAGCTTCGCGGGTAGCTAGGATGAGCACTTGCACCTGGCCGAGTTTGTGTACAACATCCATTATCAGGAGACCATTGACATGGATCCTTTTGAGGCACTGTATGGCAGACCGTGCAGATCTCCTAGTTGTTGGACCGAGGTTGGAGAACGTCGTCTCCTATGTCCCGAGCTTGTACAACAGACGTCAGAGATTATTGATATTATCATATAGAGGATGAGCATAGCTCAGAACTGGGAGAAGAGTTTTGCTGATTGTCAGCATCAACCCCTCGAGTTTGCAGTTGGGGACATGGTATATCTCAAGGTCTCGCCTATGAAAGGCGTGGTTTGGTTTAGAGTGATGGGCAAACTTGCTCCGAGATTCATTGGACCTTTTGAGATTAGTGGGCGCATAAGCGCCGTGGCCTACAGGCTTACCTTACCTTCAGAGTTGTCCGGGATCCACGATGTATTCCATGTATTGATGTTGCAGAAGTGTGGGTCGGACATTGTTCCAATGATTGATTGGCTGCCTCTTGAGGTCTATGAGGATGCTTCTTATATTGAGCAGCCTATTCGTATCCTTGATCGGAAGGAGCAGGTTCTCAGGACCGAGTTCATTCCCCTGGTGAAGGTTTAGTAGGGTCATCATTCTTGGAAGCGCAAAATGGAGATTCGAGAGTGCTGTCCCCATTTGTTTGCCGATTGATTACTTGTATTACTTTATGTATTGCCTTCTTTTGTAATTGTTGATTGATATATATATATATATATATGATGATGTTTGTTCATTTTCGTTGTTCTGATTTTGGCAATTTCGAGGATGAAATTTCTTTGTTAGTGGGGAGAGATGTAAGACCCTACCCGAGTATCTGTTTCGTTCCTTTAGGTCCCGCGGTCCTACTAGTTGAATCCCGGTCATCCTTAAGTCCGGTCACATAGACCCGACCCGGATTAACTTGAAATATATGCCATTGCGATCGCACCGGTGCTGTAGTTCCAATGCCGCGTCTCATGCATAATTCTGACGTGTGCATCTTGAATTATTATCCAAGCTTTTATTGGCCTTTCATCATGTGGTGCGACCCATTAGCTAGCCTTGCATGTTTTTCTAGAATGGGCCCCACCTAGCTCCCTTTTCTAGAAAGCCTACCCTACCCCTAGTCTAAGTAGTAGGCTACCTTATCTAAAAAGCTATCATGGGCCTTGGGTTCTACCCCTCATGTGCTATCATTGCATTACTCTTCCCTAGCCAAAAACTCATGATTACATTGATATAGCTCCCTCTCTCCCTTCTCTCTCCTTCCCATTCTCTCATTTCTCTCTTCTAGTGCTAGAGACGTCCCAACCTCTCCCTCATTCCAGCAACTCTCCTCCCTATCTCCCCCTCAATCCAACCTTCTAACCTCCATCTCCACCATCTAAATATCTTCCCTTGAAGCCTAGGTGATAGTCTTGGAGTTTTGATGCTTTCCTTGGAGATGGGTGCTCCATTAAGATCCTTCTCTCCTCCTTCTTCTTTCCTTCTCTTTCTCACATAAATGGAAACATTTAGGACCCACCAATCCATGGTGGAGGTCCTACATGACTCCTAGGATCAAGGCCATGGGCCTAGATGCATACATTTCATCTTCCATGGTGGGCCATTCTTCATGGACCCACCATGAGGCATTTCTTTTAGATCTAACCTATCATAGGTCATTTAGACCTTTACATGCAATGGTAGGGATGGTATCCCTACCTCAGCACCTCTTTTCAATTGAACATAGCTTGCATGTATGCTATAAATGTATTGCACGGTGTGGATTGAAGGTGGAAGGTTCATTAGTAGCGGAACCTTCCACCAATGGCCGAATCTCTCTTCCTTTCTCTCCCTTTCTCTCTTTTTTCTTTCCATTGTTGTTAGAGATATTGTGGCCCACTGAGATGGTCAGCAACATCTCAAATCTATCAGGGAGATGGGATGTCCAGGCCCACCATGACATGCATGGCTTGGGTGGCCTCCAAACATGGTTTTTTCTTGAGGCTTTTGGTGTACTAATGGATTTGAAATATTGATGACCAATCTAGGTCGACCCCACTTGATGGATCAGGGTATAAAACCCTTTGGATAATTTATATGGACTGAAATATGGACAACATATGTTGCTGTCCAGATTTCAGGCCCATCTGGAATATGATTTTGAATTAATGTTTGGGACAGTTTATATGCCTCTTTTTCCTAAATTTCTTTGGGGATTTTCTTGAGTGTGGACCCAACTTTGATGTGGGATGGGGTTAACATCATTTCTCCCATGATTGAGGCCCATGGGATGGGCTAAAGTAGGCTAACTGTCAAGAAATTTATAGACAGTTCAGCAACATAGCATGTTAGAAATGAGCACTTTCACCTTGATTTTTAGAGTAAGTGGGCCACCCCAGTGGATCACACTTGCTGTCCATACGTGGGACCAACCTTCCCACCTATTTTCCAGAGGTCTGGACAAGTTTAGGCCAACCCCATATGGTGCCAAACATGGGGACAACAATATTTTTTGCACCAACAGATTTTTGGATGTATTGCTGCCCATATTCTTTTAAAATACTTAACATGTATTATAAAATCTAAAATTTATTCCTATGGTGGCCCATCCTTGCTGGGACCCACCTAGCTTGAATTTAGGCCAATTGGGCCATTGAAATTTTGGGTCAAGTGGCTAGACCAGCCACCTTGCTAGACGTCGTAGGTGGTTGACGTCCAGCAAGGCTAGCCGTCCCACCCTTGTGAGGCCCACCATGATGTAGTATTTCATCCATGTGTCCATCCACCTAGTGGCCCACTTGGACGTGGCCCACCTTGGTGTGGAACATCCAAGGTGTGGCCCACTTTGAGCTTGGGAGTGGGCTGGGCATCCAGGCCCATGGACCGCCCACCCCCTATGTGGGATGCCCAATGATGGGTTGTTAGACTTCCGGTCCAACAGTATGGCCTACCTAATTTATGTGTTTTATATATGTTCCCTATGTGGTGGGACTCCTTGTACATGGTGCTGGACCATCTGGACTTATGTCCCAATCAGAGTTTATTTTTATAGGTATATCATGGATGGATGGATTTAGACTCCAGAAATGTTACTTAATCATTTAGGGCACTTAAGATGTCCTTGGGTGAAAGTCCCTAAACCTTCATGGTACCAGGAGACGCCTCAACGCCAAGACCGAGTGGAAAACATGAGCGGCCGAGTGCCTTATACCATTAGGCCGTGACTCCCACTGTAGCATAGTCGATTGAGATGGGGTGTGGCCTTACCCGCCTGAGTGAGGGGGCAATAGCTAGGTTAAGTTTGACCAGCTTGTGAATGAGTCTGCTACCGTTGAGCCTTGCTGGTGATTGGCTGTCCACAGGTGAGTAGTGAGGTCTCTTATGCTCGTTAGACTGTGCGGCTAGGAGAGTAGCAGTCGGCTGACAGTTTATTTGACCCCGGTGGTTTCCTTAGAGTAGAGCTGTATGGATATGTGGACTGGATATGAGGACTGGCATGATCACATTTGCACTTTGCATATGGCATTGGCTATGCAGGCCTCTTGTGCATTGCCTTGGTATGGCGCCCAGTACTCATATGTTGCATCGCATAGCCTTGTGATGGCTTACTGCATTTATGCTTGGTATAGCATAGCCTCAGTATGATTGGTGGCATTAATGATATTCATGGTTCATGTCGCTTTCCGGATTCTCTGATATTACTTTCTTGACACTAGTACTACACACACTTACACCGCCTTCTAAGCTTTCTATAAGCTTATGCACGATTGATGCATGTAGGAGACTCTAGGCAGCAGCCGTAGTTGAGGAGGAGTGTTGGAGCATGCCAAGGACCTTTTGGAGATTTCCCTTTTTCAGTTCTTGTATTTCCTTTTTGAGCCTGTACCTTGTATCAAAGTTTTAATTCCTAGTGGATCTTGTAATGTGTTCCTGTGGTTATTTCCAGTGGTTACTATGTTATGATCTTAGGTATGCTATTATGGATTGGACTTATGTTATAGAAATCCTCCTTATAGGATTCAAGGATTAGAACTTGATGAATGGGTGCCAAGAGCTGAGAATGGGGTACTACGGGGGCTGTCGATGCCGGAATCTGCTATCAGGATTCTTGTGAGTTTCGGTCACCGAATCGGGGGCATGACATAGTCAAAATGACATTGAAATGCGGTCAATTAAAAACCATCCAACTGATCAAATTCTTGGGAACCCTTTCACTGGTGTGCGCACTCGTAGATAATTAGAAAACATTTGTAATTATGTGTGCTTTATATCCCAGATTGAACCGGCCAACGTAAAAGAAGCGCTTGCTGATGAAAACTGGATAGTGGCTATGTAAGATGAACTTAATCAATTCGTAAGGAATGATGCATGGTACTTAGTTCCTAGACCTAATGATAAACATATTATTGAAATTAAATGGATCTTTAAAAATAAGTTTGATGAATTAGGTAACATTATAAGAAATGAGGCTAGCAAGGGTATACTCAGATAGAAGGCATCGATTATGATGAAACCTTTGTCCCAGTAGCTCATCTTGAATCTATCAGACTGTTCATATCCATTTCTTGTTACAAAAATTTCTAAATCTTTCAAATAGATGTCAAGAGTGCTTTCTTGAACAGTGATCTACATGAAGAAGTATATGTAGAACAACCTATTGGTTTTGAAGACCCTAAACATACTGATCATGTTTATCACTTGAAAAGGGCACTCTATGGATTAAAACAAGTTCCCAGGGCATGGTGCGAGAAATTGACTAATTTTCTATTGAGTCATAACTTTGTAATGGGGAGTGTTGATAAGAAACTGTTTATAAAGAAACACAATGATCACATACTGATAGTACAGATATATGTTGATGACATTATCTATGGATCTACTGGTTCTAACATGTCTATTAAGTTTGCAGATTTGATGACGTCCAAGTTTGAAATGAGCATGGTTGGAGAACTGAATTATTTTTTAGGTCTATAAGTGAAACAGCTTGAAGACGGGATCTTTATTTCTCAAACCAAGTATGCTCTAAACTTGGTGAAAAAGTTTGGATTCGAGAGCGGTAAAAATTTCGATACTCCTATGAGTACAACACTTAAGCTCTCTAAGGATTCAACAAGTAAAAGTGTAGATTCTAAGCTGTATCGCAGTATGATAGGTAGTTTATTATATTTAATTGTGAGCCAACCTGTTATTGCATTCAGCGTAGGAATCTGTGCTAGATATCAATCTGACCCTAAAGAATCCCACCTAATTACTGTTAAGCGTATTTTGAGATATGTCGCAAGTACGACCAATCTTGGTCTTTGGTATCCCCATGATACTAATGTTCAATTGGCCGGTTATACGGATGTTGATTGGGCTAGTAATATTGATGATCGCAAGTCTACTAGCGGTGGATGTTTTTATGTTGGGAATTATCTAGTTTCATGGCATAATAAGAAACAGAGTTCCGTATCGCTTTCCACAGCTGAGGCTGAGTATATTGCAGCCGGTAATGCATGCACTCAGCTTGTGTGGATGAAGACAATGTTAAATGATTATAGATTTGCGCAAGATTCTATGGTTTTGTATTGCGATAATTCTAGCGCAATCAACATTTCTAAAAATCTAATCCAACATTCACAAACTAAGCATATTGACATTAGATATTATTATATTTATGAATTGGTGGGAGATAAGATTATTTCATTAGATTATATTCAAACTGAAAATCAACTTGTAGACATTTTCACAAAACCACTTAATAGAAGCAGGTTTGCTAAATTGAAATTAGATATTGGTATGTGTAATGTGATCTGAGTTAATTGTGTTTGCTTATATTATATTGCATGTTTTTAGAATTTTTAAATAAAAAATTTACTGAAAAATAGAAATTTTTATGGTTGCACGACCAGTCGAGTAGCTCGGGTTTGGGGGTTTTAAATGTGCAAAAAATACTTTTTCTTCACTTTTATCATCTTCTCCAACAAACCCCTACACGACCGGTCGAACCCACCTTCGATTGCTACTTGGTTAATGCATCTTTTCCATTTTCCTTTGGATTTAGGATCTTTACACTTGTATTTCCTTGATTTTGAAGTCTATTTCAAGTTTTCTTGTGGTTTCTTTGGTTTTCTAGTTTAAAATTTGATTTGGGAGAAACCCTTCATTCCTTTCTTGTATTCCTTTTGTGCATTATACAATGGAGAATAGATACAAGAAGAGATCCTCTCGTCGTCCCTCTTCTTCCCGTTCCGTACTGATTACGGTGCGTACTCTTCGACCACCCGAAGAGGATCCCAAATATGTGTGGGATATTCATTTCCGCAATGTAATTGTTGAGTGGACATTTAACTCCAATCATTTGAGTCCTTTCAATATCGTTCCCCTCCTTGAAGCTATATGATGGGCTAACATATTGAATTGGGGCGGTCCTGCATAGCGGTCCATTGCACAGGCCATGTTTGCTTGTATAAGTAAATTTTCTGTTAAAAATATAACTTTTACTGTGACAACAAGAGAAGGTCCAGTTGATGTAGACCGTCACTTGATATCTGGTTTGATGGATATTCCTGTGAATGATGAAGGAATACCTATCTCTATGTTAGTTACGAGACTATCTGAATCTGAAAAATGTATGCTAACTAGAAGCTAGAGAGGAAGATGCTTTACCTCCTGATGATGTAAACATGGATGATTTATTTAACGAATTAGAATCTGAATCCGAGGCTGATCCTGACTTTCAGCCTTCTGATTTTGATGAGCGGTTGAGAACCCTAGAGGAAAAGGTGGAAGGTTTGCATGTATCCCAGGAGAATTAATTCAAATATATGCGCAAATACCTTAGGCACATTAATAAGGGATTACATCAGATTGATTCTTCTATCACTGCTCCTTCTTTTGGTTCTAATTAGACTTTTTTTATTTTAGGCATGTATTGAAAAGGCCGAGCTAAGAGTCCTAGAGGGCGGGGGGGTGAATAGGACTATGCCAAATTAAAAATTAAATGCAGAATTTAAACAAATATAAATAAGATAGCATTAAACAATCCCACAAAGCAGAATTAAATAACAACCTTAAAAGTACAAGTATTGAGAGGTTGATACAGATGTTGTTCTAAGGATAACCTTATACCAAAAAACAATGGTTTATGGTTTATGGTATGACAACCTGATTACTAAAAAGGCCTGTGTATCAAAATCTCAAACTGATACAGAGGAATAAATAAATAAATAAATAGTAAAGAAAATAAACTATGCTATTACAACATTCCCACACTTGCATAAAAAGATTACAACATTCTTCCACAAATGGATAAAAGGAAATTACAACATTCACAGAAAGCCACAATCAATCAATCACAACAAGACCAGAAATTATAGTGGTTCGCTTGTGTGTACACCAACTGTTTTAGAAAAACAACCACACAACTACTCCACTCCCAATATCCTCACACAGTGGATGTTAGTGTTCACTATGCAATAGGTTTTTCAAGGTTCACCTAAAACCTTAACAATTGTGTCTTTCAAGTGAGCTTACACAATTTAAAAACCCCACACTCTGAGTTTTCTGGATCACCTCAGACAAACCAAAAAGAAAGAGATTTTTCCTGGCACAATCTCAAAAAAACCAAAAACATAAATGTAAAATACTTATTTGGATATTCTCCTTTAATGATGCCCGGTAGAACCAATTCGAAGTAGATGTTCAATGTATATGTTTAATGTTCACACTCACTTATGAAAAGGTTTTAAGTTCTAAATGAATTTTAGATTAAATCACCTTGGGCTTGCTTGATTTGATTTTGATTCCAAGAAAGGGAAAAACTTCAATCCCTTCTTCAAATAAGATTGGAATGTAGAATCTCAAAATCAAATGCAAAAAAGTTAATTAAAGAGAATATTAAATGAGCATTAGATATCTTAAGAATATCACAAACTTATCTCTCAGAGTGGTGTCTTGATTTTGCTTGAATTGAATGAAAAACTCTGAAAATTGTACTCTATTTATAAGTGTAGAAACTATTCACTCGACTGGTCTAGAGGACAGCTCGACTGGTCGAAGGATCAACAAAATTTTGAAATTTCGGGCACAATAAGATAAAACCATTTCACGATTGGTCGAGTGGCTTGCTCGATTGGTCAAGTAGCCTGCACGACTGGTCGAATCCTACACTTAACTGGTCGTGTGGGACCCAATTTAGTTGCTGGACTTTGAGTTGAGCCTACTTGAATGGTCGATAAAATTCTCCCCCTTTTTGTCACAATATGACAAAGGAAAGAACTGATAAATGGAAGAAAGAGAAATAAGGAAGTAAATAGAAGAGTAATGTGTAATAAGAGACGTTATGAATAAGTTAACCCAATAACCAAGTCCATAATAATAAGCAAGCATGTCCAAACACATAATACAAGAGAAATTCAGGTATTTTAAAAGTTATTACATATCAGATACGCAAAGACTAATCTGAACCAGAAGAAGGAGTAGGTGGTAGGATCAATTTGATGAAGTCTCTTATTAATGCGCCTAAGATATTTGCGCATATATTTAAATTACATTTCTTGGGACACATGCATACCTTCAACCTTCTCCTTAAGTGAGCACAAATGCACATCATAATTAGATGACTGATAATCAGGATCACAAGCAGAATCAGATTCAAGTTTATCAAAAATGTCATCCATATTGACATCATCTGGAGGCAAATCACCCTCCTCTTCATGTGCTTCCTCAGTTCGTCTAGCACCCACATCAACCTTGCCTGGGGCCAATTTCAAATTCATCTTGTTAATGTTAGAATTGTTGAAGGGTAGATGATTAATGGGAGCTTTCCCAACAGGAATAGCCACTAAACTATGGGTGACTAACACAGTCATAACATAAGCAAAATGTATGTCACTGTGACCTGGGTGGAGACAGAACTGAATTATGCTATGACAAATCAGAGAAGGAAGATATATAAAAACTCTAGAAATGATAGAATGAAGAATACGAACCATAAATGTAATAAGCTCGGTTTTATTACCAGATCGAGGATAGACATTTGAAATGAAAATCCTATGAAGGATTCTGTATCTGGGTAACATAAACTTGGAGGTGAGCATATTCCCAGTACTCCATTCCACATTCATATTACATAAATCTCTAGTGAGCATACACTTCTTAGATTCAGAAGGTTTGTCCACAAGAGAACTAATGGGAATACCTTCGTCATTGATAAGTATATCCATTAACCTAGAAATAATATGATGATCCACATCAACTGGACCTTCTTTGATCGTAATAGTAAATGTTAGATTCTCAGTAGAAAAATCAATAATGTAAGCATACATAGCCTGTGCAATGGAGCGGTATACAGGTCCACCCCAATGCAATATGTAATCCAATCCTACTGACTGAAGGAGAGGAACAACATCAAACGGTGTCAAATGATGAGGATTAACAGTTCGTTCTACTATCACATTGCGCAATCGAATATCCTTCACATAATAAGGATCTTCCTTGGGCAACTGAAGGTGATACACCGTGATAGGAGCTGAACAAGATGAAGAAGGACCACGAGATCCTTTCTTCTTAGTTTTACCCTCCATTTACAATAAAGAAAGTAAGGAATAAAGAGATTGCAAAAGAGGCAAGAAGGGTTTTTAGTAGATCGGATTTTTTGATAGAAAACCCTCAAAATAATCATAAAGCATGAAATAAACCACACAGATGAAGAAAAGGAAGTGCGAAAGACTTGAATCAATAAGAAAGTCGAAAACAATGCACTAACCATGGAGGAATCGAAGATGGGTTTGACTGGTCGAGGTAGGGCTCGATGGAAAAGAAGACCCAAATGAAGAAAAAGTGATTTTTTCCCAAATAAAAGGTCAAACCTGAGTTTCACGACGGGTCGAGTACATGCTCGACCGGTCGTGCTACGATTGTCGAGTATGTACTCGACTAGTCGTGCAACACACAAAATTTACAAATTTTCATAAATTTTGAATTTTAAAAAATTTCAAAATAAAAATATATACATTATGATACAAAAAGACATAAATCATCAGTTCATATTGCACATACCAAGATCAAATTTCAATTTTGCAAACTTGCTTTTGTCGAGTAGTTTTGTGAATATGTCAGCTAGTTGAATCTCGGTTGGAATATAATCCAAAGAAATTGTTGTCTTCCACTAATTCACGAATATAGTGATATCTAATGTCAATATGTTTGGTTCGTGAATGCTGAATTGGATTTTTAAAGATATTAATTGTGCTTGAATTATCACAATATAAAACTATGGATTCTTGCACAATTCCGTAATCGCTTAGCATTCTTTTCATCCACACAAGCTGAGTGCATGCGTTACCAGCAGCAGTATATTCAACCTCAGCTGTTGAGAGCGACACGAAACTTTGTTTCTTACTTAGCTAGGAAACTAAACAGTTCCCTACATAAAAAAACAACCACCACTGGTTGATTTACGATGATCAATGTTACCAACCCAATCAGTATCCGTGTAACCAGCTAATTGTAAACTAGTATCATGTGGATACCATAGTCCAAGATTTGCTGAACTAATGACATATCGCAAAATGCGCTTAACAGCAATTAGATGTGACTCTTTAGGGTCAGACTAATATCTAGCACATATTCCTACGCTAAATGGAATGTCAGGTCGGCTCACAGTTAAATAAAGTAAACTACCAATCATACTATGATATAACTTAGGATCCACATATTTACCTGTTGAATCCTTAGAGAGTTTTAGAGTAGTACTCATTAGAGTATCAAAATTTTTTCCACTCTCAAATCCAAACTTTTAACTAAGTTTAGAGCATATTTGGTTTAAGAGAAAAAGAAACTATCAGTTAGCTGTTTGACTTACAACCCTAGGAAATAGTTTAGTTCTCCAACCATGCTCATTTCAAATTTAGACTTCATAAGATCTGCAAACTAAACAGTCATGTTAGCATAGGCAGATCCATAGATAATATCATTGACATAGATTTGCACTATTAGTATGTGATCATTATGTTTCTTTACAAACAATGTCTTATCTACACTTCCCATTATAAAGCTATGACTTAGTAAAAACTTAGCCAACTTTTCATACCATGCCCTGAGAGCTTGTTTCAAACCATAGAGTGCTTTTTTCAGGTGGTAGACATGATTAACATGCTTAGGGTCTTCAAAACTCATTGGTTGTTCAACATACACTTCTTCACGCAAATCGTCATTTAAGAATGCACTCTTTACATCCATTTGATATATTTTGAATTTTCTAAAGCACGCAATGAATATAAATAGTCTGATTGATTCAAGACGAGCTACTGGGGTAAATGTCTCATCATAATCAATGCCTTCAATTTGAGTGTACCCTTGTACAACCAGCCTAGCCTTATTTCTAATAATATTACCAAGTTCATCAGACTTATTTTTAAAAATCCATTTTGTTCCGATAATGTGTTTATCTTTTGGTCTTGGAACTAAGTACCAAACATCATTTCTAACAAACTGATTTAGCTCTTCTTGCATCACTACAATCCAGTTTTCGTTAGTAAGAGCTTCTTTTACGTTAGTCGGTTCTATCTGAGATGTAAAGCACACATAGTTACACATATCTTCAATTGGTCTATGAGTGTGCACACCAGTGAGAGGGTTTTGAAGGATTTGATTAGAAGGATGGTTGTTAACTATCCTCAGTTCAGTGTTATTTTGACTTGATGAAGAGTCTGGTTTATTAATTAAAAAAACTTCATCATTTTCTTAACTTAAGACAGGTGTATTCAAGTGATTATCTATAACTGCATTAATGGACTCTTGAATTACACCAGTTCTCTTGTTAAGAACCCAATACGGTTGACTATTTAGAGCATACCCTAAAAATATCCCTTCATCACTTTTGATGTCAAACTTACCCAGATTTTCACGTTCATGTAAGATGTAGCACTTGTTGCCAAAAACTCAAAAGTATTTGACAGTAGGCTTCTTATCAAATCACATTTCATAAGTCGTTTTACCATTTGATTTTCTAGTATAAACGCGGTTAATTATATAGCAAGCTGTATTAACGGCTTCAGCCCAAAGATTTTTAGGAAGCTTCATACTATTTAGCATTACATTTACCATTTGTTGAAGCACTCTATTTTTTCTTTCCACTATACCATTTTGTTGTGGTGTTTTGGGTGCAGAATATTCATGTAATTTCCCTGATCACTGCAAAATTTCTCAAAACCACTATTTTTAAATTCCGAACCATAATCACTATGGATCTTAGAGACTTATGATTCTTGTTTTGTTTAGATATGTTTAAGTACCCTCTTTACTTCATCGAGAGTTTCTGATTTCTCTCTCAAGAAGACTACCCAAGTATATCTAGTAAAGTCATCTATTATCACCAGAATGTACTTCTTGCCACCTCGACTCTCTATTCTGGTTGGTCCAATGAGATCCATGTGGAGAAGTTCAAGTGGTTTAGTTGTGGCATTGGAGTTCACCTTTTTGTCAGTACTCCTAGTTTATTTGCCAATCTGGCATTCGCCACATATTTTGTCTACTTTCTGTATTTTGGGCAAACCTCTTATCAACTCTCTTTTGCTCAATCTATATAAGTTGAGGTAGTGTACATATCCAAGGCGTTTATGTCATAATTCGGTTTCATCAGTATGGACCATGTAACATGATATATTAGATGAGCTTGAATCACAAACAATGTAACAACTTTCAGAAGTTCTACGACTAGTTAATATTACAGAACCATTTTTATTTAAAATTTCACACCCCTGGTTAGTAAATTTTACACTATGATTATTATCACATATTTGAGAGATGCTTAATAAATTATATTTTAGTCCTTCTACATATAAAACATTCTCAAGGCTATCTAAATCATGTCTTAGGTTATCTAGTCACCATTGACGAAGATTTATTATCTGAATCAGATCTATTGCACACTTTCTGGTTTAAGGTACGGACTATATTCATATAGGTTATGGTTTTCAAGGCTTTCAATGTCGGTTAATGGTTTATTATTGTTGTGGGTGAAATTTCACATGCCAAATGCGATGTTTGTATTGCGTTTCTGATATATATGAACTATATGGAGATTTGTGTATTCCTTGTATATGTAGAAAGTATCATATACGTATGAAATACGAGCGTGTGTTTGCCATGATTAATTGTCGCATGTTTGTGCTAGTTGTATGTGTAACAATTCCTTGGCAAGAGGAATTGTCCTAATGTGAGCTATCACCAACATACGTCATGTATGTTGGAATATGTAGCCTAAGTGTTTGTAGAAATGTCTGAATGAATAAGTGTGTCATATATTGTACTTTTTATGGGCATTGAGAAGAGATTCTCAACTATCTTAATGATGTGTATGATTTCCTCCATGCAATTTACATTCTTTGTTTGCTTAACTTAGACGCTACTTACGTGTGAATTCATGTTAAGTTGATATTCATCAAATGCTCACATGCTGTATGATTAGAATTGTTGATCCATTACTGTTCTGAATTGCTGGTATGAAAATCTGTTATACTTGAATATATTTGAGACTATAAAATAGTCTAGGGAATCGGTAACAAACCTTGAGTTCGTGGCCGAGATTGTTTTCACCACGTAGGGCATGTTTGATGAACCCGGGTCGTATTAGAGTTGTCGGCAATGGTTTGGCCACACGGAGTGTTTGTGCACTTTATGCCGTTCAACTCAGCATGCGCTCGTGCTAGTCAAGCTCGTCAAGTAACCCGATTGTCCCGGTGGATGTGCACCATGTATGGATGCTATTATTTGAATTTAAGGTACCAAACTTACTAGTGCAATCCCGTTAACTATGGTACCTCGATCCGCTAAGACTCATGAGCCGAGCATGGTGGTATGAGACACCGTGATCGAGTTGTCGGCCTACGATGAGGTGACGAGCCTCCCCGTAGTGACCAGTGAGCAATTCAGACTCGTGAGCCGATTATGGTGGTATGGGACACTATATTCGTGCTGTCGGCCTACATTGATTGGTGTTGAGCCCTTTGTAGTGACCTCGAGCATACCTTGATACTGCATTGAGGCGACGAGCCTTAGGGTAGTAACTAAGGTATGATAGGCATGCATTAATTGGTGACGAGCCCTTTGCAGCGACTTAGAAACATAATATCGTATGAGATTGTCTAGGACTGACGACCCTAGATTGGATCACCGTTTGGGAATTGATATGAGGAAGGTACCTTAGCTTCCCAATCTTACTATATGAAAAGGACTAATAACAACTTGGTAATCATGTTCATGCACCGCATTGCATGTGCCTTGGCGTCGTGGAGCACTGCGGGAGGTTGTCATGCATACCGTAAGATGAAGACACTGAGGGAGTGCAGGCGAGGGCATGCATCATTTCTACTTACATCCTTACATTAACAAGGGTAATTAGGACATGTTTAATTGTATTGCCTTATCATTACTGCTTGATTGAATTGATAATATGTTAACTTTTACTGTATAGTTCCACTGAGTTGATCACTCACTCCCACATTCTGGGACGGTGTTTCAACACCAACCAGACTCTGTCTTAGATGTAAATGATGATGCGACCCACGAGGCAGAGCAGGAGTATGAGGATGACGAGGAGGCATTCTCCTTTATGCAGTTCTCAGGCGAGTTCATGTGAGCCGTGTCCTGAGCTACGAGGATTCAGGGTTTATTTTGTAATGGGTGATTTCATTTTGATACTTATATTTTGAAACAAACACTTATAATTATGACCTGGCAGAGCATACATATCTCAGGGACTTATATAGCTACATATGTGTTTCTTCAGTCTTCCGCTTGCAGATTTCACCTATCCCTGGATTATGTTTACAGTTTGGCTTAATCTACTCCATGTTTTATGCACTTATACAGACAACATATATCTATCATTGCATATGTTGCATAAGTGATGTTTTGAAACTTGGGAGCAAAGTTATGCTCGACCCCCGAATTTCAGGGTGTTACAAAAAGTCTTAGCATTTTTAAAATAATTTTGATTCAGACCTTTCCCTTTTAAGTTTGAAGACTCCCCTTTCACAAATTTGGGTGGAGTATTCTTATGTTTGGGAGGAATACTTTTTTCGTAGCCTAATCTAGATCGATCGCCACATTTTCTGGATCCGGATAAGAGTTTTTCTAACTTGGGATTACCTTGGGTATACCTCCATGTGCCTTTCAAACTCAAAAGTGAAGAGACTTCTAGTTTAGTTTTTCATTTTCAGATTTTAGGTTTTTAACTAGGGAGGTTTTAAATTCTAAGTCACAGTTAGTTTTTTTTTTAAAGTAATCTGAAATGTGTGATTTTTCTAAGACTAGATTATCAAAATTTTCTTTTAATTTTAAAAACTTTTTCTTTTGAAGTTTAAACTTTACAGGAATTTTGCAACTTTCCTTGTATAGGGTATCACAAGCATCTTGAAGATCTTCTTCATTTTCATGGTGACTATTCAGATTTTCTTCACTGGTTGAATCATCATTATCTAAAAAAGTGAACTTAGCTAGAGTTATTAGGGCTTTAACATCATTACCCGACTCAGTTTCAGAATCTTCTGACTTAAAAGTAGCTTCAGAGAAGGAAGATTCATCCCATGTACCCAACATACCTTTCTTTTTAGGTTTGTCCTTTTTAGGACATTTGTTTACCAGATGCCCATATTCACGGCAGTTGTAACATTGGCTATCTTTAAAGATTTCCAAGTTTTCGATCTAGATCTTTTCTTTTCAATAGATTTTTGTAAATCAACCCTCTTTTTACTTTTGAAAATCTTATAAAACTTTTTAGCTAAAAGGGCCATATCATCTTCAGAATTTTCTAAATCAGAATTGTTATTTTCCTAAGAAATATTTTTAGAAGACTTAAGGGCGATAGATTTACCTTTATGAGCTTTAAAGTTTAACTCATAGGTTTGTAAAGAACCAACCAATTCTTCTACCCTCATATTATTCGTATCATAAAGTTCTTGGATTGTGGTCACCTTTGAATTGAACCGTTCAGGCAATGAGCACAGTATCTTTACACAGACTTTACTTTTTGGGATTCTATCACCAAGACCCCACATAGAGTTGACAATGTCATTCAATCTTGTATAGAAGTCCATGAAAGTTTTATTTTCATAAATACATATTTCCTCAAATTTGGTTGTGAGGATTTGGACTTTAGATTTCTTGACAATTGTTGTTCCCTCGTGTGTCCTTTCCAAAATATCCCAGGCTTGATTTGTAGTATCACAGGATATAATTCTCTAGAATTTATCTAGTGATAGTGCGCAAGTGATTGCATTTAAAGCCTTTGCATTGGCACTACTCTCTCTTTTCTGAAGAGCAGACCAAGAAAAATAAGGTGAGACTTTTATCATTTTAGATCCATCTGTACCAGTTACTTCTGTGGTAGGAGGGGTCCAATTGGTACTGTGGCTTATCACATGCTCTCATCCATGCATTTTAAGAAAATTCTCATTTTGGCTTTCCAATAGGCATAATTGGAGCCATCAAAAGGTAGAGGCCTAGTTATTGAAAGGCTATCAAAATTTGACATCTTATAAAGCTTAGATCGATTAGCTCAGGAAATTAATCCAAAAAAAATAAAGCGAGCTATTAGGCTCTGATTCCACTTGAAAAGATCGAGCTAAGAGTCCTAGAGGGGGGGGGGGAGGGGTGAATAGGATTATGTCAAATTAAAAATTAAATGCAGAATTTAAAAAAATATAAATAAAGATAGGAATAAACAATCCCACAAAGCAGAAATGAATAACAACCTCAGAAGTACAACTATTGAGAGGGTGATACAGATGTTGTTCTAAGGACAACCTTACACCAAAAGCCAATGGTTTATGGTAGGACAAACTGATTCCTAGAAAGGTCTGTGTATCAAAATCTCAAACTGATACAGAGGAATAAATAAATAAATAAATAGTAAAGAAAATAAACTAAGCTATTACAACATTCCCACACTAAAATAAAAAGATTACAACATTCTTCCATAAATGCATAAAAGGAAATTACAACATTCACAGAAAGCCATAATCAATCAATCACCACAAGACTAGAAATTATAGTGGTTCGCTTGTGTGTACACCAACTGTTTAGAAAAATAGCCACACAATTACTCCACTCCCAATATCCTCACACAGTGGATATTAGCGTTCACTATGCAATAGGTTTTTCAAGGTTCACCTAAAACCTTCACAATTATGTCTTTCAAGTGGGCTTACACAATTCAAAAACCCTACACTATAAGTTTTCTGGATCACCTCAGACAAACCAAAAATAAAGAGATTTTTCATGGCACAATCTCAAAAAAACCAAAAACATAAATGTAAAATACTTATCTGGATATTCTCCTTTGATGAAGCCCGGTAGAACCAATTCGAAGTAGATGTTCAATGTTTACACTCACTTATGAAAAGGTTTTAAGTTCTAAATGAATTTTAGATTAAATCACCTTGGGCTTGCTTGATTTGATTTTGATTCCAAGAAAGGGAAAAACTTCAATCCCTTCTTCAAATAAGATTGGAATGTAGAATCTCAAAATTAAATGCAAAAAAATTTAATTAAATAGAATATTAAATGAGCAGTAAATAGCTTAAGAATATCACAAACTTATCTCTCAGAGTGGTGTCTTGATTTTACTTGAATTGAATGAAAAACTTTAAAAATTGTGCTCTATTTATAAGTGCAGAAATTGTTCACTCGACTGGTCCAGAGGACAGCTTGACTGGTCGAAGGACCAACAAAATTTTGAAATTTCAGGAGCGATAAGATAAAACCGTTCCACGACTGGTTGAGTGGCTTGTTCAACTGGTCAAGTGGCCTGCACAACCGGTCGAACCCTACACTCGAATGGTCATGTGGGACCCAATTTAGTTACTGGACTTTGAGTCGAGCCTATTCGACTGGTCAAGCACTATTCACTCTACTGGTCGAGCAATCTCCATGACTGGATGAAGATCTAACAAAAAATCCTAAAAATTAGTGACAAACCTTGGACTGGTCGAGGAATTTCTTAGACTGCTCGAGCCAGTACTAGGACTAGTCAAACATAGACTAAGACTAGTCAAGATACAGCCTAGAGAAGTATATAGGGACCTAATTTAAGTATGCAATCAATATGACATAACCTATGTTTAATCTAGGGCCTTACATACCTTATAAGTGATATTTGAACATTGAATCATCATTTGTTTTAGTTGATAGTTGATCTTAAAGTACTTGAAGCTTGACATCTTGAAGTGCTTTAAAGTTTGAACTTGAAGTACTTTGAAGCTTGACATCTTGAAGTGATTTGAAGCTTGAACTTGAAGTACTTTGAAGCTTCACATCTTGAAATGCTTTGAAGCTTAAACTTAAAGTACTTTAAAGCTTGACATCTTGAAGTGCTTTGAAGCTTGAACTTGAACTATCACTTGATGTTGTATTTGAACTTGTGAATCTCTTATTTTTGCATTTAAAGTTCTTAAGGAAAAGATCCTTGTTCTTGTACATGAATTGCATGATCTTGTATATGTAGATGAGCTACACAAGATACAGATTCCAAGAGGTTTTGACATTACAAAATTTGACAATCATAGAAGCTAGAAAACATAGCAGTTACATGTATTAGCTATTATCTTTATTTGCGCTTGGATAGTATTTGGGCATGTGAACAAGACTTTATGTTTCCTGAATATATTTTGTTGAACATGTTTCTGTTATTTACTCTCTTATTTCTTATACTTCTCATATCCCTTTGCTATATCATCAGTTTGTATTTCTTTCATTTGTCATATTGTGACAAAAGGGGAGAGAAATTATGGCATGATTTTAATGCTTTATGATGATTGGGGATGTGTGATTACAGATATGGTGTATTTTTTTGTATTGGACATGTATTTGATTTATATAGGTTCTACATATCACCTCACCTGGATTAAGGGGGAGAGTAATTGTTGCACATTTGGTGCATGATTCTTTATTGTGCATGATTCTGTATTTGATATCTGGTGCATGATTCTTTATTTGGTTTTGTCACAAATTTAACAAAAGGGGGAGATTGTAAATGCTATATCCAAATTTAGGTATGGGACTGGTTTAGATAGAAGTCCCTTGTGATAGACCCCATAGTCTATGATACTACATACTATCATCCCGACTTCACATTCTAGCTTGGTCATTTCATTCACACCACATCTTACATTGCATCCTCAGGACATAGCATTTGGTTTACTATGTTTTTGTATTGCATAACCTGAATAAGGTTGATGGTATTTATGGACTTACCAGTATGTTTCCACATTGCTCTGATATTGCATACTAGGCACTTACCTTGCGTACATACTTACACCACCCTCTATGCTTTCTATAAGCTTATGTATGATAGATGCGTGCAGGTGGCGTTAGGTTGTAGCAGCATTGAGCTTGGAGCGTGCAGCGATCTTTTGGAGCTTTGATTTTTGATATATGTATATTTCCCTTTCAGCACTGTATTTAGCTGTTTATATTAGTAGATATGTAATAATGATGTTGCCTTTGTGATTTGGGTAAACTTGCGGTTATGCTTCTTACGAGATAAATGTATGCTGAAAAATCCTCCTTATAGGATCCCAGGATCGAAATCTAGCGTATGGTCATTGGGAGCCGAGAATGGGGTACTACGGAGGCTGTCGACACTGAATTCAGCAATCGGGAATTCTATGAGCCCAATTTTCAAGTTTAGGTGTGACATATACAACCTAAATGAGCAATAAAATATCAGGTTGTAAGGGTTAAGTGCAAAACAGGCCTTGAAAATATCTAGTTATCTTCATTGCACAAGCACGGAGTCAGGAAATCAAAGAAGACTAGGCTCCAGAGCATCTGTGGTATCATCCTAATGACATGACAGATGGGATGCAATGTGTTGTACCGTCCTCTAGATAGAATGAACTATTCTTTCTAGTCAGGATTGGCGTTCGATGAGCTCCTTCTGCTAATCTCTAAGATGGGTGAGAGTGGCGTCTAATGAGGCCGAGGAGACAAGATGTGCAGCTACAACTTCTTTTGAAGGCATAGGAACTTCTTCTAGAGCTTCTTCCTCACCAGCATGAGTACTCATTCCTTGTCTGGATGTAAGTTGCATTAGGATGAGGCTTATAGTTGTGAAGTGGGGGGGCTTTAAGGATTGTGCCTTGTTCTTCCCTTGTGCGAAAGAGATTTGCTAACCAACATATTAGCCTACCAAATGGTATCGCACTAGAATTTGACTCGAAGGCGGACACAAGTTAATCATAGATCATGGTAGGGAGACACATTGGCTCACCTGTTTCGAGTTTGTATAATGTTTCGACCATAAATGGGGTAAGCTCGGTGGTGTTACCTCCTCGAGGATATACGTTTGCAACCAAAATAGCATGGATATAGCGGTAATCATGAGACATTTCAGATGCTCGGAGGGAAATTCCCTTGTGCCACTTAACATTTCGACCGTTACAAAGAAACTCCATCCAAACTATTTATTTTTCACCAATAGTCGTATAGAGTTCAGATGCTTGGTCATTACAAAGAGAGATTTTGATGAGAGAGGCTATCTTGATAGGGTAACATGGTAGGTTCTCCCTCGATAGTTAACAGCAAAAGCCAGGGAGTCATGGTCATCCGGTTGTGTACAATGAGGCATGAAGGCCTTAACTAGGTTGACATCAACGTCCCCTCCAAAAGACAAAATTGGGTCCCATCCACGGTTGTGAAAGATATCATAGACATTGTAAGCTTCGAAGCATGAAGTGTCAATAGTTCGTTCACAAATAATCTTTCTAGAGGAAAATCGGGCCGCAATGAGACTCGGAAGGGGAGAGGGATCGTTTGGAGGACGAGAAGGTCGAGTATTTTGATGGATATTTCGACCTCTTTTTAGGGCACATATTTTGGTCATGGTGTCAGACGATTCTCCTCGATCGTGCTTCTTTTTAGAATGACCTTCTCTTGGAGGTGTACGATCTTGTTCGTCCATGGAAGAGAAGGGAGGTAGAGATGACGAAAATGAACCAAAAAGAAGTAGATAGCTACTAGGAAATGTGATGAATGAAAAGAAGTACCTAGGAAATACCGTTAAAACGGTCAAGTTTGGTAGCAAGTCCTCCAGCCGATGTCCAGGGAGAGCAAAGGAAAAAAATAGGGCAAAAATGAACTATTTATAGTTCGACCTTTATAAGTAGCCCCGCTCGATTTCGGTACCACCGATATTTAGTTCGGTGTTACCGAAAGTCCCTCAGAAGGGATTTTTCAATAAACTCTAAAAGATGTACAAGTATATATTTCTCATTTGAATTGGTACATTCAAAAGACATCAAAATGGATAACATATATGTCCAAAATGTGAATATAACTTTAAGGATCAAAATTAAATATACATATATGTTCAAAAAGAAATTTGAGGCAATAATTCCTCAGATCTGACAGTTAATGCAAATGGGCTACTTGGTTATCTTTACATCGCACGTATCCCGACAGATTTTTGGAGATTTCCAAATCTGTTGGAATCTAGCGGTTTTATTAATATATCGGCGAGTTGTTGCTCGGTAGGCACATATTCTAGTATAATGATGTTTTCTTCGACAAGTTCAGGAATGAAGTGATGTCAGATGTTTATGTGCTTTGTGCGAGAATGTTGGACTGTTATTTTTTTATTGAGATATTGATGGCAATTGTATTGTCATAGAAGAGTGTCATTGTAGATTGTATAATGCCATAATTTAGCAACATTTGTTTCATCCATAGAAGTTGTGCACAACAACTACCTGCTTCAATGTATTTGGCTTCAGTAGTGGATAGAGAGATTGAATTTGGCTTTTTGTTATGCCATCATATAAGGAAATTACCGATATAAAAACAACCTCTGCTAGTTGACTTGCGATCATCATTGTTCTCAGCCTAGTTGACATCTAAGTACCCAACAATAATGGTAGATGCGTCAAAGGGGTACCATAAGATGTAGTTAGTAGTCCCTAACGCAAATTGTATAATCCTTTTTACCGTGGATAGATGTGATTCTTTGGGATTGGCCTGAAATCTAGTGCATGCACCAACGCTAAATGAGATGTCTGGCCGACTCGCGGTTAGCTAAAGTAAGTTACTGATCATACTGCGATACAAGTGCTGGCTACAGTCTTCCCATTGATATCTTTAAAAAGTTTAAGACTGGTGCTCATGGGAGTATAATGAGTGCGGTTAGAGTCAAGTCTAAATCTCTTTATTAGATCTTTCGCATACCTGGACTGACATATGAATATTCCATTATCCATTTGTTTCACTTGTAACCCCAGAAAGAAGTTCATCTCACCAACCATGCTCATCTCAAATTCAGATTTCATCAATTCAGTGAATTCATGAGCTGTATCTTCACAAGTGAATCCAAAAACAATATCGTCCACGTAAATCTGAGCAATGAGTAGGATATTTCCAGTCTTTTGTGTAAACAGTGTCTTATCAACACTCCCCCTACAAAAATTATGGTTGAGCAGAAATTGCGTTAAGTGCTCATACCATGCTCAGGGGCCTTGCTTCAGACCATAAAGCACTTTACTCAATTTGTATACGTGTTGAGGTATTTAGGATCCAAAAATCCTTTTGGTTGTTCTACATACATACTTCCTCAAGTACACCATTGAGAAAGGCACTCTTAACGTCCATTTGGAATAGTTTGAATTTTAATGCACACGCAATAAACAAGAGAATTCATATGGACTCGAAGCGAGCTACAGGAGAAAATGTCTCATCAAAATTGATGCCCTCAATTTGTGAGTAGCCTTATGCCATGAGTCTAGCCTTGTTCCTTACTACATTACTAGATTCATCGAATTTTTTCTTGAAAACCCATTTGGTTCCAATGATGTTTGTATCATGTGACCTAGGAACTAGCTGCCATACCTCATTCCTTTCAAATTGTTAGAGCTCTTCTTACATAGTTGTTATCCAAAATTCATCTTGGAGAGCTTCTATGACATTCATAGGCTTGATTTTTGAGGTGAAGCATAGATGACTAACAATATCCTCAAGGTGGTTCAAGTTTTCACACCATCATTAGGATCTCCAGTGATTTGATTGATGGGATGATCCTTAATGAATGTCAAGTTATTCGACGGTTAAGGTTCATGAGGTGAGGTGACTTTGTTATTTGATTTTCCTATTGTGAACGTGTCTACTTCATCCTCTATATCAATTTCAGGACTATTTTCATCGTGTGGTTGGTCATTAACAACCACATTGACTGATTCTTGAATAGTTAGTGTCCTTAAATTGTATACTCTATAAGTACAACTGTTAGTAGAATATCCTAGAAAATTACCTTCGTCACTTTTAGAGTCAAACTTGCCTAGTTGTTCTCTACCTTTAAGAATATAGCATTTACTACCAACAACGTGAAAATATTTTTCAATAGGGTGTTTTCCTCTACATAATTCATATGGAGTCTTATTCAATCCTGCTCTAAGATATACTCTATTAATTATGTAGCAGGCTGTGTTGACGGCTTTGGCTCAAAAACTTTTAGCCATGTTTTTACTATTTAGTATTACTGAGCTCATTTCCCACAATACCCTGTTTTTTCTTTCAACCACTCCATTCTGTTGAGGTGTCTTTAGAGTTGAGAATTCATGTCAAATTCCATTCTTATCACAATATGATCCAAATTGATCATTCTCAAACTCTCCATCATGATCACTCCTGATTCGATTTATGAAATACCCTTTTTCATTTTGAATCCTTTTTGCCAACTTCTGGAATTCTTCAAATGCATTTGATTTTTCCCATAAAAAGGCAACCCAAGTGAATCTGGAATAGTCATCCACTACTACAAAAACATATCTCTTTTTCCCATGGCACTCAACTTTGGTAGGTCCCACTTGATCCATGTGTAATAGGTCAAGTGGTTTGGAGATTGTTATGGTGGTTGTCTTTTTGTGTCCAACCTTTATCTGTTTACCTTTAAGACAATTGTCGCACACAATCTTCTCCTTCTTTCTGATCTTAGGGAGACCTCCCACCAAATTTATAGAGCTTAAATTTGCCAAATTTCGGTAGTGGACATGCCCAAGTCTTTGATTTCATAGCTTGGATTCATTGTTAACGGCCATGTGGCATTTTGTGGATGGGGAACTTTCTCCACTGCTCTCAATTACATAACAGTTGTCACTTGTGTGAAGACCTTTCATAATAAGTTTACCTATGCAATCTAAGATCTTGCACATATTGTTGGAGAAAGTTACAGAATGTTCTTTGTCAAAAATTTAGGAAATTCTTAGGAGATTGTGTTTCAGTCCCTCTATGTAAAGAACATCTTTAATCTTGGGCAAGCAAGCCCCAACTATTGTCCCTCGTCCAACTATCTTGGCCGAGCTCCCATCACCAAAAGTGACTGACCCACCATCAAATTCTGAATACTCACAAAAATGGGTCTGATCACTTGTCATATGTCTGGAGCATCCACTATCAAGATACTACTTATAACTATTGCCTGCCTTAAGTGCAGTGTGAATTACAAGGTAGTTGTTCTTATTCTTTACAGCCCACTTGGTGACAGTTTTCTTAGGAGATGTCACTTTATCTTCATTTGAGAGTAGTTTGGATTTTTCAGGCAATTGTACTGGATTTCCTTGTTTCATAAATTCCCTGGTTTTCCGATTCAGTTGATCCACTTGATTTATCAGCTCTACCATCTTTTAGTCATTTTAGGTGGAGTAGGGTATTTGCTTCCTTCAGTTGATGTATGTTTTGAAGGGTTTTTAGTTTTTTGAGATAATCTTCCCGCTGATTTAGATTTTCCTATATGGTTCAGCCTGGAAGTGAGATGAGACCTAATGAATGCAAGCCACTCAAATTCGTAGTGTCCCAAGTCTCCACAAGAGTGATAGATTGGAGTGTTTTTTGTGTTGCTACCAGATGCAATAGTTTTCTTAATAAACACATGGTGCAGAGATAGGGCGTGGCTTTCTGGATTCATATCCTAACCCTCTTTTGTCTTTATGGCTTCTTCCCATCCCTAGTAGTTTATCCAGTTTTTTACTACTTTGTGAAAATTTATAACTAAGTTCAACAAACTGTTTTGACTTTTCTAAATCGAATCTTAGTTTGTGGTTTTCATTTTTGAGTCCTTCATTTTCTGATTCTAAAAGTTTGATCTGTTTATTTATTTTTTGATTTTCAGATTCAAGGGATATTAAAGTTCTTTCAAACTTGTCATTTTCAATATGATATTGTTGAAGATCATTTATCATTTGTGCATTTATCTCTGATGTTTCAACTAGATCTTTTTGTAATTGTTTATTTTTATTTTCTGAAATGCCAAGTTTTCTGAGAATATTGATGCTATGTATGTAGAGTTGATCATAGGCATCATGTATACTCTCCTTTTCTTCTTCTTTTTCCTCATTGATTTGATATTCAATTATTTCTTCAGTATCCATATCTTCCATTTTTGTCAAGATCTCCCTCTAAGTTGTTAAACCCTTCAGAGGAAACTTGCTCTGATACCAATTGAAATTGTAGTTTATACCGCTGATACTGAAGAATGAATATGAGGCAATGTCATAGGAGGGGGTGAATAGGACTTTTCAATTATTTCTGGCTATTTAAAAATCCTAATTGCCTGACTTAAATAATCATTTTAGTTTAAAGCAAGTAAGGCAATATAACTCTAAGGCTTCCAAGCCAATAGAGGTTCTAATTACAAAGGCTACTCAAGATGTACAAATAGAGCAAGTAGCCTATAGTAATATGAGCTTGTGTGTGGAATATACTACCTATCAATCAATAGCATTCATTCAATCATGTATAAGAATTTAAACATTCAAGTATTTATATAAGCATGATTAAATAGATGCGCAAATGACAATTCCACACACAAGCATGTATACTGGTTTGGCTACATGCCTACTCCACTCCCGGATTTCACTATTAATGGTTTTAAAATAGGTTCACTAATAACCTTTACAATCCTACACTAAGGACACCAATTTATGGTCTCCGCAAGAGAAAAGGTCTTACACTAAGAACCCATGTTTAGGCCCACCGGCCAAGGTCCCACACAAGGCACCTATGTTTAGGCCTATCGGCCAAGGTCCCACACAAGGCACCTACATTTAGGCCCACCGGCTAAGGTCCCATATAAGGTACCTACACAAGTTTGTTGATAGCAAACTCTTAGCCTCAATCTTACACAAGGATAGAGACTAAACTTTGGACTCTTAAAATGACACTTACTTATCAGAATGAATCCTCTCTTGTAGCTTGTCTTGGGTTGCTTGATCTTCACTCTTCTGTGCTTGAATCCGCTCCCTGATGCTCCCCCGATTGCGTAACTTAGATTTTCCTGTTGGTTTAGCTTCACAATCAAGAAGCTTGCATAAGATTACCTATAAAGGTGATCAAGGTAATGGGAGTTGGTTGAATCTCCTATCTAGGATCATGAGTGGTTTTCATAAGGGATTTAACCTATGGATGCTTTAGAGTATCAAAAGATAAACGATTTTCCTATTGGTTTGGTATTTGTACTCTGGAGAAGGCAGGAGTCATGTTCTTCATTAATAGGAGCTTTGAATGCTCATAGAAGTGAAAGATCACAATGAAGAGAGCATGAAACTCGTATGGATAGAGTCTGGATTGACTATGATAAGCTTGGGGTACACTAGAGACTCTAAGATGCCTTAATCCACTATTTTTACAGGTTTTGACAAGCCACTTTTATAGAGAAAAAGTTCTAACGGATAGAAAATGGCTAGTTTATGGTGCTACTGATGCTAACTTCGGTATCACCGAATTTGCTTCGGTGGTACCGAATTATCAATCGGTAGTACCGAATTAAATCCTCAAGTTAATGAATGAAAAAAAGTAATTTCGATGACACCAAAATTTATTCGTCGATAACAATCGGTGTCACCGAAATGTTCAATCGGTGATACTGAATTATCATTGAAATGTTGTTGGACTGTTTTGAGCACTTTCGATAACACCGAAGGTATCTTCGGTGATATCGAAAGTGCTATTCAGTGGTACCTTTTCCTACATTATGTGGACAGATTTTTCTGTTTGTAATTCCTTGTCCATTTAATCATTCACCAACTTGGGACTTGCTAAAGCCAATACTAAAGTATAGAAACTATGAACTTGGAATTGGCTTTGAATAGATGAGCTAAGTAGGGTTTCCTATTTGGGTTGGGATCATCTATTTGCAAGGTCAATATCATAGAAGTGGTTCTTTCTCTTCAGTGTAGCTTTAGTGCTTCCTAATCTAGTTGTGTCACCGGTCTTCATTTGCCAAGAACTCATCCGATTACTTGACACAACTAGTCACGTGATTGACAAACAAGTATGCAAAGGTGGGTGCACTTTCAATATATGTCACTAAGTGCTCAAGGGGAGTTTCATATGCATGTTCTAAGGAGGATTATCAAGATCCAAGATATCATTAGTGTTGTATAGTTGTTCCTTTGAACTATAGATCATATAAGTATGATGAGTCAATTGAGATGTTGTAATATGTTGTGATGAGTAATATGCTTGTATAAGTGTGTTTTATCATGAAATTGACAAAGGGGGAGATTGTTAGTTCTTATGCTTAAGCACAACTAGGATTGTCATAATTTGTAGTCTTATGAGAAGAACAAACACTCATAAAGATATTCTTCGATAACTCATAAAGATCTGTGAAATGACTCGTTTAAGCATCTCAAGTAAGACTTAACATCTTAAAACATAAAAGTACATGGTTCGAAGATCGGAACACTCCATATGAGTCAAATAATAGGTGGTATGTTGAGGATCAAATATTGCATATTATACCCCAGTTATTTCTTGGTTTTATGAACATGATAATGCTTAAATAGTCCATTTTAATCGTATTTTTGTTGCAAGGTGAATTTAAGAGCTTGGACTAAAAAGGGTATTAAAAGCATGCATTTAACGCTTAAAAATCACTAAGGCAAGGAATGGATCTTAGGGGACTGAGATTGGAGAATTCACATGTCAAAGATCTGAGAAAATAAAGAAATTAATGATAAAGAGGCCTGAAAATTGTCCTGAATGCAAGATCACAAGGTTCCCACCATCAGTTTAGCTCAAAACTTTATATCTGGCCTAAGGACCCTAAATTAACCGTACACGTAAAATTTTAGCCATTGGATCTTTGTGGAAGTGGCCCAACGGACAGATTAACCACTAAATCACTAATTCGGGGCCAACCTTACATCTGGATATGCTTCAATTTTGGTCTCAACCCCTAAAATTAGATGACAAAATGGATGGATGGAGCAGATTTATCATGCACGTCACTGTGGGCCCTACACCAGTGCAAGCGTGCACATGGGGTGTGCACGTTCGCAGCGTACCAGACCGGAAAAGTCAGGTCAATACACATTGATCGAGCTCTCTTTAAAAATGGAAGTTCCATTTTTTTTCTTCCCCCAGCGATCACACGGACGATTTCAGTGGGCTATTACCATCATCAGGTTCGATGATCAAGACCGTTTATTCGATCCAGGGGGTGGCCACGACCGTACCTATGGTGACCTTTTGGTCCCATGTACGTGTACATACGCAGATCGCTACCAAACGTTGAATGAATGGCGGGGTGATTCGATATAGTGGGCTGCACTAAAACTTGACCAAAACCACCCCTTTCCGACTAAAATATCGCTAGGAATCCAATGGATGGGGTGGATTTTTTAAACAACACTGTGGGGCCCACCGAGCATCTCAGCGCAAGGAATTTCGTAAGATCATGCGTTCATGAAATCTGGGATTTTTGGGCGATTGTGAGCCACCACCTTTGTCCGGATGCATGATCCGAATCGTTCAAGTGGAGCACAAGCTTAGGCCGACCCTAGCCATGAAGCTAGATCCAAGCCAAGGACGGTCAGTGTCTCGCAAACTCCCTCCAAACGCAAGTTGATTTGCATTTTTCCTACACATGTTGCTGCAAAAGGCTATGTTGCCACATAAACCGACTTCTCCACCGACTCCAGCAGCCTCCCAGCCAACCTGAATGCCTATAAAAGGAGAGGGAGAACGTGGATAGAAGATCATTCCTGGGAGCTTGGACATGAGCAGAGGAGAGAGACAGTGTGGGCTGGCCAACTTCAAGAGTTTCTTTTCCTTTTTCTCTCCTGGTTCTTTTTAATTATTTTTTTTAAGAGATTATAGTTAATCATGTTTATGGTTGGCTAAACCTCTTAGCTAGGGCTAAGAGGTGAAGCTTGTAGTGTGATGGGGTGTTTTCTACAGCTTTGATTCATGTTTATTGGACTTTTCTTGCTTCTAGTTTGATTATATGGAATATTCATAGTTTTTAATGGTTTGTTGTGACTTAAATTACAATGGAACTGCGATAGCTTTAAGTGTATTCTGTGCATGTATCGAGGTTGTGAGTGTAGGAGCCCCGTTGTTCGCCATTGTCTCATGGACATGGTTGGATGATGGAATCCTTCCTAACGTTCTTAACTCTTTCAGATTGGTTGTGGATTGGTTAAATTCTATTATTTTCTTTGTCTCGTGGGCATGGTTTTGTGATGGAATTAATTCTAATTCTTATACCTATCATCTCTTGAAAACTAGATCAACGGAAGTTCAGATTTGAATTTTAATGAATTATCTTCCAATTGGATGAAGATGGGACTCTGATTCCAGTTGTGTTTATGAATCAAGCATAGATCTCCCTTATCTCTACAAGTGGATCCTTGGAAACCCTAGTTTCCCACCTTTGAATTTTAAAAGTTTTAGTTTAATAATTCATCATTATTCTCTTAAAATCCTCGGGTTTAGATACATCTTCATCTAGTTCTAGTTCTAGATACTTTCGGATTACATACAAGGTTCAGTCCCTGTGGATTCAACCTCTGTCTTACTGAGATTATTACTGCATTGCGACCCTACACTTGGGGTTGTGGACAAGTTTTTGGCGTCGTTGCTGGGGATTGACGGTTGCATTTTTCTGAGATTAATTAGTTTTGGAATTAGGTTAAGATTAGGGTTTTTCTAATTTTTGGTTTTTCTATTTTTAGAAACTAACTTGACTTTCCTGTTTTGTAAGACCTTGATATAGACTTTCTAAATTGGTAATCTCTTTCTAATTTTTCTAGTTTTTCTATCTTCTATTTTTGAAATGGGTTTTATTTTCTATTTTTAGAAACTTTCTAATTCTAGGATCTCTTTTAATTTTAGAAACTTTCTTTCTATTTTTAGGTTTAAAACTTTCCTAAGTTATTTTTTTCGAAACTTTCTATGTTTAGAAACTTTCCTTTTTCAGAAACTAGTTTACTTTATATTTTTTAGAACTTTTTAACTTTCGACTTTCTATTTTTAGAAACTGACTTGTTTTGTTTTGTTTTACAGGTTTTTAATTTAGGAACTTCTAACTTGGTAACCTCGTTCTAACTCTTCTCTCTTTCTATTCCTAGATTTCTATTTCCTTTCTTTCTTTTAGGTTTAGGTTTAGAATCTGAATTGAGGACTGCGAGTATTTCATGCCCAAATGGGTCCGTGACAACACTCAACGTCTCTTGACTGAAGGAGGATTGGTTGAGGGGTTAACTATCCATCGTAGGACTAGACACCACTCGAGATACCCAGAGTTAGTTGAGGTTATGGCCATAAATCAACTGGACAATTAACTAGAAGGATAACCTTAACCTAGGGTTGGAGAAGTCCAGGATGAGAATGAGGTGCATCAAGCACTCCCGCCTCGTACTTTACAAGATTATTTACAACCGGCTGGGGTGAGTACACCCTCATGCATGGTTTTTCCAGAGAATATAGGACACATGGATATCAAGCCAAGGGTGATCCAACTCCTTCCAAAAATTCATGGGCTTGAGTTAGAAAATCCATATTTACACCTGAAAGAGTTTGATTAGATCATAGCCACTCTGTACTTTTCTAACGTGTCTGATGACACAGTCAGGTTGAAACTTTCCTTTTTCTTTGAATGAGAAAGCTAAGATGTGGTTGCATTCACTACGTCCTCGATCTATTGGTAGATGGAATGCCATGACAAGGGAGTTTTTTTTAAAAAATTCCCATACCATAAGACGAACACCCTTAAAAACATTCTTCCACTGTTGGGAGTGGTTCAAAGATCATGTCAGTTCATGTCCACAACATGGTTTTAAAATGTGGTGCATCACGAACTTTTTCTATGATGGACTTACATCTCCCATGCGCTAATTAGTTGAGACGATGTGTAATGGGGAGTTTATGAATGAAGGTATCGATGAGGTGTGGGACTACTTTTATAAGCTTACTAAAAACACTCAATCATAGGGCATCTCTCCTAAACCAAGCACCATGTCTAGGCTAACTCAATCAAAGGAGAGGGGTGGAATGTATCTCCTGAAAGAGGACGATGATATCAGTGCTAAAGTGGCTAATCTTACCAGGAAACTTGAGGCCATGGAATTAAAGAAGGTTAAGGCTAAGGAAACTGTTTGCGGTATTTGTGCTTATAAAATTCACACAATTGAAAATTGTCCAACAATACTTGCCTTTCAAGACATGTTGAATGAGCAATCCAATGCCATGAACAATTACCAAAGACCTTTTAATGGACCTACCTCCAATACATTCAATCCTAGTTGGAGAAATCATCCAAACTTCAGTTTATAGGAATGGACAAACTGCTACCCCTCAAGGTTTCTTCAATCAAATTCCACATTAAGAGAAACCTCAAGAGGACCCGGTTCCAAAACATCTTCAAAAGCAAGACCTTTTCAATTAGGGTATGCTATAAGCCTTTCAAGACCTCACAAAGGCCATACAAGGACTTGATACTAAAAGTGTGATTGGGAATAAGGGGAGCCTTCCAACTTAACCTCTTCCCAATTCAAAACCACAATATGAAGTTAGTGACCCGAGCTCTTCAAATCAGATGGAGCAAGCTAAATTTATCACCACTCTTAAGAGTGGGAAGACCATTGACAAAACCATTCCGGTTAGGGCTGAAAAGCCTAAGGAACTAGAAGAGGACAACAAGGATGGATCTAGCCATGCCCCTACAAGAATTAGAACTGAACCTCAAGGGAAGCCAGTTGCTCCATTTCCCTAATGGTTGGTTGCACTAATACCTCTCTCTAACTCTTAGGACATTCTAGAGGTGTTGAAACAAGTGAAGGCCAATATTCCTCTACTTGATGTCGTAAAACAAATACCTTCATATGTTAAATTCCTGAAAGACTAGTGTACGACCAAGAGATGACTAAATATTCAAAAGAAAGTCTTCTTAACTGAGAAAGTGAGTGCCATCCTAAAGCAAGATGTGCCATAGAAATTCAAAGATCCCGATAGCCCAACCATACCTTGTGTAATCGGGAACTTCGAATTAAGCACGCATTTCTTAACTTAGGAGCTAGCGTAAATCTGATTCCCTACTCAATATACAAACAGCTAGGCTTAGGTGAATTAAAACCCACCCTAACTACACAACAACTTGGTGATCGCTTTGTTCGTGTACTGAGAGGGATAATTAAGGATGTGTTGGTCTAGTTGATAGATTCTACTACCCTTTAGATTTTATTGTCCTGGATATCGAACCCATCAGTAACATGAGCACTCAGATTCCCATCATTCATGGTCGCCCATTTCTTGCCACTTCAAATGCAATCATCAATTGTAGGAATGGTGTCATGAGCATGTCCTTCGGGAATATGACATTGGAGTTAAACATCTTTTTCAACACGGGCGGTTAGAGGATGATGACGATTTCCACGACATTAACATGATTGACTCTTTCGTGGAAGATAGAACGCCTCTGACCTTATCCTTTGATCCTCTAGAGACATGCCTAGCCCACTCCTATGATTTTGATGATGACATGATTAGGGAGAAAGTTGTCATGCTTGATACTATGTCGGTACTTAAAGTTAACCAGTGGAGGCCACAATTTGAAGAATTACCCTAAACAGAAGAAGTGCCTCTGCCGTCTAACCTTAAGGCACCAAAGCTTGACCTAAAACCTTTGCCCTCGTATTTGAAATACGTTTATTTAGGTCAAGATGAGATATACCTGGTGGTGATTTCATCCCACCTTGAGTAAAAACAGGAGAGTATGCTCATATCTACTCTTATTGAGCATAAGGGAGCCCTAGGATGGATGATTGTAGACCTTAAGGGAATTGACCCTTTGATTTCTACTCACTGCATTTATCTTGAGGATAATGCGAAGACCTCTCAGCAATCACAACATAGACTAAATCCAAACATGAAGGAAGTAGTTAAAGCTAAGGTTCTTAAACTATTGGATGTGGGTATCATATACCCTATATCCGATAGTCAATGGGTGAGTCCAACTTAGCTGGTTCCTAAGAAGTCCGGAATCACCATCATAGCCAATGTCAACAATGAATTCATGCCAACTAGAGTTACTACTGGTTAATGAATGTGCATTGACAATAAGAAGTTGAATACCGCCACGCGAAAGGACCACTTTCCTTTACCCTTCATTGATCAAATCTTAGAAAGGCTAGTTGGTCACTCGTACTATTGTTTCCTTGACGGGCAATATCTAGAGGTCTTCATGGATGATTTCTCTGTCTTTGGTCCATCTTTTAACAAGTTCTTAGAGAGTCTTAAATGTGTGATGAAAAGATGTGAAGAAAAGAATTTGGTACTCAATTGGGAGAATTGTCATTTCATGGTTCGTAAGGGAATTGTCCTTGGACATATCATCTCGTCCAAAGGAATCGAGGTGATAAGGTAAAAATTGATCTTATCACTAACCTACCTCCACCCAAGAACATATGAGATGTGCAATCCTTCTTAGGACACACTGTCTTTTATAGGAGATTCATTAAGGACTTTAGTCATATCTCTCATCCTTTGTATAATCTACTTGAAAATGATGCACCATACAAGTGGACTGATCAGTGTCAGGAAGCTTTCACTAAGCTTAAGGGCATGTTAACTACCACACCTATCATACAGCCACTCGATTGAAACCTTCCTTTTGAACTTATGTACGACGCACCTGACTATGCTCTTGGGGCGATTTTAGGCTAGAGAATAGAAAAGAAGCCTTAAGTTATTCATTACGCAAGTAGAATCTAAATCCCACCCAAGTGAACTAGTCAACTACGTAAAAGGAATTCTTAGCCGTAGTGTTCGCCTTGGACAAATTTAAGTCCTACTTGATCGGATCCAAGATCATCATTTATACAGATCGTGCGGCGCTCAAGTATCTTCTCTTTAATAATGATGTTAAGCCCCACCTGATAAGATGGATCCTACTACTCTAAGAATTTAATTTAGAAATAAAAGATAAAAAGGAGTAGAGAACGTAGTCGCTGACCATCTTTCTCATCTTTATCTCCCTAATTCCCCTAAGACGACACATATCAATAACATGTTCCCTGACGAACTACTATTCAAAGTCTCCCATTTACCTTAGTTTGCTGATATTACTAATTATCTTGCCACAGGTTTCATGCTGACACATTGGACTGTGCAAGATAAGAAGAATTTTTTCACTAAGGTGCGCAAATTCTTCTAGGATGATCCGTATTTGTTTAAATATTTACCAGATCAAATCTTAAGGAGATGTGTGCCAGACGATGAACATCAAAGTGTCATCTCCTTCTGTCACTCTTAGGCCTGTGGTGATCACTTTTTTGCTAAAAAGACCACAGTCAAGATTCTACAGTGTGGCCTTTACTGGCCCACTATGTTTAAGGACACTCATGAGTTTTGTAAGGCTTGTGAGTTGTTAGAAATTGGGAGCATTGTCCCGTTAAAATATGATGCCCTTAAACCCCATCCTTATCATAGAAACATTTGATTACTGGGGCATCGATATCATGGGACCATTCCCCCAATCCTTTGGAAATCTATATATTTTGCTCACTGTAGACTATGTTACTAAATGGGTCGAAGTGATTCTGTGTCGGAACAATGACCATCGAACGGTCATTAAATTCTTAAAAGAGAACATCCTTTCCCAGTTCGGAACGCCTCGAGCCATCATTAGTGATGAGGGCTCACATTTCTGTAATCGACCATTCGAAAATTTAATGAAGAAATATGGTATTTCTCATAAGGTGAGCACTCCATACCACCCACAAACAAGTGAGCAAACTGAGATTTCTGATAAGGATATCAAACACCTTTTGAAAAAGATGGTTAACCCTGACCATAAGGATTGTTCAATCCAATTGACCGATGTCTTATGGGCTTCCGTACTGCATTAAACCCCTATTAGGATGTCCCCCTTTAGACTTGTCTATAGGAAAGCTTGCCACTTGCTTGTGGAGTTGGAACATAGAGCCTACTGGGTGATCAAAATTTTGAATTTCAATTTGGATAATGCTGGCTCGCTATGCAAACTTCAATAGAATGAACTTGAAGAAATTCAGAATGATGCATACGAGAACTCGAGAATTTACAAGGACAGGATGAAGGCATTTTATGACCAACATATTCTTTAGAAATCATTCATGTCAAGTCAGAAGGTCCTTTTCTATAATTCTCGGTTACATCTCTTTCCGGGTAAGCTCCGATCTCGTTGGACTGGCCCTTTCATTGTTATCAATGTTTATCCTCATGGGGCTATCGAGATCAGAATCCAGACAATGGCAATGAGTTTAAAGTAAATAAACATTTATTAAAGCCATTTGTCGAGAAATTTGATTCAGAGGACATGTCCATACCTCTGACGGATCCTATGTACTAGGATTGATCTTCTAGTCTAACGGATGTAGAGGTAGCTTTACTGCTTTCATAGGACTAGGGTAGTTTACTTTTTGTCATTTTAGGATGTAAGACCGTATCCTAGACCGTACCGTTCCTTAGACTCCTGCGATCCTCCTGTTGAATTTCGGCAAGCTACGACCGGTAATCAGCATTTACGTGCAACCCTAAATTGTATCCCGTATATCTGAGTCAACTCGACCAGAGACTTATACCATTGTGACCATGCTGTCGTCACGGTTCCAACGCCACATCTTGCGCACCAATGCGACACTGAGGACAAGAGTTGTTGGCCTGCATTTATTTCAAAGAAAACGTCGCAAAGCGAATCACGGGAGAATCTCTACCCAAACATCACATCAATCAATTAAGTACACACCCCATCTTTAGTCCATGCTTTCTTTCTCCTCAAGACAAGCAACCTACACCCTAAGTCAACCCTCATGTCACTCACACCCATCACTCACCCATCTCTTTTCATCCCATCACCATCGCTCTCTCTCTCTCTCTCATTCTCTCTGTCATTATAAGCGACCAAGAAGTGGACGTCGAAGCTTCCCCAAGGAGAACCCCAAGTGTGGCTCACTTCTTACCCCCTCATCTGTCATCCTAGCCCTTCAAACTTAATCAACCACCATCAAAGAGAAATCTTAGGAGCCAAGGATTCCAATGAGCTAAAGAAGAAGACAATTGGTGAGTGTTCATAGCACTAGATCGTGATTTTGATTTAGGGCCCACATGATATGGGACCCACTTGTTGTATGTGTTGTATATGGCCGCTTAGGGGAGCTCATAGTGGCAGAGCTCCCTCCACCACTCGATTCTCTCTCTCTCTCTCTCTCTCTCTCTCTCTCTCTCCCTCTCTCTCCTTTCCTTGTATGATGGCCCACCTATGATGTATGTATTTTTATCCATGCCGTTGACACATGGGACACACCGCTGTCCAAGAAGGGCCCACCTCGCTGCCATGTCCGAGCCCACCATTGCTGTCCATTTTGGGCTGGCCCGGATCATAGAGAAAACATAAATATCAACTTTGATCTAGAATGAGTGGGCCATGCTGATGTGGATCCCACATGATGTGTTGTATACTTACACTGTCCACATGTGTGGACCACCATCATGTATGTATTGTATTTGCACCGTCCAGCAGCAGGTGTTGCTGGAGATGCAAGAAACAAACATCAGCTTATTTGGATTGTGTGGGCCATGTACACATGGACCCCACCTCAATGTATATGTTGTGTTCTCATCATCCAATAGTTGGATAGTGGGTTCCATCTGATACATGTGTTGTATCTACCGTCCATTTGTATGGACGTCAGCAAGTGGGCCTGATTAGGAGCTATGTGTTATATTCAAACTATCCTTCTGGTGTGGTTCCTATGCAGCAGCAGCAGCTACTGGATTGACATCAATAAGTTATGTGGCCTGACCATGAGGTATATGTTATATTCAAATCGTCCATCCATTTGGCAGGTGGGGCCCACCATGATGTAGTGTTGTAACCACACCGTCTAGCTTACTGGACGGTGGGCCCCAGCAGCTATAGCTGCTATTGACGTCAGCAAGTTCTGTGGATCTGAGCATGAGGTATGTGTTATACCATACCGTCCATCCATTTGGTGGGTAGGGCCCACCCCAAACATGTTGCACGTGTGGGCTGGTGGGGCCCACCTTGATGTATGTATTTTGTACTAAGAGGCCGCACTTCCCACTATGTCGTAGTCAGTTGGAAGGGGGTGCGACCTTACTCGCCCAAGAGGAGGGGGCAAAGCTAGGCTGAGTTTGACCAGCTCGAGGAATGGGTTCACTTTGACGAGCCGAGCCTAATATTGGTAAGCGAATAGTGAGGTCTCTTCCACTCACCTTGTTATGTGTGATATGGTAGCAATCTATTTTGTAGTGTACTAGACCCCGGTGATATTCCAAAGATGAATTGTATTGATATATGGGTTCTGATGAGGACTGACATGCTTGAGTTGCATTACATCTTGCATATAACATTTGACCAGGTAGGCCTTGCATCACAAGCCTTGGTACGACTGATAGCATTCATGAGCATGCCAGCATGTTTTTGCATTACTCTGATATTGCATACTTGACACTTACCTTGCGCACACACGTACACCACCCTCTAAGCTTTCTATAAGCTTATGTACGATCATTGCGTGTAGGTGACGCTAGGACGCCGTAGCAGCATTCAACTTGGAGTGAACAGCCCATTTCTGGAGCTTGTCTATCTTTGCATTTCCCTTTCCTCATTATATTATGTTTTTGATATAGTGAATATGTGGTGATGTTGTTTTGTGACTTGGTTATACTTGTGGGTATGCTGCTTTATAAAAAAAAATCTATATTGGAAATCTTCCTTGTAGGATCCCAGGATTAAAATCTAGCATATGGGTGTCGGGAGCTGAGAGTGGGGTACTGTGAAGGCTATAGGCACCGAATTCGGTGATCGGGAATTCTGTGAGCCCCGTTTTCGAGTTTCCGGCGTGACAGAAGTTGGTATCAGACATAACTTGGGAATACTTGAGGATCACATCACATATCTGCTATGAACTTAGAATGAATAGGTCCCGAATCTAAATAACTTAGCAATTTTCTAATGTAGACCCTTAACGTGTGTGCCTTCAAGAGTTCCCAAGGCTGATAGGCCCCATGTTCCTTCCTGTAGGACATGCCGCCTAGGCGAGGCACCCGAGGTACCTAAGCGATCCGAGCAGCCCTCGCTCCACCACCGGAGATTCTCGCTCCACCACCCGTAGTTCCCATTCCACCACTCGAGACTCCTGCAGATCCTACACCCCCGTCTGAGACCAGCACAGCCCCTACTGTACTAGTTAGATCCGATCAGTTACAACAGATGCTCCGGGCTTTGACAACCGCCCTCATGGGCAAGGCAGGCGCCCAGCTGAGACCCAGGACCAGGCAGAGTAGGAGCGCATGAGCACCTTATTGAGAGACTTCCTTTTGCTCGATCTCCCATGATTCTAGGGAGAGCCCGACCCGACCGCCGCAGAGAGGTGGTGCTCCTGAATGGAGAAGATGTTTAAGACCATGAGGTGTACAACCCAGCAGTGGGTTCCATTGGCCATGTATATCTTAAGGGAGAGGTTGAGCACTGGTGAACCTCTGTCGCCCGTGTTGTAGGGCACAATTTTGTCTGGACATAGGAGGATTTCATCAACTGATTCCACCGGCAGTACTTCCCCGACAACATTCGATGGTAGTTGCGCTAGAGTTCAAGACTCTGGTGCAAGGAGACATGTCTGTGGCAAAGTATGCAGCTCATTTTTATGGCGCTATCGAGGTTCGTGCCATACTTGATTGATGATAAGGGCCGAAAGGCCTACCATTTCGAGAATAGCCTATATTATGGTCTTCGAGGTCGTGTTGTTGGGCATGATCTCCCGAATTTTGAGGAGGTAGTATGAAGGGTCTAGATCTACAAGGCTGAGTAGGCCAGCACGCAGAGTGACCGTGATCAGAGGAGAGACCAGAAGAGGCAGGCCCCCTCTATTGGCTCCCAGCAGCGTTGACCACAACAGAGGTGCACGGCCGCCTAGCCTTCCAAGCACTAGCAGCACCTCCAGCACCACCTCCGAGGCAGTTCATCGGTGTCTGTCTCGGGTGAGGTGAGACGGGGCACCGTATCTGGGAGTTCCTTGCCCTCAGCATCAGCAGCTAAGAGCACCATAACAACCTCCATCACAGCAGTAGCAACCGTAACCACCTCAGCCGTCGAGGCCCTAGCACTAGTCGAGGCAGCAGTATAGGCCATCACAGCGGTAGCAACAACAGAGACCTCAGATGGGACAGGCACCTCTCCAGCCAACTCAGGCTAGATTTTACGTCACCCAGTAGGACCCTCAGTCTTCAAGAGGGGTCGTCGAGGGTACCCTCCCCATTTCTGCATGCATAACACATGTATTGTTTGATTCTGGTACATCACATTCCTTTATGGCCGAGGATTTCTACCGATCGACTGGTTTGCTATTAGAGTCTGCTCGTGAGGGTTTGTTGGTATCGACGCCCTTTGGAAAGACTGCAGTGTTAGGCCGATTTTGTTCGTCTTTCCTCATTCTGGTTGGGGATAACTTTTTGCATGCTGATATGTTCGTATTGTCAATGTCCAAGTTTGATGTCATTAAGTAATTACATTTAGTGCTTTAGCATTTGCACTACTCTCACTTTTCTGAAGGGTGGTCCATTGGTTATATGGTGTGACTTTCATTGATTTTAAACCATCAACCCCAGTAACTTCCATGATAGGAGGATTCCATTCAGTCACTGTGGCCTGCCACACATTTTCATCCATTGATTTGAGGAAGATCCTCATTCTGGCTTTCCAATAGGCATAGTTGGAGCCATCAAAGGGTGGAGGCCTAGTGACTGAAAGGCTATCAAAATTTGACATCTTAAATAGCTTAAATCGTTAACTCAGGAATTAAATCCAAGAATAAAAAAAGAGCTATTAGGCTCTGATACCACTTGAAAAGGCCAAGCTATATGTCCTAGAGGGGGGGTGAATAGGACAATGCCAAATAAAAACTTATAACAGCGGAATAATAAAGAATATAATAGCCAAAGTAAATCACAATGTAGTAAATTAAAATAACCTCAAAATTCAGATCTTGAGAGGTTGATACAAACGTTGTTTTAAGGACAACCTTACACCAAAAACAGAGTTTATGGTAGGACAACCTTATTTCTAGAAAGATCTTTATATCAAGTCTCAAACCGAAGAGGAATACAGAAATAAATATAAACTGAATTGAAATAACTTGTAATTAAAAATGTATTGTTCTAGGGACAGCCATACACCATAAAAATGGCAGGGTAACCTTGCTGGAACAACTTTCAAATGAAATTGAAAATCAAGCGATAAAGGAATAGCAGAAAATAAATTCTAAGCTATTACAACATTCTCACAAAGCTTGAATTAAATAATTACAACATTCACCACCATACATACATCCCACAAAAGAATAATTAAAAATTAGAAGAATAAATCAATCAAACACAAGGGTTTATAGTGGTTCGCCTGTGTGTTCACCAACTGTTAAACAACAGCCACACAAAAAGCTACTCCACTCCTAATATCCTCACACAGGGGATATTAGCATTCACTAAAAATAGGTTTTCCCAGGTTCACCCAAAACCCTTACAATTGTGTCTTTGTCCGTGGGCTTACACAATTAAAAAACCCCACTTCGGAGTTTTCCTGGCTTTCCTCAGATAACCAATATAACAAGATTTTTCTGGCAAATCTTGAAAGAAACCAAAATAATAGAAAGGAATTTACAATATGTAAAATACCTGAATATCTCCTTCGTTGTAGCAGCCCGGTAGAACCAAATCAAAGTAGATGATTGAATGTCCAAGTTCAATGTCCAGTACTCGATTACAATGGTTCTAATTCTAATAGATTTTAAATTAAACCAAATAGGGCTTGCCTTAATTGATTTTGATTCCAAAGAAAGGGAATAACAATTCCTCTTATCAAATCAGATTGGAATAGCAGAAACAAAATCAATTAAATAAAGCTAGGGAAAGAGAATATTAAATAAGCACACTTAGCTTAGATGGAGCACAGAATTATCTCTCAGAAGTTCGACGAAGATTGGCTTGAATACTTTAATTAATTCGATGATTTCTTCTGAGATTCGTGCACTATTTATAAGTGAGAAGATCGGGTCTTCGACTGGTCTAGAGTGCTCTTCGACTAGTCGAAGCCATAACAGATATTTGAAAAATCCGGCGGGATATGCTTTAACCGTTCTATGACTGGTCGTAGGTTTCCTTCGACTGGTCGTAGGTCCTGCAAATCTTTGCTGGACTTCGAGTCGAAGATTTTACGACTGGTCGAAGATCAGTCGACACTGTTCCTACGACTGGTCGAACAGATTCCTGGACTGGTCGAACAGATTCCTGGACTAGTCGAAGAATTTGTAACAAACTCACGACTGGTCGAGGAATTTCTTAGACTGGTCGAAGCAAGTCTAGGACTAGTCGAAGAAGGCCTAGGACTAGTCGAAGAACAGACCAATCACATGTAAAATAAACATTCGGTTTATGTATCCGAAATGACCTACTTCTAAGGTCAACCTATGGTCAATCAAACCTCAACCATGAAGTATGGACATTGAAACATTCAGAACTTGAGACCTTGAAGTATGAGCCTTGAAGTCTTGATGTAGATCAAACCTTGATGTAGCTCAATCTTGAAAGTGTACAAACTGCCTTGAACGCTTCTTGAAGTCTTGCAGCTTGAGTCTTGTCTTGTGAGCAGTTCTTTCATTCAAGATTGATCCTTGTACTTGTGAGTAGTTCTTTCATTCAAGATTGATCCTTGTACTTGTGAGCTTTGCTTGATGTGAGCTTAGCTTGTTCATGAATGTTGATCCTTGAGAGAGCTTCACTTAAGCAAGTTATATATAACATAACATTGATTTTGGCACCACAAATTTGACAACAGATAGGGATAAAAACTATAGCACTTACAAGGAGGACGTCCTGAAGACAGCATACAGGACACGTTATGGTCATTTTGAGTTCCAGGTCATGTCCTTCGGACTGACCAATGCGCCCATAGTATTCATACAGTTGGTGAATAAGGTCTTTCGTCTGTAACTTGATTAGTTTGTTATGGTATTCATCGATGATATTTTAATATATTCGAGGACCTGAGAGGAGCATGAGCAGCATTTAGAGATTACCTTGTAGACCCTCCGCATATATCAGCTCTATGCAAAGCTGGAGAAGTGCGAGTTCTAGAAGGAAGAGGTGAAGTTCCTCGGTCATGTGGTGATGAGGGAGGGCGTCGCAGTGGACCCCTCGAAGATTGATGTTGTGCGTCAGTGGGGCCAGCCCATGAACACATCCGAGATCCGTAATTTCCTTAATTTTGTAAGCTAATACCATTGGTTTATTGAGGGCTTCTCCCGTATTGAGGGCTTCTTTTGTATTGCAGCCCCGTTGACCAGGTTAACTTGGAAGGGCGTTGAGTTATTTAGAGCGACACATGTGAGCAGGCATTCACAGAGCTAAAGGACCATTTGATGTCTGCACCAGTCCTCACTCTTCCCTATGGGAGTGATAGATTCGTGGTTTTTACCGATGCCTCACATATTGGTTTGGGTGCTGTCCTGATGCAGCACGGGCAATCGATGGCCTTCGTATCTCCATAGCTCAAGGTCCATAAGCAGAACTACCCCGCGCATGATTTAAAGTTAGCTACCATTGTCTTCGCACTGAAGGTGTGGAGGCACTATCTTTATGGGGTTAGGTTCGAGCTCTTCTCTGACCACAAGAGCTTGAAGTATATCTTCTTACAGTCTGAGTTGAACATGAGGCAGAGGTGCTGGATGAAGCTCCTGAAGGACTACAAATTCGACCTTTAGTACCACCCTAGCAAGACGAATGTGGTGGCAGATGCTCTTAGCTGTCAACCATGGGGCCTGGTGGTGCATATGATGGTCTAGGAGTGAAGGATGCTTGAGGATATATCAGAGTATGACTTCGAGTTTGGTCTGCAGTATACTATCGTTCAGTTATCGAGCCTGTCGATTCAACCCTCTCTTGTTGCAAGGGTGATCAAGACTTAGCTGACAGATGAGTCATTACAAGGTTACCGAGCAGAGGCGGCACCGAGGAGCAGTTAGATTGGGAGATTAGTTCTGATGGTGGACTTCATTTTAGAGGTCGATTGTGTGTTCCAAACGTTCCAAAGTTGCGTAGAGATGTAATGACCGAGGCACACCAATCAAGATTTATTATCCACCCAAGCTCTACGAAGATGTACCGTGACATAAGAAGGCAGTATTTTTGGGCAGGGATGAAGTGCCAGATTGCCAATTTTGTGGTCGAGTGTGACACATGCCAGCGTGTCAAGGCCGATCATCAAAGACCCCCAGGTCCATTGCATCCGTTGAGCATCTTGACATAGAAGTGGGAGCACGTATCCATAGATTTTATCATAGATTGACTAAGGACTCAGTATAGTCTTAACGTCATTTGGGTTGTGGTTGATCATCTGACAAAGTCGACACATTTTCTTGTGATTCATGTGACCTAGCCTTTGGACTGGCTTGCCAGATTATTCATCGAGTAGATTGTGAGACTGCACGGCGTTCTAGTTTCGATCGTTTCTGACCGAGACCCGAGGTTCATGTCTCAGTTTTAGAGGAGCTTTCAAAAGGTGATGGGATCTGTTTTGCAGCTCAGCACTGCGTATCATCCGCATACTAATGGGCAGACCGAGAGGGTCAACCAGATCCTTGAGGATATGCTCAAGGCTTGCATGATTGACTTCGCGGGTAGTTGGGATGAGTTTCTATGATTGGCTGAGTTCGCATACAACAACAACTATGAGGAGACCATTGGCATGACTCCTTTTGAGGCACTATATGGCAGACCATGCAGATCTCCAAGTTATTGGACCGAGGTTGGGGATCAGCGTCTCCTAGGTCCCGAGCTTGTACAATGGACATCAGAGGCTATTGATATCATCACGCAGAGGATGTGCACAGCTTAGAGATAGTAGAAGAGTTTTGCTGATCATCGGCGTTGTCCATTAGAGTTCACCATTGGGGACCATGTGTATCTCAAGGTCTCACTCATGAAGGGTGTAGTTCAATTTAAAGAGAAGGGCAAGCTTGCCCCCGAGATTCATAAGACCTTTCGAGATCACTGGGCGAGTTGGCGTCGTGGCCTATAGGCTTGCCTTGCCATCTCAGTTGTCTGGCATCCACAACTTTTTCCGTGTCTCTATTTTAAGGAAGTGTGGGTCAGACATCATTCCTGTTATTGATTAGCAGCCATTGGAGGTTCGTCAGGATGCTTCTTACATTGAGCAGTCAGTTCGTATCGTTGATTGAAAGGAACAAGTCCTTCGGACCAAGGTCATTCACTTGGTGAATGTTCAGTGGGGTCATCATGGTGTGGATGAGGCATCTTGGGAGCGCAAGATTGAGATTCACGAGCGATATCCCCATCTCTTTGATGTTTGATTGTATGTTGTATTGTGTTTTGATTATATATGATGTCATAATTTCTCTTCTTTTACGAGTTATGTTTAATTACGATGATAGTGTAAATTTTGAGAATGAAATTTTTATTAGGAGGGGAGAGTTGTAAGACCCGTATCCTATACCATACCATTCATTAGACTCCCGCGATCCTCCCCATCGAATTTCGACAACTCGTGATCTGTAATCGACGTTTGCGCATGGCCCTAAGTCACATCACTTATATTTGAGTTGACTAAAACCGATACTTGTACCATTATGACCACGCTGTCACCATGGTTCCAACACCGCGTTTTGCGCACTGATGCGATACCCAGGCCAAGAGTTGTGGGCCCACGTTTATTTCAAAGAAAACGCTGCCCATTATAAATCCTAAGAGAATCTCCACCCAAACATCACATCAATCACATCAATCAATCAAGTACACATCCCATCTCTATCCCATACTTTCTTTCTCCCTAAGACAAGCAACCTACCCCCTAAGTCAACCCTCACGTCACTCACACCCATCACTCACCCATCCATTTTCATCCCATCACCTTCTCCCTCTCTCTCTTTCTCTCATTCTCTCTACCATTCCAAGCAACTAAGGAGTGGACCTTCAAGCTTCCCCAAGGAGAACCCTAAGTGTGGCCCACTTCCTACCCCCTCATCTCTCATCCTAGCCCTTCAAATTTCATCATCCACCATCAAAGAGAAAGCTTAGGAGCTAAGGATTCCAACGAGCTAAAGAAGAAGACAATCGGTGGGTGTTCATAGCACTAGATCATGATTTTGATTTAGGGCCCACATGATATGGGACCCACTTGTTGTATGTGTTGTATATGACCACCTAGGGGAGTCATAGTGGCGGAGCTCCCTCCACCACTAGATTCTCTCTCTCTCTCTCTCTCTCTCTCTCTCTCTCTCTCTCTCTCTCTCTTCCTTGTATGATGGCCCACCTATGATGTATGTATTCGTATCCATGCCGTCGATACATGGGATGCACAACTATCAAAACGGGGACCACCTCGTGGCCATGTCTAGGCCCACGATTGTTGTCCGTTTTGGGCTGGCCCAGATCATAAAGAAAACATAAATATTAAGTTTGATCCAGAATGAGTGGGCCATGCTGACGTGGACCCCACATGATGTGTTGTATACCTACGTCGTCCACACGTGTGGACCACCATGATTTATGTATTGTATCTGCACCATCCAGCAGCAGGTGTTGCTCGAGATGCAAGACACAAACATTAACTTATTCAGATCAGGTGGACCACGTACACATAGACCCCACCTCAATGTATATGTTGTATTCCCACCATCCAATAGCTGGACAGTGGGTTCCATCTGATACATGTGCTATATCTACCGTCCATTTGTATGGACATCAGCAAGTGGGCCTGATCAGGAGGCACGTGTTATTGTAACACCCCAAATTTTTGCTATTTTAAAATTTTCAAAAATCCTTAAATTTTCTTTTTTATAACTAGCCACGTCATCACTTACTGACCCTCGACACTCGAGATGGGCTTATATGCGGCTGGTACTGATAAAGAACCATACAAATAGGATTGATCGATCATAAAAGACCAATGAATCTACTTGATCACTTAAACATCAAGCTTAGCCTTGGGATTTATTCACGTAGGGTCCAATTCTAGTCGACCTATCACTGACTAATTGAGATGACCGTAACTAAATAAAGACATGCCAAAAGTTGTGACAACTAAGTATAAGATCTTAATCAATAAACCAAGTTGAGTCAGTAACCTTTTAGCCTAAGAACCGAAGGTTTAGAGTGATTATAATCGAATCTCCATTTCCACTGGTTGCGAATAGGTCACACTATGAACTTAGCTAATCTAAACCCTTATAATTACGCACAAGAAATCTTGATACCTAATTCATTCCAGAAATGCCCCGATTTCCTGAATAAGCTCTAGACCGCTCGTTAATGGGCCAAGTTCCAAAATTATAGGACTATGTCTGTCCTGCTGGGCTTGACGACCATCACGGGAATCAAGCCCAGATAGTGTCCAAAAACGTACAACTTGAGCCTTGAGTGAAGTGCGTGAGAAATGCGAATATCTTTAAAAAATGAAATAAAACTTAAGTGAATTGGGTCGTTCACTCTCACGTGAAATTGAGGATATCAGACCGTTAGTTTCTGACCAAACTTCACCCGTGGGGAAAGAAATTTTCTCTGCACATATCTGTATAACTGTGGCCCCGATTGAGTAAGTATGACTGTTGATTTGACGCAGGTCCTCTACAGTCGATCGGCTTATCCGATCGCACCAAAATCACGTCCTGGAATAGATCCATTGTTAAGGAATGTACCCTATGATGTAAGTGAGTAGTGGGCCTCCCTATGAGCCCTGTTTGTCAAAAACAGCTGCCCAAAGGATATAACCTATGTATATAGTGGCCCTGGGGCCATTTGCATCACTTCTGGGCTTATAAATAGCCCTTATTTCACCCCACCTCTCTCATATACGAATTTCTTCAAAACCCTGAGGGAGAGAGGAGAGAAAAGAAGAGAAAAGAGGAAAGAGAGGAGAGATCTTGGGAGATTGTTGCAGGAATCCTCTCCCATGACTCCATGCACCGAATATACATCCTGTTATGCTACACAACCTATTTCGACTACGATTTTGGGTAAGAAAACCTAACCCTAATGTCATTGTAGAGATCCAGGTTGATTGTTCGTCAAACTAGCTAACCTATTTCGTCATTTAGGTGTCCGACGTTCCGTTTTTGGGAATGTAAAGTTTGGACCAAGTTCGAATTGAGCATCCTGACGAAAGGTGCGGACTATAAACACTTACGTTACAGCTATCAATGATTTCAATGTCAGCTAATTATTTATGTCTGACTTGATTGCTACCGTATTATCTTAGATACACCGTTTTCGGTATAATATACATGTATGAACTATGTGAGCAAAAGATGCATCCCATGTGTTTGTTGAAATGTTTGAATAAATATTTAAAAATGATTTGTGCTTGCCATGACTACTGATCTAGGATTCATCATCATCATATGCATGCTAATCTCTCTATACAAGGAATTGCTAAATTATATGTTGTAACTATCCTAGTCTATATATTTGGTGAAGTGTAGTATAAGTGTTTGATGAATTGTCTGAATGAGAAATTATTGATGGCTTGTATTTATTAAGAGTATTAAAATATAATTCTTAATTACCTTATTCATATGTATAGTTTCTTTCATGTAATCATATTTGCCTCTACGCAATTTATGGATAAAATGCAAGTGTTTAGTAACATGGTCAATGTGTTTGATGAAATGCTCAAATGAGAAATTTACTTGGATTATTTGTTAAATGATAAAATGATTATCACATATGTTTATTTACTGCATCTTAGTAAGATTGGGGCTATAACATAGCCCAGGAAATTAGCAACCATCCCTGTTCGGGTGGCCGAATTAGTCATGACACATTGGAAAAATTCGACAAATCTGGGTCGTAGTGGTTAGGCCACGAGGGGTGCTTATGTACTCCATGTCGATTAAGTCAGCGTGTGCCCATACCAATCGAACTTACCTAACAAACCGATTGGCCTATTATGTGTTTACTATGTATGGACACTATTGCTTGAATCTAAGGTACCCCTCACCAATGTAAAGGTCCTCTTTAACCATGATACTACGATCTGCTAGACTCATGAGTCGGGCATGGTGGTATGGGACACCATGTTTGAGCTATCGGCCTATGCTGGGGTGACAAGCCTCCCCGTAGTGACCAGTGAGAAACTAAGACTCATGAGCCGGGCATGGTGGTGTGAGACATCGTGTTCGTGCTGTCGGCCTACGATGAGGTAACGAGCCTCCTCGTAGTGATCGTGAGTATAACCTCTTGAATTTGCCTATCGACTACTTTTCACTAAGAGTGATGACCCTACAACTTGCCTACCGTATGTGCTTAACTAGGAGTGACGAACCTAGATGGATCCTTTGGTTCGAGTTAATGAAATAAAGAGAGGTACCCTAGCTTCCCAAATCTGCTGTATGAATAGGCTTAATTAATTACTAGGCTAACATGACCATGCATCACACTGCATTAGTTAGGATGTGCTTTAAAGGTGATGAAGTTACACCGGAGGCAGTGATGTCATATGCGAAATAGGTTGTCGAAGTCGCTTGTGAGGGAGCTTTGATGCAAGGGCATACATCATTACTTGCACTCCATTCTTGCATTAACAAGAGTAGTTAGGAAGTGATTGTTATGTTGCTTTATCATTACTACTTGATTGACTTGATAACATGTTAACTTTTGCCTTATAGTACCATTGAGTTGGCCACTCATTCCACTTTAGGACGGTGTTTTAAAACACCAACCAGACTCTGGTTTAGATACAGGTGCTGATGAAGTCTATGGGATAGAGTAGGACTTTATGGATGAGGAGCAGTTCTCTTAATTTCAGCTCTCGGGCGGGTCTATGTAGACCTCGTACCGATACGCAGAGACTACATGGATATTTGGCTTAGTTGGACACATGTAAAGCCCCAGATTTCGGGGGTCGAGCAAAGCTCCACTCCTGAGATCTAGCACATCACTTATGCAATATGGATGATAGTGTTCAGATTTCGCTCATGTTAATGGGTTAAGCATGAGTGAGATTATACTAAAACAGCATATCATACTCTGGATATAATTAAATTAAGCAAGTGGAAGACTGAAACATATATATTTAAATATGTGGGTGCTTTACCAACTCCAGAGTATGAGTATGTAACCAGGCTGAATATATACAAGTATTGTTTCAAAATATACAAAAATAGGAAATGTAAAGTGTTCAACTAAACCAAAGTCCCAGTGTTCCCTGCGTATCAACACGAGGTCTACATCGACTCGCCTGATAATTGAAAGTACGAGAACTTCTCCTCCTCATCCATGTAGTCCTGCTCCATAGCATAGACTACCTCAGTACCTACATCTAAAACAGTCTGGTTGGTGTTTTAAAACACCATCCCAGGTGGGAATGAGTAGCTGATTCAGTGGAATTATAAAGCAAAGGTTAACATATTATCAAGTCAATCAAGAAGTAATGATAAAGCAATATAACAAGCATTTCCTAACTAATCTTACTAATGCAGGGGTGATATGCAGTAATGATGCATGCCCTCGCACAAAGCTCCCTCGAAAGTGACTTCATCAATTATTCGTGCATGGCAAACTCCCTAAACGTGTACTTCCTCGCCAAAGCACATACAAATGCGGTGCATGGTCATGTTAACTAAGTACTTAATTAGGCTTATTCATAGAGCAGATTTGGGAAGCTAAGGTACCTCCCTTTATATCATTTACCCAAACTGAAGGATCCATCTAGGGTCGTCAATCCTAGTTAACCACATGCAATAGGCAAGTTGTAGGGCATCACCCTAATGAAAAGCAGTGGATAGGTAAATTTAAGAGCTTATACTTACGGTCACTACGGGGAGGCTCATCACCTCAGCGCTGGCCGACAACTCGAATATAGTGTCCCATACCACCATATTCGACTCACGAGTTTGGGTTACTCACTGGTCACTATGGGAGGCTCGTCACCCCAGCGCAGGCCGACAGCTCGATCACGGTGTCCCATACCACCATGCCCAGCTCATGAGTCTTATCGGATCATGGTACCATGGCTAAAATGGGCTTTTACTCTGGTGGGGGTATCTTAGATTCAAGCAGTGGCGTCCATACATGGTGAATATATAATAGGCTAATCGATTTGTTAGGGAAGTTCGATTGGTACCGGTACATGTTGATTTAATCGACATGGAGCACATAAGCACACCATGTGGCCTAACCACTATCGACAATCCTCGTGCAACCCGAATTTGTCGAATTTTTCCGATGTGACGTGACTAATTCAGCCACCTAAACAGGGACTATTACCGATTGCTTGGACTACGTTATAGCCCCAATCTTACTCAGATGTAGCAAATAAATACATGTGATAGTCATTTCAGCATTTAACAAATAATCCAAGTAAATACTTCATTTGAGCATTTTATCAAACACCTTGAACATGTTAACAAACACTTACATTTTATTCATAAATTGCATAGAGGCAAGTATGATTACATGAATAAATTATACATATGTATAAGGTAATGCAAAATACTATCTTAATACTTGTAATAAGTACAAGTCATCCACAATTTCTCATTCAGAAAATTCATTAAACAATTAGACTACACTATACCAAATACATAGACTAGGTTAGTTACAACACATATTTTAGTGATTCCTTATATGGAGAGGTTAACTTACATATGTCAATGACTAACCCTAGATCAGAAATTATGGAACACACAAATCATATTCAAATACTCTTTCAAACATTTCAACAAACACATAGAATGCATATTTTTACCAAAAAAGTTTATACATGTATATTATACAGAAATCGGTGTATCTAAGACAATCTGGCAGCAATCAAGTCAGACATAAATCATTAGCTGACATTGAAAGCATTGAAAACCATAACCTAAATGTTTATAGTTTGCACCTTTCGTCGGAATACTCGATTCGGATGCAGTTCAAACACCACGTTCCCGAAAATAGAATGTCGGGCACCTAAACAATGAAATAGGTTAGCTATTTCGTCGATTACTCTATTTGGATCTCTAAATCAAGATTAGGGTTAGGATTTCTTACCCAAATCGTAGCTGAGATGGATCGTGTAGTGAAATAGGAGAGGTGATTCAGCACGTGGAGTAGTGGGAAAGAATCACAGCAATGATCTCCCTATTTCTCTCTTCTCTCCTTACGCTTTTTTCTTCTTTTCTCTCTTCTCTCCCCTAGGGTTAGAGAAATTCGTATAGAATAGAAACAGGGTGATTTAAGGGCTTTATATAGGCCCAGAACTGATGTAAATGGCCCCAGGGCTATGGTATACTTGGTTTCTATCAAAAAGGAGACTGTTTTTGACAAACAGAGCCTATGCAAAGGTCCACAACTCACATACTTCACAAGGTAAGTTCCCTGACAATGGATCTATGTCATGATGTGAATTTTGGTTATGTCGGATTAGTTGATCGATCGTGAAGGACCGTGTGAGATCAACGATCGTACTTACTCAATCGGGGCCACAAGTATATAAATATGTGCAGGGAAATTTTCTTTTCCTATGGGTGAAGTTTGGTCAGAAATAAACAGTCCAAAATCCTCAATTTCGTGAGTTAGCGAATGGCCCAATTCAATATATTTTCTAAAGATATTCGTGTTTCTCACACACTTCACTCAAGGCTCAAGTTGTGCGCTTCTGGATACTATCTAGGCTCAATTCCCGCGATGGTTGTTAAGCCCAATAGGATGGATATAATCCTATAGTTTCACGGTCATCGAACCTTCAACATGCGGTCTAAGTCTAATACGAAGTTACAATGTACTCCCGAGAGCGATAGGCTCTTGGGATTTCTCACAAGTTTTTAAAGAATGTTGAGTCAATGGTATTAATGATTTAGGGTCTTGTCATTTATGGAAATGGTAGTTCGAGTTAAATCCACTAATTATTTAGTTTAGTACTTAAATAAATTTCATCCTAATTATGACAGAACAAGGTCTTAGGGTAGTTCTATGTCCTTTTTGGCACTTTTAGTTAGTATTTTATTTTAATTATTTGTTTAATAGTTCATCATCAAGTCTACTTTATCTCCACCAAATTTTATTAAATTTTGTATTCTAGAAAATTTTAAAAATTTTGGAAGTAGCAGCTGTCCGAAGTAATAATTTTTGAAAAGTTGTCACATCAACTGAGATTTAACTATATTGAAATTTTTATTTTATTTTTCACTTATTTTTATATGAAACTATACTTATCAAGCTTCAATCTGCCTTTTGAATCACCTAAATCAGAGTTATATTGAGGGATATATGACTTTTTGAAGTCGGTTGAAAAATGTAAAAAATTACAGCGAGGGTCCACCAAAATTTGGTGCACCGGCGGCACGCCACTGACCGGGCGGTGGCGCCGCGCCCCTCTGGTTGTCCTGGTGGTGATTCCACCGCTTGATTATTGAAATGAGTGTATCCTATAAACTGGAATGATTTATTCGACATGCAATATATGATTTTGGGGTAGGAGAAGCTAAGCTATCCAAATAACCTATTTATTTGATGAGATTACATCAGGTTATTGGTCTAAAGTCTATTTTATTTATATTTTTACTATTTGTAGTAAATTTTAGTTTAATTATTGTTCTTCATCATTTAAACTTTAGGACTTATGTCTAATATGAAAGTACTTAGAAAAATTTAAAGAATAAGGTGGTAAAAGGTGAGATTTTTGAAGGAGATGGGTTGGAAAGGGGATTTAAAACTTTGGGATGGAGTTTTGAGAAGTCGATAAAGTGTAATGATAGACCCATTACCAAGGACGTCCATCTCCAAGTTGGCAAAATTCTGGGACGTTACATCACATCTACTTTTTCGCATTTTGTTTATTTGGAAAGATTACATGTCTATATCCAGCCCAGTTACATACTCATACTCTGGAGGTTGTGAAACACTTACATACTTAAAATATATATGTTTCAGACTTCCGCTTACTTAATTAATTATATCCGGAGTATGATATGCTGTTTTAGTATAATCTCATTCATGTTTAACTTATTAATATGGGTGAAATCTGAACATCATTATCCATATTGGATAAGTGATGTGCTGGATCTCGGGAGTAGAGCTTTGCTCGACCCTCGAAATTCAGGGTGTTACAGTTATATTCAAACCGTTCATCTGGTGTAGGTCCCACGTAGTAGCAACTACTACTAGATTGACGTCAACAAGTTCTGTGCCCTGACCATGAGGTATATGTTATATTCAAATCGTCCATCCATTTGGCAGGTGGGGCCCACCATGATGTAGTGATGTAACCACATTGTCCAACCTACTGGACGGTAGGCCCCAGTAGCTATAGTTGCTGTTGATTTCAACAAGTTCTGTGGATCTGAGCATAAGGTACGTGTTATACCATACTTTCCATCCATTTGGCGGGTGGGGCCCACCCCACACGTGCTGCACGTGTAGGTGGGTGGGGCCGACCTTGATGTATGTATTTTGCACACGCACCATCCATCCATGGATGATGCTGTGAGGGGCCAATCGTGGTGTATCTATTATCCTAGCCATCAGTCCATTTGGTGGGGTCCACCTTTATATATGTATTCTATAGCCACGTCGTCCATCTGCTAGGAACGGTGGGCCTTTAATGCATGTATTCTTTATCCAGCCATCCATCCATTTGCTGGATGGGTGGGGCCCACCTTAAGATGTGTGTATATCCACACCGTCCACTTGGGACCCACTTTATATATATATATATATATATATATATATATATATATATATATATGTATGTATGTATGTGTGTGTGTATGTATGTATGTATGTATGTATTTTACATCCACGCTACCCATTACTGGACGTGGGACTCCACCATGATGCATGTGCATATTCGCACCATCCATGGACCCCACGTGATGTACATTTGATCGAAGTTGTCCATCTGGTGGGGGCCATTTGGAATGTGCAGGGCATACCTTAATGTGATGCATTTATGGCTGATTATGATGTATATGTAACCCATGAGTGAGGCCCATTATGTTGTATATGAGGCCCATATGATGAGGCCAATGTTATGTGTGTGTGGCTCATATGTGCGGCCTGATGTAATGTGTGTGTGGCCCATGAGTGAGGCCCAAATGTGATGTATTTGAGGCCCATGTTTGATGCATTTATGACCCATTGTGAAGTATTTGAGGCCCATGGATGTGGCCCATTGTGATATACTTGAGGCCCATTAGATATGGCCCAATGTGATGTACATGTGAGGCCCATTGCGATGTGTATGAGGCCCTCGAGCAAGGCCCATTGAGATGTATGTGAGGCCCTTGTGAGAGGCCCAATCTGATGTATACGAGGCCCATTATGATGTGTGATTCTACCATGATGTATGTAATGATGTTTATGATGCCCATTCATCTTCCTAGTTGGATCTAAATGGGCCATGCATTGGGAGCAATGATGGTTTAGTGTCCACATTGTAAGAGCAATGATGGTTAAATGTCCACATTGTAACCTAAGGCCCATTGTTAGGCCCATTCTCATCTTCCCTTAGTGGGATAACCCAAATCATTGGGACCCCATAATTGTTAGGCCCATCCTTGATATAAGTAGGTCGTCTAGGCCTGTCCTTGTTATAACAAGAGAGTTCATCATCCTTCCCATTGCCCTTAATGACATAGTACTAGTCACTTGTGCGAAGACCCTTCATAATTGATTTTCCTGATAGGTCTGAGATCTTACACTCTTGTTTAGTAAATGTTACCATATGCTTGTTATCACAAATTTGAGAAACTCTTAGAAGATTGTGTGTCAACCCTTCTACATGAAGAGCATTCTCATTTTTAAGCACCTCCATTCGAACTATAGTTCCATGCCCCATTACCTTAGCGGTGCTTCCATCTCCAAAGGTGACTATTCCATCATCATGTTTTGAATAATTAGAGAGAAGGGATATGTCACATGTTGCATGTCTTGAACACCTGCTATTAAGGTACCATTTAATATAATTGCCTATTTTTAAGGATGAATGAGTCATTAGACAATTTCTCTTGTTTTTCACTACCCATTTAGTGACAGTTTTTTTTAGGAGACACTGTTTTCATTTCACTATGGGTTTGTTTGGGTACATTGGGCAACTGAATTGTATTCCCTTGTTTCATTAACTCTTTTGTTTTTTAAATTTAATTGAGCCACTTGACTCAAAAGTTCCTCCATTCTTTTTGTCATTTTCGGTGGAGGTGGATGTGTCTTGCCTCTTACCATGTACTTTAGTGGACTCTCTATATTTTGCATTGTTCTTTTGGTTGGTTTATATTCACCAGTAAGGTTCAAACTGGGATTGTGTTGAGTCCTCCCAAAGGTTAGGCATTCAAACTTGTAGTGGCCTGAGTCTCCATACGAATGATAGACAGGAGTGGCCCTTGTGTTACTTCCTGAGGCAACACCTTTCTTAATCATTTGAGGTGCATGAGTGGGACTTGGTTTGAAATTTTCATATCCCAATCTCCTCTTGTCTTTTTGTGGTCTTCCCATCCCTAAAAGTCTTTCTAGTTTTTCACTACTTTGAGAAAATTTGTAACCAAGCTCAACAGTTTTTTTTTTCTACATAAAAAATAAGTATGTGATTTTCATTCTTAAGATGCATGTTTTCATAGTTCAAAAATTCAATCTGTTTGTTTCATTTTACTGACTCAGATTTGAGAAATGAATTGATTCTTTCCAGCCTATCATTATCTGACTGGTATTGTTGAAGGTCATTGATCAAATGATTATTCATCTCTAAAGCTTTGTCTAAATCAATTTACAACAATTTATTCTTATTTTCATTAATACCAAGTCTTTTGAGGATATGGATGCTATGTATGTAGAGTTGATTATTGGCATCTTGTATTTAATCCTTTTCTTCTTCTTCTTTTTCTTCCTCATCATCAGAGGGAAATGTTTCTCTAGCTTGAGGTTCATTGATTTTCTCAGTTTCAATAGGAATGTTGGAGTATGTCAAGGTCATAAGAATTTTCATTGACTTCTGGTCTCCATCACTCTCTGAGTCACTGAATTCTGAATTTGACTCTTAAGTGTCATCCCTTGTAGTTGTCATGGCCTTTCCTTTAGTCTTCTTGTTGGGGCATTCAATGGACAAATGTCTAAATTTCTTGCAGTTGTAATACTGAGGCTCTCTGGACTTTTTAGAAGGTTTGCCTATGTGGTGCTTGTTGTCCAATTGTTTGCCTCTGTATGGGTGGCCACGGTTTTTGTTGAAAAATTTCTTGAACCTTTGAGCCAAGAGAGCCATTTCCTCATCCTCATTTTCTCTCTCACTTTCCTCTTCCTCCTTAGTGATGGTGTGTTTTGCAGCTTTAAGGGCATTACTTTTGGATTTTCGAGTTGGTTTGAAGTGTAGTTCAAATGTATGTAGGGAACCTACTAGTTCTCCTACTTTTATTTCGTCCATGTTCCTACATTCTTCAATAGTTGTTACTTTTGAGTTAAAACGTTCCGGTAGGGATCTCAGAATTTTCCTACAGATTTTTGGGACCGGAACTTTCTCTCCTAATCCACCCATGGAATTACAAATGATGTTCAACTTTGTAAAAAATTTCATGAATGTCTCAAGCTCCTCCATTCTGAGATGTTCAAATTGTGAAGTTAGGAGATGCAGCTTAGATCTTTTCACTATGCTGGTTCTCTCATGGGTTGTTTCCAACAAATCTCATGCTTGTTTTAATGTGTCGCACATACTAATTTAATTAAATACTTCTTGAGACACAACACAATAAATAGCATTCATTGCTTCAGAAGTTTACTGTTCTTTATCAAATGGAGTCCACATTTCTTTAGATTTTGGTTTGGAGATAGTTGTGCCATTTTCAAAGTACTATTTGTTCGGTTGGTGGCACATATCCATTTTCAACAATGTCCCAAACATCATGATCCAAAGATATCAGAAAGTAGTGCATCCTAGCCTTCCAGTATGCATAGTTTGATCCATCAAATACAAGGGGTCTAGTCATAGATGAGCCCTCCACTTTGGCCATAATTCCAACTTCAGTCAAGATCACTCTCTAGGTGGTTAAGCCCTTACGAGGAACCCTCTCTGATACCAATTGAAATTGTGGTAAGACCGCTTTAGTAGAACGCAGAATAGGTCAAAGTGTCCTAGAGGGGGGTGAATAGGACTTAATAAACTTTTCTGGATAATTAAAAATCCTATTAACCCAATCTTGATTTAATTTATGATTATCAAGATATACTTACATTAACTCTAATGGCTTCCAAGCCAAGTAGAGGGTCCAATCACAAGACTGCTCAATATTTAAATAAGATTTAGCAATTAGTCTATCATGGATTAACAATATGACAATGTGTGTGGGATGTGATTCTTAACAATTCTAAACATTCATGTTATTATGTTTCATGTAATCACTCAAAGTAAGAATAATAAATGAATACGCAAACATCAATCCTAAACACCGTCATTTATAATGGTTCGGCTATGTGCCTACTCTACTCCCGGCGGACGCACTTAACCCTTGAGTGTACCGGATTTCATTAACGGAGGTTTTAAATCAGGTTCACCTCTAACCTTTACAACCTTCAAAAGGTCGACTTTAGGACCTACACAAGGAACCTAGACATGCCTACATAAGGCACAAGTTATGCCCTACACAAGAGCAAAGGTCAACACAAAGCACCTGGGTTTTATGCCTTACACAAGAGAAAAGGATCCACATAAGGAACCTCAGTTTTAGGCCACACAGGTTAAGGATCCACACAAGGAACCTAGGTTTTAGGTCACACGGCCAAGGACCCACACAAAGGACCTAGGTTTATGCCCTACACAAGAGCAAGGGTCAACACACAACACCTAAACGTACTCTCCCGTCGGAGGCCTCCTATGAGGGCTTGAAAGGGTGAGATGTACCTATGACCCAATCCTACATAAGGAATGATCAATAAGGTCTGTAGACTCTAATGACTTACAGATAAGTAGATGAGCCCCGTTCTGCATGTTGATGAAGATCTCCTCCTTTGATGATGAAGATTCTTCAGCTCCCTTGATCTGCAATACTGATGATGCTCTAATGTAAGGTGAGGAGTTAGGTCAAAGTTATACTAGAATCTACTCTAATGAATATTACTCATTTGAGAAACGGATTAATTCTAAACTCTTAAGCATTCAAGGGATCCCAGCTCGATGATTTACCATTAAGATGGTAGCTGTATGATCCTTGAATGAGGAAGTGCATTCACTAATCCACTCTATTGAATGTCAATGATGAGGGTGGATTGAAGGATGAAATTCCATGAGAAAAAGGGTTTAAGATAAGTGGTATGCAATTACTCTATCAAAGTTCTCTCAATTTTTCTCACTTTTGCAACCAAGAGCAAGCTTCCATTATACAGACAAAAAGTTCCAATGGTAATAATGTTGTCAGAGACTGACTGAGTTCGATGTCATCAGACCTTATTCGATATCATCGAACGCATACTTTCGATGGTATCGAATTTAGGCTCAATGATTCGAACTCAACTGAAGATGAACTTAGAACTCTTCTAACTGAGGATCGATGTCATCGATCCTATCTCGATATCATTGATTTTTGAATTACGATGACATCAAGACTCTCTCGATTCCTCGTGATTTTCCTCGTGATTTTCCTCATAAGCTTGCCGAAATAATTTTAACTAGATTCGATGTCATCGAGACTCCCTCGATATCATCGTGATTTGTATTTCGATGACATCAAGTAATGTGTCGATTCCTCGAACATTTTAGATGATTTTGGAAAAAACTCATCACTGATTTGATGTTATCGAGATCCTATCGATGACATCATGATTTGAATATCGATGGCATCGATTCAGCTCCTCGACCAGTATCAAAATAATTCCCAAGACTTTGTTAGATAATGCTTTAAGTTTATCGATATAATCGACTAACCTTTAATGTCATCGATAACGGCTGGTTAATATCATCGAATGGATGTTCGATTTATCGAACATTTTGTCTAAATTACTTTGTGGTTGCTAGACATAAAAGACCTAATTTGATATCATCGAGAACTGTTCGATGCCATCGAATAAGAGTGTTCGATATCATTAACACAAACTCGATATCATCGAACTTTGCTAAAAAACTTTGAAGATTTTCCTGTTTGAAACTTAAGTTTTCAGACTATTTCATCCCATGTTGTTCTAAGTCTTTTAGGACTTTTGTTTACCTGGGTGTTTTGGGATTTGGGATGTGAGGATTGATTTACTTTTGACGGGCTCGGAACACACATCTGGTTGAGGTGATACCTTAATTAATCTTCATATGAGGCTCACCTGACTCACTGACTCAACTTATATGCTAATTGACAAACTAAGGAACTTTCAGAATTTTTCCCTAACAATGAAGAACTAGCATTCATTTCTTTGCTCAACCGAGGGGCTTCAATCTCGAAAACAACCACGGAGCTCTTCAAAGAAATGTCCAAGTTTCACATCCATAAGATCTCTCCCTTGCAATGGCTCGCACATTTCACCAGAGCCTTTTGGTAATCCCAGACCTAAGATCAACCATTTCCTTATTAAACTTACACTTCTTATATTTCTAACCATTTTTCATTTCTTCTGCAGATTTTACGGCTATCATTCCCAAGAACTGATAGATCTTCATGAGAAGATAAAAGACAGCACATAATATAGCCTTTTCGGAGAGCTCAGGGCTTTCCTGGTCTATTGGCTGAGCATAGTAGTACTTCCCAGCTCAAAATGGACAGATGCCATTCACCCTACTGTATTTGTTGTCGCCGGTGCTATGGTGGGAGGCCATAAACACTCCCTTGCTCCTCCAGTCTACAAGGCTCTTAGAGAGGTAGGGACTCATGTGAAAAGACCCATTATGAGAGCCTCTTCAACATACAACCCATGACACTACATTACTGGTTAAATGGGCATTTACTTCCCCCGGACCTTCGAAGCCCTAGAGAAAGCATACATTCATCCATCACATCTTCCCTTATGGTTCTTCTAGAAGAGAACCATGACTAAAAGGTCATACGACTGGGTGGTCAACAAGATCTTAGCGACTAATACAATCGACTTCTTCCAATTCTGTCTCCACCAATACAAAGAAGACACTGACATGGTGGATACCGAGTCACTTTCCTGAGGAGGAAGAGCATTTTATCCTTCTATTCGGTCTTACGGCCTTTCGCTGAGAGAAGGGACAAAATTCTGGAGAGAACCTTACTCTCCTAGCAAATTCGCCTGTCAATTTAACTTTGACCAAGCCATCGTATAGGATTGCGGACTACTAACAAGAAGAATGTGTAGCTATGGTATTGGCCCATATAATTGGGCAATGGTGTGGAAATAGTTGTTAGGTGGCCGCATCAGATCTACCTTCATGATTTCAGGTAACAACTGTACAATCCGTGCTTTGTATGGTTGGATGAGGTGGTGGGTTCACTAGTCAAACCTGGTCAATGAGTGCTCACCGGTAACCCATCCAATTTGGATTTCTGCTCCCAAGCTTAAAGGCCAAAAGTTTGAAGAAGGAATTGGCTTCATACCGGAGAGAAGTCGTGCACCTTTCCCTGGTCGGCTTTGCAAAAGAATATCTTTAGAAGAACCAATCCACGAAAGGAAACTTCCTAGCACCCTAGAAGGGTGGGTAGCTCATGGGATTATTATGAAATTCAAAAAAGTTCCTCAAGATCGTTCTAGCAGAATTGTTGAAGATATTGCGCAAGTTCCTTCTCCAGCTCAAGAGAATGTTGCTGTAATCCAAGATGATCTAGTTCCCTCCCCCACCCCTTAGCTTGCTCGTCCTAACTCGTCTTCTCCAATGACTAGGTCTCGAGCACGTTCTCAGGCTTCTGCTTCTACCCATCAAGAGGGAATTGTTCCTTCGACCTCTCCAACCCCATTCGACCAAGAACCTCATTTAGAAAGTAACAGAATTTCCCATTCAAAAGGGAAACAAATAGTGACTGAGGAGATAAAGGAAGAATTAGAAGAAGATATTGTATCCTCCTCATCTAATAGTAGTTCTTCCGCCAAATATGACACTGAGGAAGATAACGAAGAGACTGGCAAAGATAATGATTTTAAAGAAGGAGAAGTTAATATTGATGATGAGAATGACACCATTGCCGAATGTGTTTCTACTGGTGAAGATCATCCTTCAATACTTCCTCAAAGTGTTGAAGCCGATGTTCATCCTGATGTTGATATTCCTGCAATAATTCCAATAGCTACAGAAGATGAAGAGGAGCCCTTAGATTATGGGGAGTATGGATATTCGCCTAGTAAGAAGTTTTCCATAATTTTCATCATCATTTAAATTTTTTAATATAATCACTATTTTATTATTATCATTATTCTCTCTATTTCAGATGCTCAGGCTACTGGTGATAAGGTAGATGATATTCCAACTAAGGACATCATTCCTGCAATACAATCTGTTTCAGTGAGAGTTCCCTTAGCTCCCCTTGTTCGACCAAGGTTCGTAGCCCGTGAAGTCATTTTCCCTACAGAATTAACTGATGCAGCAACTCCTACCACCATTGATTCTAATACTGATGCTAGAGCTCCTTTTGTTTGCTATTATGATAAAACCTAGTTCTTCTGCCGCCAATGAAGCACAGCCTCCAACTGATCATGCTCTTGTAGGAGGTATATTCATCGTCTGCCTTATATATATATATATATATATATATATATATATATATATATGTATATATATATATATTCCTATATCCTTTATTTTATAGATTTTGTTCTAACTTCTTTCCTCTATTATATTATAGCGAATCCTCCTTTGAGTGGCTCAACCAGTTCTAGTTCAGTGGCTACAGTGTCTGACCTGCTGTCCTCGGAGAAAGTTCCTACTTACAAGCTAACTCTGATGAGGAACTCCATGTCAGCATCTGTGCACATGTTTAAAGATCCTGATCAGTGGTCAGATCCCAACGTTGCTATAGAAGTGTTGGATAGCACCATAAAAATGTCCCGAATCAATGTCTCTCCTCTACGTGATTCTCTTGTAAGATTCCATGATTCAGTAGCTATTTTGAAATCTGTGGATAATGTGGTCATTGCCCTAGAAATTTTGGAATATGGGAGACAACTAACTTACTCCAAAGGGAAAATTTCTCGCATTGCTTCTGTCATTTCCAAACATGATCGAGAACAACGATCTTTTCAAGAGCAAGTAAAGATCTCCAATGATAATAGGGTAGCTATCCAAGGTCAAATCAATCTTTTAAAGAAACAAATTTCTCAATTGGAGGTGAAGGATCGAGAAGAAGAACTGAATATAAATAAGATCCAAGAAGAGATACAAGCCAACATTTGCTCGATTGATTTTGAAAAGTCGGAGATGACCAAGAGTGAAGAAATCATTGCTTCCTTATAGAAGAAGTTGGCTGCCATTCCTGACCACGCAAAGATTATCGTTGAGACTAAATCAAAGCACATCACAACTCAGATTCAATTGAAAGAGGATCTACAAAAGTATTTGGTAGCATTAGGCATGTCGGAAGACTTGTAAAAGGAAAAATAGTTTGTTTGTTTTTTTTTTTTGTCATATGTAATTTCTTTCGACCTTCAAGATATATGAATGAATTGTAGCATTTTGAGGTGACTACTTCTTTTAAATCTCACAATCATAATCTATTTTAAGCATATATTTACACAACACTTAACAAGATATTATACCTCAACAGGGTATGTAATTCTAGTTTTACCATGAAATAAATTGGCAATTTATCATGATTGTTAATATAGTGTTTCCAATCTGATATTTATTTTAATAGGTGGAACTAGATTTTAGTTTAGTTAGTTAGCCTTGCACACAGTTTAAGCTCTTGAGTAGTGGAGCAACCACAGTTTTTTAGACTTATGAGTAGTTGGAGTCGAGTCTCACATGAATGGTCTCTGTAACTCTTTAGAGTCCACTAAACTTATCACAGCCAGGGAGTTCACAAACCGCGATCCATCAGATGGGCCTAGTGAAGCTACTGGGGCCGTGAACTTGGTGGGATTTATGCACAGGGTTGGCCGCAGTGACTCTCTAGAGTTCATGGGGCGTGCAAGGCTGCAGTAGAGTACTAAATCCAAGGCTGCCAGTCCATCAATGAGGGGATATTTTGTTTTAGAGACCCTATCCTCATGAGTTACTACTGAAATCAAGCCAGGAATCTGGAGGTCTTACGCATGGTTGGCCTATCTATGGACAAGGGCCAAAAAGCACATACTACAACCCACTTTTTCTTTGCCTACAAGGTTAGACCCATTCATGTGGGGGCATTTTCTTCCTTCCCCGTGACATTGTTGGAAGCTATACAAATGACATTGGTCTCATGCATGACCGACCGTTGTGGACTTTTTGGTTGCTTAGGGCTTTTAGTTGCTAGCTCCATCCGCTGCTTACATGGGTATGCATGTGATAGCATATATGGGCTTTTTAGGGTCACTGACTTCTCACTGCTGCTCGAATAATATATATATATATATATATATATATATATATATATATATATATATATATATATATATATATATTGCCGATGATAGTAGGTCTTATGCGTGGTTTGGCTGTATATGCCTGGCTGGGCTGCCTTAAATGATAAGCTATCATCGCTGTCGTAAAATTTATGTGTGGTTGGCCGTATAGGCTTATTCCATTGCCATGAATGGTGAATCAATAATTGATACATCGCCACCACCAATAATTTTTTGACAACATTCATGTTATGTTTAAAATAGTGTATCAGCTTGGCGATGATAAAATTTCGATCAGATGACTTTTATATAAGTGATTAATGACAATAGTGATAGTTGCTAATTTTGGTGATAATCATCGACACCTGGCGATAGTTGACGATAATATCATTTGACGATAATTATCGGCGCTTGGTAATAGCTGACAATAATATTGTTTAGCAATAATCATCGACGTTTAGTCTTGATATGCTTGAGAATTCGCCCTTTATTCATTTATACGAGGAAGAATACATGGTTTCACTTTTTAAGGTTGTTTCATCGTTTCACTTATTCTTGCCCCCTTTTGATATAGAAGCATTGTTTTGATAATCTTCTGGATCAAAATTACATCTATCTTCAGGGACGATATTTTTTGATGAAGCGGGCATTGACTGGTATGATAATACCTCGTCTATCTTGATCCGTAAATCTATACGCCCCATTGAAGTATACTTCGGTTATGATGTATGGCCTATCCCATTTAGGGTCGAACTTGTCCCATGTGCCTAATGACAAAGCTGAGGAATTTTCCTGACGATACACTAAAGGCGCATTTAACCGGATTCATCTTCACTTGCTTCTTTTTGAGTTAGTGAAAAACTGAAGTTAGATGTTCACGGTGTTCTTCATGGTCATTCGATCTGACTACCAAATCGTCCACATAACATTCAACATGTTTATGCATCATGTCCTGAAAGATATTCTCCTTTGCTTTTTGATATGTCATGCTGGCATTCTTGAGACCAAATGGCATAACTTTATAGCAATAAATTCCCAATGAAGTTCTGAATGTTATGGCTTTTTCGTCTTCAGGAGCCATTCTTATTTGGTTATACTGGCGTAGACATCCATAAAGGACATGATAGCATATTTCATCGTACTGCCAATTAACAACTCAGTTATTGGCAATCGGAAATCATCTTTTGGCTAAGCCTCACTTAGATTCCTGAAATCAACACATACCCTGATCTGTCCACTTTTCTTCTTTACAAGGACGACATTTAATATTTATCACGCCCCAAACCCAAAAATCGGATTCACAGGAATCCCGATCACTAAATCTGATACCAATAGCCTCCGTAGTACCCCATTCTCGGCTCTCACCGCTCATATGCCAGGTTCCGATCCTGGGATCCTAAAAGGAGGATTTTCCGACGTACATTTATCTCTTAAGAAGCATAACCACAAGTTTACCCAAATCACAAAGGCAACATCATCATCACATATCCACTAATATAAACATTTGAATACAAAGCTGAAAGGAAAAATACATATGTCAAAATCAAGCTCCAGAAGTCAGCTACATGATCCAAGCTCTACGCCGCTGCAACCTGACATCACCTACACGCATCTATCGTGCATAAGCTTATAGAAAGCTTAGAGGGTGGTGTAAGTGTGTGCACAAGATAAGTGTCAGTAAGTTATAACAGAGTAAATAGAGTAAGTGAAAATACTGACAATGACAAGCCCATAATTCATATGATATCAGAGTAAGCAATGCAGATCATAATGAGGCAAATACTGAGGAAGTAATGCAGATCAGTTATGTAATACGAAGACATAGTAAGCTAAGTATTCAATACAATGCCATAAAGAGTCAAGTATCAGATGTCAAGGATGTAATGCAATATGCGGTGCAAATGAAATGACCAAGCTTGAGTGAAGTCGGGATGATAATACATAGTATCGCAGGCTATAGGGTTCATCACAAGGGAATTTTATCCAAACCAGTCCCATACCAAAATTTGGATAGTCAAACTCAATGTGGTAAACTCTTGATCTCAGGTTAGTTACGTGACCCAACCAAAATCTTGGCCATTGTGAAGGTACATGTAATAAATGGTTACGTACCACCAGCCCAAGTGGATAGTGAATGAATGAATGAGTATGTAACTTATGCTCAATAAGTCCACATATTAGTACGGTTCCTCTCTAGGATCATCATCGGGGTCTAGTACACTCTACATGCAAATCGCCGCCCACTGACGCGCGACCATGCAAGTGGAAGAGACCTCACCATCAGCCTGGACAGTAGTCAGCCAATATCTACCCGGCGCGGTGATAGCGGACCCATTCACGAGCTGGTCAAACTCAGCCTAGCATGCCCCCTATCCTTAGGAGGGTATGGCCACACCCCCTCCCAACCGACCATGACACAATGGGAGATGCGGCCTCCTGGTATTCGGCCTTCATGTGCTCATATATATCAACTCGGTCTTGATGTTGGGGCATCTCCTGGCCACGGAGATTTAGAGATTTTTACCTAGGGACATCTATGGCGCCTGTATGCTAGAACAGATTTTTGGTGTCTCATCTGGCCATCCACGATATGCCTGTGGAGGCTACTACCCTAATGTCGCTAGGGCACACAATGCAAGATGCATGGGTCATACAATCCAGTCATGCATCAATCATGCGCATACCATGCACTCATGTGAGAAATCTCCGCCTATCAGGGAGTCTCATAATAACCTACCCAATGACATATGCAATGGTCAACCACATCTCATAACAAACATGCAGATGATGCGTATGGGCATGTATCATGATGTTATGCTGTCATATACTCATAACCGGTATCAATAACCGGCATCGACAATCGACCTCCACAATATGGACATTTAACCAACATTGCCCCTAAGGAATGACCCACATAGAGCCTAACATATAGTAGGCCCATGGCCTCACACAAGGGCTAAATATACAACACCATAGGCCTCACTCAAGAGCTTAATACACATCCCGATGGGCCTTTCACATGGGCCTAACATACATTACCATTGGCTCCATTGCCTGGCCCTTAATGCATCACAATGGGCCTCATCACATTGGCCATATATACATCACATTGAGCCTTAAACATGGGTTGAATACACATCACAATGAGCCTCAAATATGGGCCGCATATACATGACATTGGGCCTCGACAAACAGTCTCGATAATCGGAATCGGTAATCGGCCACAACAATCAGAATCGGTCAATAATTGGCTTCGATGATCGGAATCAACAATCAGCCATAACAATCGAAATCGATTGATATCGGTATCAGCAATCGGCCACAACAATCGAAATCGATCAATAATCAGCCTCGATGATCGGAACCTGCAATCGGCCACAACAATCAGAATTGACATTTAGAATCGGTTACGATACTCGGCCTCGACAATCAAAATCGGCCTCGATACTACCTCGACAATTGGAATCGGCCTATACAATCAGCCTCAACAAATCAGAATCGGCCTTAATACTCGGCCTCGATAATCGAAATTGGCTTATATAATCAGCCTCGACAAATCGGAATTGGCCTCGATATAGGACCTTGACAATCAGAATCAGCCTCTACAATCAGCCTCTACAAATCGGAATTAACAATCGGAATTGGCTTTAACAATCAAACTCGGCCTCGATGATTTGCTGAACAAGGCCTAAGGGAAGGTCATAATGTGGATATTAAACCATCATTACCCATTAATGTGGCCATTTAACCAACATTGCTCCCAAGGAGTGGCCCACACATAGAGCCAAACATATAGTGGGCACATAGCCTCATGCAAAGGTCTGATATACATTGCAATGGGCCCATCATATGGGACAGAACACATCACAATGGGCCTAATCGTATGGGTTAAAGATACATCACAATCGGTCTAATCGTATGGGCTGGAGATACAACACAATGAGCCTAATCGTATAGGCCTGAGATACATCACGAGGGGCCTAATCATATGGGTCGGAGATACATCACAATGGGCCATGACCCATGGGCCCTAGTACATCATAATGGGCTGCAACCCATGGGCCTCATATACACGATAGGTGGGCCCTGCACATGGGTCTCATCTGCATCAAATGGGCAATGCTTCATGGGCCTCAGATTCAAGCCGGTGGGACCCATCATATGGGCCCTAGATACAAGGCAGGTGGGGCCTAACACATGGGCCTCAAATATACATAACAAGGTGCGCCTCAAATACACGTCATACAGGTGGGCCTCAAATGGGCTTAGGCCACCCCAAAATCATTTCACTAATTGTAGGTGTAACATGTGTATCACTGTATACTGTCATTCCATGGCGCACGTGGCCCACTAATGATAATCGGCACTATCTAAGGATTATCCAAGTAAGTCAGCAGCATCAAACATTGTCTCTGTAAGTCAGCATTGTCCAAACATTATCCATATAAATCTACACCATTCAAACATGTCCAGCACCGTCTGGCACTGCCTAGATGGTGTGGATGAAACAAATACATCTTGGTATGGTCCACCATCTAGAACTGCTGGACAGTGTGCATACACCACATATATCAAGGTGTGGCCTGTAAAACTGCTGACGTGCAGGGCAGCAGCAGCTGCCCGCTACACGGGACCCAGCGGATGGACGACTTACATATACAGTACATCATGGAGGGGCCCACATGAGTGGATGGTGTGGATTAAACCCATGCATTACAGCTGGGGTCCACACATCCGAAACGGACAGACAGCGTGGATGATACACATGTCATGGTGGTCCCATGTTTTAGATGGTGTGGATCAAAACCACACATTACGCGAAGGTGGGCCACATCCTCTAGGTGGATGGACGGTTTTGATATAACAAATACCTCCTGATCAGCCCACCATCCTGGACAGATGGACGGTGGGTTGTTAAATACATCAAGGTGGGTGTCTACGCATGCACCGTCTAGATGGACGGTGCAGATAAAACTCATACATCCTGGTGAGGTGCATGCGGTGTGGCCCACCAGAGATTGATCAGCTATAGTCCTTGGCCCGTGGCCAGGGACGGATGGAGTGGTGGGACGCATGCTTCTTGTGGGTCCACATGGTATGGTCCACATAAGACATATATATAATATTTATAATATCATTTATATTATATAATTATATAATATATATATACATATATTTTTTATTTATTTAACTGCAACCAGCGTCCAAATATATGGACGTTGGATGAGATACATGCATCGATGTGGCCCACTATCCTATCCATGGATGATGTGGATGCAATGCATCATGATAATGTGGGCCCCACATGTGACTACAGCAGCAAAATGGCTGGTTTGCACTAGCCAACCACATCCAGGTGAATGGACGGTTGGGATACAACACATGTATCATGTGGTACCAGCGTCCACGGATTGGACGGTGTAGAATTAAACATGCATCATGGTGTCCCATCTAACAGTGGATGGGGTGGATCTCACACGCTATGAGAGGTGGATCCCACAAACTGTTGCCATTAACAGCGGCTAAATAGATGCACGATGTGGATGACACCCTCATCGCAATGGGTCATGTCCTGGACGAACGGTCCAGATACACCACATACCTCATGATGACCCACAGACCTTGTTGACGCTGTACAGCATCAGCAGGAGGTGGGGTCTACAAGGGTGGACGCTTTAGATGATGAGATCCAACTTACTGACGCTACTAGTAGCATCTATGCTGCATAGGACCCACCGTCCAGGGTCTGGACGGTGTGGATCCTGCAGGCATCCAGGTGGGTCCACACGAGAGTGGCCCACAGAGTTTTGGATTGGATAATATTAATTGTGTTTCCATTCATCCGGGCCTATCCTCAACGGACAGCCAGGTGTGCCCTGATGGACGTGGCAGTGGTGTGGGCCCCATTTGGTGGATGGCTTGGATAATATACATGCATCATCGGGTGGGCCACACATCAAAAGGAGAGAGAGAGAGAGAGAGAGAGAGAGAGAGAGAGAGAATGGGAGGGACCCTGCCACTATGGGCCCCTCGATACAAAATATACATCAAGATGGGTACCACCACATGTGGGTCCTCAAATCACAAAATCAACAGTAGAAAATCATAAAAATCACCCACCTATGCTTCTTCGTAGACTTCTTCTTTCATCAACACCTCCTTGAGCTCCTAAGGATCATGATTTAAGGGTTGAGTTGAAGTTTGGATGGTGGAGATGGGAGGTAGGAAGTGGGCCACGCTAGCTCCTCTCTCATGGAAGCCATAAACGACTCTCTCATTTTGGGGGTTGCTTGAGAAAATGGAGTGAAGAGAGAGAAAGAGGAGTGATGTAAGGGAGAGAGATGGGTGATGGATGATGGGTGATGGGTGGTATGGGTTGTGTAAGAGAGAGTTGACTTGGGGAATGCCTTGTGTATTTAGGAATGTGATGGAGTGATGGGTTGTAATCTGATTAATTGATGGGATTGATTCGACATTTGGTAGAGATTCTCTTACGTGGCATTTTTCCTTGAACTGAATGCCGGCCCACATCCCTAGTTCGGGTATCGCCTCGGCGGGCGAGATGCGGTGTTAGAACTGCGGCGATGGCGCGGTTAGAATGGTACAAGTCTCAGGTCGAGTCACTCTAGAACACGGGATACGACTTAGGATCGTGTGCAAACTACGATAATAGATCGCAGGTCACCGGAATTTGACCGGGAGAACCGCGAAGGCCTAAGGAACGGTACAGGCAAGGATACGGGTCTTACAGCTCTCCTCACCTAATAAAAATTTCATCCTCAAAATTTTCATAACAGACAAGGGAAGAGAAAACATCATCAAGTATATATGTCAAGGCCTAATCAATCTACAAAAGGATGAAGGTAACGGTCTCTAATCTCAACCTCACACCCCCATGACGCATCATCAACCCTATGGTGACCCATATTGAACCTCCGATCTCGGGTCACAAATGATCGAATCCGGGATACTATGCAGCCTCACAATCTCAATGGTAGGAAGCTATATCAGAAAGTTTCTAAGTTACCTGAACTCGGGGAACTAACCATTCTAAGTTCTCAACAAGCATAAAGTGTAGGGTAACTATCAGCAGATATGTAATGTTATCTTTAGGTATTCCCAAGTTATGCTCTAATACCAACTTCTGTCACGCCCCAAACCCAGAAATCGAATTCACAAGAATCTCGATTGTTGAATCCGGTGCCAACAGCCTCCGTAGTAGCCCATTCTCGGCTCCCACCGCTCATATGCCAAGTTCCGATCCTGGGATCCTATAAGGAGGATCTTTCAATGTACATTTATCTCTTCAAAGCATAACCACAAGTTTACACAAATCACAAAGGCAACATCATCATCACATATCCTCTAATAAAAACATTTGAATACAATGCTGAAAGGAAAAATACATATGTCAAAATCAAGCTCCAGAAGTCAGCTACATGCTCCAAGCTCCACGCTGTTGCAACCTAACATTACCTGCACGCATCTATCGTGCATAAGCTTATAGAAAGCTTAGAGGGTGGTGTAAGTGTGTGCACAAGATAAGTGTTAGTAAGTGATAATAGAGTAATCAGAGAAAGCGAAAATACTGACAAGCCCATAATTCATACGATATCAGAGTAAGCAATGCAGATCATAATGAGGCAAATACTGAGGAAGGAATGCAGATCAGTTATGCAATATGGAGACATAGTAAGCCAAGCATTCAATACAATGCCATAAAGAGTCAAGTATCAGATGCCGAGGATGCAATGCAATATGCAGTGCAAATGAAATGACCAAGTTGGAGTGAAGTCGGGATGATACTACGTAGTATCGCAGGCTATGGGGTCCATCACAAGGGAATTCTATCTGAACTAGTCACATACCTAAATTTGGATAGTCAGACTCAATGTGGTAAACTCCTGATCTCATGTTAGTCACGCGCCCTAACAGAAATCCAATCCATTGCGAATGTACACATAATAAATAGTTGCGTACCACCAGCCCGAGTGGATAGTGAATGAATGAATGACTTTGCAAATCCTACTCAATAAGTCCATATATCGGTACGGTTCCTCTCTGGGATCATCACCGGGGTCTAGTACACTTTACATGTAAATCGCCGCCTATTGACGCTCGACCATGAAAGTGGAAGAGACCTCACGATCCGGCTGGACAGTAGTCAGCCAATATCTACCTGGCACGTCGATAGCGGACCATTCACGAGCTAGTCAAACTCAGCCTAGTTATGCCCCCTACCCTTGGGCGGGTAAGGCCACACCCCTTCCTAACCAACCACGACACAACGGGAGATGCGGCCTCCTGGTATTCGGCCTTCATGCGCTCATACATATCCACTCGGTCTCAACGTTGGGGCATCTCCTGGCCACGGAGGTCTAAAAATTTTCACCGAGGGACATGTATGGCGCCCGTATGCTAGAATAAATTTTCGGTGTCCATCTGGCCATCCACGATATGCCTGTCGAGGCTATAACTCTGATGTCGCTAGGGCACACAATGCAAGATGCATGAGTCATACAATCCAGTCATGCATCAATCCTCTGCATATCGTGCGCTCATGTGAGATAATCTCCGCCTGTCAAGGAGTCTCATAACAACCTGCCCAATGACATATGCAATGGTCAACCACATCTCATAACAAACATGCAAATGATGTGTATGAGTATGTATCATGATGCTATGATGTCACATACTCATAACCGGTATCAATAACCGGCATCGACAATCGACCTCAACAATGTGGACATTTAACCAACATTATCCCCAAGGATGGCCCACATAGAGCCTAACATATAGTGGGCTCATGGCCTCATACAAGGGCTAAATATACAACACCATGGGCCTCACTCAAGAGCTCAATACACATCACGACGGGCCTTTCACATGGGCCTAACATACATTTCAATGGGCTCCATCACCTGGCCCTTAATGCATCAGAATGGGCCTCATCACATAGGCCTCATATACATCACATTCGACCTTAAACACGGGTTGAATACACATTACAACGGGCGTCAAATACGGGCCACATATACATCACATAGGGCCTCGACAATCGGCCTTGATAATCGGAATCAGTAATCAGACATAACAATCAGAATTGATCAATAATCGGCCTCAATGATCAGAATCGGCAATCGGCCATAACAATCAAAATCGATCAATAATTGGCCTTGATAATCAGTATTAGTAATCGACCACAATAATCAGAATCGATCAATAATCGACCTCGATGATCGGAACATGCAATCGGCCACAACAATCAGAATCGACACTCTGAATCGGTCTCAATACTCAGCCTCGACAATCAGAATCGTCCTATACAATCAGCCTCGACAAATCGAAACTAGCCTCGATACTCGGCCTTGACATTCGGAATCAGCCTATACAATCAGCCTTGACAAATCGGAATCGGCAATCCGAATTGGCCTTGACAATCGGACTCGGCCTCAATGATTGGCCGAACATGGACTAAGGGAAGGTCACAATGTGGACATTAAACCATCATTACCCATCAATGTGGCCATTTAACCAACATTACTCCCAAGGAGTGGCCCACACATAGAGTCAAACATAGAGTGGGCCCATAACCTCACGCAAAGGTCTGATATACATCGCAATGGGCCTCATCATATGGGACAGAATACATCACAATGGGCCTAATCGTATGGATCAAAGATACATCACAATAGGTCTAATCGCATGGGTCGGAGATACATCACAATGGGCCTAATCGTATGGGTCGAAGACACATCACAAGGGGCCTAATCGTATGGGCCGAAAATACATCACAATGGGCCATGACCCAAGTGCCCCAGCACATCATAATGGGTTGCAACACATGGGCCTCATATGCATGACCAGTGGGCCCTGCACATGGGTCTCATCTGCATCAAATGGGCCATGCTTCATGGGCCTCAGATTCAAGCTGGTGGGCCACATCATATGGGCCCTAGATACAAGGTAGGTGGGGCCTATCACACGGGCCTCAAATATACATTACAGGTGGGCCTCAAATATACATCATAAGGTGGGCCTCAAATATACGTCACATAGTTGGCCTCAAATGGGCTTGGACCACCCCAAAATCATTTCATTAATTATAGGTGTAACATGTGTATCACTATACACTGTCATTCCATGAGGCACGTGGCCCACTAATGGTGATCGGCACTATCCAAGGATTGTCCAGGTAAATCAGCAACATCAAACATTCTCTCTATTAGTCAGCACCGTCCAAACATTATCCATATGAATCTACACCATTCAAACATGTCCAGCACCGTCTGGCACTGCCTGGATGGTGTGGATGAAACAAATACATCTTAGTGTGGTCCACCGTCCAGAACTGCTGGACAGTGTGCATACACCACATATATCAAGGTGTGGCCCGTAAAACTGCTAACATGTAGGGCTGCAGCAGCTGCCCACTACACGAGACCCAGTGGATGGACGGCTTACATATATAGTACATCATGAAGGGGCTCATACGAGTGGACGGTGTGGATTAAACCCATACATTTTAGCTGAGGTCCACGCATCCAAAACGGACGGACAACGTGGATGATACACTTGTCGTAGTGGTCCCATGTTTTAGACAGTGTGGATCAAAACCACACATTACGCGAAGGTGGGCCACATCCTCTAGATGGATGGACGGTTTTGATATAACAAATACCTCCTGATCAGCCCATCGTCCTGGACAGAAGGACGGTGGGGGGTTAAATACATCAAGGTGGGTGTCTACACATGCACCGTCCAGATGGACGGTGTAGATAAAACTCATACATCCTGGTGAGGTCCACGCGGTGTGGCCCACCAGAGATTGATCAGCTACAGTCCCTGGCCCGTGGCCAGGGACGGATGGAGTGGTGGGACGCATGCTTCATGTGGGTCCACATGGTGTGGCCCACATAAGATATATATATAATATCATTTATATTATATAATATATAATTTATATATATATATATATACATATATATTTTATTTTTTTAACTGCAACCAGCGTCCAAATATATGGATGCTGGATGAGATACATGCATCGATGTGGCCCACTGTCTTATCCATGGACGGTGTGGATGTAATGCATCATGATAAGGTGGGCCCCACACGTGACTACAACAACTAAATGGATGGTTTGCACCAGCAAACCACGTCCAGGTGAATGGACGGTTAGGACACAACACATCTATCATGTGGTACTAGCGTCCATAGATTGGATGGTGTAGAATTAAACATGCATCATGGTGTCCCATATAACAGTGGACGACGTGGATCTCACATGCTATGAGAGGTGGATCCCACAAACTGCTACCATCTGCAGCGGCTAAATAGATGCACGGTGTGGATGACACTCTCATCACGATGGGTCATGTCCTGGACGGACGGTCCAGATACACCACATACCTCATGATGACCCACAGACCTTGCTGACGCTGTACATCAGCAGCAGGAGGTGAGGTCTACAAGGGTGGACAGTTTGGATGATGAGACCCCACTTGCTGATGCTACCAGCTGCATCTGTGCTACATAGGACCACCGTCCAGGGTCTAGACAGTGTGAATCCAGCACACATCTAGGTGGGTCCACGTGAAAGTGGCCCATAAAGTTTTGGATTGGCTAATATTAATTGTGTTTCCGTTCATCCGGGCCTATCCTCAACGGACAGCCAGGTGTGCCCTGATGGACGTGGCAGCGGTGTGGGCCCCGTTTGGTGGATGGCTTGGATAATATACATGCATCATTGGGTGGGCCACACATTAAAAGGAGAGAGAGAGAGAGAGAGAGAGAGAGAGAGAGAATGAGAGGGACCCCGCCACTATGGGCCCCTCCTTGATACAAAATATACATCAAGATGGGAACCACCACATGTGGGTCCTCAAATCACAAAAATCAACGGTAGAAAATCATACAAATCACCCACCAATACTTCTTCGTAGACTTCTTCTTTCATCAACACCTCCTAGAGCTCCTAAGGATCATGATTCAAGGGTTAAGATGAAGTTTGGATGGTGGAGATGGGAGGTTGGAAGTGGGCCACGCTAGCTCCTCTCTTATGGAAGCCATGGACGATTCTCTCATTTTGGGGGTTGTTTGGGAAAATGGAGTGAAGAGAGAGAAAGAGGAGTGATGTAAGGGAGAGAGATGGGTGATGGATGGAGTGATGAATGATGGGTGATGGGTGGTATGGGTTGTGTAAGAGAGAGTTGACTTGGGGAATGGCTTGTGTACTTGGGGATGTGATGGAGTGAAGGGTTGTACTTTGATTGATTGATGGGATTGATTTGACATTTGATAGAGATTCTCTTAAGTGGCATTTTTCCTTGAACTGAATGCGGGCCCACATCTCCTGGTCCGGGTATCGCCTCGGCGCTCGAGATGCGGCGTTGGAACCCCGGCGTCGGCGCGGTCGAAAGGGAACAAGTCTTGGGTCGAGCCGACTCTAGAACATGGGATACGACTCAGGATTGTGTGCAAATTATGATAATAGATCCCGGGTCAATGAAATTTGACCGGAAGAACTGTGAAGGCCTAAGGAACTGTACTGGCTTGGATACGAGTCTTACAGCTCTCCTCACCTAATAAAAATTTTGTCCTCAAAATTTTCATAATAGACAAGGGAAGAGAAAACATCATCAAGTATATATGTCAAGGCTTAATAAATCTACAAAAGGATGAAGGTAACGGTCTCTAATCTCAACCTCACACCCCCATGACGCATCATCAACCCTATGGTGACCCATACTGAACCTCTGATCTCGGGTCACAAACAATCAAATCTGGGATAATATACAGCCTCACAATCTCAATGGTAGGGAGCTATATCTAAAAGCTTCTAAGTTATCTGAACTTGTGGAACTAACCATTCTAAAATCTCAACAATCATAGAGTGTAGGGTAACTATCTGCAAATATGTGATGTTATCTTTAGGTATTCCCAAGTTATGCTTTGATACCAACTTCTGTCATTCCCCAAACTCAGAAATCGGATTCACAAGAATCCCGATTGTCGAATCCTATGCCGACAACCTCCGTAGTACCCCATTCTCGGCTCTCACCACTCATATGCCAGGTTCTGATCCTGGGATCCTATAAGGAGGATTTTCCAACGTACATTTATCTCTTAAGAAGCATAACCACAAGTTTACCCAAATCACAAAGGCAATATCATTATCACATATCCACTAATATAAACATTTGAATACAATGCTGAAAGGAAAAATACATATGTCAAAATCAAGCTCCAGAAGTCAACTACATGCTCCAAGCTCCCCACTACTGCAACCTAGCATCACCTACACGCATCTATCATGCATAAGCTTATAGAAAGCTTAGAGGGTGGTGTAAGTGTGTACGCAAGATAAGTGCCAATAAGCGATAACAGAGTAATCAGAGTAAACAGAAATGCTAATAAGCCCATAATTCGTACGATATCAGAGTAAGCAATGCAGATCATAATGAGGTAAATACTGAGGAAGTAATGTAGATCAGTTATGCAATACGAAGACTTAAGATAGCCAAGTATTCAAAACAATGCCATAAAGAGTCAAGTATCAGATGCCGAGGATGCAATACAATATGCGGTGCAAATGAAATGACCAAGCTGGAGTGAAGTTAGGATGATAGTACGTAGAATCGCAGGCTATGGGGTCCATCACAAGGGAATTCTATCTGAACTAGTCACATACCTAAATTTGAATAGTCAGACTCAATGTGGTAAACTCCTGATCTCATGTTAGTCACGCGCCCCAACAGAAATCCTAGTCATTGCCAATGTACACATAATAAATGGTTGCGTACCACCAGCCCGAGTGGATAGTGAATGAATGAATGACTTTACAACTCCTACTCAATAAGTGCATATATCGGTACGGTTCCTCTCTAGGATCATCACCGAGGTCTAGTACACTTTACATGCAAATCGTCGCCCACTGACACGCGACCATGAAAGTGGAAGAGACCTCGCCATCCGCCTGGACAGTAGTCAGCCAATATCTAGCCGGCACGTCCATAGCGGACCCATTCATGAGCTAGTCAAACTCAGCCTAGTTATGCCCCCTACCCTCGGGCGAGTAAGGCCACACCCCTTCCTAACCGACCACGACACAGTGGAGATGCGGCTTCTTGGTATTCAGCCTTCATGCGCTCATATATATCCACTCGGTCTCGACGTTGGGGCATCTCCTGACCACGGAGGTCTAAAAATTTTCACCGAGGGACATGTATGGCGCCCGTATGCTAGAACAAATTTTCGGTGTCCATCTGGCCATCCACGATATGCCTGTGGAGGCTACAACCCTGATGTCGCTAGGGCACACAATGCAAGATGCATGAGTCATACAATCCAATCATGCATCAATCCTCTGCATATCGTGTGCTCATGTGAGATAATCTCCGCCTGTCAAGGAGTCTCATAACAACCTGCACAATGACATATGCAATGGTCAACCACATCTCATAACAAACATGCAAATGATGTGTATGAGTATGAATCATGATGCTATGATGTTACATACTCATAACCGGTATCAATAACCGGCATCGACAATCGACCTCAACAATGTGGACATTTAACCAACATTGTCCCCAAGGAATGGCCCACATAGAGCCTAACATATAGTGGGCCCATGGTCTTATACAAGGGCTAAATATACAACACCATGGGCCTCACTCAAGAGCTCAATACACATCACGATGGGCCTTTCACATGGGCCTAACATACATTACAATGGGCTCCATCACCTGGCCCTTAATGCATCACAATGGGCGTCATCAGATAGGCCTTATATACATCACATTCAGCCTTAAACACGGGTTGAATACACATTACAACGGGCATCAAATACGGGCCACATATACATCACATAGGGCCTCGACAATCGGCCTTGATAATCGGAATCAGTAATCAGCCATAACAATCAGAATCAAACAATAATTAGCCTCAAAGATCAGAATCAGCAATCAACCATAACAATCAAAATCGATTGATAATTAGCCTTGATAATCAATATCGGTAATCGACCACAATAATCAGAATCGATCAATAATCGACCCGATGATCGGAACATGCAATCGACCACAACAATCAGAATCGACACTCTGAATCGATCTCGATACTCAGCCTCGACAATCAGAATCGTCCTATACAATTAGCCTCGACAAATCAGAATCGGCCTCGATACTTGGCCTTGACATTCGGAATCGGCCTATACAATCAGCCTTGACAAATCGGAATCGACAATCGGAATTGGCCTCAACAATCGGACTTGGCCTCGATGATTGGCCGAACATGGCCTAAGGGAAGGTCACAATGTGGACATTAAACCATCATTACCCATCAATGTAGCCATTTAACCAACATTACTCCCAAGGAGTGGCCCACACATAGAGTCAAACATAGAGTGGGCCCATAGCATCACGCAAAGGTCTGATATATATCGCAATGGTCCTCATCATATGGGACAGAATACATCACAATGGGCCTAATCGTATGGATCGAAGATACATCACAATAGGTCTAATCGCATGGGTCGGAGATACATCACAATGGGACTAATCGTATGGGTCGAAGACACATCACAAGGGGCCTAATCGTATGGGCCGAAAATACATCACAATGGGCCATGACCCAAGTGCCCCAGCACATCATAATGGGTTGCAACACATGGGCCTCATATGCATGACCAGTGGGCCCTGCACATGGGTCTCATCTGCATCAAATGGGCCACGCTTCATGGGCCTCAGATTCAAGCTGGTGGGCCCCATCATATGGGCCCTAGATACAAGGTAGGTGGGACCTATCACATGGGCCTCAAATATACATTACAGGTGGGCCTCAAATATACATCACAAGGTGGGCCTTAAATATACGTCACATAGTTGGCCTCAAATGGGCTTGGACCACCCCAAAATCATTTCATTAATTGTAGGTGTAACATGTGTATCACTGTACACTGTCATTCCATGGGGCACGTGGCCCACTAATGATGATCGGCACTATCCAAGGATTGTCCAGGTAAATCAGCAACATCAAACATTGTCTCTGTTAGTCAGCACCGTCCAAACATTATCCATATGAATCTACACCATTCAAACATGTCCAGCACCGTCTGGCACTGCCTGGATGGTGTGGATGAAACAAATACATCTTGGTGTGGTCCACCGTCCAGAACTGCTGGACAGTGTGCATGCACCACATATATCAAGGTGTGGCCCATAAAACTGCTGACGTGCAGGGCAGCAGCAGTTGCCCACTACACGGGACCCAGTGGATGGACGGCTTACATATACAGTACATCCTGGAGGGGCCCATACGAGTGAACAGTGTGGATTAAACCCATACATTTTAGCTAGGGTCCACGCATCCAAAACGGACGGACAACGTGGATGATACACTTGTCGTGGTGGTCCCATGTTTTAGACGATGTGGATCAAAACCACATATTACGCGAAGGTGGGCCACATCCTCTAGATGGATGGACAATTTTGATATAACAAATAGCTCCTGATCAGCCCACCATCCTGGACAGAAGGACGGTGGGGGGTTAAATACATCAAGGTGGGTGTCTACACATGCACCGTCCAGATGGACGGTGTAGATAAAACTCATACATCCTGGTGAGGTCCACGCGGTGTGGCCCACAAGAGATTGATCAGCTACAGTCCCTGGCCTGTGGCCAGGGACGGATGGAGTGGTTGGACGCATGCTTCATGTGGGTCCACATGGTGTGGCCCACATAAGATATATATATAATATATTTATAATATCATTTATATTATATAATATATAATTTATATATATATATACATATATATTTTATTTTTTTTAACTGCAACCACCGTCCAAATGTATGGACGCTGGATGAGATACATGCATCGATGTGGCCCACTGTCCTATCCATGGACGGTGTGGATGCAATGCATCATGATAAGGTGGGCCCCACACGTGACTACAACAACTAAATGGATGGTTTGCACCAGCCAACCACGTCCAGGTGAATGGACAGTTAGGACACAACACATCTATCTTGTGGTACCAGCGTCCACGGATTGAATGGTGTAGAATTAAACATGCATCATGGTGTCCCATATAACAGTGGACAACGTGGATCTCACATGCTATGAGAGGTGGATCGCACAAACTGCTGCCATCTACAGCAGCTAAATAGATGCACGGTGTGGATGACACCCTCATCACGATGGGTCATGTCCTGGACGGACGGTCCAGATACACCACATACCTCATGATGACCCACAGACCTTGCTGACGCTGTACATCAGCAGCAGGAGGTGAGGTCTACAAGGGTGGACAGTTTGGATGATGAGACCCCACTTGCTGATGCCACCAGCAGCATCTGTGCTACGTAGGACCACCGTCCAGGGTCTAGACACTGTGAATCCAGCACACATCTAGGTGGGTCCACGTGAAAGTGGCCCATAAAGTTTTGGATTGGCTAAAATTAATTGTGTTTCCATTCATCTAGGCCTATCCTCAACGGACAGCCAGGTATGCCCTGATGGACGTGGCAGCGGTGTGGGCCCCATTTGGTGGATGGCTTGGATAATATACATGCATCATTGGGTGGGCCACACATCAAAAGGAGAGAGAGAGAGAGAGAGAGAGAGAGAGAGAGAGAGAGAGAGAGAGAGAATGAGAGGGACCCCACCACTATGGGCCCCTCCTTGATACAAAATATACATCAAGATGGGTACCACCACATGTGGGTCCTCAAATCACAAAATCAACGGTAGAAAATCATAAAAATCACCCACTTATGCTTCTTCGTAGACTTCTTCTTTCATCAACACCTCCTAGAGCTCCTAAGGATTATGATTCAAGGGCTAAGAAGAAGTTTGGATGGTGGAGATGGGAGGTTGGAAGTGGGCCACGCTAGCTCCTCTCTCATGGAAGCCATGGACGATTCCCTCATTTTGGGGGTTGCTTGGGAAAATGGAGTGAAGAGAGAGAAAGAGGAGTGATGTAAGAGAGAGATATGGGTGATGGATGGAGTGATGGATGATGGGTGATGGGTGGTATAGGTTGTGTAAGAGAGAGTTGACTTGGGGAATGGCTTATGTACTTGGGGATGTGATGGAGTGATGGGTTGTACTTTGATTGATTGATGGGATTGATTCGACATTTGGTAGAGATTCCCTTAAGTGGCATTTTTCCTTGAACTGAATGCGGGCTCACATCTCCTGGTCCGGGTATCGCCTCGGCGCTCGAGATGCGGCGTTGGAACCCCGGCGACGGCGCGGTCGAAAGGGTACAAGTCTCGGGTCAAGCCGACTCTAGAACATCGGATACGACTTAGGATCATGTGCAAACTATGATAATAGATCCTGGGTCAATGAAATTTGACTGGGAGAACCATGGAGGCCTAAGGAACAGTACTGGCTAGGATACGGGTCTTACAGCTCTCCTCACCTAATAAAAATTTTGTCCTCAAAATTTTCATAATAGACAAGGGAATAGAAAACATCATCAAGTATATATGTTAAGGTTTAATAAATCTACAAAAGGATGAAGGTAACAGTCTCTAATCTCAACCTCATACCCCCATAACGCATCATCAACCCTATGGTGACCCATACTGAACCTCTGATCTCGGGTCACAAACAATCAAATTTGGGATAGTATGCAGCCTCACAATCTCAATGGTAGGGAGCTATATCTGAAAGTTTCTAAGTTATCTAAACTTGTGGAACTAACCATTCTAAATTCTCAACAATCATAGTGTAGGGTAACTATCAGCAGATATGTGATGTTATCTTTAGGTATTCTCAAGTTATGCTCTAATACCAACTTCTGTCATACCCCAAACTCAAAAATCAGATTCACAAGAATCCCGTTTGCCGAATCCTGTGCCAACAGCCTCCATAGTACCCCATTCTCGGCTCCCACCGCTCATATGCCAGGTTCCGATCCTGGGATCCTATTAGGAGGATTTTCCAATGTACATTTATCTCTTAAGAAGCATAACCACAAGTTTACCCAAATCACAAAGGTAATATCATCATCACATATCTACTAATATAAACATTTGAATACAATGCTGAAAGGAAAAATACACATGTCAAAATCAAGCTCCAGAAGTCAACTACAAGCTCTAAGCTCCCCACTGCTGCAACCTAGCATCACCTACACGCATCATCATGCATAAGCTTATAGAAAGCTTAGAGGGTGGTGTAAGTGTGTGTGCAAGATAAGTACCAGTAAGCGATAACAGAGTAATCAGAGTAAGCAGAAATACTAACAAGCCCATAATTCATACGATATCAGAGTAAGCAATGCAGATCATAATGAGGTAAATACTGAGGAAGTAATGTAGATCAGTTATGCAATACGGAGACTTAACATAGCTAAGTATTCAATACAATTCCATAAAGAGTCAAGTATCAGATGCCGAAGATGCAATGTAATATGCGGTGCAAATGAAATGACCAAGCTGGAGTGAAGTCGGGATGATAGTACGTAGTATCGCAGGCTATGGGGTCCATCATAAGGGAATTCTATCCGAACTAGTCACATACCTAAATTTGGATAGTCAGACTCAATGTGGTAAACTCCTGATCTCATGTTAGTCACACGCCAAAACAGAAATCTTGGCTATTGCGAAGGTACACATAATAAATGGTTGCGTACCACCAGCTCGAGTGGATAGTGAATGAATGAATGACTATGAACTCCTACTCAATAAGTCCACATATCAGTACGGTTTCTCTCTAGGATCATCACCGGGGTCTAGTACACTCTAATTGCAAATCGCCGCCCACTGACGCGTGACCATGCAAGTGGAAGAGACCTCACCATCCGCCTGGATAGTAGTCAGCGAATATCTACTCGGCACGCCGATAGCGGACCCATTCACGAGCTAATCAAACTCAGCCTAGCTATGCCCCCTACCCTCGGGCGGGTAAGGCTACAACCCCTCCCAACCGGCCACAACACAGCGGGAGACGCGACCTCCTGGTATTCGGACTACATGCGCTCATATATATCCACTCGGTCTTGACGTTGGGGCATCTCCTTGCCACGGAGGTTTGGGGATTTTCACCAAAGGACATTTATGGCGCCCGTCTGCTAGAACAAATTTTTGGTGTCCATCTAGTTATCCATGATATGCCTGTGGAGGCTACGACCCTGATGTCACTACGGCACACAATGCAAGATGCATGAGTCATACAATCCAGTCATGCATCAATCTTGCATATACCGTGCACTCATGTGAGACAATCTTCGCCTGTCAGGGAGTCTCATAACAACCTGCCCAATGACATATGCAATGTTCAACCACATCTCATAACAAACATGCAAATGATGTGTATGAGTATGAATCATGATGCTATGATGTTACATACTCATAACCGGTATCAATAACCGGCATCGACAATCGACCTCAACAATGTGGACATTTAACCAACATTGTCCCCAAGGAATGGCCCACATAGAGCCTAACATATAGTGGGCCCATGGTCTTATACAAGGGCTAAATATACAACACCATGGGCCTCACTCAAGAGCTCAATACACATCACGACGGGCCTTTCACATCGGCCTACCATACATTACGATGGGCTCTATCACCTGGCCCTTAATGCATCATAATGGGCCTCATCACATAGGCCTCATATACATCACATTGGGCCTTAAACACGGGTTGAATACACATCACAACAGGCCTCAAATATGGGCTACATATACATTACATTAGGCCTCGACAATCGGACTCGATAATCGAAATCGGCAATTGGCCACAATAATCAGAATCGATCAATAATCAGCCTCGATGATCAGAATCGGCAATCGTCCATAACAATCGGAATAGATCGATAATTGGCCTTGATCATCAGATCGGCAATCGTCCACGACAATCGGAATCGATCAATAATTGGCCTCGATGATCGGAACCTACAATCGGCCACAACAATCAGAATTATACTCTAAATCGGTCTTGATACTCGGCCTCGACAATCGGAATCGACCTATACAATCAGCCTCGATAAATCGGAATCGGCCTCGATACTTAGCCTTGACAATCAGAATCGGCCTATACAATCAGCCTTGACAAATCGGAATTGGCAATCGAAATTGGCCTCAACAATCTGACTCGACCTCGATGATTGGCCGAACAAGGCCTAAGGGAAGGTCATAATGTGGATGTTAAACCATCATTACCCATTAATGTGGCCATTTAACCAACACTGCTGCCAAGGAGTGGCCTACATATAGAGTCAAACATATAGTGGGCCCATAGCCTCACGCAAAGGTCTGATATACATCGCAATGGGCCTCATCATATGGGACAAAATACATCACAATGGGTCTAATCGTATGGGTCGAAGATACATCACAATGCGCCTAATCGTATGGGCCGAAAATACATCACAATGGGCTTAATCGTATGGGCCGGAGATACATCACAAGGGGCCTAATCGTATGGGCTGGAGATACATCATAATGGGCTATGACCCATGGGCCCCAGCACATCATAATGTGCCGCTACCTATGGGCCTCATATACACGACAGGTGGGCCCTGCACATGGGTCTCATTTACATCAAATGGGTCACGCTTCATGGGCCTCAGATTCAAGGCGGTGGGCCCCATCATATGGGCCATAAATACAAGGCAGGTGGGGCCTATCACATGGGCCGCAAATATACATTACAGGTAGGCCTTAAATATACATCCAACAGGCGAGCCTTAAATATACGTTACACAGGTGGGCCTCAAATGGGCTTGGACCACCCCAAAATCATTTCACTAATTGTAGGTGTAACATGTGTATCACTGTACACTGTCATTTCATGGGGCACGTGGCCCACTAATGATGATCGGCACTATCCAAGGATTGTCCAGGTAAATCAACACCATCAAACATTGTCTCTGTAAGTCAGCACCGTCCAAACATTATCCATATAAATCTACATTGTTCAAACATGTCCAGTATTGTCTGACACTGCCTGGATGGTGTGGATGAAACAAATACATCTTGGTGTGGTCCATTGTCCAGAACTGCTGGATAGTGTGTATACACTACATATATCAAGGTGTGGCCCGTAAAACTACTGACGTGCAGGGCAGCAGCAGTTGCCCGCTGCACGGGACCCAGAAGATGGACGGCTTACATATACAATACATCATGGAGGGGCCCACACGATTGGACAGTGTGGATTAAACCCATTCAATACAGCTGGGGTCCATGCGTCTAAAACAGACGGACAGCGTTGATGATGCACATGCTGTGGTGGTCTCACGTTTTAGACAGTGTGGATCAAAACCACACATTACGCGAAGGTGGGCCACATCCTTTAAATGGATGGATGGTTTTAATATAACAAATACCTTCTGATCAGCCCACCATCCTAGACAGATGGACGGTGGGTTGTAAAATACATCAAGGTGGGCATCTACACATGCACTGTTCAGATGGACGGTGCAGATAAAACTCATAAATCCTGGTGAGGTCCACTTACTGTGGCCCACATAAGATATATATATATATATATATAATATTTATAATATCATTTATATTATATATATATATATATTATTTTCACTGCAACCAGCGTCCAGATAGATGGACGCTGGATGAGATACATGCATCGATGTGGCCCACCGTCCTATTCATGGACAGTGTGGATTCAACGCATCATGATAAGGTGGGCCCCACACGTGACTACAACAACTAAATAGCTGGTTTTCACCAGCCAACCACATCTAGGTGAATGGACGGTTGGGACATAACGCATGTATCACGTGGTACCAGCGTTCACGGATTGGATGGTATTGAATTAAACATGCATTATGGTGGACCGTATAACAGTAGACGGCGTGGATCTCACAGACTATGAGAGGTGGATCCCACAAACTGCTGCCATCAACAGTGGCTAAATAGATGCACGGTGTGGATGACACCCTCACCACGGTGGGTCACGTCTTAGACGGACGGTCCAGATACACAACATACCTCATGATGACCCATAGACCTTGTTGACACTATACAACAGCAGCAGGAGGTGGGGTCTACAAGGGTGGACGGTCTGGGTGATGAGACCCTACTTGCAGACGCTACCAGCAGCATCCGTGCTACATAGGACCCACCATCCAGGGTCTGGACGGTGTGGATCCAGCACGCATCTAGGTGGGTCCACATGAGAGTGGCCCACAGAGTTTTGGATTGGCTAATATTTGTGTTTCCATTCATCCGGGACTATCCTCAATGAACAGCCAGGTGGGCCCTGATGGACGTGGCATCAGTGTGGGCCCCATTTGGTGGACGGCTTGGATAATATACATGCATCATCGGGTGGGCCACACATCAAAAGGAGAGAGAGAGAGAGAGAGAGAGAGAGAGAGAGAGAGAGTGGGAGGGACCCCCCCACTATGGGCCCCTCCTTGATACAAAATATACATCAAGATGGGTACCACCACATGTGGGTCCTCAAATCATAAAATCAACGGTAGAAAATTATAAAAATTACCTACCTATGCTTCTTCTTAGACTTCTTCTTTCATCAACACCTCCTAAAGCTCATAAGGATCATGATTTAAGGGTTGAGATGAAGTTTGGATGGTGGAGATGGGAGGTAGGAAGTGGGCCTCGCTAGGTCCCCTCCCATGGAAGCCATGGACAATTCTCTCATTTCAGGGGTTGCTTGAGAAAATGGAGTGAAGAGAGAGAAAGAGGAGTGATGTAAGGGAGAGAGATGGGTGATGGATGGAGTGATGAATGATGGGTGATGGGTGTTATGGGTTGTGTAAGAGAGAGTTGACTTGGGGAATGGCTTGTGTACTTGGGGATGTGATGGAGTGATGGGTTGTACTTTGATTGATTGATGGGATTGATTTAACATTTGGTAGAGATTCTCTTATGCTGCATTTTTCCTTGAACTGAATGCGGACCCACATCTCTTGGTCCGGGCATCGCCTCGACGCGCGAGATGCGACGTTGGAACTGCAGCGACGGCACAGTCGTAAGGGTATAAGTCTTAGGTCGAACCAACTCTAGAACACGGGATACGACTCAGGATCGCGCACAAAAGTTTCATGTTACTGGCCCCTTGACCCTTTGTAGAGATGAATTCACCCTGTCGATCACTGCATTTCAGGCCTTTGTTCTTTAAGATGATACGACAATCTAGTCGTTATCACTTTCTTGTGTTAGTGGCGAAGCAAATATAACTCTAGCCATAGCTTGGGGTTTGTCATTCTTGCTTGCAGGAGATTGGGCTTTATGACTTGTAAGCTGATTCGTTGCATATTCCACCACAAAATCCGGTCGTAGTGAAATAGAAATTCACCTTCTTTGTTAGGTTTGTCATCGATCATAACTCACAGTTTTATCTTCTTACCTTCATGCAAAATATAAAATCCCAATTAGTATTTGAATGATAAAACATTCTATCTTAGAGATGAAGGGGAGGATGGTCCCATTGAGAGTTGCCATTTTGGCATCAAAAAGACACCAAATTATAACATAAGTTCCCATAACCTTCTCAATGTTTCTTAAATAAGACAAATCCTCAGTGGAGTCACCATTTTGTTTCGACAAGAAACAAATGTATTCTATTTGAAGAATAGTCTTATTCAATTATGATAGAGAGAAAAATAGAAAGAGAACAATCATCATATTATTTATTTTGAGTACATTTATATCCTTTGATTTCCCTTGATTCTAAGATAGAACATCCCAAAATACAAATGTTGAAAGAGTTTGAATATCAAATCTGGAGATCAAATCCGGCAGCATTTCGGCTTATGATTTATTCATCTCATTGAGAGGAGTATTGTGCGGAGATGATCATTATATATCTCCTCCTTGAGCTCATATTCCTATAAAGAAGAAAGATCGAATTTCATCCAATCATTCCGACAGCACTCTGGCCCCTCTATATTTATGGCCGCACAACACCATGGTGTTGCGCGGTCCGTCACAAAGCTCCTTCTTTCTTCTTCCTCTCTTCTCTCCTTGATACCTTCCGATCTGTCTTCCTCTTTGGAGCTCTAATCTTCTTCAGAATCTTCAATGTCTGCAAATGAGAGGGGGAGTGGGGTATTTATAAGCCTTCACATGTGCAAACCCTCAATCTTCGTGCCATGGGGCCCACCTTCCATCAAATATCAACTATCTAAACTATTCTAACTGATTTTCCTCTGTACAGGTGCGCGCAACCATCTAGACCATTTCCGTGGTCCCGTACAATCACTAGGGTTTGCACGGGTCTACGCAAACACTATGAACATTGTTCTTTTCTTCACTTTCTTCTCAAACTTCTTCTTCTAGTTTCCCTTTCTGATTTATTCTTGATCCTTCATTTTTATACCTCAATATTGATGACATCAAATGTATGGTCGATAACATCGAATATGAACCTGACTTATCTAGAGAGTTCTATTGGAAAAATCATGAACTCTTCGATGACATTGAACTCCCTTCGATGACATCGAAATTCAAATTTTGATGACATCGAAGGTATGATCGATTACATCGAATATGGACCATACTTGTTTAGAATGTTATAAAGAAAAAGAACTAAACTGCTTGATTTCATCGAACTGCAGTTTGATTCGATGACATCAAAATTCAAATTTCGATTACATCGAACATTGATATGAGTTTGTCCAGCAAGCTTCAAACATTTTTTTTGTGAAAATCGCAGTATCATTGAACTGTCACTTAATGACATTGAAGGAGACCTTTAATGACATCGAACGTAGATAAAATCTACCCTTTTTTTTACCGTTGGAATTTTTTCCTTTATATCGGAGACTTGGTTTTTGAGTTTGTATTGAGAAAAAGAGTGAGATCTGAGAGAGTTATTGTTATCTACCATTATAAATCTTTTTTCTCATGAGAGTTCATCTTTCAACCCCTTCTTAAATGCAATCATTGAAGAATCAATAGATTGGATTGAAGAATGAACTTCACCATTCAAAGATCCTCCAGCAACACATTTAAAGGCAAATCATTGAGCTGGAATCCCTTAAATGCATAATACTCTGGGATCTCTTTGTCACTTAAAGACCAACATTCATTAAAGTAGATTCCTCAAAATACCATGACCCAACATGAGGACTTGCATTGGGAGCATTTACAGTTGTTACAGATCAAGGGAGCTGAAGATCCTTCATCAACAAGGGATATTATCTTCACTATGTGCTAGAAATAGGGTTCAGCTACTTACAAGTAAGTCGTTAGAGTCCATAGAATCTGAAGACATTTCCATGTGAAAGATTGGGATTCAAGGTGTATTTGACAAACTTGCTACGATCTTTTTACAAGCCTACGACAGGAAAATATGTATAGTCCTTATGTAGGATCTATATTACCTTGTGTAGGCATGTGTGATTGCCTTATGTAGGCATGTGTGGTTGCCTTGTATAAGGAATTCCTTGTGTAAGATATATTTATCTTGTGTAGGTTACGAAGGTTTATGTGTGATTGCCTTGTGTAGGCATGTGCATCAGCCGGGAGTGGAGTAAGCACGTATCCGAACCACTATATATCATTGTGTTTGTGATGATTCTTGTTTACATGGATTGATTGTTAAAATGCTCACTTGTGCACAATATATGTTTAATAAACTATTGCATTTAGAACTCTCACTGTTTTAGAATATGAATGTGAATGAATTCTTGATAATCCTACCTAACTAGACCTAAATTGGTAGTTGTTATAGCTTAGTAGGATTAGAGATTTTAAAAGTCCTATTCACCCCCCTCTAGGACCTTAGTTATACATCCATACTTCAATAGTAGCAGTCTAACCATAATTTCAATCATAGATGTCCCTCTAGGTGTTTTCCATCTTCTAAAAACTCATGCAACACAAGACATTCAAATCGTGTTTCTCGCATCTACGAGAGGCAACAAATCGTAGGTTTCCAACGCAAAGCCCAACACCAAAACTGATTCAAACAGGTTTTCTATGATTAATTAAAGTTGTTCACATGTTCGTATGAGGATTCCAACTCCTTCTAACGATGTTAGGAGTCGAGGAAGGCGGGATAAACGCGATAGATCCACCGTTCTTCGTGGAACCAAGCCACACCATGTGGAAGTTTCTTCCGCGCAAACCACCAAGCAAGGACATCAGAACCCTCAATCTCATGGGCCAAGTTGTGTCAGTTGACCAATCTGAATCCTCCAGAAGAAATGGTTCAAAGAAAGAAGGGAAGGATCAGAACCTATCATTAAAGTGTCTATCATCATCCCTGATTCGACGATGTTCGTGTGATTCTAAAATCCCTCTATCTGAAAATAAAAAATGGCCATCAGGTGGACTCCATAGATACTAACAAAACTCTTAAAAACCTTGGCTAGATCCATGTAATGACCCGAAAAATTTTGTGCTAAGACCCGAGTACTACCTCTATTTTCCTTAGAAGTTATTTATGGGTTAATTAGCGCTAAACTCGATTGCTTGTGAAATTAGCATCAATCACCTTAAATTTGATCTGTAGGACTCAAAACCTGTAGAATCGTTAGCGCTATGTTACTCTGCAATCTGGGATTTAACGCTAAATCCAGTTGCTCTCGAAAATTTTTAGAAGCTTTGGATCGGACCTGGACCGCGCGTCAAAAGTCCGATAGTGATGATCTTAGATAGTTATGGTCACCATGTTGGACTTGACCATCACCTCAAAAATCAAGTCCAGATGATATCCTAGGTCGATTTAATTGAGTCCGGAGTGAAGAGCGTGAGAACGGTGAGAAATTAAATATGATTTATGAAATTTGAGTTGTGTTGCTTGCGCAGCAATTTTAAGCAATCTGACCATTAGATTCTGACCCAATTTCACCCTCAGATCAGGAAAGATGACTCAGGCATGTCATAGTGCTTGTGGACCTGATTGAGATTCGGTGACCATTGAATTGAGTGTGGTCCGCCATGGCTGATCAGTAAATCTGATCAGTACGAAAACTCAGCCTGACCTAGATCCATGGTCAGTGAGCTTAAGTCCGACTGCACGTGGAGAAAGGACCACCGGAAGTGCTCCGTTGGATCAAGAGAGGCCTGATTTGGTTATAACCTAAGTATACCTTGGCCTTGGGGCTATTTTCATCAATGTTAGGCCTATATAAAGACCTTAAAAGCCTCACTCTCTTTTCCATACGAATTTCCTAACCCTAGCTAAGAAAGAGAGAGGAAAAGACAGAGAAAGTGAGAGAGAAGTTGGTGAATCATCTTAAGCTTCTTTCCTGTTACTCTACATCCTTAAACCATCACTTTTGAATCGTTATTCTGGCAATTCTAAGTTCCTTCTTGGGTAAGTTAATCTAACCCTAATCTGTTTTAGAGCTTAGAATAATTTATGTGTTGATGTAGCTCATTTCTATTCTTGCCTTAGGTTATCTTGTCGCTGTTGACGAAGACATATCGTCTGAATCAGTTTGGTGTGCTTTTTCTGGTTTAAGGTGCGGACTATATTCGTATAGGTTATGGTTTTCAAAGCTTTCAATGTCAGTTAATGGTTTATTCTTGTTGTGGGTGCAATTTCACATGCCAAATGCTATGTTTACTTTGTGTTCCGGATATGTATGTGTTATATTGAGATTTGTGTATTCTATGTATATGTAGGAAGTATCGTATATGTATAAAATATGAACATGTGTTTGCCATGATTATTTGTCGTGTACTTGTGCTAGTTGTATGTGTGTCAACTCCTGGGCAAAAGGAATTGTCCAAATGCATGTATTCCAACATACGTCATGTATGTTGAGCTATGTAGTTTAAGTGTTTGTAGAAATGTCTGAATGGTTTAAAGTGTAATATATTATCCTATTTGCGGGCGTTGAGAAGTGATTCTCAACTCTCCTATTGATGTGTATGATTTCCTACATGCAAGTCACATTCTTTGTTGTTTAACTTCAATTATTACTTATGTGTAAATCCATGTTAAGTTGATATTCTTTAAATGCTCACATACTACATGATTTTAATTGTTGTTCCATTACTGTTCTAAATTGTATATGCATATTTGTTATAATGGAATGTGTTTGGGACTATGAAATAGTCCAGGAAATCGGTAATCGGCCTTGAGTTTGTGGCTGAGGTTGCTTTCGCCACGAAGGACGCGATTTGACGAACCCGAGTCGTATTAGAGTTGTTAGCAGTGGTTGGGCCACACGGAGTGTTTGCACACTCTATGTCGTTCAACCCAACATGCGCTCGTGCTACTCGAGTTCGTCAAGTAACCCAATTATTCGATGTATGTTCACCATATATGGACGCTATTGTTTGAATCTAGGGTACCAAACTTACCGATGAAATCCCATTAACCATTGTACCTTGATCCGCTAAGACTCATGAGTCAGACATGGTGGTATGGGACACCATGGTCGAGCTGTCCGCCTACGCTGGGGTGATGATCCTCCCCGTAGTGACCAGTGAGCACACCAGACTCATGACCCGATTATGGTGGTATGAGACACTATATTCATGCTATCGGCTTACATTGATTGGTGACGAGCCCTTTGTAGTGACCTTGAGCATACCTTGATACTGCATTAAGGCGACGAGCCTTAGAGTAGTAACGAAGGTATAATAGACGTGCATTGATTGGTGACGAGCCCTTTGCAGCGACCTGAAACCATATGATCGTATGAGATGGCCTAGGACTGATGACCCTAGAATGGATCACTGTGTGGAAATTGATATGAGGAAGGTACCTTAGCTTCCTAATCCTGCTGTATGAAAAGGACTATAACAACTTGGTAATCATGTTCATGCACCGCATTTGCATGTGCGTGGAAGTCGTTGGCATTGTGGGAGGTTATCATGTGTAACGTAAGATGAAGACGCTGAGGGAGTAAGGCGAGGGCATGCATCATTTATACATACACCCTTGCATTAACAAGAGTACTTTAGAGTTGTTTAATTGTATTGCCTTACCATTCTTGTTTTATTGATTTGATATCATGTTAACTTTTACGGTATTGTTCCACTGAGTTGATCACTCACTCCCACGTTCTGGGGCAGTGTTTAAACACTAACTAGACTCTGTCTTAGATGCAGATGTTGATGCGACCCTTGAGGCAGAGCAGGAGTTCGAGGATGATGAGGCTGCGTTTTCTTTTATGCAGTTCTCAAGCGGGTTCTTGTGAGCCATGTCCTGATATGCGGAGATTCTAGGTTTTCTTTGTAATTGTAGTAGATGATGTCATTTAATACTTATGTTTTTGATACCAACACTTGTAAGTATGACCTGGCATGTATACGTATTTCAGGGACTTGCACATGTACACATATATTTCTTTAAGTCTTCCGCTTGCGTCTTTCACTTATCCCTGAATTATGTTTGCAGTTTGGCTTAATCTATTCTATGTTTTATGTACTCTTATAGAAAACATACATCCATCATTAAATATGTTGCATAAGTGATGTTTTGAACTCGGGAGCTGAGTTATGCTCAACCCCCGAATTTCAAGACGTGACAAGTTGGTATCAGAGAATGAATTGGATTAAACCGGACCTGGGTTATGGTCACACACCGCACGCTATTGCCACCTTAGTGTAGGAGGGTGCAAGTTTATTGTGGAATTTGTGTATGTGTTTTCGTTGCTTATATCGGCGAAAGTTTACTAAAAATGATCACCGAGATCGAGTCTGTGCGCACTCCTGATCACACACAGCGACCTAAAATCTCTTTTAAACCATCCATTGACGAGTTTAGATGGTTTATCTTCCCATCTCAGCCCTTAAAATGTCTGTAAACCTGTGTTTATATCAGATTTTAACCCGAGTGGCCCGATATGCGTCGAATCAGATTAAGGGCCCGATCGGGGCAATTCCAGGGGGGCCCAGGGGGGACCCACATCATTTTGGACTTAGGGGGCCAGGAGGACCTCGCCCAAACGGTGAGCCATCGCCGGATGGTCCAGAGACCGGCGATGACCTCGCCGGTTTGGCGAGCCCTCACCGCCCAGCGGGCCGGCTCGGGCCGACACATGTGGGGTCTTGTGTGGCCCACTCCTCCATGGTTGCTCGATTTTAAACCCTTCTAAACCCTATTTCCTTCACAAACTCACCCTCTAAGCTTTTCTTTTCTTGAAATCCCTCTCAAAACTCCACAAAAATCCCTCCCCAATCTCCTTCTTCTTCCATTTTCGTGCACACCCATTCAACCCATCTCAAAAATCCATCCCCATTGCTATTTTCACTCCTTTTCTTCTCATTTGAGCTCTCAAAATCCTTCAAGTGTGTGGAAGCCTCACCATTCTTCCCATTTCTCCCTTTTCTCTCATTTTTCATGGCCTTATTTGAGTTTATTACGTCCATATTTTCTATCTCCACCTTTCTCTCTTTGATGGGAAGAAGAGAGAGCCCATGGATGAAGCCAGGCTTAGCTGCCCAACCCGTGCATGGAGGCCGAGAGGTGCCGCCGCGAGCACGACCGCCACCCATGAGTTTCAGACCAAGCGGGACTTTGATCCTCAAGCTCTCATTAAAAGAACCTTGTTGGCGGAGCTATCTCATGGAGTCTATAAAGGCTGTAGGGTCCTTTTTAAGGCTCATGTAGATCCGTGGCTATTTGGCGAGTTTCTCTTGTTGGAGCGCCTGGAAGTGGCCGGTTGGTGTCCCTTATTTGACGACGAATATCGCGCCAATGCGAGCACTGTTTGAGCTTTTTATGCCATCATTCGCGATCCTTCGCTGGAGCCTCTGCAGTTCAAGACCCCTTGTAGAAGCAGTCAGGAGGCCATGGTCAACGTCGCTTTAATATCCTGACTCTTGAATGTGTCACTTAGTGAGGTGCATGTTAGTGAGGAGAATTTGAGTAGTGCGTGCGAGAGGGATCGCCACACGTGGCTCCTGTGTGGTCGTCTAGTTGAATGACAGCCTAATAGAAGCCGTCTAGCTACCAACATGACGAACGACTTCCGCTTGCTTCACCACATGTGTACATTCAATGTATATCCAAGGTGGAGCAACCGTAGCGAGTGTACGTGCCTGATGATAGATTTTATGTATCAGGTGGGGCAAGGAGAGAAGCTATGTGTGCCAACATACATCTTGCGTTAGATTATCCTTATCGCTTATTCGAATAGGAGGACCGAATCACTCCCATTTGGCTGACTCATTTGTAAGCTTGCACATGAGTTTGGCTTCAGGCTTGGAGTAGAAAAGCCAATACCTATTCGATACATTAATGAGACGACCCTAAATCAGATGGACATTGGGCCTTGTCGACGACAAGCCTCAGAAAGTGAGGATGAGACAGAGAGCGATGAGGAAGAGAGTTATGGCGAGGGTGGAGCTGAGATTGAAGAAGAAGAGCAGGACGAGGAAGAGGTAGAGGCCTAGGATATGAGTGAGAGTTCTCCTCCTGTGGCACTAGAGCAAAGCACAGATCAGGCTGCCAGGGATGCCCGTATCGCTGGGCTTGAGGAGGGTCAGGCTGTTCTATGCTAAGATATCATGGATTTTCGAGGCCTTGTGAAGTATAAGTTTAAGAAGGTGACTCGAACTCTGAAGTCTATCTTGTGTTGTTTGCAGGATAAGGGTGCCCCGCCTCCATCTCTTGATTCCGACGAGCAGTTGTAGTTATAGTCATCCTTTGCTTTGTTTTGTTGTTTGCTGTTATGTGTAGCCGTTGTTGGCATAGCAGTTGGAAGTTGTTTGTTGTTTGCAGCTTTGGATGTTTTAGCTCACATGCTTTCTCTTTCGCGATTCATGTAATGCTGCACTTCTTGTATTGTGACAATTTTGTTAAATGAAATGCATGTTGATTATTGTTGAAGTTGTGCTGTGAATTCTGTGTGAGCGGATTATGTGGATGTTGAATCTTACAGGTTACATCCTCTGTTGAATGTAGGGTATGCCTCCTAAGAGTTCGAAGACTTCGGCCCGTCTCTCTTTGGTCGAGTCACTTGTTAGGGTTTCTCCCCTAAGCGATAGCCAGACGGATCCATAGTCAGGCCCGTCTCATACTGGTGCTGTGCCACACCTGTGATTCCACCTATGGCTCCTCTAGTCACGCCTTCGGTTCCTGAGCCGAACCATGCATCTGCGTTGATGCCGTATGCATCTTCGTCTGCTCCGCCTCTTGATAGGTTTGAGCAGATGATGCTGTTGATGCGGCAGCAGCAGATTCAGCAGCAGCACCAGCAGTAGTTTGTCTTCCATGGCTGGCATCTTTGCTCAGTCGATGAGGGCGACTCCACCTGCTTCACCTATGCACCCATCTAGGAGCACTAGTGCGAGCGGCACATTTGAGCGATTTCAACGCTTACGACCTCCCACATTTACGGGTTCTCATAGACCCGAGGAGGCCGAGTACTAGATTGATCCCATCTCTAAGATGCTGATACCGCTGCACTGTTCTTAGGTTGAGCAGGTCGAGCTTGCCTCCTTCATGTTTGAGAAGGAGGCCAGTTTATGGTGGGACAGTGTTCTTCACACTGTTGGGGAAGGGTATGAGTGGTCATGGTAGGCGTTTGAGGCACGCTTCCATGAGAAGTATTTTTCGGTTATGTACCGACACGAGAAGGAGAGTGAGTTTCTTCGCCTCTGTCAAGGAGGGAAGTCGGTGACGGAGTATGAGAACCGGTTTACTGAGCTGGGTTGCTATGCTCCTTTGCTTCTGAGTGATTAGCCGATGCAGATGTGGCATTTTTCTGAGAGGTTAAGGCCTAAGATCGGATCGAAGATGTGCTGTGCTAGCATATCTTCCTATGCGGAGTTGGTGAGCATGTCCCTGCGAGCTGAGCAGGACGGGGATAGGTCGTCCTGTATGCGAGCACCTATGGTTCCCAGACCACGACCTGACTTTCAGAGTGCACCATTTCTCGGCAAGAGGCCGCGAGTAGATTCTCCTCCAACGCATTCAGCGCCGCCCGCTCAGCAGGTGTAAGCTGATTTTCGTTGCTCGTACTGTGGGAAGATGGGGCATTCGGATCGTACTTGCTTTTAGCATATGTGGGATAGTGGATTTACTCCACCGCAGAGGATCAGCCGTTCGATGCCTCAGGTTATATCACATCCACCTCTTCGTTCAGTGCCAGCTCATCCATCCTTCAGACCTTCTGTACCTAGCTTCAGGCCACCTCAGCGGCCCATGGTTCCTCCACCAAATCGCCAGTAGCAGGCTCGAGTTCACACGCTCTCAGTTGAAGCGTCTGTGGCTGACTTGGTGCCGAGATCCTTCAAGGATACTGCTCACATCCAAGGTATTCTTGTTTCTATTTTGGTGGATACAGGGTCCACTACCTCTCTTATATCGTATGCAGCAGTTAAACGCCTGAGTTTGGGCACTGTTACTATGAAGGGAGTGACGCTCACTACCGCTACAGGGATCTCTTTTGCTATGAACAAGCGTTGTATGGATTGTTTGATTGATCTAGGAAGTGGATCAATTCTTGTTGACCTTTTTATTGCACCTCTTTACCATTACAATGTCATTATGGGTATGGATTGGCTCACAAAGATTCAGGTAAAGATTGATTGTGAAGCTAGGTCGGTGACAATCCATGGACCTGAGGGCAAGACAGTTACTTTTCCAGTTCAGGTCAGTTACCCTTTTCGTCTTGGTTATTATACTTCTCTATTGGAGAGTATTGCTGGATCGACGTTTGAAAGCACGCCTGTAGTTCGGGAGTTTGAAGATGTATTCGAGTCAATTCCTGGATTACCCCCTCAGCGCGAGATTGATTTTACTATCGATCTCATGCCTGGTGCGGCACCCATTTCTTTGCCCACCTATCGTATGCCTCCGAGTGAAATGGAGGAATTGAGGAAGCAGATAAATGGCTTGTTGAATTTGGGTTTTATTCGGCCTAGTGTGTCTCCTTGGGGAGCACCTGTCTTGTTTGTTAAGAAGAAGGATGATTCCTTACGACTATATATTGATTATTACAGGTTGAATCAGGTGACTGTGAAGAATAAGTACCCTTTGCCTAGGATCGATGATTTATTTGATCAGTTGAAGGGGGCACAGTACTTTTCAAAGGTTGATCTGCAGTCAGGGTATCACCAGTTGCGCGTCAAGAATGAGGACGTGCAGAAGACCACCTTCAGGACTAGTTTCGTCCATTATGAGTTCCTTGTGATGTCGTTCAGTCTTACGAATGCACCAGCCGTGTTCATGGATCTAATAAACAGGGTATTTCGGCCATTCTTGTTCCGATTCGTCATTGTCCTTATCAATAACATTATGATATATTCTGCGAATCGGGAAGAGCACAAGGAGCACTTAAGAGCGGTCTTGGATACTCTCAGGAAGAATCAGCTTTTTGTGCAGTTCAAGAAATCCAATTTCTGGAAAGAGGAAGTCAAGTTCCTAGGACATGTGGGGTCCAAGGAAGGGATAGTTGTCGATCTTGCTAAGGTAGCTGCAATTCAGGACTGGAAGCAGCTTGGTTCAGTTATTGAGGTGAGAAGCTTTTTGGGTCTAGCAGGCTATTATCGACGCTTCATATGAGACTTCTTGAAGATAGTCAGACCGTTGTCTCAGTTGACACGAAAATATTTGAAGTTTGCTTGGAATGAGAGGGCGGAGATAGCTTTTCAAGAGCTGAAGGACAAGCTGACGTCCATCCCTGTGCTAGTATTGTCAGAGCAAGGGGTTAAGTATATGATATATACTAACGCCTCTCGCGTTGGTCTGAGTTGTGTCCTTATGCAGAAGGATAGGGTGATTGCTTATGCTTAGAGACAGTTGAGGAAACACGAAGAAAATTACCCTACACACGACCTGGAGTTGGCAGCTGTCATTTTCGCATTAAAGCTCTGGACATATTACCTCAACGGAGAGGAGTTCGAGCTCTTTTGCGACCATAAGAGCCTTAAGTATATTTTCACGCAGCGTGACTTAAATATGAGGCAACGTCGATGGATGGAAACATTGAAAGACTTTAAGTTCGATGTTTCTTACCACCCGAGTAAGGCAAACCTTGTGGCAGACGCGTTGAGTCGCAAGAAGGCTATAGAGTTTGCGGTTCTGCTAATGATAGCAGAGTGGGACATGTTGGAGTTTGTGCGAGACTTTGAGCAGAAACTTCCGGTGGAAGAGCCGTATGAGGTTATCGCACACATTCGTGTACAACCCCTCATTGACAAGAGGATCATTGCAGCTCAGGCAGATGATGAGCTTTTGGCGAAGATGAGAGAGCGGGTTGGTATAGATAAGGACTCCGAGTGGAGTGTTATTTCAGATGGGGGCCTACGATTTCGTGGCCGGTTATGTGTCCCAGACATTCCTGACTTGAGACGGGAGGTTCTCGAGTCAGCCCATAATTCTAAGCTTGTGATGCATCCAGGTAGCATGAAGATGTATCAGGATATGAAAAGATCTTATTGGTGGGACAACATGAAAGTTCACATTGCTGAGTTTGTATCTCGTTGTCTCACATGCCAGCAGGTCAAGGCAGAGCATCGCCGACCTCCTGGGCTACTTCAGCCCATGCCCATAGCAGAATGGAAGTGGGACTTCATCTCTATGGATTTTATTTCAGGGTTGCCGAGATCGAGGAATGGACATGACTCTATTTGGGTGATCGTCGACCGATTGACAAAGTTGGCTCACTTCTTACCGATTACAGTCACAAACTCTGCAGACGAGTTGGTTAGGTTGTACATTAAGGAGATTGTATGTTTGCATGGAGTTCCCTTGAAGATTGTGTCTGATAAAGACACGCGTTTCACATCTATCTTCTAGACTCGTATCCGGAAGTGATGGGTGTGAAATTGAAGTTTAGCACCGCGTTTCATCCGCAGACAGATGGGCAGACGGAACGTGTGAATCAGATTCTGGAAGACATGTTGTGAGCTTGTGTTTTGGATTTCAAGGACAGTTGGGATGATTGTCTCCCTTATGCAGAGTTCGCGCATAACAATAGCTTCCAGGAGAGTATTGGCATGGCTCCCTACGAGGCATTGTATGGTCGCCCGTACAGAGCACCGCATTACTGGGCAGAAGTTGGCGAGCGTAATTTGATTGGCCCGGAGTTGGTGCAGGTGACTTCAGAGAAGGTTGACATTATTCGAAGTCGACTTTTGACAGCCCAAAGCAGGTAGAAGATTTACGCTGATACGAGGCGGCGACCGCTTGAGTTTGAGGTTGGAGACTATGTATTTCTTAAGGTTTTTCCTATGAAGGGAGTTCTACGGTTCGGTAAGAAGGGAAAGCTCACGCCGAGATTTATTAGTCCATTTCAAATTCTGGATCGAGTGGGAGCAGTGGCATACCGCCTTGCTTTACCTACACCACTTGCGGGGGTGCATAACATATTTTATGTTTCTATGCTGAAGAAGTACGTTTCTGATCCTTCGCATATTATCAGTTGGGAGCAGGTGCAGTTGAGCGAGGATGCCACATATGTACTGCGACCGACGCGTATCCTAGATAGGAAGGAGCAGGTATTGCGTAGCAAGGTCATCCCTCTTGTGAAAGTACTATGGACGCATCATAGTGAAGAAGAGGCTACTTGGGAGACTGAAGCTGAGGTCAGAAAGAGCTACCCTCAGATCCTTAAAGAATATGAGAAAGTACGAATTTCAAGGACAAAATTTTTCTTTAAGGGGGTAGATTGTAATCACCCGAAAAATTTCGTGCTAAGACCCGAGTACTATCTCTATTTTCCTTAGAAGTTATTTGTGGGTTAATTAGCATTAAACTCGATTGCTTGTGAAATTAGCATCAATCACTTTAAATTTGATCTGCGGACTCAAAACCTGTAGAATCGTTAGCGCTATGTTACTCTATAATCTGGAATTCAATGCTAAATCCAGTTGCTCTCGGGAATTTTTAGAAGCTTTGGATCGGACTTGGATGGCGCGTCGAAAGTCCGATAGCGATGATCTTAGACAGTTATGGTCACCATGTTGGACTTGACCATCACCTCAAAAATCAAGTCCAGATGATGTCCTAGGTCGATTTGATTGAGTCCGGAGTGAAGAGTGTGAGAACGGTGAGAAATTAAATATGATTTTATGAAATCTGAGTCGTGTCCCTTACGAGATGATTTTAACCAATCTGACCATTGGATTTTGACCCAATTTCACCCTTGGATCAGGGAAGATGGCCCAGGCATGTCATAGTGCTTGTGGACCTGATCGAGTTTCGGTGACCGTTGAATTGAGTGTGGTCTGCCACGTCTGATCAGTAAATCCGATCGATACGAAAACTCAGCCTGACCTAGATCCATGGTCAGTGAGCTTAAGTCCGATCGCACGTGGAGAAAGGAACACCAGAAGTGCTCCGTTGGATCGAGAGAGGCCTGATTTGGTTATAACCTAAGTATACCTTGGCCCTGGGGCTATTTTCATCAATGTTAGGCCTATATAAAGACCCTAAAACCCTCACTCTCTTTTCCATACGATTTTCCTAACCCTATCTAAGAAAGAGAGAGGAGAAGAGAGAGAAAGTGAGAGAGAAGTTGGAGAATCATCTTAAGCTTCTTTCCTGTTACTCTACATCCTTAAACTATCACTTTTAAATCGTTATTCCGGCGATTCTAAGTTCCTTCTTGGGTAAGTTAATCTAACCCTAATCTATTTTAGAGCTTAGAATAGTCTGTGTTGATGTAGCTCATTTTTATTCTTGCCTTAGGTTATCTTGTCGCCGTTAACGAAGACAAATCATCTGAATCAGTTCGGTGTGCTTTTTCTGGTTTAAGGTGCGGACTATATTCGTATAGGTTATGGTTTTCAAAGCTTTCAATGTCAGTTAATGGTTTATTCTTGTTGTGGGTGCAATTTCACATGCCAAATGTTATGTTTACTTTGCGTTCCAGATATGTATGTGTTATATTGAGATTTGTGTATTCTATGTATATGTAGGAAGTATCGTATACGTATAAAATATGAACATGTGTTTGCCATAATTATTTGTCGTGTACTTGTGCTAGTTGTATGTGTGTCAACTCCTTGGCAAAAGGAGTTGTCCAAATGCGTGTATTCCAACATACGTCATGTATGTTGAGCTATGTAGTTTAAGTGTTTGTAGAAATGTCTGAATGGTTTAAAGTGTAATATATTATCCTATTTACGGGCGTTGAGAAGCGATTCTCAACTCTCCTATTGGTGTGTATGATTTCCTACATGCAAGTCACATTCTTTGTTGTTTAACTTAAAGTATTACTTATGTGTAAATCCATGTTAAGTTGATATTCTTCAAATACTCACATACTACATGATTTGAATTGTTGTTCCATTACTGTTCTAAATTGTATATGCATATTTGTTATAATGGAATGTGTTTGGGGCATGAAATAGTCCAGGAAATTGGTAATCGGCCTTGAGTTCGTGGCTGAGGTTGCTTTCGCCACGAAGGACGCGATTTGACGAACGCGAGTCGTATTAGATTTGTCGGCAGTGGTTTGGCTACATGGAGTGTTTGTGCACTCTATGTCGTTCAACCCAACGTGCGCTTGTGCTAGTCGAGTTCGTTAAGTAACCCGATTGTCCGATGTATGTTCACCGTGTATGGACGCTATTGTTTGAATCTAGGGTACTAAACTTATCGATGAAATCCCGTTAACCGTTGTACCTTGATCTGCTAAGACTCATGAGCTAGACATGGTGGTATGGGACACCGTGGTCGAGCTGTCGGTCTACGCTGGGGTGACGAGCCTCCCCATAGTGACTAGTGAGCACACCAGACTCGTGAACCGATTATGGTGGTATGGGACACTATATTCGTGCTGTCAGCCTACATTGATTGGTGACGAGCCCTTTGTAGTGACCTCGAGCATACCTTGATACTGCATTAAGGCGATGAGCCTTAGAGTAGTAACAAAGGTATGATAGGCGTGCATTGATTGGTGACGAGCCCTTTGCAGCGACCTGAAACCATATGATCGTATGAGATGGCCTAGGACTAACGACCCTAGAATGGATCACTGTGTGAAAATCGATATGAGGAAGGTATCTTAGCTTCCCAATTCTACTGTATGAAAAGGACTAATAATAACTTGGTAATCATGTTCATGTACCGCATTTGCATATGCGTGGAAGTCGTTGGCACTACGGGAGGTTGTCATGTGTAACGTAAGATGAAGACGCTGAGAGAGTAAGGCGAGGGCATGCATCATTTCTACATACATCCTTACATTAATAAGAGTACTTTAGAGTTGTTTAATTGTATTGCCTTACCATTACTGCTTGATTGATTTGATATCATGTTAACTTTTACGATATTGTTCCACTGAGTTGATCACTCACTCCCATGTTTTGGGGTGGTGTTTAAACACCAACCAGACTCTGTCTTAGATGCAGATGTTGACATGACCCCTGAGGCAGAGAAAGAGTTCGAGGATGATGAGGCTGAGTTTTCTTTTATGCAGTTCTCAGGCGGGTTCTTATGAGCCATGTCCTGATGTGCGGGGATTATGGATTTTCTTTGTAATTATATTAGATGATGTCATTTAATACTTGTATTTTTGATAGCAACACTTGTAAGTATGACCTGGCATGTATACGTATTTCAGAGACTTGCACATGTACACATATATTTCTTTAAGTCTTCCACTTGCGTCTTTCACTTATCCCTGAATGATGTTTGCAGTTTGGCTTAATCTATTCCATGTTTTATGTACTCTTACAGACAACATACATCCATCATTAAATATGTTGCATAAGTGATGTTTTGAAACTCGAGAGCTGAGTTATGCTTGACCCCCGAATTTCAGGGCGTGACAATCCATCTCAAGGGAAGTCATTAAACAACATCCAAAATTGCCACCACAGGTCGTTCCATGCACGGCGTAACCTGACGCTTCACAGCTACGTAAGGAACAATATGGAGACATTAAAAGGGTATAAAATCCTTCCCTACCATCATAACAACACCCACAACAAATCTGAGAGTGAAAGAGAGAGAGAGAGAGAGAGAGAGAGAGAGAGAGTGAGAGAAATAAATGAGAAAGAGAGAAATGAGAGGAAGGAAGGAATTCAAGCGCGAGAAACAACACCCAAAATCCAATAAGTTCAGCAGGAGCCAAGATTCATTAGAGTCACTTCGGCTAGCCACCGGCAATGAAGAAGGGAAAAGAGCTAGGTGCGTGCACCAACTCGCTGAGTTGCTGCCCCAAGCTCGGTTTAGGTCCAAATTTGATTCTTTCCTTTCCTTTTGTTCCTTTTAAATATTTCATTTTTCTTCCCTTTTTGTTTCAGCAATAGAGGTGGAGGATCCCACCATGATGAACCAAGTCAACTCGGTGGAATAATATGCATAGAACCTCAGAAAATTCTAAGTTGAAACATATAATATGCTTAAATCATACCTTAATCAAGGTATATTCTAGATTCACTAAACTTAGCTAAATCTAGTATTATTATAAACCAAGCCCTAACTCTAACCATTCGAACCATGTGAATTAGGATAAGAATTCGATCTTAAAGTCACCTTTGAAATATCAAAGATTAAAGGTGAGGGTTTTTCCTTTAAATTTTGTGATAATTTGATTTGATTATCTTATTCTTACATGATTCGAGTTTTATTATTGTAAATCATCACCTTATGAATGACTGCTGCATAATTTAAATTATCACATTATTACCTTGTCATGTGTTGAGGGTCAAATATTGCATATTATCCCCCATTTATATCTTGGTTTTATGAACATGATAATGCTTAAAGTTATGTTTTATGCATGTTTGTGTTGCAATGTGAATTTGAGAGCTATGATTGAAAAGAATGCTAAAAGTATAGATTTAATGCTCAAGAATCACCAAGGCAAAGGTGGGATCTTAGGAGACCAAGAACGGAGCATTCTCATGCCTAAGATCTAAGGAAACCAAATACAAATGATAGAGAAAAGATTGGCAAAGGCACAAGTTAAACAACACATTTCAGTGCCACCTAAGCCAATTTCAGTGCCACCGAAAGTGCACAAAACAGTCCAGCAAGAAAACAGCTTAATTCGGTGTCACTTAAGATTAATTCGGTTGCCAAAAACTATAGCAAAATGCCGGTTAGGGGATTAATTAGTTAAACTAATTAGTGTTTTCTCAATTTTGGCAAAAATTTTGAAAAATTTCAATGTTTTAAGTTGAAATCTATTTAAGAAGCAATGAATTGTGTATTTAAGAATGCTTTGAGTATGATGACAAGGTAGAGATTGAATTTTGAATTTTGAAGTTTGATCATCTAAATAATATATCAATTACAGTTCTTGTTCTCAATTGATTAGGAAGAAGTTTGAATGTCATGTTAATCTAAATCACGAGACACATTCAATTTGTTTTCTATGAATTATGCTAGAATTTTTTACTCTTAGTATGTGAATCATTGATAGATGGTGAGAATCAAGTTTGGAGAATTTTATCCACCTTAAAAGAAGAAAAGAACCAGTTAAAAAGTAGGAGATCGACAAAAAGGTCATGTATACTGAAAAGATTGAAAAGACTGAATGAATACAAATGACCGTCGATATAAAATCAAAAATTGGAAAAGAAGGAGAAGGGGATTAGTTTGGAATCAGTACTTGATTTCAAATCAATCTTGAAGTGATGAGCATGGCTAGTAGGATGAAAAGATAGTATGTTTATGGGAAGTAAGTTGATTTTCACCAAAAACATTAAAGAACATGATATCTAGACTTATACCTTAATTCAATTGATAAAGAATCTATTTGATAGATTGCTTATATGATCTAGCTCTAGGTTTTCAAATCTCATTTTCTCACCTTAATTCTACTCATTCATACTTTTTTTTTCAAAAGGACACTTCATTGATATTGAAGGAATTTACAAAAGGACTGATTTTGGGATTCCCCAGGAGAAAAGGGACCTGGGGAAGCTTATCATATCGCTAAACATAACTAACAAAAACCCGGCCAGACAAAAAACCTTTGAGCTAGCTAAGGAGTGACACAAAAGCCCCTCTAAGCCTCTCTAATCGCCCCCAACCCCATCTTATCGAGAAAAAGAACACCACGGATCCGAGGTGGGAGATCAGCAAGAAGATCAAAGGAGGTGAAGATCTAAGTCTCGCTACCTTGGTGGGTTAAGGTGTCCGCTAGGGCGTTCCCTTCCCTAAAGATGTGAGCAATTTCAATTTGGCCTCTATTCTTCAAGCTATTGATCTGTCTTAACTAGTAGTTCCATTTTTAATCCTGTTGGCTTTGCCCGTTCGACACTTTCATGACCTGCATAGAGTCAGATTCGATAATGACCTGATTGAAGCCTCTAGACAAAAAGTTGGCTAACCCATTACTCATTCATATTTAAGTGCACAAAAGATTATTTTCCTAAAGAGGTTTTGGACATTGAGCATTGAGGTTTATTTAACGCATACTTTGCTCAGGACTATTAGGGGATTGTGTTGAGGGTCAAATATTGCATATTATTCCCCATTTATATATTGGTTTTATGAACATCACGCAAGTATAATATTGGAAATCCCACTTTTACTAATCGGTATAATATCATGGATGTAATGCATTTTGAGTAGCAACCCTGTAAGGCCCGTATCCTAGTCCGTACCGTTCCTTAGACTCCCGTGACCCTCCCCGTCGAATTCCGACAACCCACAACCTATAATCGGCATTTGAACACAACCCTAAGTCACATCTCGTATACCTGAGTCAACTCAACTCGAGACTTGTACCCTAGCGAATGTGCCGTCACCGTAGTTCCAACGCCGCGACTTGCACATCAATGTGGTACCCAGGCCAGGAGTTGTGGGCCTGCATTTATTTCGAGGAAAACGCCGTCCATTGCAAATCCCTAGAAAAGAATCTCTACCATCTATCAATCAATCAATCATAAGTCAAGTACAATCCATCACTCCACCCATCACACCCATCCCTCTCTTACACAAGCCATCCCCAAAGTCAACTCTTCCTTACACCACCGATCCCTTCCTTACACACACCCATTCCTCTCATCCCATCCCTCTTACAACACCCTTTCCTCTCTCATTCTCTCTACCATTTTCCCAAGCTTCCATTGAGAGAAAAAACCTAAGGAGAGAAAGAACAGAAGATCATGGCCCACTTCCTACCCATAAACTCCCATCTCCACCCTTCAATTCACATCTTCCACCATCAAAGAGAAAGCCTAGGAGCTAAGGAGTCCAAGGAGCTAAAGAAGAAGACCAACGATGGGTGATCTAGGATTCCCACCATGGATTTGTATGCTTTGAGAGCCCACTTGTGGTAGGACCCATTTCATGTATGTTTATATCTTGTAAAGGGAGCTCATAGTGGAGGAGCTCCCTTCACCACTTGATTCTCCCTCCTTCCCTCTCTCTCTTTCTCTAGCTCTCTTGTTGCATGATGGCCACCTAATCAGTACATGTAAGGACGATCCAGACCGTCCAGTTGGACTGTCTGGATGGTGGGGTAAACATATATATCAGCTGATCCGAAACTGTGGTGGGACCCACCTTGATGTATCTATTATGCCTCCACCGTCCAAGGGCAGGGACGGTGGGTCCAGATGTGGCATGTGTGTGTTGTCCACACCGTCTAGCGTGGATGGTGCTGGACGAACCATGGTGCATGTGCTCTATCCATGACATCCCTCTTTGGACGCTGGATGAAGGAGAACACGAATATCTGCTTGCTCCAAAACTCTGGTGGGCCACACTACATGGTCCCACGTGATATATGTATTTTATCCCACCGTCCATCAGGACGGTGGGGACCGCCAACAACTATAATTGCTATAATGACGTCAGCAGGTTTTGGGTCTGATCATGAGGCATGTGGTGTATCCCAGCCGTCCATCTATTCCTGGTAGCGGATGGGGCCCACCCCACATATGTTGCACGTGTGGGCGGGTGGGGCCCACCTTGATGTATGTATTTTATATATGCACCGTCTAGAGTGTTGGATGGTGCTGTTGTGTGGGGCCGATCGTGATGTATGGGTCTCTTCCACGCCGTCCGTTTGCTAGACGAGTGGGCCCCACCTTGATGTATTCTTTCATCCAGCTGTGGGACCCTCATGATGTATATATTTCATCCAGCAGTCTATCTATGGGTCCCACATGATGGATCTGTTTTATTAACACTGTCCATAGGCTGGGATGGGTGGGCCCCTCCTTCATGTATATATTCTATATCCGCACCGTCTATTTGCTGGGGATGGTGGGCCTCTTGATGCATGTATTCTATATCTAGTTGTCCATCTGTTGCTGGACATGGACCCTACCTTAATATATATCTACACCGTCCATGGGACGTGGGGTCCACCATGATGTGTATTGTATTCAGGCCCATCTTGCAGGCCCACCTTGAGGTGTATGATGTGCATGTGGCCCATCTATTTTACTGGATTATGGGCCGCCTCATGTGGCCCAATGTGATGTATTTATGGCCCATTAATGAGGCCTAATGCGATATATTTGCAACCCATTTGATGAGGCCCAATGTGATGTATTTGTGGCCCATTTAATGAGGCTCGATGTGATGTATATGAGGCCCATATAATGAGTTCCGATGTGATGTATATGTGGCCCATGTGTGAGGCCCAATGTATGTATATTGGCCCATATGATGAGGCCCGATGTGATGTATACGAGGCCCATATGATGAAGCCCATTGAGAAGTATCTTAGGCCCTTATGTGAGGCCATGGGCCCCACTATATGCTTGGCCCTATGAGGGCTACTCCTAGGGAGTAATGTTGGTTAAATGTCCACATTGATGGACAATGATGGTTAAATGTCGACATTGTGACCTTCCCTTAGGCCTTTGTTAGGCCCATTCTCATCCTTCTCTAAGTGGGATGACCCTAATCATTGGGCCCCATTGATAATTACATGATCCATCTATTCTTATTGGGCTAACCCAAAATGTTGGGCCCCCATTGGTTGCTAGTAGAGTTGTTTTTTTAATCTTAGAGTCCATCTAGGACTTATTTAGGCCCCCTAGGGCATCTAGTGGGCCATATGATAGTATGGTGAAGGAATCCCATTCCGGATCCTTAGGATTATAAGTAGGCTACCTAGGCCCAACCTTGATACATGGAGAGTTCATCATCATTGTAGGCGGAAGGATCCGTGCTATCTGATTTGGTATATCCACAGCCGATGATTGACCCTCATGTTATGGATCTTATGTCCATTTATGGACCTCGCCTTGTGTATAGGCTAATTATCGATGTCGACTATGAGTATGTGCTAGTATAACATCATGATACAAGCCATTGAGATGGTATGAGGCCCATTATGATTGTATTAGGCTCATTCTAATTTTCCATTAGTGAGCAAACCCAAATTGATGGGCCCCTATTATTATTAGTATGATCCATCTCGCCTTATTGGGTTATCCCAATTCTTTGGGTCCTTATTGATGCTAGTGGAAGTACCCAAACCTAGAAGCCCACTCTTAGGCCCATGACTAGGTCATCTAAACCCATCCTTGTCATGAGGAGGATGCATCATCACCTCTGGCCATAGGTAGAAGAATCTGGGGTATTAGATTTGGTATATTCACTGTGAGGACTGATCCTCATGTTATGGATTAGATCTGTTGTCCTTCTATGGACCCCGCCATATATAAGCTGATTATTGATTACGACTCTATTAGTATATGCATTGAGTATGTGTTAATATAGCATTTGATTGTATAAGGTAAGTGTAAGATTAACTGTGATTGTATGATGCCCATTATGATTATATGAGGCCATTGTGTGATTGTATAAGGCCCATTGTGTGATTGTACGAGGCCCGCTGTGATTGTATAAGGCCCATTGTGATTGTATAAGGCTCATTATGATTGTATGAGACCCAATTGTGATGTAAGAGGCCCATCATATGCGCGAGGCCCATTGTATGTGTGAGGCCCACCATGTACAGGTGATTATTGACACAAACCCATTCACCTATCCAGGCCATGGGCCGTCTTATACCGACCCACTATGATGTATGTGATTATAATTATGCTTAGTATACTTCATGATACAAGCCCATACGCATCATCCGCATGCTTATTATGAAGAGTGATTGAGCATATCATGTGTCATTGGGCTGATTGTTTATAGGACTCCCTGAGAGACGGAGTTACCCCACATGAACGCGCGGTACATGCAGGTTTGATGCATAACTGGATGGCATGACTCATGCATCTTACATTTTGTGATATGACCACCATATACCCTAACGACATCAAGGTCGTGGATGGCCAGATGAGACACCGAAAATGTTTGGTTCTAGCCCGCAAGGCTAGGGGATGCTCCAACGTCTAGACTGAGTGGATATATATGAGCGCATGATGGCTATATACCATTAGACCATGTCTCCCACTATGTCGTGGTCAGTTGGGAGGGGTTGTGGCCTTACCCACCTGAGGGAGTAGATAATGTTATGCTGAGTCTGACCAGCTCATAAATGGGTCTGTTATCGACGAGCCGGGCCGATATTGATAGGTAGATAGTGAGGTTTCTTCCACTTACCTAGTTATATTGTGCACTTGATGGGGCGACAAGATGGCGTAGGGTTTACTAGACCCCGGTGATGATCCCACAGATGTACGGTACTGATATGTGGACTTACTGAGCAGGAGTTGCATACTCGGCATTTTTTTTACTCATTCATTCATTCATTCACTATCCACTCGAGCTGGTGGTGCACAACTAGATCATTATTTGTACCCTCGCAATGACCATGATTTCGGTTGGGTACACGACTAACCTGAGATCAAGAGTCTACCACATTGAGTCTTGCTATCCAAATTTAGGTATGGGACTAGTTTGGATAAAAGTCCCTTATGATGGACCCCACAACTTGCGATACTACGTACTATCATCCCGACTTCACACTCCAATTTTGTCATTTTTTTTACATCGCATATTGTATTGCATCCTCAACACATAACATTTGGTTTACTATGCTTATGTATTGCATAAGCTAAATGAGGTTGATGGTATTATGGACTCAACAGGATTTGCATATTGCATTACATCCGCGGCATATGGCATTTGGGTTGCTATGTTTCTACATTTATATGGCCTAGATGAGGCTGATGGTATTCGTGGCTCTTCTGAATTGCATATTGTATTACATCCTCGGTATCTGATATTTGGCTCATTATGAATCCATATTGCATAGTCGATCTACATTACACACTCTGATATTGAATGACTTATAGCCTTGCCAGCATTCTGCTCACGCTGATATTTGTGTGCTTGGTACTTATCTTGTGTACACACTTACACCACCCTCTAAGCTTTCTATAAGCTTATGCATGAACGTTGCGTGCAGGTGACGTTAGGTCGCAGTAGCTTTGAGGCAGGAGCTTGTAGCAAATAAATTTGGAGATTTTGTTATTTATGTATTTTTCTTTTAGCATTGTACTCAAATGTTTATATTAGTGGATATGTGGTGTTGATGTTGTTGTTTGCGCCTTGGTTATGCTTATGCTTATGCTCCTTTATTTATAAAAATAAAATTCACACTGAAAATCCTCCTTGTAGGATCCTAGGATCCGAACCTGGTGTATGGACACTGGGAATAGAGAATGTGGTACTACAGAGGCTGTTGGCACATGATTCGGCGATCGGGAATTCTGTGATCCCATTTTTCGAGTTTGGGCATGACAAACCCTCTTAGTCAGCACGTAATCCCTTGGGTTGGGTAGTGGTGCACAATCAATGTAAGTAAACCGCCATGCGTGTTACATCACGTCTCGTGATTAGATGTCGTAAATAGTCGCTCCATGAATAAATCATGTCATGTAAATATTCCAATTGCGTTGTTGTGTCGCCTTGAGATGTTCGTATAAATCAACGTTAACGTTGGACACACAGACGAATCTCCATAGTATGAGATGTGGGGCGAGCCAGATATCTTTAAATTACTTTCCACATTGTGATGATCGCTGAGTGTGAAGAACCACACACAATGCTAAGTATGCATTCACATATATTGGTTGTGCATATCGATACCACTCATAGTGGTGGAGTACGAGACATATCAGAACCCTCACATTATTCTTATGAATCTCTTGAATTATAGTTTGTCTTAAAGGATAACCATTACTATAAGTAGGGCATTGACCCTCACCATCCATATAAATATTGTAGGTGAATTATAGGGTGATGATATGGCTGATAATCATTCTATGGAAGATTCTTTCAAAAAGAAAAGAAGGATAACACCACGAATTATTTGATTTATTTTTCGGTGCAAACTTTGATAATGTAATAAGCTCCCATTGAGAGGGCATTAAAGAATTATATGTATGCGTTTTACTCTAATGGAATAATAAATACAATTGATTTTATTCTTGTGAATGGTTACCTTCGTAAATGTAACTGGATGTGATTTATCTAAAAAAAAAACCAAGGTTCGATTTTGAAGCATCCAATTTTTTACATTATTAACATCTAAAATTCTCGGGCACGAATATGTACTCGGGCCGTTAAAATTTAGGGTGTTACATACATTACTTTGGCCAATAATCTTGCATTTTCTTTCATCTCCGAATGTAACTGATTCGCCATTAATTTGGTTGATGTTTGAGAGTATAGTTTTATCACCTGTCATGTGTCTCGGACATCCACTATCCAGGTACCATCTTAAATGACTACTTGCTTTGAAACTTGTGTGGATAACAAGACACTTAACCTTTGGAACCCATTTTATTACAGTTTTAGGTTTAGGAGAGTATCTTGCTTTTTCGCTGCGTTTGGGAGTTACGATTTGTCGTGTTTCTATATACTCCATTCTTACCAGAGTTGGATTTCAATAGCTCTTTAAGTAAGTCCATAATTTTATCAACTAAATGAGGATTTTTATTATTATTCCCCTGATATTTGTGGTAGTTGGCACTATTTTTTATTTTAGAGACTTGAAAGGGTTTTGAATTTTTGAAGTCATTCTTTTTATAGTTTAACTCTTTTGGAGTTTCTACTTTAGAGTTCGAGGATTCTCCTTTTACAAAAGTAGGAGCAGAATCCTTATATTTCAAAGAATTGTTTTTAATATATCTCAATCCATACTTGTCACCACATCACCGAGATGAGGTTAACATTTTTTCAAGTTTTTGGCCACTTTCTATATATTTCCAAATGTCCTTTGAACTCTGAAGGGAGGAAACTTCAAGTTTTAATTTCTCATTTTCAGACTTAAATTTTTACAATAAATTTTTTTCAACTTAAATATAACCTAGCTTTTTCAAGACAATTTGAAAAATGAGATTTTTCTACAACAACCTTTTCAAATTCAAATTAAAGGTTATCATAATTCTCCTTTTAAATTTCTAGTTTATCCACAATCTTACAACTTTCTCTGTATAGGGCATCATATACATCTTGAAGATCATCTTCATTTTTAGAGTTACTTCTTGGAGTTTCATAATCAGACATTTCACAGTCATCTAATGAAGTGATTCTAACTATAGTCATAAAGGCTTTTAATTCATTTACATTTTCCTGATCCAATTCGTCAGTTTTTGAATTAGTTTCAGATTTTGATGATTCATCCCAAGTAGCTATCATACCCTTTTCTTCTAGATTTATCCTTTTTAGGACATATAGAAGAAAGATGCCCATATTCAGAACAGTTGAAGCATTGGGTGTCTTTTGTTTTAGATTTTTAATAGTTTGAATTTCCTATTCTTTTATTAAATAGTTTTTGAAAATATGTTCTTTTCTTGTTTTTTAAATTCTATAGAATTTCTTTGCGAACATAGCTATATCATCTTCATTTTATTCAATGTCATAATTTACATTGAAATCCTTTGAATTAGATTTAGAAGATTTAAGAGCAATGGACTTGATCTTAGGAGCTTTGAAATTCAACTCATAAGTTTGAAGATAACCAACTAACTCCTCAACCTTAATAGTGTTGGTATCCCTTAGTTCCTGTATAGTAGAACTTTCGAATTAAACCTTTAAGGAAGTGATCACAATATTTTTACGAAAACTTTACTTTCAGGGATTCTATCTCCAAGACCTCACATTGAATTCATTATGTCATTAAGTTTCATATAAAAGCCCATAAAAGACTCATTTTCTTCCATACAAATTTCCTCGAATTTGGTTATAAGGATTTGGATCTTAGATTTTTTGACACTGTTGGTTCCTTCATGTGTCATTTTAAGAATATCACATGCTTGTTAGCTATATCACACCAAATGATTCTTTTAAATTCATCTGATGATAAAGCACAAGTTATTGCATTAGCACTGCTTTCAATTTTTTGAACAGTTGTCCAGAAAGTAATTGCAGTTTCTTTCATTGATGTGGTTCCATCTTTAGCTATTACTTCCATCATACGAGGGATCTACTTAGTCACAGTGACTAGCCAAATTTTCAAGAGATTTTGATTTTTTTAGCCTGAACTTGAAGTTAGTTTTTCCGATGAAGTTAGGGTGGCCGAACTCCAAATCAAATATATATGGATAACCCAAAATGAATGAATTTTTGAAACAGCCTTACCTAAGGTCTTTTTAGGGTTATACCACCTATTTTTTTTATAGCAAATATATAGTTCAACTAAACTTGAAATGGTGTGTCATCTTCTTAAGATGATAAGCCGATCTTGAACTGATCTTCAAACATGTAAAGTAGTTGCGACCTAGCAATTCTTACGACCTGTTTGGTATCACTTTTGTCTTATGAAATTTGACAACCTTAAGTGTGCTAAACATATAAGCACTTACAAACTTAATTGGAATCGAAGTCCTATCATATTCAGCTAGATAATAGAGTAGTTAAACCATCATTCATAAACTAAAACAGATTTGAACTTCATTTGAATTGGTTCTCACATGAAGCATCAAAGTATTGATTCGCAGGGAATCCAAAGCATTTATTGTGCCCTTAGTCAACTGTAAATCAATGAATTTTATAAATCAATCCCTTGCAAAATAGGTAAGCAATCACCCTTAGCTTTTTTAAGCATCCAATGTGCCCGGAGTCGATAATGGATCAAAGTAATATAAAAATATATCTTCATTTAAATAAAATATCAATGAATTGTTTAAAAATCAAACCAATTATTTCAATCAAGTTAATTTAAAACATTAAAAATAAATACAAGTTTCATCTATTAGCCCTAATTAAGAGATTTAGCCAACCATAAACATGATTGAACTAAAACTCAAAGGAAAAACATAAAAACCAAAGATGAACTGAAGGATTGAAGAAGAATGAGGACTCCTTAAAAACTCCACAACTCATTTCTCTTTCTCTTTTTCCCTAATTCATGTTTTGGAAGGCTAGGATCACTGCTTTGAATATTAAAAATTAAAAAAAAAAAAAAAAACTGTTCCAACTTTATTTTCTTACACTTTTGTTATGCTTCGATCACACTGACTGTAGCCTTTAGTTGCAGCCGAACATACGTTCGATCGCACTAAATTCTCTCTCGGGGTGGTAGCCGAATTTCACTAAAATAGATCTGAAGTTTCTATCTCCCACAGGTCGCATCTCTACTTCGATGGCATTAAACCTAACTTCGGTCATACCTATGTCTCAAGCCAAATTTATTTCAAAAATCACAATTTCTTGCTGGACTGTTTTGTGCATATTCGGTCGGACCGAACCAACCTTGGATGGGACTAAATAATCTATTATTTTTCTCTTGGATATTTAGCACTTGAAATCTCCATTAATTACCTCCAAATCTTTACTTTACCATTCTTTGAGCATTAAATATTCTCCTTAATCATTCTTTTCATCTTAGTTGTCCAAATTACATTATATAGTAAAACATACTTAAATAGATCAATTAAACACATCTATGCTTATAAAACCAATGCATAACAAGAAAAATATATAATATTTTACCCTCAATAACCTATCAAATTATTTGAGGTTGATCGTGGTCCAAATCGACCATGTCCCCGACCACGGATGGATCTGCCACGTGAGGATGGTTGGGTGTTGTAAGTGAGGGTGGTAACATTAGCCATGAGTGTGGCTTACCAATAAATGTGTTTTGACCATCAAGGCGCATTTCAAATGCTAGTAGATGAGACTGAAAGTCATCCATGGAGATATCCTCTAATGTGTTGTCAGGGTGGTAACAATGGTATCATACATTGTATCATGGTCATTGAGAATAGCTTGCTGCAAATCAGATTCAGGCATTGGTTTGCCTCAGGAAGTAACAGAGTCTACGAGTTGCTTTGTCCGTTGAATCAGTCATGGACAAGTTTCCTTTTCATATTGTTTGCAACTTTCGTCTGATATGCATGATTCATGCACGAGAGCAAGATGCATATTGCTTCTCAAGTGCGATCTAGATGGAGCGGCCGATGATTTGGGCTAATTTTGTTTCAAAAAGGGAAGAAATAAGCCAACTAAGCAACAGCTGAATCTTGTTTATGCCAAGCAACATAGGATAGGTTAAGATTGCTTGATCCTTCATTATTTTTTTCATCATAGAGGATGCAAGGGGAACAAGAGAGTGACCCATCAATGAATCATTCAAGATCATACCCTTTTAAGTAAAGGAACAAACTGTGTGCGCCATAAGAGATAGTTATGGCGATCAATTTTGACGGAAATAAGGTGATGAATATGAGTAGTTTGAAGAGTTGGAGGTGAAATATTTAATGAAGAAGTTGCCATTGTGACGGGAGTGTAAGAGATGATGATTACTTCGACGTGAGTCTCTTTCAAGAGGCTCTGATACCATAAGAATGATAATGAAAAGAAATGCTGAAAAATGGGAAAAAGTCACCATTGCTATGGGTGATGAGTTTCATCTATATTTATATTGTTTGACTTAGTTAATGTACAAAGTACAAAGAGTCACAAAGTTGATTGAGAAATTATTACAGAGATAATTAAGGAACCGTTGTAAATTTGATCGAGGGACTGTTACAAGTTTTGGTCACCATAGGGTGGATCTCATGCACTTAAAGCCGTTCCCCTCATAGAAGTGGTAGCATGCTCCTTGTCTACCCAGGACGGGTTACAAAAAAGTTTTCGACCTGTCATAGCTTAGGCCTGTCTGGATGCAACTTTTGAAAATATGTTTTTTCAGAAAAAGAAAAAAATTTATTTACTCGCCTTCGACTCGGCTTTCCGGTGCTTACTTGGTCAGGTTGAAACCGAGAAATTCGTGTTTTTAAACGGGCCATAAAACCAGGTGTTTCTTTATCAATGTTAGCTCTGAAGGTACCATCAAAACTTGCCCTGGCAGAATCCTAAGGGAGTTCTGGATTGTTGGTTTTTATATTTCTTGCCAGGACACTTCCTTGATTTTTAAATAGTTTGGTTTACACTTTTTGGTTGAATTTTACATTTTTCAATAATCCCATTATTCAAATTTTCCTTTTAAAAAAATTCCAGGGTGGGGAATGGAAGACTTGAGAAATTAAAATAGTATTTCAAACTTCTCTTAAATTTTTCAGAAAATCAAGAGTATCAACCAAACAATATTTAATCATTCCAAAAAAAAAATTTCTAAGCTAAACCCTAACATTCCGTAGGAAACATATATAAAAATCAGGGAATGAATTTGCCAACAACCATACAAGCCCTACGGTTTTATTTGTGATCAAGGAAATGAGAATGTGGAATTGGTAAAATTAAGAACTTGTCCAATAAGGTTTTATAATCTGTGATCAAGGAAATGAGAATGTGGACTTGATAAATCTATGAACTTGTCAAATTATTTGATTTATTCCAAAGTCTATTGTACTGTATGAAAATCAGATTACAAATTTATGAATTTGGGAGCATTTATAGCAATATAAAGCATTTATTGTAAATGAAATACTATTTTCTTATTATAAAAGCCTCTCGCCATGAGGATTAGCCAAGACTTCAGTTGTTTTAGGCCGGATCCAATACAAACATTTCTACTTTAGCAAATCAAACATGCATTGCCCACTACGATGCTTTAATGATGTCCTATCCGTACGTCCTTAATTTGGGCTACAGCCTCTTCTCCTTTGTTAACAAAACTCAAGCTTATCCAAAGCTCAATTGAGCGTTTTGGAATATTGTCATTTGTAGGGTGTGAAATATACAAAACATGGTAGGCCCCACGTACAATCTAGAACCTTTCTAATGGTGAGCATTAACATCCCAACTATTCCCTTCGGTGTGGCCCACCTATGTTTTGGATTAGCCTTAGTATTTAGAGCCAAGGAAAAAGATAGGGGGCGATTATGATGGGCGGATTGATGTCATTTAAACATCCAGTTGGGCCCTACACATCGATTTGTAAAGGGTGTTTTTTTTTTTTTTTTTTTTTTGAGGGGGGATTTGGAAGTCCAGAAATCTTGACAAATTCCAACCAAAAAACAAACAAAAAGTAGAGATCTGAAATCAGGGGATTTCACAAATCTCCACCCAAAATCTCTCACACCAAACAGCCCCCTAAATGTTCACGTATACTACATGAACAGGATGTGCATGTGACTATGCATATATACTACATGAAAAAAGAAGAGAGAGGGACAAGAAAAAAGCATCAAATCCAAACTCCTCAATAAAAACATAAGATCACATATAAAATGCTATCACAAATGAACAATCCAACATGGGTGCATCTATGCACCGAATCACAAACGCATATCTAGAGAGGAAAACCTCCTTATTTCACATCCATAGTAAGTAAGACACGCTGCAATGAAAATAGCAAGCAAGCATTGATACAGCACGAAGTGGTAGCAAGTAGTCAGGTAGAGACTAGCATGTATCAGTTGTGGCGAGGCTGAACCCGAGGTTTACAGTGCAATTGTGTTGCACATCCACAGAATAACTGTATTCAACAACCAATCCTGGAATCCTTATCATCGCTAGCTTGGTACAATTACAGGTTGGAGCTATTCCCAGCTCAGCTTCCATTTTCTGGATGTAGACCAGACCACTGCAGCAATCCGATGAAGCAGTTGTGGCCCCAGTTAGAGCTCCCACACATGGCTGGATGTTTACCCCGGCATCGACGCATGTGGCTGCGGTGGCCATTTGGGCTGAATTCATGATGAGAAGGAACCCCACCAACATTGCAGACACATATGCATGCTCCATCTTACCCCAGACCTTGCTTTCCTTTACTACTACACGAGTATCGATGATAAGCAAAAGATTAGAGATGTGTCTAAGACAAGGCTGCAATTTGCCTTCTTATAGCGTTGCCTCTGGGGGGATGGTGGTCTTCTGATTGGAATCATATGCACGAGTTTCTTGCTTTTGAGACATGTTACAATATGATTGGTCGAATCCATGTTATTAGAAGGGGTCGGTGCGCAACCATCTCCTGCCGTTCCAAGATTGGTAGACGGGAATCCCTACGCAATTAGAAAAGTGATTTCGAAACTCACAACTGGAGATGCATGCTGGATTCCCCTTCTGTGTTTGGACGGTAGGAGATTAAGCAATGGCTCCGATACAAATGCTTGTATGTTAAGCTTAATGTACAAATAGATGTGTGGGGCCAACTATAGTGTTTTAATGACATCTAATCAATCTATCACGTGAACGCCTTCCTGTTCTCCTTGGATTCCAAAACTCAGGTGGGCCACAACAAACGATTTTAAAGAGTTTAGGTATTAGTTTTACGTGTCGTGGCCCACCTGATTTTTGAAACGACCATATTTTTTTAGTATATATTCATCCTGGTCAGAGACACCTTCTGAATGTACTAGATGGAACATCAAAGACACTGGGCCCCACAAACAACCTGGAAGATTTTTAATGGCGGGCGTCCTATTCTAACCGTTCTGTTATGTAGCCAACCTGAGTGTTGGGTCAGCCTGATTTCTGAGCCTGACGGAAAATATTGGGGTGCAAAATAATGGATGGATTGGATGTCTTTAAAGCATCATGGTGGACCACACATGGTGATTTATACCATCTACCGCGGAAGCTGGGGATTTGTTGGACTGTATCCCCTCCGTCATTTGGCGTGTGGATAATGAGTTGCTGATGTCCCCTCCCTCCATGGACGAGAGATTAAATCGGAAGCCCTTTCTCTCCCAAGGATGGTGCTCCTGGCCCTGATGGTATGTCGGCAACATTCTACTCGGCCTGTTGGTCTACTGTGGGCCCGGATATTCATAGAGCAGTGGCTGATTTCTTCCATGGAGGTTTCCTCCCCAAGGCCTTCACAACTACGCAGGTTTGCCTGATTCCCAAATCCCTCGGGGCCAAAAGTTTGGCTGATTTCCGTCCTATCAGTCTGTGCAACGTGATTTATAAGGTTTTCACCAAGGTAATTGCAATGAGACGCAGTTCCTTTCTTCCAAAGCTGATTTCCCTAGAGCAGGGAGCTTTTGTCAAAGGTTGATCAATGGCAGAGAACATCGGCCTTGGGCTAGAGATTTTTAGGAATATTGGCAGGAAAGTCCGTGGCAGCAATTTGGTCCTGAAACTCGATATGGAAAAAGCTTATGACAAGGTCGAATGGGGTTTCATGGTTCAAGTTCTTCTCAAGTTTGGCTTCAGCCCCGCGTGGGTGCAAATGGTGGAGCGCTGCTGGAATAATAACTAGTTCTCGGTCCTTCTTAATGGTGAGCGTTGCGGTTTTTTCAAATCTTCTAGAGGGTTGAGACAAGGAGATCCACTTTCTCCCAGCGTTTTCATCCTCTGTGCAGAAGTCTTTAGCCGCAGTATTTCCAGGCTAGTGGCAGCGGGGACTGTCACTCCGTTCAGGCTCAAACAGGGATGCATCCAGATTTCTCATCTCCTCTATGCAGATGACACAATCCTGTTTCTTAACGGGGCAGCCTCCTCTCTTTCCAAAATGCGGCAGTTTATCAGCAAATACCAGGAAGTATTAGGGCAGAAAGTAAATCCCAGGAAAAGTGCTTTATTCGTCTCATCCAAGGTTCTGCCCGGTAGGGTAAGATCAATTGAAAGATCGCTTGGCTTCTATAAAGCCGATGGGGTATTGTCCTATTTGGGAGTCCCAATCGTTAAAGGTAGGATGTTAAGTAGCGTATTTAAGCCGCTGTTAGACAAAATTTCTGCCAGAGTGCAGGGCTGGAACGTGAGGCTGTTTTCCCAGGCTAGCCATCTCACGCTCATCTCCCATGTCCTGAGTAATATCCCTATACACTCTTTGGCGGCTATTATTCTCCTTGCGAAAGTAATTGGGCTGATGGAGAGGTCCTTCTCCAACTTCTTCTAGGGCTGGAGCGATGGCAAAAAAAAGCTTCATTGGGTTTCATGGAGCTCGGTTACCATGCCTAAGGATGAGGGAGGTTTGGGAATTCGTAAACTGAAAGAGGTTATGAAGGCGCACCATTTGAAGATGGCCTGGAAAATTCGGTATGAGACCAAAAGGAGCCTTTCGGCTGATTTCATCAGGTCCAAATATCAACAATCAGATTTAAGCACCAGTCTTTCTTCGCTCTCTGCTACTTCTTCTCCCTTATGGAAGAGACTGGTGGGGTTGTTTAATGTGTTGGATAGAAATGTCCGAGTTCACATCCATCAAGGGGAGTGCAATATGTGGAATCATAATTGGTCGGGTCTTGGGCGACTAATTGATATCCCATCCCTAGTTATCCCCGATAATTGCAGAAGTCTCAAAGTGGTGGATTTTTTGGACAAAGGTGGCCTTATTTCGGTGTCCCCTTTTGAGCTGCCTGATTGGATTAAGGCCCATATTCTCCACGGAGGTTTTTGTTGCTCCGTTGGTGAAGATCATCAGATCTAGCCTGTTGATCCTATGGGATATTTCTCTGTGAAGTCCGCTTGGAGGGTGTCAAGGGGGGTTGGTCAAAAGAAGCCCTGGTCGAGATGGGTGTGGCATCTCAAGGTTCTGCCGAAGTTGTCCACATTTATGTGGAGGCTCTTGCTGGGGGCGATCCCAGTTGATGTGAAGATTCAAGCCAACGGCGTTCGTTTAGCATCGCAATGTATGTGCTGTAAGCTGGTTTCAACGCAAGGCTCGTCCCTCGAATCTTTGTCTCACTTGTTTATGGATGATATTCTGGCGGGTAGGGTCTAGAAGCATCTAGCTGATTATTTTGGTATTCCTCTTTTTGACCACCAGTCCATTCAGATCCGGCTTCACTGGTGGTGGAACAGACCCCTCCCTCTAAACGTCAATCCCACCTTATTTAGACTCTCCCCTATCTTCTATCTTTGGCATATCTGGAAGGTCCGGAATGAGGTTAGATTCGACAACCTCCCTATCCATCTTTCTACAGTCCTTCAGAGAGCGAAGTGGTGGATTGGGACCCTGTTCAAGGGTCCCCTTCGGAGGCCATCTAGAGCAGCGGCGGGGCGGTCGTTCAGCCTAATCAAGTCCCCATTTTTTCCTCCTGTAGTGAAATGGATCAAGCTTCTTGAGGGGACCTTTAAGTTGAATGTTGATGGGTCAGTGTTGGCCAACCCAGGCTCGGCTGGGGGAGGCGGAATTTGCAAGGACAACAACAACAAGATGATTTTTACACTTTATTCTGGATTCGAGATTGCTTCCAACAATATGGCCAAGATTCGAGCCCTGTTCGAAGGGATGGAATTATGTGCCAACCTCAAAATTGATAATGTGTCTGTCGAATCAGACTCCAAATGGTTGATTGATTGCATTTTAAGCAAGTCCAAACCAACTTGGATTTGGAGACATTGGCTGGACAGGATCAAAGCACTTGCTAGCCGGGGTAATGTTAGTTTTTCCTACATCCCGCGAGATGCCAATGGGCTGGCTGATGGTCTAGCGAAGGAAGGCAGTTCAAAGCAAAGTAACGGTTTAGTCAGAGATCCGTTGAGTCTTCCTCGGCTAGTGAAAGGAAGTCTGTTTTTGGATAGAGTTGGGATCGGTTTCATTAGGAAGGATAGAAGTACATTTGTATAGCATATGATAGATGGGGCCTCTGTTTTTGGGCTGGCCCCATCCGAAGAGTTTTCTTGTTCCTCTGTTTTGTTCTTTTTGGTTTGAGGGTCTTTTGTGGTGAGGCCCGTTCTTTTGTGGTGCTCCTCCCCTTTTGTTTTGGCTCTTTTGATCAATGAATTCAGGTGGTGCAATCCCACCTTTTCATGAATAATACACACACACACACACACACACACCTTAAGCTAAGGTATAAAATGTTTTTATTGAAAAGGGAGCGGATTAGGTGCGACCCTGACAGTGGGGCCCACCTTAATGTATTTAATGTGCATCCATGCTGTTCATCCATTCTTACATCTTAGTTTAGGGCACGGGCCCAAAAATGAAGTATATCCTAATCTTAGGTGGACCACACCATAGGAAACATTCATAATTGAACACCAACCATTAAAAAATTCCTAGGCCCCACCGTAATGGCCAAAGTAATATTTATTTTCCATCTAACCTGTTGATGAGGTCACATAGGCCTTAGATGAAGGAAAAAAACAAATATCAGCTTGATTAAAAATTTGTGGCCAACAAAATATTTTTAATGGTCAATCAACACTGTTTCATATGGTATGATCCACTTGAAGTTTGGATCTACTTTATTTTTGGGTTCATGATCTTAAATAAGCTGAAAAAAATAAATGAATGGCTTGAATATACAATACATACATCAAAGTGGACCGCCGTGTTGGGTGAGGCCAGTGCGGGATTTAAGTCGCTTCCATTGAAATAAGTTTTCCTAGTGTCCACCGTGCCATTTGTCTATGCTATTAACATCATTGATGTTAAGAAGAAAGAATGAGAGCAACCTGATACACATGATTCATGATGCAGGCCCTAAACTTCATAGTGAAGATTGGTTAAGAAATGAACGTCATGGTAAGATGCACGACGTGAAGCCCTCCGTGAGGCGGATTGCCTGCGAAAGGCTTTTGGAGGAAGTTCCTATAATGAGAAGTTAGGTGAGAGTCGTAGTGTTATTTGTGATAAATCCACTTTGTACATCCGTTTACCCAGCTCATGTTAGTATATAATATAAAACTCAAGGAAGAAAAAGTCTAGAGAGAAATGCCTAGAGGGCAGAAACCGTCTTAGGTTCACTTTGATGTTTATATTCGATCCCAACTATTTATAAAGTCATTAACATTGGGACAAAGTGAAAACGATTAAAACATAGCCTGAATAAAAACTTCTGAATGTTTCAACAGTAGTCATTCAATCTCCACTTTTTTTTTCTCCTGAGTGCCTCCTTGAGATTTGGATCCCCTTCAATTTTTGTCTCATCTCTTAAAATGAGCTGGAAAAACAGATGAGCGGAGTGGATTTATAGCGAACATTATTGTGGGACTCACCTAGCTTTGCAGCGGTAACTTCCTGCCAAAGCCATGGCAGGCAATCCAGGTCACGTCCCGTCCCCTTCACCAACCAAAATGCAGCGAAAGGAACATCCTACGGTTACAGCCGTTTGAAGGAGTTGCATGATACTCATGCTGCGTATGTATGACGCTTCATACACAGGCACTCACAAATTATACCGCCAACTGTCACCAAGTCACAATAATAATATCAGATAGGTTGCACCGTTGCAGGTGGAAATTGGATTGTTGGGACTTATTATTTTTATTTTTATTTTTCATTCTAAATGTGGAGTAACGTGGGGGAGGAGGTGTTGAGGTCGAGCACCGTCTTTCTGAGGGGGATAACTATTCCGAATCCAAGGAATTTTTCCAAACTCCTCACAGATATATCTCGAATCCATGAGCAAAATAAGAAAATAGAATAATTTCTAAAAATTTGTAATAAATTGATTGATGATTAAAATGAGCCTATAACCTTATTAAATAATGACATGAAACCAAGGAAGAAGATTTAGAATTAAACTACTAGTAAAACTCCTATAAATCATGACTTATTATAAATAGTAAGCTTACTATTTATAAACGGTCGTCATTCCTACTAGAAATCACAGTTTTTGGCCAAAAATAGTAAGTGTCCTATTTGGCTCAACCATGCTATTCTCGAAATTATTCTAAGCACTTCTCATATAAGACGCAACACCTAAAGCCTAATGGATGAAGAGTTATAATCAAACTAAAACTTACTATAAATAATAAAAAAGAAAATAAAACGGATGTCCGAATCACTTCCGCTTCTATTAGGCCATTTCTACCTTGGCCATGAAATTGTATGCCACTTGCTCTACATCATGGAGGGAGTATTTGATTGGGCCACATCCCTATTAATAGATGGTCATGTAAAGCATGTTTGAAAGTTGTTAGGGTAAGTAGGGACCTATATGTCATTTCTTAGTGACATACTCCAATCAAATTCTTAAAAATCGGGTCACCACTGACATACTTGATGGCAGGGCAATTAACAATCCCCACTCATTGGCATTCTTGAGTGCATGTGTATCATCCATCACACTGACAAAACATCAAAGTTTTTCTTCCGTTGCCTCCTTAGACCTTGCCGACCTGAGATCTCTACTACACTTACTATAAGTAATAGGAAGTGCAGAAGTGTGAGCCCTTAAGAGCTAATGGTCTACACGATATAGAACCTCCTCAAAGCTGAAGATGAATGCTCCAGATCCAGCGGTCCGCCTATTTACTACTGGAGCAGATGGGTCTATTCACCCCTCTGATTCAATGGTATAGATGGCCCCGGATTATGATCTATAGCTTAGATCGTCCCAAGGACAAGGTAAATGGATAAAATTCAATATATCACTTTTCCTATTCTTTTACTCTCATCATTCCTTAATGATTTTTTCATAAGAGAGCCTCATCCTATTTATAGGAAGGGATGAGAGTTTGGATGAGACCAAATGTTATCCAGTCTTGTCCCTATCTCCTCATCTTATTTAAACTGGAATTTGAAACCTTTCTCATAACGAAAGAGGCCGGAAGAGGCCTAAACTCATGGGACCCACCCACTAGTGATTGCTCACTAGTGGGCCTCATTGGCCTATGTCCAACACTCCCACTCAATCACATTGTGGGATAGGCATAAAGAATTTGTCCATCTAACTCTCCTAATAACAATCAAAACTAAACATTGCGATCAAAAGAATCAGAGGCGTGAGACCAATTGGATCACCGCAATCTTCTCACAGGTGTTAAAGTACTAAGTGACCACCTTACTAGTACTCAATAACCCAAGATTTGCAATGCCTGTCATACTCCGCATGACCACACCAGATGGAGTTAACTCTCGATCTAGAGTACTCGGCCAACATACGCACTTTCCAACTTATTGAGTTATTCTGAAAACCTAATTTTTCTCAAACTTTGACTAAAATCAAATTTAAAGTAATACTTATATATATATATATATATATATATATATATATATATATTTTAAGAAAAAAATATTTTTTGTAAAAGTCTAATAAAAATAACTCGATACTGCTGGTGAATAAGTCTTTAAGTGCATATTTATAGTTCTAGAAACTTGGTGTAGCTGTCACGAGATCTTCCCCACACAGATGTCTAATTTGGAATCAATCAATCCGCTTTCTTAATGGAACTGAATCTGTCCAATCAAGGACCTTTCATCATAGTACACTAAAGTAGCGACACTTAATCTCATCCTCCTATACACAAGAGAAGGGTAGCTAAGGATACAAAGAGTCACCTACGGGACTAGCTACTTGCACGTTGCAATGATTAGATCCAATCAAAGCAATCTGTAGGTAAAAGGTCCCCGCACATGGCTACAATCCACGGCGTAAAGTTGACAATACTAAGTGTATGTCGGGTCTACAATACGCAGGTCATTCTATATGAGGTACGACTCATCTCATAACCTCATAACCTGGCTATAAATTTAGGCCATAATATTGATCGCATGAAAACGGAATGGTGGAATTATGTTATTCGACTTTATCAATCTCATCTTTAATCTTTTTAAGATTGTAGGTGGATACGACTCACTCATATCCTCATCCTTTATTATTCACAATAAAGAGAAGTTCATACCTCAGTGTATGAACATAGCCTCAAATGTACCTCTCTTATACATTCAAGGTTGGTTAACCGGTGCGAGTGGGTGACCGGCCTACCGACAAAAATATAAATCTTACATTATCTTAAGGTAAATGTCGATGATCTACTTAGTTTATATTAGTGTTCAATACTAAATAAATGGAATGTGTTATTCATTAATGAAAGATCAAAGATACTAAAAACAAGTACATCATTCAAGCGTTCCTCAATCCCATCTGCCTAACGTGAACCTAAAGTAGATCTCTGACTATAGGTTTCGTCATGGGATTAGCCATCATCTCCTTAGTAGGAATGTAGTTGAGGGCGACCTTCTTATCTCTCACTTGACCACGGACGTAATGATACTTGATCTCAATGTGCTTAGACTTCTAGTGGTGTTTAGGGACCTTTTCCAAGTCAATAGTAGAAGTATTGTTTATCTTCAGCGATATAGGCTGACGAACGCTTGGTACATTACCTAGACCTAGTAGAAATCTGTGAACCCATGCACACTTATGAACTACAGCACAACATACAATGTACTCAGTCTTCATAGATGAAAGAGCTGTGGATGTCTGTTTCTTACTCGACCATGAGATAGCCCCCTCTCCGAGTAAGAAGACATATCTTGAAGTAGACTTTCCGTCATCGGCCTTAATACCCCAAGCAACATCAGAATATCCTTTGAAATTGAGGCTTGTGCCTTCATAACACAATATTAGGTCTTTTGTTCTTCTGAGATAGCGGAATATATATTTGACGGCTTGCTAATGAGACTGTTCCGGGTTACTCTGATAACGGCTAACTATGTTAACTTGTAATGCCCAGAAAATCGAAGGTCGAGTAAAGCTCAACTCCTGAGATCCAACGCATCACTTATGCAACATAGATAATGATGTTTAAATGTTGTCCATATTAGTGCATTAAACATGAGTGAGATTACACTAAAATAACATATCATACTCTAGAGGTAATTTGATTAAGCAAGCAGAAGACTGTAACATGCATATTTGAATAAGTAAGTGATTTACAACCTCCAGAGTTTAAGTACGTAACAGAGCTGAATGTTTACATGTATTGCTTCCAAAGTTTACAAAATGGTAAAAACATAAAGTGTCCAACTAATCCATGTATCCTTGTAATCCCAGCGACGTAGCTCTAGGTCTACACAGACTTTCATGAGAGATGCATGTAGGAGAACTCCTCGTCTATGAAATCTGGCTCTGGCGCGTAAGCCTCGCCATAACTTGCATCTAAATCAAACTCTAGTAGGTGTTTTAAAACACCGTCCTAAAGTGAGAGTGAGTGATCAACTCAGTGGTACTATAAGGAAAAAGTTAATATGTTTTCAATTCAATCAAGCAGTAATGATAAAATAATACGGCAATCATTTCCTAATTACTCTTGTTAATGCAGGAATGATGTGTAGTAATGATACATGCCCTTAACGATTTCATTTAACGATCGCACATAGCAAACTCCCTAAACGTACGCTTTCTCTCTAAAGCACATGCAATGCGGTGCATGGTCATGTTAGCCAAGTAATTGATTAGGCTTATTCATACAGCAGATTCGGGAAGCTAAGATACCTCCCTTAATATTATTAACCCCAATAGGGATCTATCTAGGGTCGTCAATCTTAGTTAATCACATATGATAGGCAAGTTGTAGGGCATCACCCCTAATGAAAATAGTGGATAGGTAAATTTAAGTGTTTATACTCGAGGTCACTATGGGAGGCTTGTCACCTGAACGTAGGCTAACAACTTGAATACAGTGTCCCATACACCACCATATTCGGTTCACAAGTTTGGGTTGCTCACTAGTCACTACGGGGAGACTCGTCACCCCAGCGTAGGCCGACAGCTCGACCACGGTGTCCCATACACCACCATGCCTGGCTCATGAGTCTTAGCGGATCTTGGTACCATGATTGAAACAGACTTTACATTGATAAGTGATACCTTAGATTCAAGCAGTAGTGTCCATACACAGTAAACACATATTAGGCCAATCGGGTTATTTGACAAGTCTGATTGGTATGAGCGCACACTGAATTAATCGACATGGAGTGCGTAAGCACTCCACGTGACCTGACCACTGTCGACAATCACCGTATGGCTCGGATCCATCAAACATATCCAATGTGGCGAAACTAGTTCAGCCACTCAATCGGGAACCATTACCGATTGCCTAAACTACGTAGTAGTCCCAATCATACTTAAATGCAATAGGTAGTCTCATATGTTAATCATAATAGTATTTAACAAATGATTCAAACATAATTCTCATTTAAGCATTTTATCAAACACATTAAACATGTTGTTATACAAATGCATTTCATCCATAAATCACATAGTAGCAATTTACATTACATGAAGAAAATTATAGATATAGATAAGGTAGTTGAGAATCCTATCTCAACACCCTTATTAAAAGTAATTCATTAAACAATTTCTCATTCAGACATTTTATCAAACACTTAGACTACACATTACTACATATATGAACTAAATTAGTTATAGCATATATTATGGCAAATCTTTTCATAAAGGAGTTGTCATGCATGAAACAAACATGTATTCTAGATTAATAGTCATGGCAAACACAAATCATAATTGTAATTTCATTCAAACATTTCAACAAACACATGGAATGCATTATATATTCACATAGTTCACACACATGCATAATTTATCTAATACATCATAACTAGGATTATATGGCAGCAATCAAGTCAGACATAACTCATTACTGACATTGAAAACCTTAAAAACCATAACCTAAATGTTTATAGTACACACCTTTCGTCAGAATACTTGATTCGGATGCAGTTCGACTCCTATGTTACCATAAACGGAACAACGAGTCCTAAATCATGAAATAGGTTAGCTATTTCACTGTTTACTCTATCTGGATTTCTAAAGCAAGAATAGGGTTAGGATTCCTTACCCAAATCGTAGTTAGAAAGGTTCGTGTAGAGATGGTGGGGAGGTGAAACGGCGTGCGGAGTTGTGGGTAAAGATCCCTGCAACGATCTCCAAGAATCTCCCTTCTCTCCTTACTCTTTTCTCTTCTTTTCACTCTTATCTCTCTTAGGGTTAGAGAAATTCGTATGGAATGAGAGAGGGGTGGTTTAAGGTCCTTATATAGGCTCAGAAGTGATGTAAATGGCACCAGGGCTATGGTATACTTGGGTTATAGCCAAAGGATGCCTGTTTTGGGCAAACGGGACTCATCTGGAGGTCCATTACCTATCTATGCTAAAGAGTAAGTCCCCTGACAATAGATGTAGGCCGGGTTATGATTTCAGTGCATGTGGATAGGCCGATCAACCGTGACAGACCTGTATCAAATCAACGGTCATTGTGCAGGGAAATTTCCCTGATCCATGGGTGCAGTTGGGTCAGAAACAGACGGTCTGAAGTCTTCAATTTTGCTAGTAAGCGAATGGTCCAATTCACTTAAGTTTGGGTTCATTTTTTAAAGATATTCGCATTTCTCACACACTTCGCTTAAGGCTCAAGTTGTGCATTTCTGGATACATTTGGGCTCGATTCCTACGATGATTGTCAAGCCTAATAAGACGGTCGTAACCCTATAGTTTCGTAGTCATCGGACTTTCGACGTGCGGTCCAGGTTCGATACGGAGTTTCAATGTGCTCTCGAAAGCAACTGAGTTTTGGGATTTCCCCGAGGATTTCAAGTAATGTTGAGCTAGCGATTTTAATGGCTTTGGGTCATGTAGTTCGTATAGATAGTGGTTCAAGCTAACCCACCGATTAACTTAGTTCAGCAATTAATTAATTTTTGTCTAATTTCCACAGTACACGGTCTTTAAGGATTACTGCTTGAGGTGGTACTCGGGTCTTTGTACGGATTTTTCTAAGACATTACAATCTACCCCGTTAAAGAAAAATTACATCCCTGAAATTAGTACCTTTTTGTACTCCTCGAGGATCTGAGGGTAGTTCTTACGAACTTCGGCTTCTGTTTCACATGTAGCCTCTTCCTCAGTGTGGTGAGTCCACAATACTTTCACGAGAGGGATCACTTTGCAGCACAACACCTGTTCCTTCCTATCTAGAATTCGTGTTTGTCGCAGTATATAGGTAGCATCCTCACTTAGCTACACCTGCTACCACTTGATAATGTGAGTGGGATCAGGAACGTATTTCTTCAGCATCGATACGTAATACATTGTGTATGCCGGTGAGTGATGTGGGCAAGGTGAGATGGTATGCTAATACACCCACTCGGTCTAGAATATGGAATGGACCAATAAATCACAGTGTAAGCTTCCCTTTCTTGAAAAAACGAAGGACTCCCTTCATTGGAGAAACTTTCAAGAATACGTGGTCCTCAACTTCAAATTCTAGCTGTCGCCGTCTTATATCAGCGTAACTCTTCTCTCTGCTCTGAGCTACAAGAAGTCGACGCCTGATAATGTCGATCTTCTTTGAAGTCGCCTGTACTAAATTTGGGCCAATCAAAATCTTCTCACCAACTTTTGCCCAACAACGGGGTGCGCGACATGGGCGCCCATACAATGCTTAGTAGGGGGCATGCCAATTCTCGCTTAGAAGCTGTTGTTATAGGCAAACTCGACATAGGGAAGGCAGTCATCCCAATTGTCCTTAAAATTAAGCACACACACTTACAACATATCTTCTAATATCTGATTCACTCATTCTGTCTGCCTGTCAGTCTGTGGGTGGAATGCGGTACTGAACTTTTAAGCCCCGTATCCTAGACCGTACCATTCCATAGACTTCCGCGGTCTTCCCGGTTCAATTCCGGCAACCTTGGACCCTTAATCGGTATTTGTGCGCGACCCTACGTCACACGCCGTCAGCCCGAGTCGACTCAACTCAAGACTTGTACCTAGCAACCGTGCTGTCGCCGCAGTTCCGATGCCGTGTCTCACGCGCCGATCCGATACCCTGGCTAGGAGATGTGGGCTAGCGTTCAGTGCGAGGAAAATGCTGCGTGTGCGAATTACGAGAAAATCTATATGAGATGTCACCTCAATCAATCAATCAATCCATCCCACCATGTTAAGTACATGTCAAGTACACATCACCTTTCACCCATTCCCAAGCAACCCCCCTAAAGTCAAAAAGTCTCTTACACACCCATGCCTTTCTTACACCAAGCAACCACAAAAGTCAAAAAGCTCTTACACCCATCACCCACCACATCCATCACCCATCTCTCACATTCTCTCTTTACAAACCTCTCTCTCTCATTTCCCAACTCACTTTCCCAAGCAAGAGAGGAATCCCACCTATGAGCTTCCCAAGCTCTCATGGAGAAACTCTAGTGTGGCCCACATCCTACCACCTCATCTCCCATCTCAGCCATCCAAAACCCATCTCCTTCGTTGGAATCGAAGCTAAGGAGCAAAGAAGCCATTAGAGCCAAGAAGAAAAGATCTAAGGTGGGTGATCCACCGTTGATTTGCTATTACAAGGCCCACTTGTGATGGGACCTTTTTTTATGTATGTATTGTGATCATGGAGGGCCCATAGTGGCGGGGCCCCTCCACCACCATCTGATCTTTTGTTCTTTTCTTTTCTCTCCCTTTTTCCTTTTGTATGGTAATGATCATGATGAGGTGTGTGGACCACTATGATGTTTGCATTCAAGCCACCTACTGGTGGACCCCACCCATGTGGGACACACCATGATGTTTATAGGTTATCCCAACCATCCATAGGGAGCCCACCTTGATATGGCTAACAGTGGGTGTGGTTGCCATTGAAGTGTGATCTGACGTGGGCCCAGCTCCATAGCTCATGTAGTGGACTGAGTGAAAGATACATCGTTTCAACGCTGGACCCACCCAGCACCATAGCATAAGTAGTAGACTAAGTGAAAGATGCCCCGTTTCAACACTTGAGGTCTTGGTAACGATCCCTGTGGTGGTAGTTAACATGGAGTGTGTACTGACATGGGCGTGTGCTGACAGTGGGGTCTAGGGGACCTATCCACGCCGTCCAGCCATTTGGTGTGGGCCACACCATCACGTACATGTGGTGTCCACCGTCCTTGGACGGTAGGACTCACCCCACGTGTGGGGCCCTCCTTGTTGTATGTGACCTTCCAGGCCACAGCCTGGACGTCACTTTTATATAATATATTATATATATATATATATATTATATTATGTATAACATATATATCCATGAAGGTGGGCCCTACATGGGACCCGCCTTTGTCTTTTAATGCTTGAAGTTGTACTAGCAGCAACTGTGTTATAAAATATATTATATATTTTATATATGTGCCTTTTAATGCTTGAAGCTGCACAACAGCAGGTATGTTTATAAAATATATTATATATTATATATTTGTACATGAGGGTGGGCCCTACGTGGGACCCACCTCTGTTGTTATTTAAGCAGCATTAGCTGCATGTATGGCAGCTATATAACTGTCATGTGACGTGTAGACCTGCTGCTATAAGCCTCACTTATTCCATCCACGTAGTCTATCTATGGGGCCCACCATGAGGCATGTGTTGTATACAAACCGTCCAACCATTGAGATATCATTTTATGATGTGACTAAAAGAATGGGTCAGATCTAAAGTTCAATGGACCCCACCATTTAAATAGTGTACCGTGACGTCCACCGTTCAAAACTTCTATGGGCCACCGTAGTTCCCAATATTTTTTTCACTTCAATTATCTCTATGTTAACTTATGAATAGGTCGAGTCTCAAATATATAGAAGGGTGGACCCGATTTGATATACATGAGGCCCATTGGTGTGACCTAATTGATGTACATGAAGCTCGTTGGTGTGGCCCATATAGTGTGGCCCATGTGATGTGGCCGCTTGACGTAAGAGGCCCATTGAGATGTATGTGAGGTCTTGGTGTGAGGCCCACCTGTTGTGTATATTCGAGGCCCGATGTGATGTATGTTGGCCTGTGTGATGAGGCACATGTGAAGTAAATGAGGCCTATCATGATTATACATGAGGCCATGGGCCCAGTATATGTTTAGCCGTATGTAGGCCACCCCCCTTGGGAGCAATGTTGGTTTGACATCCACATTGATGGGCAATGATGGTTAGATGTCCTCATTGTGACCTTCCCTTAGGCCTTGTTAGGCCTGTTCTCTTCATGGGTTAACCCAAATAAGTGGGCCCCATTCACTGTAGACGAATGACTTCATAACCACGGCCGACGCCGATTATCGACCCTGATTATCAGTGCCGATTATCGAGGCCGACGTTGATTATCAACCCTGATTATCAATGCTGGTTATCAATGCCGATTATCGGTGCTGATTGTCGAGGCCAACGCCGATTATTGACCCTGATTATCGACGCTGATTATCGATGCTGATTATCGGTGCCGATTGTGAAGGCCGATGCCGGTTATTGATATCGATTATGAGTATGTGACTGCAAAACATCATAATACATGCCCATACACATCATCTGCATGCTTGTGATGAGATTAGTGATTGATCATAGTATAGGCCTTTGGGCAGATTGTTATGGGACTCCCTGGTAAGGGAGATGCCAACATAAGCGCATGATACGCGCATGATTACTGTATGACTGGATTACGTGATTTATGCATCTCGCATTGTGTGACATGTATACTGTACGCCCTAGCGACATCAGGGCCATACCACCACAGGCATATCGTGGTTAGAAGGATTGGATAAAGAAAATCTTGTTCTACACGGGGTGCTATAGATATTCCTGGGTGAAAGTCCCTAAATCCTTATGGTACCAAGAGGTTGCTCCAACTTCTAGACCGAGTGGGTGCATGAGCGCCGAGTGCCGATTACCAGACGGTCGCGCTTTCCACTGTGTCGTGGTCGGTTGGAAGGGGGTGCGGCCTTACCCGCCCGAGAGGAGGGGACAAAGCCAGGCTGAGTTTGACCAGCTTGAGGAATGAGTCTGCTATCGACGAGCTGAGCCCGATATTGGCAGGCGGATAGTGAGGTCTTTTCCACTCACCTTATTGTGCGCGATGGGGCGGCAATCTGGCTTAGAGTATACTAGACCCCGGTGATATTCTAAAGTTGAGCTGTATTGATATGTGGACTTAGATGAGGATTCGCATGCTTGAGTTGCATTTCACACCGCATGGCCTTGGTATGGCCGACATCAATCATGCCTTGCACCGCATAGTCTTGGTACGCCTAATAGCATTCATGGATTCATCAGCATACCCCACATTACTCTGATACTGCATAATTACATTACTACCTTATGCACACACTTACACCACTCTCTAAGCTTTCTATAAGCTTATGCACGATCGTTGCATGTAGGTGATGTTGGAGCGCAGCAGCGCTGAGGCAGGAGCACTTTGCAGATCATCTTGGACCTTTTTATTTATTATCATTGTATTTCCCTTTATGCTCAATGTACTTGTAAATTTTTTGATCATAGTGAAATGTGATGGAGTTTTTGGTTGTTGTTTGTGGGTTATGCCTTTGGTTATGCTTATTATGAATCAAACTGGTATTGAAAATCCTCCTCGTAGCATCCCAGGATCAGAACCTAGCGAATGGGCGCTGGGAGCCGACAATGGGGTTCTACGGAGGCTATCGGCACTGGATTCGGCGATCGAAAATTTTATGAGCCCGGTTTTCGAGTTTGGGGCGTGACAGAAGTTGATATCAGAGCATAACTCGGGAATAACCAAGAATAACATTACATGTCTGTTATGAGTTTAGAATGACTATGTCCCGAAGTTCGGATAGTTTAGCAATCTTCCGTTATGGACCCTTAACATGCGTGCCTTCGCGAGCTTTTAAGTTGATAGGCGCCTTTGCTCTTTCCTATAGGACATGCCGCCATGCAGGAGAGTGACCCGATCGACTCTCGCTCCACCACCTGCGACTCCCGCCCTACCACCTACGATCCCCACTCCACCACCAGAGATTCCTACTGCCCAGCCCGAGGATGCTGCTCCTATACCAGAGACTGATACGGATCCGACCATATCTGTGAGTGCCTCCCAGTTACAGCAGATGTTACAGGCTGTGGCGGTCGCACTTTAGGGGTAGACACCCCATTGTTTCACCGGCCCTGGCAAAGCAGGAGCGCGCGAGTGCCCTCCTTCGAGAGTTTCGATAGCTCTATCCCCCGCGTTTTCAGGGTGAGCCAGACCCGACGGTAGCTGAGAAATAGAATGCCGGTGTGGAGAAGATATTCGATACGATGGGATGTACGACTGAGCGGCGAGTCCGATTAGCAGTATTTCTCCTCCATGGTGAGGCTGAGCATTGGTGGACATCAGTCTCCCGAGCAGTGGGCGCCAATTTTGTGTGGACTTGGGAGGATTTTATGGATCGGTTTGACAGACAGTACTTTCCTGATCACATCCGACGACAGCGGGTGTTGGAGTTCGAGGCCTTGGTGCAGGGTGATATGACGGTGGCTCAGAACACCGCTCGTTTTGTAGCGCTATTTAGAATTGCACCATACCTGGTAGATGATGAGGAGCGGAGAGCCCGTCGCTTCGAGGATTGCTTACGTTATGGTCTTCGAGGCCTTGTTATTGGGCATGAGCTCTCGACTTTCAAGGGAGTGGTACGGAAGGCCCAGATTTTTGTGGCAGAGTGGGCCGGTTCTCAGTCTGATCACAGTCAGAGGCGAAACCGGAAGAGGCAGGCTCCTTCCAGTGATTCCCAGCAGTGTCGACCATAGCAGAGGTGCACAGGTCGCCCAGCCTTCCGAGCGCCAGCAGCACCTCCAGCACCACCTCTGAGGCAGTTCACCTGCTCTTGTTTTAGGTACGGTGCGACGGGACACCGTATGTGGGAGTGCCCCCACCCCTAGTAGCAGAAGGCGAGAGGTCCACAGCAGCCTCCACCACAGCCGCAGCAGAGACCCCCACAGCAGCAGCGACAGTAGCCCCCACCACTGAGGCCACCTCAGCAACAACATTAGCACCAGCCTCCGAGACCGCAGCAGCAAAGGCAGCAGTTTCGATCACCTCAGCAACAACAGTAGCAACAACACGCTCAGAGGGGATAGGCACCTCTCCAACTATCTCAGGCTAGATTTTATGCGGCTCAGTAGGACCCGCAGTCATCAAGAGGAGTTGTCGAGGGTATACTTTTAGTATCTGCATGCATTGTACGTATGTTGTTTGATTCGGGTGCATCACATTCTTTTGTGGCTAAGAGTTTTTGCCGATCGACTGGTTTGCCATTGAAGTCTGCTCGTGAGAGCCTGTTAGTATCGACTCCCTTGGGAAAGACTGTAGTGTTGGGCCGATTTTACTCGTCTTGCCCCGTTCTAGTTGGGGATACCTTTTGCCTGCCGATCTGTTTGCATTGCCGATGTTTGAGTTTGACGTCATCCTGGGCATGGATAGGCTTGCTGAGTACCATGCCATATTGGATTGTTCCGCGAGAATAGTCATGTCTTGTATACCCGGCTTGCCGCAGTTCCAGTTCATTGTTGAGCCCAGAGGAGAGCCGTTGTCTTGTATGATATCGTGTGTCATAGAGGAGCCCATAGTGGCGAGCATCAACCAGTTGTCTGTGGTTTGTGATTTTCCCGACGTGTTCCACGAGATTCCGAGATTATCGCCTCCCTGACTCACCGAGTTTCAGATTGATCTCGTGCCCGATACCACGCCCATTTCGAAGGCCCCGTACTTTATGACATTGTTGGAGTTGCGGGAACTGCAGAAGCAGTTGGACGAGTTGCGCGAGTTGGGCTTTATTCATCCGAGCAGTTCACCATGGGGAGCACCGGTACTCTTCGTGAAGAAGAAGGATGGCTTATTGAGGCTCTGCATAGACTACTGCGAGCTCAATAAGGTCACGATCAAGAACAAGTACCTGATCCTAAGGATTGACGATTTGTTTGATCAGCTGCAGGGTGCACAGTTCTTTTCAAAGATTGACTTGCATTCCGGTTATCATCAGATTCGGGTCCGAGAGGAGGACATCCAGAAGTCGGCTTTCAGGACGCGTTATGGTCATTTTGAGTTCCAGGTCATGTCCTTCGGACTAACCAATGCACCCGCGGTCTTCATACAGTTGATGAACGAAGTCTTCCATCCGTATCTCGATCAGTTTGTTGTAGTCTTCATCGACGATATTCTGATCTATTCGAGGACCCGTGAGGAGCACGAGCAGCATCTGGAGGTTACTTTACAGACCCTCCGCGCACACCAGCTATATGCGAAGCTAGAGAAGTGCAAGTTTTGGCAGGAGGAGGTGAAGTTCCTCAGTGACGTGGTGATGAGGGAGGGTGTGGCAGTGGACCCCTCGAAAGTTGAGGTAGTACGTCAGTGGGGCCAGCTCACGACTGCGTTCGAGATCCGCAATTTCCTTGGTTTAGTGGGCTATTACAGGCATTTTATTGAGGGCTTCTCTCGTATTGCAGCCTCGCTGACCAGGTTGACTCGGAAGGGCGTAAAGTTTATTTGGAGTGACGCCTACGAGCGAGCATTTATGGAGTTGAAAGACCGTCTCACGTCCACTCCTATCCTCACTCTTCCCTCTGGGAGTGATGGATTTATTGTATTCACCGATGCATCGCATATTGGTTTGGATGTTGTTCTGATGCAGCACGGGAGACCAGTGGCCTTCGCGTCTCGTCAGCTCAAGGTCCATGAGCTGAACTACCCCACACATGATTTAGAGCTGGCTGCAGTTGTCTTCGCACTGAAGGTGTGAAGACACTATCTCTATGGGGTTAGGTTTGAGCTCTTTTCTAACCACAAGAGCTTGAAGTACCTCTTCTCACAGTCTGAGTTGAACATGAGGCAGAGACGCTGGATGGAGCTCCTGAAGGACTATGATTTTGACTTCCAGTACCACCCGGGTAAGGTGAAAGCAGTGGCGGATGTCCTCAGCCATCAGCCACGAAGCTTGGTGGCGCATATGATGATTCAGGAGTGGAGGATGCTCGAGGATATAGCAGTGTACGACTTTGAGTTTGGCTTGCAGTCTTCTATTGTGCAGTTATCGAGCCTGTCGATTCAACCCTCTCTTGTCGCAAGGGTGATCGAGGCTCAGTAGACAGACGAGTCGTTACAGGATTACTAAGCAGAGGCAGCATCTAAGAGTCAGACAGATTGGCAGATTGGTTCAGACGGTGGACTTCGCTTTAGAGGCCGATTATGTTCCCGAATATTCTTGAGTTGCGCAGAGATCTTATGACCGAGGCACATTGATCGCGATTTTCTATCCACCTTAGCTCGATGAAGATGTACCGCGATATGAGGTGACAGTATTTTTGGGTGGGGATGAAGTATCAGATTGTCAGTTTTGTGGCCGAGTGTGACATGTGCCAACGTGTCAAGGCCAATCATCAGAGACCCCTGGTCTATTGCAGTTATTGAGTGTCCTAATGTGGAAGTGGGAGCACATGTTGACAGATTTTATTATGAGCTTGTCGAGGACTCAGCGCGATCATGACGCCAGCTGGGTTATTATGGATCGTCTGACGAAGTCGGTGCATTTTCTTCTGATTCGTGCGACTTAGCCTTTGGACAGGCTTGCGAGATTATTCATCAAGGATATTATGAGACTGCATGGTGTTCCAGTCTCGATCGTTTCTGACCGAGACCCGAGGTTCACGTCTCAGTTTTGGGGGAGCTTCCAGAGAGCGATGGGGACTGATTTGCAGCTCAGCACTGCGTACCCTCCACAGACCCATGGTCAGACCGAGAGGGTCAACCAGATCCTTGAGGATATACTTCGGGCCTGCGCAATTGATTTCGAGGGTAGCTAGGATGAGCGTCTGCGATTGGCTGAGTTCGCATACAACAACAACTATCAGGCGACCATCGACATATCTCCTTTTGAGGCACTATATGGCAGACCATGCAGATCATTGAGTTGCTAGACTGAGGTTGGAGAGTGTCGCCTCCTAGGTCCCGAGCTTGTGTAGGAGACATTAGAGGATATTGATATCATCAGGTAGAGGATGCGCACAGCTTAGAGCTGACAGAAGAGTTTTACTGATCGTCAGCATCATCCCTTGGAGTTTGATGTAGGGGACCATGTGTATCTCAAGGTCTCGCCCATGAAGGGTGTAGTTCGATTTGGAACTAAGGGCAAGCTTGCCTCGAGATTCATAGGACCTTTTGAGATCACTGGGCGTGTTAGCACCGTGGCCTATCGACTTGCCTTGCCATCTCAGTTGTCTGGCGTCCACAACATTTTTCATGTCTCCATGTTGAGGAAGTGTGGGTCAGACATCGTTCCTATTATTGATTGGCAGCCGTTAGAGGTTCGTGAGGACGCTTCCTATATTGAGCAGGCAGTCCATGTCCTTGATCGGAAGGAGCAGGTCCTCCGGACCAAGATCATTCCGTTGGTGAAGGTTCAGCAGGGTCACCACTCTGTTGAGGAGGCTTCTTGGGAGTGCAAGGTGGAGATTCGAGAGCGCTATCTCCATCTCTTTGATGATTGATTATGTGTTGTATTTTGTATGTTATCTCTGATTTTATATAGTGATGTTATATTTCTTCTCCCTTGTGAGCTATGACTAGTTGCGATGATTGTGTAAATTTTGAGGATGAAATTTTTATTAGGAGGGGAGAGCTGTAAGCCCCGTATCCTAAACCGTACCGTTCTGTAGACTTTCAAGGTCTTTCCGGTCGAATTTTGAAAACCTTCGACCCTTAATCGGCATTTGCATGTGACCCTGCATCACACGTCGTCAACCCGAGTCGACTCAACTTAAAACTTGTACCCTAGCGACCGCGCTGTCGCCACGGTTCCGATGCCGTGTCTCGAGCGCTGATCCGATACTCTAGCCAGGAGATGTGGGCCAGCGTTTGGTGCGAGGAAAATGCCGTGCGTGTAAATTATGAGAAAATCTCTACGAGATGTCACCTCAATCAATCAATCAATCTATCCCATCATGTCAAGTACATGTCGAGTACACATCACCTTTCACCCATTCCCAAGCAACCCCCCCCTAAAGTCAAAAAGTCTCTTACACACCCATGCCTTTCTTACACCAAGCAACCACAAAAAGTCAAAAAGATCTTACACCATCACCCACCACATCCATCACCCATCTCTCACTTTCTCTCTTTACAAACCTCTCTCTCTCATTTCCCAACTCACTTTCCCAAGCAAGAGAGGAATCCCACGTATGGGCTTCCCAAGCTCTCATGGAGAAACTCTAGTGTGGCCCACTTCCTACCCCCTCATCTCCCATCTTAACCATCCAAACCCCATCTCCTCCGTTGGAATCGAAGCTAAGGAGCAAAGAAGCCATTGGAGCCAAGAAGAAAAGATCTAAGGTGGGTGATCCACCGTTGATTTGCTATTACAAGGCCCACTTGTGATGGGACCTTTTTTTATGTATGTATTATGATCATGGAGGGCCCATAGTGGCGAGGCCCCTCCATCACCATCTGATCTTTTGTTCTTTTCTTCTCTCCCTTTTTCCTTTTGTATGGTAATGATCATGATGACGTGTGTGGACCACTATGATGTTTGCATTCAAGCCACCTACCGGTGGACCCCACCCATGTGGGACACACCATGATGTTTATAGCTTATCCCAACCATCCATAGGAGAGCCCACCTTGATATGGCTAACAGTGGGTGTGGTTGTCATTGAAGTGTGATCTGACGTGGGCCCAGCTCCATAGCTCACGTGGTGGATGAGTGAAAGATACATCGTTTCAACGCTGGACCCACCCCGCACCATAGCAAAAGTAGTAGACTGAGTGAAAGATGCCTCGTTTCAACACTTGAGGTCTTGGTAACGATCCCTGTGGTGGTAGCTAACATGGAGTGTGTACTGACATGGGTGTGTGCTGACAGTGGGGTTTAGGGGACCCATCCATGTTGTCCAGCCATTTGGTGTGGGCCACACCATCACGTACGTGTGGTGTCCACCGTCTTTGGACAGTAGGACTCACCCCACGTGTGGGGCCCTCCTTGTTGTATGTGACCGTCCAGGCCACAGCCTGGACGTCACTTTTATATAATATATTATATTATATATTATGTATAACATATATATCCATGAAGGTGGGCCCTACGTGGGACCCACCGCTGCTGTTATTTAAGCAGCATTAGCTGCATGTACTGCAGCTATATAACTATCATGTGACATGTAGACTTGCTGCTATAAGCCTCACTTATTCCATCCACGCGGTCTATCTATGGGGCCCACCATGAGGCATGTGTTGTATACAAACCGTCCAACCATTGAGATATCCTTTTATGATGTGAGCAAAAGAATGGGTCAGATCTAAAGTTCAATGGACCCCGCCATTTAAATAGTGTACCGTGACGTCCACTGTTCAAAACTTCTATGGGCCACCGTAGTTCCCAATATTGTTTCCACTTCAATTATCTATATGTTAACTTGTGAATAGGTCGAGTCTCAAATATATACAAGGGTGGGCCCGATTTGATATACATGAGGCCCATTGGTGTGACCTAATTGATGTACATGAAGCCCGTTGGTGTGACCCATATAGTGTGGCCCATGTGATGTGGCCGCCTGACATAAGAGGCCCATTGAGATGTATGCGAGGTCCTTGTGCAAGGCCCACCTATTGTGTATATATGAGGCCCGATGTGATGTATGTTGGCCCGTGTGACGAGGCACATGTGAAGTAAATGAGGCCTATCATGATTGTACGTGAGGCCATGGGCCCAGTATATGTTTAGCCGTATGTAGGCCACCCCCCTTGGGAGCAATGTTGGTTTTACGTCTACATTGATGGGCAATGATGGTCAGATGTCCTCATTGTGACCTTCCCTTAGGCCTTGTTAGGCCCGTTCTCTTCATGGGTTAACCCAAATAAGTGGGCCCCATTCACTGTAGACGAATGACTTTATAACCACGGCCGACGCCGATTATCGACCCTGATTATCAGTGCCGATTATCGAGGCCGACGCTGATTATCAACCCTGATTATCGGTGCTGGTTATCGATGCTGATTATCGGTGCCGATTTTCGAGGCCGACGCCGATTATCGACCCTGATTATCGACGCCGATTATCGATGATGATTATCGGTGCCGATTGTCAAGGTCGACGCCGAATATTGATATCGATTATGAGTATGTGACCACATAATATCATAATACATGCCCATACGCATCATCTGCATTGTTGTGATGAGATGAGTGATTGATCATAGTATAGGCCTTTGGGCAGATTGTTATGGGACTCCCTAGTAAAGGGAGATGACCACATAAGCGCACGGTACGGTCATGATTGCTGTATGACTGGATTGCGTGATTTATGCATCTCGCATTGTGTGATATGTATACTGTACGCCCTAGTGACATTAGGGCCATAACTGCCATAGGCATATCGTGGTTTGCAGGATTGGATACCGAAAATCTTGTTCTACATGGGGTGCTATAGATATCCCTAGGTGAAAGTCCCTAAACTTTTATGGTACCAAGAGGTTGCTCCAACGTCTAGACCGAGTGGGTGCATGAGTGCAGAGTGCCGATTACCAGACGATCACGTTTTCTACTGTGTCGTGGTCAGTTAAAAGGGGGTGCGGCCTTACCCGCCCGAGAGGAGGGGGCAAAGCTAGGCTGAGTTTGACCAACTCGAGGAATGGGTCAGCTATCGATGAGCCGAGCCCGATATTGGCAGGCGGATAATGAGGTCTTTTCCACTCACCTTATTGTGTGCAATGGGGTGACAATCTGGCTTGGAGGGTACTAGACCCCGATGATATTCCAGAGTTGAGCTATATTGATATATGGACTTAGATGAGGATTTGCATGCTTGAGTTGCATTTCACACCGCATGGCCTTGGTATGGCTGACATCATTCATGCCTTGCACCGCATAGCCTTGTATGCCTAATAGCATTCATGGATTCATCAGCATACCCCGCATTACTCTGATACTGCATAATTACATTACTACCTTGTGCACACACTTACACCACCCTCTGAGCTTTCTATATGCTTATGCATGACCGTTACGTGCAGGTAACGTTGGAGCGCAGCAGCGCTGAGGGAGGAGCGCTTTGCATATCATCTTAGAGCTTTTTGTTTATTATCATTGTATTTCTCTTTATGCTCATTGTACTTGTAAAGTTTTTTATCATAATGAAAATGTGATGGAGTTTTTGGTTGTTGTTTGTGGGTTATGCCTTTATTTATGCTTATTAGGAATCAAACTGGTGTTGAAAATCCTCCTCGTAGCATCCCAGGATCGGAACCTAGTGAATGGGCGCTGGGAGCCAAGAATGGGGTTCTACGGAGGCTGTCGGTGTCGGATTCGACGATCGGGAATTTTGTGAGCCCAGTTTCTGAGTTTAGGGCCTAACAGAACTTCAATTGTACTTCCATTTTTTCTTGGATTCGAGTCCAGAATATAGACGTGAATCGCATGTCTCGATCCGACACAATCTCCATAGGAACTCCATGCAGTCGTACAATCTCCTTGATGTACAGCTTGGCTAAATCATCTGCTGAGTTGGAAACTCTAATTGGAAGGAAATGAGTCGATTTCATAAATCGGTCCACAATCACCTAAATGGAGTCATGTCCCTTCCTCGTCTTCGGTAACTCGGAAATGAAATCCATAGATATGAAGTCTCATTTCCATTCAGCTATGGGCATGGGTTGAAGTACACTAGGAGGTCGGCGATGCTCGGCATTGACCTGCTGGCAGTGAGATAAAGAGATACATAATCTACTATGTGGGTCTTCATGTTGTCCCACCAGTACGAACGCTTCATGTCTCTATACATCTTTGTACTACCCGGTTGCATTTTCATCCTTGAATTGTGAGCGTCGTCTAGGACTTCCTTTCTCAAGTCATGGAGATTCGGGATGCATAGGCGGCTGTGATACCTCAAACCTCCATCTAAGCTAACCCTCCATTCGAAGTCTTCACTGTCACTTGCTCATTTTCTCATTTTCATCAGCAGTTCATCTTCCTTATGAGCCACAATGATTCGGTCATCAATAAGTAGTTGTACATGGAGGCGTGTGACGCTCTCGAAGTGCTCCTCTACTGGAAGCTTCTGTTCGAAGTCTCGCACAAACTCTACCATATTCCACTCTTCTATGATCAGCGGAGCTGCAAATTCCATTGTGTTTTTTCAGCTTAATGCATCAGCCACAAGGTTCGCCTTACTAAGATGGTAGGAGACCTCAAACTTGAAGTCTTTCAAGGTTTCCATCCAATGTCATTGCCTCATGTTCAGGTCTCTCTGAGTAAAGATGTTCTTGTGGCTTTTGTGATCGCAAAAGAGCTTGAACTCCTCTCTATAGAGGTAATGTCTTCAGAGCTTTAATGTGAAAATGACTACCGCCAATTCCAGATCGTGCATGGGGTAGTTTTCTTCGTGTTTTTTCAACTGCAGCGATGCATATGCAATCACTCTGTCCTTTTGCATAAGAACACAACTCAAACCAATGGGAGATACGTCGGTGTATATAGTATATTTGACCCCTTACTTTGGTAATACTAGAACGGGTGGGGACATCAGCTTGTCCTTTAATTCCTGAAAGGTTGCTTCTGCCTTCTCATTCCATGCAAACTTGAGATCTTTTCGAGCGAGTTGCAATAACGGTCTGGGTATCTTAGAAAAATATTTAATGAAATGGTGATAGTATCCAGCAAGTCCGAGGAAACTCCTCACTTCCGTAACGGAACCGGGCTGCTCCAAGTCCTGAACTGCTGTCACCTTAGCAAGGTCCACGGAAATTCCTTCCTTGGATACTATGTGTCCCATAAACTTGACCTCTTCCTTCCAGAAGTCTCATTTCCGGTGGTGAGCAAACAACTGATTCTTCCTAAGAGTATCGAAGACTGCTCGCAGGTGCTCTTCGTGATCCTTTCGGCTCTTGGAGTATATTAAAATGTCATCTATAAATATGATGACGAACCAGTATAGATACGACCGAAACAGTCAGTTGATGAGGTCCATGAACACGGTAGGTGCATTCGTAAGTCTGAACGACATCACGAGAAATTCATAGTGCCCAAAATTGGTTCTAAATGTTATCTTCTGCACGTCTTCTTCCCTACGCGCAACTGATGATATTCGAACTATAAGTCAATCTTTGAGAAATATTGTGCCCCTTTCAACTAGTCGAACAAATCAACTATCCTGGGTAAATGATACTTGTTTTTAACTATCACTTGGTTCAACCTGCGATAATCAATACACAATCACAACGATCGGTCTTTCTTCTTTACAAACAATACAGATGCTCCCCAAGGAGATACGCTAAGCCGTATAAAACCTGCATCCAACAGATCATCGATTTGTCTCCTCAACTCCTCCATCTCACATGGAGGCATGTGATACGTTGGTAGATAAATGAGTATCGCACCAGGCACAAGATCGATAGTAAAGTCGATCTCATACTGAGGAGGTAGTTTAGGTATCGTTTTAAACACGTCTGTGAAATCTTAGACTATAGGCATGTCCCCAAGTGTTGGACCATCAACATTCTCTAATAAGGAAGCGTAACAACTTATACGGTAGGGCCAACTGACCTGAACCAGGAAAGTAAAGGTCGTGCCCTTAGGTCCATGGGTTGTCACTAATCTGGTATCACAGTCAATCTCTGCCTTTATTTCGATGAGCCAATTCATGCCGAGGATGTCATTGTAATGATGCAGTGGGGTGACAATTAGGTCAACGCGTACCATTCTGCTCTCTAAGTCTATTAGGCAATCTTAACAAAACTTAGAGGCGTCGGAGAAAGTCCCCGTTGCGGTAAGGACTCTAATCTCAATCATAGGGGTATTGTTCAACCCCAAATGCTTGATTGTAGAGCATGATACTATCGAGATAGTGGACCCGGTGTCCACTAATAGGGATACAGGTGTACCTTGAATATACGTAGTGACTTCAAAGGCTAAAGGCACTACATTTGTTGTCTCAGATGCACTAGCTACTAGTGCATGTACATGTGCCTATTGAGGATGATTTGGTTGTGCTGCCATAAGTCATTGAGGTGGCCTATTTCGAGGTACAGGTGGTCGGTAAAATGGCTGTGCTGGCGGTGCCAATCGTAGAGGTGGAGCCGATATAGCTTGCGGTTCCTGATGGTTGATCTTCTGAGGCGGCGTAAAACCATTGTCCCTCATCTTGGTAAAACAATAAGTGTCTGGATGGTCCATTTTCTTATAGTAGGTGCACCATAAATCTGATCGCCTCGACTAGGTCGGTGTAGCTATAAGCCTGAAGGCGAATCTGCATGTGGCTTCTTGCCGAGGAATGGTTGGTTCAGCAAATTAGGTCGAGGCCTCGGGCCCATGGACATACGTGTCTGAGACAATCTGTCTCCATCCTGCTTGGCTTGTAGGGACATGTTCACTAGCTCAGCATAATTGGGAATGCTAGCGCAATACATCTTATTGCGGATTTTAGGCTGCAGTCCATTTGAAAAATGTCGTATTTTCATCGGCTCATCTGCTAGGATCAGAAGAGAGTATCTGGCTAGCTTCAAAAATTCGTTCTCATATTCTGACACGGTCATTCGTCCCTGTCGGAGGCGAAGGAACTCACCCTCCTTTTCATTATGGTAAGTGAGGGGGAAGTACTTTCCATGGAATTGTGTATCGAACGCATCCCACGTCCATACTTTTCTTGTGGGAACTGTTCGTAGGATGCTGTCCCACCATAGAGTAGCCTCATTCTCGAGCATATACGTAACCAACTCAACTTGCTCCACCTCAATGCAATGTAATAGCTTTAACATCTTAGAGATGAGATCTACCCAGTATTCGGCTTCCTCAGGCCTGTGAGTGCCCGCAAAGGTGGGAGTTTGGAAGCGCTGGAAGCGTTCAAATAGACCGCTGGTATTTATATTTCCAGCAGGGTGCATAGGTGATGTAGGTGGGACCATACTCATGTTTTAGGCAATGGCCCCTACAATAGTGGTAAAAAAATGTTGTTGCTGCTGCATTAAAAATATTATCTGCTCCAACCTATTAGGAGGAGGAGCCGACTGAGGTACATGTGGCGTCGATGAAGACGCACGGTCCTGTTATGGAGCCGGTGGTGCACAAGGTGTTGGCCCATTAGTGCGGCTAGTGGCCAACTGTGAATCTGACATCATCTTAAGATTCGGGCCCAAGCTAGGGTCTGTCTAGCTATTGTTCAGGGGAGGTAACCCGTCAATCGATCCACCAAGTGTAAGACGTGTCATATTCATAGTGGTTTTTGGAGGCATTCCCTATATACAACATAGGGTGCAACAAATGTAAGATTTTGAATAACAACACTCAATTTTTTTCAAGCATTCTACACATTCCAAATCAAAAGAAGCTTCATGCATTTCATTTAACCAAAATTGTCACAATACATGAGATGTAGTCTTACATGGATCATGATAGAAGATGCATGTGATCTAATCCAGTAAAAGTTTTAACACCAACTACTCTATCATATAACTAAGCCTACCAATGCTATTACAAAGGAAAACAAGAAACAAGGAAAACCCAAAGGCGACTACCACATATGACTAGTCGTCCGACTCTAGTGAAGGAGGAGGCGCACCCTTATCCTGCATACAGCATAGGAAGGCCTTTAGAGTGCAAGACATCCTCTTAAATTTTTATTTTAGGTAGGCCTAGTTCTCTTCAATCTGAGCCAAGCAGGCTTCTAAGGTGGCCCGATCACGGCGGTCCTCACGAGTAGTAGTAGGAGGTTGCCCATCTGAACTTTTAGCCTCTACCTCATCCTCACTTCTTTCCTCATCATTTCCTTCCTTAATGCTTTCTCTTCACTGCCTTCTTCCTCTTCACTCTCTTCTTCAATTTCATCTTCGGACTCATCAAGCCTTACTTATCGTTGCCTGGGGCCTATTCCCATATTGTTGAGCATGCTCTCACTGATAATGTGGATCGGGTTATCCATATGGAGTCTGAAACTGAAGTGGCGAGCAATTTTATAAATAAGTCGGCCAAAGGGAAGTGAGGCATCTCCCCGTGTGGATCATGCAGTACCCACAATCTAGACAAGATGAATGTAGGCAGGCATAGTTTGTCTCCCTGACCAACTCTATATAAGCAATCCACCATGAGCCGAGTACATTCCGTGCGGTTACTCCACCTAGGGTATACGTTATACGTAAATATGTGGTGGAGCAGGCGAAAATCTTTCGTCATGTTGGTCATGCAAGGCTATTTCCTCACCTCCACCACTCAAGCTGGCTGCAAAGAAAACGTGTGCGGCAATTTCTTTCTCGTTCACTAGCAAGGTTCTTTTCACTGGCGTATGACTCCATGCTCCATTCCCATGATGCGAGTCACCACATCTACATCGACTATGGTCACCTCTCTTCCCAAGGGGATTGAAAACTGCAGAGGCTCTAATAGTGGGTCTCATATGTGGGCGTAGAAGGCCCATATGGAGCCTTCGCTTGTATGGGTATTTCCCTCAAATAGGGGACCCCATCCACTTTTCAGGAGCATGTCCATCACTGGGTACAACCTGAAAAGTCTTTCATCCACATGAGCCACAAATACCACTTTACAGTTACGGAACTTACCACGTTCGATGTCCTGTGGTAGAGATCTTTCAATGGGAATCCGCGGGTTAAGATCCCACTTTGACCTTCTCTCTTGCTCGGCGCTCGTGCTTGCTTCGGCACTCATCTTCTTCCTTGAAAGGGTTGGGCAGCTAGGCCCAACTTTATTCGCGGACGCCCTCTTCTTTCCCATAAGGGAAAGGAGTGTTTAAAGCGAGAATATGGCGGTAACTAGCTCGAAGAGGGCCATGGAAGTGGAAAAGCCTGGATATTGAAGTGAATGGGAAAGTTTAAGGATTTTGAGACATAAAGATGAGTTTGTGTGCTCAAATGGGGAGAAATAAGGCATATGGAAGGTTATAGGAGATGGGTTTGAGAGAATGTTGGAGGATGGGTGTGTAATGTAGAAGAAGAAGAAGCTTGAATGTATGAAATGGAGATTTGAGAGGGAAGATAGGATTTTGGAGGGCTTTTGAGGTAAGCATGGAGCGAAATGGGGTGGAAAGGGCTAAAAGGGGGTGAAATAGAGGGCCCCACGCATGAAACAGGCCCCCACACATGTGGGTGAGGGCGATGGGCCGCCAGAACCGCGGGCCTACCGCGGCCCGCTGGAGGTCCGGGCTGTGCCACCGCGATCCTCTGGATTATCGGCGTTGCCTCCACCTGGGGGCGATGGCCTCCCCCTCCCGGGATGTGTAAAGGTGCGGGGGACCCCCTTGGGTCCCACCAAAATTTATGCCTTGGGCCCCTACACCCCCGTGATGCACTTTCTTGGTCCATTTCCCACATATTCATGCATTTTGGCGTGTTTCAAGTTTGGGATTCACCGATTAATAGCTTAAACCCATTGATTGACAGTCTAAAAAGGAACTAAGATCATTTCACATGATCTCTGATGTATACGGGTTACATTTCAACGGTCAATTTTGCCTGTTGGCGAAAATTGGGACCCTATGATCATTTCTACATTTTATTGCCCCCACCTAAGTCAAAGTGCGTCAGAGTGTGTCATGTTACCATAACCCAGGTTTAATTTAATCCAAATAATACTCTTATACCAACTTGTAATGCCCCGAAAATTGGGAGTCGACCAAAGCTCAATTCCCAAGATCCAACACATCACTTATGCAACATAGATAATGATTTTTAAATGTTGTCCATATTAGTGCATTAAACATGAGTGGGATTGTACTGAAACAACATATCATACTCCAGAGGTAATTTGATTAAGCAAGCAGAAGACTGTAACATGCATATTTGAACAAGTAAGTGATTTACAACCTCCAGAGTATAAGTACGTAACTGAGCTGAATGTTTATATGTATTATTTCCGAAGTTTACAAAATGGCAAAAACATAAAGTGTCCAACTAATCCATGTATCCCTATAATCTCGATGACACAGCTCTAGGTCTACACAGACCCGCTAGAGAGCTGCATGTAGGAGAACTCCTCGTCTATGAAATCTGACTCAAGCACATAAGCCTCGCCATAACTTACATCTAAATCAGAGTCTAGTAAGTGTTTTAAAACACCATCCCAGAGTGGTAGTGAGTGATCAACTCAGTGGTACCATAAGGCAAAGGTTAACATGTTATCAATTCAATCAAGTAATAATGATAAAGCAATACAACAATCACTTCCTAATTACTCTTGTTAATGCAGGAATGATATGTAGTAATGATGCATGCCCTCGCCTGCACTCCCTTAGTGACTTCATTTAATGATCGTGCATGGAAAACTCCCTAAATGTGTGCTTCCTCACCAAAGCATATGCAATGTGGTGCATGGTCGTGTTAGCTAAGTAATTGATTAGGCTTATTCATATAGCAGATTTGGAAAACTAAGGTACCTCCCTTTATATCATTAACCCTAGCAGGGATCCATCTAGGGTCGTCAATCCTACTTAATCACATACGATAGGCAAGTTGTAGGGCATCACCCCTTATGAAAATAGTGGATAGGTAAATTCAACTGTTTATAATCGAGGTCACTATGGGAGGCTTGTCACCTAAACATAGGGCGATAACTAGAATACAGTGTCCCATACACCACCATATTCAGCTCACGAGTTTGAGTTGCTCACTGGTCACTACGGAGAGGCTCGTCTCCCCAGCGTAGGCCGACAGCTCGACCACGGTGTCCCACACACCACCATGCCCAGTTCATATGTCTTAGTGGATCTTGGTACCCTGGTTGAAACGGGCTTTACATTAGTAAGTGGTACCTTAGATTCAAGCAGTAGTGTCCATACATGGTAAACACATATTAAGCCAATTGGGTTATTTGAAAAGTTCGATTGGTATGTGCACACACTGAATTAATTGACATGGAGCGCGTAAGCACTTCACGTGGCTTGATCACTGTTAACAATCACCGTACGGCTCGAATCCATCGAACGTATCTAATGTGGAGAAACTAGTTCGGCCACTCAATCGGGAACTGTTACCGATTGCCTGGATTACATAGTAGTCCTAATCATACTCAAATGCAATAGGTAGTCTCATATGTTAATCATAACAACATTTAACAAATGATTCAAACATAATTCTCATTTGAGTACTTTATCAAACACATTGAACATATTGTTATACAAATGCATTTCATCCATAAATCACATAGTAGCAATTTACATTACATAAAGGAAATTATAGATATGGATAAGGTAGTTGAGAATCCTATCTCAACACCCTTATTAAAAGCAATTCATCAAACAATTTCTCATTCAGACATTTTATCAAACACTTTGACTACACATTACTATGTATATGAACTAAATTAGTTATAGCATATATTATGGCAAATCCTTTCATAAAGGAGTTGTCATGCATGCAATAAACATGTATTCTAGATTAATAGTCATGGTAAGAACAAATCATAATTGTAATTTCATTCAAACATTTCAACAAACACACGAAATGCATTATATATTCACATAGTTCACACACATGCATAATTTATCTAATACATCGTTACTAGGATAATATGGCTACAATCAAGTCAAACATAAATCATTAGTGACATTGAAAGCCTTGAAAACCATAAGCTAAATGTTTATAGTCCACACCTTTCCTCAGAATACTTGATTCGGACGCGGTTCGAATCCTACGTTACCGTAAACGGAACAACGGGTACCTAAATCACGAAATAGGTTAGCTATTTCACTGATTACTCTATCTAGATTTCTAAAGCAAGATTAGGGTTAGGATTTCTTACCCAAATCGTAGTTAGAAAGGTTCATGTAGTGATGGGGGGGAGGCGAAACGGCGTGTGAAGTCGTGGGTAAAGTTCCCAGCAACGATATCCAGTAATCTCCCTTCTCTCCTTACTCTTTTCTCTTCTTTTCTCTCTTCTCTCTGCTAGGGTTAGAGAAATTCGTATGGGATGAGAGAGGGGTGGTTTAAGGTCCTTATAGAGGCTCATAAGTGATGTAAATAGCCCTGGGGCCATGGTATATTTGGGTTATAGCCAAAGTGTGCCTGTTTCGGGCAAACGGGACTCATCTGGAGGTCCATTACCTGTCTATGCTACAGAGTAAGTCCCCTGATAATAGATCTAGGCCAAGTTATGATTTTAGTGCGTTTGGATAGGCTGATCAACCGTGACGGACCTGTATCAGATCAATGGTCGTTGTCACTTGATCAAGGCTACAAATATACAGATATGTGCAGGGAAGTTTCCCTAATCCATGGGTGCAGTTGGGTCAAAAACTGTCAGTCTGAAGTCTTCAATTTTTCCTATAAGCGAATGGTCCAATTCACTTAAGTTTGAGTTCTTTTTCTAAAGATATTCGCATTTCTCACACACTTCGCTCAAGGCTTCAGTTGTGCATTTCTGAATGCTATTTGGGCTCGATTCTTGTGATGGTTGTCAAGCCCAATAAGATGGTCGTAACCCTATAGTTTCGCGGTCATCGGACTTTCGACGCACGGTCCAGGTCTGATACGGAGTTTCAATGTGCTCCCGAGATCAAATGGGTTTTGGAATTTCCCCGAGGTTTTCCAATAATATTGAGTTAACAATTTTAATGGTTTTGGGTCTTGCAGAGCTAACCCACCAATTTACTTAGTTCAGTACTAAATTAATTTTCATCTAACAGTATACAGTTTTTAAGAATTTCTGCCTGAGGTAGTACTCGGGTCTTTGTATAGATTTTTTCGAGACGTTACACAACTGCATAGCTAATATTTAGTCTGGTGTATAGCATAACATACATTAAGCTCCCTATTGCACTTGCATAAGGTACTAAAGACATAACTAATTTCTCGGCTTCAGTTTGGGGACACGATTTCTTATCTAATTTGGTAGCTTTATCCATAGGGATTTCAACATCTTTTTAATTTTTCATCCTGAACCGCTCTAAGATCTTTTATATATATGTGGCTTAAGACAAGCTCAAAAATTTCTTAGGGTGATCCCTAATGATTTTTACCTCAATAATAAAGTTGGCTTCATCAAAATTTTTCATATCAAAGTTCGAGAATTGTCAATCTTTAGTCAATATCAATAATTGCATGTCATTACCAACTAATAGGATATCGTCTACATATAGAGATGGTATGAAAAAAGATCTTTCAGACCGTTTCATGTACATAATGATCTTCTTCACTCATTGTGAATCCAAAAGTAGTTATGGCTAAGTGAAACCTCATGTACCACTGTCTTGAAGATTGCTTCATCCCATAGATAGATTTCAACAACTTGCAGACTCTCTTTAGATGTTTTTTATCCATGTAAATCATGGGTTGTTGCATGTATATCTCTTCATCTAAGTCACCATTTAAGAATGTGATCTTTACTTCCATCTGATATAACTCTACGTTTAAACTTGCGACAATGGACAAGATCATGCGGATTGAAGAGAACTTTGCAACAGGTGAAATGGTCTCCTCATAATGAATACCTTCTTTTTGTGTAAAACCTTTAGTAACTAATCATGCTTTATACTATCCACTGTACCATCTGGCTTTCTTTTGATCTTTAGTACCCATTTATTACCTATCGCTTTACGATTGGAAGATAAATCAACAAGTTTCCAGACTTTATTCTTTTCCATGAAAGCGTTCTCTTCGTCTATAGCATTCACCCAATTGGCCGACTTAGAAGATAATAATGCTTCCTGATATGAATCGGGTTCATCATCATCAACCGCAACGCAAGAGAATATTTGCCCCTCAAATCGAAGTATCTTCGGGGAATCAATCCTCTTTCACTTTGACGTAACTCAAGAGCCTGCTGAGATGTCCTCCCACTGTCTTGACGAACCATAGGAGTATCATCATTTTGAGAAGCAGAACTCCCACTCTCCTGAGATACATCAAGTATTTCAAAAAGTTCTATTGAAAACTTTTTCTTCATTTGGATAGGATATCTATCTTCGATGAAGGTCACGTCACGAGATTCTATCTCAATCCATCGTCCATGGTTCTCATAAACTAGAACGTATTCCTTTGAATCCATATGGTACGTAATGAACACGCATTCAATGGTTTTGCTATCGAGTTTACCTCTATGCGGAGTAGGTAGCAAAACATATTATAAAGATCCCTAAGGGCATAGGTTGGCTAGAGAAAGAATCCTCCCAAACCACATCTCATATGAGGTCTTAGGAATGGATTTGGATGAGACTCTATTAAGGACATAGACGACTGTTAACAGTGCATCTCCCCAGAATGTGGTAGAAAGATTGGCTTGTGTCATCATTGTTCTAACCATGTCTAATAGTGTCTTATTCCTTCTCTCTGCAACACCATTTTATTGTCGAGTGTAAGCTATTGTGTATTGTTGAACAATGCTAACGTTTTCATGATATGATTTAAACATTACAGATGTATACTCACCACCTCTTTCAGATTGAAGGATTTTAATCTTTTTCTCAAGCTGATTTTCCACCTCAGCTTTATATTTAAGAAAACAATCAAAAGTCTCAGATTTGTGTGAGATGAGATACACATATCCATAGCATGAGTAATCGTCAATAAAAGTGACAAAGTATTGACATCTATTTCTAGCATGTACATTGAAGGGTCCATAGATATCTGAATGGATTATCTCTAGTATGCCCTTAGACCTATCCGCTTTAGGAAATAGTTTCTTTAAAGTCTTCCCAAACACACAATGTTCACAAAATGGCAAATCAACTTTGGATAAGCAGTTTAACAGACCAGAATGTGTTAATCTTATCATATGATCATTCGTTTCTGATGTGACCTAACATCGTGTGCCATTTTTAAGATTTTGATACTGCAGTTTCATTCGACATAGTAGATAAAGTACGAGGTGCATTATCACTATCTACGTCCAGAATAAATAAATTCAAAATTAAATTCCCCCATACAAAGATGATGTTATTTAGTCTCAAAGAAACTTGTGTCCCGAAAAAATGAATATTAAGACCATCAAATAATAACCTAAAAATAGAAATTAAATTCCAACGCATCCCCGGTGCATAAAGAGAATCATAGAGGATTATTGTCCACCCTATGTGCGTAAGGAGATGGGAAACTCCAATCCCTAGTATGTTTTCAACAACATTATTTCCCATATACACCTTATAACTTCCCTTGGCTACAGGCCGAAATTCCTCGAGCCATCGACGACTCTGTGTCACGTGCTTTGTTGTGCCTGAATCCAAAATCCACTCGTTAGATATAATATCAATGGAAAGGATTTCAGAACAAATACCTATATACAAAGTATTTAGTGACTAGGAATTACCATCTTTTTATGGGCATACTACCGGGCATAATGGATGGAATTTCTGTAGATAAAGCAAACTATATTTGTCTTTTTCTACTTCTTCTTTCCATTCCCCCTTCTTGAGATTTGGAGGAAGTGCTGTGGACTTCTGTTCTTGGTTATTCTTTTTCACTTTCTTGCGAGCTTTGAACCGTTTCTTATTAGCTTTCAATCTCTGCTACAAAGGCCTTGGCCTAACATGGCTAAATTGCATTCATTTCAACCTCATGTACCAAATGACTACAAAAGTATCTGAACGTAGTGATAAAATCAGTATGGTTCAAAATTCTTTTGATTGGGGCCCAATATTCAGGCAAGGAATGGTGCACTACTATTATCTTTTGATTTTTAGTCAATTTACACCTAACATTCCTAAGGGCACCTATCATCTGCTACATCTTATGGATATGATCTTTCATGAGAAAGCTGACTGGCATCCTATACTCATAGAATTCTAATTCCATTGCCAGAACTTTTGCATCTGACTTCTATGTATAAGCACTTGTCAGTGCTTCCCAGATCTCTTTAGTAGTGTCATGCACTTCATACGTTGGTATGAGTTCTTTGTGCATAGTGCTAATAAGGACATTACAGGCTGAACGATTCTATTTACGCTACTTATTGTAGTGGTTCATTATAGCCCTATGTTCTCCTAAATTTTCATTCTCAACCAATATGGGTTCCTCTTGAATCTCATTGAGTGTGCGTGATATGTCGTCCTCGTCCAAAAGGCTTCGCACCGTGCGGGACCAATCTTCGTAGTTGTTACCGTCGAATTGTTGTCCTTTTAGCTGTTCAACAATTAATGATTTGGTAGCCATCTCTGCATTGCATCAAGTATCACTACTTAGTTATGATCTAAGGTATTGATAATAATCATCAACATTTCCATGTGTTATTCAAAATTTCAAAGTATAAAAGTAGTCAACACATCTTAACGAGATCTGAAAGTCCACATACCTGAATGGGCAGTGTAGATCAATCAAGTTCTCCTTTTAAGATGAGTTTAATGCTTTTATAAGAATATATTTGTACAACGTGCAACCTTCCATTATTTGGTTGCATGCATCATTTGGTGGAGGAGAATTAACTCCCACTCAGGCTATGCACAACCTTTTTATTTAAGGAGCATTCTAGCACTAAGTTTTTATTTTCCAATGAAAAATGGGCTTAGTTCTAGTCATACCAAGCCCGATTATTTCATACATATAAACATTATCATAAAAAAATGAAGTGCTAAGATATAAAGAGAGTTCTATCATTACCAGTGATCATGACCATTAGCCATGGATCCAATTATTACCGTTAATGATCATTGTTGATGATGGATTCTATCATCAAAATTGAACATCATGGTTGATGATCGTTTCGATCACTAATAATCTCTAGATCAATATCACTAATTCTCAAAGCAGATTTAATCTACACCATCCACATTTCCACTAAATATGGTTAACAGTTTGCAAAAAGAAGAACATACCACACAAAAATTACATAAGCTTAATTACAAGAGAATTCAAATAACTTAACCAATTTGGTGATCACTTTATTTGTGATAGTTTGGCCCATGGATTACAATCAATAGACATGATTGGCCTGCCTAATAAGCCAATTAGACAGTTACTCAGAGTTGATGGGCCCACCTAATGAATTTCCTAAATCTTCCACATATGTGATGCTATAGCATCTGCGGGTTATCTACAAAGAGCATCCCTCAGGTATAGGATACTATAATCATCATGGTTGATTAGTTTTTCTATGATATCAACCACTAAAAAAAAAATCAAAGAATATTGGAGTTATTTGATACTATGGCTGTCGTAAGAAACTTGATACACCGACATTCATAAATGGTACACGAGGCATATATTTACTCATGTTAAATCCATTAAATTATGGAACTCACTGTATCTAAGTTACAGTAATGTTTCCCATAATTTTAGAGTCCCATGGTCAGGGCCACAACTAATCTGCTCACGGCCAGGCCACAGGGAACAATAGGATGGCAAACCAACCATAAGTTTGAGCATGGGATGCGGATTACGTCCAAAAAGTACAAAAATTAGGCTGAAGGAAGACTTCGGTGGGCCACAACACGTGAAGTGTGAGGTTTTATGTGCAATTATACATGATTCCTATTGATTTGTCCAATATCAATTTTTGACGAGCTGATCTTTTGTACGTACGGTGAACAAAATTATCGTGTGATGAACAGACTAAATTTTAGACATACTAACATGGTGGCCCCAGAAGTGCTTGTAGATTACCTCTGGTCCATGCATTAAAATCTTTCTTAAAGCCTCTAGTTCATTCAGTATTGTTGGCCTTAGTTTTGGATTACTACGAATTTTAGGGTTTATGGTCATCCTAGTGAGTTTAGGCACTCAACTTATGATTGTTTTTGTAACGCCCTGAAATTCGGGGGTCGAGCATAACTCAGCTCCCGAGTTTCAAAACATCACTTATGCAACATAGTGAATGATGGATGTATGTTGTCTGCATGAGTACATAAAACATGGAATAGATTAAGCCAAATTGCAAATATAATTCAGGGATAAGTGAAGAACGCAAGCGGAAGACTTAAAGAAATATATGTGTACATGTGCAAATCCCTGAAATACATATACATACCAGGTCATACTTACAAGTGTTACTATCAAGATTACATGTATTAAATTACATCATCTATTCCCAAAAAGAAATCCCAGAATCCCACGCATCAGAACAAGTCTCACTAGAACCCACCTGAAAACTGCATGAAAGAAAATGCAGCCTCATCATCCTCGATCTCCTGCTCTGCCTCAGAGGTCTCATCAACATCTGCAACTAAGACATAGTCTGGTGGGTGTTTAACACCGCCCCAGAACGTGGGAGTGAGTGATCAACTCAGTGGAATAATAAAGTAAAGGTTAACATGTTATCAATTCAATCAAGCAGTAATGATAAAGTAGAACAATCAAACATGTCCTAAATACTCTTGTTAATGCAAGGATGTATGAAGAATGATGCGTGCCCTCGCGCGTACACCCTCAGTGTCTTCATCTTACATTATGTATGACATCGCCTCAAAGTGCGCCACCTCTTCCAAGCACATGTAAATGCGGTGCATAAACATGATTATCAAGTTGTTATTAGTCCTTTTCATACAGCAGGATTGGGAAGCTAAGGTACCTTCCTCATATTACCATCCAAACATTGATCCATTCTAGGGTCGTCAGTCCTAGACATCTCAGACGATCATATGGTTTTAGGTCGTTGCAAAGGGTTCATCACCAATCAGTGCACGCCTACCATACCTTCGTTACTACAATAAGGCTCGTCACCTCAATGCGGTATCCAGGTATGCTCGAGGTCACTACAAAGGGCTTGTCACCAATCAATGTAGGCTGACAGCACGAATATAGTGTCCCATACCATCATAATCGGCTCACGAGTTTGGTTGCTCACTAGTCACTATGGGGAGGCTCGTCACCCTAGCGTAGGCTGACAGCTTGACCACGGTGTCCCATACCACCATGTCTGGCTCATGAGTCTTAGCGGATCAAGGTACCATGGTTAACAGGATTTCATTGGTAAGTTCGGTACCCTAAATTCAAATAATAGCATCCATACATGGTGAACATACATCAGACAATCGGGTTACTCGATGAACTCGATTAGCACGAGCGCACGTGGGGTTGAACGACATAGAGTGCGCAAATACTCTGTGTGGCCAAACCACTGCTGACAACTCTAATACGACTCGGGTTCGTCAAAACACGTCCTTTGTGGCGAAAGCAGCCTCAGCCACAATCTCAAGGCCGATTACCGATTTCCTGGACTATTCATAGTCCCAAACACATTCCACTACAACAGATATTCATATTGAATTTAGAACAGTAATGGAACAACAATTTCAACCATGTAGCATATGAGCATTTGAAGAATGTCAACTTAACATGGATTTACACACAAGTAATACTGGAAGTTAAACAACAAGGAATATGACTTGCATGTAAGAAATCATACACATCACTAGGAGTGTTGAGAATCGCTTCTCAAAGCCCGCAATTAGGTTAATATATTACACTTTAAGCCATTCAGACATTTCTACAAACACTTAGAATACATAGTTCAACATACATGACGCATGTTGAAATACACGCATTTGGACAATTCCTTTGGCCAAGGAGTTGTCACACATACATCCAACACAAATACACAACAAATAATCATGGCAATCGCATGTTCATATTTTATACGTATATGGTACTTTATACATACACAAAGAATACACAAATCTCAATATAGCACATGCATATTAGGAACGCATAATAAACATAACATTAGGCATGTGAAATCTCATCCATAACAAGAATAAACCATTAGCTAACATTGAAAGCCTTGAAAACCATAACCTATACAATTAAAGTCCGCACCTTAAACCAGAAATAGAACACCGAACTGATTCAGACGATAAGTCTTCGTCAACGGCAACAAGATAACCTAAGGCAAGAATATAAATGAGCTACAACAACACATAGACTATTCTAAGCTCTAAAACAGATTAGGGTTAGGTTAACTTACCCAAGGATGAACTTAGAATCGCTGGAAAAATGATTCAAAGGTGATGGTTTAAGGATGAAGAAGAACAGGAAAGAATCTAATATTATTCACCAACTTCTCTCTCACTTTCTCTCTCTTTTCCTCTCTTTCTTAGCTAGGGTTAGGAAATTCGTATGGAAAAGAGAGTTAGGGTTTTAAGGTCTATATGTAGGCCTAACATTGATAAAAATAATCCCAGGGCCAAGGTATACTTAGGTTATAACCAAAACAGGCCTCTCTCGATCCAACGGAGCACTTCTGGTGGGCCTTTTTCCACGTGCGATTGGACTAAAGCTCACTGACCATGGATCTAGGTCAGGCTGAGTTTTCGTACCGATCGGATCTTCAGATCAGTTGTGGCGGACCACACTCAATTCAACGGTCACCGAAACTCGATCAGTTCCATAAGCATAATGACATGCCTGGGCCACCTTCCCTGATCCGAGGGTGAAATTGGGTCAGAATCCAACGGTCAGATTACTTAAAATCATCGCACAAGCGACACGACTCAGATTTCATAAAATCATATTAATTTCTCACCGTTCTCACACTCTTCACTCCGGACTCAATCAAATCGACCCAGAACATCATCTGGACTTGATTTTTGAGGTGATGGTCAAGTCCAACATGGTGACCAATAATGCCTAAGATCATCGCTATCGAACTTTCGACGCGCGGTCCAGGTCCAATCCAAAGCTTCTAAAATTTCCCAAGAGCAACTGGATTTAGCGATGAGTCCCCAATTTTAGAGTAACATAGCGCTAACTATTCTACAGGTTTTGAGTCATGCAGATCAAATTTAAAGTGATTGATGCTAATTTCACAAGCAATCGAGTTTAGCGCTAATAACCCCAATTAACTTCTAAGGAAAAATAGAGGTAGTACTCGGGTCTTGGCACAAAATTTTTCGGGTCTTTACAACCTACCCCCCTTAAAGAAAAATTTTATCCTCGAAATTCATACCTTCTCATATTCCTCAAGGATCTGAGGGTAGCTCTTTCTGACCTCAGCTTCAGATTCCCAAGTAGCCTCTTCTTCACCATGATGCGTCCATAGAACTTTCACAAGAGGGACGACCTTGCTACGCATACCTGCTCCTTCCTGTCTAGAATACGCGTCGGTCGCAGTACATATGTGGCATCCTCGCTCAACTGCACCTGCTCCCAACTGATAATATGCGAAGGATCAGGAATGTACTTCTTCAGCATAGAAACATGAAATACGTTATGCACACCCGCAAGAGGTGTGGGCAAAGCAGGGCATAAGTTTTCCCTTCTTACCGAACCGCAGAACTCCCTTCATAGGAGAAACCTTAAGAAATACATGGTCTCTAACCTCGAACTCAAGCGGTCATCGCCTCGTATCAGCATGACTCTTCTGCCTACTCTGGGCTATTAAAAGTTGCGTCGAATAATGTCAACTTTCTCTGAAGTCGCCTGCACTAACTCCGGGCCAATCAAACTACGCTCGCCAACTTCTGCCCAGCAATACGGTGCTCTGCACGGGCGACCATACAACGCCTCATAGGGAGCCATGCCAATACTTGCCTGGAAACTGTTATTATACGCGAACTCTGCATAAGGAAGACAATCATCCCAACTGTCCTTGAAATCTAAAACACAAGCTCGCAATATGTCTTCCAGGATCTAATTCACACGTTCCGTCTGCCCATCTGTCTGCGGATGAAACGCAGTGCTAAACTTCAATTTCATACCCATCGCTTCCTGGATACGAGTCCAGAAGATAGATGTGAAACGCATGTCTCTATCAGACACAATCTCTGAGGGAACTCCATGCAGACGTACAATCTCCTTGATATACAACTTAGCCAACTCGTCTGCAGAGTTTGTGACTCTGATCGGTAAGAAGTGAGCCGACTTCGTCAATCGGTCGACGATCACCCAAATAGAGTCATATCCCTTCTTCGTTCTCGGCAACCCAGAAATAAAATCCATAGAGATGAAGTCCCATTTCCATTCTGCTATGGGCATGGGCTGAAGCAACCCAGGAGGTTGGCGATGCTCTACCTTAACCTGCTAGCACGTGAGACAACGAGATACAAACTCAGTAATGTGAACCTTCATGTTGTCCCACCAATAAGATCTTCTCATATCCTGATACATCTTTGTGCTACCTGGATGCATCGCAAGCTTAGAACTATGGGCTAACTCGAGAACCTCCCGTCTCAAGTCAAGAATGTCAGGAACACATAACCAGCCACAAAATCGTGGGCCCCCATCAGAACCAACACTCCAATCGGAGTTCTCATCTGTACCAACCCGCTTTCTCATGTTTGCCAAAAGCTCATCATCTGCCTGAGCTGCAATGATCTTCTCATCAATGAGGGGCTGTACACGAATGTGTGCAATAACCTCATACGGCTCTTCCACCGTAAGTTTCTGCTCAAAGTCTCGCACAAACTCTAACATGTCCCATTCTGCTATCATTAGCGGAGCCGCAAACTCTATAGCCTTCTTGCGACTCAACGCGTCTGCCACAAGGTTTGCCTTGCCCGGATGGTATGAAACATCGAACTTAACCATCCATCGGCGCTGCCTCATATTCAAATCACGCTGCGTGAAAATATACTTAAGGCTCTTGTGGTCGCAAAAGAGCTCGAACTCCTCTCCATAGAGGTAATGTCTCTAGAGCTTTAATGCAAAAATGACATCTGCTAACTCCAGGTCGTGTGTAGGGTAATTCTCTTCATGTTTCCTCAACTGTCTCGAAGCATAAGCAATCACCCTGTCCTTCTGTATAAGGACACAACCCAGACCAACGCGAGAGGCGTCAGTATATATAATATACTTAACCCCTTACTCTGGTAATATTAGCACAAGGGCGGACGTCAACTTATCCTTCAACTCTTGAAAAGCTTCCTCCGCCCTCTCATTCCAAGAAAATTTCAAATCCTTCTGTGTCAACTGCGACAACGGTCTGGCTATCTTCGAGAAGTCTTGAATGAAGCGTCGATAATAGCCTGCAAGACCCAGAAAGCTCCTTACCTCAGTAACTGAACCAAGTTGCTTCCAGTCCTGTACTGCAGCTACCTTAGCAAGATCGACAGTTATCCCTTCCTCAAGCCGAGCGATACGGGCATCTCTAGCAACCTGATCTGCACTCTGCTCTGGTGCCACAGTAGGAGAAATCTCACTCGTATCCTGCACCTCAACCTCTTCCTCGTCCTGCTCTGTTTCTTCTTCAATCTCAGCTCCACCTTCAGCATAACTCTCATCCTCATCACTCTTTGACTCATCCTCACTCTCTAAGGCCTGTCGACGAGGACCAATCTCCGTCTGCTTAAGGGTCATCGGATTAATGTGACGAACAAGAACCGACTTCTCTGCCCTAAGCCGATAGCCAAACTCATGTGCAAGCTTACAAATGAGTCGGCCAAATAGAATTGATTCGGTCCTCCTAGTCGAACGAGCGATAAGGATAATCTGACGCAAGATGTACGTCGGCACACATAACTTCGCTCCTTACCCCACCTGATACAGAAAATCTACCACTCGCTGCGGTTGCTCCACCTTGGATATACATTGAACGTACACATGTGGTGAAGTAAGAGGAAGTCATCTGTCATGTTGGTAGCTAGAAGGCTTCTATTAGGCTGCCATTCGACCAGACGACCACACAAGAACCGGGTGCGACGATCTCTCTCGCGCATACTATTCAAATTCTTCTCACCGGCATGCACTTCACCAAGTGACACATTCAGGAGTCGGGATATCAAAGCAACGTTGACCGTAGCCTCCCGACCGCTACCACAAGGAATCTTAAACTGTAGAAGCTCCAACGAAGGATCACGAATGTTGGCATAAAAAGCTTGAACAGTGCTTGCATTAGCGCGATACTCACCCTCAAACAAGGGACATCAACCAGCCCCTTCCAGGCGCTTCAACAACAGAAACTCGCCAAATAGCCACGGATCAACATGAGCCTCAAAAAGGACCCTACGGCCTTCATAGACTCCATGCGATAGCTCCGCCAACAAGGTTCTTCCAATGGGAGATTGAGGATCAAGGTCCCGCTTGGTCTGAAATTCATGAGCGGCGGTCGTGCTCGCGGTGGCACCTCTTGGCCTCCGTGCACGGGTTGGGCAGCTAGGCCCTGCTTCATCCACGGGTGCTCTCTTCTTCCCCATCAAAGAAAGAAGGGTGGAGATGGAAAAGATAGCCGTGATAAACTCAAAGAGGGCCATGGAAATGAGAGAAATGGGAAAAATAGGAAGGATGGTGAAGCTTCCACACACTTGAGATCCCAAAGAAGGATTTGGGAGCCCAAATGAGAAGAAAAGAGGGTAAAATCAGCAATGGGGGTGAGGTTTTGAGAGGGGTTGGTGGGTGTGCACGAAAAATTGAAGAAGAAGAAGATTTGGGGAGAGATTTGGTGGAGGTTTGAGAGAAACTTGAAGGAAAGGAGAGCTTGGGAGGGCGGATTGTGAAGGAGATAGGGTTTAGGGAAAGTTTTAATCAGCAAACCGTGGAGGGGTGGGCCACACTAGGCTACAAACTCATTGGCTCGATCCGGCCCACCCGGCCTGGCCCGCTGATCGGCGAGGGCTCACCAAACCGGCAAGGACATCACCGGTCTCTGAACCGTCCGGTGATGGCTCGCCTTTTGGGTGAGGTCCTCATGGTCCCTCATGCTTTAAGTGAGGTGGGTCCCCCATGGGTCCCCCTGGAAATGCCCCGATCGGCCCCTTTGCTTGATTCGACGCCTATCAGGCCATTCGGGTAGAAATCTGATACAAACAGAGATTTCTTGACAATTGAAGGGTTGAAATGGGAAGATAAACCATCTAGACTCATTAATAGATGGTCTAGAAGAGATTTGGGGTCACTATGTGTGATCAGGAGTGCGGACAGACTCGATCTCGGCGATCGTTTTCAGTAAACTTTCGCCGATAGAAGAAATGAGACACAAACACACATTCTACGATAAAATCGCACCCAAATACACTAAAGTGGTGATAGCGTGCGGTTTGTGACCATAACCTAGGTCCGATTTAATCCAATTCATGCTCTGATACCAACTTGTAACGCCCTGAAATTCGGGGGTCGAGCATAACTCAGCTCCCAAGTTTCAAAACATCACTTATGCAACATAGTGAATGATGGATGTATGTTGTCTACATGAGTACATAAAACATGGAATAGATTAAGCCAAATTGCAAATATAATTCAGGGATAAGTGAAGAACGCAAGCGGAAGACACATGCAAATGCGGTGCATGAGCATGATTATCAAGTTGTTATTAGTCCTTTTCATACAGCAGGATTGGGAAGCTAAGGTACCTTCCTCATATCACCATCCAAACAGTGATCCATTCTAGGGTCGTCAGTCCTAGACATCTCAGACGATCATATGGTTTTAGGTCATTGCAAAGGGCTCATACCAATCAGTGCATGCCTACCATACCTTCGTTACTACAATAAGGCTCGTCACCTCAATGCGGTATCCAGGTATGCTCGAGGTCACTACAAAGGGCTCGTCACCAATTAATGTAGGTCGACAGCACGAATATAGTGTCCCATACCACCATAATCTGCTCACGAGTTTGGTTGCTCACTAGTCACTATGGGGAGGCTCGTCACCCCAGCGTAGGCCGACAACTCGACCACAGTGTCCCATACCACCATGTCCGGCTCATGAGTCTTAGCGGATCAAGGTACCATGGTTAACAGGATTTCACTGGTAAGTTCGGTACCGTAGATTTAAACAATAACGTCCATAGATGGTGAACATACATCGGACAATCGGGTTACTCGATGAACTCGACTAGCACGAGCACACATTGGGCTAAACGACATAGAGTGCACAAACACTCCGTGTGGCCAAACCACTGCCGACAACTCTAATACGACTCGGGTTCCTCAAAACACATCCTTTGTGGCGAAAGCAGCCTCAGCCATAATCTCAAGGCCGATTACCGATTTCCTGGACTATTCATAGTCCCAAACACATTCCACTACAACAGATATTATATTGAATTTAGAATAGTAATGGAACAACAATTTCAACCATGTAGCATATGAGCATTTGAAGAATGTCAACTTAACATGGATTTACACACAAGTAATACTAGAAGTTAAACAACAAGGAATATGACTTACATGTAAGAAATCATACACATCACTAGGAGTGTTGAGAATCGCTTCTCAACGCATGCAATTAGGTTAATATATTACACTTTAAGCCATTCAGACATTTCTACAAACACTTAGAATACATAGTTCAACATACATGACGCATGTTGAAATACACGCATTCGGACAATTCCTTTGGCCAAGGAGTTGTCACACATACATCCAGCACAAATACACAACAAATAATCATGGTAATCATATGTTCATATTTTATACGTATACGGTACTTTATACATACACATAGAATACACAAATCTCAATATAGCACATGCATATCAGGAACGCATGATAAACATAGCATTAGGCATGTGAAATCTCATCCATAACAAGAATAAACCATTAGCTAACATTGAAAGCCTTGAAAACCATAACCTATACAATTAAAGTCCGCACCTTAAACCAGAAATAGAACATCGAACTGATTCAGACGATAAGTCTTCGTCAACGGCGACAAGATAACATAAGGCAAGAATAGAAATGAGCTACAACAACACATAGACTATTCTAAGCTCTAAAACAGATTAGGGTTAGGTTAACTTACCCAAGGATGAACTTAGAAAATCCAGAAAAACAGAAAAGAGAGTTAGGGTTTTAAGGTCTATATATATGCCTAACATTGATGAAAATAACCCCAGGGCCAAGGTATACTTAGGTTATAACCAAAACAGGCCTCTCTCGGTCCAACGGAGCACTTCTGGTGGGCCTTTTTCCACGTGCGGTCGGACTTAAGCTCACTGACCATGGATCTAGGTCAGGCTGAGTTTTCGTACCGATTAGATCTTCAGATCAGCCATGACAGACCACACTCAATTCAACGGTCATCGAAACTCGATCAGGTCCACAAGCATAATGACATGCCTGGGCCACCTTCCCTGATCCGAGGGTGAAATTGGGTCAGAATCCAACGGTCAAATTACTTAAAATCATCACGTAAGTGACACGACTCAGATTTCATAAAATCACATTAATTTCTCACCGTTCTCACACTCTTCACTCCAGACTCAATCAAATCGACCCAGAACATCATCTGGACTTGATTTTTGAAGTGATGGTCAAGTCCAACATGGTGACCAATACTGCCTAAGATCATCGCTATCGGACTTTTGACGCGCGGTCTAGGTCCGATCCAAAGCTTCCAAAATTTCCCAAGAGCAACTGGATTTAGCAATGAGTCCCCAATTTCAGAGTAACATAGCGCTAACTATTCTACAAGTTTTGAGTCATGCAGATCAAATTTAAAGTGATTGATGCTAATTTCACAAGAATCAAGTTTAGCGCTAATAACCCCAATTAACTTCTAAGGAAAAATAGAGGTAGTACTCGGGTCTTGGTACAAAATTTTTCGGGTCATTACAATTTTCTTCTCTTTGTTGTTCCTTGTGTTAGTTTGAATCTTGACAATAGGACTTAAATGAGGGAACAAGCCAGATGTCCGGAGTAGTTTTCACACATGCACACCATCTTGGTCCCATGGTGCACGATTGTTGTATGATGCTGAGTACAATAGGTGTAGTAGAGGATTCTCCACAAACTTTGTATATGTGGATTTTCAGGCCGGGGTATTCTTTAGGAAAATTCTAGTCATTCTTTTGCTATGTCCAACAAATGACAATGTCCCAAAAATCTCATGTAATGAAAGATCCTAGTAGTCAATCTTTGGACTTTTAAAGTTTCATGTGGAGAGTCCATTTGTAAGTAACACACTTGACAACGCTCTAAAAATGGAAAATGTTCAGCCCACTTTAGGGGCAACGTGCAATGAGTGCACGGGCAGATGTATGGAGAAATCAGCAGTGAGAAGAAGAAGAAGAAGAACAAGAACAAGAAGAAGAAGAAGAAGGGAGAGAAGAAGAGGGAGAGAGACGTGAGATGGAGAGGAAGAATGGTAGGAAGGAGAGGAATGTCACTTTGGGTTTGACGTCCCTTAGGTTTTATTAAAGAGAGGAGAAATTACAAATACGAACCAAGTTGGGCCAGCTGGGCCTAGGCCCAATAACACACAAAAACGCGCGCACACAAATACATTCCTTTTAATACTTCCCACCAAGCTAAGCATATGTATTGAACATACCAAACTTACTACTGGTAAATAATCCTTAAGAACGAGGCAATAATTTGGTAAATATGTCAGCCAACTAATCCTTAAATGGAGCATATTCAGTGACAACTTCTTTTAAATACTATCTTCTTTCTAAAAAAATGACAATCCACTTCTATGTACTTCATCCATTCATGAAAGACTGTGTTACTAACACTTTTAGATGTTGATTGATTGTCACAATAGAGAATGGTTGGCCCTTCACCAAACAGTTGGAACATTAATAGCTCAGAAATTGCTTGGCCTTTAGCTTAATTTGTACTCTACTTTTACACTAGATTTGTGAACAATCACATGTTTCATGCATTTTCAGGTTACCAATTTCCCTCTAATAAAGGTATAATATCCAGATATGGATTTTCTATGTATCATTGAACTTGCCAAGTTTGCAATTGCATAGGACTTGATTTTGAGGTGTCCATAAGATCCGTAGAGAAAGCCTTGTCTCGAAGCATGTTTAAGATACTGAAGAGTACATGCAAGTTAAACAAAGGTCAAAAAGATTTATCGTGCATGATGAAGTGTTATACAGAAAATCTTAGAAGGAAATGTTGTTGTAATGTTTAGACATAAGAGAAGTCGATTGTGTGTTACAGGAAGCCCATTCAGGAGAGTGAGGAGCTCATCAAACTAGTTGAAATCTCTTTCACTATGTGCATCGCATGCGATATTATTGGTCCTCCATGTTTAAAGATGTGATAACTTTCGCTAAGCGATGTCATGAGTGTCAGATACATGATGACATATACATGTGCCACTTGAAGACCTGTGTCAGTCAGTGGCTCTGTGGCCCTTTGTGGCCCGTGGATTGGATGTCATTGGACCCATTAATCCATCATCCTCGTGAGGACACCACTATATTCTAACAGTAACAAATTATTTCTTTAAATGGACAAAAGTTGTCACTCTGCGCAATGTCAAGGAAAAAGATGTTGTCAATTTTATTTGTCGCGCAATCATATACCGACATGGGATTCCAAAAACAATTATTACCGATGGTACTCCTTTTAAGAGTAGAAATATGGAAAAGCTACACCAAAAGTTTGGTATTCAGTATTTCATTTCGACACCCTAGTGTCCATCAGTGAATGAATTGGCAAAAGCTTTTAATAAGAATTCTAAAGAAAATCATCACATGAAATAAATGCAATTGGGATGAAAAACTACATGAAGCTTTATGGGACTACCAGAGGACTCATTGAACTATGACAAAAGCCACCCCCTAGTCATTAGTCTATGGGGTCGAAGTTGTTTCCAATCGACGTGCAACTCGCATCACTCAGGGTGGTGATACATAAGTCGATAACAGAAAATGAAAACACTAAGGCTAATGGAGTTATATACTTTGGATGGAAACTAAGTAGTGGTGCAATAACGTCTGGAGTTTTGCCAAGCATAAATAGCCGTTGCTTTCAATAGGAAGGTTAAACACCAATCCTTCAAGAAAGGCGACGTGGTGCTGATGCTAAAAAGGTACATCGTGGTTACTCACAAAACTGGGGGGAAATTTCATCCTAAACAGGACGACCCATAGGTTGTAACAGAAGTTTACTCCATTAGGGCATATCCGGTCGTGAATCAGAATGGGCAATGGATTTGAATACATGTCAACACACATTTTATTAAAAGGAACAAAATTTTGATTGTGAAGATTATTCAAGAAAATCTTGGGCAATCAAAAGGGGGGAGAACGGTTACAATCACGTAACAAGTTTAACAAGCGCAATGAGATGAACAATAATATAATATCACGACACACAACCATGTATCTTCAGAAACCTCACTTTTTTATGAAGCAAGAATGTGGAATGATTAATAAAAAGAAGAGTCAAAGAGGGATATGGTCTCCGAATGTGCCTTTAAATATTTTCCTCTAGACAGAAGGATATGATCATCGATCCCTTGATCCTAAAAGAGGACAATCATTGATCTTCTGGGACATCAATAATAATGCTACAAAATAGCAAATGGATAGAACTATTACCACAATTAAATTATTACTACGACCTTTAAAAGCCTTAAAAAATTATGTACCTGTCCTGAAAAGGCTTTGTCGATTATCTCCAATTGTCAAAGAATATTACCGACTATCTCCAATTGTCAAAGAATATCGCCAATAATTATATCCAATTGTCAAAGAATATCACCAATAATTATCTCCAATTGTCAGAGAATATTGCCAATTATGTCCAATTATTAGAAAATATCGTTAATTATCTCTAATTAAGCATAAGACCTACATGACAACGTGGGTAACATGGGGGAAGCAAGAGAAAAAGACCCTATGAGCAATAAAAAAGCATTGATGATTCTCCAGATATTATATGGATAATGGTGAGTGCAAGTGGTTCAAAGCCCATGAAGGCCAACCACGCGTAAGACCCATGCACTATCACTGATTCTCCAAATATTATACGAGCGACGGTGAGTACCAATGACTCAAAGCCCATGAAGGCCAACCACGTGTAAGACTTATGTTATATTGTCGATTCACTAAAAATTACATGGGCAACGGTGAGCGCCAATGGTTCGAAACACATAAAGGCCAATCACACATAAGACCTATGTCATTTGTATCACTTTTGGTAGCATCATAAGGATGGGTGAAAGAAAATGCTCCCTATAAATAGACCCAGGTTATACTGACGAAGAAAAAGTGGGGTGTAGTGTGAGCTCTATGGTTCGTTAATAGATAGGCCAACTGTTCACTCCCCAAGTATAGGGTTGTGATGTAGTAATAAACTCGGTGAGACCGAGGTCGAATCCCAAAGGACTGAAACCTGTATGTTGTCTGAAACTAGGTAGAATTAGAACTAAACTATAACGGAATTTAAATTGATTATAGTTTGAGGAGTAATGGTAAAATATTAATGTAAAACTTAAGAGAAATCAAAGATAAGAAACTAGGGATTCAGAGGATCCACTTGTAGAGATCAGGGAGATCTTATGCCTGCATCAAGAATCATGGAAATTAAACTGAACTTACTTGATCTAGTTTTCAAGAGATGAAAGGTATATGAATTCGAATGGATTCCATTACTAAACCATGCCTAGGAGACAAGGCAAACAACAGAATTAAACTAATTACCAACAAATCAACAATGCATGAAGGTTAGGAAGGGTACCATCATCCAACCATGCCCAGGAGATAATGGTGAACAACAGGGCTTCCTGACGCCATAAACATCAAAAGGAAGGAATATGCTCAAAGCTTTCGCAGACCCATTGTAATTTTAGTCACAATAGACCATTAAAAACTAAAACCATTCCCATTATCAGACAAATATCAAGTTCAATTCCATGTAAATAAAAAGTATAAGCACAGAGTTCTTCCCATCACGCTACAAGCTTCACCTCTTAGCCTTGGCTAAGAGGTTTAGTCAACCATGATTAGGCTAAATCCAAAATAAACTAAAAGAAGAAGAAAGAAAACCAGATAACTCTACTCTCTCCCTCTCTGCTCACGTCCAGCTGTTCAAGCACCCAAGCCAAGATATCCCTGCCCAATCCTCCCCCTCCTGTTCTCAAGCTCCTTCCTTTTATAATAATAGAAAGGTCAATGGAAGAAGGAGTTCTCTCGTAGCTCATCCGCAACAGAACTGGACTCCAGAATACGCAGGACTGTGCATAAATCAACTTACGCTGATTTTTGGTAAGACCCTTTCTTGACGTCAAAGAAGAGATCCGCTCCGTCCATTGGCTTCAGGACAAAGAACCATCCAGAATTGCTCAGTTTTGGGTCCAAACCGTGGTGGCCCATGAGATCTTCATTCTGCTGTCCCTCTTGCATTTAAATGGTTAAAAACATATCTCTGCTGCCTCTTGAAATTTCGTCACCTAGGTTAGGATGATGGGGAGCATGGGCTTCTTATGGACGGTCTAGATCAGAGCGTTGCTGTCCTATGGAGGCCTATAGAGATCAACCGCGAACTTTGTTTGCGAATAGAGCTTCTGCGTCTGTGCTGTGATGGATGGCGGCCCACTAATTGATGTCAGGACGAAAATCCATTCCGTACATTGGAATATACTCAAAAAAACATTTTGGAAGGGATGTTTTTGGAGTGAAATTGGAGTGGCCCACACGATATTTTATTCCGTCGTCCATCCTACGTTTAACGGCTAGGATCTTACAATAGCTTGCATGGTGGTAAAAAGACACCTAGGCGAGGGTCAACCCCAACCTCTCGTCACAATGGACGGTCCAGATCTTCAGAATAGGCAATGAGTGGAGCCCACTGCTGAAAAACAGACGGACAACGTTCGTCCACTATTGCTGCGGAAGAATAAGACAGGTCAGCCTGTCTTTGACCAGGCTGACCGTCCGGTGCACGGCCGGTGCGTGTACACTATGTAGATGCACTGTACATGTAGGGTCCACTGTGATGTTTGTGAGACATCTGCTCCGTCCATTTGCTGTGTCACTCCATTTAAGGCGTTGAGAACAAAATTGAAGCATTTTCAGATACCAGGCGGGCCCCAAATCACTGATTTATGGGCTGATCTGTCCGTTGGGTCACTTTTAGAGGGATCCAATGGTTGAAATTTGACGTGTACGGTTAGTTTTTGGTCCTCAAGCCATGTATAAAGTTTCAAGCCGAACAGATGATGGAAACCCAGTGATCTTGCATTCTGGCTGACTTTCAGGCCGCTTGAGCTTCAGTTTCTCGATTTTTGTGAATTTCTGGCTTGCAAATCCGTCGATCTTGGTCCTCTGGAGTCCGTCCCTTGCCTTGGTGACTTCTGAGCATTAATTTCATGCTTTTAGCACCCTATTTCAGTTCAAGCTCGTAAACACACCTTGCAGCATAAACACAATTAAATTGGGTCGATAAATAGTACCATGTTCGTAAATCTAGACAATAACTAGGGTCTAATATGCAATATTTAACCCTCAACACAACCCCCAACTAGCATCTTGCTAGTCCCGAGCAAGGTATGTGAAAAATAAGTTAAGAATTACAGGACAATTTTTGTAAACTCGGGTGATTTTTGAAAAACAATCCAGAAATAGAAGTCTAAGATTCATGATTGTTAGCATTACTTTCTCCTGAAATCAAGCTTATGGTAGACTTCATAATCAAGTTCAAATATTAATCCATTAATTAGAACAATTCTAAACATTGAATTCCATGGATGTATAGTCTAATCTCAACTTATCAACATTAAGATTCACCTCTGTATTTAAGGATATCAATGGTAACCAATAAGAGAATTCACGATAACCAAAACTTGCCTCACACATTATCTTTTTATTCTTTTAATTTTTGATTTTTTTTCATTAAACGTAACACCAAGAAGGGGAATCAAATCCTCACCTATAGGGAGCAAACCTAAGGTAAAGACTGTACACCCAACTCTTTTTCAAATATCATCCATGGGGAATCGAATCCTCACCTACATGGAGCAAACCTATGATAAGGACTGTTCATCCAATCCATTCAATTTCCCAAGTTGGTTCCTTTCATGTTTAGTGATTACCAAGTTAACCCTTCAATATCGAACTGAACCCTTAATGTGCAAGCGAGATGTGTTTTGTGAAATCATGACTCAATCAATGTTTACAACTTTTAATTCTGGATTAACAATTCAAACTTAATTGTGAAATCTAAAAGATACTAAATCCAAGAGTCATAAATTACCAACATTACGTATCTTGAAATTCACAAGAAATTCTAAAAAAATTAAAAATTTTCACAATTTTTGCTTAAGACCAAGAAAACACTGATTAGGAAATCTAATCTCCCACCCCCAACCTAAAATCAACATTATCCTCAATGTAAAAGAAATAAACATGCAATGCATATGGGACAATGAAAATATAACAGGAGTGATGGAAAGATAGTACCTGGACGAAAGAATCAAGAGGCTTTCCATAGATATCTACGTAAGAGCGGGTCAGCACAAGAGAGAAACCAACAAAAGTAAAATAAAAATAACAAAAATAAAATCCTACTTACACCACTTTCGCAGGTGCTCTCGATTGCATTTAGCGTATGCAACAAGCCTTTAAACCCCTAGGTTGCCCCTAGTGGATGAGTTGTAGTCTCGTGAGGGTTTGCAGCAATGTTACCCACAAACATTGAACTAACTAACTAGGAAAATGAAACAGAATGAAAAGCTGGGTTGGCTCCCAAGAGCGCTAAGTTTACCGTCTATCCTAAAACAACATAAAGGAAACTATCCTAGTCCTATGAAAACAGGAAACCTACCTATACCTCTATCAGACTAGGAGATCAATCCTGGTAAACAGGATCAGTCAGAGGTATGGACATGTCCTCTGAATCAAAATTCTCGACAAATGGCTTTAAGCGATGTCCATTTACTTTAAACTCCTTGCCATTGTCAAGATCTCTTATCTCAATGGCCCCATGAAGATACGCAGTGACCACAATGTAAGGGCCAGTCCAACGAGATCGAAGCTTACCTGAAAAGATATGTAATCGAGAATTATACAAAAGGACTTTCTGACCAGGTGTGAATGTTTTCTGTAGAATACGTTGGTCATGAATCACCTTCATTCTGTCTTTATAAATTCTTAAGTTCTCGTACGCATCGTTCCGAATTTCTTCAAGTTCATTTAATTGAAGTTTACATAGCGAGCCAGCATTGTCCAGATTGAAATTCAGATTTTTGATCGCCCAGTACGCTTTATGTTCCAACTCCACAGGCAAGTGACAAGCTTTCCCATAGACAAGTCTAAAGGGAGACATTCCAATAGGGGTTTTAAAAGTAGTACAGTATGCCCATAAGGCATCGGTCAATCAGATTGACCAATCCTTACGATCAGGGTTAACCGTTTTCTCTAGGATATGTTTGATCTCCCTATTGGAAATCTCAGCTTGTCCAGTTGTCTATGGATGGTATGGGGTGCTCACCTTATGAGAGATACCGTATTTCTTCATTAAACTCTCGAATAGTCTATTACAAAAGTGTGAGCCCCCATCACTAATGATGGCTCGAGGCATCCCGAACCGTGAAAGGATGTTCTCTTTTAAGAATTTAATGACCGTGCGATGGTCATTATCTCGGCACGAAATTGCTTCGACCCATTTAGTGACATAATCTACGGCGAGCAAAATATACAAATTTTCAAATGATTGGGGGAATGGTCCCATGAAATCGATGCCCCAGCAGTCTGATAAGGATGGGATTCAAAGGCATCATATTTCGACGGGATAATGCTCCCAATTCTTGACAACGCTCACAAGCCTTGCAAAACTCATGAGTGTCCCTGAACATAGTGGGCCAATAAAAACCACACTGTAAAATCTTAGCCGTGGTCTTTTTAGCAGAAAAGTGACCACCATAGGCCTGTGAGTGACAGAAGGAGATGACACTCTGGTGCTCATCCTCTGGCACACATCTCCTTAAGATTTGGTCTGGGCAATATTTAAATAAATATGGATCGTCCCAAAAAAAGTTGTGTACCTTGGTAAAGAATTTCTTCTTATCTTGTGCAGTCCAACGCGTCGGTATGGAACCTGTGTCAAGATAATTGGTAATATCAGCGAACCAAGGTGAATGAGAGACTCTGAACAATTGTTCATCAGGGAACATGTCATTGATATGGGTTGCCTCAGGGGAATTAGAGGTATTAAGGTGAGACAGATGGTCGGCCACTACGTTCTCTACTCCATGTTTATCTTTAATTTTCAAATCAAATTCTTGGAGTAGAAGGATCCATCATATCAGGCGGGGCTTAGAATCATTCTTAGAAAGAAGATACTTAAGTGCCGCATAATCTGTGTAGATAATGATCTTGGATCCGATTAAGTAGGACCTAAATTTATCCAAAGCGAACACTACGACTAGGAGTTCCTTTTCCGTAGTAGAGTAGTTCACTTGGGCAGAATTTAAAGTTCTACTTGCGTAATGAATGAGGTAGGGCCTCTTATCTTTTCTCTGGCCTAGAACTGCTCCAAGAGCATAATCAGAAGCGTCGCACATAAGCTCAAAAGGAAGACTCCAATCGGGTGGTTGCATGATAGGTACAGTGGTTAACATGCCCTTAAGCTTGGTGAAAGCTTCCTGGCATTGCTCAGTCCACTCATATGGTGTGTCCTTTTGCAGAAGATTACATAAGGGATGAGAGAGGAGACTAAAGTCCTTTATGAATCGTCTATAAAACCCTGCGTGTCCTAAGAAGGATCGCACGTATTTGATGTTCTTGGGTGGAGGTAGGTTAGAGATAAGATCGATTTTTGCCTTGTCCACCTCGATTCCTTTGGACGAGATAATATGTCCAAGGACAATTTCCTTATGAACCATGAAATGGCACTTCTCCCAATTAAGTACCAAGTTCTTCTCTTCACATCTTTTCAGCACACATTTAAGACTCTCTAAGCACTTGCTGAAAGATGAACCAAAAACAGAGAAATCGTCCATGAAGACCTCTAGATATTTCCCCACCATGTCAGAAAAGATACTCATCATACATCGCTGAAAGGTGGCAGGGGCATTACACAATCCGAATGGCATCCTTCTGTAGGCAAAGGTGCCGTAGGGACATGTAAATGTAGTCTTTTTCTGGTCCTCAGGGGCGATTTCAATCTGATTGTAGCCCGAATACCTGTCAAGGAAACAGTAATAGGAATGATCATCTAGCCTTTCCAAGATTTGATCAATGAAGGGCAAAGGAAAGTGGTCCTTCCTCATGACGGTATTCAGCTTCCTGTAGTCAATGCAAATTCTCCAACCAGTAGTAACTCTAGTTGGTACGAGTTCATTATTAACATTGGTTACGATGGTGATCCCAGACTTCTTAGGAACCACCTGAGTTGGACTCGCCCATTGACTATCGAATATGGGGTACATGATACCCACATCTAATAGTTTAAGAACCTCGGCCTTAACCACTTCCCTCATGTTTGGATTTAGTCTACGTTGTGATTGCCGAGCGGTCTTAGCATTATCCTTAAGATAAATGCGGTGAGTACAAAATGAGGGGTTGATTCCCTTGAGGTCCGCTATTGTCCATCCAAGGGCTCCCTTACGCTCAATAAGAGTAGATATGAGCATACTCTCCTGTTCTTTCTCCAGGTGAGTAGAGATCACCACCGGGTATGTCTCGTCTTGACCTAAATAGACATATTTCAAATCAGAGGGCAAAGGTTTTAGGTCAAGCTTTGGTGGCTTGAGGTTAGATGGTAGAGGCACTAATCAGTTTGGGGCAACTCTTCAAATTGTGGCCTCCACTGATTAACTTCAAGTACCGGTGCAGTATTAAGCAAGGCACACGTCTCCCTAATCATGTCATCATTAAAATCATGGGAGTGGGCCAGGCACGTCTCTAGAGGGTCAGAGGATAAGGTCAGAGGTGTCATATCTTCCACTAAAGAGTCAATCATGTTAATGTCATGGAAATCGTCATCATCTTCTAAGTTTCTGCCGTTATTGAAAAAGATGTTTGACTCCAATGTCATATTCCCAAAAGACATAGTCATGACACCATTCCTACAATTGATAATTGTGTTTAAAGTGGCAAGGAATGAGCGACCAAGAATGACGAGAATCTGAGTGCTCATGTTATTGATGGGTTCGGTGTCCAGGCTGATAAAATCTACAGGGTAGTAAAATCTATCAACTTTGACTAACACATCCTCAATTATCCCTCCTGGTACATGAACAGAGCGATCAACAAGTTGTAGTGTGGTTAGGGTGGGTTTTAATTCACCCAAACCTAACTGTTTGTATACCGAGTACGGAATCAGATTGACGCTCGCTCTTAAGTCAAGAAGTGCATGATCAATTCGATGGTCCCCGATTACACATAATATGGTTGGGCTACCGGGATCTTTGAATTTCTATAGCACGTCTTGCTTTAGGATGACACTCACTTTCTCGGTCAAGAAGATCTTCTTTTGAATATTCTGCTGTCGTTTGGTCGTGCATAAGTCTTTCAGGAATTTGGCATATGAAGGTATCTGTTTTACGACATCAAGTAGAGGAATGTTGACTTTCACTTGTTTCAAGACCTCTAGGATATCCTGAGAGTTAGAGAGAGGTTTTGGTGCAACCAACCGCTGGGGAAATGGAGCAACTGGCTTTTCTAGAAGTTCCGGTTCTAATTTTTGTGGGGCCTCACTAGATCCATTATTGTTGTCATCTTTTGGTTCTTGAGGCTTTTCAGGCCTAACCGGAATGGTTTTATCAATGATCTTCCTACTCCTAAGAGTGGTGATGGATTTAGTGTGCCCCATTTGATCTGAAGAGCTGGGATCACTTATCTCGTATTGCGGTTTAGGATTGGGGAGCGGTTGTCCAGGAAGCATCCCCTTTTCTATAATCATCATACGTGAATACATCTTTTGTATAAAGTCTCGCATTGCATAGGTCAGCTCTTACATGAAATTTTGAACTGGTTCTTCTTGAGGTTTCCCCTGATTTGGATTTTGATTGAAGAAACCTTGAGGGGTAGCAGTTTGTCCATTTCTCTAACTAAAGTTTGGATGATTTTTCCAACCAGGATTATACGTATTAGAGGTTGGTCCATTGAAAGGTCTTTGATAATTATTTACGGCATTGGATTGTTCATTCAACACTTCTCGAAAGGCGGGTATCGTAGGACAATTTTCAGTTGTATGAATGCTGCAATCACATATGCTGCAAATACTTTCATTAACCTTATCCTTCTTTCCTTCCATGGCCTTAACCTTTCTTATGAGCGTAGTCACTTTATACTTAAGATCATACTCTTCTTTCAAAAGATACAATCCACCTTTCTCCTTTAATTGAGTCGGCCTAGACGTGGTGTTCGATTTTGGGTAATAATCCCATGATTGTGTTTTTTTAGCAAGACTATCAAGGTAATCCCATACCTCGTCGACATTTTTATTAATGAATTCTCCATTACACATTGTCTCGACCATTTGATGCATGGAAGATGTCAGTCCATCGTAGAAAAAATTTGTAATGCGCCACGTTTCAAAGCCGTGTTGTGGGCATGAACTGACCAAATCCTTGAACCTTTCCCAGCATTGGTAAAATGTTTCATCCTCCTTTTGGGTGAAGTTCATGATTGATTTTCTAAGGCTAATCGTTTTATGATGTGGAAAAAATTTCTTTATAAATTCCCTTTGCATATCATTCCATGTGCCAATGGATCTAGGACGCAGTGAATGTAACCACGTCTTAGCCTTCTCTTTTAAGGAAAAAGGAAAGAGTCTCAGCCTGACTGTGTCCTCAGACACATTTTGAAAATATAAAGTGGCTCTGATCTCATCAAATTCTTTCAAATGTAGGTATGGTTCTTCAGATTCAAGCCCATGGAACTTAGGAAGGAGTTGGATAACCCCTGGCTTGATGTCCATATGTCATGTATTTTCAAGAAAAATCATGCATGAGGGCATACTCACCCTCGTTGGTTGTAAATAATCACGTAAAGTACGAGGCGGGGGTGCTTGATACACCTCATTCTCATCTTGAATGTCCTCTACCCTAGATTGGGGTAGAAGAGGTTGGTTTTCAGCCATCACTTTAATTAACTTAGGGGATTTGGAGTGGTGTCTAGTCCTTCGATGGATAGTCAACCCCTCAACCAATCCTCCTTTAGTCAGGAGATGTCAAGTGTTGTCACAGGCCCACTTAGGCATGAAACACTCACAGCCCTTAATCAAATTTGAAACATAATCCTAAGAAAGGAAAAGAAAATCTAGAAAGAAAGAGAGGGTTGGAAAGAAGTTACCAAATTGGAAGGCCTAAGTAAAAAAAAACCTGCAAAAGAAAACAAAACAAGTCAGTTTCTAAAGAGAAGATCTAAGATTAGAAAATCCTTAAAAAGGAAGATAGAAACAAACCAGTTTCTAAAAGAAGAAATTCCTAAAAGAAAGTGGAAATTTCTAAAATAAATTAGGAAAGTCCTAGAAAGTTACTAAAAGAGATCTGAAAAATTGAAAGTAGAGAAAGAACTCACCGAATTAGAAATTTCTATCTTAAAGGCCTACGAAATAGGAAAGTTAGTTTCTAAACAAAAATTCTATAAGTAAAAAATTAGGAAACAAAATTAGATTCTAAAAGAGTTAGAATTAGAAAGTTACTAGAAAACAAAAATAGAAAGTTAATTTCTAAAAAGGGAAATAACTAACCTAGTTTCTAAAAACAAAAGAGAAAAGTTTCTAAAAATAAACTATTTCCTACAAATAGGAAAATACTAGAATTAGAAAATTTCTAAAATTCAAATCCTAATTTTAAAAGTAGAAAAAGTAGAGGAATTAGGAAGGAATTACCAATTTAGAAACTTATGTCAGGATCCTACAAAACAGGAAAACAAGTTAGTTCTAGAAATCAAATAAAAATCTAAAACTAAAGTTAGTCAAATCTAATCTTAAACTAATTCTAAACCTAATTAATTTTAGAGAATCGCAACCGTCAGTCCCCGGCAACGGCTCCAAAAACTTGTTCACTTCCCAAGTATAGGGTTGTGATGTAGTAATAAACTCAGTGAGACCGAGGTTGATCCCAAGGGACTGAAACCTGTATGTTGTCTGAAACTAGGTAGAATTAGAACTAGACTACAACGGAATTTAAATTGATTATAGTTTGAGGAGTAATGGTGAAATATTAATGTAAAACTTAAGAGAAATCAAAGATAAGAAACTAGGGATTCAGAGGATCCACTTGTAGAGATCAGGGAGATCTTATGCCTGCATCAAGAATCATGGAAATTAAACTGAACTTAATTGATATAGTTTTCAAAAGATGAAAGGTATATGAATTAGAATGGATTCCATTACCAAACCATGCCCAGGAGACAAAGCAAATTATAGAATTAAACAAATTACCAACCAATCAACAATGCATGAAGGTTAGGAAGGGTACCGTCATCCAACCATGCCCAGGAGACGATGGTGAACAACAGGGCTTCCTGACATCATAAACATCAAAAGGAAGGAACATGCTCAAAGCTATCGCAGACCCATTGTAATTTTAGTCACAATAGACCATTAAAAACTAAACCCATTCCCATAATTAGACAAATATCAAGTTCAATTCCATGTAAATAAAAAGCATAAGCGCAGAGTTCTTCCCATCAGGCTACAAGCTTCACCTCTTAGCCCTAGCTAAGAGGTTTAGCGGACCATGATTAGGCTAAATCCAAAATAAACTAAAAGAAGAAGAAAGAAAACCAGATAACTCTACTCTCTCCCTCTCTGCTCACGTCCAGCTGTTCAAGCACCCAAGCCGAGAGATCTCTGCCCAATCCTCCCCCTCCTGTTCTCAAGCTCCTTCCTTTTATAATAATAGAAAGGTCAATGGAAGAAGGAATTCTCTCGAAGCTCATCTGAAACAGAACCGAACTCCAGAATACGCAGGACTGTGCGTAAATCAACTTACGCTGATTTTTGGTAAGACCCTTTCTTGACGCTGAGGAAGAGATCCACTCCGTCCATTGATTTTAGGACGAAGAACCATCCAGACTTGCTCATTTTTGGGTCCAAACCATCGTGGCCCATGAGATCTTCATTCCGCCGTCCCTCTTGCATTTAAACGGTTAAAAACATATCTCTGCTGCCTCTTAAAATTTTGTCACCTAGGTTAGGATGATGGGGAGTGTGGGTTTCTTATGGATGGTCCAGATCAGACCGTTGCTGTCCTATGGAGGCCTATAGAGATCAACTGCGAACTCTGTTTGCGAACAGAGCTTCCGCATCTGCGCTGTGATGGATGGCGGCACACTGATTGATGTCAGGACGAAAATCCATTCCATACATTGGAATATACTCAAAAAAATATTTTGGAAGGGATGTTTTTGGAGTGAAATTGGAGTGGCCCACATGATATTTTATTCCGCCGTCCATCCTACGTTTAACGGATAAGATCTTACAATAGTTTGCATGGTGGTAAAAAGACACCTAGGCGAGGGTCAACCCCAACGTCTCGTCACAATGGACGGTCCAGATCTTCAGAATAGGAGATGAGTGGAGCCCACTGCTGAAAAATGGACGGACAGCGTCCGTCTGCTGTTGCTGTGGAAGAAGAAGACAGGTCAGCCCGTCTTTAACCGGGCTGACCGTCCAGTGCACGGCCGGTGCGTGTACACTATGTACATGCACTGTACATGTAGGGTCCATTGTGATGTTCGTGAGACATCTGCTTCATCCATTTACTGTGTCACTCCATTTAAGGCGTTGAGAACAAAATTGAAGCATTTTCAGATACCAGGCGGGCCCCAAATCACTGATTTATGGGCTGATCTGTCCGTTGGGCCACTTCCAGAGGGATCTAATGGCTGAAATTTGACTTGTACAGTTCTTTTTTGGTCCTCAAGACATGTATAAAGTTTCGAGCCGAACAAATAATGGAAACCTAGTGATCTTGTATTCTGGCTGACTTTCAGGCCGCTTGAGCTTTAGTTTCTCGATTTTCGCGGATCTCTGGCGTGCAAATCCGTCGATCTTGTTCCTCTGAAGTCCATCCCTTGCCTTGGTGACTTCTAAGCGTTAATTTCATGCTTTTAGCACCCTATTTCAGTTCAAGCTTGTAAACAAACCTTGCAGCATAAACACAATTAAATTGGGTCGATAAACAGTACCATGTTCGTAAATTCAGACAATAACTAGGGTCTAATATGCAATATTTGACCCTCAACACCAACTGTGCATAACACCCCCCAGGTTCCTGCATTGATTTTTATAGAAACTCATGGGAAAGGGCAACCTTTATAAGAGCCTCCCCCTCATTGTTGAATTGGCGGCCTTGGACTTGGTACCCCTCCAAGTAACCTTGTGAGCCCCGCGAACTCTAGAGAGTTACTGAAGCCAACCTTGTTGGTAAATCCTGCCAAGTTGATCGCTCTAGTAGCTTCAACGGGCCCCTCTGATGGACTGCAGTGAGTGAACTTCCCAGGCCACGATGGTTCAACGAACTTATGAGAGTTATAGAGACCAGCTAGCATAAGCCATACTTGCTCCAACTACATACAAGCTTAAACTGTGGTTGCTTCAACTACTTATGAGTTTTAAATATAGTTGTTCTAAATACTCAAGAGCTTAAACAGTGGATGACGCCTTAGGTCTACTAATTGAACTCTAAGATAGTTCCACCCACTAAGGAGAATACTACGCAAAGCATACTAACAACCAAAAGTTAAGTTATTATCATATCATTTGTCACAAACTATGAAGAAACATTCAATTCAAATATGGATTAATATAAGAAAGAAGCATCCATGATTATATGCTGAAGTATAAAATTGGTCATACCATCTATATTGAAAATTGCTTTAAAAAGCACAAAATTCTCATATATATGAAAATTGTTGATGCATAAAAATTTCCAATATATTACAATTATTCTGAGATGCCCAAAGATAGCATGAAATTTTACAAATCTTGTTTAATCTAAACTTGGGCTGCAGTTGTATTGAGATAACCTTCGATGATAAGTCTAGCCAAATCCGGAGCACCACTAAGCTCCTGTTCTAAAGAGACAATGGCCGCCTTGTTCTTTAGAAGTTCTAATTCTTCAAGCTTAGCTATGCTAACATTCTCAGCAATGTCAGTCTTGATCTTGCTCACCTTCAATTCTTCGGTCTACTTTTGGGCCTCGAGATTAACAATTTGCTTATTGACGATTGCTTGAGTTTACTTATTGACCTTCCCCTAGTCTTGGAGTGAACTGCATTCCCTTTTATATCTAGAAATGATAGCAGAGTTCTTGGATATTTTTTCTTTAAGAAGCAACAACTCTTTTTGACGATGAACTACCTCTAGAGTAATGACTATATTGTGAACAGACTTTAGCTGTTGAAGGGATGCACAAAATTGGATCAGAGAATTGTGAAGCATTATGACATTGATCTTGCCTAACTTTGCAGAATTATCCAAAATTGTCAAGCCATCGCCGAGAAGAGGCCATTGGTCAGGATCTTACAACACGCAGGTTATGGTAAAAAGAGCATAATTGACTAAGACAAGCTTGTACGGAGGAACCTTTTCCAAGGGTTCAATACCATTACTATTGAATTGGAACCCGCAAAATAAATTGAAGATAGAACAACTGCGAGAAACCTAAAAAAATAATAATATGAGAAGAATGAATTAAGATAGTTCTATCTAAAAGGGAAAGCCGCAAAGCATGAAAATTTAAAATTATACCTGTTGTTGGAACCAAGAATCAAGGGGCTAATGAAGTTGAGGCTCTGATAGTAGCAGGGATAATTAGCAACTCAGGGACCACCACGACAGGCATAGCATTAAAAGACAATTCCTTGGCCTCGGTGCTCGAATAAAGGGTTATCGGAGTCGTCGCATCGTCTGACTCTGATGGAAAGTGGATCATATGAGCAACTGTAATTAGAACAGTGCAGGATGTTATTATGGCCTCATCTGTCAAGACATGTTTTGCATTAATGTCTACTGCCTCAGTGATTACCTGAATTGTCATGTCCTGATCAACCTCCACGTTGTGTGGTGATCAATGCCGTCACCACTGTTTGCACCACTGACATAGAGAGTTTCGCCTCCCTCAATGAGGAGACCTTAGTCCTGGGAAGGAATTGAGGGTTATGTGGGGAATGTTGATCTGTGGGATAGCGAGCATCTCGCAAGGAAGAGCGAAGTAGTTGGCACTAAAAGTTATGAAGATATTAGCCACTAGCGAGTATTAAGTGTGAAATATTGTATATTTCTCTCTTGTTATGCATTGGTTTTATGAACATAGATGCGCATAATCAATCTAATTACATGTGTTTTCTCTTATGCGGTGATTTTGAGAGTTAAGGAGAAAATGATGCTTATAAAGTATGGATTTAATACTCAAAGAATTACCAAGTGAAGGTTTGGATCTATGGAGGTCAAGATTGGAGAATTCAAGAGTCCAAGATGACATCGATGATACCTTCAATGACATCGAAGTAAGTGGCAATGCCATCACAACCACGTCGATTCCATCACAAAAATCTTTAAAATTTGATTTTGTTGTTAGACATATTTGTGCACTTTTCGATGCCATCGAGGGAATGTTCGATGCCATCGAAGCCAACTTCCATCCCATCGAAGGAGGTTCAATGAAATCGAGAAAATACACAAATTCAAAAGGTCGTCGTGGGACAGTTTCCTGATTTCACCCGAACTTATCGATCGGAGCTCTATGCCATCAAAACTACAATAGCTACGTAAAATCAAGTCAATTTTTAAGTTGGTGCTAATCAAGCCTATTTAAAATTATGTTTTAGGAGTTTCTAAACATGAATTAGGGTAGAAGAAGTAGACCAAGGAATTGTGGAGGTTTAAGGAGTCTTCCCTCCTCTTCAATCCTTCGTTTCTAGTTAGTTTTTATGTTTTTCTGTTTAAGTTTTAGTTTAATCATGTCTATGGTTGGCTAATCTCTTAGATAAAGCTAAGAGGTGAAGTTTGTAGTTCTTCTTAATATTTATTTTACTTTGATGTAACTTATTTAGATTTCATGTTAAATAATTCATTGATATTTGGTTTAAATGAAGAAGTATTTCTAGTTTATTTTGATCCACTGTCGACTCCGGGCACATTGGATGCTTAGGAAGGCTATGAATATTTTTTTGCCTATTTTATAAGGGATTGATCTGTAGAATTGTAATGCTCCGATTTTTAAAACCCGAGTATATGACTCATTTTCCAAAAACCTAAGTGTTAAATTGAGTATATGACTCATCGCATGGTTATATAAAAATAATCCATCAAGCCGCTTAGGGCAAATATCAAGTCGATGACACGTAGAGAAAATATCAAATCAAAGCCACATAGGGAAAACATTAATCAAATCCACAGAGGGGAAGTATCAAATTGATGCGATAAAAAGAAGGATCATCCCCAAAAGCTACGTAAGCACAAAATCCGTATGTGGTAAGCTCACATTAATCTTTCATTTAACCCATCATTAAAGTAGCCACTAGGTTGATGGTCCATTATAATCACAATCAATCAAGTTACATCCCAGGTCTAGATATACATAATAGTGGGGTTCTCTACTAATAAATGTAGCATTTCAAGTTCCACAAGCAATCCATAAGTAATCCACAAGCATGAGAATATGTACAAGTACACACACACACACACACACACACACACACACACACACACATATATATATATATTCATATAGGATAAATATTGAGCGTATAATTTTCTACTCAGATTCAATAACTAACATAAGTAATCATGAATTAAGGGCATCAGTTATCAATTGAAATTAAAATAGAACTATCACTTAAGCTAACATGGAAGAGGAAAACTTAAGGGAAATAAGTCATCACCTTACGAAATGACTATTGCTTATCCGTGCTAATTATGAACTAATTAACACCTATTTGCTTGATTGGGCGAGTCAACTCGGTGCAACTAGGTGCGATGGTTCAAGCCTGACAAGAACAAGTTAGATTTCTTAGAGAATGACCAATACAAGTTGTTTATAAGTAACATTAAGGTTTTATCATATCTAAAAATAGCTAGGTATGAAGGGAATCAACTCAGTTGGTGTGGAACCGGTTGAGTAGGTTATCAACCTACCTTTGGGATACGTAGCCGAGCACTTTTCATTATAAGATACAGATGGGATGTCTGGGATGACCATCCTCTTCATCTTGTCGTAAGATGGAGATTGTACTCCGAGAGTCTTTATCAATAGATTTTTCGAGCAGTAGCTTGAAGATGGATGAGACTGTGGATGAGGTCGGTGCTCGATGGAAGCGGAGATACTTCATCTTCTGGTAGCCAAGCTCGGGGAGTAGGGTGTTTCCTCAGTAGTGTGTTACCATTCTCCGGCCATTGAGGAGTTCCTTGGTCATGACTGATGATGGGCAACCTCGTGATACGCATGAGTGTCCAACCTGATCTTATCTTTATTGGTCAGTCCATTTTTACTCATAACAGTAAGCCCCCTACTTCCAAGCTCACGTAGCAGACTTGCAAAGTATGTTAATATTGGTGAGCTCAGACCATCCTGTGCCAGGGGGTGTCGGGCCTGCTTATCATTAATGCTGGATAGGGTGACCTACACAAGAATTGGGGCATATCTACAATCATGATATGACATGCTCGAGATAATGCTCGCCGCTCGAGGTCACGTGCGCTGGCAGCACTCCTTCTCGGCTTCTGACCTGTGGGGCATTGAGGCATGACGTCTTTTGGAGAGTCGGGTTGGCCGGCGAGTGGGAGTGTTCCACATGTTCGAGCATGATCATCGACGCACCATTTTGGTGGTTGTAATGAGTGCGGCCGTTAAATGTTGCATGCTTGAGTCGTTTATAAAAGGGGATGCCTTAACACCATTTGGGCTATTTGATTTGCTGTCTCCCTACCTCTTTCTCTGCTCACCCCAGACTTATGTGATTTTCGATGACCTCCAAGCTCTTCCTTCTTCTTCGATGAGCTCCATTCCTGTCTTCCCCCCTTTTGTTTTCTTTTTCTTCTGAGTTCTAGGCTTCCAGCAGCCATTCCATTTAAAGGAAATGTCGAGATCGTCGGACTAGTGGGGGGAGCTATCTCGGCGTGATTGTGGGTCGGGTGATCTTAACCCTATGTCGAACCCGCCCTCTCTGCTAGTGATGATGTGTGATAGGGATTTCCAAGAATCCCATGGGTTAAGGATGGCTACCCAATCCTCGGTCAAGCGACCATTGGAAGCTGAGGGGTTTGCTCTGGTTACAAAGTGGATCTTCGTTGGAGTCAGAAGAAAAAGGACCAATCAAGTCGACACTGAAGAAAGTCAACTAGGCACGAATTTGGTCGAGGTATCACATTCTAGACTCTGTGGTACTCTAAGCTCCTGTAATTGGTGAGATTCCGAGCGAGCCTCATGCCAGCGAAGTGGTCATATTCTTGGACGCCCTCTAATGAGGTTTGAGGCTCCCTCTCCAATGTATAGTTAGGGAAGTCCACTTGCGTTTGGAGTTAGCTCCTAATCAGATAATCCCAAATGCTTAGAAGGCACTGGTGGGGTCATTCATTCTTTGGTTCGAGCTCAACCAACTCGAGCTGATCGTGAATGAATTCCTCCACCTATATATTAGGTGAAGTCCAACCACCACCAGGAGGGTTGGTATTATTTTTCTGCCCGGCCAAAGACTGGAAAGGCCATAATCACGGATGCCCCGACCTCGAACAAGAATTAGAAGAGTAAATGGTTTTAGGCATTGGAAGATTGGGATGCTCCAGCAGCTTCTAGGCTTCACCCTCTAGATCCGACCCATTTCGTCATATAAGGTCGGTATGTCTGAACTGATTTTTCCTTGTCTTATTTCCCTTTTCTCATCTCTAACTGTGATAGCCTTTTGCAGCTCTATCTAAGTACACTGCTGAAGCGAGTGAGTCAGAGTGTATTCGAATTGTTGAGGCGAGGTCGGTGGACACTGCATCAAGTTCTTAGAGGCAGTTGATTACGCTCGAGCTGCTTTACAAATTAGGTCTTACGTTATTCATATTAGGTACACGCTTAGAAGATAGTTGAAGATTATTTCATTCTCATCTGCTTGCTGATCATTTCATTTTGTTATGTATAAATGCCTATACAAAGCCGCTCTAAGCGCAAAGCTCCCTCCGTGAATGAGCTGGCCCAAAATAAGCAAAGACTGACCTCAAAGAAGGGGACTGACGCTTCTTCGTCCACTATTGGTTAGTGGAAGGTAGCTGCTGACCCCACCAGTCTTTTAGATCTGCTAGCAGTTTCTACGATGGTCGGGGTTGTCGCAAAGGTAGCCCCTATCACTGAGGCCCAGCATCCCGAGGTTTGGGTAACTACTAGCTCTGAGGCTCGGGCGGGTAGTCCGTCAGGTAGTTGAGGGGTCGAGGCTCGGGGATCCCCCTGTCGCATGTTCTCGACACCAAGTTCACCAGGGTGATGGAGTCACCTCCATCAGCTAGTGTGGGCTAGATGGCGACACTCTACTATAAGGTAAGAGTGTTTCCTTCTCGATAGTCATTTTTATTACTTAAAAATTTAGTCTTGTCTTCTGACGTGGATCTATTTTCAATACGGTCTCATCCTTTTGAATGCTCGTTGTGAGATATTACGTGCTGAGATGGATTATAAAGACGTGAAGGCAGTTATTATGCAGAAGACCATTGAATCCAAGTAGCTCCACTCCAAGGTCACTACTCTGAAGGTCTAGGTGGAGGATGCTCAAGAGAAAGGTGCTAGATGGAAGTCTGAGCTGAGTGTGGTGAAGTACAACTTTGGAGTGGAGTTGAAGGAAGCCTAGGTAGCTATTTCAGAGGCTCGAGTGGCGGCCGTAGAGGAGTTAAAGGCCTCTAAGGAGTGGGAGGAAGAGGGATGCACTCTATAGTGTCGAGTACAACAAGTGCCTCAAGCATGTTAAGAAGGCATACCCCGAGCTCGACCTATCCTCTTTCGTGGACGGCTCTACCGAGGACCCGACCCCGTTAGAAGTTGAGTACCTACCTTCTAAGCAGCTAACCCTAGCGGGACCCCGAATCCCCTTTCTTTCTTTTATACTTTTGGCTTTTTGTTTGATTCCATTATGTACCCCTCTTATATTAACGAAAAGAACATACTTTTTGTAGCAATTGTGTGAAATTTTAAGTATACTTTTCAGGTCTGCTTATGGCTTGTTAGTAGCTCGGATGAACGAGAGCTCAAGGGATAGCTATTGAGCCCTTCCCTTTATCAGAGGATTTTTGCTTTTGTAGGGAAGGTGAGTGAGCCACAATGATTCCTTCGTAGAGGGCTGAGTAGTTTTTATTTTAAGGGGATTGTTCTTCCTCGTATTAAAGGGCCCTTATTGAAGATCTTGTAACCTGAGTAGTGTTATTAAATAGTGGCCTGACCTCATCTTTAAGGGTCAGGTGACTGGTGATGAATTTCCTCCCTTACACTAAGGGAAGTCCTTAGTAGGCCCCGTAGTAGAGTCGATTAGTGGTCCGACCTCTTCTTTAAGGGTCGGACGACTAGTGAGGGATATTTTTCCCTTCTACTAAGGGAAGTCCTCTATAAACTATGTAGATCAGATATTGTAGACAACAGGTATAACTAAAAAGGACAGAGTAGAAATTAAAATTTTCCAGCCTTGGGATTTTCATTGTTGATTCCAAGTAAAACATGTAGATTCTGATCTCGTAGGTCGATTATTGTAGATTCTGAACAAAACTTGTGGATTCCAACCAGACCTTTGGTCAGTCTTCACGTGTAGTAGATCTTTAGATGCTCAACGTTCCACGGATGTGGCAAAGGTTATACTTTTATGTCTTTGAGTCGATGAATTCCATGTCAGGTGGTGCCCGTGATTCTGTAAGGCACTTGCCAGTTCGGTCCCAAAGTCCCCGAACCAGGCTCCTTGGTGTTCTAGAAGGTTCGATAGAGGACTAGATCTCCAGCTTGGAACCTTCTCGTCCTTACTATGGAATTGTAGAATCGGGCAACTTGATGTTGGTGAGTTACGACCTTGAGCCGGGCTTGCTCCATTTTTTCTTCGAGCAAATCGAGGTCCAGTACCATCTGCTCAGTGTTTTAATTTTCATCGTACGAGAGGATCAGAGTTGTTGGGAGCCCAATCTCTATCAGGACTACGGCCACAACCTCGAAGGGTAGGGAGAAGGGAGTTTCTCTTGTGGCTGTTCGGGCAGTTGTCCTCGGCCCAGAGGATGTGTGGGAGTTCCTCAGCCCAGGCTCCTTCAACTTTCTCAACTTGGTTCAAAGGTGATTCTTGATGATCTTATTAATTGCCTTGACCTGACCATTAGCTTGAGGGTGCCAGGGTGATGAGTAAGCATTTTGGATTCCAAGGTTCACACACATGCCTCAGAACCGATCATTTTTTAATTGAGACGATTGTGTGCGAGATTCTGTATTGGTAGATGATGCTTTTCAGATGAAGTTGGTGATTTTCTGCAAATTAATCTTGGCCAAAGGCTTAGCCTCGGCCCACTTGGTGAAGACTATGACAATGATGAACTTTGTCTGACCTTATCGCTCGGTAGGGGGCTGATAATGTTTATCCCCCATTGGGTGAATGGCCATGTTCCAGTCATGGGAGTCAGCTACTGAGGTGGCTGATGGGGTATTACTTCGAACCTTTGACACTTGTCGCATTCCTGGGTGTACTACCCATCCTTCTAAATGGTCAGCCAGAAGTACCCTTGTCGAATAGTCGTATGGGCAAGCGCGTGACTGCCAGAATGATTGCCACAAATCCCTTCGTGTATTTCTCTTAGAACGCACTCAACTTCTTCTGATCGGAGGCACTTGAGATAGGGCAGAGAGAATCCATTTTTATACAAAGTGTCCCCGACCATGGTAAACTGGATTGACCTAGATCAGAGCCTACGTGCCTCGAGTTGATCTTCGGGCAATGTCCCTTCCTGAAGGTAGCTGACTATTAGGTTAATCCAGCTTAACATCGAGTTTACCAAAAGGACCGTGCCTAGGTAAAACTTAGTGATACTTGGCTTGGACAGAAACTCAATTGGGATAAACTTTAGGATCTCATCTTCAACCGTTGTGGCCAGTTTTGCTAGAGTATCTGCCTTGGAGTTCTCCGACGTGGGGATCAGGCTAATGTCGCACTTAGGGAATTTTCTTATGACTTCACGTGCCCTTTGTAAATAGGTGATCATTCTTTCTTCTTTGGCCTGGTATTCGTTGCTTATCTATTTAATGATGAGCTGAGAATCACTATGGACTTTCAGGTTCTGAGATCCCATTATTGCAGCCAACCTATGTCCAGCAAGCAACGCTTCGTATTCTACTATGTTGTTCAATGTTTGAAATCCAAATCTTAAGACATATTGTGTGCAGGTCTAGTCAGGAGCCTCAACCACTACCCCCGCCCCACTGCCTTTAGAATTGGATGAGTCATCGATGTATAATGTTGAGGTCGGCCGCTTGATCTATAAGTTGGACAGTTTTGGTGATTGGACTAGCTTCCGGGTTCTGGTCGCAGGTGAGCTCGATAATGAAGTCATCCACCACTTGGCCTTTGATGGAGGTTCAAGGCTGGTATCGGATGTCGAATTTTCTTAGCTCGATTGCCCGTTTTGTAAGTCTTCCCGATGCCTCGAGATTCTGGAGCACTTGACGGAGAGGTTGGTTGGTCGAGATGATGATTGTATGGGCTTGGAAGTAGGGTTAGAGACAGTGGGATGATACGATCAAAGCCGAGGTGAGCTTCTCGATATCTGGATAACTGGTCTTTGTTGGGACCAAGGCTTTACTGACATAGTACACCAGTCATTATTTCCCCTCTTTCTCTCGAATAAGGGTCGAGCTGACTACTGCTATCGAGACAACCAAGTATAATAGTAGCGACTCTCTTTGCTCGGGTTTTGAGAGTAGCAGAGTTAAACTCAAGTACTATTTAAGCCACTAGAAGGTGAGCTCATAGTCTTTGGTTCATTCTAATTTTTCATTTCCTTTCAATTGTTTGAAGAAGAGTAGGCAGTTATCGGTGGCTCGGGAGACGAACCGGTTGAGGGCAGTTATCCTCCTTGTGAGGCTCTAAACTTCTATCATTGTCCTGGGTGAGCTCATATATAACAACACTTAGATCTAATCGGGGTTCGCCTCAACCCCCCGTTGGCTTATCAGAAAGCTAAGGAACTTTCCTGGAGCTAACATTGAAGGTGCATTTACTTAAATTCAACTTCATCTAATATTTTCATACAATCATGAACATCTCATCGAGGTTAGCTATGTGGGTATTAGCTTTGATGCTCTTAAGGAGCATGTCATCGACGTAGACCTCCATGGAGAGTCCGATCTATTGGACGAACATCTTATTGACAAGTTGTTGGTATGTGTCCCTGACATTCTTTAGCTCAAAGGGCATGACTTTGTAGCAGTAAAGCCCATTGTCGGTGATGAAGGTTGTCTTCTGCTTGTCGTGGGGATGCATGGAGATCTAGTTGTAGCCTAAGTAAGCGTCCATGAAGCATAGGAGCTCATGTTTGTTGTGTTCTCAAAGTCATGGAATAGCACTAGTGAGCTTCCTATTGATCTCCTTTGACCTATCCGACCTCATACTCGGTTGGGAATTTCATCGCGAGGTGGTACGTTGGAAAAGGCCAAGCTAAGAGTCCTAGAGGGGGGAGGGGGGGTGAATAGGACTATACCAATTTAAAAATAAATGCAGAAATAAACAAAAGGAAATACAGATAGCACTTAAACAATTCCACAATGCAGAAATGTAAAATAACCTCAAATGTACAAGTATTGAGAGGTTGATACAGATGTTGTTCTAAGGACAACCTTACACCAAAAACCAATGGTTTATGGTAGGACAACCTGATTCCTATAACGGTCTGTGTATCAAAAACTCAAACTGATATAGAGAAATAAAGAAAAGAATAGCAAAGAAAATAACTAACCTATTACAACATTCCCACACTTGCATAAAAAGAATTACAACATTCTCCACAATTGCATAAAGGGAAATTACAACATCCAAAAAATGAAATAATCAATCAATCACCACAAGAGAAAAAATTATAGTGGTTCGTTTGTGTGTACACCAACTGTTTAGAACAATAGCCACACAACTACTCCACTCCTAATATCCTCACATAGTGGATTTTAGAGTTCTCTATGAAATAGGTTTTTCAAGGTTTACCTAATACCCTCAGAATTGTGTCTTTCAAGTGGGCTTACACAATTAAAAAACCCCACACTGAGTTTTCTGGATCACCTTAGAAAAACCAAAAAAAAAAGAGAATTTTTTGGCACAATCTTAAAGAAACCAAAAGAAAGAATTTACAAAAACTGTAAAATACTTATCTGGATATTTTCCTTTGTTGTAGCCCGGAAGAACCAATTCAGAGTAGAAGTTCAACGTAGATGTTCAATGTTCACACTCACTTATGAAATGGTTTTAAGTTCTAAATTGATTTTAGATTAAATCACCTTGGGCTAGCTTAATTTGATTTTGATTCCAAGAAATGGAAAAACTTCAATCCCTTTTTAAAATAAAATTGGAATGTAGAAACTCAAAATCAAATGCAAACAAAGCTATTTAAAGAGAATATAAAATGAGCACTAAATAGCTTAAGAATATCACTAACATATCTCATAGAGTGGTGTCTCGATTTTTCTTGAATTGGATATCAAACTCTGAAAATCGTGCTCTATTTAGAAGTGCAAAAATCGTTCCTTCGACTGGCCCAGAGGACAGCTCGACTGGTCGAAGGACCAACAACCTTTTGTAAAATTTGGGCACGATAAGATCAGGCCGTTCCACAACTGGTCAAAGGACTTGTTCGACCGGTTGAGTCCTGTCCAAGACTGGTCGTGTGAGACTCATTTTAGTTGCTGGACTTTGAGTCGAGCCTATAAGATTGGTCGAGCATTATTCTCGACTACTCGAGCAGTCTCCAGGACTGGTTGAGGCAATAAGAAAAAATTCTAAAAATTAGTAACAAACTTAGGACTGGTCGAGGATTTCTTGGATTGGTCGAGCCAGTACTAGGACTAGTCAAACGTAGTCTAAGACTACTCAAAAAACAAAATATGCACTTAAAGTGACTCAATTAAATTATGTATTCAAAATGACCTATCCTATGGTCAATCTAGGGTCATTCATGCCTTATAAGCGATATATGAACATTGAATCTTCTTTTGCTTCAGTTGATCATTGTTCTTTGAAGTTTACGAAGCTTGAGATCTTGACATATGATGAAGCTTGAACTCGAGACATTTTGAAGCTTGAGCTTGAGGTACTTGAGTTGTACTTCACCTTGAGCTTTGAGTACCAAAGTAAAGACTATTGTCTTGCCTTAGATGAAGCTTTGAAACCTTGAACTTTGAAGCTTGAAGGAGTGAACTATCACATGGTGTTCTACTTGAACATGTATTTGTATATCTCTTGATATTGCCTTTGAAGTTCTTGAGGTAATGACCTTTGTTCTTGTTCATGAGATGCACAGTCTTGAATATGTAGATGAGCTACACAAGACACAGATTCTAAGAGGTTTTAACACTATAAAATTTGACAATCATAGGAGCTAGAAAACATAGCACTTACAATCTCCCCCTTTGTCAAATTTGTGACAAAACACACTTCGATAAAAGTAAGCATAATATGCACAATAAAGAATCATGCACCTGTTACAAATATAAACTAGTTACAACCTGGTTAAAGAATCATGCACCAGTTATAAATAGGTCAAAACAATTCGCATCTACTCCCCCAACAATACTCCCCCTTACTTACTCCCCCTTACAAAAAAAAAAGAATGGCTACCTATCCACAATCCACAATCCACATATCACAAGCATCATAAAATTATCCCCCTTTTTTTCACAATATGACAAAGGGAGGAAGTAATAAATGATAATGGAAGTAGATGAATAAGGAAGAATAAGAAGAATAATGAGGAAGAAGAAAATATATGATCTAGATTATCAAGTTAACCAAATTCATAAGCAAGCATGTTCAAGCATGTTCAACCCCATAAAATAAAAGAAATCCAAGTATCTTAAAAGTTATTACAAACCACATATTCAAATACTAATCAAAACCTGATGAAGGAGCAGGTATGGTAGGATCAATTTGATGAAGTCCCTTGTTAATGCGCCTAAGATATTTGCGCATAGATTTGAATTGCAAATCATGGGACACATTCATGTTTTCAACCTTCTCCTCAAGTGAGTGCAAACACACATTAAAGTCAAATGGCTGATAATTAGGATCATCTGCTGAATCAGATTCGATTTCATAAAAAATATCATCCATATTGATGTCATCTGGAGGTAAATCACCTTCCTCTTCATTTGCAGCATCAGATCCATTAGCACCCACATTGACTTGGCCTGGGGCCAACTTCAACTTCATCTTGTTAATATTGGAGTTGTTAAATGGTAGGTGGTGAATGGGAGCTTCTCCTACACGCATAGCCACTAAACTCTGGGTGGCCAACACAGTCATAAGAAAAGCGAAGGGAATGTCACTATGTCCTAGATGGAGATGGAACAAAATGATGCAATGACAAATCAAAGAAGGAAGACATACAAAGGTACTAGAAATGATGGAATGAAGAATAAGAACCATGAACATAGTGAGTTCGGTTTTGTTACCAGAACGAGGATAGACATTCGAAATGAACATCCTATGAAGGATTCTGTATCTGGGTAACAAAAACTTTGAGGCAAGTGCATTTCCAATAGTATTCCATTCCGCATTTATATTACATAAATCTCTAGTGAGAATACGCTTCTCAGTTTCAGATGGTTTAGCGACTAGAGTGTTAATGGGAATACCTTCATCATTGAGAGATAAATCCATTAATCCAGAGATAAGATGACGATCCACATTAATTGGACCTTCTCTGGTCGCAATAGTAAATGTCAGATTTTTAGTAGAAAAATTAGTAATGCAAGCATACATAACTTGCCCAATGGAGCAGTATGCTAGCCCACCCCAATGTAGTATGTTATCCCATCCTACAGACTGAAGGAGAGGAAGGATATCAAACATAGCCAAATGATCAACATTAATGGATCGTTCTATTATAACATTGCGCAACTGAATATCCCGCACATAAGTGAGATCATCTTCGGGTGACTAAAGGTAGCGCACTGTGATAGGAGTCGACCGAGATGAAGAGGGACCACGAGATCCTTTCTTCTTGGTTCTACCTTCCATTTGCAACAAAGATATCAAGAAAAATGGAGATTGCAAAAGAGGTAAAGTAGGTTTCTAGTAGATTAGATTTTTGAGTAGAAACCCCAAAAACCAACATAAAACATGAAATAAATCACATAAATGAAGAATACAAAGTGCAAAGGACTAGAATCTACAAGAAAATAAAAAAAAACGCACTAACCACGGAGGAATCGAAGATGGGCTCGACCGATCGACGTAGGAGCCATTGGAGAAGACAACTCAAATGAGAAAAAGTGATTTTTCCCCTAAATAAAGCACCAAACGCATGGTTCATGGGTGGTCGAGTACATGCTTGACCAGTTGTGCCACGACTAGTCGAGTATGTACTCAACTGGTCGTGTACAACCCAAAATGTGCAATTTTTTATAAAATTTAAAATTTAAACATTTAAAATAAAAAATATTTACATTATGATACAGAAATACATGAATCAACAATTCATATTGCACATACCAAGATCAAATTTCAATTTAGCAAACCTGCTTTTGTCAAGCAATTTTGTGAATATGTCAGCAAGTTGAGTCTCGGTCGGAATATATTATAAAGAAATTGTCTTTTCTTTCACTAATTCATGAATGTAGTGATATCTAATGTCAATGTGCTTAGTTTGTGAATGTCAAATTGAATTTTTAAATATATTAATTGCACTAGAATTATCACAATATAAAACCATAGAATCTTACGCAATTCCGTAATCATTTAGCATTCTTTTCATCCATACAAGATGAGTACATGCATTACCTACTGCAATGTATTCAGCCTTAGTAGTTGAGAGTGATACAGAGCTTTGTTTATTACTTTGTCAAGAAACTAAACAATTCCCAATATAAAAACAATCACCACTGGTTGATTTTCGATCATCAATGTTATCAGCCCAATCAACATCCGTGTAACCAGCTAATCCACACTAGTATCATGTCGATACCAGAGACCAAGATTTGCTGAACTAGCGACATATCTCATAATTCGCTTAACAACAATTAAATGTGACTCTTTAGGGTCAGATTGATATGTAGAGTAAATTCTTACGCTAAATGCAATATCAGGTCGGCTCGCAATTAAATAAAGAAACTACCTATCATACTGCGATACAATTTAGGATCCACACTCTTACATGTAAAGTGCTTTGAGAGTTTTAAAGTAGTACTCATTGGAGTATCAAAAATTTTTCCACTCTCAAATCCGAACTTTTTAACTAAGTTCAGACCATATTTGGTTTGAGAGATAAAGAAACCATCAAGTTGCTGTTTTACTTGCAACCCTAGGAAATAATTCAATTCTCCAACCATGCTTATTTTGAACTTAGACTTCATAAGATCTGCAAACTCAACAGTCATGTTAGCACAGATAGATCTATAGATAATATCATCAACATAAATTTGCACTATTAAAATGTGATCATTATGTTTCTTTACAAACAATGTCTTATCAACACTTCCCATTATAAAGTTATGACTTATTAAAAACTTAGTCAACTTTTCCTACCATGCCCTAGGAGCTTGTTTCAAACTGTAGAGTGCCTTTTTCAGGCGGTAGACATGATTAACATTCTTAGGGTCTTTAAAACCCGTTGATTGTTCAACATACACTTCTTCATTGAAATCGTCATTCAAGAATGCACTCTTTACATCCATTCGGTACATTTTGAGCTTTTTAAAATATGCAATGGATATAAATAGTTTGATTGATTCAAGGCGAGCTACTGGGGCAAAGGTTTCATCATAATCGATGCCTTCAATTTGATGTACCCTTGTACAACCAGTCTTGCCTTGTTTCTAATAATATTACGAAATTTATTAGACTTATTTTTAAAAATCTATTTTGTTACGATAATGTGTTTATATTTCGATCTTGGAACTAGGTACCAAACATCATTTCTTACAAATTGATTGAGCTCTTCTTGCATCACAACTATCCAGTTTTCGTCAGTAAGAGCTTATTTTACGTTAGACGATTCTATTTGAGATGTAAATCACACGTAATTACATATATCATCAAGTTCTTTACGAGTGTGCACACTAGTGAGAGGGTTTCCACGAATCTGATTTGTTGGATGGTCTTTAACAGTCCTCAGTTAAGAGTTATTTTGACTTAATGAAGTATCTGGTTTATCAATTAGAAGAACTTCTTCATTTTCTGAACTTGAGACAAGTGTATTTAAGTGATCGTCAATAACCACATTAATGGACTCTTGGATTACACCGGTCCTCTTATTAAGGACTCGATAAGCTCAACTACTCAGAGCATACCCTAAAAATATCCCTTTATCACTTTTGGTGTCAAACTTACCCACATTTTCTCGGTCACGTAAAATGTAGTACTTACTACCAAAAACACGAAAGTATTTGACAGTAGGCTTCTTATCAAACAACATTTCATAAGCTGTTTTACCCTTTGATTTTCTAGTATAAACGCGATTAATTATATAACAAGCAGTATTTACGGCTTCGGCGTAAAGATTTTAAGGGAGCTTCATACTATTTAGCATTACATTTGCCATTTCTTAAAGTACTCTATTTTTTCTTTATACCATGCCATTTTGTTGTGGTGTTTTGGGCGTAGAGAATTCATGTGATATTCCCTGATCACTGCAAAACTTCTCAAAACTGCTATTTTTAAATTTTGAACCATGATCACTACAGATCTTAGAGACTTGTGATTCTTTTTTCATTTGGATACGTTTTAGTATCCCTTTTACTTCATCGAGAGTTTATGATTTGTCTCTTAGGAGGACTACCCAAGTATATCTGGTAAAGTCATCAACAATTACCAGTATGTACTTCTTGCCTCCTTGACTCTCCGTTCTAGTTAGTCCAATAAGATCCATGTGGACAAGTTCAAGTGGTTTAGATGTGGCATTAGAGTTCACCTTTTTGTGAGCACTCCTGGTTTGTTTGCCAATCTGACATTCGCTACATACTTTTATCTATTTTCTGTATTTTAGGTAAGCCTATTACCAACTCTCTTTTGCTCAATCTATACAAGTTACGGTAATGTACATGTCCAAGGCGTTTATGCCATAATTTGGATTCATCGGTATGGACCATGTAGCATGATAGATTAGATGAGCTTGAATCACTCACAATGTAGCAGTTTTCAGAAGTTTTGTGACCAGTTAATATTACAGAACCATTTTATTTAAAATTTTGCACCCTTGGTTAGTAAATTTTATGCTATGATTATTATCGTATATTTGAGAGATGCTTAATAAGTTATATTTAAACCCTTCTACATATAAAATATTCTCAAATAGAGGGAGGTTAAAAAGTTGAACTGTACCTTAGCCAACAATTCTGCAGTTGCTACCATCACCGAATGTGACTGAACCATCAGTCATATCTTTAAGATTGGTGAACAGACCCTTGTCGCCTGTCATATGTCTGGAGCAACCACTGTCCAGGTACCACTTTGAATGGCTTGAAGCTTTGAAAGCGGTGTAGGCAACCAAGCAAGTAACCTTAAGGATCCATTTCATTACAATCTTGGGTTTAGGAGTATAGTTGGTCTTCTTATGTTTGTGGTTGTTATAAGACTGACCCACTGAGTTAGATTTTAAGAGCTCCTTAAGTAAGTCAACAATTTTCTCAGCTAAAGGATTACGATTCTAATTTTTATGATTGATATGGTTGCTTTTAGATCTTAAATTTTGAAAAGTCTTAGCATTTTTAGAATAGTTTTGATTCATACTTTTCCCTTTTGAGTTTGAAGACTCCCCTTTCACAAATTTAGGTGGAGTATTCTTATATTTGGGAGGAATACTTTTGTCGTAGCCTAATCCAGATCGATCCCCACATTTTCTAGATCCGGATAAGAGTTTTTTCAACTTAGGATTAACTTGGGCATACCTCCAAGTGTCTTTTAAACTCAAAAGTGAAGAGACTTCAAGTTTTAGCTTTTCATTTTCAGATTTTAAGTTTTCAACTTGGGAGTTTTCAAAATCTAAGTCGCACTTAATTTTTTCAAACCAATTTGAAATGTGAGATTTTTCTAAAACAAGATTATCAAAATTTTCTTTAAATTTTGAAAACTTTTCTTTTCGAATTTTTAGTTTTACATCAATTTTGCAACTTTCCTTGTATAGGGCATTATAAGCATCTTAAAGGTCTTCTTTATTTTCATGATCATTATTCAGATTTTCTTCACTAGTTGAATTATCATTATCTGAAAAAGTGAACTTGGCTAGAGTCATAAGGGCTTTAACTTCATTACCCGACTCGGTTTCAGAATCTTCTGAGTTAAAGGCTTCAGAGAAGGAAGATTCATCCTAAGTAGCCAACATTCCTTTCCTTTTAGGTTTGTCCTTTTTAGGACATTTGTTTGTTAAATGCTCATATTCTTGGCAGTTGTAACATTGACTGTCTTTTAAAGATTTTCAGGTTTTAGATTTAGATCTTTTCTTTTCATTATGTTTTTGTAAATCAACCCTCTTTTTACTTTTGAAAATCTTATAAAACTTTTTACCTAAAAGGGCCATATCATCTTCAAAATTTTCTAAATTAGAATTGTCATTTTCTTGAGAAATACTTTTAGAAGATTTAAGGGCGATGAATTTTCCTTTAGGAGCTTTAAAGCTTAACGCATGGGTCTGTAAGGAACCAACTAATTCTTCTACCCTCATATTATTTGTATCACGAAGTTCCTGAATCGCAATCACCTTTTAATTGAATCGTTCAGATAGTGAGCATAGTATCTTTGTGCAGACTTTGCTTTCTGGGATTCTATCGCTGAGACCCCACATAGAGTTGACAATGTCATTCAATCTTGTATTGAAGTCCATGAAAGTTTCACTTTCTTCCATACATATTTCCTTAAATTTAGTTGTGAGGATTTGAACTTTCGATTTCTTGACAATTGTTGTTCCCTCGTGTGTCATTTCTAAAATATCCCAGGCTTTCTTTTTAAAAATCCTCTCACTTTTCCTAAGAGCGGTCTAAGAGAAATAAGGTGTGACTTTCATAGTTTTGGATCCATCGGTACCAGTTACTTCAGTGGTAGGAGGGGTCCAATTAGTCACTGTGGCTTGCCACATACTCTTATCCATGGATTTTAAGAAAATCCTCATTCTGGCTTTTCAATAAGCATAATTGGAGCCATCAAATGGTGGAGGCCTAGTGACTGAAAGGCTATCAAAATTTGACATCTTAAAAAGCTCAGATCGATTAGCTCAGGAAATTAATCCAAAAAAAATAAATTAAAGTGAGCTATTAGGCTCTGATACCACTTGAAAAGGCCAAGCTAAGAGTCCTAGACGGGATGTGAATAGGACTATGCCAAATAATAATTTTAATGTAGAAATAAACAAAAGGAAATACAGATAACACTTAAAAAATCCCACAATGCAGAAATGTAAAATAACTTCAAATGTATAAGTATTAAGAGGTTGATACAGATGTTGTTCAAGGACAAACTTACACCAAAGACCAATGGTTTATGGTAGGACAACTTGATTCCTAAAACGGTCTGTGTATCAAAAACTTGAACTGATACAAAGAAATAACGAAAAGAATAGCAAAGAATATAACTAAGCTATTACAACATTCCCACACTTGCATAAAAATAATTACAACATTCTCCACAATTGCATAAAGGGAAATTATAACATCCACAAAATGAAATAATCAATCAATCACCACAAGACTAGAAATTATAGTGGTTCACTTGTGTGTACACTAATTGTTTAGAAAAACAGCCACACAACTACTTCACTCCTAATATCCTCACGTAGTGGATATTAGTGTTCATTATGAAATAGGTTTTTTAAGGTTCACCTAAAACCCTCACAATTGTGTCTTTCAAGTGGGCTTACACAATTCAAAAACCCCACACTCTAAGTTTTCTGGTTCACCTCAAACAAACCAAAAGAAAGAGATTTTTCTAGCATAATCTCAAAGAAACCAAAAGAATGAATTTACAAAAATTGTAAAATACTTATCTGGATATTCTCCTTTGTTGCTGCCCAGAAGAATCAATTCAAAGTAGAAGTTCAACGTAGATGTTCAATGTTCACACTCACTTATGAAATGGTTCTAAGTTCTAAATTGATTTTAGATTAAATCACCTTGGGCTAGCTTGATTTGATTTTGATTCCAAGAAATGGAAAAACTTCAATCCCTTTTTCAAATAAAATTGGAATGTAGAAACTCAAAATCAAATGCAAACAAAGCTAATTAAAGAGAATATAAAATGAGCACTAAATAGCTTAAGAATATCATTAACTTATCTCTCACAGTGGTGCCTTGATTTTGCTTGAATTAGATATCAAACTCTAAAAATCGTGCTCTATTTATAAGTGCAGAAATCATTCCTTCGACTGGCCTAGAGGATAGCTCGACTGGTCGAACAACCAAAATTTGGGTGCGATAAGATCAGGTCGTTTCACAACTGGTCGAAGGACCTGCTCGACTGGTCGAGTGGCCTCCATGACCGGTCGAGTCTTGTCCATGACTGGTCATGTGGGACTCATTTTAGTTGTTGGACTTTGAGTCGAGCCTACAAGACTGGTCAAACACTATTCACTCGACTGGTCGAGCAGTCTCCAGAACTGGTCGAGGCAATAACAAAAAATTCTAAAAATTAGTAACAAACTTAGGACTAGTCGAGGATTTCTTAGACTAGTCGAGCCAGTACTAGGACTAGTCGAACATAGTCTAAGACTAATTGAAAAATAGACCATGCACTTATAAAGTGACCCAATTAAATTATGTATTCAAAATTACCTATCCTATGGTCAATCTAGGGTCATTCATACCTTATAAGCGATATATGAACATTGAATCTTCTTTTGCTTCAGTTAATAGTTATTCTTTGAAGTTCATGAAGCTTGAGATCTTGACATATGATGAAGCTTGAACTTGAGACATTTTAAATCTTGAATTTGTAATACATTGAAGCTTGAGCTTGAGGTACTTGAGTTGTACTTCACATTGAGCTTTGAGTACCAAAGTAAAGACTATTGTCTTGCCTTAGATGAAGCTTTGAAACCTTGAACATTGAAGCTTGAAGGAGTAAACTATCACATGGTGTTGTACTTGAACATGTATTTGTTTATCTCTTGATCTTGCCTTTGAAGTTCTTAAGGACCTTTGTTCTTGTTCATGAGATGCACAGTCTTGAATATGTAGATGAGCTACACAAGGCACAGATTCCAAGAGGTTTTAACACTACAAAATTTGACAATCATAGGAGCTAGAAAACATAGCACTTACAACATTGATATTACTCGCAGCGTATTAAGGGACGGTCGTCCGAGGATGAAGTTATAGATGAAGGGACTGTCAACCACAAGAAAATCGATCATAATTTTTATTTGGTTATGTCTTTCTCCTGTTATGACTGGAAGGTGTATGGATCCTTTGGAAGTTACTATGTCCCCTGTGAATCCGAGTGGGGGAATTTTGATAGGTCGGAGTCCAGACCTTCTGACCCCCATTTTATTGAAGGCACTAGCGAAGAGGATATCGACCGAGCTGCTAGTGTCCACTAGAATTCAGAACACCTTACGGTTGGCTATAGTCATAGCTACCACTAGGGCATCATCGTGAGGATGGTGGACACCTCGAGCATCCTCTTTGGTAAATGTTAGCTCACAGGAGGTTACTTTTTATTCTTTTGGGGGTCTACTTGTGATGTGGATCTGTTGTTTTAAGTTGTCATTACTAATGCTTCGAGCATGGGCTTTCTATGCTCGGTTAGAGTATCCCCCTCCTGCGGGTCTGCTAAAGATGGTGCATATCTCTCTTATAGCTTCATTGTTGTTGCCATTATTGGGATGCTCGGTCTTCTGATCTGATCGTTCTTCCCTTCTGTTGACATACTCCTGTAGATGTATGTTTCAGATGAGGGCCTCAATCTCTTCCTTGAGGTCGAAACAAATGCTAGTGGAGTGGCAGTGGTCATGGGGGAAGTAGCAATGCTTCTGTTTATCTAACCTATTGGCATTAGTCTTCATCCTATTTGGCCATTTGATGAGTCTTTTATCTCGGACCTCCATGAGGACCTGCACGGGCGTGGCGTTGAGTTGAAGGTAGGAGTTGGGTAATTTGTTTAGCTGTTGACTCTTGGTTGAGTCGTCATCCATCCTTCACTTGTTATCACAGTCAGACATCCATTCTTCTTTGGGTTGTTTCTCCCTGTTGGCACTTCCTCCATTCCTCGTAGGTTTTCACGAGCTAAAGAACTCTTCGGCATTAGAGTACTTCTGAATTCAATTGAGGAGGTCAACCAAAGTCGTAGGGGGATTCTTGCCAAGTGAAACCTCCCCTCCTTCGGGCCGACCATCATAGCAGTAAGGGCGATTTGATTCGAATATCACTTACATTGCTTCTAGGTTGAAGTGCTTGATGTAATCCTTTAGCAGCTCATTATCTTTCTAGATAATGGTGAGGAGGTGAGTCATCAACTTCAGCCTTTCTTTCCCTCTGATGAAGTTAGTGATGAACGCATTGCTGAGCTAAGTGAATGAGCTAATGGATCATGGTTTGAGTTGTCGAAACCACTTTTGGGCTGCTCCAGTTAAGGTTAAGGAGAAGGTTCGCCACATTACCGCTGTCAATGCACCCTAAAGCTCCATCCATGCAATGTAAGATTCCAAATGCTGGGCCAGGTTAGTGGTCTCGAAGTAAAGGGCGATCTGTGGCATCCAAAATCTAGATGGGAGTTGAGCATGCATGATGTCAATGGTGATGGTGGCTAGGTTTCCTATAACATGGCTTCAATTGAGGTCGAAGCATGTGCCTGGTAGGTTTTTCGTATATCACTGATCTATCCTCGTAGTTCATTAATCTCGACCTCCTAGGGTCTCGAAGTAAGGGGCAATCTGTGGCATTCGAAATCTAGACGGGAGCTAAGCATGCATGATGTCAATGGTGAATGGCGACTAGGTTTCCTATAACATGGCTTCAAATGAAGCATGCGCTTGGTAGGCTTGTCGTATATCGCCGATCTATCCTCACAGTTCATTGAACTCGGCCTCCCAAGGATCCTCATTTGTAACTATTACTTCAACAAGGTTGTCCTCAATCACTGTCTCAGAGCACTGACTCGCCTTTTCTTCTCCAACTTGTGACATAAATCTGAGGCAGCTAGCATGCTAGTGCCTGAAATGTGAGAAGGTGCTGGTATTCATGTTTTGCCAACCTGTTAGTTCTATTGGGATCCGATGGGTGCTTAAGTTCATGAGGAAACTTCTGTGACTGCTTGAGCAACAACTTCCTCAGCCCCTTAGACGGGAGGAGGGACATGTTGCTCTAACATTCTCTTTTATCATATTGATCTTGTTGGTCAGTACTTCCACTTGTTGCTCTAGGGAGACAAGCCAACCTCCTTGATTTTAGGACCGCTGTACTGGGCCTGCCGGACTAAAGTCAGCCTGAAGTTGGGAAGATGACTCCTGATGGTCTGCAGACTACTCTAGCTATGCAGGGTTAGGCACAACAGTGGTGGTCCGAATTTTCTTTCTCCCTTTCACCATCGTTGGAGCATTATAGATGAGGGGAGTGGCTTTCACTATCCTTCCCACAGACGGCGCCAAACTATTGATGGAGAAATCTGGTAAGCCATCCTTAGACCTTCGAACACCTATACACAGAAAGGACAAAGGATACCCAGGCTAGAGCAGGGGGCCCTCTGATGCCTAAGTCAGGTAGGGATCTGGGTCTGGTCAAACTTAAGGGTTTTATGCTTGAGATTATACGTACGTTTCACCATGGGAGGTGTCCTTATCTATAGTTGCATAGGGGCGGTGGCATAGTGGGTGATCTCCCTATTTAGTAGGTGTGTATTGTAGAGAGATTTGGACCCCAAACATGTCGCAAGGATCTTCCTAGATCCTCCGCTAAGATCTCAGGTAGATTCGTATTGCGGTCATCTCCCTAGATCCTCGACTGGGATCACGGGTAGATACCGTCGGGACTAAGTCGGTACTACTAGAAGTGCGTGGTGAGAGTACGAGATGGACAGTTGTTTCAAAGAGAGGTTACGCTGGCCTAGATCCCTTAACGAGTAGTAGTCGAGTTTTCCCTTGGTGTTGACTAGGTTACCGACCTGCCGACCTACCTTTGGGATATGTAGCTGTGCACTTTTCCTTAATAGGATACAAATGGGAGTTGGGGATGACCATCCTCTTCATCTTGTTGTATGGCAGAGGTTATACTCTGGGAGTCTTTGCTAATAGATTTTCAGAGCAGCATCTCGAAAATGGATGGGACTGTGGACGAGGTTGGTGCTCGATGGAAGTGGAGATACTTCATCTTCTGGTGGCCGAGCTCGGGGAGTAGGCTATTTCCTCGATAGTGTGCCACTGTTCTCCAGCCGTTGAGGAGTTCCTTGGTCATGGCTGATGTTGGCCGACCTCGTGATGCACACGAGTGTCTGACCTGATCTTATCTTTATTAGTCAATCCATTTTTACTCATAACAATTTGTATCCGAGATTTTAGTTATGATCGGCTGATAGGTGAGTTGTATTGTGATCGACAATCCCTATTTTATTAGCAAATGTTGGTGAATGTTGCTATTTTTTAATAGTAAATGGTTAAGGTTCTAGTTCTTAGCCGTTGCTACTAGTTCGTAGTCGTTGTTACTAGTCCCAAGAATGATTTTCAACCATTCCTAATTTTTAGTGACGCCCTATTTAGGAATGGTTTAAACCTATTCCTAAAGGGTTTCGAAACAGTTTTCAACCGTTCCTAAATAGCAATTTTAGTGTAGTGACAAAATAATGTTGTTACATTCAACACCCTTACGTGTGTGCTAATGACCAAGCCAAGGCTAATAACAAGGTAATCAAGAATATCTTGAGGAAGATGATCGGCAACACTCAAGAATGGCATATCAAACTATTTGACACTCTTTGGGCTTATTGAAATTCATCTCAGACTCGTACTAGAATGAATCCCTTTCCAGTCACTTATGGTCATGATGCAGTATTACCTTTGGAGGTTACTATACCATCCTTAAGAGTTGTGTACCAAACTGGCTTGACTCCTTCCAAATTTATAGAAGCCATCTGTTTGAGCTAGAAGAATTAAATGAGATGTGATTGATGGCTCTAGTTTCCAAAATGGCTAACAAAGCTAAAGTCCCTCATGCTTATAACAGAAAGGTAAAAGGCAAAGCTTTCAGAGAATGAGTTAAAGTCTAGAAAGACGTATTGCCTTTACGGACAAAAGAGAATGCCTTAGGTAAGCTATGTTCACCCACTTGGGAGGGATCATTCATTGTGTTGCAGGTTCTTCGAGGAGGATCTTACATACTTCATAACAAATAGGAAAAAGTTGTCAAAACTCCAATTGATGGAAACTTCTTGAAGTCTTTTTATCCTTCTATATAGGATTTAATTAACTAAGAAACAACAATATCAACAAAATCCCTACCGTTAACATTAGACCGAAGGTTAAATATAGTGAAGGTAAAAGACTTTGAAAGAACTTCTTTTATTTATATGGAAAAGGGAACGATAGAAGGGCCCATGGTCAATTACATAAAAACATAGAAGATAACAAAAAAGAAAAAGAGAGAGATAAAAAGGCCCGACCGAATAGGAGTTCAAGTATATGTTGCTTTTATTTCTTTTAACACCTCGAGGGCGTGCTCCTTGATTACCTCAGCCTCTTGTCTCTAGGCCTTCTAGGATTCTCCCTCAGTTAGTGAGTGATCGAGAAAGAACAAGATGGTATCGATTCGTTGGCAAAGGGAGATGACCTTATTCTTCATGTCTTTCTTGCTGGCGATGCTCTGTTTCGACCACTCTTGATACATCTTAATTTGGGAGTGGATGAACTCTATAACTTCTGGAGAGTTGGGGCAGATTCTCCTAGCGTAGATTCTCTTAGTCTCTTTGATCTCTTCATACAGTTCTTTGCGTTGGACTTAGAGAGTTCGTAGCACCAGCTTGTTAAAGTGATGTTGTTGATTCAAGTGGAGACTCTAGTTCCAAGCGGTGTTATAGAGGTCAGAGAAATCGACAACCTCTCTATGGACATCATTCTTCTCTTGCGTCAGGGCAACAAATTTTTGAATATCGGATTCAACTATGAAGAATGAGGTCCTGAGACTTTGAAGTTTTATTAGAACCCCCAAAAGCTCTTTTAGAGGTTCATCAATGTTGACAACCACCTTGAGGTCATGGAGGAATGTGTAAATATCATATGGATGTTATAATGCAAAAAAGGAGTCGAGATTATAAGTAAAGATTTTCTTTAGGAAATTTAGATCTTGAGCGAGAGGAGAGAGGATTCTAGTAGAAGACATAAATGTCAAGGGCTTAAGGAACTGTAAAAGGTTGGAGGTTGAGAATATGGATGCGTGAGGAAAATGAGAAATCCAATTGGTACGTTTATAATGATTTAAGGATATGGATCATGTCTGAGTTTAATGCCTCACAATATGCAGTATCGGCCTCTAAAATGTGTAGTAGCTTCCAAGGAGTTAGGATGAGGAGCCGTAGTGGCATGTATTTCAGCAAAAGAAATGGTGCACGACTCCTCATTTCCATGGCACACCATTAAGAGAGTTATTATTTTTAGCTCGCGAGAAGAAAAATGCTAAGTACTAAATGATTGAGACATGGAAAACCAAAAGTGGTGCTTTGGCCGATTTCATTAATCAAGAAAGTAATACAGACCAATTTAAGATCAAAAGTCAAAAGAGGAAAAAACAACAATTTTCTCTTGTATCTTGGGCCACCTGAATTCCTATAGGTCAAGAGTTGTTTGAGTTTTCAATGCCACATGCCTATCCTGACCGACAATCGAGGTGTTGTCTTAGACGAAGGTGACCAATGTGTTAACTTTGATTTTTTGTTGTCCCCTAGTCCTTTCCAATTCCTCATGATGATTATTCAACATCCCTAATTTTTCCTCAAATGTTGTGATTTGAGTAGCAAGATCATTCATTTTCGTTTCTAATTCCTTTAGTTCAGCATGTGTAGCAAAGAATTGTTCTTCAGCAGCAATAACTTCATTTACTTTAAGGGTCATGGTTGAGTGTTTGGCCTGAATCCTATCAACCATAATGTTGATATCCTGATACTCATACATTAAGTCCAGGAACTCATGAAGCACATGCATCTTAGCTGAGAGAGTTTCATCCGACCGAGAGAACAATTAATAACAGTGAATGAGTGAAAGTCTCTTGACAGACCATGTCGAGATGATTTCGACAGCACCCAAGCATATGTGAGTCCTTAGCTCATCTTGGAGTTGATGAAGTTCGGAAGAATGTGCTAGAGACTTAACCATTATGATATCACTATTAAGAACTTGACCGAGGGAAGAGAGTACTTCGACCAGAAGTATTTCCTCGAGTGATGAAGGAGGTGTCAATGACATGTCGAGGTGGTCTTCTTCTTCAACAGAGGCACATGAGTTATAGTTTCATTAGTCACAAGAGCTTATCGAGGTGGTCTTCTTCTTCAACAGAGGCACATGAGTTATAGTTTCATTAGTCACAAGAGCTTCAATGGTTCCTACTTCACTACACCAAAATTGTAAATTCGGAATGGCTACGTGTTTGGTTTAGGAACATGATAAAGCCATTTCAAATTTAAAACGGTCTTAAACTATTTTAGACCTTAAAAGCCATACGCCCAAATTTGGGGTAATTTTTATGGGAATTATTCCCCTCTCTCTCTCTCTCCATCAATACCTAATTTTCTTATCAAAACCCTATTTCCCTTCCCCCTCTCTCTTATGCTCTCCCTCTCTTTCCATCAAACTACATTTCTTTGATTGTGTCTTTAATCGGACCGATTTCCACCATGATTTTTTCGATCCACATAAATTTTTTTGTCATTGATCATAATCTTCCATCTAACTACAAATTGCTAAATATGTTCATGGAAATGGTGGACGTGTTTGGTTCGTCGATGGCCCCGTTGATGTGACATCTTGCAAGAATCCATCCTCTAGCAGAATATCTCCTAGATGAGCGATCGGGGAAGCCTTCGAACCTTCCTACCTTGGTAACATTCTGAAAAGGTGAGCTTAAGAAGTCTTAGAGGGGGGGGGGGGGGTGAATAGAATTATACCAAATAATCAAATAAAATACTGAATAAGTAAATAAATCAAAAATCTCAATCACACTAGTATTGAAACGTTGATTCAAGCTGATTCGTAGGACAACCTTCACCCAAACAAGTTAGGCAAGACAACCAAATTTCACGAATATGATAAGAATCAAAATTCTAAACTAAGCAAGAGTAAATAGAACTATCTATTACAAACATTCATTACTTTTACATAAAAGGAAATTACAATCATTCACCACAAAAGTAATAAAAACATTCACCACAACACTAAGAATTATAGTGGTTCGGTGTGTCAATAACTGTTCTCAAACAGCCACACCTACTCTACTCCCAATATTACTAACCACGTAATCTCGGCTTTCACTATAAATAAGGTTTTCACAGGGCCACCATAAAACCTAATACAATTGTTATTTTAACAGGCTATCACAAACAAAGAAACCCCTCTCTGAGATTTTCAGGCTATCTCAGACAAAACCTATAATGAGATTTTTTTAGCTATCTCGTAAAAAACCAAATACAGAAAGTAAATTGATACTTATCTTCATCGTAAAAGACGTTGTAGCCATAGAACATTTTTCTTGAATGATGAATATTCAATGTTTAGTCCAATAGAAAAAGTCCATGGATCTATTTGATTTTAATTAAGTTTAAACCAAAGGCTACTTGCATTCTTTTCCTTAAATCTCAATAAGAGTAAACACTCTTTTAGAATCAAAATGACAGAGTTTTGAGATGAATGAATTAATGAAAAAGCTATATAAAAAAAATTATAAATACCGCTTGATATCTTGATAATAAATGAGGCTTCTCTCTCTCTCTCTCTCTCTCTCTCTCTCCAAAATAAGGGCTTTAATAGGCTTGAATCATATTTTTGAATTGAGAAAGAACCTCAATTTATAGGCAAAAAGTTTGTTCCATCGACTGGTCTAAGGAAGTCTTCAATTTGCCTAAGCACTAGATTCTATTCCAACAGATTTTCAAATTCGAGCAGGATAAGATCTAACAGAACTTCGATTGGTCGAGGGACCTGTTCGACTTGTCGAAGGAGGTCTTTGATTGATCGAATAGCCTCTTCAACTGGTCAAATAAGTTGAATCTGACCTAATTTTAGTTGATGAACTTTGAGTCAAGGAACCTTCGACTAGTCAAAGGTGGTCCTTCGACTGGTCGAGGATACCCTTCAACTGGTTGAAGGTGCAACAAAATTTCTGTTCTACTTCAGTTGTTGCTTGGACTACTCAAAAAATTTCTTAGACTGGTCAAGGCAGAACTCATGCTAGTTGAAACTCAACCTACAATAAGTATAAAAACTCAAATTTAAATCAGTTTTGAAAGCACCTAAACCTAAGGTCTTTTTAGGGTTTATAATACCTATAAGGACTAAATTTTATAGGACTAGAACTTCACAAAGGAGCTTGATCTTCTACTAGCATTTTTAGTAGTCTAGCTTGGTTTTAAACTTAAGCTTGAGCTTCAACTTGAGCTTAACTAGAACATGACTTGCTAAGTTGTTTTGATAAGACGAAATTTGACAAACCAGGTGTAACATGTGCTTTAAACATAGCACTTACAATCTCCCCCTTTGTCAATTTCATGACAAAACACTTAGTGTTATAAGAATCAGAATGTAGCCCTGTAGCCCTGTATATTCTTGTACTAATGATGTAGTTAAAGATTGCAAAAATTAGTACTCCCCCTTAAGTTGTACCCTCCTTGTTCTTATAACCATAAACATTCTCCAAGAAAATATAACATTCCCATTCTCATACATCATAACATATATTCAAAACATTCCAATCAATCACATGCATCATATATTCATAATATAGCCATTTCTCCCCCTTTTTGTCACAAGTTGACAAGGGAAGAAGGTAAGAAAGCATATGAATAATCACAGGAATATATAAGAAAGCATATGAAGTAACATATTAAAATGTCAAAGGTAGGGAATAATCATTCAAGCAGAGTTAAGAACAATTATCCAACAAACCAAGTAGAATATTAGTTATACAGCCCCATAGATGACAATAAGTAAAAAGAACTCAATCAAATCCTAAGAAAGGATCAGGCATGAAAGAATCCATCTAATGCAAATTACTCGCAATACGGTGAAAGTACTTCTTCATGTACTTCAAATAGGATTTCTGAGTTTCTGTCAGGTTATCTTGTGAAACATATAATGTCGTGACCTTCTCTTCTAGTGATTTGAGTCAATCATCAACCTATGAAGGCTGAAAATCTAGATCATCTAACTCATCAAGCTCAGTAAAGATATCATCTATAGATGTGTCTTTTGGTAGTGCAGGTACTTCCTATTCTTCCTCATCTCGTTAACCCGGAAGAAATTTGAAAGTGTTATGTTGATAAACCCTAAGTATTGTCAAATTTTGGTGTGCCAAACCAATTCAAGTTTGTATCTTTATTTGTATCAAGCTTGTGCATCTGTTCACATTGAATCTTCAAAGTTCATTCTATTCATGTTAAATCTATCTTGCCGATATCTGTGACAAACTTACCGAGATCTTCAAACTGGAAGAAAGTGAAGACTTTCATATATTGAGTGAAGACTTAGTTTTCAATAAAATTACGGTTCAAGTTTTGGAACCAGAAAAGTCCAAGAACTCAAGACCTAGTTGAAGATTATGTTTGGTATGTCGAGTTCAAGATTTGAAGATTGCAAGAATTAAAGCTACTGAAGTGATTGATAGATTAAGTGTTCATATGCTCTATCTCACAAGTAAGATATGATTGACCTAGATTGACCTTAGATCATGATTAGATCATTTCATACTTTCGGTTGGTCATTTTGGTCATTTTATAAGTGTAAAATTCTATTCTTTCGACTAGCCCTAGCACTGGTTCGGCCAGTCCTGATATTTCCTCGACCAGTCCAGGATTTCTTATGAATTTTTAGAATTTTTTGGTTTCTCTAGACTAGTCCTAAAAACTGATCGACCATTCGTGTGAATAGTGCTCGACCAGTCGTGTAATGCGCGAATCATTTTTCAGCATGTAATCTGGACTCACACGACCAGTCGTGTGGTGTCCACGACTAGCCGAAAAGGCCACTCAAATAGTCGTGGGACCCACAAGGCCAATCGTGCAACTGAAAAATCTTATCGCGCCAGAATTTTTGAAAATCTGTTTGGATAAGGCTAGTCATAGCTAATCAAAGGCTAGTCATGTGAACCGATTTTTTGCCTATAAATAGTCCTTTAATTTTAGAGTTTTCTATTCAATTCTTATCATTCTTATGTAATCACTCTGAGATTATTTTGAGTACATTCTACATTATTTTGTGCATATTTTAGATTCTTTAAAGTAGCTCTCGTAATGTGATTTTGAATCCCTATTCCATTCTTATATTGAAAAGGGATATCCGATTTATCGTTTCTTGAGATCAAAATCAATACAAAGCCTTTGCTGATTTAATTAAAAATCATCTAGACTTAAAACCCTATACACTTGTGAGACTGAACGTTGCCATATTTGCAAAGACAGTGATGATACATGAATAAATAAATAAATAAGTATATATATATATATATATATATATATATATATATATATATATATATATATATATATTGTAATTCAATTCCTTTTTGGCTTGTGAGATTGTTCCAAAAAATATCCATTTTTAGTTTATCTGAGGTGATCCAAAAAACTCAGAGTGTGGGGTTTTTGAATTATGTAAGCCCGCTTGAAAGACACAGTTGTGAAGGTTTTAAGTGAACCTTGAAAAACCTATTTTGGATTAATGAATGCTAATACCCCGAGCAAGTGGAAATTAGGAGTGGAGTAGTTGTGTGGCTGTTGTTTAATAGTTGGTGTACACACAAGCCAACCACTATAATTCTTTGTGTTTGGTGGATGTATGATTTATTTCTTTATCTTTTATGGTGTAAGATTGTGGGATGTATTTGTGGATGCGAATGTTGTAATCTTTACATTTCAGCATTGTGTGTCGAATGTTGTAATAGATTAGATTCTAGTTCTTTCATATCCTCTCCAATTTGAGTTTTTGATACTCACCCACGTTCTAGTAAGGTTGTCCTACCATAAGCCATTGGTTTTTGGTGTTAGGTTGTCCTTAGAACCAAGTTTGTATCAACCTCTCAATACTTGAATTTTGAGGTTGTTATTTCTCTTGGTTATTTGCATTTCCTTTAGCTATCTTGTTGTCTTTATTTCGTTTATTATTTTTATTTAGCACAGTCCTATTCACCCCCCCTCTAGGACATATAGCTCGGCCTTTTCAAGTGGCATCAAAGCCTAATAACTTGTTTATTTGGATTTAATTCCTGAGCTAACCGATCTGAGCTTTTAAGATGTCAAATTTTGATAGCCTTTCTATCACTAGGCCTCTACCTTTTAATGGCTCTAATTATGCTTATTGGAGAGCTAGAATGAGAATATTCTTGAGGTCTATTGATGAGAATGTGTGGCAAGCCACAGTAACTAAATGGACTCCCCCTACTATTGAAGTTCTAGGCGTTGACAGAAATGAAACTCTAAAAGTTGCTCCTTATAGCACATGGATCACTCTTCAGAGAACTAAGAGTAGTGCCAATGCCAAGTCTTTAAATGCAATTACTTGTACACTATCACCAAATGAATTCAAAAGAATTATATCTTGTGATACTACGAAACAAGCCTGGGATATCTTAGAAATGACACACGAGGGTACAACTACTGTAAAAAAATCTAAAATACAAATCCTCACTACTAGGTTTGAGGAAATACTTATGGAAGAAAGTGAATCATTCATGGACTTCTATACTAAGTTGAATGACATAGTCAACTCTATGTGGGGTCTTGGAGATAACACCCTAGAAAGCAAAGTCTGTGCAAAGATACTACACTCACTACATGAAAGGTTCAATTCGAAAGTCACGGCCATTCAGGAACTTCGTGATACAGATCATATGTAGGTTGAAGAACTGGTAGGTTCTTTACAGACCTACGAGTTAAACTTTAAAGCTCCGAAAGGTAAATCTATCGCCCTTAAGTCTTCTAAACATATTTCTCATGAAAATAACAATTCTGATTTAGAAAATTCTGAAGATGATATGGCCCTTTTAACTAAAAAGTTTTACAAGATTTTCAAAAGTAAAAAGACGGTTGATGTTCAAAAACCTATTGAAAAGAAAAGATCAAGATCTAAAAATTAGAAATCTTTAAAAGACAGCCAATGCTATAACTGCCATGAATATAGGCATTTAGCAAAAAAAATGTCCTAAAAAGGACACACCTAAAAAGAAAGGTATGTTGGCTACATGGGACCAATCTTCCTACTCTGAAGCCTCTTCTGAGTCAGAAGATTCTGAAACTGAGTCGGGTATTGATGTTAAAGCCCTAATGACTCTAGCCAAGTTCACTTTCTCAGATAATGATACAACCAGTGAAGAAAATCTGGGAAGTGATCATGAGAATGAAGAAGATCTTCAAGATGCCTATGATGCCCTATACAGGGAAACTTATAAAATAGCTATTAAATTAAAACTTCAGAAAGAAAATTTTTTAAAATTGAAAGAGAATTTTGATAATTTTATTTTAGAAAAATCATACCTTTTAGATTGCTTTGAAAAAACTAAGTGTCACTTAGATTTCAAAACGTCCCAGGTTGAAAACTAAAAATCTGAAAATGAAAACCTAAAACTAGAAGTCTCTTCACTTTTGAATTTGAAGGACACATGGAGGTATGCCCAAGGTGACCCTAAATTAGAAAAACTTTTATCCGAATCCAGAAAATGTGGTGATCGATCTGGATTAGGCTACAATAAAAATACTCCTAAATATAAAAATACTCCTCTTAAATTTGTTAAAGGAGAGTCTTCTAACTCAAAAGGGAAAAGTCTGAATCAAAATATTTCTAAAATGACTAAAACTTTTTAGTCCTTACATCCTAAAAAGAACCATATCAACTATAAAAATCAGAACCGTAATCCTTTAGCTGAGAAAATTGTAGACTTGCTTAAGGAGCTCTTAAAATCTAACTCAATGGGTAGGAAGTATAACAATTATAATCAAAAGAAGACCAACTATACTCTTAAACCCAAAACTGTAATAAAATGGGTCCCTAAGGTTGCTTGTTTGGTTGCCCACACCGCATTCAAAGCCACAAGCCATTCAAAGTGGTACCTGAATAGTGTTTGCTCCAGATATATGACAGGTGACAAAAGTCTGTTCACTAGTCTTAAAGACATGACTGATGGTACAGTCACATTTGGTGATGGTAGCAACTGCAAAATTGTTGGCCAAGGCACGGTTCAACTCCCTAACCTCCCTCTATTTGAGAATGTTTTATATGTAGAAGGTTTAAAACATAATTTACTAAGCATTTCTTAAATTTGCGATAATAATCACAGTGTAAAATTTTTAAACCAAAAGTGTGAAATCTTAAATAAGAATGGTTCTGTAATATTAACTGGTCATAGAACTTCTGAGAACTGCTATATAGTTAGTGACTCAATCTCATCTAAGCTATCGTGTTACATGGTCCATACCGATGAGACCGAAATATGGCATAAGCGCCTAGGACATGTACACTACCACAACTTATATAGATTGAGCAAAACTGAATTGGTAAGAGGTCTACCCAAAATAAAGAAAGTGGATAAGATATGTGGCGAGTGCCAGCTTGGTAAACAAACAAGGGAGTGTTCACAAAAAGATAAACTCCAATGCCACATTTAAACCACTCGAACTTCTCCATATGGATCTCATTGGACCAACTAGAACGGAAAGTTGAGGTGACAAGAAGTATATTCTGGTTATTGTAGATGACTTTACCAGGTATATTTGGGTAGTCTTCTTAAGAGAGAAATCTGAAACTCTCGACGAAGTAAAAATGGTACTTAAACGTATCCAAAATGAAAAAGAGTTATTGTCACACCCCAAATCCGAGGACGGACAACTTTCGTGATGCCCCGAATCCGGCACTCGACTTCTATACACCAAGTCCTGCCTAAGATTTTTTATTGATTTATATATATATATATATATATATATAATACCTGAGCATAAAGATCCATGATCAAAATACCAAGCAACACTTTCCATTATAAATCCTGATGATTACAAGTATAATGCTTTACAAAAGGTACATAACGTCAATATTGCTAAATCGAAAAATAGATACAATGCATTGAGAAAGCTAAGTCTTTCAAGCTACTCCTGCCCTGAAAAATGGGAAAAAGGAAGCTTAGGCAAAAAGCCTAGTGAGTACACACGTGTGTGCAGTGTGTCCTACATGTAAGCAAGACAAAAATGCCACAAGGAAATCATGTATGGTGAAAGGCGTGTAGCACGTGAGGTATGATGCCAATGCCAATGCTATGCATATGCATCATAGTAATATTCCGAGTCAATACTACCAACATCACCAAGTCATATTTTCATTTCTCCTATACCACAGCCATAACCGTATTACACACATCCGTAATCATATTGTCATGCTATATCATAACTATATATCTTGGGAAGTACTATGGTCGACACCGATGTACCAGACACTAGTAATCGACCTCGCATACCCACCCTATGGTGGACTTCCACCAACTGTATATCATGGGAAACACCGTGGTCGATACCCATGGACTAGACACTAGTAATCAACCTCACATACCCGCCCTACGGTGGACTTCCACCCGGCATGCCAATAGCTGACTTCATTCACGTTTCTCCTCGCCGGCGAGTCAGACCAGTCCCTGTTTGCACTTCAGCCCTTGAGCAGGTTGGACTCACCTCTTCTCAACCTAACCTCATCAGTGGGAGTCAAATCCATGACCCATGTATCCACTCAGCTCGACGGTGAGGTATCCCTAGCTAGCATCGGGGTTTATGGACTTTCAACCTAAGGGGCACATCATCCCCTACTATTTCCACACTTCCGGTGTCCTGTTCATTTTCAAGGATAACCCAAGCATCATCATAGATGTACATTTCATTGTCAAGATCCAACTCATGTTATATGGCACGACTGTGGTATTTTGATCATCATGTATGCCATGATTATGCATGAATTCAAGCAATTATGATAAGGCATATGTTCAAGTGCATGTTGTATGCATATAATGCTATGAGTTTAGGGTCTACTTAACCTTTAAGCTAAAAATGACATATAATCATCATGTGCCACTATCAACTATATCAATCCATAGTCATGTGACTAAACTGAAGAGGACATATCTTACACATTAACAAATGTATTGAAGTACACTTGCACATACCATCATTCTATGGTGCATGATTATGATCGATAACAACATGGTTAAGTAAATGAATTTAGTTTGCTAGGAAATGGAACAACATTAATCAAGATATTAAATCACATACTTCTATTAACCATAATAACTAACATCACTGATATCATCCATAGTATCTTAATCATGAGCATTAATTGTATTTAGAGTTACATCATATCCTTCGCAAGATAGGTATTCCATTAGTGGCTTTGGCCCGATATGATTTTCTTCTATTGGGACCACATGGTTATACCCTAACTGGGCCTTATGGTTAGTGAGTGGTGGTGACGTTAAGTACATGGACCAAATGGTTATGAGATGAAAGACTTAGACATAACATATAGTAAATGAGCCACAGGATGAATGGTGCTGGTGAAACTCATATAATGTAGTGGGCTTCACCTTCAGGTGGGTTGTTAGTAGGTTGGATTTGCAAATAGTTATCGTAGCAATTCTACAATGGCTTGAAAGGAATAGGTAAATCTCATATGATACAGTGATCCCTAAGTTAAATGACTTGGTATATAATATACACATAAGGGTTAGTCACGGTTGGGATGACACGGGTTTGTCTCATGCAACGTAGTGGGTCCTACTTTCAAGTGGTCCCGCAAGCAGATTGATCCACACACAAACATTACGGTGGGTCCCAATAAGTAGATAGTATAGGTAATTCACATACATTAATGTAGTACAAGGAATAACAGTTCAGATGTACAATGTACATGTCAGTGAGCTCCATCATTAAATCATCTAGTTGGTAAAACAATTGAACAGTGCGGATAAAATATGTACATTGAGTGGGTTACAAGTGTTCGAAAGTTATACATTCAATTAACACTATTTCATATCGTTTAACTTATTTAGGAATTGGATCTTGATCATTTTGGAATCATGTTCTAGAATTAGCTAGCCTAAATGGTGAAATATGCAATACTTACATTAAGGTAGGGTCCATAATCAATCTGATACACGTCTTAAGTTCATATACCTAAGAGGTTACACCATCGGCATAGTCCATGAGTCTGAGTAATCACACAATTCTCATATGCCCACGTGGTCTTATGGGCATTCCATTATCAGAAGTCCATATGATTGAGTGGCCACAAAAATGTAACTCTACTAGTCATAATAAGGGACTTAAGGTCACATGGTTACTTATTTTTTTACTACACTATAACTCATACATCTATGTGCAACTACTTTATTAAGCTTCCACATGGTCAGGTTGTTGATGCTATAATTTCACTTGGTTGAGTGGACATACAATTAGTATCATAGCCTGGTGACCGCATCTCAAAGCATCCAAGGCATAATCACAAGCATACCCACCATACCCGGTTACACTATGTTACACTAACTCTTAAACTATGATCGCCCTATACTTCATACGGAGAATGACTCAAATTCGGTGTCAAATGATCAAGAGCCAGGAACTAGCTTCCATCATATCAAATATAGTTTAGTGGTCCTCGTATTTGCCTCACCTATGAGCATAATGTAAGGGTTGTATTTATGTCGCATGATACTAAATTGAGGGGCACTCCATTACAAAGTTGTATAATCCAACCAATATCATGATTTTCATGACTACAAAAATCTGCATGTACAACCTGATTTTCATGGTTTAGGTGACTATGGCTATGCCTATAAGCACGTGGTTATGTCATTGGATGGTCACCAATGCCACCTGGCTTCATGTAATTGGTTGGCCTTGTGTGCATTTCACAATCATACGGTTAGACGACTACATATACTCCATAATTGCATATGATTAGGTGACCTTACATACGTCACTTGTCCACATGATTAAGGGGCCAAACACGTACATCACATCCTCACACCACTAAAGTCTACACATTTGTGAAAATTGAACACATTTTTGGGTTTAAACACAGATCATATGATCCTACTACTTAGGGCCGCATTCTAACCAAAGTACCAAATGGTGAAAGGTTGTTCACTCGTTATATAATTAGGTAATCTAAGGCAGCAACATAATACAACACATATCACATACCAAGTGGTGAAGGACTATACACACAACACAATTTCACATGATTCAATATAGCATACATTTAATACATGTAGATCACAAACTCTTGCCGAAGAGGGCCAATTGTTGGCCTAAACAAGGCTACTACTGATGGGCCCACATGACATTCACTTAAAATGGGCCTTAACATTCTTGGGCCCACACATCAATGGAATTCACATGGGTTCTATGCGGTGGAGCTCATGGGGTTACACATTCATCATACGTACATCAATTGTAGGCTGTCCAGTCCATGCACTACATGGTCACATGATTGTACACTATCAATATATAAAAATTTTAACAAAGATCCGGACCATTCACATATCAATCCAATTTGCATAATTAATGGGCCACCAATCCATGGTGGGCCTGGGGCTTAAAATCAAGTCAATCTATGACATATGTGGGCCACACCACACACAAAAATTGAGAGGATTACCCTCCATTAAAACATTCATGATTATTTATTGGGCACATAGAGATGTGGTTCATGAATCTAGCCCATCCATTATGTGTGTCCCACTTGGTTAAGGGGGTCAGTCCAAGTTTTCAGATGGACCCCACAAGTGCTTTTTTATACTTGAGCTCCCAGTTGTATGAACGTTTCAAGGAGATCAAAGTTACATGGGTCCCAAAGTGATGTATTTATTACATATACACAGTTCATCCATTTTTATTTTTATTTTTATTTATTGTTATTTTTTTAGAGATCATTTTATAGCATTATCTAAAAATGAATCATATCCAAAGATTATCTAGACCATACCATAAATAGTAGTGGGGATAACAATGCACAGGGCCCACATAACATTTATTGTCCATCCAATCTGTTCACTTAGTCACAAGTACCCGAATTAAGAGGAAAATCAAATTTCATATTGATCCAAACTTCTGTGACCCCCAAAAAGGGTTGCAATGGTGGACGTTCAATCCCCTGCTGCTTTTTGCAGTGTGGATCACCTGATATTTAGATCTGGCTTATTGTTCTTCTCAAGCCTTAGGACGAGTTCACCAAGTGGATGGATGGTTTGGATATAACACACACCATATGATCATACCCACAGACATGCTGATATATATTTTTAATATTTTTATTTCTTTACTTTTCGCATGGTTTTAAATGGTGTGGGCCACCTGAGTTCCATGTACGGTTGATTTTTGGGGTATCCCACTTTCTAAAGGGGACCCATCAAATGCACGGTGTAGATGCTCGACATGCATCATGGTGGGGCCTGTGGTGGGGCCCAGCATCCCTGCCCTCTTAAGCAGCAGGACGCTGCTTGCTACAGCGTCCTCTGGACACTAACAGCAACAAAGTCCGGTTGTTGTTATTATTATTATTATTTTATTTTTCAATGGCTTTTCATAGGTGGGGTCCATATCATGGCGATCCACTCCATCTGTTGGATTTTATCACCCGAGATAGATTTAAGAAGCCCAATATTCAGTATTTTTTAATGTATAGAAACATCACAGCGGGCCCTAATAGATTATTACTATTAAAATAATATTTTTGATGGTGTGGCCTACTAGAGATTTGGATTGGCTTCATTTTTCGGTACAATGCCTAAAATGAGCTGGAAAATTAAGTGGACGATGTGGATTGAATATATACATCATGGGTGGGGCCCGTTGTGGACCCACACCCTCTTCCCTTCTTTTTCTTTCAAGCGGCGGCAGGGGCGTGTGGACGCTGTAACAAGCAGTGTCCAGCCTTCCTTTTTTTGTGGTTTGTATGCACTTGTGTGCATGTGTGTGTTTGGCCAACCCAATGGCCTCACTTTGGGCAGTTTGGATGGCTTACAAAATATTCTGGTGGGGCACACTATCAATGGATCCCACATAAAGTCTATAACAATTTATTTATTTTGTATTATTATTCTTTCTTTATGTGTATTCTCCCATAAATCCATACCATTAATCACATCATTATCATCATATCATCACCACTATAATTATCCAAATAATCAAAAAGAAAACAAATCAAGAGTGGAGTAGGTGTACTCACCTTGATGGATTAGATGGATGGTTGAGATGGATGGAAGGGATAGGATTGATGGAGTTGATGGCCCACCAAGATCACTCCTCTCTCTCTCTCTTGTGTAGAAAAATGGTAAAATGCTAAGGGATGAAGGACTATTTGTAGAGAAATTATTAAAATGTGGTTAGATTTAATTAACGTGATCTTGGTTAGCTTAGATTAGGATTATGACAATTAATTCATGATTTGTAATTAATGGTGGGTTATAGGAGCATGAGATGGCATGGTGTAATGATGTCATGCTTAAGGTGTGGCATGAAAAAGAGTTGACTTGAGGTGTACATGAGAGAGGGAGAGGTATGGGTGTGTGACATCACACACATGGGTAGAGATTCTCTCACCCATCTGTGGCATTACATGTGTGCATGGCATGTGTTGTGCACATGTGTGGAATGGAGTACATGGCGCCTTGCACACATGATATATTAATGATTCTTCATGGCATATCTCACTAATGGAGTATCGTACAGACGCACGGGTGGTACCTACGTGATCATAGCGATGTGGTGGTCGATATGAAATAAGTTTCATGGTCTTGGCGTTCCGGTCAGTTGGGTGTGTACTATGAACAACTAATCCAGGTCTAGCTAAGGGTATTGATCATCGTGTACATAAGAATAGAAAGTCGTATGGAATAGATGGGGTCTTACAGTTATAAGTCACTAAGATCCGTAGTGATCATGGTTCTGAGTTTAAAAATAGCAATTTTCAGAAATTTTGTAGTGACCAAGGAATATCACATGAATATTCTTCTCCCAAAACACCACAACAAAATGGGATAGTGGAAAGAAAAAATAGGGTGCGTCAAGAAATGGCAAATGTAATATTGAATTGTATGAAGCTTCCTAAAAATCTCTGGGCTGAGCCGTAAATACTGCTTGTTATATAATTAACCATGTTTACATTAGAAAATCAAATAATAAAATGGCTTATGAGATGTGGTTTGATAAGAAGTCTTCTATCAAATACTTTCAAGTTTTCGGCAGTAATGCTATATCTTGCGTGACCGAGAACATATGGGTAAATTTGACACCAAAAGTGATGAAGGGATATTTTTAAGGTATGCTCGGAATAGTCGAGCATATCGCGTACTTAACAAGAGGACCTGTGTAATACAAGAATCTATTAATGTGGTCATTGATGATCATTTGAATACACTTGTCTGAAGTTCAGAAGATGATGGGGTTCTTCTAATTGATAAACCAGACTCTTCATCTAATCAGAATAACACTGAACTATGATCAAATAAAGATCATCTTACTGATCAAATCCTTAGAAATCACCTCACTGGTGTACGCACTCGTAAATAATTAGAAGATATGTGTAACAATGTATTCTTTACATCTTAGATGGAACCGACTAACGTAAAAGAAGTCCTTACTGATAAAAACTGGATTGTAGCTATGCAAGAAGAGTTCAATTAGATTGTAAGAAATGATGTTTGGTATTTAGTTCCAAGACCAACTGATAAACATATTATCGAAACAAAATGGATTTTCAAGAATAAGTTTGATGACCTTCGTAACATAATTAGAAACAAGGCTAGGCTGGTTGTATAAGGATACACTCAAATTAAAGGTATTGATTATGATGAAACCTTTGCCATAGTAGCTCGTCTTGAATTAATTAGACTATTTATATCCATTGCGTGCTTTAAAAAATTCAAAATATATCAAATGGATGTTAAGAGTGCATTTTTAAACGGTGATTTGTATGAAGAAGTATACGTTGAACAACCAAAGGGTTTTGAAGACCCTATGCATGCTAATCATATTTATCGCCTAAAAAAGGCACTCTATGGTTTAAAACAGGCTCCAAGGGCATGGTACCAGAAATTAACTAATTCTTGTTAAGTCATGAGTTTGTTATAGGGAGTGTAGATGAAACGTTATTTATTAAGAAACATAAAGATCAAATTTTAATTGCGCAAATCTATGTTGATGACGTTATCTATGGATCTACCTGTGCTAACATGTCTGTTGAGTTTGCAGATCTTATGAAATCCAAATTCGAAATGTGCATGGTTAGAGAACTAAATTATTTCTCAGGGTTGCAAGTCAAACAGCTTCCTAATGGATTCTTCATCTCTTAAACCAAATATGCTTTGAACTTAGTTAAAAGGTTCGAATTTGAGAGTGGGAAAAATTTTGATACTCCAATGAGTACCACTCTGAAACTCTCTAAGGATTCAACAGGTAAGAGTGTGGATCCTAAGTTGTATCACAGTATGATAGAAAGTTTACTTTATTTAACTACGAGTCGACCTGATATTGCTTTTAGCATTGAAATTTGTGCCAGATATCAATCAGACCCTAAAGAGTCCCACTTGATTGCTGTTAAGCGAATTTTGCGATATGTCGCTAGTTCAGCCAATCTTGGTCTCTAATATCCACATGATACTAGTGTGCAATTAGCTAGTTATACGGATGTTGATTGGGCTGGTAACATTGATGATTGTAAATCGACTAGTGGTGGTTGAATTTATGTCGGGAATTGTCTACTTTCCTAGTTATGTAAGAAACAAAGTTCCGTATCGCTCTCTACTGCTGAGGCTGAATATATTGCTATAGGTAATGCATGTACTCAGCTAGTATGGATGAAGAGAATGCTAAGTGATTACAAAATTGCGCAAGAATCTATAATTTATATTGTGATAACACAAGCACAATTAATATTTCCAAATATCCTATTCAGCATTCACGAACCAAGCACATTAACATTAGGTATCATTATATTCATGAATTGGTGGAAGAAAAAATAATTTCATTAGAATATATTCAGACTGAGAATTAACTAGCTGATGTATTCACAAAACCGTTTGACAAAAATTGATTTGTAAAATTGAAATTTGATCTTGGTATGTGCAATATGAACTGATGATTTGTGCTCATTTGTATCATAATATATGTATATATTATTTTATATTTTTTTAAAAAATTAAATATATGCAAAATTGCACATTTTCAGTGTTACATGACCAGTCGAGTACACACTCGACTAGTCGTGGCATGATCGGTCGAGTATGTACACGACCAGTCGTGAAATGTGTGAATTGGGTTTTTATTAGGGGAAAAGTCATTTTTCTTCATCTCTTTCTTCTTCTCCATCAAGCCCAACCACGACCGGTCGAACCCATCTCTGATTACTCTTTGGTCAGTGCTTCATTTTTTATTTCCCTATGTATGTAAGTTCTTTGATCATCCTTAATCTTGATTTTGCTTCTGTGTCAAGATTTATGGTGGTTTGAAAGTGTTTCTACCTTAAAATCTAATTTTCTTGGAATCCTTTCATTCCTTTTTGCAAACCTTTGTTTTCTTATTTTCTTGTGGCAATGGAAGGAAAAAATAGGAAGAGAACCACTCCTGGTCCCTCTTCATCTCGTTCCGCACCCATTACCGTGCGCCATCTTCGGCCTCCCGAAGAGGATCCCAAGAGTATGCGGGATTTTCATCTTAGAAAAGTTATTGTTAAGCGTGTTGTCATTGTTGATCATCTTGAGCGCTTCAACATTGTCACTCTCCTTCAAGCTGCAGGATGGGAAAGCATACTATCTTGGGGCGGTCCTGCATACCGATCCATTGCTCAAGGCATGTACGCTTGTATTACTGAGTTCTCTCAAGATGATTTGACATTTACTATGTCAACTATAGAAGATCTAATTAAGGTAGATCGTCATTTGATTTCAGCAATTATAAATATACTTGTTGTTGTTGACGGCGTACCCATATCCACTTTGTAAGCTAGACCTTTTGAAAATGTTAAACAATTGATTACGAGAGTTCTCTGTAACATGAATGTAGAATGGAATGGTGGTACTGCGCTCAGTTCCAAATATACGTTGCCTAAATATAGGGTCTTGCATTGGATTTTTATTTGGAATGTCTATCCTCGCTCAGGTAACAAGACCGAGCTGACCTCTTTTATGGCCCGCATTATACATTTTGTTGTATCTGGCATCCATATCTGTCTTCCTTCTCTTATCTGTCATCATATTATTCAGTTTGTCTTCACCCTGGTCATAGCGATATTCCTTTCTCTTATCTTATGACTACCTTAGCTACCCATGCTTTGGTAGCTATGCCCATTGGGGAAGGTTCTATTAATCTTCATCCATTTAACAATTCTAATATCAACAAGATGAACTTGTACTCCTGGTCAAGTTGATGGGAATGCTGGAGGAGATGAAGAAGCTGACACTTTACCTCAAGAAGACGTTAATATGGATGATTTGTTTGATGAACTTAAATCAGATTCTGAGATTGACCCTGATTATCAACCTTCTGGTTTCGCTGAGAGGTTGCATACTCTTGAGAAACAGGTGGCTCAAATTCATGTAACCTAGGATTCTCAATTTGCTTATATGCACAAATATATGAGGCGCATTAATAAGGGTTTACATCAAATTGATCCACCTATTCCTGCTCCCTCTTCAGGATCTAATTAGTTTCGTTTTGATTTAGATGGTATCTGTAATAACTTTATTCTAACTCTTTTCCCTATGACTGCTTGGATACTTTTATTTAAACTCTTATCTATTCAGTTCAGATACTCTGTTTATTTATTTGGATGAGTAGTTATTTACTTTATATGCTCTCTTATTATCTTCATTTATCATTATTCACTTCATTTGTCATGTTGTGACAAAAAGGGGGAGAACATTGTTGAATGATATGAGGATATGATATGATGAAAAAATGTGGTTAATATTTTTTTTGCAGAAAGTAATGGATTAAGGGGGAGAGTTGATTATTGTTGTTTATAGTGCATGATATCCATTTTGGATCATATCATACATGTGTGTGCTTGTTAGTATAACATGTTTGTGCAATGTGTTGTTTAAATATCTATTACATATAGTAATTTTGGTTTTGTCACAAATTTGACAAAGGGGGAGATTGAAAGTGCTATGTTAATAAACCCTAAGTGTTGTCAAATTTTGGTGTGCTAAACTAATTCAAGTTTGTATCTTGATTAGTATCAAGCTTGTGCATCTGTTCCCATTGAATCTTTGATGGTCGTTCTGTTCGTGCTGAATCTATCTTGCCGATATCTACGAAGAACTTATCGAGATCTTCAAACTGGAAGAAAGTGAAGACTTTCATATATTGAGTGAAGATTTAGTTTTCAAGAACATTGCGGTTCAAGTTCTAGAACCAGGAAAGTCTAAGAACTCAATACCTAGTTGAAGATTATGTTTGGTATGTCGAGTTCAAGCTTTGAAGATCGCAAGAATTAAAGCTGCTGAAGTGATCGATAGATTAAGTGTTCATATGTTCTATCTCATAAGTAAGGTATGATTGACCTAGATTGACCTTAGATCATGATTAGAACATTTCATACTTTCGGTCGGTTATTTTATAAGTGTAAAATTCTGTTCATTCAACTAGCCCTAGCCTAGTTCGACCAGTCCTAACATTTCCTTGACCAGTCCAAGATTTGTTATGAATTTTCAAAATGTTTCTATTGGTCTACGACCAGTCCTAGAAACTGCTCGACCAGTCGTGTGAATAGTGCTCGACCATTCGAGTAATGCTCGACTCATTTTCCAGTGTGTAATCTGAACTCACACGACCAGTCGTGTAGTGTCCACGACCAGTCGAGTAGGCCACTCGACCAGTCGTGGGACCCACAAGGCCAATCGTGCAACTGAAAAATCTTATCGCGCTAGAATTTTTTAAAATCTATTTGGATAAGGCCAGTCGTAGCTAATCAAAGGCTAGTCGTGCGACCTGATTTTTTACCTATAAATAGTGGTCGAATTTCAGAGTTTTCTATTCAATTCTTATCATTCTTATGCAATCACTCTATGATTATTTTGAGTACATTTTAAGCTATTTTGTGCATATTTTAGATTCTTTAAAGTAGCTCTTGTAATTTGATTTTGAATTTCTATTCCATTCTTATATTGAAAAGGGATATCCGATTTACCCTTTCTTGAGATCAAAATCAATACAAAGCCTTTGCTGATTTAATTAAAAATCATCTAGACTTAGAACCTTATACACTTGTGAGACTGAACATTGAACATCTACGTCATCAACAATTGGTTCTACCAGGCTGCTTCAGAATCTTCATATAGATAAGTATTTTGCTTTTTCTGTAATTCAATTACTTTTTGGTTTGTGAGATTGTTCCAGAAATTCTCCATTTTTGGTTTATCTGAGGTGATCCAGAAAACTCAGAGTGTGGGGTTTTTGAATTGTGTAAGCCCACTTGAAAGACACAATTGTGAAGGTTTTAGGTGAACCTTGAAAAACCCATTTTGGATTAGTGAATGCTAATATCCCGTAGGAGTGGATATTAGGAGTGGAGTAGTTGTGTGGCTATTGTTTAATAGTTGGTGTACACACAAGCGAACCATTATAATTCTTTGTGTTTGGTGGATGTGTGGTTATTTCTTTATCTTTTATGGTGTAAGATTGTGGGATGTATTTGTGGATGTGAATGTTGTAATCTTTACATTTCAGCATTGTGTGGCGAATGTTGTAATAGATTAGATTCTATTTCTTTCATATCCTCTTCAGTTTGAGTTTTTGATACTCACCCATGTTTTAGTAAGGTTGTCCTACCATAAGCCATTAGTTTTTGGTGTTAAGTTGTCCATAGAACCAAGTTTGTATCAACCTCTCAATACTTGATTTTTTAGGTTGTTATTTCCTTTGGTTATTTGCATTTCATTTGGCTATCGTGTTTTCTTTATTCTACTTATTAGTTTTTATTTGGCACAGTCCTATTCACCCCCCCCCCCCCTCCCCCCTCTAGGACATATAGCTCGGCCTTTTCAAAATTCAGATTCATCTTGTTTAATTTAGCATTATTGAATGGTAATTCCGATTAGGGTGCCTTAGACGTAGGAATAGGAACATTACAGTGTAAGGCAATACAAGTTATGAGGTATGCAAACGGAATTGAACCATGACCAGGATGAAGATGAAACTGAATAATGATATAGCAAATAAGAGAAGGAAGACACACTTGTATCCTAAAAAAATAGAGTGAAGAATATTAGGCATAAAGGGAGTAAGTTCTGACTTATTCCCTGATCAAAGATATACATTGGACATAAAGGTACGATGAAGAACTCGAAATCTAGGGAGCATTTGATTAGCACGTAACGCATTACCAGATTGTCATTCTGCATTCAAACAACATAGTTTACGCATAATTGTTTGCCGTTCCGTATGAGTCATTTTATCAGTTAAATTTACAAGAGGAATTCCATCCTCTACAACGATAATCTCATTTAAGGTTGAAATAAGATAGCAATCTACAGTGAAAGTCCCTTCCACAAATTTAACCGTAAAGGTTAGATTTTCTAGGGACATGTCACTAATTGATGCATACATGGCTTGCGCAATGGAACGGTAAGCTTTACCGCCCCAACCCAAAATGTCTTCCCATCCGACATTTGTAAGCAAAGGAACAAGATTGAATGGAGCAATGTGAGAAATATTAACACTATGCTCAATAATTATGTCTCTTTAGCGGAAATCCCTAACTTGCTCCAAATCTTCTTTGGGGCCTATTAGGGTTCTCACATTAGATGAAGTCAGCTTAGATGACGAGCTACCATGAGTTCTTCATGTAGTCGTTCTTTTAGTAGGATACACCATTTAATGATTGCATAAGTAATAACTAAAGAGGGTAGAGAGATTGTGGGTAGATCAGATTTTTCCACAAATCTCACAACAAATGGGTTTGGAATCAAGAATAAACCCAAAATAAGAGATTAATTAGTAAAGATTTACTCAAATCTACAAGGAAATTGAAAATTGACCACTTACTAGTAAGATTTGAAGATGTGTTCATTGAGAGAGTCACCGAGTAGTCAAAGAAGAAGGTTCCACATGGTCCTTGACCGGTCGAGCAGTGTGCTCGGCTCATCGAGGGTTTGACTATTCGAGCACGTCGTCGACCCGTCGAAAAACCCAAATTTGTTTTCTTAATTTTAATTTTATCATCAATTTATATTTTGTGCATTTAATTAATTATAAACAAGAAACAAACAAATGCTAAAATAATTAATTAATAACACACAAACCAATATCATTCTTTAAGTTTGAAAATCTATTCCTGTCAAGCGGTTTGGTCAAAATGTCTGCAAGTTGCCTCTCAGTTTGAATATATTCCAGCACAACACTCTTATCTTCAACTAGTTCTCGAATATAATGATATCAAATATCAATATGTTTTGTATGAGAATGTTGGATTGGATTTTTTGGAATGTTAATTGCATTCGAATTATCGCAATATAATCTCATTGTATCTTGCGCAATGCCATAATCACCTAACATTCTTTTCATCTAAATGAGTTGAGTGCAAGCATTACTAGCTGCAATATACTTAGCTTTAGCAATTGAGAGAGATACAGAGTTTTGTTTCTTACTGAGCCATGAAACTAAACAGTTCCCCACGTAGAAACATCCACCATTGATAGATTTTTTATTATCAATATTTCTAGCCCAGTCTACATCAGTATATCCGGCAATTTGTACAAATGTATCATGTGGATACCAAAGTACTAAATTAACAGAACTAGCGACATTTCTGATTATCTGTTTAATAACAATTAGATGTGATTCTTTAGGATTGGATTGATATCAAACACATATTCCGACACTAAAAACAATATCAGGTCTACTAGTAGTTAAGTATAAGAGACTACCAATCATACTTCAATATAAATGGGAGTCTACACTTTTACTTGATTCATCCTTTGGAAATTTAAGAGTTATACTCATTGGAGTATCAAACTTCTTTCTATTCTCAAACCCAAACATTTTTACAAGATTTAAGGCACATTTGGTTTGTGAGATGAATATACCATCTTCATGTTGCTTAACTTGTAAACCAAGAAAGTAGTTAAGTTCACCAACCATACTCATTTCAAACATGGATTTCATCAGATCTGCAAACTTAATAGATAAGTTAGTGCATGTAGAACCATAAATTATATTGTCAACGTAGAGCTGTATTATCAGTATATGATCGTTATATTTCTTTATAAATAAATTTTTATCAACGCTACCCATAATGAAGTTATGAATAAGTAAAAATTTAGTCAATTTTCTGTACCATGCCCTGGGAGCTTGTTTCAAACCATAAAGTGCCTTTTTAAGACAGTATACATGATTTGGAGATTTGGAGTCCTTAAAAACCTTAGGTTGTTCAACATAAACCTCCTCATGTAAGTCACCATTTAGAAATATACTCTTGACATCCATTTGATATATTTTAAATTTCTTATGACATGTAATTGAAATGAATAATCTTATGGATTTAAGGTGTGTAACTGGTATAAAGGTTTCATCATAATCAATATCTTCTATCTAAGTGTACCCTTGTACAACCAGTCTAGCCTTGTTTCTAATAATATGACCCATTTTATCATTATATTCTTAAAAATTCATTTGGTTCCAATTACATATTTATCAACAGGTCTTGAAACCAAGTGCCATACATCATTTCTGACAAATTGATTTAATTTGTCTTACATGGTAATTATCCAACTTTCATCGATAAATGCTTTGTTTACATTTGCCAGTTCAATTTGAGAAGTGAAGCAAATATAATTACATATATTTTCTAATTGTTTTCTTGTCTATACACCAGTATGAGGGTTACCAAGTATTTAATCAGTTGGATGATCTTTAATTGATCTTAATTCAGTATCATTTGATTTAGATAAAGAGTCAGGTATATCAATTATATTGACTTCATCATCATCTAGATCAGAAGTGGGTGTGATTTGTTGATAATCAATCACTGCATTTATGGATTCATGAATCACCCCAGTTCTTTTATTAAGAACTCGGTAGGCATGGCTATTAAGGCATAGCCTAGAAAAATTTACTCATCACGCTTGGCTTTGAATTTTCTCAAATTTTCTCAATCTCTTAAAATGAAGCATTTACATCCAAAAGTCCTAAAATATTTAATAGTGGGCTTTTTATTAAACCATAGTTCATAAGCTATTTTATTTTTTTATTTTCTAATTTAAACTCGATTTATAATATAACATGCAGTATTAATAACTTCAGCCCATAAATTTTTTAGTAGTTTCATGCTATTCAACATTACGCTAGCCATTTATTTTAGTACTCTATTTTTTTCTTTCAACAATTCTATTTTATTGAGGTGTTTTGGGAGCAGAGAACTCATGTGATATACCATGATCATCATAATACTTCTTAAAATTGTTATTTTTGAATTCTTTGCCATGATCACTTCTAATTTTGATCACGGATATCTCTTTTTAAGTATAAATACGTTTTAGAATTCTTTTAACTTCATCAAAAGTATCTGATTTCTCTCTTAAAAAAGCTACCCAAGTATATCTGGTGTAATCATCAATAATGACCAGGAAATACTTCTTTCACCTCTACTCTTAGTTCTAGTTGGTCCTACTAGATCCATGTGGAGTAGTTTTAGTGGTTTGGCTGTAGCTAAGGAGTTCAATGTCTTGTGACTACTCCTGGTTTGTTTACCAATTTGACATGTGCCACATAATTTTTTTTAATCTTTTTAAGCTTGGGTAAACCTCGTAAGTGATCTCTTTTACTCAGTTTATACAAATCTCTATAGTTAACATGTTCAAGACGTTTATGCCGAAGTTCAGTTTCATCTATTAGGACCATGTAACATAAATGGTTAGATGAGCAAGAGTTATTAATAATATAAATTTTTTTCAGAGGTCTTGTAACTATTTAATATTACATTACCCTTCTCATTTATTGTAAGACCTGACCCGAGTACATGTGTGTGTATGTGTGTGCATTTTATTTCTCTTGATCTCGCGGTCCTACCAGTCAAATCCCAGTGACCCGCGATCCTCAAATAGTGTTTACGATCATCCTTAAGTCTAGTCATGTAGACCCGACTCGGATCGAGCTAAAACATTTGCCATCTCATTCTCATCGTCATTGTAATTCCGATGATGCGTCTTATGCGTCCATCCGATGTGAGGATCATAATTTGTGTACATTTCATTTCTGGCCTTTGATCTTGATCATGTGCCCCACCTAGTGTGAAGAGCACATTTTCAAGGTGGCCCACTCCCTCTTGTGTAATTTCCAACGCACACTACCCAACACCACCCAAAATTCCATAACCTACACTACCCACCACCTAAATACCACCCATCCCTACTCCTAGCCTAACAACATAGTTTATATCACCATAGGCTATGATGATATTTCTCTTATCTAGGAGAGAAAGTGATGATTGCACTCCTACGACCTCTCTCTCTCTCTCTCTCTCTCTCTCTTTATTTCCCTCTCATTTCTCCCTTCTCTCCTTTTTCATTTCCTCTCTTTCCCATTGCAAGAGGTTGGGACGTCCCACCATTTCCCCACACTCTAGCCCCTTCCCCCTCTCCTCTCTCTCTCTCATGATCCATCCATCTAAATTCCATCTCATCCATCTATCTTGGTTCCTTGGAGCATTTGGCGCTTGGTGATCCAAGTTTGGTGAAGATCTTTTAGGTGGGTGCTCTTCTAATATACATATTTCTTGTTCTATAGCTTAGATCTTCTCTCTTCTTCTTTTGGGAAGTGTAGGATGCACCAATCAATGATGGAGATCCTACACCATCCCTTGGATATGGCCAAATGGCCCATCTTATGCATGTATGTCCATGCATGGGGTTTCTCTTTGATGAGCCCCATTATGAAGGGTTATTCTCATTTCATAATATGATGGGTCATTTAGACCCTTGCATCATGGTTGGGATGGCATCCCAGCCATTCATCTTAAATGTAGATCATGCATGATGATGATCCATGGTGTAATATAGATGTAAATGCAATGTATGGGTGTGATTGTGTTGGGAAAGGCTCAATAGTGACGGAGCCTTCTCCCGATGGCCGGAATGTTCTTCCTCTTCTTCCACCTTTCTTATAATTTGTTGATGATGTGTGTGGTCCACTTGGTGGGCTTGGATAGTCCAGAAAAGTCCAAATAGGGTGGGACGCCCATACCCACCTACATTATAGTTGGGTGTCCTATTTGCTGACCTTTATTGATGCATGCAAGTGTGGTAACCTTGTGATTTGTTTTGTACATTTGTGGGACCCACTAAGGTAGGCCATAACACATAGTTCTTAGAGTATTCCCTTTTTATTTAACTTTCATAATTAATTTTATCCTAGTACATGTTGCTGTCCAGAATTTTCTGGACAGTTTCTAGTTAATTTTGGACCAGATTTTGGGACTATTCGGGGGACTTTTCTTACCCGCCAAATATACTTTTTTGAAGGTGGGGATCCCATCTTGATGTCCCCCAAATTTCAGCCCCATCTAACCTTGATTGAGCTCCCAAAGGTGTGGCCCAAGTGAGGTGGACAATTTAGATTTTCTGGACTGTTCCAGCGACATGACAGTTTGAAAATCCTGAATTATAAAATAATTTTTGCATTAGTGGGCCACTTGTGTGGACCCCACCCTATGGTATACATATGAGGGGACATAAAAACTACTTTTCCTAATTTTTGGAGGCCTTTAGTCCACCCCATTGGGAGCTCAGATCAGGGCCAACCAAAAAAATCTGCACCAACCAGATTTTTGGGCAGGTAGTTTTCTTTAATTTTAAATAAATACTTTCTTATTTCAAAAAAATTTAAAACTTTTCCAAGGGGTGGCCCACCCATGATAGGACCCACCTACCAAATTTTGGGGCCAACGGACCCTTGAGCAATTGTCGGCGAGGGCTGGACCGGCCCACCAGGCTAGACGCCCAAGGTTGGGACATCCAGCCATGGGCTGGCCATCCACCCTTTGTTGGCCCACCTTGATGCATGGTTTTATCCACATCGTCCCTCCATAGCATCGCCCATATGGTTGTGGCCCACCTCCTTATAGGACGTCCACATGTGGGGCCCACTTTGATAAGTTTTGGGGGCTGTCATCCCATCCCCATGGACCGTCCACCTTAGGACACCCAGCCCATTGAGTTGCTGCTAGACGTCCAGTCCAGCAGCATGGTCCCCTTGAGTTAAGTGTTTCATCCATTCCTCTCATCTGGTAGGACCCACAGTGATATGTGTGGGTCACCAAGGAAACAAAATAATTAAATAAATTGGTTATTGCTAGACTCCAACAAGCCCAGAAAACAGGTGGGCTGCAGCAATAGTCCGAAATTGGCTGCCCTTAATGGCATATTTTGAGGTAGCATGGCCCACCAGATTTAAGGATGTTATATACACATATCTTGTTATTTCCTTAATGTGCCTTTGGGCTTAATTAGTGCACAGTTTGAGCCCCACCCCAGTTAGGTTTTTATTGGATCAATGTTAATAACTATTTGTTGGATTTTCTAAGCCCATTTGTCCTGGAATTTTCTAGATAGGCCCCTTGATCTTTGGGCTTACATTTACTACTTATTGTGATGGGTTTGTTGGCCATAATATGCAAGTAGTTGGGCCCTTTGTTGCCCACCAAAATAACCTTGTACTTGGGCCAAGTTGTGAGGCCTGACTCACTTGAAATAAGTATAAGGATTGCCCTTATGGTAGGATTACCGGGCTGCACATTAGGCCCACCACAATATGTGGGTCTATGACCTTTATGGTTGGGCCCAAACCTTGCTTGAGGGCCACCATATTGCCTATGTGTTGGGCAAAGTGTATAGCCCACTAGACCATGGATTACTTAGGCCTTGGGCCTTGTTTCATATTTGAGTAGTGGCGGGCTATCTTTTGGGACCTAGTTGAGGTTAGATGTCCTCCTTAGTGGCACTAAGGTAGGCTCATGGGTTGCTATGAGTGGTTTAAGGCCCACCATAGGCCCTTGTTAGGACTGTTCATTCCTTTAGGCTTATATATTGCCCTCCTTAACTTTGTGGGCTACCCCAAAGTATTGGGCCCCCACTAGAGGATTGTTCCTTAGATTAATTATCTAAGTACCTAGACTTGATTCCCTCATTGGGAAGGAATATGTTCTGAGTCATCATCACCGTATAGCGCACCCTCATGACCCATATGCATCATGGTGTGTTTGGATTTCATGTGTGCATGGTCATTGGGTTGATATGATAAAGGATGGAGTTCCCCTCTTGTGCACATTGAGTGCTTGGAGCTAGTGCATGATTGGTATGTGTGACTCATACATCTGGCATCGCATCTCATAAATATGATAGCCCTTGTTTCACCAGGGCCTTGCCTCTGTAGGTATATTCGTGGATGGTTGTATGTGGACATCGGAAATATATTATTTGAGTATTTGGGGTGCATATGATATCCCTGAGTGAAAGCCCATAAACCTTCAAGGTACTTAGAGGACGCCTCAACGCCATGACCGAGTGAAAATTATGAGCGCCGAGTGCCTTACACCGTTAGGCTGCGTCTCCCACTGTCATGTAGTCGGTTGAGATGGGATGTAGCCTTATCTGCCTAAGTGAGTGGGCTTTACTAGGCTGAGTTTGACCAACTTGTGAGTAGGTCCGCTACTGTCAAGCCTTGCTGGTGATTGACTGTCCACAGGTGGGTAGTGTGGTCTCTTACGCTTGTTTGATTGTGCGGTCGTGAGAGCGGCAGTCATCCTGTAGTGCATTAGACCCTGGTGATATTCCTTATAATGGAACTGTATTGGATATGTGGATTGGTTATGAGAATTGACATTACTTCGCATTGCATGGGTATCAATTGTGTAGGCCTTATTGCATTGCATAGCCTTGATATGGCTTCCTGCATTAATGGCTTAGCCTTGGTAAGGCTAGTGACATTGGCATTGATCGTGTTTCCCTTCTGCATTCTCTATTATTCTTCTACGCACTATTGTCACACACCTTCACCACCCTTTAAGCTTTTTATATGCTTATACACGATTGAGGCGTGCAGGAGATCCTAAGTCGGCATCTTAACAATGGAGCTTGGATAGGAGTTGAGCCAAGGACCCCAGTGTTGCAGATCCTTCCCTCTTTCTTCTGTTATCATATGTATTTCCTTCAGCCATGTATCTAAGTTCAAATTTATAGTGGATTTTGTTGTGTGTTCCTTTGTTATTTCTGAGATTTACTTGCCGTGATCTTAGGTATGCTCATATTGAAATGGATATAATGATCATAGAAATCCTCCTTGTAGGATCCCAGGATTGGAACCTGCCTCAGGAGTTGAGAATGGGGTACTACGGAGGTTGTTGCGACCAGAACCGGTTATCGGGTTCCTTATGAATCCGGTCACCAAGTCTAGAGCGTGACATTTATTATCTCACATCCATGATCAGAAAATTTCACACTATGTTTATTATCACAAATTTGAAATATGCTTAAGAGGTTGTGTTTTAAACCTTCAATATAAAGCACATTTTCAAAGGGAGGAAGGTTAGGAAGTTGCACAGTACCTTGGCATGTTATTTTGCAATTGCTTCCATCACCAAAATTAACTAACCCTCCATTAACTTCCTTAATATTCATTAATATCGCCTTGTCACCTGTCATATGCCTTGAGCATCTACTATCTAGGTTCTATTTTGAGTGGCTAATGGCTTTGAAAGTTGTGTGGACTATAAGACACTTAACCTTTGGAACCCATTTCATAACGATTCTAGGTTTAGGAGTGACTTTTGAGTTTCGCTGCATTTAAGAGTTAGGATTTCTCCTTTCTCTATAAACTCTACAAACATTTGAGTTAGATTTCAAAAGCTCTTTAAGTAGGTCCGCTATTTTTTTAGCTAAGTGAGATCTATTATTCCTATGATATTTATAGCTGATGGTTTTATTATTTTTAGGAACTTGAAAGGGTTTTGAGTTTTTGAAATCATTAGGATTAAAATCTCTTAAAGTCTTACCTTTAGAGTTAAAAGATTCTCCTCTTATAAAAATAGGAGTGGAATCCTTGGATTTTGAGGAGTTACCTTTAATATATCCCAGACTAGACTTGTCACCACATTTTCTAAATGACATCAACAGTTTTTCAAGCTTTTGGTTTCCATGGGTATATTTTCAAGTGTCCTTTAAACTCAAAAGGGAAGAAATTTCAAGTTTTAGTTTTTAATTTTCAATTTTGAGATTTGGCAATTCAAAAGGTTTAAAGCTTAAATCTAATTTTGTTTTTCCAAAACAATCTAAAAAATGAGATTTTTCTATAACTGTATTTTCAAGTTCTTCTTTTAATTTAGCATATTTCTCTTTTTGAATTTTCAGTTTGACAGCAATTTTACAACTCTCTCTATATAGAGCATTTTAGGCATCTTTAATATCATGTTCATTTTCATTTTCAGGGTCACTCCTGAGATTATCATAGTCAGATAGATTACAACTATCTGAGGAAGTGACACTGGCTATGGTCACAAGATCTTTTACATCATTTGTATTTACATTCTCTTGTTCTGATTCATCAAACTGAAAAGGTCGAGCAAAGAGTTCTAGAGAGGGGGTGAATAGGACTATGCCAAATTAAAAATTAAATGTGGAATTTAAATAAATATAAATAAAGATAGCACTTAAACGATCCCACAATGCAGAAATGTTAAATAGCCTCAAGTGTACAAGTATTGAGAGGTTGATACAGATGTTGTTCTAAGGACAACCTTACACCAAAAACCAATGGCTTATGGTAGGACAACATGATTCCTAGAACGGTCTGTGTATCAAAATCTCAAACCGATACAGAGGAATAAAGAAATAAATAACAAAGGAAATAACTAAGCTATTAAAACATTCCCACACTTGCATAAAAGAAATTACAACATTCTCCACAAATGCATAAAGGGAAATTACAACATCCACAAAATGAAATAATCAATCAATCACCACAAGACCAGAAATTATAGTGGTTCGCTTGTGTGTACACCAACTGTTTAGAAAAATAGCCACACAACTACTCCACTTCTAATATCCTCACATAGTGAATATTAGCATTCACTAAGAAATAGGTTTTTCAAGGTTCACCTAAAACCCTTACAATTGTGTCTTTCAAGTGGGCTTACACAATTTAAAACCCCACACTCTGAGTTTTCTGGATCACCTCAGACAAACTAAAAGAAAGATTTTTCTGGCACAATTTCAATGAAACCAAAAGAATGAATTTACAAAAATGTAAAATACTTATCTGGATATTCTCCTTTGTTGTAGCTCGGAAGAACCAATTTGGAGTAGAAGTTTAACGTAGATGTTCAATGTTCACACTCACTTATGAAATGGTTTTAAGTTCTAAATTGATTTTAGATTAAATCACCTTGGGCTAGCTTGATTTAATTTTGATTCTAAGAAATGGAAAAACTTTAATCCCTCTTTCAAATAAGACTAGAATGTAGAAACTTAAAATCAAAGGCAAAGAAAGTTAATTATAGAGAATATAAAATGAGCACAAAATAGCTTAAGAACATCACTAACTTTTCTCTTGGAGCGGCATATTGATTTTGCTTGAATTGGATATCAAACTCTGAAAATCGTGCTCTATTTATAAGTGCATAAATCACACCTTCAACTGGTCCAGAGGTTGGCTCGACTGGTCGAAGGACCAACAAACTTTTAAAAATTTGAGCGCGATAAGATCAGGCCGTTCCACGACTAGTCGAAGGACCTGCTCGACCGGTCAAGTCCTATCCACAACTATTCGTGTGGAACTCAATTTAGTTACTGGACTTTGAGTCGAGCCTACAGGACTGGTCAAGCACTGTTCACTCAACTGGTTGAGCAGTCTCCAGGACTGGTCGAGCCAATAACAGAAAATCTTGAAAATTAGTAACAGACTTAGGACTGGTCGAGGATTTCTTGGACTGGTCGAGTTAGTACTAGGACTAGTCAAACTTAGTCTAAGACTAGTTGAAAAATAGACTATGTACTTATAAAATGATCCAATTAAATTATGTATTCAAAATGACCTATCCTATAGTCAATCTAGGGTCATTCATTCTTTGTAAGCGATGTATGAACATTAAATCTTCTTTTGCTTCAGTCGATAGTTGTTCTTTGAAGTTCACGAATCTTGAGATCTTGACATATGATGAAGCTTGAACTTCAGACCTTTTGAAGCTTGAATTTGTAATACATTAAAGCTTGAGCTTGAAGTACTTGAGTTGTACTTCACCTTGAGCTTTGAGTACCAAAGTAAAGACTATTGTCTTGCCTTTAGATGTAGCTTTGAAACCTTGAACTTTGAAGCTTGAAGGGGTGAACTATCATGAAACTTTGAGTTGTACTTGAACATGTATATCTCTTGATCTTCAATTTGAAGTTCTTGAGGTAAAGACCTTTGTTCTTGTACATGAGATGCACTGACTTAAATGTGTAGATGAGCTACACAAGACACAGATTCCAAGAGGTTTTGACACTACAAAATTTGACAATCATAGGAGCTAGAAAACATAGCACTTACAATCTCCCCCTTTGTCAAATTTGTGACAAAACACACTTCGTTAAAAATAAGCATAGTATGCACAATAAAGAATCATGCATCAGTTATCAATATAAACTAGTTACAACCTGGTTAAAGAATCATGCACCAGTTATAAGCAGGTCAAAACATATTGCATCTACTCCCCCAATAATACTCCCCCTTACTTACTCCCCCTTACCAAGAAACTAATTGATGACTACCTATCCACAATCCACCACAATCCACAATCCACATGCCACATATCACAAGCATGCATGATAAAATTGTCTCCCTTTTTGTCACAATATGATAAAGGAAGGAACCAATAAATGATAATGAAAATAGATAAATAAGGAAGAACAAGAAGAGTAATGAGGAAGAAGAAAATATATAATCTAAATTATCGAATTAACCAAATTCATAAGCAAGCATGTTCAAGCATATGTTCAAGCACGTTCAACCCCATAAAACAAAAGAAATCCAAATTTCATAAAAGTAATTACAAACCACATAATCAAATACTAATTAGAACCTGAAGAAGGAGCAGGTATGGTAGGATCAAGTTGATGAAGTTCCTTGTGAAGGCACCTAAGATATTTGTACATATATTTGAATTGCAAATCATGGGACACATTCATGTTTTCTACCTTCTCCTCAAGTGAATGCAACCGCGCATCAAAGTCAGATGGCTGATAATCAGGATCATCTGCTGAGTCAAATTCGATTTCGTCAAAAATGTCATCTGGAGGCAAATCACCCTCCTCTTTAGTTGTGGCCTCAATTCCACCAACACCCATAGGCCAGCTTCAATTTCATCTTGTTAATATTGGAATTGTTGAATGGTAGGTGGTGAATTGGAGCTTCTCAAACAGGCATAGCCAGTAAACTATGGATGGCTAACACAGTCATAAGATAAGTGAAGGGAATGTCACTGTGTCTTGGATGGAGACAGAACTGAATGATGCAATGACAAATCAAGGAAGACAAACAGAGGCACCAAAGAGGATGAAATGAAGAATGCGAACCATGAACGTAGTGAGTTCGGTTTTGTTACCAGAATGAGGATAGACATTCGAAATGAATATCCAATGAAGGACTCCGTATCTGGGTTACAAATACTTTGAGGCAAGCGCATTTCCAGCAGTATTCCATTATGCATATATATTGCATAAATCTCTAGTAAGCATCCGTTTCTCAGTTTGAGATGGTTTTGCCGCTAGAGTGCTAATGGGAATACTTTCATCATTGACAAGTAAATCCATTAAGCCAGAGATAAGATGACGATCCTGAAATGACCAAGCTATATGTCCTAGAGGGGGGGTGAATAGGACTATGCCAAATTAAATTTAATTACTGCGAAATATGAAACAAAGAATAGATATACACCAACCACAGAATAGGAATGGAAAGCAACCTAAAATAGAGAAATAGAAACACAAATTGTTCTAAGGACAACCTTACACCAAAAACCAAAGTTTATGGTAGGACAACCTTATTTCTAGAACAAATATAGAAACAGAAGCTCAACGTAATAAATAGATAGTAAAAATTATAATGCTGAAATGTAACTCTAAATTATTACAACATTCCCCATTGAGCTTGAAATGTAAAATTTACAACATTCTCATCCACACATACATTTCACAATTCTGAATGATAAAAGATAGGAAATATAAATCACACATCCACAACACAAAGAATTATAGTGGTTCAGCTATGTGTTCACCAACTGTTAAACAACAGCCACACAGAATGCTACTCCACTCCTAATATCCTCACACAGGGGATATTAGCATTCACTATCAAATAGGTTTTAGCAGGTTCACCCAAAACCTTCACAATTGTGTCTTTTTCGAAGGGCTTACACAATTCAAAAACCCTCACTTCTAAGTTTTCTAGCTCTCCTCAGATAACTAACAACTTTGAGATTTTTTTGGCTTAACCTCAAACAAAACCAAATAATGTAAATTACACAAATTGTAAAATACCTGATTTTCTTCTTCGTTGTAGCAGCCCAGAAGAACCAAGTCAGAGTAGAGATTTGAATGTCAAAGTTCAATGTTCAATACTCACTTTATAATGGTTCTAGGTTCTAATAGATTTTAAATTAAAACAAAAGGGCTAGCTCTAATTGATTTTAATTCCAGAAAAAGGAAAACAACAATTCCTCTTTTCAGATTAGATTGGAATATAAGAAACAAAATCAATTAACAAAGCTAAAGAAAGAGAATATTAAATATGCACACTTAGCTTAAATGGAGCACCGACTTATCTCTCAGAAGACCGAATTAATTTAGCTTGAAGTTCTTATTTTATTCTAAGATTCGTGCTCTATTTATAGGTGAGCAAATCACACCTTCGATTGGTTTAAAGACCTTTACGACTGGTCGTAGAACCAACAGATATTTGAAAAATTCAGGCGCGATAAGATTTGGCAATTTTACGACTGGTTGTAAGTGGTCTACGACTGGTCGTAGGTCTCCTACGACTGGTCGTAGGTTTCACACGACTAGTTAAAGCAAGTCGAATTTCAGCGCTATACATTGAGTTGAAGCTCTACGACGGTCGAAGATGCAGTCGACACTGTACCTACGACTGGTCGAACAGTCCCCAAGACTAGTCAAAGCCTAACAGAAAATTTCTGATTTTGTAACAAAGTTACGACTGATCCATGAATTTCTTAGACAGGTCAAAGCAGTGCTAGGACTAGTCGAACAAAGTCCTGGACTAGTCTTAGAACAGATCAAACTAACTTATAGAAAATATATGAATTATGTATCCAGAATGACCTACTCTAAAGGTCAACCTAAGGTCAGTCATACCTCAGGAGTGAAGTAAGGACATTGAACATAGGAGACAAGTGACCTTTGAAAGTAGTAAAGCTTGAAGTCTTGATGGAGCTCAAACTTGAAAGCTTCTTGAGATCTTGAGGTAGAACTTGAAAGGTTCTTGAGATTCTTGACTTGTGGACAATACTTGTCAACCTAAGTTAATCTTGAGTAGAGCATTGTTCTTCACAAATGCAAGCTTCATCACAGTGTCTTTGGCACCACAAATTTGACAACACAAAGGGCTATAAACTATGGCACTTATAATCTCCCCCTTTGTCAAATTAGTGATAGAACACACTTTCAAGATATGTTTCATAACACAGAATATCTGATTAAAGAATCATGGACCAGTCGTTATCAACCGACATCCTGCAGACTTGTAAATCAATATTCAGTCCTCTTCAGTCCACCTCTTCACATACTCCCCCTGAGTATCATACTCATAAAACACCATACAATACAATCTCCCTCCTCATGACAACATCCATATTCATAACATATCCATACTCCCCCTTTTTGTCACAATAGGACAAAGGAAGCACAAAATAGATGACTGAGGAGAAATAATCAATGAGAAATATGAGAGGTAACTAGTCAAGATATAAGAACATAGCATAAGTAACACACATAATTCAAAGACTGAGCTAAGTTAAATAGAGTGACAAACTCAAAAACTAGTTAGGAGTAATAAAGTTATTACAGACCAGTAAATTTAAAAATACTAATCTGACCCAGATGAAGGAGCAGGAATGGAAGGATCAAGTTAATGCATGCCTTGTTCAAGCGCTTAAGATATTTCTCACATATTTGAACTATAAATCATGGGCAGCAGACATGTTTTCCATTTTAACATTTAGACCCTCAACTTTATCTTCCAATGCACTCAGACGTGCATCAGATGAAGAAGGCTCATAATCTAGATCATTTGTAAAATCGGACTTAAGCTCTTCAAAAATATCATCCATGTTAATATCATCAGGAGGAAGATCACCAGCTTCTTAAAAATATCATCTATGTTAATATCTGAATCACACCGGTCCTTTTGTTCAGAACCCTATAAGCTCGACCGTTTAAAGAGTATCCTAAAAAGATCCCTTCATCACTCTTCATATTAAACTTTCCCAGATGTTCACGATCTTGTAAAATATAGCACTTGCTGCCAAAAACTCGAAAGTATTTGACAGTAGGCTTTTTATCGAACCACATTTCGTAAGCCATTTTATTATCACCTTTACTAGTGTAAACCCGGTTAATAATATAACAAGCTGTATTGACTGCTTCAGCCCAAAGGTTCTTAGAGAGCTTCATACTATTCAACATGACATTAACCATTTCTTGAAGCACTCTATTTTTCCTTTCAACTATACCATTTTGTTGTGGAGTTTTAGGCGCTGAGAATTCATGTAATATTCCCTGGTCGCTATAGAACTTCTCAAAACCGCTATTCTCAAACTCAGATCCCTGATCACTACGAATCCTACTGACTTGAGAACCTTTTTCAGTTTAAATCCTTTTGAGAACCATTTTTACTTCTTCAACGGTTTCTGATTTGTCCCTTAAGAAGACAACTCATGTATATCTTGTAAAGTCATCTACTATTACCAAGATATATCTTTTTCCATCTCGACTTTCCGTCCTGGTAGGTCCTACTAGATCCATATGGAGAAGCTCGAGTGGTCTTAATGTGGTATTGGAATTCACCTTTTTATATGAGTTCCTTGTTTGTTTGCCAATCTACATTCACCACATATTTTATCTAATTTTTGTAGTTTGGGTAGACCTCTTATAAGTTCCCATTTGCTCAATCTATATAGATTTTAGTAGTGTACATGTCTAAGACGTTTGTGCCACAAATCAATCTCGTCTGTTTGGACAATGTAGCATGATTGATTAGATGAGATAGATTCAGTAACAATATAGCAGTTTTCAGACGTTCTACGTCCAGTTAGTATTACTGAACCCTTGTTGTTTAGAATCTCACAGCTTTGATTAGAAAACCATACACTATGGTTATTATCACAAATCTGAGATATGCTTAAAAGATTATGTTTCAGTCCTTCAACATACAATACATTTTTAAACAAAGGAAGGTTATAAAGTTAAATTGTACCTTGGCCCATAATCTTGCAGTTGCTACCATCTCCAAAAGTAACTAAACCGTCAGTCATGTCTTTGAGATCAGTGAATAAAGCCTTGTCGCCTATCATATGCCTAGAGCATCCACTATCTAGGTACCACTTAGAATGGCTTGTTGCTTTGAAAGCGGTGTGGGCAACCAAGCAAGTGACCTTTGGAACCCATTGCATAACCATTTTGGGTTTAGGAGGATAACAGGTCTTCTTTTGATTGTAAGAGTTATAAGTATGACCTAGTGAGTTAGACTTTAGAAGCTCCTGAAGTAGATCAACTATCTTTTCTTCCAAAGGACTTTGGTTTTGCTTTTTTATAGTTGATATGTCTTTTAGGTTTTTAAAAAGATTAAAGTTTTTAGAAAACATTTGATCTTTCCCTTTTGAGTTTAAGATCTCTCCCTTTACAAACGTGGGAGAAGTATTCTTCAGTTTAGGAGGAACACACTTGTCATAGCCCAGACTGGATCGATCGCCACATTTTCTCGATCTAGATAAGAGTTTTTCAAATTTAGGATCACCTTGGGCATATTTTCAGGTTTCCTTTAAACTCAAGAGAGAAGAGACTTCATGTTTTAGTTGTTCATTTTCAGATTTAAGATTTTCAAACTGAGAGGTTTTAAAATCTAAATCGCATTTTGTCTTTTCAAAACAATCTGAAATATGAGACTTTTCTAAAACAAGAGATTCATAAATTTCTTTAAGTTTAGAAAACTTCTCTTTTTGAAGTTTCAATTTCACAGCAATTTTACAACTTTCCTTGTATAGGGCATTGTAACCATCTTGAAGATTGTCTTCATTTTCATATTCACTATTCAGATTTTCTTCATTAGTCGAGTCATCATTATCTGAAAAAGTGAATTTGGCTAGAGTCATAAGGCCCTTAACATCACACCCTGACTCAGTTTCAGAATCTTCTGATTTAGAAGAAATTTCAGAATCCGAGGACTCATCCCAAGTAGCCATCATACTTTTCTTTTTTGACTTGCCCTTATTAGGACATTTGTTAGCCAAATGCCCATAATCATGGCAGTTGTAACATTGACTATCTTTTAAAGATTTTCTAGTTTTAGATTTAGGTTTCTTTTTATCAAATGATTTTTGAAAATCAATCCTCTTTTTACTTTTAAAAATTTTATAAAACCTCTTTGCCAAAAGAGCTATATCATCCTCAGAGTTTTCTAAATCTGAGTTTAAATCATTTTCAGGAGTTTTTAAAGCAATAGATTTACCTTTTGGAGCTTTAAAGGTTAACTCATAAGTTTGTAATGAGCCAACTAATTCCTCAACCTTCATATTGTCCGTATCACGAAGTTCCTGGATTGCGGTTACTTTAGAATTGAACCGTTCAGGAAGTGAGCATAGTATTTTAGCACATATCTTACTTTCAGAAATTTTATCACCTAGACCCCACATAGAGTTTACAATGTCATTTAATCTGGTATAGAAGTCTATGAACATTTCATTTTCTTCCATACGTATTTCCTCAAATTTAGTTGTGAGGATTTGTATCTTAAATTTCTTGACAATTGAAGTACCCTCGTGTGTCATTTCCAATATATCCCAAGCATGTTTTGCAGAATCACAAGATAAATTTCTTTTGAATTCATCCGGTGATAGTGCACAAGTAATTACATTTAGTGCTTTAGCATTTGCACTACTCTCAGTTTTCTGAAGTGTGGTCTAAGAGAAATAAGGTGTAATTTTCATAGATTTTAAACCATCAATCCCGGTTACTTCAGTGGTAGGAGGGGTCCATTCATTCACTGTGGATAGCCACACACTTTCATCCATGGATTTGAGGAAGATCCACATCCTGGCTTTCCAATAGGCATAGTTGGAGCCATCAAAGGGTGAAGGCCTAGTGATTGATAGGCTATCAAAATTTAACATCTTTTATATAGCTGAGATCGTTAGCTCATGAATTAAATCCAATAAAAAGCAATAAGAGAGAGCTATTAGGCTTTGATACCACTTAAAATGGCCAAGCTATATGTCCTAGAGGGGGGGGGGGGTGAATAGAACTATGCCAAATTAAATTTAAATACTGCAAAATATGAAACAAAGAATAGATATACACCAACCACAGAATAGGAATGGAAAGCAACCTAAAATAGAGAAATAGAAACACAAATTGTTCTAAAGACAGCCTTACACCAAAAACCAAAGTTTATGGTAGGACAACCTTATTTCTAGAACAAATATAGAAACAAAAGCTCAACGTAATAAATAGATAGCAAAAATTATAATGTTGAAATGTAACTCTAAATTATTACAACATTCCCCATTGAGCTTGAAATGTAAAATTTACAACATTCTCATCCACACATACATTTCACAATTCTGAATGATAAAAGATAGGAAATATAAATCACACATCCATAACACAAAGAATTATAGTGGTTCGCCTGTGTGTTCACCAACTATTAAACAACAGCCACACAGAATGCTACTCCACTCCTAATATCCTCACATAGGGGATATTAGCGTTCACTATCAAATAGGTTTTCACAGGTTCACCCAAAACCTTCACAATTGTGTCCTTTTCAAAGGGCTTACACAATTCAAAAACCCTCACTTCTGAGTTTTCTGGCTCTCCTCAGATAGCTAACAACTTTGAGATTTTTCTGGCTTAACCTCAAATAAAACCAAACAATGTTAATTACACAAATTGTAAAATACCTAATTTTCTCCTTTGTTGTAGCAGCCCAAAAGAACCAAGTCGGAGGAGAGATTTGAATGTCAAAGTTCAATGTCCAATACTCACTTTATAATGGTTCTAGGTTCTAATAGATTTTAAATTAAAACAAAAGGGCTAGCTCTAATTGATTTTGATTCCAGAAAAAGGAAAACAACAATTCCTCTTTTCAAATTAGATTGGAATACAAGAAACAAAATCAATTAACAAAGCTAAAGAAAGAGAATATTAAATATGCACACTTAGCTTAAATGGAGCACCGACTTATCTCTCAGAAGACCGAATTAATTTAGCTTGAAGTTCTTGTTTTATTCTGAGATTCGTGCTCTATTTATAGGTGAGCAAATCACACCTTCGACTAGTCTAAGGACCTCTACGACTGGTCGTAGAACCAAAAGATATTTGAAAAATTCGGGCGCGATAAGATTTGACAGTTTTACGACTGGTCGTAGGTTTCACACGACTAGTCGAAGCAAGTCGAATTTCAGCGATGTACATTGAGTCTTAGCTCTACGACAGGTTGAAGATGCAGTTGACACTGTACCTACGACTGGTCGAACAGTCCCCAGGACTAGTCGAAGCATAACAGAAAATTTTTAATTTTTGTAACAAACTTACGACTGATCCATGAATTTCTTAGACAGGTCGAAGCAGTGCTAGGACTAGTCGAACAAAGTTTAGGACTAGTCTTAGAGCAGACCAAACTCACTTATAGAAAACATATGAATTATATATCTAGAATAACCTACTCTAAAGGTCAACCTAAGGTCAGTCATACCTCAGGAGTAAAGTAAGGACATTGAACATAGGAGACAAGTGACCTTTGAAAGTAGTGAAGCTTGAAGTCTTGATGGAGCTCAAACTTGAAAGCTTCTTGAGATCTTGAGGTAGAACTTGAAAGCTTCTTGAGATTCTTGACTTGTGAACAGTGCTTGTCAACCTAAGTTGATCTTGAGTAGAGCATTGTTCTTCACAGATGTAAGCTTCATCACAGTGTTTTTGGCACCACAAATTTGACAACACAAAGGGCTATAAACTATGGCACTTACAGATCCACATCTATTTGAGATAGTGAATGTTAGATTTTCAGTAGAAAAATTAGTAATGCAAGTATACATAGCCTGCGGAATAGAGCGGTATATCGGCCCACCCCAATGTAGTATGTTATCCCATCCTACAGACTGAAAGAGAGGAAGGATATCAAACGGAGCTAAATGATTAACATTAACAAGTCGTTCTACTATAACATTACACAACCTAATATCCTGCACATAAGAGGGATCATCTTTAGGCGACCGAAGGTGGTGCACTGTTATAGTAGTCGACCGAGAAGTAAAAGGACCACAAGATCCTTTCTTCTTAGTTCTACATTTCATTTGTACCAGAGATACCAAGAAACAAAGAAATTACAAGAGAAGTAGAGTGGGTTTTCAATAGATCAGATTTTTTTATAAGAAAACCCCAAAAACTACTATAAACCAAGAAATAAACCACACAAATGATGAAAAGGGAGTACAAAGGACTTGATTTTACAAGGAAAATAAAAACAATGCACTAACCTTGAAGAAATAGAAGATGAGTTCGACCGGTTGACTTATGAGCCGTTGGAAAATGAGGAAAAAGTGATTTTTCCCCCAAATAAAGCACCAAACCCGCGTTTCACGGTTGGTCGAGTACATGCTCGACCGGTCGTTCACGACTGGTCGAGTATGTACTCGACTGTTCGTGCATAGCCTAAAATATGCAATTTTCATAAAATTTTAAAATTTAAACATTTAAATTAACAAATATATACATTATGATACAGAAATACATGAATCAACAATTCATATAGCACATACCAAGATCAATTTTCAATTTAGAAAACCTGCTTTTGTCAAGCAGTTTTATGAATATGTCAGCAAGTTGAGTCTCGGTCGGAATATATTCCAAAGAAATTGTCTTTTCTTCCACTAATTTATGAATGTAGTGATATCTGATGTCAAGATACTTGGTTCGTGAATGCTGGATTGGATTTTTAGATATATTAATTGCACTAGAATTATCACAATATAAAACCATAGTATCTTGCACAATTCCGTAATTGCTTAACATTCTTTTCATTCATACACGCTGAGTACATGCATTACCTACCGCAATGTATTTAGCCTCAGCAGTTGAGAGCGATACAGAACTTTGTCTCTTACTTTGCCAAGAAACTAAACAGTTCCCTACATAAAAACAACCACCACTGGTTGATTTTCGGTCATCAATGTTACTAGCCCAATCAGCATCTGTGTAACCAGCTAATTGCACACTAGTATCATATGGATACCAGAGACCAAGATTAGTTGAACTAGAGACATATCACAAAATGCGCTTAACAACAATTAGATGTGACCCTTTAGGGTCAGATTGATATTTAGCATAAATTCCTACGCTAAATGCAATATCAGGTCGGCTCATAGTTAAATAAAATAAACTTCCTATCATACTGTGATATAGCTTAGGATCCACACTCTTAGCTGTAGAGTCTTTTGAGAGTTTTAAAGTAATACTCATGGGAGTATCAAAATTGTCACGCCCGAAACTCGGAGACCGTGCTAAAAAAAATTTTAATCATCAAATCCGGCACCGACAGCCTTCGTAGTACCCCATTCTCGGCTCTCGGCACCTATTTGCCAGGTTCCAATCCTGGGATGTTACGAGAAGGATTTTCAACATTAGTTTGATTCGTAATAAGCATAACCAAAGGCATATCCCACAAACAATAACCAAAAACTCTATCACATTTCCACTATGATAAAAAATTCATAAGTACAGTACGTGTAAAGGGAAATACATGATGATAGACAAAAGCTCCAAAATGATCTGTCACGTGCTCTAGCCTCAGCACTGCTGTGATCCAACGTTACCTGCACACAATGGTCGTGCATAAGCTTATAGAAAGCTTAAAGGGTGGTGAGAGTGTGTGCGCAAGATAGTAATACAATTATGCAATACCAAAGAAATGCAGAATATGCTGATGAATCCATTAATACCATTAGCCGTACCAAGGCTATGCGATGCAAGGCATGAATGATGTCGGTCATACCAAGGCCATGCGATGAAAGATGCAAACCAAGCATACCAATCCTCATCTAAGTCCACATATCAGTACAGCTCATCTCTGGAATATCACTGGGGTCTAGTACACTCCAACCAAATAGCCGCCCCATCGCGCGCAACAAGGTAAGTGAAAAAGACCTCACTATCCGCCTGCGAATATCGGACTCGGCTCGTCGATAGCGGACCCATTCCTTGAGCTAGTCAAACTCAACCTAGCTTTGCCCCCTCCTCTCAGGTGGGTAAGGTTGACCGACCATGACACAGTGAAAATCACGGCCTTCTGGTAATCAACACTCAGTGCTCATGCACCCACTCGGTCTAGACATTAGAGCAACCTCCTGGTACCATAAGGGTTTAGGGACTTTCACCCAGGGATATCTATAACACCCCATGTAGAACAAGATTTTTGGTATCTAATCCTACCAACCACGATATGCCCGTGGAGGCTACGGCCTTGATGTCACTAGGACGTACAGTAACCATGTCAGACAATGTGAAATGCATGAATCACACTATCCAGTCATACAGTAATCATGCGCGTATCGTGCCCACATACAGGGCAACACCGCTTATCCGAGAGCCCATAAACAATTTGCTCGAAGACATATGCTATGATCAGTCACTTCTCATATCAAGCATACATATGATGCGTATGATCATGAATTATGGAACTATACTAAACATGTTAGATGACAATGGATTCTTGTTCGTAACGAAGATGGGCCTAGATGGCCTACACACTATAAGTATGGGCCTAACAATGGGCCCTCGAGAGAGTTACAATGTGGACATTTAACCATCATTGCTCTACAATGTGGATGTCAAGTCATCATTGCTCCTAAGGCATGACCGAATCAAATGGGTCAAATCGAATTGGCCGATTCAAATGGGCCGATCAAATGGGCCAATTCAAATGGGCCAATCAAATGGGCTGAATCAAATGGGCCTAATCAAATGGGCCGAATCGAATGGGCCGATTCAAATGGGTCGATTAAATGGGCCAATTCAAATAGGCCGATCAAATGGGTCAATGTATATCAAATCGGGCCCACCCTTATGTATTTGAGATCCTACCTATTCATAAGTTAACATAGAGATAGATGAAATGAAAACAAATATCAACTTAATTAGAAACTACTTGCGACCCTTAAGAGTTTGAACGGTGGATATCACTTTCCACTATTTAAATGGTGGGGTCCACCTGAACTTTAGATCTGACTCATTCTTTTTCCCATGCAGTAAAGTGATCTCACAAATGGTTGAACGACATGGATACAACACATGCATCATGGTGGGTCCCACCACCCAAACAACAAATTGTGTAGATAAAACACATACATCCCTGTGGGGGCCTGCCGAGCTCACTGACGTGCAACCATTTGTGGACAGCCCACCTATTTTGGATGGGTCCCGCGTAGGCACAGGTGGATAGTATATGTGCAGCCCTACTGCATTAAAAGACAAAGGTGGGTCCCAAGTAGGTCCCACCCTTACATATCATATATATATATATATATATATATATATACACTGCTGCACAGCAGCTTTTATGCATTAAAGAGAGGGCAGAGGTGGGTCCCACATAGGGCCCACCCTTATTAGATAACGCATGGTATTATATAATATTATAATATAATATATTAATATTATATTCATAACATGCCATGTCCAGGCCCTGGACGGCCTGGACATTCACATACATTATGGGAGGCCCCACACGTGTGGTGGGTCCCACTAGCCAGGGATGGTGGAGACCTCACACGCCTGATGGTGTGGCCCATCTGAATGGACGGATGAGGTGGGTGGGTCCCACGGAGCCCACTGACGTTCACACTCCACTGCTAGCCACTCCCATTAGGGAATCATTGCCAAGACCTCAGCGTTGAAAGGAGGTATCTTTCACTCACCCTACCACTAGAGCTATGGGTTTGGGTCCCACGTTGAAACAAGGTATCTTTTACTCAACTTACCACTGGAGCTATGGATCTGGGCGTGTATAGACATATCAAGTAGGGACCCACACAGGGTCCCACCATCCAAGGACGGTGGACGGTTGGGATAAAACCCATACACTATCGTGTGGCCCATGGAAAGGATGGAGGACGAGGATGGGTCCTATGGACCCCACTGTCAGCACACACTTCACTGTGGTGCACCCATTGTCAATCCACACTTCACTATAGTGTACACCCCACGTCAGTTCGCACTTCACTGTGGTGCACGTCCAGCGTCCCTGGACGCTGGACTATGGATACGGCACAGGCTTCACGGTGGGTCCCACATGGATGTGGCCCACCGGATTTGGATCAACCTAATATTTGTGTTTCTCCTACATCAGGTCCACCTAATGACGGTCAGCAAGGTGGGCCCTACGGATGGGATGACGTGGATCATACATCATAGAGGGGTCCACAATACATGAGAAAGAGAGAGAGAGAGAGAGAGAGAGAGATAGAGACATCGCCGAGGATGGAGGGGCCCCGCCACTATGGGCCCCTCTTTGATACAAAGCCTACATTAGGTGGGTCCCACCATAAGCGGGCCCTTACATCACAAAAAAAGATAAGGAAATGGAGATCCAAGATCACCCACCATCTACTTCTTCTTGCTCCCTTGACTTCCTTTGCTTCTTAGCTTCAATCCTAATGAAAGAGATGAAATTTTGATGGTTGAGATGGGAGATGAAAGGGTAGGAAGTGGGCCACACTAAAGCTCCTCCATGAGAGCTTTGGGAGAGCTTGGACGTGTGGCTCTTTAGTTGCTTAGAAATGAATTTGAAAAATGAGAGAGAGAGTGCTGTAAGGACATAGAGAGGGATGGGTGATGAAGTGATGGATGTGGTGAGTGATGGGTGTGTAAGAAACTTTTTGACTTTAGGGGTAGATGGTGTAAGAAAGGTATGGGGTGTGTAAGAACTTTTTGACTAATGGGGTTACTCGGGGATGGGTGTGAGTGATGTGTACTTGACATGTACTTGACCCTTGATGGGATTGATTGATTCATTGAGGTGACATGTTGCAGGGATTCTCTTGGGTTTTGCAATGCGCGGTGTTTTCCTCGAACTAAACACGGGCCCACATATCCTAGTCTGGGTATTGCCTTGGCGCACGAGACGCAGCATTAGAACCGTGGCGACGACGCGTCGCTAGGGTACAAGTCTCGGGTCGAGTCGACTCGGGTTGACAGACTCGACTTAAGATCATGTGCAAACATTGGATAAAGGTCGAAGGTTGCTGAAATTCGACCGAAAAGATTACGGAAGCCTATGGGATGGTACGGACTAGGATACAGGTCTTACAGCTCTCCCCACCTAATAGAAATTTCATCCTCGAAATTTACACAATCATCGCATCTAGTCATAAGTCATGAGGAATAAGAAACATAACATCATCATATAAAATCGGAGACCGCATACAAAATACAACACATAATAAATCATAAAAAAGATGGGGATAACGCTCTTGAATCTCAGCCTCGCGCTCTCAAGAAGCCTCCTCAATAGAATGGTGAGCCACTGAACCTTCACTATCGGAATGACCATGGTCCGGAGGACCTGCTCCTTCCGATCAAGGATACCAATTGGCGCTCAATGTAGGAAGCGTCCTCAACCTCTAATGGCTACCAATCAATAACAGGAACAATGTTTGACCCACACTTCCTCAACATAGAGACATGAAAAATGTTGTGGACGCCAGACAACTGAGATGGCGAGGTAAGCCATAGGCCACGAGCCAACATGCCCAGTGATCTCAAAAGGTCCTATGAATCTCGGGGCAAGCTTGCCCTTCACTCCAAATTGAACTATGTCTTTCATGAGTGAGACCTTGAGATGCACATGGTCCCCTATATCAAACTCCAAGGGACGACGCCGACAGTCAGCAAAACTCTTCTACCGGCTCTGAGCTGTGTGCATCCTCCACCTAATGATATCGATAGCCTCTGATGTCTACTACACAAGCTCGGGACCTAGGAGACGGCGCTCTCCAACCTCAGTCCAATAACTCGATGATCTGCATGGTCTGTCATATAGTGCCTCGAAAGGAGCCTTGTCGATGGTCGCCTGATAGTTGTTGTTGTACGCGAACTCAACCAATCGCAGATGCTCATCTTAGCTACCCCTGAAATCAATTGCGCAGGCTCGAAGCATATCCTTAATGATCTGATTGATCCTTTCAGTCTGGCTATTAGTCTACAGATGGTATGCAGTGCTGAGCTGCAAATCAGTCCCCAACGCTCTCTAGAAGCTCCCCCAAAACTGAGATATGAACCTCGGGTCTCGGTCAGAAATAATTGAGACTAGAACACCTTGCAGTCTCACAATCTCCTCAAAGAATAACCTCGCAAGCCAATCCAAAGGCCAAGTCGCACGAATCGTAAGAAAATGTACCGACTTCGTCAGACGATCAACGATGACCCAGATGGCATTATGACTGCGCTGAGTACTCGGGAAGCCAATAATGAAATCTGTCGACACATGCTCCCACTTCCACATTGGGACACTCAACGGCTACAATAAACCAAGGGGTCTCTGATGATCAGCCTTAACACGCTGGTATGTGTCACACTCGACCACAAAACTAGCAATCTGACGCTTCATCCCCTCCTAAAAATACTGTCGTCTCATGTCACGGTAGATCTTCGTCGAGTCAGGATGGATAGAAAATCACGATCGATGTACCTTAGTCATAAGATTTTGCGTAACTCAAGAATATTCGAGACACATAATCGGCCTCTGAAGTGAAGTCCACCATCCGAACCAATCTGTCAACATGTTTGACTCTCAGATGTCGCATCAGCCATATAACTCTGCAACGACTCACCAGCCTGCTGAGCCTCGATCACTCTTATGACAAGAGAGGGTTAAATCGACAGGCTCGATAACTGCAAGATAGAAGACTGCAGGCTAAACTCAAAATCATACTCTGCGATATCCTCGAGCATCCTCCACTCCCGGACCATCATATGCGCTAGCAGGCCGCGTGGCTGATGGCTGAGGGCATCTGCCACCACGTTTGCCTTGCCCGGGTGGTACTGGAGATCAAAATCATAGTCTTTCAGGAGCTCCATCCAACGCCTCTGACTCATGTTTAGCTCAAACTGAAGAATAGATACTTCAAGCTCTTGTGATCGGAGAAGAGCTTGAACCTAACCCCATAGAGATAGTGCCTCCACACCTTCAATGCGAAGACAACTGCAGCCAGCTCTAAATTATGTGTGGGGTAGTTCAGCTCATGGACCTTGAGCTAATGAGACGTGAAGGCCACTGGTCTTCTGTGCTACATCAGGACAACACTCAAACCAATATGCGATGCATCGATAAATACAATAAATCCATCACTCCCAGAGGGAAGAGTGAGGACAGGAGCAGACGTGAGGTGGTCCTTCAACTCCATAAATGCTCACTCGCAGGCGTCGCTCCAAATAAACTCTATGCCCTTCTGAGTCAACCTGGTCAGCGGGGCTGCAATACGACAGAAGCCCTCAATGAAACACCGGTAGTAGCCCCCCAAACCAAGGAAACTGCGAATCACGAACACGTTCGTGGGCTGGTCCTACTGACGCACTACCTTGACTTTCGAGGGGTCCATTATGGCACCCTCCCTCGTCACCACATGACCAAGGAACTTCACCTCCTCTTGCCAAAACTCGCACTTCTCCAGCTTCGCATACAGCTGGTGTGTGCGAAGGGTCTGCAAGGAAATCTCCAGGTGCTACTCATGCTCCTCACGAGTCCTCGAATAAATCAGAATGTCGTCGATGAAGACTATAACAAACTGATCGAGATACAGGCGGAAGACCTTGTTCATCAACTGCATGAATACCGTGGGCGCATTGGTCAGTCCAAAGGACATGACTTGAAACTCAAAATGACTATAACTCATCCTGAAGGCCCTCTTTGGGATGTCCTCTTCTCGGACCCGAATCTAATGATAACCGAAACGCAGGTCAATCTTCGAAAAGAACTGTGCACCCTGCAGCTGATCAAACAAATCATCAATCCTCGTGATCGGGTACTTGTTCTTAATCGTGACCTTGTTGAGATCGTGGTAATCCACGCAGAGCCTCAACGAGCCATCCTTCTTCTTCACGAAGAGTACCGACTCTCCCCACGGTGAATTGCTTGAACGGATAAAGCTCAACTCGCACAACTCGTCCAACTGCTTCTGCAGTTCCCATAACTCTAACGGTGTCATACGATACAGGGCCTTCAAAATAGGCGCAATACCGGGCACGAGATCAATCTGAAACTCGGTGTGTCTGTGAGGCGGTAATCCCGGAATCTCCTGCAACACATCAAAAAAATCACAAACCACGGACAACTAATCAATACAATCGACAACAGGCTCCTCAACAGCGCATGACAACAAGCAAGACAATGGCTCTCCCTGGGGCTCTGTAATTAACTGAAACTGGGCAAGCTTGGTATACAGAACATGATTGTCCTCGCGGAGCAGTCCAATATGGCGTGGTACTCGGCAACCCAATCCATGCCCAAGATAACGTTGAAATCTGACATCGACAGCACGTACAAGTCAGCAGATAAGAAAATCTCTCCTACTAACATGGGGCAAGGTGAACAGAAGTGGCTTAATACTGTAGTCTTCCCTAAGGGCGTCGATATGGTCAACCCCTCTTGAGCAGACTCTGCAGGCAATCCATTCAAACAATAGAATCCCTCAGATATAAATGAGTACAAAGCACCAGAATCAAATAAAACTCTAGCGATGCATGCAGAGACAGGAAGTATACCCTCAATGACTCCTCCAGATGACTACGGATCCTGCTGAGCCGCATAGAACCTAGCTTGAGCCGGCTGGGGAGGTGCCTGTCCCCTCTGAGTGTGCTACTGTTGCTGTTGTCACTGAGGGGGTTGAAACTACCGCCTCAGAAGGTGGTGTTGATGCTAATGCTGAGGTGACCTTGGTGGTGGGGGCTGCTATCACTGCTACTGTGGGGGTCTCTGTTGCTGCTATGGTGGAGGCTGCTATGGACCTCTCTTCTGCTGCTGCTGCTAGGGGCGGGGACACTCTCACATACAGTGCCCCATCACACACACCCAAAATAGGTACCAGTGAACTGCCTCGGGGTGGTGCTGGAGGTGCTGCTGGCGCTCGGAAGGCTGGGTGACCTATGCGCCTTTACTGTGGTCGACGTTATTGTGAATCACTGGAAGTAGCCTACCTCTTCTGGTCTCTCCTCTGACCACGTTCAGACTGAGAACCGGCCCACTCAGCCTCATAAATCTGGGCCTTCCATCCACCCCCTAGAAAGTCGGGGGCTCATGCCCAATAACATGACCTCGAAGACCGTAATGCAAGCCATCCTCGAATCGGGGGCTCTCCGTTTCTCATCATCTACCAGATATGGTGCAAATCTGGACAGCACTACAAAACAAGTTGCATATTGAGCCACCGTCATATCACCCTGCACCATGGCCTCGAACTCCAACACTTGCTGTCGTCGGATATGATCGGGAAAATACTGCCAGTCAAACCGATCAACAAAGTCCTCTCAGGTCCACATAAAATCCGCGCCTGCTGCTCGGGAGACTGATGTCCACCAATGCTCAGCCTCACCATGGAGAAGAAGTACTGTTAATCGACTCGCCGCTGGGTCATACATCCCATCGTATCAAATATCTTCTCCACATTAGAGCGTCATCTCTCAGCTACGGTCGGGTCTGGCTAGCCCTGAAAACACTGGGGATCGAGCTGTTGAAACTCTCAAAGAAAGGCGCTAGCGCGCTCCTGCTCTGCCTAAGCTAGTGAAACAATGGGGTGCTTGCCCTGCCCCTAAAGGGTGGCGGTCATAGCCTTCAACATTTGTTGTAACTGGGAAGCACTCATAAGTACTGTCGGATCTGCACTAGTCTCTGGTAGAGGAATGGCATCCTCAGGCTGGGGAGTCAAAATCTCTGGTGGTGGAGTGGGGATCGTAGGTGATATAATCGGAGTCTCAGGTGGTGGTGCGGGAGTCGATCGAGTCACTCTCCCAGGCATTATGTCCAATAGGAAAAGGCAAAGGTGCCTATCAACTTTGAAAACTCTCGAAGGCAAGTACATTAAGGGTCTGTAACAAAAAAAATCGCTAAGCTATCTGAACTTCGGGACTTAGTCATTCTAAACTCATAGCAGACATGTAAGGTTGTTCTCAGTTATTCCCAAGTTATGCTCTAATACCAACTTCTGTCATGCCCCAAACTCAGAGACCAGGCTCACAAAATTCTCAATCACCGAATCCGGCGCCGACAGCCTCCGTAGTACCTCACTCCCGGTGCCCATTCGCCAGGTTCCGATCCTGGGATGCTACGAGGAGGATTTTCAACATCAGTTTGATTCGTAATAAGCATCACCAAAGGCATAACCCACAAACAACAATCAAAAAGTTCATCACATTTTCACTATGATAAAAAATTTATAAGGACGGTGCGTATAAAGGGAAATAAAATGATGATAGACAAAAGTTCCAAAATGATCTGCCACGTGCTCTAGCCTAGCGCTACTGCAATCCAATGTCACCTGCATGCAACGGTTATGCATAAGCTAATAGAAAGCTTAGAGGGTAGTGAGAGTGTGTGCATAAGGTAGTAATACAATTATACAGTATCAGAAAAATACAGAATATGCTGAAGAATTCATAAATACCATTAGTCGTACCAACGCTATGCAATGTAAGGCATGAATGATGTCAGCCATACCAAGGCCATACGATGCAAGATGTAAACCAAGCACACCAATCCTCATCTAAGTCTACATATCAGTACAGCTTATCTCTGGAATATCATCGGTGTCTAGTACACTCCAACCATATTACTGCCCCATCACGCGCAACAAGGTGAGTGGAAAAACCTCACTATCCGCCTGCCAATATCGGACTCGCTCGTCGATAGTGGACCCATTCCTCAAGCTAGTCAAACTCAGCCTAACTTTGTCCCCTCCTCTCTAGCGGATAAGACCGCACCCCCTTCCAACCGACCATGACATAGTGAAAAGCACCGCCTTCTGGTAATGGGCACTCGGTGCTCATACACCCACTCGGTCTAGACATTGAAGCAACCTCTTGGTACCATAAGGGTTTAGGGACTTTCACCCAGGGATACCTATAACACCCTATGTAGAACAAGATTTCTGGTATCCAATCCTGCCAACCACAATACACCTGTGGAGGCTATGGCCTTGATGTTGCTAGGGCATATAGTAACCATGTCACACAATGCGAAATGCATGAATCACACTATCCAATCATACAACAATCCTGCGCATATCGTGCACACTTGTAGGGCAACACCGCCTATCCGAGAGCCCATAAACAATCTGGCCGAAGACATATGCTATGATCAGTCACTTCTCATATCAAGCATACATATGATGCGTATGATCATGAATCATGGAACTATACTAAACATGTTATATGGCAATGAATTCTTATTCGTAACGAAGATGGACCTAGACAGCCTACACACTACAAGTATAATCCTAACAATGGGCCCTGGGGAGAGTTACAATCTGGACATTTAACCATCATTCTCTACAATGTGGACATCAAACCATCATTGATCCCAAGGCATGACCGAATCAAATGGGTCGAATCGAATGGGCCAATTCAAATGGGCCGATCAAATGGGCTAATCAAATGGGCTGAATTAAATGGGCCTAATCAAATGGGCCGAATCGAATAGGTCGATTCAAATGGGCCAAATCGAATGGGTCGATCAAATGGGCCGATGTATATCAAATCGGGCCCACCCTTATGTATTTGAGCTCCTACCTATTCATAAGTTAACATAGAGATAAATGTAATGAAAACAAATATCAACTTAATTGGAAACTACTTGTGGCCCTTAAGAGTTTGAATGGTGGATATCACTATCCACTATTTAAATGGTGGGGTCCACCTGAACTTTAGATCTGACTCATTCTTTTTCCCAAGCCGTAAAGTGATCTTACAAATGGTTGAATGGCATGGATACAACACATGCATCATGGTGGGTCCCACCACCCAAACAACAAACCGTGTAGATTAAACACATACATCCCTGTGGGGGCCTGCCGATCTCACCGACGTGCAGCCCATTTATGCACGGCCCACCTGTTTTGGATGAGTCCCACATAGGGAAAGGTGGATAGTACACTTGCAGCCCTGCTACATTAAAAGACAGAGGTGGGTCCCACGTAGGGCCCACCCTTACATATCATATATATATAATACACACACACACACACACACTATTGCACAATAGCTTTTATGCATTAAAGAGAGGGCAAAGGTGGGTCCCACATAGGGCCCACCCTTATTAGATAATGCATGGTATTATACAATATTATAATATAATATATAATATATTATATCATATATTAATATAATATAATATAATATATTAATATTATATTCATAACATGCCACATCCAAGCCCTGGATGGCCTGGACATTCACACACATTAAGGGAGGACCCACAGGTGGGGTGGGTCCCACCGTCCAGGGACGGTGGAGACCTCACATGCTTGATGATGTGGCCCATCTGAATGGACGGATGAGGTGGGTGGGTCCTACGGACCCCACTGACGTTTACACTCCACTACTAGCCACTCCCAGTAGGGAATCATTGCAAAGACCTCAGCGTTGAAAGGAGGTATCTTTCACTCAGCCTACCACTAGAGTTATGGGTCTGGGTCCCACGTTGAAACGAGGTATCTTTTTCTCAGCCTACCACTGGAGCTATGGATCTGGGTGTCCATAGACATATCAAGGAGGGCCCCACATGAATGTGGGTCCCACCGTCCAAGGACGGTGGACGGTTTGGATAAAACCCATACACTATGGTGTGGCCCATGGAGAGGATGGAGGATGTGGATGGGTCCTATGGACCCCACTGTCAGTACACACTTCACTGTGGTGTAGTGACTGTCAGTCCACACTTCAGTGTAGTGCACACCCCACATTAGTTTGCACTTCACTGTAGTGCACGTCCAGTGTCCCTGGATGTTGGACTGTGGATACAACATAGGCATCATGGTGGGTCCCACATGGACGTGGCCCACTGGATTTGGATCAACCTAATATTTGTGTTTCTCCTACATCCAGGCCCATCCAAAGATGGTCAGCAAGGTGGGCCCTATGGGGACGGCGTGGATCATACATCATACTAGGGTCCACAATACATGAGAAAGAGAGAGAGAGAGAGAGAGAGAGAGAGAGAGATAGAGACATCTCCGAGGATGGAGGGGCCCCACCACTATTGGACCCTCTTTGATATAAAGCCTACATCAAGGTGGGTCCCACCATAAGTGGGCCCTTACATTACAAAAAAAAAGATAAAGAAATGGAGATCCAAGTTCACCCACCGTCCACTTTTTCTTGCTCCCTTGGCTTCTTTTGTTCCTTAGCTTCGATCATAACAGAAGAGATGGAATTTCAATGGTCGAGATGGGAGATGAAAGGGTAGGAAGTGGGCCACACTAAAGCTCCTCCATGAGAGCTTGGACGTGTGGCTCTTTGGTTGCTTGGAAATGAATTTGAGAAATGAGAGAGAGAGAGAGTGTGTTGTAAGGAGAGAGAGAGAGGGATGGGTGATGGAGTGATGGATGTGGTGAGTGATGGGTGTGTAAGAAACTTTTTGACTTTAGGGGTAGATGGTGTAAGAAAGGTATGGGGTGTGTAAGAACTTTTTGACTAATGGGGTTACTTGGGGATGAGTGTGAGGAGATGTGTACTTGACATGTACTTGACCTTAATGGGTTTGATTGATTGATTAAGGTGACATGTTGTAGAGATTCTCTTGGATTTTGCAATGCGTGGTGTTTTCCTTGAACTGAACGCGGGCTCACATCTCTTGGCCTGGGTATTATCTCGGCGTACGAGACGAGACATCGGAACTGCGGCGACGGTGAGGTCGCTAGGGTACAAGTCTCAGGTCGTGTCAACCCGGGTTGACAGGACTCAGCTTAGGATCATGCGCAAACGTTGGATAAAGGTTGAAGGTTGCTGAAATTTGACCGAAAATATCGTGGAAGCCTACGGGATGGTACGGACTATGATACGAGTCTTTTAAAAAAAAATTCTACTCTCAAATCTGAACTTTTTAACTAAGTTTAGAGCATATTTAGTTTGAGAAATAAAGAAACCATCAGGTAGCTGTTTTACTTGCAACCCTATGAAATAATTCAATTCTCCAACCATGCTCATTTTGAACTTAGATTTCATAAGATCTGCAAACTCAACAGTCATGTTGGCACAGGTAGATCCATAAATAATATCATCAACATAAACTTGCAGTATTAAAATGTGATCATTATGTTTCTTTACAAACAATGTCTTATCAACACTTCCTATTATAAAGTTATGACTCGGTAGAAACTTAGTCAACTTTTCGTACCATGCCGTGGGAGATTGTTTCAAACCATAAAGGGCCTTTTTTAGGCGGTATACATGATCAGCATTCTTAGGGTATTCAAAACCTGTTGGTTGTTCAACATACACTTCTTCATACAAATCGCCATTTAAGAAAGCACTCTTTACATCCATTTGGTATATTTTGAAATTTCTAAAGCATGCAATGGATATAAATAGTCTGATTGATTCAAGACGAGCTACTAGGGCAAAGGTTGCATCATAATCGATGCCTTCAATTTGAGTGTACCCCTGTACAACTAGCCTAGCTTGTTTCTAATAATATTACCAAGTTCATCAGACTTATTTTTAAAAATCCATTTTGTTCCAATAATGTGTTTATCTTTAGGTCTAGGAACTAAGTACCAAACATCATTTCTGACAAATTGATTGAGATCTTCTTGCATCGCTACAATCCAGTTTTCGTCAGTAAGAGCTTCTTTTACGTTAGCCGGTTCTATCTGAGATGTAAAGCACCCATAATTACACATATCTTCTAGTTGTTTACGAGTGCGCACACTAGTGAGAGGGTTTCCAAGAATCCGATTAGTTCGATGGTCTTTAACTGTCCTCAGTTCAGTGTTATGTCGACTTGATGATGAGTCTAGTTTATCAATTAGAAGAACTTCATCATTTTTTGAACTAGAGACAGGTGTATTCAAGTGATCGTCAACAACCACATTAATGGACTCTTGGATTACACCGGTCCTCTTGTTAAGAACTCGATACGCTTAACTATTCAGAGCATATCCTAAAAATATCCCTTCATCACTCTTAGTGTTAAACTTACCTAGATTTTCTTGGTCACATAAAATGCAGCACTTGCTGCCCAAAGATTTTTAGGCAGCTTCATACTATTTAACATTACATTTGTCATTTCTTGAAGCATTCTATTTTTTCTTTCTACTATACCATTTTGTTGTGGTGTTTTGGGTGCAGAGAATTCATATGATATTCCCTGATCACTACAAAACTTCTCAAAACTTTTATTCTCAAATTCTGATCCATGATCACTACGGATCTTACAGACTTGAGATCCTTTTTCCGTTTGGATACGTTTAAGTACCCTTTTTACTTCATTAAGAGTTTCTGATTTGTCTCTTAAGAAGACTACCCACATATATCTGGTAAAGTCATCAACAATTACCAGTATGTACTTCTTGCCACCTCGACTCTCCGTTATGGTTGGTCCAATAAGATCCATGTGGAGAAATTTGAGCGGTTTATATGTGGCATTGGAGTTCACCTTTTTGTGTGTACTACTGGTTTGTTTGCCAATCTAGCATTCGCCACATATCTTATCTATTTTCTGTATTTTGGGTAAGCCTCTTACCAACTCTCTTTTACTTAATCTATACAAGTTATGGTAGTGTACATGTCCAAGGCGTTTATGCCATAACTCAGTCTCATCAGTATGGACCATGTAGCACAATAGATTAGATGAGCTTGAATCACTTATAATGTAGCAGTTTTCAGAAGTTCTGTGACCAACTAATATTACAGAACCATTTTTATTTAAAATTTTGCACCCTATGTTAGTAAATTTTATGCTATGATTATTATCGCATATTTGGGAGATGCTTAATAAATTGTGTTTTAACCCTTCGACATATAAAACATCTTCAAATAGAGGGAGGTTAAAGAGTTAAACTGTACCTTGGCCAACAATTCTGCAGTTGCTACCATCACCGAATGTGACTAAAACATCAGTCATATTTTAAAGATTGTTGAATAGACCGCCTATCATGTGTCTGGAGCATCCACTGTCTGGGCACCACTTTGAACGGCTTGCAGCTTTGAAAGCAGTGTGGGCAACCAAGCAAGCAACCTTAGGAACCCATTTCTTTATAGTCTTGGGTTTAGGAGAATAGTTGGTCTTCTTATGTTTATAGTTGTTATAAGACCGACCCATTAAGTTAAATTTTAAGAGCTCCTTAAGTAAATCAACAATTTTCTCAACTAAAGGATTATGATTCTGATTTTTATAGTTGATATGGTTGATTTTAGGTTTTAAGGTTTGAGAAGTCTTAGACTTTTTAGAATAATTTTGATTCAGACTTTTCCCTTTTAACTTTAAAGACGCCCCTTTCACAAATTTGGGTGGAGTATTCTTATGTTTAGGAGGAATACTTTTGTCGTAGCCCAATCCGAATCGATCGCCACATTTTCTGGATCCAGATAAGAGTTTTTCTAATTTTGGATCACCTTGGGCATACCTCCATGTGTCTTTTAAACTCAAAAGCGAAGAGACTTCAAGTTTTACCTTTTCATTTTCAGATTTTAAGTTTTCAACTTGGGAGGTTTTGAAGTCTAAGTCGCACTTAGTTTTTTCAAAACAATCTGAAATGTGAGATTTTTCTAAAACAAGATTATCAAAATTTTCTTTAAGTTTTGAAAACTTTTCTTTCTGAAGTTTTAATTTTACAACAATTTTACAACTTTCCTTGTATAGGGCATTATAAGCATCTTGAAGATCTTCTTCATTTTCATGATCGTTATTTAGATTTTCTTCACTAGCTGAATCATTATTATCTGAAAAAGTGAACTTGGCTAGAGTCATAAGGGCTTTAACTTCATTACTCGACTCAGTTTCAGAATCTTCTGACTTAGAAAAGGCTTCAAAGTAGGAAGATTCATCCCAAGTAGCCAACATTCTTTTCCTTTTAGGTTTGTCCTTTTTAGGACATTTGTTTGCTAAATGCCCATATGCATGGCAGTTGTAACATTGACTGTCTTTTAAAGATTTCCAAATTTTAGATTTAAATAGTTTCTTTTCATTAGGTTTTTGAAAATCAACCCTCTTTTTACTTTTGAAAATCTTATAAAACTTTTTAGATAAAAGGGCCATATCATCTTCAGAATTTTCTAAATCAGAATTACTACTATTTTCTTGAGAAATACTTTTAGAAGATTTAAGGGCGATGAATTTACCTTTAAGAGCTTTAAAGTTTAACTCATGGGTCTTTAATGAGCCAACTAATTCTTCTACCCTCATATTATTCGCATCACGAAGTTCTTAGATTGCAGTCACCTTTGAATTGAACCGTTCAGGTAGTGAATGTAGTATCTTTGCATAGACTTTACTTTCTGGGATTCTATCACCGAGACCCTACATAGAGTTGACAATGTCATTTAATCTTATATAGAAGTCCATGAAAGTTTCACTTTCTTCCATACGTATTTCCTCAAATTTAGTTGTGAGGATTTGGACTGTAGATTTCTTGGCAATTATTGTTCCCTCGTGAGTCATTTCTAAAATATCTCAGGCTTACTTTATGATATAATTCTTTTGAATTCATCTGGTAATAGTGCGCAAGTAATTGCATTTAGAGCCGTTGCATTGACACTACTCTCACTTTTCTGAAGAGTGGTCTAAGAGAAATAAGGTGTGACTTTCATAGTTTTGGATCCGTCGGTACCAGTTACTTCAATGGTAGGAGGGGTCCAATTAGTCACTGTGGCTTGCCACACGCTCTCATCCATGGATTTTAAGAAAATTCTTATCTTGGCTTTCCAATAGGCATAATTGAAGCCATCAAATGGTGGAGGCCTAGTACCTGAAAGGCTATCAAAATTTGACATCTTACAAAGCTCAGATCGATTAGCTCAGGAAATTAATCAAAAAGAAATCATAATTAAAACGAACTATTACGCTCTGATACCACTTGAAAAGGTCGAGCTAAGAGTCCTAGAGGGGGGGGGGGGGGGGTGAATAGGATTATGCCAAATTAAAAATTAAATGAGGAATTTAAATAAATATAAATAGAGATTACACTTAAACAATCTCAAAATGCAGAAATGTTAAACAACCTCAAGTGTACAAGTATTGAGAGATTAATACAGATGTTGTTCTAAGGACAACCTTACACCAAAAACCAATGGCTTATGGTAGGACAACCTGATTCCTAGAACGGTCTGTGTATCAAAATCTCAAACCGATACAGAGGAATAAAGAAATAAATAACAAAGGAAATAACTAAGCTATTACAACATTCCCACACTTGCATAAAAGAAATTCCAACATTCTCCACAAATGCATAAAGGGAAACTACAACATCCATAAAATGAAATAATCAGTCAATCACTACACGACCAAAAATTATAGTGGTTCTCTTGTGTGTACACCAACTGTTTAGCAAAACAGCCACACAACTACTCCACTCCTAATATCCTCACACAGTAGATATTATTAGCGTTCACTAAGAAATAGGTTTTTCAAGGTTCACCTAAAACCCTCACAATTGTGTCTTTCAAGTGGGCTTATACAATTCAAAAATCCCACACTCTGAGTTTTCTGGATCACCTCAGACAAACCAAAAGAAAGATATTTTTCTGGCACAATCTTAATGAAATTAAAAGAATGAATTTACAAAAATGTAAAATACTTATCTAGATATTCTCCTTTGTTGTAGCCCGGAAGAACAAATTCGGAGTAGAAGTTCAACGTAGATGTTCAATATTCACACTCATTTATGAAATGGTTCTAAGTTCTAAATTGATTTTAGATTAAATCACCTTGGGCTAGCTTGATTTGATTTTGATTCCAAGAAATGGGAAAACTTCAATCCCTCTTTTGAATAAGATTAGAATGTAGAAACTTAAAATCAAATGTAAAGAAAGCTAATTATAGAGAATATAAAATGAGCACAAAATAGCTTAAGAATATCACTAACTTATCTCTTAGAGCGACGTATTGATTTTGCTTGAATTGGATATCAAACTCTGAAAATTGTGCTCTATTTATAAGTGCAGAAATCGTACCTTTGACTGGTTCAGAGGTCGGCTCGACTAGTCGAAGGACCAACAAACTTTTGAAAATTTGGGCACGATAAGATCAGGTCGTTCCATGTCTTGTCGAAGGACCTTCTCGACTGGTCGAGTGGCCTCCACGACTGGTCGAGTCCTATCCACGACTAGTCGTGTGGAAATTAATTTAGTTGCTAGACTTTGAGTCGAGCTTACAGGACTGGTCGAACACTGTTCACTCGACTGGTCGAGCAGTCTCCAGGACTGGTCAAGATAATAACAAAAAATTCCAAAAATTAGTAACAAACTTAGGACTGGTCGAAGATTTTTTAGACTGGTCGAGCCAGTACTAGGACTAGTCGAACTTAGGCTAAGACTAGTCGAAAAATAGACTATGCACTTATAAAATGACCCAATTAAATTATGTATTCAAAATTACCTATCGTATGGTCAATCTAGGTTCATTCATACCTTGTAAGTGATGTATGAACATTAAATCTTCTTTTGCTTCAGTTGATAGTTGTTCTTTGAAGTTCATGAAGCTTGAGATCTTGACATATGATGAAGCTTGAACTTCAGACCTTTTGAAGCTTGAATTTGTAATACATTGAAGCTTGAGCTTGATGTACTTGAGTTGTACTTCACCTTGAGCTTTGAGTACCAAAGTAAAGACTATTTGTCTTGCCTTTAGATGTAGCTTTGAAACCTTGAACTTTGAAGCTTGAAGAGTGAACTATCACAAAACTTTGAGTTGTACTTGAACATGTATATCTCTTGATCTTACATTTGAAGTTCTCGAGGTAAAGACCTTTGTTCTTGTACATGAGATGCACTGTTTTGAATATGTAGATGAGCTACACAAGACACATATTCCAAGAGGTTTTGGCACTACAAAATTTGACAATCATAGGAGCTAGAAAACATAGCAGTTACACAGACTCAGAAGTGCTTTCAGATTTAGATGATTCATCCCAAGTAGCAATCATGCCTTTTCTTTTTTACCTATCTTTTCTAGGACATTTATTAGCCAAATGCCCATATTCATGATAGTGGAAACATTAACTGTCCTTGGTTTTAGATTTCCAAGAATTAGATTTTCCTTTTCATTTATCAGTTGATTTTTAAAAATCTGATCTATTTTTATTTTTGAAAATTCTATAAAAATTTTTAGCTAACATTGTCATATCATCTTCTTTTTCTTCAAAATCAGAATTAGAACTAGTTTCTTTTGAAATAGATTTAAAAGATTTAAGACCAACAGACTTAGCTTTAGGAGCTTTAAAATTCAACCCATATATTTGTAAAGAGCCAACTAGCTCCTTAACCTTCATAAGATCTGTATCTCTCAATTCCTGAATGGCAATAACTTTAGAATTGAATCTCTCAGGAAGAGATCACAGTGTTTTTGCACAAACCTTGCTTTCTGGGATTCCATCTCCTAAACCTCACATGGAATTTACTATGTCATTTAGTTTTGTATAGAAGTTCATGAAAGTTTCATTTTCTTCCATACAATTTCCTTAAATCTGGTAGTGATAATTTGAACTTTTGATTTCTTGACTATAGAAGTTCCTTCATGTGTCATTTCAAGGATATTCCATGCTTGCTTAGCTGTATCGTATGAAATAATTCTTTTAAATTCATCAGGTGATAGAGCGCAAGTTATGGCATTTAAGGTTTTAACATTAGCACTGCTATCACTTTTCTTAGTTGCAGTCCATAAATGTAATGCAGTTTCTCTCATAAATTTAGTTCCATCACTGCTTAATAATTCAGTCATGGGAGGTTTCCATTTGATCATAGTGGCTTGTCGCACACTTTTATATAAAAATTTTAGAAAAATCCTCATTCTGGCCTTCCACTATGAATAGTTAGAGCCATCAAAAGGAGGTGTCCAGGTAATAGATAAACTATCAAAATTTGACATAATTAAAGCTCTAGATCTTTAACTTAAGGAAATTAATCTAAAAAAATGAGCAACTTAGCTCTGATACCACTTGAAAAGGCGAACTTAATAAGTCCTAGAGGGGGGTGAATAGGACTATGCCAAATAATCGAATAAAATGTTGAATAAGTAAATATATCAGAAATCTCAATCGCATTAGTATTGAAACGTTGATTCAAACTGATTCATAGGACAACCTTCACCCAAACAAGTTAGGGTGGACAATCTTATTTCACAAATATGATAAGAATCAAAATTCCAAACTAAGTAAGAGTAAAAAAAAAAATTATCTATTACAAACATTCACTACTTTTGCATAAATAAAATTACAATCATTCACCACAAAAGTAATAAAAGCATTCACCACAATACCAAGAATTATGGTGGTTTGGTGTGTCAACAACTGTTCTCAAATAGTCATACCTGCTCCACTCCCAAGATTACTAACAACGTAATCTCGGCTTTCACTATGAATAAAGTTTTCAAAGGGTCACCTTAAAACCTGATACAGTTGTGATTTTAAGGGGTTATCACAAACAAAGAAACCCCCTCTGAGATTTTCAGGCTATCTCAGATAAAACCTATAATGAGATTTTCTAGCTATCTCATAAAAAAACAAATACAAAAAGTAAATTGATACTTATCTTCACCGTAGAAGCCGCTGTAGTCATCGAATGCTTTTCTCGAATGATGAATGTTTAATGTTCAGTCCAATATAAAAGGTTAAGGGTTGTATTTGATTTTAATTAAGTTTACAATAAAGGCTACTTACATTAATTCCCTTAAATCTCAATAAGAGTAAGCACTCTTTTAGAATCAAAATGATAGAGTTTTAAGATGAAGGAATTAATGAAAAAATTATAAAAAAGATTATAAATACTGCTTGATGGCTTGACAATAAATGAGGCTTTTCTCTCTCTCTAGAATAAGGGCTTTGATATGTTTGAATCATATTTTTGGATCGAGAAAGAACCTCAATTTTTTGGCAGAAAGTTTGTTCCTTCGACTGGTCTAAGGCAATTTTCGATTGGCCTAAGCACTGGATTAAGTTCCAACAAATTTTCAAATTCGAGTGGGATAAGATCTAACAGATCTTCGACTGGTCGAACAGCCTCTTCGACTAGTCGAACAAGTTGAATCCAACCTTGATTTTAGTTGTTGGACTTCGAGTTGAGGAACCTTCGACTGGTCGAAGGTCGTCCTTTGACTAGTCGAGGATACCCTTCAACTGGTCTAAGGTGCAACAGAATTTCTGTTCTACTTCAGCTGTTACTTGGACTAGTCGAAAATTTTCTTAGACTGGTCGAGGTAGAACTCAGGCTAGTCGAAACTCAACCTACAACAAGTATAAAAATCCAAATTTAAATCTGTTTTGAAAGCACCTAAACCTAATGTCTTTCTAGGGTTTATAATACCTATAAGGACTGAATTTCATAGGACTAGAACTTCACAAAGGAGCTTGATTTTCTACTAGCATTTTTAGTAGATCTAGCTTGGTTTTCAACTTAAGCTTGAGCTTGAACATGAGCTTGAACTTGAACTTGAACTTGAGCTTAAACTTGAGCTTAACTAGAACATGACTTGTTAAGTTATTTTGACAAGATGAAATTTGACAAACCAGGTGTAACATGTGCTTTAAACATAATGACACTTACACATTTAGCCTCAGGTTAGTTATTATTTTTATTGTGTTGCTTCGGTTAATGAAATTTTAGTGAGCAACAAGCATGTTCATTGTTTGATGAAATTCCTAAAACAAATGTGTGTAGTATTATCAGGTTTTGGCCTCATACATGCATTGCATCCACCCCCACTTTGTTTCTATCCACTGTAAATGGTAATCAATTGAGTCAATTGCATTTTACTGAAACTGAGCATCCAAATACATGCTGAAGATTATATCATACTCTGCTGGAGTATGGTTATTGAGGATTGAATTTTGATATGGCTGTCTAGGTGATGTTTAAGGCTGTGTATGGATGCTTAATTGAATTGAATTGTGAAATTCAATTATGTTGAATGTTAATTATGAATGCTAAATGGCCTAATGCATGCATAAATTCTATAGTCTCTTTCAATTATGTTTTTGTTGCCCCAAATATATGATGAAATTTCATGATACTTGGTGTCATGAAAGCTATTATCATGACCAATTTTTTCTTGTGGATGCTTGTTCTATAAAGAACTATCTGCAATTGGGTAAAGATATAATTTATGAAGCTTGACATTCCTGAATTTAAGAATTCTTTTCTACTAGCAACAGAAGTTTAATAAAAGGTGCAGAAAAGGACCTCTAATATGTTAAGGTAATGGATAAGAGGGCCAAATGTAAATAGTAGGCCTCGAGACCTCCTTAGTGAGAGATCTACCATTAATTTGACATGCCAAAAAGAATTCCAATTTCAACCAACCAGGCTTCGGTCCTATTGGCTAATGAAAAATGCCTAACCAACATCTTTTCTTAAAATTGTACTGTAATGCAATGCAATTGGGATTTTCTTGCAATGATGCATGGGAAAATAGTGTCTTAGAGCTGGTATTGATACATGGTTGTATATCATGACTTCATGATTATATACTGCACTTATGCAGTGATGTGGTCTTTTTTTCATTTTATATGTTGTAGGTTGCATTGTTGGACAAGGGGCTCTGGTATTGACATTTTCAAACTTTCTATCGTCTTTTTCAATTATTCTAGATTCTAGTGATCGCATTCACATACTCAACAAGAAGTCTTATTGATACAAAATCTGGAATTGCAAGTAGGGATTTGGTTGTCTCACCATCTCACATGTTTATAGAGAGAGCAATGCAGCAGACAATAGACTAGCTCGTCTATGAAGCAGTTGTGTGGTCGACTGAACATGATATCCCTATGGAAATTAAGGGTCTCTTAGCAATGGATGGCGTGGGGTTGGGACGTATTAGAAGTAAAGGCTGATCCAATTGGCAGGAAGCATGTATGCAAGGGCTGGGAAGTGGACAATGCCCTTAGATTCCGATGATCTCTCTTACCTTGCATGAGCATCCGAATCCATGGTTGAGCTCCCCTTGTATAAGACCTGTAGCAGACTTAGGAGGAATGGACTTATCTATAGAGAATTGTGTGTGCATGCCAGGGCTGTAGGTTAGTTATGTAAAATATAAATATCAACGAATGGGACCAGTAGTTGTTGCCGTTACAAGTTTTACATTGGATGTGGCTCGTAGTCGAGCTCATCACAGGCTAGGTTATATGGTGTATAAATGAAGCAGGTTTAGAGATAACTCATTGTAGTCGTTTGTGAGGTAGTGGATGTGTCTGGCCTACTTCGCAAGCTCAGAGTGGCCCTCATGCTTACTTCTCTCTTTCCAAATGTATATTGTGCTGCTTATGCTGTTAATGGAAGTTTGTGTGTGTGTGTGTGTGTGTGTGTGAGAGAGAGAGAGAGAGAGAGAGAGAGAGAGAGAGAGAGAGAGTTGGGAGTTTGTTATATAGTGTCAGGTAGTGTTGAAGACACCTCTGTTTGGACGGGGATGTTGCTTGGAATGGGAAAGCTGGTGTGATCATTAGCTGCTTTAGTTGTATTTGGATGAATCTAGATTCAGGTTATTAGCTGAAGCATTTTCTCTTCATATCCAGGAGCTAGATGATGAAGTCTTAATGGAAAATCAGAATTGTAGTGGTTATTCTCAATGTTCTTTTCTAGCGAACATGGTAGTAATTTTGGATGCTTCTCAGTCTGATCCTATAAATTGCTCTGTTTCATCATCATCATCTACTCCTATTATGTTGTGAGTCTAGTTGTTGTTGCTATTCCTGTTTGCTTCAGGCGCTGCAGCTGCTCCTAGTGTTACAGGTTATATCTTCAACCTTCAACCTCCCTGCCACTGTCTTGAAGCCTCTACAGTTTTGTCTGTGCCTCTGTGATGTAGAGCAGATCACGGACAGTTTCTTGGCCAAGTTGGATCAGAAAAGGACTAGTCGACAATAGAAGTGATCCGGACCGTCAGACCTTAAATCGGGCATATTTCGTAATCTGGAATGAGTTATCAAAAGTAAAATATATGATTTTAGGGCAAAACAAGTTACTTTAGCCACCCAACCCACTATGTTGGGTTGCGCAATCCATATTTATGAGGTTACATCAGATCAACAGTTGAATTCCATGTTTATTTCTGTTTTTACTATTTTTAGTAAGTTTTGGTTTGATTATAACTCTTCATCTGTTGGCCTTTAGGAGTTGTATCCAACATGAAAAGTGCTTATAAAAATTAGGCGAATAATGTGGTTAAGCCACATAGGACCTTTACCATAAATAGTAAATTTACTATTTATGGTAAGTTATGAATTTTATTGAGTTTGAGTCAGAGTCTGATGCTGAAACTTCTTCCAAGGTTTGGTATCACTATTTAAAGGGTTGTAAATTCATTTTTACTATTCATCAATCAAATTACGAATTTTATAGGATTTATTTCTAATTTTCTTACTTTTTTTCCTCATGGATTCGAGAAGTCTCTATGAGGAGTCCAGAGAAGCTTCGTGGATTCTAAGTATTTATTATTGAGGAAGACGGTGATCGACCTCATCACGTTTATTCCTACGTCACTCTGCCTGCGATTTTAGGCCATTATGCTGATTGGGAAGGAGGGAAGTAAGGGCTATTGGAAAGGCAATCTACCACAGGTGATACACTGAATCCCATATAGTGTTGTGCAGCTGCTTGTTTATGAATCTTACAAGTATTCAGTTTGTGATGTCCAAACATGTAATCTATCTTTTCCATCTTGGGATATAGAAACTTTTCAGAGGAAAGGATAGGAAGCTCTCTGTTGTTGGGTGACTGGAAGTAGGAGCTTGTGTTGAGATGAAATCCACTCTTATCGCATATCCTTTAGATGTCTTGTAGATAAGCCTAGTAGTTGAAACTGGATCCAAAACGATGTCTGAGGTTGCACTGAACATTCTAAGAGATGGAATTGCTCCCTTTTTAGTGGGTCTCGGACCTTCTCTTCTTGTAATTGCATTGCACCTGACGTTGCTTTGAACTTTCACATTTTCAACTTGTGAGCTTCCTATTTCAGAAGTCCTTTTATATTTATAAGGAAAAAAAGCCTATGCATTCAAGGTTTCATAACACCAAGTGTTACATGACTATTGCAATAAATATCACCAAGATCTAGAAAATCTTGTGCAACATTAATCAAACAACATGTAAATATCTTGACATTTTCAAAATCTGGCAGCATTTTAATTTTCCATAATTGTATCTTGAAACTGCTATATTAGCACAAATCAAAAATTTTAAATAATCATTATATACATACATATATAATAATTATAAAATAATTTGCTAGTTTAACTTCTAAAATTTTAATTTTCAATGATATTTTTCCCATGAGAATTCAAGGAAAAAAAAGAGCTAAAAAACTCCTGGGAGCTTCTGGAACTGACAAATTGCCAAGAATGATTAGATAGTTTTTGAAGGTCAATAGATGAAGAATGATATCACCTATAAACTGCTACTTGTTAATCGATGAAGCTGGTTCTGTTTGAAGGAAGCTTTCTCCACATTAGTTTGCAGTCTCAATTCAAGTGGGTCACAACAGAAAAACCTCCGACAATCTTGAAAGAGCATCTGAAGTCCCATTAGAATTTGTATGTTATCTAGAGATGTTCTGTTGTCTTGGTTTTTTTTTTTTGCCATAGGCTGGCCCACCTGATGAATGGACCATTGTGATCTTTTGGTCAGCATGTGAAATTAGCAACCCTGTCAAATACCATATTCTCAGTCTTTTCACAAGAGATCTTTAATTAAAATGGAAACATGATGCCATGTCTTTACCCAGAGAAGGTTAAGTAGGTCCCATTATCCTTTGTTCATTCATGAAGATTTTGTTATCTTTTAGTGGAAACCTTGGTTTTAATTTTTAAGATTAAGGTTTTATTGGTTTCTTGTGATCACATTTTCCTCAGTTTATTCATGAAGATTTTTCTATCTTTTGTACCAATTTGCCTTTTCTTGTAGTGGATTTTGTTCTTTTTGATAGTCTGCCGAGTTTCATGTGCAGCATCTCATTTTCATGCTGGGGCAACCTTGATGGATGGTTTGCTGAGTTTCATGTGTGGCATCTCATTTTCATGCTGGGGCAACCTTGATGGATGGTCTGCTAAGTTTCATGTACGGCATCTCATTCATAAGCTTTGGAAATGATGTTTTTGTACATACATACATACATATACATACATCTTATGTATATACAGATATACATATATGCATGTGTGTATATGTATGGAATCAATGGAGCAAGGTGAGTTTTAATTTTGTTTACACATACATACATACATACATACATACATACATACATATATACATGCTTACATGTGGAACCAGGTGTTTTGGAGTGGTGGGTTTTTGAGTTGTTATACACATGGTTTCCACCCTTACTATAAGAAAGTAGTAGTTCTATGTCTATGCATGTATAGCTTCTGTTTCTCTTTGTTGTTTCATACATACACATAGATGCATATTGCTCGATTTTGGCGGTATTTGATTTTTTGGAGAATCATCCAATCTAGTTTAGTAAGAAATGAAATTTTTGTTTCTTCTGGTTTGAGAATTTTTGAAAGATTGGTTATCTGCCATGAGACATGAAGCTTTTGCTGTTTAGAGGTGGATTATTCTAGTTTTGTAGTGATATTTTCTAGATTGGATTCTTATTACTACAAAGTCGTTTGTCTTGTTTTCAAAGTTTTTTTAAATTTTTTTTAATTTTTTAGCTCCATTTCTCATGAAAGACTGGTAATTAAAGGAGTTTTCCTTTTCCCTTTTATTCTGTGTTGCTATGAAAGTACTAGATGTTGTACTATTTTATTTTTTTTTAGCTTTTCTCTTTTGAACAAATAGATGCTTTGGCCTTGTTTTCACTCAAAGAAAACAAGGTATTTTCGTTCTTATGGGACCACCATGTTGTTTGTGTGGTATTTCAAACAAGGCCTGAAATGTCCAGTTCTCCGTCTGTTATGCTGCCCATTGGTTGATGATAATACCCTTAAATGTTACTAGATGGATCAATGTGATCCCTTCTTGCAAAGCAGTGGATATATCCGATGTGTATTTTATTTCTCAGGATGATGGGTCTTATTAAAGCAATACATTTCCATTAGAAAGCTTAATTCCTTATGGGTTGGGAAATTGTGAATGTAATGGTGGGCCTCTATGTTCTCGTGATCTTGCTTGCTGCCTTTTTTTTTTTTTTTTTTTTTTTCAGTTGCGGATTTTGGCTGCTACTATTGATTAATGTGAATATGTGATTGCCATTATGACTTATCAGGAAACTAGATGTGCTTCTCTATTTTCTTTTGGGAGTTCTTTTTTATAGGTTGGCTAATCTTCTTCTTCTTCTTCTTCTTCTTCTTCTTCTTCTTTTTTGTTGCAGATGTTGGTGCTTGGCAATATGTTCAACAACGCATGCATGTATTTTTTGTTAAGATGCAAGTGATTTGTTTGTTGTGTCAGCGCCTTACGTTGGACTCCACATTCCATTTTTTAGTTTTGCTTTAACTAACTACCATTTTTCAGGAATGTTTTTAGTCTGTAAACCATTCAAGGGAATTTCTTGTATCAATGAACTATGCAGACCCTGAAACTGAATGGGTCAATATGGCTACCTATGGAATTTCGAGATGACTACAAAGTTCATCCAGTAATTTTTGTAAGAGGAAACTAATTGGAGTGTAGCACACCCATTTCCTTTTTTGTTGCACTATGATCAAATTGCATGTGGCAAGGTCTGTGTCATTCTCTCTCTCTCTCTCTCTCTCTCTCTCTCTCTCTCTCTCTCTCTCTCTCTCTTTCTCTCTTTCTCTCTTCTTTAATCAGAAAAATAAACTAAATTGCCATCTTTACGCTTTCATTTAAATGAACATATGTATTATAGCATTATTTTCCTTCTCTACAAGTCTGTTGATTGGTAGGTTGTTGGGCTTTTTGTCATTAAGATAAAATTTGATCACTATTTATTTTTTATAATTGGTACAATTTTAAACCATTTTATTTTGGTAGAAGTTCAATCTTGTTTGACTTATTTCTTGACATGCTTGTTATCTTAAACTTACAAATAGAGACTTTGGTAGTGATCGTTGCAGATGGGTACCAACACTGCTTGGTTGCAATGATGTGTGAACAAAGAGGGTGGAGATAGTTATATTGGCCAAGCAAGGAGTGGATGATATTGAGGATTTTTTTTTTTAAATGTATTCAGACAATTTTTCAACTTATTGTTATAAATAGTTTATATCTTTTATTGTAAAGTCATACAATATTTGTTTAATATTCATTTTTAATTTTAATGTAATATTTTTAGGTTTCAAATATTTTAAAATATATATAGGTTTCAATTGAAAAAAAAAAAAAATCATTTTGAAATTGCTGTTTCTTAAATTTTATGACATTTTTTTCTAAACTCTGTGATAATTTTCAACTGGTCCTGTTCTAAAATTTACGACGGTTTTCAACCGTTCCTATTCGAAAATTTGCGATGGTTTTTAACCATTCCTTTTTTTTTTTTTTTTTTTTTTTTTGCAACACCCTATTTAGGAATGGTTTAAAACTATTCCTAAAAAGGGATTTTGGTGTAGTGACATCTAGTCAGAATTTATCATACACTTGCATGGAATATCAAAGGTTTAGGAAGTGTTTAACTGAGTTAGGTTGTCTTTAATAAACAAATGAACCAAAAGCAAATGATTAAATTGCAGTTACCTTGGTATTCAGGATGAGCATGAACACCTAGAGTAACAACATCACAATTTGGCCAAACTCACTCAATATGAATAGAGACCATGTAATTTTCAATAAGGACCAAAAAAAATTTCCACCCATAAAAAACTCATCCATTCAAGTTTCTTCCATAATCAGACACGTAATTTTTTGAATTACTCAAAAATTCCAAAAGATTGATACACATGTAATTTTTGGAATTACTTGAAAATACCAAAAGATCAAGGAGTTATGGCAAGTACCTGGAGTGGAATTTTGCATGCAATTTTAACACATTCTTCAATTAGGCAGATTTCTCTTGTCGCATCTATCAGTTTTCAAATTCTCCAAATGCACAAAAAAAAGCTCTCTAGAACTTGCACTCAGAAAAGCGTCTACATACTTGATCACTGCTTCCGCCCTGTACACTATTTATAGATGGGTCTGGTAGTCGGGCATGTAAGCTCGTCTTCACGTAGCTTCCACTTCTGACCATTTTTTATGTTTCTAATAAATACATGCTATGCAATTACTACATGATAATAGCCATCTAAGAAATTATCAATGAAATAAGAAAAGAGGTAGAAGTACGACTACAACTCGGGTTTAGGTCAACCCAAATCTGATTGAAGCAACCGATTTTGGGTTGGGTTGTCAAGGTTATCATTAGGTTGGGTTCAGGTTGAGCAGATTTATGTTAGGATATGTTGGGTTGGGTTCAAGTTGAGCAAATGTGTCATGTTAGGTCAGGTTGGGAATAATCACATGTTTGGGTTGGGTTGAGATCGGGTAATTAGGTCAAGAATATAGGACATTGGCTTGGTTTTATGTTGGAATTCGGGGCGGGTCAAGTGTGTAGGTTCAATCCTCTTCAAGTTGGGGTTGACCCTCAAGCCAACCCATCCCGCCTGAGCTGTGCCCTTGGGAAAAAGGGTAGAGGGTGAATTTTAAGATTTAAATACATGTAGTTCATTCTGCAAGGTCATGTCCATGTACAACTTTTCCAGCTGGTTGACTCTCTTCATTATAATCTCCAACTCTGTATGAAGAAGTTGTTTTCCTGTGCAGAAAGAAGCAAAGTTAAATGAAACTAGCAAAACACTATGAGTTTTATCGTCACGGATTGAATGCCAGTAGTAAGGAATCAAAACTCAGTTTCGAAGTGAAACTTGCCCAAATACCAAAACCATTACAACTCACGCCAGAGAATCTTTCCAACTTGTTCAGACTCAGTCAGAATACATGTGTTTTAGGGTTGACTCGGTTTGCAGACCACCAAAATTGAGTTGAGTTGATGCCAGCCTAAATTTCATTCCATTGCCAGCATACCCACCAAGAAACATTTGAAAAGATCACAACCATGTTTTTTTTTAAGGTACCAACGACATGTTTGGAGGGGGCCTACAGGATCAAATCAGACAGGATATCCCCTATCCATTTCAATTTATTTGAAATGGGAAACAAGAAGAAATGTATTGTGGTACCTTTTCCACTCTCTGCTCACTTCCAGACAAAACTTGGCATAGAATCCAAACACCCTATGTTCCAAATTCAAATGGTTCTAGATTTTTATAATAAAATAAGAGTCTATTCCTTCTCCACAAGTCATTCCTTCCACCCGATGCTCTACCTCCATATACCCACACAGGTTAGGCCAGCACAGTCCAAATACAAAATTGGAAGAGCAATTTGCAATTCCATCCTGAAAAGAATTATGTGGCGCTTAGGCCAATGAATTGCATAGTGGACCCAACTACAGCTCTATTGGACACCCAATCACAGCTTAAGGAAAGAAAGCAAAGGTGCATATTAAAAGTTTAAAAACCTAATTGGATCAAAATTTACCTCACAGAAGAGCCAATTCTTTAGCAACAGTTTCACAACCTCCAAAGGTAGAAGGACATGCCTATGGAAATTTTTAGATAGAAAATTAATTAAAAATTACCGAGATTTATCAAAATTTTGGGAAAAAAGATAGGATAATGAAAGAGGGATGTGTAGTGTACAAACCTGTATTCATAGTTATCATCGATGTATTTCTCAGAGTGTTGGATCTGACCCATTTCGTGTTCCTCAATTAGGGATTTTTAGCTTTCACCGAGAGAGAGAGAGAGAGAGAGAGAATCAGAAAGCCAAGGTCTAATGTGATATGCGAATGAAAAATGCAAAGAGAAAGAAAACCTAGATTAAATGTCTGATCTGTGAATATGAAACTACAAATGGGGAGGGAGAGAAGGTTATGAGAGAGAGAAGAGAGGGTTGAGAGAGCGAGAGAGAGAGAGAAAGAGAGAAACCTTGTTTCCTTCAACGACAGAGAGAATGAGAGAGAGAGAGAGAAGCTGTGTGGGTTATTGGAGGGAGAGGGAGAGGGAGAGAGAGCGAGCGAGAAAGAGAGTGAGAGTGAACGCATGAGAGAGGACAATCGAGAGAGCGAACGTGAGAGAGAGAGTTGTGGGTTATTGGAGGGAGGGGGAGAGAGAGAGGGAGAAGAGAGAGAGAGAGAGAGAGAGAGAGAGAGAGAGAGAGAGAGAGAGAGAGAGAGAGAGAGAGTGAACACAAGAGAGAGGACAGTCGAGAGAATGAACGCGAGAGAGAGGATCAAGCCTGTGAGAATAAAAGTATCTCATGGGCTCCATCTATTTGGGCGTAGATGAGACTACCCCCGTATGGAGTGATGGATGATCTTGTCAGTGGCTCTATGGGGCCCACCATGATGTATATGGTTTATCCCCTCTGTCCATTCACCTTAGCGATTAATTTTAGGGCATGATTCCAAAAAGGAGGCAAATCTAAGGCCAAGTGGACCACACCAAAGATCAATGAAAGATAGTTAATTTCCACGTTTTCCTATGGTGTGGTCCACCTGATATTTAGATCGACCTAATTCTTGGGACCACATCCTAAAATGGGTTGGAAAAATGGATGTAATGTGTGGATAAACATCAAATCATCAAGGTGGACCCCAAGGTAACGGTAACACCCAACAAGGGTTTAATAGCCCTGTGGTTTTGCCGACGGATTTATTGGGATTTGTCGATGGCTTTTAGCCGTCGGTGACTTCAATGGCTAAAACCTATCAGGCAAACCACTATATGACCGACGGCTTTGGTCATTTTTTTGGTAGTGACATCTCTAATAGTTTATTTGATGTATAGATATTACTCAAAAACTTGAGGAGAGATGTATCTTTTGGTTTTTCTCGTGCGTGAGAGTGTTAAGAAATAAGTTCATGGGGGTCATAACAAAAAGGCACCACTGTCCCCTGGGATAAAAAATGACATTCCTCTATTAAATCTCTGAAATCCATCACTCAATGGGCCAAAATCGGGACATTGACATGCATAAACTATGAGATATAATAATAGGTGGAAACAGATGGATTCAATAATAGAAAATTTTGAAAGATATAATTTGAAGAATGGATTTGATAAAATACATTTTTCTTGTAAAATATGAAAATCGAGGTGTTAGGCCAGGCCACATACAGCCCAAAGTCTGGCCTAGGTAGTCTATTTATATAGCTATGGGAACAACTTGCATAACTATGTATAGTATGTATAGAATGTATTGGTTAAGAAGAAGACGTGCATTTATCTTAACGTGTGTACGCCCGTATATTACAAAGCTATAAGGATTATACAGTCATACAGCTGCACCCACAGTTGTTAAACGATGTTGTACACACACACTTCATATTGCTTTGGTCTATATACATAAGAAAACAACAAAGTGAGAAAGCATCAATGAAATTATCCAAAGGTAAGAGCAATCTAATCATTATAGATTCAAAGTAAAGGAAAAAGAAACACAACATTGTGCTTATTCTAATGGACTTCAATTTAATGGATAAGAGATAGAAATGGAGACCATCACAAACATATAATATAGCAAACACTCTTAATGACATAAGTTTGGAGGTTGATGTCAAGAAATATCTTCTTTCCCTTCTTCAAGTTCTGCTATAGTTGTTAAGTTTGCCACATGGGTTATCTCAGGGGTAGTTGTGTCAACATTTGGAGGAGCAGAGGAGGCAAAAGGATTTGGTGGCATCATCAAGCTTTCCATGCTTCCTTCTATCATTTGGACCACACTGTTCATAGCAGGGTGATCACCCAGGTACCACTGTATGCACCAGAGTGTCACAGTTGTTAGTTTCTTTGCTTTATTCCCATCTTCAACTACAACGATGTTGAATCCCAGCTCTTCCCCATGATGTAGACGATTATAAATCCATTCAGGAAAGTACACTTGACTGGTGTTTTCCACCATAACATAAATGTTCTTCCTTCCTCCAACCATTTCTAGCAACAACATTCCGAAACTGTAAATATCTGACTTGTACGAAACATTTCCAAAGTTCCTAGAGAACACTTCAGGTGCAATGTAACCCATGGTTCCTCTGGCAGTAGTCATTGATACAATGCTCTGTCCCTTGGAGCATAACTTTGCTAGCCCAAAATCAGACATCTTAGGATTAAAGTTATGGTCTAGCAATATAGTGTGAGGTTTGATATCAAAATGAAGGATGCGTTGGTCACATCCTTGGTGAAGATACTCTATCCCTCTAGCAATGCCAATTGCAATATATTTAAGCTTCTCCCAACTTAGCAAAGGGTTTTTGGCGTCTGCTGAGAAAATGAAATTTTCTAATGATTCGTTTGGCATGGATTCATAGATGAGTGCACGCTTCAAGTTGTCAATGCAGAAGCCCAGAAGAAGAACCACATTAATGTGGTGAATCCTACCAATGGTACCCACTTCATTAATGAAGTTTTCTCCATCTCCCCCTGAATTTTGTAGGATCTTCACCACAACCAGATTTCCGTTCACAAGCATTCCTTCGTAAACATTTCCATATGCTCCTTGACCTAATTTGTCTTTGAATTGTTTGGTCATCCTTTTCAGATCAGCATAAGAGTATTGTGGGCTTCAGTGATTTATAATCCTCCAGAAATTTTGCAACCTTGAGCCGGTTCTCTCTATATATCTTTCCACCTTTCTAACTTCCACGAGTGATAGAACTTCAAGTTAATCAATGATGCTACTAAGATAACAAAGTAGACTAGGCTCGCACCTGCACACATAAGCATGGAAATTTCTTCTTAAAACATGTGGAACTGTATTGAGATGTGCAATGCATGTACCAAGTGAACAATTGATTAAGTCGGCCAGATTGAGGATAGGCCATAGTTCAAAAATCACACCAAATGGACAATGTCAGGGTCCTCTGAACTCCCTTTTACTATCTGATCAATTGCAGCCTTGTACAAGAACTTCGATTGGGTAGTCACATCATCCAATCAATGTGTTTCTGAACATTTTGCAAGTCATTGATATGATAATCATGTGGTTGTAATTTTTTCACGGTGACCTACCATGAATGGGTTGGACCAAATGGTAAGTCTAGATGGTGATTAATTTCACAATTAAATCTTAAGTACATCATACACACATCTTTTTATTAGTGGCCCATAAAGTGTGGGATGGATCTAATGGACTGTTGAGATCTTTTGGTTAGACTGTCCACTTTTCCCTACCCAACTGGGAGCATTACAATGTACAGTGCCCAGGAAGCGTTTGATCATATTTCTCGGTGTTAAGAAATGAATTTGCATAGGTAGATGGAAAGGATCCAAACAATGAGCCATCATGCAAAAATCTCAACTATCAGATAGTTCTACTATTAAAGTCGTTTGGCATTGGACAAAAATCCCATTTCTGAATGTTATAAAGCTTGGGAGGGAGTGATCATTAATCGCACAAAGCCCAGGGGCAATAGTTAGATCAAGAGCCTGAAAGATGGATGGCTAGACCAAATTCGACCTAACCAAACATTTCACTGATCTTGATCAATAGCAAAGATCATCAGATATGGTCATGTTTACTAAATAGATCAGGCTTGGGCTAGCCCCAACCCAACCAATCACAAATCCTATTCCCAATATTATCAATGTGTATTATTTTAATATCGAAAGTAGAATAGCTTATAAGCCAAAATGGGTGTAAATATACACTCCTTCAGTCCATATATGCAGTATATATATATATATATATATTCTTGTTCATGTAGTCCACAAGAACAAAAGGAAGCAGTGGTTTTACCTATAATTACATGCTTTTCTGTTCATTTGATGTACCTCATCATCAGGTTGAAAGAATTACCCAAAAAATCACTGTATTTTCTAACTCAGGTGGGCCATACTAGCTGAGTTTAGAGGATTTTATGTATAATTTATGCAGAGGCCGACCAAGTGCCAACCTGATTTTTGGGAGCAAGACTAAACAAGAGTGATGCACCCTGAAGAATTGGACCCACTGGAGAAAGAGGTTTGATCAACTAGCTACTTTGCACTACCTTCTGCTTAGTGAAGTGGGCGGCCATATACTAGGACCGTTGTTTATAACTATATGCTTAAATTTTATGTTTAAGATCATCCATTTGATTTGATCTCGGGGCATGACCAATTGATTGGATGGTTTGGATCAATTTTCCACAGCGACAAACTACATGGTTATCTAGAGAGTTCATCTAGTAGGCCTACATGGCAAACATCCCATTGGTTAGACTCTCCTCATCGATGCATTGTTTGAGATCTGGACAGTTCTTTATAACCTTCCTTCATAATTACTTTGAGGATTTCTCTGGTAACTGTTAATTTCCCCACTGCGATGTCAAAATCCAGCTTAAGTGATCCTAGCCATGTGAAAAAATGTTGTTGATCTCTTGCAACCATCCATTTCCCCAGACATCTATTGGACTTTTATGATCACCAAATTCAGCTAAGTTTCATTTTGGCTGGATGGCCCATGATGAGTGGGGCCTCATCAATATATCAATGGACTCTCCATGTTTCTGTACCCAAGTGACAAACCCCCAAACTAACTAAAAACAGAAAAAAGGACAATATTATCATGTTAGTATCATGAATTTTTTTAAAACTCATTAGTAATTATTTCCTTTTTGTGATTCTATGCAGAGAATATCATTATTTTTCATACAAAATTCATTCCCTACATATATAGTCTAAATTAATAATTTTATTAATTTATAGTAAATATCTTTTAAAATTTTTATTTTTGGTGAGATTTTCTCAATAATATCCCCCCACCCCCAAAAAATAAAAATAAAAAAAATCAAAATCTGAAAATTCCTGCACTAAGAAATTGCCAAGATGGGATTAGTCACTATGATCTAGACAGCAGGTGTGCATCTTCAATAGGATACAAAAGAGAGAATAGATTTATGATGATGAAAATTTGGCTGAAAAGTCTAATCATAACAAGAAAACATGGGCACATATAAGTAGAAGATTTATATTTTTCTATTATTATTATTGTTATTATTATTATTATTATTATTATGGAAGGAAGAGAAATGGGAGTTGTTATTAAGAGAAAAGCTCCAGAGCTATCAGAGAACTATAAGCTTCAGTGTTCATAGTTGCATTAGGACATATAGACTGCCCAATCCATCGATTTGGACTGTTCATCAGGTCTAACACATTTCTCACCCATGGTTAATTTAGAAAAAATATGGGTATAGAACATAATGCTGAATTGAGGATGGATTAGGTGATACGATCAGTGTATTTTTTTCATGGAAGGTCAGGAAATGTGTTTGGAAAATAATGGAGAGTTGAGATTGAACAATTGGAGCTTCCAGGTGAAGCTATGCAACTACAACTTTTGGTTCTCTGAGAACAGTGGAGCAGTTATCTTTCATTAAAATACCTTCATTGCACTTATTATAGTAACATGTAGTCTCATTAGATTGAGTCTTGTCTTTGAATCCACAAACCCCTTCTTTGGCTTCATCACAGCCAATGCATCCGGGCATGTCCCACTTCAGATCAAGAGGATGAGGAAGACCATTACCATATCCATATCCATACCCATATGGTGTTAGGATTTATGCTGTGGAATCACACAGATTTGGATCTAGGATAGCAATCCAATGGCTCCAAGCAAACACAAGAGAATACAAGGATTTAACGTGGAAAACCCTTGCGATAAAAAACCACGGCACAAAGCAACAAAAATTCATTATGAAAGCATAAATCACAAAGAGAGAGGACTTACCTGATTCGAACAACCTCGAATTTCACCCTTGTTACACCCTTTCAAACCCTAGAATCCCTTCTAGAAACCCTTAGAATACCTTTAGAAAGCCTGAACATCTCCTAGAATGGCCCTAGGAACTCCTATTTATAATTTAGGAAACTCCACCTATGCACCTCTCTGAAACCACCACAAATTTATGTAGTCCACGTATAATCCACGCATCATCTGCGTAACCTTGAACTGGTCGAGCTTGTCTCTCGACTAGTCGAAGACCTCGAAAATTTCAAAAACATTGTTGCTAGACTTCGAGTCGAACTTGTTTCGATTAGTCGAACTTTTCCAGAACTTTTCAGATTTAAGACATCCTTTTTAACAACAATCTCTACCATGTCTTCAATCTTCAAATGTATAGATTTTTGACATCTTCTCTTATCTCTGCACCACATCATAATTTCTCGTGCATACTCTGTCCTCCTTTTATGCCATCGTCAAGCCTAGAGAAGTTGCACAAAACTTGAACTTCTCTATAGGAACGACTTTGGTGATCATGTCTTCCGGATTCACACTAGTGTAAAACTTCTCTAGTGTTACGCCTCCTTCCTCAAACACCTGTCAGATAACATAGACATCCAACTAATTTCTCCACCCACTAGTATAAACGAGTAATCTAAAGTTGACTTCCTAAAATCCACACTGCCTGTATAATCTGAATCCACGTACTCTTCTAACTTTGTTCCCATCTTCTCAAAAGATAAGATGTAGTGCTTCGTACCATCTCATTGGTACCCAATATTAATTGCCGAGGTATAATATGCTTACAACACCAGTAGCATGTGAACTAACTAGTTTAATACAGACCATGACATTTACCGCCAGCCACATTCTAATAAGGCTCATGAGACATATCTACTTTTTCTTATCTGTTTTGGGACATGTCATGAGGAAAACTTAAGGAGAGACACGTAAGGACTACTCACCAGCTTTGCCTAGTCTATCACATACTTGATCAATACCTACCCTAGGTATTTTGCCTGAGATAACCAAAGCCTACTCATCTTCCAGTCTCTATGAATATCAATGCCGAGAACCTTCTTTGCAGCCCCCCGATCCTTCATCCTGAATGTCCCACTTAACCAAGTCTTTAGTGCATTTATTTCATACAAGTCATGATTGACGATCTACATGTCATCAACATACAATTCCTGACTCACCATAAAGGAATCAAAATTTACACCACTGCCTAGGCGATAGGTCGTGCAACGACCTCCTGCAAACTTTTTCTTAGCCCCTTTAAACTTCGATCGGCTCTGATTGCTTCATGTAGATCTGCTCTTCCAATTTTTCTTATAAAATTTCAGACTCCATATCCATCCTTTCTAGCGCAAGATCGCATTGGCCAACCAGCATCAATATGATTCTTATAGACACCTACTATACCGTTGTCGCGAATATTTATGAGAAGCTGATCCCTTCTCTCTAAGCATGACCATTCGCTACCAACCTAACCCTGTATTTATGTTGTATCCCTTTAAAGATTCACCTGTATCCAACCACTTTCTGGCCCACTGGAGGCTCCACCAGCTCTCATGAGATGATCTGGTACAATAAGTCCATCATATCGTCCATAATCACCTTCCACTTCTCAGCACCAGGCTCACCAAGAGCCACTTAAATAGTATATGGATCCCTCTCGTCTGTAATGAGAGCATATGTGATATTGGAGTCGTCCATGTACCTCGCCGGTATCATGCGATTATGTGGTGTGATTCTTCTCATAGGTGGCTGCTCCACCTGTCTCGTATCTTTGTCCGCGCATCTCAGTCTTCATGCCCTGCCCGCTCATGTGGCCATGCCCAGCATGCCACACACGTGCAGAGGTAGAATCTGCTTAACCACTGTAGCTCCACCTATTGAAGTGTTCCCGATCAACCTGTAAAGATTATCGAGTTGTTGCACTTTCATGATTACCTGTGCTCCCTTAGATACTTTAAGAGCACCATCAATATCTGTAAACTTGCAGCCCATTGCCTTAAGTATACTAAGAGAAATCAGATTCTTCTTCAAATTAGGAACGTGCCTAACATCAGTCAAGGTATGCTCCACCCCAATAAACATCTTAATGCGCAATGTACCAAAGCCACAACATTGTAAGAAATGTCATTGCCCATAAACACTTGTCCACCATCTCACTCCCTGTAGCTAGTGAAATAACTCAGATGATGAGTCATGTGAAAGGATGCCCCTGTGTCTAGAATCCACTCGCCCCTACAATCATTATATGGTCGTTTGATCATAGACATAGACAAAAATATCACTATCACATCCACTCGATCCATCTGACGTGGTAGGATTAGCCTCCCTGTATGAAGCCTCAAATTCTTCTCTCTTAGATTTAGGATTTGTACAATCATTCTTCATATGTCCTTTTGTAACGTCTCGGAAAAATTCATAGAAAGACCCGAGTACCACCTCAGGTAGAAATCTTTAAAGATTGAATCCTTTAGAATTTAGACGAAATTAATTAAGTAATAAACTAAATTAATCGATGGATCATCTTAAGTGACTATCTATACAAACTGCAAGACCCAAAACCATTAAAATCGTTAACTCAACATTACTTGAAAACCTAGGAGAAATTCCAAAACCCAGTTGCTCTCAGAAGTACATTGAAACTCCGTATCGGACCTAGACCATGCGTCGAAAGTCTGATTATCCTGAAACTATAAGGTTATGACCGCCTTATTAGGCTTGACAACTATCGCGGGAATCGAGCCCAAATAGTACCCAAAAATGCACAACTTGAGCCTTGAGTGAAGAGTGTGAAAAACGCGAATATCTTTAGAAAATGAACTCAAACTTAAATGAATTGGACCATTCACTTGCGGGTGAAATTGAAGACTTCAGACCATTAGATTCTAACCTAAATACACCCATGGATTAGAGAAATTCTCCTACACCTATTGGTATACTTGTGACCCTGATCAAGTAACGACGACCGTTGATTCGTCGCAAGTCCTTCACGGCCGATCAGTTTGTCAGATCACACCATAAGCACAGTTCTGGTGAAGATTCATTGTCAGGGAACTTGCTCCATGACTTAGGTGAGAAATGGACCTTCCTAAGAGCCCTGCTTGTCAAAAAAAGGCACCCTTTGGCTATAACCTAAGTATATCATGGCCCCAGGGCCATTTGTATCACTTTCGAGCCTATATAAGGCCCTTAAACCAACCCTTCTCCCCCTCATACGAATTTTTTAGAATCCCTAGGAGAGAGAGAGAGAGAGAGAGAGAGAGAGAGAGAGAAGGAGGGAAAAGAGGGAAGAAGAAAGAAGGGTTCTTGGAGTTCATTATTGGGATCCTTTCCCACAACTCCTCACACTGATTTGCCTCTCTACTACGCAAATTGACCTGATTGTAGCTACAATTTGGGTAAGAAATCCTAACCCTAATCATGTTTTAGGAATCCAAGTAGAGGAATCTATGAAATAACTAACCTATTTCAATGCTTAGGTGTCCTACGTTTGGTTTACGGGAATATAATATTCAAACCGAGTTCGAAATGAGCAAACCAACGAAAGGTGCAGACTATAAACGTTTAGGTTATGGTTTTCAAGGCTTTTAATGTCAGCAATGATTTATGTCTAACATGATTGCTGCCATATGATCTTAGTTACGATGTATTCGATAAACTATACATGTGTGTGAACTATGTGAATATTAAATGCATTTCACATGTTTGTTGAAATGTTTGAATGAAGGTGAAATTATGATTTATGCTTTCTATGACTATTAATCCAAAATACATGTTTGTTGTGTGTATGACAACTCCTTTATGAAAGGATTTGCCATAATATATGTTATAACTAATTTAGTTTATGTATATAGTATTATGTAGTCTAAGTTTTGATAAAATGTCTGAATGAGAAATTGTTTGATAAATCACTTCCAACAATGGTGTTGAGATGGGATTCTCAACTACCTTATCCATATTTGTAGTTCCCTTTATATTTTGTAAATTATAGCTATGTGATTTATGGATGAAATGCGTATGTATAGTAACATGTTCAATATGTTTGATAAAATGCTCAAATGAGAATTTTGTTTGAATTGTTTGTTAAATATCGTTATGATTATCACATGTGACTACTTATTGTATTTGAGTATGATTGGGACTACTACGTAGTCCAGGCAATCAGTAATGATTCCCAATGGAGTGACCGAACTAGTTTTGCCACATTAAATACGTTCGATAAATCTAAGTCGTACGCTGATTGTCGACAGTGGTTAGGCCACGTGGAGTGCTTATGCGTTCCATGTCGATCAATTCAACGTGTGCTTGTACCAATCGCACTTGTCAAATAACCCGATTGGCCTATTGTGTGTTTACTATGTATGGATACTACTGCCTGAATCTAAGGTACCACTTACCAATGTAAAGCCCGTTTAACCATGGTACCAAGATCCGCTAAGACACATGAGTCGGGCATGGTAGTGTATGGGACACCGTTGTTGAGCTATTGGCTTGCGTTGGGGTGACGAGCCTCCCTGTAATGACCAGTGAGCAACCTAAACTCGTGAGCCGAATATGGTGGTGTATAGGAGACCATATTCAAGCTGTCGGTCTATGTTCAGGTGACGAGCCTCCCATAGTGACCTCGAGTATAAACTAAGCTTATGAAGAGGTGACGAGCCTCTTCGTAGTGACCTCGAGTGTAAACTCGTGAACTTACCTATCTACTGCTTTTCATCAGGGGTGATGCCTTACAACTTGCCTATCGTACGTGATTAACTAGGATTGACGACCATAGATGGATCATTGTTTAGGTAAATGATATAAAGGGAGGTACCTTAGCTTCCCGAACCTGCTGTCTAAATAAACCTAATAAATTACTTGGCTAACACGACCATGCACCGCATTCCATGTGCTTTGGCGAGGAAGCGCACATTTAGGGAGTTTGTCATGCGCGATCATGAGATGATGTCGCTGAGGGAGTGCAGGCGAGGGCATGCATCATTACGCATATCATTCATGCATTAACTAGAGTAGTTAGGAAATGTTTGTTGTATTGCCTTATCATTACTACTTGACTGAATTGATAACATGTTAACCTTTACCTTATAGTACCACTGAGTTGATCACTCACTTCCACTCTAGGACAGTGTTTTAAAACACCAACCAGACTCTGATTTAGATACAGGTTGTGATGAGGTTCAAATGATGGAGCTAGACTTCTTTGACGATGAGTTCTCCTATGTTAAGCTCTTAGGCAGGTCAATGTAGACCCAGAGCTACATCATCAGGATTACAGGGATATTGGATTAGTGGAATATTCACATTTTGTCATTTTTTATATTTTGAAATAAATTATGTATGTATTCAGCCTGGTAGCACGTTCATACTCCAAATGTTATGAAATAAGTATATACTTTATATATATTTAGTTCAGTCTTTCGCTTGCTTAATTACATTAACTCTGGAGTATGATATGTTATTTTAGTGTAATCCTACTCATATTTAATGCACTAATATGAACAACATTTAAACATCATTATCTATGCTGCATAAGTGATGCGTTGGAACTCGGGAGTTGAGCTTTGCTTGACCCCCAATTTTTGGGAGGTTATAAGTTGGTATCAGAGCATGATTTGAATTAAACTGGACCTGAGTTATGGTAACACAGCATACTTTGATACATTTTGACTTAGGAGAGGGCGATAAAATGTCGAAATGATCGTAGGATCCCAAGTTTCACCAACGGGTGAGATTGGCCGTTGAAATGTGACCCATACACGTCTGAGATCCTGTGAAATGATCTTGATTCTTTCCTAGGCCGTCAATCGATGGGTTTAAACCATTTTTCGGTGAATTCCATATTTAAAACATCCCAAAAGGCATGAATATGTGCTAAGTGGACCGAGAAAGCGAGTTATACGGACGTTGGAGCACAAAGCCCATTTTCAGGTGGGACCCAGGGGGTCCCCCACACTTTTTCGGCACCTCGGGAGTGGGAGGCCACCGCCGTCAACACAGGGAGGCATGGCAGCACTGCGCCGACCACGGCGCACCGTACCCATCTCCAGCGGGTCCGGCGACCCACCGCCTTCCACGTGCACATCTGGGGCCCGCTTTCATGTAGGACCACTTTATTTGGGGTCCCCTTGCTTCCCTTTGTTCATTTCACCCCTCTCCTAGCTCTCAAACCCTTCCAAAAATTTGATTTTCTCTTCCAAATCTTTGTTCCACACACATTAAGCTTCATCTTCTTCCATCTCTTGCACCTACCTCCACCATTCTCTCAAATCCATCTCCTATAACCTTCCATCCCCCTATTTCTCCTCATTTGAGTACACAAACCGATCTTTGTGTCTCAAAATCCCCAAACTTTCCCATTTACTTCAATATCCAAGCTTTTTCTACTTTCATGGCGCTCGTCGAGCTAGTTGTCGTCATATTCTCGCTCTCAATGCTCCTTTCCCTCATGGGAAAGAAGAGGGCATCTGCGGGTGAAGTCGGGCCTAGCCGCCCAACCCGTTCAAGGAAGAAGATAGGAGCCGAAGCAAGCACGAGCGTCGAGCGAGAGCAAAGGACAAAGCGAGATCTCGATCCCCAAATTTCGCTCAAAAGATCTCTACCGTCGGGCATCGGTCTCGATAAGTTTCGCAGCCATAAATTCATATTTAAAGCGCATGTTGATGAAAGGCTATTTGGGTTGTATCTAGTGATGGACCTCCTGTTAGAATCTGGGTGGGGTCCCATATTTGAAGGCAAGTCTCATGCATGTGAAAGCACTGTCCGAGCCTTCTATGCCGACATACAGGATCCGCTACTGGAGCCTTTACAGTTCACTATTCCTGTGGGAAGGCAAGAAGCCATAGTCAATGTTGATGTGATGGCCTGAATTATGGGAATTGAATGTGGAGAGGTACATGCTAGTGAATCTCATCTCACTAGTATGCGAGAAAGAGATCACTGCACGCGGTTTCTTTGTGGGCGACTGGTTCACTAGAAGCGAGACAATTGCCTCCCATCGACCAAATTGATAAATAATTTATGCCTGTTCCACCACATATTCACATATAATGTGTATCCTAGGCGGAGAAACCGTGTTAAATGCACTCGTTTGATGGTAGACTTCCTGTACAGAGCTGGGCAGGGAGACAAGCTGTGTATTCCTACGTTCGCCCTGTTATAGATAATTTAAACTGCACGCTCTATCAGGGGAGATACTTCACTCCCATTTGGCCAACTTATATGCAAGATTTCTCATAATTTCGGTTATAAACTTAACATGGATGAGCTTGCACTGATACGCTTCATTAATAACATTACGCTCAACAACATGGGAATTGGCCTGCGACAACGTCAAGCCTGACTCGATGAGAGTGGGGATGAGATAGAAGAGGACAGTGAAGGGAAGAAAGTAGTGAGGAGGAGGGAGAAAATGAAATGAGGAAGGAAGTGAGGAAGGAAGAAGTGAAGAAGAAGAGGCCCAAGACTCTGATGGGGGACCTCCTACTGCTACACATGAGCACCGCCATGATCGGGCCACCCTGGGAGCCCACCTGGCTCAGATTGAAGAGAACCAGGCCACCTTGAGACAAGAGGTCAAGGAGACCCAGGCTGAATTGAAGCAAAGGCTTGAAGAGAATCAAGCCTATATGAAACAGAAATTCAAGAGGATGTCTCATACTCTGAAGGCCCTCCTGTGCAGTATATAGGACAAGGGTGCTCCTCCACCTTCGCCAGAGCCAGAGGACTAGACATATGTTGTAGTCATCTTTTAGTCTGCTTTGTATTTTTTCTTTGTAATGGCCTTGGTAGGCTAAGTGGTGTGTTGGTTTGCTTAGTGGTTAAAGCTTTAGTTAGATTAGCTCACATGCATCTTCTATCATGATCCATGTAAGACTACATCTCATGTATTGTGACAATTTTGGCTAAATGAAATGCATGAAGCTCCTTTTATTATGGAATGTGTGAAATTTTTAGTAATTTGAGTAACCTTGTTATTCAAGAATCTTACACATGTTGCACCCTATGTTGTATATAAGGAATGCCACCTAAGACCACTTGGAGTACGACATGTCTTACACTTGGCAAATCGATTGACGGGGCACCTCCCCTGAACGATAGTCAGTCGGACCCTAGCCTGGGCCTGAATTTTGAGACGATTCTGGATTCTTAACCAGCCACTTGCCCCATAAATGGGCCAACACATTTTGCACCACCGGTTCCAAAATAGAACCGTGCATCTTCATCAACTCCACGGGTACCATAGTCGGCTCCTCCTCCTGATAGGTTGGAACAGATGATATTTTTTAAGCAGCAGCAGCAATAGTTTTTGGTCACTATTATGGGGGCCATTGCTCAGAACATGAATGTGGTCCTGCCTGCGCCACCTATACAGCCTACTAGAAACATGAATACCAGCAGTCTATTTGAATGCTTCCAGCGCTTCCGACTTCCCACATTTGCAGGCACTCACAGGCCTTAGGAAGCTGAATACTGGCTAGATCGCATCTCTAAGATGCTGAAGTTGCTGCACCATACTGAGGCAGACCAAGTTAAGGTGGTCACATATATATTCGAGAAGGAGGCTAGTCTATGGTAGGACAGCATCTTACGAACAGTTCCTTTAGGACACGTGTGGACATGGGAGGCATTTGAGACTCGCTTCCATGGGAAGTACTTCCCCCTCACTTACCGTAATGAAAAGGAGTGTGAGTTTCTTCACCTCCGATAGGGAGGAATGACTGTATTAGAATATGAGAAAAAATTTATGGAGCTAGCCAGATACCCTCCTTTGATCCTAGTAAATGAGCTGATGAAGATGTGGCGTTTCTCAGATGGTCTGCGACCTGATATCCGCACGAAGATGTGTTGCGCTAGCATTCCCAACTATGTTGAGCTAGTGAACATGTGCCTACGAGCTAAGCAGGATGGAGACAGACTGTCCCATACACATATGCCCATGGGCTTAAGGCCTCGACCTGATTTGCCGAACCAGCCGTTCCTCGGCAAGAGGCCACGTGCAGATTCGCCTCCCAGGCTTATGGCTCCACCAACCCAGCCAAAGCGATCAGATCTGTGGTGCACCTACTGTAAGAGGATGGGTCATACAAACACCTACTGCTTTACGAAGATGAGGGACAATGGTTTTATGCTGCCTCAGAAGATCAACCGTCAGCAACCGCAGGCTATATCAGCTCCACGTCTGCGATCGGCACCACCAGGATAGCCATTTTACTGACCACCTATACCTTGAAATAGGCCACCTCAATGACCTATGGCAGTGCAACCGAATCATCCTCAATAGGCATGTGTACATGCACTAGTAGCTGTGCATCTAAGACAGCAACTGCAGTGCCTTTAGCCTTTAAAGTCACTGCCCACATTCAAGGTACACCTGTATTTCTATTGGTGCACACCAGGTCCACTATATCAATAGTATCATGTGCAGCAGTCAAGCAACTGGTGTTGGAAACTACTCCTGTGATTAGGGTGAGACTCCTTACCGCCACAAGGACCTTTTTAGACTCTACTAAGATTTGTAAGGGTTGCTTTATAGACTTAGGAGGTAGAACAGTTCTCGTTAACCTGATTATTGCCCCACTATGTCATTATGATGTCATCCTCGGCATGGATTGACTCATTGAAATGAAGGCAAAGATCGATTACGATACCAGATTGGTGATAGCGCATGCACTTGAGGGCACGACCTTTACTTTCCTAATGCAGGTCAGTTGGCCCTACCATATAAGTTGTTATGCTTCCTTGTTGGAGAATGCTGATGGTCCGACACTTGGGGACACGCCTATTGTTGGGCAATCGTAATTTGGTGAAAATTCATTGGAGTTGGAAGATACAATGGTTAGAAAGCGGAAGACAGACAGGAGGAACAAGACCTTCAACCAACCCATTAGACTGATTTAGAGAAAAATGGTTAAGAGTAATTGCTGTTTGATTTTCCAATTCCTTTATAAATAAGCTATAAATAAATAAGGGAAATTGACCGTACTTGCCTCAAAGTTTGGGCAAATTACCTAAAACGCTACAACACTCCATATATTCCTAGAAGGGCCTTCTAACATGCTTTCAAAAATTACTTGGACCAAAATACAGTTGTGCTTGTTTCAGTAGTTGTACAGTTTTCCAGGAAAGAAGAAGTTACGTCGTATTTAATGCCAAAAATGTGATGTGTAAGGAACCCTTTTTTTGTGTGCGGGCAAGGACAAAGCTCGTGGGTCCACATTGATGTATGTGTATAATCCATGTTGCCCATCCTTTTTACCGTGTCATTTTAGGGCTAGGGCCCAGCTATCAGCCTAATCCAGAGCTCGTGTGAGTCACATAATAGAAAATAATGGAGATAATAGAACCCACTGTTGAAACTTTTCAAGCCTATTGTGATGTTTGTTAGAAGTGGACACTACCCAAGTCAGGACTTTTTAAAGCCAAAGCAGAGCTGGCTGACAAGGTGGACGAAATGGATCACCCCATTTTGGGCCTTAAGCTATTGTACCAATGGTTTAGTAGAAAAGGATGTGAACACGTTCAAAACCACGATCCATACAACATGACAACCACAACCCATATAGCATGGCAACTACGACCCATGCAAACCACGACCTAAATGGGCCCACACTGATGTATGTGTATAATCCATTCTGCCCATCCTTTTTGTCATGTCATTTTAGCGCTAGGGCCTAAATATCAGCTCGATCCAGTGCTTTTATGGCCCACAAAATAGAAAATAATGGTGACTGTTGAAAGTTTCCAGGCTCACTGTGATGTTTGTTAAAAGTGGACATTGCCCAAGTTAGGACTTTTTGGGCCACGCCGAGCTGGCTGATAAGGTGGATGGATCGTATCACCCCTGTATGGGCCTTAAGCTATGGTACCAATGGTTTGGTAGAAAATGAATTGAACACATTGAAAACCACGATCCATACAACATGACAACACGACCCATATAACATGGAAACTATGCCCCAAATGGGCTGCAGTTGTATGGATCGTAGTTGTCATGTTATATGGGTCTAGTTATCCTGTTATATGGGCCTCAGTTGTATGGATCACAGTTGTCCTATTATATGGGTCTTAGTTTTCCTGTTATATGGGTCTCAGTTTATGGATCGCAGTTGTCCTGTTATATGGGTCGCAGTTGTCCTGTTATATGGGTCGCGGTCGCAGTTGTCCTATTATATGGGTCTTAATTTTCTTGTTATATGGGTCTCAGTTGTATGGGTCATAGTTATCCTGTTATATGGGTCGCGGTCGCAGTTGTCCAGTTATATGGGTCTTAGTTTTCTTGTTATATGGGTCTCAATTGTATGGATCGCAATTGTCCTATTATATGGGTCACAGTTATCCTGTTATATGGGACACGGTCGCAATTGTCCTGTTATTTGGGTTGCAGTTGTCCTGTTATATGGGTCTCAGTTGTATGGATTGCAGTTGTCCTGTTATATTGGTCGCAATTATCCTATTATATGGGTCGTGGTCGCAGTTGTCCTATTATTCGGGTCACAGTTGTCCTGTTATATGGGTTGTGGTTGTTATGGGTCATGGCTATCATGTTATATATGGCCCACAATGGAGTGATCTGATCCATCTACCTTGTTAGCCAGCTTGTCGTGGGACCAAAAAGTCCTGACTTGGCCCCACATTGATGTATGTGTATAATCCATGCCACCCATCATTCTTGCCATGTCATTTTAGGGCTAAGGGCCAAATATCAGCTTAATCCAGTGCTCGTGTGGCCCACATAATAGATAATAATGGTGACTATTGAAATATCAATGGATCAAATGTGAGCCCAAGTCAGTGATGTGTATGGAACCCTTTTTTTGCACATAGGCAAGGACCAAAATCGTGGGGTCCACATTGATGTATGTGTATAATCCATGCCACTCATCCTTCTTATCGTGTCATTTTAGGACTAGGGCCCAAATATCAGCCTGATCCAGTGCTAGTTTGGATCACATAATAGAAAATAATGGTGACAATGAAACCCGCTGTTGAAACTTTCCAGGCTCACCGTGATGTTTGTTAGAAGTGGATACTGCTCAAGTTAGAACTTTTTGGGCCCATGACGAGAGGGCCAATAAGGTGGATGGAACGGATCACCCCATTGTGGGCCTTCGTCTATTGTACTAATGGCTATCCTTTCATTTGGTAGCAAAGGAAGTAACATATAACAACCGCAACCCATATAACATTGAACCACGACCCATATAACATGATAACTACAACCCATGACAACTACGACCCATGACAACCATGACTCATATAACATGACAACCACGACCCATAACAACTACGATCCTTACCACATTACAACTAAAACCCATATAACATGACAAACACGACCCATATAATATAATAACCACGACTCATATAACAAGAGAACCATGACCCATATAACATGACAACTACGATCCATGATAACTATGACCCATGACAACCACGATCCATGACAACTAGACCAATGAAAACCATGACCCATATAACATGACAACCACGACCCATATAACATGACAACCGCGACCCATGAAAACTACTACCCTTACCACCTTACAACTATGACTCATATTGCATAACAACCATGACCTGAGAATTTGACCGTACATCGATGCCCACATTGATGTATGTGTATAATCCATGCCGCTCATCCTTTTTGTCATGTCATTTTAGGGCTAGGGCCCAAAATCAGCCCGATCCAGTGCTCGTGTGGGCCAAATAATAGAAAATAATGGTGACAGTGGCACCACTCTTGAAACTTTCCAAGCTCACAGTGATGTTTGTTAGAAGTGGACATTGCCCAAGTCAGGACTTTTTGGGCCCACGGCGAGTTGGCCGACAAGGTGGATAGATCAGATCACCCCATTGTGGGCCTTAGGCTATGGTACCAATGGTTATCCTTTCATTTGGTAATAAAGAAAGTGAACATGTAACAACCGCGACCCATATCACATGAGAACCACAACCCATATAACATAATAACCACGACCCATTTAACATGATAATCACGACCGATATAACATGACAACCATGACCCATGACAACAACGACCCTTACCACATTACAACCACGGCCCATATAACATGACAACCACGACCCATGATAACTACGACCCATATAACATAACAACCATGACCCATATAACATGACAACTACTACCCATGACAACCACGATCCATTTTTGGTAGTGTAAATGGATCAAAGGCTACAGATTAAGGTCATGGTATAATCTAATTGATCTTTGCATATGCTTTAATTTTGGGCTCAACCCTTAAATTAGATGGAAAAATGGATGAATGTCGTGGATAGACCACATACATTTAAGGTGGACCCAATCGAGTACTCAATCCGATTTCCTCTCTCCCATGCAACTTATACTAGGAAAGAAAGAAAAATGGGCACGCTACTGAACAAGTTGAGTATCCAGACTCACTACTCATTCTACAAGCGCGGATTGCTACTTACAAGTTGAGTATCCAGACTCGCTACTCAACCTCTTGCACCAACTCCTAGCACTGGATACCTGGGTGGGGCCCAACGTGATGTTTCTGAGAAATCCACCCAATCCATCTGATTTCTGAGATATTTTTAGGATAATAGACCAAAAATGAGTCATATCCAATATTTAATTATACCCACTTAAGTCTTGGATCTTGTTATATGGGTCCTAGTTGTATGGGTCATAGTTGTCATGTTATATGGATCGCAGTTGTCCTGTTATATGGGTCGCAGTTATTTTATTATATATATGGGTCGTGGTTGTCATGGGTTGTGGTAATAATGTTATATTAGTCGTGGTTATCCTGTGATATGGGTAGCAGACAAGGTGGATGGATTGGATCACCCCATTGTAGGCCTTAAGCTATGGTACTAATGGTTTGGTAGAAAAGGAAGTGAACACGTTGCAAACCACGAACCATGCAACATGACAACCACAACCCATATATCATGGCAACTACGACCCATGCAAATCACGACCCAAATGGGCCCACATTGATGTATGTGAATAATCCATACCGTCTATCCTTTTTGTTATGTCATTTTAGGGGTAGAGTCAAATATCAACCATAACCCTTTGTGGATGAAAACCACGATCCATTGTACATGTGAACCACGACCCTTCAAATGGATCATGGTTGTCATGTAGCAAGGGTCGTGGTTATCATATTATATGGTTCATGGTTGTGAAGTTATATAGGTCGTAGTTGTCATGTTGTATGGGTTGTGGATGTCATGGGTTGTAGTTGTCAAGTTAAATGGGTCGTGGTTGTCAGAGTCATGGTTGTCATGTTATATGGGTCGTGGTTGTAAAGTGGTAAGGGTCATTGTTGTCATGGGTCATGGTTGTCATGTTATATGGGTCGTGATTGTCATGCTAAATAGGTCGCAGTTGTCATGGGTCGTAGTTATCATGTTATACGGGTCGTGGTTCTCATGTGATATGGGTCGCAGTTGTTACATGTTCACTTCATTTACTACCAGATGAAAGGATAGCCATTGGTACATAGCCTAAGGCTCACAATGGGGTGATCTGATCCATCCACCTTGTTGGCCAACTCATCGTGGGCCCAAAAAGTCCTGACTTGGACAATGTCTACTTCTAACAAACATCATAGTGAGCTTGGAAAGTTTCAAGAGTGGGTGCCACTATCACCATTATTTTCTATTATGTGGCCCACACAAGCACTGGATAAGGGTGATATTTGGGCCCTAGCCCTAAAATGACACGACAAGAAGGATGGGTGTTATGGATTATACACATACATCAATGTGGGTCCCAATGTATGGTTAAATTCTCAGGTCGTGGTAGTAATGCAGTATGGGTCGTGGTTGTAAGGTGGTAAGGGTTGTAGTTTTCATGGGGTCGCGGTTGTCATGTTATATGGGTCGTGATTATCATGTTATATGGGTCATGGTTGTCATGGGTCATAGTTGCCATGGATCGTAGTTATCATGTTATATGGGTCGTGGTTCTCATGTTATATGGGTCATGATTGTCATATTATATGGGTCATGTTTGTCATGTTAAATGGGTCGTGGTTGTCATGTTATGTCGGTCGTGGTTGATACGGGTCGTGGTTGTAATGTTATATGGGTCATAGTTATCATGTTATAGGGGTCGTGGTTGATACGGGTCATGGTTACGTGTGACGTGTGCACGGTTCGTAGTTGTAACGTAATAAGGGTCGATGTTGTCATGTTATATGGATCGTGGGTCCTGTCGTGATTTATGTGTTGAATCCAATCTACCATCGGATTTAGAATTTAATTTAACATCATTGGCCAAAAAATTAGTTACATCCAAAAAATTTATGCCCCAGAAGGTTTTCAATTTCACTGCTTTCTATGGTGTGGTCCACATGAGCCTTTGATATGCCTCATTTTTTGGCTCATTCCTTAAAATGATCTTTCAAAATGAGTTGACGGCATGGATAAAATATATACATCATAGTGGGCCCAATAAGACGATTCATCTCTACATATATTGTGATGCGTAAGTCGAGTAACGTGAGGTCTTGGGAATCTGGACTCCTTTCTCTAGCGCAACTTTCGTTGGAAAAGAAAAACTAGCGTAGATTGCTAATGGTTGAGTATCCAGACTCGCTACTCAACCTGCACGAATTGACAACATCACCATGACTGGTGTTCAGTGCTACTTGGACCACACAATATCATCCATTCTGTTCATACATTCAGCCTTATCCTTTTAGGGCTTTATACAAAAAATGAGGGGGATATAAATCTAAGGTTGACCACACCATAGGAAAACAATATTGGTTGGATATCAATCATTAAAATCCTCATAAGGCCCACTATACTGTTTATTTAACATCCAATCCGTTGATTAGGTCATATAAACCCAGATGAAGGAAAAACACAAATAATTTAAGAAAAATGATGGATGACTTGGATAAATAGATACATTACAGTAGGCCGGCTCACAGAACTACTCGTTCTGAGCTAGACTCGGACAGGGGAAGGACGCAATCCACGTCCATCCCGGATGGAAGCAGATTGGCTGGTGTACCTCAAACCAGCTACACAGCTGTTGTAGGTACGTGTCATGCGAAGATGGGCATACCATCGCCCGAATGGTAATCCGTCTGGGTAGGGATCTGTGGGGCCCACCGTGGTGTAATGGTTTTATCCATGTCGTTCATCTCTTTTATCAGATCATTTTACGGAATGATATTAAAAATGAGGGTGGTCCATAGCTCTAGTGGACCACACCAAAAGAAGCTGCAGTGATAATGGCACCCACCATTGAAACCTTTCTAAGGGTTAGCATGATGTTTTTTTTTTTTACCATCCAACCTATTCATAAAGTCATGTATACCTGGATGAAGTGAAAACACAAATATAAGCTTAATCCGAAACTTCTGCAGCTCCCAAGAATTTTTAATGGTGGACGTTCAATCCCCACTTTGTTGTCCACTTAATGTCTTGGTTCCACCTCATTTTTTCATAGCCTAAACTTATTTGTAATATGGATGGACGGAGTGGATAAATCCTTTACATCATGGTGGACCCCACAGATCCCTGCGGGTAGGACGCAATACAGCAGCTATATAGCGTGTGAAGTACACCAGCCAATCCGCTTCCATCGGGACATGGGGACGTGGACGTGGATTTCCTTCGACTGCGAAAGCCTTTCGCATTAAGTTCCTACGCTGGAACCCACGTGGGACCACTACGATGTTTGTGTGAAATCCTCCTGGTCCATCCATTTTGTGAGTTCATTTTAGTACATGAGGTTAAAAATGAACCGTATGCAATGCTTAATGGGCTGAAAAAGTGATAATTGAACGTCCATAATTGAAATATTCGTGGGGCCACAGAAGTTTTGAATCATGCTAATATTTGTTTTTTCAGTTCATCCCAGTAGGAATGACGTTATTAACAGTATGGATGTCATGTAAACATCACTATCGAACCCAGGGAGGTTTCAACGGTAGGAATTTACCTAACCACCTTTTCCTTTAATATGACCCACTTAAGTCTTGGATCCTGCTCACTTTTGGTCTCATGTTCTAAAATGATCTCAAAAAATGGATGAACGGAGTGGATTCCTGACAAACATCAAGGTGGCCCCACCTAGATCCCAACACAGGAACTTCTTGCGAAAGGCTTTCGCAGAAAATCCGCGTCCGGGGATGTGGATTAGATATTAATGGGTTGAGTAGAAGAGTTGGCTACTGAAGTTCCGTGGGCCCACTATGATGTATGTGTTGTATCCACACTGTCCATCCATTTTGAATATCATTTTAGGGCAATAACCAAAGAATGAGGCAGATTAAAAGCTGTAGTGGACTCCACCACAGAAAACAGTGGGGAGAGTGATTCCCACCATTAAAACTATCCTAAGGCCCACCATAATGATTATTTGAAATCCAACTAGTTCAAAAGTTAAATAAAACATGACAACCATGACCCACTTAAGTCCTGGATCCTACTCACTTTTGATCTATGGTAAGGTCCACTTGATCTTTGGGTATGATTAAATTTTGGGTTCAACCGCTAAAATAAGATGGAAAAACGAATCGACGGCATGGATAGACCACGTACATTCATGGTGGTACACCAGCCAATCCACTTTCGCTTCCGATGTGGATTAGAAGTTACTTGACTTAAGTGTAACTGTAGGAGTCTTTGAGGAGTCCAGATTCTCAAGATCTCGAGAAGGCTATTTTAGTAAGTCATGTTAGTCAACTTACGCATCCCAATATATGTAGAAATGAATGGTCTTATTGGGCCCATCGACTTACGCATTACGACCCATATAACATGACAACCACGACCCATATAACTTGGCAACTATGACCCATGACAACCACGACCCATATAACTTCACAACCACGACCCATATAATATGACAACCTCGACCCTTGCTACATGACAACCACGATCCATTCAAAGAGCCGTGGTTCACATGCACAATGGATCGTGGTTGATATTTGACCCTACTCCGAAAATGACACAACAAAAAGGAAGGGCGGCATGGATTATTCACATACATCAATGTGAGCCCATTTGGGCCGTGGTTTGCATTGGTCGTAGTTGCTATGTCATATGGGTCGTGATTGCCATGTTGTATGGTTCGTAGTTTGCAACGTAGTTGCCATGTTATATAACAAAATAATTGTGACCCATATAACAGGACACTGCGATCCATACAACTAAGACCCATATAACAGGACACTGCGATCCATACAACTAAGACCCATATAACAGGACAACAAGACCCAAATAACAAGACAACTGCGACTGTGACCCAATAACAGGATAACTACAACCGATATAATAGGAAAACTTACAACTGAGACCCATATAACATGACAACTAATACCTATATAACATGACAACTACGATCCATACAACTGCGGCCCATATGCGTCACGCCCCAAATTCATAAATCGGATTAACAGGAATCCTGATTACCGAATCTGGTGCCGACAGCCTCTGTAGTGTCCCATTCTCGGTTCCCAGTGCCCATATGCCAGGTTCCGATCCTAGGATCCTACAAGGAGGATTTTTCAACGTGCATTTATCTCGTAAAAGGAAAAACCACAAGTTTACCCAAATCATAAAGGCAACATCATCACCATATATCCACTAATATAAACATTTGAATACAATGCTAAAAAGGAAATACATATGTTAAAATCAAAACTCCAGAAGTCAGCTACATGCTCCAAGCTCCACGCTGCTTAGAGGGTGGTGAAAGTGTGTGCGCAAGATAAGTGCCAAACACACAAATACAATGTCACAATCATACAATGTCGGAAATACATGTAAGATCATGAATCATGCGATATCAAAGTAAGCGGAAATATTGAAAAATAAATGAGTCAAACAATATCAGAGTACGCAATATAGATCAGCTATGCAAATGAGGAGTCATAAGAACTAAATACCAGATATTGTATCTAGACCATATAAATGCAGAAACACAATAACCCAAAATACCATATGCCGCGGATGTAATGCAATATACGATGTGAATGGAATGACCATGCTGGGGTGTGAAGTCGGGATGATAGTACATAGTATCACAGGCTACGGGGTCCATCACAAGAGACTTCTATCCAAACCAGTCTCATACCTAAATTTGGATAGTCAGACTCAATGTGGTAAACTCCTAATCTCAGGTTAGTCGCACGCCCCAACTGAAATCCTAGCCTTTACGAAGCACGCGTAACAAATAGTTGTGCATCACCAGCCCGAGTGGATAGTGAATGAATGAATAAATGAATATGTAACTCCTGTCCAATAAGTCTACATATCAGTATAGTTCATCTCTAGGATCATCACTAGGGTCTAGTACACTCTACACCAGCTTGCCACCCCATCAAGTGCACAACTGGGTAAATGGAAAAGACCTCACTATCCGCCTGGCCAGTAGTCAGCCAATATCTATCCTACACGTCAATAGCGGACCCATTCACGAGCCGGTCAAACTCAGCCTATCTATGCCTACTCACTTAGGCGAGTAAGGCCACACTCTCTCCCAACTGACGACGACATAGTGGGAGACGCGGCCTACTGGTATATGGCCCTCATGTACTCATATATATTCACTCGGTCTCGACGTTGGGGCGTCCTTTAGTACCAAGAGGGTTTAAGAATTTTCACCCAGGGCCATTTATGGCAACCCGATGCTAATAACATATTTTCGGTGTCCCATCTAGCCATCCACGATATGCCTGTGGAAGCTACAACCCTGATGTCACTAGGGCGTATAGTAATCACAACACAATGCCAAATGCATGAGTCATATAATCCAGACATGCATCAATCCTACGTATAACATGCGCTCATATGAGACAATCTCCGCCTATCAGGGAGTCTCATAATAACCTGCCCAATGATATATGCAATGGTTAACCACATCTCATAACAAACATGCAGATGATGCGTATGGGCATGTATCATGATGCTACGCTGTCACTGTTGAGGGTCAAATATTGCATATCAGACCCAGTTATTGCATGAATTTACAAGCATGATACCGTTTAATGGCCTGATTTAATTGTATTTGTGATGTAGAGTGTACTTACAAGTATGAACTGAAAAAGGGTGCTTAAACCATGGATTTAATGCTCTGATGACACCCAAGGCAAGGGACGGACTCCAGGGGACCAAGATCGATGGAATTACACACCAGGGATCCGAGGAAATCAGGCCATTCACGTTAAAGAGGCCCAAAATTGGTGAAGAATGCAAGATCACATAGTTCCCGCCATCTGATTGGCTCAAAACTTCATACATGGCCTGAGGGCCATAAATTAACCGTACATATCAAATTTCAGCCCTCGGATCACTATGGAAGTGGCCCAACGGATAGATCAGCCCCTTAAATCCTTAGGTGGGGCCCACCTGATATCTGGATATTCTCCAGTTTTGGTCTCAACTGTTTAAATGAGCTGACAAAGCGGATAGAAGGAGCGGATTTCTCGAAAACATCATAATGGACCCCACTGGAGTATGAGTGTGCATAGTGCACAAGTGCACTGGCCGTGCACTGAAACGAAGAATCGGTCAAACCAACCTTTGACCGACTTCTTCTTCCAAAAAATGAAAACGCAACAGCATTACGCCGTTCGCCGCTGTTCTGCGTTGTGGGCCCCACTCATCATCTAGTTTGAAGATCGGATCCATCCATTGCATCTAAAGGATGGGTGTAACCCACGTCTAGGTGTCCTTTTTCCCCCATGCGAGTGTATGCGCGTTTCCAGCCGTTAAACGCAGGTTGGACGACAAAGAAGAAAACTACGTGGGCCACACTGAAATCAATTCAAAATCAGCCATTTCTTACTGATTTTTCGAGAGGATCACAATGAACGGAGTGGATTTATCCTTAGAAGCCTATAAAGGGGCCCACCGATCATCACAGTCACGTCCGTAAGCTCTGTTTCACAACAGAGCTTGCGGAGAAATCTTATGGGCCACCACCCTGCATCGAAGGTTCGATCTGGACCGTCCATTGGAATCTCACCAATCCTATTATCACAGCCTAGGTGACAGAATCCCAGAAGGCAGCGAAGAACGATTTCCAATCGTCCAAACGAAAAATAGATGGTGCAAGGAAAGCTTTCATGGGCCACATCGAACCTGAGTTGCAATACGTCCTTCCTGACCAATTTTTCGAGCCTCTTTCAATGGACGGACTGGATTTTCCATTTGACGCTGATCAGGGGCCCACCGATCATCACAACGAATCTTACGTCAAGCCCTGCTTTCCGTGTCCGGCGCTGACTGGTTTTGGGGACATTGTAGGCCCACGATGATGATCAGACGGCTGATCTAGACCATCTATCGTGGGTATCTGTCCAAAACATCCCAAGGGACATTGATCTTGTGGACAAGATGCAGGGAAAGTGGGAGTTGTTGGGCATTGTCTTTTGGCTGCGAAACAAGATGTGTCGCCAGCTGCGTAAAAACGTCCGCATGAAGTTTTCCTCCACCAACCCTACTTGGCTATTATAAAAAGGGAAAAAAAGGAGGATTCAAGGGGGAGATTGGAGCTGGAGGGGACGTGACCAGCCGTGGAGGCGTGGAACAGGCCGGCATCAAGAGTGTTTTTCTTCCTTTTCTATTTTTCTTATTTATTTCTTTCCTTTAGAGAGTCTTTTAGCCCCAGCATGTCTATGATGGGGTAAACCTCTTAGCTAGGGCTAAGATGTGAAGCTTGTAGTCTGATGGGAGAATTTATGCATGTGCCTTTTGTTTAGACTGAACTGATGTTGATTTTATTTTAATTAAGGGAATGCTTTTGGTTTTTAATGGTCTGTTGTGACTGAAATTACAATGGGTCTGCAATGGCTTTGAGTATTTCTTTTTCCTTATTTTGATTATGACGTCAAGAAGCCTTGTTGTTCGCCATCATCTCCTGGGCATGGTTGAATGGCGGTACCCTTTTTAACCTTCATAATCATCTAATTGGGGTAATTAGTTTAATTCTGTTGTTTGCTCTGTCTCCTGGGCATGGTTTGATGATGGAATCCATTCTGATTCATATTCCTTCCATCTCGTGAAGACTAAATCAAGTAAGTTCAGTTTGATTTCCATGATTCTTAATGCAGGCATAAGATCTCCCTGATCTCTACAAGTGGATCCTCTGAATCCCTAGTTTCCTTCCTCTGAATTCCTTAAAGTTTTAGATAATTATTCCGCAATTATTCCCTAAATTCTATTTGCTTTAGATCGCATCTCAGACTAGTTCTATTTCTACCTAGTTTCAGGGAACGTACAAGTTTCAGTCCCTGTGGATTCGACCTCGGTCTTACCGAGTTATTACTACATCACAACCCTATACTTGGGGAGTGAACAGTCACATACTCATAATCGATATCAATAACCAACATCGTCAATCGGCCTCAACAATGTGGACATTTAACCAACATTGCCACCAAGGAATGGTCTGCATAGAACCTAACATATAATAGACCCATAGCCTCACACAAGGGCCTAATATACAACACCATGAGCCTCACTCAAGAGTTTAATATACATCACGATGAGCCTCTCACATAGGCTTAATATATAACACAACGGGCTCCATCACCTGGCCCTTAAATGCAACACAATGGGCCTCATCACATAGGCCTCACATACATTACATAGGCCTCAAATGCATCAAGCCGAGGCCAAATGCTTATCAGAATGGGCCTTAAGTATGGGCCGCATATACATCACAATGGGCCTCAACAATCGGCCTCATATTTGGCCTCGACAATCGGCCTCGACAATTGGCCTCAACAATTGGAGTCAGCCTTGATAATCAGAATTGGCAAATCAACCACGTCAATCGAAATTGGCAATCGGTCACGATAATCGGCCTTAATCGCTAATCGGCAATTGGTCACGATAATCGACCTGATCACTAATCGGCAATCAGCCACGACAATCGGAATCGATCTATAATCGGCCTTGATAATCGGAATTGATAAGAATGGGCCTAACAAGGCTTAATGGAAGGTCACAATGTAGACATTCAACCATTATTACCCATCAATGTGGACATTTAACCAACATTGCTCCCAAGGAGTGATGCTCATAGGGTCAATCATATAATGGGTCCATGTTCTCATACAAGGATCTAATACACATCATCATGGGTCTCGCTTATGGGGCATATACGCATCACATTGGGCCTTACTCATGGGCTAATGTATATAACATCGGGCCATATCATCAGGTCTAATTAAATGGGCAGAATCAAATAGGCCGGTACAAATGGGCCAAATCAAATAGGCCGAGTCAATGGGCCGAATCAAATGGGCCAAGTCAATTGGGTCGATCAAATGGGCTGAGTCAATGAGCCGAATAAAATGGGCCAAGTAAATTTGGTCGATCAAATGGGCCAAGTCAATAGGCCGAATCAAACAGGCCAAGTCAATTGGGTCGATCAAATGGGCCGATACAAATGGGCCAAGTCAATGGGCCGAATCAAATGGGCCAAGTTAATTGGGTTGATCAAGTGGGCCGAGTCAGTAGGCCGAATAAAATGGGTCAAGTCAATTGGGTCGATCAAATGGGCCGATACAAATGGGCCGAGTCAATGAGCCGAATCAAACAGGCCAAGTCAATTGGGTCGATCAAATGGGTCGATATAAATGGGCCAAGTCAATGGGCCGAATCAAATGGGCTAAGTCAATTGGGTCGATCAAATGGGCCGATACAAATGGGTCGAGTCAATGGGCCAAATAAAATGGGCCAAGTCAATTGGGTCGATCAAATGGGCCGATACAAATGGGCCGAGTCAATGGGCCAAATCAAACAGGCCAAGTCAAATGGGCCGAATATATCATAATGGGCCAAATCGAATGGGCCGAGTCAAATGAGCTGAATCAACGAGTCAAACGGCCTGATTCAAATGGGTCGAATAAAACGTGCCGAATCAAATTAGCCGATTCAAATGTGCCAAATCAATGGGCCGATTAAAACGGGCTGAATCAATGGGCTAAATCAAGGAGTGGGTCTCTACCTAGGTCTCCAAATACTTCACAATGGGCCTCAACCCATGGGCTCCAAATACGTTACAATGGGCCTCTCAGATACAACAAGTAGGCCGCACTACTTGGGCCGCACCATTCATCCATCTATAAAGATCATTTTAGAGCATTATCCAAACAATGAGTCAAATCGGGAGATCATCTAGATCATACCACAAATAGTAGTGGTGATAATAATTCTCATAGTTAAAAATTTAGAGGGCCCACCATAACATTTATTTCCCATCCAGTCTGTTCATAAGGGCACAAAGACCTGAACAATGAGGGAAAACAAATATCATATTGGTTCAAAACTTCTGTAACCCAAAGGGTTGTAATGGTAGACATTCAATCTCACTATTTTATATAGTGTGGTCCACTTGATAATTAGATCTGCCTTATTTTAGCTCAAGCCTTGAGACCGAATTGCCAAATGGATGGACGGTCATAGATGTAACACATACATCAGTGGGCCCCACATAGGACTACTGACGTCATGGGCCCTCTGATGGACGGCATGGATGAAGCACATACATCATGGTGGGGTCCACGTACATGGCCAGCACGCCAGCTAGGTGGACGGTTGATATAACACAGTCTTCATGTTCAAACCCTCAGGTCTTGCTGATGCCACAGCAGGTAGGTGGGAACCACAGATTGCTGACGTTAATACAGAAACCCCACAGCTGGTTCGAGGTACGCCAGTCAATCCACTTCTATCCACGTCCTGGATTGGACGGTGGATGAATGGATGAAATACGTGCATCTGGTGGGTTCCACGTGGAAGTGGCCCACCATCTCATCCCTTCAAATATAATATAATATAATATTATATATTATATATTATATATAAATACATGAAGAAGAAAGAAAATGGCAGAGGGCTGCCCAGAAACCACCGCGCATCCAGATTTTTTTTACAATAAAGGTGGGTTCCACGTGGAAGTGGCCCACCATAACATTTATTTTTATTTTATATAATATATTATATTATAATATATATATATATATATATATTATATTATAATATATATATATATATATATATATTATGTATATATATATACGTGTGTGTGTGTGTGAGCGTGCAAGTGCCAGCGGCCACACTCCCTGGACGCTGGATGGACGGCTAGATGGGGCCACCATCTGGCCAACATGAGACGCCAGCCCCCCTGGAATTCCAACCAAGTGGGTCTCCACGTGGGCCCACTGTATATAATATTAATATATATATATATATATATATATTACTATATCATGCATTTTACAAAGTATAAGCGTCCAGTGTGTGGGATCTCCACTATCCCAACAGTGGATGGTGTGGATCAGCACCTGCAATAGGGTGGGCCATACCATTTGATGGACGGAGTATAACACATATTGGTGGGGTCCACTCCATCATAATGGATAGAGAGAAGGGGAGAGAGAGAGAGAGAGAGAGAGAGAGAGAGATACGTGAAGGGGAGGGACCCCGCCACCATGGGGCCCTCCCCACACAATGCATACATCAAGTGGGTACCACAACAAATGGGCCCTTAAAAATCAAAATCAAGGGTGGATCACCCACCTATTGCACTCCTCGAACTCGTATGCTCATTGCCTTCAATTTTGATGGAGGTAGATGATGAATGAATGGTTGAGATGGGAGATGAGAGAGTGGGAAAGTGGGCCACACTTAGATTTGAGAGAGTGAGCTTCGATGTTGGGTGTTGCTCTTGGGGTTGGAGAGTAAAGATAGAAATGAGAAAGAAAAATAATGGATGAAATGGATGGATGGAGTGGTTGTTGTGAGGAAAGGATAGTTAGGGTATGGGCTTGGTTGAAATTTGGGTGAAAGAGGGATGGGTGGAGAGAGAGAGTTGACTTCGAGAAAGGAAAAGGGATGGGTTGCTTATACATGTGGTATGGAGTGTACTTGACTTGACTTGATTGATTGATTGATGAGACATGTTATAGAGATTCTCTCAGAATTAGCAATGCGCGGCGTTTCTTCTGAATAAATGCAGGCCTACTTCTCCTGGCCCGGGTATCGGATCTGTCCGCGAGTCGCGGCGTTGGAACCGTGGCGACGGCACGGTCGCTAGAATATAAGTTTTGAGTCGAGTCAACTCCGATATGCAGGACCCATCTTAAGATTGCGCGCAAACGTCGGATACAGGTCGAGGGTTGGGGAAATTCGACTGGGATGACCGCGGAAGCCTACGGAACGGTACGATTTAGGATACGAGTCTTACAATTTGGGTCGTGGTTTGCATGGGCCGTGGTTGTCACGTTGAATGGATCGTGGTTTTTAACGTGTTCAATTCCTTTTCTACCAAACCATTGGTACCATAGCTTAAGTTTCACAATGGGGTGATCCGATCCATCCACCTTGTCAGCCAGCTCAGTGTGAGCCCAAAAAGTCCTAATTTGGGCAATGTCCACATCTAACAAACATCACAGTGAGCCTGGAAACTTTCAACAGTCATCAATATTTTCTATTTTATGGGCCATAAAAGCACTGGATCGGGCTAATATTTGGGCCCTAGTCCTAAAATGACATGATTAACAGGATGGACGGAATGGATTATACACATACATCAGTGTGGGCCCATTTGGGTCGTGGTTTGCATAGGTTGTAGTTGTTATGTTATATGGGTCGTGATTGTCATGTTGTATGGATCTGGTTTTGAATGTATTCACGTCCTTTTTTACCAAACCATTGGTACCATATCTTAAGGCCCGCAATGGGGTGAGCGAACCATACAATTGAGACCCATATAACAGAAAAACTAAGACCCATATAACAGGACAACTGCGACCGCGACCCATATAATAGGATAACTATAACAGGACAACTGCGATCCATACAACTGAGACCCATATAACAGGATAAGTAAGACCTATATAATAGGACAACTGCAACTGCGACCCATATAACAGGATAACTGTGACCCATATAATAGGAAAACTAAGACCCATATAATAGGATAGCTGCGATCTCGACCCATATAACAGGATAACTACGATCCATATAATAGGACAACTATGATCCATACAACTGAGACGTATATAACAGAATAACTAAGACCCATATAACATGACAACTATGATCCTTACAGCTACAGCCCATTTGGGTCGTAGTTGCCATGTTATATGGGTCGTGGTTGTCATGTTGTATGGATCGTGGTTTTCAACGTGTTCAATTCCTTTTCTACCAAACCATTGGTACCATAGCTTAAGGCCCACAAAGGGGTGATCCGATCCATCCACCTTATTGGCCAGCTCGGCGTGGGGCTATAAAGTCCTAACTTAGGCAATGTCCACTTCTAATGAACATCACAGTGAGCTCCGAAACTTTCAATAGTCACCATTATTTTCTATTTTGTGGGCCATAAAAGCACTGAATCGGGCTGATATTTGGGCCCTAGCCCTAAAATGACATGACAAAAAGGATGGATTGAATGGATTATACACATACATCAGTGCGGGCCCATTTGGGTCGTAGTCGCCATGTTATATGGGTCGTGGATGTCATGTTGTATGGATCGTGATTTTGAATGTGTTCACGTCCTTTTCTACCAAACCATTGGTATCATAGCATAAGGCCCACAATGGGGTGATCCATTTCGTCCACCTTGTCAACTTGATCCGCTTGGGCCTAAAAAAGTCATGACTTGGGTAGTGTCCACTTCTAACAAACATCACAGTGAGCCTGAAAAGTATTAACAGTGGGTTTCATTGTCACCATTATTTTCTATTACGTGACCCACACAAGCTCTGGATCAAGCTGATATCTGGGCCCTAGCCCTAAAATGACACGGTAAAAAGGATGAGCGACATGGATTATACACATACGTCAATGTGGGCCCCACAAGCTTGGTCCTTACTCGCACATAAAAAAGGATTCTACACATCACTTTCTTGGCATTAAATACGACGTAACTTCTTCTTCCCTGGAAAACCGTACAAGTCCTAAACCAAGGTCAGGGGCATTTTTGTCTAAAACTAACTCCAATAGCTGTCAGAAGGCCCTTCAGGGAATATTTGGAGTGTTGTAGCATTCTAGGTAATTTGCCCAAACTTCGAGGCCAGTCGGTCAGTTTTCTAATAAATAATTATTACCATGTGACCTTGTTTCCGCCTCCAAAAATGGTTCAAAAGCATTGACTTAAATTTGTGGGCTCATCCAAGATATTTGTGGCATATCCATGTTGTCCATTCGTTTTACCAATGGCGTTAGCCAAAAATTGAGGAGATCCAAACTTCAAGTGGCCCACACTAAAAGATAGCATGACCTTAAAATATCCACCATTGAAAGTTGTTTCTTTCATTGGTCCCACATTAATGTTTATTTGTCATCTAACCTATTTAGTAGTTCACAAAGACATGGATAAAGGCAAAACAAAAATATCATGTTGATCCAAAACTTCTATGGGCCCAAGACATTTTAAAGGTTAAACGTTTAATTCCCATTGTTTCCTATAATGTGGTCCATTTAAGCTATAGATCTCTCTCTTTCTCTAGTTCATACTCTCAAATCAGTCTGCATAGAGGATGAACAGTGTGGATAAACTACATGCATCACACTGTGCCCCACATTAATCATTTTACACTTGTCCTCATTTTAGTGTTTAAGAAGTACCTCAGCATGGAATGGTGCTTACGTAAGTAATTATTATTTATTTATAATGTATTTACAGCCCAGCCACTAGTCAAATTGTCTGACTCACACAGCTTGTGAATACACACACACACACACACACACACACACACACACACACACACACACAGGGAAATGGTTTTATGTCGTCGAGCTCATGGGAACTTCCCATGAGGTTGATCTGTGTAGGCCCCACCATGGTGTGTCGAACATCAACACCATGCATTTGATGGGTCCCCTTCAAATTATATGATATTCCAAAAATTAGTCGTACATGGAGCTCAGGTGGACCATACCATCTAAAATCATATAAAGACATTACTATAACATACAAAAGCACTTGGTGGGGCCCACCGAAAATTTGGATGCACTTGAAGCTTGGTTGGACCCCTCATCCAAGTGGGACACACATAATAGATGGGCTGCATTTGTGAACCACATCTCGGTGGGCCCAAAAAATGATTATGAATGTTTTAATGGGAGGATAACCCCTCTCGACTTTTGTATGTGGTGTGGTCCACACAAGTTTTAGATCGACTTGATTTTTAAACCTGAGGCCAACCATGGAATGGTGCATCTAACTGATCATGGGGTTAATATTCGACACACATCATGGTGGGGCCCACATAGCTTGACCTCATGGGAAGTTCCCATGAGCTCGATCACATACAACGATTTCCCACGTACGTGTGTGTGTGCCTATATATATATATATATATATATATATATATATATATATATATATATATATATATATATATATATATATATGAAATGGTACTATGAGGTCAACCTCATGGGAACTTCCTATGAGGTCGAGTTGTGTGGGCCCCACTGTGATGTGTGTTGAAAATCTACCCCATCAATGAAAAGAAAACCAACGAAACTGGTGGGGTGTACTAACAAGCTAACAAAAAAAAAAAAAAAGGAAACAGGCGAAACTGGTGGAGCATTTCACTCGTTCGTGAAAAAAGAGATCAAGCATTAGATTGCGTGGTGTGACCTTAGGTGTGTGTTGCTGTTAGTCTCACCATGATGAATGTGTTATATCCAGATTGTCCATTCATTTGCCAAGTTTATTTTAGGGCACAATCATAAAAATTGGGCAGATCAAAAGCTCAAGCAGACCACATCACGGGAAGCATTGGGGATTGAATGCTTATCATTGAAAATTGCAAGGGCCCATAGAAGTTTCATATAAGCTGATATTTGTTTTTTTTTTTTTTCTCGTCATCCACCTTTGGGTGACCTTATCGACAGGTAGGATTGTAAATAAACATCATGGTAGGCCTTTGGAAGGTTTTAAAGGTGGGTGTCATGGTGCCCCACTGCTTTCTGTGGTGAGATCCACTTGAGCTTTGGATCTTTATAATTTTCAGGCTCATGATCTAAATTGACCATGCCAAATAAATGGACGATGTGGATATAGTACATACATTATGGTGGAGCCCACAGAATTGGTGACGTCATCACACCACCTAAGTCGATGGTGCGTGGCACACCGTGCAAGCCGCTTATAGAAAGTTGGTGAGTAGATTAGGTGTTGTCGAGTAACACCTTTGTTACACTTACTGTGTGGGGCATAATTTGATGATTTTTTTTTCTTTTTTGTATATCTATGCCCTTCATCCTTTTTATTATATACTCTTAGGACGCGATCCCAAAACTTAAGCAAATCCAAATGTCAGGTGTACGACACCACTAGAAATAGTGGTGAATGGCTATTAAAAGCTTTTTATGGGCTACAAAAGTTTTGGATTAATCTAATCTTTACATTTCCCTTCATCCATGTCTGGTTGACCTTATCAATGGGTTTGATGGAAACGAAACATTACAATGGAGACTACTATGGGCCCTAGGAAGTTTTAATGGTAGGCATTCAATCACCACTGTTTTTGATAATATGGTTCACCTGAGATATAAGTCTTCTTCATTTTTTGACTCATGCCATAAAATGATCTTGAAAAACAAATGGACGTCATGGATATAAAATAAATGGATTAAGTTGGCCCAACAGCAAGGGCCGCACTCTCAATGGTGAGGCCGGGGCTACATATAATATGCTCCCACAGCGTTGAAGCAGAATGCCTTGCGTGTTAGGGCGTGGATTTCTGAGAACTTAGGTAGGGCCCATCGTGATTCTTGTGGGAAATCCACCCATTCATCCATTTTGGGAGCTCGTTCTAAGACATAAAAACAAAATTAATCTTGATCCAACACTCAAGTGGACCACACATTAGGGGAAAATTGGGAAAAAATACCTACCGTTGAAACCTTCCTGGTTCGAACTTGATGTTTACATGACATCCAAACCATTTATGAGCTCAATTCCATTGGGATACAAATTTGTTGTGGACATAGGAATGTTTCAACTGTGACTATTCAATCCCCATTGTTTTCTATTATATGGCCCACTAGAGTCTTGGATCCGGCTCATTTTTTATTGCATAAAATAAACCAAGGTTGCAAAAAGGGTGGATAGGGTGGATTTATCACAAATATCATGGTGGTCCCACCTAGTTCCCAACACAGGAACTTACCGCCAAAGGCTTTTTAGGAAAATCTATGCCCCATCCACCATGTGCAATGACTTCGGTGTTGTTGTGTTGCCATCATGGCCCGACTATGATGTAAGTGCTATACTCACACCGTCCATCCATTCAATGAGATTATTTGATGGCATTAGCTCAAACAGAAGGCAAATTCAAAGCTCAAGTGGACCACAACACAGAAAACAATGGAGATTGAGTGTCTACCATTGAAAATATTGAAAACTTCTTAGGGCCACGAAAGTTTTGGATCAAGCTGGTATTTGTTTTGTCCTTTCATCCAGGTTTGTGTGATAGTATGAATAAGTTGGATAACAAATAAACATTATGGTGCGTCCTAGGAAGTTTTCATCAATGGCCATCATTGTCCCCATTGCCCTCTATGGTGTGATTCATTTGAGAGCTTGATCTGCCTAATTTTTGAATTCATGATTTAAAATGATATCTCTAAAATTACAGACGGTGTGGATATCACATGGAATCAAGAACTTACCCAATAAGTAGTAAATGAGTAATGTCAGTTCCTCCGGTTTTGCCTTTGTTTACATCGCTTGCATGTTTAAAGTATATTTTTCAAATTTATCTTCCAAAGATGGGAAATGGGACACGACTCGACCGTATGTTAGGGTTGCATGCGCTCAACTGCATAGTACCATTCCTATATATATATTCACCAGTCGGTTGTAAATGTATCCACATGGGTTACATAAATCCTCAGTTCAGCTCCACCAAACACGGGAACTCTGGAGAATTAGACTTTTACTCTATGAATCCACGGGTATCTAAAGTCCCTTCTACAATAATTTTGACATACCTTTGAGTGACATACCAGTGAGTGATAACACTAATTCCCCACAAGGCACTGAAGGGGCAATCCTGACTGTTGAATTAGTGCCCACGAAATTAAATGCAGGAGTTGAAAATGTCAAAGGTTCAAATTGAACAACCAAATGCCCTTTAGTAGTAGTAGATCAGGTGCGTGACAATCTGTCCAGTTCTTATTTTTGGTATGTCTGGTATCCTAGCAATGGGTCCTACTATTTTTGGATGGTTTTCATGGGTCTACATACATGTAGCATGTACATCCTTCTAGACATTCAGAACTTACCTATGCCTTCTAATTGTTGGGTCGTCTATCTGATGCTCTTAACAAATTGCAATGTAAACTTAATTGGGTCTGACTTTTTTTTTTTTTTTTTGTTAGCTTGTTAGTACACCCTGATCCATAGCTCAAGTGGAAGCCAGCTATGATCACTGTAAAGCTCCTTATAAGAGGGGCTCAATATTCAATCAAAATAAGGCCATTAAAAATGGCCAGCTTGTTGCAGAAATAGTAGTACTTTTTGTGGCTAAAATCTAACCTTATAATGGCTTTTTTAACGTCTTCTCATCTGATTTTCCAAGTTCCAAACTCTCAGCTAACTGACCGTGAGGGTAAAATTGTTCCTTTTAATGATTAAAGTATCTAACAAATTGCTTTTCATCCTACATCCAGTCGATGCCAATAACACTAGTTGATATTTTTCATGCTCAGTCAGTAAGACAAGCACGCCATCAGGTCGTCCCAATTAAAGACCCGTATCTGGTGAGGTAGGGGAAGCACCTACTTCAATGTGATGCTGTAACTGCATACCTACCTTGATGTGTATATATTGTATATCTATGCCGTCCATCCATTTTGTCACCATAGGAAACAATGGTAACTAAATTTCCGTAATTAAAAACTTCCTAAGGCACGCTATAATGTTTATTTGCCATCCAACATGTTGATAACTCTCATACAGACCTGGATATAATGAAAACACAAATATCAGCTTGATCTACAGTTTTTAATGGTGGGTATTCAATCACCACTATTTATTTGGATCAGTTTTAATTTTTGGCCCACCCCCTAAAAATCAATGGATGGCGTGGATATATAAGACTCATCAAGGTGGCTCCAGGGTCACCGCCTCATGGATTTGGTGGATTTCCCTAGTGGGGGGTGGCTAACAGTCATGTGTGAACTGACAGTGGGGTGTAGTAACCAGCTAAAAAATAAAAAAATAAAAAAATAAAAAAAAGGTCACCGCCTCATGGACTTGGTGGATTTCCCAGCCTTGCTTGGTTCTGTGGCTTTGAAAAGACAATATTATATCGTGTCGTTCCACAGGCAGCTTTGACCAAACAATAGTAGCTAGAAAGAATATAGATTTTATTGAATATGGATTATTGACCGTACGTATTTTGCTTGGACCATAATAGTCTCAGAACACTTGTTTTGGCAGTACTGCAAAAAAACACTCAAGCTTTGTGAGGTCTATCATATTGTATATGTGAAATCCACTCTACTCATCAGGTGAGAACTATTAATTTTACTGTACATATTAAAAGCTTATTAATGTGGCTTATTAAAAGCTCAAGTGGGATACAACAATGAAAATAATGTAAAATTACTCACTGAACCATTAATTTCACATAATGTGGCTTCACTGAATTTTATATCAATCTAATTTCTTTTTCTTTTACCTTGTCTTGGTGAGCTACACCTGATTAACTTTGATATAAGATAACCCACGGTCGTACAGAAAAACTTATAATTGTCATTCCCTTTCCATTGTGCCATGCCGTGGGCTTATATAGCTGATTTTTGTCCTAGCCTAACATCAGGGATAAGACTGTGGAAGTGAATTGTGTACTGTGGGGTCCATTGTAATTTATTTATTGTCTACTTTGTCCATCCATTTTACTAGATAATTTTAGAGATTGAGTCAGAAAATGAAGCATATCAAGAGCTCAAATGAACCACACCACAGGAAATAGTGTGAATTGAATATCTACCGTTGAAAATTTCTCAAGGGCCATCTAAGTTTTAGATCAATATAATATTTGTGTTTTCGATTCATCCATGTATGTGTGATCTTATGAACAAGTTGAATAACAAATAAACATAAGTGGACCCTAGCAAGGTTTTAACGGTGCATTATGCCAAAATTGTGAATTTGCGACGGACCAAATCCATCGTAAAACAAAATAAACGACAGATTTCATCCGTTGCTTAGTCCGTGGCTATTTACTAGGGTCTTTTTTTTTTCTTTTTTTTTTCCTTTTTTTAAAAACGACGGATAAGATCCATCTCAAAAAACATTTAAAAAAAATCCATAACTAAAATTCAAAAAAACCCACCCGAATCATTCGTCGTTAAAAACATTGGCGACGAATAAGGTCCATCGCTAGTATGAGGAGAGCAACGGTCCTCAAATCCATCATTGATTTTCAACTTGTTCAAAAATTAGCAACGGATTTGGTCAGTCACTAAAATATCCGTGAAAAAAAAATATGTCGTCAGATTATTTATTTATTTATTTATTTGAATCTTACACCTGATAGTCATTCAAAAAATAATTCACACGATTGTTTAATAAGAATCATATTCACAAAATTGCTAACAACTCAATTCAGTAAAGAGGAAATGGCTCAAGTGGGGCTAACCTAAACAGCAATTCCCATAGTTTTAAGTTAAATGTGAAACATGGAATTGCAAAGAGAGCTTCGTTGTCGCTGTTTCACCTCCACTATGGTCAAATTTTTACATATTTTATTACAATCTAGCAGACTTGTTCCCATTCCCGCAAACTCTGGAAAATCAACGACAAGATTATTAAAACACATTCTTTCAAAGGATTCTGAATACACGAAAATAGAATCAGATGGATAACAGAAACTTTAGAAATAAAAAAAATTATATTTAGCCTAAAAGACCTAAAAACTACCTATAACAAGAAGATTTAAGTGAAGAAGCAGCATATGTTGTTATGAATGTAAGTATTAATGATGATTTCACGCCCCAAACTTGGGAATCAGGCTCATAAAACTTTCGGCTACCGAATCCGGTGTCGACAGCCTTCGTAGTACCCCATTCTCGGCTCCCAGCTCTCATGCGCCAGGTTCCGATCTTATGATACTATAAGGAGGATTTTCAGGGTGATTTTTTTTTTTTTTTTTTTGTAAATGAGCATAATCACAAATGTACCTAAGTCACTAAAACATCATCACCACATATCCACTAATATAATGTTTGAGTATAATGCTGAAAGGGAAATATATCATATAACAAAATTCCAAAAGATCAGTACATGCTCCTGCCTCAATACTGCTGCGGTTTAGCATAAACTACATGTAAAGAACGTGCATAAACTTACTACGAAGCTTAGAGAGTGCGTGCGTGTGTGCACAATGCATGTGCCAAGCATACAAATGTTAGTGTAAGTAGAAATGATGGAAGGTTAAACTAGCAAGTCCATAAATGATGTTAGCCATATCAAGGCTATGCAATGCAAGGCCTACATGGCCGAATGTCATATGTTAGAATGCAACGTAAGCATGCCAATCCTCAACTAGTCAACGTATCAGTACGGTTTGTCAATGGAAACATCATCGGGGTCTAGTACACTCCAACACTGACTGCCGCCTCATCGTATGCATGACCAAGTGAGTGGAAGAGACCTCACTATCCGCCTTGCCAGTGGTATGCCAATTTCCACATGGCTCGTCGATAGCGGACCCATTTACGAGCTGATCAAACTTAACCTAACTTCCAACCCTCTACCCTCAGGTGGATAACGACACAGTGGGAGATGCAGCTTACTGGTCTTCTGCACTTGGACACTCATGTTATCCACTGGGTCTCAACGTTGAAGCATCCTATTGGTACCACAAGGGTTTAGGGACTTTCACCCAAGGACATCCATAATGTCCTAATACTAGAACAGATATTTTCAATATTCAATCTGGCCATCCGCGATATGCTTGTGGAGGCCATAACCTTGATGTTACTAGGGCGTAAAGTGATCGTAACATACAAGATGAGAAATGTATGATTCATACCATCCAAGTCATGCATCAAACCTATGCGTACAGCAAGATCATATGGGGCAACCCTATCTCACATAGAGTCCCCTAAGTATCTCAACCTAATGACATATGTTATGATCAATCACCACCTACAACATGCATACAAATGATGCGTATGGACATATGTCTGGACATGATGTCATTATACTAAGCATGTTCTTAGTGTGTCCTACCAGGCTAAGTACTTTAGCATATTATTAGACATATCAGATAATAATCGCCTTAATCGGCACATCATATACAGATAGTGAGAACTAAACGACATGTCCCACTAGAAAAATAGATGTATATGTGGTATGGCCCACGTTAGACTAACATCAGCTCCTCATATCTCCTGCAAGGGATGAATATAATATATATAACATGGCGGGGTCCACTGGGAGTGACCCGGATGAACACCAACATGTACAACACGTGTGTTACTAGGCTACCAATCCATTTAGGCACATGGCCCACAATGATGTCCCAAAATAATCATATTATCTATGACATCACTATAATTACTTTAGTAGAATGATCTGCACCGTCTAATCATTGCTAATATAAATTGACGGTTACAGATCATTGGTTAGTCACAAGGATGTGATCATATGTTCATGACCCATCTAAGTCTTGGGATTTCATCACTTCAGGCAAAGTATATGCTTAAATGGATTTAATAAAAACATAGTTTCAACATTCACACACCAACTAATTTAAGGATTTGGATTCAAGATGCTAAATATAACCAAAGACCTAGGGAGCTCAATTCTAAGGATTCCTAAGTCCAAGGGATCCCAAAACCAAGAAATCCCAAAGTCGAAGAGGTTTCTACCCCCATATTACCCTATGGTGCGGCCCATCTGAGATCTGGATCGACCTGAGTTTTACGCCCATGGCCTAACATGGTATGATAAGACGGATGAATGGAGTGGATATGATACATACATCATGTAGGGTCCCATGTGTGGGCAGCCCAAGGGAGGCTTCCTCCCTCATGTCACTAGACAAACTGCCTAGTAACACATTTCTTTTTTCTTTATTTCTCCTTTTTTTTATGCACCATCAGTGCAGGCCCACGTGGATTTTCTACTCCATTCACCGCGTAGTCCATCTCGAGCGGGTCTAATGAGATCTAATTTGGGTTGATTTGGACAAATAGGGACTCCATAGTGAGCCTTGGAAGATTTCAACAACAATGGTTTGTTTCCCTCATTGCGGCCCACTTGAGACCCTAATTTGTATCATCTTTTGGCCCATGCCCTAAAATGATCTTGAAAAGTAGGTGGATGATGTGGATTCCATATAAATATCAGAATAAGGTCCCACTTATGAGACCCAGAGTTGGCTAAGAATGGGTTATTTCCCATGTACATGACATTCATGCATTTTTCATGTTATTATTATATTCGTTGTATGTTTTGCATACACCATTAATGCGGGCCCCAAGTGGATAATCTAATCTATTCACCATCTTGGCCACCTTGAATGAGGTCAAATAGACTTTGACTAGGACTGGTTTGGATAATCAGGGACTTTATAGCGGGCCTTAGAAGGTATCAATAGATGAGCAATGATCTCCTTAGTATGGCCCACTCAAGACTTGGATTTGCCTCAAAATTTAGCACATGGTCTAAAATTATATGAAGAAGATGGATTGATTGATTGATTGATTGATGGATTGATTGATTTAACATCATGGAGATTTATGCAAGTGGGGCCTACGTGCATTGCGCGACCCATCTCGGATTGTGCCAAAATTATAACTTCTAATCTAAGGATCGAAATGAGGCATGTCACGCAGCGTTGGAAATGTAACGCCAGCACCGTCTCTAAGGTACATGCCTCAGGGTATCGCGGTACAAAAGTAGGGTAATGATCAAAACCCTTCGGTCTGGTCCGCCGAGAACATGCCGTTGTTTAAGTAGAAATGCATGGAAGGTCTCACGAGATTACGGGTCTTATAACTCTCCCCTCCTAACAAAAAATTTCATCTTCGAAATTTACACTACAACCCAAACTAAACAAAACTCACAAAGGAAGGGAAATCATATCACTATATATATAATCAGAAACGCAACATACAAATACAATCAAACATCAAAGAGATAGGGATAACACTCATGAATCTCAGCCTCTCGCTCCCAAGATGCCTCATCCACACTATGATGACCCCACTGAACCTTCATGAAGGGGATGAACTTGGTCTGGAGGACTGCTCCTTTTGATTAAGGAAATGAACTGGTTGCTCAATATAAGAAGCGTCCTCACGAACCTCTAAAGGCTGTCAATCTACCATGAGAACGATGTCTTACTCACACTTTTGTAACATAGAAATATGGAAGACGTTGTGGATGCCAAACAACTGAAGTGGCAAGGCAAGCCAATAGGCTATGATGCCAATGCGCTTAGTGATCTCAAAAGGTCCAATGAACCTTAGGGCAAGCTTCCTCTTTGCTTTAAAACGAACTACACCCTTCATGGGTGAGACCTTGAGATACACAGGGTCCCCAATGACAAACTCTAAGGAACGATGCCGACGATCTACAAAACTCTTCTGTCGGATCTGAGCTGTGTGCATCCTCTGCCTAATGATATCGATGGCCTCTGGTGTCCTCTGCACAAGCTCGGGATCTAGGAGATGGTGCTCTCCAACCTCGGTCCAACAACTTGAGGATTTGCAAGGCCTGCATACAACGCCTCGAAGGGAGTCATGCCAATAGTTGCCTAATAGCTATTATTATATGCAAACTCAACTAAACGCATGTGATCAACCCAACTACCTGAGAAATCCATCACATGAGCCCGAAGAATATCCTCAAGGATCTGGTTAACCTTTTCGATCGGCCCATCGGTCTGCGAATGATACGCGGTACTAAACTTCAAGGCAAGCCCCATCGCCTTATGGAAACTCCTCCAAAACTGAGACATGAATCTCGGATCTTGGTCAGAAACGATCAAAACTAGAACATCGTGCAGTCTCACAATCTCATCGATGAACAATCCAACAAGACGGTCCAAAGTCTAGGTCGCGCATAGCGCAAGAAAGTGTATCGACTTTGTCAGATGATCAACGACAAACCAAATGGCGTCATGATCGCGTTGAGTCCTCGGCAAGCCCATGATAAAGTTTGTGGTCATGTGCTCCCACTTTCACAACGGGATGCTCAATGGCTGCAAGGGACTTGGATGCCTTTGATGATCGGCCTTGACACGCTAGCAGGTGTCACACTCGGCTACAAAGCTAGTGATCTGGTGCTTTATCCTTGCCCAAATATATTACCTCCTCATATCGCGATACATCTTGGTGGAGCTGGGGTGGATAGTAAACCTCGATTGGTGTGCCTTGTTCATAAGATCTCTATGCAACTCTAGAATATCTAGAACACACAATTGGCCTCCGAAACAAAGTCCACCATTAGATCTAATCTGCTAATCTGACTAATCTTCAGACGCGGACTCTCCTTGGTAATCCTATAACATCTGGTTTACCTGCTGAGCCTTGATCACCCTTGCGACATATGTACCACCAGGCCTCGTGGTTAATGACTAAGGGCATTCGCCAACATATTCGCCTTACCAGGGTGGTACTAAAGATCGAAATCATAGTCCTTCAGGAGCTTCATCCATCGCCTGTCTCATATTCAACTCATACTGTGAGAAGAGATACTTCAAGCTCTTATGGTCAGAGAAGAGCTCGAACTTAACCCCATAAAGGTAGTGCATCCACACTTTCAGTGCAAAGACAACTGCAGTCATCTCCAGATCATATGTGGGGTAGTTCTGATCATGAACCTTGAGCTGGCGAGACGCGAAGGCCATAAACTTCCCGTGTTGCATCAAGACAGCACCCAACCCAACATGCGAAGCATCTGTAAAAACCACGAATCCTTCACTCCTAGTGGGGAGAGTGAGGACTAGTGTAGACATAAGAGGGTCCTTCAACTCTATGGATGCTCATTCACATGCATCACTCTAAATGAACTCAGTGCCCTTCCGGGTTAACTTGGTCAACGGGGCTACAATAAGGGAGAATCCCTTAATGAAACGTCGATAGTAACCTGCTAACCCTGGGAAACTATGGATCTCGGACACATTTGTGGGCTAGCTACACTGATGCACGACATTAATCTTCGAAGGGTCTACTCCTACACCCCGCCTCATCACCACGTGATCGAGGAACTTCACCTCCTCCTACTAGAACTCACACTTCTCCAGCTTTGTATAAAGATGGTGTGTATGGAGGGTCTACAGAGTGATCTCCAAATGCTGTCATGCTCCTCTTGGGACTTTGAATATATCAGGATGTCATCGATGAATACCACAACAAACTGATCGTGATATGGATGGAAGACCTCGTTCATTAACTGTTTAAACACTGCTGGTGCATTGGTCAGTCTGAAGGAAATGACCTAAAACTTAAAATGACCGTAATGCATCCTAAATGCTATCTTCAGGATATCCTAAATGCTATCTTCAAAAAGAATTGCCCCTCTTACAGATGGTTGAACAAATCATCAATCCTCAGAAGCAGATACTTATTCTTAATCGTGACCTTGTTCAGCTCGCAGTAATCCACGCAAAGCCTCAATGAGCCATCCTTCTTCTTCATAAAGAGTACTGGCGCTCCCCACGGTGAGTTGCTCAGATGGATAAATCCTAACTTGCATAACTCATCCAACTGCTTCTGTATCTCCCACAACTCCGATGGTGTCATACGATATGGGGCCTTTGAAATGGGCACTGTACCGGGCATGAGATCAATTTAGAACTCAGTATGCCAATGAGGTGGTAACCCCAGAATCTCCTAAAACATATTTATAAAATCGCAAACAACTGGTAGCTGGTCAATGCTCACGACAACTGGCTCCTCTATAGCACATGACATAAGGCAAGAGAGCAGCTCACCTCTGGGGTCGGCTACAAACTGAAACTGTGGGACACTGAGTATACAAAACATGATTGTCCTCGCGAAATAGTCCAATATCGCATGGTACTTGGCAGGCCAATCTATGCCCAGGATAACATCGAATTTGAACATTGGTAAGGCAAACAGGTCAGCCGACAAAAAGTTCTCCCCTACCAGAATGGGGTAAGATGAGAAAAATTAACATAATACTGCACTCTTCCCTAAGGGCGTCAACACTGACAGACCCTCACGCGCAAACTCTAGCAATAAACTAGTCAATCAGCAAAAATCCTCTGATACAAATGAATGTGATGCACTAGAATCAAAAAAGACATGTGCTATGCATGAGGAAACAAAGAATGTACCCTCGACAACTCCTCCTGATGCCCAAGGATCTTACTAGGCTACATAAAACCTGCCCTGTGTCTACTGGGGAGGTGCATGTCCCCTCTGTGGTCATCATTATTGCTGCTAGTGTAGCAGGCTATACTATTGCCTTTGCTGATGTGGGGGAGCTCTCAGTGGCTGATGCGGCTGCCGCTGCTACTGCTGGGGTCTCGGCGGTGAAAATTGTTGTCACTGCTACTGCTATAGTGGTTGCTGAGGCTCTCTCAGCTGCTGCTGTGTGTGAGGGCACTATGCTTATGATGCCCCATCCCACCACATACATAGCAAACACCTAAAAACTGTCTCTATGGTGGTGTTGGAGGTGCTGCTGGTACTTGAAAGGATGAACGGGTCGTGTGCCTTTGGGATGGTCGAAGTTGCTGCTACTGGGAGCTAGCAGAGGGGGCCTTCCTCTTCCGGTCTCCTCCCTAATTACAGATCTACTATGCATCGGTCCACTCCACCTCATAGATCTGGGCCCGCTCTGTAACCTCCTCAGATGAAGGGAGCTTGTGTCTAGTGACACGACTCCGAAGGCCAAGGCATAAGCCACCCTCAAAATGATGGGCCCTGTGCCCCTCCTCATCCACAAGGTATGACGTGAATCTAGATAGCTTAACGAATTGAGTCTCATACTAAGACACAGTCATATCTCCCTGGACTAGAGTCTCGAACTCTAATGCACGCTGCTATCGAATAAGCTTGAGGAAGAACTTCCGGTCGAACCGATTTACAAAGTCCTCCAAGGTCCACTCAAAATCAGCCCCTACTGCTCAGGTAACTGATGCCCGACAATGCTTGACCTCACCCTGTAGAAAGAATACTACCAAAGGGACCTGCTATTGTGTCGTACATCTCATCATGTCAAAGATATTCTCTACCTCCGATCTCCACCGCTCTGCTGCTATCAGGTTGGGTTCGCCAGGAAACATGGGGGATTGAGCCATCCAAAGTCACTTAAAAGGGAGCTCGCGCTCTCCTGCTCAGTCTGGACTGGCGTATCAGTGGATCGCCTACCCTGCCTTTGTAGCATAGAGGTCATTGCAAGCAACATCTACTGAAGCTGATCTGCACTCACCGATATAGCTGGGGCCGCACCTGTTTAGGATGTGTCATCCCCTCTCCTCAGCCTCTTAGGTGTCATGTCCTACAGGAAGGAACAAGGGACCTTTTAACCTTGAATACTCTCTAATGCACACACATTAGGGAGCCATATCAGAAGGTTTCTAAGTTCGCATTAGTAAATCCTATTTTAAACTGAGTTTCAAAATGAATCATAAGGTGAGTTTCCAAGCATTCGAGATCAGGGACCTAATCATTCTAAGTTCACAACAGTCATATAATGAAGGGTAGTTATTCTAAGACCATTAATAGATATGTGATGTTATCCTCAGATATTCCCAAGTTATTCTCTGATACCAACAACGGTCACACCCCAAACTCGGAAACTAGGCTCACAAAATTTTCGGCCGTCAAATCCGGTGTCGATAGCATCCGTAGTACCCCATTCTCGGCTCCCAGCTCCTATGCGCCAGGTTTTAATCCTTAGATCCTATAAGGAGGATTTTCAAGGTGAATTTTTTTTTGTAAAGGGGAATAATCACAAGTGTACCCAAGTCACCAATAGCATTATCATCACATATCCACTAATATAATGTTTGAGTACAATGGTGAAAGGGAAATACATCATATAACAAAATTCCAAAAGATCAGGTACATGCTCCTGCCTCAATGCTATTGCAGTCTAGCATAACCTGTACGTAACGAATGTACATAAGCTTACTACGAAGCTTAGAGAGTGCGTGTATGTGTGTGCAATACATGTGCCAAGCATATAAATGTTAGAGTAAGCAAAAATGATGGAAGGCTAAACTGGCAAGTCCATAAATGATGTTATCCATATCAAGGTTATGCAATGCAAGGCCTACATGGTTGAATGTCATATGCTAAAGATGCAACGTAAGCATGTCAATCCTCAACTAGTCTATGTATCAATACGGTTCATCACTTGAAACATCACTGTGGTCAAGTACACTCTAACACTGGTGTCACCCCATCAGGCGCACGACGAAGTGAGTGGAAGAGACCTCACTATCCATCTTACTAGTGGTATGCCAATGCCCATTTGGCTCGTCGATAGCGGACCCATTTACGAGCTAGTTAAACTCAATCTAGCTTATAGCCCCCTACCCTTAGGTGGAAAAGGTCACACCCCTTTTCAATCGGCCATGACACAGTGAGAGACACGGCTTACCGGTATTTGGCACTCAGGGGCTCATGTTATCTACTTGGTCTTGACGTTGAAGCATCCTACTAGTAACACAAGGGTTTAGGGACTTTCACCCAAGCATATCCATAATGCCCTAATGCTAGAACAGATATTTCTAGTATCAAATCTGATCATCCACGATATGCTCGTGGAGGCCATAACCCTGATGTTGCTAGGGCATAAAGTGATCATGACATATGAGATGAGAAATGAATGAGTCATACCATCTAAGTCATGCATCAAACCTAGGCATACAACGCAATCATCTGGGGCAATCCTATCTCATATGGAGTCCCCTAAGTATCTCAGCCTAATGGCATATGCTATGATCAATCACCACGCACAACATGTATACAAATGATGCGTATGGGCATATGCCTGGACATGATGTCATTATACCAAACATGTTCTTAGTGTGTCCTACTAGGCCAAGTACACTAGCATGTTATCAGACATATCAGACAATATTCGGCCATAATCGGCACATCATACACAAATAGTGGGGACTGAACGACATGCCCCACTAGAAATATAGAAGTATATGTGGCATAGCCCACATTAGATTAACATCAGCTCCTTATGTAGATGCTAGGCATGAATAAAATAAATATAACAAGGTGGGGTCCACTGGGAGTGACCCGAATGGACACCCACATCTACAGCATGTGTGTCCCTAGGCTACCAATCAATTTGGGCACATGGCCCACTAATAATGTCCCAAAATAATCAGATCATCAATGACATCACTATAATTAATTTAGTAGAATGATTTACACCATCTAATCATTGCTAATGTAAATTGACGATTACATATCATTGGTTAGTCACAAGGATCTGATCATATGTTCATGGCCCATCTAAGTCTTGGGATTTCATCAGTTCAGGTAAAGTATATGCTTAAATGGATTTAATAAAAACATAGTGTCAACATTCACACACCAACTAATGTAAGGATTAAGATTCAAGATGCTAAATATAACCAAAGACCTAAGGGATCTCGATTCCAGGGATTTCCAAGTCCAAGGGATCCCAAAACCAAGAAATCCCAAAGTCAAAGAGGTTTCTACTCCCAGATTACCCTATGGTGCGGCCCATCTGAGATTTGGATCAACCAGAGTTTTGGACCCATGGCCTAACATGGTATGATAAGATGAATGAACGGAGTGGATATGATACATACTTCATGTAGGGTCCCATGTATAAGACCCTACCCCGAGTGTGCATGTCATTCCTTTAGGTCTCGCAGTCCTACCGGTTGAATCCCGACGACCCGCGACCTATGGATAGTGTTTGCAGTTATCCTTAAGTCTGGTCATATAGACCCGACTCGGATAAACTCAAAACCTATCCCATTATGACCACATCGGCGTTGCGGTTCCAACGCCGCGTCTCGTGCGTGAATCCGACGTGTACATCATATGTTATAGGTCGCATTCGATTTGGACTGTTGATGTGTGATTTGGTGGGAACCACCCTAGCATTGCACGTTTCTCCATGCATGATGATGTCATCCCTATTAATAGCTTTCTAGAAAGCCTACCATATAGCCTAGCCCCTAGCAAGCATGGGTTACTTCTCCCATGCCCATCATTGCATTTTTCTTATCTAGGCCATTATGACTAGCTTCTTTTAGAGAGACAAATCATTGCCTTCTAACTACATCTCCCAAGCCTCTCTTTCCCTTCTTATTTCTTCTCTATTTCCTCTTGTTCGAACCCCTCCAATGTCCCCACCTTCTCCATTTCTCTAGCCCCCTTTCTCTTTAATTCCCTCCAATCTAACCATTCCCAACCCATCTCCACCATAGAAATCCCTTCCTTGGAGCTAGAAGATCATGGTGGTGAAGGATTGAAGATAGATCTTGAGGTGGTTGTTCTTTAGATAGAGATATATTTCTGATTTCTTTTGTTTCATAGTTGTTCTTCCTCTTTTCTTTCATCTTGGAGCATGTGGAGCCCATCAAATAATGGTGATGGCCCCCATGTCTTCATGGATGTGGCTCATAGCCCATCCATTGTGCATGCATAACCCATGCAAGGGGCCATCCTCCATGGACCCCTACATGGCTTTCTTTCTTATGCTCAAGGTTCCTTAGGTCATCTAGACCCTAGATCCTTGGTGGAGATTGCATCTCCACCGTAGATCTTGAGTAGGAAGCATTATGCTCTTATAGATCCTTGTAAATCATGTAATAGTGGATGTGTGTGATTGTGTGATGAAGGGAAGGGCCTCAATGTGACGGAACCCCTTCCCTTGTGACCGGATCTTTTATTTTTCCCTTGATATACCTTTGATCAAGATGTGTGTAGTCCACCTTGTGGCTCAGAAATATCCAGACCGTCCCAAGGGAGTGGACATCCTTGATAGTCCACTCCATGGACGTTGTGGCCCCAAATGCACCAAAAAGGGGCACATGCAAAGGGGTTTTGATGGTGGAAATGGTCTGGATGTTTGTGGGGCCCACTGAGGTGGTCCATACCATAATTTTTATGGGATGATTTCCTCTTTTAGTGGTAGTTATAATTATTTTATTTCAGCAATATGTTATTATCCAGAAACTTTCTGGACAAATTTTTGGACTGACATGAGCTCAGATTTTGAGGTGTTTGGCCCAATTTGATATGTTATTCTTAAAGGTGTGGACCCCACCTATATGCATGCCAATTTTCACCTTCATCTTACCTCGTTTGGGCATCCAAAAAGTGGGCCAAGATGGTTGGATAGCCAGATTTCTATCTGACAGTCCAACAATACAGTCTGATGGAATTTGAAATTCATAAATATTTCTAGTAAAGGTGGGCCACTTTTCTGAACTTCATCTTGATGTGTACATCTTAGGGGATCTTGGCCCCCTATTTTCTAAAATTTTAGAGGCCCTGGACCCACTCTAATGGAGTGCTCAAGTTGAGGACAACAACATGTAGTAGCAGAATTTTTTCTTCAAACCTTGCTGACCTCTTTGTTATTATAGAAGTTTTTGGGTCCAAACCCATTACACCTTGTGGATGATTTTTTAGGCCCACCTCTGATGTTTCTAGGGCCCATAGGGCCATGATTTTTTACGACCACAGGGCTCGGTCAATAGCTCTGCTGGACGTCCAACTGGTTGACATCTAGCATGGACCAGCCGTCCCCAGCGTGCAGGCCCACCATGATGGCATGTTTCATCCATGTCATTTCCACCATTTGGGTGGCCCACGTGGGAGTGTCACGCCCCAATCTTGAAAACCGGGCTCATAAAATTTCCGATCGTCGAATCCGGTGCCGACAACTTCCGTAGTATCCTATTCTCGGATCTCAGCGCAGCACACACCAGATTCCGATCCTGGGATCCTACAAGGAGAATTTTTAAAATGATTTTTTTTTTATATCATGGAGCATAACCACAAGTATACCCAATTCACAAAGGCAACATCATCATCATATATCCACTAATAGAATCAATTGAATACAATGCTAAAAGGGAAATACATATATCAAAGCTCTATAAGACAGCTGCACGCTTCAAGCTCAACACTGCTGCAACCTAATGCCACTTGCACGCATCTATCGTGCATAAGCTTATAGAAAGCTTAGAGGGTGGTGAAAGTGTGTGTAAGTTAAGTGCTAAGTATACAATAAGCCCATAAATCATAAATCATCAGAATAAGCGGAAATACTGACAAGATCATGAATCATACGGTATCATAGTAAGCGGAAATATGCGGTAAGTGCATGAGTGCTATCAGTCGTATCAAGGCTATGCGATGCAAAACATAATAAGAAAATAACAGATGCTGAGGATGCAATGCAATATGCAAATCCTGATGAGCCACGAACACCATTAACCTCATCTAGGCCATATAAGTGTAAAAAGATAGTAACCCAAAATGCTAAGTACTGCAGATGCAATGTGATATGTGGTGCGAATGAAATGACCACGCTGAAATGTGAAGTCGGGATGATAGTACGAAGTATCATAGGCTATGGGGTCCATCACAAGGGACTTCTATCTAAACTAGTCCCATACCTAAATTTGGATAGTCAGACATCATGTGGTAAACTCTTAATCTCGGTTAGTCGCGCGCCCAACCAAAATCCTGGCCATGCGATGGTACACGTAACGAATAGTTACGCACCACTAACCTGAGTGGATAGTGAGTGAATGAATGAATGGATATGCAATTCCTACTCAATAAGTCCACAATATTAGTACGGTTGCTCTTTGGGGAAATCACCAGGGTCTATTACACTCCACTCTAACTGCCTCCTCCCTAGCTGCACAGCCCAGTGAGTGGAAGAGACCTCACTATCCACCTGCCAATATCGACCCCGGCTCGTTGATAGCGGAACCATTTACGAGCTGGTCATACTCAGTCTAGCTTATAGCCCTCTCACTCGGGCGGATAAGGCCACACCCCCTTCCAACCGACCATGACACAGTGGGAGACACGACCTCATGGTATAGGCACCGACGCTCATATTCCACTCGGTCTAGACGTTGGAGCATCTCTTGGTACCAAGGAGGTTTTGGAATTTTCATCCAAGGACATCCTACATGCCCACAGTGTTAGAACCAAGCATTTTCGGTGTCCCATCTAGCCATCCACGATGTGTCTGTAGAGGCCACGACCCCGATGTCACTAGGGCGTATAATGATCAAGTCACATATATGTGAGATGCATGAGTCACACTATCCAGTCATGCAACAATCCTGCGCATACGGCGCGATAATGTGGGCACTCCGTCTCATAAGGAATCCCGTAAATAGTCTGCCCAATGGCGTATGCTATGATCAAACATTCCTCATATCAGGCATACTCATGATGCGTATGGGCATGAATCATGGAGTTATACTAAGCATTTTATATGGTGATGAACTATCCTCACAATGAAGATGGGCCTTGATGGCCTACACAACAAGTATGGGCCTATCAATGGGCCCTAGGGAGAGTTATAATGCGGACATTTAACCAATATTATTCCTATAATGTGGACATCAAACAAACATTGCTCCCAAGGCATGGCCCGCAATAAATGTCATTACATAACCCATGGTAGAATCACATAATACAATAGACCTTATATACATCTCATTGGGCCTCGACCCATGGGCCTCAAATACATCAAATGGGCCTCAACCCATTGGCCCTAATACATCACAATGGGCCTTAACCCATGGGCTCCAAATACAGCACAATGGACCTCAACCCACGGGCCCTTATACATCACAATGGGCCTCAACCCATGGGCCCTAATACATCACAATGGGCCTTAACCCATGGGCCTAATACACATCAAGGTGGCCTTAACAATGGGCCTCATACACATCTAGGTGGCCTCAGCAATGGGCCTCATACACATCAAGGTGGGCCTAATCACATGTGCCTCATGTATATATCAAGGTGGGCCTTAATCCATGGGCCCTAATACATCACAATGGGCCTCAACCCATGGGCCCTAATACATCACAATGGGCCTTAACCCATGGGCCTAGTACACATCAAGGTGGCCTCAACAATAGGCCTCATTCACATCAAGGTGGCCTCCGCAATGGGCCTCATACACATCAAGGTGGGCCTAATCACATGTGCCTCATGTATATATCAAGGTGGGCCTCAATCCACGGGCCCTAATACATCACAATGGGCCTCAACCCATGGGCCCCAAATACACTACATCGGGCCTCATCAAATGGGCTCCATATATGTCAAGGCGGGCCTCAACGAACGGGCCTCATACATCACATCAAATTGGGCCTCACTCATGGGCCTCAAGCAAGGGCCACACATGTATCAAGGTAGGCCCCATGATTTGGACGGTTTGGAGAAAACACATACATTGCATAGGTCCCACCGTCCATACCTAGATAGTGGTCTGCACGGATGAATGCATGCATCATGATAGGGCCCACCGTCCAGATCATGGTGGGCCACATCCAAAAGAAAGAGAAATGGGTGAATGGCTTGGAATAAAACACATATATCATGGTAGGCCTGCATAAGGTAGCCCATGTCCCTAAGAATGGAGGAACAACATGTATATAACACATTATGGTGGGCCTCTCAAGTCGGCCCTATGGTGGATGCTCAATCACCACCACTATTTATAGTATCGTCCACTTGGGATTTGGGCCTGCCTCTCAATGGGGCCCACGGCCCTGCATTAACTGGAATTGGCTGGGCAGCGTGAATATACAACACATACACCATCTTAGGCCTCACAATACAATCCATGGTGGGACAACCCAAGTGAATAATCTAATCCGTTCATCGTCTTGGCCACCTCGACTGAGGTTAAATAGACTCTGACTAGGACTGGTTTGGATGACAAGGGACTCCAAAGAGGGCCATAGAGTGTTTCAACAGGTGGGCATTAATACCCTTAGTACAGCCCACTCGAGACTTATATTTACCTCAAAATTTGGCACATGGCCTAAAATTATACGGAGAAGATAGTGAATGGTGTAGATTAAACAAATTCTTCATGGTGGGATCCACGTATGGTGGCAGCCCAGTAAGGCTTCCACCCTCACCATCACTAGACAGTAACGTCCAGTGACTTTTTTTTCTTCTTCTTCTCTTTCTTTATTTTTTTTTGTTCTACTATATGGGGCCGACTAGTGGATAATCCATACCATCTATTACATCGACCAGCTCTCTATGGACTAAAGGAGTCTAATGATAGACAAGTCCACCACTTATACACACAATAGTAAGTATTAGAAAGTTCCAACAGTGGGAATTTGTTTCCCTTGGTGCGGTCCACTAAGAACTAAGATTTGTCTCATTTTCAACTCATAGCCTAAAACTACATGGGGAAGGTGGTGGACGGCATGGATTAAACAAATACATCAAGGTGGGGCCTATGGTTGGGACACCCCCACCCCACATCTGCATTGTTGACGTTAGGGATGCTTCCACTACCACCATCAGTTGTAGTGTGGTCCACATAATGGTTGGATCGAGTAAATTTTTGGGCTTCACGGCTAGAATATGCCAGAGAATGAACGTATGGTGTGGATCTAAGAAATACATCAATATGGGTCCCATGAGTGAAAACTCACTCCAAACCTCCTATGCAAAAAGTAAGAAATGGTGTGGGTAGCCCAACCCCTTAGCATTTGTGGTATGGCCCACCTAGGAATTAGATTGGCTTCACATTTCGGCTCAATGCCTAAAATGGGCTGGGGAATGAAATGGACGGTGTGGATTGGGTGCATACATTAAGGTGGGGCCTACATGGACAGCCACTCCCAATAGCTTTGAACCAAAGCTAATATTTGTTTTTTTCCAGTTAACGTCCAGCATCCCTGGACACTGGACAGTTTGGGGTCACACGTATATAAGGTGGGCCCTGCTCATGTGGGCCACCAAATGATGGATGGTGTGGACACAACACATATAAAGTGGGCCCCACCAATAGATAACTTAGATAAGATACATGCCTCATGGTGGGGTCCATCCAAGTGGGCCACACGGCCACATCATAACACATAAAAAAATATGAAAAAGAGAGGGAAAGAGAGATAGAAAGAGAGAGGGACACGTGTGATGGATGGCTCCGCCACTATAAGCCCTCCCATGCATTCAATCATACATCAAGTGGGTCCCAAAACATGTGGGCCCACCAAATCAAAGATCAACCGTGGAGATTCCTTCTCCACCAAAATGAAAGGTCTAGATAACCTCTATCTATGCAAAGAAGATAAACATCATGATGGGGTCCATGGAGAATGGCCCCATCATGGAATGATCATGAGAATCAAGGTGGGCCATCGGCTACACCTAGGGTCCAAAGTGAGATCCATACCATCAATCGGTAAGCCTCACTTGGCCCATCATAAAAACATGAAAATCTAGCCTATATAAGCACCCACCGTTCGATCTTCTCGGTCCGTTGGAACGTCGGTCTCCTTATGCTTCACTTTAATGGAGAGGATAAGAAATGAAAGGCTAGGATGATGGATTTTTGAGATGAAAAAGGTGGGCCACACAACTCACTTTTCTCTCATGGAAGAGCTTGGACGTGAGCTCATTTTAGTTGCTTGGAATTTGTGAAGGGAAAGAGAGAGAGAGAGGGTGGTTGAAAGAGAAGTGATGGGAGATGGCTGATGGATGTGAGTGATGGGTGAGGTGATAGATTGGTTGACTTTTGGGTTTGCTTGACTTATGGAGAAAGAAAGCATTGGTTGCTTTGTACTTGACATGAGGTGATTGATGGGATTGATTTAACATGTTGTAGAGATTCTCTTAGGATTGCAAACACATGGCATTTTCTTCGAAATAAACACCGGCCCACATCTTTCAGCCAGGGTATCGCATCGATGCGTGAGTCACGGCGTTGGAACCATGGCAATGGTGCGGTCGCAATGATACAAGTCTTGGATTAAGTCGACTCATATCTATAGGATACGACTTAGGGGTCGCGCGCAAACGTCGATTATACGTCGCAGGTTGCAAGAATTCGCCGGGAAGGATTGCGGGAGTTGACAGAATAGTACGGACTAGGATACGGGTCTTACAGGGCTGGTCCACCCTTGGTGGATGTCCCTTGTGGGGCCCACCTTAGGATGTGTGGAGTCCACCGTGATGTATGTATTGGTCTAAGCCGTCCAGGCCTTGGACAGCCTAACCCATGGGACGTCCAACTGTTCTTGGGCAAGTCCAATAGCAGACCCACTTGATTTCTATGGCATTTACCCACTCTCCATCTGGTGAGGGCCCCCCTTGATTTTTTATGGTCGTCATGAGATAAATTTTCACATATTTTGACAAGTTTCTAGACCTCAACAAGCCCAGGAAGTTGGGTGGGCTGAAAGTCCAGCAAGGGCCCCAAATGAACATTGTTATGGCTAAAATTTTATTGGATGTGGGGCACACCATATTGAGAATTTTGGGTATTTGTTGCTCCCTTATATTTAAAAATTCTCAGGCTAAATTAATTCATTATGGGCCACCTTTAGTGATCATTTGTGGACCCAGACATAGATAAGATTTTTGGGACTTCCAGCGGGCCTAGATTGGGCTAGGACATCCCAGCTTGGCCCAACCATGTGTATGGGTTATTTTTCACCATTTTGCTAGACTTGTGGGCTGTAGTAAGGTTGAAATTGAGCCCTTGATTGCCCACTTAACTTACCAGTTATTGGGCTGATATTGTGAGGCCCATTTTACCCAGCTTAGACTTCATTTTGGGTCATGTACTTGTGCTCATGGGTTGCTCACCAAGTCCAACTTATTGCATGGATTCCATTGAGACTTGGGCCTTGAATTCCCTTCTTTTGGGCCATATTGTTATAGGTGGATTGGGCCATTTTTTTAATGCATTTATGCGGGATTCATGTATGTAGCTTGGATATGGGCCTAGGGTTTTGTATCTATATGGCTTGTTGTCGGTTATGCCTTTTGGAGAAATAGTGGTTAAATGTCCCCATTATGGACCCCTCTAGGCCCATTTCCTTCTAAGCGTGGTTGAATGCCCACCTTAGACTCTTGTTAGGCCCATCTATGTCGTTTAGGCCCATAGCTTTGTATGCTTAAGTCTTGTGGGTTACCCCAGGTTATTGGGCCCCCACTTGAGTTGTATTCCTTATGGGGATTGTCTAAGTACCTAGACCCTGCTTGGGTAGGTAGAGAGTACATCTCACTGCATTGGGACGCCTGTTCATCTTCATGACGCACCCCCATACGCATCATATGAATGCTTGATTGAGATGTAATCGGTCATGGTTGTGCCATTGGACTAAACATTTGGTATTTCCCTGAGGGATGGAGTTTTCCCCTCTTGAGCACGTTGGATGCTTGGTATTGATGCATGGTTGATTGTGTGATTCATGCATCTGACATTGCATAGTATGTGAATATTCGCCCTTGCTTCATCACGGTTGTACCCTCCACAAGTATATTGTGGATGGCCGTGTGTGGGCACTGGAAATGTTGCTTGGGCATTTGGGGCACATAGGATGTCCCTGGGTGAAAGCCCCTAAACCTTTATGGTACCAAGAAGACGCCTCAGCGCTGAGTCCGAGTGGAAATCATGAGCACCCGAGTGCCTTATAACGTTAGGCCACGTCTCCCACTGTAACATGGTCAGTTGAGATGGGGTGTGGCATTACCCGCATGAGTGAGGGGGCAATAGCCATGCTGAGTATGACCAGCTCCTGAATGGGTTTGCTACCATTAAGCCTTGTTGGTAATTGGCTGTCCATAGTCGGGTAGTGTGGTCTCTTACACTCGTTTGACTATGTGGTTCTTGGAGAGCGGCAGTCAACCAGTAGTATACTTGACCCTGGTGGTTTCCCTAGAGTGGAACTGTATGGATATGTGGACTGGATGTGAGGACTGTCATGATTGCATTTGCACTTTGCATATGACATTGGCTATATAAGCATCTTGTGCATCCCCTTGGTATGGTGCCCAATACTCATATGTTGCATTACATAGCCTTGGTATGACTTACTGCATTCATGATTACCATAGCTTAGCCTTGTTATGGCTCGTAGCATTAGTAGTGATCATGACTCTTGCCGAGCTTTTGCATTATCTGATATTTCTTTCCGGCACTAGTATTACACACACTTACACCACCCTCTAAGCTTTCTATAAGCTTATGTACGATTGATGCGTGCAAGTGATTCTAGGTAGCTAATGAGCGAGGAGCGTGCCGAGGATCCTTTTTAGAGTTGTTTATTATTCTGTTTGTGTATTTCCTTTTAGCCTAGTACCTTGTATCAAACTTTTAAATTCTTAGTGGATTTTGGGATGTGTTCCTGCAGTTATTATTTGTGGTTACTATAAGTGCTATGTTTTTTAGCTCCTATGATTGTCAACTTTTATAGTGCCAAAACCTATTGGAATCTGTGTCTTGTGTAGCTCATCTACATATTCAAGACTGTGCATCTCATGAATAAGAACAAAGGTCTTTACCTCAAGAATTTCAAATGCAAGATCAAGAGATATACAAATACATGTTCAAGTACAACACCATGTGATAGTTCACTCCTTCAAGCTTCAAAGTTCAAGGTTTCAAAGCTTCATCTAAGGAAAGACATAATCTTTACTTTGGTACTCAAAGCTCAAGGTGAAGTACAACTCAAGTACCTCAAGCTCAAGCTTCAATGTTTTACAAATTCAAGCTTCAAAATGTCTCGAGTTCAAGCTTCATCATATGTCAAGATCTCAAGCTTCGTGAACTTCAAAGAACAACTATCAACTGAAGCAAAAGAAAATTCAATGTTCATATATCACTTATAAGGTATGAATGACCCAAGATTGACCATAGGATAGGTCATTTTGAATACATAATTTAATTGGGTCACTTTATAAGTGCATAGTCTGTTTTTCAACTAGTCTTAGACTATGTTCGACTAGTCCTAGTACTGGCTTGCCCAGTCCAAGAAATCCTCGACCAGTCCTAAGTTTGTTACTAAATTTTGAGATTTTTTGTTATTGCCTCGACTACTCCTGGAGACTACTCGATTAGTTGAGTGAATAGTGCTCGACCAGTCCTGCTGGCTCGATTCAAAGTCCATCAACTAAAACGAGTCCCACACAACAAGTCGTGGACAAGACTCGACTAGTCGTGGAGGCCACTCGACCAGTTGAGCAGGTCCTTCAACTAGTTGTGAAACGGCTTGATTTTATCGCACATAAATTTTCAAAAGGTTGTTGGTCCTTCAACCAGTCGAGCTATCCTCTAGGCCAGTTGAAGGAACGATTTCTATACTTATAAATAAAGCACGATTTTCAGAGTTTGATATCCAATTCAAGCAAAATCAAGACTCCGCTCTGAGAGATAAGTTAGTGATATTCTTAAGCTATTTAGTGCTCATTTTATATTCTCTTTAATTAGCTTTGTTTGCATTTGATTTTGAGTTCTACATTGCAATCTTATTTGAAAAGAGATTGAAGTTTTCCCATTTCTTGGAATCAAAATCAAATTAAGCTAGCCCAAGGTGATTTAATCTAAAATCAATTTAGAATATAGAACCATTTCATAAGTGTAACGCCCTGAAATTCGAGGGTCGAGCATAACTCAGTTCCTGAGTTTCAAAACATTACTTATGCAACATATTAAATGATGGATGTATGTTGTCGTATGAGTGCATAAAACATGGAATAGATTAAGCCAAATTGTAAATATAATTCAGGGATAAGTGAAGAACGCAAGCGGAAGACTTAAAGAAATATATGTGTACATGTGCAAAATCCTGAAATACATACACATACCAGGTCGTATTACAAGTGTTGCTATCAAAATTACAAGTATCAAATTACATCATTTAATCCCAAAAGAAATCCCAGAATCCCGCGCATCAGAACAAGGCTCACTAGAACCCGCCTGAAAACTGCATGAAAGAAAATGCAGCCTCATCATCCTCGATCTCCTGCTCTGCCTTAGAGGTTTCATCAACATCTGCAACTAAGACAGAGTCTGGTGGGTGTTTAACACCGCCCCAGAACGTGGGAGTGAGTGATCAACTCAGTGGAACAATAAAGCAAAGGTTAACATGTTGTCAATTTAATCAAGCAGTAATGATAAAGCAGAACAACCAAACATGTCCTAAGTACTCTTGTTAATGCAAGGATGTATGAAAAATGATGCGTGCCCTCGCGCGTACACCCTCAGCATCTTCATCTTATATTACGCATGACATCGCCTCAAAGTGCGCCACCTCTTTCAGGAACATGCAAATGCGGTGCATGAACATGATTACCAAGTTGTTATTAGTCTTTTTCATACAGCAGGATCGGGAAGCTAAGGTACCTTCCTCATATCACCATCCAAACAGTGATCTATTTTAGGGTCGTCAGTCCTAGACATCTCATACGATCATATGGTTTTAGGTCATTGCAAAGGGCTCGTCACCAAGCAATGCCCGCCTATCATACCTTCGTTACCACAATAAGGCTCGTCACCTCAATACGGTATCCAGGCATGCTCGAGGTCACTACAAAGGGCTCGTCACCAATCAATGTAGGCAGACAGCACGAATATAGTGTCTCATACTACCATAATCGGCTCACGAATTTGGTTGCTCACTGGTCACTATGGGGAGGCTCGTCACCCCAGCGTTGGCCGACAGCTCGACCACGGTGTCCCATACCACCATGTCCGGCTCATGACTCATAGCGGATCAAGGTACAATGGTTAATAGGATTTCATCGGTAAGTTTGGTACCCTAGATTCAAACAATAGCGTCCATACATGGTGAACATAAATCGGACAATCAGGTTACTTGACGAACTTGACTAGCACGAGCGCACGTTGGGTTGAATGACATAGAGTGCGCAAACAACTCTAATACGACTCAGGTTCGTCTAATCATGTCCTTCGTGGCGAAAGCAACCTCAGCCACGATCTCAAGGCCGATTACTAATTTCCTAAACTATTCATAGTCCCAAACACATTCCACCACAACGGATATTGATATCAACAATTCAGAATAGTAATGGAACAACAACTCAAATCATGTAGTATATGAGCATTTGAAGAATGTCAACTTAACATGGATTTAAACATAAGTAATTCTTGAAATTAAATAACGAGGAATATGACTTGCATGTAGGAAATCATACACATCAATAGGAGTGTTGAGAATAGCTTCTCAACACCCGCAATTAGGTTAATATATCACACTTTAAGCCATTCAGACATTTCTACAAATACTTAGAATACATAGTTCAACATACATGACGCATGTTGAAATATACGCATTTGGACAATTCCTTTTGCCAAGGAGTTGTCACACATACATCCAACACAAATACACAACAAATAATCATGGCAATCACATGTTCATATCTTATACGTATATGGTACTTTATACATACACATAGAATACACAAATCTCAATGTAACACATGCATATCAGGAACGCAAAATAAACATAACATTTGGCATGTGAAATCCGATCCATAGTAAGAATAAACCATTCACTGGCATTGAAAGCCTTGAAAACCATAACCTATACGATTAAAGTCCGCACCTTAAACCAGAAATAGAGCATCGAACTGATTCAGACGATATGTCTTCGTCAACGGCGACTAGATGACCTAAGACAAGAATAGAAATGAGCTACAACAACACATAAACTATTCTAAGCTCTAAAACAGATTAGGGTTAGGTTAACTTACCCAAAAAAGGAACTTAGAATCGTCGGAATAACGATTCAAAACTGAAGGTTTAAGGATGAAGAAGAACAGGAAAGAATCTAAGATGATTCACCAACTTCTCTCTCACTTTCTCTCTCTTTTCCCCTCTCTTTCTTAGCTAGGGTTAGGAAATTCGTATGAAAAAGAGAGTTAGGGTTTTAAGGTCTATATATAGGCCTAACATTGATGAAAATAACCTCAGGGCCAAGGTATACTTAGGTTATAACCAAAACAAGCTTATCTCGATCCAACGGAGCACTCCAGTGGGCCTTTTTCCATGAGAGGTCGGACTTAAGCTCACTGACCATGGATCTAGGTCAAGCTGAGTTTTCGTACCGATCGGATCTTCAGATCAGTCGTGGCGGACCACACTCAATTCAACGGTCACCGAAACTCGATCAGGACCACAAGCACAAGGACATGCCTAGGCCATCTTTCCTGATCAGAGGGTGAGGGTCAGAATCCAACGGTCAGATTGCTTAAAATCGTCGCGCAAGCGACACGACTCAGATTTCATAAAATCTTATTTAATTTTTCACCGTTCTCACACTCTTCACTCCGGACTCAATCAAATCGACCCAGAACATCATCTGGACTTGATTTTTGAGGTGATGGCCAAGTCTAACATGGTGACCGATACAGCCTAAGATCATCGCTATCAGACTTATGACGCGTGGTCCAGGTCCGATCCAAAGTTCGTAAAAATTCCCAAGAGCAACTAGATTTAGCGAGGAATTCCAGATTTCAGAGTAACCTAGCGCTAATTATTCTACAGATTTTGAGTCATGCAGATCCAATTTAAAGTGATGGATGCAAATTTCACAAGCAATCGAGTTTAGCGCTAATTACCCTAATAAGCTTCTAAGGAAAATAGAGGTAGTACTGGGGTCTAGGCACAAAATTTTTCGGGTCATTACAATCTACCGCCCTTAAAGAAAATTTCCTCCTCGAAATTCATACCTTCTCATATTCCTCAAGGATCTGAGGGTAGCTCTTTTTAACCTCAGCTTCAGATTCCCAAGTAGCCCCTTCCTCACTATGATGCGTCCATAGTACTTTCACAAGAGGGATGATCTTGCTACGCAATACCTGCTCCTTCCTGTCTAGAATACATGTCGGTCGCAGTACATATGTGGCATCCTCGCTCAACTGCACCTGCTCCCTACTGATAATATGCGAAGGATCAGGAACATACTTCTTCAGCATAGAAACATGAAATACGTTATGCATGCCCGCAAGAGGTGTGGGCAAAACAAGGCGGTATGCTACTGCTCCCACTCGATCCAGAACTTGAAATGGACCAATAAATCTCGGCGTAAGCTTTCCCTTCTTACCGAACCACAGAATTCCCTTTATAGGAGAGACCTTAAGAAATACATGGTCTCCAACCTCAAACTTAAGCGGTCGCCGCCTCGTATAAGCGTAACTCTTCTGCCTACTCTGGGCTGTCAGAAGTCGACGTCGAATAATGTCAACTTTCTCTGAAGTCGCCTGCACCAACTCCAGGCCAATCAAACTACGTTCGCCAACTTTTGCCCAGCAATGCGGTGCTCTGCACGGGCGACCATACAACGTCTCATAGGGAGCTATGCTAATACTCGCCTGGAAACTGTTATTATACGTGAACTCTGCATACTGGAGACAATCATCCCAACTATCCTTGAAATCCAAAACACAAGCTCGCAACATGTCTTCCAGGATCTGATTCACATGTTCCGTCTGGCCATCTGTCTGCGGATGAAACGCGGTGCTGAACTTCAATTTCACACCCATCGCTTCCTGGATACGAGTCCAGAAGATAGATGTGAAACGCGTGTCTCTGTCAGACACAATCTCCAAGGGAACTCCATGCAGATGTATAATCTCCTTGATATACAGCCTAGCCAACTCGTCTGCAGAGTTTGTGACTCTGATAGGTAAGAAGTGAGCCGACTTCGTCAATCGGTCGATGATCACCCAAATAGAGTCATATCCCTTCCTCGCTCTCGGCAACCTAGAAATAAAGTCCATAGAAATGAAGTCCCACTTCCATTCTGCTATAGGCATGGGCTGAAGCAACCCAGGAGGTCAGCGATGCTCTGCCTTGACCTGCTGGCACGTGAGACAACGAGAGACAAACTCTGCAATATGGACCTTCATGTTGTCCCACCAATAAGATCTTCTCATATCATGATACATCTTCGTGCTACCTGGATGCATCGCAAGCTTAGAACTATGGGCTAACTCGAGAACCTCCCGTCTCAAGTTAGGAATGTCTGGGACACATAACCAACCATGAACTCATAGGCCCCATCAGAACTAACACTCCAGTCGGAGTTCTCATCTGTACCAACCTGCTTTCTCATCTTCGCCAAAAGCTCATCATCTGCCTGAGCTGCAACGATCTTCTCGTCAATGAGGGGCTGTACACGAATGTGTGCGATAACCTCATACGGCTCTTCCACCATAAGTTTCTGCTCAAAGTCTCGCACAAACTCCAACATATCCCATTCTGCTATCATTAGCGGAGCCGCAAACTCTATTGCCTTCTTGCGACTCAACGCGTCTGCCACAAGGTTCGCCTTGCCTGGATGGTAAGAAACATCGAACTTAAAGTCTTTCAATGTTTCCATCCATCGGCGTTGCCTCATATTCAAATCACGCTGTGTGAAAATATACTTAAGGCTCTTGTGGTCGCAAAAGAGCTTGAACTCCTCTCCATAGAGGTAATGTCTCCAGAGCTTTAATGCGAAAATGACAGCTGCTAACTCCAGGTTGTGTGTAAGGTAATTCTCTTTGTGTTTCCTCAACTGTATCGAAGCATAAGCGATCACCCTGTCCTTCTGCATAAGGACACAACCTAAACCAACGCGAGAGGCGTCAGTATATATAATATACTTAACCCCTTGCTCTAGCAATACTAGCATAGGGGCGGACGTCAACTTGTCCTTCAGCTCTTCAAAAGCTTCCTCCGCCCTCTCATTCCAAGCAAACTTCTAATCTTTCCATGTCAACTGAGACAACGGTCTGGCAATCTTCGAGAAGTCTTGTATGAAGCGTCGATAATAGCCTACTAGACCCAGAAAGCTCCTTACCTCAGTAACTGAACCAGGCTGCTTCCAAACCTGCACTGCAGCTACTTTAGCAAGATCGACAGCTATCCCTTCCTTGGACACCACATGTCCCAGGAACTTGACTTTCTCTTTCTAAAAATCACATTTCTTGAACTACGTAAAAAGCTGATTCTTCCTAAGAGTATCCAAAATCACTCTTAAGTGCTCCTCGTGCTCTTCCTGACTCGCAGAATATATCAAGATGTCATCGATAGAGACAATGACGAATCAGAATAAGAATGGCCGAAACACCCTGTTCATCAGATCCATGAACACGGCCGGTGCGTTCGTAAGACCGAACGACATCACAAGGAACTCATAGTGACCGAAGCTAATCCTGAAAGCGGTCTTCTGCACGTCCTCATTCTTGACGCACAACTGGTGATACTCTGACTGCAGATCAACTTCGAAAAGTACCGTGCCCCTTTCAACTGTTAAATAAATCATCAATCCTGGGCAAAAGATACTTATTCTTCACAGTTACCAAATTCAACATGCGATAATCAATACATAATCGCAAGGAACCATCTTTCTTCTTCACAAACAAGACAGGTGCTCCCCAAGGAGACACACTAGGCCGAATAAAGCCCAAATTCAATAAACCATCTATCTGCTTCCTCAATTCCTTCATTTCACTCGGAGGCATACAATAGGTGGGTAAAGAAATGGGCGTTGCACCAGGCATGAGATAGATAGTAAAATCAATCTCGCGTTGAGGAGGTAATCCAGGAATCGACTCAAACACATCTTCAAACTCCTGAACTACAGGTGTGCTTTCAAACACATATTCAGCCATACTCTCCAATAGAGAAGTATAATAATCAAGACGAAAAGGGTAACTGACCTTAACTGGGAAAGTAACTATCTCGCCCTCATGTCCATGGATTGTCACCGACCTTGCTTCACAATCAATCTCTGCTTGCATCCTCGTGAGCTAATCCATACCCATAATAACATCGTGATGAAAAAGAGGTGCGACAAAGAAATCAACACGAATCGATCCACTTCCTAAATCAACCAAACAATCCATAAAACGCTTGTTCATAGTAGAGGAAATCCTCGTAGCGGTAGTGAGCGTCACTCTCTTCATAGAAATAGTTCTCAAACCCAAATGTCTAACTGCCGCATATGATATAAGAGAGGTAGTGGACCCTGTATCCACCAACATAGAAACGAGACTACCTTCAATATGCGCTATAACCTCGAAGGATCTTGGCACCAAGTCAAACATAGGCGTTTCAGCTGAGAGCGCATGAACTCGAGCCTGCTGCTGATGATTCGGTGAAGGAACCATGGGCCGCTGAGGTGGCCTGAAGGTAGGTACTGAAGGTCTGAAGGATGGATGAGCTGGCGCTAAACGAAGAGGTGGTGGTGAAATAACCTGAGGCATCGAACGGCTGATCCTCTGCGGTGGAGTAATATCACTGGCCCACATACGTGAAAAGAAAAAATGATCCAAATGCCTCATCTTCCCACAATACGAACAGCGAAGATCAGCTCGCATCTGCTGAGCGGGCGGTGCTGAATGCCTCGGAGGAGAATCTGCCCGCAGCCTCTTCCTGAGAAAAGGTGCACCCTGAGAGTCAGGTCGCGGCCTAGGAACCATTGGTACTCGCATACGGGATGACCTATCCCCGTCCTGCTTTGCTTGCAAGGACATGCTCACCAACTCTGCATAGGAAGAAATGCTAGCACAGCATATCTTTGATCGGATCTCAGGCCTCAATCCCTCAGAAAAGCACCGCATCCTCATCGGCTGATCGCCTAGAATCAAAGGAACATACCGACTTAGCTTAATGAACTGGTTCTCATATTCCGTCACCAACAACCCTCCCTGGCAGAGGTGAAGGAACTCACTCTCCTTCTCATGTCGGTATGTAACCGAAAAATACTTCTCGTGGAAGCGTGCCTCAAACGCCTGCCATGACCACTCATATCCTTCCTCGACGGTGTAAAGAACACTATCCCACCATAGACTGGCCTCCTTCTCAAACATGAAGGAGGCAAGCTCGACCTACTCAACCTTAGAGCAGTGCAGCGGTCTCAGCATCTTAGAGATGCGATCAATCTAATACTCAGCCTCCACGGGTCTATGAGAACCAGCAAATGTGGGAGGTCGTAAGCGATGGAATCGCTCAAAAGTGCCGCTCGCACTAGCGCTCCCAGATGGGGGCATAGGTGAAGCAGGTGGAGTCGCCTCCACTGACTGAGCAAAGATGTCAGCCATGGAAGATAGAAACTGCTACTGTTGCTGCTGCTACTGAATCTACTGATGCTACATCAACAGCATCATCTGCTCAAACCTATCAGAAGATGGAGCAGACAAAGATGCACGGCTCGGCTTAGGAACCGAAGGCGTGACTGGAGGAGCCATAGGCGTTGGCCCAACACTAGCATAAGACGAGCTCGACTGTGGATCCGTCTGGCTATCGCTCAAGGGAGGAACCCCGACAAGCAACTCAACCAAGGAGAGACGGGCAAAAGTTTTCGAACCCTTAGGAGGCATACCCTACATTCAACAGACAATGCAACCTGTAAGATTCTACGTCAACATAATTCATCCACACAACATTCACAACACAACTTCAAAGATAAATAACATATATTCCATTTAACAAAATTTATCGCAATACAAGTAGTGCAGCATTACATGAATTACGATAGGAAAAGCATGTGAACTACAACATCTAAAACTTCAAACAATAACAAACAACTTCCAACTACAAGAACCGGGTGCGACTATCCCTCTCGCGCATACTGTTCAAATTCTTCTCACTAGCATGCACCTCACCAAGTGGCACATTCAGGACTCAGGATATCAAAGCCACGTTGACCGTGACCTCCCGACCGCTACCACAAGGAATCTTGAACTGCAGAGGCTTCAGCGATGGATCATGAATGTTGACATAAAAAGCTCGAACAGTACTTGCATTCACTCAATACTCACCCTCAAACAAGGGACACCAACCAGCCCCTTCCAGACGCTCCAACAACAGAAACTCGCCAAATAGCCGTGGATCAACATAAGCCTCAACAAGGACCCTACGGCCTTCATAGACTCCATGCGATAGCTCTGCCAACAAGGTTCTTCCAATGGGAGCTTGAGGATCAAGGTCTTGCTTGGTCTGAAATTCATGGTTGGCGGTCGTGCTTGCGGCGGCACCTCTCGGCCTTCGTGCATGGGTTGGGCGGCTAGGCCCGGCTTCATCCACGGGCACTCTCTTCTTCCCCATCAAAGAAAGAAGGGAGGAGATGGAAAAGATGGTCGCGATAAACTCAAAGAGGGCCACGAGAAATGAGAGAAAGAGAGAAATAGGAAGAATGGTGAAGCTTCCACACACTTGAGATCCCAAAGGAGGATTTGAGAGCCTAAATGAGAAGAAGAGAAAATGTAAACAGTAATGGGGGGTGAGGTTTTGAGATGGGTTGGTTGGGTGTGCACGAAAATGGAAGAAGAAGAAAATTTAGAAGAGATTTGGTGGAGTTTTGAGAGAAACTTGAAGGAAAGGATAGCTTGGAAGGGTGTTTTGTGAAGGAGATAGGGTTTAGGGAAGGTTTTAATCAGTAAACTGTGGAAGGGTGGGCCACACTAGGCCATAAACTCATCGGCCCGAGCTGGCCCGCCCGGCCTGGCCCGCTGATCAGCGAGGGCTAGCCAAACCGGCGAGGACATCGCAGGTCTCCGGACCGTCCGGCGATGGCTCACCATTTGGACAAGGTCCTCATGGCCCCTAAGCTCTAAATGAGGTGGGTCCCCCCTTGGGTCCCCCTGGAAATGCCCCGATCGGCCCGTTTGCATGATTCGACGCCTATCGGGCCATTCGGGTAGAAATCTGATACAAACACAGATTTACTAACAATTGAAGGGTTGATATGGGAAGATAAACCATCTAGACTCATTAATAGATGGTCTAGAAGGGATTTCGGGTCACTGTGTGTGATCAGGAGAGAGCACAGACTTGATCTCGGCAATCGTTTTCAGTAAACTTTCGCCGATAGAAGCAACGGAACACAAACACACAATCTACGATAAACTCGCACCCAAATACACTAAAGTGGCGATAGCGTGCGATGTGTGACCATAACCCAAGTCCGGTTTAATCCAATTCATGCTCTGATACCAACTTGTAACGCCCTGAAATTCGGGGGTCGAGCATAACTCAGCTCCCGAGTTTCAAACCATCACTTATGAAACATATTGAATGATGGATGTATGTTGTCTGTATGAGTGCAGAAAACATGGAATAGATTAAGCCAAATTGTAAATATAATTCAGGGATAAGTGAAGAACGCAAGCGGAAGACTTAAAGAAATATGTGTACATGTGCAAATACCTGAAATACATATACATACCAGGTCGTATTATAAGTGTTGCTATCAAAATTACAAGTATCAAATTACATCATTTAATCCCAAAAGAAATCCCAGAATCCCACGCATCAGAACAAGGCTCACTAGAACCCGCCTGAAAACTGCATGAAAGAAAATGCAGCCTCATCATCCTCGATCTCCTGCTCTGCCTCAGAGGTCTCATCAACATCTGCAACTAAGACAGAGTCTAGTGGGTGTTTAACACCGCCCCAGAACGTGGGAGTGAGTGATCAACTCAGAGGAATAATAAAGTAAAGGTTAACATGTTGTCAATTCAATCAAGCAGTAATGTAAAGCAGACTAATCAAACATGTCCTAAGTACTCTTGTTAATGTAAGGATGTATGAAGAATGATGTGTGCCCTCACGCGTACACCCTCAGTGTCTTCATCTTACATTACGCATGACATCGCCTCAAAGTACGCCACCTCTTCCAGGCACATGCAAATGCGGTGCATGAACATGATTACCAAGTTGTTATTAGTCCTTTTCATATAGTAGGATTGGGAAGCAAAGGTACCTTCCTCATATCACCTTCCAAACAGTGATCCATTTTAGGGTCGTCAGTCCTAGACATCTCATATGATCATATGGTTTTAGGTTGTTGTAAAGGGCTCGTCACTAATCAATGCACGCCTATCATACCTTCGTTACCACAATAAGGCTCGTCACCTCAATGCGGTATCCAGGCATGCTCGAGGTCATTACAAAGGGCTCATCACCAATCAATGTAGGCCGACATCACGAATATAGTGTCCCATACCACCATAATCTGCTCACGAGTTTGGTTGCTCACTGGTCACTACGGGGAGGCTCGTCACCTTAGCGTAGGCCGACAGCTCGACCACGGTGTCCCATACCACCATGTCTGGCTCATGATTCTTAGCGGATCAAGGTACAATGGTTAATAGGATTTCATCGATAAGTTTGATACCCTAGATTCAAACAATAGCGTCCATACATGGTGAACATACATCGGATAATCGGGTTACTTGACGAACTCGACTAGCACGAGCGCACGTTGGGTTGACGACATAAAGTGCGCAAACACTCCGCGTGGCCAAACCACTGCCGACAACTCTAATACGACTCAGGTTCATCTAATCACGTCCTTTGTAGCGAAAGTAACCTCAGCCACGATCTCAAGGCCGATTACCGATTTCCTGGACTATTCATAGTCCCAAACACATTCCACCACAACGGATATTGATATCAACAATTCAGAATAGTAATGGAACAACAACTTAAATCATGTAGTATATGAGCATTTGAAGAATGTCAACTTAACATGAATTTAAACATAAGTAATACTTGAAATTAAACAACAAGGAATATGACTTGCATGTAGGAAATCATACACATCAATAGGAGTATTGAGAATCGCTTCTCAACGCCCACAATTAAGTTAATATATCACACTTTAAGCCATTCAGATATTTCTACAAACACTTAGAATACATAGTTCAACATACATGACGCATGTTGAAATACACGCATTTGGATAATTCCTTTTGCCAAGGAGTTGTCACACATACATCCAGCACAAATACACGACAAATAATCATGGCAATCACATGTTCATATCTTATACATATACGGTACTTTATACATACACATATAATACACAAATCTCAATGTAACACATGCATATCAGGAACGTAAAATAAACATAACATTTGGCATGTGAAATCCCATTCATAGCAAGAATAAACCATTCACTGGCATTGAAAGCCTTGAAAACCATAACCTATATGATTAAAGTCAGCACCTTAAACCAGAAATAGAGCACTGAACTGATTCAGACGATATGTCTTCGTCAACGGCGACTAGATAACCTAAGACAAGAATAAAAATTAGCTACAACAACACATAAACTATTCTAAGCTCTAAAACAGATTAGGGTTAGGTTAACTTACCCAAAAAAGGAACTTAGAATCGTCAGAATAACGATTCAAAACTGAAGGTTTAAGGATAAAGAAGAACAGGAAAGAATCTAAGATGATTCACCAACTTCTCTCTCACTTTCTCTCTCTTTTCCCCTCTCTTTCTTAGCTAGGGTTAGGAAATTCGTATGGAAAAGAGAATTAGGGTTTTAAGGTCTATATATAGGCCTAACATTGATGAAAATAACCCCAGGGCCAAGGTATACTTAGGTTATAACCAAAACAGGCTTCTCTTGATCCAACGGAGCACTTCCGGTGGGCCTTTTTCCATGAGAGGTCGGACTTAAGCTCACTGACCATGGATCTTGGTCAAGCTGAGTTTTCGTATCGATCGGATCTTCAGATCAGCCGTGGCGGACCACACTCAATTCAACGGTCACCCAAACTCGATCAGGACCACAAGCACAAGGACATGCCTAGGCCATCTTTCCTGATCAAAGGGTGAAATTGGGTCAGAATCTAATGGTTAGATTGTTTAAAATTGTCACGCAAGCGACACAACTCAGATTTCATAAAATCTTATTTAAATTTTCATTGTTCTCACACTCTCCACTCCGGACTCAATCAAATCGACCCAGAACATCATCTGGACTTGATTTTTGAGGTGATAGCCAAGTCTAACATGGTGACTAATACAGCCTAAGATCATCGCTATCGGACTTACGATGCGCAGTCCAGGTCCGATCCAAAGTTCCTAAAAATTCCCAAGAGCAACTGGATTTAGCGATGAATCCCAGATTTCAGAGTAACCTAGTGCTAACTATTCTACAGATTTTGAGTCATGCAGATCCAATTTAAAGTGATGGATGCAAATTTCACAAGCAATCGAGTTTAGCGCTAATTACCCCAATAAGCTTCTAAGGAAAATAGAGGTAGTACTCGGGTCTAGGCACAAAATTTTTCGAGTCATTACAATAAGTGAGTGTGAACATTGAACATCTACGTTGAACTTCTACTCCGAATTGGTTCTTCCGAGCTGCAACAAAGGAGAATATCCAGATAAGTATTTTACAGTTTTTGTAAATTCATTCTTTTGGTTTCTTTGAGATTGTGCCAAAAAAATCTCTTTCTTTTGGTTTGTCTGAGGTGATCCAAAAAACTTAGAGTGTGGGGTTTTTGAATTATGTAAGACCACTTAAAAGACACAATTGTGAGGGTTTAGGTGAACCTTGAAAAACCTATTTCGTAGTGAACGCTAATATCCACTATGTGAGGATTTTAAGAGTGAAGTAGTTGTGTGGCTGTTTTTCTAAACAATTGGTGTACACACAAGTGAACCACTATAATTTCTGGTCTTGTGGTGATTGATTGATTATTTCATTTTGTGGATGTTGTAATTTCCCTTTATGCAATTGTTGAGAATGTTGTAATTCTTTTTATGCAAGTGTGGGAATGTTATAATAACTTAGTTTCCTTATTTGCTATGTTATTCTTTATTTCTTTGTATCGGTTTAAGATTTTGATACACAGATCGTTGTAGGTATCAGGTTGTCCTACCATAAGCCATTGGTTTTTTATGTTAGGTTGTCCTTAGAACAACATCTGTATCAACCTCTCAATACTTGTACATTTGAGATTGTTTTATATTTCTGCATTTTGAGATTGTTTAAGTGCTATCCGTATTTCCCTTTATTTATTTCCTCATTAAAATTTTAATTTGGTATAGTCCTATTCACCCACCCCCCCTCTAGGACTCTTAGCTCGGCCTTTTAAAGTGGTAGCAAAGCCTAATAGCTAGCTTTAAATTTTTTTTTTGATTAATTTCCTCAGCTAATCGATCTGAGCTTTTTATGATGTTAAATTTTGATAACCTTTCAGTCACTAGGCCTTCATCATTTGATGGCTCCAATTATGCTTATTAGAAAGCCAGAATGAGGATTTTCTTAAAATTCATGGATGAGAGCGTGTGGCAAGCCATAATAACCAATTAGACCCCTCCTACCACTAAAGTAACTGGTACCGATGGATCCAAAACTATGAAAGTCACACCTTATTTCTCTTAGACCACTCTTCAGAAAAGTGAGAGTAGTGTCAATGCAAAGGCTCTAAATGCAATTACTTGCACAATATCATCGAATGAATTCAAAAGAATTATATCCTGTGATACAGTAAAGAAAGCCTAGGATATTTCAGAAATGTCACACGAGGGAACAACAATTGTCAAGAAATCTAAAGTCTAAATCCTCACAACCAAATTTGAGGAAATACATATGGTAGAAAGTGAAACTTTCATGGACTTCTATACAAGATTGAATGACATTGTCAAATCTATGTGGGGTCTCGGTGATAGAATGCCAGAAAGCAAAGTTTGTGCAAAGATACTATGCTCACTGCCTGAACGGTTCAATTCAAAGATGACTGCGATCCAGGAACTTCGTGATACGGATAATATGAGGGTAGAGTTGGCTCAATACAGACCTATGAGTTAAACTTTAAAGCTCCTAAAGGTAAATCCATCACCCTTAAATCTTTTAAAAGTATTTTTCAAGAAAATAGTAATTCTCATTTAGAAAATTCTGAAGATGATATGGCCCTTTTAGCTAAAAAGTTTTATAAGATTTTCAAAAGTAAAAAGAGGGTTGATTTGCAAAAACCTAATGAAAAGAAAAGATTTAGATCTAAAACTTGGATATCTTTAAAAGATAATCAATGTTTCAATTGCCATGAATATGGACATCTAGCAAATAAGTGTCCTAAAAAGGATAAACCGAAAAAGAAAGGTATGTTGGCTACATGGGATGAATCTTCCTACTCTGAAGCCTCTTTTGAGTCAGAAGATTCTGAAACCGAGTCAGGTAATGAAGTTAAAGCCCTTGTGACTCTAGCCAAGTTCACTTTTTCAGATAATAATGATTCAACTAGTGAAGAAAATCTAAATAGTGATCACGAAAATGAAGAAGACCTTCAAGATGCTTATAATGCCCTATACAAGGAAAGTTACAAAATTGCTGTAAAACTAAAACTTCAAAAAGAAAATTTTTCAAAACTTAAAGAAAATTTTGATAATCTTGTTTTTTTAAAAAATCTCACATTTCAGATTGTTTTGAAAAAACTAAGTGCGACTTAGATTTCAAAAACTCCCAAGTTGAAAACTTAAAATCTGAAAATGAAAAGATAAAACTTGAAGTCTCTTCACTTTTGAGTTTAAAAGACACTTGTAGGTATGCCTAAGGTGATCCTAAGTTGGAAAAACTCTTATCCAGATCCAGAAAATGTGGGGATCAATCTAGATTAGGCTACGACAAAAGTATTCCTCCCAAATATAAGAATACTCCACCTAAATTTGTGAAAGTGGAGTCTTCAAACTGAAAAGGGAAAAGTCTAAATCAAAACTATTTTAAAAATGCTATCACTTTTCAAAATTTAAGATCTAAAAGCAACCATATCAATCATAAAAATTGGAATCGTAATCCTTTAGCTGAGAAAATTATTGACTTACTTAAGGAGCTCTTAAAATCTAACTCAGTGGGTCGGTATTATAACAACTACAAACATAAGAAGACCAACTATACTCCTAAACCCAAGACTGTAATGAAATGGGTCCCTAAGGCCATTCCAAGTGGTACCTAGATAGTGGTTGCTCCAGACATATGACAGGTGACAAGGGTCTGTTCACCAATCTTAAAGATATGACTGATGGTTCAGTCACATTCAGTGATGGTAGAAACTGCAGAATTGTTAATCAAGGTACAGTTCAACTCTTTAACCTCCCTCTATTTGAAAATGTTTTATATGTAGAAGGGTTAAAACACACTTATTGAGCATTTTTCAAATATATGATAATAATCATAGTGTAAAATTTACTAACCAAGGGTGCGAAATTTTAAATAAAAATGGTTCTGTAATATTAACTGGTCACAGAACTTCTAAAAACGAATACATTGTGAGTGATTCAATCTCATCTAATCTATTATGCTACATGGTTCATACCGATGAGACAGAATTATGGCATAAGTACCTTGGACATGTACAGTACCCTAACTTGTATAGATTGAGCAAAAGAAAGTTGGTAAGAGGTCTACCTAAATTACAGAAAGTAGATAAAATATGTGGCGAATGCCAGATTGGCAAAAAAACTAGAAGTACTCATAAAAAGGTGAACTCTAATGCCACATCTAAACTGCTCGAACTTCTGCACATGTATCCCATTAGACCAAGTAGAACGGAGAGTCGAGGTGGTAAGAAGTACATACTAGTAATTGTTGATGACTTTACCAAATATACTTAGGTAGTCTTCCTTAGAGATAAATAAAAAACTCTTGATGAAGTAAAGAGGGTACTTAAACGTATCTAAACGGAAAAAGGATCTTGAGTCTCTAAGATTCATAGTGATCATGGTTCAGAATTTGAGAATAGCGATTTTGAGAAATTTTGCAGTGATCAGGGAATATCACATGAATTCTCTGTGCCCAAAACACTACAATAAAATGGTATAATAGAAAGAAAAAATAGAGTGCTTCAAGAAATGGCAAATGTAATGCTAAATAGTATGAAGCTCCCTAAAAATCTTTGGGCTGAAGTCGTAAATACTGCTTGTTATATAATTAACTACGTTTATACTAGAAAATTAAATGATAAAATGGCTTATGAAATATGGTTTGATAAGAAGTCTACTGTCAAATACTTTCATATTTTTGTCAGCAAGTATTATATTTTACGTGACCGAGAAAATCGGGGTAAGTTTGACACCAAAAGTGATGAAGGGATATTTTTAGGTATGCTCTGAATAGTAGAGCATATCGGGTTCTTAACAAGAGGACTGGTGCAATTCAAGAGTCCATTAATATGGTTATTGACGATCCCTAGAATACACCTATCTCAAGTTCAGAAAATGATGAAGTTCTTCTATTTGATAAACTAGATACTTCATCAAGTCAAAATAACTCTGAACTGAGGATTGTTAAAGACCATCCAACTAATCAGATTCTTGGAAACCCTCTCACCGGTGTGTGCCCTCATAAACAACTAGAAGATATGTGTAATTACGTGTGCTTTACATCTTAGATAGAACCGGCTAACGTAAAAGAAGCCCTTTCTGATGAAAAATGGATTGTTGCGATGCAAGAAGAGCTCAATCAATTTGTCAGAAATGATGTTTGGTACTTAGTTCCAAGACCGAAAGATAAACATATTATCGGAACAAAATGGATTTTCAAAAATAAGTCTAATAAACTTGGTAATATTATTAGAAACAAGGCTAGGCTAGTTGTACAAGGGTACACTCAAATTGAAGGCATCAATTATAACGAAACCTTTGCCCTAATAGCTCATCTTGAATCAATTAGACTATTTATATCTATTGCATGCTTTAGAAAGTTTAAAATATACCAAATAGATGTACAGAGTGCTTTCTTGAATGGCGATTTGCATGAAGACATGTATTTTGAACAACCCAACAGGTTTTGAAGACCCTAAGAATGCTAATCATGTCTACCACCTAAAAAAGGCACTCTACGGTTTGAAACAAGCTCCCAAGGCATGGTACGAAAAGTTGACTAAGTTTCTACTAAGTCATAACTTTATAATGGGAAGTGTTGATAAGACATTATTTGTAAAGAAACATAATGATCACATTTTAATACTACAAATTTATGTTGATGATATTATCTATGGATCTACTTGTGCTAACATGACTGTTGAGTTTGTAGATCTTATGAAGTCTAAGTTCGAAATTAACATGGTTCGAGAAATAAATTATTTCCTAAGGTTGCAAGTAAAATAGTTACCTAATGGTTTCTTTATCTCTCAAACTAAATATGCTCTAGACTTATTTAAAAAGTTTGGATTTGAGAGTGGGAAAAATTTTGATACTCCAATGAGTACTACTATAAAACTCTCAAAGGACTCTACAGGTAAGAGTGTGGATCCTAAATTGTATCATAGTATGATAGGTAGTTTACTTTATTTAACTGCGAGCTGAGCTGATATTGCATTTGGCATAGGAATTTGTGCTAGATATCAATCTGACCCTAAAGAGTCACATTAATTGCTGGTAAACAGATTATGAGATATGTCGCTAGTTCAGTAAATCTTGGTCTCTGGTATCCACGTGATACTAGTGTACAATTAGCTGGTTACATGATGTTGATTGGGCTGGTAACATTGATGATAAAAAATCAACCAGTGGCGGTGTTTCTATGTTGGAAACTATTTAGTTTCTTGGCAAAGTAAGAAACAAAGTTCCGTATCGCTCTCAGCTATTGAGGTTGAATACATTGCGGCAGGTAATGCATGTACTCAGCTTGTATGGATGAAAAGAATGCTAAGCGATTACAGAATTGCGTAAGATGTTATGGTTTTATATTGTGATAATTTCAATGCAATTAATATATCTAAAAATCCAATCTAGCATTCACGAACTAAGCACATTGACATTAGATATCACTACATTCATGAATTAGTGGAAGAAAAGACAATTTCTTTGGAATATATTCTGACCGAGACTCAACTTACTAACATATTCACAAAACCGCTCGACAAAAGCAGGTTTGCTAAATTGAAATTTGATCTTGGTATGTGCAATATGAATTGATGATTCATGTATATCTGTATCATAATGTATATATTTGTTATTTTAAAATTTTAAATTTTAAATTTTGTGTAAGATTACACATTTTGGGTTATGTATGACCAGTCGAGTACATACTCAACCTGTCGTGGCACGACCGGTCGAGCATGTACTCGATTAGCCATGAACCACGGGTTTGGTGCTTTATTTGGATGAAAAATCACTTTTTTCTCATTTGGGTTTCTTCTCCAACGGCTCCTACGTCGAACGGTCGAACCTGTCTTCGATTCCTCCATGGTTAGTGCGTTGTTTTCGATTTTCTTGTAGATTCTAGTCCTTTGCACTTCATTTTCTTCATTTATGTGATTTAGTTCATGTTTTATGTTGGTTTTTGGGGTTTTCTACTCAAAAATCTGATCTACTAGAAACCCACTTTACCACTTTTGCAATCTCCATTTTTCTTGATATCTTTGTTGCAAATGGAAGGTAAAACCAATAAGAAAGGATCTCGTGGTCCTTCTACATCTCGTTCAACTCCTATCACAGTGCGCCACCTTCAGTCACCCGAAGATGATTCCACTTATATGCAGGATATTAGGTTGCATAATGTTATAGTAGAACGGCCCGTTAATGTTGATCATTTAACTCTGTTTGATATCCTTCCTCTCCTTCAGTCTGTAGGATTGGATAACATACTATATTGGGGTGGGCCAGCATATCGCTCCATTGCGCAGGCTATGTATGCTTGCATTACTGATTTTTCTACTGAAAATCTGACTTTACTGTTGCGTCCAGAGAAGGTCCAATTAATGTGGATCGTCATCTTATCTCTGGATTAATGGATTTACCTATCAATGATGAAAGTATTCCCATTAGCACTCTAGTGTCTAAACCATCTGAAACTGAGAAGCGTATGCTCACTAGAGATTTATGCAATATAGATGCAGAATGGAATACTGCTGGAAATGTGCTTGCGTCAAAGTTTTAGTTACCCAGATATAGAATCCTTCACAGGATTTTCATTTCAAATGTCTATCCTCATTCTGGTAACAAAACTGAACTCACTATGTTCATGGTTCGTATTCTTCATTCCATCATTTCTGGAACCTCTGTATGTTTTCCTTCTTTGATTTTTCATTGCATCATTCAGTTCCGTCTCCATGCAGGACACAGTGACATTCCCTTCGCTTATCTTATAACTCTGTTGGCCACCCATAGTTTAGTGGTTATGCCTGTAGGAGAAGCTCTCATTCACCACCTACCATTCAATAACTCCAATATTAACAAGATTAATTCAAAGCTAGCCCCATGCTAAGTCAATGTGAGTGTTGGTGGAGCTAATGCCGTAAATGAAGAGGAGGGTGATTTGCCTCCAGATGATATTTTTGACGAAATCGAATCCGATTCAGCAGATGATCCTGATTATCAGTCATCTGACTTTGATGCACGTTTGTGCTCACTTGAGGAGAAGGTTGAAAATATGAATCTGTCCAATGATTTGTAATTTAAATATATGCGCAAATATCTTAAGCGCATTAACAAGGGACTTCATCAAATTGATCCTATCTACCTGCTCCTTCATCAGGTTTTGATTAGTATTTGAATATTTGTTATGTAATAACTTTTAAACTTCTTGGATTTCTTTTGTTTTGTGAGATTGAACATGCTTGAACATGCTTGCTTATGAATTTGGTTAACTTGGTAATCTAGATCATATATTTTCTTCTTCTTCATTAATCTTCCTATTCTTCTTTATTTATCTACTTCCTTTATCATTTATTGGTGCCTTCCTTTGTCATATTGTGACAAAAAGGGGGAGAATTTTATCAAGCTTGTGATATGTGGATTGTGGATTGTGGATAGGTAGCCATTATTTGTAAGGGGGAGTAAGTAAGGGGGAGTATTGTTGGGGGAGTAGATGTGAATGGTTTTGACCTGTTTATAACTAGTGCATGATTCTTTAACTAGGTTGTAACTGGTTTATATTGATAACTAGTGCATGATTCTTTATTATGCATATTATGCTTATTTTTAATGAAGTGTGTTTTGTCACTAATTTAACAAAGGAGGAGATTGTAAATGCTATGTTTTCTAGCTCCTATGATTGTCAAATTTTATAGTGCCAAAACCTCTTAGAATTTGTCTTGTGTAGCTCATCTACATATTCAAGATTGTGCATCTCATTAACAAGAACAAAGGTCTTTACCTCAAGAAGTTTAAAGGCAAGATCAAGAGATATACAAATACATGTTCAAGTACAACACCATGTGATAGTTCACTCCTTAAGCTTCAAAGTTCAAGGTTTCAAAGCTTTATCTAAGGCAAGACAATAATCTTTACTTTGGTACTCAAAGCTTAAGGTGAAGTACAACTCAAGTACCTCAAGCTCAAGCTTTAATGTATTACAAATTCAAGCTTCAAAATGTCTCGAGTTCAAGCTTCATCATATGTCAAGATCTCAAGCTTCGTGAACTTCAAAGAACAACTATCAACTGAGGCAAAAGAAGATTCAATGTTCATATAACGCTTATAAGGTATGAATGACCCTAAATTGACCATAGGATAGGTCATTTTGAATGCATAATTTAATTGGGTCACTTTATAAGTGCATAGTCTGTTTTTCAACTAGTCTTAGACTATATTCGACTAGTCCTAGTACTGGCTCAACCAGTCCAAGAAATCCTCGACTAGTCCTAAGTTTGTTACTAATTTTTGGGATTTTTTGTTATTGCCTTGACCAGTCCTGGAGACTGCTCGACCAGTCCTATAGGCTCGACTTCAAGTCCAACAACTTAAATGAGTCCCACACGACCAGTCATGGACAGGATTCAACCAGTCGTGGAACAGCCTGATCTTATCGTGCCCAAATTTTCAAAATATTGTTGGTCCTTCGACCAGTCGAGCTATCCTCTGGGCCAGTCGAAGGAACGATTTCTATACTTATAAATAGAGCACGATTTTCAGAGTTTGATATCCAATTCAAGCAAAATCAAGACACCACTCTGAGAGATAACGTAATGATATTCTTAAGCTATTTAGTGCTCATTTTATATTCTCTTTAATTAGCTTTGTTTGCATTTGATTTTGAGTTTCTACATTCCAATCTTATTTGAAAAAGGGATTGAATATTTCCCATTTCTTGGAACAAAATCAAATCAAGCTAGCCCAAGGTGATTTAATCTAAAATCAATTTAGAACTTAGAACCATTTCATAAGTGATTGTGAACATTGAACATCTACGTTGAACTTTTACTCCGAATTGGTTCTTCCGGGCTGTAACAAAGGAGAATATCCAGATAAGTATTTTACAGTTTTTGTAAATTCATTCTTTTAGTTTTTTGGAGATTGTGCCAAAAAAATCTCTTTCTTTTGGTTTGTTTGAGGTGATCCAGAAAACTTGTAGGGTTTTTGAATTGTGTAAGCCCACTTGAAAGACACAATTGTGAGGGTTTTTGGTGAACCTTGAAAAACTTATTTCATAGTGAATGTTAATATCCGCTGTGTGAGGATTTTAGGAGTAGAGTAGTTGTGTGGTTGTTTTTCTAAACAGTTGGTATACACACAAGGGAACCACTATAATTTCTAGTCTTGTGGTGATTGATTGATTATTTCATTTTATGGATGTTGTAATTTCCCTTTATGCAATTGTGGAGAATGTTGTAATTCTTTTTATGCAAGTGTAGGAATGTTGTAATAGCTTAGTTTCCTTCTTTCCTATTTTATTCTTTATTCCTCTGTATCGGTATGAGATTTTGATACACAAACCGTTCTAGGAATCAGGCTATCCTACCATAAGCCATTGGTTTTTAGTATAATGTTGTCCTTAGAACAACATCTGTATTAACCTCTCAATACTCGTACATTTGAGGTTGTTTTACATTTCTGTATTGTGGGATTGTTTAAGTGCTATCTATATTTCCTTTTGTTTATTTCCGCATTAAAGTTTTAATTTGGCATAGTCCTATTCACCCCTCCCCCTCAAGGATTCGTAGCTCGGCCTTTTCAGTCACTATGTTATGATCTTAGGTATGCTCTTATAGATTGGATTTATGTGATGAAATCCCTCCTTGTGGAATCTCAAGATCGGAACCTAATGAATGGGTGCTAGGAGCTGAGAATGAGGCACCACGAAGGCTGTTGCAACCAGAACCGGCTATTGGGTTCCTTATGAGTTTAATCATCGAGTCCGGGGTGTGACACCATGAGTGGGGCAGCCCAAGGGAGGCTTCCAACCTCACGTCATTGGACAAAACTGCCCGGTAACACATTTCTTTTTGCTTTATTTTTCCTTTTTTTATGCACCATCAGTGCAGGCCCCACATGGATTTTTCTACTTCATTCACCACATAGTCCATCTCGAGCGAGTCTAATAGGCTCTGATTTAGGTCCATAGTGGGCCTTGGAAGATTTCAACAGCAATGGTTCGTTTCCCTCATTACGGTCCATTTGTGACCCTAATATGTCTAATCTTTTGGCCCGTGGCCTAACATGATCTTGAGAAATTGGTGGATTATGTGGATTCAATATAAACATCAGAACAGGGTCCCTCTTGTGAGACCCAAAATTGGCCAATAATGGGTTACCACCCACGTGCATGACATTCATGCATTTTTCATGTTATTATTATATTCGTTGTATGTTTTGCATACACCATTAATGTGCGCCCTAAGTGGATAATCTAATCCATTCATCGTCTTGGTCATCTTGAATGAGGTCAAATAGACTTTGACTAAGACTGGTTTGGATGATCAAGGACTTCATAGCGAGCCCTAGAAGGTTTCAATAGATAAGCATTATTCTCCTTAGTATGGCCCACTTGAGACTCAGATTTGCCTCAAAATTTAGCACATGGCCTAAAATTATATGAAGAAGATGGATTGATTAATTGATTAAAGGATTGATTGATTTGGCAACATGGGAATTTATGCAAGTGGGACCCACGTTCATTGCGTGGCCCATCTCGAATTGTGCCAAAATTGTAACTTCTAATCTAAGGGTTGAAATGGGGTGTGCTACGCGGCGTTGGAAACGTAATGCCCATGCGGTCGCTAGGGTAAATGCCTCGAGGTATCGCAGTACAAAAGTAGGGTAATGATCAAAACTCGTTGGTCTGGCCTGCCAGGAACATGTCATTGTTTAAGTAAAAATACACGGAAGGTCTCACGAGATTACGGGTCTTACAGATGATATGTATGGTTCCTTGATAAAATATATTAAGAGGTAGAATACAATTATAGGTCGGTACGATGTGCCTCACATGGATTGCCAATGTCCCAATATGGAAAAAGAAAATCTTGGACTGGAACTTGGAATTTCTTATTCTAGCGAACCGCATCAACTATGTATCTCATCAGATCAACAGTTTGGATCAACGAACATGACCTAAATCCTATGTCCATATTCCAACATAAACTCTGACAATATGTAGTAAAACTCTTCAGGATCCCTTTTTTATTCATACAAAAAGAAACGGATGGTGCTAATGGGTGGACATGTTGATTTTTCAATGTATCCTCACAGCATTGAACAATACTTTCCAAAATAAAATAAAATAATCTTACCGGATGTGTTAATAAAATGTTTAAATGCTCCATTGCTAAACTTGCTTTGGCAGAGGCAATGAGAGAATTTCAAATGTACAGATTTTTTTTTTTTTATGCTGGAGATGGTAGATAGGTCTCTTCCTCCTCTAACAGGTCACATGTAATTCACAAAAAAAATAGTATTTTCTTTCTATCAGGTCTGCGATTTGATGGTTTTACAGTTTTAGTACCTAAATCATCCCATTGAAAATGAAAATTAGTTATTGAATTCATACCATTTGCTAATTTAGAAGTAATTGGGACCATTGATCTGGTCGACCAACATATCCATCTACCAAAGGCCAAAATTTGTAGTGATTGGATGACTCTAGTGCTTGTTTTGAATTAGCCATCAATATTTTTAGTACAGTAACTGTCAAGCTACCGCAGTTTGATTGCATCATCTTTTTCTAGCTATGGGTCATATAAAAGAAATCCCTCCATCTAGCCATCATTTGTCTCTGCCTGCAACCTGTAAGACAAAATAATAAAAATAAATTAATTATATTTTAACAATTTCCTATGATTTAGATAGCATATCCTATGACTTTCAATGGTGCGGTAAGAACGCGTTCCTTCTCATACAAGTCAATGGAAGGAGGGGCCCACTTACTATAAGCAAAAAGGTCAAACTCGGATCCAAAAGTTACATGGGGCATATCTCATGACTTTCAATGGTCCACTTACATGAACTGTGGCTTAAAATTTCATAGCCATGTCTCATTTCTGACTCAACAAGTCTCCATTTGTAAAGAATAGAGATAAGGAAAATGAAGAGGAGAGAGTAGAGATCTGACCTCTAATTGGCCAATCAAATCTATGGTAGGGATTGATTCATGGGAAGATGAAGCTGCAACAACCTAAAACAAACAAAGAAAGGGAAAAAAATAGAACAAAAAAGTTGTAACAATATATCAAAAAATATATATATTTATAATAATGATGTCTCTTACCATTGCTAGTACATGCCCTGGTAAATCAACTCATCTAAGCCACTACCTATTTTTACACCACTCATGCACTCTCTTTGTCCTTCATATACCACCATCAAAACCAAATCATTATAATAGAAGGAAAAAAAGAAAAAAAAATGAGAGAGAGAGAAAGATAGATCTTTTATGGGTTTTATTTAAAAGGTTAAGAAAGAAAAATTCATATACATGTGTATATTTCAAACGGATTGGATTGGATCCTTATATATTGTCGAATTTGGTTTTTATTATTTTTTAGAGTAATCATCCTGCAGCAGAATAAGAGAGAAGAAGGCCTAAAAATGATGTGTAACTCATCAGCAAAATAGAAGTACATAAATCTGAAAAATCCCATGATGCACCCATTTTATCCAAGTGGGGTTGGTGGTAATCCGTACTATGAGTCCGATGGATCTTAGTGTGGATGGAGGATTCCATCAGATTAGAAGTTCCTAATCCTTCGATAGATTTGCCTATCAAAGATACACATCTATGGCCTGCCTTGTTAGTTACAAAACTTGATTTTTGCACACAGTCATCATCACAGGGTCTCCTTTTTAAATTGCAGATACACTCCACATACTTACTAGATTGGCGGAAAGTTATCCCTGAGTGTTGAGTATGTGATACATTAAACATATGCAATAGAGAAATGCAGAGGCCATTCATGTAAAGAAGCAATCTGTGGCACTCATGCCAACATGGCATGCTTGCAAAGCTAACATTCTTTTACCAACAGTTTGTGAAGGTGTTATTCACATCAATTACTAGGACATTGAAATAGATTTAAGGTGTCAAACATGCATGCACATGATGAATCCCTAAATTGTAAAAGCTTAAAAACAAGGAGCTAACTACGAATATGTGCACATGTGTATGCATATTGCAAAACCATATGTTTACATTAGTTAAAGCAATGAAAAACCAAGGTATCACCAGTATTTCCCAGCATGGATGATAATTGAAAGATCAACTTACTAATGATGATTAATCTTAACAGAAAATAGAATGACAAAAGGGACCATACTTGTTGCATGGGACCAGGTCCAAACTGAAGGAAATAATGGGGGAGGCCTCCACTAATTCCATGAACAAAATTCATTAGAATTATAGTTTAATAATTATAAGAATTTGATCTTCCCAAGGTCTGAAGAAGTGTGGGACTAAACATTAGATCAATCACTCACCATCATCAAGACCTTACTTAAACCCCAAATCCCAAATACATACACCAAATATATAGATTATTGAAATCTTCTACATACATAACTAAATCAACAATTCTAAAGGTGATGAGCCTCTTTCCTTTGTATTGATTTGGTTTAATGTGATAAGCCCGCACCTCGGAACTGAGCGATCATACTCAATTTGGGTGACGACTCATATCGGGTTGATCCTCATACATATAGGTATCATACCATACCTTTAGAATTGTTGATTTGTGAAATAAACGGGTGACACCTAAATTTGGATCAAAGGACACTAGTAATGAGTCGTTATGTGTGGCAACGAGCCACGTGATCCGGATAAGGACTCGTGATATAACATCGGTATCTTAGCTTCGTTAATATGATGGATGAATTAAACTTAATAATTACTCGGCTAACATAACCATGCATCACACTGCATTAGTTAGGATGTGCCAAAAAGGCATTGGAATTGCACCGTTTGAGGAAGTGTTGTCATATGCGAAATAGGCTTTTGAAGTCGCGTGTGAGGGAGTGTGTTTGGAAAGGGCATGCATCATGTCATATCTTCATATACACATTTAACAAGAGTATTTAGGAATTATTTGATTTCTTGTTTATCATTAACTGCGCTGATTATGTTGGTAACATGTGTAACTTGTCTAATAATTGTGCATTAAAGATAACATGCTTAAGTATATAAAATGTATTAATATATATTTGTTGTGAACCTACTGATCACTAAAATGTCCCAAGTAACAATCTTCGGGATATTTCTTCGCTATGTTAGCATTTGATGCCTTCTATTTGACATATGAAGATAACTCAACAATAGGACCATTCGATGGTGCACTCGGAGCGCTCAGTAGATCTCTAGCTTCTTCCCGCTTGGTAGCTATTCTTCTGTTCCTATTACAATTATTGTGATTTGTATAATTCTCATTTGGGCGAACACCATATTTTAATTGTATCTTTACTGTCGGCCCCATATTTATTTATTTTTGTTATCTCTACCTCGCTTTGGATCCGCAAATTTAAATTACGTTACTCGGATTGCTCATGTGTGGAACTGATGTGAATCTGAATGAGGCTATACATACATTTTCATTTGATTAACACCTGGAAACTCGGGATTGGAGTCTATGTACTCGGGTGCCGATTTTTGGGGTGTTACAGGTGGTATCAGAGCGAACTAATGAGATAACCCAAATCTTGGGAATGAGGATTATACAAACCATAATGATCATCAAATGTTGGGACATTTAGAGTTTTAGACCTAGAATTAGTACTCCTAGATTTCAAAAAAAAAAATTGGCAGTTTAAGAAATTCAATAAATTAATAACATGAGCCAGAGCGCCTCCTTAGCTGGTATGGTCATATGTGAAGTGCTCGAGCATAGTTAAATTCAATTCGGGCAACTCAATTCCAATCAGAGAACTTCTGACCCTAAGCGATAGAACAATTTCTTGTATTAAAAATGGTATGAAATCATCTAGCGTATAAGCGTAGACTTTGGATTACAACTATTGGATTACCACTGCTCCTAAGTTAAGACTAGGCTACTGGTTATGCTAAGGAATTTAAAAGACTAGTTACGCTAAGAAAATTGAAAGATAGACTTAGTTAGTTGGCTTGATTAGGTTGGAGTGAGACACCATTCCTTTGTTGGATCCCCTTGATAGTTATAGGCTTCGTTAATAACTCTTAAGAAGGTTATTTTGACTTAGACACTATTCACACTCAGAGAAAACTTATATATCCCTCAGATTGAACGTTAGGTCAAATCAACACACCCCTTAAAATTGCCTTCTCAAGGACTTATTACAATCGGGAACACGGAGTAGAGAAACTATGTATAAGCGAAGTTTTCGCGGTTTGAATCGAATTCTCAATCCTGGTAGTTACCAATGAACTCCATGCTCTGATCAAGAAGAAGATCGGGATCAAGTAGGATTAAGAACTGATACGATGAATTTTCAATTATGGCTAGGCAGAAGGTCTATGTATCCGACTCAGACCTACTACACAACCTTTCTTCCGTGTTGGCCCAACCACTTACAACTAAAATTTTATTACTTTGCCCTTGAGAAGTGTTAAGGATAGCCAATAGGGATTATTTTTTTGGGCCTAAGAAATTTCTCAAATGAGCAACAAACAGTTAGGAATTAGGTCCCGAATCATAGACCATTCTGGCATACATATTGTGCATATGAACTTAGAAAGATAGTCTGCCTGTTAACTTATTTTGTCTAAATTCCATATATATTAATAATATATAGATTATCTTACAGTATTAAACTGGACATGATTAAAGAGGGTATGTCGGGACCGTGGCAAAAGTCCTTCTTTGGTATAATTAGGCATCTTGCCACAAACTCACACCCGTCCCTGAAATCAACTACAACACCCATCATTTTTAGCTCCTTTCTATAACCATGAGTACTAATATCATAATACACAACATCGATGAAAAGAAGACCAATGTATTGAGAGATCGTTTCCCATTTCATATAAAAGATAGGTCTCAAATTCCAACTCGTTCTGACATACAGATCGATACACAAATTCTTAAGCCTTGAGAGTAGAAACAATTTTAAAGGAGGTATAAAAGTTATGAACCCAGTCGGTTTAAGTAGGTATACATGTCTACCCGCTCAAAGGCACAGCGGAAGCTTGGTGGGCTAATAATCCACTGGCCTAGGATCGAAGGAAATTGATCCAGGTTATACGTAAGGTTAGGTCACTAAATAGGATCTAAATCTTCCTTATAATGTCAATAATGAAGTCATTGAAGGAAAGAAATTAGGGTTCAAGTATTATACCAATTCATATTTTTTTAAAAAAATTATATCACTAAAGAATAGGCCTAACAATGGGTACGCGCTGAATTACAATAACCGAGGTTAGTGTATCCACAAATGTGCTTGTTGAATACAAACCAAATAGAAGCCTTAGCCAATTTTGAGGAAGAAATTGTTTTTTTAAGGTGGGTAGATTGTAACATCCCGTATTTTTTTATGAACTTGGAGTTGGACGTCCTTAGGCAATGGGTCTATCATAAAGCATTATCGACTTAGGAAGGAGTGATCGAACTTAGCGACATTAAAGGACCGTAAGACCAAGCCATCTGGCTAATCTAAACACCAAAGTCTTAGCCTAGGTTTCATCTATAGAAGAAACCCCTCTTTGCTCTCATGAATCACAGAGAAGCCCCAGGGGCTTCACCTAGGGCCATTTCTACTTCATTTATACCTCATTTCTAGTCCGTTATACCATTTTCACTCTCAAGTCATCACCCCATTCTCTTCCCAAGCTTTCAAAACTCAATCCTTAAGTCTCAAATCCCCCTGTCAACCCATCTCCTTAAAAAATCTCACATTCCACCACCTTATTCTTCAAATCTTTCTGAGTACTTTCATATTAGACACAAATCCTAAAGCTTAAAGGATGAAGAACTATAATTAAACTAAAATTTACTTAAATAGAAAAAATACAAATAAAATGGACTTTAGACCATTAACCCGATGGAATCTTGGGAAATAACCAGGTTATTTGGAGAGAGTAGCTTCTCTTACCCTAAAATCATATATTGCATGTCGAATGACTCATTCTAGTTTGCAAGATACATTGGTTTTAAATATTTAGTAGCAAAGCCACCACTAAACACCACAAAGGATGGCGACGCCACTGCCAGATCGGCGGCGGACCGCCGGTGCACCAGATTTCGGCTGACCACTGCTAGAATTCTCTACGTTTTCATGACGACTTCAAAAAGTCATATCTCCCTTAATATAACTCCGATTTAGGTAATTCAAAAGCCAGATTGAAGCTTAATAAGTCTAGTTTCATATAAAAATAAAATAAATAAATTTTTTTAATATAGTTAAATCTTGGATGATGTGACAACTATCTAAAAATTATTAGTTTCGGACAGCTAGTACTTCAAGAATTTTTTGAATTTTGTTAAAATACAAAATTTAATGAAATTTGGTAGAGATAAAGTAAACTTAATGATGAACTGCTAAAAAAATAATTAAAATAATATACTAAATAAAAGTGCCAAAAACATTATATGAAATAAAGATATTGAAACTGAAAATTTCCTACAACTACACATTGTCAATGGGCCGCACGTATCTTTTTCATCTTAGAATTTTTATAATTTTCTTAGAAATTGCTTCTAATCATACTAGGAATCATCCTATATGATTAAATTTAAATTTTCTATTTTAATATATTTTACTAAATCAGGTAATTTCAAGTATAGTTGAATTAGGGTTCTTGATTAGGGTGATTATGACCGAATCATCATTCTCACTAGTTTCGAATAGTTTACACTATGAAATTAGCTAATCTAAATTCTAATCATTTCTCACAAGAAATCTCGATACCCAATTCGTTCTGAAAAGGCCCTGATTATCCAAACAAGCTCTAGACCACTTGTTAATGGGCCACTAAATTTGAGATTATCGAAAGACATTCATCTTAGTGGGCTTGATGTCCATTGTGGGACATCAAACCAAAATCATGCCTTAAATCACTCAACTTGGACTCACAAGGTGAGTGCCTGGTTGTGTGAATACCTTATATGAAAATCTGTAACTTAAGTGAAACTAGCCACTCTTTTATGAAGTTGTAACTTTTGGACCGTCGATTCATGGCCAAAGTCAGGATACCAACTAACAATATTTCCCCAAACATATCCGTATAACTGTGGCCCCGATCAATCATCGGTGACCGTTAAACAGACTTCTAATCATATCTGACAATCGATGCATCCAAATGGTGGGTCGATTGTGTTTATGCATAAATCATCACTAGGGCCAACTATCTTATGGTGGGTGTCGACCCCTATGCCCCATAATGGACCCCAGAGAATAGAAACACAATCTCATAGGGCTAGTATAGTGAAAACCCAACTCTTAAGGCCATTTGCACTAAATCTGGTGCTATAAGTAGGTCATTTGGGGGCCTCATTTGCTCCTATACGAATTTACAAAGCCAAGGAGAGAATCGGGAGGAGAAGAAGAGAGGAATGAGAAAGATGGTGGGGCCCGGTGCTGGATCACACCATCTAATCTCCGTGCTCGCTGGATTCATGCAGGACATCATCTCTATTCCCGATCTCATGTCTTCTACGGATGAAATCCAAAGATTTTGGGTTGGATTCTCCACTCACTTGCTAGGTAAGAGGTTTCCCTACATGTCTTTCCGTCTTTTTCTTTCATTTCTTTCATTTTGAGCCATTAGGGTTAAAAACCCCCTTTTTATTTTCATCAATTCTCGTAAACCCTAATATTAGGATTGAGTATGTTAGGGATTTTTGTTATAATGATCAATTGGAGTAGTCCATACTCTTGTAGGAGCCATAATCGGGCCCCATTCCATTACGGTTTAAGTTGTGCGCCGATTTTGAGTCTCGATTCGTCAAACCAAGTTGATGGATCAATCAAATTGAGTTAGTTAAGGCATAATTCATTGTTTAGTATTTAATTATGAATAAATACATGTCATTAATGATAGTCTTATACTTTAATTTAGGTTTGGAGCATTTTTCCAAATTCCTAACACTAAGGTCGTATTCGAGTATTGGATTTTAACTTAAAGGTGAAGATCTACCCCCAAGCTTCTAGTTGGCATTTATGCTCATTGAAATGCTTGAATAACATGAAACTCTTAATATTATAAAATTCTTGGATGTTGAATGCTGGGAAATACTAAGATTATTGAATTGTATTATGGTGGTGGACCGAGCTTTGTAAATTATCCAAATATGTGTATATCCTGCTTTAGGTAGGCTATCTCGGGCTTATACAGCCAACTGGAGTTGAACATGGACAATCGACAGTAGTTGGATCTACACGGGATGCTTTGCACCCAATGTCGGTTTGCCCGAGGTCCTCCATAGTCATTCACATCTGTCTAATGCAAGCTCGATCATTCTTGTACTTGGTGATTGTATAACATTCAATAGAATCTGGGATACCATCATTACCATTGATTTAATTAACTCATAACCATTATTGATACGTTCCCAAGACTTATGAGTTGGGCATGGAGGTATGGGACACCTTGTCCGAGCTGTCGACTTACGCTGGGGTGACAAGCCTCCCCGTAGTGACCAGTGAGAAACTAAGACTCGAGGGCCGGGCATGGTGGTATGGGACACTATGTCCGTGCTGTCAGCCTACGCTGGGGTGACAAGCCTTCTCGTAGTGACCATTGAGCACTAATGGAGGTAATAAGTCCTTGTTCGAATGATCCCCGTCAAATTACCCGGCTGATGATTCCGTGCCAGAGTATCGTTCGAACGACCCGAGTATGAATGAAATTGGGTGACGAGCCCCTTTCCTTTGTATTGATTTGGTTTAATGTAATAAGCCTGCACCTTGGAAATAAGCGATCATACTCGGTTTGGGTGACGACCCATATTGGGTTGATCCTCATACATTTAGGTATTATACCATACCTTTAGAATTGTTAATTTATGAAATAAATGGGTGACACCTATATTTGGATCAAGGGACACTGGTAAGGAGTCGTTACATGCGGAAACGAGCCATATGATCCGGATAAGGACTCGTGATATAACGTCGGTATCTTAGCTTCGCCAATATGCTGGATGAATTAAACTTAATAATTTCTCGGCTAATATAACCATGCATCATACTATATTAGTTAGGATGTGCAAAAAAGGTATTAGAGATACACCATTTGAGGAAGTGTTGTCAAATGCGAAATAGGCTGTTGGAGTCGCATGTGAGGGAGTGTTGTTTGAAAGGGCATGCATCATGTCATATCTTTATATATACATTTAACAAGAGTATTTAAGAATTGTTTGATTGCTTGTTTATTATTAACTGCGCTGATTGTGTTGGTAATATGTGTAACTTGTCTAATAATTGTGCATTAAAGATAAACATGCTTGAGTATATAAAGTGTATTAATATATATTTGTTGTGAACCCGCTAATCACTAAAATGTCCCAAGTAACAATCTTGGGGATATTTATTCACTATGTTAGTGTTTGACGCCTTTTATTTGACATATGCTGATAACTCAATAATAGGAACATTCGGTGGTGCGCTCGGGGCACCCAGTAGATCTCTAGCATCTTCCCGCTTTGCAACTATTCTTTTGTTCCTATTACAATTATTGTGATTTGTATAATTCTCATTTGGGTGAACACCATATTTTAATTGTATCTTTACTATCGGCCCCATATTTATTTATTTTTGTTATCTCTACCTCGTTTTGGATCCGTAAATTTAAATTGCGCTACTCTGATTACTCGTGTGTGGAACTGATGTGAATCTGAACAAGGCCACACGTACATTTTCATTTGGTCAACACCTGGAAACTCAGGATCGAAGTTTATGTACTCGGTGCCAAAATTTTGGATGTTACATCTTACCTCTGGGACATTGGATTCAATTTGAATATAATCCTAACTTGGGATTTAGTGAGTCATGGCTCAGTCCACATCGCTCTCTCTCTCTCTCTCTCTCTATCTTCTCTAATGTCTTTCTATTTCTCTCTCTCCATCCGTTTACCTCTCTCTTCCTCTGTCAGGTTGGGCATTTTTTTTATAAGGCTTTCGGATGGTTTTTGCATGAGGAGGGAGTCCCACATCTCGTTGTACAGCGATTTACGCATGGTGCGTTTGTGCACGGTTTTGATGGACACTGGATTTGGACCTCTTTTAATGAATTCCCTTATGATGGATCTGGCCAAAGTTTTTAGAGGTTTTTTTAATATATGTGGGGTCCACCTATTGGCCATTTTAGATTTTTAGATCGAGGGACTTTAAGATCACACGATCACCATCAAATCGAAGAAAATGATGGACTCTTGAATGGTAGATTCCATTTTAGGGTGCATCTCTTAAATTGGGGCTCATTGGATGGTCCAGATGGGATCCACGGAGCTTGTGGGGCCTAGAAAATGGAGGTTAAAGATGGTTTATCCAATGGGTTCACACAAAAATAATTGCGGCTATTTTTAGTGCACAATCACAAAAGGGTTATGGAGCCATCGACTGTTTGGATTCGTCCACTTCTTTCATTCCTAGTTGGATTCCTAAATCACTTAGATGGAAGATCCTTGTAAGATGAACGATCTATATCATATTTCTAATCCAAAATCTTAGTTTCTGCCTAAACAATCCAACAGCAAGGGAGAACTTCATTATGTCGTGACCTTCCTGTTACCCGAGTTGGGTGTGGTTATTAGATGGTTGGGATCATTTGCATGGTTGGGATTGAGGAGGAAGTTTCCTCACTGTATTCATCGACAGATCAGTGGCCAAATTAGAGGGAGAGAAATCAGGGATTTTATTTATTTATTTATTTTACATTACTGACTTTAGGTTTTTTGCACAAACATGGGCCAGGTGGGGTCCAATCATGATGTTTGTTTGATCAATCCATTCTGTTCATCCTCTTAGTCAGACCATGTTGACACATTTGTTCAAATATGGAGTTGATCTGAGCTTTAGGTGGGTCACACTAATCTGTATGATGGAGAATCTTTTAGGATTAGAGATTTGGAGAAGGAAATTTTCTTCAACATGTCTCTGTACATGAGGTATCTTGGATGCACATACCAATTGTCTGTATGTATAATGTGGGGTCCACTATGATGACATTTAAGAAGATCCACGCTCTTTATTGACTTCGGCATGCCATGTTGTCCCATGGGCCCAAGTATGGAGTTAATTGGAGGCTTATCTTGAAAGTTCTCCTAGCGGGTGCCCAAAATGGACTTCACTTCAATTAGTGGTCCATGCTTAATCATCAAGGCTAAATTTTGGAGTAAATGTGTAATCAGGATACGCAAACGATTGGGCAAATTTTGTTGGTTGATCAATGGTGGAAAAAGTCTAAATCTAAAACATCACCTTTTACATCAAATATGAAGGAACTCACTTCAATGTTCAACGCTGTAGGATTATAGTTTGGGTTCTAAATTTTGTATGATATCATAGTCATGTGAGGCTAAGGTGTGGTCCAATTTTGAGTTTTAATGGACAACAAGAAGTGGTTAAGTATAAAGATTTGAATTTATATAGAGTCCGTAAGCCTCAAAAGGATAATTTCACACCTAAGTAAAATCCTATCAAAGTGGGGTCTTCATATTTCACGCTTGGTCCATATGATGGGCAATCTAAGTCATTCATATGAAGGGAAATGTCTTACTAAAACAACACACAGGCTTTCCTCATTTGATGGACACCAAAATTAATGATCAAGGGCTGATTTGTCAATCAGGCCACTTTTACAATGATTTAATGAGTAAAATTTGACAAATATGGTTAATTTATAATACATAGGTATGGTATAAAATTTCACATCAAACTGATCATGAAAACCATGTGATCTAGAATTTCAGGGTTTATATTAATGACATTTTCGTAATCGTCATTGATCTAAGAGTTTTGGGAAATCTAATGGTTCTACATGATTATAGGCATGTTTTTAATCAATATATATATATATATATATATATATATATATATATATATATCTAAATCAATATGAATAAAGAATTATTCACTAAATTATTTAAGGGAATGTATGTATATCAACTAAAACAATGCACGGTCATATATTTTTACCTAGAGGTGATTAGTTAATTGAATGGTCAGTTATGATGGACAAGTGAGAATACTCGAATATATGATGATTCTGTCTAAAAAATTAATGGTCGGATGACTTGATCTATAGATGAAGATTATTTTCAACCGTCATTTAGATATAAGGTTAGAATTGGCTAAATCGATATCGTGCACATGTACATGTCAAGTTAAATTCCATGGTAACACTCAAGAACTTTTAATACTCGGTTATCGAAAAATTTGGGGTGTTACAATCTACCCCTCTTAAATAAAATTTTGTCCCTGAAATTTAATTATTTCTATCATTCTCATTGATTCATTATGCTTAAGCTTTCAATTTATTCCTTGCAAGGTAGTCAAATTAGGAGCTTCATCTCAACCCTAGCTAAGAAGTTTAGCCTAACCTAAAGATGATTAAGCTAAAAAAACATAAGACAAAAGGAAGAAAAAACTTTATTAAGAAAGTTGCTCCACGTTCCAGCTCCAGGTTGGATGCCCCACTCTCTCTCTGTTCTCGTTCTTTTATAGGCAGGGAGGTCAGTGGAGAGGAGTCGGTGCGGAACTTCTGCAACCTGTCAATCAAAGGAAGTCGGCTTGGCTGTGTAACAGCGTGTGGAAGGACTTTTGCACCGAGAAAACGGCGCTGCACTCCCACTTCCCTTGCTTTCTTTCCAAAGAAACAACATCCCTTGGGGCATTTTTTTAACGAGCTACACGATGGACGGTTTAGATCGTCCATATGATCAAAGATAGTGGCCCACAGGATTCCGGAACATCCGGTTTTTCACGGATGTGCGTAGGCTTACGCACGAAGCTGCGCCGACGTGATCGGTGGACCCCATAGTAGTATTTTCGGGGAAATCCACCCCATCCATTAGATTCAGCTCAGAAAACCAGTTAGGAATGGATGGTTTTGGAATGTTGTTGACACGGTCCGCTGATGTTTTGCTTCCGCCGTCCATCCTGCGTGTAAACGGTTAAAAACCGATATCTGCTGTCATTTGAAATACCGCCACCTAGGCGATGGTAAGAAGAACCTTGGGATTCTAATGACCGGTCTAGAACAATCATATGGACCAAGATGGTGGGCCATCTACACCATCCGCAGACAGCCCTGCGAAACGAGAAAATAGAGAATCGTTTCTCTGTTTAAAGGAAGTCGATCAAACTGACTCTGACCAAACAAGGTGGTCCCGTGCACGTGGAGTGCATTGTGCACAGTGCACTAGCATTGTTAGTGGAGTCCCGTTCCAATGTTTATGACAAATATGCACCGTCCATCTGCTGTATTATCGAATTTAAGGGGTTGAGACCAAAGTTGAAGCACATCTAGAGATCAGGCGGGCCCCAAATCAGGAATTTAGTGGCTGATCTGTCCGTTAGACCACTTCTATAGGGATCTGATGGCTCAAATTTGACAGGTACAGTTAATTTATGGCCCTCAGGCCATTCATGAAGTTTCGAGTAAAATGGATGGTGAAAACCTTATGATCTTGTATTTTGGACGTCTTTCAGGCCCTCTTTAATGTGAATGACTTGATTTCCTCGAGCCTCTGGCATGTAAATTCATCAATCTTGGTCCCCTGGGGTTTGTCCCTTTCCTTTGGTGTCATCAGAGTGTTAAATCCATGCTTTAAGCATCCTTTCAGTCCTACACTTGTGAATTCACCTTACACTACAAACATGATTAAAATAGGGTATTAAACAGTATCATGTTCGTAAAAGCAGGTAATAACTAGGGTCTAATATGCAATATTCAACCCTCAACACAACCTCCAACTAGCATTTTGCTAAGCTCGAGCAAAGTATGCAAAAAATAATTTCAGCAATACAAAACAATTCCTATAAACTCGAGTGACTTGTGAAAAAATTAGTCGAGATGCGAGAATTCTAAGATTCATGAATGGTGAGTAGTATTTCTCCTGGAATCAACCTCACGGTAAACTTCATAATCAAGTTCAAAATATTAATCCATTAATTAGAACAATATTCTAAACATTGAGTTCCATGAGTGCATAGTGTAATCTCGGCTTATCATCATTAAAATTCATTTCGCTATTTCATGATACCATTGGTAAGCAACAAGAGCATTCAGGACACCTCAAAAACTAAATGTGCCTCACAAACTATTCTTTCATTCTTCCAGATTTTGACATCTTCTTTTTTTTTTTCTTTTTTTTTTTTAATTCTAAAGTAACGCCGTGGGGAATCAAATCTTTACCTATAGGCAACAAACCTATGGTGAAAACCAGTAGCCCGGCCTATTCCGAATGTCAACCTTGGGAAATCAAATCTTCATCTATAGGGAGCAAACCTATGGTGAAGGTTATTCGACCAACTCTTTCAATTCTTCTTTATAAACTAATGCTAAAAAAAAATTTCAGGCTGGTTCCTTTCATGCTTAGTGATTACCAAGTTATTCATTCAATATCGAACCGGAACCTTAATGTGTAAGCGAGATGTGATATGTGAAATCATGACTCAATCAATGTTTACAAATTCTAATTCTGGATTAACAATTCAAACTTAACTGTGAAATCTAACAGATAACTAATTAGATAACTGAATCCAAGAATCATAAATTACCAACATTCTGTATCTTGTAATTCTAAAATCACGACTATCCTTCAAAATCACTTCGAATTCACAAGAAATTCCAGAAAAATTTTCAAAAATTTTCACAAATTTTTTTTTCAAGACCAAGAAAATACTGATTAGGTAACCTAATCTCCCACCCCCAACCTAAAATCTACATTGTCCTCAATGTAAAAAAATATGAGCATGTAATGCACATGAGACAACAAAAGTAAAAAAGGAGTGATGAAAAGATAGTACCTGGATGAAATAATCAAGAGGCTCTCTAAAGATATTAGCGCAAGAGTGGGTCAGCACAAGAGAGAAACCAACAAAAGTAAACTAACTTAAAAATAACAAAGATAAAATCCTACCTACACCACTTTCGCAGGTACTTTCGATTACATTTAGCGTATGCAACAAGCCTTTAAACCCCTAGGTTGCCCCTAGTGGACGAGTTGTAGTCTCATGAGGGTTTGCAGTAATGTTACCCACAAACATTGAACTAACTAACTAGGAAAAAGAAATAAAACGAAAGGTTAAGTTGCCTCCCAGGAGCGCTAAGTTTAACATCTTCAGTCAGACAAGCAATGCAAGTAACCATGGATCATGAATCAATCAATCTAAGTCAACCATGGTCAAGTTCGGGTGGTTTCTCAATCGACGGGACCAGTTTAGACTCAGATGGTGGAAGAAGTTCGCCTTTAGCTTTCCATTTTGTAGTATCCATGATAGGATTAGAGTCAAGCAGTTCATTGACTTCTTGGATGGAACAAGTCTCAAGAGTGTCTTCGGAAGATTTGAAGAAAGAGTCATGCACTAGACTCTCAATCATGTTCACTTCAAATATATCATCCAAGTCTGCCGGTTGTTGTACAATATTAAAAACATTGAGTTTATTCTTCATGTTACCAAAAGACAACTTCATAACTCCATTCCTGCAATTTATGATAGCATTGGATGTGGCCAAGAATGGACATCCCAGGATAACCGGGATTTGACTAATAGGATTCTAGATGGGCTAAGTATCTAGAATGATGAAATCCACTGGAAAATAAAACTTATCAACTTGGATTAGTACATCGTCAATAACACCATGGGGTACCTTGACAGATCTATCAGCTAGTTGTAGTGTTATTTTGGTTGATTTCAACTCATCAAGTCCTAGTTGCTCATATACAGAATATGGCAACAAATTAACGCTCGCCTCTAAATCAAGCAATGCCTTCTCAATCTTATGATCTCCTATGACACAAGAAATGGTGGGAGCTCCTGGATCCCTAAATTTAAGAGGGGTGTTGTGTTGAATCATGGAGCTGAGTTGCTCCGCAAGGAAGACCTTCTTGTGGACTTTTAGCTTACGCTTCTGAGTGCATAAATCTTTAAGAAACTTAGCATAAGCAAGGACCTACTTAATAGCATCAAGAAACGGAATGTTTATTCGCACTTGCTTAAACATGTCCAATATATCATTAAAGTTGTTTTCTTTCTTAACTGGTGCCAAACGTTGAGGAAAATGTGCTTTAGGCACATAGGATGGCACATGAGTGGTTCCTAGAGAGTCAGAGTGCTTTTGGACTTTGGATGCACTAGTGTGTCTCTCCTCTTCATTTTGGTCTTCCGATTTGGAATTTGATTCTTCCCTAGGCGTCTCTACTTTGTTCTCGATCTGTTAGCTGGAGCTAAGGGTAATGATTGATTTGGCTTGCTCATGATATTGTTCTTGGTTTGAATTAGAGACAATCTCATACCGTCCCTTTGGATTTGCCATAGGTTGGCTAGGGAATTTACCCTTCTCTCTCTCACTCAATGTGGCGGCAAGTTGACCCAACTGTATTTCTAGCTTGGCAATGGCTTGTGCATTTGCATGTAAGCTTTACTGGTTAGCTTGTATAGTTTGTTGGGTGTCTTTTTGAAATTGAAGAGAACTTTGCATAAAAAGATTAAGTGTATCTTCAAGAGATGGTTTCCTTGATTTTGAAGGAAGTTGTTGATATTGCGGAAACTGTTGAAGTTGTTGATTGCCAACTTGGGGGTAAGGTTGCATAGGAGGATTTACAGATGGTCCTCCTTGTTGTGGTCCTTTTACCCAAGAAAAATTTGGATGTCTAGCCCACCCTGGGTTGTAGGTGTCTGAGTAAGGTTCATTCCCAGTTCTCTGAAAAGTGTTCATAGCGTGCACTTGTTTAAAGAGAAATTCTGGAAATGCTGCACTAGATGAAGAAGATTGCGTAGGATGGGCGGGACTGGAACATATGGCACATGACTCGATTTGAGTTGTGTTTGGAGGTCCATTATTTAACATCAAAGCATCAACTTTCTTTGTTAGGCTATCAATCTTGGCATAAAGATCTGACGTGACTCCTATCTCATATATACCACCTTTCTTCTATGGTTGGGGACTTCTTTCACCTCTATTTGAATAGTCCCATTGCTGGGAGTTTTCACACAAGGTTTCAAAGAAATTCCAAGCTTCAACATCACTTTTGGTCATGAATGACCCTCCACTGGTGGCATCAACCATGCGACGATTTTGGGGTGTCAAACTGTCATAGAATATTGAACCTGTTGCCACTTCTCAAAATCATGGTGTGGACATTTAAGAAGCAAGTCCTTCCATCTTTCCCAACATTCATGAAAGTGCTCACACTCTTTTTATGTGAAATTAGTAATTTCTCTACGGAGAGCATTAGTTTTATGAACGGGGAAGAACTTGTTTAAGAACTTCTTAGACAGTTGGTCCTATGTAGTGATAGACCCAACTCCTAGAGAATTCAACCATGCTTTTGCCTTATCCTTCAAAGAAAAAGGAAAAAGGTGTAAACGGATCGAATCATCTGAAAAGTTTTGGAACCTAAAGGTAGAGCAAATGTCTAGGAATTCTTTCACATGATGATATGGATCCTCCTTATCTAAACCATAGAAGGAGGGAAACAATTGTATGACCCTAAGTTTAAGTTCAAAGTGTGTTGCCGTGGTGGCTGGCAACAGTATGCATGAAGGTGCATTAAATTGGACAGGAGTTCAATAATCTCTAAGAGCTTTAATTCCATTCTCATCCGCCATTTTAAATAGACTGTTCTTCTACGAAATGTTCTTTCTATTTTAGGATCAAAAGGTGCTAATTCTATGTTCAGAGATCTACGTCCTAGCATAAACTGAGTTATTGTAATGTAGGAAAGAAATCTAAACTAAGTGCAACCTAAGAAAAATAAAACTAGAGCTAAAAATTATGAATTCCTAAAAACAAGATGAAACTATGCAAACAAGATTTGGAAGAAAGAACCCGAAAAAGGAGATGATTGATTTTCGAAGAATTTGGGAGCTCCTCCTTCACTTTAAAGACAATTTTTTCTTTTTTAGCTTCCTTCCTCAATTCCTGAAGAAAATAAAAGCAAAAATAAGTTAAGTTTCCTAAAATTTATGAAATGATGCGAGAAAAATCCTAGGGCTATGAATTATGATAAGAGAAAATCCTAAATCCAATTGGAACGAAACAGTCCCCAGCAACGGCGCCAAAAACTTGATGTTTTATTTAAACCAACCTGATTTAAATTGATTTTAAACTCGCAAGTATACAAATCAGGTGTAGACACTGTACGTATTATGAGATCGTTCCCACGAGGACTGGTTGTCTCAATTTGAATTTTATCATTCTTCTTAACTAATCCAACAAATAGTTTAGCTAGTTATTAAGTAAACTAACAAAAATCAAGGAAAAATAACTGAGAGCAATAATGAAAATTCACTCAAGGAGAGCACTAGGACTTTTGAATCCACCCATAATTATCCTAACCCTTTTTTTACTTGTTAATTCACCCTAATTCAGATTGATATACATTCAATAAATAAAGCACAATCTGCATCCTTGGTCAGGCACACAGAATGTATAATTCCCTTGAAGTACAAGGATCACATCTTTCCATCCATGGTCAGGCATGAATTGATGTAAATTCCTATTTCTCTCTCTATAGGAAAACCTATTCATGGTCAGACACAAGCACACCTAGAATATGATTCCAAACAACATCCACTTTTAGACTTTGGTTAAGCTCATAGATTGGAGAAGTATGGAGTTTTCATTTAAGCATAATAGAGAAATAAATAAATCAATCAAATCCAGATGAAATCAACAAATAACAAGAATCATTCAAATTAGGGGCTTCATCTCAGCCCTAGCTAAGAAGTTTAGCTTGACCTAAACATGATTAAGCTAAAAAAAACATAAGACAAAAGGAAGAAAAAACTCAATTAAGAAAGTTGCTCCACATTCCAGCTCTAGGTTGAATGCCCCACTCTCTCTCTGTTCTCGTTCTTTTATAGGTAGGGAGGTCGGTGGAGAGGGGTCGGTGCGAAACTTATGCAATCTGTCAATCAATGAAAGTCAGCTTGGCTGCGTAACAACGTGTGGAAGGACTTTCGCACCGAGAAAATGGTGTTGCACACCCAATTCCCTTACTTTCTTTCGAAAGAAACAACGTCCCTTGGGGCATTTTTTTAACGAGCTACATGATGGACGGTTTGGATCATCCATATGATCAAAGATAGTGGCCCATAGGATTCCAGAACATCTGATTTTTCATGGACGTGCGTAGGCTTACGCACGAGGCTGCGCTGACGTGATCGGTGGGCCCCGCAGTAGTCTTTTCAGGGAAATCCACCCCATTCATTAGATTCAGCTTGGAAAACTAGTCAGGAATGAATGGTTTTGGATTGTTGTTGACACAGTCCGCTGATGTTATGCTTTCGCCATCTATCCTGCGTTTGAATGGTTAAAAACCAATATCTGTTGTCATTGGAAATACCGCCACCTAGGCAATGGTAAGAACCTTGGGATTCTAATGAACGGTCTAGATCATTCATATGGACCGAGATGGTGGGCCATCTACACCATCCGCGGATGGCCCTACGAAATGAGAAAACAAAGAATCATTTCTTTGTTTAAAGGAAGTCGGTCAAACCGACTCTGACCAAACAAGGTGGTCCCGTGCACGTGGAGTGCATTGTGCATAGTGCACTAGTGTTGTCAGTGGAGTCTCGTTCCAATGTTTATGAGAAATATGCATCGTCCATCTACTGTATCATCAAATTTAAGGGGTTAAGACCAAAGTTAAAGCACATCCAAAGATCAGGCGGGCCCCAAATCAGGAATTTGGTGGCTAATCTATCCGTTCACCACTTCTACAGGGATTTGATGGCTCAAATTTGATAGGTACAGTTAATTTATGGTCCTCAGGCCATTCATGAAGTTTTGAGCCAAATGGATGGTGGAAACCTTATAATCTTATATTCTTGACATCTTTCAGGCCCTCTTTAATGTGAATGGCTTGATTTCCTCAAATCTCTGGCATGTAAATTCATCAATCTTGGTCCCCTGGGGTCTGTCCCTTGTCTTTGGTGCCATTAGAGTGTTAAATCCATGCTTTAAGCATCCTTTCAGTCGTACACTTGTGAATTCACCTTGCACCACAAGCACGATTAAAATAGGGCATTAAATACTATCATGTTCGTAAAAGCAGGTAATAACTGGGGTCTAATATGCAATATTCGACCCTCAACAGTTGATTTAGACATCAGGATAGTATAGCCTATTAAAAAGGCATCTTGGACATCTATGAGAAATTAAGGCCCACAATTGAGCGATGAAAAGCAAATGAAAAATAAAGATTTTCTGTGAAATTTCAATACATTTGGATAGTGTAGTCCGACGTTATGGACGGTGGAAGTTGGAGAAGTAAAAGATGGAAAATTCGTAAATACCTAATGCCATTAACCTATTCCCTTGAATTCTAGATCACATTGTTCCTACATTCAATTTCTGGTAAAATTTTATACCATGCATATTTATCATAAATTAACCGTACACGTCGAATTTCAGCTTTTATATCATTATAAAAGTAGCCCAATTAACAAATCAGCCCATTAACCATTGATTTTGGTGTCCATCAAGTAAAGAAAGCTCGTAAATAGTCGTAGTATGATATTTCCCTTCATATGAATGACTTGAATTTTCCATGATATACACCAATTGTGAAATATGAAAACCCACCTTGGTAGGCTTTTTCCTTATGCACGAAGTTATCTGTTTTAGACTTACCAAATCTTTCTAAATCTGGAGCTTCCGATTGACCCACTTTACACCGTCAATTGCAACTTAAATTTGGACCACACTTTCACCTTATATAACTATGATATCTTCCAAAATTTAGACCCTGGTCTATGATCCTATACCATTGAATGATGACCGCCTAAAATGGAGATTCCCTCCTATTGGTGTAAAATGTGAAATTTTATATTTAGGCATTTTTTCACCATCGATTAACCACCAACTTTTGTCTAACCATTTGCCTATCCTACCGACACATTTATCCCAAAATTGAGCCATTATCATTAAGTGTGGACCGTTAATTAAGATCAAGTTCGTTCTGGCACCCATCATGAGAATTTTCAAGATAAGCCAATCAAAATTCCAGATCACCAAGAAAATCATATATCTTTGACGACCCCAACAAACTGGATGAATTAGATTTAAAGAAAGATAGCTAGAAAATGACAAATGGAGAAACCCAATCCAAGTGGGATGTGAAACACACCCCCTCTCACATGTCGACTTTTTTTTATAAAGGGGGTGTGCTTCCCTTCTCAACTCACACACCCAATTTCATAATTCCTAATGAAGAAAGAGAGAGGGTGAGAAAGAGAAAGAGAAAGTGGAAGAGAAAGAGAGGGGATGAGAGAAAGAGAAAGAGAAAGCCTAGACGTCATTATCCTCTTCCTTCCTCACACGGATGGTGTCTCCCTCTTGCCTAAGCGATGTTGTGGTTCATGTAATAACTTTCCTACATTGAGATCTACCTAGGGTTTAGATCTAAGTTTAAGCTAAGGGATTCCTTAAGCTTACACTAATTTGAGTTGATATAATTTATCTTATTTTTGCATACTTTCATATTACTGTGATTTTTCATGCAATTGATTGATTTACCATTGTTATGCAAAAATTGGGCTGATCCACAAGAGGAGGTCGGACTTGCAACCAGCACGACCCAATAGGCTAATGGAGAGGCAAGAACCTAACATCCAATGGATGACTAAGGTCAGCACGACCTTCAACGAACTTCCCCGAGGAATAGTTTAGTAGAGCTATCAGGCTCCGCGAAGGAGCTAAGGGCTACTGAAGTTAGTGATCACAATGACATAATAAGCATGCTTTGTTAGTCTAATCATCAGAATGATGCCGACCTTATGATAGCTCGACGCCATTACCTTTATCATCCGACCTTACCTATAGGTCGGACGAGTTTGTTGGCTTCCAATTGACGTTTAACCTTATCTAAAAAAATGGCCTGAAGTTCCCTCCGGAGATCTTGGAGGGATAAATTAATAATCCCATGGATCTTGGGAAGATCTCGATCTATTAGGAATTTCAACTCAACTACAATACGTACCTTCCAAATAGAAAAGATGGCTCGACGGTGTTGAAATGGCCAAGCTATATGTCCTAGACGGGGGGTGAATAGGACTATGCTAAATTAAATTTAAATACTGCAGAATATGAAACAAGAATAAATAGCACTATACACCAATCACAGTATAGGAATGGAAAGCAACCTAAAATAGAAAAATAGAAACAAAAATTGTTCTAAGGACAACCTTATTTCTAGAACAAATAGAGAAACTGAAGCTCAACGTAATAAAGAGATAGCAAAAATATAATGCTGAAATGTAAATCTAAATTATTACAACATTCCCCACTGTGCTTAAAATGTAAAATTTACAACATTCACATCCACACATACATTCCACAATTCTGAATGATAAAAGATAGGAAATATAACTGACACATCCACAACACAAAGAATTATAATGGTTCGCCTGTGTGTTCACCAACTTTTAAACAATAGCCACATGGAATGCTACTCCACTCCTAATATCCTCACACAGGGGATATTAGCATTCACTATCAAATAGGTTTTCACAGGTTCACCCAAAACCTTCACAATTATGTCTTTTAAAAGGGCTTACACAATTCAAAAACCCTCACTTCTGAGTTTTCTGGCTCTCCTCAGATAACCAACAACTTTGAGATTTTTTTGGCTTAACCTCAAATAAAACCAAAAAATGTAAATTACAAAAATTATAAAATACCTGATTTTTTCCTTCATTGTAATAGCCCAGAAGAACCAAGTCAGAGTAGAGATTTGAATGTCAAAGTTCAATGTTCAATACTCACTTTATAATGCTTCTAGGTTCTAATAGATTTTAAATTAAAACAAAAGGGCTAGCTCTAATTGATTTTGATTCTAGAAAATAGAAAACAACAATTCCTCTTTTCAGATTAGATTGGAATGCAAGAAACAAAATCAATTAACAAAGCTAAAGAAAGAGAATATTAAATATGCGCACTTAGCTTAAATGGAGCATCGACTTATCTCTCAGAAGATCGAATTAAATTAACTTGAATTTCTTAATTTATTCTGAGATTCGTGCTTTATTTATAGATGAGAAAATCATGCCTTCGACTGGTCTAAGGACCTCTACGACTGGTCGTAGAACCAACAGATATTTGAAAATTCGAGCGCAATAAGATTTGGCAGTTTCACAACTGGTCGTAGGTCTCCTTCGACTGGTCATAAGATCCCTTCGACTGGTCGTAGGTGGCCGAATTTCAACACTATTCTTTGAGTCATAGGTCTACGACTGGTCAAAGATGCAGTCGACACTGTTCCTACGACTGGTCGAACAGTCGCCAGGACTAGTCAAAGCCTAACAAAAATTTTTTGATTTTTATAACAAACTTACGACTGATCTAGGAAATGTTTAGACAGGTCGAAGCAGTGTTAGGACTAGTCGAACAAAGTCGAGGACTAGTCTTAGAACAGACCAAACTCACTTATATAAAATATATGAATTATGTATCCAAAATGGCCTACTCTAAAGGTCAACCTAAGGTCAGTCATACCTCAATAGTGAAGTAAGGACATTGAAACTTGAGAGACGAGTGACCTTTGAAAGTAATGGAGCTTGAAGTCTTGTTGTCGTTTAAACTTGAGAGCTTTTTGAGATCTTGAGATTGAACTTGAAAGCTTCTTAAGATCTTGAGTAGAGCATTGTTCTTCATAGATGCAAGCTTCATAATAGTGTCTTTGGGACCACAAATTTGACAACCACAAAGGGCTATAAACTATGGCATTTACAATCTCCCCCTTTGTCAAATTAGTGACAAAACACACTTTCAAGATATGTTACATAACATAGAATATCTGAGTAAAAAATCATGCACCAGTGTTATATCTGATTAAAGAATCATGCACCAGTTGTTATCAACCGGCATCCTACAGACTTGTAAATCAATATTAATCAATATTCAATCCACCTCTGCACACCTCTGCACATACTCCCCCTAAGTAACATACTCATAAAACACCATACAATACAATCTCCCTCCTCATGACAACAACCATATCTATATACATATCCATACTCCCCCTTTTTGTCACAATAGGACAAAGGAAGCATAAAATAGATAGCTGAGGAGAAATAATCAATGAGGAATATGATAGGTAACTAGTTAAGATATGAGAACATAACATAAGCAACACACATAATTCATAGACTAAGCTATGTTAAAGAGAGTGACAAACTCAAAAACTAGTTAGGAGTAATAAAGTTATTACAGACCAGTAAACTTAAAAATACTAATCTGACCCAGATGAAGGAGCAGGAATGGAAGGTTCAAGTTGATGCATTCCTTTGTTCAAGCGCCTAAGATATTTGCGCATATATTTGAACTGTAAATCATGGGCAAAAGACATGTTTTCCATCTTAACATTTAAATTCTCAACTTTATCTTCCAATGCACTTAGACGTGCATCAAATGAAGAAAGCTCATAATCTGGATCATTTGTAGAATCGAACTCAAGTTCTTCAAAAATATCATCCTTGTTAATATCATCAGGAGGAAGATCACCAGCTTCTTCCTCATGTTCAGCTTTAGCACAGCCAACACCATCACTTTGGCCAGGAAGGAAATCCAGCTTCATCTTATTGATATTGAAATTGTTAAATATCAGATGATGGATAGGGGCCTCTCCAACCGGCATGTTGACTGACATATGTGTAGCCAACATGGCCATCAAATATCCAAATGGAATGTCACTGTGACCAGGATGGAGTCGAAGGTGAATGATGAAGTGACAAATCAAGGATGGTAAACAAATGTTAACACCACTAACAACAGAATGAAGAATACGAACCATGAAGGATGTCAATTCAAATTTATTACCCGACCGATGATATAAATTAGACACAAAGATTTTGTGAAGAACTCTGTATTTGGGTAACAAATACTTTGAAAGAAGCGCATTCCCTTTATGCATCCATTGTACATCCAAATTGTATAAGTCCTTAGTCAGCATACGTTTTTCAGCGACAGAGGGTTTATCAGATAAAGTATGGATGGGAATACCCTCATCATTCACTGGAATATCCATAAGGGTTGAAATCAAATGACGATCAACTTTAAATGGCCCTTCTCTTGTGGAGATAGAAAAAGTTAAATTTTTCAATGAGAAAGCACATATGCATGCAAACATGGATTGGGCAATGGACCGGTATACTGGTCCACCCCAAAGCAATAAGTTATTCCAACCTATATATTAGAGCATAGGAAAAATATCAAAAGGAGCAACATGATTAATATCAACTGGATGCTCAACAATAACATTACGCAATTTGATGTCCTAAACATAAGATGGATCGTCCTCAGGAGCCCTAAGATGACGCTTAGTAATAGGGGCCGATCTTGAAGAAGAAGATGGACCACGGGACATTGATTTTCTTCCTTTAGAAGCCATATGCAACAAAGATTTCAAGAATATAAAGAGTTGCAAATGATTGAAAAAAAAGGTTTTCTCAAATCAGATTTTTCAAAAGAAAAATTCTAAATCTCAACTAAATTCGAAATAGACAACTCCAAGAGAGAAATGGAAGCAATTTAGACACAAATATATAAGCAAAATGCAAATGGAGCACTAACCTTGAAGATTTTGAAAGATGGGTTCGATAGTCGTGTGTCGGTTCGTTACAGAGAGAAGTTGAAATGAAGAACAAGATGATTTCCCCCAAATTTTAAGTGAATCCAGGTGATTCACGACTGGTCGTGGATATACACAACCGGTCGTAGCACGACTGGTCGTGGATACTCACGACTGGTCGAGTATAGGCCAAAAAATCTGATTTTTGCATATTTTTCAAGATTTGAAAACTAAACTAACAAATATATACACTATGATACAAATAGGCATAATTAATCATTTTAAAATGCACATGCCGAGATCAAATTTCATTTTGTTAAACCTGCTTTTGTCGAGCGATTTAGTGAAAATATCAGCATGTTGATTCTCGGTAGGGATATATTCCAAAGATATAACCTTTTCTTCAACTAATTCTCAAATATAATGAAATCTAATATCAATGTGCTTAGTATGAGAATGCTGAATTGGATTTTTTGAAAGATTTATGGCACTAAAATTATCACAATATAATAACATAGAATCCTGTTTAATTCCATAATCACTTAGCATACGTTTTATCCAAACAAGCTGTGTACACGCATTACTAGCTGCGATATATTTAGCTTCAGCTGTTGAAAGTGATATAGAACTTTGTTTCTTGCTAAACCAACAAACTAAACAGTTTTTGATATAAAAACAACCACTACTGGTTGATTTTTGAACATCAAGATTACCACCCCAGTTAACATCCGAGTACCCAGCTAATTGAACACTAGTCTCATGAGGATACCAGAGATCGAGATTAATAGTACTCGCGACATATCGTATAATCTGCTTGACAACAGTCAAGTGTGAGTCTTTAGGTTCAGACTGTTATCTAATGTAAATACCAACACTTAGAGTGATATCGGGTCTGCTAACAGTTAAATACAATAGACTACCAATCATACTCTGATATAATTTCGGATCCATATTTTTACCTACAGAATCTTTTGAGAGTTTCAAGGTTGTACTTATAGGAGTATCAAAGTTCTTACCATTCTTAAATCCAATCTCTTAATCAAGTTCATAGCATATTTAGATTGAGAAATGAACATTCTATCAAGTTTTTATTTTACTTGCAACCCAAGGAAATAATTTAATTCCCCAACCAAGCTCATTTCAAACTGAGATTTCATCAAATCTACAAACTCAATAGTCATATCAGTACAGGTAGATCCATAAATGATATCATCAACATAGATTTATACTAATAAGATGTGATCCTTATGTTTTTTAATAAACAGAGTTTTATCAACACATCCCATTTGAAAATTATGGCTTAATAGAAACTTTGTTAGTTTCTCGTACCATGCCCTAGGAGCTTGTTTTAAACCGTAAAGAGCCTTTTTAAGACGATACACATGATCAGCATTTTTGAGGTCTTCAAAACCCATTGGTTGTTCAACATAAACTTTCTCATGCAGATCGCCATTTAAGAATGCACTTTTCACATCCATTTAGTAAATCTTAAACTTTCTAAAACATGCAATGGATATAAAGAGTCTGATTGATTCAAGACATGCTACTAGTGCAAAGGTTTCATCATAGTCAATACCTTCAATTTGAGTGTAACCTTGTACCACTAGTATAGCCTTGTTTCTAATTATGTTCCCAAGTTCGTCAGACTTATTTTTGAAAATCCATTTGGTTCCAACGATGTGTTTATCTTTAGGTCTAGGTACGAGATACCAAACATCATTTCTCACAAATTGGTTAAGTTCTTCTTGCATCGCAATAATCTAGTTTTCATCAGCAAGAGCTTCTTTTACGTTAGATGGTTCTATCTGCGATGTAAAACATACGTAATTGCATATATCCTCAAGTTGTCTATAAGTATGAATACTAGTGAGAGGGTTTTCAAGAATCTGTTTGGTTGGATGATCTTTAACAGTCCTCAGTTCAGAATCAGTCTGATTAGATGAAATATCAGATTTATCAATTACTAGTACTTCATCATTATCTGAATTTGAGACTAGTGTGTTTAAGTGATCATCAATGACTACATTGATGGATTCTTGAATCACACCGGTCCTTTTGTTCAGAACCCTATAAGCTCGACTGTTTAAAGAGTATCCTAAAAAGATCCCTTTATCACTCTTCGTATCAAACTTTCTCAGATTTTCACAATCTCATAAAATATAGCACTTGCTGCCAAAAAACTCGAAAGTATTTAACAGTAAGCTTTTAATCGAACCACATTTCGTAAGCCATTTTATTATTACCTTTACTAGTGTAAACTCAGATAATAATATAGCAAGTTGTATTGACTGCTTCAGCCCAAAGATTCTTAGAGAGCTTCATACTATTCAACATGACATTAGCCATTTCTTGAAGCACTCTATTTTTCCTTTCAACTATACCATTTTATTGTGTAGTTTTGGGCGCTGAGAATTCATGTAATATTCCATGGTCGCTACAGAACTTCTCAAAACCACTATTCTCAAATTCAGATCCATGATCACTGCGAATCTTACTGACTTGAGAACTTTTTTCAGTTTGAATCCTTTTGAGAACCTTTTTTTACTTCTTCAAGGGTTTCTGATTTGTCCCTTAAGAAGACAACCCATGTATATCTGGTAAAGTCATCTACTATTACTAAAATATATCTTTTGCCATCTCAACTTTTCGTCCTGGTAGGTCCTACTAGATCCATGTGGAGAAGCTCAAGTAGTCTTGATGTGGCATTGGAATTCACCTTTTTATGTGAGTTCCTTGTTTGTTTGCCAATCTGGCATTCACCACATATTTTATCTAATTTTTGTAGTTTGGGTACACCTCTTATAAGTTCTCATTTGCTCAATCTATGTAAATTTCGGTAGTGTACATGTCCAAGACGTTTGTGCCACAAATCAGTCTCATCTGTTTGGACCATATAACATGATTGATTAGATGAGTTGGATTCGCTAACAATATAGCATTTTTCAGACGTTCTATGTCCAGTTAGTATTACTGAACCCTTGTTGTTTAGAATCTCACAGCTTTGATTAGAAAACTGTACACTATGGTTATTATCACAAATCTGAGATATGCGTAGAAGATTATGTTTCAATCCTTCAACATACAACACATTTTTAATCAGAGGAAGGTTATAGAGTTGAACCGTACCTTGGCCCATAATCTTGCAGTTGCTGCCATCTCCAAAAGCGACTGAACCGTCAGTCATGTCTTTAAGATCGATGAATAAAGCCTTGTCGCCTATCATATGCCTGGAACATCCATTATCTAGGTACCAATTAGAATGGCTTGTTGCTTTAAAAGTGGCGTGGGCAACCAAGCAAGTGACCTTTGGAACCCATTTCATAACCATTTTGGGTGTAGGCGGATCGTAGGTCTTCTTTCGATTATAAGAGTTAATAGTATCACCTAGTGAGTTAGACTTTAGAAGCTCCTCAAGTAAATCAACTATCTTTTCTGCCAAAAGGACTTTAGTTTTGCTTTTTATAGTTGATATGTCTTTTAGGTTTTTGAAGAGATTTAAAGTTTTTAGAAAACATTTGATCTTTCCCTTTTGAGTTTAAGATCTCTCCCTTTACAAACGTGGGAGAGGTATTCTTCGGTTTAGGAGGAACACTCTTGTCATAGCCCAGACCGGATCGATCACCACATTTTCTTGATCCAGATAAGAGTTTTTCTAATTTAGGATCACCTTGGGCATATTTTCAGGTTTCCTTTAAACTTAAGAGAGAAGAGACTTCATGTTTTAGTTTTTCATTTTTAGATTTAAGATTTTCAAACTGGGAGGTTTTAAAATCTAAATCGCATTTTGTCTTTTCAAAACAGTCTGAAATATGGCACTTTTCTAAATGAAGAGATTCATAAATTTCTTTGAGTTTAGAAAACTTCTCTTTTTGAAGTTTCAATTTCACAGCAATTTTACAACTTTCCTTATATAGGGCATTGTAAGCATCTTGAACATCATCTTCATTTTCATATTCACTATTCAGATTTTCTTCATTAGTCGAGTCATCATTATCTAAAAAAGTGAATTTGGCTAGAGTCATAAGGGCCTTAACATCACACCCTGACTCAGTTTCAGAATCTTCTGATTCAGAAGAGACTTCATAATCAGAGGACTCATCCCAAGTAGTCATCATACTTTTCTTTTTTGACTTGCCCTTATTAGGACATTTGTTAGCCAAATGCCCATACTCATGGCAGTTGTAACATTGACTGTCTTTTAAAGATTTTCTAGTTTTAGGTTTAGGATTCTTTTTATCAAATGCTTTTTGAAAATCAACCATCTTTTTACTTTTAAAAATTTTATAAAATCTCTTTACCAAAAGAGTCATATCATCCTCAGAGTTTTCTATATCAGAGTTAAATCATTTTCATGAAAACCATTTTTAAAAGTTTTTAAAGCAATAGATTTACCTTTTGGAGCTTTAAAGGTTAACTCATAATTCTATAATGAGCCAACTAATTCATCAACCCTCATATTGTCCGTATCACGAAGTTCCTGGATTGCGGTTATTTTAGAATTGAACCGTTCAGGAAGTGAGCGTAGTATTTTAGCACATATCTTGCTTTCAAGAATTTTATCGCCTGGACCCCACATAAAGTTTACAATGTCATTTAATCTAGTATAGAAGTCCATGAACATTTCATTTTCTTCCATACGTATTTCCTCAAATTTAGTTGTGAGGATTTGTATCTTAGATTTCTTGACAATTGAAGTACCCTCGTGTGTCATTTCCAATATATCCCAAGCATGTTTTGCAGAATCACAGGATATAATTCTTTTGAGTTCATCCGGTGATAGTGCACAAGTAATTACATTTAGTGCTTTAACATTTGTACTACTCAGTTTTTTGAAGTGTGGTCCAAGAGAAATACGGTGTAATTTTCATAGATTTTGAACCATCAATCCCGGTTACTTTAATGGTAGGAGGGGTCCATTCATTTACTGTGGATAGCCACACACTTTCATCCATGGATTTGAGGAAGATCCTCATCCTGGCTTTCCAATAGGCATAGTTGGAGCCATCAAAGGGTGGAGGCTTAGTGACTGACAGGCTATCAAAATTGGACATCTTATATATAGCTTAGATCGTTAGCTCAAGAATTAAATCCAAATAAAAAACAATAAGAGCGAGTTATTAGGCTTTGATACCACTTGAAATGGCCAACCTATATGACCTAGAGGGGGGGGGGGGGGGTGAATAGGCTTACGCAAGAGGCTGCACTGACATGATCGGTGGGCCCCGCAGTAGTATTTTCAAGGAAATCCACCCCATTCATTAGATTCAACTCAGAAAACTAGTCAGGAATGGATGGTTTTGGATTATTGTTGACACCTTCCGCTGATTTTTTACTTCCGCCGCCTATCCTGCGTTTGAATGGTTAAAAACTGATATCTGCTGTCATTTGAAATACCGCCACCTAAGCGATGGTAAGAAGAACCTTGGGATTCTAATGAACAGTCTAGATCATTCATATGGACTGAGATGGTGGGCCATCTACAACATCTGCGGATGGCCCTGCGAAATGAGAAAACAGAGAATCATTTCTCTGTTTAAAGGAAGTCGGTCAAACCGACTCTGACCAAATAAGGTGGTCCCGTGCATGTGGAGTGCATTGTGCACAGTGCACTGGTGTTGTCAGTGGAGTCTCGTTCCAATGTTTATGAGAAATATGCACCGTCCATCTGCTGTATCATCAAATTTAAGGGGTTGAGACCAAAGTTAAAGCACATCCAAAGATCAGGCGGGCTCCAAATCAGGAATTTGGTGGCTAATCTCTCCGTTGGACCACTTCTACAGGGATCTGATGGCTCAAATTTGACAGGTATGGTTAATTTATGGCCCTCAGGCCATTCATGAAGTTTCGAGCCAAATGGATGGTGGAAACCTTATAATCTTGTATTCTGGACGTCTTTGAGGCCCTCTTTAATGTGAATGGCTTGATTTCCTCAGATCTCTGGCGTATAAATTCATCAATCTTGGTCTCCTGGTGTCTGTCCCTTGCCTTAGATGTCATCAGGGTGTTAAATCCATGCTTTAAGCATCCTTTTTGTCCTTCACTTGTGAATTCACCTTGCACCACAAACACGATTAAAATAAGGCATTAAACAGTATCATGTTCGTAAAAGCAGGTAATAACTGGGGTCTAATATGCAATATTTGACCCTCAACAGTTGATTTAGACATCGGGATGGTATAGCCTATTAAAAAGGCATCTTGGACATCTATGAGAAATTAAGGCCCACAATTGAGCGATGGAAAGCGAATGAAAAATAAAGATTGTTTGTGAAATTTCAATACATTTGGATAGTGTAGTCCGACATTGGACGGTGGAAGTTGGAGAAATAAAAGATGAAAAAATCGTAAATACCTAATGCCATTAACCTATTCCCTTGAATAATAGATCACATGGTTCCCATGTTCAATTTCAAGAAATATTTTATACCATGCATATTTATTAGAAATTAACCATACACGTCGAATTTCAACCCTTATATCATTGTAAAAGTAGCCCAATTAACAAATCAGCCCATTAACCATTGATTTTGGTGTCCATCAAGTAAAGAAAGCTCGTAAATAGTCATAGTATGATATTTCCCTTCATATGAATGACTTGAATTTTCCATGATATACACCAATTGTGAAATATGAAAACCCACCTTGGTAGGCTTTTTCCTTATGCGCGAAGTTATTTGTTTTAGACTTACCAAATCTTTCTAAATCTGGAGCTTCTGATTGACCCATTTTACACTATCAATCGCAGCTTAAATTTGGACCACACTTAGACCTTATATAACTACGATATCTTCCAAAATTTAGACCCCAATCTATGATCCTATACCATTGAATGATGACTGCCTAAAATGGAGATTCCCTCCTTTTGGTGTAAAATGTGAAATTTTATATTTAGGCATTTTTTCACCATCGATCAACCACCAAATTTTTTTCAACTGTTTGCCTATCCTGCCTACACATTTATCCCAAAATTGGGCCATTATCATTAAGTGTAGACCGTTAATTAAGATCAAGTTCATTCTGGCAGCCGTTAGTAGAATTTTCAAGATAGGCCAATCAAAATTTCAGATCACCAAGAAAATCATATATCTTTGACGACCCAGACAAATTGGATGAATTAGATTTAAAGAAAGATAGCTAGAAAATGACAAATGGAGAAACCCAATCCAAGTGGGATGTGAAACACACCCCCTCTCACATGCCGACTTTTCTATAAAAGGGGTGTGCTTCCCTTCTTAACTCACACACCCAATTTCATAATGCCTAATGAAGAAAGAGAGAGGGTGAGAAAGAGAAAGATAAAGTGAAAGAGAAAGAGAGAGAATGAGAGAAAGAACCTACCATCCGACGGATGACTAAGGTCAGTACGACCTTCAACGGACTTCCCTGAGGAATAGTTTAGTAGAGCTATCAGGCTCCACGAAGAAGCTAAGGGCTATTAAAGTTAGTGATCACAAGGACATAATAAGCATGCTTTGTTAGTCTGATCATCAGAATGATGCTGACCTTATGATAGATCGGTGCCATTACCTTTATCGTCCGACCTTACCTATAGGTCGGACGAGTTTACTGGCTTCCAATTGACGTTCAACCTTATCTGAAAAATGACTCGAAGTTCCCTCCAGAGATCTCGGAGGGATAAATTAATAATCCCATGGATCTTGGGAAGATCTCGATCTATTAGGAATTTCAACTCAACTACAATACGTACCTTCCAAATAGAAAAGATGGCTCAACGGTGTTGAAATGGCCAAGCTATATGTCCTAGAGGGGGGTGAATAGGACTATGCCAAATTAAATTTAAATATTGCAGAATATGAAACAAGAATAGATAGCACTATACACCAATCACAGTATAGGAATGGAAAGCAACCTAAAATAGGGAAATAGAAATAAAAATTGTTCTAAGGACAACCTTACATCAAAAACCAAAGTTTATGGTAGTACAACCTTATTTCTAGAACAAATAGAGAAACTGAAGCTCAACGTAATAAAGATATAGCAAAAATATAATGTTGAAATATAAATCTAATTTATTACAACATTCCCCACTGTGCTTGAAATGTAAAATTTACAACATTCACATCCACACATACATTCCATAATTCTGAATGATAAAAGATAGGAAATATAAATCACACATCCACAACACAAAGAATTATAGTGGTTCGCATGTGTGTTCACCAACTGTTAAACAACAGCCACACAGAATGCTACTCCACTCCTAATATCCTCACACAGGGGATATTAGCGTTCACTATCAAATAGGTTTTCACAGGTTCACCCATAACCTTCATAATTGTATCTTTTTAAAAGGGCTTACACAATTCAAAAACCCTCACTTCTGAGTTTTCTGGCTCTCCTCAGATAACCAACAACTTTGAGATTTTTTTGGCTTAACCTCAAATAAAACCAAACAATGTAAATTACACAAATTGTAAAATACCTGATTTTCTCCTTCGTTGTAGCAGCCCAGAAGAACCAAGTCGGAGTAAAGATTTGAATGTCAAAGTTCAATGTCCAATACTCGCTTTATAATGGTTCTAGTTTCTAATAGATTTTAAATTAAAACAAAAGGGCTAGCTCTAATTGATTTTGATTCCAGAAAATGAAAAACAACAATTCCTCTTTTCAGATTAGATTGGAATGCAAGAAACAAAATCAATTAACAAAGCTAAAGAAAGAGAATATTAAATATGCACACTTAGCTTAAATGGAGCACCGACTTATCTCTCAGAAGACCGAATTAAATTAACTTGAATTTCTTAATTTATTCTGAGATTCGTGCTCTATTTATAGGTGAGTAAATCACGCCTTCGATTGGTCTAAGGACCTCTACGACTGGTCGTAGAACCAACAGATATTTGAAATTTCGGGCACGATAAGATTTGATAGTTTCACGACTAGTCGTAGGTCTCCTTTGACTGGTCGTAGGATCCCTTCGACTGGTCGTAGGTGGCCAAATTTCAACGCTGTTCTTTGAGTCATAGGTCTACGACTAGTCGAAGATGCAGTCGACACTATTCCTACGACTGGTCGAACAGTCCCCAGGACTAGTCGAAGCCTAACAGAAAATTTTTGATTTTTGTAACAAACTTACGACTGATCCAGGAAATGTTTAGACGGGTCGAAGCAGTGCTAGGACTAGTCGAACAAAGTCTAGGACTAGTCTAAGAATAGACCAAACTCCCTTATATAAAACATATGAATTATGTATCCAAAATGACCTACTCTAAAGGTCAACCTAAGGTCAGTCATACCTCAATAGTGAAGTAAGGACATTGAAACTTTAGAGACGAGTGACCTTTGAAAGTAATGGAGCTTAAAGTCTTGCTGTCATTTAAACTTGGGAGCTTTTTGAGATCTTGAGATTGAACTTGAAAGCTTCTTGAGATCTTGAGTAAAGCATTGTTCTTCACAGATGCAAGCTTCATAACAGTGTCTTTGACACCACAAATTGGCCGACTACAAAGGGTTATAAACTATGGCATTTACAGGTGTGATCTTCCCTCTACTATAAATCGAGAGTCCTCTAATGGTGAAAGGTACGCAGAATCTCTCACCCAAAGCCCCTCAATACTACAAGACCCAGATTCCTAGCCTGACTTTGGCATCGGAGGGTCCCCTGCCTAGTTAGAGTCTCCTTTATCTTCTTCCTCTGCAGGTACTCGTAGGTCAAAAGAGGGTGAACTAGATTATTGTATCAACAGTTTGGCCCTATCTATGTGAATTGACATCGGAAGTCATTCTCACTACTTTATTATATTAAACAATGTCCAGAGGGAAGAAGAAAGCCCAAGCCTCCCCTGATGTCCCTGATCTTGCACCACTGAAACAACCTGATAGTCATCGGGACTCCACCACACAACAATAAGTTGACTCTGGTCCTGTGAGTCGTAATAGAGGAGGGCGGCTGAACTCCCTTAAGTAACAAGTTAAAGCACTAAGCCATAACATGAGTTCTATGAGGCAATTACTGGAACAACTACAGGCCTGACAAGTACAAGGGAATGCCTAAGAAGCTGAGAAATTGGTCCAGGATCCTCCTCAACCCTCCAACATGCCTGCCGCCTCTCAAAGTAGTTGACAGCTCAGATCGACAAGGCCGGCTCCTTCTCATATTTCTGGGACCGCAGCTCTGCCCGCTTCTAACCTATGCCATGAGCTGGACAAAAAGAAGCGCGGAAAAGCTCTAGTCAAAGCGGTGGCCAAGAGTGGTGAACCATGGGAAGTCGAGCGAGAAGACTTATGTGGTTAGATTGGGGACATATGACAAGCCTATCATGCAAATGCTCTGACCCCAATGGAGGCAATAATGGAGGAAACCAAGCCTCCATTTATTGTCGACATTATGCAAGCGCAAATTCAGGTTCTATATGCCACAAATCACTCCCTTTTCGAGAACTACCGACCCATTCAAGCATTTGGAGTCATTCAAGGTTTGGATGGAGCTCCACAATGTGTCCACTGCAATAATGTGCTAGGCATTGTCATTGACCCTGATTGGAGTTGCTCAGAAATGGTTCAGACAGTTGAAGTTGTACTTCATTAGCTCATTCTCCTAGCTCGGTCAAGTTTTTGTCACTAAATTTATCAGGGGAAAGGAGAGACTCAAACTGGCCTCCCACCTTCTCAATGTTGTTGAAAAAGAAGGAGAGCTATTGAAGGACTATATCAAGCGCTTCAATCTCGAAGCAATGTAAGTACAAAAGCACTTTAAGGAGATTGCTCTGATTGTAATAATGGGAGGTTTAAGAGATCCCAAGTTCCTCTTCTCACTAGAGAAAAACCTCTCAACGACGATTGTCGACCTTCTTGAAAAGGCCGAGCTATATGTCCTAGAGGGGGGGGGGGGGGGAGTGAATAGGACTATGCCAAATTAAAATGATAACAACAGAATTTAAACAATTAAAGGAAAGATAGCACTTTAAACAATCTACAATATGGAAATGCAAAGCAACCTCAAAATTCTAGTATTGAGAGGTGATATAAACATTGTTCTAAGGACAACCTTACACCATAAAAACCAAGGGTTTATGGCAGGACAACCTTATTAGAACGGTTTATGTATCAAGAACTCAAACTGAAGAGGAATAAATGAAGGAAATAGCTAGAAAGGAAATCAACGCTATTACAACATTCCCCACAATGCTGAAAAGTAAAGATTACAACATTCACATCCACAAATACATCCCACAATCTTGAATGATATAAGATATAGAAAATAAACCACACATCCACGAAACACAAAGAATTATAGTGGTTTGCTTGTGTGTACACCAACTAGTAAACAACAGCCACATAGCTACTGCATCCTCACATAGTGGATATTAGCGTTCACTATAAAAATAGGTTTTTCCAGGTTCACTTAAAACCCTCACAATTGTGTCTTTCAAATGGGCTTACAGAATTCAAAAACCGCACACTGAGTTTTCTGGATAACCTTAGATAACCAAACGAATGAGATTTTTCTAGCTCAATCTCAAAAGAAACTAAAACAAAGGAAATTACAATAATGTAAAATACCTGGATTTCTCCTTTTGTTGCTGCACGGAAGAACCAAATCGGAGTAGAAGTTCGAATATAGAAGTTCAATGTCCACACTCTCTTATGAAATGGTTCTAGGTTCTAAATTGATTTTAAATTAAATCAAGTTGGGCTAGCTCTATTTGATTTTGATTCCAAGAAGTGGAATTCTTTAATCCCTCTTTCAAATCAGATTGGAATGCAAAATACAAAATCAAATATAAAAAGCTAATAAAAGAGAATATTAAATATGCACATATAGCTTAAGAAGTTTACAAACTTATCTCTCAGCGTGATGTCTTTATTTTATTTGAATTGAATGAATAACTCTGAAATTCGTGTTCTATTTATAGGTGAAGAAATTGCATTCACGATTGGTCTTATGGACACTACAACTGGTTGTAGGACCAACTGATTTTTGAAACTTAGAGCGCGATAGGATAAAGCCATTCCACGACTGGTCGTGTGGAGCTAGAAATAGTTGCTGGAGTTTGAGTCGTGGCTGCAAGACTGGTCATAAACGAGTCATGCACTGTTCACAGAACCAATCGAGTAGTCTCCAGGACTAGTCATAGCTTAACAAAAAATTTTAAAATTTTACAACAAACTTAGGACTGGTCTTGGAATTTCTTGGACTGGTCGAGCCAGTGCTAAGACTAGTCAATCCAAATCCAAGACTAGTCGAAGAACAAACCAAACACTTATAAAATGATTCAATTTGAATTATGTATAGAAAATGACCTATCCTAAGGCCAATCTAAGGCCTTTCATATCTTAACCATGACATATGAACATTGAACCTTCTTTTCTTCAAATGATAGGTAATCTTTGAAGTTCATGAGGCTTGAGATCTCGACACATGATGAAGCTTGCACTTGTGATCTTTTAAAGCTTGAATTTGTAGTACATGAGTTGTACTTCACCTTGAGTCTTGAGTATGAACAGTTGACTTATCTTTCGATGTCACTTTAAAACATTGAACTTTAAAGCTTAAAGAAGTGAACAATGTACTTGATCTTGCATTTCTTGAAGTAGATCTTTGTTCTTGACTTGAAGCATTGTCCTTGTACATGTGATGCATTGCCTTGAATAGATATATTAATGTGCTACAAAGACACAGATTGTGGTTTTGGTACTACAAAAATTCGACAATCAAAGGAGCAAGAAATCATAACACTTGCAATCTCCCCCTTTGTCAAATTTGTGATAAAACACACTCCATTAAAAATAAGAGAAACATTACATGCTTAATAAAGAATCATGCACCATATGTATACAAGAAAGTACAATGCACCAGTTACAATAACTAAAACAAACTTATTATGAAATATTCAAAACACCTTCTTACTTACTCCCCCTGAGTAGCACACATCAAAAATAAATAAATTGTAACGCCCTGAAATTCGGGGGTCGAGCATAACTCAGCTCCCGAGTTTCAAAACATCACTTATGCAACATATTTAATGATGGATGTATGTTGTCTATAAGAGTACATAAAACATGGAATAGATTAAGCCAAACTTCAAACATAATTCAGGGATAAGTGAAAGACACAAGCGGAAGACTTAAAGAAACATATGTGTACATGTGCAAGTCCCTGAAATACGTATACATGCCAGGTCATACTTACAAGTGTTGCTATCAAAAATGCAAGAATCAAAATGAAATTATCTAGTACAATTACAAAGAAAACCCAGAATCCCCGCACATCAGGACATAGCTCACAAGAACCCGCCTGAGAACCGCATAAAAGAAAATGCAGCCTCATCATCCTCGAACTCCTGCTCTACCTCAGGGGTCACGTCAACATCTGCATCTAAGACAGAGTCTGGTTGGTGTTTAAACACCGTCCCAGAACGTGAGAGTGAGTGATCAACTCAGTGGGACAATACCGTAAAAGTTAACATGATATCAAATCAATCAAGCAGTAATGGTAAGGTAATACAATTAAACAACTCTAAAGTATTCTTGTTAATGTAAGGATGTATATATAAATGATGCATGCCCTTGCCTGCACTCCCTCAGCATCTTCATCTTATGTTACGCATGACAACCTCCCGCAGTGCCAACGACTTCCACATACATGTAATGCGGTGCATGAACATTATTACCAAGTTATTATTAGTCCTTTTCATACAGCAGGATTAAGAAGCTAAGGTACCTTCCTCATATCAATTTCCACACAGTGATCCATTTTAGGGTCGTCAGTCCTAGGCCATCTCATACGATCATATGGTTTTAGGTCGCTGCGAAGGGCTCGTCACCAATCAATGCACGTCTATCATACCTTCGTTACTACCCTAAGGCTCGTCGCCTTAATGCAGTATCAAGGTATGCTTGAGGTCACTACAAAGGGCTTGTCACCAATTAATGTAGGCCGATAGCACGGATATAGTGTCCCAAACCACCATAATCGGCTCACGAGTCTAGTGTGCTCACTGGTCACTACGGGGAGGCTCGTCACCCCAATGTAGGCCGATAGCTCGACCACGGTGTCCCATACCACCATGTCCGACTCATGAGTCTTAGCAGATCAAAGTACAACGGTTAACGGGATTTCATCGATAAGTTTGGTACCCTAGATTCAAACAATAGCGTCCATACATGGTGAACATACATCGGACAATTAGGTTACTTGACGAACTCGACTAGCACGAGCGCACGTTGGGTTGAACAACATAGAGTGCGCAAACACTCCGTGTGGCCAAACCACTGCCAAAAACTCTAATACGACTCGGGTTCGTCAAATCACGTCCTTCATGGCGAAAACAACCTCAGCCATGAACTCAAGGCCAATTACCGATTTCCTGGACTATTTCATAGTCCCAAACATATTCCATTATAACGGATATGCATATATAATTTAGAATAATAATGGAACAACAATTCAAATCACATAGTATGTGAGCATTTGAAGAATATCAACTTGACATGGATTTACACATAAGTAATACTTGAAGTTAAACAACAAAGAATGTGACTTGCATGTAGCTAATCATACACACCAATAGGAGTGCTGAGAATCACTTCTCAACGCCCGCAAATAAGATAATATGTTACACTTTAGACCATTAAGACATTTCTACAAACACTTAGACTACATAGTTCAACATACATGACGTATGTTGGAATACACTCATTTGGACAATTCCTTTTGCCAAGGAGTTGACACACATACAACTAGCACAAATACACGATAGTTAATCATGGCAAGCACATGTTCATATTTTATACATATACGATACTTCCTGCATATACATAGAATACACAAATCTCAATATAACACATACATATCAGGAACACAAAATAAACATAGCATTTGGCATGTGAAATTGCACCCACAACAAGAATAAACCATTAACTGACATTGAAAGCCTTGAAAGCCATAACCTATATGAATATAGTCCACACCTTAAACCAGAAAAAGCAGACCAAACTGATTCAGACGATATGTCTTCGTCAATGGCGACTAGATAACCTAAGGCAAGAATAGAAATGAGCTACATCAACACAGACTCTTCTAAGCTCTAAAATAGGTTAGGGTTAGATTAACTTACCCAAGAATGAACTTAGAATCGTCGGAATAACGATTCAAAAGTGATGGTTTAAGGATGTAGAGTAGCAGGAAAGAATCTTGAGATGATTCACCAACTTCTCTCTCACTTTCTCTCTCTTTTCCTCTCTCTTTCTTAGCTAGGGTTAGGAAATTCGTATGGAAAAGAGAGTTAGGGTTTTAAGTTCTTTACATAGGCCCAACATTGATGAAAATAGCCCCAGGGCCAAGGTATACTTAGGTTATAACTAAATCAGGCCTCTCTCGATCCAACGGAGCACTTCCGGTGGTCCTTTCTCTAGGTGCGGTCGGACTTAAGCTCACTGACCATGGATCTAGGTCAGGCTGAATTTTCGTACCGATTGAATTTACAGATCAGTCATGGCAGACCACTTTTAATTCAACGGTCACCGAAACTCGATCAGGTCCACAAGCACTATGACATGCCTAGGCCATCGTCCCTGATCCGAGGGTGAAGTTGGGTCAGAATCCAACGGTCAAATTGCTTAAAATCGTCGCGTAAGCGACACGAATCAGATTTCATAAAATCATATTTAATTTCTCACCGTTCTCACACTCTTAACTCCAGACTCAATCAAATTGACCCAGGACATCATCTGGACTTGATTTTTGAGGTGATGGTCAAGTCCAACATGGTGACCATAACTGTCTAAGATCATCACTATCAGACTTTCGACGCACGGTCCAGGTCCAATCCAAAGCTTCTAAAAATTTCCAAGAGCAACTGGATTTAGCGTTGAATCTCAGATTTCAGAGTAACATAGCGCTAACGATTCTACAAGTTTTAAGTCCTGTAGATCAAATTTAAAGTGATTGATGCTAATTTCACAAGCAATCGAGTTTAACGCTAATTAACCCACAAATAACTTCTAAGGAAAATAGAGGTAGTACTCGTGTCTTAGCATGAAATTTTTCGGGTCATTACATAAATGCTACTACCCACAATCCTTACTCCCCCTGAGTAACACACATCAAAAATAAATAAATGTTACTACCCACAATCCATATCCATATCCATAAGCAATCATAACAAAATATTCTCCCCCTTTTTGTCACAATATGACAAAGGAAGAAACTAAGATATGGAAGAATAAAATAAATAAAAGAAGAATAAGAGAGTAAACTAGGCATGATAGAAGCAAATAATGTTCACATATAAGTAACCAACATGAACTAAGTTCATCCAAAGTTAGTCCCACAAATTAAAAGAAAGCAAAGAATCATAAGAGTTATTACAGGCCATTAAAAAAAACTTAATCAGATCCAGAGGAGGGAGCAAGAATAGATGGATCAATTTGGTATAAACCCTTATTAATGAGCCTCATATATTTGCGCATATATGCAAATTGAGAAACCTAGGTTACACGAATCTAAGCCACCTGTTCCTCAAGAGGATGCAACCTCTCCGTAAAACCAAAGGCTGATAGTCGGGTCAGCTTCAAAATCCGATTCAATCTCATTAAAGATTTCATCCATGTTTATATTATCTGGAGGTAAATTGCCTTCTTCTTCATTCACTACTTCAGCTCCACCAACCACATCCACTTGGCCATCAGCCAACCTCAAATTCATCTTGTTAATATTGGAGTTGTTGAAAATAAGGTGATGAATAGGAGCCTCTCCAACAGGTATAGCTACTAACATATGAGTGACTAACATAGTCATAAGATATGAAAAGGGAATATCACTATGTCCAGGATGGATACGAAATTGTATGATGGAATAACAGATTAAAGAAGGAAGATAGACATTTGTACCAGAGATGATGGAATGCAAAATTCAAACCATAAAAGAGGTGAGTTCAGTTTTTTTCCCAGAATGAGGATACAGATTTGAAATAAATATCCTGTGAAGAACCCTGTATCTGGGTAATAAGTACTTTGAAGCGAGCACATTCCCATTTTGACGCCATTGTGCATCTATGTTGCATAATGCTCTAATAAGTATGTGTTTTTCTGATTCAGATGGTTTCTCAACTAGAGTCCTAAGAGGAATACCTTCATCATTGACAGGTATGTCCATTAAGCCAGAAATTAAATGTCGATCAACTTCAAATGGACCTTCTCTAGTTGTTATTATAAACGTTAAATTTTCAGTTGAAAAATTAGAAATGCAAGAAAACATATCCTGCGCAATAGACTGGTATGCCGACTCACCCCAATGTAGAATGTTAGCCCATCCTATAGATTGGAGAAGCAGGAGGAGATCAAAAGGAGCAATATGTTCAACATACACAGGTCGCTCAACTATTACATTGCGCAATCTCAAATCCCGCACATAGGGAGAATCGTCTTTGGGTGACCGAAGGTGACGTCTTATGAGAAGTGATGATCTGGATGTTGAAGGACCACGAGTGTTTTTCTTTCTACCTTTAGCATCCATTTGCAACTTGGAATATAAGAAATCAAGAGGTTACAAAAGATGTAGAATGGGTTTTCTCAAAATCAGAATTTAGAAAAGAAAACCCCAAAAACTTTAAGGAAACAAGAAATAAACCACTCCAAGTAAGAAAATGGATTGATATGCACTTGAATCTACAAGAAAAATAGAAATCACGAACTAACCTTGAAGAATCAAGAAGTTGGGTACGACCGGTCGAGCTTAGACTCGTTGGAGAGGAAGAGCAAATGAGGAAGAAAAGGGTTTTTCCCAAATTAAAAGCACCAGATGCGCTACACGACTGGTCGAGTACATCGTCGACCGGTCGTGCTACGACTGGTCAAGTACGTCTAGTCGTGCAAATCCAAAAATATGTAATTTTCACAAAAATTCAAAATTTAAACAAATAAATTAACAAATATATATACTATGATACATACAAGCATGAATAATCAATTCAAATTGCACATACCAAGATCAAATTTCAATTTATTAAACCTTCTTCTGTCTAGTGGTTTAGTGAAAATGTCAGCAAGTTGAGTCTTGGTAGGAATGTATTCCAATGAAATATCTTTTCTTCCACTAATTCGCGAATGTAGTGATATTTAATGTCAATATGCTTGGTTCGTGAATGCTGGATTGGATTTTTAGATATATTAATTGCACTGGAATTATCACAATATAAAACCATTGAATCATGTGCAATTCCGTAATCGCTTAACATTCTATTCATCCATACAAGCTGAGTACATGCATTTTCAGCTGCGATGTATTCAGCGTCAGCAGTTGAGAGCGATACGGAACTTTCCTTCTTGCTAAACCAAGAAATTAAACAATTTCCAATATAAAAACAACCACCACTGGTTGATTTCCTATCATCAATATTACCAGCCCAATCAGCATCTGTGTAACTAGCCAATTGAACATTAGTATCATGTGGATACCAGAGACTCAAATTTGTTGTGCTAGCGACATATCGCATAATCCGCTTAACAGTAGTTAAATGTGACTCTTTAGGGTCAGATTGATATCTAGCGCAAATTCCAACGCTAAAAGCAATATCAGGTCTACTTGCAGTTAAATAAAGTAAACTGCCAATCATACTGCGATATAATTTAGGATCCACACTTTTACCTGTAGAGTCTTTTGAGAGTCTTGATGTTGTACTCATGGATTATCAAAATTTTTACAATTCTCAAATCCAAACTTTTTAACTAAGTTCAGAGCATATTTGGTTTGAGAAATAAAGATACCATCAGGTTGCTATTTAACTTGCAACCCTAAGAAATAATTCAATTCCCCAACCATGCGCATTTCGAACTTAGATTTCATAAGATCTACAAACTCAATAGTCAAGTTAGTACAGGTAGATCCATAAATTAAATAATATCATCAACATAGATTTGCACTAATAAGATATGATCGTTATGTTTCTTAACAAAAAGAGTCTTATCAACACTTCCCATTTGAAAATTATGACTTAGTAGAAACTTAGTCAATTTTTCATACCATGCCCTGGGAGCTTGTTTCAAACCATAGAGAGTCTTTTTTAAGCGATAAACATGATCAGTGTTCTTAGGGTCTTCAAAACTCGTTGGTTGTTGGTTGTTCAACATACACTTTTTCATGCAGATCACCATTTAAGAAGGCACTGTTTACATCCATTTGATATATTTTTGAACTTTCTAAAATTTGTAATGGATATAAATAGTCTGATTGATTCAAGACGAGCTACTGGGGCAAAGGTTTCATCATAATCAATTCCTTCAATTTGAGTGTACCCTTATACAACCAGTCTAGCCTTGTTTTAAATTATATTACCAAGTTCGTCAGACTTATTTTTGAAAATCCACTTAGTTTTGATAATATGTTTATCTTTAGGTCTAGGAACAAGATACCAAACATCATTTCTAATAAATTGATTAAGCTCTTCTTGCATTGCAACTATCCAATTTTCGTTAGTAAGAGCTTCTTTTACGTTAGCCAGTTCGATCTGAGATGTAAAGCACATGTAATTACATATATCTTCTAGTTGTCTACAAGTGCGTACACCAGTGAGAGGGTTTTCAAGAATCTGAGTGGTTGGATGATATTTAATAGTCCTCAGTTCAGAGTTATTATGACTTAATGAAGTATCTGGTTTGTCAATTAGAAGAGCCTCATCATTATCTGAACTTGAGGTAGGTGTATTCAAGTGAACGTCAATAACCAAATTGATGGACTCTTGAATTACACCGGTCCTCTTATTAAGAACTCGATATGCTCGACTATTTAAAGCATCTCCTAAAAAGATCCCTTCATCACTTTTGGTGTCAAACTTACCCAAATTTCATGGCCACATAAAATATAGCACTTGCTGCCAAAAACTCAAAAGTATTTGATAGTAGGCTTCTTATCAAACCACATTTCATAAACAGTTTTATTATTTGACTTACTTGTATAAACTCAGTTGATTATATAGCAGACAGTATTTACAGCTTCAGCCCAAAGATTTCTAGGGAGTTTCATACTATTCAACATTACATTTGCCATTTCTTGAAGCACTCTATTTTTTCTTTCAACAGTTCCATTTTGTTGTGGTGTTTTGGGTGTAGAGAATTCAAATGATATTCCCTGATCGCTACAGAATTTCTCAAAACTGTTATTCTCAAATTTTGATCCATGATCACTACGGATCTTCCAGACTTGAGAACATTTTTCCATTTGGATCTGTTTGAGAACTCTTTTTACTTCATCAAGGGTTTCTGATTTATTCCTTAAGAAGGCTACCCAAGTGAATCTTGTAAAATCATCCACGATTACCAGTATGTATTTTTTGTCACCTCGACTCTCTATCCTGGTTGGTCCTATGAGATCCATGTGGAGAAGTTTAAGCGGTTTGGATGTGGCATTGGAGTTCACCTTTTTGTGAGCACTCCTAGTTTGTTTGCCAATCTGGCATTCGCCACATATTTTGTCTACTTTCTGTAATTTACGCAGACCTCTTATCAGTTCTCTGTTGCTCAATTTATACAAATTCTGGTAGTGTACATGTCCAAGGCGTTTGTGCGATAATTCAATCTCATCAGTATGGACCATGTAACACGATTGACTAGATGAGCTAGAATCACTTACAATGTAGCAGTTTTCAGAAGTTCTATGACCAGTTAATATTACAAAACCCTTCTTGTTTAAATTTTACAACCTTGGTTAGTAAATTTTACACTATGATTGTTATTGCATATTTGAGATATGTTACAGGTTGTGTTTTAACCCTTCAACATATAAAACATTCTCAAATAAAGGGAGGTTAAAGAGTTGAACCGTACCTTGGCCAATAATCTTGGAATTGTTACCATCACTAAATGTGACTGATCCATCAGTCATGTCTTTAAGATTGGTGAATGACCTTTATTACCAGTCATATGCCTGGAGCAACCACTATCTAGGTACCACTTTGAATGGCTTGTAGCTTTGAAAGCCATGTGGGCAACCAAGCAAGTAACCTTAGGAGCCGGATTTCATTACAGTTTTGGGTTTAGAAGTATATTTGGTCTTCTTATGTTTGTAGTTGTTGTAAGAATGACCTACTAAGTTAGATTTTAGGAGCTCCTTAAGTAAATCAACTATTTTCTCAGCTAAAGCATTTCAGTTTTGATTTTTATAGTTGATATGGTTGTATTTAGGTTTTAAAGATTGAAAAGCTTTAGCATTTTTAGAAAAATTTTAATTTAAACTATTCCCTTTTGAGTTTGAAGACTCTCCTTTCACAAACTTAAGAGGAGTATTCTTCTGTTTAGGAGGAATATTTCTGTTGTAGCCCAAACCGGATCGGTCGCCACATTTTCTTGATCCAGACAAAAGCTTTTCTAACTTTGGATCACCTTGGGCATACCTCCATGTATCCTTTAAACTCAAAAGTGAAGAGACTTCAAGTTTAATTTTTTCATTTTCAGATTTAAGATTTTCAATAAGGGAGGTTTTGAAATCTAAATCGCATTTCAATTTTTCAAAACAATCTGAAATGTAGGATTTTTCTAAAATAAGAGCATCAAAATTTTCTTTAAGCTTTAAAAAGTTTTCTTTTTGAAGTTTTAGTTTAACAACAATTTTATAACTTTCCTTGTAAAGGGCATTATAAGCATCTTGAAGGTCATCTTCATTTTCATGATCACTATTTAGATTTTCTTCACTAGTTGAATCATCATTATCTGAAAAAGTGAACTTGGATAGAGTCATAAGGGCTTTAACTTCATTGCCAGACTCGGTTTCAAAATCTTCTAATTCAAAAGAGGCTTCAAAGTCATAGGATTCATCCCAAGTAGCCAACATTCCTTTCTTTTTAGGTTTATCCTTTGTAGGACACTTATTTGCTAAATGCCCATATTCACGACAGTTGTAACACTGACTGTCTTTTAAAGATCTTCGAGTTTTAGATTTAGATCTTTTCTTATCATTAGATTTTTGAAAATCAACTCTCTTTTTACTTTTGAAAATTTTGTAAAACTTTTTAGCTAAAAGGGCCATATCATCTTCAGAATTTTCTTGAGAAATACATTTAGAAGATTTAAGAGCGATAGATTTACCTTTAGAAGCTTTAATGTTTAACTCACAGGTCTATAAAGATCCAACTAATTCTTTTACCCTCATATTATCTGTATCACGAAGTTCCTGGATCGTACCTTAGAATTGAACCGTTCAGGAAGTGAGTGTAGTATCTTTACACAAACTTTACTTTCTAGGATTTTATCACCAAGACCCCACATAGAGTTTACAATGTCATTTAATCTTATATAGAAGTTCATGAAGATTTCATTTTCTTCCATATGTATTTCCTCAAATTTGGTTGTGAGGATTTGGACTTTAGATTTCTTGACAATTGTTGTTCCCTCGTGTGTCATTTCTAAAATATCTCAGGCTTGCTTTGCAGTATCATAGGATAAAATTCTTTTGAATTCATCTGGTGATAATGCACAAGTTATGGCATCTAAAGCCTTTGCATTGGCACTACTTTAATTTTTCTGAAGTATGGTCCAAGTAAAATATGGTGTTACTTTCATAGATTTGGATCCATCGATACCAGTTACTTCGGTGGTAGGAGGGGTCCATTCAGTCACTGTGGCTTGCCACACACTCTCATCTATGGATTTTACGAAAATCCTCATTCTGACTTTCCAATAGGCATAATTGGTGCCATCAAATGGTGGAGCCCTAGTGACTGAAAGGCTATCAAAATTTGACATCTTATAATTAGCTCAGATCGATTAGCTCAAGAAATAAATCCAAAAATAATATAACAATTAAAACGAGCTATTAGGTTCTAATACCACTTGAAAAGGCCGAGCTATATGTCCTAGAGGGGGGGTGAATAGGACTATGCCAAATTAAAATGATAACAGCGGAATTTAAACAATTAAACGAAAGATAGCACTTTAAACAATCTACAATACGGAAATGTAAAGTAACCTCAAAATTCTAATATTGAGAGGTTGATACAAATGTTGTTCTAAGGACAACCTTACACCATAAAAACTAAGGGTTTATGGCAAGACAACCTTACTAGAATGGTTTGTGTATCAAGAACTCAAACTGAAGAGGAATAAACGAAGGAAATAGCTAGAAAGGAAATCTACGCTATTACAACCTTCCCCACAATGCTGAAATGTAAAGATTACAACATTCACATCCACAAATACATCCCACAATCTTGAATGATATAAGATATAAAAAATAAACCACACATCCACAAAACACAAAGAATTATAGTGGTTCACTTGTGTGTACACCAACTATTAAACAATAGCCACATAGCTGCTACTCTCCTAATATCCTCACACAGTGGATATTAGCGTTCACTATAAAAATAGGTTTTTCCAAGTTCACCTAAAACCCTCACAATTGTGTCTTTCAAATGGGCTTACATAATTCAAAAACCCCACACTCTGAGTTTTTTGGATCACCTCAGATAACCAAACGAATGAGATTGTTCTAGCTCAATCTTAAAAGAAACCAAAACAAAGGAAATTACAATAATGTAAAATACCTGGATTTCTCCTTTTGTTGCAGCCCAGAAGAACCAAATCAGAGTAGAAGTTCGAATATAGAAGTTCAATGTCCACACTCTCTTATAAAATGGTTCTAGGTTCTAAATTAATTTTAAATTAAATCAAGTTGGGCTAGCTCTAGTTGATTTTGATTCCAAGAAGTGGAATTCTTCAATCCCTCTTTCAAATCAGATTGGAATGCAAAATACAAAATCAAATATAAAAAGCTAATAAAAGAGAATATTAAATATGCACAATATAGCTTAAGAAGTTTTCAAACTTATCTCTCAGAGTGATGTCTTGATTATATTTGAATTGAATGAATAACTCTGAAATTCGTGCTCTATTTATAGGTGAAGAAATTGTGTTCACGACTAGTCCTATGGAAACTACGACTAGTCGTAGGACCAATGTATTTTTGAAATTTAAAGCACGATAGGATAAAGTCGTTCCATGACTGGTCGTAGGCCATCCACGACTGGTCATGTGGAATCAGAAATAGTTGCTGGAGTTTGAGTTGTGGCTGCAGAACTAGTCATGAACGAGTCGTGCACTGTTCACACGACTGGTCGAGCAATCTCCAAGACTGATCGTGGCTTGAAAATTTATTTAAAAAATTTGCAAAAAACTTAAGACTGGTCTTGGAATTTTTTAAACTGGTCGAGCCAGTGTTAGGACTAGTCGAACAGAATCCAGGACTAGTTGAAGAACAGACCAAACACTTATAAAATGATTCAATTTGAATTATGTATATAAAATGACCTACCCCAAGGTCAATCTAAGGTCTTTCATACCTTAACCATGACTTATGAACATTGAACCTTCTTTTCTTCAGATGATAGGTAATCTTTGAAGTTCATGAAGCTTGAGATCTTAACACGTGATGAAGCTTGTACTTGAGGTCTTTTAAAGCTTGAATTTGTAGTACATGAGTTGTACTTCACCTTAAGTCTTGAGTATGGATAGTTGACTTGTCTTTCGATGTCGCTTTAAAACATTGAACTTTAAAGCTTAAAGGAGTGAGCGATGTACTTGATCTTGCATTTCTTGAAGTAGATCTTTGTTCTTGACTTGAAACATTGTCCTTGTACATGTGATGCATTGCCTTGAACAGATATATCAATGTGCTACGCAAGACACAGATTGTGGTTTTGGTACTACAAAGTTTGACAATCAAAGGAGTAAGAAACCATAGCACTTATACTTCTAAACAAATTGCAGAAGTATTTCAATGCCGAGGAAATCTCTACCCTACGAAAGGCCATCCAGAGTAAAGGAATAATGACCAAAGATCAACCACCGAAGGTGGAGCCCAGCTCAACCGGTGGAAGTAAGAAAAGGAAGGATGACCAATCATGAGATAATCGGCGTCCAAGCAAGCGTCCTGAAAGTAAGTTCAAGTCCTACACTCCCCTTAATAGCACACCCGAGCAAGTCTTAATGGAGATTTAAGACAAACACATCCTTAAATGGTAGGGCAAGATGAAATTCGATCCTGGCAAGCAGAGTAAAAATAAATACTATCATTTTCATCGGGACCATGACCATTCAATGAGCGATTATTTCGACCTCGAGGAGGAGATCGAGGCGCTCATCCATAGCATGCACCTTGGGGAATATGTCAATCAGAGAGGAGATTGGACTATTTCAAAAGATGGAAAGCCCATCAGCAATGAGACCATCAGGGAAATTCGCACCATCTTCAGAGGTCCTGTCGGTGGAGGAGATTCGAATGGAGCTCGAAGAGCCCATACAAGGAGCATTAGTCATCCCGACTTGAAATTAGAAATCCTTACTACTAGCAGACCTTCAAAGGAATAAAAGATAACAATCTACAACTTGACCTTCACCGAAGAGGACGCTCGAGGAATCCACCATCCACATGATGATGCGCTTGTGGTTACAATGACCATAGCCAACCGCAAGGTATTTCGAATCCTCGTAGATACCGGATCCTTAGCCGACATCTTCTTTGCAAAGGCATTCGACAAGATGGGGCTCAGACAGTCTCGACTCCAAGCCGTCAAGACTCCTTTGCTTAGATTCTCATGAGCCAAAGTTATACCTGAATGATCAATATAGCTTCTACTCACCACCGGAGATGGACAGAACCAAGTAACTACAATGATCAACTTTTTGGTGGTGGACTGCCCGTCTGTCTACAATGCAATCCTCAGCCGACCCTCCCTCATCGCCCTACGAGCTGTAGTCTCAACCTAACACCTGACGATGAAGTTTCTGACTGAGCAGGGTGCTGGACTGGTCAAAGGAGACCAACATGAAGCTCGGCAATGTTACACGATGGCGCTAAGAGCTCAGCATCAGATGATGACCATCGCCTCTTTGGACTCCCGAGAAGATTCTAGAGAGAGGGGTCACCTTGTGGAGGACCTCATTCCCATTCCGAATTGAATCATCTTTGACATATCCACTACGAGATGAGATTGTGAGTCTCCTTCAACAATATGCAAACGTCTTCATATGGTCCCATGGAGATATGCCCAGCATCGACCCAATGGTTATTTTCCATCGATTGAATGTCGACCTCGATCACCGCCCGATTCGACAGAAGCACAGACCGCTTGGTCCCAAGTGATACACAATAATTAGAGAAGAGGTCGATAAGCTCCTCAAAGCTGGGTTTATGAAAGAGATCTACTATCCGAATTGGATAGCCAACATCGTCTTGGTTAGAAAGTCCAATGAGAAGTGGCAAGTCTGTGTTGCTTAAACTGACCTGAACAAAGCCTGCCCTAAAAATAGTTTTTCTCTTCTTAGAATTGACCAGCTTGTCGATAGTACGGCATGGCACGAGCTGCTAAGTTTTATGGATGCTTATTCTGGCTAAACTGATAAGTCAAAAATGACCTTTATCACTGATAAGGGTCTCTACTATTATAGAGTCATGCCCTTTGGACTGAAAAATTCCAAAGCTACTTATCAGTAGCTTGTCAACAAGATGTTCACCTGCCAGATCAGGCGGTCAATGGAAGTCTACGTAAATGACATGCTCGTCAAAAGCATTAGAGCCACGGATCATGTATCCGATCTCGAGGAAATGTTTTTGATTCTTTAGGAATATCAGATGAAGCTAAACATGAACAACTGTGCTTTCAAGGTTAGCTCGGGAAAATTCCTCAGCTTCTTAGTCAGCCAACAGGGAATCAAAGAAAACCCTGAAAAATTCAAAGCTCTGCTCGACATGATAGAGTCTGCCTTAGGACTGAAAAATGTCAAAGCTACTTATTAGCGGCTTGTCAACAAGATGCTCACCTGCCAGATCAGATGGTCAATGGAAGTCTAGGTAGACGACTGCTCGTCAAAAGCATTAGAGACACAAATCATGTATCCGATTTCAAGGAAATGTTCTTGATTCTTCGGGAATATCAGATGAAGCTGAACCTGAACAAATGTGTTTTTAAGGTTAGCTCGGGAAAATTCCTCGACTTCTTAGTCAGCTAACGGGGAATCGACTAAAACCTTGAAAAATTCAAAGCTCTGCTCAACATGAATTTGCCAAAAATGACAAAAGATGTTCAGCGCCCTCCAGGAAGGATCACCGCTCTCAATCGCTTTATGTTCACAACCCCAAGTGTAGGGTCGCAATGTAGTAATAACTCGGTGAGACCAAGGTCGATTCCACAGGGACTAAACTTGTATGTATTAGAACTAGGAAAAAAATCTAAATTTAAATCTGAATAATTGAGAGTGATGGTGAATACTATTGGTTAAAACTTATGAATTTAAAGGTGGGAACTGGGGTGCCAAGGATCCACTTGTAGCTATCAAAATGCTACCTTATTTGATTCAAGGAATATAATTGGAATTGGAGTCATATCCTATCCAATTGGAAGATAAAGCAATTTAAATTAAATCTGAACTTTTCATCGACCTAATTCTCAATGGAGGAGAATTGTGATGAATGGAAGGGATTCCATCTGTAAGACTCGTATCCTAGCCCATACCATTCCATAGGCATCAGCGGTGCTCTCGGTCAAATTTCAACAACTCGCGATCTGTGATCGATGTTTGCATGCGACCCTAAGTCATATCCCGTAGATTTGAGTCGGCTTAATCCGAAACTTATACCATTACGACCGCACCGTCGCCATGGTTCCAACGCCGCATCTTGCATACCAATCCGGTACCCCGGCAGGGGGATGTAGACCCGCGTTCAGTTCGAGGAAAAATGCCACGCGTTGCAATCCTAAGAGAATGTCTCATCAATCATATCAAGAGTCAAGTACTCCATCCCATCAAGTCAAGTACCAGCAACCATCCCCCTCTTACATCACCCTTACCTAAAGTCAACTTTCCCATCACCCCACCATCTCTCTCCCATCACTTCTCTTACATCACTTCCTCTCTCATCTCTTTTTCTCCAAGCAATTCCTCCATGGAGCAACCCACGTACATGGCTCCCATGATAGAGCTAGTGTGGCCCCCCTCCCTATCTCCCATCTCCACCATCCAATGATCATCTCCACAGTTGAAATTGTCTCTTTGGGACTCTATCATGCATTGGTGGAAGAAGGAAGAAGAGATCTCAAGGTGGGTGATCTTTATTTTAACCTTTTTGTGATTTAAGGGCCCACATTTAGTGGGACCCATCTTGATGTACGCAACATATAGGGAGGGCCCATAGTGGCGGGGTCCCTCCCCTCCACCATCCAATCTTTCTCTTCTTTTCTCTTCTTTCTCTTTCTCCCTTTTTTTCTCCTTTTTTTATGTTGACGATGTTTATGGCCCACCCGATGGCGTGTTGGGGGCCAGGCCATCCAAGGCATGGACGTGGCCCACCTTGATGTGAGATCCACACCGTCCAGCAAACCTAGACAAAGAGACCCATAATGAATGTGCTTCATCCAACCGTCCATGTGGGGCCTACCTTGATGGATCGTTCAGATCATGGACCCCATCATGATCTATGTATTTTATCCATCCATCCATTTGTGGCCCCACTCGCTGCACGTGTGCAGCACCCACACCGTTCATCCATTTCAAGTGTGGGGTACGTAGTAACAACAGCAGTGCTGCTGCTGACCGTGAATGAAAAAAACATAAATATCATCTTTCTCCAGAAGCTTATCGGTCCACACGTGTGGACCCACCTGGTGCAGGTGTTTCATCCCAACTGTCCATCCATTTTGACGGTGAAGTCCACCTAGTGCAGGTGTTTCATCCCAACCGTCCATCCATTTTGATGGTAAAGTTCACCTGGTGCAGGTGTTTCATCCCAACCATCCATCTGTTGTGCAGCTATGAGTGACACCATTATGTATGTATTAATCCCATATCGTCCACAAGGTCTGGATGGTGGATCCCACTGGCCCCATCTCAGGGCATGTGTTATACACTACCATTCATCCATTTTCTCGTAGATGGGATCCACCCACACATGTGACACGTGTGGAGTGGGACCCCTTGTTGTAGGCATTTAAATCCACCAACAACCATCCTTTCATTTGGACGGTGGCCAGCATGCCTGGATGCTTTAAATAAATTAATAATATTATATATATATATATATATATATATATATATATATATATATATTGCATATATCCATTGGGTCTCACCACTGGCTTACGTTAGCAAGAGTCGTGGGCCCCATCATGTTACATATGTCTGAAATTCAGACCATCCACCCCTTTCTAGACAGAGCTAGACGTGGACCCCAGCATTTTGTATCCTGACCGTCCATCAAACGGACGTCCAGTAGGGACGTGGCCCACCTTGGCATATGTTTTTTTATCCTGGCTGGCCACGATGCTGTATGGGTCTTATCCACACCGTCCAGCACACTGGATGGTGGGACCCACTTCTCTGGATGTGTTATCCCACATTATCTGTCCATTTATTAGACGTGTTTGGATAGTGTTGTGGGCCACACTGTGTTGTATTGTTTCATCCACACCGTCCAGACCATCTGGACGGTGCTGGACTACTTGGACAGTGTTGTCCTACTCCACCATGATGTGTTACATTTAAATCATCCATCCCATTTTTTTTTATTATTTTTATCTTTAGCCATGGACCTGAAGTGAGGCAGATCCAAATCTCAACCGTTCCTCACTGCGACAGCAGTAGGGACTGGCGCCCAATCCTAGAATTTTCTAGGGTCCATTGTGATGTTTGTGGAAGGTCAGCGGCTGACCCATCTTCCTAGGTGGTCCATGTCCTTGTGGGACCCACCATGTAGATGCTTTATCCAGGCCGTTCATTTGTTAGAATGCCCAAGTGGGGCAGCGGTCCAGTAGGATTGACGGTCCAGCAACCTACTGGACCTACCACGATGTATATGTTTATCCATGCAGTTCAGCGATTGGATGGTCCACTAAGGCTCAGTCCACGTCCCCATAGGACCGGCCCACTGATGAGGCCCACCTCATGTGTTTCATCCTGACCGTCTAAATCATATAGGGCCTGCCTTGATGTATGTTTCTGTCCACACCATTCATAGGACATGGACCCCACATGATGTAAGAGTTTCATCTCCAAGCCGTCCATCAGTTTTCAGGGCCCACTTGTTGTATATGAGGCCCAATGGTGTGGCCTATTGATGCGGCCCACTTGATGTGTATGAGGCCCATTGGTGCGACCCGTTGATATAGCCCACTTGTTGTATATGAGGCCCATTGGTGTAGCCTATTGATGCGGCCCGACTTGATGTACACGAGGCCCATTATGATGTGTATTAGACCCATGATGCATGGCCCATTTGATGTATTCAAGACCTAGATACATGGCCCAATCGATGCATACAAGATCCATGTGTAGGGCTCACCTATTGTGTATTCGAGGCCCATGGGTTGTGGCCCATTATGATGTATTTGAGGCCCATGGGCGAGGCCCGATGTGATGTATGTGTGACCGTCACATTGCATATGAATCCCTTATGTAGGCCACTCCTTGGTAGCAATGTTGGTTAGATGTCCACGTTGATGGGCAATGATGGTTAGATGTCCTCATTGGTAGCCTTGTTAAGCCCATTCTTACCGAGTCTGATTGACGTGACCGATTTACCGATTCTGATTATTGATCGATCCCGATTGTCATGATCGATTGCTGATTCCGATTGACATGACTGATTTACCGATTCTGATTATCGATCGATCCCGATTGTCGTGACCGATTGCCGATTCCGATTAACATGACCAATTTACCAATACCGATTCCGATTGTCATGGCCAATTGCCGATTAGCGATCGAGGCTGATTATTGTGACCGATTGCCGATTTCTGATTGACGTGATCGATTTGCCAATTCTGATTATCGATCGATTCCGATTGACTTGACCGATTGCCGATTAGCGATCGAGGCCGTTTATCATGACCGATTGCCGATTCCGATTGATGTGACCGATTTTGCCGATTCTGATTAATGACCGATTCCGATTATCGTGGCCGATTGTTGATTAGCGATCGAGGTCTATTATCGTGATCGATTGTCTATTGCCGATTTTCGATTGACGTGACCAATTTACCGATTCCAATCATCGATCGATTCCGATTGACTTGACCGATTGCCGATTAGAGATCAAGGCCGTTTATCATGACCAATTGCCGATTCTGATTGATGTGACCGATTTGCCGATTTCGATTGTCGTGACCGATTGCCAATTTTGATTGTCAAGGCCGATGGTATATGCCGATTCCGATTGTCGAGGCCAATTCCGAGTGTCGATTCCAATTGTTGAGGCCGATTCCGATTGTCGAGGCCCATTGCGATGTATATTAGACCCATGAGATGCGACCCACTTGATGTATATGTGGCCCATGAGTAAGGCACATCGTGATGTGTATTAAGCTCTTGAGTGAGGCCCATGGTGTTGTATATTTGGCCCTGGTGTGAGGCCATGAGTCCACTGTATGTTAGGCTCTATATGGGTCATTCCTTAGGGGTAATGTTGGTTAAATGTCCACATTATCGAGCTTGATTGTCGATGCCGGTTATTGATACCAATTATAAGTATGTGACAGCATAGCACCATGATACATGCCCATACGCATCATCTGCATGTTTGTTATAAGATGTGGTTGATCATTGCATATGTCATTGAGCATGTTGTTATGAGACTCCCTGATAGGCGGAGGTTATCTCACATGAGCACATGGAATGCGCAGGTTTGATGCATGACTGGATTGTATGACCCATGCATCTTGCATTATGATTACTATACGCCCTAGCGACATCAGGGCCATAGCCTCCACATGCACATCGTGGATGGCCAGACGGGACACCGAAAATTTGTTTCAGCGTCAGGCTGCCATAGATGGCCCTGGGTGAAAATCCCTAAACCCTCTTGGTACCAGAGGACACCCTAACGTTTAGACCGAGTGGATACATGAGCGCCTGAGTGCCGAATACCAGGAGGCCGCGTCTCCCACTGTGTCGTGGTCAGTTGGGAGGAGGTGTGGCCATACCCGCTCGAGAGTAGGGGGCACTGCTAGGCTTAGTTTGACTAGCTTATGAATGGATCCACTATCGATATGCTAAATAGGTATTGACAGACTATTGGCTAGGCGGATAATGAGGTTTCTTACGCTCACTTAGACTATGCGGCTAGGAAAGTGGCAGTGCCATTTGGAGTGTACTAAACCCCGGTGATGATCCCAGAGATGAACTGTACTGATACGTGGACTTATTGAGTAGGAGTTGCATAATCATTCATTCATTCATTCACTATCCACTAGGGCTGGTGGTGCACAACTATTTGTTACGTATACATTCGCAATGGCCAGGATTTCGGTTGGGGCGCGCAACTAACCTGAGATCAGGAGTTTATCACATTGAGTTTAGCTATCCAAATTTAGGTATGGGACTGGTTTGAATATAAGTCCCTTATGATGGACCCCACAGCCTGCGATATTACGTACTAGCATCCCGACTTCATACTCCAGCATGTTCACTCCATTCGCACCGCATATTGCATTATATTCGTGGCATATGGTATTTTGGGTTACCTGTGTTCCTGCATTTATATGGTTTAGATATGGCATCTGATATTTGACTCTTTATGACTCCTCATTTGTATAGTTGATATGTATCGCATATTCTAATATTGTTCCTCATTTATATAGTTAATCTGTATCGCGTATTCTGATATTGTTCCTCATTTATATAGTTGATCTGTATTACGTATTCTAATATTGTTTGACTCATGGACTTGTCAATATTTTTGCTTATTCTGATAACGTATGATTCATGACCTTGTGTCTGTTTCGATATTGTATGATTATAGCATTACGTTAAATACTTAGCACTTACCTTGTGCACACACTTACACCACCCTCTAAGCTTTCTATAAGCTTATGCACGATAGATGCGTGCAGGTGATGTTAGGTTGCAGTGGTGTTGAGCTTGGAGCGTGCAGCAGTCTTCTGGAGCTTGATTTTCAATTGATGTATTTTCCTTTCAGCATTGTACTCAAATGATTATATTAATGGATATGTGATGATGATGTTGCCTTTGTGAATTGGGTAATCTTATGGTTATGCTTATTATGAGTTAAATGTACAAAAAAAAAATCCTCCTTATAGGATCCCAGGATTAAAATTTGGCATATGGACGCTAGGAGCTGACAATGGGGTAATATGGAAGCTGTCGGCACCAGATTCGGTGATTGGGATTCCTGTGAATCCGATTTTTGGGTTTGGGGCATGACACCATCACCCTACCATGCCCAGAAGACGATGGTGAGCAACAGGATTTACCAATCTCACAATCTCAAAATAGGAAAAAAAAAAAAAAGATATCCAAAGCTATCACATCATCTATTGTAATTTGAGTCATAATAAATCATAGAAAATTGAAAATATTAATTTAATATCAAACTAGAAATCATTGAGGTCCAATAAGAATAAGAATCAAAGCAAGATAATCATCCAAACATGTTATAAGCTTCACCTCTTAGCCCTTGCTAAGAGGTTTAGCCAACCATAGACATGATTAAAATCAAATCTCTTAAACAAAGCATGAAAAATAAACTAGGAAAGAAAAAAAACTCTTTGGTGGCTACTCTACCCTCGTGTATGCTCCTTGAGACCTTTCCAAACCCTAGGAGATGCTTTGGAGCATCCTAGGGAGTCCTATTTATAGTTGCAGAACTCCAACTTTCGCACCGAATTGAAAAATTTTAGAAACTGCCACAAATTTATGCACTTTGCTAAATTTTTCAAAATAGACTTCTAGAACTTTCTTTTTTATACTCGGAGTTTAAGAATATTTTTTTTTAAGACAATTTTTAGGATTCCTTTTCTTTTTCTTTACTTCAAATCTTCAATTCACTTCATTTCTCACTTAGTTTCCTTGGATCTTTGGCATATGAATTGTTTATTAATAACTTCCAAATCTCTAAATCTTCATTTAATAATCTTTTAAGCATAAATCTTCCTTTTGGCATCAATTTCATCTTAAGCTTTCGAAATCACCTCTCACATGAAAACATGTATAATTAGATTGATTAAGCACTATCATGTTTATAAAACTACGGTATAAATGGGAGAAAATATGAAATATTTCACACTCAACACTTTGTATCTCGGGCTACAGACAAGTACTTCTCCTTTCTCAAACAGTTGAAAGGGAAGCAAGTAGTAGACTAGACAGAAGAATGTGAGATGGCTTTTCAACAACTCAAGCAATACTTGGGGTCTCCATTGTTGCCTTTCAAACCTGAGCAAGGAGAACCACTACTTTTGTATTTGACAGTTTCAGATGCAACAATCAGCTCAGCCTTGGTTAGTGAACTTGGAGGGAAGCAACTCCCGAGGTACTACATGAGCAAGGCCTTGATCTCAGCCAAAGCAAGGTATCCAGGCTTGGAGAAACTGGGATTGGCATTGGTCATTTTGTCTCGTCGATTACGACCATACTTTCAGGCTCACACCATTATCGTCTTGATAGATCAGCCTTTCCGCCAAGTGTTGTAAAAGCCTGAAGCTTCAGGAAGGCTGAGCAAGTGAACGATCGAACTAAGTGAGTTTGATATCAAATACCGACCCCGAACAATAATTAAGGGTCAAGCAGTGGCCGATTTTATTGTCGAGCTCACCCCGGCACATGGACAAGGATCCGAGCCAAGCCATCAGTCCGAACCGAGCCATTAGTCTGAGCTGAGCATTCGATCTGGGCTAGAGCTGATTCTGAGCATTCCGCCTGAACCAACAACTGATCACCAAGATGATCCATGTCTCCCACTGTGGACATTATATATTAATGGCTCATCCAACTTTAAAGCCAGTGGGGCTGGGATACTCTTGGAGACTCCAGATCGTGTGTGTGTGTGTGTGTGTGTGTGTGTGTTCAGTATGCCTTAAGATTTGGATTCCAAGCCTCCAAAAATGTAGCAAAATATGAAGCTCTGCTTAATGGACTTAGGTTGGCGGCCGCCATGGGAGCCCAACACCTTGAAGTTTTCAGCGATTCATAGCTGGTCATTAATCAAATAGCCGATGAATATCAAGCCAAGAAGGAACGCTTGAAAGCATATCTACTGAAGGCTAAAGAACTAATCGGTGGGTTCCAGAAGTGTAACATCGACCTGATCCCCCAAGCAGAGAATTTCAAAGCTGATATGTTAGCAAGATTGGCCACAGCAGTTGAAGATGATATCCTAAGGTCAATTTTGATTGAATTCCTTACCAAACCAAGCATCAACGAATCTGACCTTGCCATGACACTTCTGATAAGTTCAGCGCCAACTTGGATGGATCTGATTATCGATTTCCTCAAGGAAGATAAGCTACCTGAAGATCGCTCAGAAGCGCACAGGATACAGATGAGGACTGCTCGTTACACCATGGTTAATGACATCTTATAGAAAAAAGGGTTCTTTTTTCCCTATCGTAGATGTCTCCGATCAGATGAAGCCAAGTATGTCCTAAGGGAAATCCATGAAGGTATTTGTGGGAACCATTCTGGCAGATGAGCCTTATCTCACAAGGTCATCCGACAGGGGTATTATTAGCCGACCATCTAGGTTGATGCGCGGTAGTATACTCGGAAATGCGATAAATGTTAATGCTTTGTAAACATACCTCGACAACCACCCGAAGAGTTGACTCATATAGCCGGGCCATGGCCATTCTCTTAATAGGGAATTGACACCATTGGTCCCCTGCTAAACGACAAAGGCCGGACCAAGTTTTCCATAGTTGTGGTCGACTATTTTATAAAGTGGGCTGACACTGAGCCTTTGACAAAGATTACCAAGCAGAAGATAATAGATTTCGTTTGGAAGAACATCGTCTGTAGGTTTAGTATTCCTCACATGATTGTTTCTGATAATGGAAAGCAGTTTGACAATAAGTGATTCCGAGGAATGTTTAAAAACATTAGGATTCAGAATGTTTACTCCTCTCCATGACATCCGCAGGCTAATGGACAGGTCGAGGCAGTCAACAAGATCATTAAACATCATATTTGGACCAAGCTCGAGAAAGCCAAAGGAGAAACGGCAGAGGAACTCCCCAACATTCTCTAGGCATACCGAACTACAACCTGAACGACCACTAGGGAAACCCTTTTATCATTAACTTCGGAGTTGAGGTCGTCACTCTAGTCAAAATCGGGCTCCGAATTGCTCGGACCGAATCCTACGACGAACAACAGAATTCCAAACTAATGGCACTGTACCTTGACCTTCTCGAGGAAAGGAGAGAACAAGCTCGGATCGGGACTGCAATTCGACAACAGCAAGTGGCTCGCTTTTACAACTCCAGGGTAAAAGTTAGGAGGTTCAGAGTAGGGGACTTGGTTCTTCGAAGAACCTTTCAAAACACTAAGGAACTTGGCTCGGGAACCTTGGGCCCTAAATAGGAAGGACCATATGTGGTACCAAGCACAAGCCGACCTGGATCGACCGACTTGAAGATCTTGAAGGTCAGCTCCTACCTCACCCGAGGAATGCTAAGCATCTCAACATTTACCATTCCTAAGGGACCGATCTACTTTAACTACATAGTTTACCATATACTGGTCGCGTTCAAGTTAGTGCAATAAACTCCTGCAGTTTGTTTCCTACTTCTTATAAATGATCACCTACTGAAGATCTATAGAGGGCTACGCATGATGTTTGGGGAGAACAGCCCCTATTAATGCATAGACCCCTCAAGAAAAGGTCAGGCCCTACACTACTGGCATTCATGTGCCTAATAAGTAGAAAGCTATTAAGGGTTTTTCGCATTGTGAGGAAGAAAAAAACCCTGATCAACTGGTCAGATCTAGAGAGAAGGGGCGGATCTTCAACGACTCTTACGACTAAGGTTTCGATGGATCAACCCTCCTTTCAAGATCAGACCTCTTTACGTAGATAAAATTCAACATACAAACATTGTGCTAATAGAAAAGTCTGGATTGTATTCATGAAGCCCCAAGGGGCACATTACATCAAAATTCAAAAAACAAAAAAAGGGGACAAATGAGCTAGTTCTCAAGCTTCGGGGGGGGGGGGGCTGCTTGTCGGGCATATCCTCGGCCAAGGCTTCAGACTCAAAACTAGCATCGTCAAAACCCGATAGGTCTAGATCGGGATACATCCCCTATACCTCTTTAAGGCTCTCTACGAACACTGCACAGTACAAAGCGTCCCTATCTTCTAAGTACTCCTTAGAAGAGTTGAACTCTTCAATGGTGGCTACCCAAGCCGAGGAATAGAGACCTAGGCCTCTACATTGGCCTCTTCAAGTCTCTCATCCATGGAGCGCTGAAGAACAACCATATTAGCCTTCCATTGAGCTTCCCTTTCAGTGAGAAGCGGTTTGGGTATCTCTAGCTCGGCTATCAATTTTTCCACTCGAGCCTCCAAGGCAGAGCGAACTTGCTCAGCTGTCAAATGGGACTCGTCGGCCTCCGTACAAAGCTATTCGGCTTCAACTCCTTTATGAAGAAGCTTATTCTCAGCCTCCCTCACCTCTATCCATAAGAATATGATATTGCAGTGTACCTTCAGCAGGCAAGGAGCAAATAGCCAAAGGAGCAAGGGAAAATGTCAAGAGTAAGTCAAATGAAAAAAAAAAACAACCAGTGCTTAGAGGATTAATGTTCACAACTCCAAGTGTAAGGTTGCGATGTACTAATAACTAGTGAGAAGGAGGTCGAATCCACAGGAACTAAACTAGTACGTATTCTGAAAAGAACTAGAACTAGAACTAGAGGAAGATCTAAATCTGAATTCTAGAATAAAAAGAGTAATTGCAAATAATGTTTAAACTATCAATTAAAGGTGGGAACTAGGGTTCCAGCAATCCACTTGTAACTATTAAGATGCTACCTTGCTTGATTCAATAAACACAATTGGAATTGGAGTCCTATCCTATCCAATTGGAAGATAAAGCAATTTAAATCAAATTTGAATTTTTCATTAACATAATTCTCAATGGAGGAGAATTGTGAAGTTTATAAAGGATTCCATCATTGTACCATGCCCAGGAGATGATGGTGAACAATGGGTTTACCAATCTCACTATCTCAAAACAGGAAAAGAAGATATCCAAAGTTATCACGACATCTATTATAATTTGAGTCACAATAAATCATAGAAAACTAAAAATATTCCTTTAATATCAAAGTAGAAATCAATGAAGTTCAATAAAAACAAGAATCAAAGAAAAATAAACATCCCAACATGCTACAAGCTTCACCTTTTAGCCCTAGTTAAGAGGTTTACCCAACCATAGACATGATTGAAACCAAATCTCTTAAAAAAAATATGAAAAATAAACTAGGGAATGCTCCACCCTTTTGTTATGCTCCTTGAGACCTTTTCAAACCCTAGAAGATGCTCTGGAGCATCCTAGGGTGTCCTATTTATAGTTGTGGAATTCCAACCTTTGCACCGAGTTGGAAAAATCTAGAAACTGCCTCAAATTTATGCGCTCTCCGCAGGTTGCTAAATTAAACTTCACTCTGTACAGTTTCGCAAAATATACTTCACTCTGCATCGCTAAAATAGACTCCGAGTTTTAGAATATTCTTTTTCAGGACAATTTTAGGAATATGTTTGTTTTCATGACAATTTTAGGATTCCTTTTTTCACTTCAAATTTTTTATTCTCTTCATTCCTCACTTGGTTTTCTTAGATCTTTGGCATGTGAATTCTTCATTAATGACTTCCAAATCTCCAAATCTTTATTTAGTAATCTTTCTAGTATAAATCTTTCTTTTGACATCAATTTCACCTTAAAGCTCTCAAAATCACCTCGCACATGAAAACATGCATAATTAAATCGATTAAGCACTATCATGTTTATAAAACTAAGGTATAAATAGGGAGAAATATGCAATATTTCACACTTAACACACCCCCCAACCACCATTTTTCTAGTCCCGAGCAAAACATACATGAAGTGATCTTTAATTCTCAATGTTCAGAGTTCTTCAAGAAAACAATCCTTTGTGTAAACAAGTATGAATGAGTATCATCCAAAGAAGTGAGAGTAAAAATTTGTAAACCTAGAGAAGAATCAAACGAGCAATCAATCAAATAGATTCTTCATCAATCAATCTAGAGCATAAATTCATATATCAATTTTTCCTAATGTGCTTAGTGAATTTTAATTTACTTTTCATAAATGTATACTATCATTACATAATATTAGCCATGATCATCACCTCAAAATTAATTGAAAAATCAAGTACTGATTCTGAACTTATCACCTTTTTCCTTCTTTTGGCAATATTAGATTTTATATCGACGGTCTCTTTTTATTTATTCATTCTTTTCACACTTTTCATTCTTTTACAGTCTTTTCATTCTTTTCCAATCTTTTTATCATATATGACCTTTTTGTCGATGTCACTATTTTTTTAACTAGTTTTTTTCATCTTTTAAGGTGGATAAAATTCTCCAGACATAATTCACAATCATCTATCAATGCTTCACTTACTAACAATAAAAAATTCTAGCATAATTCACAGAAAGTAACTTGAACGTATCTTGTGACTTAGATTAACATGATATTCAAACTTGCTCTTAATCAATTGAGTGCAAGAACTGTAGGTGATAAACTACTTAGTTGATCAAACTCCAACAATTCAAAATTCAATCTCAATCTTATCATCATACTCAAAACATTCTTTACATACATGATTTATTATTTTCCAAATAGATTTCAACTTGAAACATTGAAATTTTCAAAAAAAAAAATTGCTCAAAACTAAGAAAATACTGATTAGTTTACCTAATCGACTTTAAAAATATGCCCATTTATTAGATTCTTTATCTCAATGGCCCCATGTGGATAGACGTTAGTAACAATGAAAGGGTTGGTCCATCGAGATTGGAGTTTACCTAGAAAAAGCTGTAACCGAGAATTGTACAGAAGGGCTTTTTGACCGGTGATGAATGATTTTTGAAGAATGTTCCTATTATGGAACACCTTCATCCTGTCCTTGTAAATTCTTGAATTCTTTTATGTGTTGTTCTGGATTTCCTCAAGTTCATTCAACTATAGTTTTCATAATGAACCAGCATTATCCAAATTGAAGTTCGGATTTTTGATAGCCCGGTAGGCTCTATGTTCAAACTCTACAAGCAAGTGACAAGCTTTCCCATAGACGAGTCTAAAGGGAGACATTCTAATGGGGGTCTTAAAAGCTGTACGGTATGCCCATAAAGCATCAGTCAAATGGATTGACTAATCCTTATGGTCAAGGTTAAGCGTTTTCTCCAGAATGTGTTTAATTTTCCTGTTGGAAATCTCAGCTTGCCCACTTGTTTACAGGTGATATGGATTGCTCACCTTATGAGAGATGTCATATTTCTTCATTAAGTTTTCAAATGGCCTATTATAGAAGTGTGAACCTCCATCACTAATGATGGCCAGAGGTGTTCCGAATCTGGAAAGGCTATTTTCTTTTAAAATCAAATGACCGTAAGATGGTCATTATTCCAGCACGGGATCACTTTGACCCACTTAGTGACATAGTCTACTGCTAGCAAAATATACAAAATCCCAAAGGATTTAGGGAATAACCCCATGAAATCGATGTCTCGACAATCAATTGCTTTAATGATAAGAATGGGGTTCAGAGGCATCATATTTCAATGGGACAATACTCCCAATTTTTGACAATGCTCACAAGCTTTGCAATACTCATGAGTGTCCTTGAACATAGTGGGATAGTAAAAGCCGCATTGTAAAATTTTAGCCATGGTCTTTTTAGCAAAAAAGTGACCACCACAGGCCTGCACATGACAGAAGGAGATAACACTTTAATGTTCATTATCTGGCACACATCTCCTTAGAATTTGGGTCTGGGCAATATTTGAATAAATACATATCATCCTAGAAGAACTTACAAACCTCGGCAAAGAATTTTTTCTTATCTTGCATATTCCGACGAGTCGGCGTGAAACTTGTGGTAAGATAATTAGTAATGTCATCAAACTAAGGTAACTGGGAGAGCTTAGACAATTATTCGTCAGGAAAGATATCATTTATATGTGTCGTTTTAAGGGAATTGGGGAGATCAAGTATAGAAAGATGGTCAGCCACTACGTTCTTTATTCCCTTTTTGTCCCATATTTCTAAATCAAATTCCTAGGGTAGGAGTATCCATCTTATCAAGCGGGGCTTAACATTGTTCTTAGAGAGAAGGTACTTCAACGCTGCATGATCATTGTAGATGCTGATCTTAGATCCGATCAAGTAGGACCTGAATTTGTCCAAAGAAAACACTATGGCTAAGAGTTCCTTATCCTTAGTTGAGCGGTTCATTTGGACAAGATTTAGAGTTTTACTTGCATAATGAATAACATAGGGCTTCTTTCCTTTTATATGGCTTAACACCACCCTAATAGCATAGTCAGACACATCACACATAATCTCAAAAGGACTGCTCCAATCAGGTGGTTGCATGATAGGCGTAGTAGTCAACATGCCTTTAGCTTAGTGAAAGCTTCATGGCATTGCTCAATCCACTCATATGGTACATCTTTTTGAAGTAGATTCCATAGAGGATGAGAGTGGTGACTAAATTTCTTTATGAATCATCTATAAAATCCAGCATGTCCTAAGAAGGATCGTATGTCTCGTATGCTCTTGGGTGGAGGTAGGTTAGACATAAGATCAATTTTAGCCTTATCTACCTTAATTCCCTTAGATGAGATGATATGTCCAAGAACAAGTCCCTTACAAACCATGAAATGGCACTTCTCCTAATTTAGTATCAAATTCATTTCCTCACATTGCTTCAGCACATTTTTTAGATTTTTTAAACACTCACTGAAGGATCGACCTAAGATAGAGAAATTGTCTATGAAAACCTCTAAATATTACCCCACCATGTTAGAAAATATACTCAACATGCATCGCTGAAAAGTGGCGGGAGCATTACATAGTCTGAATGGCATCCTTCAGTAAGTAAAGGTGCCAAAGGGGCATGTGAAAGTGGCCTTTTCATAATCTTCAAGGGCTATCTCTATCTGATTGTAGCCTAAATATCCGTTAAGGAAGCAATAGTAAGAGTGACCAGCTAACCTTTTTAAGATTTGATCAATGAAGGGCAAAGGAAAGTGGTCCTTCCTCATGAAGATATTCAACTTTCTGTAGTTAATGCACATTTTTCAACTAGTAGTAACTCTAGTTGGCATGAATTCATTGTCGCCATTGGCTACAATGGTGATTTTGGACTTCTTAGGAACCACCTGAGTTGAACTCCCCCATTAGCTATTGGATATGGGGTATATGATACCCACATCCAATAACTTAGGTACCTCGGCCTTAACCACTTCCTTCATATTTAGATTTAATCGGCGTTGTGGTTGTTAGGGAGTCTTTGCATTATCTTCAAGATGAATGCGGTGAGTACAAATCAAACGGTCAAATTCTCTTAAGGTCCGCAATCGACCATCCAAGGGCTCCTTTATACTCAATGAGAGTAGAGATAATCATATTCTCCTATTCTTGCTCAAGGTGGGAAAAAATCACTATGGGGTATGTCTCATCTTGACCTAAATAGATATATTTAAAATCAGAGAACAAAGGTTTTAGGTCAAGCTTCGGCACTTTGAGGCTAGACGGTAGAGGCAATACATTAGTTTGGGGTAATTCTTCAAATTGTGGCCTCCACCGGTTAACTTCAAGTACCGGTGTAGCATCAAGCATGGCATCCATCTCCCTAATCGTGTCGTCATCCAAATAAGGGGAGTGGGCCAAGCACATCTCTAGAGTGTCAGAGTATAGAGTCAAAAGTGCTCTTTCTTCCATGAAAGAATCGATCGTGTTAATGTCATGGGTATCATCATCATCCTCTAACTGTTTACTCATATTGAAAAAAATGTTGAGCTCCAATGTCATATTTTCGAAAGATAAATTCATAATCCCATTCCTAAAATTAATGATAGCATTTGATGTAACAAGGAATGGGCGACCAAGAATGACACTGCTCACATCCATAATGGGTTGAGTATCCAGAGCAATAAAATCTACTGGCTAGTAGAATTTATCAACCTGGATCAACACATCATCGACCATCCCTCTTAGTACACGAACTAATCGATCAACAAGTTGTAACGTGGTCCAGGTGGGTTTTAATTCACCAAAATTTAGTTGTTCGTAGACCGAGTAAAGAATTGGATTTACCCTTACCCCCAAGTCAAGAAGTGCATGCTTAATCCAATAATTCTCAATTACACAAGTGATGGTTAGACTATCGAGATCTTTGTATTTTTGTGGACATCTTGTTTGAGGATGACACTCACTTTTTCTATCAAGAAGATTTTTTTGGGTAAGGCATAGATATTTTAGAAATTTGGCATATGAAGGGATTTTTTTAACGACATTCAATAGAGGGATGTTGACCTTCAAATGTTTAAGCACCTCTAGAATATCCTGAGAATTAGATAGAGATTTTAGTGTAATCAACCATTGAGGGAATGATGCAATTGGCTTACTTTGAGGTTCTGGTTATAACCCATGTGGAGTAATGCTAGGTCTATCATTCTTATCTTCTTTGGGGTCGTTAGGCTTTTCAACCCTTACCGAAATAGATTTGTCAATTGTCTTTCTACTCCTAAGAGTGGTGATAGACTTGTCTTGCTCCATTTGATTTGAAGAGCTTGGGTCACTAATTTCACATTGTGGCTTTGGATTGGGGAGAGGTTAGGCTGGAAGCATCCCTTTCTCCCCACTCACTAAGTGTGACTCAATCCTTTTAATGGATGATGCAAACATTCCCATTGTTGTTTTGATATCCTAGAATGCTTGTATAGTATTCTAGTTGAATAGCTCTTGGTTTTGCATGAATTTTTGAACTGTATCCTCTTGAGGCCTCTTCTTATTTAAAATTGAATAAGGGCCTCTTGTGGGTTAGCCGTTTGTCCATTCCTCCAACTGAAATTTGAATGGTTTCTCCAGTTGGAATTATATGTATTTGAGGTGGGTCCTTTGAAAAGTCTTTGGTAGTTGTTCACAATATTCGATTGCTTATTCAATATCTCTTGAAAAGTATGAATTGTTGGGAAATTCTTAGTTGTATATATGTTACAAGTACAAATACCACAAACAAATTCTATAGCCTTATTAGATTTGATAGGTTCTGCCTTCTTAAGTTCCATGTCCTCAACTTTTTTTGTGAGATTGGCCTCTTTGCACCCATATCATCTTCCTCTTTTAGAACATAAATTTCTCCCATATCCTTTGATTGAGTAGGCTTGGAAGTGGTGAGTCTTGGAGGGTGTCCCACGATTGTGCATTTTCTGCCAATTGATCAAGGTAATCCCACGCATCATTGGCCTCTTTGTTCAAAATTCACCGTTACACATCATCCCTATGAATTGGTGCATTTATGAAGTTAATCCATTATAGAAAAAGCTTATTGTTTGTCATACTTCATACCTATGATATGGACAGGAATTCGTGAGATCTTTGAACCTTTCCCATCATTGGAAGAAGGTCTCTTCCTCTTTTTGGGCAAAGTTCATGATTGTCTTCCTTAAAGTTTTAGTTTTATGAAATGGAAAAAACTTTTTGAGAAATTCTCGAGTCATCTCGTCCCATGTGCTAATGGATCTTGGCTTTAAGGAGTGCATCTACATCTTAGTCTTCTCTTTCAATGAAAAAAATAATAATTTAAGTCGCACTGTGTCCTTAAACACGTTTGGAAAGTGTAATGTAGCAACTATCTCTTCAAACTCCTTGACTTTCAGAATCTAGTCCATGAAACTTAGGAAGGAGTTGTATCACACCAAGTTTGATATCCATGTTTCTTGCATTAAGTGAAAAGACCATGCAGGAAGGTGTAATCACCCCCGTCGGTTATAAATAATCGCGTAGAGTATGAGGCGGGGGTGTATTATGCACCTTGTTTTCATCTTAAACTTCATCAATTGGTGGTTGAGGTTGAGGTTGTGGTTGATTTGTATCCATCACTTCAATTAACTAAGAGGATCTCAAGTGGTGTTTAATCCTTTGATGGATAGGCAACCCTTCGACTATCGTTTTCATCTTAAACTTCCTCAATTGGTGGTTGAGGTTGAGGTTGTGGTTGATTTGTATCCATCACTTCAATTAACTAAGAGGATCTCAAGTGGTGTCTAATCCTTTTATGGATAGGCAACCCTTCGACTAATCCTCCTTCACTCAAGAGACGTTGAGTGTTCTCACTAACCCACTTGAGCATGAAACATGCACAACCATTAAGTAACTAAACAATTAAACCTAAAAATAAAACTAAAAAAACTAAAACAAATAAGAGATCTAAAAAAATAAGAGAGAGGGTTGGAACAAAATTACCGAATAAGAGTTGCTATGTTAGGAATCCTACAAAACAGAAAGCAATGTTCGTTTCTAAAACTAATTTCTAAAAAAAACATAACCTAAAAACATATCAGAAAAATAAATCCTAATTTTAACCTAATTCTAATACCAATTAATTTCAGAAAAACGTAGCCGTAGTCCCCGGCAACGGCGCCAAAAACTTGTTTACAACCCCAAGTGTATGGTCGCGATGTAGTAATAACTCGTGAGAACAAAGTCGAATCCACAAGGACTAAACTTGTACGTATTTCGAAAAGAACTAGAACTAGAACTAGAAGAAGATCTAAATCTAAATTTTGGAATAAAAGAGTGTAATTATGAATAATGTTTAAACTATTAATTAAAGGTGGGAACTAGGGTGCCAAGGATCCACTTGTACCTATTAAGATGCTACATTGCTTGAATCAATAAACACAATTAGAATTGGAGTCTTATCCTATATAATTGGAAGATAAAGAAATTTAAATCAAATCTGAACTTTTCATTGACCTAATTCTCAATGGAAGAGAATTGTGAAGATTGGAAGAGATTCTATCACCCTACCATGCCTAGGAGACAATGGTGAATAATGGGATCTACCAATCTCACTATTTCAAAACAGGAAAAGAAGATATCTAAAGTTATCACAACATCTATTGTAATTTGAGTTACAATAAATTATAGAAAACTAAAAATATTCCTTTAATATCAAAGTAAAAATCAATGAAGTTTAATAAGAACAAGAATCAAAGCAAAATAAACATCCCAACATACTATAAGCTTCACCTCTTAGCCCTAGTGAAGAGGTTTACCCAACCATATATATGTTTGAAACCAAATCTCTTAAACAAAGCATGAAAAATAAACTAGGAAAGTGCTCCACCCTTTTGTTATGCTCCTTGAGACCTTTTCAAACCTTAGAAGATGCTTTGGAGCATCCTAGGGTGTCCTATTTATAGTTGTGAAATTCCAACCTTCGCACCGAGTTGGAAAATTTTAGAAACTGCCTCAAATTTACGCGCTCTAGCAGGTCGATAAATTAAACTTCACTCTACGTAGTTTTGCAAAATATACTTCACTTTGCATAGCTAAAATAGACTTCGAGTTTTAGAATATGCTTTTTCAGGACAATTTCAGGAATATATTTATTTTCATGACAATTTCAGGATTCCTTTTCTTCACTTCAAAATTTTAATTCTCTTCATTCCTCACTTGGTTTTCTTAGATCTTTGGAATGTGAATTCTTCATTAATGACTTTCAAATCTCCAAATCTTTATTTAGTAATTTTTCTAGTATAAATCTTTCTTTTGGCATCAATTTCACCTTAAGCTCTCAAAATCACCTTACACATTTAAATCGATTAAGCACTATCATGTTTATAAAACTAAGGTATAAATAGGGAGAAATATGCAATATTTCACACTTAACACACCCCCCAACCACCATTTTGCTAATCCCAAGCAAAACATGCATGAAGTGATCTTCAATTCTCAATGTTTAAAGTTCTTCAAGAAAATAATCATTTGCATAAACAAGTATGAATGAGTATCATCCAAAGAAGTGAGAGTAAAAATTTGTAAACCTAAAGACGAATCAAACGAGCAATCAAGCAAATAGATTCTTCATAAATCAATGTAGAGCATAAGTTCATATATCAAGTTTTTCCAATGGGCTTAGTGAATTTTAATTTACTTTCCATAAAAATATACTATCATTACATAATATTAACCATGATAATCACCTCAAGATTAATTGAATAATCAAGTACTGATTATGAACTTATCCCCTTTTTCCTTCTTTTTGCAGTTTTTGATTTTATATCGACGGTCTCTTTTTATTTATTCATTCTTTTCACACTTTTCATTCTTTTTCATTCTTTTACAGTCTTTTCATTCTTTTCCAGTCTTTTTATCATATATGACCTTTTTATCGATGTCACTATTTTTTTTAACTGGTACTTTTCATCTTTTAAGGTGGATAAAATTCTCCAGACTTAATCACAATCATTTATCAATGCTTCACTTACTAACAATAAAAAATTCTAGCATAATTCATAGAAAGCAACTTGAACGTGTCTTGTGACTTAGATTAACATGATATTCAAACTTGCTCTTAATCAATTGAGTGCAAGAACTATAGGTGATAAACTACTTAGTTGATAAAACTCCAATTCAAAATTCAATCTCAATCTTATCATCATACTCAAAACATTCTTTACATACATGATTTATCATTTTCCAAACAGATTTCAACTTGAAACATTGAAATTTTCAAAAAATAAAAATTGTTCGGAACTAAGAAAATACTGATTAGTTTACCTAATCCACACCCCCAACTTAAAATCTACATTGTCCTCAATGTAAAAAAAATGATAATAATATAAGCATGCAATGCATATGAGACAATGAAAAGAAATGAGAAGTGAAGAAAAGGTAGTACTTAAATAAAGGGGATTGAAGCTTTTCCAAGGTTCTTAATGTGAAGATGAGTTAGCACAAAGACTCAAACAACTGAAAGCAAACTATCCTAATCCTAAATCCTTCTAAAACAATAAAAGCTAACTACACCTCCATTGGACTAGGAGATCAATCCTGGTACAAAGGATCAGTGAGAGCCATGGACATGTCCTCTGAGTTAAATTTCTCAACAAATGGCCTTAAGCAATGTTCGTTCACTTTAAAAACATGCCCATTTATTGGATTCTTTATCTCAATGGCCCCATGTGTATAGACGTTAGTAACAATGAAAGGGTCGGCCCATCAAGATTGGAGTTTACCCAGAAAAAGGTGTAACCGAGAATTATACAAAAGAACTTTTTGACCGGTTACGAATAATTTTCGAAGGATGTTCCTATTGTGGAACACCTTCATCCTGTCCTTGTAAATTCTTGAATTCTTGTATGTGTCGTTCTGGATTTCCTCAAGTTCATTCAACTGTAGTTTTCTTAGTGAACTAGTATTGTCCAAATTGAAGTTCGGATTTTTGATAACCTAATAGGCTCTATGTTCAAACTCTACAAGCAAGTGACAAGCTTTCCCATAGACGAGTCTAAAGGGAGACATTCCAATGGGGGTCTTAAAAGCTGTATGGCATGCCCATAAAGCATCGGTCAAATGGATTGACCAATCCTTAGGTCAAGGTTAACCGTTTTCTCCAGAATGTGTTTAATTTTCTTGTTGGAAATCTCAACTTGCCCACTTTTCTGCAGGTGGTATGGAGTGCTCACCTTATAAGACATGCCATATTTCTTCATTAAGTTGTCAAATGGCCTATTACAGAAGTGTGAACCTCCATCAGTAATGATGGCCTGAGGTGTTCTGAATCGAGAAAGGATATTTTCTTTTAAAAATCAAATGACCACACGATGGTCATTGTTCTAGCACAAGATTACTTTGACCCACTCAGTAACATAGTCTACTGCAAGCAACATGTACAAATTCCCAAAGGATTTGGGAATGGCCCCATGAAATTGATGCTCCAATAATTAATTACTTCAATGATAAGAATGGGGTTCAGAGGCATCATATTTTAGTGGGACAATACACCCAATTTTTGACAACGCTCATAAGCTTTGCAAAACTCATGAGTGTCCTGAACATAGTGGGCTAGTAAAAGCAGCACTGCAAAATTTTGACTACGGTCTTTTTAGTAGAAAAGTGACCACTACGGGCCTACACATGACAAAAGGAAATGACACTTTAATGTTCATTATCTGGCACACATCTCCTTAGAATTTGGTCTGGGCAATATTTGAATAAATACATATCATCCCAAAATAACTTACAAACCTCAGCAAAGAATTTCTTCTTATCTTATGTATTCCAATGAGTCGACATGAAACCTGTGGCAAGATAATTAGCAATGTCAGCAAACCAAGGTAATTGGGAGAGTTTAAATAATTGTTCGTCAGGGAACATATCATTTATATGTGACGATTCAAGAGAATCAGGGAGATCAAGTCTATAAAGATGGTCAGCCACTACGTTCTCTACTCCCTTTTTATCCCATATTTCCAAATCAAATTCCTAGAGTAGGAGGATCCATCTTATCAAGCGGGGCTTAGCATTGATCTTAGATAAAAGGTACTTCAACGCTGCATGATCAGTGTAGATAATGATCTTGGATCTGATCAAGTAGGACCTAAATTTGTCCAAAGCAAACACTATGGCTAAGAGTTCCTCCTCCATAGTTGGGTAGTTCATTTAGGCAGGATTTAGAGTTTTACTTGCATAGTGAATACTATAGGGTTTCTTTTCTATAATATAACCTAACACCGCCCCAATAGCATAGTCAGACACATCACACATAATCTCAAAAAGAATCCTCCAATCGGGTGGCTACATGATAGGTGTGGTAGTTAACATGCCCTTGAGCTTAGTGAAAGCTTCATGGCATTGCTCAGTCCACTCGTATGGTACATCCTTGTGAAGTAGATTCCATAAAGGATGAAGTGGTGACTAAATTCCTTTATGAATCATCTGTAAAATTCAACATGTCTTAAGAAGGATCACACGTCTCGTTTGCTCTTGGGTGGAGGTAGGTTAGAGATAAGATCAATTTTAGCCTTACCTACCTCAATTCCCTTGGATGAGATGATATGTCTAAGAACAATTCCCTTACAAACCATGCAATGGCACCTCCTAATTTAGTATCAAATTCGTTTCCTCACATCACTTCAACACATTTTTCAGATTTTTCAAACACTCGCTAAAAGATTGACCAAATACAGAGAAGTCATCCATGAAGACCTCTAAATATTGCCCCACCATGTCAGAAAATATGCTCAACATGCATCGCTGAAAAGTGGCGGGAGCATTACCAGTCTGAATGGCATCCTTCGGTAAGTAAAGGTGCCAAAGAGGCATGTGAAAGTTGTCTTTTCTTGATCTTCAATGGCTATCTCTATCTGATTGTATCCTAAATATCCGTTAAAGAAGTAATAGTAAGAGTGACCAGCTAGCCTTTCCTAGATTTGATCAATGAAGGACAAAGGAAAGTGGTCATTCCTCATGACGGTATTCAACTTTCTTTAGTTAATGCACATTTTCCAACTAGTAGTAACTCTAGTTGGCATGAGTTCACTGTCGCCATTAAATACAATGGTGATTTTGGACTTCTTAGGAACCACCTGAGTTGAACTCCCCCATTGGCTATTGGATATGGGGTATATGATACCCACATCCAATAACTTAAGTACCTTGGCCTTAACCACTTCCTTCATGTTTAGATTTAATCGGCGTTGTGGTTGTCAGGGAGTCTTTACATTATCCTTAAGATGAATGTGGTAAGTACAAATCAAACGGTCAAATTCTCTTAAGGTCCGCAATCAACCATCCAAGGGCTCCTTTATACTCAATGAGAGTAAAGATAATCATACTCTCCTATTCTTACTCAAGGTGGGAAAAAATCACTATCGGGTATGTCTCATCTTGACCTAAATAGACATATTTAAAATCAGAGAAGAAAGGTTTTAGGTTAAGCTTCGGCACTTTGAGGCTAGATGATAGAGGCACTACATTAGTTTGGGGTAATTCTTCAAATTGTGGCCTCCACCGGTTAACTTCAAGTACCGGCGTAGCATCAAGCATGACATCCATCTCCCTAATCATGTCATCATCCAAATAAGGGGAGTGGGCCAAGCACGTCTCTAGAGTGTCAGAGTATAGAGTCAAAAGTGCTCTTTCTTCCATGAAAGAATCGATCATGTTAATGTCATGGGTATCATCATCATCCTCTAACTGTTTGCTCATATTGAAAAAAATGTTGAGCTCCAATGTCATATTTTTGAAAGATAAATTCATAATCTCATTCCTACAATTAATGATAGCATTTGGTGTAACAAGGAATGGGCGATCAAGAATGACACTACTCACATCCACAATGGGTTGAGTATCCAGAGCAATAAAATCTACTGGCTAGTAGAATTTACCAACCTGGATCAACACATCATTGACCATCCCTATTTGTGCATAAACTAATCGATCAGCAAGTTGTAATGTGGTCCCGGTGTTTTTTAATTCACCAAGACCTAGTTGTTTGTAGACCAAGTAAGGAATTATATTTACACTCGCCCCCAAGTCAAGACGTGCATGCTTAATCCAGTAATTCCCAGTTACACAAGTGATGGTTAGGCTACAGAGATCTTTGTATTTTTGTGGCACATCTTGTTTGAGGATGACACTCACTTTTTTTGTCAAAAAGATTTTTTTTTGGTAGTGCATAAATATTTTAGAAATTTGGCATATGAAGGGATTTGTTTAACGGCATCCGGTAGAAGGATGTTGACCTTCAATTGTTTAAGCACCTCTAAAATATCATGAGAATTAGATAGAGATTTTAGTGCAATCAACCGTTGAGGGAATGACGCAATTGCCTTACTTTGAGGTTTCGGTCTAACCGATGAGGATTAATGCTAGGTCTATCATTCTTATCTTCTTTGGGGTCGTTAGGCTTTTCAGCCCTTACCAAAATAGATTTATCAACTGTCTTTCTACTCTTAAGAATGGTGATAGACTTGGCTTGCTCCATTTGATTTGAAGAGCTTATGTCACTAATTTCACATTGTGGCTTTGGATTGGGGAGAGGTTGGGCTGGAAGCATCCCTTTCTCCCCACCCGCTAAGTGTGACTCAATCCTTTTAATGGATGATGCGAATATTCCCATTGTTGTTTTGATATCCTATAATGCTTGTACAGTATTCTGGTTTAATAGCTCTTGGTTTTGCATGAATTTTTGAACCGTATCCTCTTGAGGCCTCTTCCTATTTAAAAATTGAGTAAGGGCCTCTTGTGGGTTAGACGTTTGTCTGTTCCTCCAACTGAAATTTGGATGGTTCCTCTAGCTAGAATTATATGTAATTGAGGTGGTCCTCTGAAAGGTCTTTGGTAGTTGTTCACGGCATTCCATTGCTCATTCAATATCTCTTGAAAAACACGAATTCTTGGGCAATTCTCAGTAGTATATATGTTACAAGCACAAATACCACAAACAACTTCCATAGCCTTATCAGATTTGATAGGTTCTGCCTTCTTAAGTTCCATGGCCTCAACTTTTTTTGTGAGATTCGCCACTTTTTCACTCATATCATCTTCTTCTTTTAAAAAATAATGAAAAGACCAAGCTATATGTCCTAGAGGGGGGGGGGTGAATAGGACTATGCCAAATTTAAACTTTAACAGCGGAATAAATGAATATGATAGTCAAATAAAGAAAATCAATTCACAAAGCAGAAATGAAAAGAAACCTTAATAATCAAGTATTGAGAGATTGATAAAAACGTTGTTCTAAGGACAACCTTATTTCTAGAAAGTTCTTTGTATCAAAAACTCAAACTGAAGAGGAATAAATAAATAGCAAGAAATTGAAATATTAAACTATTACAACATTCCCCACAATGCTTGAAATGTAGATATTACGACATTCACATCCATACATACATCCCACAACTTTGAATAATAAAAGATAGAAAATAAATCACATATCCACAAAACACAAAGAGTTATAGTGGTTCGCCTGTGTGTACACCAACTATTAAACAACAGCCACACAGCTTGCTACTCCACTCCTAATATCCTCACTCAGTGGATATCAGCATTCACTATGAAAATAGGTTTCTCAGGTTCACCTAAAACCTTCACAATTGTGTCTTTCAAATGGGCTTACACAATTCAAAAAACCCCACTTCCGAGTTTTCTTGCTCTCCTTAGATAACCAACAGATTGAGATTTTTCTGGCTTAATTTCAAATAAAACCAAAAGAATGAAATTTACAATAAAGTAAAATACCTGAATTTCTTCTTTTGTTGTAGCCCGGAAGAACCAAATCGAAGTAGAAGTTCGAATAGAAGTTCAATGTCCAATACTCACTTAAGAAATGGTTCTAGGTTCTAGATTGATTTTAAATTAAACCAGTTGGGCTAGCTATATTTGATTTTGATTCCAAGAAGAAGGAATATCACAATTCTTCTTTTCATTCAGATTGGAATATAGAAACAAAATCAAATCAATAAAGCTAATAAAAGAGAATATTAAATATGCACAAATCAGCTTAAGAATGAACACAAACTTATCTCAGAGTGATGCCTTAAATTTACTTGAATTGAGTTATAAAACTCTGAAATTCATTGTCTATTTATAGTTGCAGAAACTCGTCTATGAATGGTCGTAGGACGAACTGCATTTTGAAATTTTGAGCGCGATCTGATAAAACCATTCCACGACTAGTCGTAAACTGTTCACGATCGGTCGTGAGCCCTCCATGACTAGTCGTGACCAACCCACGACTGGTCGTGAGGCACCAGGTTTCTTTGCTGTAGTTTGAGTCATAGAACCAGGATTGGTCATAGGACGAGTCGTGTACTATTCACACGACCAGTCGAGAAGACTCCAAAACTAGTTGTAGCTCAACCAAAAAATTCTAAAAAATTGCAACTCAGGACTGGTCTTGGAATTTCTTGGACTGGTCGATCAAGTGCTAGGACTAGTCGAACAGGGTCCAGGACTAGTCTTAGAACATACCAAATTCATATAAAAAGATTAAATTTGAATTATGTATACAAAATGGCCTACACTAAGGTCAATCTAAGGTCATTGATACCTTAAATATGAAGAATGGACATTGAATCTTCATAAGATAGTTGAACTTTGAAGATTGTAAAACTTAGGATCTCTATAATTGATGTAGCATTGAACTTAAGATCTTCTAGAGCTTGAATTACACTTCATTTCGAGTTGTACATGAACTTAAGTCTTTGAACAAGATCACTTCTTTTGTTGTAGCTTGTACTTGCATTTCTTGAAATGGTTTGAAGTAAATCTTCATTCTTGACTTGAAGCAACGTGTTTAGAGAGGTGATGCAATGTCTTGAACCCATATGTAATGCCTTGATCATATATACCAAGGAGCTACACAAGACATAGATTAATGTTTTTGGCACCACAAAATTTGACAACCAAAGGAGCATAAAACCATAGCACTTACAATCTCCCCTTTTGTCAAATTTGTGACAAAACATACTCAACAATAATATCACCAATACACATTTAAAGAATCATGTTAGTGCTAGTTATAGGAGAAAACCAATTACAACTTGGTTAAATAATCATGCACCAGTTATTATCAACTAGCACATAACATTATGAGCTAGGCACAACATAGGCAAAACATCTCCTCACATACTCCCCCTGAGTAGCACACACATATCCAAAAACAAATATGCTAACCACAATCCATATCCATGCCAAGCAATCAATCCAAATATTTCTCCCCCTTTTTGCCACAATATGACAAAGGAGAAAGAAAAAAATGGAAAAGGATAAGAAACTGGAGTAATAAAGGATTAACTAGATAAGATATAAGCAAATTAAAGTCCACACACCATTAACTAGTTTAAACAAAAGTTAGTAAACCAAATAAAGTTCACAAACCAACATAAGTAGACATAAAGTTATTACAAACCATAGAGTAAAGCACTTAATTAGATCCTAAAGAAGCTACAGGAATGGTAGGATCAAGTTGATGAAGGCCCTTGTTTAAGCGCCTAAGATACTTGCGCATATATTTAAACCGTAAATCATAGGCCACATTCATATTCTCTACCTTCTCCTCTAAAGCACGAAGACGAGCATCAAAATTAGATGGCTCATAATCAAGATCATTAGCAGAATCAGATTGACATTCATCAAGAATATCATCCATATTTATATCATCAGGAGGAAGATCACCAACTTCTTCTTCATTCCCTACTTCAGCTCCACCAACACCCACATCCACTTGGCCAGGAGTCAATTCCAATTTCATCTTGTTAATATTCGAATTGTTAAAAATAAGATGATGGATAGGAGCCTCTCCAACAGGCATAGCAACTAGCATGTGAGTAGCTAAAACAGTCATAAGATATGCAAATGGAATATCACTATGACCTGGATGGAGACGAAACTGAATGATGGAATGACACATCAAAGAAGGAAGACAAACTTTAGTACCAGAGATGACAGAATGCAAAACCCAAACCATAAAGGATGTAAGCTCTGTTTTATTACCAGAACACAGATACAGATTTGAAATAAAAATTCTGTGGAGAACCTTGTATCTGGGTAATAAGTACTTTGAGGGGAGTGCATTCCCTTTATGAGTCCATTGCACATTCATATTACATAGATCTCTAGTGAGCATGCATTTTTCTGATTCTAAGGGTTTCTCAGCTAAAGTATGAATAGGAATACCCTCATCATTAATAGGTATGTCCATTAGCCCTGAAATCAGATGGCAGTCTACTTCAAATGGACCTTCTCTAACATCAATTTTAAACGTTAAATTCTTGGTCGAAAAATCTAAGATACGTGCAAACATGGACTGTGCAATAGATTGGTATGCAGGCCCACCCCAATGTAAGATGTTAGCCCATCGTACAACTTGAAGAAGTGGGAGAATACCAAAAGGAGCAATGTGGTCAAGATCAACAAGTCGCTCAATAATGACATTGCACAAACGCAAATCCCGCACATATGAGGGATCATCTTCAGGTGACCGAAGATAGCGCCGAGTGATAAGAGTTGATCTAGAAGATGATGGACCATGGGAAGTTTTCTTTTTACCTCTAGCATCAATTTATAAGTAAGAACACAAAGAATTAAGAGATTACAAAGGATGTAGAGTGGGGTTTGGCTAGAACAGATTTTTCAAAAGAAAATCCCAAAATTGTAATGAATCACAAAATAAATTACATCAAGAGTAAAAATGAAGTAATATTGACTAGAATCTACAAGAAAAATGCAAATGATGCACTAACCTTGAAGATTTAGGAAGGTGGGTACAACTAGTCATGCCACGGCTCGTTGGAGAGGAAAGAAGAAATGAAGAAGAAGATACTTTTTCCCAAATTTTAAAATGACTGTGCTACATGACTGGTCATGGGATGTCCTCGACCGGTCATGCCATGACTAGTCGAGCATGTCACGACTAGTCGTGTCCACCAAAAACATGCATTTTCCATAAAAAATTGAAATTTAAACTAATAATTTATCAAATATATATACATTATGACACAACTATGCATGAATAATCAATTTAAAATGTACATACTAAGATCAAATTTTAATTTATTAAACCTACATTTGTCGAGCGGTTTAGTGAAAATGTCAGCAAGTTGAGTCTCGGTAGAAATGTATTCCAAAGATATTAGCTTTTCTTCCACTAATTCACGAATGTAATAATACCTAATGTCAATGTGCTTGGTACGTGAATCCTGGATTGGATTTTTTAAAATATTTATAGCACTGGAATTACCACAATATAATATCATTGATTCCTGTGCGATTCCATAATCGGTTAACATACGTTTCATCCAAATAAGCTGAGTACATGCATTTCTTGCTGCGATGTATTCAGCATCAGCAGTTGAGAGCAATATACAACTTTGCTTCTTGATAAACCAAGAAACCAAACTATCATGCCGCAAACCTGAAAATCGATTCAAAGGAATCCTGATCGCCTAATCCAGTGCCGACAGCCTCCGTAGTACCCCATTCTCGGTTCCTAGCGTCCATATGCTAGATTTCGATTCTGGGATCCTACGAGGAGGATTGTTTTTGTACATTTAACTCATAATAAGCATAACCACAAGATTACCCAATTCACAAAGGCAACATCATCATCACATATTCACTAATCTAATCATTTCAGTACAATGCTAAAAAGGAAATACATGAATTAAAAATCAAGCTCTAGAGGACCACTCTACGCTCCAAGCTTAACACTGCTGCAACCTAACATCACCTACACGCATCCATCATGCATAAGCTTATAGAAAGCTTAGAGGGTGGTGTAAGTGTGTGCACAAGGTAAGTGCCAAGTGTTCAATACAATGCCATAGTCATACAATACCGAAAATACTGGTAATCCATAAATCATACAATGTCGAAAATAAGCAGAAATACTGACAAGATCTAGAATTATCAGAGTAAACAGATATACTGACAAGGTTACAAATCATATGATAATAGAGTAAGCAGAAATACTGACAAGTCCATAAGTCATACAATATTAGAATACACAATACGAATCAACTATGCAAATGAGGAGTCATAGAGAGCTAAATATCAGATGCAGAGGATGTAATGCAATATACATTCCTGATGAGTAACACAAATAGTGTCAGTCATACCTAGACCATATAAATGCAGAAATACAATAACCCAAATTGTCATATGCCGTGGATGAATGCAATTTGTTGTGTGAATGGAATGACCATGCTAGAGTGTGAAGTTGGGATGTAGTACATAGTATCGCAAGCTATGGGGTCCATCACAATGGACTTCTATCCAAACTAGCCCCATACCTAATTTGGATAGTCAGACTCAATGTGATAAACTCCTGATCTCAGGTTAGTCGCACACCCTAACCGAAATCCTGGCCATTGCGAAGCTACACGTAACAATTAGTAACGCACCAGCAGCCCGAGTAGATAGTGAATGATGAATGAATGAATGAGTATGCAACTCCTACTCACTAAGTCCCTATATCAGTACAATTCACCTCTGAGATCATCACCAGGGTTTAATACACTCCAAATGGCACTGCCGCTCTCCCAGCAGCACAGTCCAAGTGAGCGTAAGAAACCTCACTATCCCCATGGCCAATAGTCTATCAATACCTATTTAGCACGTCGATAGCGGACCCATTCATGAGCTGGTCAAACTCAGCCTAGCAATGCCCCCTACTCTCAAGCGAGTAAAGCCACACCCCCTCTCAACTGACCACGACACAGTGGGAGACGCGGCCTCCTGGTATTCGGCACTCTGACGCTCATGCATCCACTCGGTCTCAACGTTGGGGCGTCCTCCGATACTAAGAGGGTTTAGGGATTTTCACCCAGGGTCATTTATGGCAGCCCAATTCTAGAACAAAATTCTGATGTCGCATTTGTCTATCCACGATATGTCTGTGGAGGCTACGGCCCTGATGTCGCTAGGATGTACAGTAATCATAATGTAAGATGCATGAGTCATACAATCCAGTCATGCAACAATCCTGGGCATACCGTGTGATCATGTGAGATAACCTCCGCTTATCAGGGAGTCCCATAACAACATGCTCAATGACATATGCAATGATCAACCACATCTCATAACAAACATGCAGATGATGTATATGGGCATGTATCATGATGTTATGCCGTCACATACTTATAATTGGTATCGACAATCGACCTCGATAATGTGGACATTTAACCAACATTGCCCCGAGGAATGGTCCTCATAGATCCTAACATATAGTGGACCCATGACCTCACACAAAAGCCAAATATACAACACCATGGGCCTCACTTAAGGGCTTAATACACATCATGATGAGCCTTTCACATGGGCCTAACATTCATTACAATGGGCTATATCGCCTGGCCCTCGAATGCATCATAATGGGCCTCATCACATAGGCCTCACACACATCACATTGGGCCTCGATAATTGACCTCGATACTCGGTCTTGCCAATTAAAATCGGCCTATACAATTGGCCTCGACAAATTATAATCGGCCTCGATACTCGGCCTCAACAGTCAAAATCTGCAATTGGCCATGATAATCAAAATCGGCAATCGATCATGATAATTAGCCTAACAAGGCCTAAGGGAAGGTCACAATGTGGATATTTAACCATTATTACCCATCAACGTAGACATTTAACCAACATTGCTCCTAAGGAGTGGCCCATACAAGAGATTTATACACAAGTTAATGGGCCATACATACATCACACTGGGCCTCAACCATGGGCCTTGAATACATCACAATGGGCCTTGCCAAATGGTTGGAAATACGTCACAATGGGCCATGACATATGGGTTGGGAACACATCACAATGGCCATGGCATATGGGCCAGGAATACGTCACAATGGGCCACGACATATGGGCCGGAATTACATTACAATGGGCCTCGCTAAATGGGATGTGGGCCTTGCACATGGGTCTCAAATACATCAAGTGGGCCACACCAATGGGCCATGCCAATGCACTTCATATACATCAAGTGTTCCACATCAATGGGTCATACCAATGGACCTCATGTATATAACAATCGGTCGCAATACATGGTGTCACTTGTATGTCAGTTAGGCCACAATACATGGGCCAGAAAATACATCTCATTGGGCCTTACCAAGTGGGTTGTGCCAATGGGCCTCGTATCCAACACATCATGGTGGGCCTTGCACATATCAAATGGGCCCCAACAGATGGACAATGTGCCTGCTATACACATATCGAGGTGAGCTGCATAAGTGGACGGTATAGATGAATTGCATACAACATAGTGGGCCCTGCAAATATGCAGTGGGTGGGCTTATCGTCCAACAAGTTAGATGGTGCAGGTCAACATATACATCGTAATCGGCCCCACGGCACGTCAAGTTAGACGGTGCTGGAATACAATACATACATTAAGTTGGATCCCACCCAAAAAACAGATGGGCAGCAAGAATATACATGAGGTGGGTTACCACCGTTCTGTGGTAGATGGACGAATAGTATAAGACACATACATCAAAGTAGAGTCCACCGTCCGGCAAACTAGACGAACAGTGGATATAGAATATATACACTAAGGTGGGTCACTTTTATTGGGGATGGATGGTACGAATATACATCATATGGGCCATAATCACATCATGTCAGGCCTTGCCCCTGGGTCTCGAATACATCACAATGGACCTCACTCATGAGCCTCATATATACAACAGGTGGGCCCTACACATGGGCCTCAAATACACAACATGTGGGCCCTATACATGGATCTCATACATATCAAATGGGCCACGTACCTGGGCCTCGATCACATCAAGTGGGTTGCATCAATGGACCGCACTAATGGGCCTCATATAAATCAAAGTGGGCCTCAACAACGGGCCACAAATACATCAAGATGGCCTCCTCAAATGGGCCTTATAAATATCAAGGTGGGCCTCAATAGATAGCCACAAGTATAATAATATTTAGTGTATATATATATACACATGAATCATCTCAAAAGATCAACTGGACCGCAGTCCAAATAATAGTGGTAACAATGATTTCCACCATTAAAATGCTCAAGGCCCACTGTATCGTTTATTTTCTATCCACTCTAACCATAAGGTCACACAGACCTAGATTAAGAGGAAACAAATTTTCTAATGATCCAAAACTTCTGTGAAACAAAAGGTTTCAATGGCAGACATTCAATCCCCACTACTTTTTGCTATATGGTCCACTTGATCCTGATAGATCTACCTCATTTTTTAGTCTCAAGCCTGTAAGAGAAGCTGGCCAAATGGTTGGACAGTTTGGATGCGACACATGCCTCATGGTGGGTCCCACCATTCAGGTGTGGACGGTGTGGATAAAACACATAAATCATGGTGGGTTCCACCGTCCACTATTGTGGATGGTGCGAAAAACACATACATCATTGTTGGGTCCCACCGTCCACTGTTGTGGACGGTGTGAATAAAACACATACCCCATTGTGGGTTCCAAATGGGGCCCACCAGAATGTTTATCTGACATCCAAACTGTTAATAAGGTCACATGAACCTGGATGAAAGGAAAGACAAATTTTCATATTGACCCAAGCCTTACGTGGAAAGGGTTTCAATGGCAGATGGTTCATCAACACTGTTTCCTGTGACGTGGCCACCTAATCAATGGCTGGATGGAGTGGATAGAACACATACATCATGGTGGGTCCCACCGTCTAGGGGTGTGGACAGTGTGAGGAGAACACATACACTGTGGTGGGTTCCAGTGGACAGTGCGAATGAAACACATGTATCATTGGGTCCCACATGGGGCCCACCATAATGTTTACCTGCAATCCAACCAGTTAATAAGGTCACATGGACCCAGATGAACAGGAAAAACAAATTTCTTAACGATCCAAAACTTCAATGACAGCCAAAAGGATTTCAATGGCAGTCGTTCAATCCCACTGTTTCCTTCGTGTGGGCCACCTGAGCTTCCGTACACGGTTGATTTTGGGGGGCCCACTACCTAAAAAGGGGCCCCATGAAATGCACGGTGTTGATGTTCGACACTCATCATGGTGGGGCCCACGACTGGGACCCGTTGTCCCAGCCCATCTGTCCGTCCGCCAGCGCGCAGGCACTTCGTGGGTGCCTTCTGGCAACAGCAGCGTCATCTGCTGCAAAATCCTTTTATTTTTTTAAATTCCATGGTTTTTCACGTATAGGGCCCGCATCTGAAAAATCCAACCCGTCCATTGGATTCTACAGCCCCTGATCGACCAAATGAGACCAATATGCGATATATTTTTGACAAATAGAAGAATTAATGTGAGTTTTAACGGTAATACCAATATTTCCTGTGGTATGGCCCGCTCAATTATCGGATTGGACTCATTTTTTGGCTCAACACCTAAAATGAGCTGAGCAACGGAATGGACGGCGTGGATTATCTACATACATCAAGGTGGGGCCTGCATGAGCGGCCCACCCCAAACTTTAAAAGAATTTTTTTTGTTAGTTGTTAGTACCCGCCCATGTCAGTACACGCACTCCATGTTAGCTGCTCCCTACTGCACGTCCAGCATCCAGGGACGCTGGACGGCATGGATATACACGGGCATCGTAGTGGGTCCCACATGGACGTGGCCCACATTTCATCAAGGTGGGTCCCACATCAACGTGGCCCACCTGATTTGAATCCATCAGATACTTATGTTTTTCCACCACCGCAAGGTAGGGTCCACATGACTTGGACGGTTTGGATAAGACATACATCAAGGTGGGGTCCATCCGAGTGGGCCACACATCACACAAAAATGAGAGAGAGAGAGAGAGAGAGCACCCACCTGAAGATCTCCTCTTCCTTCTTCCGCTTATAGCCTCTAGAGCTTCCAAGGGGACGTTTTTAACAGTTGAGATGGGCTATGGATGGTGAGGATGGAAGATAGGAAGGTGGGCCACTCCAAACTCTCTCTCATGGAGGTTGGGATGTGAGTTACTTGGGAGAAATGAGAGGTAAGAGAGATAAGAGAGATGGGAGATGTGATGTAAAGAGAGAAAGAGAGAGAGTAATGGGTGATGGGGAGACTTGACTTTGGGGAGGGTAGTTGTATTTGGGGATGGGGGTGAGTGATGGAAGTGATGGGGTGTGTACTTGATATTTGATGGGACATATTTTCTTGGGGTTTGCAATGTGCGGCATTTTCCTTGAACTGAACGCGGACCTACATCTCTTAGCCAGGGTATCGCCTCGACGGGCAAGACGTAACATCGGAACCGCGGCGACGGTGCGGTCGCACTGGTACAAGTCTCGGGTCGAGTGGACTCAGATATACAGGACTCGGCTTAGGATAGCGCGCAAACATTGGTTACAGGTCGCGGGTTTTCGAAATTCGACCGGGAGAACCGTATGAGTATACGGAACGGTACGGTCTAGGATACGGGCCTTGCAGCTCTCCCCACCAAATAAAAATTTCATCCTCGAAATTTACAAAATAGACAAGGGGAGAGAAAACATCATCAAGTAATATGTCAAGGCTCAATCAATCTACAAAAGGAAGAAGATAGCATTCTCTAATCTCAACCTCGCCCTCCCAAGACGCCTCTTTAATAGAATGGTGAACCATACAAATCCTCGGATCCCGAATCAGAAGTGATCGAAATAGGAATATCATGCAGCCTCATAATCATAACAGTAGGGAGCTATGTCAGAAAATCTCTAAGTTATACGAACTCGGGGATCTAACCGTTCTAAGTTCTCAACAATCATAGAGTGTAGGGTAATTATCAGCAGATATGTGATGTTATCTTCAGGCATTCCCAAGTTATGCTCTGATACCAACTTCTATCACGCCCAAACCCAGAAATCAAATTCATAGGAATCCCGATCGTCGAATCCGGTGCCGACAGCCTCCATAGTACCCCATTCTCGGTTCCTAGCGTCCATATGCTAGATTCCGATTCTGGGATCCTACAAGGAGCATTTTTTTATATATACATTTAACTTATAATAAGCATAACCACAAGATTACCCAATTCACAAAGGCAACATCATCATCACATATCCACTAATATAATCATTTCGGTACAATGCTAAAAGGGAAATACATAAATAAAAAATCAAGCTCCATAAGACTACTCTATGCTCCGAGCTCAGCACTGCTGCAACCTAACATCACCTGCACGCATCTATCATATATAAGCTTATAGAAAGCTTAGATGGTGGTGTAAGTGTGTGCACAAGGTAGGTGCCAAGTATTTAATACAATGCCATAGTCATACAATACCAAAAATACTGATAATCCATAAATCATACAATGTCAGAAATAAGTAGAAATACTGATAAGATCATGAATTATCAGAGTAAACAGATATATTGACAAGGTCACAAATCATATGATAACAGAGTAATCGAAAATACTGACAAGTCCATAAGTCATACAATATTAGAATACACAATACGAATCAACTATGCAAATGAGGAATCATAGAGAGCCAAATATCATATGTAGAGGATGCAATGCAATATACATTCCTGATGAGTAACACAAATAGCGTCAACTGTACCTAGACCATATAAATACAAAAATACAATAACCCAAATTTTCATATGCCATGGATGTAATGCAACATGCGATGCGAATGGAATGACCATGCTGGAGTATGAAATCGAGATAGTAGTACATAGTATCGCAGGTTATGGGGTCTATCACAATGGACTTTTATGTAAACTAGTCATATACCTAATTTGGATAGTCAGACTCAATGTGGTAAACTCCTGATCTCAGGTTAGTCGCATGCCCCAACCGAAATCCTGGCCATTGCGAAGCTACACGTAACAATTAGTTGTGCACCACCAGCCCGAGTGGATAGTGAATGATGAATGAATGAATGAGTATGCAACTCCTACTCACTAAGTCCATATATCAGTACGGTTCATCTATGGGATCATCACTGGGGTTTAGTACACTCCAAATGGCACTGCCACTCTCCTAGCCGTACAGTCCAAGTGAGCGTAAGAACCTCACTATCCGCCGGGCCAATAGTCTGTCAATACCTATTCGGCACGTCGATAGCAGACCCATTCACAAGCTAGTCAAACTCAGCCTAGCAATGCCCCCTGCACTCGGGCGGGTAAGGCCACACCCCCTCCCAACCGACCAGGACAGAGTGGGAGACGCGGCATCCTAGTATTTGGCACTCAGGCGCTCATGTATCCACTCGGTCTCGACGTTGGGGCGTCCTCCGATACTAAGAGGGTTTAGATATTTTCACCTAGGGTCATTTATGGCAGCCCAATGCTAGAACAAAATTTCGATGTCGCGTCTGGCTATCCACGATATGTCTGTGGAGGCTACGGCCCTGATGTCGCTAGGGCGTACAGTAATCATAATGTAAGATGCATGAGTCATACAATCCAGTCATGCAGCAATCCTGGGCATACCGTACGCTTATTTGAGATAACCTCTGCTTATCAGGGAGTCTCATAACAACACATTCAATGACATATGCAATGATCAACCACATCTCATAACAAACATGCAGATGATGCGTATGGGCATGTATCATGATGTTATGCCGTCACATACTTATAATCGGTATCGACAATCGACCTCGATAATGTGGACATTTAACCAACACTGCCCCGAGGAATGGTCCTCATAGATCCTAACATATAGTGGACCCATGAACTCACACAATGGCCAAATATACAACACCATGGGCCTCACTCAAGGGCTTAATACACATCATGATGGGCCGTTCACATCGGCCTAACATTCATTACAATGGGCTATATCGCCTGGCCCTTGAATGCATCATAATGGGCCTCATCACATAGGCCTCACACACATCACATTGGGCCTCGATAATCGACCTCGATACTTGGTCTCGCCAATTAAAACCAGCATATACAATTGGCCTCGACCAATTAGAATCGGCCTCGATACTCGGCCTCAACAGTCGAAATCGGCAATCGGCCATGATAATCGAAATTGGCAATCGATCATGATAATCGTCCTAACAAGGCCTAAGGGAAGGTCACAATGTGGATATTTAACCATTATTGCCCATCAACGTGGACATTTAACCAACATTGCTCCTAAGGAGTGGCCCATATAAGGGATTTATACACAACTTAACGGCCCATACATACATCGCAATGGGCCTCAACCATGGGCCTTGAATACATCACAATGGGCCTTGCTAAATGGGTCAGAAATACATCACAATGGGCCATGACATATGGGTTAGGAACGCATCACAATGGCCATGGCATATGGGCCGGGAATACGTCACAATGGGCCACGACATATGGGCTGGAATTACATTACAATGGGCCTCGCTAAATGGGAGGTGGGCCCTGCACATGGGTCTCAAATACATCAAGTGGGCCACACCAATGGGCCATGCCAATGCACTTCATATACATCAAGTGTTCCACATCAATGGGTCGTACCAATGGACCTCATGTATATCACAATGGGTCACAATACATGGTGTCACCTGTATGTCAGTTAGGCCACAATACATGGGCCAGAAAATACATCTCATTGGGCCTTACAAGTGGGTCGTGCCAATGGACCTCGTATCCAACACATCATGGTGGGCCTTGCACATATCAAATGGGCCTCAACAGATGGACAGTGTGCCTACTATACACATATCGAGGTGAGCTGCATAAGTGGACAGCATAGATGAAAGGCATACAACATAGTGGCCCCTGCGAATACGCAATAGGTGGGCTTATCGTCCAACAAGTTGGATGGTGCAGGTCAACATATACATCGTAGTTGGCCTCACGACACGTCCAGATAGACGGTGCTGGAATACAATACATACATTAAGTTGGATCCCGCCCCTGAAAACAGATGGGCGGCAGGAATATACATGAGGTGGGTTACCACCGTTCTGTGGTAGATGGACGGATAATATAAGACATGTACATCAAAGTGGAGTCCACCGTCTGACAAACTAGACAAACAGTGGATATAGAATATATACACTAAGGTGGGTCACATTTATTGGGGAGGGATGGTACGAATATACACCATATGGGCCATAATCACATCATGTCAGGCCTTGCCCCTGGGTCTCAAATACATCACAATGGACCTCACTCATGGGCCTCATATATACAACAGGTGGGCCCTACACATGGGCCTCAAATACACAACATGTGGGCCCTATACATGGATCTCATACTTATCAAATGGGCCATGTACCTGGGCCTCGATCACATCAAGTGGGTTGCATCAATGGGCCACACTAATGGGCCTCATATAAATCAAAGTGGGCCTCGACAACGGGCCATAAATACATCAAGATGGCCTCCTCAATTCGGCCTTATAAATACCAAGGTGGGCCTTAACAGATGGCCACGAGTACATCAGTATATAGTGTGTGTGCGTGTGTGTGTGTATATATATATATATATGAATCATCTCAAAAGATCAGCTGGACCGCACTCCAAATAATAGTGGTAACAATGATTTCCACCATTAAAATGCTCAAGGCCCACTGTATCATTTATTTTCTATCCACTCTGGCCATAAGGTCACACAGACCTAGATTAAGAGGAAACAAATTTTCTAATGATCCAAAACTTTTATGAAACAAAAGGTTTCAATGGCAGACATTCAATCCCCACTACTTTTTGCTATATGGTCCACTTGATCCTAAAAGATCTGCCTCATTTTTAGTCTCAAGCCTGTAAGACAAGCTGGCCAAATGGTTAGACAGTTTGGATGCGACACATGCATCATGGTGGGTCCCACCGTCCAGGTGTGGACGGTGTGGATAAAACACATAAATCATGGTGGGTTCCACCATCGACTACTGTGGATGGTGTGAAAAACACATACATCATTGTTGGGTCCCACTGTCCACTGTTGTGGACGGTGTGAATAAAACACATACCCCATTGTGGGTTCCACATGTGGCCCACCAGAATGTTTATCTGACATCCAAACTGTTAATAAGGTCACATGAACCTGGATGAAAGGAAAAACAAATTTTCATATTGACCTAAGCCTTACGTGGAAAGGGTTTCAATTGCAGACAGTTCATCAACACTGTTTCCTGTGACGTGGCCACCTGATCAATGGTTGGATGGAGTGGATAGAACACGTACATCATGGTGGGTCCCACCGTCTAGGGGTGTGGACGGTGTGGGGAGAACACATACACCGTGGTGGGTTCCACCGTCCACTGCTGTGGACGGTGCAAATGAAACACATGTATCATTGGGTCCCACGTGGGGCCCACCATAATGTTTACCTACAATCCAACCCGTTAATAAGGTCACACGGACCCAGATGAACAGGAAAAACAAATTTCTTAACGATCCAAAACTTTAGTGACAGCCAAAAGGGTTTCAATGGCTGCAGTTCAATCTCACTATTTCCTCCATGTGGGCCAGCTGAGTGTCCGTACACGTCTGATTTTGGGGGACCCAGTGCCTAAACAGGGCCCCCAAGAAATGCACAGTGTTGATATTTGACACTCATCATGGTGGGGCCAACGGCTGGGACCCGTTGTCTCAACTCATCTGTCCGCCTTCTGACGCTGCTACAAAAATCTTTTTTTTTTTAAAAAAAATTCTGTGGTTTTTCACATATAGGACCCGCATCTGAAAAATTCAACCAGGCCATTAGACTCTCCGACCCGTGATGGACTAAATGAGACCAATATGCGATGTATTTTTGACGAATAGAAGAATCAATGTGGGTTTTAACGGTAATACCAATATTTCCTATGGTATGGCCTGCTTAATTATCGGATTGGACTCATTTTTCGGCTCAACGCCTAAAATGAGCTGAACAATGGAATGGACGGCCTGGATTATCTACATACATTAAGGTGGGGCCTGCATGAGCGGCCCACCCCAAACTTTAAAAGATTTTTTTGTTAGTTGTTAGTACCCGCCCATGTCAGTACACGCACTCCATGTTAGTCGCTCCCTGCTGCACGTCTAGTGTCCAAGGATGCTAGACGGCATGGATATACATGGGCATCATAGTGGGTCCCACATGGACGTGGCCCACATTTCATCAAGGTGGGTATCACATCAACGTGGCCCACCTGATTTGAATCCATCAGATACTTGTGTTTTTCCACCACCGCAAGGTAGGGTCCACATGACTTGGACGGTTTGGATAAGACATACATTAAGGTGGGGTCCATCTGAGTGGGTCACACATCACACAAAAATGAGAAAGAGAGAGAGAAGCACCCACCTAAAGATCTCCTCTTCCTTCTTCCGCATATAGCCTCTAGAGCTTCCAAGGGGACGTTTTTAATGGTTGAGATGGGCTTTGGATGGTGGGGATGGGAGATAGGAAGGTGGGCCACACCAAACTCTCTCTCATGGAGGTTGGGACGTGAGTTGCTTAGGAGAAATGAGAGGTATGAGAGATGAGAGAGATGGGAGATGTGATGTAAAGAGAGAGAGAGAGAGAGTGAGTGATGGGTGATGGGGAGAGTTGACTTTGGGGAGGATAGTTGTACTTGGGGATGGGGGTGAGTGATGGGAGTATTGGGGTGTGTACTTGATATTTAATGGGACATATTTTCTTGGGGTTTACAACGTGCGGCGTTTTTCTCGAACTAAACGCGGGCCCACATCTCCTGGCTAGGGTATCGCCTTGGCGCGCAAGACATGACATCAGAACCACGGCGACTGTGCGGTCACACTGGTACAAGTCTTGGGACGAGTCGACTCAGATATGCAGGACTTGTATTAGGATCACGCACAAACATTGGTTACAGGTCGCGGGTTGCCGGAATTCGACCGGGAGAACCGTATGAGTATACGGAATGGTACGATCTAGGATACGGGCCTTACACAAACAATTTTCAATATAGAAACAACCACCAACTAGTTGATTTCCTGTCATCAATATTACCAGCCCAATCAGCATCTGAGTACCTAGCTAGTTGAACACTAGTGTCATAAGATACCAGAGACCTAATTTAACAGTACTTGCGACATATCACATAATCCTCTTAACAGCTGTTAAATGTGATTTTTTAGGATCAGACTGATATCTAGCACAAATACCAACACTTAAAACAATATCAGGTCTACCTGCAGTTAAATAAAGTAAACTGCCAATCATACTACGATATAATTTAGGATCCACATTTTTACCTGCAAAGTCGTTTGAGAGTCTTAAAGTTGTACTCATAGGAGTATCAAAATTCTTACCGTTCTCAAATCTGAACTTTTTAATCAAGTTCAGAGCATATTTGGTCTAAGAAATGAAAATACCATCAGGTTGTTTTTTTACTTGCAACCCCCCTAGGAAATAATTCAATTCCCCAACCATGCTCATTTCGAACTTAGATTTCATTAAATCTGCAAACTCAACGGTCATGTTAGTACAGGTAGATCCATAAATAATATCATCAACATAGATCTGCACTAGTAAGATATGATTGTTATGTTTCTTAACAAACAAAGTTTTATCAACACTTCCCATTAGAAAATTATGACTTAGTAAAAACTTAGTCAATTATTCGTACCATGCCCTGGGAGCTTGTTTCAAACCATAGAGAGCCTTTTTTAGGCGATAGACATGATCAGCATTCTTAGGGTCTTCAAAGTCCGTTGGTTGTTCAACATAAACTTCTTCATACAGATCGTCATTTAAGAAGGCACTCTTTACATCCATTTGATAAATTCAAAATTTTCTAAAGCAAGCAATAGATATGAATAGCCTGATTGACTCAAGACGAGCTACTAGGGCAAATGTTTCATCATAATCAATACCTTCAATGTGAGTGTACCCTTGTACAACCGGTTTGTCAATTAAAAGAACTTCATCATTATCTGAACTTGGGGCAGGTGTATTCAAGTGATCGTCCATGACAACATTAATAGATTCTTGAATAACACCGGTCCTTTTGTTCAATACACGATATGCGCAACTATTTAAAGAATATCCTAAAAAGATTTCGTCATCACTTTTAGTGTTAAACTTTTCCAGATTTTCATGGTCACGTAAAATATAACACTTGCTGCCAAAAACTCGAAAGTATTTGACAGTAGGCTTTTTATCGAACCACATTTCATAAGCAATTTTATTATTAGATTTTCTCATACAAACCCAGTTGATTATATAACAGGCAGTATTTACGGCTTCTGTCCAAAGATTTTTAGATAGCTTCATCCTATTCAACATTACATTAGTCATTTCTTGAAGCACTCTATTTTTTATTTCTACAATTCCATTTTGTTGTGGAGTTTTAGGTGCAGAAAATTCATACGATATTCCCTGATCGCTACAGAATTTTTCAAAACTGCTATTCTCAGATTAATATCCATGATCACTACAAATCTTACAGACTTGAGAACATTTTCCGTTTGAATCCGTTTGAGAACTCTTTTTACTTCATCAAGGGTTTCTGATTTATCCCTTAAGAAATCTACCCAAGTAAATCTGGTAAAATCATCTACAATTATCAAAATATATTTTTTGCCACCTCGACTCTCCATCCTGGTAGGTCCTATAAGATCCATATGAAGAAGCTCGAGTGGTCTTGATGTGGCACTGGAGTTCACCTTCTTATGAGAGCTCCTTGATTACTTATCAAACTGGCATTCCCCACATATTTTGTCTATTTTTTGTAATTTAGGTAGACCTCTTATTAGTTCTCTTTTTGCTCAGTTTATACAAATTACGGTAGTGTACATGTCCAAGACGTTTATGCCACAAATCAATCTCATCGGTATGGACCATGCAACACGATTAACTAGATGAGCGGGATTCACTAACAATATAGTACTTTTTAGAAGTTTCGCGACCAGTTAACATGACTGAACCTTATTATTTAGAATTTCACAACCTTGGTTAGAAAATTTTACACTATGATTGTTATCGCATATTTGAGATATGCTTAACAAATTGTGTTTTAACCCTTCAACGTATAAGACATTTTTAAACAAAGGGAGGTTATAGAGTTGAACCATACCTTGGCCAATAATCTTGCAATTGCTACCATCACCGAATGTGACTGACCCATCAGCCATGTCTTTGAGATCGGTGAATAGACCTTTATCACCAGTCATATGCCTTGAGCATCCACTGTCTAGGTACCACTTTGAATGGCTTGTAGCTTTGAAAGCAGTATGAGCAACCAAGCAGGTAACCATAGGAACCCATTTCATAACTGTTTTGGGTTTAGGAGTATAGTGGGTTTTCTTTTGTTTGTAGTTGTTGTAAGAGTGACCTACTAGGTTAGATTTTAAAAGCTCCTTAAGTAGATCAACTATTTTTTCAGCTAAAGGGTTTCGGTTCTGATTTTTATAGTTGATATAGTTGCTTTTGGGTTTTTGAAAAGTTTTAATATTTTTACAAAAAATTTGATTAGTACTTGTCCCTTTTGAGTTTGAAGTCTCTCCTTTCACAAACTTGGGAGGAGTATACTTTTGTTTAGGAGGAACACTTTTATCGTAGCCCAAACCGGATCGGTTGCCACATTTGCTTGATCCAAACAAAAGTTTTTCTAATTTTGGATCACCTTGGGCATACCTCCATGTATCCTTTAAACTCAAAAGTGAAGAGATTTCAAGTTTAAGTTTATCATTTTCAGATTTAAGATTTTTAATTAGGGAAGTTTTGAAATCTAAATCGTATTTTGATTTTTGAAAACAATTTGAAATATGGAATTTTTCTAAAACAAGTGAATCAAAATTTTCTTTAAGTTATAAAAAAAAATTCTTTTTTAAGTTTTAGTTTTACGGTAATTTTACAACTTTCCTTGTATAGGGCATTGTAAGCATCTTAAAGATCTTCTTCATTTTCATGATCACTATTCAGATTTTCTTCACTACTTAAATCATCATGATCTGAAAAAGTAAACTTGGCTAGAGTCATAAGGGCTTTAACTTCATTACCCGACTCGGTTTCAGAATCTTCTGATTCAGAAGAGGCTTCAATGCCAGAATATTCATCCCAAGTAGCCAACATTCCTTTCTTTTTAGGTTTGTCCTTTTTAGGACACTTGTTTGCTAAATGCCCATATTCTTGGCAGTTGTAACATTGACTATCTTTTAAAGATTTCTAAGTTTTAGATTTAGATTTAGATCTTTTCTTATCATTTGATTTTTGAAAATCAACCCTCTTTTTACTTTTGAAAATTTTGTAAAACTTTTTCGCTAAAAGGGCCATATCATCTTCAGAATTTTCTAAATCAAAATTTTCTTGTGAAACATTCTTAGAAGACTTAAGGGCAATAGATTTACCTTTAGGAGCTTTAAAATTTAACTCATAGGTTTGTAAAGACCCAACTAGTTCTTTTACCCTCATATTGTCCGTATCATGGAGTTCCTGGATCGTGGTAACCTTTGAGTTGAACCGTTCAGGTAGTGAGCGTAGTATCTTTGCACACACTTTACTTTCTGAAATTTTATCGCCAAGACCCCACATATAGTTCACAATGTCATTTAATCTTGTATAAAAGTCCATAAACATTTCATTTTCCTCCATATGTATTTCCTCAAATTTGGTTGTGAGGAGTTCGACTTTACATTTTTTGACAATTGATGTTCCCCCGTATGTCATTTCTAAAATATCCCAAGCTTGCTTTGCAGTATCGCAGGATATAATTCTTTTGAATTCATTTGGTGATAGTGCGCAAGTGATTGCATTTAGTTCTTTTGCATTGGCACTACTCTCACTTTTCTGAAGTGTGGTCCAAGAAAAATAAGGTGATATTTTCATAGATTTGGATCCATCGATACTAGTTACTTCCATGGTAGGAGGGGTCCATTCAGTCACTGTGACTAACCACATGCTTTCATCTATGAATTTAAGGAAAATCCTCATCTTGGCTTTCCAATAGGCATAATTGGAGGCATCAAATGGTGGAGGCCTAGTGACTGAAAGGCTTTCAAAATTTGACATCTTATAAATAGCTTAGATCGATTAGCTCAGGAAATAAATCCAAATATAAAGACTTAAAATGAGCTATTAGGCTCTGATACCACTTGAAAAGGCCAAGCTATATGTCCTAGAGGGGGGGTGAATAGGACTATGCCAAATTTAAGCTTTAATAACAGAATAAAAGAATATAATAGCCAAATAAAGGAAATCAATTCACAAAGCAGAAATGAAAAGCAGCCTCAATAATCAAGTATTGAGAGATTGATACAAACGTTGTTCTAAGGACAACCTTACACCATAAAAACCAAGGGTTTATGGCAGGACAACCTTATTTCTAGAAAGTTCTTTGTATCAAAAACTCAAACTGAAGAGGAATAAATAAATAGCAAGAAATTAAAATATTAAACTATTACAACATTCCCCATAATGCTTGAAATTTAAATATTATAACATTCACATCTACACATACATCCCACAACTTTGAATGATAAAAGATAGAAAATAAAACACACATCCACAAAACACAAAGAGTTATAATGGTTCACCTGCGTGTACACCAACTGTTAAACAACAGCCACACAGCTTGCTACTCAACTCCTAATATCTTCACTCAGTGGATATCAGCATTCACTATGAAAATAGGTTTCTCAGGTTCACCTAAAACCTTCACAATTGTGTCTTTCAAATGGGCTTACACAATTCAAAAAACCCCACTTCTGAGTTTTCTGGCTCTTCTCAGATAACCAAAAGATTGAGATTTTTCTGGCTTAATCTCAAATAAAACCAAAAGAATGAAATTTACAATAAAGTAAAATACCTGGATTTCTTCTTTTGTTGTAGCCTGAAAGAACCAAATCGGATTAGAAGTTCGAGTAGAAGTTCAATGTCTAATACTCACTTAAGAAGTGGTTATAGGTTCTAGATTAATTTTAAATTAAACCAGTTGGGCTAGCTATATTTGATTTTGATTCTAAGAAGAAGGAATATCACAATTCCTCTTTTCAATTCAGATTGGAATATAGAAACAAAATTAAATCAATAAAGCTAACAAAAGAAAATATTAAATATGCACAAATTAGCATAAGAATGAATACAAACTTATCTCAGAGTGATGCCTTGATTTTGCTTGAATTGAGTTATAAAACTCTGAAATTCGTCGTGTATTTATAGTTGTAGAAACTCATCTACGACTGGTCATAAGGACGGTACAACTGGTCATAGGACGAACTGCATTTTGAAATTTTGAGCACAATCGGATAAAACCATTCCACGACTAGTCGTAGGCTATTCACGACCGGTCGTGAGCCCTCCACGGCTGGTCGTGACCAACCCACGACTGGTCGTAAGGCACCAGGGTTCATTGCTATAGTTTGAGTCGTAGAACCAGGACTAGTCGTAGAACGAGTCGTGTACTGTTCACACGACCAGTCGAGAAGACTCCAGGACTGATTGTAGCTCAACCAAAAAATTCAGAAAAATTGCAACAACTCAGGACTAGTCTTGAAATTTCTTAGACTGGTCGAGCCAGTGCTAGGACTAGTCGAACAGGGTCCAGGACTAGTCTTAAAACAGACCAAATTCATATAAAAATATTCAGTTTGAATTATGTATACAAAATGACCTACCTTAAGGTTAATTTAAGGTCATTCATACCTTAAATGTGAAGAATGGACATTGAATCTTCATAAGATAGTTGACCTTTGAAGATTGTAAAACTTGGGATCTTTATACTTAATATAGCATTGAACTCAAGATCTTCTAGAGCTTAAATTAGACTTCATTTCAAGTTGTACATGAACTTGAGTCATTGAACAATATCACTTCTTTTGTTGTAGCTTGTACTTGCATTTCTTAGAATGGTTTGAAGTAAATCTTCGTTCTTGACTTGAAGCAACGTGTTTAGAGAGGTGATGTAATGTCTTGAACCCATATGCAATGTCTTTATCATATATACCAATGAGCTACACAAGACAGATTGATATTTTTAGTACTACAAAATTTGACAACCAAATAAGCATAAAAATAATGGGATTTACCAATCTCACTATCTCAAAACAGGAAAAGAAGATATCCAAAGCTATCACAACATCTATTGTAATTTAAGTCACAATAAATCATAGAAAACTAAAAATATTCCTTTAATATCAAAGTAGAAATCAATGAAGTTCAATAAGAACAAGAATCAAAGCAAAATAAACATCCCAACACGCTATAAGCTTCACCTCTTAACCCTAGCTAAGAGGTTTACCCAACCATAGACATGATTAAAACTAAATCTCTTAAACGAAGCATGAAAAATAAACTCGGGAAGAAGAAAAACTCTTTGACGAATGCTCCACCCCTTTGTTATGCACCTTGAGACCTTTCCAAACCCTAGAAGATGCTTTGGAGCATCTTAGGGAGTCCTATTTGTAGTTGTGGAATTCCGACTTTCGCATCGAGTTGAAAAAAATTAGAAATTGCCTCAAATTTACGCACTCTCCGCAGTTTGCTTAATTAAACTTCACTCTGTGCAATTTTCCAAAATATACTTCACTCTGCATAGCTAAAATAGATTCCAAGTTTTAGAATATGCTTTTTCAGGACAATTTCAGGAATATGTTTGTTTTCAAGACAATTTCAGGATTACTTTTCTTCACTTCAAATCTTTGATTCTTTTCATTCCTCACTTGGTTTTCGTAGATCTTTGGTATGTGAATTCTGCATTAATGACTTTCAAATCTCCAAACCTTCATTTAGTAATCTTTTGAGCATAAATCTTCCTTTTGACATCAATTTCACCTTAAGCCCTTGAAATTACTTCACACATGAAAATATGTATAATTAAATTGATTAAGCACTATCATCTTTATAAAACCAAGGTATAAATAGGGAGAAATATGCAATATTTCGCACTCAACAATTAACTCACCCCAAAAAAGCTCCTCGTCACCGAGGCAAGGATCTAGTTTAAAGAGGAGTCTAGCACGACAAGGAATTCAGCACTGGGTATATGCCGCTCTACCCAAGGCAAGAGATCCTCTATGATCCCCCGCATAGTCCTAGGAGGACATTGCCCCTCCTCCACTTGAGGCATGTAGGGTCCAACAGAAGGTCCGACGCCACCCGGGGCCTCGACAGGATGAACCTCCTCCGGTGAGGTCATCCCAAAAGGACGGGCCTCTTCAGGAGCCACCTCAGTAGCAGTGGGGACAGGTTCTAAGGCTGTTGCATCATCCTCGACCTCCACAATTATAAGGGTTGAGGGACCGACCTTCCCTTAGCTCTCGGAGGCCGCTTTTATTTTGGTCTTCAATTTGGCCTTCTTCAGCACCGGAGCCAATTCCCCAGGGAGGGGAGCCATGCATTTCGAAGCAGGCTTGATGGCAGGCCAAGCTTCAGGCATTTTTATGACAGTCAGAGCAAGAAAGAAGTTAGCAAATCTTCTAAGTACCAAAGTCTTTTAGAATCCAAGGTCGTCTAAAATTCATACCTGTTATCTCGAAATCGGGGCCCAACTTAAGTAAAGGTTCAGGTTGAAGGAGCTTTCTCCACGACCTCTCCTCGACGCTCACTAACCTTGCCCTTGCAATCCGAGCATAAAATTTAGCCTTGAGCTTGAGACGAGACTTGGAAAGATCTGCAAAAAGACGAGGGATCATGCTTGAATACATCAGAACATCAAAGCATACCGTGCTGAGAATAAAATAAAAAATAAAAAAGGAAAATTTATTTTAAGTCCAGGCAACACCGACCTGGTACAGTGAAAGCATTGGAGACCCAAGCACGACTCAGGACAGTCTTGGTACTTCCCAACTCCCCGAAGCCCATAACCATCAGTTCTTCCAATTTTTGTACGTTCGAGGTCTGGAAGTCCACTGCCATTCCCTTCCTGATCCCCTTTCGAGAAGAAAAATAGTACTAACCATCATGTCGAGGATTGATCTTCACTTGGTACAATTAAGAAACTCCTCTATAGTGAGTTCGGGCTGGTCAAGTTCGAACCAAAGGACATAACAGCCGACCAATGCCCTCCATGCGTTTGGAATCAGCTGCCCCAGAGCCATCCTTAGGTGTGCAAGCACCTGTCTCACAATTCTCTAAAGGGGGAGTCGTAGGCCGCACTGAAGAGAGACTTGAAAGATAACTACCTCCCCTTCGAGAAGAATGATCGGTAGCTCTCTTAGTGAGGGAGCTCAGAGAACCATGGAATCGGGTATGTGGTACGCTATCTTGATCCTCACCAAGTCTGCTTCCTCGAGGATTGATTCCATGGGGCCCTTGTCTACTTCCTTGTCCCCATCATTAGAGAATCCGACCAATCCTTCCTCGTCGAATTGGTCTTCCACGGCCTCCACTGGACGCTCTGCCAGAGACCTCTACAACACACGCGATGTCTGCGACATTAAAAAGTCAACGTTGCTCATCACCATCAGTGGGGATGGTGGGTTAAACATCGGACGGAGCTCACTCACCCCACTGTCAGTGCCGGAGGCCCCCTCCCAAGAATTTGATGTTTTTGGCATGGCAGCAGGCCCAAAAATATTGGAAATGAATAAAAGAGAAAGACGAAGAAAGGGAGGGGGAGTAATGGAATGCGGAGCTCGTTGGACAGTGGCGAAGCCAGTGTACTTAGTATTAGCAGACCGCCGGAAATCGTTTCTATAAAAGCTATTGTATGCCAAAAGCAAGAAACATGCAGAGGAGAAGAAGGGCAAATGAGTCGGCCCCCTTGTCAGGATTTCCCTTATATAGAGAAGACACGTGGATGGGTCATTAATGCCCTCATTAATGGGCAACCGGATGATGCCCCCTCGACTACCTCATCAAGACGGGTGGCACGACCTCGCTAGTCATTCGACTCCCGTTATAGAGAAATGACCACGTGTCATTTTTTCATTGGTCTGGTACCGAAAAGGTGACCTAACAGGTCATGTGCCCTCGAGCCATGACACGCCACCTCGATCGTGCCGTACATGATTACTAACATGCCTTAACTCCTGGCTGGCCGCCATACTCGACATTTATGGCTAAATAATCTGACCTGACAACATCCAACCTACTTTCCAAGTCTGTGCTATCGACTCGAAAGTAGGGGGGCTTACTATTATGGAAAAATTAGGCCAATCCATAAGAGGAGGTTGGACCAGCAACCAGCAAACCCAATGGGCTAATGGCAAGAAAAGAGCCTACCATCCGACAGATGACTAAGGTCGACACGACTAAGGTCGGCACATTATAGGTCGACATGACCTTCAACGAACTTCCCCGAGGAATAACTTAGTAGAGCTATCAAGCTCCATGAAGAAGCTAAGGGCTACAGAAGTTAGTGATCACAAGGACATCGCAAGCATGCTTTGTCAATCTAATTATCAGAACGATTTTGACCTTATAATAGCTCGGCATCGTTACCTCTATCGTCCGACCTTACCGATAGGTTGGACGAGTTTACTGGCTTCCAACTGACGTTCAACCTTATCTGAAAAAATGACTCGAAGTTCCCTCCAAAGATCTCAGAGGGATAAATTAAGAATCCCAAGGATCTTGGGAAGATCTCGATCCATTAAGAATTCCAACTCAACTACAATACATACCTTCCGAATAGAAAAGATGGCTCAATGGTGTGATCTTCCCTCTAATATAAATAAGGAGTCCTCTAATGGTGAAAGGTACACAAAATCTCTCACTCAAAACCTCTTAATACTACAAGACCCAGATTCCTAGCCTGGCTTTGGCATCGGAGGGTCCCCCACTCTAGCTAGGGCCTCCTTTGTCTTCTTCCTGTGCAGGTACTTGTAGGTCTAAAGAGGGTGGACCAAATTTTTACTTCAACAACCATTACCAATCATTTATCTTTTTGAAAATTATGGTTAAGGGATAATTTTAATTATGCGTGATTTTTATAAATTTATGTGGGTTAACGGATACATGCCTTGCCCTTTGTCAATTTTGAGAGCGACGCGTGCTTCCACTCTATATTGAGTTAGCCTTTTGCTCCTCTCCCCTTATTTTTATTGAGTTAGCCCATTTGCTAGTCTTTTCTTTTATTGAGTTAACTTATTGCTACTCTTATCCTTTATTAGGTTAGCCTTATGCCACCTCCCTTTATGGCTTGGGCATGTGTCTTGGAATTCCAAAACTCTCATAGTTCAATTTATTTCCCCTTTGATATAAGTGATGTGTTAGAAGTCTCACATCTAGTGATTCATATATTTTATTGTGGATGTAATGCACTCTGAGTAATGACCCTCTTAATCGATACATAATTCTATAGATTTTGGGTAGTTGTACACAAATCGATGTAAGTAATTCGCAATGCGTGTTACATCACTTCCGGGATTGGATATCGCAAATAGTCGCTTAATGAACAAATTGTGTCATGTACTTCATCAGATCCGTGTGTTGTGTTCTCTTGAGGTGTTCACATAAATCCATGGTGTAAGACCCGTATCCTAAACCATATCGTTCTGTAGGTCTCCGCGGTCCTCCCAGTCGAATTCTGGTGACCCACGATCTGTTATCGATAGTTGCATGTGACCCTGAGTCGTATCCTATAGATCTGAGTCGGCTTGATCTGAGAACTATACCCTAGCGACTGCACCATCGCCGCGGTTCCGATGCCGCGTCTCGCGCGCTGAGGCAATTCCCGGACAAGGAGATGTGGGCCCGCGTTCAATTAGAGGAAAAACACCGCGCATTTGCAAACCCGAGAAAGATTTCAAATCATGTCCCATCAATCTCACCAATGACACCTCATGTCAAGTACACATCACCCCATCCCCAAGCAACCCCTAAAGTCAACACTCTCTTACATAAAGTACACCCATCACTCACTTCACCCATCACCCCATCACTCACCCATCCCTCTCTCTCTTACAACCACTCTCTCTCATCTCTCTCTCCCTCATTCTCCAAGAACACACGTCCAAGCTTCCATGGGAGAGAGCTTGTGTGGCTTACTTCCTACCTCCCATCTCCACCATCCAAAGAACATCTCGACCATTGAAATCGTCCCCTTGGAGCTCTAGATCATGTTGGCAGAAGAAGGAAGAAGAGATCAAAGGTGGGTGATTTTTATGATTTTCTACCGTTGATTTTGAAATTTGAGGGCCCACATGTGGTGGGACCCATCTTGATGTATATTTTGTATTAAGAAGGGGCCCATAGTGGCAGGGTCCCTCCCATTTTCACCGCTCTCTCTCTCTCTCTCTCTCTCTCTCTCTTCCCTTTTGGTGTTGGAATGTGGCCCACCTGATCTAGACCATCCATGTGTTGGCCCCCACCTCACTGCCTATCCATTTGGACAGGCCTGGATAAATTGAAAACACAAATATCAGCTTAATGTTCCAAGCTGGTGAGCCACACTCACGTGGCCCACCTTGATGTAGTGTATCCCCGCCATCAAACAATGAAGCAGATACAAATCTCTGGCAGAGTTTACCGCTGGACAACACACTGTCCAGCGTGTTCCCTCATACTGTGGAGCCCACTGCAGGGCCCCATCCTGCATGTTTGAAACTCACATCCTCCATCCACTCCCTTAAAGTTCGGTCCACATTGGAACATGTGGGATCCACCAGATCAACGAACGAGAGCTCGCAGTCTAAAGTGACGTCACCAAGTTTTGTGGGGCTTCCGTGATGATGTGGGCCATCTGATACCCATCCAGACTATCCAGGTCACATGGACCCCACCTGTTTTGCATCAGGGCCGTCCATCTGTGGACGCAGGGCCCTCTGTGATGCATTTTATCCACACTGTTATGCAGTCGTGGGACCCACCTGTTCTGTATTTGGGGTCCACCCTCCAGCAGTAGGACGGTGGGATCCACCATGTTTTATGTATTATAACCACACCGTCCAGTGGACGGTGAGATCTTCCCTGCCGTGTGTTTTAATCCACACCGTCCAGGCAGCGTGGCCCACTGTGATGTGGATATCATCCACGCCGTGCATTCATTTTTCTGCTGATGTCAGCAGTTCGTGCGGACCCACCTTAACGTTTGTATGATGCATCTGGGCCGTCCATTTGTTGGATGGCCAGCAGCTAAAGCTGCTGTTAACGTCAGTAATTTCTGAAGGTCTGACGTTGAGGTATGTGTTATACTCATGCCAGCCATCCGTTTTGCCTGGTGCGTGGGACTCACCCACACGTGTTGCACTTGTGGGGTGGGCCCACCCCTTGATGTATATATTCCATGTCCATCCCATCCGTGCAATTGTGGGACGTAGCAAGATGTATGTGTTTTATCCATTGCTGACCATCAACGTTGGGGCCTGTTGGATGTATGGATTTATGGGCCGTCCACATCGTCTAGCAGAACTTAGACAGTGGGACCCACCTTGATGTATGTATTCTACATCCAAACTGTACTTTGATTTGGAAGATGGGGCCCACCTTATGACGTTGTATTTTTTGAGTCGTCCGTCTATTGTGGCCCCATGCAGCAGCAGCTGCTGTTGCAATTTATGCCAGTAAGTTCTATGGGTCCCTTCGATTCACGCCGTCCGATGGAGCTCCCTGTGATGTATGCTTCAAATCCACACCGTCCAGATTTTTGGATGGTGGGCTGATCTTGAGGCGTGTGTTATATCCTATTGGTCCATCCATCTGTGTGGGGACCACACGTGTGGGGCCTACCATGTTGCACGTGGGGCCCATGTGATATTTATCTACACCGTCCTTTCTAGATAGGTGGGCTACCATGGTGCATGTGTTTTATACACACTGTTCATCCATTTGTAATGAGGGCCCACCCCACACGTGTGGCACATGTGGGGGGTGGGACCCACCTTGATGTAAATGTCTTATATCCACACCGTCCATCTGGACGGTGTGATGTGGGGCGCGCTGTGATGTATGTGTCTCACCACGCCGTCTATTCATTTGGCAGCTTGTTGGTCCCATTCCACACGTGTTGATTTATATATTCTATATCCACACCGTCAATCGCTGGACGGTGTGTTGCATAGGGTCCTCACGTATGTGTTATATACATAATGTTTATCCGTTAGGGCCTTGGGCTGCCCATGAGGCCCACCATGATATGTATGTTTTATCCTTGCCAGTCGTCAGTTTTCAGGCCCACCATGACGTATATATTGTATTCAGGTCGTCCATCTTATGTCCATGTGCAGGGCCCACATGTTACGTATTTATGGCCCATTGATGCAGCCCACTTGACTATATGAGGCCCATTAGTGTGGCCCATGTGAGGCGGCCCACTTGATGTATAAGGCCCAGGTGATGCGGCCCAATGTGATGTATTCGAGGCCTGTGGGCGAGGCCCAAGGTGATGTATTCGAGGCCCAATGTGACGTATTCGAGGCCCATGGACTAGGCCTAATGCGATGTATTCAAGGCCAATGGGCAAGGCCCAATATGAGGTATTTGAGGCCCGTGGGCAAGGTCCAAGATGATGGTATTCGAGGCCTGTGGGCAAGGCCCAAGGTGATGTATTCGAGGCCCGTGGGTGAGGCCCAATGTGATGTATTCGAGGCCCATAAGTGAGGCCCATTGTGATGTATTCGAGACCCATGCAATGCGGCCCACTTGATGTGTATATGGCCCTTATGTGAGGCCACGAGCTCATTATATGTTTTGGCTCTATAAGTAGGCTACTCCTTGGGAGCAATGTTGGTTAGATGTCCACATTGATGGGCGATGATGGTTGAATGTCCACATTGTGACCTTCCTTTAGGCCTTGTTAGGTCTATTCTCGCCGATTCCGATTATCGAGGCCGAGTCCAATTAATGAGGCTGATTCCGTTAGCCTAGGCCGATTGTCGAGGCTGAGTCCAATTGATGAGGCTGATTCCGTTAGCCGAGGCAGATTGTCGATGCCGATTCTGATTGTCGATCCCGATTGTCATGACCGATTATCGATCCCGATTGTCATACCGGTTTGCCGATTCTGATTATCGATCGATTCCGATTGTCGATTCCGAGTATCGTGACCGATTTACCGACTCTGATTATCGATCCATTCCGATTGTCGGTTCTGAGTATCGCGACCGGTTTGCCGATTCTAATTATCGATCGATTCCGTTTATCTTGACCGATTGCCAATTAGCGATCGAGGCCATTTATCATGATCGATTGTCGATTCCGATTAACTTGATCGATTGCCATTTAGCGATCGAGGCCGTTTATCTTGATCAATTACCGATTAGCGATCGAGGCCATTTATCATGACCGATTATCGATTCCGATTAACTTGACCGATTGCCGATTAGCGATCAAGGTCGTTTATCTTGACCGATTGCCGATTTGCGATCGAGGCCGTTTATCATGACTGATTGCTGATTCCAATTGACTTGACAGATTGCCGATTAGCGATCAAGGCCGTTTATCATGACCGATTGCCAATTAGCGATTGAGGCCATTTATCATGACCGATTGCCGATTCCGATTGACCTAACCGATTGCCGATTAGCGATCAGGTTGTTTATCTTGACCCATTGCCGATTAGCGATCGAGGCCGTTTATCATGACCAATTGTCGATTCCGATTGACGTGACTAATTTAATGATTCCGATTATTGACCAATTTCAATTGTCGAGGCTGATTATCGAGACCTATATGGTGTATATGCGATTCGTAGTTGAGGCCCTTTGTGATGTGTGTTAGGCCCATGTGAAAGGCCCATCATGATGTGTATTAAGCTCTTGAGTGAAGCCCATAGTGTTGTATATTTGGCCCTTGTGTGAGGTCACGGGTCCATTATATATTAGAATCAATGAGGGTCATTCCTTGGGGGCAATGTTGGTTAATTGTCCACATTGTCGAGGTCGATTGTCGATGCCGATCATTGATACCGATTATGAGTATGTGACTGCATAGCATCATGATACATGCCCATACGTATTATCTGCATGTTTGTTATGAGATGTGGTTGACCATCGCATATTTCATTAGGTAGATTGTTATGAGACTCCCTGATAGATGGAGGTTATCTCACATGAGCGCACGGTATGCGCAGGGTTGATGCATGACTGGATTGTATGACTCATGCATCTTGCATTGTGTGCCCTGGCGACATCAGGGCTGTAGCCTCTACAGGCATATCGTGGATGGCCAGACGGGATACCGAAAATCTATTCTACATGGGGTGCTATAAATATCCTTGGGTGAAAGTCCCTAAACCTTCTTGGTTCCAGAGGTTGCTCCAACGTCTAGACCGAGTAGATGCATGAGCGTATGACGGTCGTTTACCGTTAGGCCGCGTCTCCCACTGTGTCGTGGTCGGTTGAAAGGGGGTACGGCCTTACCTGCCCGAGAGGAGGGGTAATGGTAGGCTGAGTCTGAACAGCTCGAGGAATGGATCCGCTATCGACAAGCCGGGACCGATATTGGCAGGCAGATAGTGAGGTCTCTTCCACTCACCTTGTTGGCGCGATGGGGCGGCAATTTGGTTTGGAGTGTAATAGACCCCAGTGATTTTTCCAAAGAGGAACCATACTGATATGTGAACTTATTGAGTAGGAGTTGCATACTCATACATTCATTTCATTCACTATCCACTCAGGCTGGTGGTGCTCAACTAATTGTTGTGTACCTTCGCATGGCCAGGATTTCGATTGGGCACGCGACTAACCTGAGATCAGGAGTCTACCACATTAGGTTTGACTATCCAAATCTAGGTATAGGACTAGTTTGGATAGAAGTCCCTTGTGATAGACCCCGTAGCCTGCGATACTACGTACTATCATCCCGACCTTACACTTTTATTTGATCATTTCATTCGCATCACATATTGCATCCGCAGGCATATGACATTTTGAGTTGTTATTTTTTTTATACTTATATGGCCTAGACGAACTTAGTGGGATTTACATATTACATTATACCCTCGACACCTGATATTTGACTCTCTATGACTTATTTTCATAGCTGATCTATATTGCGTACTTTGATAATGTATGACTCTTGGACTTGTTAGTATTTCTGCTTACTCTGATTACTCTGATATTACTTACTGGGCACTTACCTTGTGCACACACTTTCACCACCCACTAAGCTTTCTATAAGCTTATGCATGATAGACGTGTGCAGGTGGCATTAGGTTGCAGCAGCGTTGAGCTTGCAGCGTACAATAGTCTTTTGGAGCTTTGATTTTCAATTTATGTATTTACCTTTCAGTATTGTACTCAAATGATTATATTAGTGGATATGTGATGATGATGTTGCCTTTGTGATTTGGATAAACTTGTGGTTATGGTTATTACGAGATAAATGTACGTTGGAAAATCCTCCTTGTAAGATCCCAGGATCGGAATCTGGCGTATGTACGTTGGAAGCCGAGAATGGGGTACTACGGAGGCTGTCGGCACTGGATTCGGCGATCGAAAATTTTATAGGCCCGGTTTTTGAGTTTGGGACGTGACACATGGTAACGTTGAACACGCCGGTGAATCTCTGTAGTGTGAGATGCGAAGCGAGCCGGGTTTTCTATTTATTATATTTCACATTGTGATGATCACAATGTATGATGGACTGCACACACTTTGCTAGGCATACATTCATATATATATTGGTTGCGCATATTGATACCAGTGGTAGTGGTGAAGTATGAGACGTATTAAAACCCTCACATTATTCTTATGAGTCCCTTAAATTATTGTTAACCATCACTATGAGTAGGGCATTGACCTTTTCAAACCATACAGATATTGTAAGTGAAATATAGGTTGATAATACGACCTATAATCATTCTATGAAAAATTCATTCGAAAAGAAAAGAAGAAGGACAACACCACGAATTGTTTTATTTATTTTCCGCTGCAAACTTTGATGATGTAATAAGCTCCCATTAAGAAGGCATTAAAGAATTATTTGTATGCTCTTTACTCTAATAGAATAATAAATATAGTTGATTTTATTCTCGTGAATGGTTACCTTCGTGAATGTAATTGGACATGATCTAAATGAAAAAAAAAAAAATAATGTGCGATTTTGAAGCATCTAATTTTTATATTATTAACACCTGAAATTCTCGAGCACGAGTATGTACTTAGGCAACGAAAATTCGAGGCGTTACAGGGCCCTTTCCAAGAGGGTCTGATTCATCCACTAAGCCACATCGTTTTGCTCGGGTGTGTGGCACACTGTATTGTGCCTAACGATCCCTTCATCTTTACAATATTCATTAAATTCATTGGAAGTAAATTCATCACAATTATCAATCCTTAAAACTTTTATTTTTCGCCCTGAATGTTTTTCCACCATGGTCTTCTATTGTTTGAATTTGGAGAGAACTTTGGATTTATGTTTCATGAAATAAACCCAAACTTTCCAGGAGTAGTCGTTAATGAATGTGACAAACCACGACGAACCTGCAGTGGAAACCATAGTCGATGGCCCCCATACATCAAAATACACATAGTCAAGTATACCCTTACATACATGTTTTCAAATTTAAAAGATAACTTAGATTGTTAATCATATATACAATGCTCGCATATATTTAAATCAGAATTCTTAAAAATTAGAATTAAACAATGATCAGAGAGTACCTTCATGCCCCGCTTGCTCAGTAGCCTAGACGAGCATGCCACATACGTGCAGACGTGAAATCTGCTACAGTTGTTGCAACTCTACCTATTGAACTACTCCACCTGTAAAGGTTCTCTCTTCTCTGTGCTTTCATGAACATGAGTGCCCCTTATGAAACTTTAAGGATACCATAAAGACCGGTGAACTTGTACCCTATTGCTTTGAGTGCACTGAGAGATATCAAACTCTTCTTCATATCAGGAACGTACCTGACCTCAGTTAGGGCATGTTCCATCCCATCAAACATCTTGATACGAACGATACCAACAACCACAATGTTACAGGCATTGTCATTGCCCATAAACACTATCTGCCATCGCACTCCCGGTAACTGACGAACCAACTCCAATAAGGACTCATGTGATATAAAGCCCCTGTGTCAAGGATCCACTCATCTCTACGATCATCATACAAGTGTCCAATCATGGACACTATCAACACATCACCTCCATTCATTTCTTCATCAGACGTGGTAGTGTTGGCCTCCCTAGAAGAAGCATCTGAGTTTTCTTTCTTTGATTTAGGATTTGTACAATCCTTCTTCATGTGTCCTGCCATCCCACAATTCCAACCTTTGCCCTTGCCTTTGGATTTTGGATCTCGATTGAGAAGATCCTATATCTCGCTCAGTATTCCTGCCCCTCGTAAGTAGTGCATTAGTAGAGGCCCCTATGATATCATTTTTATTTCTCATGACATTTGCCTGAAGGGCTAAGATAACAATGCCCACACTCAGGGACGAATTACTAGTGCACAAAGAATCCCTTAAAAACTCATACGATGCCGGTAAGGAATTCAACAAAATACATGCATGATCTTCATCTTTGACCACTTCCTCCATGTCTAATAGCTTGCAAATCAACTTGTTAAAATTACTGATGCGGGCCTCCACATCTCCACCTTCTTCCATCCTAAAGTTGAACAATTACAACTTTAAGTGTAGGCAATTTTTCAAGGACCTATTTGCATAAACATCATCTAATTTCACCTACAACTCCTCTGCGATTTTCTCCCTCATGATGTTTTAGAGAACCTCATCCATTAGACAATCAGATTGAGAATTTAGCCTTCTTATCCACGATCCTCCATTCATCACCATCCATCGACGCACGCCGCTCTTCAAGAGCCTCATCTAGCCCTTGCTAAGTTAATAGACTAATTATCTTAATCTTCAATAACTTAAAGTTATTTTTGCATGAGTACTTCTCTATGTTATACTTCGAATTTCCTACCATTGACTAATCATCTCCTTATAGATTCAAGCCAGCGCCGCAACGTATGTTAACTTTGATACCACTTGTTGGGGGACCGCGGAAGCACACAGACATGAATTTAGGAGAGTAATCCAATCACACCAAGCAAACACAAAGATAACACAACAATTTAATGTGGAAAAACCCTTTCGGGAAAAAACTATGGCACAAAGTGACATATGATACTATGAAAGCATAAATTACCAAGAGAAAAAGCTTATCCGATTAGAACAACCTTGAATCTCACTGTTGTTGCACCCTTTGAAATCCTTGGATGATTTAGAAACCCTAAAACTACCTCCCAATCCTGCTTACACCCAGGTGTGTGTGTGTGTGTGTGTGTGTGTGTGTGTGTGTGTGTGTATGTATATGTGTGTGTGTGTAGCTAATAGAAGTATCCCAAGCAAAATCAAAAACAAATTCCGCAAAATCGCAGTTTTGTATAAATCTACACTGAATGGTTGGAAAAACTCTTCCGGGAAAAAATTATGGCATAAAGCGACATATGATCACTATGAAAGCATAAATTACCAAGAGAAAAAGCTTATCCAATTCGAACAACCTCGAATCTCACTGTTACTGCACCCTTTGAAATCCTTGGATGATTTATAAACCCTAAAACTACCTCCCAATCCCGCTTACACCCATGTGTGTGTGTACACACACACACACACACACACACACACACACACATATATATCTATACACACACACACACACACACACACACACACACACACACACACACACATATATATATATATGTGTGTGTGTGTGTGTGTATGTGTGTGTGTGTAGGCATGCTCTCCTACGCACGTGCGCACCTTTCCACACGTGTCATGGGTGTCAAATCCGAACGGTCCATAAGATGCGAAATCCCATGAAACCTTAGGAGGTGAATTTTCACCCTGATCTAATATTCTGGTGGGCCATAGTAAAGAGAAATTCAAATCAAGGGAAGAAACTTTTTGCATTTTTATGGCCCACCAAAGTTTTGGTTCAAAGTAAAATTTGGTACCAGAGGGTTTCATGAGGTTCTGCTTCAAGTGGACCGTTCAGATTTTCGATAATCATCACATATGATGAGTTCTCAAAAAGGTTCATAAATAGTCCGTGCAAACTAGTTTGCAGGTGAGCGTTCCGATATATATATAGCCTATAAAAGGATCCCAAGAAAAATCGAAAACAAATTCCGCAAAATCGCAGTTTTGCATAAATCTGCACTGAATAGTTTAATGGCATCGAACATACTTCGATGTCATGGAAACTTATCATTCGATGGTATCGAACTAACACCCAAATAGTCCAGAGGCAATTTGAAAAATCTAATTTTCTCTGATTGCATCGAGCCTTTTTCATTGACATCGAACAAACCTTTGATATCATCGAATACATATTGATGGCATAAAAAAGACGCACAGTTAGTCCAACAACCAACTGGAGAAAATTCAGAAAATCTCGATGGGATCGAGCACTGTTCGATGCCATCGAAGGTGATATCGAACAGTCTGTCAATAAAATCGAGAGACCCTATATCTGACTTCGATTTAAGACATCAAATACAACAAGTTGTGCTTAATTTTCCGGGTCTCATTTCTTTCCAAATCGACGTTCAAATGAATGCTGTATTAGAACAACAACTTTGATACCATCAGGAAGCTAATAAACACAAGCACACACATAAGATGATGGAAAGTTCCATGATTAATCTTGGTAGCCTACATCCACAAGGAAAAGAAGAGAGAATGATTTCTTATTGATGATTACTCATACTGAGAGCACCTCAATATATAGAGATACAAGAAGCTTTTAGGCCAAGAAGTAAAAATAAAAAGATCATATCTTAAAAATAGCACATCCCCTATTAGCACCACCCTTCAAATATAGAAACATAATAATTTCTTCTCCACAACACATAATTAATTGACGGTAAGGATAAAGTTATCCTTTCAGTGATTAAAGTATATAACAAATTGAGTGGTAAGATTTTCATCCAACACCTAGTGGATGCCAATAAGACTAGGCAGATATCTTTCATGCTCATTAAGTCAATCAAGCACACCATCAAGTCATCCCAATTATAGACCCGGATTTGGTGAGGCTGGGAAGCACCTGAGGCTGTGACTGCAGACCTACCTTGATGTATATACTGTATATCTATGCCGTCAATTCCTTTTGCCTGCTCGTTTTAGGAAATGGGCCCAAAAATAAGCTGTATCTAAATCTCAGGTGGACCAAATCATAAGAAACAGTGGTAATTAAATTCCCACAATTAAAAACTTCCTCAGGCACACCATAACGTACGTTTTATTTGCCATCCAACCTGTTGATAAAGTTTAGACAAACCTGGATATAATGAAAACACAAATATCAGCTTGATCTACAATTTTTCTAGTGGGCATTCAATCACTACTATTTCTTATGGCGAGGTCTACCTGAGATTTGGATCAACTTCATTTTTTGGTCCATTCCCTAAAATAAGCTGGTAAAATCAATGGATGGCATAAATATATTAGACACATCAAGGTGGCTCCAGGGTGACCGCCTCATGGATTTGGTGGATTTCCCAGGCCTCACCTTGGTTCCGAGGGTGGCTTTAAAAACACAGGATCATGTAGATATTTTCCATGCTCAGTGAGTCAGTCAACCAAATCGTAGCAACTCTTAGAAAAAAACAAACAAATCGTAGCAAGCAAGTTGCTCCAATGGTCCACTACATCATGTCGCTCCAAGGGCAGCTTTGACCAAACAACACTAGCTTGATAGCTTTCATAATAAGTCAGTCAAGTGTATATTGAATAATGACAAATGCACTAGAGCCTCTCGACATGTGCATGCGGCCACACATGCAAATGTTCCATGTTCATTGAAAGATGGAACCTGTAAATTAATTCTAACAGGTTACATATGGACTCCTCACTATGTGGATCATGCTGGCCTCAAAATCACCATTGGATTAAGGCATCCTTTGTCAGGGCTGAACTGATGAAAATGTACTACGTGTTTTGGGTGTAATTGATGTTGGTGCTAAAAACATATTCCCACTCTCTTACAGTCGCTGATACTCTTGTGATTAATAAAGCTCCTTCCTTCTTTATAATTTTTTTTTTTTTTTTTTTTTTTAAAGGCTGTACATGTCCATGATTCGTCAAAACCCTTGTACATGGAAATCAATACAAATTTGGACAAGGATATGTGAAGTTAGAATATGAATTTGGTGTCTTTAGTGGTGGAGAGGTGGGACTACTTTCGGTTTTGGTACATATGATATGGTGAATATGTGCCACCGTCAATATTCAAACACTAAAAAATATGACACATATGACAAATGTGCATGTACACACGCATAAGTGCACCCCCAACCAAATTTTAATTTCCCCATATGTTTCATAATCTATTTATATCATGATATTAAGTATTTGATAAACAAGGGATGGAAATTAATATACTGTTAAGACAATTATAAAACCAAGCATGTCATTATTTCTGTATATTAATCTTAAGATATGTATCTTTCTACCTTGGAGAATAGTTTCCCTACCACCTTTTACTAGACAGTAAGTGGTTACCATTATTTTATATTGATATAGAGGTGAATCCAATCTACTCATGTAGTGGGTTTGAATGACCTATATTATAAAAATGATAGACCGGACCAGCATACCTTTCCTTGTGGGTGTGGATTTTCTTGAATATGGATCATTGACCGACTTATGCTTGGACGAGAATAGTGCAGAACACTTGTTTTGGCATGCCTGAAATGATCAGGCTTTGTGAGGTCTACCATGTTGTGCACGTAAAATCCACTTTATTAATCAGGTTGGAACCATTAGTTTTACACTACGTATAGAAGATAAAGCTGATTAAAAGCTCATGAGACACGAATGGGAACAATGTAAAATTGGTCTTAAAACCATTAATTTCTGTCTTAGTGAGTTACACGGATTTAATGTCCCATAACATGGTGGCGTGTGTGTATATGTATATATCCACACACTCACACCGTAGGAAGCGGATTGTGTACTGAGTAACTCAGTACCATTAGCGTATTGAGTATATTCTGTGAGGTCTACCGTTATTTATTTATTTTATCCACTCTATTCATGCATGTTAACAGATAATTTTAGGGCTTTATCCCAAAACGGAAGCATATCCAAAGCTCAAGTGGACCACACCAAAGGAAACAGTGTGATTGAACATCTATCATTGAAAATTCTTTTTGCCTACAGAAGTTTTGGATCAAGATGATGTTTGTGGTTTCTCTTCATCCATGTCTTTTTGATCTTATGAACAGGTTGGATGACAAATAAACATTAATGTGGGCCCTAGGAAGGTTTCAATGGTGAAAATCATTATTCTACACTGTTTACCATGGAATGGTCCACTTGAGCTTTGGATTTACTTGGATTTTGGGATCAACCACTAATATTAGCAGGAAAAATAGATGGCCGTTGTGGATAAACCACATACATTCAAAGTGGGCCAAACTGAGTTTACTCAGTACGATAAAAACCTACTGAGTTACTCAGTACGCAATCCGATTTCCACACCGTAGTGGGATTTCACCACCTATAAATACTCGTACACTTGACTGGGTGTTGAAACTCTGAGAGTCTACCACAGGAGCAAGAGTAAGGATCCAGAAAATTTTATAGTTGGCATCCGATTCTCATTGTGCCACATGGTTCGTCAATGTAGCTGATTTTTGGCCTCGCCTAACATACACAGGGATGGGTGTGATGAGATCGATCACAATCTTTCTCAAGGGGATAACTAATCTGAAACCATGGAGCTTCCTTGAACTCCTCACAGAGATACCTCGAACGTAAGAAGTATAAGATAAAACTTGATAGACGGAGTGGATAGTGGATTAGACATAGATAATATGGTGCGCTCCACATTCTTGGATGTGAGACAGAGGAAGAGAGAGGGAAGGTACGCTTTTTCCGTAAGTGCATTATTTATACCAAGGTTACAGTCTCTGGAACGATTTAACTCTCGAAATCAACCCTTTTTCTGTTTTTGTTTTTTAATTTTTGATAACATGATAGAGAGAATCCGATCTATAGGGTTGCTAGCGTTTCTTTTAGCGGCCATGTTCGCAGTTTGTAAAGCCACGAAAGAAGAAGGTTGCTACTCTTCATGTGGTAACACCTTCAACATCAGCTTGCCCTTTCGCTTGAAAGGCGATCCTCCCAACTGCGGCTACCATGAATACCAACTTTCTTGCGAAAGCAATCGAACCGTATTGTACATCCATTCTAATAAATTCTGGGTCGAGGCGATTGACTACGAGAATCAGACAATCCAAGTTGTTGATTCCAGTCTACAAAGCGATGACTGCTCCTCTTTTCCTTAAAACTCTATAATATGGCACGAACTTAAATCCGGCGATCCATACTTATTGCCTAGGTATCTTAACAATACCATATTTTCGTGAATTGTTCGGCTCAGATGGGCAAATGATGATCCTGCTTTATACAAAGCTACCCCGACTTGCTTCAATTCCACCTATGGGGCACATATCTATGTCCTTGGGCGTTCGATTACGCTGTCTGAGCTCCATCCATCCTGCATTGTAGCCAAGGCCCCTACAATGTCGGAAATGGAGAGAGTCGGAATGTCTAATTATAGAGAAATTCATGATAGATTGATGAAGGGTTTTAAACTATCGTGGGGTATTCCTCTCGCATGCAGCGACTGTGTGGAAAAAGGATCTGAATGTCAGTACTATTCGTTTGGAAGAGCGGTCCGAGCCTATGATTTACATCTTGGGGACCACTGTAACCCTTCTTGCAACAAACTCCAGTCCTGGCACTGTAAGTTTTTAATACTTAGCATGGGTATCGAAGAAGCAAGAGACAGGATACTCGGCTTCTCAGCTTAGCCGAATTAACATACAAGTTATTTGAATTTTAAGTAATTCATTATTTATATATTAAAAATTTTAATTTATTTATTATTTTTTAGGGATTTCTATGAAAAGCGAACCACTTCTTTTTCTTTTTCCTTTTTCTCCTAATTGGACAAAACCACTTAAAACAATAAATTTTAAAATTCAGGATGTGGACTTCATGTGAATGAGATCCACACGATCCATTAAATTCATCACCCCATGTATAGAATATAATGGAGGTCCAAAATTAAGCTGATTCAAAACTCAGATGGACCACGTATTAGGAAATAGTTTAGATGGGAAGTCCCACCATTGAACATTGTCCAAATGTTGTGAGGGGTTCGCTTCAGTGTGTACCATCCAATCTACTTGTCTAACACAACACACTATGATGAATGGAAGAAATCAAGACATTCAGAGATTTATCTAGGCCACACCATGTGAATTTAGAGTTCTTGTGGCTCCCCTAAGTTTAGATTTCACTTGTTTTTAGGACCCGTGATGAAAATGTAGTGGCCCATCTGATGGACAGGGTGGATCTGATTCACATTATCTCCCACGTCGTTCTAGGTTAGTTGCAGGCATAGCCTCTGGTCAGACTAGTGCAGTCTAGAGAGAGCATAATCATCTACAGCAGGTGTTTTGTGCAGCTGCTGATTAGGCTGATTTTTGTATTTTCACTTCATCCTTTTGAACCGTACCTGATTAATGGGTTTTACAAAAGATACACGCCGGCTGCCATCCCATCCCACTATTCTCCATACGGTGGCCCTCTCGAGTAAGAGTACCTTCCATTTTCCTATGTTGTTGATCTCCCCAATCAGGCTCAGCATAAATTATTCTAAATTCATCTATAGATAGTGATTCCTCAGATGGGTCTTCTTAGGGAAAATTGTATAACAGTCCATAACAAGAAAGACATAGTATAACAGTCCATAACAAGAAAAGTTCCGATCATCAAACCACAAGCAGGGATTGGCACACGCAATTGTTAGGCAAAACAAAATCTATATCAAATATGTCCCACTTTCTCTACAATAAACAAAGCTAACAAAATTCCCGTAAATACCTTCCTATCTAAACTAAATCCAAACTTGTAATTTAAATTCTCTCATCCTCACATTTATAACTTCCTCTCTAACATAAATCTTCCAAATTTTAATACCGATTTCAATCTAAGATGCAAGAAGGGAAAAATACTAGAAAAGGAAATATTCATGAATTGGATGTCTTAAATCTTATCAATACATCATTTAACTTTATTTGAGTTAATGATCATTGTTTTGTATCTTTTTCTTTTATTCCAAGTTTGTGTCAAATCCTGCTTTAAAGCATTTAAAGAAATTTTATTGCTTTTGGGGTTTTCTGCAAATTAATATAATCAAACTCTATTTATCAATTTGGAATTTGGGTCGTGCAAGGATTTAAATGGGTGTAGTTTATTCTTTAAGCCCATTTTTCGTCTTTTGTTTCCCTTAGATAAATTAGCTAGATACTTGATCACTGTTTTTTTTTGGACATGATCCATCCACATTATGTTCCAATGTTAGGTGGTTTACACTCAAACCCCATGAATGGCCTGTGCATTGCCTGGGTTTGCTGCATAAATAAATAGAATGCTGGCTCGTTCATCATCATTGCACTGATCAATTACTTTTTTACTGCAGTGAATTTTGTTAACCCTTAACTTGGAAGGAATTAATTATTTTCACATCCTCATGTGATTACTTGTTGGACAATGCAGGCATTTTTTATTTCATCAAAATTTTGGTACAGGAATTACTAATGTTCAGTTTGTCCTGTATACTCGGTAAATCCTTGGCCCTTTTTCTCCAAAGATATTTTCAATGGAAGTTTTGAGTCATTTTCATCCATATTTAAGCCGGGAGTTTATGTGACACATCCATAATTGAGTATTTCATATCCTAAATCCTAATGATCACCTTGCATGTGCACAAAAATTCCAGAATATAGGCTGAGTGAAAAAATAATAATAAATAATAGTAACAATAAATAATTGAATGATCCTTGGTTGCCCAATCAACAACATTTGTGTATTGAATTTCGACTGCTAGCTGTCATCTACGCTTGCATATTTGACAGGCAATTGATTGTGACAAGGATCACTCAATGTCTCTAATTTTTTGGTAACACCCCATCCACTATAGGGCCCCCATTTTGGGTAGGTTGGATTGAGGTAATTGTATGCTCCATGCACAATGGGTTTGTTGTATTCATGTAATCTACCATACTCTCACTACAAAGTCATGACTTGGTTTGCTTATGTTATGACTGGTACCATAGTTCTGAAACTTGCTGACTCGACTGGGCAAGATTTTAAGCCGAGTCACTGGGAAAATTGAGTTGACTCAATCACTCCATTGACTCGGTATGACTCGGCATGATTGAGCTGCTTGCCTTATGAGGTGGGAGAGAGTAGATTCAAACCCCCAGCATCAAACAAGGGAAGAAACAGCTTTAACCATCGATGTATGCATGATGTAGTTGCTTTGTGTTATGTTCTATGTTACTTAAACTAAGTCTAGCTATTTTAAATATCTACTAAAATTTATAATATTTTCAATTTTAACAATTAAATATTGAATCAAGTCTTTGAGTCAACCTGATCCAGCTGAACAGTGTGGAGTTTTCTAAGTTTTTGAACTATGATTGGTACCAGACCATATCAGGCTATTATCTAGTATATTGGTTACACCATCTAAAAATAGTAACTAAAGTAAAAAAACTACCATTCATGCTTACTAATCCAATGTTCATTTACATGTTTTTCTCTATACCAAGCAGTTTTAATGATGGGGAGAACATCCATTGGAATAGTGTGCCTTATCGCCTTACTGGTATATAAATTACGAACGAGACATATGTGGATGGGCACCACAGTAGAAGAGTTCTTGAGCAAGTATAGATGCCAAACGCCTGCAAGGTATTCTTATTGGGATATTCGAAGGATGACCATGCGTTTTAAAGAGAAATTAGGCCAAGGAGGTTTTGGCTCTGTGTACAAATGAAAGCACAGAAATGGCCCACCCATTGCAATAAAGATGTTGTCTGGTAAGTCAAAAGGAAATGGGCAAGAATTCATCAATGAAGTTGCTATGATCGGAAGGATTCATCATGCCAATGTTGTCCGACTCATTGGATTTTGCGCGGAGGGATCGAAAAGGGCTCTTATCTATGAATTCATGCCTAATGGCTCTCTAGAAAAACATATATATTCCCATGAAGGTATGAGCAGCCCTTTGAGTTGGGAGTAGATGTACCCGATTGCATTGGGGATAGCATGCGGGATCGAATATCTTCATCAAGGTTGTGACATGAAGATTCTACATTTTGACATCAAGCCTCACAACATTCTACTTAATGACAACTTCAACCCAAAAGTTGCCGACTTTGGGCTTGCAAAGTTCTACCCAACAGATGAAAGCAATTTATCAGTCACAGATGTAGGAGGAACTCTAGGATATATGGCTCCTGAACTATTTTTAAAAAATACCAGGCAGGTCTCATACAAGTCTGATGTTTACAGTTTCGGAATGCTTTTGATGGAAATGGCTGGCAGAAGAAAGAATGTGAATCCATCTGCAAACTCAAGCCAAATTTACTTCCTGTTGTGGATATATGACAAGCTCGATCAAGATGGGGACATGGGAATGGAGGTTGCTGCTGAGAATGAAAAGGAAATTGCAAAGAAGATGGTTATAGTTGCACTGTGGTGTATACAGATGAAACCTGCAAACCGTCCTTCCATGAGCAAAGTTATAGAGATGCTAGAAGGGAGTGTGGAACTTCTGCAAATGCCAGCCAAGCCTTTTCATTCTTCCCCACGAAGGGTTCCTGATGAAGATCATGCAATTAATACAAATCCCACACAATCATTGGGTATTCATGAGCCAGGATCGCTTTCAGGAAATTATGCAGAATCAAATATTGTAAATGTGATTGTGGAATAAGTAGTGGCAATTAGACTATCAAACAATGCAAATTTTAGATATGTCTAGAAAAATTGGAATCTGTATGGGACAAGAAACTATTCATGTATAATTATCAATGTATGTGTTTTAAGCTGAGTTCTTTCCCTAAATATGTAACATTTTCTTTACATATTATAACTTGATGGCTATGCAATGAAAATGTACAATATGTTGATACAATGCCAAATTAGTCCATAAATTAGGATGGCGATCTTCATGTGATTTGACAAATGAATTCAGTAAGGAAAATTTAAAGGTCATGTTCCTCTATATTCCACAGGTAAGTAAGAAAGAAACACATCAATGTATGTTTGAAGGAATCGATAATCAATCAAGAGACGTTAACAGAGACTGTCTTTTTGGATGCACAAGAAATGAATTCTAAACATTTATTTTAATTAAGAGGAAATGACAAAAACTAATCATGTTTCCTATCACGTGTACTGAGAAGGTAGCTCTCAAGTGAGAGTTATGATCCTTCTGAGTCCAGCTACATAATTGTAATTTAGAGCCTAGGCACACTCAATATGAATCCTAAGGAAACTTCATTATTTTCACAGTGCTAGATTGACAATTGCAATTCCATTCACTTCAGCATCCAAACTATTTCCATATTGTTAGATTTCTTCAGTTAATTCAAAAAATCCCTCAATTAAGGGAATCACCACTCCTTATACATTTTCCACATGTATGATGGAGGGAACGATGTTTGCCCCGCCTTTGTTCATAAAAAGAATTATATGGTGCATGACCTGCATCTTTGCAGAGTGTAGACAGGTTTTGAAGTCTCACAACCAGGGCCCATGTTTTGTAATCCCGACCAGTTCTCTATTGTTTTCCATCATGGATGGATTATGCCTCAACAGCTTGATATGACAATTTTAGCTTTTCCAATTGTAGCCTAGAGATGATAGTCAAGAAGAGAAATGCAATAGATGGTTTGAATTCAACTGAAAAAAGGGAACTAACATTGGATGTTGAGATCTCCCAATCTAGGAGATTTGGAGCATGCAATATCCATGGTGGGACTCAAAAGGCCAGTCTTCTGGAGCACGGAACCATTAGGCTCACCTGTTAATAAGAACTTCCTAAACCTTCAATTGTCTGCCAGTGCGATGGATGAGAGTAAATAGAGTCCTTTTTCTTTTCTTTTCTTTTTTTGTTGACCACCATTTGTGGGTGACCCCATCAAAACAACAGTCTAGATCATAGCTCAAAAACCCAAAATTCCACTTGCCTCGATGTCCAACTGAGTTGGGTTGACCTAAAGACTTGAATAAGTCTTCAATTGAGTCAACTCGATCTTTAATAATTCAATTATTAATATTTAATATGTTTAAGATAAGTTCAAGTCATTATTTTTGAAATCCAGGACCTGATAATAGACAGGCTAGAGACGCCATACACACATGATAGATTGATTAGATGATGCACCTGTTGCCACATGCAATGGCATTTGGAAGCTTCATGACATTAAGGCATACATATAGCAGATTTTCTAAGTAAACTAACCACAATGAAAAAGACTGCTAAATAGTCACAAGAGTCAGGAAAGTCCAAGAAGCAGGAGCATACTGAAAGTGCCCTGGTTTGTCAATTAGCGTGAATGTTGGGCCAGTCAGACTACAGAGCCTCATAGGAAGATCAATTCAAAGCGTCTGCCTCAACCGGATGTGTGTAAGTTCGCCATAGGTAAATCTAAGCCTCACATCGCATGTCCTAAAACACCAGGTGAATAAAACCCTTAAAACAAGTTAGAACTTTATAGGGTTTATAAGTGAGAAAACTTTTTCGAAAAAAGAAAATCTCTAAGTTTTTCTTGCTTTGTCGATTTTATCGATACATGCCTCAATAGAATCGACCCGCTCTGTCGATGTCCTCGATGCTTAAATGATATCATCGAAATGAGGACAAAAGTGTCTAGCAACCACATATATCTCGGGATTGATTTATCGATATTTAAATCTCGAGTCTATCGAAACTGACTCGATAATATCGATAAACAGATCTCCGGCGCCCTTATTTTTACTTAAGAAAATCACATGTGCATCGATATATCGAAGTCGTTCTCGATACCATTAAAGTTCAAATCTCGATGATATCGGAAGGCTCTCAATGTTATCGGTCATGGGCGCCTAAGTTCTCCAGCAAAATATTTCAGGATGTTTATCTATGATCGGGGGCCCCTCGATAGAATCGATATTTAAATATCGATGATATCGGTACGGTTCCGATGGCATCGAACAGGGACAGAAACTGTCTAGCAAGCTTAAACGAAAATCCTTTAGATTTATTGATGCCTCGACACTCCATCGATATCATCGACATTCAAATTCCAATGATCTCGAAAGTCCCTCGATCATTCTTGTAAACCTGAAATATTTCATAGCAAGTCTCTCTCATTTTCAAGTGTCGAGGAATCGATCCTATTATCGATAATATCAGAGTTCGAAATCCGATGACATCGACGCTTGTATCGATTCCCTCGACCAGCTGGCAAAAGGTTTCAAAAGCGTATGACATTTGAGTTTAGTTCATCGAGTAGCCAGTCAATGCTATCGATAGTATACGCTCAATGATATCGACCCTGCTCGATGATATCGTACTCTGTCATAAATGTGACCGTTTTATATCCGTTGAAACCTTTTGTCTATATGAAGAGAGCTTGTCTATTGTTGCTGGTAGAGAAAGAAGAAAGTGCTTTTGAGTGTTTAACCTTAGATCATATACACAAAGCCCTTTCTCTCAAGGGAGTTCATCCTCCAATCCACCCTCATCATTGATATTCAATAGAGTGGATTGGGGAATGCACTTCCGCATTCAAGGATCCTCCAGCTACTACCTTAATAGCAAATCATTAAGCTGGGATGCCTTGAATGCATAATCGAAATCACTCTATCTTCCTTATAGGAAAACATTTTATAGAGTAGGATTCCGTCTTAACCTTGACCCAACCCGTCGCCATATATTGGTACATCATTTGAGTTGCGGATCAAGGGAGCACAAGACTCTTCATCAACAAGGAGGAGATCTTTGTCAACGAGCTGAATGGGACTCATCCACTTATCTGTAAGTAACTAGAGTTTAGAGGACCCTTTGATCATTCCTCTGTAGGATTGGGTCTAAGGTGTTTCTCACCCTTGCAAACCCTCGTAGGAGGCCTCCGGCGGGAGTGTATGTGGTGGGTGCGTTGTGTAGACCCTTGATCTGTGGAGAGCATAAACATCCGGTTGAAGGTGAACCTGTCTAAAATCTTAGGTTAGAGGTGAGCTGTGTGAAACCTCAGTTAGGGTCTTATGGAAAATCCTTGGCCAGTATGCCTAAAAGTGGGTGCATTGTGTTGACCCTTGCTCGTGAGAACATAAACAGTCAGCCTCAGTGTAGGTTGTAAAGGTTGAAGGTGAACTTGATTTAAAACCTTAGGTTTGAGGTGAACCATTGTGAAACCTCCCTAGTGAAATCCGGTACACTAAAGGGTTGAGTGCGGTTACTGGGAGTGGAGTAAACAAGTAGTCGAACCACTATAAAAATGAATGTGTTTAAGATTATTATTCTGTTGATTGTGTGATTTACTTTAATATTTTTATATCTGAATATCTGAGATCACACCTCACACACATACATAGTCATATTCATCATAAACTAGTTTACATATTGTTCACTTCTTGAATAGTTTGTGATTGGATCCTCTACCGGGCTTGGAAGACAGTAGAGTTACTCTTGAGTAATCCTGATAAGCGTCTATCGTTAAGATTAGTGTAATAGGATTTTTAATAAATCATAAAAACTTTAAAAAGTCCTATTCACCCCCCTCTAGGACATATTGGCATATCCCTACTTCAACTAAAGCGGTCTTCACCGCAATTTCACATACACTATACCAAATTTGTAAAATTGGAACCGTTGCCCCTTTGGTTTAGAAACGGTTGAAGCCTGTTCCAAATTTGAAATGGGTTTAAGCCATTTCAGATGTAAAATTAGGGTACCTCATTTCCAACTCTCTCTCAACAGCTCCCCCCCCCCCCTCTCTACCATCCTCCAGCACAATTTTAGATTAGGGCCACCATGTGGGAGGCGTTCGTCAGATGAAGATGGTCTACGACAGGGGCAAATAGTTGATCGCTGGATCGGGATCGGCAAGGGCAGCAAGTGGATTGGGAGCGCTAGGTGCAAGGCTTCATCTCGTTCTTTAAAACCCTACCCTAAATAAGCTTCTTTCCCTTTTTTTTCCCCTCTATATGAAAAAATGGTTGGATGTGTAGGTATTCCTGTTTATGAGCATTGATGATTTTCCGCTGTGTTTTATGGAGAAATGATTTTGTTTCATGAGAAATCCGATCACCTTTTTTGTTGTTTTTGCTATTTTTGGATGATTTGGATAAGGTTTTATGTTTTTACCCTTCTATCAGTTTTTTGATGTTTATGAAAGGTTTCAGTTGTGGTTTTTCCGAGAAAAGATTTATAGGGATTTTTATTTTTATTTTTTTGCTAGGGTAATGTTGGTGTTCCTTTGTGGATTGTTGCTTTTTATAGCGATTTGTTTGGTTTCAACTGTATACAGTGGGAGTCTATTAGGAAAAAGGCAATCTTTCGTTGGCTTTCTTGATGTCTTTCATTTTATTCATTGATCCGATTTCGTGATGTCTTTCATTTTATTTGTTGATCTGATTTTTTTTTATTTTTTTATTTTTTTATTTTTGTTGATATTTTTCTGTAGGATCTGTAGTGGTGTTTTGGTCACTATCTGTTGATTTTAGTGTAAGATACCCATGTTTTATTGTGGTTTATGTTGAGGAAAAATGATTTTATAGTATAAGAAGTGTAGATTTTATTGGTGCAGATTTTCAAGTTACCTGTGACATGTTCGACAAGATGCCACAACAAAACAAGCTTTTGTGGGGGCCCACTTTAATATTTGTTTTCTGATGAGGAATGATATGATCAGATTCCCATACAATGATGTGGGGGGCCACCTTTGTTAGAAACCTTCTGTGGGGCCCACCAACACGACAACCTCCCTCAAGAGTATCCCATGGATGCATGGACATTCTCTTAATTCATGAGAATAGTAGCCATTAATGAGGTGTAACAATGCAAGGGGAATGATACAATGGACTAGAGATCTCTAATCCAGATCATTCATCTACTTTGTCACACCACGCATTAGAAATAGCCTGTAAATTGACATGGGCCCCACCATGTTATGACCAACATGATCTACCACAGGTAGGAAAAACACATAACTCTATAACATAAGGAGATTACAATTAGAATATACTTGTTTATTAACCCAAAATGCATTTGATTTGCATTGTTTGATGAATGGTGGATTTGAGAACAGGCATGGAGTTCGACAGCTTAGGAGTGGATGGGCAGATGGGCCTGCATATGTGACCCAGTGCTCCATCCAAACTGGCCAAACCTACATCTACAACTTCACGATTATCGGCCAAAGGGGGACCCTCCTTTGGCACACGCACATCTCATGGCTGCGATCGACCCTCTGTGGTCTGTAACGGGCTCTAATCTGCCAGATTATGTAGCGGCCCATTTTGGGAAATATTGGAAGAAGGGGTAAGATTCACATTTTTTTGTTGTTGTTGTTGTATTTATATGTGTCGGGCTCTAATTTGCCAGATCATGCTTGATTTATGTTCGATTAGTTACACCATCAAATCCATGTCCAAAACCAAGAAAGAATACAGATTTGGGATCCTCACATTTTTTACTAATAATTTTTGAGATTTTCCCCAATGAAGAAAATTTCAGCCATTGCAGGGTCGTATTATATCGGTCGGCAAGCTGGCCAATACTATAATGTAATGCCTTGGTTAAAGGGATGCGTATTTATGAGGTTTTCCACGTTTAACCATAGAAGTGTGTTCTCTACTAATGACATTTCTATTTAGGTACAATACCTGGAAGTCACATTTCAGCAGTTGTAACTTTTGTTTAATGCAGGAAATATATGTAGAAATATTGTTTATTGTTTATTTTTGTTCTCATGATTCTTATTTTGCTTATTTATTTATGCTTCTCCTCTTCTTCCTTTTTTTTCTTTTTTTTTTTTTTTATAGCAAAAGAAGTACATGTATCATTTTATACGTATCTAATCAAAGCATCCAAGTTTGTTATTGATTGTCTGTATCGTGCTTCTTGAATGCATGTCCACGTTTGTTATTACTTTCATACTCTTTTCTTTTCTTAACACTGAGTAGCGCCAAAATTAGTCGGTAAAGGATCTTTTAGTCCCTAAAAATTTATTAATTTGTTGCAAAAGGATGTAGCTTTTTCTATATCAATCAATCGTTTACTCGACCTTATATATTTATTTATTTTTATTTTTAATATTTGATTTTGCAAACTGCACTTTAACATTGTCTATCCGAGTTGAACTGCACACGTGGTGGAATTGATCTGCATTTTTTAACATGGTTTCACTATATAAATTCTGCCTGTGAATGCCCTAAAAACCTATGTAGAAAAACATTTAACCCGAAATTCTCAACACCCAAACAATAAAGAAAACAATATATATATATATATAGAGAGAGAGAGAGAGAGAGAGAGAGAGAGAGAGAGAGAGAGAGAGAGAGAGAGAGAGAGAGAGAGAGAGAGAGAGAGAGAGAGAGAGAGAGAGAGAGAGAGAGAGAGAGAGAGAGAGAGAGAGAGAGAGAGAGAGAGAGAGAGAGAGAGAGAGAGAGAGAGAGAGAGAGAGAGAGAGAGAGAGAGAGAGAGAGAGAGAGAGAGAGAGAGAGAGAGAGAGAGAGAGAGAGAGCAAAATTCTCAATGTGTGCAATGGTTTTTGATGGGTTCTTTTTTCTTTTTTTCTTTTTAATTTTTAATTTTTATTTTTATTTTTATTTTTATTTTTTTGTGCTTTTGTTTAAAGGGACTGGATTTCAATCTAAGGTCTCTTATCTATTTGGCCACTTCAGCATGAGAATAAAGATGGTCCCAGGAGATTCAGTTGGAACAGTAACTGCAGTCTATGTAAGTAATATTAACATGGTTAAAAATATGAAAATTAGGATTAGTAGGGTTGTTTAGTAACTGATGTGGAGCATTTTTTTCTACAGCTTTCTTCTCAGAACTCAGAGCATGATGAGATAGACTTTGAGTTCTTGGGCAACAGGACCAATCAACCATACATTCTACAGGCCAATGTGTTTGCAGGAGGGAAAGGAGATAGAGAGCAGAGGATTTATCTGTGGTTTGATCCTACAAAAGACTACCATTCCTACTCAGTCCTGCGGAACATGTATCAGATAGTGTACGTGAACCTCTCTCCTTTTGAAATCCTTACAAAGTATGTACAGTTTCCCTGGAAATGATTTTTACACCCTCTTTTTTAAGTGCACACATCTTTTATTTTTTGTATAGTTGTATGGTGTTGAAGTTATATCAATGGGCACACCCCCTTTTCAGCTTTTCTATTGTTGGTGCTGGAATGTTACAAACATATCCTAGGCTTATTACCTTCATCTATAGAAATCAACAAGTTTGAACTTTGTTGCTGAGAGTTGTTTATGCATTGAAATGATCAATATCCATTCACCCTTCTTTGGTGAAAGCAAAAAATAGGTCCACTTCATTGTCATGGGAAATTTGTTCTGCTCGGAGTTCCATATTCATAGGCGATTTGATCTGAAAGGATCCTCCCATGGCCGTATAACTGACAAGGCTGACGAGGAGGTTGACGAGACAACCACCCTCAAAGACCTTCACCTCAATTTTGTGTTTCAACTACACCACTCCTGGTACCAAGAATTTCTCAGGTATTTCACTCTTCTTACTGTGGATTTTTATGTTCTTTAAATAAACAGTCTTGACTTTTCTTTCTGGTTGAGAAAATGTGTGTAGTTCTGATAATTGGCTGTGTTTCAGTCAAATTGATCGAGACTGTGAGTTCTTGGAAGCAGAGAGGATCATGGATTACAATCTCTTAAATGTCTTGGAACATTTTCATACCTTTCCTAATTAAGGAAATCAGGAACTTTCTTAGAACTCATATGTTCCTTCTGTGAAAAAAACCATATCTTAGGTGAGATCCACTGCCACCACTTTTCCATTCTCTGCCTCCAGTCAAGCACTCGATCGCTGATCAGTTATTTGGCCATGTTATTATCTGACTGCAAACGGAGGGGTAAAAGTAAAACATACCCACTTTCTGTACTCAACGTAATTAGTTCCACCCATCCATTTCTAGGATTCTTCAGAGGAGGAGATTCTCTTTCTTGTCCATTGACCATCCATGGGTGGGGCCCACTAGACGAACAGTCTGGATCAGTGGAAGGTTGACCCCTATTTGATGGACAGTTTGAAAAGAAGTATTGTTGGTTTAGGCCAACATGATGATTTTTGTCACTCCAAATGATGGTTCAACCAGGCTGGAGCCAGTTCATTGCCAGAAAGTAATAATCCGTCTATCTTAATTGTGTGATTACTACGGAATATGATACACATAACTGTCAAAGAAATTTATGATATGTTGTGGTCACAAATTAGGTGTTGAAGAAAGATTTTCTAATGATTTTTCCCATTGCGGCAGAGGCAAAAGACAGCCTTAGTTCAAAATTCCTACTGCGATGAGGCAACAACAGTTGCCGGCATCACTGGTCTCTCCTCAGGTACTTTAAAAAATTAGTGTGTTCTGTGCCACTAAAAAGGAGAGTTGCTTCTAGTTCTAAGTGTGTATTGACTGTGTACTTCTATATTTATTATATTGGACTTTTCTATTTTATATTTTGGAAGGAATAGTGCCCTGAGGTTCTTCTGCCATTGTGTTGGTCACCATACCGTAGTAGTTGCTAAAAGCAAAACAGATGTTCCCTGTGATGTCCCTACAATACCCAACTCCATCTGCTGGTCTCGGGTTTCCATACAGTAGTAGAGATGCAAAACCAAAATATTATTAGAAAAATTTTATACATTACAAGTGTCAAGATCTGCCTAAATGAGGACCGTCCAAATAGTGGGCCCAGTCATGCATGGCCCTTGTTTAAAAATCACACCCATTATATTTTTATTTGCTTTCCAACAACTAATGTCGACCATTATCAACCATTGCTTTGAAGACCAATGACATGATGCCTGGAATCATCCAATCTATTGTTCTATTTTATTGTTTGACATCCAGAGCATGACCCATTAGATGAAAGGTTCTTATTGATGCATCAAACTGTCACATGCAATATAAAGATCAGGCTGGATCACACCACCCTTTCTGAAAACAATGGATGGATTAAATCAAATCTGTCTACAGTCTGATTCATTGCACTCATGTGGTTCACTGATGAATGTATTGTTGTGCCGGATTATAAGAAAAAGAGATAATTTGATATCCTCTCTTTGGGCCTTCAGTAGTAATCTTCTCCCCTTCTTGCTACTTGCAGAGAGTAATTTAGTTGTGTCATATCTGCACTTCCTAGAAACAATTGGCAAATGGTCTCTTAATGCAATTTGAAAACAACGTGCTTTAGGTGACTAAGTTAGCTATGTTGTATTTGTTAGAAACTTCAGTTATAAGTGTCACTGGAACCTCAGTGTTAAATATAGAAATCTAGTTGTTGCTACAAAGAAACATTTTCAGAGGATTCTTTTCAAAAGAATATATGTTCTGCTTGCATGCCTGATCTAATGAGTAGGCTGGCTCTTTTTTTGTGCGTGTGTGCATCTACTCTTGCATTTGTGCGCGTGTGCACCAGAACAAGTTTTGCTGTGGATTGAATCCTGAGTGTTTGCCAGAGGGATGCTCTGTTGGCCATGGGCTCTCTTTTAATACAAGGATGTTGTCTTTGCTTTTGGGTGTGTTTGTTTGCTCCAAATGTCATAAAATTCCATGATATTTCATGATTAATCAGTCTAATTTGGTGGGAATATCATAAAATTTCATGATATTTGGTGCAACCAAATGCACCCTTAGGAGAAATGAGAACATAAATTATATATGATTGCCTTATTTTATCTTTTGCTCTCAAATAAATGAAAAGTTAAACCATCTTTTTTCCTTTTCTTTTCTTTTCTTTTTTAATGAAAGATGATTTTATTAGGTGAAACTTAGGTGGTCCAGGGGATTTTCCTCATCTAACACTGGTATTGTGAAGTTTAGGAATTGCCATATCTGTAATGGATGGCAAGCATTGCGATGCACGGTGTGCAAAGGTACAGGAAAGGTGCACTATCAGGTGAAAAATGACACCTTGAAAAGGTTGCTCTATTTCCAGCAAGTTCCTTGTATTTGCTTTTATGAGTTTTTGTAAAATACCAGTGAAATGGTAATTACATCTGTTTTTGCTTCCCTGTTTTTGTGTCTTTGTAATACCCCCTTGCAATGGAGAGAAGCCAATAGCTGAGTGTGTTGCAGAAGCCATTGTTGACAATCGAGCTGAATTAGTCCACCTTCCTTCTGCTATAGATCTTGCTTTACCATTAACCTCCAAAGAGTGCCCGACATGAAATGGATCTGTAAGTTTATCCAGAAACCCTTTCTAACTTTTGATGACCAAATCTGTAAATTTTCCTACAAACTCGTTTCTAATATTTGGTTACATGTTCCGTTGAAGCATATGTACATGGCCTGTGTTTCTGAATATATTTTTTCTTCAAAGTATGTAGATTCTAAAACCATTTTGTAGTTGTTCATGGATGCTTTGTTCTAATATTTCAAGATAACGATAAGTTTTTAATTTGGAATCATCCAATTGTTAACCCTTGGAAGTTTATTCACGGAGACTGGATATTGATTCTGATTCATCTCTTTTGCTCCATTGGTTTTGACCTATGCAATTTAAATTCATACGGATGGTAAAGCTTGTTTATGCATTTTATGGAACAGATTTTGTCGAGTTTGATCATGTTCCACTAGCAAGTGCTTCCCTCGCACAGGTTCATGCTGCTTACATGCATGATGGCAAAAAAGTTGCTCTAAAGGTAATTTTTTAGCGTTCTTCCATTTTCATAGGCAACTAGAGCTTCAGCTCCAGATTGGAAATCTCTATGGCATAAATTTAGAACTTTTCATATAGAAGGTTACATTCTCTATGGCATCCTAATGCTTTTTTTTTTTTTTCTGCATCAAGTGTGAAGAAGAAAGTTGATTAAGTAATGTTTGCATTGAAGGAATGGACTCAAATTTCCTATGGTTTCAAAAAGAAAACAAAGGTGTATATCGGAACTGTTGTATTGTTGCCTCATTGATTTGTTAGAAAGACACTGCAATAGGCATTAGGTGATTCTTTAAAATAAAACTCAATGACACATTTGAGTTTCAAGAATGGTTAAATCGGAGCAATGAGAAATATGAATATGTCCAAAAGGAAATATTAGAAAGATTGGAGAACGTTGAGAACTCTGTAGCTTCAATTTAATGAATGGGTTGATTTACTTGATATAATAATATGACAAGTTAATCTTTTCCCTGTCCTGTTGGTGGGACTTCCATGCAAACAAAGTAGGCTTGATGTTTGGGTTGGTGTAGGAAACAGAACCTGCAGCAAGCATGCATTCCATTTCCCTCTTATCTGCTCCAAATCACAAGTGAGATGTGTATTTCCCTTTTTCTGCTCCAAATCATGAGTGAGATACATTCAAGAATGTCCTGAACACATCTCATTTAACAATTGCTAAGATTCCATTGACCTGATGTTCCAAAAGGTTAGAAGAGTTATTTCAATTTTTGTTTTTGAGTTCAGTCACTTTTTCGGGTTGTAATAGGGAAGATAACATGGGGAACTGGGTTCATTTGACACATGGATAGTCTCACACAAAAAATGTCTACCCTATTAAGTACACGACCTGAATCAACTTGCTGTTTTATACCTTTACCGACGCTTACCTGAACGCCGGTAAAAGTTCTGCCAGCACTTTTTCTTTTTGTTTTTTGGCCCTTTTTTTTTGTTTGTTTTTGTTTTTTGTTTTTTGTTTTTGTTTTTGTTTTTTTATTTTTTTATTTTAAATACTTTTACCGGCGCTTTTGACTGCTGGTAAAAGTCCTTTTTCTTGTAATGCTACTTGAATGGTGTTGCTGCTCCCACTCCGAGGTTGCATATGAGCCATGTGTCTACCATACTTCTGTTGCACTTGATAGGGTTCATGACAACGAAAGATTAAAATATGCCTCCAATATGCAACTAGCATGTTCTAGTACTTACGTGGTGAAATAAATAATTTTGGAAAATACTAGCAGATTTTTCTATACACAGGACATTGTGAAACTTAACTATGCGAGACTTCGTTGCATTGGTGGTTTGATGGAGGTCTGACTCCTGTTGTGTGTAGTTGAGCCCTCATATATGAAAGTCTGTTTTTGTAAATTATACATGGTGATGATTTGGTAAATGTTACGATACCTATATGCTGATGTAGAATTGGATGTGGGAATGCAAATACAAATCTTTGGTGTAACACCCCGAAACCCGAGTACAAAGACTCTGATCATGCATCCTAAGGTGTTAACATTGTTTTTTCTCTTTTCAGGTTGTCTTCTAACAGGAAATGTTTTTTGGATGGAAACTTTTTGTAAGTATACATCTCTGACTGCTTTAGTTTAAGGAATGTTTCATACATTTTAAATTTGCAGTTTTACATGGCATTAATATTTTTGGTGTTTCATGATGTTTTCTAAGTATATCTTTGATTGGGTTATCTTTGTGAATGATTCACGCTAATACCATGTCTATGTTCTTCATATGTAGTTAAAATTGATGAAGCAAGCAATTATTTATTTACTCCTTTAGCTAAACAGATTGCTTGTTCATGTGGTTTTGTGACGCAAGGATAAACGTGATGAGGTCGATCACCATCTTCCTCAAGGATAACTACTCTGAATCCACAGAGTTTCTCTAGACTCCTCACAGAGTCTTCTTGAATCCATGAGGAAAAAGCAAGAAAATAAAATTAGTATTCATGAAAATTCGTAAAATGATTGATTGATGAAATAAATGAGTCTACAACCTTTTAAATAGGGATACCATTACTAGGAAGAATTTTAAGAATTAATTATACCTAAAACTCCCTAAATTTCATAACTTACTATAAATAGTAAAATTTCTATTTATAGTAAGTGTCCTATGTGGCTTAACCATGTTATTCTCCTAATTTTTCTAAACACTTTTCATGTTGGGCGCAACTCCTAAAGCCAAACGGATGAAGAGTTATAATCAAACAAAAACTTACTATTTATAGTAAAAAAAAAACGGAATTAAATGTGGAATTTGGCCGGAAATATGATGGAATATCGCAAATTTGGCATGGGTAACCCGGTATGGCCAGGTTGGTTGGCTAAAGTAGCTCATGCTACCCCAAAATCATATATGGTACGTCAGGTAACTCATTCCGATTTGCGAGATATGCCTATTTTAAGGTTCTGACAGTCTTGATGACTTTTGCCGCTAATCGAGCCTTCTGTGATCCATCTTGGACATGAAAGTATCCGTGACCCGCTCTACATCATTTTGCCTTTTACTTTTTGACTTTATAATTCAATTGTATTCATTTAGGTTTCTTTTCTTGAAAAGGAATTATGGAACTTATAATAGTTAAGTTCTTACGTGACTCAAAAATTCCAGAAAACCATTTTTTTGTGGACTGCTACCTTTTATTCGTCAATATCCATATAGTTTAAGCCTGACGTTTGATGGTTTCTAATGAGCCTGACCTAGATTCTTTTCACAAATGCTTTTTTTTTTTTTTTTAAAGCTTGAGGTGATACAATTATTTGTTGGTGGCTTTATTTGTTCTGTGACTTAAACCAAAGTAAGAATTTGCATAAATTGACTCTGTTTTTCTGGAGAATGAACTGAGTCGCATCTGAAATATTTGTCCTTTGGGTGAATTATAATATTTTCAGCCCTGGGTAAAAACTTAAATTTGGATTGTTCACAATATAATAATTAGTAGTTGTTCACTATTGTTGTTAACTCTTATCTTCGAGAATTGATATTAAGACTAGTTGCATGTGAGTTCTTGCACTCTCACATGTTTGTGATCACATGATTCATGCCCCTTCATTACACTCTTTTAAGGAGTGTGCAACAAGCTGATAAGCAGGTTCCCCTGCCTTAGCATGTATGATTTTGTGATCTCATGCATATGCGGCCTATTGAACGGAGATCATGGGTTTGATGGGTACCACTTCACTATTGGTTTAGTTTCCATTGAATGTAGACTAATGTTGGGTTTTTTTTTTTTTCTTAATTGTATAGGTTGGTTAATCATCTTGAGGCCTGATTATGGTGGCCCACTCCAGTTTGCAGCAGCTGTGGTGTTTCTTAATAAATTATACAAAGACTATCTTGGTTTTAATAGGAGTTATGGAGGGAGTTGTGGTTCTCAGTCATTTTCCATGAAGTGTCGTTTGTTAATAATGTGGTTTTAAAGCTCATCATGTTGTGTGCATGATATCCAATATGTCCATCACATTCGCTACCACATTTTCTTCTTGTATCCCAAAACTCAGGTCCATTCAAAACTTATAATTCAACTACGTTAATCATTTTGGTGGTTTAATCCAAACTGTCTAAATTTTATTTCTTAATCTTACTTTGGTTTACACTTTAATTTGAATGTAATCGTTTTCATAACTAAGAAAAGTGCCAACTAACTTATATTTTGATAGATTTATCTTATATGATTTGTGATATTTGGGATATTTTTGGTTAACAAAGATTTGATTTTTGTTTCTTACATTTATATTTTATATTTCTAGTCATTTCTGATTTTTAATTGTACTACAACATTGTTTGAGTTTCAAATATTTCAAAAAATACAGGTTCCAAATGGAAAAAGAAAAAATCCTAAATAAATAAAAATAACGTTCCCCAAAATTAAGAAGGATTGTGTGCTGAAATTGAAAATTTGCGACGGTTTTTAACCGTCCCTAATCTTTTGCGACACCCTATTTTAGGAACGGTTTTGAACTGTTCGAAATTGAAAATTTGCGATGGTTTTCAATCATTCCTATTTAGGGATTTTGATGTAGTGTAGTTGTGCTTAGGCAGGAGAAGTTGTAAATGGCCGAGATGGTTCTTCTTCTTCATCCAAGACTGGTACTCGATTCCTGCTAGTTGTGCTCGGAAATGGCTGCCCGGTTGCTTCTAATGATGGTGTAGGTTGGTTGGCCAATGTTAGTACATAATGGGAAGATACTGCTCTATGAGAACTTTGTGGCATCACCACGAGTGGTTCGTCATCATCCTGATCGATAGCGGCTGACATAGTATCAGAATGGATGAAAACATGAAAATGTTTTGCTGATTGAACAATTTTCGTGTCTTCATGAGTTTGATCATTAGGCCAAGGGATATCGCTTGTTGTCGCTTCATAATTAGTCTCATCAAGCTCCAACGTGGGAGTTCTAGGTTTGTTTGGTGCAACAATAGTAATGATTGATAATTTTGGTTGGGATTGTGGAGCTAGTGCAAAGACTACATGTTTCTTAGTGGCCAAAAATTCTCTTGTCACTACATGCGGCCGAGGAAACGTCAGAAAGGGTAAATAAAGTAAAAAAAACAAAGCAAAGAGAAAAAGAAAAATACCCACCTAAGTCATAACGAACAACAATGACAGAATATCAATCGATCATTGGTTGAATTTTATGAGGATCATCGATAAGTATTGCCAGAGGCCGTGCAGAAGTAGGAAAAGCCGGTGGATTAGTTCAATAAGGTCTGAGGTAACAATTAAGAAAGATTGGGATCATTCAGGCTTTCCACATCTTTCATTCATTTATTTTAAGCTTGGTTGAAATGGGCTTCATCGTATTTTTTATGAGCTTCTTTTATTTCCCAAGTATAATCTGAGAGTGAGAGTCTCGACCAATACTTTGTTTTGAAATATGTTTCAAAGTCAGAGAAGCCTCAACTGCAAAAGAGATACCTGAAGTCTGCGCTACAGCTTGGCCGCTTCTACTGGTTATTGCTGAAGGATTTCTTGGTATAACTTGAATAGTTAAAGGGATAAGGGGTTTAAGGATAGGAACTGGAAGAGGTCCAATGTTAGAAATCTTCTTAAGAACGAGTGGAGTTGTAGGTGGCTAGGTCGGTTGAATTGGTACTTTCACTTTAATCGGACCCACGACCATGACCTTTTGGCGCTTTGGCTAGAGAGGAACTGGGTCACCACCATTGTTGTTGTTGAAGGGGGATGATTGAACTGACCGATGCCATTCTTTGTTGCCACATCTTTCTCTGACTTGGTGACACAACTAGTTTCGGCATCGTTGCTTTTGTATGTCCTTCGGTCATTGATTTCTTCTTCTCAACCACAAGTTTCTCTACCCTTAGTACAAAAGGAAAGAGTGGGATGATTATAAGCTCGATGGATTCCATAACCAATTGGTTATAATAATTCACCCACCATTCGCATCCCATGAGGATAGGTTGGAAAGCCACAAGCATCGTATTAAAATTGTTATGGAGTGTTTAAAAATCTTGATTGAATCCACAAGCGTGCACTCATAAAGAGGTTGATTGCAAGTTTTATAAGTGAATGGAAAAGGAATGCATTGAGCAAGGCCGAATTGGCAAGCTAAGAGATTTGGGCAGTACTGCTTAAACCCTACCTTAGCATTAACGCTTGTCTCCATGGTGCCTCCATAAGGGAGATCTCTACAAAGGAGGTATCTCTCCCAGGCCTTATCTTAGAGCTCGTCCATCTCCACATCAGTTGTTTCATACTCTTATGTGAACCAAGCCGGATTGAACTCTTTATTATGAATGGGCAGAAAGAACCATTGGGTTTATCAACATTAATGGCAAGGAAGAATTTCATATAATCTATGAAAGAGTAGGAGGCTCTAGGGTAAAAGATGTTTCGGTGGTCGAAGGAAGTGAAAGAATCTAGAGGGGGGATAGGATTTACTAGGGCTAAGAGAAAGTATTCATACAACCACATCTGGAGAAGCTAGAGAGGTCCTCCACAAAATTCTTGGTGGTTGCATCAAATATGTTGCAATATAAGTGGCCGAGCAAAAATGGAACAAGACCTACTTGTTGTCCTCTAGCTAGCGCATCGACTAGATGAACATACTCTTTTATTATTTGAACTCCATTCACCCAGAGGAAGTAACAGCAAAACCACATCAATATGAATGTTGCATGCTCTTGGTCGTTAACAATGTTTTGAGATTTGCATTGACTGACTATTAAGATAGAATAAGCTCACCTGTTCTTGTCTAGAAGGACGAAATAATGCTTCTTGTCCTGGGCGAAGTTAGGATTGATTGGATTGTCAAAAAGAAGGAAATGGGTGCAAGAGCAAATATCCATGATCATTGGGCTTATGGGACCACATCCAAAATGAAAGGTGTTGGTCGATCAGCTCCAAAAAGATGAGACAACTGCACAAAGAGAAGTGTTTATTGTATACTCATGCAATTATATATTGATACATTCGTATATATCGGCCTGCTGCCATGTATCACCATGTTGATTGGATACATAGTTGAACCATTCTGACCATCCTTTCATGGATCTCGGCTAGGATCTCGAGATCTTGAGAGCATTAGTGAGATTGGATTGAAGAAGCTTTTCACTTAGATAGATAGGGGAGAATGGGCTATGGATTGAATCTATTTAGGAAAGATTTCAAGATAAAAAGCTAGGCCGAGAGTGGTGTGATATGTTTGGTTTGACAGGAATATAAAAAATGATCTCACTGATCACTATATCGGAAGGAAAAATGTCTAGGCCCTCATATAATCTTCTTAATAATAAGCTGTCGCAGAAGAAGAAGAAGCGGTCATGGCAGATTGCAGAAATTTTGAAAGACAAAGGAGAAGCGTGAGAAGGAAGAGTTGTAGAAAGGTAAAAAAATAATTTCAAATCACGTATATATCGATCATGGATGTTCGCATTAATGAGACAATAATCATGACTCCTTGTACAACACGATTCTATACTACATGTCACAATGACGACTGTAAAAAAAAAGGAGCAAAACGACCTTCAGTTTTTGTCTTGGTCGAGCAGAAGCAATGGGGAACTAACATGTGGAAAGACTGTCGATTGCATTTATTGTAATATTGAACAAATAGTCACCGTCGCTTTCATCTTTTTGCCCAAATGCGAAGCGACGTGGGAAGTAATGTTGTACCTTATTTCTAACCATTCTTTAAATAGCCAGTTAGAAAATGACGTGTCATTACATGGGAAATGTATAGCGTGCGGAAGATCTTTAGAGATATTTAGAGCGCTTTTCATGAAATTATAGCTGGTGTTGATTTGATGATACACGTCATCTGATGATGGGGCACGACCGAGAAGCCTAGAGGCAAAAAGTGATTGAGTGAAAAGAATAGTTTTAAGGGAACGTGTTAAGGAGAGAAAGGAATAATATGGAAGACCAATATTGAAAAGGCCAAGCTATATGTCCTAGAGGGGGGGTGAATAGGACAATGTCAAATAAAAACTTATAACAGCGAAATAATAAAGAAAATGATAGCCAAATTAAATAACAATGCAGGAAAGAAAAACAACCTCAAATTTCAGATCTTGAGAGGTTGATACAAACGTTATTCTAAGGACAACCTTACACCAAAAACAGAGTTTATGGTAGGACAACCTTATTTCTAGAAAGGTCTTTGTATCAAGTCTCAAATCGAAGAGGAATACAAAAATAAATATAAACTGAATTGAAATAACTTGTAATTAAAGATGTATTGTTCTAGGGACAACCATACACCATAAAAATGGCAGGGCAACCCTGCTGGAACAACTTTCAAATGAAATTGAAAATCAAGCTTATAAAGGAATAGCAGAAAGTAAATTCTAAGCTATTACAACATTCTCACAAAGCTTGAAATAATTACAACATTCACCACCATACATACATCCCACAAAAAGAATAAAAAATTAGAAGAATAAAACAATTAACCACAACTCAAGGGATTATAGTGGTTCGCCTGTGTGTTCACCAACTGTTAAACAATAGCCACACAAAATGCTACTCCACTCCTAATATCCTCACACAGGGGATATTAGCGTTCACTAAAAATAGGTTTTCCCAGGTTCACCCAAAACCCTTACAATTGTGTCTTTATATGTGGGCTTACACAATTAAAAAAACCCCACTTCTGAGTTTTCCTGGCTCTCCTCAGATAACCAATATAACAAGATTTTTCTAGCAAATCTTGAAAGAAACCAAAATAATAGAAAGGAATTTACAATATGTAAAATACCTGAAAATCTCCTTCGTTGTAGCAGCCCGGTAGAACCAAATCAAAGTAGTTGATTGAATGTCCAAGTTCAATGTCCAGTACTCGATTACAATGGTTCTAGTTCTAATAGATTTTAAATTAAACCAAATAGGGCTTGCCTTAATTGATTTTGATTCCAAAGAAAGGGAATAATAATTCCTCTTTATCAAATCAGATTGGAATATAAGAAACAAAATCAATTAAAATAAAGCTAAGGAAAGAGAATATTAAATAAGCACACTTAGCTTAGATGGAGCACAGAATTATCTCTCAGAAGTTCGACGAAGATTGGCTTGAATACTTTAATTAAATCGATAATTTCTTCTGAGATTCGTGCACTATTTATAGGTGAGAAGATCGGGTCTTCGACTGGTCTAGAGTGCTCTTCGACTAGTTGAAGCAACAACAGATATTTGAAAAATCCGGCGGGATATGCTCTGACCGTTCTACGACTGGTCGTAGCTCTCCTACGACTGGTCGTAGGTCTTGTAAACCATCGTTGGACTTCAAGTCGAAGGTTGTACGACTGGTCGAAGATCAGTCGACACTGTTCCTACGACTGGTCGAACAGATTCCAGGACTAGTCGAAGGCTAACAGATTTTATCTGGAATTTATAACAAACTTACGACTGGTCGAGGAATTTCTTAGACTGGTCGAAGCAAGTCTAGGACTAGTCGAAGAAGGCCTAGGACTAGTCGAAGAACAGACCAATCACATGAAAAATAACATTCGACTTATGTATCCGAAATGACCTACTTCTAAGGTCAACCTATGGTCAAACAAACCTCAATCATAAAGTATGGACATTGAAGCATTAGGAACAAGTGACCTTGAAGTATCAGTCTTGAAGTCTTGATGTAGTTGAACTCTTCATGTAACTCAATCTTGAAAGTGGCTTGAGTTTCAGCTTGAGTCTTGAGTTCAACTTGAGTCTTGTCTTGTGAGCAGTTCTTTCATTCCAGAGTCTTGTCTTGTGAGCAGTTCTTTCATTCAAGATCTTGAGTCTTGTACTTGAGAGCTTTGCTTGTTGTGAGCTTAGCTTTTTTATGAATGTTGATCCTTGAGAGAGCTTCACTTATGCAAGTTATATATAACAAAGTATAATAGTGATTTTGGCACTACAAATTTGACAACAAAGAGGGATAGAAACTATAGCACTTACAATCTCCTCCTTTGTCAAATTAGTGACAAAACACATAATCAAGATAAACAAGAGTAAAACAACTGGTTAATACCTGTAAATCAATATTCAACATTCAACTTTTAACCAGTTTCAACATTCAACCATTATCATTCAACAAGATCAAACATATATTCAAGATCAAACATATATTCCCCTTGACACCCCACTCCCCCTGAGTAACATAACCAATGCTACTCCTCCCACAATCATATTAACAACAAACCATTCTCCCCCTTTTTGTCACAATATGACAAAGGAGAACTAAATAAAGGAATGAGAGTAAACAGAAGGAGGAAATAGAGTATAGCAAAAGAGTCATAGAGATACTCAAGATAGCATCACATATATCCAGCATAAATATTACATCAAGAACAAATATCCAGCATTAAACATAGATAGAATCCAAATCAAAATCAGCCAAGTGCTAAGTAAGAAAGTTATTACATACAAAAAGTCTCATAGAAACTAGTCAGAACTAGAACTTGAAGATGGAGCAGGAATAGAAGGATCAAGTTGGTGCATGCCTTTGTTCAAGCGCCTAAGATATTTGCGCATATACTTGAATTGTAAATCATGAGCAATAGACATGTTTTCCAACTTAACATTTATATTCTCAACTTTACCCTCTAATGCACTCAGACGTGCATCAACATCAGATGGTACAAAATCTGGATCATTTGCTGAGTCAGAATCTAGTTCCTCAAAAATGTCATCCATATTAATTCATATATCTTGCAAATTATACAAAAATTGGAATTCAATCTAGCAAATATATACAATATTATACAAGAAGGCATAAATTATCAATTTAAAATGCACATGCCAAGATCAAATTTCATCTTTTTGAACCTGCCTTTATCAAGAGGTTTTGTGAAAATATCAGCACGTTGATCTTCAGTAGGAATATATTCTAGAGATATAACATTTTCTTCTACTAATTCCCTTATATAATGAAATCTAATGTCAATATGCTTAGTACGAGAATGCTGAATAGGATTTTTTGAAATATTTATCACACTGGAATTATCACAATGTAATAACATAGAATCCTGTTTAATTCCATAATCACTTAGCATTCGTTGCATCCAAACAAGCTGTGTACATGCATTACCAGCTGCAATATACTCAGCTTCAGCTGTTGAAAGTGATATAGAATTTTATTTCTTACTAAACCAGGAAACTAGACAATTTCCAATGAAAAAACAACCACCACTGGTTGATTTTCTATCATCTAGATTACCAGCCCAGTCAGCATCCGAGTACCCAGCTAATTGAACATTGGTTTCATGAGGATACCAGAGACCGAGATTTACAGTACTTGCGACATATCTAATAATTCGCTTAACAGCAATCAAGTGAGATTCTTTTGGATCAGATTGATATCTTGCACAAATACCAACACTTAGAGAAATATCAAGTCTACTAGCAGTTAAATATAACAAACTACCAATCATACTCCGATAAAGTTTTGAGTCAACATTTTTACCATTAGAGTCTTTTGATAGTTTCAGGGTAGTACTCATAGGAGTATCAAAATTTTTGCCATTTTCAAATCCAAATCTCTTGATTAGGTTCAAGGCATACTTAGATTGAGAAATGAATATTCCTTCAGGTTGTTGCTTTACTTGCAATCCAAGGAAATAAGTCAATTCCCCAACCATGCTCATTTCGAACTGTGATTTCATCAAATCTGCAAACTCAGTAGTCAAGTCAGTACAAGTTGATCCATAAATGATATCATCAACATAAATCTGTACCATTAAGATATGATCATTATGTTTCTTAACAAACAGAGTTTTATCAACAGATCCCATTTGAAAATTATGAGTTAAAAGAAATTTCGTTAGTTTCTCATACCATGCCCTAGTTGCTTGTTTTAATCCATAAAGTGCCTTTTTAAGCCGATATACATGATCAATATTTTTGGAATCTTCAAATCCCATTGGCTGTTTAACATAGACTTCTTCATGTAAATTGCCATTTAGAAAAGCACTTTTCACATCCATCTGATAGATCTTTATCTTTCTAAAACATGCAATGGATATAAATAGTCTGATAGATTCAAGACGTGCTACTGGTGCAAAGGTTTCATCGAAATCAATCCCTTCAATTTGAGTATAACCTTGTACCACCAGTCTAGCCTTGTTTCTAATTATATTTCCACATTCATCAGACTTATTTTTAAAAATCTATTTTGTTCCAATGATGTGTTTATCTTTAGGTCTTGGTACGAGATACCAAACATCATTTCTTACGAATTGGTTGAGTTCATCTTGCATCGCAACAATCCAGTTTTCATCAGCCAGAGCTTCTTTTACGTTAGATGGTTCAATTTGGGATGTAAAACATACATAATTACATATATCCTCAAGTTGTCTACGGGTGCGAACACCGGTGAGAGGGTTTCCAAGAATTTGTGTGGTTGGATGATCTTTAACAGTCCTTAACTCAGAATTAGTCTGATTCGATGAAGTATCGGGTTTATCAATGATTAGTACTTCATCATTATCTGAATTAGAGATTGGTGTGTTTAAGTGATCATCAATGACAACATTAATGGATTGTTGAATCACACCAGTCCTTTTATTCAGGACCCTATAAGCTCAACTGTTTAAAGAATATCCTAGAAAAATACCTTCATCACTCTTCGTATCGAACTTTTCCAAATTTTCACGATCACGTAAAATATAGCACTTGCTGCCAAAAACTCGAAAGTATTTAACAGTAGGCTTTTTATTGAACCACAATTCGTAAGCCATTTTATTATTATCTTTGCTAGTGTATACTCGGTTAATAATATAGCAAGCTGTGTTAACTGCTTCAGCCCAAAGATTTTTAGAGAGCTTCATGCTATTCAACATGACATTAGCCATTTCTTGAAGCACCCTATTCTTTCTTTCTACAACTCCATTTTGTTGTGGAGTTTTGGGAGCAGAGAATTCATGTAATATTCCTTGGTCGGTACAGAACTTCTCAAAATTGCTATTCTCAAATTCAGATCCATGATCACTACGAATTTTACTGATTTGAGAGGATTTTTCAGTTTGAATCCTTTTGAGAACTTTTCTTACTTCTTCAAGGGTTTCAGATTTATCCCTTAAGAAGACTACCCAAGTGAATCTGGTAAAGTCATCGACTATTACCAAGATGTACTTTTTACCACCACGACTTTCCATTTTGGTAGGTCCTATCAGATCCATGTGGAGAAGTTCGAGTGGTCTTGATGTGGTATTTGAATTCACCTTTTTGTGTGAGTTCTTTGTTTGTTTGCCTATCTGGCACTCACCACATACTTTATCTAATTTCTGAAGTTTGGGTAAACCTCTTACAAGTTCTCGTTTGCTCAATCGATATAAATTTTGATAATGTACATGTCCAAGACGTTTGTGCCATAAATCAGTCTCGTCTGTATGGACCATGTAACATGTTTGATTAGATGAGCTGGATTCACTAATAATATAGCAATTTTCAGACGTTCTACGTCCAGTTAATATTACAGAACCCTTATTATTTAATATCTCACAGCTTTGATTAGAAAACCGAACATTATGGTTATTATCACATATTTGTGATATACTAAGCAAGTTATGTTTTAAGCCTTCAACGTATAAAACATTTTTAAACACCGGAAGATTAAAAAGTTGAACCGTACCTTGGCCTATAATCTTGCAGTTGCTACCATCACCAAATGTGACTGAACCATCAGTCATATCTTTCAGATCGGTGAATAAAGCTTTGTCACCTGTCATATGCCTGGAGCATCCACTGTCTAGGTACCACTTTGAATGACTTGTTGCTTTGAAAGCAGTGTGAGCAACCAAGCAGGTAACTTTAGGAACCCATTTCATAACTGTTTTGGGTTTAGGAACATAGTTGGTCTTCTTTTGTGTATATTTGTAGGAATGACCTGTAGAGTTAGATTTTAAGAGCTCCTTGAGTAAATCAACTATCTTTTCAGCTAGTGGATTTCTTTTCTGATTAAAGTTGACATGGCTGTTTCTAGGTTTTTGAAAAGTTTTTGAATTTTTAGAAAAATCTTGATAAGTACTTTTCCCTTTTGAGTTTGAGGACTCTCCTTTAACAAACATAGGAGGAGTATACTTTTGTTTAGGAGGTAAATTTTTATCATAGCCCAACCCGGATCAATCGCCACATTTTCTAGATCCGGATAAAAGTTTTTCTAACTTTGGATCACCTTGGGCATATTTCCATGTGTCCTTTAAACTCAGAAGAGAAGATACTTCAGTTTTAAGTTTCTCAATTTCAGATTTTAAATCAACAATCAGGGAGTTTTTGAATTCCAAATCGCATTTCGATTTTTCAAAATAATCTGAAATTTGTGATTTTTCTAAAACAAGCGATTCAAAACAATTTTTGAGTTTAGAAAACTTTTCTTTTTGAAGTTTAAGTTTGACAACAATTTTACAACTTTCCTTATATAGGGCATTGTAAGCGTCTTGAAGATCATCTTCATTTTCACATTCACTATTCAGATTTTCTTCACTTGTAGAGTCATTATCTGAAAATGTGAATTTGGCTAGAGTCATAAGAGCTTTGACCTCATTGCCCGACTCAGTTTCAGAATCTTCTGATTCAGAAGAACCTTCAGGATCAGATGATTCATCCCATGTAGCCAACATACCCTTCTTCCTGGGTTTGTCCCTTTTAGGACATTTATTTGCTAAGTGCCCATATTCTTGACAGTTGTAACATTGACTATCTTTCAAAGATTTTTGAAATTTGGGTCTAAACTTCTTTTTGTCATTTGATTTTTGAAAATCAACCCTTTTCTTGCTTTTGAAAATTTTGTAAAATTTTTTAGCTAAAAGAGCCATATCATCTTCAAAATCAGAATTTTCTTTTGAATTACATTTAGAAGATTTTAGCGCGATAGATTTACCTTTAGGAGCTTTAAAGTTTAACTCGTAGGTTTGTAGAGAACCAACTAGTTCTTCAACCCTCATATTATCCGTATCACGAAGTTCCTGGATTGCAGTTACTTTAGAATTGAACCGTTCAGGAAGTGAGCGTAGTATTTTTGCACACACTTTACTTTCTGGGATTTTATCGCCAAGACCCCACATTGAGTTTACAATGTCATTCAATCTAGTGTAGAAGTCCATAAACATTTCATTTTCCTCCATATGAATTTCTTCAAATCTGGTTATGAGGAGTTGGACTTTAGATTTTTTGACAATTGTAGTACCCTCGTGTGTCATTTCTAATATATCCCAAGCTTGCTTTGCAGTATCACAAGAAATGATTCTTTTAAACTCATCCGGTGATAGTGCACAAGTAATTGCATTTAGTGCTTTAGCATTTGTACTACTCTCACTTTTCTGAAGGGTGGTCCATTGGTAATATGGTGTGGCTTTCATTGATTTTGAACCATCAACCCCAGTAACTTCCATGATAGGAGGATTCCATTCAGTCACTGTGGCTTGCCACACATTTTCATCCATTGATTTGAGGAAGATCCTCATTCTGGCTTTCCAATAAGCATAGTTGGAGCCATCAAAGGGTGGAGGCCTAGTGACATAAAGGCTATCAAAATTTGACATCTTAAATAGCTTAAATCGTTAGCTCAGGAATTAAATCCAAAAAACGAGCTATTAGGCTCTGATACCACTTGAAAAGGCCAAGCTATATGTCCTAGAGGGGGGGTGAATAGGACAATGCCAAATAAAAACTTATAACAGCGGAATAATAAAGAAAATGATAGCCAAATTAAATAACAATGCAGGAAAGAAAAACAACCTCAAAATTCAGATCTTGAGAGGTTGATACAAACGTTATTCTAAGAACAACCTTACACCAAAAACAGAGTTTATGGTAGGACAACCTTATTTCTAGAAAGGTCTTTGTATCAAGTCTCAAATCGAAGAGGAATACAAAAATAAATATAAACTGAATTGAAATGACTTGTAATTAAAAATGTATTGTTCTAGGGACAGCCATACACCATAAAAATGGCAGGGCAACCTTGTTGGAACAACTTTCAAATGAAATTGAAAATCAAGCTTATAAAGGAATAGCAGAAAGTAAATTCTAAGCTATTACAACATTCTCACAAAGCTTGAAATAATTACAACATTCACCACCATACATACATCCCACAAAAAGAATAAAAAATTAGAAGAATAAAACAATCAACCACAACTCAAGGGATTATAGTGGTTCGCCTGTGTGTTCACCAACTGTTAAACAACAGCCACACAAAATGCTACTCCACTCCTAATATCCTCACACAGGGGATATTAGCGTTCACTAAAAATAGGTTTTCCCAGGTTCACCCAAAACCCTTACAATTGTGTCTTTGTATGTGGGCTTACACAATTAAAAAAACCCCACTTCTGAGTTTTCCTGGCTCTCCTCAGATAACCAATATAACAAGATTTTTCTAGCAAATCTTGAAAGAAACCAAAATAATAGAAAGAAATTTACAATATGTAAAATACCTGAAAATCTCCTTCGTTGTAGCAGCCCGGTAGAACCAAATCAAAGTAGTTGATTGAATGTCCAAGTTCAATGTCCAGTACTCGATTACAATGGTTCTAGTTCTAATAGATTTTAAATTAAACCAAATAGGGCTTGCCTTAATTGATTTTGATTCCAAAGAAAGGGAATAATAATTCCTCTTTATCAAATCAGATTGGAATATAAGAAACAAAATCAATTAAAATAAAGCTAAGGAAAGAGAATATTAAATAAGCACACTTAGCTTAGATGGAGCACAGAATTATCTCTCAGAAGTTCGACGAAGATTGGCTTGAATGAATTAATTAAATCGATAATTTCTTCTGAGATTCGTGCACTATTTATAGGTGAGAAGATCGGGTCTTCGACTGGTCTAGAGTGCTCTTCGACTAGTTGAAGCAACAACAGATATTTGAAAAATCCGGCGGGATATGCTCTGACCGTTCTACGACTGGTCGTAGGTCACCTACGACTGGTCGTAGGTTTCCTTCGACTGGTCGTAGGTCCTGTAAACCATCGCTGGACTTCGAGTCGAAGGTTGTACGACTGGTCCAAGATCAGTCGACACTGTTCCTACGACTGGTCGAACAGATTCCAAGACTAGTCGAAGGCTAACAGATTTTATCCGGAATTTGTAACAAACTTATGACTGGTCGAGGAATTTCTTAGACTGGTCGAAGCAAGTCTAGGACTAGTCGAAGAAGGCCTAGGACTAGTCGAAGAACAGACCAATCACATGAAAATTAACATTCGACTTATGTATCCGAAATGACCTACTTCTAAGGTCAACCTATGGTCAAACAAACCTCAATCATGAAGTGTGGACATTGAAGCATTAGGAACAAGTGACCTTGAAGTATCAGTCTTGAAGTCTTGATGTAGTTGAACTCTTCATGTAACTCAATCTTGAAATTGGCTTGAGTTTCAGCTTGAGTCTTGAGTTCAGCTTGAGTCTTGTCTTGTGAGCAGTTCTTTCATTCAAGAGTCTTGTCTTGTGAGCAGTTCTTTCATTCAAGATCTTGAGTCTTGTACTTGAGAGCTTTGCTTGTTGTGAGCTTAGCTTGTTTATGAATGTTGATCCTTGAGAGAGCTTCACTTATGCAAGTTATATATAACAGAGTATAATAGTGATTTTGGCACTACAAATTTGACAACAAAGAGGGATAGAAACTATAACACTTACAAATATGACGACGAATAAGCTACCACAACCATTAATTAAAGAAAGAAATGCCTGAGAGATAGCCACGGAAAAGGTCTATAAATAGCAAAAAATCTAACAAAGCAAGTTATCTCATACTAAACCAATCAAATTATCTTTCCTTATCATATCTTAACTCTATCCTAAGAGTACTGAGGATCTAATAGTGGTAATCCTTAGTCATAATCCAGTAGTGGTAATATTTAACTGTAATCCAAGTCTATACTTTTATGCTAGTCTATTCCTGATATTAATACAATCAATTCATCTTTCAAAAAGGCATCTTACAGTTGCTCCTTATGATCACACTATTATAGTACTGTTGGTTCTGTTGAGTGTCAAATATTACATATTTTCCCCTACTTATATCTTGGTTTTATGATCATGATATTGCTTAATGTTATATTTTATACATGTTTGCATTGCAAGGTAAGAGCTTAGATTGAAAAGAATGTAAAAGGCATGGATTTGATGATCAAGAACAACCAAGGCAAGATATGGATCTTAGAAGACCAAGATTGAAGAATTCACATGCTAAAGATCTAAGGAAACCAAGCGAGGAATGAAGAGAATTGAAGATTTGAAGTAAATTTGCATAATTCTCGACTAGCCTAAGCTCTGGCTTAACCAGCCTTGGCTTTAGCTCAACTAGCCTAAGCTCTAGCTCGACCACCCCTGGATCTGGCTCGACTAGCCTAGGAAACTTCAGCTCAAACTTCAGTAACATTATCTTTTAAATATGCGCGATCCTCGACCAATCGAAGACTGTCCTCGACTAGTCAAAGGTGACCCTCGACCAGTCGAAAACTGTCCTCGACTAGTCAAGGGTTACACAGATTTTGCACGGACTGCGTAAATTTGAAGCGGTTTTCAGACTTTGCCAACTCGGTACGAAAGTTGGAGTTCCCCAACTATAAATAGGAGTTCCTAGGATGTTCCTAAGCATCTCTAGGGTTTAAGGAGTAGAGCAAAAGGGTGGAGAGCCACCACTAAGAGTTTTCTTCTTCTTCCTTAGTTTGTTTTTATGTTTTATTTAAGAGTTCTTAGTTCAATCATGTTTATGGTTAACTAAACCTCTTAGCTAGGGCTAAGAGGTGAAACTTCTAGCTTGATTGGGATGTTTACTTTGCTTTGATTCATGTTTTTGTTGAACTTTATTGATTCCAGTTTGATTATAAGGAATATTTTCAGTTTTTAATGGCTTGTTGTGACTCAAATTACAATAGATCTGCAATAGCTTTAAATATCTTCTTTTTCTATTTGAGATTGTGGGATTGATAAATCTTGTTGTTCACCATTATCTCTTGGGCATGGTAGGGTGATGGAATCTCTTCCAATCATCACAATTCTCCTCCATTGAGATTTAGGTCAATGAAAGTTCAGATTTGATTTAATTGCTATATCTTCCAATTGGATAGGATATGACTTCAATTCCAATTGTGTTTATTGAATCAAGCAAGGTAGCATCTTGATATCTAGAAGTGGATCCTTAGCACCCTAGTTCCCTTTTGATATTTGATAAATCCTTTATAATTACTCTCTTTTACTTCAGATTTATATTTACATCTTTCTCTAGTTCTACTTCTAGTTATTTTTAGAATACATACAAGTTTAGTCCCTGTGGATTCGAGTTTGGTCTCATCGAGACTATTACTACATCGCGACCCCACACTTGGGGTTGTGAACAAGTTTTTAGCGCCATTGTAGGGGACTAACGACTGTATTCTTTTAAAATTAATTAGTTTTAGAATTAAGTTAAGATTAGGGTTAGTTTTTACTACATTTCTAGGTTAGAATTTTTCTGAATTATTTCTAAAAACTACATCATTTTCTGATTTGTAGGATCCTAACCTAGTTTTCACAACCTAAGTGCAGGGTCGTGATGTAGTAATAATCTCGGTGAGACCGAGGTCGAATCCATAGGGACTAATCTTGTACGTTTCTGAATATAACTAAAAGTAGAACTTGAAGAAGATGTAAAACTAAATCTGAAATCTTTGAGAGAGTAATTGTGATTATTGTAATTGAAACTTATGAATTTAAAGGTGGGAGCTAGGGTGCCAAGGATCCACTTGTAGCAATTGAGATGCTACCTTACCTGATTCAAGAGATCCAACTAGAGTCAGAGTCCTATCTTATCCAGTTGGAGAAAGAGATGATCAAATCTCTAAACTTCTCATTGATCCAGTCTCAAAGGAGGAGAATTGTGAGGATTCGGAAGGGATTTCGTCACCCAACCATGCCCCGGAGACGACGGCAAACAACAGGATTTACCAATCCCACAATCTCAATTAAGAAAAGAAGATATCTAAAGCTATCATAGATCTATTATAATTTAAGTCATAACAAACCATTGAAAACTGAAAATATTCCTTAAAATCAACTAGAAATCAATGAAGTTTAATATAAACATGAATTAAAGAAAAGCAAACATCCCAATCACGCTACAAGCTTCACCTCTTAGCCCTAGCTAAGAGGTTTAGCCAACCATAGTCATGATTGAACTAAAGTCTCTCAAATAAAGCATAAAAACTACTAAGGAAGAAGAAGATAGACTCTTGACGGCAGCTCTCCACCCTTTGGTTCCACTCCTTAAACCCTAAAAGATGCCTAGGAATGTCCTAGGGACTCCTATTTATAGTTGTAAAGCTCTACCTTACACACCGAGTTGAGATTTCCGCAAACTGACCATGAAATCTCCTCAATTTACGCAGCCGCAGCTTTTCCGCGCTACGCTTTGGTCAAACCGAAGTGACCTTCAATCGGACCAAATTCGAATATAAAGTTGAGTCTAAATTTGAAAAGGATTCTGTTTCAATAGTTGCCTGATTTTAGTCGGACTGAGATGGCTTCGGTCGGACTGAACTTAAGTTGTCGGTCAGACCAAATTAACTTTCGGTTGAACCAAATTAACTCCAAAATTCGTCATTCTTCGCTGGAGCTTTTTTTGTGCACTCTTGGTCGTACCAAATACTCCCTTTAGTTGGACTAAACTGGGGTTTGGTCGAACTGAATTACCCTTCGGTTAAACCGAATTAGCTATGAATTTCATCATTGGTCACTGGACTGTTTTGAGTGATTTCGGTCGGACTGAACGTGGGTTCGGTCAGACCAAACAGTCTGTTTTCTGTTATAGATTATGCATTCTTTCAAGTCTTTTCTTCATCTTTTGTACTTGGTTTCCTTGGATCTTTGGTATATGAATTCCTCATTCTTGGTCTTCTAAGATCCATCTTTTGCCTTAGTGATTCTTGAGCATTGAATCCATGCTTTTAACATTCTTTTCAATCCAAGATCTCAGATTCACCTTGCAACAAAAACTTGTATAAAATATACCATTAAGCCTTATCATGTTCATAAAACCAAGATATAAATAGGGGAAAATATGCAATATTTGACACTTAATACCTAGCGACTCTTATCTAGTAACTTCGTTCCCAATCTCTTTTTTTTTTCTAGATTCTTTACTTGCTTTAGTTTTCTTTCTCTCTTAGGTTTAGTTTTTAGTTGCATGAGGGCTGAGAGTGTTTCATGCCTAAGTGGGTCTATGATAACACTCTACATCTTTTGAGTGAAGAAGGATTAGTCGAAGGATTGCCTATCCATCACAAGATTAGACACCACTTGAGGTCCTTCGAATTAATAGAAGTGATGGCTACGAATCAACCTGCAAATCAACCTCAACCTCTGGTTGAGGAAGTTGAGGATGAGAATGAGGTGCATTAAGCACCCCCACCTTGTATCTTACGAGATTATTTACAACCAGCGGGGGTGAGCACACCATCTTGCATGATCTCTCTAGAGAATGCAGGACATGAATATCAAGCCAGGAGTGACCCAACTCCTTCCAAAGTTCCATGTACTCGAATATGAAAATCCATATCTACACACTTTCCTAATGTGTCTAAGGACACAATCAGGCTGAAACTCTTTCCTTTCTCCTTAAAAGAAAAAGCTACGACATGGTTGCATTGTTGAGGGTCAAATATTACATATTATCTCCCATTTATATCTTGATTTTATGAACATGATACTGCTTAATGTCCTATTTTATTCATGTTTGCGTTGCAAGGTGAATTTAAGAGCTTGGATTAGAAAAGATGCTAAAAGCATGGGTTTGACGCTCAAAGATCACCAAGGTAAAGAATGAATCTTAAGAGACAAAGATTGAAGATTTCAAGGTCCCAAGATTCAAGAAAACCAAGTGAAGAAGGAAAGAAGTCGAAAGAACAAGTGGAGAATTCACATTGACTGTTCGACGACAGCGAAGATACCATTCGATGACATCGAACACAGATCGATGACATCGAATTTATGAATTAAAATTGAGTTGGTCGCTGGACAAATTGAAGACGTTTTTCGATGATTCGATGACTTGTTTAATGACTTGAAGCTTTGCTCGATGGCATCGAAGCCAGTTCGATGACATTGAATTTTATGTGGATTTTCGGAAAAACTTGCTAGACTGTTTTGGACGCATTATCGATTCTTCGAACAACTCTCGATGACATCGAAGGTAGGTTAGATGACATATAAGGTTATGTTGTCCAGATGAAGTTACGCAGCGCAGAAAAAGCAAGTATAAAAGGGACCTGCGATGACATTGAAGGGAGTTCGATGCCATCTAACGGCTTACACAGAGTTACGCAGAATTACACGGATTGCGTAAATTTGAGGCAGTTTCCAGATTTTTTCAAAGAGCTATGAAAGGTGTTGCACAACTATAAATAGGAGTCCCCAATGCATCCCTGGGCATCTATCTAGGATTTGGAGGAGCGAAGCACAATGGTGGAGAGCTGTCGCCAAACATTTTTCTACTTTCTTCCTTAGTTTTTCATGCTTTCTTCTAAAGTTTTAGATTCAATCATGTCTATGGTTGGCTAAACCTCTTAGCTAGGGCTATGAGGTGAAGCTTGTAATATGATGGGATGTTTCTATTGCTTTCATTCATATTTATGTTGAATTCTCTTTGATTCTAGTTTAATATTTAATGAATACTTTCACTTTTTTAATGGTTTATTGTGACTCGAATTACAATAGATCTGCAATAGCTTTGAGTATCTTCTTTTCATGCTTTGAAATTGTGAAATTAGGAAATCCTATTGTTCATCATTGTCCCTTGTGCATGGTTGGATGATGGAATCCCTTCTAACCTTCACAACTCTCCTATGTTTGATTGTGGAATTGGTATATCATGTTGTCTACCATAGTCTATTGGGCATGGCTAGGTGATGTAATCACTTCTAGTTCTCATAACTCTCATCCGTTGAGAATTAGATCAATGGAAGTTCAGATTTGATCTTAATTGTTATATCTTTCAACTGGATAAGATAGGACTCTGATTCCAGTTGTGTCCTTGAATCAAGCATAGTATTTCCCTGATTGCTACAAGTGGATCCTTAGAACTCCTAGTTCCCACCTTTGAATTTCTTAAGTTTCTAATTAAATCTTTCATAATTATTCCCTTTAATTCTAGATTTAGATTTACATCTTCTTCTAGTTCTACTTCTAATTACTTTCAGAATACACACGAGATTAGTCCCTGTGGATTCGACCTCGATCTCACCAAGATTATTAGTACATTGCGACCCTGCACTTGGGGTTGTGAACAAGTTTTTGGCGTCGTTGTCGGGGATTAACGGTTGATTTTTCTGAGATTAATTAGTTTTGGAATTATTTTAAGATTAGGATTTTTCTACTTTCTATTTTTAGGTTAGGTTTTTTGTTTTTAAATTATTTTAGAAATTAACTTAATTTTCTATGTCTAGGTTTAGAAACTTTCCTTTTCTGTTTTTAAAAACTAATTTACTTTCTAATTCTATGATAGAAACTTTCCTAATTTGTTTTTAAAAACTATTTTTTTAGGAACTTTCTTAATCTGTTTTTAGGAACTAATTTCCTTTTCTTATTTTTTAGAAACTAGGTTGCTTTCTTAGTTTTTTTTTGTTTTTTTTATTATTTTTTTTTATAGAAACTAATTCACTTTCCTTTTTATTTTACAGGATCCCAATACAGAAACTTCTAATTTGGTAACTTCTTTCTAATTCTCTTTCTTTCTATTTCTCTATTTCTTTTTAAATTTAGGTTAGATTCTGAAATTGAGGGCTGAGAGTGTTTCATGCCCAAGTGGATTCGTGATAATACTCGACGTATTTTGAGTGAGAGAGGATTGCTTGAGGGTTATCTATCCATCACATGAGGGGTTATCTATCCATCACAGGATTAGACACCACTCGAGATCCATAGAGTTAACTAAAGTTATGGCCGCCAATCAATTGGCCAATCAACCTCCAAATCCACCTCAGCCTAGGGTTGAGGAAATCCAGGATGAGAATGAGGTGCATCATGCACCCTTGCCTCATACTTTACAAAACTATTTACAACCGGTAGGGGTGAGCACACCTTAATACATGATTTTTGCAGAAAATACACAACATATAGATATTAAGCCAGGGGTGATCCAACTCCTTCCGAAAGTTCATGGACCTGAATCTGAAAATCCATATTTACACATGAAAGAGTTTGATGAGATCATAGCCACCTTATATTTTCCGAACGTGTTTGAGGACATAATCAGGCTAAACTCTCTCCCTTCTCCTAGAAAGAGAAAACTAAGACGTGGTTGCATTCACTACGTTCATGATCTATTAGCAGATGGAATGACATGACAAGAGAGTTTATAAAGAAAATTTTCCCATATCATAAAATGAACACCTTTAGAAAATTAATTATGAACTTCCCCCAAAAGGAAGGCGAAACATTCTTCCAATGTTAGGAGCGGTTCAAGGATCTTGTCAATTTATGCCCACAACATGATTTTGAAACTTGGTGAATAACAAGTTCTTTTTTTTTTTTTTTTTAATGATGGGCTGACTTCTTCCATGCGCCAAATGGTCGAGGCAATGTGCAATGGGAAATTCATAAACAAAGAGGCTGATGATGTGTGGGATTATTTTGACAAGCTTGCTGAAAACACACAATCATTGGACATCTCCCCAAAATCAAGCACCACTTCTAGGCCTACTCAATCAAAGGAAGGGCGGAATTTATCTTCTAAAAAAAGATGATGATATAAATGTTAAAGTGACTAATCTCACAAGAAAACTCGAGGCCATGAAACTAAAGAAGGATAAGGCTACGGAAACTGTTTGCGGTATTTGTGCTTGTAACATTCACACAATTGAAAATTATCCAACAATACCTACTTTTTAAGAGGTATTGAATGAGCAATCTAATGCTGTGAATAATTACTAAAGATCTTTAAGTGGACCACTTCAAATGCATACAATCCTAGTTGGAGAAATCATCCAAATTTCAGTTAGAGGAATGGACAAACTGCTACTCCACAAGGATTCCGTAATCAAATTCTAAATAAAGGGAAACCTGAAGAGGATCTGGTTTTAAAGAATCTTTAGAATTAAGAGCGTTTCAATCAGAGTATGCTATAAGCCTTTCAAGACCTTACAAAGGCCATACAAGGGCTTGAGAAAAAAATACGATTGGGGAAAAGGGAAACCTTCCAGCTCAACCTCTTCCCAATCCAAAACAGCAATATGAAGTCAGCAACCTGAGCTCTTCAAATCAAATGGAGCAAGCCAAGTCTATCATCACTCTTAGGAGTGGGAAAATAATTAACAAATCTATTCTAGTAAGGGCTGAAAAGTCTAAGGACTCGAAAATAGATGAAACTGATAGACCTAGCAACACTCCACATGAGTTAGAACTGGAACCTCAAAGCAAGCCGATTGCTTCATTTCCCCAATGGTTGATTGTACCAAAACCTCTTTCTAACTCTCAGGACATTCTAGAGGTGCTGAAACAAGTAAAGGTCAATATTCCACTACTGGATGTCGTTAAATAAATACCTTCATATGCCAAATTTCTAAAAGACTTGTGTACGACCAAAAGATGGTAAAATATTCGAAAGAAAATCTTTTTGACAGAAAAAGTGAGTGTCATCCTAAAGTAAGATGTGCCACAAAAGTACAAAGATCCAGGTAGCCCAACCATCACTTATATAATTGGAAATTATTGGATTGAGCACGCACTTTTTGACTTACGAGTGAGTGTAAATCTGATCCCTTACTCGGTCTACGAACAATTGAGTTTAGGTGAATTAAAACCCACCCAGACTACATTACAACTTGTTGATCGCTCAGTTTATGTACTGAGAGGGGTAATTAAAGATGTGTTGGTCCAGGTTGAAAAATTCTACTACCCAGTAGATTTTATCGTCCTGGATACCCAACCCATCGTGGACATGAGCACTCAAATTCCCATCATTCTTGGTCGCCCATTCCTTGCCACATCAAATGCAATCATCAATTGTAATAATGGAGTTATGAATTTATCTTTTGGGAATATGACATTGGAGCTCAATATTTTTTTCAATATGAGCACATAGGCAGAGGATGATGACGATGCCCACGATGTTAACTTGAGTAATTCTTTCATGGAAGATAAAACACTATTGACCTTATCCTCTAACTCTCTAGAGACGTGCTTGGCCCACTCCCATGATTTAGATGATGATATGATTAGGGAGATGGGTGCCATGCTTGATACTGTGCCAACACTTGAAGTTAACCTGTCACGCCCCAAACTCGGAAAACGGGCTCACAAAATTTTCGATCGCCGAATCTGGCACCGACAGCCTCCGTAGTGCCCCATTCTTGGATCCCGGCACTCACATGCCCGATTCCAATCCTGAGATCCTATAAGGAGGATTTTTAGTATGATTTTTTTTTGTAATGGAGCATAACCAAGTCACAAAACAACATCACCACATATCTACTATATCAAAAACTTTTAAGTACAATGCGGAAAGGAAAATACAGGGTGATCAAAAACTCCAAAATAATCCGATTTGCGCTCCTGCCTCAGCGCTGCTGCGATCCAATGCCACCTATACGCAACGGTCGTACATAAACTTACAAAAGCTTAGAGGGTGGTGTAAGTGTGTGCGCAAGGCAAGCGCCAAGTGTACAATATCAGAGTAATGCAGAAATATATAGTAAGTCCATGAATGCTATCAGCTGTACCAAAGTTATGTGATGCAAGACATGAATGCTATCGACTATACCAAGGTCATGCGATGCGAGGCCTATGTAGCCAAATGTCATATGCGAGATGCAAAGCAAGCATGCCAGTACTCATCAAGTATACATATCAGTACAGTTCCTCTCTGGATATTACCCGGTTCTAATACACTTCACACTGACTGCCTCCTTCCTAGCTGCACAGCTAAGCAAGTGGAAGAGACCACACTATCTGCCTGACCAGTAGTCTACCAATACCTACCTGGCTCGTCGATAGTGGACTCATTTATGAGCTGGTCAAACTCAGCTTAGCTTATAGCCTCCTCACTCGGGTGGATATGGCCACACCCCCTTCCAACTGACCACAACACAGTGGGAGATGCGACCTACTGGTATTCGGCACTCGAGCGCTCGTGTATCCACTCGGTCTAGACGTTAGAGCATCTCCTGGTACCAAAAAGTTTCTAGGATTTTCACCTAAGGACATCATAAGTGCCCACAATGCTAGAGCCAATATTTTCGGTATCCGATACGACCATCCACGATCTGCCTGTGAAGGCCACGACCCTGATGTGGCTAGGGCGTGCAGTGATCATGACACACAATGCAAAATGCATGAGTCACATTGTCAGTCATGCAACAATCCTGTGCGTACCACGCGCTCATGTGGGGTACTCTGTCTCATAAGGAGTCCCGTAAATGTCTCAGCCCAACGGCTTGTGCTATGATCAAACATTCCTCATACCAAGCATACATAAGATATGTATGACATGAGTCATGAAATTATACTAAGCGTGTTATAAGGTGATGAACGATCAACAAGTATGGACCTATCAATGGGCCCTAAGGAGAGTCGTAATGCGGACATTTAACCAACATTATTCTTACAATGTGGACGTCAAACCAACATTGTTCCTAAGGCATGGCCCGCCATAAATATCATTTCATAAACTATGGTGGAATCATACATACAATGGACCTTATGTACATCCCATTGGGCCTCGACTCATGGGCCGCCAATACATCAAATGGGCCTCACAACATAAGCCTCATGTATATCAAGGTGGGCCTCAATAATGGGCCACGAATACATCAAGATGGGCCTAATCACATGGGCCTCATATATATACCAAGGTGGGATTCAATGGACAGCCAAAAATAAATCAAGATGGGCCTTACATTGATATCAAGGTGGGCCTCAACAATGGCCTTATACACATCAAGGTGGGCCTCAACCAACAGGCCATAAATATGACAAGTGGGCCACCTCAAATGGGCCATATGTATATCAAAAGGGCCACACCAATTGGGCCCCATGCATATCAAATGGGCCATAACCCAAGATGAGTGGAAACTGTTATGGCTCTTAAGAAGTTTGAATGGTGGATGTCACTATCCACTATTTTAAATAGTGGGGTCCACTTGAACTTTAGATCTGACTCATTCTTTAACTCATGCCATAAGTGAGCTTTCAAAGTGGTTGGACGGTTGGGATGCAACACATGCATCATGGTGGGGTCCACACACATGGCCCACCAATTAAATGGACAGCTTGGATATAACACAGACATCAAGGGTGGCCTATTGGCTGTCCAGCAGATGCCTGGACAGCATTAATAAAACACATACATGGTGGGTTCCACCGTCCACTGCTGTGGACAGTGTGAATAAAATACATACATCATTGTGGGTCCAACGTGGGGCCCAGCTTAATGTTTATCTGCAATCCAACCCGTTGGTAGGGTCACACGGACTTGGATGGAAAGGAAAAACAAATTTCATATTAACCCAAAACTTCTGTGATACCCAAAAGGGGTTTCAATGGCAGACAGTCAGTCACACTGTTTCCTGCTATGTGGGCCACCTAAGCTGCGTATACGGTCAATTTTTGGGGTGGTCGCTGGTCAAAGGGAGGCCCACCAAATGCAAGGCTTTGATGTTCTACACACATCACAAAGGGGCCCACAGCTAGGACCCATGGTCCATGGCCGACTGTGCATGTCCTCTGGACGGTCAACTGCAGCAGCAGGCGCTGCTGCTGCTCTCTCTTATATTTTTTTAAAAATCGATTTTTCCACGGTTTTTCTTATGTGGGGCCCACAGCGGAGGAATCCATTCCAGCCATTGCACTCGACGGCTCAGGACAGATCAAACGAGCCCCATATTGGACGTGTTTTAGCATGTAGAAAAATTAAAGTGGATTTAAACAGTGAAAATCACCCTTTTTCAAAGGTATGGCCCGCCAGAAAATTGGATCAGCTTCATTTTTCGGCTCAACGCCTAAAATGATTTGGGAAATGGGATGGATGGCGTGGATTGGATCCATATGTTAGAGTGGGGCTTACACAAGTGGCCCACCCCAAATGCTTTACACCAAGCTAATATTTGTGTTTTCCATTCAACATGCATTTCAAATGGGCTGCCCACGTGGGCTACCAAATGATGGGTGGTGTGGATACAACACTCATAAAGTGGGCCCCATCTATAGATAACTTGGATAAAATACATGCCTCTTGGTGGGGTCCATCCAAGTGGGCCATACGGCCACATCATAACACACATAAAAAAAATACAAAAAAGAGAGGGAAAGAGAGATAGAAAGAGAAACGGACACATGTGATGGAGGGCTCCTCCACTATGAGCCCTCCCTTGTATTCAATCATACATCAAGTGGGTCCCAATACATGTGGGCCCATCAAATCAAAGATCAATGGTGGAGATTCCTCCTTCACCAAAATGGAAGGTCTAGATGACCTATTTCAAACTTAGAAAGTAAACATCATGATGGGGTCCATGAAGAATGGCCCCATCATGGAATGATCATGATAATTAAGGTGGGCCATCAGCCACATCTTAGGGTCTAAAGTGAGATCCATACCATTGATCGGTAGGCCTCACTTGGCTCATCATAAAAATATGAAAACTAGCCTATAAAAGCACCCACCGTTCGATCTTCTTGGTCTGTTGGAACGCCGGTCTCCTTGTGCTTCACTTTGATGGAGGGTGATGAAAGGTGAATGGCTAGGATGAAGGTTTTTGGGATGAGAAGGTGGGCCACCAAAATCACTTTTCTCTCTTGGAATGCAAGGGTGTGCACTTTTCTTGCTAGCTTGGAATTTGTGTTGAGAAATGAGGGAGAGAGAGAGAGAGTTGTAAGGAGAGGTGATGTGTGATGGAGTGATGGAGTGATGGGAAGTGAGTGATGGGGTGATGGGCATGTACTTGACATGTATGGGTGTGTAAGAGAGAGAGTTGACTTTGGGGTTGCTTTTGGGGATGGGACATGTACTTGACATGTGAGGTGATTGATTAGATTGATTTGACATGTCGTAGAGATTCTCTTAGGATTACAAATGTGCGGCGTTTCTTTGAAATAAACGTCGGCCCACATTTCCCTACCTGGGTATCAGATCGGTATGCAAGATGCGGCATTGGAACCGCGATGATGGTGCGGTCACAATGGTATAAGTCTTGAATTAAGCTAACTCAAATCTACAGGATACGACTTAGGGTCCCGCGCAAACATCTATTATAGGTCGTAGATTGCCGGACTTCAACCGGAAGGATCGCGAAAGTCGATGGAATAGTACCGACTAAGATACAGGCCTTACAGCTCTCCCCACCTAATAAAAATTTCTTCCTTGAAATTTATACTACCATCGCATCTAAACACAACTCATAAAGAAATAGGAAACATAATATCATATATAATCAAAACACAATACATCATACAATCAATCATTAAAAAGATAGGGATAACGCTCTCGAATCTCTGCCTTGCCCTCCCAAGATGCCTCATCCACATTATGATAGCCCCACTACACCTTCACCAAGGGGATGACCTTGGTCTATAGGATTTGCTCCTTCCGATCGTGGATACGAACTAGCTGCTCAATGTAACAAGCGTCCTCACGAACCTCCAACGGCTGCCAATCAATAACAAGCATGATGTCTAACCCACACTTCCTCAACATAGAGACGTGAAAAATGTTGTGGAGGCCAGACAACTGAGATGGCAAGGCAAGCTGATAGGCCACAGAGCCAATGCACCCGGTGATCTCAAAAGGTCCTATAAATCTCGGGGCAAGATTGCCCTTCCCTCCAAAATGAACCACACCCTTCATGGGTGAGACCTTGAGATACACATGGTTCCCAATGGTAAACTCCAAGGGACGATGCCGGCAGTCAACAAAACTCTTCTGCCGGCTCTGAGCTGTGCGCATCCTCTGCCTAATGATATCGATAATCTCTAACGTCTGCTGCATAAGCTTGGGACCTAGGAGACGCCGCTCTCTAACTTCGGTCCAACAACTCGAAGATCTGCACAGTCTGCCATATAATGCCTCAAAAGGAGCCATGTTAATGGTCACCTGATAGCTGTTGTTTTACGCGAACTCAGTCAATCGTAAGTGTTCATCCCAGCTACCCGAGAAATTAATCACGCAAGCCCAAAGCATATCCTTAAGGATCTGGTTGACCCTCTCGGTCTGCGGATGATACGGGGTGCTGAGCTGCAAAACAGACCCCATCGCCGGTTGAAAGTTCCTCCAAAACTAAGACGTGAACCTCGGGTCTTGATCAGAAATGATCGAAATAGGAATGCCATGCAATCTCACAATCTCATCGATGAATAACCTCGCAAGCCGGTCTAAAGTCTAGGTCGCACAAATCGCAAGAAAATCGCCGACTTTGTCAAACGATCGATGATAACCCAGATGGCGTCGTGATCGTGCTGAGTCCTCAATAAACCATGATAAAATTGGTAGATACATGCTCCCACTTCCACATCGAGATGCTCAATGGCTGCAAGGGACCCGAGGGTCTTTAATGATCAGCCTTGACAGACTAGCATGTGTCACATTCCGCCATAAAACTAGCGATTTGGCGCTTCATCCCCGCCCAATAATACTAATGCCTCATAACGCGATACATATTCGTCAAGCCAGGGTGGATAGAGAATCGTGATTGATGTGCCTCGGTCATAAGATTTCTGCGCAACTCAGGAATATTCGGGACACACAATCGGCCTCTGAAACGAAGTCCACCATCAGAACCAATCTGCTAGTTTGACTAACTTTCAGATGCTGCCTCTTCTTGGTAATCCTACAATGACTCATCTGCCTGCTAAGCCTCGATCACCCTTGTGATAAGAGAGGGTTGAATCGACAGGCTAGATAACTGCATAATAGAAGACTGCATGCCAATCTCGAAGTCAAATGCCGACACATCCTCAAGCATCCTCCACTCTTGAATCATCATGTGCGCCACCAGCCCTGGTGGCTGATGGCTGAGGGCATCCGCCACCACGTTCACCTTCCCAGGTGGTACTGGAGATCAAAATCATAGTCCTTCAGGAGCTCCATCCAACGCCTCTGCCTTATGTTCAGCTCGGACTGAGAGAACAGATACTTCAAGCTCTTGTGGTCAGAGAAAAGCTCAAACCTCACCCCATAAAGATAGTGCCTCCACACCTTCAGTGTGAAGACAACTGCTTCCAGCTCCAAATCGTGCGTGGGGTAGTTCAGCTCATGGACCTTGAGCTAGCGAGACGCATAAGCCACCGGCTTCCCGTGCTGCATCAAGACAGCACCTAAGCCAACTCATGAGGCATCGGTAAATACAATAAATCCATCACTCCCAAAGGGAAGAGTGAGGATAAGACGAACGTGAGGCGGTCCTTCAGCTCCATAAATGTCTGCTCACAAGCGTTGTTCCACATGAACTCGGCATCCTTTCGGGTTAACCTGGTCAACGAGGCTGCAATATGAGAGAATCCCTCAATAAAACGTCGGTAGTAGCGGCCAAACCAAGAAAATTATGGATCTCAGATGCGTTCATGAGCTGGCCCCACTGATGCACGGCATCAATCTTCGAGGGGTCCACTGTGACACCCTGCCTTGTCACCACATGACTGAGGAACTTCGCCTCCTCCTACTAGAACTCGCACTTCTCCAGCTTCGCGTAAAGCTAGTGTGCACGGAGGGTCTGTAAGGTAATCTCCAGATGCCGGGCATGCTCCTCACGGGTCCTCGAATATATCAGAATGTCGTCGATGAACACCACAACAAACTGGTCGAGCTATGGATGGAAGACCTCGTTCATCAACTGCATGAATACTGCAGGCACATTGGTCAGTCTGAAGGACATGACCTAAAACTCAAAATGACCATAGCGCGCCCTGAAGGATGTCTTCGGGATATCCTCATTTCGAACCCGAACCTGATGATAATCGGACCGCAAGTCTATCTTCGAAAAGAACTGCTCCTCCTACAGCTGATCAAACAAATCATCGATCCTTGGGAGAGGGTACTTGTTCTTGATCGTGACCTTGTTGAGCTCGTGGTAATCTACACAAAGGCTCAACGAGCCATCCTTCTTCATGAAGAGTACTGGTGCTCCCCACTGTGAACTGCTCGGACAGATAAAGCCTAACTTGCGCAACTCGTCCAACTGCTTCTGCAGTTCCCTTAACTCCAACAGTGTCATACGATACAGGGCCTTCGAAATAGGCGTGGTACTAGGCACAAGATCAATCTAGAACTCAGTGTGCTGATGAGGTGGTAACCCCAGAATCTCCTGGAACACATCGAGAAAATCACAAACGATGGGCAGCTGGTTGATACTCAAAGAAGCTGGCTCCTCAATGGCACATGACAATAGGCAGGAAAGCTACTCTCCTCTAGGCTCAGCAACAAATTGGAACTTTGACACGTCGGGTATACAGAACGTGACTTTCCTCACGGAGCAGTCCAATATAGCGTGGTACTTGGCGAGCCAATCCATGCCCAGGATGACATCAAACTCGGACATCGGCAATACGAACAGGTCCGCAGGCAAGAAGATATCCCCAATCAGAACGGGGCAAGATGCGCAAAATCAGCCCAACACTATAGTCTTCCCTAAGGGTGTCGATACTAACAAACCCTCACGGGCAGACTCCATCGGTAAACCGATTGATCGACAAAAATCATCGGCCACAAAAGAATGCGATGCATCAGAATCAAACAATACACGTGCAATGCATGCAGAAACAAGGAGAGTACCCTCGACGACCCCTCTTGATGACTAAGGGTCCTGCTGGGTGGCATAAAATCTGCCTTAGGCCTGCTGGGGAGGTGCAGGTCTCCTCTGAGGTCTCTACTGATGCTGCTGCTGCTATGGTGGCCTGATCTATTACCTCTGCTACTATGGGGGAGGCTGGTGCTGTGGTCGTTGCTGCTGCTGTGGTGGCTGTCGTGGAGGCTGATGCGGTGTCCTCGGCTGCTGTCGTGGATGGATACACTCGTGCACATGATGTCCTGTCATACCGCACCCAAAGTAAGTACCTGTAAATGGTCCCAGAGGTGGTGCTGGGGGTATTGCTGGTGCTCAGAATGTTGGGAGGGTCGTGCGTCGCTGCTGTGAACAATGCTACTGGTGGGAACTACCAGAGGGCGCCTTCCTCTTCTGATCTCCCCTTTGGTCACGGGCTCTCTGTAAACTGGCCCAATCTGACTTATATGTCTGGGCCCTCTCCATAATCTGCTCAAAAGTCAGAAGCATGTGTCCAATTACACGACTCTTGAGGGCAAGACGCAAACCGTTCTCAAAATGGTGGGCCTTCCGCCCCTCATCATCAACAAGGTATGTCGCGAATCTCAACAGCGCGACGAAATGTGCCTCATACTGGCATACCGTCATGTCTCCCGAGACTAGAGTCTCAAACTCCAATGCACGCTGCTGTCGCACATGCTCGAGAAAGAACTTCCGGTCAAACCGGTCTACAAAGTCCTCCCAGGTCCACACGAAATCGGCCGCTGCCGCTCGGGCGGCAGATGCCCACTAATGCTAAGCCTTACCCTGGAGAAGGAATACAACTAATGGAACTCGCTGCTGGGTCATACATCTCATGGTGTCGAATATCTTCTCCACCTCGAAGCACCATATCTCTACTGCAGTAGGGTCTATCTCACCCCGGAAATGCAGAGGATCGTGCTGTCAGAAGTCCTTAAGAAGGGCACTCGCACGCTCCTGCTCAGCCTTGGCTAGTGTAACAGTGGGACGCCTGCTTTACCCATGAAGAATAACAGTCATGGCCTGTAACATCTGCTGTAACTGAGTGACACTCACAGGTACAGTCGGATCCGCACCGGTCTCAGGTAAAGGAGTGGCATCCTCAAGCTGAAAATTAGAAATATCCGGTGGTAGAACAGGAGTAGCAGGTGGTAGAGAAGGAGTCACAGGTGGTAGAGCGGGAGTCGCAGGTGGTGGAGCAGAATTTGCTTAGGTCGCTCTTGTAGGCATCACGTCCTACATGAAGGAACAAAGACCTTAGCCTTGAGAATTCTCGAAGGCATAAACATTAAGTGTCTATGTCAAAAAATTGCTAAGTTATTTGGACTCAGAACCTATTCATTTTAAGTTCATAGTAGATATGTAATGTGATCTCAGGTATTTCCAAGTTATGCTATGATACCAACTTCTGTCATCCCCTAAACTCGGAAAACGGGCTCACAAAATTTTCGATCGCCGAATCTAGCGCCGACAGGCTCCGTAGTGCCCCATTCTCAGATCCTGGCACTTCCATGCCCGATTCTGATCCTGGGATCCTATAAGGAGGATTTTCAGTATGAATTTTTTTTTTGTAATGGAGCATAACCACAAGTATAACCAAGTCACAAAACAACATCACCACATATCACTATATCAAAAACTTCTAAGTACGATGCAGAAAGGGAAATACAGGGTGATTAAAAACTCCAAAATAATTTAATGTGTGCTCCTGCCTCAGTGCTGCTGCGATCCAATGACACCTATATGCAACGGCCGTGCATAATCTTACAAAAGCTTAGAGGGTGGTGTAAGTGTGTGCGCAAGGCAAGCGCCATGTGTACAATATTAGAGTAATGTAAAAATATGCGGTAAGTCCATGAATGCTATCAGCTGTACCAAAGTTATGTGATGCAAGACATGAATGTTATCGACCATACCAAGGCCATGCGATGCGAGGCCTATGTAGCCAAATGTCATATGCGAGATCCAAAGTAAGCATGCCAATACTCATCAAGTACACATATCAATACAGTTCCTCTCTGGATATCACTGGGGTCTAATACACTTCACACTGACTACCTCCTCCCTAGTTGCATAACCAAGCAGGTGGAAGAGACCACACTATCTGCCTGACCAGTAGTCTACTAATACTTACCCAGCTCGTCGATAGCGGACTCATTTGCGAGCTGGTTAAACTCAGCCTAGCTTATAGCCCTCTCAATCGGGCGGATAAGGCCACACCCCCTTTCAACCAACCACGACACAATGGGAGACGCGACCTACTAGTATTCGGTACTCGGGCGCTCGTGTATCCACTCGGTCTAGATGTTGGAGCATCTCCTGGTACCAAAAGGTTCTAGGATTTTCACCCAAGGACATTCTAAGTGCCCACGATGCTAGAGTTAATATTTTCGGTATTCGATACGACCATCCACGATGTACCTGTGAAGGCCACGACCCTGATGTCGCTAGGGCATGCAGTGATCACGACACACAATGCGAAATGCATGAGTCACACCGTCAGTCATGCAGCAATCCTGCACGTACCAGGCACTCATGTGGGGCACTCTGTCTCATAAGGAGTCCCGTAAATGTCTCAGCCCAACGGCTTATGCTATGATCAAACATTCCTCATATCAAGCATACATATGATGCGTATGGCATGAGTCATGAAATTATACTAAGCGTGTTATAAGGTGATGAACGATCAACAAGTATGGGCCTATCAATGGGCCCTAAGGAGAGTCGTAATACGGACATTTAACCAACATTATTCTTATAATGTGGATGTCAAACCAACATTGCTCCTAAGGCATGGCCCGCCATAAATATCATTTCACAAACCATGATGGAATCACACATACAATGGACCTTATGTACATCTCATTGGGCCTCGACCCATGGGCCGCCAATACATCAAATAGGCCTCACAACATGGGCCTCATGTATATCAAGGTGGGCCTCAACAATGGGCCACGAATACATCAAGATAGGCCTAATCACATGGGCCTCATATATATACCAAGGTGGGTTTCAATGGACAACCAAAAATAAATCAAGATGGGCCTCATAACATGGGCCTTACATTGATATCAAGGTGGGCCTCAACAATGGCCTCATACATATTGAGGTGGGCCTCAACCAACAGGCCATAAATATGATAAGTGGGCCACCTTGCATGGGCCATATGTATATCAAATGGGCCACACCAATTGGGCCTCATGCATATCAAATGGGCCATACCCAAAGGTGAGTGGAAACTGCTATGGCTCTTAAGAAGTTTGAATGGTGGAGGTCATTGTCCACTATTTTAAATAGTCGGGTCCTCAACTTTAGATCTGACTCATTCTTTAACTTATGCCATAAGTTAGCTTTCAAACTGGTTAGACGGTGGGATGCAACACATGCATCATGGTGGGGTCCACACACATGGCCCACCAATTAAATGGACGGCTTGGATATAACACAGACATCAAGGGTGGCCTATTGGCCGTCTAGTAGATGCCTGGACAACATTAATAAAACACATACATGGTGGGTTCCACCGTCCACTGCCGTGGACGGTGTGAATAAAATACATACATCATTGTGGGTCCAACATGGGGCCCACCTTAATGTTTATCTGCAATACAACCTGTTTGTAGGGTCACACGGACCTGGATGGAAAGGAAAAACAAATTTCATATTAATCCAAAACTTCAGTGAAACCCAAAAGGGGTTTCAATGGTAGACATTCAGTCACACTGTTTCCTACTGTGTGGGCCACCTAAGCTGCGTATACGGTCAATTTTTGGGGTGGTCGCTGGTCAGAGGGAGGCCCACCAAATGCTCGGCTTTGATTCCCACCAAATGCATGGCTTTGATGTTCTACACACATCATAGAGTGGCCCACAGCTAGCACCCATGGTCCCTGGCTGACCGTGCATGTCCTCTGGACAGTCAGCAGCAGCAGCAGGCGCTACTGCTGCTCTCTCTTATATATATATTTTTTTAAAATCAGTTTTTCCATGGCTTTTCATATGTGGGGCCCACAGCGGAGGAATCCGTTCCAGCCATTGCACTCGACGGCTCAAGGCAGATCAAACGAGCCCCATATTGGACGTGTTTTGGCATGTAGAAAAATTAAAGTGGATTTAAACGGTGAAAATCACCCTTTTTTAAAGGTATAGCCCGCCAAAAAATTGGATCAGCTTCATTTTTTGGCTCAACTTCTAAAATGATTTGGGAAATGGGATGAACAACGTGGATTGGATCCATATGTTAGAGTGGGGCCTACACAAGTGGCCCACCCCAAATGCTTTACACCAAGCTAATATTTGTGTTTTCCATTCAACATGCATTTCAAATGGGCTGCCCACGTGGGCTACCAAATGATGGGTGGTGTGGATACAACACTCATAAAGTGGGCCCCATCTATAGATAACTTGGATAAAATACATGCCTCTTGGTGGGGTCCATCCAAGTGGGCCACACGGCCACATCATAACATACATAAAAAAAATATGAAAAAAGAGAGGGAAAGAGAGATAGAAAGAGAAAGGGACACATGTGATGGAGGGCTCCTCCACTATGAGTCCTCCCTTGTATTCAATCATACATCAAGTGGGTCCCAATACATGTGGGCCCATCAAATCAAAGATCAGTGGTGGAGATTCCTCCTTCACCAAAATGGAAGGTCTAGATGACCTATTTCAAACTTAGAAAGTAAACATCATGATGGGGTCCATGAAGAATGGCCCCATCATGGAATGATCATGATAATTAAGGTGGGCCATCGGCCACATCTTAGGGTCTAAAGTGAGATCCATACCATTGATCGGTAGGCCTCACTTGGCTCATCATAAAAATATGAAAACTAGCCTATAGAAGCACCCACCGTTCGATCTTCTTGGTTTGTTGGAACGCCGGTCTCCTTGTGCTTCACTTTGATGGAGGGTGATGAAAGGTGAATGGCTAGGATGAAGGTTTTTGGGATGAGAAGGTGGGCCACCAAAATCACTTTTCTCTCTTGGAATGCATGGACGTGCACTTTTCTTGCTAGCTTGGAATTTGTGTTGAGAAATGAGGGAGAAAGAGAGAGTTGTAAGGAGAGGTGATGTGTGATGGAGTGATGGAGTGATGGGAAGTGAGTGATGGGGTGATGGGCATGTACTTGACATATATGGGTGTGTAAGAGAGAGAGTTGACTTTGGGGTTGCTTTTGGGGATGGGACATGTACTTGACATGTGAGGTGATTGATTGGATTGATTTGACATGTCGTAGAGATTCTCTTAGGATTACAAATGTGAGGCGTTTCTTTGAAATAAACGTCGGCCCACATCTCCCTACCAGGGTATCAGATCGGTATGCAAGACACGGTGTTGGAATCGCGGCGATGATGCGGTCAAAATGGTACAAGTCTCGAATTAAGCTGACTTAAATCTATTGGATACAGCTTAAGGTCGCGCGTAAACATCGAATATAGGTCGCGGATTGCTAGACTTCGATGGGAAGGATCGCTGAAGTCGATGAAACAATATGAACTAAGATACGGACCTTACATAACCGGTGGAGGCCACAATTTGAAAAATTACCCCAAACTGATGTAGTGCCTCTATCATCTAACCTCAAGGCACCGAAGCTTGACCTAAAACCTTTGCCCTCTGAATTGAAATATGTCTATTTAGGTCAAGATGAGACATACTCGATGGTGATTTCTTCTCACCTTAATCCAGAATAGGAGAGTATATTTATCTCTACTCTCATTGAGCACAAAGGAGCCCTTGGATGGTCGATTGCGGACCTCAAGGGAATTGACCCTTTGATTTGTACTCACCGCATTTATGTAGAGGATAATGCAAAAACCTCCTGGCAACTACAACGTAGGTTAAATCCAAACATAGAGGAAGTGGTTAAGGCCGAGGTACTTAAACTATTGGATGTGGGTATTATATGCCATATATCCGATAGTCAATGGGTGAGTCTAACTCAGGTGGTTCCTAAGAAGTCTGGTACACCATCGTAGCCAATGCCAATAATGAACTTGTGCCAACTAGAGTTATTACTGGTTAGAGAATGTGTATTGACTATAGAAAATTGAATACCGTCACAAGGAAAGACAATGTTTCGAACAAGAAACAAATGCATTTGATTTGGGAAATTTCATTATTCACTTAATAATTAACAAAAGAAGATAAAGAAGACAATCATATTATTTATTCATTCCAAGTTCTTTTACACATCATTTTCTCCTTTGATTCCAAAATAGACTTGTGATAATAGTAGAAAAAATGATATAAACTAAGAAAATAATTGGTGGAAACTTCATGTATTGCAGACTATTGCCCACATCAACGGTGCACAAAAATCCCCATTCACTAAGACACATTGTGCGCCAGAGTGACCTATTGTGCACTGGTGTTCATTGTGCGCTGGCACTCGTTGGGTGCTGGCACCCATTGTGCGCTGGTGCTCATTATGCGCTGTTGCTCATTGTGTGCTGGTGTTCGTTGTGCGCTGGCACTTGTTGTGCACTAAGACCTATTACGCATTGATGGCATTTGTGCGTCGATGCCGTTGTGCGCCGCACAACACCTGTTCCACACAATGAGAGCGAAGCTCTACCTCTCTCTTTCTCTCTTCAAATCTTCTTCTACTTTCGATTGGCTGCTTTTGACCTCTCACTGATGGGTCGGGGTTATTTATAGCCTTCTCACATGTGTGAACATGCCACGTAGTCATTGTGTGGTCCCCTTTATGTGAACCTCCTTTGTGCGGACTCCCTTTGTGCGGATTATATTGTGCGGATTCCATTATGCGAATCCCATTGTGTGGATTCCATTGCGCCGAAGCTAGTGTGTGAATATCTGCATTGCAAGGGGTATTTCCACACATCAATTTGTGCACAACAATTTGCACAAAATGATTAATTCCGTGCAACGATTTGCACTCAACGGTTTACGCACAATGCTTTTTCTACTACCTTCTTCTCTTTTTATGCCTCAACAGAAGCTCCCTTGATCCTGCATTTTTATTTTTTACACCTACAAAAATAAATATGTAGGATCAATAACAATTCTTCCCAAACACTATTTTTTAATTTCCCTTATTGTGCGCATATTTTCTTTATTATGCGTTGACCAATCTACACACAACAAATTTCACGCAACGATTTGCGCACAACGCTTTACGCACAATGACCCAGACTCCGCCTATAAGTACAGGACTCGTCTCCATTTTCACCATCTCTCTCTACTGCCTCATAATGTTTCTGCATCAAGCTACACCTTTGTGCACTGACCCCATTGTGCGTCGCACAACAACTGTTCCACATAAAACCTTTTGCGCACAACATCTGGTCCTGCACAACAAGACTGATTGCGCAACACCCTTTTTTACTTGGTTAAGATTCTGCGCATTACAGGTAGCACACAATGCTCTTGCACTCATCACTTTGTGCGCGACAGTTTACGCCCAACATTTTGCGCACGACAATTTTGCACACAACAGTTTGCCCACAACGCTTTGCGCGCAGCACGTTGCACACAATAACTTGAACTTGAACATTTTTCTTGTACTTCAAGTTTATCTGTTCTCCCTTCTAAGCAATCTTTTATACTTCTCTTTTCATCTTAGTAAACCTTTTCTTCTGACTTTTTTACTTTTTATCAACTCCTGTATAGATTTCCAATGGCAAGCTCAAAAAGACCCCTTGCTTTCCCAAGTACTATTGGGCCGTCTAACCCACAATCTGTTGAAACCCATAATCAGAAAAGATTCCACTCTGGCGAGAACTAGATTTCCTTTTTCAAATAACCAGCTCCTATCATCATCAACTTTGCCGATCGTATTCAAAGCTTATTCGAGCATATTCACATGGCCATAATAATGTAGGAGATAGAGGGTCCACCCCTTTCAGGACAAGAATCTGATTGGGATGATTGGTTGTAATGCACAACCAACTTTCACACTGATGATACCCGTCCTTCTGCTGCAGAGGCTTCTCCTTCCCCAACCGTTCCAAAACGAACAAGAGAAAAGAGCTAAGACAAAGCTTTCCAGGAGAATATTCGAGAACATATTCGAAGATGTTTTCAAAATGCTTGGGATTTAGTCAAGTTGAGTACTGAGGCAATTAAATTTCACAACCCGTATAAAGATGAGACCATTACTCTCCCTTTACAACTTCAGCATCACCGATCCATTCTTCAAAGTGAACTAACAGACCACATGACATAGAACAAAATTTTGTATGTGTCCAATTAGGTGATCAAGGAGTTGCAAATTCTTGAAGGCTACCTTATAGACAAAGGCTTGACTCAAAAGACCAAGCAAATAAGATACATGCGCTTTCTCACGGCATGTCACGACCCCCACTCCCTGTATTACACTCATTTCTTTGAAAAAATTCAACAGCGTTTCCATCATCACAACTCTTTATGGGGCAAATACGAATTTAGAATGTGGGGTCTTTGCCATCCGTATTACAGCGCTTGGGCCAAGGCGATTTTGAAGAAGTATGAAAACGTCCTTCTTGTAGCAAGGATTTATTATGCTATAGAAGCCACTTCCGAATTCTTTTAAAAAGATACGATGATCTACAAAGGCTTCTTGAAATACTGGTCTTCTACTACGAACTCTTTTCACCTTCCAGTGGGGGAAGTAAGTATCACCTTATGGGATCTACACAGAATGGTCGGCCTGCCTATCTCTGGATCCTTCCTTGACGAATATGTTCCTTCGAATGAAGAGTTTGCTTATGTAGCGCCCAATAGGGTGCCCAGAATCACAACATCAACCATTGAACTTTTTCGTGAGACATCTTACTTTGCTGACATCCATAAGATTTCTCCTCTTCAATGGCTAGCCCACTTCTCCCCACACTTGGTGTAAGTATTTTAACATTTCCCTTTCTTTCAAATAATATTTACCCACAAGCATGAATTACTCACTTGTCTTTCCCCCTTTTTTTCTTTTTAGGTTCATTGGTAGTCATTGCGCTGAATTAGAAACCAATCACAAAAAAATAAGGGGACCGGCCAACTTCACTGCCAAAACTGAACTAGATGCTTTCTTAGCTTACTAGTTAAGCTTAGTTGTGCTTCCCAGTTCAAAGAGTTCAGACTCTATTTGGCCAACTCTATTTATGGCGGCGGGTGCAATAGAAGAAGGTAGAAAAAGATATTCCCTGGCCCCTCCTGTCATTACATAGAGCTTTCGGTCATGCCGCAGTGCACTGCTTAAGCCCGACACTAGGAGTTTCATCTACTTTTACTCCATGGCACTACTTCTCTAGATAGCTTCGCATTTATTTCCCCTGGACATACAATGACCCAGAAAAGGCTTACGTTTATCCTGATCATCTGCCCTTGTGGCATTTTTTGAAAAGGAAGATGATAAAGAAGGGATACGAATGGATAGTTGATAAAATCCATAACATGGAATTTATCAACCTCTTCCCTTTTTACTTCGACTACCTAGCTGAAGACAGAGATGTGGAAGATAACAATGATTTGGAACCTCTCAAAAGGACTTTCTTTCGAGAGTATTCGATCTTGCAATCTTCCACTGCGAGAGGGCCTATAGTTCTGGCGAGAACCGTACTATCTACGTCGATTTTCCAGACAGTTTGGATATGATCAAGCCATTCCCCAAGCAAGTGATGAAGTCACCCGAACAATGAGGAGTTATGGAGTTGGTCCTTATAATTGGGCCTTAATATGGAAACAACTCCTATCAAGAAATTTTGTTTCTCGATTTGTTCTCCCAGGATATAATCACAGAGTAACAGCTTCATATACCTGGATGCGATGGTGGAGTCGTCACTACTATTTAGTGCACAATTGTTTTTCAGCGGATTATCCTATCTGGGTTCCTCCCCCACGCTCGAGGAATTACAGACCGGAACAAGTGATTGGTTATTTTTACGAGAAAGATTAGGTCGTCGTTCCGGGACAACTTCACCGTAAAATCTCTGTGGAAGAGCCCATTAGAGAGATAAAGCCTCCAAACACTCAAGAAGGTTGGATTGCTTTTGGTTCTCCTCTGGATTTGATAAATTGAGGAGAAAGATTGGTCGCTCCCCACAATGAATTGGAAACTGCAGGTGGTGTTCTACCTTCTCCTACTTACAAAGGAGGAAATCAACCTGCATGTCCTGCTCCCATCATTCCTCCTGTTACGAAACCCATCTCTTCTACAACTTCTCAGCCTGCTAACCGTGCGAATGTCACAATTATCCCTGTTGTGGATCTTACAGACGCCACAACCAATCGTGCTATAGTCACAACTTCTCCAGCTGCGCATCGAATCATTATTGCTACATCTCCTATGACCTGCTCTCGTACTAAGTCACTATCTCTTGAGGTTTTGGCACATCTAATCACTTCTCCTTCCCAAGGTGTATGTCTTCTTCCTGTAAAGACTACCTATAAAGGAAAGCAAACCATATCGGAGGAAGACAGCTCATCAGAATATTCGGCAAATACTGCAAGTGAAGATATGTCTTCACCCACAAACCTAACTGATGAAGGAAATGCTTTGCTCAATGCAGATACTGATGCTGAGGTAGATGTTGGAGGAAATAGCGATGTTGGAGTTAAGTCCTCTCTTCCTGATGCTCCAATCACTTAGCCTGATACTTCTCATCCCATTCAAGAAACCTCCCTAGATAATGAAGAGCAACTCAACTATGGAGAATATGGTTATACTCCTGGTAGAAACATTTTTCTTTCTTTTGATGCTTCGTATTCCCCTTGTTTCATGGAAGTTGCTGTGGTTGCTCATGAAACATCAACTTCAAGGGATGCAGAAGTTCAACCATCCGAAATTCAAGCAACAATGGGGAATGTACTTCTTCTTCCCAGTATAGAAGCAGCCTTGCCACTAGTCTCCCAAACATCTGATGCTCTCATTCATACTAGCAAATCCCCTACTGTACGTCCTTCCCCTATTCAGCCGGTAGATCGAAGTTTGGAATTTCTTTTTGATCCGGCTAACGTTCCTACTCCAAGTACTCTTGATTCAAGTACTGTGGGAGCTCAAGAACTTTCTTTTAATGCCATTATAACCACAGAAGTCCCCAACTCTACAGCACCCACAACTCATTCTGTTCCAATTGCCCCTGTTGTTGTTCCTACTCCAGGTATATATTTTCTTTTCTTATTTTATATCAGCATTAAATATGCATGTATTTTCTTTTGAACTTATATTCCGTATTTCTTATCTTTTAGTTTCAGTCGTGCCAACCCCCTGTGGATCTGAAGGATCTAATTCAGTGACTGCAACTTTTGACAAATTCTCTTTGGAAAAGGTGCCACCTCTTATGTTAGGGCTCTTCAAGAATGTGATTTCTGTCATTATCAGTACTTTTAAAGATCTAACTCAATGGCCCTTTTTGGATAGTGCTCTAGCAGTTCTCACTCATTCAGCTCGCCTGTCACATGTTGATGTTCAGTTTCTTTACACTTCTTTGTCACAAATTTACAATTCTACGAAGAATTTAGAAGCAGCACGGAATATGGTCGTTGCCCCCGAAATTCTAAATCGCCAGAAGGAATTGGCGCTTCTTAAGGAGAAACTCTCTCAAGCGGATGGTGTTCTTGCTAACTATTATACCGTTAGTCAGTCTCTCCATGAGAAATTGAAGGTTTTCGACAGAAATAAGGCAAACATTGGCGATCAAATTGCTTTTCTTGAGAAGGAGATTCTTTTACTCAAGAGTCAATGAGAAGCAGAAAACTCAACTATTTGTTAGATCAAAGCAGAGCTTGAAACAAACACTTAATTAATTGATACCGTACAAGCTGAATGGACAAGAAATGGAGAGGTTGCTACTTTTTTGGAATCTGAATTAGTTGGCATCCCTGATCAGGCCAGCATGATCCTTGAAGCTGAGCGTACAACTGCTGTAGCATGGTCTTAGTTGAAAGAAGAATTGCATCATTACTTAGAGATATTGAACATAACTGAAGATCTGTAGGCATTGCATGTAAATATTCCTTTTATGTTATGATATATAAACAACTTGCAAAAATTTGTAAAAATTTTATTAGAGATATTTCAAGATATTTTGCTCTTTCATAAATTTCTACATCATGAATTATTCTAAGCATATTTATGTATGCAATAGTCTCATCATAATATTTTAATGAAGAACTGCTAACAAAATCTTCACATATTATAACTATCAGTATGGGATTCCCCTATGTGACTTTTGCTTCAATAGGCGGTACTAGATTTTAGTTTAGTTAGATGGCCACACACAGTTTAAGCTCTTGAGTAGTGGAGCAACAAGTTTAGACTCTTGAGTAGTGGAGTCGGGTCTCATGTGATAGTCTCTGTAACTCTCATGAGTTCACTGAACTTCTCACAGCCTGGTGAGTTCACAAACCGTGATCCATCAAAGGGGCCCAGTGAAGCTACCGGGGCCGTAAACTTGGTTGGATTTATGCATAGGGTTGGCCGCAGTAACTCTCTAGAGTTCACGAGGCTTGCAAGGCGACCTTTGGAGTACCAAATCTAGGGCCGCCAGTCCATCAATGAGTAGGTTTAGGCCCTTCCTCATGAGTTACTACTGAAATCAAACCAAGGATCTGGGGGGTCTTACGTATGGTTGGCCTATCTATGGACAATGGCCAAAGAACACACACTGCAGCCCACGTTTTCTTCGTCTGCAAGGTCGAGCCCATTCATGGGAGGGCAATTTCATCCATTCCCCGCAACGCTGCTGGAAAGCTATACAGGCGAATGGGTTTACGCGTGATTAGCCGTTGAGGACTTTTTTGGCCCTTTAGGGCTTTTAGTCACTGGCTTCATCTACTGCCTGCATGGGAATGCGTACGATGGCCTTCACGGGCTTTTTAGGGCCACTGGCTTCTCATCGCTGCCCGAATGGCAATAGAGATAGGCTTTATGCATAGTTGGCCGTATAGGCTTGGCTAAGCTTGCCTTAAATGATGATGATAAGCTACCATCGTTTGTCATAATAATAAGTGTTTTAATCGATATATCACCGTTGCTAATAATGTTAACGATATTTGTGTTGTGCTCATAATAATTATATATCAGCCTGGTGATGATACCAATTTCGATGAATTTTCACAGACGATGGTGACTTTCTTTTAATAAATCGCTGATAAATAAACTTTGATGATATATTTGAAACACGTTTATTTGATTATCTAACAAAGAATATACATGATCATGGCTTCACTTGTCTTTTCCCCCTTTTGATGTAGAAGCATTATGGTAATAAGCATTCTAGATCAAAACCAAAACCTTCTTCAAGGATAATACTTCTTGATGAAGCGCGCATTAACGGATATACCGATACCCCGTCCGTCTTGATGGACCACTCTGTATGCTCCATTTGAATATACTTCTTTTATAATGTACGACCCATCCCACTTGGGCTCAAATTTGTCCCCTGTTCTGCGGGTCACCACTATTGGTCTTTTCAACATTAACACCATATCCCCCTTTTTGAAAGAGTGATATTTCACTCGCTTATCAAAAGAGGCTGATATTCTTACTTGATAAGATTGCAATCGTTGTTGGGCTGCCAGACGCTTCTCGTCGAGTAAGTCTAATTCTTTCAGTCTAATCTTTGCATTTTCATCATCTGTAATTGATTGATGCACTGCTACTCTGAGCGATGTGACTTGTGTTTCAATCGGAATGACCACCTCTACGCCATAAATTAATGAATATGGTGTCGCGCCCGTTGCCGTTCTATGAGTAGTCCTATATGCCCATAGTGCTTCCTGTAACTTTTTGTCCCAATCATGCTTATTTCTGGTCACCATCTTCTTCAGTATTTTCACAATCATTTTGTTAAACGCCTCTGCTAATCCATTTGTTGGCGAATAGTAAGGTGTTGAAAATGAATGTTGGATACCGAACTTTAGACACAGTTTCTCTATGCCTCTGTTCTTGAAGGGGGTACCATTGTCGGTAACAATCTTCTTCGGGATGTTATGGCGATATATTATTGCATGTCTAATGAAATTGACCACATCTTTCTCTTTGACATTACGCAATGCAATCGCTTCTGTCCATTTGGAGAAATAGTCTGTTGCTACCAGAATATATTGTTTTCCCTTAGATGAAGGCGAATTTATGGGTCCAATAACATCAAGTCCCCAAGAGGCAAAAGGCCAAGAAGTAACCGTTTGATGGAGATCTTCAGGGGGAACATGCATGACATCCCCATAAATTTGACATTCGTGGCACCTTTTTGCATAATCTATTGCATCTATAAACATTGCAGGCTAATAATACCTCATTCGATGTATTCAATGAAATAAATTTCGCCCATCTTGATGCCCCCGTACTCTCCGGAATGTGCTTCTCGTAACACTTGAACTGCTTCTTTTTCATCGAGATAACGTAACAGCATCTCGTTGTAAGATTTTCTGTAGAGCACTTCACTGCAAATGATGAATCTGCTTGATCTCTGTCTGATTTGTTGCCTTTGTGTTGGATCTTCTAGTAAGATATCATATTTGAGATAATCTATGAATGGTTACCTCCAATCATCCATTGTCACCTCTAAACACAATATCGGAAATGCTTTGCCAACCTCTTCAACAACTTCGGGAGTGGGCAGGAATCTTCTTTCTTCGATAGTCACTTGAAGCGGAATTCGGTTTGAACATGACAGGCTGCCGCCAGACTAGTCAAAGCGTTTGCCTTTACATTTTTGGATCGTGGCACATGCTTGATTTTGACATGGTAAAATTGCTCTAATAATTGCTGGGCTTTTCGATAAAATGGCAAGAGTTCTTGCTTTCATATTTCAAAGTCAGTCGTGAACTGATTTATAATTAGCTTGGAATCCCCAAAAACATGCAACTTCTTTACTTTCATCTCATGGGCGATTTCCATCTTGATGATGAGAGCTTGATATTCGGCTTCATTGTTCATACAAGTAATACCCAATGTGAAAGAATACGGTAATAAATCACCCTGAGGTGTGATGAAAATGACTCCTGTCCCCGCTCCTGACGCTCGAGAGGTACCATCGAAATACATCTGCCATTGATCTTGTGATTCAATCATCATTACGTGCTCATCGGGAAAATCATCGCAAATTGTCTCACTTTCCCTTACAGGATGCGCTGTCAAGAAATCTACTATTGCTTGTCCTTTTACTGCTTTTGCTGGTTCATAGGTAATGGTATATTCCGAAAGTAACAGCATCCATTTGGCCAATCTTCCTGATAACATCGACCTCGTCATCAAAAACTTTATCGGATCTGCCCTTGAGATCAAAGTTATGTCATGGGAGAGGCAATAATGCCTCAATTTTTGTATCGTAAATATCAGTGCTAGACATTCCTTCTCGATAAAAGAGTAATTACATTCTGCGCCTATCAGAGTTTGGCTCAAGTAATAAAGAGCAGTTTCTTTTCGTTCCTCATTTATCTGTGCTAACAAGGCTCTCAGTGAATTTTCAGCCGCAGATACATACAGGATAAGTGGTTTTCCTTTAATAGGAGTCGTTAATACCGGAGGCTGTCTCAACAACTCTTTTATTAAATCGAATGCATTTTGACAGGCTTTGTCCCACACGAATTCTGTTCCTTTCTTCATTAAATGGGAAAACGGCTGACATCTTCCTACCAGATTCGAGATAAAACGATGAATATATGCCAGTTTCCCTTACAAGCTTTTCAATTCTTTTAATATTTTTAGAGGTGGCATATCTTGAATGGCCTTAACTTTCCCTGGGTCAATTTCGATACCCCTGTGCCTGACAATGAAACCAAGAAATTTTCCTGACAGCACTCTAAAAGCAGATTTGGCTGGGTTCATCTTTAATTGCTTCTTTCTGAGTCGACGGAAAATCGATGCTAAATGCGCACGATGTTCCTGATGATTACCCAACCTAACCACCAGGTCATCAACATAACATTCGACATGCTTATGCATCATATCTTGAAAGATACTTTGCATCACCCTTTAGTATGTTGCTCCAGCATTCTTAAGACCAAACAGCATGACCTTGTAGCAATAAATTCCTAACGAGGTTCTGAATGTTGTTGCCTCTTCATCCTCAGGAGCCATCCTAATTTGATTGTAACTAGGGTAGCCATCAATGAAAGACATGATAGCATATTGCATTGTACTATCGATTAATAGTTTCGTTATTGGGAGGGGAAAGTTATCCTTTAGGCAAGCTTCATTCAGGTCTCTGAAATCTACACACACCCTGGTTTGTCCACTTTTCTTTTTTACTAGGACTATATTTGATATCCACTTAAGATATTTGACCTCTCTGATAAATCCAACTTTAATCAGTTTATTTACTTCTTCCTCTATCAGAGGGACCAGATCTGGATGAAATCGCCTTTGCGCTTGCTTAATCGGTCTTTTGTCCTTAGAAATATTTAATTGATGCACTGTTACCGAAGGTTCTAAACTTGGCATTTCAGCATATGTCTATGCGAAAACATCTTTATTTTCCTTCAGCAGCCGGATGTATTCTTTGGTTTCTTGTTCAGAAAGACCAGCACTTATGAATGTATTTCTCAGTTCTTCTTCCATACCCAAATTTACCTCTCGTAAGCTGTCAATCGTGGGCTGCCCCCGTCTTCTATCTGCTTCGGAGCTATCTCAGGGTGCTTGACTACTTCCAGATCTGCCTCTAATACCTGATCGATTGTGACTATATTTACTGAAGACTCTGCCCTCAATCCTTGAAATCTTCCTCTCTCCTATTGGCCAACTTCAATAGGGACCTGAATTCCTTTCCCATGGTTTAAACCCGTCGGTTCTTCATTATCAAAACCCATCATTTTCATCATCCTTCGGCTTGCTGGATTGTATTTTTTAAGATCGCGAGATGTCAACTTACCACGGTACATATTATTCTCAGCCCTTGCATCCATCTTTTCTTTCGAAGAGGCAAAAAATTCAATCAGCTCTAGATAATTTACATTAGCTACGACATGAAACTTTCCCAGAATAGCTAGGAATGGCTTGCTTCTTTCGACTTACGGCAACGATATTGTATAATTTAACTGCAGGATTTTAAACTGCAGGTGACAGTAATATCAAGGGCAGTTTTCCTGGTTGCCTCAGATGTCTCGGCCTAAAATAGAACTTTTTCTTTGCTTACGAAGTTTCGACGATTCTGCCTTTTCGGATTCTCCTTTTATTGCTCTCATGTGAACATCTTTCAAGGCTTTGCACTTATCATTATTTTTCTCTTCCCTTCTGGCAAATCCGTCGTAGCAACTAGCATCTGCAAAGAAGGCTTCGGCTTCCGTGTATGGTCTTGCATCGGCTGATACCTTATACTGTGTCCCATTCCTACATTATTTAAAGCATTAATGAAGGGTAGAAGGTACGATACCATACTGATGCATCCATGGTCTTCCTAAGAGGAGATTATATGTCATGACTGCGCTGATCACATGACAAACAACATCAGTAATTAAGTCTCCTATTTCCAATGTTATCGTAGTTTTGCCAAGAGCACGCTGCCCATCTTGATTAAAGCCCTGTATCATCATTCCACTAGGGTGGAGATCAGAACGACGGTAACCCAGTTTATTTAGCATCATTAACGGTAACAAGTTTACTGCGGATCCATTGTCAAGCATAATCCTTTTTACTTTTTTACTGTGAACATAGCCTATTATCATCAATGGCCTATTATGCCCTGCATCACAAGCTAAATCATCGTCAGAGAAGGAGACCACCGGCATACAGTTTTCTTGCTCTTCTTGTTTTTCATTTTCCATTTCTATCAATAATGTTTCTCTGACATTATGGTCGGATAGTGCTTGAATCAATCTTTGCCTGTAATCTTCTGATAACTTTAACGCGTCATAAACACTTAACCGAGCCGGTATACCCTTCAGATGATTCACGACGTCATAAGTCACTGTTGTTGTTTCATTTCTCTCCTCTTTCTTTTCAATATTATGCTGATCCTTGATGACCTCGGTCTTCGTCATTCTGACTTTCTACCTTGGGGGACTTGCCATTATTTTTCCAGACCGTAGCGTAATTACCGCGGCTTTCCTTGTCATCTCATGATTTTCTTTCTTTGCTCTGTCATGAGCATTTTCCCGAATTGTCAACATGTTTACAGTTGCCTTCACATCCCTTTCTTTTTCTTTATCGATCACTATTTCACCCCTGTATATCATTCTTTGTATTAGGCACTTCAATGTATAACATTTTTTTATCGGGTGTCCTACTAGATGATGGTAGTGGCAAAAATCTCTTTCTCGCGATCTTCCTGCAACTTCAGGGCACTTAGACATGAGTAACTTTATTATACCGGCTTTCAACAACTGATTCATCATAGGGAGAACGTCTTCCTTGTCAAATGCAAACCCTTTGTGAGAATTAAGGGATCTTGGCCTTTTTCCAGTGAACCTGCTTCTAGGGTGATTTGATTCTTCATTCCGTTCTACCCTTTTCTCCCCTGAACCTCTTATTTCTTGGCTCCTTTTATTGTGATCCACAGTATTTGTGATTAACTTACCCCTCCTGGCCATTTCATAATAAAACGCTTGCATTTTTCGGGTCATCAACTCTAGGGCATGGGCTTTGGTGGCCAATTCACGGAAAGTCTTCACATTGGCGCTAGTGAGACTAAACGCAATTCCCATTTCCATGGAATTTAAACACATCTTGACCTACTCTTTTTCTTTCGGTAGCTATCTGCACGAGGCTCCCGGTGTTTTCCATCTATTTATAAACTTCTCCAGTAGTTCCCCTTCTCTTTGTCATACCGAAGCCAACTCTGTAATGCTGACATCGCGTTCTGAAGAAAAAAAGTTTGACATAAAGGCATCTTGCATCTCTTCCCACATGCATATCGATCCTAGGGCCAAACTAGAATACCATCGGAATGCTTTACTTATCAGGGATGATCCGAACAAATGTAAATAATACTGTGGTATCGTGGAGAAATTCCCTATACTGGTAATAAAATGCATCAAATGTTCCTCTGGTGACCCATCCCCGTTGAACTTTTGAAAATCTGGATACTTAAAATTATTTGGGAATGAGATATCTTCGACTTCTCTTGGATATGGTGTCCTATATCTGAATCTTCCTGTACTCTCATGTTCCCTTTCTGATCTGATCGCTTCTTCAACAACCTGTAGTACATCTTCTTATGTTAATGATCTCATTGTAGGGGCAGACCCATGTGACCCAGTTCATGGTGACTGCGACCCTTTAGGATGTTGTTCTCGTTCATTCATGTTATCAGTCGTTGGGGGTGCAGCCATTCGCGCCACTTTATGCACCAAAGTTCCCAAGGCTTCCTGAAGGCTCCTACACTCCTCCATTAATGCTTTTTGCACTTCAGCCATCTCAACGATGCGATCCTCTATAGTCGAAGAAGGTCCTTAGTTTGTCTTGGCCATATGAACGACAGCCTCTCCACTTCTTGACGAGGCAGTAGTCGAAAGAGGAGAGTGCATTGACATTATGGGAGTTGCTGAAAGAGTGGACTTGCTTGAACCTTATGTATTTCCGGAGTAACTAGCTGAGCAGGAAGACATGGAGATCGGAGATGCAGACCCGGGTGGGCTTGTCAGTAAAGCTTTCCCTTTTTGTTCTTTTGTCCATTGGAAGCCTTTAACAGGTAAAGTTGGGAAATCTTGCACAACTGAAGGAATCATCACTCATGTGGGATAGATTGCTAGCGGGGTGAGTTCAGAATGTTTCCTAACTGCGTTCATGTTTTTGGCCCCTAGCTCTTCTTGGTGGCGAATTTTTCTTGCTGCAGTGACGCTCTAGGTCCTCGTCCTCCCGTGAGTGACGACAATCCATTCATCTCTTTCTCCCTATGCTATTGGCAAAGCGGTTACAACTGTGACAACTTCCCATGATTCTATTTACTCGCTTGTCACCACTTTATCTTTGCGACATCTAGTTTGTTTGTCAGCATACTCCACAACAAACCCTGTCGTAGTGAAGTAGAAAACTGTATTTCCTTGAACTATTGTCATTGACTAGTTGTTTGCAATATTCTTTCTCCTGAGTCATTCACATTCATAAAATGATAAATAAAAAATTAGTAATTATATCAAGTCGTATTCTATTTTGGAGATGAAAGGTAGGATGTTCCCATTGAGAGTCGCCATTTTGGCGCCTTAAAGACGCCAAACAGTCGTGATTATCTCCCGTATGGTTTTTAAGTTAATATTCAAGTGAATATGAAAAGCAAGTCCCCAACAGAGTTGCCATTTTGTTTCGAATAAGAAACAAATGCATTTGATTTGAGAAATTTCATTATTACTTAATAATTAACAAAAGAAGACAAAGAAGACAATCACATAATTTATTCATTCCAAGTTCTTTTACACATCCTTTTCTCCTTTGATTCCAAAATAGACTTGTGATAATAGTAGAAAAAAATGATATAAACTAAGAAAATAATTGGTGAAAACTTCATGTATTACAAACTATTGCCCATATCAATGGTGCACAGAAATCCCTGTTCACTAAGACACATTCTGCTCTAGAGTGACCTATTGTGCGCTGGCGTTCGTTGTGTGTTGGCACCCATTATGCGCTTGTGCTCGTTGTACGTTGGTGCTCATTGTGCCCTGGTGTTCGTTGTGTGTTGGCACTTGCTGCACGCTGAGACCTGTTGCTCTCTGAAGGTGTTTGTGCGCCGATGGTGTTGTGCGCCGCACAACACTTGTTCTGCACAATAAAAGCTGAGCTCTACCTCTCTCTCTCTTCAAATCTTCTTCTACTTTTGATTGGCTACTTTTGACCCCTTACTGACGGGTTGGGGGTATTTATAGCTTTCTAACATGTGTGAACATGCCACCTAGTCATTGTGCAGTCCCATTTGTATGTAAGACCCGTATTCTAGTCCGTACTGTTCCGTCGACTCCCGCGATCCTTCCTAGCGAATTCTGGCAATCCGTGACCTATAATCGATGTTTGCACGCGACCCTAAGTTGTATCCTATACATTTAAGTCAGCTTCATTTGAGACTTGTATCATTGCGATAACACCATCGCTGCGGTTCAAACGCCACGTCTTACGCACCGATCCGATACCCTGGCCAGGAGATGTGGGCCTGCATTTATTTCGAGAAAACACCACGCGTTTGCAATCCCAAGAGAATCTCTACAACATGTCCCCTCAATCAATCACTCAAATCAATCAATCAATCACCTCATGTCAAGTATAAGAGCACCCATGCTTTCTTTCTCCACAAGTTAAGCAACCACCAAAGTCAACCCATCACTCACCTAACCCATCACTCACCTCACATCCATCACTCCATCACCCATCACTCTCTCTCCTTACATCCCCCCCCTCTCTCTCTCTTTCTCTTCACAAATTCTAAGCAAGAGAAGAGGCTAACGTCCAAGCTCTTCCATGAGAGAAAAGTGATTTTGTGTGGCTCACTTTCCCATCCTAAATCCTTCATCCTAGCCATTTAAACCTCATCATCTTCCGTTAAAGTGAAGCACAAGGAGACCGACGTTCCAACGGACTAAGAAGATCAAACGGTGGGTGCTTTTATAGGCTAGATTGTCATGTTCTTATGATGGGCCAAGTGAGGCCTACCGATCGATGGTATGGATCTCTCTTTGGACCCTAAGATGTGGCCGATGGCCCACCTTGATTATCAATGTCATTCTATGATGGGGCCATTCTCCATGGACCCCATCATGATGTTTACTTTCTAGTTTAAAAATGGGTCATCTAGACCTTCTATTTCGGTGGAGAAAGGATCTCCACCATTGATTTTGATCGATGGGCCTATATGAAATGGGACCCACTTGATGTATGTTATAGATTATGCAAGGGAGGGCCCATAGTGCCGGGGTCCCTCCATCATCACATGTCTCTCTTTCTCTCTTTCTCTTCCTCTCTCTTTCATATTTTTGGTATGATGATGTGGCCGTGTGGCCCACTCGGATGGACCCCACCATAAGGCATGTATTTTTATCCAAGCCATCTATTGGTGGGGCCCACTTTATAAGCGTTGTATCCACACCACCCATCATTTGGTGGCCCATGTGTGTAGCCCACTTGAAATGCACAAGCGTCCATCATCCCTTGATGCTGGATGATTGAATGGAAAACACAAATATTAGCTTGGTGTAATGCATTTGGGGTAGGCCACTTGTGTAGACCCCACCTTGATGCATATTGTTAATCCATGCCGTCCATCCTATTTACTAACTCATTTTAGGCGTTGAGCCAAAAAATGAAGCTGATCCAACTTTCTGGTGGGCCATACCTTAGCAAACAGTGATTTTCACCATTTAAATTCACCTTAATTTTTCTGCACACCGAAAGATGCCCAATATTGGGCTTGATGGATTTGTTATGGACTATAAAATCCATTGGCTAAACTAGATTCAGCTTATGCGAGCCCCACATACAAAAATCCTCAAGAAATCAATATTTTAAAGGAAAGATAAAAAAAACAAACACAGGCAGCGCCTGCTGCTGCGTCAACCGCATTTTGGCGGACGGTCAGCAGGACCCAACGTCCAGTTGTGGGCCCCACCATGATGTGTGTTTTGCAAATCCACAATGTCCATTTTGTAAGCCCCCTCAGGGCAGTGGGCCACCCCAAGAATCAGCCATATTGGAAGCTCAGGTGGCCCACGTCATAGGCAACAGTGTGATTGAACATCTGTCTTTAAAACCCTTTTGGGTATCCCAGAAGTTTTGGATCAACGTGAAATTTATTTTCCCTCTTCATCTAGGTCCACGTGACCTTATCAACGGATTGGATGGTATATAAACGTTATGGTGGGCCCCACGTAGAACCCACCATTAATGTATGTGTCTTACTCACACTGTCCACGGCTATGGATGGTGGAAACCACCGTGGTGTACGTGTTATGTCCGCACCGTCTACTGTTTGGACGGTGGGACCTACCGTGATGTACGTGTCCTATCCACACCATCCAGCCATTTATCTGGAGGGCCCACATCAAGGAAGCAGTGATGATTAAATGTCTACCATTGTAACCCTTTTTGTGGTCCAGAAATTTTGGGCCAACATGAAATTTGTTTTTTTCCTTTTCATCCAGGTCAGTGTAACCTTGTTAACGGGTTGGATTGCAAATAAACATTGTGGTGGGCCCCAGGTCTATGTGACCGTACCAATAGGTTAGGTGGAAAGTAAACATTATAGTGGGCCAGATCTGTATGACCTTACCAACACGTTGGATGGAAAATAAATGTTATAGTGGGCCACACGTATGGACCCACCTTATGAAGTGGAATGGCTGGCGTGCCGCACACTAGCTATACAGCTGGTGTATGTGACGTCACCAAGCTATGTGGGCCCCACCTGTTTCACCCTCGGCGTCCATCTACGGGACCCACCATGATTCATGTGTTACATCCAAACCGTCCAACCAATTTGAAAGCTCATTTTATGGCAAGAGCTAAAGAACGAGTCAGATCTAAAGTTCAAGTGGACGCCATCATTGTAAATAGTGGAGACAGTGACATCCAGCATTCAAAATTTTTAAGGGCCATAGTAAATTTCTAGTATGCTGATATTTGTCACTTCATCTATCAATATGTTAACTTATGAATGGGTTGGATTTGTGAACTACAAATTGGTGGGGGGCCACCTAGATGTATGTATTTTGTATTCACACCTTCCATTCACATGGCCCCCACGTGATGTACGTGTTTTATCCAAGTTGTTCATAGATTGGCCCATTTAGAATGAGCAGGGCCCAACCCATTGAGATGTATTTGAGGCCCAGTAAGAGGCCTAGTATGTATGTGTAGGATCCACTTCAGATGTATGTGTTTCATCTTGCGATGTGGGTCCCCTTTAATGTATGTATTCTACGCACCGTCCATGTGGACGGTGCATTTGAGGTCCATCTGTGAGGCCCACCTTTGATATGTTTATGGCCCATCTGTGAGGCCCACCTTTGAAATGTTTTTGGCCCATTGTTGAGGTCCACCTTAATATATATGAGGCCCATGTTATGAGGCCCATTGTGATGTATGCAAGGCCCATGGGTTATGGCCCATTGCAATGTATGAAAATCCCAATTGGTGCGGCTTATTCGATATATATATGAGCCCTAAGTGATTAGGTCCACCTTGATCTCTTTGTGGCCCGTTGTTGAGGCCCACCTTGATATATATGAGACCCATGTTATGAGTCCCATTTGATGTATTGGAGGCCCATGGGTCGAGGCCCAATAGGATGTACATAAGGCCCATTGTAATGTGATTCCACCGTGGTTTATGTGTTGATGTTTAAGGCGGGATATGCCTTGGGAGCAATGATGGTTTGACGTCCACATTATAAGAATAATGTTGGTTAAATGTATGCATTATAACTCTCTCTAGGGCCCATTGATAGGCCCATACTTATTGAGTATAGGCCGTCTAGGCCCATCTGCATTGTAAGGATAGTTCATTACTTTATAACACGCTTAGTATAATTCCATGACTCATGCCATACGCATCATATGTATGCTTGATATGAGTAGTAACTGATCATTGCATACACCATTGGGCAGACTATTTACGGGACTCCTTATGAGACAGAGTGCCCACATTATCGCGCCGTACGTGCAGGATTATTGCATGACTGGATAGTGTGACTCATGCATCTCGCATATATGTGACTTGATCATTGTACGCCCTAGCAACATCAGGGCTGTGGCCTCCACAGGCACATCGTGGATGGCTAGATGGGACACCGAAAATACTTGGTTCTAGTACTGTAGGCACTTAGGATGTCCTTGGGTGAAAATTCTAGAATCTCCGAGGCCAGGAGGTGCCCCAACGTCTATACCGAGTGGAACATGAGCGCCCGAGTGCTGAATACCAGTAGGCCACATCTCCCACTGTGTCATGGTCGGTTAAGAGGGGGTGTGGCCTTATCCGCTCGAGTGAGGGGGCTATAAGCTAGGCCGAGTATGACCAGCTCGTCAATGGGTCCGCTATCGATGAGCCGAGTACGTATTGGTAGACTGCAGGCTAGGCGGATAGTGAGGTCTCTTCCACTCACGGGGCTGTGCAGCTAGGGAGGAGGCAGTCGGTGTGAAGTGTAATAGACCCCGGTGATTTCCCCAGAGAGTAACCGTACTGATATGTGAACCTATTGAGCAGGAATTGCATATCCATCCATTCATTCATTCACTATTCACTCAGGCTGGTGGTGCGTAACTATTCGTTACGTGTACCTTTGCATAACCAAGATTTCGGTTGGGCACGCGACTAACCTGAGATTAGGAGTTTACCACGTTGAGTCTGACTATCCAAATTTAGGTATGGGACTGGTTTGGATAGAAGTCCCTTGTGGTGGACCCCGTAGCCTGCGATATTACAAACAATCATCCTGACTTCACATTCTAACATGGTCATTTCATTTGCACCGCATATTACATTGCATTCGCAGTACTTAGCATGTTGGGTTACTATGTTTTTGCACTTATATGGCCTAGACGGACGTAGCAGGATTTGCATATTGCATTGTATCATCCACATCTGATATTTGGCTTCTACATTTGCATAGCCGATCCGCATTGCATATTCTAATATTGGATATTTGATAGACTTGCCAGTAATTCTGATATCATATGATTTATGAACTTGCTAGTGTATTCTGATATTATATAATTTATGAGCTTGTCAGTATTTCCGTTTATTCCGATGATGTATGATTTATGGGCTTTATGGTATACTTGGCACTTATCTTGTGCACACACTTTCACCACCCTCTAAGTTTTCTATAAGCTTATGCACGATAGATGCGTGTAGGTGATGTTAGGTTGCAGCAGCGTGGAGCATGGAGCGTGCAATTGTCTTCTAGAGCTCTGATTTTGACATATGTATTTCCCTTTTAGCATTGTATTCAAATGATTATATTAGTGGATATGTGATGATGATGTTACCTTTATGATTTGGGTATACGTGTGGTTATGCTTCTTATGAGACAAATGTACATTGAAAAATCTTCCTTGTAGGATCCCAGGATCGAAACCTGGCGTATGTGTGCCGGGGGCCGAGAATTGGGTACTACAGAGGCTGTCGGCACCAGGTTCGGTGATCGGGATTCCTGTGAATCCGATTTCCGGGTTTGGGGTGTGACAGAAGTTGGTATCAGAGCATAACTTAGGAATACGTGAGGATAATATCACATATTTGCTGATAGCTACACTACACTGTGTGATTGTTGAGAACTTAGAATGGTTAGACCCCCGAGTTCGAATAACTTAGAAACTCCCTGATATAGCTCCCTATCATGTGTGCATTCGAGAATGCCCAAGGATGATAGGCCCTTATTTCTTCCTGTAGGACATGGCACCCAAGAGACTGACCCAAGCAACTTTCGTTTCCTCACCTGAGATTCTTGTTCCCCCATCTGAGACTTCTGCACCCCCATCCGAGTCAAGCGCAGTACCGACCATGTCCGTAAGTGCGGACCAGCTATAGTAGATGTTATAAGCAATGATCACCATTCTTCAGAGAGGAGACCGGAAGAGGAAGACCCCCTTCGGTAGCTCCCAGATGCAGCGATGTCGACGGCCACAGAGGCATAAGAACCATCCGTCCTTCTAAGCATTTGCACCACCTAAATGTCAGTTCTCAAGTGTATGCTTTAGATGTGGTGCGACGGGGCACCACATCTGGGAGTGCCCCCACCCTTGGCAGCCCCTGCCACCTAAACTGTTCTTTGATGCTTGCTTTGGGTGCGGTGGGATAGGGCATCGCAAGAGCGAGTGTCCTCATCCTTAGCAGCAGCAGCAGGATCCTCAGACATTAGGAGGAGTCATCGACGATTTGCGTGACTTGGCCCCTAAACTGTCTTCCTAAATTGTTTATGAATGAGGCGTCCTGGAATTTAGATCTTGAGATTTGTGGGCATTATCCCCATTCCATAGATGTTTGATTATGTTGGTATATTGTGTTTTGATTATATATATAGTGGTGTGGTTTCCCTCCCTTGGTAAGCTCTGTATTGGTTATGTTATGTTTTAAATTTTGAGGATAAAATTTTTATTAGGTGGGAAGAGCTGTAAGACCCGTATCCTAGTCCGTACTGTTCTGTCGACTCTCGCGATCCTTCCCGATAATTTTTGGCAATCCGTGACCTATAATCGATGTTTGCGCGCGACCTTAAGTCATATCCTATAGATTTAAGTCAGCTTCATCTGATACTTGTACCATTGCGACCGCACCATCACCGCGGTTCCAACACCGCGTCTTACGCACCGATCCGATTCCCTGGCTAGGAGATGTGGGCCGACATTTATTTCAAGAAAACACCGCACATTTGCAATCCCAAGAGAATCTCTACAACATGTCCCCTCAATCAATCACTCAAATCAATCAATCAATCATCTCATGTCAAGTACAAGAGCACCCATGCTTTCTTTCTCCATAAGTTAAGCAACCACGAAAGTCAACCCATCACTCACCTCACATCCATCACTCCATCACCCATCACTCTCTCTCCTTACATCCCCCCTCTCTCTCTCTTTCTCTTCACAAATTCTAAGCAAGAGAAGAGGCTAACGTCCTAGCTCTTCCATGAGAGAAAAGTGATTTTGTGTGGCCCACTTTCCCATCCCAAATCCTTCATCCTAGCCATTTAAACCTCATTATCTTCCGTCAAAGTGAAGCACAAGGAGACCGATGTTCCAACGGAATAAGAAGATCAAACAGTGGGTGCTTCTATAGGCTAAATTGTCATGTTCTTATGATGGGCCAAGTGAGGCCTACCGATCGATGGTATGGATCTCTCTTTAGACCCTAAGATGTGGCCGATGGCCCACCTTGATTATCAATGTCATTCCATGATGGGGCCATTCTCCATGGACCTAATCATGATGTTTACTTTCTAGTTTAAAAATGGGTCATCTAGACCTTCTATTTCGGTGGAGAAAGGATCTCCACCATTGATTTTGATCGGTGGGCCCATATGAAATAGGACCCACTTAATGTATGTTATAGATTATGTAAGGGAGGGCCCATAGTGCCGGGGTCCCTCTATCATCACGTCTCTCTTTCTCTCTCTCTTCCTCTCTCTTTCATATTTTTGGTATGATGATGTGGCCGTGTGGCACCCCCGGATGGACCCCACCATAAGGCATGTATTTTTATCTAAGTCATCTATTGGTGGGGCTCACTTTATAAGCATTGTATCCACACCACCCATCATTTGGTGGCCCACGTGTGCAGCCCACTTGAAATGCACAAGCGTTCATTGTCCCTGGATGTTGGACGATTGAATGGAAAACACAAATATTAGCTTGGTGTAATGCATTTGGGGTGGGCCACTTATGTAGACCCCACCTTGATGCATGTTGTTAATCCACGCCATCCATCCTATTTACCAACTCATTTTAGGCGTTGAGCCGAAAATGAAGCTGATCCAACTTTCTGGTGGGCCATACCTTAGCAAACAGTGATTTTCACTGTTTAAATTCACCTTAATTTTTCTACACGCCGAAAGATGCCCAATATTGCGCTTGATGGATTTGTTATGGACTGTAGAATCCATTGGCTAAACTGGATTCAGCTTATGCGGGCCCCACATACAAAAATCCTCAAGAAATCAATTTTTCAAAGGAAAGAAAAAAAAACAAATACAGGCAGCACCTGCTGCTGCGTCAGCAGCTTTTTAGAGGACGGTCAACAGGACCCACGGTCCAGTTGTGGGCCCCACCATGATGTGTGTTTTGTAAATCCACACTGTCCATTTTGTAGGCCCCCTCAGGGCAGTGGGCCGCCCCGAGAATTAGCCATATTGGAAGCTCAGGTGGCCCACGTCACAGGCAACAGTGTGATTGAACATCTGCCTTTAAAACCCTTTTGGGTATCCCAAAAATTTTGGATCAGTGTGAAATTTGTTTTCCCTCTTCATCTGGGTCCACATGACCTTATCAACGGATTGGATGGTATATAAACATTATGGTGGGCCCCACGTGGAACCCACCATTGATGTATGTGTTTTACTCACACCGTCCACGGCTATGGACGGTGGAAACCACCGTGGTGTATGTGTTACGTCCACACCGTCCACTGTTTGGACGGTGGGACCCACCGTGATGTGCGTGTCCTATCCACGCCATCCAGCCATTTATCTGGTGGGCCCACATCAAGGAAGCAGTGTTGATTAAACGTCCACCATTGTGACCCTTTTTTTGGTCCAGAAATTTTGGGCCAACATGAAATTTGTTTTTTTTCCTTTTCATCCAGGTCAGTGTAATCCTATTAACGGGTTGGATTGCAAATAAACATTGTGGTGGGCCCCAGGTCTATGTGACCGTACCAACAGGTTAGGTGGAAAGTAAACATTACAGTGGCCCGGGTCTGTATGGCCTTACCAACTTGTTGGATGGAAAATAAATGTTATAGTGGGCCACACGTATGGACCCAACTTATGAAGCGGAATGGCTGGTGTGTCGCACACCAGCTATACAGCTGGTGTATGTGACATCACCAAGCTATGTGGGCCCCACCTGTTTCACCCTCGGCGTCCATCTACGGGACCCACCATGATTCATGTGCTACATCCAAACCGTCCAACCAATTTGAAAGCTCATTTTATGACAAGAGCTAAAGAATGAGTCAGATCTAAAGTTCAAGTGGACCCCACCATTGTAAATAGTGGAGATAGTGACATCCACCATTCAAAATTTTTAAGGGCCATAGTAAATTTCTAGTATGCTGATATTTGTCGTCACTTCATCTATCAATCTGTTAACTTATGAATGGGTTGGATTTGTGAACTACAAATTGGTGGGGGCCCACCTAGATGTATGTATTTTGTATTCACACCTTCCATTCACGTGGCCCCCACATGATGTACGTGTTTTATCCAAGTTGTTCATAGATGGGCCCATTTAGAATGAGCAGGGCCCAACCCATTGAGATGTATTTGAGGCCCAGTAAGAGGCCCAATATGTATGTGTAGGATCCACTTCAGATGTATGTGTTTCATCTTTTGATGTGGGTCCCCTTTAATGTATGTATTCTACGCACCGTCCATGTGGACAGTGCATTTGAGGTCCATCTGTGAGGCCCACCTTTAATATGTTTATGGCCCATTTGTGAGGCCCACCTTTGATATGTTTATGACCCATTGTTGAGGTCCACCTTAATATATATGAGGCCCATGTTATGAGGCCCATTGTGATGTATGCAAGGCCCATGGGTTATGGCCCATTGCAATGTATGAAAGTCCCAATTGGTGCGGCTTATTCGATATATATATGAGGCCTAAGTGATTAGGCCCACCTTGATCTGTTTGTGGCCCGTTGTTGAGGCCCACCTTGATATATATGAGACCCATGTCCCATTTGATGTATTGGAGGCCCATGGGTCGAGGCCCAATAGGATGTACATAAGGCCCATTGTAATGTGATTCCACCGTGGTTTATGTGTTGATGTTAAGGCAGGATATGCCTTGGGAGCAATGATGGTTTGACGTCCACATTGTAAGAATAATGTTGGTTAAATGTCTGCATTATAACTCTCCCTAGGGCCTATTGATAGGCCCATACTTATTGAGTATAGGCCGTCTAGGCCCATCTTCATTGTAAGGATAGTTCATTACTTTATAACACGCTTAGTATAATTTCATGACTCATGCCATACGCATCATATATATGCTTGATATGAGTAGTGACTGATCATTGCATACGCCATTGAGCAGACTATTTACGGGACTCCTTATGAGATGGAGTGCCCACATTATCGCGCCGTACGCACAGGATTATTGCATGACTGATAGTGTGACTCATGCATCTCGCATATATGTGACTTGATCATTGTACGCCCTAGCAACATCAGGGTCGTGGCCTCCATAAGCATATCGTGGATGGCTAGATGGGACACCGAAAATACTTGGTTCTAGTACTGTGGGCACTTAGGATGTCCTTGGGTGAAAATTCTAGAATCTCCGAGGCTAGGAGGTGCCCCAACGTCTAGACTGAGTGGAACATGAGCGCCCGGGTGCCGAATAGCAGTAGGCCGCGTCTCCCATTGTGTCGTGGTCGGTTAGGAGGGGGTGTGGCCTTATCCGCTCGAGTGAGGGGGCTATAAGCTAGGCTGAGTATGACCAGCTCGTCAATTGGTCCGCTATCGACGAGCCGAGTACGTATTGGCAGACTACTGGCTAGGCGGATAGTGAGGTCTTTTCCACCCGCGGGGTTGTGCAGCTATGGAGGAGGCAGTCGATGAGAAGTGTAATAGACCCCGGTGATTTTCCCAAAGAGCAACCGTACTGATATGTGGACCTATTGAGCAGAAATTGTATATCCATCCATTCATTCATTCACTATCCACTCGGGCTGGTGGTGCGTAACTATTCGTTACGTGTACCTTCGCATGACCAAGATTTCGGTTGGGTGCGCGACTAACCTGAGATCAGGAGTTTACCACGTTGAGTCTGACTATCCAAATTTAGGTATGGGACTGGTTTGGATAGAAGTCCCTTGTGGTGGACCCCGTAGCCTGCGATACTACTTACTATCATCCTGACTTCACATTCCAGCATGGTCCTTTCATTTGCATCGCATATTACATTGCATCCGCAGTACTTAGCATTTTGGGTTACTATGTTTTTGCACTTATATGGCCTAGACGGACTTAGCAGGATTTGCATATTGCATTGCATCATCGGCATCTAATATTTGGCTTTCGCATTTGCATAGCCGATCCGCATTGCATATTCTAATATTGGATATTTTATAAACTTGCCAGTAATTCTGATATCATATGATTTATGAACTTGCTAGTGTTTTCTGATATTGTATAATTTATGAGCTTATCAGTATTTCTGTTTATTCCTATGATGTATGATTTATGGGCTTTATGGTATACTTGGCACTTATCTTGTGAACACACTTTCACCACCCTCTAAGCTTTCTATAAGCTTATGCACGATAGATGCGTGCAGGTGATGTTAGGTTGCAGCAGCGTGCAACTATCTTTTGGAGCTCTGATTTTAACATATATATTTTCCTTTTAGCATTGTATTCAAATGATTATATTAGTGGATATGTGATGATGATGTTACCTTTATGATTTGGGTATACGTATGGTTATACTTCTTTTGAGATAAATATACGTTGGAAAATCCTCCTTGTAAGATCCCAAGATCGAAACCTGGCGTATGTATGCCGAAAGCCGAGAATTGGGTACTATGGAGGCTGTTGGCACCGGGTTCGCCGATCGGGATTCCTGTGAATCCGATTTCTGGGTTTGGGGTGTGACATTGTGCGAACCTCCTTTATGTGGACTCCCTTTATGCGGACTTCTTTGTGTGGATTATATTGTGCGAATTCCATTGTGCAGATCCAATTGTGTGGATTCCATTACGCGAAAGCTAGTGTGCGAATATCTGCATTGCAAGGGGTATTTTCGCACAGCAGTTTGCACACAACGCTTAATTTCGCACAACAATTTACACACAATGCTCTTTTCTGCTACCTTCTTCTATTTTTATGCCTCAACAGACAAGTTTCCTTTACCCTTCATTGATCAAAATTTGAAAAGGCTAGTTAGTCACTCATACTATTGCTTCCTTGACGGGTATTCGGGTTATAACCAGATAGAGATAGCCCCTAAAGATCAAGAAAAGACCACATTCACATGTCCCTTTGGCACCTGTGCCTACCGAAGGATGTCATTTGGACTGTGTAATGCCCTCGCTACTTTTCAGCAATGCATGATGAGTATTTTTTCTGACATAGTGGGCCAATATTTAGAGGTCTTCATGGATGACTTCTCTGTCTTTGGTCAATCCTTTAGCGATTATTTGAAGAATCTTAAATGTGTGCTGAAGCTATGTGAGGAAAAGAATTTGGTATTAAATTGAGAAAAGTGCCACTTTATAGTTCGTAAGAGGATTGTCATTGGATATATTATCTCGTCTAAGGGAATTGAGGTAGATAAAGTTAAGATTGATCTTATCTCTAACTTACCTCCCCCCAAGAACATACGAGACGTGCGATCCTTCCTTGGACACGCTAAATTTTACAGAAGATTCATAAAGGACTTTAGTCACCTCTCTCGTCCTTTATGCAATCCACTTCAAAAGTATGTACCATACGAGTGGACTAAGCAATGCCAGGAAGCTTTTTCTAAGCTCAAGGGCATGTTAACCACCGCACCGATCATGCAGCCACCCGACTGGAACCTTCCTTTTGAGATTATGTGTGATACTTCCGATTATGCTCTTGGGGCGGTGTTGAGGGTCAAATATTGCATATTAGACCCCAGTTATTACCTGAATTTATGAACATGATACTATTTAACGGCCTATTTTATTCGTGTTTGTGTTGCAAGGTGAATTTAGGAGCCTGGACTGAAAAATGGTACTAAAAGCATAGATTTAATGCTTAGAAATGAAAAAGGTAAGGGACGGATGCCAGGGGACCGAGATCGAAGAATTTACAAACCAAAGATTGAAAAAATCAAGTGATTGGGTTTAAATAGGCCTAAAAGTCATACAGAATTCAAGATCACAGGGTTCTCACCATTCGTTCAGCCCGAAACTTTATATCTGGCCTGAGAACCATAAATTAACTATACACGTCAAATTTCAGTCATTGGATCCTTGTGAAAATGGCCTAATGGACAGATCAGCCCATAAATCATCAATCTAGGGCCCACCTGATCTCTGGATATACTTCAAATTTGGTCTCAACCACTTAAATTAGATGAGGAGGCAGGTGGTCAGAGTAGATTTCACATGAACATCATGATAGGTCCCACCTTGGGGTGCATGCGCACATAGCGCACATAATCTTGCAGTGCACTGAGCCAACTAGAGAAGTCAAACTGTTGTTGATCGCAAATTTCGCCTAAATTCATACTCCTCTACGTAACAGAGGAACAGAGACTTATGGCCCTCCCTAATGGGCCACCATGGTGATTCGACAGTCTGATCTGGACCGTCCATTCAAACCCCATGGTCCATATTACCAAGGCCTAGGAGACAGAATTTCAAAAGACTACGAGGATGGGTTCCCAGCTGTTCAAACACAGGACGGATGGTAACAAGAAAAATCCCGTGGGTCACATCGAAACCAATCCAAAACCCTCCCTTCTCGACTGGTTTTTCGAGGAGAATCCAATGAACGGGGTGGATTTATCTGATAACAATGATCATGGCCCCACTGATGCCGAAAACAATCCAAATTTCACATTCCTTACGTAGGTACGTGTGTAACGCTGTCCAATTTTTGCAGGCCGTTCTGCGATCATGGACGTGATCGGATGACAGATCTGGACCGTCCAAAAACTTAGAAATATGGGGCCGACCACCACTAAGAAGGCAGATCTGATCTCTTTTGGCCACTGACTTCTTCCACAGCTGTCAAATGTGGCCGTTTTTCACGTTTTCTGCTGCGCAATGAAAGAAGCTGTGTAAACACCATCCACTGACTCCAACCAAGCAACTGAGTTCACTCCTAGCCTCTATAAAAGGTAAGAGAGAAGGATGTGGAGGCTACTGAGTGCAGCCGTGGAGGCATCATCAAGGTGTGGAGATCAGACGTGAACAACAAAGAAAGAGGGAGAGAAAGCGTGTAACAGAAGGCCATCTCAAGAGTGTTATCTATCTTCTTTCTTAATTATGCTTTGTTTTTTGATTTTTCTAAGAGTTTCTAGCCTAATCATGTCGGTGATAAGCTAAACCTCTTAGCTAGGGCTAAGAGGTGAAGCTTGTAGCGAGATGGTTGGTTTTCTATTGCTTTGATTCATAGTTGTTGAACTCTCTTTGAATTAAGTTTGATTATAAGGAATATTCATAGTTTTTAATGGTTTGTTGTGACTTAAATTACAATAGATCTGTGATAGCTTTGAGTATGTTCTTTTCATTATAGGGTTTATGAATTTGGAAACTCTGTTGTTCTCCATCATCTCTTGGGTATGGTTGGATGATGGAACCCTTCCTAATATTCATAACTCCCTTAGATTGGGATGTGGATTGGCTAAATTTTGTTGTTTGCTTTGTCTCCTGGGCATGGTTTTTTGATAGAATCAATTCTAATTCTCATACCTATCTTCTATCGAAAACTATATCAAAGGAAGTTCAGATTTGGATTTTAATGATATATCTTCCAACTGGATAAAGATGGGATTCTGATTCTAGTTGTGTTCATGAATCAAGCATAGATATTCCTGATCTCTACAAGTGGATCCTTGGAATCCCTAGTTTTCCACCTTTAAATTTTACAAGTTTTAGTTTAATATTTCACCATTATTCCCTTAATTCTCCCTGATTTAGATTACATCTTCACCTAGTTCTAAATCGAGTTACTTTCAAATTACGTACAAGGTTCAGTCCCCATGGATTCGACCTCGGTCTTACTGAGATTATTACTACAACACAACCCTATACTTGGGGTGTGAATAAGTTTTTGGCGCCATTGCCAGGGACTGACTGTTGCATTTTTCTGAGAGTAGATGGTTTTGGAATTGGTCGAAGATTAGGGTTTTTTTATTTTTTATTTTTAGATTAGGGTTTGTTTTCTGTTTTTAAAAACTTTCTAATTCTAGGATTCCTTTTTTCTTTAGAATCTAACTTAGTTTATATTTTTAGGTTTAGAAACTTTCCTTTTTCTAGTCTTAGAAACTAACCCATCTTTTTAATTTTTAATTTTAGAATTTTTATTATTAGAAACTAACTTGTTTTGTTTTCTTTTGCAGGATTCTAACATAGGAACTTCCAATCTGGTAGCTTCTTTCTAATTCTTTCTCTTTCTATTTCTAAATCTCTTATTGTTATAGGATTTTTCTTTTATTCGTAGGATTAGATTTAGAGTTAGGGTTTTGTCATGCAAGAGTTAGAACGTGTGTATGCTAAGATAGCTAAGAAATCTTGAAAAAGTTTTTTACATGTATGATGATTATGATGGGAAACAGCCTATGCCTCAAATATTTTCTAAAAATTTCTTCAACCAATCAAAATATGATGCTCCACCGATTAAGAAGTCCTTCAGTGATTATCTATAGGAAAATAATTACATTCCAGTACGTGATTATGGGAATGAGGACTATTATTAATCCTCATATTCTCCCACATATGATCCGTATGACTGTAATTAGTGGAAACATCAAAATTGGGAAGATGAACCAACAAAATGTTATAATGATTATTCTCTTAGATACTCTACCTTTGAGATCCAACTAGAAATGATCCAAGAGGATTCATTTCAGGGTAACATGGACTGTCTTACAGAAATTAGAAAAATATTGGAAGTGCTTAATTCGTGGCTCGATAAGAAAGTAAAGGCTCGTTCATCCCAACCACAACCCAATCTAGAAATACAATGTGAGGAAAGTAATCCTAACTCGCTTTTGAAAAACTCTGGAAATTGGAGTGAAGAGTTGGATTATGTTAATGAGCATATGGTTCAATTTTTCGAAGAGTCAATCTCGATGATGGTTAAAAAGAATGATCAAGAGACGTGGGTGTCTTTTAAATATAATGATGATGACACACTTCACTCACATGACACACTAGGTTTTAATAATGAGGGAGAGGTTAGTTTATTCGAACCTCAACCCAATTTAGAAAGAGAATATGATGAAAGCGATCCCATCCCAAGAGTGTATTGCACTGAATTGGAAGATGATGCATATTAGGATGACGATCATGAATGTGCAGCCCAAATTCCCCTGGAATCAATCTTAAGTTTAGTCCAGGTCAATGATCAAGAAGTACATGAAGTGATTGGTCATAATGAGTTACTCCACTCATCTGACATGCCTGATTTAAAAGTGGAGAATGAGCCCCTTACAACCGACTCTTCTAATTCTTGTGAGACATGTTTGGACCACTCCCCTGAATTGAATGATGATATGATTCGGGAGAGGGACGGGTTGCTCGATATAACTCTGGAATTTGAAACCATCCAGTTAAGGCCACCATTTGAGCCGTCAATTTTGACGATTCAATGCCTCTTCTGAGTAGTATCAATGAACAGAATCCTCACATCAATACTTCGTTTACTGACCCTCAATCTGTCTGTGTAGGGCTAGAGCAAGAGAGCGTACCTCCATCTACTTTTAAAGACGATAGAGTCCTTGAGCATCCCATTACAGATTTCAATGTAGAATTTCTCAACTCTTTGGATGATTGCTTAGCCCACTTTACAGATTCAAACGATCCTATGATAAAAGAAATAGTGGATGCCTTGTAAGACAATACCTCGATGGTTGTCACGGATCGAGGGAACACATACTCTGAAATCCTTCCCTCCATAGATCTTGAATGCTTACCATTAAAGGAGGAGGAGCTGAAAATTGAACCGGAGTCTGAAACTCCGAAATGTATCGAGACTACATCACTTTCTATGAATTTTTATGAATTTTATTTATGTGTAGTCTATGATTCACCATGGAATACTAACATTGAAACTTTTTCTATCATAGGCGAATCATATATACTTTGGATATCTCAGGCAATGCAACGACAATTTTTTGATGAGGTCTATAGATTTCTCTGAAATTTTATGCTCCAGGGCATCCAAGCCTATTGCAAAAATGGCTTCAGGATGATCTTGTTGAGAAACCTACTGAGAAATTTATTAAGATATTGGCCAGAGGAGGAACCTTGCGGCATGACTGAGTAGCTTTTCCCCTGCTTTCATAGGATTAGGGTAGTTTGCTTTATGCCATTATAGGATAGTCGGCTTTATGCCGTTAGGATAGTTTGGTTTTATTGGATTGAGTCCTATGCTGAACCACTCTCATGCTGCGATCCTTTTAGAAATGCCTCTTGATTTCTTCCTCAGTTCTATCTTTCCATCACTTCTCCTTTACTTTTGTAGTCTCATGTGCATTACATGCTTATATATTTTACATTGAGGACAATGTAGATTTTAAGCTGGGGGGTGTGGAGTAGGCAACCGAATAAGTGTTTTCTCAGTCTTGAGTAAAAATTGTGAAAATTTTTTCTGGAGATTTTGTGAATTCAAAGTAATTTTGAAGGCCATCTTTGAGTTAGAAGTAGAAGATATGTAATGTTGGTAATTTATGACTCTTGGATTCAGCCATCTGTTAGATTTCACAGTTAAGTTCGAATTGTTAATCCTTGATTAGAAGTTTTAAACATTGATTGAGTCATGATTTCACATATCACACCTAGCTTACATGTTAAAGCTTTAGTTTGATATTGAATTATTAACTTAGTAATCATTAAGCATGGAAGGAACCGACCTCGGGAATTTGTCCATCATGTTCAATAAAAAGAATTGAAGAAAAAGAGAGAGAGAGAACGAATACCTAGCTAAAAAACAGTTGTCATCGAAAAGGGCTACCTATTAAAGCTCTTTAAAGAGATTGACATAGCGTGAAAGCCATCGATGGAAAAATCAAAAGCTGAAAGAATGAAAACTTGAACTGTAAGGCAAGTTTTGGTTTAGGTTATGGTTATCCTGAATACTCTTGTGATTATCAATGTTATCATGAAAATTGAAAATTGAATTCTTAATTGTGATAAGTCAGGGTTGCACTATACACCCATGGAACTCAATGTTTAGAATTGTTCTAATTAATGGATCAATACTTTGAACTTGAAAATGAAGTTTACCGTGCTCTTGAGTCCAGGACAAATTAATGCCCAACATTCATGAATCTTAGAATTCTCGTATCTAGATTGATTTTCAAAATTCATTTGAGTTTATAGAAATTGTCTCGTATTTCTTAAATTATTTTTCGCATACTTTGCTCGGGACTAGCAAAATGTTGGTTAGGGATTGTGTTGAGGGTCAAATATTACATATTAGACCCCAGTTATTATCTGAATTTATGAACATGATACCGTCTAACGGCTTATTTTAATCGTGTTTGTGTTGCAAGAGGAATTTAGGAGCCTAGATTGAAAAATGGTACTAAAAGCATGGATTTAACGCTCAGAAATCACTAAGGTAAGGGACGGACCTTAGGGGACCGAAATCGAAGAATTTATACACCAAAGATCCGAGAAAATCAAGTGATTGAGTTTAAACGGGCTTAAAAGTCATACAGAATGTAAGATCACAGGGTTCTCACCATTCGTTCGGCCTAAAACTTTATATATGGCCTGAGGATTATAAATTAACCGTACATGTCGAATTTCAACCATTGGATCCTTGTGAAAGTGGCCTAACGGATAGAACAGCCAATAAATCATTAATCTGGGGCCCACCGGATTTCTGGATATGCTTCAAATTTGTTCTCAACCTCTTAAATTAGATGGGGAGGCAGGTGGCCGGAGTAGATTTCTCATGAACATCACGATAGGTCCCACCTTGGGGTGCATGCGCACACAGCGCATGTAATCTTGCAATGCACTGAGCCAACCAGAGCAGTCAAACTGCCGTTGACCACAAATTTCGCCCGAATTCAAACTCCTCTACATAACAGAGGAACAGAGACTTGCGGCCCTCCCTAATGGGCCACCATGGTGATTCGAAGGTCCAATCCGGACCATCCATTCGAACCCCATGGTCCATCTTACCAAGGCCTAGGTGACAGAATTTCAAAAGACGGCGAGGATGGGTTCCCACCCGTTTAAATGCAGGACGGATGACAACGAGAAAAATCCCGTGGGTCACACCGAAACCAATCCAAAACCGTCCCTCACCAACTAGTTTTGTGAGGAGAATCTAATTAACGGGGTAGATTTCTTCGATAACAACGATCATGGGCCCCACTGATGCCGCAAACAATCCAAATTTTGCATTCCTTATGTAGGTATGTGTGCAACGCTGTCTGATTTTTGTGGGCCGTTCTGCGATCATGGACGTGATCGGATGACAGATCTGGACCGTCCAAAAACTTAGAAAGATGGGGCCGACCACCACTAAGGAGGCAGATTCGATCTCTTTTGGTCATCAACTTCTTCCACAGCTGTCAAACGTGGTTGTTTTCCGCATTTTCTGCTGCGCAATGAAAGAAGCTGCGTAAACACCATCCACCGACTCCATCTAAGCAACCGAGTTCACTCCCAGCCTATATAAAAGGAAAGAGAGAAGGACATGGAGGGCATTGAGTGCAGCAGTGGAGGCATCATCAAGGTGTGGAGATAAGACGTGAACAACAAAGAAAAGGGGAGAGAGAGCGTGTAACAGAAGGCCATCTCAAAAGTATTATCTTTCTTCTTTCTTAATTTTGCTTTGTTTTATGATTTTTCTAAGAGTTTCTAGCCTAATCATGTCGGTGATAAGCTAAACCTCTTAGATAGGGCTAAGAGGTGAAGCTTGTAGCAAGATAGTTGGTTTTCTATTGCTTTGATTCATAGTTGTTGAACTCTCTTTGAATTAAGTTTGATTATAAGGAATATTCATATTTTTTAATGGTTTGTTGTGACTTAAATTACAATAGATCTACGATAGCTTTGAGTATGTTCTTTTCATTATAGGGTTTGTGAATTTGGGAACCCTGTTGTTCACCATTATCTCCTAGGCATGGTTGGATGATGGAACCCTTCCTAACATTCATAACTCCCTTAGATTGGGACGTGGATTGGCTAAATTCTATTATTTGCTTTGTCTCATAGGCATGGTTTTGTGATAGAATCAATTCTAATTCTCATACCTATCTTCTATTGAAAACTATATCAAAGGAAGTTCAGATTTGGATTTTAATGATATATCTTCTGACTGGATGAAGATGGGACTCTGATTCCAGTTGTGTTCATGAATCAAGCATAGATATTTCTGATCTCTACAAGTGGATCCTTGGAATCCTTAGTTTCCCACCTTTGAATTTTACAATTTTTAGTTTAATATTTCACCATTATTTTCTTAATTCTCTCTGATTTAGATTATATCTTTGCCTAGTTCTAGTTCGAGTTACTTTCAGATTACGTACAAGGTTCAGTCCTTGTGGATTCGACCTCGGTCTTACCAAGATTATTACTACATCACAACCCTATACTTGGGGTGTGAATAAGCGGTGTTAGGCAAGAGAAAAGAGAAGAAGCCTTATGTTATACATTACGTAAGTAGAACTTTAAATCCCACTCAAGTAAACTATTCTATTACGGAAAAGAAACTCTTAGTCGTAATGTTCGCTTTAAACAAATTTATGTCCTACTTGATCAGATCTAAGATCATCATCTAAACAGATCATGTGACGCTCAAGTATCTTCTTTCTAAGAATGATGTTAAGCCTCACTTGATAAAATGGATCCTCCTACTCCAAGAATTTGATTTGGAAATAAAAGATAAAAATGGAGTAGAGAATGAAGTGACTGACCACCTTTCCCGCTTTGATCTCTCTGATTCACTTGAGATGACACATATAAATGACATGTTCCCTGACGAAGAATTGTTTAAGGTCTCCCATTCACCTTGGTTTGTAGATATTGCTAATTATCTTGCCACAGGTTTCACGCCAACACATTGGACTGCGCAAGATAAGAAGAAATTCTTCACCGAGGTATGCAAATTCTTCTGGGATGATCCGTATTTTTTTAACTATTGCCCTGATCAAATCTTAAGGAGATGTGTGCCAGACAATGAACACCAAAGTGTCATCTCCTTCTGTCACTCTCAGGCCTGTGGTGGTCACTTTTCTGTTAAAAAGACTATGGCTAAATTTTTGCAGTGTAGCTTTTACTGACCTACTTTGTTCAGGGACACTCATGAGTTTTGAAAATCTTGTCAGCGTTGTCAGAAATTGGGAGCATTATCCATTTGAAATATGATGCCCTTAAACCTCATTCTTATCATAGAAGCATTTGATTGCTAGGGCATCGATTTCATTGGACCATTCCCCAAATCCTTTGGGAATTTATACATTCTCCTAGCAGTAGACTATATCACTAAATGGGTCGAAGTGATTCCATGATGGAATAATAATCATCAAACAGTCATTAAATTCTTAAAAGAGAACATCATTTCCCGGTTCAGAACACTTGCAGATTTTGTACAAACTGCGTAAATTTGAGGCGGTTTCCAGACTTTTCGAAATTAGTGCAAAAGTTGAAGTTCCCCAATTATAAATAAGAGTTCCTAGGACGTTCCTAAACATCCTCTAGAGTTTAAGAAGTGGAGCAAAAAGGGTGGAGAGCCGCAGCCAATTGTTTTCTTCTTCTTCTTCTTTAGTTTGTTTATATGTTTTATTTAAGAGTTCTTAGTTCAATCATGTCTATAGTTAACTAAACCTCTTAGTTAGGGCTAAGAGATGAAGCTTCTAGCCTGATTGGGATGTTTACTTTGCTTTGATTCATGTTTTTATTGAACTTTATTTATTCTATTTTGATTATAACGAATATTTTCAGTTTTTAATAGTTTATTGTGACTCAAATTACAATAGATCTACAATAACTTTGAATATCTTCTTTTTCTATTTGAGATTGTGAGATTGGTAAATCCTATTGTTCACCATTGTCTCCTGGGCAGAGTAGGGTGATGGAATCTCTTACAACCATCACAATTCTCCTCCATTTGAGAATTAGGTCAATGAAAGTTCAGATTTGATTTAATTGTTATATATTCCAATTGGATAGGATAGGACTCCAATTCCAATTGTGTTTATTGAATCAAGCAAGGTAACATCTTGATAGCTACAAGTGGATCCTTGACACCCTAGTTCCCTTTTGATATTTGATGAATCATTCACAATTACTCTCTTTTATTTCAGATTTAGATTTATATATTTCTCTAGTTCTACTTCTCTAGTTATTTTTAGAATACATACAAGTTTAATCCATGTGGATTCGACCTCGGTCTCACCGAGATTATTACTACATCGCGACCCTATACTTGGGGTTGTGAACAGGTCCACTCTAGCTTGGTGGAGATTGCAAGAACCTAGGTGAAGAGGCTGACAGGAGCCTACGAGGGGCCAAAACAAACAGTTTTGTGCCTAGCCTAAGACTGGCCCAGCCCTAGTTTTGTGCAAGATTGGGGTTGTCTATTAAATGTCCTATATCAAACATGATTTATGATTAAAATGTCCTTGAAATCCTAAATAGGTCAGCGCGACGGGACATTAAGCAAAGCCTGAGGACTGGTCAATGTTTTAATCCAGCTTAAATTTAGGCCTGGACCTACTATGCCAGCCCAAGCCTGGCTGAAGTGGGCTAGGCTCGCAATTCCAAGTCCAATTTGCTAGTGAAGCCCATTGACATCCCTACACTTGGCCCGCAGGCTTAGCCTGGGCTTTAAATCTAAGCTTGGTGTCTACACGTGGTTGGTCCAAGGCTAAGGATGAATAGCCAGCTCGTCACGTTTGGCCTAGTCCAATCATCAAGCGAGTCACCGTTTGAACGAACGGTTCTCATTTAGCATAAATGTGTAGAGCATATAAAACACCCGATGAATCTAAGTCATGTTTCATGATCGTACTCATGCATGAATGAAAGGATACCCAACAAAAATTCTAAGATTCAATTATTTGAAACCTTTGATCATTTACTAAATAGGTCAGGGTTGGGATAGGGCAACCTCGACCAGCCAAGCTAGCCAGTCCCACTGCGAAGCTCATCTTTCTTACTGACATTATTTACCTTCCATGTCTTGATCATTGCGTTTTCCATGGTCTGTAAGAATTGGCAGTTAGAGATATGGATTTGATCGACGGCTACGTCCTAACCTTCCGATGCTAAGGAAAATGAATAGTAAGAAAGGCGACTGGCAAGCAACCACTGGTTGACTTACATGCATTTGTAGAGTGTTATTTGTAGACATCCAGGGTGGCCCACGCTACCAAGACAGCGTGCGACACGCCCTGCGTGGCCCCACTGTGATGTTTATTTTTCCATACAACCTGTTGATGTGGTCAGATCTGGATGAAGGAAAATACATAGATCATCTTGATTCAAAGTATCCTAAGGCCCACCGTGGCCTGGCCAGACAGATGAACTGTGTGGATTATCTGAGGTGGACCCCACCTGCACGTATTTAAGGGGAAAAAAAAAGGAAGAATGCAGCCGACGCTAGCAGCAGGCAGTGTCCGGGGACGCTGCTTGTTACACGGGTTACCAGGTGGGGCCCACTGCTGGACCCAAAGTGATGTATGCGTTCAATCCACACCGTCCATCTGCCTTTCCAGATCATTTTAGGCTGTGACTAAAAAATGAGTCAGATTCAAATCCCAGATGGACCGCACCACGGTAGACATTGGGCATTGACATTCACCTTGGGCCCACTGAGATGCACGTTTTAAGCCCAAATAGGAGCTGTGGGACCCACTGCAGAGTCCCACCATGAGATACGTGACTCTCCCAGGTGGCCCACCCAATCTAGCCACCAAAAGGCCCACGAGCCTTGGTGGGCCGACCTAAAATAAGACAAGTTCAATTTCAGCTGGAAATGTATGTGGGGGCTGGGCCCATTTCATTTTTTCTGTTTCCCACCATGGACTCCTACAATGATGCACATGATACGCCTTAGTGGCCTACTTAATTTGATCGTTGGAATGGGCCACGGGCCCTGACCGGCCTTCTGCTGTAGTAGAACAAAATCTCTGGTGGAACAAATCACTGAGCAACAAGCTGTCGAGCGACTTTTCCCACAATGTGGGGTCCCACCTATTTATTTTATCCACATTGTCCATCCATACAACAGCTCATCTGAGCGTGTGGAGCCTACTTAGGAAAACAGTGTATATTGAACGCTTACCAGTGAAATCTCCCAGGGCACACTGATGTTTATTTGCTATCCAACCTGTTTTTGGAACTTGCTGTGAACCCACCATGTTATATGTGTTCTATCCAAGCCGTCCCTTATGTGACCACCTGATGTATGGGTTTTACTTACACCCATCCAGCGGGTACAGCCCGTTGTGGAGCCCATCATGATGCATGTGTTTTACGCACATTGTTCATCTGTTTTAATAGCTCATTTAGGCCCGTTTGGACGGGAGTATTAGGGTGGAATACGTTGCAGTGGATTGGAGTGCACAGAAAACGAATCCATTTATTGCGGAACAGTGGATTGTCTCCTGTCCAATTGGAGTAGCCAATCTAGCACTCGTATGGTGTGCACGTTTGGACGGTTAAGCAAGTCCAACCGTGGCAGATGCGGTGCATGTTTGGCTGGGCATGGGATTGCATGCAATCCCATGCAATCCAACGGCTGTAGTGTTTGGACGGTCTAGAAGAAATAACTGATGGTCACTCTTTGTATTTGAAAGGGTGCATTCAACGGGATTGGGTACTCCACGGGGCACAAGATGTCTGTGTCTCATCCAAGCCGTTCACTAGGTACCGTCCAAACCAGTGTGTCATCCACGCCGTCCTTATATATATTGACCTATCAGATGGTTAGTTCAGAAACTTGTAAACGCAGTGTGGTCCACTTGGTCTTTGCTTATCTACAAAATGGATTTGAAATTTTCAAAATAATCATTATCTACAAAAGACCCAGGCGAGATCTGAAGTTGTAACATTATGGTGGGGCCCACTCTGTAAACGCTGGAGGCATTAAGGCGTATCTCAGTACGCAATGTGATTTCAAGCAACCCCTAGGGGACTGTTCATGTCAAATATGGGCCGCACATTCATGGATGTGTTCCATCCATTCCGTTCATTTCAAACCGCGATAGAATTGGGAGATCCATGTCAAAATTAAAACTAGAGATGTCGAGAGATATCAATACCACAAAGAAATTCCAAAAACATACACGCAGCCTATAATATACTAAACCATCACACGACTATAGTCCACAAAAACCATAAACATAAGTCGAAAGAAATAATCAAAATTACAACAATAATATTTAAAATTTAATTATAATAAGCAATGTAAAAAATAGAACCAACAGCCCCACGAAAATTGCAATGACTTTCTCACTATCCGATTGAGCAAGATCATCAGTCGATGTAACCCTCTCCACCTCCTCCTGTCTCGTCTGGGTCAACTGATGGGTAGACCCAGTCGTAGCGTACTGGATCTCGATCTCAGCAGATACAATGGCAACCTATAAACACAGAGACTCTGGCAATGGTCTGGATGGCTCACATGCCTTACGGAAAAAATTATCACAACAAGCTACGGCTTCCTTCCAGTTTCGAAACGCGCGGTGCCTGCCGCCACTGTATCCCTCAACTTCTATTCGCGCCTCATCCCAAGTGTTATATATCCCAGGGCGTCGTCCGATAAGGACAACGTAGAACTTTTCTTTACCCATTTGCAATGGCATGCATGGATTATTTAGTTGATATATCAAAGAATGAACATTCGTAATCTAAATAAGCAATACTAATCCTATTTTCTAAATATCAAAGTCGTATGTACGTACCCTTCTTGCATTATATGAACTGACTAATCCAATCTGAGTTAATGTGAGTAATGCAAGCATGTGAGTAGAGATACCGAATTGCTTCCAAAACATACTTAGTCATTAAAATAGCAGTCATATTGGTATACATTTGGCATACCATTCCATCACACAAAAATCCAAAATATTAAAAGAAAAAAAAATTGTCAGATATAGAAAGAAACATGATAACAATATAAGTTATTACATGCCCAAAATAGAAACCATCATAACAAACCCATTGACCACACCCTATCAGACAGAATCAGCACCTCCATCACCGAAGTGATCATGGAGTTTTTCCTTTAACCACTCTACTCGGCGCTCGGGTCGAAGACTAACAAAGAACGACGCCCACAACTTGTCTTTACTCAGGATCTCACTAACATCGATAAATTCTTTAGTGGTCAGGCCTTTCACCTCCTCGAGCACTCAAGTACTTTGTTAGTACGATTAACCTGTTTGTCGAGCCCAAATTTCATCATTAACTCAGCAACGGTATTTAATGAGGCCCTGAGTACATCACATGGATGAGGCGGGCGCGATCGTTTCCTTGTTACTATCCCTCCGCGAGTACCATCAGAATCAGGAGTGCCAGTGGGAGTGCCACGGGACTCGTGATGTCCCATCACAGGACTGTCTGATGGTAATGGAATGGTCCCTGTGGAGTCTGTGTCGTAATCCTCTGATAGATCTATCGTATCATCCATATCGTCATCAACAAAATTCCATGCTTCATCAAGGTTTCGCTGTAGACAAGAAGAAGATGCCGACGCGGCCATACTCCTGCTACCTCGTACGTAGCGGCACATTGCTTGGTCGGATCCGCATATCATTGCAAGGTCATCCATCCTGTCGATTCATTTACCGCGGAGTCTTACAGCATTTGGGTGAGACTACTAGAGGAATAAGACAAATGTAATAATGGGTAAATATTACATAGAGATAGATGATACAAAATTCAAAACTAGTAAAACGTACCCTGAGATATTGCTCCCAGACTTCATCAGGGGCTGTCACAACCATCCTCTCAGAGTCCCAACTGAAGCCGCTCGCTGCCAGCATGTCCTTCACTACAGTATACTCTCGCTTGTAATATCTCACCCGATTGGACATGCTTGGCCATGTGACAATTACCTTAGTGTGCTTTGTAACTTCGTCGGCCGCAATCTGGTACGCCTCCCGCATGAATTCGTTATCAGCCTTACGACCTAGTGCGACCTATTTGAGGAAAGTGTCGAACAATATCTGGTCCATAACACTTGTCCATTTGATCTTCGGTGCTCTAGATGAAGGCTCCGCGAGAGATTTCATGGTTTTTACACGTGGTGAACATCGGGTGGCTAACGGTGGTGTTTTAACCAGTGACTGGGTCGGTGTGGATGTTTCGTTAAAGGAGTCTATCATTTCACCTGAATATGAAGTAGGTATGAATTTTTTACAAATTGCAACTATAATCGTTAAAACATCAAATATTAAGATAGACTTATGTAACATAAATTCACTGGTCCTTATAAGTATCCAACAAACCACCAAGTGTGTAACTCGGTAACCATAATTCGCTAGTTTTCGAAGTTAAATAAACCTTAAACATAGCATCACCTACTTATATATGAAAATTAAATAGAAAGTATCATCATCTACTCCTACTATTTTGTTGAGCATCAATTGCACCGACGCAATCCTAAATGTGAAGAATCAACAACCATGAAGCGACCGTACATTGGAAGGAAATAAAAAATACGGACTTAGAAAATGTACCCATTACAAATATACCTAAATGTAAGCAGACCAATTTAGATTTGTTTGGATCTCTAACGGCGTCTCTATACCGGCCGGTTTAACTAAATCAGGGTACATTGATATAATTGCCTCCAGCACATAGTGAAAGTGCTGACTGACTGTCTCACCCGATCAAATAAATTTGTGACCCATGACCCGGTTACGAACATTGTGCCCCAACGTGTGGAGGAAAATAACTACTTGTTCTTCAAGACTAACATTATGCGTATCACGGAGTCGTGTCTTCTCGCGTAGCAGCGTACATAGTTCAAAAAATGATTCTCGATTCATCCTAAGCTGATCTACACAATCTCCGTCGCTAGCCTGAATAATAGAATTGATGAACCTTGCTCGCTCATCATCCCCATGACGCGTCGGTTGCTTGAACATATACGTACGACAATATTCCCCAACAACCTGTACACAAGCTGCCACCGCTTGAAAGATAATTGTACTATCGGGCAATTCCTCATCTGAAGAATCCATCATCAACTGATAACCTACACTCTCATGTGTGTATTTTTCATAAATATACATTGCAAACAACAATGGGTACAAATATAAATTTTGGACGAAGGTATATATGTACATGACTAATTAGGCCTCCATGGTCGGCCTCTAACAGTGACTATAATGCTTACCTGTGAGTCCTAGCTAAGTTTAGAGCACCCATCAAAGGCATGTATAGAAAAGTGTCAACAACAGCAGTGCCTACTATCCGTAGGCCTTGCTAAGAAAGAAAATCCAACCAATTGTTTGATGGCTAATGAAAGGTGGTAGAAAAGTAAAGTGGAAATAAGGATCAGCACAGAAAATTTTCGTTTCACATCTCTTTCATTGCCTACTTATTCCTGAGATAAATCATTGTATGTTTAGAACAAAATTAAAGGGGACCATAGAAGGAACTATAGTTCCAATTCAACTTTGAGATAACAAAGACTTCTAAGATATAGAGATGATTCTTCAAGTTATTTTATCTATTCATTTGTGGACTGTTGAAGAAAATAGTGGAAGGATGTAAACTTCCTTCCACTGTTGGCGGTTGACCAACAAATAGAAATCCATAAAGAACAAAATTTTTCTATAGAATGATAAGAAATCCATTGTGGGCCCTAACAAATAGATGGATCATATTGTTGATTGGACTAATTTTCTGTAAACATTCTTGATCGTCCATATCAAAAGCCATCCATCAATTTGTAAGATTGTTGGTGATGCTTGCATGTTATTCCATAAAAGCTATGTTAGACCTGATTAATAGTCTAGATCAATAGATTGAAATGTCTAAGTGTCCCAATGCAACTAGAAGCACTATAACTTACAATGTGTTGTGATGGCTGAGCATTCCTCTTTTACTATTTTCTTGATCCTTCCTCAGACAAGACGTTGACCTTGTTCATTAACAGAAAAAGAGAAATGGTGGAGTGCAAGCATTTTCACCATAATTTTGGTGAAAACAGCCTCATAAGACCTACTGTGATGTATTGATAACATCCACTCTGACCATCATGCAGGCCATTTCGTATTTAAGCATGGCCCCAAGATCAGGTAATGGTTTAACTGGACCATACCATAAGGACACTTGACGTAGGATGCACACCCCTATGTTCATTGGGAGCCTAGTGTGTTGTGTATATGTTATCCAACCAAATGATATGAAACATCTTTCTCACTACTGTTTAGCACATGGTGCAGGTATCAGATTAGCAGATGGAGTACATGGAGTACTTGAAGATAAGACAACGATTGGTGGCGCATGTAGCACCCTATGTGCCCACTACAAACATATGCAAATATTTAGATACTTGTATGAGTATCCTAAATTTCTGAAACACAAAACAGAAAAGCATTTGGAAGAAGACATTTTCATTTATATGGTTCTGTCTGAACCATATAAGAGAGAAATGGGAAATGAATGGCCACTGTTAACATTCAGTGAACAGAAAGTCCATCAATGTCATCATCGAGATCGACAGGGGTTGCGGAAGCCAGATGGATGTTATGGACCATGAGATTCATGTTGCATACATGGTACATGATAATGGAAGATGGGTAACTCCAATGCCCAGTTGGGCACATCTGGCTTCAATGATTTCCAAATTCACAAAAAGAAGAAAAAGGCAAATGTGTTTTACATGAATTGGTACATTAAAAGACAATTCGAAGACATGCTTCTGCAGTTTTTGTGGCATAACTTCAGGGGATAATTGGGCATGCAGTTGTTATAGCAGTTTTTGGGAAACATACCATAACTCTGAAAATCATATAAAATTACAAACAATATAAAAAACCCACATCAGAAATCAACCAAAACTCATTAACTTTTGTATTGAAAATTTAAAAATTCCATGCAGATGTATATATGGGTTATGGCCCATCCAGTGGGGTTAAAAATGAAGTTAGATGAACTTGTAGATAATTGAACCATGGGCCCTGATTGCACACAATGCAAGGTTTCTCCTATGCAAACAGGCCCTAAATATTCTTTATCAGTTACCCATATAGGAACAAGAAGAAGACATGATAAATGGGAGAGAGCTTATAGAATGCAAACAGAAACATACCGTATCCGTTTATCTGGTTTCGGGGAAACGAGAGAATGCAAGGCAAATTATATGACTCTGCTGACTGTTTTCCCTGCATAATCAGATGAAGATTTGAAAGAAGATTTTTTTTTAAAGTCATTAAATTATTGCATGTCAAAAAGAAGAAATTTTGAATTAAATAGGACATATAGGCGCATTCCCGTAGATAACCTGAATTGGGGGAAAAAAATTGTAAGCTATTGAGAGTAATTGAAACATTAATGTCAAGCAATATGTAGAGAACAGGTGAAAAGTAAACAACTAGAGAACCCAATATTTGACAGCTTCCATCAGAGACCCCTAGCTTCAAATTCCCCCAATAGTTGGCCAAAAATAAAAAAAATGTCATTGAAAGAAATGAAATCAAAATCCAAACAGGAACTACCCAAAAATAATAAAAAGAAATTGATAAAAAGCATCAAAAAAGCAAATACCTCATTTGTGTAAAGACAAAGAACAAAAAGAACCATAAACAATACAATTATATATTCACTTGCTGATAAATCATGCAAACTTCATAGTTGGAGAGTTATATAAAAGAGGTGTGCATGTATACATTTGGGCCCGAAGGTGGGATATGTTAAACAAGAAATACTCACGGATCAACTATCCAAAACTCATTTAAATTTTCAGTGGCATTTGAAAAATGAGCAAGCTTCCTCTGTCGGTGTATGCAGGTTTTGAAGGACATGACAGATGCACATAAGGTCATCTTCTTTAAAAAATATATATAAGATTAACATGTCCAGTACGTCGGATTACTAATAGCACCCTTGAATCTTATAATCTGATTCATTGATGCAACAAGGGTAAACCAGATTTGGCAGGCAATCACTGATGGATGTGCCTCAACAACTGGGTCCCAATGAGAAATAGACTGAGTAACTTATTTTATAATAAGCTTTTTCCTTAAGAAGCAAACTAAATATGAACCCCCTGAAGATGCCGACGCAGCAATCTCTCTTGAAACATAGTTTTTCAAGCATGTGAACCACTATGATTGAATCTTAGAATAAATTTCACAGCTGGAGAGTTATATAAAAGAGGTCCAAATGTATGCATTTGGGCAACAAGGTGGGCTATGTTAAACTTTTGTACTCACGAATCAACTATCCGAAACTCATTTAAATGATCAGTGGCATATGATAAATAAGCAAGCTTCCTCTGTCTAGTGTATGCAGGTTTTGAAATACATTCCAATCGCACATAAGGTCATGTTGTTAACAGCCAAAAATGAGATTAAGGTGTCCAGTACCTCAGATTACTGATAGCACATTCGAATCTCAAAATCTGAATCACTGATGCAACAAGAGTAAACTAGATTTGGCAAGCATTCAGCATCACATTCATGATTAGAGAAATCACTATCCAGTCAAATGGTTCACTAATTGCATATAATTTTTGGATCGATGTGCGTCAATAATTGGGTCCCAAACAGAAATGCACAGAGTAACTTGGTTCATAATAAGCTTGTCCTTAAGAAGCAAAAAAAAAAAAAAATCTCCATAAAGATAGCAGAGTGGATAACATATATAATATTTCCAGGGATATTGCATTGTCTATCAAACTGTGAGAAAGAGTAAAGAGTGATCTACTGTAATATTTCATCAATTTTAGCTATGGAGGCAGAAAATGCTAAAAATGAGAGAGGGGAAAGGTAAGAAAAATAATATGGAGCATACCAGAGATCTTTACCTAAGCCAATGGAGGAGATCAATGAACACTGAGTTGGAAATGCAAGCAAATCAGCAGTTGGATAAGAAAGTTGTTAGTTTTTTAGGTTAAATGAAAACCGAAAATTGTGAAACCCCCTATTTTCTGGAGAACCCTCCCAGACATACAATGAAGATTTCACAAAACCCCCAATATCCAGAAACCATGAGCAAACAGGTGGTGAAAATTAAAATCCTTCAGTTCAATAGAGATAGATTCAAGCAAAATTAGTCCACCTAGATGTGGCAATCCATGTCAGATTTTGGGAAAATGCCTCAAATCCAGAAATTGAGGGTTATCTGGAATCGGATTGAAGAGTAGAATTAAGTTTCACAAAACCCCCAATTTCCAGATACCAGGATCAAAATAATCTCCGAAAATCAACAATAGGACTGAATACAGACTGTTTGAAGAAGAATCATTAATCCAATTTAAGAAAATCGAAATAAAAAAAAGCCACAACGCCCACAAACTGCTTACATGGGGGTTATCTGGAGAAGATAACATCGTTACAAATCTGATTTCGCCCAACCCCCAAAAACCATAAACAAAAGCAAAGAGGTTTCTGAAAATGGAAGCAGTCAGTTGAATACAGAAGGATTGAAACACAAACAAACCTTCCTGGATTCTCAAATACAACAAATATTAAGCCATCACACTCTAAAAATCCCTAACCCCCGATTTCTGGAGTGTATAATACATAAAAAAAAACTAGATTGCACAGGAACCCCCAAAATCCAGGAGCTTGTAACACCGGACATGCAGATCGGAAGCCAACGACCCTCTCATAGGGTGGAGGGATGACATGCATGACAGATTCCAAACTGTATGCCACCGAATAAGGCCATAGGAGGAAGAAGCAGTACCTGAGCGCAACAACGGTGATGGTTGTGATGGACTCAATCGTCAAAAATACCTAAGATTTATAAGATTGGAATGGGGAAATGGTCCTTCCTGCCACCACTCCCGCCATATCCAGCGACCTTCAATCCCATCCCTCAGTTCGTACGAAGGACTAGGATGGGTTTGAGGCAAATCCAAGGAGAGAGGATCGAATCTAAGAAAATCCAACGAGAGAGAGAGAGAGGCGGGATATCCGACGATTTCAAGCAATCCAGTAGTCAATCCAGCAGGACACACCGCCTTGCACATCTCTCTCCCGTCCAAACAGGCAGACGCCCGTACTCTGTTGGATAAGACTATCCTATCCAACCTACTACGACCGACTCCACCCTAATACTCTCGTCCAAACGGGCCCTTAGAGTATGGACATAAAGGTGAGGTAAATCCGTAGCCCAGGTGGATCCATGTTGGACCATGGGCCCTACCCACGTTGTCCAACATGTTGGCCTCCTTTGTGGCGTCCTTTGGGGCCGTTGTGGCCACACCATGGTATATATGTTTTATCCGCACTGCCAATCCATTTTGTTAGATCATTTTAGTACGATGGGACCGATTTAGGGGCAGATTCAAGTCCTAATGGAGCTGCGGCCAATAAGGTGGATTGGACACCCACTGTTTCAACCTTCCTAAGGCCCACAATGATGGTTATATGTTACCTTTGTTGGCCATCCATTTCGTCGGTCCATTTTAGTGCATAGGTTCGATGATGGGGTAGATTTAAGTCTTAACACTACAACAAATTAGACTTTTTGCAACAATTTTTTTAGCAACGAGTCTAATTTCATTGCAAAAAGTTAATTTTTTACAATAACATTTCAAGTCATTGCAAAAAATAGATTATTTATGATGATAGTTTAAATCATCGTTAATAGTTAACTTTTTTACGACGAGCTTCAATTGTTGTCGCAAAACTTGTTGTAAAAACTTATCACATTAAAATTTTCACAATGAACTTAACCAGTCATCACTAATAGCCACTTTTTGTGACAAATTAGGTGTTGTAAAAAAATTCTTTTACGACGACCCAGAAGTTGTCGCAAACAGTAGCTTTTGCGACGATTGGTTAAGCTCGTTGTGAAAATACAATATTAGACTTTTTTCGTAGTTCTTTTTGCAACGACTAGTTAAACTCATTGCAAAAAATACCGAATTATACTTTTTACGACGAATATAGTTTCATTGTGAAATGTTAGAGTATTTATAACAACATTGTAAATCATCGCAAATAGTCGACGTTTTTATGACGAGTTATAATTATCGTCACTAAAATGTTTCCTACCAATTTTATTTTTTTTTAAAATTACATGGCAGGATAGTCGTTTTGCCATGCATTTCAATCTTTATCGCTAATGTCCACTTTATGCCACGAATCGAGTGTCATCGCAAAACATTATTTTTTTACAACGACACAAAAGTCGCTATAAATAGTTTGTTTTAGAGACGACCAGGTTAACTCGTTGCGATAAATACCAACTGAAACTTTTTATGATGAATGTAGTTTTATTACAAAATGTTAGAGTATATGTAACAACATTGTAAATCACTGCAAATAATCGACGTTTTTGCGACGAGTTATAATTATCGTCGCTAAAACATTTTTCACCAATTTTTTTCAAGAAAATTACATGGCGGGAAAGATGTTTCGCCACACGTTTCAATCGTCATCGCTAATATCCACTTTATACAACGAATTGAGTGTTGTCGCAAAATATTATTTTTTGTAACGACACAAAAGTCGTTGTAAATAGTTTATTTTAGCGACAACTAGGTTAACTCGTTGTGACAAATACCAACTAAAACTTTTTGCAACGAATTTAATTTTATTATGAAATGTTAGAGTATTTGCAACAACATTGTAAATCATCACAAATAGTCATCATTTTTACGACGAGATATAATTATCGTCGCTAAAACGTTTCCCACCAATTTTTTTCAGAAAAATTACATGGTGGGAAAGGCGTTTAGCCACATGTTTCAATTGTCATCGCTAATGTTCACTTTATGCAATGAATTGAGTGTCGTCGCAAAAAATTATTTTTTTCAACAACATAAAAGTCGCTACAAATAATTTATTTTAGTGATGACTAGGTTAACTCGTTACGATAAATACCAACTAAAACTTTCTGCGACGAATGTAGTTTCATTACGAAATGGCATAGTATTTGTAACAATATTATAAATCATCGCAAATAGTCGAAGTTCTTGTGACAAGCTATGATTGTTGTCGCTCAAGTGTTTCCCACTAATTTAATTTTTTGCAACAACATAAGTCACTGCAAATAGTTTGTTTTAGCAACGACCAAGTTGACTCGTTGAAACAAATACCAACTGAAACTTTTTGTGATAAATGTAGTTTCATTGCGAAATGGTAAAGTATTTGCAACAACATCGTAAAGCATCATAAATAGTCGACGTTTTTATGACGACGTATAATTATTGTCGCTAAAATATTTTCTACGAATTTTTTTCAAAAAAATTACATGGCAGGAAAGACGTTTCGACACGCGTTTCAATTGTCATCGCTAATGTCTACTTTATGCGACGAATTGAGTGTCATCGCAAAATATCATTTTTTACAACGATACAAAAATCGCTGCAAATAGCTTGTTTTAGTAACGACTAGGTTAACTCGTTACAACAAATTCTAATTAAAACTTTTTACGACGAATGTAGTTTCATTGTGAAAGGGTAGAGTATTTGCAATAACATCGTAAATTATCTGCTTGTGTACTCTTATAAATAGTTTTCCTTCATCTTTCTATGTGCTCATCAATTAAACAGTGGAAACCAATGTATATTGCCTTATTAAGTTACTGAACGACGATCAAACAGTGCACATTACTGATGATTGCTCAATCAACTTCCTAATCAACAATCGGACGACACAAAGTGTTGTTAAACATCTGATGAACCTCCAATTAATGATTGAACAGTACAAACCAATATAAATCTTGTTATCAATTCCCCAATTGACGATGGAATGGTGAACATTGACAATCGCTTGATTGACCTCCAATCAACGATCGAACGATAGAAAGTGTTGTTGACCATCCGATGAACCTCCAATCCTTTATCGAATGATGGAAAACATCATACATCACTTCATTAAGTCTCCAATCAATAATCGAATGCTGCACATCACCGACAATCACAAGATCAATGTCTCAATCAATGATCGTACAACACAAAGTGCTTTCGACCATTAAATTAACCTCCAATCATCGACTGAATGGTGGATGGATGGGATGGATGGATGGTTGGATGGATGGATGTTTGGACGGTTGGATGGAATAGTTAGATGGATGGATAAATGGGATGGTTAGATGAATGGTTGAATGGGATGGTTGGATGGATCAATATGTGAATAGATGGGGTGGATGGACTGATGAATGAGATATTTGGGATGGATGGATGTTTTGATGGGATGGTTGGATGGTTAGATGGACGGATATTGATAGATTGATCAATAGGATGGATGTTTGGATGGGATGGATAGATGGTTGGGATGGTAATGGATGGGTGGTTGTTTGGATGGATAGATGATATGGATGGATGGATGTTTTGATGATTGGATAGAATGAATAGATGGATGGGTTGGTTCGATGGATGGTTAGATGGATAGCTGGGATAGACGGATGAATGGATGGATGGGATGGTTAGATGGATGTATGGATGGATAGATGGGGTGGTTGTATGGATAGATGGCATAGATGGATGGATAGGTGGGATGGTTGTATGGATATATGGCATGGATGGATGGATGTTTTGATGATTGATGGGATGATCAGATGTATGAACGAGATGGTTGGATGTTGGATAGATGGATAGTATGGTTAGATGGATGGATGCATGGATGGATGTTTCAATGACTGGATATATAGATGGATGGAATAGTTGGATAGATGGATTGATGGATGTTTGGATGATTGTATGAGATGAATGGATGGTTGGATGGGGGATGCAATGGTTGGATGGGGGATGAGATGAATGAGGCTCTGATGGGCCACTAAGGGGTCAACAAGATGTATGAATTCTATCCACCCCGCCCATTTATTTATACGTATCATTTTAGAGTATGACCCCAAAAATAACGAAGATCCAAGGCTCAAATGGACGACAAAGTGGGGATTAAATTCCTACCATCAAAAAATTCTTGGGGGCCACAAAAGTTTTTGATTAAGATGATATTTACTTTTTTCACTTCATCCAGGTGTATATGACCACATCAACAGGTTAGATGACAAATAAACAATGTGGTGGACCGTAAAAAGGTTTCAATGGTGGCCATCCTTAACACCATTTCCTTTGGTGTGGTGTAAGACCCGTGTCCTAATCCGTACTGTTCCGTTGGCTTCCGCGGTCCTTCCGGTCAAATTTCGGCAACCTTCGCACCGTATTCGGTGTTTGCGCACGATCCTAAGCCAGGTCCCGCACACCGACATCAGCTTGATCCGAAAGTTGTATCATAGCGACCGCGTCGTCGCCGCGGTTCCAACGCCGTAACTTGCGCACCGAACCGATACCCAGGCAAGAAGATGCCGATCTGCGTTTATTCCGAAGAAACACTGCGTGTTGCGAATTTCGAGGGAATCTCTACTATAAGTCCCATCAATCAACCATTAAAGCATCCCATACCTCAAGTACAACAACCCATCTCCATCTCTTTCAAAAGTCTACCCCCCTTTCCACCTCACCACTCCTCTTTTTCCCATTTTCAACATCACCCATACCCCTTTTACAATTTTTCAACCCAAACCATCCCCCATCACACCTCACCCATCCATATCACCCCTCTCTCTCTCTCTCATTTCTCATATCTCTCCAAGCAACCCAAGCCTCTCACATCCAACACTCCTCTCCTAAACCACAAGTGTGGTCCACCTTCAATCATCCATCTACACCCTCCCATCTCTCATCCACACCATTAATCCCCCATCATCCACCATCCAAGGCATAGGCAAGGTGCATTTAAAGCCAAGGGAGCAAGGAGGAGGCTTAAAGGTGGGTGATCTACCGTTGTTTTAAAATTTTAAGGGCCACTTGTTGTGGGACCCACTTGATGTATGAGTTGTATCAATGGAGGGCCCGTAGTGGCGGGGTTCCTCCTCTCCATCACCGCTTCTCTAATTTCTCTCTCCCTCTCTCTCCCTCTCTCTCTCCCTTGCATTGTGATGGTGAAGATCCACACCATCCATTGTTAAATGGGCCCAATGCCCTTCTTATTATGTGATATATTTTATATAATATATATATGATATATAATATAATATATATTATATATATACTATATATAATATAGGATATTTATATATACTATGTGTATACAGGTGATTAGTGGGCCACATCCACGCGGGACCCACCACAATGAAGTGTAATCCTATGCCGTCCAGCGTCCAGGGACGCTGGACGTGCTATTGGTGGCCGAGCAGTGGAGTATACACTGACATGGGCGGTACAAACGAGCTAGCCAAATGGTGGGCCACTCATGCAGGCCTCACCTTGAAGTATGCATATAATCTAAGCCATCCATCCTGTTTCCCAGATTATTTTACCCGTTGAGACAAAATTTGGGACCAATCTGAAAATCAAACGGGCCATACCATAGGGAATAGCGATCCTACCTTCGATTTACTCCATTATGTTCCTGTATATAAAAAACAGCCTAAATTTGGACTCTATAGGTCTGTATCGAGCCACAGGGACCCATGGCCGGATTGGATCTTGTCGATGCGGGCCCCATCTACTAAAAACCGTGGAAAAACAAAAAAAAAGAAAAGAAAGAGAGAGAACCAGCAGCAGGACGCTGCTGCGTTTTACACGGGCGGGCGGCCAAGAGGCAGGGACCCACGGCTCCATCCGTGGGCCCCACCATGATGTATATTTTGTATCCACACCGCCCATTTGGTGGGCCACTATCTGACGTGGACCCCCCTCTAAAAATCAGGCCAATCCAACGCTCGGGCGGCCCACATCACAAGAAACAGTGTGAATTGAACTCTACCATTGAAACCCTTTCTGGGTCCACAGAAGTTCCAGATCAAGTTGAAATTTGTTGTTCCCCTTCACCCTGGCCCGTGTGACCTTATGAACGGATCGGATGGAAGATAAACGCTATGGTGGGCCTCACATGGGACCCACAGTGATGCATGTGTTACATGCCCACCGTCCAGACGGACGGTGGGGCCTACTTGATGTATGTGTTCGTCCGCACCGTCCTCCTGGACGGTGGGACCCCCTCCCTGCTGCACGTGAGTGTGCACGTGTGTGCACGTGTGTATGCATGTGGGTGTGTGTGCACGTGTGTGAGTGTGTGTGGATATACATACATACATATTTATATATATATATGTATATATATATATATAATATTATATTATTATTATATATAATATTGTATATATTTACATATATTAATATTATATAATATATATATATATATATATATATATATGATGGTGGGCCTCTATGGGCCCCACCATGATGCATGTGTTGCATCCAAGTTGTTCAACCATATGGCCGTTGTTGAGGCCCACTTAATGTGTACTTGTGGCCGTTGTTGAGGCCCACCTGGATGTGTATTTGTGGCCATTATTGAGGCCCACCTTGGTATATACATAAGGCCCATGTGATTCGACCCATTTAACGTATTTAAAGGCCCATGGGTTATGGCCCATTGCAATGTACATAAGGCCCACTAATGCGGCCCACTTGATTTATATAAGGCCCATATGAGATAGCCCATTTGATGTATCTGAGAACTATGGGTCGAGGCCTAATGAGATGTATATTGGTCCATTGCAATGTGTGATTTCCTATGGTTTGTGTAATGGTACTTTATGGCGGGCTATGCCTTGGGAACAATGTTGGTTTGACGTCCACATTGTAAGGATAATGTTGGTTAAATGTCCGCATTGTCACACTCCTTAAGGCCCACTGATAGGTCCATACTTATACTCTGCAGGCCGTCTAGGCCCATCTCTATGATACGCAGAGCCCATCCCTATATGCATGTTTAGTATAGATCCATGACTTATTATCATACGCATCATATGTATGACTGGTATAAGGAGTGATTGATCATAGCATATGCCTTCGGGCAGACTGTTACGAGCTCCCTGATAGGTGGAGTTGCCCTGCATGAGCGCATGGTTTACGCAGGACTATTGCATGACTGGTAGTGTGACTCATGCAATTGCATTGTGTGATTGTAGTTACTGTATGCCCTAGCGACACCAGGGCCATAGCCTCCACAGACACATCGTGGGTGGCTGGATTGGATACCGAAAATGTTTGGTTCTAGCATACGGGCGCCATAGATGTCCCTGGGTGAAAATCCCTAAACCCGATGGTACCAGAGGATGACTCCAACGTCGAGACCGAGTGGATGTACGAGCGCATGAGGGCCGAATACCAGGAGGCCGCGTCTCCCACTGTGTCGTGGTCGGTTGGAAAGGAGTGTGGCCTTACTCGCCCGAGGGTAGGGGGCAATACTAGGCTGAGTTTGACCAGCTCGCGAATGGGTCCGCTATCGACGTGCCGGATAGGTATTGGCAGACTATTGATCAGGCGGATAGTGAGGTTTCTTACGCTCACTTGGACTGTGCGGCTAGGAGAGCGACAGTGCCATTTGGAGTGTATTGAACCCCGGTGATTATCCTGAATGAGAACTGTACTGATACATGTTGAGGATTGGCATGCTTGAGTTGCATTTCACATCGCATGGCCGTGTTATGGCCGATGGCATTCACATCTTGCACCACATAGCCTTGGTACGGCTGATTGCATTCATGTACTCATCACCATGATTCCGCATTACTCTGACCTTGCATTTTGAGCACCCTTATATTGCGCACATACTCACACCACCCTCTAAGCTTTCTATAAGCTTATGCACGATTGATGCGTGCAGGTGACACCAGGACGCAGTCGCAGCCTTAGTCTCGCCGTATTGGAGCGTGCAGCCGAGCTTCTGGAGTTTTGTTTCTTTTATTACATTGTATTTTCCCCTTTCAGTCGCATTGTACTCAAATGTTTTTTATCATAGTGGATTTTGTGGTGGTGTTCTTGTGGTTATTGTTTGTGGGTTATGCTTTTGTTATGCTCATTATAAATCAGACTGATAATTTGAAACCCTCCTTGTAGTATCCCAGGATCGGAACCTGGTGAATGGATATCAGGATCCGAGAACGGAGTTCTACGGAGGCTGTCGGCGCCGGATTCGGCGATCGGGAATTTTGTGAGCCCGGTTTCCGAGTTCGGGGCGTGACAAAAGTTGGTATCAGAGCATAACTCGGGAATAACCACGAACAACATTTCATGTCTGCTATGAATGATTAAGTCCTAAGTCCGGATAGCCTAGCGATCTTTTATTACCGACCTTTAACGAGCGTGCCTTCGAGAGTTTTCAAAGTTGATAGGCGCATTCGCTCTTTTCTGTAGGACATGGCGCGCAGGAGAGTGACCCGATCGACTCCCGTACCACCACCAGATACTTCAGCTCCACCACCTGCGGCTCCCGCATTACCACCTACGACCCCTGCTCCACCACCGGAGATTCCTACTGCCCAGCCTGAGGATGTCGCTCCTCTACCAGAGATTCATACTGTCCATCCTGAGGATGCTGCACCTCCACCAGATACCAGTGCGGATCCGACCGTATCAGTGAGTGCTTCTCAGTTGCAGCAGATGCTGCAGGCTGTGACGGCCGCACTCCAGGGGCAGAGCAGACACCCGGTTGTTTCACCGGCCCAGGCAGAGCAGGAGCGCGCGAGTGCCCTACTTCGAGAGTTCCGACAGTTTGATCCTCCACGATTCCAGGGCGAGCTAGATCCGACAGCAGCTGAGAGGTGGCGCTCCGATGTGGAGAAGATTTTTGATACCATGTCATGCACGACCGAGCAGCGAGTTTGGTTGGCAGTGTTTCTTTTTCAGGGCGAGGCCGAGCACTGGTGGACCTCGGTTACCCGCGTCGCAGGACCTGACTACGTTTGGACATTGGATGATTTTGTAGATCGATTCGAGGAGCAGTATTTCCCTGACCATATTTGACGTCAGAGAGCACTAGAGTTCGAGACTCTGGTGCAGGGAGACACGACCGTGGCTCAGTACGCGGCTCGTTTCGTGGCGCTATCGAGGTTTGCACCATATATGGTTGATGATGAGGGGCGGAAGGCCCGCCGTTTCGAGAGCGGCTTACGTTACGGTCTTCGAGGCCGTGTGATTGGGCACGAGCTTCCGACCTTTCAGGCTGTAGTGCGGAGGGCTCAGATTTACGAGACTGAGTGGGCTAGCGCGCAAGCCGACAGAGATCAGAGGAGGGGACAGAAGAGGCAGACCCCCTCCAGTAGTTCCCAGCAGCAGCGGCGACCACAGAGGTATAGGAGCCACTCACCTGCTAGAGCACCAGCAGCCCCAGCAGCACCTCCAGCGCCACCCCATAGATTAAGTGGACATTCCTAGTCAAATGCTATAGCGATGCATATTGGATTGATGTAATGACGGATAAAAAGTTCACATAAAATTATTGCACATTTGTTAGAGAAAACTTGGTGACTTGGAAGAGTAAGAAGTCAATTGTGATTACAAAATCGAGAGCAGAGGCAGAATATAGGGCCATGGGCCATGCAGGTCAGGAATGAGTATCGTTCGCTCTCATCTCCAAGAGCTTCCCACTATTTGGCGATAGTTTGTTAATTCGGAGGAGTCGTCGAGGGTATACTTCCCGTCTCTTCATGCATCGCTCGAGTATTATTTGATTCTGACGCTTCTCACTCATTCATGTCCGAGGGTTTCTGCCGATCGAATGGATTGCAGACAGAGTCTACTAGTGAGGGATTGACCGTATCGACGCCCTTGGGGAGGACCACAGTATTGGGCCGTTTCTGTCCATCTTGCCCGGTTCTTGTCAGTGATATCTTTTTGCCTGCTGACTTGTTTGTGCTGCCGATGACAGATTTCGACGTTATCTTGGGCATGGATTGGCTTGCCGAGTACCACGCTATCTTGGACTGTTCTGCGAGGACAGTCACATTCTGCATACTAGGCTTGCCGCAATTCCAGTTCATCGCTGAGCCCAGAGGAGAGTCGTTGTCTTGCTTGATGTCCTGTGCAGTCGAGGAGCCTATTGCCTTGTGTATTGATCAGTGGCCGGTTGTTTGCGACTTCCCCGATGTGTTCCAGGAGATTCCAGGATTGCCTCCTCGCCGTCATATCGAGTTCCAGATCGATCTTGTGCCCGGTACCACGCCTATCTCGAAGGCCCCGTACCGTATGGCACCGATGGAGTTGCGTGAGCTGCAGTGTCAGTTGGACAAGTTGCTTGAGTTGGGATTTATTCGTCCAAGCAGTTCACCTTGGGGAGCGCCGGTACTCTTCGTCAGGAAGAAGGATGGCTCGTTGAGGCTCTGCGTAGATTACCGCGAGCTCAACCGGGTCACGATTAAGAACAAATACCCGCTCCCGAGGATAGAAGATTTATTTGATCAGCTGCAGGGTGCACAGTTCTTTTTGAAGATTGACCTGCGTTCTGGTTATCATCAGATTCGTGTCCGAGAAGAGGACATCCCGAAAACAGCCTTCAGGACGCGCTATGGCCATTTTGAGTTTCAGGTCATGTCCTTTGGATTGACCAATGCACCCGCGGTCTTCATGCAGTTGATGAACGAGGTCTTTCGTCCATATCTCGATCAGTTTGTTGTGGTCTTCATCGACGACATTCTGATATATTCGAGGACCCGTGAGGACCATATGCAGCGTCTGGAGATCGCCTTGCAGACCCTTCGTGCCCACCAGCTATATGCGAAGCTGGAGAAGTGTGAGTTCTGGCAGGAGGAGGTGAGATTCCTCGGTCACGTGGTGACGAGGGAGGGTGTCGCAGTGGACCCCTCGAAGGTTGAGGCAGTGCGTCAGTGGGGTCAGCCCATGACTGCATCCGAGATCCGCAGTTTCCTTGGTTTAGTGGGATATTATCGACGTTTCATTGAGGGCTTCTCCCGTATTGCAGCCCCGTTGACCAGGTTGACTCGGAAGGGCGCAGAGTTTATTTGGAGTGATGCCTGTGAGCGAGCATTTATGGAGCTGAAGGACCGCCTGACGTCCGCTCCTGTCCTCACTCTTCCCTCTGGGAGTGATGGATTCGTGGTATTTACTGATGCTTCGCGTATTGGATTGGGTGCTGTCCTGATGCAGCACGGCAGACCTGTAGCATTTGCGTCTCGTCAGCTCAAGGTTCATGAGCTGAACTACCCCACGCATGACTTAGAGCTGGCAGCAGTCGTCTTCGCACTGAAGGTGTGGAGACACTATCTCTATGGGGTTAGGTTCGAGCTCTTCTCTGACCATAAGAGCTTGAAGTATCTATTTTCTCAGTCTGAGCTGAACATGAGACAGAGACGCTGGATGGAGCTTCTGAAGGACTATGATTTTGACCTCCAGTACCACCCAGGCAAGGCGAATGTGGTGGCGGATGCCCTTAGCCGTCAGCCACGAGGCCTGGTGGCACATATGATGATTCAGGAGTGGAAGATGCTCGAGGATATAGCAGAGTACGACTTTGATTTTGGTCTGCAGTCTTCTATCGTTCAGTTATCGAGCCTGTCGATTCAACCCTCTCTTGTCGCAAGGGTGATCGAGGCTCAGCAGACAGATGAGTCGTTACAGGATTACCGAGCAGAGGCGGCATCTGAGAGTCAGACAGATTGGCAGATTGGTGCTGATGGTGGACTTCGCTTCAGAGGCCGATTGTGTGTCCCGGATATTCCTGAGTTGCGTAGAGATCTTATGACCGAGGCACATCGATCGCGGTTTTCTATCCACCCTGGCTCGACAAAGATGTACCGTGATATGAGGAGGCAGTATTTCAGGAAGATTGCCAGTTTTGTGGCCGAGTGTGACACATGCCAGCGTGTCAAGGCCGATCATCAGAGACCCCCTGGTCTATTGCAGCCGTTGAGCGTCCCGATGTGGAAGTGGGAGCACGTATCTACAGATTTTATTATGGGGTTACCGAGGACTCAGCTCGGTCATGACGCCATCTGGGTTGTCGTCGATCGTCTGACGAAGTCGGCACATTTTCTTGCGATTCGTGCGACTTGGCCTTTGGACCGGCTTGCGAGGCTATTCCTTGAGGAGATTGTGAGACTGCACGGCGTACCAGTCTCGATCGTTTCTGACCGAGATCCGAGATTCACGTCTCAGTTTTGGAGGAGCTTTCAGAGAGCTATGGGCACTGATTTGCAGCTCAGTACCGCGTATCATCCGCAGACCGATGGCCAGACCGAAAGGGTCAACTAGATCCTTGAGGATATGCTTCGGGCTTGCGTGATTGACTTCGATGGTAGCTGGGATGAGCATTTACGATTGGCTGAGTTCGCATACAACAACAGCTATCAGGCGACCATAGGCATGACTCCTTTTGAGGCATTATATGGCAGACCGTGCAGATCTCCGAGTTGTTGGACCGAGGTTGGAGAGCGGCGTCTCCTAGGTCCCGAGCTTGTGCAGGAGACATCAGAGGTTATTGATATTATCAGGCAGAGGATGCGCACAGCTCAGAGCCTGCAGAAGAGTGTTGCTGATCGCCGGCGTCGTCCCTTAGAGTTTGATGTAGGGGACCATGTGTATCTCAAGGTCTCACCCATGAAGGGCGTAGTTAGATTTGGAGCAAAGGGCAAGCTTGCCTCGAGATTCATAGGACCTTTCGAGATCACTGAGCGCATTGGCGCTGTGGCCTATCGGCTTGCCTTACCATCTCAGTTGTCTGGCGTCCATAACGTTTTCCATGTCTCTATGTTGAGGAAGTGTGGGTCAGACATAGTTCCTGTTATTGATTGGCAGCCGTTAGAGGTTCGTGAGGACGCTTCTTACATCGAGCAGCCAGTTCGTATCCTTGATCGGAAGGAGCAAGTCCTCCGAACCAAGGTCATCCCCTTGGTGAAGGTTCAGTGGGGTCACCATTCTATGGATGAGGCATCTTGGGAGCGCGAGGCTGAGATTCGAGAGCGCTATCCTCATCTTTTTGATGATTGATTGTATATTGTATGTTGTATGTTGTCTCTAATATTTATTCGACGATGCCTTGTTTCCTTGCTTTAATTGTGTAAATTTCGAGGATGAAATTTTTATTTGGAGGGGAGAGCTGTAAGACCCGTGTCCTAATCCGTACTGTTCCGTTGGCTTCCGCGGTCCTTCCGGTCAAATTTCGGCAACCTTCACACCGTATTCGGTGTTTGCGCACGATCCTAAGCTAGGTCCCGCACACCGACATTAGCTTGATCCGAAAGTTGTATCATAGCGACCGCGTCGTCGCCGCGGTTCCAACGCCGTAACTTGCGCACCGAACCGATACCCAGGCAAGAAGATGCCGATCTGCGTTTATTCCGAAGAAACACCGCATGTTGCGGATTTCGAGGGAATCTCTACTATAAGTCCCATCAATCAACCATTAAAGCATCCCATACCTCAAGTACAACAACCTATCTCCATCCCTTTCAAAAGTCTACCCCCCTTTCCACCTCACCACTCCTCTTTTTCCCATTTTCAACATCACCCATACCCCTTTTACAATTTTTCAACCCAAACCATCCCCCATCACACCTCACCCATCCATATCACCCCTCTCTCTCTCTCATTTCTCATATCTCTCCAAGCAACCCAAGCCTCTCACGTCCGACACTCCTCTCCCAAACCACAAGTGTGGTCCACCTTCAATCATCCATCTACACCCTCCCATCTCTCATCCACACCATTAATCCCCCATCATCCACCATCCAAGGCATAGGCAAGGTGCATTTGAAGCTAAGGGAGCAAGGAGGAGGCTTAAAGGTGGGTGATCTACCGTTGTTTTAAAATTTTAAGGGCCACTTGTTGTGGGACCCACTTGATGTATGAGTTGTATCAATGGAGGGCCCGTAGTGGCGGGGTTCCTCCTCTCCATCACCGCTTCTCTAATTTCTCTCTCCCTCTCTCTCCCTCTCTCTCTCCCTTGCATTGTGATGGTGAAGATCCACACCATCCATTGTTAAATGGGCCCAATGCCCTTCTTATTATGTGATATATTTTATATAATATATATATGATATATAATATAATATATATTATATATATACTATATATAATATAGGATATTTATATATACTATGTGTATACAGGTGATTAGTGGGCCACATCCACGCGGGACCCACCACAATGAAGTGTAATCCTATGCCGTGCTATTGGTGGCCGAGCAGTGGAGTATACACTGACATGGGCGGTACAAACGAGCTAGCCAAATGGTGGGCCACTCATGCAGGCCTCACCTTGAAGTATGCATATAATCTAAGCCGTCCATCCTGTTTCCCAGATTATTTTACCCGTTGAGACAAAATTTGGGACCAATCAGAAAATCAAACGGGCCATACCATAGGGAATAGCGATCCTACCTTCGATTTACTCCATTATGTTCCTGTATATAAAAAACAGCCCAAATTTGGACTCTATAGGTCTGTATCGAGCCACAGGGACCCATGGCCGGATTGGATCTTGTCGATGCGGGCCCCATCTACTAAAAACCGTGGAAAAACAAAAAAAAAGAAAAGAAAGAGAGAGAGCCAGCGCTGACGCTGCTGCTGCAGGACGTGCAGGCAGCGCCTGCGGCTGGCGGGGGGGCGGCCAAGAGGCAGGGACCCACGGCTCCATCCGTGGGCCCCACCATGATGTATATTTTGTATCCACACCGCCCATTTGGTGGGCCACTATCTGATCTAAAAATCAGGCCAATCCAGCGCCCGGGCGGCCCACATCACAAGAAACAGTGTGAATTGAACTCTACCATCAAGAACTTCTTGATCCACAGAAGTTCCAGATCAAGTTGAAATTTGTTGTTCCCCTTCACCCTGGCCCGTGTGACCTTATGAACGGATCGGATGGAAGATAAACGCTATGGTGGGCCTCACATGGGACCCACAGTGATGCATGTGTTACATGCCCACCGTCCAGACGGACGGTGGGGCCTACTTGATGTATGTGTTCGTCCGCACCGTCCTCCTGGACGGTGGGACCCCCTCCCTGCTGCACGTGAGTGTGCACGTGTGTGCACGTGTGTATGCATGTGGGTGTGTGTGCACGTGTGTATGCATGTGGGTGTGTGTGCACGTGTGTGAGTGTGTGTGGATATACATACATACATATTTATATATATATATGTATATATATATATAATATTATATTATTATTATATATAATATTGTATATATTTACATATATTAATATTATATATAATATATATATATATATATGATGGTGGGCCTCTATGGGCCCCACCATGATGCATGTGTTACATCCAAGTTGTTCAACCATATGGCCGTTGTTGAGGCCCACTTAATGTGTACTTGTGGCCGTTGTTGAGGCCCACCTGGATGTGTATTTGTGGCCATTATTGAGGCTCACCTTGGTATATACATAAGGCCCATGTGATTCGACCCATTTAACGTATTTAAAGGCCCATGGGTTATGGCCCATTGCAATGTACATAAGGCCCACTAATGCGGCCCACTTGATTTATATAAGGCCCATATGAGATAGCCCATTTGATGTATCTGAGAACTATGGGTTGAGGCCTAATGAGATGTATATTGGTCCATTGCAATGTGTGATTTCCTATGGTTTGTGTAATGGTACTTTATGGCGGGCTATGCCTTGGGAACAATGTTGGTTTGACGTCCACATTGTAAGGATAATGTTGGTTAAATGTCCGCATTGTCACACTCCTTAAGGCCCACTGATAGGTCCATACTTATACTCTGCAGGCCGTCTAGGCCCATCTCTATGATACGCAGAGCCCATCCCTATATGCATGTTTAGTATAGATCCATGACTTATTATCATACGCATCATATGTATGACTGGTATGAGGAGTGATTGATCATAGCATATGCCTTCGGGCAGACTGTTACGAGCTCCCTGATAGGCGGAGTTGCCCTGCATGAGCGCATGGTTTACGCAGGACTATTGCATGACTGGTAGTGTGACTCATGCACTTGCATTGTGTGATTGTAGTTACTGTATGCCCTAGCGACACCAGGGCCATAGCCTCCACAGACACATCGTGGGTGGCTGGATTGGATACCGGAAATGTTTGGTTCTAGCATACGGGCGCCATAGATATCCCTGGGTGAAAATCCCTAAACCCGATGGTACCAGATGATGACTCCAACGTCGAGACCGAGTGGATGTACGAGTGCATGAGGGCCGAATACCAGGAGGCCGCGTCTCCCACTGTGTCGTGGTCAGTTGGAAAGGAGTGTGGCCTTACTCGCCCGAGGGTAGGGGGCAATACTAGGCTGAGTTTGACCAGCTCGCGAATGGGTCCGCTATCGACGTGCCGGATAGGTATTGGCAGACTATTGATCAGGCGGATAGTGAGGTTTCTTACGCTCACTTGGACTGTGCGGCTAGGAGAGCGACAGTGCCATTTGGAGTGTATTGAACCCCGGTGATTATCCTGAATGAGAACTGTACTGATACATGTTGAGGATTGGCATGCTTGAGTTGCATTTCACATCGCATGGCCGTGTTATGGCCGATGGCATTCACATCTTGCACCACATAGCCTTGGTACGGCTGATTGCATTCATGTACTCATCACCATGATTCCGCATTACTCTGACCTTGCATTTTGAGCACCCTTATATTGCGCACATACTCACACCACCCTCTAAGCTTTCTATAAGCTTATGCACGATTGATGCGTGCAGGTGACACCAGGACGCAGTCGCAGCCTTAGTCTCGCCGTATTGGAGCGTGCAGCTGAGCTTCTGGAGTTTTGTTTCTTTTATTACATTGTATTTTCCCCTTTCAGTCGCATTGTACTCAAATGTTTTTGATCATAGTGGATTTTGTGGTGGTGTTCTTGTGGTTATTGTTTGTGGGTTATGCTTTTGTTATGCTCATTATGAATCAGACTGATAATTTGAAACCCTCCTTGTAGTATCCCAGGATCGGAACCTGGTGAATGGGTATCAAGATCCGAGAACGGAGTTCTACGGAGGCTGTCGGCGCCGGATTCGGTGATCGGGAATTTTGTGAGCCCGGTTTCCGAGTTCGGGGCGTGACATGTGGTCCACTTGATACATAGAATGCATTTTTTTTAATCTACATCTAAAATGATATGAAAAAAAATGGATGGACAGTGTGGATACAATTCATACATCTCTTTGAATTGATGGACGGTGTGGATACAAAACACACATCATGGTGGAACACATATAACTAGTGATGTCACTTCAGTAGGAGTCTTGCGGAAACAGATTGGTTACTCCCCCACCACCAGCCAATGGCTGGTGGTCGGTGCTCTATGTGCCCCACCATGATGTATGTATTTCATCCATGCCGTCCATATATTTTTTTATATCATTTTATGATATGAGACGAAAAAATGAGGTATATCCCAATCTAAAGTGGACCACATTACAGGAAACAGTGTTGAATGAACTTAGACCATTAAAATTTTTTTAGGGGCCATAAAAATTTTGGATCGAGTTGATCTTTGTTTTTTCCCTTCATCTGGGTCTGTATGACCCAATCAACAGATTGGATGTGAAATAAACAGTACAGTGTGCCTTAGGAGGATTTTAATGATGGATATCCAATCACTATTGTTTTCCTGTGGTGTGGTCCAGATTATATTTATATCCCATCCATTTTTGGTGTAAAGACCTAAAATGATATATAAAAATGGATGAATAGAATGGATCAAATACATACATCATGGTGGGGCCCACAGAGCACCAACCACCAGCCATCGGGCTGGTGGCAGGGGGAAACAGATTGGCTACTCCCCCTGACACCAGCCAATGGCTGGTGGTCGGTGCCCGTGGGCCCCACCATGATGTATGTATTTCATCCATGCCGTCCATCTATTTTTAAAATCATTTTACGGTATGAGACCAAAAATGAGTTATATCCTAATCTCAATTGGACCACATTATAGGAAACAGTGTTGAATGAGGGTCAAACATTAAAAATTTTTAGGGGCTATAAAAGTTTTAGATCAGGCCGATTTTTGTTTTTTCCTTTAATGTAGGCCTGTATGACCTAATCAACAGATTGGATGTCAAATAAACAGTACAGTGGGCCTTAGGAGGAATTTAATGGTGGATATCCAATCACTATTGTTTTAATGGTGTGGTCCACCTGAGATTTATCACTCTCATTTTTGGGATCAAGCCCTGAAATGATCATAAAAAATGGATGAACGAAAACGGATTGGCTACTCCTCCTGCCACTAGACCATTAGCTGATGGTCGGTGCTCTGTGGGCCCCACCATGGTGTATGTGTTTCATCCATTTCGTTCATCTATTTTTATATATCATTTTATGGCTTTATGCCAAAAATGAGAGGGATATAAATCTCAGGTGGACCACACCACAGGAAACAATAGTGATTGGATATCCACCATTAAAATCCTCCTATGGGCCACTGTACTGCTTATTTTGAGATCCAATCTGTTGATTAGGTCATACAGACCCAGATGAAGGGAAAAAACAAAGATCGTCTTGATCCAAAAATTTTATAGCCCCCAAAAAGTTTCTAACGGTCGACATTCATTCAACACTGTAATGTATATATTTTTATCTAAACCGTCTATCCATTTTAGAAGCTCATTTTAATACACGAACCCAAAAAAGGAGGCAAATCAAGGCTTAAGTGAACCACATGGTAAGAAACAGTGGAGATTAAACTCCTACCATTAAATCTTTCTTGGGAGTGGTGTGGTCCAATTAGGCCATCAATCTTCATAATTTTTGAGATCATGTCCTAAAATGAACTGTAAAAATTAATGGATGGCGTGGATAAACTACATACATCACTGTGGGCCCCACAGAACCCTCGGTTGGAATGCCCGTCCCTAGTTTCGTCCAATGGGTGTAATCCCCAGTCCGCACCCAAAAAGAGCTCGCAAATTTATTTATTTTTTAATTATTTTTCATTCTCGCGGGCTGTAAGCTTTCTTTATCTCTCTCCCTCCCTCCCTTCCTCTCTCCATCTCATGCTAATAGTAATCTGGACAGGAGGAGATGCTTTCTTCATGCGGTGAAGAAAGAATCGAATGCTAACAACAATCTGCAGAAGCTTAACTAGTAACTCCAATCCCTCTCTCAGAATCCTTGGTAAGAATGCCCATCCCTACCTCCTACCCTCTCCTTCTTACTTTGGTACTCTGTGTGTGTGTGTGTGTTTCATTTCTCTTTCACCCATGGAGGATTTGAGGGTTTGTGGATCTTAGAAATTGGGGAGTTGTGGATTTTGGAAATTGGGGATTTGGGGATTTTAGGGATTTGAGGATATTGGGGCTTTCATATTGAAGGAATTTGGTGCTATAATATTTACAGATTATTCCTTATTCACAAATTGTGGAGGCAATGATTGTTGGGAAGAAAGAATATGAAGGTGACTCATCAGAAATGAGATCGTAAGATATTCTCTTCTACTGATAGATGGGCTTATCGTAGCATAGGGGAAGAGCTCTACTATGTTGTTATCTGGTCTTCAGGGTCTTGGTAATGTTTCTTTCCTTGTCTAAGCCACAGAGTATGGTGTTGCTATGATTCTATACATTATGGTGGCTGTATATCCTTTAGTCAATAAAGTTCTCAAATTTTTTGTATAAAATCTTTCTTGAAAATTTCAATGGAAATGAATGGTATAGATCATTTGTTCATGAACCAGAACCACATTGAATACCAGAAGTTGAAACTGCAGAATTCCTAGGTTGAGTTTGAGGGAAGCTTCAAAATATGCAAACTCAATGCCCTTGTATTGTGTACTGATTAAAAAACTTTTTTGTGTTCTGAGATGCTTCTATGTTAGTTTGAAACTATTTCCTCATCCTTTGGGTCTATGTAGCGATGTTTTGATTCAATGGAACGTGTTAAGGAAACTTTCCCCTTTTGGGATTCAAAGAGGGGTCTTGTCTTCTTAAATTCCTGTCTAATCTCATGTCTGCCTTATTTTCAACAGTTAAGATGTTAGTGAACATGTCTATCATGAAAGAAACTAATCGAGTTCAATGATTTTTGGTGTTTTCCTTTCTGATGACATTTGCTTGGCATCTATGATTTGTTGGAATTGCTTAATACCTATTTGCAGCAACTGTTTTTAAGTGGTTGGGATAGGCAACAATTCTAGGAATGATTAAAATGAACTTACCTCTATATTCCTTTCATTTTCAACTTAGTGTAGTAAATGTTTACTTTGTGAATGGAAAGTAGCACGGGAAGCAGCTGCTGCTGGTCTTTCTCTTGCTGATGTTACTGCAGAAGCAAAGTATGCATCTGAAATGGTGGGAACGATGGGTGTTGCCCTCTCTGTATGTATACTTCTAGGCCAGGTTGCATCAGATCGTTTAGGCCCAGGAAAAATGGAGCTAGGTCTTGGAATCTTAAGTTGTTAAATAATCTCATTTTCTTCCTACTACATTATAGTTTAAAATATGGCAGGAAATGAATCTGTTCCTACCATAAGAACAAAGCATTCTAATTACAAGTTACCACATATAACTGTTAATTCAGTATAAATGTGATTTGGATTCCAATGCCTTCTAAATACAAGCTTCTAAATGACCTTTGGATGTGAATTTGAAATGTGAATTGCAGGGATCAGTCTTGTTAGCATCATAGCAAGAAAACCTCTTCTTTGAATCCACCAAATTTGAGGTGAGCACATTCTCCATATTCCATACCTTGGAGGAGAATCAATAAAATTCAGCTACATCTCAAGAAGCTTAATGTCAAATCCATTGTTAAGACCCTTCTGAAATGAAAATATTATGACTTGTTTTTAACTGCTAATGTATGCTACTTCTTCATGAATATAAAATTACAGATAGGTCCTCTTTAAGTTGGATTGGGCTGACCCTCTGGTTGGAATTGGTCAGGTCAAGTATGGTTACCTTATTTGGCAATTCTGCTTCTATCCTTGTGCTTCTCTGTTCGAATATAATTCTTTAGAGACGGTAAGCTTGTTTTTCTCTTTCTCATTTTTTTCTTTTTTTCTTTCTATAACTTTTTGGTCCATGCAAACTTCATTTTTTAGTGATCTTGTATGGTCTGGTTTGACCAAACCAATGAACTTGCTGATCCATTGACTGGTCCTGCTTTGAAGACACTTATTTTTTTATGCATGTCTACCATATATCTTGGTTGTTGTCTTGTTAGAAAAATAAAGGCATTGTTGTTCAGGAAGAAATAATTGTGTATTTTGAAGTCTTGATGGTTTTATTTTTAATTTTATGAATATATGTGTGTGTTACAAAACTTCTGGGGAAGTTTCTTAATATATAGGTCCTTAAACCTTTTAAATGGCACATGAGATGACTTATTGTGGACCCAAACTGGTAATTCATTCATACAACTAGGAATAAGCAATTTTGCAAAAATCATGCCAATAGGATGATCCTAAGCTTGATGGTATTATAAGCTTCCAATCAATATCATGAATATGGTCAGTCAAGATTGAAGGGAGAAACAAAATGGATCCAATCATCATCTTGAAACATCCAGTAGATAGATCCCACTTTGTATTTCTTATGATTCTATAGTAACACTTTGATTTGATGATTCTAATCATGTGATTTACAGCTAGAAACAACAGACAGTTTTAACAAATTGGCTCCATTTAAATAGTTAGGATAATCCGAGTGGCTTGATTCTTGCACCATGACTTGCTCGTAGTTGTATGAATGATCAGATCAACAACGGGTCATCCCGTGTGCCACTTAAAAGGTTTGGGAACGTTTGCATTTTGCTAATGTCCCCACCTTCATATAGTACAAAATGAGCACTGTGCTATTGACCTGTCATCTGAAACTTGGGGATGAATGTTCTATGTTCATTGATGTAAGTGTTAGGTGTATATACAATCACATATGTGAAAGACCAAACAATTGTTGATAAGCTTTTGCATATACGTAACTTAGTATTGATAAAACTCCCTTGTATATAGTATGTATCATGCAACACTGGAATCAGTAGAATGGGTTATGCTCTTAGCAGGTGAAGGAGTCAAGGGAGATCGGGCTGATCATGAATAGATTGGAATATGCTTAAGGGAATTTGATAGTATGCATGCCACTTACTAAATAATCATAACATTAATAACCCTTATGCCTGATGCTATACCCTAGAAAGACATAAGGTGGATTGAACAAAAAAGCTTAGTCCATGCTCTTAGAGAAGTTAGTTGCAGGATCCTTCTAACTAGGTGTGGCTCCCACTTCAAATCACCTCTATGGAATCTCACTCCCGTCTGCTCCCTACTTAATTATAATTGTTTACATTTTGAAAGAATGCTTCCCCACACCTGCACCTGAGTTTGTAGCCGCTTCGATTCATGCTTTGTGGCTTTGTGCAACTATAAGAACGACAAAGCAGGTGCACCAAAACATGCAAAGCTCATAGTATAGTTGCTGTAACGCCCTGAAATTCGGTGGTCGAGCATAACTCAGCTCCCGAGTTTCAAAACATCACTTATGCAACATATTGAATGATGGATGTATGTTGTCTGTATGAGTACATAAAACATGGAATAGATTAAGCCAAACTGCAAACATAATTTAGGGATAAGTGAAGAACGCAAGCGGAAGACTTAAAGAAATATATGTGTACATGTGCGAATCCCTGAAATACATATACATACCAGGTCATACTTACAAGTGTTACTATCAAAATTACAAGTATCAAATGACATCATCTATTCCTAAAAAGAAATCCCAGAATCCCACGTATCAGAACAAGGCTCACTAGAACCCGCCTGAAAACTGCATAAAAGAAAATGCAGCCTCATCTCCTCGAACTCCTGCTCTGCCTCAGGTGACGCATCAATATCTGCATCTAAGACAGAGTCTGGTGGGTGTTTAAACACCGCCCTAGAACGTGAGAGTGAGTGATCAACTCAGTGGAACAATAAAGCAAAGGTTAACATGTTATCAATTCAATCAAGCAGTAATAATAAAGCAGAACAATCAAACATGTCCTAAGTACTCTTGTTAGTGCAAGAATGTATGTGGAATGATGCGTGCCCTCGCGCGTACACCCTCAGCATCTTCATCTTACGTTACGCATGACATCACCTCAAAGTGCTCCACCTCTTCCAGGCACATGCATGCGGTGCATGAACATGATTACCAAGTTGTTATTAGTCCTTTTCATATAGCAGGATTGGGAAGCTAAGGTACCTTCCTCATATCAACGTCCAAACAGTGATCCATTCTAGGGTCGTCAGTCCTAGACAATCTCATACGATCATATGGTTTTAGGTCGCTGCAAAGGGCTCGTCACCAATCAATGCACGCCTATCATACCTTCGTTACTACAATAAGGCTCGTCACCTCAATGCGGTATCCAGGTATGCTCGAGGTCACTACAAAGGGTTCGTCACCAATCAATGTAGGCCGACAGCACGAATATAGTGTCCATACCACCATAATCGGCTCACGAGTTTGGTTGCTCACTGGTCACTACGGGGAGGCTCGTCACCTCAGCGTAGGCCAACAGCTCGACCACGGTGTCCCATACCACCATGTCTGGCTCATGAGTCTTATCGGATCAAGGTACAATGGTTAACAGGATTTCATCGATAAGTTTGGTATCCTAGATTCAAACAATAGCGTCCATACATGGTGAACATACATCAGACAATCGGGTTACTTGATGAACTCGACTAGCACGAGCGCACGTTAGGTTGAACGACATAGAGTGCACAAACACTCCGTGTGGCCAAACCACAATTGACAACTCTAATACGACTCGGGTTCGTCAAATCACGTCCTATGTGGCGAAAGCAACCTCAGCTACGAACTCAAGGCCGAATACCGATTTCCTGGACTATTCCATAGTCCCAAACACATTCCACTACAACAGATATTCATATCAACAATTTAGAATAGTAATGGAACAACAACTCAAATCATATGGTATGTAAGCATTTGAAGAATATCAACTCAACATGGATTTTCACATAAGTAATACTTGAAATTAAACAACAAGGAATATGACTTGCATGTGGTAAATCATACACATCAATAGGAGTGTTGAGAATCGCTTCTCAACGCCCACAATTAGGTTAATATATTACACTTTAGATCATTCGGACATTTCTACAAACACTTAGAATACATAGTTCAACATGCATGACGCATGTTGAAATACACGCATTTGGACAATTCTTTTTGCCAAGGAGTTGTCACACATACAATTAGCACAAGTATACGACAAATAATCATGGCAAGTACATGTTCATATTTTATACGTATTCGGTACTTCCTACATATACATAGAATACACAAAACTCAATATAACACATGCATATCAGGAACACAAAATAAACATAGCATTTGGGATATGAAATCTCATCCATAACAAGAATAAACCATTCACTAGCATTGAAAGCCTTGAAAACCATAACCTATACGATTAAAGTCCGCACCTTAAACCAGAAATAGAGCACCAAACTGATTCAGACGATATGTCTTCGTCAATGGCGACTAGACAACCTAAGGCAAGAATAGAAATGAGATACAACACACATAAACCATTCTAAGCTCTAAAACAGATTAGGGTTAGGTTAACTTACCCAAGAAGGAACTTAGAATCGCTGGAAAAACGATTCAAAGGTGGAGGTTTAAGGATGTAGAGTAACAGGAAAGAATCCAAGGATGATTCACCAACTTCTCTCTCACTTTCTCTCTCTTTTCCTCTCTCTTTCTTAGCTAGGGTTAGGAAATTCGTATGGGAAAGAGAGTGAGGGTTTTAAGGTCTATATATAAGCCTAACATTGATGAAAATAACCCCAAGGCCAAGGTATACTTAGGTTATAACCAAAACAGGCCTCTCTCGATCCAACGGAGCACTTCTGGTGGGCCTTTTTCCATGTGCGGTCGAACTTAAGCTCACTGACCATGGATCTAGGTCAGGCTGAGTTTTCGTACCGATCGGATCTACAGATCAGCCGTGGCGGACCACACTCAATTCAACGGTCACCGAAACTCGATCAGGACCACAAGCACTATGACCTGCCTGGGCCATCTTCCCTGATCCGAGGGTGAAATTGCGTCAGAATCCAACGGTCAGATTGCTTAAAATCGTCGTGCAAGCGACACGACTCAGATTTCATAAAATCACATTAAATTTCTCACCGCTCTCACACTCTTCACTCCGGACTCAATCAAATCAACCCCGGACATTATCTGGACTTGATTTTTGAGGTGATGGCCAAGTCCAACATGGTGACCAATACTGCCTAAGATCATCGCTATTAGACTTTCGACGCGCGGTCCAGGTCCAATCCAAAGCTTTCAAAAATTCCCAAGAGCAACTAGATTTAGCGATGAATCCCAGATTTCAGAGTAACCTAGCGCTAATGATCCTACAGGCTTTGAGTCATGCAGATCAAATTTAAAGTGATTGATGCAAATTTCACAAGCAATCGAGTTTAGCACTAAGTAACCCACAAATAACTTCTAAGGAAAATAGAGGTAGTACTCGGGTCTTGGCATAAAATTTTTTGGGTCATTACAGTTGCATGAAGTTCAAGCCACAGCGGCAAGAAGTTTGGGTGCAGGAGTGGGAAAGCACTTGTTTAAAAAAATTAGCAAGGATAGACAGTTGGGAAGCAAGAGTAGGAGCGCAGACCGAAATTATGGATGATACAGGGTTCATGTTTCCCTGGTGAATGCCAATAAAAGATGGGCCTATTAACCACCTGAAGTGTCAAATATTCTTCCACCTTGTCTGCTAAATCCAATGTTTATTGTATTGGAATGGGATAAAAGATTGGCCTAAACCACCTAAAGACCTTCAAATTCATATGTAGCCCACCTGATTATTGGACTTAATTTTTTGGGTTCACTTTATCATCATGGTGGAATGAACCTATTGTATGGGTTGAATGTGATGAACACACCATAAGAGCCTAAAAATGCTTTACCTTGACACTTTTAATGGGAAAATCAAAAGGAAAAAAAGGTATTTTGGTCAATTGATTCCCTTAAAAGCATATTCTAGTGCTTTGCATAGGTCATTGTTGGTAAAATAAAAATACCTTTAAAAAAAAATTTATTATACTTCAGTCTAGGCTTTTGCAACTCAATGCCCTCTGCTTCCTTTTCAGATATAGGAAAGTGGCTTATTTAGATACAGATGTTGGATAGCCAGAGTTCACAACTTCCGACTCTCTCTCACTACATCTCATTGATGAATAAATTCTAGGTACAACTCTTCCTGTTGTTTGGGCATGAGTTTTCTTTACAATTTTGGTTGAATTCTAGGTAAAACTCTTCTAAGAAGTTACGGTATCTTGTAATTTATCTTCTTATTATTTGATTCATTTTTATCCTACATTTGTAGGTTTAGATTTGATTTTCAGGAAATTGGGTGTAAATGCTTTGATGCTTATTTAACGGCGTACTGACATTTGATCCTTGGTGGGTGTCTTAAGTCAGTTGGATTGTTAAAGTTTCTTCTTCATTGGTTCTCCCTTCTGTCACAATTCACCTGCAAATTCAGGATTATCCAGTTCTTAATACTACCATACTTGGTTTGACAGCTGGAACTGTTTTTGGATATTCTAACATATTTATGTTGACTATAACAGATTCTGGGCATTGCACACGGGCTCAATCTTCTTTTTGGACTGGACCTGTTCATATGTGTCTTTTTGTCTCCAATTGATGTTGTGCTATTTCCACTATTTATCACCCTCTTGGTGAGATTGACTCTTCTATCTAGCACTAATGCCAATTAGTTATATATGCATATCTTGATGGTTGTAACTGGAGCTTGATTTTTAGGACAAATGCAACATGGAAAAGTTGTTTGGATATCTCAAAAAAATTGTATTTAGGATTTTGTCTCTTTATAGTCGGGCTATCGGCACAATCCTTGGCGATATGATCCAGACCACCACATTTGAAGCAACCTCTGCCCATGTCTAGAGTAGAAAATTTTTCTGAATGTTTCACTTAAAACTGATGGGTAACTCCTGTTTTCTTGAAGTCATACAAGAAGCTGCTACATGGTTTCTTCTTTATGGAAATTTATTTAATTGAAACCACAATGTTTTCCTTATTTTTCCATATCTTTGATCATGTTAAAAGGGTTCTCCACTAATACAATTTTTAAATAAACTGCAATTGTGAAAACAATTTTAGTAATTATGTAATTTGTTTGTCAGTGGTTCACTATGAAGAGATCTAGCAGATTGTTTGTCATTGTGATTTGTTTTTGTTGCATGATTGCTCTGATAAGCTTTTGTCAATTTTGGGGTGGAGTGCCAGTTGGATGAATGATTTGCATTGAAGTCCTAGATTTAAAATGCTATTTGTTGCATATACAAGGGTACTTTGTAATTTATCCTTATTTTTATTAACATAAACAATGAAGGTTAGAAATATACAGGTAGAAGTTGTGCTAACTTCTAATTGTTAATCAGTTATGTTTTTGTTTGTTGTCATAATTTTTATGAGAGATTTACTTGATCCAGCTTGCTGAACCATTTGATATTAGTTCTGAGCTTCATGTCAGTAGTCTTTAATTAATTGTGGGCTTTTTTTATTATTATATTACTGTTCTTTCTGGAGAATCTACAAATGAAGTGGTGAGCTGTCACAGTTTCTACTTTAGTTATTTGCTCTAGGAATGCAACTATTAAGGGATTTAACTCTTTGAATTACTGGAAGATGCCCATACCAGACATGGACTGCTGAGCCATGATGGTATGATGCATATAGGCTTCTTCTCTTTTCTTTTGTAGGTTATTAAAGAGAAAAAAAATCATTCCTGTTACTTCTGATTAACCACTAGAGGTTATAAAAAGTGTCTCAAATTTTTAAGTCTTCATTATATTATAAATTAGAGGTACAATTGATCTATAGTGGAATGATGGCTGCACACACATTGATGAAACGATGGCCATTTATATTAATTTTCTTTTTTGGACAATTATTAGAGTAAATTGGTGTAGAGTGAGAGTCCTTAACATAATTTTTTTTCCAGGAAGTGTATGCTTAAAGTAATATAAAATCTTGAGAACTCATTGATCTACTTATAGCTCAACCAGGTCCTTCCTTTGATATAGGAGCTCCATTCACAGGTGATCTCTCTCCCCCCGTTTTTTCTTTTTCCTTGTTCTTGGTGCAAGAGGATTGCATCATACAAGCCCTTTATGGTAAGGTTGTCTACATGTATGGACGTCATAATGAATGAAGGATTGTAATTGATTCATTATTGAATGAAGGATTATACATGAATGAATGAATGAATGATTATGCAGGTGGTAATTGAATGAATGAATGGTTATAATTTTTTTTTATAAATGTAGGCATTAGCTACGGATATTGACCATAGCTGGTAATTTAACAACCGTATTGCGATGGATCCAGCATTACTTTTGGCTACAAATATTATCCGTAGCTGTAGGTACTTTTGGCTACAGAAATGATTGCTACGAATTATATTTGTAGCTATAGTAATCTATGGCTACGGATTAAATCCGTAGCCATAGGTTTTAGACCTATGGCTATGGCACCTACGAATACGGTCATGCTACGGACTAAAACTGTAGCCATAGGTCTTTAGCTATGGCTTTTATCCGTAGCCTTTGCCCAGTTTTCTGGTAGTGAAGCTTTCGTGACAAGTGTGAGGTTATTAGTGACGATGAGGACTTGTCGCAAAACATCTTTATTCACAACGACTTTCATATTTAGCAACATTTTACGATATGCGATGGCGACGTGTAAAATCGTCGCAAATAAGTTATATTTAGCGACGATTTATTAAGTCGTCGTAAATAAGCTATATTTAGCGACGATTTATTAAGTTGTTGCAAATAATTATTATTGGCGACAAGGCACACTCGCTACAAAAAACTTTTTGTAATAAATTTAGGTTTGCTAGCGACGACGAGGACTCATTGTAAAACGTCTTTATTTGCTACGAGTCTCATATTTAGCGACGTTTTACAATATGCAATGGCGATGTGTCAACTCGTCGCTAATTAATTATATGTTGTGACAAGTTAGTAGGTCGTCTCAAATAATTGAGTTATTGGCGATGGGTTGTTTGTTAGTGACGACGAGAACTCGTCGTAAAACGTCTTTATTTGCGATGAGTCTCATATTTATCAACGTTTTACGATATGCAATGGCGACATGTCAACTCGTCGCTAATTAACTATATTTTGCAAGTTATTAGGTCATCGCAAATGGTTGAGTTATTGGCGACGGGTTGCCGTTTTCGTCGATAAATAGAATTAATGACGCCGTATTTGCAACAAACATGGCGATGAGCAACACTCATCACTAAAAGTTTTTAGCGATGAGTTTGGAGCTTTTAGTGACGAATTGACTTGTCGCAAAAAGACTGAATTGTTATAGTGTGAGTGGAGCATTAATTGGAACAAATTCCAAGTACAGGGTTGTTATGTAGTAATAACTCAGTGAGACCGAGGTCGTACCCACAAGGACTTATATTTGTATGATTTCTGGAGCATTTTAGAATTAGAACTATAACTAAACTAATTTAGAGAATTTGATTTAAGAAGTAATCATGTATTTAAGTAAAGTAAATAGGAAAATAAATAGAAATAAAGCATAGAGCACCAATGGTCCACTTATAGCCATTCTTAATATTTAATTCACTTGATTCAATCATATAACTCAACTAGAATTGAATTCATATCGTATTCAGTCGGATAATAGAGTGCTTAAATCACCATTTATAAAACTCAAAACATATTTGAACTTTAATTGAATTGGTTCCCATATAAAACATCAAAGGATTGATCTGAGGGAACTCAAAGCATTTATCGTGCCCTTAGTCAACGGTAAATTAATGGATTTTACAGATCAATCCCTTGCAAAATAGACAAGCAATTACTCCTAGCTGTCCTAAGCATCCAATGCCCGGAGTTGACAATAAATAAAAGTAAACTAAAAATAAATCTTTATTCCAATCAAATATCAATAAATTATTCAACAATAAAACCGGTTACTTGAATCAAAGTAAACTAGAACATTATAAACCACTACAAGCTTTACTCTTTGCCCTAACTAAGAGATTTAACCAACAAAAGACATTATTATACTAAATTAAAAGAAAAACATTAAAAAAATGAAGAAGAACCAACCGGTAAATTCGAAAGTTACTTCCCGAACTCATAAAGTACGGAGCTCAGAAGTACAGGGGACTGTTATGGGTAAAATGGAGCTAAACAAATGTATGATAAGATAGATGAGCCGAGTAGTGAGACTAGATGACTTTATATATTACTTGAGGGCCGAAAAATCACCTCGACCTTTAGTGTCGGCTACTTTCTACCTCGGCTTCAGTTGTCACTTTGGCCCCCAACCTGACCTCAGGTACCAACCTCGACCTTGGGTACAGACCTCAGGTATCAACCTTGACCTTAGATACCGACCACGACCTCAGATACCAACCTCAACCTCATAATAGAAATATCAAGAGAGAATCTTGAAACATATAAACATAGGATCGATCCGACGAGGTTTTAGCTGAAAATCACGCAGATCAAAGTAAAGTCGGATATATTCTTGAAATTATAGTCTGACTCCGATACAGGCCCCTCCAGCATATCCAACAAATCAACTTAGATATGCAGACTACCTAAAAAAGCCTATAAATACACCCCCTCTCATGGGTAAGGGGTATAGACAGCTATCCTGATCTATTAGGCAAGTCCATACACCTGACTTAGGCAATGGAGGGTCCCTGGCCTTAACCGGCACCCCCAATGTCTTCTCATGTTCTCCATTAAATTGCAGGTACTTAGCCACTCATGGAAGGTGAGGCAGGACTTCTCTTATCTCAATTAAATTGTAGGTACTCAGCGGCTTGCATGAGGTGAGGTAGGATTGACCTGATTTGAGCATCAAGAGTCATGTTTAGTTATTAAGCTTTTCTTAAATCTTTCTTGTGGGGTCCCACTTTTGAAACTTGGCATATGTGAGCTAGGAGTTGAAATTGGGGTTTTATGGAGGCTGTCAACTCCAAATTTGGGGTACAACGAACGGGCGCTAGTAACAGGATTTAGGGCGTGACAGCAAGTCCTTAAGTCACATCATGATGCATTAGCTCATCCTTAATGGCAATGAGCCATTGAAGAAATTGCTTTTATATATTGTACTGGCACATGTCCTCTTGTTTCTCTCGCACCCAATAAGTGAATAGTTAGCTATTGATGGGACTATAGTATTAAGTACTAGCTTGATGACTCAATTGAACGTTTAAAGGAAAAACTTGTCCCAAAAGGCTATGGACAAACTGTCAACCTAGTTTATGATGAATTTCTCCTATTGCTAAACTAAACTAAATGCGAATTTTGTTTTCTTATGTATCTAATAGGTCTTAGCCCCTATACCAACTAGACATCAAGAATGCCTTCCTGAATAGATATTAATAGGGGAAGTTTATATAGAGTGACCTCTTAAATTTGTAGCTCATGGGGAGAAAGGAAAAGTGTGTTGCTTATGGAAAGCTACTTATGGATTAAAGTAGCTGGTTTGAGAAATTCAGTCAAGCTTTGATAGAATTTGACTTCCATAGGTGAAAGGTAGATCACAGTTTTTATAAAGGATAATTTCAGAGGGATGGTGGTGTTGATCATCTATATTGATGACATAATCATCACAAGAAGTGATGAAGTTATGAATCACACAACAAATTGATTCCAAACTAAAGACCTTGGTCCTCTACAATATTTTTAAGGATTGAAGTGACCTGATTGTTTACTACAATTAACATATAAGTGAGAATTCTTCTATAGTCTAGAAAGATACAAGAGGCTTATGGGAAAGCTAATTTATTTGACTACTACATACCTTGATATATCATTTTTTATTAGCATGGTAAGCTAGTTTATGCATCAACCACGGATTCAACACTAGGATGCAATCTTCCGTTATTCTCTGGTATTTTTAAAAATCTATAGGAAAAGGACATGTCTACAGGTCTAATAGACATCTCCAGATTGAATTATATTTAGATGAAAAATGGGTTGGTTCAATAACAAACAAAACGTCTACTTCTTATTACTATACGTACATTGGAGACAACCTGGCTATGTGAAAAGTAAGAAGCAAACAGTCATCACTAGATATAATGTTAGAGGCAGGGTATAGGGGAATGGGTCATGTTGTTTGTGAACTCTTATGAATCCAAAATCTTATATAAGAACTTCAATTATTTAATGGTAATCCAATGACTCTTTTGTGAAAACCAAGAAAAATTCCATATAACAAGTAATCTAGTATTCCATGAACATACAAACTACATATATAGAGGTGGACTGCTACTTCATCAGGGAAAATATTGCCTACCAAGAAGTCATAATGACGCACGTGCTTTCCAAGTTCCAATTAGTGGATATCTTCGCCAAACCTTTGCCATATGTATAAAGTGTATATATTGGTGATAAGTTAGGCATAATTGATACACACACACACACACACACACACACACACACACACACTCCAGCACGAGGGGGAGAGTTGAAAGAAAAGGAGAAAATTTATACTTAAATTAATAGGCTATTGTAACGCCCTGAAATTCGGGGGTCGAGCATAACTTAGCTCTCGAGTTTCAAAACATCACTTATGCAACATATTTAATGATAGATGTATGTTGTCTGTATGAGTACATAAAACATGGAATAGATTAAGCCAAACTGCAAACATAATTCAGGGATAAGTGAAAAACGCAAGCGAAAGACTTACAAGTGTTGCTATCAAAATACAAGTATTAAAATAAAATTCATCTATTCCCAAAAGAAAACCCAGAATCCCTGCACATCAGGACATGACTCACAAGAACCCGCCTGAAAACTACATGAAAGAGAACGCAGCCTCATCATCCTCAAACTCCTGCTCTACCTCAGGGGTCGCATCAACATCTGCATCTAGGACAGAGTCTGGTTGGTGTTTAAACACCGCCCCAGAACGTGGGAGTGAGTGATCAACTTAGTGGAACAATAAAGCAACGGTTAACATGTTATCAATTCAATCAGGCAGTAATGATAAAGCAGAACAATCAAACATCTCCTAATTACTCTTGTTAGTACAAGGATGTATGTATAAATGATGCATGCCCTCGCCTTACTCCCTCGACGTCTTCATCTTACGTTACGCATGACATCCTCCCACAGTGCCAACGACTTCCACGCACATGCAAATGCGGTGCATGAACATGATTACCAAGTTGTTATTAGTCCTTTTCATACAGCAGGATTGGGAAGCTAAGGTACCTTCCTCATATCAATTTCCACATAGTGATCCATTTTAGGGTCGTCAGTCCTAGGCCATCTCATACGATCATGTGGTTTTAGGTCGCTACAAAGGGCTCATCACCAATCAATGCACGCCTATCATACCTTCGTTACTACTCTAAGGCTCGTCGCCTTAATGCAGTATCAAGGTATGCTCGAGGTCACTACAAAGGGCTCGTCACCAATCAATGTAGGCCGACAGCACGAATATAGTGTCCCATACCACCATAATTGGCTCACGAGTCTGGTGTGCTCACTGGTCACTACGAGGAGGCTCGTCACCCCAGCGTAGGCCGACAGCTCGACCACGGTGTCCCATACCACCATGTCCGGCTCATGAGTCTTAGCGGATCAAGGTACAACGGTTAACGGGATTTCATCGGTATGTTTGGTACCCTAGATTCAAACAATAGCGTCCATACATGGTGAACATACATCGGACAATCGGGTTACTTGACGAACTCGACTAGCACGAGCGCACGTTGGGTTGAACGACATAGAGTGCGCAAACACTCCATGTGGTCAAACCACTGCCGACAACTCTAATACGACTTGGGTTCGTCAAATCACGTCCTTCGTGGCGAAAGCAACCTCAGCCACGAACTCAAGGCCGATTACCGATTTCCTGGACTATTTCATAGTCCCAAACACATTCTATTATAACAGATATGCATATACAATTTAGAACAGTAATGGAACAATAATTCAAAGCATGCAGTATATGAGCAGTTGAAGAATATCAACTTAACATGGATTTACACATAAGTAGTGCTTGAACTTGAAGAATAAAGAATGTAAATTGAATGTAAGAAATCATATACACCAATAGGAGAGTTGAAAATCTCTTCTCAACGCCCGCAAATAGGATAATGTATTACACATTAGCCTATTCAAACATTTCTACAAACACTTAAACTACATAGTTCAAATACATGACGTATGTTGGAATACACGTATTTGGACAATTCCTTTTGCCAAGGAGTTGACACACATACAACTAGCACAAATACACGACAGTTAATCATGGCAAGTACATGTTCATATTTTATACGTATATGATACTTCCTACATATACATAGAATACACAAATCTCAATATAACACATACATATCAGGAACACAAAATAAACATAGCATTTGGCATGTGAAATTGCACTCACAACAAGAATAAACCATTATCTGACATTGAAAGCCTTGAAAACCATAACTTATACGAATAAAGTCCGCACCTTAAACCAGAAATAGCACACCGAACTGAGTCAGATGATATGTCTTCGTCAACGGCGACTAGAAAACCTAAGGCAAGAATAGAAATGAGATACATCAACACATAGACTATTCTAAGCTCTAAAACAGATTAGGGTTAGATTAACTCACCCAAGAAGGAACTTAGAATCGCTGGAATAACGATCCAAAAGTGATGGTTTAAGGATGTAGAGTAACAGGAAAGAATCTCAAATGATTCACCAACTTCTCTCTCACTTACTCTCTCTTTTCCTCTCTCTTTCTTAGCTAGGGTTAGAAAATTCGTATGGAAAAGAGAGTGAGGGTTTTAAGGTCTTTATATTGGCCTAACATTGATGAAAATAGCCCCAGGGCCAAGGTATCTTAGGTTATAACCAAAACAGGCCTCTCTCGATCCAACGGAGCACTTCCAGTGGTCTTTTTTCCATGTGCGGTCGGACTTAAGCTCACTGACCATGGATCTAGGTCGGGCTGAGTTTTCGTACCGATCGGATTTACAGATCAACCGTGGTGGACCACACTCAATTCAACAGTTACCGAAACTCGATCAGGTCCACAAGCACTATGACATGCTCGGGCCATCTTCCCTGATCCAAGGGTGAAATTGGGTCAGAATCCAACGGTCAGATTGCTTAAAATCATCGCGCAAGCGACACGACTCAGATTTCATAAAATCATATTTAATTTCTCACCGTTCTCACACTCTTTACTCCGGACTCAATCAAATCGACCTAGGACATCATCTGGACTTGATTTTTGAGGTGATGGTCAAGTCCAACATGGTGACCATAATTGTCTAAGATCATCGCTATCGGACTTTCGACGCGCGGTCCAGGTCTGATCCAAAGCTTCTAAAAATTTCCGAGAGCAACTGGATTTAGCGTTGAATCCCAGATTTCAGAGCAACATAGCGCTAACGATTCTACAGATTTTGAGTCCTGCAGATCAAATTTAAAGTGATTGATGCTAATTTCACAAGCAATCGAGTTTAATGCTAATTAACCCACAAATAGCTTCTAAGAAAAATAGAGGTAGTACTCGGGTCTTAGTATGAAATTTTCTGGGTCATTACAGCTATACATTAGGTTCTATAAGTCACAAACTATGAGTTGAATAAGTTGGACCTTAGACTTTGGCACTTGGGCCCAACCCATGGACCCACATGTATATTGTACATGGAATTACATATTATACAAAGGAAGAGGAGTTATGGTTTAGAAGAAAACCCTAAGTTCCACAACATTTTCTCATCACCTCTCTCTCCCTCTCATCTCTCTTCTTTCTTCTTCAACACTATCCTTCTCTTCTTCTCTCTCACTCTTTTTTATATTTCTATTGCTGGGAGCTCCTATGTTCAATCTATGCATGCATGGAACATTGCTCATGTAAATGGGCCACTATTAATCAGCACGTTGATTGCTAATCTATTCTTGATGTCGTTTTTACATGTAGAAATTCATGGATGGGATCTTTGGTAACATGAAAAGTTGGAGCCCGGACCACCATTCCGCACGAAAAATATTATCATTGAAAGATCAGTGAATTTAGACCATATTTCTCATTTTGGTCTTATAAAAATAATTTCCAAGATTGGATGGGAAAAAAATTTGTATTGGGGTGGGACGGCTTATTGATCCATTGTGCAAAGCATGTTTGCCTCAATTTGTGATGTCTCTCTTGATGAATTAACTTTCTTAATTAAATTTTTAGAGGAGACAATCATCATTTCACCTTCCACTATTTCTACTTTAATTGACATTGACATAGCAGATGATGGAATACCGATCACAACACTTCAAGAGAAAATGACTAACTCTGAAAAATGTCGAGTACAAGGGCATTGTGTGGTTTCAATGCGCAATGGCGGTCCAGTAACGCCTTGCCCTCCAACAAATTATTTTTCAAATACCATGTCCTGCATCACATCTTTACATCAAATGTGTATCCTAGAGCTATGAATAAGACTGATCTTACTCCCTTTATGTCTTGTTTTTCCATATCGTTGTCACGGGTATACGTATTTGGTTACCTTCTTTAATCTGTTATGTCATCATTTAATTTCATTTGCATTATAAGCATGTGTTGATTCCATTTGGACATCTTATGTCTTGTCTTGAATTTCACTACAATGTCCAAGTCCTTACGTTTGAGGCACTGGAATCTGAACTCCCATTCAATAATTTGAACTTGAATATGATGAACCTCACTTCATTACCAAAACAAAGAGAAGATCAAGAAGAACCTCAACAAGCTGACACCACCATGGATGATATCTTCAATGATTTAGAAGATTCAGATGATCTAGCTGACTTTGACTATCATATTTCTCAATTTGATGAGAGGTTATCTACATTAAAAGAGAAAGTTGATGCTCTGCAAGTATCCCAGGCATCATTATCCTAAAGTAAAAAATCTACTATGAAATACATGAAAAAGTACTTCCATCAAATCAATCAGAGTTTGTGGATTAATGATCATTTGATGCCTATGCCATCTTCCTTAGGGTTAGATTGAGCTAGATTTGCTTATTTTCTTTACTTATTTTGGATCTGTGCTAAACTATATTTTGATGGTTTGCGAGGATATTTTTATGACTTATTTAGATATTTTATACACTGTCTCATACAATGTTTTTCATCTTAATGTTTTATTCTAGATGTTTGGATTTTGATGCTATCCCTGCTTATTGATATTCATGACTATTGGTATTCCTATTATTTTACCCTGCTTTTATATGTTTCTTGATATATCATATAATTTGTTCTTCCGTTGTCAACAGTGACAAAAAGGTGGAGAAATTAGTGTTAGTATGTGGGGTGGAATGAATGTAATGAATTATGAATATGGAATGAATGTGCTACATATTTTGTGCATATATATGTTGTATTTCTCAGGGGGAGCATCAGTTAAGCATAGTTCGTTACGAGGATTACAAGGATGATTATTAAATCTACATGGGACAGCTTCAATATTGTTAATCTTGTGAATAAATCTTATAAATGAGTGTGATCATAAATATTAGTGGATGTATTGTTTATGTCGTATGTTTTGTCACGAAATTGACAAAGGGGGAGATTATAAGTGCTTTTATGTTTAGCACACATGGATTATCAGATTTCATAAGACAAATGTGTTTCAAGTTAAATCGCAAGTTTTGAATCACAAGGGAATCACAACTACTCTACATGCCTGAAGATCAGCACAAGATCAACTTATAATCAGCTCAAGATCGACATATTGTCTCAAGTAGTCGTCGCCCGATTTTAAGACAAGATCAAGCCAAAGTTCAAGAACAAGTTGTCTCATGTATTTGCTAAAACACATGTAGTATAACCCTAGAAAGACCCTAAGTTAGGATCTTTAAAAAAAAATCATTAACTTGGATTTTAATAGTGTTTTTGCTTTGGAATTCGACTAACCTAACCTCCTCAGCTAACCTAACTTCAAGTTTCGGCAAAATAACAAATTCTGTTGAAAATTCGGCCAGCCTAAGTTTTGGTTTGGCTAGCCTAAACTTGAAATTTGGCTAGCACGAGTGAATTCGAGTCAAATTCTATCAATGCAAACTTTTGATTTTTGCAAGAATTGGGTCAGCCAAATTTGACCTTAGGCTAAACGAACCGATAGTCGTTGGAACGAATCCGGTGGAATCCAGCCAGCCAAATCCAGTCTTAGGCTAGTTGAATTTTCAATATATTTGGCTATAAATAAAGGCTTTCTCTCATTCTAAATTACAACAAAAAATCACTCCAAACCTTTTACAAATCAGAGAGAAGATTAAGTCCTTAGCGAGCTAATAGCATGGTATTTATAATTTAATTTTTACCTTATTCAATTCTTTTTTCTCAAGATCATTTCAATCATATTCTAATATTCTATACTCCTTTTGAGATCTAAAGAGAATTGAATCAATTAGCATTTGGGTTTTTCATTTTAAAAAATCTATAGAACCTTATACTCTTTCTTTTGAACGAATATTGCCTCCTCTAGATTTAAGAAAGTTCTTCTACTACAAGCTTCTACCACATCTTTGAATTTACATTTAAAGATAATTATTTTATTACTTTATTTCATTTAGGTTTTTCTGAGATAGCCTGTGAAAATCTCAATAGCTTGATTTGTGATAGCCCGTGAAAATCACTAAGGGTTTTTTTTTTTTGTGATAGGTCGTCAAAATCACAAAAGGGAGTTTTTATTGTGATAGCCCATGAAAATCACAAAGAACTGTATTAGGTTGTTATGGTGAATCTATAAAAATCGTGTTATAGTGAAAGTTAAAATTACGAGGGTAGTAATTTTGGGAGTGGAGTAGGTGTGGTGGTTTTAAGTCCCGAACCACTATAACTCCTTGCGCTTTGTGGTGAATGTTTATTTCCTTTTGGTGGTGGATTTTATATATTTCATTCTTCTTGTGAATGTTGTAATTATTTTATGTTCTTTTGTTGATTTGAAAGATTGATTTTAAAGACATTTGTGAAATAAGGTTGTCCTACCTAATATTTTAGGTGAAGGTTGTGCTACGAATTATTTGGAATCAAGGTTTCAATACTTAGGCGATTGAGATTTTGTATTCTTTATATATTCCATATTTATTTCAATTATTTGGCATCGTCCTATTCACCCCTTCCCCCCTCTAGGACATCGTTAGCTCTCCTTTTCAAAACCTACAAGGAAGTGATCACATAATTTTTCCATAAACCTTGCTTTCAGGGATTCTATCTATGAGATTCCACATGGAATTGACTATATCATTCAATTTCGTATAAAAGTCCATAAAATATTCATTTTCTTCCATATGAATTTTCTCAAATTTTGTTATAAGGATTTTAGATCTTAGATTTTTTGACAACGTTAGTTCATTCATGTGTCATTTCAAGAATATCTCACGCTTGTTTAGTTGTATCACACGAAATGATTCTTTTGAATTCATCTGGTGATAGAGCATAAGTTATTGCATTTAAAACTTTTGCATTAGCACTACTTTCACTTTTCTGAATAGTCGTCCAAAAAGTATAAGTGATTCCTTTCATGGACATGGTTCCATTTTCAGCTACTATTTCCATCATAGGAGGGATCCATTGTATCACAGTGGCTTGCCACACACTCTCATAAATGGATTTGAGGAAAATCCTTATCCTGGCTTTCCAATAATAGTAGTTTGAGCCATCAAAGGGAGGTGGTTTGGTAATGGATAAACTTTCAAAATTTGACATCTTATAGCTCTAGATCTAGCTCTATGAGATAAATTCCAAAAAGAGAAACCTCGCTCTGATACCGCTTGAAAAGACAAGTTATAGATGTCCTAGAGGGGGGTAAATATGATAATACCAATTTCTTGAAAAAAAAAACCGGAATAAATAATCGCAGTCACCCAAGTATTGAAACTTTGATTCTAAATAATTCGTAGGACAACCTTCACCTAGTATTTTAGCCAAGACAACCTTATTTCACGAATGTCTTCGAAATCAATCCTTCAAACTAGCAAGAGAAGATAACATAAATATAGCTTCAGTACAAAGAATGAAGTAAATATAACATTCACCACAAACAAACAATCACTACAATGCACAAGGGGTTATAGTAGTTTGGTGTTTAAACACACACCTACTCCACTCCCAAAATTATTACCTTCGTAATTTTAGCTTTCACTACTTCAAGGTTTTCACATTTCACCTTAACAATCTTATACAACTCTTGTGATTCTTATGAGTTATCATGATCAAATCTCTTTTGTGATTTTTATGGGCTATCATAAATCAGCCCATAGTTATTTTCGGGCTATCTCAAAAAAATCTAAATACAATAAAGTAATTAACAATGTACTTATCTTCAAATGATGATTCGAAGATGCAGTCGAAGCTTGTAGTAATGATCTTCTTTCTTGAGTACAGAGGAGGCAGTATTCGCTCAACTAGAAAGAGTATAGGGATATAAAGTATTTCAAAAAATGAAAATCCTAATGCTACAAATTCAATTCTCTTTATTCTCAAGTGGAGTATAGACTACTCTCTAAAAAATATATTTGAGATCTGCTTAAGAAAGGGAATTGAATATGCTTAAATAAATTTATAAATACTGCACAAATATCTTAATGAGGACCTGAGCTTCTCTCTTATTTCTAGAATATTTTGAGCCTTCATGATGTAGATTTCAAACATGCTATGGCTGGCTATAAGCAAATTATCAACATATAATACAAATATAATGAATTCTCCATCGGTCATTAATTTAAAATAGACACAATGATCGAATTCACTTCTGATAAACCGCTTACTCATTGTGAAAGAATCAAACTTCTTATACCACTGAATAGGCAACGATTTCAGGTTGTACAACGACCTCTTCAACTTGTAAACCTTATTCTCTAACACATGTACCCTGAACCCTTCTGGTTTCTTCATATAAATATGCTCTTCAAATTCCCCATGTAGGAAAGAGGTCTTTGAAAAGGAGAGCTTAAGTGTCCTAGAGGGGGGTTGAATAGGATTATGCCAAATAATCATAAGTGCTAAATATGTAAATAAATCAGAGATCTCAATTGCTTAAGTATTGAAATGTTGATTCCAAATAATTTGTAAGACAACCTTCACCTAAAGTTTTAAGCAGGATAACCTTATTTCATAATTTCTTTAAAATCAAAACATCAAACTTGCAAGAGTAAATTAAAATAAAATATTACAAGATTCACCACTCAATTTGAAGTTAAAACAACCATTCACCACATAAAAAGTAAAGGCATTCGCCACATAACATAGAGGATTATAGTGGTTTGATGTTTTAAAAAATAGTCACAGTTACTCCACTCTCAAAATTACTCTCCATGTAATTTTGGCTTTCACTATGAAAAAAGGTTTTCCCAAGGCCACCTTAAAACTTGATACAATTCTTGTGATTTTCACGAGCTCTCACTATTAAACCCCTCACTAAGATTTTCAGGCTATCTCAAACAAAACCTACACTGAGATTTTCTGACTATCTTAGAAAAACCAAATAAAGTTTAGAAAGTATACTTATCTTCACCGTAGAAGACGTATCAGAAGCTTGTAGCCTAAGAACCATTTTCTTGAATGTAGATTGTTCTTTGTTCAGTCAGATAGAAAGGGTCTATGGTTCTATTGATTTTAAATTAAGTTCAAACCAATGGCTACTTGAATTAATTATCTTAAATCTCAAAAGAAGAGTATAATTTACTATCTTTAGAATCAAACTAGAAAGATCTTGAGATTAAAGGAATTAAACAAAAAGTTATAAATTAAATTTATAAATATTGTTCAAATAGCTTGCTAATAACTTGAGCTTCTCTCTCTCTCTCTCTTACAAAAGAATTTTGATAATTAACTTAGATATTTTGGATTGAGAGAGGAACTCAATTAATAGGCAAAGAAGTTGAATCTTCGGGTAGCCCGAAGCAATCTTCAACTAGCCCGATCAGACCGGATTCAGTTCAACAAACTTCGGATCGTGCGGGATAAGATTTATCCAAAATTCGACTGGTCCGAGGTCATCTTCGGCTGGATGAACAACATAGTTTATGTAGCCAAATTTGACCTTCGACTGGCCGAATTCCCACAAATTCGAAATGTTGAAGTTGCTAAAATTTGACCCGAAGATTCTCGGGCTAGCTGAATTTCAAGCTTGGGCTACTCGAACCAAAACTTGGGCTAGCTAAATTTGTAACCAAAATTAGTTATTGCTTTGAGCATGAACTTGGGCTGGCCGAGAAAACTTAGGCTAGCCAAACCAAAAGTTAGGTTGGCGGAATTCCAAGCAAAATAAGCATAAAATTCCAATTTAAGATAATTTTTGAAAGCACCTAGTCCTAAGGTCTTTCTAGGGTTTTATACTACTTAAGATATATCAAATATCTAAACTTCTTTGACTTGAACTCAATTACGGACTTCATCTTGACTTTTGAGCTTGATCTATTATTGAACATCAGTTGATCTTTAGCTTGATCTTCTCTTGATAATGTACCAGTTTTGAGCTTAATCTTCTCTTGATCTTGAGCTTGATCTTTTCTTGATCGTGGGCTTGATCTTCTCTTGTTTGTGGACCGGTCTTGAAGATCTATTGTCAAGTTGTTTTGGCTATATGAAATTTAACAACTAAAGTGTGCTCAAACATTTTAGGACCTACAATCTCCCCTTTTGTCAATTTCGTGATAAAATGTTATTATAACAAATATGAAAATACTGAAGTCTTGTAAAATTAAGAAATCTTGTATTAGGAGCTTCTTGTAAGTGAAGGTCAACTCTGGTACTCCCCCTCAAATAGCACTTCCCATGTACTGTGAAACATAGCATTCCACATAGCATTCCATATATATAGCATTCCATAACATTTTCTTAGCATGTAACATTCATACCACATCATATTCATTATAAATCATTATCAATCATGCTAATTCTCCCCCATTTTGTCATAAATAGATAAATATGAATTAGGCATAAATATATTTCGAATACCAAGAAGTATGTAGAAGCAAGCATATGAAATAGTTAAAGTCAGGAAAACATATGAAATTTAAAGCTTAAAAGAGTTAAGGAAGTGTTAGGGGAAATTATCCAAGTACCAAGACATAAGAATAAAGTTTAAGTTAAATAACCAACACAAGTTTTAAATAAAATCTGGCTCAACCCAACCCAAAAGGAGCAGGCAGCGAAGGATCATGTTAGCTCAAACTCCTGATGATACGATGGGAGTACTTATTCATGTACTTCATTGAAGACTTATGGCTTTGAACCAAACATTCCTGCTATACGTGCAAAGATTCAACCTTCTCCTCTAAAGCTTTAAGACGCTCATCAACTTGGGAAGGCTCGTAGTCGGAATCATCGAATCATTTGACTCATCTAACTCATTGAAAATATCTTCTATATTAGTGTGTAACCCCTCAAAAATTGGCACCCGAGTACAAAGACCCCGATCTCGAGTTTTCAGCGGGTGTTAACCAAATAAAATGCACGTGTGACCTCGTTCATATTCACACTCATTTTACACACGAACAATCAGAGTAACGCAATTTAAATTAGTGGAATCAAAGGGAGGTATAGAAAACAAAAAATTAATAAATATAGGGCTAACAATCAATAGTACAATTAAAAAGTAGCATTTGCCTAAATGAGAATTATACAAATCACAATAATTACAATAGGAACAATAAATAGCTACCAAGCGAAGAAGCTAAGGATTTACTGTAAGACCCTTATCCTAGTCCGTACCATTCCGTAGGCTTCCGCGGTCCTTCCGGTCGAATTCTGGCAATCCTCGACCCGTATCCGATGTTTGCATGTGATCCTAAGCCAGGTCCCTCATACCGAAGTTGGCTCGAACCGAAACCTGTACCTTAGTGACCATGCCGTCGCCGCGGTTCTAACACCGCAACTCGCGCACCAAACCCATACCCAGGCTAGGAGATATGGGTCCACGTTCATTCTGAAGAAACGTCACATGTTGTGAATTTTGAGGAAATCTCTACGACATGTCCCATCAATCAATCAATCATTTAATGTCAAGTACAAGCCATACCCCAAGTACAACAACCCATCTCTCCTTTTCCCTTAAGTCAACCCTCTCTCTCCCCTCACTATTCCTCTTTTTACAAAATTCAAACTCACCCATACCTCTTCATTACAACCACCACTCCATCCATCCCTTTAACCCATTACTTCCCTCTCTCTCTCTTTCATTCCCTCTCTTCACTCCCAAGCAACACCCCAACGTCCAAGCCTTCCCAACTCTCCCAAAATTAACAAGTGTGGCCCACCCTCTCATCTCTCATCCCCACCATAAAAAAAACACCATCATCCACCGTTAAACGTTGAGCATAGGTGCATACAAGCCTAAGAGAGCAAGAAGGAGGCCAATAAGGTGGGTGATTCACCATTCACTCTTATTTTAGGGCCCACTTATTAGTGGGACCCATTTTAATGAATGTGATGTAACCATGAGGGGCCCATAGTGGTGGGGTCCCTTTTATCATCGTCTCTCCCTTTCTCTCTCTCCCTCTTTTTCTCTCTTCCTTGTATGGTGATGATGATGAAGGGGTGAATGGCCCACCTGGTTTGTGTATGTCCCACCATGAAACATATATTTTCCCCATGCCATTCACCTACATGTGGGACCCATCTGATGGAAGTAATGGATCTACATCATCCAGCCCGTTAGCGGGCTTGGATGGATGGGAAAACATAAACATTATGTTGATCCAGATCAAGTGGGCCACACACATGTGGGACCCACCATGATGCCTACATTGTATCCACTGTCCAACGTCCAGGGATGCTGGATGTGGCTTATAGTGAGGTGTGAATGTTGTGGGTGGGGTGCGGCTAACAGTGCAGTGTGTACTGACGTAGGTTGTGGGTAGCAATGAAGTGTAGACTGTTCATGCAGGCCCCACCTTGATGTATATATTAAATCCAAGCCATCCATTTCATTCTCTAGATCATTTTAGGTGTTGAGCCGAAAAATGAAGTTAATCCAAGTATCTGGTGGGTCGTATCTTGGAAAATGGTGGTCTTTACCATTAAAAATTCACCTGATGATCCTATACACCAAAATACCTCGGATATTAGACTCGTTTGGCTTGTCTTGAGCCGTAGGAGCGAGTGGACGGAGTGAATTTTGTTGATGCGGGCCCCACTTATGAAAATCCTTAGAAAAACCCCCAAAACAAAAAAATAAAAATAAAAATGAGTGGTAGTAGGCGCTGCCACTGACTGACACGCAGCGGGCTTGCTGCGCTAGACATGAAACGACCAGGGTTGCAGGCCCCACCTGAGGCCCCACCATGATGTGAGTTGAACATCATCACTTTGAATTTGGTGGGCCTCCATCCTAGCTTCGGGCCACATAAAAATCAGCCGTGTACGTGATCTAGGTGGCCCACGTCACAGGAAACAGTGGATTGAACGTCTGCCATTAAAACCCTTTTTGAGTCAGAAGTTTTGGATCATATGAAATTTTTTTTCCTCTTCTTCAGGTCTGTGTGACCGTATCAACAGTTTTGGTGGAAAATAAACATTACGGTGGGCCCCAGGTCCACGTGACCTTATCAGTTGGTTGGGTGGAAACTAAACATTACGGTGGGCCCCAGGTCCACGTGACCTTATCAACAGGTTGGGTGAAAAATAAACATTTCGGTGGGCCCCATGTCTGTGTGACATTGTCAATAGGCAGGGGGGAAAATAAACATAATGGTGGACCCCACGTGGGACCCAATGATATATGTGTTTTATCTAGACCATCCACATCACTGGACGGTGGGACCCACCATGATGCATGTGTTGCATCCCAACTGTCCAACCATTTTGAAGATAATTTTAAGACTTGGGACTAAAAATAAGACAGGTCCAATTGTCAAGTGGACCACACTACAGGAAACAGTGGATTAAATGCCTACCATTGAATTCCCTTTTAGGTTACAAAAGCTTTAGACCAATATGATATTTGTTTCTCCGCAGGTGCTTGTGACCATGGGAATAGTCTGGATGAAAATTAAATGTTATGGTGGGCCTACTAGAATTTGATAGCGGGAAATTGTTATCACCACTGTTAGTTGTAGTATGGTCCATATAATCTTTGGATATGATTCATTTTTTTAATGCTCTATAATGATCTCTATAGATGGATGATTGATTCAGCCCACTCGAGTTGACCCATTTGATTCGGCCCATTCAACTCGGCCCATTTGACCTGACCCGGTTGATTTAACCCATAGTTTTGGCCCATGTGACTAGGCCCATCTTAATGTATTTGTGGCCCAATGTTGAGGCTCACTTTGATATATATGAGGCCCATGTGACTAGGCCCATCTTGATGTATTTGTGGCCCGTTGTTGAGGCCCACTTTGACATATATGAGACCCATGTTATGAGGCCCATTTGATGTATTGGAGGCCCATAGGTCGAGGCCTAATAAGACGTACATAAGGCCCGTTGTAGTGTGATTCCACCATGGTTTATGTGTTGACCTTTATAGTGGGCTATGCCTTGGGAGCAATGATGGTTTGACGCCTACATTATAAGTACAATGTTGGTTAAATGTCTGCATTGTGAGTCTCCCTAGGGCCCAATGATAGGTTCATACTTGTAGTGTGTAGACCGTCTAGGCCCATCTTCGTTATGAACAGAGCCCATTACCACATAACATGTTTAGTAGAGATCCATGATTCATGATCATCATATGTATGCCTGATGTGAGGAGTGACTAATCATAGCATACGCCATTGGGCAGACTATTCCTGGGACCCACCTTGATGATGTGTTGTATATCCACTCCATCCATGGCAGGTGAGACCCACCTTGATGTACATGCTCTATATTCACCTGTCCATCTGGACGAGTGGCGTAAGGCCACAATGATGTATTGTTATATCCAACTGTCCTTCCGCTTGAGGACGTGGATCCCACTTGAATGTATGTGGTTCTCCAGCCGTCCATCTGTCCAGGGTAGTGTGGGAACCCGCCGTGATGTATGTATTCACCACGCCACCCATCGGCATGTGGGGCACACCATGATGAATATGTTTCAACCACGCTGTCCATCTATTTTGTTAAACCATGGACTACCCCATTTGGCCCACTTAATATATATGGGGCCCACCTGTTTTGTATTTGAGGCCCATGGGTTGTGGCCTATTGTGACGTATTGAGGCCCATGGGTTATGGCCCATTGTGACACATTCGAGGCTCAAGTGGTGTGGCCCATTATGATGTATTCGAGGCCCATGAGACATGGCACATTTTGATATAATTAAGGCCCATAGGATGTGGCCCCTCATGATGTATATTAGACACGTGTCAGAGGCCCATTGTGATGTATTCGTGGCCTAAGGGCAAGGCCCATTGTGATATGTATTAGGCCAATGATGTGTGGCCCACTTGATGTATTCGAGGCCCAGGTACGTGGCCCATTTGATGTACATGAGACCCATTAATGCCGTCCACTTGATGTATATTGAGGTCCATGGGTCATAGCCCATTATGATGTATTTGAGGACCATGGGTCGTGGCCCATGGTGATGTATATTAAGCCCATGTAATTGGCCCATTGTGATGTATATTAGACCCTTGTATGAGGCCGTGGGCCCACTGTATGTTCGGCCTTATGTTGGCCACTCCTTAGGAGCAATGTTGGTTGAATGTCCACATTGATGGACAATGATGGTTAAATGTCCACATTATGACCTTCCCTTAGGCCTCATTAGGCCAATTATCGATGCCGCTTATGAGTATGTGACAGCATAGCATCATAATACATGCTTATAAGCATCATCTGCATGTTTGTTATGAGATGTGATTGACCATTGCATGTGCCATTGGGCAGATGGTTTATAGGACTCCCTGATAGGTGGAGTTATCCCATATGAGCACACAGTATGCGGAGGATTGATGTATGATTGGACTACATGACTCATGCATCTTGCATTGTGTGATTGTGATTATTGTACGCCCTAGTGACATCAGGGCTATGACCTCCACAAGCATGTCGTGGATGGCTAGATGGGATACCGAAAATGTTTGGTTCGAGCATCTGGGTACTTTAGATGTCTGTGGGTGAAAGTCCCTAAACCTCCGAGGCCAGGAGACACCCCAATGTCGAGACCGAGTGGATACATGAGCGCCTGAGTGCCGAATACCAGGAGGCCGCATCTCCTACTATGTCGTGGTCGGTTGGGAGGGGGTGTGGCCTTACCCGCTTGAGTGTTGGGGGCATAGCTAGGCTGAGTTTAACCAGCTTGTGAATGGGTCCACTATCGACATGTCAGATAAGTATTGATAGACTATTAGCTAGGCGGATAGTGACGTTTCTTATGCTCACTTGGACTGTGCGGCTATGAGAGAGGCAGTGCCATTTGGAGTGTACTAAATCCCGATGATGACCCCAGAGATGAATAGTATTGATATGTGGACTTATTGAGCAGGAGTTGCATACTCATTCATTCCTTCATTCACTATCCACTCGGGTTGGTGGTGCGCAACTATTTGTTACGTGTACCTTCGTAATGACCAGGATTTTGGTTGGGGGGCGCGACTAACCTGAGATCAGGAGTTTACCACATTGAGTCTGACTATCCAAATTAAGTATGGGACTAGTTTGGATAAAAGTCCCTTGTGATGGACCCCATAGCCTACGATACTATGTACTATCATCCCGACTTCACTCTCCAACATAGTCATTTCATTCGCATTGCATATTACATTACATTTGCAGGCATATGACATTTTGGGTTACTATGTTTTTGCATTTATATGGTCTGGATATGACTGACGGTATTCATAAACTCATTAAGAATTGTATATTACATTGCATCATCGGCATCTGATGTTTAACTCTCATTTGTATAGCTGATCTATATTGCATATTTTGATATTGATTGACTCATGGACTTGTCAATATTTTCACTTACTCTGATATCGTATGATTCATGATCTTACCAGTATTTCTGATATTGTATGGTTATGGCACTGTATTAAATAATTGACACTTACCTTGTGCACACACTTACACCACCCCCTAAGCTTTCTATAAGCTTATGCACGATAGATGCGTGCATGTGATGTTAGGATGCAGCAGTGTGGAGCTTGGAGCATGTAGCGGACTTTTGGATCTTTGATTTTTGATATATGTATTCCCATCCTACATTGTATTCAAAATTTTATATTAGTGGATATGTGTTGGTGATATTGCTCTTGTGATTTGGGTATACTTGTGGTTATGCTTCTTATAAGATAAATGTACATTGGAAAATCCTCCTTGTAAGATCCCAGGATCGGAATCTGGTGCATGTGCATTGGGAGCTGAGAATAGGATACTACGGAAGCTGTCGACACCAGATTCGGTGAACAAAAATTTTGTGAGCCCGGTTTCTGAGTTTGGGGCGTGACATTTAGTCGCCCCGAGCGCACCACTAATTGGTCCTATTCATGAGTTATCTGTATATGTCAAATGGGAGGTGTCAAACACCAACATAGTGAAGAAATATCCCCAAGATTGTTACTTGTGACATTTTAGTGATTAGCAGGCTCACAACAAATACAATTAATACATATTATACACTCAAGAATGTTATCTTTAACGCATAATTACTAAACAAGTTATACATGTTACCAACACAACAGAGCACAAGTAATGATAGCATGATAAACAAATAGTTTCCTAATATATTTGGTAATTATATTAATGCAATGATGAAATGATACATGCTCCTCACAATCGAACACTCCGTCACAAGTGACTGTCACTCCTATTTCGTAAATGCTAACACTCCCTCGCAAGCGACTCCAACGTCAAATCTCAACTTATCCTAAGATATGCATGATTAGCTAAGTGATTATTAGTACCAGTTCATACAACATGTTGGTGAAGCTAGGATACCACCATTATATCACTAGTCATTATCCGGATCACGTTGTTCATTACGGCATGTGTCGGCTCTTCACCAGTGTCCCTTGATCTAAATTAAGGAATCAACAAGGTACGGCTTGTCACCCAATACCAAGTGTGAATCATTAATTCAAAGGTGTGGGCTTATCACTCAAAACTAAATTAATACAAAGGAAAGGGCTCATCACCTAAGTCTACTCACGCCCGGTCATTCGAATGGTACTCTGTCACAGAACCATCGGCCAAGTAATTGACGGGGGGTATTCGAACAACACACTATCACCTCTATCAGTACTTAATGGTCACTATGGGGAGGTTCATCACCTCATCATAGGCTGATAGTTCGAACACAGAGTCCCATACCACCATGCTCGGCTCATGAGTCTTTGGGGATCATAACACACTAATGGTTATAAGCAGGTTAAATCAATAGTAATGGTGGTATCCAAGATTCTATTGAATGTTATATAATCACCAAGCACAAGAATGATCAAGCTTACATTAGACTGATGCGATCGACTATGAAGGACCCCAAGCAAACTGACATTGAGTGCAAAGCATCCCAAGTAGATCTAACTACTGTCGATCGTCTATGTTCAACTCCGGTCAGATGTATAAGCCTAGGATAGTCTCCCTAAAGCGGGCTATCTGCATATTTAGATAATTTGTGAAGCTTGATCCACCACAATAACATAATTCAATCATATTAGCATTTGTTAGCATTTAACATTGAAAATTTCTAATATTAAAAGTTTCATATCATTCAAGCATTACATCAAGTGTGTTATTAATTAAATAGAAAATAAATGCATTTAATTATTCTAAAATGCCAAGTAGAAGCTTAGGGGTAGATCTTCACCTTAAAGTCAAAATCCTGGACTCGGATGCGGCGCTAGCGTCGAGAATTTGAGGAAAATGCTCGAAACCCTAATTCATCGACAATTTCATCATTATTAATGTGAATTTTAATATAATTAGGTTTTAACTAAGGGTTAAGGGTTTTACCTAACTTAGTCCGAGCAAATCTAAACTCGATTCGACAAGTCAGGGCCCAGGATTGACGTACTATATCCACATAGAGCCATGCCCAAATATGGCTCTTGCAAAGATGCGGGCTTTGCCCGGACCCTTAACAGAACATGCTAGTCAGCCTCCAGGTATAGGAGCACCAACATAAACTGTATGGGCAGTGTGGTTTGTAAAACCCCCTTTGTTTACTTGCAAAACATCGTGGCAAGTGCTGACATTTCCATTAGCTTTTAAGAGGTCTCCATAGCAGCTTGCCTTGATTCTTAAAATTTCATGAATGTTGATCCATAACATGAGCCACTCCAAATCAATTTCCAGGACCCCAAGTCCTAACATGATCAAACCCTAGTGTTAGGATTTTCGAGAAATGCCGAAAATGAAAGAGGGTTTCCAATCTTAATGGCTCAAAAAGAGTAGAAAATGAAAGGAAGAGAGGGCAAGACAACTTAGAAACATTTTACCTAGAAAGGTATGAAGAATCTATCCCAAACTCATTGGATTTTGGCTGTGAAAAGCATGAAACCGAGTCCAAATGAGGGATCTTATAAGATCCGGTGAGTACGTCGATCGGATGATGTGATCTACCATCGGGCTCCACCATTTTCCTCTTCTCTCTCTCTCTCTCTCTCTTCCTCTCTTCCTCTTTCTGTCCTTGGCTTAGAAAAATTCATATGGGGAGAGGGTGAGTCCAAATGAGCCGCTTTTATTAAGCTAAATTTGGTGAGAATGGCCCTTTTATTCAGTACGCTAACCCTGAAGGGGGTTATTTTCAATTTAAAGGGTCCTTACGGGGGCCCATTGGCTCATCCGTCTTAGGGGAAAGGTGCCTCATTATAGGATCTATGTTTGAACACAATCATGCAGTAATCGGATACTCTGATTAGCCGTGGGGACCCCATTTGCGATGGATGGTCATCGATGATCGATCGGGGCCATGGCTATACGGATATATTTGGGAAAATATCCTTAACTCACACATCGAGCTTGGTTGAAACCCAATGGTCGAAAAGTCACAACTTCGCAAAAGATCGAGGAGTCCAATTCACTTAATTTTTAGATTTTTGCCTAGAGCATTTGCAAGTGATTCTAGGAACTATCTCCGCTCGACATCTACGATGGACATCAAGCCCAGTAAGATGGTCATTATTCTATAGCTTCGAGTCTAATGGCCCATTAATGAGCGATCTAGAGCTTATTTGGATAATCAGGGGATTTTTGGGATGAATTGGGCAGTGAGATTTCTCACGCACGATGATTGGGGTTTGGATTAGCTAAATTCATAGTGTGACATGCTTACAATTAATTAGCAAAAACAGTGATTCAACTCTAATCACTCAATCAAGGACCATAATTCAACTATACTCAAAATTATCCGAATTAGTAAAATATACCAAAAAATAGAAAATACTAATTTAATTAAATAAGATGATTCTTAGTATGATTAGAAGCAATTCCTAAGAAGACACTGAATACAAAAACTCTAAGATGAGAAAGATATACGCAGTTCATCAGCAACATGTAGTTGTAGAAATTTTCAGTTTCAATAGGTCTATTCCTTAAAATGTTTTTGATACTTTTAATAGATGACTTATTTTTAAAATTTTTATATTATTTTATCATTAAGTCTAACTTATCCTTAAAAATTTTTATCTTATTTTGAGTTAAATAAAAATTCTAAAAAATTCTAGGAGTATCAGCTGCCTGAAACTAATTATTTTGGTATAGTTTCCAACAAATCCTAAAATTAACCCCCTTTAGGTTTTTTATTTATTATCTATTTTTTCATGAAACTAGACTCATCAAGCTTTAATCTAGTTTTTGAATCACCTCAATCGAAGTTGTAAAAAAATAGATATGACTTTTTGAAGACATTACACTGAAACTGTAAAAATCTGAACATGCAGAATATTGTTGAACAAAGTTACTCGGTTACACCGACTCCCACTCGGTGCAACCGAACCCTGTTGTCCATATTCTTTAAAATTCTTAGGTTTCACTAGGTCGAGCAGTTTTTGTGGATCCAAGGTTACTCCTTTTTGTCCCAAACATGTGCGAACACACACACGAAGATGCACTCAAGTCGATAAATCTAAGGTACTATACCCAAGGACATCCAATTCCCAGTTGAAAAAAATCTGGGGCGTTACATGGTGTCTTTAGGTGGTTGTGCTTCCTCTTCTTCTTCATTTTGACTAGGAAGAGGCTTAATATTCATCATATTCATATTGGAGTTACTGAATGGGAGTTCAGATTCCAGTGCCTCAGACAATGGAATTTGAATGTTATAATGCAACGTAAGGCAAATCATAAGATAAGAAAATGGAATCGAACCGTGCTTGGGGTGCAAGCGAAATTGAATGATGATGCAGCAAATCAAGGAAGGTAAATAGGAATGTATGCCAGACACAAAAGAATGAAAGACTCTAACCATGAGGGGAGTAAGATTAGTCTTATTCCCGGCTAGAGGATAGACATTAGAAGTGAAAATTCGATGCAAAACTCGATATTTGGTGAGCATCTGATTTGTGGGGAGGGTATTACCTGATCGCCATTCTGCATTAAAGCGACATAACTTATGGGTTATTGCTTGCTTCTCAGAATTGGACATTTTTTTTAGCTAATGTCGTAATAGGTATGCCATCATCTGCAACTTCAATTTCCATCAATGCAGAAATAACTTGCGGTGAAACTAGGAATGTCCCTTCAATAAATTTAATTGTGAATGTCATATCATCAAGGGAGACATCACAAACTGATGCATACATTCCTTACACAATGGAGCAGTAAGCCGATCCACCTTATCCCAAAATGCATTCCTAATCGACTTCAGAGAGTATAGGAACTAGACCAAAAATGAGCAATATTGTTTAAGTTTACTGTTTTCTTAATGATTATATCTCTAGTGCAAAAATCCTGAACGTGCTCTAAATCCTCTTCCGGGGCCCATAGGGTTCTCACACCAATAGGAGTTGATTGAGCAGAACTAGCACGATTTTTGCATGCCGTTTTCTTGGATCGATACTCCATATCAGTTTGCACAAGATAAAAATAAAAGAAAATGATAAGAAAAAGAGTATATCAGATTTTGATGAAAACCCACACAAAATAGGGTTTCAAATGATGAATACACTACTTAAAAGTGATTTGCTAGCAATAGATTACCAAATACTAGAAAAAATTGGAAGGAAAACACTTACTAGCAAAAATAAAAGATGGGTTAGTCGAATGGGGCACCGGCTAGTTGAGGAAGAAGATATGAAATGAATGTGATTCTGGATTTTTCCCCCTTTCAGGGGGAATCTGTGCGATCTTCGGCTAACCCAAGCATATGCTCAACTGGCCGAAAAATTCAGCTAGCCTGAGCCCGTGCTCGGCTGGTTGAAAAACCTAAAAATTTTAGATTTTTGACATTGTTATTTTATTTTAATTTTAATTTATCATTTTATGCATTTTAAAAAATTAAACATAAATGAAAATGCATAAAAGGAAATAAAATAATTATTTATTACTACACAATCCAATATCATGCTTTAAGTTGGAAAATCTAGTTTTGTTAAGTGGCTTAGTCAGTATGTCTGCATGCTGCTTCTCAGTTTGAATGTATTCAAGCATGATAGTCTTGTCTTCAACCAATTCTCGAATATAATGGTATCTTATGTCGATATGTTTCATACGAGAATTTTGGATTAGATTTTTGGAGAAATAAATTGCGCTTGAATTGTCGCAATACAAAGTCATTGTATCTTGCATAATTCTATAATCAGCTAGCATTCTTTTCATCCAAACTAGTTGAGTGCAAGCATTTCCTACTGCAATGTATTTAGCTTCAGCTGTAGAGAGAGGTACTGAATTTTGCTTCTTGCTGAACCAAGATACTAATCAGTTAAAATTGCGGTTTGGACCACCGTAATAGAAGTATGGAATAGTACGAGAGTCCTAAAGGGAGGTGAATAGGACTTTTCAAATATTATGCCTACTTAAACAATTCTTCAGTTTAAAGCAAGTAAGGCAATATAACTTTAAAGGCTTCCTAGTCAATAAAGGTTCCAATCACATAGGCTACTTAAGATATGTAAATTAAGCGACTAGCCTATAACATAGTGAACATGTTTGTGTGGAATATGTTACCTATCAATCTTAGGCATTCATTTAATCATGCATATATAATTAAGCATTCAAATCATACAGATAATTTAAATAGATATGCAAATGACAATTCCAAACACAAGAATGTATAGTGGTTCGGCTACTTGCCTGCTCCACTCCCGATAACCGCACTCTCTCCTAGAATGTGCCAGATTTCACTATCAATGGTGTTAAATTAGGTTCACCATAAACCATTATAGCCCTACACAAAGGACTCTCCAATTTATGCTCTACACACGAGCAAAGGTCATACACTAAGAACCTACGTTTAGGCGCCATAGCTAAGGTTCAAGACTAGGCACCTACGTTTAGGCCACACCTGCCAAGGTCCCACTAGGCACCTAATCAAGTTTGTGGATAGCAAACTCTTAGCCTCAATCCTATACAAGGATAGAGACTAACTTGTGGACTCTTAACAATGACTCTTATTGTCAGAATGAGTCCTCTTTTATAACTTGTCTTGGGTTGCTTGATCTTTGCTCTCTCATGCTTGAATTAGCTCCCCGATGCTCCCCCGATCACAATGTTGTTGTTGTTTTAGCTTCACGATCAAGTACCTTGCATATGATGTTCCTATTAAGGTAACCAAGGTAATGAGAGTGGGTTGAATCTCCTATCAAAGGTTATGAATGGATTTCCTAAGAGATTCAACTGATGGATGCACTAGAGTATGATTGAGACTAAGGATATACCTATAGGTTTGGTCTCAATACTCTAGTGAAGGCTTGAGATCATGTTCTTTATTAATATGAGTTTTGAATGTTCATTGAGATGATGAATCACAATGAAAAGAACATGAATCTCATATGGACAGAGTCTAGGAAGGCTAGGGTAAAGCTTGGGTTGCATTAGGGACTCTGAAATGCCTTAATCCATGCTTTCCATAAAGTTCTAGGTGCTATATTTATAAAGAAAAAGTCCCAATGGTTCTATAACGGCTAGTTTTTGGTTCTACAGAGTGAAGCTTCGATGGCACCGAACTGTAGTCGATGACACTGAAATATCTCTCGGTGGTACCAAATTAGATCCTTAAGTTGCTAGATGAGTTTGTCACTTTTGGTGGCACCGAATATTTGTATTTTGGTAGGAGTCGGTGGGACCAAAATTCTAGTCGGTGGTACCGAATTAACTTGGAATAGTGTTGGACTATTTTGGGCACTTTCTGTAGCACCGAAGGTATATTCGGTGGCACCTTCTCCAACCGAATGTGAGACGGTGTTTCCTGTTTGAATTTTTGTCCAGTAATTCATTCAACAACTTGGAACTTTCGAAAGCCAATTCTAGAATGATGAGAAATATGAGCTTAGAATGGCTTGTATAAATGATCTAAGTAGGTTTTCCTATTATGGGTCAAGGTCATCTATAGGTAAGATCCAGATTGTAGAAGCTTCTTTGCACTTTTAACTTGTAGCTTGGGCTTCTGCTCTAGTTGCGTCGTCAGTCTTCATTTGCTAAGGACTCATCCAACTACTTAACACAACTAGTCACGTGATTGACAAACATGTGTGCAAGGTGAGTGCACTAACAATCTCCCCCTTTGTCAATTACGTGACAAAACAACCTAACCTAAGACATTATCATGGCCCATTTCAATGACATACCAAAACAATGAAAGATTATATATCAAAATTACACATGAATACACCAATTTACAACTTAAGACAATTTTGGACATGTAACACAATAATGTTGCTCCCCCGTAGTTTCTACCATGATCAACCTGTAACAAGAAGGAACAAACTCTGCAGAAAACAACGGATTGTTTTGGTGGGTAGGTTTCTTCTCCCCCCTTTTGTCAATCATTGGCAAAGGGTTTACCAAAAAGTAAGCCAATAACAAATATATGAGAAAACTTAATTGAGAGAAGGGAAGACATGCAAAGCACATAAAATTAGAATAGCAGGGAATAGATAAACATTATGTGACAAGCGCATTAAAAAAAATGTAACCATGAAGCAGAATAAATGATATGAGCATAAAGTTATCATCATGAATTCATTAAAATTACTACCCCAAGCTTGGGTAGAATCATCCATCATCCAAAAAGAGACTAAGCCCTTAAGGGCATAAGAATCTAAAATAAAAGTTTAATAACAACACAGATCAAAGGAGGTATCATTTCGAAGATCCACCCTCATATGGAGGGATATAAGTGAGGTGAGACAGAAGCAACTCCATAAATGTACTCCCCAATATGTTGAAGAGCATCAAGACGCAATTTAATCCCAGAGAGCCAATATTCACATTGCCGAAGGCGAGCTTCCATATTGGATTATCCATCAAGAAGAAGACAGATCGGATCATTCTGACGAAGAAGGTGCCTGGTGCTGACTAAAATTGGACTTGGTGCAGCCATGGGAGTGTGACAGGAGTCCCAGGCAGTCGCCATTGGAGTGTTTCGAGCTTCTTCGCCACTCCTGCATTCATGATTCTCCTTAAGTGTAGGTGCAGTCACATTCAGTTGAATTAGAGTTTCCTTGGTAAAGCATACGTAAGATATACTGTATCATGGGTAGGTGGCAAACCAAGGAATTTTAAGAGTTTACAGATAACACTTGGAAAGGGAAGGCTAGTACAATGAACGCCCTTGACTACGGTCATGCCCCAGACTCGGTGACCGGACTCACAAGGAACCCAATAGCCGGTTCTGAACGCAACAGCCTCCGTGGAACCCCATTCTCAACTCATGACACCAGGTTCTGATCCTGAGAGTGTATAAGGAGGATTTCCATATCATAAATCTAATCCAATAGAGCATACCCAAGATAATAACATAGTAACAACAAAAAGTAACCATAGGAATGCATTACACAATCCACTATGAATTTAAAACTTTATACAGGTACATAGGCTCAAAGGGAAATACATAAGCTGTAAAGAAGGAAAAACCACAACAAGTCCTCAGCACTCTCCAACAAGCTCCTCAGCTACTGCGACGACCTAGGATCTCCTGCATGCATCAATCATGCATAAGCTTATAGAAAGCTTAGAGGGTGGTGTAGGTGTGTGATACTAGTGCTGAGAAAGAAATATAGAGAATGCGGCATGAACCATGAACGATACCAATGCCACTAGCCATACTAAGGCTAAGTTATGCAATACATGAGTACTGGGTGCCATCCTAAGGCAATGCATACGTAGCCAATGTCAATGCAATACAGGTACATGCCAATCCTCATATCAAGTCCACACATCATATACAGTTCCACTATAGGGAAACCACCGGGGTCAAGTACACTACTGGTTGACTGCCGTTCTCCCAGACCCGCATAGTCAAACGAGCATAAGAGACCACACTACCCACCTGTGGACAACCAATTACCAGTAGGGCTCAATGGTAGCGTACCCATTCACGAGCTGGTCAAACTCAGCCTAGCTATTGCCCCCTCACTCAGGCGGGTAAGGCCACACCCAATCTCAACCAACCGCTCTACAGTGGGAGACGCGGCCTAACGGTATAAGGCACTTAGGCGCTCATGATTTTCACTCGGTCTCGGCGTTGAGGCGTCTTCTTGGTACCATGAAAGTTTAGGGACTTTCACCTAAGGACATCCTACGTGCCCTAAATACTTAAGAGGTATTTTCGGTGTCCAAAAACGGTCATCCACGATGTACTAGTGGAGGCATTGGCCCTGATGAAGTAAGGGTGAGTAATATCATGCAATGTAATGCCAGATGCATGAATCACGCATATCAATCATGCATCATCCCCAAGCATCCAACGCGATTAAGAGGCAAACTCCATCCCTCTGGGAAGCTATCATATAATGCCCAATCGCACAACCATGACCACACACATAATGTCAACCAAGCATACAATGATGTACATGGGTTATGAAGATGAGTCTAGACACACCATGCGGCGATGTGCAATGTAGTACACTCCTCCTATCTAAGAAGGGACCAAGTCTAGGTACTTAGATAATTTTCTTAAGGAATCGACCTCTAGTGGGGGCCCAATAGTCTGAGGTAGCCCATAAGACTAAGAAGAATAATGATATGGGCTTAAGTAGATGAAACAGTCCTAGCAAGGGTCTATGGTGGGCCTTTAACCACCCATAGAAGCCCATGGGCCTACCTTAGGGCCACCAATATGAACATCTAACCATAAGTGGTCCCCAAGAGGTAACCCATCTCTAATTGATTGCGGATCAAGGCCCAGGGCCCACACAACAACATAAGAATGGGTAGCCATAATCATACCACATACACTCATGTTGGGCTTCGAAAGGCGGCCCAAGGCCTATCTAAAACATGGGTCCAAGGGAAACACACATAGCCCAACCCATATATACCACTATAGGCCCATAGGGAAAGGTTAGGGCCCAACATAAAGGCCAGTAATTCCATATATTGTGGTGGGCCTAGTGGATAGCCCATTGCTCAAATCACATGGGCAAATGTCATGTTCTTAGTCAAGTAAGTTAGGCCTACAACCTACCCCAAGTATAAAGTTGATTTAGTGGGCAACCAAGGGCCCAATTACTTATGTAATCCAGCCCATTAACCCAACACAATAGTATGGTAAAAAATGGCCCAAGAGTCCAATGGGCCTATTTAGAATTTTCAGCCCATTTGGGCCTAAAGAGTCCAACGACTAGTTACATTCATGGACTCAAATAAACCCAATTATGGTGGGCCTGAAAAGTGCACTAATGAAGCCCAAGATTTGGGGGTTTAAGACATGTTTTATCCCATCAAGGTTCTCACAATATGGTAGGCCCTCACACCTTAAAATTTCAACCTAAAAGAAATGTAAAGTTACAATATGTTATTGGAATTTCTATTCTACCGGCTTTTAGGCCTGCTGGAGCACAATAAGATGATTATCTGATTTACACAAGGACTCAGGGTGGTCCAACACTAAATATAGGGGGCCCACCACATTGGGAGCACACTAAAGTCATCCGAAAAAGGTGGGTCACACTGCTGGACTAAAGGTCTAGAAGCAATCCACATGGGGCGTCCCATATGGGCCTGGGCGTCCCAATGGGCTAGACGCCTAGCCCTATGCAATGGCTAAAGGTGGGCCCCACATTGGGTACTCCACATAAGGTGGGACATACTCAAGTGGGCCACACAATGGATGGCCATTGGGATAAAACACACATCATGGTGGGCCACAAAGTTGGGTGGACGGCCAGCCTATGCTGGACGTCCCTACCATGAGCGTCTAGCCAGGTGGGCTAGTCCAGCCCTCAACATAAATTCTATAGTGGCTCGTTGGGCCTAAAACTTCGTAGGTGGGTCCCAGCATGGGTGGGCCACCTCTAGATAAAATTTGAGAATTTCTGAGCATGGAAACTATCTTTATGAATTAAGAGAAAACAATCTGTTCAGAAATCTGGTTGTTGTAGGAATTATAACTGTCCTTATGTTTGGGACCACATGGAGTGGGCCTGGACCCACCCAAACCCTTGGAAATTTATGGGAAAAGTGGTCCTACATATGGTCAACAAGTGGGGTCCACTAGGGTGGCCCACTTCTTCCAGAAATTCAGGCGAACGAGATGATTTCTATCATACTGCGTTGCTGAACTGTCCAGAAAATTCTGGACAGTTAGCCATCTTTGGCCCAACCCATGGGCCTCAATCATGGGAGGTAGGGTGTGGGCCTCATCCCACATCAAAGAGGGGTCCACACACTATAAATCCCCTAAAGAAATTTGGGGAAAAAGAATCTGGAAATGAGTCTAATCATTAACCCAAAACACTTACTCTAACTGGGCTGAAATCTGGATTACAACATATGTTGTCCATATTTTGGCCCATGCATAAAAATCAAAGGGCCCATGGCCTTGATTTAACTTGTGGGGTCCACCTTGACATGCCAACAAAATTCTAAGCCCTTGGTTTCATTCAAACTTCCATCAAAAGGGGGGTTTGGAGATCACCCAAACCATGCATGCATGGTTGGGCTTGGACGTCCATTCAAGTGGGCTTAGACGTCCACCCTACTTGAGGCCTGGGAGGTTGCTAACCTTCATTGGTGGGCCTCACCTCACCAGTAAACATGAAAGGAAATTATAGAGAAATGAGAAGGAAAAAGAGTGAGATTCGGCCATAGGTGGGTGGTCCCACCACTAATGGACCACCTACACACCATCCACACCATTACTAACCTTATGAACTTCATGCATGGCAAATTACATGGAAAATAAAGTGTTGGATGGTGGGGATTCCTCTCCCCACATGCATGTAAGGCCTATATGGCCCTTGATGTATAAGAAATGGGAAGAAGAAGAAGCCTCATGGTGGGTCCATGGAGAATGGCCCATTATGGCTAGAGTTATGCAAGATTTAGGCCATTAGCCCTACTTAAGAGCCATGTAGGGCCTCCACCATGGATTGGTGGGCCCTACATGCTTCCATGCATGTAGAAAAAGAGAAAGTAAGAAGGGAGGAAGAAGAAGAAGAGAAGGAACCAAGGAGAGCACCCACTTGTAGAGATGGCCACCAAAACTCCACCACTATGTTCTAGGCTCGAAGGAGAAGAGGTTTGAAGGTGGGAGATGGATTTTTAGTGGTTGGATTGAGGAGGGGAGAAGGAAGAAGCGGCTGAAAATGGAGAAGGGGGGTGGGGACATTTTCTCCCTTGTTAAGGGAGAAGGGAGTGAGAAATGAGAGAGAGAGAGAGAGAGAGAGAGAGTATATGGTAGTAACATGACTCTTGCTAGAAAAGAGAGCAAGAGCATGACGAGATTTCTAGGGGTTGCTACCCAATGCACATGATGACTCTCTAGCTAGCTAGCTAGGTAGGGTAGGTTAGTAGGATTAGGTAGGGTGTAGGTTTTTAGGAATGAGAGCCTAAGTGGGGCCCACCATGGGAAAATATGTGGGCCCCATGAACATGGGTCCCATGCAATGATGGATGGCCGATAATTGCCAGGGTAATAACATGAGATGTACACGTCGGATTTGAACATGAGACGTGGCGTTGGAACCGCAGCGGCGATGCGGTCGCAATAGCATAAGTTCCGAGTCGATCCGAATAGGGTCTATGTGACCGAACTAGAGGATGACCCCAAATGCTATCCATTGGTCGCAGGTCACCGGGATTCGACCGGTAGGACTGCGAGACCTAAAGGAAAAAAATGCACACTCGGGTAGGATCTTACAGCTCTCTCCACCAAGAAAAAAAATTATCCTTGAAATTGCTAAAACCAGAATAACAACATGCATAAACATCATGATATATATCAATAAGCACAAGGGAAGGCAATACATACAATAATATAATAATCAAGCATCAAACAAATGGGAATAACACTCTCAAATCTTTGCTTTGTACTCCCAGGACGCCTCAGCCTCCGAATGATGACCCTACTGCACCTTTACCAGGGGAATGACCTTGGTCCTGAGAACCTGGTCCTTCCAATCAAGGATACGAATTGACTACTCAATGTAAGAAGCATCCTCTCGGACCTCAAGGGGTTATCAATCAATCACCAAAATAATGTTTGATCAACACTTCTGCAGCATAGACATATGGAACACATCGTGGATCCCGGACAACTCTGAAGGCAAGGCAAGCTTGTAGGCCACAACGCCCATGCGCTCGGTAATCTCAAAAGGTCCAATAAACCTTGGGGCAAGCTTGCCCTTCACTCCAAATCGAATCACACCCTTCATAGGCGAGACCTTGAGATATACCATGTCCCCGATTACAAACTTGAGGGGTCGACGCCAACGATCAGCAAAACTCTTCTGCCGGCTCTGAGCTGTGCGCATCCTCTGCCTGATAATATCAATAATCTCTTATGTTTGCTGCACAAGCTCGGGACCTAGGAGACGATGCTCTCCAACCTCGGTCCAATAGCTAGGAGATCTGTATGGTCTACCATATAGTGCATTAAAAGGAACCATGCCGATAGTCGCCTGATAACTGTTGTTGTATGCAAACTCGATGAAGTGTAAATTCTCGTCCCAACTACTCGCAAAGTCAATCACACAGGCTCTTCGCATATCCTCAAGGATCTGATTGACCCTTTTGGTCTGCCCATCTGTCTGTGGATGATAAGCAGTGCTGAGCTATAAGGTAGCCCCCATCGCCTGCTAAAAGCTCCTCCAAAACTGAGACATAAACCTGGGGTCTCGGTCAGAAACAATCGAAACCGGAATACCGTGCAGTCTCACTATCTCCTTGATGAAGATCCTCGCCAACCGATCCAAAGTCCAGGATGCACGCATCAGAATTAAGTGTGCCGACTTTGTTAGTTGATCGACGACAACCCAACTGGCGTCGTGACTGCGTTAAGTCCTCGACAAACCCATGATGAAATATGTCGATACATGCTCCCATTTCCTAACTGGAACGCTCAACGGCTGCAAGAGATGAGGGGGTCTCTAGTGATCAGCCTTGACACACTGACAAGTGTCACATTCAGCCACGAAGCTAGCAATCTGGAGCTTCATCCCGGACCAAGAGTATTGCCTCCTCATATCTCTGTACATCTTTGTGGAGCCCGAGTGGATGGTTAGTCTTGATTGGTGTGCCTCAGTCATCATATCATGACACAACTCTGACACATCCAGAACACACAATCAGCCTCTGAAGCGAAGTCCACCATTGGAACCAATCTTCCAGTCTGACTACTCGACGGATATAGCCTCTGCTTGGTATCCCTAAAGTGACTCATCCGTCTACTAAGCCTCGATCACCCTAGCCACTAGAGAGGGTTGAATCGACAAGCTTGAAAGTTGAATAATGGAAGAATCTAGACCAAACTCAAATTCAAACTCTGATACATCCTCGAGCATCTGCCACTCACGAACCATCATCTATGCCACCAGGCCTCATGGTTGATGTCTGAGTGCATTCGCCACCATGTTCGCCTTGCCTGGGTGGTACTGAAGGTCGAAGTCATAATCCTTCAACAATTCCATCCATCGTCTCTATCGTATGTCCAACTCTGACTATGAAAACAAATACTTCAATCTCTTATGGTCCGAAAAGAGCTTGAATCTAACCCCATAGAGATAATGCCTCCACACCTTCAGTGCAAAGACAACAACAGCTAGCTCCAGATCATGCATGGGGTAGTTCAACTCGTAGACCTTGAGCTGACACAAGGCATATGCCACAGGCTTCCCGTGCTGCATCAGAACAACACCCAAACTAACTCTAGAGGCATCGGTAAAAATAACAAAACCATCAGTCCCATCAGGAAGAGTGAGGACATGAGTGGACGTGAGGCGGTCCTTCAACTCCATAAATGCCTCCTCACAGGCGTCACTCCAGATGAACTCGATGCCCTTCCGCATCAACCGGGTCAACGGTGCTACAATACGGGAGAAACCCTCAATAACTGGTCGATAGTACCCCGCTAGACCAAGGAAGATACGGATCTCGGATGCGTTCGTTGGCTGGCCCCACTAACACGCTACATCAACCTTCGAGGGGTCCACAACGACACCCTCCCTCATCATCACATGACCGAGGAACTTCACCTCCTCCTACCAGAACTCACACTTCTCCAGCTTCGCATATAACTGGTGGGCACGGAGGGTCTCGAGCACAATTTACAAGTACTCCCCATAGTCTTCCCGGGTCCTCGAATATACCAGAATATTATCAATAAACACTACCACAAATTGGTCGAGGAAGGGCCGAAAGACCTCATTCATCAGCTGCATGAACACGGCAAGCGCATTGGTCAGCCCAAAAGACATGAACAGAAACTCAAAGTGACCATAGCGAGTCTACAATGCTATCTTCGGAATGTCCTCCTCTCGGACCCGAATTTGATGGTAATCGGAGTACAAGTCAATCTTGGAAAAGAACTGAGCACCCTACAGCTAGTCAAACAAATCATCAATCCTGAAAAGCGGGTATTTGTTCTTAATAGTGACTCTATTGAGCTCGCGGTAATCTACGTAGAGCCTCAACGAGCCATCCCTCTTCTTCACGAACAACACCGGGGCTCCCCATGGCGAATTACTGGGATGAATAAAACCCAACTCTAGGAGCTCATCCAACTGCTCCTACAGTTCCCACAACTCCATCGGTGCCATTGGTAGGGGGCCTTCGAAATAGGCGCAGTACCAGGCACCAAATCAATCTGAAACTCTCTCTACCGATGCAGCGGCAAACCTGAGATCTCCTGGAACACATCCGGGAACTCGTAAACTACTAACAGCTGCTCAATACACCCTTCCACAGACTCCTCAACAATACAAGCCAATAAACTGGACAGCAGCTCTCCTCTGGGCTCGGCAACGAGCTGGAATATCGGCAAGCCGGGAATATGAAACGTGAATGTCCTCGCGGCACAGTCCAATATAGCATGGTACTTGGCAAGCTAATCCATACCCAGGATGACATCATACTCGGCCATCGGCAACACAAACAAATGATGGGCATGAACATCTCACCAACCAAAGCCAGTCAAGAAGAACAACGACGGCTCAAAACTGCGGACTTCCCCAAGGGAGTCGAAATGACTAGAGTCTCAGGCACGAACTCTGATGGAAGACTGGTCGATCGGCAGAACTCCTCGACCACGAATGAATGAGATGCTGCATAATCAAATAAAAAATAAGCAACACAAGTAAAGATAAGAAGAATACCCTCAACTACTCCTCTAGAAGACGACTACAGGTCCTGCTGGGCTACGTAGAATTGGCCCTGTGCTGGCAATGGAAGACAGCTTAAAGACTGCGGATCTTGACCCTACACCTACTGTGCAGTAATATATACTCGACCCAGGGACTGTGGGGGAGGTACCTTTCCCCTCTACTGCTACCTCTGTTACTGCTGCGGTACATGAAATTCTTATTGCACTGATGTTGGACACAACTGGAAAAACTAAGGATGACGCCAACCCATGCAGAGACTTGAAGCGGCTAGGAATAAAGAAGCGTCTATGGTTGGAAAATACTAATGGCAAGATGTGAAATAGCTGTAAAGACTGCTTTAGTTGAAGTGGGAATATGCCAATATGTCCTAGAGGGGGGGTGAATAGGACTTTTTAATAATTTTATGATAATTTAAAATCCTATCACACTAATCCTAACCAAACATATATTAGGACTCAAGAGTAACTCTACTGGCTTTCAAGCCTGGTAGAGGATCCAATCACAAACTATTTGAGGGATGAATAATATGCAAACTAGTCTATGATGGATATGACTGTGAGTGTGTGTGAGGTGTGATCTCAAATAATCAAAAATGAAAGTAATTAAGAAAATCACATAAACAAATGAAAGACAATAACAATCTCAAACACAGTCATTTTTATAGTGGTTCGACTACTTGTCTACTCCACTCCCGGTAATCACACTCAACCCTTGAGTGTACCGAATTTCACTAAGGAGGTTTCCCACGGTTCACCCCAAACCCAAGGTTTTAAATCAGGTTCACCTTTAACCTTTACGACCTACACCTAGGTTGACTATTTATGCTCTCACGAGCAAGAGTGAACACAACGCACCCACTTTTAGGCACACTGACCAAGGATCTTCTACAAGACCCTAATAGAGATTTCACATGGTTCACCTCGAATCCAAGGTTTTAGATAGGTTCACCTTTAACCAGATGTTTATGCTCCCATAGAGCAAGGGTCAACACATAGCACCCACCATGTACACTCCCGCCGAAGGCCTCTTAGAGGACTTACAAGGGGTAAGAAACACCTTAGACCCAATCCTACAAAGGAATGATCACAAGGGTCCTCTGGACTCTGATAACTTATAGATAAGCAGATGAGTCCCTTTTAGTTCATTGTCGAAGATCTCCTCCTTTGTTGATGAAGAGTCTTCTACTTCCTTGAACCGCAACTCAGAAGATGTACTAATGCATGGCGACAGGTTGGGTCAAGGTTGTGATGAAATCCTACTCTCAAATATTTTTCTATGAAGGAGATAGAGTAATTCCAATCATCTATGCATTCAAGGCATCCCAACTTAATGATTTGCCATTAAGGTGGTAGCTGGAGGATCCTTGAATGCAGAAGTTCATTCCCCAATCCACTCTATTGAATATTAATGATGAGGGTGGATTGGAGGATGAACTCCCTTGAGAGAAAGGGCTTTGGGTATATGATCTAAGGTAAAACACTCAAAAGCACTCTCTTCTTTCTCTACCAGCAACTAAAGATAAACTCTCTATATATAGGCAAAAAGTTTCAACGGATATAAAATGGTCACATTTATGACAGAGTTCGATATCATCGAGCGTATACTCTCGATTGCATCGACTGGCTGCTCGATGACATGAACTCAATGTCATAAGCTTTTTGAAACCTTTTGCCAACTGGTTGAGGAAATCGAGATAGGTGTCAATATCATTAGATTTTGAACTCCGATAGTATCGATACGAGGTTTGATTCCTCGGCATTTAAAAATGAGAGAGACTTGCTTTGAAATATTTCAGGTCAATAGATATGATCGAGGTACACTTGATATCATCAAAATTTGAATGTCGATGATATCAAAGGTTGTGTCGATGCATCGATAAATCTGAAGATTTTATCAGTGAGCTTACTGGACAGTTTATATGCTTTCTCGATGCAATCGATCCAGCCTCGATATCATCAATATTTGAATATCTATTTTATCGAGTGACCCTCAATCTAAGATAAAAAAACCACCTGAAAAATGTTGTTGAAAAGACTGTGTCCAAGATCGATATCAACGATGGCCTTCCGATATCATCGGTTTTTGAATTCCGAGGATATCGAGGGGTACATCAATATATCGAAGGTCTATATGATTTTCTTATAAAAAAATAGGGACACAAATACTCTGTTGTCGATTATATCAAGTCACCTTGGATAGACTCGAGATTCGACTATCGATGATATCGATAGGTATATCGATACATCGATAATTCTGTCTAGATGAGTATGTGGTTGCTGGACATATTTTGTCCTCATTTCGATGTTATTGTTTAGCCATCGAGGACATCGACAGCATTTCTCAATTTTATCAAACCTGATATTGATAAATTGATAGAGGTAGAAAACTAAGAGATTTTCTGATTTTGTAAAAAAGTTTTCTAACCCAAAAACCCTATGATATTTTAATAGATTTTAAGGGTTTTAATTACCTAGTGTTTTGGGACATGGGATGTGAGGCTTAGATTTACCTGTGGCGAGTTCGTGCACACATCCGGTTGAGGCAAACGCTTTGATCGATCTTCCTATAAGGCTCTGCAGTCTAGCTGACTCAACACTCACACTAATTGACAAACCAGGGCACTTTCAGAGACTATCTGTAACCATAACATATGCCAGTAAAAGGCCTGGAAGAAGGAGCTGCTGGCTGTGATGAGGATGTTGTTGGCTGTACTGCAGGTGATCTGAATCCAGAACGGCCCCGATGTCATCGGTGTTGGTGCTGACGGGAGCTACTGGAAGGTGTCTTCCTCTTCCAGTCGCCGCTAGAACTCTGATCTCTCGTCCTCTGGGTCATGGCCCGGTCCTCCTTATACACCAAGGCCCTATGCATGACCTCATCAAATGTGGTCAATAGATGTCCCACGACAGAACGGCGAAGGGCGAGACGCAAGCCGCTCACAAAATGTTTAGCCATCTGCTTCTCGTTGTTGACGAGGTAGGAGGCAAAATGAGACAGGGCAATAAGTCAGGCCTCATACAAAGACACCTTCATCTCACCCTGCACTAGGGTCTCGAACTCTAGGGCCCTCTGCTCACGAATATGCTCTGGAAAGAACTTATAGTCAAAACAATCCATGAAGTCCTTCCAAGTCCATACAAAATCTGGTTTAGGCATCCTCGAAACTGAACTCCACCAATGACGGGCCTCGGCTTGAAGAAGGAAGACGGCCAACGGAACTCTTTGCTCACTGGTGCATTGCATGGTGTCAAAAATCTTCTCCACTTCAGTGCGCTATAACTCTGCTGTAGACGGGTCCAGCTCATCCCAAAATCATGGGGGATCATGCTACATAAAATCATGGAGTAGCGCGCTCGCTAGCAACTTCTGAGACTGCTCAGGAGCCTTAGGAACGGGCTGACGGGTCTGAAGAATAGCAATGACGGCCTGTGTCATCTACTAGAAATGCTCGGCCGCAACTGTAATCGTCAGATGAACGGGGGTGGCACTAGCCTCAGGTGGAGGCGTAAGAGGGGTGGGAGCCTTAGAAATTGGAATAACGGGCTCAGGTGGACAAACAGGTGCCACTGGGGTTAGAATCACAACCTTGGGTATAGGATCGGGACTAGGGTCCACAACAGGTGGAGCAGGATATGCTCGGGTCGATCGGGTATCACGAATGCCTCTACCTCTCATGACTCAACCACGGGCACCATGGCCATGGGCGTCACGTCTAGGCAGCATGATCTACAAACAACAAGGATGATGGACTGTAACGACCCGGATTTCAAGGGTAGAGCAAAGCTCAACTCCTGAGATCCAGCACATCACTTATGCAACATGGATAATGATGTTTAAATGTTGTCCATATCAATGTATTAAACATGAGTGAGATTATATTAAAACAGCATATCATACTTCAGAGATAATGTAATTAAGCAAGCAGAAGTCTGAAGTATATGTATTGAAATAAGTAAGCGGTTCACAGCCTCTAGAGTATGATGATGTAATAGGGTTTAATATATATAAGGTTTGTTTTAAAATATATAAAATGTCAAAATGTAGGTGTCCAACTAATCCATGTGACCCTGTAATCCCATTGAATTAATACAAGGTCTACATAGACCCGCTTGATAGCTGAACATAGGAGAATTCCTCCTCATCTATGAAGTCCAACTCAGCTATATAAACTTCGTCATCACCTGCATCTACAACAGAGTCTGGTTGGTTTTTTAAAACATTGTCCCAGGGTGGGAGTGAGTGATCAACTCAGTGGTACTATAAGGCAAAGGTTAACATGTTATCAAGTCAATCAAGCAGTAATGATAAAGTAGTACAACAATTATTCTCTAACTACTCTTGTTAATGCAGGGATGGTATGCAGTAATGATGTATGCCCTCGCACAAAGCTCCCTCACAAGCGACTCCGACAACCAAGTTCACGCATGACAACCTCCCTAAAGTGTAACTTCCTTGTCAAAGCACATGCAATGCGGTGCATAGTCGTGTTAGCCAAGTACTTAATTAAACTTATTCATACAGCAGATTTGGGAAACTAAGGTACATCCCTTTATATCATTAACGCAAACTGAAGATTCCATTTAGGGTCGTCAATCCTAGTTATTCACATACGATAGGCAAGTTGTAGGGCATCATCCTTAATGAAAAGAAGTCGATAGGTAAATTCATTATTTATACTCACGGTCAGTATGGGAGGCTCGTCACCTTAGCGTAGGCCGATAACTCAAACACGTTGTCCCATACTATCATGCCCGGCTCACGAGTTTGGGTTGCTCACTGGTCACTACGGGGAGGCTCGTCACCCTAGCATAGGCCGACAGCTCGACCACGGTGTCCCATACCACCATGCCCGGCTCATGAGTCTTAGTGGATCGGGTTACCATGGTTGAAATGGGCTTTTACATTGGTAAGTGGTACCTTAGATTCAAGCAGTGATGTCTATATATGGTAAACACACAATAGGCCAATCGGTTTATTGGACAAGTTCGATTGGTATGAGCGCACACTGACTTAATCGACATGGAGCACATAAGCACCCCACGTGGCCTAACCACTGTCGAAGATCGTCCTACGACCCGGATTCATCGAACCTATCAAATGTAACGAGACTATTTTGGCCACTTGAATGGGAACTGTTACCGATTGCCTGGATACGTTGTAGTCCCAATCTTACTCAGTTGTAGCATGTAAATACATGTGGTAATCATATCAACATTTAAGAAACAATTTAAGTGGATTCCTCATTTAAGCATTGCATCAAACACATTGAATATGTTACCAAACATTTGCATTTCATCCATAAATCTCGTAGTCAAAATTAAGATTACATGAAGGAAACTACACATATGGATAAGGTAATTAAAAATCTTATCTCAATACCTATATTAGATACAATTCATCAACAATTTCTCATTTAGACATTTTGTCAAACACTTAGACTACACATTACCAAATACAAAGATTAGATTAGTTACGACATATATTATGGCAAATCCTTATACAAAGAGATCGACATACATACGACAAACATGAATCCAAGATTTACAATCATGACAAGCGCAAATCACAATTTCATGTTCATTCAAACATTTCAACAAACACATGGAATGCATCTTATATTCAACATAGTTCACACATGTATAATGTATTAAAAACGTCGTAACTAAGATCATATATGTAACGACCTTGGAATTTTTGTGCTAATCTTTCCTTAAGTAGTTATTTTTGGGGTAATTAGCGCTTTACTCGATTGCTTGTGAAATCCGCATCAATCACTTTAAATTGTATCTGCATGGTTCTAAACGTGTAGATTAGTGAGCGCTACGTTACTCTGAAACCTGGGATCCATCGCTAAATCCAGTTGTTCTGGAGAATTTTTGGAAGATCTGGATCGGACCTAGACCGCGCGTCGAAAGTCCGATGGCGATGATCTTAGGCTGTCGCGGTCACTGAGTTGGGCTTGATCTTCTCCTCAAGATCACTTCGTGAGGCGAGCTTCCATGAGAAGTATTTCCCGATGACATACCGACATGAGAAGGAGAGTGAGTTACTTCGCCTCCGCCAGGGAGGGTTGTCGGTTACGGAGTATGAGAACTGGTTTACTGAGTTGGGGCGGTATGTTCCTTTGATCTTGGGTGATCAGCCGATGAGGATGCGGCATTTTTCTGAGGGACTGCGACCTGAGATCCGATCGAAGATTTGCTGTGCTAGCATTTCTTCATATGCGGAGCTAGTGAGCATGTCCTTACGAGCAGAGCAGGACGGAGATAGAGCGTCCCGCATGCGAGCACCGATGGCTCCTAGGCCGCGACCGGACTTTCAGGGTGCACCTAGTTGATTCTCCTCCTAGGCGTTCAGCGCCGCCCGCTCAGTAGATGAGAGCTGATCTTAGATGTTCTTATTGTGAGAAGGTGGGGTACTTGGACCGTTTCTGCTTCTCCCGTATGCGAGCTGGTGGTTTTACTTCACCGCAAAGGGTTAGTCGTCCGATGCCTCAGGTTATTTCTCCTCCTTCTCTTCGATCAGCGCCAGCTCATCCATCCTTCAGACCTGCAGTTCCTAGTTTCAGGCCACCTCAACGGCCCATGGTTCCTCCACCGAATCGTCAGCAGCAGGCTCGTGTTCATGCGCTTTCAGCTGAAGAGCCTATGTCTGACTTGGTGCCGAGGTCCTTTGAGGTGACAACGCATATTGAAGGTATTCCCGTTTCTGTGTTAGTGGATACAGGGTCCACTACTTCTCTTATTTCTTATGCGGCAGTTAGGCGTTTGGGTTCGAGATCTGTTCCTATGCAAGGAGTGACGCTTACTACCGCTACGAGGATGTCCTCTGCTTTGGGCAAGCGTTGTATGGATTGTTTGGTCGATCTGGGAGGTGGATCGATCCGTGTTGATTTGCTAGTCGCACCGCTTTATCACTACGATGTTATTATGGGTATGGATTGGCTCACGAGGATGTGAGCTGAGATTGATTGTGAAGCGAGATCAGTGACGATCCATGGACCTGAGGGCGAGATTGTTACTTTCCCAGTTCAGGTCAGTTACCCTCTTCGTATTGATTTTTATTCTTCTCTGTTGGAGAGTTCGGCCGAATCGGCGTTGGTTAGTACGCCGATAGTTCAGGAGTTTGAAGATGTGTTTGAGTCGATTCCTGGATTACCTCCTCAGCGTGAGATTGATTTTGCTATCGATCTTATGCCTGGTGCGGTGCCCATTTCTTTACCCACCTATCGGATGCCTCCGAGTGAAATGGAGGAGTTGAGGAAGCAGATAGATGGTTTGCTGGAATTGGGTTTTATTCGGCCCAGTGTGTCTCCTTGGGAAGCACCTGTTTTGTTTGTGAAGAAGAAGGATGGTTCCTTGCGATTGTGTATTGATTATCGCAAGTTGAATTTGGTAACTGTGAAGAATAAGTACCCTTTGCCCAGGATTGATGATCTGTTTGATCAGTTGAAGGGGGCACGGTACTTCTCGAAGGTTGATCTGTAGTCAGGGTATCATCAGTTGCGCGTCAAGGATGGGGACGTGCAGAAGACCGCTTTCAGGACCAGCTTCGGTCATTATGATTTCCTTGTGATGTCGTTCGGTCTGACGAACGCACCAGCCGTGTTCATGGATTGATGAACAGGGTGCTTCGGCCATTCCTGTTTCGATTCGTCATTGTTTTTGTTGATGACATTTTGATTTATTCAGCGAGCCGGGCAGAGCACGAGGAGCACTTAAGAGCGGTTTTGGATACTCTTAGGAAGCATCAGCTCTTCGCACAGTTCAAGAAGTGTGATTTCTGGAAAGAGGAAGTCAAGTTCCTGGGACATGTGGTGTCCAAGGAAGGAATAGCCGTCGACCTTGCCAAGGTAGCTGCAGTGCAGGACTGGAAGCAGCCTGGTTCAGTTACTGAGGTGAGGAGTTTTCTGGGTCTTGCAGGCTATTATCGACGCTTTTTTCAGGACTTCTCGAAGATTGCCAGACCGTTGTCGCAGCTGACACGGAAGGATTTGAAGTTTGCTTGGAGTGAGCAGGCGGAGTTAGCTTTTCAGGAGCTGAAGGACAAGTTGACGTCCGCCCCTGTGCTAGTATTGCCAGAGCAAGGGGTTAAGTATATTATATATACTGACGCCTCTCGCGTTGGTCTGGGTTGTGTCCTTATGCAGAAGGACAGGGTGATTGCTTATGCTTCGCGTCAGTTGAGGAAACACGAAGAGAATTACCCTACGCACGACCTGGAATTGGCAGTTGTCATCTTCGCATTAAAGCTTTAGAGACATTACCTCTATGGTGAGGAGTTCGAGCTCTTTTGCGACCACAAGAGCCTTAAGTACATTTTCACGCAGCGTGACTTGAATATGAGGCAGCGCAGGTGGATGGAGACATTGAAGGACTTCAAGTTCGATATTTCTTACCATCCTGGTAAGGCGAACCTTGTGGCAGATGCGTTGAGTCGCAAGAAGGCTATTGAGTTTGCGGCTCCGCTGATGATAGCAGAGTGGGATATGTTGGAGTTCGTGCACAATTTTGAGCAGAAGCTTACGGTGGTTGAGCCGTATGAGGTTATCGCACACATTCGTGTACAGCCCGTTATCGACGAGAGGATCGTTGCAGCTCAGGCAGATGATGAGCTTTTGGTGAACATGAGGCAGCGGGTTGGTACAGATGAGAACTCCGACTAGAGTGTTAGTTCTGATTGGGGGCCTACGTTTTCATGGCCGGTTATGTGTTCCTGATATCCCTAACTTGAGACGTGAGGTTCTCAAGTTAGCCCATAGTTCTAAACTTGCGATGCATCCAGGTAGCATAAAGATGTATCAGTATATGAAGAGGTCTTATTGGTGGGACAATATGAAGGTCCAGATTGCTGAATTTGTTTCTCGTTGTCTCACGTGCCAACAGGTCAAGGCAGAGCATCGCTGACCTCCTGGGTTGTTGCAGCCCATGCCCATAGCTGAATGGAAGTGGGACTTTATCTCTATGGATTTTATTTCTGGGTTGCCGAGGACGAGAAAGGTATTTGACTCTATTTGGGTGATCGTCGATCGATTAACGAAGTCGGCGCATTTCTTGCCGATCAGAGTTACTTACTCTACAGACGAGTTGGCTAGGTTGTATATCAAGGAGATAGTGCGTCTGCATGGAGTTCCCCTGGAGATTGTGTCTGATAGAGACACGCGTTTTACATCTATCTTCTGGACTCGTATCCAGGAAGCGATGGGTGTGAAACTGAAGTTCAGCACCGCGTTTCATCCGCAAACAGATGGGCAGACGGAGCGCGTGAATCAAGTCCTGGAAGATATGTTGTGAGCTTGTGTTTTGGATTTCAAGGACAGTTGAGATGATTGTCTTCAGTATGCAGAGTTCGCGTATAATAATAGTTTCCAGGCGAGTATCGGTATGGCTCCCTATGAGGCGTTGTATGGTCGCCCGTGCAGAGCACCACATTATTGGGTAGAAATTGGTGAGCGTAGTTTGCTTGGCCCAGAGTTGGTGCAGGTGACTTCTGAGAAGGTTGACATCATTCGACGTCGACTTCTGACAGCGCAGAGCAGGCAGAAGAGTTATGCTGATACGAGGCGTCGACCGCTTGAGTTTGTAGTGGGAGACCATGTTTTTCTGAAGGTCTCTCCTATGAAGGGAGTTCTGCGGTTCGGTAAGAAGGGGAAGCTGACGCCGAGATTTATTAGTCCATTTCAAGTTCTAGATCGAGTGGGAGCGGTAGCATACCGCCTTGCTTTGCCCACACCTCTTGCGGGCGTGCATAACGTATTTCATGTTTCTATGCTGAAGAAGTACGTTCCTGATCCTTCGCATATTATCAGTTGGGAGCAAGTGCAGTTGAGTGAGGATGCCACTTATGTACTGCGACCGACGTGTATTCTCGACAGGAAGGAGCAGGTATTGCGTAGCAAGGTTATCCCTCTTGTGAAGGTGCTATGGACGCATCATGGTGTGGAAGAGGCTACTTGGGAATTTGAAGCTGAGGTCAGAAAGACCTACCCTCTGATCCTCGAGGATTATATGAAGGTATGAATTTCGAGGACGAAATTTTCTTTAAGGGGGGTGGATTGTAACGACCTTGGAATTTTTGTGCTAATCTTTCCTTAAGTAGTTGTTTTTGGGGTAATTAGTGCTTTACTCGATTGCTTGTGAAATCCGCATCAATCACTTTAAATTGTATCTGCATGGCTCTAAACGTGTAGATTAGTGAGCGCTACGTTACTCTGAAACCTGGGATCCATCGCTAAATCCAGTTGTTCTGGAAAATTTTTGGAAGATCTGGATCGGACCTAGACCGCGCGTCGAAAGTCCGATGGCGATGATCTTAGGCTGTCGCGGTCACCGAGTTGGGCTTGATCTTCTCCTCAAAAATCAAGTCCATCTGATGTTCTGGGTCGATTTGCTTGAGCTCGGAGTAAAGAGTGTGAGAACAGTTGGAATTTATTAAGCTTTTATTGAAATCTGAGTCGTGTCGCTTGCGCGACGATTTTAAGCTATCTGACCGTTGGTTTCTGACCCAATTTCACCCTCTGATCAGGATAGTTGGCCCAGGCATATTCTAGAGCTTGTGGACCTGATCGAGTTTCCGTGACCGTTGAATTAAGTGTGGTCCGCCACGGCTGATCTGAAGAGCCGGTCGGTATGAAAACTCAGCTTGACCTAGATCCATGGTCAAGGAGCTTAAGTCCGACCTTTCGTGGTTATAGGCCCACCAGAAGTGCTTCGTTGGATCGAGAAAGCCTTACTTTGGTTATAACCTAAGTATACCTTGTCCCTAGGGTTATTGTCATCAAGAATAGGCCTATTTATAGTCCTTAAACCCTAGCCCTCTTTTCCATACGATTTTCTCTAACCCTAGCTTGGAAAGAGAGTGGAAAAGAGAGAGAAAGTGAGAGAGATAAGTTGGTGAATCACCTTGGATTCCTCATTGTTCTTCTTCATCTTTGAACCTTCACTTTGAATCGTTCTTCTAACGGTTCTGAGTTCTTATGGGGTAAGTTAACCTAACCCTAACCTGTGTTAGAGCTTAGATTAGTTTTGGAGTTGTTGTATCTCATTTCTATCCTTGTTTTAGGGTATTCTAGCGTCGTTGACGAAGACAACTCGTCTAAATCAGTTCGGTGGTTCTTTCTTTGCTTAAGGTGCGGACTTTAAGTGTATAGGTTATGGTTTTCAAGGCTTTCAATCCCAGTTAGTGATTTATTCTTGTTATGGATGAGATTTCACATGTCAAATGTTATGTTTACATTGCTTTCCTGATATGCGTGTGCTATGGTGAGATTTGTGTATTCTATGTGTATTTATAAAGTACCGTATACGTATAAAATACACACTTGTGTTTGCCATGATTATTTGTCATGTATGTATGCTAGATGCATGTATGACAACTCCTTGGTAAAAGGAATTGTCTAAGTGCATGTATTCCAACATACGTCATGTATGTTGTTCCATGTATGCTAAGTGTTTGTAGAAATGCATGAATGACCTAAGTGTAACTGATTACACGAATTGTAGGCGTTGAGAAGTGATTCTCAATACTCCTGTTGATGTGCATGATTTTCCTTATGCAAGTTACATTCCAAGTTATTTAAATTCAAGCACTACTTGTGCTTACATTTATGTTAAGTTGATATTCCTCAAGTGCTTATGTACCATGATTTAAGCTGTTGTTCCATTACTGTTTTACATTCCATATGAATATCTATTGTAGTGTAAGGTGTGTGGGACTATGCATTAGTCTAGGAAATCGGTAATCGACTCTATATTCGTGGTTGAGATTGCTTTCGCCACGTAGGACGTATTAGACGAACCCGAGCCGTATTAGAGTTGGCGGCAGTGGTTTGGCCACGCGGAGTGTTTGCGCACTCTATGTCGTTCAATTCAACGTGCGCTCGTGTTAGTCGAGTTCGTCAAGTAACCCGATTGTCCGATGTATGTTAACCATGTATGGACGCTACTGCTTGAATCTAGGGTACCGAACTTACCAGTGACATCCTATTAACTATGGTACTTGATCCGCTAAGACTCATGAGCCGGACATGGTGGTAGGGACACCGTGGTCAAGCTGTCGGCCTACGCTGGGGTGACGAGCCTCCCCGTAGTGACCAATGAGCAATTAAACTCGTGAGCCGATTATAGTGGTACGGGACACCATATTCGTGTTGTCGGCCTACATTGATTGGTGACGAGCCCTTTGTAGTGACCTCGAGCATACCTGGATACCGCAATGAGGTGACGAGCCGAACTGTGGTAGGAAGGGCATGAAAGGCGTGCATTGATTGGTGACGAGCCCTTTGCTACGACCTCAAATATATAATCGTATGAGATGTCTAGGATTGACGACCCTAGTATGGATCACTGTTTGGATGGTGATATGAGGAAGGTATCTTAGCTTCCCAATCCTGTTGTGTGAAACGGACTAAGAACAACTTGGTAATCATATCCATGCACCGCATTTGCATGTGCATTGTAGATGTGGCGCACTTTGAGGCGATGTCATGCGTAACGTAAGATGAAGACGCTGAGGGTGTACGCGTGAGGGCACGCATCATACCACATTCATACTTGCATTAACAAGAGTACTTAGGATTTATTTAATTGTCCTGCTTTATCATTACTGTTTAATTGAACTGATAACATGTTAACCAGTTCCTTATTGTTCCACTGAGTTGATCACTCACTCCCACGTTTCTGGGACGGTGTTAAACACCCACCAGACTCTATCTTAGGCCCTGATGTTGCAGATGTGGATGCAACGTCTGAGGCAGAGCGGGAGCTGGATGACGACGAGGCTGCCTTCTCCTATATGCAGTTTTCAGATGGGTTCTAGCGAGCCTCGGTCTGATGCGCGGGATCTCTGGGATTATTTTTGGGATCTGAAATGATGTAACTTGATACTTATAATTTTGTTAAATAACACTTTTATTCGACCTGGCTTGTATATGTACTTCAGGGATTTACACTTGTACACATATTTTCCTATAAGTCTTCCGCTTGCTTTATTCACTTATCCCTGAATCATATTTGTGTTTTGGCTTAATCTATTCCATGTTTTATGCACTAATACAGTCAACATACATTCATCATTAAATATGTTGCATAAGTGATGTTTTGGAACTCGGGAGCTGAGTTATGCTCGACCCCCAAATTTCAGGGCGTTACAATATAGCAGCAATCAAGTCAGTCATAAATCATTAGCTGACATTGAAAGCATTGAAAACCATAACTTAAACGTTTATAGTCCGCACCTTTCGTCGGAATACACGATTCAGACTCGGTTCGAATCCTACGTTCTCGAAAATGGAATGACGGGTACCTAAATTACGAAATCTGTTAGCTAGGTTGACAAACGACTATTCTAGATCTTAACTAAGGCGTTAGGGTTTGGATTTCTTACCCAAATCGTAGTTGAAACTAGTCGTGTAGCGAAGGGGGGAGGTGAATCAATGCGTGGAGTTGTGGGAAGGAATCCCAGCAAAGATCTCCAAGAATCCTTCTTCCTTCCTTCCTCTTTTCTCTCCTTTTTCTCTCTCTCTCTCCATTAGGGTTTTTAAAAAATTCGTATGAGGGAGATATGGGGTGGTTTAAGGGCTTTATATAGGCCTAGAACTGATGCAAATGGCCATAGGGCCATGGTATACTTAATTTACATCTAAAAGGTGACTATTTTTGACAAACGGGGCTCATCGAGAGGTCCATTACTCACCTGCATTATAGAGTAAGTTCCTTGACAACGGATCTATGCCAGGATGTGATTTCGGCACGATTGGACAGGTCGATCAGTCTTGGAGGACTCGTGTCAGATCAACGGTCATGCTTGCTCGATCGGGGCCACATGTATACGGATATGAGCAGGAAAATTTTCTTTTCCCCAGGTGAAGTTTGGTGAGAAACTAACGGTCTGAAATCCTCAATTTTTCGCATAAGTAAAAGGCCCAATTTACTTAAGTTTCATTTCATTTTCTAAAGATATTCGCGTTTCTCACATACTTTACTAAGGGCTCAAGTTGTGCATTTTTGGATACTATTTGGGCTCGATTCCCGCGATGGTTGTCAAGACCAATAAGATGGTCCTAACCCTATAGTTTCGTGGTCATCGGACCTTCGACGTGCGGTCCCGATCCGATACGGAGTTTCAATGTGCTCTTGAGAGCAACAAGCTTTTGAGATTTTTCCTATGTTTTAAAGTAGTGTTGAGTTAACAGTATCAGTGGTTTTGGGTCTTGCCATTTCTATGAATAGTGGTTTGAGTTAAATTCACTAATTAATTTAGTTTATTACTTAATTAATTTCCATCTAAATTTCTACAGAATACGGTTCTTGGGGATTTCTGCCTGAGGTGGTACTCAGGGCCTTTGTACAGATTTTTTTGAGACGTTACAATCTACCCCCCTTAAAGAAAAATTTCATCTCCAAAATTAGTACCTTTTTGTACTCCTCGAGGATCTGAGGATAGTTCTTATGAACTTCGGCTTCTGTTTCCCAAGTAGCTACTTCCTCAGTATGGTGTGTCCATAGTACATTCACAAGTTGGATCACTTTGCTGCGTAACACTTGTTCCTTCCTATCTATAACACGTGTTGGTCGCATCATATAGGTAGCATCTTTACTTAGTTGTACTTGCTCCCATTTGATAATATGGGAAGGGTCAGGAATATATTTCTTCAACATTGATACGTGAAACACGTTGTGCATGCCTGTGAGTGGTGTGGGCAAAGCGAGGCGGTATGCCACCACACCCACTCAGTCTAAAATCTGGAATGGGTCAATGAATTTTGGCGTGAGTTTCCCTTTCTTGCCAAATCAAAGGACTTCCTTCATTGGGAAAACTTTAAGGAATACATGGTCCCCAACATCAAATTCTAGCTATCTTCATCTTGTATCGGTGTAACTCTTCTGTCTACTCTGAGCTGTAAGAAGTCGATGCCTGATAATCTCGATCTTCTCTGAGGTTGCATGTACCAAATTTAGACAACCAAGATCTTCTTGCTAACTTCTGCCCAACAATGTGGTGCTCGACAGGAGCGTCCATACAGGGCTTCGTAAGGAGGCATGTCAATGCTCGCTTGGAAGCTATTGTTATAAGAAAACTCGGCATAGGGGAGACAGTCATCCCAACTATCCTTGAAATCAAGCACACACGCTCGGAACATATCTTCTAATATCTGATTTACCCGTTCCATCTGCCCATCGGTCTGTGGGTGGAACGCGGTACTAAACTTTAGTTTCACTCCCATTGCTTCTTGGATCCGAGTCTAGAAAATAGACGTGAATCATGTGTCTCGGTCTGACACAATCTCCATAGGAACTCCATGCAGTCATACTATCTCCTTGATGTACAGCGTGGCTAGATCGTCTGCCGAGTTAGAAATTTTAATTGAGAGGAAATGAGCCGATTTCGTCAATCGGTCCACAATCACCCAAATGAAGTCATGCCCGTTTCTTGTCTTGGGTAACCCAGAAATGAAATCTCATTTCCACTCAGCTATTGGCATGGGCTGAAGTAAACCAGGAGGTCGGCAATGCTCGGCCTTGACCTATTGGCACATGAGCCAACGGGACACGAAGTCTACTATCTGGGTCTTTATGTTATCCCACCAGTACGAACGCTTTATGTCTCTATACATCTTTGTACTACTCAGATGCATCGCCATCCTTGAATTGTGAGCGGCTTCCAGGACTACCCTTCTCAAGCCATGGAGATTCGGGACGCATAGGCGGCCACAATATCGTAAACCCCCATCCGAACCAATTCTCCATTCGGATTCTTCACTGTCACTCACTCGTTCTCTCATTTTCACCAACAGTTCATCTTCTTTATGAGCTGCAATAATTCGGTCATCAATAAGTGGCTGCAAGTGGAAGTGTGTGACACTCTCAAATGGCTCCTCCACTGTCAGCTTCTATTTGAAATCCCGCACAAACTCCACCATATTCCATTCTTCTATCATCAGTGGGGCCATAAATTCTATAGTTTTCTTGCGGCTCAATGCATTGGCCACAAGGTTGGCCTTGCCAGGATGGTAGGAGACCTCAAACTTGAAGTCTTTTAAGGTTTCCATCCAATGTTGTTACCTCATGTTCAAGTCTCTCTCCGTGAAAATGTAATTGTGGCTTTTGTGATCGCAAAAGAGCTCGAACTCCTCTCTGTAGAGGTAATGTCTCCAGAGCTTTAATGTGAAGATGACTGCTGCCAATTCCAGGTCATGCGTGGGATAGTTTTCTTTGTGATTTCTCAACTGTCACGAGGCATAGGCGATCACCCTATCCTTCTGCATCAGTACACATCCTAAACCAACACGAGAGGCGCCAGTGTATATAGTATATTTGACCCCTTTCTCTGGTAATACTAACACAAGTGCTGACGTCAGCTTGTCCTTTAATTCCTGAAAGGCTTCTTCTACTTTCTCTTTCCAGGCAAACTTAAGATCTTTCTGAGTGAATTGAGACAACGGTCTAGCTAACTTGGAAAAATCTTTAATGAATCGGCGATATTATCCAGCAAGTCCGAGGAAACTTCTCACTTCTGTAACGGAGCCGGGCTGCTCCCAGTCTTGCACTGCGGTCACCTTGGTAAGGTCCATGACAATTCCTTCCTTGGGCACCACGTGTCCCAGAAACTTGACTTCTTCCTTCCAGAAGTCGCATTTCCGGTACTGAGCAAATAATTGATTCTTCCTGAAAGTATCGAAGACTGCTGGCAGGTGTTCTTCATGGTCTTTCTGACTCTTGGAGTATATCAAAATTTCATCTATAAACACGATGATGAACCAATATAGATACGGCCGAAACACTCGGTTCATGCTGTCCATGAACACGGCCGGTGTATTTGTAAGCCCAAATGGCATCACGAGGAACTCGTAGTGCCCAAAACTGGTTCTAAATGCTGTTTTTTGTACGTCTTCATTCCTGACGCGCAACTGATGATACTCGGACTATAGGTCGATTTTTGAGAAATACGGTGCCCCTTTCAACTGGTCGAACAGGTCATCTATCCTGGGCAGATGATACTTGTTCTTGACGGTGATGTAATTCAGTTTACAATAATTAATACACAATCGCAGTGATCTGTCTTTCTTCTTTACAAACAATGAAGGTGCTCCCCAAGAAGATATACTCGGTCGTATGAAACTTAAATCCAATAAATCATCAATCTGTCTCCTCAACTCCTCTATTTCACATGGAGACATGCGATACGTCAGTAGAGAGATAGGTACGGCATTAGGTCGATGGTAAAATCGATCTCGCGCTGAGGTAGCCTAGGAATCGTTCTGAACATGTCCGTGAAATCTTAGACTATAGGCATGTCTCCAAGTGATGGACCATTAACATTTTCTATCAGGGAAGCATAACAACTAATGCGGTAAGGCCAACTGACCTGAACTGGAAAAGTGAAGGTTGTGTTTTCAGGCCCATAGGCTATCACCAATCTAATTTCGCAGTCAATTTCTGCCTTCATCTCGGTGAGCCAATCCATATCGAGGATGACATCGTAATGATATAGCGAGGTGACGATCAGGTCAATGCGCACCATTCTGCTTCCTAAGTCTATCGAGCAATCCTTACAAAGCTTAGTAGCGTCGAAGAAGGTCCCTGTTGCAGTAAGGACTCTCACCCCAACCATAGGGGTGGTATCCAACCCCAGTAGCTTGACTGCTGAGCATGATATTATTGAAATGGTGGACCCAGTGTCCACCAATAGGAAAACTGGTGTACCTTGGATATGGGCAATGACTTCAAAAGCTAATGGTACTGCAGTACTGACCCAGATGCTTCTACTGCTAGTGCATGTACACGAGCTTGTTGTGGATGATTTGGCTGCGCTGTCATAGGTCATTGAGGCAGCCTATTTTGAGGTATGGGTGGTCGGTAAAATGGTTGTGCTGGCAATGCTGATCGTAGAGGTGGAGCCAATATAACTTGTGGTGGCTGGCAATTGATCTTCTAAGGCGACGTAAAACCATTGTCCCTCATCTTAGTAAAATAAAAGGGCTCATTATGGTCCATCTTGTTACAGTAGACACACCAAATATCTGACCGCCTCTGTTGGGTCGGGGGAGCCATTAGCCTGGGAGGCGAATTTGTACGCGGCCTCTTGCCAAGGAATGGTCGGTTCGGCAATTCAGGCCAAGGCCTTGGGCCCATTGGTATATGTGTCTGAGACACTCTGTCTCCATCCTGCTCAGTTTGCAGGGACATGTTCACTAGCTCAGCATAATTGGGAATTCTAGCGTAACACATCTTAGTGAGGATATCAGGTCACGGACCTTCTGAAAATTATCGCATTCTCATCGGCTCGTCTGCTAGGATTAATGGAGGATATTTGGCTAGCTCCGTAAAGCGGTTCTCATATTCAGCCACTGTCATCCCCCCTTATCGGAGGCGAAGAAATTCACCCTCCTTTTCAATACGGTAAGTGAGGGGGGAAGTACTTTCTATGGAAACAAACTTCTAATGCATCCCACGTCCACACGTATCCTACGGGAACGGTTCACAGGATGCTGTCCCACTAAAGACTAGCCTCCCTCTCAAACATATAGGTAACAAGCTCCACTTGCTCTGCCTTAATACAGTGCAACAGCTTCAGCATCTTGGATATACAATCCAACCAATACTCAACCTCCTCGGGTCTGTGAGTACCCGCAAAGGTAGGAGGGCGAAAACACTGAAAGCGCTTGAATAAGCCACTCGTAGTCATAGTTCCAGCGGGCTGCAAAGGTAGTACACGCGGGACCATATTCATGTTTTGGGCAATTGCCCCCGCTATTGTGGCCAAGACTTGTTGTTGTTGCTGCATTAGGAACATCATCTGCTCCAACCTATCAGGAGGAGGAGCTGCCTAAGGCATGTGTGGCATCAATGAATACGCACGGTTCTGTCCTAGAACCGGTGGTGCATTTGGTGTTGGTCCATTTTTAGGGTTAGTGGTCGGCTGTGAATCTGACATTGTCTCCATATCCAGGCCCAAACTGGGGTCTGTATGGCTATCGCTCAGGGGAGGTGCCCTTCATTTGATCTGCCAAGTGTGAGACATGCTATATTCTGAGTGCTTTTAGGAGGCATTCCCTATATACAACATAGGATGCAACACGTGTAAGATTAGGATAATATTACTCACTTTTCCAAACATTCTACACATTCCAAATCAAAAGAAGCTTCATGCATTTCATATAGCCAAAATTTTGTCACAATACATGAGATGTAGTGTTACATGAATTATGACAAAGAATGCATGTGAGCTAATTTAGCAAAAGCTTTAATACTAACTACCCTAACATCTAACTAAGCCAACCAAGGCTATTACAAAGAAAAATAAGAAACAAAGAAAACCAGAAAACAACTGCAACACATGACTACCTCTGAATCTAGTGAAGGTGGAGGCACACCCTTATCCTGCATACAGCACAGGAGGGTCTTCAAGGTACGAGACATTCTCTTACATTTCTATTTCAAATAAGCCTGATTCTCTTTGAACTCCTACTTCGGGGCGGCCTAGTTTTCTTCAATCCTGGCCATGCGGGCTTCTAAGGTAGCCCGATCATGGCGATCTTCATGTGTAGCAGGAGGTTCCCCATCTGAATCTTGGGCCTCCTCTACCTCTTCCTACTCTTCCTCCTCACTTCCTTCTTCATCCTCACTGCTTTCTTCCTCACTGCCTTCTTCCCCTTCATTTCCTTCCTCATCTTCACTTCCATCTTCCTCTTCACTTTCTTCTTCTATTTCATCCCCATACTCATCGAGTCGGGCTCGGCGTTGCCTAGGGCCAATCACCATATTATTGAGTGTAGTCTCATTGATGAAGTGGATGGAGGCAAGATTATCCATATTTAGTCTGAAACCAAAGTTACGAGCAATCTTGCAGATAAGTCGGTAGGCACAGCGTGTGGTCCTGAGTAGAGCGTGTGGTCCTGATTATCTATGATAAGGCGAAAGTAGGTAGGCATAGCTTGTCTCCATGTCCAGCTCTGTACAGGAAGTCTACCATAAGGTGAGTGCATTCTATATGGTTACTCCACCTAGGATATATGTTGTAGGTGCATATGTGGTGGAGTAGGCGGAAGTTTGCCGTCATCTTAGTCGATGCGAGGCTATTGTCTTGCCTCCAATGACTCAGTTAGCCACAAAGAAAATGTGTACAGCGATCTTTCTCTCGTCTACTAACGAGATGAATTGCAGTTGCATGTACAACACCATGCTCAATTCCCATAATACGGGCCATCACATCCACCTTAACTATGACTTCCTGCCTCCTCAAAGGGATAGTAAACTGAAGGGGCTCCAGCATTAGGTTACGTATGTGGGCATAGAAGGCTCGTACAGTGCCTTCACTTGCATGAGCATTCCCTTCAAACATGGGGCCCCACCCGGTCTCCAATAGAAGGTCAATAACCGGATACAACCCAAATAGTTTCTCATCAACATGAGCTTCAAATACGACTTTGCGGTCACGGAACTTACTAAGTTCGGCACCCACCAGTAGAGACCTTTCTAATGAGATTCAAGGATTGAGGTCTCGTTTCGATCTTCACTCTCACTCGACACTTGTACTAGCCTCGGCGCTCACCTTCTTCCTAGGTTAGATGGCTTACCCCGGCTTCAACCGGGGCCGCTCTTCACTTTCCTATAAGGGAAAGGAGCGTTGAGATTGAGAAAATGGTGGTGACAAGCTCAAAGAGAGCCATGGAGATGGAAAAGTTTAAGGGTGAAGTGGATTTGAGGATATGGGAAATATGACACACAAAAAGAGGATTCCTGTGCTCAAATAGGTGGAAATAAGGAAGATGGAGATATGGAAAGGGTAGTTTTTGAGGAATAGTGATGGGTGAGTGTAAGATTTAAGGGAAATAAAAGGTTTGAGTGTGTGGAGGAGAAGGTTTAAGAGGGAAAGAGAATGGTTAGTGGGTTTGAGGGTGCTTAGAGGGTTAGATGTAGGTTAAAATGAGCATGGGACGGTTTTAAGGGATTAAAAAGCGTAGAGAGAGGGGTCCCACACATGGGAGGGCCCCATATGATTGGTCGGCCAGTGGCGTGCCGTCGCCCGCGCGGTGCCGCCGCGCCCCGCTTTAGAGGCAGGCTGTGCGCCGCCACCAGAGCTATGCAGCCACGCCCCCCTGGGGTGTCCGGCAGTGGCTCCACCTTGGGGTGGTGGCCACCCCTCCCGAGGTGCTGTGTACATGCGGGGGACCCCCTTGGGCCCCACTAGATTTTACAGTTTAGGCCCCTATGCCCGTAAGATGCACTTTCTCGGTCTAATACGCATGTATTTGCCCATTTTAGCATATTTTTAATTTGGGATTTGCCGACTGATAGTCCAAACCCTTCGATTGACGGCCTAAAAGGGACCGAAATCATTTCACATGATTTAGGCCGCGTACGGGCTACACTACAATGGTCAATCTCGCCCATCGGTGAAACTTTGGGATCCTATGATCATTTCTACATTTCATCGCCCCCTTCCTAAGTCAGAGTACGTTAGAGTTTATTGTGTTACCTATAACCCAGGTCCAGTTTAATCCAAATCATACTCTGATACCAACTTGTAACGCCCTGGATTTTGAGGGTCGAGCAAAGCTTAACTACCGAGATCCAGCACATCACTTATGCAACATGGATAATGATGCTTAAATGTTATCCATATCAATGTATTAAACATAAGTAGGATTATACTAAAACAACATATCATACTCCAGAGATAATGTAATTAAGCAAGCGAAAGTCTGAAGTATATATATTGAAATAAGTAAGCAGTTCACAGCTTCCAACGTATGGTGATGTAAAAGGGTTTAATATATACAAGATTTGTTTCAAAATATACAAAATGTCAAAATGTAGGTGTCCAACTAATCCATGTGACCCTGTAATCCCGTTGAATCAGTACAAGGTCTAAGTAGACCCACCTGATAGCTGAACATAGGAGAATTCCTCCTCCTCATCTATGAAGTCCAACTCTGTTGTATAAACTTCGTCATTACCTGCATCTACAAAAGAGTGTGGTTGGTGTTTTAAAACATCGTCCCAGGGTGGGAGTGAGTGATCAACTTAGTGGTACTATAAGGCAAAGGTTAACATGTTATCAAGTCAATCAAGCAGTAATGATAAAGCAGTACAACAATCATTCTCTAACTACTCTTGTTAATGTAGGGATGGTATGCAGTAATGATGTATGCCCTCGCACAAAGCTCCCTCATAAGCGACTCCGACAACCAAGTTCGGGTATGACAACCTCCTTAAAGTGTAACTTCCTCGCCAAAGCACATGCAATGCAATGCATGGTCATGTTAACCAAGTACTTAATTAAACTTATTCATACAGTAGATTTGGGAAGCTAAGGTACCTCCCTTTATATCATTAACCCAAATCGAAGGATCCATCTAGGGTCGTCAATCCTAGTTATTCACATACGATAGGCAAGTTGTAGGGCATCACCCCTAATGAAAAACAGTCATTAGGCAAATTCATTATTTATACTTGCGATCACTACGGGAGGCTGGTTACCTCAGTGTAGACCGATAGCTCGAACACGGTGTCCCATACCACCATGCCCGGCTCATGAGTTTGGGTTGCTCACTGGTCACTATGGGGAGTCTCATCACCCCAACGTAGGCCGACAGCTGAACCACATTGTCCCATACTACCATGTCTGGCTCATGAGTCTTAGCGGATCATGGTACCATGGTTGAAACGGGCTTTTACATTAGTAAGTGGTACCTTAGATTGAAGCAATGATGTCCATATATAGTAAACACACAATAGGCCAATCGGTGTATCAGACAAGTTCGATTGGTACGAGCGTATGCTGACTTAATCGACATGGAGCGCATAAGCACCCCACATGGCCTAGCCATTGTCGAAGATCGTTGTATGACCCGGATTCATCGAACGTATCAAATGTGGCGAGACTAATTCGGCCACTCAAACGGGAACTGTTACCGATTGCCTGGACTCCGTTGTAGTCCCAATCTTACTCAGTTGTAGTATGTAAATACATGTGATAATCATATCAGCATCCTCATTTAAGCATTGCATTAAACACATTGAACATGTTACCAAACATTTGCATTTCATCCATAAATCGCGTAGTCGAAATTAAGCTTACACGAAGGAAACTATACATATGGATAAAGTAATTGAAAATCTTATCTCAACACCCTTATTAGATATGATTCATCAACAATTTCTCATTCAGACATTTTATCAAACACTAAGACTACATATTACCAAATACATCGACTAGATTAGTTACGACATATATTATGGAAAATCCTTACACAAAGAGATCATCATACATACGACAAACATGAATCCTAGATTTACAGTCATGACAAGCGCAAATCACAATTTCATGTTCATTCAAACATTTCAACAAACACATGGAATGCATCTTGTATTCAACATAGTTCGCACATGTATAATGTATCGAAAACGTCGTAACTAAGATCATATGGTAGCAATCAAGTCAGTTATAAATCATTAGCTGACATTGAAAGCACTGAAAACCATAACCTAAATGTTTATAATCCACACCTTTCGTCGGAATGCACGATTCGGACTCGGTTCGAATACTACGTTCCCGAAAATGGAATGACAGGTACCCAAATTACGAAATCTATTAGCTAGGTTGACAAACGACTATTCTAGATCTTAACTACGACATTAGGGTTTAGATTTCTTACCCAAATTGTAGTTGAAACAGGTCGTGTAGTGAAGTGGGGAGGTGAATCTGTGCGTGGAGTTATGGGAAGGAATCCCAGCAAAGATCTCCAAGAATCCTTCTTCCTTCCTTCCTCTTTTCTCTTATTTTCTCTCTCTCTCTCTCTCTCTCTCTCCCTTGGGGTTTTTAAAAAATTCGTATGAAGGAGAGATGGGCTGGTTTAAGGGCTTTATATAGTCCTAGAACTGATGCAAATGGCCCTAGGGCCATGGTATAGTTAATTTACATCCAAAGGGTGGCTGTTTTTGATAAACGGGGCTCATCGGGAGGTCCATTACTCACCTACATCACAGAGTCAGTTCCTTGACAATGGATCTATGCCAGGATGTGATTTCGGCGCAATTGGATATGCCGATCAGCCGTGGAGGACCCGTGTCAGATCAACGATCATGCTTACTCAATCGAGGCCACAAGTATATGGATATGAGCAGGAAAATTTCCTTTTCCTTTAGGTAAAGTTTTGTCAGAAACTGATGGTCTGAAATCCTCAATTTCGCACATAAGCAAAAGGCCCAATTTACTTAAGTTTCATTTCATTTTCTAAAGATATTCGCGTTTCTCACACACTTTACTCAGGGCTCAAGTTTCGCGATGGTTGTCAAGCCCAATAAGATGGTCATAACTCTATAATTTCATGATCATCGGACTTTTGACGTGCAGTCCCAATCCGATACGAAGTTTCAATGTGCTCCCAAGAGCAACAAGCTTTTGGGATTTTTCCTAGGTTTTAAAGTAGTGTTGAGTTAGCGGTATTGGTGGTTTTGGGTCTTGCCATTTATATAAATAGTGGTTCGAGTTAAATTCACCAATTAATTTAGTTTAGTACTTAATTAATTTTCGTCTAAATTTCTACAGAATATGGTTCTTAGGCATTTCTGCCTGAGGTGGTACTCGGGCCTTTGTATGATTTTTTCTAAGATGTTACATAGATGCATTGAGATCAGAACCTCGAAGGCTCAAACAGAAATAAGGAAAACGCACTAGGGACACGACTTGTCCTAAGCTCACAGTAGATATGTGATATCATCCTAAGTTATTCCGTAGGTTACTTGTTATGCTCTGATACCAGCAACTGTCATGCCTTAGACTCGGTGACCGGACTCACGAGGAACCCAATAGCCGGTTCTGGACACAACAACCTCCTTGGAACCCCATTCTCGGCTCCTGACACTAGGTTCTGATCCTGGGATTCTGTAAGGAGGATTTTCAAATCATAAATCTAATCCAATAGAGCATACCCAATATCATAACATAGTAACCACAACAAGTAACCATAGGAATGCATTACACAATCCACTAAGAATTTAAAACTTTATATAGGTACATAAGCTCAAAGGGAAATACATAAGCTGTAAAGAAGGAAAAACTGCAACAAGTCCTCAGCACGCTCCAACAAGCTTCTCAGCTACTGTGATGACCTAGGATCTCCTGCACGCATCAATCATGCATAAGCTTATAGAAAGCTTAGAGGGTGGTGTCGGTGTGTGATACCAGTGCTGAGAAAGAAATATAGAGAATGCGGCATGAAACATGAACGATACCAATGCCACTAGCCATACCAATGCTAAGCAATGCAATACATGAGTACTGGGTGCCATCCCAAGGCGATGCAATATAAGGCTTACGTAGCCAATGCCAATGCAATGCAGGTACATGTCAGTCCTTATATCAATTCCACACATCATATACAGTTCCACTATAGGGAAACCACCAGGATCAAGTACACTACTGGTTGACTGCCGCTCTCCAAGACCCGCACAGTCAAACGAGAGTAAGAGACCACACTACTCGCTTGTGGACAGTCAATTACCAGCAAGGCTCGATGGTAGTGGACCTATTTACAAGCTGGTCAAACTCAGCCTAGCTATTGCCCCCTCACTCAGGCAGGTAAGGCCACACCCATCTCAACCGACCACGCTATAGTGGGAGATATGGCCTAACAGTATAAGGCACTCGGGTGCTCATGATTTCCACTCGGTCTCAGCGTTGAGGCATCTTCTTGGTACTATGAAGGTGGGCTTTCACCCAAGGACATCCTACGTGCCCTAAATGGTCAAGAGGTATTTCCGGTGTCCAATAATGGTCATCCACGACGTACCAGTGGAGGCATCAGCCTTGATGAAGCAAGGGCGAGTAATATCATGCAATGCAATGCCAGATATATAAATCATGCATATCAGTCATGCATCATCCCCAAGCATCCAACGTGCTCAAGAGGAGAACTCTATCCCTTTGGGAAGCTATTATATAATGCCTAATGGCACAACCATGACCACACACATAATGTCAACCAAGCATACAATGATGTACACGGGTCATGAAGATGAGTCTAGACGCGCTATGCAGCGATGTATAATGTAGTGCACTCCTCCTATCCAAGAAGGGACTAAGTCAGGTACTTAGATAATTTCCCTAAGGGATCGACCTCTAGTGGGGGCCCAATAGTCTGGGGTAACCTATAAGACTAAGGAGAACAATGATATGGGCCTACATAGATGAAACGGGCCTAACAAGGGTCTATGGTGGGCATTTAACCACCCATAGAAGCCCGTGGGCCTACCTTAGGGCCACCAATATGGACATCCAACCACAATTGGTCCCCAAGAGGTAACCCATCTCTAATCGATTGCGGATCAAGGCCCAAGGCCCACACAACAACAAAAGAATGGGCAACCATAATCATACCACATACACTCATGTTGGGCTTCGAAAGGCGGCCTAAGGCCTATCCAAAACATGGGTCCAAGGGAAATACACAGCCCAACCCATATATACCACTATGGGCCTATAGGGAAAGGTTAGGGCCTAACATAAAGGCCACTACTTCCATATGTTGTGATGGGCCTAGTGGACAGTCCATTGCTCAAACCACATGGGCAAATGTCATGTTCTTAGTCAAGTAAGTTGGACTTACAACCCGACCCAAGTATAAAGTTGAATTGGTGGTTAACCAAGGGCCCCACTACTTGTGTAATCCGGCCCATTAACCCAACACAATAGTATGGTAAAAATGGCCCAAAAGTCCAATGGGCCTATCTAGAAATTTTCAGCCTATTTGGGCCTAAAGAGTCCAATGACTAGTTACATTCATGGACTCAAATAAACCCAACTATGGTCGGCATGAAAAGTGCACTAATTAAGCCCAAGATATGGGGGTTTAAGACATATTTTATCCCAACAAGGTTCTCACAATATGGTGGGCCCCCACACCTTAAAATTGAAATGGCTAAGCTATATGTCCTAGAGGGGGGGGGGGGGGGTGAATAGGACTATGCCAAATTTAAAATAAATACAGCGAAAATAAAAAAAGAGAGACAGCCAAATAAATAAATCAATACAAAATGCTGAATGCAATCTCAAAATATTGATTGTTCTAAGGACAACCGTGCACTATAAAAATGGCAGGGCAACCTTACTAGAACAAATAGAGAAACTGAAGCTCAAACTAATAAAGAGATAGCAAGAGATAAATTACAGAAATATAAATCTAAACTATTACAACATTCCCCACTAAGCTTGAAATAAAATGATTACAACATTCACATCCACATATACATCCCACAAATGAATAATTAAAGATATTCATATAAATCACACAACCACAAAACACAACAGATTATAGTGGTTCGCCTGTGTGTACACCAACTGTTAATAAACAGCCACACAGCTACTCCACTCCTAATATCCTCACACAAGGGATATCAGCGTTCACTATCAAAGATAGGTTTTTCAGGTTCACCCAATACCTTCACAATTGTGTCTTTCTCTGTGGGCTTACACAATTAAAAAAAATCCTTCTTCTAAGTTTTCCTGGCTCTCCTTAGATAACCAATACAATGAGATTTTTCTGGCAAATCCCAAAAGAAAACCAAATGAAAGTAAATTACATAAATGTAAAATACTTAAATTTCTCCTTCGTTGTAGCAGCCCAGAAGAACCAAGTCAAAGTAGAGATTTGAATGTCAAAGGTCAATGTCCAATACTCACTTTATAATGGTTCTAGGTTCTAATAGATTTTAAATTAAACTAACTGGGGCGAGCTCTAATTGATTTTGATTCTAGAAAAAGGAAAAATGAAACTTCCTCTTTTTCAGATCAGATTGGAATACAAGAAACAAAATCAATTTTAAAAGCTAAAGAAAGAGAATATTAAACATGCACACTTAGCTTAAATGGAGCACGGACTTATCTCTCAGAAGGCCGAATTAAATTAGCTTGAATTTCCTCTTTTATTCTGAGATTCGTGCTTTATTTATAGGTGAGCAAATCATGTCTTCGATTAGTCTAAAGATCTCTACGACTGGTCGTAGAACCAATAGATATTTGAAAATTCAGGCGTGATAAGATCTCGCGGTTTCACGACTGGTCATAGGTTGCTCATGACTAGTCGAAGCTAGCCAAATTTCAACACTGTACTTTGAGTCGTAGGACTACGACTGGTCGAAGAAATAGTTGACACTGTTCATACGACTAGTTGAGTAGTCCCTAAGACCAGTCGAAGCCTAACAGAAAATTTTTAAATTTTGCAACAAACTTATGAATGATCCAGGAAATTCTTAAACAGTTCGAAGCAGTGCTAGGACTAGTCGAACAAAGTCCAGGACTAGTCTGAGAACAGACTAAACTCACTTATATAAAACATATGAATTATGTATCCAAAATGACCTACTTTAAAGGTCAACATAAGGTCAGTCATACCTCAATAGTGAAGTAAGGACATTAAAACTTAGAGACGAGTGACCTTTGAAAGTAATGAAGCTTGAAGTCTTGATGTAGCTCAAACTTGAAAGCTTCTTGAGATCTTGCATTATCCTTGTCTTGAATTAAGTCGAACAATCTCACTTTCTCGAGTCTTGACTTGTGAACAGTGCTTGTCAATCAAAGCTGATCTTAAGTAGAGCTTTGTTCTTCACATATGCAAGCTTCATAACAGTGTCTTTCACACCACAAATTTAACAACAAAAAGGGGCTATAAACTATAGCACTTACAATCTCCCCCTTTGTCAAATTAGTGACAAAACACACTTCCAAGATATGTTACATAACGCGGAATATCTGATTAAAGAATCATGCACCAGTTGTTATCAACCGGCATACTAACATGATCCTGCAAACTTGTAAATCAATATTCAACATAACATACAGTCCACCTCTACACATACTCCCCCTGAGTAACATACATAAAAAAACGCAATGCTACTCCTCATAACATAATCATTAGACACATCCATATCCATTCTCCCCCTTTTTGTCACAATAGGACAAAGGAAGCACAGAACAGATGACTGAGGAGAAAGAAGTAAAGAAATATATGAGAGGTAATAAGATAAGATTTGAGTAACCAGCATAAACAACCCATATAATTCATAAACTGAGCTAAGTCAAAGATAGCTACAATCTCAAAACCAGTTAAGCTAGCACAAGAGTAATAAAGTTATAACAGACTAGTAAACTTAAAAGAACTAATCTGAACCAGATGAAGGATCAGGGATGGAAGGATCAAGTTGATGCATGCCCTTGTTCAAGCGCCTAAGATATTTGCGCATATACTTAAATTGTAAATCATGGGCAACAGACATGTTTTCCATCTTAACATTCATATTCTCAACCTTATCTTCCAATACACGCAGACATGCATCAAACTCAGAAGGCTCATAATCTGGATCATTTGCAGAATCAGATTTAAGTTCGTCAAAAATATCATCCATGTTAATATCATCAGGAGGAAGATCGCTAGCTTCTTCCTCATGTTCAGCTTCAGCATTGCTAACACTAGCACCTTGGCCAGGAAGGAAATCAAGCTTCATCTTGTTGATATTAGAATTGTTAAACATTAGATGATGGATAGGGGCCTCTCCAACCGGCATATCGACTAACATATGTGTAGCGAAAACAGTCATCAAATAACCAAAAGGAATGTCACTATGACCTGGATGGAGTCGAAACTGAATAATGGAGTAACAAATCAAGGATGGTAGACAAACATAAGCACCGCTGGCAACAACATGAAGAACACGAACTATGAAGGAAGTCAATTCATATTTATTACCTGATCGACGATACATGTTAGACACAGATTTTGTGAAGAACTCTGTATTTAGGTAACAGATACTTTGAGGGAAGCGCATTCCCTTTATGTGTCCATTGAACATCTAAATTGCATAAATCTCTAGTGAGCATACGTTTTTCAGTTAGTAAGGGTTTTTTCAGATAAGTTATGGATAAGAATGCCCTCATCATTCACAGGAATTTCCATAAGAGCTGAAATCAAATGGTCCTTCTCTTGTGGCTTTCTTAAAAGTTAAATTTTTCAATGAAAAAGCACTTATACATGCGAACATGGACTGGGCAATGGACCGGTATGCTGACCCACCCCAGTTATCCGAACTTACAGCTTAGAGCATAGGAAGGATATCAAAAGGAGCAACATGATTAATATCAACAGGATGTTCAACAATAATGTTACGTAATCTGATGTCCTGAACATAAGATGGATCGTCCTTAGGAGCCCGAAGATGACGCTTAGTGATAGGGGCCGATCTAGAGGAAGAAGATGGACCACGGGATGATATCTTTCTCCCTCTAGATGCCATTTGCAACAAGGATTTCAAGAAAATAAAGAGTTGCAAAGGATTGAGAAGAGGGTTTTCTCAAATCAGATTTTACAAAAGAAATACCCCAAATCTCAACAAAATTTGAAATAGATAACTTCAAGAGCAAAATAGAAGTAATCTAGATGCAAATCTACAAGAAAAATGCAAATGGAGCACTAACCTTGAAGATTTTAAAGGAAGGGTTCGACTAGTCGGGCGTCGGCTCGTTAGAGAGTGAAGAGGAAATGAAGAAGATGAAGCATTTTTCCCAATTTTAAGTGATTCATGCGATTCACGACTGGTCGTGGATGTACACGACCGGTCGTAACACGACTGGTCGTGTATACTCATGACTGGTCGAGTACTGGCCAAAAATTTGATTTCCAGAATTATATACAAAAATTGAAATCTAATCAAGTAATTATATACAATATGATACAAATAGGCATAAATACTCATTTTAAAATGCACATGCCAAGATCAAATTTAATTTTGTTAAATCTTCTTTTATCGAGCGGTTTAGTGAAAATATCAGCACGTTGATTCTCAGTAGGGATATATTCCAAAGATATAACCTTTTCTTCTACTAATTCTCAAATATAATGAAATCTAATGTCAATGTGTTAGTACGAGAATATTGAATTGGATTTTTCAAAATACTTATGGCATTGGAATTATCACAATATAATAACATAGAATCCTGTTTAATTCTATAATCACTTAGCATACGTTTCATCCAAACAAGCTGTGTACACGTATTACCAGCTGCGATATATTCAGCTTCAGCTGTTGAAAATGATATAGAACTTTGTTTCTTGCTAAACCAAAAAACTAAACAGTTTCCAATATAAAAGCAACCACCACCGGTTGATTTTCTATCATCACGATTGCCAACCCAGTCAACATCCGAGTACCTAGCTAATTGAACACTAGTCTCATGTGGTTACTAGAGACCGAGATTAACAGTACTTGTGACATATCGCATAATCCGATTAACAACAGTCAAGTGCGACTCTTTAGGATCAGATTGATATCTAACACAAATACCAACACTTAGAGTGATATCGGGTCTACTAGCAGTTAAATACAGTAAACTACCAATCATACTCCGATATAATTTTGGATCCACATTTTTACCTGTAGAATCTTTTGAGAGTTTTAAAGTTGTACTCATAGGAATATCAAAATTCTTACCATTCTCAAATCCAAATCTCTTAATCAAATTCATAGCATATTTAGATTGAGAAATGAACATTCCATCAAGTTTTTGTTTTACTTGCAACCCAAGAAAATAATTCAATTCCCCAACCATGCTCATTTTAAACTGAGATTTCATCAAATCTGCAAACTCAATAGTCATGTCAGTACAGGTAGATCCATAAATGATATCATCAACATAAATCTGTACTATTAAAATGTGATTATTATGTTTTTTAATAAACAGTCTTATCAACACATCCCATTTGAAAATTATGGCTTAATAGAAACTTTGTTAGTTTCTTGTAACATGCCCTAGGAGCTTGTTTTAAACCATAAAGTGCCTTTTTAAGGCGATACACATGATCGACATTTTTGGGGTCTTCAAAACCCATCGGTTGTTCAACATAGACTTCCTCATGCAGATCGCCATTTAAAAATACACTTTTCACATCCATTTGGTAAATCTTAAACTTTCTAAAACACGCAATGGATATAAAGAGTCTAATTGATTCAAGACGTACTACTGGTGCGAAGGTTTTATCATAATTAATACCTTCAATTTGAGTGTAACCTTGTACCACTAGCCTAGCCTTGTTTCTAATTATATTGCCAAGCTCGTCAGACTTATTTTTGAAAATCCATTTGGTTCCAATGATGTGTTTGTTCCAATGATGTGTTTATCTTTAGTTCTAGGTATGAGATACCAAACATCATTTCTCACAAATTGGTTAAGTTCTTCTTACATCGCAACAATCCAGTTTTCATTAGCAAGAGGTTCTTTTATGTTAGATGGTTCTATCTGGGATGTAAAACATACGTAATTATATATATCCTCAAGTTGTCTACGGGTACGAACACCAGTGAGAGGGTTTCCAAGAATCTATGTGGTTGGATGATCTTTAACAGTCCTCAGTTCAGAATCAGTCTGATTAGATGAAGTATCATATTTATCAATTACTAGAACTTCATCATTATCTGAACTTGAGACTGGTGTGTTTAAGTGATCATCAATGACTACATTGATAGACTCTTGAATCACACCGGTCCTTTTGTTCAGAACCCTATAAGCTCGACTGTTTAAAGAGTATCCTAAAAAGATCCCTTCATCACTCTTCGTATCAAACTTTCCCAGATATTCACGATCTCGTAAAATATAGCACTTGCTGCCAAAAACTTGAAAGTATTTGACAGTCGGCTTTTTATCGAACCACATTTCGTAAGCCGTTTTATTATTACCTTTACTAGTGTAAACCCAGTTAATGATATAGCAAGCTGTATTGACTGCTTCAGCCCAAAGATTCTTAGAGAGCTTCATACTATTCAACATGACATTAGCCATTTCTTGAAGCACTCTATTTTTCCTTTCAACTATACCATTTTGTTGTGGAGTTTTGGGTGCTAAGAATTCATGTAATATTCCCTGGTCGCTACAGAACTTCTTAAAACCGCTATTCTCAAATTCAGATCCATGATCACTACGAATCTTACTGACTTGAGAACCTTTTTTCAATTTGAATCCTTTTGAGAACCTTTTTCACTTCTTCAAGGGTTTCTAATTTGTCCCTTAGGAAGACAACCCATGTATATATGGTAAAGTCATCTACTATTACCAAGATATATCTTTTGCCACCTCGACTTTCCGTCCTGGTAGGTCCTACAAAATCCATATGGAGAAGCTCGAGTGGTCTTGATGTGGTATTGGAATTCACCTTTTTGTGTGAGTTCCTCGTTTCTTTGCCAATCTGGCATTCACTAGATATTTTATCTAATTTTTGTAGTTTGGGTAGACCTCTTATAAGTTCCCGTTTGCTCAATCTATATAGATTTCGGTAGTGTACATGTCCAAGACGTTTGTGCCACAAATCAGTCTCGTCTGTATGGACCATATAACACGATTGACTAGATGAGCTGGATTCGTTAACAACATAGCAGTTTTTAGACGTTCTACGTCCAGTTAATATTACCGAACCCTTGTTGTTTAGAATCTCACAGCTTTGATTAGAAAACCGTACACTATGGTTATTATCACAAATTTGAGATATGGTTAGAAGATTATGTTTCAGTCCTTCAACATACAAAATATTTTTAAACAAAGGAAGGTTATAGAGTTGAACCGTACCTTGGCCCATAATCTTGCAGTTACTGCCATCACCAAATGTGACTGAACCATCAGTCATGTCTTTGAAATCGGTGAATAAACCTTTATCACCAGTCATATGCCTTGAGCATCCGCTGTCTAGGTACCACTTAGAATGGCTTGTTGCTTTAAAAGTAGTGTGAGCAACCAAACAAGTGACCTTTGGAACCCATTTCATAACCATTTTGGATTTAGGTGGATAGTTGGTCTTCTTTCATTTGTAAGAACTATAAGTATGACCTATTGAGTTAGACTTTAGAGGCTCCTTAAGTAAATCAACTATCTTTTCAGCTAAAAGATTTTGATTTTGCTTTTTATAGTTGATATAATTACTTTTAGGTTTTTGAAAAGATTTAGAGATTTTAGAAAACATTTGATCTTTCCCTTTTGAGTTTAAGGTCTCTCCCTTTACAAACTTGGGAGGAGTATTCTTTGGTTTAGGAGAAACATTCTTATCATAACCCAGACCAGATCGATCGCTACATTTTCTTGATCCTGATAAGAGTTTTTCTTATTTAGGATCACCTTGGGCATATTTCCAGGTTTTCTTTAAACTCAAGAGAGAGGAGACTTCATGTTTTAGTTGTTCGTTTTCAGATTTAAGATTTTCAATCTGGGAGGATTTAAAATCCAAATCGCATTTTGTCTTTTCAAAACAGTCTAAAATGTGGGACTTTTCTAAAACAAGAGATTCATAAATTTCTTTATGTTTAGAAAATTTCTCTTTTTGCAGTTTCAATTTCATAGCAATTTTACAACTTTCCTTGTATAAGGCATTGTATGCATCTTGAAGATCATCTTCATTTTCACATTCACTATTTAGATTTTCTTCACTAGTCGAGTCATCATTATCTGAAAAAGTGAATTTGGCTAGAGTCATAAGGGCCTTAACATCACAACCCGACTCAGTTTCAGAATCTTCTAGTTCAGAGGAGGCTTCAAAATCAGAGGACTCATCCCAAGTAGCCATCATACTTTTCTTTTTTGACTTGCCCTTATTGGGACATTTGTTAGCCAAATGCCTATACTCATGGTAGTTGTAACATTGACTGTCGTTTAATGATTTTCTTGATTTAGGTGTAGGTTTCTTTTTATCAAATGCCTTTTGAAGATCAATTCTCTTTTTACTTTTAAAAATTTTATAAAACCTTTTTGCCAAAAGAACCATATCATTTTCAGAGTTTTCTAAATCAGAGTTTAAATCATTTTCTTGAAAACCATTTTTAGAATTTTTAAGGCAATAGATTTATGTTTTGGAGCTTTAAAGGTTAACTCATAAGTCTGGAATGATCCAACTAATTTCTCAACCTTCATATTGTCCATATCATGAAGTTCCTAGATTACAGTTACTTTAGAATTGAACTGTTCAGGAAGTGAGTGTAGTATTTTAGCACAAATCTTGCTTTTAGAGATTTTATCACCTAGACCCCACATAGAGTTTACAATGTCATTCAATCTAGTATTGAAGTCCATGAACATTTCATTTTCTTCCATACATATTTCCTCAAATTTAGTTGTGAGGATTTGTATCTTAGATTTCTTGACAATTGAAGTACCCTCATGTGTCATTTCCAATATATCCCAAGCTTGTTTTGTAGAATCACAGGATATAATTCTTTTGAATTCATCCAGTGATAGTGCACAAGTAATTGCATTTAGTGCTTTAGCATTTGCACTACTCTCATTTTTCTGAAGTGTGGTCCAAGAGAAATATGGTGTAACTTTCATAGATTTTGAACCATCAATCCCGGTTACTTCAGTGGTAGGGGGGATCCATTCATTCACTGTGGATAGCCACACACTTTCATCCATGGATTTGAGGAAGATCCTCATCCTGGCTTTCCAATAGGCATAATCGGTGCCATCAAAAGGTGGAGGCCTATTGACTGAAAAGCTATCAAAATTTGACATCTTATATAAAGCTTAGATCGTTAGCTATTAGGACTATGCCAAATAAGAAATTGAGCTATTAGGCTTTGATACCACTTGAAATGGCTAAGCTAAATGTCCTAGAGGGGGGGTGAATAGGACTATGCCAAATTTAAAATAAATACAGCAAAAATAAAGAAAGAGAGATAGCCAAATAAATAAATCAATACACAATGCTAAATGCTATCTCAAAATATTGATTGTTCTAAGGACAACTGTGCACCATAAAAATGGCAGGGCAACCTTACTAGAACAAATAGAGAAACTGAAGCTCAAACTAATAAAGAGATAGCAAGAGATAAATTACAGAAATATAAATCTAAACTATTACAACATTCCCCACTAAGCTTGAAATAAAATGATTACAACATTCACATCCACATATACATCCCACAAATGAATAATTAAAGATATGAAATATAAACCACACAACCACAAAACACAAGGGATTATAGTGGTTCGCCTGTGTGTACACCAACTGTTAATAAACAGCCACACAGCTACTCCACTCCTAATATCCTTACACAGGGGATATCAGCGTTCACTATCAAAGATAGGTTTTCCAGGTTCACCCAAAACCTTCACAATTGTGTCTTTCTCTGTGGGCTTACACAATTAAAAAAATCTCTCTTCTGAGTTTTCCTGGCTCTCCTCAGAAAACTAATACAATGAAATTTTTCTGACAAATCCCAAAAGAAAACCAAATGAAAGTAAATTATATAAACGTGAAATACCTGAATTTCTCCTTCGTTGTAGCAGCCCATAAGAACTAAGTCGGAGTAGAGATTTGAATGTCAAAGTTCAATGTCTAATACTCACTTTATAATGGTTCTAGGTTCTAATAGATTTTAAATTAAACCAAATGGGGCTAGCTCTAATTGATTTTGATTCCAGAAAAAGGAAAAATGAAACTTTCTCTTTTTCAGATCAGATTGGAATACAAGAAACAAAATTAATTTTAAAAGCTAAAGAAAGAGAATATTAAACATGCACACTTAGCTTAAATGAAGTACAGACTTATCTCTCAGAAGGCCGAATTAAATTAGCTTGAATTTCTTATTTTATTATGAGATTCGTGCTCTATTTATAGGTGAGAAAATCACATCTTCGACTGGTCTAAAGATCTCTACGACTGGTCGTAAAACCAACAGATATTTGAAAATTCAGGCGCGATAAGATCTCACGGTTTCATGACTGGTCGTAGGTCTCCTTCGACTGGTCGTAGGTTACTCACGACTAGTTGAAGCTAGCTGAATTTCAACACTGTACTTTGAGTCGTAGGTCTACGACTGGTCGAAGAAATAGTCGACACTGTTCATATGACTAGTCAAGCAGTCCCTAAGACTAGTCGAAGCCTAATAGAATATTTTTGAATTTTGTAACAAACTTACGACTGATCCAGGAAATTCTTAAATAGGTCGAAGTAGTGCTAGGACTAGTCGAACAAAGTCCAGGACTAGTCTTAGAACAAACTAAACTCACTTATATAAAACATATGAATTATGTATCCAAAATGGCCTACTCTAAAGGTCAACCTAAGATCAGTCATACCTCAATAGTGAAGTAAGGACATTGAAACCTAGAGACGAGTGACCTTTGAAAGTAATAAAGCTTGAAGTCTTGATGTAGCTCAAAATTGAAAACTTCTTGAGATCTTAAGGTTGAACTTGAAAGCTTCTTGAGATCTTGCATTATCCTTGTCTTGAATTAAGTTGAACAATCTCACTTTCTCGAGTCTTGACTTGTGAACAGTGCTTGTCAATCAAAGTTGATCTTTAGTAGAGCTTTGTTCTTCACATATGCAAGCTTCATAACAGTGTCTTTGACACCATAAATTTGACAACAAAAAGGGGCTATAAGCTATAGCACTTACAAAAATCTCAGTCCAAAAGAAATGTACAGTTACAATATGTTGCTGGAATTTCTATTCCACCAGTTTCTAAGCCTGTTGGAGCCCAATAAGATGATTATCTTATTTATACAAGGACAGGTGGTCCAACACTAAATATAGGGGCCCCACCACATTGGAAGCACACCAAAATCATCAGAAAAAGGTGGGCCATATTGCTAGACTAAAGCTCTAGTAGCAGTCCACATGGGGTGTCCCATATGAGCCTGGGCGTCCCAATGGGCTGGACGCCCAGCCCTATGCAATGGCTAAAGGTGGGCCCCACCTTGGGTACTCTAGACTAAAGTGGGCCATACATTGGTGGGCCACACAATGGATGGCCATTGGGATAAAACACACATCATGGTGGGCCACAAAGTTGGGTGGACGGCCAGCCTATGCTGGACGTCCCTACCATGGGCGTCCAGCCAGGTCGGCCAATCTAGCCCTCGGCATAAATTTACAATGGCCTGTTGGGCTTGAAACTTGGTAGGTGGGTCCCAACATGGGTAGGCCACCTCCAAGTAAAATTTGAGAATTTAGAGCATGAAAACTATTTTTATGAATTAAGAGAAAACAATTTGTCTAGAAATCTGGTTGTTACAGGAATTATAACTGTCCCTATGTTTGGGACCACATGGAGTGGGCCTGGACCCACCCAAACCCTTGGAAATTTAGAGAAAAAGTGGTCCTACATTTGGTCAACAAGTGGGGTCCACTAGGGTGGCCCACTTCTTTCAGAAATTCTGGTCTAACGCCCTGAATTTCGGGGGTCTCTACTCCTGAGGTCCAACGCATCACTTATGCAACATGGATAATGATGTTTAGATGTCATCCATATCAGTGCATTACACATGAGTGGGATTATACTAAAACAGCATATTATACTCCATAGATAATGTAATTAAGCAACAGAAGTTTGAAGCACAAGTATCTAAATACGAAAGTAGTTCACAAACTCCGGAGCATGAGTACGTAATCAAGCACAATATATGTACATGTATCATTTCAGAATAGAAAAAATATCAAAATTTAAAGCGTTCAACTTATCCATAAGTCCCTGTAATCCCATCAATTCAGCACAAGGTCTACTTAGACCCCCCTGAGGGCTGAACGTAGGAGAATTCTTCCTCCAAGTCTATAAAATCCAACCCCGTTGCATAGACTTCATCATCACCTGCATCTAAACCAGAGTCTGAGTGGTGTTTTAAAACATCATCCCAGGGTGGAAATGAGTGGCCAACTCAGTGGTACTACAAGGAAAAAGTTAACATGTTATCAATTCAATCAAGTAGTAATGATAAAGCAATATAACAAACATTACCTAACTACTCTGGTTAATACAAGAATGATATGCGTAATGATGCATGCCCTCGCCTGCCTCCCTCAGCGACATCATCTCACAATCGTGCATGAAAAACTCCCTAAATGTGTGCTTCCTCGCCAAAGCACATACAATGCGATGTATGAACGTGTTAGACAAGTAATTTATTAGGCTTATTCATACAGCAGATTTGGGAAGCTAAGGTACCTCCCTTTATACCACTTACCCAAAAAATGATCCATCTAGGGCCGCCAATCCTAGTTAAACACATATGATAAGCAAGTTGTAGGGCATTACCACTGATGAAAAGCAGTGGATAGGTAAGTCCACGAGTTTACACTTGAGGTTACTACAAAGAGGCTCGTCACCTCAGCGTAGGCCTAGTTTATACTTGAGGTCACTATGGGAGGCTCATCACCTAAACGTAGGCCGACAGCTCAAATACGGTGTCCCATACACCACTATATTCTGCTCACGAGTTTGGGTTGCTCACTGGTCACTATGGGGAAGCTCGTCACCCTAGCGTAGGTCGACAGCTCGACCATGGTGTCCTATAGACCACCATGCCCGGCTTATGAGTCTTAGCTGATCTTGGTATCATGGTTAAATGGGTTTTACATTGGTAAGCGATACCTTAGATTCAAGCAATAGTGTCCATACATGGTAAACACACAATAGGCCAATCGGGTTATTTGATAAGTTTGATTGGTACGAGCGCACGCTGAAGTAATCTACAAAGAGTGATAAGCACTCCACGTGGCCTAACCACTGTCGACAATCACTGTATGGCTTGGATTCCTCAAACGTATCCAGTGTCGCGAAACTAGTTCAGCCACTCAAACGGGAACCGTTACCGATTGCCTGGACTACTTAGTAGTTCCAATCACACTCAAATGCACTAAGTAATCACATATGTTATTCATAACAACATTTAACAAACAATTTAAACAAAATTCCCATTTAAGCATTTTATCAAACACATAGAACATCTTACTATACATATGCATTTCATCCATGAATCACATAGTAGCAATTTATATTACATGAAGGAAATTATAGGTATGGATAAGGTATTTGAGAATCCTATCTCAACACCCTCATTAGAAGCAATTTAGTAAACAATTTCTCATTCAGACATTTTATCAAACACTTAGGTTACACATTACTACATACATGAACTAATTTAGTTATAGCATATATTATGGCAAATCCTTTCACAAGGGAGTTGTCATTCACACAACCAACATGAATTCTAGGTTAATAGTCAGGGAAAGAACAAATCATGATTTCAATTTCATTCAAACATTTTAATAAACACATGGAATGCATTTTATATTCACATAGTTCACACACATGTATAATTTATTGAATACATCGTAACTAAGATCATATGCAGTAATCAAGTTAGACATAAATCATTGCTGACATTGAAAACCTTGAAAACCATAACCTAAACTTTTATAGTCTGTACCTTTCATCGGAATACCTGATTTGAACTCGGTTCCAACATAACATTCCTGAAAACAGAACGACGGTACCTATACGATGGAATATGTTAGCTATTTCGTCGATTATTCTATTTAGATTTCTAAACCAAGATTAGGGTTAGGATTTCTTACCCAAATTCAAGTTGGAATGGCTCATGTAGCGATGGTGGGGAGACAATTCGGTATGTGGAGTAGTGGGAGTGAATCCTAGCAACGATCTCCCGAACTCTCACTCTACTCCTCTCTTTTATGCTCTTTTCTCTCCTCTCACCTAGGGTTTGAGAAATTCGTATGGAATGAGAGAGGGGTGGTTTAAGGTCCTTATATAGGCCCATAAGCAATGTTAATGGCCCCAGGGCCATGTATACTTAGGTTATAGCCAAATGGCGACTGTTTCTGACGAATGGGGCTCATCTGGAGGTCCATTACCTGTCTATGTCATGGAGAAGTTCCTTGACAATGGATCTAGGCCAGGTTATGATTTCGGTACGATTGGATTAGTGGATTGACTATGGAGGACCCATATCTGATCAACGATTGTTGTCACTCGATCAGGGCCACAAGTATACAGAAAAGAGCAGGAAAATTTTCCTGATCCATAGGTGAAGTTTGGTCAAAATTTGACGGTCTGAAGTCTTTAATTTCACTCTTAAGCGAACGGTCCAATTCACTTAAGCTCTGGTTCACTTTGTAAAGATATTCGCGTTTCTCACACACTTCGCTCAAGGCTTAAGTTGTGCATTTTTGGATACTATGTGGGCTCGATTCCTATGATGGTTGTCAAGCCCAAAAAGGCGGTCATAACCTTATAGTTTCGTGGTCATCAGACTTTCAATGTGCGGTCTAAGTTCGATACGGAGTTTCGATGTGCTCCTAAGAGCAACTGGGTTTTGAGATTGCTCTGAGGTTTTTAAGTAATGTTGAGTTAGTGATTTTAATGGTTTTGAGTCTTGTCATTTGTATAGATAGTGGTTCAAGTTAAATCCAACAATTATTTAGTTTAGTACTTAACCAAATTCTGCCCTAATTATGACAGAATAAGGTCCTTGGGTAGTTCTGTCCCTTTTTGGCACTTTTAGTTAGTATATTATTTTAATTATTTTTTTAGTAGTTTTTCATCAAGTTTACTTTATCTCCACCAAATTTCATTAAATTTTGTGTTCTGAAAAAATTCTAAAAATTCTAGTAGTAGCAGATGTCCGAACTAATAATTTTTGGACAGTTGTCACATCAACCTAGAATTATCTAAATTAAAAATTTTATTATATTTTCACTTATTTTTATATAAAACTATACTTATCAAGCTTCAATCTGGCTTTTGAATCACCTAAATCGGAATTATATTGAGGGAGATATGACTTTTTGAAATCAGTCAAAGACTGTAGAAAACTGCAGCGAGGGTCCACCAAAATTTAGTGCACTAGCGGTGCACCGCAGTCAGGGCGGTGCTGCCGTGCCCCGCTGTGGAGGTGGGTGGTGTACTGCCGCAACCCTCTGGTGGTGGTTCTACCACTTGACTTTTGAAACGAGTGCATTTTGTAAACCGAAATGAGTTATTCGACGTGCAATATATGATTTTAGGGTAGGAGAAGCTACGCTATCCAAATAACCTATTTATTTTACGAGATTCCATAAGGTTAATGGTAAAAACCCATTTTATTTATATATTTATTATTTATAGTAAATTTTAGTTTAAGTATTGTTCTTCATCATTTAAACTTTATGATTAGTGTCTAATATGAAAGTACTTAGAAAAATTTGAAGAATAAGGTGGGGAAAGGTGAGATTTTGAAGGAAATGAGTTGAAAGGGGGTTTGAGATTTTATGATTTGAGTTTTGAGAAGTCGATAAGGTGTTATGATAGACTCATTGCCTAAGGACATCTAACTCCAAGTTGGTAAAAATCCGGGATGCTACATCAGGTGAACAAGATGATTTCTGTCATACTGCATTGTTGAACTGTCCAGACAATTCTGGACAGTTAGCCATCTTTGGCCCAACCCATTGGCCTCAATCATGGGAGATAGCATATGAGTTACATCCCACATCAAAGTGGGGTCCACACATTACAAATCCCCTAAAGAAATTTGGGAAAAAAGAATCTGAAAATGGGTCTAATCATTAACCCGAAACACCTACTCTAATTGGGCTGAAATCTGGACAGCAACATATACTGTCCATATTTTAGCCCATGCATAAAAATTAAAGGGCCCATGGCCCTAATTTAACTTGTGGGGTCCACCTTGACATGCCAGAAAAATTTCAGGCCCTTGGTTTTTTTCAAACCTCCATAAAAAGGGGGGTTTGGATATCACCCAAACCATGCATGCATGGTTGGCCTAAACGTCCATTCAAGTGGGCTTGGATGTCCACCCTACTTAAGGTCGGGAGGTTACTGACCTTCATTGGTGGGCCTCACCTCATCAGTAAACATGAAAGGAAATTACATAGAAATGAGAAGGAGAAAGAGTGAGATTCGGTCATAGGTGGGTGGTCCCGCCACTAATGGAACACCCACACACCATCCACACCATTACTATCCTTATGAACTTCAGGCATGGAAAATTACACGGAAAATAAAGTGTTGGATGGTGGGGATTCCTCTCCCCACATGCATGTAAGGCCTATATGGCCCTTGATGTACAAGAAATGGGAAGAAGAAGAGCCTCATGGTGGGTCCATGGAGAATGGCCCACCATGGCTAGAGTTTTACAAGATCTAGGCCATTAGCCCTACCTAGGAGCCATGTAGGGCCTCCACCATGGATTGGTGGGCCCTACATGCTTTCATGCATGAAGTAAAAGAGAAAGGAAGAAGGGAGGAAGAAGAAGAAGAGAAGGAACCAAGGAGAGCACCCACTTGTAGAGATGGTCACCAAAACTCCACCACTATGTTCTAGGCTTGAAGGAGAAGAGGTTAAAGGTGGGAGATGGATTTCTAGTGGTTGGATTGAGGAGGGGAGAAGGAAGAAGGGACTAAAAATGGAGAAAGGGGGTGGGGACGTTTTCTCTCTTGCTAAGGGAAGAAGGGAGAATGAGAAATGAGAGGGGGAGAGAGAGAGAGAGAGAGAGAGAGAGAGAGAGAGAGAGAGAGAGAGTATATGGGAGTAATCATGACTCTTGCTAGAAAAGAGAGCAAGAGCATATGAGATTTCTAGGGGGTGCTACCCAATACATATGATGACTCTCTAGCTAGCTAGCTAGGTAGGGTAAGTTAGTAGGATTAGGTAGGGTGTAGGCTAGGCTAGGGTGTAGGTTTCTAAGAATAAGAGCCTAGGTGGTCCCCACCATGGGAAAATGTGTGGGCCCCATGCAATGATGAATGGCCGATAATTGCTGGGGAGATAACATGAGATGTACACGTCGGATTTGAACATGAGACGTGACGTTGGAACCACGACGCCGATGCAGTCGCAATGGCATAGGTTCTGAGTCGATCTGAGTCAGGTCTACGTGACCGAACTTGAGGATGACTGCAAATGCTATCCATAGGTGCGGGTCGCCGGGATTCGACCGGTAGGACCGCGAGACCTAAAGGAATGAAATGCACACTTGGGTAGGGTCTTAAAACTACTAAGATCAATTGTTTCAAGATAAGAGTGGGTAGGCATTCAATCCCCTGAAAGATGTCATACAGGATATTCAGAACAAATGGAGAGATCGAATCTCCCGAAACTTCACATGGGTATGCATTGGCACTCAGAATGTTGTGTAGTACTTTCGTGGTTGAGTCCAAATGCAATGAATGGAGATAGTTTCGTTTGTTCTGGGGAATTGTTGAACCATCACACAATAATTGATTTAATTCACCCCAAACTCCCAGATGATTTAAAGCAGTTGGAGAAATGTGTGTAACTCTGAGGTGCAGTAATTTACTCAGCACTAAAGGAGTGATCTCCTTGATTTTGTTCATAAAGTTGATGCTAATTGATGGATGATCATCCTGAGTGTCATGACAAGAGTTTAAGAATTGATGAATGAGGTCATATTGGACCTCTCCTCCAAAGTATAACAGATTATCCCACCCAATTGATCCTAAGTAGAGATCGATCCCATATGGTTCGACGAGAAGGGATCTGATCCATCTATCAAAGACAACTTTTTTTGACACAGCCATTTCGGTAGGATTTGAATAAGGAGAGTGGCAATTGTTTGTTCTTTTAAAGGGGTTTTCTCCTCTTGCAGGAGCCTTTCCTTTGTCTTTAACCATTGTTATGTTGTAATCATGTATTAGAAATTTTAAGATAATCAACCAATCGTAATAGTATTCAAATATTAGACACAAAATAGAAAACTCTAGATTCGCAGATCTAATGATAAGGGCAAGTTGAGTATTTCAACAAGAATTAAATCATGCATATACAACATCAACAGTAAGTGAGGATAATATTTTCAATAAACGGTCATACTATCATGAAGGCAGGATCTTAAAGCTGAAGATCATTCAATATCGACTGAAGCCATGAGTAACCAATGATTAGTTAAGGTAAAGCATGTGTTTTCAGAAATAACTTCTTTAAAACTGAAATTTCTTTGGCACCAAAATGAGGTTTAAACCTCAGATTTACCAATCATATTATAGATCAGCTACCAAAAGAAAAAATTGATTGATGCATCAATATACCAACAAAAAATATGTTTCTGGATGTAAACCGAAGTATAAAAAAAATCACAGTACACACAAAAGTGTATATTGATCTTGACACTCAGATAATCTAGGAAGAACCACCAATAACATCATCTTGTGGGCATGATAGATATGCTGCAATTTGTTCCACCAACTGTTGGAGTGAGTGGAGATTCTTTTCCATTGACTTCACCATCACACCAAGTCTTGATTGCTCCTCCAAAATTTGCATGAGAGTATCATTTTGAGGAGTAGACGTTGTGTGGGCAGAGGTTAGTGGATGAGTATCTTCCTCAACTTGTTTGTCCTCCTTGTCCAGAAATTCTTCTTCTACCGATGTTGGATTAATAGATTCATGCACAAAAGAGACATTTATTTTCGTGATACTCTGCACATTGATTTCTGGGGCTGATAGGGATTCACCTTCAGGCACACTGAACCCACATTGACAAGCCATCTTGCACAGCAAATGTCTAAGAGGTATTGCTGTGGAGCTAGACTCGAACCCTGAAACTATTTGATTGTATATTAGAGTGGGTAGACATAATGGCTCCCCTTTACCAATGTGATATAGCGTCTACACCATGAATGGTGTGAACTCAATGTGATTATCGTATCTAGGATAGATGTTGGAAATGCAGATTAGGTGAAGTATACGGTAATCATGGGACATATTTGTGGCTTGCAGTGCATTCTCGTGATGCCAAGGTACATTGTTCCCATTACACAAGAATTTAGTCCAAACAACCCTTTTTTGCTTTTATGGGTAATTTAGTGGGTTGTTTGGAGCCCAGTGGTATCCCTATGAGAATTGAAATGCAGTATGGAGTGATTTTAACTATTCGACCATCGCAACCAACTTCAAAACCCTTAGATAGTGTGCAATGAAACAAGAATGATTGGACTAAGGTTTCGTTTACTGGTCCCCCAAAAGATAGAACTGACAGCCATCCTTGGCGGGAAAGAATTTCCTGAACTTTAAATTTTTCGAGACAACTCACATCTACTCTTCTTTCACATATAATCCTTCTCTTCAAAAATCTAGCAACAATGGGTCTGGAAGAGTTAGGGTTTGAAGAAGATTATGGTCTAGATGATTGGCTAGAGGATCGCCCACGCTTTGGAACGAGGAGTTTTTGCCTAGTTTTGGTTGATTCTTCTATGTCATGCTTCATCTTAGATCGGCTTTCTCTAGGCGAAGATGACTTCATTTTGTGGAAATGAAGTGGAATGATAAAGACCTATCAAGAGAAGATAAACTTAAGGCAAATGATCCTAGTTTTTTTAGATGTAAAGAGAAAGCACTAGGAGATACCTTAGATTGTGTTGATTTTGGTTCCCCAGCCCTTCAACAGAACTTGGAAAGAAACAAGAGAAGTGACAGTCTAAATAGAACTGACCAGTGAGGGATTTAAATAACTAGACGCAGTTTGATTTCGGTAGCACCGAAGATAAGTTTGGTGACCGAATATCCTTGGAACACAAAAAATTGCTATTATAGATTTTCCTATTATGTATATAAATATGTTGTGTTCTAAGGTAGAATTCCATGTTATGTGAAAGAGTGAAAGTCTTGCATGGACTTTCTAAAATGGCTAGAGGATAAAGAAATCCTCAGATCTAACATGTAGACTAATCATAAGGCTCAATCCTTTGATTTACTTGTGTTCAGATATGAGGCAAAAATTCCTCTAATTTACCAATAATGTTTATATAGGAGGCATGATCCTCAGATATACGAATTAAGCTTAAGTGGACCCCTTGTTTTTCTGTTTTCCTATTAAGGTAACCATGGTAATGGGTGTGGGTTGAATCTCCTATCAAAGATTATGAATGGATTTCCTAAGAGATTCAACTGATGGATGCACTGGAGTATGATTGAGACTAAGGATATACCTATAGGTTTGGTCTCAATACTCTATTGAAGGCTTGAGATCATTTTTTTCATTAATACGAGCTTTGAATGCTCATTGAGATGATGAATCACAATGAAAAGAATATGAATCTCATATGGACAGAGTCTAGGAAGGCTAGGGTAAACTTGGATTGCACTAGGGACTCTAAAATGCCTTAATCCATACTTTCCATAAAGTTCTAGGTGCTATATTTATAAAGAAAAGGTCTCAACAGATCTATAACGGCTAGTTTTCAGTTCTACTGAGTGAAGCTTCGGTGGCACCAAACTGCAATCGGTGGCACCGAAATATCTCTCAGTGGTACCGAATTAGATCCTGAAGTTGCTGGATGAGATTTGTCACTTTTGGTGACACTGAATATTTATACTTCGGTAGGAGTTGGTGGGACCAAAATTCCAGTCGATGGTACCGAATTAACTTGGAATGCTATCGGACTATTTTAGGCACTTTCGGTGGCCCCTTCTCCAACAGAATGTGAAACAGTTTTTCCTGTTTGAATTTTTGTCCAGCAATTGATTCAACAACTTGGAACTTTCTAAAGCCAACTCTCGAATGATAGGAAATATGAGCTTAGAATGGCTTGTATAGATGATCTAAGTAGGTTTTCCTATTATGGGTCAAGGTCAACTATAAGTAAGATCCAGATTATAAAAGCTTCTTTGTACTTTGAACTTGTAGCTTGGGCTTCTGCTCTAGTTGCATCGTTAGTCTTCATTTGCCAAGGACTCATTTGACTACTTTACACAACTAGTCATGTGATTGACAAACATATGTGCAAGGTGAGTGAGTGCACTAACAGTAATTTCCTACGTAGAAATCCACCACTGGTAGATTTTCTATCATCAACATTTCCTACCCAGTCTGCATCAGTATATCCAGCAATTTGTATAGATGTATCATGCGGATACCATAGTCCTAAGTTCGCAAAACTTGCAGCATATCTGATAATCCGTTTAACAACAGTTAAATGTGATTCTTTAGGATTATATTGATATATAACACATATTCCAACACTAAAAGCAATGTCAGGTCTACTAGCAGTTAAGTACAAAAGACTACCAATCATGCTTTGGTATAGATTAGAGTCTACACTTTTACCTGATTCATCTTTTGAGAGTTTAAGTGTTGTACTCATTGGAGTATCAAAATTTTTACCATTCTCAAAACCAAGCCTTTTTAAAAGGTTCAATGAATATTTGATCTGTGAGATGAACATTCCATCTTCAAGTTGTTTTACTTGTAATCGAAGAAAATAATTTAGTTCGCCAATCATACTCATTTCAAACTTGGATTTCATTAGATCTGCAAACTCAATAAATAAGTTAGCACATGTAGATCCATAAATAATATCGTCAACATAGATCTGAACTATCAAAATATGATTGATCATTATATTTCTTGACAAATAAGGTTTTATCAACACTACCTATGATAAATTTATGACTAAGTAAAAATTTAGTTAATTTTTCATACCATGCTCTGGGAACTTGTTTCAAATTGTAAAGAGCCTTTTTATGATGATAAATGTAATTTGGAAGTTTGGGATCTTCAAAGCCCTTTTGTTGTTCAACATATACTTCCCCATTCAAATCACCATTTAAAAATGTACTTTTAACATCCATTTGATAAATTTAAAATTTTTTATGACATGTAATCAAAATAAATAATCTCATAGATTCAAGGCGCGCGCAACTGGTGTAAAGGTTTCATCGTAATCAATACCTTCTATTTGAGTGTACCCTTGTACAACCAGTCATGCCTTATTTATGATAATATTCTTCATTTCATTAGTTTTATTCTTAAAAATCCATTTAGTTCCAATCACACGTTTATCAGTAGGTATGGAAACCAAGTATCATACATCATTTCTAATAAATTGATTCAATTCTTCTTACATGACAATTATCCAACTTTCATCACCAAGTGCTTTATTTACATAAGTCAATTCAATTTGGGAAGTAAAGCAGACATGGTTACATATATTTTCTAGTTGTTTTCTTGTCTGAACAGTAGTGCGAGGGTTACCAAATATTTAATTAGTCGGATGGTCTTTGACTAACTTTAACTCAGTATTGTTTGATTTAAATGAAAAGTCGGGTATATTAATCACATTAACATCATCATCATTATCTTTTTAGGACTATGTGTGATCTATCGATCATCTATCATAACATTTATAGATTCTTGAATTAACTCAGTTCTCTTGTTAAGAACAAGGTATGCCCGGCTATTTAGAGTATAACCAAAAAATATTTCCTCATCGCTCTTAGTTTCGAATTTTTCCAAAATTTCTTGATCACGTAATATAAAACATTTGCTTCCAAAAGTTTAAAAATATTTAACTGTGGGTTTTTAACTAAACCATAATTTATAAGCTGTTTTGTTTTTAACTTTTCTAATATAAACACGATTTATTATAAATCATGCAGTACTAACAACTTCAGCCCATAAATTTTTTAGTAGATTCATGTTATTTAGCATTACACTAGCTATTTCTTGTAGAAATATTTTTTTTTTCTTTCAACAATTCCATTTTGCTGAGGTGTTTTTAGAGCAGATAATTCATGCGATATACCATGATCATTGCATACTTCTCAAAATTGTTATTTTTAAATTCGGTACCATGATCACTTCTAATTTTAACCACATATCTCTTTTTCAATTTGGATGCGTTTTAAAATTTTTCTAACTTCATCAAGAGTATCTAATTTTTCTCTTAAAAAGGCTACCCACATATATCTAGGTAGCCTTTTCAGATATAGGCGATTGGAGAGCGATTTCGTCATGTAGATTCTTTCCAACCTCACCCATAAGCTTGTTGCACTCGTCTTGCCAGTCACATTGTATATGATATCATCAGCCAAACACAATTGAATTGCGCCAATCACCTTTAGATCTAAGTTTTTCCCAATCATCCTCCTTCATAGTTTTAGGACATTTGGCTTTGCCAAGGAGTGCCTGCTGCAGTCATTGCTGAATCAGGAAGGTTTTCATCTTTAACTTCCATAATTCAAAGTTATTATTTCATGTAAATTTTTGTCTTATATTTAACATTGAATTCATTGGATATCATGTCTCGAATTATATATAAAACCCCAACTTAATAGCTATGCTCTGATATCACTTGTTGTGCGCGACCACCACGTTAAGAACAGAAGCAACCTTAGAACGATTCAAACACGTAATAGAGAAACAAAAAAAAAAAAAGAAAAAAAAAAAAAAGAAAAGAAAAAAGAACAAACAATCATAGAGAAACACAACGATTTATGTGGAAAAATCATTGCGTGAAAAACCATGGCACCAAGCAACAAAAGAATCCAATATAAACGAAGAATTACAAGAGTGGGAGACTTACAAATCTCGAAACCCTTCATTTCCAGAGACAAAATCCCTTTACAAAATCCTAAAAAACTCATTTAGACTCTCTTATGCTTGTTTCTTAACCCTAATCCTTCATTACACCCATTTATATAAGGTTACGTTGAGAATTAGAAACAAATTGCGCGCTTAGATAGAGGGTACACAAGCTATCCATCAAACCTTGATCCTTCAATCGATCAACCTTGCAATGTTCAATCAATCGAATATGCTCAAAATTGTCCATATAATTAATTTGATTTTTTGGAATTATCCATATCGATCTTGCCCCTATATTTAATAGATCGAACGTGTCCAAAACTAGAAAATATGAGATTTTCTTGATTGATTGAACGTGCACTCGATCGATTGATCGATGGCCCCTGTTTTCTATTAGATTCAAGGGGCCGATTTCAACACGGATATTTATGTTTTCCCTTCATCCAGGGCTAGCTGACATTATGAACATATTGGATGGCAAATAAACATTACGGTTTACCCTAGGAAGGTTTCAACGGTAGGGGTTATTATCACCACTGCTTCCTGTAGTGTGGTCGATTCAATCCTTTAATCTGCTTCCTTTTTAGGCTCCTTCCTAAAAATGATCTTTTAAAATGGATGGACGGACACATATGGCCGCACTGAGGCCCTGACAGTCCGTCCATTTTTGGTTAGGTCCTAGTGGGGGTCGTACTCAATCCACACCCAATTGTATGGAAGAGGATTGGCTGGTGTACCACACACCAGGTATATACCTGGTGTAGATACATGTCCCGTGAAGACCAGCACCGATGTTCCTCGAGCTCCGTGTTGTACGAATGGTTCAAAGGAGATCAAAGTTACATGGACCCCACAATGATGTATTTATTATATCCACACTGTTCATTCATTTTTCGAGATCATTTTAGAGCATTAACAAAAAAAAAAAGAAAAGAAAAAAAAAAAAGAAAAGAAAAGAAAAAAAGAATCATATCCAAAGTTCAAACGAACCACACCAAAAATAGTGGTGAGGATAATGATTTTCACCGTCAAAAACTTTGTAAGGCCCACCAGTTTATTTTTCATCCAATCTGTTAATAAGGTCACAAATACGTGGATGTGAAGGACAAACAAATTTCATATTGATCTGAAACTTCTGTTACCCCCAAAAGGGTTTCAATGGTAGACGTTTAATCTCCCACTGCCTTTTGAAGTGTGGTCTACTTAATCTTTAGATCTGTCGTACTTTTCAGCTCAAGCCTTAAGACGAGATCGCCAAATGGATGGATGGTTTGGATATAACACATACCTTGTGATAAGACCCATAGAAGTTGCTAACATCAGTACAACGACTATACAACTGGTGTGTGGTACACCAGCCAATCCGCTTCCCCAGGACAGAGGGCTGTACAGTTGGGAAATGGATTGGTTGGTGTACTACACACCAGCTGTATAGCTGGTGTAGGTACGCCTCGTGCAAAGACAGACGGCGCTGACTCTCCTCGAGCTCCGGGCTGTACGAAAGGATCAAAGGAGATAAAAATTACATGGCCCCACTGTAATGTATTTATTATATCCACACCGTTCATCCATTTTTTGAGATCATTTTAGAGCATAATCCAAAAAAATGAATCATATCCAAAGATCAAATGGACCAAACCACAAATAATAGTGGGGATAATGATTTTCACTGTTAAAAAATTCCTAGGGCCTACTATAACGTTTGTTTCCCATCCACTCTATTCATAAGGTCACAAAGACCTTGGTGAAGAAGAAAAACAAATTTCATATTGATCCAAAACTTCTGGGACCCCTGAAAGGGTTTCAATGGTAGGTCAATCTCTCAGTGTATTCCACTTGGTAGGTAGACCCATCTTATTTTTCGTTTCAAACCTTAATACAATCTCGTAAAAAGAATAGTCGGTTTGGACATAACACGTACCTCGTGATTAGACCCATGGAACTTGCTGACGTCAATACACCAGCGATCTAGCTGGTGTGTGGTGTGTGGCACATCAGCCAATCCGGTTCCTTGTCCGGAGCAAGTACCATAGCTTGAATTTTGCACGGTACCCATTGTGCGGGCCAAAATGATGTCATCAAATATTAAATTCACGAGGAGCCGTTTGTTTATGGGGTCGTTAGCTGCTTTCCTTTGCTCTTGATCTTTTGCAAGGCCCAGGGGACGATGACAGGAACTTCGGTGTGCAAGAACCAAGAAAGTCAAACAACCACGCTCCTGCAAAAGGCTCTCATGTTAGTTCACCACTACTTTAGAAATGATAGTAACTCATCATCTTTTCCAATGGCAGTGTACGACTCCACAGAAAATGATAGTTTTGTGACTTGGAAATCACGCTTGGTCTAGGAATATCCCAACCATCCATTTGGGGTCAATCAATTGAGTGCTTAAAACGGACGGGGTTTGGCTAGTGACCCCAGCGCCAGCCAGCTAACTGGTGTCAAACCACTGTGGCCCCTACCACCGCTTTGCGGTGGGGCCACACCGTCCATCCAATTTTTTCAGCTTATTTTAGGGCACGAGCCCGAAAAGAGGCAGATCCAAATCACACGTAGACTACACACAGGAAAACAATGTTAGTTGAGCGTCCACCACTAAAAACCTCCTGAGGCCGACTGTAATTTTAATGGGCATCCAACATGTTGATAATATCACAGAACCTAGACTAAGGGAAATCACAAATATCTCTTGATCTAAAGCCTCTCCACCTTTCAGCGACTTCTCGACTATAAGCATTCAACCCCCACCGTTTCGTGTAGCGTTGTCCACGTGAGAGTTAGATCTGCCTCATTTTTGGGCTTATATTTTAAAATGAACTAGCAATATGGATGCACAGCTTCAATAAAACATATTCTTCATGGTGGGTCCACACAGTTTTGACACCCACTAGCTAGCTGGTGTTGGGTCACTAGCCAAACCGGGTCCGAAGGAAACACCCAGCAGACAGCAGACGGCCACTGCCATCTGCTCAATGTGAATTTAGGTCATGATCGCCTCGGCAGGGTAACTTTCTCCCGTGTGGGGGAAATGATTCACCTTGAACGAAACCCATCCTGGCCATCAGTTACATTTCTTGACGTATTTCAGGAATCATGCTATTTCAATGCTTCAGTGAATTTAAAATTATACAAAAACATCTAAAAAATTCTCAAGGCATGTCCCACCTGAGTTTTAGAAGACTTATTTTTTGAGCACTCCCTTCATCTTTAAGGCTTTTTTTTTTTTCTTTTTAAATTACAATGTCCTAAGGTTTTATTATTTCAAGGTTTTAACTTCAACTTCCTAACTCTTTTTCTTCTTCTCCTCCTTTTTTTTTTTTTCTTTTTATTTTTAAACCTTGGGTCAGTTCAGTCTTGTGTGCTAGCTTTTTTGGAGCAAAATGTCCTCAGGAGTTGGCAGTTGAGTGAGTGCCTTGGAAACTAAAACTCTTCTTTTTCAAATAGGAGAGTGGGTCCAACAAAGTGCGGATTGGACCCACACTGTAAGATTTGGTCCGTTTATTTTATTTAAGACATTATGGAACCTTATAAGGTGTCTGAGCCCTTTGTGGCCCAAATGAAGATAACGGTGGTCATTCATTCCGAGTTTTTTTCTTTGGTGAGGTCTACTTTTGATGTATTCTTCCATCAATCTTAGGGTCATGCCCTGAAATTAAATCCATATTCAAATGGTCAGATTGGATTTCAGTAGGAACTCACGGTTGGCCCCACAAAAAGCTATATAAAAATCAATAAAGGGGCCATAACCTAACCTTGGACTTCATCTGAAACTTTCTAAAACTTTAAAAAATTAAAATAATAATAATAATAATAATAATAATAAATTTTAGAGAGAGGGGACCACCACCACAGAAATCATTGGATAGTTGCTCCTACTTTCGTGGAACCCACTTCGTCGATTTTTTAGGGCATGTTTCCGACGACATTTTATCCATTGTGGGACCCGAAACTCTTTTTTTTTTTTTTTTTTTACACGCACACACACACACCCCACACACACATGCTCACACACGCACACACACCCTACATTTTATCCATTGTGAGACCCGAAACTCTTTCCTGCTACTGTTGAGTGTCAAATATTGTATATTTTTCCCTGTTGACCTCTTAGTTTTATGGACATGATAATGCTTAATGGTATATTTTATACATGTTTGTATTGAAATGTGAATTTGAACTTGGATTGAAAAGAATGATAAAAGAATGGATTTGATGCTAAAGAATTACCAAGGCAAATGATGGATCTTAGAAGACCAAGAATAAAGAATTCATATGTTAAAGATTCAAGTAAACTAAGTGCAAAGGATGAAGAAAGGGCTCGAAAAATTTCAAAATCAGCAGCAAAAAACAGATAGGTTCAGTCCGATCGAAGCCAACTTTGGTCCAACCGAAATCGTATAAAACAGTCCAGCAACTAACGATGAAATTTAGAGCTAATTTGGTCCGATCAAATCTGACCAAAGGAAGGATTCAGTGTGACCGAAAGTGCATAAAAAGCTCCAACAAAGAACAATGAATTTCGGAGTTAATTCGGTTCGACCGAGAATTAATTCGATTCGACAAACACTTAAGTTCAGTCCGACCGAACCCAAGCTCGATCCGACAGAAATCGAGTAACTGCTGAAATAGAATCCTATCATGATTCGAACTTGACTTTGGTCCGACCGAAGCGTAACATAACTGCATAAATTTGAGGCGGTTTCAAGGTCAGTTTGTGGAAATTCCAAAGCGGTGCGAAAGATAGTGTTTCACAACTATAAATAGGAGTCCGTAGGACGTCACAAACCATCTTCTAGGGTTTAAGGAGTGCAGCCAAAGGGTGGAGAAGCCTCCTAAGAGTTTTTCTTCCTCTTCCTTAGTTTATTTTCATGTTTTATTTAAGAGTTTTTGGTTTAATCATGTGTATGGTTAACTAAACTTCTTAGCTAGGGCTAAGAGGTGAAGCTTATAGTATATTGGGATGTTTATCTTGCTTTGATTCTTGTTTATATTGAACTTCATTGAATTCTAGTTTGATATTAAAGGAATATTTTCAGTTTTCTATAATTTTTTATGACTCAAATTACAATAGATGCTGTGATAGCTTTGGATATCTTCTTTTCCTGTTTTGAGGTTGTGAGATTGGTAAATCTTGTTGTTCACCATCGTCTCCTAGGCCTGGTAGGGTGATGAAATCCCTTCCAATCATCACAATTCTCCTCTATTGAGAATTAAGTCAATAATAAGTTCAGATTTGATTTAAATTGCTTTATATTCCAATTAGATAGGATAGGACTCTAATTTCAGTTGTGCTCCTTGAATCAATTAAGGTAGCATCTTGATAGCTACAAGTGGATCCTTGGCACCCTAGTTCCCACCTTTAAATTTATAAGTTTTAATCAATATTATTCACACTCACTTTCAATTATTTCAAAATTCAGATTTAGATCTTCCTCTAGTTATAGTTCTAGTTATTTTCAGAATACGTATAAGTTTAGTCCCTGTGAATTTGACTTCGGTCTTATCGAGTTATTAATACATTGCGACCCTACACTTGAGGTTGTGAACAACTACTTTTTTAGTTTTTTTAGAGCGTGGAACCACTCTCCGATGGCAACTGTCCCTTATGTGGGGCCAGCACTAGTCATTGTCCTTCCCGGGATTATCAACATAAGAGTGTGTGTAACATATATATTTTTATTTTTGATCTAAAAAGATAGATATCCTTGTCCATTTTTTTTATCTTGAAGGATGTATGCCACGTTTGGGCCTCTCCTTAGCAGTCATACTACCTCGCAAGGAAGTTGGGAGTGTAAAAAACGATGGTACATCCTCAACGACCATAATAAGGGTAGTATAAACCTCTCCCTCCACAACACTTATAGGGTGGGCCTCCGACTCATTGGTGCCCGCTTTATTTACAGGTGCGAGGTAGGCCCCCGACTTATCTAGTCATCGGGTTGATCCCACACCTATGGGATGGACCTCCCCTTCCACACCTTGTGTTGTAGCGCGCACAGTGTTCACAACCCCAAGTACAGGGATGCGCTATTGTCATACCCTAAACTCAGAAAATGGGCTCACAAAATTTTTGATCACCGAATCTAGTGTCGACAGCCTCCATAGTACCCCGTTCTCAGCTCCGGAGCCCATACGCTAGATTTCTATCCTGAGATCCTATAAGAAGAATTTTTCAATGTACATTTATCTCATAAGAAGCATAACCACAAGTTTGCTCAAATTACAAAGGCAACATCATTATCACATATCCACTAATATAAATAGTTGAATATAGTGCTGAAACGGAAATACATATATCGAAAATCAAAGCTCTAGAAGACAGCCGCATGCTCCAAGCTCAACACTACTATGACCTAATGCCACCTGCACACATCTATCATGTATAAGCTTATAGAAAGGTTAGAGGGTGGTGAAAGTGTGTGCTCAAAGTAAGTGTCAAGTATGCAATATCAGAGCAATGCGAAAACATGTTGGTGAGTTCATAAATATCATCAGCCTTATCCAGGCTATGCGATGAAAAAATATAATAAGCCAATATCATATATTGTGGAAGCAATGTAGATCAGCTATGCAAGGCGGAGACATAGTAAGCCAAATATTAAATACCGAGGATGCAATGCAATATGTAAATCCTGATAAGTCCACAAATACCGTCAGCCTCATCTAGGCCATATAAATGTAGAAACATAGCAACCAAAAATGTCATATGTTGCAGATGCGGTGCGAATGAAATGACTGAGCTGAAGTGTGAAGTTGGGATGACAGTACGTGGTATCGCAAGCTATGGGGTCCATCACAAAGGACTTCTATCCAAACCAGTCCCATACCTAAATTTGGATAACCAGACTCAATGTCATAAACTCCTGATCTCAGGTTCGTTGTGCACCCCAACCGAAATCCTGGCCATTACGAAGGTACACATAATAATTAGTTGCGCACCACCAACGTGAGTGGATAGTGAATGAATGAATGAATGAGTAAAATGTTGAGTATGTAACTCCTGCTCAATAAGTCTACACATCAGTACCGTACTTCTCTAAGATCATCACCAAGGTCTATTACACTCTACGTCACCTGTCACCTCATCAAGCACACAATTGGGTAAGTAGAAGAGACCTTACCATCCGCTTGCCAATATCATCCCGGCTCGTCGATAGAGGACCCATTCCTCAAGTTGGTCAGACTCAGCCTAACATTGCCTACTCCCTCAGGTGGGTAAGGCCACACTCCCTCCCAACCGACTATGACACAGTAGGAAGCGGCGCCTCCTGGTATGTGGCACTCGGCGCTCATGTCTTCCACTCGGTCTAGACGTTGGAGCATCCCCTCGCCACGAGAGTTTATGGACTTTTACCCACGGACATCCAAAGTGCCCATATGCTCAAACCAAACATTTTTGGTATCCCATCTGGCCATCCACGATATGCCTGTGGAGGCCACAGCTCTGATTTCATAGGGGCACCAAATGATCATGTTACAAAATGTGAGACGCATCAGTCATACCATCCAATCATGCATCAAACTTGCACATATCACGCGGTCATCTAGGGCAACTGTCATGCTATGCTCAATCACTCATAAATAGCATGTGAATGATGTGTATGGGCATGTATCATGAAGTATACTAAACATGATTATAATCACATACATTATAATGGGCCTGTATAAGGTGGTCCATGGCCCGTAATAATGAATGAGTGGCATGCACACAATCACATACACATGGTGGGTCTCACACATCACAATTGGGCCTCACACATACATGGGGCTTCACACAATTACAATGGGCCTTATATAATAACAATGGGCTCCATACAATCACAATGGGCCTCATATAATCACAACAAACATCATATAATCACAATGAACCTCATATAATCACACAATCAGCCCCATACAATCACGATGGGCCTCACATAGTCACAATGGGCCTCATACAATCACAATGTTATATTAACACATACTCAGTGCTTATATCAATCATAGTCGTAATCAATAATCGGCCTATATATATAGCGAGGGTTCATAGAAGGACAGCAGATCTAATCCATAACATGAGGATCGATCCTCAACGGTGGATATACCAAACCTGATACCACCGATCTTTCCACCTATGGTGACGATGTACTCTCCTCATATAGATCAAGTGGGCTGCATCACATGGGCCACAACAATGAGCCTCATATACATCAAGTGGACTGCATCACATGGGCCACACCAATGGGCCCACCGACCTAGCTGATCCATCTACACCATTCATCTATTTTAGAGATCATTTTAGAGCATTTTCCAAAAATGAATCATATCGAAAGATCATCTGGACCACACCCTAAATAGCGGCAGAGATGATGATTGAAAGATCATCTGGACCACTTTACAAATAACAACGGAGATAATGATTTCTACCGTTTACGATCACAGGGCCCACCTTAACGTTTATTTTTTATCCAATCTAATCATACAATCACAAAGACCTGAATTAAAAGGAAAAATAAGTCTCATATTGATTCAAAACTCCTGTGACCCCAAACAGTTTCAATGGTAGCCGTTCAATCCACTGGTTTTTGTAGTGTGATCCATCTGATAGATGGATCTATCTTATTTTTAGTCTCAAGCCTTAAGATGAGCTCACAGGTGGATGAACGGTTTGGATCTAACATAATCCTCATGGTTAGGCCACTGCTGGCCCACCAGCAGATAGACGGTCTCGATTTAAGACATAAACATCAACAGTGGGCCTCACACCACCCGTCCAGATGGACGGTGTGGATATAGAGTATATACATCAAGGTGAGTCCCATCGTCCATCAAACTGGATGGTGTGGATGTAACTCACAAAACTTAGGACGTTAATACAACAACTATATAGCTGGTGTGAGACTCACCAGCCAATTCGTTCAAAAAGGTGGGTCCCATGTGGGGCCCACCACATGCATATATATATATATATCATATGTATATATAATATAATATAATATTATTATTTTTTTGAAGGAGCGAGTGTCCAGACCCTGGACATTGAACAGACGGTGTAGGATATAACACATTTTTCAAGTGGGTCCCACTCCCACACGTGCCACACGTGTGGGATGAGCACACGTCCAAACATATGGATGGTGTGATATAAGCACATACATCATGGTAGTGGGGTCCATTTCCCAAACGGATGGATAGCTTGGATACATCCTCGTGATCAGGCCCATCGAACTTGTTGATGCCAATACAGTAGTTGCTGCTACGTGGGACCCACCATCTAGGGTCTGGACGGTGTGGATCCAGCACGCAACAAGGTGGGTCCACACATGTGGGCCCCACCAGGTCAGCATCAAGTTGACATTTGTATTTTCCTATGTAACGTCTCGAAAATATCCATACAAAGACCCGAATACCACCTCAGTCAGAAATCCCTAAAGACCATATACTGTCAAAATTAGACGAAAATTAATTAAGTGCTGAGCTAAGTTAATCGGTGGATTAGCTTGAACCACTATTTATACAAACTGCAAGACCCAAAACCATTAAAATCGCTAACTCGAATTACTTGAAAACCTCGGAAAAATCCTAAAACTCAGTTGCTCTCGGGAGCACATTGAAACTCCGTATCAGACCTGGACCGTACGTCGAAAGTTCGATGACTGCAAAAGTTATAGGGTTATAACCGCCTTATTGGGCTTGACAACTATCATGGGAATCGAGCCCAAATAGTATTGAGAAACGCACAACTTGAGCCTTGAGCGAAGTGTGTGAGAAACGCGAATATCTTTATAAAATGAACCCAAATTTAAGTGAATTGGACCGTTTGCTTATGGGCAAAATTGAAGACTTCAGACCGTTAGTTTCTGGTCAAACTTCACCCATGGATCAGGAAATTTTTTTTGCACATATCGGTATACTTGTGGCCCTGATCGAGTGACAATGACTATTGATCTGATACAGGTCCGTCACGGTTGATCGGCCTATCCCAACTCGGTGAAATCACATCCTGGCCTAGATCCATTGTCAGGGGACTTACTCTGTAGCATAAACAGGTAATGGACCTCCAGATGAATTCCGTTTGCCCGAAATAGACACCCTTTGGCTATAACCCAAGTATATCATGGCCTTGGGGCCATTTGCATCACTTTTGAGCCTATATAAGGCCCTTAAACCACCCCTTCTCTCCCTCATACGAAACCCAAGGAGAGAGAGAGAGAGAGAGGGAGAGAGAAAAGGAGAGAAAAGAGGAAGGAAGAAAGAAGGGAGATTCGTGGAGATCGTTGCTGGGATCTTTACCCATGACTCCACATGTCGTTTCGCCTCCCCACCATCGCTACATGAACCTTTCTAACTACGATTTGGGTAAGGAATCCTAACCCTAATCTTGCTTTAAAAACATAGATAGAGTAATCAGTGAAATAGTTAATCTATTTCGTGATTTAGGTACCCGTTGTTCCATTTATGATAACGTAGGATTCGAACCGTGTCCGAATCAAGTATTTTGATGAAAGGTGCGGACTATAAACGTTTAGGTTCTGGTTTTTAAGGCTTTCAATGTCAGTAATGATTTATGCCTGACTTGATTACTGCCATAGGATCTTAGTTACGATGTATTCGATAAATTATGCATGTATGTGAACTATGTGAATATATAATGCATTCCATGTGTTTATTGAAATGTTTGAATGAAATTGAAATTATGATTTGTGCTTGCCATGACTATTAATCATGAACACATGTTTGTTGTATGTATAACAACTCCTTTGTGAAAGGATTTGCCATAATATATGTTGTAACTAAGTTAGTTCATGTATGTAGTAATGTGTAGTCTAAGTGTTTAACAAAATGTCTGAATGAGAAATTGTTTGATGAATTGTATTTAATAAGGGTGTTGAGATAGTATTCTCAACTATCTTATCTATATTTATAGTCTCCTTCATGTAATCTAAAATGCTACTATGTGGTCTACGGATGAAATGCATATGTATAACAATATGTTCAATGTGTTTGACAAAATGCTCAAATGGGATTTATTTTTAAAATTATTTATTAAATGCTATTATGAATATCACATGTATCCACATGCTTCATTTGAGTATGATTGGGACTACAATGTAGTCTAGGCAATCGGTAACGGTTCCCGATTGAGTGGCCGAATTATTCTCGCCACATTGGATACGTTCGATGAATCCGAGCCATATGATGATTGTTGACAGTGGTTAGGCCACGTGGAATGCTTATGCACTCCATGTCGATTAATTTAGTTTGCGCTCGTAACAATCGAACTTATTAAAATAACCTGATTGGCCTATTATGTGTCTACCATGTATGGACACTACTGCTTGAATCTAAGGTACCACTTACCAATGTAAAGCTCGTTTCAACCATGGTACCATGATTCGCTAAGACTCATCAGCCGGGCATAATGGTATGGGACACCGTGGTTAAGTTATTGGCATACGTTAGGGTAACGAGCCTCCTCGTAGTGTCCAGTGAGTAACCCAAACTTGTGAGCTGAATACGGTGGTATGGGACACTGTATTCGAGCTGTCAGCCTACGTTTAGGTGATGAGCCTCCTGTAGTGACCTCAAGTATAATCAATTGAACTTGCCGATCCACTGCTTTTCATTAAGGGTGATGCCCTACAACTTGCCTATTGTATGTGAACAGCTAGAATTGACAACCCTAGATGGATTTCCGTTTGGGTTAATGATATAAAGGGAGGTACCTTAGCTTTCCTAATCTACTATATCAATAAGCCTAATCAATTACTTGGCTAACACAACTATGCACTACGTTGCATGTGCTTTGGCAAGGAAGTACATGTTTAGGAAGTTTGCCATACACGATCGTTAGATGAAGTCGATGAGGGAGTGTAAGTGAGGGCATGCATCATTACAACATACCATCCCTGCATTAACAAGAGTACTTAGGACATGATTGTTGTATTGCTTTATCATTACTGCTTGACTCAATTAATAACATGTTAACCTTTACCTTATAGTACCACTGAGTTGATCACTCACTCCCACTCTGGGACGGTGTTTTAAAATACCAACCAGACCCTGTTTTAGTTACAGATGACGATGTGGCTTACGCGATGGAGCTGGATTTCTTAGACGAGGAGGAGGAGTTCTCCTACGTGCAGCTCTCAGGCGGGTCTATGTAAGCCTAGAGCTGCGTCACTGGGATAATAGGGTTATGGATTGTTGGACATTTACACTTTAAGATTTTGTAAATTTTAGAACAATACATGTATATATTCAGCCTGGTATCTTACTCATACTCCGAGGATTGAGAAACACTTACATACTTTATATACCTATCTTAGTCTTCCACTCACATAATTTAATTATCTCTGGAGTATGATATGCTGATTTAGTATAATCTCTCTCATGTTTAACGCACTAATATAGACAACATTTAAACATCATTATCTATGTTTCATAAGTGATGCGTTGGGTCTCGGAAGTTGAGCTTTACTCGGCCCTCGAAATTCAGGGTGTTACAAGTTAGTATCAAAGCATGAATTGGATTAAACTAGACCTAGGTTATGGTAACATGACGTACACTGATGTACTTTGACTTAGGAGGTGGCGATAAAATGTAGAAATGATCGTAGGATCCTAAGTTTCACCGACGGGCGAGATTGACCATTGAAATGTAGCCCGTATGCGTCTGAGATCATGTAAAATGATCTTAATTCCTTTTTAGACCGTCAGTCGATGGGTTTAAGCTATCAGTCAGTGAATTTCAAACTTGAAACATGCCAAAAGGCGTGAATATATGCGAAATGGGCTGAGAAAATACATCTCACGGGCATAAGAGACCAAACCACAAAATACGGTGGGACCCAGGGGGTCCCCTGCACCTTTCCAGCACCCAGGGAGGGGGTGGCCACCATCCCCAGGCAGCGGCACTGCCAGCATTCTAGAGGACCGCGGCGGCACCACCCAGTCGGCGGCGCACCGCCCGCACCTCCAGCGGGCCACAGCGGGCCTGCGGTTGTAGCGGCCCGCCGCCCTCATCTACATGTGTGGGGCCTTGTAACATGTGTGAGGCCCTCTATTTTACCCCTTAACTCTATTCCACTCCCATTCTAAGCTTCCAAACCCTCCAAACCCCTCCAAAATCACAGTTTCTCTCTTAAATCTCCCTTCCATACATAAAGCTTCTTCTGCTTCTACATTACACACTCATTCTCCACTATTTTCCTCAAAACCCCTTTCTTACAACCCTCCATCCTCACATTTCCTACCTATTTGAGTACAAAAGCTCTCCTTTGTATCTCATAGCCTTCCAAATCCACAACCCATCTCACCTTTCAAGCTTTCTTCAACTTCATGGTTCTTTTTGAGTTAGTTGCTACTATTTTGTCCCTCTCCACACTCCTTTCCCTTATGGGGAAGAAGAGGGCATCCACGGATAAAGCCGGGCCTAGCCGCCCCACCCGTTCAAAGAAGAAGACGGGCGTCGAAGCAAGCACGAGTGCCGAGAGAGAGAGAAAATCAAAATGGGATCTTGACCCACAGATCCCCATTGAAAGATCGCACCGGCGGGCATCGAACTAGGTAGGTTCCATAACCGTAAAGTTGTATTCGAGGCTCATGTTGATGAAAGACTTTTCGGGTTGTACCTAGTGATGACATGCTCTTGGAAAAAGGATGGAGTCCTACATTTAAGGAAAATACTCATACGAACGAAAGCACCGTACGAGCCTTCTATGCTCATATATAGAACCCACTATTGGAGCCTCTTCAGTTTACTATCCCTTTGGGAAGAGAGGAGGCCATAGTCAACGTAGATATGGTGGCTCGTATCATGGGTATGGAACGTGGACTTGTACATGCTAGCGGGACAAACCTTACTAGTGAACAAGAAAGAAATCACCGCACATGTTTCTTTTGTGGCCAGCTTGAGCGGTAGAGGCGAGAAAATAGCCTTGCATCGACCAAAATGACAAACGATTTCTACCTGCTCCACCACATATTCACGTATAACATGTATCCCAGGTGGAGTAATCGCATAGAATGCACTCGACTTGTGGTGGATTTCTTATACATAGCTAGTCAAGGAGACAAATTGTGCCTGCCTACATTCATTTTGTCTCAGATTATGGGTACTGCACGATCTACACGGGGAGATGCCTCACTTCCCTTTGGTCGACTTATTTGTAAGATCGTTCGAAATTTTAGCTTCCAGCTCCATATGGAGAACCATGCGCCGATTCATATCATCAATGACACTACGCTCAATAATATGAACATAGGCCCCGGGCAACAACAAGTAAGGCTTGATGGGTTCGAGGATGAGATAGAGGGAGAAAGTGAAGAGGATGATGGGTATGAAGATGAAGAAGGTAGTGAAGAGGAAAGAGGTGAGGAAGAAGGAAGTGATGAAGAAGAGGTGTCCCAAGACTCTAATGAGGGTCCTCCTCTTGCTACACATGAAGACTGTTGTGATCGGGCCGCCTTGGAAGCCCGCATGGCTCAGATTAAAGAGAATCAAGCTGCCCTGAGTCAAGAAATCAAAGGCCGAATTGAAGCAAAATCTTGAAGAGAATCATGCTTACCTGAAATAGAAATACAAGAAGATGTCTCGCACCCTGAAGGCCCTCCTGTGCTGTATGTAGGATAAGAGTGCGCCTCCACCTTCGCCAAAGTTAGAGGACTAGACATATGTTACAGTAATCTTTTGGTTTACTTTGTTTCTTGTTTTCTACGTAATAGCCTTGGTAGGCTTAGTTATATGTTGGATTAGTCGGTGTGAAACTTCTACTAGATTATCTCACATACATCTTCTGTCATGATTCATGTAATACTACATCTCATGTATTGTAACAATGTTTAGTTAAATGAAATGCATGAAGCTCTTTTGAATTGGAATGTGTAGAATGTTTGAGAAATTGAGTAATTTTATTCTAAATCTTACATGTGTTGCACCCTATGTTGTATATAGGGAATGCCTTCGAAAACCACTTGGAATATGACATGTCTTGCACTTGGTGGATCGATTGACGGGGCACCTCCCCTAAGCGATAGCCATATGGACCCCAACTTGGGCCCGGATAGTGACACCATGCCAGATTCACAGCTGGCCACTAGCCCCACCAATGGGCCAACACAGAATGCCCCACCGGTTCTGGGATAGAACTGTACGTCTACATCGACGCCACACGTACCTCAGTCAGCTCCTCCTCCCGATAGGTTGGAGTAGATGATGTTTTTGATGCAGCGGTAGTAGCAGTTTTTGGCTACCATTGTAAGGGTCATTGCCCAGAACATGAATATGGTCTCGCCCGCACCACCTATGCAGCCTACTGGGAATATGAATAAGAGCGATCTATATGACCACTTTCAGCATTTCCGTCCTCCCACTTTTGAAGGTACTCATAGACCCAAGGAGGCTGAATACTGGTTGGATCGTATATCCAAGATGTTGAAACCATTACACTGTATTGAGGCAGAGCTGGTAGAGCTGGTTACATATATGTTCGAGAAGGAAGCCAGTCTATGGTGGGACAGCATCCAACGAACCATTCCCCCTGGATACGTGTGGACGTGGGAGCATTTGAGACCCACTTCCATGGGAAGTACTTCCCCCTCACTTACTGTAATGAAAGGAGGGTGAGTTTCTTCACCTCCAACAGGGAGGAATGACCATGTCAGAGTACAAAAACAGGTTTACGGAGCTAGCCAAATATGCTCCTTTGATCATAACAGATGAGCTGATGAAGATGTGGGGATTTTCTGAGGGTCTGTGGCCTGATATCCGCACGAAGATGCGTTACGCTAACATTCCCAACTATGCTGAGCTAGTGAACATGTCCTTGCGAGTTGAGCAGGATGGAGACAGACTGTCCCGTATATGTATGCCCATGAGCCCGAGGCTTCGACCTGATTTGCTGAACTAACCATTCCTCTGCAAGAGGCCACATGCCGATTCACCTCCCATGCTTACGGCTCCACCGACCTAGCCGAGGCGATCAGATTTATGATGTACTTATTGTAAGAGGATGGGCCATACAGACACTTATTATTTTATTAAGATGGGAGACAACGACTTTACACCACCTCAGAAGATCAACCGTCAGTTACCACAAGCTATATCAGCTCCACCTCTACGATCGGCACCGCCAGCATAACCATTCTACCGACCACCTGTACCCTGAAGTAGGCCACCTCAACGACCTATGGCAGCGCAACTGAATCATTCACAACAAACATGTGTACATGCACTTATAGATGAAGCATCTGAGTCAGTAACCACAATACCATTAGCTTTCGAAGTCACTGCCCACATCCAAGGTACACCCATATTTCTGTTGGTGGACACCGGGTCCACCATTTTAATAATATCATCCGTAGCAATTAAGCAACTAGTGTTGGGAATTACTCCTATGATTGGGGTGAGACTCCTTACCACCACAGGGACCTTCTCAGACGCTACTACGATTTGTAAGGATTGCTCGATAGACTTAGGAAGCAGAACAGTGCTCGTTGACCTAATTGTTGCCCCACTATGTCATTATGATGTCATCCTCGGTATGGACTGGCTCACTGAGATTAAGGTGGAGATCAACTACGATACTAGATTGGTGATAGCCCATGGACCTAAGGGCGCGACCTTTACTTTCTCAGTTTAAATCAGTTGGCCCTACCGTATAAGTTGTTACGCTTTTGTATTGGAAAATGTTGATGAACCAACACTTGGGGACACCCCTGTAGTCCAAGATTTCATGGACATGTTCAGGACAATACCTGGATTACCTCCTCGGTGAGAGATCGACTTTATTATCGACCTTGTGCCTGGTGTGATGCTCATTTCCTTACCAACATATTGCATGCATCCGTGTGAAATCGATGAATTGAGGAGATAGATAGATGATCTGTTGGAATTAGATTTCATACGGCCTAGCGTATCTCCTTGGGGAGCACCTGTATTGTTTGTAAAGAAGAAGGACGGATCACTGCGATTGTGTGTTGATTATCGCAGGCTGAATCACGTCACGGTACGAACAAGTATCCTCTTCCCAAGATAGATGACCTATTTGACCAGTTGAAAGGGTCGCAATATTTCTTAAAAATTGACCTACAGTCTGGTTATCATCAATTGCACATTAGGGATGAAGACGTGCAGAAAACAACGTTCAAAACCAGTTTTGGGCACTATGAATTCCTTATGATGTCATTTGGGCTTACAAATGCACCGGCCATGTTCATGGACCTCATGAACCGGATATTTCAGCCATATCTGTATTGATTCATTATTGTATTTATAGATGACATCCTGATATACTCCAAGAGTCGGAAGGATCACGAAGAACACCCGTGAGCAGTCTTTGATACTCTCAGGAAGAATCAATTGTTTGCACAATACAGGAAGTGTGACTTCCGGAAGGAAGAAGTCAAGTTCCTGGGACATGTGGTGTCCAAGGAAGGTATTGCCATGGACCTTGATAAGGTGACCACAGTACTAGACTGAGAACAACCTGGTTCAGTAACAGAAGTGAGGAGTTTCCTTGGACTAGTCGGCTGCTATCGCTAATTCATTAAAGACTTTTCCAAGATAGTTTGACCGTTATCGCAACTCACTCGAAAAGATCTTAAGTTCGCATGGAACGAGAAAGCAGAAGCAGCCTTTCAGGAATTAAAGGACAAGCTGACGTGTGCACCTGTGCTATTACTACCAGAGTAAGGGGTCAGATACACTATATACACCGACGCGTCTCGTGTTGGTTTGAGTTGTGTTCTTATGCAAAGAGACAGAGTGATTGCCTATGCATCGCGACAATTGAGGAAACATGAAGAGAACTACCCCACACACGACCTGAGATTGGCACCAGTTATCTTCGCATTAAAACTCTAGAGACATTACCTCTACAGAGAGGAGTTTAAGCTCTTTTATTACCATAAGAGCCTCAAGTACATATTCACACAGAGAGACCTGAATATGAGGTAGCGACATTGGATGGAAACCTTAAAAGACTTCAAGTTTGAGGTCTCTTACCACCCTGGCAAGGCCAACCTTGTGGTCGATGCATTGAGCTGTAAGAAGATGATAGAATTTGCAGTTCCACTAATGATAGAAGAATGGAATATGGTAGAGTTTGTGTGAGACTTCGAATAGAAGCTTACAGTAGAGGAGTCGTTCGAAAGCATCACACACATCCACATACAGCCACTTGTTAATGACCAAATCATTATGGCTCAGAAGGAAGATGAACTGTTGGTGAAGATAAGAGAACACGTGAGTGACAATGAAGACTCCGAATGGAGGGTTGGCTTAGATGGAGGTTTGAGATATCACGACTACCTATGCGTTCCGGATCTCCATGACTTAAGAAAGGAAGTCCTGGACGTCGTTCACAATTCAAGGATGGGAATGCATCCTGGCAATACGAAGATGTACAGGGGTATGAAGCGTTCATACTGGTAGGACAACATGAAGGCTCACATAGCCGATTATGTATCCCGTTGTCTCACATACCAGCAAGTCAAGGCTAAGCATCGCCGACCTCCTAGTTTACTTCAGTCCATGCCTATAGCCGAGTGGAAGTGGGATTTCATATCTATGGATTTTATTTTCGGGTTACCAAAGACGAGAAAGGGGCATGACTCCATTTGGGTGATTGTGGACTGATTGACGAAATCGGCTCATTTCCTCCTGATTAGAGTTTCAAACTTAGCAGATGATTTAGCTAAGTTGTACATCAAGGAGATTGTACGACTGCATGGAGTGCCTATGGAGATTGTGTCGGATCGAGACACGCGATTCACGTCCATTTTTTGGACTCGAATCCAGGATGCAATGGGAGTGAAATTGAAGTTCAGTACTGCGTTCCACCCACAGACAGATGGGCAAACATAATGGGTAAATCAGATACTAGAAAATATGTTACGAGCTTGTATGCTTGATTTTAAGGATATTTTGGATGACTTTCTTCCTTATGTTGAGTTCGCATATAACAACAGCTTCCAAGCGAGCATTGGTATGGCTCCCTACGAAGCTTTGTATGGGTGCCCATGTCAAGCACCCCATTGTAAGGCAGAAGTTGGCGAGAAGAGTTTGATTGGCCTAGATTTAGTACAGGCGACCTCAGAGAAGATCGACATTATCAGGCGTTAATTTCTCGTAGCCCAAAGCAAACAATAGAATTACGCCGATACTAGACGGTGATAGTAGAATTTGAAGCGGGAGACCATGTATTTCTTAAGGTTTTCCCAATGAAGGGAGTCCTTCAGTATGACAAGAAAGAAAAACTCACACCGAGATTCATTGACCCATTCCAAATTCTAGACCGAGTGGGTGTGGTAGCATATCGCCTTGCTTTGTCCACACCACTCGCAGGCTTGCACAATGAATTTCACGTATTGATGCTGAAGAAATATATTCCTGACCCTACCCACATTATCAAGTGGGAGCAGGTGTAGCTAAGTGAAGATGCTACCTATGTGCTGCGACCAACATGTATTTTTAATGGGAAGGAACAGGTGCTATACAGCAAAGTTATTCTACTTATGAAGGTATTGTGGACTCACCACACTGTAAAAGAGGCTACTTGGGAAACAGAAGCCAAGATCCATAAGAACTTCCCTCAGATTCTCAAGGAGTACGAAAAGGTACTAATTTCAAGGATGAAATTTTTCTTTAAGGGGGGTAGATTGTAATGTCTCAAAAAAATCCATACAAAGACCCGAGTACCACCTTAGACAGAAATCCCTAAAGACCAAAAATTGTAGAAATTAGATAAAAATTAATAAAGTGTTGAACTAAGTTAATCAGTGGTTAGCTTAAACCACTATCTATATGAACTGCAAGACCCAAAACCATTAAAATCGTTAACTCAACATTACTTGAAAACCTTAGGAAAATCCCAAAACCCATTTGCTCTCAGGAGCACATTGAAACTCCGTATCAGACCTAGACCACACGTCGAAAGTCCGATGACAGCGAAACTATAGGGTTATGACCGCCTTATTGGGCATGACGACCATCGTGGGAATCGATCCCAAATAGTATCCAAAAATGCACAACTTGAGCCTTGAGTGAGGTGTGTGAGAAATATGAATATCTTTAGAAAATTAACCCAAACTTAAGTGAATTGGACTGTTCACTTATAGGCAAAATTGAAGACTTTAGACCATCAGTTTTTGGTCAAACTTCACCCATAGATCAGGAAAATTTCCCTACACATATCTGTATACTTGTGGCCCTGATTGAGTGACAACGACCGTTGATCTGATACAGGTCCGTCACGGTTCATCGGCCTATCCAAACTCACTGAAATTGCATCCTGGCCTAGATCCATTGTTAGGGGACTTACTCTGTAACATAGACAGATAATGGACCTCCAGATGAGTTCCGTTTGCCCAAAACAAACACCCTTTGGCTATAACCCAAGTATATCATGGCCCTGGGGCCATTTGCATCACTTTTGAGCCTATATAAGGCCCTTAAACTACCCCTTCTCTCCCTCATACTAATTTCTTAGAAACCTAGGAGAGAGAGAGAGAGAGAGAGAGAGAGAGAGAGAGAGAGAAGGAGAGAAAAGAGGAAGGAAGAAAGAAGGGAGATTCTTAGAGATCGTTGTTGGGATCTTTACCCACGACTCCACACGCCGTTTCGCCTCCCCACCATCACTACACGAACCTTTCTAACTGTGACTTGGGTAAGAAATCCTAACTGTAATCTTGCTTTAGAAATCCAGATAGAGTAATCAGTGAAATAGCTAATCTATTTCGTGATTTAGCTACCCGTTGTTCCGTTTACGGTAACGTAAGATTCGAACCACGTCCAAATCAAGTATTTTGACGAAAGGTGTGGACTGTAAACATTTAGGTTATGGTTTTCAAGGCTTTCAATGTCAATAATAATTTATGTCTTGATTGCTGCTATAAGATCTTAGTTACGATGTATTTGATAAATTATGCATGTGTGTGAACTATGTGAATATATAATGCATTCCATGTGTTTGTTGAAATGTTTGAATGAAATTGAAAATAGGATTTGCGCTTGCCATGACTATTAATTGAGAATACATGTTTGTTGTATGTTAACAACTCCTTTGTGAAAGGATTTGTCATAATCTATGTTGTAACTAAGTTAGTTCATGTATGCAGTAATGTGTAGTTTAAGTGTTTGACAAAATATCTAAATGAGAAATTGTTTGATGAATTGTATTTAATAAGAGTGTTGAGATAGGATTCTCAACTACCTTATCCATATTTATAGTCTCCTTCATGTAATCTAAATTGCTAGTATGTGATTTACGGATGAAATGCATATTATAACAATATGTTCAAAGTGTTTGATAAAATGCTCAAATAGGATTCATATTTAAAATTGTTTATTAAATGCTGTTATGAATGTCACATGTATCCACATGCTTCATTTGAGTATGATTGGGACTACAATGTAGTCCAGGTAATCGGTAACAGTTTTCGATTGAGTGGCCGAATTATTCTCGCCACATTGGATACATTTGATAAATCTGAGCCATATGATGATTGCCGACAGTGGTTAGGCCACATGGATTGCTTATGCGCTCCATGTCGATTAATTCAGCGTGCGCTCGTACCAATCAAACTTATCAAATAACCCAATTGGCCTATTGTGTATTTACCATGTATGGACACTACTGCTTAAATCTAAGGTACCACTTGCCAATGTAAAGTCCATTTCAACCATGGTACCATGATTCGCTAAGACTCATGAGCTGGTCATGGTGGTATGGGATACCGTGGTCGAGCTGTCGGCATATGCTGGGGTGACGAGCCTCCCCGTAGTGTCCAGTGAGGAATCCAAACTCTTGAGCCGAATATGGTGGTATGGGACACTGTATTTAAGCTGTCGACCTATGTTCAGGTGACAAGCCTCCCATAGTGACCTTGAGTATAATCAATTGAACTTGCTTATCCACTGCTTTTCATTAGGGGTGATGCCCTACAGCTTTCCTATCCTATGTGAACAGATAGGATTGACGACCCTAGATGGATCTCCGTTTGGGTTAATGATATAAAGGGAGGTACCTTAGCTTCCCAAATCTACTATATGAATAAGCCTAATCAATTACTTGGCTAACACGATCATGCACTACATTGTATGTGCTTTGGCGAGAAAGCGCACGTTTAGGGAGTTTGTTATGCACGATCATTCGATGAAGTCGCTGAGGGAGTGCAGGTAAAGGCATGCATCATTACAACATACCATCCCTGCATTAATAAGAGTACTTAGGACATGATTATTGTACTACCTTATCATTACTTCTTGACTAAATTGATAACATGTTAACCTTTGCCTTATAGTACCACTGAGTTGATCACTCACTTCCACTCTGGGACGGTGTTTTAAAACACCAACCAGAACTTGTTTTAGTTATAGATAACGATGTGGCTTGCGCGACGGAGCTAGATTTCTTAAACGAGGAGGAGGATTTCTCCTACATACAGCTCTCAGGCAGGTCTATGTAGACCTAGAGCTGTGTCACCGGGATTATAGGGTTATGGATTAGTTGGACATTTACACTTTGAGATTTTGTAAATTTTGGAACAATACATGTATATATTCAGCCTGGTATCATACTCATACTTTGAGGATTGAGAAACACTTACATACTTTATATACCTAGCTCAGTCTTCCGCTCGCTTAATTTAATTATCTCTGAAGTATAATATGCTGATTTAGTATAATCCCACTCATATTTAACGCACTAATATGGATAACATTTAAAGATCATTATCTATGTTGCATAAGTGATGCGTTAGGTCTTGGGAGTTGAGCTTTGCTCGGCCCTCGAAATCCGGGGTGTTACATCCTACCATCTGGGCCTGTTTAAACGAGCAAACAGTGGGCCTACCACTGGATGGGCAGCACAGTGGGCCCCATCATGTGAACGGTATAGATATAATGCATGGATCATAGTGGGGTCCAATAAGGTTGGCGACACAGCCTCGGAATCAGGACGATATTTCTGTTTCCTTTTTTCTGGCCTGGCCCAAAAATGGGTAGCAAGGTGGGCTCTATAAACTGGATGCCTAAAAATTTCTGGATAGCCTGGATTTTGTTGATCATATTAAGTGGGCCACACACATCATCATCATCACCATAAAAGAAAGAGGGAGAGAGAGGAGAGAGAGAGAGAGAGAGAGAGAGAGAGAGAGAAAGAAATGGGGGAGATGGGAGGGGCCCTGCCACTATGAGCTCCTCCATATGCATGCATACATCAAGATGGGTCGTAAATCATGTGGGCACTAAATCAAAAATTGAGATCTAGTGCTATGAACACCCACCGATTTCACTCCTTCTTGGCTCCTTAGACTCCTAAACTCCTTGGCTTTCTCTTTGATGGAAGATGATGAAGGTTGGAGGGTTGAGATGAAAGATTTGGGAGTTGGAAGTGGGCCGCACACAAAGCTCTCCTTGCTCTCCTTAGAGCTTGGACGGTTGCTCTCTTAGTAGCTTGGGAGTGAAGAGAGAAATGAGAGAGAGACAGAGAGAGAGTGATGGATGGGAGAGAAGGATGCTGATAGGTGTAAGGAAGGGATGGGTGGAGAGAGAGAGAGAGGGTTAACTTTGGATGGGAGAGGTATGGGTTGCCATGCCTTGTTGGTAAGAGAGGAATGGGTGTTGTACTTGATTGATTAATGGGATTGATTTGATAGATTGTAGAGATTCTCTTCTCAAAATTTACAATGTGCGGCATTTTCTTGAAATAAATGCGAGCCCACAACTGGCCTGCGTATCGCATAGGTGCGCAAGATGCAGTGTTAGAACCGCGACGACAGCGAGGTCGCTACGGTACAAGTCTCAAGTCAAGCCAACTCAGATATACAGGATGCGACTTAGGGTCGCATGCAAATGCCGATTATAGGTCGCGGGTCACTGAAATTCGATGAGGAGGATTGCAGGAATCTATGGAATGGTATGGACTAGGATACGGGCCTTACAGCTATATTAATAACTCAGTGAGACTGAGGTTAAATCCATAGGGACTTAACCTATATGTATTTTGAAAATAACTAGAAATATAACTAGTAACTAAAATATGGAATTTTGGAGAGAAAATGTTGTAAATTGAATTTATTATAATTATGAAAATTAGAGCTCTAAGGATCCATTGCAGCTATTATGATGTTATTCTACTGGATTCAATCGAACACAATTGGAATCAAAGTCTTACTCTATTCAGTTGGAAGATTGAGCAGTTAAAGTATAATGTGGTGTTGAACTTCATTAAATTAGTTCACTCATGAAACACCAATCTCATGATCAATTGTAGGGAATTCATGCATCAACCATGCCCATAGACGATGGTGGATCTATCACTCGATTGTAAAATGGATAAGAAGATATCAAAAGCTTTCACAACATCTACAGTAATTTTAGTCACAATAAATTATAGAAAACTGAAAATATTCCTTTATTCAAACTAGAAATTAATGAAAGTTCAACATAAACTTGAATCAAAGTAAAATAAGCACCAAGATAAATTACTAGCTTCACCTCTTAAATCTAGCAAAGAGATTAACCAACCAAAGACATGATTAAGTTAAAACTCTGAAAGAAAAACATTAAAAACTTACAAAAGAAGAAGAAAGGACTCCTTGGAAGCTGCTACACTCTTGGTTATACTTCTCCAACCTTAATTTGTGTTTTGAATCCCTTGGAAAAAACCTAAATATATAGGCTTTGTTCGGCCAACTTTGGAAACCGCCTCAAATTTATGCACTTTGCGCACCTTCGATGTCACATTTGATATCATCAAAGGTGGAGATTGAAAGTACCCTTGTTTGTCAATCTAAGTGACAGTTGAGTCATAGAATCAAGTGATCCCCACATTGAAGACTACACGACTAAAATCTGAACAAGAAGGGAAAGATCAGGAAGACTCAAAGGTAAATTAAGCCTCACATCCCATGACTAAAATACCCACGTATAAGAACCACCTTATAATCTAAGTTTGCTCAAGATCAACTAAGAAAACCTTAGAAAAACTTAGGATTACAAAGGTTCCAGTTGCAAGGTTATATGAAAAGAAAAATAAGTTTGGAGCATTTCTCGATAACATCAAACAAGGCTCAATGACATCAAACCTATAAGTTCAATGACATCGAACCTATTTAACTGACATAAAAAAATAGACACCCAATTGTACAGCGACCTCAATAGGAAAATCATGAAATACTCGATGTAATCGAACTGCCTTCGATGACATTGAAATTCAAACTTCGATCACATCGAAAAACCATTCGATGACATCGAAAAAGGGACCAATATGTCCAGAGAATTTTTCAAAGGAAATCATGAATTAATCGATGCAATCGAACTACCTTCGATGACATCGAAGCAGGTTCGATGACATTGAATTGTGAAACCCAAAACTCTCCAGCAAGCTTCAAGTATTTTCGGTAAAAATCTCAATGACATCAGGAAGTCATTCAATGACATTGAAGACCACTCGATGACATTGAGTAGAACTGTCCAAGCACTTACAAGATTATTTTTATGCAAGGACTCGATGAAATCAAAGTTAGTTCGAGTCATCGAAAGCAACTTCTATGACATCGAAGGACCTTCGAAGACATTGAACCTTGACAGATTTCTGCCAGTTTTTTAATCGTTAAGGATGCATTACCTATTTATTGAGGGTTTCTTTCTTGGTTCCGTAGAGAGAAAAATAGTGAGATTTAAGAGAGCTATTGCTATAAGAATACTACTTACCATCCTAAATTCCTTTCTTATGGGAGTTCATCCTTCAACCTATCTTAAATGCAATCATTAAAGAATCAATAGATTGTATTAAAGAATAAACTCCACCATTCAAGGATCTTCCAGCAACTCGCTCATTGGTAAATCATTGAGTTGGAATCCTTTGAATGCTTGATATTTGGGAATCTCATCCACACTTAAATACCCACATTTAATACATACGATTCACTAAAATACCTTGACCCAACAATTAGCGACTTACATTGGAGCATCTATAGCTGTTGCAGATCAAGGGAGCTGAAGATTCTTCACCACAAGGAAGATTGTCATCAACATGTGCTAAAAGCGGGGCTCACTCACTTACAAGTAAGTAATAGAGTCTATAAGAGTCTGAAGCTCTTTCCTTGTGTAGGATTTGGTTTTAGAGTTTGTTCTCAAACTCGTTAAGACCTTTCGTAGGCCTCCAACGAAAGAATATATATATAGTATCCTTATGTAGGACCTATTGCCTTGTGTAGGCATGTGTATTTGCCTTATGTAGGCATGAGTGTTTTCCTTGTATAGGCATAGTGAGCTACCATGTGTAGGCATAAGTGTTTTCCTTGTGTGGGCATAGTGAGTTGCCTTGTGTAGGCACCTAAGGATGTCTTGTGTAGGCTCCTTGGCTAACCTTGTGTAGGTTGTAAAGTTTTATGGTTAACCTGATTTAAAACTATTGATAGTGAAATCTGGCACATTTTAAGGTGGAGTGCGTCATCCGGGAGTGGAGTATGCACATAGCCAAACCAGTATATATTGCTGCATTTGTGATGATTACTCTTGCTCATATGTATTGACTGTTGGAATTTTTACTTTATGCACAATACATGTTTGATTAAATGCAACACTTAGATTTTTCACTATCTTAAGAAGTTGAATATAAATGACTTCTTGATAATCCTGCTTAACTTGTATTGAATTAGTAGAATTTATAGTTCAGTAGGATTAAAGATTTAAAAGTCCTATTTGCCCCTCTCTAGGACACTTGGACATACATCCATACTTCAATAATAACGGTCCTACCGTAATTTCAATTAATTTCAAAGCGTGTTCCTAATTGAAGTTAGAGTTATGGCTAAGGGAGAGGGACCGTTGGTCTCTTGACCACCTATCTTTGATGGTTCAAACTATGTATATTGGAAAGCAAGGATGAACATCTTTTTTTTTGTCTTTAGACCATGATATTTGGAAAATTGTTGAAAATAGATATGTGCCACCAACAGAATAAATAGCACTTGATAATGACACACCATCTTTAAACCTAAACCAAAGGTCATGTGGAGTGATCATGAAAAGAAAATGAAAACATGTGAAGCCAAAGCAATGAATGTTATTTACTGTGCAGTTTCATAAGAAGAGTTTTATCAAATTTATATGTGTAGAACTTTAAAAGAAGCATAGGATTTATTGGAAACTACCCATGAAGGAACAAGCACAGTAAAGAGGTCAACGCTGCAACTCTTTACAACTTAATTTGAACATGTAAAAATGGAAGAACATGAGACATTTATGGAGTTTTTCTTTTTTACAAAGTTAAATAACATATGTAAGTCCATGTGTGGACTTGGAGAGAAAGTACCAGTACCTAAAGTTTGTAGGAAAATATTGAGATCCTTACCTGAATGCTTCAACTCTAAAGTCACCACCATTGAAGAATGTAGAAACATTGATGAAATAAAGGTAAAGGAACTAGTGGGTTGTCTACAAACCTTTGAGCTACTCTTCAAAACACCCACAAAATCCAAAAACAATATTCTAAAGGCCTCTAAAACCATACCTTCAATAGAGGAAGAAGAAAGTGAGAATGAAGATGTTGATGAGGAGGTGATTCTTTTGGCCAAACGGTTCAAATGATTTTTTAATAATAATTGTGGAAAAAACATACAACAACAAGGGGAAACAATCAGACAATAGGCGCCAAATAGGCAAATCCTTTAGAAAGTCCAAAGAACCCCAATGTTTTAATTGTCGTAAGGATGGTCATCTATCTACTGAATGTCCCACAAAGAAATTAAAAGGAAAGACTATGGCAGCCATGTGGGATAACACCGATGATTCCAACCAGAAACTAGTGAGTCTGAAAGCGATGGAGACCAAAAGTCATTAAAAATACTCATGGCCTCCACCACTACAATCACCCCCAATCTAAAGGACAATGGGGGGATAGATGAGCAACAAATTGAAAAGGCACCCTCCTCGGATGAAGAAGAAGAAGAAGAAAGAGAAAACATATATGATGCATATGATCAACTCTACACTCATAACATTAATGTCCTAAAAAACCTTGGCATTGCTGACAATAAAAACAAGCAACTACAAAAAGACCTAGATGAAACATTGGCTATAAATACTCATTTGATTAATGATCTTCAGCAATACCATGTTGACAATGACAAACTTGAGTGGACAGCAATACCTCATGTCTTTGAAATAAAAGAGTTGAACAAACAGATTAAATTTTTAGAATCTGAAAATGAAAAGCTGAAACCTGAAAATGTACATGTAAATTCTGAAAATCATAAAATGAAACTAGATGTAGAAAAGCCAAAATAATCAATTGAACTTATTTATAGGTTTTCCTAAAGCAATGAAAAACTTGAGAGATTACTAGGTTTGGGAAAAACTCCTAGGGATAAGAGAGTTTTAGGTTATGAAACTTACAAATCAAGCCCGTCTCTTGCACCTCCTATGGCTAAGAAGATAGTTGCTTATGGAAACAACACAAGAAATACACTTGTCTGCCATGCATGTGGAGACTTGGGACACTACAAATTTAAATGTCTTACATTTGGTCAGCCCCACTCCACTTCCGATTGAGACCTATAGGCAAATTCAAACCAACCAAAAGATAGTGAAGAAATCAAAGATTCCTCCAAAGAAAACACTGAATGAAGGAAGAAATATCCCACACCTCCTAAAATGACTAAGAGGATTGAGGAATTCCTAAATCAAGTAGCTTAACTGAATCATAAAACCAAAGACCTGATGAAACAAGGGAATCTAAAACAATTGCCGAAGAAATCCAAAGCACCCCTGAACAACCAGTCTCAAGGAGGAAATAAAAAGAAAGCATCATCTCCAAAGAGGATGATCACTAAATGGGTGGTAAAAAATAAGAACAAATGCCTTGTGATTTATATCACTCCTAAAACAGGCAATAGTTCTAAATGGTATCTTGATAGTGATTGCTCCAGGCATATGACAGGTGACCGGACTCATTTTTGTGATAACTCAGAATTTGATGGTGCGTTGGTTACATTTAGAGATGTGAGCTCTACCAAGATAATAGAACATGGGATAATAGTTGGGTCTGGTCTGCCCAAAATCGAAGATGTTCTTTGCGTAGAAGGACTAAAACACAATCTCCTAAGTATTTCCCAGATTTCCAACAAAAGAACATTCAGTCACATTCTCCAAATACATGTGTAAGATCTTAGACCTTGTAAGTAAATTGATTACGAAAGGTCTTCGCACAAGTGGCAACTACTATGTGATTAAAAGCAGTGGAGAAAATGCCCTGTTCATAAGATGCCACATGGCTTTAAATAATGAGTCTAAGTTATGGCACCAAAGACTCGGGCATGTGCATGACTTGAACTTGGCTAAACTAAGCTCGAAACACTTGGTAAGAGGACTCCCTAAGATTGGGAAGGAAGAAAAAGTTGTTTGTGGTGATTGTCTCAAAGGCAACAGATAAAAGTGAGACATAAAAAGACAACCACCGTGGTAACTTCCAAACCACTTGACTTATTGCATAAGGATCTAGTGGGTACCACTAAAGTTAAGAGCCATGGTAAAAAGAGTTATTTTTTGGTAGTGGTAGATGATTATTGGGTCGCATTTCTTCGGGAAAAATATGAAACATTCGAAGAATTCCAGAAACTTGTAAAACAACTCTAAACTAAAAAGGGATATTATATAAAATGTATTCGAAGTGATCATGGAAGAGAATTTGAGAATGACCGATTCCAAAAATATTGTGATGAAAATAGAATCAGGCATGAATTCTTAGCTCCAAAAACACCATAACAAAATGGAGTGGTTGAAAGAAAAAATAAGGTGTTGCAAGAAATGGGCTCAGTTATGCTTAATAGTAAAAACATGATAAAAAAATTTTGGGCCAAAGCCATCAATACCGCTTGCTACATAATCAATAGAGTATACCATAGAGCAGGATTGAATAAAACTCCATATGAACTGTGGTGTGGAAAACACCTAGTGTTAAATATTTTCGTGTATTTGGTAATAAATGCTATTTCTTAAAGACAAGGAACATTTAGGCAAATTTGACTCTAAAAGTGTAATGCCCCAAAATTCAAGGGCCGAGTAAAAACTCTTCTCCTGAATTTCTGAGTGTCGCGTATGCCCTAATGGGCCTCATATGCAGATGAATGTAAAGTATCCTATGGGCAATGGAGAATTAAACCAAGCATAAAGTAACATTAAATCATACGAAAAGTTAAGTGATACTAATAATGTAAATATCCAAACATAAATCCAAAATATCCGAAATAAGATCCAATTAGGGATCTAGTCCCATCTATACAAAAATTCCAAAAAGACTAAGGCCCTGGCCCAATCCCGCGATCACCAACTGAACTAGAAAGATCCGCCAAGAGTCTGGAAGTATGCCCGCTCCTCCTCGTTGTCCACACTGGCATCCTCCAACGCATCCAGCTCCATTGCCCCTGCATCTATGCCAGGTTTTAGTTGGTGTTTTAAAATACTGTCCCAGAGTGGGAGTGAGTAGCTAACTCAGTGGTACCATTAACAATAAGTTGCATGAATTATCATATATGAGAGTAAATTTAGTGAACAACATACATCCAGAGAATCCTAGATACTCTGGTTAATGTAATGTATGATTTAATGACATGATACATGCCTCTCACCATAACACTCCCTCTTGTGACACCATTTAATGTTCGCGAACCAACATTCCCACAAGCGACCATGACTGCCAAATCGTAAAAAGTAGCCAATGCATGTAGTGCACATGTTAGCTAAGTTGATTAGTTAGGTTCATTCATTCAGTAGGTTGGGGAAACCAAGATACCCTGACGGAAATATTGCCCTAATCCGATTGCGCTGCTTTAATGGCCATGGCCGTATGACTCTCGTGATCCTTAGCCCTCATGGGTTTGTTAATCTCATAGCTCTTAAGCTCATACAAAAATAATTAGGACTTAAAAGTCGTGCTTGCAGTCACTACGGGGAGGTCGTCACCCCAGCATAGGTCAACAGTACGGGGATAGTGTCCCATACCATCATTTCCCGGCTCACGAGTCTATGGTGCTCATTGGTCACTATGGGGAGATTCGTCACCCTAGCGTAGGTCGACAACATGGGCATAGTGTCTCATACCACCATCCCTATCTCATGAATCTTGTGGGCAGAAAATCATGATTAACATTAGGCGCAAAGGTCACAGGATACCTTAGGTTCAATCAGGCATGTACAATCTTGGTTAACATACAAGGATAGCTAATCAGTGTGTTAATATACCCCCACAAGATGAACCATAGACTGTACAGTCTAAGAACAATGTCTTGTGTAGTCCAACTATGCCTGACAATTCGCGGTTCGACTAGTCGGGCCAAACTTGCCTGTGGGCTGACCCAATGGAAAGGTTGCCCACAAAGGAATTATGGTTGATCAGTCGATCCATAAGGGGACATGTGCATAGTAGATAACATATATTCAGCAATTCCAGGGATAATTTCACAAGTGACAAGCATATTTCAGTATTACAGCTATACGAACAACAACACACTAGACTCCGCCCAAGCATCCGCATGTGAAAGATTCAATATTACAATTTCAGCAGCAATGGAGATCAAGATCAACATAGTCCAATAATTTAGCAAAGAGGGATAGCCATACACCTACTCACCACAATTTAATTTGCACGTGCCAACATAAATCATACAATTCAGCAATGTAGCGGAAGCCAAGCGCAACAAATTCAGCAATTCAATAGGTAGAGAAACAATTCACCCATTCTACACCTAGCAATTTGCATGTGATGAAGTTCAAGATACCAAATCAGCAATATTTGGGAAATTGCATACGTAATTCCCTAATAGACCAACAAACCGACATTTCACACATTAGGGAGTTCTCGGGACCTAAATCCCTCTCCCAATTTTAGGGAAATCATATGCATATGTTCCAAATCAAGAAATTCTAAAAATTCAGCAACATGCAAGTACATACACCACTCAAATTCACAACGATCTATGCTAGGCACGATAATTGGTCACCTAAAGGTAATGATCTGTACCTATTGTTGATTGGAGGTCCTTGGAATCGTTTTAGCATCGGCAAGTCTGTAAACTTGACATGTCGGGACCCTGTATCACATAAAGTTCATGGTAAGGTGCATGCATGTGGCTTATTGTTAGAGAGAGATGGTTTGGAGTCTGGATCTTACCTTGGATCGGATGTAGCTCGTCCTTAAGGCAATCAAGTCTGGATTTTCAGCAATGTGGAGGTGAATGTGCGGGGAATTCCGGTCCCCAAGCACAACATGTACCCACACACCACACTCTCTCTCTCCTCTCTTTCTCTCTTTTCTCTCTCCTCTCTCTCTTTCTCTCAGTTGCTGGATTTCTATGGGAGTGAGAGAGAGAGGGCTAAAATGGGTTATATACACTGATTTTTTATCAGTTGGCCCTGGGTTTTGTTAATTGCTTTAAACGGCCTTGTGGGGCCCATTTCTGGTTGTAGGGGCTGCCCTGATGGCCCCCTGGCCCATCTAATTCATGGGACAGGTGCCCCATAGACCGATGAAGGGCTAGGTAAAGTTTGACAGCAAACAGATGTGGAGTTTTGTCGCAATGGTCCAATTTGCGATTAACGGTCACCGATTATCGATCAATGGTCAGATTTCTTGGACGAGTATAGGGAAATATCTCCAGCCTTTAGTGTAAGTTTAGAAGAGATCCAATGGTTGAAATACCCAAATTCACTGACTCAATTAGCAGGGCCAATTGATTTAAAATTCTAGATTGTTATTCCCTAGGCAAGGCGACTTGTGTTTTCCAAGTGCCGATCGGACGGCACAATTTATCCATTTTTAGGTGTAGTCCGAGTCTGTCACCCGTGATGGACCACAAGCCCAGTGAGGCCCATAGCCTCCCCAAGTTTTAAAATTTTTTGTTCTTCCTTGGGCAGGCTCGTACAGACAGTCACCAAGTACAATTTAGTTGTCTGGTTCTACGGCATGTGTTCGGTCCGAGCGCAATTGGATCCACTCGTGCGATCGAATCGTACGGTCGTACGTCAATTCACACGTGGACGCCTCCAGATAATATTTCGATTAGGCCAGGTGTTACAAAAAGTGACGATGGTATTTTTCCAGAATATTCTATGAATAGTCATGCTTATAAAGTTTACAATTTAAGGACCCTTACAATTTAAGAAATGGTCATTGTGGTTGTTAATGACCAACATCATGACCAGGATAGTCCTCCAATTGATATGGAGGATGATGCAGATTCATACATAATAGGTAAATTTGATAGCAAATTCACCTCGCCTCCTAACCCTCAACCTTCGAATAATACACTGTTTATCAAGGATCATCCCATCAATCAAATCATTGGAGATCTTAGTGCCGGTGTGAACACTTGGCGACAACTTGAAGGCATCAATAGTCATCTATACTTTGCCTCAAAAATTAAGCCAAAAAATGTTGTAAAAGTGCTCAAAGACGAATATTGGATTACAGCTATGTAAGATGAGCTGCAACAGTTTGAAAGAAATGAGGTGTGATAGCTAGTTCCCAAGCCACAAGGAACAAATATCATTGAAACAAAATGGATCTTTAAGAATAAGTCCAATGAATCTGGGAATATAGCAAGAAACAAGGCTAAACTTGTAGCACAAGGTTACTTATAAATTGAGGGCATTGATTTTGATGAAACTTTTGCCCCTATAGTGCACCTTGAGTATATAAGAATTCTCATGTCCATTGCATGTGCACTATAATTCAAACTATTTCAAATGGATGTAAAGAGTGCCTTCCTCAATGGTGTACTTGAAAAAGAAGTATATGTTGAGCAACCAAAGGGATTTCTTAATCCAAAATATCCTCAACATGTATACCGATTGAGTAAAGCAATTTATGGTCTTAAGCAAGCACCAAGAGCATGGTATGAACACTTGATGCAATTTTTATTAGACCACCAAATTTGCAAGGGGAGTGTTGATAAAACATTATTTACACAAAAGACCGGGAATACCTTACTCATAGCCTAAATTTATGTGGATGACATAGTCTTCAGATCCACTTGTGAAGATGTTACTCATGAATTTGCTGAGTTAATGAAATCAAAATTTGAAATGAGCATGGTTGGTGAGCACAACTTCTTTTTGTGGCCACAAGTGAAACAAATGTAAAATGAGATTTTTGTATGCCAGTCCAAGTATGCAAAGGAATTGGTAAAAAGATTTGGACTTAAATTTGCTCGTACCATCATACTCCCATGAGCACCACTCTCAGACTCTCTAAAGATGCAAATGGCAAGAGTGTGGATGAACACTTGTATCGCAGTATGATAGAGAGCTTGCAATACTTAAGTGCGAGTTGGCCGGACAATGCTTTTAGCATAGGTGCATGAGCTAGATTTCAGGACGATCCTAAGGAATTACACTTATCTGCGATTAAAAGAATTATTAAATATATGGCTGGAAATACCGATTTCGGCTTATGGTACCCATTTGACACATCTACAATCATTACCGAGTATTTAGATACCAATTGGGTTGGAAACATTGATGACCACAAATCAACTAGTGGTGGTTGTTTTTACATTAGCAATTGTCTTGTATCTTGGCACAATAAGAAATAATATTCAATATCTTTATCTACTGCTGAGGCCGAATACATTACAACCGGTAATTATTGCGCATAGCTTCTTTGGATACAACAAATGTTGTTGGATTATGGCATTGAACAAACCACAATGAGACGATTTTGTGATAACACTAGTGTCATTAATATTTCAAAAAATTCAGTTCAACATTCAAGAACAAAGCATCGTGACATCCAACACCACTTTGTACATGAACTTGTAGAGGAAAAGATTATTGTGTTGGATTATGTGTCTGCAGAGCGACAACTTACTGATATACTAACGAAACCACTAGATGCCAATAGATATGGAGATCTCCAAAAATCTGTTGGAGTTTGTGTGGTTTAAACCTATTAATTGCCCCATTTGCTTTAAATGCTATATTTGAGGATTTTTGGCCTCATTATTCTTTTTGAATATGTGTGTGCAATTTTTTGAACCTTGTACAAATCTTGCTTGATAGGTATATATTTTTGTACATATCCATTTTTGAATCAAAATGTATAGAAAAAGCTAAAACATCATGTTTCAATGAAACATTCGATGATATCGAAGTTACCTTCGATGACATCGAACACACTTCAATGGTATCGAGGTGCATAGAGGAGATGAATCGTCAGGGGAAGATCAGTGATATCGAATGCATATTCGATGACATCGAACGGGTTCGATGACATAAAAAAATCCTGAATATATTTAACTTGCACGTGCGTAGAAATTTCCATTTTTTCTCATTTCTTCTCCAAGTGGCTATCCTTCCTTCTCCTCTTCAGTTCACCTTCCGTGGATATATCCTTGGCGAATCATTTATCTATTTATCTCTCCTAAGTTCAGGTATCCAAGATTACATCTCTATTTCTTTAGGTTTGGTCTCCGATTTAGAGTATAATTTTTTTTTAGGATCCTCTATGTTGTGTCTTACTCTTGGACACAATATGAGCTTCGAAGGAGATGAGGATCAAAACACTGTCGTGCTAATTGCCAATGGCTCTTATCGGACTCCTGTGCTCTCACAAAGCCCTGACTTGGTCGGCATTGATAATTTTCTTCGCCAAAATGATCTCATCAGGTACATTCTAAATGGCCAATCCAACATTGAAGAGTGTGTTAGACAATGTGAAAGCTGACTTTCCAGTATTGAACTAAGGCTCGACGCTCTATGGTATACTGCGGAACACATTGTGGAGCTGACTCTGAGCTGTCATGTCCATATAACGATGTTTCATCTAACTCGAAGTTTTAGCCAGCAACATTAAATATCTTTTTGAATGTTCTGGTTCATCTGATTGCCTCGTATGTGTACATTCATAGATAAGATGTTTGGCACGGTCATATTTTATTTTTTTTTGTTTCTGCCCATGGTTGGGATTATTTCCTTTAGATGATGATAAAAAAAAAATGGATATTTATGCCAATCTTGGTCATTTTTGCTATATATGCTTTTATATGAATGATGATATTTTGGATATGCATATTCAGTTCATATTAAGTTATGTGGTGGTTAATCTATTTTTTCTTATGGATAAGTATTTGATTCTCCAATTTAAAATTATGCGAGCATGTGTATTTCATCTAACCCTTAATTTGCCATTGACTGACAAAAAAGGGGAGAACTACACTTCTACAAAAACATGTGCATGTTATCTTGATCACATGATGTAGGAAGATAGGGAGAGCAGTGGCTCAGCTCAAGTAAACAAGTTTTGTATTTGTAAATTAATATTTATTGCTTGAGTTGTAAACAAGTGTGTAATTTTGTATTGTACACACACTTTAGGGTTCTTAAGTGTTTTGTCATAAAATTGACAAAGGGGGAGATTGAAAATACCCTGGTTTGTCGATCTACTTGACGATTGAGTCATAGAGTCAAGTGAGCCCCACATTGAAGACTATACAGCTGAAATCTCAACAAGAACAGAAGGATCGGGAAGACTCAAAGGTAAATTAAGCCTTACATCCTATGACCAAAACGCCTAAGTATAAGAACCCCCTCATGATATAAGTTTGCTTAAGATCGACTAAGAAAACCTTAGAAAAACTTAGGATTACAAAGGTTCCAGTTGAAAGGTTATATGAAAAGGAAAATAAGTTTTTTTGCAACTGTTGATGACATCGAACATTGTTCGATGACATCAAAAATCAAGTTTCAATGACATTGAACTCTGTTCGATGATATCGAAAAGGTGCCCAAATATGTCTGTCTAGCAACTAATCCACATGTTTGGAGAATTTCTCGATTATATTGAACCTATTTCGATGACATTGAAAATAGGCACCCAATTGTCCAGGAAGTTCAATAGGAAAATCATGAATTACTTGATGTAATTAAACTGCCTTCGATGACATTGAAATTTAAACTTCAATGACATCGAAAGACCATTTGATGACATTGAAAAAGGGACCAATATGTGAAGAATTTTTTTCGAAGGAAATCATGAATTATTCGATGTAATCGAACTGCCTTCGATGACTTCAAAATTCAAACTTCGATGATATCGAATTTTGGAACCCCAAACTCTCCAGCAAGCTTCAAGTATTTTTGATAAAAATCTCAATGACATCGAGAAGTCATTCGATGACATGTACCCTTCCATGACATCGAAGACCACTCGATGACATTGAGCAAAATTGTCCATGCACTTATAAGATTATTTTTATGCAAGGACTCGATGAAATCAAAGTTGAAAAGGGTGAACTTAATAGTCCTAGAGGGGGGGTGAATAGGGCTATGCCAAATAAAAATTAAATTGCTGAAATAATAAATAAATCTGGAAAATCAATTGCAGTGGTATTGAAAAATTGATTCAAACTAGTTCGTAGGAGAACCTACACCCAAAACAAAGTTTAGGCAGGACAACCTTATTTCATGAACAATCGTAAGGATCAAGATCTCAAACTAAGTAAGATACAACAACGCTATCTATTACAAACATTCACCACTTTTGCATATATATAAAATTACAACCATTCTCTACATATGCAAAAAGTAAACATTCACCATAACCCAAGAGTTATAGTGATTCGGTGTGTACAACAACTATTCTCAAATAGCCACACCAACTCCACTCCCACTAATCACTATCCAAGTGATATTGGCTTTTACTATAAACACGGTTTTCACAGGGTCATCTTAAAACCTAATACGGTTGTGATTTTAACAAGCTATCACAAATAAAAACCCCTCACTAAGATTTTCCGGCTATCTCAGAAAAACCAACAAATAAGATTTTCTGGCTATCTCAATAAAACTAAAATACAAAAGATAGAATATACTTATGTTCACCTTGAAGAGGTATCTCTTGATGTAGCCTGTAGAACCGCTTCTCTTGAAGTAGATTGTTCAATGTCTAGTCACATAAACAAGGGTTCTAGGTTCTAAATTGATTTTTAAATCGATTTAAACCAAAGGCTACTTGTTTGAATTCCTCAAGATCTCAAAGAAGAGTATCTACTCTCTTTATAAAATAAGATTTATATAACAAGAGATCTAGGAATTGAAATAAAAAGCTATTAAAGAAATATTAAAAATACCATCCAATAGCTTGACAATAATGGGGACTTCTCTCTCTCTCTCTCTCTCTCTCTCTCTCTCTCTCTCTCTCTTAATGAAGCCTTTTTCTAGCTTAGATTGGTAATTTCGAATTGAGAGAAGGCCTCTATTTATAAGCTCAAAAGTTGTTGCTTTAACTCGTCTAAGCTCTTCTTCGACTCGTTTAAGATCTAACAAATTTTCAAATTTTGAGCGCGATTGGATAAAATAGTTCTTCGACTGGTCGAAGGCCCTGCTCGACTTGTCAAGGGCCCCGTTCGACTGGTCGAGGAAGTAATAGAAAAATCCATTTTTCTGAATTCAAAGTTGGATTAGTCAAAGATTTCTTAGACTAGTAGAGCCACAGCCTAGACTAGTCGAACTTAAGCTTAGACTAGTCAAAGTTTAGCCTATATAAAGTATAAAAACCCATATAAATTTGTCTCTTAAAAGAACCTAAGTCTAACGTCTTTCTAGGGTCTGCTATACCTGAAAAGACTGAACATTGAAGTTACTTGAATTTTTTGAAACTTATTCTTCTACTTGAATCTTAATAGAACTAGAAGTTGAAGATGAAACTTGATCTTCTACTAGAAGTGTAGTAGAACTTAAATTTAGTAAAGCATGAACTTTCCATCTTGATCTACTTCATGACATGAACTTCAGTAGAGTCTTGAACTTAGTAGATTGTGAACTATCTTAACTTGAAATAAGGTCTTAAACTTGAAGTAAGGTCTTAAACTTTTCATCTTGATCCATATTAGACGAACCACTTCATAAGCTATTTTGTTTAAATAAAATTTGACAAACAAAGGCATGGTTTACGTAATATAACACTTATAAAAGTCAGTTCGAGTCATCGAAGGAAACTTCGATGACATCAAACCCTAATAAATTTCTGCCCATTTTTTAACCATTAAGGGTTCATTTCCTATTTATTGAGGATTGCTTTCTTCGTTCCATAGAGAGAAAAATAGTAAGATTTAAGAGAGTTATTGCTATAAGAATACTACCTACCATCCTAAATTCCTTTCTCACGAGAGTTCATCCTTCAACCTATCTTAAATGTAATCATTAAAGAATCAATAGATTGTATTAAAGAATGAACTCCACCATTCATGGATCTTCCAGCAACTCACTCATTGGTAAATCATTGAGTTGGAATCCTTTGAATGCTTGATATTTGAAAATCTCATCCACACTTAAATACCCACATTCAATAGATATGATTCACCAAAATACCTTGACCCAACAACCGATGACTTGCCTAGGAGCATCTATAGTTGTTGCAAATCAAGGGAGCTAAAGATTCTTCACCACAAGGAAGATTGTCATCAACATGTACTAAAAGCGGGGCTCACTCACTTACAAGTAAGTAATAGAGTCTATAAGAGTCTAAAGCTCTTTCCTTGTGTAGGATTTGGTTTTAGAGTTTGTTCTCAAACTTGCTAAGACCTTTCATAGGCCTCCGACGAGAGAATACATATAGTGTCCTTTTATAGGACATATTGTCTTGTGTAGGCATGTGTATTTGACACACATCAACTTTATTAATTGAAAATTTTTATTCTAAGTTCTATAGACTCACCGGCTGCATTGTGTTGGAAAGGAAATAAAACAGTAAAAGAGCTCGTAAGTAGTCGAACAACTTAGATTTTCAGCCCCTCGAATTCTATGGGGAGGGATTGCATCTCAGCTTCATTATTCTCCTGTGCTAAAGCCCAACTTGCCCCCTTTTTGATGAAAAGTGGAGAAGATGAAGCATTTAGTCAATGCAAAGGTCACTCAAAGAAACTGCATCCTTGATCGTTTTCTTAGCGCAGAAGCTTATTTTCGATCGAGCTTGGTACAGAGCAATTTGTGCATCTAGAAATAAGAGATCTTCTGGATCGGCCATATCCTTAGCATAAAAGGTACACTATCGCCCTTTCAGTTCCTCTACTAGCCCACTCGATAAGATTGTAATATCCTCAACATGGTTTGATTGAGTTGATGCGCCTAAATGCACCACAATCGGTCATACCAAGCTAGTTCATACGCCTTGCTCATTGATGTAGATTCCTCCTTGGTCGAAGCTTGTTGTTGAAGGTATTCCAAGTTTGCTTTGTTAGTAAAGGTCAGTTCATGGAATTTATCTCCCATGACATATAGATGCTTCAACATCTGAACGAGCTTCCTAAGCTTAGCCTCTAATTCAGATGTAGATTGATGATTCCCTTACAAAGAAATTAGTATCAACAGTAATGTGGATTGAGGTAATTCTCTCAAACCCATTCAAAGATCTCCTTCAGATAATATTCAACATCGGTGATTAAACAGGGAGGGTTGAAAGCTATGGGAGAAATAAAGAGGAATCATAAAGAAAAGTGTAATCTGAGCTCAAGTGAAAGTTAGATGTTGTTTAAATAAGTAGTCCAAGATCTAGAGAGATCATGAGGACACAATCACTACATGTTCCAAGCAACTAGGAGCACGAAGCAGTTAAGTCTATAAATTCAAAGCTAGCCCACGTCACACCGATTTTATAGGGATGAGTCAGCAGTTAGTCGTAAATGAAAAGTGGGAAAAGTCAACAAAGTATATAAATGGCTCAGCGGTCATTTGTATTGATAATGAGGCCTATTATAGATTATAGCTCAAAAGATGCAAAATGCTACATCGACACCTATACCATTTCCAATTGGCTTTTTGCAACTTGTAGGGCGGTCTTCCATTTATCTACCGATAGAGATAGTTGATAGATGGTGGTCTTTGGGACCATAAAACATCGGTCAATTGATCAACCCTCCCTTAACGCTAAAGGTGTTCAACATGCTTCTTTGCAAACTCTCACTTCAAAGTGAGCAACTTTGCCTCCAGAGTTGTGATCCAGCTCAATACTAGAAGCACTCAATTCAACAGTCATGGCTACAAGATCCTAGACAATATTAATTGCAAATGTCCTCTGGGAGTCTGTCGCAAAATCCTTCTCTTCGAGAAGGTTGATGACTGAGCAAACATGGTAATGTGTCTTGATCAGTCCCAAAAACTCTTGAAGATCTGGTACTTTACCAACTAAGGAGGGATCTAATCATGAACAGATTCGATATGACTGGACCGGTTGCTAGAGTTAGTTGACCGAATCGACATCAAGGGACCTCGATAATCCCATCTACAAGAGACATTGAAGCTCAGACTTGATATCCTACAGGTTGCCCAATGGAGAGGGAGACTCGGCTATAACTATTTCGTGTGCAAGGGCTTTCTCAAACAAAGAAATGACATCTTCATAAGAGAGGCCTTGACTGGCAAGAGTAAGAACAACACCCACTTATACAGGCTCCGAAGTAGATGAGGGGTGAGAGCTGGGCTCTACGGCCTCAACCATTGTTGTCTCTTTGGTCCCAATTGTAGTTTCTTCTAGGGCAGGGACTCCCTCAATCATTAGAAGAGTTGGTGCCACAATAAGGAGCATCAGCTAAACATATGGTTTCTCGATCGATCAATGGGAGAGGGGTGCCTTGGTTGCATCCTTATCGGCCAGAGCGTGAGGAGTGGGAGGGATCTAGATCATGTATTTTGAGTCAATAGGGAGAGTACTGACTTTAGGAAGGCTATGGGAAGTAAGGCCCTCGACATTGACCATTGTCTCCGAGTCATCGGTCTGGATCTTAGTGACCATGGGAGCATCGACCAATGATGATGGCAGTTGTTGTTGTGGTTTTGCCATGACAATCTGTTTATCTGCGACCATGAGCTCCCGGGTGACTACAAAAGAAACAAAGAGAATTAGTTGATGTAAGGACATAAAATTCAGAATAGCTAAACACATGTATAAGCGAGCGATCTCCACCTAAGTCAGATCGGACGGTGTAGACAATGGGCCGATTACTAACGGCATGAGGTTTACTTATTACTGTTGCCAGTGATCAAGTTGAAGTAGGGAATGGTCGTAGATTAGGATGATAAGGAGTAAGATACTTCCCGTCGAAGGGAAGATCGGGATCATTCAATCTCTCTCTATCCCGCCACCATTTATTCCAACATTAATTGAAATGAGCCTCTTTGTGATGTTTTGGGCCTTCTTCAATATCTTGTGAATAATTAATGACGTAAAGGCTTGGCCAGTACTTAGTTTTGAAATATGTTTCAAAAGAAGAGATGGCCTCAGCCGAAAAAGTACATGATGGTCATCGAGGCCCAGAGGATGATGGTAGCAGTCGATCCTTGATTATTATTGTAGATTTAAGAGGACTAATGCACCAGAGGGTCAGGACTGACACCTCAGGAGGTGGACCAAGAGGAGCTCCCAAATCCAGAATCCTCTTTGGAGCTGCTGAAAGCTGAGGAGCCGATGCAGGAGCAGGAACATCATGAGTTTCTATCACAACATCTTGGCTTGCTAGAGCAGCAGCCTCGGTCGTTGGGGTCTTGGAAGTAAAGGAGGTGGCCAATCTTGTCTTCGACTTACTTATTTCCTTATGTAGTACAATAGCAGCCGAGGAGGCCACTTCTCTCTTTTTTCCCTTCATCCCGAGTTACGAACAGAGGGAACGGATGATATCTTAAGGATGCTTCTGCCTCAGCAACCTGTAATCGTGATTCTCCCACCACTTAAGGAAGATATCCATTGCCTGTGGGAATTAGGATAGTTGAGAAGTTTGAGAGTATTCACGGCCTTGCAGAAGGAAGAATTAGGGATGGATAAAGACCTGCATCAATCACCACTCCGTGGCCATGGGGTGGTTGGTTGCAAGTCTTTTGAGTGAGAGGGCAGCAGATGCACTAAACCAGGTCGAGTTGCCAAGCAAGCAAGTGGGGGTAATATTGCTTGACCCCAAACTTAACATTCTTGCCTTGCTTGATCGACCCTCCATATGGAAGATCTTGACTGATGAGATAGCTTCCCAATGCTTAATGCGACTAAGTCATAGTCTTCTTGTCTTCTGATGAGAAGTGGACGGTGAGCCAACCAGGGCCATATTCTCCATTAGAGAAAGGAACGAATGTCTTATTCTTCTTCGTTTTATTTATAGAAAAAAATGCTGTCAAATAAACTTCTTTTGTAAGATTCTCTTGAAGGCAATGGATGATCCATTCTCCATATGAAGTGTAAGTCTCAGTGTCATGCATAGAATGCTGCACAAGAGAGGGGTGGAAGTACGAATAAAACTAAAATTGCAGGAGCCACAGCGGTTGTAACGCCCTGAATTTTCACAGCTTGAGTACATACCCGTTCCCGATAATTTCGGGTGTCAATAAAGTAAATAATTGGATGCTTCAAAATCACACCTTTCTTTTTCTCATTTAGATCACATTCATGAAGGTAACCACTCATGAGAATAAAATCAGTTATACTTTTTATTTCATCAAGCATAAAATTCAGCTAATTGTCTAATGCCTTCTTAAATGGGAGCTTATTACATTATTCGAAGTCTACAGCAGAAAATAAATCTAAATATAATGTTATCCTTCTCATTTATTCATAATAATCTTCCATAGAGCGATCATCATCCGCATCTTTGGTTTGTGCTTCACCTGCAACGTCTGTATGGTTGGAGAGGGTCAATGCCCTACTCATAATAATGGTTATCCTTTAAGGTTTATAATATTTCATGTGATTTATAACGATCAAATAATGGTCCCGATACATCTCATACTCCACCATTATGAGTGGTATCGGTATGCACAACCATTATACATTATGAGTGGTATCGGTATGCACAACCATTATACATGAATACAAGCCTAACATAGTGTGTATGGTCCATCATACATAGTGATCATCACAACGTTAATTCATAGAAAATCTTGCTTGTTCTACATCCCATACTATGGAAATTCGTCGGTATGTCCAACACTACCATGAATTTACATGAACACCTCAAGACGGCACAACATACGGATCAAATGAATTACGTTACACAATTTGTTCATAGAGTGACTATTTGCTACATCCAATCTCAAAAGTGATGTAACATGCATTGTGGATGACTTACATTGATTTGTGCACCACTACCCAAAATTCATGGAATTACATGTCGACCAAGAAGGTCACTACCCATAACGCATTACGTCCATAATAATATATGAACCACTAGTTGTGGGACCTTCAACACATCACTTGCATTATAAGGAAATAATGCAGTAATTTAAATTACGTAACAAACATTCATATGGTAAAAATTAACAATAGTAAACTTGAAGTATGTAAGAATAAGACAATCAAATCAGACTATCACAAGTTTAAAGGAAATCCTCACCTCTAACGTTGTATGATCATCCACTACCATGGTTAAATGCCCAGATACACAACTTAATATCAAATTTTACCATAATTCACATGGTTTAAATGGTTAAGATTAAGCTAGTGCTCATCTTATGATAATGTTAGGTTTAATTCAATTAATAAATTTGGAAGAAAAAAAAAACCTTGATTAGGATATGGTTTAAATGTGCCATATACCTTATTTGTTGATGAGTTTCAATCCAGAAAACCTAAGGTTTCAACTTATCCTTTTACCGAGTCAACTCCATTCGACACGGTAGAACTCTACACTTCTGTCGCTAGGGAAAACTAGTTCGAACCTAGACTCGGACCAGCAACTCAGCAAGTCACTATACGATACCCTACGCTCGGCCTCTCTCTCTCTGTCCTCTCTCTCTCTCTCTCTCTCCTTTCTTTCTCACGATCTCGTCCCTTTTATCTCAATTTCTCTCCTTGTTGCTGGATGGCTCTCCCTTTCTTCTTCGTTACTGGGCAGCTGGCCAGGATCACTCCAACCGAACCTAACTCTTGTTGGATTCAGCAGATCTAGGCGTTGTTCACGGTGCTCGATCCTCCTTTCACTCCTCTCTTCCTCTCACGTTATGGGATTTTATCCTTCTAGCTATGTCCTACCTTTCATGTTGGGATTTTTATAAAGATCTCAGACAAAACTTGCATGAGGGACAAGTCCCAATTTCGTTGCAACAGCCGCTTACGTTGGCATGTTCGCACACGACAGCTCTATGTTTGGTTCGATCTGTGATTCAGATCGAGGGTTCATCTCCTCCATTATTTTGAGGAATGGTAGACATTTAGGTGGGTCGTCAGGTGTGCCATTTCGATCTACGAATGGTGTTTATCATAGTGATTAACGTCTAACATCTTCTCGAGGAAGAAGACCTCTGCTCTAATGGTGAACACCTCCCTAGTCCAGATTTGTTCAAGTTGGTTCTTCCAGAGGGGTCGGATTTGCCATTCAAAATCTTGGGAAGTCCTAAGATTAAGGCTCCAGAACATTTCTTTGGTGGGTCCAGTAAAAACATGCAGCAGCCCGTTTCCTACGTTGTTTCACATTCGAAGCTGTAATATTTGGAAATCCCATTATCGTCGGGATTCTTCAGATCTCTCGGGAATTCAGGTTGGAGTCGGATTCTTCCTTAGTGAGAATTGAATGGCTCAGATCCATTAGAGCTGCCAAATCTGGGAGTTCTGGTGGGAGGACTTTTCGCGGACGTGAGTCACTGAGATGTTGTTACATTGTGAGGAAGAAAGCCGACTTTAGTTTGGTTGTCGGAGCAGATGGGGTCCACTCATGTTGGTTTTTCAAGATATCCACTCCCTTCATTAGCTTCGACACATCGTGTTGGCCCATGAGCCCAAATATGAAGTAGATCCGAGGTCTGGGTGCGCCACAAGACTGACTAGTATATGGGCGACATTCACCATTAAAAACTCCCACATTCGCTTGTCCGTTTGGTTCCATGCACATGACTCACTTATTTACAAATTTCCATTCTACCATTTCTCCAATTTTCGTCATCCGTTATGTCAGAATGCACCATCCGAATGCATTGAAATTTGGTGGGCATCCATTTTTTTTCATGCTCTTTCCATTGGTCCAATTTGGGCCTTAATCACTTAGGGCCTGTTTGGACGGGAGTATTAAGGTGGAGTATGCTGTAATGAGTTGGAGTGCACAAAAAATGATGTAAATTTATTTCCCGTCAGTGGATTGTCTCCTATCCAATTGGAGACAGCGATCCAGTGCCTGTATGGTGTGCATGTTTGGATGGTTTGGGAATTCCAAAAGAAGCAAATGCAGTGGATGTTTGGCCGGGCATGGGATTGCATGCAATCCCATGCAATCCAATGACTGGAGTGTTTGGATGGTCTAGAATTTGATATAAGCAGTCACTCTCTATATTTGAAAGGGTGTCATCGACCGGATTAGATACTCCACGGGGCACCATGATGTCTGTGTCTCATCCAAGCCATTCAATGGGTACTATCCAAACATTTGTCTCATCCACACCGTACATATATATACTAACCTATCATATGGTCAATACAGAAACTTAAACAATGAGAAATGGATCTGAAAATTACAAAATAATCATTGTATACAAAATCAGCAAGCGAGTTCTGAAGTTATAACATTATGGTAGGGCCTAATGTGTAACCACTAGAGTGTTTAAGGCATATCTCAGTACGCAAACTGATTTCAAGCAACCCCTATGGGACTGTCCATGGCAAATATGGGCCGCACATTCATGGATGTGTTCCATCCATTCCGTTCATTGTGTTAACCAATAGAATTGGGAGATCCATGTCAAATCAATATTAGCAATGTCGGTTGATATCAATAGCACAAAGAAAATACAAAATCCTACACATAGACTATAATATACTAAACCATCACATGGCTATAGTCCACAAAAACCATAAACATAAGTCGAAAGAAATAATCAAAGTTACAACAATAATATTTAAAATTTAATAATAATAATAAGCAATGCAAAAAAAAAAAAGAACCACTAGGCCCACGAAAATCGTAACAACTTTCTGCTATCCGATCGAGCAAGATCATCAGTCGATGTCGCCCTCTCTACCACCTCCTGTCTCATCTGGGTCGACTGATGGGTAGATGAAGTCATAGCGTGCTGGATTGCAATCTCAGCAGGTGCAGCAGCATCAGTCGATGTCGCCCTCTCCACCACCTCCTGTCTCATCTGGGTTGACTGATGGATAGACGAAGTCGTAGCATGCTGGATCTCGATCTCAGCAGATGCAGCAGCAACCTGAAAACACAGAGACTCTGGCAGTGGTCTGGATGGCTCACATACCTTACAGAAAAAATTATCCCAGCATGCTACGACCTCCTTCCAGTTCCGAAACGCGCGGTGCCTGCGCCACTGTATCCCTAAACTTCTACTCGCGCCTCATCCCAAGTGAGATATATCCCAGGGCGTCGTCCGACAAGGACAACAAAGAACTTTTCTTTACCCATCTGCAATGGCATGTATGGATTATTTTTGTGATATATCAAAATATGAACATCCATAATTTAAATAAGCAATACTAATCATATTTTCTGAATATCAAAATTATATGTACGTACCCTTCCTGCATTATATAAACTGACTAATCCAATTCAAGTTAAAGTGCGTAATGCAAGCTAACAAAGTTAATAAATCGAATTGCTTTCAAAACATATTTAGTCATTAAAATAGTAGTCATCATGGTATACATTAGGCATATATACCAACACACAAAAATCTAAAATATTTAAAAAAAATTCGGAGAGTATACGGAAACAAACATTACAACAATATAAGTTATTACATGCCACCAGAATAGAAACCAGCATAACAAACCCCAATAACCACACCCTGTTAGACCGAACCATCACCTCCATCACCGAAGTGATTACAGAGTTTTTCCTTTAACCACTCCACTCGACGCTCGGGTCGAAGACTAACAAAGAACGATGCCAATAACTTATCCTTACACAGGATCTCACCAACATCGATAAATTCTTTGGTGGTCAGGCCTTTCACCTCCTCAGGAACATCAAGTAATCCGTTAGTATGATTAACCTATTTATTGAACCCAAATTTCATCATTGACTCAGCAACGGTATTTAATGAGGCCCCGACTACACACATGGACGAGCCGGGCGCAATCATTTTCTTGTTACTATCCCTCCACGAGTACCATCAGAATCAGGAGTGCGAGTGGGAGTGCCATGGGACCCGTGATGTCCCATCGCAGAACTGTCCGATGGTAATGGAATGGTCCCTGTGGAGTTTGTTACATAATCCTCTGATAAATCTATCGTATCATCCATATCATCACTAACAGAATTCCATACTTCATTAAGGTCTCACTGTAGATGAGAAGAAGATGCCGATGCGGCCATACTCCTGCTGCCTCGTACGTAGCAGCCCATGGCCTGGTCAGATCCGCATATCACTGCAAGGTCATCCATCCTATCGATTCGTTTACCATCAAGTCTTACAACATTTGGGTGAGACTGCCAAAGGAATAAAACAGATGTAATAATGGGTAAATAATACATAGAGATGGATGATAGGAAATTCAAAACTAGTAAAACATACCTTAAGATATTGCTCCTAGACTTCATCAGGAGTTGTCACAACCATCTTCTCAGAGTCCCAACTGAAGCCACTCATTGCCAGCATGTCCTTCACTACAGTATACTCTCGCTTGTAATATCTCAATCGATTGGACACATTTTACCATGTGACAATTACCTCAGTGTGCTTTGTAACTTCGTTGGCCGCAATCTGGTACGCCTCCCGCTTGAAGCCGTTATCAGCCTTATGGCCTAGTGCGACCTATTCGAGGAATGCGTCGAACAGTATCTGTTCCATAGCACTTGTCCATTTAATCTTTGGTGCTCTAGATGAAGGCTCAATGAGAGATTTCATGGTTTTAGCACGTGGTGAACATCGGGTGGCTACCGGCGGTATTTTTGCCGTGACTGGGTCGGTGTGGATGTTTCGTTAAAGGAGTCTGCCATTTCATCTGAATATGAAGTATGTATGACTTTTTTGTAAATTGCAACTATAATCGTTAAAATAGCAAATATTAAGATATACTTATATAACATAAATTCACTAGTCCTTATAAGTATCCAAAAACCACCAAGTGTGTAACTTGATGACCATAATTCACTATGTTCAAAGTTAAATTAACCTTAAATATAACATCACTAACTGAGGTATGAAAATTAAATAGAAAGTATCGTCATCTACTCCTACTATTTTGTTGAGCATCTGCCCACATTCTGGCTACAATGTCATTGCACGATCGATTCCAAGCGTCTTTTTCACGCTACGTACTCGAAGTAACCATTGCCGCTCGTCGTTACTTGATAGCTCTTATGGCGTTGGGATACCCTCCACGTCGGCACCAGATATAGTAGCGAAATCACTGTCCTGTGGAGACTCATTTTGGCCATGTATATAATTGTGTAGGACACAGCAAGCTATCACAATCTAGACTTGTGTTTGAAATTCGTACTGCATAGCGCTCTTCAAGATGGGAAATCTACCTTTCAATAAACCGAAACATCTCTCAATTGCATTACGTAATTGTGCATGTCAGTAATTAAACAGCTCCTTCATGTTCGCATGAGCTCTTCCGGTTCAATATTCTTGTAAGTGATACCGAATGCCCCGGTATAGAGCCATAAATCCAGGGGAACGAGTGTAGCCAGCGTCGACAACAAATATTTTCCTATACATTCAAATCAACGTTATATTAAGTGAAAAACTGGATACAGTCATAGTTAACAATTAGATTGCCACTTTCATAACAAATATGCAGTACTGTTTGACACAAGCAAGGGATCATCTGATCGGGTTAATACGTTGTGTAGCACTCTCGTATCCGAAGCAGAAACCTCCCAACTGGCCAATACATATGTAAATTTCATATCGAAAGAACACATTATCAGTACATTTTGGGAGAGCACCCCTTTGCGATTGCGAAAGCTTGCGTGGTCAACCGCCAACACATGCACTGGAATGTGTGCACCATCAATTGCACTGATGAAATCCTAAATGTAAAGAATCAATAACCATGAAGCGACTGTACATTGGAGGGAAGTAAAAAAATATAGACTTAGAAAACACACCCATTGCAAATATACCTGAAGTAAGCAGACCAACTTAGATTTATTTGGATCTCTAATGGCGTCTCTGTGCCGACCGGTTTAACTAAATCAGAGTACATTGATATAATTGCCTCTAGCACACGGTGAAAGTGCTGACTGACTGTATCACCTGATCGAATAAATCTATGACCTGTGACCTGGTTACGAACATTGTGCCCCAATGTGTGAAGGAAAATAACTACTTTTTCTTCAAGACTAACATGATGCGTATCACGGAGTCATGTCTTCTCACGTAGCAGCATACATAGTTCAAAAAATGATTCTCGATTCATCCTAAGTTGATCTACACAATCTCCGTTGCTAGCCCGAATAATAGAATTGATAAACCTTGCTCACTCATCATCCCCATGACACGCCAGTTGCTTGAACATGTATGTACGACAATACTCCCCAACAGCCTGTACGCAAGCTGCCACTGCTTAAAACACAATTATATGATCCGGCGAGTCCTCATCTGAAGAATCCATCGTGAACTAATAACCTACACTATCACATGTTTATTTCTCATAAATATACATTGCAAATAACAGTGGGTACAAATATAAATGTCGGATGAAGGTATATATCTATAAATGTATATAGATATATATATATATATATATATATATATATATATATATATATATATATATATATATATATATATATATATAGTATATGACTACTTTGACCTCTATGGTCAGATGCTAATAGTGGCTATAATGCTTATCTATATATAAATATATATAGTATATGACTACTTTTCCATGTATGGATAACAGTATGGATAACTCCATGGATAACAGTATGGACAACTCCATGGATAAAAGATTTCATCCTGGCAGAAATCAATATGGAAAATGAACTTCATACTGAATTCTAACTACAGAATATAGGAGCTATTGAGTTCTAAAACTTCTCCATACACCAAATGCAGATTATAAGGATTGCAGCAGGAAACAGAGAAAACAAAGAGAGGAAAACGGAGAAAACAAAGAGAGAAATCCAAGAGAAAATTCAAAGAGATAATCAAGGGCCTTTTGAATAGGAATCCTAGTGGATTTCTAATTGCAATTGGATGCATTAAAGAGTAATTGCACAAATGTGCCCCACCCCATTAATGATTTCCTATTGGGCCTAAAATTTCTGCAGGGGGGCAGCCTTTTTTAGCATTCATGCTTTGATTTGAGCCCTAAGCCCACCCCATTAAGATCACAAACCCATAGAAAATTTTAAAAAACCTAGGCCTTGCCCTTCCCATTTTCTAAAAAGCCTTTAAAATGAGGGCCATACTCATACCCATAGGAGGTTGGTGCCTGACCTGTGTTGGGAATTAGAATAGGATCTGAAACCTGACGGGACAGCAATGCAGTTGCAACGAACCAACTCTTTTTATATGTGCACTTGTTGTGCCCTGAATGTTATTTTTTTGTGGGATAAATCCCAATAGTTATTGGAGATTTGTGTTTTTTCCTCTTCCTTTTTTCTAAATTTTTTTTTCTCTCAATGATGGAATTTGTATTTCTCTCAATGATGGAATTTGTATATGGACAGCCAACAAATAGTGCAAAAAAAAAAAAAAAAAAAAAAAAAAAAAAAGCCCTGTTTCATTTGGCATGCTAGATCATCCAATTGTTGTATATCTGGGTTATGGCCCATCCAGTGGGGTTCAAAAGGAACTTAGATGAACTTGTGCCACACGTATGGAAATTGATTCGCATGATATATATATATATATATATGTGTGTGTGTGTGTGTGTGTGTGTGTGTGTGTGTATTTCTTTAACTGGAGATTAGCTATTAATTCTCTCTGTTGTTTTTTTACCATTCTTGTTCATGGTAGGAGTACATTAAGGCAGGATCACTCCAAAATGGGCAGGACTATTCGATGGTAATGGAATGGTCATACCTAATGTTCACAGACTGTAATCTTTTCCGGTACAAATTCCACAACAAACCTGTCATTATGTCCCAATTAGTGCAGCATTCGAAAAGGTGGCCACCCGATTATGAAAATAATATCAGATCCAATTCAAAAATAAAATAAAAATGCAGGAAGGCTGAAATATAAATTCAGTTTCCGAATGAAAAATCTATTTAATACAGACTTCATACTGCATTATAATATTTGCCAACTGTATGCATATTGAAGAAAGATCATATGGAAAAAAAAAAACTGCTCTTCACAGATAGTCAGAGAACCCAAACTTTGGTTAAGAAGAAATTGCACATAATATAAAAAACCAGTGTTTCATCAAGAACAGCCCAGGCTAAATTCAGAGAAATTACTATAGTATAACAGTTGCCACCTTCATGCATATTGAATCGGAACCCATATAACAAAAATTTCACTCATATTCAATAACCAAACTTTTGGTAAGATGAAATACTAAAGAATATAGAAAACTAGATATTCATGAAGAACAATCCAAGCCAATTTCAAAGACAATCAGAGAACCCAAACATTGCGTAAAATGAGATTGTCAGGGAATCTAAAAAATAGAAAATCGTGAGCAATCTTTGAATATCAATTTCAACATTAAACACTAAAGTATAAGAGCTAATTCCTTTATGCATAATGAAGGAAACCATTTTTTCACAGTTATTAAATGGCATGATAACAGATATTGAATCAAAACAGATCTTAATATGGGAAATAACTAGAGTATATAATTTTTCCACCTTCATGCATATTGAATCAGAACCCATATAACAAAAGGTTCACTCACACTCAATAACCAAACTTTTGGTAAGATTAAATACTAGATAATATAGAAAAGTAGATATTCATGAATAACAGTCCAAGCCAAATTCAAAGACAGTCAGAGAACCTAAACATTGGGTAAGATGAGATTGCCAGGACATCTACCAAGCAGAAAATCGTGAGGAATCTTTTCACATCAATACAGAACATGTAGAAGAATAGATGTTGAATCAAAATAAAATGACAAAATATATGAAAGATGGCATGAGAGCATATGTTGAATCAAAACAGATGATCAGAGATATTACTAGAGTATAACAGTTGCCACCTCCACGCATATTGAATCAAAACTCATAAAACAAAAAGTTCATTCATATTCAATAGCCCAAACTTTAGGTAAGATGAAATTGCATAGAATATAAATACCAGATATCCATGAAGTTCAGTCCATGCCAAATTCAAAGATAGTCAGAGAACCCAAACATTGGGTAAGATGAGATTGCAGATAATTTAAAAAAAAATAGAAAATCATGAGGAATGTGTGTACCATCAATTTCAGAGAAAACACTAAAGTATAAGAGCTACGATCGTGATGCATTATGAAGGAAAACAGTATGACAACATATTTAGAGATGGCATGAGAACCCAAACTTGAAATGTGAAGCTGAAATTGCACAGAATCTAACAAACAGAAACCATATACCCACATATATTTGAAATAATACAACAAAATGGGTGGGAGTAACTGTACCAGAGATCGGTCTCAACTCTAATAAATGAGATCAGTGTACTTCAAGTCAATGGAACCATGTTGCGATTAACCAACAGATTTCCACAGAAACCTTATAGCATTAGGTTTTTAAAGTTACTAAATTTGGAGTATGAAGAAGGAATCCAACTGCACATGTCTGGATTGAATCCAAAGGATACACCAAACCACAAATGGACACCAATTATCATAATTGGGAAACAAAAGTAGCTCACATGGGCATCTTTTAGGAAATGAAGATAGGTCATTTTCAACAAAGATTAATATACCTTGTTTACCTAAGATTTCATAACTGGCATCCAAATGAAACCAGTACTAGTATATCCATCTAAAATCACTGGTAACAAGAATAGAAGGCAAAATTTGAAAACCAACGGATAGACACATGAGATGTACCAAATAGCTCTCCCAGGAAGTAATGAGAAATACACGAGGATCAATCCATGCAAATTCTAAGAAATTATTGGATTATATGACATTCTGAGTAACAGTAAAGCAAAATAGATTGTAGTAACCATACCAGAGATCTGTCTCTAATCCAAGAGATGAGGGCAGTGACCTTCCAGCCAATGAAACCATGCTGCGAGTAACTAACGGATTTTCCACAAAAAGGTTATAGCATTAGGTATATAAAGTCAGTATATTTGAAGTATAAAGAAGGAAACCAACTGCACATATCTATTTGGACTCCAAAGGATACACGAAGCCAACAAATTAGATAAGAGTAACCATACCAGAGATCCATAGAGAACAAATAAGCAACAAATTCCTCTACAAACCTGGATTTTAATGGGTATGCTCCACCAGAATTTCCATACCATGATTCATTAACGAAAAAAAAATGGACCCTCCCAAATACTAACTGGTATACGTTGAAGTCATTTTGGACCCAACAAGTAATTGGTTTGGGTTCAAGTCCAAGCAGCTGGCCATCAAAAAAGCAAAAACGAAAAAGACAAAAGAAAAAATGGAAACAACCTCTCTAGTATCCACCATTTTTTTGTAAAAGGTGGATACCTCTTGTAGGCTGCAAACAGTACTATCATCCAGGCTATCAAACATGCAACAAGAAGAAAGAGCAGAACTTGCAGTCCAATGAATCGACATATGCCATGTTTCTGAAATAAGGCCTGATTGAAATTAATAGAATTCATGAACAGCAGTACACAAAAAACTCAAATGGCCAAAATTCACGAATTTATTGAGATTACACAAAACCCCCAATTTTTTGATATGGCATAAAATGTAAGAACAAATTCAGGAAACCCTCAAATATGCGAAACTTTAATGTGAAATATCAGAAAACACAACCGGCCATTGGCCTACAGAAAGAGTAAAGCATATGGAGAAGAAAAGAGACAGTATATATGATGTGTGAAACAGAGATCCAACATGCATAACTATTTGATTCAAAACCAGAAGCCATGGCATCTTCCCAGACAGCATAGATGCATCTCGGAGGGCCATGGCCCAATGATAATAGGGGTACATCACAAGCATTAAAAACCCCCACTTGGCCATGCAGAAACCATAAAAATATAACAATACAGAACATGCAAGACCACATGGTAAGAACAGCAAGGTGTTTCATGCCCGATGCGAGGAAGAAGACCTACCTTAGCCCTCAGACTATCAATCAGCTCGCAATGGCTCCGACCGGTAGATGAATATGGTCATCGTGACCTGAAGGCACCAAACTTATAGGAGGATTTCAAGCTAAAATCGTTCTCCCGCCATAACTCCCGCTAGCAAGTGATGTCCTCTAGTCCCATCTACAGTCTATATGATAGACTGCAGACGATCCAGGGATGGGCTCGAGAAGATATCGCATGCAAAGAGAAAATTAGGGAGGGATTTGTGAATCCCTCGTCTTGTCACCTCAAATCCATCGCTATACCCTATCCACCAGACATCCCTAGCTGCCCAAACAGGCTTTCATACTGTAAGACCCGTATCCTAGTCTGTACCGTTCCGTAGGCTTTCGCGGTCCTTCCGGTCGAATTCTGGCAATCTTAGACCCATATCCGACATTTATCTGCGATCCCAAGCTAGGTCCCACATACCAATGTCGGTTCAAATCAAAACTTGTACCTTAGCTTCTGTGTCATCACCGCGGTTCTAATGCCTTGACTTACGCACTAAACCAATACCCAAGTCAGAAGATGTGGGCCCGCGTTCATGTAACGCCCTAAAATTCGGGGGTTGAGCATAACTCAGCTCCCGAGTTCCAAAACATCACTTATGCAACATATTTAATGATGGATGTATGTTGTCTGTAGTAGTGCATAAAACATGGAATAGATTAAGCCAAAACACAGATATAATTCACGGATAAGTGAAGAAAGCAAGTGGAAGACTTATAGAAATATATGTGTACAAGTGTAAATCCCTGAAGTACATATACATACCAGGTCATAATAAAAGTGTTACTTATCAAAATTACAAGTAATAGATTACATTATTTAATTTCCAAAAATAATCTCAAAATCCCGCGCATCAGAACAAGGCTCACTAGAACCTGTCTAAAAACTGCATATAAGAGAAAGCAGCCTCATCATCATCCATCTCCCGCTCCGCCTCAGAAGTCGCATCAACATCTGCAACATCAGAACCTAAGACAGAGTCTGGTGGGTGTTTAACACCGCCCCAGAACGTGGGAGTGAGTGATTAACTCAGTGGAACAATAAGGCACTGGTTAACATGTTATCAGTTCAATCAAGCAGTAATGATAAAGCAGAATAAGTAAATAAGTCCTAAGTACTCTTGTTAATGCAAGGATGCATGCAGAATGATGCGTGCCCTCACACGTACACCCTCAGCGTCTTCATCTTACGTTACGCATGACACCACCTCAAAGTGCGCCACATCTACAAAGCACATGCAAATGCTGTGCATGAATATGATTACCAAGTTATTATTAGTCCTTTTCATACAGCAGGATTGGGAAGCTAAGATACCTTCCTCATATCACCATCCAAACAGTGATCCATTCCAGGGTCGTCAGTCCTAGTCATCTCATACGATCATATGGTTTGAGGTCGTTGCAAAGGGCTCGTCACCAATCAATGCACGCCTATCATACCTTCGTTACTACACCAAGGCTCGTCACCTTAATGTGGTATCCAGGCATGCTTGAGGTCACTACAAATGGCTCGTCACCAATCAATGTAAGCTGACAACACGAATATAGTGTCTCATACCACCATAATCGGGTCACGAGTTTGGTTGTTCACTGGTCACTACGGGGAGGCTCGTCACCCCAGCATAGGCCGACAGCTCGACCACGGTGTCCCATACCACCATGTCCGGCTCATGAGTCTTATCGGATCAAGGTACCATGGTTAATAGGATTTCAACGGTAAGTTTGGTACCCTATATTTAAGCAGTAGTGTCCATACATGGTGAACATACATCGGACAATCGGGTTACTTGATGACTCGACTAGCACGAGCGCACGTTGGGTTGAACGACATAGAGTGTGCAAATACTCCGCGTGGCCAAACCACTGCCGCCAACTCTAATACGGCTCGGGTTTGTCTAATACGTCCTACATGGTAAAAGTAACCTCAGCCACAATCTTAAGGCCGATTACCGATTTCCTAGACTAATGCATAGTCCCACACACATTACACTACCATAGATATTCGTATTGAATGTAGAACAGTAAAGGAACAACAACTTCAATCATGTGGTACTCAAGCATTTGAAGAATATCAACTTAACATAAATGTAAGCATAAGTAATGCTTGAACTTAAACAACAAGGAATGTAACTAGTAAGAAGGAAATCATACCTGCTAATGGGAGAGTTGAGAATCGCTCCTTAACGCCCATACTAGGTGGAAACATCACACTTTAGATCATTCAGACATTTCTACAAACACTTAGAATACATAATACAACATATATGATGTATGTTAAAATACACACATTTGGACAATTCCTTTTACCAAGTAGTTGTCGTACATACATCTAGCATACATACATGACAAATAATCATGGCAAACACAAGTGCATATTTTATACGTGTACGGTACTTTATACATACACATAGAATACACAAGTCTCAATATAACACATGCATATCAAGAACGCAAAGTAAACACAACATTTGGCATGTGAAATCTCATCTATAACAAGAATAAATCATTCACTGGCATTGAAAGCCTTGAAAACCAAAACCTATACACTCAAAGTCCGCACCTTAATCCAGAAAAGAACACCGAACTGATTTCAGAGGAATTGTCTTCGTCAACGGCGATAGAATACCCTAAAGCAAGAATAGAAATGAGATACAACAACACCAAGACTATTCTAAGCTCTAACACAGATTAGGGTTAGGTTAACTTACCCAAAGATGAACTCAGAATCGTCAAAATAACGATTCAAAGTGAAGGTTCAAGGATGAAGAAGAACAAGAAAGAATCTAGGATGATTCACCAACTTCTCTCTCACTTTCTCTCTCTTTTCCTTTCTCTTTCTTAGCCAAGGTTAGATAAAATTCGTATAGAAAGGAGAGCTAGGGTTTCAAGGACTATAAATAGGCCTAACATTGATGAAAATAACCCCAGGGCCAAGGTATACTTAGGGTATAACCAAAACCTACCTCTCGCGATCCAACGAAGCACTTCTGGTGGGCCGAATGCCACGAAAGGTCGGACTTAAGCTTACTGACCATGAATTTAAGTCAAGCTGAGTTTTCGTACCAACCAGATCTTCAGATCAGCCGTGGCGGACCACACTCAATTCAACGGTCATAGAATCTCGATCAGGTCCACAAGCACAAGGACATGCCTGGGCCACCTTCCCTGATCAGAGGGTGAAATTGGGTCAGAATCCAATGGTCAGATAGCTTAAAATTATCGCGCAAGCGACACGACTCAGATTTCATAAAATCACATTTACTTTCCAACCGTTCTCACACTCTTCACTCCAGACTCAATCAAATTGACCCAGAACATCACATGGACTTGATTTTCGAGGTGATGGTCAAGCCCAACATGGTGACCGCAACAGCCTAAGATCATCGCTATCGAACTTTCGACGCGCGGTCCAGGTCCGATCCAAAACTTTCAAAAATAATCCAGAACAACTGGATTTAGCGATGGATCCCAGATTTCAGAGTAACATAGCGCTAACTAATCTACAAGTTTTGAGTCATGCAGATCCAATTTAAAGTGATTGATGCAGATTTCACAAGCAATTGAGTATAGCGCTAATTACCCCAAAAACAACTACTAAGGAAAGATTAGCACAAAAATTCCCGGGTCATTACAATCTACCTCCCTTAAAGAAAATTTTGTCCTTGAAATTCATACCTTCTCATATTCCTCAAGGATCTGAGGGTAGCTTTTTCTGACCACAGCTTCAAATTCCCAAGTAGCCTCTTCCTCACTATGATGCGTTCATAGTACCTTCACAAGAGGGATAACCTTGCTACGCAATACCTGCTCCTTCCTGTCGAGAATACGTGTCGGTCGCAGTACATAAGTGGCATCCTCACTCAACTGCACTTGCTCCCAACTGATAATATGAGAAGGATTAGGAACATACTTCTTCAGCATAGAAACATGAAATATGTTATGCACGCCCGCAAGAGGTGTGGGCAAAGCAAGGCGGTATGCGACCGCTCCCACTTGATCCAGAACTTGAAATGGACTAATAAATCTCGGCGTCAGCTTCCCCTTCTTACCGAACCGCAGAACTCCCTTTATAGGAGAGACCTTCAGAAAAATATGGTCTCCAACCTCAAACTCAAGCGATCGACACCTCATATCAGCATAACTCTTCTGCCTACTCTGGGCTGTCAGGAGTCGACGTCGAATGATGTCAACTTTCTCTGAAGTCACCTGCACCAATTCTAGGCCAAGCAAACTATGCTCGCCAATTTCTGCCCAGCAATGTGGTGCTCTGCATGGGCGACCATACAACGCCTCATAGGGAGCCATGCCAATACTCGCCTGGAAACTATTATTATACACGAACTCTGCATACTGAAGACAATCATCCCAATTGTCCTTGAAATCCAAAACACAAGCTCGCAACATGTCTTCCAGGACCTGATTCACGCGCTCCGTCTGCCCATCTGTTTGCGGATGAAACGCGGTGCTGAACTTCAGTTTCACACCCATCGCTTCCTAAATATGAGTCTAGAAGATAGATGTGAAACGCGTGTCTCTATCAGACACAATCTCCAGGGGAACTCCATGCAGACGTACTATCTCCTTGATATACAACCTAACTAACTCGTCTGCAGAGTTAGTGACTCTGATCGGTAAGAAATGCGCCGACTTCGTTAATCGGTCGACGATCACCCAAATAGAGTCATATCCCTTCCTCGTTCTCGGCAACCCAGAAATAAAATCTATAGAGATGAAGTCCCACTTCCATTCAGCTATGGGCATGGTCTGCAACAACCCAGGAGGTCGGCGATGCTCTGCCTTGACCTGCTGGCACGTGAGACAACGAGAAACAGACTCAGCAATATGGACCTTCATATTGCCCCACCAATAAGATCTCCTCATATCCTGATACATCTTCGTGCTACCTGGATGCATCGCAAGCTTAGAACTATGGGCTAACTCGAGAACCTCCCGTCTCAAGTCAGGGATGTCAAGAACACATAACCGGTTACGAAAACGTAGGCCCCCATCAGAACTAATACTCCAGTCGGAGTTCTCATTTATACTAACCCGCTTCCTCATCTTCACTAAAAGCTCATCATTTGCCTGAGCTGCAACGATCCTCTCGTCGATAAGGGGCTGTACACGAATGTGTGCGATAACCTCATACGGCTCAACCACCGTAAGCTTCTACTCAAAATTTCGCACGAACTGCAACATATCCCACTCTGCTATCATCAGCGGAGCCGCAAACTCAATAGCCTTCTTGCGACTTAGCGCATCTGCCACAAGGTTCACCTTGCCCGGATGGCAAAAAACATCGAACTTAAAGTCTTTCAATGTCTCCATCCATCGGCGCTGCCTCATATTCAAATCACGCTCCATGAAAATATACTTAAGGCTCTTGTGGTCGCAAAAGAGCTCGAACTCCTCACCATAGAGGTAATGTCTCTAGAGCTTTAATGCGAATATGACAGCTGCTAACTCCAGGTCGTGCGTAGGATAATTCTCTTCATGTTTCCTCAACTGACGCGAAGCATAAGCAATCACCCTGTCCTTTTGCATAAGGACACAACCCAGGCCAACGCGAGAGGTGTCAGTATAAATAATATACTTAACCCCTTACTCTGGCAATACTAGCACAGGGGCGGACGTCAACTTGTCCTTTAGCTCCAGAAAAGCTAACTCCGCCATCTCATTCCAAGCAAACTTCAAATCTTTCCATGTCAGCTGCAACAACGGTTTAGCAATTTTAGAGAAGTCTTGAATGAAGTGTCGATAATATCCTGCAAGACCCAGAAAACTCCTTACCTCAGTAACTGAACCAGGCTGCTTCCAGTCCTACACTGCAGCTACCTTGGCAAGATCGACGGCTATCCCTTCCTTAGACACCACATGTCCCAGGAACTTGACTTCCTCTTTCCAGAAATCACACTTCATGAACTGCGCAAAAAGCTGATTCTTTCTAAGAGTATCCAAAACCGCTCCTAAGTGCTCCTCGTGCTCTGCCCGACTCGCCGAATATATCAAGATGTCATCGATAAAGACAATGACGAATCGGAATAAGAATGGCCGAAACACCCTGTTCATCAGATCCATGAACACTGCCGGTGCATTCGTAAGACCGAACGACATCACAAGGAACTCATAATGACCGAAGCTAGTCCTGAAAGCAGTCTTCTGCACGTCCCCATCCTTGACACGTAACTGATGATACCATGACTGCAGATCAACCTTCGAAAAGTACCATGCCCCCTTCAATTGACCAAACAGATCATCAATCCTGGGCAAAGGGTACTTATTCTTTACAGTTACCAAATTTAACTTGCGATAATTAATACACAATCGCAAGGAACCATCCTTCTTCTTCACAAACAAAACAGGTGCTCCCCAAGGAGACACACTAGGCCGAATAAAACCCAAATCCATCAAACCATCTATCTGCTTCATTAACTCCTCCATTTCACTTGGAGACATATGATAGGTGGGTAATGAAATGGGCGCCGCACCAGGCATGAGGTCAGCAAAATCAATCTCACACTGAGGAGGTAATCCAGGAATTGACTCAAACACATCTTCAAACTCCCAAACTACCGGCGTGCTAACTAACGCCGATTCAGCCATACTCTCCAACAGAGAAGAATAATAATCAATACAAAGAGGGTAACTGACCTGAACTGGGAAAGTAACAGTCTCACCCTCAGGTCCATGGATCATCACTGATCTAGCTTCACAATCAATTTCAGCTCGCATCCTCGTGAGCCAATCCATACCCATAATAACATCATAATGATAAAGCGATGCGACAAAGAAATCAACATGGATCGATCCACTTCCAAGATCGACGAAACAATCCATACAACGCTTGCCCAAAGCAGAGGGAATCCCCGTAGCGGTAGTAAGCGTCACTCCTTGCATAGGAACAGATCTCAAACCCAAACGCCTAACTGCCGCATATGATATAAGAGAAGTAGTGGACCCTGTATCCACTAACATAGAAACAGGAATACCTTCAATGTACGCTGTCACCTCGAAGGATCTCGGCACCAAGTCAGACATAGGCGCTTCAGCTGAAAGCGCATGAACTCGAGCCTGCTGCTGACGATTCGGCAGAGGAACCATGGGCCGCTGAGGTGGCCTGAAGCTAGGAACTGCAGGTCTGAAGGATGGATGAGCTGGGGCTGATCGAAGAGGTGGAGGAGAAATAACCTGAGGCATCGGACGGCTAATCCTTTGCGGTGGAGTAAATTCACTAGCCCGCATACAAGAGAAGCAAAAATGGTCCAAATGCCCTGTCTTCCCACAATACGAACACCGAAGATCAGCTCTCATCTGCTGAGCGGGCGGCGCTGAACTCCTAGGAGGAGAATCTGCTCGTGGCCTCTTGCCGAGAAAAGGGGCACCCTGAAAGTCCGGTCACGGCCTGGGAACCATCGGTGCTCGCATGTGGGACGACCTATCCCCGTCCTGCTCTGCTCGCAAGGACATGCTTACCAGCTCCACATAAGAAGAAATGCTAGCACAACAAATCTTCGATCGGATCTCAGGTCTCAATCCCTCAGAAAAATGTCGCATCCTCATCGGCTGATCGCCCAGGATCAAAGGAACACACTGACCCGGCTCAGTGAACCGGTTCTCATACTCCGTCACCGACTGCCCTCCTTGGCGGAGGTGAAAGAACTCACTCTCCTTCTCATGTCGGTACGTAACCGAGAAATACTTCTCATGGAAGCATGCCTCAAACTCCTGCCACGACCACACAAAACCTTCCTCGACAGTGCGAAGAACACTGTCCCACCACAGATTGGCCTCCTTCTCAAACATGAAGGAGGCAAGCTCAACCTGCTCAACCTCTGAACAATGCAGCGGTCTCAGCATCTTAGAGATGCGGTCGATCCAATACTCGGCCTCCTCGGGTCTATGAGAACCCGCAAATGTAGGAGGTCACAAGCGGTGGAATCACTCGAAAGTGCCGCTGGCACTGGCGCTCCCAGATGGAAGTATAGGTGAAGCAGGTGGAGTCGCCCCCACTGACTGAGCAAAGATGCCAGCCATGGAAGAAAGGAACTCCTGCTGCTGCTGCTGAATCTGCTGCTGCTGCATCAACAGTATCATCTGCTCAAACCTATCAGTAGGCGGACTAGATGAAGGTGCACAGCTCGGCTTAGGAACCGAGGGTGTGACTGGAGGAGCCATAGGTGTCGGCCCAACACCGGCATGAGACGGGCCCACCTATGGATCTGTCTGGCTATCGCTCAAGGGAGGAACCCCAGTAAGTGACTTAAACAAAGAGAGACGGGCCGAAGTCTTCGAACCCTTAGGAGGCATCCCTACATTCAACAGAGGATGCAACCTGTCAGATTCTACGTCCACATAATCCATCCATACAGCATTCACAGCATAACTCCAAAGATAAACAACATGCATTCCATTAATCAAAATCGTCGCAATACAAGTAGTGCAACATTACATGAATCACGACTAGGAAAGCATGTGAACAACAACATCTAATACTTCAAACAACCATAGCAACTACAAACAACACCAACAACAAAGCCAACAACGGCTACACACAGAAAGAAAACAACAAACAAAGCAAAGGATGGCTTCAACGATAGCTACTCGTTGGAATCAGGAGATGGAAGCGGGGCACCCTTATCCTGCAAGCAACACAGGATAGACTTCAAAGTTCAAGTCACCTTCTTAAACTTATGCTTCACAAGGCCTCGAAGATCCATAATATCCTGGTGTAGAACAGCCTGCCCTTCTTCAAGCCAAGCAATACGGGCATCTCTGGCAGTCTGATCTGCGCTCTGCTCTGGCGCCATAGGAGGAGAGCTATCACTCGTATCCTGTGCCTCTATCTCTTCCTTGTCCTGCTCTGCTTCTTCCTCAACCTCAGCACCACCTTCAGCATAACTCTCTTAATCATCGCTCTCTGACTCATCCTCACTCTCTGAGGCATGTCGACTAGAATCGATCTCCATCTGCTTAAGAGTCCTCAGGTTAATATGACAAACAGGAACCAGCTTCTCTGCTTCCAGCCTATAGCCAAACTCATGTGCAAGCTTGCAAATGAGGCAGCCAAATGAAAGCGACTCGGTCCTCTTAGTCAAACGAGTGATGAGAATAATCTGACGCAGGATGTACGTCGGCACACACAACTTCGCTTCTTACCCCACCTGATACAGGAAATCCACCATCAGGCACGTACACTCGCTACGGTTGCTCCACCTTGGGCATACATTGAACGTACACATGTGGTGAAGCAAATGGAAGTCATCCGTCATGTTGGTAGCCAGAAGACTCCTATTAGGCTGCCATTCGACCAGATGACCACACAAGGATCGGGTGCGACGATCCCTCTCGCGCATACTGTTCAAATTCTTCTCACTGGCATGCACCTCACCAAGTGGCACATTCAGAAGTCAGGATATCAAAGCGACGTTGACCGTACCTTCCCGACCACTACCACAAGGAATCTTGAACTGCAGAGGCTCCAGCGAAGGATCACGAATATTGGCATAAAAAGCTCGAATAGTACTAACAATCGCGCGGTACTCGCCCTCAAACAAGGGACACCAACCAGCCCCTTCCAGGCGCTCCAACAACTGAAACTCGCCATACAGCCGCGGATCAACATGAGCCTCAAAAAGGACTCTACGGCCTTCATAGACTCGATGCGATAGCTCCGCCAACAAAGTTCTAACAATGGGAGCTCGAGGATCGAGGTCCCGCTTGGTCTGAAATTCACGAGTGGCGGACGTGCTCGCGGCGGCACCTCTCGGCCTCCGTGCACGGGTTGGGCGGCTAGGCCCGGCTTCATCCACGGGCGCTCTCTTCTTCCCCATCAAAGAAAGAAGGGAGGAAATGGAAAAGATGGCCGTGATAAACTCAAAGAGGGCCATTAGAAATGAGAGAAAGAGAGAAATAAGAAGATGGTGGAACTTTCACACACTTGAGAGCCCAAAAGTGAATGTGAGAGCTCAAATGAGAAGGAAAGGAAAGATGAACAGCAATGGGGGTGAGGTTTTTAAGATGGGGTGATGGGGTTTGCACGAAATTGAAAGAAGAAGAAGATTTGGAGAAGTTTGGAGAGAGTTTTCAAGAAAGGGAGAGCTTGGGAGGGAAATTTATGAAGGAAGTAGGGTGTAGGAGGTGTTTTAATCACTGAACCATGGAGGGGTGGCCCACACTAGGCCAAATATGCGTCAGCCGGCGCCGGCCCGCCCGGCCTGGCCCGCTGATCGGCGAGCCCTCGCCGAACCGGCGATGGCATCGCCGGTCTCTGGACTGGCGGATGATGCCTCGCCATTTGGGTGAGGTCCTCCTGGTCCCCCATGCTCAAAAAGATGTGGTTCCCCCCTGGGCCCCACTGGAAATGCCCCGATCAGCCCCTTGCATGATTTAACGCCTATCGGGCCATTCGGGCAGAAATCTGATTCAAATAAAGATTTCTTAAAAATTTAAGGGTTAAAATGGGATGATAGACCACCTAGACTCATTAATAGATGGTCTAGGAAAGGTTTCGGGTTGCTGTGTGTGATCAGGAGAGAGCACAGACTCGATCTCGGCGAATGTTTTCAGAAAACTTTCGTCGATAGAAGCTACGGAACACAAACACACAATCTACAATAGAACCGCACCCAAATATACTAAAGTGGCGATAGCATGCGGTGTGTGACCATAACCCAGGTCCAGTTTAATCCAGATCATGCTCTGATACCAACTTGTAATGCCCTAAAATTTGGGGGTCGAGCATAACTCAGCTCCTGAGTTCCAAAACATCACTTATGCAACATATTTAATGATGGATGTATGTTGTCTGTAGTAGTGCATAAAACATGGAATAGATTAAGCCAAAACATAGATATAATTCAGGGATAAGTGAAGAAAGCAAGCGGAAGACTTATAGAAATATATGTGTACAAGTGCAAATTCTTGAAGTACATATACATACCAGGTCGTAATGAAAGTGTTACTTATCAAAATTACAAGTAATAGATTACATCATTTAATTCCCAAAAATAATCCTGAAATCCCGCGCATCAGAACAAAGCTCACTAGAACCTATCTGAAAACTGCATATAAGAGAAAGCAGTCTCATCATCATCCATCTCCTGCTCTGCCTCAGAAGTCGCAGCAACATCTGCAACATCAGAACTTAAGACAGAGTCCACCGCCCCAGAACGTGGGAGTGAGTGATCAACTCAGTGGAATAATAAAGCACTGGTTAACATGTTATCATTCAATCAAGCAGTAATGATAAAGCAGAATAAGTAAACAAGTCCTAAGTACTCTAGTTAATGCAAGGATGTATGCAGAATGATGCGTGCCCTCACGCGTACACCCTCAGCGTCTTCATCTTACGTTACGCATGACACCACCTCAAAGTGCGCCACATCTATAAAGCACATGCAAATGCGGTGCATGAATATGATTACCAATTTATTATTAGTCCTTTTCATATAACAGGATTGGGAAGCTAAGATACCTTCCTCATATCACCATCCAAACAGTGATCCATTCCAGGGTCGTCAGTCCTAGTCATCTCATACGATCACAAGTTTTGAGTCATGCAGATCCAATTTAAAGTGATTGATGCAGATTTCACAAGCAATCGAGTATAATGCTAATTACCCCAAAAATAACTACTAAGGAAAGATTAGCACAAAAATTCCCGGGTCATTACAGTTCAATTCGAAGAAAACGCCCGCGTTGTAGATTTCGAAGGAATCTCTACAACATGTCTCATCAATCAATCAATCACTCATGTCAAGTACAGGTCAAGTACAAGCCATACCCAAGTACAAGCAACCCATCTCTCCCATTCCCAAAGTCAACTCTCTCTCTCTCTCTCCACCCATCCCTTTCTTACAACACATCACTCCACCCATCCCTTTCTTACAACCCATCACTCAACCCATCACCCATCCTTATCATCCCATCACTTCTCTCTCTCCCTCATTTCTCAAAAATCTCCCAAGCATCCCACGTCCAAGCTCCCTCTCTCCCAAACAACAAGTGTGGCCCACCCCCTCATCTCTCATCCCCACCGTCAAAATTCCATCAACCACCATCAAAAGTGTAGGCAAGGAGCTAAGGAGGCTAAGGGACCAAGGAGAAGGCCTAGAGGTGGGTGATCCGCCATAAATTCTTATTTTAGGGCCCACTTGTTGGTGGGACCCATTTTGATGTATGAGTTGTATCATGTGGGGCCCATAGTGGCGGGGCCCCTCCATCACCGTCCTTCTTGTCTTTATTTCTCTCTCTTTCTTTGTTTCCTTTGATGATACGGCCATGTGGTCCACCTAGGTAGACCCCCATCATGAAGTATGTGATCTATCCGCACCATCCACCCTCGTGGGACCCATTTGATGGGTGTGTTGATCTACACCATCTAGCCCATTGGTGGGCCCGGATGGAAGGAAAAACACAAACATCAGGTGATCCAAACAGGTGGGCCACGTTCATGTGGGACCCACCATGATGCCTGTGATCATCCATGCCGTCCAGCGTCCCTGGACGCTGGACGTAGGGGTGGCTAACGTGGAGTGCGTGTACTGACATGGGTGTGTACTAACATGGGCGTGTACTAACAGTTAACAAAAAAAATACCACCTTTTTAAAAGTTTTGGGTGGGCCGGTCATGCAGGCCCCACCTTGATGTATGGGGTTAATCCACGCCGTCCATTCCATTCTCCAGCTCATTTTAGGCGTTGAACCGAAAAATAAAGTTACTTCGATTTTCTGGCAAGCCATACCATAGAAAAATAATATTTTCTACCGTTGAAATCCACCTTAATATTTCTATACACCAAAATACCCTAAATATTGGGCTCGTTCTGACTGTCTTAAGCAATGGAATGCAATGGCCGGATTGGATTCAACTAATGCGGGCCCCACGTATGAAAAACCCTAAAAATCATAATTTTTTTTAAAAAAATACATAAACAGTAGCAATGTCTGCTGCTGCTGCTAACAAGATGACGCCAGCGGCGTCTGCACTGCTATGCTGAGGACGAGTGTGGGCAGGGATTGCGGTTCCCAGCCGTGGGCCCCACCATGATGGGTGTTGATATGCACACTGTGCATTTGGACGGCCCCTTAGGGCAGTGGGTCCCCCCTCCCAAAAATTAGCCATATACAACTCATGTGGCCCACACGGCTGAAAACAGTGTGGATTAAACGTCTGCCATTGAAACCCTCTTGGGTCAGGGAAGTTTTGAATCAAAATGATATTTGTTTTCCTCTTCATACAGGTCCACGTTACCTTATCAACAGGTTGGATGGAAAACAAATATTATGGTGGGCCCCGGGTCCACGTGACATTATCAACAGGTTGGATGGAAAACAAACATTATGGTAGGCCCAGGTCTGTGTGACCTTTTCCACAGGTTGGGTGGAAAATAAACATTGTGGTGGGTCCCACATGGGACCCACTAATGTATGTATTGTACCCACACCTCTCATCAATGGGGACCTCCACCATGACGTGTGTGATTTATTTATGCCACCCATCCCTATGGGACACACCATAATGCATGGGTTGCATCCAAGCCGTCCAACCATTTTTAAAAGATCATTTTAAGGCTTGAGACTAAAAATAAGGCAGATCTAGGATCAGGTGGATCACATTATAGAAAATAGTGGGTTTGAACGTCCACCATTACACCCTTAGAAATTTTAAATGATGAAAATCCTTATCACCACTTATATTTGGGTGTGGCCCATTTGATATATGCGTGACCCATTGTTGAGGCCCACCTTGATTTGTATAAGGCCCATGTTGCGAGGCCCATTGTGATGTATGCAAGGCCGATGGGTTATGGCCCATTGTAATGTACATAAGGCCCATTGGTGCGGCCCATTGATACGGCCCACTTGACAAATATAAGGCCCATGTGATTAGGCCCATCTTGATGTAGTTACGGCCCATCCGTTGGGGCCCATCTTGATATAGACAAGACTCATGTACATGAGGCCCATTTGATGTATTGGAGGCCCATGGGTCGAGGCCTAGTGGGATGTACATGAGGCCCATTATAACGTGATTCCACCATGGTTTATATGTTGACCTTTATAGCGGGCTATGCCTTGGGAGCAATGATGGTTTGACATACACATTGTAAGGATAATGCTGGTTAAATGTCCGCATTGTCACTCTCCCTAAGGCCTATGGATAGGCCCATACTTGTAGTGTGTAGGCCGTCTAGGCCCGTCTTCACTATGCACAGAGCCCATCACTATATAACATGCTTAGTATAGATCCATGATTCATGATCATACGCATCATATGTATGCTTGATATGAGGAGTGACTGATCATAACATATGCCCTTGGGCAAATTGTTTATAGGCTCCTTGATATGAGGAGTTGCCCTTCATGAGCGCGCGGTATGCGCAGGATTTGTTGCATGTCTGGTTGAGTGATTCATGTACTTGCATTTATATGATTATGATTATTGTGTGCCCTAGTGACATCAGGGCCATAGCCTCCACAGACATATCATGGATGGCTGGATTGGATACCGAAAATACTGTTTCTAGCATCGGGCGCCATAGATGTCCTTGGGTGAAAATTCCTAAACTCGATGGTACCAGAGGATGACTCTAACATCGAGACCGAGTGGAAACACGAGCGCGCGAGGGCCATATACTAGTAGGCTGCATCTCCCACTATGTCGTGGTCTGTTGGAAAGGGGTGTGACTTTACCCGCCTGAGTGAGGGGATAATTTCTAGGTTGAGTTTGACCAGCTTGAGGAATGGGTCCGCTATCAACGAGCTGGGCCCGATATTAGCAGGCGGATAGTGAGGTCTCTTCCACTCTCTCAATTGTGCGTTCGGATAGGGGCGGCAAGCTGGCATAGAGTGTACTAGACCTGGTGATTATCCAGACTGAGAACTGTAGTGATTTAATGCTCTAGTGAGGAGTTGCATTGATATGTGGATGTGGATTGGCATGCTTGACTTGCATCATGCATCGCATGGCCTTGATATGGCCGATAACATTTATATTCTGCACCGCATAGCCTTGGTGCGGCTGATTGCATTCATATACTCATCAACATGATTCCGCATTTCTCTGACCTTGCATTCTGAGCATGCTTATACTACGCGCACACTCTTACACCACCCTCTAAGCTTTCTATAAGCTTATGCACGATTGATGCGTGCAGGTGACGCCAAGACGCAGTCATAGTATAGTAGCAGCAGGAGCGTACAGCCGAGCTTCTGGAGTTATTGTTACTTTCATTATATTGTATTTCCCTTTCATATGCTTTGTACTTAAAGTTTTTTATCATAGTGGATTTTGTGATGGTGTTCTTATGGTTATTGTTCATGGGTTATGTTGTGGTTATGCTCATTACGAATCAAATTGATATTAGAAATCCTCCTTATAAGATCCCAGGATCAGAACCTAGTGTATGGGTGCCAGGAGCAGAGAATGGAGTACTACGGAGGCTGTCGACACCAGATTCGGCGATCGAAAATTTTGGGAGCCCGGTTTTCGAGTTTGGGGTGTGACACATATGGCAGCTACTGGATTTAACAATCCAATCCCGTGCATTCCCTCCTAATACGAGAGAATTTGCCCGTCCAAATGGGCCCTTATATATGACTAAGATGTCTTTTTAATGGGCTATATTGTCCGGAGGTCTAAATTAACATTTTCATATATCTAATAGCAAAGTTAACCGGTAGTCATAGCGTGTACCTTACGATCTTTGAACTGGGCAAATTGTTCTAATATTTGGATGGTCCATTTGGTGGATCTGAATATGATGGATGGTCAAATGACATGCTAAAAATAAGAAGACTTGATGGTTGGTACTCCAACCATACATGTAAGTGGATGTACACTCAGTTTTGTAAACGGAAGAACACAAAGTGGGGTTTTGGAGTGATCAAGAGGTAGAACATGTGTACCGTTATATTCAAGTGACTTGTTTGCATATGTAAGTTCGTCGTATTGTAGTTTTGATGGTGGCTTAAGCATATTCATAGGTGGTGAACAAGATCAACAGATCAACATCTTGATTCGATACGTGTTCGAGTGAATGTAGAGATCAGGTAGTTAGTTTATTATGATTGGGTGGGCCAAACCTAAAGTGGACAGTCATATATCTTTATCTAGCAGTGAATAGTTGATTGAACGATTGGTTATGATGGAAAAGTGAGAGTATATATGATGATCCTGTCTCAAAAATCAACGGTCGAATGACTTGATCTATAGATGAAGATTATTCCCAATGGTCAGATTCATGTTAGAGAATAGATGTAAGGTTAGGATAGGCTAAATTGGTGGCATACACATGCATATACTAAATTAAATTTCATGGTAACACTCGAGAACTTTCAATACATGAGTATGAAAAGTTTGGGGTGTTACAATGGTCCTCCTGCAGAGTACAAACCCTTTGTGGGTAATTTCATAGATCCCCATGTACAATTGACCAAGTACAAGGGATGCTAGGGCATGTGTGTAGCCATGAGTGAGGCTCTCGGCCAAAGTAAATTATTTTGTGGTGATTTGTTAGGCATTCACACACACTAAATGATGGAAAATCCATAGAAGCAGGAAGGTGATTTGCTCCTCATCATCGACTGGGCCGTCGACCTTGTGGTAAACTTTCATGAAATTGGTGTAGGCCTTGGCGGTCTTGCTAGGAAAATCATTGCCTCACCTGGATGAGAAACCTGAATAAATTGTCGTGTCAAAGGGTAGTAAATGAGTTAAAGCAGAGATGTCGACCACAGTTAGGCTTATTGGACCATAACTAAAGAAAAAAGTATTTGTTGATGTGCTCTAGAAGGCTAAAGTTACCAGTAGAAGGGTCGGGTTCACTGGATACTCTTTGACGGAGAGTTTGATGCATTTGCAAATGCTTGATCTTCTCCAAGTCTCCTCATGTTGTGAAGACACATGATTGAACTAGGACTCCCATTTCGGGAGCGGCTTCAACCATGTCCTTGGGCTCTTCAAGGCATTTGCAGCATCATGAATGGATTCTGACTGGATCAATATAGTTTTCCCCAAGCAGATAGGGAACAACAGCCCATTGCCTGAACTTCTCTCGCCTCAGTCGCAAGAGAGAATGTTGGACCCAAGCATAGATATTCGCCCATCGACGATTCAAAGACTGTCTTCTCAATGCACTTATCAGCAAGTTCATCCATCACAACATTAGATCAGTCTTATTAATGGAAGGAGCAGATGAAGAAGAGGTAGCTATCGTTGAGGGTTAGAGAGGAATGAGATTTTCAGAGAATAAGAAGAGTTTGAAGTAGGAGGATGAAGTGAGCGCGAGAATGAAATTTGAAACAACGCTTATATCAGTTGAAGGAGTGTAACATTTATTAAGGCATCATTACTATTTTGTTAAAATCAAAACAAGTACCCCAGGCAGATAGGGAACAACAGCCCATTACCTGAACTTCTCTCGCCTCAGTCGCAAGAGAGAATGTTGGACCCAAGCATAGATATTCGCCCATCGACGATTCAAAGACCGTCTTCTCAATGCACTTATCAGCAAGTTCATCCATCACAACATTAGATCAGTCTTATTAATGAAAGGAGCAGATGAAGAAGAGGTAGCCATCGTTGAGGGTTAGAGAGGAATGAGATTTTCAGAGAATAAGAAGAGTTTGGAGTAGGAAGATGAAATGAGCGCGAGAATGAAATTTGAAACAACGCTTATATCGGTTGAAGGAGTGTAACATTTATTAAGGCATCATTACTATTTTGTTAAAATTAAAACGAGTACATGTGTCAGCACGGGGTTCCTCCCACGCTTCGATAAGAAGTGACCATCGCTGACATATTACAGCAAAATGGCCAAAGGCGGTTGGTCTCCAGGCAATGCGTGTTCACAAGTAATGCGTTATTTATTGTAATGCCCTGAAATTCGGGGGTTGAGCATAACTCAGCTCCCGAGTTCTAAAACATCACTTATGTAACATATTTGATGATGGATGTATATTGTCTGTATTAGTGCATAAAACATGGAATAGATTAAGCCAAAGTGTAAATATAATTCAGGGATAAGTGAAGAAATCAAGCGGAAGAATTAAAGAAATATATGTGTACATGTGCGAATCCCTAAAATACATACACATACCAGGTCGTAATACAAGTGTTGTTATCAAAATTATATGTATCAAATTACATCATTTAGTTCCCCAAAAGAAATCCTAGCATCCCACTCATCAGAACGAGGTCACTAGAACCCGTCTGAAAACTGCATAAAAGAGCAAGCAGCCTCATCATCATCCATCTCCCGATCTGCCTCAGAAGTCGCATCAACATCTGCAACATCAACATCTAAGATAGAGTCTAGTGGGTGTTTAACACCGCCCCAGAACGTGGGAGTGAGTGATCAACACAGTGGAATAATAAAGCAAAGGTTAGCATGTTATCAGTTCAATCAAGTAGTAATGATAAAGCAGAACAATTAAACATGTCTTAAGTACTCTTGTTAATGCAAGGATGTATGCAGAATGATGCATGCCCTCACGCGTACACCCTCAGCGTCTTCATCTTACGTTACGCATGACATCGCTTCAAAGTGCGCCACGTCTACAAAGCACATGCAAATTGTCACGCCCCAAACTCGGAAAACGGGCTCACAAAATTCCCGATCGCCGAATCCGGTGCCGACAGCCTCCGTAGTGCCCCATTCTCGGATTTCGGCATTCTCATGCCAGATTCCGATCCTGGGATCCTATAAGGAGGATTTTCAGTATGAAAATTTTTTTGTAATGGAGCATAACTACAAGCATAACCAAGTCACAAAACAACATCACCACATATCCACTAAATCAAAAACTTTAAGTACAAAGCAGAAAGGGAAATACAGGGTGATCAAAAGCTCCAAAATAAACTGATGTGCACTCCTGCCTCAGCGCTGCTGCTGTCCAACACTACCTGCACGCGACGGTCGTGCATAAGCTTACAAAAGCTTAGAGGGTGGTGTAAGTGTGTGTGCAAGGCTAGCGCCAAGTGTACAGTATCAGAGTAATGCGAAAATATGCGATAAGTCCATGAATGCTATCAGCTGTACCAAAGCTATATGATGCAAGACATGAACGCTATCGGTCATACCAAGGCCATGCGATGCGAGGCCTATGTGGCCAAATGTCATATGCAAGATGCGAAGCAAGCATGTCAGTCCTCATCAAGTACACATATCAGTACAGTTCCTCTCTGGATATCACCGGGGTCTAATACACCTCACACTGACTGCCTCCTCCCTAGCTGCACAGTCAAGCAAGTGGAAGAGACCACACTATCCTCCTGACCAGTAGTCTGCCAATATTTACTCGGCTCGTCGATAGCGGACTCATTTGCGAGCTGGTCAAACTCAGCCTAGCTTATAGCCCCCTCACTCGGGCAGATAAGGCCACACCCCCTTCCAACCGACCACGAAACAGTGGGAGACGCGGCCTACTGGTATTCGGCACTCGAGCGCTCGTGTATCCACTCGGTCTAGACGTTGGAGCATCTCCTGGTACCAAAAAGGTTCTGGGACTTTCACCCAAGGACATCCTAAGTGCCCACAATGCTAGAGCCAATATTTCCGGTATCCGATACGACCCTCCACGATGTGCCTGTGGAGACCACGGCCCTGATGTCGCTAGGGCATGCAGTGATTAAGTCACACATATGCGGAATGCATGAGTTACATCGCCAAATCATGCAGTAATCCTGTGTGTACCACGCACTCATGTGGGGGCACTCCGTCTCATAAGGAGTCCCGTAAATGTCACAGCCCAACGGCTTATGCTATGATCAAACATTCCTCATATCAAGCATACATATGATGCATATGGGCATGTATCATGGAGCTATACTAAGCATGTTATAAAGGGATGAATTATCCCTACAATGCAGATGGGCCTAGAAGGCCTACACACCACAAGTACGGCCTATCAATGGGCCCTAGGGAGAGTCGTAATGCGGACATTTAACCAACATTATACTTGCAATGTGGATGTCAAACCAACATTGCTCCCAAGGCATAGCTTGCCACAAACCATGGAGAAATCATACATTGCAATGGACCCTAAGGACAACCCGTTGGGCCTCGATCCATGGGCCTTAGGTACATCAAATGGGCCTTATCACATGGGCCTTACATTCATCAAATGAGCCACATTAATGGGCCTTACCAACGGGCCTTATGTACATTGCAATGGGCTATAACCCATGTGCCTTAGAATATATCAGAATGGGCCTAATCACATGGGCTTTATGTATCTCAAATGGACCACACCAATTGGGCCCCATATGTAGATCAAATGGGCCTCATAACACGGGCCCTATAAATGTCAAGGTGGGCCTTAAAAATGGCCACAAATACATATATACATACATATATATATATATATATATATAATTCATGCCAAAGGATCAACCGATCCTTACTTCAAATAATAGTGGTAGGACCCACTTGAACCACATATCTGACCCACTTGAACCACTTGAATCATGCCTTAAAATGAGCTTGCAAAAAGGATTGACGGTTGGGGATGCAACACAAGCATCATGGTGAGGTCCACTGTCTAGACAGTGGACAGTGTGGATAAATACATGAATCATGGTGGAGTCCACCGTCCTGCCGTGGATGGCGTGGAGATAACTCATACACAGGGTGGTTTCCACCGTCAGCACGGTGTGAGTGAAGTACATACATCACTGTGGGTCCCACGTGGGGCCCACCATAACATTTATTTTCCATCTAGGCCGTTGATAAGGTCGCATGGACCTGGATGAACGGTGAAAACAAATTTCAGATTGATCCAAAACTTCCGTGGCCCAAAAAAAGATTTCAAAGGCAGACGTTCAATTCCATTGTTTCCCATGATGTGGGCCACCTGGGTCTTGGATGAGGCTGAAATTTGGAGGGCGGCCCTCTGCCCTAAGGGCCCACCATATGAACGGGTTTGATGGAAAATATACATCAGGGTGGGGCCCACGTCAGAGGCCGTGGGACGGTGCTGTCCGCCAGCCCGCCCTGGCGCGCTGGCATCTGACAGCAGCAGCAGCCATGCTGCTGTTTGCATTTTTTTTTTTTGAAAAAAACTTATTTTTTTGTGGTTTTTCACGTGTGGGGCCCGCTTCAAGATAATCCACTCTAACCATTAGATTTCACGGTTCATAACAAGTTTATCAAGTCCAATATTGGGCTTGTTTCAGCGTGTAGAAAAATTCAATCAACTTTAGACGGTGGAGATCATTGTTTGCCAAGCAATGGCCCGCCAGAATCTCAGATTGACCTCATTTTTTGGCTCAACGCCTAAAATGAGATGGTTAATAGGATGGACGGCGTGGATTGAATCCATTCATTAAGGTGGGGCCTAAACAAGTGGGCCACCAAGAAGCTTGTGAACCAAGCTTATATTTGTGTTTCACGTGGACGTCCAGCATCCCTGGACGCTGGACGGTCCGGGCCTTTCGCACGCATAAGGTGGGCCCTGTTTAGGTGGGCCACCAAATGACGAGTGTTGTGGATATAAAATAAATAAGGTGGGTCCCACCCATAGATGGTTTAAGATAAAATACAAGCCTTATGGTGGAGTCTATTCGGGCGGGCCACACAATCACGCCAACATCATAAGAAAAGAAGAATAAAAGAAAGGGAGGGAGAGAGAGAGATATACACGTGTGATGGAGGGACCCCGGCACTATGGGCCCTCCGTTTCAAGCATCCAATCATACACCAAGTGGATCCCATTACATATGGGCCCACCAAATTGAAAATCAACGGTGGAGATCCTTTCTCCACCAAACTAGAAGGTCTAGATGACCATATTCATGCATGAAAATAAACATCATGATGGGGTCCATGGAGAATGGCCCCATCATGGAATGATCTTAAGCATCAAGGTAGGCCATTAGCCACATCAAGGGTCCAAAGTGAGATTCATACCATTGATCGGTAGGCCTCACTTGGCCCATCATAAGAACATGAAAATCTAGCCTATATAGAAGCACCCACCGGTCGATCTTCTCGGTCCGTTGAAATGCCGGTCTCCTTAAGCTTCACTTTGATGGTTGAAGATGAGAAGTGAAAGGCTAGGATGGAGGATTTGGGATGGGAAAGTGGGCCACACACATGCACTCTCTCACATGGAGAAGCTTGGACGTGAGCTCTCTCTTTGGTTGCTTGGAATTGAGTTGAGAAATGAGAAAGAGAGAGGGAGAGATGGGATGTAAAGAGAGAGAGTGATGGATGTGAGTGATGGGTGAGGTGATGTGTACTTGACTAGCATGGGTGTGTAAGAGAGAGGGTGAGAAAGGGTTGACCTTGGAGAGAAAAAGCATGGGTTGCTTGTACTTGACATGAGATGATGGATGGGATTGATTGATGGGATTGATTTGGCATATTATAGAGATTCTCTTGGGATTGCAAACGCGCGGTGTTTTCTTCAAAATAAACGCCGGCTCACATCTTCCTGCCAGGGTATCGGATCGGTGCGAGAGATGCGGCGTCCGAACCGCAGCGACGGTGCGGTCGCAATGGTACAAGTCTTGATTTAAGCCAACTCAAATGTACAACATACGACTTAGGGTCGATCGCAACGTCAATTATACGTCACAGGTTGCCGAAATTCAACAGGAAGGATCGCGGGATTCGACGGAACAGAATGGACTAGGATACGGGTCTTACAGCTCTCCCCACCTAATAAGAAATTTCGTCCTCGAAATTTGCACTACCACCACAACTCAACATAACTCATAAGAGAATAGGAAATATAATATCATATATAATCAAAACACATACATCATACAATCAAACATCGAAAAGATGGGGATAACGCTCTCGAATCTCCGCCTCGCGCTCCCAAGACGCCTCGTCCACACTATGTTGGGTCCACTGCACCTTCACCAGGGGAATGACCTTGGTCCGCAGGACCTGCTCCTTTCGATCGAGGATACAAACTGGCTGCTCAATGTAAGAAGCATCCTCACGAACCTCCAACGGCTGCCAATCAATAACAGGCACGATGTCTGACCCACACTTCCTCAACATAGAGACGTGGAAAATGTTGTGGACGCCAGACAACTGAGATGGCAAGGCAAGCCGATAGGCCACGGCGCCGACGCGCCCGGTGATCTCGAAAGGTCCTATAAATCTCGGGGCAAGCTTGCCCTTCGCTCCAAAACGAACCACACCCTTCATGGGTGAGACCTTGAGATACACATGGTCCCCAAAGGCAAACTCCAAGGGACGACGCCAACGGTCAGCAAAACTCTTCTGCCGGCTCTGAGCTGTGCGCATCCTCTGCCTAATGATGTCGATAACCTCTGATGTCTGCAGCACAAGCTCAGGACCTAAGAGACGCCGCTCTCCAACCTCGGTCCAACAACTCAGAGATCTGCATGGTCTGCCATATAATGCCTCAAAAGGAGCCATGCCAATGGTCGCCTGATAGCTATTGTTGTACGCGAACTCAGCCAATCGCAGGTGCTCGTCCCAACTACCTGAGAAATCAATCGCGCAGGCCCGAAGCATATCCTCAAGGATCTGGTTGACCCTCTCAGTCTGGCCATCGGTCTGCGGATGATACGCGATCCGAGCCGCAACGCCCCATCGCTCTCAAAGCTCCTCCAAAATCGAGATGTGAACCTCGGGTCTCGGTCCAAAACGATCGAGACAGGAACACCGTGTAGTCTCACGATCTCATCAACAAACATCTTGGCGAGCCGGTCCGTATGCCAAGTCTCACGAATTGCAAGAAAGTGTGCCGACTTCATCAGACGGTCCACGACAACCCAGATAGCGTCATGACCACGCTGAGTCCTCGGCAAACCCATGACAAAATCGGTAGATATGTGCTCCCACTTCCACATCGGGACGCTCAATGGCTGCAATAGACCAGAGGGTCTCTGATGATCGGCCTTGACACGCTGGCATGTGTCACACTCGGCCACAAAACTGGCTATCTGGCGCTTCATCCCTGCCCAAAAATACTGACGCCTCATATCGCGATACATCTTCGTCGAGCCAGGGTGGATAGAGAATCACGATCGATGTGCCTCGGTCATAAGATCTTGGCGTAACTCAGGAATATCCGGGACACATAATCGGCCTCTGAAACGAAGTCCACCATCAGAACCAATCAGCCAATCTGTCTGACTCTCAGATGCTGCCTCTGCTCGGTGATCCTGTAACGACTTGTCTGTCTGCTGAGCCTCGATCACCCTTGCGACAAGAGAGGGTTAAATCGACAGGCTCGATAGCTGAACGATAGAAGACTGCAGACCAAACTCGAAGTCGTACTCTGCTATATCCTCGAGCATCCTCCATTCTTGAATCATCATGTGCGCCACTAGGCCTCGTGGCTGACGGCTGAGGGCATCCGCCACCACGTTCGCCTTGCCTGGGTGGTACTGGAGATCAAAATCATAGTCCTTCAGGAGCTCCATCCAACGCCTCTGCCTCATGTTCAGCTCGGACTGAGAGAACAAATACTTCAAGCTCTTGTGGTCGGAGAAGAGCTCGAACCTCACCCCATAAAGATAGTGTCTCCACACCTTCAGTGCGAAGACTACTGCTGCCAACTCCAAATCATGCGTAGGGTAGTTCAGCTCATGGACCTTAAGCTGACGAGACGCATAAGCCACCGGTTTCCCGTGCTGCATCAGGACAGTACCCAAACCAACTCGCGAGGCATCTGTAAATACAACAAATTCATCACTCCCAGAGGGAAGAGTGAGGACAGGAGCAGACGTGAGACGGTCCTTCAGCTCCATAAATGCCTGCTCACAAGCATCGCTCCACACGAACTCGGCACCCTTCCGGGTCAACCTGGTCAACGGGGCTGCAATGCGAGAGAATCCCTCAATAAAACGTCGGTAGTAGCCCGCTAAACCAAGAAAACTACGGATCTCGGATGCGTTAGTGGGCTGGCCCCACTGACGTACGGCATCAATCTTTGAGGGGTCCACTGCGACACCCTGCCTTGTCACCACATGATTGAGGAACTTCACCTCCTCCTGCCAGAACTCGCACTTCTCCAGCTTCGCGTAAAGCTGGTGTGCACGGAGGGTCTGCAATGTGATCTCCAGATGCCGCTCATGCTCCTCACGGGTCCTCGAATAGATCAGAATGTCGTCGATGAACACCACAACAAACTGGTCGAGATATGGACGGAAAACCTCGTTCATCAACTGCATGAACACAGCGGGCGCATTGGTCAGTCCGAAGGACATGACCTGGAACTCAAAATGACCATAGCGAGTCCTGAAGGCTGTCTTCGGGATATCATCATCTCGAACCCGAACCTGATGATAACCGGACCGCAAGTCTATCTTCGAAAAGAACTGCGCCTCCTGCAGCTGATCGAACAAATCATCGATCCTCGGAAGCGGGTACTTGTTCTTGATTGTGACCTTGTTGAGCTCGCGGTAATCTACACAAAGCCTCAACGAGCCATCCTTCTTCTTCACGAAGAGTACCGGTGCTCCCCACGGTGAACTGCTCGGACGGATAAAGCCTAACTCACGCAACTTGTCCAACTGCTTCTGTAGTTCCCGTAACTCCAATGGTGCCATACGATACGGGGCCTTCGAAATAGGCGCGGTACCAGGCATAAGATCAATCTGAAACTCAGTGTGCCGACGAGGTGGTAACCCTAGAATCTCCTGGAATACATCAGGAAAACCACAAACAACCGGCAGCTGTTCGATACTCAAAGCAGCTGGTTCCTCAACGGCACACGATAACAGACAAGAAAGCAGCTCTCCTCTGGGCTCGGCAACAAACTGGAACTCTGGCACGCCGGGTATATAGAATGTGACTGTCCTCACGAAGCAGTCCAATACGGCATGATACTCGGCGAGCCAATCCATGCCCAAGATAACATCAAAATCGAACATCGGCAATACGAATAGGTCCGCAGGCAAAAAGATATCCCCAATCAGAACGGGGCAAGACGAGCAAAATCGGTCTAATACTGCAGTCTTCCCTAAGGGCGTACATCGACAAACCCTCACGCGGACTCCATCGGCAAATCGTCGATCGGCCAATCGTGCCACAAAGGAATGAGATACACCGAGTCAAATAATACACGTGCAATGCATGCGAAAAAGGAGAGTACCCTCGACGACCCCTCCCGATGACTAAGGGTCTGCTGCGGCATAAAATCTACCCCGAGCCGCTGGGAGGTTCAGTCCCCCTCGAGGTCTCTGCGATGCGATCGCTGCCGCCGTGGCGGCTCGACTCTTGCCTCTTGCTGTGGGGAGGCCACGGAGGCCGGTGATGTGGTCGCGCCGCTGCCGTGTGGTGGCTGCGTGGAGGCGTGCGGTGTCTAGGCTACGCCCGTGGATGGGGACGATCCGCACGCGATGTCCCGTCCTACCACACCCAAAGCAAGTACCGTAAATGGTCCCGAAGGTGGTGCGGGGTACTCGGTGCTCAAATAGCTGGGCGGATCGTGCGTCGCTGCTGTGAACGATGCTGCTGCTGCTGGGAACTACCAGAGGGCGCCTTCCTCTTCTGATCTCCCCTCTGGTCACGGGCTCTCTGCAAACTGGCCCAATCCGACTCATAAATCTGAGCCCTCTCCACAATCTGCTCAAAAGTCGGAAGCATGTGTCTGATCACACGACTCCTGAGGGCAGGACGCAAGCCGTTCTCAAAACGGCGGGCCTTCCGCCCCTCATCATCAACAAGATACGTTGCGAATCTCGATAGTGCGACGAAACGAGCCTCATACTGGGACACAGACATGTCTCCCTGGACCAGAGTCTCAAACTCTAATGCGCGCTGCTGTCGCACATGCTCGGGAAAGAACTTTCGGTCAAACTGGTCCACAAAGTCCTCCCAGGTCCACTCAAAATCAGTGGCTACAGATCGGGCTATAGATGCCCACCAATGCTGAGCCTCACCCTGGAGAAGGAATACAGCTAATGGGACACGCTGTTGGGTCGTACATCTCATGGTGTCAAATATCTTCTCCACCTCAGAGCACCATATCTCTGCTGCAGTAGGGTCAGGCTCACCTCGAAAACGCGGAGGATCGTGCTGCCGGAAGCCCTTGAGAAGGGCACTCGCTCGCTCCTGCTCAGCCTCGGCTGGTGTAACAGTGGGACGTCTGCTCTGCCCCTGAAGAATAGCGGTCATCGCCTGAAGCATCTGCTGCACCTGGGTGGCACTCACGGGTACGGTCAGATCCGCACTGGTCTCAGGTAAAGGAGTGGCATCCTCGGGCTGAAAATCGAGAATATCTGGTGGCGGAACGGGAGTCACCGGTGGTAGAGTGGGAGCAGCAGCTGGTGGAGGAGCGGGAGTCGCAGGTGGAGGAGGGGGATTCGCTCGGGTCGATCTTTTAGCCATTTGTCCTACAGGAAGGAACAAGGGCCATCAGCCTTGAGAATTCTCGAAGGCATGAAGGTTAAGGGTCTAAGTCGAAAAATCGCGAAGTTATTCCGACTTGGAACCTATTCATTCTAAGTTCATAGCAGATATGTGATGTGATCCTCAGGTATTCCCAAGTTATGCTCTGATACCAACTTCTGTCACGCCCCAAACTCGAAAAACGGGCTCACAAAATTCCCGATCGCCGAATCCGATGCCGACAGCCTCCGTAGTGCCCCATTCTCGGATTCCGGCATTCTCATGCCAGATTCCGATCCTGGGATCCTACAAGGAGGATTTTCAGTATGAAATTTTTTTTGTAATGGAGCATAACTACAAGCATAACCAAGTCACAAAACAACATCACCACATATCCACTAAATCAAAAACTTTAAGTACAAAGCAGAAAGGGAAATACAGGGTGATCAAAAGCTCCAAAATAAACTGATGTGCACTCCTGCCTCACCGCTGCTGCTGTCCAACACTACCTGCACGCGACGGTCGTGCATAAGCTTACAAAAGCTTAGAGGGTGGTGTAAGTGTGTGTGCAAGGCTAGCGCCAAGTGTACAGTATCAGAGTAATGCAGAAATATGAGATAAGTCCATGAATGCTATCAGCTGTACCAAAGCTATATGATGCAAGACATGAATGCTATCGGCCATACCAAGGCCATGCGATGCGAGGCCTATGTGGCCAAATGTCATATGCAAGATGCGAAGCAAGCATGTCAGTCCTCATCAAGTACACATATCAGTACAGTTCCTCTCTGGATATCACCGGGGTCTAATACACCTCACACTGACTGCCTCCTCCCTAGCTGCACAGTCAAGCAAGTGGAAGAGACCACACTATCCTCCTGACCAGTAGTCTGCCAATATCTACTCGGCTCGTCGATAGCGGACTCATTTGCGAGCTGGTCAAACTCAGCCTAGCTTATAGCCCCCTCACTCGGGCGGATAAGGCCACACCCCCTTCCAACCGACCACGAAACAGTGGGAGACGCGGCCTACTGGTATTCGGCACTCGGGCGCTCATGTATCCACTCGGTCTAGACGTTGGAGCATCTCCTGGTACCAAAAAGGTTCTGGGACTTTCACCCAAGGACATCCTAAGTGCCCACAATGCTAGAGCCAATATTTCCGGTATCCGATATAACCATCCACGATGTGCCTGTGGAGGCCACGGCCCTGATGTCGCTAGGGCATGCAGTGATCAAGTCACACATATGCGGAATGCATGAGTCACATCGCCAAATCATGCAGTAATCTTGTGCGTACCACGCACTCATGTGGGGGCACTCCGTCTCATAAGGAGTCCCGTAAATGTCACAGCCCAACGACTTATGCTATGATCAAACATTCCTCATATCAAGCATACATATGATGCGTATGGGCATGTATCATGGAGCTATACTAAGCATGTTATAAAGTGATGAATTATCCCTACAATGCAGATGGGCCTAGAAGGCCTACACACCACAAATACGGCCTATCAATGGGCCCTAGGGAGAGTCGTAATGCGGACATTTAACCAACATTATACTTGCAATGTGGACGTCAAACCAACATTGCTCCCAAGGCATAGCTTGCCACAAACCATGGAGAAATCATGCATTGCAATGGACCCTAAGGACAACCCGTTGGGCCTCGATCCATGGGCCTTAGGTACATCAAATGGGCCGTATCACATGGGCCTTACATTCATCAAATGAGCCACATTAATGGGCCTTACCAACGGGCCTTATGTGCATTGCAATGGGCTATAACCCATGTGCCTTAGAATATATCAGAATGGGCCTAATCACATGGGCTTTATGTATCTCAAATGGACCACACCAATTGGGCCCCATATGTAGATCAAATGGGCCTCATAACACGGGCCCTATAAATGTCAAGGTGGGCCTTAAAAATGGCCACAAATACATATATACATATATATATATATATATATAATTCATGCCAAAGGATCAACCGATCCTTACTTCAAATAATAGTGGTAGGACCCACTTGAACCACATATCTGACCCACTTGAACCACTTGAATCATGCCTTAAAATGAGCTTGCAAAAAGGATTGACAGTTGGGGACGCAACACAAGCATCATGGTGAGGTCCACTGTCCAGACAGTGGACAGTGTGGATAAATACATGAATCATGGTGGAGTCCACTGTCCTGCCGTGGATGGCGTGGAGATAACTCATACACAGGGTGGTTTACACCGTCAGCACGGTGTGAGTGAAGTACATACATCACCGTGGGTCCCACGTGGGGCCCACCATAACATTTATTTTAAATCTAGGCCGTTGATAAGGTCGCATGGACCTGGATGAACGGTGAAAACAAATTTCAGATTGATCCAAAACTTCCGTGGCCCAGAAAAAGATTTCAAAGGCAGACGTTCAATTCCATTATTTCCCATGATGTGGGCCACCTGGGTCTTGGATGAGGCTGAAATTTGGAGGGTGGCCCTCTGCCCTAAGGGCCCACTATATGAACGAGTTTGATGGAAAATATACATCAGGGTGGGGGCCACGTCAGAGGCCGTGGGACGGTAGCACGCTGCTGCTGCTGTGTCAGTGGCAGCAGCCACTGACCTTCTTTGTTTTTAAATTTTTTTTTTTTTGAAAAACCGGTATTTTTTGTGGTTTTTCACGTGTGGGGCCCGCTTCAAGATAATCCACTCTAACCATTAGATTTCACGGTTCATAACAAGTTTATCAAGTCCAATATTGGGCTTATTTCAGCGTGTAGAAAAATTCAGTCAACTTTAGACAGTGGAGATCATTGTTTGCCAAGCAATGGCCCGCCAGAATCTCAGATTGACCTCATTTTTCGGCTCAACGCCTAAAATGAGATGGTTAATAGGATGGACGGCGTAGATTGAATCCATTCATCAAGGTGGGGCCTAAACAAGTGGGCCACCAAGAAGCTTGTGAACCAAGCTTATATTTGTGTTTCACGTGGACGTCCAGCGTCCCTGGACGCTGGACGGTCCGGGCCTTTCGCACGCATAAGGTGGGCCCTGTTTAGGTGGGCCACCAAATGACGAGTGTTGTGGATATAAAATAAATAAGGTGGGTCCCACCCATAGATGGTTTAGGATAAAATACAAGCCTTATGGTGGAGTCTATTCGGGCGGGCCACACAATCACGCCAACATCATAAGAAAAGAAGAATAAAAGAAAGGGAGGGAGAGAGAGAGATATACACGTGTGATGGAGGGACCCCGACACTATGGGCCCTCCGTTTCAAGCATCCAATCATACACCAAGTGGATCCCATTGCATATGGGCCCACCAAATTGAAAATCAATGGTGGAGATCCTTTCTCCACCAAACTAGAAGGTCTAGATGACCATATTCATGCATGAAAATAAACATCATGATGGGGTCCATGGAGAATGGCCCCATCATGGAATGATCTTAAGCATCAAGGTAGGCCATTAGCCACATCAAGGGTCCAAAGTGAGATCCATACCATTGATCGGTAGGCCTCACTTGGCCCATCATAAGAACATGAAAATCTAGCCTATAGAAGCACCCACCGGTCGATCTTCTCGGTCCGTTGAAATGCCGGTCTCCTTAAGCTTCACTTTGATGGTTGAAGATGAGAAGTGAAAGGCTAGGATGGAGGATTTGGGATGGGAAAGTGGGCCACACACATGCACTCTCTCACATGGAGAAGCTTGGACGTGAGCTCTCTCTTTGGTTGCTTGGAATTGAGTTGAGAAATGAGAAAGAGAGAGGGAGAGATGGGATGTAAAGAGAGAGAGTGATGGATGTGAGTGATGGGTGAGGTGATGTGTACTTGACTAGCATGGGTGTGTAAGAGAGAGGGTGAGAAAGGGTTGACTTTGGAGAGAGAAAGCATGGGTTGCTTGTACTTGACATGAGGTGATGGATGGGATTGATTGATGGGATTGATTTGACATATTGTAGAGATTCTCTTGGGATTGCAAACGCGCGGCGTTTTCTTCGAAATAAACGTCGGCTCACATCTTCCTGCCAGGGTATCGGATCGGTGCGAGAGATGCGGCGTCGGAACCGCGGCGACGGTGCGGTCGCAATGGTACAAGTCTTGATTTAAGCCGACTCAAATGTACAGCATACGACTTAGGGTCGATCGCAACGTCAATTATACGTCACAGGTTGCAAAATTCGACAGGAAGGATCGCGGGATTCGACGGAACAGAACGGACTAGGATACGGGTCTTACACAAATGCACTGCATGAACATGATTACCAAGTTGCTATTAGTCCTTTTCATACAGCAGAATTGGGAAGCTAAGGTACCTTCCTCATATCACCATCCAATGAGTGATCCATTCTAGGGTCGTCAGTCCTAGACATCTCATACGATCATATGGTTGTAGGTCGTAGCAAAGGGCTCGTCACCAATCAATGCACGCCCATCATACCTTCGTTACGACACTAAGGCTCGTCACATCAATGCGGTATCCAGGTATGCTCGAGGTCACTACAAAAGGCTCGTCACCAATCAATGTAGGCCGACAGCACGAATATAGTGTCCCATACTACCATAATCAGCTCACGAGTTTGGTTGCTCACTGGTCACTACGGGGAGGCTCGTCACCCCAGCGTAGGCCGACAGCTCAACCACGGTGTCCCATACCACCATGTCCGGCTCATGAGTCTTAGCGAATCAAGGTACCATGGTTAATAGGATTTCATTGGTAAGTTTGGTAACCTAGATTCAAACAGGAGCGTCCATACATGGTGAACATACATCGGACAATCGGGTTACTTGACAAACTCGACTAGCATGAGCGTACGTTGAATTGAACGACATAGAGTGTGCAAACACTCCGCGTGGCCAAACCACTGCCGACAACTCTGATATGACTCGGGTTCGTCTAATCACGTCTTTCGTGGCGAAAGCAATCTCAGCTACGAACTTAAGGCCGATTACCGATTTTCTGGACTAATGCATAGTCCCACACATATTACACTACAACAGATATTTGTATCTACAATTTAGAATAGTAATGGAACAACAACTCAAATCATGTAGTACACAAGCATTTGAAGAATATCAACTTAACATTAATGTAAGCATAAGTAAAGCTTGAACTTAAACAACAAGGAATAAGGCTTACATGTAGGAAATCATACACAACAGTAGGAGTGTTGAGAATCGCTTCTCGACACCCGCAATTAGGTTAATATATCATACTTTAGTTCATTCAGGCATTTCTACAAATACTTAGAATACACAATACAACATACATGACGTATGTTGAAAATACACACATTTGGACAATTCCTTTTGCCAAGGAGTTGCTGCACATATAATTAGCATAAGTACACGACAAATAATCATGGCAATCACATGTTCATATTTTATACGCATACGGTACTTTATACATACACATGGAATACACAAATCTCAATATAACACATGCATATCAGGAACGCAGGATAAACATAACATTTGGCATGTGAAAACTCATCCATAGCAAGAATAAACCATTCACTGGCATTAAAAGCCTTGAAAACCATAACCTATACGATTAAAGTCCGCACCTTAATCCAGAAAAGAACACTGAACTGATTTCAGACGATATGTCTTCGTCAACGGCAACAGGATAACCTAAGACAAGAATAGGAATGAGCTACAACCACACAAATACTATTCTAAGCTCTAACACAGATTAGAGTTAGGTTAACTTACCCAAAGATGAGCTCAGAATCGCCGGAATAATGATTCAAAAGTGAATGTTCAAGGATGAAGAAGAACAGGAAAGAATCTAAGATGATTCACCAACTTCTCTCTCACTTTCTCTCTCTTTTCCACTCTCTTCCTTAGCTAAGGTTAGGAAATTCGTATGGAAAAGAAAGTTAGGGTTTTAAGGTCTATAAATAGGCCTAACATTGATGAAAATAACCCCAGGGCCAAGGTATACTTAAGGTATAACCAAAACTGGCTTCTCGCGATCCAACGAAACACTTCCGGTGGGCCTATAACCACGAAAGGTCGGACTTAAGCTCACTGACCATGGATCTAGGTCAAGCTGAGTTTTCGTACCGACCGGATCTTTAGATCAGCCGTGGCGGACCACACTCAATTCAACGGTCACAGAATCTCGATCAGGTCCACAAGCATAAAGACATGCCTGGGCTACCTTCCCTGATCATAGGGTGTAATTGGGTCAGAATCCAATGATCAGATTGCTTAAAATCATCATGCAAGCGACACGACTCAGATTTCATAAAAGCTTAATAAATTTCCAACCGTTCTCACACTCTTCACTCCAGACTCAATCAAATCGACCCAGAACATCACATGGACTTGATTTTCGAGGTGATGGTCAAGCCCAACATGGTGACCGCAACAACCTAAGATCATCGCTATCGAACTTTCGACGCGCGGTCCAGGTCCGATCCAGATCTTCCAAAAATTTCCAAGAACAACTGGATTTAGCGATGGATCCCAGATTTCAGAGTAACATAGCGCTAACTATTCTACAGGTTTTGAGTCATGCAGATATAATTTAAAGTGATTGATGCAAATTTCACAAGCAATCAAGTATAACACTAATTACCCTAAAAACAACTACTAAGGAAAGATTAGCACAAAATTTTCAGGGTCATTACATTCTACTCCCCTTAAAGAAAATTTCATCCTCGAAATTCATACCTTCTCATATTCCTTAAGGATCTGAGGGTAGCTCTTCCTGACCTCAGCTTCAGATTCCCAGGTAGCCTCATCTTCACTATGATGCGTCCATAGCACCTTCACAAGAGGGATAACCTTGCTACGCAATACCTGCTCCTTCCTGTCGAGAATACGCGTCAATCGCAGTACATAAGTGGCATCCTCACTCAACTGCACCTGCTCCCAACTGATAATATGCGAAGGATCAGGAACGTATTTCTACAGCATAGAAACATGAAATACGTTATGCACGCCCGCAAGAGGCGTGGGCAAAGCAAGGTGGTATGCTACCGCTCCCACTCGATCCAAAACTTGAAATGGACCAATAAACCTCGGCGTCAGCTTCCCCTTCTTACCGAACCGCAGAACTTCCTTCATAGGAGAGACCTTTAGAAATACATGGCCTCCAACCTCAAACTCAAGCGGTCGACGCCTCGTATCAGCATAACTCTTCTGCCTACTCTGGGCTGTTAGGAGTTGACGTCGAATGATGTCAACTTTCTCTGAAGTCACCTGCACCAATTCTGGGCCAAACAAACTACGCTAGCCAACTTCTGCCTAGCAATGCGGTGCTCTGCACGGGCGACCATACAACGCCTCATAGGGAGCTATGCCGATACTCGCCTGGAAACTGTTACTATACGCGAACTCTGCATACTGAAGACAATCATCCCAACTATCCTTGAAATCCAAAATACAAGCTCGCAACATGTCTTTCAGGACCCGATTCACGCGTTCTGTCTGCCCATCTGTATACGGATGAAACGCGGTGCTGAACTTCAGTTTCACACCCATCGCTTCCTAAATACGAGTCCAGAAGATAGATGTGAAACGCGTGTCTCTATCAGACACAATCTCCAGGGGAACTCCATGCAGACGTACTATCTCCTTGATATACAGCCTAACCAACTCGTCTGTAGAGTTTGTGACTTTGATCGGTAAGAAGTGAGCCGACTTCGTCAATCGGTCGACTATCACCCAAATAGAGTCACATCCCTTGTTCTCTGCAACCCAGAAATAAAATCCATAGAGATGAAGTCTCACTTCCATTCTGCTATGGGCATGGGCTGCAGCAACCCAGGAGGTCAGCGATGCTCTGCCTTGATCTGCTAGCACGTGAGACAACGAGAAACATATTCAGCAATATGGACCTTCATATTGTCCAACCAAAAAGATCTTCTCATATCCTGATACATTTTCGTGCTACATGGATGCATCGCAAGCTTAGAACTATGGGCTAACTCGAGAACCTCCCGTATCAAGTCAGGGATGTCAGGAACACATAACCGGCCACGAAATCGTAAGCCCCCATCAGAACTAATACTCCAGTCAGAGTTCTCATCTGTACCAACCCGCTTCCTCATCTTCACCAAAAGCTCATCATCTGCCTGAGCTGCAACGATCTTCTCGTCAATAAGGGGCTGTACACGAATGTGTGCGATAACCTCATAATCTCGCACAAACTCCAACGTATCCCACTTTGCTATCATCAGCAGAGCCACAAACTCAATAGCCTTCTTGTGACTCAACACATCTGCCACAAGGTTCGCCTTGCTCTGATGATAAGAAACATCGAACTTAAAGTCCTTCAATGTTTCCATCCATCGGCGTTGCCTCATATTCAAATCACGCTGCGTGAAAATATACTTAAGGCTCTTGTGGTCGCAAAAGAGCTCGAACTCCTCACCATAGAGGTAATGTCTCCAAAGCTTTAATGCGAAAATGACAGCTGCTAACTCCAGGTCATGCGTAGGGTAATTCTCTTCGTGTTTTCTCAACTGACGCGAAGCATAAGCAATCACCCTGTCCTTCTGTATAAGGACACAACCCAGACCAACGCGAGAGGCATCAGTATATATAATATACTTAACCCCTTGCTCTGGTAATACTAGCATAGGGGCGGATGTCAATTTTTCCTTCAGCTCCTGAAAAGCTAACTCCGCCTTCTCATTCTAAGCAAACTTCAAATCCTTCCGTGTCAGCTGCGACAACGGTCTGGCAATCTTCGAGAAGTCTTGAATGAAGCGTCGATAATAGCCTGCAAGACCCAGAAAACTCCTTACCTCAGTAACTGAACCAGGCTGCTTTCAGTCCTGCACTGCAGCTACCTTGGCAAGATCAACAGCTATCCCTTCCTTGGACACCACATGTGCCAGGAACTTGACTTCCTCTTTTCAGAAATCACACTTCTTGAACTGTGCAAAAAGCTGATTCTTCCTAAGAGTATCCAAAACCGCTCTTAAGTTCTCCTCGTGCTCTTCTCGGCTCGCCGAATATATCAAGATGTCATCGATAAAAATAATGACGAATCAGAACAAGAATGGCCGAAACACCCTATTCATCAAATCCATGAACACGGCCGGTGCGTTCGTAAGACCGAACGACATCACAAGGAACTCATAGTGACCGAAGCTAGTCCTGAAAGCGGTCTTCTGCACGTTCCCATCCTTGACACGTAACTGTTGATACCCTGACTGCAGATCAACCTTTGAAAAGTACCGTGCCCCCTTCAATTGATCAAACAGATCATCAATCCTCGACAAAGGGTACTTATTCTTCATAGTTACTAAATTCAACCTGCGATAGTCAATACATAATCGTAAGGATCCATCCTTCTTCTTCACAAACAAAATAGGTGCTCCCCAAGGAGACACACTAGGCCGAATAAAACCCAAATTCAGCAAACCATCTATCTGCTTCCTCAACTCATCCATTTCACTCGGAGGCATACGATAGGTGGGTAAAGAAATGGACACCACACCAGGCATGAGGTCGATAGCAAAATCAATCTCATGCTGAGGAGGTAATCCAGGAATCGACTCAAACACATCTTCAAACTCCCCAACTACCGGCGTGCTAACTAATGCCGATTTAGCCATACTCTCCAACAGAGAAGTATAATAATCAAGACGAAGAGGGTAACTGACCTGAACTGGAAAAGTAACTGTCTCGCCCTCAGGTCCATGGATGGTCACCGACCTTGCTTCATAATCAATCTCAGCTCGCATCCTCGTGAGCCAATCCATACCCATAATAACATCGTAATGATAAAGAGGTGTGACAAAGAAATCAACACGGATCGATCCACTTCCTAGGTCGACCAAACAATCCATACAACTCTTGCTCATAGTAGAGGAAATCCCCATAATGGTAGTAAGCGTCACTCCTTACATAGGAACATATCTCAAACCCAAACGCCTAACTGCCTCATATGATATAAGAGAAGTAGTGGACCCTGTATCTACCAACATAGAAACGGGAATACCTTCAATGTGCACTGTCACCTCGAAAGATCTCGGCACCAAGTCAGACATAGGCACTTCAGCTGAAAGCACATGAGCTCGAGCCTGCTGCTGACGATTCGGCGGAGGAACCATGGGCCACTGAGGTGGCCTGAAGCTAGGTACTGCAGGTCTAAAGATGGATGAGCTGGTGCTGAACGAAGAGGTGGAGGAGAAATAACCCGAGGCATCAGACGGCTAATCCTCTGTGGTGGAGTAAATCCACTGGCCCGCATACGCGAAAAGCAAAAACAGTCCAAATGCCCCATCTTCCCACAATACGAACAATGAAGATCAGCTCAAATCTGCTAGCGGGCGGCGCTGAACGCCTAGGAGGAGAATCTGCTCGCAGTCTCTTGCCGAGAAAAGGTGCACCCTGAAAGTCCGGTCGCGGCCTAGAAACTATCGATGCTCGCATACGGGACGACCTGTCCCCGTCCTACTCTACTCGTAAGGACATGCTCACCAACTCCGTATAAGAAGAAATGCTGGCACAGCAAATCTTCGATCGGATCTCAGGTCTCAATCCCTCAGAAAAGTGTCGCATCCTCATCGGTTGATCGCCCAGAATCAAAGGCACATACCGACCTAGCTCAGTGAACCGGTTCTCATAGTCCATCATCGATAGCCCTCCCTGGCGGAGGCGAAGGAACTCACTCTCCTTCTCATGTCGGTACGTAACTGAAAAATATTTCTCATGGAAGCATGTCTCAAACGCCTGCCACGATCACTCAAAACCTTCCTCGATAGTGCGAAGAACATTGTCCCACCATAGACTGGCCTCCTTCTCAAACATGAAGGAGGCAAGCTCAACCTGCTCAACCTCAGAGCAGTGCAGCGGTCTCAGCATCTTAGAGATGCGATCGATCTAATACTTGGCCTCCTCGGGTCTATGAGAACCCGTAAAAGTAGGAGGTTGTAAGCGCTGGAATCGCTCAAAAGTGCCGCTGGCACTGGCGCTCCCAAATGGAGGCATAGGTGAAGCAGGTGGAGTCGCCCCACTGACTGAGCAAAGATGCCAGCCATGGAAGAGAGGAACTCCTGCTGCTGCTACTGCTGGTGGTGGTGGTGTTGCTGCTGCTGAATCTGCTGCTGCTGCTGGTGCTGCTGCTACTGAATCTGCTGCTGCTGCATCAACAGCATCATCTGCCCAAACCTATCAGTAGGCGGAGCAGACGAAGATGCACGGCTCGGCTCAGGAACCGAAGGCATGACTGGAGGAGCCATATGTGTCGGCCCAACACCGGCATGAGACAGGCCCGCCTGTGGATCCGTCTGGCTATCGCTCAAGGGAGGAACCCTAACAAGCGACTCAACCAAGGAGAGATGGGCCGAAGTCTTCGAACCCTTAGGAGGCATCCCTACATTCAACAGAGGATGCAACCTATCAGATTCTACATCCATATAATCCATCCACACAGCATTCACAGCATAACTTCAAAGATAAACAACATGCATTCCATTAAGCAAAATTGTCACAATACAAGTAGTGCAGCATTACATGAATCACGACTAGGAAAGCATGTGAACTACAACATCTAACACTTCAAGCAATAACAAACAACTACAAATAACTCCAACTACAAAGCCAACAACGGCTACACACAGAAAGAAACAACAAACAAAGCAAAGGACGACCACAACGATAACTATTCGTCGAAATCAGGAGATGGAGGCGGGGCACCCTTATCCTGCAAGCAACACAGGATAGACTTCAGAGTTCGAGTCACCTTCTTAAACTTATGCTTCAAAAGGCCTCGAAGATCCATAATATCCAGGTGTAGAACAGCCTTCCCTTCTTCAAGTCGACCAATACGGGCATCCCTAGCAGTCTGATCTGCGCTCTGCTCTGGTGCCACAGGAGGAGAGCTCTCGCTCGTATCCTGTGCCTCAACCTCTTCCTCGTCCTGCTCTGTTTCTTCCTCAATCTCAGCACCACCTTCAGCATAACTCTCTTCATCATCGCTCTCTGACTCATCCTCACTCTCTGAGGCCTGCCGACGAGGACCAATCTCCATCTGCTTAAGGGTCGTCAGGTTAAGATGACGAACAGGAACCGGCTTCTCTACTCCAAGCCTATAGCCAAACTCATGTGCAAGCTTACAAATGAGGCGGCCAAAAGGAAGCGATTCGGTCCTCCTAGTCGAACGAGCGATGAGAATAATCTGGCGCAAGATGTACATCGGCACACACAACTTCGCTCCTTGCCCCACATGATACAGGAAATCTACCTCAGGCGTGTACACTCGCTGCGGTTGCTCCACCTTGGATATACATTGAACGTATACATGTGGTTAAGCAAACGGAAGTCGTCTGTCATGTTGGTAGCCAGAAGACTCCTATTCGGCTGTCATTCGACCAAACGACCACATAGGAATCGGGTGCGACGATCCCTCTCGCGCATACTATTCAAATTCTTCACGCTGGCATGTACCTCACCAAGTGGCACATTTAGGAGTCGGGATATCAAAGCGACGTTGACCGTAGCTTCCCGACCACTACCACAAGGAATCTTGAACTGCAGAGGCTCTAGCAAAGGATCACGAATATTGGCATAAAAAGCTCGAACAGTACTTGCATTCACGCGATACTCGCCCTCAAACAAGGGACACCAACCAGCACCTTCCAGGCGCTCCAACAACGGAAACTTACCATACAGCCGCGGATCAACATGAGCCTCAAAAAGGACTCTACGGCCTTCATAGACTCCATGGGATAGCTCCACCAACAAGGTTCTACCAATGGGAGCTCGAGGATTGAGGTCCCGCTTGGTCTGGAATTCACGAGTGGCGGACGTGCTCACGGCAGCACCTCTCGGCCTCCGTGCACGGGTTGGGCGGCTAGGCCCGGCTTCATCCACGGGCGCTCTCTTCTTCCCCATCAAAGAAAGAAGGGAGGAAATAGAAAAGATGGTCGTGATAAACTCAAAGAGGGCCATGAGAAATGAGAGAAAGAGAGAAATAGGAAAGATGGGAAGCGCCCGCACACTTGAGATCCCAAAAGAGGATGTGAGAGCCCAAATGAGAAGAAAAGAAAGGATAAATAGTAAAGGGAGGTGAGGTTTTGAGATGGGTTGATAGGGTTTGCACGGAAATGGAGGAAGAAGAAGATTTGGAAGGAATTTGGAGAAGTTTTGAGAAGGATTTCAAGGAAAGGAGAGCTTTGGAGGGAGGATTGTGAAGGAAGTAGGGCTTAGAAGGTGTTTTAACCAATGAACCATGGAAGGGTGGGCCACACTAGGCCAAACAAACGTAGACCCGAGTCGGCCCGTTGATCAGAGAGGCCTCGCTGAGCCGGCGATGCCTCGCCATTTGGGCGAGGTCCTCCTGGTCCCCCATGCTCCAAATGATGTGGGTCCCCCCTGAGCCCCACTGAAAATGCCCCGATTGGCCCCTTTGCTTGGTTCAACGCCTATCGGGCCATTCGGGCAGAAATTTGATACAAGCAGAGATTTCTTAACAAATAAAGGGTTGAAATGGGAAGATAGACCATCTAGACTCATTAATAGATGGTCTAGAAAAGGCTTCGGGTCTCTGTATGTGATCAGGAGAGAGCACAGACTCGATCTCGGTGATCGATTTCAGTAAACGTTCGCCGATAGAGGCTACGGTAAACAAACACACAATCTACGATAAACTCGCACCCAAATACACTAAAGTGGCGACAGCGTGCGGTGTGTGACCATAACCCAGGTCCGGTTTAATCTAAACATGCTCTGATACTAACTTGTAATGCCTTGAAATTCGGGGGTCGAGCATAACTCAGCTCCCGAGTTCCAAAACATTACTTATGCAACATATTTGATGAAGGATGTACGTTGTCTGTATTAGTGCATAAAACATGGAATAGATTAAGCCAAAGTGCAAATATAATTCTGGGATAAGTGAAGAAAGCAAGCGGAAGACTTAAAGAAATATGTGTGTACATGTGCGACTCCCTGAAATACATATACATACCAGGTCGTAATACAAGTGTTGCTATTAAAATTATAAGTATCAAATTACATCATTTAGTTCCCCAAAAGAAATCCCAGCATCCCGCGCATCAGAACGAGGCTCACTAGAATCCGTCTGAAAACTGAATAAAAGAGAAAGCAGCCTCATCATCATCCATCTCCTGATCTGCTTCAGAAGTCGCATCAACATCTGCAACATCAACATCTAAGACAGAATCTGGTGGGTGTTTAACACCGCCCCAGAACGTGGGAGTGAGTGATCAACTCAGTGGAATAATAAAGCAAAGGTTAACATGTTATCAGTTCAATCAAGCAGTAATGATAAACCAGAACAATGAAACATGTCCTAAGTACTCTTGTTAATGCAAGGATGTATGCAGAATGATGCGTGCCCTCACACGTACACCATCAGCGTCTTCATCTTACGTTATGCATTACATCGCCTCAAAGTGCGCCACGTCTACAAAACACATGCAAATGCGGTGCATGAACATGATTACCAAGTTGTTATTAATCCTTTTCATACAGCAGAATTGGGAAGCTAAGGTACCTTCCTCATATCACCATCCAAACAGTGATCCATTCTAGGGTCGTCAGTCCTAGACATCTCATACGATCATATGGTTGTAGGTCGTAGCAAAGGGTTCGTCACCAATTAATGCACACCCATCATACCTTCGTTACGACACTAAGGCTTGTCACCTCAATGCGGTATCCAAGTATGCTCGAGGTCACTACAAAGGGCTCATCACCAATCAATGTAGGCCGACAGCACGAATATAGTGTCCCATACCACCATAATCGGCTCACGAGTTTGGTTGCTCACTAGTCACTACGGGGAGGCTCGTCACCCCAACGTAGGGTGACAGCTCGACCACGGTGTCCCATACCACCATGTCCGGCTCATGAGTCTTAGCGGATCAAGGTACCATGGTTAATAGGATTTCATTGTTAAGTTTGGTACCCTAAATTCAAACAGGAGCATCCATACATGGTGAACATACATCGGACAATCGGGTTACTTGACGAACTCGACTAGCACGATCGTACGTTGAATTGAACGACATAGAGTGCGCAAACACTCCCCGTGGACAAACCACTGCCGACAACTCTAATACGACTCGGGTTCGTCTAATCACGTCCTTCGTGGCGAAAGCAATCTCAGCCACGAACTTAAGGCCGATTACCGATTTTCTAGACTAATGCATAGTCCCACACACATTACACTACAACAGATATTCGTATCTATAATTTAGAATAGTAATAGAGCAACAACTCAAATCATGTAGTACACATGCATTTGAAGAATATCAACTTAACATTAATGTAAGCATAAGTAAAGCTTGAACTTAAACAACAAGGAATAAGGCTTACATGTAGGAAATCATACACAACAGTAGGAGTGTTGAGAATCGCTTCTCGACACCCGCAATTAGGTTAATATATCACACTTTAGTTCATTCAGGCATTTCTACAAACACTTAGAATACACAATACAACATACATGACGTATGTTGAAAATACACACATTTGGACAATTCCTTTTGCCAAGGAGTTGCCGCACATATAATTAGCATAAGTACACGACAAATAATCATGGCAATCACATGTTCATATTTTATACGCATACGGTACTTTATACATACACATGGAATACACAAATCTCAATATAGCACATGCATATCAGGAACGCAGAATAAACATAACATTTGGCATGTGAAAACTCATCCATAGCAAGAATAAACCATTCACTGGCATTGAAAGCCTTGAAAACCATAACTTATACGATTAAAGTCCGCACCTTAATCCAGAAAAGAACACTGAACTGATTTCAGACGATATGTCTTCGTCAACGGCGACAGGATAACCTAAGACAAGAATAAGAATGAGCTACAACCACACAAATACTATTCTAAGCTCTAACACAGATTAGGGTTAGGTTAACTTACCCAAAGATGAACTCAGAATCGCCGGAATAACGATTCAAAAGTGAAGGTTCAAGGATGAAGAAAAACAGGAAAGAATCTAAGATGATTCACCAACTTCTCTCTCACTTTCTCTCTCTTTTCCACTCTCTTTCTTAGCTAGTGTTAGGAAATTCGTATGGAAAAGAGAGCTAAGGTTTTAAGGTCTATAAATAGGCCTAACATTGATGAAAATAACCCCAGGGCCAAGGTATACTTAGGATATAACCAGAACCGGCCTCTCGCGATCCAACGAAGCACTTCTGGTAGGCCTATAACCACGAAAGGTCGGACTTAAGCTCATTAACCATGGATCTAGGTCAAGCTGAGTTTTCGTACCGACCGGATCTTCAGATCAGCCGTGGCAGACCACACTCAATTCAACGGTCACAGAATCTCGATCAGGTCCACAAGCACAAGGACATGCCTGGGCCACCTTCTCTGATCATAGGGTGAAATTGGGTCAGAATCCAATGGTCAGATTGCTTAAAATCATTGCGCAAGCGACACGACTCAGATTTCATAAAAGCTTAATAAATTTCCAACTGTTCTTACACTCTTCACTCCAGACTCAATCAAATCGACCCAGAACATCACATGGACTTGATTTTCGAGATGATGGTCAAGCCCAACATGGTGACCGCAACAGCTTAAGATCATCTCTATCAGACTTTTGACGCGCGGTTCAGGTCCGATCCAGATCTTCCAAAAATTTCCAAGAACAACTGGATTTAGCAATGGATCCCAGATTTCAGAGTAACATAGCGCTAACTATTCTACAGGTTTTGAGTCATGCAGATATAATTTAAAGTGATTAATGCAAATTTCACAAGCAATTAAGTATAGCGCTAATTACCCCAAAAATAACTACTAAGGAAAGATTAGCACAAAATTTTCAGGGTTATTACATTTATGAGGGGTTGTATATCGCGCGCTGTCACCTTTCTGTCAAAGGTACAATAACATGGGAGGTAAATGTTCATCCCCATTATCGCTATACCCTGTTACAACCAATCAAAGGGAGTTACGTGTAATCTATACTGATACACATGGTACATTTAGAGATATGCAGATATGTACGGAGGATATTTCTTGATAAGTGTAGCTAGGATGTATCAGGTGGTGTTGTGTGCTAGTAAAACAGCCAATGGAGAAACGATCGTGCTCAAACTGTTATCTGACAAGTGGCAAGAGAAAGAGCAAAGGAAGCAAGAACGTGAGAAGCATTCAGAAGGTAAAAATCGAGAACAGTTATGGTAACTGTTGGAATGTGAGAAGGATCCAGAACAACTGGATCAAAGCTATAAATAACCATGCAAATTAAGCAAGAAAATCGTCTCATACCAAGCCAAACAGACTAAAATTATCTTTCAATTATCCGGTCAATTTACATTTCATAGTGTAATCTTTTACTTACCTTGTTGAGTAAGTTATATTTCATAGCGTAATCTTTACTTTTCAAATTTGCTGCTTTACATTCCGTAGGGTAACCTGTAGTAGTAACTAAATACTTGATAATCTTTTGCCATAGTTCGAGTTTATGCTAGCACGTTGGACTCAGTTCATTTATTGGGAAAGTGTTCTTCAACTATTTTTTGTGAACGACTGGAAGGATCTTTTTTTCATTTAATTATAAACTGTATTGAAAAGTCTTTTTTGTATGAAAGGCAAAGAAGTAACCTATCATTATAGAACGATCCCTATCCTTTAAATATCGTATAATCCAATTTTATACATTGAGTGGCTGAATAAATAATCAATCTCTTAATATCTCGGTGATACATTACGTGTCTGCCTGTATTAACACATGCTATCATTGTTTTGTCATTGGCTTTCCTTTTGAATTGAAACTGCAAATTCAATTCTGGTGTACCGGGAACCCAATGCAGGAAATAACCACCAATCGAGGCCATTGCCGCATCAACTCACGTCTTTTTGAGTCACGTCACATGAATGAATTGAATGGCAAGTGAACATCATGGTGGTCACCACACAAAAGTAACTGTGGATATCCCATCCCAACTGTCTTATGGTGTGGCCTCTTGAAGTTTACGTTGATCATGCTTTTTTGGTATCGGAGAGAGAGACAGGGTAACTGATGGACGGGATGGATCTTATGAAAGTTCCATCCATGTGATGCTTGGTTAGCAGTAGTTACCAATGGGATTTGCATCGGGTACCCTGGCTCAGCAACTGTGGCTAACTGTGCCATACGCGGGTTTGATGAATGACCATCAGTCTTAAAATGGTGATAAACTATCATATGAGTAAAGGTTATCTTATCTAATAAACGTAATTCCTACGCCCCTTCAAAATGGCTTAGAGCCATTAGCTAAATAAATTCCCATTACTGCCCCCTTTACTCAGTACACTTAGATATTTTCTTAATACAGTTGACTTCCAGCCGTCTATTCTCTCCCTATTTATAAATCTCAGCCTCCTCACTTTTATTCACATCTCCGTTCCTAACAGCACCGAAAAATTCCTTCAAAATGGCGTCACGCTTCTTCGTTGCTCCTCTTTTCTTATTCTGCTTTGTAGGACATGCTTTTGGAGGCGTTTTATTCTCTTCTCTTCCTCCAACTCTTCTCGTCCAGGCATCACCCAAACAAGGCACAGGTAATCAAACCCCAATTTCCAATTAGATGCATTCATTGTAAAAACAGTCTCAAGGAGATTTCACCAAGTACTCGCTTCTTCTATTATTTACTACTTCCTCCGATTACAATTCGTTACCCGTTGTTTGGCGTTGAATCCAATCCAATTCCACAAATTCCATTCAAGCTAGGCATGATTTCTAATGTGACAAGAGGTGGGATTTTGTTGGATTCAATGCTCCTCCTCGGTCTGATGTGCCACTCAACTTTGCCAATTTTATCTTTTGGCGATGATGGTGAAGAATCAGCTTCCAATTTGAAATCCACATGTTAGGGTTCGCAACGAACTAGCCCATAAGCCAAGAAGTCAACTTCATTGGTGCTTTGATTACATGAAGTGGCATGGGCTGGCAGGTTGGCCAGTTTGCTTGTAGATATATGGGATTGGCTGTTCAGATTCTTTTGGAGACATGATCATCAACCGCAGCCTCTTGGCTTGGGCCTGAAATATTTATTATGTGGCCTATCCAGCTCAGTCGAATCTCCACCGTAGCCTCAGGTGCATCTCCCTTGAAGCTGGAAACGGATTGGGTTGTTTAAAAGAAACCGGATCCAATGGCTACAGTCCTGACATGCCCTATCGCAACATGACGTGTACATGACCTACCTTGTACACCTTCATGTACAGGCTTAGCAAATCTGGAGCCAGCTTCAAGGGAAACGGATTGGCTACTCCCCTGCCACCAGCCAATGGCTGATGGTCGGTGCTCTGGGGGCCCCACCATGACGTATGTGTTTCATCTATTCCGTTCATCCATTTTTACAGATCATTTTAATGCATGATCCCAAAAATGAGAGGGATATAAATCTCAGGTGGAGAACACCACAGGAAAGCAATAGTGATTGGATATCCACCATTGAAATCCTCCTAAGGCCCACTGTACTGTTTATTTGACATCCAATCTGTTGATTAGGTCATACAGACCCAGATGAAGGGAGAAAACAAAGATCGGATTGATCCAAAACTTTTATGGCCCCCAAAAAGTTTTTAATGGTCTACGTTCATTCAGCACTGTTTCCTGTAATGTGGTCCATTTGATATTGGAATATATCTCATTTTTGGTCTCAAACCATAAAATGATCTGGAAAAATAGATGGACGGCATGGATGAAATGCTTACATCATGATGGGGCCCACAGAGCACCGACCACCAGCCATTGGCTGGTGGCAGGGGGAGTAGTCAATCCGTTTCCCTTGAAGCTGGCTCCAGATTTGCTAGGCCTGTACATGAAGGCGTACAAGGTAGGTCATGTACACGCCATGTTGCAGTAGGCATGTCAGGACTGTAGCCATTGGATCCGGTTTCTTTTAAATAACCCAAACCGTTTGTATGATGGGTCGAATTTAATTGAAGATAGCCAAGAAAACCGTTCCATCTGATTATTCAAAGGTTTAGCAGACCGTCTGGACCCAAATAAAAATAATGGAATGATCAGAGGATTTAAAAACATCTCAATCTAAGTGATTTTATTTCCTGGCCCTCCCCAAACTATACGATGGTGAGATCCATCATCTAAACGCCTCAAATAATTGAAAGATTACACATATCCAAAGGCTAACAATGAGCTAGGATGTATGCAAACCTCCTTCAGAAGAGCAGCAGACTACCCAAATTTGTGAATTGTAGCAAGTAAACCACAGCCTTCCCCAACGGCCTGATTATACTACAATGTCTGATAATTTGCAGTGTTGAACGCCGGTAAAGACGTCCTAACGGTTCAATGGGGACTGAATGGAACCCAGCAAGGAGGGTTGGACAGCAAGTACGAGAAGGTGAAGATCACGCTGTGCTATGCACCCATCAGCCAAGAGGACCGGGCATGGAGAAAGACCGTGGACGACTTGAGCAAGGATAAAACCTGCCAATTTGAAATTGTGGTTAGGCCTTACTCCGGGAATAAGAAAGAGGAGAGCTTTGATTGGACGATCGAGAGAGATGTGCCCACTGCTACTTATTTTGTCAGAGCCTACGCGCTGGACTCTGCTGGAAAGCAGGTGGCGTATGGCCAGACTACTGATAGCCACAAGACAACCAATCTTTTTGGCATCGAAGGAATAACAGGCCGACATGTGTCACTTGATATTGCCGCTGCTTGTTTTTCTGCTTTTTCAGTGGTCTCGCTTTTTGGATTCTTCCTCGTAGAGAAGAGGAAGGCCAAGAAGACCACGGGCAAGTGAGAGAGGCGTCGTGTTTTGTGAGGATTGGGATTGCAGGTACTTAACGATGGCAGATTGCTACTAAAGAAGTGACATGGCACCTGTTTGGTTGATGGTTTTATATTGCATTAGGTGGTATGGTATTCTAAATTTCATGTTTTAAACCCTCGGCAGTGTGAGGAAAACCCATGAAGTGACATTTCTTTTTTTGTTTTTTTCTTTCAAGGAGCTCCTATAAAAATTGATTTAAATTATGCTCCCTTTGAGCGGTGAGATATTTCTTTTAAAAACATTGCAAAACATGGCAAACTGGAAAAGGGTTTTCACGAATCTTCCTCCGATCGAAGACGCAAAGTCCTGCACAAATTTCTCAAATTCAGTTGGGATTTGTGGGAGACCGACCCTCTATGCTCTTGCTGCTTGCGAATGAAGGAAGCTGGATTGCGTGGTGTGCCACATACCACCAACCTCCGCGCTGTGTTGATGTCACCAAATTTTGTGGGCCCCACCATAATGTATGGGCGCACCAAGTTTTGTGGGGCCCACACTGTTGGTCCATTTGGCCATACCATTATTTTAGGTCTTGAGCTCAAAAATGAGATACATATAACTCACAAGTGGACCACAAGGTAGAAAGCAGTGGGAATTGAATATCTACCATCGAAAACTTCTCAAGGGTCATAGAAATTTTAGATCAATATTTTATTTGTTTTTACTTTTTAATTTAAATTTTTTTTTTTTTTTTTAATTACTTCATCCATGTTTGTGTGACCTTATGAACCCACTAGATGGCAAATAAACATCATGGTAGGCACTAAGAAGGTTTCAACGGTGGGAATCATTGTCCCCACTGCTGGTGAGGTAGAGATAGCAGGTGAGGCCGTTCATTGCGGCAGAGAAAGATAGTTTGCGTCGCCATCTACATTAGGGTTTCTGATCTCTAAATTTCCCATGTGCCAAAAATACACTTCCACGCAAGGATTTGAATCGTCAGAGCTCAGCTTTTTGCCTGAATAAGGGCAACAAAGTTAAGCCCTTTGTTAGAAAAGCCTTTCCATACGGAAACGGATTGGCTAAGCCCCTGACTCCCGCCAATGGCTGGTGGTCGGTGCTCTGTGGGCCCCACCTTGATGTATATGTTACATCCATGCCATCTATCTATTTTTACAGATCATTTTACGGTATGAGACCAAAAATGAGGTATATCTCAATCTCACGTGGACCACATTACAGGAAACAGTGTTGAATGAGCGTCAAACATTAAGAATACTTTGGGAGCCATAAAAGTTTTGGATCAAGATGATTTTTGTTTTTTCCCTTCATCTAGGCCTTTATGACCTAATCGACAGATTGGATGACAAATAAACAGTACAGTGGGCCTTAGCAGGATTTTGATGGTGGATATTTAACCACTATTGTTTTCATGTGGTGTGGTCCACCTGAGATTTATATCCCTCTCGTTTTTGGTATCAAGACCTAAAATGATATGTAAAAATGGATGAACAGAATGGATGAAACACATACATCATGGTGGGGCCCATAGATCACCAACCACTAGCCACGGGGCTGTGGTGGCGGAGCTAATAGCTGGTGGTCGGTGCTCTGCGGGCCCCCACCATGATGTATATATTTCATTCATGTTGTCCATCTATTTTTACAGATCATTTTACGGTATGAGACCAAAAATGAGGTATATCCCAATCTCAAGTGGACCACATTACAGGAAACAGTGTTGAATGAGCGTCAAACATTAAGAATATTTTGGGGGCCATAAAAGTTTTGGATCAAGATGATTTTTGTTTTTTCCCTTCATCTGGGCCTTTATGACCTAATCAACAGATTGGAGGACAAATAAACAATACAGTGGGTTGTAGGAGGATTTTAATGATGGATATCTAACCACTATTGTTTTCATGTGGTGTGGTCCACCTGAGATTTACATCCCTCTCGTTTTTGGTATCAAGACCTAAAATGATCTGTAAAAATGGATGAACAGAATGGAAGAAACACATACATCATGGTGGGGCCCACAGATCACTTACCACTAGCCACGGGGCTGGTGGTTGGTGCTCTGCAAGCCCCACCATGATGTATATGTTTCATCCATGCCATCCATCTATTTTTATAGATCATTTTACGGTATGAGACCAAAAATGAGGTATATCCCAATCTCAAGTGGACCACATTACAGGAAATAGTGTTGAATGAGCGTCAAACATTAAGAATACTTTAGGGGCCATAAAATTCTTAGATCAAGATGATTTTTGTTTTTTTCCCTTCATCTGGGCCTTTATGACCTAATCAACAGATTGGATGACAAATAAATAGTACAGTGGGCCTTAGGAGGATTTTAATGGTGGATATCCAATCACTATTATTTTCATGTGGTGTGGTCCACTTGAGATTTATATCCCTCTCGTTTTTGGTATCAAGACCTAAAATGATATGTAAAAATAGATGAACAGAATGGATGAAATACATACATCATGGTGGGGCCCACATATCACCAACCACTAGCCACGGGGCTGTCGCAAGGGGAGTAGCCAATCTGTTTCCTTTCCAGACCAACCTTTGATTTGAAGTGTCAGAGCTCAACGTTTTGGCTAAATAAGGGCAACAAAGCTAAGCCCTTTGTCAGGAAAACCCTTTCCAAACGAACCTCATTGATTTGAAGTGTTAGATCTCAGCGTTTTGGTTGAATAAGGGCAACAAAGCTAAGCCCTTTGTTAGGAAAAACCCTTTCCAGACCAACCTCATCGTAGAGTTTTAGGCCGGTTTCTTTCCACTACCTCCGCCAAAATCCCTTGGGGTGTGTTTGGCCCGTCAAATCCCATGGTAAGGGATGGGATTGCATTCACGTCATCATTACTAGATGTCAAGAGTTGTCCTACTATTGCTGAAAACATGGATCTCCAGCAATCCTGTTTGGATGGGACAAGTGATTTCAGAGTTCCATGGGAGACCGTGCAATGTCACGTTTGGATGGCCTAAGTGATTCCAGAATTCCATGGGAGTCGTGCCTAGTCACATTTAGGTTGTTGGTGGGATTCATTCGAAAACATGGTAGAGGATGGAAACAAATTGGCTACTCCCTATGCCATCGGCCCTGTGGCTAGTGGTTGATGCTCTGTGAGCCCCACCATGATGTATCTGTTTCATCCATTCGGTTCATCCATTTTTACAGATCATTTTAGGCTTTCATATTAAAAAAAAAAATGAGAGGGATATAAATCTCAGGTGGACCACACCACTGGAAAACAATAGTGATTGGATATCCGCCATTAAATTACTCCTAAGACCCACTGTACTGTTTATTTGACATCCATTATGTTGATTAGGTCATATTGTCCCAAATGAAGGGAAAAAACAAATATCAGCTTGATCCAAAACATCAAGATACCCCTCGTATTTTTTAATGGCCGATGTTCATTCAAAATTGTTTCCTGATTTGTGGTAGACTTGAAATTGGGATATACCTCATTTTTTATCTCAATCCATAGTATGATCTTGAAAAATAGATGGACGGCATGGATGAAACATAGACATCATGATGGGGCCCAAAATGCACCGACATTCAACCAATGGCCAGTGGTAAGGGGAGTAGCCAATCTGTTTCCCAACAAAACTGGCCCTCTTTGCAGGCCACTCTTGTGAAACTATATCAAAATTCCTGATGCATGCATCACATTCTTCCACATGTGCGATGCAGATTCTGAGAAAATCCAAGATGGACGAGATTCTGCCCTATCAAGTGGAATGTGGACCACACCGCAGATGGATATGTGACTGTCTTAGGTACATCCATAGAGATTTTCACACTTTGTATAAAAGAAAATGATAATAACAAGTATAGAGATTACGAAACAACAAGGACATGATGATGTTATTTTGAAATTGCTGAACAAGCAACGCTCTTTAGTTTGTACACATGCAAAGTACAGACTGAATAATCACCCAAATCTGAAAGAGCCATCTACATGCAATGAATAACTCAAAAAACAAGTCATGAATCTGAATATGAAACCTCAAATAAGTCTTCCCAAATACAACTTCTTTTTCGCCCAGACATACACTCCAGATTTCATGTAAAAGAGGCCATCAATTCTGAGGAAATCATAACCCTGCATTTGACGTAAAAAATAACACCGTTAAACATGTAAGCTGAGCCTTTATTTTACTCATGTTGGGTTGTTTCAATGTCGAACAAGGAAAATATAGAAAACGCACCTGAAAGTACATTGCGAATTTTCCATATACTAAACGTACTCCAGAACTTAGCAGCCGAACTATAAAAGGAGTGTAGAGTGACACTTCGCTGAATTCGAGGTATCCTGCGTAAACCAACATCACGCATTAAACAGACATATATTGTAATTCGTATTTATATGACCATACATACCTTCGGTGAAATGGCCATATAATATTCAGAGTGTTGCCCACTGCATCATGCGATAGAATACGGAGCGAATCCTTTAGAGAATGAAATGCGACAAATAAATAGAAACATAATTTCTCATCACCGGATTAGGATTGATCCAAAACTTACATGTCCATGCAGTTCGCAATATGATTATTACAAAATCCTATTGAAATAGTTATATATTTCATAAAATAAAAATGTCTCACTCAGTTGACCAACAATTCTACCGACGATTTTCAGTTCGTCGTCAAGCACCATATATGAATTCATTAAACCAAACATAAAACTATTATAAGAAGTCAGTAGATGTAAGTTAAGTACATATGCAAGCTGCAACTTAATGATAATATACAAAATGATGAATATAACCAGGATGGCAGTTACTAATGCAGCCACTTTATTCCCAATTGACATAGAAGTATCATCTGTCTGTGTACTCCTGCATACCAAGGATCCGTGAATATGTTGGATCAAGTTAGTAAATGAAGTCAATGTAGGAACATCACTACAATACTGGGGTATGTATCCAGGTACGATATCCCATGTCGTGGACTGTCCACTGGTGATACATGCATGGTTAGAATTCCACCATGCACTTGCATCTTGCATTGATTTGAAGGCTGGGTGTCTGGCACCACTGAATCCTTCTACATGTAAATGTGCCTCGTCCCAAGATAAGTATATGCCTGGACGACGACCCACAAGTACGATATAATATTTGCTAAAACCCATCTGCATTCACATAATATACAGAAGATTGGAACATGTGATTGTATAGAAACTAAAAACATGTAAGCATAAAAAATTGACCCCAGCTGAGAATGTCAGTAGAAGTAATTCCTAAATTATGACTAGTTGATGTATGCTTCTATCTATATGAAGATGAGTAGAAGTATTCAAGATGCATCATGCGTATTCTATGGTTTCCAACCACGGTACAGATTGCTCCCCTACTAATTGAAATATAAGTGGCACTGTAGAAGGTGGATCATATACTTGTCATGCAATTTAATTATATCTACTACTAGCATAATTAAACACATTAATTTAGTTATTACAGGTCTGTTAATTCTATTGTAATAAAAAATCTCCCACCCTAAATATTATCTAAAGTGTAACGTAAATAAATCAAAGTTTTAGAATCCATTAATTCCGCTTCTATCAACTAGAGGCACCATCATCATTGCCCTTCAAATCAGACAGAGTTTTTTTTTAGCCAATCAACACGACGTTCTGATCGTAGACTCACAAAAAAGAATGCAAGCTTGTCATCCCTGCTTAGGAACTGACCAACCTCAATGAACTCAGAGTTGGTCAGTCCTTGAACCTCTTCAAGAATATCTAAGACCTTACTTGTTCGGTTGACCTCCTTGCCAAGTCCAAATTTACGCATTGCCTCTTCTACAATCGTGAGAGTCATGCCAAGGACGTCACAGGGACGAGCTGGTCGCATCAGTTTTGTTGTCATACTCCCACCACGATTACTATTTGATTCAATTCCACGGGTGGGAGTGTTTTGGAACAATCGATTTTCCCTTGATTGACTTTCAGTGGAATAATGATAATTTCCTGTTGAATCAGAAAGATCCACAGTAGCATCAGCAACATCATCTAGTTCTGTCCATGCTTCGTTGAAATCACTTTGAATACGAGACGAAGACACGGCTAGGTTCCTACTTCCTTGTGCATAGCGTCCTGTAGCTTGGTTAGAACCAACAATCATCACTAAATCATCCATCCGTTCGATTCGCTTGCCACACAATCTTTCGGCTCTCAAATAGGACTACATATAAGGAAGGGAGTTTGGCAATTAGATTGTACATGTTGTTATATGAAGATAATTGCAGAAAGAGGTATTATTTGACCTGCAATGTTCTTAAATCATATTTAAAGGGATCCTTACCTTTAGATACTCCTCCTAAACTTCGTCTGGGGCCGTGGCGACCATGCGCTCATTGTCCCAACCAAAACCACTCACAGCTAGCATGTCCCTTATATCATTGTACTCTCTTGTGATACATCAATCTGTTTTGGACATTTTGTCAGTTAACAGGGATTTGAGTACATTTATACACCTCATCGGTGGCTTCTTGATACGCTTCTCTTTTAAACCTATTATCAGCCTTTCGGCCTAACGCAATTTGGTCAATCAAGGTGTCGAACAATACTTGATCCATAGTTCTAGTCCATTTGATTTTGACGGCGCGAGAGGAAGGCTCTGCAAGGGATTTGACTGACTTCTCACGAGGAGAACAACGCGTTGGTAGGACCAGGGTTCTCACCGGTGATTGTGTCAGAGTCGGTATAGAACCTCCCCAGATGTCCGACGTCTCACCTATGTATACATAGAAAGGCAATTATGAAAGAAAACCAGCCAATTAGTGTATCATTCAATCAGTAAATATGTCAATAAGAATGAAATAAAGGCTAACTAATATTTCGAGGAATATTATCAAATCCGAATAAAAGTACCAAATAGTAACATCTAGAACTTATACATAAATCAAAGTAGCCATAATGTCTATATTAAGAGTCAAAGTACTTAGAAAATTGAGTAGGCCTATCTTATCCTACTATTATTTTAGGCGTCTACCCACATGCGCTCCGCAATCTGATCATAAGTTCTGATCCAAGCGTCTTTTTCACATTAAGTGACTTGGACTAGTCATTGCCTCTCATCATTTGTTGATACCTCATTTGGGGTAGGATTAGTCTTAACGTCACCCACAGGTATACCAACATCATGCAAATCTTGGTGCGATCCATCTTCTTTTCGTATGAAATTATGCAGCACACAATAAACAACAACAATTTTGACTTATGTATCAAAAGGATATTGCACTGCCGTCTTTAAAATTGGAAATTTGCCCTTCATTACATCGAAACATCACTTAATTGCGTTTCACAATTGAGCATGTCAATAGTTGAATAATTCCTTCATATTCATAGGCGTTCTCCCGGTACGATACTCTTGCAGGTAGTATCGAACTTAATGATTAGGGGCCATAAAGCTTGGTGAATGAGCGTAACCTGTGTCGACCACAAAGTATTTTCCTACATAATTACAGAAATTATTCTTTCAGTCTATTAGCAACAAGATTTTACGCAGTAAATGATGAGCGAATGATGGTGAAGATAGATTACCAGGTGGCACAATTAGAGGATCATCATTTTGCGTCAGGGCGTTATTATTGAGGGTCAAATATTGCATATTATCCCTCATTTATATCTTGGTTTTATGAACATGATAATGCTTCATATTCTATCTTACTCATGTTTGTGTTGCAAGGTGAATTTAAGAGCTTGGATTGAAAAGGGTATTAAAAGCATGGATTTGATACTCAAGAATCACCAAGGCGAGGGATGGATCTTAAAGACCAAGATTGAAGAATTCACATGCCAAAGATCTAAGAAAACCAAGTGAGGAGTGAAGGGAATCAAAGATTTGAAGTGAAGAAAAGGAATTCCGAAGTCGTCTTGAAAAAGCATATTCTAAAACTCCGGGTCATTCTATGAAATTTCGTTGAGTGAAGTCTATTTAGAAAAACTGCACAGAGTAAAGTCTATTTTACCAAACTACATAAATTTGAGGCGGTTTCTAGAGTTTTTTAACTAGGTGTAAAAGTTGGAGTTCCACAACTATAAATAAGACTTCGTAGGATGTTCCTAGGCATCTTCTAAGGTTTAAGAAGTAGAGCAAAATGGTAGAGAAGCTGTCGCCAAGAGTTTTCTTCTTATTCCTTAGTTGTTTTCATGCTTTCTTCTAGGGTTTTAAATCTAATTATGTCTATGGTTCACTAACCTCTTAGCTCGGGCTAAGAGGTGAAGCTTGTAGCGTGATGGGATGTTTCTCTTGCCTTAATTCATGTTTATGTTGAACTCCATAGATTCTAATTTCATATTTAAGGATTACTTTCAGTTTTTAATAGTTTATTGTGACTTAAATTACAGTAGATCTGCAATGGCTTTGAGTATCTTCTTCTCCTGATTTGAGATTGTGAAATTAGTAAGTCCTATTGTTCACCATCGTCCCTTGGGCATGGTAGGGTGATGGAATCCTTCCTAATCTTTGCAATTCTCATGCTTTGAGATTATGGGATTGGTAAATCCTGTTGTTTGTTATTGTCTCCTAGGTATGGTTTGGTGATAGAATTCCTACCAATTATCATATCTCTCCTTCATTGAGAATTAGGTCAATGGAAGTTCAGATTTAGTTTTATTGATGCATTTTCTAAATGGATAGGGTAGGACTCCAATTCTAATTGTGTTACTTGAATTAAGTAAGAGGTCTCCCTAATCACTATAAATTGATCATTGGTATCCTAGTTCTCACCTTTAAATTCTTAGTTTTAATTACTCTATTCACAATTACTCTCTCAAATACCTTAGAATTAGTTTCACATCTTCTTCTAGTTTTACTTCTAGTTAATTTCATAAACATACAAGTTTCAATCCCTATGGATTCGACCTTGGTCTTACCGAGATTATTACTATATCGTGACCCTACACTTGGGGTTGTGAACAGTTATGTAGGACTCTTGCATCCAAAGCTGAACCTTCCCATACGGCTAACATATATAATATTGACATATCAAATGAACAAGAAGCAAGTACATTCTGAGACAAGATACTCTTTCGATTATGGAAGCTTACGTTTTGTGATGCTTGTATATGTACAGGAATATGTGTCCCATCAATTACACCAACATAATCCTATATGGGGGGAGTTTTCAAGCCCATAAGATTAGTACGAATGATGCATAATTTAATTACTGCTTCAAGAATAAGCCCTTGGTTGATAATGGTACCTAAAAGTAAGTGGCCCAATATGGATTTGATTGAATCTCATCCGAGGTTTTTGTGCCGGCTTACTTAACATATTCGGGGTATAGGGAGACTATTACATCTAGAACTCAGTAAAAGTGATGGCTTATAGTTTCACCTGAACGACAAAACCTGTGTCTTCTCACACGATTACACACATTATGTCCGACTGTATGTAGGAACACGACTAGTTGTTCCTTCAAACTAACATTACATGTATCGGGTAGGGTCGTCCTCTCACGCACTACTTCACATAGATGAAAAAATGCATGTTGTTTCATCCTGAGTTGAGTAATACAGTCCCTGTCACTTGTGCGAATAATTAAATTGATAAATCTGGCCTGCGCATCATCCCCTTGATGAGCCAGTTCTCTCAACATGTAGTGTTGATAGTATTCCCCAACAACTGCAACGCATGCTACCACTGCAAGAACAATGATGGACTTGGCCATCTCTTCCTCATCCTGGTCTTCCATCGTCTATCTATCACCTATGTATACAAGTGGAAGTAGAAGACTATAAAATTAGCTTGTATAACGGATGGTGCAGGAGTGTTCATGTAATGTGGGTGTGCAGTTCTTTTATCATTATTTTTTTTTAAGTATGAGGGAGCCAAATGCAATCTAATTACATTCTTTTTCGTCAAGAAAACTAGGTGTTTGGCATGATTGGCTACTATGCTATTGATAGTCATACTGCAGTCTTGGGTTTGATTGTTTTGGCCAGTAAAGAATGTGGATAGAATTTTTCTTACTCATACGCACCACATGTGAGAAGCAACGACAGACATGGTGATTTCATTGCATGCATACTCGCTCCTATCGACTGGAAAGTCGGACATGATCTTACTCGCCCTTACCATATGTTAGAAGAAGCAGTAGACAGTATAATTCCCTAGTATAATCTTTCCTATCAACTGGTTACTTTAAATATTATAAGAGTAGTGTATTATCTAAAATAGATCAAAAGGCAAGCATTTTTTTAAAGCTATCCCTTGCTTAAAATCAGCAGTTTTGGGTCTATAAACAAAACTGAGGCAACTTAAAGGAAAATTTCTCTACATAAAAGGACCAAAACATGTGGAGAATCCTTGACACCTTTCATAAGGTTATCAGTCAGGATGACTGGTGGCAGATAAAAGGACCAAAAGATGTGGAGAATCCTCCACCTTTCGCACAATTATCAGTCAGGATGACTGGTTGATTTCCAACTTGGCTAGACCATGTTACACATACCTAACAATTGAGGATGATATATGACAATGATATTTTTTTCCTCTTCTTGAATGGGAAATTACGGTATACTTCTGTTCTTAGCTATCCACATCTAGAGATAAGAAATGAAATGTCAAGATTACACTGTAAAATAAATTTTAGGACATTAATTGTTCATGGTGGAGAAACAGTTTGAGAAAAAGTAGAATGGCCCGACGGGATTCATGTGGCAAACCCATTCAATTGGCTAACTGCTTTTATGAGGATGATGATTCATACATGATGGGACACCACAAAATAATGGCCAATGCCCCATTTGGCAAGACATGGTATGTACCTTGCAAAGCCCAAGTGTAGTTTCAGTTTCTTTTAAAAACGTTATTAAAAAAAAAAAAAAAATCAAGTCCTGCATCAGGTTTTTTTTTTTACTCGATCTACTACTGGAATCAATGTAGCAACATCCAATATTAAATTCTCAAACCTTGAATATGATAGTTCTTCCTTGGGAATTATTTAAATTTGAGCAAAGTTGTGTTGTCATTAGTAATCCAGTATTATGACCTCCTCAAGTTGTATATTTTGATAATTTTATGCTGATTTCCTAACATCAGGTGGCAAGATAAATGTATGTTGTGGATCTCACACATTCATCACAATGGGCCCCACACAACCTATGTCGCATGGATTACAATCATGTAGGCTAAAAGCTATGAGTTGGAGATGGTGGGAGGAGGTTACTAGCATGAAAGAATTGAAATGAGATAAAAACCTTAGTTAAAGGGTTACACACGTTCCTTTTTTCAAAAGTTTGTCCCTTTGCCCTTATACTAATTACAGGTATAAAATGGGAAGAAAACTGCTCACATTGTACACATAAACATGCAAACACACACATACAAACATAGACATACATACACGGGAATAATCCCATTGAAGAGATGGGCAGCTATCACGCTAGACCATAAGCACACCTTTGTTCACCTAAATTGAAAGATGTTAATTTGAAGATGGAAAATAGATAGAACATACCTAATAAATGATTTTCCAACTATCCTCCATTCAAGTTACAAATAAACTAAATTATAGCTACATTATCATGATTTGCTTATTTTCATCAAGGTGAATATGAATAGTCACTGTAACTTTTCTATAAACATAGATAGAAACATCCTTGGTAAGAGTATTTTTTTTGTAATCAAAGGAAAGCCCTGTGAAATAAACAATCTATTTTGAAAAGGACCCTATTTTAAGGTTCCAGAGTCCCGACATATCTTCTTGTAATATAAGATATTTAAGCAAACCTCCATTAAGTAGCATCAGCATTTCTTCACTAGTCTGCATATAGGAAACTACACATCACCACTTCATGGAGGTTGAAGTGGAGATAGGCCATACTAAACAAATACAATTTTTTAAAAATGCAATTTTAGATGAAAAGCTGGCCATTCTCATTTTAACTGCGTACATGATGTTGCTCATGATGACAATGAATTGGATTGTTAAAGATGACAAACAAATGTTCCAATCTTATATTTAGGCCCGTTAATTATATAAAACATCTTTGATATAAAAAATGTAGGTTTTATAATGGACCTCAATTAACAGACTTGATTTAACATTGCCAATTATACAGAACATCTTTCGTAGCATGTAAAAAATGTAGGTTTCCACAATTGATATAAAACTTCACTAGAAGTTAATGAGTATGCTGACCTCTCTAACAAAAAACCAAACAAAAACAAAAACCTCAGCAACTGAAGAAGAACGAAAATAAGAAACAAAATAAAAAATGAAAATGTTGACCTCGTAACTTTAATTGCATTTTGATCTTAAACTTTTTTAAAAAAAAATTAAAATTAAAATTAAAATTAAAAACAATAGAGAAATTTCAGTAACACGACAATGGTATGGTGACAATGATGAAAACAACAAATATTCTACTATTGGATTAAATAACACTTGATGTTATTAGATCAAGCTCAACCTTTTTGTAACAAAAATATGTGGGTATTAGAATTACTTATAATCAAAGGTTCTATGGCACGTCTTTCTTGTATGTATTTTGGTCCTTACGAAGAAACTTTATTTATTTATTATTTATTATTGTTTTGACAAAGGTGGAGAGCACACAACCTGCATTTGATTAATTGATGGAGAGAACATATCAATAGGACTTTCAATAGAAATCCAAAAGAGCTGAAATGGTTTTCCAGAGGGCAAAAGGAGGGCGATGTTTCGGTCCTTGGGAATTACCCAATTCAAGGGGAAGGAGTTGGAAATATATTTTGGGTTTACTTAGGAGCCATGATTCCATGTAAATGAGGAATAAATGGGATGATTTCTCATCTCATTCATTCCCTATCTCTTTTATAGCCTTTGTACTATTTCAACTTGAGAAAATTCTCCCATTACCAATAGAAAAAGTTAAGCATCACAAATCATGATACTTTTCTTAATAATGATTACTAGAAGTTATTTATTTATTTATTTTTAGAAGATGAGAAGCAATTAGATCCTAGAACCCTCAAAATTGATAAGATGCATAGGGACCTAGATGCCAAATAATAGTAAATATATTTCAAAAAAATAGGGACTCAAGTTTTACATCAATACCTAGATGTCATGAATGCGAAATACTTTTATCAAAGAGTCAGCCAAACGGGCTTAACAAAATTCCTACACTAGTAATTATAATACATTCACTTCAAGAAATGAACTGAAAAGAGAAAGAAAGATTATGCATGATGGTAAACAATGAAACCATATCCAATCAATAAGAAAAGCACTTTAATGGCTACAAGTAGCAATTGAAGAAAACTTCTAATCTTAATCCTCACTACTTGAAACACGCTAGTCTTTAACTGTTATAGGTGAAGTGCTCAAACAAGTAATCTCATATTTTCAAAATCCTGACAATACTAGTTCAATCTATCATAGAGGAATCAAACCATTCTGCTGAATAGACAATTCCCCAAGCTCATGTCGAAATGCCTGTTTTTTGCACAAACCACAATTCCCCAACCACATGCCTACATTTTTTACATGCTGCAAAAGATGTTCTATATAATTGGCAACGTTTTATTTCGTCTTGCTTAACATATTCAGGTCCGTTCATTCTATTGTAATAAAAATGAAAAGCCCCAATTTTCAAAAACTTACAAGAAATCCGTTTCAAGCTAGGACGATTAATATACTTGGAGGTGGCCGAAGAGCTCCAAATAAGCGGAGATGTAGCCTGCCTGTAACAAAGTAGTAGATTAAGACGAACCTCCTCCCAAATCTATATTGTAATAGAGAAACTAAGAAAGAAATTTCATGAAAAAACTCCAAATCGGTGGTCTCATAAAGAGGCTTACCTCTTCTCTCCACTCTATTTCAGAACAAGGAGCCCTCTTCTCCCTATCCACATCCGAAGATGCAACATGCAGGGGTATAAATTGATCCTGCTTCTTGCCATTTCCGCCTAAACCTGCCAATATCTCCTCTTCAACTAGTGGGCATTTCACATCTGGTGGTGTCCGTACTCTGGATCTGTTATCACTACGGGATGGGCTCGAGAAGTCATCAAAAGACCGTCCATTCCCCAATGCAAGATTGCCCAAATCCCTCTCCTCTGACAGTCGTATTTGGAAGTGAAAGATGGGAGGGATGAAGGAGTTTCCAAACATGTAAGGGATGGAAACGAGATGGATTTTACAATCCTACGCCTCGTATTCCACCCTAACGCAATTGCCCAAACACGCCCTTGAGGAGAATGCTTTGTGGATGGTGGTAGGATTTGAAACTCGTACGTCAACTATATATTTTTATTTACCCTTCTCCTAGCTAGGAGTAGATTAGTTGTTACTCAGGTAACAACTTAGTGGGTATTACCCTTACCGTCGGGCCCACATTGATGATTAGTCATTTTTTCAGCCCATTTTAGGATGGGGTTCCAAAACTTATATAAATCCAAATCTCAGGTGGACCACACCACATGAAACAGTGTTGATTGAGTGCCCATTTTAAGATGGGGTTCGAAAACTTACATAAATCCAAATCTCAGGTGGACCACACCATATGAAGTAGTGTTGATTGAGTTCCCATTTTAGGATGGGGTTCCAAAACTTATATAAATCCAAATCTCCAGTGGACCACACCATATGAAACAGTGTTGATTGAGTGCCCATTTTAGGATGGGGTTCCAAAACTTATATAAATCCAAATCTCAGGTGGACCACACCATCTAAAATAGTGTTGATTGAGTTCCCATTTTAGGATGGGGTTCCAAAACTTATATAAATCCAAATCTTAGGTGGACCACACCATATGAAACAGTGTTGATTGAGTGCCCATTTTAGGATGGGGTTCCAAAACTTATATAAATCTAAATCTTAGGTGGACCACACCATATGAAACAGTGTTGATTGAGTGCCCATTTTAGGATGGGGTTCCAAAACTTATATAAATCCAAATCTTAGGTGGACCACACCATATGAAATAGTGTTATTGAGTGCCTCACCCTTAAAGTTTCCAAAGGTTCCCATCGTAAGCTTTTTATGATGTTTATTTGAAATCTAACCTATCAATAATGTTAAGAAAATTTATATGAAGGGAAAATACAAAGATTAGCTTGATCCAAAACTTTTGTGACCACAAAAAGTTTTTAATGATCATTCATCACTATTTCTAGTGGTATGGTCCACTTGAGATTTGGATCTTCTAAAGGTTTGGGATTGCACTGTAAAATGAGATAGAAAATAGATAGATAGTGGATACATAAAAAAAAAAAATACATTAAGGTGAGCCCCACATGGTTAGGGTTGAAATGGCCAAGCTATATGTCCTAGAGGGGGGGGGGGGGGGGGGTTGAATAGGACTATGCCAAATTTTAAGATAAATATAGCGGAAATATAGAAAGATAGAACTAAATAAATAAATCAATTCACACTGCTGAATGCTAGCTCAAAATATTGATAGTTCTAAGGACAACCATGCACCATAAAAATGGCAGGGCAACCTTACTAGAACAAATAGAGAAACTGAAGCTCAAAGTAATAAAGAGATAGTAAAAATATAATGCTGAAATGTAAATCTAAATTATTACAACATTCCCCACTGTGCTTGAAATGTAAAATTTACAATATTCACATCCACACATACATTCCACAATTCTGAATGATAAAAGATAGGAAATATAAATCACACATCCACAACACAAAGAATTATAGTGCTTCACCTGTGTGTTCACCAACTGTTAAACAACAGCTACACAGAATGCTACTCCACTCCTAATATCCTCACACAGGGGATATTAGCGTTCACTATCAAATAGGTTTTCATAGGTTCACCCAAAACCTTCACAATTGTGTCTTTTTCAAAGAGCTTACACAATTCAAAAACCCCCACTTCTGAGTTTTTTGGCTCTCCTCAGATAACCAACAACTTTGAGATTTTACTGGCTTAACCTCAAATAAAACCAAATAATGTGAATTACACAAATTGTAAAATACCTGATTTTCTCCTTCATTGTAGCAGCCCAGAAGAACTAAGTTGGAGTAGAGATTTGAATGTCAAAGTTCAATGTCCAATACTCACTTTATAATGGTTCTAGGTTCTAATAGATTTTAAATTAAAACAAAAGGGCTAGTTCTAATTGATTTTGATTCCAGAAAAAGGAAAACAACAATTCCTCTTTTCAAATTAGATTGGAATACAAGAAAGAAAATCAATTAAGAAAGCTAAAGAAAGAGAATATTAAATATGCACACTTAGCTTATATGGAGCACCGACTTATCTCTCAGAAGGCCAAATTAATTTAGCTTGAAGTTCTTTAATTTTCATATATAATTCTGAGATTCGTGCTCTATTTATAGGTGAGCAAATCACACCTTTGACTAGTCTAAGGACCTCTACGACTGGTCGTAGGATCTCTTCGACTGGTCGTAGGTGGCCGAATTTCAATGCTGTTCTTTGAGTCGTAGGTCTACGACTGGTAGAAGATGCAGTTGACACTATTCCTATGACTGGTCAAATAGTCCCCAGGACTAGTCGAAGCTTAAAAGAAAATTTCTAATTTTTGTAACAAACTTACGACTGATCCAGGAAATGTTTAGATAAGTCGAAGCAGTGCTAGGACTAGTCGAACAAAGTCCAGGACTAGTCTTAGAATAGACCAAATTCACTTATATAAAACATATGAATTATGTATCCAAAATGGCCTACTCTAAAGGTCAACCTAAGGTTAGTCATACCTCAATAGTGAAGTAAGGACATTGAAACTTTAGAGACGAGTGACCTTTAAAAGTAATGGAGCTTGAAGTCTTGATGTCGTTTAAACTTGAGAGCTTTTTGAGATCTTGAGATTGAACTTGAAAGCTTCTTAAGATCTTGAGGTTGAACTCGAAAGCTTCTTGAGATTCTTGACTTGTGAACAGTGCTTGTCAACCTAAGTTGATCTTGAGTAGAGCATTGTTCTTCACAGATGCAAACTTCATAACAGTGTCTTTGGTACCCTAAATTTGACAACACAAAGGGCTATAAACTATGGCACTTACAATCTCCTCCTTTGTCAAATTAGTGACAAAACACACTTTCAAGATATGTTACATAACACAGAATATCTGATTAAAGAATCATGCACCAGTTGTTATCAACTAGCATCCTGCAGACTTGTAAAGCATCCTGCAGACTTGTAAACACCTCTGCTCACACCTCTGCACATACTCCCCCTGAGTAACATACTCCCCCTGAGTAACATACTCATAAAACACCATACAATACAATGCTACTCCCTCCTCATGACAACATCCATATTCATATACATATCCATAACATATCCATACTCTCCCTTTTTGTCACAATAGGACAAAGGAAGCACAGAACAGATGGTTAAGGAGAAATAATCAATGAGAAATATGAGAGGTAACTTGTCAAGATATGAGAACATAGCATAAGCAACACACATAATTCATAGACTGAGCTAAGTTAAAGAGAGTGACAAACTCAAAACTAGTTAAGAGTACTAAAGTTATTACAGACAAGTAATCTTAAAAATACTAATCTGACCCAGATGAAGGAGCAAGAATGGAATGATTAAGTTGATGCATGCCTTTGTTCAAGCGCCTAAGATATTTGCGCATATATTTGAACTATAAATCATAGGTAACAGACATGTTTTCCATCTTAATATTTAGATTCTTAACTTTATCTTCCAATGCACTCAGACGTGCATCAAATGAAGAAGGCTCATAATCTGGATCATTTGTAGAATCAGACGCAAGTTCTTCAAAAATATCATCCATGTTAATATCATCAGGAGGAAGATCACCAGCTTCTTTTTCCTTAAAATGAAGAAAAAGATGATTTCCCCCAAATTTTAAGTGAATCCACGCGATTCACGACTGGTCGTGGATATACACGACCGGTCGTAGCACGACTGGTCGTGGATACTCACGACTGGTCGAGTACAGGCCAAAAAATCTGATTTTTCCATATTTTTCAAGATTTAAAAACCAAACTAGCAAATATATACACTATGATACAAATAGGTATAATTAATCATTTTAAAATGCACATGCTGAGATCAAATTTCATTTTGTTAAACCTACTTTTGTCGAGTGGTTTAATGAAAATATCAGCACGTTGATTCTCGGTAGGGATATATTCCAAAGATATAACCTTTTCTTCAACTAATTCCCTAATATAATGAAATCTAATATCAATGTGCTTAGTACGAGAATGTTGAATTGGATTTTTCGAAATATTTATGGCACTGAAATTATCACAATATAATAACATAGAATCCCGATTAATTCTATAATCACTTAGCATACATTTCATCCAAACAAGCTGTGTACACGCATTACCAGCTGCGGTATATTCAGCTTCAGCTCTTGAAAGTGATATAGAACATTGTTTCTTGCTAAACCAAGAAACTAAACAGTTTTCGATATAAAAACAACCACTACTGGTTGATTTTTGATCATCAAGATTACCAGCCCAGTCAGCATCCGAGTACCCAGCTAATTGAACACTAGTCTCATGAGGATACAAGAGACCGAGATTAACAGTACTTGCAACATATCGTATAATCCACTTGACAGCAGTCAAGTGCGACTCTTTAGGTTCAGACTGATATCTAGCGCAAATACCAACACTTAGAGCGATATCGGGTCTACTAGCAGTTAAATACAATTGACTACCAATCATACTCCAATATAATTTCGGATCCACATTTTTACCTGCAGAATCTTAAGAGTTTCAAGGTTGTACTCATAGGAGTGTCAAAGTTCTTACCATTTTCAAATTCAAATCTCTTAATCAAGTTCATAACATATTTAGATTGAGAAATGAACATTCCATCATGTTTTTATTTTACTTGCAACCCAAGGAAATAATTCAATTCCCCAACCAAGCTCATTTCAAACTGAGATTTCATCAAATCTGCAAACTCAATAGTCATGTCAGTACAGGTAGATCCATAAATGATATCATCAACATAGATTTGTACTAATAAGATGTGATCCTTATGTTTTTTAATAAACAGAGTTTTACTAACACATCCTATTTGAAAATTATGGCTTAATAGAAACTTTGTTAGTTTCTCGTAACATGCCCTAGGAGCTTGTTTTAAACCGTAAAATGCCTTTTTAAGATGATACATATGATCAGCATTTTTGGGGTCTTAAAACCCATTGGTTGTTCAACATAAACTTCCTCATGCAGATCGCTATTTAAAAATGCACTTTTCACATCCATTTGGTAAATCTTAAACTTTCTAAAACAAGCAATGGATATAAAGAGTCTGATTGATTCAAGACGTGCTACTGGTGCAAAGGTTTCATCATAGTCAATACCTTCAATTTGAGTGTAACCTTGTACCACTAGTCTAGCCTTGTTTCTAATTATATTGCTAAGTTCGTCAGACTTATTTTTGAAAATCCATTTGGTTCCAATGATGTGTTTATCTTTAGGTCTAGGTACGAGATACCAAACATCATTTCTCACAAATTGGTTAAGTTCTTCTTGCATCGCATCAATCCAGTTTTCATCAGCAAGAGCTTCTTTTATGTTAGATGGCTCTATCTGGGATGTAAAACATACGTAATTGCATATATCCTTAAGTTGTCTATGGGTACGAACACCATTGAGAGGGTTTTCAAGAATCTGTGTGGCTGGATGATCTTTAACAGTCCTCAGTTCAGAATCAGTCTGATTAGATGAAATATTAGATTTATCAATTACTAGTACTTGATCATTATCTGAATTTGAGACTGGTGTGTTTAAGTGATCATCAATGATGACATTGATGGATTCTTGAATCACACTGGACCTTTTGTTCAGAACCCGATAAGCTCGACTATTTAAAGAGTATCCTAAAAAGATCCCTTCATCACTCTTCGTATCAAACTTTCCCAGATGTTCACGATCTCGTAAAATATAGCACTTGCTTCTAAAAAGTTGAAAGTATTTGACAGTAGGCTTTTTATCGAACCACATTTCGTAAGCCGTTTTATTATTACCTTTACTAGTGTAAACCCGGTTAATAATATATCAAGCTGTATTGACTGCTTCAGCCTAAAGATTCTTAGAGAGTTTCATACTATTCAACATGACATTAGCCATTTCTTGAAGCACTTTATTTTTCCTTTCAACTATACCATTTTGTTATGGAGTTTTGGGCATTGAGAATTCATGTAATATTCCCTGGTTGCTACAGAACTTCTCAAAACTGCTATTCTCAAATTCAGATCCATGATCACTACGAATCTTACTGACTTGAGAACCTTTTTCAGTTTGAATCCTTTTGAGAACCTTTTTTACTTCTTCAAGGGTTTCTGATTTGTCCCTTAGGAAGACAGCCCATGTATATCTGGTAAAGTCATCTACTATTACCAAAATATATCTTTTGCCACCTCGACTTTCCGTCCTAGTAGGTCTTATTAGATCCATATGGAGAAGCTCGAGTGGTCTTGATGTGGAATTGGAATTCACCTTTTTGTGTGAGTTCCTTGTTTGTTTGCCAATCTGGCATTCACCACATATTTTATCTAATTTTTGTAGTTTGGGTAGACCTCTTATAAGTTCCCATTTGCTCAATCTATGTAAATTTCGATAGTGTACATGTCCAAGACATTTGTGCCACAAATCAGTCTCGTCTGTTTGGACCATGTAACATGATTGATTAGATGAGCAAGATTCGCTAATATTATAGCAGTTTTCAGACATTCTACGTCCAATTAGTATTATTGAACCCTTGTTGTTTAGCATCTCACAGCTTTGATTAGAAAATCGTACACTATGGTTATTATCACAAATCTGAGATATGCTTAGAAGATTATATTTCAGTCCTTCAACATACAACACATTTTTAATCAAAGGAAGGTTATAAAGTTGAACCGTACCTTGGCCCATAATCTTGCAGTTGCTGCCATCTCCAAATGTGACTGAACCGTCAGTCATGTCTTTGAGATCGGTGAATAAAGCCTTGTCGCCTGTCATATGCCTGAAGCATCCACTATCTAGGTACCACTTAGAATGACTTGTTGCTTTGAAATCGGTGTGGGCAAGCAAGTGACCTTTGGAACCCATTTCATAACCATTTTGGGTTTAGGAGGATAGCAGGTCTTCTTTTGATTGTAAGAGTTAAAGTATGACCTAGTGAGTTAGACTTTAGAAGTTCCTTAAGTAAATTAACTATCTTTTTTGCCAAAGGACTTTGGTTTTGCTTTTTATAGTTGATATGTCTTTTAGGTTTTTGAAAAGATTTAAAGTTTTTAGAAAACATTTGATCTTTCCCTTTTGAGTTTAAGATCTCCTTTTACAAATGTGGGAGAAGTATTCTTCAGTTTAGGAGGAACACTCTTATCATAGCCTAGATCAGAACGATCGTCATATTTTCTCGATCCAGATAAGAGTTTTTCTAATTTAGGATCACCTTGGGCATATTTCCAGGTTTCCTTTAAACTTAAGAGAGAAGAGACTTCATGTTTTAGTTGTTCGTTTTCAGATTTAAGATTTTCAAACTGGGAGGTTTTAAAATCTAAATCGCATTTTGTCTTTTCAAAATAGTCTAAAATATGGGACTTTTCTAAAATAAGAGATTCATAAATTTCTTTGAGTTTAGAAAATTTCTCTTTTTGAAGTTTCAATTTCACAGCAATTTTACAACTTTCCTTGTATAGGGCATTGTAAGCATCTTGAAGATCATCTTCATTTTCATATTCATTATTCAGATTTTCTTCATTAGTCGAGTCATCATTATCTAAAAAAGTGAATTTGGCTAGAGTCATAAGGGCCTTAACATCACACCCTGAATCAGTTTCAGAATCTTCTGATTCAGAAGAGACTTCAGAATCAGAGGACTCATCCCAAGTAGCCATCATACTTTTCTTTTTTGACTTGCCCTTATTAGGACATTTGTTAGCCAAATGCCCATACTCATGGCAGTTGTAACATTGACTGTCTTTTAATGATTTTCTAGTTTTAGGTTTAGGTTTCTTTTTATAAAATGCTTTTTAAAAATCAACCCTCTTTTTACTTTTAAAAATTTTATAAAATCTCTTTGCCAAAAGAGCCATATCATCCTCAGAGTTTTCTAAATCAGAGTTTAAATCATTTTCATGAAAACCATTTTTAGAAGTTTTTAAAGTAATAGATTTACCTTTTGGAGCTTTAAAGGTTAACTCATAAGTCTGTAATGAGCCAACTAATTCCTCAATCCTCATATTGTCCGTATCACGAAGTTCCTGGATTGCGGTTACTTTAGAATTGAACCGTTCAGGAAGTGAACGTAGTATTTTAGCACATATCTTGCTTTCAGGAATTTTATCGCATAGACCCCATATATAGTTTACAATGTCATTTAATCTGGTATAGAAGTCCATGAACATTTCATTTTCTTCCATACGTATTTCCTCAAATTTAGTTGTGAGGATTTGTATCTTAGATTTCTTGACAATTGAAGTACCCTCGTGTGTCATTTCCAATATATCCCAAGCATGTTTTGCAGAATCACAGGATATAATTCTTTTGAATTCATCTGGTGATAGTGCACAAGTAATTACATTTAGTGCTTTAGCATTTGCACTACTCTCAGTTTTCTGAAGTGTGGTCCAAGAGAAATACGGTGTAATTTTCATAGATTTTGAACCATCAATCCCGGTTACTTCAGTGGTAGGAGGGGTCCATTCATTCACTATGGAAAGCCACACACTTTCATCCATGGATTTGAGGAAGATCCTCATCCTGGCTTTCCAATAGGCATAGTTGGAGCCATCAAAGGGTGCAGGCCTAGTGACTAATAGGCTATCAAAATTTGACATCTTTTATATAGCTGAGATCGTTAGCTCAGGAATTAAATCCAAATAAAAAGCAATAAGAGCGAGTTATTAGGCTTTGATACCACTTGAAATGGCCAAGTTATATGTCCTAGAGGGGGGGTGAATAGGACTATGCTAAATTTTAAGATAAATACAGCGGAAATATAGAAAGATAGAACTGAATAAATAAATCAATTCACACTACTGAATGCTAGCTCAAAATATTAATAGTTCTAAGGACAACCATGCACCATAAAAATGGCAAGGCAACCTTACTAGAACAAATAGAAAAACTGAAGCTCAAAGTAATAAAGAGATAGTAAAAATATAATGCTGAAATGTAAATCTAAATTATTACAACATTCCCCATTGTGCTTGAAATGTAAAATTTACAACATTCACATCTACACATACATTCCACAATTCTGAATGATAAAAGATAGAAAATATAAATCACACATCCACAACACAAAGAATTATAGTGGTTCGCCTGTGTGTTCACCAACTGTTAAACAACAGCCACACAGAATGCTACTCCACTCCTAATATCCTCACACAGGGGATATTAGCGTTCACTATCAAATAGCTTTTCACAGGTTCACCCAAAACCTTCACAATTGTGTCTTTTTCAAAGGGCTTACACAATTCATAAACCCTCACTTCTGAGTTTTCTAGCTCTCCTCAGATGACTAACAACTTTGAGATTTTACTAGCTTAACCTTAAATAAAACCAAACAATGTAAATTACACAAATTGTAAAATACCTGACTTTCTCCTTCATTGTAGCAGCCCACAAGAACCAAGTCAGAGTAGAGATTTAAATGTCAAAGTTCAATGTCCAATACTCACTTTATAATGGTTCTAGGTTCTAATAGATTTTAAATTCAAATAAAAGGGCTAGCTCTAATTGATTTTGATTCCAGAAAAAGGAAAACAACAATTCCTCTTTTCAGATTAGATTGGAATACAAGAAACAAAATCAATTAAGAAAGCTAAAGAAAGAGAATATTAAATATGCACAATTAGCTTATATGGAGCACCGACTTATCTCTCAGAAGGCCGAATTAATTTAGCTTGAAGTTCTTTAATTTCCATATATAATTCTGAGATTCGTGCTCTATTTATAGGTGAGCAAATCACACCTTCGACTGGTCTAAGGACCTCTACGACTGGTCGTAGGTTTCCTTCGATTGGTCGTAGGATCCCTTCAACTGGTCGTAGGTGGCCGAATTTCAACGCTGTTCTTTAAGTCATAAGTCTACGACTGGTCAAAGATGCAGTTGACACTGTTCCTACGACTGGTCGAACTATCCCCAGGACTAGTCGAAGCCTAACAGAAAATTTTCAATTTTTGTAACAAACTTACGACTGATCCAGAAAATGTTTAGACAGGTCGAAGCAGTGCTAGGACTAGTCGAACAAAGTCCAGGACTAGTCTTAGAACAGACCAAACTCACTTATATAAAACATATGAATTATGTATCCAAAATGGCCTACTCTAAAGGTCAACCTAAGGTCAGTCATACCTCAATAATGAAGTAAGGACATTGAAACTTTAGAGACGAGTGACCTTTGAAAGTAATGGAGCTTGAAGTCTTGATGTCGTTTAAACTTAAGAGCTTTTTGAGATCTTGAGATTGAACTTGAAAGCTTCTTGAGATCTTGAGGTTGAACTCGAAAGCTTCTTGAGATTCTTGACTTGTGAACAGTGCTTGTCAACCTAAGTTGATCTTGAGTAGAGCACTGTTCTTCACAGATGCAAGCTTCATAACAGTGTCTTTGGCACCACAAATTTGACAACACAAAGGGCTATAAATTATGGCACTTACAAGGGTAACACCCACTAAGCTGCTACTTAGGTAACACCTAATCCGCTCCCCTATAATGTGTCCGATTCAATAACGTCGAAGGTTGGGCCCACTCAATCAAATTTGATATGGTTTGATTTTGTGTGGGGCCACACTTTACTAGGTTAACCTCAATCGTTTCATGACCCAAGAATATCGATGCGTCCATGACGGCAACTAGCACAAATATGAAACAAGATCAGAAAAAATCAATGGCCTTTTCACATCAGGCTTGCTAAATCATGAAAATAATGTCGCACCAAATAGGAAATTGCATTATGTTTGCAGTATCCTGTGTAATATCTCGAGTTCTAAACAGCATTATACATTGATATGGTATATCATCATTATATATTCCATCGTTACTATTGTCATTATATATTCCGTAAGACCCTACCCCGAGTATCCATTTCATTCCCTTAAGTCCCGCCGTCCTACTGGTCAAATCCCCGTGACCCGTGACCTGTGGATAGTGTTTGCGGTCATCCTTAAGTCCGATAATGTAGACCCGACCCAGATCGACCCGAAACCTATACCATTGTGACCGCATCAGCGGCGCTGTTCCAACGCTGTGTCCCATGCGTAATTCTGGTGTGTGCATCTTGACTTATCAATCAGAGCATTTCTTGGCCATGCATCATGTGGTGGACCCACTTACTAGCTTGCACATTTTTCAAGGTGGGCCCCACCTAGCAATATTTTCCTAGAAAGCCTATGCCTAGCCTAATCTACCTAGCTACTAACCCATCATAGCCTACCCTAGGCTACCTTTCCTAGAGAGGCAATCATGTGCCTTGGGCTTCACCCCCAATGCACCATCATTTGGTTGTTCTTCCCTAGCTTAGAGAGAAATGATTACCTAGATACATACTCTCCTCTCTCTCTCTCTCTCTCTCTCTCTCTCTCATTCTTCCATTCCTCCTTTCCTCCATAGCCAAACGTCCAAGCTTCCCTCTCTACTCCAGACCCTTCTTCCCCACTTTCCCCTCCATTTAGCCCTTTCTCTCATTCTTCCATTCCTCCTTTCCTCCATAGCCAAAACGTCCAAGCTTCTCTCTCTACTCCAGACCCTTCTTCCCCATTTTCCCCTCCATCTAGCCCTTAGAATCCCATCTACACCCTTAAATCTTCTTCCCTTGGAGCCTAGACCACCATCTTTGAAGTTTTGAAGGCATCTTTGGAGGTGGGTGCAACCTAGAAGATCATCACTTCTCCTTCTTCCTTTCTTTTCCTAGCATGCATGGAAGCATGTAGGACCCACCAATCCATGGTGGAGGCCCTACATGGCTCCTAGGATAAAGGCCAAGGGCCTAGATCCTACACAATCCATTCCATGGTGGACCATTCTCCATGGACCCACCATGATACTTTCATTTTATTTCTTGCATCTCATAGGCCATCTAGGCCTTTGCATGCATGTAGGGGAGGTGTCCCTACCATTCAGCAAGTTTTCTTGATGTATCATAGCATGCATGTATCATACAACATAGTGGAAGGTGTGGATTGTGGTGTGGAAGGTCCATTAGTGGTGGGACCTTCCACCAATGGCTGATCTCTATCCTTTTCTCTCCCTTTCTCTTTATTTTCTTGTGTATTTTTGATGATGTGTGTCCCACCAAGGAGGTCAGAAACATCTCAGATCCATTGCAAGATGGGACGTCTAAGCCCACCATTGTTGGACGTCCAGCCCCACCATGCATGCATGGGTTGGGTGGCCTCTAAAATGGTTTTTGCATAGAGGATATGGTGAACTCATGGGTCTAAAATTTTTCTAACCCATCAAGGTGGACCCCACATGATGGATCTGGGCAATAAACCCTTTGATTTAATTATATGGGCCAAAATATGGACAACACATGTTGCTGTCCAGATTTTAAGACCAGTTAGAACATGACTTTTGAGCTGATGTTTAGATCATGGGGCCCACACCATTTCCCCATGCTTAAGGCCCATGAGATGGGCCAAAGAGGGCTAACTGTCCAAAAAGTTTTGGGCAGTTCAGTAATATTGTATGATAGAAATGAGTATGTTTACCTTATTTTCTGCAGTAAGTGGGCCACCCCGGTGGACCCCACTTGCTATCCACATGTGGGACTATCCTTCCTACAAATTTTCTAGGGGTTTGGATGAGCTTAGGTCCACCCCATGTGGTGCCAAACATGGGGTCAGCAGGATTTCTGTACTAACCAGATTTTTGGATATATATTGTTGTCCTAATTCTTAAAAATATTTATCATATCTGTAAAATTGTGAAATTAATTACTAAGGTGGCCCACCCTTGATGGGACCCACCTAACTAGATTTGGGGTCAATTGGGCCACTGGATTTCAGTGTGTAGGGGCTGAACCGGCCCACCTGGCTAGACGTCCATGGTGGTGACATCCAGCAAGGCTGGTCGTCCACCTTGATTGTGGCTCACCATGATGTTGTATTTTATCCACATGTCCATCCACTTTATGACCCACTTGGATGTGGCCCACCTTGGTGTGGAACAGCCACCATGTGCATTCGTATAGGGTTGGGCATCCAGTCCATTGGACCGCCCAGGCCCAACTGTGGGACACCCATGGTGAGTTGCTGCTGGACTTTGGTCCAACAGTATGGCCCACCTACTTCCTTGTGTTGTTGGGTTTACTCATATGTGGTGAGACCCTCTGACCTTATTGCTGGACCACCTGGACTCGTGTCCCAATCAAATGAATATTTTCTACGCTCCAGCAAGCCCATAAAGCTGGTGGAATAAAAATCCAACAAGATGTTATAACTGTACATGGCTTTTAGGCTAAAGTTTTGAGGAGTGGAGCCCACCATATTGTGAGGACTTTGGATGGATAAATTCATGCGTTAAATCCCCAAATTTTGGGCTTAATTAATGCGCTCTTGAGGCCCACCATACTCGAGTTATTTAGGTCCATGTATGTAATAAGATTTTTGGACTCTTTAGGCCCAAATGGGCTGGAACTTTCTAAATAGGCCTAGTGGACTCTTGGGCTATATTCCTGATGATATTATGTTGGGTTAGTGGGCTGGATTATAGGAGTGGTTGGACCCTTGGTTGCCTGCCAAATCAACTATATCATTGGGCTAGAATGTAGGCCCAACTTGCTTAGCTAGAACATGATTATTGCTCATATTGTTGGGGTAATGGGCTACCCATTAAGCCCACCACAATATATGGATTTGGTCACCCTTATGTTGGGCCTTAACCTCCCTTATGGGCCCATAGTATTGCATATGGGTTGGGCTATGTATGTTTCCCTTTAGACCTATGTATTGAACAGGCATTGGGTCATTTATTTGAGGCCCAATATAAATGTATGTGGAATGTTATGGATGTCCATTTCTTATTCATGGTGATGTTTGGGCCTTGGGCCTTATTCCGTGATCGATTAGTGATGGGCAACCATCTTGGGACAATAGTGGTTGAAAGTCCACATTAGTGGCCCCAAGGTAGGCCCACTTGCTTCTATGAGTGGTTAAAGGTCCACCATAGACCGTAGCTAGGCCCGTTTTATTTACTTAGGCCCATGTCATTGTCCTTCCTTAGCCATATGGGCTACCCTAGACTATCGGGCCCCCACTAGAGGTTGATTCCTTATGAAAATTCGTCCAAGTACCTAGACCTAGTCCCTTCTCGGATAGGTAGAGAGTACGACATCGTACATCGCCACATGCCGCTCTTGTTCATCTTCATGACCCATATACATCATTGTGTGCTTGGTTGGCATTGTGTGTGTGTGGTCATGGTTGTGCCATTGGGTAGGATATTTTGGTATTTTTCCTGAGGGATGGAGTTTTCCCTCTTGAGCACGTTGGATGCTTGGGATTGATGCATGGTTGATTGTGTGATTCATGCATCTGGCATTACATAGCACGTGGATATTCGCCCTTGCTTCATCAGGGCTGTAGCCTTCACAGGTATATCATGGATGGCCGTATTTGGAAAGCGAAAATGTTACTTAAGTATTTAAGGCACTTAGGATGAAACGCCTCACCCAAGGACACAATATTGTCTGCTTTGCCCAGAGGGTTCACGGTTTTATTCTCAGGGTTGCCCTCAAAACGCGTTGTATTCTTAAGGTGCGAACCCCACATATAACCACCATTACTTCCTACGACTCTTCTGATGTGGGACAAATTCAACCCCCACTGCGTACACAGTAGCCTGCCAACCACTGGTAGCTCGCCCAGGCCCTTAGGCCTCGCCCACATCAGTGTCCGCCCACGTGTGCTCGCCCACATGTGCAACATTGACGGGGCATCATAATATCCCCCACCAAGGGCAGAGCCATCCTCGGCTCTGATACCATATGAAACACCCCACCCAAGGACACAATATTGTCCGCTTTGCCCAGAGGGTTCATGGCTTTGTTCTCAAGGTTGCCCTCAAAACGCGTTGTATCCTTAGGGTGCGAACCCCACATATAACCACCATTACTTCCTACGACTCTTCCGATGTGGGACAAGTTCAACCCCCACTACGTACACAGTAGCCTGCCAACCACTGGTAGCTCGCCCAGGCCCTTAGGCCCCGCCCACATCAGCGTCCGCCCATGTGTGCCCGCCCACATTTGCAACAGTGACGGGGCGTCACATAGGATGTCTTTGGGTGAAAGCCCCTAAACCTTCATGGTACTAGGAGACGCCTCAACACCGAGACCGAGTGAAAAACATGAGCGCCCGAGTGCCTTACACCGTTAGGCCGTGTCTCCCACTGTCGCGAGGTCGGTTGAGATGGGATGTGACATTATCCGCCTGAGTGAGTGGGCATAGCTAGGCTGAGTCTAACCAGCTTGTGAGTCGGTCCGCTACCATAGAGCCTCTTAGTGATTGGTTGTCCACAGGTGGGTAGTGAGGTCTCTTATGCTCGTTTGACTATGCGGGTCTTGTAGCGGCAATCAGCCAGTAGTGTACTTGACCCCGGTGGTTTCCCTATAGTGGAACTGTATATGATTTGTGGACTTGATATGAGGACTGGCATGTATTGCATTGCATTAACATTGGCTATATAAGTCTTTTGTACATCACCTCGGCATAGCACCCAGTACCCATGTATTTCTTTGCATAGCCTTGGTATGGCTTGTTACATTCATGATTGTCATAGCTTAGCCTTGGTATGGGTAGAGGCATTGATAGTGTTCATAATTCATGCCGAGCTTTTGCATTCTCTGATATTTCTTTCCGGCACTGGTATTACACACCACTTACACTGCCCTCTAAGCTTTTTATAAGCATATGCAAGATTGATACGTGTAGGTGATTTTAGGCAGCCGCAGTAGTTGAGGAGCTTTCGGAGCGTGCCGAGGACCTATTAGAGTTTCCCTTATTCTGCTTATGTATTTCCCCTTTGAGCCATATACCTGTATAAAGTTTTAAATTCCTAGCAGATTTGTGATGTGTTCCTGTGGTTATTTCTAGTGTTACTATGTTATGATCTTGGGTATGCTCTTATGGATTAGACTTATGTTATAGAAATCCTCCTTATGGGATCCCAGGATCGGAACCTGGAGAATGGGTGCCAAGAGCCGAGAATGGGGGTACTACGGAGGCCGTCAGCACCGGAATCGGCTATCGGGATTCTTGTGAGTTCCGGTCATCGAATCTGGGGCGTGACATATTCCATCGTTCCAAACATGGTATGAACACGAGATGCATTAATAAGAAAACCACGGTGCACTCAACCATCCACTTACAATGGGATCTATAGTTAAAAAAAGTTAAAATATTATTATTTTATGCAAATGGATTATCTTGACATGTGCAAATGTCATTTTGTCATTGGTGGCATGTCGTTTATTCAAGCAATATGCATATGCTTGGTAATGAGTGATTAGTTTCTCATAACATCTCGTTTATTGATGTATGATGATATCTTGAGGTTATTTCTTTTATAGGAACTAGATTATAAATGTGGGGACATATTTCAATAATTCAAATGTGATGGCCTCATCCTTATTAGAACATTTTAACTCGTTGCTCTTTTGATTTATTTCCATTTGAATCAAACCCTTTATGTCTAGAGTTAAATCAATAGTTTAGATCATTGAAACATGTCAATCTCAAGTTTGGAGATGAGTAAGACCCTATAATTTTTTATTTTTTATAAGTGGAATTAAATCCATTATTGTAAAATGCCGTGGTATTTTGACCCTATATTTAATTATTGCACAATGATTATATATCTGGTAATACCATGGTATTTCGACAATCCAATTCTATGTTTGGCATCAAACTTTTCCTCCAAGAAAACACTTTATTAAGTGAAACTTGTGTTTGGTGGACCATAGAATTGTATTCAATGGATTGGATTTCACAACTAATGTCGATCACTTATATGCATATACAACTCGACTGTCATACATTGTAACGACCTTAGGATTTTTATGCTAATCTTTCCTTAAGTAGTTGTTTTCGGGGTAATTAGCACTTTACTCGATTGCTTGTGAAATTTGCATCAATCACTTTAAATTGTATCTGCATGGCTCTAAATGTGTAGATTAGTGAGTGCTACGTTACTCTGAAATCTGGGATCCATCGCTAAATCCAGTTGTTCTGGGGAATTTTTGGAAGATTTGGATCGGACCTGGACCGCGCGTCGAAAGTCCGATAGCGATGATCTTAGGCTGTTGCGGTCACCGGTTGGGCTTGACTATCATCTCGAAAATCAAGTCCATGTGATGTTCTGGGTCGATTTGCTTGTGTTCGGAGTGAAGAGTGTGAGAACGATTGGAATTTAATAAGCTTTTATGAAATCTGAGTCGTGTCGCTTGCGCGATGATTTTAAGCTATCTGATCGTTGGATTCTGACCCAATTTCACCCTCTGATCAGGATGGTTGGCCCAGGCATATCCTAGTGCTTGTGGACCTGATCGAGATTCCGTGACCGTTGAATTGAGTGTGGTCCGCCACGGCTGATCTGAAGAGCCGGTCGGTACGAAAACGCAGCCTGACCTAGATCCATGGTCAAGGAGCTTAAGTCCGAGCTTTCGTGGTTATAGGCCCACCAGAAGTGCTTCGTTGGATCGAGAAAGGCTTACTTTGGTTATAACCTAAGTATACCTTGTCCCTAGGGTTATTTTCATCAAGAATAGGCCTATTTATAGTCCTTAAACCCTAGTCCTCTTTTCCATACGATTTTCTCTAACCCTAGCTTGGAAAGAGAGTGGAAAAGAGAGAGAAAGTGAGAGAGATAAGTCGGTGAATCATCTTGGATTCTTCCTTATTCTTCTTCATCTTTGAATCTTCACTTTGAATCGTTCTTCTGACGGTTCTGAGTTTCTTTTGGGGTAAGTTAACCTAACCCTAACCTGTGCTAGAGCTTAGATTAGTCTTGGTGTTGTTGTATCTCATTTTTATCCTTGTTTTAGGGTATTCTAACGCCGTTGACAAAGACAACTTGTCTAAATCAGTTCGGTGGTTCTTTCTTCGCTTAAGGTGCGGACTTTAAGTGTATAGGTTATGGTTTTCAAGGCTTTCAATCCCAGTTAGTGATTTATTCTTGTTATGGATGAGATTTCACATGCCAAATGTTGTGTTTACATTGCTTTCCTGATATGCATGTGCTATATTGAGATTTGTGTATTCTATGTGTATTTATAAAGTACCGTATACGTATAAAATACGCACTTGTGTTTGCCATGATTAATTGTCATGTATGTATGCTAGATGCATGTATGACGACTCCTTGGTAAAAGGAACTGTCTAAATGCATGTATTTCAACATACGTCATGTATGTTGTCCCATGTATGCTAAGTGTTTGTAGAAATGCATGAGTGATCTAAGTGTAACTGATTACACTAATTATGGGCGTTGAGAAGTGATTCTCAATACTCCTATTGATGCGCATGATTTCCTTTATGCAGTTACATTCCAAGTTATTTAAATTCAAGCATTACCTATGCTCTCATTTATGTTAAGTTGATATTCTTCAAGTGCTGGTGTACCATGATTTGAGTTGTTGTTCCATTACTGTCTTACATTCCATATGAATATCTGTAGTAGTGTAAAGTGTTTGGGACTATGCCTTAGTCCAGGAAATCGGTAATTGACCCTATATGCGTGGTTGAGATTGCTTTTGCCACTTAGGACGTATTAGACAAACCCGAGTCGTATTAGAGTTGTCGGCAGTGGTTTGGCCACACGGAGTGTTTGCGCACTCTATGTCGCTCAACTCAACGTGCGCTCGTGCTAGTCGAGTTCGTCAAATAACCCGATTGTCCGATGTATGTTAACCATGTATGGACACTACTGCTTGAATCTAGGGTACCAAACTTACCAGTGACATCCTATTAACTATGGTACTTGATCCGCTAAGACTCATGAGTCGGACATGGTAGTATGGGACACCGTGGTCGAGCTGTCAGCCTACGCTGGGGTGATGAGCCTCCCCGTAGTGACCAGTGAGCAACTAAACTCGTGAGCCGATTATGGTGGTATGGGACACTATATTCGTGCTGTCGGCCTACATTGATTGGTGACGAGCCCTTTGTAGTGACCTCGAGTATACCTGGATACCGCAAGGAGGTGATAAGCCGATCTGTGGTAGTAAAGGCATGAAAGGCGTGCATTGATTGGTGACGAGCCCTTTGTTATGACCTCAAATATATGATCGTATGAGATGTCTAGGATTGACGACCCTAGTATGGATCATTATTTGGATGGTGATATGAGGAAGGTATCTTAGCTTTCCAATCCTGTTGTGTGAAACGGACTAATAACAACTTGGTAATCATATCCATGCACCGCATTTGCATGTGCTTTGTAGATGTGGCGCACTTTGAGGCGATGTCATGCGTAACGTAAGATGAAGACGCTGAGGGTGTACGCGTGAGGGCACGCATCATATCGCATTCATACTTGCATTAACAAGAGTACTTAGGATTTATTTAATTGTCCTGCTTTATCATTACTGTTTGATTGAACTGATAACATGTTAACCAGTGCCTTATTGTTCCACTGAGTTGATCACTCACTCCCACGTTTCTAGGGCGGTGTTAAACACCCACCAGACTCTGTCTTATGCCCTGATGTTGCAGATGTGGATGCGACGTCTGAGGCAGAGTGGGAGCTGGATGACGACGAGGCTGCCTTCTCCTATATGCAGTTTTCAGACGGGTTCTAGCGAGCCTTGGTCTGATGCGCGGGATTTCTGGGATTATTTTTGGGATCTTAAATGATGTAATTTGATACTTATAATTTTGTTAAATAACACTTCTATTCGACCTGGCTTGTATATGTACTTCAGGGATTTACACTTGTACACATATTTTCCTATAAGTCTTCTGCTTGCTTTATTCACTTATCCCTGAATCATATCTGTGTTTTGGCTTAATCTATTCCATGTTTTATGCACTAATACAGTCAACATACATCCTTCATTAAATATATTGCATAAGTGATGTTTTGGAACTCGGGAGCTGAGTTATGCTCGACCCCCGAATTTCAGGGCGTTACATACATAAAGAGTGTATAAGGATGGACGATGGGGATAAAGCACATGCATTAATGTGAGACCCCACAAATGTAGTGGATTTCAAAATCCACCATAATTTTCACCATATCTATTACTGGGACTGGATGATATAATACCTGGATTAATCCAGTCCTTTCAATCTTTTTCAAATGTAGGATGACATTTACATTGGACCAAATGCAATTTCATACTGATCGAACCCAAGGGTTGATAACCCCAACTGCAGGGCTGCGATGTAGTAATAACTCGGTGAGACTAAGGTCAAATCCTTAAGGAGTGGGGAACATAACTTAGGACTAATTTAAAGGTAACGTTTTGTTTGGGTTTTTAATCCAAAGAAAAAGTTAAAGAGTTTTATAACAAATAAATAAAAGACTAAGGATCCTGGAATCCACTTATAACAATCACAATAACTCATTTAATTATTCAACTTTTATAACTCAATTGTAATTGAAGTTCTATCCTATCTAATCGGATAATAATTCTATTAAACCAATCATCAACACCAATCAAAACATGATTTCGATTGAATGATTCCCTCTTAAAGCATTCAAAGGTCAATCATAAGGAATTAAGAGCGTCTAAAGCACTCTTAGGCAATAATAGATCAATCATTTATATAGATTGATTCCTTCTCTAATTCAACATTGTAATTGCATTTTCAAGCATCTAATATGCTCGGAGTTGACAATGGATCAAACATGAAATAACACAAAATATTTTTAAAGTAAAATCTAAATCGATTTTTATCTACTATCATCATTCAAATATTTGTTTATTGAATCAAATAAACTAAATATTATAATTAAACTACAAGCTTCATCCTTTAGCCTTAGCTAAGAGATTAGCCTAGGATGAAAAATATCTTAAAATAAAAGAAAAAATAAAAATACAAATTAGAGCAGAATGATTGAAGAAGAAGAATGACTATGTAGAAGTTCCACTACTCTTTGGTGTTCACAACCCTGAGTATAGGGCTGCGTTGTAGTAATAACTCGGTGAGATCGAGGTCGAATCCACATGTAGTGGGGAACACGGCCTACAACCATTCTAATTCTAACTAGGTTGGTTGGATTTTAATCTAGTGATTTGAGGAAAAATTGAAAAACAAAAAGATAAAAGGACTAAGGATCCGGGAATCCACTTGTAGCAATCACCATATTTATTTCATCGATTCAGCGGTTATAACTCAATTGGAATCAAAGTCCAAATCTATCGAATCGAAAGATGGAGTAGTTAAATCAATTAGAAACAATGTTTAGAATAAGAATTTGATTGAACCATTCTCTCATGAAGCACTCGGACATCAATCGCAGGGAATTGAAAGCGTTTATAACACCCTTAGGCGATCATAGATCAATCAATTATACAAATTGATTCCTTCTATAGGTCAAGGTTACATAATTGTTAAATCAAGCATTCATCATAACTAACGTGCATAACAAATTAAGAAATAAACAACTCATGGACTTTAAAGTAAAATCAAATATATTCAATCTAATATCATAATTCAAACCATTGTTTGCTTAATCAAATAAACTAGATAATAAAATTAACTATAAGTTTCATCCCTTAGTGTTAGCTAAGATGTTAGCCTAATAAGACTAACATCCTGGAAGAAAAATAAAAGAAAGATCTATTAGAACCCATGAAGAAATCGAAGTGGAAGAACTGTCACGCTCTGAAATCTAACACCTGAGGTATATTCGACCCTAATTTCATATCCGAAGGCATAACTTATGTTTTGCAAGTTTACATTTTATGATCCATGCATATATTGACAAAATAATTCTCATTTATAAAATATAACCATTTAAAAAATTAAATAATCAAACATTTATTTAGACAAGAATAAAATATCCATGTTTCAATTATTCAAGATTATCACCAACACACATGTCATGGCCATACTATCATACTATACTTAATGTTCATTACAACTTATTTAGAAAATGCTAAAGAATTGAAAAATAAATCTAAATATAGAAGAAAATCTCTTTATGCTCCTCCATGAGATCCCGATCCTGAAATTTTAAAATCCCAACAGCGTAAGCTGCGAAGCTTAGTGAGTAATGTCAACACAGGTTTCAAAATAACCTCATATAATCTGAATAAAATGTACTAAAAGATACAATACCTATTTAGATAAAGCAACAGATGAGGAGATCAATAAACAAGATTTTTCAATATAAATTCAAAAAGAAATGAATGAATGAATGAAATCAACATATGCTATACTCCATAATAACAAGTGCGGTTTATTCTTTTTAACACCAGGGCTACTTTACACCAGTTGGCCAACACTTGTGTAAAGCCCTGAATTTCGAGGGTTGAGCAAAGCTCTACTCCTAAGATCCAGCACACCACTTATACAATATGGATAATGATGCTCAGATTTCGTCCATATGGATAAGTTCAACATGAGTGGGATTATACTAAAACAGCATATCATACTCCAGAGATAATTAAACTAAACATGCGGAAGTCTGAAGTGTATGTATTTAAGTAAGCGAGTAATTTACAACCTCCAGAGTATGATGATGTAACCGGCTGAATATGTACATGTATTGTTTTAAAATATACAAAATGTGGAACTGTAAGATCTCTATCTAAACCAAAAGTCCCACTGTTCCCTGCGTATCAGCACGAAGTCTACATAGACCTACCTAAGAGCTGATAGTAGGAGAACTCTTCCTCCTCGTCCATGAAGTCCTGCTCTGTCGCATAGACTTCATCATCACCTGCATCTAAACCAGAGTCTTGTTGGGGTTTCAAAACACCGTTTCAGAGTAGGAGTGAGTGATCAACTCAGTGGTACTATAAGGCAAAGGTTAACATGTTATCAAGTCAATCAAGCAGTAATGATAAAGCAACGTAACAATCACTTCCTAACTACTCTTGTTAATGCAGGAATGGAGTGCAAGTAATGATGTATGCCCTCGCATCAAACCTCCCTCAACAAGTGACACTGACACCCAATTTCGCATATGACAACACTACTTCCTATGCGACTTCCATGCCTTTAAAGCATGTCCTAACTAATGCAGTGCAATGCATGGTCATGTTAGCCTAGTAGTTAATTAAGCTTATTCATAAAACATATTTGGGAAGCTAGGGTACCTCCCTTTATATCATTAACCCGAACCGAAGGATCCATCTAGGTTCGTCACTCCTAGTCAAGCACATATGATAGGCAAGTTGTAGGGTCATCACTCCCAATAAAAAGCAGTCAATAGGAAAAATTAAAAGTTTATACTCGCGGTCACTATGGGGTGGCTAATCACCTCGGCGTAGGCAGACAGCTTGCACACGGTGTCCCATACCACCATGTCCGGCTCACGAGTCTGAGTTGCTCACTGGTCACTACGGGGTGGCTATTCATCTCGGCGTAGGCCGATAGCTCGAACACGGTGTCTCATACCACCATGCCTATCTCATGAGTCTTAGCGGATCATGGTACCATGGTTAAAGTGAGCCTTTACATTGGAGAGGGGTACTTTAGATTTAAGCAGTAGTATCCATACATGGTAAATACACAATAGGCCAATCGGGTTGTTAGGTAAGTTTGATTGGTACGGGCATATGCTGACTTAATCGACATGGAGCGCAAAAGCACCCCTCGTGGCCTAACCACTATCGACAATCGTCGTGCGACATGGATTCATCAAATATATCCAATGTAGTGAGACTAATTCGGCCACCTGAATGAGGACCGTTACCGATTGCCTAGGCTACGCTGTACTCCCAATCTCACTCAGATGCAATAGGTAAACACATGTGATAATCATTTTAGCATTTAACAAACAATCCAAGTAAATTCCTCATTTGAGCATTTCATCAAACACATTGAACATATTACCTAACACTTGCATTTTATCTGTAAATTGCGTAGAGGCAAATGAGATTACATGAAAAAAACTATACATATGACTAAGGTAATTAAGAATCATACTTAATACTCTTAATAAATACAAATCATCAACAATTTTTCATTCAAATAATTTATCAAACACTTAGGCTACACTTCACCAAATACATAGACTAGGTTAGTTACACCATATATTTTAGCAATTCCTTACACAGAGAAGTCAGCATACATATGACAATGGTGAATCCTAGATCAATAGCCATGGCAAGCACAAATCATGTTTACATGTTCATTCAAACATTTCAACAAACACATGGGATGCATCTTTGTTCAACATAGTTCAGACATGTATAGTATATCGAAAACGGCGTATCTAAGACAATGTGGTAGCAATCAAGCCAGACATAAATCATTAGCTGACATTGAAAGCATTGATAACCATAACCTAAGCATTTATAGTCCGCACCGTTCATCGGAATACTTGATTCGGACTCAGTTTGAATTCTACATTCCCGAAAACGGAACGTCGGGCACCTAAATAACGAAATGGGTTAGCTAGTTTACTGATTAATCAATCTAAATCTCTACAGCGATATTAGGGTTATGGTTTCTTACCCATAATCGTAGCCGAAATTGAGTGTGTAGCGTAACAGGGAGGTGATTCAGTGCGTCGAGTAGTGGGAGAGAATCACAACATCAATCTCCCAAGGTCTCTCTTCTCTCCTTCCTCTTTTCTCTCCTTTTCTCCCTTCTCTCTCCTAAGGGTTGGAGAAATTCGTATGAGATAGAGGTGGGTTGAAATAAGGGCTATATATAAGCCCAGAAGTGATGTAAATGGCCCTAAGGCCTCGGTATACTTAGTTTATTTCCAAAGGGTGACTTTTTCTGACAAATGGGGCTCATAAGGAGGTCCACTACCTACTTATTTTATAGGGTAAGTTCTCTGACCATGGATCTATGCCAGGATGTGGTTTCGGTGCGATCGGATAGGCCGATCGACTGTGGAGGACCCGTGTTAGATCAACAGTCGTACTTACTCGATCGGGGCCATAAGTATACGGATATGTGAAGGGAAATTTCTTTTTCCCATGGGTGAAGTTTGGTCAGAAACTGACGGTCCAAAATCCTCAATTTTGCATGTGAGTGAATGACCCAATTCACTTAAGTTTCAATACATTTTCTAAAGATATTCGCGTTTCTCACACACTTCGTTTAGGGCTCAAGTTGTGCGTTTCTGGACAACATCTGGGCTCGATTCCCATGATGGTTGTCAAGCCCAGTAGGACGGACATAACCCTATAGTTTCGCAGCTATCGGACTCTCGACGTGCAGTCTAGATCCGATACGAGGTTTCAATATACTCCCGAGAGTGACAGGCTCTTGGGATTTCCCCAAGGTCTTTAAGTAATGTTGAGCCCATGGTATTAATGGTTTTAGGTCTTCTTGTTTCTGAAGATGGTGGCCCAAGCCTAATCTATCGATTATTTAGTTATGGCCATCTCAATTAGTTAGTGATAAGTCGACTAGAATTGGACCCTACGTGAACAAATCCCAAAGCTAAGCATGATGTATAAGTGATTGGACGGATTCATTGGTCTTCTACAGTCGATCAATCCTATTTGTATGGTTTTTTATCGGCACCAACCGCGTATAAGCCCATCTCGAGTGTCGAGGGTCAGTAAGTGATGACATGGCTAGTTATAAAAAAGAAAATTTAAGGATTTTTGGAAATTTCAAAATAGCAAAAATCCGGGGTGTTACAACTTGCGCCAACACAACATCTAGCCTAACAATGGGAACCTCATGTGCAACATGCTTACCCATCCAAAGGGCACATGGTGAGGAACCTATTTATACGTTAGCTGGTCAAACCACTACCCTATCGAACTTGACGGTAGGAACCTTTTGCAATCCTGACATGCTCACCCACCAAAGGGTACGGTAGAGGTTCCAATAGGTACCAGTTGGGTTTCTGAGACTTTCAACCTAAGGGTCTTGATCGCCCTACCTATTTATGCTTTAGGGATTTTCAACCTAGAGGACTTGATCGCCCCACCTATTGTCTTGTGTTACAAAAACTATTCTAGTCATGTATGATTTCAATATTACATGGAACAAATATTTTTAAAAATATATGATGATCGTTATTCTTCAGTTAAATCCATAGTATATGTTGTAAATAATTTATCAAACTTAGAACAAAATTTCTGATCAATGTAAATTGCCCATACATGATTAAATTTCTACCAAATAAATAAATAAATAAACATGCAATGTAATTAATTAGATCATAGAATCTATAAAAAAAAAAAATTATATATAAACTCGTATTCCTATAATTTTTTTAAAATCTAAATAAATAAATTTTCAAGGTATGATTAACAATAAGACGATATAAAAGCCGAATTGAGGCATATTAAAATAATGACAACCGAAGTAAAAATAAAAATAAAAATAAAATTTTAAACACATTTTAGGAAGCATACTAAGAAATTACATCAAATTAAAAGAACATTTAAGATGATAAAAAAAAAAATTATAAGTGCAAATGAATAAACAAATAAATAAATAAATAACATTTTTATAACATCAAGTGAGACAAATTCACTTTTTATAAAGAAGAAAATTCTTTTTTTCCTCTCTCTTCCTTTTTCTCTTTCCTCTTATTTTTTCTTTTTCTTTTCTTTTCTTCCTCTCTCTTCCTTTTTCTCTCTCCTCCTTTTCTTTATTCTTTTCTCTCTTTTTTCTTTCTCTCTCTCCTACTTGAGTGGGATGTCACTTACGTCTCCCCCCTTCCCTTTTATATTATAAGGTGGGTCCCACTTTATGTTAATGCATGGTAGGTTTCAGACGTGTTTTTTAATTCATTTTCTTTACTTGAGAAAACACGAGTTATGGATTTCATATACTTTGAAAATTGTCCAAAGTTTGGTATGGACCACATATTCAATATGAAATATGACCCCTCATGCTAAAACTAAACCGGTAAGGTTTTACGATTTTCGAGGTTGTATAATGTGTACTATTGGTTCGGTGATCGATTGAATAGATAAGTTGATCTATGGTAATTACAAAAAATGAATGATGAGCAGTTGAATGATCTTGTAAATGAGAAGTATATGGTCTACTAGGTACCTTGATAGGTGACGAAGTTTGTGTACAGACGGTTGCATGGATGGTTTAAAGTATAAGAGGTTGTTGTGTGATGCACAAGGTGAAATCATATATATATAAGTGTACACGCATTCTTTAAAAAAAATAAAAAATAAATAAAATAAAATAAAATAAAATAAAAATCGGAACTAACTTTCGAGGCCTATCACTATTAATTTGTGGGTCTCCTTGTATCGTAATAGATATTTTCTCAAAACCGACCGATAAGAGTGTTGGGCATAACAAGATCTTCATGATGAATCATTAATGTTAGTTTTTGGTTTAATTTAGGTGAGAGTGATGGACCACTTGAGAGTTATGATCCATATTTGCAATAGATGGTGAGATAATGGATCTAAGTGTGGAAATTAAGGGATTTTGGTTTAATTTAGGTGAAACACTCTTAGTATAAGTTTGGATATAAATGGGCATGCACAAACAAGGTTTTAAGAATAGTCTATATGCAAGGGCATCCACACCCTTGGATGTTTTGGATCAATGATGGACCTTGCATTTTGAAGAATTAACTTAAATGAAAAAGTACCTAGTTAAAAGTTTCTAAGCGCTACGTAGTGATAAAATCAGTTTTGTATTGGGTCACCGATCATGGGTGATCTCTACTGTCAGATTTTGATAAGGACCCACTGGATGGACCTTTTTGGAAAATAAAATAAAATAGATGATTGGAATTCTCATATAGCCATTTACAAAATGCCCAGTTTGTTTTTCGATAGAGCTGTTAGAAAGTAGTTTTTCAGAAACGTCTTTACATGTAGATATTTATACCTAGATTAATTGGCGCCCAAATTGATCGAGTTGTAGTTGTTAGAATCTTAATTCACTAGTATGGTTTTTATAGAAAAATATAAGAATCATAATAGTCATATCAAACTATTGGTTCGAGTCCCAAAAATGGGTGGATCTGATCTTTGTTTGGTATGATGGAGATGTCCAAAAATCCTATAGACGGAATGTGATATATATCTAGTGATTTCAAGGTAAATGTATGGAGGGTTTTATGATTAGGAAAAATATTTAAAAGATATATGTCATTTTTAACATATACCATTTAAATCATAATTACGGTCTTTTAAGTTGGTCATGTGATATGTATGATCACGTTTAATGAAATCTAACCCGATAAGAATCTTAGTTATTATGAAAATTATATCATAATATGAAAGTTAGGAATTCGGGTAAGTGGACTTATGTAATTGTGACCCTTGATTCATAAAAAAAATATATTTTGAATTTAAGATTGGAAAAAGTAAACAGTTGGTTAGGTTCCTTAAATTATGAATAAGTGTACGGATAGTTCTCAATTGAACAAGTGGTTAAAAAGTTATAAGGGATGTATGACAATGTGATGTAGGGTTCCCCCATGGAAAGTATTCTCCTATCATAGTTACTAGTATCAAGTTTTAATATTTATAGGAGAATTTTTTAATTTGAAAAAAAAATGAACAACTAAAAAAATTTATACCACCAAAATTTACTTGGGATATTACAAGAACGTTGTCAACGCTCCACCTAGGCCTTCTCTCCCCTTTCCAAGCCTTCGAACATACTTTGGAATGTCCTAGGGACTCCTATTATAATTGCAGAACACCAACTTCCACCTAACTTAAAGATTTCACAAACCTACTTTGGATTTACGCACTTCTGTTACACTTTGGTCACACCAAATTCACATATGAAAAGGCTGTATAAAATCTATCAAATTTAGGTGGGACTGAATTGGATTCGGTGGGACCAAATTAAGGCTGAAAATTTGCTTTCTTATTAGAGTGTTTTGTGCGATTTTGGTCGAACCGAATCGAACTTCGGTGGGACTAAAGTCCATTTTTGGAATTATTTTATGACTTTCTCTTTTTAACTAGGAAATACAAAATATTATTTTTCAGGCCAAATTTTAGGATTCCTTTTCTTTACTTCAAATCTTTGATTCTCTTCATTCCTCACTTGGTTTCCTTGGATCGTTGGCATGTGAATTCTTCATTAATGACTTCCAAATCTCCAATTCTTCATTATCTTCTTTTAAACTCTAAATTCATCCTTTTAAGTGCATATTCATCTTTAAGTCCAAAATCACATCGCATGACAAAAACATATATAATTAAATCGAATTAGCACTTAAATGCCAGGAAAACTAATATGATTGAAGGTTTAAATATGCAATATTTGATTCTCAACACTTGGTCTCTCCCCCAAACCATGATTCATATCTAAATCATCCTTAAAAAACCCCTCTAAATAGGGAAAAGTTGCACCGAGTTTGGAGTGACTTCAAATTTTCACACTTTTGTTATGCTTCAGTCACACCGACTGTTGCCTTCGGTCACATAGAATATCACTTTGGTTGCACAGACTGGGCCTCTCGGTTGTAGTCGAATTTCTTCAAATTATGTCTGAAGTCTTTTTCTCCCTCAGGTCACACCGAACCCTACTTCGATCGCACTGAACACGTCTTCGATTGGACTGACTGTTGAACTAAATTAACTCTTAAAATAATTGTTTTTTACAGGACTATTTTGAGCACTTTCAATCGGATCAAACCAACCTTCGGTGGGACTGAACAGTGTGTTATTTTTATTATTGAACTGTATGATTTTTCAGTCTTTTCGAGGGTCGATGGCCATTCATTTATATAAGGAAGTATTACAAATTGAAGATAAAAAATTTTACAAGAATGTCTCGGCCATCTCTAGTCGTTTTCTAGCAGTCCACAATGATGCTTCTTCTTTTGCTGATGATCGAGACAATCAAACGACGTCTTTTGCCCGAGAGAGTGTTGCAACTACCAGCTAGAAAATCTCTTTGGTAGTCTTAAGATGTTCTACATGCTTGTCTGTCATACTTTGTCTGAGTATAATCGACTCAGCCTCTAAGGCCACAATTTTGGCTCTTATGCTCTCAACCTCCATCCTAGAAGCTTTCGTTGCAACAGTCTTAGTTGTAAGTTCTCGAGTCATCTCTTGTGTACTAGCTTTCTCGAGATCAGCCGCTCGCTTCATTTCAAGATCAGCAACAACTACCTTCGCTTGACAATACATGTTAAGTACTCCTTGAAGTTCCAAGAGAGGTGGTATCCTAGTTGCTAAAGTGGGGTCCGATTCAGATATCACATAAGCCACATCAACCAATTGGCTGATTTTGTTTATCAATTCTAAATCAAAGGTCAAACAGCCCTTTCTTAAGGAGATCATGTAATTCAAATTGCACGCTTTGAAGATTATTATGGTGAAGAGGGAAAGTTTCCGCAGACACATCTTCGGCGATGACCTTTTCAAGCAAAGAGAGAACGTCATTAATAAGGAAAAAAGTGGCAAAAGCCAAGGCATCATCCTATGGAATATTTTTCGAAGAGGAAGGGAGAGGGTTTACATCAACCACCTTTATCTCCGTAGGTGCTGCTGGAATCTTTACCAAACTAATTTTAGTTAGCAGCTCAATATCAACTAATTATTGATCCGTGTCAGTGGGAAAGACTTGTTCAATCATCTCCACAGAAGTATCGACGATTGCTTCCTCTTCAGATACAACTCTCTCAGTCATGACTGACACTTCAGGCACAATTGTCATATTTGCTACTGTAGACTCGACTGGAACCAAGATTTCATTGACCGTTGTAGGTTATAAAGGAATTGATGGAGCTAAGGTCAATGTAAAAGGATAAGTAGGAGAGGAGAAATCAAAATTCTTCATCGTATGATTAAAGCAGGCAGAGAAGGAGTTCGCCATGTACGGTTCAAATCAGCAAGGCTAGTACCAAACTTGGGCGGACTACTTGAAGGATTATCTTCTGTACCGGTCGAGGTATCCGAATCCACCATCACTATAGCTATAGGGGTATGATCCTTGAGAATCACAAGAGTGATTACCACTGTAGCTGCTCCATCTATGAATATCGAGATTGTTGGAGGAAGTGCAGCTAAGGGGATTATTGGTATCGGTTGGATGTCCTATTCTTGAAACTCCACCACTATTGTCTTGGGAAATTCCAGGGTCATTGAAAAGAATTAAATAGAGGTGATGAGCGTGTGAGTAAAAGTATTAATTCAAGTAAAAGTATGAGTAAAAGATCTCCAACTAAGTCAAATCAAACCGCTTGTTTGACTGGTAAACCTTTAAGAGATTCAGGATTTCTTATTATTGTCGCCAACAGCTGAGCAGAAGTAGAGAACGGTGGTGGCAGAGGATGATAAGGTTTGAGATATTTTTCAGATGGAAAGTCAGGATTATTCAATCTCTCTGTCCTAAGTTCATTTATTCTAACATTTATTGAAATGAGCCTCTTTATGCCACTATATGCCTTCGGCCATCTCTTGGGAGTAATCTTCTATGCTAAGGTTAGGCCAATACTTTATGTAAGCCCCGTATCTTAGACCGTACCTTTCCACAGGCTTCCGCGGTCTTTCCGGTAGAATTCCGGCAACCTTCGACCCTTAACCGATATTTGCGCGCGACCTGGATTCTCGTGCCGTCAACCCGAGTCGACTCAACCCAGGACTCGTACCTTAGCGACCGCGTCGTCGCCGCGGTTCCGATGCCGCGACTCGCGCGCTGATGCGATGCTCTGGTTGGGGGATATGGGCCAGCGTTCGGTGCGAGGAAACGCCGCTCGTGCGAATTCCGAGGGAATCTCTACAAGGTGTCACATCAATCAATCAATCCCATCAATCCCATCATGTCAAGTACACATCAACTTTCACCCTTTCCCAAGCAAACCCCAAAAGTCAAAAAGTTCTTACAACCCCCATACCCTTTCTTACAACTTTTAACAAAAAAGTCAAAAAGCCTCTTACACCCCCATCCCTCTCTCCCATCCATCACTCCATCACCCATCACTCTCTCTCTCTCTCTCCCTTACAAGTCTCTCTCTCATTTCAACTCTCCCATAGCAAAATTCATACGTATGAGTCCCCCATGGTGAGAAAATCTCATTTGTGAGGCCCACCTTTCCTACCCCTTCATCTCTCATCTCAACCATCCATTTTTCATCTTCCTCCATCAAAGAGTAGCATAAGGAGCTAAGGAAGCCAAGGGAGCAAGAAGATCAAGTGGTGGGTGCCTTGGTAGGGTAGATTTTGATATTTTTAAGATAGGCCAAGTGAGGCCAACCGATCAATGGTTTGGATCTCACTTTGGACCCTAAGATGTGGCCGATGGCCCACTTGGATTATCATGATCATTCCATGATGGGGCCATTCTCCATGGACCCCATCATGATGTTTATTTCTTTACATGTTTTGGGTCATCTAGACCGTCTAATTTAGTGGAGAAGGGATCTCCACCGTTGGATTTAATTTTAATGGACCCACATGTAAGGGGACCCACTTGATGTATGATTTAGTGCAAGGGAGGGCCCATAGTGCCGGGGTCCCTCCATCACACGGTCTCACTCTCTATCTCTCTCCCTTTTTATTTTATTTTTATTTTATTTTATTTTATTTTGTTGTATGATGATGAGGTTGTGTGGCCCACTTGAATGGACCCCACCATAGGGTATGTATTCCATCCAAATCACCTACAAGTGGGGCCCACTTTGTGTGTAGTATCCACACCATTCTCCATGAGGTGGCCCACCTAAGCAGGGCCCACCCCTAATGTATTTACAATGGTCCAGCGTCCAGGGACGCTGGACGTTTTTGGGAAAAAATATAAATATTAGCTTGCCAATGGGGGTTGTCCACTTGTGTAGGCCTCACCTTGATGTATGTATTAAATCCATGCCGTCCATTCCTTTCCCAAGATTGTTTTAGGCGTTGAGCCAGAAGATGGGACCAATCAGACTTCCAGGCGGGCCATAACATGGCAAACAGTGGGCTCACCATTGAAACATCCCCTATTGCTTCTATACACTGAAACAGGCCCAATATTGGGCTTGTTTTGCTTGTCGTGAGGCATGGAGAGCCATTGGACGGAGTGGATTTGCAAGATGTGGACCCCACCTGCAAAATCCATGAAAAATCTAAAAATAAAAAAAATATAAAAACCATAACACAGCAACAACGCTGCTGTGTCAGGGACGGCAGCACGCCAGCGCCAGGACGGGCGACGTTCATGCAGCCACCCACGGCTGTGGCTGTGGGCCCCACCTTAATGTTTATCTACTATCTAAACCATTCATAGGGTGGGACACTACCTGAAGTGGGCCCACCCCAAAAATCAGCTTGATCCAAGACTCAGGTGGCCCACACCGTAGGAAACAGTGGGATTGAACCACTATCATTGAAATTCCATTTTGGGCCCACAAAAGTTTAGGATCAGCCTGAAATTTGTTTTTGCCCTTCACCTGGGTCCAGGCGACCTTATCAACGGTCTGGATGGAATATAAACTTTATGGTGGGCCCCACATGGAGCCCACAGTGAGGTATGTGTTATATGGCCACCGTCCAGGCAGACGGCGGGGCCAGCCGTGATGTAAGTGTTTTATCCCCACCGTCCCTGGACGGTGGGCCTGTGATGGTGTGGTGCGTGCGTGTGTGGTGTGTATTTATATATATATCTATATATATATCTATATATATATATATATATATATATATATATATATATATTATATGTAATGTATATATATTCTATAGTATATCATATACAATATAAAGGTGAGGGAAGGCCCATTTCAGTTCACTTTTGGGCTAGGATTGAGGCCCACTTTAATGTATATGCAAGGCCCATGGGTCCGGGCCCATTTAATGCATTAGGGGCCAATGGGTCGAGGCCCATTAAGATGTAATGGGGCCAATGGGTTGAGGCTCACTTGATGTACATATAGGGCCCACTTGGTGTGGCCCATTTGATACTCATAAGGCCCATGAGATTAGGCCCATTTAATGCATTCTAAGGCCCATAGGTTATGGCCCATTAAGAATGTTTTGGGGCCTATGGGTTAGGCCCATTTGATGTACATATGGGGGCCCGATTGGCGAGGCCCATTTGATATACATAAGGCCCATGTGAGTAGGCCCATTTGATGCATCCTAAGGCCCACGGGTTATGGCTCATTGCAATGCACATAAGGCCCATTGGTGTGGCCCATTGATGTGGCTCACTTGATGAACATGAGGCCCATATGATACGGCCCATTTGATGTATTGAAGGCCCAATGGGATATACCTAAGGTTCATTGCAATGTGCAGTCCCAACATGATTTATGTGATGATGTTCACGTCGGGCTATGCCTTGGGAGCAATGGTGGTTTGACGTCCACATTGCAAGTATAGTGTGGTTAAATGTCCGCATTATGACTTTCCCTAAGGCCCATTGTTAGGCTCGTACGTCTAATGTGTAGGCCGCCTAGGCCCATCTTTATTATAATTATCATCTATCCTATATAGCATGTTTAGTTCCATGATTCATGACCATATGCATCATACGTATGCTTGATATGAGAAATGACTGATCACCGCATATGCCTTCGGGCAGATTGTTTAGGGGCTCCCGTACAGGGGGTGTTGCCCTACATGAGCGTACGATACGCGCAGGATTGCTACATGACTGGATAGTGTGATTCATGCATTCGCATTGTGTGATATGGTTACTGTACACCCTAGCGACATCGGGGTCGCTCCACAGACGTATCGTGGTTGGCGGGATTGGATAACGAAAATCTTGTTCTACATGGGGTGCGATAGATATCCACGGGTGAAAGTCCCTAAACCCTTATGGTACCGGAGGTTGCTCCAACGTCTAGGCCGAGTGGATGCATGAGCGCGAGGTGACGATTACCAGACGGTTGCGCTTTCCACTGTGTCGTGGTCGGTTGGAAGGGGGTGCGGCCTTACCCGCCCGAGAGTAGGGGGCAATGCTAGGCTGAGTCTGACCAGCTCGAGGAATGGGTCCGCTATTGACAAGCCGAGCCCGATATTGGCAGGCGGATAGTGAGGTCTTTTCCGCTCACCTTATTGCGCGCGATGGGGCGGCAATCTGGCTTGGAGTGTACTAGACCCCGGTGATATTCCAGATTTGAGCCGTATTGACATGTGGACTTAGATGAGGATTTGTATGCTTGTCTTGCATTTCGCATTGCATGGCCTTGGTATGGCCGACATCATTCTTTGCACCGCATGGCCTTGGTACGGCTAATGGTATTCTTGGCATTCATCAGCATGTTCCGCATTACTCTGATACTGCATAGCTACATTACCACCTTGAGCATACACTTCCACCACCCTCTAAGCTTTCTATAAGCTTATGCACGACCGTTGCGTGCAGGTGACGTTGGATCGCAGCAGCGCTGAGGCTTGGACGCGTGGCTGATCTTTTTGGAGCTTTTGGTCTATCATCATTGTATTTCCCTTATGCTCATTGTACTTGTAAAGTTTTTTATTATAGTGGAAATGTGATGGAGTTTTTGGTTGTTGTTTATGGGTTATGCCTTTGGTTATGCTTATTACTAAACAAACTGATGTTGAAAATCCTCCTTGTAGCATCCCAGGATCGGAACCTGGCGAATGGGCGCTGGGAGCCGAGAATGGGGTTCTACGGAGGCTGTCGGCGCCAGATTCGGTGATCGGGAATTTTGTGAGCCCGGTTTCCTAGTTTGGGGCGTGACACTTTAGTTTAAAATAATTTTAAAAAGCTATGATGGCCTCGGCAGAAGAAGTATTCAATGGTTTTTTAACTTTCTGCAACGACCAATGTTTTATTGTCGAAGGAGGTTTGGAAGGGGTTTTGCACTGGAAAGAAAGAATAAGAGGTTGTGGGGGAGGACTAATACCTCCCAAGTTAAAAATCTTCCTCGGAGCCATCCGTTGTGGTCGAGTGGCCGTCGGGATATCAAGATGTTTTTTGTAGATACGTACGACCACATTTCAAAAGAGAGCCACAATGTATCAATTATATTGAAAGATGGCCGATGTATATACAATCAAGCTTGAATGGCCATGTGACAAGTGGTAAGAGCAAAAACACTGAATTCGCATGATCGTTTGACACGTGGCACAAAGATAATTCAAGAATGCAGAACGCGAGAAACATCTGGAAGCGGAGTAGTGGGAAACGGTTACCATAACCGTCTGAACATGGGAAGAATCCAGAACGATTAGATTAGAACTATAAATAGAAGAAGTTGGCAGCAAAACAATTCATCTCATACCAAACTAAACAAACCAAGTCTATCTTCAATTGTCTTTCCATTATCCTATTAAGTTTACATTCCTTAGTGTAACTTTTTTATTATTCAAGTAAATTGCATTCCTTAGCATAATCATTTGCTTTCTACATGCCCACACACTTTTCACCCATGCTAGAGACAGGATCATCAAAATAACGACGAACAATTTTCTAGCACGCCCGATAGGACCTGCTATTGTAAACCACCAATTTAGTTATTGCCAGAATGTAATGAAGAAGTGGCAAAATCGCCGGGAATGAATCCGCAACGCTAACTGCACCGCCCTTAGGGGATGATGTGTAGGTTCAGGAACCTCCAAGTGAAATTAATCGAATGTCAACCCGATTGGAAACCAAGTAGGGCCATCGACAGCTCGCCCTATTCTTCCAAATGAGGTATCATGGTACTAAGGGATGTACATACAAGCATCCAGATGGTACATGAGAATGCGAGAATTCAAGCGAAACGATTCCGTCAATAGGTTGAAAACACTAATCATTATATGGCCAATCAGACCGAGGCCATGTAACGATTATTAGCCATTGTGACTGAATGAATGCAACCTATGCAACAAAATAATGGTAGTTCACTCAATAATGTTATCCCTTTCACACTGACACCACCATTGCATCGGAGTACACCACCTACTCCTCAACAGGTTAGAAATATGCCGCCTCCTGTAGCGGTCAGACGTGCGGAGTAGGAAGCTAGGAATTATGATAATAGAAATTAAGGACCACTAATGGGATTTTACCCTCTGCAAGGTCCTAGGTTTCAAGAGAATTTTAATAGATTTGGTCTGGATCATCCGCTAGCCATGGAACCTCCATGGATCGATCGTGACCAGATACTACAACTCATGTAAGAGGTTACGAGCCAGGTGGTAGGTCGCAATGTTATTTCTACTTATCATAAACCATACCCATAATGGGTAGTCAGTGTTGAGACTCAAATATTGCATATTTAACCCTTCAATTATATTAATTTTCCTGACATTTAATTGATAATTCTATTTAATTATATATATCTTTGTCATGCGATTAAAAGGATGTATTTAGAGCTCAAAAGAATATAATGAAGAATTAGAGATTTGGAAGTCATTAATGAAGAATTCACATGCCAAATATCCTAGGAAATCAAGTGAGGAATGAAGAGGATCGAAGGTTTTGAGTGAAGAAAAGGAATCCTGAAAATTGGCCGAAAACATGATATTATGGAATTCCGAGTCTAAAACAGAAAAGTCCTAAAACAGACTTTGGTCCAACCGAAATCGTGCAAAACAGTCTAGCAAGAAAGTGGGATTTTCAGCCTTAATTCAATCTAACCAAAGCCAACTTCGGTCCCATCTAAATTTGACAAATTCTTCACAAATTTTTTCATACGCGACTTTGGTTCGACCGAAGCATAACAGAAATGCATAAATCCAAGGTTGGTTTGTAAAATTTCTAAGTCAGTGTGAAAGTTGAAGTTCCACAACTATAAATAGGAGTCCCTAAGATGTTCCAAACCATCTTCTAGGGTTTGGAAAGGGAGAGAAGGCCTAGGTGGAGTGTCGACGACATTCTTCTTCTTCGATTTCTTCACGAGTTCTAGTAAATATTTCTAGTTTTTCTTTTGCTTTTCTTCTAGGATGTTTGTGAGGCTCGTATCCTAGCCCGTACCATTCTGTAGGTTCCCACGGTCCTCACGATCGAATTCCGGTGACCCGCAATCTGTTATCTGTGTTTGCACGTGATCCTGAGTCGTGTCCCATATATCAGAGTCGGCTCGACTCGAAACTTGTACCCTTGCGACCGCGTTGTCACCGCGGTTCTGACGCCGCATCTCGTGCACTAAGGTGATACCCTGGCTAGGAGATGTGGCCTGCGTTCAGTTCGAGAAAAAATGTCACGCGTTGCAATCCCTAGAGAACATCACATCAATTCCATCAATCACATCAATCAAGTACACATCACTCCTATCACTCACACACATCCCCAAGTACAACCACCCTCCCCAAAGTCAACTTTCTCTTACAACTAAGTACACCCATCACACTTCATCCCTCTCTCTCTCTCTTACAACCTCTCTCTCATCTCTCTCTCTCTCTCTCTCATTCTCCAAGCAACCCACGTCCCAACCTCCATGATAGAGCTTGTGTAGCCCACCTTCCTACCTCCCATCTCCACCATCCAAGCTTCATCTTGACCGTTGAAATGCATTCCATGGAGCTCTATGATGCATTAGTGGGAGAAGCAGTCCAAGAAGATGATCGGTGGGTGATTTTAGTATTTGATTTTGTGATTTGCAGGCCCACATAGGTGGGACCCATCTTGATGTATGTATTATATAGGGAGGGCCCATAGTGGTGGGGTCCCTCCCCTCCTCACCGTCTCTCTCTCTCTCTCTCCCTTTGATGTCATATGGCCCACCTGATGCGTGTGATATTTCCCCAGCATCCATCAAGTTGGGCCCACTTTGATGTGTGTGGTGTGTCCACACTGTCCAGCAACTTGGATAGTGAGACCCACCGCGGTGTATGAGTATCATCCACATCGTCCATCCACAGTGGAGCCCACTGTGATATGGATTTCATCCATGTCGTGCATTCATTTTACTGCTGACATCAGCAGTTTGTGGGACCCACCTTTCATGTATGTGTTTCACACCCACCATCGGTGGATCCCATCCATGTGGCCTACTCTCACGTGATGTGTGGTTTTGATCCACACCGTCTAAATTGTGGGACCACCATGATATGTGTATCATCCATGTTGTCCGTCCGTTTTGGACGCGTGGACCCCAGCTGTGATGTATGGGTTCAATCCACACTGTACACTCATGTGGGCCCCTCCATGATATATTGTATTTGCAAGCCATCCACCTGCTGGGTCCCGTGCAGCAGGCAACTGCTGCTACCCTGCATGTCAACAGTTTTGTGGGCCACACCTTGATGTATGTGGTGTATGCACACCATCCAGCAGATCTCGACGGTGGACCACACCATGATGTAGTTGCTTCAATCCACACTGTCCAGACAGTGCTGAACGGTACTGGACATGCTTGGATGGTACAGATTTACATAGACAATGTTTGGATGGTGTTGATTTACATAGACAATGTTTGGATGGTGCTGATTTACATGGGAAGTGTTTGGATGGTGGTGATTTACCTGAACAATGTTTGGACAGTGTTGATCATCATTAGTGGGCTATGTGCCCCATGGAATGATAGTGTACAGTGATACGCATGTCTACAACTATTGAAATGATTTTTGGTGTGGTCCAAGCCCACTTGAGGCCCATTGGTGCGGCCCATCCATGAGGCCCATCATGATGTATATTTGAGGCCCATGTGATAGGGCCCACCTGCCTTGTATTTGAGGCCCATGTGATAGGGCCCACCTACCTTGTATTTAAGGCCCATATGATGGGGCCCACCTGCCTTGTATTTAAGGCCCATATGATGGGGCCCACCTGCTTGAATCTGAGGGCCATAGGCAAGGCCCATTGTGATGTATTCGAGGCCTATGGATAAGGCCTATTGTGATGTATTCATAGCCTATGGGCAAGGCCCATTGTGATATGTATTAGGCCCATGATACGGGGCCCTTTCGATGTATTCGAGGCCTAGATACATTGCCCATTTGATGCATATGAGACCCATGTGTAGGGCCCACATGTTATGTATTTGAGGCCCATGAGCAGGGCCCACCTGTTGTGTATATGAGGCCCATTGATGCGATCCACTTGATGTATATAAGGCCCATTGGTGTAGTCCATTGATGTGGCCCACTTGATGTATTTGAGGCTCATGGGTTGCAACCCATAATGATGTACTGAGGCCTATGGGTCGTGACCCATTAAGATTTATTTTCGGCCCATATGATGTGGCCCATTGTGATGTATTTCTAGCCCATTTGGTAAGGCCCAGTGAGATGTATTTCTAGGCCATATGGTGTGGCCATTGTGATGTTTTTTGTAGCCCATTTAATTAGGCCCATTATGATGTGCATTAGGCCCATGGGTTATGGCCCGTGCAATATATCTGAAGCCTATGTGTAGGGCCCACCTACTGTGTATGTCAAGCCCATGAGTGAGACCCATTATGATGTATTCGAGGTCCATGTGATGCGACCCATAGTGATGTGTATATAGCCATTGTATGAGGCCCATTGCGATGTATATTAGGCCTAGTGTGAGGCCATGGGCCCACTTTATGTTTGGCTCTATGTGGGCCACTGCTTGGGAGCAATGTTGGTTAAATGTCTACATTGATGGGCAATGATGGTTAGATGTCCACATTGTGACTTTTCCTTAGGCCTATTGTGAGGCCCATTCTTGTTATGAGTAGACTATCTAGGCTCATCATTGATATGCAGAAAGTACACCATCATCGTATAACTTCAAGACTCATGCCTATGCGCATCATATGTATGCCTGATATAAGGAATGATTGATCATAGCACATGCCATTGGGTAGATTATTATGGGGCTCCCTGATAGGAGGAGTTATCCACATGAGCGCGCGGTATGCGCAGGTTTGATGCATAACTGGATTGTATAACTCATGCATCTTTCATTGTGTTGTGATTACTGTAGCCCTAGCGATATCAGGGTCGTAGCCTCCATAGGCATATCGTGGATGGCTAGATGGGACACCGAAAATCTGTTCTAGCATCGGGCCGCCATAGATGGCCCTGGGTGAAAATTCCTAAATCCTCTTGGTACCAAAGGACACTCCAACGTCTAGACCGAGTGGATTACATGAGCACTCGAGTACCGAATACTAGTAGGCCACATCTCCCACTATGTTATGGTTGGTTAGAAGGGGGTATGGCCTTATCCGCCCGATTTGCAATGGACAAAACTACGCTGAGTTTGACTAGCTCATAAATGGGTCCACTATCGACGTACCGGGCAGGTATTGGCTGATTACTTGCTAGGCAGATAGTGAGGTCTCTTCCACTCACGTGGTTGCGAACGATGGGGTGGCAATTTGGTTTGGAGTGTACTAGACCCTGGTGATGATCCCAGAGATGTACAGTACTGATACGTGGACTTATTGAGCAGGAGTTGCATACTCATTCATTCACTATCCACACGAGCTGGTGGTGCGCAACTAATTGTTGTGTACCTTCGTAATGGCAAGGATTTCGATTGGGGTGCGTGACTAACCTGAGATCAGAGGTCTACTACATTGAGTCTGGCTATCCAAATTTAGGTATGGGGCTGGTTTGGATATAAGTCCCTTGTGATGGACCCCATAGCCTGCGATACTATGTATTATCATCCTGACTTCAATCCAGTTTGGTCATTTCATTCGCACCGTATATTACATTGCATCCGCAGCATTTAACATTTTCGGTTGCCATGTTTATATAGTGATATGGCCATTAGCATCATGCCTTGCATCGCATAACCTTGGTATGGCTGATGGCACTCATGGACTTACCAGTATGTTTCTACTTACTCTGATATCTTATGATTCATGATCTTGCCAGTATTCCCGACATTGTATGATTATGGCATTATATTTATGTGCTTGGCACTTATCTTGCACACACACTTTCACCACCCTCTAAGCTTTTGATAAGCTTATGCATGATAGATGCGTTCAGGTGGCATTAGGTTGCAGCAACGTGGAGCTTGGAGCATGTAGCGGACTTCTGGAGCTTTGATTTCAATATATGTATTTCCCTTTTAGTACTGTATTCAAATGTCTATATATAGTGGATATGTGATGATGATGTTGCCTTTGTGATTCGGGTGCACTTATGGTTATGCTTATTACGAGATAAAAGTATGTTGGAAAATCCTTCTTATAGGATCCCCAGGATTAGAATCTGGCATATGGACGCTGGGAGTTGAGAATGGGCTACTACGGTGGCTATCAGCACTGGATTTGTGAGGCCGGCTTCCAAGTTTGGGGCGTGACAATGTTAGTCTTCTCAGGCGAATCTCTTAGCTAAGGTTAGGGGATGAAATATGAAGTTTATTTTGATGTTTAGTTTGCTTTGATTCAAGTATATGTTGAACTTTCATTAAGTTTTAGTTTAAATAAAGATATATTTCTAGTTTTCTATGGTTTATTGTGACTGAAATTACAGTAGATGCTGTGAAAACTTTTGATATGATCATATTTGCTTTGGAATTGTGTGATTTGTACAAGTCGTTGTTCACCATCGTCTATGGGCATGGTGGATGATTGAATTCCCTATGATCATTACAATTAGATGGATATTTGGGAACTAAACTAGTAGAAACTTTAGATTTTATTTTAACTGCTCCATCATCCGATTGGGTAGGATAGGACTTTAATTCCAATCGAGTTATCATTGAATCAACAAATTAATATTGAAATTGTTATAGGTGGATTCATGGATCCTTAGTCTTTTTTCTTTATTATTTAAAAACCTTTTTCTAAATCGCTGGATTAAAAACCCAGACTAACCAAGTTAGATTTAGATTAGTTCTAGACCGTGTTCCCTATTCCCTGTGGATTTGACCTCGTTCTCACTGAGTTATTACTACATCATGACCCTGCACTTGGGGTTGTGAACAATCGGTAACACCTATTGCCGAGAAATTACCAATCAGATTTCTTCCTATTCTCAGGGGAGTAAGGTCAATTAACTATCGAACATGTTGTCCGATTCACCATGCAATATGGTGAATGCAGTTATTCAGCCACTCACTAATTGCCGCATCTTTCACATGGTATTCCAATTTGTTGCCGGATTTAATACATAATTAACAAGAATTGGAAGAAAGGTTTCATGCTCAATTCTTTTCCAAGAATAGGGGCATAACCATGGCTAATCTCGCACGGTTCTGGCAGTTGCCCGGTGAATCTTGCAAAGGCTACATTATGCAGCTTAAGCGAGTAAAGATCCGCTGTAAGGTGATCATGACCGAAGATGAAGTTATGCAACTTGCATAAGATGACTTAAAATATAAACTCCACAAAAAGTTCGTAAGCACAAAGTTTTTTTATTTATATGACCTCACCAAGAAGGTCTCTCGATATAAAGAATTGCTTCAAGAAGGGGCTAGGCAAACAAATTCTTCAATTGGAACGTATTACAACAATCCTAGTTATGAAATTCCAATCGCTGAAGTAGTGGCTAAGAAACCACTAGTCTGCTCGGCGTTGGCTAAGGTAGAGTCAGTCACCCCAACAGCCCAGAAGACTCAGAAAGTATACACCTTTAATATTACTTGGGCCGAGGAAATTTTTAACTTCATGATAGAAACATAGTTCAACAAAGTCCCTATTAATCACAAGATACCTTCGGCCAAGGAACTCAAGAAGGTTGACTATTGTAAATGGCATTGATCTCGCTCCCATTCCACTAACAAGTGCATTATTTTCAAGAATCTTATTCATGAATACGTCAACCGTAGATTGTTGAAATTTTCAGAAAAAGAAAAAGAAGCCATGCCAATTGATATCGATTTGTTCCTAACCAACATGGAGATAAACACGATTACAATTGACTTTAGGGATTGACCCCCGACCGAAGGTAGAACTCTGTTTAGGAAGTCTGCGTAGAACAAACGGTCAATACGTTCCCAGATAGTAGTGACCATCTTCGCATCGAGACACATACGGGCAGAAGAACCATCATTTATGCAACCGCTACGCCTAAGAGATCCCTTGGTGACCAAAAGACTGACTGAAAAATTGTAACTATGGCAACAATCGATATTACTAGCGGCCAGAGTGGGTAGTGTCTAATCGCCAGCCGCATTGGAGATCGCCCTTGGCTAGGATGGTCAAACCCCCCATTACATGAGAAGGGGTATGGAAGCAACTTATGCATCCAAAGTTCCCAATGACACTGGAAATTTTGACCAAAACTCATAAACATCGTTAGCAGAGAAATAGGGCTACAATGAGAAAAGAGAACGACAATCTTCTTCGACCAGAACCCACGTTACTGCATCCATTCTGGAAAATTCCGTAGCCATAGGAACAGATAGCAGTAAACACAGTCAAAGTGATTGCTTTACCTATTGATCAGGAGAACAAAGATACTCTTAAAAATACTGAAACGTTGTTCGAATTTAAAGAAGAGGATAATACCAACAAATTTTTACATTATTTTAGGGAGGATTACTTCCCAACAGAAGATTAGTTTCCTGGTGAATTCACGACTACTATGAACAAGCCGGGAGATATGATGGTTGATTTGCCAATTGGCCCCATGAAGAACAGAACCCCTAGTCAGATTGATGAGATCGAGTCTGATACACTAGGGGGGCAAGGTTTCAGTAGTGGTATTGTGTTTGGTTCACTGCCACTAGCAATATTTCATTATAATATGGTGCTCACTTTGTCATCCAACTTTTAGGCAAGAGCTACTCAACCAAACACGACGCCTGGTGATGTAGAAGAACATGTTTCCCTGGTTGTTATTCAGCACGCTTCTTTTCCTTATGATGAAGGGAAACAAGGCAAAGCATTACATGTTGACATGGTCACTGTAGTGACCAATTGAGCTACCAATAGAGTAATTATCAATAGACCCACTAATGATATGATGCAACACCTCAAGCCATTATATATTTTAGCTCATTTCGACGGATGTCCTGTCACCATAATTTTGGTGGACAACAGAGCCACAATGAACTTATTGTCAAAGAGAATGATGGCCAAATTAGGGAAAATTGCAGTAGATTTGATCCCTTCTGAAGTAACAGTTAGCAATTTTGCTGGCCACGTTACCAATACACATGGTGTGCTACCAGTCGATCTCACAGTAGGCACTAAGTCTGTTTTGGCCGTTCTTTGTAGTTAACACTTTGTCAAGCTACAATGCCTTGTTAGGGAGAGATCAAATTCATTCTTTTGCATGCATTCCTTCTTCTCTTCACTAGTTTATCATCTTTTTGAATCAAAACGGGGTCAAGCTCGTTTTGGCCAATAATAGGCCCTTTTTAGCCACATTGAATACTGATGAAGCTTATTACTATGGCGAAGAAATACGATCTATCAGGTTTACTAGAAGGAATAAGTTTGGATGGCCGATAGGTATTTTAGTAAAGAAGAACCTAAGCAATATCATTCAGGCTATGCAGATCCAAGAAAACAAAACCCATCCGAAGGGTTTAACCCACTATCGACCGGTAGCAAGTTGCATCATCGAAGAGTAACCATGATTGTGATAGCTGAAGGTGTAGTATGCTTGGCTAATTTCGCGGCCAGGATAAAAAGGATCGAAGGAAGCCTAAAAGAAAGCAATGGAGTCTTTATGAACTTGACCGAGTTGGATGAATTGGCTGAAGAAAATGGTTTTAAAATAGAAGATTTGTGAGAGGAAGTGCAAGAACGTCAATCGCAGGTCCAAAGCCCGCTGGATGAAGTAAATCTAGGGACGAATCAAGATCCAAGGCCTGTGTTCATAAGAAACCTGTTACTACCGCCCGAGCGAAAAAAATGATATAGTTATTGAAGGAATTCGCTGACTGCTTCGCATGGTACTATCACGACATGTCAGGGCTGGACAAACCTTTGGTTGAGCACATGTTACCAACCAAAGAAAGATATCGGCCACATAAACAACCTCCAAGGAGGATGACGGCCAAAGTCACTCTCAAAGTCAAACAAGAGATCGAATGGCTTTTGAAAGCCGGGTTTATCCGATCATTCAAGTATGCAGAATGGATGTCAAATGTGGTCTCGGTAATGAAAAAGACTGGTAAGATAAGAGTGTGCGTATATTTTAGAAATTTAAATGTTGCTACTCCAAAAGACAAGTATCCTATGCCTATGGCTGACCAGTTAGTTGATCGAGCTGCTAGGCATGGGATTGTGTCATTTTTGGACGGGCATTCAGGGTATAATAAGATATATATATATATATATATATATATATATATATATATATATATATATATATATATATATATATATATATATATATATATATATATATATAGCCTTGAATGACTTACTAAAAACAATGTTTAGGCGTCCTGGTCCCTTGGGGACTTATTGTTGGGTACTAATGCCTTCGGCCTAAAAAAAAGCTGGAGGAACATATCAAAGGGCAAGGAATGCCATCTTTCATGATATGATTGGCTGATTCATGAAGGTCTACATTGACAACATGGTAATAAATTCGATCGATGCAAGAGATCATTTGGTTCATTTGTGCAAGGCCTTCGAGCGGATGTGGGTCCATAAATTGAAAATGAACCCGATGAAATGTGCCTTTAGGGTGTCGTCTAAAATTTTTTTAAGGTTCCTTGTACATCAGAGAGGAATTGAAATTGATCAAAATAAAGCTCAGGCCATAATCGATGCGAGGCCACCAAAGAGTAAGGCCGAGCTACAAAGGTTCTTAGGCCACCTTAATTTCTTGTGACGGTTTATATCCAATTGCACCGATAAAGTTAACATCCTCTCCATTATTGAAATTAAAGCAGGAGGCCAAATTTCTATTGGAGGAAGAACATCAGCTGGCTTTCAATCGGATCATAGAGTATTTAGCATAACTGCCCATGTTGATGCCTCCTATCAAAGGCCAACCACTTAAGTTATATATAGTTGCTTCTGCAGGATCAGATCCCTCCTAGCACAGGAAGATGATTCAGGAAAAGAGAGTAATCTACGATCTAAGCCAAATGTTACTCGACGTAGAAACTCGGTATTTGGCCATTAAAAAAAAAAAACTATGTTTGTCTTTGTACTTCGCAACCATTAAGCTAAGACATTATTTGTTGGCCGAAAGGGTTAATGTAATTTCAATAACTAATCTGGTCAAATATATCTTAAATCGGCCTATTTTAAGTGGATGAATTGGTAAACGGGTATTGGCATTATCAAATTTTGACTTACATTATGTGCCATAGAAAGCGATTACGGGTAGGGACATAGCAAAATTCTTGGCCAGTCACCCGTCAGACCTAGAGGAGTATATTCCTCTTAGTATTATGGATTTATATGTTGTGCAAGTCGAGCCTTGAAAATTAATCTTTGATGGATCAAGAACCCATGAGACAGTTGGGGTCGGTATAGTGCTAGTTGCTCCTAATGGAAATCGGCAAGAATTCATGTTTCAGTTGGAATTTGATTGCACCAACAACCAAGCCGACTACGAGGCTATGATGATCGGCCTAGAGATAATGTTGGAATTATGGGCAAAGAATGTGATGATTATCGGAGACTCTCAACTGGTGATAAATCGAATGATTGGTTTGTTTAAGTGCACTAGTCCATCATTATTATTATATTATGCGGTGGCCATTCAACCGCTAAAACAATTCGATGACATCAAATTAAGGCATGTTACTCAAAATTACAATATAGATGCCAATGAAATTGCACAATTGGCAGCAGGGTTGGAAATATGGAAGGCATTGGTTGGTTGGTCGATCACAGTTCAAAAAAGATTGTTGCCTTCAGTCTTCCGAAGGGGAAGCATAGCAGAGGTTTACCTGATCAATGTAGATGAAAATGATTGGAGAGCCCCTCTTATGGGTTATTTGCAAAGTCTTCGAACCAGAGCCGATAGAAACACAAGAAGGTCAGATGTAAATTATGTCATGATCGATGACGAACTTTATCGTAAAGGGACCGATGGAGTATTGATCCAATTTTTATCAAAAAATGAAACAATGACTGTCATGGAAGGGGTCCATGAAGATGTTTGTGGAGCTCACCAGGTAGGTAGGAAAATGAAACTTATGCTCAGGTATTATGGATACTTTTAACTGGAAATTATGGTCAATTGTGTTCGATATGCAAAAGGCTGCGAGGCTTGTCAGAAGAATGCGCCAATTCAACATGCACCTGTAGCCAAATTACATCCTATTATAAAGCCTTAGCCATTTCGAGGATGGGCGATCGATTTGATTGGGCAAATCTATCCACCCTCAACGAAGATGGATATGGTTATTATTGTAGCGACCTACTACTTTACCAAGTGGATCGAGGTAAAACCTATGCGTAAGGTCGGTCAAGAATATATTATCAGTTTTAGAGAAACCAACATCATTCATCACTTTGGTATTCTGAAATCCATTACTATGTGTAACGTCTCAAAAAAATCCGTACAAAGACCCAAGTACCACCTCAGGCAGAAATCACTAAGGACCGAATCCTTTAGAAATTAGATGAAAATTAATTAAGTACTAAACTAAATAAGTTGGAGAATTAGCTCGAATCACTTTCTATACAAACTACAAGACCCAAAACCATTAGAATCGCTAACCCAACATTACCTAGAAACCTAGGATCAATCTCAAAACCCAGTTGCTCTCGGGAGCACATTGAAACTCCGTATCAGACCTGGACTACGTGTTGAAAGTCCAATAACCGCGAAACTATAAGGTTATGACCACCTTACTGGGCTTGACAACTATCACGGGAATTAAGTCCAAATAGTATCCAGAAACGCACAACTTGAGCCTAGAGTGAAGTATGTGAGAAACGCGAATATCTTTACAAAATGAACTCAAACTTAAGTGAATTGGGCCATTCTCTTACAGGCCAAATTTAAGATTTTAAACCGTCAGATTCTGACCGAACTATACTCTTGGATCAGGAAAATTTCCCTGCACCCATTGGTATACTTGTCGCCTTGATCGAGTGACGATGACCGTTGAACTGAAACAGGTCCTCCACAATCAATCCACTAATTCGATCGAACCGAAACCTTAACCTGGCTTAGATCCATGGTCAGGAACTTTCTCCAGACCGTTTGCAAGTAATGGACCTCTAGATGAGCTCAGTTGGCCCGAAATAGTCACCCTTTAGCTATACCCTAAGTATACCATGGCCCTAGGGCCATTGATATCACTTTTATGCTTATATAATTCCCTAAACCCACCCCTCTCTCATTCCATACGAATTTTCTCTAACCCTATGAAAGAGGAGAGAGAAAAGAGGAGAAAGGAGTGGAGATCGAAGGGAGATCCTTGGAGTTTGCAGTAGCACTCCTGTTCTGCTACTCCACGCATCGAATGGCCTTTGCGTCTAGCTACTCAACTTGCTTTAACTCCATTTTTAAGTAAGAAATACTAACCCTAATCTATTTTAGGAATCCAAATAGAGAAACCGGTGAAATAGCTAACCTATTTCAATGTTTAGGTAGCCGTTGTGCCGTAGACAAAGACGTGGTGTACGAACCGAGTTCGTAACGAGCGTACTGACGAAAGGTACGGACTATAAATATTTAGGTTATGGTTTTCAAGGCTTTCAATGTTAGCAATGATTTATGTCTGACTTGATTGCTGCCGTATGATCTTAGTTACAACATTTCCGATATATCATGTATGTGTAAGCTAAGTTGTATACTAAAGTGCATTTCATGTGTTTGTTGAAACGTTTGAATGAATAGGAAATTATGATTTATGCTTCCTATGACTATTAATCTAGAATTATGTTTGTTGTATGTATGACAACTCCTTTGTGAAAGGATTTGCCATAATGTGTTATAACTAATTTATTACATGTATGTTGAGATGTGTTGTCTAAGTGTTTGATAAAATGTCTGAATGAGAAATTACTTGTTGAAATGTATTTAATGAGGGTGTTGAGATAGGATTTCCAATTACCTTACTATAGTTATAGTTTCCTTCATATAATCTATCTTGCTACTACGTGATTTATGGATGAAATGCTTATGTATGATAACATGTGCAATATGATTGTTAAAATGCCTGAATGAGAATTGTATTTGAATTGATTGTTAAATGCTACTTGATTATCACATATGAATGCTTATTGTATTTTAGTATGATTGGGACTATTACGTAGTCCAGACAATCGGTAACGGTTCCCGATCGAGTGGCCGAACTAACCTCACCACCATGGATATGTTCGATGAATCCATGTCGTACGGTGATTATCAGCAATGGTTAGGCCACGAGGAGTGCGCAGGCGCTCCATGCTGATTAATTTAGTGTGCGCTCATACCAATCGAACTTGTCAAGTAACCCGATTGGCCTAATATGTGTTTACCATATATAGACACTACTACTTGAATCTAAGGTACCACTTACTAATGTAAAGCCCGTTTAACCTTGGTACCACGATCCGCTAAGACTTATGAGCCGGGCATGGTGGTATGGGACACCGTGGTCGAGATATTGGCCTACACTAGGGTGACGATTCTCCCCTTAGTGACCAGTGAGCAACCAAAACTCGTGAGCCGAATACGGTGGTATGGGATACTATATTCGAGATGTCGGCCTACGATCAGGTGACGAGGCTCTCGTAGTGACCTCGAGTGAAAACTCACGAACTTGCGTATCCACTACTTTTCAAATAAGGGGTGATGTTGCCCTATAACTTGCCTATCGTATGTGATTAACTAGGATTGACGACCCTAGATGGATCATTGTTTGGGTAAATGATATAAAGGGAGGTACCTTAGCTTTCCGAATCTGCTATATGAATAAGCCTAATCAAGAACTCGGCTAACACGTGCATGCACTGCATTGCATGTGCTTTGGCGATGAAGGCACAGTGGGAGTAGCATGTGCGACCGTGAGATGGTGTCGCTGAGGGAGTGCAGGCGAGGGCATGCATCATTATAGCATATCATTCCTGCATTAACAAGAGTACTTAGGACATGATTGTTGTACTACTTTATCATTACTGCTTGAATGAATTGATAACATGTTAACCTTTGCCTTATAGTACCACTGAGTTGATCACTCACTCCCACTCTGGGACGGTGTTTTAAAACACCAACCAGACTCTATTTTAGCTGCAGATGATGGCAAGGCTTACGAGGCGAAGCCAGACTTTTATGACGATGAGAAGGAGTTCTCCTATGTACAACTATCAGGCGGGTCTATGTAAACCATGTACTGATCAATGAGATTATAGGGATTATATGATTTAGTCAGACTTTCACATTTTGTATTTTGTAGATTTTGGATCAACACCTGTATATATTCAACCTGGTAACACACTCATACTCTAGGAATTAAGAAACACTTCTATACATTATATACCTATCTCAGTCTTCCGCTTGCTTAACTTAATTCTCTCTGGAGTATGATATGCTATTTTAGTATAATCTCACTCATGTTTAATGCACTAATATGAAAAACATTTAATCATCATTATCTATGTTGCATAAGTGATGCGTTCAAACTCAGGAGTTGAGCTTCTGCTCGACCCCCGATTTTCAAGGCATTACACTATGATCCAAGGAGCAGCGTTTATTGTTTTGACCTTTTTTTTTTGGGTTGTTTGAATCTCAAAATAGTCAATTCTAAAAAAATTTGAATTTTGCATGTAGGTCTTTCTGTTCATTGGAGTCTTTAAAATGCTGAATTTTTGAAGTTGATCTACTTGAATATGGTTCAAGGTTCAGTTTTTTTTTTTTTTTTTTTTTTTTTTTGTTTTTTTTTCCCTGTTTCTATTCATTTTGATCATATAGAGTTTAAAATTCGCAGGTGAGTCTTCTTGAATTTGGTCAGAAATTTTAGTTGTTTTACGCTTTTTTTGGGGTTTTATTTGAATCTCAAAACATTTGAATTTCATAAATGGAAGACAATTGGAAGTTTGGTTTTTTAGCCTTTCTGTTCATTTTGAGTATCAAAAGTTTTGAATTTTGCTCATGGTTTTGTTTATCATGATTATTTACTTTTGCATATCTCCATACTTTGTATTGGCAAAGGAGTTACTTTCTAGTTGTCAATATTTAATAGGAGATTCATGTACTTTGTGCTTTTGTTCTTGCAATTCTATAAATAAGAAGAAATGTATTTGGATTTCTTGGTATTACATCCAAGTTTATCTATTGATTCATAAAAACTTGAATATTGATGTATGGATTCTTTGGAAAAGGATTGAATTTTCATGTGCTTTTTCTCAATTTACGATGGATTTTGGTTAATGAATGCGAGTATGTGGATTTTCTATGGAACATGTAAAGATATGCATTAAATCATGAAAAGTGTTGGTGTAGGTTAATTCTATCCTTCCACGTTTTGCCACTCATCCATCTTAATATCCTCATTTCAGCCACGCTTATCCTTAGAACATGTTGTTCCTTAATTGCCTAGCATTGTCCCATCAAGCATGGCGTCTTATAGCTATCCTATAAATTTCCCCTTCATTTCTAACCAGTGTAGTACTTATTTTCTTGTATCAAACACATGAGAAATATCCCTCGCAGAAGACGATGGAAGACTTTGTTGCTTCTCTAAAGTTGACATGTAAGCAGGTCTATGGATGGTTCATTGAAAGAAGGAGAAAAGGGAGGGGGACATTTTGTTCAGATATCTGCTTCTATCATTGATACGATTCAGTACCTTGGGTCAAAGAAGAGAAAAATCCCAAACATATTCAATATGCAACCAGACACGGTATTCTAAATTAGATCCATGAAGTTGAAATTCCTTTCAAAAGCAAGACCTTCAAGTGCGCCCCCTCTACTTTTCACAAGACTAATTATTTCTTTTCTCATTCAAGCCTATGGAAGCGCATAACTGCTCTATCTTTCACTATATTTGATTCCTGCACTATTAGTTCATTGACAAAACCTCTTCAAAAGGTAACATTGTCTTTTTTCTATTGTCTAGTTTTTATTTTTCCTTGAACAGGGATTACCCTACTTTCAAATTTTATCATAGACTATTAGTTTTTTGTGTTGTTTTTAATTTTGTGTTGTACTGGTACATGAATACTACAATGAAGAAAACGAAGGCTGTAAATTATCCGAAACGTACTACACCAACCGAAAGCACTCATCCTGAAGAGGTGGTTTTATTTTGTTCTCTTCAACAGCTTATGTTTTCATCAATTATATTTGTGAAAAAAAATTGTTTTCGGGTTTGTTTACAGTGCATTTGGATTTTTCACAAATTTATCTGAAAACTAAGTTTTTTCAGGACCCAAACTGTCTAAGTCTTGAAAGAATCTAAAGAAAAAATAAGTTTTTTTAAGCGACCTTATTATTTGGTAGATGTTTTAGTCATCTGATCCTTGTAGCTGATTGTCTATTTCTTCCTTTTGGAATTTTAGGCAATCGATATTTTCTCTTATTCTTTCCCCATGCTCTCTAACCCTATGAAATTGTTTGAAATGGTTTGCTAAGCTACAAAATTTCATATATGTGGGATCTTTTTTCCCAGAGAAAGTGATCCTAAAGGTATGATGTTCAACCTATTTTCTATTGAAGTTGGACTGTTGTTGTCTCTCTTTTCTTATGGGTCTTTTTATCAAAGGGTTAGATCTTGAGTCTGGGATATGGTGGGTTTATCAGGTCAATGTTCTAGATCACAAATTAGACTGATTAATCATGAAATTTCAGATATTTGGTGCAACCAAATGCACCCTAAAGATAGTGCTATGAAGCTCTTTTATGTATATGCCAACAAACCTAGTACCAAATCTGGTTTGTAGAAACTGTTCCTTTTTCTATTCTCTTCTGTGTAGTTGGGATATATATATGCCTGGATTTGATTTAGACTGCTTGCTTTTATTCTGACGACAACATAGTGAATCAATGATGCTAAAACAACAGGTTCCGTACAGGCTGCAATCAGGTTTGACGAGGTTCTAGATTTGATTTAGACTGCTTGCTTTTATTTTGACGACAACACTGTGAATCACATGATGTTGAAACCAGGTTACATACAGGCTGCAATCAAGTTTAGGCGTACGTGTAAAACTCCACTCCAGTGACTCGTAATAGCATAATTTAGGCGTATGTGGTATATCCATGCTGTCCATCTGTTTTGCCAGCTCATTGTAGTGCTTGAGCCCGGAAAGAGGTAGATCCAAAGGTCAAGTGGACCACACCACATGAAATAGTGGGGATAGTGATGTCCACTGACTTTGGGCCCACTGATGTTTTTTTTTTTTTTTTTTTTTCATCTACCTTATTCATAAGATCATACAGAAGGTGATGCCAATCTGTTCTCTTCTTTTTTCTTTTCTTTTTTTCTTTTTCATGATTTGGATAAGATGGCTATCAGGTACAATAGATTCAAAAAACAATATTAAAAGATATATATATATATATATATATCGTATTTACAGAAAATTAAGAATGGTTCTAAAGCGTTCGTATAAAGGGTCCTCAGAACGGTTTAAAACTGTTACTAGTTTTTAGCGACGCCCTATTTAGAAACGGTTTAGGATTGTTCCTAAACCTTTCAAGAATGGTTTCCAACTGTTCCTAATTTGCATTTTTGGTGTAGTGTTTGATTATATGCTTATTGGATTGGTTGACATTTATTGGATGGTTAAAAATGAAAAATCTCCAACAGTCCTATTTTGGCAAACAAGTGTCCGTGAATCAGATATTAGTATTGTTCAACCAATCTGATCTTGGGATTGTGACTTGGCCACAGTGAACTGCACAATATACATGGTTTTGGTTTATTTGAGTTAATATATGTCATGTGTATAATTTATAAGTGCATGTGACTGCTAATCAAGCCTCATGCTCAAACTGAGCATCATATAACTCCTCGTTATTAAATTTGATGGTAGCTACACTAATCCCACAGATGTATATGAGAATGAAGCTGTCCATGAGGTGGGTCCCACCATGTAGATGCCTTGGCCTGAGAATAGGCTGGTCCAATCATCAGGCTGGCTATACTTTCTTTTAGCAATTAATTGGTTTTGTACATTTTGGCCCACCTAATGAGTGGACCAGCCTAGTTCTAGAGCCAGCACAACATGTGTACAAATAGGGGGAACCTAATGGATGGTATAGTTCTCTCATAGATGTGCCACATTCACATGTGGAGGCATGCCCAGACAATTGGTTCTGTGTGATCTGCTGATGTATTCAAATTACATGGATTCCATTGCTTTTGGTATTCTGTGAAGAAAATTCTGTAGTTTCTCTATTTTTCATAACATATACCAGAATGCAAGGCTTCAAAAGTACTAAGATCATCAATATATATTTAAAGGTTTATTAGAACTGATTAACAATCCAATCAGGTTGGTAGACTCCATTTAAGGTATTTTGGATTTATGCAGTAATTTAAGAGACTAAATACATCATCATTCAATTTTCTTTTTTGATAAATCTTTTGGTTCTTCATTTTTGGCAGATCCTTTGTATATTGCTTATCACGATGAGGAATGGAGAGTTCCCATCCACAACGACAAGTTTCTCCCTCTCTCTCATATATATGTAAGATTGGAGTGAGACCAATTAGGCATTTCAATGTGTTGCAAGATGTTGTTTGAATTGCTTGTCCTAACAGGTGCACGAGTTGGGATGGAGTGGACTTCTGTCTTGAGAAAATGCCATGATTCTAGGTAGTTATTATTGTAATGGAAGTTAAAAAATTTCAAAGAGAGAAAATGAACTCATGGAAAGGAAATTTTCTTTGTTATCAGGGCTGCTTTTGCTGGGTTTGATGTAGAGATCGTCGTCAACTTCACGAAAGGACAAATAGAATCAGTGGTGACAGATTGCAACCTGGACTTAAAACAAGCTTCGAGGCGCCATGGAATTTATAGTTTAATGAGAGATGCTCTTATGTTTTCAACCCATATATAAAATTTTCTTTCTTAATCTTTTAAATAAAACCCATAAAAGATATCTCTCTCTCAATTTTTCTTTTTTCCTTTTATTATAATGGTTTTGTTTTGATGGTAGTATATGAAGGAGAAAGAGAGTGCATGAGTCGTATGAAAATAGGCAGTTGCTTAGATGAGTTGATCTATTAAGGCACATACTAGCAATGGTAAGAGACACCATTATTAGAATTTGTTTTTGTTTTGTTTTTTTTTTTTTAAAAAACAGGCATTGGCTACGGATATTGGCCGTAACTCTAGTTCTAGAAACCGTAGTTGTTGCTAATTTTAGCCTGTTGTTACGGATCTCTTTTTACTTTTAGCTACAAATATTATCCGTAGTTGTATCTACATTTAGCTACAGAATGTATAGCTACGGATCTAGTTCATAGCCATTGGTTCTATTGATACGGATTTAATCTGTAGCCAGTGCTTCAAAAGCAATGGCTACGGTCTTACTACAGACTATAACTGTAGCCATAGGTATTTAGCTACAGCTTTTATCTATAGCCTTTGACCCAATTTCTGGTAGTGATTCAAAGAATTCAAACACATCTCATTGATGAGGAATAGGCTTGTCTAGCCTAACCTCAACCTAACCTAAAAGCACAATGTGAGGTAAGTGATCTCAATTCTCTACCATTGATGAACCTGAGTATATTTATGAGTCTATGGTCCAGTTTCCCCAAGGATCGAGCTCATCTAAATTGTCAGCTAATGATCAAGAGATACAGGAAATTTTGAACACATGGTGATATTGATACAATCCACCAACATGACATGTTTGATTCTATTGTGGAGAGTGAGTCCATTTTCACTACATGTCTCGACTCTCTAAAAGTTTTCTTAGCATACTTTGAAGATTCTAATGATAACATAATTAAAGACATAGTGAATGCCTTACAAGACCTTATCTCGGTAGTTGATACTGACCGGAGAAAATTTGATATAAAGTATTTCCTTTTACCGATCTTGAATGTTTACCATTAAGGGTAGAGGAGCATGAATTAGAACCGAAGTCTGAAACTTCATATTTCATTGTGACTACATTGCTTAAAGAGAATTTTTTTTAATTTTAACTAATTGTAGTCTTTGATTTACTATAGTGTACTAACACACAAAAAAAAAAAAAAAAAAAAAAAAAAAAAAAAAAAAAAATTCTCACAAGTGGACGTTATAAAATTGGAAACCTCAAAATTTTAAAAGAAATTTTTTTTATTAAGGTGAATTTCTTTGGACGTACATGGTATAGGACATTCAAGCCTACTGCAAAATGGGCTTTCAGTTGAGAAGCTTGTTGAGAAATTTATTTGGATATTGGCCAGGGGAGAAACCTATCTATCAAGAATAAGTAATTTTTTCCTTTGCTTTCCTATATTAGGAATTTATTACTTTTTAATGATTAGTTTAGGTTTAGTTGTTCAAAAACCAATTGATAAGAAGTTCGAACTAGCTATATACTGTCACCTTTCAAGTACTTTTCATCTACTATTTATTTATGTTGCTCTCAATATTTCTCATATTGCCTTTGTTTATACATTGAGGACAATATAGAATTTAGGTTGGGGGTAGGTTTTCTTTGGAAATTCTTCAAATTTGTGATTTGTGCCGAATCTTTAAAATTTTCCAAAAATTGTAAATTTTTCGATGAATTTAAGTGATTTTTAAGATAATCAAGATATTAGAATGATAAGATATTTATTGTTGAAGATTTTTTAAGCCTAGATTTTAAAGCAAGTAAACTGTTGTGACATTCCCAATATAAAACCTTTGGAATGAAAACACCTACTGCATACTACTATATATTCACAACGTCATGGATATAAATTAACTAAATTATTTGTAAATAGATAGGCAATATTTTATATACTAAATATTATGGGAATGGTTAGATTATATAGAGCTTAGATAGTAGAATATGCGTTGTGTCAATTGCATCAGTTGCATCAAGTGCATTGTTATGGTTAAAATGGACTGATCAAATGTACAAACTCTAAGACTATGGATTTCTTGAGGGCCGAAAAATCATCTCGGCCTCGGGTATCGACCTCAGCCTCGGGTGCCAACTTCGACATTAGATATCAACCTGTATCAACCTCGGGCTCGGAGGTCAGCCTCAATAAAAGACCTTGACCTCAGAGGTTGGCCTCGAATACCGACCTCAGCCTTGATACCAACCTCGGCCTTAGAGGTAGGCCTCTGATATCAACCACTAACTCGGAATACAAATATACTTAGAATATATTGAGATAAGATCTTCCCACAATATTCGTTATTGATCTCGAGGAGATCACCATGATGCATCTGGAAGAGATCTTCTTTCATAATACGCAATCACCATCCAAGAAGTATTAATATATATGCCACCGCCATTAAAAGCCTATAAATACACCCGCTGGCATGAGTCAAGGTACAGGACAACTGTCTTGATTCTTCTACTCCTCCTACGAAACTTCCCTACTTAAACATTGAAGGGTCCCTGGCCTTAACCAGTGCCCCCAATGTCTTCCTTTGTTTTTCAATAAATCGCAGGTACTCCAACTAATAGGAGGTGAGACAGGATCGACCAGATCTCTACATCAATAGTTTGGCACCATGTGTGGGAACAACATCAAAGTTGTTCCCATCTCATCGAGGTTCTACAATGGTGAAAAGCAAGAAGAGGGCCCAAACCGTGATCACAACAGCTGCTCCCCCACTGGGGGAAAAGGCTCCCAAGGTGGTATCTAAGAACGAGGGACCCTGAAAGGCAAAACTCAAGGAACTGCGAGGTTAGATCGACGATATCTGCCAAGCCTATCATGCCCAAATCCTGACCTCCGTCAAGGCTATGCTGGAGGAGACCGAGCTGCCATTTATCATTGACATTATGGGAGCCTAACTCTTGCCCAAATTTCGAATGACGCAAATTGCACATTACTTTGGGTCTGACGACTCTACTAAGCATTTGGAATCGTTCAGGGCATGGATGGAGCTCCACAGCGTGTCTAGCCTTCTCCCTTACTCTATTGGAAACTACACGAAAATGATATAGGCAGCTGAAGTCAAGATCCATTGACTCCTTCACTCAACTCAGCAAAGCCTTTATCACCCAGTTCATTAGGGCGTGTTTGGTCGGTGGGATTAGAAGAGATTAGGTGGGATGGGATTCAAAAAACATAATTATTACCCATGGCTGGGATTGTCCCTGTTGCCATGGGATAAGATTAATTGCATGTTTTGTTGGTAATACGGTGGTACATTGAATGGATATACCCACCATCATTTGAAATTACCAAGAATAACACATGTGTTATATCTAAACCGTTCATTTGTTTTGTAACCTCATTTTATGGCATGGGCGTAAAAATGAGGCAGATCCAAAACTTATGTGGCCCCAAAGAAGTTTTCAATGGTAAGTATTCAATCTCGGTTGCTTCCTATGGTGGGGTCCACTTGAGCTTTAGATTTAATTGATTTTTTGGTCCATGCTCTAAAATAATCTCAAAAAATGGGTGATCGGTGTGGATATAGCCCACACATCATGGTGGGACCTACACAACTTACTAACATTAAGTGAAATTGGCACAAGACCCAATGCAATTTCATCATATCTAACTCCATGCTTTTCCATTCTTCCCAAACAGGGAGTGGAATTGACACAGGACCAGATGCAATTCCATCCCACCTAATCCCTTCTAATCCCACTGCCCAAACAGGCCCTTAGTGTAAAAGATAGGAGAAAGCTGACAACTCATCTACTCGCCGTTACCTAGAGAGAAGACAAGTTGTTGAAGGACTACATCATTTGTTTCAACGCTGAAGTTATCCAGGTCAATGATTATTCTGACCAAATAGCTCTGGCTGCCACGATAGCCAGCCTTAAATAAGGAAAGTTCTCATTCTCTATTAGTAAAAATGGACTGATCAAATGTATAGACTCGAAGACTATGGATTACTTAAGGGCTGAAAAATCACCTCGGCATCAGTTACGAACTTTGGAGGTCGACCTCGAATATTGACCTTAGCCTCGGGTGCCAACTTTAACCTCGAATACCGACCTCGGCCTCGAAGGTTGTCCTCAACCAAAGACCTCGACCTCAAAGGTCAGCCTCGGATACTGACCTCGGCCTTGGAAGTCAGTCTCGAATATCGACCACCAGCTCGAAATACAAATATACTTAGAATATATTGAGATAAGATCTTCGCCGTAGATCTTAGGGAGATAACCACGACGCATCCGGAAGAGATCTTCTTCCATAATACATAATCACCATCCAAGAGGTATTGTCATATACGCCACCACCCTCATAAGCCTATAAATACACCTGCTGCCATGAGTAAAGATACATGACGACTATCCCAATTCTTCTACTCCTCCTGAGAAATTCTTGACTGAAGCATCGGAGGGTCACCAGCCTTAACCGGCACCCCCAATGTCTTTTCTTGTTTTTCAATAAATCGCAAGTACTTCGGCTAATAGGAGGTGAGGCAGAATCGACCGGATTTCTGCATCAACATGCATCATGTGCATCACGGAACCATGATATCATACGCATTGTATCATGAACACATTGTGAATCATTCGATTATACATGTCGCTTTACCCTATTGAGTTAATTAAAATTACTTTAATTGATCGAATTATTTTATTGCTTCTATTTAAACTTTTGACTTCTTCTACCTAAATTCTTGAATTAGTCTACTCTTACTCAAGATGCTTGAACAGTTTTCCTATTTTGGGTGTTTGAGTTGCCTGGATGACAGAATGCATAAAACATACTCATATCTTTATTCAAATACATAAGTTCATATACATATAAGTTTGGCACACCTACATTACAAGTACAAATATATAGATACATACTCTTCTATTACAACAAAAAATAAATAAAAAATAATAAATAAAGAAAACAAAACCCATAAATATTAATAGACTCAGTGGCAGGTACAATACATAGATCCCTATACGAGACCACACTTTTAAGATGCCTAGTCAGTTGATCCTTGAGCGTCATTGTTTCCTCCTAACTTAAGAGTTTCTTCAATTAGATAGGTCCTTAAATAGTTTATCCTTTGTTGCATGATGTTGAAACGCTCTTTTTAAAGACTTGCAACATCCTGAGCATTTGCCAACACGACCTCAGCTGGAACTGTAGAAAAGACCATTTGTTATTCCGCCCCTGAAATTTTCAACGTCTTTTCCAATTCTTTTACCCTATGCTTGGTTATCCCATATAACTCCTTGTAACCCACAACGTACTCTTCAACCCTAGATGAAGATTCAACGACTTTCTTATATTCCTTAGCCATGTGTAATTCTTCGGCATTCAATACTTTTAGTCTTTTGATTGGTTCATGTGATTCAGAAGCACTGGCAATTCACTCTTTTATTTCATTCAAATGTGTTACCGCCTGTGAGTCTTGTGCGCATATCATCTGGAAGAGCAGTATTCAGCCTAGAGGTAGATGCAGTGGATAGTATTTGATTCCGTTGTGTGCGCAAATCAGCCCAACAACTAGGATCTTCCAACCTGGTTAAGAGTAGCCGAAAGATTTGACCAGAGAAGTCTGCAAGCAACTACTGCTTCCAGGCTAACCCCTACAATACTTGGGGTCAGTAGCATTTGATGCTTTCAATTATAATATTTTATTCTAAAGAGGCCATTAAGCCCAGAAAATATACTTGTACTCCTGATTCTCTTTATTATAATAAAAGCTTAGTGCTACTCTGTAAACATAGGAAAATTGTCGAACCACATAATTCTGTCTTATGGTTTGACTTTCTTCATTGGTCTTGCAACCAATACCAAGCAAGTCCTCACAATCGCATCTCAAGGACTTTACCTAGTATAGTATCATTGGCCCCTTATGTATTTGTGTTGTTTTCATTCCTTGCAAAAGGTAAAATGTATTTCATTTATTTATTATTTATATTTTACCCTAAAATCAAGTGTGATTCTTCAGAAATATAATTAAGGACTTATAGTATGTCACAACATGAAATGTAATTCAACTCCAGTGATAATGGAAATTTTCCAATTACATGTGCTCTTATCTTTGCTACGTAAATGTAGCAATGCCGATAGAATATTTTGTGAATGAATGACAATGAATGAGATCCCAAAGAAATATTTATACTTGATCCAAAATCATATCAACAATTATAACGTCAATTCGAGTTAATTTTAGAATCATTCGAGTCTTCGGGTCCATATGACTTGACTGGACATCAAGTTGAGTCCACTTTTCAGATTTTTGAACTATTGTGATTGTACATTGATCCCTGTGGTGTCCCACCTGGGTTTTAGATGGGAATGATCCTTCACAGACAAATTGAACATGAGGAGGTGCATCAGATGCACTGTTTGGATCCTACATGCGTGTCATGGGTGGGCCCCCAATTTGAACATTGAACAAATATGATCATTCCCCACCCAAAACTACATTCCTGGAGGTAACTATTAATTTGACTCTCAGATACCTCCTCCTGAGTGGGGCAAGTACATTCAGGTAAAAATCAAGAGTAATCCCACTGGGAAATTTTGGTGTCCCAGGCATCAGTTGAACAGGTGCAATCCATCCATGTGCAAGCAAAAATAGGTTAGCTTTTTTGCATTGAAGTTTGCTCGAATAAATCCCACGTATTACAGTAAGATATCTCAGGACTGTAGCAGTTGCATATGGGTCTGTTTCAATGACTGAAACTGTTTATTTGACAGGGCTCTCTTTGCATGGAGGATGGCACATGGAAAAAAAAAACAAAAGAAAACACTCTCAGGTTGGATATTTTAACCCATTCACCATAAACCATTCATGTTCACAACAAAAGAGCCAAAATACTAAAGGGTTGAAACGATCCAATTGAGAGCTTTTATTTATTGTCTTTCCATCATACAAAGTGAGACTTGTTAAATAAATGGTTTGTATCATTGGAGATGACCTAGATTCAAAGGCTAAAGTCCATCATATTGTAATGCAATGCATAAGGATGCATAGGAGCAAACCTCGTTTACATTTTCTCATCACTGCATGTGAATGTGCAAACAATCACATGCAAATGCACAAAATAAGCCCAGATGCACACAACACATTGTAGTACATTTCTGCAGATAATAAAAGAGATGCAAAAATAAGAATCCTAGATATGACACATCATCGTATTACACAATCATTTATGACGTTATTAACATTGAAAATAGTTGAAAAGATGTCTATATGATTGAAAAATGTAGTGCCTGCCAGTGAGCCATTATTGCAATAGCAGTACTGAAAGTGGAATTCCATCCTGCCCACTACTCTCAAAGTGGATTATTGAGATGAGATATGATACAATGTTCGACCGGAAGGTTTGTACAGTACAATTAGGATTTCAGTTTGTCCACGCTTGGGTCCATGGTTCACTGATCCAAAATGCAGATGTGGTGGGATTCACCATGGATTGCCCATGCAACAAAAACCATCTAAATAAGATGATCCTGGCAATGGACTCTGGCCTTTTATTGGTTACAAGGCAACCATTGCTGCATTTCTTTGTTACCTGCACATTTAAAAGGTTTAAATTTGATCATCTAGGATTATGTTGGTACCTGGACTGTTGACAGTGGGTCCATAATATCAACAGTTTCGATCATGGAACAACACGTCCCAGTTCCACAAACTGAAAACCATAAAGGCACTGTACAAATGGTCGGCTGAGCAATGTAAAATACCACTATCTAAATACCTAACTTAAGCCTCAAACACACTGTCAAAACTTCTCTTAACAGAAACATGGCACGTCTAGTCATTCTTCGTGTAGCTTCTTATGACATCATTTCTTCTTTGCGGTGATACTCATCCGTGCCAAAGTAGCGATCCCCAAACTGCCCCATACCAGGAACTACACGGAATTCTTCATCTAATGCAGTTTCAATCTCAGACGTCACGATCTTTAGTGTTGGAAAGTTCTTGCAGACCATGTGTATTCCTTCAGGAGACTGCATTGCAAAATCATATTCAGAAGCCAAGAAAAAGAGATGCTCTTTTAAGATGGGATGTTATCAAATACAGGAACCATCAAAATGACTTACTGATATAAGATTTAGAAAGATGATGTTGGATTCTGGCACACCCTTATTAATGAGCAGAGAAATAGCTTGGATGGCAGAATTTCCTGGAAGAGAAGAATTCTTGTCATCATTTTCTATCTTAGGTTGCTAACCTCACTGTTCCAACATGCACCTTTACATGAAGTATACATGAAAACAGGGTACACGTAACAGACATTCGAGCCATGCATAAGTGAGCCGCATCATTCATTTGTAAGTTTTTTAAAGCACGCATTGGTTTCATAAAATGGTGGCCTGCCTATTGACTGAACTGGCTTCAGTTTTCCACCGGATAACCTTCATGGTGGAATCCACGCTCAGATGTCCCCCACACATGCCACACGTAAAGGTGTGTGTGGAGAGAGCATATGCTAGCAAGCATCTGAATTTTAGAGAATATTGTGATCATGGGTGAGATCTCAAACCTGTAGCAAGAATTGGATCAAGCAATAAAACATGGCGGCTTGATATGTCTGACGGTAGCTTCTCATAGATGAGCTGTATTAAAGTGGCAATATGAGAACCCAAGGATATAGAAAATGATACTGACATACAGAACAACATAGTGCCCCCACAGACCTGCCGATCATTGTTACGGTCACCATGGATAAGGATTTTCCCGATTTTGATACCCTTGCAACATGCCCTTAATGCATTCTCCATGCTTTCCCCACTTTAAAAGTATGAAAGATAAAGTAAGAGAAGAGATAGGTACACGAGTAGATTCTTTTGTTAAAGAAACAAGAGAACCAAGTTGTGTCAAAGATGTAGCCAAATTCACGTAAACATTTCATATTCGTTGGTGCATGCATGTACATGGACTGTTAAAACATATGATGACATGAGAATACTAATATGGAATGGTCAGAGTAAAGCCACAACGATTACAACATATATGTGAAAACTCTTGTGTGCGAGTTTCTTTGGTTTTACAAACATTACATGGTTTTCCATTTGTTGGGTGGCATTTCTTTTTCTTCAGAATTTAAGTCTCACATAGCACTTAATAAAGGGAGCATATTCATCCATGTTCTTCAACTGCCCTAACTGTAGGAGAATAATGTAAAAGCATGCTTTGTTTGCCAACTTCTCTTGCACGCTGCCGTCCCGCAAGAGCAAAATGCATTCCATAGAAACCCTCTAGAAATGCCATAAACCACATATCCCACTGTTCACTTTGTACCATTCTCTGAAGTGAGTCAGAAAACTCCAATAGCTACCATATGGCCATCCCTACCCATTCAGAGGAATTATAAATCTCGACCCTATGGTATGCATGGCAGCCTCTTTTTTTTCTTTTTTTCTTTTTTTTTTTTTTTTTAATTATTTTATTTTATTTTATTTGTACGAGTGTGGCCCATTGTTTAATGATTGTGAATGTCAATAGGGTGGGATCCGGCATGAACAGAACATACCCGAGTGGAAGTCCTTTGCTATCCCTATCTTTGGCCATTCCTCAGTTGAATGTGGACCATTGCTGTATTTGTTTCCGTAACTGCCAATTGCTATCCACCAATAGAAGTGACCCCCAGATCTTCACTTTGGAAAATGCCTTGGGACTAAGCTATTAAGTCTGACAATCATCATTGTCATCATCAGAGACTTGCCCCAGCTATTTCAAGGTCATCTTTATGAATCATGTTTCCCCAATCACATTCTAATGACCTATCCTGGGTAAGTCAACAAGCCTTTATGATGCTTCTCACCACCTCAATCAATTAAGGTCCGAAATTCTTCTTTCTGTAGACCTATAATTTTCACTACAGACTAAAAGCTATTCTCCTTATCTTCTGTCGTTAATATTATTTATGATTCATATTACTTGCATACAAACATCTGACAATATAAAACACTACTAAATGGGATTAAACAGGTTAGTTATGTGACACTTCTCCTCACTAAGCAAGAAGAAAGAAAACAGTCAGTTCTAAGGATGAAGGAAGCATTCACCTCCAAAAAAAAATTCCCTTGAAAATATTGTGGTGGGTTAGAAACACCAAGGAGTTTAGTGCAAAGAGGATTGGTGGTTTTGTTCACTGAGGTTGAATGGTTGTTCAAAAATATCCCACTATCCATAAAACCATTAAATGGGATTAAATGGGTTTAGTTAATTCCCTAATTCATCTCCTCACCTAGAAGACAACAGTTTGTATTAAGGGTGAAAAAAAATTCACCTCCAAGATCCTCGAAATTTGTTTTTTAATGCAATTGAAAGAAAAGAGTTTCGATTTGAATAAGTTCCTTAAAAAAAAATTAAATTTCTCCACAGAGGCAACGAAAATAAATAAGTAAATAAACAAAGGCCTTTAGATTGATATCAAACAATCTACTAGCCATTATGCTATTAATCACAACAATTCTCCTGCTCTTATTCTAACATAAGCAACACATCTGAAAGAAAGTGTTAGAGAAATTGGGTGTGCGTGTGTATTGAGAAAATTCGTACTTGTTAATGCTAGCGAATGTGGGTCATACAATCATATGACCCATCTTGATGATTGTAATAAGGATTGTATAGTTGTATGGCACGCGTGGTCTCTTTACTTTACCATGTAGCCCCTTGGGCATATTTGGTACAGTTAAGGTGTACCCATTACATTATAATAAGTGGGGTATTTTTGTTATTTTTTACTTTATTTTATTTTATGACCTAAGTGAATATAAAGCAAGAGGGCGGAAGACGTCCAACTCCATGGCATTAGAGAGGAAATTGATCAAGTTCGGACTGCTTTCTTTTCTCCTACCTCTCAAAAACCTTTTCCTTTTCCTTTATACTTCTAATGTGTAGAGAGCTTGTTAATAAACCTAGTAGATTTCTTATTTTTGATGTGTTGTTTGTTAGTGCACCTTGTTTGTCAATCACGTGAGTCCATGTGTCAGGGAGTTGGTTGAGCTCCCCTTAGAAGCTAAAGACCGAAGACACAAGTGGACATAAAGCATCAAGGAGTAAAGACAGGTAAATGAGGTACCTTGGTAACCCTAACCCTTAGACCCAAAACAACCTTAATATCTAGATGACCCCTAACCTAAATAGGTAAACCTTGACTGATCATCCCTTAGCCTTAGCAGCCAAATTGGAACATGATAAGTAAGGCTAAAAGAGGTGCATAGCTGCTGTATACATACCTTCCCAAAACAACAGTTTTCGAATAGTCCTCAATCCCATCGACAGTCTGTCAATGGGTTGTAATGGCATCGAAGGATTCACTCAATTTGATCGAAGAAACAATCCAGCAACCAAACAGATATATTTATGGATTTTCTCAATGGGATCAACGGACAGTTCGATCTTATCAAAGGACCTTCGATCCCATCAAATGGCCTTTTGATGACATCAACAGAACCGTTAACTAGCCATTTTATAGCTGTTGGAACACGATTTTTATAAAATGGGCATTCGGTTGTTGGGCAAAGTGATAGGTTTTTTGTGCAATTAGATACTATATCTTTTCCCATTCATACTACACATCCTAGACTCTATTCCAAAGAGTTTCATGTCAATCTTCTTGTGATTATTCACTCTAATGAGCATTCTATGCTCCTATTTAAAGTATTGGATGAACTCTCACCTTTCTAAATATTAGACACTATGCCTTGATGCAGGACATGGAATTCAAGTATGATGTGCAAGATTTTCAGGCTTTAGATCACACTAATTCAAAAACAGTTATACAAAATTCCACATCCCACACAAAAGTTCAAGCACTCAATCAAGGAGAATCTTATGCGGATCCAGGCCTACACATGCAAGGGCCAGATCAATCAAAATTACAGACCAAATAATAATCAAAGGAGGGTAAATTCATCTACACATGCACAGAAATAATTCCCCAATCCAAAGGATTCATAGATTTCAATTCAGGGAACCCTAAAGTTGAAGAAAGGGCATAAAATTGGGGATTTGAGTAATTTAGGGTTAGGGTTAGGGATTTGGGTGAAAGAGGAGTAAGAGAGAGGAGAGAGACGAACCAGAGAAGCATCACATGCATGGACAACAATGAAGGCCCAGACGCACGTGCGCTAGTGGTGTTCTGCATGTGTGTGGGGCCCACAAATCAGAAAATGACCAGCTTGGCCTTGGTCGGCAAGGGGTGGACCACAAAACCCCCAAGTTTTGCGACGATCTGACGATTAATCTGTGCACGGTACTCCTCCTAAGTTTCAACTCTCCTGCAAGGCCAGATTCCAGAAAACTGTTGTAAAAAAGAAACAACTGCAAAATATTAATGGATTTACAGGGAGGATGGCTGTAGGAGGAGAAATATGGAAGGTAGAAGGTGGGGGCGAATCAGGATGAGTGTAGCTTCGCATCACGGTGGTCAGCCCTTCAAGCAAGGGAGGGTTTCACACCCAATTGGATTTCCACAACTTAGAAACTCATAGAAACAGAAATTTTATTTTTTATTTTTAAAAAAAAATGCAAAAATTTTATTAATCTTCAATGAGAAAAAAAAAACTATAAAGGGTGCTTATTTATAATAAAACCCTATCTCTAAAACTCGTGCCATGTGTGCAACCTATTACTTGGAGATGAAGTAATAAAAAATAACACTTAATTAAAGCAATATAGACTGTTCATGATATTCCTAATAACAATAATAAGCAAAACCCAAAGTACTAGATTAATTAGAATAGTGGGGCACGATCATGAGAACCTATGGTAGGATTCACATGACTATCGAGTCCACTCTAACCAACCAAAACGCAGTCCTCTAACTAGGAGGCCCTCCCTGGACGTCGTCATCAATTCAAATCGATGGTGGGGCCCTCTTCCTCCTTGTGTACGTGCGTAGGGAGGGCATGCTTGTGCGCGTGATGTCCCCATCAACTCTCCCCGGCTGCGAAGATTTCGCCACTGGTGAAATAAAACTCCTGAATCGCTCCAAGATGTCAGGATTAAGTGTCTGAAGCTCCTCCTCAGTGAGCCACGTACTATCTGAAGCTGGACGTGACCTCCACTTAACCAGGTACTTCTTAAACCCGCCGTCCGACGTTGATACTATTCGATGGTCCAGAATATCTTTTATTTCCTCTCTGGGTGTGGGAAGGGTAGGTATGGGAGGTAGAGGCTGGGAAGAAGGGTCGGGAAGAGGCCATGGATCAAGGGACAGGTCTAGGGAATCAGGATGGTTGGGCGAAGGGCCGGACAAAATATCAGTGGTTACCTGAAAAATAACTAGATCCTCCACATTAAATGTGGAACTAATACCCATGTAAGGTAGAAGATCTACCACATACGCATTGATACCGTTTCGATTTATAATTTTGAAGTGTCCAGCGCTACACGTGTGTAATTTACGAACGGCCCCTAAGGGTACCGCTTGGGCCTAATGTGGACCATCACAGAGTCCCCTACATTGAATTCCTTGAAACGTTTATGCTGGTCTGCAGAAAATTTGTAATGTTCATTACTAGTAGTGATCTTTCTCCTGATTTCTTGACGTAATGAATAAATGTGATACGCAAAGGACTCTGCAGACTTTGATGGCCTATGGGACAGTGACATAGGGCCAAGATCAATAGATTTCCTAACCCTATAGCCAGTAACGACTTCAAAATGACTTAGACCTGTGGACCTATTGACAAAATTATTAAACGCAAACTCGGCTATAGGTAGTACGGTGTCCCACGTCCTGGTGTGCTCCCCCACTAAACATTTAAGCAAACTCCTTAGGCTCCTATTGACCACCTTAGTCTAACCATCAGTCTGAGGGTGGTAGGCAGAAGAAAATTGGAGCCTAGTATTCATCATGTGTCATAATGTCTTCCAAAAGTAACTCATGAATCGCATGTCACGGTCAGACATTATGGTTTTTGGTAACCCATGCAGTTTGACAACCTCACTAAAGAACAACTTGGCAACATGGGATGCATCGGAGGTCTTAGAACAAGGAATGAAGTGGGTCATTTTAGAAAAACGGTCCACGACAACAAATATGGAATCCTGATTCCGAATAGTCTTGGGGAGTCCAAGCACGAAGTCCATACTGATGTCCTACCAAGAGATAAATGGAATTGGCAAAGGTGTGTATAATCCTGTATTTTGCTTTTTTTTGCTTTGCCAGTTGACAAGTAAGACATTGCCTTATAATTTTGGCCACGTCTTGCTTGAGGCTTGGCCAATGAAACTTATCCTCCACTAGGGCAATGGTCTTGTCTTGACCGAAATGACCCGTGACCTCTTCTGAATGTAACTCCTAGACAAGAAAATCGCGGAGGGAGGTGCGAGGTATGCACAAGCGGTCACTCCTAAACAAATATCTGTGTAAAATCAAGTACTCACTGCTAGCTCCTGACGGACTCTCTAACAACGACGCGTATACAACTCCAAAATTTGGACACTCAGAATAATCTTCTTTGATGCGCTCGTGGCTCGTGACTTCGAAACTCATGGAATTGAGTAACGTGACTCGACGACTCAATGCGTCGGCAGGCTTATTCTCTACACCGGCCTTGTGCTTAAGCACAAAAATCTACTTTTAAAGGAATTGAATCCACTTGGCATGCCTAGGGTTTAATTTCTTCTGAGAGTTCAGATATCTCATGGCCTCGTGATCTGAGAATAAGACGAATTCTTGCGGTAACAAGTAATGATGCCAATGGCACAGTAACTGCACTACGGCATAGAACTCTTTGTCATAGGTGGAATATTTTTGTTTCACCTTATTCAGTTTTTCACTAAAAAAGGCGACAGGGTGCCCTTCTTGACTAAGTACTCTTCCTATGCTGACTCCTGACGCGTCACATGCGACTTCAAAAGCTTTTAAAAAATTCGAAAGTCACGGACTGGAGCTTCGGTCATCTTGACCTTTATCTCTTTGAATGCCTTCGAGGCTGCCTTTGTCTATTGAAACTCTCCCTTTTTTATGCAATCTGTGATGGGAGCCATAATTGAACTGAAGCTTCGAATGAACCACCTATAGAGGGTGGCTAAGCCGTGAAAACTGCGCACCTTGTGAATATTGCGGGGTTCAGGCCAATTGACGATGGCCTTGACCTTCTTAGGATCTGTCGATACACCCTCAGCTGACACAGCAAAACCTAAAAAGATAACACTACTAAACAAAAACGCACACTTCTTTAGGTTGGCGTACAATTTCTTGGCTTTAAGGATCCCACAAACTTACCTCAAATGGTTGAGGTGTCGTTCCTTGGTCATGCTATAAATCAAGATATCATCAAAATATACGACCAGGAACATCCCCATGAAGGGCCTCAACACTTGGGTCATCACACGCATGAAAGTGCTGATGTGCAAGATTTTCAAGCTTTAGATCACACTAATTCATAAACAGTTACACAAATTTCCACATGCCATATGAAAGTTCAAGCACTCAATCAAGGGGAATCTTATGCGTATCCAGGCCTACACATGCTAGGGCCGGATCAATCAAAATTATAAACCAAACAATAATCAAAGGAGGGTAAATTCATCCACGCATGCACAGAAATAATTTTCCAATCCAAGGGATTCATAGATTTTAATTCGGGGAACCCTAAAGTTGAAGAAAGGGCATAAAATTGGGGATCTGAGTAATTTAGGATTAGGGTTAGGGATTTGGGTGAAAGACGAGTGAGAGAGGGGAGAGAGACGAACCAGAGAAGCACCACACGCGTGGACAGCAATGAAGGCCCAGACGCACGTGCGCTGGTGGTGTCCCTCGCATGTGTAGGGCCCACGAATCAGAAACAGCCAGCTTGGCCCTGGTCGGCCAGGGGTGGACCACAAAACCCCTAAGTTTCACGATGATCCACCAATCAATCTGTGCATGGTGCTCTACCAAAGTTTCAGCCCTCCTACAGGGCCAAATTCCAGAAATCTGCTATAGAAAAGAAACGTCTGCAAAATATTGATGGATTTGCAGGGAAGATGGCTGTAGGAGGAGAAATATGGAAGGTATAAGGTGTGGGCGAATCGGGATGAGTGTGGCTTCGCACCACGGTAGTCAACTCTTCGAGGAAGGGAGGGTTTCATATCCAATTGGATTTCCTCAACTAAGAAACTCAGAGAAGTAGAAAAAAAAAAACGCGAAAATTTTATTAATCTTCAATGAGAAAAAAAAAAAGACAAGGGGTGCCTATTTATAATAAACCCTATACCCCAAAAGTCGCGCCATGTGCGCAACCTATTACTTGGAGATGAAGTAATAAAAAATAACGCTTAATCAAAGCAATCTAAACCGTCCATGATATTCCTAATAACAAAAATAAGCAAAACTTAAACTACTAGATTAATTAGGATAATGGGCCACGATCATGAGAACTCATGGTGGGATTCGCATGACTATTGGGTCCACTTCAACGAACCAAAACGTAGTCCTCTAACTAAAAGGCCCTCCCTGGATGTCGTCATCGATCCAGATTGATGATGGGGCCCTCCTCCTTGTGTACGTGCGTAGGGGGTCGTGCATGTGCGCGTGATGTCCCCATCATGCTTATAGTCAAATCCTTGTCTAAACTCTTTACATTACCCATCTGGGTGAATCTCCTAAGATTACATATTCCCACAAGTTGTAGGAGATTCCACCAACCTCCCATCACCTTAGTCAGCTCTCGGAGCATCATATGCAAGGTGATTGATTGTAAGAGTTGAAGCATCAGCGTCAACGATCCGGGGGGGGGGAGGTAATTGAGCGAATTCAAGCACGGGAAAGCTTTGAAGAAGTAACTCGAGCAAGGCGGAATAAAGGGGCTCAATCCAACAAGTGTCAATTGTAGAGTCATTCATACTCTTTCTTTGTGTAGGGTTGAGTATAGAGTTTGTGACCCAAACTTGCGTAGGTTCTTGTGTAGGACTGTATTGCCACCAACACGAGTGAGTACGTATAAGTCCTTGTTTAGGCATCCGGCAGGAGTGTACGCTTGATAAGTCCTTGTGTAGGCCTTTGACGGGAGTGTAAATGTGCAAGTCCGTGTGTAGGCCTCCAGTGGGAGTGTACGCTTGTATAAGTGAACTTGATTTAAAACATCTGACAGTAATATCGGTACACTCAAAGAGAGTACATCTACTAGGAGTGGAGTACGAAATCGAACCACTCTACATGCTTGTGTTTGGGATTGTTATTTATGCACATTTCTAATTGTTGTTGTGGGTTAATTTGTTAAATTATGAATGCATAATTAGATGAATGCTAGGCGTTGAATGGTTAGCACATCCCACCACACATGATCACTATCTTCCTTTAGATTAGTTGCTTAAGTGGCATATCTTTGGTAGTCGATGTGATTGGACCAAGCGTCGAGGTAGACTACTTCACGCAATTTCATTATCCTCTTCAAGGGCCTACATGTGAAGGGGTGTTGGTGATGTATATGTGATTGTAGTTCTTCCTGGTGTTTGGTTGAAGCATGTGGGCTGATTTCCACATCCAATGCCGCTTATACATTGTGTTTAATTATGCAACTACTCAAATTTTTGGAATCATTAGCCCTGATTTTTGTAAGCAGTGTGTATCCTTCTTTTTTCTTTTCTTTTTTTCTTTTTTTTCTTTTTCTTTTTTTTTTTTCTTTTTTTTCCTAATAGAAATGAAGTGTGAACAAAAAACTAAGTTCATTAATCAATCTAAGTTTCTAGTGGTTCAAATAACCCCTATCAAGTTAAATGGAACAAAATACCTTCAATGAAATCCTACAGATATTCTTAATGGCTAGATGAAAGTTACAATAGCTGACGATGGAGAAACCGGGTGACAAGGACAATAAATATGATGAATGGATTCAGAAGAATGTTCTTATTGTGACGTGGTTGTGGAATCGTACAGAAACATTTGTTATTATGAATGTGATGTTTCTAGATACGATGGAGGAGGTTTGGGATACTCTACAAGAGATGTATTCGTTAGAAAAACATTTTTATAAAATACAATTATTTAAAGAGATTTTCACCTTCCAATAAGGGTATAAACGCCTAGCTGAATGCTATTTGTGTTTGACGTGTGCTGACACATGTTGGGAGAGGCAACCCTTAGAGGGGCTCACCCATGCACTACACAAGTTTTTACATGTGACTTATAATTTTAATAATTTATTATGTGTGTCACTTGAATAATGGCTTATAATTTTTATAATTTATTGTGTCACCTAACTATTGCCATGAAGGAATTTATTTCTTGTCTTTTCAACTTTAATTGCTTATATTTTCTTTCTTGATTTTTCAACTTTGATTGCTTCAATTATGCCCAATCAGACAAGTGGAACTTCTAGGCTGAATTGACAACGATCGTATTGCCCTTGTGTTAATTTATTCGAATAATGTCGTTGGTCGTACCTCTGATGATGATTGCGCATAATGAAGTTTAAATAAAGTGTCTCAAATTTGTTTCCCAATTGACTAATATAAGACTATTTCTCGCTTGATGTAGAGATAAGAGATGGCGTCCAAATCGCTTGTGGCTATTCTTTTGAAAGGAGAGAAGTTTAACAGGAATAACTTTGATGATTGGCACAGGTCTGTTAGGATTTTACTACACGAAGAAAATGTGTTGTATACACTAACAACCATAAGGTGAAAACCAAAGAAACCGAGGATGACCTAATATGTAGTTTGAAGCTTGCTCAAAAGAAATATAAAAAATGAAAGTAAAACAACAAAACTACTAGGAATATCCTATTTAGCTCCATGTACAAAGTGTTGATCCCTACATATAAAATTTATGCGACTACGAAAGAAATGCGGGATGCCCTGATTGAGTCATATGCCACAATATTAAATGGCAAGATCAGGGTGATGCAAATGGAATTTAATATATATTGAATACTTATTGGATGACCATTAAAGACCATATCAGAAAGATGGTACAGATGATGACGGAGTTGCATGGTGTGGGTTGTCTTGACTGAAAATTGAAAAATTGGAAGACCATTAAAGACCATATCAGAAAGTTGCATGGATTGGATTGATTAATTGAAGCAGTCTGTCTACCAGTTCCCCTAAATCTTTTATTTGATTAAACATGTTTTCTTTGTCTTTCAATGCCAAAAATCTTGGTCTCACATCAAAGATATTCTAAATCACAATGAAGTAATAAAGACTTCTAAAGATTTAGTCCATCATTTAGAACATGAAGTTGAATCCAAGACTACTCTACTTACAAGTAGTGTGATTTTTGGCATTGAAAGACAAAGAAAACATGTTTAATCAAATAAAAGATTTAGGGGAACTGGTAGACAGACTGCTTCAATTAATCAATCCAATCCACCCTATCTTCCCCACCAATTCCTCTCCATTTCTGTCTACACTCACCTTGTTAACAATATCGACAACCCCAACCCTAAGCATATCCACCTCAGAATTGACCATAACTACTCAGGTATCAACCCATAGAACCTCCACAACCACTTCAACCTCGTGACATGTACATTGACATTGTGCAACAAAGGAAGGATAATAAGAAAATAGCCAGAGAATATGATGCAGGACGGAATGATCAAACCTAATATGATGCCACGAAATTAGAAGATAGATTAACTAGAGCAATGGAACAACAATTTTTATTTTTATTTTACAACATAGCCTGTCCTTGCCCCATTTTAGGGCGAGACTATTCCATGTGAATGCACGCAATCACCTGAAACCATGTGCATTAGGTAAGTGCCGGAGAGGGGAGTTGAACCCATGCCTATAGGGAGCAAACCCATAATGCCGGAAGCTCGTCCAAACACCGTTGAGCAATGGACCAAATTCAGAAATAAAGCTAATTTACCGTAAATTCGGAAATTTAACATGTCCAAATTCAAGCCAATGACAGTCCCACAATGCAAATCTCATAAGTTACCGATTAACCAGGACTTACGCGAGAGAACTCCCATCCTATCATAGGGTTAAATCTGAATTCAATGGAAATCATGTGTCTTGTACAAGTTTTGACGTGTGTGTGTGTTTGGGGGGGGGGGGGTAATGGGGTATAAAGGCTAGGGAATGTGGAATATGATTTTGGGGTATCGAGGCTTGGAGGAATCAAGGTTGAGGTTTTGGAAGGTTTCAGGTTGGGATTTCATATTTTGGGTTTAGGGTTTTAGGACTCAGGGTTTCCAAAATTGGGAATTTGGACTTCAGGTTCTGGTCTTGTGGGTATTAGGGATTTATGATTTAGACAAGGGATTTTTAGATTTTAGAGATTTGGGTTAGGAAAAATTGGGGGTTTTGGAAATTAAGGTTTGGTTGGGTAGGGATTTTGATTTTGGATGTTAACAAAGAAGGGAAAAAAAAAGAAGAAGGAAGAGATGAAGGAAGAAAAGAAGAAGATGAGAGAAGATGATACCCTGTTGAGAAGAGAGAAAAGTAGAAAAGATAAGTAGGGAACCGCTCCCTGTGGTTTCGCACCACCAATCCAATCACAGGATGATTTTCTTTTCTTTGTTTGCTTGTTTGTTTGTTTTTTTAGCTCTATCTCAAAGCAAAAGGAGAGAAATCTCTTTCATTCATAACATGCATAATGGCTGGGGTGGGGATGTCCAACCCTTTATAGTGTCAGAAAAGACCTTTTACAAAAAGGCGCTCTCAGATAAGACTCTCAACATAAAGACGCTTAAAAAGTTAAAAGCTGTTCCAACTCCCTAATCTCAACGCAAATATAAGCCATACCAAAAATAAGGAAACATGTAAAACAAACTAAACAACTAAACTATTTTGTGGCCCATGGAGGTCCACGATCAAGATATCTAATGACGATGATCCAACCATTAGAATGGTCCATGATAATGCCTAAATATTTCATATTTATCCTCTCAATTGCATTAACTTTCCTGGTATTTAAGTGTTAATTCGATATAATTATATATGTTTTCTTCAAGCGAGGGGATTTAGAAGCCTAAGATGAATATGTGCCTAAAAGGATAGATTTAAAGCTCAAAAAGAGATAAAGTTGAGAACATCGAAGAATTGGAGATTGTGAGGTCATTAATGAAAAATTCACATGCCGAAGATTTAAGAAAACCAAGTACAAATGATGGAGAAAAGACCGGCTAAATCATGAGTCTATTAATAGAAATAACAAATTGTTCGGCCCCACCTAAGCTGGGTTTGGTCCAACTAAATGTGCACGAAACAATCCAACAAAGAAACAGTGATTTTCAAAGATAATTCGGCGAGAACTTAGTGTGACCGAAGCCAAGTTCGGTGCTACCGAAGGAGGGTTTAGTGCGACCTAAGGGAGATAGACTTCAGATACAAATTGGAGAAATTCAGCTGCAACCAAGCATTAATTCGATGTGACCGAAGGCTACAATCGGCTGCAGCCGAAGCGTAAAAAAAGTGCGGAAATTGAAGTCGATTCCAAGTTGGGGCAGATTTTTCCTATTTAAAGGGATGTTCTAAGCCTTCCAAAGTATGAATTAGGGTAAAGGAGAAAGACCTAAGGGTGGCGGAGCTTCCTCAAAGCCATCCTTCTTCTTCTTCCTCTCAATTCTAGTTTTTCTTTTGTTACTTTTTTAAGATGTTAGCTATGTTAGGCTAATCTCTTAGCTAAAGCTAAGAGATAAAGCTTGAGTTCAATTTTAGTATTTAGTTTATTTGATTCAATAACATTATTTTGAATGATGATAGTAGATTGATTTGATTTGGATTTACTTTAAAGTCTTCGAGTTGTTTATTTCTGGATTTATTGTACACTCCTGGTACAATAAATGCTCTGATTAATAATTGTTTAGCCTGAATTAAAGAAGGATTCAATCTGTATAATTAATTGATCTATTGACGCCTGAGGGTGCTTTAGAAGCTTTTGATTCCCTGCGATTGAGATCCAAGTGCTTCATGAGAGAATTGATCAATTGAAAGTTATATTCTTCTTGGTGTTTATAAATGGTTTAATAGAATTAACTTCCGATTGGATAGGATAGGACTTCGATTCCAATTGAGATGTACGTTGAATCAGTAAATTGAGTGTGCAATTGCTATGAGTGGATTCCTAGATCCCTAGTCTTTTATTTATTTGTTTTAAAACCCATTTTCTTAATTGCTGGATTAAAAACCCAGACCAACCTGTTAGATTTAGAATAGTCTGAATTGTGTTCCCAATTCATTGTGAATTTTACCTCAGTCTCACTAAGTTATTACTACATTACAGCACTGCATTTGGGGTTGTCAACCCTTGGGTTCGATCAAGTTTTTGGCGCCGTTGCCGTAGATTGGCGCGAACATGATTAGGTTTAGGTTTTCTAGGTTTAATTTCTACTTTAGGTTAGGTTTCTCTATTTCATGATTTTTTTATCTAGGTTTTCAATTTTCTAGAATTTTCATAATCTTGTTCTTAATGTTATTTTATTTTAAATTTTCTAACATTACTAACATTGTTTATTGTTTCTATTTTTGTAGGATCTTTCAACCTAGTTCTTCTCTACCAATAACATCCTTCCTTACTCCCTCTACTTGCTTTCTAAATTGTTATAAGACTTAGGACTTAGGGTTAGAATTAGGGTTTTGTGTGGTTCATGCCCAAGTGGATAAAGGACCATACACTGAGACTTCTAAGTGAAGGAGGTTTAGTCAACGAGCCTGTGATCCATCGACGAGTTAGAAAACACCTAAATACTCATTGAACACCATCTGGAACTATGGCTGATATTGAACAATTTTTTTATGAGAATCCTGTGCACAACACGCCACCGGTTAGGACAGTGCATGATGAGCACGAGGTACACCAAGTTCCACCGGTTCGGACCTTAAGTGATTGCTTACAACCGGAGAGAACAAGTACACCTTGTTGCATGATTTTCCTAACCAATGCAGGAAATGTGGACTTTAAACTAGGGATGATCCAATTACTCCCTAAATTCCATGGACTTGATTCAAAAAGTCCATATTTGCACATAAAAGAATTCGAAGAGATTATTACAACCATACACTTTAACAATGTTCCTACTGCTATGGTTAGACTAAAATATTTTTCATTCTCTTTAAAGGAGAAGGCCAAGTCATGGCTTCACTCCTTAAAGCCGAGATCCATTGGCACATAGGCCGAGATGACTTGGGAATTCTTTAAAAAGTTCTTCCCAGCTCATAAAACCAACACTCTCAGGTGAGACATAATAAACTTCTCCCAAAAAGGAGATGAAACTGTTTTCCAATGTAAGGAACGGTTTAAGGACTTCTCGCTTGCCCACACCATGGCTACGAGATTTGGCGGACGATTAACATTTTCTATGATGGATTGAATCCAAATATGCGCCAATTTGTAGAGATGGTATAATGGCGAATTTATGTGCAAGGAACCGGAAAATGCCTGGGATTACCTGGACATACTGGCTGAAAATGCCCAATCATGGGACACATTTAACCAAACTAGTAATCCCAAGGCAGTGCCAAGATAGAGAAGAGTACATGTGCTCAAAGAAGAGGAAGATGCAGTGTAAGGTTGATGGATCTCACAAGGAAGATTGAGGTCTTGGAATCTAGAAATGAAGCAATCCGACCTATAGCGGCGGTTGAAATCGTATGTGGTATTTGCGAGAGCGATGTTCACTTAACAAAGGATTGTCCTACAATCCCCGCATTTCATAAGGTGTTGCACACTCTAGCAAATGTTACGAACGCATATCAACACCCCTTCAGTGCACCAAGTTCCAACACGTACACTCCCGATTAGCGGAGCCATCCAAATTTTAGTTGGAGGAACGGAACAAATGCGAATGCACCCACTAATCCCCAAGGGCCATCAATTGGACCCTCATCCAAGAGAACTCTTGAGGATACATTGAATGCATTCATGCAAGGGTAACTGTAGACCGTAAATGAACTCAAAACTTCAGTTGCAAGAATTGAGACACAAATAAGTGTTAGGGAATTAGGGACCTTTCCGGCCTAACAGCAACCTAACCCTAAGGGACAATTCAAGATAAGTGATCCCAACCCTTCAACCCAATATGTGGAACATGTTAAATCCATCACCCTAAGAAGCAATAAAGAGATTGACAAGGAGATCCCTACGAAGGTTGATAAACCTGAGGAATCCACAAACTCGAAGGATGATAGTGAATCTAGCAATGCTTCACATGACATAGAGCCAGTGCAGGAATACAAGCATGTGGCACCATTTCCCCAACATCTCACCTCATCAAAACGGGCAAGTGAATATCAGGACATTTTAGAGGTTTTCTAGGAAGTCAAGATCAACATTCCCTTGTTGGATGCAATTAGACAATTCCCATCTTATGCCAAATTCTTAAAGGATCTATTTGCGGTAAAGCGTAAGCTAAATGCACATAAGAAAGCATTTTTTTACAGAATAGGTGAGTGCCATCATAAATCAAAACACTCCCCTAAAATACAAGGATCCCGGAAGTCCTAGGATCTCATGTGTAATAGGAAACTTCCGAGTTGATAGAGCACTTTTAGAGCTTGGGGCAAGTGTTAATCTAATACCATACTCGGTAAAAGAGCAATTGGGCCTTGGTGAGCCGTCCTTCTTCTTCTTCCTCTCAATTCTAATTTGTCTTTTCCAATTTTTCTTTTATTTCTTTTCTAAGATGTTAGCTATGTTAGGCGTATCTCTTAGGTAATGCTAAGGGATGAAGCTTGAGTTCAATTTCAGTGTTTACTTTATTTGATTCAATAACATAATTTTGAATGATGATAGTAGATTGATTTGATTTGAATTTACTTTAAAGTCTTCGAGTTGTTTATTTCTAGATTTATTGTGCACTTTGGGACAATAAATGCTCTGATTAACAATTGTTTAGCATGAATTAGAGAAGGATTCAATCTGTATAATTGATTGATTTATTGACGCCTGAGGGTGGTTTAAAAGCTTTCGATTCCCTGCAATTGAGATCCAAGTGCTTCATGAGAGAATTGGTCAATTGAAAGTCATGGGTATAAGCTCATTCGATATGTCCTCTACGATAACATCACTAGACTTCTCTAATATAGACTCATCTCAGGTGCTAACTCTACACTACCCTCGAGTGTCACCTCAGGTGATAACTCTACACTACCCTTGGGTGTCACCTCAGGTGATAACTCTACACTACCCTTGGGTGTCACCTCAGGTGGTATCTCCATACTAACCTTAGGTGTGTCCTCACTTGCCACGTTGACAGGCACCATCAATTCAGCTTTAGTCTCCCTTTTGGACTCTTTGGCATTTATTATAGGGAGAGACTCAAGCTAGAATTTCCTCACATATTCAGGATTACGCCTCTTGATGTCCTCCTTTTCTAAGGTGCTTTTAGGCGGGAGAGGATTTAACTTTATCTTCTTACCCTCAAGCATAAATGAACACATATTCGAGCAACCGAATAGTGTCACATCGTGATCATATAACCAAGATCTATAAAAAAATGATGTGGCCAACATCCATAGGTAAAACATCACACCACAACGTGTTCATATAGAAACCAAACTTGATGGGAATGTGACAATGCTGAGAAACTGGAATTGAAGACGCATCAACCCATGAGACTCAATAGGGCTGAGGGTGAGGAACGACTATCAAACCTAAGCAATTTACGCTGTTAGCAAAGAGCACATTGGTGCAACTGCCACTATTAATGATCACCTTGCAGTTTTTGTCACCACACTTGGCATAAGTGTGGAAAATTGAATTCCTACACCAATCATTACTTTCTATAGTCTGGCCTAAGGTGCATCTAATGACTGCAAGTAGCGCGGTCTCAACTCATTCCTCTTTTCATCACTAGCACCAATTTCAGACTGATATTCTTCTTCTTCGCAATCGCCCTAATCGGCCACATCTTTATCCAACTCACCAATGACGAGGGCTTTATTACGCTTTTTTGTAGGGCATTGATGTGCGAAATGTCGGTATTCTCGGCAGTTGTAACATCGCACTTGTTCACCTCCCTTTGAGTTGGTACTAGCTGGACCTTTATCCTTGACATCCCTAATGTTGGATTGAGTATCAGTAAGGGCTTTGGATTAACTCCCAATACTAGGCTTGGCTCCTTAGTAAGTGGCCTTGCAATTGGACTCACAAGAGTCGAATCCCCTCAGGAATTGCAGTTTCAGATACCGCTTAAGGTCTTGCACCACTTGATAGGCATGCTCTAGAGTGTTGACATCGTAAGGGATGAGCTCACACTAAACCTCAGAATGGAGGCCCATCCTGAAACTGGAAAGTGTCACTAACGGGTCCTCATCAACGTTACATCGCATCATGTATTCATCAAACTTGGCAATGTAATCTGTCACAGGCAATGATCCCTGGCGAAGGGATTGCCACTGATCCAAGAGCCTCTGCCAGTATGAGAGGGGGAGATACTTTTCTCTCAAAATCTCTTTCATATCGGCCCACAATGTGACCGAGCCATCTCCAGACCTCTCCATCTTCGCTTGACATTTGTCTATAACAATTTTGCTTAGCCTACCAATTTCATCTTGGCAAACCTCACTTGACATCTATCAGACATGTCTTACCACTCAAAATAGTGATCCATGTCTGCTAGCCAATCGAGAAAGGCCTTGGGGTCCAAGAGACCATCATAGCTCAGGGCCTCAACCTTGACATTTTTCATCACACGCTCATCTGGATCATGATGGTCCTGATACTCTCCACAAGGTGGTTGGGTATGCACTCCACCAGGACCAATACCTCGGTCATGATTTCTCTCACGTTCTCCATCTTGGCTTCCTCCCACTTGACCTCCCGCTTGAGATTGGCCATCTTCCCCAATGTCGAGGTTTGCCTTGAGGGAATTCTCTAATTGGGCGATGCAATTATTGGTCTCATTCCTAAGGGTCGTTGGTTGGTTACTAGTGGTTCTATCTTGGGCCTCAATGGCAGCAAGATGGGTGCCTATGGCATTGATAACTTTGGCAAGCTGTTCCAAGTTCATTGTGGAGTGTAGGCCAAAACTACACCCAGTACAAGTGGGCATAAATCGGAAATCTAATGGGGAACCTAAAATCTAAAGACTCTAGATGCAGTTTGATGAGAATGGAAAGACTCTTAACTCTAGACTCTAAACGCGATATGAAAACCCTAAACTAACATAGGCTCCATAACTAATGGACGCACTAAGACCGATACCAAACCTGCTCTGATACCAAAATTTGATGTAGGACGGAATGATCTAACCTTATATGATGCCATGAAATTAAAAGACAAATTAACTAGAGCAATGGAACAACAAAATAAAGCTAATTTACCATAAATTCAAAAATTTCAGAATCACGACATGTCCAAATTCAAGCCTATGACAGTCTCACGATGCGGATCTCATAAATTATTGATTTACTAGGACCTATGGGAGTAGAACCCCCATCCTAGCATAAGATTAAATCTGAATTCAATGAAAATCATGTGTCTTGTGCGAGTTTTGACGTTAGAGCGGTTTAAAGGATAGGGAATGTGGGAATGGGTTTGGGGTATCTAGGCTTGGAGGAATTAAGGTTGGAACATTAGAGCAGTGTTCAAATTGTCGGCGAAAAGTCGATAATATCGACGATATTATCGGTGTCGCCAGCCTTGCGACACCGAAAACCCCTTTTTTTCGTTTCTCTCCTAGTTGTCAGCGAAATATCGGCGATTTTTTGATATGGGCGATATTATCGAAATACGGGCGATATTATCGGGGCTGCGTGAATAAATCGGAAGAAAAATCGGAATATCGGGGCTGAAATTGTGTGAATACGTAAAAATTGGGGAAAAAAATGAGAGTGATTTACGTACCTAGTTAATCGGAAGTCGGAACAGGAGGATCTTCTCTAATCTCGATCGACAGAGTTGGTACAGATTTAGAGATTTGAAATCTCTCGCAAAACCCTTCGCATCTCATCGTCTCCCTGTAAAACCCTCTTTAGGGTTTTTTTTTTTTTTGGTTTTTCCCTCCAGCGAAAAACCCTTTCGTAGTCGCACCGGCGTTTTCTAAGGTTTTCGTGGGAAATCATTTACCGAGTACGCTCTTATCGTACCGACTAAACTCAGTTGGGCCCACCTTGGATGTATGTGGTCTATCTACACCGTCCATCTATTTTTCCATTCACTTTAAGGGGTTGAGCCCAAAATTGAAGCAAATCCAAAGATCAAGTGGATCATACCATACGAAATGGTGGGTATAATGATTTCAACCGTTGAAACCTTTCTAGGCCCCACCATGATGTATGTATTTTATCCATTCTGTTCTTCCATTTTTACGGATCATTTTAGGGCTTTATCCCAAAATCTAGAGGGATACGAATCTCAGGTGGACCACACCACAAGAAAATAATAGTGATTGGATAGCCACCATTTAAATCCTCCTAAGGCCCACTGTACTGTTTATTTGACATCCAATCTGTTAATTAGGCCATACAGACCTAGATGAAGGGAAAAAACAAAGATCAGCTTGATCCAAAACTTTTATGGCCCCCAAAAAGTTTTTAATGGTCTAAGTTCATTCAACATTGTTTCCTATAATGTGGTCCAATTGAGATTAGTATATACCTCATTTTTTTTTCTCATATCATAAAATGATCTATAAAAATAGATAGACGGTATGGATGAAACACATAAATCGTGGTGGGGCCCACAGAGCACCGACCACCAGCCATCCGCCAGTGGCAGTAGCCAATCTGTTTCAGCGGATGGGCGCGCGGATCAGGTACCACCCGGTCCGTTCAGAGCTGGGTGCAGGGGGAAGATCCAAGGGCCACTGAGGGATCACCGTGATGTATGAATCTTATCCACACTGTCCGTCCACCTTTTCATATCATTCTAGAATATTAGACCAAAAATAAATCATATTAAAGGCTCAAGTGGACCACACCATAGGAAGCAATGATACTAAGGACGCCCACCATTGAAGCCTTCCTAGGGCCCACTGTATTTTATTTTTTTTACATAACCCTTTGATATGATAATATACACCTGGATGGAGAGAAAAAAACAAATATAATCTTGATCTAAAATTTCTGTGGCCCCTAAGAATTTTTCAACGGTATTAATTTAATTACCACGTGTGGCCCATTTGAGATTTAGATATTATATATTTGTTGCATAATGTTTTAAAATAATATGAAGAAATGAATGAACGATGCAGATAAATTTCATACATCACGGTGGCCTTTCAGTGGCCATCGGATCCTCCGCGCGTGGGATACGGTGATATGCCGGACTCGGATGAAAGCGGATTGCGTATTGAGTTACTTAGTACCCTCTTATGGTACTGAGTAAACTCTGTTGGGCCCACTGTGAATTCATGTGGTTTATCCACACCGTCCATACATTTTTACATATCATTTTAGGGGTTGAGGCCAAAATTGAAGTATATCAAAAGCTCAAGTAGACCATGCCACAGGAAACGGTGGAAGTATTGATTTCCACTGTTAAAACCTTTTTGAGGCTCTCAATGATGTTTATTTTTCATCCAAACTGTTAATAACATCAAAATTATATGGATGAAAGGAAAACACAAATATCATCTTTATGTAAAACTTATGTAGCCACGAAGAACTTTTCAACGGTAGAATTCAATTCACACTGTTTCGGATGGTGTGTACCACTTGAGATTTGGATATTCTTAATATTTGTTTTAAAGATATAAATTTATATGATAAAACAGATGGACGGCGTTGATACTGTGCATGAATGACGGTGGACCCCACAGAGTTTATTCAGTATGCCTAGCGTACTAAGTTACTCGGTACGCAATCCGCTTCCGAAGTGGATTGGCTGGTGTAACACAAACCAGGGCGTTGACATCACCAAGTTTTGTGGTCCCATCATGAGGTATGAGTTATATCCAAACCGTCCTTCCACTTGGTGAGCTCTTCCTAAGTCTTGATCTGAAAAATAAGACAGATCCGAAAATCAAGTGGACCACACTGCAAAAAGCAGTGGAGGATTGAACGCCCTACCATTGATACCTTTTTGGGGTTCACATAAATTTTGATGTGGGAGAGTTTTGGTGCATGAAGCATCGGTGCTGAGGCCCACCATATAAACAGTTTGGATCACCGAATCATGGGACACCATACAATTACAAACTGAAAGAAAAATAAAATAAAATCTGAAAATTGGTCAAAAGTACAAAGTCAACGGGCAAAATCAAACAGTTAAGATCAACTGGATCTATGCACTTCCATCTGTAATTTGTGTACATTAAGGAGCTCAAATGGCACTGTATGTACCAGCATGGCAAATTAAGATGAGATCCAATCCATCCATCATGTGGTCCACTTGAGCTTTGGACATCCTTTTGGCCCCTATTAAATGGAAATTTATCATTTAATGCATTCTTTTTGTAATATTTTTATTACTCAATATGTAAATATGTGTATTCAGGCATGTCCTGAAGTTTCACTGAAAAATTCCACCATTTTCTCCATGTTTCCACTATTTTCCCTGCATTTCCGATTATCGGCGATAACAATATTATATCTTTATCTCTGCCCAGCGAAACTTGTAGCGATACCGACAACTCGAACACTGCATTAGAGTTGAGGTTTTGAGCGGTTTTGGGTTGGGATTACAGATTTTTGGTTAAGGGTTTAGGACTTAGGGTTTCTAGATTTGGGAATACGAGTTTTAAGTTCTGGGAATTGGGGATTTATGATTTGGACAAGGGATTTTCAGATGTTGGGGATTTGAGTTAGGAAAAATTGGGGGTTTTGGAAATTAGGGTTTGGTTGGGTAGGGATTCGGATTTTAGATGGTAATAAAGAAGCTTAAAAAGGAAGAGATAAAGAAGGAAGAAAAGAAGAAGATGATATCTTGTTGAGAAGAGAGAAAAGTATGAAAGATAACTAGGGAATTGCTCCCCATGGTTCCACACTACCAATCCAAATAACTACGAAATTGCTTCGCATGATTTTGCACCACCAATCCAATCACAAGATTTTCTTTTTCTTTTTCTTTTTTTTTTCCTTTTTTTTTTTTTTTTTTCTATCTCAAAGTAAAATGAGAGAAATCTCCTTCATTCATAACATGCATAATGGCTAGGCTGGGGATGTCCAACCCTTTATAGTCTTAGAAAAGACCTTATAAAAAGACGCTCTCAAATAAGATTCTCAACATAAAAATGCTTATATAATTAAAAGTTGTTCCTAAGTCCCTAATCTCAACACAAATATGAGCCATAGTAAAAATAATGAAGCATATAAACAAACTAAACAACTAAACTACTTCGTGGCCCATAGGGGTCCGTGATCAAGATGTCTAATGATGATGATGATCATCCAATGATCAAAATATGTCCACGGACGAAATCCAACAGTCTGATCATCATGTCCACTCGATCCAATGGTCTGATGTATCCATCAAGCTCCCATATGCAACCCATGTGCATATTCCTAGTGTGGGGTCCTCAAAAATGCATGAATATGCACAAAGGGGTCTGCAACGTGGCTAGGAATGTGAATTGGGCCAGTGGGCCCCATGTAATGGTCATCTAGCCATAAGGAGACTGGCTCAGTCCTCCTCTAGTATGGTGCTCGGATGTCCTCATGAAAATAGGTTGATGGTTCACACTTTGTACGTAAAAAGCAAGGCCATTAGGCTAGGACTTTTTCCGAATGTAAAATGGTAACCTCTCCTTAACCCATTAGTTGTGTTTGCACAGAGGAATGCCTCTTAATCCATAATCCATTCGTTAAAGTGTAGATCATCTATAGCACCTCTGTGCAAACATGGCATTTAATGAATGATAGAGAAGGTTCTATGGACTTTCAAACAATCCCACTCATAACCCACAGGCTATATGGAAATAATACTTCGGAGGATGTGATCGGAGTTGGCATATATCACCTTGAGTTCAAGACAGGAAACTCTCTATCACTTACACTCTTTTTGCTCTTGGGATGAGAAGAAATCTAGTATTTGTTATGTGTTTAGTTAGAAAAAAAAATTTAATGGAAGATTTTGTAAGGATAAGGTTTCACTAAGAAAAATGTAATACCTGCTTGAGGAGAAATGTCTGGAGATTTATTAAAGCTAGATGTTGTAAATATCTTTTCATCAATGATAAATAATTCATCTTCTATTGGTAGATGCTATTGTAATATCCGAATCTATTAAGCGGCATAACAGATTGGGACATACACGAAATGATCAATTATGAGGTTAATGCAAGATGAATTATGGGGAACAATGACAAAAGTAGAATTATCCCTTTGTGAATATTGTATGTTAGGAAAATTAACTAGAAAATCTTTCCCTAAGCTAGATTTAAAAAATTATTGTAGCATAATGACAGACATGGTCCTTTGAATATTTGAGCTTGGAATGCCTAGCACTATTTTATAACATTTATTGTTCATAGCCCGCAATGCGAAACAATATATCTAATTTCTTCAAACTTAGAAGCAATCAATTACTTTCATAAATACATATTAGCAGTAGAGATCAATTAGACAAAAGAATTAAAGTGTTGAGGGCAGACAGGGGTAGAGAATACACATTAGATGCCTTCAAATCATATTATGAAATTGATAGCATTGCTCATTAGTAACCATGCCCATTAGATGCCTTCAAATCATATTATGAAATTAAGAGCATTTCTCGTTAGTAACCATGCCCTACAGTCCTTAACAAAATCGTGTAGCAGAAAGAAGAAATAGACCTCTGCTATATATGGTTTAGATCTATAATGGCTCCCACAAATCTATCCACTACCTTTAGGAGATGCACTACTTACAATTAATTATATATTAGACATAGTTCCTTCAACGTAAGTTCCAAAAACTCCTTTTGAATTGTGGACTGGTAAGAGACCGTCATTGGGTAATTTACGTACATGGGGAATATTGGGTCACATTTTGTTTTCCATTCTAAACATAACCAAGTTAGATAAAAGAACAATGAGTGCACATTCATTCGGTATATCGTCCATTCGAAAGGGTATGTATTAGTGCATGAAAGCCATGGTAGATAGATTGAAATTGAATCCTAAGATGTGACATTTGTAGAAGAAGGATATCTCTATAAAAAAATCCCCCCATAATAGAAATAGAACTCTATATGATGGCAGATGCAGTTGAAGGGAGTGAGAGCGGTAGCTTAAAAAGTGATAATCAGGGCAATCCCATAATTCGTGAAGATAATTGGAGCATGTTGACTATTGTTCCTAAGTTGCAACAAACTTTTTTTTTTTTTGAAAGGCAAGTTGGAGCAAACTTTGCAAGGTAGAATTCCTAAAAGACATTTTGAAATAGAATGTGAATCATACTCTTCTATTGCAGTAGATGAAAACAAACTTGATTTGTATCAAGATGCACTAGTATCCTTAAATTTTGAAGATTGGATTATGACGATGAATGAAAAAATTGATTCGGTGAAGAAAACACATGTTTGGAAGCTAGTGGATTTTCCCGCTAGCTATAAAGCAATTGCAAATAAGTGGGTGTTCAAAATCAAAAGGAAAAGAAAATGGTTCAATTGATAAATATAAAGCTCATTTAGTGACAAAAGGTTATGCACAAGTAGAAGGGGTTGATTGTGTAGAAACTTTCTCCCCAGTTGCCAAATGTACATTGATCCACATGATTCTGGCAATTGCCGTGTACTTTTATTTAGAGTTATATTAGATGGATGTGAAGACCACTTTCTTAAGTGGAGATTTATAAGAAGAAATCCATATAGAACAACTCGTGGGATATATTGAGAGAGGCCAGACAAACAAGGTCTATAAGCTATTTAAGTCTATTTACAAGCTGTAACAATTTTCAAGGTAGTGGTACATGAGAATCCATAAAGTGTGTATTTTCAAGGTAGTGGTACATGAGAATCCATAAAGTGAGTGTGTGTGTGTGTGTGTGTGTGTGTGGATCTTGGAGAGGAAAAATCCATACTAGAAATGAAAATCAGAAGAGATCGTTTGAAGAAGTTTTAGGGTTTGTTGCATGTATCTTATATTGAAAAGATCTTACAACGATTCAGAATGAATAATTCCAAACTAGTAGAAACTCTGATCGATAAATACTCCAAACTGAATAAAAGTATGTCCCCAATATGATATCAAGAAGCAGTCTATTCATCTGTATCTGATGTGAGTGCAACAGCCATTAATTCATATAAATGTCTTACTTGAAGTGACTCATACATTAATTATTTAAATCCCCCACTCATGCATTAATTCATATAAATGTCCGAAAAGTGTCTTGGAGTGATGCAGTTTTAACTGTATGTTGTTTGATTAATGGAATGTCATCTACCATTCTAGCTGGTCAGTCGCCTCATGAAGTCTTGTTTATTGCAATCTTATTATTTTCTTTGCCTCAAGTTTTTTAGTGTGTATGCTTTTTTCCATAGGTTGGAGTTGGGTCTTGATAGGTTAGATCCTAGAGCAATAAAATGTGTTTTTTGGGTAATCCAATACCCCAGGAGATTACATGTGTCATAGTCAGTCCTCACAGACAGTTCGTTTGTATTGATGTTAGCTTCTTTGAAGCCACGCCATTCTTTTAAGATGAAGTATCTTGAAATGGATGCTCGTTAGTCTTTTTCTACTGAGTCAGTGCCTCTTCCTATTAAGGTCAATACTACCAAATAACCATCCATCACTAGACACTAGTCCATCCATTCGACTTCCTGTGGAAAATGAAGGGAAACAGTAAGTCAATTGTGTTGTGCCATTCAACGCATCCTTTCTTCGAGCCAATCGATCCAATTTTTCAGGATCCTTCGCAAGGTAACATTCTTATACCGATCATCTGACCTCTAAAATTTTCTCTTTCAATGTTATTCTGTAGAATTTCATAAATCTTCATTCTCTTTCCTCTCATTCTATAGAGAGAGATGGCAACTCTTCATTGTAATGATACTTAAAAAGAGTTGGCCAGTTTTTAGCGGGCAAACATTCTGTTGGGTTTAGGTGGGTTTATACCATTAAATTTTAGCCATATGATATATTGTAGGAAGGCTGAAAGCTTACTTGGTTTCCTTGTGAATATATTCAGATGCCCAATATTGGCTACATAGAGCTTTCTCTCTAGTTTCCAAACTTCATTCTATTTGTTTTATTCTTTCAATCGCAGAACCATGAATGGCCCTTGTTCTAGCTTAATAATGAAACCACCTTTTTTCATGGAAATCTCACAGAGGAATGTTGGTTTTGTGTTTGCCCTAGAAAGCCAAATGGACTTGATTAAATTGTTTTGTTGATTGGAACTTGATCCTTAATTGCTTCTATGAATGAATGGAATAGGGTGATTAGTGACCCATTACCTATGTGCATGCATTATTAATTACGATAGGAAAATTAGATGTTTTAATGACTTGTAGGGATTCCTTTATGGAATCTCTTATGGTCCTTTGAGTTACTAATATGGTCCTTCGGGAAAGAATGAAGCGGACATAATAGCCCAAATAGGTTATTGATATGGTCCTTTGCAAAAGAATGAAGTGGACATAATGGCCCAAATGGGTAACTGAAGAGTTAATGAAGTCGACATAATGGCCCAAATAGGTGCCTATGGCACAAACAACTTGCATGGCGAGATTGCACATCCAAATATCTCCTGGTGGTGTAATTTTATTTATTCTCTATTATACTTTTGAGAGCATTTGGGTGAATTTGCTCGATGTTGTGAACTATAATCTTATGTGAGAAGGTTAATTAGTAGAATATATGATCATTTTCTTCTTTTCAACAATTGCATTTCGTATGAAACTACAAAATGACTTAACACCCACGCTCGCCCTTCATTACAATGACAACAACAATAACAATAGCATAAACACCACCAAAGCGTACCATCACAAGAAATAGTTAAAGAAGTGAAATTAATGCTATTTATTATGTTTCTTACATGTTTAAGTTATCACAAAAGAGACTCACCAAAATACTACTAATATGTACCTTCTAATTATTGAGACACCACATAACCTTTTAAAGAATACCACCCCAGTATAAATGCATCCTGCAAGTAATAAACACTCAAACTAATTGAAAAATCACTGTACATAAAATGAGATGAAGAGAATTAGAGAAATAGAGAAAAGGTTAAGACATGTAAAGAAGATAGTTGACAGGAAAAGAGAGACCTGCTTCAATCATCCTATTAAACATAGCTACGCTGCTGTATAAATAGGACAAGAAAGCAGAAAAATACAAATTTTCCCTTGCTGTATAGAGGAAAATAAAAGAACAGAGAAGAGTGCAAACTATACAAAAACGTTTCCATTTCATTACAAAAAGCAACTATACATAATAAGTCTTCCATTGTAAAAGACCAAACCATGTGTTGTAGGACAGATTTTAATTAATAAATATGATTTTAATGCATTAGCTTTTAAGAAATCATTCGATAATTCAGCACATATAATGCACTAATTTAAAACACCCCTAGGAAAGTCCCCCATAATTTTCAAAAACAAACAAAAAAAAAAAAAAAAAAAAAAAAAGTGTGCTTTTGTTACTTCTATTTTCTGGAATTTCACAGGTATTAATGTTGGCATTGTCCATAAATCTAATAAATATTGCATATATCGACAATACGGTGTATTTTGTTTCAAGGGATATCTTGGGATGCCGTCGATATACCATATCAATGAAATCTTGCAATTTTTATTTTCCCATAGTATGTGTTTTACTATGGTGCAATACAAATAATATCAACCAATATTATGAATAATACCGGTGATATTTTGAACATTGAGATTAATTGATGCTACTCTACACCAAGAGTTGGGAAATTGCACCACCTCACAATGTTCAGTATGAAACTTGGGGGTATGGTAAATATCATAGATATATCACAATGTTTGTTCTATGACCATGCCACCCAAGGTCTTGTAATGCCTTGATTTTCGATGTGCATGCTTAGAGTTGGAGATTTACTATTCGTATGTACTTTCTACACATGTGCAACTATCCACACTAGTACACTACCTCACACACGTACCTACTCTCGCACATGTGCATCACACATGCACATACCCTCACACACACATACACACACTAAAGCCTTACACTTTGACCATTGACCAAAGCCTTGGGCTTGCTGACCATAGACTTTGTACCAGTCCCCAAATGCCACTCACCCCTCACTTTACACCTCACTTAACCTTGTTGACTAGGACTTAGTCCATGTCAAAAGGGGAGGGAATCTCTACACACACACACCCTCCCTTACCTAGCCCATACATAGCTCATACCCCTCATCCATCTCTCCCATCCCATACCCTCTCCCCTACCTCCCAATACCCCTCACCACTCCCCCTCTCCTCCACCACAACAAAACATCCCGCCACCCCCCCCCCCCCCCTCTCTCTCTCTCTCTCTCTCTCTCTCTCTCTCACACACACACACACACTCCCAACCCTTAGCAAAAGAAAGAGATAGAAAGCCAAGAGAGAGAGAAAGATACAAAAACAAAAAAAAAAAAAAACAAAAAACAAAAACAAAAAAAAAGAAAAAAAAAAAAAAGAGGAAAGAAATAGAGAAGGGGGGAGGGCTCGGTGGAGGAACCAGAGCAAGAGCTGACCAAGAGGAGGAGGAACACCACCTTGCACCAATCGCCACTTCGCTCACTTCGCTCCTGAGGTGGGTTATCTTACATCATCCATCCCTTTTACCAAATTTAAATAGGGCCTAGGGCCGGACATTAAGGCCAACTCAAAGCTTGAATGGACCACACCATGGGAAATAGTGGTGATTGAATCCTCGCCATTGAAAACTTCCTGTTGGATCACCGGTTGTCAGTGTATTATTGCATTCACATTGTCCATCCAGTGGGTGGGACCCACTATGATGTATATGTTGTAGATTGACGGTGTTCATCTAGTGGGTGGGAACCACTATGATGTATCTGCATTATATTCACGCAGACAATCCAATGAGTAGGACCCACTGTAATGGATGTGTTAGTGCACTTATTTGCACACATATTTGTCAATCACATGACTAGTTGTGTCAAGCAGTCGGATGAGTCCCTTGCAAATGAAGATCGCCGTCGCAACTGGAGCAAAAGCCCGAGCTACAAAGTCAAATTCCAAAGAGGCTTCTACGATCAGGATCTTACCTATAGATGACTCAAACCTAAATACGAAAACCCACTTAGGTCATCTATTCAAAGCCAACTCCAAGTTCATACTTTCTATCCTATTAGTCTTGGCTTTGAGAAAGTTCAAGTTGTTGAATAAATCATAGGACAAAGAATTAAAACAGTAAAATCAGTCCTAGTTTAGTCGGAGGTGCCACCGAATGACACTTTCGGCAGTACCGAAGATACCTTCAGTACCACCGAAAGTGCCCAAAACGTTCCAGCAACCTTCAAAGGAAATTCGGTACCACTGACTGGAATTTCGGTACCACCGACTCCTACCGATCTACAAATTTCAGTGCCACCGAAAGCAGTAAAATTCATCCAACAACTTTAGGTTTTAATTCGGTACCACTAAGTGATATTTCGATGCTATCGAGTGAATTTCGGTACTACGAAAGGTTCACTTGGTAGAACAAAAAACTAGCCGTTTTATATCCGTTGGGAACTTTTCTCTATAAATATAGGACCCAGAACTTTGTGGAATGTGTGGATTTAGGCATTTCAGAGTCCCTAGGTTGTCCCAAGCTCAAATCACTTATCCTAGACTCTATCCACATGAGATTCATGTTCTATTCATTATGATTCATCACTCTTGAGCATTCAAAGCTCTTATTTATGAAGAACATGATCTCAAGCCTTCAATAGAGTATTGAGACCAAACCTATCAGTATATCCTTTGTCTCAAACATACTCTAGTACATCCATCAGTTGAATCTCTTAGGAAATCCATTCATAACCTTCGTTAGAGATTCAACCAACTCCCATTACCTTGGTTACCTTTATAGGAACATCATAAGAAAGGTTCTTGATCGTGAAGTTGAAACAACAGGTAAACTACAACATAGCAATCGGGGGAGCATCAAGGAGCTGATTCAAGCACGGAAGAGCGAAAATCAAGCAACCCAAGACAAGCTACAAGAAAAGACTTATTCTGACAAGTAAGTGTCATTTTTAAGAGTCCAAAGTCTAGTATCATCCTCGTGTAGGATTAAGGCTAAGAGTTTGCTATCAAAAAACTCGTGTAGGTGCCTTGTGTGAGACCTTAGCCGGTGGGCATAAACGTAAGTGCCTTGTGTGGGACCTTAGCCGGTGGGCCTAAACGTAAGTGCCTTGTTTGGGACCTTGGCCGATGGGCTTAAACGGAGGTGCTTAGTGTAGGACCTTGCCTGGTGGGCCTAAACGTAGATTCTTGGTGTAGGACCTTTGCTCGTGTGGAGAGCATAAATTGTTGACTCCTTTGTGTAAGGCTGTAAAGGTTAATGGTGAACCTGATTTAAAACCATTCATAGTGAAATCCGACACACACTAGGAGAGAGTACGGTTGTCGGGAGTGGAGTAGGCAAGTAGCTGAACCACTATATATGCTTGTATTTGGAATTGTCATTTGCGCATCTATTTAATCATGTTTATTTAAGTTTGAATGATTGATTGTTTATGCATGATTAGATGAATGCTTAAGATTGATAGGAAGCGCATTCCACACACAAGCTCACTACACTAGGCTAGTTGTTCTATTTGTATATCTTGAATAGCCTTTCTGATTGGACCCTCTATTGGCTTGGAAGCTTTTAGAGTTATATTGCCTCACTTGCTTTAAACTAAATTATTGTTTAAGTTAGGCAACTAGGATTTTTAAATAAGCAAAATATTTGAAAAGTCCTATTCACCCCCCTCTAGGACCTTGTCTCATATTCATTCTTAAGTATCAGCAGTAGAAACCGCAATTTCAAGATGTGCATTATATTCACATTGACCATCTAGTGGGTAGGACTCACTATGATGTATCTGCATTATATCCACATTGTCCATCCATTTTTGCTTGCTCATTCAGGACACAAGCCCAAAATTGAAGCAGATCTAAGGTTCAAGTGGACCCCACTGCAAGGAACAGTGGTGATGAATGCCCACCGTTGAAACCTCTTTGGTGCCCGTCGTGATGCATATATGCCATCTATCTTGTTGATAAGGTCCCATAGACCTGGATGAATGGAAAACATCAACAACAACTTGATCCACAACGCCTGTGGACCCCACCATAGGAAACATCGGTCATTGAACGTTCACCATTGAAACCTGTGGGGCCCACCAGGGTGCTTGATCCACAACCCCTTTGACATCCAACATGTTGCTAAGGTCACAAATGACCAGGATGAAAGGACCACATAAATATTATCTTGATCTAGAACCCAAGTGGGCCACACACAACAAATAGTGGGTATTGAACCCTTACCGTTGGAAACTCCTTGTGGGGTACATGGTGATTATTTTGGTCATTTGACCTACCTCACAGGTCTTATAGGCTTGGAAGTGTGTGGGGCCCACACGTGAGGCGAGTTCAAATCTCAAGTGAGCCCCACCACTTAAAGCAGTGGAGATTGAATGCACCATTGAAAGCTTCCAGGGGTCCACTGTGATGTTGGTCCACCACATACCTATGATCAGGTCCACGAACATGGACGTGGGTGGTACCCACATGTGAGGCAAAAAGCCCAAGTGGGCCCCACCTTTAAAAAATGGTGATTGAATGCCTACCGTTGAAAACTTCCCAAGGCCCATTGGAATGTTTATTTGCCATCCAACTTGTTTATAAGGTAACACCACTTGTATGCAGGGAAAACACAAATATTATCTTTGATTCAAAACTTGTGGGGTCCACTAGGTGGGCCACGCTGTCCAAACAATTGGCTACCCTACTGTGGGGCCCACCCCTAATGGATGTGCTTTATCCATCTTCTTTGTCAGTGCGGGCCCACCATGATGTATCTATTTTACATGGGCAGTGGGCCTACCATAATGTATGTGGTTTATGCAGGCGACGGGCCCACCTTGATGTATTGTTTTACCCAGGCAGCATACTCACAGCGATGTATGTATTTTATTTGAGAAACATGCCCACCATTATGTATGTGCCATGAGGCCCACAAGGCCGTGGAATCCATTGGAATGTGTATGTGTGCACCGTGAGGCCCACTGAGTGAGGCCTACAAGCCAGAAACAATGCTTATAGTGGTAGTTAAGATTGACGATTAACCACGAGGGTAATGCGTAGATTAGTGACTTGGTCTTGTGATTGTTAAGCCTGCTTTAAATAAACTTAAAAGGTAAGTTGGAGGCAAATGTTTTTCTTGTAAATTGGTGGTGATCCACTGCTATTAAATGGTGTGAAACTCACACTTTAAAAAAACACAAAAGTAAAGTTAAAAGCCATGGCTTTGGAAGAGTTTCCAAAGAGGGCTTTGGAAGAACCCTTCTTTTGAAACCCAAACTCGTAATGGAAGCCCCCCTGAGCCCCCATCAGTGTTCAAAATATTGGTATCGTGTTACGTATCGCATCCTTGGGATACAGATATGTATTGGTTATCACATGGGATATATCATTTGTATCGGGTAATTTATCGCACTTTTTGGGAAACATGGCGAAACATTAGGAAAATTGTTGATTTTTTCAATGAAACGTCATGGATTGTTAAAAAAAGACCTTAATACACACTTTTAAATCATAAAATCTTAAAAAATAAGTGCACATAATAGGTTTCCTTTGTATAGGGTCCTAAGTTATGCGCTGTCTAACTGAACTAATGCAACTATATTAAAATTGAATGCATAATATTTAGAGTGTATGTGATGATTATTCCATCAAACACTCCTGAATACTTCGAAATTAGTCTCAATTCATAGATGGTTGAAGGGAAATTTCAATATATATATATATATATATATATATATATAAAATTAAAAAATATTTTTATTTTCTGAAAATTGATAAGGACTTAACAAATTAGTATATCAGCCCTCATACATGCTTGATTTCATGTTTGGAATGCAACTTTGCAAGCAATTTGGGAGAAATTGGGGAAATTTCCAATTTTCCCAAATCGAACTATTTACACTTATATTTTGAAATTAGTGTGTATGTGATAATCATTGCATCAAATACTCCTAAATACTTCCAAATTAATCTCAATTGACAGTTGGTTTAAGGAAATTTTTTGAAATATATATATATATATATATGGAGAACATGAAGAACTTATGGATATCGATACCAACATTCCAACTCCATGATTTTCGATACAAAACATGAAGAACCAATGGATTCATAACCATTTGACACTGATTTAAGATAATTTCAAAAAAAAAAAAAAAAAAAGAGGAATCGAAAATTGAAAATGCTCACTAGATCGAACATGTGAGATATATCAGCACTACATATGCATTTCGTAACGCACAAGTGAGATACAAGATATATCGTGGGATATATCGGCTAATATTGTTGATATTTAAAACATTGCCCCCAATCCCTCTTCCTTTTTTTTCTTCTTTTAAAAAAAAAAATATTTTTCAAAATTTCACCTATTAACGTAGTTGGATTGTGCGTTTCGGCAGTTTTGGAGGATATTCCAACAGTATTTATCGAAAACATCATGGTTATAGCTCGATTGGCATTGGTAGGTGGAGATAATTTCGACGATAATGTAGTGATATCAATTTTGGTGAAATTTTCAACGATTTCTCACTAATGCCTGGAAGGAATACGAATTTCTAGGGTTTCATTGTCGCCGGTTCGTTGACAACGATAATATCGACGATATTATTAATTTCTTAGGAAAACTTCAAACACTAAATATCACAACCAGAATAGGAAACAAATCTTGCAGTTAGGCAACTTTGCATGCGCGCTCGATGGGACCTTCGATGGCATCAACAACCCATCAAGGATCTGTCGATGGCATCGAACTCCTTCGATGCCATCAAGTAACAATACTTAGAACGTTCCAGCAACCAACATGGATTTTTCCGGATTTTCTCGATGGGATCAAGCATATGTCAATGGCATCGAGTGGTCTGTCGATAAACCCCTGTTACTAACAGATTTAAGACATCAACAACAATCTCCACCATTTCTTCAATCTTCATTCATCATAGCTCCTTATCAATCACCATCTCTAATTCTACCTTCCATCATAGCTCCACCATCGCTTCTCGTGCACACTCTATCTTCCATTTACACCTTCGCCAAGCCCAGAGAAGTTGGACAGAACTTGAACTTCTCTGTGCGAACCACCTTAGTAAGCATGGCAGTCGGATTCACGCTTGTGTGAATCTTCTCTAGAGTCATGCTTCCTTCCTCAAGCACATGTTGGATAAGATGACATGCATTGATTCTCACCGAGGAGCCTTACTGCTGAGGACGATTGGAGCATGGGGTGCTCGTCATCAAGTCCGAATAAGATGCTCTACTGGCAAGGACAGGTTTTGGTAAATCTATTGGAGAAGAGATCCGATAAAAGGGTATGGCCCCTTTGTTTTATGCAATCTGACAGTACTAGTATATGGTGGAAAGGGCCTTCATGTACATTACATTCATATTTGTATCGCATTTATGGCCCACCACATTGAGGACTAGTATCATGACCTTGTATTATATTCTCTTTCATCATGATTATTATGTTTACCGTGCTTCTGTTATTCCTCCTAATTTGAGATGTACTCACTGGGATTTTAAAGCTCATCCCAATTGTTGTTTAATTTTTCAGGGAACCCTAGCCAACCAAGGTAGTTGGGCTTCACGTTTTGTTTTGCATTAACTTTTAGGAATGTAATAATGTATTTGAATCATGTATATATTAGATGTGATATATCATATTTTGGTTATGGGAATGTTGTCATATCATTGTTAAAAGGGATCTTATTGAACTAACCATACCAAAAAAAAATCCCCCAAGTCGCACCCTAAAACGGAGCCAGGGGCCTGGGCACCATTTTCAAGGTGTGATAGACCTTGAGTCCATTATTAGATTTTTTATCTCCTCAATTTTTGGCAATTACACAAGAGTAGTGAATCTAAATTAGTATTTTTAACTTTTTCCCCTCATTTCAAGTTTAATCCCTCGCACATAAAAAAGTGAAGTCCAATCATGAGGGTGGCAATAGGATTTGATTAAGAAAGGTGTTGACCATCATAGTTACCCTCTCTCAACATGGGCAAAATGAACTTGTCCTGAACACTAAGTTCCATATTTCATCAAGCATAATAAACAATCTCCATGGCTAGATAACTTCTTGTAGATCTAAGATCAAGGTATGTTTTCTACTCATATTAGAAACCTTTACTAACAACTTGAATTCTACTTACATGGTTGCTAATCAAGTTTTCCATGCACAACTAAAAACAATGAGATTGACAATCATTTTGTTCACAAGTATTGTTCCTTTTATAGGCATTAACATCATTATCGTCAATAATATAAAAGCTTCACTATGTTGGCAATACTAAAACCTGTTTTAATCGTTGTTTTTCCAAGTATCGGTGATATATCATCGATATATTGATATTTTTCACGTATCACTATAGTATTGACAATCTTATCACTGATATTGGGTTGGGAAGGTGAGTAAAAAGAAAAAAGGTGAAAATTAAAAAAGAAATATGAAAAAACGGATTTTTGGAGAAATTTTTTGTGGGAATCCTATGTAGGACTTAATGTCGACCAAGGTTCATGCATCAGAACCCCCAAGGTATAAAAATTTGTAGAAATTTGTGGTTTTTTGTTCTTTTTGCATGGACTCTTCCCAAATCCATGTTTATGCATGATTATGTAATTGATCCTTTCTATTTTGTTTTTTTTTTTTTTTTGTAGTTCCATGCTTATGATCAATCGGTTACATTTGTTGGTGGAAATCAGTTAGTATAAGGAAAACATTTAGAAATTATCTATTTATTTAAAATATATTTTTCCATTTTAATATATTTTTTTGGTATGGATGCATAGTCGTATAATGAAATGCATGTAAGTGTGTATATATGCACAGATGGATCATGGATTTGTGTATGTATGTATTCATAGATGGATGGATGGATAGATTAACGGATGGTGGGATAAGATGGACTGATGGATCATCCATGTATGTATGATGGATGGATGTGTGTAGTTATGTATGCATGCATGGATGGATGAATGGATGGATCAAGGATGTCTGTATTTATGCATGCATGCATGCATGGATGGTTGGTTGGTTTAATGGAGGGATGGATGGATGGATCATTCATGTGTGTGTGTGCACACATGGACGGATGAACAGATGGATGGATGGATGGATGGATGGATGGACTGATAGATGGATGGATGGCTGGATGGATGGATGGACTGATAGATGGATGGACAAATAGATGGTTGGGCATGCATGCAAGGATGGATTGATGGATGGATAGATGGATGGATGGATGGACAGATATATGGATGGATGGTTAACATGTATGCATGCATGCAAGGATGGATGGATGGTTAAACATGTATGTATGCATGCATGGATGGATGGTTAGATATGTATGTATGTATGGATGGATGGTTAGACATGTATGTATGTATGTATCTATGCATGCATGAATGGATGGATGGATGGTTGGAGGGTTAAACATGTACGTATGCATGGATGGACGGATGGATGATTGTTAGACATGTATGTATGCATGGATGGACGGATGGATGGATGGATAGTTAAACATATATGTATGCATGCATGGATGGATGGATGGATGGTTTGGTGGGTGGATGGTTAGACATGCATATAATTTTTCACGACAATACATGCTTTAAGCCTCCATTAAATGGAACTTTATTATTTATGCTTCTTTTTTACAATTTATCCCTAAATATGTAAAAGATGTGTATTTTACCATCTCTTGATGTTACACTGTAAAATTCCACCATTTTACCCATGTTTCTCCAATGTTTTCCCAAGTCAATGATACATTACCGATACATGTAACAATACCAATATTATGAACACTATTCATGAGAAGATTTCTATAGATGACATAAATATTTTTCTGTTCCTGCAGCAGGTAGCCAACGTATTTACTAAGAGCCTGTATGATAAGTTCAAGAAAAGATATCCTGAAATCATTTTCCTCGCGGTGAGAAATGAGTCCCATGGATGACAATGCGTCGTGGGCATGTCGTCCATTGGGTTTGTTCCCAAACTTGGGGGGGGGGAGGCAAAGAATTAAGAAGCGAATATTTTCTCAACCAAAGTTACAAGTGACCCACAAGACAATTATTATCAATGCAACTGAACACTTACTATGAGGAAAACATACCATGATATCTTTCTAGAGATCAAAGCTTCACCTATGGAGAGGTTCTAATGGCTTAAGAGCATGTTAACCATCTCTTTTATGAAGATGCTCGACAAGGGGAATATTAACCAAAAGTCCATTTTATGGTTGAACTTGGTCACATTTCTTATGTGTAGAGATCCTTTGGCCATAATCCTTTGATTTATTTGGAAAACATGACATCTAAGGATATTAGGGCAAATTATGCCTCTTTTTAGAAGAGCAAACACCCATTTAGGTTGTGTAAGTTACATATTTTTATGTTGAACAAATACAAACAATTAGATAGCAGTTTCCACATTCTTCCTTCTCATATATATCAAGATTTTATAACTAGAAGATCAAAGCTACTTCAGATAGAGAAGCCTTTAGTAGGCCATTAGCAAATATAGGAAAAGATGAACAAGCAAATATATTAACACATAGTGGAAACAAAGATGCATTTGACTACGTATGTCAAATGGAAGAAACATGATTTATTTAAAGCCTTACCTATTGGAGTTACGATCTGCTTTTCCGTAAATGGAAGATGACCTAGACCATACTCGACAACCTAAAACCAATTATAACAAACAAAGAACCACATCAGGCAAATAAATATATTCAAGCGTAACAGTTTCAACTTTTAATTTTCACAAAGCTAAATCCTTATAATAGAAAGTAACATACCAAGCGGATCAGTCGGTCAGCATAAAAGACAAAGTCATGCTTTGTTGTTTTAACATCACGTATTAGTGTATGCATGCCACGTATCTGAACCAAGACGAAAAACATTATTCCACTTCAAGGTATTCATAATCTTCTTTTAAAGTAAAGAAGCAATAAACTGCAGGTTGACGAATAAGAGCATATTACATCAAGAACTGAATGACTTCAGTTCAGAAGATAGTCCTAGAAACTTTAGGAAGGCATATAAAATAAAGTAGTAAACAACCAAAGCCAAGAGGGTTTACCTGCAAGGTTGAATTGATAACATAGAGGTTTGAGTATATTTTACAAAGATCGTGTTGAACAAGTTTTGTATGAATATGTTGCACTATCAAGTTAATTGCCACGTCATTATCTCCTCCTCGAGGGATGATGATATCCGCAAATTTCTTCGATGGAAGTATAAATTCATCAAAACCGGGCTTCACAAATTTAGCATACTGCAGGTCATATACAATTTACTGGTGAAGAATACTTTTACCAATCATTGTAGGTTGAAATAAGACTAGTAATCAAAACCACAATCATTACTATACACATGCAGACACTAAATCGCATAAGTATATACACATGCTTGCCATAATTAAATGATACTAAAGACTATTGAAAAACTGTCTTGCCCTTGAAAAGCCTTATGGTATGTCTTGACCATAAGTCAATGTAATATATTAGATAAACAAGCTTAATTGATCGAAAATCAACAGAATACAATAGGCAGTGAAAGAGTGTTAATAGTTTAGAGATCATTTATTTGCTAGTGGAAGAAAGCCAGAATCATGTTCAAGAATCTAGATCCTTTGGCTGGTTATTGCTAGCTACCTGCAGAATTTTCTTATGATCACCTTCTCAAGAAAGAGACACATGATTTGGCTGGCATATGGCTTGGTTCTAAAATAACTAATATCCATAAATATTACTAACTGGTCCCAATTTCTGATTTTAGTCCTTTAATGGTTGTCTTTTTCCTTGGTTATAATTAGCATGATTTCTCTACTAGCTTGGTTCTGAAATAACTAATATCTATATGAGTTTACACTTGATCAACACATTTGATAAATCCAGTATAACAAAAAAAACACAACTTAAATTTTCAATTGTACTTTGATGCATTATAGTTTGTGAATCATCCATAAACCATATAGCTAGACAATGCAGCCAATTAATTGGCCAAATAAGGTAAGAGTGAAACACTATCAATATAAAATGAGACTATGATAAGAAACCTGACTTCGGCATCAAGGAAAGGACATGCTTCAAGATATCAACCAAAAGGTAGCATATTGCCAAAATGCATCACATAACGATACCTACAAATGCACATCATGGTTAAAAGTCACACTTTTTTAATCGATACCAAGGATGGAAAATCGATTTTGGTATAGTATATTGGACACCGAAACCTAGTTGTATCCACCTTATTGGGCAGTTCAGGGCCATACCCATACAACCATCTCATTTATGGAGAAACCAGTTTGCATTGGATGGAAGTACTGGTTTCAAAAGATACTGAACCTTGACTGATACAAACCAGTGTGGGCCAATACATGTAGATATGCAATATAAACACTTGTGGGACTATCTTTATCCACTCCTCTTTATTTTCTATGACTTTTTTCTCTTATTGTTTGGATTCATAGAATGTGGCAAAGGGAATTGTGTTTCCCGAGGAACATAGTTTCTAGGAAAGCATGGTAAAGGAATCATTGTTTCCAATGTTTATCAACAACATTTCCTGAGAAATTGGGGTCTATTTCCAAATAAGTTTTTTGGAGAAATAAAATTTTCTTGAGAATTTTTTGACCCATGATACAATGTGGGTGTTGGAGTTGTGCATTGGAAAATCATGTGAGCCCTAATCCACTTGCCACATGGATGTGATAGGTTTGACCTCAGTCATTGATCTTGATGACCATGGGTCCTCTGGACATGTGTGATATGCCTTTTACTATATCTTGTGTTTCCATATACTGATTATCATATTGGTTAAGTGAGGGTTAAATCCTTTGGCCCTTGGGAACTTGCAATTGGACACAGTGGTCACTAATTAGGGAGACTTCTGTTCCAAGGATCTCAGTACCTTAATGTTCCATGACCAACACAGATGCTAGGATACATCTATGGACATTGATCTTTGAGATGTACAAATCATGCCAAGCATTGGATAAGGGTCGCGCCATGTTGCAAATGCAACCATCTGAATGTTGTTTTGGTGACGTGGCAAGAGTGGGAGTCAAGTTAGTCCACATGGCAGGTTATGACGCGAACTTGACCACAGGGCTGCACCATTGCAGCATAGGGCCACACCATCAGTCCACACCTTCGATACACTAGGTCACGCATTACAGAGTTCAGCCTGCGCACTTAGGTCATGCTTTCACAGATTTGAGCTGCACCATCTCTTGACTAAGAATAACTTCGGACTTTTTTCGACTCCACTTCTCCTAATCAGAGTTTAGATCGCAAAGTTATTGAATGGACAACATTGACCATTCATTGAGTGGGTTATCTCATGATCCACTGGTCAGATTGGGATGAAAGTTCGTCATAGTGACATTCTTCGTGCCCTTCAAGATGGACTAGTTGGATTGGATAGAATCTGTCCAAATCTGGCCAGATTGGTTGTGAAACAATCATGACCATTCTCAGATTGATTTCAACAGATTTGATTGATTCAAAGTCAGGTAGAGCTTAAAATTAATCCATAGCCCAATAGGAATGTTCTGAAATAATCCGTAGGTTCATATTGATCAAATGACAATCCGATAATGGGGATCCAAACAGATCAGTCCGTGGACCTTACATGACGAGATTCAGACTGCACGATTGTCGATGATGTTGATTTGAACTTTATCTTTTAATCGTGATCCATGTTTCGAATTAGATGACCATACATTTGGTGTGTGTGGGGCCCATACCACCCTTGGTGGGCAGTGATGCCACACATCTAGACCATGATGGTCATGTGGGGCCCTCATTACAATGAGCATGCACATACAATCATGCAACCTTGCTTGAGTTGTTAGATTTCCTTTTAATCATACGTTGACAGACCTAGCCACACTGGGTGAGTCAATGGGATGATGATCTAACTCTGAACACAAATGGTGTAGTCATCCAATTGCTTGTTCATTGGCAAACCTTGTACCCAGTGTTCGAAATATCGGTATCGTGTTACGTATCGCATCCTTGGGATACAGATACATATCGGTTATCGCATGGGATATATCGTTTGTATCGGGTAATTTATCGCACTTTTTGGGATACATGGGGAAACATTGGGAAAATGGTTGAATTTTTCAATGAAACTTCAAAGATTGTTAGAAAATACCTTAATACACACTATTAAATCATAACATATCAAAAAAGAAGTGCACATAATAGGTTTCCTTTGTATAGGATCCTAAGTTATGTGTTGTCTAACTGAACTATTGCAACTATATTTTATTAATTTTTAATTAAAAATTATTTTTATTTTCTGAAATTTGACAAGGACTTGACAAATCAGTAGATCAACCCTTATACATGCTTGATTTCATGTTTGGAGTACAACATTGCAAGCAATTTGAGAGAAATTGGAGAAATTTTGAATTTTTCCCAAATTTCCCCAAATCGGACGGGCCACCTACACTCAAATTTCAAAATTAGAATGCATGTGATGCTCATTTCATTGAGTACTCCTAAATACTTTGAAATTAGTCTCAATTGATGGCTGGTTGAAGGAGATTTTTGAAAGAAAAAAAAAAATGGAGAACATGAAGCACTAATGGATATTGAAATCAAGGCTCCAACTCCATGATTTGTCATGCAAAACATGAAGAACCAATGGATTTATAACCATTTGGCACTGATTTAACATAATTTCAAAAAAAAAAAAAAATCGGAAATTGAAAATACTCACCGAATCAAACATGTGGGATATATCGGCACTACTTGTGCATTTCGTATCGCACGGGTGGGATTGCTTGTACCATAGATGGTAACCATACACTAAACTTGATTAGACCATACCCCACCAATTGGAAGTCCGATTGACCTAAATTTACTGGGAAGCATTATTCCATATAAGAAAACTTTTGGAGGGTATGGATCTGACCTTTAATGATCAGATCTATCAGGGGCTGATTCTGGACAATTGGATCCGTAGTGGATAGATCTCATTTGTTTAAGATCAATCAGGCTGAAACCTCACTGGTAGCTTGATGTTGGTGTGCAAATCACATGTATGGGTCCTAAATGAGTACTGAGAGGCCTAATCACGTACTTTTCTTAGGTCAGCCCCTATACTGTGCATCTTAGTTGGTTTGTGGGTCGCATGATAATCCCACATACATTGATGTGAATTGTATCCTGAGACATTACAAAAGTTGAAGGTCCCCCTAGATGTACGACACAATGCAGGAGGGAGGACAAGACAATCCAAACCAATGCCTTGCATATCGTGCATATGATTATGCTATATTCTATTTTATATTGTGAGATGAGATTGTGTTGTATTCCATGAAGGATGTTGTATTGGCATTCACAGCCCTAGCGCGTGCTCTATGTTGAATTTCTACATGTGGATGGAAATATTTGACGCTAGGTTATGTTACCCCTTGGCTGCTTCGTGTAGTGAGAGTCATTGGTTGTGTTGGGGACACGACTTGGACTCCACATGTGACTAAATAGAATATACCCCAACACAAGACAAAAGGAACACCATATGTTAGTCTACATCGTGAATGGTCATGAAGAATTGTCGAAACTGGATGTAGTATTGGAGATCATTACATCAGAAAAGTTCATGAGGAAGAATTTTATAAATTGGTCCTAGAAGATCGAATTATCACTCACCTGAGAGCGAGTACAATATGTCATTCACGAGCCTCCTGACTCCAACCTTGCAATAGATGATAAACCCCTACTTGACTCTGTCAAATACACTAGTTGGGAAAGAGACGATAACTTGCCCAATTTGTATATGTTGGCCTCGATAGCTAATGCGCTCTACAACCAGATGTGAAACATTCTAAAGGCTAGGGATGATATGCCTAAAGGGTATGTTTGATGCCTAGGTCAATGTGTAAGTCCATGCCCTTGAGAGAAAATTGTACACCATGAGACTCACGGAGGATGCCTTAATGGGTTGGTGATGAAAATGTTCGAGGTTGCCAATAAACTAGAGCTAATTGGGCATGCAAAAGATGAGAAAACCATCATAAATACCATCATCATGTCATTAACACCTATGTATGATAGGTTCGTTGAAAACTATAATATGAATGTACTCAAGTACAATGAGAAGAAGTTGCACACGCAGTTGGTCCTCTATGAGGCTAACCATCTGGACATAAAAATTAAAATAAAATAAAATAAAATAAAATAAAGGGCATGTGGTAAAGCTGGCGAAAGGCACCTCTAATGGCAAGTCCAATTCTCAGAAGCATAAGAGGGACTATAAGTAAAGAGGCAAGAACAATAACCTTAAGGGGGCAGGTAATCCTACTGGTAAGCAAGGCAACAGGAAATGAAAGGATAAAGGAAAGAAGGTATGCAAGCACTATGGAAAAACAAGCCATTTCAAGGCCAAGCGTGTAGCCTAAAAGAAGCAACTCGCCTGGGGGACCAACATAGGTATAATTCTCCCCTCTCACTTTCCAGGATTCCCTTAAGAAAAGTCATTCTACGTACTTGGATCTGATTAATCCAATGTTAGAAGGGGTTGGATGGAAAGTGGAGTAGAGGACAGGTGTGCATTAGCTATTAGCTAAGGAGAATCATAAGGCAAGTCGGATAATAGTATAGTGCTTGAGGAGGACATGGGTTCGGATTGATTTAGTTTGGTTTTATTGGTCCTGTTCCATGGATCTTACTATTATTATTTGCACCATCCTGAAAGAGAGATACCATGCAACAGTCACAAGAATTTCACAATAGACATCTAAATAAAGGCCTATGTTGATGCCTCATTGAGATGTATAATCAGATGGAATTCTGGACAGGAACAACATGTTGTCATCAACCGCAAAAAATTAATCTTTATGATTGTCACCATCAATGAGTCAAATGGTGATGATGAGAGAGTGATAAGATGTTGATAATGATGGAAAAGGTATGATGTGTATTTGACAACTATGGAACTTTGAGCACGAGGCTAAGTGTGCTAGATGGTCGAAGTTGCCAATAAAGAGATTGATGCAGACATCAATGGTGCACCCTTTAGAGTGTACTAGAGGAGGAGGCATCGCAGACAGAGTTCCTAAGCAGATGAATTGATGTGGATGGACACCGGGTCCATCAGACTTATTTTCTGACGCGCTACGAGTGCAGGAGCAGCATGACCGCACCTTGACCACAGGCCCATGGGGCGGATTTCACACCCTGTAACACAGATGTTTTAATTTTAGTTGTATTTTTGTTCTTTTCCTTATTTTCAGGGACTTTAGTATACTTTTTTATTTTTTTCGTGGCTTATATATACACTATGAGAAATCTTATTTTATTATTGAATGAATGAGAATTCGTATACTTTCTTCCTCTTTTACCAAAGAGAATAAGGTTTCAGGATTGATCCTTGGGTATTGAGGATTCCAAATTTTCCTTCTTTCTAGATCTTCATGGTGCAAGAAAAGATAAGAATCAGCCCTCTTCTTCTTTTTTTTATGCCTTAGAATCCATACTCTCTTTCATCTTGAACCGATCTCTTCTTCATCTCTTTCGTTTCTCTCTGGATATTCCCTTCTGATTTGAACAGAAAAGACGGATGGCTAGTCAGAAGAATCGGATCTAAACTTGACTGTGGACTAACTTAAGCTAGATCTGGGATATTCTCATATCCCTAAGTCCTTTTTTACTGTTTACATGATTTTATACTAAGGGGCATGATACTGACGGAATGATTTCATCTTTGTGTTGAGATCAAGGTGTCCCGTATCGGTATCGGTTGGCGTAACGGTGCCCTCCGAAACCGATACGGATACGGGGGCGTAACGGCGATACGGGGGCGTAACGGCCCGTAACGGCGCAATTTTTTTTTTTTGCTAAAAAAATATGAAAAAATATGGATTAAATCCAGAATATTCTAAGCATTCCAAATATGCATTTATTTATAAATTGGAACATGTTTATGGTAGTGTAATGGTCCACTCTTTGGTAAGAAGTTGTATCGGCCTGTCTGATTAATTTTTTAACCAGGTAACTTGAATTTGACTAAAAAATTCATATATTTAATTTTTTAAATATGTAATTTATATACTTAACATCTTGATATCATTTCTCCCAATAGTTCTTTAAAAAAATGAAATTAAATTCAGGTAGATGGCGTTGCCAATTTGGGGCTGACTTGGAGGACCAATTTATTTTCCCAATCAGCCTCAAATTCATGCCATTTATTGTCATTATCCCACTTATAAATTGGTGGATGTTTATTGGATAGTGAATCATAAAAAATAAAAATAAAAATCATAAGGCCCTATTTTTAAAAATAAAAGTTCACAAATTAACAATTAAAACTATTCAAATAATTTAATTTTGGCATTGTGAGTTAGCAATTGCAGTTCATAATTTAATCGTCAAATTTCAAGTTAATATATGTCTCGTGTACAATTTTTTAAGGCTTGAATTAGGAGGGACTCAGATGTAAAGTGCAACACACGTGTCAAAGTTTTTTGAGCCTCACCCGTGATGAATGTGTTATATCTACACCATCCATCCATTTTGCTAAATAATTTTAGGGCATGAGCTCAAAAATGAGGCACATCCAAAGCTCGGGTGGATTGCACCGTAAGAAACAATAATAATTAAATGTTCACCGTTAAAAATTTATTGGGGGCTAAAAAAGTTTTATATCAAGCTAACATGTGTGTTTTCCCTTCATCCACGTCAATGTGACTCAATTAACAGGTTAGATTGAAAATAAACATTACAGTGGACTTTAGGAAAATTTTAATGGTGAGTATTCTATAACCACTATTTCCTATGGTGTGGTCCACCTGAGATTTGGATATTACTAATTTTTTGAATCCTGACTTAAAATGACGTGGCAAAATGGATGGACGATATGGATAAAATATATACATTACGGTGAGGCCCACTCGGGTCTGATTGGATGGAAAATAAACGTTACCGTGCGCCCTAAGATTCATTTAACCGTGAAAATCATTATCCCTGCTACTATTTTGGTGTGGTCCAGATGATCTCTGGATATAATTCATTTTTTCGCTGGTGCTCTAAAATGATCTCTTAAAATAGGTGAACGGTGTAGATGTAATAAATACATCACTGTCGAGCCCATATAACTTTGATCTCCTTTTGAACCGTTCGTACAACTCGGAGCTCGAGGAGTGTCAGCGCTCGTCTTTTGCGTGACACGTACCCACAGCAGTCAGTCAGCCGCTGCAAAAAAAAAAAAAAAAGGAGAGAGAGGGAAACGAAAAGAAAAAAAGAGGGAAAGAAAGAAAAGAAAAAGAGGGAAAGAAGAGATTGAGAGAGAGAGAGAGAGAGAGTGGGAGAGAGAGGAAGAAGAAGAAGATCAGGAAGCAGCCGGGCGCAGCCGCAGCCGCAGTCGGGCGCAGCCGCAGCCGCAGCCGCTCGAGAAGAAGAAGAAGAAGAAGAAGAAGAAAGAGAAGAAGAAGAAGAAAAGAAAGGAAAAAACAGGTAAGGTTTTTTTTTTTTTTGTTGTTTTTTGTTTTTTTTTTTTTTCAGGGCCCGTAACAGCCGTTACGGGTCTGTAACGGCCGTTATGGCCCGTAACGGCCGTTACGGTCACAGAATTCCATAACGGCCGTTTCAACCCCGTATCGCGTAACGGGTCCCACCATTACCGTTACGTATCGGCCGTTACGGCCGATACGTAACCGATTTGGGATACCCTGGTTGAGATTTGCTTAATCCCCTTAATTGAAAACAGTTAGTTGATTAATTTTATTATTTGAATCCCTTCAACCTGATTATACATGCATCTAGGGTTATTTCATCACATGTCCCTACAACAGAGACGGTATGGACTTAGACAGGACAAGTGTGACTCCTTAAGGGGGTGTTTGACGCATGGTATTGTAAAGGATTAGGTGGGATGGGATTCAAAACAATGTAATTATTACATATGACATGGATTGTCCCCTATTACCATGGGATACCATGAGACAAGCCCAACTCCATGCTATGTTTTTGTTACGGTGTCATTCACTATTTGGTTTGTTGTCCATTGAATAGATATACCCATCATTATTTGGAAGCATTGAGAATAACATATATGTGTTATATCCACACCGTTCATTTGTTTTGCAACCTCATTTTATGGCATGGGCCTAAAAATGAGGCTTACGTGGACCACAACACAGAAAGCAATGGGAACAATGATGCCCACCGTTGAAATCTTCCTAGGGTCCACTGTGATGTTTATTTGCCATCCAATTTATTCATAAGGTTAAAAAGACTTGGATGAAGGGAAAAAACAAATATCAGCTTGAACCAAAACTTATGTGGCCCCAAAGAAGTTTTCGATGGTAGGCGCTCAATCCCTGCTGCTTTCTGTGGTGGGGTCAACTTGAGCTTTGGATCTACCTGAATTTTGGGCCCATGCTCTAAAATGATCTCGAAAAAGGGGTGGATGGTGTGGATATAACCCACACATCATGGTGGGACCTACACAACTTAATAACATCAACAATACCTTTTCAAAATTTTCAAAATAGCAGGTGTCAAGTAAAAAGCTACAACGCCCTGGACCAAATGCAATTCCATCTAATCTAATTCCAAGCTTTCTTATTCTCCCCAAACGTTGAGTGGAATTGGCACAGGACCAAATGCAATTCCATCCCACCTATTCCCATCTAATAACATTCATTTATCTTAGTTAACATTCCTTTAATTACATCCCTTTGGGAAGTCCCTTGATTTTAAAACAAGATATATTCAAATATGCATCATTAAATGAAGTTATAAAGCAATTCCGGCAACATTTCAGCCCCTATTTGCAATCCACCAAAGTGATGGAAGTGTTGTGCGGGTTTAGAACCCCATCTTCATGCTTCAAAACCACGACTGAATCGTCCCGAGCTAGAAACATAGCCAACACTTTGACTCGGTAAAAATGAGGGGAGGTTGCGTGGCCACGCAACACCTCGAGGCTTTAGCCTTGTCCTTCTTCCTTCCCAAGATGCAGCTGACAATGGTCAGTGCATGACCTCTTGGGAAGGACTTGTTGTGCGGGTCTTCCTTGGTACCTTTCGGTTGTTCAGACAAAATCTCTGAGGAAGCTCTGGATTCTCAGTAGTCCCCAAATGAAAAGGCTAAGGGGTATTTATAGCCATACGCACATGTGAAACCCAGTTTTCGCACAACTCAATATCGTTGCGGAGAGGCAAAACATCTTTAAATTAAAATTGTTGTGCGGTCCCGCAACTTTCCTTTGTTGTTCAGCTGCGCAACATGACTGAAGCAATAAACTTGGCTTGACTTGTCTTTTGACCATTCTGTTTCTGCACAATCACTGATTTCTTTGTGCATCCGCGCAACTCCTCAGGGCTTTTCGGTGTTGCGACGCAACATGACCCTGATGATTTTTTATGCCTTAACAGATGCCCCCTTGATCCCCTTTGATTTATTCGAACATGGAATCGGAGGTGGATCGATTTCCCAGCAATCATTTTGATTAAAAGTGCAAAATGCCATGTTAAGTGCCTGTTGTGCGACCTTTACTATTATGAGGCTAACATGGTTGCACAACTGACATAATTGCGCGGTCGGGTCCAGCGCCTATATAAATGCCCTTTGTCATTCAATTTCCATTCACTTGCCAGATTTCCCATTACTCTGTCTTTCACTGATACAGTTGCACGACCGCACAACTTCCCTTCACTTCGGCGAAAATTTTCTAAGTATTGGAACTTCGCACAACTGACATCGTAAACCCGTGCAACTCCTTCATTTCGCACAAGTCCTCTATTCTCGCGCAATTCCTCTATGAACTCGCGCAATCCCCGTTCCTTAACAATCCTGCCTTATTTCTTCTAAGTAATTACCCCTTCTTACTTTTCTCTAAAGCTTACTTTCCTCTCTTAAAAGTTTTTAACTTAACTTTCTCTCCCTTCCTGTTGCAAACCAAAAATGGCCAAAACTAAGAGGACCCCTGGAGCTGCTTTGGGATCTTCAATTCCTCTACGCCAAACAAGGAGCCAGACACAACCTTCACCCAGAACTTCTCATCCCTCCCAGTCACCTTCTCCATTAGAACGCCCCGTCAAAAGGGCCAAGACTACTATTAGCAACCCGGTTTTATTCAAAATGTTAGCATTGCAAAAGATAGATGTTTCTGAACGGGTCAATCATTTGTCGAGTCTGATTCATAAAGCCATCATTGTCAATGACGTAGAGAGACCACCCAGGAAGGGTCTCAAGTCTGACTAGGTCAGTTACCCGATCCGCATGATTTTCATATCGTCTTGGTCTCTAATCTGTTACCCTATCCACATAGTTGTTTCTATTTTCTCGTTTATGGTCTTTAGGTCTGTTCCAAGTCTCCTCTTTTCTTTCCTTTGTCAACGATGTATGCAGATGTCCTACCTGAGCTTTGACGTGGTGGTTCTGTTTGGAAAGCTGGCACTTTCCTAGCCATGATTTCAAGGGCATGGGCCTTTGTAACAAGATCTTGGAAGGTTTGTATATTGGCTCCTATTAGGCCGAATGCCACCTCTGGCTCCATACAACCCAAACATAGACCAACTTGTTCTCCTTACCCTGCGAGTTGCCGACACGATGCCCCCAAGGTTTCCATCAATCAATAAACTTCTCGATTGGTTCACCCTCTCTTTAGCGAACAGAAGCCAATTCACTCAAGCTCAATTCTCTATTGAAAGAGAAAAGGTTGGACATAAAGGCATCTTGCATCTAATCCCAAGTGTGAATAGATCTTGGAGCCAAAGATGAATACCACCTGAAGGCTTTCGCTGTCAAAGACGACCAAAATAGTCGCAAGCAGTACTAAGGAACTATCGAAAAATTCCCCATCATTATTATAAAGTGCATCAGATGCTCCTTTGGCAAGCCATCTCCATTAAACTTTTGGAAATCCGAATATTTGAAATTTACGGAAAATGGTATCTCCTTTATTTCACGAGGATATGGGTGTGATATATTTAGAACCTTTTTATCTCTCACTTGATCATGAACGTAATGATACTTTATCTCAATGTGCTTGGACTTATGGTAGTTTTTGGAATCTTTTGCCAAGTCAATGGCAGAAGTGTTGTCTATCCTCAACAATATAGGCTCATAAACACTCAATACAACACCTAGACCTAGTAAGAATCTACAAACCCATACACACAACTGAACTGCAACTAGAGATGGACACGAATCGAGCTAGCGCGGTTAACTTGCTCGACTTGGCTCAGATCGAAAGTTGGGTTCGGGCCGAGTCGAACCTTTTTTTTTTTAGTTTGAAAAAATTGACCCAAGCTCGATGCGACTCAACTCGAAATTGACTCGATTCGGTTCAGCTCGACTCGACTCGAAATTGACTTGATTCGGTTTGACTTGACTAGGCTTGACCTATATACATTTAAAAATAAATATAAATTAATATATATATATATATATATAATATCGCCCTAAATTCCCTTTCCTTTTTGTGGCCCTAGCCAACCCGACCCACCCTCACTCCCTCTCAAATCCCCTTACCTTTTTTTTGCCCTGGCCAACCCCACCGGCCCTCTCTCCCTCTCAAACTCAAATCAATCTCTCTCTCTCTCTCTCTCTCTCTCTCTCTCTCTCTCTCTCTCTCTCTCTAATCGTCCTTCCTTGTCCAAGCACCCAGTCGTCCCTGTCCAATCGTCCGTCCCTGTCCAAGCACTCAACCGTCCATGTCCGAACACTTGATCAAGTATTCAAGCTTCCCTGTTCGATCGTCCATCCTTGTCCGAGCATAGGGGGGGCGTCCACCCCCCCTTCTCTCTCTCTCTCTCTCTCTCTCTCTCTCTCTCTCTCTCTCTCTCTCTATTTGGGCTCTCGAACTTGGCTCAAGCTGGCCTGAGCTATAAATCGAACCAAGCCGAGCTAGCTAGTTGGGCTCAAGGATCAAGCCGAGCGAAACTTGAGCTAAGGTAGGCTGCTAGCTTAACCGAGTTGAGCTATGCCAAGCTCGACTCAATTCGGCTCGGTGTCCATATCTAACTGCAGCACAACATACAATGTACTTGACCTCCATAGATGAAAGGGTTGTGGACCTCTATTTCTTGCTCGACCATGAGATAACTCCCCCTCTAAGCAAGAAGACATATCTTTAAGTAGATTTTCCCTCATCGGCGTCATTACCCAAAGCGGCATCTAAATATCCTTTGAGCTCGAGATTCATGCCTTAATAACACAACATTAGATTCTTGGTTCCTCTGAGATAGTGGAATATGCATTTGACGGCTTGCCAATGAGATTGTCTCAGGTTACTCTGGTAACGGCTGACTATGCCAATTGCATAACTAATATCCAATCTAGTGCAAAGCATAGCATATATTAAGTTGCCTACTGTGCTCACATAAGGTACAGAGAACATAGCCAAATTCTTGGCTTCAGTCTAGGGACACGATTTCCTGTCTAGCTTGGTAGATTTCTCCATAGGGGTTTCAATAGCTTTTGAATTTTCCATTTGAAACCGCTCTAAGATCTTCTATATGTAAATGGCTTGAGACAAGCCTAAGAATCTCCTAAGACGGTTCCTAATGATTTTTACCCTAAGAATAAAGCTGGCTTCACCAAGATCTTTCATTTCAAAGTTCGAGAAAATCCAACCTTTAGTCATCATCAACAATTGCACGTCATTACCAGTTAGTAGGATATCGTTTACATTTAAAGATAGTATCAGAAAAGATCTTCTAGACAGTTTCATGTACACACGATGATCTTCTTAACTCATTATGAAGCCAAAAGTGGTGATGACTAAATGAAACCTCATGTACCACAGTCTTGAAGATTGCTTTAGCCCATAGATAAATTTCAATAGTTTATAGACTTCCTTTGGATACTTTTTGTCCACATAACCCATAGGTTGTTTGCATATAAATCTCTTCATCCAAATCACCTTTAAGAATGCAATCTTTACATCCATATGATATAACTCTAAATCTAAACTTGCAACAATGGACAAGATCATGCAGATCGAGGAGAATTTTGCACCATGTGAAAAAGTCTCCTCATAATCAATGCTTTTTTATGTGTAAAACCTTTAGCAACTAACTGTATTTTATACTTGTCCATTGTACCATCCGCTTTCTTTTGATCTTGAGTACCCACTTGTCACCTATCGCCTTGTAATTGGAAGGCAGATCTACAAGTTCTCAAACTTTATTCCTCTCCATGGAGGCAATACCCATTCAGCCGAATTTGGAGACAATAATGCATCCTAAGAAGAATCATATTTATCATCGTCAATCGCAATGCAAGAGAAGGATTGGCCCTCAATATCGAAGTATTTTCGAGGAATCAATCCTCTTTCGCTTCAATGTAACTCAGGAGCCTGCTGATATGTACTCTCATTGTCCTAACGAACTATAGGAGCATCTCCATTTTGAGAAGCAGAACTCTCACTCTCCTAAGATACATCGGAAATTTCAAAAAGTTCTATCGCAACCTTCTGCTTCTTTCGGCTGGGGTATTTGTCTTCGATGAAGATCACGTCCCAAGATTCTATCTTAGTCCATCCTCCACAGTCCTCATAAACTAGAACGTATCCCTTTCAGTGCATGGGGTACCTAATGAATACGCACTCAATAGTTTTACTTTCAAGTTTACTTCTATGCGGAGCAGGCAGCAAAACATATCCCAAAAATCCCCAAGGGCATAGGTCGACTAGAGAAGGAATCCTTTGAGTCCACATCTCATATGTAGTCTTAGGAATGGATTTAGAAGGGACTCTATTAAGGACATAGATGGTTGTTAGCAGTGCATCTCCCCAAAGTATGGTAGAGAGATTGGCATATGACATCACCGATCTAACCATATCCAATAATGTAATGTTCCTTCTCTATACAACTCCATTTTGCTATTGAGCCATCATGTATTGCCAGACGATGCCAACGTTTTCACAGTATGATTTGAACGTTTCAGATGTATACCCGTCACCTTTATCAGATTGAAGGATTTTATTCCTTTTCTTTAGTTGATTCTCTACTTCATCTTTGAATTTAAGAAAATAAACAAAAGCCTCGGATTTATATGAGACGAGATACACATCCATAGCACGAGTAATCATCAATGAAAGTGACGAAGTATTAACATCCATTTCTAACACGTACATTCAAGGGTCCACATATATCTAAATGGATTATCTCTAGTAAACCCTTTGACCTAATCGCTTTAGGGAATGGTTTCTTAGAAGTCTTCCTGCACACAATATTCACAAAATGGCAAATCAACTTTGAATAATGAACCTAATTGACCAGAACACGCTAGTCTTGTCATACGGTCCTTCCTCATGTGACCTAACTTTGTGTGCAATTTTATAGATTTGGCTACTAGAGGTTCATTCGACATAGCAGATAAAGCAAGAGGTGCATCATCACTATCTACATCTAAAATAAATAAATCTGAAATCAAATTTCCCCATGCAAAGATGAGGTTATTGAGTCTTAAAAAAAAACTCGTCCCAAAAAAACGAATATCAAAACCATCAACTAACAACTTAGAAAAAGAAATTAAACTCTGTCGCATGCTCGATGCAAAAAGAGGGTGTTTGTTCACCTCGCGCGTGTACGAAAACGGTAAATGCCAATCCCTAACATCATTAGTGTTATTCCCCAGGTTCACATGGTAACTCCCAGTGGCTACAGCCCAGAATTCCTCGTGTCCTCAACAATCTCGTGTCACGTGCTTTGTTGCACCCGAATCTAAAATCCACTCGTTAGATAAAGTATCAAAAGAAAGGAATTCAGAACAAACGACTGCAAACAAAGTATCTTGTAACTTAGGAATTACCGTCTTTTTTGTGGGCGCACTGGCGGGCAAAGTGGCCATAGTTTCTGCAGACATAGAAAACCGAGTTGGATTTTCTCGGCTTCTTCTTTCCTTTCCCCTTCTTGGGATTTGGAGGCATTGCAGACTTATGTTTCTGGTCGTTCTTCACTTTCTTACGAGCTTTAGACCGTTTCCTTTTAGTTTTTTCGCTTGTGGGTTTCTACTGAAGAGGCCTCGGCCGTACCTGGCTAAATTGCATTCAGTTCAACCTCAAGTACCAGGTAGCCACAAAAGTCTCTGAATGTGGTGATTGAATCAGTATGGTTCAAAATCCTTTTGATCGGGCCCACAATTCGGGCAATGAATGGTGCATCAAGATTATCTTTTAATTTTCGGTTGATTTGCACCCTAGTTCCTAAGGGCACCTATCATATGCTCTATCATGCGGATATGATCCTGAATAGGGCAGCCAACAGGCATCCTATATTCTTGGAACTCTAGTTCCATTCCCCGAACCCGTGCAGTCGACTTCTGTGCATAGGCATCAATCAATGCATCCCAAATTCCATTAGTGGTGTTATGCACTGCATATGCAGAACGATTTTGTTTACACCACTTGTTCTAGCAATTCATTACGGCCCTATGTTCGGCTAAATTTCCGTTCTCAACCAATATAAGTTTCTCTTGAACCTCATCCAAAGTATACGAAATGTCGTCCTCGTCCAGAAGGCTCTGCACCGCATTGGACCAATATTCGTAGTTGTTGTCGTTGAATTGTTGACCTTTGAGTTGTTTGGCGATTAATGCCTTCGTGTCCATCTCTACATTGCATCTAGTACCACTATTTATCTATGATCAAAGGTATTGGCACTTATCATCAGCATTTCTACTTGTTATTCAAATTTTCATGTTATAAAATTGATCAATCCATCTTAGATAAGATCCGAAAGTCTACATACCCGAATAGGCGGTGCAGATCAATCAAGTTCCCTAATTTAAGATGAAAAGAACACCTTTCAAACAATCTTTTTGTGTAACTTGCAACCAGTGTTTAAATTATCGATGACAATATCGAATTGTCCCCGATAATATCAATATCATTGGGTAATCGAAACAGATAATCCATTTTTTCGTCTCTCTACTAGATATCACTGAAATCTCGTCGATAATATCATTTTTTCGATATTTTCTAAAAATTACCGATAATTCCCCGTTCCCACCAACCACAGGTGGGAACTGTAGCCAACTACCTACATTTTTTGCAATAAAAGGGCAACATTTTCAAGGAAAAAATCGTTGAAATCCAAGGGGAGAGAAAAAAAAAAAAAAGATGAAGAAAATACTTGTTTTTTGGCTCGGATCTATTTGAGGATACTAATTTCAGAGCTTCACAGTTGTTGATTGCAGATTGGCAACCGTTCTTCAACAGGTAAGAATGAAACCCAAAAAAAATTTTGGATTTTCTATCGAAAAATCCTCCGATGGCGACTTCTCTAGAAAGAATTAGCTTCCCAGCCTCGAAAAGTGCTGGTTGGGCTATGAAAATTTGGAGATCTTGTTGGGAAAACAAAGGATTTTTCAAAATTTCAGATGAGGGAGAGGGATTTTCGGGTTGAGAGAAATGTGGATGGGTTTTTGTTTTTAACCCTTTATTAAGGGGGACGCAATTTGGATGGTGACGCTGCCACTAGCCAGGTGGCTAGTGGTCGGTGCTCTGTGGGCCCCACCATGATGTATCTATTTTATCCATGTCATCCATTCATTTCTAAAGATCATTTTAGAGCTTGATCCAAAAAAGGAGGTAGATCTAGAACTCAGGTGGACCACACCACGGGCAAACAGTAGTGATTAAATGTCCACCATTAACCTCCTAGGGCCCATTGTAATGTTTATTTGACATCCAACTTGTTGATTAGGTCGTACATACCTAGATGAAGGTAAAAAGGAAATATCAGCTTGATCCAAAACTTTTGTGAACCGCAAGTAGTTTTTAATGGTAGGAGTTCAATCAACATTGTGTGTTCCACTTGAGATTTGGATCTACCTCATTTTTGGGCTGATATCATAAAATGATCTAGAAAATGGACAGATGGCATGGATGAAACACATGCATCATGGTGGGGCCACTGCACAGACCACTAGCCACAACGTCACCGGCCCATCCATTAGCCGATTACGAATCGGGTGCGTACACAATACCCTTAGCGTACTGAGTAGACTTTGTGGGGCCCACCATCATGTATGTGTCATATCCACATCGTCCATCCATTTTTCCATATCATTTTAGGGCATGCTTCCAAAATTCAAGAATATCCAGAGCTCGTGGACCACACTACAGAAAATAATGTGAATAGAACATATACCGTTGAAAACTTCTGGGGTCCACAGAAGTTTTAGATGAAGCTAATATTTATGTTTTCCCTTCATCCATATCTTTTTAACCTTATGAATGGGTTAGATGATAGTTAGACATCACTGTGGGCCCTAAGAACGTTTCGATGGGGGATATCATTAACCCAACTATTTCCTATGGTGTGGTCCACTTAAAGCTTTGTCTATGCTTCAATTTTGGGCCAAACCCCTAAACTCAGTGGAAAAAATGGATAGACGGCATGGATAAACCACATACATCCATACTGTCCATCCCTGTGAGCCCCACAGTCATAGATCCCACCCACCTCGGTGGATTCGGAGTCTCACCTAATCCAACTACGAAGTTCCTGCGTTGGGATGCTAGTTGGGGTCCACCATGATGTTTATGAAAAATCCACCTTGGCCATCCTTTTTTACGGATCATTTCAGGACATGAGCCCAAAAACCAGGTGTATCCAAAACTCAAGTGGGCCACACGAGAGGAAACTATGCAGATTCAGTGACTACCATTTAAACATTCGTATGGCCACAAAAGTTTCGTATCAGGCTAATATTTTTGTGTTTTCGCTTCATCCCAATGGGAATGAACTTATAAACAGTTTGGATGGCATATAAACATCAAGGTGGAGCTCAGGAAGGTTTCAAGGGTAGGAAACTCTTTCTCCAGTTTTCCTTCTCGTATGGCCCACTTGAGTTTTGGATCCGCCTGATGCTTGCTCTTATGTCCTAAAATGATTTGGAAAAACAGATGGACGAGGTGGATTTTTCAAAAACATCATGGTGGGCCCCACCTAACATCCCAGCGCACGAAATTCTTGCCAAAGCCTTACGCCAAAACGGAAGGAAGCGGATTAACTTGTGTACCACGCACCACCAAGGTATCCCGTATCGGTATCAGTTGGCGTAACGGTGCCCACCGATACCGATACGGATACGGGGGTGTATCGGCGATACGGGGGCGTAACGGCCCGTAACGGTGCAAAATTATTTTTTTTGCCAAAAAAATATGGATTAAATCCAGAATATTCTAAGCATTCCAAATATGCATTCATTTATAAATTGGAACATGTTTATGGTGGTGTAATGGTCCACTCTTTGGTGAGAAGCTGTATCGGACTGTCTGATGAATTTATGAACCAGACAACCTGGTATTAGCTATAGATATTTTATATTTAATTATTTTACTATATAATATCAATATGAATTAATTAGAATGAATCTAATACCAAAATATCTCATATTTGTAGGTTTGGTGTATTACATACCTTGTAACTTGTGTACATTTTATTTCAACATACAATCTAGGGACTTTTTATGTCCAATTATATAATTCATATATCTAACAAATTAATATGATTTTTCCCAATAAATCTTAAGAAAAAATTTGAAATTATATTCAAGTAAATAGTGTTGTTGATTTAGAACTGATTTGGTGGACCATTTGATGCCCCAAATCAATGTTAAATTCACACAATCTATTGGCACTTATCTCACTAATGGATTGGTGGATATTTATTGAACAGTGATGAATGAAAAATATCAAATGATCATATTTCAAAAAAAAAAAAAAAAAGTGTTTGCAAATTCACGGTGAGAATCATTTAAACAATTTAATTTTGGAATTGTGACTTGGCAACAATAGTGCCATAATTTAATTTATTAATTTTGAGTTAATGTATGCCTCATGGACAATTTTTACGGCCATGTACATAGGGCCCAGCATGATGTATGTATTGTATATCAATGACATCCATCTGTTTTATCAAATCATTTTAAGGCATGGTCCAAAAATAAGGTAGCTCCAGATCTAAGGTGGACCACTAGTGGGTGAGGCCTTGAAATTGGGGTCCACCTTGATGTATTTGTATATCCGTGCCGTCAATCTATTTTGCCAACTCATTTTAAAGCATGATCCAAAAAATCAGGTAGATTTAAATCTTAGGTGGACCACTAGTGAATGACGCACTGAACATAGGACCCACCTTGATGCATTTGTTGTATATCTATGCTGTTCATCCTTTTTTGCCAACTCATGGTCCAAAAAATGAGGCAAATCCAAATCTTTGGTGGACAACACAATAGGGATTGAATTCCCACAATTAAAACTTATATTATTATTATTATTATTATTATTATTATTATTATTTGTTAATATTATTTTAAGTTGCGAACTTGTGTTTTCCTTGATCCATGTCCATGCAACCTTGTCAACAGTGGGTCATAATAGGTTTTTAACGGTGGGCATTCAATCCTACCGTGCGGTCCACTTGAGATCCGAATCTACTTCATTTTAGAGACCATGCCTCGAAATGATCAAGAAAACTGATGGGTGGCATGGATATATAATATAACACATAAATCAAGGTGGACCACATGCACAAAAACAATGCAAGTGCACAGTGGACATTCAATCCTACTGTGCCGTCCACTTGAGATCTGGATCTGCTTCCTTTTAGGGACTATGCCTTGAAATGATCAAGAAAAACTGATGGGTGGCATGGATATATAATACAACACATAAATCAAGGTGGGCCGCATGCACTAAAATAATGCAAGTGCACTAAGCGGCATACATTGCAGACTACCGATAAAATAAGGTACGTACGTGGCTGTAAAACAGCCACGCCGGGCGTGGATTAGCTACCTACAGGTTTGAGTAGTGAGACACGCTACTGAAGTGACGTTACCAAGTTCCGTGGGCCCCACCATAATGTATGTTTTATATCCACACCTTCCATCCATTTGTAGAGATCATTTTGGGGCAATATCCAAACAATGAGTTAAATCCAAAGCTCTAGTGGACCCCAGCACAGAAAACTGTGGGGACAGTGACGCCCACCATTAAAAACTTCTAAAGGCCACGAAAGTTAAAGATCAAGCTGATATCTGTGTTTTACCTTATTTCATGTCTTTTTTAACTTTTAAACGGGTTGGATTTCAAGTAAAAATTATGGTGGGCCTTAGGGTAGTTTCAACGGTGGGAATCACTCTCCCCACTGTTTTGTGTGGTGGGGTCCACTACATCTTTTTATCTGCCTCAATTCTTTGGCTCATGCCCTAAATAATATCTCAAAATGGATGGACAGTGTGGATACAACACATACATCATAGTGGGGCCCACAGAACTTGGTGACGTCACTTCAGTAGCCGACTCGCTACTAACCTGTTAGTATCTAATCTGCGTCCGGCCACGCCCCCATTCAATTTTTGAGAGACTGCGACAGAGGGAGAGAGAAATGAGAGGGAAAAATAAAAATAAAAAGAAAAAAAGAGAAGGAAAGAAAGAGAAAATGAGAGAGAAGGAGAAAACGAGAGGGAAAAAGAAAGAGGGTGGAGAGGGAGTTGCACCAGAGGGGAAAGAAGAAGAAGAAGAAGCAGGAGGAGGAGCTGCAGCAGCGCCGCGAGGAGTTGCAGCCAGTGTTCGAAATATCGGTATCGCGCTATGTATCGCACCCTTGGGATACATATATGTATCGGTTATCGCATGGGATATATCGTTTGTATCGCATAATTTATCGCACTTTTTGGGAAACATGGGGAAACATTGGGAAAATGGTTGAATTTTTCAATGAAACTTCATGGATTGTTAAAAAGGACCTTAATACACACTTTTAAATCATAACATCTCAAAAAAAAAAAGTGCACATAATAAATTTCCTTTGTAAATGGTCCTAAGTTATGCGATGTTTAACTGAACTAATACAACTATATTTAAATTGAATGCTTGGCATTTATAAATGTATCAAAGACATGTATGAAAACACAACAAATTCATTGAAAAACAAAAAAAATAAAAATAAAAATTGAGAAATATACATACCAATGATAGAGACTGGTTGAGGATTGAACGTACACAATTGAAATATTCGTGGGGTCACAAAAGTTTTGAATCGGATAATATTTGTCTTCTCAGTTCATCTCAGTAGGAATGATATAATGAACGTTATGGATGGTATTTAAGCATCACTGTTGACCCAGGGAGGTTTTAACGGTAGGAATTTCCCTACCCACCTTTTCCTTTAGTGCGGCCCGCGTCTTGGAACCTGCTCACTTTTGGTCCCAAGTCCTAAAATGAGCTCACAAAATGGATGGACGGAGTAGATTTCTCACAAACATTATGGTGGGCCCCACCTACGTTTCTAGCGCAGGAACTTCCTACCAAAGGCTTTCCAGGAAATCCGGGGAAGTGGATTAGCTGGTGTACCACACACCACCAATATGGTTGTGTGTTGACGTCAACAAGTTATGTGGGTCCTCATGAGGTATGTTTTATATCCAAACCGCCCATCAATTTGGCAAGCTAGTTGTAATGCTTGAGCCGAAAAATAAGGCAAATCCAATTATTAAGTGGACCACACTGCAAAATGTAATGGAGGATTGAACGTCTACCATTGAAACCATTTTGGGGTCACATAAGCTTTGGATCAATATGATATTTGTTTTTTTTTCTCTTCATCCAGGTATGTGTGACCTTATGAACAGATTGGATGGAAAATAAATGTTATGGTGGGCCTTACAAATGTTTTAATGGAGAGAATCATTGTCCCACTACTATTTGTGGTGTGGTCCACTTGAGCTTTGGATATGACTTATTTTTGGGCTCATGATCTAAAATGATCTCGCAAAATTGATGAACGGGGTGGATATCATTGTGTGGCCCATGTAACTTTGATCTCCTTTGAACCATTGGTACAACTTGGAGCGTCAACGCTCGTCCTCGCACCACACAACCTATGTGGTACAGCAGCCGGACTTGTCGCAGGATCTGTGGAGTCCAACTTGCTGTATATATTTTATCTAGGCCATCCATTTATTTTTTCATATAGTTTAAGCATATTAATCCAAAAATTAAGTAGATCCAAATCTTGGGCAGACCGCACTAGAAAAATTAAGCAAATCCATATCATTTAATGGTAAGTTTTCATTAATCATTGTTTAATGTGGTGTGGTCCACCTGATAATTTGAATATGTTTGATTTTTGGGATTACATCATAAAATGGGCTATAAAAACGAATGGATGGATTGGATCTACAACATATCATCAACGTTGGCCCTACAACAAGCGTAACACCAACTAAGTTGTTACTCACGTAGCATCAATCCACCCACGAGTTACAGGTGCATTTTATTTTGTGTACTTAGTAAACTCTGTGGTGTCCACCGTGATTTATATATTTTATCCACTCCTTCAATCCATTTTAATAGGTAATTTTAGGACTTGATCCCAAAATTAAAGCATATTTAAAGCTCAAATGGACCGCCCCACCGGAAACAACCTGAATTGAACATATACCATTGAAAAATTCTTGATGGCCACGGAAGTTTTGGATCAAGCTTATATTTATGTTTTCCCTTCATCCCTGTTTCTGTGATCTTATGAACAGGTTGGATGACAAATAAACATCATTGTGGGCCTGGCAAGGTTTCAACGGTTGTAATCATTATTCCCATTGTTTCATATGGTATGGTCCACTTGAGCTTTGGATATGCTTCAATTTTGGGATCAACCCCTTAAATGAGCTGGAAAAACAGTTGGACGGTGTGGATAAACCACATACATTCACGGTGGGCCCACGGAGTTTTATCGGTACGATAAAGTGTATGAGTAACTCAGTACGCAATCGGATATCTAAGGGATTCAGCAAAGCTGCGTTTTGAAAGAGGGAAGAGGGTTCCGGAAGCTTCGGAACCCTAAAAATCTCAAATCTTCACCTCAATAGGCCCGATTTCTCGCTGAAATCTCGGTTGGAGAAATCCCTTCGCCGAAATCTCCGTTGCGTTGCGATGCATCTCCATTGGATTCAACGGAAAAAAGAAAGAGGGAAATCGAAACCCACCAAATTCGACCTCCAATCACGGTACTGAAATCCTCCCTCCAGTTTTTCCTCTCTTTACAAAAAAAGAAGCTCGAACTGTTAGATCGGGGTGGGTTGTATTGGTGATATCAACGATGTATCGCATGATATTGACAATATATCGCACGATATCGACGATAATATCGTACGATATCTGAAGTTTTGGATTTTTGGTATCTTCCGGGGGTTATCGGAGGAGTTTCGTCTCGCAGTGGTGCGATACCGATAATATCGGCCGATATATCGGCCGATAGTATCGATATTTCGAACACTGGTTGCAGCAGCGCCGTGATGAATTGCAGCAACGCCGCGGAGTAGAAGAAGAAGAATAAGAGGAAGAAGAAGAAGAAGAAGAGGAAGCGAGAATAAGGTTAGTTTTTTTTTTCTTTTTCTTTTTCTTTTTTTTGTTTTTTCTTTTCTTTTCTTTTCCTTTTTCGTTTTTTCTTTTCTTTTTTTTTGTGTTTTCTCTAAGGGTTACTACCCGTAACAACTGTTACAGGCTCGTAACGGCCATTATGCCTTGTAACACCATTTCGGTTCCGTTTTCTGCACCTCTCCGTTTCAGCCCCGTATCGCGTAACGGTAACCGCCGTTACCGTTACGTATCGGTCGTTACGGCCGAAACGTAACCAATTTGGGATACCCTGCGTACCACTGACCCGGCTAGTTTGTTGATGTCACCAAGTTATGTGGTCCCATCATGAGTTATGTGTAATATCCCAACCATCCTTCCACTTGGCAAGCCCGTCCTAAGGCTTGAGCCGAAAGATAAGACAAATCCAAAGATCAAGTGGACCACACTGTAAAAAGCAATGGGTGATTGAATGTCTACCATCGAAACCCTTTTTGGGTCACAGAAGTTTTGGATCAATATGATATTTGTTTTTCCTCTTCATCTAGGTTTATGTGATCTAATGAATAGATTAGAGGGAAAATAAACATTTTGGTGGGCCCTACGAATGTTTTAACAATCCCGATCCTTGTCCCACTGCTATTTGTGGTGTGGTTCACTTAAGTTGGATATGAATTATTTTTGGGATTATGCTCTAAAATGATCTTGCAAAATGGATGAACGGTGTGGATATAATAAATACATCATTTTAGGGGCCATGTAACTTTGATCTCCTTTGAACCAGTCATACAACTCGAAGCTCGAGGAGTGGCAACACTCGTCTTCGCACGACACGTACCTACACCAGTCAGATCGGTGGTGCGTGGTACACCAACATTTTATCCACCCACTCTGTACTGAGTAAACTTTGTGGGGCCCACAGCGATTTATTTATTTTATTCACTCCATTCATCCATTTTACCAGATACTTTTAGGGCTTGAGCTAAAAAATGAAGTATATCCAAAGCTCAAGTGGGCCTTAGGAAGGTTTCATCGGTGAAAATCATTATTCCCAATGTTTTCTTTGGTGTGGTCCACTAGAACTTTGTTTATGCTTTAATGTTGGGTTCAACCCCTAAAATGAACTGTAAAAAGGATGGATGGTGTGGATAAAGCACATACATTCATGGTGGACCCAACAGAGTTTCCTGTGATGTGGCCCACTTTGATGTATTTATTCTATATCCACACCTTCCATCCATTTTTCCAAATCATTTTAGGGCATTATCCTAAAAATGAAGTAAATCCAGTTATCGGGTGGACCATCCCATAGTAAACAGTGGCAATTGGATGAAAGGAAAAAAATAAATATCATGTGGTGTGGTCCACCTGAATTTTGTATATGCTTCATTCTGTTCGGAGATTTAGAATTACCATCATGCATCGCCAAACTGGTCCCACATACAAAAATATTTTGACGATCCAATCCGCCCTTCATTTTGGAGACTGAATGGATTGGTCAATCGGGAGCAAAATATTTTGACGATCTGATCCATCCTTCATTATGGACTTATATGCAATTTATTTCATTATATCTGTATATAATATCAATTGAGAGCAAAATGTCGTCTGGATCGGCAAAAGGAGGAACAAGGGACATTAGGTGGAAACATGGACAGCCAGTGGAGGGGAATAAATATGGAGTCATATACAACTATTGTGGCCAAGTGATATGGAGTGGGGGAGTGTATAGGCTGAAAGAACATTTGGTAGGGGGATACAAGAATGTGAAAGACTACCCAAGAGTAACAAAGCCGGTGAGAGAGCAGATGAGAAGTGTTGGCTGAAGCGAAGTCATGCAAACCTCAGCAGAAGGATTGGGAGAGGGATATGAGGGAAGAGCTACGAGGTACTGGATGGGGCCTAAGTGCAATCAACGAGCGAGATGATGACGACGACAAGGGGATCTCATATCCCGATAATTGTGTTATGGCTCGGAATAGGAGTTTAAACAAGTGATTTGTGAGTCTCCGGCATCAGAGCGGGAGGGGGAGCAAAGAAGACGGTTTGATGAGTGTAGGTCGTCGTTTGAGACGTCCCGACAACGACAACGAGGGGATCGCATATCCTGATGATTATGTTATGCCTCAGGATAGGAGGGAGTTCAGACAAGTGATTCGTGAGTCTCAGGCATCAGAGTAGGAGGGGGAGCAAAGAAGACGGTTTGATGAGTGTAGGCCATCGTTTGAAACGTCCCGGCATGAGGCTGGTGGGAGCAACAGATGGTTTGAGCGAGGCAGTATGGGTGGTAGTGGTTCTGGCAGGCATGGCCTACAACGCACACAAAGTGCTCATGTCACAAATGCACTCATTACAGGTGTTAATCAAAAGATATTAAAAAATATGTGGAACAAGGGGCTCAGGGAGAAAGTGGGGGCGTTATATCTAGGTGGTTCATCACGAGTCATGTACCAAGCAAATGCAGCAGCCACTCCTCACTTTAAAAATCTGTTTGAGGAGGTGTAGCATGCTAGCCCCAACGTAAAGCCTCTGACACCATAGGAGATTCTTGGGGTCTATCTCGATCGAGAGTACGAGAAGATGCAGGCATGGGTACGTGGACTCAAGCCGAACTGGAAGCAGTACAGGGTGACGATCATGTGTGATGGGTGGACGAGACCCATGAAATTGTCCATTATCAATTTCATGATATACTGTAAAGGGCAGCCCATTTTCCTCAAATCCATTGATGCATCAACCAAAATAAAAGATCACAAATACATATATGACCTCGTAAAAGAAGTGATTAAAGATGTCGGGTCCCACAATGTTGTCCAAGTTGTGACAGACAATGCAATGTGTTCGTTAAGGCAGGGAAGAAATTGATGAGGTACAATTTCTATTGGACCCCGTGTGCGGCACACTGCGTTGATTTAATGCTCGAGGGGATAGGCCAAAGGGATTCTATCAGGAAGACCATCCAAGATGCGAGGAGAGTGACAAACTTTATATACAATCACTCATGGTTGTTGGTTGCAATGCGTGACTATTGTAAATGGGACATCATTAGACCAAGTGCGACACGGTTCGCCACGAACTTCATTGTACTCGACAGCTTATACAGGCACCGTGTGGGTCTCAGGAATTTATTCAGATTTGAGAAATAATTAAAGTGGAATCAGAGGAAGACTGAGAGTGCAAAGAAAGTTTCGAAAATTCCTTCTGGGATAGAGTTCACACCGTCATTTCCATCCTACATCTGATCTACAAGGTCTTACGAGTCGTAAATAATGAGATGTGGCCTTCGACGGGGTCAATGTATATGCTTCTGAGAATTATGAGAGAGGGGATAAAGACTGCAATCCCTTATTCGCATCAGTGGGTGATCGATATCATCGATGAATGATGGACCAGGACCCTCGAGCATCCACTCCACCAAGCTGGTAAGTTTGTTACGTTTACCTATATTTTTTACGACTTTCACTTGCACTTTAAGCATCACTTCTGTTTGCATATTAATGTAACTAAATAATATTTGCATTTCAACGTACTACCCGAATCCCAAATTCCATCACAAATGCTGCTCCATGAGAATAATGATTTAACGATGGTCGTCCACGAGATGTTCGAATGACTGTTCCCAGAATCGACGGCGGAAGCAGAACTTGATATCTAGGCAATGCAATTTGAGCAGATTTCGCCAATGGTAACTAATAAAATAAATTTTCTTCCTTAAAGCCTCTAAAAATATGGGTGATTAAAAATAATGACCTGTGAATCCGTGTTTACAGTTGTTGCGGTTTAGGGATGTTAGGGGTGCGTTCTCATCTGTTCTAGCAAAAGCATTGACAGAAACGATGTTGTCATGTGAGTATGATAAAATAATTAGGTAACTGCATTTTTTATTTAAACTTCAAACTAAAATAAGCTCCTCATGGATATATAAGTGAGTGGTCGGCGATGTCCGAAGTCAACATGCCCACACTGCAGTTATTGGCAATATTTGAAATATCGATATCGTGTTACGTATCGCACCCTTGGGATACAGATGCGTATCGGTTATCGCATTAGGATATATCAGTTGTATTGTGTAATGTATCGTTGTTGTTGGAAACATGGGGAAACATTGAAAATTGGTCGAATTTTTCAACAAAATTTCAGTGATTGTTAAAAAAGACATCAATACACACTTACAAATCAAAACATTACAAAAAAAAAAAAAAAAAAAACAAGTGTACATAATAGGTTTTCTTTGTATGGGGTCTTAATCTATGTGCTATCTAACCTAATTGATGCAAGTATATTCAAAGTTTACTCATATAATTTATAAATGTAAGAAGACATGTGGAAACACAAGCAATTCATTCAAAAGCAAAAGAAAAATCACTAGATCAGGTTACATACATGTTTGATTTTATATTTGGACATAAAGATTGCAACCGATTTGCGAGAAATTGGGAAATTTTTGATTTTTTTCTATTTTCCACAACTCGGTCATTCTCCTCCAAATCTCGAAATCAAAGCTCCCAATCCATGATTTTTCATGCAAAACGTGAAAAATCATTGATTTGTAACAATTTGACACTAATTTAACATTATTTATAGGAAAAAAAATGATCGGAAAAAAAAAAAAATGCTCACTGGATCAAACATGTGGGATATATCCCACTACTTCTGCGTTTCGTGTCGCACAGGTGGGATACAAGATATATCGTGGGATATATCGGCGGATATCGTCGATATTTAAAACACTAGTTACATACATGTTTGATTTTGATTTTGATTTTTTTTCAATTTTCCGCAACTAGGACCTTCTCCTCTAAATCTCGAAATCAAAGTTCCCAATCTATGATTTTTCATGCCATGCAAAACTTGAAAAATCATGGATTTGTAACAATTTGACACTCATTTAACATGATTTATAGAAAAAAAAAAAAAAGGATTGTAAAAAAAGAAAAAAAAATTCACCGGATTAAACATGTGGGATGTATCCCACTACTTGTGTGTTTCATATCGCACACGGGGGATACAAGATATATCGTGGGATACATCAGCCGATATCGTCGATATTTAAAACATTGGTTATTGGCAGTCCGTGTTCTCACATAGATGATATCCTCTTCACCGTGCGAGAGGAATTAGAGCACATGGTCACTCATACACACCAATAAGAGGAATAGGCTGGCATATGAGAAGTTGCAGAAGCTCATTTACTGCCACTACAATATGAAGTTAAGAGAGGCAGTTGCGGTCAGACTGAGACATAGAGGAAAATCTGGACTTGCTCGACCTGTTGTCTATAGGTATCATGGCACATATAGGTGACAATGATGAGGACCCACTTTATAAGTGGGTCAAATCAGTTAATTTAGATGATGCGGAGGGAAGCCCTGCTCCATAGATAGCCGAGGGAGCAACGTCTCTTGGTATCAATGTCGATCAGGTAATAAGCCAATAGAGGGCACGTTCCAATGAGGGTAAGGAAGAATCTTCACAGCCCCATCCCCATCATCAAGTCATAATGAGTGATGATTATGAGACTCAAACCCCACTCGACATTGGTCATGGGGACAACGACGACGATAGTAGTGATGGGGGAGGGGATGGATGCATTGCACTAATGTAGGTGGTACTAGTGGGGGTGGAGGTGGCAATGGTGAGGGTTACACAATAGGTCAAAGACAACGATCCATTGACCAATTTACTGAGGAGCAATATTTTAAACATGTCACTCAAGATGATGACCATAGATCTCGTCCACCATCCCAGGTGAGAGCATCAGAGCCCACATATATGTTTGAGTGTCGTTCGAAGAAGAAAGTCGGACGCGTCGCAGCTGTTGCTCTCTCACGCAGCTTGTCGTCTATGGACATCAATTCAAAGCAGGGGAGCTCCACTTCCGTCCCACCTTATGAGCATGGGGGATATCACGGGTATGGGCACGGCAGCTCGGACATTCAGTTACACTCGTCTATCTATAGATACGAGCAACTGGTAGATAGTTCTTCAAGTCATGACCCTTTGACAGGAGGATATTCGGGGTACCCGTATGACTGGCGGCAATACTATCAGGGAGTCAGGGTTGGACTCGATCTGTTCCCTCAGGACCCTACTCAACAAATGCTATCGATGTATGTCACACAGTACCCACGTCTAGGTGTACTCGTACAGTTCGGGGAGGACAACTATCAGAGGTAAATAAGGGAGTTCCTCAATTGGTATGAGTAAAGGATGACCTAGGAATAGTACTGCCAACATGTTGGGCAACAATACTACGCCCAACTACAATGGGATCCAGATGATGACTACAATTCATCTCGTCGCTCCATGTGGGGATGAAATATGCTTGGAAATGTGTACCTTTTTAATTCATTTACTTTTACATGTATTAATTATTGTAAGCTATCTACATTTGTAATATATAAACTCATTTTGGTTAATGTTGAAGTGATTTCTTACGCCAGCACCTGCTTTTTAGACCCCCATTAAATGAAAACTTATTAATTAATGCATTCTTTTTGCAATTTTTTCATTCCTGAATATACAAATATGTATTTTTAGGCATGTCCTAAAGTTTCACTGAAAAATTCCACCGTTTTCCTACATTTCCATTTATTTCCTGCATTTCCAGTTGTCAACGATATTAACGACAATAACGATATTATATTTTTATCTTCGGCCAACGAAACTTGTAGCGACACCGACAACTCAAACATTGCTTGCAACCTTCCCTTACCGGCTGCATGCATCATTTAGTGGAGGATACTAACTCCCACTCAGGTTATGCACAACTTTTGTAAAAGGGATACATCTAGCACTAGATTTTCAATTTTCTAATGAAAAGGGGGTTTTAATCTTCACAGGTAAATATCCTTATCATAAGAGTTCAAGAAAGCAAGTGCTTAGATGTATAAAGAGTATATCATGACCATTGATCTTCCTCCATTCGTGATGGATCTAATCATCATATTAATGATCACCATTGATGATGGATCCTTTCATCAATGTTGATCATCACGATAGTTGATGGTTCCAATCACTAATGGACCCTTGATCAATAGTGATTAGATGGGCATAAAGCGGGATCTTCCTTTCACATGCATGCATACGTGTATTAATGCACGTACATGTACACTTTATAATCAAGGGACACATGGGGTTACACATTTTGGTTATCGTGTTCCAAAATGTGTGGCCCACCATCTGACATGAATACTAATATGTACACTACAACAACATTAATACACGAATATTAATACACTACAATAAAGATCATGAAAATTCAAAAAATTATGATTTTGTCCTTTTATTTTAATACACGTATCAATCATCATCATTACAAGAGATCTAAACTGTTAAACACAAAAACGGACCGCACCATTGGTTAGATCTCGCCAGAAAACCCCAATCCCCAAGTCACTTCCCAACACTTGGCCTAAATCAGCCTACAAATGGCCGATTAAAGGCCCTTAACAAGATACACTTAAATCTTGAAGAGAAGTGATATGGGCTTCTAACCCAGCCCATTTCAATTTGTGCATAAATGTGAGGCCTATATGGGCTATCCAACCACTCGTGAAAAGCTTATAATGGTCCTCAAATCTTTGGCAAAAGAGAAAGAACTGATATGATTTCACAAAGAAAAAGAAAAGCCACAATAGTACTAATGGCCCAAGTCTAGATTTGAGCCCACTTGTTAAAGAAGACTATGGACAACAATTACTCTGACAAGATTGTTGTCCATAGATTTCGCTAAATGGGACCTAGAGTCTTCAATAGTTATGGGCCCATTTGAAATGGCTATTTATATATTTATTTAAATAGGCTCAAAAATGGAGTAGGCCCATTTTCCTTTTTAACAAGCCCATAAATAGCCCAAGATCCACCCTCTTTTCACCATATGTGCTAGAAGCCCACTCTTTTGATCTCATAAAAAATTTGAGCCCAACAAGGGCAAAACCGGGCCCAAATTCAGGCCCATTGCCCTCTCCTCTCTCTTCTTCTCTACTTCTATCTAGGGTTTGATTAAAACCATTTCAAAGGGCAGCCATGGCAGCCATTCATTTAATCTCAAATCGCAGCAAGAGGGTTTTTTTTTTTTTTTTTTTTTTTTGCCACTATAGGGAGAGAACTGTGGATGAAAGATGGCCAACTTTGGCCCATCACTAGGGTAGAATATAAAAGTGGGCCTTACACCTTTGTTGAACATGATTATATCACCCACCAAGGGGTGGTACAACAAGATAAAAGGGATTAGATTAGATCAGCACCAAGACGTTAGGGTTTCCCACAAAAAAGAAAAAGAAAGATAAAAAAGAAAGAGACAAAGATGGTAGAGAAACAAGAAAGGAGGAAGAATTAAAAAGGAGAAGAGGAGAATGGAGAGCTTAAAAGAGCTCCAAAGGCCCCCACTCTTTTTATTATATTAGGGCTTCCATTAATTACAAGAAAATTACCTATATGCCCCTCTCACTAAAAGTAAAATAATAAAGATCTCATGGGCCTATGAATACTAACCCAAACACACCAACTAAAGCCCAAACATAAAACCCAACACATGAGACCACACGTGGTCAGGTCAGCACACAAGTGGTCCAACATACTCTATAGTGCACTTGCTTGTACTTGTACTCTGGTGAAGTAGCAGACTTGTAGTGTATATACAACTACAAGTTTATAACTATCCTTGACAAACTATTTGTCACTTTCACACAAACTGATTTACAAACTAAGAAGTATGTCCAAACTCTGAAAACAGGGTAAATGTGATCACTGAATAGGTCAAGAAATAGTATATGCATCAATCAATAAACCCTAAACATTTGGGAAAAGCATCTCATATAGCATATGCATCTAAGACTAGACAGTGACCTTACTTGATCGAGAACCAATTGAATGTCTCTACCTCTCTCAACAGTATCACGCTTTATCCTCCTTGCCAACCGCAAATCAGAATCTGCACTGGAAAAGGTTTTTTTGGCGATCATCAGAGAAATAGACCAAAGTCTAAAGCCCAAATGCCAATGATGCAGGACATGGAAATTAAACATGATATGCAAGATTTCAGACTTTAGATCATACTAATTTAGAAACATTCACAAAACTTCCACATCCCACATAAAGTCAAGCATTCAACAAGGGGAATCTACAAGGGTCCAAACCTACACATGCTAGGGCTGGATCAATTAAAATTATAGACCAAACAATGATCAAAAGAGAGTAGATTCATCCACACATGCAAAGGATTATTTCCCCAATCCAAAGGATTCACATGTTTCAATTCGGGAAACCCTAGGGTTGTAAAAGGGGAATAGAAATTGGGATTTAGGATAATCTAGGGTTACGGCTAGGGAAATATGGTGAGAGGAGAGTGAAAGAGAGGAAAGAGAGATCCTGTAATCAGTCCAAACGTGTGGACAACTGGTTGTCCTGACGCACGTGCGTGGATTGCAAACCGCACGTGTGCGGAGCCCACGAACCCAAAAAGGGCCAACTAGAGGTTGGTCGGCCAGGGATGGGCCACCCACACGCCAATTTTCAAGGCGATCGAACGACTGGTTTGAACACGGTGCTCCGTCAAAGTTTTGGCCCTGCTGCAGGGCCTGATTTTGAAAATCTGTTGTAGAATGGATTGGCTGCAAAACAAAGGTGGATTTGAGGATTGGATGACTGTATGAGAGGATGAATATTGAGGGTAGGAGGTGAGGGCAAATCGGGATGGGTGTAGCTTCGCACCACGGTAGTTAGCCCTTCGAAGAAGGGAGGGTTTCGCACCCAATTGGCTTTCCACAACTCAGAGAATTAGAGAAGTAGGAAAACACAGAATTATATTAATCATCTTCATTGAAAAAAAAAAAAAACTAGAAGGGGTTGCCTATTTATAAGAAAAACTTATACCCCAAAAGCCGCGCCATGTGCACACCCTATTACTTAAAGACGAAGTAACAAAAATAACAACTAATCAAAGCAAGCTAAACCGTCCATGATATTCCTAACAACAATAATAAGCAAAACTCAAAGTACTAGATTATCTAGAGTAGTGGGCCACAATCATGAGATCTAATGGTGGGATCCACATGACGATCGGGTCCACTCCAAGGACCCAAAACACAATCCTCTAAGTAGGAGGCCCTCCCTGGACATCGTCATCGATCCAGATCAATGGTGGGGCTCTCCTCCTTGTGTACGTGAGTAGGGGGGGTGTGCGCGAGATGTCCCCATCAGCCAAAGGGCACATAGATATTCAGTCCAGGTATCCTCATGAATTTGATCGTATGGAACAATGCACTGAATTTCAATGCAATATAGTAAATGTTGTGAACTTCTCTACCGTATATTTAATATTTGAAGCTATTCTTTTAATATCATCATATTAGAATAGGATCCTTATATCTTTTGTTGCCGACATGTCAAAAACATCTAGCTAACCATAACGGTTTTACAAAACAAGCAAAATAAGGGTCGGCTAACTCATTAACAAATTTTACATGGAAGTTAGGTGGCTACAATTACAAGCTAAACGGGAAGAATGGGTAGTCTTAAACAGTTCAAGTTTAGTGTTTGGGCACTTGTGTTCTGTATATGATGGCTGACTTGATTTTTGTGCAGAAAAATCCAATGCACGTTTGGAAGTTTGATTTACATAAATTAATATCTGAATAAATAATCAATATCCTAGAGAAATAACACAAGTACCAAAAAAACTAAGGCCCTGTTTAGTAGCCACTCATGAAAAGAAAAGAAAAGAAAAAATAAAATCTGAGCAGAATTCTATGGAAAGCAGAATTTGAAAACTTGGTCCTAGAAATCTAATTCTATATACAAATGTTGTTTGGATGACACTACCTATTTTATCCGTTTTTCTTTAAATGTTGTGTTTTGATGTTATTGTTTGGAAAGAATAATTTTATGAAATAATAGAACATGATAACAATCAATAGTAGACCCCACTACATGGACAGCCCAAATTAATGATTGGACCTCTCTTTTGTAATTAAGGCAGACCATTCATCTTCCTTGTTATTGATCATATGGTTATAACCACCAAATCAAGGTGACTTTGAGAGAGACTAGTATCACAGGTAGGACCCACAAAATGGACCGTTAACTCTGTCCTAATAATATGGACCGTCGTTTTGTTTGCCTATTGATCTGAAGGCTACCAGCATTCGATCAAAGATACTTTCAAAAGAGGTTGTTATCAAAGATGGGGCACCCATGGTGGATGGCCCAAACTATTGATTGGACCTTTCTCGTATAGTAAATAGGAAAACACGCGAGTACCTGGCCAAGGCATCTACCAGGGCTACTTTCACTGACGTGGGGTGAACAACTTAGCCTGCATGAAATCCATGCTGTCCGTCAAGTACACCACAACTTGTTTTGGCCTTGATCCTAAAGATTAGGTTGATTTAATACTTAAGTGGGCCATCCAATAAAATTATACCTAAAACCTCTAAATTCACGTGGTATGTATGGCCCACTTGTGTGTTGGAATACTGTGATTTTTGGCTAATTCCTTCTTCCTGATGAGACACATCAGATTAATGGATTGGATGGCATATAAACACTAAAAATGCCCTATGCAAAATGAATGGTGGGCATCCATCCAAACTTTTTCCTACGGTTTTTCTGATCAAATTTTGGATGAAGGCAATAATTGGTATTTATGGTGGAAATTTTAAGGAGAAATGCTCCAGTGTTTGCAGATCACTACAAGCTATAATGCTCCTGATTGCATTGGTTCACTTGGACAGTCCAATTGATCAATCTGAACTGTCCATTAAGTTCAGAACACATTTCATGGGCTAGAATGCCAAAAATCACCTTGATCAAATGATCAAATCCTGATGCAGCCCAGTGTGGTCACAATGGAATGCATTGGACAACGTATATACGCAGACTTCAAAATAGTCTGGCAACAGAACTCGAAGTCATGCAATGCGTCAGGTGAAAGACTAAACTTACCTCTAGAGAAGCTTGACCTCAACATGTTTGGTCAATGATCCAACTTGCAGCTTGAGGAATTCAATCTCCTTGTGCCGACTATTGACTAGTTGCTACAATCCACATAGCACTTTCAGCACCACATCCATGATCTTGAACTCTATGGAGCAATGATGATGGATGAATAACGTTGATGAACTGGAAAATTTAGAGAATGGGGTGATGATGGTTTGGAGATAAATGAGAAGATGAAGGGAACAGCGCGTGGACCAGTCATGCTGGGTGTGACACCACTCTGATTCCAGTTGAGGCAAGCCCGCCCACGACAAATCGAAGACGCGGATGATTACAATAAAAACGATTCAAAGAAGACAAGAATCCTTGATAGTCTTCAATCCAGGATAATCAGTTTTTGCCCTCAGTAAGTGACTCAAGTAATGGGTGACTGAGAACCTTCAAAAATGGGTGATCAATGAGCAACTTCGCGTAGATTCGACAAATTCCTTCAACCCACAGGTAAAAGGGAGATAAAAATCATTGTTTAAAAACGCAATCAAAACCAACTCTATTAAAGAACTTTGAGACCACACATTTATATATTCTTTCTTAAAGCAAAAGAGACCACAAGTAATCCTAACCATCTCTTATTTCTAACTAAAACTATTCATTCCAAGAAATTATTTTAAATCATAAACTTCCCTTTAATCTCGTCACAACCATACATGGCTTCGGTAATCGATCATAACTCACTCAAATGGTATTAGAATTATATGATCTTAGACTTGTTGGCAAGCTGAGTCAAATAGGATGAAAACCGGGTCATATGATGACTGATGAAAATATCAAGGGAAACTTATTGTCAACGATAAACAAAACAAACAAGGAAACTGGCTAAACAAACTAAAGAAAAGACTTGTTCCCCATGGAACTCCTCATGGGACCCACCAAGGTGGAACCAATTACATGTACTTACTGTACTCATTAGCCTATGGATAATCATGGTCCATCAGGGTCAGCAATGACAACCTGCACACATTCCCATGCACATCTAAGGAAATTTAACGTCTAGATTATGGGCATCTGGTGATTAAGGGAGGCTAAAATTTTCAGCCCCGTTGGGACCTGCATCACGTATAAATTTATTCTTCAAGAATCAATGTAGAAAATCATTTTAACATTCATCTAATGAAGTGGATGAGAATTTGTTGGCAATGCAAGAATAAGCATGACACTAGACATATTGGTAACTAGATTGAATGTCTTCTCATAATCAATGCCATATTGTTGGTAATATCCCAACAAGCCTTTAATCAGATGATTATGATCATCCAATCAGGATTGGGATAAAACAACCACATTTGACCCCTATTTCCTAAAAAAACAATTACTGAAGAGCTAAATATAGGTGTGGTCCCTTGGACACCACAAAAGAATTTGCAGAAAATACAATAAAAAGAATTCTTAGTGGATCATTGGCTTAAATTACAGTATATTCCAAACACTCAGTAGTCCAATGTCTGCTACCCATCCACACATAACCACGTGTTAATATGGCACTATGTGAGAGATCCAAGATCTCTATCAATTGGGTCCCACTAATTATATATTTTGGCTAAAAATTTCAGACATTTTAGGTGGGCTATAATGTAGAAAAATAGGAAGAATAAAATAATCATTTGTTTGCACCTCACTAACTGTCGTAGGATTAAACCTATGAGTCATACAATGGAACCGTGGGAGACGGTCATTAAGCAAAGAACAAGGCATGAGAAAAAAAAAAAAAATGCATCAAAAAATCAGTTTGGATTTATGCTAAGGAGGTCAACAATTCAAGCTATTTTCCTACTTAGACAGATGATGGAGAAATATACAAGGAGAGGAGGAAGGATTTTCACATTCCCTTTATTGACTTGAAGAAAACATACGATAGGGTCCCTAGAGAGATAACCTAGTGAGTGTTGGGAAAGAAATGAGACACAAGAAGTATTGACATGATTAAACAAATGTATGAGAAAGCAGTAACAAATGCGAGGACTACAAGTGGAGAGAGAAGTGAGTTTCCAATTATTACAGGCTTAAACAAGGGGTAGCCTGTATCTTTTTGTATTGATTATGCACATTATTTGAAATCTGCAGAGGACATACTTTTGATTGATGAGACTTGGAAGGGGGTTCATAAAAAGCTAGAACAATAGAGGAATGCTCAAGAATCTAAGGGTTATAAAATCAGCCATACTAAACAAAGTATATGGAATGAAATTTTAATAGCAATAGGAATGGAAGAAACGAATTAGTTAGGATGTTGCCAAAAAGTATCCCAAAACAACCATTTTCAATATATTGTGTCAATAATTCAAGAGAATAGAGAGATTGAGAAGGATGTTGCTCATAAACTTAAAGCTAAGTGGATGAAGTGAGATGTGACTCTGGAGTTTTATGCAATCATCACAAACCAAATAAAGGGGATTTTTATAGGACAGATATAAGACTCGTCATGCTTTATGGCATAAAATGTTGGGCAATCAGGGGACATGATCACAGGATGAGTGTAGTTGAAATAAGGTTGTTGAGATGGACAAGTAGCAATCTCGCCCCGTACTCGGCAAATGGGCTCTCCAACTTCCCAAACTCCGAATCCGGTGCCGAAAGATTTTCTTTTTACTTTTTTGAATGGTACTCAGGCACAACATTGGCAATAATTAAAGGACATGAAACCCATATATATAAATATCCACTACAAAGTATTTTTCCTTCTACCAAAAATATTACATTCCTCGAAGTTTCGAAATAATAATATACTGTTAAAAATAGAAAACCAAAAGAAGTTGCGCCTACTTGTCTCCACTGGCAAGTCCTCCATGTAAGTATAAGAGGAAGCAATGGAATGAGCTACGAAAGCTTGGTGGGTAATTAGGAGTAATGCTAATGGGTAATAAGATGAAGGGAAGCAGACTTAGATGGTTTGGCCATATGCAACGGAGACTAGGAACTACACCAGTTAGGAGCAATGTTTAAATTGTCAACGATATTATCGAAATAGCGTCGATAATATCAGTGTTGGTCGCTCATCGAAACCAAAAATCACAAGGTTTCATTCATAAACGGGCAATATGTTCACCATTTTCGTTAATTATCACCGATCACAGTGAGACAAGGGGTCCAACATAAATACTAGAAAATTTAAAAAAAAAAAAAAAACATATATATAGAAAATACCTGCAATTTCCAATTTTTTTTCATTTAGATTTGTTTGAGGAAGTGAATTTCGGCACCTTTGGAGGAGGATTCGAGGATCGAAAAGTGCATTTGGTGGGCCAATTGCGGATCAACAACCATGGGCCAGTTTTCAAAAAAGTATGAAATAGTCCAAAAAATCCAGTCTCTTCAATTAAATAATGGATTTCACACGACTGGGGCATTTTGGCAAGTTTTTTGGAATTTTGTTGGGATTTTCCATCGAAAATTCCTCGCAATCACTATTTTCGCAGAAAATATCATCAAAGATGATGAAACCCTCTTCTAAACTAAAGTTTTAGGGGGAAAGGATGGGTTTACGATTTTTATTTTTATTTTTTACGAACGCAATTAGATGTAACCCTAGAACCCACGATGTGGATGGGACCCTGGCCAAAGGGTCTACCCCGATGTATGCATTAATCTACGACGTCCATCCATTTTGCCAGATCATTTTAGGGCATGGGCCGAAAAACGACACAAATACAAATCTCAGGTGGACCACACCACAAGAAACAGTGGTCATTGAAGACCCACCATTAAAAACTTCCTAGGGTCCACCGTAATGTTTGTTTGCCATCCAACCTGCTGATAAGATCACACAGACCTAGATGAAAAAGAAAACACAAATATCAGCTTGATCCAAAACTTCTTGCCCATAAAAAAAGTTTTTTATGGTTAATGACCAATGTTTCTTGTGGTGTTGTCCACCTGAGATTTATATCGGTTTCATTTTTCAGCCCATGCCCTAAAGAGAGTTAACAAAACGGATGGACAACGTAAATATACAACACATAGATTGAGGTGGGCCCCACGGCCAGGTCCCACCCACATAACTGGTTCCAACTTCGCAGCTAAGTTGGTGGAGAGGAAACAGAAGACCAATCACCCATGGGACTTGCGAGTGCAAAAAGATCATGCACATACGTGCAAGATCTAATCCATCCATCAGGTTAGTCCGACCTTGTACATGTTTTCCCAAAAAGAAAATCCAATTCAATCAACATAAGGGCCCTCATATTGGAAACATGTGGATGGGTTGGAAAAAACTTCATCCAACGTTTGTTAGCCCACCTGGTAGGTAGATCAAGCTGGTTCTTGAGCTAGGGCATTAATATAGCGATGTCGTTCTGATGGATGGATTGGACCTCAGACCTATGGTGCCATGCTAGCACGCATGCCATGTACATGAGCTATATTGCACACGTGCATGGGCTTAGTAAAGCTCAAAAATTATGTTTAAAGAATCAGAGTTATATGATGTTCATGCTGCAAATGACACTTAATGTGTAGGCACTCAGAAATTGTACAAGTGACATATATTAATTCAAACTGTACACATGAGCAACCTTCTCTGGCCAAGTCACAATCCCAAGGACAGATTGATTGAACAATCATAGCCTCTGATTCGTGGATGCTTGTTTATGAAATTAAGATCATTGGATTTTTTTCATCTTAATCGTCCAATAAATGTCCACCAATCTGATACTCAGATAATAAAATAAGCTTAACATTTGGATTCGTGATATAACTACACCGGGTACCATAATTTGGACAGTTTAATTTGACTAATTGTGTGCCACGTGTGCAATTTCTAAGTATTTGTGTATCATCCATCACACTTTGCTGGTACCAAAGTTTTTTGGAAAACCAATAATTGTGAGGAATTTTCAGGTAAAAATCCCTCTATATATTATTTTAAAATAAAAATAAATCTGTTTTTGGGAATAAATAAATTGTTCTTGTTTTTATTTATATGGGGCCCATTTTATTATATGACAAGGATGGGCTAACCTAATGGGGCCCATTAAGACCCATTGGAACCATTTAAAGAAAAATAAGGGATTACAATATTTATTTTAATTTTCAGATTTATTTTGAAATATTTTTGAAAATTAAATTAATAATATGTTTAATGAAAAAAATAGTTAAAAAATCTGTTTCTATGGATGGATGGATGGGATGAGATGGGATGGGAAGGTTGGATGGATGGATGTTTGGATGGGATTGATGGTTGGGTGGACAAATGGGATGGTTGAATGGATAGGAAGGATGGATGGATGGTTGTATGGATGGATGAACAGATTCTTGGATGCTTGGATTGTTGGATGGTTGGATGGATAGATGAATGGATTAGAGAGTGGGTGGGTGGGTGGTTAGATGGATGAGCGGGTTGGATGGGATGGATGGATGGATGGATAGGATGGATGGATGGTTGGATGGATGAGATGGTTGGTTGGATGGATGGATTAGAATGTTGGATGGATGGATGGATGGATGGTTGGATGGATGGATGGATGGATGGATGGATAGATTGGATGGTTGGATGGATAAATGGATGTGATGGTTGGATGGGATGGTTAGATGGTTGGATCATCATGCATGTGTATTCCTTTTATGTGCTTAATTATGCATGGATGTATAATGCATGAATGCATTGTGCATGTTTGTTTGCTTAATTGCTTTTTAATCGATATAATGAGATTTTTGTGCTATTAACAGAACTTATTATTGGTTGTATTTTTATGTGCTTAGTAGGGAGTAAAATGTTGTCCAGATCGAAAAAATGAGCGAAGGACATTGGGTGGAAATATGAAAGGGCGATCAAGGGGAATTAATATGGAGCTATATACAACTATTGTGGCCAAGTGATGAGTGTGTGTGTGTGTGTGTGTGCGTGCGCGTGTGCGCGCGCATGTTGTGATGGGAAGGTCTAAGCTAAAGGAGCACTTAACAAGGGGGTTTAAGAATGTGAAGGACTGCCTGAGTGTAACAAAACAAGTGAGAGTAAAGATGAGAAGAGTGTTGACTGAGGAGAAATCACATTGGCAACAACAGAAGGCATGGAAGAGGGATATCAAAGACAAGTTATGGGGCCTAGGGACTATCGAGGAGCAGGATGACAACGACAAGGAGATTGCATATCCCAAAGGACTATTTTAAGAGGAAGTTCAGACAAACAATCCATGAGTCTTGCGCTTCAGGGTGCGAGGGGGAGTAGAGGAGACAGCTTGACAAGACTAGGCCATCGTTTGGGAGATTCAAATGGGAGGTTGGTTGGAGCAGTGGAGGGTTTAGGGGTAGTAGGGGTGTTAATTGTTCAAGCAAGCCTTACCTATGGTGCACTCTAAGCGCCCGTGTTACAGACAAGGTGTCCTGTATTGGTATCGGTTGGCGTAACGGTGCCCTCCGATACCGATACGGATACGGGAGTGTAACGGTGATACGGGGGCGTAACGGCCCGTAACGGTGCAATTTTATTTTTTTTGCCAAAAAAATATGAAAAAATATGGATTAAATCTGGAATATTCTAAGCATTCCGAATGTGCATTCATTTATAAATTGGAACATGTTTATGGTGGTGTAACGGTCCACTCTTTGGTGAGAAGTTGTTTCGGACTGTCTGATTAATTTTTGAACCAGGTAACCTGAATTTGACTACAAAATTCATATATTTAATTTTCTAAATATCTAATTTATATACTTAACAACTTGATATCATTTCTCCTAATAGTTCTTTAAAAAAATGAAATTAAATTCAGATAGATGGCATTGCCAATTTGGGGCTAACTTGGAGGAACAATCTATGCTCCAAATCAGCCTCAAATTCATGCAATTTATTGCCATTATCCCACTTATGAATTGGTGGACATTTATTGGATAATGAATCATGAAAAAAATCAAAAGGCCTTATTTTAAAAAATAAAAGTCCACAAATTAATAAGTAAAACTATTCAAACAATTTGATTTTGGCATTATGAGTTAGCAATTGCAGTCCATAATTTAATTGGTAAATTTTAAGTTAATATATGTCTAGTGTACAATTTTTTAAGGGCCCGAATTAGGCGGGACTCATATTGTGAAGTGTAGCACAAGTGTCAAAGTTTTTTGGGCCCACCCGTGATGAATGTGTTATATCCATACCAGCTACCCATTTTGCCAAATAATTTTAGGGCATGAGCCCAAAAATGAGGCACATCCAAAGCTCAGGTGGACTGCACCATAAGAAACAACAATAATTAAACGTCCACTATTAAAAATTTATTGGGGGCTACAAAAGTTTTAAATCAAGCTGACATGTGTGTTTTCCCTTCATCCACATCAATGTGACCCAATTAATAGATTAGATGAAAAATAAACATTACAGTGGACCCAAAGAAATTTTTAATGGTGAGCATTCTATAACCACTGTTTCCTATAGTGTGGTCCACCTGAGATTTGGATCTTACTAATTTTTTGGATCATGACCTAAAATGATATGGCAAAATGGATGGACGGCATGGATAAAATATATACATTATGGTGGGGCCACGCGGCACGTGTACAAAACGTGTTACCCACTTGGTGTACCTGTGTATTGACGTCAGTAAGTCCTTTGGGTCTGATCATGATGTATGTGTTATATCTAAACCATCCATTCATTTGACGAGATCATCTTAGGGCTTGACAAGAAAAATAATACAGATCTAATTATCAAGTGGACCACACTGCAAAGGATTGAACGTCTACCATTGAAACCCTTTATGGGATCACAGAACTTTTGGATCAATATGAAATTTGTTTTTCCTCTTCATTCAGGTCTTTTTGACCTTATGAACAGATTGGATGGAAAATAAATCTTATGGTGGGCCTACGAATTGTTTAACGGTGAAAATCATCATCTCCACTGCTATTTTTGGTGTGGTCCAGACGATCTTTGGATACGATTCATTTTTTGGCTAATGCTCTAAAATGATATTTAAAAATAGATGAACGGCGTAGATATAATAAATACATCACTGTGGAGCCCATGTAACTCTGATCTCCTTTGAACCGTTCATACAACTCGGAGCTCGAGGAGTGTCAGCGCTCGTCTTAGCGTGACACATACCTACAGGAGCTACGCTGGCGTGGTACACTTGCAAAAAAAAAAAATTGGGAGAGAGAGGGAAAGAAGAGAAAAGAAAAAAGAGGGAAAGAGGGAAAGAACACACACACACACACACACACACACACACACACACAAAGAAGAAGAAGAAGAAGAGGACGAAGAAAAAGAAGGTCGTGGCCGCAGCCGCAGCCGTAACTGCCTGAGAAGAGGAAGAAGAAGAAGAAGAAGAAGAAGAAAAGAAAGGAAATAGGCAAGTTTGAAGAAGAAGAAGAAGAAGAAGGCCCGTAACAGCCGTTACGGATCCGTAACGACCGTTATGGCCCGTATCGGCCGATACGGCCGTATCGTAACGGATACGGGACACCTTGGTTACAGATGCACCCATTACAAGTACTAAACAAAAGAGGTTAAAAGACATATGAAGCAAGGAGGTTAGAGGAGGCCATGGGGAGTGCCATAGCTAAGTGATTCATCTCAAGCCACATACTAGCAAATGCAACAGCCAATCCTCACTTCCAAAATATGATCGAGATAGTGCAGTGTGTCAAGCTAGGCATGAAGCCTCCAACGCCATAAGAGATCCTAGGGGTCTACCTCGATCAAGAGTACGAGAAGATGTAGGCTTAGGTACATGAATTCAAGCCGAATTAGGAGCAGTATGGGTTGAGGGTCATGTGCAATGAGAGGATGGGACCCACGAAAATGTCCATTATCAACTTCATCGTGTACTATAGAGGGCAATTTGTTTTCTTCAAATCTATTGATGCATCCACCAACATAAAGGATTTCTCCTACATATATTGCCTCATAAAAGGAGTGATCAGAGAGTTTAGGTTAGTGAATGTCGTTCAAATTGTGACAAACAACAACACTGTGTTCGTCAAGGCACGAAAGAAGTTGTACAATCTTTATTGGACCCTGTAGACAGCACACTACATTGATCTAATGCTTGACACGATAGGCCAGAGAGTGTCAGGAACACCATTGAGGATGCAAGAAGGGTGATGAACTTCATATAAAGTCACTCATCGTTGTTCAATGCACAAGTGTTGTCAGGGGGACATCATCAAATTGGGTGTGACACAGTTCGCCACGAACTTTATCGCACTTGATGGCTTGTACAGGCACCGTGCAGGGCTTAGCAGTTTGTTCATAAATGAGAGGTACTTCTAGCAGAATCAACAACAGACCTAGAGTACAAAGAGGGTTTCTAAGACGGTGCCTACTGCTCCTTAGTGGGACAGAGTTCAAGCCGTCATTGTCATACTACAGCCAATCTACAGGATCGTATGGGCCATAGATAATGAGATGTGGCCTTCAATGGGGTACATATATGAGCTCATGAGAATAATGAGAGAAGAAAATGGGCTCAATCCCCAATTTGCATCAATGGGTGCTCAGGATCATTGATGACAGATGGGTTAGGACCCTTGAGCATCCACTCCACCAGGCCGGTGAGTTTGTTGTGTTTAGCTTTATTTTTTTATCATTTACAATTGCAATTTATGTAATAATTTGGTTTTTATATTAATGCAACTAAGTAAGTACTATTTGGGATTCAGCAAACTGATTGAACACTAAATTCCATTACAAACATCGACTATGGTAGGATAACGATTTAACGATGGCCGTCTACGAGGTGTTTGAAAAAATTATTCCCTAACTTGATTGCAAAATTTGAAACCAGGTAATGCAATTTGAGCATATTTCAATATTGGTAATTGGTAAAACAAATTTATTTCCTTCAAGTTTCTACAAATATGAATGATTAAAAATGACCTAGTCCATGGCCATGAGGAGAATTTGTGATGGATAGCTCTTCGAGTTATGGCCCTTTGAGAGGATATTCAGGGTACCGTATGACTGGCAACAATGCTATCAAGAAGTCAATGTTGGACTCTATTTGTTCCCTCATGACCCTACTCAATCAATATCGTCGATGTGCTTCACACAATACCCAAAGCTGGGCGTACTTGTATAGTTTGGGGAGGACGACTGTCAAAGATACATATGAGAGTACCTCCATTAGTACGAGCAAAGGATGAGCAGGAAACAATACTACCAACATATTGAGCAGCAGTACTACGGCAAATTGTGTAGGGATCCAAATGACGACTACGAGCCACCTTGTAACTCCATGTGGGTATGAAGGGTGGCCAGATAGGTATGTTTTTTTAATTTATTTACCTTTACATGTTCTAGTTATTGTATGGTACCTACATTTGTATTATATAAACTGATTTTGTTTACAATTGGACTATTTTCTTACAATAGCACATACTTTTATGCCCCCATTAAATGGAAACTTATTATGTATCATTCTTTTTGCATTTTTTTTTTAATTTCTTAAATATGCAAATATGTGTATTTAGGCATCTCCTGAAGTTTTACTGAAAAATTCCACACTTTTCCCCATATTTTCCTGGTATTTCCAATTATCAGCAATAATGATATTGTTTCCTTATCCCCAGCCAGCAAAACTTGTAGTGATACAGACAATTCTAACACTAGTTAAGAGTGAAACGGTTCAAGTTAAAGGCTCTAAAGAGATAAGGTGAAGGTGATCTGATGACCTATGATTTAACCGAAAATATGGTCCTTAGTAGAGTGGAATGGTGGAACAGGATTCATGTAGCCAACCCTAGTTAGTTGGGATAAGGCTAAGATGATGATGATGATGATGACGATGAACCATTTGTTTGTGCATTTTGGTCTAGCTAAGTAGAGAAATAGATTGATTATTAGTCCAGAAGATCCAAATGATGTGGTCTACCTGATGAAATGCTCAGGTCACACACATGGGTCATATGCGCATAGTTATGTGGATGGGTAGGGCTCTACACTTGTGTAGATTTAGTAAAACTCTATCACTCATATTTGAGTTCACAGATGATGAAATGATGGTTGCATATTTTCATAGCTACAAGGAAAGTAGACATCAATTCAATCATTTTATGAATCCCAACATAGAAGTTTGAATTTTCTCAACAAAACAAGTTATGTGTCAATCCTCCTTACTATTCATTAATCTTCAGGATATAAATACCTCCAAAGTTTTATTGAACTAGAAGGAAAATGAGATAAAATTAGGACCTGTATCGACAAATATCTTCATGTTCATGAGATCACGTACACGAGGATCATGAAGAACCAGTATTCCTTCTAATATTATGACGTCTGAGGGGTTAACCTACACATTCACAAGAATCAAATTATATAAGCCACAACCAGCCATCAGACTTATCAGTTGTTTCTATTGGAATTGGAATGAGATGAACGTCCCAAGTAACTAAAGAAATTTTGTCAATTGGAACACAAAATGCTACACAAAGGTGGTGGAATATATTTGCATCTTTTCTCACCCTACATCATGGGTGTAACTCAGTAATCATCATTAGAACTTCATTAGAAGTGTATCTACAGGTATGGCATGGAAATTCTTGTGCATTCTTTCACTTCTTTATGCATGATTAAGATATCTTAATGAAAGGCAAAAGCAAAGAAATGTCGAAGGCTCCAGAGAGTGAGAGGACATTCCACCCACAAAGAGATTAAAATTAAATAAATAAATAAACAGGAATCAAACTACATCTTGGAACAACAAACTCTAATCTGTCATGATATCGGCTTAGTCCTCTAAACTCTTGGAAGGCATGGCCTAGTCAAGGGCCATGAGGAGAATTTTCAGAGAGAGATAAACCATTGATGATTTCTTTCCATAAAAATGAAAACATTAAAATAAAATAAAAAAATTAAAATTGAAATTTGAAAAAAAAAAAAAAAAGTAATAATAATAATAATAAAATCCTCTGATTTATCTCTTTCCAAATCCCCAAAGGATGGTTGTTGGCATCACCTTCCAAATTTTTGTAGTTCTTTTTGTTTCAAAACGAAAAGTGTTGGTGTTGTGTTGTTATTTTCTTCAGAAACATTTAGTCTCACATGGAATAGGTATAGGAGTTTCCACAACTTCATAAGAATAGTAGCTCTCTTAGGGTACCCTTAAAAGAACAATGCTTGGTGGTGCATGGGAGAGGGTGTGTTGGTGTGCCTTTTCCACGCATGAGCCAAGCTGGGCAGAGCTTGGTGTGTGTTGTTTGCAATGTGGGTGCAGTGTGGTGTGGTGTGGTGTGTAGGGCCACATGTATATTTTTTTTAATCATTATGATTTTATGTTTCGTTATTTTATAGCTTTGTAACATCTTGATTTCAATTCAAACGTTTAGCTTTGTAACTTGTTCTTTAATTCCATACCTTTCTAGAGAGAGAGTAGGGGGGGTGCCTTATCTTGAGGACAAAAATCGCTCTCTATCTTCAGCAAACCTCTTCTTCTTTGTTTCTTGATTTTACTCATTGGTTTACATTTATACAAGCAATTAGTCCCCACCTATGTCATCTGGATTGATCTGGTAATATGCAAGAAGAGTTGACTACATCCACGAGGTGGGCTATTTTATCCTGGATACTTTTTGCTGCAACAACCATCTGGACCTTATCGGGGTAGAACTAGTCCTAAGATAGTGACCTCAATGTGTTAGCCCTTCATCAACTACCTGCAATTAGACTTCAAGCTCATGGTAGACCTAAGCATTCAAAGTTAGTCGCAGCAGATGCCACCACAGATCTCCTCTCTAGTTCAAAAGTAAGATTGTTCTGATTGCATTATGTTCTTAGCCATCCTATCTCTAATGAAAGTGAAGCTACCACTTAGCATCAAACTTATGAACATTAGCACTAGACCCACATTCAATTGTGCACAGTAATAGAATAGAGATCAAGCTATATGAGGATAACAATCATATGGCCAATACTCGGATTAAGATTTTCAAAGTTCAGGGGTATCAAGAGAGCTCCTCACTTCTAGAAAACATTGCAAAGCTCACCAAAATCTTTCAAAAAGTAGTTTTGAGTTCCTCATTAAGAGGTCATCCATAATAAATGTAGTAGCACATATAGAAACTCTCGCGTAATAATCAAACCCATTTCCAATTAATGCAGTTAGTACCTGACGTGCTGGTATTCCATAGCTTTTGTGAGTCTTGAAATCATAGTTTGGGATACTAACTCCTTGCCCAAGTTTCAATTTCTCCATCGTACAAAGTAGCAACTCAGTGTCAAAGGCATCTATAGAAAAACAAATAATATATCAAGAGAAATTATTGCGTAAAGGAGCATGAACAGAAGCATTAACAGAAGTATGCAATGGTGGGGAATAGGTCAAGTATAAATACTGTTGAAAGCTTCAAGTAGATAAATGTTTGTACATTATGCGGCCATTTAATTAATGCAAAAATGCCTAACTAGTCTTGAGTTCAGAAGATCCACATTGAGGACACATGGATTATTTAAAATACTTTATAACCCTTTTTTTGTCTTGCACATATTAGGCAACTGTGCAGGTTTCCCAAGGGTTGTTTGTAGGAGATAATGCTTTACAGCATTACTTCATCCAGTGGCACTGATACCCATGAGCAGTGTCCAGAGTATTAGTATCATTACATGTATAAATGACTTAGGATAAGGAAAATGTATCAATATCATCGATACTATCACAGGTACCAGGTAAAATATTGTTATCTAAGGGAAAATTTGAAGGTGGAATTTTTCAATGAGGCTTCAGGAGATGTTAAAAGACACATGTCTACACAGAATTCATTATTACAAAAGTCAGCTAGATATAATAGGTTACCATTGTATAAGGGTCCAAATTATGTGTTGGAAAAAATTTTAATTACTAAATAGGATTTTAATGCACTAAAATATAATCACTCAACACATACAATGCACTAATTTAAAACACCACTAGGAAAAATCTCCCAAAATTTTTTGAATTTTGATTTATTTTTTCTTTAATGGAATTTTGGAGGCATTAACGCTGGTATCATTGATAATATCAATGATATCAATATTATTGCATGATATTGATGATACAAGTTATTTTTTGAAGGTATCTTACCAATATCTAGCGATTTCTTTTTAGAAGAAAAGCAGGAGCACACCCCTTCATTTTATTGAGTCAGAAATAGCTTTACTACCATTTGGCAGGCCCGACAAAAAAAAAGATTAAAAAAGAAAAAAAAAAAAAACTGTGACACTCCTATCATATAAACCAAGCGAAAACAGAAGCCATACAAATACAGCCAGCCCACCTCAACCACAAAACAGAAACCATATTTCAAAGCCAATCAAACCAAAAAAAAAAAAAAAACAAAAACAAAAAGACAACCCACTGAGCCTTCCTGCATGCAAACTGCTTCCACTGCTGCGCATTCTGAGATGTTGGGCAAACACCTGCACAAACCCACGGCACTTGGGACATCGATGCTCTGATACAGCATGGGATCGGGCACTGATTGAATCCAAACAGCTACAGGGAATGCAGGATCAACCCACCCAAACAACTAGCCCTGCAGGAGATTATCCAACATCTGCAGGGATCACAACAACCCATACGATTCAAAGCGATAGAGGCACCACCACCTGCATCCTAGCTTACACAATACCAACACCTGAAACAAGGCCTCCACGCAGACCTCAACTAGAAGCATGGAATCATGGCAGGAAACTAGCATGACCCTTCTCGAGACTCAGACTAAATAGAGCGAGCTGAATGCATAATAAGCAGGGGAGCAATGCAGAAGCAGAATATAACTATGCTGACATTTCATTGCTTAGCTCCCAAGGGATCTGAGCACCAGCAACAACAACACTGATGGACACCTAGCTTCGAAAAGCAGCATAACTGATGCACCATGAAACAGAACTCAGCTGAACAATGCAACATATAACATTGAATAAACTCAAACAATCTGCATCCCGAACAAGGGAAAAGAACAACAGCCAAAAGTGAATCAGATTCTGCGGCATCCACTGTGGGAGAAACCCCCAACTGCGCTGCATTCCAACCCAAAGAGAAAGCAGCTACCCCTGCAATCGAGGCTACTTCGATATAATTACACATATAAAACAACTGAAAGCAAGCTCATATGACTCATCCCCCATACAAAGCTCCAGGAGACACATCAAACTGCCAGAACACCACATAAATCAGAGCAGGGGAGGCTGAGAAAAGCAGCTTCAAATTTAACTACTGCTGCGGCCACCACCTCCTCTGACTTTAGCTCCAAGCACCCTAAGGGGATATAGAATCCTATCAAAACAGCCAGACTTTACAGCAGCACCACCTTCTGACAGGGAGACTGAAGCCAACATCAGATAAACCTCTTGAAGAACAACCAGCAGCACCAGAATCTGCTTTCCAAACATATGAACAGCATATTCACATCTCCAATAGGATCAGCACCATCATAGACTTACAACAGCCTTAATTGAGACACTGACAACGGAGAACATGGCATATAGCAAAACAATAAGAACCAATCACAACCATTGTCAGAACTCTCCAAAATTAATGATACTTTGTTCCAGTGAGCCGCATCCTCTGAAGCTTCAGCTAGCCATCAATATTAAAATGATGTGACTGAGATAACTTCCCAAAAAAATTCAGCAATAAGAGCCTGCTCTAAGCAATAAATAAATAAATAAACTCATACCATCCATGTACAAACCCCTCATCACAGCTCCAAATGCACATGAGTTGAATCACAAAATACCTTACACCACCTCTACAAAGTTGGCCAGGCTACTAGAAAGGAACTGACTAATCCAACCCAATCAACCAGCCCCGCTACTCCTGCCCCACCCACATGTTCGGGCCATAGGAAATTTCAGGAAGCAGCCACCTTCTATAATCCTAAAATTGACTGAAGAGCTAACTGAGAAGCTGAGGGAGAGACACTGACTGAGAATCAAACTGAGAAGCTCCCAAATCACCCCAGCTTCACAGACTCAGAAGCTGAGAGGGAACCTGAAAAAGATGCTTTGGGAATGTGGAAAGATTTTCTGAAGATGTATCTGATCTACACTTTAGGCCACACATGTTTGGAACTGCATGATGAGGACATTAGATGCCATTCCTCCCTGGAGCAAGAAAAAGTAAAAACCTCAGAGCAAACTGCAATAAGCCTCAGCATAGATGATCGATACATGTGATAATATGGGCGATATTATCCACTATATCTTGCAAAATTATTTTCTTCCCAATATCTGCATCGCTGAGCCAGTGATACTGATCATTTCACCGATATCAATCATATCACCGATATTATCGATAATATCAGCAATACCAAGAAAATTGCCCACAAGATGTATAGTATCCCTGTGTGAACAGATTGCTAGTCCAACTACACATGCCAACAATTTAACCAAGCACTGTATATATTTCCCTGAAAACTAGGTAGCATTTAATGTTGTTTCTTTAATAATTTCTTAAGTTTTTTTTTTTTGGAGTGCGAGTAAAAAATAAAATGAATTCGATGGGATGTATCCTCTACAATTGGCCTCCTTGGTATTAATAGCTCACGATTCTTAAGGCCTGTTTGGAATGTGGGATTAGGTGGGATGGAATTGCATTTGGTCCAATGTGAATTCCATCTGACATTTGGAAAAGATAGGAAGGACTGGATTAATCCAAGTATCACATGATGCAGCCCCGGCTAGAGATTCAGTGGGATTTCTTGTGGATTTCGAAATCCACTACATCTATGGGCCCCACATTGATGGATGTGTTTTACCCACACCATCCATCCATATGCACCCTTTACATGTGACAATCGAGTTGCCTATGCATACAGATGAACGGCATCAATTATAAAATCTGGTCTGTTGATGACAATTCCATGGTCCACCAAACACAGGTTTCACTTAATACAGTGTTTTTCCCAAAGGAAGAATTTAATCCCAAATGTAGGATTGGATGGTCAAAATACCATAGTATTTCCAGACATATAATCATTATGCAATAATGGTGTTAATTCCACCTAATGTAATTCAATACCATTGAATCCCGCATTCCAAACAGGCCCTTAATATACATGATATACAGTTCAATGCTGTTTTAAAATACAACGCATATATTTTAACCAACTTCTGTGATTTAGCTATTTAATCAATGATTCACTGATTTAATATTTCCATTAAGTTAGAACCAAATAAAAGGAAGGGATTCTAAAGAGTCCAAAAGGGATGAACCCACATGGCTAATTGCGTGAGTGGCATGTAATCCTAAATCCTAAGTCATATACAAATTGGATGCATGCACAAGGACGGAGCCTGGTGTCTTTAAAAATCTTCAAATGTCTGCAGCTGGAAGAACATATCAACAAGACTTACTTGGCTATGAAATGGGTCTTGCCATCAAGAAAATATAGAAGTCACTATTTGGCCACTAAATAGCAACGACAAAACTTAGTGAATATGCAAGAACAATGGAACGCCCATTTAAATATATTTACAAGTTACCACCAATGAGAAAAATAATCGAGCAGTAGGAAGTCTTGGTGACACGATAGTTGAGCAACAGGATTCAGTTGGCAACAAGAGGTTTTTGGTGACAATCATTTGATTCAAGTTGGTTAACGAATATCTATTATGCAGATGTAAAGATGGCACATCAAACAGATGATCTAGTTCATAAGAGGAATGACGATGTGGAGAATCATTTTATCATGCGTGTTATCTCCAGTAGGAGACTGACACATTTCATGTTGTTATTCATCTAATTTGTAAGCAATCATGAAGAAAAGGTGTGAGATCATATTTTGTAAACCCTGATGAATGGGTGTAAGATCTCATTTATAAGTCAAGAAAAAACCCATGTAAAGATTTTAAATAGTAAAAATAAAATAAAATAATTAAAAATTAAAAAAAAAAAAAGGAAAAAGAATATTTCTATTTAGAGGCGTGTGTGAATTTCTTGTAGCTTTTTACTCTAGTTTTCTTCTCTCTTCCTTCAAGATGTAATACTTGTAGTTTTTAATATCTAGCATTTTAGTAAAGTTTTCCTCCATTCTTCTTGCATCATTTCCTATTTCTAAGAGCTAAAGAATCTTGTATAGTAGTATATATGATATGAAGGGAACCAGTGTTCGAGTTGTCAGTATCGCTACAAGTTTCGCTGGCCGGAGATAAAGATATAATATCGTTATCGCCGATAACCGGAAATGCAGGGAAAAAGGAGGAAATATGGGGGAAATGGTGGAATTTTTCAGTGAAACTTCAGGACATACCTAAATACACATATTTACATATTCAAGAATGAAAATTTTGCAAAAAGAATGCATTAAATTAGAAGTTTCCATTTAATAGGGGCCAAAAAGTATGCGTTGTCGTAAGAAATCACTCAAATAGTAACCAAAATTAGTTTATATAATACAAATGCAAGCTTACAACAATTAAGACATGCAAAAGTAAATGAATTGAAAAAAATACACATTTCTAGCCATGTTTCATCCCCACATATAGTGATGAGGTGGGTCGTAATCATTGTCCAGATCCCGTGGCAGTTGAGAGTAGTACTGCTGCCCAACATATTGGCAGTACTGTTCCCAGGTCATCCTCTGCTCGTACCAATTGAGGAACTCTCTTATGTACCTCTGATAGTCATCCTCTTCAAACTGTACGAGCACGCCTAGACGTGGGAATTGCATGACATACATCGACGGCATTTCCTGAGCAGGGTACTGAGGGAACAGATTAAGTCTAACCCTGACTCCTTGATGTATTGCTGTCAGTCATATAGGTACCCCGAATATTCTCCTATCAAAAGGTCATGACTCGAAGAACTATCTTCCGGCTGTCTGTACCCATGGGTAGATGAGCGTGACTGAATGTCAGAGCTGCCATGGCCATACCCGTGATATCCCCCATGAGCATAAGGTAGGACAGAGGTGGAGCTCCCCTGATCTGAACTTATGTCCATAGATGACAGGCTGCATGTGAGAGCATCAGCTACAGCGCGTCCGACTTTCTTCTTCGAACGACGCTCGAACGTATACGTGGGCTCTAATGCTCTCGCCCTGGATGGTGGACGAGATCCATGGTCCTCGTCCTGAGTGGCATGGTTAAAGCTTTGCTCTTCGGTGAACTAGCCAACGGATCGTTGGCTCTGAGTCGTCGTGTACCCCCCACCACTACCAACCCCACCCCCACTAGTACCACCTATACTAGTGTCGATGCCACCGTCCCATCCCTCGTCGCCGTCGTCATCGTCGTCCCCAGGACCAATGCCGAGTGAGGGTTGAGTCTCATCATCATCATCACTCACTACGACTTGATGATGGGGAGGGGGCCCCTGAAGATGCTTCCTCACCCTCATTGGAACATGCCGAACTCCTCACCAAAGGATCAAAGGAGTCTATATCTGCCTTCTGTTGGGCTACTACCTAATCGACATCGATACCCAGAGACGCTGCTCCCTTGGCTACCTGTGGAGCAGGGCCTCCCTCCGCATCATCTAAAGCAGCTAATTTGACCCGCTCATAAAGTGGGTCCTCATCATCATCACCCATCTGTGTCATGTTACCTATAGACAACAAGTTCAGTGGGTCCTGATTTTCCTCCATGTCTCGGTCTACCCACAACTGCCTCTCTCTTAACTTCATATTGTAGTGGCAATAAACGAGCTTTTGCAACTTCTCATATGCCAGCATGCTCCTTTTACTAGTGTGTATGAGTGACCATGTGCTTCAATTCCTCTCACACGGTGAGGAGGACACAATCTATGCGAGAACACGGACTGCCAATAACTGCAGTGCCGACGTGTCGACTTTGTACATCGCCCACCACTCACCTATATATCCATGAGGAGCTTGTTTTATTTTGAAGTTTAAACGAAAATTGCAATTACCTAATTATGTTACCATACTCACACGGCATCATCGTTTCAGTCGATGCTTTTGCTAGTGCGGATGAGAACGTACCCCTCGCATCCCTAAACCGCAACAACTGTAAGTATGGATTCACAGGTCATTATTTTTAATCACCTATATTTCTAGAGGCTATAAGGAAAAAAATTTATTGCATTACCTGGTTACCGAAATCTGCTTGCGCTGTCGATTCTGGGAACAATCGTTCGAACACCTCGTGGACGGTCATCGTCAAATCTTTATTCTCATGGAGCCGACGTTTATAATGAAATTTGGGATTTAGGTAGTATGTTGAAACCCAAATATTACTTACTCAGTTGTATTAACATGCAAACAAAAGTGATGCTTAAAGCACTCAGTTGTATTAACAAACTTACCAACTTAGTGGAGTGGATGCTCGAGAGTCCCGGTCCATCGATGATCGATGATATTGATCACCCACTGAACGAACTGGGGACTGCAGTCATTATCCCCTCTCTCATAATTCTCATAAGCTCATACATTGACCCCATCGAAGGCCACATCTCATTATCTACGGCTCGTAGGACCTTGTATATCAGATGCAGGAAGGAAACGACGTTGTTAACTTTCTCCTAGAAGGAATCGGATAGCACCATCTTCGAACAGGTCTTTGCACCCTAAGTCTTCCTCTGATTCCACTCCATGTATCTCTCGGATCTGAACAAGTTTCTGAGACCCATGCGGTGCCTGTATGAGCTATCGAGTGCAATGAAGTTCATGGCGAACCATGTCGCGCCTGGTCTAACGATGTCCCAATAGAGAATGATTGATGATGATAATGTGAAGAAGAGAGGAGAATATTGAGAGAGAAGAAGAAGAAGGAGAGTTTGGGAGAGATGGTGTTAGGCTTGCTTGCCCTAACACATAATATTTTATTATAATAAAGTATATAGTACACCGCAGGAAAAGAGGGAAGTGTGCACATGCACTTACACTAAAAGGGGCCACTAACCACATACACAATACACTAGCATTCTCTATACTCCCCCTCAAGTTGGAGCATAGATGTTGATAATACCCAACTTGTCATGAACACGATGAAGAGCATCTCGACTTAAGGACTTTGTAAGAACATCAGCAAGTTGATCCCCAGATCGAACAAAAGGAGTGACGATTTCCTTAAAAGCGACTTTCTCCCAAATAAAGTGACAGTCGACCTCAATATGCTTGGTTCGCTCGTGGAAAACTGGGTTACGAGCAATAAGGATGGCCGCTTGGTTGTAACAGTGAAGAGGAACAGGATCCGAAGGAGGATAGCTAAGTTCCTCAAGAAGGTTGCGAAGCCACATGAGTTCCCACATCGCATGAGCCATAGCACGATATTCTGCTTCAGCTGAGGACCGGGCAACAACTGGCTGCTTTTTGCTTTTTCTGTTTATAAAATTGCCACCTAGGAAGGTACAGAAGCCGGATGTAGAGCGGCGATCAAAAGTACTACCTACACAATCAGCATCAGAATAGCCAGAAAGATGAAGATGACCATGCAACTGAAAGCGGAGGGCAAGAACCGGGGCTGATTTTAAATACCGAAGTATGCTGTAGACAGCTGTGAGATGGGAAGTACGGGGAGCTTACATGAATTGTCTAACAACCCCCACTGCAAAGGAGAGATCTGGGCGAGTAATAGTCAGGTAGATAAGCCGGCCTACAAGTCGTCGATACATCTCGGGATCAGTAAGGAGAGCACCATCATCTGGTCAAAGCTTCTGTAAAGTATCCATGGGAGTGGTAGCAAGCTTGCATCCTAACATATCGGTATCCATGAGAAGATCGAGCGCATATTTTCATTGTGACAAAACCAATCTGGATGATGAGCGAGCAACTTCAATTCCGAGGAAGTAACGAAGAGGACCAAGATCCTTGATCTCAAACTTGGTCTTCAAAAAATCTTTGACCTCCCTCATTCCAGCAGAATCACTACCGAACAGAACAATATCATCCACATAGACAATGAGAATCATGATGTCCGTCGATCGACGACATATAAAGAGATAATGATCGGCATGACTACGAACAAAGCCAAACTCCAAGAGAGCCTGACTAAATTTTTCGAACCATGCACGTGGGGATTGTTTGAGTCCATAAAGAACCTTCTTCAACCGACATACAAGTGCAGGGTTGTGAGAAGCAACAAAGCTAGGAGGTTGATGCATGTAAACTTCCTCTGTAAGATCCCCATGGAGAAATGCATTCTTAACATCAAGCTGAAACAAGGGCCATGATAAATTAACGGCCAAGGAGAGCACAACGCGAATCGAATTAAGCTTAGCCACCGGAGAGAATGTCTCGAAGTAATCCACACCATAAGTCTATGTGTAACCCTTAGCAACAAGACGGGCTTTATAGCGATCAATTGAGCCGTTTGGAAGAAACTTGATCATATAAACCCATCGACAGCTTCCTTTAGGTTTATGGCCTAAAGGAAGTGGCACAAGGTCCCAAGTATGATTCTTCTCAAGAGCAGACATTTCTTTTATCATCGCCTTCGTCCAATCAGGACTCTGAAGAGCATGTGAGAGAGATCTAGGAATAGTCTGTGATGACAGGGAAGCTGCAAATGACTAAAAAGATGGTGAAAAATGATCATATGAAACGAAATTACTAATGGGGTGTTAAGTACAAGATCGTGACCCTTTGCGCAAGGCAATGGGAAGATCTAAACTCGAGGTAGGAGAGTCACCTGAGCCAACATCCAAAGTGAGCGGAAGGGTAGATGGCTGAGCGTGTGAAGATTTATCTCGACGATGATACACCCGCAAAGGCTTAGGCTCACCCATATCATCAACAGGATGCTGAATAGAGGGGAGAGGAGTTTTCCCATGATCACTAGTGAAAAGAGGATACTCGCAAGAGGATCTCAAAGGGATCGGCCTGGAGCGGAGAAAAAAGAAATATCCTTAAAGAAGGTTACATCAGCAGAGACATATTTCTTGCGAGTCAATGGGTCAAAGCATTTATACCCTTTCTGACTCCGAGTATACCCTAGAAAGACACATTTAATTGCCCTAGGGCTAAGTTTATCATTACTCTCATCCAAAATTTGAACAAAGCATGTACAACCAAAAACTTTAGGTGGTAGAGGAAATGGATTATCATGAGGATACAATATAGTAAATGAAGATCTGTAAGATAGGATACGTGAGAGTATACGATTAATAAGAAAAGTAGCAGTTAGAAGAGCATCACCCCAAAAATGTTTAGGTAAATGTATACCAAGCAGAAGGGTGCGAGCAACTTCAAGAAGATGACGATTCTTTCGTTCTACAATACCATTTTGTTGAGGTGTGCGAGCACATGACGTCCTAGACAAAATACCACGTTCCTGCAAGAAAGACAGAAAGGTAGTCGACATGTATTCCCCCCCATTATCAGAATGGAGGGATTTGATGGAACAATGAAATTGAGTGCACACTTTATGATAAAACACTTTAAATGCATCAAACACTTCACTTTTAGATTTCAAAAGATAAATCCAAGTCATGCATGAATAATCATCAATAAAGGTAACAAAATATCGAAATCCAAAAGTCAAGGTAACCGGAACTGGTCTCCAGACATCCGAGTGAACCAGAAGAAAAGGTTGAGATTTCCTCCCAGAAGAGCTAGGAGGAAACGTAGCACGATGATGTTTAGACAATTCACAAATATCACAACATAATAGTTTAGTGATAGATAAGGAGGGAAACAAAAGTCTCAATCTAGCTATGGATGGGTGGCCTAACCGGCAATGCTACTGAGTCAGGGACTCTCGATCTAGAGAAAGGGTACTAGAAGCGGCAACGGGTGTATCATCAAGAAGATAAATGCCTCCTCGCTTATGGCCCCCACCAATCACTCTCTTCGTCTGTAGGTCCTGAAACAAACAATAAGAAGGGAAGAAAGTAATGGAACAATTGAATGATTTAGTAAGAGAGCTAACAGACAATAAGTTTAATGGAAAACGAAGCACATGCAAGACTGAGGACAAAGATAAGGAAGAAGAGAAAGGGATGGAACCAATCCCAGATATGGGAGATTGGGTTTCATCTGCGACTGTGACATGCTGAGTGTGAGGAGAAGGAGAATAAGAAGAAAAGAATTGAAACTTACCAGTCATGTGGGAGGAAGCTCCAGAGTCGATGACCCAGGAGGTAGGAGAGGACACAAGAAGGGCAGTACCTGACTGAGCCGAAGCTACGTGAGAAGGCTCAGGAATATCACGAATGTGAAGCCGCATAAGGACATCATATGCAACCCAAGAAATGATAAGAGACTACCCTGAAGTAGACTGCTCAGCTGTCGGGGTGGAAGACCATCTCAAAAGTAATAGTGGATGCAACAGAAGCAGCAGCATACGTAGGACGACCATGTATCTGCCAACAATAATCAACAGTGTGATTAGTTCCACCGTAATGTGAACAAATGCGGGAACCATCACGTCCTCGTCCACGTCACCACGACCACGAAGACTACGGCTGCCACGAGTGCGATCTCCCTCACGGCCTTTAATACGACCACCAAAACCAGAAATGCGCCTTGAACTTAAGGATGGTACCCGAAGACCAAGAGAGGACTGATCGCCAGCAAGATGTGCCGAACGCTCGGGTGGCACAAATGAATGAGAAGGAAGAGTAGAGACAGTAGCACGCTGACACATGACATAGACTATCATCAATGAGGGAAGAGGATCCTGCATAACAACCTAATCTCGAACATGAAAATAATTAGAACTCAACCCAACTAGGAATTGCATAATACGAGTATCATCCCGCTGCTTATGAGCATGTTCATGGTCCTCTTTACATTTGGAAGGAAGAGGCTGATACATATCCAACTCATCCCACATACCCCGAAGCGTCGAATAATAATCTTTTAAGGATCTGGAGCTTTATTGGAACCGACCAATTTCTTGAATAAGCTGGAATACCCGTGAAAAATTCTGAGATTCCGAGAACATATCATGAAGCGTATCCCAAATGCCTTTAGCCAAGGATAAAAACATCACTAAGTGGCTAATCGAGGAATCTATACTATTCAACAACCATGCAATAACTCGATAATTCTCCTTTGTCCAAGACTTGTAGGTAACATCTGTAGAGCTCGGGGGATCATCCAAAATATACGACAACTTGTCACGGGCTCCTAAAAATACTTTTACAGATTGTGCCCATTGAAGACATTTGTCACCATTTAACTTAGTGGAGGTAATCTGCAAGGGGTTGGATTCAAAAGACCCTATGCCAAGAGATGAGGGCCCTTTGTTAGCCATTGGAGGGTCCAAGAGAGATAAACCTATGCCAAGAGAGCCCCTACGCCAAGAAAGATTGATTTAAACAACTCTATCTCACTCAATCCTTCAAGATTAGAAGAGATAAACCTTAAACAAATATCAATCATCCAAAATACCATGAAACGCAGTCAAAAAATGCCTAACCGACTGAAAAACGGCCCAGCCACACGTCCATTTGAGGTTAAAAATCAAACATTGATCTTAAGTAAAAAAAAATCCTCCATGGGTAGCTTGAGAGGAAGATTTCGATCCATCTTGAGCAAAGAAACCAAAGAAAAGCTTGCCGATTTGAGGTAGATCAAAGAAAAACGGAAGATGGGCCCGATTTTTGAATTTTATCTATTTCGCCCAAAATACCATCAAAGGAGGTCCAATAAATTCTGAAAAAATCATGACAAATCTTCTAAAATCAAGATCTATCAAAACCCTAAACTTTTAGCTCAAACGGAGTCCATGTGTCCGTACAACGCTAACGTCAGTCATACGGCTGTTGACGTTAGCAAGGTGACGTGTCGCCTCTCAATCTGTTGGATGCGGAATGCCTTGATCTAAGCTCTGATACCAAGTAGAGAATGATTGATGATGATAATGTGAAGAAGAGAGGAGAATATTGAGAGAAGAAGGAGAGTTTGGGAGAGATGTTGTGTTAAGCTTGCTTGCCCTAACACATAATATTTTATTATAATAAAGTATAGAGTACACCGCAGGAGAAGAGGGAAGTGTGTACATGCACTTACACTAAAAGGGGCCACTAACCACATACACAATACACTAGCATTCTCTATAGTCCCCTCCACAACACTCACGCATTGCAGCCAACAACAATGAGTGATTGTATATAAAGTTTGTCACTCTCCTCGCACCCTAAATGGTCCTCTTGACAGAATCCCTCTGGCCTATCTCCTCGAGCATTAAATCAATGCAGTGTGCCGCAACGAGGTCCAATAAATATTGAGCTTCCTCATCAATTTCTTCCCCACCTTAACGAACGCACTGTCATTGTCTGTCACAACTTGGACAACATTCTGAGACCCAACATCTCTAATCACTCCTTTTAGGAGATCATATATGTAGTCATGATCTTTTATTTTGGCCGATGCATCAATGGATTTGAGAAAAATGGGCTGCCCTCTACAGTACACCATGAAATTGATAATGGACAATTTCGTGGGTCCCGTCCACCCATCACACATGATTGTCACACCGTATTGCTTCCAGTTCGGCTTGAGTCCACGTACCCAAGCCTGCATCTCCTCGTGCTCCCGATCGAGGTAGACGCCAAGAATCTCCTGTGGCGTGGGAGGCTTCACACCGGGCCGGGCACGCTGCACCTCCTCAATCATATTTTTAAAGTGAGGACTGGCTGCTGCATTTGCTGAACCACTTAGATATAGCGCCACCCACTTTCTCCCTGAGCCCCTTGCTCCACATATTTTTTAATCTTTTTTTATTAATGCCTGCGATGGGTGCATCTTGGACACGAGCGCTTTACGTGCGTTGTAGGCCATGCTCGCTGCCTCCCTCAAATTGTCTGTTGCTCCCACCAGCCTCATGTCGGGACGTCCCAAACGACGGCCTACTCTCATCAAACCGTCTTCTTTGCTCCCCCTCCCACTCTGAAGCCCGAGACTCACGAATCACTTGTCTAAAATCACTCCTTTCTCGAGCCGTAACACAGTCATCGGGGTACATGATCCCCTCATCGTCATCACCATCGTGCTCGTCGATAGCACCTAGGCCCCGTCCAATGCCTCATAGCTCCTCCCTCATATCCCTCTCTCAATTCTTTTGTTTCGGCTTGCGTGACTTCGCTTCAGTCAACACTCTTCTCATCTCCTCTCTCACTGGCCTTGTTACACTCGGTGTTCGAAATATCGGTATCGCACAATGTATCGCACCCTTGGGATACAGATACGTATCAGTTATCGCACGGGATATATCGTTTGTATCGCATAGTTTATCGCACTTTTTGGGAAACATGGGGAAACATTGGGAAAATGGTTGAATTTTTTAATGAAACTTTGGAGATTGTTAAAAAGGCCCTTAATACACACGTTTAAATCATAACATCTCAAAAAAAAAGATGCACATAATAAATTTCCTTTGTATGGGGTCCTAGGCTATGCGATGTTTAACTGAAAGGACCGCAGTAATGTTTTTGGGTTAATTGGCATCACAAACATGAACCCAATAATGCAGACTATTAGTGTGTGACTATAGAGATTTATTGTGTGTCCTTTTAGTGTAAGTGCATGTGCACACTTCCCTATTCCCCTACAGTGTACTATATGCTTTTTCATAATAAAATATTATGTGTTAGGGCATGCAAGCCCAACACATCATCTCTCCCAAACTCTCCTCCTCCTTCTCTCTCAATATTCTCATCTCTTCTTCACATTATCCTCATCAAATCTTTTTCTACTTGGTATCAGAGCAAGTTCAAGGCATTCCGCATCCAACAGGTTGAGAGCCGACACGTCACCTTGTTGACGTCAGCAGCCATACGGCTGACGTCAGCGTTGTACGGATGCATGGGCTCTGTTTGAGCTAAAAGTTTAGGGGTTTGATGGATCTTGATTTTAGAAGATTTATTATGATTTTTTCAGAATTTATTGGACCTCATTTCATGGTATTTTGGGCGAAATAGAGAAATTCCAAAATCGGTTCCAGATTCCGTTTTTCTTCGATTTACCTCAAATCGGTAAGCTTTTCTTCGGTTTCTTTGCTCAAGATGGACCGAAATCTTCCTCCCAAGCTATCCATGGTGGATTTTTTACTTAAGATCAATGTTTGAGAGGTTTTTAACCTCAAATGGGCGTGCGGCTGGGCCGTTTTCTTTGACTGTGTTTCATAGTATTTTGGATGATTGATATTTGTTTGAGGTTTATCTCTTGTTATATTGAAGGATTGAGTGAGATAGAGTTGTTTGAATCAATCTTTCTTGGCATAGGGGGTCTCTTGGCATAGGTTTATTTCTCTTGGACTCTATTATGGCTGACAAAGGGCCCTCATCTCTTGGCATAGGGTCTCTTGAATCCAACCCCTTGCAGATTACCTCCATTAAGTTGAATGGTGACAACTATCTTCAATGGGCACAATCTGTAAAAGTATTTTTAGGAGCCCGTGACAAGTTGTCGTATATTTTGGATGATTCCCCAAGCTCTACAGATGTTACCTACAAGTCTTGGAGAAAGGAGAATTATCAAGTTATTGCATGGTTGTTGAATAGCATGGATTCCTCGATTAGCCACTCAGTGATGTTTTTATCCTCGGCTAAAGGCATTTGGGATACGCTTCATGATATGTTCTCGGAATCTCAGAATTTTTCACGGGTATTCCAGCTTATTCAAGAAATTGGTCGGTTTCAACAAAACTCCAGATCCTTAAAAGACTACTATTCGATGCTTCGGGGTATGTGGGATGAGTTGGATATGTATCAGCCTCTTCCTTCCAAATGTAAAGAGGATCATGAACATGCTCATAAGCAACGGGATGATACTCGTATCATGCAGTTCCTCGCTCGAGGTTGTTATGCAGGATCCTCTTCCCTCATTGACAATAGTCTATGCCATGTGTCAGTGTGCTATATCTCTACTCTTCCTTCTCATTCATTTGTGCCACCCGAGCGTTCAGCACATCTTGTTGGCGATCAGTCCTCCCTTGGTCTTCGGGTACCATCCTTGAACTCAAGGCGCATTTCTGGTTTTGGTGGTCGTGGTAGAGGCCACGATCTAAATCGCAGTCGCGGCGGCCGTAGTCTTCGTGGTCGTGGTGGACGTGGACGAGGACGTGATGGTTTCTGCATTTGTTCACATTGCGGTGGAACTAATCACACTATTGATTATTGCCGACAGATCGTCCTACGTATGCTGCTGCTTCTGTTGCTTCCACTGTTGCTTTTGAGACACAATCTTCCAAGTCTACTTCAGGAGTCTCTTATTATTTCTCGGCATATGATGCCCTTATGCGCTTCACATTCGGGATATTCGAGCCTTCTCCGGCCCCCCAGTGCCGCCCTTCTTCGCATCCTCTCCTACCTCCCGGGTCATAGACTGGAGCTTCCTCCCATATGACCGGTAAGTTGCAATTCTTTTTCTTATTCTTCTTCTTCTCCCACTCTCAGACGCAGATGGAACCCAATCTCCCATCTCTGGGATTGGTTCCATCCCTCTCTCTTCTTCCTTGTCTTTGTCCTCCGTATTGCATGTGCCTCGTTTTCCATTAAACTTATTGTCTGTTAGCTCTCTTACTAAATCACTTAATTGTTCCATCACCTTCTTTCCTTCTTATTGTTTGTTTCAAGACCTACAGACGAAGAGAGTGATTGGTGGGGGGCATGAGCGAGGAGGCGTTTATCTTCTCAATGATACACCTGTTGCCGCTTCTAGTATCCTTTCTCTAGATCAAGAGTCCATGACTCAGTGGCATTGCCGCTTAGGCCACCCATCTATTGCTAGATTGAGACTTTTATTTCCATCCTTACCTGTCACGTTATGCTGTGATATTTGTGAATTGTCTAAACATCATCGTGCTACGTTTCCTCCTAGCTCTTCTGGGAGGAAATCTCAACCTTTTCTTCTGGTTCACTCGGATGTTTGGGGACCAGCTCCGGTTACCTCGACTTTTGGATTTAGATATTTTGTTACCTTTATTGATGATTATTCCCGCATGACTTGGATTTATCTTTTGAAATCTAAAAGTGAAGTGTTTGATGCGTTTAAAGTGTTTTATCATGAAGTGTGCACTCAATTTCATTGTTCCATCAAATCCCTCCATTCTGATAATGAGGGAGAATACATGTCTACTGCCTTTCTATCTTTCTTGCAGGAACGTGGTATTTTATCTAGGACGTCATGTGCTCGCACTCCTCAACAAAATGGTATTGTAGAACGAAAGAATCGTCATCTTCTTGAAGTTGCTCGCACCCTTCTACTTGGTATGCATCTACCCAAACATTTTTGGGGTGATGCTCTTTTAACTGCTACTTTTCTTATTAATCATATACCCTCACGTATTCTGTCTTATAAATCTTCATTTACTATTTTGTATCCTCATGATAATCCATTTCCTCTACCACCTAAAGTTTTTGGTTGTACATGCTTTGTTCAAATTTTGGATGGGAGTAATGATAAACTTAGTCCCAGGGCGATTAAATGTGTCTTTATAGGGTATACTCGGAGTCAGAAAGGTTATAAATGCTTTGACCCATTGACTCGCAAGAAATATGTCTCTGTCGATGTCACCTTCTTTGAGGATCTTTCTTTTTTCTCCTCTCCAGGCCGATCCCTCTATGATCCTCTTGCGCGTCAGGGGGAGTATAACTCTTATCCTCTTTCCACTAGTGATCATGGGAAAACTCCTCTCCCCTCTATTCAGCATCCTGTTGGTGATATGGGTGAGCCTAAGCCTCTGCGGGTGTATCAGCGTCGAGATAAATCTTCACAAGCTCAGTCATCTACCCTTCCGCTTACTTTGGATGTTGGTTCAGGTGACTCTCCTAACTCGAGTTTAGATCTTCCCATTGCCTTGCGCAAAGGGTCACGATCTTATACTCAACACCCCATTAGTAATTTCGTTTCATACGATCATCTTTCACCGTCTTTTCAGTCGTTTGCAGCTTCCCTTTCATCACAGACTATTCCTAGATCTCTCTCACATGCTCTTCAGAGTCCTGATTGGACAAAGGCGATGATGGAAGAAATGTCTGCTCTTGAGAAGAATCATACCTGAGATCTTGTGCCACTTCCTGTAGGCCATAAGCCTGTTGGCTGTCGATGGGTTTATACAATCAAGTTTCTTCCAGATGGCTCAATTAATCGCTATAAAGCCCGTCTTGTTGCTAAAGGTTACACCCAGACTCATGGTGTGGATTACTTCGAGACATTTTCTCCAATGGCTAAGCTTAATTCAATTCATGTTGTGCTCTCCTTGGCCGTTAATTTATCATGGCCCTTGTTTCAGCTTGATGTTAAGAATGCATTTCTCCATGGGGATCTTACAGAGGAAGTTTACATGCATCAACCTCCTGGCTTTGTTGCTTCTCACAACCCTGCACTTGTATGTCGGTTGAAGAAGGCTCTTTATGGACTCAATCTCCACGTGCATGGTTCGAAAAATTTATTCGGGCTCTCTTGGAGTTTGGCTTTGTTCGTAGTCATGCTGATCATTCTCTCTTTATATGTCGTCGATCGACGGGCATCATGGTTCTCATTGTCTATGTGGATGATATTGTTTTGTCCGGTAGTGATTCTGCTGGAATGAGGGAGGTCAAAGATTTTTTGAAGACCAAGTTTGAAATCAAGGATCTTGGTCCTCTTCGCTACTTCCTCGGAATTGAAGTTGCTCGCTCATCATCCAAATTGGTCTTGTCACAACAAAAATATGCGCTCGATCTTCTCATGGAGACCGGCATGTTAGGGTGCAAGCCTGCTACCACTCCCATGGATACTTCACAGAAGCTTCGACCAGATGATGTTCTTCTCCTTACTGATCCCGAGATGTATCGACGACTTGTAGGTCGGCTTATTTACCTGACTATTACTCGCCCAGATCTCTCATTTGCAGTGGAGGTTGTTAGCCAATTCATGCAAGCTCCCTGTACTTCTCATCTCACGGCTGTCTACCGCATACTTTGGTATTTAAAATCAACCCCGGGTCTTGGCCTCTACTTTCAGTTGCATGGTCATCTTCATCTTTCTAGCTATTCCGATGCTGATTGTACAGGTAGTACTTTTGATCGCCGCTCTACATCCGGCTTCTGTACCTTCCTAGGTGGCAATCTTATAACCTGGAAGAGCAAAAAGCAGCCAGTTGTTGCCCGGTCCTCGGCTGAAGCTGAATATCGTGCTATGGCTCATGCGACATGTGAACTTATGTGGCTTCGCAATCTTCTTGAAGAACTTGGCTATCCTCCTTCGGGTCCTATTCCTCTTAACTGTGACAATCAAGCGGCCATCCATATTGCTCGTAACCCAATTTTCCACAAGCGAACCAAGCATATTGAGGTTGACTGTCACTTTATTCGGGAGAAAGTCGCTTCTAAGGAAATTGTCACTCCTTTTGTTCGATCTGGGGATCAACTTGCTGATGTTCTTACAAAATCCTTGAGTCGAGATGCTCTTCATCGTGTTCGTGACAAGTTGGGCATGATCAACATCTATGCTCCAACTTGAGGGGGAGTATAGAGATTTATTATGTGTCCTTTTAGTGTAAGTGCATGTGCACACTTCCCTATTCCCCTGCAGTGTACTATATGCTTTTTCATAATAAAATATTATGTGTTAGGGCATGCAAGCCCAACACATCATCTCTCCCAAACTCTCCTCCTCCTTCTCTCTCAATATTCTCATCTCTTCTTCACATTATCCTCATCAAATCTTTTTCTACTGTGACCCCATTCTCTTCCAATGCTTTAGACTATGCCATCAACGTTGATGCTTTAAAGAGGAATTATATGGTGTGTGAATGCCTCATTACAGATGATAAGCTGTTAATATTAACATCTTAGGCCCATAGTTTTCCTAATCCGGAAGATGTGATGACAGTTGCATCCCACCATGAATGGATGTTGCCTAAAAATCTACTAAACTGAAAGGCCCAGCAACCAACATTGGGACATTTTTCAGTTGAATGTGGGCCATTGTTAATATTTATATTTTTAACTACTTATATGTAGGCCACAAATTATAAGATGAAGATTATCCTATCAAGGAAATTTTTTGGGTCACGGTCTATCTATGGTGGGAGTAACATGCCAATCGTCTAGATTTATGGACCCCACTTGTCAGAGTTGAAATCTTGCGTATACAGGGATCGAGTGACATTTAATTCCACTATAGTCAAATTTTATTAAATGTTTGTTGTCCTTTCTATGGATGCACTCACATTAGTGTGGCATTTTTTGGGCCCCACCATAATGTATTTGTTTCATTCATTCCGTTCATCCATTTCTACGGATCATTTTAGGGATTGATGCAAAAAATCATAGGGATATAAGTCGCGGGTGGACCCCACCAAAGGAAAACAATAATGATTGGATATCCACCATTAAAATCCTCATAAGGCCCACTGTACTGTTTATTTGACATCCAATCTGTTGATTGGGTCCTAAAGACCCAGATGAAGGGAAAAAATAGATATCAGGTTGATCCAAAGCTTTTATGGCTCCCACAACATTTTTAATGGTCAACGTTCATTCAACACTGTTTCCTGTAATCTGGTCCACTTGAGTTGTGGATATGGTTCAATTTTGGGCTCAACATTTAAAATGATCAGTAAAAACGGATGGACGGCGTGGATAAACCACATGTAATTACGGTGGAAATCAATAGAATTTACTCTGAAAGATAAGAGCGTACTGAGTACACAATCATGTATGAACCCGTCACAGACGGATGCACGACATCACCAAGTTACGTGGGTCCCACTATGATGTATTTTTTCTATCTACACCGTCCATACATTTGAAGAGATCATTTTATAGCATGAGCCAAAAAATGGGTCAGATCTAGAGCTCGAGTGGACCCCACCATAGAAAACTGTGGAGAAAGGTTTCAACGATGGAAATAAGTTTCACCACTGTTTCCTGTGGTATGATCTTAGATTTTTATAAAATTTGGGATCAACCCTTAAATTATATGGGAAAACGGATGGACGGCGTGGATGGACCATATACATTAAAGGTGGGCCCAAGTGAATTTACTGAGTACGATAAGAGCGTACTGACTAAACGCACCACGCACCACGACAAGCCATCCGCAGACGTGGATTGGGCACTGTGTACTGAGTAAACTGTGGGGCCCACTGTCATTCACGAATTTTATCAAATCCGTCCATCTGTTTTATCATATAATTTCAGGGCTTTAAACGAAAAATTAATCATATCCAAATCTCAAGTGGACCACATCACCTAAAACAGTTTGAATTGAAGTCTACCGTTGAAAAGTTCTTGGGGCCCACAGAAGTTTTAGATCAAGATGATATTTGTTTTTTCCATTCATCCATGTCTTTGTGATATTATGAACAGTTTGGATGACAAATAAACATCATTGGGGGCCTTATAAATATTTCAACGGTGGAAATCAATACTTCCACTGTTTCCTTTGGTACGGTCTACTTGAGATTTTGATATACTTTATTTTTGGGCTCAACCCCTAAAATGATCTGGAAAAACGGATGGACGGCGTGGATGAACTAAAAAACCCCACAATGGGCCCTACAGAGTTTACTCTGTATGATAAGAGCGCACGGAGTAACTCAGTACGCAATCCTTTTTCCCCATCCGCGCCGCGCCCCTCTTTCGCTTTCCCTCTCCATTTTCACCGCCATCCACGCAGTCCGATCCGAGTCTTTCACGCACGCAAGCTCTCGTCCCCTCAAATCTCGTTCCGGAAGGAACGGTTCGTCGATCCGGCCCGATTCTTCGCCAGAATCTCCGAGAAAGAGGGAAGTTGAAGAAAATGGCAAGAAAATCCTACTTACCTGTCGAGTGGCCCACCTCCGATCACCGCTGCAGCCAGGTACGGTCCGATTTCTTCTTCTTTTTTTCCTAATGGAGAGGAAATCTAGCCATATTGTCGATATATCGTGCGATATCGACGATATATCGGCCGATATTGGGATTTTAGATTTTTTGGTATCTTTCGGTGGTTATCGGGGGTGTATCGTCTCGCAGTGTATATATATATATTAAAATTAAAAAATAGAAGTATTGTATAGCTTACGCTACACGCTACGCTATTTCGCTACACGCTACGGAGGGTTGAACGCTACACAACACGTTACCGCTATTTAAAACTCTGGGTGTCAGGGGTTTGGTCATTTTGCTTACCAGTGCGGCACGAGAGAGGGCACCAAAGTATTCTTCATTGATGGGCAAGTAGAAGTAGTGCCCCCAAAGAGTGACGGTGAAGAAGAAGAATATGAGTCCGTAGAGACCCCTAGTGATGAAGAAGAGGGAGCACAAGAGTCTGCGACCCTCGCAATTGTGCGTTGCGCTTTCGCTCAAGCCAAGAGCATTGATGACTAGCACCGCAACACGATCTTCTATACTTACGCAAAATGTGGGGAAAAGAGCTGTAAGATGATCGTGGATAGTGGTAGTTGTGCCAACGTGGCGTCAACTAGCACTGTGAGCCGTTTGGGCTTGAAGTTGGAAGTCCATCCTCAACCTTATAGGGTCTCTTGGGTTGATAAAACATCCATTCCAGTCTCGCACCATTGTCTTGTCCATATTCAATTTGGATCATATAAAGACACAATTTGGTGTGATGTTGTTCCTATAGATGTTGGCCATATCATTCTAAGTAGGCCGTGGCTCTATGACAAGAATGTTACCATATTTGGTCGCTCAAATGTGTGTACATTCTGGTTCGAGGGCAAGAAGGTCAAGCTAAACCGACTGCCACCCAAGAACACAACTAGAAAGGAGTCCACCACACAGAGTGGTGCGAGCGGCTCAAAGGAATTAAAGGAATCGAAGTCCAAGTCCAAACCACTTCACATTATAAATGCTAAGGACTTTGAGCAAGAGATGGAGGCGGATTCAATATTATACGCCCTTGTGGCTAGGGAGCATGTACCAGAGGATTGCGTAGAATTACCCACTGAGGCCATTCAGGTAGTACATGAGTTTCGTGATGTCTTTCCTGATGATCTACCAAATGAGCTTCCCCCTATGAGGGATATACAACATGCCATTGATTTAGTCCCTGGGGCAACTCTACCAAACCTCCCACATTACAGAATGAACCCAATGGAGCACGCTGAATTGAAGAGGCAGATTGATGAACTCCTAGAGAAGGGTTTCATTCGAGAGAGCATGAGCCCGTGTGCCATGCCCGCCCTTCTTACACCTAAGAAGGATGGCACATGGAGGATGTGTGTTGATAGTAAGGCCATCAACAAAATCACAATCAAGTATTGGTTTCCCATACCGCGTCTTGATAACATGCTAGATATGATGGCCAATGCTACTATCTTCTCAAAAATTGACCTCAAAAGTGGTTATAACCAAATCCGTATACGCCCTGGTGATGAGTGGAAGACGGCCTTCAAGACGAAGGATGGGCTATACGAGTGGCTAGTTATGCCTTTTGGGTTAACTAACGCCCCAAGCACTTTCATGCGTGTGATGACCCAAGTGTTGAGGCCCTTCATGGGGAAGTTCCTAATTGTATATTTTGATGATATCTTGATTTATAGCATAACCAAGGAGCAACACCTCAACCATTTGAGGTAGGTTTGTGGGATCCTTAGGGCCAATAAGTTGTACGCAACCTAAAGAAATGTGCGTTTTTGTCTAGTAGTGTGATCTTCTTAAGTTTTATTGTGTCAACTAAGGGCGTATCGGCGGATCCCGAGAAGGTCAACACCATCGTCAACTGGCCTGAACCCCGTAATATTCACGAGGTGCGCAGCTTTCACGGCTTAGCCACCTTCTATAGGCGGTTCATTCGATGTTTCAGTTCCATTATCGCTCCCATCACGGATTGCATAAAAAAGGGAGAGTTTCAATGAAAAAAGATAGCCTCGAAGGCCTTCAAGGAGATAAAGGTCAAGATGACCGAAGCTCCAATCACATGACTTCCGGATTTTTCAAAAGCTTTTGAAGTTGCATGTGACGCGTCAGGAGTTGGTAGAGGTGGAATACTTAGGAAGGACACCCTGTCACCTTTTTTAGTGAAAAATTGAATGAGGCGAATCAGAAATATTCACCTATGACAAAGAGTTCTATGCGGTAGTGTAATCACTGCGCCATTGGCGTCATTACCTATTGCCGCAAGAATTCCTCTTATTCTCAGATCACGAAGCCTTGAGATACCTGAACTCTCAGAAGAAATTAAACCCTCGGCATGCCAAATGGGTTCAGTTCATTCAAGAGTACACTTTTGTGCTTAAGCACAAGGCCGGTGTAGAGAATAAGCCTGCCGACGTGTTGAATCGTCGAGTCGCATTACTCAACTCCATGAGCATTGAAGTTGCAGGTCTCGAGCGCATCAAAGAAGAGTATTCTGAGTGTCCAGATTTCGGAGTTGTGTACACGTCATTGTTAGAGAGTCCGTCAGGAGCTAGTAGTGAGTACTTGATTTTAGACAGATATTTGTTTAGGAATGACTGCTTATGCATACCACGCACTTCCCTCCGCAATTTTCTTCTTTGAGAATTACATTCAGGAAGGGTTGCGGATCATTTTGGTTGAGACAAGACCATTACCCTAGTGGAGGATAGGTTTCATTGGCTAAGCCTTAAGCGAGACGTGGCCGAAATTATAGGGCAGTGTCGTACTTGTCAGCTGGCAAAGCAAAAGAAACAAAATACAAGATTATATACTCCTTTGCCAGTTTCATTCATCCATTGGCAAGACATCAGTATGGACTTCGTGCTTGGACTTCCCAAGACTATTCGTAAACATGATTCCATATTTGTTGTCGTGGACCATTTCTCTAAGATGACCCACTTCATTCCTTGTTCTAAGACCTCCAACGCATCTCATGTTACCAAGTTGTTCTTTAGTGAGGTCGTCAAACTGCATGGATTACCAAAAACCATAGTGTCTGACCGCAACGTGCGATTCATGAGTTACTTTTGGAAGACACTATGGCGTATGATGAATACTAGGCTTCAATTTTCTTTTGCCTACCACCCTCAAAATGATGGTCAGACTGAGGTGGTTAATAGGAGCCTAGGGAGTTTACTCAGATGTTTAGTGGGGGAGCATACTAGGACATGGGACACCGTACTACCCATAGCCGAATTTGCATTCAATAGTTCTGTCAATAGGTCCACAGGTCTGAGTCCTTTTGAGGTCGTTACTGGTTATAAACCTAGAAAGCCTATTGATCTTTTCCCTATGTCATTGTCCCATAGGTCATCAGAGTCTGTAGAGTCTTTCGCGCATCACATACATTCATTGCATCAAGAAATCAGGCGAAAGATCACTACTAGTAATGAACATTATAAATTTTCTGCAGACCAACATAGACGACTCAAAGAATTCAATATTGGGGACTTTGTGATGGTCCACTTCAGGCCCGAGCGGTATCCTCCGGGAGTCGTTCGCAAGTTACACGCGCATAACGCTGGACCCTTCAAAATTCTAAAACGAAACGATCTCAATGCGTATGAGGTAGATCTTCCACCTTCCATAGGAATTAGTTCTACATTCAATGTGGAGGATCTAGTTGCTTTTCAAGGACGCACTGATACTTTGTCCGTCCCTTCGCCCACCATACTGATTCCCCAGATTTGCCCCTTGATCCATGGCCTCTTCCCGACCTTTCTTCCCAGCCTCTACCTCCCATACCAAGCCTTCACACACCCAAAGAGGAAATAAAGGATATCCTAGACCATGAGATAGTTTCCACATCGGATGGCAGTTTTCAGAAGTACTTGATTAAATGGGAGTCATGCCCAGCTTTAAACAGCACGTGGCTCGCTGAAGAGGAGGTTCGGAGACTTAATCCTGACATCCTGGAGTGGTTCAGGAGTTTTATTTCGCCAATGGCAAAATCTTCGCAGCCGGGGAGAATTGATGAGGACATCAGGCCCACACGTGCACGCACGCCACCCCCTTACGCACGTACGTAAGGAGGGCCCCACCGTCGATCTAGCTTGATGACGACATCCAATGAGGGCCTCCTACTTAGAAGACGAAGTTCTGATTCAAAAGAATGGGCCCGATAATCAAGAAAAGCCCATCACGGGATCTCATGATCGTGGCCCACTAGTCGGATTGATTTCATATTTTAGGTTTCGCTTATTGTTATTATTTAGAACATCATGAACACTTTAGATTTCTTTGTTTGGTTTTTATTTTAGTTTACTTCATTGCCAAGTAATAGGTTGTGCACATGGCGCGAGTTTAGGGGTATAGGGTTTTCCCTATAAATAAGCACCCCTTGTAGTTCTTTTGGATTCATGGAAGTTGAATAAAAATTCTTACATGGTTTTTCTGCTCTTTGAGTTTGAGTTGTGGAAAAATTAAAGTGGGTGCGAAGCCCTCCCTTTTCAAAGGGCTGAGATTAAAGTGGGTGTGAAGCCCTCCCTTTTCGAAGGGTTAACTACCGTGGTGCGAAGCCACGTTTATCCCAATCCGCCCCTCCATCTTATTTCATCTATCCCACAACCATCTTTGCGTCAAATCCGCTTTTTTGCAGTTGTTCATCCCTCTACAGCCAGTTTTCAGAATCTGGCCCTGCAGGAGGGCTGAAACTTCAACGGAGCACCACGCCCAGACCATAGCCCGGATCGACTTGAAATTTGGAGGTTTTGCAGCCCAAGCCTGGCCAACCAAGGCCAAGGAGTCCTTTTCTGGATTCGGTCCCCCACCACATGTGCGGCCAACCTCAAGCGCACGTGCGTCCGCACCTAGCCCGCTGTCCACACGCAGGGGCTATCTCAAGTTCAGGTTTCTTCCTATTTTCCTCTTTTTATACCTAATTTCATAAACCCTAACTCTAGATTACATTATCCCTAATTGATTTGTCCTTTTCTCACCCTAGGGTTCCTTGAATTGAAATTGAGGAATTCCTTGGATTAGGAACTGATTCTTATGCATGTGGGGTTGATTTCTATTTCCCTTTGAGCATTGTTTGGTCCATAATTTTTACTAATCTAGCCCAAGCCCGTGTAGGCCTGGACCCGTACATATTCCCCTTTGCTTGAATGTTTGGACTTTTGTGTGGGAAGTGGAATTTTTATGTTATTGTTTCTGAATTAGTATGATCTAAGCCTAAAATCTTGCATATCATATTTCAATTTCATGTCCTGCATCACCAACTCCCTAGTCTTCCTTCTTCTCTCACTTTACCTCATCATTGTGCTATTAATCTTGTCAAGACTCAAACCTTACAATGCATCATCATCGAAAAAACAGCCAATCAACCTCGATCATTGTGAAAAATCACATCAAACCATGCTCTCACAACAACAACAACAACAACAATAAAAAAAAACCGATTAATCAATCTCAATCACTGTAAAAAAAAAAAAAAAAAATCATTCGAACATCCCTAATCAATGTAAGAAAACAACTAACTAATCTTGATTGCCAAAGAAATCAGTTGATAAGGAAGCCAGAGAAAGAAACACATAGGCTAAACAATCATGCATATGCTTAGTCATATGGTGATCATACACATACACGGTGAATAGGAGATTTTTTCTTTTTTTTCTTTTTTTAAGAGGAATCAAAGGCAGAGAAGAAAAGGGGTCCAAGGTTTAAGTTTTCTCCTTTGCTCGTAACTTACTATGGTGACGAATTGAGGAAAGAAGAAAGTAGTTAAGGAGAAGAGAATAGAAGGAGACGGAAAATATTATGGACCTCTAGGCTTCCCAATTTTTTTTTTTATATATAATTGACAATCATAGTATAGGTAAAACTTCACATAGCACAAATAGTACATAAAACAATACTACCTACATAAACACAACACATTACACAATGCTCCCTATGATAGAAATACTTTATTCCTTGGATAGAACATATCCCACAACAAGACTCAGTTGGAGCCATAGTAGTGGGTGCAATAACAAGTTCTTTCCTATGCTCAACCTCTAATAAGAAGTTCACACTTGAATACTCTTGATGCTAGGTTGCATAAATCATGAATAGAAATAGCTTCAAACTTCCTACTGAGTTTGATGTGGAATAATGCTATGATGAGCAATGGCTAGCTCAACTCTAGCAGTGAGACCTTGCATTGTTTCTTCCCCTTGAACTGAGGCAAGTATTATGCTGTCAACTCATCAAGAAGTTCCATGATGCTTGCAAGTTCAACCATGGAAATGACAGGCTCAGTCTCGTAAAATTGCCCATGGAACTCTCCTCCATCTGTTACCATTTTTGGTTGGACTTGGACCATGGTTGTGCATACCATTGGAAAGCATCACTGGTGAGTGAAATAGGAAACTGTCATAGCTTCCAGATATCACTTATAAAATAACCTAAAATTGAGAGATAAAAGTGAGCAATGTGCTCAACCATCAACAATCTTCCTTGAAATGAGGATAAAATATGGTATCTTCTATGCTCTTTATATGGGTGTTCATGGTCAATGTATTCTGGTGGACTTGAAGTATGTTGACTGAGGGTGACCTAGGCCCATCTCCTCCTGTATGATGTGACAAGCCCCGTTGACATCGATGGACGGTTGTCTAGTTGCAGTGAAGGGATGTTCTCATGTTCAAACTCCTCATCTTCCTCATGTTGTTATTGATGCAGGAAAATACCACCTTAGGGAGTTGGGGTTGAACTTGCTGCCCACAGGCACTTGCGGCTGGTTCTAAGTTACAGTTTCTTTGCAGCCACATTGTAGTCAATTTTATGGAGGTTCTCAGCTCTTGTTGCAATAAACTCAACAGTTGGTAATGAGTGGCAGGCTCCTCATGACGAAGAGTCTCGTTTCCTGCAGTAGATCAGCTCATGAACTGGTGACCCCATGAAATGACTGCACAGCATCTGTCAAGTGCTTCAGACAATTGCTTAAACAGTGATTTGAGTCCATAGTAAGGCCACCATTAGTGTTCACAATAATGTGATCGGCATCAATAGATGCCTAATTCCATTGGTGGTTGTTCAACAACTAAGCCATTTTGGCCAATAAAATGTGGAGTCTTGCAATCGAACATGGATATGCTCCAATAGCTAAATTGTATTCCCCATAGTGGCTAAGGTACAAGAATCTTCTGGAGAATTGGAAGCACTCCGCGCTCACGATTAAACTTGGAAAGAGAACATTGTAAAATATTCAAATCTTGAACAAAGTCCCTTCAACAATGTTTGACCAACCCCTTGCACCAGAGGAAGCTTGAAAGGGGCCGCTCTTCAGGCTAAGTGTCGCCCTGCCACAACGAATCGATCAGGCAATCCAAGTAGGCACCAAGTTAGGCTAGTTGAGTTCTTTTCTCATCATAGTTGGCACAAGTGTGACACCTCCCTAATGAGAGCAAAATGCAGGCAGAGTTTCTGAGTGCAAGAGAGAGTCAGAGCTATGCAAGATAGTAAGAGAGCAAGAGACTTGAGAACTTACATAGATTTATATACAAAATGACAGTTTGGCACACTGGAGCTGTTTGATTGGAGGGATGTCAAACAGCTTGGATTAATGTGTGTCTTTCTTTGTAAGGAGCTTGTACTACTACTAGTTCATATTGGAGAAGAGGACGAAAACCCTAATCTAGCCTATCTACTATGGTACATATGCACATGCACATCCTTGACTGGCTAAGTTACTAGCTGAGCCTGTCATTTTCTTTTCGTGTAAGCAGTATGCCTGCAGTTGGAGAGTCATTTTAGTGAATACATTAACAGAGATGACCCAGGATTGGATCTCGTTGTTGTGGTTATAGAAAAATGATATAAATAATACTAATTTTCTTGAAATAATAAGAAATATTATAACCTATCAATTTTCAATGAACTATTTTCATTTGGAATCTCTTGTTGTACAGTATAAAGGAGATGACATAGGTACTTACCAGGATGGTCAAAGTTATATTCATGAACTTGTTTTAATTGTTCGTCGCTCAATGTGTAATAAAATGAATCCTACAAAAACACGTGAATTTCAATAAACAGCCACCCAAAAAGATCATGTCGGCATCAGGTGAAAATTCCATTGTATGAATGGAAAGTTACATCAATACAGTATATGCACATGAAAAGAACTTGGAATGAATAAGCATTTCTTGAACTATATCTACAAACATAATTTAATGTGAAGGCATGGTAATCTACAAACACAATTTGATGTGAATGCATGGTAGACATTTGTTTTCCACTAATTGTTTTCACTTAGTAATTTCCAAAAAAAAAAAAAGAAAAGAAAAAGGATGCATACTACTATAGAACAAATATGCTCATAATTTGATTTCTCAAGCTACACTCACTAAGTTCCTTACTCGTGCCCCAGTGGTACACTCGCAAGAGTTTCAACACCAGGTCAAGGGTTTGAGTACCCTTAGGTGGTGAAATCCCACTACGGCATGAGTGTGTGGGTGTATGTGTGGGGTGTGTGTGAGTGTGAAAAAAAAAAAAAAAAAGCTACACTCACTAACTGAAAGACTATTGATGTAGGAACAACGCATGAACTCAAATAATGTGCGAAATCAATCAGCAAAATTAAATTAATTAATGAAAACTATAAATCTTGCTACCATCATCACAAATATCAAGACTCTAAAAAGGAAACCATGCATAGTTCAAGCCTATGTTGCCAAGCATCATCCTACAAGACCATTTAACATGAGAAACTAGGATCTACATGTAGAAACATCCAAATAGCATAGGGTTAGACCTAGTTTAAAGAGGAAGGTCTAATACCACCCAGCGTTTACTAGATTAAGGTGTGGTTGAAGCTAGGGTTAGGAAAGTTTGGGGAAAAGGGTGAAATTAAGGTTAAAGTGGGGAATTGAATAAAGGAGTTAAAGGATTTAGGTATTATGAGAAGGGAATTAAGGTTTGTAGGGGTAGTGGAAGGCCAAAGGGACAAGGGGTGGGACCGTATGGCCAACCCTATGGGTTCACACGTGTGGCTATACGATCACACGTGTTGTCTAGGTAGGGTTTGGTTTTGGGTTTTTAAATGTTTGGCTTGTCGAGAAAGGTGTAAAGGAGGAGAATCGGAAGGTTGTTGATGGATTTTGGATAAAGGAGAAATAATGAAAGAAGAAACTTGAAAAAATACCTCGATTATTGATGAAGAGATATGAATGAGGGGATAGAAGGAAGCCTCGCACTTCCGTTGATGAAGATAGGCTTCGCACCGATCTTCCTTCCAAGTCACATGGAAGATATCCTCACATCACATGAAAATTAGAGAGAAAAAAAGAGAGTTCTCTTTTTTTCATAAACAAAAACCCACACTAAGGAGGTCACACGCCACCTCCCCCCCAACCCATGTAATCCATGCAATCCAACGGCCCGATCGTCACATCCTGAAAATCCAACAATCCAAATCATTCCCTAAAGCAACCCATGTGCATTTTCCCAGTGTGGGGTCTTCCAAATGTTCGCACATGCACATGGGGTCTTCAACATGGATACTCACCTAACCATAGAGAAATCGGGGTGGCCTGCCTCCTCTTCTAATACATACACAAAGGTGTACGTGATGTGATGTCCTCATCAACTATGCTTCCTTAAAAGTAAATGTGAAGTAAATACATAGATGGCAACAATGTTTTCCGTATCGTTATCGCCTAATGTATCACATCCTTGGGATATGGATACATTGAAGGTTGCACTGTTAATGATCGGTGGAGAGCGTCATTGAAAGAAGCCGGTGTGAAGCTAAACGGTCAAAAGAGGCTTTATGAGACGTTGGTCACTGGATCGCCGCGGCATACAGTTTTTACCGTCACACCAGAGTTTTACTTGAACATTCCCATCTTATTGTTACAAATCTTGTATCATGTTATTACGGTATTTATATCCACATAGGATACATTACCGTTGAGGCTTTATGCCCATTGCCCCATTGCCATGGAGAAACTAACCACATTCCATTAGTTCTCCTACACAACAAGTTGTGCAGGAGACTTGTTCAGCTACCTTTTCGTGGATAACAAAGTGGGCCATGTGGCCACAATTACATGCATGCACACATGTGCCAACATATATATTGGTTATCGCATGGGATATATCAGTTGTATCGCATAATATATTGTTGTTGTTGGAAAACATGAGGAAACATTGGTAAATTGGTCGAATTTTTCAATGAAACTTCAAAGATTGTTAAAAAAGACATCAATACACAGTTATAAATGAAAACATCAGAAAATAATAGGTTCCCTTTGTATGGGGTCTTAATCTATGTGTTGTCCGATTGAACTGATGCAATTATATTCAAAGTCAATTCATATAATTTATAAATGTAAGAACACGTGTATAGAAACACAAGCAATGCATTCAAAAACAAAAGAAGAAATAGAAAACTAGACATGTGATGAGGACATCACTTCACATGCACCTTTGTGTACATATCAGAGGAGGAAGCAGACCGCACCGATTTTCTTGTAGCTCGCCGAGTACCCGTGATCGTGCTGAAGACCCCATGTGCATATGCGAGCATCTAAAAGACCCCACACTGGGAAGATGTGCATGGGATGCTTTGTGGAGTGATCCAGACCATTGGATTGGAGGGATGTGACGATTGGGCCGTTGGATCACATCATCGGGCCATTAATCGTGGATCGTCCACACTAGTTTTTCTTAGAATTTATTAGCTTATAGGATTTAGTTTTGGTTATGTCATGTTTGGACACCATTATGAGTGTTTTTAGTTGATTTTAATTAGACTAGAATTATTTTTATCAAAATTTACAAAACAAGGTGTTTATTGTAATTTTTTAACTTTCTTGGAGCTATAAAAGAGGGTGGGCGTATGACACTCTCCCTCATTGGATTTTGTGATTAAAAAAATTGAGAGAGAAAAAAAGCTATTGCTTTCCTCTTCTCCTTACATCTTCATGAGATTTGAAGTACTTAAATGTGATTTGGAAGGGAGATTCGTGTAAGGCTAATCTTCATCAACGGAGGTGCGAAGTCTCCATCTATTCCCACATCATCATCTCATTTCCCCTCCATGAAGTTATTTTTTTCAATTTCTTTGATTCTCCCATCCTAAGCATTCATCTTCTCCTAAACACATCTTTCTTTTACCTATCTACAATCCCAAACCCTAAGAGACCTAACCCATCCATCCTACGCCACATGTGTGACTGTACAGCCAAACGTGTGAACCTTCCGGGTTGGCCATACAGCTGCACCTTATCCTTTTTGGCTTCCTTTCACCCTTAAATCAAAACCCCATTTTCTCTCTACCAAAACCCTAACCCTAAATCTAGAAATCCTTAACTTTCCTAGATTTTTCTCAATTTCCTAAAACCCTAATTTTACCATATGTTGTATTAGGCCCTCTACTTTGAAATAGACTATACCTTATACTAATTGAATGTCCCTACATCCATTAGATCCTAGTTTTCTTTTATTTAATGATCTTGTGTTTCGATGTTGATAACTTAGGTTAGGATTATGTATGATGTTCTTTTTGTTTTCATGGTATTCGTGATGATTATGGTAATGTTTGTGTTTTTTTGTTAATTGTATTAATTCTGCTACTTAATCTCACATGTTATTTGGTTCATGCATCGGTCCTACGTCAATATGCCAATGAAAAATGTGTGGTTATGGCTAAGACCTACATAGAGCTACGTGGTAGCTCTAAATCAACATCTCCATCTCGATGAGGATGGGCATAGTACTGTTGTTCCACAAACCTACAATACTGTGCCCAAGTCATAGTAAAATGATACCGGTGAAGTTATTCTCTAACATAACGCTGGTGCTCATCCTCTCCTATTTGAGAAATTTTAGGAAATTTTCAAATTTTTCCTAATTTTCCACAAATCAACTCATCTTCCCCAAAATCCCAAAATTAGAGTGTGTATGTAACAATGATCTCATTAAACGCTCCTAAATACTCTGAAATGGGAGCTAATTGACCACTGGTCGAAGTGGAATTTTGAAAAGATATTATTTTCTAACATTTTTTAATTTTTTTTTTTTTTAAATCGAGAAATCACCAAATTGCCAAGAATCACTAGATTAGGTTACAGACATGTTTGACCTCATGTTTGGACAGTAAGATTGCAGCTGATTTGGGAAATTTTGGGGAAATTTAAAATTTTTACAAATCGGTCCATCTTCTACCAAATCCCAAAATTAGAGTGTATGTGATGATGATTCCATCAGACACTCCTGAATACCCTTAAATGGGGGCCAAATGACTGCCGATCGAAATGGAATTTTGAAAAAAAAAAATTTAACATTTTTAATTAAAAAAAATTTTTGCTTCGAAAAATTCCTAAATTACCAAGAATCAGATCTGGCTACCTACATGTTTGATTTGTGTTTGGACACAAAGATTGCAACCGATTTGAAAGAAATTAGGAAATTTCAATTTTTCCCAAATTTTTACAACTCAACCCATCTCCAAATTCTCGAAATTGAAGCTCCAAATCCATGATTTCTTTTTATCAATCAAATTCCCAAATCCATGATTTTTCATGCAAAGCATGAAGAATCATAGATTTGTAACCATTTGACACTATTTTAATATGATTTATAGAAGAAAAAATGGTAGAAAACAGCCCCAAATTGACTTGGATCTTGATTTCGACTCGAAATTGGTATTTTTCTTCAAACGTATTCATAAGGATGGATCAAAATCCACAATAGGTCTATTTAGAATTGGAGAGGAGAAAAAAAAAAAATCTTTAAAAAAAGAGATGTAGATGGATTTTTTTCAATTTTTCTGCCCTGAAACCCAGACTTCCAACATGTTCATGTGAAATATGTCAATATTGATAGATATTGCTGATATAAAGTATTTTTTGTAAAGGACTAGTCGCAATATTTCGTGATAACTGTGGTATTTAGATATATCATGCAATACGAAAACAATATTAAAACAATACTAGATATATCGTAGGATATATCCGCCGACATCGTCGATAATGAAAATATTGGATGAGAGATGTTCCAATGAAGGCTAATGGAGAGCCTAGATACTTGACTGTGACACAATGAAGTATGGAACATATCGTGACTTATCCTACAGCCTCTACTTGACAGCTTACTCTGAACCTAAAGGAGCTGCTAAACGTGCAGGTATTGGACGATCTACTTCAAACTATTTTGTATTTCTTGGTTCCACTATAGCTTCACCCAAAAGTAAGAAATCAGATATTGTATCTAAGCCGAGCAGTGAGGCAAAAGCATAGGGGTGTGTTACATTTATAGTAGCATGAGTCGGTAAGAATGATGCATTGCATGGTGATGGGAAGGAAGCATGCCATTCAATTTGGTGTTGTTCTCTACCCACGAGAATCATGTTGTGTAACTTGTTTTAGTCTGAGTTTGGTAAAGAGAAAAGTTCTCATCAACTGGTGTCAAAAGAGTCATATTCTCTTGGTTTTACGACCTTTTTAACTTTTTTTTTCAAAAAGAAACTGACGTTGGTTGCCTGAAATGCCAAAATAGCATTTTGATGAAACATAGAAACCAAAAATACTCTCAATAAAATAATGTGTTATTCTAATTCTAAAATTAGGTAAGAATTCAGCTGTTAATAGGGTCACACATAGCTTACCTTAATAGGATCACCAGACGTGTGGATATTTCAGAACCTAGATTTGAAACCACTTTCATTTCAGTGCCTTTTTTTTTTGTTCATGCTCCAAATTACAGTTAAACAGTCCTTAGAGCAGTTGGTGATCTCCTAATGTCCAGAGTCTTACTACAAAATGAAAACTAATTCTTTATATTCCTTGGCATTTCTAGCTTGGATATTTTATAGTACCTTATGCTGAATTGATTATGAGAACCAATTTTTTATCGTCCTTTGTCATCTTTACCCACGGATAAACTAAACAAGAATAGGAAAAAGTAGCAAAGGAGGAATCTGCAATCCAAACGTCACTCTAGAAGCTCAACCAGTCTTTACGAACCATAAATCGAGCACCTTTCTAATAGGAAACACTGGCTCTGGCATAAGGATTCAAACCATCAACAACGAATGGATGCCGCAAAAGAAATTTGCCTTTCCGAACATCTAACCCTCCATTTCTATTAGGAAGTCTGGGATCCAACCCCCATCAGATTCACCACATTTGTGACCGAGATGACATTCCTCCATAGCACTTAATGTTCCTCCCCAAACTTCCACCACAAGTTCCAAAGATGAGCCGCATTCTTTTATCTAATTGTTTTCGATTCCATTACCTCCTCCTTTAGGCTTTTGAACATCTTCCCATTTAACTAAGAGGAATTTGGGCCCATCTCCCTTCTCGTCCAACAAAAAAAATTATATGAAGCTTCTCAATTCTCCTAACAACCTTAGCCAGCATCATGAACAAGCAAAAAATTTCTATGAAGCTTCTCAATTCTCCTAACAACCTTACCCAGCATCATGAACAAGGACATGAAATACACACGGGTGATTAACAAGGGCCAATTAGATAAAGTTATCTCCCACCCAAGTAAAGATAAAATTTCTTCCACCCAAATAATCTCTTCTCAATCCTATCCATGATAGGATCCAAAAGGAAGGAGTGGAGGCTTTCCCTCATAATGAGAGACAAAGGTACTTCATCAGAAGTGAGACCCTTCAATGCTCCATTTGCTCAGCAAGAATTTGAACATTTCCCCCAAAACTTGCCACCCCTACCATAGCAACTTCCCTCTCATTAACTTTGAGTCCAAACACAACTGCCAAAAATATGAGAATCCTTTTCAAACTAATCACCTGATTAATGGCAGAGTCACACGTAATGAGCATATCATCAGTGAATTAAAGATGATTAATCACAACTTCAGGTTGCCAAACTGTGAAGCCCTTTATGAAACAAATTCCAGAAGCCCTACTCAACAATATACTATAACTTTCTGCAACAATGGCGAAAAGAAAAGGAGAAAGAGGGTGTCCTTGCCTCAAACCTCTAAAGCTTGAAAAGAAACCACATGGAGACTCATTAACAAGCATGGAGAGGTAATCGAATTCAAGGCCTTCTCTCTCCTCCCTTTATGCCTCATCCAAGATGCATGTGTCTCCCTTCCTATCCAAACACCCAATCACAGCTTGAAAGTTCTCCTTTTCTTAATATATCTTGCCCAAACATTTCTTTATTCCAGACTTTTAGCTTATCTTTGATATATTGGAGCTTCTTCATAAACCGATATCTAGCCCAACCTTCCACTCCACATTCTTTCCACCACCCATTCACTATAATCCCTCCCGAACTAGCCACCAGTTGTGTAAACAAAAAGGGGAAGAACCAATTGAAATACCAAACAATTCCAAACAAATCAGCTCATGATCAGACATAGGCTAGAAAGAACAGACATAATCCCCCCATATTCAAGATTCAGAGAAATCGGGACCCTATTCATATGACATATCACCAGTTCAGCTTGATCATTTCTCGAAGCATATATCTGGCATGAAGAGGAAGGTCAATGAGATTATTTTGAGAAATGAGATCAATGAATCACCTCATGGAGATTGTAGTTTTGCTGTCACTTGACTTCTGAAACGTGAAACAACAGTGCTAAAATCTCCTTCATAAGCACCAGCGGAGATTCCACCTTCCAAATGCTGCCAATAACTCTGACCAGAAATCTTCTCTTCTAGATGGATTTTCTCGTTCTTTGGGCTGCTGTTGCTTTGGTTGTCCTTAGTCTGCTGCATAGCCCTGTTTTTGGTTTTCAAGTATATGATATGTGGCCCGGGTCTTTTTTTGTTGGGCCTGCCTGAATGGTTGTACATTTCAATAAATTTTAGTAAAGCACTCCCACCTCTCTTTAAATTTTAAAATAATAATAAGAAGAAGAAGAAGAAGAAAGAAAGAAAGAATGATAGATCGGTCTCATTGGCACCTGAAGGAAATGGAAAATTTCCCGCTCCAAATGACTTCCACAAGTATTTTATTAGCATTTAACATGACAATAATCCCCTTTGTTGCTCCTCTCATAGGACTGAATGGCAACTATTTGCTCACCACCCCATAGATCATCTACATCCTTATCAAAAACCGATTCCAATCTTGATCCTCACAACATCACTATCTCACCCTTAGATCTTCTAAGCAAATCCTTGACAGACTTTCTGCGATCCAAGATGCCGAGCCCTCTAACATTCAAATGAAATTAGCTTCGTTAAGAAGACTTACAGTTTTCCTGTCCCATCTTCTTCCTTCTATGTACTTTTATTTTTCTCCGAAAGGTGGGAGCACACTATCTATAATTTAATTGATAAGGGAAATATATACAACTCATAAGAAGAGGGAGCCAAGCGCCCCACCCCCTTCAAAAATAAAGGACCAGCATATAGGCTCTTAGACTTTGCCCAAAACAAGGCCCCAACCAAGACCCAAAACATCATACTGATACAAAAACAAAAACAGGGTCCAAATAAACCTTACCATTACACAACATACCTGGGCTGCCGAAAGGAGTGCATCTAACAAACCTCTCAGAATGGAAAGATGCCCTCTTGAGGATCCAGCACAAATAACTGGAGGGCCATAATGGAGGGAAGCTTGCAGATCTTAAAACCAACCAGCTCGTTGCTTCCTTCAATATATTTCCATCTCTATATTTGCCCATCCATTATCCACCCCATTAGCTGCAATAGTTACGATGTCAAGATTCGTGGATTCCAAATTGTCAAACAAAAGATTAAACGAAGCAGTATCGCCAGGGTACAAGTCCACCCAAATTCTACTATTATCTCATCGAAAAGAGAGATCATGATCAAAGCCATAATCATTCCCCTCCCATCACCTGAAATCTCTCCATCTTCGCTATTGAAAGCATTTGAACTGACCGCCACTGTTCCTGCTGCATGGTTTCTTTAAGTCTCATCTCAAGAAGTGGGAGAGGAGCCGTTTGGTTTTAATCTACCGGTACGAGATGGTGTCAAAGGCACCTCAGGGCCCCCTACTTTGGATTGGCAATTACCAATGCAATGAGAAGTAAAACAGCTACGATGACACTTTTCTCTTGTTTGAGACATAAAAGACAAAGCTGCAGTTCAGGGGCCGGATTTCCTCCCTGTCATGTCAACCTAATCATCGAGAGAAAGAAGCAGGCGAATCCGGGGCTGGGATTACGCCCGTTTTTAGAGCTCAAGGAGCACCGGCATCTTCAAAATCTCTCTGCAAAGGGCGTTTCCCTCAACTTCCCGAATAGGACAGACGGCTCACTCCAACCATTAACCGATCGCTGCATCAGTGTTGCTGGAAGCAGTTGAAGGCGAGATCGTTCCTCCACAAGAGTACGTTCCCAGCGACTCTGTAGTGTACAAGTGCAGCCTCTGCACGTGAGTTCCTCCTATGTAAGAAGAGTAAGAACCCCCTGCATGCACGTTTCCTCCTTGCTAAAACTAAGGGTCTTTTTTTTCTTTTTTTTCTTTTTTCGGGGGGGGGGTAGCTTGTTAGTAGACACCCACCCATGTCAGTACACACACTCCATGTTAGCCACCCCCGCTATGGTTGGATACCAAGACCTCGAGTGTTGAAACGAGGTATCTCCACTCAGTCTGCCAGTTAAGCTATGGATCTGGGTGTAAATTAGTAACTTACTTACCCCTAACTTAACGGATTGTTTGTCACCATGGATTTGGGGAATTTGAGGGGATTTCAAATCCCCCGGTTGTTTGGCGCCATGAAGTAACGGAGGCTCGAGGGGGTTTGAAATCAATGGTGAGAGCTTGGATTACATCTAAAATCCTTCCAAGAGTTGCATGTGTAACTTGTGTGTCACCATATTATTATTCTATTGGGCACATGGCCCACTAATGATATCCTAAAACAATTAGATTATCAATTGCATCACTATAATTACTTTAATATGATGATCGGCACCATCCAAACATCGTCCATGTAAATCAACGGTTAAAAATCGTTGGTTAGTCACTCAGACATGATCTTGTGCTTGTGGCCCATCTGAGACTTGGAATTTCATCATTTTTGGGCAAAGCATATATTTCAGCGGGCTTATTACAACCATTGTGTCAAACATTACATACATCACTAATTAGAGATATTAAAGTTGATTTAGTAATTAAATTCAAACCCCTATGGATATACCATGTATTACTACTTTTGGATTAAAATTGATTCCCAATCCAGGGTACCAAACACAATATGAGGATTTCAAATCCAGGGATTTCCATATCCACGCTCCCAAACAAGGCGTAAGGGTTGTTTGGATGCTTGCAAAGTTCGTCAAGTTATAAAAGGATTACAGGTAATCGATTACAACGGTCATTTAGATGCATGTATTGGCATGTAAAAGCTTTACATACTGTAAACAAATTATACTTGAAACCCACTAAAAAATCGTATTTATCATAGGTAAAGTCGTTACCGCTTAAAAGGCATTATACATGTTAGAAGACAATGGTTAATATACACTCATGACATGTGGGGTACACCTTAATGTATATGGTACATCCAATCTATTCATCATGCACTTCCCTTGATGCTCTCCCGTGGCCCTAAAAAATAGCTCGATCATTATCAAATGGACCACACAAGGGAAGGATGGGACGTCCACCATTATAAACTTCTACATTGCATTTGGGGCCCACTATGATGGGTGGACATCTAATAAATTTAGAGTGTGCGTGCTTTAATGCTATCTTAGGGCCCTTTAAAAAAAAAAAAAATCAAGTCTTTCTTATATGATTTGCATATTTTGAAAGGTTCACCACCCAAGCTCTATGATATGAATACCTACTTTATTCCTTGTAAACACTTTGCAGGCCAGCTAAGCACACAATCTGTTTACTTGTAAATGGATTTCCACTTAAAAGCTAAATGGAATAGCATGTAAACTGCTTACACCTAAAATTGTAATGTGTTTACAACTAAAAATATTACGAGCATCCAAACGACCCCTTAGTTTTTTGTTTGGATAAGATGTAACTTAGTTACAAGTAATAAGTTCTATATTCACACAACTAGAGCTTGAAATAGGGAATCGTTGAAAAATTAGATTGACATAAAAAATAAATAAATTAAAAAATTTTAAAAAAAAAACTTGGATAAAAGTATTCCATTTATTGAGCCCATGTAAATGAATAGTGTTGTGGGTAAAATAGACCGACTTGCAAAAGAAAAGTTAGGTCGAAAATCAATGTATCAAACTCTAGAGGCACAAACGCTACAAACCCCGAGGAAGCCCGATCGCCGACTAAGTAGGCAAGTCGGTACGATCAAGGTTGTCGCTCTAGGTCGGCACGACCCGGATCCCTTACTTCTCTCTAGATTGGAAAACCGGCTCAAACCCATGTACGAGCAATCCGAAGAGGCTATTAGGACTCATGAAGAAGTTAAAGGCTACAGAAATTGGACATCACAAAGACTTTCTTTATAAGCGAAAGGACTTCACTTTGTTCAGTATACGTGGACGAGCTTCCTAATGTGTGTTGCCATTCCCTTGGCCCGACCTCAAGGGGAGCACGGTCCATCTGAGCTCAGTCTCCAGCTACATCTCTAGGTTGATTCCGGATAGTCCGACCTTATCTAAGGAAGATATGCTCGAAATCTTCTCCAGAGATTGTGGAAGTTATCTGCGACACGAATGTGATCTCGAGATCCTCTCCGAGGATATCAGGGGATCCCCCTACTTAATAGGGAGATCTTCCCTACATTCTCGCCTCTCTTCAACTATAAAAATGAGCATACCTAATGGTGAAAGATACACACATTGACACAATTCTTCGCCCAAAACTCCACTTTTACTAGACCTAGATTCCTAGCCTAACTTTGGCATCGAAGGGTCCCCTGGTCTAGCTAGGGTCTCCTTTGTCTTCTTCCTGTGTAGATACTCGAAGGTCTGAAAAGGGTAGACCAGATTTTTACAACAACAGTTTGGCGTCATCTATGGGAAGTAACATAAAAAGTCTTTTCCATCACACCAAGGTTCAACAACGGCGAAAGGGAAGAAGAAAGTTCCGGCCTCCTCAACTACATTAGATCTCGCACCACTGGAACAGTCCAGCCACTAGGACTCCTCGTCCCAATTGCAAGCTGATTCTGCACCTACGGGGCCGTGCAACGATCCCGTAGTCGAGGAGGGCAACTTATCTCCCTTGACTAGCAAGTTGAAACGTTGAACAACAATATTAACTCTATGAAGCAATTACCGGAACAACTACAATCTCGCCCCACACAAGGGGTCGAACAAGTAGCAGCTCTGACTTCTCGGGAGTTCCTTCAACTATCTGAGGCACCTGCGACCCCTCACAAGAGCAGACAGCTTGGAGCATCTAAAAGACACCTTCCCATGTCTTTGGTACAGCCGCCCTAGCGGCTTCTGACCTATGTCATGAATTGGACAACAAAAGCGCGGCAAAGCGCTTGAAATAGCCAATGAAGCTATAACTGAGAGTGGCGATCCCTGAGAAGTCGAGATTAACGGCCTGCAAGGACAGATCGGCAATATATGATAGGCCTATCATTCAAACGCCCCAACCTCGGTGGAGGTGATTTTGGAGGAGACCGAGCCCTCCATTCATAACTGATATCATGCGCACAGATTCCACCAAGGTTCCATCTACCTCAGATCGCCCCGTATACCGGAACTGCCGACCCGACTGATCATCTAGAATCCTATAGGGCTTGGATGGAATTGCAAGGCACATCAACTGCTATCATGTGTGATGAATTTTCGTTAACTCTAGCAAGAGCAGCTCGGAAGTGGTTCCGACAGTTGAAGTCACATTCAATCGACTCTTTCGCGCAGCTCAGCAAAGTCTTCGTCACCAACTTCATTGGGGAAAGAAAGCCTCAAACCGGCTTCCCACCTCCTCAATATCGTTTAAAAAGTAAGTGAGCTACTGAAGGACTACATCAAGCGTTTCAATCTAGAAACGATGCACGTGCAAAAGCATTCTGAAGATATTGCCCTAACCGCCCTGATGGGAGGACTTAAGGAAGGAAGATTCCTCTTCTCACTCGACAAAAACTCTCCGACCACGATGGCCGACCTCCTCAGTAAAGCTCGAAAATACTCCAATGTCGAGGAAGTCGCTACCTTAAGGAGGGCCAATCGGAGCAAGGGAAGCTCGGCCAAGGAAAAAAGGGCGAAGGAAGAACCTCCCTTGGCCGACGGTAACAAGAAGTGGAAAGGCGATGAGCCGCCAAGGGACCAGAGCCCGAACAGATGACCTAATAGCCGGTTCAGCTCGTATACTCCTCTCAACACGACACCCGAGCAGGTCCTCATGGAAGTCAAAGAAAAATGAATTCTCGGATGGGCGAACAAAATGAAATTCGAAGCCACCAGTCGAGACAAGCGAAAGTATTGTCACTTTCACCGAGACCACAGCCACTCGACTAGTGACTGTTTTGACCTGAAAAAAGAGATTGAAACCCTTATTCGCAATGGTCACCTACGCAAGTATGTCAGAAGTGAAGAATGAGCCGATCCAAAGGATGATTAACTTGTCGATAGTATACCAACTAGGGAAATTCACACGATATTTGGTGGACCAGCAAGGGGAAGAGACTCGAACCGAGCTCGGAAAGCTCATGCCAGAAGCCTCGGCCATTCCAGCTTAAATCGTTAGCTCTCCGTTACCGACAGGTCAACAAAAGAACAGAGGGTGGCTTCGTGTGACCCGACCTTCACCGAAGAGGATGCTCGGGGAGTCCACCACCCACACGACGACATGCTTATAGTCACTATGACTATAGCTAACTGCAAAGTATTCCAGATTCTAGTGGACACCGAAAACTCGATTAACATTTTATTCTCTAAAGTATTCATAAAAATGGAGATTGGCCAATCTCGACTCCGGACCGTTAAAACGCCCTTGTTCGGATTCGTAGGGGATAAAGTTATGTCTGAAGGGTCGATCCAGCTCCCAATGACTGTAGGAGACGGGCAGAACCAGATGACGACCGTGATAGACTTCCTGGTAGTGGATTGTCCCTTTGTCTACGATGCTATTTTAGGTTGACCTTCACTCAATGCTCTTCGAGCTATCGTGTCAACATACCATCAAGCGATAAAGTTCCCCACCGAGCACGACATTGGCCTAATTAAGGGATACTAAAAAGAAGCTCGACAGTCTACTCTACAGCATTGAGAGGCCAACATCAAGCAATGGCCATCACCTCTCTTGATCCATGAGAAGATTCAATTAAAAGAGGGTGCCTATGGAGGACCTCATACTCGTTATGCTAGATGACTCCGACCCGACTCGAACCGTGCAAATCGACTCATCATTGGCACCATAATTATGGGACGAGATTATGAACCTCCTTTGACGTTATGCCGATGTATTTGCATGGTCACATCAAGATATTCCTGACATTGATCCTAAGATCATAGTCCATAGGTTAAACGTGGACCCCGACTGCTGAGCAATCCAACAAAAGCGAGGAGCGTTCGAGCCCGAGCGGTATGCCATAATCGTGGAGGAAGTTGAAAAACTCCTCGAGGCCAGCTGCATCGAAGAAATCTACTATCCAAACTGGATAACCAATATTGTATTGGTTAAAAAATCCAGTGGGAAGTGGTGGGTCTATGTCAACTATACCGACCTAAACAAAGCATGCCCCAAAGACAACTTCCCTCTCCTCAGATTGACCAGCTCATCGATAACATTGCTGGGCATGAACTCCTGAGTTTTATGGACACATATTTGGGTTACAATCAAATTTCCATGCACCCTAAAGAATTCTCTTGCGAAAACCTTAAAGAATATAATAGAGAGAAATGGTATGTGGAGAAAAGGCTTCATCTGGTAAGTTTAGGGATTTACAAAAACCAAGTTAGCTCATTTAGCTCGCTCGACTCGACTCGAAAAAGCTCGATTTGACTCTGTTCGAAACTGAGTTTGAGCCAAGTTGAGCTGATTTTTTTAGCTCGAAAAAATTTCGAACCGAGTTCGAGCTAACCCGAGCTCGACTCGACTCGGATCAAACCCCAACTTGAATCAAACTTGGATCAAACCAGTCGGTGACTCGGTTACTTTGATATTGATGTTGCTCACCAAGTGTTTGATGAAATGACTCAACGAACTGTCAGTTAGTGGCAAGGAAGGTATGTATATGAAACAAATACCCTTTTTCCTCGATTTTGATGTTGCCTACAAGGTGTTTGATGAAATACCTGTAAAATTGCTGCTACTATTTTACATACGGTGAGAATTTGAAGGTGTAGTCCATGTGTTTCTGAAAATGTTGCATATGCGAACTTGACTCGATCTTGGCTCGAACTAGCCTGAGCTGCTGACCAAACCGAGTCGAGCTGGCCAGTCATGCTTGAGGATCGAGCCGAGCTAAGTTCAAGCAATGGTCAGCTAGTGGCTGAGCCGAGTCGAGCTGTGCCAAGCTCGACTCGGTTCGACTCGTGTAGACCTCTAGGTAAGTTCCTAACTCTTTCTTTTTAAAAATTCTTCTGTTTACTAAATAAAAACCCTTGATCTACAAAATGGATGGGGAAAATTATTCCTACATCCATTATTTTGATCTATTAGAGGATTTGAAGATGAGAAAACAACTTTTGTGCAAGATCTTGAGTTGTAGAGATTAGCTTTGAGCAATCCAGTCATGTTAAGTTTGATCAATTCAAATCAAAAGTTTTAAAGGACAAATCATGTCAGGGCCTCGACTCATGGAGTCATCTGATTGGTTGATTTCCACAGCGATCTATGGATAGTATGGATGATGATAAACAATGTTACAAAAAGGTTCAATCAACGATTATAGATCCCAATAATTCAGATCTGAGTGATCCTTTAGTTTTCTCAAACTTTGAGATGGGAATAATCATTGGATGGTTTGGACCTAACCCTTGGATTGATGGAATCCATATAAGCTAAGGAGAGAAGGAAAAATCCTACAATTTTCGGAAGATCGAATTGTGTTATAGAACCCAGGCGACTTCGGTCGATCAATCGAAGTTAGTTTACAATCAATCAAACATGTTGATTTTTGTTCAGAGACCAGAGTTTAAAATTCATAATATAGTTTGATTGATCGAAGTCCTGATTCGATCGATCGAGGGTATCCTCAAGCGATCTCGATCGATCACTGGTGCTAATCTAGCATGGTAAAATCTATCCAACGAGCAAATTGAATTTAATCTGACCTATTTTGATCAATCGATGGGTAGGTTCAATTGATCAAAAGTGACCAAAAGTGTCCAAGCACTTAAGAAGTTAAAATTCGAATTGAATCGATTCTTAGTCGATTGATTGGAGGATTAATAAAGGGCCTTCGATGTGGCTCGATCGATCAACTGCATTGATCGACAGTCCCCTATTTGATTTCCAAAACTAAGTTAATGGAGTAATGAGTTCATAATGGATTAATAGTTAGTCATCTGGTTTAATCACAGGTGGACCCCATGTGAGGAAATAACTTAATTAAATTTGTGATGTGTTAAACCATCTTAATAGGAATTCGGATTCTAAATTCTAAAGCGTACAACTATTTGGCAAGTTCAACTCTACTACGGATAGGTGAGTGAATCCCAACTTGCTTCATACCTATACTGTTAAGATAGATGATGTGATTTATATGATTGTTATGATCGTTAAAATTAATATAAAAATTGTATTGTTATCTTAACATGATCTTTGTTATATGATTCATGTTCTGAATGATTATTAATGTAAGTTGAATATGTGGATATGTAAAACATTGATATCATGAATTCATTATTCACCTTGGGGAAATGTATATGTTGACTACATATGACAATGCATAGACATTGAGCATGCATCCATAGCATTCCTGCACTAATTCCTAAAGGCACGATCTAGATGACTACATGCACACCTCGTGCCTGGGTTCCTTTGGAATCTCCCTGAATGGTTCTCCTGGTAGATTTGTTGCTAGATGCCTGCATTAGTGGAAGCCTACTCATAGAGTAGATGCGGGCCTTGTCTATGCCTACCTACGGTAGAAGCCTACCAGGTGCAGATGCATGTTGACAGATATCCAACTTAAGAAAGTGGACGATCATCCCACTTGAGATGCATTTCATGACATCTCAGCATACATACTCATGCATGCATGCATGCATATAATTCATTATTGCTTCTGTTGTGCATAAACTATGATGGGTTCACTCACTAGCCTGACCAGTTAACGTTATGGATTAATAACCGTATAGAGGTGAACAAAATAGGAAATCTAAACCAAGTTCCGGATAATGAGGCTCGATTAGCAGATGAAGCCTAGGACTAATGGCCATATCTGGTGGAAGATGAACTTATTGCCTTGGATGGATGATTCATTTATGCAATTGACTAATATGAGAATTAGTTTCTATTCTTTTTAGATACTAATGTTTAGATTTAATATGAGATGTTTATAATCATGATTTTGTTGAATGGTATTTGATATTATAGTTAAATAAGTCTCAAATTGTTGGACATCGTTAAATTTCAAACTTTAATTTATGTGATTGTGACAATGATGGGATTGGAGATGGAAAATCATGCAATTGTGTGAATGTGTGAATGTTAATCCGATGAGAACTTAGAATACATTGAATTATGCCTCTAAACAAAAGCATGATGAGTGGAATTATATACACTTGGTGTACGAGTCATGGACTGTAACTCGGGTGACACAAGGATGGACGTGATGAGGTCAAGTGCCATCTTCCTCAAGGATAACTACTCCGAATCCACAGAGTTTATCTGGACTCCTTATAGAGATTCCTCAGTTCCACGATGAAAGAAAATAGAAAAAAATTCTAATAATTTTGAAAATATATTGATTGATAATTATCTAATATGTATGTGTCCCTCTTACACCATTAATAAAGAAAAAATTAAACCAAAATTTATAATTACCATAAATAGCAAAATTCTAACTCTAATAAAAATTATAATTCTAGTAAAACTTTTCTAAATCCTAATTTCTAAAAATAAAAATTCCAAATACACTTTTACTAGAAGAGCCCTAACATGATTACAAGTTATTTCTAAAAAAGAAGAAAATTTAAAACTCTAAAAATAAGAACATATTTTTAAAAAAATTAGAATTACTAAAACATAGTAATTTTTCCTTAAATTTTCATTTTTGAGCTAAAAGCGTGCATTTGTGATGAAACGAACAAATGCAACCCACTTTGTGGGCCGGTTCACCTCAGATGGCTCGTTACAGTAAAGATTGATAAATTATGTGCCCCATAATGATACTCGGATCAAAAGTTATGGCTAATTTATGATTCACCTTCTTTTGATCCAACCATGCTAGGATGTATCTGTGCCACGTCCTACATCAGACCCCTCCGCTTAGAAAAAACTTGTCCTTGAGTTACTCAAGGGACTTTGCTTATGGTACTCAAATAATTTCTGGTGTCGATGTTTTTCAGCATTTTCCTTGTACTTTGCATTAGGCTCTTAAGCTAACACAATACATGTAAGTATGCTATACTTGACTTGACCAATATGGATCAGTTCCTTCACTTGTGTCTGCAAGCTCTCGCATTCTTTCTGATAATATGGGCAATTAGGCCTACTTGCTCCTGAGACAAGATTAATGAGGTTTTGTATATCTCGTATTGGATACAATTCTTTAGGGAGTTCATCGAGCACAATCGCATTGAACTCCTATAACACTGGTTTCAAATCCTCTGGGATGTTTACAAGCTCCATATATTTTTTCTTTTCAACTAATGCATTTACATTTCCTATCTCCTCAGATTGTTTAACAAAATCTTATTCGGTTATGAGAGATCGTTACTTTACTTTAGAAGTCTTGGGTTGGTTCTCCTTTACCATAGGAGCCACATGTCTGCTACTGATGAATCATGTGGTCTGTCGTGACTCCGTTTCGACGAGGTCGTCTCTTGCCGATAAATAATGTGATTTCTCTTCATAACCCCTTACTGATCGGCTATCCTACCAAGAATTTTGATTTTGTTGGAATAATACATGATCGTAATCTTGATGGAGAAATCACATGCACAACAACTGCTTTATCCGTGACCACGTGTAGATTGGCACCTTCATTTGTCTCGTCCACTCGAGTTGAAGTTGTTCCTACCAAACCAAAGCTCCGCCCTTCAACTTGTAAGCCATAAGTTTAACTTTCTTCTCTTCCATGATATCCATGTAATCGAAGAAATATTCAGCTTCAAGCAACCAATCGGGGAAGTCCTTGAAGTGGAGCTGGCTATTGAAACCAGGAAGATTGACTTTTATCTTGAATTCTTGATCCGTTTGATCTATCCAATCAATGCTTCACCCAGGATGTTGTGGAATCATATCGTTGGATCCCACATTCTCAGGAGTGATCATGTGGTTCACTACTGGCATTGTCTTGCAATCGATGTGGTTATGAGTTCCAGTGCCTACTGGGGGAGGATCACCACCATGAATACGAAACTGCCCTAAGGCCTCTATGATATGATTGATGTCAGCCTGTAGCCCTTGCATGACTTCTTGATTCTCTCATTATACCACTTCAAAGGCCGTCACTGTTAAAGGTAAATTCATTGGAGCACTATCCATGGGAATGTTGCCCAACCCGTCGTTAGAAGCCATATATCCAAGGAGAAAGCCTCAATCTGATACCTACTGACACATGGATGGATGTGATGAAGAGAAAGTCACAAGTTATGTGCCCCGTAACGATACCCAAATCAAAAGTTATGGCCAATTTATGGTTCTCCTTCTTTTGGTCCAACTATTCGATAAATGTATTTATGCCATGTCCTACATCATTGGGTTTGAGGGTGCATACTCTGTATCCAAATTGTGGGGCATGATAAATAATGTATAGATTTGGGGACCAAACACTTTCTTATAATAAAGAGGCTATGTGAAGATCCAACCCAACATAGGACTCTTCCAAGCCCACGTCTCCTTAATCCCGTCACCAAGAGAGAAGTCATCTCCCAATACAACTCTAATTGGAGTTGTATATTGTACTTTATGCCCATAAAAAATTGCATACACCCATCAATTGCATGGGTCCCACCCTGATGGTCATGTGATCAATCCAAACATACCATTATATTGCCATATGAAATTATGTCATATATGACCCATAATTACAACATTCTCCCACTTGGGACATTTATGAAATCTTTAATATACAATGTATTATCTAGTACTTCCTTAATGAGCTCAAAGCTTTATTAGATATTTTAATGGATCCTATGAAGTACCCTAAATTATCTTGTTCATTGGAACTACTAAAATTGGACCAGGATAGTCATCAACTCATTTGTTGAGGCCGGAGTAAACGCGATCACAAATGCTAATATTCCCAATGACATGGATACCAAAAACATGAGTGTGGAATATGAAAATATCATGCCAGGTGAAACCCGCATGCAGACTTCCAAGCGGTCCAATCATCTCTATCAAAAGATGCCTTAGCCTTAATTGTAGTAAACCTTTATCTGTTCATTTCTCTTTATGTATGCAGAATGGGTATACCTTAATGAATAAAAATCAAAATTTGAATCATTAATTACACCTTAATTTACTAGAATGCATACACTACCTCAATGTCTGTACTCCCACTAACCCCGAGCACCATAGGATGCAATTATCAATTGGGGTTTACAAAATACTTGATGAATATAGATCATCTTCCTTTCAAGGAACCTTAGAGAGTGCTTTGTTTCTCCTATCTTAATTTAGTGAAATGTAATGCCGCAATGTCTAACGCCTGGATTCGCGATAGACATTAAAGCTCTATTCCAATGCACGATGTCGTAAGTGTTCATATTGCACCCTATCAACCAACAACACTTATGCCATGAAACAAAACCTAAAACCTAAAGCAACAACACCCTATTATCTCTCTCAACTAACGGTACATGAGAGTAAGCATCACAACCAAATACTCGCAGTCCTGAGTAGTTTATCTGCTGACCACTCGACACTTCCTCTGGAATCTTGCATTTAATGGCCAAAAAAGCGGACCGATTCACCAATTAACAAGCCGTGTTAATGACCTTAGTCCACAAGTCCTTACCCAGCTCAACATCACTGATTATGCATTGGGCCCTCTTTAAGAGAGTTTGATTGATCCACTCAGCCGCACCATTTTGTTATGGTGTATGGCACATTGTGTTGTGCCTTACGATCCCTTCATCTTTGCAATACCTATTGAATTCTCCACCATTATTTGTCCTAGTACTTTGATCTTTCGCCCTATCTGTTTTTCCACCATTGCCTTCAATTGCTTAAATTTAGTAAAACATTGGATTTATTTTTCATAAAATAAACCAATACTTTCCTGGAATAGTCGTCAATGAAGGTGACAAACCATGACAACCCTCCACTAGAAACTATGGGCTACAATCCCCATACATCATAATTCACATAATTAAGAACATCCTTACATATTTACTAGACTTTAAAGATAACCTTAAATGTTTACCATATATGCAATGCTTGCATATATTAAAATCAATACTTTTAAAGACTATAATTAAACAAAGGTTAGAAAGTACCTTCATGCCCCGCTCGCTCATGTGGCCCAAGCGTGCATGCCACATATGCGCAAACGTGGAATCCGCTACAAATGCTGCAACTCCACTATATGAGTGCTCTCTATCAACCTGTAAAGATTTCCATTCTGCTATTCCTTTATAACTACGAGTGCCCCATTTAAAACTTTAAGGACATAATCGAACCCGGTGAATGTATACCCAAGCACCTCAAGTGCTCCTAAAGATATCAAGTTGTTCCTCATATTAAGAATGTGTCTCACCTTGGTCCAACATCTTGATGTGCACTGATCCAACACCACTACACTATAGGCATTATCATTGCTCATAAATACCTAGCCACCATCGCACTCACTGTAACTGGTGAACCAATTTCGATAAGGAGTCATGTGATATGATGTCTAATATCTAAAATCCATTTATCCTTACAATCATCATATAAGTGTCCGACCATGGACATTGACAACATATCACTTCCACTCTTACCTTTATCAGACTCTGCAGTGTTGACCTCTCTCGAAGAAGCCTCTGAGTTTTTTTTCTTAGCCTTATGATTTTTCTAATCCTTCTTCATGTGCTGAACATCCCACAGTTCTAGCACTTCAACTTTCCTCTACCCCTGCCCTTAGATTTGGACCTCGATCGAGAAGACCTGTTGTCTCGTCCAAAATTTTGTTCCCTCATAACCAATGCATCAATAGAGGCATCTACGTCACCGCTTTTCTTTCTTATTGCCTTTTCTTGAAGGGCTGAGATAATGGTATTGACTCCAATGGTTGATCTTCCGGTGCACACAAGTCCTTGAATAACTCATACGAAGCTAGGTGAGAATTCAATAGGATGCATGCCTGATCCTCAACTTTCATCATTTCTTCCACATCCAATAATTTGCAAATAAACTTGTTAAAGTTATTAATGTGGGCCTCAACATCAGCACCCTTCACCATCTTTAGATTGAACAACTGAAGCTTTAAGTACATGCGATTCTTAAAAGATTCCTTTGAATAGATGTCCTCTAATTTCACCCATGTACTTGCTGCAGTTCTCTCTCATGACATTGTAAAGGACCTCATCCGTTAGGCACAATTGGATAGAGGTTCTCGTTTTCTTATTCATCATGTTCTATTCTTCGTCTGTCATAGATTCCAGTAACTTCTTAAGGAGTGCATCATCCTATCCTTACTGAACTAGGGACCAGTCATCTTGACCTTCCATAGTTCAAAATTACTTTTCCTGTAATATTTTTCAACATCAAACTTTAGATTAGAAGCCATTGATATTATGCTTTCATATTCAATCTGCTTCCCAATGTTATGCTCTGATACCACTTGTTGGGGAACCATGGAAGCACACAGAGATGAATTAAGTATTCCAATTACACAATCAAGTCCAATCACAAATATTCTGAATTTAACGTGGAAAAACCCATGGCACAAAGCGACAGTAATGCACTATGAAAGCAAAACATTATCAAAGATGGAGATTATCAAATTCGAACAAGCCTCAAATCATCCCAATTTATGCCCTTGAAACCCTAGAACAAATTAGAAAGCTCTGAGATTCACCCTATTCCCGATTACACCCTATATATATAGCCTCTATGAGAATCACAATTGAAATAGGAAACAAATCCTGCACTTAACGCAACTCTGCGTAACTTTGTGTGATCATATATTGAGACTTTGATGTCACTTCGATGGCATCGACAAACTATTGATGGCATTGAACACCTTCGATGTCATCGAACCAAACAACAAAATATTTCAGCGATAAAACATGGATTTTTTGAAATTTCTCAATGGCATCAAGCTAACTTTGATGGCATTAAGTTGCCATTAACAGACCTGTTGATTTTCAGATTTCAAACATCAACAACAATATAAAGCATACTTGATTGACAAGAATAACTCGTTGATCTCGAAGCTGAGTAATGATCATATCACAAACAGTTGTTTTCCCAGATGCAGTACCACCAGCAACACCTGTACATTGTCATAATAGTTAATTAATGAACAAGGTCTAAATTAATTTTAAAGATTGAAAAAAATTATCATTATTATGGTCAAATTAGATGCAAAATTAAATAAATAAATGTGTGAAAACATCTATAAGCCAAATACCAATCTTTACATGAAATAAAAACAAAAAATTGTTAAATAAAAATAATTAATCGAATATAACAAAAATCAAACAATTAATTTGTGGTTTCTAGTAATATAATATGGTAGGATAACCTAAAATTGCACGAATTTCTTCTTAAATGGGTTTTATTAAAATTTGAGGACAATATTGGCCATGACAATTGACTAATGGGAAAAATTAGAGCATATCATATGGATAGAAGGAGTACAGTATGTGCACCAATGTTTGTGATCAAGTATCTTCAAGACTTTTGGACCCTGAAGATGATAGCAAACATGACCCTACGTGGGATGTGTGCATTCTAATGTAGCAGTATAAGTAGGCACAAGTCATGCGTATTAGTCCCTTTAAGAGTCCGAGAACACCACAATGTTCAATTGGAGGGTTTACACCTAGTTTGGATATAAATATGTTAAAAAAAAGTCCTTCCATTAATGATCTACCAAGTTATTTATGACATTTTTTAGAGAATTTTGTGTAATTTTGATTTTTTTCCCTCGTTCATATAGGAAGAGAGTCATAATTCAATAAGTGGCCCCTCATGTAACGGGATAGATTATGTGTAAGAACTGTGTGTGTAGGAGATACGTGTTAGAGATTTAAGACATTCATCAAGTAGGACACATCATGAGCATGCCATGGACCAATAATATTGTTGGTCTACTAATAAGGAAGCACAGACATACATGACAAACAATAAGGGGTTAGAAATCCAACATTAAAAGTTAAACATACACATGGCTCACTGGATACTCTTATTAGTTTGATTTTTTAAGGTATGCCTCGTGCGCCTTACCTAATGAATGTTCTGGATCTCCAACACATGCTTCATACATAAGGATCTATGTAAGGTATCACAAAACCTCATAGAGGGCCACTCATTGAATCATGACCCCTACTTAGAAAACCTCCAATGATAATATACACTGGAGGATGACTATAGGTGTGTGACTTGCATTAACATGAGAGGAACTACTTGCATGAGATCCACCATGTCCATCAACTACACCACTTTGTGCTTCACTTTGTACCCAAACATCAAGCTTATCTAAAATTAATGTAGATCGCTGTAAGTGCTTATACTTAAAGCATAATTTAGTTTGTCAAATTTTGTAGTCCGATTTCAATCGCAAGCTCAACTGAAGACAAGCTATCAACTCGATTGGATCATTACTCTTGCTCCGGTGGTGGACTCTCAGGAGTTTCAACAACCGGTCAAAGGTTCGAGTATCCATAGGTGGCGACATCCCACTATGGTGTGAGTGTGTGGTGGTGTGTGTGCGTGTGTAAAAAAAAGCTATCAACTCGATCAAGCATTTAGAAAGAAGACTCAACATCTCAAAGCAAGACCTTTCATGATTCAAGGATCAGAACACTTTGTATGAGTCAACATACAGGTGGTATAAACCTAGTTTGACCATAGGTTAAGTGTATTTCACTCATGCATATTTACAATCATATTTTATGTTAAATACACTCAAGTTAGGCCAACCCGAAGTCCGGTTCAACCAGCCTAACTTGTTAGGCCAACCCTATAACATTCAGTCAAAAAGACAAATCTAAAAATATCTTTTTGCGGTAGGTTTGGCCAACCCAACCCGGGGTTTGGCCAGCTCATGGTAGTTTCAGTCAAGTTTCCAGCAATGGAACAAAATTGGATCTTAGACCAGTTAGGCTAGCCGAACTTCCTGTTCAGCCAGCCCAACCTGAGGTTCGTCTAGCCAAACATGGACTTAGGCCAGCCGAAGATTTGAAAGATTTTATCCCACGATTTCCAAATTCTGATTGGAATGTAATCTTTGAAGTTTGGTCAGCCGAACTATACAGATCCTTGGATATAAATAGAGGCTTTCTCTTATTCTTTAAACCACAAAAATTCATAGTCTTATATTGTGTTGTAAAAAGAGATTCTTCAAGCCTCCTTAAGCTATTTGTGTTATAATTCATATTTTATTATTAGATTATTCTATTCTCTTTCATAAAGTTAGATAAAACTGTTTTTTATTGAGTAATCCATACTCTACTTTGAGAATAGGGAGAATCGAATCTGCGGCAATAGAGTTTCATTTATTTCATTGAAAATCTATTAGATCCCTTTATATCTTTTTGGGTTGAACTCATAAAAATGACTTCATCAATATTCCAAGAAGAAGATTGCTGCATTCAAGCTATAGCTATGACTTTGACTCACCAAATCGAAGATAAGTAATGTCTTTTAAATTATTTCAGTTTGGGTTTTTCTGAGATAGCTCGAAAATCTTAGCGGGTTTGTTTGTGGTGACCCGGTAAAATCACAAAGTGGGTTTGATTGTGATAGCCTGTGAAAATCGCAATAATTGTATAAGGTTGTTAAGGTGACCCTGAAAAACCTTGAAATAGTGAAAGCCAAAATTATGAGTGTAGTAATTTTAGGAGTGGAGTAGGTTGCATTGAGGCACCGAACCACTATAACTCTTTTGTTCATTATAGTGATTGGATTTTATTATTTGTGCTATTTTGTTTTTCTTATTCTTTGCATTAGTTTGAGATTTTAATTTCAAAGACGTTGTGACATAAGGTTGTCCTACCCAAATCTTTTAGGTGTCAGGTTGTCCTACGAACTATTTGATATCAAGAATTTAATACTTTACGAAATTGTATTACATTGATTTATTATTCCGCATTATAACGAAATATTTGACATTGTCCTATTCACCCCCCTTTAGGACATTTATAGCTCATCTTTTCAAGTGGTATGAGAGCGAGGTTGCTCTTTTTGGTATTAACTTCCTAGAGCTAGATCTAGAGCTATTGGAATGTCAAATTTCGATAGTCTATCCATTTCCAAGCCACTGCCCTTTGATGGCTCGAACTATTCTTACTAGAAAGCTAGAATGAGGATCTTCCTCAAATCTATTGATGAAAGTGTGTGGCAAGCTACCATGACCCAATGGGTCCCTCCAAAGTTGGAAGTAGTGGGGTCTTGGAGAAAAAGTCTTTGAAAGCAAAGTGTGTGTAAAAATCCTACGATCGCTTCCTGACAGGTTCAATTCTAAAGTTATTGTTATATAAAAATTGAGGAAAACTGATACAATGAAGGTAGAGGAATTAGTAGGATCTCTACAAACCTATAAGCTGAATTTCAATGCTCCCAAAAGTAAATCCATAACCTTAAAATCCTCAAAATCCAAATCAAAAGATTTAGATAATGAAGAAAATGAGAATGACATAATTATGCTTGCTAAAAAGTCTTTTAGAATTTTAAAAAATAAAAATAGATCTGATTTTCAAAAACCGATTGACAAAAGAAAAGAAAATTGGAAATCTAAATCTAAATACTCTCAATGTTTCAACTGTTCTAAATATGGGCATTTAGCTGCAAAATGTTCTAAGAAGGATAAATCTAAAAGAAGAGGCATGATCGCCACATGTGATGAATCGTCTGAATCTGAATCTAATTCAAAAACTGACAAATCAGATCATGAAACTGAAAATGATCAAAAGGCGTTTATGACCCTAGCTAGATTTACTTCCTCAAATGAAGATAAAACATGTGATTATGAAATACCAGGAAGTGCTGTTGAAAATGAAGAAGATCTTCAAGTAGCCTATGATGCCTTATATAAAGAAAGTTGTAAGATTGCAACAAAATTAAAAATTCAAAAGGATAAATTTGTGAATTTAAAATTAAAACTTGAAAAATCTGTTTTGGAGAAATCACATTTTTTTTTTTTGGTTTTGAGAAAACCAAACTTGAACTCAATCTAAAAAATTCTGAAATTGAAGCTCTCAAAACTAAAAATAAAAATTTACTATTAGAAATTACTTCTCAAAAAAAATTCTAAAGAGACTTAGATATATACCCATGGTGACTCGAGATTTGAAAAGCTACTATCTGCATCTCGTCGAAGTAACAACAAATCCGACTTGGGTTATATTAAGAGTCATTCAGAAAAATCTAAAAATATTGCTCTTATATTTGTTAAAGGTGAATCTTCAAAATCTAAATGAGAAATTATAAAAGAAATAAAGAAAAAACCAAAAACCTTTTTATCCAAAAACTAAGTCCAACTATCAAAAGAAAATTTATAATCCTTTTCTTGCAGATGAGATAGTGGACTTACTTAAGGAGCTCTTGAAATCCAACTCTAGAATTATGAGAGTAAGTGAGAATAAGAAAAAATATTTCTCTCAAACTAATCATACTATTAGAGATCCTCCTAACCTAAAACCATATTGAAATGGGTTCCAAAAAATAAGTATCGTGTTATCCACACAGCTTTCAAAGCTAGTAGCCATTCAAGATGGTATCGGGACAGTGGATGTTCTAGACATATGACAGGTGATAAAGAGATACTTTTAGACATCAATTACATTGATGGAAGATCAATAACATTTGGGAGATGGCAGTAACTGCAAAATCAGCGAAAGAGGTAATGTAAAACTTCTCAATCTTCCTATTTTTAAAGATGTTTTATATGTTGAAGGTTTGAAACACAATTAGCATATCTCAAATTTGTGATAATGTAACACCCCATACTCTCAGTACTCGGGTGTTAGCATGGAAACCTCACTCAGCATGAACATAAACTTGATTAGTGTGAACATTCACACCCTGTAGTCTAAGTTTGACCGTTGGGAGTGATTTGCACTCATGGAATAATGCATCTGTTCATCGATTTCCAAGATGGATCACCATACCGCCAGAGATACTTATTTTTAGGATTCCAATTCACTAATAGACTAAGGATAGTTTTTATTATAACTACGAACAATGACCCTTAAATGGTTAATCATTCGGTAGCTTGCTTGAATATATACCATATAAGTGATTTGATCATTGGTTAGCTTACTTAAATTCATGTCTTAAAAGTGATTAGATCATCTGATTAGCTCTCTTAAACACATGTCTTAGAATTGATTTTAATGCTTAATTAGTTAGAATACTTGATTGGTTATTTAAACAAATGCCTTAGGATTGGTTAGTTTACTTAAACAAATGTCTAGAGTTAGTTAGAATACTTGATTATTTTACTTAACAAATGTCTTAGAATTAATTAGAATGCTTAATTAGTTACTTAAATAAATGTCTTGGAATTAGTTAGAATACTCGATTAGTTTACTTAATAAATGTCTTAGAATGGGTTAGAATACTTGATAGGTTGACTTAAACCAATGCCTTAGAAGTGATTAGAATACCTGATAGGTTGACTTAAATACATGTCTTAGATTGATTAAAGTATTTGATTAGTTTGTTTAAGTACATGTTTTAGAATTGATTAAATTACTTGACTAGTTACTTTAAACACATATCAGGGCATCTAATCCCTAATTCAAGCGCTAATTCCCAACTGAGTGGTCCCTAGGACCCTTTTAATCATTGGTATCCAGATTTAGAATTATCCAACCCTTAGATTAACGAAAACCAATCAATATGACCCAAATCAAGTGGTGGGCCCCACCTAGGTCTTAGATCGCCCTGATCAATGGCCAGATATCCTAGTTAGAACTCCTTAGGGGAATGGACGGAGCAAATTTCGAGACTTCATCAAGGTGGGGCCCATGCTGGGGTGCACGTGTACCACACTTGGTGCATACGCTGCACAACGGATGGCTGGATCTGTCAAACAAGAGCTGACTCATGAAGTTTTGAAAAAAGAGGGGGAAACCTCTCTATTTCCTTCGTGAAAAGCGCTGAATGGACGATGTCCATTTTGATTAAGTCATGGCCCACTTCGGGCCACCGTCCAGAAGATCTCAACCATTTATTAAGTGATAAGGACACGGACGACTAGGTCCACGTCGACTAAACCATCCCATGCAGGCATGCATGCGCACAAGCAGTGGACAACTGAGAATGAATGAAAGCATTTTCTGAAAGCGGGAGATTTCAAAGGCCTCCACGTGGGCGCGATCCGCGTCAACTTCTCTCCCGCCATCTCAGTCGTTCCTCACACATAGATCCACACCATTCTTCCAGCACCAGAAAAGGGCAAGTAACCTCTCGCCAAAAGAAAATGGTTGCTGGAGGATTTCCATTTTGGGAAATCAGTCTGGCGTAATCCAGACTCTCCACAGAGCCATGTGGAAAGATCTTCATCACTCCTTGTAGGGCAGCAACGACTCTCTCAGGGGAACTTCTCATCTCGTGAGAAAACTGCATGAGGCGGGAAGAACTCGTGCGGGGTGCCGAAACGTCGATGAATGGCCCAAAAAGTGTTGGAAATTATACAGAATAAAATATTTCTGTAAAATATGGAAACCGAAAAGTCACGATGATCAGAGCTAAGGACAGGCTGAAGCACATTTGAAACACTATCCTTAAAGCGTTATTTGCCCCTACTCAAGTGAATTGAGCATGCTGATAGGTTATAGGTAAATTACTTCTAGGATACGACGAGCCTGGTGTGGGTCTGCATTCAACAAACATGAAGGCCCACCTATTGGAACTCTCTTATTCTCAGTCTGGCATAAAGACAATAAAAGAAAAAATCCCAGAAGAAAGAAAGAAAAGAAAATATGTTATTCAAATCACTGCACTGGTCAAGTATTCAGCCACTGGTTCAGTTGAACCGTTCTAGACCACACCATTGGTCTGTTCTTCGAGCAAAGGATTGAACCCTTGCTGTCTTACTGAAGTATAGGAGAGGAATAGTGGGCTGTCTCAGTTTGTTTGGGTCTACTGGAGTGGGTTTAGTATTTATTGGAAACCCATCCAGGCCCTCCTTTTATAGGCTATGGTGGTTGGGGGTTATAGTCTAGGGACAAAAATCCTATTAATGTAATTTCTAGCTGTTGAGAAACTAGCCATTTCTGACTATTGTGCATGGCCCATTACAACAGCTGCATGCTGACTGTTGTGAGAGCTGGCTAGCCATTTTCTAGCTGTTGGGCTAGCCATGCAGTAGTTTCTGCATGACTTCTGCAATCAAGTCCATAGCTATTACATATTTGTATAACAGCTATATTTTCAGCCTCTATATAATCAGAGGGACTCTCATTCAGTCCTCTAGATTTTGTCTAGCCACCTATCTGCCTCTGCCTTAGCCACTTAGTTGCACCGCGACTTGCACACGTCTCGCTCCGGTTTGCTTAAAGCGCGAAGTAGCGACCCTCTGTGACACGATGCGGACATGCGAAGTACAAAGTACGCCACTAGCGCCTCTACAGCCACACAGCCTCACATGCCCACGCCCTCGCACAGAGCCCGAGCCCGAGCACAGGCGTGTGCGCGTGCGCGCGGGTGTTCCAGTGCTACGCACTGGAATACGCAAGTTCCATTCTCCTTTAGACCAAGTGTGTAAGTATTATAATACTCTACATCCTTCATATAAACCATAAAATTTTCTCTTCCCTTTCCTATGTGGGACTATTCTTAAACACCCACAAAAATGTGCTTTTTCAAACTTTTTTTATATAATATATATTATATTTTATTTAAAATATATTTAAAAATTAATATTTTTGTAACAATCCCTCACTTAATTTTTAAAAACATATTTTTCTTGATTAAACATTTTTGCCAGAATAATTAGCTTATATGCATAAAGAAAGATATCTTTCGATTTTAGTCTTTCCTTAGTGTAAGTATCTCAAAACTTTGTCGAAATGATTGGTAGCCGTAGCGTTGAACCAGTTATTCCTAGATAATAGAGTCGGAGAAATCATACACATATTTGCTATGTGTTTGTTAGAGTTCCCACAATCTTGCTTAACACAATTAATGGTCATGTGCTTATCCTAATTCATGAACGATCCCAAGAGAAAACTCCTAACTCTCATGAGAAATAGCACCATCTCTACATTCATATAGGTGAAATCCTTTCAGTGTCTTCGTTACTATAAGACACTTGTCCTATAGACTGGATTTCATTAAGAGTTCTAAGACTCAACCCTCTTTCGTAACGCTCAACACTTATCTATTATGGATGAGGTATTATAATTTAGTGCTGAAAACTTTTCACATATCAGTGATTTGTTCTTACTCATTAAATCCAAAATTAGAGATTTTCTGTATTTAGGTTGGGTTACCATCACTGGTGGAACTTTAGTTAAAGAGTTTCAACCCTATCTCTCTAGATGTAGCCTTTACTACCTCTTTCGGTAGAGGTTTAGTGAAAGGATCTGCCAGGTTATTGCTTGATTTCACATAGGAAATAACAATGATTCCATCTTCAATCAATTGTCTGACATAATCATGTCGAAGACTGATATGTTTATACTTACTATTATAAGTGCCCTTATAGGCTCTAGCTAATGTGGCTTCACTATCACAATGTAGTGACACAGCCGATATAGGCTTTACACAGAAAGGAATTTCTAATAGAAGATCCCTTAGCCACTCAGTCTCTTTGCCTGTTGCAGCCAGGGCTATGAATTCAGACTCCATAGTTGAGTACATTATGCAAGTCTGTTTATTGGATCCTCAAGATACAGCTGCACTTCCTAGAGTGAATACCCAACCTGTAGTAGACTTATTGTCCCCTGCACTCGATATCCAGCTCGCATTGGTATATCCTTCCAATACGGCAGGAAACTCTTAATAAAATAGTCCTAAGTCTTTAGTTGCTTTTGAGTAACCAAGGACTCTACTGATTGCATTCCAATGTTCAGTACTAGGGTTAATAGTAAACTTACTAAGTTTACTCACAGCATATGTGATATCAGGTCTAGTGCATTGCATATCATACATAAGACTCCCTATAGCACTCGCATATTCTAATTGTGCAACTGTTCTTCCAGTATTTTCTTTTAGCTTAATACTTGGATTAAATGGGGTCTTTGCTTCTTTTATATTTAGATGGTTAAACTTGTATAGTATCTTCTCAATATAATGAGATTGACACAAAGCGTAACCCCCATAATATTTTTTAACTTTGATACCTAGGATGGTATCAACTTGTCCAAGATCCTTCATTTTAAATACGAAAGATAGAAACCTCTTTATTTCAGTTACACCTTCCATTTTATTACTTATTATTAACATGTCATCAACATATAGACAAATAATAATGATATAACTATCATCTACTTTAGAATATATGCATTTGTCAGCTGCATTATGCATGAAACTGTGAGAGAGTATTTTGGAATCAAACTTCTTATGCCACTATTTTAGTGCTTGTTTTAATCCATACAAAGATTTGACTAATCTACATACTTTATTTTCATTTCCTGGTAGAACGAAACCTTCAAGTTGTTCCATGTATACCTCCTCATTGAGGTCACCATTCAGGAATGCGGTCTTTACATCCATTTGGTAGATGTGAAGATGATGTATGGAAGCTAGCACAAATAATATCCTAATGGATGTTATCCTAGCTACAGGAGAGTATGTGTCAAAGTAATCTATTCCTTCTTTTTGTCTAAAACCCTTAGCTACTAGTCGAGCTTTAAAGGTTTGGATAGTCCCATTAGTGTGATATTTCTTCCTAAATACCCACTTACAACCTATGGGTCTAGAACCTGGAGGTAAGTTTACTAGTTCTCATGTTTGATTTGACAGTATGGATTCCATTTCATCGTTTATAACTTCTTTCCAGAAAGCCGAGTCTCTAGAGGATACAGCCTCCTTATATGTTTTATGATCATCTTCTATAGTCATTACTATAAGTATTTTTCTTATAACATTTTCTCTATCTCCTTCTACAAGATGAAAAATGACGCATTGTGAGTTTATGTAGTCATCTCCTAGACTCTTCTCTATTCTTGTCCTTTGACTCTACAAGGTTCAACAGGAGCTTCCACTATCTGTGGAGCTATGCTATTTGGTTCTCTATTAGAAGTTTATATTTCATTATCCTTTGACTCTAAGGATAATGAGTTCTTAAAGAACTCAACGTCTCTTGATTCCATTATTGTATTAGACTCTATGTCTAGAAGTCTATAAGCTTTACTATTTTGTGCATATCCTACGAAAGTGCACTTAATAGCTCTTGGTCCTAATTTAGTTCTTTTTGGATAAGGAGTTCTGTAATATGCAAGACACCCCCCACACTTTTAGATATCCTAGGTTAGGTTTTCTACCTCTCCATGTTTTATATGGAGATATTTTATAATTTTTAGATGGAATTCTGTTTAGTATATGACACGCTGCAAGCAGTGCCTCACCCTATAGACTTAGTGGCAACTTTGCTCTTATCAGCATTGAGTTGACCATCTCTATTAATGTTCTATTCTTCCTTTCAGCTATTCCATTTTGTTGAGGTGTGTAGGGCGCAGTACATTGATGTATTAATCCATATTCTTCAGAGAAGTTAATGAATTCATTTGAGAAGTATTCTCCTCCTCTATCGCTATGGAAAATTTTTATCTTCTTATTTAGTTGATTCTCTACTTCTGCTTTATATATTTTAAATATGTTCAATGCTTCATCTTTGCTCTTTAATAGGTACACATACACATATCTAGAGCAATCATCAATAAAGGTTATGAAATACCTTTTGCCTCCACAAGTAAGAATGTTGTTTAACTCACAAATATCACCCTGGACAAGATCCAATACTTGAGATGATTTTTCAACACTTGGAAAAGGTTTCTTCATCAATTTAGATCGTATTTACACTTCATATTTATCGGTTTCATTATCTGTGTATGAGATTAAACTATTCTTAGCCATAAACTTCAAGGTACTATACCCTATATGGGCTAGTCCATCATGCCACAGTCCAGCGGATTCAACCATATACGCAGAAGTGCTACTTTCATTCAGAGAAAATTTAACCATTCCGTTACAAGCATATCCCTTTCTGACAAAATTTTCATTCTTGGACAGAATCAGTTTACCTGACTCGTACACCACCCTTATGCCTGGTTTACCCAGAAGATCCCCAGAAACTAAGTTTCACCTCATATCTGGGACGTGCAGTACATTAGTCAGAATCACTTTCTTTCTAGAGGTGAATATCAGTTCAACAGTTCCTTTGCCGACGACCTTCGCTCGGACTACATTACCCATTTGGACTTCTTGATCATCGGTCAATTTCTCATAGGTTTTGAAGGCTGATTTATCGTAGCACACATATACCGTAGCTGCAATATCATACCACCAACCTGGAACTTTGCCTTGGATGGTATTCACCTTAGTAATCATAATCACAATATCACATTCTTCTACTGCACTTGCCTCTTTTTTAGATTTGCGATATCGCCATACTCGAGCATAGTGCCCGATTTTTCCACAGACATGGCATGGGCCTTTGAACTTTCTGTTTTTCTTTTCGGCATTTTTCTTGAATTTTTCTTTATTGGGTTTCAGTGAATCGTCCTTCTCAGAATTCTTGTTATTAGTGTTCTCTACTGCATGTACCTTGGACGAGGCATTCCCATTATCATTCTTTCTGTCACGGTTACAAAATTCTTACTCAATTCTGAGGTGTTTCTGGATTTGTTCCAGTGTGTAGTCCTCAGTTTTATGCAAAAACTTCTTTCTATAGTCTTTCCACATCGGTGGCAATTTAGCGATTATAGCCCCAACTTGGAATGATTCAGGAAGATCAATTTTGATGGCTTTAATTTTGTTTACTATTAGCTGCAGTTCTTGGATTTGGGGCAGCAGCGGTTTGTTATCTACCATGTTGAAATCAAAATACTTGGCGATGAGAAACTTGTTGGTACCTTCTTCTTCAGCCTTGTATTTGAACTCCAGAGTGGCCTAGATCTCCTTTGCTGAAGATGTTTGTTGGTACAGATCGTATAGGCGATCAGAGAGCGCGTTCAGAATGTGTCCTCGACACAAGAGTTCATCTTCAGCTCGTTTAGTGCGGGCAGCCACCGGTTCAGGTGTGTCTATGTCGGATGCTTCAGGTAGTGCTTGCAGATTTGGATCTAATATGTAGTAGATTTTTAGCGTCGTCAGAAGAAATTTCAGCTTGTCTTACTATCTTGTAAAATTGGTTCCATCGAACTGATCAAGACATATCAAGTCCCGATTCATCAACTTGATGGATGAAAGACTATTAGCTTCCATCACAAATAACGCTTTAAGATTGTTGAAAATTATATAGAATAAAATATTTCTGTAAAATATGGAAACCGAAAAATCACGATGATCAGAACTAAGGATAGCCGAAGCACGTTTAAAATGTTGTCCTTAAAGCGTTATTTGCCCCTACTTAAGTGAATTGAGTATGATGATAGGTTACAGTCAAATCACTTCTAGGATACGATGAGCCTAGTGTGGGTCTGCGTTCAGCAAACACAAAGGCCCACCTATTGGAACTCTGTTACACTCAGTCTGGCACTCAACAAAGTGCGCCACTAGCGCCTCTACAGCCACACTGCCTCACATGCCCACGCCCTCACACCGAGCCCGTGACTGAGACTGAGACCGAGCTCAAGCCCGAGCCCGAACGCAGGCGCGCGGGTGTTCTAGTGCTACTCACTGGAACACGCAAGTTCCATTCTCCTTTGGACCAAGTGTGTAAGTATTATAATACTCCACATCCTTCATATAAACCATAAAATTTTCTCTTCCCTTTTCCATGTGGGACTATTCTTAAAAACCCACAAAAAGGTGTTTTTTCAAACTTTTTTATATAATATATATATTATATTATATTTAAAATATATTTAAAAATCAATATTTTTGCAACAAAAGTGGGCCCTGTAGTGGTCAACGGTCTCATCTGGTCCGTTCAGACGGACCAGATCGTAGGAATACACCATAAATAAAAATCGGCCATTGATGGCCACGTCACCTTCCTCGTTAGCTCGCCTGACCCACCAAGACGAGATAGGCCCCACAATAAGTAAAAACTTACTTTTCTGGTGGGCCATGGCAGCAGATACCCATCCCCGGTGATGGATGGGTCCCATGCATACGAAGATCAGAGAAAAGCACGTGCAAGCAGCAGTCAAATCTTGACCGTTGGATGGACAGTCCTAGCACGCCTCTTAGCCTTTAAAAAGGGAGTGCTCGTCTCGGGATCTCCACCAGAAAGTAGGAGAGAAAGTGAGAGAGGAAGATAGAGAGTAGTGAGAGTGGGAGAAAGTTAGCAAGGGTCGAGTGTTGGTGTAAGCCTGGTGCCGCACTGCACCAAGTCGAACCAAGCAAGTCGGATCGAGTCGGGTTAATGCAGCCCGTAGTCACCACTGAGAGAGTGAGGGAAGATCAGAGAGAGCAACATAAAGAGGGAAAGCGAGTGCTAGAGAGGGAAAGAAAGGATTAGGGACGAATGAGAGGAAGTGTGTAGGGGTGGGTGTGCAACTGACTGCACTGAGTCAACCCAGTTGCATTAGGTTGAGTCGGGTTAGTGGGGGGGCCCCTTGCAAACCCTCTAAGCTAGAGATCAACTTGGACCATTGGATGCACTCCACCATCAGGTACAACTCGAAAACCCATTGCCCCTTTCAACTCAGCAAGCCACGCCATGTGTAGTAGGCCACATCCGAGTTTAAACTCAGCAGGCCACATCATGCACAACGGGCCGCACCTGAGTTTAGCTCAGTGGGCCATGCCCTATGTCCATACACACAAGGAGGGCCGAGATTAGGCCAGGTATAGGGCTGAGATGCAGGCCTTCATGAGCCAGAAGGGTGGGCTGAAACCGTCCCTCTTCAGGTCATGCAAAGGGTTGAGGATGAGCTTTCATCGGGGCTGAAAATTGGATCAAAACCAAGTCTCCAGCTGGGCCAATACTAAACTCAAACCAGGCCTTTATGAGGCCTTGAATTGGGCTGCAGATGCTCCATCAACCGGGCCTTGAACCAAGTTAAAAAACTGGCCTCAGATGGACCACACAAGGAGCTGAGAACAGGCCTTCATCAGGCCATGAATAGAGCCGAAAATTAGGCTTTTAAATGGGCCTTGAATCCAGCCGAAATCGGGCCTCAACAGAGCTTTCAATCCAGGCTGAAAATGAGGGGGTTAGTCAGATTTCTACATACATGCGCTAGAGCTGTGGAACATGACTGGTGTCTGCTTGTGTTGATGGAACTTGTTTGATTTCCAAAGCCCATTCACCAAGCATCTTGATGGGATCCTTGCATTTTAAAAATAAAAAAAAAAACCAGAAAGAAAGTCTCTTTTGTGATCGTGATGTTGTAATGGTTGTAGATGAATTATAATGCAGTGGTTTCACGCACAAGAGACTTTTAATGGATTAAATGGATAAGTAAGACGTGCTAGATTTCATTTTATTGTGGTTGTCTCGGTCATTAATTTATTAGTGTTGGGCCTACTACCACCCTCTCTGCCTTAGCTTCCACAAGGTGGTCTTAACCCATGGGTTGCAAGCGGCTTCAATTCCAGGCTTAACTAGGTCATAGAGTGGGAATTTCTTTTATTTATCATGGATGAGAAATTAAATGGTGTGTTAGGAGTGATTTTGGGCCCCAACTTGGGCCCTTGTTGGACAAAAATCTATTGGGCCTGGTCACTCGAATGCAGGCCTAAATGGCCTTGTTCATGGGACCTTTCAAACCCACATAACTTCGATGTAGTGACCTTGGGAATATTGACCAATACAGACTGTAACCTTAGGAGGTTGCTTACGTGATTTGGGCTGCAAAGTACTCACGGGAACTTGGATCAAGAATGGGAATAGGACCCTGCAAGTGAGGACTCACCCTTTGAGCTTCCCACTTAAATTCATTAATCTAGACAAATATGATGCCTTGATTTCTCTCATTGAATTATTTATCTTACTATATGAATACGCTAACCTGTTGTGCACTTGATTCCTGCGTTAAATAATGAACATGTCTCTTTAAATATAGCAAGTATAAACGAGTTGATGATAACATGCTATCTTTAGTCGTACATTTGTTAATTAACTGTATGCTTGTTGCTTTCGCTTATGTGATATATTGAATGGAACTTGTCATGAACTTACCATCTTGCGGTCTATATTTGATTTATGCGACTTAGACCACATATTTGCCCTATGTGGCTTGGATCGCTTATTTACCCTTTGTCGCTTTGATGGAACATTGGCACCCTTTGTGGCATGTTGGTTATATTCGCATATCATGTTGTTTCCTAGCCACCTTGCGCTGTTTAATCGTATTGTGATTTTTGGGTGGAGCAGGAGTTCGCTTATTGATTTTCTAGATATCTTGCGGTGTTTACATACGATATAATTTTCGGGTTGTCTAGAATTTGTATATTGATTATCTCTTCATCTTACGGTGTTCAGTCATCCATGATTTTCGGATGGAGCAGGAGTTCGCTTATCGATTTTCCAGTCATCCTGCGGAGTTCACGTTCGATATGATTTCCGGGTGAAGTTGAGGTTTGATGGTTGTTTTTCTATTCACCTTGTGGAGTTCACTTGTATTGTGATTTTTGAGTGGAGTAGTAGTTTGCTTATCGATTTTCTAGCCATCTTGTGGAGTTCACATACAATGTGATTTTCGGGTGCAATAGAAAGTCATATGATTGTTTATTGGGCTATCTAAGCACATACGCTTGCATTGCGGTTGCTATTATATTTTTCTTATGACGAGATTATATGGATTGACTTAATTTTTAAATATATGACCATGATTATGAAGTGCGTTGTTTAATATATTTAATCTCATGATTTGTGACCTATCCTGGATTATGAATGACGAGTGTGTAATCTTAGAGGGTTCTTCTCACTGCGATAGCCATTAACGCTATCAAACCACATCAGTTGATACAGGTGTAGGGTGAGCAGATGTTGTTCATCGGGTTGCTAGAGCAGATCGGGTAGCTAAGGAGCTACATGAGGTCCATGCGGCCCATATTGAACCCCACCGTTAGATGATAGAATTCTATTTTTAATTAATGTACCTTACTATTTGAGGATTGTATAAGTCCTGTATGGGCGCTACATTTGAAATTTTGTGAATATCAGAATATTTTTATTCAATGGATGGTTATTCTGGCTTTGTTGCTTTTAACTCTGATTAACGATAAGTGGTTCAAATTTACACTGAATTTTAGAGGCTAACACTCAGGTTTTTGGAGAACGGGTCATATACTCGGGTTCCAAAAACTAAGGCGTTACGGATAATAATCATAGTGTTAAATTTTCTGATCACAGATGTGAAATACTTAATAATCAAGGTCATATAATATTAAATGGTCGAAGAACCTCTGAAAATTGCTATATTATTGATGAATCATGTTCCACAAGTCACTCTTGTTATATGGTCCAAACAGACAAAACTGAATTATGGCATCAACGTCTTAAACATGTAAACTTTAGAGATCTATACAAACTTAACAAAAGAAATCATCTTCGAGGCTTACCCAAGTTTTAAAAATTGAAAAAGAAAGTTGTGGTTCTTGTCAAATAGGCAAACAAATCAGGAGTAGTTACAAGAAGGTAAACTCCTTAACCACATCTAGACCCCTCGAATTACTCCACATGAATCTTGTTGGACTAACCCGAAAGAGAGTAGAGGAGGTAAAAAATACTTTCTAGTTGTAGTTGATGACTACACTAGATATTCATGGGTAGCCTTCTTAAGAAAAAAGTCGGATGCTTTTGACGAGGTCAAAAAGTTATTTAAATGCATCCAGATGGAAAAAGAACTGACTGTGAAAAAGATAAGAAGCGATCATGGAACAGAATTTTAAAATAACAATTTTGAGAAGTTTTGTGACGACCATTGATTATTACATGAATTTTCTGCTCCTAAACCTCCTCAACAAAATGGTATAGCTGAAAGGAAAAATAGAGTTTTACAAGAAATGAGGATTGTTATACTTAATAGTAAAAAATTAGTAAAAACTTTATGGGTTGAAGCTGTCAACGCTGCTTGTTATATTATTAATCAAGTATATGTAAGAGCAGGTTTAAATAAAATGACTTATGAACTTTGGTCTAACAAAAAACCATCAGTAAAATATTTCCATACCTTTGGAAGCAAATGTTTCATTTTACGAGATAGGGAACATCTGGGAAATTTTGAAGCAAAAAGTGATGAAGGTATTTTTCTATGGTACGCTCTAAACCGTAGAGTATATCATGTCCTAAATAAAAGGACCAAAGTGATACAAGCTTTAAATAGTAGAGTATATCGTGTCTTAAATCAAAGAACCGGAGTGATACAAGAATCCATAAATGTAGTAATTGATGATCAAACTATCACTCCAGCTGATAAACACGATGATGAGGTTATTATATTTAATCAATCAGCACCTTCATTAAAATCAGATACAACTGAGAATGGACTAATCAAAGTCCATCCGACTAATCAAATTCTTAGTAATCCTCACACTGGTGTTCAAACCAGAAGACAAGTTGAAAACATTTGTAATCATATATGCACTTCCCAGATAGAACCATCAAATGTAAATGAAGCCTTAGCTGATGAAAATTGGATTTTAGCCATGTAAGATGAACTAAATCAATTTTTCAGGAATAATGTTTGTTATCTAATGCCTAGACCATATGACAAACACGTGATTGGAACTAAATGGATATTTAAAAATAAATCTAATGAATTTGGGAATATCTTAAGAATCAAAATAAGATTAGTTGTACAGGGGTACACCCAAATTGAAGGAGTCGACTATGATGAAACTTTTGCTCCAGTAACTCGTCTCGAATCCATTAGAATATTTATCTCCATTGCATATTATAAAAACTTGAAAATTTATCAAATGGATGTTAAAAGTGCTTTCTTAAATGGTGATTTAAATGAAGAAGTTTATGTAGCATAACCTAAAGGTTTCGAAGATCCTAAACTTCTTAACAATGTATACCGTCTTAAAAAGGCCCTGTATGGATTAAAACAAGCTCCTAAAGCCTAGTACGAAAAATTAACAAAATTTCTTCTTAGTCAAAATTTTAAAATGGGTAGTGTTGATAAAACCCTATTCATCAAAAGAATTAATGAAGAGTTGTGGATTGTTCAAATATACGTAGATAATATTATCTATGGATCAACAAATGCTAACCTTTCTTCTAAGTTTGCAGAGTCTATGAAATTAGAATTTGAGATGAACATGGTGGGCGAACTGAACTATTTTCTTGGACTTCAAGTGAAACAACTTGAAGAAGGAATTTTCATATCTCAAACCAAGTATGCAATAAACCTAGTTAAGAAATTTGGGTTTAAGAATGGTAAAAACTTTGCTACTCCCATGCCTACAACTCTCAAATTGTTAAAAGATGACACAAGTAAAACCATTGATCCTCATCTCTACCATAGTATGATTGTTAGTCTCTTATATTTAACAGCTAGCAGGCCTGATATCTCTTTCAGTGTAAGCGTATGCGCCAGATATCAATCTAACCCTAAGGAATCTCATCTGGCTGTTGTAAAAAGAATAATTAGATATGTTAGAAGTACTGTTAATTTGAGTTTATGGTATCCTCATGATACATCTTTACAAATTGCTGAATATACTGATGCTGATTGGGCAGGTAATGTAGCTGATAGAAAATCCATAAGTGGTGGATGTTTTTACATCGAAAATTGTCTTGTATCTTGGATGAGCAAGAAACAAAACTCGGTATCATTATCCACTACTGAAGCTGAATATATTGCGGCAGGAAATGCATGCACGTAATTAATGTAGATGAAAAGGATGTTAGTAGGCTATGGTATTAATCAAGAAATAATGCATTTATGCTTTAATAATACCAGTGCAATAAATATATCCAAAAAACCTATTCAACATTCTCATACTAAGCACATTGATATTTAATATCACTAAATCAGAGGATTAGTTGAAAGCAAGGTTGTTATACTTGAATATATTAATACTAAAAAATAGCTTGCAGACATTCTAATACAACCTCTTGATAGTGTCAAAATTTTGAATTTAAAAAATGATATTGGTTTATGTAATATTTCTTAATTAATTATTATATATTATAATTTGTTATCTTACATTTTTTACTTTAATAGAATAATGTTTATCCATGTCATTTTTTAAAAATAATTTTCTTTTCGGCCAACCCTGAGCTTACCGCCCAATTCAGCCAGCCAAGGACGTGCTCTGGCTAGCCGAACCATGCGCAATTGGGTTTTATTGGCCATTTTTTTTTTCAAAACCCTCATTTCATTATCATCTTCTTTGGTTAGCCTGTGAATTCCTTCGGCCAACCCATCACTCTAGTGTCCTTGTAAGTGAACATTTTTGAGTTTCCTTCTAGATTTAAGTTCCTTGTTGTACATTATTGTAGATTTTAACATCTCTCTTGAATCTAGAACCTTATTTTGTTGGTTTTTGGTAGAAAGCTGATCTAAATATTTTCCTTTCATTTGTTGGTATTTCTTTTGCAAAATCTAGTTATTTTCTATCATGACATCTTGCTCTAAGTGTACTGTGAGGCCCTCAAACCTGTTCTTCCTCTCGATCCACTAATCGGGTTGTGCGCTCTATCCTTTTGTCAGAAAATGATCCAGAAAATATTCAGAATTTTTGTACTCATAATATTGTCATTGAGCGCACTGTTAATACAAATCATATTGCCCGATTTGGTCTTGTAGAAATTCTATCTACGGTAGGATGGGAAAAGATTTTTGTGTGGAGTGGTGTAGTTTATCAGTCTATCGCAAGAGGATTGTATGCATATATAAATACCGCATCTTTAGAACAATTAATATTTTTCATTTAGTTTATGGAAGACACAGTTACTATTAACCCCTCCATCATATCATCTATCTTAGATATTGATATGGCGGAAGAGGGGATCTCTATTCCATTAATCTTTGAAGATATGTACCAAACGGAAAGAGAGTCTCACAAGGGAGTTATGCGGTTTTAATGCAACCTAGCATAACCATAACTCGCTCCCCACCTACAATCTTCTTCCAACATACCGTGTCCTGCATCTTATTTTCACTTCGAATATTTATCCTCATGGTGGGAATAAGACAGACCTTACTCCCTATATGATGTGTATCCTTTATTCAGTCGTTTCTGGTATTTGTATCTGTCTTCCATCTTTGATCACCTATCAGATCATCCAGTATTGTCTCCATCCTCGTCATGACTCTATTCCTTTTGCATATCTCATGACATGTATTGCATTACACTATAATGTTTAAATCCTTACAACTGAAGCACTGGAGTCTGTGCTCCCATTTGGTAATGCTAATCTCAACATGATGCACCCTGATCTAAGGCCTGAGCAGCAAGGAGATCAGAAAGGTGTTCCTGAAGAAGATGTCAATATGGATGATATCTTTATAGAACTAGAAAAATCTGATGATGCCAATGACTCTAACTTCCAGCCCCCTTAATTCTTAGATAGATTGGATAATTTAGAGAAGAAGATGGATGGCCTAAATGTTTCTCTGGAAACATTACTCTAGACTCAGAAACAACAAATGAAGTACATGAAAAAGTACTTTTATCGTTTCAACAGGAGTTTGAGGATTAATGACCCTGACATGCTGCCACCATCCTCCTCTAGTTTTAACTAATTCTATTTAAATACTCTTGGTCTGTAGTAACTTGAGATATACTTTTACTCTTGCTAACCTACACCTGAATATGAAACTATACTATGCTTACTTTATACTACTTAATCCTTATGTTATTTGCTCCTTTTTCCTATATCCTTCGTGCTTCATTGATTGCTTCTTCCTTTGTCAACTTCTAACAAAAAAGGGGGAGAAATATATTATATTTTTGTAATATGGATATGAGATTAATAATCATTTCTCTCAAGTTCATGAGCACACATACATTTGCATGCACTCTATGAACTATATTTTTGTAGATATGACTAAGTGCTCAGGGGGAGTGATACAGATGCATGATCTCAGGGGGAGTAACAAGATTAATAGTGTCGACTCAAAAGATTTGTGTTGTTTGAGATGTTGTAATATGTTATGTTGAGTTGTATTATTGTTTAAGTGAGTTTTGTCATGAAATTGACAAAAGGGGAGATTGTAAGTGTTTATGCTTAAAGCACAATTTAGTTTGTCATATTTCGTAGTTTAGTTTCAATCGCAAGCTCGACTGAAGATAAGCTATCAACTCGATCAAGCATTTGGAAAGAAGGCTCAATATCTCAAAGCAAGACCTTTAGTGATTTGAGGATCAGAACACTTCATATGAGTTAACCTACAGGTGGTTTAAACTTAGTTTGACCATAGGTTAAGTGTATTTCATTCATGTATATTTAGAATCATATTTTATATTAAATACACTCAAGTTAGGCTAGCCCGAAGTCCGGTTCAGCCAGCCTAACTTGTTGTGCCAACCCTACAACATTTGGTCAAAAAGATAGATCTGAAAAGATCTTTTTGCGGTAGGTTTGGTCAGCCCAACCTAGGGTTCGGCTAGCCGAACTTGCCTTCTGCCAGCCCATGGTAGTTTTGCTCAAGTTTCTAGTAATGGAACAAAATCAAATCTTAGACCAGTTAGGCCACCTGAACCTCTTATTCAGCAAGCCCAACCTAGGGTCGGCCAGCTGAACATAGACTTAGGCTAGCCGAAGATTTGAAAGATTTTATTCCACGATTTTTAGCTTTTGATTGGAACATAATCTTTGAAGTTCGGCCAGCCGAACTACACAGATCATTGGCTATAAATAGAGGTTTTCTCTTACTCTTTAAACCACAAAAATTCATAGTCTTATATTGTGTTGTAAAGAGAGATTCTTCAAGCCTCATTAAGCTATTTGTGTTGTAATCTATATTTTACTATTAGCTTATTCTATCCTCATTCTCAAAGTTAGATTAAACTATTTTTTATTGAGAAATCCATACTTTACTTTGAGAATAGGGAGAATCAAATATGCAACAATAGGGTTTAATTTATTTCATTGAAAATCTATTAGATCCCTTTATATCTTTTTGGGTTGAATTCATACAAACGACTTCATCAATATCCCAAGAAGAAGATCACTGCATTCAAGTTACAACTACGACTTCGACTCGCTAAATCGAAGATAAGTACTGTCTTTTAAATTATTTCAGTTTGAGTTTTTCTGAGATAGCCCGAAAATTTCAGCGGGTTTATTTGTGGTGACCTAGTAAAATCCCAAAGTGGGTTTAATTGTGATAGCCCGTGAAAATTGCAATAACTGTATAAAGTTGTTAAGGTGACCCTCTTGAAATAGTGAAAGCCATTGTGAGTGTAGTAATTTTGGGAGTGGAGTAGGTTGCATTGAGGCACCGAATCACTATAACCCTTTTGTGCATTGTTGTGATTGGATTTCATTATTTGTGTTATTATGCTTTTCTTATTTTTTGCATTAGTTTGATATTTTGATTTCAAAGACATCGTGACATAAGGTTGTCCTACCTAAATCTTTTAGGTGTAAGGTTGTCCTACGAACTATTTAATATCAAGAATTTAATACTTTGCAAAATTGTATTTCATTGATTTGTTATTCCACATTATATCGAAATATTTGGCATTGTTCTATTCATCCCCCCTCTAGGACATCTATAGATGGTCTTTTCAATCGCCTCAAAGGGAATAGTTATGAGGGGGATGAACGCCTTTAAAGCCTTGGGGCCCATAGTGATGTATAAATGCCAACCAATCTATTCACTTGATATGTCCCAACTAGGATTGTGGTTTTCCAAATCTATAGAATAAAATGAGTGTCCTACTAAGGGCTTATTTGTTAATACCGAAAAAAATTATTGAATGCGGAACTCAGAAAGTACTCTGCATTAAGTGTTATTTGTTAACGTTACCAGTAAAGCGCTCTATGATTTTTTTAGATTTTTTTGGTGACGAAGGTCTGACTTAATCATGAATATAGAATGTGCTTTGTAGATTCTTGTAAAAAAAAGTTGCTTCCAAAATTTCCATTGTGCACATTGCTACAAAGATTTTCTCTCTCGAATAAATTGCATACTACACAACTCAACTTTTAATGTGTGGAACTTCTCTGGACCCACCATGATTTATGTCTTAGATCCACATCATCCATAAACTTTTTCAAATCATTTTAGAGCATGAGCCCAAAAATGAGGCACATTTAAAGCTCAAGTGGACCACATCACATAAAGCAGCGGAAATTGAACGACTACCATTGAAATCTTCCTAGGGTCAACTGTGAGATTTATTTTCCATATAACCTCTTCATAAGGTCATGCATACTTGGATGAAGGGAAAACAAAAATCTCAGCTTGATTAGAGCCTTCTATGGCCCTAAGAAGTTTTCAATGGTATGCGGCCAATTCTCACTATTTCTTGTAGTGTGGCCCACTTGAGCCGTATGCTTCATTTTGGTCTTATGCCCTAAAATGGTATGGAAAATTGGATGGATATTGTGGATTTGATAAATACATCACGATGGGCCCCACATAAGTTCTACATGTTAACGCTTCCAATTTTCTTCTCCCTTTGGAATGTTCTGCACTACACAATGAGCAATGAAATTTCTTGACATGTGAAATTTACATAGATCCCATGATGATGTATTTCTTAGATCTACACTTTAATATATTTTTTCAAATCATTCTAGAATATTATCTCAAAAACAAGGCAGATCCAAGCTTAAGGCTCTCTCTTCAACCCTATGTCTCTTATCCTTAGGAGGTCTTCCTCCACTAGTAGGTTTTTTTAGAAAGCTCCATCTATGCTAGTGTGGATGGTAGTGGACCACGTCATAAGAAACAATAGGATTTGAGGCTACTGTAAAAAAAAGTCATGGGGCCACAAAAGGCTCTGATCAAGCTGATATTTTTGTTTTACCATCATCTAGGTATGTGTGACCTTATGAACAAGTTAGATGGTAAATAAGCCTCATGGTTGGCCTTAAGAAGGTTGTAACGGTAGTTTGTTCAATCCCCACTACTTTCTATGATGTGGTACACTTGAGCTTTGGATTTACCTCATTTTGGGCTCATGCTCAAGAATTATTTAGAAAATTGGATGGATCTAACATAAAAACCATGATGGTGACCATAAAAGTTCCACATGTTAAAAGTTGTATTGTGTAGCATGCAATCTATTTGGAAGAGTGAAATTTGACATATTTTGTGAGCTGAATCATCAAGAATAACATGCACAAATGAGAAGTGATGGCGCTGTAATCTATTCAGTGGTATGTGAGATATTAGGAGTTGTGGGCCCACTGTAATCTATATCCATGCCGTCAATTAGTTTTGCCAGCTTATTTTAGGGAATGGGACAAAAAATGAAGTAGATCCTGATCTCACAGGTGGACCACATCGCATGAAACCGTGGTTATTGAATGTCCACCACAAAAAACTTCTTGGGGGCCGCAAAACTTTTGGATCAAGCTGATATTTGTGTTTTCCCTTCATTAAGGTTTTTGTGACCTTATCAACAGGTTGGATGGCAAATACACAGTACGGTGGGCCCTAGAAAATTTTAAGGGCCTGCTTGGATCTTTTAATATCAAAGTAATACGTAAAAATCACATCATTACACTTTTTCCATCTATTGGATATAAACAACAATCAAATCATAATAATCCTTTAGAACTTCTAACATATTGCATTCTCAACACTCACATGCGCAGTTACCCAATTATCGCAAAGATGAGAATAGATCACATTACTAACTATGGATTACAGTTGTATTTGGTGTCCAATCATATGAACACCAATTTAGCAAAAGTGATCTCAAAATCGAGTGATGTATCACGTTGACCCTGTGGGGTGACCCAAATAAACCCCCCAAATCTGTTTCGTTCTAGCCAAGATGGATGGCCCATGTAATAACAAACCAAGGTCGGCCTACCCTCGTTAATAGAGGTACAAAGGTGGTCGTACCTAAATAGAGAACTTTTCTTGTGAGAGAGAAGTCTTAGAGAGATTCTTTCATTTGGATGGTTGGCTCTAAATATAGGCTCTCCAACAAGGAGCCCTAGCTAACTGTGAGAAGAAATCTTGCCCACCATTAAGATAGGAATCTCTCTTGCTAGCTAGCTATTTGATTACTATGTTTAATGCATTTACTATGTTTAGAGTCTAATACATGTGTAAGCCATATTTTTCTCGCCACCCGTGTAGGCAATTTGGTGGGCCCCACCACATGGAGTCCACGTCCAACATCTCCCACTCGCACATATGCGAATATTGTTTCTATCTCTTAAAAGTCATGCTCTTAAGAGTATGATGCCGTGTCATACTGAGTTGTGAGGTGTAAGACCATTAGAAAATCTTTTAAGGTGTCAAAGTGACAAAGTAGGCTTCCATCTCACTAACATGGAACATCTCATCTCCACTATTCTTTGCCTGTCCTAAATTGATCAAGTCATACTTTGGTTTAAGTATCTCCAAATCCCTCTTAAGTCATAAACTCTGGACAAAAACTAAGAATTGGTAGCCCGCTCAAATAAATCATAATAGGAAAGACAAACCTATTTAGTTCATCAATTCAATGATGATCATGTTTTATTAATGATACAGTCCCAATCAATAGCAATAAGGTCCCACTTGTCTTCTTCTTCTTCTTCTCTCTTTCCCTTTCTTTTTCTAATGTTGTTGTTGTTTACAGTATCACACACACACACACACATATAGTGTACATGTGTAGATAGAGAGAGAGAGGATGAGGTAATTGAGAGATGGGGGGATGATCTACCACCTAACTACCCTCTCCTCTCTCACTAGCGTATAGGATAAGTGGGCTTCACTAGAGGTGTAGGTAAGTGTCCATTCAAAATGTACTCAAATGTAAATGGCTAGAAAGTGAGAATTAGACCTCACGTCCTAAGTGTGATTCAATGTGGGAGGAAACTAGTTAAAAGGATCCTGTAACAATATATGAGGCCATATTCACCACTGATAATCTTTAGGCCTATAATAAAAAAATATGCATTCATATAAGTAAATATGAAAATTTATAAGGAATCTCTTTACAAGTTACCAAAACCATTGCATTAATCATTTGCATCTTACGTTGTCACAAAATATTCCATGTTCCTACTATTCCCATCTAACATGTGCAAGCCTTAATCAGTGACCAAGGGATTATTCACCGATAGAGAACATGTACTCCTACTCTCATAAAAGACACAAAGCTCTCTCTGGTCCCATCTACCCTAACGCGTGCGTTAAATAGACATCTCATTATAGGCTTTGTTATATGATCAACTAACATCTCTATAATGAGAATGTGCTCATGTACAATCTACCCAACCCTAACTGAATCTTTGACATAATGATATTTAACTACAATGTTCTTGGACTTCTCTTGGTGTTTTAGATTCTTCCCAAGACTTATGGTTGATGTTTGTTACTCCTTATAAGGACTAATTCAAAAGGGTTACTCGTCTATATGAGGAAGTGTTTCTTCACTATCTTCCTTCTTTATGCTATTTCCACCTTTATGAGCATGAATGTGATTTTCTAAAAGATCTCAATTAATATCAAAGATTATTTATAAAGTTAATCTACCTAACCATTAATAGGCCTAATAGAGCCTCCGAGTCATCGTGATTGGCAAGTTATCCACTTCCCTAGGCATAGATTTTTATTGCCTTTTATATGATGGTATTATCCTCTTCACCACTACTTGATAAGGCATTTAGTTTTTTTCTATGGTATTTGCTTACCAAACCATAGAATAACACCAATTCAGTCTTACACGTAGTATACATGATACTTATACACACATGTATGTATGTACATATAAGTATATGTGAATACATACATACAAACATTCACATATACTTATATACATATGTACACACACATATATGTGATATGTATGTGTGTGTGTGTGTGTGTGTGTGTGTGTGTGTGTGTGTTCTATAAGGTTGACCTCATGGAAGCTTCCCATGAGGTCGAGCTCTGTGGGCCCCATGATAATGTGTGTCGCACATTCACACCATCACTTAGATGTACCTTTCCACGTTGGGCCATGGGCCTAAAAATAAGATCAATGCTCGACTTAAATGGGCCACACCATAGACAACATTTGAGAGTGGGTGTCCACCCATTGAAACATTCCTTATTGTTTATATGGCCTGAATAGATGTGGCTTTAACATCTAACCATCCATTATGTGTCCACCAATTGGATGAGGAGTCACACTACATTTCAGGCCATTTTATAATTTAGGTGGACCCCACCAAGTGGTTTTAGATGTTTTAGGCACGATTTTACATGGGTTTCGATTGTGTGGGCTACATGAGTTTCAAATATGACTGATTTTGGGACATCCCATAACCTAGAGGGGACCCACCAAATGTACACAAAAGAAATTTACAAATGCAATATATTCAACTAAGTTTCAAGTTACTTAATGTGAGCCTTAAGAGAAAGACCCATGTTCGTCTTTATTGTAGGGGTTTTAATGGTGGAAACCAAGATGAGAAAAAAAAAGGTCATAAATTTACAAATGCGCACAAACCTTCTTGAAACCAAGGATTTGAATAACATAATGGTGACCATATATGCTTGTGCCAAAAAAGATACGAAAAGGGCAATATCTGATATGTATCAGACGATAAGACTTATGTTAGCTGAAAATTTTCTAATGCAAAAAATCTTTAAAAATATTGAAAAAATATAAAACTATAAAACTCCAAAATATATGTTTTTTAAAAAATATATATATATTTTTAACATGTATTCAATGGTGTATCAACTCATTCTTTACTACGAATGTTGTTTATTTACATGACCTACTGAAAGTCAACTAAATAAGCCATTATCAAATAGAAATAAAACATGATTAGTTGATTGGGGCCATTACATAGAAATACAGATGTTGTCTATTAACTTGACTTATTAAAAGTCAACCAAATAAGTCATTATCAAACACAAATAAATCCTAATTAGTGGATTGGGGCTCATTACATATTAATATAATAAAAAGAATATGTGAAAAAGATGGTTTTCCCCTTCTTCGGAAATTTCCTAAAATGGTCCAATTTACTTTGAATCATTAAATTCCATTCAAATCTTGTCTTTTGATCATCAAAATAGCCTGGGTTTAAAATTAGTTTTTAAAGGCTTGTTTGAATACTACCAAATAAGTTACTTTTTAACTTATTTTAAGTCATTAAGTTACATTTCCCACTTAAGTTAGTTTAGTAAACATCATTATAAAAGTAACTTATTTGCTGAAATCTACTTTTCTTAATAAAATTTTAAAGCCTTTTGACTTATTACTTCTTTTCTTTTCTCGCTTTCTCTCTCTTTCGATCTCTCTCTCTCTCTCTTTTATTCTCACAGTCCATGTCAAAGGAGCTCTCTTACTGTCTGTATGATGTTCATATCAAAGGAGGCTCTCTCAATATTTGTATGAGGTCCATGTCAAAGGATGCTTTCTCATTGTCCACATCAAAGGAGGCCTCCCTTGATGAACTATCCATATTAAAGGTGGGGCCATATGATCGATAATCCACATTAAAGGTGGGCCCCACATGATGGATAATCCCATATTAATGTGGGCCTATATAATGAATGGTCCACATCATAGGCTGACCCTAATGGTAAATAGTTTACATCCAAAGTAGGCCGGTATGATGGACGACCCACTTCAAAGGTGGGGCGCTACATGATGGACGGTCCACATCAAAGGTGGGCTCCACATGACGGGCAATGGACATTGAAGTAGGGCTCCACATAATAGATGACCCACATCGAAGTGGGCCCCACATGATTCACACTCCACATCAAAGGTCAACGTTTAATGATGAATGGTTTACATCCAAGGGGAGCCCCACATAATGTTCAACCCACATTGAAGGGGGAGCCCACATGATAGATGGTCCACATCAAAAGTGGGCTTCATAGGATGAGCAATTGATAATGAAGGTAGGTCCCACATGATGGATGGCCTAAATCAAGGTGGGCCTTACATGATGGATGGTCCACATTAAATGTTGGTCCTAATGATGAGTGGCCCACATCTAAGAGGGCCCTACATGATGGATAGTCTATGTTGGAGGTGGGTCCTACATGATGGACGATCCTTGTTGAGTGTGAAATATTGCATATTTCTCCCTATTTTTACCTTGGTTTTATAAACATGATAGTGCTTAATCGATTTAATTATGCATGTTTTCATGTGCGAGGTGATTTCGAGAGCCTAAGGTGAAATTGATGCCAACAAGAAGATTTATGCTCAAAAGATTACTAAATAAAAATATGGAGATTTAGAAGTCATTAATGAAGAATTCACATGCCAAAGATCCAAGAAAATTAAGTGAGGAATGAACAGAATCAAAGATTTGAAGTGAAAAAAAGGAATTCTGAAATCGTCTTGAAAACAAACATATTTCTAAAATTGTCTTGAAAAAGCATATTTTGAAAGTCGAAGTCTATTTTAGCTGTGCAGAGTGAAGTATATTTTGAGAAACTGTGTAAAGTGAAGTTTAATTTAGCGAACTGCGGAGAGTGCGTAAATTTGAGGCGGTTTCTCAAATTTTCCAACTAGGTGCGAAAATTGGAGTCTCGTAACTATAAATAGGACTCCCTAGGATGCCTCAAAGCATCTTCCAGGGTTTGAAAAGGTTTTAATGAGCATAACAAAGGGGTGAAGCAGCCGCCAAAGAGTTTTTCTTCTTCCTTAGTTCATTTTTCATGCTTTGTTTAAGAGATTTGGTTTCAATCATGTCTATGGTTGACTAAACTTCTTAGTTAGGGCTAAGAGGTGAAGCTTGTAGAGTGTTGGGATGTTTATTTTACTTTGATTCTTATTCTTATTAAACTTAATTGATTTCTAGTTTGATATTAAAGAAATATTTTCAGTTTTCTATGATTTATTGTGACTCAAATTATAATAGATTTTATGATAGCTTTGGATATCTTCTTTTCTTGTTTTGAAATAGTGAGATTGGTAAATCTTATTCTTCACCATCATCTCCTGGCCATGGTAGGGTAATGGAATCCCTTCCAATATTCATAATTTTCCTCCATTAAGAATTAGGTCAATAAAAAGTTTAGATTTGAATTAAATTGTTTTATCTTCCAATTAGATAGGATTAGACTCCAATTCCAATTCTGTTTATTGAATCAAGTAAGGTAGCATCTTAATAGCTACAAGTGGATCCTTGGCACACTAGTTTCCACCTTTAATTGATAGTTTAAACATTATTCACAATTATTCTCTTTTATTCCAAAATTCAGATTTAGATCTTCTTCTAGTTCTAGTTCTAGTTCTTTTCAGAATATGTACAAGTTTAGTCCTTGTGGATTCGACCTTGTTCTCACAAGTTATTTATACATTACAACCTTACACTTGGGGTTGTGAACAAGTTTTTGGTGTCGTTGCCAGGGACGACGGCTATGTTTTTCTAGAATTAATTGGTATTAGAATTAAGTTAAGATTAAGATTTATTTTTCTGCTATGTTTTAGGGTTAGAATTTTTTCTAAAATTATTTTTAGAAACTAACATTGTTTTCTGCTTTGTAGGATTCCTAACATAGCAACTCTTATTCGGTAATTTCGTTCTAATCCTCTCTCCTATTTTTTTTTAGATTTCTTATTTATTTTAGTTTTTCTAGTTTTCTTTTTAGGTTTAATTGTTTAGTTACTTGAGGGTTGCGCGTGTTTCATGTCCAAGTGGGTTCGTGAGAACACTCAACATCTCTTCAGTGAATGAGGATGAGTCGACGGGTTGCCTATCTATCCAAGGATTAGACACCACTTGAGATCCTCTCAGTTAATTGAAGTGATGGCTACAAATCAACCTTAACCTTAACCACCAGTTGAGGAAGTTCAAGATGAAAATGAGGTGCATAATGCACCCCCACCTCGTACTCTACGCAATTATTTGTAACCGGCGGGGGTGAGTACACTTTCCTGCATGGTCTTTTCACTTAATGCATGAAACGTGGATATCAAACCTGGAGTGATACAACTCCTTCCTAAGTTTCATCAACTAGATTTTGAAAGTCCATATTTGCACATTAAGGAGTTTGATGAGATAGTCGCTACATTACACTTTCCAAACGTGTTTGAGGACACAGTGTGACTTAAATTGTTTTCTTTGTCATTGAAAGAGAAGGACAAGACGTGGATACACTCTTTAAAGCCAAGATCCATCGATATATGGGTTGAGATGACCTGAGAATTTCTCAAAAAGTTTTTCCCGTTTCATAAAACTAACACTTTAAGGAAGGCAATCATGAACTTTGCCCAAAAAGAGGAAGAGACCTTCTAATGCTGGGAAAGGTTCAAAGATCTCATGAATTCTTGTCCACGTCATGGCTACGAAGTATGGCAAGCAATAAGCTTTTTCTATAACGGATTAACTTCACCAATGCGCCAGTTCGTAGAGATGATGTGTAATGGCGAATTCATGAGCAAAGAGGCCGATGATGCATGGGATTACGTTGATCAATTGGCAAAAAGCGCGTAATCATGGGACACCTCTCCAAGACTCACCACTTCTAAGCCTACTCAATCAAAGGAAAGGGAAGGAATTTATGTTATAAAAGAGGAAGATGATATGAGTGCAAAAGTGGCCAATCTCATAAGAAAAGTCGAGGCCACAGAACTTAAGAAGGCAGAACCTATCAAATCTGATAAGGTTGCGGAAGTTGTTTGTGGTATTTGTGTTTGTAACATACATACAACTAAGAATTGCCAAACAATTTATGCTTTTCAAGAAATATTGAATGAGCAATCGAATGTTGTGAATAACTACCAAAGACCTTTTAGAGGACCCACCTCAAATACATTCAATTCTAACTAGAGAAACTATCCAAATTTCAGTTGGAGGAATGGACAAACGGCCAACCCACAAGAGGCCCATACTCAAATTTTAAATCAGAATAGACCGCAAGAGGATACCACTCAAAAATTCATGCAAAACTAAGAGCTATTCAACCAGAAATGGTACAAGCATTCCAGGATATTAAAACAACAATGAGAATATTTGCATCATCCATTCAAAGGATTAATTCACACTTAACGAGTGGGGAGAAAAGGATGCTTCCAGCCCAACCTCTCCCCAATCCAAAGCCACAATGTGAAATTAGTGACCCATGCTCTTTAAATTAAATGGAGCAAGCTAATTCTTTCACTACTCTTAGGAGTGAAAAGACAATTGACAAATCTATTCCAGTAAGGGCTAAAAAGCCTAAGGACCCCAAAGAAGATAAAAATGATAGACTTAACATTACTCTACATGGGTTAGAACCGAAACCTCAAAGTAAGCTGATTGCGCCATTCCCTCAACACTTGATTGCTCCAAAAGCTCTATCTAATTCTTAGGATATTCTAGAGGTACTTAAACAAGTGAAGGTAAACATCCCTTTACTGGATGCCGTTAAACCAATCCCTTCATATGCAAAATTTTTGAAAGATCTATGCACTACCAAAAGATGGCAAAACATACAAAAGAAAATCTTTTTGACGAAAAAAGTGAGTGCCATCCTCAAGCAAGATGTGCCACAAAAATATAAAGATCCCGGTAGCCTGACCATCACTTGTGTAATTGGGAACTATCGGATTGAGCACGCACTTCTTGACTTGGGGGCGAGTGTGAACTTGATCCCTTACTCGGTTTATGAACAATTGGGTTTTGGTGAATTAAAACCCACCCGGATCACATTACAACTTGTTGATCGTTCAGTTCGTGTACCAAGAGGGATGATTGAGGATGTGTTGGTCCAAGTTGATAAATTTTATTATCCAATAGATTCTATTGTCCTGGATACTCAACCCATCATAGATGTGAGCACTCAAATTCCTGTCATTCTTGGTCGCCTATTCCTTGCTACATCAAATGCAATCATTAATTGCAGGATGGAATTATGAATTTATCTTTTGAAAATATGACATTGGATCTCAATATCTTTTTCAACATGAGCAAACAGTTAGAGGATGTTGATGATATCTACGAGATTAACTTGATAGATTCTTTCATGGAAGATAGAGCAATCCTGACTCTATACTCTGATACTCTAGAGACGCGCTTGGCCCACTCCTCCGATTTGGATGATGACACGATTACAGAGATGGATGTCATGCTTGATGCTATGCCGGTACTTGAAGTTAACTAGTGGAGGCTACAATTTAAAGAATTACCCCAAATTAATGTAGTGCCTCTACTGTCTAGCCTCGAAGCGTTGAAGCTTGACCTAAAACCTTTGCCCTCTGATCTTAAATATATCTATTTAGGTCAAGATGAGACATACCCAGTAGTAATTTCTTCCTACCTTGAGCAAGAACAGAGAGTATGCTTATCTCTACTCTCATTGAGCATAAAGGAGTCCTTAGATAGTCGATTGCTGACCTTAAGGGAATTGACCCTTTGACTTGTATTCATTACATTTATCTTGAGGATAATGCGAAGATCTCCCGACAACCACAACGCCGATTAATTCCAAATATGAAGGAAGTGGTTAAGGCCGAGGTACTTAAGTTATTGGATGTGGGTATCATATACCCCATATCCGATAGTAAATGGGTGAGTCCAACTCAAGTGGTTCCTAAGAAGTCTAGAATCACCATTGTACCCAATGCCAACAATGAACTCATGCCAATTAAAATTCCTACTGGTTGGAGAATGTGCATTGACTATAGAAAGTTGAATACCATCATGAGGAAGGACCACTTTTCTTTGCCCATTCATTGATCAAATCTTAGAAAGGCTAGCTAGTCACTCTTACTATTGCCCACATCAAAGGTTGGCCTCACATAGGGGTGTACACAAACCGAGCCAGCTCGGTCAACTCGCTCGACTCGGCCCGAAAAAGCTTGACTTAACTCGACTCGAAACTGAGTTCGATCCGAGTCGAGCCATTTTTTACGGCTTGAAAATGAGTTCGAGACGAGTTCAAGCTGACCCCAGCTCGACTAGACTCGGATCGATATTCGGCTCGACTCGGATATATATATATATATATATATAACCCTAAAACTAAAACCCTATTCATTTCTATCCTTCCTTTTCAAAATACGGCCGCTCCCTACCTCTCCATGCTCCCTCTCCCCTCTCTCCCCACCCTAATCTCTCACCTCTCTCTCTCTCTCTCTCTCTCTCTCTCTCTCTCTCTCGTCACTCTCCCTGCTTGTCCCAGACGTCCTAGACCCTGCTCATCCCAAGTCCATTGCTCCCCATTCCTTTTTCCCAAATCAACTTGATCTTTGGAGAGGATTTTGAGGAGATTAAGCATTCATTTGCTGGGGGATTTAAGACAGGGTTTACAGCCATGTGTACAAGTAGGTAAGCTATTTCCTTCCAATGTTTGTTCTACATTTTCCTGATAATACTAAAGTAGAAGATGTAGCAAGATGGCTTCTACCATCTTTCAAAGGTTTTAGGACAACCAATGGAGTATTTCATGCAGCACATGGATGAATTTTACCCAATCATAAATTGTCCAAATCGCTCAATGCTTCCCTGATGTTTTCATTTTCAAGTCTAAAATTGTTGCTAAGCTTATCAGATTCTGTTCAATTTCACTAAAGGGAGGTCATGGGTCAAACTCGATGTAATCCCACTCGAACCTCTTTATTTTTGTTGTAAGGATTTGAAGAAATATGAACTTGGCTCGAAAGCTCGAAAGCTCGAAACTGGCTCGAACTTGTCTTGAATTGGTCCAATTCCTGACAGAACTAAGCTGAGCTACACATGCTGGCTCACCGAGCCGAGCCAAGTTCAAGCTGGGTGTGCCTGGTGACTGAGCCAAGCCAAGCCAAGCTAAGTCTAGCTTTACTCAGATCGGCTCAATGTACACCCCTAGCCTCACATGGACGGTGAATACGAATATGGACCAAACAAACATAAGGGATAAATACTTATGTGATGTTGGAAACAAAACATGCTCTTCTACTTTTTAGCTAACGAGCTTGTCTACTAATTAAGTAGATAAGAAGATAAGCTACTTGAGGCTTAAGTAGCTTATTTAAGGTAACTTACCATTCAAACGCCCCCTAAGCGTCCTTCATAGTTGAAATGAAGAAAGAAACTGAAAAATGAGATAAAAATTGAAAATAAAAAGTTTCAAAATGAGGCCTTTATGGTTGTATTGGCCCATATAGGATATATCGATTGCATATTAGCCAATATGCGCCATTATGGCCCATTTTTCCGTAATAGACCAGTCCACATAACAAGGGTGGCCAACACAAACCTAACCTAATGATATTAGAAACCATGCCTAAAATATTCCATTAGACCAAATTAAGAAAGGAAATTAATAAGTTCTCATTTCTCATGTAACAAGAATTTTCTGCTAGTCCTAAATTACATGAAGCATAATAAGTAAGAGAAAATGAATGGTTTCTGAGCACAAGTTTTCAATCATGAAATGAAAAGATTACCAATCACAAAGGGTTGCTTATGCCTGGTCTTATCTCTTGCGGTTGCTGAAGATTTTGTGTCTACGCTTTTTAAATCCAAGCCTTGTGGTTGGAGCCCACTAAAATTATCTTTGATGCTCTCCTTCAAACCATTTGAGATTAGAGAATCCATCAACTTTAGTGCTGGTGAAAACAAGAAATAACATTAGACATACTCTTGAAAGACATGAAGATAAAAATATCTTACAGAAAGTAACCTAGATAAGTATCTTAAGCATTAGAGGTAGAGAATATCATCTGAATAAAAGTAAATAGAACTCAAATGCTTTAGTCAATATTCTAAAAGCAGGAAGAGGTTATCAAAATATGATGAAGCAACTAGTACTCAATAATTCCACAATATTATAAACAAAATAATGGGGTAGAAGAATTAGGTATAGTCTCTTTAGTAACAAAATCAAAAGTCTCAAAACACTTTTTCATTTCCTGCATTGCTTTTCCACATCAATATTTATAAATAACCATATGTTTTCCAACTTCTTATGAATTTAAGTTAATGCAATAAAGCATTCCTCTACAAAGTAGCTAAAGTGCTCTGCCTAGTACATCAAACTCATGGAACTTGACAGAGTCATACACCATTTTTTTTTGGTGTATGTAAAAGAAAATGGATGCATGCATGCGCAAACACACCTTAAAGATTTTTTTTTTTCCATTTCAAATATAAAACAACATGCTTGTCAAAAATCATGATTTTTTTTCTTCTCTCTTTATACAACCCATATATTCAACATGCTCGTCAAAAATCATGATTTTTTTCTTCTCTCTTTCTACAACCCATATATTCATTTCATCTTGTTAATTTCATGTAATAATAGACATTTCTCAAATGACCAATGAAACTCTTCAAGGTAGAAAGTCCCACTAAGGGCTGAGTTTAGAATTAATTCCAAATCATCAAATGAGGTATTTCTGTCAATGTCTTCCATATTTCGAGTAAATGACAATATTTTTCCTTTTTATTGACCCTACAAGAGACATTGCTCTCTTCAAAATGTCAGTTTAGAACCTTCTACTTAGTTGGGAATTGATAGCATCGTATGACTAAAAATTCATTACTCCCCACAGACATACATATCACTAATAAATGTTTTTTTTTAAAGACATGAATAGGTCATTACGTCTTCTCTCACTAGCTCCATACATGTTCTTTTGGGCCTTCCTCTTACCCTTTTAGAGCCTTCAACTTGCACTAAGTCACTCCTGGTTGTCTGGTTCTTGGTCTCCCTTGGACATGAGCAAACCATTTAAATATAATTTCCCTCATCTTATTACATATTGGTGCTACTCACTAATAAAGATTTTTATTTCCCTTTAAAAAAATATATTAAATCTAGGGTTTGGAAGGACCCCTATTAGGAACTAAAGCAGAAATAGTAGGTTGCAAATTAATATATAGTTCCTTGACCATTCCACAATAAAGAAGAACAGAGATCATTCAGAAAGACAAAACAATAATAAAAGACTATAGAAAGTAAAGATATCCAGTGATTCAAAATTCCTTCCATCTACAATTTTAGCCTTGCACTTTACCCAAATACATATTCATTAATTGTATAGCCATGGGGTTTGATCCCCAATTAGTCTAAAGTTGATCAAATGGTTCCTCTTGTTGGAATATATTTGGTTGAATCAAATAGACTATTAAAAATAAAAAACCAAATAGAAAATAAAAGAAATAAGATAGAAGACTTATAGAGTTGAGTCGAGGCATGACGTGAGTCACTTGATTTGAAATCAAATTTGTTCCCCTTAGACAATGTCCTTAGTATAACAGGTTTCCAGAGCAATTGACCTCCAGGATACAATAACTATGACCCAGTCTCAGTGGTGCACTCATTGTATATGGGCTCGAACCACTTGCAGTTTAACCCGAAAGTGTTGAGCTAACTTAGAAACAAACTCAGCAACCAAAACTCGTAAAATAGAAAAGGAACATAGAGGTTTTCACAAGAGAGCAAAAAAAAAATTCCTGTTTTTTAAAACAGAATGGAAGTCCTTATATAGACTCTAAAGTGATACCTTAAATACCATTTCAGAAGGGTTTAGTTCATTGGATTTAAACCCAACAGATGTGACCAACCAACCAACCACATCTCTCTGTTTCAAAATGAAAAGGCGCAAGTGCGAGTACATTCTCGCACAAAATAAAGTCCCACGAGTACCCATACACACATACCCGTGTGAGTACACCTGCACTCGCACCCACACCTGTGACCTGGCTCGGCTTGACCCATCGTGCATGAGCACATAGATACGGCGCAACACGGTTTGGCGCATGCATGTGTGTGTGGTCAATAACATATATTAAAGCTATTAGCATAGTCCCCCACATGACCAAATTCACATGCCCCCTAAATAGGGCTACCCTATCTTATATATATAAGAAAACTTTTATGGGCAAATTGATGTGGGACTAAGTCCACAACTCAAAAGCAACATAAATTTCAAATTTAGAGGGAAACCAAAATATTTGAAATTATCCCCTTTTTTAATATGTATTTTGAAACAAAGTACAACACGTCCTGCATGAAAAGTGAAGTAGGGTGTATCGTTCACATCGACGGCAATATTTATGAGGATAGGGGATAACCTTGTTAAAACTCATCAGTTTTTCTCATACTAGATAATGTTAGACAACTGCACAAATATATGGGATCTCCATTCTTTATCAACCCATGTTGTCATTAGAATTGATTCTATTATGCCCAATGAATACCATATTTGATGAGGAGAGCTTTCATAAACCCAAGTCCAGAAAGAACATCAGAAGTCTCTGTAAAAACTACAAACTGGATCCACTCACATTCCCCAGGAAAGAAGGTGATTATTTAATGCTGAGTCTTAAATAACAATGAGCAAGCCGACATAGCTCATGTTGCACCAAAGGTCAAATAGTGTAGAGTACAAAGAACAAATCAGACCAATTGATGAGAGCCTCCTAACTGAAGGCTTTTAATTGTCAAAAGCCTTTTAATTGGTTTTGTTTGTACACAAGCCATTGAAGTTGTAGTTTTAGCCTATGTATGTTTTAGCTGAGCATATGGTCCATGATCAAGTGGAATGGCCAAAAAGGATTTATGTAGTTGACCTAAATTAGTTGGGATCGGGCTTCAATGATGATGATGAAGCTGACACAATTCCGATGCTACAAAGTCAAATGGAGTAAATAAGATCAATTGATGAGAGGCTCTTAACAGAAGAGTGAGATTGATGCCCTTAGTTGATTATTCACAAAGTGTTCCATCCACATGGGGTTAGCTGTTCTCACTATTTGTGGGTGGGTCGCACCATACAGGACATTCCTTAGTCATTAATGAAAAGGGCTAGCTCGACTGGGAGCGGATTATATACTGAACACCTCAGTAGCCAAGAGGCTACTGAAGTGGCGTGGTGAAATAGGATTGGTTGAATGCCAAGAGCCCATCGCCCTACCATTAATGCTCTTTCCGTGAGAGCTCTGCTATAAGTCTCTCTCCGTTGGGCAGTGCACGCACTCAACCACATAATGGTAAAAATGTTTTTCAAGTCATTTCTTTTCTTGGCCCCTGCTAACTACGTTCTGTGGGCCCCACCATGATGTATGTATTGTATCCACACCATTCATACATTTGGAGAGATCATTTTAGGGAGTGAACCAAAGAATTAAGTAGATTTAAAGTTCAAGTGGACCTCACCACGGAAAATAGTGGGACGGTGATGGCCACCATTGAAACCTTCTAGGGCTGACCATGATGTTTATTTGAGATCTAACTTTTTTATAAGTTCAAAAAGACATGGAATAAGGTAAAGCACAAATATTAGCTTGATCGAAAGCTTCTATGGCTCAAAGAGGTTTTAATGGTAAGCGTTCAATCCCCATTGTTTTTTGTGGTGGGGTGCACTTGAAATTTGGATCTTTCTCACTCTTTGGATTATGTCCTAAAATGACCTCGCGAAATGGATGGGCGGTGTGGATACATTACATACATCATGGTCCAATGGAAAGAGCATTTATCCTTTTGTGGTCAAGTGCGTGCACTAACAAACGGAGAGAGAAGCCGAACAGAGCTCTAATGGAAAGAGCATTAATGGTAAAGCGACATACTCCTAGCATTCAACGAATCCTGTTGCACCACATCACTTCAGTAGCCTCTTGGCTACTGAAGTGTTCAGTATCTAATCCGCTCCCAGCTCGACTATATCACTTCTTTAGTTTCCCATTATAGTGCTGACATGCATTTTGTCAATTTAATGCACCCAAATTAAGAAAGGGAAAATCAATGGAGGATTTAATCAATGCACAACCAAACAAAACATATTTTTCCTTAGTGGGGTACAATGTCCAACAGCGTAGACTGTTCATCTACCTAGCACCAAAATGGACATTCATGCTCCAACGATATTCCACCGTGGGCAGTCTTAGCCATAATATTAGCTTCTAAATGTGGAATCTTTGATGCAAATAGATCTTGAGTCACACATGCATACCCCACTCGATCATAAGTATGGGGGTCCCATATGGTCACATGTGAGCACAACATAAGGTCCACTTGAAGGAGTTTGTGTTTTGTTTTGTTTTTTTTTTTTTTGTTAAGTGTCTCAAAATAAATTTAAAAGGTTTAAATTACCCTGAAAAATGCCTAAGGTTGTTTAGTATTTTCCTTTGTTATGATTATTGTTGGTCTCTTAGTTTGTTTCTTATTGTGCAGGTGTGCTAGAATCGATACAGTAGCTTGATCCAAACTGATCAACTTTGACCCCAAGCGCCAAAATAACCAAATACGTCTAATTAAACATATATGATCAGATTTTGAGAAAATTAGTAGCTTACTCAGCCACTTGTAGAAGTTTATAACTATCGGGCGGGGTGGGGTTCTTCCTCCAAAGATGAGTTACTTTAAGCTATCCACTAAAAAAGATTTTCAGAATACTAGTGAAAATCAAACAATAGAAAAAGCTCATGATCAATATTAGGAGGAACTGCAAGAATGTGTCTCTTAAAAGAACTGCTTGATATGGGATAAAGAAAAAATCTAGCATATGAGCATAAACTTGGATTACAACTACAGATTAAGGCTAAGAATTACTATTACTCTTAGGATAAGTTAAGATAAAAGATAAATTGATAGATTTGATTGATTGTTGTTGGTTGGTTGTTTTTTTTTTTTTTATTGACTGGGTTTTTGCTTTGTTAATTTTCTTAGCTATTTATAGAGTTCCGATTCATTTTATTCTTCCAGATCCTTCTTCTATTATTACAATGATTACGGTAGTCAAAAAATCTTTCTCTAGATCCTTCTCTTGTTACGTTTCCCTTTTGTGATTGTTCCTCTTTCGTCGGTCAAGCTCTATTTCTCTCGGTCGTCACTCATCCTTCGACTACACATTGATCATATTTCTTTTACCAGTCTCTCTCCTGCGCTCCACTCGACTGCTCTCCACATCTTTCCATTTTTATTGCTTGATTAAGCTTCTTAACCGCATTTCATTTCTTGTCTTCTCTTGGCTTCTCGGTTTGCAGTTGGACACCTCTCGGCCGCTCAGTCTATTTTTGGACACCTCTTGGCCGCAACTCCTAGGTAGCTCTTAGCCACTTGGTTTGCTTTTGAATACTTCTCAACTACTCCTTATCTTATCATTCTATTAGCTGTGATTCAGTAAAAAGCACTTCAAGTATCTTTAAAGATCTTTATCATGCTATGTCTTTCCCTTTCTATAATACGTCTTTCTAATTAGATTTTCCAAGAACAGTCAGAAATAGGGTACAACATTTCCCCCGACGTTGCTTTGCCTTTAGTAAAAGGTGAATGCGACATTGATTTGTTGTTTGACATAATAAATTGACTGCTCGGTCATGCAAAAATATCAATTTCCACAATCTTGGTCGAACTCGGTCATCTTGATTAGAAAACATCAAGTAGGTTAACTTGGCCGAACTCAGCCATTGTGATCGAAAAATAACAAATTTGACCATCTTGATTGAAAAATGGTAAATTTGACTATTTTGGTTGAACTCAACCGTCTTAGTTGAAAAACGACAAATTCAATCATCTTGTTCAAATTTGGTCATCTTGGTCGAAAAATGCAAATTTGGCCATTTTTGTCGAATTTGGTTATCTTGGTCGAAAAATGACAAATTTAGCCATCTCGATCGAACTCGGTCATCTTTATCGAGAGATAGTAAATTCAATTGTCTTGGTCAAACTCAACCATCTTGATTGAGAGACAACAAATTTAACCAGCTTGGTCAAACTCGAGCGTCCTGATAAAAAAAAATGACAAAGTCGGCTATGACAATGGAGACTATCAGTCATGAATTATGGTTGACCAAGGTAGTAATACGGCTGAGAACTTGGCCTGCTACTTCTTGGACCATTTGAATAATTTGATCACGATTTAAATGGCGTGATTTAACCATTAGAGGTGGTTTAGGGCTTACCTAATTTTATCTTATATGATACGGTGGATTCCCAAGGAAGGGTTGCTCCCTAGGTATACCATGGTTTTCTTCTTTAGGAACAACATTCATAACCTCCTGTTTTGGTCGCCTAAACTCAACAGGTGGCGGAAGATTCTGCACTTCCTATACTGGAAGAGGCATATTCCATTGCAAAAGAGGTACTTGTAGTGTAGGCGCCATGAGTGTTTTTTCAGAAAATAGAGTCATCATCCAATTCATATTTTCGGCATGACTAACCATCCATTTGCCTAAAATTTCAGCCCAAACTTGTAACTATTTGACAATATGTTGAATTCCTCATTACATATCGAGCATTCTGGTTGACATAAACTCAATATGATCCATTGGGCATCTTGCTTTCACTTGCTTTCATGCTAGCTTATGTTATACTAGTATGAATATTCATACTAGCTCATGTTATAGTCTCACTAGGCATTCTAAAAAATGTTGGTCGCTCGGTTTGTTTTCTATTCTACAGGCGTGCTATAATCAATACAACGGCTCGATCCAAGCCGATCAACTTTGATCCCAAGTGCCAAAATAACAAATACGTCCAATATGAATGTATATGACCAGATTTTGAGAAGTTCAATCTCTTAGTCAACCACTTGCAGAAGTTTATAACAATCAAGTGATAATCGGATGGTGCAATTCTTCTTCCAAAGATGGGTTACTTTTTACCTTTCATAAGAAAAGACTTTTACAATACTAGTGCAATTCAAACAAAAGAAAAAACTCACAATTGGTCACTAAAATTATGTGGTGGGATTCCACAGCTATGCGTGGAAGCTTGGTGGAGCTTAGAATGGTAGCTATGTCTTAGAGAGGGAGAGGTGATTGGACTAAATAAATATTATGCCTTTTAAACACAGTTGCTTACTTAAACTAATATGCAAATTAAATGAAGTTAATTAACTCTAAGGCTTCTAAGCCAATAAAGGGTCCAATCACATGGACTACACCTGGTATGCTTATGAAGTAACTAGTATATATATGATAGTATACATGTGTATGTATGATGTGCTACCTATCAACTTCTAGCATTCATTTAATCATGCATACATACAATTACACATTCAATCACATAAGCATAATTAAACAAGTACTCAAAGACAATCCCAAACACAAGCATGTATAGTAGTTCGGTTTCCCTACTCCACTTCCAACGGATGCACTCAATCCATGAGTGTACCAGATTTCACTATGGAATATTTTAAATTAGGTTCACTTCTAACCTTTACAATCCTACACAAGGACTGACTCCCTCAAAAACTTATATGGTTTTTTATAGACTCATCACGAACCCCGATCCTAATCCAATGACCTATGTTTACTCCCACTAAAGGCTTCCTCGGATACTAATACGTACACACCCATGTCCGTGGCTTACACAAGGACTTTGATTTAGTTCCTACATAAGAACCAAGGTCTTACACAATAATCTAATTGAGTTTGGCAATTCAAACTTTACACTCAATCTTACACAAGGAATGAGTGTAAATGGGCTCTTACAAATGACAACTTACTTGTCAGATTGATCCCCTTTTGTATCGCCTTCTTGGGTTGTTTGATTAATGATCTCCCGTACTTCAATTAGCTCTCATTTACTCATCTGATTGTTGATGCCACTGCGTTACCAATGCTTCAGCTCTAATGTTAAACACCTTACATGCAATGTTCCCATACGGTGACCAAGATGATGAGAGGTAGGGTGAATCTCCTACAACTAATGAGAAGTTGTAAAGCCTAGGGATTCACCTAGAAGGGTCTCTTTGTAACTCCTCGAATTTTTGCTAGTTGGGAATTGGACGTCCTTAGGCAGTACATTTGATTTATAGACTTGAGTGCTTATTCATGTATGTATTCACACATATTTGGGGCCAAAAGGAGTGACCTTGGATCCACAAAAACCACTCGATTGAGTGGAATTTGAGGAATTTAAAGAATATGGATAGCAAGGTTCAGTTGCACCGAGTGGAACTCGGTTACAACGAGCAAACTAAGGCAGCCCTGCTTATTTGCAGCGAGTAAACCTTGAGCAACCGAACAAATCTGGACAGCAGGGCTAGGTTGCACTGAGTAAATCTGTTCAAAAATTTTCTGCATGTTTAAATTTTGATAGTTTCAGTGTACTGACTTCAAAAATTCATATCTATTTTTCTACAACTCCGATTAAAGTGATTTAAAAGTCAAATTGAAACTTGATAGTCTATTTTTATATAAAAATAAAAAATAAAAAAATAAAATAAAAACCTGAAGGAGATTAAATTTAGGACTTTTTGGAAACTGTACCAAAATCATTAGTTTTAGATAGTTGGTACTCCTAGAATTTTTAGAATTTTTATATAACTCGAAATGTAATGATATTTAGTAAAGAGAAAGTAGACTTGATGATGAACTACTAAAAAATAATAAAAATAATTTAATAATTAAAAATACTAAAATTATTATATGAAATAGATCTATTAAAACTGAAAATTTTTGCAACTACAAGTTGCCGATGAAGCGCACATATTTTTTTTCATCTTAAAGTTTTTGTATTTGATGTCTTCTTAGGAATTACTTCTAATTATACTAGGAATCATCTTATTTAATTAAATTAATATTTTCTATTTTCTAGTATATTTTACTAATCTGGATAACTTCGAGTATATTTGAATTATTGTCCTTAATTAGGATGATTAGAGAAGACTTACCATTTTTGTTAATTATAAATAGGCCATACTATAAATTTAGCTAATCAAAACCCCAATCATCATGCATGAGAAATCTTGCTGCCCAATTCATCATGAAAATGCCCAAATTCACCGAATTGGATATAAATCGCACATTAGTGGGCCGCTAGACTCGAAACTATAGAATAACGACCATCTTACTAGGCTTGACGGCCATCGTGGATGTTGAGCCGAGATAGTGTCTAGAATAGTTCAACTTGGGCCGAAGGCCGAGTGCATGGGATGTGCAAATGCCTTAAGCAAAAAACTTAAAATTTTAAGTGAATTAGTCTCTCTACTCTTTTGTGAAGTTGTGAATTTTTGACCGTTGGGTTCCAATCAAACTCGTGGTGTGAGTTAATTATATTTCCCTTCACACATCTGTATAGCCACGACCCCGATCGATCATCAGTTACCATCCATCGTAAGTGGGGCCCCCACGTCTAATCAGAGCATCTGATTGCCACCAAATTATGATAAAACATAGATCACATAGTGGAGCACCTGTCTCATGGTGTAGATAAGCCAGTGGGCCATTGGAAGACCCTATAAGTCGAAAGCAACCTCCCCCAGGGCAAGTTTATTGGATAAAGGGTCACTGGGGCTATTTGTACACATTCTGATACTATAAATAACACCCCATTTACACCCTCTCATTCCCATACGAATTTTCATTTTAAGAAAGGGGAGAGGGAGAAAAAGAGAAAGAGAAAGAGAGAGGATGAGGGAGATTTTTTTAGGGAGGTCTTGGAGCATTCTTGATGGATTTCCTTCAATCAAGCCGTAGCCTCAACCGTTCTCCTCCGTCAAATCCATCCCATTCTTGATTGAGAGGTAATAAACGAATCATGCTTCCCAACTTAAGTTTTATAGGATTAATTGCATGATTCTCAACCAATTCCTTTGAATTTGGTGTAGGAATCATTTTCTCCCAAATTCCTTACCCTAGGAGCTTAAAATCGAAGATTCATTCTTAAAGGTGCAGACCATTACCCCTAGGTTTCCCTTTATCGAGCCCCATATCACAATTAATGATTTATGTTATGAATAGATGAATATATGCTAACTTGTGCCGAACAATGATTTGTGTAATGTGTAGACGGATGCATGCTAACCAGTGCCATTTATTATTTTGTGTAATGTATGGGCCAATGCATGATGATTTTGTGATTAATATAATGCGTAGATAGATGCATGTAAACCAGTGTGCACTTATATGGCCGCTTACTTTCTTGTATTGCTATCTTAATGTAATGCCAACTACATGTTCGATGAAATGCACTATAAAGTAGGATAGTTTAAATTCATTGTTTATATCCCTTCTTGTTAGTCACGGTAATCAATTTATTAGGACAATTGACTGCCTGGGGCTACTTAGGTAGTCGGGTTGGCCGACAAACTGCGAATCCATGAGGGTGGCCCCGATTGGGTTGGTCGCCCCAGACTAGTCTGTTTGATTCGGGCCGAACACGGATAACTGACAGTAGTCAGACTACACGGGATGCTTACACCCAATGTTGGTTATGCCGGAGTTTGTCCGAGTTAACCGAATTAGCCTAATAGCCGACCAACCATGTGTATTTACCATGTATGATCACGCCTGCCTGAATCTCAAGCACCCCATACCTTTGAGAGGCCTAATATTAATCATTAGTGATACAATCCCCAAGTCTCGATAGCCGGGCATGGTGGTATGGGATACTGTGTCCGTGTTGTTGGCATACGATGGGTTGATGAGCTTTCACGTAGTGACCAACGAGAAGGTAAAAGATCCTTGTTCGAACGACCCCCATCAAATTACCAGGCCGATGGTTCTGTGCTAGAGTATCGTTCGAACGACCAAGGCATGAATGGAATTGGGTGACGAGACCTTTTCCTTGTGATAATTTGGTTTTATGTGACAAGCCTGCACCTCAAAACTGAGCAATCATATTTGGTGTTTGGGTGATGACCTATACCGAGTTGATCCCCATGCATTTAGGTATCATACCATACCTTTGGAATTATTGATTTGTGAGTTAAATGGGGGATACCTAAATTTGGATCATGGATCGCAGGCTTAGAGCCGCTACAGCCGTCCTGAGCCAAGTCATTTAGATAAAGCCAATGATTAAATGGAGGTGTTTTAACTTCCCCAATCTTACTGGATGAACGAACTTAGTTAAATACTCAGCTAACATGAACATTCATAGCATTGCATTAACATAGGTTGTAGCGACTTGGGTGTTGTGGTCACTTGTTGAGGGAGTGCTGGCATTTTTGAATGTGGTATTGGAGTCGCTTATGAGAGAGTGTTGGATTGTAAGGGTATGCATCATCTCATGAAAACATGCACGTGCATTAATAAGAGCATTTATGAACTAGGTGTTTAAGTTATTTTATCATTACTTGTGCTAGTGGAATTGATAACATGCGTAACTTAGAGTTAATGGAACTATTGAGTTGATCACTCACTCCCACTCTGGGACAGTGTTTTAAAACACTAACCAGACGATATTATTGATGCAGGTACTATCGAGTTCTCAGACGGGTAAGCTTAGAGTGACTTGTACTGCCGACGTTGCGTTTCAGAGGATTGGACTAAAATGAAAATTTTACATTTTAATCATTTTGGGTATGTATCTTGTGGCTTGTATAATCCCTATTTTAGGCAACCAACACTATTAGAATTGTATTTTTACTCTTAGCCCTATATTCATTGATTGTTGTTATCTCTACCTCGCTTTGGATCTGCTAATTTAAATTATGCTACTCTAATTGCTTGTGTGTGGAACTGATGTGAATCTGAACAAGGCCACACATGCATTTTCATTTGATTAACACCTGGGAACTTAGGACTAGAGTCTATGTACTCAGGTTTCAATTTTTGGGGTATTATACTCTTAGAGAGTTTATATAAAGGATATACTAATAAAGTTGAGTCTAATCTCTAAAAAAATAGTGGAGATTGAGTTTATCTTCAACATCGAGGTTAGAATTCTCATTAGAGTGGTAAAACTCAAGAAAATAAATTAAATCTTATGGAATATGAGACTTAGGGTGTGAGATATGATTAGGGATACACCTTAACTTCAATTATACAAAAACCCACTAAAATGCATAAAGCCCAGTTCTTCTATATAAAGGAATCGAGTTCCAACTGTCATAAAACAACAAGAAATGGCTAATTTTTGGTCGCATTGTGCGAATTAGATGAGAAAGCCATTGGATAGACTTGGGCACTTTTGGTTGCACCGAATGTGATCCTCGATCACACCAAACATGGTCTTTAATGGGACCGAATATGGCATTCGGTTATAGCCAATTTACCTGGAACTCTTCCACAACACCCTATTTTGTTTTTACCGATTTTGTTGGGTTTGATGGGACCAAAGGTTGCTGAAATTGTGTATATTTTTTAGCAATTCGGGACCTCTAAAGATAATTTAAGGATGGTCAATTAAGTCACTTATGACTTAAGGGATGATCAATAAAAGGTTTACCTAATAGGTATATGGCTTCAGATTTAGGTTTACCTAACAGGTGTATGAGGTGCCTTGGTGACCAGAACGGGTATATGGCTTAAGGGATAATCAATAAAAGGTTTACCTGGTCAATAAAAGATCATTTAGAGATTTAGGTTATTTTGAGTCAATGGTTATGGTCACCAAGGCACCTCATATACTTGTTCTTTGCTTCTTATGGTCTACCTCCACTTGTGTCTTTGATCTTCAGATTTCAAGGGCTCAACAGACTACATGACACATGGACTCACATGATTGACAAATAAGGTGTACAAATCACTTCACTAATAGTCACTAGGAACAACTGCATGTATGCGTCTCTTGAAAGAACTGTTTGATATTGGATAAAGAACAAATCCAGTGTATGATCATAGACTTAGATTACAACTAAGGATTATGACTAAGAATTACCGCTACTCCTTCGATAAGCTGAGATAAAAGATAAATTGATAGATTTGATTGATTGTTGTTGATTGGTTGTTTTCTTTAGATTGGTTGGGTTTTTGCTCTGTTGATTTTCTCTACAATTTGTAGATTTCTGTTGCAGCTTATTCTTCTAGATCATTCTTTTATTATTGCAATGGTTACAATAGTAAAAAAGTATTTATCTAGATCCTTCTATTGTTATATTTTCCTTTTATGATTATTCCTCTTCCGCTCCGCCAAGCTGTGTTTTCCTCGATCGTTACTCACCATTCGACCACACATCAGCTACATTTCTTTTATCAGTCGCTCGCTTGCACTCCACTTGACTACTCTCTGCATCTTTCCATTTTTATCTCTCCATTGAGCTTCTCGGCTGCATTCTGTTTCCAGCCTTCTCTCAGCTGCTCAGTTTCCTGTTGAACACCTCTCTGTCTCTCGGTCTCTTTCTGGACACCTCTCAGCCGTAACTCCTAGGTGCCTCTCGGCCACTTGGTTTTCCTTTGAATACCTCTAAACTATTCCCTGTCTTATCATCTTGTCAGTTATGATTTTGTAAAAAGTACTCTAAGTATCCTCGAAGATCTTAAGTATGCTATGTCTTTCCCTTACTATAACACATGTCTTTTCCAATTGGATTTCCTAAGAATAGTCAAAAATAGGGTACAACATTGCCCCCCGAATCACTTCGTCTATTGTATAAGTTGAATGCAATGTTGATTCATTGTTTAGTATAATAAATGTGACTGCTCGAGCGTGTAAAAATATCAATTTTGACCATCTTAGTTGAACTTGACCATCTTAATTGGAGACACATCAAACTTGGTCGACTTGACCGAACTCGGCCATCGTGATTGAAAAATAGCAAATTCATCATCTTTGCCGAAAAATGGTAAATTCAACCATTTTGGTCGAACTCAACCGTCTTGGTCGAAAAACAGCAAATTCAACCGTCTTGGTTGAAAAACAACAAATTTAGCCATCATGGTCGAAAAATGACAAATTCGGCCGTATTGGTCAAACTTGGCCATCTTGATCGAGAGACAACAATTCAATCATCTTGGTTGAACTCGGCCATTTTGATCGAGAGACAGAAAATTCGACCATCTTAGTCGAACTCGTGCGTCGTAATCAAAACCAGTGAATGCTATAGGAAGAAAGAGAGATCGAATAGTATCCCTCTTCTTTGTTTTTTTACAGAAACCCTAGAAAATTTCCTAAGAAATTCTAAATCTAAGCCGACAAAAGAATCACTTATGGAGCTTCGATTTTAAGCCTCCATAAGTTCCCATGGACAGATCTTGACCATCCAGAAGCGGTGTTTCAACGAAAGGAGCCTCGGAGTGGGATTTGCCATTACCAGCCACTTCATCTTCCTCGGCAAGCTATAATGTCGATGAATCTTCGTATGGCCATTAATTTCAGATATAATATGTTCATCAGGTGGCCCATTCAATCAACATTCAACACCTACAATCCAATCATGGTCATACCGACTTTTAAAGAAAGAAAGAGAGTCAAGAGAGGGAGTGAGCGGATCGAGTTGTGGCGCACTAAGCAGACTAGTTCGAGTCATCCATCGAGTCAAGCATTTTTAATTGAGTACAATTCTTATAGAAGCAAAAGCAAGTTGAAAGTAAAAGAAGTAAGGAGTGTAGTTTGACAATTTATGTCAAGTTATGGATTCGCTGTTGAGTCTAGTCAAATCTAGTGGGGGCTCGACTCACTTTTAAGTCATTGGACCGAGTTAAGAGTTACTTGGTCAGACTCAGTTTCCATGTTGGTCCATTTATAGAAGAAGTTGTGGTGTAGAGCTTTGAGTGTGATTTGTCTAACAATAGCCAAATCGTAATTCAGTCGACTCAACTCAGTTCGATTCATAGAGTTGTAGCAAGACTATTTGGGATCATCAGGTGAGTCCTCTAACTAGTCTTTTGTTTGTTTAGATGTGTGGCTTGCAACTCAGTTCAGAGCTGTGCTACTAATTTGGTTGGCTTCCTATTTTTGCATCGAGTTATTGACTCGGTTGCTATATTAAGTGAGTTGATGGGTCATATCATAGCAGCTGACTAGTTGTTCATGTATTGGTCAATATGTATATATAATTAAGTTCTACTTTGTTTGGATTCCTGATTCGCTGTGTTTAATCCAACAAACAAGGGATAGTATATGGTATTCAAATATCTTCATCGATTTGTCACCGAGTGTAGATCAAGTCATGTTGAGACCATCAAACCAAATTAACTTGAGGACATTAAACACCAATTTCCACCCCAAGTTCCCCCTTATTTTTAGTCAAATTAGGTCGGTGGGTGAGGTACATTGATCTTTTGGAAAATACTAGTTTAATTCAAGTTTTAGATTGATTTGATTTCATGTTTGATATATAGGAATTTAAATCTCGAAATTCACATGTCTCATGTAAAACCATAATATCTTATCCTTTGTTCGAATCCATCTTGAACAAATGATGTAATATGTTAATTTAACCCGTTTATTTTATAGGGCTCATATTTTGTTGCTAGCCACTTAAGAGGACAATCTAAAATATAGGGTGATAATTCACCTTTCAAGCTTTCCTCTATTATGATAGTTAGGTTTAATTCATTTGATTTGTTTGTTTTTTTTTTTTTTTAAAGTTTAGTGCTTATGCTTAGTTTACGTGTAACATCTTTTAGTAGATTTAATTATAAATGTAAAATTTCATTTATGTAATTCTTTACTTAAATTTATTGATTATTCTAAATGCTTTACCGTACTCTAGATATCATATTGAGGATTCTTATATGTATCATCTTGTGGATTATTTGTGCTCACTAAGTATGTGGTTTGTATGGACTTGATTCTAATGTGGCTTGTTGGAAGGATTCTTTTATTACAAATATACCTGGACTTGTGATAATAATGTCTATATGTTTAATCGTGGCCACTAGTATAGAGGTTTATATAATTGCAACACCATGAATTCATTGTGTTACAATTGCTACTTTTAATCATTAGATTGTGTTATAATTTTACTTACCATGTCTCATGAGCCGGGCATAGTAGTATGAGACACTATACTTGAGCTATCAGCCTATGCTGGGTGACGACCTCTCATAGTGACCTTTGAGCTTCTATGATGTGCTGATTATAAATTTGACTAATAAATTATGGGTTTATCATGTATACATGACACATGGACGTTATCAGGTGCCTGGTTGACTGTTTGAAAATTCAGTATACTGTTCAAACGACCCTTATGCATTTTAAATGAGCCAACTGTTTGAAAGGCCCATTATCTTACATGAATGACCCAACTATTTGAAAGGTCCATTCATTTGTTCAGCTGGATATGCATCCCTAGGCTGATTGTATTCATACTTAAGATTAAATTGTCGATTGAATATTGTGGTTGTTTGCTTTATATTGGTAAAGAGTGGATTGTATCTCCTTGTGTATTATATTTTGAATTATAGTTTAGATATGTATTGGTTTATGTTATACTTATATGGTGCGGATTGTATATTCTTGTGTGATTACTTATGAATTGTAGTTTTTTGTATTCTATTTTTATATTGTATCTCTATGAGTTTTATTTAAATATTACTCTTAATTACTATTGTGATGCCTTGGTAATCTTAGGGGGTATACTTCATTATGATAGTCATTTACGCTATCAAACCATATTCAGTTGGTGTAGGAGACTTAAATGATTTTCATGTTAGCACTCACATGATGCATGGGGAGTTGAATGATCTTGTAGCTCTAGATTCATTACTTTTTAGATTTCTTCATATTTACTTTAGTATTTTTTGTATTTGTGTGTCTTGAGTAATTGATTTGTATAAGCTCTTTGGGTAGCCACTTGTATACTTTAGAATATATATTTGGACTTTTCCGTTATATGTGATTTGTTATTCTTTCTGCTACGATGTCCCCAAAGAAAAAAAAAAAAAAAATTACATGCGAGATGTAAGCTATATTTAGAAGTTAACACTCAAGATTTTAAAAATGAGTTCTAAATTCGGATTACGTAATTCGGGCTGTTACACACAATCTTAAAACTCTTCCAATCCAACAAATAACTAATTTACATTCCAAAAAATAGACATAGAATCACATTTAAGGCCCATTTGGATAGTGAGTTTCTTAAGATGAGTTACTTATGCGATAAGTAACGTATCTTAGTTTCTACATTTAAGAAAATAAGTACATTTGGTAAACAACCTACTTATCAACTTCTCCTCTCTTTGGTCTCTCTTATGCATCTCTTAAGATACTTATGAAAATTAGAAAAGCTAAAAAACTTAATTAAAGTGATTAAGTACTTTTAAGTAAAAAAAAGTTACTTATAACTAATCATGAACCAAACTTACTTATCCGAAATAAGTTACTTATCTACTTTTGTAAGTAATAAATAAATAAATAAATAAAGAAAAGAAGAAGCAACTTTTTTGGTGGTATCCAAATGGCCCTAAGAGTATTTTCCCTATCAGATGTATAACTATGTGCAGCCCATGGTCTCGTGATCCATACAATTAATATGGTGGGCCATACCATGTGATAGGTGATGCCACAGAAAACAGCACAAATAGAAATATCTTAACCACTCAATCTTTGGCCTACTTTCCATTGAATGGGGAACGTGGGTTTATTTTTTCCTTAAGCATCTATTTGTAGGCCACCGACCAAAGGGTTATATCTTCTAATATGGGAAGTTCATTAGGGGGCCTATCATATCAACGATCTGATTGCCAAGTCGTGTACCCACATTTACCTAATCATGCTCCTCAACAAACTATATTTGTTGAGCAATGGCCCTGCAAACCCTCTTCCCTCCCTACATTTTGACGTAGGGAAGGATGTGAGGTCGAGCACCGTCTTCCTCAGGGGGGATAACTATTCTGAATCCATGGAACTTCTTTGGACTCCTCATAGAGATTTCTCGAATCAACGAGAAAAAAAAAAGAAAATAGAAATAAATTCTAGAAAATTTGTAATTACCAAAAATAACAAATTTCTAACTCTAATAACAATCTTAATTCTAATAAAACTCTTCTAAAACCTAATATCTAAAAATAAAAACATCAAATAAACTTTTGCTAGAGGACTCCTATCATGATTACAAGTTATTTATATATATATATATAAAAAGAAAATCTAAAACTCTAAAAAAATTATTAAAAATCAAAATTACTAAAAATAGTAACTTTTCATAAAAATTCATTTTTGAGCTGGAAGCACGTGTTTTCTGATGAAATGGATAAATGCGACCCACGTTGTGGGTCGTTTCACCTTGGATGGCCCGTTTCAGTAAAGATTGATAGGTTGTGCACCCTATAACAATACCCAGATAAAAAGTTACGGTCAATTTATGGTCCACATTCTTTTGGCCCAACCATGCTAGGAATGTATCTGTGACAAATTCTACATCAGACTCTTCCACTTGAAAAAAACTGATCCTCGAGTTACTCAAGGGACTTTGTTCATGATTCTGAGATAACTTCTGACGCCGATGTTTAGCCCTCTTCTTGTACTTGACATTAGCTCTAAGACAATACATGTACTCATGCTTTCTTTGACTTGACTAATATTGATCAGTTCCTTCACTTCTTCCTTCAAGATCTCACATTCTTTCTGATAACGTGGGCAATTGAGAAGACTTGCCCATGATACGTGATCAATGTGATTTTCTATATCTCATATGGGAGGCAATTTATTAGGGAGTTTATCAAGCACAACCACCTTGAACTCTTGCAACACTCGTTCCAAATCCTCTAGGATGTTCACATGCTCCACTTATTTTTTCTTTTCAACTAATGCAGATATATTTTCCATTTTCTAAGATTGTTTAACAAAGGTCTGTTCAGTTATGAGAGACTTTCCCTCCACTTTATAAGTCTCGGGTTGGTTCTCCATTCTCATAGGGGCCGTATGTTTGCCGCTGATGAATCCTATGGCCTGTTGCAACTCCGTTTCAATGTGGTCATCCCTCACCGACAAATAATGGGATTTCTTTGCATATCCCCCTACTGATCGTTTATCATGCTAATAATTTTGGTTTTGTTGGGAAATAATACATGATCGTAGTTGTTAGGGAGGAATCGCATGCACGATAACTTCTGCATCCATAACTACGTGTGGATTGGTGCTTTCATTTGTCTCGTTCGTTTGAGTTAAAATTGTTCTCACCAAGCTAAAGCTCCGCCTTTCAACTTATAGGCCGCAAGCTTAACCTTCTTTACTTTAGGGATTTCTATATAGTCGAAGAATCGTTCAACTTTAGAAAGTCAATTGAGGAAATCCTCAATGTGAAGTTGTCCATTGAAGCTAGAAAGATCAACTCTCATCTTGAATTCTTGATCCATTTGTTATATTCGATCAATGCCCCATTCAGGATGTTGTGAAATCATGTCGCTGAATCCCACCTTCTCAAAAGTGATCCTATGGTTCATTGCCATCAATGCCCTATGATCAGTGTGATGACGAATTCCAGTATCTGCTAGGGGCGGATCACCACCATGAATATAGAGCTGCCCTTGGGCCTCTATTATGCGATCCGCCATGCGATCGATAGAAACTTGCAACCCTTGTATGGCTTGCTTATTCTCTCGCTGTGCTGTTTCGAAAACCATCGCGGTTAAAAGATGATTACATAGAGCACTGTCCATGGGATTATTGCCCGACCTGTTGTTAAAAGACATAGATTCGAGGAAAAGCCTCACTTTGATACCAAACTGACGTAGGGAAGGATGTGAGGTCAAGCACCGTCTTCCTCAGGGGGGATAACTGTTCCGAATCCACGAAACTTCTCTGGACTCCTTACAAAGATTTCTCGAATCCACGAGAAAAGAAACAAGAAAATATAAATAAATTCTAGAAAATTTGTAATTAGATTGATGATTATCTAATCTGTATGTGTCGGTTACATCATTAATATAGAAAAAAAAACTAAAATACATAATTACCAAAAATAGCAAATTGCTAACTCTAATAAAAATCCCAATTCTAATAAAACTCTTATAAAGTTTAATTTTTAAAAATAAAAATTCCAAATAAACTTTTGCCAGAAGACTCCTATCATAATTACCTGTTATTTCTAAAAAGAAAAAAAATAATAATCTAAAACTCTAAAAATAAAAAATTATTAAAAACTGAAATTACTAAAAATAGCAATTTTTCTTAAAAATTTGTTTTTGAGTTGGAAGTGCACATTTTCTGACGAAATGGACCGATGCGACCCACTTTGTGGGTCGGTCGTCAGTAAAGATTAATAGATTGTGCACCTTGTAACAATATCCATATCAAAAGTTAAGGATCAATTTACGGTTCACCTTCTTTTGGCCTAACCATGCTAATGTATCTGCTACCTGTTCTACATCAATTTCACAATCCGCGTGCAACAACAATTGAATATAGTCATATACAGTTGTCCACGATTGAAACCTTCTTAGGGTCCACTGTGTTGATTATTTTCCATCCAACTTGTCGATATGGTCATATACAGTTGGATGAAGCGAAAAAAACAAATATCGTCTTGATCCAAAACTTCTTTGGTCCTTAAGAAAATTTCAAGGGTAAAAATTTAATTCCCACTGGGTGGTCCATTTGGGGACTGGACATTCATTATTTTTTGACTTCATATTCTAAAATGATATGAAAAAATGGATGAACGGTGTGGATAAAACTCATAAATCACGGTGGCCTCTCAGTGGCCCTCGGAGCATCTGCCTATCCTGAGCTCGGAACTGGCGGGGTAGTACCTAATCTGCGACCCACCGAAGCCACGCCAGCTTTTCAGAGGGTGCCGGAGGGTGTTAATGGGCCGGGCCTGAGGATCGTCTCGACCCAGGTTTGAACTATTTCCCGTCCTCAAAACTCTAAGTTTTCAGGCCCTTTAGCCGATTGGGAATCACCCCGAGGAGAACCTAGCTAGAGACGAACGCCCTGATTGGGGCCTGTGGGGCCATTGTGATGTATATAAATTATCCATGTCGTCCATCTATTCTGACAGAATATTTTAGGACATACATCTCAGAAAGAGGCAGATAGTAGGCACAAATGGACCCCACCACTGGGAGCAGTGGGATTGAGCTCCTACCGTTGAAAACTTCCTAGGGCCCAGCATGATGTTTATTTGGAATCGACCTTGTTCTTAGACCTTGTTCTTAGGGTCAAATATACTTCGATGAAGGGAAAACATAAATATCAGCTCGATCCAAAACTTCTGTGGCTCCTAAGAGGTTTTTCACAGTAAGCTTTCAATCTCCACTGCTTCCTATGGTGTGGTCCATTTGAGCATTCGATCCACTTCATTTTCTGGATAATGTCCAAAAATGATCTTTCAAAATGGATGGACGGAGTAGATAAAATATATACATCACAGTCGACCCCAAAGAGCCACTGACAGGAACGTCCGTCTCCGTAGAGGTATTGTGGTGAGACCCGGCTTCACCCGCGGCCCGTACCATAGGCCCACTTTGATGCATGTATTCTGCATCCACACCGTCTATCCATCTTTTCAGATTAATTTAAGGTATGATCCCAAAACAAAAGCGGATCCAATTATCGAGCGGACCATAGGACAGGAAATAGTGGTAATTGAACGTACTACCATTAAAAACTTCTTAGGCTACGCCTTCGGTAGTGTTTATTTTCCATCGAAGCCGTTGATAACGTCACATAAGCTTGGATGAAGGAGGAAAACAAATACCAGGTTGATCCAAAACTTTCTGGTCCATTAATGGTCAATCACCACTGTTTCCTATGGTATGGTCCACATGATAATTGTATCTGCTTCATTTTTGGCATATTTCCCTAAAAATGATCTGCAAAAACGAATTGACGGCCTGGATACAGAATACTTACATTAAGGTGGGATCCACGATAAGGGCCGGGCTGTCGTGGGTGAATTTGGGTCTTACCTAATCGGCGCCCCTTCTGAGAATGTACAAGTGGGACCCACGGTTCAGGCATTGCTATGATAAGCGATATACAGAAAATTTGCTTGATGAACAATACTGACCTTTCAATTTACGGCCTCCGATCAGAAGTATGAGAAGATTGGTTACCAGAATCTTCAAACTGAAAACCTTGTATAATGCGCATATCCTCGAGTCGGGATGATAAATTTGAAGGAGATGGAAACGCGGCATTTCCTCACACGTGGCTATTTGTGGTGGGTATAACGGGTGGGAGCGCCCGCCACTTTTCCTGGGCTGTACAACAGAATTAGAGCCTTTTCAACTGGAAGCGGATTGGGTGGGGTGGCACTTGGGACGTGGATTGCGTCCTACCCTGCCCGTTTCTGGCCACGAACGGCCAGTTATTTGGCCAGGCCCACTGTATGTACCATATTATCCATGCCGTCCATCCATTTTTCTCATATTATTTTATGAATTGAGAACAAAAATGAAGTGTACTACACTGTTCATACCACTATCCCCGTACCCTGCCACGGCCAATCAGGGAGTGTTATGTAAGATTTTACCATAAGCATGATAATATGTCGGGAGATATATGGATATGTTAGTGCCATATACCACATAAGTGGCCAGTGAAAAGCAATCATGCCTAGACAATTACATGACGGGTGGCGGCAGCAAAAGCAAACGAAGTAAGATGTGAAAAGTATTTAGTAGGCAATAATGGGAAACGGACAACCGTCAAATCGTGGGAAGAACCCATGGTGGTTAGACTAGGGAGGGATATAAATACGAGAAGAATTCCACAGAGAAGGGGTCTCACACCAACCCAAACAAATCAAATTTATCATTTTAATTACCCCGTCGATTTACATTTCATAGTATAATTATTTATTTTTCTTGTTAAGTGAATTACATTAATTAGTATAATATTTACTTTCAAAGCTTGCTTATTACATTCCTTAGTATAATCCGTAGTCATAACTAAGTAGCTAATAATCTTTAGCTGTAATTCGAATCTACGCTCATACGCTGGATTTAATTCATTTATCAGAAAGACATTCTTCAGTTGTTCTTCGCGACTGATCATAAAGATTTCTTTCTCTTTTCATATCATCTGTATTGAAAAGTTTTTTCGTACGGAAGACAAATGTGTAACCCATTATCAGAGGACGAACCCCATTCTCTGACTATCACCTAATTTAATTTACACTTTGAGCGAGTGACTGAATAGGCGATCGATCTCTTTGGATCTCAGTCATACACTACGTGTGTTGGAGCACAAAAAATAATTAAGAGAAAGAAGAAAAAAGAAAGAAATAAGAATCAACAGTCTTTGGTTGCGTGGCGCGCAACAGAGATGTGAAGAACCCATTGCGTGGTCACGCAATGGAAGTGGTATCCACGCAATAGGAGCCTCGCGCAATGGGATGAGTCATTGTGCGAATATAAAGATTCACTCGTGTGAAGCCCTATAAATGCCCCTCCACCCTTTTCAAATGGGATTCATTTGGAGATTTCGGAAGATTGAGGAAAAGACTTTTGAAGACTTTGAATAACCAGGTACGGGGCGTACCTGTTGCGCGGTGCGCAAGTGCCTGGCCGCGCAACCAACTAGGAGCACTCTCCTGTTATCTGGTGCATTTGTTGCATGACGCGCAAGTCATTGGATGCGCAATCAATCCATTGCGCGAATAACAAGTTTCCAGTGAAAATCTATCCTTTTGAAGGCATGGAGAGCTTATTTCAAGACATGAGACTGAAGTTCTTTAAGTCTACGAGATCAATCGAGATAATATCGTTTCCGCACAACAACTTCCACAATTGGAAGATTACATTGCGATCTAAAAATGTTGCTGAAATTGATATCAGACTTATTTGGTCCTTATATTTTCTGTTACATGTACTTTATTTTGGAATCAAGGGATAATTGAGGATTTAAATGATTCTAAAATCAATAAAATACATTGTGATGATGGTTCTCTTAATTTTTCTTGGTTGTTATTGAATAAGATAATTCTCCGAATCAAATACCTTTCGTTTCTTATCGAAACAATGTGTCTGCCTATCTTAGCGCTTGGGGTCATTGTTGTTTGGTTCGAATTAGAGTCGCAATCCCAATTCTGGCACACTCGCGTACCTAGTGTAGAAAACAACAATGAATAATTTTCTTACTCACCCGGTGGGACGCTGTCACTAAAATGCCGATGTAATATTGCCAATAATGCATAGAAGGAGTGCTCATATTGCTAAGGTCGAGCCCTTTGCACCAACCTCACTACCTCCAGCTGAGGATGTGACGATTCCTACTGCCCCTAAGGCATTGAATTTGAATATGTTTCGACCATAAATGAAAAGTATTTGATTTGGGGAATCATTTCACTCAATAATGACAAAAGAAAGAACAGAGAAAATAATAATCAAATTTATTCATTCTGAGTCCATTATATCCTTTTAGTCCTCTTATTCTGGGATAGAATTTCTAGAAAATGCAAAAGTGCAAGTATCAAATAAGCTCAAAATAAAAATTTCGGCAGCATTCCGGCTCATGTCAGTCATATCTCTAGGGGAGATGAGTTGTATGGGCTTTCCGTGCACTTTATCCCTTGTTGACATGATAAAAGAGTACCTGGATCCCTTTAGAACGTCTGAAACGACCTAAGGACCTGAGAAAATACAACATAGTGTCGCCTTAAAGAGCACCCATGCAACTTGCATTGAGTGGCGCGGGCCAGGGAGTTGCGCGGGCCGGCGCAACTTGTGTGGAGTGGCGCGGGCCAGTGCAACTCACATGGAGTGGCGCGGGCTGGCCCTCCTGCACTTCCTCTCCTTCTCTCCATCTCTAATACCCATCTAAGGCACTGGTCTTCCGAACATTTGATCCTTCAAATAAAGGGGGTATTTATAGGCCTTCGCACGTGTGAGCCCTTGAATCTCGTGCCGTGGACCCCACTTCACATTTCCAACTCATCATTTTTCGAAGAGAGTTGCGCAACTCAGCGCAACCAGGACAAGTTGCATGGACCCGCGCAACTTAGATCCCACGCATCTCAGGTCCCGCACAACTCATGACCCCCGCAACTCATCCCCCTTTTCACCCTACACTCCACTTCTTTCTCCATTTCTGCTTCTCCAAGCGTCTTTTCTTAATCAAATTTTTACACTCCAACAGATGCCCCCTTGATTCAAGATTTGACCACTCTAGGTCAATTTGAAGGATCAATTTCCTTCTTAGTTACTTGAATTGCGCGGGCCCGCGCAACTCGCACCCACACAACTCACAACAAGCCCCACTAGTCTATAAATATCAGAACTCCTGGTCATTCATTACTTCAGAAAATTTTCTCTCCCTGCTAATCCCCTTTTTTGCGCAACTTACTCGTGCAAGTCCCCAGCACTTGGTGCAAAAAACCCTTGTTCCGAAACTCTGCCGAAATTTCTAACTTCCTGGACTTAACCAATTTCTCTTAACTCCTCAATCATGGCCCGCACTAAGAGAACCTTTTGCCTTATAGAAGCACCTACGGGTCAACCCTCCCATGCAAGTCTCCCAGGCTCTTCACCAGCTCCTCCAGCTCCCGCACCCTCATCTACGACTCCGATAACCACTTCTCCCCCTCCAGCATATGAAGATTGTTCACGAAAGCAAGTCAAAGTGACTAAGAAACGTCCTGCATATATAAAGAAGCCAGTCCTACCGATCCTTAACTTCTCCGATAGAATCAAAACATTGTCCTGGCCAATAGCGATCATTACCAGAGAAATAACAGGACCTTCGAAGCAAGGTCATGAAGTTGACTGGGAGTCCTGGCTGAAGTTAACAGCTAATTTGCGCACTGACATCATCCGATCCCCTGTGAGAGAAGATACACTGCCACCAGCTCTTTCTCAAAAGAAGAGGAAGAGATCGAAGAACCGAGAACTTCAAGAGAATATCAAGGAACATAAGAAGAAGAAGCTCCCAAACACTTGGGACACTGTAAAGATCCAAGACGACTATATAAAATTCAACAGCCCTTTCTGAAATGAATTAATAACAATCCCGTTAAATATTTGGCAACATCCGTCCATTCTTCAAAATGAGCCAATAGACTGCATGACTCAAAGTCACATGATGTATACTCCCAATTGGTCAATGAGAGAACTAGAATATTGGAGGGCATTCTATCAGAAAAGGGATCGAGAAAGCAGGTAAGCAAAGTCCATCCCATGCGATTCCTTATCCCTTGTTGTAGCTCACATGAGCTGTTTTCTACAGCTTTTTATGAAACAGTGTGCCAATGTTTCAGAGAAAGAAGATCACTATGGGGCAATGATGAATTCCGTACACCCCGCTTCTTAACATTGTGCAAGTACTATACCGATTGGGCCAAGGCCATTCTTAACAAGCATTCCGCAGTGTTGATGGAGGTCAGTCTTTACAGTGCGATCGAAGCTACGTCGAAGTATTTCTACAAAGATCATATAATTTATAAAGGGTTTCTCAGTTATTGGTGTTCCGCCACCAATTCTTTCCATTTGCCCCTTGGAGAAGTCAGCATCACCCTGTGGGACCTATATAGGATGGCGGGCCTCCCCATAACGGGTAGCTTCTATGACGAGTACATCCCCACCAACAAGGAATTTTCACACTTCTCGTCCTCCAAGCGACAAGCACTAGTACTGGATGCTTTCGTTGAACTCTTCAGGGAAATGTCCAAGTTCCTTAACATCAGAAAGATTCCCCACTTCCTCTAGCTAGCTCACTTTTCCTAAGAGCTGCAGTACATCCCCCTTCCTCACATTGTGATTTTGCGCACTTTACTAATATCGTTCTCATTTATCCCCATCTTTCTCTTGCAGGTTTAAGAATAGTCATTCTAACTAATTGAAAAATGCTCGACGCAGGGTGAAGAACCCTTCAGAATTCACACCCAAGGGCGAGTTAGCGGCTTTTCTGGCATACTAGCTCAGTATAGTCGTGCTACCAAGTTCTAAATGGGCCGATGCTATCAGACTATCTGTATTCATTGTCGCAGGAGGATTGGCAGAAGGGCGAAAATACTCACTGGAACCCCCCATACTCTGTTCACTATACCGGGCCTTCGGCGACATTGCTACGCATTGCCAGAATCCATCCGTCGGGGCCAGCTCGTCGTTTACTCCATGGCATTATTTTTTAAGTGCCTGGACGTATATTTTCCATGGACATACAACGACCCTGAAAAAGCTTACGTGCATCCCTCATGACTTCCATTATGCCATTATTAGCGGAGAATAATGCGGAAGCGGATGTACGAGTGGGTGATCGATACAATTGAATTGATGAATGCTATCAACTTCTATCAATTCTCATTTTCCCAATACATTGTGGATCACGAAGCTACTGATGACGAAAACCTTCCTCCAGCTGAGTGAGCCTTTTCATCTTGATACAATCTAACAACCTACCTTTATGAGAAGGTAGTGAATTTTGGAGAGAGCCATACTATCCAAGTAGATTTGCACGGCAATTCGGATACGACCAGACCATCCCCGAACATTTTGAAATGGTGACTCGCACCATGCAGAGTTACAGTGTGGGGCCTTACAATTAGGGACTAGTCTGGAGACAGCTACTTGCAGCCCAAATCAACTCAAAATTCATCATTTCGGGTTTTAGATGCTTTTCTCCTATCCATCCACACCATCTATAACATCTTATCATTATTACAATTTTCTTTACCATCAATCATACTATTTTCATCATCCACACCATTCTTAACATTTATTGCAATTATCATCACCATCAATCATACTATCTTCATCATCCGCACCATTAATCACATCATTATGATCAACATCATCTCCACCATACAAAAACACAACAAAAACAAAATAAGAATGAGTAGGGTGGGTGTACTCACCTTGATGAATTAGATGGATGGTTGAGATGTATGGAAGGGATGGAATTGATGGTTGAGATTGATGAAAGGTATGGGATTGATGGAGTTGATGGCCCACCAAGATCACTCCTCTCTCTCTCTCTCTCTCTCTCTCTCTCTCTCTTTCTTATGGAAAAATGGTGAAATGCTAAGGGATGGAAGGGTATTTATAAAGAAATGGATAAAATTTGGTTAAGTTAAGCTAATGTGATTAATATTATCTTAGGCTAGGATTATGGTACTTAATTCATGCTTTATAATTAATGGTGGATTAAAGGAGCATGGGATGGCATGGTGTGGTGATGTCATGCATAGTGTATGGCATGGAGAAAGGTTGACTTTCATGCACATGAGAGAGAAGAGGTATGGGTATGTGACATCACACACATGGGTAGAGATTCTCTCACCCATGTGTGGCATGTACATGTGTGCATGACATGTGTTGTGCACATGTGTGGAATGAAATACATGGTGCCATGCGCACATGATACACTTATTATTCTTCACGGCGTATCTCACTAACGGAGTATTATACCGACGCACGGGTGGTACCGCCACGATTGCGGCGATGGGACGGTTGATATGAGATAGGTTTCAAGGTCTTGAGGTCCCAGTCAGTTGGGTGTGTACTATAAACAGTTAATCTAGGTCTAGCTAAGGGTGTCGATCATCGTGCATATATGCATAGAAACTGGTACGGAATGGACTGGGTATTACAATCTACCCTCCCAACAAAAAATTTCATCCTCAAAATTTCTATTTCTAAGCACACTATCAAACTCATAACATGGAATCCAAATATACATATCACCATATATATCAAACAATCATCCATCAAACTCTAAAGGGTATTGCTCACAGCTATCTCCCTCATGCCAGGGTACTAAGTATATTCTCTAAGTTCTCAAACTGGGAATCTTAGATTCATGTCTCTAGATTCATACAAATCAGGGGTACTAATAGCATCTAGGTTCTCGATCAACGACGCAGGGAGACATAGTTTAAGTTCTTCTATATTTTCAAGTTACTGGCATTGCTCGTAAGTGATCCCAAATCTTATGCTCTGATACCATCTTCCGTGATGCCCAGAATCCGGCACTTGACTTCCATACAACAAGTCTCGAGTTCGGCACACCACAAGAAAGATTTTTGACTGAATTTTTTTTTGTATATACATGTAATAATACCTGAGCATGAAGATCCATAATCAAAATACCAAGCAAAACTCTCCATTATAAATCCTGATGGTTACAAGTACCATGCTTTCCAAGGGTACATGACGTTAACATTGCTAAATCGAAAAATAGATACAATGCATCGAGAAAGCTAAGTCTTCCAAGCTACTCCTGCCCTGAAAAAAATGGAAAATAGGAGGCTTAGACAAAAAGCCTAGTGAGTACACACGTATGTGCAGTGTATCCTACATGCAGGCAAGATAAATATGCTACAGGGAAATCATACCACAGCCATAACTATATTACATGCATCTGTAATCACATCATCATCATCATATTATCATGCCATAATTATACAATATCAGAAATACTGAGAAGTCCATGAGTCATACAATATTAGAGTACGCAATATAAATCAGCATGTAAATAAGGAGTGATAAAGAGCTAAATATCAGATGTCGAGGATGCAATGCAATATACAGTTCCTGATGAGTTCACGAATACCATCAGCCGTATCTAAATACTGAAACATAGTAACCCGAAATGCTAAATGTTACTAATGCAATGCAACATGTGATGCGAATGAAATGACTATGCTGGAGTGAAGTCGGGATGGTAGTACGTAGTATCGCAGACTATGGGGTCTATCACAAAGGACTTCTATCCAAACTAATCCCATACCTAATTCGGATAGTCAGACTTAATGTGGTAAGCTCCTGATCTCAGGTTAGTCGCGTGCCCCAACCGAAATCCTGGCCATTGCGAAGGTACACGTAACAAATAGTTGCACACCACCAGCCCGAGTGGATGGTGAATAAATGAATGAATGAGTATGTAACTCCTGCTCAATAAGTCCACATATCAGTACAGTTTATCTCTAGGATCATCACCAGGGTTTAGTACACTCCAAATGATACTGTCTCTCTCTTAGCAGCACAGTCCAAGTGAGCGTAAGAAACTTCACTATCCGCCTGGCCAATAGTCTGTCAATACCTATCTGGCACGTTGATAGCGGACCCATTTACGAGCTGGTCAAACTTAGCCTAGTAATGCCCTCTACCCTCGGGGGGGTATGGCCGCACCCCCTCCCAACCGACCACGACACAGTAGGAGAGGCGGCCTCCTGGTATTCGGCACTCGGGCGCTCATGTATCCACTCGGTCTCGACGTTGGGGCGTCTCCTGGCCTCGGAGGTTTAGGAATTTTCACTCAGGGATATCTATGGCTCCCGTATGCTAGAACCAAATATTTCTGGTATCCCATCTGGCCATCCACGATATGCCTGTGGAGGCTACGGCCCTGATGTCGCTAGGGCACATAATGCAAGATGCATGAGTCATACAATACAGTCATGCATCAATCCTGCGCATACCGTGCACTCATGTGAGATAACCTCCGCCTATCAGGGAGTCTCATAACAATCTGCCCAACGACATATACAATGATCAACCACATCTCATAACAAGCATGCAGATGATGCGTATGGGCATGTATAATGATGCTATGCTGTCACATACTCATAATCAGTATCAATAACCGGCTTCAACAATCGGCTTCAACAATGTGGACATTTAACCAACATTGCCCCTAAGGAATGACCCACATAAACATCAATACATACATCATGGTGAAATCACAAATCACATCGGTCCTTAGATACATTGCTTTGGGTCTCACACAAGGGCCGCACATTCATCACATTGGGCCTCACTCATGGGCCGCATATACATCACATTGGGCCGTATCATATGGGCCTTACACATCACAATGGACCTCGTCACATGGGCCATGAATACACCACATCAGGCTTCACGACCCATGGGCTTCAAACACACAAGAGGTGAGCACTACACATGGGCCTCAAATACATCACAATGAGCTACAACCCATGGGCCTAAAATACATCTCAATGAGCCACGCCCATGGGTCTCAAATACATTGCAAGTGGCCTTAAATCTATTTCACAAGTAGGCCACATACCTGGGCCTAATTCACATCACCATAGGCCACATCACATGGGCAGGAAATACATCACAATGAGCCTCATCATATGGGCCGAAAATATATCTCAATGGGCCTATGATCAATCTGTCATAAGTCCTAAGTTCATGTACCCAGGAAGTTGCACCATTGGCATAGTCCATGAGTCTGAGTAATCACACAATTTCTCATATGCCCACATGGTCTTATGGCCACTCCATTATCAGAAGTCTGTATGGTTGAATGGCCACACAAATGTCACTCTACTTGTCATAATAAGGGACTTAAGGTGAGATGGTTACTTATTATTATTATTATTATACCATATTTCGCACAATGGGGCAGCCGCTTTACTAAATTTTCACGTAGCCGGGCGACCAGTACCACAATTTCACATAGTTTAGTAGTCACCGAAGCACTACTTGATCATATGGTTGGGCTACACATTCCCCACATACCCACATGATTTACGGCTATCCACGTCATACATGATCACAAGATTTATGAGCTACATATTTAGCACCATTTTATCAAATCTAGTTATCACTCATCCCATCAGTGATCATATGGTTAATGGCCACAACAATCATAAATCTACTTAAACAAGTAGTCACACGATTGCCCTAATTTTCATATAGTTAGGTGGGCTATAAAAAATCAAGCACTCACATGTGGTGGTCCACATAACTTCCACCAATCCACACTACTAGTTGGGCCACCCAAGATCCCAAATTCCTATAGTGTAGTGATCGACATGATTCCTACCAACTGGCGGACTAAATGAGAAATAACTATTACAATAGGCACCATGAAAACGACTTAGATTGCCGCAAATATATAGGGAGCCCCACACTCTAAAATGATCTCATCAAAATAGATGAATGGCTGGTAAAACATGTATATTAGGTGGTCCATGATCGATTAAAAGGAATAGATGGATAGATTTCTCACAAACATTACTGTAACTCTAGGAAATATTTAACGGTGGACAAGTGATCAATATTGCTCCCGTGGCATGAGATTTGGATCTGGCTAGTCTATGGAACCATACCCTAAAATGATAAGGATAAACCGATGAAAGGTATACATCTACATCATACTACAAAGTGGAGTCCATGGCCAAGGAAGCATCCCAGCATATAAGGGCATACTAGAGCCTAAGAATTTCTAATGGTTATTACACTTTCTACTTGTAGCATGGCCTAGCCCACCTAAAATTGAGTTTTACTTCATCTTGTGTCTACGGGCAAGAGGTGGGCTCACTTCCTAAGTGACTGGAAAATACATAGGCAGTGTCGGGTATACAACACATGCACCTAGGTGGGCTTCACATGCTTCACATTATGTCCAGAGAAGCTTTCATTGGTAAGCATACAATTCCCTTTCCTTATTATTATTATATTATTATTATTATTATTATTATTATTATTATTATTTTGTATAATTGTGGGTCTCATTGACATGGTGGGGTTCACCCCATGAACAGTTCATATAACAAACAACATCATAGCTGATACCACCCACTAGATGAATGACATGGATATAAGGTACATACATTGAGTGGGACTTATGACACATGGATGGTCTAAATGATGAATGACTGGGATGTAAAATATATGTAACGAGTTGGCTCCATGATCTAATGGCTAACTCAACTTTAGTAGAACTCAAATGATTTAATAGTAGGGAATTTTATTCCTACTGTTTCTTATAGTTTGGTCCACCTAAGTTGTGGATCTACCTCATTCTTTTACTCATGACTTAAAATGGTCTAAAGGAGTGAATGAATGGCCCAGATATACCATTCATCACCAAGGTGGTCCCCAGAAAAAAAAATCTAAGTATTTTGTGTACAATTTCCACTGTCCAAGTGGCATGGCCTACATGAACTTCTAATCAGCCTGATTTTTGGGACCATACAATAAATGGTACTAGTAAGATGGATGAATGGTGTGGATTTAGCACATACATTGTGGTGTGGCCATGATCGGCCTACAAAATTTTACCCCAAATGTGGACGTCACTTCCTCACACCATTATTTTATTTTGATATTATTGTTATTATTATTTGTATATTTTCTCATCAAGGTGGGTCACTTGAGAGATCCAGTCCATCCATTGTGTGTGTCTCACTTGGTGGAGGGGTGAATCCAAGTTTCAGATGCATCAAAGTTTCAAGTAGGCCCCATCAAGTACTTTTGTATATTTTAGCATGTCTTTACATGATTTTTGATGGTGTGGGCCACCTGAGTTTCGTGTATGGCTAAAATTTGGGGGTAGCCCATTGTTAAATGGGACTCATCAAGTGCATGCGACTGATGTTCGACACACATCATGGTGGGGCCTGTGGTGGGGGCCACCTCTTTCCAGCATCAGACGCTGACGCTGCAGCAAGCAGCGTCAGTGTTGTTTTGCTTTTTTTTTTTTTTCATATTTGGGGCCCACAACGGGACGATCCAGTCCGTCTATTGCGTGTGTCCCACTAGGTTAAGGGGGTCATTCTAAGTTTCAGATACATCAAAATTTCAGGTGGGCCCCCAGAAAGTACTTTTATATGTTTTAGCATGTTTTCACATGAGTTATGATGGTGTGGCCTACCAGAGAACTAGATTGGCTTCATTTTTTGGCTCAACGCCTAAAATGATCTGAAGAATTGAATGGGCGGCGTGGATTTGATACATACATAATGGGTGAGGCCCGTTGTGAACCCACGGCCCCTGCCTGACGCTGCCGAACGTCCATGGACGCCGGAACGTCTCACTCCCTCTGTATATTTTTCTTTTTAAATTTATTTATTTATTTATTTCCTTTTATATATATATATATATATATATATATATATATATTTATGCACATGTGTGCATGGGGGTGTGTGTGTGAGAGTGTGTGGCCAGCCTAATGGGCCACACTTGGATGATTTGAATGTCATACAAACATTTTTGTGGGGCCCACTATTAATGGGTCCCACATGAATTCTATAATAAATAAATTTTATTTTATTTTTATATGTTTTCTCCTATCCATCCACACCATCTATAACATCTTATCATTATTACAATTTTCTTTACCATCAATCGTACTATTTTCATCATCCACACCATTCCTAACATTTATTGCAATTATCATCACCATCAATCATACTATCTTCATCATCCACACCATTAATCACATCATTATGATCAACATCATCTCCACCATACAAAAATACAACAAAAACAAAATAAGAATGAGTAGGGTGGGTGTGCTCACCTTGATGAATTAGATGGATGGTTGAGATGTATGGAAGGGATGGAATTGATGGTTGAGATGTATGGAAGGGATGGAATTGATGGTTGAGATTGATGAAAGGTATGGGATTGATGAAGTTGATGGCCCACCAAGATCACTCCTCTCTCTCTCTCTCTTTCTTATGGAAAAATGGTGAAATGCTAAGGGATGGAAGGGTATTTATAAAGAAATGGATAAAATTTGGTTAAGCTAATGTGATTAATATTATCTTAGGCTAGGATTATGGTACTTAATTCATGCTTTATAATTAATGGTGGATTAAAGGAGCATGGGATGGCATGGTGTGGTGATGTCATGCATAGTGTATGGCATGGAGAAAGGTTGACTTTCATGCACATGAGAGAGAAGAGGTATGGGTATGTGACATCACACACATGGGTAGAGATTTTCTCACCCATGTGTGGCATGTACATGTGTGCATGACATGTGTTGTGCACATGTGTGGAATGAAATACATGGTGTCATGCGCACATGATACAGTTATTATTCTTCACGGCGTATCTCACTAACGGAGTATCATACCGACGCACGGGTGGTACTGCCACGATCGCGGCGATGGGGCGGTTGATATGAGATAGGTTTCAAGGTCTTGAGGTCCCGGTCAGTTGGGTGTGTACTATGAACGGCTAATCTAGGTCTAGCTAAGAGTGTCGATCATTGTGCATATATGCATAGAAACTAGTACGGAATGGACTGGGTATTACAAGGAAGATGAAGAATCCTCTTCTAACGATTCTTCTTCCATTGGCAGTGAGTAGTCCATTAGTGACTCAGAAGAAGAGGGTGAACTGAATGAAGATAAAGGGGAGGAAGAAGAAAAGGAAGTAGCGGAAGAGGGAGAGGTAGATGTGGGTGAAGACGAACAAGTCGGCGCAACTATTGAGGTTGATGAAGAGATTCCATAAGAAAACATCCCCCATGTCACTGCTACGGGTGTTGACGAGGAAGAAGAGCCCCTCGACTATGGAGAATATGAAGATACAACTGGGGTTGACCTAACTTTGTCATTTAGTAGCAACTATTCTCCTCTCCCGCGCGCAACACCTTCGAATTCCCCAGCCAATGTTATAACAGTTCCAAAGACTCTTCCAGTCTCTATGAAGGTAACTCAAGCTGCCCTACCTATCCCTGCTTTTGGCAAGCGTTCCACTAAGAAAGTTAGGGAGCCTCTCAAACTTCCAATCAAAACCAGCAGAGCAGTTCGTGAAATAATTTTCCCAATAGAGCCAGTTGATATCGCGACTTCGACTACTGTGGCATCAAGTACTGAAACCAGAGCATCGTCTTTTGTTTTTGCTAACATTACTCCTGACTTGCCCGGACCATCTGCTCTTCTGGAAGAGAGGCAATCCTCAGAGACAACAACCCTTACTCCAGTGCCTTCAACAACTGTAAGTATATTTCAATTTATTTTCTTACTTTATAATAATAACCTGTAATCCACTTCTTAACTTGTATTTTTATTCATATTTTACAGTCCGCGCTGTCTCTAGTGGCTCTTTGAGTTCAAATTCCATTGTCACTATGTCAAACATTATTTCTCTAGAGAAAATCTCCCCTCCTACGCTATCTTTATTAAAAAGCTCGTTGTCGGCAGCCATATACATCTTCAAGGATCGTGCTCAATGGTCAGATATGGCAATAGTGTTGTTGTCTCTGAAAAATGCAGCGTGGATTACCAGGATCAATATTTCTCCTTTGAGCGAGTCTCTACCCATTTTTGTGAGACTTTCTGCAAACTAGGAGATGCTCAGAATATGACTGTCGCTCTTGAAATCCTCACCCACCAACAGGAATTGTCACAGCTCAAAGAGAGTCTCGAGAGCGATAACAACGATTATGGCTACAACAGAGAATTTCATTCCTTGGAAGAGCAAGTGAAAGCTTCTACGTGTTCTTCAGCTGCTATAACTGAAAAGATTTCAATCCTTAGACAACAACTTTCCAATTTAGAAGCTCAGCAACATGAGGCTGATTCGAGAACTAGCAAGCTTGAAGCCACTATTGAGGTTAACAGGAGGATAGCCAATCTCGACCAATCAAAGATCTCAAAGGGGGAGGAAGCAATAATTTCTTTGGAGTGAGAGCTGATTAACACCCCTAATCAAATCAAGCTTATCACTGAGGCTGAAGTTGAAAATGGGACTACTGAAGTTCAATTGAAAGATGATCTGTAACGATACATGTTGGTGCTAGGAATATCCAAATATTTATGAGATTTCTTTCGATATTTGCCATGATTTGTTTTCTTATTTGTTTCTCTTAATGTCATGAACAGCTTTTGATAACTCATAAATGTTGTGAATGAATGTCATGAACAATCAGTTTTTCTTCAATCTCTGTTTCTGTAGTAGCGTCTTTATTATTAACATGCTATCTTCTTTTGTCATCAATATAATGTTGCCTATATGGTGTTTATCTCGCATGGGCGATGCTAAATTTCAGTTTCAGTTAGTTGCACACACAGTTTAGGCTTGTAAGTAGTTAGAGCGATCATAGTTTAGACTCATTAGTAGTTAGAGTTGGTCTTATGTGAATGGTCGTTGTAACTCTCTAGAGTTCATGGGGCTTATCGTAGCTGAGGAGTTCACAAACCGCGATCCATCAGAGGGTCCTAGTGAAGCTACCGGGGCAGTGAACTTAATAGGATTTACACACAGGGTTGGCCACAGTAACTCTCTAAAGTTCATGGGGTGTACAAGGCTATTGTCGGGTACCAAATCCAAGGCTGTCAATCCATCAATGAGGGTCATCTTGCTTTAGAGACCTCCCTCACGCATTACTACTAAAATCAAACCAGGGATCTGGGGAATCATCTTGCTTCAGAAACTCACTTTTCCTTCATCTGCATGGTTAGACCCATTCATGAGGGGACGCTCTCTAGCCGCCCACATGACGCTGCCTGAAGCTGTACAAACGGCATAGGTCACTGCTCGCATGGGTGAACGTGATGCTCTTTTTGGGCTTTTTATGGCCACAGGCGACACTCCTACCCGGATAGTTTTACCATATCGCCATCGCCAATAATGGTAATCCTTATATGCGTTCGGCCTCATGGCGGTATCTTTCTCGCTATTGTACGTGATAGATCATCATTGCTGTCACGACCCATATGCTAAGCTTTATGAACTTATTCTATTGCTGTAAATGATGAGTTGGCCTCGCTTGCTAGGATAATGAATCGAAATTAATATGTCAAGCTTGCTGATGATATATAACAAAATCTTATGGTTAAAATGGTATATCAGCTTGACGATGTTATTAATTTCGATGAATTAAAATAATAAAATGGCCTCGCATCAGCATCATGATAATAGTAATGACAACTTTTGGCAATTTGATGATAGTCATTGGTGCTTCAATAATAATCATTTGGCGATTGGCAATTTTCACTGGCAATAATCCTTGGCGATAATCGTCGAATATAATCATTAGCGATAATTATTAGCGATAATCATCAGTGATAATCATTGGCGATAATCATTGGAGATAATCATTGGTGTACCTAAAAACTTGCATTTTATTCATATAAAAAGAGGAATACATTCTATAGTTTTTTATTACCTGCCATGCCCCCTTTTGGTTTTGAAGGTATTATGATGATAGCTTTTGAAACCAAAATCACTACTGCTCCTTGGATTGGCTTTTTGTCGATAAACCGTATATGGGTGTGTAGGCACCCATTTATTCCTCTAATGAAAAAAAAAGCTTTTTGTCATAGTTTCATATCTTTTGTCTCATTTGCTTCTTTATCGGGGCATTTGAGCTGTGATACCCCTGCTTTATCTATTACTGGGCATTGATTCATCACATGAAGCATGTTGTCATCTTCAAATGCAAATGCCTCCAGAATTTCCTTTGACCTATGGACCACTCCATCGGTTCATTGTTTCGGCGGTCGACAGAAGATAGATCTTCCAAATAGACTTTTTTGGCGAATATTAATGACAATCCTCTTATGGATGTCATATTTATTGTTGCCATCCAACGTTGTTTATCATCCTTTTTCAATACTATTTCTCCTTGCCTTAATATTCTTTGCAATATATTCTTCAATGTAAAGCAATCTTCTGTTTGACGCCTCAAATAGCGATGGTAATGACAATAATTCCTTTCTTTAGTCATTTCAGCCTCTTCTGAATATCTTGGTGAAGGTAGCCTGGTGGTTCCAGCAGCCAGTAATTGCTCCATCTTTGGCAACGCATCCTCTCTATCGAACGCATACTCTCTATGTGAGTCGTATGGTCGCGGTCACTTGTCTTTCTTATAATCCCTACGCCGATCTGAATCTTCTCTTCCCTTCGTTTCTTTCTTGTCACGGAAGGTGTTTTTCTTTTTCTCTCATTTAACAACATTCATTATTGCCCTGTTCGGCCCTCTTTTTTCCGTTCGAACTTGGACGGCTGACGTCTTTTTAGTCATAAGCTCAAGTGCGTGCACCTTGGTCGACAAGTCTCGAAAAGTCCTTATATTGGCGCTAGTGAGTCAGAATGCAATCCCTGTCTCCATAGAGCTTAGACACATTTTCAACTATTCTCTCTCTTCAGGTAACTGCCAGCATGATGCTCCCAAGGTCTTCCACCTGCTAACAAATTTCTCCACAGACTTGTTTTCTCTCTATCTTACAGATGTTAACTCCTTAATGCTAACATCTCGGTTCGACGAAAAGAAATTTGACATAAATGCATCCTGCATCTATTCCCAAGTCTATATTGATTCTGGGGCCAGGCTGGAATACCATCAGAATGCTTTACCTGTTAAGGAAGACCCGAATAGCCATAGGCAATATTGGGGGACAGCGGAGAAATTCCCTATAGACGTGATGAAGTGCATCAAATGTTCGTCGGGGGATCCGTCTCCACTAAAATTTTGAAACTCAGGGTGTTTGAAATTAACGGGGAAAGGTACATCTTCTAACTCTCTTAGATACGACATTCGGTACCAAAACTGTAATGACCCGAAAAAATTTTGTGCTAATCTTTCCCTAAGTAGTTGTTTTTGGGGTAATTAGCGCCATACTCGATTGCTTATGAAATTTGCATCAATCACTTTAAATTGTATCTGCATGACTCAAAACCTGTATATTAGTTAGCGCTATGTTACTCTGAAATCTAGGATCCATCGCTAAATCCAGTTGTTCTGGGGAATTTTTGGAAGTTCTGGATCGGACCTGGACCGCGCGTCGAAAGTCTGATAGCGATGATCTTAGGCTGTTGCGATCACCATGTTGGGCTTGACCATCACCTCAAAAATTAAGTCCATGTGATGTTCTGGGTTGATTTGATTGAGTTCGGAGTGACGAGTGTGAGAACGGTTAGAAATTTAATAAGATTTTATGGAATCTGAGTCGTGTCGCTTGTGCGATGATTTTAAGCAATCTGACCATTGGATTCTGACCCAATTTCACCCTCTGATCAGGGAAGGTGGCCCAGGCATGTCCTTGTGCTTGTGGACCTGATCGAGATTCAGTGACCGTTGAATTGAGTGTGGTCCGCCACGGCTGATCTGAAGAGCCGGTCGGTATGAAAACTCAGCTTGACCTAGATCCATGGTCAGTGAGCTTAAGTCCGACCTTTCGTGGTATTTGGCCCACCAGAAGTGCTTCGTTGGATCACGAGAGGCAGGTTTTGGTTATACCCTAAGTATACCAAGGTCCTGGCGTTATTTTCATTAATATTAGGCCTATTTATAGTCCTTGAAACCCTAACTCTCTTTTCCATACGAATTTTCTCTAACCCTACCTAAGAAAGAGAGAGGAAAAGAAAGAGAAAGTGAGAGAGAAGTTGGTGAATCATCTTAGATTCTTTCCGGTTCTTCTTCATCCTTGAACCTTCACTTTGAATCGCTATTCTGACGATTCTGAGTTCATCTTTGGGTAAGTTAACCTAACCCTAATCTGTGTTAGAGCTTAGAATAGTCTTAGTGTTGTTGTATCTCATTTCTATTCTTGCTTTAGGGTATTCTATCGCCGTTGACGAAGACAACTCGTCTGAAATCAGTTCGGTGTTCTTTTCTGGCTTAAGTTGCGGACTTTAAGTGTATAGGTTATGGTTTTCAAGGCTTTCAATGCCAGTTAATGGTTTATTCTTGTTATGGATGAGATTTCACATGCCAAATGTTATGTTTATGTTACGTTCCTGATATGCATGTGTTATATTGAGATTTGTGTATTCTATGTGTATGTATAAAGTACCATATGCGTATAAAATATGCACTTGTGTTTGCCATGATTATTTGTCATGTATGTATGCTAGATGTATGTAGGACAACTCCTTGGTAAAAGGAATTGTCCAAATGTGTGTATTTCAACATATGTCATATATGTTGTGTTGTGTATTTTAAGTGTTCGTAGAAATGTCTGAATGATCTAAAGTGTGATATTTCAACCTAGTATGGGCGTTGAAAAGCGATTCTCGACTCTCCCACTAGTGTGTGTGATTTCCTTCTTGCTAGTTACATTCCTTGTTGTTTAAGTTCAAGCATTACTTATGCTTACATTTATGTTAAATTGATATTCTTCAAATGCTTGAGTTCCACATGATTGAAGTTGTTGTTCCATTACTGTGCTACATTTAATACGAATATCTGTTGTAGGGTAATGTGTTTGGGACTATGAATAGTCCAGGAAATCGGTAATCTGCCTTAAGGTTGTGGCTAAGATCGCTTTCGCCACAAAGGACGTATTAGACGAACCCAAGTCGTATTAGAGTTGTTGGCAGTGGTTTGGCCACGCGGAGTGTTTGCGCACTCTATGTCGCTCAACTCAATGTGCGCTCGTGCTAATCGAGTTCGTCAAGTAACCCGATTGTCCGATGTATGTTCACCATGTATGGACGCTACTGTTTGAATCTAAGGTACCAAACTTACCAGTGTGAATCCTATTAACCATGGTACCTTAATCCGCTAAGACTCATGAGCTGGACATAGTGGTATGGGACACCGTGGTCGAGCTGTCGGCCTACGCTGTGGTGACGAGCCTCTCTGTAGTGACCAGTGAGCAACTAAACTCGTGAGCCGATTATGGTGGTATGGGACACTATATTCGTGTTGTCGGCCTACATTGATTGGTGACGAGCCCTTTGTAGTGACCTCGAGCATGCCTGGATACCGCATTGAGGTGACGAGCCTTAGTGTAGTAACAATGGTATGATAGGCGTGCATTGATTGGTGACGAGCCCTTTGTAATGACCTCAAAACATATGATCGTATGAGATGCCTAGGATTGACGACCCTAGAATGGATCACTGTTTAGATGGTGATATGAGGAAGGTGTCTTAGCTTCCCAATCCTGCTGTATGAAAAGGACTAATAACAACTTGGTAATCATATTCATGCACCGCATTTGCATGTGCTTTGTAGACGTGGCGCACTTTGAGGTGGTGTCATGCGTAACATAAGATGAAGACGCTGAGGGTGTATGCGTGAGGGCACGCATCATTCTGCATACATCCCTGCATTAACAAGAGTACTTAGGACATGTTTAATTGTTCTGCTTTATCATTACTGCTTGATTGAACTGATAACATGTTAACCTGTGCTTTATTGTTCCACTGAGTTGATCACTCACTCCGACGTTCTGGGGCGGTGTTAAACACCCACCAGACTCTGTCTTAGCTGATGATGTTGTAGATGTTGAGGCGACTTCTGAGGCAGAGCGGGAGATGGATGATGATGAGGCTGCTTTCTCTTATATGTAGTTTTCAGACGGGTTCTAGTGAGCCTTGTTCTGATGCGCGGGATTCTGGGATTATTTTTGGAAATTAAATGATGTAACTTGATACTTGTAATTTTGATAGTAACACTTTCATTACGACCTGGTATGTATATGTACTTCAGGGATTTGCACTTGTACACATATATTTCTATAAGTCTTCCGCTTGCTTTCTTCACTTATCCCTGAATTATATCTGTGCTTTGGCTTAATCTATTCCATGTTTTATGCACTAATACAGACAACATACATCCATCATTAAAGCTGTTGCATAAGTGACATTTTGGAACTTGGGAGCCGAGTTATGTTCAACCTCCGAATTTCAGGGCGTTACAAAAACCTTCCTTTGTTGTCACGTTCCCTTTCCATTCAGACAACTTCCGTGACCACCTGTCGCACTTCTTCCTTAGTTATAACTCATGTCACGGGGATGGATCCGTGTGATCCTACTCTGGCCGGTTGAGAACCTTTAGGTTGCCGTTCACGCTCATTCATAGTAGCCATCATTGGGGGTGATATTATTTGGGCTATGTTGTGTGCAAGAGTAGCTAGAGCTTTTCGAAGATTCCTACACTCATCTATTAACGTCTTCTACACTTGGGCCATTTGAGCTAACTTATCTTCAGTGGTAGGTGGGTGGTCGTTACTTATTCCAGCCACGCATACTGCAGCTTCTTCATTTCCTGACAAGGTGGTCATTAGGGTAGAATAAGAATAGGTCGGCATAACTTGACTTATTGGAAATGTGTTCACACCCTGAGTATAGGGTTGCGATGTAGTAATAATCTCAGTAAGACTGAGGTCGAATCCATAGGGACTGAACCTTGTATGTAATCTGAAAGTAGCTAGAACTAGAACTAGAAGAAGATGTAGTCTAAATCAAGGAAATTTAAGAGAAATAATGGTGAAATATTAGACTAAAACTTGTAAAATTCAAAGGTGGGAAACTAGGGTGCCAAGGATCCACTTGTAGAGATCAGGGAGTGTAAGTGCTATAGTTTATATCCCTGTCTGTTGTTAAATTTGTGGTGCCAAAATCACTGTTATATATAACTTGCATAAGTGAAGCTCTCTCAAGGATCAACATTCATAAACAAGCTAAGCTCACAAGCAAAGCTCACAAGTACAAGATCAATCTTGAATGCAAGAACTGCTCACAAGACAAGACTCAAGCTGCAAGACTTCAAGAAGAGTACAAGGAAGTTTGTAAAGAACTCAAGACTTTTTCAAGATTGAGCTACATCAAGATTTCAAGATTGAACTACATCAAGACTTCAAGGCTCATACTTCAAGGTCACTAGTTCCTAATGTTTCAATGTCCTTACTTCATGGTTGAGGTTTGACTGACCTTAGGTTAACCTTAGAAGTAGGTCACTTTGGATACATAAATCATATGTTTATTTTACATAAGTTTGGTCTGTTCTTCGACTAGTCCTAGGCCTTCTTCGACTAGTCCTAGAGTTGCTTCGACTAGTCTAAGAAATTCCTCGATTAGTCGTGAGTTTGTTACAAATTTCGGATAAAATCTGTTAGGCTTTGACTAGTCCAGGAATCTGTTCGACTAGTCGAAGGAACAGTGTCGACTGCATCTTCGACCAGTCGAAAATCTTTGACTCAAAATCCAGCGATGTTTTTCAGGTTCTTCGACTAGTCGAAGGTAACCTACGACTAGTCGAAGGAGACCTTCGACCAGTCGTAGAACAGTCAAAGCTTATCGTGCCTGATTTTTTAAATATCTGTTATTGCTTCGACTAGTCGAAGAGCTCCCTAGACCAGTTGAAGACGCGATCTGCTCACCTATAAATAGTGCACGAATCTCAGAAGAAATCATCGAATTAATTAATCCATTCAAGCCAATCTTCGTCGAACTTCTGAGAGATAATTCTGTGCTCCATCTAAGCTAAGTGTGCTTATTTAATATTCTCTTTCCTTAGCTTTATTTAATTGATTTTGTTTCTGCTATTCCAATCTAATTTGGTAAGAGGAATTGTTATTCCCTTTCTTTGGAATCAAAATCAATTAAGGCAAGCCCTATTTGGTTTAATTTAAAATCTATTAGAATTAGAACCATTGTAATTGAGTACTGGACATTGAACTTGGACATTCAATCATCTACTCGACTTAGTTTACCGGACTGCTACAACGAAAGAGATAATCGTATTTTACATTTAATTGTAAATTCCTTTCTTTTTGGTTTCTTTCAAGATTTGCCGAAAAATCTTGTTGTATTGGTTATCCGAGGAGAGCCAGGAAAACTTAGAAGTGGGGTTTTTAATTGTGTAAGCCCACGACAAAGACACAATTGTAAAGGTTTTGGGTGAACCTGGGAAAACCTATTTTGTTAGTGAACGCTAATATCCCCTGTGTGAGGATATTAGGAGTGGAGTAGCATTCTGTGTGGCTGTTGTTTAACAGTTGGTGAACACACAGGCGAACCACTATAATCCCTTGTGTTGTGGTTGAATGATTTATACTTCTAATCTTTAATTATTCTTTTGTGGGATGTATGTATGGTGGTGATGTTGTAATCATTTAATTCAAGCATTGTGAGAATTTTGTAATAGTTTAGAATTTATTTTCTGCTATTCCTTTATCAGCTTGATATTCAATTTCCTTTAAAAGTTGTTCCAGCAAGGTTGCCCTGCCATTTTTATGGTGTATGGCTGTCCCTAGAACAATACATTTGTGATTACAATTTATTTTAATTTAGTTTGTATTTATTTCTGTATTCCTCTTTGGTTTGAGATTTAATACAAAGATCTTTCTAGAAATAAGGTTATCCTACCATAAACTCTGGTTTTTGGTGTAAGGTTGTCCTTAGAACAACATTTGTATCAACCTCTTAAGATCTGAATTTTGAGGTTATTTTACTTTCCTGCATTGTGATTTACTTTAGCTATCATATTCTTTTTAATTCCGCTGTTATAAGTTTTATTTGGCATTGTCCTATTCACCCCCCCTCTAGGACATATAGCTAGGCCTTTTCAGGGAGATCTACACTTGATTCACGAACACAACTGGATTTAGAGTCCCATCTTCATCCAGTTGGGGGATATAACCATAAACATCAAATCTGAACTTCCTTTGATCTAATTTTCAAGAGAAGAGAGGTATGAGGATTAGAATTGATTCCATCACAAAACCAAGCCCATGAGACAAAGCAAACAACAGAATTTAACCAATCCACATCCAATCTGAGGGAGTTAGGAATGTTAGGAAGGATTCCATCATCCAACCATGCCCATGAGACGATGGTGAACAATGGGATTCCTAAGTTCATAATCCCTATAATGCCAAGAGCATACTCCAAGCTATTGCAGATCTATTGTAATTAAGTCACAACAAACCATTAAAAACTAAAAGTATCTCTTATAATCAACTAAAATCAAAGATAATTCAACTCAAACATGAATCAAAGCCTTAGAAAGTATCTCATCACACTACAAGCTTCACCTCTTAGCCCTAGCTAAGAGGTTTAGCCAATCACTACCATGATTAGGCTAGAATCTCTAAAAAAATAAAAACAAAAATTAAGAAAATAGGGAAAGAAGAACTCATCCAGCCCACGCTCTCTCTCTCTCTCTCTCGCTCTCTCTCTCTCCTCTTCTCTTTCTTCTTCACATTCCAAGCATGATGCCTCCACGGCTGCCCACGTCCAATGGATAGATGATCCTCTTCTCTCTCTTCCTCTCTCCCTTTTATAGACTGTTAGGGGCAGTGGAGGGCTGAGAAGGTCGGTGTTCTCTTATGCAGCACCGTGCGCAAGGCTTTCGTAGTGCATAAACACAACTTGCTTGCGTTTGGAAGCTTGTTTCGGACAAAAGATGTCCAAGAATCTCTTTTTGTCTCCATGGCTGGGGCAAAGACCCCCTGTCCGATCTTTTGGACGGTTTAGATCATCCAACCGATCAATGATCATGGCCCCACAACACCCTGCAATGTCCAGGAAAACTGGATGTGTGTATGGTGCGAAAGGACCTGCGTTAAGATGCTTGGTGAGCCCCACAGTGATGTTTTCGGTGAAATTCACCCCGCTCATTAGATTCCTGACGAAAAACCTGTTGAAAAGGAGTGGTTTTGGTCGAGTTTTGGTGCGGTCCACTGTATCAAATCACTTCACTGTTCATCCTGTGTTTTTCGGTAATCCACGTGTGTATGTGTGCATGGGGTCAAAAACTTAACATGACTGGGGTCGTGGCCACTCCCTAGAGTGAGTGGACGGTCCCGATCGTCCATCGGGATGATGGGTGGGGCCCACTGAGATCATTCGTCCGGCCAGCGTCCATCCGCTGGATGCTGGTGCGAAGGAAGATGGGTCAGCCCGGCTTTGACCGGGCTGACTGTCCGATGTGATGCCTGTACATGTATACTATGTACACACTACTGTACATGTGGGGTCTACTGTGATGTATATGTGAAATCCGTTCTGTTCATCCATTTTGCCACCTCATTTAAGGGGTTGGAACCAAAATTGAGGCATATCAAGATATCAGGTAGGCTCCAAATCAGAGATTTGATGGCTGATCTGTCCATTGGGCCACTTCCATAAGGATCCAATGGCTGAAATTGAACATGTATGGTTAATTTAGGGTCCTCGGGTCAGATATAAAGTTTTGAGCCAAATGGATGGTGGGAACCCTGTGATCTTGCATTCAGGATGACTTTCAAGCCCCTTTGGACCCTATCACTTGATTTTCTCAGATCTTTGGCATGTACATTATTCGATCTCGGTCCCCTAAGATCTGTCCCTTACCTTGATGATTTCTGAGCATTAAATCCATGCTTTTAGTACCCTTTTTCAGTCCAGGCTCCTAAATTTACCTTGCAACACAAACACAATTAAAATAGGGCATTAAATAGTATCATATTCGTAAAATTAGGTAATAGCTGACGTCTAATATGCAATATTTGACCCTAAAAAAAGGGGTTTTGTTTGATCCTTCCATACTCTAGTAAGATTTGACTGATTGTGATACGATGCGAGGTGATAGACTTTGAGGTGACACATAAATTGGTGAGCCCTCCATATGTGATTTACCTTTTTGCTTTTTAGTCTATCGAACGGTAACAGCAGGTAGGTCTTTATGAGGATGAAGGTGAAGATCCACTAGGATATATTGCTGGGGGAGCAAGTTTGGGATTTTTCTTTGCTACATTTCGTGTCACAGGCCCTCTAGTTCTCGACATTGATGGACTCATCCTAGTTACGACTTTTGATCTCTGGCATGTCACCATGATCCAATCGTTCTCATTTTCTTGCACTATGGGGGAGGTTGTTATGACTCCAACAGTAACTTAGAATTTGTCTTGCCTGTTTAATGCAAACTTCTCTTGCTAGGCCAGAGGTTGGTCAGGGGCATACTTGAGTACAAATCCAATCGGTATGAAGTAGAAGATCATTTCTCTTGCCAAGGTTGCCATTTCTCTTGAAATCTAGAGCTTAAATACGTATGTCTTTTGTAATTTTCTCTGTCAAGGAATATATGCGATATTGATTAGTATTGGTTTACAAACATATTCTATCTCGGAGATGAAGGGAAGGATGTTCTTGGTGAGAGTCGCCATTTTGGTGCCTTATAGGATGCCAAACAACGATAAAATTCTCTAAGTCATTCTTACATCAATATTAAGCAAAATAAAAATTTTCCAGTAGAGTCGCTATTTTGTTTCGACTAGAAACGAAAATTATTTGATTTGGGGAATTATTTCACTCATAAAAGAAAGAACAAAGAAAATAATCATCAAATTTATTCATTCTAAGTTCATTACATCCTTTTAGTCATCTGATTTCAGGATAGAATTTCTAGAAAATGTAAAAGTGTAAGTATCAAATAGGCTTAAAATATGAATTTCAGCAGCATTCCGACTCATGTTAGTCATATCTCTAAGGGAGATGAGTTGTGCGGGCTTTTCGTGCACTTTGTCCCTCGTTAACATGATAAAAGAGTGCCTGTATCCCTTTAGAATATCTGAAATGGCCAGAGGACCTGAGAAAATACAACATAGTGTCACCTTAAAGAGCACCCGCGCAACTCGCATTAAGTGGCACAGGCCGAGGAGTTGCACGGGTCAGTACAACTTTTTATAGAGTGGTGCAGGCCGGCGTAACTCACATGGAGTGGCGTGGGCTGGCCCTCCTGTACCTCCTCTTCTTCTCTCCATCTTCAATATCTTTCCAAGGCACTGGTCTTCCAAACATCTAATCCTCTAAATGAAGGGGGTAGGGGGGTATTTATAGGCTTCCGCACATGTGAGCCCTTGAATCTCCTGCCGTGGACCCCGCTTTGCATCTCCAACTCATCATTTTTTAAAGAGATTTGCATGACTCAGCGCAACCAGGATGAGTTGCGTAGACCTGCGCATCTCACGTCCCACGCAACTCGTGACCCGCGCAACTCATCCCCCTTTTCACCTCTACACTCCACTTCTTTCTCCACTTCTTCTTCTTGAAGCCTCTTTTCTTAATCAATTTTTTATGCTCCAACAGAATAATAGCCGACAACAACTGTTAGAGATACAGGGGGGCCATCCATGTCCCGAACTGTGCTTCTAGACGAGGTAACTGTTGTGCTCCAGGATGTTCAGATGAGTCTTTTGCTTGTGCAATAATACGAAAGAGCCCAAGGGGAACAATTACACATTTAAGCTGAAAACACCAATCGCTAAATGGCTAGCCAAACTGAAGCCATGCAACGATTGATAACTATGATGATTGAACGAACACCATCAATGACAAAACACAATGCCAAGGGAAGTTCAATCGGCAATGTGGCTCCATTGCCACCTATGCTTCCTCTGCAATGTAACCCATCCCTGGTTCCTGCTCCAAAGTTAAGAAATGCACCACCTCCTATGGAAGTTAGGCGATCGGAGTGAGAGGCTAGAAATTTCATCCCTGAGAATAAAAATCAAGGACTATTAGGAGGATTCAATCCACAACAGTTCCATAGATTCCAGGATAATCTCAATCAATTTGGTTCGGATCACCTGCTAACTTTAAAGCCTCAACGGGTGGATCGTGACCAGATATTACAAATTATCCAAGAAGTTACTGGCCAAATGCTTGTCGACAACATTATCCCTATCTATCATAAGCCCTACATCGAGTGGATAGATCGGCAACATCCATTGCCGAGAAATTATCGACTGGATTTTGCTTTGTTCTCAGGTGAGCCTGGCCAGTCGACTATTAGGCATATTAGCTGATTCACAATGCAGTGTGGAGAATTGTCCAATAACAATTATTATAAGTTACATTCTTCGATCACTCGTTGACTGCAATGGCTTTCACGTGGTACTCAAATTTGCTATCAGACTCGATACATACTTGGAAAGAGATGGAAGAGAAATTCCACACTTAGTTCTTCTCCAAGAATAAAAGATTATTATGGCCGATCTCACACGATTCCGACATATTCCTGGGGAATCATGCAAGAGTTATATTACACGGTTCAAGCGAGCGAAGAGCCACTAAATAGTTGTAATGACCGAGGCTGAATTTGTGCAACTCGCACAAGATGGCCTTGAATATAAGCTTTGTAAGAAATTCATAGGTACGGAATTTGTTGTTTGTATGACCTAAATAAAAAGGTCTCTAATTACGAAGAACTCATGCAGGAAGGAGCCAGGCAAAGGAACTCGTCATTAAAGACATTATAATGACCCCAATTGCGAGATTGAAATTGCTGTAGTAGTGGCTAAGAAGCCATTAGTATGTTTCACATTGGTTAAAGAGGAGTCAACCACTTCAACCACATAAAAGGTTTAAAAGGTCTACACCTTTGATATCACCTGAGCTGAAGAAGTATTTGATGTTTTGTTGGCCAGAAAATTCCTTCAAATTTCTATGAATCATAAGATACCTTCAGCCAATGAATTACAGAATACCGAGTACGTGGCATGGAACTCAGTCCCATCGACTAACAAGTGTGTCTTGTTTAGGAACGTCATTCAGGACCACATCGACCCTAGACTATTGAAATTCTCATAAAAAGGTGAGGGGCAATGTTGATCAGCACCGATCCGTTCCCATATAATATTAAAGTAAACATGGTCATTGCCAATTTGAGGAATCAACCATGGCTGAAGATGGATCTCAATCTAGGTAGTCAACAAGGGATGCCCGGTCGATCCACACAGAAACGTCGATGGGTCCTCTGTCCTAGAAATGATTGATCGAATACTGTCAGAGGAGCCCGTCAATCCCCTCAACTCTATGATCGATGCGCTCGAGAGACTGCATCTTAGTCGGAAGGTTCTCTTAAACAAGGATGTGAGTGCTACCATGCAACTATCCAACCAAATAATGGCCCTTACCATCTTTTGCCATTGTAGCTGACCTCCCATCGTTGTTCACGATGGGGTCCACCTTTGCCAAGGATGGCTACCACATGTGAAGGGGTATGGTAATGAGTCACTCACCCAAAGTTTCAATAATATCGGAGGCATTAACGAGGACTTAGAAGCGTCGATAGCAGAGACAACAAGCTGCCACAAGGAGAGAAGAAAAGACGATACTTCCTCAACCAGAGACAAAGGTGCCTCAACCTTTCTAGAGGATCCATGTACCTGATGAATAGTTGGCAATAAACACAATGGAAGCGGTGCTACCTGCTGCAGTAAAGGAAGATTCAGATGCTCTTGACGACACGGATTGGTCGATGAACCTCAAAGAAGAATACAACTACGGTAATTTGTTAGATTACCTCATTGAGGAATACTTCCCAACGGATGAATGGTTAACCAATGAATTGTCATTGATCGTTGATGCATCGAAAATTACTTCGCGTGTCAATCTGTAGGCCGAGCTTACAGTTGATGAATACTCTAAGCAGATCGAGAAGATGGAATTTGAAACACTGGGGGGAAAATGTTCGAGTAATGAAATTGTGTTCGAGATGTTGCCACCAGCGATATTTTATTGCAATATGGTTTTTACATTACCATTCAGCTTTCAGGCTAGACCTACTTAGCCGAACAGGATGGCCGGTGATGTGAAAGAATAAACTCCTCCGGTGATCATACAACACGCCTCTTTCCCATTTGAAGAAAGAGTGGGAAATGAGTCTAATAGTGACGAAGCACCACATGTTAGCACGGTTACCGTAACAGTCGGGGATATATCTTAAAGGGTGATTATTGACAAGCCAACCCATGACATAACACATCATCCCAAGCCGTTGTATATATCAGCTCATTTGGATAGATGCCCTGTCACCAATATCCTGGTTGATAATGGGGCTGTAGTGAACCTATTGCCATAGAGAATGATGGCTACGCTAGGAAAAACCACGGCCGATCTTATTCAGTCAGAAGTGATTGTTAGCAATTTTTTCGGCCATGTCACAAACACACATAATGTCTTGCTAGTCGATCTGACCGTAGGCACCAAAACAATATTGGCACTATTTTTGTTATGGACACCTCGTCAAGTTATAATGCACTATAAGGGAGAGATTAGATCCACTAATTTGTATGCATCCCATCCACTCTACACCGGTTCGTAATCTTTTGAAACTAGAATAAAGTCGAGCTAGTCTTGGCTAACAATAAGCCCTTCCTGGCCACTTCGAATGCCAATGAAGCTTACTACTATGGTGAGGAAGTGTGTAACACCCTGGTTCTCAAAACCTGAGTATACTACTCATTTTTCGAAAAACTGAGTGTTAACCTTTAAAGATCGCCCAATTTCACGTGTATATATATATATATCTTTTCAGAGCAAGGATTTAGGTATAAGAGGAATAAATCAAGCATAAAGGAAAGTCCAAATATACATATCCAAATATTCATGTGGTTGCCTAAAGGCTTACACAAACCAATGTCTCAATGCTAACAATTATAGGAAATAACAATTCAACATATGAAACAGAATAAAATGCATTTAGGCTTGAGCTGCACGATCACGCAGCTACTCTAGAGCAGATGTAGCCATGCATCTCTAATATTTGTGCACGATTCCTCATTAATCTGATCATGAGTATTATTAAACTACTTGCACTACCTGTACGGTTACATAATCAAAGAATGAGTGGCTAGCTCAGTCTGAATTTCCCTCAAGATTATACACCGTCGCATTAGTTAATTATAGTTTAAACAAGTAGAAATGGTAGTTCACATCGGATGAAACATTCGATAAGTCTTATTTAAATGTATGAGTGTATGCACATGCTTACAGACCTGGGGATGCACATCCAATTGGCAAGAAGGTTGCCCAGGGAGAACTAGCCACCTGAAAAAGTACACGAGGTACGCATAAGGGCCATTAGCCACCCGAAAAAGACCATATAACGAGGAAACCCAAGGTGAACTAGCCTCTTGGAAAAGTACTTTACGATATGCCCAAGGAGAAGTAGGCACCTGAAAAAGTCGATGCGAGAAGGACAACCCATAGTAGTCGAATACATGTGACGAAAATTTAAAATCACCAGATAAAATACTTTACGGTATAGCCCATAGTGACCTAAGAAAACTTCGCATCTTATATCGACCATGAGGTAAAGTCCACATGCCATGAAATATATGATTTGCCCAACCATTATTATTTCAATTGCAAACAACCTTTTTAAGAAAGCTCAAAAGTCACTATAAGGCCTCGTCACCCGACATAGGCTGACAACTCAAATGTAGTGTCTCATACCAGCATCCCTTGCTCAATGAGACTCCAACTAAGATGTTTAATGGTAACCTACTCAACTAGTGGCCAATCATAGTGCAACAAGTGGAACTTACCATCGTAGAGTTATACAAAAATAATTCATCAAATCATATAGGGTAAATGTTCGAATCGAAGCCAAATGGGGTAAATACACTACGTGAAAATAGGCAAGAAGAGACAAATTTTAAGAGGGTGAAGGATCGTTTGCAAAATTCTTTGGTTTAAAGACAGTTATAAACTATCTATAAATTTTACATTGGTCAATAATCGTCTTTTATGTGATGAAAAATCGTCCCACACTTGTTAGAAGTGTTGTGAGATTTGAAACGGTTGAAAACTATCTTTAAAGAGAGAGAAAATATGGTCATGGACCGTATGTGAAAACAAACGGTATTTGACCGTATTATTAGGTGATTAGAGATACGGTTTAAGATCGTCTCTAATAATATCACAATTTCCACCCTACGACACCCAATCGACGAGCTAGCTCTCTCTCTCTCTCTCTCTCTCTCTCTCTCTCTCTCTCTCTCGTTCGCTCTTTACCCATATTTGTTCCCTCCCAAACCTCTCACATTCCCTCTCTTTCCCTAATTTATTTCCCTCTCTCAAATCCCTCTCCATCTCTTTCCCTAAATCTATCCCTCTCTTAAATCTCTCCATCAATCTTGGACTGAAATCCATATATTTTTGATAGCTCTTGGACTTAAAATCTCTCTCATTGTTGTCAGATCTTGGAAAATAATAGGTAATCTCTATCTGTCCCCTTCTCCCTCTGCTTTTTTCTGTATTCTCTCTTTGTTTTTCCCACTCACACGTCTTCAAACACAAACCATTTTCATTTCCATTTTCCTACATTGTCTCGAACCAAGTTGCCTTCATCATCTTCCTGTTTTTCTCCTTTTTTTTCTTTTTCCTTTTTTGAAGGTTTTGATGTTCGTCTGGAGAACAATTGGTGTTGCAATTTTGTGTTGTATTTCATTTGTTTTAGGGTTTGTATTGATCTTCTTCTTATGAAGATATCTTACTTAGGGTCTCATTTGCATCATCTGTTCATAAACATTCCTAAGCATTACTATTATATAAGTGAAAGTGGATTTTACAATCTAGAAGCATGATTTTTTCCACTTCTCTACTGTGAAATTAGGATTCTATTTAAGGGAAAATTGGAAACCTTGCTTTTCGTGATTTACTTTGATTTTATTTCTTTTCATTTTAATTCAGTGATTATTTTATTTTACTCTTGAGAAAATTATAGCCTTAGAGGACATCATCTACTTTTTTTTTTGCTCAGGAAGTAATTCCCCATCATGTTTAATGTTTATTTTGACCATGTAGATAAAGGAACTTTGCATTCCAGTAGCAGTTGGTTGGTGTTGTTGCTATAGAAATTACTAGAGGGCCTAAGATTCCTTTCCATCTTAGAGGAAGGTATTGCATCTCTTAGGGCCTATTTTCCAATCCATGGATGATATGGTTAGGAGCATTGTTGAGGGTCAAATATTGCATATCAGACCTAATTATTACCTGAATTTATGGACATGATACTATTTAATGCACCAGTTTAATCGTGTTTGTGATGCAAAGTGTATTTACGAGCATGGACTGAAAAAGGATGCTAAAAACACAGATTTAATGTTCAGAATGCACCAAGGCAAGGGACGGACTCCAAGGGACCAAGATCGACGGAATTATACGCCAGGGATCCGCGAAAATTGAGAAACAGAAGCTCAAGCGGCTTGAAAGTCAGCCAGAATGCAAGATCAAGATCGAAACTTTATACATGGCTCGAGGACCAAAAACTAACCGTACACGTCAAATTTCAGCCATTGGATCCTCGTGAAAGTGGCCGAACTAACAGATCAGTCCATAAAATTCTGATTTGGGGCCCACCCGTTGTCCAGATACGCTTTAACTTCGGCCCCCATGGCTTAAATGAAATGAGGAACAAGATGGTTGGTGTGGATTTCTTATAATAATCATACAGTGTACATAGTACACTTTTTGCACTAAGAGTGCATGGCAACACAGGGACGTGGGACGTATTTTGAAGAACTCTGTTTCTGTCATGAAACAGAGACATCGGATGATCTCAGTGGGCCATCATCATGGTCCAAATGCTCAATCCGAGCCGTCCATCATGCATAGGGGCTCGATTTAGCCAAACCCATGTTGACTTTATGCACTCATGCACGCACACGTGTTGGTTTCAATGGTCACAAATGGACTGCCCTACAACTATTGCAGCTGATTTCTTCCATGGACCACACCGATTTGGATCCAAAAATAGTGATTTTCGCCTGGTTTTTCGAGCAGAATACAGTGGACGGAGTGGATTTCCCAAAACAAAATCTATGTGGGCCCCACCAACTTCGACAGCGAGCCAGCGTCCGCAGGCCCTGTTTCCGCATCCGGTTGGGTCCGAGATTTGTGGGGGATAGTGGGCCACGGTCATCAATAATTTGAGTGATCCATACCGTCCAATGTGTCCACAGGAAGGCCAATATTCTAGCCAAGATCTCAGAAATGACGGATAATTTGATATCGCGCCATAAATACAACCCAAACGCAAGATATTTTGCGTTTTCACTGCGAACGCGAACGCGGTTGCGTAAATAACTATCCTTCTCTCCCGACGCTACAACTCAGACTTGGGCATGAAGTCTTTGATTCGCATGGGACCAGGATATAAAGGAAACACGGAGAAAGGAGGAGGAAAGGAGAGTTTGGGACAAGAGCAGCGGCTGAAACGTGAAGTTGTGGAGGCAGACACGTGAAGGAGACTCTTTGGGGAAGAAAGCTTGGGTTGTTGAGATCGTGTGGAGCCTGGCTTGTTTTTTTCAGAGGGAGCTCAGTTGAGGCACGGCTGGAATGTGAGCAAAATGGGCAGGGCTTGGCTTTGAAGGAACGGAAGAAAAGAAGAAGCAGGAGGGATTCGGCTGGATGATCCGGGTTTTTTTGTTTCTTGTTTTCTTTTCCTTTTATTCCTTTGATTGTTTTTCTGTGGTGCTAGCATGATCATGCTAGGCTAAACCTCTTAGCTAGGGCTAAGAGGTGAAGCCTGTAGCGAGATGGGAGATTCTACTTTGTGCCTTTAAATTTCATAAACTGAATTTGATTTAGTGATTATTATAAGGAATATTTTTCTTAGTCTTTAATGGTCTGTTGTGACTGAAATTACAATGGGTTTGCAATGGCTCTGAATATTTCTTTCCCCTTTTATGTTTATGAAGTCAGGAAGCCCTGTTGTTCATCATTGCTCCATGGGCATGGTAGGATGACAGTACCCTTCCTGATCCTCATACATTGTTGATTGGTTGGTAATTAGTTTAATCCTGTTTTTTGCTTTGTCTCCTGGGCATGGTTAGATGATGGAATCCATTCTAATTCATATACCATTCACCTCTTGAAAACTATATCAAAGGAAGTCTAGTTAAATTCCATGATTTCTGAAGCAGGCATAATTTCTCCCTGATCTCTACAAGTGGATCCTCTGAATCCCTTGTTTCCTTCCTCTGAATTCCTTAAAGTTTTAGATAATTATTCCGCAATTATTCCTTAAACTCTATTTGGTTTAAATCACATCTTAGTCTAGTTCTAGTTCTACTTGGTTTCAGATAACGTAGAGGTATCAGTCCCTGTGGATTCGACCTCGGTCTTATCGAGTTTATTACTACATCACAACCCTATACTTGGGAAGTGAACAAGCATATATTCAAAGGAGTTGTTTACAACCATAAGCAATCAACTATGGTCCCTCCAAATGGATGTTTGGAATTCTTGATTAGACCTATTATTTGCATAAACATTTTTTTACTTTCCATTTTCTGGCAATTTTTTAGCTATCGACTGGATGGTTACAATCATTTGACCGGTGTGATTTTTTCTTAATGGTTCATTAATTATGGGGGTGAACTTGATGGAAAGGTTCAAATCAATTGATCGGACTATCCATGTGTCCCTATACAACTTTTGTTCTTCAAGAAATTGATCTTGTCTCATTTTACATGCAATTTACTTGGTCTTATCTGAGTGGGGCCCAGTAGGTCAATAGTCTAGATTAGGGAGCCATGAATTCTAGTTGTAGCATTTGATTATGTGATCTAGTTGAAATGACCCACCCATGGACACAATATTGTCCGCTTTGCCTAGAGGGCTCACGGCTTTGTTCTCAGGGTTGCCCCTAAAATGCATTGTTCCATTTAAGGTCCAATGTTGTCTGCTTTGAGTCCTGATCGACTGGTAGCTTGCACAGACCCGGTGCTCCCGTGGTCCCGCCCACATTAGCCTAGCCAACCCTCACGGATTTGTTCCTGCATAACAGAAGCTCAGGGCCACTCACCCACAGGACGCGTTATATTCTTATGGTGCGAACCCCACATATAACCACCACAACTTCCTACAACTCTTTCGATGTGGGACAAGTTCAACCCTCACTGCATACACAGTAGCCTGCCAGCACTGTAACATGCCAACCATTGGTAGCTCGCCCAGGCCCTTAGGCCCCGCCCACATCAGCGTCCGCCCACGTGTGCCCGCCCGCATGTGTAACAGTGACGGGGTATCACACTAGTGCTATTATTGGTATTTTGAAATCATGGGCCCATTTTTATGACCCACTTGATGATTGGTTTAGCCTAATAATTTGCTTAAATATCCATCTACATGGACTTAATAAAATGACACATTTGGTGTTAAGATTTCTTCTGTGATCATAACATTTTGGAACGATTTCTTGATCCAAGTTTTGCTTGGTGTGAATATTTATCCAAACACAAAAACCAACTTACTTGTAAGTGACTTACAGCGTACATCCAAATAGGATAGCCTGTTAGTGACTTTCAGGTGTAAGTAACTTACCTGTAAGTCACTTACAACTTAAAAAACTTATAAGCATCCAAACGAGCCCTTATTTCATTATTATCTATTGCCAGTTTCTCTTTAGTTCTTCATTTTGTTTTTGCTTATGTTTATTTATGTATAGTGGTTGATCAATGGTCCTTTGGTTTATCTATAAAATATGAGGTCTTTGTAAATTTTCATTATTTACCCATTTGGAAATCAGTTCTTAAAGATCTTACATCCCTGATCCACTAGAATGGTGGAAAATAGTTTTTAAAGTCCTTTTAAGGATTATAAAGTACTGTGTACCAGATTCATACTCTAAAGCTTGTAGAATCAATTTTACCTGGGTTAAAATGATCACTAGTTAGTTCCCTGACTCATCTTGCAGGATATGGCATCCCAACAATTTAGTAGAAAGCGTTAAAAGGAATTTTGCACATGAGGCTATGCCACTATCTGGTGAACGGTATACTGATTTGGGCTAGTCTAACATTTGCAGTGAATTGACAACTTCACCATTGAGTGGTCAACTTCTGGTTGAATGTAGACTATTACTATGTTTTGAGGTAACCATTCTTTTACAGCCTATTTCAGATGGCTACTACAGTTAATCCCCTTGCCTTTAGAGTATGTGTTTACCATGTGCCATGAGGAAGGAACCATACAAAATTCCATCACACAAGCTGCATAATTGCCTTCTCTTTGCATATAAATAAACTTTAGGGTCCATATGGATACCATCAAATAAGTTACCTTTTCTATTTACTGTTGTAAAATATTAATTTTCATATATTTTAAATAAAAAATATTATATATATATATATATATATATATATATATATATTACAAAATTGTTTGCAAAAACCCATTTTCAAGCATTTTGGGAATAGTCCCACATTGGGAAAAGAGAAAGAAACTTTTGTGGTTATATGAGAAAGGTGGAGTATTATAATATTTACTCACCTAGTCCGAGGAGTATTGGATTTGCGTGTTCCAGTGTGAGGCACTAGAACACCTGCTTGCGCTCGGTGCGAGGGCGTGGGCGTGGGCATGTAAGGCAGTGTGGCTGTAGAGGCGCTAATGGTGCACTTTGCGCTTTGCACATAGGTAAGGCGGGTGGCTAAGAGTCTAGAGGACTAAATGAGGATCAAATTGTTGCATGTGGCTAGCCTAACAGCTAGAACTAGCTAGCCAGCGTCTCACAATGGTTAGAAACTGATGCATGTAGCTGTTATTACACCCCATGCACAACAGTCAGAAACTGTCAATAACAACTAGTTTCTCACAACAACTAGAAAAATGGTCATATGGATTAAATTCCCTGGACCAAAACTGTCAGCCACTATAGCCTATATAAATAGGGCTTGGATGGGTTTACAATCCATCACAAATCACACTCCAACATACTCATACAAACCAAGTCCTTTCCTACAAACAGACATTCTAGCAAGATAGCAAGGTTCTTCTGAACCATTGCCTGAAGAATAGACCACTGTAGTGGTCTAGAACGGTTCATCTGAACCATTAGCTGAAGAACAGACCAATGCAGTGGTTTAACTCACATTTCTTCTTCTCCTTTTCTAGAATTTTTTTCTTTTATTATTTCTACCAGACATTTGTGTACAAGAGTTCCATTGGTGGGTCCTCGTTTTTACTGAACACAAATCCACACCATGCTCGTCGCATCCTAGAAGCGATTTGCCTGTAACTTTTCAGCATACTCAATCTACTTGAGTAGGAGTAAATAATGCTTTAAGGACAGCATTCTCATACGTGCTTCAGCCTGTCCTGATTCCACATTATTTTTTGGTTTTTCATATTTTACAGTTAGCATTATTTCTGTATTATTTTTAACATTTACAAGAGTAGATAAGTGACTTATGTTAGATAAGTTTGGTTTATGTTTAGTTATAAGTAACCTTTTCACTTATAAGAACATATATAATCACTTCATATATATGCAGTCGAGCTCATGGGAACTTCCTATGAGGTCGAGCTGTGTGGGCCCCACCATGATGTATGTTGAACATCAACATCGTGCATTTGATGGGTCCCCTTAAAATTATGGAATAGCCCAAAAATCAGCCTTATAAAGAACTCAGGTGGGCCATACCATCTAAAATCATGTGAAGACATGCCTAAAACATATAAAGGCACTTGGTGGGACCTACCTGAAATTTGGATGCATTTGAAACTTGGTCTAACCCCTCATCCAAGTGGGACACACATAATGGATGGGCTAGATTTGTGAACCACATCTTGGTGGGCCCAACAAATGATTATAAATGTTTTAATGGAGGGAAATGCATCTCAACTTTTATATGTGGTGTGGCCCACACCAGTCACAGATTGACTTGATTTTTAAGCCCTAGGCCCACCATGGAATGGTGCATGTGACTGATGGGGTAGATGTTCGACACGCATCATGGTGAGCCCACACAACTTGACCTCATGGGAAGTTTCCATGAGCTTGATCGCATAGAACCATTTCCATATATATATATATATATATATATATATATATATATATATAGTTGCTTTTATACGTTGTTGAAGAGAGGCATCGAGAGAGATGAAAGAGAGGAGAAGCCTATAAGTATGTTGTTTGCCAAACATACTTATATTCTTAATAACTAGAAACTAAGATAAGTATGTTCTTTTCAAGTCCAACTTGGAAGTAATGTAATTTCAGTTCGATTCAAGATTCTTAATATGAATGACAATGAAATTACAGTTCTCGTATTTCCACACTATCAACCTCTAAATTGCAGTTATATTTGTGCATCTAAACACATCCTTTGACATATTAATGAGAAGATGAAGAGAGTGGCTCACCAGAACAGGACCTGGCATGTGCCAATGTGTCATGTTTTTGCAAGACCATGTCTGTTCATTAGATCGTCCCCACTGAATATGTTGGATTGCCCTAAATTTGGATGAATCAAGTCACCAGGTGGGTCCTAAGAATAATGAAAATTTGAGAACTTTTAAAAGAAATTTGACCAATAGTCTACATTTGAGCAGCATGCGCATTCTACATGAGACCAACAAGATTTTCAGGCCCTGTCACCCTATGGACCCACCTGGTGAACAACTTGGATATGATAATTGTTGTATTTGATGTCTTAAATCTAGTCAGATACAAGGTCTGTCAATGCCATCGATAGTCTGTTTGATGTCACCTTCGATGGCATTGAACAGTGCTCAATCCCATCGAGATTTTTTAGACTTTTTCGATGTCATCGATGGATGTTCGATTAAACCTTCGATGACAACGAAACTGAACCGATGCAATTGAGATTTTATAGAAAATCATGTTTTATCTCTAGACAGTTAAGGTGTTACTTCGATGCCATCAACAGGGCTTCAATGGCTTTGACAAGATTGGTTCGACGGCATCGACAGGCCTTTTATGGCATCAACAGATTCTGCGCAGATTTTTCACAAACTTGCGAATTGCAAGATTTGTTTCCGATTTTGTTTAGGATTCTTTCGAAGGCTATATGTATGAGTGTAAATGGGATTGGGATGCATTCCAAGGGTTTCTAAATAATTCTAGGGTTTTGAAGAGGTGGAACAAGGGTGAGATTTGAGGTTGTTCGAATTGGGTAAGCCTTCTCTCTTTGTAATTTTTGCTTTCATAGTGAATTTCTATCGCTTTGTGCCGTGGTTTTTTCCCGAAAGGGTTTTTCACATTAAATCGTTGTGTTCACCTTTGTGTTTTCTTAGTGCTATCTGATTGCTATCCTAAATTCATCTCTGTGTGATTCTATCGTTCTCGCAACAAGTGGTATCAGAGAAATCATTGGGGCAGAGGCTTGAATCTGAAGGATTAGCATTAATGAGAAACACTAGGTATGACATTAAGAAGTACTCAGGTGAAAAGAACTTTGAGTTAAGAAAGATCAAGATGATCAGTTCCTTAACCAAGTAAGGTGAAGATGGTGCTCTTGAGGAGCGAAAGCCGACTATGAGTGATGATGGTTGGAATACTCTTGATAAGAAGGCCTTATCCTTAATCCATTTGTGTCTCACGGATGAGGTTCTCTATAGTATTTAGATAGAGAAAATTGCAGTTGGTTTATGAGTAAAGTTAAGAGGATATTTATGTAAAAAAATTCACTGAGAATCGCCTACACTTAAAGCTACAGTTGTTCACCTTCAAGATGGTAGAGGGTGGAGATGTGGAGGGCCACATTAGTAACTTTAATAAATTAATTTACAAGTTATTGGATATGGAGGAAGTGGTCAAAGATAAAGATCATGCATGCATGTTGTTGAATTTTCTATCAGCATTATATAAGTCATTCAAGGACTCATTGTGCATCGCAAATAAATCCCTAAGTGTAGACATCGTTATCTCAGCCTTTCAAGGGAAGGCCATGAGAAAGATAAACGGTGGCGTAGGGACATCTTTTGATGCACTGTTTACAAGTGGCAAGAATACTAAGTGAGGTACAATATCTTTAAGACCTAGATCCAAATCTAAGGGCAAGGGAAAAGGAAAATTGAAGTGTTGGAACTGGGGGATGACTGGACACATGAAGAAGGATTGTACAAATCCTAAAGCAAAGAAAGAAAACTCAGAGGCTTCTTCTAGGAAGGCCAATGTTGTCACATCTGATGAAAAAACAAGTGGAGGTGATGTTTTATCTGTGTCCATGATCGGACACTTACACGACAATCATGGATCCTTGACACAAGAGCATCATATCATATGACTCCTCATTGACATTGGTTTGCCAGTTACAGAGAATGTGATGGTGGATAGGTCTTTATGGGCAATTACAATACCTGTAATGTTGCGGCTATTGGTACGGTGAGCATCAAGATGTTTGATGGTATGGAGCGTACCTTGACTGATGTCTGGCACATTCCTGATATAAAGAAAAGTTTGATTTCTCTCGATGCATTCGAGGCTATAGGGTATAAGTTCACTGGTCTTAATGGTGTCCTTAAAGTTTCAAAAAGGGCACTCGTGATTATGAGAGCGTAAAGGTACGGAAACCTTTACAGGTTGATTGGGAGCACTTCAGCAGGTGGAGCAGCAGTGGCTGTTAAAAATTCCACATCTGTCCGTATGTGGCATGCTCGTCAAGGCCACATGAGTGAGTGGGGTATGAAGGTACTATCTAAACGTTGTTTGATTTCAACTTTTAAGAATTCTAATTTAGATATATGCAAGCATTATATATATGGTAAACAATCTTGACTGTCTTTTAAATCTGGAAAACATGTATGTAAGGGAGTGCTTGATTATGTGCACTCTGATCTATAGGGGCCATCGTCAGACGTTTTCGTTTAGGGGTCGTCATGGTTTGTTTCATTCATTGACGACTACTCGTGGAAAGTTTGGGTTTACTTCATGAAATGTAAATCTAAAGTTTTCACCATATTCAAACAATGGAAAGCAATGGTGGAAAAATAGTTAGGGTGAAAAATAAAAGTTTTAAGGACTGACAATGGTGGAGAATTTACTTCCACTGAATTTAATAAATATTGCAAGGATGAAGGTATCATTAGGCACAACATAGTGCCCTACACGCCTAAACAAAACGGTGTGGCTGAGCGGATGAATAGGACTCTTTTGGAGATGGCCTGATACGTGTTAAGTAATGCTGCGTTGGGCAAGAACATATGGACAGAAGCCATTAACACGGCTTGCTATTTAGTGAACCGGTCTCCTTCTACGGTAATTGAATGTAAAATTTCAAAGGAAGTATGGAGTGGGCATAAGATGGACTACTCAGATTTGCACATATTTAGTTGTGAGGCTTACTCTCATGTACCGTCAGTTGAGAGAGATAAATTAGACCATAGAACCAAAAAGTACATCTTTGTTGGCTATGGTGTTGGTGTGAAAGGTTACAGGTTATTTGATAAGGTCACATGCAAAGTCATTACTAGCTATGACGTTAGATTTGATGAAAGCTCCCTATTCTACAGGAATGATCAAGAGGAACAAGAGAAACTGAAAAGGTTGATCATAGATGTCCAAATTGACACATATGATACTCAGGTAGGGACAAATGCGCAGACAGAGGTAAAAGAATAGGTGGAGCAGCCACCTGTGAGAAGAAACCCACCGCGTGATCGCGGGTTACTGACAAGATACAAGGACAAATCTAATATCGCATATGCTCTCATTATAGATGAGGGGGGCCCATCTACTATTCAGGAGGTTCTTGATGAGTCTGATACAGAAAAGTGGAAGGCGGCTATGGATGATGAGATGGATTTGTTATACAAAAATCACACATGGGAGCTAGTGGAGGTTTCAGTGGGCTGAAAAGAGATCGGATGCAAGTGGTTATTCAAAAAGAAACAAGATAGATATAAAGTGAAGCTGGTAGTGAAGGGGAATGCTCAAAGAGAAGGAACCGACTTCACAGAAATATTTACGCCAGTGATTAAACAAGTATCTATCAGATTTGTGTTGGTGCTGGTTGGCCAATATGATCTCAAGCTGAACAGATAGATGTCAAGATTGCATTCCTACACGGGGAGTTGGAAGAGTAGATCTATATGAAGTAACCAGAGGGCTACGAAGTTAAAGGGGCAAAGAAAAAGGTTTGCAGGTTAATGAGGTCATTGTACACCTTAAAACAGTCGCCTAGGCAGTGGTATGAAAATTTTAATTCTTTCATGTTAAGTCAGAAATTTATTCAGAGTGAATACGATCACTGTGTCTATTACAAGACACTAAATGATGAAAAATTCATCATCCTAGTATTGTATGTTGATCATCAATCATGATATGTCTGAAATCAACATACTGAAGAATCAATTATTAAAGACATTCGAGATGAAAGATCTGGAGCTGCAAAGAGGATTCTTGGCATAAATATTCATAGAGACAGGAAGAAGAGCAGACTTTGGTTATCACAAAAAGAATACCTTAAAAAGGTGCTGATCAAGTATGGGATGGACCAAGCAAAGCCAGTGAGCATTCCCCACGCGGCTCACTTCAAGCTTTCCTCATAACAATGTCTTGAATCAAATGAGAAAAAATAAGTTATGTCTCATGTGCCTTATTCGAATGTGGTTGACAATTTAATGTATGTCATGGTCTGTTCGAGACCAGATATTTCATAGGCAGTTGGTGTTATGAGCAGATACATGTCAAACCCCGATAAACAACATTGGGAAGTGGTGAAATTGTTACTTCGATACATTCAAGGTACAAAAGACTACGTCTTAATTTTCGAGGAAAAGGCAAAGTTGGTAGGGTATGTGAATTCAAACTACATAGGTAGTATGGATTTCAAAAAGTCTACTTCATAATACTCGTTTATTCTAACGGGTGGAGCAATTAGTTGGATGTCGAAGCTTCAGTCCATATTGGCACTTTCCACGACCGAGGAAGAGTATATGGTAGTGACAAAAGCATTTAAGGAAAGTTTTTGGTTGAGAGGCATGATAAATTAGTTATGGCTTCATCAGGAGGTCATGTCGGTTAACTGTGATAGCAAGAGCACTATCAATTTGGCTAACAATTCTATTTATCACTCATGTACTAAACACATTGATGTTCGTCACCACTTTATCCGACAGGTGCTTGAAAAAGGAGACACAACTTTGGAAAAGATTCACACCAGCATGAATCCGACAGACATGCTCACCAAGGTTGTTCTTATGGAGAAGTTCAAGTTCTGTGCAACTTCTCTGGGCTTAGCAATGACATAAAAGGAAGACAGAGCGTGCACGAGAAACATTGATAAAGCTATGATGCGAGGCAGAGATAAGAGAAGAGGACAGAGATACACATTTGAAGATTGAAGACAAGGTGGAAATTCTTATATTAGATGTCTTAAATCTAGTCAGATATAGGGTTTGTAGATGCCATTAACAGTGTTTTCGATGGCATTGAATAGTGCTTGATCCCATCGATATTTTTTAAATTTTCTCCAGTTGGTCGCTAACCTATTTGGGTACTTTTTCGATGCCATTGATGGATGTTCAATTGAACCTTCGATGACATCAAAACTGAATCGATGCAATTGAGATTTTATAAAAAATCATGTTTTATCTCTAGACAGTTGAGGTGTTAGTTCAATGCCATCGACAGGGCTTCGATGGCATTGACAAGATTAGTTTAATGACATCGACAGATTCTACGCGTATTTTTCGCAAAACTATGAAATTGCAGGATTTGTTTTCAGTTTCGTTGGAGATTCTTTCCAAGGCTATATATATGGGTGTAAACGAGATTGGGATGCATTCTAAGGGTTTCTAAATGGTTCTAGGGTTTCAAAGGGATGGAGAAAGGGTGAGATTCGAGGTTGTTCGAATCAGGTAAGCCTTCTCTCTTTGTAATTTCTGCTTTCATTATGCATTTCTGTCGCTTTATGCCGTGGTTTTTTCCTGAAAGGGTTTTCCACTAATCGTTGTGTTCGCCTTTGTGTTTGCTTGGTGTTATCTGATTGCTATCCTAGATTCATCTCTATGTGATTCCGCCATTCTCCCAACAACAATCACATGCCACAATAGCATTGTTGAGATTGAGATTGTAGCCTTTGTAGTACCCATTAATAGCCCATTTTTTCATGTAAAGAATAAAAAGGAATCAAAGGGTTGTTGTGAATGTGCGGAAAGATCCACTAAAAGTATGAATGTCCATGTCGAAGAGAGCTTTTTAACATTTGGATGCCTTATAATTTACTTAAGATGGAGGAGTCCATTAGACATGTTCTCTATTGGTTGTTGTGAATGTGAGGAAAGCTCCACTAAAAGTATGAATGTCCATGTCCAAGGGAGCTTTCTAGCATTTGGATGCTGCATTTACTTCCATTGGACATGTTCTCCATTGTCGACAAAAATTGAATATTGTGTTGTTTGAAGGGGAGGCTGAAATGCAGGTGCCCATAGACAAATGCTTCAGTAAAGGACGATGGTAAAACATAGTAAATTAGGTCCATATCAATGTTTGTAGATGTTGGCCTTTGATATTATTGTTAGTATCTATTGAATGGTGGATCCTATCTCTTTGCAATGTTTAAACAAGGTCACAAAAAAGAAGACAATAAACAAGGCTTGTTAATAGGAAATTTAAGAATGTTTATTGACCTGAACTATTGCATGATTTGAGTTTATTCTAAACAAAGTTTTTGAACTCTTAATCTTAGATTTCACATGTTTTTTTTTAAATATATTCTTCATGGAGTAATGAATTAATTTATATTGAAATGAAAATCAATGATTGACAAGACCAGCAAGGGGCAAAATGGAACAATCTTTTCTTCTTTTAATAAATGTGCACCATTGATCATGGCCTTTAATAAGACAATCAAGAATTTGTTACACCAAATAGGTCTAGTAAAAAAAACTGATCCAATAAATGTCAACCAATCTGATGGTAAGAGAAATGGACAAGCGTGATTATTGCCACCAACCTTAGCATTATGTAGTATTGCATAAACACTTCATTTATGCATCCATCTTTATAACTTGCATGTTCTTAATTGATCTTGCTTAATTTATATTTTTATTGCTACATTTGTATTATTTTTTATTTGTTTCAACTCATAATTGCTTAGAACCCGCTCTGGTGTAACACATTACAATGTATGACGGTTCCCAGTAGGTTAATTTGCAAGTTTGCGTACAAAGTAGGTTGGATATCTTTTATTTATATAAATGCTGGTAATGGTTGGTTGGATGATGAATTGTACTTGTTTTTGAGAATGTATATATATAGTGAATGCCTTACGAGATTGTGTCCTGGTGCTTGAAACTGACCGGGAAGATAATTGTATTAAAAACCAACCCTCCTCCAATGATGAATTCTTACCATTACAGAAGGAGGAGCTGAAAAATGAATCGAAGTCTGAAACTTCGAAATGTATTGAGACTACACTACCTAATGAGAATTTTTTCAAATTTTATTTACTTGTAGTCTCTGATTCACCGTGGTGTACTAACATTGAAACTTTTTTTTTTGTCACAGGTGAATTTTATATTCTCTGGAAACCTTAAAATTTGGATCGAAAATATGTTGCTGAGGTTTATAATTTTCTTTGGACATTCATGCTCTAGGGCATCTAAGCCTATTGCAAAAAGGGCTTTTGGATGATCTTGTTGAGAAATCTACTGAAAAATTTATCAAGATATTAGCCAAAGGAAGAACATTATTACATAATTGAGTAATTTTCCCCTGCTTTCCTAGTTTATGATTAGAATTTATTTGCTTTCTTAAGATTAGTTTGCTTTTCACAGTTTAGTTTAGTCACTGAACAACATTTTATTGGAAGATTGTATTCACTTTAGAGGTATTCTTCATCTACTCTCATTTATTTTTATTATTCTCAATTTTGATCATATTACATATGTTTATACATTGAGGACGATGTAGCTTTTAGGTTGGGGGGTAAGTTTTCAATTGGAAATTGAGCAAAATTGTTAAATTTTTGAGCTAAAATTCTCCAAAATTCTTGGAAATTTCTGTAAAATTAAGTGATTTTAAAGATAATCCATATATTAGAATGATAAGATACTTAATTGTTGAAGATTGTTGAACCTAAATTTCAATTATTTGATAGATTTCAAAACTACCTTGAGTTATTAATTCTTAATTAGAAGTTTTAAACATTGATTGAGTCATGATTTCACATGTCACATCTAATTTACACATTAAAGTTTTAGTTTGATATTGAATTGTTAACTTGATGATTATCATGCATGATATCAACCAACCTGGAAAATTTGTCTATCATGTTTAATAAAAAGAATTGAAAAGAAAGAAAGAAGTAATACCCAACAAAAAAATAGTTGTCGTAAAAAAGGGCTACTTATTAAAGTTCATTAAGGACTAATGAAAAAAGAAGAAGAGGTAAAGTAGTGTGAAAGTCAACAATGGAAAAATCAAAAACTGGAAGAATAGAGAACTATAAGGCAAGTTTTGGTTTAAGTTTATGTTATTTTGAATGTTATTTTGATTATCAATGTTATCATGAAAACAGAGAATTGAACCTTTGGTTGTGATAAGTCTAGACTTTACCATACACCCATGGAACTCAATGTTTGAGATTGTTCTAATTATAGAATTGATGTTTTGAACTTGATTACAATATTTACCAATTGCTAGAGTTTAGGAGAAAATAGTTCTCAACATTAATGTATTTTAGATTTCTATAATTTGAATTGTTTTTAAAACTGCTTGAGCTAGCTCATTGAAATTATTCAATTGTTTTAAAAATATCTTTCGCATGTTTCGCTCAAGACTAGTAAAATGTTGGTTGGGGTGTGTGTTGAGACTCTAATATTGCATATTTATCCCTTCAATTACATTAGTTTTCCTTATATTTAATTGATAATTTGATTTAACTATATACATTTTTTGTCATGCGAGGTGATTCGGAAGCTTATGATGAATATACGCATAGAAAGATGGATTTAGAATTTAAAAGAAGATAATGAAGAATTGGAGATTTGAAAGTTATTGATGAAAAATTCACATGTTAAAGATCCAAAGAAACCAAGTGGAGAAGGAAGGAAGTCGGAAGTGCAAAGTGTGGAAATTTAGAGAATCTGAACTTCACCGTCTATGTCCGGTTGATGACATCGAAGAAAGTGTTTGATAACATCGAACACCGATCGATGACATCGAAGAATTACATAAAAATTGAGTTTGGTCGTTGGAACATTCTAGACACTTTTTCGATTACTCGAACACCATTTGATGACATTGAAGACAACTTGATGGTATCGAAGATTTACGCAGTGCGAAAAGGCATGACCTCCGAATTATATTCAACCTGGGATTTTATGTTCGATGACATCGAAGGCGTTACGCAGAGTTTGCGCGGAGTACATAAATTTCAGGCGGTTTGCAAATTTTTCCGGGTTGGTGTGAAAGTCTGAATTGCAAAAGTATTTAAAGGAGTCCCCAGGCTATTACAAAGTATCTTCTAGGGTTTGGAAACGGAGAGAAGGCTCAAGTGGAGTGCCGACAACGTTCTTCTACTTCCATTTCTTCACGGATTCTGGTAGATCTTTTTATTTTTCTTATAGGATGTTAGTCTTCTCATGCTAATCTCTTAGCTAAGGCTAATGAATGAAACCTATAGTTTATTTTGATGTTTAGTTTGTTTTGATTCAAGTTTATGTTGAACTTCTATTAGTTCTTAGTTTGAATAAAGATATATTTCTAGTTTTCTATGATTTATTGTGACTGAAATTATAGTAGATGTTATGAAAGCTCTTGATATGATCTTATTGGATTTGAAATTGTGTGATTCGTAAAATCCCGTTGATTACCATCATCTCATGGGCATGATAAATTATTGAATTCCCTACAATCATTACAATTAGACGGATATTTGGGAACTAAACTAATGGAAAGTTCAGATTCTGTTTTAACCACTTCATTAATTGATTGGATAAGATAGGACTTTGATTCCATTTGAGTTATCATTGAATCAAGTAGATTGAATATTGAGATTGAATATTGAGATTGTTATATATGGATTCCTGAATCCTTAATATTTTTATCTTTATTATTTCAAAACCTTTTTTCTAAATCATTGAATTAAAAACACATACTAATCAAGTTAGACTTAGATTAGTTCTAAACTATGTTCCCCATTCTCTGTGAATTCGACCTCGTTCTTACCGAGTTATTACTACATCGCGACCTTGCACTTGGGTTTGTGAACAACTTGCTCTGTGGTGCGGCAAGAAAACCAGAAGGGCCGGCATGTGGCACGTACGTGAGCCCTATCATGATGTATGTGTCAGATCCACACCGTCCATCTATTTTTCCATCTCATTTAAGGGAAAGAGACCAAAAACAGGACAGATCCAAGTGTCAAGTGGGCCATACTACACGAAATAGAGGGAAATGAATGCATACCATTGAAAACTATTTAGGGCCATATAAGGCTATGATCAAGGTAATATTTGCTTCTTTTTTCTTTTTCCCCTTCATCCGTGTGACCTCATGAAGAAGTAAGATGGCAAATAAACCTCACAATTGACCGTAACAGAGATTTCAACTGTAGTTAATTCAATCCCCCTACTGTTTGTGGTATGGTCTAATTTAGCTGCGGATGTGCCTTATTTTTTTAGCTTATGCACTTATAATAATTTGAAATTTTTTTTTTATGGACAGAGACAGTTAACAAAAAAAGGCAAAAATTTTTGTGGACAGAGACAGTATGTATCTAACACATAAAGCATAGTGACGAGAGAATTTTCACACGTGTGGTGGGAAGATTTCCTGCAAAAGCCATTCCTTGTGAAGATCTTGCGCTGCAAACTCAGGTGGGCCGCACTATGATTTTTTGTAAAAAAATCCATCCCTTACATTCACTTTTTGAGCTTATTCTAGCACATGTAACAAAAAATGAGCCAGATTCAAGACTCAAGTGGGCCACACGATAGGAAACAGTGAGAATTAAACATTCACCATTGAAACATTTGTATGGCTACAAAAGTTTTGTATCAAGCTAAGATTTTTGCATTTTCAGTTCATCCCAATGGAAATGACCTTATAAAGGGTCTGGATGGCATATAAACATGAAGGTGGAGCCCAGGATAGTTTCAACTGTAGGCATTTCTTTATCCACTGTTTTCTCTCGTGTGGCCCACTTGAGTCTTGTATCTAGCTTATTTTCAGTCGTGTATTCTAAAATGAGCTCGCAAAACGTATGAACGAGGTGGATTTCCTACGAACATCACGGTGGGCCCAAACTAGGTTCCCAACAAAGGAACTTCCTGCGGAAGCCTTTAAGCAGGAACTCCGGGTCCTGGCTTCCGTGAGCTGGTGTCATCGGCAATGAGGTGGACCGATGGGAAGCCGTGGCACAGAATTTCCCTGTGCCTTCAGCAAAGACGGAACTCGTCTTAATAACACATACACATATGGTTGGATAATCAGGCGGGCCCAATTCTAAAGATGCGACACGAGTGAAAAACTATAGCCATCCAATTAATAGACAGCTCGCCAATGAATCTGCACAACACTCCCTTTGCATTTCGGCCTTCTGATAGAAGTTCAAAAACTGGACCTAACGGATAATGATATTCGCCATGATTTTTCTATTGTGGAGTACCCAAATGTGTGGCCAACCATATGGATGGTCCTCATTGACCAACCACACAACCGCGTGCATATCATAGTTCGAATGAATCAAGAGCGGCTGTTAATTAATTGCAGGACGACGTAAAGTAGCCTCATCCAACCCTCTTTTTGGTTGTCCAAACGTCCATGGCGTGGAAAAGCGACTCAAGAGGAATCTCCTAATTACTTGCACAAAAACATAACTTCCAGTTCGAACATGTTCGGTTCTTTACGTGGCCTTGAATCCAACCGCGCGTTCTTCAGCTTCTCATTTCCTTAGCCTCCTCAGTCCTCTCCAATTCCAGTATTCTTCTTCATCTTCTTCCAAGGGAAAGCCATGTGCCATGACAATGAAAACCGTCAAGAACAACAAGGGCAACAGCAGCAGCAACATCAACATCAACATCAACACCAAGAGCCACGAACCTACCCTCGTCTCAAGAACCGTCCGATGGGACGCCGAACTAACTCCATCACATGGTTGATCGCCATTTTCTGCACGATATTATGGGTGATCATCATCCTAGGTGGTCTAACCATCCTCATCGTGTACCTCGTCTTCCGGCCGCGGAGCCCACAATTCGACATCGCCAGCGCTACACTCAATGCTGCCTACCTTGACATGGGTTCCTTCCTCAATGCCGATCTCACCATCCTCACCAACTTCTCCAACCCAAACAAGAAGGTCGACGTCTCCTTTGACTACTTAGTCATCGACCTCTACCACGGCTACACGCTCATTGCCACCACCTCCATCGATCCCTTTTCCGAGAGCAGGCGAGAGAGTGTGCTTCGAGATGTCCACTTCATCTCTAGTCAGGTTAGCCTCCCACCAGAAGACAGAAAACGGCTTCAAAGCGAGATAGAGAGCAATATGGTCATGTTCGACATCAAGGGGTCATTCCGAACAAAATCCAAGTTTCGGAATTTCTTGCAATTCTCGTACTGGTTGCATGGGCGATGTAGTATTGTGATTGGCGGCCCGCCTACTGGGGTCCTAAGTTCATGTAAATGCAGGACAAAGCGATGAATAGTAAAATAGAACATATCTTTATTCATTTATTTTCTTATCATCAAGTTCCTCTTGGGAATCAAGAAATCATGTTAAGGCCTGTTTTGGTAGACACCTAAAATTGAGATGAAACCATGTTGAGGTATGTTTGGTGGGCGCCTCAAAATAAGATCATCTCATTTTGGTTATTAGTAATTTTGAATTAGAGATTATATCTTTTTGGTAAAGATTTAGTCATGTAATCTTGATAACCAACAATCATGAGATTAACTCATTTTTAGGCATCTCCCACATAGGCCCTTTGGGTGTGTTTTGTAACACCTACCAAATTAAAAATCAATGGCCTAATTGGATCAATGCCAGAGCCCAATGGTTCAATTGGAACAATACTAAAGATGAATAGCTAAATTACTGATTTCAAAGATCAATGTTTTGATTAATCTAAAATTGAAGATTAATGGTTTAATTGGGCCGATATCGAAAATCAACAGCTTGATTGGACCAATGTTGAAGTCAAATTATTGGATGCAAACAGTAATAAAATAAACGGTTTGATTAGCACAAATTTGAAAATCAACAATATGACTAAATTGATATTGAAGAGGAGCGATCATTGTGTTTATATTGGATATTAATGGTCAAATTGATTTGATGAAATCAATGGCCTCATTATACCAATGGTGAAGCTAAATGGTGCGATATGAAAGTCAATAAAGATGAATAGTTTGATTGGATCTATATCAAAGATGAATAAACCGTTTAGTGTAAGATTGAAGAAGAATGACCGGACCTATATTGCAGATGAATGGTCTAATTGTGCTAAAAACTATAGTTGAATACTTCGGTGGGCCCAATTTGAAAATCAATAGCTTGAATGGATCGATGCCTAAGCCAATCAGTCAGATTCTAATGGTATTAAAGATGAGAGGTAAAATTGGGCAGATTTCAAAGATGGATGATCCAATTAGTCAGAAATTGAAGATCGACAGTTTAATTAGACCGATCTTGAAGTTGAAAAGTCCAATTATTCTGAAATTAGAGATGAATGGTCTTATTGAGTTGATATTAACAGTCAATGGCCTAATTGGATTGATGTTGAAACTGAGTGGTTCAAATGATTGTAAACACGAATGATTTGATTACCCTAATATCAAAGATGAATAGATTGATGTTGACAATTAATTGCAAATTGACTTATATAGAAGGTAGACGGTCCAATTGGGTGGATATTAAAGATCATTTGACTGATTGGATTGATGTAAAAGAAGACTAGTGCGATTGGGACATAGCTGGAGATGGATGGACTATTATTAAAGATCAATGGCTAGTTTGGGTCAGTATTGAAGATCGTTGGTTAGATTGGACCTATTTCAAAGATTAATGGTTTGGTTGGTTAAAAATTATAGATGAATGGTCTAACTGGGCCAATGATTAATGGAATAATTGGGTTGATTTTGATGATCAATGGTTTGATATTGAAGATGATCGGTCATTATCTGATATTGAAGATGAACGGACTAATTAGATTCAATCTGACTGTTTATCTTCAATATCTGGCCATTGATCAATATTGGCCCAATAGAACATTAATCTACCATCAATCCAATCAAACCCATTCATCTTTATTTTCGACTTAGTTGAATCATTGATCATCAGGATCAGCCCAACCAAATAATTCATTTTAGTATCGTCGACCATTTAGTTTTAACATTGGCCCAATTGGGTCATTGACTTTCAATATTGGACCAATCAAGCTATTCATCTCCAGTTGCATCATAATCAGGCCATTAACGTTCCATATCAGTCTAAGTGAACTATTGATCTTCAATTTTGGACTAATTGAATTGTTCGTCTTTGATATCAATTCAATTGGACTATTCATCTTTAGTTTCATTGGAATTGGACCATCAACTTGGATATCAATTCAATAGGGCCATTGATTTTGAATATCAACTCAATTGGACAATTTATCTTAAATTCATCTCTATTAGATTGTTCATCTTGAATATTAGTCTTAACAAGCTATTAATCTTCAAATTCAGACTAATTAGAGTATTCATCTTTGATGCTGGTCTAATTGGATTATTCATCTTTAGTATCATTCAAATTGAACCATTTGACTCTGACATTGATCCAATTGTGCCGTTGATTTTCAATATTGGCTTAATTAGACCATCCATCTCCAATTTCAATAAAGTTGAATTAATTTTGAAAAAAGTTTGTCATTATCTTTTTAAGTAATTCTCTTCTCTTCTCTTTACAATCTTTCTAAGGTTAGTCCACATGATGAACAATCCACCTTGAAGGTGGGACCCCACATGATGAACAATACATATTGAAGGTGGGGCCCAACATGATGAATGGTCCACATCAAGGTGGGCCCACATATTGCATGGTAACATTGGAGTGTGGCCCCACATAATGGACAATCTACATCAAGAGGGCCCCACATAATGAACAGTCCATATCAGAGGTGGGACCCACATTCTTTTGTTATTTGGGAGATGTTCTATCTATGGTGAGATCCACTAAAACAACCATCTGGATTGCTATTATAATAAAGTTGTTGTAATTTTTTAAAAAATAACATCTACCCTAAAAAAAGCTCTTATATGAATGTTTTCTTATTTCAAATAAGAGCTTTTTGCAATTTAAAAAATGATTTTACCAAATGGACTTATTTAAACAAGAGCTACAACAAAAAGAACTTACTAAGGTAACTCTTATTTTTAAAGCCCTTATTGGATTAGAGTAGACATGCCAAACCAGCCCCAAGTAAAAGCTACTTATAAAAGCTAGCTAAATAGTATCTACTCATAGCTAATGTTCTATTAAGACATCTTAAACATCTCTTCCTTTCTAAAGTTGCAACTAAACACACCCTTAATATTGTTCAGTGAAATCTCCAATGATAATGATAGGGCCCTCGCCAAGTTGATTTTTATTTGCTTTCACAACACAAAGTGCACTTTATTGATGTGAAATCAGCTAGAAACATTGGAGGATTTAAACGATGGCTTTGCGTATCTTGATGAATAATTATTGGAATGATTTGGATGCATTGAAAATATCACTTAAGAATTCGATTTATGCAGAAAATGAAGTTTCAATCCTTAAATAAGGGATGAAAAACTTGTTCATGATAAAAACTCTTTACTATCTTTTTTAAAACCTTAGGATGGATCTTCTCCCTCCCAACCACCTGCTTCCCTCTCAATGCCCCCATCTGGGGTTCACAAATGTGGCCACAACCTAAACGAGCCATGGATAGCCTTTGGAAGCCCCTTCTTTTTGTCGTCCTCATCTGAGGTTTGCTTTACAGAAATTGTCTCTCTTTTTCTTTCTTTTTCTTTTTTTAAACATAGCTGGATTTGAGAAACGGCCCACTCTAACCAAATCCGGTCCGATCCATTCACCCTATTGGTATATATGAAATCCTTTGTGGAAACCACCGTGATTGATCTAAACTTCCAATTATCATCAATTGATTTTTCGTTGGACCCACATACTATGTTCAATGGATACAGGAGCTCAAAAGAATCTCTCAACATAGAGGATCCTAGGCACCCAAATGTTCGTTTGGTTTGGTTTTTATGTCCAGTGATATTCATGGTGGGACCCGCATTTTTGCATGGATCAAATGTCCCAACAAGGACGGTCCTCTGTGGGCCCCACCATGATGTGTATGTGTTTCATCCATGCCGTCCATCCATTTTCCCCCCATCATTTAATGGTATGAAACCAAAAACAGGTAGTTCCAAATCTCAAGTGGACCACATCATAGGAAACAATGTTTATTGATTGCCCATAATTTTTTATAAAAAAATCTTGGGGCCACAAAAGTTTTGGATCAAGTTGATATTTGTTGTTTTCCTTCATTCAAATATGGATGAACCTATTTGAATGAACCTAACCAAGAGGTTGGATGTCAAATAAACATTACAGTGGGCCATCTAGGTCTGTATGACCTGATCATGAGGTTAGATGTCAAATAAACATTGCACTGGGCCCTATGAGGTTTTTAATGGTGGACATTCATTCATTATAGTTTTCTTATTGTGTGGTCAACCTGAGATTTAGATCTGCCTTTTAAAAAAATAAAAAATAAAATTTATCAAGCCCTAAAATGATGTAAAAAAATGGATGAACTGTGTGGATAAAACACATATATTGTGGTGGGGCCCACAAAGCACCGATGGTGGCTACTAGCAACATCACTGACCAAACAGCGTCCCAAATATCCTATATTTTTGTACGGTGGAGGGAAAGGTGGTGTGTTTATAATTCACATGGTGGGGAGACGCGGATTCCTGTTAAAGCACTTCGGGATGGGAAGCTAGGTGGGGTTCACCGTGAGTTTGTGAGAAATTTATCCCATCCATCCGATTTTCCATATCATCCATCACACCATTTAATTCCATTCACATACTTTTATTGTCATCACATACTGTATATATAGAAACTCCCCCACACACCTTTTTAAGTGAGAACCCATGCACATCTTTGCACATGTATTATGGGTACATAATTCCAATGGATTTCCAGTCTAACTTTTAACCTGACCCAAACTCTAGTGGAACATAGAAAAGGAAAACAATTTCAGGACATGGCCCTAAAAATGAGGCATTACCACAACTTAAGTGCAGTGCATGACGGGAACCAATGAGGATTAAAAGTCCACCTAGAAAACGATGAGGATTAAACATCCACCATTAAAACATTTGTGGGGCTATAGAAGTTTAGGTTCAGGTTTATATTTGTGTTTTCTATCCATCCCAATATGAGTGACTTTATGAACCGTGGGTACGGCATATAAACATCATAGTGAACTCCACAAATGAACAGTATGGAGATTCAATCCTTATTGTTCCTTATTTTACAACTCACTTAAATTATGGGTATGCATTATTCTTAGATCTTGTCATAACATGATTTAGCCAAAATAGATGGTCGGGGTGAATTTCTGGCAAACATTACTATGGCCCCACCTAGCTCCCATATCAAGTTCTGTTAAAGGCTTTGGCGGACAATCCGCATCCTTGGTAGGGCATACATTCAGCTTACATGGTTGGCCCAATATTCTATGAACGAATCAATTAATGACTTTGCAATAAGGATATGGAGTTGAGGCAAACATCATCCATCATACATTTCTCCACACTATTTTGTTTTTGTTTTTATTTTTAATCCTTTTTTTTTTAAATTCAAACACCTTACTAGTTTATAAAGGATTTTATGAAAACCCACTTACCTTTAGGGCCATTTTCAAATACACGCCTGCTTTAAAAAATGTCTGAAAAAACTGCCTATTTGACTTTGATTAACGCCCGACTGACTTTGACTAACGCCCAACTGACTTTGACTAACGCCTTACCATGGAAAATTGCCTTTAACACTGATGCCTTTCATTTTCACAATTGTACGCTGTTGTTTGGGGCAAGCGTGCGAAGGAATTTATGGGGGCCACCTATACGGATTAAAAAAAAAAAAAGTAATTAACACTGCCCATGTATTTCATAAACCCATTTTAGGCCTCGAGCCCAAAGAATGACGGAGATCATATGGTTGGTGGCGCGCGGATTAGGTACTACCCCTGCCTGTTGGTAGCTTGGGACAGGCGGAGGTTCTGAGGGCCACTGAGGGGTCACTGTGACACATTAATTTTATCCAAACAGTCCATCCATTTTTTTCATACCGTTTTTTATTATTTTTTCAAAAAATAACGAAGATAAAAGATCAAATGGACCACACGGTGGGGATTAAATTCCTACCGTTGGAAAATTCACAGGGACTATAGAAGTTTTGGATTAAGATGATACTTGTTTTTTCACTTCATCAAGGTGTATATGACCATATTAACAGGTTGGATGGAAAATAAATGACATGGTAGACCCTAAGAAGGTTTCAATGGTAGGCGTCCTTAGCACCGTTGCTTCCTGTGGTGTGGTTCATTTGAGCATTGGATATCTCTTATTTTGGTCGAGTGCTCTAGAAAGATATGGAAAAGTAGATGAATGGTGTGGATAAAAGTCAAACATCACAGTAGCCCCTCAGTGGCCCTCGGAGCCTCCGCCTGTCCTGAGCTCCGAACAGGCGGGATAGTACCTAATCCGCGCCCTGGTAGGTGTGGCCTATGAAGGTTTCAACGGTGGGCGTCATCCGAATTCGGTTTACTTGCTTCGGACCACATGTTGCTGGGATGTCCCGGATTTTTTGTGCAACGGCCTAATATGAGCTACCAAAGCCTCTGGTCGGGTTAGATCACACACATACATAATGATGGGGCCACCCAAGGTTTCAAAGGCAAGGGGCTAATCGGATTTTGTTTGATTGTTGCGAACCTCTGATCTAGTTGATATTTTCTTTGATGGCCTAATATGACCTTTAAAAGCTGATGGTCGGGTTAGATCATACACATACATAACGATGGGGTCCACCCAAGGTTTCAAAGGTGAGGGGCCAACTGAAGTTCGTTTGATTGTTGCGGACCACTTAGGATCTGATCTAGTTGATTTTTGGTGTGATGGACTAATATGCCATGCCAAAGCCGATGGTCGGGTTATATCATACACATACATAATGGTGGGGCCCACCCAAGTTTTCAAAGGTGAGGGGCCAATTGGACTTCGTTCGATTACTGTAGGCCAAGTATGGCTTTGATCTCACTTATTTTTTGTGTTATGGTCTAATATGACGTACAAAAGTTGATATTCAGGTTAAATCACGTACATACATAGTAGCGGGGCCCAACCAATAGTAGATCACACCCATGTATAAAATGCTTTCTACTAAAAATGAGAATAGATACAACCACTAGTAGCTAATGTTTATTAATCTAGAAATCACTAAAAATTCTTACAACTTATGTTGCTTCTAATTACATCATGTACACTCATAGAAAATAACAAAAACTACTTCGGCTGTCATTCCGCATGTACATCATGATCACCGAATTGCCTTCACTTGTCAGTGAAATGAACAAATAATGCAATCTATTAAAGCGAATTACAACATACACTTCCAATCAAACATGAATGAGCAGGCTATACACCCAAACATGGATGAATAGTCTTGATTGAACATATTTGAATGAGCAGCATAGATATAACAACATTCAATGAAACATGGAATGAACGACCACACAATCGATGAGTAATTATTGCAGTCATTTGGATGCGTTAAAAATATTACTTATGAATTTGCTTTCGGCACAAAATGAAGTTTTAATTCTTTATAAGGGATGAAATACTTGTTCATGGTAAAAACTCATTACTTTCTTTTTTGAAACCCTAGGATGGATCTTCTCCCTCCCATCACCTGCTTCTCTCTCAATGCCCCCTTTGGCTTTCGCAAATGCGGCTATAACCTAAATGAGCCTTGGATAGCCTTCAAAAGCCCCTTATTTTGATCATTCTCATCTTAGGCTTGCTTTACATATATTTTTTTAAACATCAGTGGATTTAAGAAACAATCCGCTTTAACTAAATCAGGTCCATTCACCCCATTAGTATATGTCATTTGTGGGAACCATCAGGTCACGCCTCGAGATTCGAGTACTTGAATAGGGTAATTTGAGACCCGAATCCCAGACTCATGAGATTTATTTGATGAAATTGTATTTCAACTCATAAAATTTCATCCATTTCAATACACACTCAAAGCCAATTAAGGAAAAAAATACTAAAATTATTCTCAATAATACCATGTCCACAATTCATTCGTCCAACCCTTAATGAATCTCTTTTACATTGATATTCAAAATCCGACAAACCTAATACACAAAATAATTTAAATCCAAGTTAAACCTAACTAACAAAACATATATCAATAAAATGTCCAGCTTGCTCTAAATACTCCAAATTTGTAACTGCTTAACAGTCTAGGGGTGTGAGCAGATAGCTCGTAGGGTCACATTATTTTCAAATTGAAAATTTTACGATAACACCAAGTATAACTCAATATAATGAGCAGGGTAAAAAATAAATTAACATTTATATTTTTATAGTAACATTTGAAATTTACGATGATGAAATAAGATAAAACAATTCTTCTTGATCATTTTTAGACTATTCCATGGCAGAGCATCCGTAAAATATAATAATCCTTTTAGGGTAGAGCACCCATAACATATTGATTCTTTTAGGGCAGAGCATCCAAAAAATACATAATATAATATCAAGGCATGACATACATCATGTAACCCATGCAAGGAATTGAAATATCTAATGATATCCTCTCAAGTGTGGCATAAAAATCAACTATGCTCATGTCCATTCCGCATAACGAGACATTTACGGACCTGATTTAACTTAATATGCTAGAACTAAAATTAAGGATCTACAAGCATCAACTAAAAAGACGATAACGCACGCTAACAAAATTAAACCCAATACGCCCACGACAACAAGTGAAATAATAACACATGCTAAACACAATTTATATGAATGCATCATAACATCAATCATGTTAAATATGAATTAAACCAATGTATCCACTACATCAAGGAAAGATAATATCCTATGTTATGCAATACCGAATAATTACACTCATCAATAACAAATAGAATAAGCATTAATACCTAAACTTAGTGTATGGAGTAAAAATAAGATTCTCAAGTTGGGAAGATCACCTACTTGTTATAATTGTAAACGATCCAATGGTTGTTGAACACTACTTCCACCACTCAAGTCAACTACTTCTAGCAATTTAATTTAATAAAATGAACACGACTACGATTATGGCTTGCTTGGTTAGATATGGACTCAATTAGATCAGTTTCTTCAGCAGTTGGGACAAGTAAAAAAATCCATAGGTGAAAAAAGGTCTTGATTCTTCAGAATCACTAAGAAAATAACACCACGTTAACCCCATTGAGTTAACTCAGTGAGTCACTGTGCAGTTGCAAGTGGTGAATCAAGGGAAGGTGCAATAAGATAACTATTGCATGGAGTTTATGCTAGGATTAAATGTAAGGGGAATGAGTTACCTCAGCAATGTAACAATATGATCTATTTAGCCTTTGAAATTTATCTGAACTCAACAAAGAGGTGGCTAGACTCGATTGAACCGGTTCAACTCAATGCAACGACTCATGTAGGAAACTTTTGATCTCTCTTTCTCACTCATTTTTTCTCTACTCTTTTTTGTCTTTATATTTTCTCTTTATTAAATTATCTTTCCTTCAATCTCTTTTCTCTCATTGTGGAAACCTGATGCTTTTATAAGCTACTAAATCTGGATATAGGGTTGTGTAACATCTAGCGTTAGTTTATGCAGGAGACGGGTTATGGACAGAGGTGCTAGTTCAACTCAATTTCACTATAACTGCTCATTCATGATTGTCGAGTGTAAAATATTGCATATTTCTCCCTTATTGTGCATTAACTTTATATGCATAGGTGTGCTTAATTGATCTTATTATATGTGTTTTTCTATGCGAAGTTCTTTGAAGAATTAAGATGAAAAGGATGATTAAAGCAATGATTTAAAGCTCGAAGAATTACCAAGTCAAGATTGGATCTATGGAAGGTAATATTGAAGAATTCAAGTGCCAGAGATTTAAGAAAACCAAGCATTGAAGATAGATAAAAGTCTAAAAAATCACAGTCTAATAACAAAAATAGACTATTTGGTCCCACCTGAGACTAGTTCGGTCTGACCAAAAGTGCCCAAAATAGTCCGGCAAGAAACAAAGATTTTCAGACCTAATTTGGCTTGATAGTCAAGTGAGACCTAAGTGATGTTATTGTTTACAACCTTAAGTGTAAGGTCGTGATGTAGTAATAACTTAGTGAGAAAGAAGTCGAATCCACATGAAATGGGGAGCACGGTCTAGAACTAATCTAAATCTAACTTGGTTGTCTGTGTTTTTAATCCAACGAGATAAAAAGAGTTTTGAATAATAAAAATAACTCGATTTAAATCGAAGGATCCAAGGATCTACTTATAGCAATCTCAATATTAATATACTTGATTAAACAATAACTCGATTTGAATTAAAGTCCTATCTCATCCAATCGGATGATAGAGTGGTTAAAATAGAATTTGAACTTTCATTAGATTAGTTTCCAGATATCCGTCTAATTGCAATGATGGTAGGGAATTCAACCATCCACCATACTCAGGAGACGATGATGAATAACAACTTATACACATCACATAATTTAAAATAAGTAAAAAGATATTCAAAGTTCTTACAGCGTCTACTGTAATTTGAGTCACAATAAACTATAGAAAACTAAAAATATTCCTTAAATCAAATTAGAAATCAATGAAGTTCAACATAAACTTGAATCAAAGTAAGATAAACATCAAAATAAACTATATGTTTCATCCCTTAGTCTTAGCTAAGAGATTAGCCTAACAAGACTAACATCATATAAGAAAAACAAAAAAATCAACTAGAACCGTGAAGAAATCGACGTGGAAGAACGTTATTGATGCTCCACCTAGGCCTTCTCTCCATTTCCAAACCGTAGAAGATGATTTAAAATAGCGTAGGGATTCTTTTAAATAGTTTTACAACTCAAACTTTCGCACCGCCTAAAAGTTCGCAAATCGCCTCACATTTACGCACTCCGCGCATCTTCGATGATAAACTTTGATGTCATCGAGCGGTCTTTGATTGCACCTTCAAAGGCATCAAACTGTCTTTGATTCTATCGAAATTTGTCCAAAATTGTCCAGTGAGTCGAGCTCGAAATTTATAAATTGTAAATGCCATCGAAGTCACTTCGATGCCATTGAAATCTGTTTTTGGAAATTATTTCAGGAATTTCTCTTTTAGACTCAGAGTTTCAGAATATCATTTTTCTGGCTAATTTTCAGGATTCATTTTCTTCACTTCAAACATTCGATTCACTTCATTCCTCACTTGGTTTCCTTGAATCTTTGGTATGTGAATTCTTCATTAATGACTTCTAAATCTTCAAATCTTCATTAGCTTCTTTTGAGCTCTAATCCATCATTTTAAGTGCATATTCATGATAAGCTTCTGAATCACATTGTATGATAAAAATGTATATAATTAAATCGAATTATCAATTAAATGGAAAAAAAAAAAACTAATGTAATTGAAGGGCTAAATATGCAATATTTGACTCTCAATAGTTATGTGCCACCAAAGGAGGTTTGGTGCGACCTAGATGAGATAAGGACTTCAGACAAAATTTGAGAAAATTCGGATGCAACTGAAGGCAAGTTCAGCCAGACTGGGTGCGACTTAAGGTTATCGTCGGTGCCACCAAAATTTTAAAGTCGATATAAAGTTAGTATGAGATTTTCCTATTTAAAGGGATGATTTAAGCCAATATAAAGATAAATTAGGGTTGAGGAGAGTGAGCAATGAGTTGCGGAGCTTTTGCGGAGCCATTCTTCTTCTTTAATCTTTTAGTTCTAAATTATTTTTCATGTTTTTTTTTTTTTTTTTAGTTCAACTATGATAATGGTTGGCTAAATCTTTTAGATATGGCTAAGAGGTGAAGCTTGTAGGTATTGGTTTACTTTGATTCAGGTTATTTGGTTTGAATGATGAACAATTCATTTATATTAGTTTGCATAAAGTTTTGGTTTTAATTTACTTTGATTCATTGTCGACTCCGGACACTTTGGATGCTTAGGAAGGCTAAGATTGTTTGCTTATATCTTTTGCAAAGGATTGATTTATAAAATTCATTGATCTATCATAAACTATGAGCATGATAGTTATTTTGAATTCTCTGCGATCAGTAACTTCGTGCTTCAATGGAAAATAAATCAATCAAAGTTTAGATCTATTTTGGTTTGAGAATTATGAATTAATTGCTCTATTATCCAGTCGTATGGGATAGGACTTCGATTCTAATTGATTTATCCAATTGAATCAAGTCAACTAGGCATTAAGAATGCCTAGAAGTGGATCCTTGGCGGTCTAGTATTTTATTTTATTGATTTCCTCTTTATATTAATTAAATTTCAATCATTACTTCATTAAATCCAAATCTCAATATTAGTTTAGTTCTAATTCTAGTTTTAGTTCTAGTTCTAAAGTATTTTAAGAATGTACAAATATAAGTCCATGTTGGTTTGATATTGGTCTCATCGAGTTAACACTACATTGCAGCCCTGCACTTCGGGTTGTCAACCCTTGGGTTCAATCAATTTTTTAGCATCGTTATTGGGGACTTTGGCTATGTTTTTCGTAATACTTTAAGGTTAGAATTTTGTGGGATTAGGATTAGTTTTCTTTGCATTTATAGATTAGGGTTTTCTTAAATTTTCTAATACTAACGTTGTTTGTTTGTTTCGTACAATCTAACATGGAATCGTCAATCGGATACTATCCATCTAACCCCATTGCTGTAGTTTATTTTATATTTCCTTTTCATTGTAGAAATTTTTATTTTGCTTTAGATTTAAGTTTATAATTAGGTTTTGAGTGGTTCATGCTTATTATTGGTAAAAATGGACTAACCAATAAGATAAGGTTAGGTCAGACACTTGCATAAAATGTGAGCTTAGCCAATAGTGGTTATGACCAGGGAACCCCTAAACAGCCAGAAAGTAACAACACCCTACTAAGGAAACAATCTACCCCTCGAGCTCGGTCACCAGAAGATGAAGTACCTCCGCTTCCATCAGACATCGAGCTCTTCCACGGTCCCATACATTCTTGAGCTGCTGGTCGGATCGTTTCATGAAAACTACTCCTGTCCCATGCGATAGGATGAAGAGGATGGTCATCCCGGATTCCGCCTACATTTCACTAAGGAAAGGAGCTTCGCCCAAGTGCTTAGACAAAGGCAGGTAAGCAAGTCGACCATGTGAGACTCGTATCCTAGCCTGTACCATGTCATAGGCTCCTGCGGTCCTCCCGGTTGAATTTCGGCGACCTGCAATGCGTAGATAGCATTTGCATGTGACTTTGAGTATCATCCTGTAATTTCGAGTCAGCTTGACCTAAGACCTATGTCATTGCGACTGCATCGTCGCTGCGGTTCCAACGCCGCGTCTCGTATGACAATCCGAGATGTACATCAAAAGATGTAGGCCGCGCTTTATTTGAACCTTAATCGCATTTGTGGGACCCACCTATGGCATGGCACGCCACCCTATGCATGCATGACATCATCACCCTCATAATTTCCTACCCACCTATAGCTAGTCTAGACCCCTAGCCACCTATAGCTAGTCTAGACCCCTAACCCCCTCCCTTACATTCATTATGACATGCATTTATTACCCTCTCTCTCTCTCTCTCTCTTATCTCTCTCCCTCCCTCTTTCTTTCTTATTTCCTAGCAAGAGAGAGAGCTTCCAACGTCCATTAGAGCTCTCCATTTCCAACCCTTTTTGCAAGCTCTCCACCCCTAAATCCAACCCTCTAAAATCAATCTCAACCATTGAATTTTGTTCCTTTGGAGCTCTAGATCACATTGGTGGAAGAAGGAGTCCAAGATCTAAGGTGGGTGCTTCTTTCTCTCTCTTTTTCTCTTATTATTTTGGTATGATAATATGGCCGTGTGGCCCATCTGGATGTACCCCACCTTGATGTATGTGATGTCCAAGCCGTCCACCAAATGGACCCTACGGCCGGCCAAGCCATGTGGGCCCCACTTAACGGCAATTGGAAAACATAAATATAAGATTGACCCAAATCAAGTGGGCCATGTCCATGTGGACCCCACACGTGGGACCCACCTTGAACAATACGTGCACACGGTCCGTCCAGCTTCCCTGGACGCTGGACGTTTTTCACAAGTATGAGCAATGCACTCTCTGCCAAAAAGAAAAAAAGGAGAGGGGGGAGAACTTTTGGGGCAGGCTACTTATGTAGGCCCCACCTTGATGTAAAAATCGAATCCACACCATCCATTTCATTTCCAAACCAATTTTAGGCGTTGAGCCAAAGAATGAATCCAATCCGATTTTCTGGCGGGCCCCGGCAGGGGAAACAACTTTTTTTTACCTTTAAGATCCATTAGGACCCACCTTGATGTCCCTACCCGCCAAAAACATACTGCATAATGGACTAGTTTGATCCGTCTTAGGCCATGGAATTCAATAGACGGAGTGGATTCTCAAGACACGGGCCCCACATATGAAAAACCTCAAAAAAAAAAAAATAATAATAATAACCACGAGGACACGCTGCTGCAGCAGGCGCTGCTGACAGCAGCAGCGTGCGCGGATGCTGCTGGCGGACGGACAGGCTGACCTCACGGCCTTAGCTGTGGACCCCACCGTGATGCTTTTCGACCATCAGCACTATGAATTTGATGGGTCCCCACAAACCAGGCGTCCATCCCACAAATCAGCCTTATACGGGACTCAGGCGGGCCACACCATTTAAAATCATGTGAAAACATGCCTAAACATATAAAATCATTTGGTGGGGCCTACCTGAGTTTTGGATGTGATTGAAACTGGGTTTGGACCTCTAATTTTATGGGAAACATATAATGGACGGAGTAGATCTGGTTAATATGGGTCCCACCTAGGATAAAAGAAAAAAAATATATATGCATGCATGTACCTTGACGTCCAGACTCTCTGGACGTCCAATCGTTAAGTAGGGAGGGTCCCATTGGCCCCAATTGTGGACCCTAGCATGATGTATGTTCTACATCCATGCCATTCATTTAATAGGTCCCCTTTTTTGATACGTTGGTTCTAAAAATCAGTCATAAAAAGTTCTCGTATGGCTCACACCATCACCTTTCATGCGGTCGTATGTCAAGCCACATGGAATCAACTGCTGGGGTCCATATGCAGCTTGGATCCACCTAAAACTCGGTTTGGACCCTTAAATTGTTGGGACACACATAATGAATGGGTTGGATTTGTGAACTACATCATGGTGGACCCCAGGACTACATTACCGTATCAAAAGTTTGGTGGACAAATAAACATTACAGTGGCCACGTGACCTTATAAAGAGGTTGTATGGCAAGTAAACATTGCAGTGGGCCCCTGGCCCATGTGACTTTATCAACAGATTAGATGCAAGTAAACGTTGTAGTGGGTCCCAATGTCGTGTGACCCTATCAACAGGTTAAAATAATAATAATAATAATAATAATAATAATAATAATAATAAATAAATAAATATTGTAGTCGGCCCCAGGTCTATATGATCTTATCAATAGGTTGGATGCAAATAAATATTATAGTGGCCCAGGTTGGATGCAAATAAATATTATAGTGGGCCCTAGGCCCATGTGACCCTATCACCAGACCAGTTTGGATGGAAAATAAACATCATGTTGGCCCCAGTTTGGATGAACAGTATGTTGGACCCTAGGATGGGTGGAAAATAAACATTTTGGTGGGTCTTACTTAAGACCCATTTGTGTATGTGTTGTGTCCACATTTGTGGACCTCCATAACGGAATATGTGACTTATCTATGCCTTCCATCCCTATGGGACTCACCACGATGCATGTGTTTCATCCAATCGTCCAACCATTTTTGGAAAATGATTTTAAGGTTTAGGATGAAAATAATACAGATTTATTTATCAAGTGGACCATAGTGCATGGTGAGGATTGAACGGCTATCTTTGAAATCTTGAGACCTTATGATTAGATTAGATGGGAAATAAATATTATGGCGGGCCTTGAAAATTTTAGTAGTGAAAATCATTATCACCACTTATATTTGAGTGTGGCCCATTTGATATACATGGGGCCCATTGGTGTGGCCCATTTGATGTATGTATGACCATGTTATGAGGCCTACTTTGATGTATGTTGTGGCCCATTTGTCAGGCCCACTTTGATGTATTTTTATCCACGCCATCCAGGGTAGGCACCCCATAATGATATATATCAGGGCTCATGGGTCGAGGCCCATTAGTGCTGCCTATTTGATACAACCCACTTGATGTGTTCGAGGCCCATTAGTGCGGCCCATTAATGCAAGGCCTATTGTGACATGTATTGGGCCCATGACGCGTGACCCATTTGATGCGTATAAGACCCATGGGTAGGGCCCACATATTATGTATTTGAAGCCCATGAGCAGGGCCCACCTGAGGTTTATATATGGGCCCCATTAATGTGGCCCACTTATATTTGAGGCCCACGGGTTGCGGCCCATGGGTCGTGGCCCATTGTGATGTATACTCGGCCCATACATCGTGGCCCATTGAGATGTGTTTCCGACCCATTTAGTGAGGCCATTGTGAAATATTCCTACTCATGTGATGAGGCCCATCGAGATGTATTTCTGGCTCATTGATGCGGCCCAATGATACGACCCACCGTGATGTGCATATTAGGCTAATGGTGCGGCCCAGTGTATCGACCCACGGTGATGTGTAGGCCCACGTGCTGCATGTGTAAGGCCCACCTGTGATGACTATTTGAGGCCACCTGTCGAATATTTGGGCCCACCTTATGTTTGACTCTACATGGGCCACTACTTGGGAGCAATGTTGGTTAAATGTCCACCTTGATGGGCGATGATGGTTGAATGTTCATATTGTGACCTTCCCATAGGCCATGTTCGACCAATCAACGAGGCTGATTATTGACCGATTCTGATTAACGTGATTGATTTGCCGATTCTGATTATCGACTGTCGATTATGATTGTTGTGGTCGATTGGCCGATTATCGATCAAGGCCAATCATCGTGGCTGATTGTGGATTCCGATTGTGATGTATATTTTGCCCGTAGGTTGAGGCCCACAATGATGTATAAAGGCCCATGGACGTGGGCCATTGTGATGTATATGTAGCCCATGTGATGCGTATTAGCCCCATGTGACGCGGCCCATTATGATTGTACGAAGCCCATTGTGGTGTGTTTGAGGGCTAGGCTATGGAGCCATTGTGATGTATGTTAGGCCCATGTGAAAGGCCCATCATGTTATGTATTAAGCTCTTGAGTAAGGCCCATGGTGTTCTATATTTGGCCCTTGTGTGAGGTCATGGGTCCACTATATGTTAGGATCCATGAGGGCCATTCCTTGGGGGGCAATGTCGGTTAAATGTCCACATTGTCGGGGTCGATTGTCGATGCCGGTTGCTGATACCGATTATGAGTATGTGACAGCATAGCATCATGATACATGCCCATACGCATCATCTGCATGTTTGTTATGAGATGTGGTTGATCATTGCATATGTCATTGAGCAAGTTGTTATGAGACTCCCTGATAGGCGGAGGTTATCTTACTTGAGCACGCAGTATGTACAAGATTGATGCATGACTGGATTGTATGACTCATGCATCTCGCATTATGATTACTGTACGCCCTAGCGACACCAGGGCCGTAGCCTCCACAGGCGTATCGTGGATGGCCAAATGGGACACTGAAAATATTTTGTTCTAGCATATGGGCGCCATAGATGTCCCTGGGTGAAAATCCCTAAACCTCCGTTGCCAAAAGACGCCCCAACGTCGAGATCGAGTGGATGCATGAGCGCCCGAGTGCCGAATACCAGGAGGCCGCGTCTCCCACTGTGTCGTGGTCGGTTGGGAGGGGGTGTGGCCTTACTCGCCCGAGGGTAGGGGGCAATACTAGGCTAAGTTTGACCAGCTCGTGAATGGGTCCGCTATCGACGTGCCGGATAGGTATTGGCAGACTATTGGCAAGGCGGATAGTGAGGTTTCTTATGCTCACTTGGACTGTGCGGCTGGGAGAGCGGCAGTGCCATTTGGAGTGTACTAAACCCTGGTGACGATCCCAGAGATGAACTATACTGATATGTGGATTTAGTGAGCAGGAGTTGCATACTCATTCATACATTCATTCATTCACTATCTACTCGAGTTGTTGGTACACAACTAGTTGTTACGTGTGCCTTCGCAATGGCCAGGATTTCGGTTGGGGCGCGCGACTAACCTAAGATCATGAGTTTACCACATTGAGTCTGACTATCCAAATTTAGATATGGGACTGGTTTGGATAGAAGTCCCTTGTGATGGACCCCATAGCCTGCGATACTACGTACTACCATCCCGACTTCACACTCCAGCATGTTCGTTCCATTCGCACTACATATTGCATTACATCCGCGGCATACGACATCTTGGGTTACTGTGCTTCTGCATTTATATGGTCTAGATATGGCTGATGTATTTGTGAACACATAAGGAATTATATACCCCATTGCATTCTCGGCATTTGATATTTGGCTCTTTATGACTCCTCGTTTGCATAGCTGTTATATATTGCATATTCTGATATTGATTGGCTCATGGACTTATTCGTATTTCCGCTTACTCTGTTATCGTATGATATATGATCTTGTGAGTATTTCTGTTTACTCTAATAATTCCTGCTCTTGTCAGTATTTCTGCTTATTCAGATAATTCATGATCTTGCTAGTATCTTAGCTTATTCCGATATTGTACGATTTATGGATTACCGGTATTTCCAGTTTGTATGATAATGGCATTGTATTGAATACTTGGCACTTACCTTGTGCACACACTTACACCACCCTCTAAGCTTTCTATAAGCTTATGCACGATAGATGCGTGCGGATGATAATAGGTTGCAGCAGTGTTGAGCTTGGAGCGTGTAGCAGTCCTCTGGAGCTTGATTTTTTTTTATTTATGTATTTTCCTTTCAGTATTGTACTCAAATGATTATTAGTGGATATGTGATGATGATGTTGCCTTTGTGAATTGGGTAATCTTGTGGTTATGCTTATTATGAGTTAAATGTAATTAAAAAAAAAATCCTCCTTGTAGGATCCCAGGATCGGAATCTGGCGTATGAATGCTAGGAGCCGAGAATGGGGTACTACGGAGGCTGTCGGCACCAGATTCGGCGATCGGGATTCCTGTGAATCCGATTTTTGGGTTTGGGGCGTGACAGACCATGCGCTTGATACCGAGGGAAAGCTTGACCATGGTTTACAAGACAATTTAGGTCGGTAAGTGTTAAGGGTCAAATATTACATATCAGACCTCAGTTATTACCTGATTTTATGAACATGATACTGTTTAACGACCTATTTTAATCGTGTTTGTGTTGCAAGGTGTATTTAGGAGCTGAGATTTAAAAAGGCTACTAAAAGCATGGATTTAACGCTCATAAATAACCAAGGCAAGGGACGGACCCCAAGGGACCGAGATCGAAGAATTTACATGCTAGAGATCTGAGAAAATCATGCCACTCACGTTAAACGAGGCCTGAAAATCATCTAGAATGCAAGATCACAGGGTTCCCACCATCCATTCGCCTTGAGACTTCATATATTTCCTGAGGACCATAAATTAACCATACATGTCAAATTTAAGCCATTGAATCTTTGTGAAAGTGGCCCAACAGACAGATCAACCCCTAAAATCCTGATTTGGGGCTCACCTGATATCTGGATATGCTTTAAATTCAAACCATTAAATGATGTGAAAAAACAGATGGATGGAGTAGATTTCTCCATAACTTCACAGCGGACCCCACCTAGAGAGGAGTGCATACACAACACTTGCGCAGCCGCAGGACACCAAATCAGCAAGGAGCGGTCAAAGCACGCTGACCGTGCTCCCCACTCAAGGATTTAAAAATCCTTCTTTCCCGTTGTTGCCGCTGCGAAATAGAGCCTTACGATTCTCTTTGGTGGGCCATCATTAGGGACCCCCTTAATGATCTGAACCGTCCAACCGGTTTGGAATGATGGCTTGACTAGGACCATGAAAACTCCACACCGTTATTTACACGTGTGCGTACATGCACTACAAGAAAGTGCAGCTTAGCCGACGGACGGGGCTACCGTTTGCTGGCGGCCGGTTTTAACAGCTGCGGGCAAAGGGTCTTATAAAAAAATAAAAAAAATCCCTACCTTCATTTCCGCCGTCTCCAGCCACGCGCCGATTCTCTCTCTCTCTACCTCTCCCTCTCCAGTCTCTCAAGCTCTCCCTCTCCGCTCGCTCTTCCTCCCTCATCTCCCTCTCCCTCTTGTGCTCTCCCTCTCCCTCTCCCTCTCCCTCCCCCTCCCGCTCTCTGCCTCTCCATCTCCCTCTCCCTCTACGCTCGCTCTCCCTCTCCGTTCGCTCTCCGTCTCACTCTCCCTCTCCCTCTCCCTCTCCCTCTCCCTCTCCCTCTCTCTATCCCTATCTCTCTCTCTCTCTCTCAAAATCCTAGTCATCTCTCTCTCTCTCTCTCTCTCTCTCTCCTCGGCCCTCTGCTGCAGTTCGGCCTTCCGCAGCTGGTAAATCTCCGATTCTCAGGTACGATGTAAAGCTTTTCCCTTCTTGCTTTCTGCAATTTAGAATACCTGATTAGGGATTTGCATTGTTGAATCCCTTTTTAGGGATTTGCATTGTCGAAACCCCTTTTAGGGCCTGTTTGGATGCCTGTAAGTTCTTTTAAGTTGTAAGTGACTTACAGGTAACCTATTTGGATGTAAGTTGTAAGTCACTTACAGGTAAGTTACTTTTTCTGTTTGGATAACCTGTAAGTTACTTACAGGTAGAAAGCTGTATATTCACATCAAGCATATCTTAGATTGGGGAATCATTCTAAAATGTTATAATCATATAAAAAAACATGGGATCAAATATGTTATTTTGTTAAGCCCATCAAGATGAATATTTGAGATAATTATTAAGCTAAAACAATCATCAAGTGGGCTATAAAAGTGGGCCCACGAATTCAAAAAATCTATAATATGGAGTAATAACTCAATTTAAACATTGAGAATAAACTTAAAAACATTAATAGAAAATCTAGTAATTAAATTACTTGCATTCCAACTGTGCAATCTGATGTAATTTCCAAGCGCCAGCGCATCATCAATCCCACTCTATCATCAAAGTTTTTCTCATTCTCTAATGAGGAGTTTGATGCTCAGGATCTAAGAGATTCACAAACACTGATGTAGATCGTTAAATTACTTGCATTCTAACTGTGCAATCTAAGAGATTCACCAACACTACAAGTACATCATAGGATCACCAACTACAGGCCACAGTAAGACCAACCAGATAAACGATTTACAGGATCACCAACCACAGGCCACAGTCCCTAACGGTTTCATGGGATGCTGCATCACATGGTCCGTTCGGATTAGAGGCCCATGACACATGTGAAAAAATACGCAGGTGTGTATAAGTGACTGTTTGGATGCCAGCGTGCCTTATAGAGTAACGTCAAACCACTCCCGTTTTCAAAGGAGAAAAAAAGGGTAGATGAAACCCTACCGTTTTAGGAGGAGAAGAGACGGAAGGCAGTAATTGCAGCGAGAGATTGCAGAGACGGAGAGAGATTTGGTGGGTTGGTGTGTTTCTCCCTCTTCCCCTCTTTTTAAAAATCTGACCGTTGAGCCTGTAAGTGACTTACAGGGAAGTGACTTCCCACCCCCATCCCCCTGCAGTTTTTTAGTAGATTTTCCTGTAAGTGACTTACAGGTTGTAAGTTACTTACGGGTGATTTTTCTCCCCTAAACACCACCTGTAAGTGACTTCCCTGTAAGTAACTTCCCACTTACCCAACTTACAGGCATCCAAACAGGCCCTTAGGGTTGGCACGCTTTTGTTCCCAGGTATATTGTCGGATAGTTTCCAGTTGCCCTGGCTTGAAACAGTTTGACCATCAGTTTGGGATAGATAATGGGAGCCTGTGAAATGCAATTCCTGTTTGTGCAGTCCCAGGTGCTCGGTGGACACCGAAAAGCAGATGCAGTTGTGATTTTGGGGTATACCCAAACAGTTCTTAAAGCATGCCAAAGTTCAGTGTTGTTTTGTTTTTTATATGAATTCTGTTTTCTACGGATGACTATGTAGATTTGGATGACTATATAGATTTTATATGAATTCTGTTCAGTGCTGTTTTGTTTTTGTTTTTGTTTTTTTTTTTTTTTTTTCTTTATTCACTTTTAACTTAAAAGGAAAAAAGCTATTTTCAAGCTACAATATTACAATTTTTGCTTAGATCTATGCTATGGCTTTCTAATCATGTAATAAATGCTGGCTTAACAATGCCAATAATCTCAGTCTTAAAAGATGTTAGTTCTCATGCTTCTTTATGTTAGGAAGACTAAGCAATTCTACTTCATATTTTCTGTTTAGTTGAATTTGCAATTTTATTTGACACATTTAGTACCTGTTTGGTAGATCCAAAAATATGTTCATCTCATTTTAGTTAACAATAATTATGTATTAGAGATTGTTATCTGTATTACATAATCACTTTTAACATGAACTCATTATCTATTAGAGATCAAGATTAATGCATAGTTTCTGTTTACCAAAATGAGATCAACTCATTTTTTAGGTGTCTACCAAACAAGGCCTTAGGTGAGTTGATATTGTTTGTTTGGAGTAGTAAACATTATGCAATTATCTTTTTCTATTTGTTTATTGTTTACACCATTAAAAACCATAAACTGAAATGGTTATTGGGAAGTATATATTCAGGTGGATCGAAATGATTTTGTGGAATTCAGTATTCTAGGCAATGTTAGTGGAATACAGGTACAGGTATCGTGAACAGGGTGTCTAGATCCAATTTCTCAAGATATGGTTGCAATTCACAAGTATTATAGTGCTGAACTATTTCTGACAATTGTCTCAATTCGGGCTTTTAGCCCAATTGAAAAGGTGTAGTAGGTGTAGAGATCTGAGTAGATCTAGTTTTAAGGTCTTGGGGAAGGGGATCCATCATCTGGGCCCCTTATCAGAGAATCCAATCTAGGTATTCCATTTTTTTTTTTCCTAATGATGTGATATGAGTATCATTGCCTTGGTGATTGGTCACCTACAAAAAATTAGGCTTATGTTTTAGATTGAAGTTGAAAATCATGAACAGTTTGCCTCAAGATTCACTTAAATATCAATGGCACCTTGGTAGAAGGAAAGAAGCATAAAGCCATATCCTCAGAACCAAACAAAATATGACATTCAAATAAAGGAGAAGACAAAATGAAAAGGATTTTCACCACTTTATTTTCTCTCATTCATTCTCTTTTTCCACTCATGGAGTTGTGTGAAGATTCAGCAAATTGTACTGATCAGGGAAAAATAATAAACAAATAATACAGAAGGGTGTTAACATTCCGGCGTGAAAACCCACCCTAAGACAAACAATAGGAATGGCTGAAATGAAGCAGAAACAGAGCCAACACAAACCAAAAATTTATTTTTGTGGGACGGTGTGGCTGTGCTTAGCATATACATAAATGTTTCTCCTCTATATATTGGTTTTCATTCTGTCAAAATTGTTTGGGAAGAACAGAAATAGATGAGAGCACCTTTTGCGGCCTTCTATGGGGCCATGAGTCCTTCAATTGTGTAGGCAAGGGACTGTGCCCAATCAACTTTGAATAGCAATGCTTGTAGTGTCTGCATCACATCATAATCTGGATCAAGTTTTTGCTGCCAGCCCTGCGAAAAAAAAAAATCACGACAAAGGTTCAAAACAGTAAACTTTGATGCATTTTTAAAAAAAAATCTAAAGGCTGCGTTTGGTTGCAAAATGAATCCTCTAAAACATGAAATAACTGTCTTGTTTACCAATCATAAGGACTTTGTAAACAAGAACTAGATTCAAACTAATCATCAGCAGACCTTTCCTTGGATGGCCATATCCCAAAATCACATTTAATCCTCACCATTGAAAGGGAGAATCTTGTGGATGGTCAACAGCTCAACCCAGTCCTGTTGACCATTGATATTCTTCAAGAAAAGGTGTTTTTACCTTTTGGATTATGACCTGACTAAGGTAGGGCTGCTTAATTTTTAGTTTGATGCTATACATGTTTGCCACATGTATGAAGATAAGCTTAGGAGGTGCGTGGGAGCTCTGCTGGTCTAGACTACTCTAGCATTTTAATTACCTTTCCTGGCATCATAAGTTCTGAGTATGAAGTTAGAAGGGTAGATGGCTTTGAAGGGTTCTTTACCAATTAATGGGAGCATAATCCACTTAAAGATTTCCTTTACTTTGAACTTTTTGGCAATTCTTCATTTGTAATGCACTTATTCCTTAATGACTGATGTTGTGTTTTTGTGATTGACTTTAGGTGTTTGAGTTGATGGTTTTGAATTTGAAGCAACATTTGATTTTAATGCCATCTTTATTTTTGTTTTTAATTGTTACTTTGTATAATTGCATCTGCTTGAACATTTTCTGATTCTTGTACGGTTTGTATAATTACTAGGTACATACTAGTTGTTTTTGTCTTCTCTTTCTAGTTGAATAGACTAGCAGACTGCTGGAAATTACTTCCACAGTCCATTTTCTATTTGTTTCTGATTTATGGTTGGGTTTGGCTCCCTATTTAGCTCTAAGGTCTTTTATGGTTGGTGTTCAGCTATTCTGAATTGGATATTTTATATGATTATAGGTCCTATTGCTGATGACATGTTCCACTGGTAAGCATGTTAACCTCTGTGGAAGCAATTCTCTTTTAATTTTTTGTGTTTGAAGGAGTTGTTGATTGTCTACTTGTTGCTTCCAGGAACTGGACTTTCTGACAGCAGTATATTTTCAGATTTTTGTGACTAGTGTAGCTGTACCTAAACTGTCTTGGAGTTTTGTGGGGCGCCTCTAATGCATTTCTGCTTTCATTTCTGTTGCCTATTTGCTTATGCTTGATGGAACTTGTTGTTAGTGTTTTACCTGTTTGATCTATTATGTTGCAGCCTCAGTCTGTCTAGTTAAGGATCTTGGCCTGACTCAGTCAACTAGCAAGTACTAGAGGCTTGGAGAGTTTAAATAAGTCACGATTGGTGAGCTTCTCAGGCCATTAAGAAGATAAAAACCCTGGCCTAGCCCAAATAATCATTGGCTTCAAAGCAGAATTCTCACCCCTGTTTGAATCTTTTTAGCTTTCAAGTTCTTTTTCTTTTCTTTTCTTTCTTTCTTTCTTTCTTCTTCTTCTTTTTTTTTTTTTGGGTACTAGGGGAATATAATAAAATAATAAAACTTCTAGGTAGCTCTCTTGAAGTTTCTACTCTTACACTACTTAGTTTACCACACTATAATAATTTTACAAAATTTATATTTATTTCTCAACAATCCTTAGTGATTTGCATCTATAAAACTTGTTAAAAAACAAAAGCTGCCTTGGGTTTTTGGATATACCATTGAATTGAATTGAAATTTATTTGATTTATGAACTCAAAATAATCAAATTGTTGTCTGCTTCCTTAGCTTTAGTATACAGGGTCTGGGGTGCCTACTGCAATTATGTTAATTTCTAGTTAGACAGTAACAATAATTGAAATTTGAGGTTTAATATCTTCTTGATTAAACAGGATATTTGCAGCTCTATTTACGAGTACATCTGAACAACCTCATTTTTCTGCGCAAGTCATCCAAGTCCAAAACAGATAAGGTTAGGTGGTTTCCATTAATATATGATATTCCTCATTAGTTTTCATTGTATTGCAGCGACCTCACCAAACTCCATATTATATTCCAGGTATCAATACCATCAGTCAAAGGCACCACAGCCTGTCTTGCTGGCATATCTAGATTTTTTGTGCCAATATGCTAATTGTGGAGCACATCCATACAAGATAGGCAGTAGGCTGCATCACAAATATCAACCATTTCAAAAAAGAACCTGCTGCCACATCCTTTATTTCTTTTGTTCTTTTAACAGTAACACAAGCTGGAAATCCATATTTTGAAGTTAAAGCTGTATTTGTGGAACCATTATTCATGTATAGGTTAGTATTGAGTTTGGACTCCAGTTCATGACCCCTCTCTAGTCTTATTTTGCATCTCAATGGAGTTGCAATAACTGTTCTTGAGCTGCAACTGCATTTTTGTTTTTGACTTTCTACTGAGATAAAAGCTATCATCCATTTTGATATTAGGAGTTATTTTAGCATGTGTCTCTGGTACAGAAAAGATTCATAGTCCTTTTCTAAATAGTGTCCCTGTTCATTTCAGGCTTGCAGCTGATTGGCCTCCAACAATGCAAATAGTTCGTGTTATATCTCAGGATCACATGAATAACAAGTACTTTCTGATTTTTTTTCTTTAGTATTTATCCTAAATGGATTATTCTGTCTGTATGCATGTACCATTCTTTTGTTATAACTCGACCATGTTTTTTCACTCTTCGATATTCTGAACATTTTCCCTTTAATTTTAATGTCAGGCAATATGTTGGCAAGGCAGATTTCTTAGTTTTCCGGGCACTAAATCAGCACGGTTTTCTTGGACAACTACAAGAAAAGAAGCTTGTGAGTCATGTGGAGTTTCAGCTCTTACTTAGTTTTGTTGATGTGTTTATTTGGACTGCCTATATTGTATCCGTCTTTCATTGGCTAGTTTCTGTTCCTAAATAGTTCACATTAGTTAGAATATTTGTGTGGTAAAGCCTTCAAATAAGATCTCTAGTTTTTTCCAGCAGTACTCTAAACTTGATATTAGTAAAATGGGTGCAATCTGAGGAGCGGAATAATCTTTTAGCACAGTAAATGTAAGAAAAGTTGGGGGAAATGGACTTGGACTGTTTTGAGTCCTATCATTAGCATTCCTGCAAGTTGTGTTCCTTTGTGAGTTGTGACTTGTGACTGATGTTTGTATATTGTCTCTCTGGCCACTTGTGCAAGATATGTAATTCGAATTCCAATAGCCCGGAGAGTGAATACTCTGCCTTTTGAAAAATCATGTAAGAATAGCTAGTAGTTAGTTCTTTGGTTCAATATATATATATATTTTTGAAAGATATCTTGTCTGTTCTGATTGTGAGTGTGAAGAATTAAGATTGCAGCCCTATTCCATGCTTCTGATTGCAGGATGGGCGCCGAGTGCATGTCATTGAAAGAGATTTGACAGAGCCAGACCAAATCGTTGGGGAACTATTGCAACCAGGTGGCTACCTGAAAAAAAAAAAAAAAGCAGGTGCAAACTTCCTTCATGACTGGTCCATTATTTGATCATAAGAGTTATCTGTATCAGCCCATTTGTCGGCACTTGATTTATTAGTTTCATATGAGTTATAATACTATACTGTGCTTGTGATATACTGATACCTGTGTCTTTTCCTTCTACATTTTTTGTCCAGTTGATACCGTTGCATCCCCCTCCTGGCGATACATCAACACAGAGAACCGTACAGATTGACGGCACCAAAGAACAAATTGAATCTGCAAAACAATTGGTCAATAAGTCATCAGTGAGGTATGTATGAGATTCCTGGATTGGCTTGTATACTGGACCACCGTTTTGCCTGAAAATAGTCAAAGAACAAGTTCACTCCTAATTGTGTTTATGGAATAATATTTTATCAATTTTTACTGGGTTTCTGTCCTGAGTAAAATGGCTCTAACCTAGCGTCTCATGAACTGCACACATGAGATTCTATGCTTTGTTCAAACCAATCATGGGCACAGCAAGATTGTCCAGGGATGTGAACCTTCCACTTCCTGGGCATGTCATACTAAATCCTGCTGTCAGTTCTGTGCACATGCAAATGCATGCCAGTTGCAATACTCCACGAAAAGTAAAGGCAAGGACATTAGTGACCATGCCAACCTACGCGGCCAGGTATGCTTTGTCTAACCTGGCTTCTTCTACAATTATGTGCTCTCCATATCTACATAGGATAGGTAAAATCAGTATTTTTTATATTGCTTCTATACTGGTTTCTTCTGCAATTATGTGCTCTCCAGGTATTTTTGCTTTCTAGCATCCTAGTACTGGTTTAATTTAATCAATATTTTCTGCAAAGCAATTTGTTAAAATATGTTGTAATTGTTTGTATTTGACCCATTCTAAACTTGCATATTTGTTAAAACAGTCTTTAGTTGTCCATGGGTATTTGTTTTGGATTCTACTTTGTAAGCTATATTAATGTCTCTCTTCATTTGAAAGAAATAGTTAGTTTGTTCAATATGATATTACAGGCTACGCAACTGATGGGCTCTATTATTGATCCTAAACTAATATTTATAAATTTATGATAAGGAGAAACATTTCCTTGCTGTTGTTAACCAAATAAGTACTGTCATATTTCGTTTTCACCTTTTATTGATTACAAGAATCTAATTCAACAATTCAAAAAAAAAAAAAAAAGGAAAAAAAGTAAAGGGAATTTTATCCTAAAGAAAAGAAAATGCAGAGTTGTAAAAGGTGAAGGAAAATATTTGTATGCCCTTCTTATTATCTATTGCTAATGGGTTGTGTCATATGCGTAATATCACCAGGCATAATATCTGCTTTGATTTGGATTAGCAAACCCTCGTATGATTTAACTGAGGATATGGTCCTTGATAGACTGGAATGGTGGAACAGGATTTGTGTAGCTGACCCCAATTGGTTGGGATTGGGCTTATATGATTATGATTTGGATTAGCAAACCAAATTTGTTTAGCAGTTTCTTAGTTGCATGGAAGGTGTCCAAGCGGTATACCAACACTCAACGTCACAGTTAATATTGTTGAGGTAATTCAAGTGTATTTTGGTGTTTATAATCTTTTTTTATTTTATTTTATTTTAAATCATAACATGTACCAATCTTGCAATTTCTTTTTCATTCTTACAGAGTTTTTTGAACGATCTCCACATTCTTCCAAGTCGAAAGAGACCTGTATCAATTCTCCATGACGTTAGCGGAATCATCAAGCCTTGCAGGTAAGAGAAGGGCTTTGATTGATTCGCGAATTGGGTTTTACTTGGTTTGTTATTCCATTTCATCATATAGATTTCCTGGATCAATAGAAGTTTAATTACTCTGTAATTATTATTTATCCTTTTTCAGGATGACTCTGTAATTATCAATAGAAGTTTAATTACTCTGTAATTATTAATTTTCCTTTTTCAGGATGACTTTGCTTTTAGGCCCTCCAGGCTCTCGGAAGACCACTTTACTATTCGCTTTGGCTGGGAAGCTTGATAAGGATCTAAAGGTAAATATCCTCTTCTTTCTAATTTTCCATTTGGAGTGATTTTGTCGAAAGATATAGGTTGAGATAGGTTTCTTGGAAACAACAGGTTACAGGGAAAATAACCTACAATGGCCACCGATTAGACAAATTCATCCCTCAGAGGACTTCTGCTTATATCAGTCAGCATGATCTCCATATCAGGGAAATGACGGTGAGAGAAACCTTGGCGTTCTTGGCCAGATGTCAAGGAGTCGGAACCCGCTATGGTAAGTAATAGTTAATGGTTTCAGACAGCAAAATTGAATGGAGGTTGTTTGAATGAGTTCGAATGTTTAGCATTTTTTTCTCTCATGTAATTTGTAGAAATGCTGATGGAGCTGTCGAGGAGAGAGAAAGCAGCAAACATCAAGCCAGATCCCGACGTAGATGTCTACATGAAGGTGAAAAAGAAAATTTCTTTTTTCCAATTGAAATTTTCTCTAATAAACAAATTGAATTCAAAGCAAGGGAGTACCAACCATGTGAATTTTCTTTTATCAGATTGCTGCCAACCTACGCGGTCAGCTTTGAAGACTTTTAGGAGGGCAAAATCAAAGATATTGGAGTGGGCTTATGGATTGTTAGGGTGTTGTTGTTGTTGTTGTTTTTATTTTTTATTTTTTATTTTGGGTATTTTCCTTGGCTTGTAAATAGTAGTAAATTGTTGGTAAACCTGGCATGGTCCATTTATCAGGCAGGCTATGATTTTGAAATCATGTGGACAACTGATGGGCTGAATCAATATATGTTTGTGGCCCACCTAATGAGCGTAACTCCATGTAATTTTCATTGTGTGGCTCACCTTCTTCATTGTTTCGGTGTTCCACTGAAGTGACAAAAATGCAGAAATCAGAAGGGTTGCATGTGAAAGTTAACAAACAAGGTTGCATGGAAAGACGTTAGCTACAACATTGGAAAAGAGGTATTAGAGATGAAGATTTGAAACATCACATGCAACCCGGCTCACGTCTGAATGTGCCACAATAACAGTATGTGGGAGCTCTACATGTGATGGACGGATCCCTGCTGTGATGATTGCCTGGCCCGGAAATCAGCTTGGTCCAGTTACCAAATGGGTCACACGTATGTTAGATCATACTTATTGATTGTAGTGATTCAATCCGTCGTTTGTTCTGTGGCTACAGATTAAATCCAAAAGGCATATCTATGGCTACGGATTTTATCCGTAGCTTTTTACCGTTTTCCTCATCACACTTATGATTTAGGGGCGGCCTGCAAAACCGTCAGTAAAAGTGCTGGCCACTAGTAAACCCTTTACCAACCGAGGCTTTGCCAGCTGTTGTATGACAGCCAGTAAAATCTGTACCGGCGGTTATTTGGACCTTTGCTGGCGGTTTTGGCCGCCGGTAAAGGCCCATTTTGTTGTAGTGATGGGTGGAGGGAGCACAAGACGTGTGCAAAGGAAAATAGCGGATCTCTGCATCCACCGCAAAACCTCTCCTGGAATTTCAGCTTCTGGGCCAAGATTTCATGGCAAGTTCAATAGATGGAGGGGATTTCCTGGCTAGTTCCGATCTTGGGCCCCACCAATCATCAGCGCAAGAAGGCTGCGCAGGTTCTGTTCTGCGAACATCCGAGAAATCTGGTACGTTGCACATAAAAACCAGGCATCTATGACTTGATCCAGACCGTCCAAAATCATGCGACGTGAGTCTTGATTCAGCCCAAGACGTTGGATCAGGAAGACCTGATCATTAGGTCCCATAACAGCCACCACATGCAAGCTGTTTGCGTGTTCTCTTGTGCAGGAACAGTAGTCCGGTTCTTGTGCGATTTGGACTGCGTAAAGAGGTCGGTTCATCCAACTCTAGCCGACCTCCTTCCTCTGTCTATAAAAGGAGACCAGAGAGAGAGAGAGAGAGGAAGGGAGGATCATTGGGGCAATCGTGAAGGCACTTTGAGATCTTTGACGTGAAGAAAGAAGAGCTAGAGGGAGAGAGCAGCCAGCCATCTCTTTGGATCATTAGGAGCTTCTCCATCTTTCATGGTTTTGTTTTCTTTGATTTATTTTTAGCCTCATCATGTCTCTAATGGGTTAAGCCTCTTAGCTAGGGCTAAGAGGTGAAGCTTGTAGCGTGATGGGAGACTTTTTGTTTGTGCCTTTTGATTGATGTTTAACTTAAACTCTATTTGATTCTAGTTTGTATATATGGAATGCCTTTAGTTTTAATGGTTTGTTGTGACTCAAATTACAATGGATCTGCGATATCTTCTGGTATTTTTCATGCATGTATGAGATTGTGAATTTAGGAGGCCCTGTTGTTCGCCATCGTCTCCTAGGCATGACCTTGTGATGGAATCAAGTCTAATTCTCATACCTCTTATCCATTGATGACTAGATCAAAGGACGTTCATAATTGATTTCAATGTTATACCTTCCAACTGGATGAAGATGGGACTTTAAGTCCAGTGTGTTCTTGAACCAAGCGTAGATCTCTTTGATCTCTACAAGTGGATCCTTGGCACCCTAGTTTCCCACCTTTGAATTTCACAAGTTTTAGTTAAATAAGTTCACAATTATTCCCTTAATCTTCTCTAATTTAGATTACATCTTCGCCTAGTTCTAGTTCAAGTTACTTTCAGATTACGTACAAGGTTCAGTCCCTGTGGATTTGACCTCGGTCTTACTGAGATTATTACTACATCATAACCCTATACTTGGGGTGTGAACAAGTTTTTGGCGCCGTTCCCGAGAATTTACAGTTACGTTCTTTGAGAATAATTAGTTTTAGAATTGGGTTAAGATTAGGGTTTTTTTAATTATTAGGTTAGGATTTTTCTGTTTGATTTTTAGAAACTAACCTAACTTTCCTGTTTTGTAGGATTCTGAGATAGATCTTTTAAATTGGTAACCTCTTTCTAATTTCTCTATTTTTTTTTCTATTTGTAGAATTAGGGTTTTGTTTTTAGAAACTTTCTAAATTTAGAAACTTTCTTTCTATTTTAGGTTTAGAACTTTCCTAATTTGTTTTAGAAATAATTTTCTATTTTCTTTTAGGAACTTTTTCCTTTTTAGAAACTAGTTTACTTTCTATTTTAGGATCTCTTGCTATTTCTAGACTTTCAATATTTAGAAACTTAGTTTGTTTTATTTTATAGGTTTTTAACTTAGGAACTTTGAATTTGGTAACTTCTTTCCAACCCTTTTCTCTTTCTTTCTAGATTTCTATTTCCTTTCTTTCTCTTAGGTTTAGGTTTAGAATCTGAATCGAGGGCTGCGAGTGTTTCATGCCCAAGTGGGTCCATGATAGCACTCGACGTCTCTTGTCCGAAGGAGAATTGGTTGAGGGGTTGACTATCCATCGTAGGACTAGACACTACTCGAGATCCCTAGAGTTAATTGAAGTGATAACTGCAAACCAACCTCTTCTACCCCAACCTAGGGTGGAGGACATCCAAGATGAGAATGAGGTGCATCAAGCACCCCCCACCTTGTACTTTACGAGATTATTTACAACAAGCGGGGGTGAGCACGCTTTCATGCATGGTTTTTTCAGAAAATATGGGACACATGAATATCAAGCCAGGGGTGATCCAACTCTTTCCAAAATTTCATGGGCTTGAATATAAAAATCCATATCTATACTTGAAAGAGTTTGATGAAATCATATCCACTTTATACTTTCCTAATGTGTCTGAGGACACGGTCAGGCTGAAACTCTTTCCCTTTTCTTTAAAAGAGAAAGCTAAGATGTGGTTACATTCACTACGTCCTCGATCTATTGGCACATGGAATGACATGACAAGGGAGTTCATGAAGAAATTTTTTTCATATCACAAAACGAACACTCTTAGAAAATCAATCATGAACTTTGCCCAAAAAGAGGATGAAACATTCTTCCAATGTTAGGAAAGGTTCAGGGATCTTATCAGTTCATGCCCACAACACGGATTTGAAACTTGTTGCATTACACACTTTTTCTATGACGGGCTGACATCTTCCATGCCCTAATTGGTCGAGACAATGTGCAATGAGAAATTTATGAATAAAAATATCGATGATGTGTGAGATTAATTGGATAGACTTGCTGAAAATGCACAATCACGGGACACATACCTAAAATCAAGTACCACTTCTAGGCCCACCCAATCAAAGGAAAGGGACGGAGTATACCTTCTGAAAGAGGATGATAATATCAATGTTAAAGTGGCTAATCTCATAAGGAAATTCAAGGCTATAAAATCAAAGAAGGATAAGGGTAAGGAAGTTGTTTGCGATATTTTTGGTTGTAACAGTCATACAACTAAAAATTGTCCAATTATATTTGTCTTTCAAGAGGTACTGACTGAGCAATCCAATGCCGTAAATAATTACCAAAGACCTTTCAATGGACCCACCTCTAATACGTACAATCCTTGTTAGAGAAATCATCCAAACTTCAGTTGGAGGAATAGACAAACTGCCACCCCTCAAGGTTTCTTCAATCAAATTCTAAATCAAGAAAAACCTCAAGAGGATCCAGTTCTAAAACACATTCAAGATCAAGAGCTACTTAATCCGAATACGACACAAGCAATCCAGGAAATCAGGTCAGCAATTGGAACGATTGTGTCATCTGTCCAAAGGATGGAGTCACAATTAACAATTGTGGGAAATGGGATGTTTCCTGCTCAACCTCTCCCCAATCCCAAACCACAATATGAGATAAGTGACCTCAGCTCTTCAAATCAGATGGAGTAAGCTAAATCTATCACCACTCTTAGGAGCAGGAAGACTATTGACAAAACTATTCCGGTTAGGGCTAAAAAGCCTAAGGACTTAGAAGATGATAACAATGATAGACCTAGCATTGCTCGACACGAATTAGAACCAAAACTTTAAGACAAGCCAGTTGCTCCATTTCTCCAACGGTTGGTTGCACTAAAACCTCTCTCTAAGTCTCAGGATATTCTAGAGGTGTTGAAACAAGTGAAGGTCAATATTCCTCTACTTGATGCCATAAAACTAATACCTTTATATGCCAAATTTTCGAAAGACTTATGTACGACCAAAAGATGACAAAATATTCAAAAAAAAAATCTTCTTGACTGAGAAAGTGAGTGCCATCTTAAAATAAGATGTGCCGCATAAATTCAAAGATCCCGGTAGCCCAACCATATCATGTGTAATCAGAAACTATCAAATTGCGCATGCACTTCTTGACTTAGGAGAGAGCGTAAATTTGATTCCTTACTCGGTGTACAAATAGTTAGGTTTAGGTGAATTAAAACCTACCCCAACCATATTACAACTTACCGATCGCTCAGTTTGTGTACCGAGAGGGATAATCGAGGATGTGTTGGTCCAAGTTGACAGATTCTACTATCCAGTAGATTTTATCATCCTAGATACAAAACCCATCAGTAACATGAGCACTCAGATTCCCATCATTCTTGGTTGCTCATTCTTTGTCACTTTAAACGCAATCATCAATTGCAGGAATGGAGTCATGAGTATGTCTTTCGAGAATATGACATTGGAGTTAAATATCTTTTTCAATACTGGTAGATGATTTGAGGATGATGACGATTTCCATGACATTAACATGATTGACTCTTTTGTGGAAGATAGAGAGCCTCTGACCCTCTAGAGATGTGCCTGACCCACTCTCATGATTTTAATAATGACATGATTAGGGAGATGGGTGCCATGTTTGATACTGCGCTGGTACTTGAAGTTAACCAGTGGAGGCCACAATTTGAAGAGTTACCCCAAATCGATGCATTGCCTCTACCGTCTTACCTCAAAGCACCAAGGCTTGACCTAAAACCTTTACCCTATAATTTGGAATATGCCTATTTAGGTTAAGAAGAGACATACCCAGTGGTGATTTCATCCCACCTTGAGAACAAACAAGAGAGTATGCTCATTTCTACTCTCGAAGACGATAAAGGAGTTATTGGACATATCATCATAAATCTCGATAGGATGAATGAACTCCTTTCAACTGAATGTTTCGACTCTTTGGATGATTGCTTGACACACTTTGTAGATTCAAACAATCCCATGATACAAGAAATAGTGGATGCCTCGTAAGACAATACCTCAGTAATTGTCAGGGATCGAGAGAACCCTTATTATGAAGTACCTCGTCCTCCAGATCCTAAATGTTTACTATTAAAGGAGGAGAAGCTGAGAATTGAACCGAAGATTAAAACTTTGGCGTGTGTTAGACTACACCACCTACTATAATTTTTTTTTTTAATTTCATCTGCTTGTAGTCTCTGATTCATCATGATGTACTAACTTTGAAATTTTTTCTGCCACAGGTGAATCGTATATACTTTGGACACTTTAGAAGATTAAAAGGAAACTTTATGCTGAGGTCCATCAATTTTTTTGGACGTTCATGCTCCAGGACATCCAAGCTTACTATAAAAAGGGCTTCTGAATGATCTTGTTGAGAAACCTTCTAAGAAATTTACCAAGATATTGGCCGAAGGAAGAACCTGGATGCATGACTGAGTAGATTTCCCATGCTTTCACAGTTGAGGATTCGAATTTTCTACTTCCATAGGAATAGGGTAGTTTACTTTATGTTGTTCTAGGACAGTCGGATTTATGCCATTAGGTTAGTTGTCTTTCTAAGTTATTTTAGGATAGGTTGATTTCATTGGTTTCACTCTTGCGCTGACCCACTTTCATGCTGAGATCTCTTTGAAAGAAGCCGTTTAATCTCCTCATCAAGTACTATGTTCCCATCACTTCTCTTTCAAGTCTCATATGCATTGCATGCTCATATCTTTTACATTGAGGACAATATAGATTTTAGGTTGGGGTGGCAGATTAGGTTACCCAATCAGTGTTTTCTTAGTCTTGAGTAAAAATTGTGAAGTTTTTTAAATTTTTTTTGGTAATTTTTGTGAATTCGAAGTGATTTTGACGGCCATCTTTGATTTCGACGCATAAGATACGTAATGTTGGTACTTTATGACTCTTGGATTCAGCTATCTTTATATTTCATAGTTAAGTCGAATTGTTAATTCATTATTAGAAGTTGTAAACATTGATTGAATCATGATTTCACATGTCACATCTCGCTTACACATTGAGGTTTCAATTCGATATTGAAGGATTAACTTGGTAATCACTAAGAATGAAAGGAACCAGCCTGAGAAATTTTCCCATCATGCTCATAAAGAAGAATTGAAGAAAAAATAATAAATAAAAACAGCTGCCTTTAGAAAGGGTTGGGCGAATGGTCTTCACCATAGGTTTGACCCCATTAGGTGAAGGTTCGATTCCCCAAGGTTGACATTCGGAAAGGGTTGGGCGACTGATCTTCACCATAGGTTTGCTCCCTATAGGTGAGGATTTAATTCTCCTTCTTGGCGTTACTTTTAATGGAAAAATCAAAAGCTAGAAGAATGAAAAGATGATCTGTGAGGCAAGTTTTTGTTTTGGTTTTAGTTGTCATATACACCCATGGATCTTAATGTTTAGAAGTTTTTTAATTGGTGGATTAATACCTTAAACTTGACTATGAAGTTTACCGTGCGTTTGAGTATAGGAGAAAGTAATACCCAACATTCATGAATTTTAGAATTCTCGTATCCGGATTGTTTTAGAAATCACTCGAGTATATAGAAATTATCCTGTAATTCTCAACTTATTTTTCACATACCTTGCTCGAGACTAGCAAAATGCTAGTTGGGGGTTGTGTTGAGGGTTAAATATTGCATATCAGACCCCAGTTATTACTTGATTTTATGAACGTGATACCGTTTAACGACTTATTTTAATCGTGTTTGTGTTGCAAGGTGCATTTAGGACCCGAGATTAAAAAAGGCTACTAAAAGCATGGATTTAACGCTCATAAATCACCAAGATAAAGGACGGACCCTAGGGGACCGAGATTGAAGAATTTACATGCTAAAGATCCGAGAAAATCATGCTACTCACGTTAAACAGGCCTCGAAATCATCTAAAATGCAAGATCACAAGGTTTCCACCATCCATTCGGCTCAAGACTTCATATATTTCCTGGGGACCATAAATTAATCGTACATGTCAAATTTCAGCCATTGGATCCTTATGGAGATGACCCAATGGATAGATCAGCTCCTAAAATCTTGTTTTGGGGCTCGCCTGATATCTAGATATGCTTTAAATTCAGTTTCAACCCCTTAAATGATGTGACAAAACAGATGGATGGAGTAGATTTCTCCAGAACTTTACAGCGGACCCCACGTAGAGAGGAGTGTATACATAACACTCGTGCAGCCGTAGGACACCAAATCATCAAGGACCGGTCAAAGCATGCTGACCGTACTTCCCATGCAAGGATTTAAAAATCCTTCTTTCCCGCTATTGCCACTATGAAACAAAGCCTTACGATTCTCTTTGATGGGCCATAATCAGGGTCCCCCGTGATGATCTGAACCATCCAACCGATTCAGAACGATGGCCTGACTAGAACCATGAAAACTCCACACCGTTCTTTACACGTGTGCGTACATGGGTGGAGGGAGCACAAGACGTGTGCAGCTGAAGGAAAATAGTGGATCTCTATATCCACCAAAAATCCTCTCTTGGAATTTCAGCTTCTGGGCCAAGATTTCATTACAAGTTCAATGGATGGAGGGGATTTCCTGGCCAATTCCGATCTTGGGCCCCACCAATCATCAGTGCAAGAAGGCTACGCAGGTTCTGTTCTACAAAGGTTCGAGAAATCCGGTACGTTGCACATATAAACCTGACATCTAGGACTTGATCCGGACTGTCCATAATCACGAGACGTGAGTCCTGATTCAGCCCAAGACATCGGATCAGGAAGACATGATCATTGGGTCCAATAACAGCAAGCCACTCTCAGAAGTAAACATATGGGTCACCTCGGTCTTCTACCATGCGCTTCTACTAGTTTCGACCTGGTACCGACTGTCCAGATCTTACCAAACTTACTCATCCGAGATCCTAGCCAAGAATCTGGGTGGACGATTTGTCCGAGATCTTCGTCGAAGATCTCGAAAGATCATTACAATACATCAAGGATTTGAATCCTTCCACAATACATCCTTGCTAAATAAGGAGGTCTCCATTCACGCTACCGCCTTCTCTCACTTGTAAATAGGAGCATCCCTAATGGTGAAAGGTACACACAATCTAAGCCTAAAAACTTTACCTTTTACTAGACCCATATTTCCTACTTGACTTATGCATCGGAGGGTCCCCTGCTGTAGTCAGGGTCTCCTTTGTCTTCTCTGTGTGTAGGTACTCGAAAGTCCAAGGAGGGAGAACCAGATTTTTGCATCAACAGTTTAGCTTCATTTGTGGGAACGACATTGAAAGCTGTTCTCATCACCTACCGTCTGAAATCTGACCCATGTACAACAATAACCCTTAAGCATTAGTTTTCAAATCGAATCCCACCATTTATCTACAGTACCCTCTAATGCAAACATGGCCAGTGTCACCATTTGAGCACCAGAAAATCCTAGTGGCTCCATCAATTTAGTAATCATTTTCATCCAATGCTCGGTCTTGATGGGGTTAGTTGATCTTAAGAAGGACAAAGGCTGAAATCTCTGAAATTTCTCAAATAAGTTAGCTTCTCATCCTTCATTGGAACATGGGGCAAGCATTGGAGGGCCAAAGTGCAAGACTTCAAGAGTGGCAGTAAAGGTCACCTACTGCTGCTGTATAAAGGTATGTTGTTATTAGATAAGAGTAGTCATTTTCCCAAACATGTCATAGATAAAAGCACTACTGAAGGATGTAGCACCAACCAGATTAAGAGACGGACATGGGGGATTGGTCCCCGCTTCTAACTCATTGTCCGAATCGATGAGTCCAATTGTAGGTGACAAGGTATATTCAAGACTCGCTTCTTGATTGACCTCCTCAAATGGTTGCACAAACAAATACAAAGATCGTGGTTGTTTAGATCTATGAGGCGTGATCTCCTGTAAAAGAAGGATTGTCATCGCAATTTTATCCATATCTACTTTTTAGGAGGATAAATAAAAGAGATTTCCATGAATTGACAAGTCTACGAGGGAAAGTTTCACAAGATAGAGTTGGATGTTATGTTGACTAAACCGACACAACTAACAACTAGTTGACACTTTCCAATAAATTTAATCAAGAAATATTTGGTTCCTCCAATTATAAAAATGTTCTAGAAAATCAAATTTTTTATTTTCTAATAATTGATTCAGTGATAACCTAGTTTAGTCAAGTATAACATGGTAGTTGTCTATATTTCCATGGTGCCTATGTAAGGTTTCTATGTTTAAGAAGAGCTATCCTAAACACTTTCAAGGGAGCATTAAAAAAATTGGTATCACTATGTCCTTATTCCTACCCACTTTCAGAAGGGGAAAATAGGGGTTTTCTTAAATTCAGATATCTGGTTTTCCACATTATAACCTTTTGACTACTTGAGGTTTGTATTTGTCCCATTCCCAAGGCTTGGTTTTCCTCAAAACTGGCTTTGATATCAACCTCTAACACGTCGGTTTTTACAGCTCAAGGATAGTCCTTTTGCTTGAAAACCTGAGTATTAACCTAAAGGAGACTTCATTCATACATGGGTCTCTTAATATAAGAGTAGGTCATTTTACGGTGCAAGTAGTGGGCATCCATAGCAATATAAGAAAAATCCAAATATGAGACATAATATCCGAATATCAATAGGAATATAATCCAAAGTCCCCTCATTTGGAGACATGTATAAACCATAAGAATCAAATGTCAAATTATTGAATGACTAGAAAGGAAAGAAAGTAGAATGTCACGCCCCAAACTTGGAAACCGGGCTCACAAAATTCCTGATCGTCGATTCCGGCGTCGACAGCCTCCGTAGTGCCCCATTCTCGACTCTAGTACCCATATACCAAGTTCCGATCCTAGGATTCTACAAGGAGGATTTTCAACATAAATTTGTTTCATAAGAAATATAACCCACAACAATTATAATTAGAAACATCACCACATATCCACTATAATAAAAAACTTCATGTATAATGTATAAGGAAAATACAATATCAATATCAAAAGCTCCAGAAGACAGCTACATGCTCCAATCTCAATGCTGCTGTGGCGTCCTAGCGTCACCTGCATGCAACGATCTTGCATAAACTTATAGAAAGCTTAGAGGGTGGTGTAAGTGTGTGCACAAGATAAGTGTCAAGTATGTAATATCAGAGTAATGCGGAAACATGCTGGTAAGTCCATGAATGCTATCAGTCGTACCAAGGCTATGTGATGCAAGGCATGAATGCTATCAGCCATACCAAGGCTATGCGATGTAAGGCATGAATGTTACCAGTCATACCAAGGCCATGCAATGTGAGGCCTATGTAGTCAAATGTCATATGCGAGATGCAACGCAAGCATGTCAGTCCTCATCTGAATCCACATAATAATACAACTCATTTCTAGAATGTCACCGGGGTCTAGTACACTTCAAACCACATTGTCGCCCCATCACGCACAACAAGATGAGTGGAAGAGACCTCACTATCTGCCTCGCCAGTAGTCTGCTAATATCTACCCAGCACGTCGATGGCGGACCCATTCCTCGAGCTAGTTAAACTCAGCCTAGCTTTGCCCCCTCCTCTCGGGCGGATAAGGCCGCACTACCTTGCAACCGATCATGATTCAATGGGAAAGGCAACCTCTTAGTATTCGGCACTTAGCGCTCATGCATCCACTCGGTTTAGACGTTAGAGCAACCTCCTGGTATCATAAAGGTTTAGGGAATTTCACCCGAGGACATCTATCGTGCCCCATATAAAACCAAAACATTTCTGGTGTCCAATTCTGCCATCCATGATATGCTTGTGGAGGCTACGGACCTGATATCACTAGGGTATACAGTAATCATGTCACATAAATGCGAGATGCATAAGTCACACTATCCAGTCATGCAGCAATCCTGCACGTACAATGCGCTCATGTAGGGTAACTCCGTCTCTTAAGAGCCCCATAACAATCTGTCCAATAGCATATGCTATGATCAATCACTCCTCATATCAAGCATACATATGATGCTCATGAGCATGAATTATGAAGTTATGCTAGCACATACTTAGTGAGTCCTATCAGATGAAGTATACTAGCATGGCCATAAGCAAATAATTGGCCTATATACATGGCGGTGTCCACTGAAGGATGGTGGATCAATCTATAACATCAAGATCAGTAATCAACAGTGGATATACCAAATATGATATCAAAGATCTTTGAATTTATAGCAAGCAGTGATGTTGTACTCTGTTCATAACCAGGATGGGCCTAGATTGCCTAATCATATCAAAAATGGGCCTAAGGATGAGGAGTGGGCGCTCAATCATGTAGTAAACTAGGCTTCTTAAGGGGCCTAATAAACATAAGGTGGACCTAATAACTTGGACAGTCTACAAGGCATGATGGAAGCATCAACAATAGTGGAGGCATAACGGTTTGGGGTAAGCCCATTAAGGTGAGATGGATCATACTAATAATACTGAGGGCCCATCAATTTGGGTTAGCCCACTAAGGGAGGATGAGAATGAGCCTAACAATGGGCCCTAGGGAGGATTACAATGTGGACATTTAACCACCATTGCACCCAAGGCATGGCCCATTTAGAATCTATCCTATGATGGGGACCCAAGGCCTTATTCTAACTAGGAGATGGATGGGCATCATAAATGTTACCATATATATATCATGGTGGAATCACACATCACAATTGGGCCTTATCTTATAGGCCTCATATGCACCACAATGGCCCTCACACAAGGGCCTCATATACGTCATATTGGGCCTCAGACAAGGGCCTCATATACGTCACCATGGGCCTCATACAAGGGCCTTACATGCATCACATTGGGCCTATCACATGGGCCTCACATACATTATATTGGGCCTCACATAAGGGCCACATATACTTCATAATGGGCCTCACCACAAGGGCCTCATATACATTACATTGGGCCTCATCACATGGGCTTCTCATACATCATATTGGGCCTCATTACATAGGCCTCACATTCATCATATTGAGCCTCATGAAACAGCCCATGATCTAGGCACAATGGGAGGATGGTGTGTGTAACACACTCACCATAGTGGGCCTTATGGGGCATCCCATAATTCAACAAAATAGATGGGCAGCTTGCATATACAATAAAGTGGGCCCTGCTTATATGGCAGGTGGGCCTTGCATCCAGCAAGTGGGCCCTGTGTCCAACAATAAATGAACGAACAAGATATGGAACACATACATCAGGGTGAGTTCCATAGTCCATGTTGGACGGTGGAGATGCAACACATACATCAATCAGGGCCCACCGTCCCATCTGGATGGTGTGGATAAAACAGATACATCACATGGTGGGCCGCTACAGTTGCTGGACAGCAGTCTAGCAGCATTCCACAGATGGTGTGGATGAAATACATAAATCATGGTGGGGTCCATGTCTCGCGTGGATAGTGTGGATGGCCACATGCATCAAGGTGGTCCCATGTCCAGTAATGGACGGTGTAGATATAATAAATAAATCATGGTGGGGTCCACTTCCCAGCTAGATGGTGGAGACCCCATGTGCAGGGTGGGTCCCACCATCCCAGGGACGAACTGCATGGATAAAACATATATATTAAGGGGTCCATAGGTGTGGCCCGCCTGCTGCTTGAAGCAAGTAGATATTTGTATTTTCTCCACCGTTCAGACTTGCTGGACGGTGAGGATGGACGTGCAGCAGGTGGGTCCCACATATATGTGCCCATCTACACTGAATCAAGCTGATATTTATATTTTCCCATCGTTTAGACCTACTGAATGGTGGGCAGCAACATATATCAGGGTGGGGTCCACGTGTGTGGCCCCACCAGCTTTGAATTAAGGCTAATATTTGTGTTTTTCCTCCATCTAGGCTGGCTCGAAAATGGGCAACAAGTGGGCTCCATTAACTCCAACCCACCTGGAATTTGTTGGACGTCCAAAAAATCTGGACAGTCTGGATTTTTGCTAAATACATGTGGTGAGCCACACACATCCTCATCATCACCAAAAGAGAGAGAGAGAGAGAGAGAGAGAGAGAGAGAGAGAGAGAGAGAGAGAGATGTGTGATGGAGGGGCCTTACCACTATGGGCCCTCCCTTGAGCTTTACAATGCATATATTAAATGGGTCCCACCACATGTGGGCCCACAAATCAAAAGAATCCATGGTGAAAATCCCTTTCCTACCAACAATGAAGATTCACCCATCGATTTCTCTTCTCCTTGGCTTATTGGCTTCCTTAGCTCCTAAGCTCAACCTTTAATAGTGGAAGATGAGAATTGAAGGGTAGGATTGAGAGTTTTGGGGTAGGAAGTGGGTCACACTTTGGGTCCTTCTCTCCTTGGGAATGCTTGGACGTCCACCCTCTCTTGGTTGCTTAGAAAATGGTAGAGAGAATGAGAGGGAGAGAGGATGTTATAAGAGGAGGTGACATGGAGGGTATAGGCTTTGTTGAATTTTGGGGGCATGGGATATGGGTTGCCTTAACTTGTTGGTAAGAAAGGGATGGGATAGGTATGGGTTCATTTGACTTGGTGGAGAGAGAGGTATGGGTGAGTGATGTGTTGTACTTGATAGATTGATGTGATAGATGGTAGAGATTCTCTCAAAATTCGCAACGCGGGGCGTTTTCTCAAAATATGCACGGGCCCACATCTCTTAGCCTGGGTATCGCATAGGAGCGTGAGACACGGCGCTGGAACCGCGGCAACAGCGTGGTAGCTAAGGTATAGGTTTCTAGTCGAGTCGACTCAGATCTACGGTATGCGACTTAGGATTACACGCAAATGCTATCTACAGGTCGCGGGTTGCCGAAATTTTACGGGGAGGATCGCGGGGGTCTAAGGAACAGTACAGACTAGGATACAGACCTTACATAAACTATTAGTTAAGTGTTCACAACCCTAATGTAGGGTCACCATATAGTAATAATCTCGGTGACACCGAGGTTGAATCCACAGGGACTGAACTTATGTCTTCTGAATTTAACTAAAACTAGAGTTAGATGAAGAACTAAAACTAAATCTGAATAATTGAAGAGAGTAATTGTGAATAAGGTTAAATAATCAATTTAAAGGTGGTAACTAGGATGCCAAGGGTTCACTTATAGCAATCAGGATGCTACCTTGATTGATTTAGGAAATTCAATTGGAATTAGAGTCATATCCTATCCAATTGGAAAAAGAGAGAGATGATTGAATCTCTAAACTTCTCATATATCTAATCATCAATAAAGGAGAATTATGGGGGGAATTCTGTCACCCTACCATGCCCAAGAGACGATGGTGAATAACAGGATTAACCAATCCCACAATCTCAAAGAGAAAAAGAACATATTCAAAGCTATAACAAATCTATTGTAACTTGTCACAACAAACCATTAAAAACTAAAAATATTCCTTATAATCAAATTAGAATCTAAGAGAGTTCAATAAAATATGAATCAAAACAAAGCAAACATCCTAATCAAGATACAAGCTTCACTTCTTATCCCTAGCTAAGAGGTTTATCCAATCATAGACATGATTGCACTAAAGACTCTTAAACAAAACATCAACTAAGGAAGAAGAAGAAAAACTCTCGAACGGCGGCTCCACCTTTTTGCTTCACTTCTCAAACCCTAGAAGATGCCTAAGAACATCTTAGGGACTTCTATTTATAGTTGTGTAACTTCAATTTTCGCACCGAGTTGGAAAAATCTGACAACCGCCTCAAATTTACGCAATTCGCGCAGAATTTGCGTAATTTTAGACTAGTCGAGGACAACCTTTGACTGGTCGAAGTTCACCTTCGACGGGTCAAGGGTTACCTTCGATGGGTCGAGGGTTATAGGAATTTAGAGGATTTTGATCACTGGAGTTCGAGTCAAAGTTCCTTCGACTAGTCGAGGAAGAGCTTAAACTGGTTGAAGGAGGGCTTAGACTAGTCGAAGTAAGTAAATTTTTAGGGCTCTTTTTCTTCACTTCAAGTCTTCGATTCTCTTCATTATTCACTTGGTTTTCTTGGATCTTTATAATGTGAATTCTTCATTCTTGGTCTCATAAGATCCATCCTTGGCCTCATAAGATCCATCCTTGGCTTTAGTGATTTTTTAACGTTAAATCTATGCTTTTAGCATCCTTTTAATCTAAGCTCTTAAATTCACCTTGCAACACAAACATGATTAAAATAGAACATTAAACATTATTATGTTCATAAATCCAAGTAATAAATGGGGGATAATATGCAATATTTGATCCTCAACATAATCCCTAACCAACATTTTGCTAGTCTCGAGCAAAGTATGCAAAAAATGAACTTCAATGCTCAATGTTTTTTGCCTTTTTCAGAAAACCATCTTTTGTGTAATCAAATATGAATGAGTAGACTCAAGACATGAAAGTGAAAATTTGAAAACCTAGAGCTGAATGACATAAGCAATCAATCAAATAAGTTCTTTATCCATTAAGTCATAACATAGTTCGCATATCAAGTTTTTCAATGTGCTTAATGAAAATCAACTTACTTCCATAAAAATACTATCAATTCATCATGTTAGCCATGTTTACCATATTCAGATTAGTTGAAAATTCAAGTATTGATCCCAAACTTATCCCCTTTTCCTTCTTTTTCCAGTTTTAGATTTTATATCGACGGTCACTCTTATTTATTCTTTTTCAGACTTTACATTCTTTTCAAAGACTTTTTTCATTCTCTTCAGAGATGTCATTCTTCATTCTTCTCATCATTCATGACCTTTTTGTCGATCTCCTGTTTTTTTAATAGATTTTTAATTTTTTTTAAGGTGGATATAATTCTCTAGATTCAATCCTCAATATCTATCAATGATTCACATGCTAACAATTAGAGGTTCTAGTATTATTTACAGAAAATAATTTGAATGTGTCTTGTGAATTTGATAAACATGATATTCAAACTTCCTCTTAATCAATTGAGTGCAACAACTTTAAGCGATAAATTACTTAGATGATCAAACTCCAACAGTTCAAAAATTCAATTTCTATCTTATCATCATACTCAAAACAGTCTTAAATACACAACTTATCGCTTTCCAAATAGATAAACATTGAAAAAATTTCAAAAATTTTATAAATTTTGCTCAAAAACTGAGAAAACACTGATTAGTTTACCTAATCTCCTATCCCCAACCTAAAATCTACATTGTCCTCAATGTAAAAAAAAAGTAAGCATGATTTACAAAAGAGACAACGTAATTGAAGGAGAAGTGATGGAAAGATAGTACCTGATGAAGGAATTTTGAGGCTTATTCCAAAGGATCTCAGTGTGAAGGTGGGTTAACACAAGAATTAAACAACCGAAAAGCAAACTATCCTAAATAAACGGAAAGCAAACTATCCTAAATAGCGGAAGCAAACTATCTTAATCCTAAATTCTATGAAAGTAATAAATTCTAATCCTAAACTAGGAAAGCAAGGAAAATCTACTCAATCATGCAGTAAAGTTCCTCCTCTGGCCAGTATCTTAATAATTGTCTCAGTAGGTTTCTAAACAAGATCATCTAAAAGCCCTTTTTGCAATAAGCTTGGATGCCCTGGAGCATGAATGTCTAGAGAAATTTATGGACCTTAGTAAAAAGTTCCTTTTTAATCTCCTGAAATATCCAAAGTATATAAGAAGATAATCTCTCAATATGATAATCTCTCAATATTAGTAGGCTGCAGTGAATGAGAGACCATAAACAATTGAATAACAAAAGGGTTGTTCGCCGTGGTCCCTTTAAAATCTGAAGTTGTAGGCTCCGGTTCAAAATCTATCTCCTCCACCTGTAATGGTAAGATTTTAGTGTTAGTGAAAGGAGTGGCATTAACTTCCTAGCTAATATGATCATTTGAATCCGCAAAGTGCGCCAGACAAACATCCAGAAATTCAAGAGTTTCAGTTAAAAGAGACTCGTCATCTTCAAATATATTTATCAAGTTCATCTCATGGGTCAGGTCCTCATCCTCTTGTGGCTTGTGCAATGAAACACGTTGAATTCTATCGTCATATTCCCGAAAGATATTTTCATTACTCCATTCCAACAATTTATGATGGCACTGGCAGTAGCCAGGAATGACCGACCTAATATGATCGGAATTTGAGCGCCCATATTTGAAGCTGAGTGTGTGTCCAAGATGATGAAATCTACCAGGTAGTAGAATCTATCGACTTAGACCAATACATCTTCTATCTTACCTCTCGGTATTTTAGTCAAGCGATCGGCTAGTTGTAATGTTGTTTTGGTAGGTTTCAACTCCCTGAGGCCTAACAGTTCATATACCAAGTATGGTATCAGATTAACACTTGCCCCAGGGTCTAAAAGTACATTATCAACTTTTAAGTTTCTGATTACACATGAGATTGTAGGACTTCTAGGATCCTTGTATTTTGGGGGAGTGTTTCGATTGATTGTGGCACTCACCTGTTCAGTCAAAAATGCTTCTTTGTATATGTTTAGCTTTTGCTTTACCGCACATTGATCTATCAAGAATTTGGCATAAGTTGGGAACTATTTAATTTCATTCAACAAGGGGGTGTTGATCTTGACTTGTTAAAAAACCTCTAGAATATTTTGATTCTCACTTAGCCTTTTTTATGTGATGAGACGTTGGGGAAATGGGGCCACGAGTTTATATCCTTACAATGACTCTTTGTCATATGGAGCATTACTAAATTCACCACCATCTTTTGAATTTTTGGATTCCTTAGGTTTCTAAACCTTCCTTAGAATCTCTTTGTCTATTTTGTTTCCAGTTTTCAAGGTGGTGATGGTTTTAACATGTTCTAGATACTGAGTTGAAGAGTTAAGATCACATATTTCACATTGTCTTGTTGGGTTAGGTTGTTATTGGGCCAGAAAGATCACAATCTCCCTAACATTCAGTTGTGTCTCAAGTCTTGCAATTGAAGTTTTAAGCTCATTCATAGCCTACAATTTCTCTTACCTGAATGCATCTAATGTATCTTCAAGAGTTCTTGTCATGCCCCAAATTCGGAAACCGGACTCACAAAATTTTCGATCACCGAATCCGGTGCCGATAGCCTCTGTAGTACCCATTCTTGGCTCCCAACGTCCATACGCCAGATTCCGATCCTGGGATCCTACAAGAAGGATTTTTCAACTTACATTTAACTCGTAATAAGCATAACCACAAGTTTACCCAAATCACAAAGGCAACATCATCATCACATATCCACTAATATAAACATTTAAATACAATGCTGAAAGGGAAATACATATGACAAAATCAAAGCTCCAGATGTCCGCTGCATGCTCCAAGCTCAACGCTGCTGCAACCTAATGCCACTTGCATGCATCTATCGTGCATAAGCTTATAAAAAGCTTAGTGGATGGTAAAAGTGTGTGCACAAGGTAAGTGCCAAGTAAGCAATACCAGAGTAATCAGAGTAAGCGGAAATACGGACAAGCCCATAATCATACAATATCAGAAATACTGGTAAGATCATAAATCATACGATATTATAGTAATGCGAAAACATACTGATAGGCTCATAAATACCATCAACCTTATCCAAGCTATGCGATGCAAAAATATAATAAAAACAATATTATATACTGATGAAGCAGTGTAAATCAGCTATGCAATGCAGGGACAGTAAGCCAAATATCAGATGTTGATGATGCAATGCAATATGCGGTTCGAATGAAATGACTGAAGTCGGGATGATAGTACATAGTATCGCAGGCTATGGGGTCCATCATAAGGGACTTCTATCCAAACCAGTCCCATACCTAAATTTGGATAGCCAGACTCAATGTAGTAGACTCCTGATCTCAGGTTAGTCGCACGCCCAATTGAAATCCTATCATTACGAAGGTACACAATAATTAGTTGTGCACCACTAACCCGAGTGGATAGTGAATGAATGAATGAATGAATATGCAACTCCTATTTGATAAGTCCACATATCAGTACGGTTTCTCTCTGGGATCATCATCGGAGCCTAGTACACTTTACATGCAAATCTTCACCCACTGACACGCGATCATGCAAGTGGAAGAGACCTCACCATCCGTCTGGCTAGTAGTCAGCCAATATCTACCCGGCACGTCGATAGTGGACCCATTCATGAGCTGGTCAAACTCAGCCTAGCAATGCCCCATACTCTCGGGCAGGTAAGGTCACACTCCCTTCCAACCGACCACGACACAGTGAGAGACGCGGCCTCCTAGTATTCGGCCCTCATGCGCTCATATATATCCACTCAGTCTCAACGTTAGGGCGTCTCCTGGCCACGGAGGTTTTAGAATTTTCACCCAGGGACATCTATGATGCCCATATGCTAGAACCAAACATTTTCGGTGTCCCATCTGGCCATCCACGATATGCCTGTGGAGGCTATGGCCTTGATATCACTAGGGCGTACAGTAGTCACAACACACAATGCACTATGTATGAGTCATACAATCCAATCATGCATCAATCCTACACATACCATGCGCTTATGTGAGATAACCTCCGCCTATCAGAGAGTCTTATAATAACCTGCCTAATAAGATATGCAATGGTTAACCACATCTCATAACAAACATGCAGATGATGCGTATGGGCATGTATCATGATACTATATTGTCACATACTTATAATCTATATTAATAACCGGCATCAACAATCGGCCTCGACAATGTGGACATTTAACCAATATTGCCCCCAAGGAATGGCCCACATAAAGCCTAACGTATAGTGAACCCATGGCCTCGTACAAGGGCCTAATATACAACACCATGGGACTTACTCAAAAGCTTAATACACATCATGATAGGCCTCTCACATGGGCCTAATATACATCACAAGGGCTTCATCGCCTGGCCCTCAAATGCATCACAATGGGCCTCATCACATAGACCTCATATTCATCACATTAGGCCTTAAACATGGGTTGAATACACATCCCAATGGGCCTCAAATACCAGCCACATATACATCATATGGGTCTTGACAATCGCCCTCAGCAATTGAAATCGGCCTCGACAATTGGAATCGACCTCGATAATCAAAATCGGTCTCGTCAATCAGAATCAGCCTATACAATCGGAATCGGCCTCAACAATCGGAATCGGTCTCGATAATCAGAATCAGTCTCGTTAATCAAAATCGGCCTATACAATTAGAATCGGTCTCGACAATCGGAATCGGCCTCGATAATCAGAATCGGTCTCGTCAATCAGAATTAGCTTATACAATCAGAATCGGCCTCGACAAATTGGAATCGACCTCGATACTTGGCCTCGAAAATCAGAATCAGCCTATACAATCGGCCTCGACAAATCGGAATTGGCCTATACAATCGGCATCGACAAATCGAAATTGGCCTCAATACTCAGCCTCGACAATCAGAATCGGCCTCAACAAATTGGAATCCGCCTCGATACTCGGCCTCGATAATCGAAATCGGCCTATACAATCGGCCTTGACAACGACCGAATAAGGCCTAAGGGAAGGTCACAATGTGGATATTAAACAATTATTGCCCATCGATGTGGATATTCAACCAACATTGCTCCCAAGCAATGGCCCACATAGAGCCAAAGCTAAACATATAGTGGGTCCATGGTCTCACACAAAGGTCTGATATACATTGCAAAGGGCCTCATCATATGGGCTGGAATACATCACAATGGGCTTAAGCGTATGGGCCAGAGATACATCACAATGGGCCTAACTGCAACTCGTGAGCCTCAAATACAATAACTGGGCCGCATCAATGGGCCGCACTAATGGACCTCATATAAACAATAGGTGGGCCCTGCTAATGGGCGTCAAATACATAACATGTGGGCCCTACACATGGGTCTTGTATGCATCAAATGGGTCACGTGTCTGGGTCTAATACACGTCACAATGGGCCGCACGATTAGGGCCTAATACACATCATAATGGGCCTCGAATATGATCAAGTGGGTTGCATAAATGGGCCACACTAATGGGCCTCATACATCACAATGGGCCTTGCCCATGGGCCTAAGATTCAAGCAGGTGGGCCCCATCATATGAGCCTTAAATATAAGGCAGGTGGGCCCCATCACATGGGCCTCAAATATACATCATGATGGGCCTCATGGATGGGCCGCACCAAAAATCATTTCATGGGGCACATGGCCCACTAATGATGATCAGCACTGTCCAAACATTATCCAGCACCATCCTAACGTTGTCCAAGTAAATCAGCACTGTCCAAATATTGTCCAGCACATCAGCACCTGTCCAAATATTGTCCAACACCGTCCAACATAATTTAGACGGTGTGGTTGAAATAAATACGCCATGGTGGGGTGTCATCGATGGATGGTTGGATAAAACACATGCTCCAAGGTGGGTCCCATGTAGGGCTCACCATATAATATTATATATATTTATTTGAACTAGTATTCCACAGTCCAGCATCCTGGACGGACAGCCTGGACGAAATACATGTCATGGTGGTCCCATGATCTAAACGGTGTGGATTTCACACATGCCATCACGGTAGATCTCACCGTCCAGCGTTCTTGATGGTGCAGATACAACAAAAATATCAGGGTGCCCCCACAAAATTGCTGACGTCAATAGCAGCACCCTGCTGCGTGGGATACTCTAGCCAATTTGTTGACATAACAGACGGACGGTGTGGATGAAATCCACACCACATGTGGGTCCCGTCCACATGGACAGCAGGATGAAACGCATACCTCAAGATCTGACCCAGAGAAATGGACGGACAGTCTGGATGTATCACATGTGGACCTATGGAACTGCTGACGTTGTCAGCAACTGATACGAGGTGGGGTTCACATAGATGGACGGTCTGGATCATCAGACCCCACCTGCTGTCGTCAACACATCAGCTATACGCTGGTGTGAGGGTAGCTGGCCCGCCGTCAGGGTGATGGACGGTTTGGATCATATCCCATGGGGATGGTGGGCCACGTGGATGGAATCCACGGATGGGTGAAACATATATAGTAAAGGTGGGTCCCACGTGGGGCCCACCAGATATATATATATATATAATATTATATTATATTATATTAATCATCAGATCCAGCGCCCAGCCCTGGACGGGAGGCCTGGATAAAACATATACATCACGTGGGGCACCTTTAGACGGCGTGGATAAATGCATCAAGATGGGTCCACGTGTACGTGGCCCACTTGATCGGATCAAGCTGATCTATATGTTTTCCTTTCGTCCAGATGGACGGTACGACACATATCCTGTGGGACCCACTGTCACAACACATATAATATGGTAGGTCCACGTCCAGATGCTGGACTGGACGATGGATCAAACACCCATCATGGTGGAATCCACAGCACCGTCCAGTAATGCAGATGGACGGTGCAGCTAAAGCACATACATCAAGGTGTGCCCCACCATCCCACCTGCTGGACGGTTGTGGGGACACAACACGTACATCAATGTGGGTCCCACGATGCATCCAGCACATGCCAGACCTGTCCAAATGGACAGTCAGGTGGGCCGTCTGAACGGTCTGGATGAAACATAAAAAGTCAAGCTGGGTCCACATCCCACGTCCAACACCATCCAAACCTTGGCCGTGTAAATCAGCACCGTACAGTAAAGTGCACCATCACACAAGGAAAAAAATGAGAGAGAGAGAGAGAGAGATCGGTGAGAAGGGGAGGGACCCTGCCACTATGGGCCCTCCCTAAACAATGCAAACATCAAGATGGGTCCCACCATATGTGGGCCCCCAAATCACAAATCAAATAAATAAAATCACCCACCTTTGATCTCTTCTTCCTTCTTCCGCCAACACGATCTAGAGCTCCAAGGAGACGATTCCAGCAGTCGAGATGTTCTTTGGATGGTGGAGATGAGAGGTAGGAAGTGGGCTACACAAAGCTCTCTCATGGAGCGCTTATGGACGTTGGGTTGCTTGCTTGAAAATGGGGAAATGAGAGAGAGAGGGGATGGGATGTAGAGAGAGAGAGAGAGAGAGAGAGAGAGAGAGAGAGAGAGAGAGAGAGAGAGAGGGATGGGTGATGTAGTGAGTGATGTGTACTTGACATGTAAGGGTGCGTAATAGAGAGAGTTGACTTTAGGGATGGTGTTGTACTTGACATGATGTGGTGATTGATGGGATTGATGAGATTGATTTGATTAGAGATTCTCTCGGTATTTGCAACACGCAACGTTTTCCTCAAACTGAACGCGGGCCCACATCTCCTTGCCCGGGTATCTCCTCGGTGCATAAGACGCGGCGTCAGAACTGTGGCCACGGCGTGGTCATAAGGGTACAAGTTTCAAGTTGAGAAGACTCTGATATACGGGACATGATTCAGGATCACGCGTAAACGTCGATAACAGATCGCGGGTCACCGAAATTTGACTGCGGGGGAGGGGGGACCGTGGAAGCTTATGGAACAGTATGGGCTAGGATACGAGCCTCACAGTTCTCGTTAGTGGAAGTCCACTAAATGGCCCTCGTGGATAATTAGTTACATTTGTAGTTGGTCTAGTTCCCCAATTAATGTTCCACTCATCAAGGGTGTGCATGTCAGAATTTGGTGCACTAAATGGTCGTTCATATGTGTTTTTAGTATCTGCTTGAACGTGAAACACCTCTTGAAAAGCTGGGATTGTAAGACAATCTTTGATTGGGTGTACATCGCTCTCACAAATTCCACATACCGTTTCGACGACTGCTTTGGGCTGAGTTGATTCCTTCTTAGATTCTAAGTCCTCAATTTTTCATGCACCAACTGTACATTAATATCATCCTCTTTCTTGAGTACATATATTCCTATCTCTCTTGGCATTTCCTTGGGAGTACTAGCTTAGTTTGATGTGTCTCATGATTGAGCATTTTCAGCAAACATGTCAAAGTAATCCCATGCATCGTCTGGTTTCTTATCCAAGAACTCGCCATTACGCATCATCTGTACGAATTGGCGCATGTTTGGACTGAGTCCGTCATAAAAAGATCAATTATCCACCAAGTTTTATACCCATGATGTTGACAGGCGAGAATTAAGTCCTTGAACCATTCCCAACATTTAAAGATGGTCTCATTATTTTTCTGGGAGAAGTTCATTATTTCCTATCTAAGAGTGCTGGTTTTATGAGCTGGGAAGAACTTTTTAAGGAACTTCTGGCTCATCTTTGCCCATGTGCTAATGGATCTAGGCCTTAATGAATGAACCATGATTTGGCCTTTCCTTTTAGAGAGAATGGAAATAATTTAAGGCTAATTGTATCAGAAGGAACATCATTAATTAAAATATATGGTTGTAACAATCTCTTCAAATTCTTTAATATACATATATGAATTTTCTGAATCAAGTCCATGGAACTTAAGAAGCAATTGAATTATCTCAGGTTTGAGGTTCATATTTCCTATATTGATTGAGAGAATTATGCAGGAAGGTGAACTTGTTCTCACTGGTTGTAAATAATCTCGTAAAGTTTAAACCGGTGGAACTCGATGCACTTCATTCTCATCACGTACCGTCTTAATAGGTGGTGTGTGATTGACAGGGCCTTCATCAATCTAATGTTCTTGAGCCATGCTCTCAGATGATGTAACGTCTCGAAAAAATTCGTACAAAGACTTGAGTATCACCTCAAGCAGAAATTACTAAGGATTGAATTCGATAGAAATTAGACGAGAATTAATTAAGTACTAAACTAAATGATCGGTGAAATTATCTTGAATCACTATCTATACAAATTGCAAGACGTAAAACCATTAGGATCGCTAACTTAACATTACCTAAAAACCTAGGAGCAATCTCAAAACCCAGTTGCTCTTGGGAGCACATTAAAACTCTGTATCGGACCTGGACCGTCTGTCAAAAGTTCAATTACCGTGAAACTATAAGGTTACGATCACCATACTGGGCTTAACTAGCATTGCGGGAATCGAGCCCAAATAGTATCCAGAAATGCACAACTTGAGCCTGGAGTGAAGTGTGTGAGAAATGCAAATATCATTATAAAATGAACTTAAACTTAAGTGAATTGGACCATTCACTTGCGGGCAAAATTAAAAACTTCTGACCGTTAGATTTTGACCCAAATACACCCATGGATCAGGAAAATTTCCCTGCACAGGTCAGTATACTTGTGGCCCTGATCGAGTGACGATGACCATTGAACTAATACAGGTCCTCCACGGTCGATCCACAAATCCGATCAGACTAAAACCTTAACCTGACTTGGATCCATGGTCAGGGAACTTAATCCATGACACATTTGAGTAATGGGCCTCCAGAGGAGTCTCGTTTGCCTGAAACAGACACTCTTTGGGTATAACCTAAGTATACTATGGCCTTGGGGTAATTGACATCAGTTTTGAGCCTATATAAGGCCCTTAAATCACCCCTCTTTCATTCCATACGAATTCTCTAACCCTAAGAGAGAGAAGAGAGAAAAGAGGAGGAAAGAGTGAGGAGAAGAGAGAGTGAGAGAGATCATTGCTGGGATTTACTCCCACCACTCCACGTACTGAATCACCTCCCCACCATCGCTACACTGTCGATTCCAGATATGATTTGTGTAAGAAATCCTAACTCTAATCTCGTTTTAGGAATCCAAATAGAGGAATCAACGTAATAGCTAACATATTTTGTGATTTAGGTAGCCGTCGTGTTGTAAACGGAAGCATAGTGTACGAACTGAGTTCGTAACAAGCAAACCGACGAAAGGTGCAGACTATAAACGTTTAGGTTATGGTTTTTAAGGCTTTCAATGTCAGCAATGATTTGTGTCTGACTTGATTGCTATCATATGATATTAGTTACGGCGTTTTTTGATAAACTACACATGCGTGAAATATGTAAATGTAAAATGCATCCTATGTGTTTATTGAAATGTTTGAATGAATGTGAAATCTTGATTTGTATTTATAGTAAGTTCTACTCTTAGATACATGTATGTTATATACTTTATAACCGATGTTGTGAAATGAATTGCTATAATTCATGTCGTAATAAGTCTAGTCTATATATTTGGAAATGTGTAGTCTAAGTGTTTGTCAAAATGTCTGAATGAAATTTTGTTAATGGATTGTACTTATTAAGTGTATTGAGACAGGATTCTTAGTTTTGTTAGTCAGATGAATAGTTTTCTTCATGTATTGTAAATTGTCACTATATGATTTGTGGATGAAATGCATATTTATGTCAACTTGTCTAATGTGTTTGATAAAATGCTCAAATGAGATTTATGTTTGTATTGTTTGTTAAATGCTGCTATGAGTAGCATAAGTGATTCCTTATTGTATTTGAGTATGATTGGGACTACTTCGTAGTCTAGGCAATCGGTAATGGTTCCCGTTTGAGCAGCTGAACTAGTTTCACCACGTTAGATACATTTGAGGAATCCGAGTTGTACGGTGATTGTCGACAGTAGTCAGGCTACGCGGAGTGCTTACATGCTCTATGTCGATCGATTTAATGTACGCTCGTACTAATCGCACTTGTCAAGTAACCCGATTGGCCTATTGTGTGTTTACCATGTATAGATGCTACTACTTGAATTTAAGATACCACTTACTAATGCAAAGCCCGTATAAAACATGGTACCAAGATCTACCAAGACTCATGAGTCGGACATGGTGGTATGGGACATCGTGCTCGAGTTGTTGGCCTACGCTGGGGTGACGAGCCTTCCCGTAGTGACCAGTGAGCAACCCAAACTCATGAGCCGAATACGGTGGAATGGGACACTTTATTCGAGCCGTCGGCCTACGATGAGGTGACCAGCCTTCCCGTAGTGACCTCGAGTATAAACTAGACCTACGCTGAAGTGACAAGCCTCTCCGTAGTAACCTCGAGTGTAAACTCGTGAACTTACCTATCCATTGCTTTCATCAGGGATGATGCCCTACAACTTTCCTATCATATGTGATTAATTAGGATTGACGACCTTAGATGGATCATTGTTTGGGTAAGTGATATAAAGGGAGGTACTTTAGCTTCCCGAATCTGCTATACGAATAAATCTAATTAAGTATTGGCTAACACGATCATGCATCGTTTTGCATGTGATTTGGCGAGGAAGTGCATGTTTAGGGAGTTTGCCATACGCGATCGTGAGATGACGTTGCTGAGGGAGTGTAGGCGAGGGCATGCATCATTACAGCATATTATTCCTGCATTAACAAGAGTACTTAGGACATGATTGTTGTACTGCTTTATCATTATTGCTTGACTGAATTGATAACATGTTAACCTTTACCTTGTAGTACCACTGAGTTGATCACTCACTCCCACTCTGGGATGGTGTTTTAAAACACCAACTAGACTTTGATTTAGATGCACGTTCCGATGCGATTTACGTGACGGAGCTAGACTTCTTGGATGAGGAGGAGGAATTCTCCTATGTTCAGCTATCAGGCGGGTCTCTGTAGACCTTGTTCTGATTCGGCGGGATTATAGGGTTACATGGATTAGATGGACAGTTGTATTTTGATATTTTGTAAATTTTAGAACAAACACATGTATATATTTAGCCTGGAACAGATTCATACTTCGGATGGTGAAACACTTTTATGATATAATTCAAGTACTTAAGTCTTCCGCTTGCTTAATTTGATTGCACCTGGAGTATGATATGTTATTTTAGAATAATCTCACTCATGTTTAATGCACTAACATGGACAACATTTAAACATCATTATCTATGCTGCATAAGTGATGCATCGGATCTTGGGAGTTGAGCCTTTGCTCGACCCTCAATTTTCAGGGCGTTACAGATGATATTTCAAAAATATTTGAGGATTTTCTAACTTGTCAATTGATTTTTCAACCAAAACTCATTTTCTCAAAGATCTCAAAGTATGGTTCCTTACCCGAGAGGGCATGAACCACACCAAATTTTAATTCTATTTTCTAATTCTTACAGCAAGTATGGAAAGCAAGAAGAGGGAAGAAGTTAGAAGAATGTTACCGGATCGAAATTTTATGTTAGGAACCTACAAAACAAAAAACAATGTTAGTTTGTAAAAAAATCTAGAAAAAATCATAACCTAAAAACAAAACAAAAAGTTAGTCCTAATCTTAACATAAATCCAAAACTAATTAATGTAAGAAAAACATAGCCGTTAGTTCTCAAGAACGGCGCCAAAAACTTGTTCACAACCCCAAGTATAGGGTCGCAATGTAGTAATAATCTCGGTGAGACCGAGGTCAAATCCACAAGGACTAAACTTATGTGTCTTCTGAATTTAACTAGAACTAGAGCTAGATGAAGAACTAAAACTAAATCTGAATAATTAAATAGAGTAATTGTGAATAAGGTTAAAAATCAATTTAATGGCTAGGGTGCCAAGGATCCACTTGTAGCAATCAGGATGCTACCTTGCTTGATTCGGGAAATCCAATTGGAATTAGAGTCCTATCCTATCCAATTAGAAAAAGAGAGATGATTAGATCTCCAGAAAAAAATCCTAACTTAAAAACAAAACAAAAAGTTAGTCCTAATCTTAACCTAACTTCAAAACTAATTAATTTTAGAAAAACACAACTGTTAGTCTCTGGCAACAGTGCCAAAAACTTGTTCACAACCCCAAGTGTAGGGTCACAATGTAGTAATAATTTAGGTGAGACCGAGGTTGAATCCACAGGGATTGAACTTGTGTATCTTCTGAATTTAACTAGAACTAGAGCCAGATGAAGAACTAAAACTAAATCTAAATAATTGAAGAGAGTAATTGTGAATAAGGTTAAACAATCAATTTAAAGGTGGTAACTAGGGTGCCTAGGATCCACTTGTAGCAATTAGGATGCTATCTTGCTTGATTCAAGAAATCTAATTGGAATTAGAGTCTTATCTTATCCAATTGGAAAAAGAGAGAGATGATTGAATTTCTGAACTTCTTATAGATCTAATCATCAATAAAGGAGAATTATGGGAGGAATTCTGTCACCTTACCATGCCCAATGGACAATGGTGAATAACAGGATTAACTAATCCCACAATCTCAAAGAGAAAAAAAAGATATTCAAAGTTATCGTAGATCTATTCTAATTTGTTACAACAAACCATTAAAAACCAAGAATATTCCTTATAATCAAACTAGAATCTAAGAGAGTTTAATGAAACATCAATCAAAGCAAAGAAAACATCTTAATCATGTTACAAGCTTTACCTCTTAGCTCTAGCTAAGAGGTTTAGCCAATCATAGACATGATTGAACTAAAGACTCTTAAACAAAACATCAACTAAGGAAGAAGAAGAAAAACTCCTGGACAGTAGCTCTACCCTTTTGCTCTACTCCTCAAACCCTAGAAGATGCCTAGGAACATTCTAGGGACTCCTATTTATAGTTGTGCAACTCCAACTTTCGCACTGAGTTGGAAAAATTTGGAAACCGCCTTAAATTTACGCAGTCCGTGCAGAATTTGCGTAACCTTAGACTAGTTGAGGACAACCTTCAACTGGTCGAAGGTCACCTTTAACAGGTCAAGGGTTACCTTCAACTGGTCAAGGATGATAGGAATTTAGAGGATTTTGATCACTAGAGTTTGAGTCGAAGTTCCTTCGACTAGTTGAGGAAGAGCTTAGACTAGTAGGAGGGCCTAGACTAGTCAAAGTAGGCAGATTTTTAGGATTCTTTTTCTTCACTTCAAGTCTTCGCTTTCTTCATTCCTCATTTGGTTTTCTTGTATCTTTAGCATGTGAATTATTTATTCTTGGTCTCATAAGATTCATCCTTGGCTTTGGTGACTTTTGAATGTTAAATCCATGCTTTTAGCAGCATTTTTAATCCAAGCTCTTAAATTCACCTTGCAACACAAACATGATTAAAATAAAACATTAAGCATTATTATGTTTATAAAACCAAGTAATAAATTGGGGATAATATGCAATATTTGACCCCCAACTTTGATCTTGCATAAGGCTCTTCATCAATCAGCTCATCTTCAGTCTCCTCGGGAACACCATCAGGAGCGCACTCCTCGAACTCTACATCTTCATCTATTTAGTGCAATTGCACAATAATATGAGTGACCATCTCTGTGAGAAATCCTCCCAAGAGTACACACATGTCATAATAGTTAACATGCTTACAGACCTGGGGATGCACATCTAACTGGTAAACAGCTCACCTAAGGAGAATTAGCCACCTAAAAAAGTATTACAAGGTATGCCCAATGAGAACTAGTCACCTGAAAAATACCATGTAATGAGGATGCCCAAGGTGTACTAGCCTCTCAAAAAAGTACTCTAAGGTACACCCAAGGAGAACTAGGCACCCGAAAAAGTCCATGTAAAAAGAAGTAATTCGAATGCACCTGACGATAACTCGGGAACATTCGATAAAATACTTTAAGGTATAACCCATATTGGCCCGAGAAATCTCGTGTCTTACATTGGAAACGTAGTAAAGTTTGCATGCTATGTATTCGTGATTAACCCAACTGTTATTAATCCACTTGCAATCAACAAATTATAAGAATTTTTCCCAACTATTGGCCTTTCCAATTTATTGACATCCCCATATTTCTAGATAATGTTCGCATCACGAGTCTCATCATGGACACAACAATGGATTTAATATAATGAGTAGTATCAAATGCCATATTCTAGGGTTATGTTTAAGGTTCACCCTACATTTCCACTAGGCAAGTTGCCTTACAAGAATAGAATATTTCTACTCAATTACATTTATTCTTCATTAGATAAGGCCACTTAGTTATGGGCATCTTTTTATTCAATCATTCAAAAAACGAATATGTCATCCTAATTCCAATAATACAAATGTGAGCATATACACTAATAGCATATGCATGTGGTTTGAATTAATTAAAATTCCTTCAACATATTCATGTGAGTTCAAGAAACACTCCACTAAGAATGATATAAATACTAAAGATATAATGTATACTACTAACTTGAGTAATCCTATAATTTAAGAGTTACCATAAGTTAAGCAACAGATAATTTGTATGCCAAAACTACTACAAGACTAAATGAATGTAAAAAAAATTGAGGGGTAGTTCATCACCTTTAAGAAGATTTCCTTGAACTTGAGTATCCTAAATCGAGATGTCTAGGTATGTTTACACACTCTTATAATCAATTCACATTAATTCACTTATATCAATTCATGTAATCATCAATTTTAGTTCTAATTATAAATTAGAGAGTTGGACTCACTTCAATGTTGAGATTTCCCAATCCCTGCCTTGATCGAACTTAGGCGTAACAAAAGATTTTCAAATGACATAATGGAGTGATTAAGGAATGAGTTTTCCTATGCACTAATCAATGAACTTAGATTAATAAACCTAAACCAAATTCAAATTGAATTTATAATAGAGAAATTAAGGAAGGAGTTTGCTTACCCATGTATTGAGTGAATTTGACTCAAACCAATGACAATCAGGTTCCCAACTCGAATCGTCCACAATCTCAGTGTTTCGTAGAGAATTCGGTCACCCCAAGACTCATCAGGTTTGAATTGAGTGTAAGTTGAGTTAACTCAGTTGGTTTGGATTTGCATGCATCATATTAAAAATTTGGGTCTTCACCAAAGCAATTTCCATGGTTTGGTTTGATTGTCTAAGGGTAAGCAATTATCGGATTCTAATTGGGTATGGACTAACATAATCTACATTAGTATAGCTACCCCAAACAATTCATAGAGTTAACTCAATAGTCAATTGATAGGTTTAGTGAGTTATTCCTCATTCAGGTTGAGTCCTAAACTCAAGCAATGGGAAAGTTCCTTAGGATTAGTAAAACCCCCAATTTAAAAGGAATGGGTCGAACTTGGATTAGTCCAGAGCCAAACAACTTAACCTATGACTCGAGATTTACTGAGTCAATTCGATAAAGTCAGCTCTGGATAATGTAGGTTAACACAGACATGTAACTTATAGTGAGCACAAATGTTTGGGCTTGGATGAAAGCTCCCTAATAACAAATCTTAATAGACGAGTAAGGAGGGGGTTTACCTGTTGCCCAGCTTAGGAAAATAGAAAATGCCTGATACCAACTCAATTTCGATTCAAGATTCATGTGGAGGCTAACACAGGTAGCTGAGGTGATTTATTGAGTACGATAGAGTGGAGCTAAAATCTTAAATCGGCAGGAGGTAACTCAGTAATACGAGGTCACAAAAAGAGTTAAGTAAGCAAGGAAGAATGACTCGGAAATCAGTTGAGTCAGCCCATTGAATGCGAAAACTTAGGTAGGAAACCCGCAACACTCTCAAGCTCAAACCCTCTCTACATGACCGGACAAGGCCTGGACTAAGCCCCTAACCTGTGTTTGAACGAATGACTTGAACTGTCACGCCCTAGACTCGGTAACCGGACTCACAGGGAACCCAATAGCCGGTTCTGGCCGAACAGCCTCCGTAGTACCCCATTCCTGGTTCCTGAGGTAGGTTCTGATCCTGGGATCCCACAAGGAGGATTTCCATAACTGTATAGCCATTTCCAATACGAGCATACCCAAGATCACAACAAGTAAATCTCAAAAATAAAAAAAAAGACACATCACAAAATCCACTATAAATTTGAACTTTTACAAGTACATAGTAGAATGGAAATACATCTGATAGTTAGAGAAGGAGGAAGAAGATTTGCAACACTGGGGAGGGGGGGTATCCTCGGCTCAACTCTAATCCAAGCTTTGCCGCTACGATGATGACCTAGGATCTCTTGCACGCATCAATTGTGCATAAGCTTATAAAAAGCTTAGATGGTGGTGAAAGTGTGTGACAATGGTGCATAGAAGAATAATAAGAGATATAGCAAGTGAAACATGATCAGTGATAATATCGCTAGCCTTACCGAGGCTTATTATGAATACAATGTAATGAGTACTGGGCGCCGTACTAAGGTGATGCATAAAAAGGCTTATACAGCCGATGCGAATGCAATGCGAAGTGATGTCAATGCTCATATCCAAATCCACATGTCAAGTACATTTCCAATCATAAGGAAATCACCAGGGTCCAGTACATTGCTAGATGACTACCGCTCTCCAGACCTGCATAGTCAAACGAGTGTAAAAGACCCCACTACCCGCTTGTGGACAGCTAATCACCAACAAGGCTCGTCGGCAGCGGACCCATTTATAAGCTGGTCAGACTCAGCCTAGCATGCCTTCTTACACCAGGCGAGTAAGGCCACACCCTTACCTAACCCACTACTCGACAATGGGAGTCACGGCCTAACGGTATAAGGCCCTCGTGTGCTCATAATTTTCACTCGGTCACGGCGTTGGGGCAGATCGTATGTACAATGAAAGTTTTAAAAATTTCACCCATGAGCATCCTATGCACCCTGTATGCTCAAGTAACATTTTCGGTGTCCAAATATACGACCATCCACGAATGTCCCTATGGAGGCAAGGCCCTGATGAAGCGAGGGTAGTATCATCATAAAATGCGATACCAATGCATGAGTCATGCGTACAGATCATGCACTAGCTTCAAGCACTCAATATGTACAAGGGGAGAAACACCATCCCTCTATCATATCAACCTAATAACCACACACAATGTAATCCATTCATGCAGATGATGCATATGGGTCATAATGGTGTGAGTGCGCTACTCGGTGATGATGCCGGGATTCATACTCCTCCTTCCTAAGGAGGGACAAGGTCTAGATACTGAGAGATGTACTCTAAGGAGAAGTCCTCTAGTGGGGGGCCCAATACTTTGGAGTAGCCCACACTCTAAGAGGGTCATAAAAGCCAATGGAAGAAGCGGTCCTAACAAGGGTCCAAGGTGGGCCTTCAACCACCTATAACAACCCTATGGGCCTATCTTAGAGCCACCAAAAAAGACATCCAACCTCAACTAGGTCACAAAAGGTAGCCCGCTACCTACACACATATAAGGCAAAGCCCAAGGTCTAAACGAATCATGGGCCTAGTGGGCAAATATATAATGCCCAACTCATAAGCAAAATGGTGGGCCCATAGGCAAGGTTTGGGCCCAACCATGAAGATCATAAACCCACATATTCTAGTGGGCCTAATTGGTAGCCCGGTAATCCAACCATATGGGTAATATCATAACTTTATCCAAGTGAGTTGGGCCTCACAACTTGGCCTTCATACAAGGTCATTTGGTGGGCAACCATGGGCCCAACTACTTGCACTTATAGCCCACAACCCATCACAATAGGTGGTGACATACAGGCCCAAATGGTGAAGGGGCCTAACTTAGAAGATCCAAGATGACTTGGGCCTACCAATGCCAATTGAAACTACGAGTACAATTCCAAAATAAAACTCAATGGAAGTAGGCCTCCAAACATACATACATGAAGCCCAAAGATACCTCAGAAAGGGGTAATCTTATGTGCATGATTCACCCTTAACCTAGTGGGCCAGGCTGCCCCAAAATAGGCCACTAGGGGCAGCCAGTTAGGCCCATTGCTGAATTTCCAGCCCGCCTATATCCTGGGCCTGCTGGAGCCCAATAAATAATAAAAAAATTCAAGTATAAGTTCCCTGGTGGCCCACATATATCCTTGTGGGTCCCACCAAATAGGAGGGCTGAATTAAACACATAAAATAGGTGGACCATGCTACTGGACTGAAAGTCCAGCAGTGGTCCAATGGGCCTAGACGTCCCAAGGGTAGATGGTCTTATGGGCCTGGGCAATTGGCCCAAAACTCATCCAAATGGGTTTAAAAATGGAAAATACTGAGGGAGATGGCCATGTCCCACATGGACTAAGATTGGATGGATGGTGGGACAGAAAAATACATCAAGGTGGGCCCACAAACTGGCATGGATCAAAATTAGATTTCATGATTTTCGACAAAAAATAGTAAGTGTGCAATTTGGCCTAACCACATTATTCTCTTAAATTTTCTAAGCCCTTTTCATGTTAGGCACGACTCCTAAAGCTAAAAGGATGAAGAGTTATGATCAAACTAAAACTTACTATAAATAGTAAAAATGAAATTAAAATAGTGTTTCAATCATAGATTTGATGGAATCTCACAAATCAGCGTGGGCAACTTGGCATAGGAGGTTAGTTGGCTAAAGTAGCTTCTCCTACCCAAAATCATATATGGTACGTCAAGTAACTCATTGTGGTTTGCAAAATATGTCTGTTTTAGGGTTCTAATGGTCCTAATCACTTCCGCCTCCGATCAGGCCTTCTCTGGTCCATCGTGGACATGAATGTGTCTGTGACCCACTCTACATCAATCACATGAACGATTCATATCACTAAAAAGTGGGCCTTGCGAGTGCATTTTATAAGCAATGAATGGTGTACATTTCCTTAATGATAAAAATAATAATAATAATAATAAAAGATAATTGTTATGGCATGTCACAACAGATAAAAAAGTTGGTGTACACTATAAGTAGGAAGAAGAGAGAGCGAGTGGCTACTATCAATTAAAAAAAAATAATAATAATAAAGGCATACATGCTCCTAAATGAAAATGCAGCCAAATCACCTAAATACCCTTTCTTTTATTGGACATCCTATGCAATCTCCTTATAAAACCTAGAGTTCACGCTCTTCAAAGGCTTAAGTAAAATTGTCCACTACTATAAGCTATTTGTGTTACGTACAGCAGGTCTGCAACTTGGGTTCGGGTCAACCCAACCTGACTGACCCAATTTGGGTTCGGGTCAGGATGGGTTTAGGTTGAGCAAATTCAAGTTGGGTTAGGTCGATTGAGAATCATCACATGTATTTAGGCCAAATCAAGTTGGTTCAAGTACAGAGGACTTGGAGTTGGGTTCAGATTCGTATCCCTGATTGGAATTCAAGTTGGGTTAGGTTGCAGGGCTAGCTGGTGCACATGCCAACAAATCAAACCGTCCAAACAGTGGGCCTTCTCTTGGAAAAGGACATATATATAACCGAGAAGATGTAATCAGGGCTTACCTTGCTTAGCCAATTAAACCCTAGTTACAAGCACCCAATGGCATATTCAAGCATCTTCTCATCCATGAGGTGGCTCATCTGGTCCAGATTAATCTATCTTCAATCCTTTATCATGAAGAGATGCTAATGGCTATTTACACCAGGATAGATTGAAGAGAAGATAGCAGCACACATGCCAACGCAGAATACACATACAAGATCTGAGCCAGAACATGCACTTCCCCATAAATCAAGTTGGTCCACTCATCAGGTGGGCCCAAGTGTGCATTGAATATTTTTCTTAACCACTTAGTTTCTCTCAAAAACATGTCCACTCAATCAGTGAACCGGCTTGATTATGCCGGCACATTTCACAGAGGACACCACCACCTGATGAATGATGCATATCTCGCACTTTGAGGGGGAGCGGATTTGGCGAGGCTGGGCCTCGGTAAACTCAGTAAAGCCCGGGTGTCCAAGATTTCATTGGTCCAACTTGTGTAGGAAGCACATACACGACAGAACCACTTTTAAATACGCTTGCATGGTCCCATGGATAGTGGCACATGTTGTTGCTCTCAATTCAGTTAGTCAGAGTCACCTGTGTGATTCGAAGGCCTAGATCGGAAGTATGTGTACGATTGCATGGGCATATCAAATTTTGCTTAACTCATGGATATTGATTGAATTGGCCAATACTCCTATGCCAAGATGGACATATTGGAGACTGGATCTATACAAAGAATCCTCTCAACCACTGACTAATTGATTTAATGCGCACCCTACTCAAGTAATTTGAGTAAGGGAATGGGTTAGCCTCCAAAAATGAGTTATTTTTGCCTTGTACCATTGATTTATGGAATCGGTCAGTTTAAGAACTTTCTATTTCACCAATGCTTTTAACGTAGCATTCCTCAATCAAAGTAAAAGATTTGCACGTAACAGAATAAAGGTTATCATAAACATGATCAATCTTTATTAATGTATCAGTCATGTTACAATCATCGTGCTTTACACTCTTATTAAAGCGAAAAGTAAGATAAATATATGATGCGCCTATCGAAACAGATGATCGAGTCAAATGGTCAGTAGGATATGACCGGGGTATGATCGACTAAATCAAAACTCAAATGGACATGGGAATCTGGCAACTTAAAATTGCATATATTTAATTTACGTGGAGCCACTGAGTAGTAGTAAACCATTGTACGAATGGTAAAATAGACATGAATGTAAAGTAGACATGTAAATAGATGTGTTTGGCATGGGGCCTCCAGCACTTCTTCGGGTGCTCTTTTATAACTTTCCCGAGGCAATGTAAGTCCCTCGCCGGGCTTCTATGTCCTTCAAAATTCTTCAGATACACACATTTTTCTCTGTAAATCTAGAAGCTCTTAATTAGGAAAATTTTCGAAACGTTGGAAACGACTAAATCTCATATTTTCACTCCTACATGTAGATATTCTCCTATAGGACCCTTTCAATTCAATCAAGGGAGCATATTTCAATTAATTACAGTTGTTAACTATGATGATCTAATATAGATCACCCCATTTCAGAAAAAAGTGGGATTTAACACCAGATACCGATCAAAGATGAGTCGGGTTATATTGAACTCTCCCATTCTCTTGATTTCTAAGGGTCATGGTTACGGATTCAACCGAGATGATGTTTCTATTCCTCATGATCTTGGCTCAATCCAAGGCTGGGTTCATTTGGAGATCGGATTAATATATGGATCTTCAGAATCTTCTGGATCATTATTGGTACTCAGAACATTGCTAGGAAAATTTCTCATTTTGAAAGGACTATAAGAGACGGGCTTGCGAATGAGATCATATCTAGTAGTTGTGAGATAATATTAATCATAGCCGATTCTTTCCCTTAAAGGGCCTAATAATAGTTAGTACTCTCACAATGCTAACCAAATGTATAACGCAGAATGAATATCAAACGCAAATCTTCTTCAAATGTGAGTAAGATTATGACTGTGCCAAACACATGATATCTCCATGTAGCATCTTCCAAATGGTCTGTGCCAAAAACAAGTGTAAACATATAACCCAATCAAAACTTGCCATGTCAGAGCCTTACCGAGATCGATGAGGCCCGGCCTCACCAAATCGACTCCCCTGGGAGCTAATTTCATGTGACCCCTAGCACAGAGGTATACATTTGCTAAAGAAATTTTCATACTCCATTGTAGACCCTGTTGACAAAAATCAACCAGATCCGCAACTCAGGTGAGCCATAGCTTTTAGTATGGGTTTCCATAGTGTGTATCTTTCATCAAACCCATTGATTAGGTTTAACTCAGAAGGATGAAGTGAAGATACAAAAACCAGCCTTATCAATACTCAAGCAGGGCCACAACATGAATTAAGAGGCTGTAGGAACAATTTTACATTGTTCCCATTGTTGTAGCCCACATGAGTTTTTATTTCCTCCCCATTAGGTTAATATTTTGTATGAACAGCTCAAATAATGGTTCAGACTAATGGACGGAGTGGATTCACATATACAGCATGGTGGCCCCACAGGTGTTGCAGACGATTCTGCACCCATAAGTGCGCCAGTTAATCAGCACACATTTATGGTGAGTTTTACATTGTCGAGGCCACAACTGAAAAGTGAAAAGCATTGAATAATATTGAGATGCATGTAAGCGAATCATAGACAGGCTCCCATAAATATTTTCAGACATGGGGGCAACATGCTCATGTTAGGGCATTACTCAATACATGATTCCCTGACATGCACTCAAGTAATAATCACTGTTGCATTGGACCACGGCTGAGGATGGTGATTCAATTAGGGGTGAAAATTGTTGATGCAAAAATCTAGTCCACCCTCCTTAAACCTTCGAGTACCTACACAGGAAGAGGACAAAGGAGACCCTAGCTAGAGCCGAGGACCCTCTGATGCCAAAGTCAGGCTAGGAATCTGGGTCTTATAGTAATAAGGGGGTTTGGGAGAGAGTTTTTGCGTACCTTTTATGTTGGAGATGTCCTCCTTTTATAGGAATGGGATGTCCCGCCGTGCAAGGATTTTCTCCTGAATATCTCGAAGATTTGATTTAATTACAATTTGTTTACGGATGCTTCCCGATCTCGAGATTTTCGGGGTCGGAAATCCTTTTACAAGATTTTCGGGATGGTGTTTATGCTTACACCGTCTCTTCCTTGCTCGGCTCGGCCCTAACCGACTTTAGTGAGAGATGAGTCTCGGCTAGCTGCAAGGATAAGGCTTTTTACCTTCTGTCGGAAGAAATAAAGTCGGTCTGTAACCGATACCCCTTCTCACTCCGATAGTCGACACTACAACCGATTTACTATGGGTCAATTTTATGATCGATCAAGTGACTTATAGCCTTGGAACCTTAATTGGTCTCATTTAGACATTGCTGGCTCATTATCCGAGACAACTTTATGCATCTTATATATTTTGTTTATGGCTCTTGACTCTTTGAATCTCGGTCGGGATTCATTTCCTGTAATCCGAGCTAAGTCTCTCCTTTAAGCTTCATCTTGTCTCGATCTGACCTGTTGCCTGGGAATCTCGGGCAATGTCAGCAGAGTTGGTCCATTCCATAACTGAGTCTCCGGACTTGTCATATTTTTCCCCAACAGTAAACCCCCCTTACTCCATGTGTCAGCTATGTCAACACTAAGGAGTAACAAGTTTTTTTTTTGGTTTGCACTGGAGACCGAGGCTATGATGGAACATTTAATGCTCCTTGTATCGTCCTTAACAGACGTCGGTTCGATGATCGAGGTCACACGAGCAGATAGCCATTAGAACTTTTCATCCGCTTATGAGCGACGGATGCGTGGCGAGGGCGTTACTTGCGTCAGTCGGCGTGCGGTCGCTAGGAGACTGCCGAGTCCAGATTCTTCGAACCTCGTGCTCCCCGGGCGTTCTTTGAAGCAAGTGACTCAGCATGTCTTTTCTACATATTTTCTTGCTATGATATTTCTAACTCTAACTAAACGCATTTTGTAGATATCCTCAAGAAAAGGCCAAAGTTAGAAGCTAACGCTCTAGCTCGGATCAAAGATCTGAAGGCGCTAAGTCCAGAGGATCAATCTTGGAAGACTCTTCTTCAGCCAGAGCGTCTTCTTCTCTCGGGTTTAGACTCATCTGTGACAGGTATCTTCTGGTTGTTCTGACACGTTCTTGCTGGATTTTATTTAACTCTACACCTTGTCTAATACAGAGATGGCTGAAGCTCGGCCCCTTTTGAAATGAGCTTCCAAGATGAAGACTCCTCCGAGATCGGCGCTTCTGTCGGAGACTCAACCTTCGAAGAAGACGAAGACGGCCCCAAAGGCTAAGGGGCCTTCCACCCCGGTCGCCTCTGTCCCGGTCATTCCGACTGTGGTTGTACTCTCTGACCCAGAGGAGAGGGCAGAAGAGGTGGGCGTGGCTCTTACCGAGCCCCAGGTGGCTCCTGAGCCAAGACTCATTGCAGAGCGGGTCTCGGAACTGAGAGAGGAACAAAGAGGGGAGACCTCGGGGGGGAGATGACTCAACAGGAGCCTTCGCCCCTTCAGCGAGACGTGTTGGCCATGGTCCCTTGGGCCATCTCTCACGAGGAGAGAAGGATTATGCTGGCCTTTGTAGCTCCCCCTCGAGGCGGGTTCTTGCTCATGCAGTGAAGGTGTTGCTTGAGGTAATGTTTCTGATTTTTGTTGCCTTAAGTAACTTCACATTTGTCTTGGTGACTTAGTTCTGACCTCAAGTTTTTCTTTTTACAGTTTGCCTCTTGTGTGCTTAGGGGTAACTTGGATCTTTTTATGCTGAAAAGCAAGTCACTGAGCTGGAGGTGCAGCTTGAGGGCGCTATGACTCGGGTCGGCTTCCTGACAGGCGATTTGAGTCTCGCCAAAAAGGCTGCCAAGTACGCCAAAGCCGAGTGTACCTGTGTGGCTTTGATACTGAAAGAGGCTTAAGAGGAGTGTCGACGAGCCTGTCAAGCTAATGCCTCTTGTGGGGACAAACTGGCCTGGGTCAGGGCTGAGGCAAGGGCGACCATTGAGCAGGCCAAGGATGAGGCCAAGAACCAAGCCATAAAGGCCTTTCTTGAGTCCCAAGAGTTTTTAGATAAGAGGGATTGCTTATATCAAGTGGGTACACATCTTGTATCTAGATGATGAAGCAATCTTTTCCTGACCTTGATCTCTCGAGATTCGATGACGATGCCACTGGTTCTGACGACCCGGAGGCTGAAGCTGCCGGGGCCGCTGATGCTGCGAATGGTATCGAGGTCGAGTCCGAGGTAGCTCCAAGTGGTGGTTGTAGCTAAGTCTGAGCCACCTCCTAAGTTAGCTCCTGATGAACCTTGGAGCTTGATTTTTGGCACTCACACCAGTACTTTAAGTAGACCAAGCTTCACGGCATGCTCGAGAGTATCTACAGCTGAGGAAGAGGCTCGCACACCTCATCCAATCTTTCTTTTGCCTTTAACCCTTCTACTCTATCAATGTAGTGTCGAAGCAAGATGTAACTCGATGTAACAAACCTACTGATGAATGAATATACTTTAGTTTTTCTTTTATTCATTTCGACTCAGTTTACATGCTTGTCATCTTTGAGTCTTCTTACATATTCAATTGGTTGACCTAAGGGTAATATATCTTTAGATGCTCGGCATTCCAAGGGTGAGGTAATAATTGCCCGGTTAGGTCTTCCAATCGGTACGTTCCTGGTCGGATAGTGCTTGAAATGACATAAGGTCCTTTCCAATTGGGTCCCAATGTGCCTGCACTGACTTCCTTAATATTGAGGAACATTTTTCGGAGGACCATGTCTCTGACTCGAAAACGCCTGACCTTGACTCAAGCATTGTAGAACCGAGCTACTTGTTGCTGCCGAGCCACCATTTATAGCCGAGCTCTTTCCCTTTGTTTGTTTACAAGATTGAGTCCAAGGGCTAAGAGTTCTTCATTATCTTCTTCATTGAATGAATTGACTCTGACTGAAGGTAACCCAATCTCGACTGGGGTGATGGCTTCCGATTCATAAGCGAGGGAGAAAAGAGTTTCTCCCATAGCGATTCGAGCCGTGGTTCGGTATGCCCATAGTATCTTCAGGAGTTCTTCAGCCCATACTCCTTTGGCTCAGTCGAGGTTGGTTTGAAGATGCTATTTGATGATCTTATTGACCACCTTAACCTGTCCGTTCGTCTAAGGATGATGGGGCGATGAGTACACATTTTTGATCCCGAGATTATCGCACATCTCTCGATAGCTCTTATTGTCGAACTGCTTCTTATTGTCAATAATAATAGTCCGGGGTATCCCGAACTGACAGACAATATTTTTTCATACAAAGTCCATGATTTTCTGCGCAGTTATCTTCGCCAATGGCTCCGCCTCAGCCCACTTTGTGAAATAATCCACCACTACAACAGCAAACTTGGTTTGGCCTTTCCCCATAGGGAGTGGTCCAATGATGTCTATTCCCCATTGCATAAAAGGCCAAGGACCGGTCATAGGAGTCAGCTCCTCCGGGGGTTGCCTCGAAATGGTCGCGATCCGTTGGCATTTGTCGCATCGTTGGACGAGCGTCGTGCTAGATAGTCGACCAGTAGTATCCTTGATGTAAGACCTTGTGTGCGAGTGATTGTCCTCCCAAGTGATTTTCACAGATCCCTTCATGGATTTCTCGTAGTATGTAGTTGGCTTCATCGGGATTTAGGCATCGCAATAAAGGAGCATAGTAACCCTTTTTATATAACATTCCGTTAAGTATGGTGTAACAAGAGGCTCAGATCTTCAACCGTCGAGCTTCGACACAATCTTCAGGCAACTCTCCATTGTCGAGATATCAGACGACCGGGTCGAGCCAAGTAGGTCCCGAATCAATTATGTGTACGGTCACGCTAACCGGGTCAGTGATACTCGGCTTAGTGACATATTCGATTGGAACGAACCTGGGTATGTCGTCTTCATCGGCAGAGGTAAGTTTTGCTAGTAGATCGACTTTAATGTTTTTTGTCTAAGGGATCCGAGTAACAACACACTGTTGAAATCCATCGATTAACTCTTTGGCTTTCCCCATGTATGCTTTCAACTACTCTTTCCATGTTTGATACACACCAGTGACTTGATTGACGACCAATTGTGAATCGTTGAAGACGTTGAGATGAGTAACACCCAAACTGTCTGTAAGTCGAAGGCTGAGCAATAATGCTTTATATTTCGTTGTATTATTCAAGGCTTGAAATCCAAGTCTTAAGGTATATTGCATGTAGGTTTGATCAAAAATTTTTAGGATGACTCCTGCCTCGCTTGCCTTAGAGTTGGAGGAGCCGTCGACATATAACTTCCAGGGGTTGGGTCAGATGCTAACTCAGGAGAAGCGGTCGTCGATTCCTCTATAAGCTCGGTAGCATGCTCATTCGCTGGATCGGCTTGTGGTGTCACTTTAGCAATGAAATCGGCCACGTCCTGCCCTTTGATTGCTACTCTCGGCTTATATTGAATCTCAAATTCACTGAGTTCGATCGCCCACTTTGTGAGTTGATCGGATGCTTCTGGCTTCTGAAGAATTTAACACAGTGGGAGGTCGGTCATAACGATAATGGTATGAGCCTGAAAGTATGCCTAAAGTTATCACGAGGAGACTACCAGGACTAAGGCCACTTTTTTCAAGAGTGGATATCTTGTTTCTATCGATAACAGTGCTTTGCTGACGTAATAGACCGACAGTTGCTTTCCTTCGTGCTCTCGTATCAGAGTCGAGCTAACCGTTGCGTCGGACACTGCGAGATACAACAGCCGAGCTTCCCCTGCTTTGAGTTTTGACAAAAGAGGTGGAGATCTGAGATAAAACTTCAATTGTTGGAACACTGCTTCACACTCTTCCGTCCAGTCCACCGTTTGTCGTCCTTTCAGTTGTTTAAAGAATGGGAGGCATTTATCTGTAGCTCGGGAGAGGAAGTGGTTGAGCGTGGCTACTCGTCCGGTCATCCTTTGTATGTCTTTGATTATTTTCAGAGACTCCATGTCGAGTAATGCTTTGATCTTCTCCGAATTTGCCTCGATCCCTCGTTGGCTAACCAAGAATCCGAGGAACTTCCCCGAGTTCACGCCAAAGGCACACTTGATCGGATTTAACTTCATTTGGAACTTGCGTAAGATTAAGAACATTTCTTCTAAGTCGGCTATATGGTCGGCCGCATGTATACTTTTAACGAGCATGTCGTCAATGTATACTTCTATGGTTCGGCCAATTTGCCAAGAAAATATTTTGTTCACTAATCTTTGATAAGTCGCCCTAGCGTTTTTCAAATCACACGGTAATAATAAAGACCTTTATCAGTGACAAAGGTGGTCTTAGATTTATCAAATTGATGCATTACAATTTGATTGTATCCTAAATAAGCATCCATAAAACTAAGAAGTTCGTGCCCTGCAGTGCTATCCACCAACTGATTGATCCTCGGAAGAGTAAAAATGTCCTTTGGGCAGGCTTTATTTAGGTCGGTATAGTCAATAAAGACTCTCAACTTCCCATTGGCCTTCTTCACAAGTACAACATTAGCTACCCACTCTGGGTAGTATATCTCTTCTATGAATTTGGCCTTGAGGAGCTTGCTGACCTCTTCTTTAATGATAGCGTACCTTTCAGGGCCGAGTGGGCGTCGCTTCTGTCGGATCGGCCGGTAGGTCGGATCGATGTTGAGTCGGTGAGTCATTACTAATGGGTCGATTCCTGGCATGTCTTCATGGCTCCATGCAAATACATTAGCTTAATATCGGAGCAGGGCTATGAAATTGTCTTTCAAGGGAGATTGCAAAGACGAGCCAACTTGCACCGTTTTGGAGTTATCTGCCTCGACCAAAGGTACCAAGATAAGGTCTTCCATCGGTTGTCCATGTTTGTGAGTTTCAACCTGAGGATCTAGTGACTCTATCATGGATATCTCGGTTGGAGCTTTTACGGCTGTCACGTAACAACGTCTTGCGTCTTACTGATCTCCTTTGACGAATCCTACTCCCGACTCAGTCGGGAATTTCATGGAGAGGTGGTATGTAGATACCACTGCTTGGAGGAGACTCAGAGAAGGTCGACCGAGTATAGCATTGTAAATGGATGACTGATTGACTATCATAAAGTCGATCATTACTGTCACCTGATGTGGAGGGTTTCCAGCTGTAAGTGGCAGTGAAATGATTCCTTCTGAGAATGTCTGTCCTCCTGAGAATCCGATCAATGGGGTACAAACCGGCCGTAATGTCGATCGTTCAACACCCATTTTGTCGAACACTTGATTGAACAGTACGTCAGCAGACAATCCTGTGTCGACGAGTATGCAGAACACCCTACGGTTCGCGATGGTGAGAGTGATGACCAACGCATCATCGTGGGGGTGATGAATACCCCGAGCATCTTCATCAGTGAATGAGATGCAGTATTTTTCCCTCTTCTTCTCTTTAGAAGGTCGAGCTATGATCAGGATCTCGGATTTGGGTCGACTGATGCTCCTGGTGTGATTTTTCCAAGCATTGTTTGAGTCGCCTCCGCCTCGGGGACCACCGACGATAGTTCGGATTTCCTCCATGAGTTGATTATCACTCGAGCGTTCTTCTGTTGTCCTGGTTCTTTCGACGTGTTCTCTGAGTCGGCCGTCTTGGATGAGCCTTTCGATCTCTTCTTTCAGATGAAAAAAATCACTCGTATTATGCCTATGATCGCGATGATAATGGCAATACTTGTTCTTGCTTCGTCGGTTGGGATTGCTTTGAAGTTTGTCTAACCAGTTCATGAATCCTTCAGCCTTAATCTCCATCAACACCTGCTCTTAGGGTTTATTAAGCGGGGTGTACGTAGAAAACTTTTGATCAGGTCGCTTACCCAACTTACGCTCTTCGTGCGTTCGGTCGTCCTTGCGCTTCTTCCCTCCGGGCGAGTCAACTTCCTTTTTCGCTAACTCTTTGGCTGGGGCTTTTGCGTTTTGGGCGGCCTCGTGCATAATTCACGTTTCCTCGGCATCCGTGTACTTATCCAATCGAGTCATAAACTCAGCCAGAGTCATAGGCGGATTCTTATCTAGGAATGCCAGAAATGGTTTATCCCTAACGCCTTACATGATTGAATTGAGTACTATCTCCTCGGAATGTTTTCGAACTTGGAGCAACTCAAAATTGAAATGCTTGATGTAGTCTTTCAATAGCTCTCCCTCCTTCTGAACTATGTTGTTCAGATGCGCAGGGGGCTTCAACTTCTTCTTTCCACCAATGAAGTTGGTGAGGAACGCATTACTAAGCTCTGCAAATGAGCTAATGGACTTTAGTTTCAGCTGTTTGAACCAAAGTCGAGCTACATCGGCTAAGTGAGGGAAAAAGCTCAGCACATCACGGCATCTGAGGCATCGTGCAATTCCATGTATGCTCGAAAGCATTCGATGTGTTCAGTTAGGTTAGTTTTACAGATGAAAGGTGTAATCTGTGGAAGACGAAACTGTTCCGGTAGCCAAGCCTGCATTACTTCCTCCACAAATGGGGATGCCTTTGTTTCGAGTCTGTTTTGATATGCATCCCGACTCTACTTCATGTCTGCAATCTCTTCTCGTACTTCTTTCCTGAAGTCTTGGAGGTCGGCTTTCCAGGGCTCGTCACTTTCTATCATCCCCTCAACCGGAGGCTGGCTGCGCGTCCACCGATCTATCTCGTGTTGGAGATTAGTGGGGGGCAGCACGGCAGTCGGGGAATGAGCAGGCATTGGCTCGGACGGACCGTGGGGCTGACTTTGCTGAGGGACTGATCACGGAGCGATAGGCTCAGGGTCGGCTACTTGTGTTAGGACGTTCATTATCTGACCATAGGGTTGAACTTGCTGTCGATGTATCTGTTCCAACATTTGTTTAATGACGTTTATGTCGGATCTGAGTTCCCGAACCTCTTTATCCAATCATCCATTGCCTCGGTTTCATTGGGTATTTCTTGTCGCACCAGAGGTTGCTGGATGAGCAGCGGAATCTCGACGGTTGTCAGGTTGATTTTAAGTTCCTTGGGCTACGCTCACACTCGGCGGTCCAGTGACAACGGCCTCATTTGGCTTTTCTTGGACCGTTCTTCTAGTTATCGCCATTATAATGCATTCACAACTTCTGGGTAGAGCGTGGAAAATGACTTTTTGTATAGATTCCCACAGAAGGCTCCAAATTATTGATGCAAAAATCTGGTCCACCCTCCTTAAACCTTCAAGTACCTGCACAGGAAGAGGATAAAGAAGACCATGGCTAGAGCAGGGGACCCTCCGATGTCAAAGTCAGGCTAGAAATGTGGGTCTTATAGTATTTAGGGGGTTTGGGAGAGAGTTTTTGCATACCTTTTATATTAGAGATGTCCTCCTTTTATAGAAATGGGAGGTCCCGCCGTGCAAGGATTTTCTTCTGAATATCTCAGAGATTTGATTTAATTACAATTTGTTTACGGATGCTTCCTGATCTCGAGATTTTCGGGGTCATAAATCCTTTTACAAGATTTTCAAGATGGTGTTTATGCTTACATCATCTCTTCCTTGCTCGACTCGGCCCTAACCGACTCTATTGAGAGATAAGTCTCGGCTGGCTGCAAGGATAAAGCTTTTTGGCTTCTGTCGAACGAAATAGAGTCAATCCATAACAGATGCCCCTTCTCACTCCGATAGCCGACACTACAATCGATTTCCTATGGGTCAGTTTTGTGATCGATCAGGTGACTTATAGCCTTGGGACCTTAATTGGTCTCATTAAGACGTTGCTGGCTCATTATCCGAGATAACTTTATGCATATTATATATTTTACCTATGGCTCTTGACTCTTTGAATCTCGGTCGAGATTTATTTCCTGCAATCCGAGCTAAGTCTCTCCTTTAGGCTTTGTCTTGTCTCGATCTGACCTATTACCTCAGAATCTCGGGCAGTGTCAGCGGAGTTGGTCCATTCCATAACCGGGTCTCCGGACGTATCATATTTTTGCCCAACAAAATAATCATTGGATTGCACACGTGTCAGAGATCCTAGTCATAAAAAATTTGAAGAGAATACAAGATATTTATGTGAAATAAAACTCACTTCATAGGAAACAGAGCAAAATATGAAAACTTTTAATTTGATAGAACATGAGCTAATACCCACAAACCATAGTAAATCTTAAATAGTGGCTCAAAAGAAGCTTTATTAGCATTACTAAAATGAAGTTTACAACTCTTTTATAGAGTTTACTTTATTCTAAACATCAACATTAATCAATTTTTTAAAAGATAAAAACCTAATTCCAAACATGCTCAGAAGATATCTTATTTGTAATGAAAAATGACTATTTTTGCCTCTTCAAGAACATAGATTCCTTCTCTTCTACTCTCTCTTGCTAGTACCATCTATATGCTCGTTTTCTTGACAATAAAACCATCATATGAGAACTTGAAGCATCTAGGTAAATTTCTAGTGAATTGGCTTACTAATAGCAAATTATTTCACATTACATGTGTTCACTCCCCAAGTATAGGGTTGTGATGTAGTAATAAACTCGGTGAGACCGAGGTCGAATCCCAAGGGACTGATACCTGTACGTAATCTGAAACTAACTAGAACTAAAACTAGAATAAGATAAAATCGAAACCAGGTAAAAGGAAGGGAATAATTGTGAGTAGGTTAATTAAAAACTAATAAAAATAAATGTGGGAACTAGGGTGCCAAGGATCCACTTGTAGCAATTGGGAAGCTACCTTGCATTGATTTAGGGATACAACTGGAATCAGAGTCCTATCCTATCCAGTTGATAAGAAGAGATTTGTCAGATCTCTTAACTTTTCATGGATCTAATCATCAACAGATAAGATTGGTGAAGATTTGAAAGTGATCCCGTCACCTAACCATGCCCAAGAGACGATGGCAAACAACAACAATTTACCAATCTCACAGCCAACCGTAAGAGAATTGTGAAGGTTAGGAAGAATTCCATCACCCTACCATGCCCATGGGACGATGGTGAACAACAGATCTTACTAATTTCACAATCTCAATTTAAGGAAAAAAAAAAGACGTATCAAGCTATCGCAGATCTATTGTAATTTGAGTCATAATAAACCATTAAAAACTAAGAATATACCTTCATAAATAACTAGAATCCATAAGAGTTGAACAAAACATGAATTAAAACAAAGCAACCATTGTAATCACGCTACAAGCTTCACCTCTTAGCCCTAGCTAAGAGGTTTAGCTAACCATAGGTATGATTAAACTAAATCTCAAAAGAGAAGAAAAGAAGAAAAAAAACAAAACAAAAATAGGAAAACAAAACAAACTCTCTCTCCTTTGCTTCACGTTCAAACCGAGCTTCTCTCCCCTTTTCCACGTCCTAGCCTATTCTTTTTATAAGCATGTGTTCAGTCGCCGACTTTGGGGATCCTTGCGTGCGTAAGACCTATTTACGTAGTAACATATTGAGTAACTTCGTGTTGGCAAGAAACTGTGAACGTGGAACATCTTTGACGTCCAATCTTTGTTGCTTGGGTTGATTTTGGATGGCCAATCACATGAATGGTTTGGATCTTCATGCGGCTCCCTCAAGGTGAAGGACTGAAGACGTCAGTGGAGTCGGTACGCAGCAAAAGCTGGAGATCTTCCGCAACAGCGTGCGAAGCAAAAACAAGATGCAACGTTCTTGCGTTAGGCCCAGCTCTTGGGACGGTAGAGCAGATGATTGCAAGATCTGAGTCATTCAGACTCCTTGGTGGCGGACGTCCACCCCACAGGAACGCTTTTAACAGTTAAGATCAACGAACCGACCATGATCTTGATCTTGGAATGAAGGTGAAACTTCGATTTTTTCGGACGCGTGCTGGCTGCAGACGTTCTTGCGCCGATGCTTAGTGGGGCCCATTTACATTGTATTTTGAGGGATCCACTCTGTCCACCGAATGCACATCGAAAAACCAGTAAGAAATAGCTAGTTTCAGATTGGATTCTGTGTGGCCCACAGAATATTGTACTCCGCCGTCCATCCTGAGTTTGATCGAGACTTTCTTGTGTGTGCGCGTATGGGTGCAGATGGTCAACATGACTTCGACCTTCCCGATCTCCTTTACAAGATGGATGGCTTGGATCGACCCTTTGGGCCATGATGGTGGCCCACCAGCTTCCGCGGTCCGTTCGTTTGCGTAACAGAGGAGACGGCAGTTGCCGTTTTTGAAGAGGCACGAGTCCAGGACGGTTTGACCATCCTAGATTTGCCGTGCACACCTGGTGCATATGTGCATGGTGCACACCCAACTCAGGTGGGGTCCACGGTGATGTATATATGAAATCTTCTCCATCCATCTTCTTCCCCTTCTAATTTAAAGGGTTGAGACCAAAATTGAAGTATATCCAGATCTTAGGTGGGTCCCAAATCATTAATTTATGGATGATCTATCCATTGGGCTGCTTCCCCAAGGATTCAACGGCTGAATTTCCACGTGTACGATTAATATATAGTCTTTAGGCCACGTATGGAGTTTCGAGCTGAACGGATGGTGGAAACCCTGTGATCTTGCATTTTGGACCAATTTCGAGCCCATTTAACGTGAATGGTGTGATTTTCTTGGATCTTTGGCATGTAAATCCTTTAATCTCGGTCTCATGGAATCCATCCCTTGCCTTGGTAATTCTAGAGCGTCAATTCCATACATTTAACATCTTTTTCAATCCACACTTATAAATCTACCTTGCAACATAAACATGATTAAAATAGGCCATTAAACAGTATCATGTTCGTAAATCCATGCAATAACTGAGGTCTGACATGTAATATTTAACCCTCAACACAACCCCCAACCAGCATCTTGCTAGTCCCGAGCAAAGTATGCGGAAAATAAGTTGAGATTTACAGGACAATTTCTATAATTAAACTCGAGTGATTTATGAAAAACAATCCAGATCCTAGAATTCTAAGATTCATGAATGTTGAGTATTACTATCTTTTGCACTCAAGTGCACGGTAAACTTCATAATCAAGTTCAGAGTATTAATCCATCAATTAGAAAAATTTTAAATATTGAGTTCCATGGGTGTATAGTATAGTCTCAACTTATCATCATTAAGAGATTCAATCGTCGATTTCATGATAACATTGATGATCAACAAGAGAATTCATGATAACCAAAACTTGCCTCACAGATCATCTTTTCATTCTTCCAGCTTTTGATTTTTTCATTAAAAGTAACGCCAAGAAGGGGAATCAAATCCTCACATATAGGGAGCAAACCTATGGTGAAGACCGTACACCAAACCTTTTCACATACCATCTATAGGGAATCAAATCTACACCTATAGGGAGCAAACCTATGGTAAAGATTATTCGCCTAAACCTTTCCAAAGGTATCTGTTTATTTTTTTCTTTTTCTTTTTCTTTAACTGATCATGACGAGCAAATTTTCCAAGCTGGTTCCTTACATGCTTAATGATTACCAAGTTAACCCTTCAATATCAAACTGAAACCTTAATGTGAAAGCGAGATGTGACATGTGAAATCATGACTCAATCAATGTTTACAACTTCTAATTCTGGATTAATAATTCAACTTGGCTGTGAAATCTCACAGATACTGAATCCAAGAGTCATAAATTACCAACATCACGTATCTTGAAATTCTAAGTGCCTTAGATGGCTGTCAAAATCACTTCAAATTCACAAGTAATTTCAGAAAAATTAAAAAATTTCACAATTTTTGCTCAAGACCAAGAAAACATTGATTCAAGACCAAGAAAACACTGATTAGGTTTCCTAATCTCCCACCCCCAACTTAAAATCTACATTGTCCTCAATGTAAAAGATATGAGCATACAATACACATGGGACAATGAAAGTAAATGAGAAGTGATGGGAAGATAGTACCTGGATAACGAATCAAGAGAGACTTTCTACAATGATCTCAACATGAAAGTAGGTCAGCAATAGAGTGAAAACAACTAAATCACACTATCCAAAAACAATGTAGGAAGAAAACTAACCTAATGGCATAAAACCGTCTATTCTAGAACAACATAAAGCAAACTACCCTATTCCTATGAAAGTAGTAAATTCTAATCCTCAACTGTGAAAGCACGAAAAATCTACTCAATCATACATCTAGGTTCTTCTATTGGCCAGTATCTTGGTAAATTTCTCAGAAAATTTTTCAACAAGATCATCCAAAAGCCCGTTTTGCAGTAGGCTTGGATGTCCTGGAGCATAAATGTCCAGAGAAATTGAGGGACCTCAGCATAAAGTTTTCTTTTAATCATCTAAAGTGTCCAAAGTATATACGATTCACCTGTGGCAGATAAAATTTCGAAGTTAGTACACCATGATGAATCAGAGACTACAAGTAGATGAAATTCAAAAAAATTTGTAGTAGGTGGTGTAGTCTCAGCACACGCCGAAGTTGCACTCTTTAGTTCAATTTTCAGCTCCTCCTCCTTTAATGGTAAACATTCAGGATCTGGGGGAGGAGGTACTTCAGAATAAGAATTCTCTCGGTCCGTGACAACTACCGAGGTATTGTCTTGCGAGGCATCCACTATTTCTTGTATTATGGGATCGATTGAATCTGCAAAGTGAAGCAATCATCTAAAGAGTCGAAACATTCAATTGAAAGGAGTTCATTCATCCTATCGAGATCTGTGCTTATACGTCCAATAACTCCTTTATCTTCTTTGAGAGTATAAATGAGCATACTCTCTTGTTTGTTTTCAAGGTGAGATGAAATTACCACTTGGTATGTCTCTTCTTAACCTAAATGGGCATATTCTAAATCAAAGGGTAAATGTTTTAGGTCAAGCTTCAGTGGCTTAAGGTTAGACGATAGAGGCATGACATCAGTTTGGGGCAATTCTTCAAATTGTGGCCTCCACTGGTTAACTTCAAGTACTGGTGCAGTATTAAGCAAGGCACACCTCCCTAATCATGTCATCATCCAAGTCATGGGAGTGTGTCAGGCACGTCTCTAGAGGGTCAGAGGATAAGGTTAAAGGCGTTTTATCTTCCACGAGAGAATCAATCATGTTAATGTTGTGGAAATCGTCATCATCCTCTGAGTTTCTACCGTTATTGAAAAAGATGTTTGACTCCAATGTCATATTTCCGAAAGACATAGTCATGACACCATTCCTGCAATTGATAATTGCGTTTGAAGTGGCAAGGAATGGGCAACCAAGAATGACGAGAATCTAAGTGCTTATATTATTAATGGGTTCGGTGTCCAGGATGATAAAGTCTAAAGGGTAGTAAAATATATCAACCTGGACCAACACATCCTCAATTATCCCTCTTGGTACATGAATAGAGCGATCAGTAAGTTGTAGTGTGGTTGGGGTAGGTCTTAATTCACCCAAACCTAACTGTTTGTATACCGAGTAGGGAATCAGATTAACGCTCGCTCCTAAGTCAAGAAGTGCGTGATCAATTCGATAATCCCCGATTACACATAATATAGTTGGGCTACTGGGATCTTTGAATTTCTATGGTACATCTTGCTTCAGGATGGCACTCACTTTCTCCGTCAAGAAGATCTTCTTTTAAATACTCTGCCGTCATTTGGTCGTGCATAGGTCTTTCAGGAATTTAGCATATAAAGGTATTTGTTATACGGCATTAAGTAGAGGAATGTTGACTTTCACTTGTTTCAACACCTCTAGAATATCCTGAGAGTTAGAGAGAGGTTTTGGTGCAACCAACTGTTGAGGAAATGGAGCAACTGGCTTCTTTAGAAGTTTCAGTTCTAATTTTTGTGGGGCATCACTAGATCCATCATTGTTGTCCTCTTCTGATTCTTGAGGCTTTTCGGGCTTAAGTGGAAGGGTTTTATCAATAACCTTCCCACTCCTAAGAGTAGTGATGGATTTAGTGTGCTCCATTTGATTTGAAGAGCTTGGGTTGCCAACTTCATATTGCAGCTTTGAATTGGGAAGAGGTTGAGCTGGGAGGCTCCCCTTATTCCCAATCGTGTTTTCAGCCTTAAGTCATTGTAGTGTTTTGTTAAGGTCTTACAAGACTTGTAGCATACCCTGATTGAAATGATCTTGCTTTTCAAAATATTTTAAAATCGGATCCTCTTAAGGTTTCTCTTATTGTTGTTGTGAAGTTTGATTAAAGAAACCTTGAGAGGTAGCAGTTTGTCCATTCCTCCAACTGAAATTTGGATGATTTTTCCAGCCAGAATATACGTATTAGAGATAGGTCCATTGAAAGGTCTTTGATAGTTATTTACGGCATTGGCTTGTTCATTCAATACTTCTCGAAAGGCAGGTATTGTAGGACAATTTTCAGTTGTGTGAATGTTGCAATTACAGATGCCGTAAATAATTTCATTAACCTTATCCTTCTTTCCTTCCATGGCCTCGAATTTTCTTATGAGATTAGTCACTTTATAATTGAGATCATCCTCTTCTTTCAAGAGATACAATCCACCTTTCTCCTTAGATTGAGTCGGCCTAGACGTGGTGTTCGAATTTGGGTAATGGTCCCATGATTGTGTTTTTTCAGCAAGGCTATCAAGTTAATCCAATACCTCATCGACATCTTTATTCATGAATTCTCCATTACACATTGTCTCGACCAATTGGTGCATGGAAGATGTCAGTCCATCATAGAAAAAAATTGTAATGCACCACGTTTCAAAGCCGTATTGTGGGCATGAACTGACAAGATCCTTGAACCTTTCCTAACATTGGAAGAATGTTTCATCCTCCTTTTGGGCAAAGTTTATGATTGCTTTTCTAAGGGTAATTGTTTTATGATGTGGAAAAAATTTCTTTATGAATTCCCTCTGCATATCATTCCATGTGCCAGTGGATCTAGGACGCAGTGAATGTAACCACGTCTTAGCCTTCTCCTTCATGGAAAAGGGAAAGAGTTTCAGCCTGATTGTATCCTCAGATACATTAGGAAAGTATAAAGTAGCTATGATCTCATCAAACTCTTTCAGATATAAGTATGGACTTTCTGATTCCAACCCATGGAATTTAGGAAGGAGTTGGATAACCCCTGACTTGATGTTCATATGTCCTGTATTTTTAGAAAAAATCATGCATGAGGGCATACTCACCCCCGCCGGTTGTAAATAATCTCGTAAAGTACGAGGCGAGGGTGCTTGATGCACCTCATCCTCATCCTGAGTGTCCTCCACCCTAGGTGGAGGGAGTTGATTTGCGGCCATTACTACAACTAACTCTGGGGATCTCGAGCGGTGTCTAGTCCTACGATGGACAGTCAAACCCTCAACTAATCCTCCTTCAGTTAAGAGATGTCGAGTGTTATCAAGAATCCACTTGGGCATGCAACACACACATCCCTCACTTCAGATTCTAAACCTAGACCTAAGAGGAAGAATAGAAAGGGCAGATTAGAAATAAAGAGGAAAGATAGAAAGAAGTTACCAATTTGAAGTCCTAAGTTAAGAACCTGCAAAATAAAATAAACCAAGTTAGTTTCTAGGAAATAAGACCTAATTTAAAGAACAGAGAAAGTAAAGAAATTAGGACAAAGTTACCAATTTAGAAAATCTATCAACAACCCTACAAAACAGGAAAGTTAGTTCTAAAAATCAAATAGAAAGAAAAATCTAAAACTAAAGTTAGTAAAATCTTAATCTTAAACTAATTCTAAAACCAATTAATTTTAGAGAATCATAGCCGTTAGTCCCGGGCAACGGCACCAAAACTTATTCACACCCCAAGTATAGGGTTGTGATGTAGTAATAAACTCAGTGAGACCGAGGTCGAATCCCAAGTGACTGATACCTGTACGTAATCTGAAACTAACTAAAACTAAAAGTAGAATAAGATGAAATCTAAATCAGGTAAAAGGAAGGGAATAATTGTGAGTAGGTTAATTAAAAACTAATAAAAATAAATGTGGGAACTAGGGTGCCAAGGATCCACTTGTAGCAATTGGGAAGCTACCTTGCATTGATTCAGGGATACAACTGGAATCAGAGTCCTATCCTATCTAATTGATAAGAAAAGATTTGTCAGATCTCTTAACTTTTCATGGATCTAATCATCAACAGATAAGATTGGTGAAGATTTGGAAGTGATCCCGTCACCTAATCATGCCCAGGAGATGATGGCAAACAACAGCAATTTACCAATCTCACAGCCAACCGTAAGAGAATTGTGAAGGTTAGGAAGAATTCTGTCACCCTACCATGCCCATGGGACGATGGTGAACAACAGATCTTACTAATTTCACAATCTCAATTTAAGAAAAAAAAGACATATCAAGTTATCGCAGATCTATTGTAATTTGAGTCACAACAAACCCTTAAAAACTAAGAATATACCTTCATAAATAACTAGAATCCTTAAGAGTTGAACAAAACATGAATTAAAACAAAGCAACCATTGTAATCACGCTACAAGCTTCACCTCTTAGCCCTAGCTAAGAGGTTTAGCTAACCATAGGTATGATTAAACTAAATCTCAAAAGAGAAGAAAAGAAGAAAAAAAACAAAACAAAAATAGGAAAACAAAACAAACTCTCTCTCCTTTGCTTCTCGTCCAAACCGAGCTTCTCTCCCCTTTTCCACGTCCCAGCCTATTCTTTTTATAAACATGCGTTCAGTCGCCGACTTTGGGGATCCTTGCGTGCGTAAGACCTATTTACGCAGTAACATATTGAGTAACTTCGTGTCGAAAAGAAACTGTGAACGTGGAACATCTTTGATGTCCAATCTTTGTTGCTTGGGTTGATTTTGGATGGCCGATCACATGAATGGTTTAGATCTTCATGCGGCTCCCTCAAGGTGGAGGACTGAATACGTCAGTGGAGTCAGTTACGCAGCAAAAGCTGGAGATCTTCCGCAACAGCGTGCGAAGCAAAAACAAGACGCAACATTCTTGCGTTAGGCCCAATTCTTGGGACGGTAGAGCAGATGATTGCAAGATCTATGTCATTCAGACTCCTTGGTGGCGGACGTCCACCTCACAGGAACGCTTTTAACGGTTAAGATCAATAAACCGACCATGATCTTGATCTTGGAATGAAGGTGAAACTGCAATTTTTCCGGATGGGGCCCATTTACATTGTATTTTGAGGGATCCACTCTGTCCACCGAATGCACATTGAAAAACCAGTAAGAAATAGATAGTTTCAGATTGGATTCTGTGTGGCCCACAGAATATTGTACTCCGCCGTCCATCCTGAGTTTGATCGAGACTTTCTTATGTGTGCGCGTATGGGTGGAGATGGTCAACATGACTTCGACCTTCCCGATCTCCTTTACAAGATGGATGGCTTGGATCGACCCTTTGGGCCATGATGGTGGCCCACCAGCTTCCGCGGTCCGTTCGTTTGCGTAACAGAGGAGACGGCAGTTGCTGTTTTTGAAGAGGCACGAGTCCAGGACGGTTTGACCATCCTAGAGTTGCCGTGCACACCTGGTGCATATGTGCATGGTGCACACCCAACTCAGGTGGGGTCCACGGTGATGTATATATGAAATCTTCTCCATCCATCTTCTTCCCCTTCTAATTTAAAGGGTTGAGACCAAAATTGAAGTATATCCAGATCTTAGGTGGGTCCCAAATCATTAATTTATGGGATGATCTATCCATTGGGCTGCTTCCCCAAGGATTCAACGACTGAATTTCCACGTGTACGATTAATATATAGTCTTTAGGCCACGTATGGAGTTTCGAGCTGAACGGATGGTGGAAACCCTGTGATCTTGCATTTTGGACCAATTTCGAGCCCATTTAACGTGAATGGTGTGATTTTCTTGGATCTTTGGCATGTAAATCCTTTAATCTCGGTCTCATGGAATCCATCCCTTGCCTTGGTAATTCTAGAGCGTTAATTCTATACATTTAGCATCTTTTTCAGTCCACGCTTATAAATCTACCTTGCAACATAAACGTGATTAAAACAGGCCGTTAAATAGTATCATGTTCATAAATCCATGCAATAACTGAGGTCTAATATGCAATATTTGACCCTCAACAACATGAACCAACAAAGCATTAGGGACAAGTGTTGGCACTTGATTATATTTTTGTCATGTGTAGTGTGCATGAGCATGGCAAAATCGATAAAGCAGCTCAGTCCAAACTGATCAACTTTGACCCCAATTGCCAAAATAAGCATATGCATCTGATATTAATGCATATGAACAGATTATAAGATGATCGGTCGCTTACTCAGCTACTTACAAAATTTTATAACAATCAGGCAATAATTAAAGGGTGGGGTGCTTCCTCCAAAGATGAGTTGTTTTGTGCCTTCCTCAAGAAAGAACTTTTCATAATACATGTGCAATCAAACAAAAAGAAAAACTCACAATCGGTTATTAGGAGCAATTGCAAGGATGCATCTCTTAAAAGAATTGTGTGATATTGGATAGAGAACAAAACTAGCATATGAGCATAAATTCAGATTACAACTAAAGAATAGCTAAGAATTACCACTATTCATATAATAAGTTGAGATCAAAAGATAAATTGATTAGATTGATTGTTTTTTATTTGATTATGTTAGAGTATAAATTGATTAGTTTTTTTCTTTATAGATTTTCACTTCTATTTATAGATTTCTCTTGAAGCTTGTTCTTCTATATGCTTCTTCCATTATTGCAATGGTTACAGTAGTCGAAAATCATTTTCTAGATCCTTCTCTCATTACCTTTTCTTTTTGTGACTATTCCTCTTCTATTGGCCAAACTTTGTTCATTTCTGTCGGCTTTTGTAACTTAAATTGTTCGACTGCATTTCTCTCTTCACTCATTAAATTTTTTAAATTGTTCGACTGCATTTCTCTCTTCACTCATTAAATTTTTTAGTACCTTGACCACATCACTCCATCGACCTTCCATTGACGTGAAAAACTATATTTATGCCAGCTATAATTTTGCAAAAAGTGCTCCAAGTATCTTAAAGATCTTTTTATCTACCTTATATTTCTTATATAACGTCACTTGTCACCTTCCTATTGGCTTAACCTCGAATGGTCAGAAATAAGGTACAACATTCCCCCCATCTCACTTTGCCTTTGGGAAAAAGGTAAAAGCGATGTTGTTTCGTTACCTGATGCAATAAATATAATTGGTCATTAGTCCATCTGTTGTCTTTCTATTGATTTTACCCGACCGATGTCGTTCCAAAAGATATCATTTACCTCACTCTTTTACATTGTTCATGTGACACATCACGTAGAATCATATTGTATGAGGAGTCATGATTATCCTTTTATTAATGAGCACATGTCGCAACTGATACATAACCAAGCTTTAAGATGGTGCTTCTCTTCCTTCACTCTTTACTTCTTCTCTCTTGTGTCAGACTCATTTTTCCTAGTTTTCTCCTCTCAATTATCATGGTTGCATCTTCCTCTTTTTCTACTCCAGCTTTTCATCTAGAATCATTCATCAAAGATCTAGATGTTTTGTCTGTTGGATCACAAAAATGATTATTTGCGCGAGGTTGCTCTGTTGCGCGACCGCACAATAGAGATAAGTTGTGTGACCACGCAACTAAGAAAGGATTACTAGATAATTGGTAGAAAGGGAGACTGTCTAAATTGCATAGAAGCCTGTTGTGCGACCGCACAATAGGGATATATTGTGCAATCATGTAATAGTACTTTGTTGTACGGATTTAATGGCTTATACGTGTGAAGGCCTATAAATACCCATTCCCACTCTCATTTGAGACATTAGTAAGAAAGGACCATCAGAGAGACATTCAGGAGTTTTCAAAGCCATGAGTTGCAGTATTCAGGTATCTCACGAGGTGTACCATGGGAGGAAGGGAAGTTGAAGATGCAAGGAGTAGAAGGCTGGCCTATTACGCGACCGCACAACAAGATTTACTTACACAATCGTGTAATAGGAATCCCCAATATCCCATATGTTATGGCTTATATAATCCTCATTTGGGCAAACTCCACTTTTAGAATTATACATTTTGAATATTAGCCATATATTTCTGGTTTTAGTTATCTCCGCTTAACTTTACTTAACTTTTGATACCGCTAATTTTAAAGCTACTCTTATTTTAATTATATGTGAATGTTAACCAGACTGCACGAGCACATGGGAACTCGTCCACGTGTATTTTGGCTAGTTTCACACTTGAGAATTCGGGATCAGAGTCTCCATACACGGGTACTGATTTTCACGGCATGATAATGTCCAAGTGCTTCATAAGAGAATCAATCAATTGAAAATCACATTTTTGTTGGTGTTTATGAATGGTTTAACTAAATTATCTTCCGATTTGATCGGATAGGACTTTGATTCTAATTGAGATATACATTAAATTAGTAAATTAGATATTGTGATTGCTATAAGTAGATTCTTGGATACTTAGTCTTTTATTTATTTATTTTAAAATCCTTTCCTAAATCGCTATATTAACAACCCAGAAAAACAATTAGACTTAGTTATAGGCCGTATTTGTCATTCCCTGTAGATTTGACCTTGGTCTCACCAAGTTGTTATTACTTCATAGCCTTACACTTGGGGTTCATGAATAGAATACACAACGTGCGATCCTTTTTAAGACATTTCATATTCTACCGAGGTTCATAAAAAACTTCAATCTCATCTCTCGTCCTTTGTGTAACCTTCTTCAAAAGGAAACTCCATTTGAGTGGAGCGAGGAATGCCAAAAAATTTTCATTAAGCTCAAGGGCATGTTGACTAGCACTCCCATCATGCACCCACCCGATTAGAATTTACCTTTTGAAATTATGTGAGATGCAAGTGACCATGCAATTGGGGCGATGCGAGGCCAAAGAAAAGAGAAGAAACCCTATGTTATATACTATGAGAGTAGAGCTTTAAATTATGCCCAAGTGAACTACTCTATTACAAAAAAAAAAAAAAAAAACTATTACCATAATGTTCGCTTTAGACAAGTTTAGGTCCTACTTGATAAGATCTAAGATCATAATCTTCACTGACCACGCAGCGCTGAAGTAACTTCTTTTCAAGAATGATGTTAAGCCACGTTTACTAAGATGGATCCTCCTACTCTAAGAGTTTGACCTTGAAATACAAGATAAGAAATGAGTAAAATGTTGTGGTTGACCATCTCTCTTGGCTTGTTCTATTTGATTTCATGGAGATAACACATATAAAGACATGTTTCCTGGTGAACAACTTTTTAAAATCTCCCAATTAACTTGGTACGGTAACAAAGCAAATTATCTCGTGATAGGAAAATTGCCAATTCATTGGACATTATAGGATAAGAAAATATTTTTAACTAAGGTACATAGTTTTTTTCCAAGATGATCCTTACTTCTTTAAATATTGTCTAGACCAAACCATTAGGAGATGTGTTCCGAATAATGAACATTCTAGTGTCATTTCCTTCTGTCACTCACAAACTTTTATAGGTCATTTTTCGACAAAGAAAATCACCGCTATGATTCTTGAATTAGCTGACGATGTTTAAAGATACCCATGAGTTTTGCAATGAATGTCAGAAATGTCAAAAAAAGGGAAGAATGTCACGTAGAAATATGATGCTTGAACATCCAATCTTAATTATCAAACCTTTTTTATTGTTGGGGTATCGATTTCATGGGACCTTTCTCCCATCTTTTAGACATCTTTATATCCTCCTAGTTGTGCATTATGTTTTCAAGTGGGTGGAGACGATTCCTTGTAAGACTAATGACCATAAAATAGTTCTATGATTTTTAAAAGAAAATATCTTATCAAGATTTGGAATGCCGAGATATATAAGCAGTGATGGTGGGCAACACTTTTATAATAGACCATTTGAGAACTTTATGAGGAAATATGTTATTACACCCGAAATGACTATAACCTATCATCCATAGATAAGTGGCCAAGATGGAGTTTTCAATAGAAAAATTAAATGAATATTAGAGAAAACTATGAATCCAGAACGTAAGGATTGGTCTTCAAGACTAACTTACGCATTGTGGGCTTATAGGACTGCTTTTAAAACTCCTATTGAAATGTCTCTCTATAGACTTGTCTTTGGGGAAGCTTATCACTTACCAGATGAATTGGAACATAAGACATACTAAGCCATAAAAAAGTTCAATTTCAACATTAACAAAGCTAGCACACTTCATAAACTCTAGCTTGTGGAGTTGGAAGAAATTAGGAAAGACATGTATGACAATGCGAGAATTTATAAGGAGAGGAAAAAAGTATTTCATGACAAGAATATTTTTAAGAAAACATTTGAGCTAAATCAGAAAGTCTTTTATAATTCTGTAATGCCCTGAAAATCGGGGGTCGAGTATGGGCTCAACTCCCGAGTTCCAACGCATCACTTATGCAACATAGATAATAATGATTAAATGTTGTCTGTATTAGTGCCTTAAACATGAATGAGATTATACCAAAACAACATATCATACTCCAAAGGCAATTAAAGTACACTAGCAGAAGACTGTGATATGTATATAAACTATACAAAAGTAATAGCAAGCCCTCAGAGTATGAATGTCACTAGGTTAAATAATTACAAGTTTAATTCAAAATATATAAAATCAGAATGTATAATGTTCTCTATCCAAAACCCCGTAGCCCCGTCAGTGCAACTCTAGGTCTACATAGACCTGCCAGAGAGTTGCATATAGGAGAACTCCTCCTCGTCATCGTAATAGTCCGGCTCTGCCTCATAAGCATCGCCATCACCTGCAGCTAAGACAGAGTCTGTTTGGTATTTAAAACACCGTCCCAGAACGTGGGAGTGAGTGATCAACTCAGTGGAGCTATAAGGTAGAGGTTAACATGTTATCAATTCAATCAAGCAGTAATAATAAAGCAATACAATCAAGCGTCCCTAAATACTCTGGTTAATGCAAACATGATATGTATTAATGATGCATGCCCTCACCTGCACTCCCTCTGCGATCTTCCTCTTACGGTCGCGGCATGCACCCCTTCCTCTGTGCACTTCCTCACCAAAGCACCGTGCAATGCGATGCATGGTCGTGTTAGCCAAGTTCTTAATTAGACATATTCATACAACAGGATTGGGAAGCTAAGGCACCTCCCTTTACATCATAACCTAAACATTGATCCATCTAGGGTCGTCAATCCTAGTAGTCACATACGATAGATGGTTTTCAGGTCGCTACGGAGAGGCTTGTCACTGTCAGCGTAGGCATGGTTTATACTCTAGTTAACTACGAAAAGGCTCGTCACCTCAACATAGTTTCTAGTGTATGCTCGAGATCACTACGGGCTCGTCACCTGATCGTAGGCCAACAGCTCGAATACAGTGTCCCATGCCACCGTATTCGGCTTAGGAGTCTGGGTTGCTCACTGGACACTACGGGGAGGCTCGTTGCCCTAGCGTAGGCCGACAGCATGACCATGGTGTCCCATACCACCATATCTGGCTCATGAGTCTTAGCGGATCGAGGTACTAAGGTTAAACAGGTTTCCACTAGTGAGTTTGGTACCTTAGATTCAAGCATTAACGTCCATACATGGTGAACATACATCGAGCCAATCAGGTTACTTGACAAGCTCGACTAGTACGAGCGTACGTCTACTTAATCGACATGAAATGCATAAGCATTCCGCGTAGCCTAACCACTTCTGTCAAACGACGTACGACTCGGGTTTATTGAATGTATCTATCATGGCTAAATCAATTTGGCAACCGATCGTAAACCGTTACCGATTGCCTGGGCTACATTGTAGCCCCAATCATACTTCAAACATTAACATTCACATGTGACAACCAAAGCCAGCGTGTGACAACCAAATTTGAATATAAATCTTATTTGAGCATTTCAACATAACGCATACTACATATGTTACAACACATAGGCAATTCATCCATCAATCACATAGTAGTAAGGTAGGTTACATAAAGAAACTGTAACCATAGATAAGAGGATTGAGAATCCCATCTCAACACCCTTATTACATATATTTAAACTAGCATTTTCTCATTCAGGCATTTTATCAAACACTTAGTCTACACATATTACATACATGTAATAAATCAATTAAAACACATGTTATAGCAAATCCTCCTACATGGGAGTTTTCACATGCATAACGATCATGTATTAGCAATCAATAATCATAGCAAGTACAAATTATAATTCCATATTCATTCAAACATTTTAACAAACACTTAGAATGCATTCGAAATAGCCTAACCTACATATATGTGTAATATGTTGAAACATCCTAACTACGCATATGTGATAGCACTCAAGTCAGTCATAAATCATTGACTGACATTGAAAGCCTTGAAAACCATAACGTAAATGTTTATAGTCCACACCTTACGCCGGTAGACTCGTAATGAACTCAGTTTAAACACTAAGTCCTCGCCTACGGCACAACGACAACCTATAGTATGAAATAGGTTAGCTACTTCAGCATTTACTCTATTTGAAACCCTAAAATAGCTAGGGTTAGGATTTCTTACCCAAAAATAAAACCAGAATCGCTGGTATAGTGATACGGTAGCGGTGATACGATACGTAGAGCGGAAGGGAAGAATCTCTGCATCAAACCCTAGCTTTCCCTCAACTTTCTCTCTCTTTTCTTCTCTTTATTTTCCTCTTCTCTCACCTAGGGTTAGAAATTCGTATGTGAAGGGTGAGAGAGGGTTTTAGGCCTTTATATAAGCCCAGAACTGATGGAAATGGCCCCAGGGCCAAGGTATACTTAGGTTATAGCTAAAGGGTGACAGTTTCATTCCAACGAAACACTTCTGGAGGCCCCTTTTCCACATGTAGTTGGACTTAAGCTCCCTAACATTAGATCTAGGTCAGGCTAAGATCTCGGCCCGATCGGATCAGTGGATCGACCGCGGGGGACTAGTTTCAGTTCAACGGCCATCGGTACTTAATCAGGGTCACAAGTACACTAACCTGTGTTGGAAATTTTTCCTGATCTGATGGTGTAATTGGGTCAGATTCTAATGGTCTGAATCCCTAGATTTGGCCTGCAAGCGAACGACTCAATTCACTTAAGTTTCAGTTCATTTCCTAAAGATATTTGCGTTTCTCACACACTTCGCTCCGGGCTCAAGTTGTGCATTTCTGGGTACTATTAGGACTTGATTTCTAAAGTGATTGTCAAGTCCAGTAATGTGGTCATAACTATATAGTTTTGGGGCAATCGGACTTTCGACGTGCGGTCTAGGTCCGATACGAAGTTTCATGATGCTCCCGAGAGCAATTGGGTTTTGAGATGGATACTAAGTTTTTAGGTAATGTAGCATTAGCGGTTCTACTTGTTTTGGATCTTGTAGATCGTATTTAAAGTGATTAGTGCTAATTCCACAAGTAATCTAATTTATCACTTAGCTAATCCTCGACTAATTTCTAAAGGATTTGTTCCTTAGTGATTTTTGCCTAAGGTGGTAATTGGGTCTTCGTACGAATTTTTCTGAGATGTTACAAATTCTCATCTCCATCTCTTTCCTGAAAAATTATGATGTAGATGAACAGGCCCATTCATAGTAAAGAATGTTTATCCTTATTGGGCCGTGGAAGTTGTGAATCCTAAAAACGGTAATGTGTTTAAAGTAAATGGCCAACGACTAAAACATTTTATGAAAAAATTAATTCTATAAGAAGACTCCATATCTTTAGAAGATCCTATGTATCAGGACTGATCCCCTAGTCTGATGAAGACCATTTTCCTTGCTTTCTTAGGATTTAGTTTCATTTAGTAGAATATGATCTTTTGTTTTGTAATGTTTAGTTGTTGAAGCACCAATCTTTTAACTTTGTTGCCGTATGTCGTTCTTCAAATACTTGTTCCACTTACTCTTCTTCATGTTGTTTCTCTCATGTTATTTTTATTGAATATATTTTAAACATTAAGGACAATGTAGATTTTAGGTTGGGGTGGGTTATAGATATTTTTAGAGCTGAAAATTCTAAATTATTTTTATCCGATTTTTATTTTTTTAATTTTAGATAGTTTCATGAGATAAAATTTTAGAGTTAGTATTGAATATTTTTGAATCCTAAATTCTAGTTACTTAATGGATGTTAAGATTAAGTGCATTCGAATGAGATTTAGTTGATTTTTTATTTTTATTTTTTACATTGTTTGAGTTATGAATTCATGGGTCACATCTAATTTATACATTAAACCTTAGTTTACATACTAAATTGTTGAAATTGTGATTATTAAGAATGCTAGGAACCAAGCTTGGATAATTTGTCCATCATGTTTATTGAGAAAAAAGGAAAAAGAGTATTACATAGCTTTAAAATAGTTATTGTCGAAAAGGGTTACCTATTGAAGTTAATGACTGAAAAAAAACAATTAATAGTGTGAAAGTTGTCAATAAAAAAATCAAAGAGCTAGAACAATGAATTGTTGAACTGTAAGACAAGTTCTGGTTTAAGTTTTGGTTGGATTGTTCATTTCTTTGATTATCATTATAAATATGAAGATAGAAAAACTGGATATATGGTATTGTTAAGTCTGGATTACATAATACATTCATGAAACTCAATGTTAGAAATTATTCAATTAAATGGGCATTACTTGAGTTTAATCGAAATATTTATCAAAGTAATAGACTTTTAGTGAATGATATGTTTGATTTTGTTCTCTCTTCATTGGATTAGGTTGAAATTATTTAAGCTTATAAAATTGGTTTCTTTCCAGAATTGTTTTGAATTCAGAATTTCTCTCATGTTTTGCTTGGGACTAGCAAAATGTCGATTAAGGGGTATGATAACATCTAAATATTACATATTTATCCTCTCAATTGCACTAATTTCCATGCATTCAAAGTACTTAATCGATAAACTAATATCTACTTTGTATATATGAGGTAATATGAAAAACAAAGATGAAATCATGCCTATGAAGAAGGATTAAAGCTCAAAACATTAATTAAAAGAAGACTTAGAGATTTGAAAGTCATTAATGAAGAATTCGCATGCCAAGGATTCAAGAAAACTAAGTACAAAAGGTGAAGAAAAGATTGAGAATCTTTTCAGTCTTACCTAAGGTTGGTTCGGTTTGATCGAATGTGCACAGAACAGTCCAGCAATAATTGGTGACTTTCGGAGTTAATTTGGCTCAACATTTGGTTTAATCGAAGCTGGGTTCGATGCCACCGAAGGAGGGTTCGATACAACCTAAGGAAGACAGACTTCAGATGTGAATAAAAAACATTTGGCTACAGCCGGGAGTTAATTCGGTGTGACCGAAAGTCTCCATCAGTTACAGCCGAAGCATGACCAAAGTGCGTAAATTGGAGTCGATTCTAATTGGTGCAAAATTTTCCTATTTAAGAATGTGTTTTAAGCTTTCCTATGGATGAATTAGGATAGAAGGTGTAGAGAAATGAGTTGTGGAGCCTCCAAAGAGTTCTCTTTCTTTTCCAATCCTTTGGTTGTAGTTAATTTTTATATTTTTCTCTTCAATTTTATTTCAATTATGTCTTTGATTGGCTAATCTTTTAGTTAAGGCTAAGGGATGAACCTTTTGATAGATATTTGATGTTTAATTCATTTCTTCAATGAAAATTAAGGTTTTTATGTTGAATTATGATTAGATGTGATTGAATTCTTATATTGGGGAAGGAATCAATCCATAAAGTTGTTTGATCCATTGTCACCTCCGGGTACATTAGATGTTTTCAATTCCCTGTGATGTGATTACGTGTATCTTCATGAGAGATCAAGCTTATTATGATTCTAATATATGTCAAATATTTTAATTGATATTAATGTGTTATCTTCTAACTAGAACGGATTGAGATTAGTTCTAATTGAGTTATTAACTTGAGAAGACGAATTGAATTCAAAGTCTATTGATTGGGGATTTCTTAATCCTTAGTCCTTTTTATTATTGTTTTTACCACTCTATTCTGTTGGATTAAAAACCCAAACCAACCATTCTTCTTAAATAAAATCTTAGTATATTCTCACCAATTTTCATGTGGATTTGACCTTGGCCTTACCAAGTTATTACTACATTGCAGCCCTATACCTGGGGTTGTCAACCCTTAGGTTTAATCAACATACATAATGAAGAGGACAAGGGGCAAAAGGATTGAGCCGGATAAACACATGTCACTCACGCGCATCAAACGATGCTATGAAAGTTGTAATGTGACCGCTATGAAATCAGAAATAGAGCTAGTCGGTTCTCCATCAAAAAGCACCCGTGAAGCAGTGATGGTTACGCTACACTCAGGGAATAAGGTAGTCAATCCCTCAAGAAAACATGGTTTCGTAACAGCGCAAGGGAAGACTCTAGAAAATTCTTGGGACAGGAAATACTCATGTGATGAAGAAAATCAAGGAGATGAAATGTCATGTGCCAAAGCTCCACTAGCTACCAAAGTGACTTACGATGTCATAAGCCACTTGAAGAGGATCCCTGCTCGGCTAAGCATATATGACACATTGTGTCTATCCAGGGACTTTCACCAAATGTTATTTCAGGCACTGTTAGATGACAGGATGAGACAAGCGTTGCTTGCTGAAGTGGAAAATATAGAAACAGAGGAAGATGGCTATGTAGCACAAGATGTTATGTCCAAAGGAATGAAAACACTGACTATATGTTTGTTATCATGTTTTTTTATGATGACTTAATGTTAGGAGAAAAGGAACATAACAGGTCGCTCATGATCATCGGCCACATCCATGAGAAACAAGTCAAGTGCATAATGTTGGATAACGACTCCGTAGTGAATTTACTACCGCTAAGTATGCTTGGTAAATTAGAGTATCCTTGTTCACATTTATGCGCCTGTGAAATGATGATTCAGCGCTTTAACCAAGATGGTCAAAGAGCATTAAGAAAAATTATATTGGTCCTGGAGATTGGAGACTTGGTTGCAAATATTATATGCCACGTGATCAATATAGTGACAATATATAATTTTTTTTGGGGTGTACTTGGATGCATAAGTATGGCGTCGTGCCATCTACATTGCTTTAGTGCTTCAAATATTGTCGAAACAACCTTCAATATAAGGTAATGGTCTATATGAAGCCATATATAATGGTAGAATCATTCCTTGTGAATGCAAGTTACTATGAAAAATCCACCATAGGGAAAGATGAAAAATTGAATAAGGAATATTCAAAGCTAAAAGATTGTAAGGCCCAAATGCTAGAAGGAAAAAGTCGCACAGTTTGAACTGTTCGAAGAAAAGAACTAAGGACAACCAAAGGTTTAAGAGTCATTTGTGGCAGCTATAAAGAAAAAAAAAATTCTACTTCATTCTGAAGCATTTGAGGCAGTCAAGACAACCTTCTTTGGTGTTATTGTTACAAGAGCAGATGAAGATTATACAATCAATTATGCGGTGCCTGCACCACGACTAGAAAGAAGCAACCCATTTCCTGCATTACTAAATAGATTCTACGTACAGTCTAGTTTCATTAATCCGAAGCCAATAATGTTTTATACCTCGCCAAAAAAAAAACAAGAAATTGATAAAATAATGACCAACAAAAAGCTCTTACCAGAAGATTTGAAAAGATACAGCCGGTAAGCCAAAAAATTATGCAAGTTATGGGGTTCAACTACGATGAACCAATAGAGCTTGGCAATGGCATAGGTATAAAGATCCTAGTCAGCGTCTATAAAATAAAATGGGTAAAGCTTTACGGGTTGGAGGCATCTCCTACATGTGGATAAGTGAATATGACTTACATGTTCCAGGCAGTTATCAAGGAAATAAGCCTAGAGACGGGTGAAAGTAACCAAGAATAGGTGAAGCACCTTAAAACAACACTAATACAGATTAAAGATGGAGGTTAACCGACCGTTGATGAATTACAAGAAATAAACTTAGGAACATATGATGAACCTTGAAATACATACATAAGTGATGACCTGCCATAAAAGGAGGTAGACTGGTATATTGAATTGTTGAAAAAAAAAATTAAAGATGTATTCGCTTAGACATATACACAAATGACTAGCCTAATACTAACAGTGGCAATGCATCAGCTCAACGTTTTCAACATTAAGAAGCTAATCAATCAAGCACAGAGACGTTTCCATCCTGACTTATGGCCTTTTTGATTTTTCATGATGGATGTAAATCTTGGTAAATAAGTAATTATTACTTTTTCATCTCGTTTAAAAAGGTGAGAATAATTCCACCTCGAAAATCGATACAAAAGTGTTGACTTAAATCTGATGACCCCACTATAATGTATATGATATATCCACACCGTCCATCTATTTTATTAAAACATTTTGGGGCAGGAGCCGAAAAATGAGGCAGATTCAACACTCAAATGGCCCACACAAAAGGAAACAATGGCCTTAATTCATATACCATTGAAAGTTATTTCCTTCACTAGGCCCACATTGAGGTTTTTTTTTATCATCTAACCCATTCATAGGGTCACACAAACATGGATAAGGGGAAAACACAAATATCAATTTTATCCAAAACTTTTAAGGGCCCAAAAATGTTTTTAATGGTAGATGTTCAATTCCCGTTGTTTCCTATGGTGTGGTCCACTTGAGCTTTGGATTTGCCCCATTTTTTTGCTTAGGACCTAAATTTAGCTAGCATAACGAATGAGCAGTGTGGATATGCCATATACATCATAATGGGCACCACATTGATTTTATAAATTTCTCGATGTAAGTATTAAAAAAGTAAGTTGTCATATCTGCATTGGGAAAGATATGGTAATTATCGAGGTAAATAATTATTACCCATTTACATGTTAATTACGGTTGAGCCCAAAAATCAAACAGGCCCTTAATACCTTTAATGGAGGAAGAAGTAAGCAAATTGATTAAGGTCAACTTATAAGAGAGATAAAATATCCCAGATAGATTTCTAATATCGTGCCCATGAAGACAGAGTGGATAGATTAGAGTATGCGTTGACTTTAGGGATCTAAATGAGGCATGCCCAAAAGATGACTTCCTACTACCCATAATAGAATTATTGATCGATAGTACAATGAAATGCAAAGTTGTCCTTCATAGATGAATATGTCAGATACAATTAAATACGCATGGTGCTAGAGGACGAAGAAGCTACAACGTTCAGAATATCCCTAGGAATATATCACTACAAAGTCATGTCATTGAGGCTTAAAAATGCCAAGGCTATGTATTAGAAAAAGATGCAAAATATTTTCTAGGACATGATGCATAAGCATGTTAAATGCTATGTCGACGATTTAGCAGCACGATCCTGTAGCCATGCAAAGCATTGTGAACATTTATCATTAGTCTTTCACCGAGTCAAGAAGAAACAGTTGAAGATGAAATCAATGAAATGTGCATCGGGGTATCGTCCAATAAGTTCCTTGGGTTCATTGTTAGGCATCAGGGATTAAAAGTCAACCCGGGAATGATCAGAGCAATCCAAGAAATGTCTCTGCTGAAAATATTACGAGAATTAAAAAACTTGCAAGGAAAATTAGCATATATTTGGCACTTCATATCAAACTTGATGGGAAGGTGCCAGCTATTCACCCACCTCATGAAAAGAGAGGTAGAGTTCGTATGGGATAAAACATGCCAGAATGTGTTTGATTCCATCAATGACCTATTAAAATGACCCCAGTGCTAACAACGCCTGTGAAAGGCAATCCTTTGATCTTGTACATCGCCACATGTGAAAGTTCTATAGGAGCTTTGCTAGCTCAACATAATAAACAAGGAAAAGAAAATGTCCTCTATTACGTGAGTAGAAAACTATTCTCCCCTTGAGAAAGTATGCTTAGCCCTCGTCTTTGCAGTACAGAAATTACGGCATTATTGCTTGTCTCACGAGATAACGTAAATCTTTTCCAATCAAAAGGGGGAAGAACGAGTATATACATGTAACAAGCATAACAAATGCGATGAGATGAACAATCATGTAACAACGCAATATGCAACAATGTATCTTCATGAGCCTCCCTTCTCTGATGAAGTAAGGATGATGAATAATTAATAAAAACAAAAGTCAAAGAGAGATATAGTCTCTAAATATTCCTTTAAATATATTCCTACAGATAGAAAAATATGATTGTCGATCCTTAGATCCCAAAAGGGGATAATCGTCAATCTTCTAATACAATAAGTGTCAATAATAATGCTGCAGAACAACAACTAGCTAGAACTATTACCATAGTTGAATTATTACTTTGACCTTCAAAAGGCTTTAAAAATTATGTACATTTGATCAGAGTCACTACTAGGTAGTTACTTTGTCTCTATAGTCAGCTAGACCCTATAGAGACGCTAAGAGAGAGATCCGAAGATTTCCAATCCTAATATGGTTTTTTGATATATGATTTGAGATTTTGAGTAAGGGACCATGGTTATAAAGAGGTAAGGTATTAGACACCCACTCTACCCGTACTGTCGTACGGTCTCTGCTTCACAAAAATTGACTACTATTGAGGGTTATGTGTTAGTTCTTGTTCACAAATGATGTAATGTTGTATTTAGTATTGTGCTAAACACAATGCCTATGATATGCTTTGGTTCAGGCTAGATAAATCAGGCCTAATTCCTCCACCTACCAAAGCGTATTACCAGTCAACACGAATTTCTCATGGGCAGGATCCGACTGTGTTGGCAAGCCGTAAAGCATACATTTATAGTGATCGGGTGTAATATGCAATGTAATAAAGAAATGATGAACTTGATGATCAAGGGGGTTGGGAAGAGAGTAAGTGTTGCACAATGCTAATGCTAAAATTAGACAAAGTTGATTGAAGATTAAAGGACTGGGTGAACGGTAGTGTCACAAGGATCAGATCTGAGGGCTTGGATTGAGACTTGGATTGCTCAAGAAGCTTTTGATTGGGTTGGACAAGGCTTGAAATGGACTAGACACTTCTTCATATGGCTCTTTCCTCTCCTTGATGGAGAGATGTTGTAGCAAGGCTAAAAGGGGTTTGAGGGATAACTGAAGGATTTCTGAATGAGTGAGGACATGTGAAATGAGAGGTGAAAGGGACTATTTATAGCCTCCCAACCTAGTTTTCCTACAATTCTTGCCAAGCTTGAGATTTGAAATGGTTTGTATAGCTGAGATTTAAGATTGTCATGTGGCAAGATCTAATGGGTTGTATTGGATGGCATAAGTTGTAATTTTGGGTGCAAGGGATAGGCATCGGAGTCAATCCATATTACCACACGTTCGAAGCTTGCGAAAGGATATAGGGCACACGGATGGAGCTTTCTCCCCAAACAAGAGAGATGTCATGTGGTTGGCGACCCTAGGGGCCGCTCATCACACATGAGCTCTCCTGCTTTGACATGTGAGCTCCCCTTCACATGTAGGGGCTTTGCTCAAAGGGGTGGTATGTTGTTGCTTATGCTTTTCTCTTCAATTAGGCGTTAGATTTAGGCTTGGTTTAGGTTAGGGCTTGACCAGGTGAGCTGACTGGGTAGGGTGACTTGGTGAGTTGTTCGGGTGAGTTAACTCAGTGAGTTGATCAGGTTTGACTAGGTTTTTCCTAAGGTTATGTTTTAGGGTTAGGGTTTGGATTATCGTTTAGCTGGTCTGATTGATTGAGTTGATTGGGTTTTAGTATGAGTTTCAGATTAGGTTTAGGGTTTGGATTGGGTTTAAGGTTTGGATTAGGGCTTCAATCCAACTCGACCTGTTTGTTGGCCTTAGGTGGTGTGTCTACAGGCATACATGATAAAAACTAATCAGAATGACATGTGTTTAAGATGAGTCACATCAAAAGAAAAGGTTAGGAGAAAGCTATCCATTGTTGAATTTTTATTGGTTCACTGTAATGATGATGTAAATTCCACTTAAACTGTTAGATGCCATACAAAATTTAGTCATGGCCCAAAAAATCAAGATAATTTGTGATTCAATGGGCTACGCTAAGAAAAATAGTTTGGAAAGTGGGCATCCCCTCTACACCTTTTCTAATTCATTGGTCCATTGAATCACATCACAGATGGGATGGTTTTTTAGCAGTACACTTAAAATTAATTCATGACCTAGCTGCTGGTTTATGTGGATGGAGGCAGATTGGCTGGTGTACCACACACTAACAACCTATCTGGCATCGAAGCCGAGAAATGATGGTCTTGGTGCTCTGAGTTGTACGAACGGTTCAAAGGAGATCAAAGTTACATGGGCCCCACAATGAGCTCAGAGTTTTATGAATGGTTCAAAGGAGATCAAAGTTACATGGGGCCCACAATGATGTATTTATCATATCTACACTGTTCATCCTTTTGGAGAGATCATCTTAGATCTTGATCCCAAAAATGAGTAATTTCCAAGGCTCAAGTGGACCACGCCACAAATAGCACCGGGGACAATGATTCTCATTGTTACAACATTCTTAGGGCCCACCGTAACGTTTACTTTCTATCGAATTTGTTCATAAGTTCAAATGGACCTTGATGAAGAGAAAAAAACAAATATAATATTAATCTAAAATTTTTATGACCCCAAAAGGGTTTCAACGGCAGACGTTCAATTCTCCACTGCTTTTTACAGGATGGGCTAGTTGATTTTTGGATATCTTATTTTTTAGCTCAAGCCTTACAGCAATCTCACCTAGTGAACGGACAGTTTGGATATAACTCATACCTCGTGATGTACCCACGGAAGGACACACCAGCCACATCGGTTGTGTGGTACAGCAGCCAATCCGCTTGAGATGTGGGCCAACACGGTTTCATTTAAGTTAGACTTTTCATGTCTTATCAGTAACCTCGTAGGAATGGATGCTGAACAGGGAAACCAATTAGCTACTGACAGGTTGAGTAGCATGACTCGCTACTGAAGTGGCATTAGTAAGTTCCGTACACTGATCATGATGCGTGTTTTGTATCCACAGAGTGATGCCCACCCTTAAAAACTTCTATGAACCGCAGAAGTTTTCGATCATGATAATATTTGTATTCTCCATTGGTTCATGTTTGTGTTAGCTCATGATCGGGTTCTATCTTATAAAAACATCATGGTACCCCTAGGAAGGTTTCAACCATGGGTGTTACTCTTTACCACTGTTTTCTAGTGGAGTCCACTTGAGCTTTGAATCACTCGAGCTTCCCTTCATTCGCTTGGCGGGAGCCGCACAGCACATGGCTGGAAGTCAGAAGGCCACCTAACCCTTCGCTCCAAGGGATCATAGGATGAAAAGCGCCTTCTAAATAACTCGAAGGGGCTTATGCATTTGCATGACCCTGCAGATTTGGCCGACACATTCTTTGGCTCATACCCTGATATGATTTCTCCAAATGGGTGATGGTATGGATACAATACATGCGTCACGATAGGGCTCACAGAGTAACTAGTCTGGCCACAGTACCTGTTGGTAGCTAATCTGCGGAAGCCGATTGGCAGTGCAACTCATGAGACGCGAAAATAAAACATTCAAAAATAAGTTGACAACCGTGTAAAAGGTAACGGGGGATTGAACGTCTATCATTGAAACCCTATCACACAAATTTAGAAACAATATGATATTTGTTTTTCCTCATTACACAGATTTTTGTGACCTTAAGAGTAGAAGGGATGTAAAATAAACGTTACGTAGCCTTATGAATATTTTAATGGTGAGAATCATTGTCCCACTGATATTTGTGGTGTGGTCTAATTAAGCTTTAGATATAATTTATTTTTGAGATCAATATCTAAAATGATCTGACAAAATGTATGAACGGTGTGGATACGATAAATACATCATTGCGTGGTGCACCAGCCGATTCCTACTGGAACGACACGTACCCGGGAAGAATATTTGGGAAAATATGACCCTCAGGAAATTATCGGGTACATATCCCCATGAAAAGAAACTTCTAACTGTTAATTTTTGAATTTCCATTTCGTCAGAATCGTACAAAACCTCTGCCTCTTTCCGTTTTCTCTCCCCTCTCTCGTGATTACAAATCATGGCACCTCCTCCGTCTCTCCACGCATTTCTTTTCGCTTCTTCTCCTTTTCTTCTTCCTCTCCTCTCCCATGGAGATCGTTTCTAGGGTTATGAAGCGAAAGATGTCGCTGTCCTCCTCTTCATCCAAGATCTGCTTCAATCCCGACTGCAAAGAGGCGAAATCAGAGCCTTCTACAAAGGGATGGTGTCTTTATGCTGGCAATTTCACTGAGCTATATGATCAATGCGGGTAGCCTCTCTATTTCTCGTGATTCTTTGATTTTCTTTCGTAAGGGCATTTTATTACTCCTCCTTAAAAGGAAATCGAAGAGAGAGATATTCGAAAAGAGGGTTTTCCGGCCGGTCTTAATCACAATGAAGATTTTGGTCCTGATTGAGATGATGGGAGGCGTCGAGGGTTTCAGCTCCTGATTCGATTGCGGGAGTGGATGGAGATTATGGCCCTGATTGAGATGATGAAAGGCGTCGAGGGTTTCAGCTCCCGATTCGATTGCGGGAGTGGATGGAGATTATGGCCCTGATTGAGATGATGAGAGGCGTCAAGGTGTTTTTCTTGCGAGAGTGGATGAAGATTATGACCCTGATTGAGATGATGAGAGGCGTCAAGGTGTTTTGCTTGCGAGAGTGGATGGAGATTATGACCCTGATTGAGATGATGAGAGGCGTTGAGGGTTTCGGCTCCCAATTTGATCGCAAGAGTGGATGGAGATTACGGCCCTGATTGAGATGATGATAGGCATTGAGGGTTTTGTCTCCTGATTCAATTGTGAGAGTGGATGAAGATTATGGCCCTGATTTGATCGTGAGGGTTGCACCCCTTTGATTTTTGCATCGGTTATGACCCTGAACTGAGAGGTGGCAGCCGCAGCAGAACCCCTCGTCACATTTGATCGCAATGGGTGGTATAGATGATGAAGGGTTTTGGTTCTTTGACAGCAACAACACCCGGGGTTGGCGTCGGTTTTCGATTCCGGCTACGGAGTGAGGCAGCGATGCAGGGTGTGGGTGTGTGATGGAGATCGTCCTCCACTCTGGTACCAGTGAAGTTTGGAGGGCGTTAGACAGCCGTTTAGCAACGAATCTCTAGCAGGAGGATTTTTCAACCAGATGGGTATGGGTTTTGCATGGCTTGTGGGACAGGATCATATCTGGATAATTAACTGCCTTTGTCGTTGAAATATGTTGATTGTTGGTGGTTGTTGCTTATGCTTTCTGATGTTGAATGTGTTAGGCATCTCCTCATCAATTGCTCCTATGTTTTTGGTTGTACGAGGATGGTATTTGGATTAGTTTAATGTGGCTTGGTTGATGCTAATATTCGACAACTTTTTGAGGCCTGGAGACTAAGAGTCCATTTGGTTGAAAAGGAAAAGTTTTATGGAGCCTTGCTTTGTTGCGATCATTTGGGCTATTTGGAAGGAAAGAAACAAACACACTTTCAACAATATTAGTGAATTGTCTTCCTCTGTCATTTTTAGAGTTGAAAGTCTTATTAGCTCCTTCTGGGCAGAGGCTTCAAATTGCTTTTCTTCCGTTAACTCTTGAGTTGGTCCCAAGGTGTTCCAAAACGGTAACGGTGGTCGTAATGGCCACCACCGTTACCGTTATGATACAGGCCATAACGGCCGTTACGGCCCTTGTATCGGCCATTATGGCTCTCTTTAAAATTTAAAAAAAATAATAAAAAATAAAAAATAAAAACTATTACAGGACTGTTATAGCCCATTTCTCTGTAACGGCTGTTATGTAACTGATTTTGAATACCATGGTTGGTCCCATATATAGTTTTAATGGTCGGTTCTTATTTGTAATTCCTTCGGACAATTCTTTAAATAATGCATTAATTAAATTTTTTACTTTTTATTTTTTTTACAAAGAAGAAATAAAAACAAAAAAAGTATTGCATCTTCTTGTTAGTTGTTCCAAGTAATAGCTAATAGCTAATAACTTGTATGATCATCTTGAAAAAAATATTATATAAAATTTTGAGATGATTTTTATTATTTTTATTTTTATAGAGATGCAAACTGTTGAGATGATTCAACCCGTTTCATGTGATCCAAACCTTTGACATGCTTGGCCCATTTAAGTGGATCAAAACCTTTTACATACTTGGTTCATTGGTCATCTACAGTTGTCTTGTTTTCAATTATCTAACCTTTCATATTACTCGATTATGCACTTATAATAAAATTTCAGTTGTCTCTCTCTCTCTCCCTCTAAAAAAAGAAAGAAAGAATGAAGGAATGTAAATTGAAATGAGCCATAACTAAATTCTTTCGTTTGTTTTAAGCTTTAATGAGGCAAAAAATACAAAACGAAAACAAGAAATAAGAAGAACATAAAAATAAAATGAAAAAGAAGAAGAAGAAAAGAAAAATAAAAATAAAAATGAAGTAAGCCTTTTGGAACCTTCAACTTAGATCTAAGGATTCGAAAGATATGAGGCTTCACTTCCCAAAAACACGAGTAAGGTATTAACCATATTGTAGCAAAATTAGAAGGGCAAGGAGTATAGAAGAGAGAAAAAAAAAAGACTTGAAAAAGGAACAAGAAGATTGAGCAATCTAAGACAGGATTATAGTCTAATGCCGTTACCATTGTTATTTGTCTTTAGTATGAAGTGAGCCTTTTGGAACCTTCAACTATTGACCAAGGTGATAAGAAGGAAGGGAAAAAAAAAAAAACATTGAGAAGAGAGAGAGAGAGAGAGAGAGAGAGAGAGAGAGAGAGAGAGAGCTTGCTCGCCGTAATCTGGGGCAAGGGTATTCCCTATGTCGTTACCATTGCAGTTTTAAGCCTTAGTGGGAAGTGAGCCTTTTGGATCTTCCTCTATTGCAAAGTGTGATGGAATTAAAAAAAGGGTGTAAAAGTAAAGAAATGAAAAGAATGAAAATAGAAGTACACTAATATTAAAAGACCCTTAAGTGTTTCTGGGAAAGTTTTTTAATCCTCACAATACAGAAATCGTAACCTCAATTGCATTCTCTCACTGACGAAGGGGATGGGATAAGGTCCTATGAGCGTGCACACGACTTCCTTTCTATTGGACTATTTCTAATAGGCAAAATCACACACTACTTTACACAAGGGTGATTTAATGGTAGAATCAAAGTTAGGATTAAGACAAATAAGAATGATAAGGCTCTAACTTAAAGACGATGGTAGACTCGAATAGAAGGACACCACGTGGATTAGGAAGTTACTCCGAAAAAGTTTTTCTCATTGAAAATTTTGGGGCATGATTTAAAATAGTCAAATATTGAGCATCATCAACAAACTACAAAAGGATTCCGCGCTAGAATAACTGGGGAAATTTGAAGAATTAAAAAATAAATTGATAAGAAAAGACTACTAAAAGATGATCAATAAAATCAATATATCAAATCCTTTGATCCTTATATTCCAATCTAAACTTCTATACTCAAAGTGATTAGGGGAATTAAATAGTAAAATATTAGAATTCCTTGAGGAGGTAATTAAGAGGATTGAGGTATCTATTAATCATGGATTAAATGTTTAGTCAAACCTTGCTAGTAGCGGTAAGCATTAACGTCAGAATTTTATGCAAGGGTTGATGATACCATGTAAGTTTCTTAAGTTTTAAAGCATCATTGCCTTCTATAAAAATTGTTTACTCCAATGATCATCGTAAAATGTCAAAACAAAGAAGAAAATGTTGAATGCCCAAATTTCAAAAAGAATTCATTGGATTTTCCTATAAAAAAAGAAGAAGAAAAAAAAACACATACTTCAAACGCGAAAAAAAATTAAAAAGAGTTGAAAAAAATAATAAAGGGATTGGAATACTATTCAAAGAAAATTTGTAATATGGGCCTAGGTTATTGAGAATGACGAAGAAAATCTGTAATATGGGCCTCGGTTATTGAGAATAACGAAGTGATTGATGAGAAAATGATTTACTCTCCCCATAAGCTAGCATATTCAAATAAGAACATCACATTCTCTCATTTGCCCCTCTTATTTAGTGCCCCATGTAGAAGATTCTTTTTAATCTCTTTTAGATTTGTTCAGACCTAAAATTGTTGAAAGGAAAGGTAAACTTCTTTCGCTGAAAGGCTTATTCTTGTAAAGCTTGTTCTTGCTAACATTCCCATTTATAATTTTATGGTCATCTGTATTTCGGCATTAATTATCAACACCATGGAGAAAATTGTGAGAAATCTCTTATGGCCAACATACGAACTCAAAAGCAAAGCAAGCCTTATGAATTGGGATATATGGTTGGCACTTGGTAGCCAAAATTGGTCTAAACATGGCAAGCAGTCTTTCAGGTTTTCCTCTTTTCCTTTTCTAGTCATTCTTAGTTCCTTAGTCCAGCCTTAAATCTATAATCTTTTCTATCCTTTTTCCCCTTGTCTAACAGAAGATGTTCAAATGTTTAAAGGTTCTTCTCCAGCATACTTGATTTCCTACTGTTTGTAAATCTAAGAAGGCCCAAGTTATAATGATGAAACGTGTCATGGGATTATGTTGGTTGTCTATTTGGCCTACGTTCTTTAGATAAATGGTAGGTGCAATAGATAAATGGTAGGTGAAATAAGGCGGATTTATTTAGCAGTCCTGTGAGCAAATTCTTTAGCTTTTAGGTAAGCCTTATGCAGCATTTGAAGAAGTATTTTCTAGCCCGCATTCTTTAGGTAAATCGTAGGTGCAATAAGGTGGTGGATTCATTCAACAGTCTTGCGCTTTTAGGTGAGAAGCAGCTGTAGGTTTGGGATTTAGTTAGAAAATAGCTGGTTTAAGAGATGATTCCTTAGGTAGAGCTTGATTAACCAAATGGATTACGCTAGATGGGGGGCACAGGGGCAATGGGTTGGGGTTTGTTCGCTGTGTTCATTTTTTTATTTTTATTTTGTCCCTTCCTAATCTTAGGAGCTTTAATCCCCAGATTTAGTGTCTCGTTAGAATTTTTGAAAGTATGGTCATCCAAAAGTAAAAAATCTTCTTATAGCTAGCACTACCAATGACATCTATTTTGGTGTAGATGGGCAAAAATCTTCATCCTAAGAGAAAATGCAAGCTGAACTCTATGTTCTAAACACCACTCCACACCCAACGTCTTATGTAGTCGTTTCTCATTACAAAATGTTTTTCTTCCTTTGTTTTTAATATGGCTATGCATAGTACTCAAAACTAGATGTTTCATATTCAGATCCTTCAAATATCTAGGGTTTCCCATGTCGAGCATGCCACGACACGAGCATGGGGAATCTATGCTCAAGACATGAGCATGGGGAATCTATGTTGTCTTAAGGCTTTTCCATAACTTAACCCTTAATAAAGGTTAGATATAAACCAAATGGCCACAACTTAATCTAGGAAACAATTTTAACTAAAATCCAAAATTGGATGATCCAAAATGTGTAACTTTCATGGGATCTTGCAGTCTATGTTTCTTAAGTAGGGATACTAAACTCATAGGGAAGCTCGAAGAGCTTTGTCTGCTAGAGAGAGTGGAGAAGCGACTCGTCATAGAAGCTTCGATTCCTGGACGAAGCCACGAAGCCAAGCCTAAAAGATCGACTTGGCGCAGGAGGTCAAGCATTCTGGGCTGGAAGGTTTTAGACTATCTTTACTCCCAAATCAGAGGTATACAGACAATTGGACACAACTATAGATGTGATGTTTTATATTTTTTATACCAGAAATTCCTATTTTTTAATTTTCTATTCTTGATTTCCTTCTAATATAAAATATTAATTCCCCTATTGATGTGTTTATTTGACGCCTGTGTTTATAGATATGGGGTTTTTTCTAAACTTGACTCATTTGTTGTGGAGCATGAAGTATGCCTCTTCATTAGCAGCTATGCCATTAATTGTTGGGACTTAAACTGGCTGAGGTAGCGATTCAATTCCACACTATATACGAGAAAAAAAAGCTTTTGAATGCCAACAAACCACAAATTCCAACACCAATCAGCCCTTAAGGTCTCCTAAATTAACTAACCCTTAAGCCATGTTTAATATGAACCGTAGATTGGCTTCTAACTTCAACCCTTAAAGAAGTGGCCCTCCTAATTATATAACTTGACTTCATTTGACCTGATCAAGTTCATCATATTTCGAGTTTTGCAAATGAAATGACATTTTTGTACCACACCGGGATGATATGTAGCACATTGAGTTCATTGCATTTTCCAATTGGCTATGACACCTTCATGTGAAGCGCTTGAAAAGTTAGCTAATGTGATTATAATAAACTTGCATAAATTACACTTGGTCAAAATCTTAAGCTATGGTAGACTAACATATTGTATTGACCAACATCATGGGACATCATGCAAATTGAATACAGTAAGCATTGTTGAATTTGATGTGGTCTCAATATTAACTATCTTCAATTTTACATTGAAATTGCTTATATGAAATTGCAATGCGTCTTAAATTTTCAATTTTTGTAAATAGTTTGGCAAAGTCATATGAAGCTCCAATGATATACTCGCTAATCGAGTTGATTATTGGTAGTTCTTATTTCAGTGGCTCATATTTTACTTTAACAAAGTGTCATTCTTATGAATGAGCATATTAGGTCGGGTCCTAGAAGATTGTTGGTAATTCTTATTTCAGTGGCTCATATTTTACCTTAACAAAGCGCCATTCTTATGAATGGGCATATTAGGTTGGGTCCTAGAAGATTGTTCGTAATTCTTATTTCAGTGGCTCATATTTTACTTTAACAAAGCGCCATTTTTATGAATGGGCATATTAGGTCGGGTCCTAGAAGATTGTTGGTAATTCTTATTTCAATGGCTCATATGTTACTTTAACAAAGCGCCATTCTTATGAATGGGCATATTAGGTCGGGACCTAGAGTACTTGTACCCTTTTACTTTGAAGTTTCATTCTTTTAGGGCTTGGACCTGGATTTGATTGCATGTGGGTACCCACCAAGGTAACCACTGATCTTCCAACCATGGTTTCTAGTTGCAAGGTTGAGTATGGACAATTACATGGTCAATACCAACCGGTAGATGGTAGATTACAAACATGTGTACCTCTTTGCCACATGCATGGTGTGTAAATGGGCTACCTTAAGTGCATGTGGCTTACCAATCCTATTTAAAAATATAATTAACCTTGTCACAAACTAGGCATGACTAGGTTCGGAACTTGGAATATGAGTAATGTCAATGTTACCCTCCTATGTGGCTACCTTAGCCAGGCCCATTAAAACTATTTATTAAAATCAGATAAATTGGCTGGTCTTTGTTCTTGGTTAATGTGGGAAGGCTCCACCCATAAGAGACAATGTCAATCCCAATCACAAAGAACATTCTTTGTAATGTTGCTTCCATCCACAGTTTTTTTTTTTTTTTTTTTGGGGGGGGGGGGGCTGTCATATGTCTAGGTGGTAGATGCTGACCCAACTGCTTGAACTTGTTAGTTTTGTTATGTTATGTACTATGTTGAACGCATTGATATTTCCAAGACTAAAAGGTTTTTTAAGTTGTTTCTTACTCAAATTAAACGTGAATTTTTCTACCTCAAGTGTATATCTAGTTTGTAATTAAAAAATAAGTTTTCTCTGAGAAATCCCCAAATTACCAAGAATCACTAAATTAGGCTAGTTACATGTTTGATTTTGTGTTTGGATATAATGATTGCAACCAATTTGTGAGAAATTAGGAAATTTTTGTTTTTATTTTTTCAATTTTCCATAACTTAGCCCATCTCCCCTGAGTCTCAAAATCGAAACTCCAAATTCATGATTTTTCATGCAAAACATGAAGAATCATAGATTTGTAACAATAGATTTGTAACAATTTGACACTAATTTAACATGACTTAAAACCAAAAAAAGATTGAAAATCGAAAAGGTTCATCAAATCAATCTGGTGGGATATATATCAACTGTGCGTTTCGTATCGCATACGTGGGGATACAAGATATATCATGGGATGCATGCATGGGATACAAGATATATCGTGGGATATATTAGCCGATATTGTTGATAATGAAAACACTTTTAAATTCATGAAGGTCTAAAAAGGAGATATGATTTTTATGAAACTGTCACTATTGAGTTTTTAATATGAAGTAGTATATAACCATGACACCCTTCGTGAGTCCATAAGCCTGATTTTTTATTGATAATATATTGACAGTCAAACCTACTTGATGGAGAACTTTTGTATTCCATTGGTCTACACATGCAATGCCTTATAGACGACATGCCTTATCCATGCATGGGCATTACAAACCTTTTGGAGAACTTTCTTTAAATGGCTGTCAACAGGTTGGATTCGGGTCAGTTGCTAGTTCCCGTGCCTAGCCAACCGGAACTGGTTTTTACTAGGCCCTAATCTAGTTCATCAAATCGAGTTTAGGTACCCCTCAGGATACCCATTAGAATGAATATCTTGACGGTCAAACCTTAGTTGATGGATAGCTTTTATATTCCATTGGTCTACATATGCAATGCCTTGAAGATGACATATGCCTTATTGACGCGTGGGCTTAGCAAAACCTCTTCAAGAACCTTGTTGAAAGGGCTAACAACAGGTTGGGTTTGGGTCAGTTCCTAGTTCCCATGCCTTAAGCTAACCAGGATTGATTCTTGTTGGGTTCAAGTCTAGTTTTGTAGACGACACAAACCTTATATACGCATGGACTTAGCAAACCTCTTGGAGAATGTTGTTTATGAGGCTTTCAACAGATTAGATTCGAGTCAATTCCTAGACCCATATGTGAACTGAGCTAACTAGATTCGGTTCTTGTAGAAATAAGATCTAGTTTTGAAGACCCAGACCCAGATCCGATCGATTTTGCATACCTGTTAGGTCTTTGCATCTTGGGAACATGAAGGTGGATCAGTAAAACTATCGTTTTTGAGTGCACTAGGAGCTGTTGGAGCTGTCAGTGAGGGAAACTTCATTTTGTGTTATTGGCTGGCTCAGGTCCATCCCTAAAAGAAGCTGAATATTTATCAGTTGCAACCTTTAGGTGTTTGTTGCTAATATAGATGTATTGAAGCATCCTCTTGCTAAACCATGGGAGTCAGTTTGGTTCCCATAGTTCAACAGAGTGGCTGCTACTCGCATTTGTTGCTGCTTGTACTTTGTTTGGAAAGAACATTCTGCCAAGAGCTGCAGCTCTTCTAGATGTTTCCCCGTTACTAATGTCATCAGAATTTCGGGACCTCAGTTGTTTGTCAAGTTCTCTTGGTTCTCCTTGTATGGATTTTTTTTTTTGTTTACTTAGTGAACATGTTACTTTTCCTATGTTATCGCTCTTGTTATGGATAATACTGACATGTTAATGATAGATAGGATGTTGATATTGTTGTTTATTGTTTGATGTCCATTTTCTATCAATGCTATTTCTTCTTGTTTTTTTTTTTTGTTTTTTTTAATTTATTTGTGAATATGACTACTTCATACTCATTGAAGTGGTGAACAGTTGCCCGGAGATTAGGATGCATCATTGATTGGATCTGGGAAATACGTAGTGTGTTGAGAATTAATTTTATGCATATTATATGTGGTGCCAATGAGGTTGAGTTCACTCTAACTGAAAAGCAGAATATGTAGGCAATTTCTTTGTTCCAGGCATAATGCAATTCTATTTGCTATTTTACAAAATTTGCCTTTTAACAGAAGAAATAGGATGCTATCTGCATAATTAGGTAGAGAAAAGGCATGCAATAGAAATCTGTCATTGTTAGCCCTTCATACAAGGCTTGTTGTTTTCCTGCTTCGTAGTCCACTTTTAGTTGCAAGATCCTTCTAACCAGGTGACGCTCCTGCTTTGAAGCACTCTCTGGACTCATGCTTTAGCTTTCTAATTGTTTTTTAACTTGCTAAAATCTTGAAAGAGACGCTTCCTGCTCTTGCACCCAACTTGTTGTCGCTTTGCCCCATGCTTCGTTGATGTATATGTTTTATCCACGCTGTCCATTCATTTTGGTCAAATCATTTTAGCGCATGAGTCCAAAAATGAGGCAGATCCAAAACCTTTGTTGTCCACAATAAATTTTCAATTGTAGGTGTTCAAAAATCCATTGTTTTCTGTGGTGTGGTTCACTTGAACTTTGGATCTGCCTCATATTTGGGCGCATGCCCTAAAATGATCTTTAAAAAATGAATGGATGGCATGGATATAACACATACATCATGGTGGGGCCACCTGTTACGAGATTTTAGTTTTGCTTGGTTTTCGAGTTCAAATTTTGACTCTATTGCAAACAGCAAGAACTTGTTAGAATTATAATTTTACCACCATTTACATGCATTTATACAAAACCAAACAGGACCTTAGTGTGCTTTCCTGGTAATGGGTTGGGGGGTTTGTGTTAGTTTCCAGTGTAACCATGCTGTTTCAGTTTCTGTATCCTTTTTTTTTTTTTTTCTTTCCCTTCCGAGTTTACCATTCATCAGGGGGGAAAAAAAGAAAAAGAAAGAGAGAGTGAAAGAAAGAAAGAAAATGGTTACCCAAACAATGGTCATTGCAGAATTGAAAACATGGCTTCTCCTAGGGGTGTATTTGTTTGCATCAAATGTCATGAAATTCTGCACCAAATTAGACTGATTAGTCATTGAATATAATGAGATTTCTGATTTGGTGCAACCAAACACACCTTAAACAATGGTCACTACATAATAGAAAATTTTATATCTGCCATTAAATGTTATAAAATAGAATGAACATTTCAGGCACTTCTTTCTGCTGTTGTTTCAGTCTTTGAACCACTCATCATGACGGTTGTTGCTGGTACGTAGTGGTAGACATTATTTTTCTTCTTAGTCCAGATCCTTATACTAGGCCTTGTTGACAACAACTACTCGAAATGCAATGAACAGATTTTGACTCTTACATGGCTATGACATTCTAATATTCCTTTTCTCTTTAGATTTCTTAATTCTACTTTCAGAAGATGTTTTCAGCTTGATCTTTTAAAAGAAGAAGAAGAAGATGTCACCTTTACATTTATGAGGTAACTCCCCCGATGATGTTGATTTCTTATGGCCACAGGGAAGTCACATTTCTGGGGTGTGTTCATTGTTGTTTAAATATCTATACTGAGACTGGACGGTTGTCGGCTAGAAGACCGTATTTGCAGGTTTGTGCTCTATTTCTCTAGTCGGTAAGCCTTTTGAATTTGACATTTGTGTTGCGGTATGAGGAATAACATTATTGAGTATTTCATGACTCCCATTTTTTTATTTTTTTTTGGGCAAACCATTTGGTTGTTTGATTTGAGGTCCAGCAAACCATTTGTTTAATTGGTGTTGGGCCCATAGCTCCACTGGGGGGTTATTCATGTTGTGACCTTGAGGTTGTGGGTTCAATTCCAACTTATCGACCTATAATGAAAAGGTCGATATTTCTGAAATAGTTCTACACATGGATTCATTAATGCACATTGCTGTAAATTATGCCTTGTTTTATTTTCTTGTAGCATTATTCATCTAGGAAAGAGGTTAACAGTAAGCTCAGGTTAATTTTTCACTTTGTACAAGTGGGATCCCTTGGTTTATTGGTCCAAACTGTTGGTATGCCTGGATGGATCCACTTTGCGATGGCCCATGCAGCAAAAATCCCCCCATATGGGAAAATCCTAACCCTTCAATATGTGTCCAGCACGTGCTATTGAGAAAATAAGTGCAGCAACGATCCACATTCAGCCAAGACAAAAACCAGAGATCCAATGGATATGATCTTCCAATCTAGGGTATATTGGTTGTATAGACCATCCACATTGGAACCCATCAAATATATAGCTTTGGTAACTGAAACACAGGGCTTATGTAACATACAAGCCACCCATCTGTCAAAAGGGATCCTGAGATGGGCCATACAGGTCACAACTGGCCAGTGGAAGATCAGACCGAAATCAATCATCCAACTGTAGTGCGGCCTGTACAAATCCAATTGGATCACCAAAAGCGGCGATTTATTGGACTTTTTATGGCTATGTACAAACCATATGGGATGGTTGTAAGGCTTATTTGTGGAAGACTGTTGGACTTTTTATTTTTATTTTTAACGGTCTAATATTAATGCTAAAGAAGGATCCTTCAATTTGGTTACTTCTTCTTCATCATGCCTACAATTTCAAATTTGATAGTGCATCCAAATGGACCCTTGAATTTAGAATATATGTAGTCCAAAACTGGAAGCTAATCATGAACTTTCAACACCAAACTCAGGACCATGCAGCAGAGACAAACAAGAAAAAGAGACAGATATTCCATTCTGCTGAGCATTTGTGGCTATGTGATAACCCAGAACTACATTTTGTACCCCAAATCATATCCATTGCACATCAATTAGGATCTGAGACAAATGATATTATTTGACAGAAAGCATCCTGCCTACCTACATCTCTAGTTTCTACATACACCCAAACATATCCTTAATGTCTTTCTATTTAAATGGATACCTCGTTTTGTGCTCTATATGTATGAGTCGATATTTATGTAAGGATATGCTAAGTGTTTGTGTGTCTATTTATATGTATATTTAATGGAGGAGACATGGTGGGGATTGTTGTTTTCTCTGAGTCTCATGTATGCATTTTCTACATATTTTTCTTAGCTTGACATTGCTCGTACTATTATGCATCTCTTGTCAGGTTTTGGTTCTATCCTTCATAAATTCAAGATATCAGAGGAGCAGAGAAAATATTTTATTGATAACCCAGAGCCCCTGGTAGCATTTGCTCTCCGTTGCAGGATGTAATCTTCACCTGCAGTAAGGTCCCATTCCGCTCTTTATTATCCTCTGTGTTTTCATTTGTGAACTGAATCATGTGATAGTTGTCATTACAGACTCAACTTGTTTCCTGATTTCTGAGTACAATTTAGCCAAGTCAATTGCAAGCTCACCAAAAAATATAAAAATTGATCCACAGGGCCCTTTTTGTATAAGATTTGAGTTCAGGCCGGTAATTGGAGCTCGTCGAAACCAGGCTGACTTAGCTGAGTCAGCGAGGCAATTAGTGAATTTTAAAATTGCCACATTAGATCTGATTATGGAAACAAATTTTAGCATATAGCTGGAGCTTCGGATCTTTGTGCATCTTGCAAACTGTCAGACCATGTTGAATGCATTCAAGGCTGGTGGGAATTTCCATTCAAGGATGGCAATGAATATGTACCCACATATTCGTCAGGTTGTAGAGGGAAAAAGGGTGCTGATTGAATGGTACCCTCAACCCAGGGAAGACAAACCTCCAGTTCCTCTATTAAAAAAAGGTAATTATACAGTAAACTTCTCATTGCACTGATCTTATGAAAAGGAAAAAAAAAGACAATGAAACTAGGAATGTAGAGTTAATATGAAAGAATGAGACAATCATGAACAGTGCCTCATGAATTAGAACAAAAGTGATGAGGAAGTAACTCTGAAATTGTAGTACTAGTTATCGGTCTCTTAAGTCCAACTTCAAGCAAGATAGTTGCAATCTGGAGCCACACTGCATATGGGAACATATTTTAACTAGTTTATGCTTAACTTGTTTCTTGGTAATGATTTTTTTTCTTCTTTTTTAATTATATATGCGTGCTTATTTCAGGATGCCTTTGCTTTTGAGAGATGAAAAGCGAAAATGCTCAACTTCACTATTGCATATGGGAAAACTCTTGTTGGCTGGCCCATGATTGGAAGGTATGAATACTCTTATCAATTATTGTAATGGGGGTAGATGAACATGTGGCTGCCAATGAATGCGGTTTGATGCAGCATTGCCACTTTCAGGTAATCAATTGTTTGTCAAAGCAACTACTTACAGTTCCTGTTGTTTTTCACTTTTCTTTTTCTTTTTCTTTTTCTTTTTATTTTCTAGTGACTCTACCAAAGAGCATGAAGGCAAATGGGGTATGAAATAATTAACAAAGGTAAGGAAACCACTTCACTTTTGACCTTTGATTGCTATTTATTTTCCTAGTTAAAATTGTACCTTGCATTAGGAAGGAACATGCCAGATTGGCCTCTGGGTTTGAGTCCCAACCTGAATGGGTTGGACTTGGGCCTAATATAGACCCATTGATGGGCCTAGCTTTAATTTAAAATGGGTTGGCCTTGGGCCTAAGTCAGGTTGGCCTGCGTGTTAACAGACCCAACCTATTTTTGAGGTGGGTTCAAGCCAAACTTATTGGGTAGTGGGTTGGGCTTCGAGCTAGAAATTTGTCCATTTAAATAATGGGTTAGGCTGGGGTTGAACCTACCTACTGGGTTGAGCCAGATAACCCTACATAGGTTACTAATTGGTTGAGCTAGATAACCTGGCTTGCCTCGACCCAAAACCCAAAACAAAATAAAGAACAATAGTATGGATAAATTTATTGTCTGCACCCAAACTCAACATGATTTCTTCGGTCCAATTGATTGAACCTGAGCTCATTAAAATTGGGTCGGTTTCATAGGGTACCCATTGGCATCCCTATCAACTTTATCGCCCTGTGATAAATTGGGTCAGATTTGGATAAGAGGCCAATATCGACCCATTAAATTAATGGGTCGGTTGCTTTGATTTCAACCTAACCTAAACTGGCCCAAATTTTAATGGGCTAGGTTTAGAATTTGTCTGTTTAAATAATGGGTTACGCTTGGGTTGAACCCTACCTACCTACATAGGTTTTTAATGGGTTGAGCTAGATGAGCCAGCTTGACTCAACCTAAAGCCCAAAACAAAATAAAGAAGAAAAGTATGGATAAATTTATTGTTTGGACCCAACTCTCCCTGATTTATTGTTTGGTACCCATTGGCATCCCTATTGACTTTAATGTGACCTATGTGATAAACATGTCAAATTTGGATAAGTGGCCAGTTTTGACCTATTAAATTAGTGGGCCAACTCTTTTTTATTTCAACCTAACCTAAACTGGCCTGAATTTTAATGGGTGAGGGCTAGGTCCAAAATTCCAAGTGGATTCTTAAATGGGTCAGGTACGAGGCGTGCCTAGACACCTAACCCAACCCATCCCATTTGCAACACTACCTGTTGGGCTTTTGGGCTGGGCTTAGGCTTAAAATTCAAGCCTGTTTTTCAATCATGGCTGATTTGAACTATGTACAATACTATTGCCCCGAGTGGACTAATTAGGATTTGGAAGGGCAATTTTGTAACATATATATGGGCCTAAATGTTGGGTCTACGGTCTAATTTTTGGTGTTTCATCTAATGGTTGGTCATTGTGTGCCATGTAAAAAATCAAGGGTGGATGTCTCTCCCAACTCTTTCCATTGGTGTGCCCCACCTTAATTACAACCTAGTTTCTTTTTTCTCTTTGTTTAATGTGTGATTACACATCTGATGGTCGGAGTGGATCTCACATATACATCACTATGGGCCCCATAAAAAATCAAGGTTGGCATCCATAAAAATCCTTGTGAGGGTACAAGTCTGGTCTTCCTCATGTATAACTTATTATTTATCACGTGAATGGGACCTCCGGGATGTTCAATGGATTGAACCCACAATGAGCAACATTTTTCATGAAAATTATCCCTATCCACTCATCAAGTAGCCACAATTTTCTTCTATTATTTACCATTGGCTATACACTATTTTTATAGTATTGGTCACTTGATGAGTCGATAGGATGATGTTTGCACTAGGTGATCCTCATGGTGGGGCCAACTTATTAGAAGGTTTGGATTTCATAAGAACTTAACAGGTAGGAAATTATCCATTAGGTGGAGTGGTGGACCTGAAACTATGGTGCAATCTGTTGGACCCTAGACAATCTCTGTTTTTTTTTTTTTTTTTTCTAAATGCAACAGCGTACACAACTATGAGACAAATGCCCACCCTTGATTTCCTAGGGTCCCACCGTGATGTGTACTTGAAATCCGCTCCGACCATTCAATGTGTAATTCATAAGACTGAAAAATCAGGCCAACCTATGATTAAAGGTGGGCCACAACAAAGGAAAATTTGGGAGAGAAACTTCCACTCCAAACATTATATGAGAGACCAAAATGTAGGCCCGAGGCAAAAAACCGCAGGCTCATATGTGATTCAGGTGGGCCACACATACGGAAATAGTTTGGAGGGTGAGTGTTGTCCTGCATCCTCTCTTTGATTGTGTTCTCCACTTGAATGTGGAGGGTTATTTTTGGGACCTAGCATGGGGTAACTCGGGTGGCTTCACATGAACACCAGTGGGGCCCACCTGAGCACCCCCTGATCTCTCCCTCTTTCCCACCTTCCCCTAGCCGTCATTGTCGGTTCCTCTCTATAAATGCACCAGTTTGTCACTTAGCGTGAGTCATGAGTCGTCGAGTCGGGTGAGCCCCATCCATGATGGAGATAATTTTGAAGACTTGAAGCTCAATGACATTCCAAAAATATTCAAGATAAAGGTATATCAAGTAATGCCTTGGTTTACCCCAAAACCTATAACCCTTATAGCCCAAAATCCCATTGCTCTAGATGGCCCAATCTGGTAGTCTTTTTCCACACGCCAACTTCATCATTCCTTTTTCATAGCATGCCTAACATTGATGACATGTTCATCATATTCTGTCTAGCTATAATAGCATGCTTGATTGATAGCATGCTCACCTATGATAACGTGCCTATGGTTGTTTTGGATGTCTTTAAAGGAACACCTTGATAAGCCGTGTTTTACTCGCACGTTGTAGACTCACGAGCTGTGGTTTGTTCATACAAATAATTTATACTTTTTCAGGATGCGTTTAGTAGCAGGGTGCATGTAAGAGTTGTTGGAGCTTGCTATTCCTTCATTGTTATTGAGATGATTATACTTATATGTATATAATATGGAATAATGTCTATGGTTATTATAATGGCTGGAGTGAAATTCATATAATCATCATGGTGTGCTCTTTAAAAATCAAGGGTGAACTTCTCTTCCATCTCCTTTAAAAAAAATAAAATAAAATAAAGGTTGGCATCGGTAAAATTCCTTTCTAAGGTTTAAGTCCACTATTGGACCACAGGTTTCTACCTAATGGACAAGTTCTAATGGCTACACGGTTTTCTATTACTCATCAAGTGGCCACACATTGTTTTTTATAACTCATCAAATGTCTACACTTTTGTTTTGTTATTTATCAATGGCTATACACTATTTTCTACAGTAGGGTCACTTGATGAGTGGATAGGATGATGTTTGCACTAGGTGATCCTTGTGGTGGGGCCAACAATTTCACAAACACATAACAAGTTATCCACTGGGTAGACCTTAAACTGGTCCAACAGCTCGTGAGTGAAAAATCTACTGAGACCTCTTTTTAAACAGGAGCTATGGCAGCAACGCCCACTCTTTTTTCTTAGGGCCCAAAAATCTACTCAGACCATTCAATGTGTAATCATAATTTATGAAGACTGAAAATTTTACTTGTGATTGAAGTGGGCCACAACAAAGGAAAAAAAAGTTGGGAGAGAGACCACCCTTGATTTTTACAAGGCCCACCATGATGATTATATGATTATATGAGACACCAAAAATAGGCCTGATGCCAAAAACAGCAGGCCCATATTTGATTCAGATGGGCAACATCAATTGAAACAGTTTAGTGGGTGAGTGTTGCCCTGTATACTCTCCAAGTACATGGCCCACCTGATGGGGCTGATTTTTGGGACATTATACCTAGTGGTTGGGTTGGATTTCACGTAAGCACATCATGGCAGCTAGGATGGTCGCATCAGTGTAAAGGAGAGCTTCCCATAAGAAAATTATATGATACTCAAAAGATATTGAGAGCCTCCCATGAGAAAATTGGATGATAGGAATAATTATTTAAAATTATCGTACTTGAGCACGCCAGTGGATACACCTAGCTTGAATTGCACATCATCAAAGTGTTGGGTCATGATTTTTATGATTTTCTTTTCCTATCCAACAGTGATGTTGCCGCCCTTAGTGCCTGCCCAATGCTTATCTTGTAATTGTTTTTCCTTTTACTTCCATGGCTTCATCTAAGAATGCGGCAGCTCTACAAAGAAGGGAGGCTTAGTTGGTGGACCCATAGAGGAAGTCCTTAGATTCATGAAAAATAGCCCTCTTTTGCACTAGCCTTCAATCACTCAAAAGTCCCATGCTTATGAAATAGTAGATTTCATGGAAAGATGTTGAAACCACGACACATCATACAGGACTTGGTGGGGATTGGTTGGGTCTCAAGATCCACAAATTCTGACGTATCAAATAATTACATCTCCAATAGAAACTTAGGCAGCATAATGGGCGGCTATTTGATACTTTGGTAGACAATGATGCTTGATACACAAGAACTTACAACATTGCACTTATGTAACTCATTGTTTCTAAGTCACAGAAAAAATCAGATTGGGTGAACAATACTAACAATTGACTCGTGGACACTTTCTTTCTTGAAATACCATTGGGTCATATTAAATTGACTGTTAGAATTACATTTCATTTGTTTTGAGATTCTGTAGCTCTTAACTTAATTTTGGGTGAAACACTCAAATCAGACCTAAGTCTCACATTGTGATTAATGAATGTGCCCACCCAATCGATGCATGAGGAATTTAAAAGGAAATTTTAAATTTCCTAAGGTAAGCATTGAATGGAGAAAGAGAAAAAAAAAACCCAGCTCACTCATCGAGTATGCCAAACGTGCAAGTCGAAATAAATATTTTTAAATAGTATCGTTATCTTTTAATTTATTTCTAAATAACACCTATCTTTGGTATTATTATATTCCTATATTTAAATTATACCTTAAACTTTTTTGATTTGTTTCCAAATAGGCCCAATCTTTTCAACACTTCCAAATAGGCCCAGTCTTTTCAATACTTCCAAATAAGCTGGAACCTTTATAATATTTCTCTCTCTATCTTTTGCTTAATTTTAAATAGTATCCCTGTCTTTTAATTATTTCTAGATAACTGCTTATCTTTTGAATATTTCAAATTAGCGCCTTACCTTTCATTTTCTTATTTTTTTTATATTAATTAAAAGTATTTTGATAATTCTAAATATCTATTTTTAAATATTTTCAAACAATACCCTATGAATATTTCTAAATAACGCCCAATGTTTTCGATTATTTACAAATAATATCTTTTTATTATTTCCAAATAAGGATCTTTTGAATGTTACTAACTAATGCTCTGCCGTTTGATTTGTTCTAAATAATGCCTATCTTTTAAATATTTCAAAATAGGCACTAAATGTTGATTTATTTTTAAACCGTCAAATTAGTTAGTATGTACCTTTTTTAATATTGCCAAATTAAGCCCAATTATTTCCAAATAAGCCCTGTATTTTGATTATTTCCAAATAAGCATCTTTTGAATATTACAAATTAGCACCTTACCTTTCATTCATTTATTTACTAGTTTTCTATTTTTGAATATTTTAAATTAGCAGCCTACCTTTCATTTATTTCCTGATTTTTCTATTTTTAAATATTTCCAAACAATACCCTATTATGTCCAATGTTTTGATTATTTTCAAATAACGTCATATCTTTTGATTATTACAAATAAGATAAGATTATTTCAAATAATGCCCTATCTTATTTGTAACCAATGCCCCGCCTTTTGATTTATTTCTAAATAATACTCTTTTGAATATTTCAAAATAGGCACTATCTTTTGATTTAGAAAAAATAGTACATAATATTTCTTAATATTTTAAATAAAGCCCGATCTTTTGATTATTTTCAAATAATGTCTTATCTTTTGAATAGTACAAATTAACACCATACATATCATTTATTTCTTATTTTTAATATTACTAAAAATATTTTAATAATTCTAAATATCTATTTTTAAAATATTTCCAAACAATACCCTTTTTTGAATATTTCTAAATAAGCCCAATGTTTTGAATATTTACAAATAAAGCTTGATTATTTCTAAAATAAGTCCAAGGTTGTGATTATTTCCAAATAAAGCCCTACCTTTTGATTATTTCCAAAATAAGTCCAATCTTTTAATTATTTCCAAATAACATTATCTTTTGATTATTTCCAAATAATGTCCTATCTTTTGAATATTTCTAACTTACTGTCCATCTTTTGATTTATATCTAAATAATGTTCTTTTGAATATTTCAAAACAGGCACTATCTTTTCGATCTTTTTTAATATTTCTAAATAATGGCCAATCTTTTGATTATTTTTAAATAATCTTTTAATTATTTTTAAATAAAACTCAATCTTTTGATTATTTTCAAATAACGACCTCTTGTTTGATTATTTTCAAAAAATGCCTTATCTTTTGAGTAATTAGCACTTACTTTCATTTCTTATTTTTAATATTACTATAAAGTATCTTGATAATTTAAATATCTATTTTTTTTTGTAATACCCAATGTTTTGATTATTTACAAATAATGCTCTATATTTTAATTATTTCCAAATAACACCCTATCTTTAGATTATTTCTAGATTATTTCCAAAATAAGTAAATGTTTTGGTTATTTTTTCCAAATAAAGTCCTTATCTTTTGAATATTCCTTTTGATTTATCTCCATAGGTTTCTTATCAATTTTTTTAAATATCTCTAAATAATGCCCAATCTTTTTATTATTTTCAAAAATAAGGCCCAATGTTATGATTATTTCTAAATAACGACTTACCTTTTGATTATTTTCAAAATATACCTTAGCGTTTGAGTAATTAGCACCTTACTTTCATTTCCTTTTTTAAATTACTAAAAGTATCTTGATCATTCTAAATATCTATTTTTTAAATATTTCTAAACAATACCCTATTTTTGAATATTCCGCCCAATGTTTTGATTATTTACAAATAATGCTCTATCGTTTGATCACTTCCAAATAAACCCCATCGTTTAATTATTTCCAAAATAAGCTCAATCGTTTGATTATTTCCAAATAAAGCCTATCTTTTGATTATTACCAAATAGACTCTTGTTTTGATTATTTTCAAATAATGCCCTATCTTTTGAATATTTTTAACTAATATTTTCAATTGTTTCTACTATTGTTTCAATTGTTTCAATTGTATCTTTTTGATTATTTACAAATAATGCTCTATCGTTTGATCACTTCCAAATAAACCCCATCGTTTAATTATTTCCAAAATAAGCTCAATCGTTTGATTATTTCCAAATAAAGCCTATCTTTTGATTATTACCAAATAGACCCTTGTTTTGATTATTTTCAAATAATGCCCTATCTTTTGAATATTTTTAACTAATGTTTTCAATTGTTTCTACTATTGTTTCAATTGTTTCAATTGTATCTTTTCAATTGTTTCTACTATTTCTAAATAATGCCCACTCTTTTGCTTATTTCCAAATAAAGTCCAATCTTTTAATTATTTTGAAATAATGCCCTATTTTGTATTATTTTCAAAATATGCCATATCTTTTGAATAATTAGCACCTTTAGCTTTCATTTCCTTTTTTAAATAATATTACTAAAAAGTATCTTGATAATTCTAATTATCTATTTTTTAAATATTTCCAAACAATACCCTATTTTTGAATATTTTTAAATAACTCCCGATCCCAATGTTTTCATTATTTACAAATAACGCTCTATCTTTGGATTATTTGCAAATAAACTCCCTCATTTGACTATTTCCAAACTATGTCCAATGTGTTGATTATTTCCAAATAACATCCTCTTGGTTGATTATTTCCAAATAAGCCCTATGGTTTATTATTTCTAAAAAAAGTCCAATGGTTTTATTATTTACAAATAATGCCCTTTTGATTTATTTATAAATAATACCTAATCATTTTTAATATTTCAAAATAGCTATGTATTTTCATTTATTTGGAAATAATGCCCCATCATTTGATTATTTCTAAATAGAACCCTATCTCTTGATTATTTTAAAATAACAAATCTTTTGACTAATTTTCAATTAAATTCCTTTTTTTAAAATATTACTAAAAAATACCTTATTTTTTAGATTATTTCCATATAATCTTTTGGATATTTCTAAATTGCACCAAGTTTCAACTATATCCAAAACTCAGGTGGCCCCAGGAAGTGCAGCTCACCAATTTCAGATATTTTAAGTATGATTTCACACTATTTTAAATGATATGGCGCACTTGAGTTCTGGATACAATTGATTTTTGGGATGTTCCATAACCTATAAGGGACCCACCAAATACACAGTGTGGATGTCCAATACACATCACGGTGGAGCCCACACAGGTTGACCTCGTGTAAATTGAATGGAATATTGGTGGGGGATCAACCATGGAAACTTCCAGATGGAATGTCAGATGTACTGTAGGCTTGACTTTCTTCCTTTGCACGATTTAAATTACACATACTATGTCTCCACATAGATCAAACATAATATGCTGATTATGTTTGATCATCATAATTATCATAATTATGATGATTTTTGGAACAGGGTCCTCCCTTGGGACCCTGGACCAAAAATCAGACTGGTCCACACTATCTGGTGGACCATGCGTATCGTAAGAACTAATAAAGCAGAAAAAAACAAGATGGGTTACACTATTTATATTTCTATCTACTTGTACAACTCACCGATTTTAGAGGTGGGAATGATCATGATAGAGACATGGATGAGTGGCCCATATCTTCCATATGTTTGCAGCTTGCATATTTCCTTAAAATTTAGCCTAAAAAGTCACCCCCATTTGTGATTCAGGTGGACCACATTAAGCATAGAGAAGACTTTTGGTTCTTGGATCTAAAATAGGATGACGCATCTGGTAGGCCCCACCCAACACAACACCTATCACTGCCAATTTATAAACCTACCCTAAGTTTCTTTTTTATTACAGGAGTACCCTTAGGCGAGCCAAGCCGCATTTGGGCATGGCTGCATTTTAAATCACCCTTGGGCTTACCACAGACCAATCTGGCTGAAGGAGATATAAGCCCAAAGCTCGACAGGCTAGCCTGGCCCAAGAGGTACCCCATAATTTAGTTAAGTAATTATCATTGGATGCTAGGATGGGTCCTAACCACTACCAGGTGTGTCACCCCACACCTAGGTCCCAGAAATCAGCCCCATCTCAGGTGGATTATATGATTGGAAACAATGTCCAAGGCAACGCCCACCCTCCAAATTTGTATACGTTTGACCTTTTGGATGTAGGCCTGAATTTTGGTGTAGAGTCTAATTGTTAAAAGTGACATCACATAATCATCATACTGGGCCCTCTAAAAATCAAGGGTGAATGTTCACATAATCAAACTAATTTTTTATCCCTAAGCTTAACGTGGGATTACACATCCAATTAGACGAAGTGGAGTAGATCTCACATAGACTTCAAGGTAGGCCCCGTAAGAAATCAAGGTCACTTTTTTATGACCTTGATTAAATATTGAACGGTCAAAGCAGATTTCACAAACACTAGAGTTGGGACCCAAAGAAATCAAGGGTAGGTCTGTATATGACTGATATATTAAAAAAGAAATCAGTTGGACAACTTCTTACCTGTTTGTTAAGTGTCCCAGTAGGTTGGCCTCACCATGAGGATAACCTAGTGCAAACATCATTCTATCTATTCATCAAGTGAATAGATAAATAACAAACTTGATTAGTGAATAGGGATGACTTCCATGGAAAATGTTGCTTACTAGGGGGAATGGCTTGAAGGTCCCATTCACTTAATAAATTAGAAAGTTACCAATTTGGTGGACCATAACCTGTGGTTCAACTGGTTAAACTTATACCTTAAATAAATAAATCTTTACTGACGTGGAATCTTGATTTTTGACAGGGCCCACCATGATCTATGTAAGATCCATTGCTGGACAATTTGGAAGTAGGGCCTAAGTTGTATTATAGAATTTCCTTTTCAATAGTCATAGGCAGGCCCACCACATTCAGGCTGGGCTGTAGATGATCCAAGCCCACCCCGATTGAAAAGTGGCATGCATTTTAAGCCCGAGCCAGCCCTTAGGCCTCGTACCATAGCCCAAGTCTGGCCAAAGGGAAGCTATGCCCAGAAGCCCAACAGAAGAGACGCCATATTATATATAGCACAAACTTCAATTAGAAAAGGAAAGGAAATTTTACAAAATAACTCATTAATAGGTACTTTAAAAAAAAAATTTAATAAGCAACTCATTAATTAATTTATGTAATTATCACAAGAAGTTAGGCCTCATTAATTAATTTATGTAATTATCACAAGAAGTTAGGCCAGGGCCCAAAAATTAGCCTAATCTATGATCGGAAACAATGTTTAGTACAACGCCCACCCCTCCAAATCGTTTCCCTTGGTGTAGCCCATTTGAATCATATTTAAATTTGACTTTTGCGCCCTAGGCCTAAATTTTGGTGTAGAGTCAAATGATTGGAGTGGACATCATATAATCATCATAGTGGGGTCTCTAAAAATCAAGGGTTGATGTCTCTCCCAATGGTTTTCTTTATCGTGGCCCACCTGAATCACATGTCAAACTGCCATTTTTTTTTTCATGGGCTTACACATCTATTTAGACAGAGTGGAGTAAGGTAGGCTCAGTAAAAAATCAAGTTGATTGTGTTTTTTTTTTTTTTTTTTTTTTTAAACCACCTTGATTATACGAATGGTTGGAGCAGATTCCACATACACATCATCTTGGAACCCTAAGAAATCAAGGGTGGGCATTTATTAACAAAGATAATGTCACAAGTCCAATCGGTTGGACCACAATTTAAGGTACACTCAGTAGATAACTTCCTACCTGTCAAGTGCTTGTGAAATCCAATCTTCCTAATAGGTTGGCCCCACCATGAGGATCACCTAGTGCAAACATCATCCTATCCCCTCATCAAGTGACCCATACTATGGAAAACATTTTATAGCCATTGATAAATAACAAAATAAAATGGATAGGGATGATTTTCATGAAAAATGTTGCTTACCATGGGAACAGCTTGGAGGTCCCATTGGCTAATAAATTACAAGTTACCCATTAGGTAGACCATAACAGGTCTACCTAATTAGTTAAACTCATACCTTCCAAAAGAAAAATTTTATCGAGGGAACCATGATGTTTTTAAAAGGCCCATGTATATGTAAGATCCACTCCCACCGTTAGATGTGTGATCTCATATTAAACATAGAGCCAAAAAAGGCTAACTTCTAATGAAGGTGGGAAACACCAGAGAGATGGTCCAACCATGATTTGTATTGGGCTCACCATGATGATTATATATAATAACTACACCAAAACTTAGAACAGTAAACAGTTTGTAGGGTGAAAGTTGCACTGTTTCGTAGTCTACCTGAATAATGGAAGGAGCTGATTTGGTTCCTGGACCTAAAATAGGATGACACATCAGGTGGTTACGGTGGATTTAACAAAAACACCATGGTGCAGGCCACCCAATACGACATCTTTTCCATCACTGGATTTAACAAAAACACCATGGTGCGGGCCATCGGACACGAGACATTTTCCATTGCTGGCCAGAGGCAAGCCAGGCCCATGCCCATAGGGATGAAAGTTGGGCGGGTTGGTGCTCAACCCTAGCTCATCCCAAGGTTCCTATACCTCAACCCTAACCCAACCCAACCCAACCTCGGGTTGGGAATTCTTAACCCAAGTCCAACCCAAGCGGGCTCAGTCAGGTGGATAAATGCCAATATTTTCGTTATTATATTTCAATGCACGTCTTATTTATTGTACCTATGATTTTATTAATTATATATGTAATTATTTATTGTAAATAACTTTTTTTTTTAAAAATAAACAATCTAAAATATAGGACAACTACTCCTTTAAAAGCTGTGTTGTTGTGTAGCACGCAATTTTGTCCAGTGTATCTTGTTAGTTGTTGTCATGGAACTCAATTATAATTTATAAGTAACTTATCTATTGACTAGGTTCGGGTAGGGTCGGGCAAACTGAGACCTCAACCCGAGCTCGACCCAAGTTTGATCGGGTGTTTGTATAGCCCAAGCTCGAGACCGAACCCGATACATCCTGCCCGAGCCCAACCCAATGTTGGGTCAGTCGGGAACCCGCCCAACTTTCAGCCCTACAGGCCCATATTATATACCACACAAGCTTAATTAAAATAAAAGAATTTTACAAAATAATAAGTTACTTTTTTTGAAAAGGTTTTTAATAAACTATCCGATTAAAGTTAAAATCCATCCCGACCGACCAACCCCAAGCCCAAGGCCCAAAAATCAGCCCCATCTATGATTTCAGGTAGACTACATGATTGGAAACAATGTCCAAATGTCCTAGGGCTACGCCCTTCAGGCCCTGGCCAAAAAATCAGGCTAATCTATTATTCAGGTGGGCCACACCAAAGAAAACATTTGAAAGATACATACACCCTTGATTTTTATAGGGCCTGTGATGATTATATGAAATCCACTCCAACCATTAGATGCCACACCAATCTTTAGCCCTACAACCCAAAAAACCAATCCTATACATGATTCTCCCACCATGGGAAACAGTTTGGAGGATATGCGTTGCCATGTACACTGTTTCCAATCATGTGGTCCACCTAAATCATGGATGGGGTTGAGTTTTGGGCCCTAGACCTAACATTAACATGGGATACCTGATGGTTGGGATGGATTGAAACATCACAGTGAGGCCCACCCACGCCTTACACAACGAACGCAAACTACCATTGACAAATCGTTATTCAAAATCTTTCTGAGAACCAAGGATATAAGGTAGTATTTTGTAAATTTTTCAAAAGGAAACTGTGTGCCTTTTTGGATTCAAATCAGATGGCCCATGCCACCCCAGCGATGGTGGTGATGTGTGGGGTGTTGTGGGACTCATTTTGATGTTGTATATCCATGCCGCCCATCAGTTTTTCCAGCTCCTTTTAGGGCATGGTCCCAAAAATGAAGAACACATCACCACACCATTGTAGGGGTGGGTGGGCAACACCACCTAATCATCGTAAGGCCTTCTTTGGGCTTTTCTCTTGTGGGGTCTACTAGTACATTGATGATCAAACTTAGCACTGTCAACGGGTTGGGCCAGTTGGCTTTTTCAAAATTTTAAATGTGACTTGCCTGAACCTAGCCCATTGACAGCCCTAATTGAAGGCAGGCACATGCCTTGTAAAATCCGAGTAACGTAATCATATGGATGGGCCAAGAGATTGCTTAGGATTTCGGTTTGTACAAAGTGGGGCCCATTGTTCACAAATCTAAAGTGGTAGTAATGTGGACCCCGCTGTGAGTGGTGGATGCAAAACTCAAACTCTCAATATCTTTGTTCTAGGGTCCAATTTCCATGATATATATATATATATATATATATATATATATATATTGCTCTTCCTAATCCTAATTAGGGTGTAATAAGTATTGAACATGGTCCAAATCATTAAAAAATGGGCTTGAATTTTAAGCCTAAGCTCCCAAAAGCCCAAGTAGGGTTGCAAATGGGATGGGTTGGGTTAGTAGGGGGCGCCTCATACCCAACCTATTTAAGAATCCACTTGGAATTTTGGACCTTAGCCCTAACCCACTAAAATGCAGGTCCGTTTAGGTTAGGTTGAAATTAAAAGGAGTCGACTCACTAATTTTATGGGTCGATACTGGCCCCCTATCCAAATTCGACCTGTTTATCACACGGATCACATTAAAGTTGATAGGGATGCCAATGGGTACCCAAAGCCGTGGGTACCCGATGAACCCAACCCGATTTTAATGGGCTCAAGTTCAATCAATTGGACCCAATAAATCAAGTTGAGTTGGGTCCAGACAATAAATTTATCAATACTTTTCTTCTTATTTTGTTTTGGGTTTTGAGTGGAGTCAAGCTGGCTCATCTAGCTCAACCCATTAATAACCTATGTGGGTAGGTAGGGTTCAACCCAAGCCATTAGGACAAATTTCTAAACCTGACCCATTAAAATTCGGGCCAGTTTAGGTTAGGCCTGTCAATGGGTCTATATTAGGCCCAAGTCCAACCCAGTTTGGGACTCAAACCCAGACATGTTCCTTCCTAATGCAAGGTACAATTTCTACAAGGAAAATAAATAGCAACCAAAGTTCAAAAGTGAAGTGGTTTTCCTTACCATCATTAATTATTTCATACCCTGTTGCCTTCATGATCTTTGGTAGCGCCACTGGAAAATAAAAAAGAAAAAGAAAAAGAAGCAAAGTAAAAAACAACAGGAACTGTAACTAATTGCTTTGACAAACAGTTGATGACCTGAAAGTGGCTATGCTGCATCAAACCAGCATTCATTTTCAGGTACAAAAAAAACTACACACACACACACCCTGTTACAACAATTTATAACAGCATGCATACCTTACAATCACGGGCAAGCCCAACAGGAGTTTTCCCATATGCAATAGATAAGTTGAGCATTTTCGCTTTTCATCTCTCAAAAGCAAAGGGGTCTTGAAATAAGCACGCATACATACAATTAAAAAAGAAAAAGAAAAAAAAAATCATTACCAAGAAACAGGTTAAGCAGCATAACATAGTTAAAATATGTTCACGAATATTTTCAAACTTTGCAGGTGTGTTTGGATCGGCTATGCTGCATCAAACCAGCATTCATTTTCAGGTACAAAAAAAAACTATATATATATATACACACCCCCTGTTATATAACAACATGCATACCTTACAATCACGGGCAAGCCCAACAGGAGTTTTCCCATATGCAATAGATAAGTTGAGCATTTTCGCTTTTCATCTCTCAAAAGCAAAGGCGTCTTGAAATAAGCACGCATACATACAATTAAAAAAGAAAAAGAAAAAAAAAATCATTACCAAGAAACAGGTTAAGCAGCATAACATAGTTAAAATATGTTCACGAATATTTTCAAACTTTGCGGGAGTGTTTGGATCGGCTACTTGAATTCAGATGACAATAACTATTAGTCTAGTATAGTGTGGCTCCCCGGGTAATTTTCTGTATATTACCTTTAATAGAGGAAATGGAGGTTTGTCTTCTCCAGGTTGAGGCTACCATTCAAGCAACACCCCTTTTCCCTCTACAGCCTTGCAAACATGTGGGTACATATTCATTGCCATCCTTGAATGGAAATCCCCACCAGCCTTGAAGGCATTCAACATGCTGTGACAGTTTGCAAGATGCATAAAGATACGAAGCTCCAGCTACAAGATAAAGTTTGTTTCCATAATCAATTCTAATGTGGCAATTTTAAAATTTGCTAATCGCCTCGCTGACTAAGCTAAGTCAGCCTGGTTTGGCTGAGCTCCAAGTACCAGCCTGAACTCAAATCTCATATGAAAATGGCCCTGCGGATCAATTTTTATATAATTGGTAAGCTTGCAACTGACTTGGCTAAATTGTACTCAGAAATCAGGAAACAAGCTCTGTAATGCAGACTATCACAAAGGATAATAAAGAGCGGAAGAATACATCCTGCAACTGATAGCAAATGCTACCAGGGGCTCTGGGTTATCAATAAAATATTTTCTCTGCTCCTCTGATATCTTGATTTTATGAAGGACAGAACCAAAATCTGACAAGAGAAGCATAGTAGTACAAGTAATGTCAAGCTTCCATAGAAAAATATGAAGAAAGATACATACATGAGACTCGGAGAAAACAACAATCCCCACCATGTCTCCTCCATTAAATATACATATAAATAGACACACAAACACTTAGCATATCCTTACATAGATATTGACTCATACATATAGAGCACAAAATGAGGTATCCATTTAAATAGAAAGACATTTAAGGATATGTTTGGGTGTATGTAGAAACTAGAGATGTAGGTAGGCAGGATGCTTTCTGCCAAATAATATCATTTGTCTCAGATCCTAACTGATGTGCAATGGATATGATTTGGGTACATAATGTATTTCTGGGTTATCACACGGCCACAAATGCTCTCAGCAGAATGGAATATCTGTCTCTGATTCTTGTTTCTCTGCTGCATGGTCCTGAGTGTGGTGTTGAAAGTTCATGATTAGCTTTCAGTTTTGAACTACATATATTCTAAATTCAACGGTCCATTTGGATGCACTAACAAATTTAATGAAATTGTAAGCATGATGAAGCAGAAGTAACCAAATTGAAGGATCCTAACTGATGTGCAATGGATATGATTTGGGTACATAATGTATTTCTGGGTTATCACACGGCCACAAACGCTCTCAGCAGAAAGGAATATCTGTCTCTGATTCTTGTTTCTCTGCTGCATGGTCCTGAGTGTGGTGTTGAAAGTTCATGATTAGCTTTCAGTTTTGAACTACATATATTCTAAATTCAACGGTCCATTTGGATGCACTAACAAATTTAATGAAATTGTAAGCATGATGAAGCAGAAGTAACCAAATTGAAGGATCCTTCTTTAGCATTAATATTGGACCGTTAAAAATGAAAAAAAAAGAAAGAAGAGTCCAATAGACTTCTACAAACAAGCCTTACACCCATCCGATATGGTTTGTACAAAGCCATAAAAAGTCCAATCAATCGCCGCTTTTGGTGATCCAATTGGATTTGTACAGGCTGCACTCCAGTTGGATGACTGATTTCAGTCTGATCTTCCACCGGCCAGCTGTGTCCTGTACGACCCATCTTAGGATCCCCTTTTGACAGATGGGTGGCTTGTATGTGTCATGAGGCCTGTGTTTCAGTTACCGAAGCTGTATGTTTGATGGGTTCCAATGTGGATGGTCTATACAACCAATATCCCCTAGATTGGAAGATCATATCCATTGGATCTCTGGTTTTGTCTTGGCTGAATGTGGATCGTTGCTGCACTTATTTTCTCAACAACACATGCTGGACACATATTGAAGGGTTAAGATTTTCCCATGGGCCATCGCAAAGTGGATCCAGGCATACCAACAGTTTGGACCACTAAACCAAGGGATCCCACTTGTACAAAGTGAAAACTTAACCATACTTGAATACCTAAACCTATTTCCTAGATGAATAATGCTACAAGAAAATAAAACAAGGCATAATTTGCAGCAATGTGCATCAATGAATCCATGTGTAGAACTATTTCAGAAATATCAACCTTTTTGTTATAGGTATAAGTTGGAATTGAACCCACAACCCTCAAGGTCACAACATGAATAAACCCCCATTGGAGCTATGGGCCCCCAATAAAACAAATGGTTTACTGGACCTCAAATCAAACAACCAAATGGTTTGCAAAAAAAAATAAAGAATAGGAGTCATGAAATACTCAATAATGTTATTCCTCATGCCCCAACAAAAATGTCCAATTCAAAGGGCTTACCGAGTAGAGAAATAAAGCACAAACCTGCAAATTCGGTCTTTTGGCCGACAACCGTCCAGTCTCCGTAGAGATTTAAAGAACAATGAACACACCCCAGAAATGTGACTTCCCAGTGGCCACAAGAAATCAACATCATTGGGAGTTACCTCATAAATGTTAAGTAGAAAACATCTTCTGAAAATAGAATTAAGAAATCTAAAGAGAAAAGGAATACTAGAATGTCATAGCAATGTAAAAGTCAAAATATGTTCATTGCATTTCGAGGACTAATGTTGTGAACAACTAGACCTCATATAAGGATTTGGAATAAGAGGAAAAATAATGGCTACCACTATGTACCAGCAACAACCGTCATGACGAGTAGTTCAAAGACAAACAATAGCAGAAAGAATTGCCTGAAATATCCATTCTATTTTATAACATTTAATGGCGGATATAAAATTTTCCATTATGTAGTGACCATTGTTTAAGGTGTGTTTGGTTGTACCAAATCAGAAATCTCATTATATTCAATGACTAATCAGTCTAATTTGGTGCAGAATTTCATGACATTCGATGCCAACAAACACACCCTTACGAGAAGCCATGTTTTCAATTCTGCAATGACCATTGCTTGGGTACCATTTTCTTTCTTTCTCCTTCTTTTTTTTCTGATGAATCGTAAACTCGGGAAGGGAAAGAAAAGAAAAAAAAAAGATATAGAAACAGAAACAACATGGTTACACTGGAAACTCTGCAGGACACAGAAAACCAACTACAAAAACACAAACCCCCCAACCCACTTACCAGGAAAGCACACTGAGCGCCTATTTGGTTTTGTATAAAATGCATGTAAATGGTGGTAAAATAAAGTCGGAATTTCACCTCGAATATTGGGCAAAACTAAAACCTCGTAACAGGTGGCCCCACCATGATGTATGTGTTATATCCGAGTCGTCCATTCATTTTTTAAAGATCATTTTAGGGCATGAGCCCAAATATGAGTCAGATCCAAAGTTCAAGTGAACCACACCACAAAAACAGTGGAGATTGAACACCTACAATTGAAAATTTATAGGGACAACAAAGGTTTTGGGTCTGCCTCATTTTTGGGCTAATGCACTAAAATGATTTGACCAAAATGAATGGACGGCATAGATAAAACACATACATCAACAAAGCATTGGGTGAAGTGACAACAAGTTTGGGAGCAAGAGCAGGAAGTGTCTCTTTCAAGATAACAAGTTAAAAAACAGCTAAAAAGCTAAAGCAGAAGCACGAGTCCAGAGAGTGCTTCAAAGCAGAAGCATCACCTGGTTAGAAGGATCTTGCAACTGAAAGTGGACTATGAAGCAGGAAAACCACAAGCCTTTGTATGTAAGGGTTAACAATGACATCTTTCTATTGCATGCCTTTTCTCTACCTAATTGTGCAAATAGCACCCTTTTTCTTTTGTTAAAAGCCAAATTTTGTAAAATAGCAAATAGAATTGCATTGTGCCTGGAACAAAGAAAATGCCTACATATGCTGTGTTTTAGTCAAAGTGAACTCAACCTCATTGGCACCATATATAATATGCATAAAATTAATTCCTAACACACTACATATTTCCCAGATCCAATCAATGATTCACCCTGATCTCAGGCAACTGTTCACTGCTTCAATGCCTATGAAGCAGTCATATTTCACAAATAAATTTTAAAAAAAAAATAAAAAATCAAGAAATAGCATTGATAGAAAATGGACATCAAACGATAAACAACAGTATCAACATTCTATCTAGCATTTACGTGTTAGTACTATCCATAACAAGAAAACTAACACGTTCACTAAGTCAAAATAAAAAATTTTAAAAAAATAAAATAAAATCCATTTAAGGTGAAAGATGCATCTAAGAGAATTTGACAAACAACTGAGGTCCTGAAATTCTGATGACATTAGTAACTGGGGAAACATCTAGAAGAGCTGCAGCTCATGGCAGTATGTTCTTTCCAGATGAAGTAAAAGTAGCAACAATATGCGAGAATAGCAGCCACTCTGAACCAAACTGACTCCCATGGGTTAGCAAGAGGATGCTTCAATACATCTGTATAGCAACAAACACCTAAAGGTTGCAACTGATAAATATTCAGCTTCTTGAAGGGATCGACCTGAGCCAGTCAATAACACAAAAATGGAGTTTCCCTCACTGACAACTCCAACAGCTCCTAGTGCACTCATAAACGATAGTTTTACTGATCCACCCTCATGTTCCCTAGATGCAAAGACCTAATGGGTACGTAAAATTGATTGGATATGGGTCTGTGTCTTCAAAACTAGATCTAATTTCTACAAGAACCAAATCCAGTTAGCTAAGTTCACATATTGGTCTAGGAATTGACTCGAATCTAACCTGTTGACAGCCTCATAAACAACGTTCTCCAAGAGGTTTGCTAAGCCCGTGCATATATAAGGTTTGTGTCGTTTACAAAACTAGACCCGAACCCGACAAGAATCGATCCAGGTTAGCTTAGGGCATGGGAACTAGGAACTGACCCAAACCCAACCCGTTGTTAGCCCTTTCAACAAGGTTCTCTAAGAGGTTTTGCTAAGCCCACGCATCAATAAGGCGCGTCGTCTACAAGGCACTGCATGTGTACACCAATGGAATATAAAAGCTATCCATCAACTAAGGTTTGACCGTCAAGAATTCATTCTAATGGGTACCCTGAGGGGTACCTAAACTCAATTTGATGAACTAGGTTAGGGCCCAGTAAAAACCGGCTCTAGTTGGCTAGGCACAGGTACTAGCAACTAACCCAAATCCAACCTACTGGCAACCATTTAAAGAAAGTTCTCCAAGAGGTTTGTTATGCCCACGCATGTATAAGATACGTCCTTTATAAGGCATTGCATGTGTATACCAATGGAATATAAAAGTTCTCCATCAAGTAGGTTTGACTATCAATATATATCAATAAAAAATCAGGTTTATGGACTCACCAAGTGTGCCATGGTCATATGCTACTTCACATTAAAATCTCAATAGTGACAGTTTCATAAAGATCATATCTTCTTTTTAGACCTTCATGAATTTAAAAGTGTTTTCATTATCAACAATATCAGCTAATATATCCCACGATATAAATAAATTAAAAAAAAAAACATGTATGAAGGGAAAACACAAACATCAGCTTCATTTAAAACTTTGGTGGCCCTCAAGAAGTTGAAGTTTTTAACAATGAGTGTTGAATTACCACTATGTCCTATGGTGTGGTCCACATGAGAGTTTTATCTGCCTCATTTTTTTAATTCATTCCCTAAAAGGATATAAAAAAATGAATGGACGGCATGGATAAAACATATATAATATGATATTTGTGTTTTCACTTCTTCCATGTTCTTGTATCCCACGTATGCAATATGAAATGCACAGTTGATATATATTCCACCCCTTTGATCCGATGAGCATTTTCAATTTTTGATCTTTTTTTGTTGTAAGTCATGTTAAATCAGTGTCAAAATGTTACAAATCCATGATTCTTAATGTTTTTCATGACAAATCATGGATTTGGAGTTTCAAATTTGAGACTTGGGGGAGATGGGCCAAGTTGCAGAAAACTGATTTTAAAAAAAATGGAATTTCCTAATTTCTCACAAATTGGTTGCAATCATTGTGTCCAAACACAAATCAAACATGTAACTAACCTAATCTAGTGATTCTTGGTATTTTGGGGATATCTCAGAGAAACCTTATTTTTTAATTAAAAACTAGATATACGCTTGAGGTAGAAAAATTCACATTTAATTTGAGTAAGAAACAACTTAAAAACCTTTTAGTCTTGGAAATATCAATGCGTTCAACACAGTACTTAACATAACAAAACTAACAAGATCAAGTAGTTGGGTCAGCATCTACCATCTAGACATATGACCCCCGGAAAAATTTCCATGGTTGGAAACAACATCACAAAGAATGTTCTTTGTGATTGGGATTAACATTCTCTTATGGGTGGAGCCTTCCCACATTAACCAAGAACGAACACCGGCCAGTTTATCTGATTTTACTAAATAGTCTCTATCATTGGCTTGGCTAAGCTAGCCACATAGGAGGGTAACATTAATATTACTCATATTCCAAGTTTCGAACATAGTCACACCTAGTATGTGACTAGGTTAATTATATTTTTAAATAGGATTGGTAATCCACATGCACTTAAGGGGGCCCATTTACACACCGCGCATGTGGCAAAGAGGTACACATGTTTGTAATCTACCATTTACCGGGGTATTGACCATGTAATTGTCCATAGTCGACCTTGCAACTGGAAACCATTGTTAGAAGATCGGTGGTTACCTTGGCGGGAACCCACACCCAATCAAATCTAGGTCCAAGTCCTAAAAGAATGAAACTCCAAAGTGAAAGGGCAAGGACTTGGATTAATGCGGACCTTACCTTACAGGGGTATTGACCATGTAATTGTCCATAGTCGACCTTGCAACTAGAAACCATTGTTGGAAGATCGGTGGTTACCTTGGCGGGAACCAAGGAATGCCAAATCGGTTACGTATCGGCCGATAATAACGATTTGTATCACCGAACATAAGCCCAAGGGACACCAAATCACCTTAACTAATTGGATAATTTAATCTAGTGTACCATAAAAAATTAACTTACAATCTACAACTACAACTAATAAATTGAATGTAACATTATCATAGAAACTATTCCCCTTCATAGAAATGAAAAACTATTCACATAATTCTAATAGTGTATCTTTAAAGTAATTGACTAAAACTACCAAACCATTGAAATAAGCAGAGGCAAACAAACATGATGGACAAGTGTGTGTGTGTGTGTGTGTGTGTGTGTGTGTGTGTGTGTGTGTGTGTAAAACAGCAAGTACATATGTTGAATCATCACAAATGGTAACTACATGGTATTATAACTAAAAGGGAAGAATAGAGTCTCCACATATCAACCCCCAATATAATCAGATAAGATCCCTAAAATTCAAAACAATAATTCCATTATCAATTAATAACAAGAAAAGTGTTAAGAAAAATCTCACTCATAGAAGAATTAAAACCCTGAGGAATATGATGGAAACCAACAAGCTTCATCGTTCTCTTAGTAAATCTAACAAAACGCTTGAATGCAAAGAAGCTGAAACAAAAATAAAAAAATAAAAAAATGGTGTGATTAAAACAATAGATAAACCATGAGACAAAAGAATAGCCTAATTAAGTTCTTTTGGAGATATATTAAGAATAAAAGAACAATTGTCATAAACCGGTGAGGTGCCTATCAAAACTAGATGAAAAAGAAACAAATTTCATTAGGAACATGCCAAGAAAAAGGATTCATTAAGAAACAAAGTGCATTTTGTCCTCTGCTCTAATTATAAACATATCACTATAACCTAAAAATATAGAAAATATGGCAAGCTAGTTCCCTCATGTTGCAAATTGCTAACTTCGAGCTTAAAAAGTTACATTAGAGAAAAAGTTGCATTCCTTCCTAAACACTAATAAACACATCACTTAACTGAAAAAATACTAATAGTTTAGTAAGCTAGTTCCCTCAGGTTGCAGAATTGCTAAGTTGACTCAAAGCTTGCAAAGATCATCCAACATGCTAAAAAAATTTGTCCAACCTATTTATTAAAAAAAGAGAAGTGGCAACCACTCGGTTTGACTTAACATAAACAAATCACGGATGATTTAAAGATTGATTTAGACCACTTAAAAAGAACCACTAATACAAACAATTTAGATCACTCCAAACAACCCAAGCATTTTAAAAGTTTGGCCTAATTGGATCACTTTGAATGGCCCAAGCATTTCAAAAGGTTAAGCTTATCCTACAAATGGCTTGGTTAATGAAAGTTGGATCATTCATATAAGTAGCTCACATCATTAGAAGCGAGTGATTAACAGTCTGGATTACTGCAAAGGAACCAACCATAAGAATGGTTTCTACCGGTAAAAATGGAGCAAGAGATATTAATGGTTTAGATAATTGAAAATAGGCCCATTGTGCATGATTCATGCACTTGTCTCAAATGGGTGAAAACACAATTACAGATCCGTCGAGGTTTGTATCACACTGCCTATTTGAATCGCTAGACATGGGCCTTAGCATAATATTCATGGTTGACATTAGTGGCGGACCAATCCAACCAACATGGGCTATAGATCATTTGGTTAGATTAATGAACATGAGCCTTAAAACGTCAATTAATTTAGATGACTAAAAAGGGCCCCAACAATAAGATGAGTTTGGATCACTAAAACGGGCCAAATTATGTAAAGGGTTCGGATAAGTCTGCTTGGATTGTTGAACCATGGACCTTAGGATATCTGGATCACTAGAAACAACCTCAATAATACGAAGGGTGTGGATCACTAAAATGGCTTGAATTATATAGAGGGTTTAGATCACTTAAAAAGAGCCAGCAATATGAATGATTTGATTGACTCCAACCAACCCAAGCATTTTAGAAGGTTAGCTCACTTGGATAACTTCAAATGGCCCAAGCATTTCAAAAGATAGGCCCATCTTTATAAATGATTTGGTTAGCAAAAATGGGACCTGCCTATAGATAGTTTGCATCACTAGAAGCGAGCTACTTGATTAATGGTTTAGGTCACTACAAAGGGACCCAACCATAAGAACGATTTCTACCAGGAAAAATGAAACAAGAGATTAATTAATGGCTTGAATAATTGAAAATGGGCCCATTGTGCATGACTCTTGCATTCAATAGTCTCTAATGAGTGAAACCGCAATTACAGATCCACCAAGGATTGTGTCACAAAACAAGCCAAACTAGATGAAGGGCTTAGATTGACGGAAACAGACTCTACCATATTAACAGCTTAAATCACCAAAAACTTGTCAATCACAATTACAGCACATCAAAGGTTTTGATCCACTGAAATGACCCAAGCATGTCAAAGGTTTATAGAACACTAGATTTGGGCCAAATCATATGACATTTTGGATCATGTATAAAGCTGAAGAGGGATCCACAAAATTTAGGGCATGGATCAACTTAGCATATACATTGCCATGGATCATGAAAAGTAGCTCCAATCATATGATGAGTTTGGATCATGAAAAGCAGCTTTAATCATATGATGAGTTTGGATCATCAAAAGCAGCTTCTGTCATATGAAGAGTATGGATCATGAAAAGCAACTTAATCATATGATGAGTTTGGATCATGTATAAAGCTGAAGAGGGATCCACAAAATTTAGGGCATGTATCAACTTAGCATACATTGCCACGGATCATGAAAAGCAGCTTCAATCATATGATGAGTTTGGATCATAAAAAGTAGCTTTAATCATATGATGAGTTTGGATCATCAAAAGCAGCTTCTGTCATATGATGAGTATGGACCATGAAGAGCAAATTTAATCATATGATGAGTTTTGATCATGAAGAGTAGCTTCAATCGTATGATGAGTCTTGATCGCCAACTAAGCCGAATCATATGAACGATTTGGATCCACTGAATGACCCAAGCATGTCAATGCTTTTTATCCATCAAAATGGCTCATGTCAAAGATTTGGATCACGAGAAATGGGCCAAATCATATGAATTTGGATCGTTGTAAAAATAAAACTGATTGTTTGAATGGCATATCAAAATGAAGAGGGTCCTATTAATGAATAGATAGATAAATGGATCTAACTTAACATATCCATTGGGATGGGTCATGGAAAGAGGCTTCAATCATATGATGAGTTTAGATCACTAACAACAGCATGAATCATATAATGCATTTGGATCGCTGAATTGGCCAAATCATTTAAGAAGTTTAAATCCATTGAAATGGCCCAAGCGCATCAAAGGTTTTGATCCATTGAAATGGCCCAAGCATGTCAAAGGTTTAGATCACCAGATTTGGGCCAAATCATACAAACAGTTTGGATCATTTGTAAAGAATTAGAGGGTCCTCCAAAATTTAGGGAAGGATCGACTTGGCATATCCATTGGCATGGATCACGAAAAGCAGCTTCAATCATAGGACAAGTTTGGATCATGAAAAGTAGCTTTTATCGTATGATGAGTGTCGATCGCCGAATGAACTGAATCATATGAACAATTTCGATGCACCGAATGGCCCAAGTATGTCAATGTTTTTTATCCATCGAAATGACCCATGTCAAAGATTTGGATCACTAGAAATGGGCTAAATCATATGAATTTGGATCGTTGTAAAAAGAAACCTGATTGTTTAAATTGCATATTGAACTGAAGAGGGTCCTAAAAAATTAACGATGTAGATCATTGAGAACCAACCTCAAATATTATGAATAGATGGATCTAACTTAACATTTCCATTGGGAGGGGTCATGGAAAGAGTCTTCAATCGTATGATAAGTTTAGATCACTATTAGCAACACGAATCACATGATGCATTTGAATTGCTGAAGGGGTCGAATGATATAAGAAGTCAAATCCGCTAAATTGGCACAAGCACGTCAAGGGTTTTGATCTATTGAAATGGCCCAAGCATGTCAAAGGTTTGGATCAGTAGAAATGGGCGAAATCATATGAACAGTTTGGATCATTTGTTATGCTGAAGAGGGATCTACAAAATTTAGGGCATGGATCGACTTAAAATATTCATTGTCATGGATCATGAAAAGCAGCTTCAATCATAAGATGAGTTTGGATCATGAAAAGCAGCTTCAATTATATGATGAGTTTGAATCATGAAAAGCAAGTTCAATCGTATGATGAGTGTCGATCGCCAAATGAGCCGAATCATATGGATCCACCGAATGGCCCAAGCATGTCAATGTTTTTTATCCATTGAAATGGCCCATGTCAAAGATTTGGATCACTAGAAATGGGCCAAATCATATGAATTTGGATCGTTGTAAAAAGAAACTTGATTGTTTGAACTGCGTATCGAACTGAAGAGGGTCCTAAAAAATTAACGATGTGGATCACTGAGAACCAACCTCAAATATTATGAATAGATGGATCTAACTTAACATATCCATTGGGATGGGTCATGGAAAGAGGCTTCAATCATATTATGAGTTTAGATCACTAACAGCAACACGAGTCATATGATGCATTTGGATCGTTGAATGGGCCGAATCATATAAGAAGTTCAAATCTGTTGAAATGGTCCAAGCATGTCAAAGGTTTGGATCCATTGAAATGGCCCAAGCATGTCAAAGGTTTGGATCACAAGAAATGGCCCAAATCATATGAATAGATTTGATCGGTTGTAAAGATGAAGAGGGATCTACAAAATTTAGGGCATGGATCAACTTAGCATATACATTGTCATGGATCAGGAAAAGCAGCTTCAATCATATATGATGAGTTTGGATCATGAAAAGCAGCTTCAATCATATGATGAGTTTGGAGAATGGAAAGCAGCTTCAATCATATGATGAGTTTGGAGAATGGAAAGCAGCTTCAATCATATGATGAGTGTCGATCGCCAAACGAACTGAATTATATGGCAGATTTAGATCCACTGATTGGCCCAAGCATGTCAATGTTTTTTATCCATTGAAATGGCCCATGTTAAAGATTTGTAATGTAGGGGCATTTTCACACCGGGCTTGAGTGGGGTCGCTTGTGGGATGCAGGGGCACACTCGAGGTGGACAAGGCCCACGGGGGAGGTCTCGTGTTCGAGACTTCTCACCGGGGGTGATTAATGTGCATTTCACACCGAGCTCGAGTGGAGTGGCCTGTGAGATGCGGGGACACACTCGGGGTGGGCGGCCCGTGTGAAGCGGTACCCATGTGATTTGGGGCCCGCAAGGGGGGTTCGGCTGAGATCCTAACCCATGAGATGTAGGGTCTGGGCTATGAGATAAAGGGATTAATTCGCCATACTCTATCAGTTCGAGCTTTTAGAGCAAGTGGTTAATTGTCCTGCATCAATTTTTATCACTGGAAATGGGCTAAATCATATGAATTTGGATCATTGTAAAAAGACACCTGATTGTTTGAATTGCGTATCGAACTGAAGAGGGTCCTGTATAATTAACGATGTGGATTACTGAGAACCAACCTTAAATATTATGAATAGATCGATCTAACTTAACATATCCATTGGGATGGGTTATGGATAGAAGCTTCAATCATATAATGAATTTAGATCACTAACAGCAGCATGAATCATATAATGCATTTGGATCGCTGAATGGGCGGAATCATATAAGAAGTTCAAATTCGTTGAAATGGCCGAAGCACGTCAAAGGTTTTGATCCATTGAAATGGCCCAAGCATGTAAAAGGTTTGGATCACTAGAAATAGGCCAAATCATATGAACAATTAGGATCATTTGTAAAGCTAAAGAGGGTCCTACAAAATTTACTGCATGGATCAACTTAGCATATCCATTGCCATGGATCATGAAAAGCAGCTTCAATCATATATGATGAGTTTGGATCATGAAAAGCAGCTTCAATCGTATGATGTGTTGAATGCCGAATGAACGGAATCCTATGAACAATTTCAATGCACTGAATGGCCCAAGCATGTCAATGTTTTTTATCCATCGAAATGGCCCATGTCAAAGTTTTGGATCACTAGAAATGGGCCAAATCATATGAATTTGGATCGATGTAAAAAGAAACCTGATTGTTTTAATTGTGTATCGAACTGAAGAGGGCCCTACAAAATTAACGATGTGTGGATCACTAAGAACCAACCTTAAATATTATGAATAGATGGATCTAACTTAACATTTCCATTGGGATGGGCCATGGAAAGAGGCTTCAATCATATGATGAGTTTAGATCACTAACAATAGCATGAATCATATGATGAGTTTAGATCACTAACAATAGCACGAATCATATTATGCATTTGGATCGTTGAATGGGCCGAATCAAATAAGAAGTTCAAATCCATTGAAATGGCCCAAGCACATCAAAGGTTTTGATCGATTGAAATGGCCCAAGCATGTCAAAGGTTTGGATCACTAGAAATGGGCCAAATCATATGAACAGTTTCGATCATTTGTAAAGCTAAAGAGGGATTTATAAAATTTAGGGAATGAATCAACTTAGCATATACATTGTCATGGATCATGAAAATCAGCTTCAATCATATGACGAGTTTTGATCATGAAAAGCTGCTTTAATCATATGATGAGTTGGGATCATGAAAAGCAGCTTCAATCATATGATGAGTGTCGATCGCCGAATAAGCCGAATCATATGCACAATTTGAATCCACTGAATGGCCCAAGCATGTCAATGTTTTTTATCCATCGAAATGGCCCATGTCAAAGATTTGGATCACTAGAAATGGGCCAAATCATATGAATTTCAATCATTGTAAAAAGAAATCTGATTGTTTGAATTGCATATCAAACTGAAGAGGGTCCTAAAAAATTAACGATGTGGATCAATGAGAACCAACCTCATATATTATGAATAGATGGATCTAACTTGACATATCCATTGGGATGGGTCATTGAAGGAGGCTTCAATCATACGATGAGTTTAGATCACTAACAGTAGCACAAATCATATGATGCATTTGGATCGTTGAATGGGCCGAATAATATAAGAAGTTCAAATCCGTTGAAATGTTCGAAGCACGTCAAAGGTTTTGATCCATTGAAATGGCCCAAGCATGTCAAAGGTTTGGATCAATAGAAATGGGCCAAATCATATGAACAGTTTGGACCATTTATAAAGATGCAAAGGGTCCTACAAAATTTAGCGCATGGATCATCATAGCATATCCATTGCCATGGATCATGAAAAGCATCTTCAATCGTATGATGAGTTTGGATCGCTGAATGAGCTGAATCATATGAACCAATTTGGATCCACTGAATGGCCCAAGCATGTCAATGTTTTTTATCCACCGAAATGGCCCATGTCAAAGGTTTGGATCACTAAAAATGGGCCAAATCATATGAATTTGGATCATTGTAAAAAGAAAATTGATTGTTTGAATTGTGTAAAGAACGAAAGAGGGTCTTACGAAATGAACAATATGGATCACTGAGAACCAACCTCAAATATTACGAATAGATAGTCAACTTAACAAATCCATTGGGATGGGTCATGGAAAGAGGCTTCAATCTTATAATGAGATTAGAGCACTATAGCAGCACGAATTGTAATCTATCATGATCAATGTTCTTATTTCAAATATTGAAGATTGGAGGGAGATTAACCATTTTCTCAACAATCATTTTCTCAATAACCTAGCCCAATATTACTCATTATCTTCATAATTTAAGTGGCTATGCTAAAATAAACGACATAAGTCAAAATTCACATGATCCTTACCCCATAAAAGAGTCAAAGTCATGGTCTCTCAAGGCATTTAACAATGCCTTAGAATACAAAATACGGTGTTTGAGTTAAACATTTTGATGCCATCTTCACTCGCGCCAATGAAGACACTTTTAACTAACAAACTCATGAAGCTGCTTTTCATGAGTTTGGAACTTGAAAAGCAGCTTCAATCGTATGATGAGTTTGGATCGCTGAGTGAGCCGAATCAAATGAACAGTTTGGATCCACCGAATGGCCCAGCATGTCAATGTTTTTAATCCATTGAAATGGCTAATGTCAAAAGTTTGGATCACTATAAATGAGCCAAATCATATGAATATGGATCGTTGTAAAAGAAACTTGATTCCTTGAATTGTGCATAGAACTGAAGAGGATCCTACAAAATTAACGAAGTGGATCAATGAGAACTAGCCTCAATTATTACGAATAGATGGTTCAACTTAACATATCCAATGGGATGGGTCATGGAAAGAGGCTTCAATCATATGATGAGTATAGATCACTAATAGCAGCACAAATCATATGATGCAATTGGGTCGGTGAATGGGCCGAATCATATAACAAGTTTAAATCCGCTAAATGGCCCAAGCACGTTAAAGGTTTTGATCCATTGAAATAACCCAAGCATGTCAAAGGTTGGATCACTAGAAATGGGCCAAATCATATTAACAGTTTGGATCATTTGTATAGCTGAAGAGGGTCCTACAAAATTTTGTGCATGGATCAACTTACCATATCCATTGCCAAGGATCGTGAAAAGCAGCTTTAATCATATGATGAGTTTGGATCATGAAAAACAACTTCAATCGTATAACGAGTTTGGATCGCCGAAAAAGCTGAATTATATGAACACTTTGGATCCACTAAATGTCTCATGTCAAAGGTTTGGATCAATAGAAACGGGCCAAAACATATGAATTTGGATCGGTGTAAAAACAAACTTGATTGTTTGAATTGTGTATAGAACTGAAGAGGGTCCTATGAAATTAATGATGTGGATCACTGAGAACCAACCTCAAATATTACAAATAGATGGATCATTAGTAAAGCTAAAGACAAATCATATCATGTATTTGGATCGTTGAAGGGCTGAATGATTTAAGAAGTCAAATCTGTTGAATTTGCCAAAGCACGTTAAAGGTTTTGATCCATTGAAATGGCCCAAGCATGTCAAAGGTTTGGATCACAAGAAATGGGCCAAATCATATGAATTGTTTGGATCATTAGTAAAGCTAAAGACGGTCCTACAAAATTTTGGGCATGGATCAACTTAGCATATCCATTGACAAGGATCATGAAAAGCAACTTCAATCATATGATAAGTTTGGATCATGAAAAGTAGCTTTGATTGTATGATGAGTTTGGATCGCCGAATAAGCCAAATTATATGAACAATTTGGATCCACTGAATGGCCCAAGCATGCCAATGTTTTTTATCCATCGAAATGGCCCATGTCGAAGGTTTGGATCAATAGAAATTGGCCAAATTAAATGAATTTGGATCGTTGTAAGAAGAAACTTGATTCTTTGAATTGTGTATAGAATTGAAGAGAGTCTTACAAAATTAACGAAGTGGATCACTGAGAACCAGCCTCAAATATTACTAATAGATTGTTTAACTTGGCATATCCATTGGGATGGGTCATGGAAAGAGGGAGGCTTCAATCAGATGAAAAGTTTAAATCACTAACAGCAGCACGAATCATATGATACATTTGGATTGCAGAATGGGCCGAATCATATCAGAAGTTCAAATCCGCTAAATCATGTCGAAGGTTTGGATCAGTAGAAATTGGCCAAATTATATGAATTTGGATCGTTGTAAAAAGAAACTTGATTCTTTGAATTGTGTATAGAATTGAAGAGAGTCTTACAAAATTAACGAAGTGGATCACCGAGAACCAGCCTCAAATATTACTAATAGATTGTTTAACTTAGCATATCCATTGGGATGGGTCATGGAAAGAGGGAGGCTTCAATCATATGAAAAGTTTAAATCACTAACAGCAGCACGAATCATATGATACATTTGGATTGCGAAATGGGCCGAATCATTTAAGCAGTTCAAATCCGCTAAATTGTCCAAGCAAGTAAAAGGTTTTCATCCATTGAAATGGCCCAAGCATGTCAAAGGTTTGGATCAGTAGAAATGGGCTAGATGATATTAACAGCTTGGATCATTAGTAAAGTTGAAGAGGGTCATACAAAATTTTGGGCATGGATCAACTTAGCATATCCATTGCAAAAAATCATGAAAAGCTACTTTAATCATATGATGAGTTCGGATCATGAAAAGCAGCCTCAATTATACGATGAGTTTGGATCATGAAAAGCAGCTTCAATCGTATTATGAGTTTGGATCGCTGAATAAGCCAAATTATATGAACAATTTGGATCCACTGAATGGCCCAACTAGGGTCAATGTTTTTATCCATCGCAATGGCCCATGTCAAAGGTTTGGATCAATAGAAGCAGGCCAAGTCATGTGAATGGTATGGAAAACTAAGGATTGGCCGTCCACATTACCAATTTGGATCACTAAGTACAGGTCTATTGATGTGAATGGCTTGGATGATTAAAAGAAGCCGATTCCAATTAAGATCCTAATCATATCAATGGTATAGATCATTGAAAACTATCCAATTAAGATCCCAATCTCAATGATCCACATTACCATATTGATGACGTAGACCCCTAAATACGCATCTGTGTATATGACTAGCCCAATCATATGAAAGGCTTGGATGAAGGAAAATTGGCCCAACCCTATTAACGATTTGGCTCCTTTTTTTTTTAGAGATATGAACCTAATCCTACAAATGGTTTAGATCATTAAAATTAGGTCATTCATATGATCAGTTTTAGTCACAAAAAATGGGGGTTAAGTCATACAAATAATTAGGATCCCAATCATAAGAATGGTATGAATCCCTGAAAAGTAGCCGCCCTCCACATTACTGATTTGTATCATTGAGTATGGGCCTAGTCATATGAATGGTTCCAGTGATTGGTACGAAACTCAACCAAACAAAATAATTGGAATGTAGAAAACAGGTCGAGTCATCTGAACAGTATGGATCACTAAAAGTAGGCCTCGTCAGGCTGGAGCATTAGAAATTGGCCCAGCCATATTCCTAGTTTAGATCCCTAAATACAAGTCTAAACATATTGATTGGCCAAATCATATGAACGACTTTGATGAGCGAAGAATATTACTAACGATTTCTATCGCTTGATACAAGCCCATCCATATGAGTGGTGCGTGTGCTCCAACCTATCATTTCAATGTTTGATCCCTAAGAACTTACCCAAACTATTGATTTTTGATGCATGTGGCATCGTTGTAAACACCTATTGATTAGATTGATGAAAGAACATTGTAGAATGGCAGTGCTTCGTATCATTGGAAATTATCACAATCACATAAAGGATTTGGATCATTGAAAAAGGGACCCAATCATATGACGGGTTCATATGATTGAAAATCATTCCATATGCCCAAAGGCAACCAAAAGCATAAGGATAACAGAAACACTAGAAGAACGCAAGCAAAATGTTGCTAATATAATCTTAATCATCTAGATGACATTTTCATTATTAGAGGCAAATAAAAGCCTGTAATGTAATGAATTCTAAATCATGTAGAAACTAACCTTTCTGAGCGGTTAATCCATGGCGACATATACATCCAGCAAAGAGTACCACCTGTTTGCTTAAAAGATTTAACACTTAACCAAAAAAAAAAAAAAAAAAAAAGGAAAAAAAAATGCAATAAGTGAATGAACCACTAAACATTGGTTTCACAAAGGCAACAACAAAGAAAGTAAAATATAAAACTAGTAGCATCACATATAGTAGCAAAAGCAAGCAAATTTGCAAATATATTCTCCTATATAGCTGATACTTCTATTACTAGGAGTAGAAGAAAATCTATAATTTAGTGAATTCTGAATCACGGTGAAACCAGTTTTCTGAATCACGGTGAAACCAGTTTTCTGAATAACAACTCCGTGGCGATATATATCCAACACAATAATACCACTACCAAAACGGACATGCAGGCTTTGAATTAGATCAATAAAAATTAACAAAAATTAAAATACAAAATCAAAAGCTCTGAAATAGATAAGAAAACCAAAATGGAGGGAAATCCTAACCTATTCTTATAAATCTTTTGAGGCAGATCCATTGTATGTACATCAAGCACCATTTAATAAATGAATCAATGTGGACTGATCAATTCATAGGCCACCTTATAACCAATAAGGGCAAAATAAGTGAATCAATCTGGACTGATCAATTCATAGCCCACCTTATGGATAGTCCATTTCTTGAAGAAAAAAAAAATGCATCAAATGGGTGTTTCTAACCACTCAATCCACAAACAACTTTCAGGACCATTTCTCTAAATTTATTGACATTAAAAAAAAAAAAAAAAAAGTGATGAGTAGGAAAGTATGCCAAATGGTGGGACTTTTGGGCGATGGCCCTCACTATGTTGATGGCCTGGAGCCAAAAATAGGACTGTACACTCCTCCAAATGGACACACATGTACATTAGACTGACTGTTGGATTGACCGATTCATAGGCCACCTATGGATGGTCCATTTCTCAAAAAATGCAGCAGATGGGTGTTTCTAACCACTCAATCCATAAATAATTTTCAAGACCTTTTCTTTAGATTTATTGACCATCCAAAAAAGGCCATAGATAGGATAGCATGCCAAATGGTGTAAGTTTTGGGTCATAGCCCTCTCTATGGAGATGACTTGGTGCCATAAATAATTTTCAAGACCTTTTCTTTAGATTTATTGACCATCCAAAAAAGGCCATAGATAGGATAGCATGCCAAATGGTGTAAGTTTTGGGTCATAGCCCTCTCTATGGAGATGACTTGGTGCCAAAAAGCAGGACCTGTACTCCTCAAAATGGAGACACATGTACATTAGATTGTGGACTGTTGGGCAAACCAATTCAGTCCACCTCATGGATGGTCCGTTTCTCGAAAAAAATGCAGCAAATGAGTGTTTCTAGGCCTTTGCAAAGAAAGAAAAACTAAAAAATAAAAATACCAAGCCTTTGCAAAGAGGTCAACAGCCCCATGTATGTAGATAATACCACTGCCAAAACGGACATGCAAGCTTTGAATTAGATCAATAAAAATTAACAAAAACTAAAATACAAAATCAAAAGCTCTGAAATAGATAAGAAAACCAAAATGGAGGAAAATCCTAACCTATTCTTATAAATCTTTTGAGGCAGATCCATTGTATGTACATTGAGCACCATTTAATAAATGAATCGATCTGGACTGATCAATTCATAGGCCACCTTATAACCAATAAGGGAAAAATAAGTGAATCAATCTGGACTGATCAATTCATAGGCCACCTTATGGATAGTCCATTTCTTGGCAAAAAAAAAAGAGCATCAAATGGGTGTTTCTAACCATTCAATCCACAAACAACTTCCGGGACCATTTCTCTAAATTTATTGGCATTCAAAAAAAAAAGGTGATGAGTAGGAAAGTATGCCAAATGGTGCGACTTTTGGGTGATGGCCCTCACTATGTTGATGGCCTGGTGCCAAAAATAGGACTGTACACTCCTCCAAATGGACACACATGTACATTAGACTGACTGTTGGACTGACCGATTCATAGGCCACCTATGGATGGTCCATTTCTCAAAAAATGCAGCAGATGGGTGTTTCTAACCACTCGATCCATAAATAATTTTGAAGACCTTTTCTTTATATTTATTGACCATCCAAAAAACGCCATAGATAGGATAGCATGCCAAATGGTGTAAGTTTTGGGTCATACCCCTCTCTATGGAGATGACTTGGTGCCAAAAAGCAGGACCTGTACTCGTCAAAATGGAGACACATGTACATTAGATTGTGGACTGTTGGGCAAACCAATTCAGTCCACCTCATGGATGGTCCGTTTCTCAAAAAAAAATGCAGCAAATGAGTGTTTCTAGGCCTTTGCAAAGAAAGAAAAAAGAAAAAATAAAAATACCAAGCCTTTGCAAAGAGGTCAACAGCCCCATGTATGTAGATAATACCACTGCCAAAACGGACATGCAGGCTTTGAATTAGATCAATAAAAATTAACAAAAACTAAAATACAAAATCAAAAGCTCTGAAATAGATAAGAAAACCAAAATGGAGGAAAATCCTAACCTATTCTTATAAATCTTTTGAGGCAGATCCATTGTATGTACATCGAGCACCATTTAATAAATGAATCGATCTGGACTGATCAATTCATAGGCCACCTTATAACCAATAAGGGCAAAATAAGTGAATCAATCTGGACTGATCAATTCATAGGCCACCTTATGGATAGTCCATTTCTTGGCAAAAAAAAAAAAGCATCAAATGGGTGTTTCTAACCATTCAATCCACAAACAACTTCCGGGACCATTTCTCTAAATTTATTGACATTCAAAAAAAAAAGGTGATGAGTAGGAAAGTATGCCAAATGGTGCGACTTTTGGGCGATGGCCCTCACTATGTTGATGGCCTGGTGCCAAAAATAGGACTGTACACTCCTCCAAATGGACACACATGTACATTAGACTGACTGTTGGACTGACCGATTCATAGGCCACCTATGGATGGTCCATTTCTCAAAAAATGCAGCAGATGGGTGTTTCTAACCACTTGATCCATAAATAATTTTGAAGACCTTTTCTTTATATTTATTGACCATCCAAAAAACGCCATAGATAGGATAGCATGCCAAATGGTGTAAGTTTTGGGTCATACCCCTCTCTATGGAGATGACTTGGTGCCAAAAAGCAGGACCTGTACTCGTCAAAATGGAGACACATGTACATTAGATTGTGGACTGTTGGGCAAACCAATTCAGTCCACCTCATGGATGGTCCGTTTCTCGAAAAAAAATGAGTGTTTCTAGGCCTTTGCAAAGAAAGAAAAAATAAAAAATAAAAATACCAAGCCTTTGCAAAGAGGTCAACAGACCCATGTATGTAGATAATACCACTGCCAAAACGGACATGCAGGCTTTGAATTAGATCAATAAAAATTAACAAAAACTAAAATACAAAATCAAAAGCTCTGAAATAGATAAGAAAACCAAAATGGAGGAAAATCCTAACCTATTCTTATAAATCTTTTGAGGCAGATCCATTGTATGTACATCGAGCACCATTTAATAAATGAATCGATCTGGACTGATCAATTCATAGGCCACCTTATAACCAATAAGGGCAAAATAAGTGAATCAATCTGGACTGATCAATTCATAGGCCACCTTATGGATAGTCCATTTCTTGGCAAAAAAAAAAAAGCATCAAATGGGTGTTTCTAACCATTCAATCCACAAACAACTTCCGGGACCATTTCTCTAAATTTATTGACATTCAAAAAAAAAAGGTGATGAGTAGGAAAGTATGCCAAATGGTGCGACTTTTGGGCGATGGCCCTCACTATGTTGATGGCCTGGTGCCAAAAATAGGACTGTACACTCCTCCAAATGGACACACATGTACATTAGACTGACTGTTGGACTGACCGATTCATAGGCCACCTATGGATGGTCCATTTCTCAAAAAATGCAGCAGATGGGTGTTTCTAACCACTTGATCCATAAATAATTTTGAAGACCTTTTCTTTATATTTATTGACCATCCAAAAAACGCCATAGATAGGATAGCATGCCAAATGGTGTAAGTTTTGGGTCATACCCCTCTCTATGGAGATGACTTGGTGCCAAAAAGCAGGACCTGTACTCGTCAAAATGGAGACACATGTACATTAGATTGTGGACTGTTGGGCAAACCAATTCAGTCCACCTCATGGATGGTCCGTTTCTCGAAAAAAAATGAGTGTTTCTAGGCCTTTGCAAAGAAAGAAAAAATAAAAAATAAAAATACCAAGCCTTTGCAAAGAGGTCAACAGACCCATGTATGTAGATAATACCACTGCCAAAACGGACATGCAGGCTTTGAATTAGATCAATAAAAATTAACAAAAACTAAAATACAAAATCAAAAGCTCTGAAATAGATAAGAAAACCAAAATGGAGGAAAATCCTAACCTATTCTTATAAATCTTTTGAGGCAGATCCATTGTATGTACATCGAGCACCATTTAATAAATGAATCGATCTGGACTGATCAATTCATAGGCCACCAATAAGGGCAAAATAAGTGAATCAATCTGGACTGATCAATTCATAGGCCACCTTATGGATAGTCCATTTCTTGGCAAAAAAAAAGAAGCATCAAATGGGTGTTTCTAACCATTCAATCCACAAACAACTTCCGGGACCATTTCTCTAAATTTATTGGCATTCAAAAAAAAAAAGGTGATGAGTAGGAAAGTATGCCAAATGGTGCGACTTTTGGGTGATGGCCCTCACTATGTTGATGGCCTGGTGCCAAAAATAGGACTGTACACTCCTCCAAATGGACACACATGTACATTAGACTGACTGTTGGACTGACCGATTCATAGGCCACCTATGGATGGTCCATTTCTCAAAAAATGCAGCAGATGGGTGTTTCTAACCACTCGATCCATAAATAATTTTGAAGACCTTTTCTTTATATTTATTGACCATCCAAAAAACGCCATAGATAGGATAGCATGCCAAATGGTGTAAGTTTTGGGTCATACCCCTCTCTATGGAGATGACTTGGTGCCAAAAAGCAGGACCATACACTCCTCAAAATGGAGACACATGTACATTAGATTGTGGACTGTTGGACAAACCAATTCAGTCCACCTCATGGATGGTCCGTTTCTCGAAAAAAAATGCAGCAAATGGGTGTTTCTAGGCCTTTGCAAAGAAAGAAAAAATTAAAAAAAAAAAATACCAAGCCTTTGCAAAGAGGTCAACAGCCCCATTCACATGGATGGAACTAATACCAAGCCTTCTTTCCTCAAATAACGACATAATACTAAGATTTGTAGGCCTTGGCACAGAAAGAAAAAAAAAAATCTAGGCCTTCTTTTAGCCAACAGAGAACAAAATTGCCTCTACTTAATCAGGGACACCATAATTCTGGGGACCTGCACTACTCATTTCCAATGCTGGCTTCTTTTTTCCTTTGTAGAAAACGAAGGGGGGGGAAAAAAAAAACCCATAGTTACCACTCAAACACTAAGAAGCTAATCAGTCACCAATATAATGAATTTCCACTCAATGAACATGTTCCAAAGCAGCATTTTTCCATAGGATTTACAATTAGCAGATGTAACAAAATCCATCTCAGAAAACCCTAGCACATTTTCTAATATAGCTTAGGGTGATGCTTGCAAAAACTTCTCTGCAAAAAAATAGTACTACCCCAATCTAATAGAGCAAAAAGAATGAATGTCGAACGTCAAACATTGATGTAGAGCGGGTCGCGGACAGTTTCATGGGCAAGATGGATCAGCAAAGGCCCGGTCGACGACAGAAGTGATCCGGACCATCGGACCTTAGATCGGGCGTATCTCGCAATCCGGAATGAGCTAGCTGACGTAAAATATATGATTTTGGGGTAGAACGAGCTACTTTAGCCAACCAACCCCGCTACGCCGGGTTGCGCCGCCCGGAATTGCGAAAAACCCTTTGATTGACGGTCGTTTCCCTGTTTTAATTTCGTTTTTACTATAAATAGTAAGTTTTAGTTTGATTATAACTCTTCATCCGTTGGGCTTTAGGAGTTGCGCCCAACATGAAAAGAGCTTAGAATAATTAGGGGAATGGTTTGGTGAAGCCAAATAGGACACTTACTATTTTTGGCCGAAAACCTTGCGCACTAGTAGACATCACGACCGTCTATAAATAGTAAGTTTACTATTTATAGTAAGTCACGGATTCTAGGAGTTTGAGTTGTAGTTTGATTATGATTTCTTTCCCATTGCTTGATACCCTTATTTAAAGGGTTGTGAACTCGATTTTAATCATTCATTAATCAATTTCGAATTTATTAGAATTTATTTCTATTTTCTGCTTTCTTTCCTCGTGGATTCGAGAAGTCTCTGTGAGGAGTCCAGAGAAGTTTCGTGGATTCGGAATAGTTATCCTCTAGAGGAAGACGGTGCTCGACCTCACGTCCTCCCCTGCGTCAGTTTGGTATCAAAGCGAGGTTTCTCCTCGGATTGATGGCTTCTAACGATGGGTCGGGCAACAATCCCATGGGCGGTGCTCCAGGGAATTTACCTTTAACGACGGCAGCTTTCGAAGTAACGCAACAAGAGAATCAGCAAGCCATGCAAGGGCTGCAGGCTTCCATTGACCGCATAGCGGATCTCTTGGCGGAAAACCTAAGGCAACTCCGTGTTCCTGGTGTCAATCCTCCACCCCCAATTAATCGCCCTGATCGCAGGATAGTACCGACAGTGCATCCAAGGGTCATTCCTGAGGAAGGGGGCTCCAGTGAAGAGGAAATCGACGACATACTCTTCCAATACCCCAGACATGGCGACGATCGAGTAGATCAAACGGATCGAGAATTCAAGATGAGGGTTGATATTCCTAGCTTCAATGGCCAATTACACATTGAGGATTTCCTCGATTGGCTTTCTGAAGTTGAGCGATTTTTTGACTATATGGACATCCCTGAAGTAAAGAAGGTCAAGCTTGTGGCCTACAAGTTGAAAGGAGGAGCTTCAGCTTGGTGGGAACAATTGCAACTCGCGCGAACCAGGCAGACGAAAGCACCAATCCGCACCTGGCAGCGGATGAAGCAGCTACTACGTGCCCGATTCCTCCCTAGCGATTACGATCAGGTATTATTCCAACAATACCAAAATTGTCGACAGGGTAGTCGGTCGGTGAGAGAATACGCAGAAGAATTTTACCGCCTGGCGGCGCGTAACGATTTGGTCGAGACTGAATCGCAGCAAGTCGCCCGATTCAACGGTGGATTGCGTATGGCTATCCAGGATCGGGTCCAGATGCAGTCCGTCTGGACGATGAATGACGCGATCAAGTTGGCTACTCGTGCAGAAGTGCAACTTGAACGCCCTAACACACGGACCTATCCTACTGCAAGGATTCCTGCCCTAGGGAACTGCACAGCCTAAAGGGAAGGAGCCCGTAGGAGCACGCACTCAACCTCCTACGTTTGAGAACCGAGATCAGGGAAGTGGGCAAGCTAGACCTCAAAGGGGCGTATCGACTGCTTCTGGTCCAAGTAGAATCCCGAACCCCTATGCTCGGCCAAGGCCCGATAACTGCTATCGTTGTGGCCAACCAGGCCACCTATCAAATACTTGTCCCCAGCGAAAAGTGGCAAACCTCGCCATCAATGATGGTAGTGCTGATAACGCTTATGAAGATCCAGATATTGAAGAACAGGAGCATACCACCGAGGACGAGGCAGATGATTCAGGCTGGATTCAACAAGATCACGGCGAGTCGCTTGTCGTGAAGCGACTATTATATGCGCCAAGAAAAGAAGTGCATCCACAGCGGCATAACATCTTCCGCACTAGGTGTACAGTGAATCGAAAGGTTTGCGACGTGATCATTGATAGTGGGAGTAGCGAGAACATCGTTTCCAAGGTCATGGTGAAAAAATTGCAATTGAAAACGGAGCGTCATCCCTCTCCATATACAATCGGTTGGATCAAGAAGGTCAGCGAAACAAAGGTAACTGAACGGTGCACCATATCATTTTCAATTGGCAAACATTATAAGGATGAAGTAGTATGCGATGTGGTCGACATGGAAGCATGTCACATACTACTCGGTCGGCCCTGGCAATCTGACCGTGATGCCACTCATAAAGGGCGAGATAATATATATATCTTCGTCAAGGACGACCGAAAGACCATATTGGCCCCTATGGATCCAGAGGGACCACCTGAAACTTCTAAAGTGGAGGGCCGTTTTCTCTTAACCATACGGGACTTCGTGGAAGAATCAAAGGAAACAGGACAGACTTATGCATTAATTGTAAAAGGGGAAGAACTCGAGCCTACCAACATCCCTGAAATACTAAGGCCCCTGCTATATGAATTCAAAGAAATCTGGCCCGATGACCTTCCCGATGGGTTACCCCCCATGCGGGATATCCAACACCATATCGACTTTGTCCTTGGGTCCAGTTTACCGAATCGTCCCCATTATCGAATGAGTCCAAATGAGTGCGAGATTCTGCAGGGACAAGTAGAGGAGTTGATCCGTAAGGGTCTTATTCGGGAGAGCATGAGTCCATGTGCTGTACCAGCTCTATTAACTCCAAAGAAAGATGGGAGTTGGCGCATGTGTGTTGACAGCCGAGCCATCAACAAAATCACCATAAAATACAGGTTTCCTATACCACGGTTGGACGATATGCTGGACATGCTAGAGGGTGCAAAAATATTCTCTAAATTGGACCTAAGGAGCGGCTACCATCAGATTCGAATACGGTCGGGTGATGAGTGGAAAACAGCCTTTAAAACCAAGGAAGGATTATACGAATGGATGGTCATGCCCTTCGGGCTTTCGAATGCGCCTAGCACATTTATGAGATTGATGAACCAAGTTCTGAAACCTTTCATTGGGCGGTTCGTTGTGGTTTACTTCGATGATATTTTGATATACAGTCAAGACGAAACCACCCATATGGAACACCTCAAGAAGGTCCTTCAAGTGCTCACTAAAAATAAACTGTATCTCAATTTAAAATGCAGCTTCATGCCTGATAGTCTATTGTTTTTGGGTTTTGTCGTCACATCCACGGGCATTCGGGTGGATGAGGAAAAGGTGAAGGCAATCAGAGAATGGCCGGTTCCTACAAATATTCACGAAGTGCGAAGTTTTCATGGACTGGCGACATTCTATCGTCGGTTCGTGAAAAATTTCAGTACCATTGTGTCACCAATCACAGATTGCATGAAGAAAGGGCAGTTTCAGTGGACTGACGAAGCCGACAGGAGCTTTGCCGAAATCAAGTGTAGACTATCCACGACCCCAGTTCTTGTACTTCCCAACTTCGACAAACTGTTTGAAGTCGAATGTGATGCCTCATATGTCGGAATTGGGAGAGTTTTGTCTCAAGAAGGTAGGCCGGTAGCCTTCTACAGCGAGAAACTTAGCGATGCACGTAAGAAGTGGTCTACATATGAGATCGAGTTATACGCGGTGGTCCAGGCACTGCGGCACTGGCGACATTATTTGATTCAAAGGGAATTCATACTTTACACGGACCATCAAGCTCTCAAATTCATTAATAGTCAAGCTAACATTAACCGTGTGCATGCTAGGTGGATCTCGTTTTTGCAGGAATTCACGTTCGTACTAAAACATAAGTCAGGGCAACAGAACAAGGTAGCTGATGCACTGAGTCGCCGCGCAACTTTGTTAGTCACCATGAGCAATGAGGTTGTCGGGTTCGAGCGCCTCAAAGACATATATGCCGATGACGACGACTTCAAGGACGCATGAGTTAGATGCCAAGAAGGTCACCCCGGTGACTTACATATGCAAGACGGGTTCCTTTTCAAGGAAAATCGATTGTGCATCCCAAACAATTCGCTAAGGGAACAGATAATCCAAGAGCTACATGGAGGTGGCCTCAGTGGACACCTTGGGCGAGACAAGACGCGAGCTCTTGTGGAAGAACGGTATTACTGGCCGCAATTGGTACGTGATGTGGGAAAGGCAGTCTAACGTTGTTATATTTGTCAGACCTCTAAGGGGCAATCTCATAATACAGGCCTTTACACTCCGTTACCCGTGCCTGACGGCCCTTGGGAGGATTTATCTATGGACTTCGTGCTTAGTCTCCCACGAACACAACGCGGCATGGATTCGGTGTTCGTGGTAGTAGATCGTTTCTCCAAGATGACGCACTTTATTCTATGCAAGAAGACTCTCGATGCAACACACGTGGCGAATCTATTCTTCAGAGAAATTGTGCGGCTACATGGGGTTCCTAAGACTATTACTTCTGACCGTGACACGAAGTTCATAAGCCACTTTTGGCGGACTTTGTGGACTCGATTCGATACACGACTTCAGTTCAGCAGCGCCTACCACCCACAGACTGACGGTCAAACTGAGGTTGTGAATCGCACGTTGGGAAACCTCCTTCGATGTATTTCAGGAGAAAAACCGAAGCGGTGAGATTTCCTTGTCTCAAGCGGAGTTTGCATTCAACAACATGGTGAACCGCTCGACAGGAAAATCCCCGTTCCAAGTTATTTATGGACGAGTCCCTCGCCACACACTAGACTTGGTCCCTCTGCCCAAGCTCCTAGGCATGAGCATTGCAGCGGAACATATGGCTGACAAGATCATGGGCATTCATGCGGAAGTACAAACCAAGTTACATGCCTCGAACGAAAAATACAAGGAGCAAGCCGACAAGCATCGGTGACAAAAAGTGTTCGAGGTGGGTGACCAAGTAATGGTCCATCTGCGCAAAGAACGATTTCCGACCGGAACGTACAACAAGTTGAAGAATAAAAAGATTGGACCGGTACCAATCATCTGAAAGATCAATGACAACGCTTATGTTGTTGATCTTCCAGATGACATGGCGATCTCACGGACTTTCAACGTCGCGGACTTGTTCGAGTATCATGAACCAGCGCATGATGAGAACTCGAGGACGAGTTCTTTTGAAGTGGAGGGGACTGATGTAGAGCGGGTCGCGGACAGTTTCATGGCCAAGATGGATCAGAAAAGGCCCGGTCGATGACAGAAGTGATCCGGACCATCGGACCTTAGATCGGGCGTATCTCGCAATCCGGAATGAGCTAGCTGACGTAAAATATATGATTTTGGGGTAGAACGAGCTACTTTAGCCAACCAACCCTGCTACGCAGGGTTACGCCACCCGGAATTGCGAAAAACCCCTTGATTGACGGTCGTTTCCCTGTTTTAATTTCGTTTTTACTATAAATAGTAAGTTTTAGTTTGATTATAACTCTTCATCCGTTGGGCTTTAGGAGTTGCGCCCAACATGAAAAGAGCTTAGAATAATTAGGGGAACGGTTTGGTGAAGCCAAATAGGACACTTACTATTTTTGGCCGAAAACCTTGCGCACTAGTAGACATCACGACCGTCTATAAATAGTAAGTTTACTATTTATAGTAAGTCGCGGATTCTAGGAGTTTGAGTTGTAGTTTGATTATGATTTCTTTCCCATTGCTTGATACCCTTATTTAAAGGGTTGTGAACTCGATTTTAATCATTCATTAATCAATTTCGAATTTATTAGAATTTATTTCTATTTTCTGCTTTCTTTCCTCGTGGATTCGAGAAGTCTCTGTGAGGAGTCCAGAGAAGTTCCGTGGATTCGGAATAGTTATCCTCTTGAGGAAGACGGTGCTCGACCTCACGTCCTCCCCTGCGTCAAACATCAAAGAAAGACGAGAGTAGAAACCTACCATTGCAAGCTGTTCAGCCATAGCTTGGTTCACTCACTCAAAACTGTAATTTCTTGTCTCATAATCCCTTCCTGGGAGCAAAAATCATTAATCAACATGAGATTCCTCAAAGCCACTCAAATCCCACCATAGAAAATAGCAGATTCCAAGTAGAGAATACAAACCATTATATTCAAGAATAACATTAGCCGTTGCAAGCTGTTCAGCCATAGCTTGGTTCACTTACTCAAAACTGTAGTTTCTTGTCTCATACTCCCATCCTGGGAGCAAAAATCATTAATCAACATGCGATTCCTCAAAGCCACTCACATCCCACAATAGAAAATAGCAGATTCCAAGTAAAGAATACAAACCATTGTATTCAAGAATAACATTAGACTTTGCTATTACCACCTTAATTGAATTTTCATATCTTGGGTTGTACAACACAAGTACATCTAGTTACAAGAACATCAATATGATGCAGGAAAAAGCACTGTTACTGAAATGCCTAATGCAATACTTGACCCAAATCAAGTATCAATTTGAGATATTGATGAGATTCCTCAGAATCTCAAAAAGGAACCAGGATACCATTTTTGTGGACAGATAACAAAGAATATAAACAACACTGGGGCATTATAATGATAGACTAGGGACATTCTTAAGAACAGATCAGAGTTCATGGCATTATAGTCATCAAACAAGTCATGTTGTTTTTGATGCAAACAATGGAGAAGATACAAGTCATGGGAATTGAATATGGTGGTGATATATAAGTCGTTGGAATTGAATTCCACTTTTGTTATTGCTTCATCTTGTATTCTCTTAGCTTAATTTTTTCTTTCCTTCAACGACATTAGTTATTTGCAAAGAATAGATGGAGAATACAGATGGAGAGATGACCTGGTGGATAATACAGATGGAGAATCGATTTCCCAGAGGCCAATCAATAGATCAAATCAAAAGAATAGAGACAAAATACATCTATCTGCCCTAGAAATCCCTGAATCCCACATCAAAGAACAGGAGATTAAAGGACATTCGAACAGAGAGAGAGAGAGATGACCTGGTGGTTGTTGCCAGGGTTTGGATGCCATGAAAATGCAGACTACTAACGGACCAGATCACATAATCATCTTCTCACCATCATCGCCATTATAGATAGGAGGGAGATCGAGGGTTTCATGGGGCGAGAGGCGACGGGTGAGAGAGGAAGGGAGGAGGTGGGTAGGGTTTTTCTTGGGGAAGAGAAGGCGAGGCAAAGGCGAGAGAATGCCGTTGATAGGAAGTAAAAGATAATTTTGAATGGTGGGAACGGGCTGAGAGAGAGAAGCCGAGGGCTGAGAGAGAGGGGAGTCGAATGTTGGGAGAGAAGTCGAAAGAGAGAGATTTGATTTATTCTCAGGTATTAAGTTTTCGAACAGAGAGCCGTTGGAAACGGAATCTGAGATTCGTTCTTGCCCATTAAGCAAGAGTAGGTGGGCCACCGTGATTTTTGTGAGAAATCCTCCCCGTCCATTTCAAGGAAGCGGATTCGCTTGTCTACCGCGCACAGCGGTATGGGACGCGGATTGCGTACTACCCCCGCCCGTCCCTGGCTCCGAACGGGCAGTTCTGTGGGCGGGCCCACCGTAATGTATCTGTACATCCAAGCCGTCAATCCCTTTTCTCAGATTATTTTAAGACATGTGCACAAAAACGAGGCAGATCCAACGCTAAAGTGGACCACACCAAATAATAAGCTTGGTTGCGTTAAAATGCACAAAGCATTAAATGTCAGTTGCATTAAATGCAAGAGTCATCTATGGTGTGGCCCATTTGACCGTTGGATCTGCTTCATTTTTTCTTTGTAAAAGGAATAGATGGCTTGGATGTACAGATACATCACGGTGGCCCCGCCCACAGAACTGCCCGTTTAGAGCTAGGGACGGGCAGGGTAGTACGCAATCCGCGTCCGTTCAAAGGGGGAACGGATTGGCTACTCCCCTGCCCCCAGCCAATGGCTGGTGGTCGGTGCTCTGTGGGCCCAACATGATGTATGTGTTTCATCCATTCTGTCCATCTATTTTTCCATATCATTTTAAAATAAGATACCAAAAATTAGGTATATCCCAATCTCAAGTGGACCACTTTAAATGAAACAGTGTTGAATGAGCATCGACTACTAAAAACCTTTCCGGGGCCATAAAAGTTTTAAATCAAGTTGATATTCTTTTATTCTCCCCTTCATCTAGGCCTGTATGACCTAATCAACAGATTGGATGTCAATTAAACAGTGCAGTGGGCCTTAGGAGGATTTTAATGATGGATATCTAATCACTATTGTTTTCCTATGGTGTGATTGACCTGATATTTATATTCCTCTCATTTTCTAGATCAAGACCTAAAATGATCTTAAAAAATGGATGAATGGAATGGATGAAACAAATATATCATGGTGGGTCCCACAGAGCACTGACCGCTAGCCATGGGGCTGGTGGCAGGGGAGTAGCCAATCCGTTTCCGTTCAAATGAGATCAAAATTACATGGCTCACAAATGATGTATTTATTATATCCACATCGTTCATCCATTTTTTGAGATCATTTTAGAGCTTGATACCAAAAATGATTCATATCCAAACCTTAAGTGGACCACACCAAAAATAGCAATTGGACAATGATTCTCACCGTTAAAATATTTGTAAGCCCACGGTATGTTTATTTTCCATCCAATCAGTTCATAAGGTCACACAGACCGCGATGATGAGGAAAAACAAATATCATATCAATCCAAAACTTCTGTGACGCCCAAAAGGGTTTCAACGATAGACGTTCAATCCCCGTAGCTTTTTGCAGTGTGGTCTGTTTGATCTTTGGATCTGTCTTATTTTTTGGATCGAGCCGTAAAAGGAGCTGGCCAAGTGAAAGGATGGTTGGGATATAACACATACCTTGTGATGGGACCCACAGAACTTGGTGACGACAATGCACAGACATATCGGTGTGCGGTACACCAGCCAATCCGCTTCCCGGATACAGATTGCATACTTACAGCGTGAGTAGCGAGGTGGATACTGATAGCACTCTGTGGGCCCCACCATGATGTATGTATATTATCCACGCCTTTCATCCATTTTTTTCTTCGGATTATGTTATGGCATGGAGTAAAAAAATGAGGATATAAAAATCTCATACGAACCACACCATAGAAAAGAGTGGTGATTGAACACTCACCATTAAAAAGTTCTTAATGGCCATAAAAGTTTTGGATTAATCTGATATTTGTGTTTTATATTTATCCAGGTGTGCGTGACATTACAGTGAGACCTGGGAAATTTTTAATGGTGGGCATTCAATTGACACTATTTTCTTGTGGTGCGGTTGACTCGAGATCTGGATCTCTCTAGTTTTTGGGTCGGTGCTATATAATGATTTATAAAAATAGATAAACTGCTTAGATAAAACACACACGCGGATATATATATATATATATATATATATATATATATATATATATATATATATATATATATATCATGTAGGGTCCACGGAACACTGTCAGTAGCCACCTGCCTACTAACACTGTCAGTACGCAATCCGCGTCCTGCATGGAAACACCAGCCAACGTGGCCCACTCGTGCGACCCACTATGATTTAATAATTAATCCACACCGTCCATCTGCTTATCAAGCTTATTTTTTTATCCTAGGCCTAAAAATAAGGCTGGGCCAGATCTTAGTTGAACCACACCACAAAAAACAGTGAGGACATGACGTCCACCATTGAAACCTTCATGATACCCACTCGGTATTTATCTGCCATCCAACTAACCAAGAAGGTCTCATGGAACTGAAGGGATAACAAAAATGTCAGGTTGATCCAAAAACCTATGGAGGCCACACGAGTGGGCCATACAAATACCTTGGCACGAAATTGGACTCCCTAGTGAGTTACTCAGTACCCTCTCAATGTACTGAGTAAACTCAGTTGGGCCCACCTTGAATGTATGTGTCTATCGAGGCGTAAATTAAGGGGTTGAGACCAAAATTGAAGCATATCAAAGATCAAGTGGATCATACCATAGGAAACAGTGGGGAATGATTTCCACCGTTGAAACCTTGCTAGTCCCCTCAATGATGTTTATTTTTCATCCAACCTGTACATAAGATCATACAGACATGGATGAATGGAAAACACAAATATAAGATTGATCCAAAGCTTATGTGGCTCCCAAGAAATTTCCAACAACGGTGGACGTTCAATTCAACTGTTTCCTGTGGTGTGGTCCATTTGAACATTGTATATGCTTCATTTTTTGTCTTGAGCACTAAAATTGTCTGATAAAATGGATGGATAGAGAGGATAAAATATATAAATTGTGGTGGACCTCATAGAGTGTACTCATTACGCTAAGCCTAGTGAGTTAATCACTACAATCTACTTCCCCTTAGCACAATCAAAGCAAGGGACCACCTCGTTGGGCCTGCCCAGATGTATGTGTTTAATCCACACTGTCTACTTCTCTTTGCCAGATGATTTTAATCACAGGCCCAAAGATGAGACAAGTCTGGACCTTAGGTGATCCACACCATAAGAATTAGTGGGACAATGGTGTCCACCGTTGAAACCTTCCCAGGGCCATCCATAATGTTTATTTTCCATCTAACCTTTTCATAAGTCACACAGGCATGACCGAAGGGAAAAACAAAATATTAGCTTGGTCTCAAACAGCTGGGGCCACAAGAACGCCCATCCTAATGTTTGTATTTCATCAACGCTACCAATCCGACAGCAGGACCACTGTTTGTATTTTGTCCACACTGCCCCATCTGATAGTAGGACCTACCATGATATATATGTTTCATCTATACCGTCCATCTATGTTTCCATATTGTTTTAGGTCATGAGCCTGTAGGTAAGGGCGATCAGACCCTCAAGTGGGCCACACCAAAGGAAATAGTGGGGATTGAGTACCTACCATTGAAAACTTCCACAAGTCCATTGTAACGTTTGTTGCCACCTATGCCACCCAACTTGTTTATAGGGCCTATTGTGGACCCCACATTGCACATGTGTTTGTTTAAGCCATCCCAAGTAGAATCCACCTTGATGTATATATTATATCCCCTCCGATCATCTGTTTTATTAGATTGTCACATGCAAAAGGTCCAAGTGTGTGGTCGATTCTAGTCTTAGGTGGGCCATGCCATGTAGACCCTTACATTGCTAGTGGTAGCTAGGATGGTCACACCAGTGTAAAGGAGAGCTTCCCGTAAGAAAATTATATGATAGTCAAAGATACAGAGAGCTTCCTATGAGAAAATTGGATGATAGGAATGATTATTTAAAATAGTAGTACTTTAAGATTTCTATGATTTTTTTTTCCTATCCAACAGTGATGTTGCTGCCCTTAGTGCCTGCCCAATGCCTAATTGGTAATTGTTTTTTCCTTTTACTTCCATGGCTTCATTTAAGAATACGGCAGCTATACAAACAAGGGAGATTAAGTCGGTGGACCCATAGAGGAAGTCCTTAGATTCATGAAAATAGCCTTCTTTTGCACTAGCCTTCAATGACTCAAAGTCCCATGCTTATGAAACAGTAGATTTCACGAAAAGATGTTGACACCACCACACATCATAGGATTTCAGACCGTCCGTTTCTGACCAAACTTTACCCATGGGGAAAGGAAATTTTCCTACACATATCCGTATAACTGTGGCCCCGATCGAGTAAGTATGACCGTTGATATGACGTAGGTTCTTCACGGTCGATCGGCTTATCTGATTGCACCAAAATCATGTCCTGGTATAGATCCATTATCATAGAGCATACCCTATGACGTAGGTGGGTCGTGGGCCTCCCTATGAGCCCTGTTCGTCAAAAACAGTCGCCCAAAGGGTATAAACTATGTGTATAGTAGCCCTGAGGTCATTTGCATCACTTCTAGGCTTATAAATAGCCTTTATTTCACCCCACCTCTCTCATATACGAATTTCATCAAACCCTGAGGAAGAGAGGAGAGAAAAGAAGAGAAAAGAGGAAAGAGAGAAGGGAGATCTTGGGAGATCCTTGCAGGAATCCTCTTCCACGATTCCATGCACCAAATCCCCTCCCCATCGTGCTACTGAATCTCTTTCGGTTACAATTTTGGGTAAGAAAACCTAACCCTAATGTCGTTGTAAAGATCCAGGTTGATTGTTCGTCAAACTAGCTAACCTATTTCGTCATTTAGGTACCCGATGTTCCGTTTTCGGAAACATAGAGTTTGGACCGAGTCCGAATCGAGCATCCCAGCGAAAGGTGCAGACTATAAAAGCTTAGGTTGCGGTTATCAATACTTTCATGTCGGCTAATGATTTATGTCTAACTTGATTGATGTCATATTGTCTTAGATACACCGATTTCGGTATAATATACATGTATGAACTGTGTTGAGCAAAAGATGCATCCCATGTGTTTGTTGAAATGTTTGAATGAACATTTAAACATGATTTGTGCTTGTCATGATTACTAATCTAGGATTCATCATTGTCATATTCATGCTAATCTCTCTGTATAAGGAATTGCTAAAATATATTGTAACTAACCTAGTCTATATATTTGGTGAATTGTAGTCTAAGTGTTTGATGAATTGTCCGAATGAGAAATTGATGATGATTTTTATTTATTATGAGTATTAAGATAGGATTCTTAATTGCCTTATACATATGTATAATTTCTTTCATGCAATCGTATTTGCCTCTACACAATTTATGGATAAAATGCAAGTGTTTGGTAACATGATCAATGTGTTTGATGAAATGCTCAAATGAAGAATTTATTTGGATTGTTTGTTAAATGCTGAAATGATTATCATATATGTTTATTTGCTGCATCTAAGTAAGATTGAGGCTACAACGTAGCCCAAGCAATTGGTAACAGTCCCTATTTGGGTGACCGAATTAGTCTCGCCACATTGGGTATACTCGATGAATCTGGATAGCACGATGATTGTCAATGGTGGTTAGGCCACGAGGGGTGCTTATGCGCTCCATGTCGATTAAGTCAGCGTGTGCCCGTATCAATTGAACTTGCCTAACAAATCGATTGGCTTATTGTGTGTTTACCATATATGGATACCTCTCACCAATGTAAAGGCCCACTTTAACCATGGTACCACAATCCGCTAAGACTCATGAACCGGGCATGATGGTATGGGATACCGTGTTCGAGCTGTTAGTCTACACTGGGGTGACGAGCCTCCCCGTAGTGACTAGTGACCAACTAAGACTCGTGAGCCGGGCATGGTGGTATGGGACATCGTGTTCGTGCTGTCGACCTACACTGAGGTGACGAGCCTTCCCATAGTGACCATAAGTATAAACTCTAGAATTTTTCTATCGATTGCTTTTCATTAGGAGTGATGACCCTACAACTTGCCTATCGTATGTGCTTAACTAGAAGTGACGAACCTAGATGGATCCTTCGGTTCGGGTCAATAATATAAAGGAAGGTACCCTAACTTCCCAAACTTGCTATATGAATAAGCTTAATTAAGTACTTGGCTAACACGACCATGCATCGCATTGCATTAGTTAGGATATGCTTTAAAGGCAATGAAGTTGCACCGTTTTGAGGAAGTGTTGCCATATGCGAAATAGGTTGTTGGAGTCGCTTGTGAGGGAGCTTCGATGCGAGGGCATACATCATTACTTGCATTCCATTCCTGCATTAAAAAAGTAGTTAGGAAGTGATTGTTATGATTGCCTTATCATTACTGTTTGATTGACTTGATAACATGTTAACTTTTGCTTTATGGTACCACTGAGTTGGCTACTCACTCCCACTTTGGGACGGTGCTTTAAAACACCAACCAGACTCTGATTTAGATGCAGGTGCTGATAACATCTATGTTATAGAGCAGGACTTTATGGATGAGGAGGAGGAATTCTCATACTTTCAGCTCTCGGGCGGGTCGATGTAGACCTCGTGCCGATGCGCAGGGACCACTAGGATTTCTGGCCTAGTTGGACACTTTATTTTTTCATATTTTGTTCATTTTGAAACAATTCATGTATATATTAAACCTGGTTATGTACTCGTACTCTGGAGGTTTGTGAAACACCCACATGTTTAAATATATATGTTTCAGACTTCCGCTTGTCTAATTTAATTATATTCAGAGTATGCTATAATGTTTTAGTATAATCTCACTCATGCTTAACTCATTAATATGGATATCTGAACATCATCATCCCTACTGCATAAGTGATATTCTGAATCTCGAGAGTAGAGCTTTGCTCGACCCTCGAAATTTAGGGCGTTACATAAATCAAAGAGAATATTAAATGAGCACTAAATAGCTTAAGAATATTATAAACTTATCTCTCAGAGTGGTGTCTTGATTATCTTGGAATTGAATGAAAAACTTTGAAAACCGTGCTCTATTTATAAGTGCAGAAACTGTTCACTCGACTGGCCTAGAGGTCAGCTCGACTGGTCGAAGGACCAATAAAATTTCAAATATTTCAGGCACGATAAAATAAGACCATTCCACGACTAGTTGAGTGGCCTGCTCGACTGGTCGAGCCCTGCACTCGACTGGTCAAGTGGGACCACAAATGGTTGTTGGACTTTGAGTCGAGCCTGCTCTACTGTTCGAGCACTGTTCGCTCAACTGGTCGAGCAATTTCCAAGACTAGTCGAGTGTCCAACAAAAAATTCTGAAAATTAGTAACAAACCTTGGACTGGTCGAGGAAATTCTTGGACTGGTCGAGCCAGTACTAGGACTAGTCGAACATAGGCTAAGACTAGTCGAGAAAAAGCCTATAAAATTATATAGTGACCCAATTTAAGTATGCAATCAAAATGACCTAACTTATGGTCAATCTAGGGTCATTCATACCTTATCGGTGAAGATTGAACATTGAAACAACATTCGCTTCGATTATAGTTGATCTTGAAGTACATGAAGCTTGACATCTTGACGTACTTTGAAGCATGAACTTGAAGTACTTTGAAGCTTGAACTTGAAGTACTTGTGACTTGTATTTCACCTTGAGCTTTGAGTTCTAAAGTAAAGCATATTGTCTTGACATAGTTGAAGCTTGAAACCTTGATTTATCACTTGATGTTGTACTTGAACCTCTTATTCTTGCACTTGAAGTTCTTGATGTAAAGACCTTTGTTCTTGTACTTGAATTGCTTGATCTTGAATATGAAGATGAGCTACACAAGATACAGATTCCAAGAGGTTTTGGTACTACAAAATTTGACAATCATAGGAGCTAGATAGAATAGCATTTATGCACTACACATCCTAGTGTTGGAGTCTCATGAGCTGGAGATGGTATTATGGGACACTATGCACGAGTTGTCGGCCTATGCTGGGTGATGAGCCCTCATAGTGACATTTGAGCTTTCTTAAATTGACTATTTGCAATTGGAATAATAACGGTTTGGCTAATCACGCATTCATGGCATGCAGACTTTACCGGGTGGCCAATGTAAGACACAAGGATTCTTGGGTCACTATGGGCTGTATCATAGAGTACTTTATTAGGTGATCCTAAGTTATCACCACGTGCATTCAAACTATTATGGGTTGTCCTCTTCACATGGACTTTTCTGGATGTCTAGTTCTCCTTAGGGCGTACCCTAGAGTACTGTTTCAGGAGGCTAGTTCACCTTGGGTGTCCTCATTGTATGGTATTTTTCGGATGGCTAGTTCTCCTTAGGGCATACCTTTGAGTACTTTTCCCGATGGTTAGTTCTCCTCGGGCGACCTTTTTGCCAGCTGAATGTGCATCCCCAGGTCTGTGAGCATGTGTATGCATTCATATATTTAAACAAGACTTATAGAATATTTCATGCAATGTGAAATACTATTTCTGCTTGTTTAAATTATAATTAATTAATACGACAGTGTGTAATCTTGATGGGAATTTATAATGTGTTGGTCATTCATTCTTTTAATATATAATCATACATATAGTGCATGTGGTTTAAATGATACTTATATTCAGATTGATGAGGAGTCAGGTACAAATACTAAGGATGTGTGTTTGTATTTGCTCAAGAGAAGCTGTGTGATCGTGGAACTTAAGTCTAGCTACATGTTATTTTGTTTCATGCGTTAAATTATTTCTTTATGTATTTGTTAGCATTGAGACATTGATTTATATAAGCCTTCGGACAACCACTTGAATATTTAGATATGTATATTTAGACTTCCTTTTATGCTTAATTTATTTCTATTTTACTAAACTACTAACTCTGGAAAAAAGAAAAGAAAAAATATATGTAAAATTTGGGCTATCTTTAAAGGTTAACACTTAGGTTCTCGAAAAACAAGTACTATATTCGAGTTTCAAGAACCGAAGTGTTACACTTTAGATAATGCTTTAACAAATGACAATGTAAGTTCATTTTTACGTAACTGGTTCAAGACAACCAATAATTTATTTTTGAGAGAAAAATATTCAAAGTTCGGTGTTGTTCCCACATACTAAATTTAATTATATAAGAAGCGGTGAAAATAATCAACACCACTATAGAGAACATAAGAGAGAGAGAGTGAGTGAGTGAAATACATAAGGGGTTCACTTTCAAGATTGAGTATATGGAGTGATATAATCCAACGTTTGAATGTGAAAACTCAAAAAACGTTGAAGTTAGATGTATGCACATGTTGGAATTTAACTTTTGAAATGTTAGATTTTGTAGTGGAATTGGAACTTGCATTTCTAGAATATGTAGCGCACGATAGAACATATTCTTTGTTGCCTACTGAAGATGATTGGAGCAAAGCAAAAGAAGTTTACAAGTTTTTCAATATTTTTTATGACTACACGAAGATATTTTTGAAAAATAAGTATCCCATAATAAATATTTTCTTCCATATGTTTGGAAGATCAATGATGCCCTATGAAAAAATGTAAAAGAGGGTCCAAATTTTCTACAACTTATAACACTTGGTATACAAATGAAATTTGATAAGTATTGAGACGAATGTCATTTATTCATCTCCTTATTTGTTATTCTTGATCCTCATTGCAAGATGAGATATGTTAAGTTCATTTTTATGAAGATTTATTTTGATAAAATGACGATAACCGAAACCTATACGGTTTGCGACGCAATCGAAGAATTTTACATTGCAAACACAACAACATCAAGTGATAAAAAAGTTAGAGCTCCCGATATTTTTACATGCGATAACAATATGCTCAACGATGAATACATGTCTTTTTTAGTGAAAGAAGATACATATAATAAGATGAAAGAATCAGAGTTAGACTTATTTCTCAAAGAGCTAATTGTAAGGTGCTAAGATTCAGACTTTGATGTTTTGGAGTAGTGGAAAATGAAAGTTAATAAAGCAAAATATCTTACATTATTAGCGATGTCACGAGGTATATTGTCAATTTCAATTTCAAGGGTGGCATCACAATCTGCATTTAACACAGGCAGTAAGTCATGAACAAGCATCGACACTCTCTTTCACCAAAAACAGTTGAAGCATTAATTTGTACACAAGATTATTTACGTTCGTTTTGGCGAGGAAATAGTTTTGATATTGGGGATGGGGATGAGGAGGAGAACGACTCTCAAGATGAGACTGCACATGCAACAACATGAATGAGGTTAGGTTAAAAAATATTGTTAATTTGTTGAAGCTTGAAATTGATGTAATATATACTTGTATATAACGATAAGGAGGTTATAAGTGCAATGCAACAATGACTTTTATTTCATTTTTATATTATGCTTTTGTTTATGCTATAATTTATATTTCACTATTGCTTTTATTTATCATATTTCATTTTTACTTCTTTTTGCAAATTTCATTATTGTCAAAAATACTAATTTCTCCAACACATAAAGTGTAGAAATATTTTTAATTGAATCATCAACCGATCTTCGGGACTATGATTCATTAGTCCACTATCCAAAATCTGAAAAATTGAAGATTTTGTATAATTTTTGTGGGGCCAAACTTGTTAAGATAATAAATCGGCTTAGGTTACACTTATCATATCAGGGTGGAGATGCAAAATCGTGTCCTAAAGCCCCAAAGGAAGTCCAACTTCTTTTCAGTTACTTATTATTTCGAATAAAAAACCTTTCACTCCCATCCAAACTTTGTAAGGTAGATGAGGAAGTCAAATTATTAACATTGGAAGAATAACAATTCCAACTCGCCTTTAAATATAATATAGAAGAAGCTACTAAACATCAATGATGTCCTCTGAGACAACATGATGTCGAAGTAGAATCAAACCGCACGAATAAAAAGAATAAAAGTAATAAATCATTCAAGTTTCTCTCAAGTCTTGGTGTATTTTACAAGATATTGGGAACTACATATGTTATGGGTAAAAATGGACTGACCAGATGTACAGACTCGAAGACTATGGATTGCTTGAGGGTCAAAAAATCACCTCAACCTCGGCCTCGGGTACCAACCTTAGCCTCGGAGGTCGGCCTAGGATATCGATCTTGGCCTCTGTTATCAACTTTGGAGGTCGACCTCAGATATCGTCCTCGGTCTTAGGTGCTGTTGACCGTGAAATATTGCATATTTCTCCCTATTTATACTTTAGTTTTATAAACATGATAGTGCTTAATTGATTTAATTATGTATGTTTTCATGTGCGAGGTGATTTCAAGAGCTTAAGATGAAATTAATGTTAAAAGGAAGATTTATGCTCAAAAGATTACTAAATGAAGATTTGAAGATTTGGAAGTCATTAATGAAGAATTCACATGCCTAAGATCCAAGAAAACTAAGTGAGGAATGAAGAGAATCAAAGATTTGAAGTGAAGAAAAAGAATCCTTAAATTGTCCTGAAAAAGCGTATTCTGAAACTTCGATTATATTTTGAAAAATTGCGCAGAGTGCGTACATTTATTGAAAAATTGCGCAGAGTGCGTACATTTATGGCGGTTTAAACTATGAGTCTATTTTGGAAAACCGCGCAGTGTGTGTAAATCTGAGGTAATTTTTAAAATTTTCCAACTCAGTGCGAAAGTTGGATTTCCACAACTATAAATAGGACTCCCTAGGATGCTACAAAGCATCTTCTAGGGTTTGGAAAGGTCTCAAGGAGCATAACATAAGGGTGAAGCAGCCGTCAAAGATTTTTTTTTCTTCTCTAGTTTATTTTTTATGCTTTGTTTAAGAGATTTGGTTTCAATCGTGTTTATGGTTAGCTAAACCTCTTAGCTAGGGCTAAGAGGTGAAACTTGTAGCATGTTTGGATAATTATCTTTCTTTGATTCTTGTTCTTATAGAACCTCATTGATTTCTAGTTTGATATTAAAGGAATATTTTCAGTTTTCTATGATTTATTGTAACTCAAATTACAATAGATGCTGTGATAGCTTTGGATATCTTCTTTTCCTGTTATGAGATTGTGAGATTGGTAAATCTTGTTGTTTACCATCATCTCCTAGGCATGGTAGGGTGATGGAATCCCTTCCAATCTTCACAATTCTCCTTCATTGAGAATTAGGTCAATGAAAAGTTCAGATTTGATTTAAATTGATTTATCTTCCAATTAGATAAGATAGGACTCCAATTCCAATTGTGTTTCTTGAATCAAGTAAGGTAGCATTGTCACGTCCCAAACCCGGAGATCGGACTCATAAGAATCCCGATCGCTGAATCCGATGCCGATAGCCTCCGTAGTACCCCATTCTTGGCTCCTAGCGCCTATACGTCAGATTCCGATCTTGGAATCATATAAGGAGGATTTTTCAGTGTACATTTATCTCGTAATAAGTATAACAACAAGTATACCCAAATCATAAAGGCAACATCATCATCATATATCCACTAATATAAATAGTTGAATACAGTGCTGAAAAGGAAATACATATGACAAAAATCAAAGCTCCATAAGTCCGCTGCACGCTCCAAGCTCAATGCTGTTGCAACCTAACGCCACCTGCACGCATCTATCGTGCATAAGTTCTAGAAAGCTTAGTGGGTGGTGAAAGTGTGTGCACAAGGTAAGTGCCAAGTAAGCAATATTAGAGTAATTAGAGTAAGCGAAAATACTGACAAGCCCATAAATCATATAATGTCAAAGTAATACGACAACATGCTGATAGGCCTATAAATACCATTAGCCTTATCCAGACTATGCGATGCAAAAATATAACAAAAATAATATCATATACTGATGAAGCAATGTAGATCAGCTATGTAATGCGGAGATAATAAGACAAATATCTGATGCCGATGATGCAATGCAATATGCAAATCCTAATAAGTCTACGAATGCCGTCAGTCATATTTAGGCCCTATAAATGCAGAAACATGGCAACCCAAAATGCTAAATGCTGCGGATGTAATGCAATATACAGTGCGAATGAAATGACCAAGCTGGAGTGAAGTCAGGATGATAGTACGTAATATCGTAGGCTATGGGGTCCATCACAAGAGACTTCTATCCAAACTAATCTCATACCTAAATTTGGATAGCCAGACTTAATGTAGTAGACTCCTGATCTCAGGTTAGTCGCGCGCCCAACCGAAATCCTTGCCATGCGAAGGTACACATGTAATGACCTGAAAAATTTTGTGCCTAGACCCGAGTACTACCTCTATCTTTCCTTAGTAGTTAATTGGGGTTATTAGCGCTAAACTCGATTGCTTGTGAAATTTGCATCAATCACTTTAAATTTGATCTGCATGACTCAAAATCTGTAGAATAGTTAGCGCTAGGTTACTCTGAAATCTGGGATCCATCGCTAAATCCAGTTGCTCTTGAGAATTTTTGGAAGTTCTGAATCGGACCTGGACCACGCGTCGTAGGTCAGATGGCAATGATCTTAGGCTGTATTGGTCACCATGTTGGACTTGGCCATCACGTTAAAAATCAAGTCCAGATGATGTTCTGGGTTGATTTATCTGAGTCTGGAGTGAAGAGTGTGAGAACGGTGAGAAATTAAATAAGATTTTATGAAATCTGAGTCGTGTCGCTTGCACGATGATTTTAAGCAATCTGACCGTTGGATTCTGACCCAATTTCACCCTCTGATCAGGAAAGGTGGCCCAGGCATATCATGATGCTTGTGGACCTGATCGAGTTTCGGTGACCGTTGAATTGAGTGTGGTACGAAAACTTAGCTTGACCTCGATCCATGGTCAGTGAGCTTAAGTCTGACCTTTCGTGAAAAAAGGCCCACCAAAAGTGCTCCGTTGGATCAAGAGAAGCCTATTTTGGTTATAACCTAAGTATACCTTGGCCCTGGGGTTATTTTCATCAATATTAGGCCTATATATAGACCTTAAAACCCTAGCTCTCTTTTCCATACGAATTTCCTAACCCTAGCTAAGAAAGAGAGAGGAAAAGAGAGAGAAAGTGAGAGAGAAGTTGGTGAATCATCTCAGATTCTTTCCTGTTACTCTTCATCCTTAAACCATCACTTTAGAATCGTTATTCCGGCGATTCTAAGTTCATCCTTGGGTAAGTTAACCTAACCCTAATCTGTTTTAGAGCTTAGATGAGTCTATGTGTTGTTGTAGCTCATTTCTATTCTTGCTTTAGGTTATCTTGTTGTCGTTGACGAAGACATATCGTCTGAAATCAGTTCGGTGTTCTTTTCTGGTTAAGGTGCGGACTTTAATTGCATAGGTTATGGTTTTCAAGGCTTTCAATGCCAGTGAATGGTTTATTCTTGCTATGGATGATATTTCACATGCCAAATACTATGTTTATTTTGCGTTCCTGATATGCATGTGATATATTGAGATTTGTGTATTCTATGTATATGTAGAAAGTACCGTATACGTATAAAATATGCACATGTGTTTGCCATGATTATTTGTCGTGTATTTATGCTAGATGTATGTGTGACAACTCCTTGGCAAAAGGAATTGTCCAAATGCGTGTATTTCAACTTACGTCATGTATGCTGTATTATGTAATCTAAGTGTTTGTGGAAATGTCTGAATGACCTAAAGTGTAATATATCAACCTAATTGCAGGCGTTGAGAAGCGATTCTCAACACTCCTATTGATGTGTATGATTTACCACATGCAAGTTACATTCCTTGTTGTTTAATTTCAAGTTTTACTTATGTGGCAATCCATGTTGAGTTGATATTCATCAAATGCTTACATACCACATGGTTGAAATTGTTGTTCCATTACTGTTCTAAATTCATTATGAATATCTGTTGTAGTGGAATGTGTTTGGGACTATGAATAGTCCAGGAAATTGGTAATCGGCCTTGAGATTGTGGCTGAGGCTGCTTTCGCCAGAAAGGACGTGATTAAACGAACCTGAGTCGTATTAGAGTTGTCAGCAGTGGTTTGGCCACACGGAGTGTTAGCGCACTCTATGTCGTTCAACCCAACGTGCGCTCGTGCTAGTCGAGTTCGTCAAGTAACCCGATTGTCCGATGTATGTTCACCATGTATGGACGCTATTGTTTGAATCTAAGGTACCAAACTTACCAGTGCAAATCCTATAAACCGTTGTACCTTGATCCGCTAAGACTCATGAGCCGGACATGGTGGTATGGGATACCATGGTCGAGCTGTCGGCCTACGCTGGGGTGACGAGCCTCCCCGTAGTGACCAGTGAGCAACCAAATTCGTGAGCCGATTATGGTGGTATGAGACACTATATTCGTGCTGTCGGCCTACATTGATTGGTGACGAGCCCTTTGTAGTGACCTCGAGCATGCCTGGATATCGCATTGAGGTGACGAGCCTTAGTGTAGTAACGAAGGTATGATAGGCGTGCATTGATTGGTGACGAGCCCTTTGCTACGACCCAAAAACCATATGATCGTATGAGATTATCTAGGACTGACGACCCTAGAATGGATCACTGTTTAGATGGTAATATGAGGAAGGTACCTTAGCTTCCCAATCCTGCTGTATGAAAAAGACTAATAATAACTCGGTAATCATGCTCATGCGTCGTATTTGCATGTGCTTTGTAGACGTGGCGCACTTTGAGGCGTGTCATGCGTAACGTAAGATGAAGACGCTAAGGGTGTACACGTGAGGGCACGCATCATTCTGCATACATCCTTGCATTGACAAGAGTACTTAGGACATGTTTGATTATTCTGCTTTATCATTACTGCTTGATTGAATTGATAACATGTTAACCTTTGCTTTATTGTTCCACTGAGTTGATCACTCATCCCCTCATTCTGGGGCGGTGTTTAAACACCCACCAGACTCTGTCTTAGTTGCAGATGTTGATGCGACTTCTGAGGCTGAGCCAGAGTTTGATGATGATGAGGCTGCATTCTCTTTTATGCAGTTTTCAGACGGGTTCTAGTGAGCCTTGTTCTGATGCGCGGGATGCTGGGATTTCTTTTGGGATTAACTGATGTAATTTGATACTTGTAATTTTGATTGCAACACTTGTAACACGACCTGGTATGTATATGTATTTCAGGGATTTGCACATGTACACTTATATTTTTTTAAGTCTTCCACTTGCGTTTTTCACTTATCCCTGAATTATATTGGCAGTTTGGCTTAATCTATTCCATGTTTTATGCACTCATACAGATAACATACATCCATCATTCAATATATTGCATAAGTGATGTTTTGAAACTCGGGAGCTGAGTTATGCTCGACCCCCGAATTTCAGGGCGTTACAACACAATAATTAGTTGTGCACCACCAGCCCGAGTGGATAGTGAATGAATGAATGAATGAGTATATGATCTCCTACTCAATAAGTCCACATATCAGTATGGTTCCTCTCTGGAAAATCACCGGGGTCTATTACGCTCCAAAGCAGATTGTCGCCTCATCGCGGGCAACAAGGTGAGTGGAAGAGACCTCACTATCCGCCTGCCGATATCGGGCCTGGCTCGTCGATAGCGGACCCATTCATCGAGCTGGTCAGACTCAGCCTAGCATTGCCCCCTCCTCTCAGGCAGGTAAGGTCGTACCCCCTTCCAACCGACCACGACACAGTGGGAGACGCGGTCTAACGGTATACGGCCCTCATGCGCTCATGCATTCACTCGGTCTAGACGTTGGAGCAACCTCTGGAACCAAGAGGGTTTAAGAGCTTTCACCCAGGGATATCTATAGCACCCCATATAGAACAGATTTTCGATGTCCCATCTGACCATCCACGAAATACCTATGGAGGCTACGGCCTTGATGTCACTGGGCGTACGGTGGTCATGTCACACAAATGTGAGATGCATGAGTCACACAGTCTAATCATGCATCAATCCTGCACATACCGTGCGCTCATGTAAGGTAACTCCGCCTGTCAGGGAGCCCCATGAACAACCTGCCCTATGGCATATGCAATGGTCAATCACATTTCATAACAAACATGCAGATGATGGTATGGGCATGTATTATGATGTTATGCTATCACATACACATAATCGGTATCAATAATCGGCCTCAATAATCGGCATCGACATTCGACCTCGATAATGTAGACATTTAACTAACATTGCCCCTAAGGGGTGGCCCACATAGGGTCAAACATATAGTGGACCCATGGCTTCACACAAGGGCATGAGCCTTAAATACGGGCCGCATCACATTGGGCCTCAAACACGAGTCACATATACATCATATAGGTCTAGACAATCGGCCTCAACAATCAGAATCGACACTCAAAATCGGCCTCGACAATCGGAATCGGAATCGGAATCGGTATCAACAATCGGCCTCGACAATCAGAATCGGCCTCGATAGTCGGCATCGGCCGAATAAGGCCTAAGGAAAGGTCACAATGTGGACATTAAACCATCATTTCCCATCAACGCGGACATTTAACCAACATTGCTTCCAAGGAGTGGCCCATATAAGGGATTTATACACAACGTAACGGGCCATACATACATCTCACTAGGCCTCAACCATGGGCCTTGAATACATCACAATGGGTCTTACCAAATGGGCCGAAAATATATCACAATGGGCTTTACCAAATGGGTCAGAAATATATCACAATGGGCCTCATCATATGGGCCAGGAATACATCACAATGGGCCTTACCAAATGGGCCGAAAATGTATCACAATGGGCCATGTCCCATGGGCCTCAAATATATCACAATGGGTCTCTCCCCATGAGCTCCAAATACATCATAATGGGCCTCAACCCACGGGCCCTAATACATCACAATGGGCTTCATAAACAACACATTGGGCCTCACACATGGCCGTATAAATGTCACATTGGGCCCCACCACATGGGCCATGAATGCATCACTTTGGGCCTCCTCAATGAGCCGCAAATATATCACATTGGGTCCCATCATATGGCGGCAAATACATCACTGCAGGCTGCACAAATGGACGGCATGGATATACAATGCACACAACACGGTGGGCCGCACGAACGGACGACATAGATATACAATGCATACATCACGCCGGGCTGCAAATATGGGCCTAATATACATCACCAAGGGGCACAACCCATGGGCCTCAAATGTATCAAGTGGGCCGCATCAATGAGCCCTAAATACGCAACAGGTGGGCCCCACTCATGGGCCTTAGATACATCATGATGGGCCTCATGGATGGGCAGCACCAATGGGCCTCAATTGAGCTTGGATTTCGTCTAAAATCATTTCAATAGTTGAAGGTGTAACATGTGTATCATTGTACACTATAAATCCATGGGGCTCATGGCCCATCAAGGAGGACCAGCACTGCCCAAACATTGTCCATATAAATCAGCACCTTCCAAACTTGTCCAGGTGCACCAGCATCACCCAAACATTGCCTAGGTGCATCAGCACCATCCAAACATTGCCTAGGTGCATCAGCACCATCCAAACATTGCCTAACAGTGGGTCCCACCATCAGGACAGTTAGGATGTAGATATACATCACGTGGGACCCATGGAGCTTGCTGACGTGAATGGACAGGGGAGGGGTCCCACCAGCTGGACGTACACAACAGCTGTATAACTGCTGTACGTTGCAGCTACAACTGTACTTAATAAGGCAGAGATGGGTCCCACGTAGGGCCCACCCTCCTATACATATAATATATATAATATAATATAATATTTTAATATTATATTAATAATACTCCAACGTCCAGGCCCTGGACGGCCTGGACATACACATACGCCAAGGTGGCCTCACACGTGGGGTGGGTCCCACCGTTCAGGGGTGTGGACGGTGAGGATAGAACACATACATCATTGGGTCCCATGTGGGGCCCACCATAATGTTTACATGCCGTCTAAACTGTTCATAACATCACACAGACTTGGATGTAAGGAAAAATAAATTTCAAAATGATCCAAAACTTTTGGACGTCCAAATGGGGTTTCCATGGCAGACATTCAATCACACTATTCCTTGTGATGTGGGCCACCTGAGTTCTAGGTATGGTTGATCTTTGGAGTGGCCCACGGCTAGCAGGAGGCCCACTTAATGCACGGTGTGGATGATCAGCACACATCACGGTGGGGCCCGTGGCTGGGACCCATGGTCCCTGCCCCTTTTTACCGTTCACGGCGCAGCAGCGGCTGCCCACGCTGTTGACAGACGCTGCATTCCCCCCCTTTTTTTTTGAAAACATGGATTTCTGAGGATTTTTCATGGTAGGACTCGCGTACGAAAAATCCAACCCAGCCATTGGATTCTACGGCTCATGACAGGTTAAATGAGCCCAATGTTCGAGATATTTTGGGTGTATAGAAACATCAGGGGAGATTTTAAGGGTAAAAAACATTATTTTCTATGCTATGGCCCGCTGAATAATCGGACTGGCCTCATTTTTCGGCTCAATGCCTAAAATGAGACGAGGAATAGGATGGACGGTGTGGATTTGGTGTACACATCAAGGTGAGGCTTGTACAAGTGGCCCACCCAAAAGCTAAAAAAAAAACCAATGCCCTATGAGTAAACCTCACTGTTGGTTCGCACCTCAGTGAACAATGCTGGAAGGACTGTGTTCATAAAAAAATCAAGGTGCATCCCACACAGACGTGGCCCACTTGATTTGGATCAACCTCCCCATCCATCCGGGCCTGTGCGACCATCCGGTCATGTGGACCCCGAATTCGGGATCAAGTGGCCCACTAGTTGGTCGGCATGGATAAAATACCCACATCGTAGGTGGGCCATTCATCATAGAGAAAGAAAGAGAGGAAAGGGATCGGCGATGACGGAGGGACCCCGCCACTATGGGCCCCTCTTGGATACAAGCATACATCAAGGTGGGTCCCATCATATGTGGGCCCTTAATCACACAAAAAAAGAAAGGAAAATACAAAAAAGGAAGAATGTGGGTCTAAGATCACCCACCGTCCACTTCTTCTTACTCCCTTGGCTTCCTTTACTCCTTAGCTTCGATCCTAACGGAAGAGTTGGAGTTTGGATGGTTGAGATGGAAGATGAGAGGATTAGGAAGTGGACCACACATAAAATCTTCTCATAGAGGTTTGGGAAATGCTTGGACGTGGGATTGTTTTTCTTATGGTTTGGGTTGCATAGAAAGAAAGGGAGAAATAAGAGAGAGAGAGAAGATGGGATGGAGTGATGGATGGGAAAGAGAGGGATGGGTGGTGTAAGAGTTTGTTGACTTTAGGGGTAGGTTGTGTAAAAAGGGGTATGGGCTTGTGTAAGAACTTTTGACTTTAGGGTTTGCTTGGGGATGGGTGTGAGGTGATGGTGTACTTGACATGTACTTGACCCTTGATGGGATTGATTAATTGATAGATGTGACATTCGATAGAGATTTTCTTGGGTTTTACAACGCGCGGTGTTTTCCTCGAACTGAACACGGGACCATATCTCCTGGTCTGTGTATCGCCTCAACGCGCGAGACGGAGCGTTGGAACTACGGCGACAGCGCGGTCGCTAGGGTATAAGTCTCGGGTCGAGTCGACTTTGGAATACGAGATACGACTCAGGGTTGCGCATAAATGCCGATAACAGATCGCGGGTCGCTGAAATTCGACCAGGAGGACCGCGGAGGCCTACAGAACGGTACGATCTAGGACACGGGTCTTACAAACATCTTGATAACTACAAGAGGATCCTTAACACCTGAGTTCTTACCTTTAATTGATTGTTTAAACATTATTCACAATTACTCTCTTTTATTCCAGAATTCAGATTTATATATTCTTCTAGTTCTAGTTATAGTTCTTTTTAGAATACGTACAAGTTTAGTCCTTGTGGATTCGACTTCGTTCTCATGAGTTATTACTACATCACGACCCTATACTTGGATTGTGAATATGTGTCAACTTCAACCTTGGATGCCGACCTCGGCCTTGGGTGCCAACTTCGGCCTTGGATACCAACATCGGCCTCGAAGAACAACCCCGATCACAATCAACACTTCAGCTTGGTCTATACCATTCTTGACTACGATTGACAGTTCCATTCGGTTCGTAAGATCTCAACCCAGCCGTCCTGGAGGTTGGCCTCAACCATCTATCTAGACCTCCTCAGATCCTGAGTACTCGGAGATCTTATCTGAAGATCTTCGTCGTGGATCTCGGGGAAATAACCACAATGCGTTCGGAAGAAGATCCCTTCCGCAATACATATCCATCATAGAGAGGCATTGCCATATATGACACCGCCCCCAAAAGCTTATAAATACACCCGTTGCCATGAGTAAAGGTACACATAATGAATATCCCGATTCTTCTACTCCTCCCGTGAAATTACCTGACTTAGGTATCAGAGGGTCCCCGGCCTTAACCAACGCCCCTAATGTCTTCTCTTGTTTTCCAATAAATTGCAGGTACTTTGGCTAACAGGATGTGAGTTAGGATCGACTAGATTTTTGCATCAACAACATATAAATATTATCACAAAGAAAGTTTGAACAATTTAATTCAAACTATACAAAAGCATGATGAAAAGCTCTCTCCACCTTCTGATTCAAGAGAAGTGAACGAGTATGTATATGAATAATTGGATAGTAGCTCGAGCTCGGCAAACAAATCTTCTCTCTTGTAGTAAATAACGACAGTAAAGAAATGCATCTAATGTTGTCGTAAACTTGTAAATTTGTAATTAGAATATTTTAACTTTTTAGTTTGTAAGTTATTTTTTATTTTCAATTTTATTGTATTATTAATTGAATGTTGCGTAGAATGATCTATGGCTCAGATTTATGAATTGAGGACCTAATTGGCTGAGTAATGGCTCAACTTAGTAATCTTGAGTTTTTAATTACTCTTGCAAGCATTCCAACTTAGGAAAGATCCTAAGTACGGAAGATTTTAACTTAATTCTTGAATTTTAACTATAACTCAAAAAAGAAAACTTTCTAAATGTCATAGACTCGAGCTAAGTTGTTAGATTTATGAAGAAATGATAAAAAAATCGACATGATCAGATAAGGAATGGATACTGTCGGTAAATAGTCGCATACACGGATGTAATTCCTACATCCATTGCATGACATTACATTCTTACATTTGCTTAATTTTGATTATCTGTTGATGTGTGTGTATTAAGTATGTAGCTGCCTCATATTGAAATAATTGTTTGAATGATATATAATCATTCTAGTGACACTAGACAACTCAGAGATTATGCTATATATCCCTTAAACCTTGGGTAGAGTTCCCAATGGAACCTTATCAGTTGGTACTAATAGGGTCTCCTCCTTGGACTTAGATCAATGTTGGAAAAGGAGTTTGGCCAACTCTAGAGTGGGCTACCCATTGTCGAGCCGAACAACTATACATTGTATGTGAGGTACCACGTGCCAGTGTTCGTGTGAGATATGAGCGTATTTTGACAACTGTTGGTATTGAGTCAGCGTCAATCGAATGTGTGTTGGCAGGTCAGATGTTGTGGGCAGCTATGACACTAGTGGTCTAATGATTAACTGTTTATAGGGTATTGTGGCATAGTGATTTTCCTGTTCATGCATTTCATATCATGCCTATGTTGTGAATCATATGTATAACTACTTGTTGGACTATTAGCTCATTTCGTTAAATGGAAACCATCAAAGATAGGGAAAACAATAGGAAACTTTGCGAGTGGAATGATGACTTCAAGAGGCATGCTCCTGAAGATTTCAAGAATGAATGAAGAATTTTCTATTTAATATTCATTTCGAATAATTATGTGTGGACATGGGCTCAGCCATTAGATAATTGATTTATTATATTAGATGCATTAATGAATGGTTGAATATTATGATTTGTGATAATTGTAATAGTTTCGTGAATAAAATCTATTTGTTCCCATCGAGTCACGCTCGTAACTTAGTGATTGAGTCGAGTGAACTCCGGTTTCCAAAGTCGGGGTGTGACAAAAGGTTCAATGTGTTTGGATTAACGAGGACCTAGGGCTCTTCATTCTCTATTGCTTTTATAAACTTGGGTTAGGCAGTGGCCTTGTGTATGCTCTCTAGGCTTTTAGGGCTGATCTTTTAATCGATTAATAACCTTGGCTCGATACGCTTCCATTTTGAGAAGGGGCTGACCTACCATTACGTTGTCGAGTGTGGTCATCTTTCCATTTCCAGATGACTTTCTCTTTTTAATGCACCGCTAGGTCTATAGTTGTGTGTGGCCAATTAAATCCAGCCATGTGTTACTGGATATCATTGCCATAATGTTACCCTAAGTTACGCATGCTCTTTGGGCGTTTGTGTATGTGTAACCTGTGTATTTTTGGCACATGTCACAGGGAGGATGGTTGCCTTTAGAGTTTTCTTCGTGCCTATGTTTCTAAATTTCATGGAATTCCTAGAATAATATGTGTTTGTGATAGAGGTGTATTTTGGATTTTCATGATCTCGCTTTTATGCTAGGTGAGTACTTTTTTTTTTGGCTTCCATACAAGTGTATTGACAAGTGGTGGCATCATATTTGTTATAGCTATTTTGACTGGTTGGATGTAAACAATAATAACGGTAGCCACTCACATTTCGAGGTACAAACAAATGGTTAAGAAGAGAAATATAACAATGGTTCACATTCATTTGAAGAAGTTTCAAGATTGGTGTATAGGGAAGTAGATTGCATGGTGTGCCACACACCAACAACCTTGGTGGTGTGTTGACGTCAAGTTCCATGGCCCCACTATGATATATATGCCATGTAGAAATTGTTCGTCCATTTTGCGAGATTGTTTTAGGGTATGAGCCTAAAAATGAGGTAGATCCAAAGTTCAAGTGGACCACACCACAAAAAGAAGAGGGGATTAAATTTCTGTCATTAAAAACTTCTTGTGGGCCATAGAAGTTTTGGATTAAGCCCATATTTGTTTTGTCCCTTCATTTAGGTCCATGTGACCTTATAAACAGGTTGGATGGAGAATAAACATCATACTGGGCCCTAGGAAGGTTTCAATGGTGGCCATCATTGTCCCCATTTTTCTAAAAAAATAATTTATTTATTTATTTATTTTTTTTAAAATTTTTAATTATTATTATTATTATTATTTTTTGTGGTGCAGTCCACTTGGAGCTTTGGATCTACCTATTTTTTGGGTTTATTGTTGAGACTCAAATATTGCATAATTTTTTCTATTTATATCTTGGTTTTATGAACATAAATCATCTTAATATTCTATTTTACTCATATATGTATTACAAGGTGAATTTAAGAGCTTGGATTGAAAAAGGGTATTAAAAAGTAAGAATTTGATGCTCAAAAATCACTAAGGCAAGGGATGGATCTTAGGAGATCAAGATTGAAGAATTCACATGCCAAAGATCCAAGAAAACCAAGCGAGGAATGAAGAGAATTGAAGATTTGAAGTGAAGAATCCTGAAATCGTCCTAAAAAAGTGTATTTTGAAGCTGTGAAGTTTATTTTGGAAAACTGCGCAGCAGGAAGTCTGTTTTAAACGAACTATGCAGCGAGAAGTCTATTTTGGAAAAATACGTATATTTGAGGCGTTTTCTAGGGTTTTCAACTTTGTACGAAAATTGGAGTTCGCTACTTATAAATAGGGCCTCCTAGGGCATTCTTAAACATCATTAGAAGTATTCAAGAGCAATATTTAGAGTTTTTTAAGAGTTTTTAGTTTTATTAAAGCTTTATAAGTTGTTTTTTTTTTTTTAATTATTTTAGATCCTTTCTATTTGCATTTTTTTCTTCTTTCTTTCTTGTTGCTTTTTATTTCTGCAATTTGATTATGTTTTTCTAAGTACCCTCTATCCCAAGCTAGAAGGGAAGCACATGGGTTTATTATTTCTTTAAGATTATGATGATTGATTGTTTTAATGATGAGAAGAATGGTATATGCATGTTATCTATTATTTAGATTTTGTTTTTTATCCTCTTGTAAGATCTATATGTTTCCATCATATGAGATCCACATTGATGATAGGCTTACCCTAGATCAATCAGATTTCCTAGATAGGAGATGTTCTCAACCTGTTATATTTCTTTGATATTCATTATCCTATAGATCTTGAATACTTAAAATCACTGGCGCTTGAGAATATATGCCAATGGTGCAAATCCATTATTTTCTAATCTTTTATATCATTTATTAAATATTTAAACTGTTTTATTTTCCGATTAGGCTGACCATAGTGCTCAGATCCTAGTTGTGTTATCCAAGTCATCATGATTTTGGAACATTAACCTATGTGTGGAACTTTGAAGCCTGGGTGTTATTTTATTCAGTTGACTTACATCCATTCAAAAATCCCAAAATCAAATCATCAGATTAATTTTTATTACTTAGTTTGTTTTGCATTTGATTATTTTTTTTCTCATAATTCATCTCCCTGTCGGATCGACCCTGTATTCACGGGATATTACTTATGAACCTCTGCACTTAGAGGCAAGCAATCATTTATGACCTAAAATGATCTCTCCAAATGAATGGATGGCATAGATATAACACATACATCATATTAGGTCCATAGAACTTATTTACATCAACACACCACTGAGGTCAGTGGTGTGTGGCATACCATGCAATCCATTTCGGGTGCAAAGATCTTGAAACTCAAACAAGATTACGTGAGACTCCAGACTCACCCAAAATGGTGTGGCCCATACCGTGGGGCCCACCTTGTATGTCTGTATTTTGTATCCATGCCGTCCATCCGTTTTTCCATATCATTTTGGGGCATTATCCCAAAAATGAAGCAGATCATGGTGTTTTACCATTAATGGGCCACGAAAGTTTTGGATCAAGTTGATATTTGTTTTTTTCCCTTCATTCGGGCTTATGTGACCTTATCAGTTTGTTAGTTAGCAAATAAACACTATGAAACATTAAGGTGCGCTCTAAGAAGTTTTTAATGGTAGATCATGCAATCACCACGGTTTCTTATGGTATGGTCCACCTGATAGTTGGATATGCTTTATTTTTTGAGATATATGCTTCATTTTTTGAGATAATGCTCCAAAATAATTTGGAATAATGGATGGACAATGTAGATACAAATTAAAGACATCAAGGTGGGCTTACAGTAAGAGATGCATTGTCTTGGTGAGTTAGGGAAGTGGATTATGTATCGAGTGACTCATTGCACTAAGCATACCGAGTAAACTCTATAAGGTCCACAATGATTTATGCACTTTCATTACTCTATCCATCCATTTTACTCAATAATTTTATGGCTTGAGCCTAAAAAATGAAGCATATCTAAAGCTCAAGTAAACCACACCACAAAACATAGTGTGAATTGAACATTTATAGTTGAAAATTTCTTATGGGACACAAGTTTTAAATTGAGTTGATATATGTGTTTTCCCTTCACCCATGTTTATTTGATGTCACGAGAATGTTGGATGACAAATAAACATTTGTGTGGACCCTAACAAGGTTTCAACGGTGGAAGTCATTCTTTCCACTGCTTCCTACGGTGTAGTCCGTTGAGCTTTCGATATGCTTCAATTTTGGACTCAACCCTTGAAATGAGTTAGATAAATGGATGGATAATGTGAATAAAACACATACATTCTTAGTGAGTCTACTCGATGAGATAAAAGCATACAAGTTACTTAGTATACAATCCAATTTGGAGTAGAGGGTCTCACTTTTAATCCCTCCCGGTCAGGTGTTACCCAGGTAATAGCTTAGTGGGTGTTACCTATGTTGTAGGGCCTACCTTGATGATATGTTGTATATTCACTCTGTCCGTTCGTTTTTCAACTCATTTTAGAACACGGCGTCAAGCATTAATCATATCCAAATGTCAAGTTGACCACAGCACAGGAAACAAGATAATGTAACACTCACCATTACCGTAAGTAGATCGGTAATGTTTATTTGTTATCCAACCTAATGATACCAACCAGAGAACTGGGTGAAGGGAAAATATAAAGATTAGATTGTTATAAAATTTTTGTGGGCTGCGGAAAGCTTTTAATGATAATTCACCACTTTTTTCAGTTGTGTGGTCCACCCTAGATTTGAAATCTGCTTAATTTTTTCGGATAACGCCCTCAAGTGAGATGAAAAAAATAGATGAACAGTGACGATATGAAACACATTCATCAAGATGGCCCCGGTGAGGGTAAGACCCGCTGAGCTGGTATCCGGGTAACAGCTAATCGCTCCCTCTGAAACCTGGCATCCGCAGTGGAAATCAACAGACCAACGGTGCGGATCACCATTCGGAACTCAAAAGCTCGAGTATATATTGAGCCAGGCCTCGGGTCGAGTATCCTATAATTCCTCCCATTTTAGAAAAACATCTGCTTCCCGCGTCTTTGGCAGGTAACAATAAGAGTTCCTAAACCCTTCTTCAGAAAACAAGCGCAATCCCCGCCACCTGTTTGATGATTGGCCTCCATGGGAACATTTAAATACAATGCTTCTCTCCTTCCAAAGGCTACCAGTACTACAGAAAACCAAAGCCAGGCCCTTTTCCACCTCCCCTTCGTTCGCCTCTCTCTTGAAGGAATGCAGCTCCCTTTCGGATGCCCGACGCATCCACCAACAGATCCTCGCAAGAGGCCTTCTCCCCCTCCATTCCCACGCGGTCGCGGCATCGTTTCCATGTATCTTTTTTGCAATGCTCCGGACGCCCTTTCTGCCCTCGAACACTATTGCTTCCCTGCTGTTTTCTGGTGAAACGCCCTCATAAAGCATGCCGTCCGCGGTGGCTTACCCGTCAGCGCTCTCTCCCTTTACCGCCGGATGGTGAGGATCGGGACAAGGCCGGACCATTTTACCTTCCCTTCTGTACTGAAAGCGTGCGGCGAGCTGCCATCCTTCCGGAGGGGAACTGCTGTCCATGCTGTTGTGTGCGGTAGCGGGTTCGAATCCAATGTGTTTGTATGCAATGCTCTGGTTGCGATGTATGCTCGGTGCAGTGTGGTGGAAGACGTACGTCAGGTGTTCGATGAAATTGTTAAGAGAGGGATCGATGATGCGGTGTCATGGAATTCGATGGTGGCGGCATACATGCAGAGTGGCGATCTTCGTGCAGCATTGGAGATGTTTGTAGGGACGGCGACTAGTGATGGCTCAAGACGGCTTGATGCCGTGAGTCATGTTAATGTCCTTCCAGCTTGTGCGTCTCTTGGGGCCTGGTTGCCTGGGAAGCAAGTGCATGGTTTTGCAGTGCGGAATGGGCTCTTGGAGGATCTCTGTGGGTAATGCTATCATTGACATGTATGCGAAATGTGAGATGATTGGGGATGCTGTGAAGGTGTTTGATGGCATGAAAAGCAAGGATGTTGTTTCATGGAATGCCATGGTCACTGGGTATGCCCAGAATGGTAGTTTCGATGATGCATTACGGCTGTTTGAAGAAATGCGTGCTTAGAACATTGCTCTGAATGTGGTGACGTGGAGTGCAGTAATTGCGGGTTATGCTCAGAGAGGGCACGGCCATGAAGCCCTTGATGTCTTCAGGCAGATGCAACTGTCAGGATCGGAGCCCAATGCTGTCACCCTTGTCTCCCTTCTCTCTGCATGCGCTGCAGTGGGAGCTCTGCTTCAGGGGAGGGAGACTCATGGACACACGATCAAATGCCTCATCAATTGGGAAGATGACAATGATGGTGATGATCTTATGGTGAAGAATGCTCTCATTGACATGTATTCCAAATGCAAGAGTGCTGATGCTGCCAGGGCCATCTTTGATTCCATAGTGCCAGCAGAGAGGAATGTCGTGACCTGGACTGTCATGATTGGTGGCTATGCTCAGCATGGGGATGCAAACCACGCCTTGGAACTCTTTTCCCAAATGCTGAGAGACGCCAAGACCTTGCCTAATGCTTTCACCATCTCCTGCAGTCTGATGGCTTGTGCTCGTCTAGCAGCCCTGCAGTTTGGTAGGCAGATCCATGCGTACGTGATCCGCAACCGGTATGAGGCTGCTATGCTGTTTGTAGCCAACTGTCTCATAGACATGTACTCCAAGTGCGGAGACATCGACACAGCTCGAACCGTGTTCAATAGGATGTCCCAAAGAAACGCCATCTCATGGACATCCTTGATGACAGGGTATGGAATGCACGGCCATGGTGATGATGCCCTTCAAATCTTTGATGGGATGAGAGAAGTTGGTCTGGTGCCTGATGGTGTTACCTTCATCGTTGTGCTCTATTCCTGCAGCCATGCTGGCATGGTTGATCGGGGGCTGAGTTACTTCAGAAACATGGAAAAAGATTTTGGGGTGGTTCCTGGCGTGGAGCACTATGCTTGCGTGGTTGACCTCCTGGGCCGTGCGGGCCATCTGGACAAAGCTCGAGAGCTGATTGAGGGCATGCCCATGGAACCCAGTATGGTTGTGTGGGTCGCCTTGCTCAGTGCCTGTAGACTTCATGCCAATGTAGAGCTTGGGGAATATGCTGCCAGGCAGCTATTGGAGCTGGAGTCAGAAAATGATGGTTCATACACACTCCTTTCCAACATATATGCCAATGCTGGACGTTGGAGAGATGTTGCCCAGATCAGATCCCTGATGAAGAAGACGGGGATCAAGAAGAGACCTGGGTGCAGCTGGATTCAAGGGAAGAAGGGCATGGCAGCATCCTTTGTTGGGGACAAGTCCCACGCACAGTCCCAACAAATATATGAGGTGCTCGCAAACTTGATCCAAAGGATCAACGTGATACGTGCCTGAGACGAGCTTTGCCTTGCACGATGTGGATGATGAGGAGAAAGGATCCCTTCTTTTTGAGCACAGTGAGAAGCTTGCCCTTGCCTTTGGCATCATGACATCATCCCCTGGTGCACCAATTCAGATTACCAAGAACCCGCGTGTCTGTGGTGATTGCCACACAGCAATCACATTTGTGTCCAAGATTGTCGATCATGAAATTATACTGAGGGACTCGAGCCGCTTCCATCATTTTAAGAAGGGCTCGTGCTCTTGTGGAGGCTATTGGTGATGGCTTATTCGCATGCAGGGAAATGGCGGTACTCAGTTGATGGTGATGGTTGTTTGGGTCCATTGGCCACATCGGTAATGATCTCATGACAACAGCAACAGCAGATCCAGTGCACCATTTGGAGGCGGCACGGGAAGCAGAAGCTACATTACATAGACTGAAGCCTTTTCCACCATCTCCACTCAAAACCGATGCTGTACTTGGAAGGCTGATTGTTGTTTTTGGGTAGAAATCTGTTGCTGCTGCCTGCATTCTCAATACACCCAAAGCAACCTTAATTTGCTATGAGGGTCTGTTTGGATCGCCTGGATCCGACGTGCTGTATTGTTTTAAGTTAAATAAATACGATATACTGCGTTTGAATTGGATTTGAAATCCGATTCAGTACGTGGCATGTGAATACATCGCCGAACCAGGTAAGGGTGGACACGCGGTTTGATAGTACATCAGCTAAACATCAGGCAGTGCAGCAATTTAATTGCACTGCACCGCCTCTCATAGCAGAGGAGTATCTCAAATCTCACCGTGCTTCGCGCGTCCATGTCATCTTCCTGCGCCATCCTTCTCCCTCTCCGTCGTTTTCAACCCATTCGCCAAAGGAATGGATGGGTTTACAGCCACATCTTAGATGTAGACGCTGATTCTTGCTTCGTCTTCTTCGCGTATGTGGAAGGTGGGGTGTCCTCATCTTATGGCCATCATTCCATAAACATGGTTTCTGTTACAGACGAAAATTTCATACCGTATGTTAGGCAGAAGTGGAAGAAGGTAATTTTTTCTCTTCCCAACATAGATTCTAGGACAAGAGCTGATCCTTCTTCTAAATAAATTGTATCCCTCCTTTCATTCATGGATACTGTTTCTCTCATGTACCCTCATTTACAGGAGGAGATGAGTACTTCCGTATACACCTCTCCTATACCCTACACGGAGGGTCTATTCGGCGAAAGATTTCAATCCCATTGTCTGCCATGTCTAGATGTACACAAGGAGAAATCTTATCTGAATAGAATCCTGTTGATGGATTCACCTCATGACTACTGGGACATGACCACTGCATGTCAAACATTGGTCGAATATTCATGATATCCATTGGCCGATGCTTACTCTTTTTTAAGTTCCTGCCTATAACAGATGCTTCCATCGCCCAATTCCTTCCACCCAAAAAATCACTGCTCTGTAAACCCATCCATCGGTTTCTTTCCCGTAGTGCTGCGTTACCTGTATAAATGTGATTTCTTTGCTTCATTTGGTAATCGGATTTGTTTATTTTGCTATCGTACCCAATCGACCATTGATGCGTGCGAAGCTACTGTCCACTGTGCAGCTTTGGATTTTTGATTTGTTTTAATGGCATCTGAGGCATTGAAAATGTTGACCCTATTTTGGAGATGATGTTGTGACGAAATCTGGACGGTGGATTGACTCATACTGTATGTTAATCTATATACGTTGATTGACGATTTGGATGAAATCCATATACCGTGATGGGGCCCACATAGACATGACTTGGTGCTGAATGGTGTAATGAATGTTAGTGGTGAAGACAAGGTCCACATAGAAGATTTCCAATCCAAACATTGACCATGTATACATCCCCTGAATACATATGCAAAGCCAGTCCTCCTCAAACAATTGGATCGAACTTGGAAAGGGCACTCGATGCAGTGTACATCCTCCGTTGTACATCTGCTGTATTGTATTTACAATGCAATACAATCCTATACGCGAATCCAAACAGACCCTGAATGAATGATTCACTGAATAGGGATTACAAGCCCTTAATCCAACACCAATACATACAAATCATATTTTCACATTGCTTGTGGTTTATCATGTGAGACAGCTTATAATACCATAGGTTATCTGCATCTACCTGTACTCTGTTACACAACAGTTAGACACTTCTGTTTTTCAATTGCAGATCTCCCGTCTGTTTTCCCTACTTCAGGAGGCATTAGAAGAATCTGTATCAAATGATCATGATACCCTCTGCAACTAGTTGGGTGCAGTGGTCCATCTATGGCATCAGCCCATCCAACAAGGTCGCTCCATTCTCAATCAAACTATAGAAAACAATGGAAAACTACCCAAAAATATCCAAATTTGAGGTGGCATACTTGATGGTTGCATAGGCCTGATTTTTTGGGGCATCCTGTTTTTATGGTGGGGTGACATAGTATTGGGTTAGATGACATGCCCACACCACTGTGGGCCCACACACATCTACAACTGTAATGGTCGTTTGCTCAAAAGGTAACGGTGCTGATAGATAAGAAATTCTGATAGAAGGTGGTTTCTTGTTCCGGGGGATCTGCAATGAATCTGTGAGCAGAGGCAAATATCTCACACTGTCATGTAACAGCTCTCTCTCTCTCTCTCTCTCTCTCTCTCTCTCTCTCTCTCTCGATCTCATCTCACAATCTGAAAAATATAATGTGAATAGGTGTAGAAGCAGATCGATTGTCAAGCAGCAAAAAGGAAGGAAAAAGAAAACTTTTACATGACGATTAACAGAAAAAATAAAAGACGTGAAAGGGCAGTTTTCTTGCAATGATTTTCATTTTCATTTTAAATTATGGGCGTGATGATAGGTTTGATAGGATGGGTGCCACGAGGATGATGATGATCCCACCACTCAGGCTGATTGGTATGCACCTCTACTTCCTCGAGCTCTTTTGGTAATCCTAGGCTGTTTGCAGCTCATCGGTCCCATGCCGGACAAAAGAGCTCGCATGGGCCACATTGCTCTCCCACATTGCTCTCGATGTCGTTGAGCTGTTGCCCTGGGCCTCAACAAGCATGGCCATGTCCAGGATCACCTGGTGGAGAATGAGCAGGTTCTTCTCAATCTCCCTCACAGCGTCGTGGCCCTCTTGGATCTTGGATATGGTGTCCAGGATCTGGCCCAACCCCTGCTACTGGATCGCCTTCTGGAGAAAGCTCTCGCTTCCCCGCTGGAGATTAACGACTCAATTGTCTCCTCGTCTGCCTTCTTCCCCGTGATCGTGTTGTACCTCCGCTTCACTGTCTCCTTGTATGACGGAGGGAAGGACGTGTAGAGGTTGAGCACCGTCTTCCTCAAGGATAACTACAAATCCAGGGAGCTTCTCTAGGCTCTTCATAGAGATGCTCGAATCCATGAAGAAAAATAGAAATTAATTCTAAAAAATTCGAAATAACTTTATTGATGATGAAAAAGAAGTTTACAACTCTTTAAATAAAGCTACGAACCCTAAGGAGAAGTTTTGGAATTCAACTACAACTAAAACTCCCTAAAATCGCAACTTACTATAAATATTAAACTTACTATCTATAGACGGGTCGTGATTTCTACTAGAGCACATGGTTTTTAGCCAAAAATAGTAAGTGTCCTATTTGGCCGAATCGTGACATTCCTCTAAATTTTCTAAGAAATTTTCGTGGTGGACACAACTCCTAAAGCCCAACGTACGAAGAGTTACAATCAAATTAAAACTTACTAAAAATAGTAAAAACGAAAATAAACAGGGATTTCAACCATCAATCTGATGAAATCTCGCAAAATTCGGCATGGGGAACCCGACGTAGTAGGGTTGGGTGGCTAAAGTAGCTCGTCCTACCCCAAAATCAAATATGGTACGTCTGATAACTCATTCCGATTTGCGAGATACGTCCGTTTTAAGTTCTGATGGTCCGGATCGCCTTCGTTTCCGATCGGGCCTTTTTTAGTCCTATCTTGGCCATGAAATTATCTGCGACCCGCTCTACATTAGTCCCCTCCACTTCAATAGAACTCGTCTTACTTCGGTTCATGTTACTCGGTCAGGTCCCCGACGTTGAAAGTACGTGAGATCTCTATGTCATTCGGAAGTTTAAAAACGTATGCATTGTCATTAATATTTCGGAGGATCGGTACCGACCCAATCTTCTTGTTCTTCAATTTGTTGTACGTCTCGGTTGGAAATCTCTCCTGGCGTAGATGGACCATAACTTGGTCGCCCACTTCGAACACCTTCTGTCGTCGATGCTTATCGGATTGTTCTTTATACATGTCATTCGAGGTGTGTAACTTGGCTTCGACATTTGTAATGACCCTGAAAATTTTGTGCCAAGACCCGAGTACTACCTCTATTTTTTCTGTAGAAGCTTATTGGGGTAATTAGCGCTAAACTCGATTGCTTGTGAAATTTGCATCAATCACTTTAAATTGGATCTACATGACTCAAAACCTGTAAAATCATTAGCGTTGAGTTACTCTGAAATCTGGGATTCATCGCTAAAGCCAGTTGCTCTTGAAAATTTTTGGAAGTTCTGGATCGGACCTGGACCGCGCGTCGAAAGTCCGATAGCGATGATCTTAGGCTGTTGCGGTCACCATGTTGGACTTGGCCATCACTTCAAAAATCAAGTCCAGATGATGTTCTGGGTCAATTTGATTGAGTCCGGAGTGAAGAGTGTGAGAACGGTGAGAAATTAATGAGATTTTATGAAATTTGAGTCGTGTCGCTTGCGCGATGATTTTAAGCAATCTGATTGTTGGATTCTGACCCAATTTCACCCTCTGATCAGGAAAGGTGGCTCAGGCATGTCCTAGTGCTTGTGGTCCTGATCGAGATTCCGTGACCGTTGTTATGAGTGTGGTCCGTCACGGCTGATCTGAAGATCCGATCGGTACGAAAACTCAGCTTGACCTAGATCCATGGTCAGTGAGCTTAAGTCTGACCTTTCATGGTAATAGGCCCACCGGAAGTGCTCCGTTGGATCGAGAGATGCCTGTTTTGGTTATACCCTAAGTATACCTTGGCTCTGGAGTTATTTTCATCAATGTTAGCCCTATATATAGACCTTAAAACCCTAACTCTCTTTTCCATACGAATTTCCTAACCCTAGCTAAGAAAGAGAGAGGAAAAGAGAGAGAAAGTGAGAAGAAGTTGGTGAATCATCTTAGATTTTTTCCTGTTCTCCTTCATCCTTAAACCTTCACTTTTGAATCGTTATTCCGGCGATTCTGAGTTCCTTCTTGGGTAAGTTAACCTAACCCTAATATGTTTTAGAGCTTAGAATAGTCTTTGTGTTGTTGCAGCTCATTTCTATTCTTGCTTTAGGTTATCTTGTCGCCGTTGACGAAGACATATCGTCTGAATCAGTTCGATGTTCTATTTCTGGTTTAAGGTGCGGACTTTAATTGTATAGGTTATAGTTTTCAAGGCTTTCAATGTTAGATAATGGTTTATTCTTATTATGGATGAGATTTCACATGTCAAATGCTATGTTTATCTTGCGTTCCTGATATGTATGTATTATATTGTGATTTGTGTATTCTATGTATATGTAGGAAGTACCCTATATGTATAAAATATGCACATGTGTTTGCCATGATTATTTGTCGTGTATTTATACTAGATGTATGTGTGACAACTCCTTGGCAGAAGGAATTGTCCAAATGCGTATATTTCAACATATGTCATGTATGTTGCTTTATGTATTCTAAGTGTTTGTAGAAATGCCTAAATGATCTAAAGTGTGATATATTAACCTAATCGCGGGCATTGAGAAGCAATTCTCAACACTCCTATTGATGTGTATGATTTCCTACATGCAAGTCATATTACTTGTTGTTTAACTTCCAGTAATACTTGTGTGTAAATCCATGTTAAGTTGATATTCTTCAAATACTCATATGCTACATGGTTGAAATTGTTGTTCCATTACTGTTCTAAATTCTATATGCATATCTGTTGGAGTGGAATGTGTTTGGGACTATGGATTAGTCCAGAAAATTGGCAATCGGCCTTGAAATTGTGGCTGAGGCTGCTTTCACCACAAAGGACGTGATTAGACGAACCCGAGTCGTATTAGAGTTGTCGGTAGTGGTTTGGCCACACGGAGTGTTTGCGCACTCTATGTCGTTCAACCCAACATGCACTCGTGCTAGTCGAGTTCGTCAAGTAACCCGATTGTTCGATGTATGTTCACCATGTATGGACGCTACTGCTTGAATCTAGGGTACCGAACTTACTAGTGAAATCCTGTTAACCATGGTACCTTGATCCGCTAAGACTCATGAGCCGGACATGGCGGTATGGGACACCGTGGTCGAGCTGTCGGCCTACACTGGGGTGACGAGCCTCCCCGTAGTGACCAGTGAGCAACCAAACTCGTGAGCCAATTATGGTGGTATGGGACACTATATTCGTGCTGTCGGCTTACATTGATTGGTGACGAGCCCTTTGTAGTGACCTCGAGCATACCTGGATACCGCATTGAGGTGACGAGCCTTATTGTAGTAATGAAGGTATGGTAGGCGTGCACTAATTGGTGATGAGCCCTTTGCAACGACCTAAAACCATATGATCGTCTGAGATGTCTAGGACTGACGACCCTAGAATGGATCACTGTTTAGATGGTGATATGAGGAAGGTACCTTAGCTTCCTAATCTTGCTGTATAAAAAGGACTACTAACAACTTAATAATCATGTTCATGCACCGCATTTGCATGTGCCTGGAAGAGGTGGCGCACTTTGAGGCAATGTCATGCGTAACGTAAGATGAAGACGCTGAGGATGTACACGCGAGGGCATGCATCATTCTTCATACATCTTTGCATTAACAAGAGTACTTAGGACATGTTTGATTGTTCTGCTTTATCATTACTGCTTGATTGAATTGATAACATGTTAACCTTTGCTTTATTGTTCCATTGAGTTGATCACTCACTCCCACGTTCTGGGGCGGTGTTAAACACCCACCAGACTCTGTCTTAGTTGCAGATGTTGATAAGACCTCTGAGACAGAGCTGGAGATCGAGGATGATGAGGTTACATTTTCTTTCATGCAGTTTTCAGGCGGGTTCTAGTGAGCCTTGTTCTAATGCGTGGAATTCTGGGATTTCTTTTTGGGAATAGATGATGTAATTTAATACATGTAATATTAATAGTAACACTTGTAAGTATGACCTGGTATGTATATGTATTTCAGGGATTTGTACATGTACACATATATTTCTTTAGGTCTTCCGCTTGCGTTCTTCACTTATCCCTGAATTATGTTTGCAGTTTGGCTTAATCTATTCCATGTTTTATGCACTCATACAGATAACATACATCCATCATTCAATATGTTGCATAAGTGATGTTTTGAAACTCGGGAGCTGAGTTATGCTCGACCCCCGAATTTCAGGGCGTTACAAGTTGGTATCAGAGCATGAATTGGATTAAATCACACCTGGGTTATGGTCACACACCGCATGCTGTCGCCACTTTAGTGTATTTGTGTGCGAGTTTATCGTAGATTGTGTGTTTGTGTTCCGTTGCTTCTATCGGCGAAAGTTTATTAAAAACGATCACCGAGATCGAGTCTGTGCTCTCTCCTGATCACACACAGCGGCCCGAAATCTCTTCAAGACCATCTATTAATGAGTCTAGATGGTTTATCATTCCATTTCAACCCTTCAATCTTCAAGAAATCTCTGTTTGTATCAGATTTCTGCCCGAATGGCCCGATAGGCGTCGAACCAAGCAAAGGGGCCGATCGGGGCATTTCTAGGGGGACCCAGGGGGGACCCACCTCATTTAGTGCTTAGGGGCTAGGAGGACCTCGCCCAAATGGCGAGCCATCGCCAGACCGTCCAGAGACCGGCGATGTCCTCGCCGGTTCGGCGAGCCCTCGCCGATCAGCGGGCCAGGCCAGGCGGGCCGGCTCGAGCCGACGAGTTTTTGGCCTAGTGTGGTCCACCCTTCCACGGTTTGTTGATTAAAACCCATTCTATGCCCTACTTCCTTCACAATCCACCCTCCCTAGCTCTTCTTTTCTTTAAGTTCTCTTCAAAACTCTACCAAATCTCTTCCAAATCTTCTTTTTCTTCCATTTTCATGCACACCCACCAACCCATCTTAAAACCTCACCCCCCCATTGCTGTTTACATCTCTTTTTCTTCTCATTTGGGCTCTTAAATCCTCTTTTGGGATCTCAAGTGTGTGGAAGCTTCCCCTTTCTTCCTATTTCTCTCTTTCTCTCATTTTCCATAGCCCTCTTTGAGTTTATTACTGTCATATTTTCCATCTCTACCCTTCTTTCTTTGATGGGGAAGAAGAGAGCGCCCGTGGATGAAGTCGGGCCTAGCCGCCCAACTCGTGCACGGAGGCCAAGAGGTGCCGCCGCGAGCACGACCGCCACCCGTGAATTTCAGACCAAGCGGGACCTTGATCCTCGAGCTCCCATTGGTAGAACCTTGTTGGTGGAGCTATCGCATGGAGTCTATGAAGGCCGTAGGGTCCTTTTTGAGGCTCATGTTGATCCGCGGTTATATGACGAGTTTCTGTTGTTGGAGCGCCTGCAAGAAGTTGGTTGGTGTCCCTTGTTTGAGGGTGAGTATCGCGCGAATGCAAGTACTGTTCGAGCTTTTTATGCCAACATTCGTGATCCTTCGCTGGAGCCTCTATAGTTCAAGATTTCTTGTGCTAGTGGTCGGGAGGCCACGGTCAACGTCGCTTTGATATCCCGACTCCTGAATGTGCCACTTGGTGAGGTGCATGCTAGTGAGAAGAATTTGAACAGTATGCGCGAGAGGGATTGTCGCACCCGATTCTTGTGTGGTCGTCTGGTCGAATGGCAGCCTAATAGAAGTCTTCTAGCTACTAACATGACGGATGACTTCCGCTTGCTTCACCACATGTGTATGTTCAATGTATATCCGAGGTGGAGCAACCGCAGCGAGTGTATGCGCCTGATGGTAGATTTTTTGTATCAGGTGGGGCAAGGAGCGAAGTTATGTGTGCCGACGTATATCTTGCACCAGATTATTCTCTTCGCTCGTTCGACTAGGAGGATCGAATCGCTTCCATTTGGCCACCTCATTTGTAAGCTTGCACATGAGTTTGGCTATAGGCTTGGGGCAGAGAAGCCGGTTCCTGTTCGTCGCATTAATCTGACGACCCTTAAGCAGATGGAGATTGGTCCTCGTCGACAGGCCTTAGAGAGTGAGGATGAGTCAGAGAGTGATGAGGATGGGAGTTATGCTGAAGGTGGAGCTGAGATTGAAGAAGAAACAGAGTAGGACGAGGAAGAGCTTGAGGCACAGGATACGAGTGAGAGCTCTCCACCTGTGGCACCAGAGCAGAGCACAGATCAGGCTGCCAGAGATGCCCGTATTGCTTGGCTTAAGGAAGGGCAGGCTGTTCTATGCTAGGATATCATGGATCTTCGAGGCCTTGTGAAGCATAAGTTTAAGAAGGTGACTCGAACTCTGAAGTCTATCCTATGTTGCTTGTAGGATAAGGGTGCCCCGCCTTCATCTCCTGATTCCGACGAGTAGTTGTCATTGTAGTCATCCTTTACTTTGTTTGTTGTTTCTTTCTGTGTGTAGCCGTTGTTGGCTTTTATAGTTGGAAGTTGTTTGTTGTTGGTTGAAGTTTTAGATGTTGTAGTTCACATGCTTTCCCTGTCGTGATTCATGTAATGCTGCACTACTTGTATTGCGACAATTTTGTTTAAATGGAATGCATGTTGTTTATCTTTGAAGTTGTGTTGTGAATGCTATGTGGATGGATTATGTGGACATAAAATCTTACAGGTTGCATCCTCTGTTGAATGTAGGGTATGCCTCCTAAGGGTTCGAAGACTTCGGCCCGTCTCTCCTTGGTTGAGTCACTTGCTGGGATAGCTAGACGGATCCACAGACGGGCCCGTCTCATGCCGGTGTTGGGCCGACACCTTCGGTTCCTAAGCCGAACCATGCATCTGCGTCGATGTCGTATGCATCTTCGTCTGCTCCGCCTACTGATAGGTTTGAGCAGATGATGCTGTTGATGCAGCAGCAGCAGATTCAGCAGCAGCAGCACCAGCAGTAGTTTCTATCTTCCATGGCTGGCATCTTTGCTCAGTCAGTGGGGGTGACTCCTCCTGCTTCACCTATGCCCTCATCTGGGAGCGCTAGTGCGAGTGGCACGTTTGAGCGATTCCAGCGCTTACGACCTCCCACATTTGCGGGTTCTCATAGACTCGAGGAGGCCGAGTATTGGATTGATTGCATCTCTAAGATGCTGAGACCGCTGCATTGTTTAGAGGTTGAGCAGGTCGAGCTTGCCTCCTTCATATTTGAGAAGGAGGCCAGTCTATGGTGGGACAGCGTTCTTTGCATTGTCGAGGAAGGATTTGAGTGGTCGTGGCAGGCGTTTGAGGCACGCTTCCACGAGAAGTATTTTCCAGTTACGTACCGACATGAGAAGGAGAGTGAGTTCCTTCGCCTTCGCCAGGGAGGGCTATCGGTTACGGAGTATGAGAACCGGTTCACTGAGCTAGGTCGGTATGTTCCTTTGATTCTGGGCGATCAGCCGATGAGGATGCAGCACTTTTCTGAGGGATTGAGGCCTGAGATCCGATCGAAGATATGCTGTGCTAGCATTTCTTCCTTGCAGAGTTGGTGAGCATGTCCTTGCGAGCAGAGCAGGATGGGGATAGGTCGTCCCGTATGCGAGCACCTATGGTTCCCAAACCTGCACCCTTTCTCGGCAAGAGGCCGCGGGCAGATTCTCCTCCTAGGCGTTCAGCGCCGCCTGCTCAGCAGATGCGAGCTGATCTTCGCTGTTCGTATTGTGGGAAGATGGGGCATTTAGATCGTTTTTGCTTTTTGCGTATGCGGGCCAGTGGTTTTACTCTACCGCAGATGATCATCCGTCCGATGCCTCATGTTATTTCACCTCCACCTCTTCGTTCAGCGCCAGCTCATCCATCCTTCAGACCTGCAGTACCTAGCTTCAGGCCACCTCAACGGCCCATGGTTCCTCCGCTGAATCGTCAACAGTAGGCTCGAGTTCATGCGCTCACAGCTGAAGCGCCTATGTCTGACTTGGTGCCGAGATCCTTCGAGGTTACAGCGCACATTGAAGATATTCTCATTTCTATGTTGGTGGATACTGGGTCCACTACCTCTCTTATATCATATGCGGTAGTTAGGCGTTTGGGTTTGAGCACTGTTTCTATGCAAGGAGTGACGCTTACTACCGCTACGGGGATTTTCTCTGTTATGAACAAGCGTTGTATGAATTGTTTGGTTGATCTAGGAAGTGGATCGATCCGTGTTGATTTCTTTGTCACACCTCTTTTTCATTACGATGTTATTATGGGTATGGATTGGCTTACGAGGATGCAAGCAGAGATTGATTGTGAAGCAAGGTCGGTGACAATCCATGGACCTGAGGGCGAGACAGTTACTTTCCCAGTTAAGGTCAGTTACCCTTTTCGTTTTGATTATTATACTTCTCTGTTGGAGAGTATGGCTGAGTCGGTGTTTGATAGCACGCCAGTAGTTCGGGAGTTTGAAGATGTGTTTGAGTCGATTCCTGGATTACCTCCTCAGCATGAGATTGACTTTACTATCGATCTCATGCCTGGTGCGGTGCCCATTTCTTTGCCCACCTATCGTATGCCTCCGAGTGAAATGGAGGAGTTGAGGAAGCAGATAGATGGTTTGTTGAAATTGGGCTTTATTCGGCCTAGTGTGTCTCCTTGGGGAGCACCTGTCTTGTTTGTGAAGAAGAAAGATGGTTCCTTGCGATAATGCATTGATTATCGCAGGTTGAATCTGGTGACTGTGAAGAATAAGTACCTTTTGCCTAGGATTGATGATCTATTTGATCAGTTAAAGGGGGCACGGTACTTTTCAAAGGTTGATCTGCAATCAGGGTATCATCAATTGGGCGTCAAGAATGAGGACGTGCAGAAGACCGCTTTCAGGACTAGCTTCGGTCACTATGAGTTCCTTGTGATGTCGTTCGGTCTTACGAATGCACCGGCCGTGTTCATGGATCTGATGAACAGGGTGTTTCGGCCATTCTTATTCCGATTCGTCATTGTCTTTATCGATGACATCTTGATTTATTCTGCGAGTCGAGAAGAGCACGAGGAGCACTTAAGAGCGGTTTTGGATACTCTCAGGAAGAATCATCTCTTTGCGTAGTTCAAGAAGTGTGATTTCTGGAAAGAGGAAGTCAAGTTCCTGGGACATGTGGTGTCCAAGGAAGGGATAACTGTCGATCTTGCTAAGGTAGCTGCAGTGCAGGACTGGAAGCAGCCTGGTTCAGTTACCGAGGTAAGGAGCTTTCTGGGTCTAGCAGGCTATTATCGACGCTTCATACAAAACTTCTTGAAGATAGCCAGACCGTTGTCTCAGTTGACACGGAAAGATTTGAAGTTTGCTTGGAATGACAGGGCGGAGGAAGTTTTTCAAGAGCTAAAGGACAAGTTGACGTTCGCCCCTGTGCTAGTATTGCCAGAGCAAGGGGTTAAGTATATTATATATATTGACGCCTCTCGCGTTGGCCTGGGTTGTGTCCTTATGCAGAAGGACAGGGTGATTGCTTATGCTTCGAGACAGTTGAGGAAATACGAAGAGAATTACCCTACACACGACCTGGAGTTAGCAGCTGTCATTTTCGCATTAAAGCTCTGGAGACATTACCTCTATGGAGAGGAGTTGGAGCTCTTTTGCGACCACAAGAGCCTTAAGTATATTTTCACGCAGCGTAATTTAAATATAAGGCAGCGCCGATGGATGGAAACATTGAAAGACTTTAAGTTCGATGTTTCATACCATCCGGGCAAGGCGAACCTTGTGGCAGATGCGTTGAGTCGCAAGAAGGTTATTGAGTTTGCGGCTCCGCTGATGATAGCAGAGTGGGATATGTTGGAGTTTGTGCGGGACTTTGAGAAGAAGCTTACGGTGGAAGAGCCGTATGAGGTTATCGTACACATTCGTGTACAACCCTTTATCGATGAGAAGATCGTTGCAGCTCAGGCAGATGATGAGCTTTTGGCGAAGATGAGAAAGCGGGTTGGTACGGATGAGAACTCCGACTGGAGTGTTAGTTCTGATGGGGGCCTACGATTTCGTGGCCGGTTATATGTCCCAGACATTCCTGACTTGAGACGGGAGGTTCTCGAGTTAGCCCATAGTTCTAAGCTTGCGATGCATCCAGGTAGCACGAAGATGTATCAGGATATGAGAAGATCTTATTGGTGGGACAACATGAAGGTCCATATTGCTGAGTTTGTATCTCGTTGTCTTACGTGCCAGCAGGTCAAGGCAGAGCATCACCGACCTCCTGGGTTGCTTCAGCCCATGCCCATAGCAGAATGGAAGTGGGACTTCATCTCTATGGACTTTATTTCTGGGTTGCCGAGAACGAAGAAGGGAGATGACTCTATTTGGGTGATAGTCGACCGATTGACGAAGTCGGCTCATTTCTTACCGATCAGAGTCACAAACTCTGCAGACGAGTTGGCTAGATTATATATCAAGGAGATTGTACATCTGCATGGAGTTCCCTTGGAGATTGTATCTGATAGAGACACTCGTTTTACATCTATCTTCTGGACTCGTATCCAGGAAGCGATAGGTATGAAATTGAAGTTCAGCACCGCGTTTCATCCGCAGATAGATGGGCAGACAGAACGCGTGAATCAGATCCTGGAAGATATGTTGCGAGCTTGTGTTTTAGATTTCAAGAACAGTTGGGATGATTGTCTCCAGTATGCAGAGTTCGCGTATAATAACAGTTTCCAGGCGAGTATTGGCATGGCTCCCTATGAGGCGTTGTATGGTCGCCCGTGTAGAGCACCGCATTGCTGGGCAGAAGTTAGCGAGCGTAGTTTGTTTTGCCCGGAGTTGGTGCAGGCGACTTCAGAGAAAGTTGACATTATTCGACGTTGACTTCTGATAGCTCAGAGTAGGCAGAAGAGTTACACTGATATGAGGCGGCGACCGCTTGAGTTTGAGGTTGGAGACCATGTATTTCTCCAGGTCTCTCCTATGAAGGGAGTTCTGCGGTTCGGTAAGAAGGGAAAGCTTACGTCGAGATTTATTGGTCCATTTCAAGTTCTGGATCGAGTGGGAGCGGTAGCATACTGCCTTGCTTTTCCCACACCTCTTGCGGGCGTGCATAACGTATTTCATGTTCTATGCTGAAGAAGTACGTTCCTGATCCTTCGCATATTATCAGTTGGGAGCAGGTGCAGTTGAGCGAGGATACCACATATGTACTGCGACCGACGCATATTTTAGACAGGAAGGAGCAGGTATTGCGTAGCAAGATCATCTCTCTTGTGAAAGTTCTATGGACGCATCATAGTGAGGAAGAGGCTACTTGGGAATCTGAAGCTGAGGTCAGGAAGAGCTACCCTCAGATCCTTGAGGAGTATGAGAAGGTATGAATTTCGGGGACAAAATTTTCTTTAAGGGGGTAGATTGTAATGACCTTGAAAATTTTGTGCCAAGACCCGATCGAGTACTACCTCTATTTTTTCCTTAGAAGCTTATTGGGGTAATTAGCGCTAAACTCGATTGCTTGTGAAAATTGCATCAATCACTTTAAATTGGATCTGCATGACTCAAAACCTGTAGAATCATTAGCGCTAGGTTACTCTGAAATCTGGGATTCATCGCTAAAGCCAGTTGCTCTTGGAAATTTTTGAAAGTTCTGGATCGGACTTGGATCGTGCGTCGAAAGTCCGATAGCGATGATCTTAGGCTGTTGCGGTCACCATGTTGGACTTGGCCATCACCTCAAAAATCAAGTCCAGATGATGTTCTGGGTCAATTTGATTGAGTCCGGAGTGAAGAGTGTGAGAACGGTGAGAAATTAATGAGATTTTATGAAATCTGAGTCGTGTCGCTTGCGCGATGATTTTAAGCAATCTGACCGTTGGATTCTGACCCAATTTCACCCTCTGATCAGGAAAGGTGGCCCAAGCATGTCCTAGTGCTTGTGGTCCTGATCGAGATTCGATGACCGTTGTTATGAGTGTGGTCCGCCACGGCTGATCTGAAGATCCGATCGGTACGAAAACTTAGCTTGACCTAGATCCATGGTCAGTGAGCTTAAGTCCGACCTTTCGTGGTAATAGGCCCACCGGAAGTGCTCCGTTGGATCAAGAGAGGCCTGTTTTGGTTATACCCTAAGTATACCTTGGCCCTAGAGTTATTTTCATCAATGTTAGGCCTATATATAGACCTTAAAACCCTAACTCTCTTTTCCATACGAATTTCCTAACCCTATCTAAGAAAGAGAGAGGAAAAGAGAGAGAAAGTGAGAGAGAAGTTGGTGAATCATCTTAGATTCTTTCCTGTTCTCCTTCATCTTTAAACCTTCACTTTTGAATCGTTATTCCGGCAATTCTGAGTTCCTTCTTGGGTAAGTTAACCTAACCCTAATCTGTTTTAGAGCTTAGAATAGTCTTTGTATTGTTGTAGCTCATTTCTATTCTTGCATTAGGTTATCTTGTCGCTGTTGACGAAGACATCTCGTCTGAATCAGTTCGGTGTTCTATTTCTAGTTTAAGGTGCGGACTTTAATTATATAGGTTATGGTTTTCAAGGCTTTCAATGTTAGCTAATGGTTTATTCTTGTTATGGATGAGATTTCACATGTTAAATGCTATATTTATCTTGCGTTCCTGATATGTATGTATTATATTGCGATTTGTGTATTCTATGTATATGTAGGAAGTACCCTATACGTATAAAATATGCACATGTGTTTGCCATGATTATTTGTCGTGTATTTATACTAGATGTATGTGTGACAACTCCTTGGCAGAAGGAATTGTCCAAATGCGTGTATTTCAACATACGTCATGTATGTTGCTCTATGTATTCTAAGTGTTTGTAGAAATGCCTAAATGAGCTAAAGTGTGATATATTAACCTAATTGCGCGCATTGAGAAGCGATTCTCAACACTCCTATTGATGTGTATGATTTCCTACATGCAAGTCATATTAGTTGTTGTTTAACTTCCAGTAATACTTGTGTGTAAATCCATGTTAAGTTGATATTCTTCAAATACTCATATGCTACATGGTTGAAATTGTTGTTCCATTACTGTTCTAAATTCTATATGCATATCTGTTGTAGTGGAATGTGTTTGGGACTATGGATTAGTCCAGGAAATTGGGAATCGGGCTTGAAATTGTGGCTGAGGCTGCTTTCACCACAAAGGATGTGATTAGATGAACCCGAGTAGTATTAGAGTTGTCGGTAGTGGTTTGGCCACACGGAGTGTTTGCGCACTCTATGTCGTTCAACCCAACGTGCGCTTGTGCTAGTCGAGTTCGTCAAGTAACCCGATTGTCCGATGTATGTTCACCATGTATAGACGCTATTGTTTGAATCTAGGGTACCAAACTTACCAGTGTAAATCCTGTAAACCGTTGTACCTTGATCCGCTAAGACTCATGAGCCGGACATGGTGGTATGGGACACCGTGGTCGAGCTGTCGGCCTACGTTGGGGTGACGAGCCTCCCCGTAGTGACCAGTGAGCAACTAAACTCGCGAGTCGATTATGGTGGTATGGGATACTATATTCGTGCTATCGGCCTACATTGATTGGTGACGAGCCCTTTGTAGTGACCTCGAGCATGCCTGGATACCGCATTGAGGTGACGAGCCTTAGTGTAGTAACGAAGGTATGATAGGCGTGCATTGATTGGTGACGAGCCCTTTGCAACGACCTAAAACCATATGATCGTATGAGATGTCTAGGACTGACGACCCTAGAATGGATCACTGTTTGGATGGTGATATGAGGAAGGTACCTTAGCTTCCCAATCCTGCTGTATGAAAAGGACTAATAATAACTTGGTAATCATGTTCATGCACCGTATTTGCATGTGCTTTGTAGATGTGGCGCACTTTGAGGCGATGTCATGCGTAACGTAAGATGAAGACGCTGAGGGTGTACGCGCGAGGGCACGCATCATTCTGCATACATCCTTGCATTAACAAGAGTACTTAGGACATGTTTGATGGTTCTGCTTTATCATTACTGCTTGATTGAACTGATAACATGTTAATCTTTGCTTTATTGTTCCTTTGAGTTGATCACTCACTCCCATGTTCTGGGGCGGTGTTAAACACCCACCAGACTGTCTTAGCTGTAGATGTTGATGAGACCTCTGAGGCAGAGCAGGAGATCGAGGATGATGAGGCTGCATTTTCTTTCATGCAGTTTTCAGATGGGTTCTAGTGAGCCTTGTTCTGATGCGCGGGATTCTGGGATTTCTTTTGGGATTAAATGATGTAATTTAATACTTGTAATTTTGATAGCAACACTTGTAATACGACCTGGTATGTATATGTATTTCAGGGATGTGCACATGTACACATATTTCTTTAAGTCTTCTTCTTGCGTTCTTCACTTATCCCTGAATTATGTTTGCAGTTTGGCTTAATCTATTCCATGTTTTATGCACTCATACAGACAACATACCTCCATCATTCAATATGTTGCATAAGTGATGTTTTGAAACTCGGGAGCTGAGTTATGCTCGACCCCCAAATTTTAGGGCGTTACAACATTCGCATGAATGCTCATGATTCTGTTTGCCATATGTTCCGCTGCAATGCTCTTGCCTGGGAGCTTGGGTAAAGGGACCAAGTCTAGTGTGTGGCGAGGCACTCGACAGTAAATAACCTGGAACGAGGACTTCCCTGTTGAGCGGTTTACCATGTGGTTGAATGCAAACTCCACTTGAGACAAGGCCAAATCCCACTGCTTCGACTTTTCTCCTGAAATATATCGAATGAGGTTCCCCAATGTGTGATTCACAACTTTAGTTTGCCCATTGGTCTGTAGGTGGTAGGCACTGCTGAATTGAAGTCGTGTACCGAATTGGTTCCACAAAGTCTGCTAGAAGTGGCTAATGAACTTCGTATCACAGTCAGAAGTGATAGTCTCGGGGACCTTATGTAGCCGCATGACCTCTCTGAAGAATAAATTTTCCACATGCGTCGCGTCGTGGGTCTTCTTGCATGGGATGAATGTGCCATATTCGAGAAATGATTTACCACTACGAATACGGAATCCATGCCACGCTGTGTTCGTGGGAGACCCAACACGAAGTCCATTGATAGGTCCTCCTAAGGGCCGTCAGGTACAGGTAATGGTGTGTAAAGGCCCGTATTCTGAGAATGACCCTTGGAGACCTGACAAACATGACAGTGTTGCATCATTCTACCCACATCACATACTAACTGTGGTTAGTAGTATCGTTCTTCAACAAGAGCTCACGTCTTATCTTGTCCAAGGTGTCCACTAAGGCCACCTTTATGTAGCTCTAGGATGATTTGCTCCCTCAACGAGCTTTTGGAGATGCACAGTCGATTCCATTTGAAAAGAAAACCGTCTTGAATATGTCACTATAGTGACATTCTTGGCATATATGTCCTTGAGGTCATCGCCGTCGGCATATATGTACTTGAGGTGCTTGAACTCAACAACCTCACTGCTTATAATGACTAGCAAAGTTACACAGTGACTCAGTGCATCAACCACTTTGTTCTACTGCTTAGACTTATGTTTCAACACAAACGTGAATTCTTGCAAAAACAAAATCCACCTAGCATGCACACGATTCACGTTAGCTTGGCTATTAATGAATTTAAGAGCTTGATGGTTTGTGTAAAGAATGAACTCCCTTTGAATTAAGTAATATCGCTAATGTCGCACTGTCTGGACTACTACGTATAATTTGAGCTCATATGTAGACCATTTTTTACGTGCATTGCTAAGCTTTTTACTGTAGAAGGCTACCGACCAACCTTCTTGGGACAAGACTCTCCCAATACTGACATATAAAGCATCACATTCAACTTCGAATACTTTGTCGAAGTTAGGAAGTACAAGAATCGGGGTTGTGGACAACCTGTGTTTAATTTCAGCAAAGCTCCTGTCGGCTTCGTTAGTCCACCGAAATTGTCCCTTCTTCATGGAGTCTGTAATTGAAGATACAATGGTGCTAAAATTCTTCACGAACTGATGATAGAATGTTGTCAATCCATGAAAACTTCATACCTCATGGATGTTTGTTGGGACCGGCCATTCCCTGATGGCTTTTACCTTTTCCTCATCCACTCGAATGCCCATGGATGTCACGACAAAGCCCAAAAACAACAGACTTTTGGTTAGGAAGCTGCACTTTTTAAAATTAAGATACAACTTGCTTTCAGTGAGTACTTGAAGGACTAGCCTGAGGTGTTCCATATGGCTTGCTTCGTCCTGATTGTATATCAAGATGTCATTAAAGTAGACCACAATGAACCACCTAATGAATGGTTTCACAACTTGGTTCATCAACCTCATGAATGTACTAGGCACGTTCGAAAGACCGAAGGGCATCTCCATTCATTCATACAACCCTTCCTTGGTCTTGAAGTGTAAGACCCGTGTCCTAATCCGTACCATTCTGTTAGCTTCCGCGGTCCTTTCGGTCAAATTCCGGCAACCTTCGCACCGTATTTGGTGTTTGCGCACGATCTTAAGCCAGGTCCCGCGCACCGACGTCGGCTCGATCTGAAACTTATGTCTTGGTGATCGCGTCGTCGCCGCGGTTCCAACGCCGTGACTTGCGCACCGAACCGATACCCAGGTAAGAAGATGCCGATCAGCGTTTATTCCGAAGAAACACCGCGCGTTGCGGATTTCGAGGGAATCTCTACACAATTAGTCCCACTAATTAACCATAAATGCAACCATACCTCAAAGTACCTCACCCATTCCCTCTTTTTCCAAAAGTCCACCATCTTTCCACCTCACCATTCCTCTTTTTCTCATTTTCAACTTCAACCATCCCTCTTCTCCACCAATTTCAAACTAAGCCATACCCCTCATCACTTCTTTCTTACAACCACCACTCCACCCATCCCTCCATCCATTATTTCTATCTCTCCCTCTCATTCTCTAGCAAATTTTCCAAATCCCATGAGAAATTTCACTCATCCAACACTCCCTCTCAACTTCAAGTGTGGCCCACCCTCTCATCTCCAATCTCAACCATTCATCCTTCATCAATCTCCATTAAAAGTGAAGGTAAGGAGCTAAGGAGTCCAAAGGAGCAAGGAGAAGGAAGATAAGGTGGGTGCTTTGTCATTAATTTGAATCTCAGGGCCCACTTGTTGGTGGGACCCATTTGGATGTATGTGATCTAATCAAGAGGGCCCATAGTGGCGGGGTTCCTCTATCTCACCGTATACCTCCCTTTATCTCTCTCTTTCTCTCTCTTTGTAATGGTGTGGATCCCACCAATATGTGCTACGTCTACCCCGTCCATCTACACCAGACGGCGTGGCCCACTCTATCACAGGTGATGATCCACACCATCCACTGTTGGGATGGGCCCAACGCATCTTTTATATGTGTATATATATATATATATGTATGATATATTTTATATAATATATGTATATATATGTATATAATATATAATATAATATGTACTTATGTATATATATATATACAATATAAGATAAATATTAAATGTATCTGTATATATATATATATATATATATATATTGGTGGGCCACATTCACGTGGGACCCACCACATTTTTGTGAAAATATACAGACCGTCCAGCGTCCCTGGACGCTGGACGTTGCAACTTTGAAAAAAAAAAAAGAAGAAAAGAAGAGAAGGAGTGGTGGGCCTCTCATGCAGGCCCCACCTTAATGTTTCTATACAATCCAAACCGTCCATTCTCTTCCTCAGGTCACTTAAGGCGTTGAACCGAAAAATGAGATTGATTTGGTTTTCTGACGGGCCGTGATATAGGAAACAGTATCTCTACCTTTGATTTGCTCCCTGATGCTCCTGTACATCTGAAAAAGGTCAATATTGGACTCTATGGGTTGGTATCAAGCCACAGAGACCAATGGATGGAGTGGATCGTACTAAAGCGGGCCCCACCTAGGAGAAACCGTAGAAAAACCATTTTTAAAAAAAAAAAAAAAGGAAAGAAGCAGCAGCAGCCGCTGCCGCTGACGACAGACGCAGGCAGCGCCTGCGCTGCCACTGACGGACGGACGGCTGGGCTGGGTTTATGGCCCCAATTGTGGGCCCCACCGTGATTCCTTTCGACCATCAACACCGTACATTTGATGGTTCCCCATGGACTGGCCGTCCACCCCAAAAATCAGCCATAAACAAAGCTCAGGCGGGCCATACCATCAAAAATCATGTAAAGACATTCCTAAACATATAAAAACACTTGGTGGGACCCGTCCGAAATTTGGATGAATCTGAAACTTGGTCTGAACGGTCATTTAGATGGGACTCACATATTGGATGGGCTGGATTGTGAATCACATCTCGGTGGGCCCCGAAACAAAAAAAAAAAAAAGAGTGAGAGCCAGCGCTGACGCTGCTGCTGCAGGACGTGCCGGCAGCGCCTGCGGCGGGCGGGCGGGCGGCCACGAGGCAGGGACCCACGGCTCCATCCGTGGGCCCCACCATGATGTATATTTTGTATCCACACCGTCCATTTGGTGGGCCACCATTTGACATGGACCCCCCTCAAATATCAGGTCAATCCAGCGCTCGGGCGGCCCACATCACAAGAAACAGTGTGAATTGAACTCTACCATTGAAACCCTTTCTGGGTCCACGTGTTCGTTCGCACGTGTGTATGCATGTGGGTGTGTGTGCACGTGTGTGAGTGTGTGTGTGTGGGCATACATATCTATATATGTATATACATATATATGTGTATATATATAATATTGTATTATATTATTATTATATATAATATTGTATATGTCTACATATAATAATATTATATATAATATATATATATATATATATATATATATATATATTTGATGGTGGGCCTATATGGGCCCCACCATGATGCAAGTGTTACATCCAAGTTGTTCAACCATATGGCCGTTGTTGAGGCCCACCTAGATGTGTATTTGTGGCCATTATTGAGGCCCACCTTGATATATATATATAAGGCCCATGAGGTTAGGCCCATTCGACGGATTGGTGGCCCGATGTCGAGGCCCACTCTGATATCCATAAAGGCCATGTTACGAGACCCATTGTGATGTTTTCAAAGGCTCATGGAGTATAACCCATTGCAATGTACATAAGGCCCACTAATGCGGCCCACTTGATTTATATAAGGCCCATATGAGATGGCCCATTTGATGTATCTGAGAACTATGGGTCGAGGCCCAATGAGATGTATATTAGTCCATTGCAATGTGTGATTTCCTATGGTTTGTGTAATGGTGCTTTATGGCGGGCTAAGCCTTGGGAACAATGTTGGTTTGACGTCCACATTGTAAGGACAATGTTGGTTAAATGTCCGCATTGTCACACTCCTTAAAGCCACTGATAGGTTCATACTTATACTCTGCAGGCCGTCTAGGCCCATTTCTGTGATACGCAGAGCCCATCCCTATATGCATGTTTAGTATAGATCCATGATTTATCATCATACGCATCATATGTATGACTGGTATGAGGAGTGATTGATCATAGCATATGCCTTCGAGCAGACTGTTTATGGGCTCCCTGATAGGCGGAGTTGCCCCATATAAGTGCATGGTACATACAGACTGTTGCATGACTGATAATGTGACTCATGAACTTGCATTTGTGTGATTATAGTTACTATATGCCCTAGCGGCATCAGGGCCATAGCCTCCACAGATACATCGCGGATGGCAGGATTGGAGACCGGAAATATTTGATTCTAGCATACGGGCACTATAGATGTCCCTGGGTGAAAATCCCTAAACCCGATGGTACCAGAGGATGACTCCAATGTCGAGACCGAGTGGATATGTGAGCGCACGAGGGCCGAATACCAGGAGGCCGCGTCTCCCACTGTGTCGTGGTCGGTTGGAAAGGAGTGTGGCCTTACTCGCCCGAGGGTAGGGGGCAATACTAGGCTGAGTTTGACCAGCTCGTGAATGGGTCCGCTATCGACGTGCCGGATAGGTATTGGCAGACTATTGGTCAGGCGGATAGTGAGGTTTCTTACGCTCATTTGGACTGTGCGGCTAGGAGAGCGACAGTGCCATTTGGAGTGTATTGAACCCCGGTGATTATCCAGAATGAGAACTGTACTGATACATGTTGAGGATTGGCATGCTTGAGTTGCATCTTGCATCGCATGGCCGTGTTATGGCCGATAGCATTCATATCTTGCATCGCATGGCCGTGTTATGGCCGATAGCATTCATATCTTGCACCGCATAGCCTTGGTACGGCTGATTGCATTCATGTGCTCATCATCATGATTTCGCATCACTCTGACCTTACATTTTGAGCACGTCTATATTGCGCACACACTTACACCACCCTCTAAGCTTTCCATAAGCTTATGCACGATTGATGCGTGCAGGTGACGCCAGGACGTAGTCGCAGCCTTAGTCTCGCCGTAGTTGGACCGTGCAGACGAGCTTCTGGAGTTTTGTTTCTTTTATCACATTATATTTTCCTTTTCTATCGCATTGTACTAAAAAGTTTTTGATCATAGTGGATTTTGTGGTGGTGTTCTTGTGATTATTAGTTGTGGGTTATGCTTTTGTTATGCTCATTATGAATCAGACTGATGATTTGAAATCCTCCTTGTAGCATCCCAGGATCGGAACCTGGTGAATGGGTGCCGGGATCCGAAATTGGGGTTCTACGGAGGCTGTCGGCGCCGGATTCGGCGATCGGGAATTTTGTGAGCCCGGTTTCCGAGTTCGGGGTGTGACAGAAGTTGGTATCAGAGCATAACTCGGGAATAACCAAGAACAACATTACATGTCTGCTATGGACGATTAAGTCCTAAGTTCGGATAGCCTAGCGATCTTTTATTCCAGACCCTTAACGTGCGTGCCTTCGAGAGCCTTTAAGTTGATAGGCACCTTCGCTCTTTCCTGTAGGACATGGCGCGCAGGAGAGTGACCCGATCGACTCCCGCACCATCATCGGATACTTCAGCTCCACCACCTGCGACTCCCGCATTACCACCTACGATCCCTGCTCCACCCCCAGAGATTCCTACTGCCCAGCCTGAGGATGTCGCTCCTCTACCAGAGGTTCATACTGCCCATCCTGAGGATGTTGCACCTCCACCAGATACCAGTGCGGATCCGACCGTATCTGTGAGTGCTTCTCAGTTGCAGCAGATGCTGCAGGCTGTGACGGCCGCACTCCAGGGGCAGAGCAGACACCCGGTTGTTTCACCGGCCCAGGCAGAGCAGGAGCGCGCGAGTGCCCTACTTCGAGAGTTCCGACAGTTTGATCCTCCACGATTCCAGGGCGAGCCAGATCCGACAGCAGCTGAGAGGTGGCGCTCCGATGTGGAGAAGATTTTTGATACCATGTCATGCACGACCGAGCAGCGAGTTCGGTTGGCGGTGTTTCTTTTTCAGGGCGAGGCCGAGCACTGGTGGACCTCGGTTACCCGCGTCGCAGGACCCGACTACGTCTGGACATGGGATGATTTTGTAGACCGATTCGAGGAGCAGTACTTCCCTGACCATATTCGACGTCAGAGAGCACTAGAGTTCGAGACTTTGGTGCAGGGAGACATGACCGTGGCACAGTACGCGGCTCGTTTCGTGGCGCTGTCGAGGTTTGTGCCATATATGATTGATGATGAGGGGCGGAAGGCCCGCCGTTTCGAGAGCGGCCTACGTTTCGGTCTTCGAGGCCGTGTGATTGGGCACGAGCTTCCGACCTTTCAGGCTGTAGTGCGGAGGGCTCAGATCTACGAGACGGAGTGGGCCGGTGCGCAGGCCGATAGAGATCAGAGGAAGGGTCAGAAGAGGCAGACCCCTTCCAGCAGCTCCCAGCAGCAGCGACGACCACAGAGGTATAGGAGCCACCCACCTGCTAGAGCACCCGCACTCCAACGCCACCCCAGCAGCCATTTGCGGGGACTTGTTTTGGATGTGGTGGGACGGGGCATCGTAGTCGAGTGCCCTCGCCCTCATCTGCGGCAGTCGAGAGATCACAGCAGCCTCACCTACATCCGTCGAGAGGACCACGGCGGCCTCCGAGCCAGCGGCGACCTCGGCGGCGGCCTCCGGCAGCGGCGACCCCATCGGCGGCGACCACGGCCACCTCGGCCACCGAGACCTCGGCGAGGGGCGAGTATAGCCGCCGCGAGGCGCAGCGAGGACCTCGAGAGGGCAGGCACCTCCCGGCCGGCTCGAGCTAGGTTCTACGCGGCTCGGCGAGACCTTGATCATCCGGAGGAGTTGTCGAGGGTATACTTCCCGTCTCTTCATGCATCGCTCGAGTATTATTTGATTCTGGCGCTTCTCACTCATTCATGTCCGAGGGCTTCTGCCGATCGACTGGATTGCCGATAGAGTCTACTAGTGAGGGATTGACCGTATCGACGCCCTTGGGGAAGACCGCAGTATTGGGCCGTTTCTGTCCATCTTGCCCGGTTCTTGTCGGTGATATCTTTTTACCTGCTGACTTGTTTGTGCTGCCGATGACAGATTTCGACGTTATCTTGGGCATGGATTGGCTTGCCGAGTACCACGCTATCTTGGACTGTTCTGCGAGGACAGTCACATTCTGCATACCAGGCTTGCCGCAGTTCCAGTTCATCGCCGAGCCTAGAGGAGAGCCGATGTCTTGCTTGATGTCCTGTGCAGTCGAGGAGCCTATGGCCATTTGTATTGATCGGTTGCCGGTTGTTTGCGACTTCCCCGACGTATTCCAGGAGATTCCCGGATTGCCTCCTCGCCGTCATATCGAGTTTCAGATCGATCTTGTGCCCGGTACTGCGCCTATCTCGAAGGCCCCGTACCGTATGGCACCGATGGAGTTGCGTGAGCTGCAGCGTCAGTTGGACGAGTTGCGTGAGTTGGGATTTATTCGTCCGAGCAGCTCGCCTTGGGGAGCGCCGGTACTCTTCGTTAGGAAGAAGGATGGCTCGTTGAGGCTCTGCGTAGATTACCGCGAGCTCAACCGGGTCACGATTAAGAACAAGTACCCGCTCCCAAGGATAGACGATTTATTTGATCAGCTGCAGGGTGCACAGTTCTTTTCGAAGATTGACCTGCGTTCTGGTTATCATCAGATTCGTGTCCGAGAGGAGGACATCCCGAAGACAGCTTTCAGGACGCGTTATGGTCATTTTGAGTTTCAGGTTATGTAGTTTCAGGTGACCAATGCACCCGCGGTCTTCATGCAGTTGATGAACGAGGTCTTTCGTTCATATCTCGATCAGTTTGTTGTAGTCTTCATCGACGACATTCTGATATATTCGAGGACCCGTGAGGACCATATGCAGCATCTGGAGATCACCCTGCAGACCCTCCGTGCCCACCAGCTATATGCGAAACTGGAGAAGTGTGAGTTTTGGCAAGAGGAGGTGAGATTCCTCGGTCACGTGGTGACGAGGGAGAGTGTCGCAGTGGACCCCTCGAAGGTTGAGGCAGTGCGTCAGTGGGGCCAGCCCACGACTGCGTCCGAGATCCGCAGTTTCCTTGGTTTAGCGGGATATTATCGGCGTTTCATTGAGGGCTTCTCCCGTATTGCAGCCCCGTTGACCAGGTTGACTCGGAAGGGCGCAGAGTTTATTTGGAGTGACGCCTGTGAGCGAGCATTTATGGAGCTGAAGGACCGTCTGACGTCCGCTCCTGTCCTCACTCTTCCCTCTGGGAGTGATGGATTCGTGGTATTTACCGATGCTTCGCGTATTGGATTGGGTGCTGTCCTGATGCAGCACGGTAGACCTGTAGCATTTGCGTCTCGCCAGCTTAAGGTTCATGAGCTGAACTACCCCACGCACGATTTGGAGCTGGCAGCAGTCGTCTTCGCACTGAAGGTGTGGAGACACTATCTTTATGGGGTTAGGTTCGAGCTCTTCTCTGACCACAAGAGCTTGAAGTATCTATTTTCTCAGTCTGAGCTGAACATGAGACAGAGACGCTGGATGGAGCTTTTGAAGGATTATGATTTTGACCTCCAGTACCACCCAGGCAAGGCGAATGTGGTGGCGGATGCCCTTAGCCGTCAGCCACGAGGCCTAGTGGCACATATGATGATTCAGGAGTGGAAGATGCTCGAGGATATAGCGAATACGACTTTGATTTTGGTCTGCAGTTCTATCGTTCAGCTATCGAGCCTTGCGATTCAACCCTCTCTTGTCGCAAGGGTGATCGAGACTCGCAGACAGATGAGTCGTTACAGGTTATTGAGCAGAGGCAGCATCCGAGGGTCAGACAGATTCAGATGGGTGCTGATGGTGGGCTTCGCTTTAGAGGCCGATTGTGTGTCCCGGATATTCCTGAGTTGCGCAGAGATCTTATGACCGAGGCACATCGATCGCGATTTTCTATCCACCCTGGCTCGACGAAGATGTTCCGTGCTATGAGGCGACAATATTATTGGGCGGAATGAAGCGCCAAATGCCAGTTTGTGGCCGAGTGTGACACATGCCGGCGTGTCAAGGCCGATCATCGGAGACCCCCTGGTATTGCAGCCGTTTAGCGTCCCGATGTGGAAGTGGGAGCACGTATCTCGATTTTATTATGGGTTTGCCGAGGACTCGGCGCGGTCATGACGCTATCTGGGTTGTCGTGGACCGTCGACGAAGTCGGCACATTTTCTTGCGATTCGTGCGACTTGGCCCTTAGCGGCTTGCGAGGTTATTCCTTGAGGAGATTGTGAGGCGCACGGCGTACCGGTCTCGATCGTTTCGACCGAGATCCGAGATTCACGTCTCGGTTCTGGAGGAGCTTTCAGAGATCTATGGGCACTTGCAGCTCAGTACCGCGTATCATCCGCAGACCGATGGCCAGACCGAAAGGGTCAACCAGATCCTTGAGGATATGCTTCGGGCCTGCGTGATTGACTTCGGTGGTAGCTGGGATGAGCATCTGCGATTGGCTGAGTTCGCATACAATAACAGCTATCAGGCGACCATTGGCATGGCTCCTTTTGAGGCACTATATGGCAGACCGTGCAGATCTCCGAGTTGTTGGACCGAGGTTGGGGAGCGGCGTCTCCTAGGTCCTGAGCTTGTGCAGGAGACATCAGAGGTTATTGATATTATCAGGCAGAGGATGCGCACAGCTCAGAGCCGGCAGAAGAGTGTTGCTGATCGCCGGCGTCGTCCCTTAGAGTTTGAAGTAGGGGACCATGTGTATCTCAAGGTCTCGCCCATGAAGGGCGTAGTTAGATTTGGAGCAAAGGGTAAGCTTGCCCCGAGATTCATAGGACCTTTCGAGATCACTGAGCGCATTGGCGCTGTGGCCTATCGGCTTGCCTTACCATCTCAGTTGTCTGGCGTCCACAACGTTTTCCACGTCTCTATGTTGAGGAAATGTGGGTCAGACGTAGTTCCTGTTATTGACTGGCAGCCGTTGGAGGTTCGTGAGGACGCTTCTTACATCGAGCAGCCAGTTCGTATCCTTGATCGGAAGGAGCAGGTCCTCCGAACCAAGGTCATCCCCTTGGTGAAGGTTCAGTGGGGTCACCATTCCGTGGATGAGGCATCTTGGGAGCGCGAGGCTGAGATTCGAGAGCGCTATCCTCATCTCTTTTATGATTGATTGTATGTTGTATGTTATAGGTTGTCTCTGGTATTTATATGGCGATGCCTTGCTTCCTCTTCTATTA